>NC_140595.1:167824820-172824820 GCF_964204655.1 Triturus cristatus | reverse complement strand
CTCCCTCCCTCTCCCTCTGTCTCTCTCCCTCTCCCTCTGTCTCTCTCCCTCTCCCTCTGTCTCTCTCCCTCCCTCCCTCCCTCCCCCTCTCCCTCCCTCCCCCTCTCTCTCTCTCCCCCTCCCTCTCCCTCCCCCTCCCTCTCTCTCCCCCTGTCTCTCTCCCATCTCTCCCCCTGTCTCTCCCCCTGTCTCTCTCCCTCTGTCGCCCTCCTCCCTCTGTCGCCCTCCTCCCTCTGTCGCCCTCCTCCCTCAGTCGCCCTCCTCCCTCTATCGCCCTCCACCCTCCGTCGCCCTCCTCCCTCTGTCGCCCTCCTCCCTCCATCGCCCTCCTCCCTCCGTCGCCCTCTCAGTCTCCCTCTCAGTCTCCCTCTCAGTCTCCCTCTCAGTCTCCCTCTCTGTCGCCCTCTCTGTCGCCCTCTCTGTCTCCCTCCCTCTCCCTCTGTCTCTCTCCCTCTCCCTCGGTCTCTCTCCCTCTCCCTCTGTCTCTCTCCCTCTCTCTCTCCCTCTCTCTCTCCCTCTCTCTCTCCCTCTCCCACTCTCTCTCTCTCTCCCTCTCTCCCTCTCTCTCCCACTCTCTCTCTCTCTTCCTCTCTCCCTCTCCCTCCCTCTCCCTCCCTCCCTCTTCCTCCGTCTCTCTGTCTCCCTCCCTCTGTCTCCCTCCGTCTCACTCCCTCCCTCTGTCTGCCTCCGTCTCCCTCCCTCCGTCTCCCTCCCTCTATCTCTTCCTGTCTCTCTCCCTGTCTCGTTCCCTGTCTCTCTCCCCCTGTCTCTCACCCTCTGTCTCTCTCCCTCTGTCTCCCTCTCCCTCCCTCCATCACCCTCCGTCTCCCTCTCCCTCCCTCTCCCTCTCTCCGTCACCCTCCCTCCGTCACCCTCTCTCCGTCTCCCTCTCTCCCTCCCTTCCTCTCCCTCCCTTCCTCTCCCTCCCTCCCTCTGCCTCCCTCCCTGTCTCCCTCCCTCTGTCTCCCCCAGACTGCGACTCTCTGTCTCCCTCCCTCTGCCTCCCTCTGTCATCCTCTGTCTCCCTCCCTCTTCCTCCCTCCGTCACCCTCTGTCATCTCACCCAGTGTGTGTGTCAGCCCTCAGCCCGGGCTTAGACAGCTTCCCAGCGCGCACACACAGCCGCACCCGAGTACTTCACAGGTCTTTAAAAGACCATTTACATGTTAATAAAGCTTTGTTGTATTTCACCTCTTAGGCCTCTGCATCTCCACTTTGACAATCACTGGAATCCCCCGGCCCCCACTGAGCAGAGCCTCAGAGTCCGGGCTGCTGCACCCGGCAGTGTTTGCTAACACTATTTAATTATTATTTTTTTAAACACAGGTAGGCTATCTGCAAGGTCCGCGGGCCGCCAAGGAAGGCTTGCCGGGCCGCTGGCGGCCCGCGGGCCGTACTATGAGTAACCGTGCCTTAGATGGTGCGTCCATTGGGGCGTTGGGGCGTTGCCCCCCCCCCCGCCCGCAGCTCCCTCGGCGTCTCTGAACTTAAGTAAACTCTCAGTTTACTTAAGTTCAGAGACGCAGAGGGAGAACAACTGACAATCATGTCAGTCAGCATGATGTCAGTCCGCCCACCCCCTTCAGAGTCTGAAGGGGGTGGGCGGTCTGGCGTCATGTTGACTGACATGCATTGTCAGTCAGACCGTCACTAGGGGCATGCAGCAGCACAATGCACAAGTGCGCATGAGTGGGGACGGAGGGAGAATTTTTCCGCCGTGCCCAGTCATGCACACTTGTGTTTGCACTGGCTTGCACATGCCCATTAGGAGAGCGAGGGTTGAGCAAAGGCTCAAACCTCGGTCTCCTAATGGGCAGGCGGGCGGAGAGTAATCGTCCCCTCAGTCAATCCTGGCGCTGCCAGCAGCGCCAGGATTGGCTGGGTTGCCACTTGCCAGCAATGATGTGCGGCTGTTCCTGAGTGTTGGCGCCAACGGACCCGAGGCGGCGCGGACCTGATCTGGTAGGATTTCTTTATTTTGAAACTCCCCTCCACCCCGCCCTCATCCCACGCGACCCCCCCCCGACACCCCACCCCGCGAGCTTTGTATTATTTTGTAAACCCATCCCGCCTCCCCCCTACCCCACCACGCGCAACCCCCCTTCCCCGTGATCTCTCCCCCCCAGCTACCCGTCATGCCGCCCACGGGCCACGACTGTAAATTCCTACTGCATTTACTTTTTGTCTCTTGCTGTAAAATCTACTGAAAAGTTGCAAAGTGGAGCAACTTTGCATGCTTAGGTAGGAGTAATAATATGTATGGTGCGTCTATTACTATTTTATGAAGATTGTCCATCTGTCATTGCCATCAAATTAATGACTATATAAGTTGAGTCGATTCTTCACTATTTTCTATTAGGAGCCCAGGTAGCTGGGTAACTGATTGGGGCATGTGGAAGGGGAGTTAAAAAATGCCAGAGCAGACTGGGCTGCTTAGCTCAGGAGTTATGAAGGGAAGACTTTTCATTATTTTCCTATTTTCCAAAGAACTCCTGTAGCAGAGATTTGTTTTTAGAAAATAGAAAATCTGATTCCCCGACATGGTGGAAGGTTATGTTTTTTTCTGGATGTCGTTGATTACGCCGCTCTGTTTTTTCGCGCGATGGTAAGGGCGGCGTGGGCTCCACCTTAGGTAGAAGTAGAACCCCTACCCCCTGCACACTACATAAAGCTGTGCATAAAAGAGATTGACCAGTGCATCCATCAATTTTTGATGCACGCTTCTTTAACACCACTCTTTAAATGACCCCCATCAGCGATCGGTGCTGGCAGTTGCCCATTTACACTGTGGATGTTAAGAACTTGCATGAACCCCACGCCCACTTTTAATTTTATGCGTAATTGATATGTGTGATTTTATTACCACTGTGCACTGGAGAGTATTTGAAAAATCTGAAAAATGTTATAGCTTTGTGCGCTTCAACTTGCTTCGCGTTTCTTACAGCAAGGCATTTTGCAGAACAGTCTGCTAGAGCCCTTTGCTTCTGAGACATACACAAGTACCTCCTCTAGGAGAAGTGCTGCAGAGATCTGTGTGTGCTCTGCAAGTGACAAACTTTAAGTCCAGTGTGATGGTTCTGGGGGTAATGAGATGTGTGCGTGCTGCAGAGATCTGTGTGTGCTCTGCAAGTGACAAAGTTTACGTCCAGTGTGATGGTTCTGGGGGTAATGAGATGTGTGCGTACTCCAAGTATTATCTAAAATATATGTATACTGTCTCAAAGTCAGCAAGTTTCTCTCTGTAGCAGAGGAGTTACAAAGTCGGAGAGTTTGTTTGAATAATGGGAGTATGTTGTCTAGCCCACGCCACTAAATGTGCAGTAGGTGTTTTTCGAAAATGATGCTCTGCCTGCCTGGAGTGGAGGGGGAGCTCATGGGAAGGAGGGAGTTTTGGGGGAGGGTATATGCCACTGAATGATGGAGGGGTTACCCCCCGTGCAGCAGCTGTGGCAAGCCATTCCGCGCTCCAGCTATCTGTGGGGAAGTCTTTCTTTGACATATGGCCGACATGGCGACGTATGGCCCTGTCACGCCGCGTTCATGGGTAAGGCATTGGTTATAGTGGTTATCGACCAAGCAAGGGTTTATGACGTGGATTGTTTATTGTTGTTCCATATAACAGATTGCTTGTCACGTGTCTAAGAAACAATGTGCCGTTTTTCAAAATTTTTAAAGTTTTTAACGACCTATCATTTGGCAGTGGTGGCAGAGGCAGTGGGTGGTACAGGTAGCAGTTGTCTCCCGAGATCTGTATGTGATCTACAGGTTATAGGTTCTTATGTCAGTGAGGTTGACTCAGTCTTTCATCTTTCTGAAGTCGCTAAAATGAGTACCAATTTCAATTGGATAATAATCATATATAAAATATGCTGTGTAAAGTGTTTTAGATTAAGGCACTATCTGGCACATGCATCAACAATGCCATTTGCGATTCCTTAATAGCGAAAAATAAGGATTCGCTAATAAGGAATAGCATAAGGCTATGCATGTAGAAATCGCTTACAAAATAGCGATTTCTAAACATTCCTTAATTGCTACTCGCAAATTGCGAGTCGCAATTAAGGAATACCTCCCCATTGATTCTTATGGGCCTAGAGGCCCATAGGAATGAATGGGAAGACTTTCTCAATTTGCTAATCTCAATTAGAGAATCGCAAATTGCTCATGCTATTTCAAGGGTGCCAGGGCGTCAAAAAGGACACCCTGTTGCACCCCTGAAATCTTCATATGAATACATCTTGCACACACACATGCCCCAAGGGCATGTGTGTGTGTAAAATGGAACTTTGAAAAATGCACTTTAGTGCATTTTTCAAAGTTTTTGCAAATTACCATGAAGTTCAACTTCATGGTAATTTGCTCCCCTATTAGCGAAATCGCTAATTTTTAAACTTTCATGCATTGCATTTAAGGAATCTCAATTTGGGATTCCTTAAATGCAATCGCAATTTAAGGAATCGCTATTTAGAGATTCCTTAAATAGCGATTTTTGCATTTGGAATGATGCATCCCAAATGCAAAAATACCGGTCGCAAAGGGGCAGATTCTGCTAATCTGCCCGTTTGCGAGCAGTTTTCCCGTTGATGCATGTGGCCCTATATGAATACCAGATTATTATATTTGCCTGCGGTAACGTAATAAACGGAACCTTCATTTTTGTACATTTGAAGGGCTGCTGGCATTGCAGTGAACGCTGACACTGTGAGTGCTCAAGAGAGGGAAACATTTTTGCATGGAATGTCTGGAGTCTGTGTGCATCTTGAACTGAGCCCTGAGAAAAGAAAGCTTCTTCACAAATTTGTGGCTGCCAATTCATGTGTGAACTGATAAGAACACCTGCCTCTTAGTATTATCTTCTGGCTTGAGCACTGCAAATTCAGAAATACATTGTTAACTCTTTCTGTGGCAACCATCAAATAGTCTTGCTAGGTGTGTGCATTTTTTATTCGCCTAGGTTGGGAATATGGTACACTGATGCAAACGTGTATGGGTGTGCCCTGACTGTATCAGGGGCAGACATGAATGGAAGGCCTCTGAGAGATAGGAGACATTTGTAAAATTTACAGTGGACAGATACGATGCATTAAAACACGTTTTGAGTACATTTATAAAACGCTTAGAAAAAGGTGATGATTGTGAAGAGCTTAAAGCAGTATGTTTTGTTTAACAATCTTTTTGCTGTCCATGCCATCACACCCTTCATGAGGGCCTCACAGTAACTGTTGAACAAATTAATGCAAGAAGATACGGGGCAATTTTTAATGTGTTTAATATTTCAAGACTATACGTTCCCACTGCTTAATAAGCCTTGCTTTATCGCTGCATTCATTTGCTTTAAAATGCACCATTTTCCAATCTTTTTTTAAATTTCTTTCTCAGAAGAGGGACTCTCCCTAGACCCCAGGTTTGTCCATTGAATTTGTTCACATCACTAACTAGTGTTTTCTATTGGAAAGGGTAGAGCCAAAGCAGTCTTGCTTAGTACCCTAGCCCTCTTCAGAAGTCAGACTTGCTTGGCAATCCAGAAATTCTCTGAAATAATGTATGAGTTTTCTTTTATGAATGCCTAGAAGAACTGAATTTTTAGTCCATTTATCACAGAAATAGTGCTGAAAATCGCACCAAAAAGATGCCAATTTTTTAAAAGTGTCTTCACGGGGGAGACCACACCCGAACCCCCCTTATTGCCGTCGGACTCACGCGCTGCACTCGCTCGCATACGTTAATTCGTTCTGCATACGCCTCACCAGTTTCAAATTCCACCAGCCACCACTGCTTATACGTTAGAGGTTAAAATAGAGAGATACAAAGAAATTAGCTAGAGAGAAAGTTTCCTTTCCTGTGCGTCCCTTGGAAGGTGGGGGCCCTGGACAATTGCCTACCTTGCCCATGCCTTAAAACGTCTCTGATATGTGAAGATCTCTGGTGAATCTTTTTCTCAAGTTTACCACCATTTTGTTGGTGCAAATATTTCCCAATTTTATTTTGCGTGCGACAATGTATTCCCCAACCAGTATCTTGACAGAATTTTCCGTGACTTTTGAATGTGCTGTGTCCTAGCATTAAAATTTCATAAGATGCAACTTTTAATTATTTTAACAAAAAAACTGAAGTTTTTATGGAAAAATTGGCATTTGCTATTGCTTTAAAGTCTGGGATTTAGAACCCTCAAGACTACAGGACCCAGGACGCAAAGAAAAAAACATACACTCTGGTAACTAGCTAAGGTTTTTTTCAATTTCTTGTTCTATTTTTATTTTTAACAATGCCACCCAATTCATTTTTCTTCTCTTTGCAACCTTGGATCATCCCCATGTCCCGTCATCCCTGGTAAAGTCTTAACAAGCACTGGCTATGCCAATAGGTCAGGCTTTAAGGTATCAACAAATGCAAACACAGGCATTCGTGTTTGTATACACTGTTTCTTGTTTTGTTTTATTTTGAAAAGAAAATCTTAAGCAAACATCTTTTCTCTTTCCAAATCTTGATCCGGGAGGCGAGGAGGATGGTCGTGCCCTGGCTTGTCCCCATACCTCATTTGAATGGAGTTTATGTTGTTTATCGTGATAAAGCCTGTCTTACTAGCTTTGCTGGGATAAGTAGAAAAAAATATTGATTTCTGTGTAGAACACATATAGGGGAAAATAAGTGAATGTGCGAAACAGCAGGGCCGTGTGTAATTTTTACATTTAGAAGAGTCCATCATGTATGCTAATGGTGGCACCTCCTGGAAGGTAGAATGATACATTGCCAGCTGATAGCATGATTTGGGAGGGTGTGAGACCTGTCAGCCTTGGGGTGGTCTTACCCTAAGCATTTTCCCTTTCTCCCCCATTCTTGCTAATCCCGTTTTGCTGGCCTTACACTCTGTGCACTTTCTTGCTGCTAATCAGTGCTATAGTGCATATGCTCTCTCCTCTAAACATGTTAGATTCGCTTGTACCCAATTGGCACATTTCATTTAGTTGTAAATCCCTAGTAAAGTGATACTATATGTACCCAGGGACTCTAAATTAAATGCTGCTAGTGGGCCTACAGCACTTATTGTGAAACCCATTTAAGCAGTCCTTTAAACATGTCTCAGGCCTGCCATTATAGCTTGTGTGTGCAGTTTTAAACTGCTGTTTCACCCTGGCAACAAAAAAAAACTTTTGCTAGGCTAAACCTTCCTTTTTCATACATATAAATCACCTCTACGGTAGGCCCTGGTCAGCCCAGAGGGCAAGGTGCAGTGTATTTAAAAAGTGGGACATACACTTTTAAGTCTTACATGTCTTCGTAGTGAAAAACGTTTAAATTCGTTTTTCAGTTCTGCAAGACCTATCTCTCCCATATGATAACATGGGGTTACCTTAGTTATTACAATAAATAAGTGATAACTTTCAATTGAGAGAAGGTAAAGTAACAGCTCTAGTTTGGTGTAAAAAGAATTTTAAAGTCCTCTTTAATGGTAAAGTTGGATTTTTATCACAATTTTGCAAATACCACTGTTAGAAAGTTGGGATTTCCTTGTCCTAACCATTTGGTGCCTACAGCCTGATCCTGGGTCACCACATGATTAGGCGTAGTTGGCAGTTGGTCTTTATGTTTTGCTAACAGACAGCAAGACAAAAGAAAGATAGGTGTTGACACTCTTACTAACATGCGGGAGGGACTGTCACCTATCACACCTGCACATCACAAAAGCTCAGCCTGAGCATACTCCCAAAAGTTTGACCCCAGTCTATTGTGACCCCTGACAATCTGGGGCCAGGGCATGTAGGCCAGAAATTCTGACTTTGTCCCAGTCTGGCGCAACCATTTAACCACAGGTGGCATATTGTGCTTATGGCGCTATATTCACTGAAATCTTTTAAACTGCATATCTATGGTTCTACTGATTAGATTGTTGTCATTTTGGAGGCAAACTTTTTATTAAATTTTACTCTATTTTTCTAAATTGCTGTAAGATTTGTTTGTGTAGTGTTTTCACTTTATTACTGTTTGAAGTGATGCATAAATACTTTACACATTGCCTCTAAATTAAGCCTGACTGCTCTGTGGCATGTACCAGAGGATTGAGTACAGGTTTTACAAGACAAATCTTGAGGGATTGCCTGACAAGGGATAAAGGATTACAAATTCCTTGGTTAAATTATGTCAAGACCACCCTGGAGGCATTGATCAGAGGGATCTCTTCACCGATCCCAGTTCTATTTTATTGTCTGATAAACGGAAAATTAAAACTCTGTTGGCAGCTCAATTCGTCGAAATAAGAATAAAACGGGAGTTGTTAAAGCACACTGTACTCACCTATAGCTATATTAAGAACACAGAGGGCATGGAGCCATATCTCTATGTAATGTATAATGCCCAGGATAGGTTCTTAATGACTTATTGAATTGAATTGACTCATTTTAGGCTCAATCTTTTACCTCACATACTGGCAGAGCCGCCAGATTTTACACAGTCCATTGAGCAGAAGGGTGCCTGCGGTTGCGACAATTTGTCTCCGCAGGACACCCTTCATTTTGTTCTTCTGTGTCCTTTTTTTAAGTACCCTAGACGAAAGTTCCTGGTTGAGATTTTAAAAAAAGAGAAGTTTTGTCATGCTAAAATGGCTTTATTGTTCTTGCAAAGAGCTCATGACACATGGTCACTGTGTTGCATTAGGAATTTTATTAAGACTGCTGTAAAGTTAAGAAACACTAGAGGGGTGGGTGCTTGAAGGGCCCTGTGTTGAGCATTGTGTTAATCGTTTTTATATTTTAACTAATGAAATGCTGGAATTCATAGTAATGAAACTTTCCTTTTTTTAAATTTGTTGATATGTGTACTTTTATGATGTATTTAACTATCGAATAAAGAATTATAAAGAAAAAGAAAGAAAGAGTACAGGTTAATTTGGGCTTTACTTGTAACTTCACCTTAACAAAGAATAGAGGATGCTGTCTGAGTTGGGTTTCAGCCCCCTAAACCATTAACCCAATTTCCTACAGAGGGTAATACTCCTGTGAGTGGTTCCAAGACAAAGTCCACTCTATGTAGTCCGGCAATTATATTTGGTGTGCTTTGTTATTCATGAACATACGGCTTTGCAATCTTTTATAGCATGTGGGAGCTGCAAGAAAACAGTAAAATGTGTAGGAAGTGGTTTTCAGTGCATACAACATTATTTTTGCATTTAGAGAAAAGTACTGTGGTGTATAACTATTAGTTCCAGAATACAAGCAAAACTCTGGAGCCAATATTACACTAATAGCAGGAAAAATAGAAACAATTACATGTTTGCTGTAAGGTCATGATCACTAGTTGCGGAACCGCTATAACTGGAGCGCGGTGTAAAAGAGCAAATCTGACATTATATAAATGACTCCATCAGTATGGCGGTGGTCATGTCCCCTAAACGGCAAAGCAGCACAGCTCCGCGGTTCATGAACGGCAGAAGAAATTGCATCAGAGTCCTGAAAATGCTCTGAAAACATCATTCTAACACTTTAAAGAGGTAACATTTTCCATGTTGCTCGGCACTACCAGTAGCCTTATATTGATGTCCCAGATATCACCTGGTAACTCCTCCCCAGACTTACCTATACCAGGTGCACTGATAACTGCAGCGATGGAGATGGGGACAAACGGGGAGAGGATGTAGCATTACAGCTAGAGCTGCCGACTTTGGAGCTGGGGAACTGGGTTTGAGCCTCGGCGTCGGCTCAACATCCTGTGATTCTGCGCAAATCACTCAATCTCCCCGCGCCTACCAAGTAATGAATGTGTCCTTGTGTAACATAACTGGTGCTCATGTAAAGCGCTCCAATATCTTCGAGTCGAGATCGTGTATATAAGTCTGCAACAACAACAAAAATGGGACCCTGAGGATCTCTTCAGAAATTAGGAGTTGTAGGAGGGAATCAGTAATTTCACAGATAGGCTCCACTTGCTTCCAGCAGGCAGAGTTCCCGAGTAAGGAGTTGTAAAGTTCTGGGAAGGGTAAAATTAGCAGGTAGTAAAAAGTTTTTCGGCGTCAAGGAAGGGTAGGGTTAAGGGGTAGTAAGGAGTTTTTAGGATTTTGGGATAAGTAGTATTAAAGGGTAGTAAGTGTTTTTAGAGTTCAAGGGTATGTAGCCTTAAGGGATACTAAGGGCTTTTAGGGAAAAAGGAAGGGTAGGGTTAAGGGGTGATAGGTGTGCTTTAGGGTTCGTGGAAGAGTGACGCTAATAAAGGTTTTTTCAGGTTCAGTGATGTAGAGTTAAAAGGTAGTAAGGGTTTTTAGAGTTAGAGGCACGTTTGTGTTTAGTAAGGGGCTTTTATGCTTCAGGAAAAGTTAGCGCAAAGGAATAGTAAATGGCTTTTAGGGTTCATGGAAGGGGAGTGTTAAGAAGTGGTAAAGATTCTGTGGCTCAGGGATGGGTAGTGTTAAGGAGAAGCAACGTTTTTCAGGGTACAGGGAAGCTGTAGTAAGGGGATTTAGAATGCAAAGAAGCATAGCACAAAGGGGTAGTAATGCTCTTTTAGGTATGTGGGAAAGGTAGTCTTAAGGAGAATTAAGGGTTTATTAGGGTTCAGGGTCAGTTATAGTTCAGTGGTAGAAAGGTTTTCAGGTTCAAGGAAGGGCAGCATTAAGGGGTAGTAAAATGTTTATGGGTTTTAAGGTGCAAGGTTTAGTGGCTGTAGGATGTACTGAGGGGTTTTCACAGGTTGATGGATGGGTAGCGTTGGGGGATAGTGTAGCGTTTTTGGGGTTCAGGTAAGTGTAGTGTTAATGAGTATTACTTTTTTTTAGATCATAGATGGATAGTGCTAAGCAGTAGGAATAAATGTTTAGGCTTCATGGAAGGGTAGCCTTCAAAGGTATTAATTGGGTTTAAGGGGTGTGTAGTGTTAAGGACTAGTAAGATTTTTTTTGCCTCAAGATGGGTAGCTGTAAGGTGTAGTAAGGGGTTTTAGGGTTTAGAAAGGGTGGCTTTAATGGGTTTTAGGGTTCATGGAAGGATAGTGTTAAGGAGTAGAAAGGGTTTTTCGGGTTCAGGGATAGGTAGCACTAGGGGAAGTAAGGGTTTCAGGTACAGGGATGTGTAGTTTTAAGGAGTAATAAGGGTTTTTGAAGGTTCAGGGATGGGTAGGTGTAAGGGAAAGTAAAAATTTATTTTAGTTCTGGGATGCGTATTAAGGGGTAGTAAGACTTTATAGTTCATGTAAGTGTAGCATAAAAAGGTAGCAAGGGTTTTTTAGGGTTTGTGGACGGGTTGCATTAAGGAGTAAGCTGATTCTAGTTTTGAGGGAATAGTATCATTAAGCGGTTGTAAGGGTTTTTAGGGTTAGAGGAATGGAAGCATTAAGAGGTAGAAATGTGGTTAAGGGTTCCGGAAACTGTAGCATTAATGGGTAGTAAGCAATTTTTGGTGTTCATAGATGGGTAGTCTTCAGGGGTAGTAAGGGAATTTTAGCTCTCAAGGAAGGGTACCATTAAGGGATAGAAAGAGTTTGCAGGGTTCCAGGAAGGGTAGCGCTTAGTGGTAGAATGGGCTTTTTTAGACTTCTTTTTCACTTGCTGAAGCAGGTGCCTGTTTTGTTTCTGGTCTTAAGACTTTGAGAGCACCGCCTCCTAGGGGGGCATAATATTTAATCACTTCTCCCCCGCGGAGATGGGTGAGTCGTGACTTGTTTGTTTGTTCCTGGCTGTCTTTTGTTAGGAGAGCTGATTACAGCTGCAGGGAGTTCTAGGAGCAGCCATGCTCTCAGGTCTGAGTGGGCTCCAAGGACAATCATAAAAAGAGGCACAGATGATTCTCTGAAATATATATTTTTGGCCATTATTCTTGTAAACACCTATTCACACATTTGTCATTGCAGTGCAACGATAAGGTTTGCATTTATTACAACGGTACAATAAATGTGATATGTGAAAAGCACTTTTTACATCCTCACAGATTGCATGTAACAATTACACTACATGGGATAACAGCTCTCCTAACGGGCACAATATCTCTTCAGTGCAATTGTACCTTTCTCCACAAATGTAACTGCTTGAATACCGGTTTTGGTGACATACATTTTCTTAAAATAAGGCTTCGCCTCTCATGCGTCTAGTCCCCATTACACACTCAACAATCGTAATAAATAGCATCATATACTTTGCTACTTTGCATATCTTCATCTATACTATTTGTATATATTTATAGTTTTAAAAAAGTGTATATTATATATATATATATTCACTGAAAAAACCATAGGTTTCATGCACGTTATAGTTAGGAATTGGCATTTAAAAAACCTTTGGAATTCACTGAAAAAACCATAGGTTTCAGGGGCGTTATAGTTAGGAATTGGCATTTAAAAAACCTTAGAAATTCACTGAAAAAACCATAGGTTTCAGGGGCGTTATAGTTAGCTGGACATTTCCCTCATACAAAACCCTAGAAATTTCCCTGTTATAGTTAGTTCAGCTAACTATAACTCGCGCCCCCGCAATGCACTGCTGATGACGTCACATATTACATCACTGATGACATGGTCAGTGACATCACTGATGACATCACCGATGACATCTCAAATGACATCACTGATGACATCACTGATGACATCATCCATTGAGTATGTGTTTCTGAACAGTTTTATTATGTTTAATATATATAGGGAAAGGCCTGTTGAAGAATAAGTGGGTGTACAAGTGTGTGAATGGATGATTTTCCAGGTGCGTAACTGACTCTATAAGTGAGTCATTAAATGTATCTTTCTGCAGACTAGTGACTAAACTGTGTGAATGTATGTATGTGTCTGTGTGTTGGTGTATAAGTGGCTGCATGGTTTTGTAAATAGCTAAATGAGTGTCTATATGGGTTATTGATTAGTTGTCTGAGTATCTGTATGGGTGCCTGAGTGTTTGTGTGGGTAGGGTGTGTGTGACTCTGTGACTAGATGTGTGAGTGGGTGATTCACTGGGTGCATGGTTTTAAGAGTGCATCTGTGATGGACTGTCTGGTTGGGTGAGTGTATGCTTAAAGATTTTGATAGAAAAACAGACATTTGAGGTGAGCAGATCTAGAGTGTCGCTGGTGTTGAGAGTGCTCCATACAGGAGCTGCTTTCCACCTAAACTTGAGAACTACCCAGAGTTCTCTGCTTCTTTTTTGCATAATTTATTCGTCACTCTATGCCTGAAAGGGTATTTCTTTGACTTATACTGGGTGCTCCCTTGTGTCTGGACAAAGCTATACCTCTCTGAAGAGCTCTAATTAGAGCGAAACACTGTGTCAGGGGTTGCTTTTACTCATTTCAGGTTGGCTTGATTGGTATTTTACCAACTCAAAGCTGTAATACTGTGCCTGGAGTGGTAATTGGCTTTTGTCATTTTACAACTCGGCAAGGACAGCACTGTGCTAGTCCTATGCTTAAAGACTTTGCTGTACTAATGGCAAAAGACTTTGTCCTTTTCTATCTCGGCGTGGATGGCACTGTGCTAATCCTATGCTTAAAGATTTTGATAGAAAAACAGACATTTGAGGTGAGCAGATCTAGAGTGTCGCTGGTGTTGAGAGTGCTCCATACAGGAGCTGCTTTCCACCTAAACTTGAGAACTACCCAGAGTTCTCTGCTTCTTTTTTGCATAATTTATTCGTCACTCTATGCCTGAAAGGGTATTTCTTTGACTTGTACTGGGTGCTCCCTTGTGTCTGGACAAAGCTATACCTCTCTGAAGAGCTCTAATTAGAGCGAAACACTGTGTCAGGGGTTGCTTTTACTCATTTCAGGTTGCCTTGATTGGTATTTTACCAACTCAAAGCTGTAATACTGTGCCTGGAGTGGTAATTGGCTTTTGTCATTTTACAGCTCGGCAAGGACAGCACTGTGCTAGTCCTATGCTTAAAGACTTTGCTGTACAAATGGCAAAAGACTTTGTCCTTTTCTATCTCGGCGTGGATGGCACTGTGCTAATCCTATGCTTAAAGATTTTGATAGAAAAACAGACATTTGAGGTGAGCAGATCTAGAGTGTCGCTGGTGTTGAGAGTGCTCCATACAGGAGCTGCTTTCCACCTAAACTTGAGAACTACCCAGAGTTCTCTGCTTCTTTTTTGCATAATTTATTCGTCACTCTATGCCTGAAAGGGTATTTCTTTGACTTATACTGGGTGCTCCCTTGTGTCTGGACAAAGCTATACCTCTCTGAAGAGCTCTAATTAGAGCGAAACACTGTGTCAGGGGTTGCTTTTTACTCATTTCAGGTTGGCTTGATTGGTATTTTACCAACTCAAAGCTGTAATACTGTGCCTGGAGTGGTAATTGGCTTTTGTCATTTTACAACTCGGCAAGGACAGCACTGTGCTAGTCCTATGCTTAAAGACTTTGCTGTACTAATGGCAAAAGACTATGTCCTTTTCTATCTCGGCGTGGATGGCACTGTGCTAATCCTTTGCTTAAAGATTTTGATAGAAAAACAGACATTTGAGGTGAGCAGATCTAGAGTGTCGCTGGTGTTGAGAGTGCTCCATACAGGAGCTGCTTTCCACCTAAACTTGAGAACTACCCAGAGTTCTCTGCTTCTTTTTTGCATAATTTATTCGTCACTCTATGCCTGAAAGGGTATTTCTTTGACTTATACTGGGTGCTCCCTTGTGTCTGGACAAAGCTATACCTCTCTGAAGAGCTCTAATTAGAGCGAAACACTGTGTCATTGGTTGCTTTTACTCATTTCAGGTTGGCTTGATTGGTATTTTACCAACTCAAAGCTGTAATACTGTGTCTGGAGTGGTAATTGGCTTTTGTCATTTTACAGCTCGGCAAGGACAGCACTGTGCTAGTCCTATGCTTAAATACTTTGCTGTACAAATGGCAAAAGACTTTGTCCTTTTCTATCTTGGCGTGGATGGCACTGTGCTAATCCTATGCTTAAAGATTTTGATAGAAAAACAGACATTTGAGGTGAGCAGATCTAGAGTGTCGCTGGTGTTGAGAGTGCTCCATACAGGAGCTGCTTTCCACCTAAACTTGAGAACTACCCAGAGTTCTCTGCTTCTTTTTTGCATAATTTATTCGTCACTCTATGCCTGAAAGGGTATTTCTTTGACTTATACTGGGTGCTCCCTTGTGTCTGGACAAAGCTATACCTCTCTGAAGAGCTCTAATTAGAGCGAAACACTGTGTCATTGGTTGCTTTTACTCATTTCAGGTTGGCTTGATTGGTATTTTACCAACTCAAAGCTGTAATACTGTGTCTGGAGTGGTAATTGGCTTTTGTCATTTTACAGCTCGGCAAGGACAGCACTGTGCTAGTCCTATGCTTAAATACTTTGCTGTACAAATGGCAAAAGACTTTGTCCTTTTCTATCTTGGCGTGGATGGCACTGTGCTAATCCTATGCTTAAAGATTTTGATAGAAAAACAGACATTTGAGGTGAGCAGATCTAGAGTGTCGCTGGTGTTGAGAGTGCTCCATACAGGAGCTGCTTTCCACCTAAACTTGAGAACTACCCAGAGTTCTCTGCTTCTTTTTTGCATAATTTATTCGTCACTCTATGCCTGAAAGGGTATTTCTTTGATATATATATATATATATATATATATTCACTGAAAAAACCATAGGTTTCAGACATGTTATAGTTAGCGGAAATTTTACTGATAAAAAACCAATGAAATTCCCCCGTTATAGTTAGTGCAGGCTACTATAATTCACGCGACCGCAATCCTCTGTTGATGCTAATACTGTATTTAGACACTTTTTGCCCATGTCTTCTTCCATACATTTTTAGCTATACATATATTACAAATATTTTTTTTTTCATAAAGACACATATGTCATCAGCAGAAGATTGCGGTCGCGTGAGTTATAGTTGCCTGCACTAACTATAACGGGGGAATTTCATTGGTTTTTTATCAGTAAAATTTCCGCTAACTATAACATGTCTGAAACCTATGGTTTTTTCAGTGAATTTGCAAGGTTTTTTAAATGCTAATTCCTAACTATAACGTGTGTGAAACCTATGGTTTTTTCAGTGAATTTGTACGGTTTTTTAAATGCTAAGTTACTTTACGCCATTCGTGGCGTGCACGCCCACTTAACGCAGTTCGTTCCGTGCGCGCACGGTGCGCTTCGCGCACCGTGCGCGCACAGTGAGCACGCGGTGCGCTTCGTGCACCGCGCGCCCACTTTACGCAGTTAGTGCCGTACACGCAAGGTGGGCACGCAGTGCGTACGCGCACCGCGTACCCACTTTACGCACCGTGCGCACATGGAGGACATATTATGCGCTTCCTTGTGATAGGTAATCTGTTAAATTTAATTTGTAAGTGATGACAATAATATGCCATGCACAGAGAGTGTTTTTTTTTTTTTATTAAAATTTTTAGCGTAAGCGCACCGTACGCGTACGGTAAGCGTAATCGGCGAAATTTTCAAAAAATAAAAATTTACTGTTTTTGGCCTTGGGGGATCTTTGAGGACTCAACTAACATGGCTATGTGCATGGGCGCTGTCTAAACAGCCCCTTTATATGTTTTTTGCCTTTGTTTACAGCCCCCCCCCTCAGAGTGCGAGAGAGAAAATGGCGGCCGCCGCTTCCTGGTTTCGACCGATTCGAATGTTTACTTAGATGTAACAGCCAATCAGAATCGCGCTCGCGCACGCCACCGTACGCGTACGGTAAGCTTACGGTAAGCGTACCGTAAGCTGGCTCAGATATATATATTGATTTAAAGGCTATTTTCTCAGAATCTACTGAACAGATTTACACCAAACCTACAAAAGGCACTTCCTTGACCTGAGGACTACCTCTCTGCCAAATTTCTAGTAATTCTGTTCAGCCGTTCGGGCTGTAGCCCTGTCTAAAGGTCCTATGGAAAAATGCATGGGAAAAACGCGTTTTGGGACCCCCCTTTTATCTCAGCCCCCGCTTGACGAATCCCCCCGAGACTTTCAGGGTAGGAGCGGAGCGTAGCGCCCCACCTATTTTGAGAAATTCGCGAGGATTCGTCGACCGGCGCCAAAGTTATTCAAAATAGAATGTTGCGGATTTCCTATGGAAACAGGGTCCTAACTATAACTACCTACTGGCGACTGCCAGTAGGTAATATATATATATATATATATATATATATATATATATATATATATATATATATATATATATATATATATATATATATATATATATATATATATATATATATATATATATATATATATATATAGCTCTCAATGCAGAACCCATCCAGGGTAATATTTTAGCGCAGGGACTGCAAGCCCCAGAAAGCAAAGCGAAGAAGAAGCCCATTGGAGGGCGATAAATTGCTAATTAAGAGACTGCCTCCCTACGCATCTGCACACAGAGCAAGCCACGACCCGTGATCAAGGAGCAGGAGCTCCGAAACATGTTGGGTGAGGCGAGGAAATATCCGGATGTGTCTGCTGATTGCCGAATAAAGACTCCTTCGTGAAAACTGGGGTCAGCCTTTTCATTGTGTGCGTCTCCGCATATGGGCAACCTTGGGATGAATATATACCGGCCAGCCTCGATCGGGGAGACAGCACCACTGTGTACACCACGGACTGCCGATTCCCGATATACGGGAGTTCTTATGACAGGATGACAAGGGGCAACATTTTCGTCAGCAGGTGCATTGGAGGCTCTATCAAGAGTTTGAAAACATAGCTCTCAATGCAGAACCCATCCAGGGTAATATTTTAGCGCAGGGACTGCAAGCCCCAGAAAGCAAAGCGAAGAAGAAGCCCATTGGAGGGCGATAAATTGCTAATTAAGAGACTGCCTCCCTACGCATCTGCACACAGAGCAAGCCACGACCCGTGATCAAGGAGCAGGAGCTCCGAAACATGTTGGGTGAGGCGAGGAAATATCCAGATGTGTCTGCTGATTGCCGAATAAAGACTCCTTCGTGAAAACTGGGGTCAGCCTTTTCATTGTGTGCGTCTCCGCATTTGGGCAACCTTGGGATGAATATATACCGGCCAGCCTCGGTCGGGGAGACAGCACCACTGTGTACACCACGGACTGCCGATTCCCGATATACGGGAGTTCTTATGACAGGATGACAAGGGGCAACATTTTCGTCAGCAGGTGCATTGGAGGCTCTATCAAGAGTTTGAAAACATAGCTCTCAATGCAGAACCCATCCAGGGTAATATTTTAGCGCAGGGACTGCAAGCCCCAGAAAGCAAAGCGAAGAAGAAGCCCATTGGAGGGCGATAAATTGCTAATTAAGAGACTGCCTCCCTACGCATCTGCACACAGAGCAAGCCACGACCCGTGATCAAGGAGCAGGAGCTCCGAAACATGTTGGGTGAGGCGAGGAAATATCCGGATGTGTCTGCTGATTGCCGAATAAAGACTCCTTCGTGAAAACTGGGGTCAGCCTTTTCATTGTGTGCGTCTCCGCATTTGGGCAACCTTGGGATGAATATATATATATATATATATATATATATATATATATATATATATATATATATATATATATATATATATATTACCTACTGGCGGTCGCCAGTAGGTAGTTATAGTTAGGACCCTGTTTCCATAGGAAAACCGCAACATTCTATTTTGAATAACTTTGGCGCCGGTCGACGAATCCTCGCCAAATTTTCAAAATAGGTGGGGCGCTGTGCTCCGCTCCTACCCTGAAAGTCTCGGGGGGATTCGTCAAGCGGGGGCTGAGATAAAAGGGGGGTCCCAAAACGCGTTTTTCCATGCATTTTTCAATAGGACCTTTAGACACAGCTACAGCCCGAACGGCTGAACAGAGTTAAATGAAATTTGGCAGAGAGGTAGTCCTCAGGTCAAGGAAGTGCCTTTTGTAGGTTTGGTGTAAATCTGTTCAGTAGATTCTGAGAAAATAGCCTTTAAATCAATATATATATCTGAGCCAGCTTACGGTGCGCTTACGGTGCGCTTACCGTACGCGTACGGTGACGTGCGCGAGCGCTATTCTGATTGGCCGTTAGATCTGAGTAAACATTCGAATCGGTCGAAACCAGGAAGCGGCGGCCGCCATTTTCCCTCTCGCACTCTGACAGGGGATTGAAAAACAAAGGGCAAAAACATGTAAAGGGGCTGTTTTGACAGCCCCCAAGCACCTAGCCATGTTGAGGGAGTCCCCAACGATCCCCCAAGGCAAAAAATGCAATTTTATTTTTTTCGAAAATTTCGCCGATTACGCTTACCGTACGGTAAAAAAAATTACAAAAAAAAAAAAGTATCCACACTCTCCCCACCCCATGTGCAAATGGTGCCCGAAGGGCACCATTTGTGCATTGCATATCACAGCCAAGAAAAACTAATATATTATCTGTCACAACGATGCTCATCATATGTCCTCCATGTGTGCACGGTGCGCGAAGCGCATCGTGCATTCATGGCCCATCTTGCGTAACGTGGGCACGCGGTGCGCGAAGCGCACCGCGTGCTTACTGTGCGCGCACGGTGCGCGAAGCGCACCGTGCGCGCACAGAACGAACTGCGTTAAGTGGGCGCACACGCCACGAATGGCGTAAAGTAACTTAGCATTTAAAAAAACGTACAAATTCAATGAAAAAACCATAGGTTTCACACACGTTATAGTTAGGAATTAGCATTTAAAAAACCTTGCAAATTCACTGAAAAAACCATAGGTTTCACACATGTTATAGTTAGCTGGACATTTTACTGATAAAAAACCAATGAAATTCCACGTTATAGTTAGTGCAGGCAACTATAACTCACGCAACCGCAATCCTCTGCTGATGACATATGTGTCTTTATGAAAAAAAAAAATTTGTAATATATGTATAGCTAAAATTTAATGGAAGAAGACATGGGCAAATAAGTGTCTAAATACAGTATTAGCATCAGCAGAGGATTGCGGTTGCGTGAGTTATAGTTGCCTGCACTAACTATAACGTGGAATTTCATTGGTTTTTTATAAGTAAAATGTCCAGCTAACTATAACATGTGTGAAACCTATGGTTTTTTCAGTGAATATATATATATATGTATATATATATATAACGAGCAATAATATCCTTAAGAGGGGAACAACTTGTGCTGGTGCCGGCGTCGAGGAAAGGACCTGTCCCCGTAGAAATTTCATAAAGCAATTGAAAGGAAACGCCGCACTCGCTCCAGTGTAGTCAGTTGATGTTTATTGACTACATAGCTCTTCACCTACGCGTTTCAAGCTGAACACAGCTCCTGGTCACGGTAGTTTTACAAGTCTTTTTTCAATTTCCTCATTTTATACCAACATGTCACATGAGCTGATAGTGGTGCATTGTGGACTAGGTAGTCCATACACTGTTATAATGGCATTTGGTCAGTTGTATGGGTTCATATCTGTAATCATTGTTCATAATAAATTATGTTAGATTGTTCATATTAAATTATTTGGCCTAAGTGGCCAAACATGAGCAAAATTGAATTCATTAAATTACGGCATTTAGCATGGTTGCTAATGTCTGCTCGTATTGTTGCTCATAGTGTTGGGGGCTGAGTGCCCAATTATTACATGAAAAATGAAACCAATCAACAACAAAATTAGTATACCAATAACTTAGCATATACATCTATTCACTCAAAGAGAAAGAAAAAGAAGAAAGGAAGAAGGAAGGGTTGTGAGGAAAAGATGGGAACAAGAAGTGGGAAGAAAAAGGAGAAGAAAAGAGAAAGAAAAAAGATAAGTTAAGGAAACATGGTACAAAATGGAAGAGGAGAGAAGTTGAATTGTAGCAATCCTTAGATTTCATTAGGCTTGTAGGTACAAAGTTCTACAAATGTACATGCATCTCCTCATCTCCATTAAGCCCAAACGGATTTTTGGTTTTGAACCGAATTATGAGTTTAGATTCTAATCGTCGCAATTTCTGAGTTCTATTGCCTCCTCTTACATGATTGGGTATCAATGCAAGACCTGAATATTTGATGTCCAACCAAGTCTTGCCCTCATGTTGCTGAATGTGCTTTGCTATTGCATAGGTGTTTTTTTTATTCTGAATAGCTCGGATATGTTCCAATATACGTTTTTTCAACGGACAAATTGTTGATCCTATGTATCGTTGGCCACAACAACATTCAATCAAATATACGACGAATTGGGATTCACACGTGATGGTGCCCTTGATTTAAAAGGTTTGGCCTTTGGGGTCTTTGATTGTTTGTAGATTTTGTCCCACTCTACAAGCCTTGCATTTCAGGCATTTGGTGAATCCTTTTTGTCTTTTTTGAAGCCAGGTCTCTGTTTTTTTGGTCTCAAAATGGCTGTGAACCATATATATATACAGACCAGGGTAGCTGTGAGTATGGAAACGCGTTAATGTAACCTCTTCAGCCTCAATAAAATTGGCGAATTAACCAGCGCCCTGAGTGCCGTGCTTCTTCGTGATCAAGGTAAAGATTGCTGGAATATATATAGATATATATATATATATTAATCACATGAACGCGTAGGTGGGGAAGAGGAAAAGGTCATTAAAACTGAGCTGATAAATCCAAGAGGAGTGCGGCGTTTTTTCTTCATGTGATTGATAAAATTGCGAGGTTGTCCTTACCTCGCCGTCGGCTCCAGCTATGAAGAGCTCCTCCCGCAGGGACATTTTGCTGTATATATATATATATATATATATATATATATATATATATATATATATATATACATACACATCCAACACAAACTTCTCCGTGATAGGGGGCCCCCAACCCAGTCAGGGCGGCCTCGGACATGCAGGAACGGAGTGTCCTGCTGCTTGCACCCAGCAACATAAAAAATTCAACTGAGGCTCGACTTCAGAGACAAAGTGCTTTAATAGTGCAGGGCGGCAGCCAATCAATTACTTCCAGACGCGTTTCAACTGTTCATTCAGTCTTAATCATTGGGGAGCCTTCTCTGGTAACCAATGGGGATGCACTACCTGGTGTCTCAATCCTCCATTTCCCAGGATGCACTGTGGAAGCGCAATGCAAAATTCTTTTCAAGCTGCCAAGCAATTGTCTTATGTAAATTATTTCTGTGCATGGCAGTCTTGTATTACAAATTGATTTGTACACTCACAGGGCATCCTTGCTCGTTGTGCTGCCACAGATGAAATGTCATTTAGAAAGCACCCGTCTCCAAAGCCATCTTTAGGAAGTAGAATACTCCCCAAGCAAACCCAATTATTGTAGTAACTAAATTGAAAGTGATCTCCGTTATATGAGACTTACCCACGCAAATGACAAATGGTTTGTAAATTATGTTTAAAATGCTGATCAAAAGCTTCCTTTCATTGGAATTTGGTGATTTTTTCGATAATCATCTACATATACCAGAACATACTGTATGAGTAATGAAAGAGTAAAAGGATGCTATAAATAGTAAAAGAAAATGGTTTCTCGCGTATGTAATCAAGACTGCGAAGTCATTTCATTTCAAAATCTTTATTCGGCTATTAAAGAAAAACAGCCATAAAAGTACAGACAATAAAATACATCTAAAAAAGAATAAACATATAGTTTACAATGCCAATTATTAAGAGCAATTAATTTCTTGAAATTATAACAGAATGCTTTTCCTTGCGTTAATCGATTTCAGGATGAACAGGGCGACATTGTAACATGTTAGCGGATCCAGGGACATCTTAACGATTTTGGGGACCCTGGGCCAAATGTATTTTGGGTGCCCCTGTTCTGAACACTTTGAATTTATGATCAGGTTTCAGCTCTTTCATGCCCTTATCAGCCAGGTCACTGACAGGCACACTCATCCAGATTCTAAATGTGTTTACATATACTATTCAAGGGGGGAAACAACCATTACAACGCACTACATTTACAACGCAGTCATTACAACGCAACAGCCTTTACATCACATGACATGACAACGCAGCCATTACAACGAATGTCACTACAACGCACGCTATTACATGTATGTAATGGGGAATAGTAATTTTTAACCCTACACTATCCAACACTTACCTTACTGTTGCACTCATTAGAGTGGGAATAGTAATTTTTACCCCAACACCATACAACACTTACCCTACTGTTGCACTCACTGGAGTGGGAATTGTAATTTTTACCCCTACACTATCCAACACTTCCCCTACTGTTGCACTCACTGGAGTTGGAATAGTAATTTTTACCCCTACACTATCCAACACTTACCCTACTGTTGCCCTAAAAGTATTATGCGTTGTAATGGTATGCGCTGTGATGGCATGCGTTGTAAAATCAAGCGTTGTAATGGATGTTGCGATGCAAAAACCGTGTTGTAAAGGCATGCGTTGTAAATGTTTGCCTTGTAACGTGTTCTATTCATTCAAGGGTAGTGTCAGGTGTTTTCATTATTGTAACAGAGCAGGAGCTCATTAATATTACTGCAAAACTCTATGACATCCTCACATTTCTCATGTGTGAGGTCCTGTTTTGATCTAAAAGAAAATGTATTATGAATATTACATTAAACATAAAAACAACATTCCTCTGCATAATGTCTTTGATAGTCTCTCAGACATCAACCACATAAAAAATTAATGTAATGGATCAGTATTTAAAACAATCTGTTTAGGAATTATTCAGGGTCATCAGGGCAGACTCTGCAGAACAGAGCTGAGTCTATCCTGGGCCAGAGGCTAATTTGCCCATGCATTAAAACGTCTCTGAATGGATCCTCTAGTGTCACCAAGAATTTCATAGCTAGTTTGTATGACTTGATATTGTGAACAGCAAACAAAGGTTTGAGATAAAAACATCTAAAATTACGATAAAAATTACAGAATAATAAAAAGTGCAATGTGCTTTGTTTACTGTTGTTGTCACACGAACATGGTCCATATCACAAGGACTTCATTTTCGGAAATGGGACAAGGCAATGGGCAATGCCGCATCTTAATCTCAATAGCACAAAACGATGCTGTACATAGGTCACATATGACAAATAGTTATTAGCTCCCTCCTTTAAATTAAAGGACTTACATAAGGGAACGGTCGGTTTATTCAACTCAGATTTTAATCTAAGGTCACGCCTTTGTTGCAAGAAGGAGTCTTTGATCTCTTTCTTTGTAAAGGACAATATGTTTGTTGTGTCCGACCATACTGATAAATTAAGCACATTTCCTAATGTGGCATTAATATATAATAACCATGGAATTCTTAACTTATTGTTCAAATTTAAACAATCTAAAATGATTGACCTGGTAAAAGCCATCTCTTCCCGCCTCCAAACTGAAGCCCATAATAACAATGGTCTAGCCATTAAGGAATCTGCTAAAACTCAAAGCCCCATCTCATAAAGTACAATGGAATTTGAAACAGAGGATGGTAAATACAACAGATGTTTTAAGAAGAAATGTTCTTCTGTTTGCAGTGCCGAGCTATTAGCGTAGCTCCAAAGACCTGCCCCATGGAGGGCTGTGCTTACTCCTTTAGCTTTATAAATGGCTACCATTTCGTTGGTCGATCGATTTCCTAATTTTGAGGAGAATTAAAAAATCCCTTGGGTGACCCTGCTCATTTTAGCTCTGGTATTTAAAATATGTTGGGTCCATGTGCCATTTCCTGAAAATAAAATACCAAGGCAGCAGGAGTTCACTGTGTGTATTGGGGTGCTATCAATAAAAAAGGTTTTACAAGGTTTCTGTTTGGCCCCGCAAATCATGGTGAATGTTTTTGATTTGTTGATTACCATTTTCCTTTGTGTCATAAAATCTGAGAAACCATCCATCAGTCTCTGGAGGCCTAGTGGGGTCTGTGCTAGTAGTACTACATCATTCCCATATAACAGTAGAGGTATTGGACGACTAGCCACCCTCGGGGTGTCAGCCTGTATCGTTTGAAAATAGTAGTTAACTCCATTATTAAAGAGGGAAAATAAAATTGGCGCTAACACACACCCTTGCCGTATGTCCCGCCCTACTTTAAATTTGGATGAACATGCACCCTGGGGGCCACAGCGGACTTGGCTGGTTAGGTTCTCATACAAATGGGAAAGGAACCCAACAATCGCACGAGGAGCTCCCATAGAGCTCAGAGTTTGACAGAGTAGATTATGGTCGACTAAATCAAATGCACTACTCAGATCAGCAAAGCATAAGTACAAAGTGCCTGCCTTTGCCATAGTATACTTGCCGATAAGTAACTCTAGGTTAATGCATTGTTCAATTGTCCCAAGTCGTTTCCTAAACCCATACTGCACAGGGTTTAGGATAGAATACTCCTGCGCCCATTCCTCCAATCTCACTATTAAAACCCTACTCATAACTTTCAAAGCAGTATCTAGAAGCGAAATGGGGCGGTAATTTTTAGGATCTGTTTTGTTCTCTTTTTTGTATATGGGTACAATATTGGATTAGCCCCATGTCTGAGGTATTGTATCAGTTGCAGCTGAATTAAACACTCTAGTTAAAATAGGCCCCATAATCTAGGTGTGGATTTAAAAACGTCAACTGGGACGCCATCATGGCCTGGTGCCCATCCCCTGCACTCCCCTGAATGGCGTGGAGTACTTCTTCATTAGTAATATTCAGGGGAGGGGGCCTCCCTTCACAATGCTCCAGGTCAACCCCCCCCCCCCACCAGTGTCTTCCCATTGTTGCTAAAACTCCCGGTAAAATGTGTCATCAATTTGTCTGAGGGAATAAAGGATCAACATTTTGGGATGTCATCATTCTCCTGGAAGGGGGCATTTACTGTATCCCAGAAAAGTTTGTTATTCCTAGTTTTTACAGAATTAGCCAGATTTTCCCACGCTTCAATCTGTAGTTTGTTTTTCCGGGCAGCTATGGCTAATTTATACTCGCTTCCTAGGGATTTAATGATTGACATATCTCGTGGTGATTTAGACAATACAGACTTTAAAACTTGTAATGCTTTAGTGCAAGTACCATTGAACCATCCTTTTTTATTATTGCCTGATGTACCTGTCTGCCTGGTTAAAAGTGATTTAATGGATATTTTAATACAGTGAAAATTTGCAATCACTATATTTGGAAGGATCTCATCCTGAAGACAATAGGCTATTTCTCGATGGTTAGACACTATTATTTGCTGCATAGTCAAACATGGGTCGACACCAGTCCACTTGATTCTAACGCCGTTTGTCCTAAAAGGGTTCATATAATTGACTATGTCATATACTTCACTTCTTTGGCCCCAGAAAAAAACAATAGGATGAGTAAGTTATGGTCACTAAATATGGAGGGAAGAGGTGTGGTGCCGCGGCCAGGGCGACTGACTCCGGAATCTGGGGATCACGGTTTGATCCCCGGCACCGGCAGCAGATAAACCCAGCACGATGTGACTCTGGGCAATAGCTTGCTTAATCTTCCCGACGGCCCCCAGCGCCTAGAGACCCTTACGGGTGATTGTTTGCGCTTTACAAATGTGGAGGGAACAATGCTAGGGTTGCCACACCTGCAGATAGCAGAGGCAGACACTAGTATATGATCAATGATGGAGTGCATATTTCTCCCTGTAAAGGTTGGCAGTAAGTTGCCATTAGGACCACGGCCCCCCCTGAGTAGGTGGAAATCGCATTTGGAGATTATCCAATTTAGGGCTTCTCCATACTCATTATGGCAGAAATTGTCATTTCCCTCTGCATCAATGTAAATGTGACTGCATGCCTGAGTGTTAGGTACATCACATGCCTGTATATTAAAGTCTCCTGCCCATAGCAATACATAATAGCAAATTGAGGCTAAGAATAGCATATTGAGGCTAAGAATGTTTCGAGGGCACGATCAAGAGCTGTTACCACATTAGTGAGTGTGGAATCAAAAATGTTGTTGTAAAAATGTACAACTATCAGATCTTTTACTCCTTTTTTGCTAAGCCACAACATCTGTATGTGGGGTCCCACTAATGCACTTTTTTGACTTTGATAGAAATATTATTGGAGATAAGTATCTGTAGTCCCCCTTTTGCTTGCCCTGCTTGTGACCCTATGCTGCAAAAAAATGTTAAGAGTATTCTTCTACGTGTACAGGGCTTATGCACCAGGTTTCTTTTAAGCATATAATGTTGTAGCTAGATATGGTATTAACCCAGTCAATGTTCCCAACCTTCTTTAGTAGCCCATTCATGTTCCAGGTTACAAACTCAAACCCTTCCATAGGGGGTCGTCCAACAGGCTCAGTATCTGTTACCCTTGTGGGTATAATATTAACTCTAGAGGTGTCTTTGCCAGATGCCTCAACAACCGTAGCTTCAACTAGCCCACCAATAGCGGGTGCATGTGTGGTGTATGAGAGGTCACTCTGCGAAAGCTGGCTTATCTGGCTGATAATAGGAATCATTGTGGAAACCCCTCTCTGATAACTCCTGGGGTCCCCAGCATGACCTTGTTCAGAGCTAAGTCAGTAGTCTGCTCAGAGTCTCATATCTATTGGGCACTGCAAAATCCTGATCATGTTGCTAGTACAAGATTGTGGTATCCCTCTTCTCTGTAAATTTGGGAGGCCCTTTGAGCATTGCTCTAAGCCCTTCAGGTGACGGTAAAAAAAAAACTAATGGAAGTATACCCATGGCTTGTGTATCTATGGTTGGTACCCCCATCATTTTATGAATACCACTGGTGGTTTTCAGGCTTCTGAAATTAATTATAACACAATCACCACTAAGATTTCCTTCCAGTGGCCCAATCCACCCCACTTTCCTTGTAAACAGGATTTCCTGCGCTCTACTCGGGGAGAATAGATGTCTAGAGCTAAGCCAGTGGACCACCTTATTGTTCAGACATTCGATGGTTTCCCTGACTCCTGACTTTAATGGGGGGACATTCACTAATACTGCCACATATGGGCAGCTGGCAAGTTGATGGTGACTAGCTCTTGTAAGGGTGCATTGGTGTTGGGAGTGTGTGTATTTAAGCTTCTTTGATTTTGGTTCAGAGCAGATATCCTGGTAGGTTTACCAATAGACTCTTGAATATTTATGCCCAACATCCCCTCTTGACTGGGGTAACTCAGAGACTCGGCGTGAGGACGTATGCCACCTAAGTCGCTACTCAAACCAGTGGCTATTATTCGGGGCCTTTGGTCCAATGGCGTTTTACCCAGATCAATAGCCATTTTCAGTTCCTCCTCCACCTCGTCCAGTCTTTCTTTGAGGGGGCTTAATAAGCTACTAATATCAGATGTTAGTTTATTCCAGAATGGTGCCCGTGTCTGATTGTCCATAGAGTTAGTTCCTTGTTCACCCCCTCTCGCTCCCCCGCACAGCGAGATCAATTCATCTGAGGATCTTAAGGCAGCAGGTATTTTGTGCTGTGTCTTCCGTTTCCGTTTGGCTGCAGGTTGACGGGCTATGTTCGATATTTTAGCTGCTCGTAAAATTACTGATCCCGGGGCAGCAGGATTAGGGCCCCGGGTGGGACAGTTAGTGTCGATGTTTACCCAAGAACTTTGCTTGGACATCCTATACTGGCCAATCGTGGTGAGAGACCATCACCATTCTGCCAGGTCAATTTCTTTAGATAAGGCCCCAATCGCACGGGCTAAGAAGATGTCTATAGTAGTCCGTTTGGGGATGCTGACTTGCTCGGTCGATGGCTTCCCACCACCCCACCTTTCGTTTGCCCATATTTGCTATTTGGACTGTTAGAGTTAAAAATAGTCAAGTACATAAAGAAGAAGGAAGAAATCAAATGTACTCCACTCCCGTTCTCGATAGTTCTCAATGGTTCTCAGATGGCATCCTTTGCCGGTGATGTGAAGACCATTCCGCTCCGCGAAATGAAACCAAGGGACTGGGCCCCGCCCAGCCTCTTCCGGCCGCGGACGGGCGCAGATGGTCCCGCCCGTGTCCCATGCTGCGGGAGTCTGCTGCCCCTCTTGAGCGCCTCAGGCGCGAGCGGGAGGGCAGAGCTCGTGGTGGCGGCTCCTGCCGCAAGTGATTCTGGGGTTTGAAGTTCTCCGGTTTGCTGCTGGTGTCCTGAGCTGCAGGAGTCTGCTGCCCCTCTTGAGCGCCTCCAGGTGCGAGCGGGAGGGCAGAGGTCGCGGTGGCGGCTCCTGCCACAAGTGATCCTGGGGTTTGAAGTCCCCCGGTTTGCTGCTGGCGTCGAAATATGTCATTGTGTTACATTTTTTGTGTTGAAATCCTTTTCGCAGTACCGCCGTTTTGCACTGTGAAAAACAGCATTGCGCATTCTGTTCGTCCCATGCGTTCGTAGTAAGTCTATACTTCAAATTGCATGTGGGACATTTTGTACGCGAATAGCTCATAATTATGCAACGTGGAGTAATTTCGGGAATTTCACACAACAAGCGTAACATAAACCTCCCGCAATGATGTGAATTTCGCCAGCGTAATTTAAATATCAGCCAGTCCTAGAAATATATGAGGCAGAGCGAGCACCCAGCATTTGCCCTCCTATCTTTTATGTGTGTTTTGTCTTCTTCAGGAAACATTTAGATTGAGAAGGCAGATTATCCTGTCCTCCCTTCCTGTAATAATCCTTCTTCTGACTGCAGGAAGCGTTTGCTGACTGACAGTAATAACCTGCCTGGCTGCAAAACAAATTGTTTACCAGCGAAAGCGAGGTGCTGTGGTCTGTGCAGTGTTTTCTCTTCTCCACGGCAGGGAGCATCTCTGTAATAGCCCTGTCTTTCAAAGATGGCGAACAAAGCTCTGCCTGCAGGCATTTGTTGAAAATACCCTTGTGCGGCCTTGCCTCTCAGGTCTGAATACCTGTAGGACCCAGCCATCCTCCTCAGGCATCCTGTGTCTGCTGAATGACTAAACTAGTGCTGCGAAGTGGCATCTGCCAAGCCGGCACCACACCTCACATTTAATTAAACACATTAAAAAAATGCAAATAAATAAATAATTGACATAGCAATAAATACAAGCAAATAAACGAAACCATATTATTATTGTTGTTGCAAGCTTATAATGCCATACATCCTATCAAAATTCCTTGTTTTTCTTTGCCTGCCCCCTTCTTTCTTACTAACCCCGGGCGGAGCTGGCGTAGTGCGACTACGCGGAGGTCCAAGGAGTTGGGAAAAAACTCAGTGGAACTCCGCTCCACCACCCGCCTCCATCCCCCTAATAAAAAATATTTACAAATTAATTTAAAAAGAAATAAAAACACACTTACCTGTACTGCGGCGTCCCCAGGCTGTCCTCCTCCTCTTCCTAGCCGTCTCTCTCCTGCGTAGGACGTACATCTTGCGAGAACTGCGCATGCATAGTTCTCGCAAGATGTACGTCCGATGTAATAGAGAGATGGTGAGGAGGAGAGCAGCCGGTGACGCCGCAGCACAGGTAAGTGTGTTTATTTCATTTTAAATTAATCTGTAAATATTTTTTCATCGGGGGGCGGGAAGCCTATTTAGCAAGGGGGAGGGGGGGGCGGCTAACTCCAAACTGCTGCGGAGTCTGAGTTTTGCCCTATACTCCGCTTTCTCAGCAGAGTGCGGAGTAGGCAAATCTCCGCACACTCTGCTGGCGGAGCGGAGTTCTCTGCTCGCCCATTATTTCTTACCTGCCACTCCACAGCCAATAGCAATGCACAGTTCTCTTCTTGGACATCCAAAAAGGATTACGCCTCAGTGGGTTATGGTCAGTGGTGGGCAGGTGATTAAGGCTTAGAACTCTCTGATTCTTTTTTGTTCCAAAGAATATTATTAACAAATAGGAGGCAGCAAATTGCTCTTCCTTTTCTGGAAAATGTGTATTTTGATACAAAAATGTCTAACTTCTCATCCCTGCACAATTCCTCCAGTGATACTGGCGCGGGTGTACAATTTGGAGTACTATCAACTTACTTTGTCCCGGGAATGGGATATACTGCCACTTTTATGGCTATTCTGCAAAATGATGCACTAGAGTGACACTTAAGTGTGATATTTTGCCACAGAGTTGGGATGCTCTAGTATAGTGATATTGCATCATTATATAATGAGGTATTATTCCACTATATTATTGTATTCCAGACAATATTTGGAAATTCTTTAGATCATTGAATATTTTATCATAATGACCCCATCTTTTTGAGCAATTTTGAGATATTGAACACAATGGTGAGATAATATCCCACATTTACTGATATCCTGGCAAAAATGTGGCATATACTAAAAAATGATTAGATTATAGCGCAATGACTGAACATTCTGGTACAATGGTGGAAAATTCTGGTAGGATGATCTTATATTCTAGAATGGAGCAGGATATTGTGTGTGGATATGAAATATTTCTAATGCAATTAAGGGATCTTTTGATACCATAATGCTGTGTTGTGGTGCAGAAACTGGATAATCTGGAACAACAATGTGATTTTCTGCCACATTCTACGAAGATGTCATAATATTCTAGCAAAATGTTTATTGAGACTAGTAATCAGATATTCTGGAAAATTCAATTGAAATTATGGAGAGCGATAGGATATGTGGGCACAAGCATGGAATATTTAGGGAAAGTATGTGATATTCTAGAACAATTATCCAATAATCTAGCCGGTAAGTCTATATTTCGTATAGTAATAGTAAGACAATCATAGGGTTTTCTGGGAAACTGACTGTACGATTTGATAAATCATGAGATATTCCGGACAATGACTGCATATCCAGGCACCATGATGGCATTGTCTGGCACATCAATCCATTAGTCTGACCAATGGTTGCTTAGTCTGCACTATGATGATATATGCTGAAGAGTGGCGTACATTTCTGACACACTGATGTCAAGGACAGCAGAAAACAAATGGGTGTTAATACTCTAATAAATCTGAAAAGCTGCTAATTAATCTAAGACATTATATTCCACCATTTTTTAACTTGCCTCTGCCAATGCAGACAGACTACGGTTAAACGAATCATGTATGGCCCGCTGCAAAATGGGATATGCGTGTCACAACTACAAGACCAATTTCCCTCTTAACTGGAACGCACATCTTTACCTACTTTTTTTTTTTTTTTAGAGTTTTATATAGCGCGAACTAGACTTGATAAATCAGGTATCAGAGCACTTTACATGAGCACCAGTTTCGTTACAGACTGACACATACGTTTTTTTTTTGTTTGTTAGGCACGGGGAGATTGAGTGATTTGCCCAGAACCACAGGATGTTGAGCGTCGTTGCCGAAACTCGAACCCGGTTCCCAAGATTCGAGGTCGACTGCTCTTGCCGTAAGGCTACATCCTCTTTTGGTTTTTATTTTGAAACAATAATGGGATGTACTTGGACAGTTATTTGATATGCTACTTAGCGAAAGGTTACTCAGACAAATACTGGGATATTCTAGGTAATTATGGGTATTCTGGCACAAAATGGTATATTCTGCTGTGTAATAATTATATTTTTTGTTTCCTACATAAATCAGATAATTCTATATAGTGGTAAGATATTTTGAGTCAGTCGTTGAATATTCTGGTGCAAGGGTAGGAATTTTCTAGCGTGATAATGTTATATGGTAACATAGAATAAGAATATGTTCTTTCAGGTGATGGAATAGTCTGTTCAAGGATGGGATGTCCAGGCACCGTGTGGATGAGACATTATGAACAGCAATGATATACCAGGTTATCGGTGGGATGCTCAGCACCACAATGGTATATTCTTGCATGTGACAGGACATCGCTGAACAGAGAATGAATATTCTGGGCGTTGATAGGACAGTATGGCTTCTGGTGACATAATCAGGTGTAACATTAGTATTTCAGAACCATGAAAGGATAAATGAATAAATATTAGGATATTCTGATGTGCTATATTAGGAAGTAATTAGAGACTGGGGATTTCGAGGGACGAGGCCGAGGGAAAATTAGTTATTTATTTAATTTTCCCTCTGCATCGTCCCTCGAAATCCACCCCACCCAGCCCCACAGCCCCACCGCTGTTACCTGCACGGACCGCGGCTGAGTAATTTTACATTTTAACGTTGAATCAGAATCAGTAATGTCCTATTATGGTACAAAAGCAGAGTATCCTAATTCGGAAATAGGAAAAATAAGCACTGTGGTGGTATATTCAGATCCCGGGTGAGATGCTCTTACCAGAGATGGCATCGTGTTCCACAATATTATGCGCTGGAGAATGAGCAGACATTTTGGCAAGAGATGGTATAGTCTTGCAAGAATGTATGATGGAACCCCGCATGCATTCCCGCACATGCTTTTACAATGCCATCTCTACCCCAGCTGCGGCATTACCACGTGTTATTTTACCACACAAGTCATTACAACGACTTGCCTTGAAGGGGGGGGGGGGCACTGGACTTTGAAATACTATAATTTACTGTTCCAACTCCATTTTACACAACTGTAGGGAAGTTGTTGGACTTAAAATCCAACACCAGACAAACAACGCGTGCCCTACAGCAAGTCGCTGTAACAACTTACGTGGTGAAGTAATGCGTAGTAACGTCGCATGCGGGGTAGTGACTGCCTTGTAAAGGCAGATCATGGTAATGACAATGTGGTAAAGGATGTATCCCTTCCCGCACAGTGACTGAATATTTGTAACACATCAATGCACTAGTTTGTGTGTGCACTCTCTTTAGATTCACTTTCTTACAGCAACATATGATACTTCTACCAATAATAGCCATTTTTCCTGCTAGAATGTTGATGTTGCACAAAGGTGTCTATCATCGACCAGATACTGCTACCCTGACTCTACAGGGCGCTGTTATTCCCTTATTCATTACACATTACTGTCCCACCGTCTGTTATCGCTGTACCAACAAATTTACCATCAGTTATTGTCGCTGCAGAGCACTTTTACATCCTTATGGACTATGTGCACCTTGGAGAAAAATTAAAATAATAAGTGAAAGCTCTACCTCAGTGAAGGGCTGATATGGCACTAAGAAGGGGAGTCACTCTTTCAATGACCTATTCATGGAATCTCCTACAAAGCACACTGAGGGGGATATGTACAAGGAAGTAGCGGAGTGAGGCTTTAGCCGTCATGGCTTAACGCCTCAGTCTGCCACTTCAGAAACGCAAGTCTGCACCATATTTACAACGATATGGTGCACACTTGTGTTTCCCTCTGTGCTGGCGCCACACTTAGCAGATTAAGTGGCTTAACGCTGCCTTGTAAATAAGGCAAGGCCCCTATCACCACGGAAACTCCCCTATCCCCACGGAAACATCACGAAAAGTGACGTTCCAGTGGCGATAGGGGCTTGTAAATATGCCTCTGAGTATCCTCAAAATATAAACAACTCGCTGAGAAGGCAGGTTTACGCCTCGTCTCCAGTGAGAACCCTTTGTCCCCAGTCACCTGGTGAACTAGATTCAAGCTTCTAACCATCACCTCTGAAATGACTTGTTTCAGAGTTTTGTGTTAGGGACTAACCAGTCCTCAGCAGACGCTGAAACAAAATGGCGTAAAAATAAAAACCCTCTCCAATTAATCTACAAGAAGACAATCAGTGCTGGGGGAAGGAATCTGACTTCCCATAGTAGAAGAGAAAATGGCACACCTGTCCCTCAACTGAAAAGAAATCGAAAAACGTCATGTTTGTTTAAGAAATGTCTAAAATCACTCTTCTTTGAGACCCATGAATCCTACTCTCACGCTTTAGACTCTTCAAACTTCAATGTCGTTCTCCATTCCATCTCGCTTACTGCTTGATCACTCTAAAGATGGTGCATTATATAAATACTTTAATTTACCCCCCAAAATATAGACAAGTCAATTTCAGAGGATCCAGTTATAAACTGGCAACAATTCCCAAATCTGAATCCAGGATGACATCACGCAGATCTATGATCACCACACGGTGTTTGCTGAGTTCCAACAGGAGCCTTGGAAAAAGCTTTGCAAGAATTTGTTAAGCCTGGGCAAAGCACTACGCTACGCTCGCGTAGTTTGCGAAGTTTGCACTACTTCGCACTACGCAAATTGCACGTAGCACAGTGCAAACATGTTTGCTTGCTCGCGGTCCTCAACATCAAGTTTGCGACCGCGAGCAAGCAAAATGACATCCCGGCGAGACTTTTTCCTTGTTCGCGATCAGCAACATCAAGTTGCCGATCGCGAGCGTTGAAAATAAACATCCCAGCGAGATTCTCAACGCGGGGAGGTCAGGTTTCTCATTGTGAGTGGTCGCGTATGCTCGCGACCGCTCGCGATGAGAAACTACCAGTCCGTGTTGAGAAAGCTGCCACTCGAGTAAAAATCTACTCAAGCGGCAGAAAACTACAGCTCGCACTGTGCAAGATGCCGTTTTCAATGATTGCACAGTGCCGGATGCTTGTCCGCACTGTGCAATCATTGAAAATGGCATCTTGCACAGTGCGAACAGGGTACTACGCATGTTCACGAAGTGCTACGCGTAGCTCGCGTAGTGCGAAGTGCACTTTGCGTAGCTTCGCGTAGTGCTACTTTGCGAACTACGCCCAGGGTTAGAATATGTGCCACTGAAGTTTGTGCTGACTTACTTTCCATGGACAGAATAATTGTTTAAGCAACACACGCACAAACTTATTCAATCACAGACATCACACACACACGGAACCAAAGAAAAGGCCATTTAAACATAAATGTCATGTGTATATGTCTGTGTATGTTAAAACGTATAGCTATTTATTGCTACTTACACATATATGCATTATTTCACACATTTGCTAATCATGTGTATACTCCTATTTATTCACACACTTAGATGCATTTGATGTTTCTTAAAGATTTACAAATACATTTTTAAACACAGACATGCCCAGATTTATTTCAACAAAAAAAGACAGCCATCCACGCATGTACAAATTCGAATGTATCTATCTGATCTCGATCATTCACGTAGTCAGTTACCCACCATAAACTGAGTGGGTCATTTTTATTACAAATGCAGATTGTGTCTAGGGGTACCTATTGACTGAGAGGCTAAAAGACTTGAGTTGAAATCTTTCCCTTTTGACTAAACTGTGTGATCCTGGACAAATCACCTTATGTCCCTGTTGCCACATTCCTTCTCTGCAAAAAATGAAACGGGTTTCGAACTGCAACAGTGGCAATATTGATTACTATTACAAAACGCAGAGACCTCTGCAAGCGCCTAGAGGGTTGTAATTCACGGTATTAAGCTTAAATAAGGCTCCTCATTTAATAAGTGGTAGTTCATGCCATCAACCACTTGCTGACGCGTTACCATCGCCAGTCACTTCGAGACACAAGAGTTACTACACACACTCGCAGACACCAGCTTGGGTTTTCATTCAAGAACATCCTGCTTAAGGAACTAGCTCTTTCTAATTCATTCATTCATTCATTGACGCTCGCTCCTTGCACGTCATCTTTACTGCAATTTCATGTCAATCTGGTAGACACACGCGTGCCAGTAGGGTGGCATAGATGTTGCTATGGGTCCGGGTTCATGCAAAGAAAGTGCCCCCTTGACTGTTTTTGGGGTAGTAAAATACAGCAATTATCAGGCTTCAATGGGCCCCTCAGGATTCTGAGTCTGGTGCCACTGCACCTGCTGCCCCAACGATAGCCACGCCCCTGCAACGCGTCTACTTCGGCACATATAGCTTTCTGACTCCCAACAGAGATATTCAGTCGTCTATTTTCCCGCGTTTATTTCTACCTCATTCACATATTCACGTTTCATTAAAGCGAGCCCCCTCGTGCATGCATTCCAAGGTGTGCATTGTTACGTCAGAGGGATGGCTGTGTGGGTCAACGCACCGGAAACATAACGCGTGTTCTAGCGTCCAGGTCACAGGTGGGAATGACTCGGCCTTTCATCATTCAGCGCTCGTTAAAAGATGAGCGAGGAAAGCATCTTTTATTAAAGCGCCCGGAGCCAGTCACACGGCGGAGTTTAAACCGTGTGAGGTCGTGAATTATCCATACCCATAGCAGTCACACACTTGAGCTCACACACGCTGAGGGCTGTATGAATTTACATTCAGAATAATCTTACCTTAATGGCTTCAGTAGTTCTCATTAATTCATACATCACATTTTCCCCACCTGCGCTCAGCGGCATGGTCTTATTAAATGATACATTCATCCACCTGCACACACTAATTTGACGAGTCTCGGGTATTCCTATATTAAATCGGAAACGAGCATTTGTGCGTTCATAAACACACTTCTTGGTATGAATTTAAATTTGCTAATAATTCCTCGCTGCCACGAATGCATTTTTTATTTCACATTGTGTGAAACGGACTGACACACTAGTAGGCAAGGACACACAGTCACTCAGTTGAGATCTGTACTGTAATCTCTGGTCCTATGATTCATTCCCCACTCTCCTGGGCTCTGGAGTCAGCAGCCTGCAGGAAACACTGCACCATGCATCATCGTGGAGAGGGTGAGCGAGCTTTAGTCGTGATCCGAAATATACGCCCCCCTCCGAAGCACATTGCACTTTTCACTGTTATTATACGACATAAATCACCTCCACCGGTAGCATTACTTGCTCCCGCTCGAATTTACATATCGTAGCCGCATCGCTTCATTAGCATTCGCTCCTCGAAGTGCAGACCTCGGCCGTTTCTCTTTTTAACTTGCTGCAGAAGTTACATTAGGCGCCACGCCGATGCACATTTTTTTTTACAGTCCCATTAAACCACTCTTGATGTCTATTCCATCGAGGATAATAGACGGTTGGCAAAACATGACACGTCTGGGACATATACTACTAGCTCAATGGCAGGAGGATCATGTGTGTCCGTGGTACAGAAGATCATATGTGTGCAATGTGTGCTTAGAAGCCCCATCCAGGCGCCTGCATCCCATTCGCCCGTTAGAGAAAGAACTTGACTTACCATCTGAGCGAGGACAGGACCGGCTCCCCTCACGCGCCTGTCCCGCGGACGAGCGCAGATCCAATCGATACCTCTCCAGAGACACTCGAGGAGAGGACAGAAATGCGCCGCTCGCAGGCAGAGACGTCCCCCGGCGCTGTCCTTGGCAGGGTACCGGAGAGCCCTGCAGGGTGGCTCGGTCCTCTGCCCCGCGCGCGCTTCAGTGCTGCAATGCCGCTGTAGTAGGCACTGGAGGTCACTCACTCCCGGCAGCGCTCAGTCGCTGCTGCCTCCTCTCCCCCTCCCTCGGTCTCTCTCCCCCCTCCACCTCTCCGTTCTATTTAAAGGTGCACCGCGCCTATCAGACAAAGCCCTGTCGAACATCTGGCCCGCATCCCAGAACCAGGCATACTCGGGCCTGCCCAGTGGGGCCGTTGAATGTCACCACTCTCGCTTTGGTTGCTGCCTGGCCCTGTTTCGTTTTTGGAGTTGCCTTTCATACCCCAACAGACGCCCATAAATCACCAAAAACCCAGAATTTCATTCGGATATAAAGACACTTCTGAAAAGGGCGGGAAACTGATAAACCGTTCTAGAGCTACAGGTGACCAATGCTTTCATTTTCGCTTCAATTGTGAAGAGATGTAATGCTAAAAGATTTTTTAGAGCACTTCTATAAACACACACGATGAACACATGGGCAGAGGAGTCCAGCTTAGGACAAGTATGGTCGGATTCAATAAAGGATTTCAGGCTATCCGCAGCAGACGCATTGCCATTCAATAAATGTAAACAACAAGTATTTTCAAAGTCAGTAGTTATTCAACAAGCATGTCCTATATTTTAACCACCCTGGACCCACATTATATGAATACAACTTCATTTCATAGAGTGCAGTTATTCTAAAAATACGGCATATATTCAGCTATTCTGGACCCACGTTGGACACCTGACATAGATAAATAAAACCTCATTTCATGGAGTGAAATTATTCTAAAAATATGGCGTACATTAATCTCTCCTGGACCCGTGTTAGCCACCCTGTCCCTGAAGTAGACAAGTGACAGACCAGACGGCGGAAATACACTCCAGGAAGGCTGGTACGCTCCGCTACAGCCAATCTTGTTCCAGAATACAGATTCAGCGGGTGCGTCAAGGAGGGCGTGCCTTTTCAATCAAAACGCAGAAATGGAATAATTTACCAGCTCAATTAGGGTCCCAGGCTCACCTGTAAAAGTTTAGATGCCTGGGGGCTGCGCATTAGTAGAAGGCAGACTCCTGGGGCTGCACCCTAGTGTAAGGCAGACTCCTGGGGCTGCGCATTAGTAGAAGGCAGACTCCTGGGGCTACACCCTAGTGTAAGGCAGACTCCTGGGGCAGTAAATTAGTGTAAGGCAGACTCCTGGGATCAGTGCATTAGTGTAATGCAGACTCCTGGGATCAGTGCATTAGTGTAAGGCAGACTCCTGGGGTCAGTGCATTAGTGTAATGCAGACTCCTGGGATCAGTGCATTAGTGTAAGGCAGACTCCTGGGGTCAGTGCATTAGTGTAATGCAGACTCCTGGGATCAGTGCATTAGTGTAAGGCAGACTCCTGGGGTCAGTGCATTAGTGTAAGGCAGACTCCTTTGATCAGTGCATTAGTGTCAGTGCATTAGTGTAAGGCAGACTCCTGGGGTCAGTGCATTAGTGTAAGGCAGACTCCTGGGATCAGTGGATTAGTGTAAGGCAGGCTCCTGGGATCAGTGCATTAGTGTAAGGCAGACTCCTGGGGGAAGAGCTTTAGAGTAAGGCAGACTCCTGGTGCAGCACATTGGTGTAAGGCAGCCTCCTGGGGTCAGTGCATTAGTGTAAGGCAGACTCCTGGGATCAGTGCATTAGTGTAAGGCAGACTCCTGGGGCCAGTGCATTAGTGTAAGGCAGACTCCTGGGATCAGTGCATTAGTGTATGGCAGACTCCTGGGTTCAGTGCATTAGTGTAAGACAGACTCATGGGGGAAGAGCTTTAGAGTAAGGCAGACTCCTGGTGCAGCACATTGGTGTAAGGCAGACTCCTGGGGTCAGTGCATTAGTGTAAGGCAGACTCCTGGGATCAGTGCATTAGTGTAAGGCAGACTCCTGGGGCCAGTGCATTAGTGTAAGGCAGACTCCTGGGGTCAGTGCATTAGTGTAAGGCAGACTCCTGGGATCAGTGCATTAGTGTAAGGCAGACTCCTGGGGGCAGAGCTTTAGAGTAAGGCAGACTCCTGGTGCAGCACATTGGTGTAAGGCAGACTCCTGGGGTGAGTGCATTAGTGTAAGGCAGATTCCTGAGTGTAGCGCTTTAGTGTAAAGCTGTCTCCTAAGGGCAGCGCATTAGAGTAAGGCAGACGCTCAGGGCTGTGTATTAGTAAAAGGCAGACTTTGGGGCTGCATACTAGTGTAGGGCAGACTCCTGGGAGCAGAGCATTCGTGTAAGGCAGGCTCCTGGGGTTTGCACATTAGAGTGAGGCAGAAGCACGGGGCGGTGCATTAATGTAAGGCTGACTCCTGGGACTGCATGTTAGTGTAGGGCAGATTCCTGGGGACAGCGCATTACTGAAAGGCAGACTCCTGGGGACAGCGCATCAGTGTAAGGCAGACTCCTGGGGACAGTGCATTAGTATAAGGCAGACTCCTAGGGCTGCAAGTTAGTGTAGGGCAGACTCCTAGGGGCAGAGCATTAGTGTAAAGAGGAGTCCCGGGGCTGTGCATTAGTGTAAGAAAGACTCCTGTAGTCTATGCATTAGGATAAGGCAGACTCCTGGAGCTGCTCATTACTGTAAGGCAGCGCATTAGTTTAACGCAGACTCCTGGAGCTGCGCATTAGTATAAAGCAGTGTCCTGGGGCTGTGCATTAGTGTAAGGAAGACTCATGGGGCTGTGCATTAGTGTAAGGCAGACTCCTGGGGGCAGCACATTAGTATAACGCAGACTCCTGGTGCTGCACATTCGTATAAAGCAGTGTCCTGGGGCTGTGCATTAGTGTAAGGCAGACTACCGGAGCTGGGCATTAGTATAAGGTCTCTGGTGCTGAGCATTAAAGTAACGCAGACTCTTGATTGAGGCTGCCCAATACTGTAAGGCATACTCATGGGGGCAGCACATCAGTGTAACGTAGGCTTCTGGGTCTGCGTATCACTGTGAGGCAAACTGCTGGAGGTAGCACATTAGTGTATGGCAGATTCCTGAGGCTGCGCATCAGTCTAAGGTAAACTCCTGGGGGTAGCACATGAGTGAAGGCAGATTCCTGGGGGCTGCACATTAGTGTAAGGCAGACTCTTGGGGCTGCTCATTAGTGTAAGGCAGATTCCTGGGGCTGTGCATTAGTGTAAGGCAGACGCCTGGGGCTGCTCATTAGTGTAAGGCAGACTCCCAGGGCTGTGCATTAGTGTAAGGCAGACTCCTGGGGCTGCACCTTAGTGTAAGCAGACTCCTGGGGCTGCACCTTAGTGTAAGGCAGACTCCGGGGAAGCGCATTAGTGTAATGCTGAGTACCAGGGCTGCGTAGTAGTGTAAGGCAGTCTCCTGGAGGCTAAGCATTAGTAGAAGGTAGACTCCTGGGGCTGCGCATTAGTTGAAGGTAGACTCCCAGAGCTGCACATTAGTATAAGGCAGACTTCTGGGGCTGCACATTGGTGTAAGGCAGACTCCTGGAGTCAGTGCATTAGTGTAAGGCAGATTATCGAGGGTAGCGCAATATTGTAAGGCAGACTTCTGGGGGCAGCGTATTAGTGTAAGGCAGACTCCTAGGGGTAGAGCATTAGTGTAAGGAGGAGTCCCGGGGCTGCGCATTAGTGTAAGAAAGACTCCTGGGGTATATGCATTAGGATAAGGCAGATTCCTGGAGCTGCTCATTACTGCAAGGCAGATTCCTGGGGGCAGCGCATTGGTGTAAGGCAGACTCCTAGGGCTGTGCATTACTGTAACGCAGACTCCTGGTGCATCACATTGGTGTAAGGCAGACTTTTTGTGCTGCACACTAGTGTAAAGCAGAATTCTGCGGCTGCACTTTAGTGCACGGCAGACTCCTGGGGATGCCCATTAGAGTAAGGCAGACTCCTGGGGGCAGCGCATTAGTGCAAGGCAGAATTCTGGGGGCAGTATTTTAATGTAAGACAGAATCCTAGAGACAGTGCATTACAGTAAGGCAGACTCCTGCAGGCAGCCCATTAGTGCAAGGCAGATTCCTGGGGGCAGCATTTTAATGTAAGACAGAATCCTGGAGACAGTGCATTACTCTAAGGCAGACTCCTGGGGCTGCGTATTTGTGTAACCCAGACTCTCGGGGCTGTGCATTATTATATGACAAATCCCCAGCACACGTCAAACGATAAATTTCAGATAAAAATTAGTGCATAGCGGAGACGCGCGAGCGCGCGAGCGCGCGAAACAAGATGGCCGCCGTGTAGAGAGCTCCGGCGTTTTTTCGCCCGTTTTTCATTAAAAACGACGATTCCTGTCAGTTTTTTACCGCAAATGAGGTCGCTTGAGTGCTGAGCATCTTACCTGTCGATTGCTGAGCTTTTCCTTGAATTTGGGCGCTGTTTGAGGCGTTTTCCAGTGTCCAGCCTCTGCCTCCAGCTCTCCCTTCAGGTATTCCCAGCTTTGTCTGTCAGGGGGCGGAGCAAGCATTCAGGAAAGGGCCTGGCTTGGGCCTAGCCACCCCCATAGCCTGTTATAGCTGCTGCACCAGCTTTAATAAGGATATTCTTACTGCTGCAGTATTCTTTTCCTTCATTTTTTCTGCGTTGTTGCTGCTATTTTTGCAATTTTGATATTTTATTTTATTGTTATTATTATTATCCTACTTTTGCTACCAAATCAACATGGATAATAAAAATATTCATCCTAAAAGAAAGCAGCAGGTTTCACCTCCGCCAATTAAATCAAAGGCGGTAGAATCAACAGAACCTTCATTATCCTTAATTTTGGAGGAAATTCAAGCGCTTCGTGTTAACACAGATGCTATTGCCTCAGAGATTAAAAATGTTCGAAAGGAAATGGCGAGTATGTCAATGAAAATATCTGATAATGCAATTAAAATACACGATAATAAGGCTAAGCTTGAGACTTTCACTCCTCTTGTAGCTAAAATATCTCCTTTGTCTACCCGGCTCCTAGAGATGGAAAATCGTAACAGACAATACAATTTACGCATTTTTAATTTACCAGAGGATGTGGAGAGTGGCAACTGTAGGTTGTATTTGGAAAATTTGATTCCTGGGCTTCTACAAATTAAATTTCCAGAAAAATTTGAGATTGACAAGGCCCATAGAATCCCTTCACATCGCAATCCTCAACATACCAAACCTCGTCAAATGATTTTCAAAGTCCTCAGACATCATCATTTGGTTTTGATTCGAAAGGCAGCACGAGAGATTCCTTCCTTAATGGTCAATGGGAATAAAATTTTTATTCATCAAGACTTTGCCAAGGAAACAGTCTCAATCCGCAAGGAATTTTCTACTCTTCGGCCTCAACTGCGAAGTCTTGGATTCAAATATGGTGTTTTTGACCCTTCAACAATGCGTATCTGGAAAGACAATCTGTCAAAATCTTTTCAACGTCCTGAGGACTTGCGTCAGTTTTTGGATCAACGTTCACAGCAATCCATGGATACTCATGACTCTAATACCTGATTATAGCTAACTTCCTTTTTGTTTTCTGACAGGTTAATGAACCATTACTACATTGGGCTCCAACGGTTAGGTCATGCTTGTTGAGCGTATGTGCGTCTCATCTTTGATATTTTTGTACCCTGTTTGTCGTTTTCTCCTTTTTAAAAATTTTTTCACCTCCTTTTACTTGTTCTGGAGCTACTATTTTCTCTCATTATTGTTCTCCTTCTTTTCTTTTTCTCCTCTTCTTGACTTTTTCTTCCTTCTCTCTTCATTATGGCTAATATCCACAATATTAAAGTTGTTTCACTAAATGTTAAAGGTTTACGTCATCCAGTTAAGCGTACAAAAATCTTAGATTATTTAGGTAGTTGTAAGGCAGATATTTGTTTTCTTCAAGAGACTCATATAGATGACAACATCTTAAATTATATGAAAAAGAAATGGGTAGATACTATGGTTTCATCACCTGCAATTGGTAAAAAAAATGGGGTGGCTATTTTTGTTGCGAAAAAATTGCATTGCCAAGTCTTAAGCAAAATTTCGGATGCAGATGGAAGATTTATTATAGCTAAAATTAAAATTCATGATTCAGTCATATTTTTGCTCAATGTTTATGGTCCTACTGCGGATGACCCTCTTTTTTGGTCTAATATTACCACCGAGGTTCTAAAGTTGGGTAAAGTTCCTTTAATTGTTGGAGGTGACTTTAATGTTATTGCTGACCCATTATTGGATAGAATATCTAGTACTAAATTTCGCCCTCCTAAGGTTTTTCATGCTTTTAAGTCATTTATTCATAACACCAAGTTAGTGGACATTTGGCGTTTGCACTTTCCCACAGAAAAATGTTTTACATTTTTCTCTAATCCACATAATTCGCATTCTAGAATTGATTATTTTTTAGTCTCCACACAATTAGTCCAATCTGTTAAGACTCCTAAGATTGGTAATATTGATATCTCAGATCATGCCTTGATTTCTTTTGTTCTGAATTTAACTTCAACTTTTGCAAACCAAACTAGATGGCGTATGAATACTGGAATTGTTCTTAATGAACATAATAAGCATAAAATCTTAAATGCTATTCAGGACTATTTTTTACTCAATCCTGAAGGTTCCACTTCCATGGTCAATTGATGGGACGCCTTTAAAGCTTACATTAGGGGTGTAACTATTTCAATTATGGCCTATGAAAATAAAACATTCAACGCACGTATCAGGTGTTTGGAAAAACAAATTGCGAAATTTGAAAGGCTTTTTATTTCATCAAATGATCCTCAATTTAAAGTCAAGCTACAAAAGCTTCGATATGAATTTAACTCAATCCTTAGTACTAGAGCGGGCATCCAAATTTCTAATTCTAAGGCTAAGTTCCGTTTTAATGCCAATAGATCTGGGAAGCTTTTAGCTAATTATTTACGTATAAAAAAAGATAGAACACAAATTACCTCAATTCATGGCCCTAATGGTAACATTGCAATATCTCATAATGATATTGTTAAGGAATTTTTGGATTTTTACTCTACTTTATATAATAAACCTGATCCTCATGATCCTTCCATACTGGACTCTTTTTTAGATACATGTGATTTGCCCAAAATCTCACACTCGGACAGGCTTAAGCTAGATTTACCCATTACTACTGAGGAAATTTTAGCTGCTATTAAATCCATAAAAAAATAAAAATCCCCTGGCCCAGATGGTATCCCAGCTGAGTTTTATAAAGAGTTCCAGTCCCAACTTTTGCCTTATTTATTTCAACTTTTTACTTTTTTTGGTTCTTCAGGAACGATCTCAGGTTCCTTTACTGATGCTTTAATTATTGTACTTCCTAAACCAGATAAAGACCCCACTCTTGTTTCAAATTATCGCCCTATTTCCTTAATTAATCAAGATTGTAAATTGTATGCTAAAATACTTGCTTCTAGACTGTCCCCTATATTGGATTCTATTATACATCTTGATCAATCTGGTTTTATGAAGAATAGATATTCTACAAATAACACAAGAACCTTATTACACATTATTGAACAGAGTTCCACTTTAAGTTCCCCCGCAGGAATTTTGGCTTTAGATGCAGAGAAAGCTTTCGACAAAATCCATTGGCAATTTTTATTTCAAACCTTATTATCATTTAATTTTGGTGCTTCGTTTATACGCATGATTTCTGCTCTGTATTATGCCCCTACTGCTCGTTTATTCATTAATGGTCAAGTATCTAGTCAGTTTTCTCTTTTTAGAGGCACAAGACAAGGTTGTCCCCTCTCTCCACTTTTATTTCTCATTGGAATTGAACCTTTCCTTACTCATATAAGAAATTGTGTTAATATCAAAGGTATTCAGATTAAGGAGATTAATATCAAAGCTTTAGCCTATGCTGATGATGTGCTGTTATTTATTAGTGAACCTCTATCCTCAATGCCTGCCCTATTAGAAATTATTACAAAATATTCCATGGTTTCTGGTTATAAACTTAATATTAATAAAACTGAATTCTTCCCTTTAAACATTTTTTGTACTCCTGATATGTTACCCATGGCTGATATTGTGTGGCAAAAAGATAAATTAAAATATCTTGGGATTCTATTTGCGTCCTCCGTAAAAGCAACATTAACATTAAATAGTAATTTTATTCTGAATTATATCAAAGATAAAACGTCTAAATGGTCTTCACTTCACCTCTCTTGGTGGGGTAGAATGGACTCCATCAAAATGACTATTGCTCCTAAAATTTTTTATACACTTGCTATGATTCCTATTCAATTTCCTTTACAATTCTATAAAAACATTGATAGACTTCTCTCCAAATTTCTCTGGAATAATAAATCAACTCGTATTGGTTATAAAAAATTAAAAGTACCTAAATGCAATGCTGGATTTGGTTTGCCTGACTTTTTTCTATATCACAAAGCATTTATACTGAAACAAAGTTCCATATGGTTTTCTCCTTCCTCTTTAAAGAACCAACCTACATGGTTTCATATAGAGCAGTCTCTTGTGGATCCTTTTCCATTGACCACCTTGCTAACAATGTCCAATAGGTCAATATATGTGCATAAATCGGTCATTATTAAATCCACTAAACTCATTTTTAATGACCTGGATTCAATCTTTTTGATCCCTATGACTCATACTGAAGATATGTCATTGTGGCATAGTAATGTGATTAAATTGAATAGAAATGTTACTTTTTGGAATGCTTGGATTAAAGCTGGTATCTTTTATCTTAAAGATATCTATTTTGACAATGTTTTTATTTCTTTTGAAGCTTTACAAATGAAATTTAATTTACCTCAATCTGATTTTATTAAATATGAATCGTTATGTAATTCAATTTTAGACTCCTTCCCTCATGGTATTCCATTTAATGTTAAAGCAGATTTAGCACTATATATTCGAACTATCTCTACGTCATCACATACTGTCTCTATTTTATATAAAAAATTATCTAATTCTATAGGAAACAATCTAAATATTATTTCAACATTTTGGAATGATGAGCTTTCCCTTTCTTTGTCCAACGATACATGGACGACTGTTTGGCTTAATAGTATTTCAGGATGGCTGCCTGTTTCACTTTACCAAACCAATTCTTATATTTTATTTAATTGTTTATGGACCCCAGTGCGTTTATTTCGTGCTAAGCTGATGCAAGACGACATTTGTTGGCATTGTAAATTACTCCCTGGTTCACTACGACATATGCTTTTTGAATGTCCATTAATTTTTAAATTTTGGTCTGATGTTTGGGATATTATTCAACAAATATTTCATATTCATGATGTTATTTCTTACAAAATATTAATATGTAAAGCTGTTGATCTTACGCATAACTTAACTGAATTAGAAGGTAAACTGTTTAACCTCCTAATATCAGCTGCTTTAAAGTCCATTACATTTTGCTGGAAGGATATTTCGTCTTTATCGGTTCATGCTTGGTGGTCATGGGTCATTTTTACAAGAAGAGGTGCTCAATTATCCCTGAAAGGGATCAATCACAATTCTAATTTGTTTCACTCGTTTTGGTTACCCATAGATGTATACTTATCTTTATAATTGTTTATGTATACTTGATTCACCGTTTTACAGTCATTCTATTTAACGCCTTATATGATGAATGTAGCTCCTTTTTCTAATAAGTTGACAATGCAATTTTTCATGGCTCCCTCCCTGCCCTTCTTTTTAGTTTATCTCCCCTCCTTCTAATTGATTATATATACATCTTTAACTATTGTATTTAGAACTGCTTTTAGAAATGTTTTATTTTATATAGGTATTTTCGCTTGTGATAAATTTTTTCTGTATTGTCTGTATTTGTTCATTCTTATGGAAAATCTAATAAAACATTTTGAACTCAAAAAAATTAGTGCATAGCATTAAGCATAAAATATCTTCGAACATGGTTTTTAGTCCCCATTGGGATAATCCTTAATCATTTTGTATTTAATTTATTGGCATCTTGTGCATGCTGGCCTCTCTTATGTAATTACGTGTTATGTCAAACCATTTTTAGATTGGTTCTCCTGTTTCTGTAAGGAGATACATTGGTTTGTTTTGTACATTACAGCCTTGCAAATGTCACGGGATATTGTCCCTTTGGCGAAGAAACACGTGTCAGCTGCGTTTGTCCGAAGAATTCTTTCAGTCTGAAGACATACAAGAATAACAAACAAGAAAAAATCTCCATATGTTTGAAGATATTTTATGCTTAATGCTATGCACTAAATTTTATCTGAAATTTATTGTTTGACGTGTGCTGGGGATTTGTCAAATGTTTTGAATGTATTTGTTGACATTAGGTCACAAAGTTTTTGAGGAGATTGGTGGTTCTCCCCACCCTGCAAGCACCGTCACATAGATATCGCTATCCCATGAAAATAAATTAGTGGTATTCTCCTTAGTGGCGCCATAACACCTACGACTTAAATACCACTGCAACTAGCCCTTTCTGTGCATTAGTATAATGCAGACTCCTGGGGCAGCGCATTAGTGTAAGGCAGCCTCCTGGTGGTGCACCTTATTGTAAGGCAGACTCCTGGGGGCAGCGCTTTAGAGTAAGGCAGACTCCTGGGGGCAGCGCATTAGTGTAAGGCAGACTCCTGGGGACACTGCATTTGTGTAAATCAGACTCCTGGAGGCTACACATTATTATAAGGCAGAGTCTTTTGGGTGCGCATTAGTGTAAGGCAGACTCCTGGGGCTGTGCATTGGTATAAGGCAGACTTCTGGGGCTGTGTATTAGCATAAGGTAGACTTCTGGGGTAGCGCATTACTGTAAGCAGACTCCCAGGGGCTGGGCATCAGTGTAAGGCAGACTCCTGCGGCTACACTTTAGTGTAAAACAGGCTTTTGGGGGCTGCGCCATAGTATAAGGGAGACTCCTTGGGCTGGCATTACTGTAAGGAAGACTCCTGGGGGTCACTTATTAGTGTAAAGCAGACTCCTGGGGCTGCACATTAGTGTAAGGTAGCCTCCTGGGGACAGCACATTACTGTATGGAAGACTCCTAGGACTGCGCATTACTATAAGACAGACTCCTGTGGAAAACATAGAAGAGATCGCATTTTTCAATATCTAAGAGACTCTCCCGCGCAGGTCATTGCCTTACAGGAGACACACCTCCTCAAAGCAGAGATTACGGATATACTAAAAAAACAGAAATGGATTGATAAATTCGCAGCCACAGATCAATCGGCGAATATAAGAGGGATCGTCCTTATTTTTAAAAAATGCGCTAATGCCCAAATTTTAGAGCATAAAGAGGATCAGAGTGGGAGATGGCTTCTGTTAAATGTAAATGTAAATGTTGTAGACTTGTAAAGCGCACAGCTGCCCCAGCAACGGGGCGTCCCGGCGCTGTAGACTGCTGGGGAACCCGTCCTGGCTATCCCTGTGAGATGGTCCCTTTCTGGGTATCTCCAAGGTGAAACCAGGCATCCCCAGCGTCTGTGGGGGGCCGTTGTAGAGATGAGGCAAGCTTAATGCCCAGTTAAGAGCCTCATTAGGCGAGAGGATATATTCACTGGTCGCTTACTATGGCCCAAACCAAGATGATCCCTCATATTTAGACATCATTCGGAACCACTTGGTAATTGTCAATGACCCGATTATTTGGTGTGGGGACTTCAAAGTCGTGTTGAACCCTAAGCTTGATAAGTCTCCAAACTCGAGAGCTTGTGTGGCCTCTAAATCACGGCAAACTTTGATGTCAATAATGGCACAATTGGGCCTAGCCGATATATGGAGGGAAAAGGCGGGGATAAATTGGGAGTCTCATTTCGGAATCTTAAATTTAAGCATAAATCTAGAATTGATTATGCTCTGTTTAAAGATCTTAGGTCTTAAAGATCTATTAGTGGAGATATCATATCTCCCTTCCCATCTCTCCGATCACTCAGCCATCTGCTTTACCTTGAAATCTGGCCAACAGATAGGGCACGCTTCTTGGTCATTCGATCGGTCTATCTTATATGCAGAGGACGAAATTAGTTTCTTACTAACGGAATCTAAGTTTTTTTTAGAAGTAAATATAGATTCCACTGAAATCGCCATTGTATGGGATGCTCTGAAGGCATTTTGGAGAGGCACTATTACCAGTAGAGCCTCTCTGAGACGGAAGATATATAGGGAGAAGATCACAAACCTAGAAGTGGAGATGAACTCAATCGAATAACAACTTAGTTCCTCTATAGGGTCTAAAAGAGAGCAAGAAAAATTGGTAGACTTAAAAAGACAATTGGAGAATATCTTACAAGAAAGGGTTGCTAGGAGATGGGAGACAACGAAAAATTCCCAGTTTGAGTTCGGGGAAGCTGCAGGGAAGGTTTTAGCCTGGAAAATAAAATCAGATCAAACAAAAAAATATATTAGAGAGATAAAGATGGAAGGCGAACAATCCCCTCGAATCTCAAATTCTGATATCGGGAGAGCTTTTCACGATTTTTTTCAGGCCATCTATAAAGAGGAAATCATAGATGACCACTCCGTAAGGGATTCTTGGTTGAATAAAGTATCCTTGCCAAGCCTTACACATATTCAAAGTTGCTGCTTGGAATCTGAAATCTCAGAAGCAGAGGTTAGAGAAGTTATAGGGCAACTTAAGCAAGGGAAGGCGGCTGGCCCCGACGGTCTACCAGCAGAATTATATCTATGAGCGAAGCTATTATTCCAATTCTGACGATCCTTTTTAATAACATTCTTTTAAGAGGTGATGACCCTCCAAAATCCTGGAGTGAAGCTACTATAGTTTTGATACTTAAACCTGGGAAGGACCCGACTGAGTGCGGATCCTACCGTCCGATCTCACTTCTCAATAATGACTATAAAATTTTTGCGGCCATCATGTCCATCAGGTTGGGGAAGTTCATCGGCTCTATTATACATCAGGATCAGAAAGGTTTCATAAAGGGTCGTCAGCTGGCAGACCTCACGCGTGACTTAGTCGGGGCCATTGACATCGCTTCTAATTTCTCCCTCCCGTTAGCTACTCTCACTTTAGATGCAACTAAGGCCTTTGATAGAGTGAGTTGGCCCTATTTGGCTGCGGTTCTGAAAAAATTTAAGTTTGGAGACAATTTTTGTTGGATGATCTCTCTTTTGCACGGTATTCGTATCACCCATGAAGTTGGGAACATTGCTCAAAATAACTTAGAGCGGGTCTTTAAGGAATGTAAAAAAAAATTAAAAGCTTGGTCCTACCTTCCTTTATCTGTATTGGGGAGAGTTAATTTAGTGAAGATGTCTATCCTTCCTAAGTACACATTTATTTTTAACACCATTCCTCTAGCCTTTGATCCTAAACAAATAGATAAATCTCAGCGAGAAATTAACTCTTTTATCTGGAAATATAAAGCCACTAGATTGGCACGGAAGAAACTGAGAAGGAGGAGGGAAAAGGGGGGCTTGGCTCTACCCGACCTGCAGTATTATGCTTGGGCCTTCTAATTGTCCTACTCTAGAATGCTTCTGAAATCACCATCTAGCTCTTCGATAGGATTAATGTTCCAGGCCATGCTAGCCGGGGCTGAATTACCACCTCAAGGTTTTTTGTTCAAGTTTGGAGACCAAAAGTGCTTTAACCTCTTCTGTGCCCATGACGAGATGGTCTCGTCATGGAGCACAGTCGCGCTGTGCCCATGACGAGACTATCTCGTCATGACACCCACCCACGGGCGAAACGCCAGGCACAGGAGGGGGAAAAGGCCTGGCACCGAAAGGGTTAAGAAAGTTAAACTAAAGAGTCTCCAATCTATGGCCAGACTCTGGGCACAGATCAAAAAGAAAATAGGGTTGTCCTATTTTTCAAATTATGCCCCGGTGTGGGACTCCCCGGGTCTACCAATGTGCTTGAGGGACGGGTTGGCGATTCCTTTGAAACATGCTGGAATTGTAAGATGGGGAGAGCTCTTGGTAAAGGATTCAATTGTGACATGGGACGAACTACGGGACATGGTAGGCCCCGGCCTATCAAGGTTTAAATATATGCAGCTTGTTAGTTGGGCCCGGGCTCTTGGCGGGAAAGGTGTACAGCTGGGAAAATTCAGTAACCTGGAACATCTGCTTGTGGTAAGGCAGGTGGGTGGTAAAGAGGTGGCCTTTTGGTATTGGAGTATCCTGTAGGAGGTGGATGGAGATTTTAACCTCCCTGATCAATTATGGGGGAGGGAGATGGGTCGTCAGTGTGAGCAACTATGGGTAACCTCATTTACTCTTCTACATAGAATAGTTAAACCTGCTTGGCTAAGGCGCAATCACCTTTTTACTGTCCACCGTGCATACCTCTCTCCTCTTCGACTATCAAAATTCATGCCAGGAAAGAGGTGTAATAAATGCAATCTCCCTGAAGCCTCAGATATACACATGTTCATGGATTGCCCTTATATTTGCATTTTTTGGGAGAAAATAAAGGTGACATTGGAATCCATACTTAACTTCTCCGTGCCCATCACCCTGTCACTAGTCATTTTTGGCATAGATGAAAACACTCTTGGCCAGGCAAGATCCTTTCTTTTTTATGCTATCCTTTTGGCAAGACGACAAATATGCAGGTTTTGGGTAGACGCAACTGCTCCTTCATACGAAGATTGGCTGACATCCCTATATGATACATCTAAGGTGGACCTGGCTAGACGTGCTAGCAAAAAAAGTTTGGCTTTTTGGGACTTGTTGGCAAAGTGGAAATAGGTACGCCGGGGTTTTTTTCCCCCCCCCCCCGGGTCCTATGATTATGCCTACTTTACTCTACGGATCTTGAACTCCGGTCTCCCCGTTCAATGATTCGGCTCAACAGGTTGAAAGATACCTTGCTGGAGTAACTCTGCTAACTAGCATCCCTCCTCGTGGAACTATCTCCCGCCATTCTGTAAATTGTGTCCAGGAACGAGAGTTAACTTTAAAATCTGCAGCCGTTTTCTCAGTTCGTGACACACAAGGTGGTTGGTCTTTCCTTCAAGAGGGTAATGGCAAATGAGGACAAAAAAAAAAGAAAAAGAAAAAGAAAATAAGACAGACTCCTGTGGCCAGCATATTAGTATCAGGCAGACTCCTAGGACTGCGCATTCGTGTAAGGCAGACTCCTGGGGGCTACGCATTAGTGTAAGGCAGACTCCTAGAGCTGCGCAATAGTGTAAGGCAGATTCTTGGGGCTGCTCATGAGCATAAGGCAGACTCCTGGGGCTGCTCATTAACATAAGCAGATTCCTGGGGCCGCACATTAGTGTAAGGCAGACTCCTGGGGGCAGCGCATTCGTGTAGGGTAGACACCTGGAAACATTGCTTTAGTGCAAGGCAGAATCCTTGGGCTGCACATTAGTGTAAGGCAGACTCCTGGGGGCAGCGCATTAGGGTAGGGTAGACACCTGGGGACATCGCTTTAGTGCAAGGCAGAATCCTTGGGCTGGACATTACTGGAAGGCAGACTCCTGGGGATGCACATTAGTGGAAGGCAGACTTCCAGGGACAGCGCGTTAGCATAAGGCAGACTCCCGGAGGCTGCATATTGGTGTAATGCAGACTCCCGGGGACAGCGCATTAGTGTAAGGCAGACTCCCAGGGCTGCGCATTAATGTAAGGCAGACTCCTGGGGCTGCGCATTAGTGTAAGACAGACTCCTCTGGGGCTGCGCATGACAGTAAGGCAGACTCCCGAGGGCTGCTCATTAGTGTAAGGCAGACTCCTGGAGCTGTGCATTAGTGTAAGGCAGACACCTGGGGCTATGCATTAGTGTAAGGTAGTCTCCAGTGGCAGCGCATTAGTGTAAGGCAGACTCCGGGAGCCAGCCCATTAGTTTAAGGAAGACTCCTGGGAATGTGCATTATTGTAAGGCAGACTCCTGGGGGCGCACATTAGCGCAAGGCAGACTCCTGGGTTCAGCATTTTAATGTAAGACAGAATTCTGGGGACAGTGCATTACTGTAAGGCAGTCTTCTGGAGGCTACGCATTAGTAGAAGGTAGACTTGTGGGGCTGCTCATTAGTATAAGGCAGACTCCTGGGGCTGCACATTGGTGTAAAGCAGACTCCTGGGGTCAGTGCATTAGTGTAAGGCAGATTCCTAAGGGTAGCCCATTATTGTAAGGCTGTGTCCTGGGGTCAGCGCATTATTGTAAGGCAGACACCTAGTGCTGTGCATTACTGGAAGGCAGAATCCTGGTGCAGCACATTGGTGTAAGGCAGACTCTTTTTGCTGTGCACTAGTGTAAGTCAGACTCCTGGGGATGCCCATTAGAGTAAGGCAGACTCGTGGGGGCAGCCATTAGTGCAAGGCAGATTCCTGGGGGCAGTATTTTATTGTAAGACAGAATCCTAGAGACAGTGCATTACTGTAAGGCAGACTCCTGCGGACAGCCCATTACTCTAAGGCAGACTCCTGGGGCTGTGTATCAGTGTAAGGTAGACTCTTGGGCTGTGCATTAGTATAAGGCAGACTCCTGGGGCAGCTCATTAGTGTTAGGCAGCCTCCTAGGGGTGTGCCTTATTGTAAGGCAGACTCCCGGGGCCAGCACTTTAGAGTAAGGCAGACTCCTGGGGGCAGTGCATTAGTGTAAGACAGACTCCTGGGGGCAGCGCATTACTGTAAGTCAGACTCCTGGGGGTTACACATTATTATAAGGCAGAGTCTTTTGGCTGCGAATTAGTGTAAGGCAGACTCCTGGGGTTGTGCATTAGTATAAGGCAGACTCCTGGTGCTGTTCGTTAGTGTAAGGCAGACTCCCGGTGCTGTTCATCAGTATAAGGCAGACTTCTGGGGCAGCACATTACTGTAAGACAGACTTCTAGGGGCTGTACATTAGTGTAAGGCAGACTCCTGTGGCTACACTTTAGTGTACAGTAGGCTTCCGGGGGCTGCACATTAGTATAATGCAAACTCAAGGGACTGGTATTACTGTTAGGAAAACTCCTGGGAGCAACTTATTAGTGTAAAGCAGACTCCTTGGACTGCACATTAGTGTAAGGCAGCCTCCTGGGGACAGTGCATTACTGTAAGGCAGACTCCTGGGGATGCGCATTAGTATAAGGCAGACTCCTGTGGGCAGCGCATTAGTATCAGGCAGACTCCTGGTACTCCGCATTCATGTAAGGCAGACTCCCGGGGGTACGCATTCATGTAAGGCAGACTCCTAGAGCTGCACAATAGTATAAGGCAGATTCTTGGATTTGCTCATGAGCATAAAGGAAGACTCCTGGGGCTGCTCATTAGTTTAAGCACATTGCTGGGGCTGCACATTAGTGTAAGGCAGACTCCTTGGTGCAGCACATTAGTGTAGGGTAGACACCTGGGGACATCGCTTTAGTGTAAGGCAGAATCCTTGGGCTGCACATTAGTGTAAGGGAGACTCCTGGGGATGCACATTAGTGTAAGGCAGACTTCAAGGGACAGCGTGTAAGTATAAGACAGACTCCCGGAGGCTGCATATTAGTGTAATCCAGACTCCCAGGGGCAGCACATTAGTGTAAGGCAGACTCCTGGGGCTGCGTATTAGTGTAAGGCAGACTCCTCTGGGGCTGCGCATGACAGTAAGGCAGACACCTGTGGGCTGCGCATTAGTCTAAGGCAGACTCTCGGAGCTGTGCATTAGTGTAAGGCAGACTCCTGGGGCTGCTGATTAGTGTAAGGCAGAATCCCGGGACTGTGCATTAGTGTAAGGCAGACTCCTTGGGCTTCACCATGGTGTAAGGCAGACTCCGGGGGCAGCGCATTAGTGTAATGCTAAGTACCAGGGCTGTGTATTAGTGTAAGGCAGTCTCCTGGGGCCAGTCCATTAGTGTAAGGAAGACTCCGGGGGTTGCGCATTATTGTAAGGCAGACTCCCGGGGGGAGCGTATTAGTGCAAGGCAGACTACTGGGGGCAGCATTTTAGTGTAAGACAGAAATCTGGAGACAGTGCATTACTGCAAGGCAGACTCCTGCGGGCAGCCCATTACTCTAAGGCAAACTCCTTGGGTTGCGTATTAGTGTAAGGCAGACTCTCGGGCTGTGTATTAGTATAAGGCAGACTTCTGGGGCAGCGCATTAGTGTAAGGCAGCCTCCTGGGGGTGCGCCTTAGTGTAAGGCTGACTCCTGGGGCAGAGCTTTAGAGTAAGGCAGACTCCTGGGGGCAGTGCATTAGTCTAAGACAGACTCCTGGTGCTGTTCATCAGTGTAAGGCAGACTCTTGGGGGCTGTGCATTAGTGTAAGGCAAACTCATGGGGGTTGCTCATAAGCATAAGCAGAATCTAGGGGCTGCGCATTATTGTAAGGCAGACTCCTGGGGGCAGCGCATTTGTGTGAGGCAGAGTCCTGGGACTGTGCGATAGTGTAAGGCAGACTCCCGGGGGGCAGCGCATTAGTAGAAGGCCGACTCCCGAGGAATGCACATTAGTGTAAGGCAAACACCCGGGTACAGCGCATTGGTATAGCAGACTCCTGGGGCTGCGCATTACTGGAAGGCAGACTCCTGGGGACAGCACATTAAAGTAAGGCAGACTCTTGGGACTGCGCAATAGTGTAAAGCAGCCTCCTTGGGGCAGTGCATTAGTGTAAGGCAGGCTCTTTGGGGCAGCGTATAAGTGCAAGACAGACTCCTGGGGGCAGCACCTTGGTCTAAGGCAGACTCTTTGGGGCAGCGCATTAGTGTATGGCAGACTCCCGGGGCTGCCTAATAGAGTAAGGCTCACACCTGGGGGCATCGCATTACTGTATGGAATACTCCTGGGGACAGTGCATTACTTTAAGGCAGACTCCCAGGGGCTATACATCAGTCTAAGGCAAACTCCAGGGGCTGCACATCAGTATAAGGCAGACTCCCGGGGCTTCGCATCAGTGGAAGGCAGACTCCTGGGCTGGAGCATTAGTATAAGGCAGAATCCCGGGGGCTGCATATTACTGTAAGGCAGGCTCCTCTGGCTGTGCTTTAGTGTAATCTCCTGGGGCAGCGCATTAGTGTAAGGCAGGCTCCCGAGGGCTACACATCCGTCTAAGAGAAACTCCCGGGGGCTGCGCATTAGTGTAAGGCAGAGTCCCAGGGCTTGGCATCAATGTAAAGCAGACTCCAGAGGTGGTGCATCTGTGTAAGGCAGAATCCTGGGGCTGTGCATTAGTGTAAGGCAGACTCTTGGGGCTGTATCTTAGTGTAAGGCAGACTCAGGAGGCTGCGCATTAGTTTAAGGCAGACTCCCGGGGCTGCGCATTTGTGTAAGGCAGGCTCCTAGGAGCAGTGCATTAGTGCAAAGAACACTCCTGGGGCAGCGCATTAGTGCAAGGCAGACTCCTTGGGGTGGTGCATTAGTTTAAGGCAGACTCCCGGGGCTGTGCATTAGTGTAAGTCAGACTCTTGGGGCTGTGTCTTAGTGTAAGGCAGACTCAGGAGGCAGCGCATTAGTTTAAGGCAGACTCCCGGGGCTGCGCATTAGTGTAAGGCAGGCTCCTAGGGGCATTGCATTAGTGCAAAGAAAACTCCCGGGGGCAGCGCATTAGTGCAAGGCAGACTCCTTGGGGTGTGCATTAGTGTAAGGCAGACTCTTGGGGCTGCATATTAGTGTAAGGCAGACTCTGGGGCCATGCATTAGTCAAGGCAGACCCATGTGTGCAGCACATTAGTGTAAGGGAGACTGCTGGGGCTAAACATTACTGTAAGGCAGACTCTTAGGGGCAGCTACTTAGTGTAAGACAGACTCGCAGGGCTGCACATTAGTATAAGGCAGACTCCTGGGGCTGTGCAGTAGTCAAGGCAGACCCCTGTGGGCAGCGCATTAGTGTAAGGCAGAATCCTGGGGGCAGTGCATTAGTGCAAAGAAAACTCCTGGGGGCAGCGCTTTAGTGCAAGGCAGACTCCTTGGGGTACGCATTAATGCAAGGCAGACTGCTGGGGGCAGCGCTTTAGTGCAAGGTAGACTCCTGGGGCTGTGCATTAGTGTAAGGTAGACTTCGGGGCCGTGCATTAGTCAAGGCAGACCCCTGTGGGCAGCGCATTAGTCTAAGGCAGACTCCTGGGGGCAGTGCATTAGTGCAAAGAAAACTCCTGGGAGCAGCGCTTTAGTGCAAGGCAGACTCCTTGGGGTGCGCATTAGTGCAAGGCAGACTCCTAGGGGCAGCGCTTTAGTGCAAGGCAGACTCCTAGCGGCAGCGCTTTAGTGCAAGGCAGACAGCTGGGGGCAGCGCTTTGGTGCAAGGCAGACTGCTGGGGGCTGCGCTTTAGTGCAAGGCAGACTCCTGGGGCTGTGCATTAGTGTAAGGCAGACTCCTGGGGCTAAGCATTAGTGTAAGGCAGACTCTGGGGCCGTGCATTAGTCAAGGCAGACTCCTGGGACGGTGCATTAGTATAAGTCGAACGCACATCGCTCATTGTGCCAGCAAAAAATGTGTGACAGCGGGATCAATATTATGGATGTCCCCTTCAATAATACCAAAGTGCTCTGCGTTGGGAATTGCAAGAAGGAGGTGTAAAGAGGTGCCCTTCATTGGAAAAGTTTTAGATCCGTCGCCCCAGCTATCATCTACATACAATCAGGACTGCAGACTGTGCATTTTCATACTGTCATGTAGTTGTCTGTAGTAGACAAAGAATATGCTATTTATCTTGCCTGAGGTATCTTACACAATTGCCTGTTTTTTACAGGGAGGGAATGGCCCTGGCTTGAATTACTTTTGCTGGCAGTCTGAGGAATATTTCAGGCAGAAAACAGGAGTTGAAGGAAAACAAAAATAGTTAAATCTCCTATTGCATTTCAATAGACCATAAATAGAGCATGCTAGTGAAGCTGTGCTGGATGGGAGAGAACACAACCTTTGTAAACTCAACTCTGTGGATGCTGAGTTGTGGAATCCTGCAACAAATGGAAGATGGAAATAATAAAGGTCATTTGTAGAGCGCACAGCTACCTCGAACGAGTTACTCTCGACCACTAGTGATTGCGTGCCCCATATTCAGAGACCAGCCATATGCAAATCAGTCTTGGTCCTTCCACAAAAGGGACAGTCCAGCCTGAACTGCCAGGTCAGGTCCCTCTAAAAGGAAACACATGCAACTCCAGACCAGTTTCAGCTTTGTCCGACCCCTTTACTTAGGTAAACGTTGACTCATGTGGCAAACTGACCACAGGACCAAAGTCTGGGCATAGCGCTCATAGGTACGACATGCACGAGAACATGGGCATGGGAAGAGTGACTGATTGGATCTCAGTCACTGGCAATGGTTTGGGCCACATTCCAGTTCAATGTTTATCATTCACTGTGCCACTGTAGACAGAGGCTAGCAGTATGCATATAATGCTTGAATCTGCACCAAGTGGCACAGTCAAGACTGAGCTGCCAGGCCAAGTTCTCTAAAGGAGCAGCAGCACCCCAGACTGGCTTCGGCCTTATTAAGCCTTATCAGTGAGGTATCGTTTGAGTCCTGTGACACAATCAATCAATCAATCAGGGAATTGTGAAGCACGCTACTCGTCCGTGAGGGCCTCAAGGCGCTGGGAGGGTGGGGGGCGGGTGTGCTGCTCCGGGTCAGCCGTAGGGCCAGGTCTTGAGGCTCTTCCTGAAGGTGTGCAGAGAGGGGGAGCGTCTGATGTCGACCAGGAGCTTGTTTCAGGTCTTTGACACGATGTAGGAGAGGGCTCCTCCACCGGTTCTGGCTCTGTGGATGCGCGGTGTTTCAGCGAAGGCGAGGTCGGCGGAGCGGAGGGTTCTCTTGGGTACGTGGAAGGAGACTCTTTCCTTGAGGTATTGGAGTCCGGTGTTGTGGAGGGAATAGTAGGCGTGACTGAGTAGCTTGAAGGTTACTCTCTTCTCGACAGAGAGCCAGTGGAGGTTTTGCAGGTGTTGGGTGATGTGTTCATGTCGTGGGATGCCGAGGACGAGTCTGGCCGCGGTGTTCTGGATGGTCTGGAGTTTGGGGATCAGGGATTTGTTGATTCCGGCGTAGAGGGCGTTCCCGTAGTCCAGTCTGTTTGTTACGAGTGCGTGGGTGACGGTCTTTCTGGATTCGGGGGGTATCAAAATCAATTGTCTGGGCATTGGTATCACACTTAGGGCCCACATGGTGATTCAGGGAGAGGGAGATTGCCACCTTGTGGCTGTCAGTGGAATCTCCATTTCTCACCCTGTCTCAGAAATAATTTCTCACATAACACTGGTATTGGGGTAAACTCAGCTTGCTGTGCTTCGAGAGGAGGACACTAGATGGCATGGAATAGCCTGCCAATTGCCATCTGACTGCTAGACACCTGCACATTTTATATTATATGACTGAAATCTTGCATAGATCCCCAATTATTAGCCTACCCGTAGATCACAGTGAGTTTTCCCACAAAAAGTGAAAATACCACTTTTTGATGTCTAGTTTGCGATGCAAATGGAAGTGCAGTTTACTCACAAGTTAACTTTGAAACTGTTTTGATTGAAAAGTTGAAACTGGTGATGGGGATCCTTTGTCCCTAATTAACATGTAGTGGCCCCCAAAGATCCCTTTTAGAGTGTTGCATGAAGTTTGGGAGATGTAAGCTGTGCAGCTTTGTACATCCATATTGTCAGCCCCTCTGTTGATTTCTGGGGATGCTATCCACCACTGGTGCAACGCTGGCAGGAGTTGACTTTGAGAAATAACTGCCACTTGGTGACTAAGTCACGCAGGCGGTTTAGCCTCTTATCACCCCACTAAAAATAGGAACCAAAGCACCAAGTTCTAAAACCCAAACTGTTGGAAGGCGTTCCCCGGGGAGGCTGCGGAATGGGTTCCTGACCACCCTGAGTCCCACCTTTCCCAGAATTAGGCCGAGCAAGAGCGGGGAGGCCCTTCCTGGAAGGGTCTCGCACCTAGGATCGCACGCGCTGCGCTTACTCTCTCTTCGGATAGAGGGACACCACACAGTAGTTCGTTATAAGGCAATAGCTTTTATCGGTAGTTGTCTGGACAATAAACCAGGCAGGTGCAGAATTATTGCCACAAGCGGCAGTGATCTTGTGATGATGGGAAAAGGGGTAGCGGGACAGTCTTTCAATCAGTGTCTCTGCGAGGTATCCGGCGCACAGCTCTCAATCCTTGAGCTGAGGGGATGTTGCTTCTCTCGGCAATCTCTGCCGATTCTCTTGGAGGAACGGGCCGCGAGTCACTCAGCAGGCACCGGAGAGTCGTAGTTCAGGGAGCCGCGACGGTGTCAGCAGGGCTCAGATAGTTCCGAATTCGAGGAGCCGCGACGGCGTCAGCAGGACTCAGATGGTTCAGCGTTCGGGGAGCCGCGACGGCGTCAGCAGGGCTCAGATGGTTCAGAATTCGAGGAGCCGTGACGGCGTCAGCAGGGCTCAGTTGGTTTCAGAGTTCGGGGAGCCGCGACGGCGTCAGCAGGGCTCAGATGGTTTCAGAGTTCGGATAGCGTTTCTTCTGTTCGGTGAGCGATCGAGCCGCAACCAGGTCCGCAGGCTCTCGTCAGTCCAGGTCTTCACTGCCTCTCGTCCCTTTAGCACCCCTTGTTATACTCCCCCTCCTCTTTGAAGTCCGGAGTCCTCGCGGAGAGGGGTCTCGTGCCTGGGGGGCGATGTGTCGGGGTTTCCTGTCGCTCAGCCCCTTGATCTGTTCAGATGTGTCCGGGAGGGACCCCAGACACCCAGCAGGAGAGGCGCCCGCTCACCGGGGGCCCGGTGGCCGATCGAAACCTCCCTCGGGGAAGAGTCCAGAGGTGTGACAGAGTCGGCGCCTCTCGGTCTGGTTTGGGGGGGGTTTCGTCCTCCCTCGGCCGGGCATGCGTGTTGGGGATCTGGTCGGCCCTCGGGATGTTGGTCCACGGAGGCCGGAAGGCCGTGCCCACGAGGTTCGGCGTGTTTGTAGTGTGACTTGCTGGTCGGGAGGGCCCACACCACGAGGCCGGTCTCACACAAACCATTTGATGTCTCAGCAAAGATAATGCAAAGGCACATTGTTCATTAAGAGCAGCATAAGAACTTCCAATGTTATGGAAACGTCACTTCCCGTAACATTATTATTTGTAAAGTGAAGCTATGCAATTGGGACGACGTCTTGGCACTCTAGGTCATAGGTCACATTATAGGCCACAAAAACATCTAAATACACAAATATCGTGGTTAAACTATCCTCATACAAAATGTAGACTTACTATACCTATAATGTAAATGACAAATATATCTACAACAAAAACATTGTCATTCAAATATATAGTAAACAGAAAATATATCTACTACCAAAATATCAACTAAAAAAATATATGGGCCAATTTACTAAACCAAAGAAAAGACTTGAAAGGGTCGTAAGTGTGAAAAGTGCTAATGTTATGTCTTTTATGTCGCTTGCCTGTCACAAAAGCTTGCAAGTGACTTCTCAAAGTGTTTTGAATAGCCGTAAAAAAATGTGTAACTTACACATTGTTGCATAACTTCGTACACCGCTATTTAAAATTAGAATACAAATATAATTGTGATTGATTTAAAAAAATCCTTTAATATCATCATGGTTTGGTTGTGTTGCAATACATTTGAATGTATATATATACTTGCTGTGTGAAATGTAGCTGTTCGTGGATGTAATAAACCTGCACATTTAACCTTAAAGGCACGTTGTGGTCCGTACCTGCTAAATGCTGAGATAAGCGTGTCAGGATCGTCTATTTTCATATATATATATATATATATATATATAGGTACTATACCTTGATTGTTTGTGGGTCTTATGAACAAGGTACTATACCTTGATTGTTTGTGGGTCTTATGAGCAAAGGAATGTGCATCTTTTCCTGTGTCGTCTTATCCATATGAAAATACTTACTACAAGTTTGATAATGTACATATACAATTTCAGCTGAATTAATGATACCCATTCAATATGATTCTCATAGATCTATGTATACCACAGTGGTTCACCATACTGTGACTGTATGTTTTTGAATTCTTTAAAACTATGTCTAATTTATCTGACATCATCACGCAGTAATTTGACAAAATATTATTTTGTATTTTGGTTTCGTCTTTTACTTTTGTTGTCTGAGTTCATATGAATTGATGAGTCTTTTTACCATGTTTGCCATGTCTTTAAATACACTGAACCCGGAACCTATGGTCATGTGACCAAGAGCTTGTGTGCTCGAAACGCGTCTTTTTTTGCCCGTGAAAATAAAACTTTAAAATTTAACTGGATTCGTGTGGCTCGTGTTTACAGGAGGAAAGGAGGCTGTGAGCTGTCAGTGGATATATATATATATATATAAATATATATATATATGCTCGCTCACTCCTTTCTCCCTTCTGGCATAAGGAAAGCACTCACAGGGGTTTTCTTTCGAGTTTCTTTTTAATTTCTATTCATCCGCTTTGAAACATGACACGTTTCGGCTGACGCCTTAGTCTAATGTTTTAAAGTTTCGCGCCGAAAAGCGGCTGACATTTAAAAATACGTCAATGGTCACATGATGCATTTTACCATGGAAATCAAAGAGAGACCACTAAACTCTCATATTCAGGCGCCATGTTAGTGTGTATAATCTCCCATCAGGCCCGATATGTAAAAACAAACATTGCTGAGTTATCTTCAACAAAGAGTATGTAACTTTAACAAAAAACGTGTAAATCACATTGTTTGCAGATAAAGTTAAAAGATATTACATACAATTCACGATTTTTGTTTGTCCGGATCAAATCAATCGCGCCGTGTATCGGCTGTAGATCCTGAGTTGTGTTCTCTTACATTATGCCGTGTATCGGCTTAAACACTACATTTCCATATTATACTGTAGACCATATTGTACAGACAATCAAAAAGAATACAAAAATCTGACTTCACAATTGTTATGCTGAGCGATCATAGAGTTACTTGTTCAAACTGAAATTAATCACCCAGATGCACTGCCAATTCTTCCCCTACATTCATTCCTTTTGGTATCTTGGTGCCCAGATCAATGATATACCTTGATTCCAGTCTGCGTAACTGCTTGATCTTGTCACCTCCCCTTATATTCATAAGGATCTGGTCTAACCCGTAATAACGTAACAGCTCCCTGTTGCTTTCATGTTTCTCAGCAAAATGTCTTGCCACTGAATAGGTTACATCATTTTTTACTATTGCTCTCATGTGTTCTAGGATTCTTACTTTTACTGGGTGGATAGTACTGCCGATGTAACGCAGTCCACATGGGCATTCAAGACAATAAACCACATAGGCGCTGTTACACGTGAGAAACTTATTTATCAACTTGGGCTTTTTAAGACCAGTTACTTGATATGTGAGTGTCCTTCTACTACTCACACACGCCTTGCATTTACCACAAGGGTAAAAACCTTTAAGCTCCCTTAAGGTCCCCCCGTGTTACGTTTAATATGTAAATGACTTTGGACAAGACTGTCTTTTAGTGATCTGGCCTTTCTGAAAGTTAACAAAGGGGTTGATGGAATGTCTGAACCTATGATGTTATCTGTTTTCAAGATGTGCCAGTTTTTTCTCATAATTGGTCTTAATTCATTGGCATCACTTGAAAAGGTAGTTATCATCCTGAATTTGTTTATTCCCATCTCATCTTTCCTCTTTTTCTCCTTGGTAAAGAGGTCTACTCTGGACATATTCCTAACCTTATTAAGGGTTACGTCCAGATGATCCCTACTGTAACCTCTGATCAGAAATCTAATAACACTGGCTTGTGCAGCTTCTTCAAAATCCACTTCCCTAGTGCTATTTCGTTTCAATCTTAAAAACTCCCCATAGGGGATACTCTTGACCAACCCTGATGGATGGTTACTTGCCGCATGTAATAACGAGTTTCCGGCCGTAGGTTTACGATATAGTGACACATATACCTTGTTGTTATCGATACTCACTTTAAGATCCAAAAAATTCACTGTTTCTGAACTGATTTCACCACTGAACTCCAAATTCACTACATTCCTGTTTAAATCATCAATAAATTCCCTGGCTAGTTGCTCTAGTCCATCCCAGATTATACATAGGTCATCTATATAACGATACCAGGAAATCACCCTTCCCATATTGGCATCGTCAGGCGTTCTGGACACCTGCTCCTCCCACCAACCCACGAATAAATTTGCGTAGCTGGGGGCGAAGCAGGAGCCCATCGCCGCACCAGAGATCTGACGATAAAAATCCTCGCCAAAGACAAAAATATTATTCTTCAAACAAAATTCTGTGAATTGAAGAATCATTTCATTGTGTTCAGTGAATTTTAATGGCTTCTTTTTCAAAAAATGTGCCACTGCCTCAAGGCCATGTTCATGTTGGATCCGAGTGTATAGACTTGTTATGTCTAATACAATTAATTTGTATTCTGGATTCCATTGTTGTCTCTCAATATGCATGAGGAAATCCCGTGAGTCTTTAATATATGCTGGCAATGTCTTAACCAAAGGGAAAAGGAAAAAATCAATGAAAGTTGATAAATGTTCTGTCAGTCCACCCTGTGAAGAGACAATAGGTCTCCCTGGTGGTTTTGTACTGTTTTTGTGTATTTTAGGAATGTGATAGAAAGTAGGCACCACTGGATTTGGACAGTATACAAAGATACCATGAGTTGATCAAATTTTGGTTTGATAAATCCATGCTTGACATGGAAGAATATTTATTCCTTCGATGCCTAAATCCAGTGGTGCCTACTTTCTATCACATTCCTAAAATACACAAAAACAGTACAAAACCACCAGGGAGACCGTGCAACGTGAGTGTCTGCATAAAGTTTTATTGAAAACTAGAACAAATGTTATACCCACTAGGGTTGGTTTGTTTGTACCCATCTCAGTAAGTCATACCCACTAGGGTTGAATTGTCTGTGTTAGCGTGATTAAATAAGAGGAGTATGTGCGACCTGTAATGGTTGCATAAAGTTTTATTGAAAACTTAAAAAATGAATTTCAAAAGTTTGATTTACGGTCTGCTCGAATCTTTAACTAGTATTCGTTAATGTATCAAACACCAATGTATCATTAGATGTAATAGATTTATTTTGCATGTAACAATCAGCTAAGACTAGAGGCGCTCGATATTAAGAACTACTAGTCTTTTCTTCAACACACTGGAATTGTAGTTGTATCACGTGATTCTGTATTTATGCATTGCGGTTTAAAATGACCGATTTCAAAATGGTTAAACTATTGGTGAACAAGCCTGCTGGGCAGGCGAAACGCGTCCTTCCAAGCTGACCCAATAAAATATTTGGCCAGAACACAGCGTCGTCAATCTTTACAGTTGTGTGAAAGAAAGAAAAAACACTACGGACCCTGCCTGGGTGGTCCTTTGTGACGACGCACCCGTTGGTTTGGTGAGCGGCGGCTGTACCGAGGAGAAGAGAAGTGAATATATATATATATATATATATATATATATATATATATATATATATATATATATATATATATATATATATATATATAACTTTAGTGACATTTGACAAATCTTGACAAAGCTTTCCCCAAAAAAGTTCACCAACCTCAGCTCCATCTTGGAAAGTTTTGGGGTTATCTGTCAAGCAATGGCCAAGAAAAGGACGGGGATCTTAAAATGCTTTCCACAAAGTTTTCTTCATTTAATGTCCAATGGGGCTGAACTAAATTTCACCAAATATGCCAGAAAGCTAAACCTATACTTAGAAAGTATGCTTTTTGTGATTTGCTGTAAATCTGTTCAGCCGTTTTTGAGAAATTATGTTTCAAAAGTTAGAGCTATCAGGATGACACATCCTGCAGGAGTTCTGCAGCAAATTAAACAAAATTGCACATTCTGATTTGCTAAGGTGTTTTCTTTTCCTGTCGGTCACTTCGGGACCAAAGGGATCAGTAAGGTACCATTGGACTGAGCCATCTGATTTCCTGGCTGCAGAATCAACAGAAATGTTCGAGCTGCCATTTTAAAAACTCAAAGACTCGACCCCCCCTTCCCTTTAAAGAGCATAAGAGCCTGGGTCCTCAGGGCCTAATGGGCTTAATTAGGTTTGTGGAGTGGGGGCCACGTGGCCCTCCTTCTCTTTACAAAACATAAGGCCCTGTGGCCAACTCTCCGCCACGCACAGCCAAAGACTTTATGTATGGTAATAAAATATTGCCTTACATTAAAAAGGAATTCCTAGAAATTCACTGAAAATAGGTTAAGGTAATGTAATACTTAGGTGAATTTGAAACAACATTAAGGTTTTGAACTTGAAAAATACAGAAATTCACCAGTTATCAGTAGCGGCCTACAAAGATAAAGAGTGGTGCGGCGGGTGGAGGTGGCGCAGGGGGAGCTGGGGAGCGTGCGGAGGAGCACGTGGTAGCGGATTTAATAATAAATATTAAAAAAGAGACTTACCTGATGCTGCCAGCTATCTCGCGTTCCTCTGTATCCTGTTCCTGGTCCCAGCAGTCCCTGGGACAGCATCACAGATTCCCCATCCAATCCCTGTGCTGCCGTCAAGCATGAGAGAAGCACAGGGATTGGCCTGTGCTGGCTGGATTAATGCTCTCTCAGGCACAGGCGGTCTGTGCTGTTCCTCCAATCCGGCTGTGCAATACAGCTGTGTTGGAGAAACCTAAGCGTGCATGTCAGTTTGCCCAGTCTAAGACGGACGGACAAACTGACATGCACACTTAAAAGTGCACCAACCATCCTCCCTCCTCCCATTGCCCGGCCCTGCCCCTACCTGCACATGCTGGCTCAGCCAGCAGCTGAACAATAAAACAATATTAAAATATTGTTTTATTTTCCAGCTGCAGGCTCTGAGCCAGTGGGGCAACCCTCCTCCACCATTGCAGAGAAGCCGCCACTGCCAGTTATAGTTAACAGAGCTAACTATAACTTGTGCCACTGCCTTGCACTGCTTGTGACCTCACATATTACGTCACTCATGAAATTTCATCAATAATATCATTTCAGAAGCCATCAGTGATGTCATAAATGATGTCATAGAACATGTCATGAGTGATGTAATATGTGAGGTCATAACCAGTGCACGGAGGGGCACAAAGTATAGTTAATGTTATTAGAGGTATTATTTACAATATCAGTTTTTTATCGACATGTTTTTTATAATGATTTTATCGTGTGCTTTTATGATCAATTTACGATTGAATAAAGATTATTTAATTGAAAATTAATGAAATATAATAGGGTGAAACTAATAATTTGCTATTACTATAATATATATTTTAAATGAGTCACCATCCACCCCATCCCCAAAAAAACATAATTCAAGAAAATTATCATATCAAAAATTATAGAACTATAATTACTCACACTTAAAGATAATAATGAGAATTAAAATTATTAAGAACATTAAACAAACAATAATGTAATATTAATTGATACAATTATTTAATATTAATTGATATAGCTACATAGTAAAACACTACTCACTTAATGAATAAAACACCACAAACTGAAAACATAACATGCTAAATAAAGTTATGATATGATAAAACTTCAATTTAACATATATGTCCATGTTAAATAATAAGAAAATATACACAAATGATGATACATTAAAACAATGTTGTGTACAAATCTGTGAGCAATATTAAAACTTTCTGTCAAAGAAGTTAAACGTGCAGAAACATTTTGTCTCATGATATTCCTGTGGTGACAATATTTTCACTATGATATTATGGTCCAGTGATGTTTTATAATCAATATTCAGGAGACCAGCCACAACAGCATTTGATATTCCAAGCTATAGAATAGTGGCAGAATTTCAGCATGCCCTGTAGCTTCTGTTGCGTACTAGGAAAGAGCTGTGTAATCTCATTTTAAGTCATATGTAATAAGAATTATAACTTTTTAATTTATATCAATTTTACAGAGAACATTTTTTATATAAAATTAACATTACAATTAGTACTCATTTTAGTGTCCTGTGGAGGACGAATGTACCTATTTTTTACGCATTGTTTTTCCCTGCAGGGAATTACAACGCAGTCATTACAACGACCGCGTTGTAACCATGCATACCATTACCCCGCAAGTTGTAACAATGACTTGAAGAGGCGGGGTGCTGGATGTTGGAACAGTATAAGTTACTATTCCAACTCCAGTCTGTGCGGACAGTAGGGAAGGTGTTGGATTTTAAATCCAACACCTTCTGCCCCCTCCGCAAGTCGTTGTTCCGACTAGCGGAGTAATGGTATGCGTGGTTACAACCCGGTAGTTGCAACGACCACGTTGTAATTCCCCGTGGGGAAAACTTTTCAGGGTAAACGTTGTTTACCATCACAAACAGGTCTTAGCCACAAGCATTCAGCTCACTGAGCTAGCTTACCAGTACCTACTAGTTTATTATTTATGTATTTTATTCATTTTGCAGGTGCGTATACAGCTTGAAGAAGATCTGGTGGGCAGGGCCGGACTGGCCGTAGCAGGCACCGGGCATTTCTCCAGTGGGCCGCCAGGGTGGGGGCCGGTCTAGGGCCCCTGGTGGGCTGTTTTTGTTACAGGGCCGTTTTTTGCCGCATAGCTGCAATATCGGCCCCTGCAATAAAATCGGCCAAAACCGGCCCAGGCAATCAGCCTGGCTGCACCCCCAACCTCCCCCCCCCCCTTCCCAACGGGGGGCTGGCCAAGCACTTTTCTAGGGCCGGTTTTGGTTCCCAGTGCGGCCTTGCCGGTGGGTATCAGAGTGTTTTACAGTGACAAGGCATGCATGCAGTTTACATAGGGACAATAAAAACATTTGAAAGATGAATCAGCTACAAGCTTAGCAGCAATCACTGTATTTCATGATATTTCACGATAGTTACATAAATATTGATCATGCTTCTTGCAACATAACTAGACCTTACATTTGAATTGTTGGTCACAACAAAATTGGCAGAGATCAAGTCCAGGGAGCAACAAGCATTAGTTCCAGAGAAATTCAACACTTGTCTTTCTCCATTTTTTCTGGCCTGCCACCTGCCTGAAGGAGAGTGCCCATCATGTCTGCCCTGGTCCTCGCCACATTCCTGGATGCAGTTGCCCTGGGCGATCTCATTCCTCCAACAAGGAAGCTGCGAAGAAAATGTCCCATTCGTTTGGACCTCAGCGCATCATTCCCACACTCCTCTTAGACCTCCACAATCTCCCCCTTCTGCTCTCCAGCAAATGGACTGGGGAGGAGGGGAGAAGTGACCCTATAACCAGGCAGCAGAAGTGGGGGCTTAAGTCCACAGGTTTATTTTATTGCTACGCCAATAAAAGGTAGCGGGCTCACTACATGTATAACACAGAAGCAAAAAGACACATATCTCATACAGTCAACTCACCCGCATTGCCCTGTCTCACCCTTTTTTGACACCCGCCTGGCATACAAAATGCCTCCATAACCTTCAAAGGGGTCAGCCTAGTTTCAAACCTACAAAAAATGCACATTTTCCATTCACCTTAGCAAAACCACCCTCTCAAATGCCAGACTTCACCCCAGGCCCGGCTCCAGGAATTTTTATTTGGGTGGGCCCCTGCAGGCTCGATTTGTCGCATATATGTCTGGGCAGGCCTGCTTCAGGGCCCTCCTTTATCTCTTCTTAGTCTTACAAGGCCCAGTAAAACGCACTCTTTTCCAAATCTCTTTATAAATATTATCACTCTCAAAAAGTGTTTTTTCCATGTAATGTTCCTTTGATGGGAAGAGGAGGTTTCTGAGGTGGGAGTATCAGGCAAGTGACACTACTTAGGCTCCCTCTGTGCGAGTATTCAGGGAGAATCCCTCTTCAGTACGACCTCCACCTGACCCCGGACTCTGCAACGCACTCCCTTACAGGCTTGATTATCCACTACTCCTCTCCAGTGCACCTTATCTCACAGCTGACCTTGGGCCCCAGCCCCATATCAGGCGGCATCGGGCTCCACTTTCATTTTTCCCGGTAAAACCATTAGTAAAATCACCTTCAAACTTAAAACATTCAATATAGCGGTAAATTTAATTAGCACGCACTTTAAAGTATGTTCCACAGTAGCCCTTATTACCCGACGGCTAATTAAATAAACAAAAACAGAAAGGCCATGACAGGACCTGCTTCAGCGCTGCTGCTCGAAAGTCTTTTTTGGCACCGCACCAATGATCTCTTTCTCCGTAAATAGCCTTTACTACCACCTTCCAACAGTGCCCCTCATCCCTCTATGGCCTCCCCTATTGACCTCCTCCTCGGATTCCCTCACTGCCACCCTCCACTAGTGCCCCTCATCTCTCTGTAGCCCATTCCCCTCATGACCTCAGACTCCCTCACTGCCACCCTCCAGCAGTGCCCCTCATCTCTCCCAAGCTCCCCCTCCACCCCATGACCTCTTCCTCGGATTCCCTCACTGCCACCTTCCAACAGTGCCCCTCATCCCTCCCTGGCCACCCCCTATTGACCTCCTCTTGTGCATTTCATTTGTCGTTCAGTGCTACTCATATCAGTGTAGTGTGTGTCAGTACTTTACACCACACACACATTATACAGAGACAATGAATCATGCAAGTATGTAAATCAGTCTACAGGGCATGTCACATAAGCCAATGAGGATTACAAGGTGTAGGAATGACATGTCATCCATACTGCTGGGCCGGATATTTTAAGAGGGTTAGGTCTGGGGAAACACAACCTTAGAATTTAAAGAGTACTCCATGGGGTCAGCTTTACTGATAAAAATGTCTATCTGCACAAACATACTCATTTTAGCAACATTAGAATAATGAAAGACTGGGGATGTTCTAACTATATCACAAAAAAGGAAAGCGAAGTTCTAACTATACCATTCATGTTTGTATGCAGCTGTTTGATGACAGTTCATTGGTCACTGTCCTATGTTAGGATTGTAACTTCTGAACCGCAAGTAGCACAAGGATCTCCGTGACAAAGGCAGAAACCCACTGAGCTTCCACATAAAATACAGTTCATCTGCATTTAAAAACTACTAACAGACAAATGATTGCTCTCCAGCAGGATCATTTATAAACAGCGTTATCTGGGCATTTTGTATTGTCTTATTGTTGTCCTGCATCGGCCATGATAATGATAAAAACTGTTTAAATGAAGCACTCACAAAGTATGTGTCCTGCTGGGCCTGTGCATATTTTAAAAAGAAAAACAAATAGTAACACATTCTCTTACCTACTCCATTAGTCAAACTTTTTGTCACAGCCTGATGTGATAAGCAGCTGCAGGGGTCAGGAAAGGTGAATAGGAATAAACAAACTTCGGGGCATATTAGCAAGACCGGCGATAACATTATAACATTAGATGTCCTGCACATCTAACCTGGGTTTCTATTGGAATTCTATAACGCATATTAACAAGCCCATTATCGCCGTTTTAGCGGCAGTTTCCTGCCGCTAAAACAGCGATAATGTTATTGCCGGTCTTGCTAATATGCCCCTTCTTTTCTCCAGTGCTGCATAGAAAAAGAATATGGCCAGGTACTACCTACACCCCCTCCTCCCTTAACCAGACCTAGATATTGACATGAGAGGAGTTTTGGACGTGGGGGGCGTAAAACCCCCCGGCCGTATTTATTAAACAAAATTAATAAACGTGATTAAAATATACAATATTTACAAAAGTTACGCAGAAAATTATGCATTATATTGATTACAATTGATAAGTACAGATGTCAGATGGCTAACCTTAACATAACTCTAATACAAAGGTTTCCTATCCAAATCTAACATATCTTTAATAATCATTACAGCATTTACTTTTCTGCTTATCCTATTTGAGCCTATGGCAAGGTCACTAACTGGTGTCAGATCCTTATCAACTTAAGCAAGCCCTCTTGCCGGAGTGCGCATGCACAGAGGGCCCGTTTACCGTGAGGGTACTTCCCCCCCCCCCGGTTACCCCCGTACGCTCTATATATTATCTCCATAAAAGGGGCCCTTGCAGTTCTGCGCCATTTACTGGCACCGTTATGCACGTGCGGGATGGCCAACCAGCCTAGAGAAAGTGTGACTCCCTCCTCCCCTCCACCCAACTGCCCCTGGAGTTCTAGGAGAGACCACTTGTCCCTCCCACTAGGGCGACCCCATTCAAGAATGGCGCCGCCCTCTAAGGACCTTAAATTTACTGCTCACCAATCATGACCTTACCGCCACAGGCCATCATAGTTAACCGACTATCTGCCCCCCCCCCGCGCTCACTAGGAGGTCATGCCCTGCTTCTGAGGCCACCCAACCAAGCTAACATATTCTCTAGGAACACTTCATTGTCTACTTTTGACAAGTGGACACCGTCTTTCAAGAAGCACGGTTCTCCCCTGATGCACCCATGGGCGATGGCCTGTAGACGAGGAGGCCTGAAGAGCCTCTCTATTTTATTATTTATTCTCCTCGCAGAATGATTCAACACTCTTACAGATTCCCCTCCCCTCCATTGAAATCGTGGTATCATCTGCGACCACCCAATAGTGCACCCCTGGCATGTTTTGGCTAACCAACCTACTTCTGAGATTATGGTTTCCACTAACCCCCTTCTTCCCAGGCTTGCCAGATCGTTCCCCCCCAGGGGCAGAATAATAATATTGGGAAGAGCCCCCCTTTATTCAATAGGTCTAGCACGACACCCCTAAACTGACTAAAGCGGAGGCCCCCCTTTCTATGAAATGATATCTCAAAACCAGCCTGCCGTGCCCTAGATTTATAATTTCCTGTAAGGAAAAAATTAGACAGACGCCTTACATACGAGTGGCCAATAATCCAAACGACATATGATCCTTTATCTGGCGATGATAGTCCTTGAGTTGCCTGAAGTTGTTGTAGTGGCGTTTCCAGTTTCCCCCCTGCGTGACAGGTTTGAGAAACTATAAATGAAAGCAGAGAAGGACACATGCGTCAGCGTCTGGCAAAATATCCCACTCACAGCATATGTAGCCGCACATAGCCCTTATAACAATTAGAGGACCACCTCCCAATCCTTTGGACGTTGTTGCTAGGTAAGCCCCTAGCCGTTGCTTCAGTGGCTGCCCCTATCCTAAAAGAGTGAGTACCAAAACAGCTTGGGTTCAAACCTGCCTTCTGAATTGCCATGTCCAGGACCCTCTTAAATTGAAAACATGTGAGTGGGATACCATCTGCATGTACTAGTAAAGGCCCCCCTTAGTCACTGGGTCTACACTGCAGGTAAGCTTCCATATGTGAGAGGGGGCAGCAAGGATTACCATGTGCCCGATGCAGTACTACCCCTTTCCCCACGTGCTTCTTGATCCGTCTTGGACTTCCTAATTGATATCAGTAGAGTATCCCCTCACACCTTCACGCGGTCAAACTGCAGGCCGCCGTGTACATCTTGTTTGTTTTGGGCCACCAATTCCCCAATCCTAAAGGTACCATAAAAGGCCAATGAAAAAGCAGCGGTGAACAACAGCACTTCCCCTGAGGTGGTTCTGATCAAGGGGAGGGCCGCTCGTAGGGATGTCAACAGCTCCACCCCGATTGGCTGTCTCGTATCTGGGGCAGACCCTTGGAGGCGTTGCCAACCTTTCAATGCCTTCCTAACTGTAAAGCTGTTGGTGGGATCCCCTAATTCTAATTTGGGCAAAGAAAGAGATCCCCGCCACATGCCGTTTGGCTGCTGCCACTGAACGTCTCTCCCCCTTCAAAAATCCCAGGTAATGAAGGAGTGATCCCGTGTCATGCCACTTCTCAGCCCACTCCCTTCCCAAGAAGGAACAATATGCCCAAAATGCCCCTTCATATGCTTTCCTGGTCCTGGGTGCTAGGCTAGCTGCCACGAGGTCCGGTATTTGGGGGCAGCAATCTGCCAAAGTAGTTCTGGGAAGGGGGTGGCATAGGACGCCGCAGCCGGGAGGTGTGCCCTGAAAACCTGCATCTTAAGGCGAGAAAGTGCATCAGCAGCATGGTTTAAAACACCTGGAACATGTTTGGCTCTAAATTGCATATTTAGCTTCATGCATAAAAGGACAATTTCCTTCAATAGACGGAGAATCATTTTACACTGTGCAGCTTGTTGATTGATTCATTTGACCACAGCCATGTTGTCTGACCAGAACACCACTGATTGATTACGCAGTTGTTCTGGCCATACCGTCAATGCCACCCAGATGGGAAACAGTTCTAGGAAACCGATGTTACCTGTCAAGCCAGTCTCCACCCACCATGCTGGCCACCGCTGGGCCACCCACTCGGTACAGAGTATGGCGCCAAATCCCTCACTACCCGCAGCGTCAGTCATTAAGCCTAATTCCACAGAAGTAGTGGGCGGACCGGGCCACACTACCCTGCCATTGAAGTCCTGCAGGAATGCCATCCAAATCTGCATGTCCTGCCTAACCTCAGCTGACAGCCTGGTGTGGTGGTGTTTCTCCTTGAGCCCAGCCATGGCCTGTGAGATGGATCGGGAAAATGGCCTTGCCACCGGTATGACCCTCAGGGCAAAATTCAGTTGTCCTACAGTCTGTTGCAACTGGTGCAATGTGACCTTCTCCCTACCCAAGCATTGTTGTAACGCTGCCCTAAACTTGGTGATCTTGTCCGCAGGCAACCTGAAACACCCCTGAATGGAATCTAACTCAATCCCTAGGAACTCTATTGTCGTTGCTGGCCCAACCGTCTTTCCCGGGCCCAAGGGGACCCCAAAAGCCCGCATGAGTGCGCAAAATTCCTGCAGCGCCCACACACACTCCCGGGAGCCCGGTGACCCCAAGATAAGAAATTCATCCAGGTAGTGCATGACAAATTGATGCCCTGTCTCCTGTCTAAAAACCCATTCCAAAAACTAACTGAATTTTTCAAAATATGCGCAGGACACTGAGCGACCAAAGGGCATACACATATCCATATAGAATTTCCCTTGAAACTGAAAGCCAAGTAGGTGAAAATCAGAGGGGTGGACTGGCAACAAACAAAAAGGGGATTCTATGTCTAATTTAGCCATTAAGGCTCCTGGGCCCAAACCCCTGAGCATCTCTACTGCTTGGTCAAAGGAAGAATACTTCACACTGCAAATCTCTATTTATTTTTTTTTTTGTCCTCATCTCACCTTTAAACCTAGGCAGATTTAACAAGCCAAGAATTGAGAAACTGGGCGCCCTTCGACTCACTGCCTTAGTCGCTGCCCCCTTGGGCTACCCCACGCTGTTGAGGATAGGTGTAATCATTGGACCAGGATTCAGCCTTCATGGCACTAACAATTAATCAGTTGCAAATGACCTCCCCATACTAATAGGGGGGACCAGATGTTTCCGTCTACTTCTGTCTTGTCTTCCTGGTTCAAACATGCCATATTCAGCGCGGCTTTTACCCAGTCTTCTCTATTGGGAGGAGTCGGATCCTTCCACCTTAGACATATCTCTCTCCTAGCCAAAATAATTAGATATAATAGTAATCCCTTTTCTAATTGGGACGGTGCTTCCTTTATAGAATCGTTTGAACCAAAGAATACAAGGTTGACATCAACTTCCAATTCTATATCAAAAATAAGAGTCAAAATATCCCCCACATTCCTCCAAAATGAACACAGTTCCATACAATCAAAAAACATATGTATATCATCCGCTTTGTTATATTTACATCTGGGGCATTGTGGAGTCGGGACCGGGGCAAACCTAGCAATTCTGGCGGGAGTATAATAAAGCCTATTCAGCACAAAGAAATGTTTTTTTTTCAGCCTAGCAGGCCTTATATATCTATAGAGTAACTTAAAGGAAGATTCATAACGTGCTTCGATGGGGTGGGCTTGAGGGAGGGGGCTCCACACCGATGCTTGAGGCGGGATCTCTCTATCCTCCGCCTCGAGCAGATTTGTATACCATAGGGATATTTCTTTTTTCCTTACGTGAGGATCCTGAAATAGATGCTCCATGTCCCAATTCCCTTTGATTTCACTCACTTCTGCCTCATGCCATGATCTTAACTGAAGGTATTTGAACCTCGAAAGGGTGGGGCCAATCTTGGCCTCTAACAGCTCCCATGGAAGTACCCCCTCTGAGTCTATGAGCTCGGACCATCTCCCCAAACCCGCTTTTCTTATAGGGATAGCAAGGCCGTCCTTCAGACACTCTGGGGTCCCCGGTGAATCCCAAATTGGGGCAAAGTGGGAGTAATAGCCTATACCTAGGGTTCGCCTTATTTTGTACCAGTTTAATAAAGCAGTTTTTAGAACTTTGAGGCGTACACGTTTAAAGAATCAGGGGGCCCCAAATTTATACAGAAACCCACTTTGTCCGAAGTCCCCCTCAGCTGAAATCATTTCCCCCAACAGCCTGCCCCATCTGGATTCCACCAGGGTTGTTAATAGCATCCTAGTGCCCTTGAACTGGAATGCCATTAGATACCAATTAATATCTGGTAGGGCCAGGCCGCCCTTCAGGAGCTTTCTTCTTAGTTTTTTCCACGAAAGTCTTGCACTCTTCTGCGCCCATATGAAACTTCCTATTTTGCCCTGAATTTTACTAATAATTTTTAGTGAAAAAGTGAGGGGGATCGTGTTGAAGAGATATGTCAATTTTGGAAGAACTGACATCTTTACTAGGTTTACTCTTCCATATATCATCATAGGAAGGTTCTTCCACCTAGCAAAGAGATAATCTATGTCTTTTTCGATTTTGGCTATATTTAGGAGAGGTATTTTCTTCAGGTCTTTCACTATTTTTATTCCGAGATATTTAAACTCCCCACTCTCAGAACCTAAGCTAATATAGTGTTCCAACACATAATTTCTGTTTTATCCGGGTTTGCTAGGTATCCTGACAATGCACCGAACTCTTTTAGCAATATCTCAATCCGGGGAATCGCTATATTGGGGTCACTGGTGTAGATAATAATATCATCGGCGTAAAGTGCAATTTTACTTTCATAGTCCTGTGATAGAAATGGACTTATTTCTTTATCCAGCCTAATCATTTGCGCCAAAGGTTCAATATATATATTGAACAAGAGAGGGGACAAAGGACATCCCTGCCTTGCTCCTCTCCTTATTTCAAAGCTGGGGATCAGAGAACCATTTAATAGAATTTTCGCCGATGCCCCAGCATAGCAATTTTTTAGGGTCTGAATACATATCGGGCCTATACCTGCTGTCTCTAACGCTCCCCATAGGAAGCTCCAACATACTCGATCAAAGGCCTTAGCGGCATCTAAGGCCACTACCGCCAAGGGATCACCTCTGATCTCTGCCAAGTCAATATTCCCAATCAAGATTTGAGTTTGTTCCTGTATAGATCTCCTGACCATAAAACCTTTCTGATCTATATTTATTAGATTTGGTGCCAGTTTTGCCAATCTCTCTGCTAAAATGCCCACAAAGATTTTATAGTCCGCATTCAGCAGAGAGATTGGACGATAAGAATCTGCCGCCAGAGGATTCTTTCCTGGTTTCAATATTAAAACTATTATGGCTTCTTTCCATGATTTAGGGACCACCCCAGAGATACTATAAACTGCATTAAAGAGTGTATGGAGAATTGGCAGGAGTTCTTCTACTAACAATTTATAGACCTCATTAGGGAGAGAATCAAGACCTGCCGCTTTCTTATTTTTTGCCCTCTTAATTTGGGCTCTTATCTCCTCAATGGAAATAGGTGCTTCTAATTGACCTTTGGCGGCTTCAGTTAACATAGGTAAGGACTTATCCTTTAACCATGAGCTGATTGATTCAGCGGAGGGAGTAATGTCTACACTGTACAACTTTGAGAAAAGAGACCGAAGGCATTCCTGCATTTCTACTTGTATGCTGGATTTAGTACCACTACTGTCTATAATGAGTTCATTTATATTGTTTTTTGCCCAATCTAATCTAGCTTTCCAGGCCAGTAGTGCTCCGGCTCTTTCCCCATATTCGAAATTCTCCATATTCCGTACACGCCACTGGGCCTTATATTTCTCGTCTAAAAAAATCCTGAGATTCTGTCGAGCATCCTCGAGTTCTTTCTCTAACTTATCCACATCCCTAGTCCTCTCAGGGTTAATACAATTCCTTTCTTTTTCAAGGGCAGATATTCTTAGCTCTAATGACTGTAGTTCCCGGATCTTTTTTTTATTTTTCATTCCAATTTGACTACCCAGCACCCCTCTCAGATTAGCTTTATATGCCTCCCAAACCTGGTCAATTGAGGCAGAATCGATATTAAAAACAAAAAATTCAGTCATAGCCTCTTTAGCTGCCTGGACAATCCCTGGATCTGAATAAGAAAAGACAGTGTAGCTGACCATGGCTAAGCACACCCCGTTTCAGAGTCACTTGGTGAAGTCTTGGTTTGTGCACACGACGTCCGGAGCGTGCTACACTTATGCTCCACTGCAATCGCAGATACAAAATGTTGAGAGATAAGGACGGTGCACAATATAGCACAAATTACGTAGTTTCGGTCTTGTGACACAATCTTTATTTTCTTTTTACAGTACGGCACAGCCAACGCGTTTCGTTCCTACGGAACTTCGTCAGGGCTTTTATTGCATCCGTTTAAGAAAGATCCTATATGTCCATTTCATTCTAACTTCCTGATATTGAAAGCTAAAATTGCGTTGATCTCCCAGTATAACGGGATGAACGTAATCCTCACGATAGAACGAATATCGGGCCTATCCAATCATAAGTTTCTTTTCTGGAAAGTCTCCATGCCGACCATAATAACGGTCCACTCGTAGCGTTTCAAGCAAATCCCTGAATCTGAGAGAAATGCTCTATTCAGGGTCCACCTTGATTGCGGGTGTGTGTTACTCATAGAAAATTGCAGAAGTAAGGGTACGTGATCTGAAAGATGACTCGGAAGGATGGAGATATTGAGAATCCTGTCCAGAGCCTCTTTATTAATTAGTACATAATCTATCCTGGCCGAATGACGATACTTTTTACTATAAAAAGTGAAACCCTGAACACTACCCATCTTGGATCTCCAAACATCCACCATATTGATATTTAATAGGAGGTTTTTCATGACCCTTCGAGATCTTGGAGAGCCAATAATATGACTCTGATTAGACCTGTCCTTAACCGGGTCCAATCACAGATTAAAGTCACCTCCCACGATCAAGGGGGGGGGGGGGGGGTACTAAAATAAGATTGTCCTGTAATTTAACCAGGAAGGAGGGATCATCCACATTGGGACCATAAAAGGAAGAACAAGTCAGTTTTTCCCCTCCAAAGTCTAACTGGGCTATAATCCATCTTCCTGTTTGATCTGTTAATACTGATTTTATTTCACAGGACATTCCCCTCTTAACCAAGATTGCCACCCCACGGCAGTTCACTGATTGTTGGGAGTGGCAGAAAGATTGTATCCATGGGAGTTTGGAGAAAATATTCTTAGACTCTTCTTGATTGAGATGAGTTTCCTGCAGTAAATAGACCTGGACTGGTAGCATCTCTAAATACTTACAAATCAGTCTTTGTCTCCTAGGACATCTTAAACCATTTAAATTCCATGAAATAACTTGAATCTTACTACCTCCCTTTTCTGAAGTTGATTCATTACTTAACAGACAGCACTTACAATGTATTCCAGATAATCGGTGAAATGAGGATTTTTAATTTTTTTCCTTTTTTTCCTTTTTCCTATTTTTCCTGCCACCCGGTGCTCCCCTCTTCCCACCACCTCCCACAACCCTCCCCTTCCACCCTTCGTGACCCCCTACCTTCCTTACTCCCTGAGGAACCCTACCTTCCAAAAGGCAAATGCCTATTCGGGCTAATTTCCTCTCCGGGCTACCAATTTGATTAACTTAGGAGCTTGACTTAACTGAGGCACCTCACGAGCCTCACAGTCCTCCCTGTTTGTCCTGCTGAATTTTTGCAATTAAGGTGTCAACTTCTTGCGATGAGCGTACCATGTGCATGTGGTTGTTCCACATCACTATCAGTGTGGCTGGGAACCTCAATTGGGCCTTTGCCCCCAACCCATTCAGTTCTGGAAGTCTTTTCCCCAATTCCCATTGTCTTTCCGCTGTTATATGGGAAATGTCAGATCTTATGAAAAAGGAGAAGGGGGATTGTTCTGTGAATGGCGAGGGGATGGCACCTTCTTTTAAAGCGGTGGAAAGAATCAGTTCTTTCACAGAATAAGATAAGAAGTTAACCAGAATTTTCCAGGGTTTCAACCGCCCAGGATTTCTTTTGAATGGATCCCTGTGCACTCTCTGGATTTCATAACTTAAATCTATGCCAGTATGATTTTTGAAAACAGTGCACTTCAATAGGGAGATCAAAAAGTTCTTAATATCGTCTCCTTCCATTGCTTCAGGAACATTCAAAATGTTCAAATTATTTCTTCTTGAGTGGTTCTCTAACCTCTCCAGATCGTCTTTGAGATCTTTATTCTGGATAGATATTTTTTCCAGTTTTGCTGCCGTGGCCTCCATTGTGTACTTAATCTTGGGGATTTCCTCCTCAATTACATCTATCCTTGCGGTTGCAAGTTCCAATTTCTGAGCCAGCAACTCACAAGATGATTGGATAGCAGCCTGATTCGCCTCAGAGATCAAGAATCTATTCGCCAAATCCGCTTGATTAGCCTCAGAGACTGTAAACCTATTTGCCATTTCATCCTTCAGTGCTAAGAGGATGTCGGCCAATGAATGCGTGCTTGTAACTGGACCGGTCTTGATATCCATATAGAGGGGAGGAGAGCCTTTAGCAGACTGGCTGGTAGAACAACCCATATCCTCAGATTGTGCTTTTGCCTTTTCCTTATTTTGACTCTCCGTTGATGCCTCTAATAGTTCTTGATTATCCATTCCATGCTCTCCTTCCCGACCTTTAGCTAGCTGCGTTCCCTGTACCTGCTCTTCCACTTTCTGGGAATTCAAAATGGAGTATCTGTTGACCAAAGTAATAGCAGGATGTACTTCTAAATGTGCATCTGAATTTACTGAGTCTCCTGACTCCGATAAAGTATTTTCTCTATACATACTGTTCTGCTCAGAGTCAATGACCTCCAATATTTGCCCTTTCTTCTCTTTCGTGGGAAGGGAGGAAGGAGCGCTAGCAGGTGGATGTGGGGTAGTAGACTCTAATAAGGATACTTTTTTAGAGCCACTACAAATTTGTGTTTGAGGTCGGGGATTCACTTTTGTAGAGGCTTGAGACATGACCTGGTAGTAGGATTTTAGTGAGGGGGTAATTCTTACCTTGATACGCGCAGGCTTCTTTTCTTTTAATTTCAGCTTGCCCCTTTGGGGTTTTGGAAAATGAGCGGATATCTCTGAGGCCTCTGAGGATCTTTCCTGCTTAAATTGCTTCCCTTCCCTATCCAGAATACTTATCTCGGCCACTGGGGGGGGGTATATCTGCTGCGAAAAGATTGAGTGAGTAATTAATTTGTTAGAATCCAAATGTGCCGCCCTGGCCCTTAATGAGTATCTGGTTAGTTTAGGGGGGGAAGCACCCGCCAGCACAGGGATCCTATTCTCCATACATTCGGGGGGATGTTGTACCAATATTACCCCCTCTGTATTCCTCAACGTATGATTCTTGTAGGCGTTAGTATTGGAGGTAAACAATAATGACTCCCCCCTGATTGTGTACAAACTGTCTCCCCCGTACTCAGGGATATTCCTCCCACCAACGGGAAAATCGACCTAGGTATTTCCACGGGGGACACCGCTCTCACTCCTACCTGTGATCCTCGCCGACCTCTCTGATACTCAGTCCCAGCCCTTACTACCTGCTCCTGGGAAAGAGGGAGATAATCCAGAAAGGAAGCTTTAGGAAAGGAGCACGATTCACCTGGAAGCCGCCTGTTTCGTCTCAGAACCACCGCGGCATTCCCCCACCTCCAGCTTGGGCATTCAGCAGCTCCGAGTTTGCCCCTCCCCGCCGGAATTCCGTACACGACCCAGCCTCCACAGCAGCTGATCCGACCGCAGGAATCAGGAAATCGGAAAGAATCTGTCCACGCCGGGACTGCTGCTGTGACCGCTGATAGCGTCATCATTGAGAAGGACTTCGGTGAGTACAAAGAGGGATTCTGGAAAAACACCATGATTTGCGGGCAAACAGGGTATAATTAGCACAACGCTTTCGCCTCAGGATAAGCCATTAGAACCGGTAGCACGGAGCCCGGAGAGGAGCACCCGCGGCCGTTCAAACAGCGGCCGCCATGTTCCTCCCGCACACTGCAAATCTCATCATTAATTCCATCATTTAATGAATTTCCCTCGGGTGCTGACAGGTTATGGATGAGTCTGAATTCACCCTCTACCTTCTTGGGGACCACCCCCAAAGGGGAGCAGACAAAGTTCTCCACTGGGATGGAATCAAATGGGCAAGCTACTCTGCCTAGGCGCAATTCTTTGTCAATTTTTGTGGCTGCTACTCTGGGATTGGCCCGCACCGAGAGTTGATTCTTGCACTCCGGTGTTCCCACAAATCAAGTGCTGGTATCCTAAAACCGTACCTGAAACCGTCCAGCAAAGTTTTAGCGGTGAGATGGCAAGGATACTTGTTGAGCCAGGGTGTCAGTGCCGTTACATCAATGGGTGACCGTGCCTTGTGAGGTGGATCCGTCTCACTCCTGTTTCTTCTTACCCTTATCCCTTGATTTTTTGAGACATTTAAACTCGGGGTGAGATGGGTTGGCACAAATGGAACACGCATGTTTGAACCTGCACATGCCTTGGGGTCGAGTGCAAGTCTGTCTATTGAAATCCCAACATGTCCCCTTCCTTCCCCCACCGCCATTTGTTTTATTGGCGTAACCTGTGGTTGTCTACGACCGAAAGGACTGAAATAGCTGGAAGGGCTAGGGGGACTGGCTTTTGGCAATATTTTGTGCTCCCCCACCAAATAGATTTAACCATGCAATCGTGTCGATGCGGTCCCAAGATAGAGATGGGTCAGATGCCTTAGTTCTCCTGAAACTTTTGTCATATTCCATCCACCCCCCTCCCCCGCAAATTTATCATGTGCCCGGACAATCCTGTTCTGGTAACAAGCCATCTGCGCCTGTAAGTTAGGGAAACGCTCGGCTATCACTGCCATAAATATGGAAAGACCTCTGATCCAATTAATCAAGTTTTCTTCCACCCTGTACTTCTGGAGTTCATTTGCCCATTCCCTAGGGAGCATCCAGTCTTTATTTTTTCTCGCATCTTCCCCATCCTTTTCGCAGATAAGCAAGGAGAACATATTAACGTACTCCCCAGACCAAATCCTGCTTTTTACCTCTTGCGTAACATGTCTCCCCAAACGCTCCTGCTCTGAGTGGGACTCCCCTACATCCAGCATTGGCAGTGTCAGCTGCTTACCTACTGGAGGGGCCCCTGCTGACTCCGACTGCTTCTCTTTTGTCAGGCTGCACCGCGGCAATCCCTTGCTGGTTTCAAGTGTGCTGACACCACCTGCTGGAATGACAGGGAAAGGTGCACCTGGCCCCTCAACAGTTTTCTCCACAGGTGCAGTATGAAACTGAGCAACTATTCGCTTTGCCTCTGCCAGTGAATCAGTACCTATGTCTTTTGCCCCCACTTTTGAAGAGAGGATGCCTGCCTTCCCCAACCATGGAAGGATTGCTGCCAAATGGGAAATTATATCCTGTGGGATCGCATTTCCCCCTGCTGGAGGGACTACCAGGAGCTGTGGGCTTCCCCCTGATGGGGCCTCCTCTGCAGGCCCTGGCTCCTCCCTGGGCTGTGTGACTGGCGCAGGGACCACTGGTTCAACCGGGAAAACCCCTGTGGGCGCAGGTTCCTCTCTGGACTGGGGAGCTGGCACAGGGGCAACTGGTGTCACCGGATGGGCTGGTACTGGGGCAGGTGGGACCTCTCCCAGAGGTACAGGTGGCACAGGTGGGACTTCCCTTAAGGGAACAGGGGCCACAGGCATAACTGGTTCATCCTCCAACCACTTCTTTGCCCTAACTGTTTTTGGGATGGGAGGAAATGACGCCTTGGGAGGCACAGTGCTACGCCTAGCCCTCTCTTCTGTTCCCTCCTGCCCCTCTACTTTCTCCCTGAGATCAGCTAGACCATACCCCAATTCGTCCACCTTCTTCATCATTGCCTCCATCAGCCTCTCCATACGAGAACGCTGGTCACCCCTCTTCGCTTTCCCAGCCATTACTCTAAACTTACTGCAGTATTACTGGAATATGCAGGCCAGCACCCCAAATCTATACAATGGCCTCTTATAATAAGCCAACAGGCGAAAACCGTGTACTATCCTGACTTACGCACTCCCACGTCCTGCAATGACTTGGACCACAGTCCAGGCGCTTACCTTAACACGCTGGAGGTACACAAACCGGCCGTAAGCATTCGTGCAACCAGAGCCCACCACCAGCTAATCCAGTGGGTCAGGTGATTAAGCTCAAACCTGTGCGGCTCCCGGAAGCGCTGGAATGCGGGCCTGTCTGTGTCCCCTCAGGTATCCTGTGTGCTGCACCAGTTGTCCAAACCCCGATGAAGACTCTGCGGTCCTCTCAGTGATCTATGATGTTGTTTGGGATCTATAACATATGAAGAAAACAGATCAAGTGCGTCCCCACCCATGAGGCTCTATTGCGCTAAGTACACGCTGCCGGGCACTTAGACCCACCACTCATCCAACTCTGTGATTATCCCTAAACGTTTCTTATTTATGAACAATATACGGCACTGGTATCAGAAACTAACTGGACTAACACAACCTTGGAGAGGTGATCGCTCGTTACCACGACTGAGGCTAATCACCCTGTGAGTCTAATCACCCGGAGTGCCGATCGTGCTTTAAAACAACCCAGTAACAGAACAGAAACAATGGGGATTTAACACTTAACCTTGAGAGTAAGAGTCTCAGACCTTAACCATTCGTTTTTTGTTTTTATTTTTTTTAAATCCAAATGTAGTCAAGTAAATTACCATTGCCTACTCCTTTAATTGTAGAAACAGAAATACCAGGGATTGAACACGTAACCTTGAGAGTAAGAATCTCAGCCCTTAACCATTAGGCCACAGTGACTCTCCACAGTGACGCTGCAAGGCAATGCGGGCTCAATTGTAATAAAAGGAGGAGAAAATCCTCCTAGCGTTGAGACAATAGGCAGCTACTCCCTGAACACTCACTGCTGCGCACACGATGCTAATGATGCGCGCAGCACACAAAGCGGGCGAATACCAGAGGGGTGAGCGCTCTAACAAAAACCAGCGCCACCTCTACCGGGTACCTGCACAGGATGGGCGTCACGTTCCTCTGTGGTTCACCCGCTACCGCTTTGTGCTCTCCTGCACCAGATGGTCGACGCGTTCTCCCGACACTCCAACGCAGGTCCTCTGCGATTCACCGGCTACCGCTTCTCGCTCTGATCGATTCTCCCGCCTGCCGATCTCGGACGTCCTCCAACCTGACTCAGAGTTAACCTGTACAAAAAAGAGGAAGGGAAACAACACACGGCTCCCCGACGGCGACGAACTCCAAACGACGATCGTCCGATGACCCTGAAAAACAAAGAAAAAGTCAAATTACAGCCTCCTAGCGATGCTGGTGTGGCAGGCTTGGGAGCAAGGAGCGAAGGGACTGACTCCTGTGCTCCCCAGCCTTTTATCAGGGTTTCATGACAGACCGGTTCTAACCGGCCTGGAGTTAGCACATCGCGTGACCCGGAAGTGATTCAAATCACTTCCGGGTCATGCCCTGGGCCTGGACCAATCCATGGGGAGGCGCGCCTGTCGCGTCACCAAAGTGCGCGACAGGCTTGTCTCCACATCCGGAGGGGGCCGGCACGACCGCCATACTTTTGGCGTGGCGGATGCCAGCTCCGCCGTTCTCATATCCACGCAACAGAACATTGTCGCCTTTGTCATGTGGAGATGAAGGGATAAAAAATAAACAAAGCCTCGTTAACATGTAAATGGTCTTTTAAAGACCTGTGAAGTACTCGGGTGCGGCTGCGATAATCTCTAAAACTGTCTGTGTGCATGCCCGGGAAGCTGTCTCGGCCCGGGCTGACACACACGACGTGTGCTTTGTGCGCCTGACTTCAAGCCCTCACTGCGAGGGACAAGGCTCCTGTCTGGGTGGGCCTGGCCCACCCGGCCCACCCGCTAGAACCGGGCCTGCTTCACCCTCATTTTTGAGCCAAGAGGTTGACTGGAGTGATATCTTAACAGGACAACCAGGATTGAGTGCAATAGTTTCATAGTTTGATACTTTACTCGCAGCCCCCTCTCACTTCTGCTATACAGGGCAGCAGCACTTAGTGGACAGAGCACCCTCCCCCGTGCCCCGCCTAACCACTCACACACATGAAGATTAAATGGAGAGTGCTTTCACCAGCAATCTGTAATGTATTTGTTTATCAGCATCCTAACAGCAGATTCAGCGCGCTCTGGGGACCTCCTTCACAGATAGATTAGAGTCTGTTTACTTCTTCTCACCAGCTAAAAATAGCATGGGCACTGAATGCAGGGCAGGCAAAATGTGTCCTGAATAGAGTCTGAAAAAAAACCACACTGCCCAGAACCACAAACCCAAGGACTGATCCACATTAGGACAGAGATGTGGTGAGTCACCGGGTCGATGCGTCTCTTGGCAGTCTTAGCGTGTAGACTTGCATTTCATCCTCTCAAGGTCAACAACATTGATCACATTGAGATGGGGGTGGTCTAGTTATGTTATATTGCCAACTTCAAGGTGGATACGTGCATGTAGAGGTAGGCGAGCCACTGAAAAGCTCGAGCCAGGCTCGAGTCTGGCCCTGACCCAGCTCGAGGTCCCAACCTCGAGGCCATAACGAGCCGAGCTTTCAAGTGGCTTCTGCCTGACACCCTCCCTCTACTGAGGATGTGCTGTTGTTACGGCCACACTTGGACCTGGTAAACCAGATTCAAGTCTCGGCGTCGGATGCACATCCAGTGATTCTGGTCAAATCATTTAAACTCCCCGTGCCTGTAAAAAGTTTGTCGTTGGGTAATGTAAGTGGTGCTCATGTAAAGCGCTCAAACGCCTTCGGACCGAGTTTTCGCTATTAAAATCTTCCAAAAAGTGCACAAAGAGGTAAAAACAAACATCAAACCTAAAAGAGGAAAGACATATAGATACCCATTTAGTGGGAGATTTGTACAAAGTGAAGCCAGAAATCCTGGGTAAATCGCGGCTTCCCACCTTAAATTGTGTGATTTTAGGCATATATATTATATTTCACCAAAACTCCTTTTGCTTAATTTTCGCGTATAAAAGCATTATCAAACATGTGAGTTCACAATATCAGCTGTGCAAAAAACCTTTTGTATTAATTAATAGACCGATAATGTTCTTGTATAATAATCTGCGTCACATACAGGGTCTACTGTGTTGACTCATAGTTCACTTTTAATATGTACTTCACAGTGCACTGCTATAAAGTGATGTACTAATGTAGACGATAACATTTTAAAGATATACATTTGTTTGAATTTTGAAGAGACTTTAACATGTTTTACCGGAAGTCTGTTGTATGATTTACATAGCAAACATTTTAAGGGCTCGGCTCGTGCATGGGCTCTACGAGCCAAGCCACATCCATGGTTTGGCTCTGGGTTGTCTCTCCCTGCTAATTTCTTGGCTCGTCCGGCCCTAGTGGTATGGCAAATGTGTCAAGGGCCCTTGTGCAAACAAGGAAAATGGACGCCGTGACTGCTGGTTCAATAAGTTAATATTTGTTAAGCGCGACTACTCACCTGCTAGGGTCTCAAGGTGCTGGGGGGGGGGGGGGGATGAGGGTGGGGGCAGCAGTTCCTACTGGACACTGAGGTTCAGTGAAAGAGCCATGTCTGGACATCCTTCCTCATTGGGTTAGCCACGGGTGTAGCCTGAGGTGGATAGGCAGGGTGTTCCAGGTTCTGGCAGCGAGGTAAGAGAAGGCTCTTCCTGCTGCCTTGCGGATCCGAGGGACTGTGGCGAAGGCCAGTTCGGCAGAGCGGAGGTGTTCCAGCGTCATGGAGGGCTTTGGTAGGCATGTGTGAGGAGCTTGAATGTGACTCTTTTGTTGACTGGGAGCCACTGAAGTTCTTGCAGGTGTTCGGAGAAATGGCTGCGGTGGGAGATGTTGAGGACTAGTCTGGCTGTGGAGTTCTGAATGTTCTGTAGTTTCCTGAGGAACATCTCGGTGATAGCTGCGTAGAGTGCGTTGCCCTAGTTGAGTCTGATGCTGATTAATGCGTGGGTGACCATCCTTCTGACCTCAATAAAGATCCATCTGAAGGTCTTTCGAAGCAGGCGAAGAGTTTGGAAGCATGATGAGGAGACGGCGTTGATCTGGTGGTTCATCGTGAGAGAGGAGAACAGTGTGATGCAGAGGTTTCGTGTGTGATCCATGGGTGGGGGGGCATTACTAATGCAGTGGGCCACCAGGAATCTTCCTAAGGGGAGGTGATGGGAACCAGGATGAGGGCTTCGATCTTGTCCGAGTTGAGCTTGAAGCAGCTGTCTCTCATCCGGCCTTTATCCAGTTGTGGAAGTTGTTTCTGGTAACTGTAGGTTCATTGGTGAAGGAGAGGATCAGCTGAGTGTCGATGAGACGATGTTGAGTCTGTGGTTCCACACTACGTCTGCGAGCGGGGCCATGTAGACTTTGAAGTGGGTGGGGCTCAGGGAGGAACCCTGGGGGACTCCGCAGCCAATCCCTTTGGGTTCTGAGAGGAACGGTGGTAGTCTGACTCGCTGTGTTCCACCGGTGAAGAAGGAGCGGACCCAGCCCAGGGCTTTGTCACGGATTCCGGCATCGTGGAGTCTCATGCTTAGGGTGCAGTTGGAGATGGTGTCGAAGGCAGCCAAGAGGTCCAGGAGGATGAGGGCTTCTGTCTCTCCCTGGTTGAGGAGGAAGCGAATGTCGTTGGTGGCGGCAAGGAGGGCAGTCACACTGCTGTGGTTGCTTCAGAAGCCAGAATGAGAGGAGTCCAGGATGTGGTTGGCTTCGATGAACTCGAAGAGTTGGGCGTTGATTGCCCACTCGAGGACCTTGGCTGGAGAAAGGAGCAGGGAGATGGGTCAGAAATTCTGGAGCGCTGTTGTGGTTTTCTTGAGGTGAGCTGGTTGTGTGGTAAAATACAGCAAAAATCAGGGTTCAGAGGGCCCCTTACGCCTCTGGGGCCCAGTGTCACTACACCTACTGCACCACTGATAGCTACGCCCCTGCGTGCACAGTCTTTGTGGTTTGAAATGGCTTGAAGACAGCTCAAACAAAGAGTTTATATGTGGGAAATAGTTCTTTATGTACATTTCCTCCTATCCCCATAACAAACAGAACAGTTTTCCTAGGGCAATTTTATTTCACAGAGTTTGCCAATCATTCTTGCAGAGCCATCTGTAATATCCATTGCGCAGGCATACAGATAGTGCCAATGCAACATTAAGAGGCCATTCCTTCTTTAACATGGGAGGGTGGCTCTATTCTAATGAAGGAATCCTGTTTAAAGATGGCCGGCACATTACCTCGAAAGAGGGTAGAAAGAATTCAGAGAAACCTGAAGTGGTGAGTGAGGTCCATGGCCCCATGTAAAGCATTAGGTGTTCCTAGTACCAGTGGGGGTGCCGTTGCACCTAGGCCCCTGACGTTCGCCTGAAAGCTCCCATGAGTATGTGCCATCTGTCACAGAACCCACATTCAACAAGGATATGACAGTGTTAGTTGACAGAGAGGCCACATGCACTAGAAGTGGGAGAGCCACTTGAAGGTCCCAAAAATGAGCTGAGCTATGATGTGGTGTGAGAAGTTGGCCTGGTCACTAGTTATAGTGGCCACCTTGCACCAGTCCAATTCGACTCTTATGGTAGATAGGTTTAAGACAATCTTTTAAAGAAAGCTATCCTAGTGGTAGCTGTGGAGAGCAGCCTTCAGGCTAAGTCTCAGAGGAATGTAAAGCAGCTTGTTTTACCTTATAATCTCTTGAATTACCAAATGAAAGGACACCACACAGGTATATATATATCAAATATATATGTATTTATTACTAGACACACTCTACTAATCTCTTTATGAGATTAGCAGTCAGGAACATATGCAAATATCAACGTTTCACAATAAGTTAAGCACAAATATGGCTGGGGCCCTAGGGGCGTACCAGACTATATACTAAAAAAGAGGTTTAGGAAAGTCGACTTGCAAGGGGACAAGGCCTAGGGCCTGTAGAATCGCTGGGGCTTCACTAATCCACCCAAGGCAGGTAAGTAAAGGACCCACGGGAGACGTGTGCAGTGTGAGAACACAGCCGCGGGTTCCCTATTGATTTCAATGGAGCAAGTCACGGTTGGATTTTTAAAGTTTAAGGGTACTTCTAGAGAGTTACAAGCAAGCCACTTACAAGGTAAGTAGTTCGAGGGCCAACACCCACAGGAGCACCGGAGTGCACGAGTTACCTCACCCAGGGAAGCCGGGTGCATAGGTGTCTTTTTTGGTGTTGGGTCGCATCGTCGTTTTCTATGGAAGCCGAAGAAGTTTTGCTGCTTGTGAAGACTGGAGAAGTGTCCGGTGAGATCCAAGGCTGGATTCAAGATGAAGAAGACCTGAAAGCAGAAGGGACAGTGTTCACAGTCACTTGCCACTGACCCGGGGCCAGGAAGATGGATGCCCACGGATGTCGGGTGATTTCAGGTGATCACGGGTGTTTTGACTCTTCAGCCACGAGGTCCAGGAGCCGTCGACGTCATCTAGGAGCTGGATTCGGAGTGTCCCACAAAGTTTGCAGCTTACTGAGGTGTCAGCAACTGGATTGGAGCCAACAAGCCTTGGCAACAGCAAGTCTCGTGGAAATTGAAGAAAGTCAGTGGTGCAGACCAGCAAGGTCTGAGGGACTCACCCAGCAAGGGTAATTCAGGGCAGGCCTGGAGCAACCAGAGAAGCCCTTTGGTTTGATGAGAAAGTCATCAGGGGACCCACAAGCCAGCCGGCAAGGGATCGCAAAGACGCCTCGTGAGGATTCGCTTCACAGGAGCCCACGGTCACTCGGGACAAGGTAGGTCTCTGATTTTCAAGGGAAATCCTGTTGGAGGCTTAGACCACACGTGGTCCAATGCACAAGTTCGTAGAATGTCGTGAAGGGGTTGCACTTGACAATAGTGCACTGTACCCGCGTATTGCTGTTCCTCATCACTCGTGGGGTCCACTCGCCTCAGCTCTGCTGGGGACTCACAATGGTTGTCGAGAAGTCAGGAAATCCACTTCCTGGGCTGCAGGGATTTCGGACTCTGGCGGGAGCGGGAAAGTTTGCGACTGTTGATTCAAGTTTTTGGTGCCTGCAAGCAGGGGAGTCACTCCTTGACTCCAAGGGAGATCCTTCAGTCTTCGAAAGGTAGTGGAACATCGAAGGGCCAGGATTCTTCTTGTAGAGCGTCGTCCAGGGATATCTGATTTGCAATGGCAAGGTTTCCCTAACTTATACCAAAAAAAAGGGAGGGACTAGCTCTATGACCACTGCTCTGGGAGTGTCAGGGGAGTGGGTGGTTACACCCACTTCCCTTTGTCCAGTTTCGCGCCAGAGCAGGGGCAGGTAGCCCCTGAACCGGTTTGCGCTGGCATATGCACAGAGGAGCCTACTGCTCCCCCAGTTCAGGACTTTAAAGCACTCTAGGAGTGCACCCACCCAGCCCCAATACACTAAATCCTGTCTGGAAGGCGGTGACACCTCCCTGTGACAGGATGCCTATGGTTGGGCCTCCTCCACTGCGAGTTTCAGTCAGCAGCAGGAGGACAGCCCAGTGTCTGTGCTGGTGGCATCCATCTTGTGATGCCAGGGCTCTTTCAGATTTCTACCGTATTTCCACAGTAGGTACATGTCGTCCCCTCTAGAAGGGTGGGATCATATTCCCACACCAGTTACTGGTGTGGGGGTATGATTCCAAGTTGTTCGACACCAAACACGACATGTTTTGATGCAGTCATTCCAAAGTTAGCATTTACCGGTAGGTTATAATGCACTTAAGAGTATATGGTTTAACCGCATCCACAAACAGCCACAGAGAATAGACTCTGCCAGCTGCAGAGGGGCCCTGCTCATGCCGAGGCACCCCCTCACATTGTAAACCAAGCACCCTGCCCTCAGGATTGATAGGGCCTGCCTTAGGGGTGACTGATAGGTTTATATGTGTGTGTAAGGTGAGATATAGGAACCTATACCTCAGTGAGGAGTGCTAACACTACCTCACCCAGGCTGCAGTAGCAGGCCTGTGGTGTCAGATTTAGTCTGCTTCCCAGGGGAGGCATAATACATGCTTCAGCCCCTGGTAGGCCTGTGAAGTACCTATGCCCTTGGTACCTATGGTACCATATAATAGGGGCTCATAAGGTACCACAATATCCAATCACTAGTGCATCTAATATGCACTCCAAGTTGTTTAGAGAGAACAGAGAGACTGGGGCCCTGATTAGCAGGGACCCAGACAGACTATAGCCAGAAACAAGTGTTAACATCAGAAAAAAAGTGGGGGCAACATAAGTGCAGATCCTACTCTCCTACATATGGCTTCTACCTTCCTTCCACCTTCTTCCTTCATACACAAAGTTGAAATCAAAGCATTAAAATTTGAGGTGAAAATGAAAGTCAAATACCCATTTAGTGGCTAATTTGTACGTGTTGAAACTAGAACACAATGATGTAATCCCAGCTTTCCCACTCAATCAAATTGTGTGATCTTATGCAAATATGATATTCTCCCATCCCGTAGGAAAGCACCTTCAAATACACGAGTTCAGAATACGAGCTGTAAAAAACATGTATTATGTTTAATTTAAAGACTATAATGTTGCTCTATAAAAATCTGGTACCCCTACAAGATGCACGTGACCACTGACTTGCCTCGTAGTTCACTGATAGCACTGTCGCCAGGGCAAGGGCAGGAACGGTTCTAAGTTGACGTTTGACTTTCAATAAGTACTTCTCAGTGAAGTGATATAGTGTAATGTATTGATATTCAAAGCTTCCATGTGTTAAAGTAATACACTTTTATTTATTTGAATAGACTTTATCATATTTTACGTGAGGTTTGTTGCATGATTTACATGGAAACATTTTCAGAACTCGGCTCGTGCACTGGCTCTTAGACACACTACAGACCCTTGGCTCGGCTCTGGCTCAGCTTGCCCTGCCTGTTTGTTTGCTCTTCCAACTCTAGCTTGCACAAAAACACAGAGTAGGAGGTAAACCACTCCTATGCTGTCTGTCTCCAGGGTCAACCTATAGAATAGGTGAGCTCGGCTCACGCCCAGGGCACTGATCTTCAGAGGGACACCCAGTGGCGTAGCGAAACTTGAGGAGGCCCCCCTGGAAAGTACACAGAGGCCCCCCAAACCCAGTCAAGAGCTCTCAGGGAGGGGCCTGTCGCCTGTGCACAGTGCCGGAGCTCCTGGAGCTCAGGGGCCCCCGCACCATGGGGGCTGCATGACTAATGTTACACTACTGGGCACACCAGAGTTGTCTGCAGTATTCTTTCTTTAACCTGGCTGTGAAGAAAAATGTGTTAGGCACTGGCACCCATGTCCACATTGTGTCTGTCTTCTTCTCATGGCCCTTCTTTGTCTTATCCCCCTGACTTTCCCCCTCACAACTCTCATTTTTTCAACACACCGACAACGGGTGGGTGTGGGCGCCAAATGGGGTTTCACCCAGGGCACTGTCTGTCCAAAGACACCCTATGGCTTCAGTGGTGTAACGAAACTTGAGGGGGCCCCCCTGCAAGGTACAATATGGGGCCCATGCTCCGGATTTAATCAGGAGCTCTCAGGCCAGAGCACTGTGCTGAGGGGGCCCCCTGTGGCTCGGGCCCCCCCTGCTCCACAGGGGCTGCAGGGTCCTGTGTTATGGCACTGTCTGTCCAAAGACACCCTCTGGCTTCAGTGGTGTAACGAAACTTGAATGGGCCCACCTGCAAGGTACAATAAGGGGCCCATGCTCCGGATTTAATCAGGAGCTCTCAGGCCAGAGCACTGTGCTGAGGGGGCCCCCTGTGGCTTGGGCCCCCCCTGCTCCACAGGGGCTGCAGGGGCCTGTGTTATGGCACTGTCTGTCCAAAGACACCCTCTGGCTTCAGTGGTGTAACAAAACTTGAGGGGGCCCCCCTGCAAGGTACAATAAGGGGCCCATGCTCCGGATTTAATCAGGAGCTCTCAGGCCAGAGCACTGTGCTGAGGGGGCCCCCTGTGGCTCAGGCCCCACTTGCGCCACAGGGGCTGCAGGGGCCTGTGTTATGGCACTGTCTGTCCAAAGACACCCTCTGGCTTCAGTGGTGTAACGAAACTTGAAGGGCCCCCCTGCAAGGTACAATAAGGGGCCCATGCTCCGGATTTAATCAGGAGCTCTCAGGCCAGAGCACTGTGCTGAGGGGGCCCCCTGTGGCTTGGGCCCCCCCTGCTCCACAGGGGCTGCAGGGGCCTGTGTTATGGCACTGTCTGTCCAAAGACACCCTCTGGCTTCAGTGGTGTAACAAAACTTGAGGGGGCCCCCCTGCAAGGTACAATAAGGGGCCCATGCTCCGGATTTAATCAGGAGCTCTCAGGCCAGAGCACTGTGCTGAGGGGCCCCCTGTGGCTCAGGCCCCACTTGCGCCACAGGGGCTGCAGGGGCCTGTGTCATGGCACTGTCTGTCCAAAGACACCCTCTGGCTTCAGTGGTGTAACGAAACTTGAAGGGCCCCCCTGCAAGGTACAATAAGGGGCCCATGCTCCGGATTTAATCAGGAGCTCTCAGGCCAGAGCACTGTGCTGAGTGGGCCCCCTGTGGCTCGGGCCCCCCGCGCCACAGGGGCTGCAGGGGCCTGTGTTATGACACTGTCTGGCTTCCCTGTACTCCAGTGCTGCCTGCACATGCTCCGGAGTATGGGCTGTATTTTTTCGAGGAGGTCGATAGCCTTGATCTGCTCCTCGTGCATCCAATGCCTAAGCATTCACATCCAACTCACATGCAAATCAGGCTGCGAGCCCTTTAAAGAATAAGAATCCTGCAGCTAAGAGTTGGTGGATCCCAACCATTTTGTAACTATATCTTTGTTATTGGGCGTCTTAGGTGGCCAACTGAACAGTGGCTGTTCGAAAATGCGCTTGCCAAGCCTATTCGAAGGGATCACCTCCTCTGTGTCTGTGTAGAGCATAGTTACTTACGCTGTAGCTGAACTTCTCCAAAAAAGTTACCTGCTTTGTAATGGGTACTTCTCAATAGGTGGAAAACCAAAGAGTCAACAGAAACAGTGGGTCCCCAAGGAGCGTGGGATATAATCTAAGCAAGAACAGTGTCAGAACTCACCAGTGCCTAATTTGTTAAAAAATAAGTGCCAGGGCTTTTGTCAGGAGGCCACTGCAGCATGCAACACCTATTGCCCCTGCCAGCGCTGCCAATGATAGTAACAACACAACTACTAACCAGCACACTCCTACGAGTGTGACAATTTGGACTATTTCAGGCCCCCAAAGCTATAAGAAAGGCTTGGGATGCAGTTAATACATGTTTTTAATTTCTATTGAATTCATATTTACCTGTTCTTGTGGTCATCTCTAAATTAGCCAGACAGCGCCACCTTGTGGCAGATTGGCACAAGCTCTGCTGTTGACAATTATGTGCCGGTGCCGAGCACCGGAAATCACCAGCTCAAATTAAGCACTGGAACTTACATGTTCACCCACTCATCCACCTTTACATTTCTCTCAATGACTTAAACACCCACTCCAGACATCTGTCTGTAACCGACATGTCACTCATTCCTGAACGGTACATATTACAAGAAGGTTGGAGGCATGCACTAGTCTGCACTCCAGGGTCTGTCCTGTTTGGAATGGAAGACATCATTGGTTGCCTTCTGTGAGAGAGGGAAGTATGCTTTGCTGCTGTCTAGTTGCACATGTTTGGTGAAGAAGCAAAGCTTGGACTGCTGTTGCCTGATTTGCTGCTGTGCTTGGATGGAGAACGCTTGTGCTTCTTCTGCCAGCAGCTGTAGCAGTTCTCTCAAGGAAGGAAGCTTGCGCTTGATTTATGAAGAAGGTGCGTTTCCACGGCTGTTGCCTCATATTATGAAAAAACAAAGGATATATCAAATGCACTTGAACAGCATGCCCTATGAACCAGGAACTGTTTGGCAATATTGGTTGTGAGATGGTTATAGTCCTGAGGAAAGTGCCTGACCCCTCATGGGCAAACTTTGAGTGTCGAAACTTGTGAACGGAAAAGAGAAGCCGTTGTTCAACCCTCCTGTTTGTGATCTTGTGGACTGGTGACACCAGCAAAAGCATGGTTTGCTAACCCACATATTATTTTAATATAAATCAGAAAACGGGAGAATATGAACCCTGAGAAAGAAGCATGACCTTACTGAAACTACGGAACCTATAACTAGGAGGCTAAATTACTTGTGAACAATAGTCCTTTCCAGTGCTTAATTAAAAAAAAAAAAACATAAGTGCCAGTGCTCTCGTCAGGAGGTCCCCGGAGCTCGCACCACACAATGCCCCTACCATGCTGCCAGTGATGGTAAAAACACAACTACTAACCATTGCACTCCTACAAGTGTGACAATTTGGACTATTCCTGTCCCCAAAGCTATAAGAATAGCTTGGGCGGCAGGTAATAGTCATTGTTAATGTATATTGAAATAATAATTAGCTGCTGTTGTGGCCATCTCTAAATTAGCCAGACAGCGCTATCTTGTGGCACAAGCGTCATCGATTTTGACAATTAGGTGCAGGTGCTGAGCACCAGAAACCTCTGGCTCAAATTAAGCACTGGGTCTTGGATGCTTTCCAATTCTAGATGGGGAAGACAATGATGAAGCATACCACTCTAGCTAGGTGAGGTCTTCTATCCCATCGTGAGTGCATGAAGGTATGCTACTTCCTTAAGAGGGTTAGCTGTTTCTTACAGGAGTTTTGTACTTCTGGTATGTTTGTGTCTGGTTACAGAGCGCATACAACAGTCCCTTGATCCTTCACGCTCCCTCTTTATTAGAACATTGAAATGTGGAGCACTCTATTGAATACAATGGCGTGCTCCGTGCTTCTACGGGCCAGTAAAAGCCCGCAGAGCAACATTCCAATGTTATTTCAACAAAGGCCTCTTGGAGCCTGAGGGGATTTCAATCCCCTCGGGCACATGAAGCCTTTGTTTTATTTGTTAGAACATTCTGCTCTCTAGTGGCAGAATGTTATAATAGCTGTATAGCCCTTCGAAGCTGGTCTATACCGGCCATTAAGGTCCCACTCCTTTGTTAAAGGGCCTCGTCTTTGGCTCGGGCCTTTAACGCTGGAGCGGGCCTTTAATGGCAGGTATAGCCAGATACAGGGGGGCTATAAGGCTATAGTATGTTAAGAACCTATGCTGTGCCCGTCCTACATGTGAGAGAATTGTGTGATGTTCCTACTTCCACTGTCCTTTACATACTCTTTCTGTTGGAGAAAGTTGCTCTTCTCCTGTCCGTGTTGTATCTTTGTTGTGAAGCTCAGTTTAAAACTTTCCACTACACAAAAGGCAAGATGGTCTGCCTTGCCAATGCTAGTTTTAATACACGAGGAGAAAGAAAGAGTTAATCCTCATAAAATATGTGGTCAGAGTTTACTTTTTTAGGTGTGTAACAAGCAGGACTGACTTTTGAAATGGCCCAGACGACTTTTGTAAAATTTTAAAACATAGCTAACAAGTGGCTTCATGCTATGTACAAGACCTTCAGCCGGTTCTTGCATATTAGCCACCAACATTGTGCATGCTGGGGGATTTCAACCCATAATGAGGCTGTTAAAAGCAAAACTACAAGCCCCACAATGCAACATTTTGTTGACTAAAATGCCAGGAATGGGTTATGGAGCCACGATTAGCAAACTTGAGAAATGCAAATTAAAATCTACTGCATGCTTTTCCTCTTTAATGTATGTAGGCAGACAGGGGGTAAACAGGCCGGTGGCTGAGCATGCAGAGCTAGCGTTTCAAATGCGAATGGAACACTTTACTGGCTAATGAGCTAATAATAAAACGCCTTGGAAAAACAAAGGGACATATGTTATTCACTAATTTGAGCACCACCAGCAGTATGCGTCTCAAGTATGGGCGTGCAAAATTCACATGTTTTGCTCTCATAATTCAGCGAAATTTTGGGGGAATTAATTACGTGTAATCATGGGAAGTGCAAATCTGTAATTTTCTGCTTTATTTTAGCACAAAATGCTTCCTCAAGTCAATTTGTGGTCAGAGGGTGCATTTTAACAAAGCACTGTACACAACAGCCAGGCGCATTCTGTTGTTTAGTGTTTACGCATTACATTTTTATTGCAAAAGGAGCGTATTTCGGGAAATTTTTATTAAAAAATGGCACACAAATTATGCGATGTGTCGTAATTCGAATTTTTCATAACGGGCGTAAATTGAATTCCCCATAATTACACAAATTACGCCTTTGTAATTTAAATTGCGCCCTGTCCAATCTCAGAAAGAATGGAAAACCAATATGCTGGTAGTAATCTTCCTGAGCCTATCATCAGCCTAGAGGCTGGTGCGATTGGGTGCACCGCCATAGCGATTCGCCCAGCCTTGAACAGGTGCAGCACGTGCTAGACACTATATTCCCATGTCATAAGACAAGAGTTTCTGGGACACTTTTGTGGGTAACAAGTCTCCCAGCACTTTTTACAAGGAGGGCCATTTTCCTCACTTTACAAGACCCTCATTTCAAATGGTAATCAACCAGGGTTCCCTGCCTGCAGTCCAGAATGGGGCCTTTTCAGAATACTATTCTGAGGGCCACCCTAAAATATTTGAATGAGTGTGCATGTCACAAGTGCCCTGCATCCTCTTCTCTATCCACCCACGTTCCTCAATTTAAAGACTTTCAGGGGCGGAGCTTCTGGGACGGTGCTCGGGGTGTTGCACCCCCGAATTTTTTTTATTTTGTGGTAAATAGTTGGGTACAAGTGCTTTCAGTCGGATATTGTGAAGTGTCTGACAGATTTCACCTGAGGTTTTCTTTACTTGCCCACACTGGAAAAAAAAAACACACACACGTCTCTTTTTTGAAAATCTTCAAAAATGTTGAATATTTTGCAAAAAATTGTTTTAAGCTCCCCCTAACAATCTACATTCATTTCCCTTTCCGCTGTCCCTTAAGCCCCCCATGTCCTGCTTCTCATATAATGTATTTTAACAAGATATCCCAGAGGGGGTGTTAGGAAATCTGAAGCTCACACTCCCCCGACAAGAAATTATGGCTATCTACTACTATTTACACCAATTTCAGTTTCACACGTTTGCTTTCCAATTTTACTTTTCTGACAATATATTACAAGCAGCGGGCCTAAAACATCATTAGAACATTGGAATGTTGGGAGCTCCATTGAAAACAATGGAGTGCTCCGGGCTTATAATGGCTGGTATAAGCCCGGAGCGCCAACATTCCAATGTGTCTTTGTTCACAACTCTGGCTGTGAACAAAGACTTCAGGGAGCCTGAGGGGATTTGAATCCCCTCGCGCTCCCTGAAGGCTTCGTTTTGTAAGAACATTCTGCCCTCTAGTGGCAGAATGTTCTAATAGCCTTATAGCCCTTCGTAGCAGGGCTATACCGCTATTAAAGTCCCGCTGCGTTAGTTAAAGTCCCTCGCCTTCGGCTCGGGCCTTTAACGCTGCAGCGGGCCTTTAATAGCCGGTATAGCCCGCTACGGCGGGCTATAAGGCTATAGTAGCTTTCAGTACTGTGCCTAAATCCCAGCTCCTTCCTGGCCCATTGTCAATTTCCTGGGACTGCCTGATCGTGCACGAAAGGTGCAGGGACATATTGGTGACACCCCTGCACTTGGTGGCTTTGCCCCTGCTCAGTCATCCACCGACCAATCTAAAATCATACAATAATGTATATTTGTACTGCTGTATTTAGCTATATCGCTGCTGCTAGCAAACTGAGTGAATATATGCACTTTAAAGATGAATTCTAGTATGGTGTCTTTTTAAATGAACGTGATTTATTTATGTTTTAAAATAACGTGTTTTCTTTTTTTAAACCTTTATGTGCATAATGTAAATGGCTTTTAATGTTGTGTTTTTATGGTCAGATTTTGGTAGAATAAAGATAATTTGACTGACTGACATATTATAACTAACAATCACTTATGCAACCTAGTTGTACACAAGCCCTCCAGAAGGCCTCAAAGTCCTTCCAAGGCGGGGACGGACACGGACAAGCCGCGAGTATGGCGGTCGTGCCGGTCCTCCGCAGCCGTCGGGGAGGCTGGTCTGCGCCGATCACAGCAGTGACGAGGAGCTCCTCGCCTCCTTGCCACCGCTGATTGGTTGTCATGCGTGTGGCCCGGAAGCGCTTGTTAGTGTTTCCAGGTCCCACGTCCGCAAAAACGCCGGTGAAGCCGGCTGGAACCGGCTGCCAGCCCCTAAGTGCCTTTAAAAGGCGGTGGAGCGGCGGGAGTGGTCTCTTACACCTAGGAGGTAATGACCTGGTGCACCTGAGTAGGAAAGGTAGTTGAGACCCGGATCACAGAAGTTGGGTGGCTGGCAAAAGATGCCCTGAGGCAATACTGGTATGGCCACACATGATTTCAAGATCTCAGTGAAGAGGGGGTGAGTCAGCGTGGGCTCTGAACCAGCGAACAGGCTTAATAATTGGATTGATAAATTATTTGAAACCCTGAAACCACATACAATAGTTCAGGGGGCATCCAGGGGGGGAGACGTTTTTCTTACAGGATGGCGTGCACCTCTCTAAACAGGGTAATGAGTGTTCAGGAAATATTTACTGGCACACATGCTGGTGGAGGCACAAAACAGGGCATGACCTTCTTTGGGGCAGAGGGGGGAGGCCAGATAGTCGGGCAACTATACTGGCCTATGGCGTTAAGCTCATGATTGGTGAGCATAGTTTACGGTTCTTAGCAGGCATCACCATTGTCAAATGGGACACGCGAGGGGGGGACAGATGGTCTCTCATGGAACTCCAGCGGCAGTTACAGCCGGTAGGCTGAAATGGTGCAGGGGGAAGGGAAGTTTCACTTCCGGTAGGCTGGTTGGCCACCCCGCACGCGCACAAGGGCCCAAGTGAGCTGGGCATAACTGCATGGGCTCCTTATGGAGATAATGTTGAGGGCGTAGGGGGTGCCCGGGTGTTAGGTAACCTTCTGGTGAACTGGGCCCCCTGCGCAAGGTCACTCTGGTAGGAGCTTGTGACATAGCTTGATCTGCATCTGGGGCCAGTCATTGACCTTACCGTAGGCTCAAACAGGGATACGCAGAAAGATAATATTGTTTAACACTTAGCTTATGATAGGAATGGCTATGTATTAGAAACATGTTAAGGTTAGCCAAATGACATACTGTATCTATCAATGCAATGTACCGGAATTTCTGCATATTGTGTACATGATGAAAATAATATTAATGTCTGATTATTGTTAAGTAATAAATACGGCCGGGGTTTACAACCCTTAATCCAAGCAGGTGGGTTGTTTAAGTTCTTTGCCTTGGGGAAAGAGGGGCGGTGAGCCGCGCTGGAGCTGGGAAGGGCCCCCACCCCACGTGTTTGGATGGATGATAAGGGAGAAGGGGGACTCGGCTGTACCTGACCATATTTGCAGTACTGTAGCTCAGAGGGTTTAACGCGTTCACTACACATGTCTGTTAGCAAACTGCAGGTTGGTATCCTCAGCACAATGACTCCACCTTTCATCTTTCAAAGGCTGATAACAGGATCACGGCACATTTATCACATTCGAATGACAGAGTGAAAATGCACTAATACGTCATCACAGAGCATACCTTGCCGCCAACTTTTTGATGGGGATTCTTGTTGCAAATAAAGGTGGAGTAATTTAAGAAATAATATTTTCACAAGTTTTTTCATATTTCTGTGTCTAAGCGATCTATCTAGGATGGTGACATAATTCTAGCATTAGACTATTATTTGGAATTTCAAAGGGCTCTCATAAGGCAGGGCCTTCTTCCCCTATTAGCAGATGTTCAAACACACAGCTTGCCGCCACCAGCTCTCCACAATTGTCACGGGGAGGCAGGGGGCTGGATAACAATGGCACTGGCATCAAGGAACACTGAGAGAAGGAGATGTGAGCAAGGTGACATCACATTACCCAGCAGGTGGTCCTGTCTGAAGGGCTAATTAAGCGCCTGTCCCTTGTTGTGCGAGGAAAACCTATTAAAGACAAGAGAACGATGACTTTACGGCTCCATAGTTCGCGTCGCCTTCACATGGCCCCACGCAGAGTTCTGGTACCTTCAGCCATTTTGAATTCTGGTTTAAGGGTGGCTCAAAAATACTAGAATGTAAAGAGTTGCTAGCCAAAAGGCTAGGATGAAATGCAGCCCGGGATTATCAAACAGGCAAAGTATGCACCGGCCTATGGGCCCCACTCCTTTTAGGGGCCCACCCCAAGGGAACAAAGTAATGTTCCAAAATATCCACAAAAATTTCACCACAAAAAATTGAAGAAAGTTAATATTTAATGTGTTGTTGGTATATTAATTTTTTTTGTTGAACATTTCAATAAAATTAATTATTGTTAATGTTTAGTTCTGTGTAAGAAAATTGATTTATTAAAATTGTTCTTTTGTAAAATTAAAAACTTATTAGTAGATCATTTGGGAGGGGGGGGGACATTTTGACTGCCTGGGGGCCTCCACAGGGTTTAATATGTCACTGACTGAATGGTGGTGTCACATATGACTTGGAGCTCAGCGCCCTGTCAAGTATGACCAGGCGCGCAACGCCCATTGGGCTCAAAGGGCTTCAGCCACCCCCACCCCCTCGTGTGTGTCAGCCTGGGCTGAGACAGCTTCCTGGGCACACACACACAGCCGCACCCCAGTACTTCACAGGTCTTTAAAAGACCATTTGGTTGTTAACAAGGCTTTGTTGTTGTTTCACCCCCTCTTAGAGCCCCTGCAGCTCTACTCTGCCTATTGCTGGAAGACTTACCCCTCCCCCCGAAATTTGTATTAGCCCCGCCCGCCCCCCGAAATTTGACTCTAGTTGCTCCTCTGGGTATGACAGACAGAGCCTGCCCCAACTTATTTTCCAACTATTTTTCGCACAGAGCAACTTGTATCACTTATCTGTATAAGGGAATCCACCACAAAATCCTAGGCCCGGATTTGCTAAGGCTTTGTGCCACTCTAGCACGATGCAAAGCGAAGTTTGCTGTATACCACCCATAGAAAGATGCACAAGCCCTTTAAGCCAGAAATTGGAACAACTGGATCCGTCGATCTCATTCACAAAAGCCCCATGAAGTTAGACTACGCTCAAACATTAATTGTCAATAACCATAAATGTTATTCCTCCAGTCGGTACTTCATAATTCAAAAAAGTGCAGATGGGACGGTGCTCATAATTGCAGTGATGTGATCAATAAAATATGATACATATGTACAATTAGGAAATGCCACAATTCTGATGCCCAGTTCAATACAAATACTGATTCTGAATTTCATCCTAGTTACATTGGATAATCCCTACTCCAGGGGCGACGTTTGCCAGGGCCGGTTTTGGTTCCCAGTCCGGCCTTGGTGCCTGCAGCCTCTGACATTGGTTTGCGCACACCCTGGCTCGCCCCCCCCCCCCTGCCACCAGACTGTCACTCATCAGTCTCAGGCAATTTGTCCATTTTTTAAAGCATCATCACCACTGCTGAGCCTCTTACAGGCAACTCTGCTCACTGCTCAGGCGGCGCTGGGGACAGTGCAGCAGCGCGCTTGGGCTGCGCTCCACTCAGATGAGCTGTATGAGTCAGATCATGAGATCATCTCATAATCATTTATTATTGCATGATTGGAATGTACTAGTAGTCGCACTACAATTTGTTTTATTCGTCATGAGGGGTCCAACTTTCATGCACAGTACAATATTTTTACCACTGTCTGTTTGAGCCTGGCTGTAGTTTACTGCTGCGCTGGTGCTGTGGTGGGGCTGGGAAGCGCTCCGGATGGGACCGCTCAGCTGACAGTGTGTGTAGTTGGTAAATTATTGATTTTAATTATTAGCTAGCATTACAGTTCTGGAACATTCCAGCCTGACTGGGCCTCAGCTCACTACTGCCCTCAGGTTGCCAGCGGGATGGACTGCGCCTGGTGTTCATGGGCAAAAGGGGCGTTGCCCTGCCACCTTCCCACAAGAGACAAGAATAGGGAAATAAACACAGAGCAGCGGAAAATAAATCACTGCTCTGAGACAGTGTGCTGACACCTTTGGGTGAACTCTAGTGAACTTTGCAGATATCCTACTGTGCAAGTGCCAGCCAGGCAAGGTTTTCTTTGACCTGCAGGCACAAGCTGCAGCAGTGACATCACAGGAGAGGGAGTGCTGAATTCGAAAGCAAGTGATCCAGCTTCTTTTGGGGTGCATAAAAAGTGGTCCTGGGAGAAGTTGCAAAACTCTATCCACTTCAATGGCTGGCGGTGGGGAGGCGGATGAGACAAGGAGGGTGTGGATGGCAACAAATTGTTGGTCGTCACAGAGGGGCAGACTACAGGAGGAGTCCATGGGGGCTGCTCTCCTTGCAGTAACAGGTGTTCAGTGCTGCAATTGGTTTAACTTTGGGAAAAAAGTCATGGAGCTGAGCACACAGGGTGCAGATTGAAGTAACCAGCTGCTGACAACAATTGCACTTCTGGACTAAGAGGTAAGTGTGCAGTTAAGCTTCTGCCTGCATCAGGGGCGTTCTCCCCCCCCCTCCCCCCCCCACCCCACCGCTCCAGCAGCTACAGATGGAGTGGGGTTCTTGATGGGCCTCGTCTGACTGCAGCTTGGCAGACAAAGGCTCATAATTAAATTGGGAGGGTGAATGAGTGAAAGGAAGGATGGATGGATGGACGCATGGATGAAATGGTGGATGGATAGATGCATGGACGAATGAGTGAAAGGATGCATGGAAGAATGGAAGAGTGAAAGGCAGGGTGGATGGATGAAGTGAAAAGATGGAGTGAAATAATGGGTTGATGGATGATGAGAGAAAGGATGGATGGATGGTAGAAAAAGTGATAGGATGGATGGATGGAAGGATAAATGGATGTACGTTGGATGGATGGAGGGAGTCAAAGGATGGATAAATGAGTGAAAGAATGGGTAATGTAGAATGAGTGAGAATGAGTGGGACTGATTGAGACAGAGTTGGCCACAGCAGAAGGAGTGAGACTGTGTGAATTATTAAGACCAAGTGAGACTGAGTGAGTCAGAGTGAGACAGTAAACTTATTGCAAGAAAGTATGAGAGAACCCTTAAGAAAAAAGCTCTTTGGAATTCGAGCCAAGGATTACGGCCACTACTTTTAAAGGTCAACAGCCGCCACTGGCTACTAACAGTGGTGAATTAACTCTGACTACATTAATTATTGATAGCAGCTGAGGTCCGCTCTGGGACCTCTCAGCTTGATTGGGGTTGTCAGTTCCCACGTGGGACAGAGAGTCCACAGACTGATATCGTGGTTAGACATTTGTCCGACTCCTTGTCCGGCAGTCCATTCCGAAATGATGCCCTAATTGTCACACATAGCCGTTGAATTTCAGTCATACGTACACTGACATTATGATGTCACACATTAGCAACCTGAAACCTTGGCAGCTGTGATTGATGTGCTCTGTAAACTGGGCCAAGTACACCCTATCTGCTCTAGGCTCTCTCTGGATAGCAAGGGCATCAAGTCAAAGGCTTCTCTGGGAGGTAGAGTGGGGCAAGAGCTCAGAAGTCAACAGCAAACCAATAGACACAGTAATATACTCTTCAGCCTGGTGCTTGTCTTAGGAAAAAAAGAAGTACTTTACTAGAACTGCAAAACAAGGTACTACTTACAGAAATGCTGTTCAGATACAGGGGCACAGAGCCAATGCTGCAGGCTAGAACTAATTTATGATGTACCCGTACCCACCACAGAGTCTTAATTCAGGAGTGTCGGTTCCTGCCCCACGAAGGCAGTCTACCATCGTGGCTGATGCTTCTACCCGTCTCCAGGAATTCATTTTGTTGCAGGGAAACTCACGAAGACAAATGGCTCAGGTGTGAGTACATTGCTTGGTCTTTGCATGTGTTTGCCCTGTGAGTGGATCCAGAGTTCAGTTCAGATCATGCTACGGAGTTCATAGCGGACCTCAGGTCTCCTTCTGAAATGCAGTTCTAGAGCAAGACATAGGTGCCGATTGCGATCCGGTAAAGAAATTCCCCGTACGACTCGTATCCGGTCTTTTTACCGTACGAATCGTATAAGTGCCGTACAAACTGCCAATTACGATTCGCATGAGAAAAAGTCCATACGAATCGCATTGGGAATAATTCCCCACACGTCCTCGGGTCGGAAAATGTGTCCGACACGTCCACGGACGATTTACCGTACAAATGTGAAAAGTGAAGTCCGACCGCGGAATTACGATCCATCCCGTGCGTCCGATGTTACAACCGTATGGAAAAAACACCGTCCGCGCCGAACTCCCATAGCAACCATGGAGACATGTGCCCGCATACGCGCCCGACACTCCCCCCAGCCCCCGTACGTTCGAGTCGTACCTCCACCCGTGTATGTGCACCCCTGTACGTGTCGAACCCCCTGTGTATGTACACCCCTGTACGTGTCGAACCCCCCATGTATGTACACCCCTGTACATGTCGAACCCCCGTGTATGTACACCCCTGTACGTTCGAGTCGTACCCCCACCCGTGTATGTACACCCCTGTACGTGTCGAACCCCCCCGTGTATGTACACCCCTGTACGTGTCGAACCCCCGTGTATGTACACCCCTGTACGTTCGAGTTGTACCCCTACCCGTGTATGTACACCCCTGTACGTGTCGAACCCCCCGTGTATGTACACCCCTGTACGTTCGAGCCGTACCCCCACCCGTGTATGTACACCCCTGTACGTGTTGAACCCCCCGTGTATGTACACCCCTGTACGTGTCGAACCCCCGTGTATGTACACCCCTGTACGTTCGAGTCGTACCCCCACCCGTGTATGTACACCCCTGTACGTGTCGAACCCCCCGTGTATGTACACCGCTGTACGTGTCGAACCCCCGTGTATGTACACCCCTGTACGTTCGAGTCGTACCCCCACCCGTGTATGTAAGGTGCGTACCCCCAGCGCCGTACATACACGGGTGGGGGTACGACTCGAACGTACAGGGGTGTACATACACGGGGGGTTCGACATGTACAGGGGTGTACATACACGGGGGTTTGACACGTACAGGGGTGTACATACACGGGTGGGGGTACGACTCGAACGTACAGGGGTGTACATACACGGGGGTTCGACACGTACAGGGGTGTACATACACGGGTGGGGGTACGACTCGTACAGGGGTGTACATACACGGGTGGGGTTCGACACATACAGGGGTGTACATACACGGGGGGTTCGACACGTACAGGGGTGTACATACACGGGTGGGGGTACGACTCGAACGTACAGGGGTGTACATACACGGGGGTTCGACACGTACAGGGGTGTACATACACGGGGGGTTCGACACGTACAGGGGTGTACATGCACGGGTGGGGGTACGACTCGAACGTACAGGGGTGTACATACACGGGGGTTCGACACGTACAGGGGTGTACATACACGGGGGGTTCGACACGTACAGGGGTGTACATACACGGGTGGGGTTCGACACGTACAGGGGTGTACATACACGGGGGGGTTCGACACGTACAGGGGTGTACATACACGGGTGGGGGTACGACTCGAACGTACAGGGGTGTACATACACGGGGGGTTCGACACGTACAGGGGTGTACATACACGGGGGGTTCGACACGTACAGGGGTGTACATACATGGGTGGGGGTACGACTCGAACGTACAGGGGTGTACATACACGGGGGGTTCGACACGTACAGGGGTGTACATACACGGGTGGGGTTCGACACGTACAGGGGTGTACATACACGGGGGTTCGACACATACAGGGGTGTACATACACGGGGGTTCGACACGTACAGGGGTGTACATACACGGGTGGGGGTACGACTCGAACGTACAGGGGTGTACATACACGGGGGGTTCGACACGTACAGGGGTGTACATACACGGGGGGGTTTGACATGTACAGGGGTGTACATACACGGGTGGGGTTCGACACGTACAGGGGTGTACATACACGGGGGGTTCGACACGTACAGGGGTGTACATACACGGGGGGTTCGACACGTACAGGGGTGTACATACACGGGGGTTCGACACGTACAGGGGGGTACATACACGGGTGGGGTTCGGCACGTACAGGGGTGTACATACACGGGGGTTCAACACGTACAGGGGTGTACATACACGGGGGGTTCGACACGTACAGGGGTGTACATACACGGGGGTTCGACATGTACAGGGGGTACATACACGGGGGGGTTCGACACGTACAGGGGTGTACATACACGGGGGGTTCGACACGTACAGGGGTGTACATACACGGGTGGGGGTACGACTCGAACATACAGGGGTGTACATACACAGGATTTTGACACGTACAGGGGTGTACATACACGGGGGGTTCGACATGTACAGGGGTGTACATACACGGGGGGTTCGACACGTACAGGGGGTACATACACGGGGGGGTTCGACACGTACAGGGGTGTACATACACAGGTGGGGGTACGACTCGAACGTACAGGGGTGTACATACACGGGGGTTCGGCGCGTACTCACGGGGGCTGGGGGGGGTACGGCGCGTACTCACGGGGGCTGGGGGGGTACGGCACGTACTCACGGGGGCTGGGGTGGGTACGGCGCGTACTCACGGGGGCTGGGGGGGGTACGGCGCGTACTCACGGGGGCTGGGGGGGGTATGGCGCGTACTCACGGGGGCTGGGGGGGGGTACGGCACGTACCGGGCCCCCTATTCTGGTCGTTTTGCGGCGTACTTCGAGTTTCCGGCACTTTTTGGGTGCCGTAAAAATATTGCTATCCAGACTGCTGTCGGTTCGAATCGTACTTCCTGGGTCGTGAAACGCTGCCTGACAGCGTCCCGACGTCACGTCGGGGCATTCCCGGATCACATTCGTATGTATATTTGCGTCGGACGGTGTTTTTTACGATTTGTACGGAAATGGTGTTTCCGTGCGAATCGTACTTCCATGTTTGTAAAGTTTTACAACCGGGTACGAGTCGGACGGAGAAAACGCTCCGACCGACGGTTCGTACCCGGTTTTTCCAGGATCGTAATCGGCACCATAGTCTCTCAAACTCAACCTCATTTTTTTGCCTGTCCATATGGAGCGCAGCTTGAAGCTGCAATGACAGAGATGCACCACCCATGGTTAAATGGCCGTGTCTTTGTCTCTTGCCTATGATTTTAGGTTCTCTTCCTTTATCCCGGAAGTGAGACACAGTCTGGGCCTCACTTTGAGTGCTCAGGGAATCTGACCCAATAATACCACCACCCGCTTCTAGCTGTAAGTTTGGGAGTGTATGAAATTGTGTTACTAGTTGAGGTGTTGGAAGCCCCACTCAGGCAACAACCACAACCCTTATCAGGGTGAACCCACAAAAAACAGATATGTTCACAGTTGCCAGGAGCCCAAACTTCAGGAGTTTCACATTTTCTTCAGCAAAAGATCACTCCAATGCCAGCCAAGGTTCCTGGCACCTCCTGGGGATCAGGAGGACTCACTCCAGCAGAGGCCAGTAGGGTACAAGTGGTTCGAGTTGGAGTTACAGTTGCAACAGGTCAGCTGGGCAGTTGCAGGGAGGCCTGTGAAGCTTGTTGCGGCCCTGTAGCTCACACAGAAGGTCAGCTAAGTGGCCCTTGAGTCACTCTGGATAGCCTGAGATAAAGGCATGCAGGTCCAGTATTCCTTCTCAGATAACAATGCAATCCTTCAAGCAGCAAGACAGTCCTCTGACATCTGGGCAGTCCTTCTTCTGTAACTCCCACAGGTTCAGGAGTCTTCAGATAAGTGGCCCTGGAGGTCTCACCTTTATACCGGGTGCAAGCTTTTGTGTATGGGGACTCTGTCCTACCCCCACATCTGATTCTGAAAAGTTCTTCCCTTTCCTTTGTTAAGTTTCCAGACTGTATGAGGATGTCAAAAGGCGGAACAGTCCTGCTGTCAGATTCCTCTGTGTGTACTGGAGACAAAGATCTTTGAAGGTGGGGCTGGGTACAGTCCCTCAATAGTCATCTGCCAGGATGGGTCATCCGGTCCATACCTAAGCCCTCCTTTGTGTTACTGACTGGAAGCTACAAAAAACCCCAACAGCTGAGCCATTCACAGTCATGTGACCTAGGCCACTGGCAGAAGGCACTGTCTAAAAGTGGCATTTTCAGATTTGTGACCAAAAATCTGACTTTACTATTAAACAGGATTTTAAATTACACTTTGTGTATATCTCTCTGCTCCCAAGCCAAAGTTAGCTTTTATTAAATTTAATAGGGTAACCCAATGGAAGTCAACGCAAAGATAGGCCTTACAACAATGAAAAATGACTTTAGGAGTCTTTCACTGTCAGGACATGTAAAACTTACATACACATTTCCTACTTTTTAACTACAATGCACCCTTCCCTATGAGCCTTTAGGGCCTACCTTAGGGGTGAAATATAAGTATGAAAAAGTAAGGTTACGCCTGGAAAAAAGTTAATTTTGGCAGGTCCAAATGTCAGCTTAAAACTGCACTACAGGCTGCAGTGGCATAAGACATGTTTTAAAGTGCTACTTTAGTGCTTAGCACAATGAGTGCTGAACTCCGACTAGTAGCATTTACCTTATAGGCCCTGGGTATAGGTAATACCATTTACTAAGGACATACAAGTAACTTAAATGTGCCAATTATGTGTAGTCTAATTTTACCATGTGTAAAAGAGAGAGCACATGCCCTTTTGGAGTGGTTAGCTGTGGTAAAGTGCATAGTCCTAAAGCCAACAGAAACAAATTCTTCCAACAGGAGGCGAGAAAGCAAAAAAAAGTGTGGGGGAATACAATGCCGGGGATGTCAGGTCTAATGAGGAGTCTTGCTCCCCGCGGATTACATGTGTAACCCTAATGGAAAACGATAAGAGAATTTGATATTCCAGGTTTGTTGCCCTCATTTTCCCACCTGAGATTTATCTTGAGGTTTGGCTGATTTTACCATGGATTCATGGTTGTCTTCAGGATATTGTTTTTTCTTATTATTTAGCAGTTTTTGGGATAGCATCATCTAAGAGCATATAAGGGCATCAGTGCACTTAGTGGTAATGAGAAAAATGTTTTCATACAGTAACATGTGAATTAGGTGGGATAGCAGCAGAGGGTAACGTTCAAAACAAAAGAAATTAAATAGCATTCTTGTTGTTCATATCAGACTTAGAAAAGTTACTTTCTAAGTCTGGCACGAGGAGTTCGGCTCATGTTGAGAAGGCCGTTGGGAGGAGGCTAAGCATTACACAGAGTCGTTGCTGTAGTGCAAAGTACAGGTATCTGGGGATAGGGCAGGTTTTTCGGGGACAGACACCTGTGCTAAGAGCAGGGATACTCAGTGTCTTGGTGTGAATGGGCCTGTTTGAGGTTGCAAGGAGCTCAAGCTTCAAGATTTGTACTTGTTTTGTAGGAGAAGTACACTCTGATGTTAGCCAAAGCTCCAGGACCTGTGGTGGCACCTCTTGGTGATCATAACGCCCTCCAGCAGAGGCCAGCAGCGCTCAGGCAACTCCAATTTGCAGGAGGTCAGCTGGGCAATTAAAGGGAGGTCTATGAAGCTTGATGTGTCCCTGTAGCTCACACAGGAAGTCAGTCAACTGACTCTCGGAGTTTATTCGGAAAACTTGGGATGAAGACAAGCAGGTTCAGTGTTTCTTCTTAAACAGAAAGTCAGTCCATCAAGCAGCAGGGCGGTCTTCTGGCAGCAGGGCAGTCCGTAGTTTACACGGGTCCTGGATTGTTCTGATGAGTGGCTCTGGAGGTCCCACATTTATCCCTGGTGCCAGCCTTTGTGTAGGGGCTATTCTGTACATACAGGTATTTATAAACCTGCAGAAACCCCACAGTGTCTTTAAATAGAGCTTGGAAAGTTTAAGACATTCATTTTGGGTGTTGATGGAAAAAGGGGAATGCCATTTTCCAGGATTCTTACGCCCCTGCAGAACCAACGTGCCGAGATTTACAAAACGTTTATGTCAAATTTGTGTTACTTTTTCAATGCAGAACCGAATCAGTGTTATGTCATGTAATTTCATGTTTATGTTATGTTGTCTTATATTGTGTTACAGAATGGTAATTTTGATAAGCTATATTCTGCTATGTGTCATGTTATGTGTTATGCTATGTTATGTGTTATGAATTGAATACATCTTTATTCGATTATACAATATAATCCTAAAAGGAGGAAGATTAAAAACACAATACATAAATATATATTTTAAAAAATAGCATGATAACAATCCAAAAATATTTATAAATACTAAATAGTTCTCCAACATGCAGCACCCATAAAGCTCACAGATTTACATTACATTATTAAGAATTTATAATCTTAAAATCCAATACAAAGCACCTTTCAGGAAAGACGAGACAGACAGGATCACTGCATGATCAGGTAATAACTTTAAATATAAAAAGGCAGGCCGAAACTGTTGAAAACCTCCCAATTTTAAAATAGGAATTAAATACTTACATCATAAAAACTCGCACCCAAGGCAGTCCTCAATTACATCCCTGTTAAATCCTGTGTGATCCCCAGACCACACTGAGATCCACAGCAGCACGGGAGCCAGCTTCACAGAATCCTCCATGAGTCAAGGCCCAATTCTTTATGTACCATAAAGACAAGCTATTAGGAGCCAAGCCCAACAACCGCCTACAAAAGTGATTCCCCTCTTGCTGTAAAACCTTAGAATTTCGATATCCCCAAATAGCTGCACCATACAGAAGTACCGGTAGGCATTTCATTTTGTAGATTTGCAGTGATGGTAATGTGGGTTTATTGCCAATCTGTTTGGAAAATCTGAAAAGAGCACTACAGGCAAAAAAAAAAGTGGGAGCGCCGCTTAGATAAGCATGTAAGCCAGTTATTTAGGTAACCAAAAGTAACCCCAAAATAGGGGAAATCGGGCACCTTAGTAACCTTATTACCCTTATAGTCTAGGTCTAGTTTTAGGGGTTTTCCTCCCACATAATACGTAATGTGTTTTGCTGCTATTCATCACCAACTCCAGCCCATCCATAAAGTTGACTAAAAGGTTAACAATAATTTTTAACCCATTGGCCGAGTAGGGAAGGAACAGGGACTGATTTTATCTTGGGCAGGTCTTTCCCATGTGCGGCCAAGTAAGTCTCTAGACCATTAATGTATAAGAGGAAAAGTAATGGTGCCAGCACACAGCCCTGTCTAACCCCACGTCGGAGGGAAAAAGATTCAGAACATTCCCTACTCATGCCGTATCGAACTGAAGCATTCACATCCAGGTGCAGTGCCCTTAAAAAATCAATCAGTGGAGTGGGTAGCCCCAATGGCAACAAATTTGACCACAGCTTTAACTTGTTCCCCTGGTCAAAGGCACTACTCAAATCCATAAATGCAAGGTGGATAGTCTCTTGCTTTGCAAATATACCTTTTCCTATTATATGATTGAGGTTCAGGCACTGTTCCATAGTAGCTTTCTGGAACCCATACTGGACTGGGCAGAGAAAATTATGTGATGGAGTCCTCAGTTTTACGCACTGTAATCTGATGCGGCCCACCACCTTCACTGCAGAGTTGTGCAAATAAATGGGTCTATACCATGTAGGATCTTGTCTGCTCCCCTTTTTAAAAACAGGTACTATAACTGCTGCTTTCCAAGTCAAAGGGAAACCTATCTGCAAGGCAGCATTCAAAACGTTTGTTAAAATCGAGGATTAGAAGTAGGATTCGACCTTATAAAGATATCCCATCCAGGCTGGGAGCTTTATTGGACCTGAAAGAGCTGTCACCCTTATTTCAAAGGGGTTAAGATCACTAAACCCAGTATTGTACAACTCCAGGGCTCACAAAATTCACAAGGGACCTGGAAATAAAAATATAGTCAATTATTGTTCCTTTACCCCAACCAACAAATGTGGGTAAACATTTCGTCAGACAGCCTCTCCCTGTCATTACATTACGAAGGCCCACGTGGTCAAGGGCTTCAGATAACCCCTGCCCCCTACAGTCCAGAATGGGTGTGGTGAGAGGGGAATCTCCAACAATAAAGGGGTTACCCCCATTTTAATATGCACCCAGCTTTGCACTAAAATCCCCCGCCAAAATAACATTAGAAACCTTCAAATAAGCAAGTGATCTGGCTTCTAATATTGATAATGCTCGAAATAACACCTTGATCTGACAACCAAGTTCACTGACTGAGATATAGAAATTTACCAAAAAGAAATGAGAGTCACATGAAGAGACAACCAATAAAATCTGGATCCCTGTATGACTAATGGGGATAGGAATAACCTTTAGTTGCCTAGAAATACGGATCAGGATAGCCAGGTGATCACTCGCTCTATGGCAGGCGAAGGGGTTGCTACTGTGTATAGCTCTATTACCCATCCCATACCACTGGCTCCAGAGCCCAGGTCTCCTGCAGCACAAGAACATCGAACTGAGTAACACAATTAGGCCTCTTAGGGTATCTTCTCCCTTATCCCTGCAACATTCAAACTAAGGACACTAAGGGCTCGATTACGATGTGGTTAGGAAATCTTCCCGATTGAATCGGTTTGGAAATGGTTTCCGACCGACTCGGATCGGGAGAGTCCGACCGACCAAGTATGATGCATTCGGATGCTTCCAGATACGATTTGGTTGGACTCCCATTGACTTCTATAAGAGCCTATGTTCCTAACCACATCGTAATCTGGCCCTCAGTCGGGAAGAAATGTTCCTGATCAGATTCGGAAGGAGCAAATGCCTTTAGGAGGCCTTCCTAAATGCATCGTAATCAGGCGCTAGGTGGGAATGCTTTCCTAACCGCATTGTAATCGGGCCCTAAGTGTTGCTACGGTATCATTTAAAGCTGGAGGCTCATGCTGCCTTGTGGGTAATAAACAGAGAGCTGGAGTATAGACCCTGAAGCTACTCAGATGAGGGGCAGGAGGACACAGTCAATCATAGTGATCTAAGCCCACTAAGGCAGAAAATCTATTTGCAGTAGGAACTGCAAACTGATGCAAAACAGGGTGCATCTTGGTATCTGTGGCTAAAGAGTTAGGCTGCAAATAGCGATAAAAAATAGTAGAGAGGAAGAATGCTAATTCCTGTATTACGTAAAGACTTTGGGATAAAACTATAAATCAGTCGCTTGGCCAAGTTAGGTGACCTACAATTAATCACTACACAATCCCCAGGAAGATTTTTTCCCATAGGTCTCACCCAACCATTACTTCTAAGAAAGAGTACGTCATAAAACGTTGCTAGCATTGAAATCAGTATTCTAGCGTAACAAGTGACATACTTTATCTTTCAGTTGGGAGGTGGTTCCCTTTTCCCTAGAATTGATATGGGGTAGCCCTGCCAAGATAGCAAGATAAGGACAACAGGCGGGGGGAAGATTAGGCAGCTCTACTGCTAGTTGATGATCTCTTGTAGGAGTATTAATATCACTATGAGCCCTCCTTGCTCTTGCTATACCCTCAGGGGCCTGCTCCACAAGGGGAAGATGGGGCAACAAAGGAGCCTCCATGATTAATAAAAATCTGGAGACAAAGGGTCAGATGCTGAATCAAATGGTCTGGGCACCCCAGTAAGTTCCCTACTATGTACACTTATAGGGGTAGTAGATCTAAGATCAGTACAAGAGGAAGAGTTTGCAGGGTTATCCATGGGCTCCATAAGCTTAGTCAGACTAGACAGTGCAAGCTCCAATGAGGAAAACCTTTCCTTTAAAGGAGTAACACATTGCAAAATGGTGTCCTTACGTTTATTAAACACCGAGCCCCAGTCCATATTGCCGGCTCCCAAAGACTAAGTGGTGTTGGGTTGGTCCAGTGTTTTAGGGGAATGAGATTTCTGCTTTGCTGCAGCAGGACACCTAGGTCGGTGCTTCCTTTTGGCAGGTGCTGGGCAAATGCTGTTATCTGGCGTTTCCGGTGGATCCTTCTTTGCCAGACTTTCCAAGGTTCCTAAGGAGGCAGTTGGGGATCTATGAATAGCCTCCATATCACTTTGAGTTTGAAGTGTGTTGAGTTTGTCCTGAGCAGGTTGTAACATAATCAGAGAGCTTAGGCCCTCCTCCGCCTTCAAAGAGAGTCTCTGTTTCGCTAGATCAATTTCCCTTGAAATGACACCCACTGACAGTTCCAAGAAATAATCTGTGGTAGTACCGTTAGTAGGTCTAACAGCAGAGTCTTTAGGGTGTTGTAACTTATGCTTATCCATGACACCGGCAACAGCGTAGTAAGCTGAATGAGCGTAAGGCAGCAGGGAACAGAATATTGTCAACAGAAAATACAGATTTAGGATATTTAGGAGAGTATATGAAAAATCCTACCAGATCAGAGATGAACAAAGGGGGCCCAGCCCAGGCTCCTCCAGAAGATGAAGGGGGAAGACAGGCCTGCCCTTGGCCCGTCCTGCGCTGCGGGGGACCTCGACGTGCTTTGTATCGCGAGGGGGGGGGGTGTCCACCACCTCCCCCGGTCACACATTGGTGTCTCCTGGGACTCCGTGTCCTCTCTGCTGTCAGCCACACATGTAAATGCAGAGGAGAGCTCCCCATTATGTTTTATGTAATGCTATGTGCTAATTTATGTTGTTATGTTATGGTTTGTCATGTCGTGTAATGTTGTTGCTCAGATATGAATTTAGTTTGAAAAAATGTAAAGATAAGAGGTGTTTGGCACAGGAACAAGTTGGTTTAATTAAACGCAGCGGCCCAGGAGAGAATCAACAGAGTCGCATCTGAAGAGAGTCTCAATGTACAGAAGTTTTGGCCAAATATATATACAGTTTGTGAGTTACAATAGAACAATTTCACATTCTTAGATAGCATGTGGGCCCGGTCCCAGTCATAAATTATAAATACAATCATCTGCTAATGGGGACGCAGGTGGCTCTCGACTTCGGGGAGAACTAGTGTGGGCCAGTGTGAATGTGTCTAGTTGTCCGGCATGAGGACCGCATGATCAATGCATGTGGTGTGCCTGCTGTGTCCTGATTGGCAGAGTGTTCATAACTACATGTGGCATCTAACTTTGTGGTATTTTGGGAACGTAAGCCTTTTGGCCAAAAGTGTTTTATTGGGGCCAATTTCCTTGGATCTGTTTGTGGTACCTATCTGTGGAATCGATCAGGGTTTTCCCTAGTTGAGCATTTGTCTTCGAACTGAGTGTAACCCCACCTGTGACCTATAAATTAGTAGCCCTGGGTTTGGGTTGCAGGGTCTGTCTGACCACATATTTTTGATTCAGGGTTGATGGTGAGGTCATCTCGGGTAAATTTGACAGCAATTATATATGAGCATGTTGCTGCGTGTGCATAGAACATGACGGTCATTGATATCATATTTACCGACATTCTCATTCTTATGCGTACAGTTGTCATAGCGTACACCGACATTGCTTTTACTACTTTTGACATTGCAATATTGGCATAGATATGGCGTACATCAACATTGCATTTACTGGTATTGTCGCTGTTGGGCCTGCACATTTCATGGTGCACATTGACACTGTATTCACTGATATTAACAATGTTATGTTATGCTATGTTATATGAGTTTCTTCGTTCACTTGTTGGTCCCTGATGAGTTTGATGTAACTGCGAGATGTGCTGTGTTTACTGCTTTGGCGTCCTGCCCTTGGTTTCGGTGTTTAATGTCATTCTCTAAGTTTGCTTCTGATTCGGTACGGGAGTGTCCACAGCTCATTTGTGTTTCTCTTTCCTTGGTATATCCTCACTTTGAAAGGAATGGAACAAAGAAGAAGAGGATAAGTGGAAATCATGTCTGGATTACTTGGAGTAATCCTCATTTGGTAAGTCTTCCACTCCTTGGTCCCCACCTCCCCACTAGGGAGGTTGTGGCCTATCTTTCTTTGGAATATTTCAGAAAGTAATGCCTGGTAGTGCCTGGCTGATATAGACTGCAAGAGGGGTGGGTCACGCCTATAGGAGGAGGGCTGGAAAAGTAAAGAGGACAGTAAGAAGAGAAAACAAGCATTGATAGAGCCACAGGGATTGGCCAATGCTGGTTTGTTGTGCCATGGTGTTTTCAAAACCTTATTGTTTGGGAAGCTGAAGTGCCCTCATCAATAAAAAAAGATATATTGGTTAAAAGCAAAAACATTTTTGGGTCTCAAAAAGCTCACATTGTCTAGCAGTCTCCAGCACTAAAGGGAACAACTTTGTGCGTGCCCATGCTTCTGGTAAAAGAGAAGAATACCATCACTCACAGTGAAGTTACCCAATGGCTGAAGTGGGCTGACCCATTGCTCCAGGCTGTCTGTATGCTGTGAGAGTCCAAAGAAAAATGAGAGTGACCCAAAACCAGACCAATGGAAGAAAGGGGCTGGCTAAAAGCCCTTATAGGTAAGTAAATTGTTTATATTATTTTAATGAAATGAAAAGGTCTTGTGTAACGCCTGTGTGTAAAACAAGGTGCTTTGACAGGTCTGCCAGGAAAGTAAAATGCCTGAATAAGAAAGAAAGGGAGTGAAGTCACGGAGAGTAGGTGTGATGAGGATTACCACATGTAAACCAGAAAAGCATGTGCAATGCAATCGGTCTCGCCTTTGGGACCTTATATGTATTTAGCTATGCAGCACCTTAGCCTGGATACTGAAACATCTACTGTTCTTTAACATGGAGGGAAAGTTGCACCAAACTGCATGACACGCCAGGTATGGAAACACATGGAGAGAAATATTGCCTTTCAGCAGGAATGGTATAGTCCACAGATCTGCTTTTAACATAAAATCAGGGCCTCCGGTGGTCATATCACAGAAAATACAAGATTTGAAAAAAATAGTATTGTCTATGAGTGCTCGTGGAAGACAATTTCTATGGACTGGAATCTAGAGAATGCTAAAGTGATTCTGGTATTTTACTGACCTCTGCTGGTCGTTTTCTATCAAGACAGTTAAATAGAGGCAGTTGCCAGAAAAAAAAAAAAGAAAGTCCCTAAGCAGAAAGCAATTCTGGTATTTTACTGACCTCTTCTGGTTGTTTGCTATCGAGACAGTTAAATAGAGGCAGTTGAACAGAAAAAAAGAATCTCCAGAGCCCACAAAGTACATACACATATAAGTATATACTAAAGTATATACACGAGGTCTTGATTGCTCTTCCTAAAAAAAAAAGACTTCTGTGATTGACTGATTGACTGACTAACTACTGTGTACCTGATGCATCATCCTAAACTCTCTCAACACCCACTTTACTCCTGTGTCTTGGTTTTTTGCGGGGATGTGCAAAACTCACATAATTTATACAAAATGCAAATCCGTCATTTGGCATTGTTTTTTAACGTGAAATTCGCCCTCGCATTAATTTGCAATCCAAGGGCGCATTTCACGGTAAAAGAAAATGTGCATGTAAATCACAAGTGGTGCAAAGACGAGTTCTGGCCATTCATGTTATTTTCAAGTGGTCTTAGTAAAATGTTGATGCGAACGACGCATAATTACGCAGCACAGCTTACTAGCAGATAGTTTCAGGAATTTTGCATAACAAGCGGAACACAAAATTCCTAAAGTTAAGTCAGTTTTGTTGGTGTAATTTATATCTCACCCGTGCTTAGTTTTTTGTTCTTAGCAACTAAAAATAGAACCCTCCTTTTAATTTAAACATTTTGCAATATTTCTTTTTTCAAGACACTAATCCTAATAAAATAACTCAAATAGAAAGATCTAAAGGATGGGATTTCAGGCCACGTAAAGTTCCAACTAGTCGTTGCGACTTGCCTGTTCGTTATATTATGTGGTGAAAGCGGTAGGCAGTGACGTAATGCAAAATGATAGGGCCGCCCCGCACAATGGGGTGCGGGGACCCTGAGATTCTCATATGTCACAGATATTCATAAGCCTGGGCTGTACAAGGTCCTTCTATAGGAGGGGCGGGCCTGTGCCACAGTGGCTCGCGTTATGCCCTGTAGCGTAGCAAGGTTGCCATGGGCCCTGGTGCAAGCAAGAAAAATACCCCCTGTGACTGCTGTTGTGGTAGTAAATACAGCAATTATCAGGGTTCAATGGGCCTTTCTGGGACCTGGCGCCACTGCACCTGCTGCACCATTGGTATCTACGCCTCTGGTGATGCCCCTGGTTGTAGGTAGCAAGTGACGAATAGTTGAGCCTTTTCAGTGCCTAGAAGCCCTCTTAATTATACACATCACGCTTCAGAAATAATCAGAGGTGAATTAATGTCCCTGGCTGTGCTCACAGCGTTTGCCCTTCACAGTTCCTAACTCGGCAAGTCTGAAGGAAGCACGTCTGACCTGAAGGGCTGGATGAAACAGTTACCTTGTTTGCTGTAATTGATTTAGAAATGAATCTTGATTAAAAAGAGGGCTTGGAGCGCTCTTGCATTCGAAGCATGGGAGGGAAAACAATTATATTTTGTGTCCACGTGTTGGCTCATGATCTGAACCGAGGATAATAAGACTTGGGGGACAAACAAGGAAACAAAGGGAAAGGTGCCCCCTGAAATCTGCTCTTCCACCCCTGGCAGAGACCATTTTGTTGAAGGGGAGGAGTGGAGGGCACTCTTCTCAACGTAGGGATTCCTGACACATAAAGGTGGAGAGGATGTAGCATTATGGCCAGAGCTGCCGACTTTGGAGTTGGGGAACCGGGCTCGAGCATCCGCTCGGCATCCTGTGATTCAGGGCAAATCACTCGATCTCCCCGCGCCTAACAAAAATGAATGTGTCCTTGTGGAACGTCACTGGTGCTCATGTAAAGCGCTCCAATACCTCGGGTCGAGTTTGCGCTATATAAATCTGCAACAACAAAAAAAGTGATGGTGAAATGCTTGCAGCGGTCTCAGTCCCTCAGCGCCCCCTCTCAAGCGAAAAATACCCACTTGCGTACATCACGGAGGTGCAGTTTGAGTTCCCACAACAAGCAATGGACCCATGGCTGGACACATCTGTGGCAAATTGAGTATCTCACTGAAACACAAAGGTGTGGAATGGAATGTTTGCATAAGTCTCAGTCATTTACAAACACTTGGCGCTCACATTCGAGTCTATCATTTTTTGGCCTGCCGTGCCATTTCAGGCAGAAACTAAAGTTATTCAAATGAGGCTTGGTCCTATTCCAGCAGGAACAGCCCAGAAAGAATTGGCAGGAGAGGTCTCCGTTAATGGGGAATTCAAGGTCCCTCATACTAGTTTCTGGGTATGCCGTCACACTCACGGTGTCACACTGAAGTGAAACCAAAGGTGTGGACGGAATGTTTGCAAGTGTGTCAGCCTTTGACAATTACATGGTCTGCCCCCCCCCCCCCCCCCGACCATGACATCTTGTCCACGACATCACTTCTGACAGGGACCAACAATATGCAAATGAAACTTGAGGACAGTTCATTCTAAATTGCCTGGTCAGGTACCCATGGACCGAACCACCAGCAACCACAGACCTGTTTTAGCCTCGTTTAGGTTTCATCAATGTGATACAACTTGAGTTACATGGCATAGTGTGCATGGGACCACATCTGTGCTTACCATTGCTATCTTGGCATCACTATGGAACGCAAAAGTGATACGTTAAAAGTTTGCAAACATTTCAGCTACTGCAATCAACCAGGCCACACTCTAGTCTGCTTTTTACCTGCTAAGCCACTTTAGACAGGGACCAAATTTATTAATATCTGATTTTAACATGCCTCGACAGGAACAGTACTACCAATTTTCCAGGTTAGCGCCTTCTAAATGGGAAGACAAGCAACTCCGACCAAGCACTGTGCAATTTGTGGATGAATGCCAGGACATTCAATGCCCCAGAATGCATTTCGAACCATCGAATACACAAAGGTGTAACTCCGATAACACACTGATCTAGTACTGACCCCTGAAGAAGGTATCTAACTCAAATTCATTGGTGCACCTGCTGGCACAAAATTCATGTAAATCAAATGTTTCCCACTTGATGAAATTGATCAAATGTTGAAGCACCTTTCATAATTAAAATGAATAAATAATAGACCATGTGCAAATTTTTTAATGTGAAAAGAAACCTGAAGTGATTTTACAGCTATTCTATGAACTGCAATTAAAAGCTAATGGCCCACCTTACTGGCATGGTAATTCTGATGACATGTTGTTTCAACATGGATATTTGTATTTTGAAATTTATTTCAGGACCACAGACTTCTCATCTTCCCAGGTAATTAAGTAGCATGCAAGAGATGTATTATACATGGGATTCTGCAATCCCTGTATAAAACCTCGGGCAATAAGTATCAAAAGGTTTTACCCATTTTCTGGCTATGGGAAAATGTGTTTGTACATATGGCCCCTTGTCTCTATTTTCTTTATATACATGGGATTCTGCAATCCCTGTATGAAACCTTGTCTCTAGTTTCTTTATAATACATGGGATTCTACAATCCCTGTATAAAACCTCGTCTCTAATTTCTTTATAATACATGGGATTCTGCAATCCCTGCATAAAACCTCATCTCTAATTTCTTTATAATACATGGGATTCTGCAATCTCTGTATAAATCCTGGGGCCAGTAGTATCAAAAGGTTTTACCAATTTTGTGGCTATGGGAAAATGTGTTTGTACATATGGCCCCTTGTCTCTAATTTCCTTATATACATGGGATTCTGCAATCCCTGTATGAAACCTTGTCTCAAGTTCCTTTATAATACATGGGATTCTACAATCCCTGTATAAAACCTCGTCTCTAATTTCTTTATAATACATGGGATTCTGCAATCCCTGCATAAAACCTCATCTCTAATTTCTTTATAATACATGGGATTCTGCAATTTCTGTATAAAACCTGGGGCCAGTAGTATCAAAAGGTTTTACCAATTTTGTGGCTATGGGAAAATGTGTTCATACATATGGCCCCTTGTCTCTAATTTCCTTATATACATGGGATTCTGCAATCCCTGTATGAAACCTTGTCTCAAGTTCCTTTATAATACATGGGATTCTACAATCCCTGTATAAAACCTCGTCTCTAATTTCTTTATAATACATGGGATTCTGCAATCCCTGTATAAAACCTCATCTCTAATTTCTTTATAATACATGGGATTCTGCAATCCCTGTATAAAACCTCGTCTCTAATTTCTTTATAATACATGGGATTCTACAATCCCTGTATAAAACCTTGTCTCTAATTTCTTTATAATACATGGGATTCTACAATCCCTGTATAAAACCTTGACTCTAATTTCTTTATAATACATGGGATTCTGCAATCCCTGTATAAAACCTTGTCTCTAATTTCTATATAATACATGGGATTCTGCAATCCCTGTATGAAACCTTGTCTCAAGTTCCTTTATAATACATGGGATTCTACAATCCCTGTATAAAACCTTGACTCTAATTTCTTTATAATACATGGGATTCTGCAATCCCTGTATAAAACCTCGTCTCTAATTTCTATATAATACATGGGATTCTGCAATCCCTGTATGAAACCTTGTCTCAAGTTCCTTTATAATACGTGGGATTCTACAATCCCTGTATAAAACCTAGTCTCTAATTTCTTTATAATACATGGGATTCTGCAATCCCTGTATAAAACTTCGTCTCTAATTTCTATATAATACATGGGATTCTGCAATCCCTGTATAAAACCTCGTCTCTAATTTCTATATAATACATGGGATTCTGCAATCCCTGTATGAAACCTTGTCTCTAGTTCCTTTATAATACGTGGGATTCTACAATCCCTGTATAAAACCTAGTCTCTAATTTCTTTATAATACATGGGATTCTGCAATCCCTGTATAAAACTTCGTCTCTAATTTCTTTATAACACATGGAATTCTCAAAACCCTTTATAAAAGCCTGTATCTAACTTATTTGTAATCGGTAACTTGTGCGCACCCAGATGACGATTACATCTGAACTTTCTGATGTCACAATGCCTGCTGCCAGTGCTGGCAGCCAAGGGAAAAGCAGGTCAGGTCACAGAGCATAATTTAAGCAGCTGTTTAGATAACGAAAAAGTAGTTACCTTTCTTTTTTCTGCTCTGTTTTTTAACTGTATATTACAAAGAAGAAAGGAGATATTTATGGAACACCTTTTATATTTTTTGCACACCTTATTATAACTTGAAATCTTTCTACATGTTTCTACTGCACCTTGTTTTTTTCTAAAAACTAACTTGTAATAAACTGCTTCTAATATCTTTTTGCAACAAATGCCTAACAGCTATTTTGATGTGTTTCATTTTGCACCAGAGATCCTATTTTCATTCTTCATGTTGCAAGCTTGCTCTCTTTTTTCACATAAAAGAGCTCTGCACCATGATTTTACGTTATTTGTGGGAAAGGTAATGGTGTGACCAGGTATCAGATGAATAAAGAACCTCCTGCCATAAATGATGAGAATATTGCACGTCACCTTGAAGTTCCATAACCTTATAAAGAAACTCGGCCTTCTGTATCACTCCTCTATATGGTGAAGTAACTATTTGGTGACTTGCAGTATCCTTCTAATGTATGGCAAGCCATTCTTTATGCCATAGATAATAGGTGACTAGTGGCCTATTATAAAAAAAGGAAGCCAAAATGTAACTTCTTACAGTCGAGTTCGGACATCACAATGCCTGCTGCCAGAGCCAGTGGCTGTTCAAAGAACAAAAATGAAACTGGTATTTCATTATTCTGCTCTGTTATTTTTAGTTGTGTAGTGAGAAGCAGAAAGGAAATATTTATGGCAACAGGTTTATTTTTTGCACTCCTCAGTTAATTACATATTTCTACACCCTCTAAACTACTGGCCTGTTTTGTTTTAAAACTGACTTGTAATAAACTGATTCTAATATCTAATAGCTTTTTTTGATGTGTTTAAGTTTGCACTGGAGATTCTACTTTTTAGCCTTCATATTTTCTCTATTTCTCATGAAAGAGATATGCACTAAGGATTTGAGTGCTTTAAGGGAAGGGTGATGGTGTGACCATGCATCATAAGGAATTAAGTATTCCATATCGTACATGATAAGTATATTACAAACCACCTCGGTTTTCCATAACCTTATAAAGGAACTCAGCGTTTGGCCTCACTCCTCTTTAGGGTCATTCAACTCCTCGGTGATCTGCAATATCCGTATAACGCATGGCAGGCAACTTGTGACATGCCCAGGCACCTATTATAGAGAAATGAAGTCAGAACGCAACTGTACTAACTTATTACAGTTGAGTTCTGATGTCAGAAATGCCTGCTGCCAGAGTCAGCATCCTAGGCAAAAGACTGGTCTGGTGACAGAGCATAATTAGAGCAGCAGTATTAAGAACAAAAATGAAACGTGGATTTTATTTCTTCTGATCTGTTTTTAAAGCTATATAGCGACAACCAGAAAGAAGATATTTATGGCAATCGTTTTTTTGCACTCCATAGATAATTATATGTTTCTATACATTCCAAACTACTGTGCCTTCGTTTTAAAAAACTGACCTGTAATAAACTGATTCTAATATAATTTTGCAACAATTATCTAACAGCGCTTTTGATGTGCTTAAGCTTGCCCAAGAGAGTCTATTTTTATTCTTCATGATTTCAAGCACACTCTCTGTTTCATAAGAGAGAGCAACACACCAAGGATTTAAGTGGCTTGTGAGGAAATGATGGTGTGACCATGTATTAAAAAGAATAAAGTTCTCCCTGTCATACAATATAAGGGTATTGCAATTTACCTTGGAGTTCCACATATACTTATATATTTGTTAACATTCTAAACTACTGTGCCTTTTTTTTAAACTGACTTGTAATGAACTGATTCTAATATAATTTTGCAATAATTATCTAACCACATTGTGACGTGTTTACGTTTGCACCAGGAATTCTATTTTTATTCTCCATGTTTTCAAACATGCACTCTCTTTAATAAGAAAGATCTACAGATCCAGAGTTTAAGTGGTTGGTGGGAAAAGTGATGGCATGGCCATGTATTATAAGGAATAAGGTACTCCCTGTCGTACATGATAAGGATATTGCAAGTTACCTCTGAGTTCCATTACCTTATAAATGAACTCATCCTTTGGCCTTGTTCCACTATATGATCATGTAACTCCTTGTGAGGTACAATACCCTTATAATGTACAGCAGGGGATAGTTTATCCCATGTATAATCACAAGACTTCTGAAGACTGAGGTTCTTAGGGGCTCCGTTGGAGGTTAATATAGGGCTGTTCAACAGTGTTGATTTTTTTCCCATGAATAATGCACATATTTATTGTAAGAATTAGAGGTTAATGTGAATTGCATGTGGGTGGCCATTTGCATGAAAATTGCACATATACTTATTGCTACTTTCTTTTGACCGAGTTTCCGGGGAACTTGTCCACACCTGACGACCTACAGGAAAAAAGAATAAGACGGAAACCCAATTTATATTATTTTTTCAACCCAGAGACTCTCAGAGATACCTGTACATAACGCAATACTCTCTGAATAAAGACAACATGGCGAACTACATTAAGACTCCTTGTCCATACATCAGTTCCAGTCTCCCACAGTGCAGTGGTTCTGCAGGTCAAACCTAGAGGAATTTGCCCTTGGAAAAAGTCCGCAATTTTTTTTGAATACTCATGGTAATGGTACCACTTAGGACTAGATGTAGGAAGCAACTTAGTACGGATTTGTGAATTGCGATTGTTACTGAATCGCAACTTACAAATTGATATTTGGTATGTACGAATGTGAGCGTCTGGCCATTACTGGTATGAGTTGCATTCACTATTTGAGGTATCGCAAATAGTGATTCGGTAAATAGCGAATCGAGTCGCCAATACCAGATTTTTACCTGGCAGTGAGTGATGCCATCACAAACAGGAAACAGAGCAGCACACTCCAATTGGGATCTTCAGCAATCACAGTCATCCACCCCTAAAAAGCAGGAACATGTCCAGGGAGAATCGTGAGAAGGAGAAGGAGCTTGAAGGGAGGAAAATAAAAGAGCTAGTAATACTCACTGAGAAGTGTGTGGCAAGCCATGATGCCTTGTTCAGAGAAACATTCAGAAAATCTGGCTAAAAATTCAGGAACACATCAACTCTGTGGGTGAGTGGGGTCACACAGAGATCCAGCGAAGAGAGTCGCAAAAGGTGGCACAACTTCCGAGACAGGACCAAAAGAAAGATGGCAACCTGCAGAACTGAGGCCCATGCACAGGAGGAGGACCTCTAACCCAACCACCACCAACTGCTCTGGAGGAAATGATTGAGTCCCCCTGGAGCCAAAACTGTGTCTGGACTCAGAAACATTGACACCTCAGAGGATCCTTCCTTCTACTTCAAAAGGTAAGAGTGAAACATATGTGTGGGGTTACTTTATAATCATGTTAGGCTTGAAAATGTTTAGCTACGATAGAATATAATAATAACACCATTAGAAGTGTTAGGCCTACCCTAGTATTGCATTATGGGATATGTAGTACTCCATTATGAACAACTGCAGCACAAACCAAACCTATCATACTGAAATTGATACATACAAAAGTGAACATAACACTTATGTACAAATATTTATGCATCGCATCTCTATGCAGATGTTCCAACACCAACAGAACATGCGCCAAAAGGAAAGGGTCAGGAAGACACACAGATGCCCAGTCAAGAAGGCAATGAGTCTATAATGTCACATACATCACCCCAGAAACAAAGTAGCAATACAATACAATACAATCTCATTTGTAGAGTGCACAGTTACCTCCAATGAGGCTTCCTGGTGCTAGCGGAAAAGATCCCCAGAAAAGAGAGCAGAAAATAGGCTAACAGCTGCATTAACAAGTGCCAAAAAGAAAAGTTTTTAAGGACTTTCTGAAAGCAGTTTTAGATGTGCTACTTCTCAGATTAAGAGGAAGTGTGTTCCACAGCTTACTTGTAACAAAGGTGAAGGATCTGCCATCTCCGCTGGTCCTGTGAATATGGGGGATGTGAAAAAGATTGAGATTATTGGATCTCAGGAAAATTACTTTTGAGTATGGTTTGAAATGGCTCCTAAGGTAAAGAGGACTCTTTTGTTGGCAGTCCTGAACATGGCAGTCAGACACTTCCCATTGAGGAAGTCGATGATGCAGGGAGTCCAAATGTCCCAGAAGAACCGACAGTGAGGGCGCAGACAACTGCACAGGGGTACACCAACATCTCAGTGTGTCCAGGCAGCCTAATCCCAGGTCAGGGTCCACTCAAGCTATGGGTTATACCACCCCAGTGTTTGCTGGTCTCGAAGCCTCCATGTTGAAGGTACAGCACCTAAAACACAAGCAAATGTGCATTATTATGAAAACATGAACTGCAATAGGAAGTAGCATCACAACTGGCTCCAAACATGCAGCAACAACCATTGATGATTCCCACAAGTCTCTGGAGGCAAACGTAGACTCAATGACAGAGGCTATGAACAATCTTTGTGGCCAAGTGCAAGAAGGCAATGCAATACACAGACGCACTCAACACCATCTATTCTCCAGTATGGATTTGTTGAGTCACTCAATAAATCACCTTGCACAAGCTACATGTAAATGTAAATTGATACTTGTATAGCACACTACTCACCCGCAAGGGTCTCAAGGCGCTTGTACGAATACCGCTGTGGAACCCATCCTGGCTTTCCCTGTGAGGCGTCCACTCCTGGGCACCACCAAGGTGGAGGCCAGGCATCCTTAGCGTTGTGGGGGCCGTTGTGGAGATTAAGCAAGCTATTGCCCAGAGTTGCAGAGTGGGACTCCATGATTGGAATGGCACCGAGGCGAGAATTATCAGGTCCGTGGAATTTTTGAGCCCAAGACCCGCCGAGGCGGGGAATTGAACCCTGGTCCCGGGCTAGATCTCTGCATCAGGGTCTGCCGCTCTAATCATTGAGCCACACTTCTCCAGATCAACCCTTTCATGCCATACTGTAGGGCTGCAGGGTGAAATGGGCCACTATAGTTGCGATGTTGTACGGGGACTCGTGGAAGTGACTACTATAGTAGAAAGTGTACAGACCACTCAAATAGCATAAAACGGAGCAGCTGGGCTTGCTGAACGTGAGGACCTATTCAGTATAAGTAGTGCCTCTGTGAATAAGGCAATTGATGTGCGTCGCAGTAGATCAAAAGGTGGTGTTGTTGCTACAGAAGGCTCCACTAAACCTGTGCGACAGAGTTCAATTCCCAGTCTAAACAAACAGTACTAACTCTTACATTTGCACCACATATTGTTTTGACATTTGTTTGCTATTTTAGTAATGAGTACTGATGTTGTACTTACATTTGAACGTTCTGAGGAGTGAAAAGTAGTTTGTAACTCTGTTTACAACCTGAGAAATAAAGGTTATTTTCTTTAACACTGCACTTCTTGTGTCTAGTTTTGGGCAAAATGTAAACAGCATAATTCACATACAATAAAAGTGATTGTTTGCAATGGCCGTACATCTGGCTCTTCCTTCTGCTACCAATGTACCTTCCTGTGTTGCTTGTGCTGGTGGGTTTTGGGGTTATTCTTCATCGTAATCTGATTCTGACATTATCTCTGGTAAACCTCTCTGCATTGCAACATTGTGGAGAATTGCACAAGTAGCAGTCATCTTGCAACTTGTCTCTAGAGAATATTGTAGGGCACCCCCACTTTTTTGTAGACAACAAAATCTACTATTCAGTAGACCAAATGCCCTTTCTATTACAGACTGGGTCAGTTTGTGGGCTGCTTTGTAGCGCATCTCCCTTTGGCTTGCTGGATGCAGACATAACGGTAATATTCATTACCTAAGGGCATATGTACTGTCACTTACAAAAGGTTTAAGGAATGTGGTTACGATATACACAATTTAAACATTAAGGACATTTATGTCATATACATAGGTGGGCGGAATTTGCGAAATTCACTTTCGCAAATTATCGCGAAAATGTTAAAAATCTCTGCAAACACGCGGAAATATCGCGAAGATGCGGAAGTTTTTTTCCCGCCCGTTCGCGGTATTTTCTGCGTGGTCGCGGCTCGCTAACTTACCCATGCGGTTGCTCGTGGGTGCGGCCATTTTGTTTTCACTTGTCTCGCGGTGCATGATCGCGAGAAGAAAGACGTGATCGCGTGACGCATGACGTTACTGCGGGCGCGAACTGTCACGAGACAGCGCAAATGGCTACCAGCAATCCAACATCTCATGGAGAACGCGACCGGATCGGGAAAACTTGTCGGCGAACGCGGGGATTCAGGTAAGGCGATCGCGCGCACGCGAGAATGTATTATTTTACAGCACGAGCAAGCAAAAAATTTCCGATAAAATGCGGATTGCGGAAATTTTGACATTTTCACGCCCTCCGCGGAACGCGAAAATGTCAAATTATCGCAATTTCCGCGAGCGGAAGTGATTTTTAGCCCAGGCCTAATATTTACCAAGTAGCTAGCCATCTTCAAACTCTCCTCTGAGAAGACGTGAGTAAATGCTGCTATACCTGAACATGAAAGAGCCATGTGAACTGACACGGTACTTTTCTACAAGATCTGTGATTGTATGTTTTACATCACACACCACTTGTATATTAAGTGAATTGGTGTTTCTTCTATTTCTAAATATATACTCATTGTAAGAGGGAGGACACATGGGAACGTGGGTGCCATCAATACAACCAATTACATGGGGGAATTGGGGAATGTGGTAAATTCAGTTTTGCTACCTGCAACTCCTGTCCTGGGGAAAGTATTACGGTGACGTAATCTCTCTACCATTGCCTCTAGGAAATCATTTTTAAAAAGCCTAGAAAGGGCACTCTGTGATACCCCACCTGCAACAGCAATGACACCTTGGTAACACCCAGAGGTTTCAAAGATGGAGTGAGCATAGTACCTGCACATGGATTAGTATGGCATTGCTTCTGAGAATGTTTCTCTCAAACTGAGGCCTTATTTCTGAAAATATGTCTAAAATAGCTGCACTACCCAGCCTGTACTTATCAAAAATGTCCTCCTCTGTTTGTTGAAAGCGCGTGTGCCTTACTCTGAAAATCTGTTCCGGTCTCCTTCTCTGCGGGGCACTGGGAATCCGCATCCTCCTTGCAGTCACATACAGAGCTGCCATTGTGGAATAACCTGATGCATTTTGGGCCACTGTATATGGGTTGCACCTGGTGACCACCTGATCAGAGTAGGCGGTAATTTGCATGTGCTAAATCCCCATTTTGGCCTATTCAGTATTTTTGAATGGTTTATGTATACTATTTGTGATTTGCTATTTTGGGATCGGTAACAGGGACATACAAACTATGGTTGCTGAAATACCGATTCAGTAACTTAGCGGTTCCAAAAAATAGCGCAACGAATGCTTTTGATACATTCGAAAATGCCATTTTGCAGCTTGTAACCAGTTTGTGACTGGTTACGGATTTGGTAACTCTTCGTACATCTAGCCCTAAGTGGGGTATGACAGGCCCTTACATTCAAGCTATGGTGTCAAGCTAGACCTAATATATCCCCCACCTTACTCATCCGATGATTAGCAAAGTATGAAACACATGTCAAAGGGTGTTAAGCACTGGGATGAGTGTGAAGTGTCCGGTTACTACTGTTTTATGTGAGTAGTGTCTTTCTGAGACTATATCTACCATCACAAACAACGGAAAGCACTAGGACAGTCTTGCCAGGCAGAGTGCAGCCCCACACTGGAGATCATTAGAACTATTAGAAGGTCTGGTGACACATCTGTTAACAATGATCTTCTGTCTCTTCTGGGAGGCACAAACATCCAAATGGAGTAGCACAAATCACTTGTAGACCAAACGTACGTCAACGAGGGTATAATAGGCTCAAGAAAATGTAGAAGGATTGCTCTCCAGGGTGTCCGTATCGATCCAGAGCTGTACTATCTGGTTTGAGCCGCAAGGACGATCCCTATCGAAGCTTCCGCCTCCATCCTGATTGGAACTAAGAATTTCTCTCGATCCATTCTCACCTCTTCTTACCTAGATCAAGAGTACCTGGGAGACCACTTTGAACTCCACCTACAATCAACTCATCCACACACAACTTATTAATTAATATGTATTGGGAATCTTTTCGTATGATACACTACAGTCATATGTAACCTGCTCTGATGAAGCAGTGTAGCCTGTCGCGAAACACGTGTTGGCTGAAAGTTGTCAAGTTGGCTCTACACAATAGAGCGATACTAAGTTATCTTTATGTTGTAACCATGGATATTTGCTACCTGTTTTAATCCCACAATGAATGTATAATTTAATGACAAGAATATATTGCTTATACGTAAGAGTTCTATATTTCTAATATAATGAGTAAACCTCACGGAAGTCCTTTGGATAATTCTAAGCGCCCAACAAAGATTGTTACTATTGTCTACCTTTATGAGCCAGCTAGGAAGCTGGCTTTTGTTGTGGCATCTAGCACAGCACCTGCTCATCCTATAGCCTTATAGCTCTACAGCTAATGCTCCTCTATAACAATGCAGTGTCTTCCTCTGTGGTCATCTGGCGCCCCATGGAAACACTTCCCACACAAGATCACAGCAAAAATGACATCTTTCCAACCACACACCCTACATGGTCTACCATGGTACTAAAGCAAGCAAGTGCTTCGGTGCCCCTCTTAGGGTTATTAAGTGCTATATAAATGATACACTACAATACAATAATGTTGCAGCAACAAAGAAAGCATAAAATATGTCTCCAAGATCAATACATGGTAGCGTTTCACTCAGGGCCGGACTGGGAACGCAAAGCGGCCCGGGAAATTGAGTCGGATCGGCCATGGGGGGTGGGAAGGGGGGTTAGGGGATGTCTGGGGAAAGCACTGCTGCTGCTTTTGGTACAGGGGGGCGATTTTGCCGCACTGTAGCAAAACTGTCACCCTGTCCAAAAAGGCCCCCACTGGTGTAAAACTGTCCCACACCCTTCCGGCCCACCGGGATAACGCCCAGTACCTGCTACGGCCAGTCCGGCCCTGGTTTCACTGCATACTGAAAGAGAAAACTATAGTTTTGACACTGCTTCCTTGCCTTGATTCACTGTTCCTGACACAGGCTGCCCCGGCTCCATGAATGGCTTCATTAATGATCTATGTCTTCCAGTCTGCCGCCTAAACAGGGAATGATTGGCCACCTTGGATCTGGCTGAGGCAAATGTCAGTCTGGCTAACCTGGGCCTTTCAGCAGAGCCACAAAAGGAATAAACAAGTGCAATCAATAAGAGGCCCTTGATTGAAGTGTGCAGACGACGAGAGCTCATGATAAGGTAATAGCAAGTTACTATAGTTACTAGATGCAAGGGGACATCATCGCTGGGGGAACACGTGATCGCACGTGATGAGCCAGGCCTGCTCAATCGAAGGCAGATTCCGCATGGAAGCATCTTTAGTCTACGTAAATGTCTATAAGTACATACTTAAAAAGTAAGGAGAAATATCTTCAAAGTGTGTTTTAGAGCTGCTAATGATCCAAACATAATAATTAAAGAAAACAAAGACAGACTGTGGTTAACATTAAAACAGGCTAGTCTGTATAAAGGTAGAGTCTTTTAACTGCTTTGGCACTCTGTGAACTCCGGTTTTAAGAGATCAATGTTTTCAATAATACTGTAATAATTTGCTGTAATATTGTGTGCTTCTATGGCTCAGAAAATTGGGGCCTAATAAAGCTTTTAATCTGCAGACAAAGTGCCTGGTACCTGCTCAGCATGGGAGAAGGGGCCAATCAACAAGCACAGTCATTTGCATATTAGGTAGGCCCCATTTTCTAACTACCATGAAGATAAGCAAGCATAAGTTATATTGGACACAAAAACGTATTAGAGAAGTTAGGACTATGTGACATATATTGGGGTAGGACCATGCTATGGATTATAGGCAAAGATACAAAGATCTAAAAATGCGAATGGATGCTTTTGCTGGTACTGTAACGCTCTTTCATGTTGAGATAGGAGGCTCTAGGGCGGACATCAGTTGTAATGGGAGTTAGCGTCCAGGTTAATCAAGAGCAGAGGCCAGAACCGTTCGTGTAGATGAGGATTATTGAAGAAGACTGGTCACCTGCTTCCTAGTGAGACCCCTACTGGTAGGGCACCCTCCCTGCACCATTGTCTCTTTTAATCTGCCCCTCCTAGTCTCTGCCAATCCCTACGCATGTCGGCAGTGGAGACTGCATGGCGTGTCACAGGTTCTGTGTGGAGCAGCACAGCCGGTTCAGAGTCTGCTATCAGAATATCATGCATTCAAAATTATATGTCAAAAATATTTCATCCTAATTATCGCTCAGTATTAAAACTAGGGCTCTGTTTGAGGAAAAATTAAATCTAGCAGTGGCGGCTCCTCAGCTATGCGGGAGGAGCATTGCCCCGCTGCCAGCACCTGCAAAAACTTGAAAAACAAAGCGGGTCTAAAACCCGCTTAATGATTGTTTTATTTTTCTTCTAAGTGACTGTGTGCTGAGTCTTGGGGGTGAGGCCAGGAGGGGTGACAGTACTGGAGGGGAGTGGTGGGCACTGTCATCAGTGCGCATGACTGGGTGGCCGGCCATCTCAGGATGTCCAAACCGACATGTGCACTGAGGCTCTCTCCAACCCGAGCTGCTTTGATGGGTTGGAGACAGCAGGCACAGACTCCCGGTCTCACTGGGAGGGAAAATTCACAGCACTCAGGCCAATCCTGAAGCTGCTCTTGTGTATAAGAACAGCTTCGGGATTGGCCATTGGGCAGTCTAGGAGACTGTGCCTGCAGTGTAGAGGAGCAGAAGACTGCTGGAGGGAGGCAGGCACGTTCTTTCTTATGTTTTTATTTTTCTCTGTCATCCCCCATACAACCCCCACCAAACCTCTTCACTCCGCCTCTTATCCCTGACACGAGCCGCTCCTGAAATCTAGTCGGATGATATTTTTGTAAACGATATTTAGGACACACTATTTATGTCAGACAATATTTTGTTCAACGATACTCAGACATACAGCCATTGCTGATTATAGTAGTTTCAATTGGATTGCTTCTCATGCCAAAATATAGTTGTTATCTGCTGTGTGTGGAAAAGAATGTACGCAATCGGAGTGTGTCATTTTTCTATGCATCTTGTCTAAGCAAGTGCATGTTATTAATCTAGCTCGCGTTTTATGTTTCAAAGAAGTGGGCGTGTTGTAACATTCCGCAAAGGCTACTCCTTCCTTGCTCTGCTCAAACTGGCCATTGACGTCATGGAAGGTTTGTGTGCCACTGGCGAATGGGTTGCAGGATGGAGAGAGTGGGATGAGCAGGATGGATGTTGCTCTTAGTGGTGTTCACCATAAGCGTGCAGCATCACATCTTTAATCTGCTTCTCCTATATTAAGTGCTCTCTAAGACCTCTTATCCTGGAGGTAATCTTCCATTAAAATTTCTATTTCAATTTTTCTATTTCTTTTTTTATTTTTGCACAGGTTTTTAAGTAAAAATGTGATGATGAAATGATTATTTTTTTAAAGATCTGCAAGGATGTGGTCTTTTGATGCTCTGTTCACAGTTATGCAGTTCTGTATTGTTGAGAGATCCTGAGATGCAAAGCTTCTCCATGATCTTATGGGTACCGGAATTTAAAATTCAGTTGAACCACTACCTGTCTTTCTCTCAGAACATCAGAGCTTTGAGAGCAGAAACTCTATGGGTCTCGGCATTCACTGAACAAAACGAGACTCCTGATTCACAAAGGGCCTCTGCACTCATGGCGGAGGCCCTGCAGTCATGGTGAAGGCCCTGCAGTCGTGGCGGGGCCATGCAATCCTGGCAGAGGCCCTGCAGTCATGGCGGAGGTTGTGCACTCATGGCGGAGGCCCCGCAGTCATGGTGAAGGCCCTGTAGTCGTGGCGGGGGCCATGCAGTCCTGGCAGACGCCCTGCAGTCATGGCAGAGGTTTTTCACTCATGGCGGAGGCCCTGCAGTCGTGGCAGAGGTCCTGCAGTCGTGGCAGAGGCCCTGCAGTCGTGGCGGAGGCCCTGCAGTCGTGGTGATATCCCTGCAGTTGTGGTGGAAGCCCTGCAGTCCTGGCGGGGTCCCTGCAGTCGTGGCGGAGGCCTTGCAGTCGTGGTGGAAGACCTGCAGTCATGGCGGGTGCCCTGCAGTCGTGGCAGAGGCCCTGCAGTCATGGCGGAGGCCCCGCAGTCGAGGTGGAAGTTCTGCAGTCATGGTGAAAGCCCTGCAGTCGTGGCAGAGGCCCTGCAGTCATGGCAGAGGCCCTGCAATCGTAGCAGAGGCCCTGCAGTCATGGAGGAGGCCCTCCAGTCATGGCGGAGGCCCTGCCGTCATCGCGGAGGCCCTGCAATCGTGGCGGAGGCCCTGCAGTCGTTGTGGAAGCCCTTTAGTCAAGGCAGAGGCCCTGTAGTCGTGGCAGAGGCCCTGCAGTCGTGGCGGGGGCCCTGCAGTTGTGTCGGGGGGCCTGCACTTGTGACGGGGACCTGCACTCATGGAGAAGTCCTGAACTCGTGGTGGGTGTCCCTGACTTGTGGCGGAGGCACTGCAGTTGTGGCGGAGGCCCTGCAGCCATGGTGGAAGCCCTGCAGTTGTGGCGAAGTCCTGCACTCGTGGCGGGTGTCCCTGAGTTGTGGTGGAGGTCCTGCAGTCGTGGTGGAGGGCCTGCAGTCTTGGTAGCGTCCCGGCAGTCGTGGTTGGGGGGCCTGCACTCGTGGCAGGGTCCCGCTTCGGCCGGGTTCTTGGACTCGTGGCAGATCCACCGTGCTGCAGTTACCCATTGCGGAGGTCCCCCCATGACTGTTGGACCTCCGCCACGAGTCAGTAAGCCCTTTGTGAACCAGCCCCCTCGCCTCCAAAAGACTTCACTTTTTGGCAGACTGATTGTTCATTCGAAAGGTCTCTATCCTTCCCAGGCAACAGATTTTCTTCTTTAACCTCTTGCTGCACAGACCACATCTTCACCGATGCATTCAGCAGTTGCATATAGTATTGCGCTTACGGGTGAGACAAACTGTATGGGTTTCTCCAAAAACATTTTTGACAGCGTCCACAAGCAACTAGATGGACAGCTGGGCAGTAACCAGCCGACCAGTACCTTGACATTTTTTAGAGCTCAACTCGCACTGCCAGCATTCTGTAACAAGACATGGACAATTTCTATTGTGGAATGCTGGAGAATATTCCAAAGCAAAACATGAGATCACTACAAATACCCACGTCTTTCGTAAAACTAAAAAATAAACACAACAATATAGCAAAAGCTTGAAAACATTGAGGGCGAGAAAGTAAAAGATGAATGCCACACAGAACCCTTTCAGTAAACAGAAGGTCTCCTCTCCCTGACAAAATTCAGGACCTCGCCCCAGATCCACCAGCATCACCAGGTCTTCAGTCCCCGGCCTAAGCATCGTCCTACAGTCATGCCAATCCTGCCACCCTGCAATCGCTGGTCCTCTTTCTATTAATTGCATTTCCCTGAATAACTCCAATCACCCACCCATGCCTGGTCTCCCTTCTGAGTCTGCTCCACCAAATTCCACACACTCAGTGCCTCTCTCTGTCTGTGCCATGCCTTGTTATGAATGGCAGTTTGCGTGACAGCAATGCCCCGCATCATGAAATACCCAACACCGGTGCTAGCATGTGATGGGAGACATTTAAACCTGCCATGTGCCTTAGGAAACATTAACCAGAGGAGCTAACTTTTAGGATCCAGGGCAAATCCGATTGGATTTAGATGTTACCAAGACCTTTCACATTTACCCTGATTGGCATTCTCCCTTGGTGTTTTAAATGAACATTTCTGGTGGATTTAATATCAAATTAAATAAAAAGGAAAGAGTTAGTCCATTGGCTCAGCCATTATTGTGATATGACAGTTTCTTAGCAAGAAAGGACGTGGTATATTTGTGCTGGTGGTCGCAGGTGGTGGGCATCAGCACTTATCTTTGGGAACCAGGACTTACTTGCCTTCATCAGGCTTCGACTCAAAATAAGCAAGAGAAAGGCAGAAAAGGGAGGGAGGGGAAAATAAGAAACCAATGGCAAGGTAGGAATCAAGGATGAAAAGGAAGCTGCAAGTGTGAGATATAGATAGAAAGTGTAGGCGGGCAAAGAAAGAGGCTTGAGGTGTGATCAAGTCTTGGCAGCCTTGGTATTGGCCAACCTGGACATTCAGGAGGATCCCAGCAGGCTCCTAAGACAACTTTGCCCACTCTATGTATGTGTATATATAAAAAAACGGGAGGATGCGCGCTGGATGCGCGCATCCTACCAATAAAAAAAAAAAAAAATTAAGCACGGTCTCCCGCGCTTCTTTGGTTTTTAGCCCCCGGTGGGGCCAAATCCCGGGGCAATGGTGAATTCTGTAAAGGGGGGCCATGAGGGGCCCCCCAGCCCCGGGGACCGCCACCCCCTGGGGATTTTTAAAATTATGTACGGGGGCTCTCAGGCCCCCCCAGTTACGGGGACCACCACCCCCCGGGGCTTATTAAAAGTGGGTGGGGGGCTCTCAGGCCACCCCAGCCCCGGGGACCACCACCCCCCGGGGCTTGTTACAAATGGGGGAGGGGGGCCGCGTGGCCCCCCTCCTGGAGCCTTGTACAGGCCCTGGGGACCGCCCCACCCCCCGGGGCTGGCTTCTGCAGTGTCCCGGGGTGCCCACCCCCGGGACACTGCCGTTTGCAATGACAGGGCGGGAGCCTCGCGGCTCCCACCCTGTCATTACAAACTGCAAACGCGGCCCCCCTCCCCAAAATGAATTTTTAAAAAATAAATAAATAAAAAAGGGCCGGCCCCAGGGGATAGAGTCCCCGGCCATAAGTGGCCAAAGGAGGGGGGCAAGGCAGACCCTCTCCAAAAAAAAAAAAAAAGGCCCATGCCCTGGGGGATGGGGTCCCCGGGGCAGATTATGTCCTCGGCAGAGGGGCCACGCGGCCCCCATCCCGATTTTTTTGTTTATCAGTGATGTCCTTTGAGATGTCATCAGTGATGTCATGAGTGATGTCACTGACCATGTCATGTAATATGTGACGTCATCAGCAGTGCATTGCCGGAACGTGAGTTATAGTTAGCTGAACTAACTATAACGGGGAATTTCAATGGTTTTGTACAAGTGAAATGTCCAACTAACTATAACACCCCTAAAACCTATGGTTTTTTCAGTGAATTTCTAAGGTTTTTTTAATGCTAATTCCTAACTATAACGTGCCTGAAACTTATGGTTTTTTCTGTGAAAATATATATATATATATATATATATATATATATATATATATATATATATATATATATATATATTTTCATATACTGGAGCATAACAAAGGCCCCTGCAGCCCCCGCGGTGCGTGGGGCCCCGAGCTCCAGGGGGCCCCTTCAGCCCAATACCCTGTCAGCAGAGCTCCTGAGTGTAGTCTGAGGGGGCCCCCTTCATGCACTTTGCAGGTGGGCCCTCTCAAGTTTCGTTACGCCACTGCATAGATGTGTAATCAAGGCCACAGGATTGGCCGAAACACGTAATGGGCAGCACGCTGTGAGAGCAATAAAATAATTTTTTCATGCACCGCACGCACCAATGAACTGTTTGATATATACATATATATATGTATATATATTTTCTAATGGCGGTCGCCAGTAGATAATTATAGTTAGGACCTATTTTCCATAGGAAAAGCGTTTTTTGTTTTCCCAATAACTTTGGCGCCGGTTGACGAATCTTCGCGAAATTTTCAAAACTTGTGGGGCGCTCCGGTCAGCTCCTATCCTGAAATTTCAGGGTGAATCAGCAAGCAATGGCCAAGAATAAAGGGGGGGTCCCAAAACGTGTTTTCTCCATGTTTTTTCCCATAGGAAACTTTAGACAAGACTACAGCCCAAACTGCTGAACGTAATTACACCAAATTTGGCAAAAAGGTAGCCCTTGGTTCAGAAAGTGACCTTTTTTTTTAATGTTGTAAATCGGTTCAGTACTTCCTGAGAAATTCAAAAAATAGAGGTAAAAAAATCAATTTCCCATAGGAAACTTTAGACACGGTTACAGCTGAAACTGCTGAACGGAATTACACCAACTTTGGCAAAAAGGTAGCCCCTGGTACAGAAAGAGACCTTTTTTTTAAATGGTGTAAATCCGTTCAGTAGTTGCTGAGAGAATCAAAAAATAAAAGTTTCGATATATAGAGGCGCGGTGGATCCGCGCACCCTGCCGATCACGAGCTGCATTCTAATTGGCTGTCAACACTTCAAACCAGGAAGTGTCAGCAGCCATCTTGTGCCTCGGTAGAAGCGAGGCACAAGAAAAGAGAAAAAGAAACGGGCAAAACAAGAAAAGGGGGCAGGGTAGAAACACCCTGACCCCCTAGGCCTGCTCCGGGGGTCCCACAAGGACCACCAGAGCCCAAAAAAGCATTTTTTTAAAAAAATTGGCTGTGCAATTGGAGGGAGGAGGCCGCGCGGCCCCCCTCCTGGAGCTAGTGATGGCCCTGGGGACCGCCACCCCCAGGACCGGCTCCTGCAGAGTCCCGGAGTGCCCAACCCCGAGACACTGCTGTTTGCAATGACAGGGCGGGAGCCGCGAGGCTCCCGCCCTGTCATTTCAAACTGCTTTGCTTCATTGAAGCAAGAGCAGGGAAACCTGCTCTCGCTTCAATGAAGCAAAGCAGAATTTTCCACATGGGGAGCTGCATGTCAGCAGCTCCCCATGTGGAAAAGCAATGCTGGCTTCCGCAGGACGCGGGGAGCCAGCAGGGATTGTAAGGGCATTGGGATTCCCCCACGATCCCCAACGGAGAGGGCCAGTCCCGGGGGATGGAGTCCCCGGGGCTAGAAGTGGTCTGTGGTGCTTACTGGAGGTACCTGGTGGGTTAGTTGGACCCCAGGGACCCTCAGGATTCAAGGGGACTTAGTCCCCCAACTTAAAACACACCACGGGGTGCGTTTGCACAGTGGTGAAGGGAGGGGGTGGGGCCTGATGTAACATGTGTGCAAACAGGCCCTGTAGTGCGTTTTAAGTTGGAGAATTAATTCCCCTTCAATCCTGAGGGCCCCTGGGGGGGGCCAACTAGCCCACCAGGTACCGCCAGTAAGCGCCACAGGGCTGCGTTGCAGAGAGGTGTAAAAAGGGGCGTGGCCTCAGACCATTTCTGTGGCGCTTACTGGAGGTACCTCGTGGGCTAGTTGGACCCCAGGGACCCTCAGGATTCAAGGGGACTTAATCCCCCAACTGAAAACGTGCCACAGGGCGTGTTCACACAGTGGTGAAGGGAGGGGGCGGGGCCTGAAGTGACGTGTGCAAACACGCCCTGTGGTGCATTTTAAGTTGGGGAATTAATTCCCCTTCAATCCTGAGGGGCCCTGTGGGCCAACTAGCCCACCAGGTACCTCCAGTAACCGCCACAGGTCTGTGTTGCAGAGAGGTGGCCCAGACCACGCCCCTTTTTACACCTCTCTGCAACACAGCTCTGTGGCTCTTACTGGAGGTACCTGGAGGGCTAGTTGGACCCCAGGGACCCTCAGGGATCAAGGGGACATAACCCCCAACTTACAACGCGCTTGGGGGCCTGTTTACAGAGTGGTGGAGAAAGGGGGCATGGCCTTTGTCTACCTCTCACCAATCCCACTGCGTGGGGTTTACTGGAGGTACAAGGTAGGCTGGTTGACCCCTAAAGGACCCCCAGCAGTGAAGGGGACTTCAATCCACATCCAAGAGCATGCCAGGGAGTGTGTTTGTAGAGTGGTGGGCAAAGTGGGCATGGCCTGGTACGAGTACTTAACAATGCTGCTGTGTGGGCTGACTGGAGGTAATAGTTTGGGAAGTTGGCCCCCAAGGGTGTCCTTGGGGGTAACTACCCCTCTAGTTACCTACCATAAGACCCACACAGTGGGTTTGCTAAGACGTCTTCGGAGGCCATGGCCCCCTTTTTCTACCACTCTGAAAACGTGCCTCGTGACAGACTACGGGATGGGGGATGAAGTCCAATTTCGTCCTGAGGGAGTTTGGGGGCCAAGAATTCTCCTGGTACCTCCTGTAAGTCCTACGCACTGGAATTCCTGAGCGTTGGTTGGACGCCCAGCACCCTTTCTCCACCACTCTGCAAATGCGACTACTAGTTAAATTAGCATATTTCTGCTCCTCTGACTTAGAGGTAATTTTAATCCCCCTGCCCTATTATGTACTAGGAACTTACAGAGGAGGTCATGCTAATCACAGGGGTACCCCAACGCATAGTGTTCCCCAGTGTATGTAGGTGTTTTCACTGTATTCTAAGTGTCATTTAGCATAGCACTGGCTCTAGGCCTGGTTAGTCAGAGTCAGTTACCACCAGTACCCGTCAGAAAAAGTTGTGGGCACAGGATGATTTTGGAACAAGGCCTCTTTCTGCTCTTCTGTTGGTTCTTTCTGCAGATGTCTTGCTTCTTCCTGCACTTTTCTTCGTCTTTGTGGACTTCTGTTGCTTCTTTTGGCATCTCTTTTGCTTCTTTCTGTGCGTTTTTTCTTTTTTCTTCACATGTCCTACCTCTGTAGGCATAATTAGAAACTAGCATTTAAAAAACCTTTGAAATTCTCTTAAAAAAACCATAGGTTTCAGGTATGTTATAGTTAGAAATTAGCATTTAAAAAACCTTTGAAATTCACTGAAGAAACCATACGTTTCAGGCACGTTATAGTTAGAAATTAGCATTTTAAAAACCTTTGAAATTCACTGAGAAAACCATAAGTTTCAGGAATGTTATAGTTAGAAATTAGCATTTAAAAAGCCTTAGAAATTCACTGAAAAAACCATAGGTTTTAGGGACAGTTATAGTTAGTAGGACATTTCACTCATACAAAACCAGTGAAATTCCCCCATTATAGTTAGTTCAGCTAACCATAACTCGCGCCCCCGCAATGCACTGCTGATGACGTCACATATTACATCACTCATGACATGGTCAGTGACATCACTGATGACATCACTGATGACATCTCAAATGACATCACTGATGACATCAGTGATGACATCATCCAGTGACTGTGCGTTTCTGTAAAGTTTAAATATGTTTAATATATATATAGGGAAAGGTGTATTGAAGAATGAGTGGGTGTATAAGTGTCTGAATGGATGATTTAGTAGGTGCGTGACTGACTGTATAAGTGAGTGATTAAACGTATCTTACTGAATGCATGGGTTAGTGACTAAACTGTGTGAGTGTCTGTATCCGTCTGTCTGTTGGTGTGTAAGCGGCTACATGGGTTTGTGAATAGCTACATGAGTGTCTATATGGGTTATTGATTGGTTGTCTGAGTATCTGTATGGGTGCCTGAGTGTTTATGTGGGTGGGGTGTGTGTGACTCTGTGCATAGATGTGTGAGTGGGTGATTCAGTGGGTGCATGGTTTCAAGAGTGCATCTGTGATGGACTGTATGGGTGGGTGAGTGTATGTATGGGTGTGTTAGTGAGTGAATGTATATCTCAGTGGTACATGTGTGAGTAACTACATTTGTGAAAGGCAGTATATATGTGTGTTGGAGTATATAAATGGCTATAAGTGAGAGTGTGTGATTGTGAGAGTGGCTGTATGGATGAGTGTGTGCTTGTATCAGTGATTGTATAAGAGCGTCAGAATGTGCTGGTATTTGTATGAGTGATTGAGTTGGTATGTGTATAACTGTATATGTGAGTAAATGGCAGTGTGATTCATTATTTGCATGACTGACTAGGTGTGTGAGTACCTCTATGGATGAGTGGTGGTGTGTGAGTGTTTATATAGGTGTATGAGTGCATATGATTGTCCTGTACTGGGTGACCATAAGTATGAGTGACTGTACGGGTGAGTGAGTGGATGTGTGTGTAAACCTAAGAATCAGTGAGTGTGTATGTAGTTATTGCTGTTGGAGTGTCTATGGTTTTGAGAATGGCAGTGTGTAATTTAGAGTGGGCGTATCAAAGGTTATATTAGGGTGTGAGAAGATGCATCAAATTATCACATGGATGATGTAATCAGTAATGTCATCAGTGATGTAATTTGAGATGTCATCAGTAATGTCATCAGTGATGTCACTGACCATGTCATGAGTGGTGTAATATGTGACGTCATCAGCAGTGCATTGCTGGGGCGCGAGTTATAGTTAGCAGAACTAACTTTAACGGGGGAATTTCACTGGTTTTGTAAGAGTGAAATGTCCAACTAACTATAACTTCCCCAAAACCTATGGTTTTTTCAGTGAATATATGAATATATATATATTTTTTCTTTTTTCTTTAAATTAAGCAAAAGGAAGTAAGATATACCCCATTACTTCATAGAAAGACACCTGACACTGACCTCATGGCATTATCAATGCTTGCACAACCGAGGTAGCTCAATTATTAAATGCTTGGCATTTCAAATGTTTGATATTTAGTCATTCGGCATATAGACTTTAAATGCTGCTGGCGGTATATGCTAATGGTTTGAGAGTGGAAGAACTCATTGGGAATTCAAAGCAGTTGATTTCAGTTGTCTGTCATATGCTGGAAATCCTATTTAAAGAAGATGAAGGGAGCTGTGGTTTGAGAAGATACTAGATTTTTAGTAGTTCGGAAGTGCTGGCGCAGAAGAGGTTTTCAAGCAATTAATTTACCATATTTGCCAATTAGCAAATGCAGTATCCAGCGATCAGTGCTGCTGTTATCTATTTGAAAAATCTGATCAGAAAAGCTCTCTGTAAGTAATGATGGAGCGCAATGGTGCTCTTTCATTTGTAGGGGTGCATCATAATCACGAGTGGTCTGCACCTACATTTATTCTTTTGTCATGTTAACATTTGGTCATTAGAATGTGGTTGTAATAACGTGTAAAAGTGAAAAGATAGAAATTATTACATGCCATGCAAAGAAATAAACGTGGCAATTGTGTTTTGAATAATGTAACCATTAGCATTTGTTGGTAATCGATTAACGAAATTGCTCATTTATAATGTAATGCATAGAGTTAAACGTGCAAAATATTAAAGTTGCCCATGGATGTGTTTATTGAGCTTTAAAATGTCAGACTTTATAGACTGTGAATAATGATTTGTGCATTGATGTGATTATATAACCTGATGGTTTAGAAATGCTTAAGTAGAATGTTCATTTATATGCTTTCTCGTAGGGCCTATGTGCTTCACTCTTATGTTGGCCGATTTCTGTAGGCCTGAAATGTATTCTCGCTGCCAGCTCTCGTAGAGGGGTAGAAAGCTGAGTTTCATGTGCCTGTTGAATCTGTACTGTTCTCACGTTTCTGTTGCAGGTGAAGAAAGTCGTCTTTGTAAGTTAGAATTACGCTTTTTGTTTTAGGAGTTAGGCTTAGGGAGGAGAGGATACTTGTATGCAAAGAATGCTGATAATTGGGAGAAGGTGTTCTTTCTCACTGAAGGAGGCCTGGGAATCAAGGTCATTGAGCCAGGAGCTGGGAGAATCGAAACTAAATGGAAAATCACCTATGAGAAGTGCCCAGCAGGATGAGGTGATCCAGATGCAAGCACTAGGTGTGTTTTGAGTTTTACATTTTGAATTAGGGACAGTGTCCCGGGGGTTTAGTCAGAAGAGGTGAGGAGATCGATGGGGAGGGAAGGAGCATCTTAGAACAAGATCCGAAGATTTGGCTACTTGACCCATGCAACGTAGTGCACTTCTTAGGCAGTCTTCAAGGGCTGACACCTTTTTGTGACCTTGCATGGGGAATGTTAAGTAGGGATGTCACGGCAGTGGTAGTGTAGGGACAGACTAATGCTTTTCACTTACCAATCCCAAATGAAGACTGATCTTGACGTAGGGGCAATCATTGCCTGAGTTCTGATTCTGGAATTTGTCACTCTGTTCATGCTTCAGCATTTTAACCTTGCCCGTAGGTTCGGATTTGCATTAGTTCCAATGTACTTTTACAACCTCGTCTTGAGGTGTCACTCTGTACATCAATTTGTTTTTGGCTTTGTAATAAACCCACAAATTTGGAATCGGGAGTCTGTGATTCTTCAGAGTCAAGCTTTTTTTAAATTGGTAGTTTGCCTTAATGAGTTATTTCTCCCCTCTACACTTCTCGGCAGGTAAGAAAGATTCATTGACCAAGGGTTCCGGAGTAAATTGGTAGAGACGAACCCGGCCTATCAGTAATGTATCTGTTTGATGGGAGGATCAGCTTCAAAGTTTTGATTAACCTCAAGGTCTCTCTTTTGGAAATCAGAGTTGTTTCAGTAAACCTGAGGACTTTTTATTCACTATTTTTTAGTCCTGAAATCTCCACTTGCTTCCTTTGCAACCTATAGCTCCTATCAATCCATGCTCACCCCTGCCTTAACCTGTGCTCTCTCTTCCCACCACCAGGCAGACCCAATCCAGAAGCCTTCTTCACCTGCCAATCTTCCAACACGTCCATCACCTTCATCAAGTACATCCTGTTCCCCAACACGCACAGGGGTAACCGTCCTGCCTGAGTTACATAGACCATTTGTACTCAGTGTCCCCAGACTGATCTACACCTTTGTCATAAGCATTGCAAAAACCAGATAGTAGCCTATTGTCTCTTTGTGGGACCTCATGGAAGTCATGGTGCGGGGACCTCTTATAGGAATTTTGAGTCACTTAGGTAGGAGATAAGTTCTTTATTTCATGTTAGGCCCATAGGTTACATTCAATAACAGGTAGGTCATGTGAGGGCTCCATCCTTCTTCCAACTGTTTTTATCTCCTAGGTTCCACACCACACACCAACCCTATATTAAATCATTCTCTCCCAGCATTACAGACACCAGCTCAGACAAACAGGGAATGGGTACACATGGGATACAACAACGGCTCCCATTCTGAGAAACTACAAAACAAAGAACAGTCATTTGTTTACATACAAAGTACAGGGATAATCATTTTCAATCTCTAAGTCACCAGTATGTCTAGCTTACACGTTCATTCAACAACAACCTGTTAAATTCTCAAATAATCATGCTGATACAAAACGTCAACAATTAGCAGTCACAGAAATTCAGCAATGGGTCAAAACATGAGGCACACCACACCTCATAACAAATAAAGAAACAAGGTTGTGACTACCATTGCACAACAGTTTAAGATGTGCACATCTTATGATAACCTCGAACATGAGACTCTATCACCACATGTCTACATACTCACCATACAACATTTATGCACACACGATATATAGTCAAGGATCATTAGTCATGCGACATCCTGGGCACGGAGCTCATCTGCTTCATTCAAAGATAGGTTTTCTCAATATCTCTGAGTCTACAGATTCAAGGAACAAAACAAAACAAAAAATGAAACATTTAATCATACATCACCTTAACTCACAACTCCCTTGACCAGACTCCAACACAAAACCTGTCATCACAAATATACTCATACACAATGGACCATACATCCACCTCACAATACAAAACTATTAAAGCAACACAGACACCAGATCTATCACACTTTCTCCATCTTCCACAATCAACACACAACCCCAAAATGACAAAAGACTCCACCACACACTGTCACCCACAAGTAAAGACCAGCACTCTAATGTGCCCCCACCCAGTCACAATAGGCGGTCAAACCAACATGACCAAATGCCAAGAAGAAGAAGGCACTTCATCTGCACCCAGTACCACACCCTCTGGAAACTGCACAAGAAAAAGCCGGGACATCTACAGAGCAGAATGATGGACGCCTCCAGTAGAAGCCTACTGGAAGATTATTGACACCACACTAAAATCAAACACTAGAGCAGTGCAGGAATGCCACCATTAACTCCCGACCACGTTGGCAGGAAAATAGGTTCTCACTTACAACACACTAGAGCCACATTGAACACTAACATCCAAATACAATGCTGACCAACTCCATTATAGGCAAACTGAATAAAATGCACTACAAAACAATAACAAACATGCTTCAACGCCTAACAACACACCTGTCATATCTTCTAATTTATACAGAATGATGACTCAGGAAAATCATGTGGCTATTACTAACAGCAGCACTGGGTACCAGACGTCCTCACAATTCCACCATATGGGGTACTTTCCCTTACACCCCCTCAAAACATTGTGCTTCTCTTCTACCATATTTTACTCCGATTCAACTTATATATTAGCACATTATGGGATATTCCACCATTTAACTACACACAAGAGAATACTACAACTCCCCTACGTCACAAACTACCTTGTAACTTTGCATGCAACCTCCAGTGACAAGGTGGTACTCTCCACCAGTTCACACCAACACAAACACAAGTGTACTACACTCATACCTCTTGCAACGGGTACTATTCTTCGATACATCTGCAACACTTGGTCACGCACAACATGTAATCTATACAACAAAACACAGACGGGTACTATACTTTTTGCCCTAAACTGCTAACCAGAGCACAAGCATGTAGAATAATACAAACTCCATGAATGCCAAATAACCCCACTGAATAATTAACTGGATGTCATATTTTAACATCCCAGTTGGAAAAATGCCAAGCAGGCGATGTTTCAACTTCCTATGACTTCAGGACATTGCATACTCTCAAACAGCACAATCTTATTTCAATCTCCCATGTCCAAGGAGAAAGTTCTACTTGTCTTTCTAAAGGATCCATGAATCCTTGGGTAGCCTTTCTTCAACGTCTCCAGACTGTTCACAATCAAACAACAGCATCCTACCCTCCTTCATGATGTCAGATCTACATAGCCAGCACCTCCACTCTTCCATCCAGGTCTGGAATACAAGACATTGCAGACGCTCTCTCATGAGAATGATGAGCTGCTATGCATCTATACACCACATAGTTTTGATTGACCGAGTGATTTACGCCGAAGAGGAAAGTTCGCATTTACCTGGTGCTGAGTATTGTCAGATGCCCTCCATCCACCACCTTGACCACAGCGCTAGCAGGAGAAGCGTAAAGTCCTCTGTTCAATCTGCACTTGGCGCCATAAACTATGCGGAATGCATGCTGGACCCTCCACAGCCGTGGTACTCATAGTACGCCCCGCCGGCCGCCAGCAGCCCAGCAGGCCTTCCTTGGCGGCCCGCGGACCTTGCAGGTAATGTACCCATGGCCTCCCAGAGAGAGAGAGAGACAGAAAGAGTGGAGAGAGAGAAAGTGGAGAGAGAGAAAGTGGAGAGAGAGAAAGTGGAGAGAGAGAGTGGAGAGAGAGAGTGAGACTGACTGACTGGGAGACTGGCTGACAGAGAGAGAATGACTGAGAGAGAGATTGACTAACTGAGAGACTGACTGACAGAGAGAGAGAGAGACTGACTGACAGAGAGAGAGAGACTGACTGACAGAAAGTGAGAGACTGATAGAGAGAGACTGACTGACTGACTAAGGGAGAGAGAGAGACTGACTGACTGAGAGAGAGAGAGACTGACAGAGAGAGAGAGACTGACTAAGAGAGAGAGAGACTGACTGACAGAAAGAGAGAGGCTGACTGAGAGAGAGACTGACTGAGAGAGAGATTGACAGAGAGAGAGACTGACTGACTGAGAGAGAGACTGACAGAGAGAGAGAGACTGACTGAGACTGACTGAGAGAGAGTCTGACTGAATGAGACTGACTGAGACTGACTGAGAGAGAGAATGACTAAGAGAGTGACTGACAGAGAGATCTTGACTGACTGACAGACAGAGAGAAAGAGACTGAGAGAGAGAGAGAGGGAGAGAGAGAGAGAGAGAGAGGGAGAGAGAGACTGACTGACAGACAGCGAGACTGACAGAGAGACTGACTGACTGAATAAGGGAGAGAGAGAGAGAGACTGACTGCACTGAGAGAGAGAGACTGGCAGAGAGAGATAGAGAGAGAGAGAGAGACTGACTGACTAAGAGAGAGAGAGAGACTGACTGAAAGACAGAGAGAGAGACTGACTGAGAGAGAGAGAGAGAGAGAGAGAGAGAGAGAGAGAGAGAGAGAGAGAGACTGACTGACAGAGACTGACTGACTGAGAGAGAGAGACTGACAGAAAGAGAGAGACTGGCTGAGAGAGAGACTGACTGACTGACTGCGAGAGAGAGAGAGACTGACTGAGAGAGAGAGGCTGTTTGAGAGAGAGACTGACTGACTAAGACTGACTGAGAGAGACTGACTGACTGAGACTGACTGAGATAGAGACTGACCTAGAGAGACTGACTGACTGATAGAGAGAGAGAGACTGAGAGAGAGAGAGACTGACTGACTAAGAGAGAGAGAGACTGACTGAAAGACAGAGAGAGAGACTGACTGAGAGAGAGAGAGAGAGAGACTGACTGACAGAGACTGACTGACTGAGAGAGAGAGACTGACAGAGAGAAAGACTGGCTGGGAGAAAGACTGACTGACTGACTTACTGAGAGAGAGAGTTGACTGAGAGAGAGAGGCTGACTAATTGAGAGAGAGACTGACTGACTAAGACTGACTGAGAGAGACTGACTGACTGAGACTGACTGAGAGAGAGGCTGACTAACTGAGAGAGAGACTGACTGACTAAGACTGACTGAGAGAGACTGACTGACTGAGATAGAGACTGACTGAGATAGAGACTGACTGAGAGAGAGACTGACTGACAGAGAGAGAGAGACTGAGAGAGAGAGAGTGACTGACAGAGAGAGAGACTGACAGAGAGAGAAGCTGACTGAGAGAGAGAAACTGACTGAGAGACACTGACTGACAGAGAAAAAGACTGACTGACAGAGACTGACTGACTCACTGACAGAGAGACTGACTGACAGAGTGACAGAGAGAGATTGATTGACTGACAGAGAGACTGACTGACAGAGAAAGACTGACAGAGAGAGAGACTGACTGACAGAGAGAGAGAGAATAAGACAGACTGGGAGAGAGAGACTGACTGACTGAGAGACAGAGAGAGACTGACTGACTGACTGAGAAAGAGAGTGACTGACTGACTGAGAAAGAGAGAGACTGACTGACTGAGAGAGACTGACTGACTAAGTGAGAGAGACTGTGATGGAATTGGGATCAAAGTGTGCATGAAGCAATACAACGCCTCTTAAGATTGCTGTTGTCTGCTAATAAAAATGTATTATCAAAATGTGCTCTTTGTAGTTACATCTGCTTTTGAAATACAGCATTGTCGAATTGTCTAATGTTTTCAAACAGGTTTGATTTTTTTTACTCTACCCCGCCCACCCCCCCTACTGACCCCACCCCCCACTGACCCCACCCCTACCGGTGAGGCCCTTGGTCACAAACAACACTGTAATTTTGGCCCCCGACAGAAAGTTTGTGAGTACCCATGCTCCACAGGCATAGACGAGGCTGTGCTGCAGCGAACTTAACTGGGAAGTCATACGGCACACAGCAACACCTCTCCTTATGTGAATGTTGAATGTATTACTGTCTGAAGCTTCATGGGCCATTTCAGAATTATGGTTAATGTAACGGAGAATACCTGTGTCTTCCTACTGCCTCCACAGCACTGTTTCTACAGTGCTTTTCTTATAGTACATATTTTTTTTTTTTTTTTTTTAGCAAACAAAAGAAGGAGTATGCCCTCTGAGGTCAAATGATACCTCCAAGTTTAAGAGAGGTGTACTGAAAGGGACAATCCTTTTGTTGAAGACCCCTCACTCACCAACCTAGTTGGTGACATGCTTCATCATCGGGGTCCCACCCAGAGGCCGAGTGCCATCTGGGTGTGCTGCGACACCTGATTACAGTGGAGCTGGTGTTATTTGTGTGTGCAAGTGATTGTAGTGTTTTAAAAAATGGTCAAGTATTTAACTCAGTAGAAAATATTTAATCATAGAGCACTTGATCAATGTTAAAAGAGTAAATGGGGATACCCTATAGGGTTAAATTGGCCCGTGGTATCTAGTAATAAAGTGTGTAGTGAGTGAGAAAAAATATATATATATGTGTAGTTGGTCATATATATAAAAAGGTCAGGTCTACATGTTTCAACCCTGGTGGAGAAAGTCTCCGGGTTTTCTTCAGGACCGAAGGTGATGGTGCTAACCAGGGTGGTGTACACGCGCTAAGGTGTACCCTGCCCTTGGTTAGGAGTAAAAAAATTCCTACTGAAAATCCAGTGGGAATTAACCTGTGAAGGAAAACAGAAATAAAATATACATTGTATTTATATTCAGTAAAGCATTGTTGATTTCAGGTACCTCTCAATCACTAGAAAGTGATACTATGCCGTGGTTGTGAAGTTTAATCGGCTGATCCAGTCATCCACATTATGGTGAAATAGTGTGTATGTGCTCCATTTGTGGAATATGGCTTGCATCCATCAAAAGTGCGCTTACACCTTGCTCCAATCATACACTGTTGTTTCCAACAGGTGAGAGAGTGCATTCACACGGTAACTTACCGGGGTGCACGTGAATGGCGCTGTGATGATCAGGTGACTAACATCAAACATTCGTGTTGTCACTCCGTGTGTCCACCAATAGTCGTACTGGTGATTGTGTGCACTTACACGATACTATGCGTGGCGCACGTAAATAGCGACGAGTGATCAAGTGAAAATCACAAATGTCATTCGTCACCAATGAAAAACGCACCGTGCCAGTATTCAATTTATACCGAAAAAAAGGTTATAACTAACTCGCATACTCTACACAACAACACTCCCGACACAACCGTGCAAAGGGCGTAAAACATGAAAAGGTAACTCCAAAGTTGGGCTTACTGGTAATGCGGGGAAAAAATGCCTCGAAAATGTCGAGAGCACGGACAGAAAGTTCACCTTCAATCTGCCGGGGAAAAGACGTAGAACATAAGTGGATCGAAAGATCGATCCTAAACGATGCGTGGTGCCCACCCACGAGAAGTACATGTCTACTTACATGGTGAAAAGGAAGATCAGCTATTTCGCCTACAACCGTGTCCCGCCACCGCGTCCCGAGAAATGCCCGGGATGCGAAGAGGAACCGGTGGGGCGTGTCAAATACTTCCTGGTTGCACGCGATTGGCTAGGATTCCGCCAATAGCAATATAGTTAACATGTAAGGCCCAATGGGTGGAGGAGTATGTGACAGCCTAAGATCGGTTGTGAGTGGGAGAGCGTTATAGGCTTAAACCGAGGGGTGTGTGCTGGCGTAATAGACTATGTGAGAACACACGCATAAAGCGGTAGGCTTCAGAAGAGGTAAAGTTCTAACATCAGGTGTTTAATTGACGGAAAGCTTAGCGTCAGTATTAAGCTAAGGAAGGAATTGAAAATAATCCTCTCATAGGGGACATATAGGTTAGTGCACAGTAAGGTAATAGTAGGTGTCAATACCAGGCATACTTATCCTGATTTAACCCACACAAGACAACAGATATATCTATCGTACTTATATCAATCGATCCAGTATTTTTGATCCAGTATTTTGAAGGGGACAGAACTAATTTTCAGATGGAAAAGTATTAATTCCGTGCCAAAGGGAAGGTCATCTACTTGGAAAGAACTGAATTCCATGGGATATTATCGTTCAGCCCTTTCTTATGAGTGGAAAGTCTGTACACCCAGCGTTGCTCTTTTTCAAAAAGTCTTTCCTGTGATTTTTCTCCTGCTGTAATCTGTTCAATGACAGTCCATTTTAGATCGTTAGTTGTATGACCATTTACTAGGAAATGTTCTGTTAGTTTGGTCATTGATTTCTTGCATCTGATTGTGCTGCGGTGCTCGCAGATTCTTTGTTTGATTTTTCTGGTTGTCATTCCCACGTATTGTAGTTTACATGGGCACATGATTAGGTATACTACATTTGTACTATTGCAGTTTGTGTGAGCTCTCAAGGTCCATATTTTTCCTGGTTCCAGGTTTAGAGTTTTGGTGTTCTCAGTGAGATGACATACACTGCAATTGCCACATTTGTAATGACCGATGATACCAGGTAGACCCCATGCATTCAGAACAGTTGGTTGTTTTTGCAGATCCGTCGTTCTTGGGCGTGTATTCACCAGAGTGTCTTTTAGGCTCCTGGCTTTCTTGTAGGAAAACAAAGGTTTTTCCCAATTGAAGATCCCAGTATTGAGGATTTTCCAATGTTTATTGACCGATTTTGTTACTTGGTTTGAAACACTATTATATGTGGTTACACAAGTTAGAGGTGTGGTACCTTCTTTTGGAGGTCTGTTTTCCAGAAGTGCCGCTCTAGGTTGATTGCGCGCTCTTTTTTCGCATTTATTGAGGATCTTCTCCGGATAGCCTTTTGATTCAAGTTTCTTAGTCAAGTCAAGGGCTTGTTTTTTAAAATCATTGATTTTACTGCAATTACGTCGCAGTCTTAAATACTGGCCATAAGGGAGATTCTCTCTCAGAGGCCTAGGATGAAAGCTTTCAAATCTCAATAGATTATTTTTTGCTGTAGGTTTATAGTGGGTTATTGTCTCCAGGCGATCCTTTTCTTTCCTGATCTCAACATCTAGAAAGACCATGGTGTTTCTATCTGTGGTGTGGGTGAATCTCAGGTTCTGGTCACAGGTGTTGATCCACTGACAGAATTCCACTAGGATGTTTTCCGGTCCTTGCCAAATTGCAAGGACATCGTCAATGTACCGTTTCCAAAAAGAGATGTATTTGAGGAAAGGATTCTGCTCAGTGAATATGAATTTCTTCTCGAAATTGAACACATAGAGGCCCGCTACGCTCGGCGCAAATGTACTTCCCATAGAAGTACCCCCTATCTGCAAATAGAGGGTACCCTCAAATTCAAAGAAGTTTTTCTTTAGTGCTAGACTAGCACACTCCAAAATAAAGTTCTTAGGTGTTCGGTATGTCCAATTTGTAGTGTCAAGGGTATTCCTGAGTACTTCAATGGTATCATCCTGAGGAATGCTTGTGTATAAGCTCTCGATGTCAAAGCTTACTAGAATTGTTGTATCGTTGACTCTGATTTCTTCCAGAAGTCGAAGTAGACTCTTAGTGTCTTGAAGATATGTCGATGTGTCTTGTACAATAGGTTTCAGAAAAACATCACAAAACTGGGATAGAGGCTCAAGGAGAGAACCTATACCCGAGACAATTGGTCTGCCTGGGGGTGGCAGCTTATTTTTATGCATTTTAGGCAATGTATAAAAATACGGAATTTTTCCTTCACTGCCAGTAAGGAACATGGCCTCTTGTTTAGAGATGTCGCCTTGAGTTTCTGCTTCTTCAATTAGAATAGCAATAGGCGAAGAATGTCTAAGACTACTGTCGGATGCAAGGAACTACAAAAAGATCGCCAATGACCCTTCCGGGACTCTAAGACAAGAAATAGCAATTCTAATTGAAGAAGCAGAAACTCAAGGCGACATCTCTAAACAAGAGGCCATGTTCCTTACTGGCAGTGAAGGAAAAATTCCGTATTTTTATACATTGCCTAAAATGCATAAAAATAAGCTGCCACCCCCAGGCAGACCAATTGTCTCGGGTATAGGTTCTCTCCTTGAGCCTCTATCCCAGTTTTGTGATGTTTTTCTGAAACCTATTGTACAAGACACATCGACATATCTTCAAGACACTAAGAGTCTACTTCGACTTCTGGAAGAAATCAGAGTCAACGATACAACAATTCTAGTAAGCTTTGACATCGAGAGCTTATACACAAGCATTCCTCAGGATGATACCATTGAAGTACTCAGGAATACCCTTGACACTACAAATTGGACATACCGAACACCTAAGAACTTTATTTTGGAGTGTGCTAGTCTAGCACTAAAGAAAAACTTCTTTGAATTTGAGGGTACCCTCTATTTGCAGATAGGGGGTACTTCTATGGGAAGTACATTTGCGCCGAGCGTAGCGGGCCTCTATGTGTTCAATTTCGAGAAGAAATTCATATTCACTGAGCAGAATCCTTTCCTCAAATACATCTCTTTTTGGAAACGGTACATTGACAATGTCCTTGCAATTTGGCAAGGACCGGAAAACATCCTAGTGGAATTCTGTCAGTGGATCAACACCTGTGACCAGAACCTGAGATTCACCCACACCACAGATAGAAACACCATGGTCTTTCTAGATGTTGAGATCAGGAAAGAAAAGGATCGCCTGGAGACAATAACCCACTATAAACCTACAGCAAAAAATAATCTATTGAGATTTGAAAGCTTTCATCCTAGGCCTCTGAGAGAGAATCTCCCTTATGGCCAGTATTTAAGACTGCGACGTAATTGCAGTAAAATCAATGATTTTAAAAAACAAGCCCTTGACTTGACTAAGAAACTTGAATCAAAAGGCTATCCGGAGAAGATCCTCAATAAATGCGAAAAAAGAGCGCGCAATCAACCTAGAGCGGCACTTCTGGAAAACAGACCTCCAAAAGAAGGTACCACACCTCTAACTTGTGTAACCACATATAATAGTGTTTCAAACCAAGTAACAAAATCTGTCAATAAACATTGGAAAATCCTCAATACTGGGATCTTCAATTGGGAAAAACCTTTGTTTTCCTACAAGAAAGCCAGGAGCCTAAAAGACACTCTGGTGAATACACGCCCAAGAACGACGGATCTGCAAAAACAACCAACTGTTCTGAATGCATGGGGTCTACCTGGTATCATCGGTCATTACAAATGTGGCAATTGCAGTGTATGTCATCTCACTGAGAACACCAAAACTCTAAACCTGGAACCAGGAAAAATATGGACCTTGAGAGCTCACACAAACTGCAATAGTACAAATGTAGTATACCTAATCATGTGCCCATGTAAACTACAATACGTGGGAATGACAACCAGAAAAATCAAACAAAGAATCTGCGAGCACCGCAGCACAATCAGATGCAAGAAATCAATGACCAAACTAACAGAACATTTCCTAGTAAATGGTCATACAACTAACGATCTAAAATGGACTGTCATTGAACAGATTACAGCAGGAGAAAAATCACAGGAAAGACTTTTTGAAAAAGAGCAACGCTGGGTGTACAGACTTTCCACTCATAAGAAAGGGCTGAACGATAATATCCCATGGAATTCAGTTCTTTCCAAGTAGATGACCTTCCCTTTGGCACGGAATTAATACTTTTCCATCTGAAAATTAGTTCTGTCCCCTTCAAAATACTGGATCAAAAATACTGGATCGATTGATATAAGTACGATAGATATATCTGTTGTCTTGTGTGGGTTAAATCAGGATAAGTATGCCTGGTATTGACACCTACTATTACCTTACTGTGCACTAACCTATATGTCCCCTATGAGAGGATTATTTTCAATTCCTTCCTTAGCTTAATACTGACGCTAAGCTTTCCGTCAATTAAACACCTGATGTTAGAACTTTACCTCTTCTGAAGCCTACCGCTTTATGCGTGTGTTCTCACATAGTCTATTACGCCAGCACACACCCCTCGGTTTAAGCCTATAACGCTCTCCCACTCACAACCGATCTTAGGCTGTCACATACTCCTCCACCCATTGGGCCTTACATGTTAACTATATTGCTATTGGCGGAATCCTAGCCAATCGCGTGCAACCAGGAAGTATTTGACACGCCCCACCGGTTCCTCTTCGCATCCCGGGCATTTCTCGGGACGCGGTGGCGGGACACGGTTGTAGGCGAAATAGCTGATCTTCCTTTTCACCATGTAAGTAGACATGTACTTCTCGTGGGTGGGCACCACGCATCGTTTAGGATCGATCTTTCGATCCACTTATGTTCTACGTCTTTTCCCCGGCAGATTGAAGGTGAACTTTCTGTCCGTGCTCTCGACATTTTCGAGGCATTTTTTCCCCGCATTACCAGTAAGCCCAACTTTGGAGTTACCTTTTCATGTTTTACGCCCTTTGCACGGTTGTGTCGGGAGTGTTGTTGTGTAGAGTATGCGAGTTAGTTATAACCTTTTTTTCGGTATAAATTGAATACTGGCACGGTGCGTTTTTCATTGGTGACGAATGACATTTGTGATTTTCACTTGATCACTCGTCGCTATTTACGTGCGCCACGCATAGTATCGTGTAAGTGCACACAATCACCAGTACGACTATTGGTGGACACACGGAGTGACAACACGAATGTTTGATGTTAGTCACCTGATCATCACAGCGCCATTCACGTGCACCCCGGTAAGTTACCGTGTGAATGCACTCTCTCACCTGTTGGAAACAACAGTGTATGATTGGAGCAAGGTGTAAGCGCACTTTTGATGGATGCAAGCCATATTCCACAAATGGAGCACATACACACTATTTCACCATAATGTGGATGACTGGATCAGCCGATTAAACTTCACAACCACGGCATAGTATCACTTTCTAGTGATTGAGAGGTACCTGAAATCAACAATGCTTTACTGAATATAAATACAATGTATATTTTATTTCTGTTTTCCTTCACAGGTTAATTCCCACTGGATTTTCAGTAGGAATTTTTTTACTCCTAACCAAGGGCAGGGTACACCTTAGCGCGTGTACACCACCCTGGTTAGCACCATCACCTTCGGTCCTGAAGAAAACCCGGAGACTTTCTCCACCAGGGTTGAAACATGTAGACCTGACCTTTTTATATATATGACCAACTACACATATATATATATTTTTTCTCACTCACTACACACTTTATTACTAGATACCACGGGCCAATTTAACCCTATAGGGTATCCCCATTTACTCTTTTAACATTGATCAAGTGCTCTATGATTAAATATTTTCTACTGAGTTAAATACTTGACCATTTTTTAAAACACTACAATCACTTGCACACACAAATAACACCAGCTCCACTGTAATCAGGTGTCGCAGCACACCCAGATGGCACTCGGCCTCTGGGTGGGACCCCGATGATGAAGCATGTCACCAACTAGGTTGGTGAGTGAGGGGTCTTCAACAAAAGGATTGTCCCTTTCAGTACACCTCTCTTAAACTTGGAGGTATCATTTGACCTCAGAGGGCATACTCCTTCTTTTGTTTGCTAAATATTTGTCCAAGGGGAATAGGAGTACCCCCCAAAAAAAACCCTTTCTCTCCCATTGTTTTTCATTTCTTATAGTACAGTCAACATATCATTGTCCTTAAGCTCAGGACTCTGCACTGGGACACACTGCCTCTGTTTTCAACTCCCCGCAGCTGGCTCATTGCACTTGTCAGTCCCTGTCCTCCCGCTTCTCTTGGATTCCCCTGAACAGCAGCTTGAGCTGACACCACTTGCACATGTATTTGAGGGTGGGCTACCCGAAGCTAGTCCTTTGGGGTTACATGACCATCTTCCTTCTCATGGCTTTCCTCCCCTGCAGGTCTAACTCTCTGCAAAAATGTAGAAGTGAGTGTGCAGGGTCTTTCACAGTAGGAGATAAGGGGCATATTATCAAAACTGCCGCTAAAACGGCGATAATGGGCTTGATAATATGCTTTATGGAATTCCAATTGAAGCCCATGTTAGATGTGAAGGACATCTAACCTGAGCTTCTATTGAAATTCTCTTTGCCATATTATCAAGCCCAAGTTTTCTGCCGCTAAAGCGGCGATAATTTAATCGTCTGTCTTGATAATATGCCCTGAAGTTCTTTGTTCATGTTCGGCCCTTTGGCTACAGCAGCACTAGGCAGGGCATGTCACGGCTCCATCCTCCCTACAATTGAAACTTTCTCCTGAATTTTACTCCACCCACACACCAACTATCTATTACCTCATTCACTCTCAGCATTCCAGACATCAGCTGACACCATACTACAGCCCTACATTCCAGACTTGATACTACAGACCTACATACCAGACACCATATTACAGACCTACAAACCAGACTTGATACTACAGCCTTATATACCAGACACCATAATACAGACCTGCATAACAGACACCATACTACAGACCTACATACCAGACACCCTACTACAGACCTACATAACAGAACCCATACTGAAGACCTTCATACCAGACTCTATACTGCAGCCCTATAAACCAGACTTGATACTACAGACCTACATACCAGACTTGATACTACAGTCCTACATACCAGAACCCATACTGAAGACCTTCATACCAGACTCTATACTACAGCCCTATAAACCAGACTCGATACTACGGACCTACATACCAGACACGATATTACAGACCCACATACCAGACTCGATACTACAGACCTACACACCAGACACAATATTATAGACCTACATACAAGACTCGATACTACAGACCTACATACCAGACTCGATACTACGGACCTACATACCAGACTTTATACTACAGACCTACATACCAGACTCGATACTACAGACCTACATACCAGACACCATACTACATACCAACCTCGATACTAAAGACCTACATACCAGTCACCATACCACAGACCTACATACCAGACACCATACTACATACCTACATACCATACTCTATACTACAGCCCTATATACCAGACACCATACTATAGACCAACATACCAGACACCATAATGCAGACCTGCATACCAGGCACCATACTACAGACCTACATACCAGACTCTATACTACAGCCCTATAAACCAGACTCGATACTACAGACCTACATACCAGACTTGATACTACAGACCTATATACCAGACACCATATTACAGACCCACATACCAGACTGGATACTACAGGCCTACACACCAGACACCATATTACATACCTACATACCAGACTCGATACTACGGACCTACATACCAGACTCTATACTACAGACCTACATACCAGACACTATACTACAGACTTGCATACCAGACCATACTACAGACCTACATACCAGACAGCATAGTACAGACCTGCATACCAGACGCTATACTACATACCGACATACCAGGCACCATACTACAGACCTACATACCAGACACCATACTACAGTCCTACATACCAGACACCATAATGCACACACCAGACTCTATACTACAGCCCTATATACCACTTGATCCTACAGACCTAAATACCAGACTCTATACTACATATCTACATAGCAGACACCATACTACATACTACAGACCTACATACCATACTCTATACTACATCCCTATATACCAGACACCATACTACCGACCTACATACCAGACACCATATCACAAACTTACATACCAGACACCATAATACAGTCCTACATACCAGGTACCATACAACAGACTTGCATACCAGATACTATACTAGAGACCTACATACCAGACACCATACTACAGACCTACATACCAGACTCTATACTACAGCCTATATACCAGACACTGTACTACAAACCTACTTACCAAACTCTATATACCATACACCATAATACAAACCTACATACCACACTCGATTCTATAAACCTGCATAACAGACACCATACTGCAGTTCTACATTCCAGGGACCAGACAACATACTACAGTCCTACATACCAGGCACCATACTACAGACCTGCACACCAGACACCATACTACAGACTTACATACCAGACACCATACTACAGTCCTACATTCCAGGTACCAGACAACATACTACAATCCTACATACCAGACACCATACTACAGACCTGCATACCAGACACCATACTAGAGACCTACATACCAGACACCATACTAGAGACCTACATACCAGACTCTATACTACAGCCTTATACACCTGACACCATACTACAAACCTACATACCAGACTCGATTCTACAGACCTACATACCAAACACCATACTACAATCCTACATTCCAGGTACCAGACAACATACTACAGTCCTACATAGCAGGCATCATACTACAGACCTGCATACCAGACACCATACTACATACCTACATACCAGACACCATACTACAGACCTACATACCAGACACCATACTACATACTATAGACCTACATACCATACTCTACACTACATCCCTATATACCAGACACCATACTACAGACCTACATACCTGACACCATACCACAAACTTACATACCAAACACCATAATAAAGTCCTGCATACCAGGTACCAGGCACCATACTACAGTCCTACATACCAGACACCATACTACAGACCTGCATACCAGACACCATACTAGAGACTTACATACCAGACACCATACTACGGACCTACATACCAGACTCTATGCTACAGCCTTATATACCAGACAGTATACTACAAACCTACTTACCAGACTCTATATACCAGACACCATACTACAAACCTACATACCAGACTCGATTCTACAGACCAACATATCAGACAACATACTACAGTCCTACATACCCGGCACCATACTAAAGACCTGCATACCAGACACTATACTACAGACCTACATACCAGACACCATACTACAGACCTACATACCCATCACCATACTACAGTCCTACATTCCAGGTACCAGAGAACATACTACAGTCTTACATACCAGGCACCATCCTACAGACCTGAATACCAGACACCATACTACAGACCTACATACCAAACACCAGACTACAAACCTGCATACCAAACACCGTACTAAATTCCTACATACCAGACACTACACTAACGACCTACATACCAGATACCATAGTACAGACCCGTTGCTCGGCACTGGCTCACCACCACTCCCTCACCATTCTCGTCTGGGCAGCAACTGTGTCCAAACCATATCTTTGGTTTTCCCACTGGTCCTAAATTACCTTTAAGCCCCTCTTTACCATCTTCAAGGTTTCAAGCCCCCAACTGCACCAGATAAGTTTCTCCAAGTGGATTAAGATCATGTCCATTCTGAGGCCCGCTCACTCATTTCCCGCAGAGGTGGCAGTTGCTAAACCAGTGCATCACCGCGTTGCCATGGCAGTGCACCGCTACTGCATCCTCATCCAAACCATAGTGCTGGACCTGAGACTACTATTTTCCTGCTCCCCTGTCCTTTTCACTATAGAATGACAATAGAGCCAAATCACTCTCTTATCTCTTTCCATCTCGGCTCCCGTCATAGTGAATGCCTGTTAGATCTCCCTTAATCTCGCCGATCCACTGGCCTCACATAGCCTCATGCACCACGACTTCCACCTGCACAGGTCCCTAAGCTTGCCCTCTTTCCACCATAAGCCATACCATAAAGTCGCAGCCCCTATCCTAAAGGGATTTGTCACAAAACATTCTGCCACCCAGCCTCCACCTATTAAATGCACTAGCAGCACCCCAACAACTTCTTTAATCGGCGTATCATGCTATCTCCAAACAACAGTCATTGATATCTCTCCTATGGGTACTCCTTCTGATAAACCCATTTTTGCCACCTAGGACTTTTGTGTTATTTGGGATCCCCAAAGGCCGGCCTACTTGGCTGACAACAAACTGCTTTCTGCCAACCCAGGTAGATTTTTGCTATAGCATTCCATTTTACAGAACCTAACTAGGCTGATTTTATGAATGTGCCTCTTTTCTGATAGTTTAAATTCTATATTTGGACTATTTATCCACACTTTTATTTCAAGATCTCTTGAGCTATTATAGCCTGCTCTAAAAATCTATGACATAGGCAGGCCCACCTACCCAAAATGTAGGCCTGAGGTGAAGGCAAAAGACTCTTCTCATATGTCAACCTGCATCTCTTGCCTCTTGGTGTTAGAGCGGTCAACATCCTATTTCAGGCACCCACTTCTCAGTTCACTGAGTACAAAGGATCCTGCTCAGGATCTGTACCATCAACAACTGCATCTACAAGGAATCCTGGCTCTTCCGCCCACAGTGCAGCTTTCTTTCGTAACAGAGAATGATGAAGTATCTGAGTGTCCTGGTCTACTGGTCTGAGTGTGGGTTATTGGAGTGGGAACATCATGGCAACACTGTCTTTGCTTGGACAGTCCATTGCTCAGGGACCTCCAGAGCAAGAGCGGTAGCGGAATGTTTCGACAGCGTCTAACAGAAGAAAGCGGTTATTTGCTACAAAGTTCCAGGAGATGACGCTACTTCTGGGTCATGGCTATCATTACGGCAACAGATACTATAGCTCTCCAGCCTTGTGATCTGAGAAGCGTCCTGCCCCGTAAATATGATTTTCTCTTACTATTCAGCAGTAGGGCAGGGCACTTATCTTGCTTCTTATGGCCAATCGCAACCTCGCTGTGCCTATTGCCACAACCCACAGAGCACTGTAAATAAAGAACACCCTTTGCAAGAGGCCTTCATGAGTTGAGCCTAAGTAACAAAGTCTCAGTCTTCTGGTCATTGCACACATTTATTGACTCTGGATATTTTTTTTTCTGAAAGTGTCACCTTATGTGGCAATTTCTATTAGTCACATATCCACAATAGATTGCCATGGAGGGTCTAACTTTGACCCTGTGAAGATGGAACATGGCCTTGCACGATGCGCCATAAGATTTTAGCATCAATGCGCTTTTCCTGAGTAGCAGTGTGAGATGGTGCTCATATCTATTCGTATATAATTTAAAGGGTAAGGTGATGGATTTGTAAAACTTGAATGCAGCCATTGGCTGTGGATTTTTGCTTCTAGCTGGTCTAATTTTAGAGATAGGATTTCACGCACTCGCGCACCATGGACCGATGACAATTGCATCTTCGTCAATCTATCAGAGGTGAATAATGAGCCTGAGCAGGAACACTGTGGCCAAGAACTGTGAAATTTATAATAAATATTCTAAGTTCCGCCGCCCAGTTCTGTAAAAGCTCACCTCCTGCAGAGGTTCTATTGAGTCATCTGTTTCAAGGCTCTTTTGTAGGGGGAAAATGATCTGTCGGTGGCCACAGAGCTGTGCAGAAATCTTTGGGCTTGATTCACAAATGATACGCTTTTCACCGAATCCTAAAATAGTCAAGGTAGAAGAAGCTGAAACTATTATTCTCCTCCGAAGAACCCAATCGTTGCTCGTCACTAATGAAGGCGCAACAGAATAATAATCTCCCAAAATTTTGACTTGTGCACTACTACTACAGCTATTAAGTGTTATTACTACTAGTAGTAGCGTTACTACTAATACTCTTCCAACTACTACCACTGTAACATTATTACCACCACTAGTAAGAGTAATTCTACTATTGTTACTACTGCTTCCACTGGTACTCCTACTCTACAACTATTAATTTTATTTTTACTACAGTTGCTTCAAGTTTTTTTGTTACCACTACAATTATGTATACTACTACTAGTCACACTACTACTATTACTCATACTACTGCTTCCTCTGTAACATTACTACATGACGAATAAGAATGGTGCTAGCTTTGTTGCAACCACTACATCACATACTACACAATGACAAGCATTATTAGTACAGTTACTACTATTTCTACTATTGCTACTACCACTAGTAATGCTGTTACTACAACTGAGAACAACATAACAACTTCACTAAAAATGAGTGTATGTATCACACGCAACACCCAAATAATTCTACTCACTAGATTAATAAGTCTGACACCCTCACTCCAGGCCTCTCTAACATCCTGATCTTCAGGCGACAGAAAATATCAAATACAGTCTCTGTGGCAGTAGTTGCAGCCAATGCCACCAATCACCCATCATAAATATTGGTGCCTATCGATGCCAAGGATTGCTTCCTACTCTGTCACTCTCATGCATCGCAAGGTCTCTTACTACAACACATCCGCTAGACAATACTTGCTGACATCCTTGGATCGCAACAACACTGACTCATAGATTTCAATCGTTTGGGAGTGTGGGTTGCTTTGCAGGGACCGATGCAGTACATACGATCCCTAAATAACACAAAGGGCCTATGAAGCCCCGCAGTCATGGGGGATTCTGCACACTCGCAGCAGAATCTCCACAATGAGAATTCTCATTGTGGCGATTCCGCCCTGAGTGCGGAGACTTCTACGCGACTGTGGGAACTCCACTGCAAGTGCGGAGGCCCTTTGTGAATCAGGCCCTGTGTATCAAATGCCACCTCCAGAAACCAATACTGATGTTGAGGATCAAATACCATGGGACGCTCCCCTTGAAGAGATAAACACATCTTTGTTGTCTAATGTTAAAGCACCAAGCCAAGAAAACAGATCGATACATGATGACTCTGAAAGACAACTGTCTGCATGGATGCAGGGACAACTCATGAACCTGGATGCAGGGACAACTCATGAACCTATGTTGTCTTCGAGTGGATCTTGCGGCTGACGACTAACATCAAACTTACTCCTGGACACTCCATTATTCTCTTAAAGCTCTAGTCATTTTTCAGTGTCTACCATTTCACCTCACTTCTCATCAAGGAGGAACCGCCAATAACATGAAGCCAGTCGACTACACATTCACAACACAGGCTTGGCAGTGGCTAAGCCATGGGAAGTTTCCATGTTGCAAAGAAAGGCCTGCTTGAGCCTTCTTTGCACGGTTGGACCAGGATTTATAGAGTAAAGGGAGTGATCACTGTCAAAGACGGATCCAGCTCCCGAGAGGGACCCAACACTTTAGCCAGACTCCGTCCTACTCTCAACAAACGTCTGCAGCAGTGTAGCCTTTACTTGGTCTGCCAGTCCCTCATTTGTATCTTCATCATTAGTGCAGGCTCACCACCCAACCGTGTGATTGTAATACAATAATCAGCGGCCCTCTAGCACCACCGCTACTAATGTCAGCATGTTCTCTATGGCAACAAACAGGTGTGACTGAATACAACCCCCTCAGCAGTAACCTCAAGGAGCCCCGTGCTAGTGGCTTGAGTCAGGATCTGACTGGTCCTATTCTTTTCCTAGATAAATCTCAGCCTCTGAGACTTTGCGGCAACGAACGAACACCGGCTGCTGGGCCTTGATGATAAAGGTCTTTAGGAGTCCTGCACTCACAAAATGCAGGTTTAGAGGGTGACTGGTTTCCTCTGAGGTGCTACAATCTAGTATTGTCATGTAGTTCTTATAAATCTATATAAGATCTGTGCGTTTAGGCAACATACACTGCGGGCTTGGTGTTTGAACCGATTCCAAACACCCCCAGTGGGTATGTTGGCCTGTGTACCAGCTAGCTCACAGTGCCACTAGAAACTCCTCTTTACCAAGGAGAGACTAGTTCTTGGCAACTATCGAACATGACAACCCTGATCCCTCAGAATCCTGGAAACAGTGCGATACTTTTCGCTCAGTCACTCGTGCTCACTTAGTCTCAGAGATGTACACAGAATAAATGATAGGGACGTTTTCAATAAGCATTTATTGAACAGTTGGCATTCTAGTGTAAAATAGGTGTGCTGAGATAATCACCAGTCAGTAACAGATATAAACAATTAGAAGCACTGGAAAACTGAAAGGATAGTAAATCTCTACCATTTTGTTATACCCATGAATACATTCAGGTATATGAAATATATGACAATAAAATGCGTACTCCTACGATGCAATCCTAACTAGATGTACCTAAGTGTACCTAGCATGTGTGTAGGTGTGAAAGCCAAGAATCCCTCTAGGATGGAATCAACCCCATTACCCGAAGTGAGAGACTGTGGGACCCCGCCTTGGTCTCGAGTTGGACACCCCGCAAGGGATGTTCAGACCGCTGCGAACTGGAGTGTCTGCATGCAGGAATCTCAACGTCTAGCGTCAGTATGTCGGCATGGAAGTCGTGTTCTCTTCTGCCTATCTCAGCAGGATTTGATATTTATATACCCAAAAGTATCCATGGGTTCTACCTTGCTGTGCCACCGTCGGACTTAGGATGACGTCAGGAATGAACCTTGTACATAGTTATTATGCAGGAGATGATAATCCTGCTGAATTTCCAAGAATCCTGAATCCTCATGCATAATGTGTGAGGCTATTGTTCAGGGAAACCCCACGTTCTGTAAGGAGTACTGTAACTAGATAAAAGGTCAGCCCTAACAGCCGTTATGTATGTAATGAAGGGATGCATATAGGGGAAAGGTTGTGATGTTTCCCGGGCCTATATTAGGGTACCTATATGGAATATAAAAGTATTCTCTTCTTCTTCTTTATCTTCATGAAATATGAAAGCAAACTTCTTCTGGTCTGCAAGAAATCCATGCTCCATCAGTTAATAAGCAGTGGTGAAGCCAATAGGCCTGGTTAGCATTTCAAACCTGACTTAAACATAAACTGATGAAAAAAAAACAATTAGAGACCTGCTGTGGTAAAAAAAATACAAATCAAGCCAGACCTAAAAACCTGCTAGTCACCATGTACTAGTGCTGAATATGAATCCCCCATTCCGTTTTTTTCAATGCAAGCCAAAGGGTCGCCTTCATATTTAAACATGTTTTATAGAGTACATATATTTCAACATAATGCAAAACAAACCAAGACATTCTAGCACAGTGTAATGCAACATATAATGCCATAAAACAACGTAATATAACCCACTACCCAGAGCTAATCTAATGCAAATTAACACAAACTAATGAATTATAATTAGGGCTTCCAGTTCAATCTGTATTTATCCATATTTATTTTTTGGCCATCTTATTGGAATTTATCCACATTTATTTTTCTGTTTTGAGGATAAATGGAGTCGTAAAATGGTATATTTCTACAGTAATTTAACTCTTAGATGTGCACACATACATGAATGCCTGTCACGTTTTAGCAAATTAAGCAACCACATATAACAAAACACTGTAACCAAAAGTGCATATTATTGTCATACTCCAAATGCATGTTAGCATATGCCTGTATTTAAGGAAATCTGATCCTGTTTTGTAAGTCCCCATTCTGACTTTAGCTTTTGTCTGGAATTCATGAAAGACAGCACGGTGAGTCACTCACAAGAAGCATCATTTTCAGTATTTTTGTGTTTTTAAAAATAAATACAGACGGAAACACACTGTTGTCTGTAATCAGTAAAAGCGGAAAACTGGGAGCCTTAATTATAATGCAATGTAAGACAACACAAAACATGCACATACAATTGTGTTTCTGACAAATCTGTCTTCCACCTTCCTGCGCGCTTTGTATTGGTTGTCCCTCCCACTTCCCAAATGCTGCAGCCGCCATTTTGTGTCAGCAGCAGGCGCGCAATACCCATTGGGTTCAACGGGCTTCTGCCCCCCCCCCCCCGTCATGTGTGACAGCCCGGGCTGAGACAGCTTCCCCAACTGACACACAGACAGTTTTTGAGCAGCCAGCCGCACCCGAGTACTTCACAGGTCTTTAAAAGACCATTCACTTGTTAATGAGGATTAGTTGGTTTTTTCACCCCTTCTTAGAGCCCCTGCACCACCACTCTGCCTATTGCTGGAAGAATCAGCCCCCCCCCCCCCCCCCGCCGAAATGTTTATCAGCCCCACCCGAAATTTGCCTCTAGTTGCGCCTCTGGTCAGCAGTCTCTGGTTGTTGATTTTATGGGGCATAGTTTCTCCTATGTCCCTCTTGTTGTGTTCTGATTCGTCCCCCCAACTCCTCATATTCAGCAGATCCTAGCCCTGAAGAAGGCTACTAGTAGAAAATATATAAACATATATTTTCTAAGGAGAATCGGGCCCTTTTCGCTCCAAGAACAAATATCTTTAGAAATCGTACGCTGGACGCATCAGGGGCTTGATTCCTTTGCACTCAAGAGGCAAACTCAAGGTCAACTCAAGGACGACGTGGATACAGGCAATACATCAGCAGAGATCTCAGGGCCGAGAGTCCAGTAAAGATAAGATTGCTTCGACAGCTGCTCTGTCCACACAGATCGAAACATGACTTGGAGTAAGCAGGGTCTTCCAGGAGGTGGGCCCTCCGCATAGAAGGGGCTTCAGGGGCTATTTCAGTACCTTGCCCAAAGCCCTCCCCTTATAATATGCAAAAGCCTGTTATTCTGATACTCGTTTCTGTTGTCACATAAAAACTTGTGTTGCTTTATAGTTAACTTTGCTTGCTATTTTTATATTTGCCAAGTCTTTATTTTAAATTCTCCCCCACTCCTAAATGGGGGTTTATGTTTGCTCACTTCGACAACCATCCGATTCGTGTTATGTGAAGAATCATTTCTCAATCAAATATATAGCCAAAAACAGACATTTTTATTGGCAGAAATTCCACCCCAACCTGAAAAATACTGTAACAGTTAACAGGCCCCAATAAAACTGTTTTTGTGCTAATTATAAGGTCTCCCAACCTCATTATGTTCCATTAGACAAACCTTCTGCCAATCATCATGGTAATTCAGACAAACATTTTACTAGTTATCATGTCCTATGAGATATGGTACATAATGCATCAGTTAACATGTGCTCCCTCCCAGTTACTGTCGCTGTAAGGAAATGAGCTGAGGTCGATATTGTGCCTGTAATATCAGCTTTTGTGTCTGTAATTACATCCCCATCGGGCACTGACAATTGCCAGAATCGCCTAGGCATCATGCAGTCTGCGAAAGCATGGATGACTCTATTACAAGATAAAACAAGTCACGGCGCAATGTACGTGAAGCTGATATGATCTTGCGCCATTTTGGTAACTTCATGTTACTTTCATTGCGTAATATACCAGATATGGTGTTACGCCACATCAGATAATACATGCCGCTTGTGGTAAAAGGTTATCTTTAGCCCACATGAACAACAGAAAACGAATCCCTGTTGTTAGCTGTGCTTGTGTTTTTGCAAAATGGAGGAGAGGATGCATTTTGCGCTGACATATAGCGCTAAATGCCTTTTTGCATCATTTTTCTGAAAGTTCATGTAATTTCGCTAAAAGAAATTATGAACATTTCGCACAACCTTGATATAAACAGAATTACTCCTAAAGAATCGCAATCTACGCATTGTATCAGCGTTTCATTTGCGCCAGCTGCAGGAGCTGCGCACAGGCTCCTGTTTGGGGACAGGAACATATTGTTCCTCATCAGACTGTGTCGTGTCCGGGGCAAGCCGGAGAAAGGCAGAAAAGAGAGAAAGAAGAAGTTGAAAAAGAAAGGCTAACAGCAAAAAAGGAAGAAAAAGTCCCTGGAAGAGTGAGATAAGGAGAGACAAGAGTGTTAGCAGAAAGAGGTATTTGATGCAATCAAGATTAGGTAGCCTGGATATTAGCAAATCCAAGCCAGCAGCAGGCTCTTAAGAAACACTTTAGATCGCGGCACTTATTTCCACCCGCAAATTAAGCAGAGTGCTTGGAGATTTTGTGTTGGGCAGCATTATATACACCCAGGGCTTTAAGTGGGATGAAAAAAATGAAGGGTCTCCCAAACGGGCGTGGCCGATGTAATTAAGGGCGTGGCTTAAAACACCTCAGCGAAAATGCTGTACTTAGCAGGCGCGAAGGGCTTCAGCCGCCACCCCCCCCACCCACCCCCCGTCGTGTGTGGCAGCCCGGCTGAGACAGCTTCCCGGGCACACACACAGCCGCACCCGAGCACTTCACAGGTCTTTAAAAGACCATTTGCATGTGAAGATGCCTTGAAGTTGTTTCACCCCTTCTAAGAGCTCCTGCAGCTCCACTCTGCCTATTGCTTAAAGATTCAGCCCCCCCCGAAATCAGCTCCACTCTGCCTATTGCTTAAAGATTCAGCCCCCCCCAAATATTTTCTTAGCCTCCCCCCCCCGAAATGTGGCTTTAGTTGCGCCTCTGACACTTAGCATAGTGTGCCGTCCGACTTTTGCAGCTTCTGTCATTGCATCCAGATATATGATACAAGTTACATTACACCTACAACAAGCCAGGACTGTTGGCTTTATCAATGGTTGTTAGTTGCACAAGCAACAACTATGACTTCGTTGAATTTAGTATGACAATCCTTCAGTGATGATGAGACTGTGAAAGAAAGTTAACGAGTCTCTTCGAAGTTAACCCAAAGGCAGTGAAGGCTGGCACTGCGGGAGAGTTCATATTTGTTTTCCACCCGGAGGGTGAGGGCAAAAACGAGAGCCCGACGGGACCTGGATCACTTAAAGCCCTGTGTACACCATATGTTCATATACCCTCTCGGGCCTTGTTCTCGATTCATAAAACTACAAATTAATTAGAATAAACATATAATTCACAGCGTCCCATAATGCAAACAGTCCTTGTTGTCAGAAAGCTTTGTCTTACTTCCGGTCCCTTTCAGCACCAAGGACAGCGGCTGTGTTACACGTCCAGTGTCCAAGGATGCTGCACCATGCCGATTTCTCATTATAATGGGCTTGGAGTTGCCAAGGCACACTGAGGCCTCCCAGGAGAGTAAACACGCACTCATTTATCTGCAGTGACCTACATTACAAAAGGGATCGTATTCTGCTTCTTTCAGGGGTTGTAAGCAGCCCCACCCTCTGCTGTCATTGGCATCCCTGGACACCAATGCGTGTTTACTTTGAAAGGTCAGCCTTATGTTTCAGCCTCCATGGACTTGACCAGGATGAAAAAACTACAGGTTAATAGGCTGAGCTACTCTGTACTTAATGCATAATAGGTACTGCATAATGGATACATGTCTGGCATGCAAGCCAATTTGGGCCCATGGAGGTGATGCAAAAAACACCTACAATGTATTCAATTTAAACATACATCTGTAGCTTGCTGGAGGATGCAAATGTCTAAGCTGTATTCATTCTAGGACAGAATAAGAGTTTAAGTCTTGTAGGAGGCCATGACTCTGGCTACTAAAATAAAGCAAGAATGTCTTCTAGCAAGAGAAGTGGTGATGACTACATTATGTCCCAGCCTATGAAAATGCTGCTTGCAAATGTACGCCAGATTTTTGTGAGCAGGTTGTAACTGTGTGATGCGACCTATGTACTAATCCCCAGTCACAGGGGTCGCAGAACGATCTGTCTAATAAATTATAATGAGGTGTTTGCTATTTCTGACCACCCCACTGACTCACTATATTTAAAGATGGTGGCCTGCAAGGAACTTCAGACCAGTGTCCATGTGTTTACATGCCAAAACAGGAAACTTTTTTTAAAAAACAGCTCCTATTCCAGGGCTGCTTGAAAACAAATGTTATGGCTTAAGTACCCATTCATGGGAGCAGGCAGTGTTGTAGCCAGCTCTATAGCCACCCGTGGTGGTCCCTGCGTTTGCCACCCTTCAGCAGCTGCTTGAAGAGTAGGGGGGTGCTGGTGAGATAATATAGAGGGGGGTGGGCAATTGCTGCCCCCGAGATGGCAGGAAGGAGAGGGAGGAGCCCTCTGCCCCCGAAACAGTTGCTACACCACTGGGAGCAGGCAAGGGTCCCCTCTTCTTCCAGTGAGGTACCATCACGATTTCCAAAGAGGCAGCTGTCCTACAGGGGATTCTGTTATCTCCTTAGAGGAGTCAGTAGTTTTTCAATGGTTTGCAACCACAATTGCAGTCTCAGACCTATGATGCATTTTACACCGAATCGCACTTAGGAGGGGATGGCCCTCTCACTCCCCTTCCAAATGCGATTCGGAATGAGTCGAAAATTTAATTTTTTGACTCAGAAATGGTTTTCCGACTCTCAAAACAGGTTTAGCGCTTATCAAAAGCTACTTTGCTATCATTTACTATGTGGCATTGCGAATCGCAGGGTTTTGATTTCAAATTGACTTTGTACAACAGGCATTAGGAAAGACAAATAACAAGCAACCATCTCACTGTCAACCCACCAGGCTCTGTCCCACATCTCATCCATTTTTGTGTGTTTTTTTGTGAGTTTTATATAGCGCAAACTTGACCCGAAGCTATCAGAGCGCTTTACATGAGCACCAGTTGAGTTACAGACGGACACATTCATTTTGTTAGGCACGGGGAGATTAAGTGATTTGTCCAGAATCACAGGATGTTGAACGTCCCTGCTGAGACTCGAACCTGGTTCTCCATCTTCGAGGTCTCTGCTCTAGCCGTTAGGCCACATCCTCATCCATGAACCTTGAGATCACAAGGCTCCAGGACAAAGGCAGGAACACACAAGAAACAAGCCAGAGTGGATAGGGGAATTCACAAGATGTTGAGGACGAATGGAATGGAAGCAAGGTCAATAAACATAAGCTATGAATTACACGCATTAAGGATTTAACGCAGAGAAAATAGGTCTGATGAGAATTATTTGACAATCATATAATTTATCTGCATATTTAAAGGGTGAGTCAAATTGGAAGACCCCTTTTCCGAATTATACTCATGACTTCATTCACTCCCAACACATTCTACACTTACAAATGCCCTTTTTTACCCAAAACAGTTTATTGTCATTGTCCAAAAAGATTCATCAGGGTTAAGGTGGTGATAACACCCAAAGCACTTCTATAGACCTCTCCTCGCTGTGACGCTCACTATGATCCTTCACTGCCACACGCTTCACCTTGGCCAGGTCTCTTTGCTTCTGCATTTTCAACATCACCTTTGTCCACTCACTTGGGGAAGGGCAGAGTGTGGGTCAAAGGGAAAAGATGTGAGAGGGAGGGGTCATTAAATGGTCCACATCAGATGGAGACTAGACTGACAGTCACTGTAGGAGCGAATTATGAATAGCCTAAACTACCAGTTGACCATTTCCCTCACTAAGGTAGCTTACAACTACTCTTAATTTTATTCAGAAAGTCCTGGACAGATTCAGCTTGTGAGAAGAACAATGGATTGTGCCATAAGTCAGTTTCGGCCAAGAAGTATTCCAGGTGGACTGCAGCAGCACGTCTTCCTTTGTCTTCTGCCTCTGCCTTTCTCTGCGCCTTGACTCATGGATGAAGGGAAGCAAGTCAAGTGTTCCATGGACAACCATCGGAGATAGCGACTGCCGCACATGGTGGTTGTATGACAAACAATCAAACGCACAACTATTGCCCTGCAGATATATCAACTGCAGGATCTTGGGCTGGAAATTATCATCAAGGAAAGCTCTTTTAGCAGGATTTTAGGGGCAAAAAAGAAAATGGAGACACTCATTGATATTTATAGAACATGAATTTGGTCATGTATGTCTGTAAAGGGATTGCTTATCTTTTAGTCACTATGTAAATGCCTAATCTACTCCTAAATTCGGATAACCCACACAATATCATGGTACACAATATTGTTGACAAAAATATTGCTTACCAAAATATTCTGCTCCGATACTTATAATGATACGTACAAAAATATCAGAAAAAATATCGCTAACTCTAACATCATCAAAAAGCAGGCAGATTATCGATCTTTTAATATAAATAGAGTTCAAAGTAGTACTTTTAAAATATTTGCATTTATATATTTAATATAATGTATCTGAATGTATTCCACTAATAGTTAACGATAGATATACATGTTTACTTACATAAACACATACATATATATGTATGTGTGTGTCTGTATTTATATACATACATATATGTATAGTGTAACATAAATAATACATATGTTTATTTTACATGATATTAATATTTCATATTTTAAACTTCGTATGGAAATATACATGTACATATATTGTTGTAATAATTAATTGACAACATTAATAAAAAAAATATTAATTCTTTCCTTTATATATGTATATAGATATATAGATATATATCTATCTCTATATATGTATCTATAGATAGATATATGTATATAGATATGTATAGATATATATATATAGATATATATATCAAACAAAAATCCCAATTTAACAAGCTTCAAAAGAAGAGGGCACAGACTCCAACTGTTGTGGTGCCAAAAATATGTATATATATTTAGTGCTTGATCACATATATATCAACAGTAGGTAGTTATAGTTAGAACCTAGTTTCCATGAACAAAGCATTTTTGGTTTTGCTAATAAATTTAGCGCTGTTTGACAAATCTTTGCGAAATGTTCAAAACTAGTTTGCCAATCACTTAATCTGCTGTCTTGAAAGTTTAGTGGTGATTCGTCAAGTGGGGGCTGAGAAAAGGGGGGGGGGGGAATATGTCTTCTCCATGCAAATTCCCATAAGGATTTTAGACACAGCTACAGCCTGAACCGTTTAACGGAATTATACCAAAGTTGGCAGAAAGGTAGATTTTAGAGCAGAAACTGACCTTTTTGTAATTTGGTGTAAATTCGTTTGGTAGTTTTGCAACTATTGAAGGAAAAATATTTATAGATATCTAGGGACGCGAATCCTCAGCGGATCTGACAGATATCATGGTAAGATCTGATTGGCTGCCAACACTTCAACAAGGAAGTGTTGGCAGCCATCTTGGGACTCTGGCTTTTCCGAGTGCCAAGAAAAGAGGGGAAAATACACATAAGGAGGCAGGGTAGGAATTACCTGCCCCCTAGGCCTGGTGGTAGGGTCCCACAGAGACCCTGCTGGGGGCCAAAAATTGTATCTTTTTTTAAATATTTTGCTGCAGAATCGCAGAGGATCCACAAATCCGGTGCAAAAATGAAAAAAAAATAAACAAGCGCGTTTTTGATCAGTTAGTCATTCTCGTGTTTATTCTGGAGCCGAATGCGATCTCCTGCTCTCTTGTGGTAGGTGTTAGTTTCAGAGGGTGGCTCCTCCACTCAGGCGGAGGAGCGTCGCCCCACTGCTTTCAGAACAGGAAAAATAGAATGATAATAAACATCATTATTATCATTTTATTTTTCCAAGCTTTGGGGGCTGGGTCAGGGAGAGGCATGGCTGGTGCCACAGGAGGAGGAGTGGTTCATGCACTAAGTGCGCATGATGGTTTGGCCGGCCATCTTGGCCAGGCCAAACAGTCATGCGCACTTTGCATGTTTTTCACAGGCTGTAATACGCAGCCTGGGTGTGTAACATGCACAGGCTGCATGTTCGCGTTTGAGCGCCGAACCACGGTGCTCAGACCAATCAAAACGCAGCATTGTGATTGGCTTAAGGGAGACTGTGTGCTTCCAGATTTGTCAATGAAGGAGGAGAGGTGAGGAGAGACGGAGACGCCCGTGATCGAGGAGAGACGGATGCTGCCGAGGAGGTAAGTGATTTTTAAATATTTTTATATTTTGTCTCACCATGACACACCCTCACCGCCCCCCTTCCCTGCCAGCCTCTCCTGGTCAGTTCATAATGCGGTAAGTACTTCACACAAAAAACACTGGTTTCTCGGCGCTGCATTTTGTCTTCAGATCTTATTCAGACACAAAAGAGTTCTTTTCCTCAAGGGAAACTGTATATGTCAGGAAGCACAGCCTTCTATTAGCAGAATAGATTTGCGTCTCAATCGAAGACATCACTCGACGCATGTTGAATGAACAGCATACATTTTTTTTAAAACATGGTAATCAAAATTCGAACGGCATGGTCGACATGAGATGCGTACCTTGAAAGTGTGCGTGCAATTTTTTTCAGAACACAAAGTCTACGTTCTAGCAGATGGTACAAAACCTCAAAATGTGCTCTAAGTGCTTTGTTTTCCAAGCTTGGCTGTCCCTACTAACTGTACTTTTCACATCCCACAATATGGATTGGGCTGGTAGCACTCCTCACGCTAAAATGCGCCCCCACTCATAATAGCGCTAAGAAACACTTACATGCAATGAGGCTACATATTCGACCGGTGATACTCAGCCTTTCATCCTCCAGAAGTGCTCACATTATTTTTAAAAACAACAGCTTGAGGGGGTTTTTCCCAGGGACGCTAGGCAACATCAACTTTGTGTCAATTTTTAAAGTGTGTTTGCCATTTTGATGCACCTATATTTCTTTTATCACTGTTTTGTTTTTATATATGTTTTGTCTCATATAGAAACATAAATCGAATTGGGTTAATTTTTCTTAAATCTGAGGTGTCTCCAAAAGTGCACACCGAAATGAGGTATAACATTGTGGGTAAGTGTTGTAATCTTTGTAAAGGGGATTACCTTTTCCCCTCCCCTCCCATCCTTTCCTTTTCCCTCCCCCCTCCTTCTCTCCCTTGGTACTTACCGTTCTTTGGAATGTTCATGTGAAGCTCCCAGTAGAATGTTCGGTGAGCTCCAGCGTCAGTCGGTGCGTGAGGATCTTGGTTAATAAACTCAGGGGCATATTATCAAGAAACAGAGTTAAAATTATCGCCGCTTTAGCGGCAGAAAACTGCTGATAAAGCGGCGATAATGGGCTTGATAATATGCCCTTGAGAATTCCCATAGAAGCCCATGTTTTGGTGACAATATGGGCTCCTATTGGAATTCTCAAGTGCATATTATCAAGCCCATTATCGCCGCTTTAGCGGCAGTTTTCTTTCGCTAAAGCGGCGATAATTTTAACTCCATGCTTGATAATATGCCCCTAAGTTTCATCTGTACCTCAGAGCCTTCGTTTCTTTCACAGTAAAGTTATCGTCTACACACAAGTTTCAAGTGGATTTCAGTTTGATTCAAGCCAGTTGTGCCAATACAAATATTACATTCTTAAAAAGAGACATTTTATAATCCCCATAGCCCCTTTTTATAATTTCCGGCAACCTACCCCATAGCCCTAGTCTTTACCCTAGATGAGGTAAACCGTGCTATAAAAGCTAGCAAAGGAGGAAAGGTACCCGGCCCGGACGGAGTACCAACAGATCTTTTTAAATCCAATCTAGATTTATGGGGCCACTCTTAACGCAGGTCTTAGCAGCCTGCTGTTCAACTGGATTCATAAAGACCTGGTCGGAATCAATTGTGGTCCCAATATACAAAAAAGGTGACCGACAGGATCCAGCATGTTACCGGACAATATCACTGCTGGACTCCTTGGTTAAAGTGGCTGGGCAAAGGGTGCTCAACCGGCTCCAGGCTTGGGCAGAAGATAATAATGTTTTATCAGATTTACAGTTTAGATTCCGCGAGGTCTTGGGCACAGTTGAACAAGGACTAAACCTTAATATCTTACTGGGAAAGTACATGTTGTCAAAAAAGGGAAGATTATATTTGGCTTTCTTGGACCTTATGGCAGCATTTGACTGTGTAGTCCATGGTAAATTATGGAACAGTTTAGCCGATAATCTCCACTAATACACTTTCTGAGGCAGCTGTATAGTAGCGCGAAAGCTAGGGTTCGGCATGGAGCCAGGGGCGAATGTACTGCGTTCTTCAACATGGAGAAGGGGGTTAGACAGGGCTGTGTCCTGGCACCTTTTTTATTCACACTCTACACTAATGGTTTGGGGAAAACTATGGTAGAGAAGTGCCAGGACTTGCCACAAATAAATAACTGCCCTCTACCTGCCCTTCTCTACGCGGACGACGCAGTACTAATGGCCCGAACGCAACTGGGTCCACCACTGGCACTCACTAACTACACTGAGTAGATGAAAAACCCGGATCTGAGAGTGAACACCACAATAACTTTTATAATGAAATGCGGTAAAGGCAGTGCGAAATGTAGCGACATGTTTAATGACAGTACAAAGGTGGAAACTACTACCACATATCCCTACTTAGGCGTATTGTTCGACCACAAGGGATCATGGTGCAGGCTGTCAAGACTAGAAAACTACTTTTCATGCAAACCACGGCAACTCTGGTTTATTTTGTGAAGAAGTTAGGAAGAAGACCCCCCGTTGAGATGCTGCACATCTATCGAGCAAAATGTGTCAGCACGGCCATATATGGTGCCGGCGTGTGGGGATACTGTGATGTAAAACCTACCCAGCACGTTGAGAACGCCTTTTTAAAATTTCTGCTGGCAGTTTCATGTAGCACTTCAACTTACATTTGCCACGCAGAACTAGGGATCCCATACATTACAGACCTAATAAAAGTCCAACCGGTTCTCTTATGACACAGGATCTGGACCTCAATAAAAACTTCTTTCAACCGTGACATTACAAAAGATAGATCGAGTACTAGAGATTCCCTGGCTAAAATATATAAAAGATTTTATGACTGATCTGGGCTGCCACGAATACTACGACGACCCAGCCTCTATGTGTTCCATCTCCAGAAAGGTTTTTACAAAATATTTTATGTCACATTTGGAGGCAATCAGATTCGCTGCTGAGGCATCACAATCATTGGTGCAATCTAATCAAATGATTCTAAGTACTCCCGGTATTCAGCCTTATTTATTTACTATACCGAGTGGGTACGATAGATTTCTACTGACTTGCCTTCGACTTGGTATCTTTCATCGATTGGTAAGCTTCCCCGCAATGAATGACTGGTCACAAATACTGAGTAACTGTCCGTGTGATGAAACGTCTCAGCAATCTTCCGTGCATGTAGTTTTATGCTGCAAATTTTACATTACACAAAGGAGGAGGTGGATTTTACCTATTTTAAAACTGTGGTGTCTGAAACAATGTCGACCAGCATTTTTAGCACTGCAACTTTTAGAAAACGAATGTTTATCAAGATCAATTGCATTATTCTTAAAAAGCACAATCAAATGCAGAAAAGCTATCTGTATATGAATTGCGTAAAGCATACAGGTTGGCGTTGTATTAATTGTTTTTTTACCAAATCCTGCATAATTCAATATCTTGCAATCAACCTTAACTATGTACTGTACAGCGACGGCCCGTATAGGGCGTGTTACCGGGCGGTGACGTGGGGCAGAGGAGGGGCAGGGTGGGGGGTTGCAAAATGCAGCATACGGCCGATTGCAGGTAAGTTACGAAAAAATAAAGAAAACGAATTTCATTGTGCGCGCAGCATCGCCAAATGCGATGCAGCGCGCGCAACAAAATTTGTTTTCTTTATTTTTTTTGTAACTTACCTGCAATCGGCCGTATGCCGCATTTTGCAACCCCCCACCCTGCCCCTCCTCTGCCCCACGTCACCGCCCCGGTAACACGCCCTATACGGGCCGTCGCTGGTACTGTATATGTGTTTTAAAGTGTACGCCTTTATGGTTTTATATGCAAAAATCGAATAAAGCTTATTTGATAATGATGATAATTCCTGTTTTAAATATCACCCTGCCGGGTGACCAGCAGCACTCTACAAATCTACTGATTGTGAAAATATTGTGTAAGTGGATATACTACAGTCGAAATTATTGTCGATATTCAAAAGCTAATATGGGGGTACCACATGCCCATGGCTTCCTCTTTGGTAAACCTAACACTGGCCCTGGAGAGTGAGTAAATAGGGTGCTGCAGGAACTCTTAGTTTTCATTTATCACCCCTTCCCCTTGTTACTCTAAGTCACAGATCAGAAGGGTTCTAGATTTATGTCCAGGATAAATACAGATGGAAATGTCACATAATCCAGCTATTATGAACACTTGTCTCCAGAATGTGGAATAACAAGCAGACCTGGATTTACTGGGTCCAAATCTGGGTTTGGCGTTCTCAAGCTGAGGATTAAGTTTGCTTCGATTTACAAGCAACTGTGAGAACACAGTTACAGCAAACTGTAGCAGGGCTGGCGAAAGGAGACAGGCAGGGCTTTTAAGTGGGATGAAAAAACTGGGGGTCTCCCAAAGGGGCGTGGCCAATGTAATTAAGCGCGTGGCTTAAAAACATGTACGCTAAAAATCTGTCTTTAGCATCGTGTACCGCCCGCCTTGTATTTTGCTGTTTCTGTCATTGCATCCAGATATATCATACAACAAGTAACATCATACCTAAAACAAGTCAGGACTATTGGCTTTGTCAATGGTAGTTAGTTGCATGAGACAAATAAGCAGCAACTATGGTTTGTATATAATATTGAACAAGCATTGGCATAGCCAATAGGGCTCGCTTTTGGGACCTTATAAGTATTTAGTTATGCAGCACAATATCCTTGGTGCAACAACATCAACTGTTGCATGGCTAAACACTTATAAGGTCCCAACGGCGAGACCTATTGGCTATGCCAATGCTTGTTTTTAACTTATTCCTGCAGTAGGCCTACATGGATGTGGATGGCTAAGTTTCCCTGGTACAAGGAGATAAATAAAGTTAGCAGTTTATGATTTAATGAATCGAGGTTCGGATTCAGGGCAACGGATGCCTTTTTTGCACATCCTGATTGAAATTAGGCGAGCAAAAACACGTGACTCAGGTCCAGCATGTCCTCATGGGACAGAAAAGTCAAAACACCACAGGGGAGCAGCTATTGTCAATCATGCTACTTAGTCACTGCCCAGCTTCCGGGATCGAGGGGTTCAGAGAGCAACTGGGATTTACCACTCAGATCAGCTTTCTGGGAGAGCCGTGCACGTGCAGCGCTCAACACTTCCGGTGATGCACAGGGAGATAAACGCTGGCTGCGAATAACTGACTGAGCCCAAGGTCAGCCAATAATGTGTCTGATGCCAGAAAATGAGCTTCATCTCAGCAAATGTGCTTCCTGTCTAGAAAGGAGTCTCATGCCACACAATTTTCCACCTGCAGGAGAATGTGCCAAGTGCCACAGTGGTGCTACGATGCTTCCAAAGACATGACATAAAATGTGCCCAGTGCCACAGTGGTGCCAAGATGCTTCTAAAGACATGCCATGAAATGTGCTCTATGGGCAGGATGCGTCATTCCGAGCTGCAGAATTGGCCCCATACGAAGAATGGGCTCTGTGCACATCAGAATGGCCACTATGACCCGACTGCCCCTCTTCTTCATCTCGAAGCGTGTGCCGCAATGCCACATAATGTGGCCCATTCCATTCCTTGTGCAGCCAAATGTGCCCGTGCCACAGAATGTGCTGAAAATGTGGCTTGCACTGTTGAATTTTTGCCAAAGCTGCTCTCTGGCACCCAGTTCAGTTCATGAAGCTTTATTCGGTTCATAACATGTGATGACCATAAAAGCACACGGCAAAATGCAGAAATACAAAAAATACAGACGAAATAAAAACACATTTAAAAAGTCATACTTCTCCTGTAATAAATAGATTTACAGATAAAACTGGCAGTATAAAAACATATATCTGGAGAGTTCATATTAAAAAGCAACCTCATTGCATCTTCCATATTAGAAACACCATATTTTAGAAACATGGGTTTAAAAATGTGATCCTTACATTCAAGAAGAGAGTGCAGATAAGCATAAAGTGCATGCTGCTTTGTTTTGAATGACCATCGCACGGGCAAGGGCCGACAGGGTACCTTTTTTGTTGGGGGAAGGCCACCGAGACATGTACCATTCCTAACCTTAATCTGGTTAAGACAAATCTGTGAACTGGTCGGGTTACCATGTTCAGATATCAGAAGTCCACTGGCTAAAAACAGAAAGCCAAAAATCAGAAACTGGGCAAACTGGTCGTTTTCCCCACAAAGAAAGAAGCTGTCATTTTCCACTTGAACACCTTGCAATTGTCTCTGCCTGAGGTAAAGCCTTGCTCTATACTTGGCTATTAAGATGGAGCCCAGACCAAGTGCCGCAAGAGAAGGCCCCAAAACCTTTAGGGTCATGCTACACTCATGGAACCCCTCCACCTGGCATGCCTGGAAGCCAAAGATTGAAAGCAAAACTCCAGCACAAAAGAGAAATACCCCCAAAACAAAAAGAACAAAAACGAACTTGGTGACACGTCCAGCATTCCCATCTCCAAAACATATGGGGATGGAAAATGGATACATTGTGGACACGCTTCAGTTCTACTGGTCAGACGCAAAGACTGTCAGCAAGACCTCCCAGAAGAGCGCCAGGCGTTTCTTCCCGAGTCTCCCACTTGGGAGGTGGCAAGTGTTCGTCAAACGCAGGCAACCCAGAGTCATCTGACTAGAGGCCCGCTCCGTTCCAGACTCCCGCAGCCGAGCTCCCATGGGTGCTTCTCGCCGCGCGCCGTCCCTGCACGCGCACTCATCGGGAACTGCTAATGCCGAGCACCTGCTTCCTCCCTTCTACCTGGCCGCCGGCCAGTGAACCCCGGGGAAAACCTCTGGCACCCATTTGTGGTAGAGTCCTCTGGAGTCCATATTTAAAAGGTTGGCATTAAGCCATGCAGATAAGGCTTGTTGGGGCCAGCCTACCAGCGAAGTAACGGAGATTAAGTGTGGCGCTACACCAATCTGTGGCAATTACCAAAGGCAGTGATTACTGGCAAATCAAATCATTAGATACGTTCCCAGATGTTCAAATTGGGCGCCATTTTTAAATTGCATTATATATATACTTAGAGTCAGAAGGAATGGTGTAATGCGGGCGCTTCAGTAAAACGATCTTACAATAAAGGGAAAAGAAATACAGGCAGAGCTTTTTAGGAATCCAAGACCTAGCCAATGAGGCCTCAGTACAACTAGAAAATAAAAAAAAAGAGTGTACATTTATAATTCTCTGACATAAGCAGGTTCAAGGACGGAAATACTGGTGACACGCACATTGCAAGTGAGTGTAAATAATTTGTAATGTCAGAGTAACAAACCTTGTGGGTGGACTTTGATGTGTGTATGTGTGTGTGTGCGCGGGCATGTGTGTGTGTGTGCGTGTGCATGTGTGAGCACTCGTGCATGTGTGTGTGTGCGTGGGTGTGTGCGTGTGTGAGTGTTATGATTTTTATTGAGTTTGGAATAGACATGCACAGGCTTCCAACTCTGTACAAAGCTTATGCTTGATGTTGTAACAAGTCTTGATACTTTTGCAATAACAGCACCAGTGCACATCGATCAAGACCCATACTCAGGACAAGGTGCATAGACGTGAGTGCACTTGGTGACGGACAGTGAGACTATTGACACTTTCCACTTGTCTTGCACTATAGCACGGGTACTCATAGTACGGCCCGCGGGCTGCCAGCGGCCCGGCAAGCCTTCCTTGGTGGCCCGCGGACCATGCAGACATAGTTCCTGTGCTTTAAAAAAAAAAAAAAGAGTGTCAGCAAACACCGCTGGTTGCAGCAGCGCGGAGCTGTGGGGGCCGGGTGATTCTTTTAAAGACCATTCGCTTGTTAATGAGGCTTTGTTGTATTTCACCTCTTCTTAGCGCCCCCGCATCTCCACTCTGATTGAGTGGAGATGCAGGGGCGCTAAGAAGAGGTGAAATACAACAAAGCCTCATTAGCAAGCGAATGGTCTTTTAAAGACCCATGAAGTACTCGGTGTGGCTGTGGCTGTGTGTGTGCCCGGGAAGCAGTCTCAGCCCGGGGTGGCACACGCGGGGTGAGGTGACAGAGGGCGACGAGAACAGCAGGGAGTGGGAGCAGCGGGTGAGGTGACAGAGGGAGACAGACAGAGGGAGACAGATGGGGACAGAGAGAGGGAGATGGAGGGAGGGAGGGAGATGGAGGGAGGGAGCCAGACAGAGGGAGACAGATGGGGACAGAGAGAGGGAGAGGGAGGGAGACAGAGGGAGGGAGAGGGGGAGACAGAGGGAGACAGAGAGAGAGAGAGGGAGACAGACAGATTGAGGGAGACAGACAGAGGGAGGGAGACAGATAGAGGGAGAGAGAGGGAGAGAGACAGAGACAGACAGAGGGAGACAGAGGGAAGGAGACAGAGACAGACAGAGGGAGGGATACAGAGACATACAGAGGGAGGGAGACAGAGAGGGAGGGAGACAGAGAGAGAGAGAGGGAGGGAGACAGAGACAAACAGAGGGAGGGAGACAGAGAGAGAGGGGGGGAGACAGAGAGAGAGGGAGGGAGACAGAGGGAGAGAGAGGGAGACAGAGAGAGAGAGAGGGAGGGAGATAGAGAGAGGGAGACAGAGAGATTGAGAGAGATAGAGAGAGACAGAGAGAGAGAGAGAGAGAGAGAGAGGGAGACAAGCAGAGTGGTGAGACAGAGAGACAGAGGGAGAGAGAGAGAGTGATAAAGAGAGGGAGGGAGACGGAGAGAGAGAGGGAGGGAGAGATAGAGAGAAGGAGGGAGAGATAGAGAGAGGGAGGGAGACAGAGAGAGAGAGAGGGAGACAGAGAGAGAGAGAGAGGGAGACAGAGGGAGACAGCGAGAGAGAGAGAGAGAGAGAGAGAGGGAGACAAGCAGAGAGAGACAGAGAGGGAGAGAGGGAGGGGGAGAGGGAGGGGGAGAGAGAGAGTGACAGAGAGAGGGAGGGAGACGGAGAGAGAGAGAGGGAGGGAGAGATAGAGAGAAGGAGGGAGAGATAGAGAGAGGGAGGGAGACAGAGCGAGACAGAGAGAGAGAGAGAGATAGATAAATAGAGAGAGAGATGTGTGTATGCCGGATCTGGTGGCTCAGTGGACGAAGGCGTCCGCTGCAGGGGCCTGTGTTCAACCTCATTGGCATAGTTTTTTTTGTTCTAACTCCGCCCCCTCACCCTACTGCCCCTGCCCCCACCAGTGCGGCCCTCGGCCATAAACCACACTGTAAATTTGGCCCCCGAGAGAAAGTTTGTGAGTACCCATACACTATAGTGTTCACATTTACACAACAGTGCACACAAAGACTGAGGTATGCCCTTTACTGAGGAGGGTTTAAGCACAAAACGTCCTACTGGGTTTAAGGTCCTGCTAAGTGTCGAAGTTTTTCTAGGACAAACTTCCCGAAATGTATGCAATTGTTACAGTTATTACCCATAGTTAACAAAGAATAGATTTCTGGTATGGGATTTCATGTTAAAATTATGAATTTTGCATACCTGTTTTGCTTTTTTCAAGAATAGAAAGATTTCTGTCATCCATTCAGTCCCATCATTTTCAAAATTAACTAAGGAGATAAGAGCACATCTATTTTCAGCTGCAACCTGCACCCATAAGAAAATATTGCCAATTGCTGTTTCAAAATTAATCAAGGGTAGAAGCAAAGAGAAAGTGAGAACCTGCAAATTATGGGTGGGCCTGTGATTGCGTTCTGTGCGAGCCTTTGTCTGTCTAATAATAATTAAACATTTGCTATATTTGAGTACATCCCCTCACACACAGTCACACATGTGCGTCCCTTTTTGGGAAAGTATGAAAACTATCTTACAGAAAAGGGAAGTCCAAAACAAGCTCTAGCGTGTCTATGATTGTTGAACATCTTTGAGAAATACCCACACATCACCGTCTACTGGGGTGGAAGAGACCCCGAACAGAACGCGTCTGCCTGCTCCTCTCCCAGTTTTATAATGAGGGGCTATGCTGCTTTAACTTTGCAATGTTTTTGTTACTGCTATATTTGCATTACATTTTGGATTTTGAGTTTGTGCTTCTGTAACACTCAGGTGCAAATGTCTATTTCAAAACCGACTGTTTATTTTTTATAGACTTCCATTCTTGGTTGCTAAGATGTTATCAAAAAGTTACATTAATGCCCTGAAGCGCTGTTTCCTGGCATACTTGCTTTTTAAGATACCTCATTGAATAAATGGCATATATATTATATAAAATAACTTGCCACTGGATTACAGCATAGCCTTCCTTGCAGTGCAACTTTCACTATTTGTCTATTTGTATGCAAGTAATCTCGTTATCTTTTAAGTATTAAGCATTTATAACTTTCGTTTCCTAAAAAATATGATGTTCAAGTATCTGTCAAGCAAAAGATTAACTTGTTTCCTTAATGTTCCCTACAAATCTTTCTAGCTAGAATACTCAATTATTGTCAGGAACATTTTCAGAATTATAACATGCCGTTCCGTTTCCACGTTTCAGTTGTGGTCGAGGAAAGTAAATGAATCGAAAAAAAGAAAAGAATGAAAAAAAAAGAACAAATAACATTTAAAAATGTAAAGTACAGTTAGAAAAACACAAAGTTGTAGTGCGTAAGTGTTAGACCTGTCAGCCCTTTGGGTGGTCCCTCCTCATCATTATTTATTTTGTCCCACTTTTGCCTCAAACCCTGTTTGAATTTTTCCTTTTTGGGAACCACCAGACTTTTTCGTGTTGCTGCAGATTCAGGGAGCCATTTTACCTACCCCTGAAACTTCTGTCTGAGGGCCTGGAGCACAAAATGGTGGCCACCTGTGACATCACCAGCATCCACTGGAACCTGCTAGCACCTTCCAGAACATTCCAGAACCCTGTGACAGTTGGAGGCGGTTTAGAATGTTGGGAAGCTAAGGGGGAGAGTTGGCAGTTGGAGCTGGCAGTTGGCACCTGACTGGTGAGGAGTGAGCAGCAAACGGGAAGGAGGAAGGAGTGAAGCAGCAGGGGTGGAAACTTGTGCCTGGAGTGGGGTCCATAAACCCACCCTTGATACTAGTCCCTACTGACGGAGCCCAGCCTAGAGCCCTGTGTGGGAAGAAGTCAGAAAAACCATCCTGAGGACCTGGACAGCAGGAACAGGCCTTAGAAACAAGAGAACAGCAAGATCCTGACCTGGAAGCTGGTTTCCCTGGAGTCCGACGTCGAGTAGCCTGAGACCTGGAGCCCGAGGTGGAGAAGCGGCGCTGACTGGAAAAGCAGACGTCGTACCCGGAGCCGCCGGAGGTCGAGAGAGGGCGCCGTCAGAGGTCGTGAGGAATACCAGAGGTCGAGGAGGAAGTCACCCGAGGTCGAGTGAGCGGCGTCATCGGAGGAGTGAAGTCCGCCCTCCGGAGTCGTCGGAGACCGAGGTGAAGGGTAACGGAGGTCGGGAGTGAGGATCGCACTCCGGAGTCGCCGGAACCTGTGAGAATCGTGCCGGAGGTCGGGAGTGGAGGTCGCACTCCGGAGTCGCCGGAAACCTGTGAGGAGCACCGGAGGTCGGGAGTGAGGATCGCACTCCGGAGCCGCCGGAAGTCGACATCGAGGCAAGGCCGGCCGACGTCATCGAAGCCGAGGTCGCCATCGGACCGGAGCCACCCGAAGTCGACATCGAGTAAGACTGCCCGACGCCATCGAATCGGAGGCCGAGATCGAACCGAGGCCGCTGACGTCGAGACCGGAGCCGCCGCCGGCGTCGTCAAAGAACTGACATTGTGCCGAGGCCGCCGACATCGAGCTGGAACCGCCTCACGGCATCGACCCGACTCCAGCGGCGTCGGAGCATCAGAAAAAGGGCAGTAAGTGGAGTAGAGGGCGCCTAAGGCCCTGTGGAGACCTGAGAGACTGCTCTAAGGGGCTAGGGAGGTGCTGGAACCAACCTGACTGTGCCAGGGGTGAACTGGGACTAATCTAGAGAAGTTGTGTGGAGAGAGAGAGCCAGGTCTCTGGTATTTCCCCCCTTTATCTACCTCAGTTTAGGCCTCAGCCTTGACCAAGCCAGGGAGTAGACACCCCCAAGCCTTCCACATCCCCACAAGCTGTGCCTGGGCCAAATCAGCCCTTAGGAATTCAAAAGTGATCTGAATCCATGAGTGTCACTGTCAGCTTTTAAGTATTTATTAGGGGCACTGTATTTATTGTATTTAACCTATTTATTGTTCCACTGTATTTATTGGTCCACAGTATTTATTGATGCACAATATTTATTGGTTACAGTATTTATTGCCTCAGAATATTTAATTGCCTGTCTGTATTGCACTTTTATTTATGCCTTCAGTATTTATGATCACCCCTATTTATTGAATCATTAAGCCAGTATTTATTTGTCCTGCACTTTCTAAAAAAAAGTTTGTATATTGTGATTGTTATTTATTTTCTCCAATCAGCAACTAAGAGAAAAAGAAGATAAAGAAAGTTATTTTCATAATTTTTACGGTGTAGAGTCGTTTTTGGAACGGATGCACGCATGGTTATTGTTTGGGTATGTTGTATGCTTAGCACGGAGCCTGATTCCTGACCACTCGAGCCAAGCTACCACAGTGTGTCCGGAAGACCACCACCACCCCTTCTAGTGTGGGAGTGGTTTTCCAACATAAATTGGTGTTCAGTGGTGGGATAGAGCTGTGCCTACGCATACTCAACAATAACTGTGGGTAGTCCATAGGCCTACACCGGGAGTTTTCTCAAGAGCGGCCTTCCTAATTGTGGGTTTTTGTTTTTTTTTCAAATTTACTCTGGTGGTGGGAGGAGGTATTATTAAAGGTACCCCCCTGCATAGTTACTGCACAAAAACCTGTCCTCTAACCTGAGTGGGCAAGATGGAGTTTGTACTAGAAAATCTAGAAACGTACACGGTGGCCCAACTCAGGGAGTTTTGCCAGCGGGAGGGGGTGTACTGTCCCCCAGGAGCAAAGAAGTGTGCACTCCAAACCAGCTTAAGGGCTTGGGGGGAGGCACGCCGAGAAAGCAAGGCTGAGGAGGAAGACAGGGATGGAGAGCCTGACCCCGAGGGGGCTGAGATGTACCAACCTGAGGTGGGGAACCTGTCAGCAGGGCCCAGAACCATTTCTAGGAAGGGCAGCAGTGCCTCTAGCGGTGGCTTGTCTGAAGTGGAGCTAACAGACCGGAGGGAGAAAAGACAGCTCACATGGGACTTAGCAAGGCTGGAAAAGGAGAAGGAGGAGCAGAGGATGGCCCATGAATTACGACTGAAAGAAATAGATCTTCAGATCTTGAGAATCGGGGCACAACCTGTTCCTAATGGTGGCAGCCAAACCCAAGAGATCACCAGGGAACCTAAACCATACCTGCCAAAGGACATAGTAGCTAGCTATGGAGTAGGCGACGATATCGCCAAGTGGCTAGCGGCCTATGAGGTCTCGTTGAGGGCCCATGGGGTTCCAGAGAAGTACTGGGGAGGGGGATTGTACAAGTACATGCCTCCAGCTGGTAGGGATGCTTTATTGGCCCTCGAGGAGGATGAGCAGACCCACTACCCCACCATGAAACTGGCGCTCATCAGAAAGTTTGGACTAACACCTGAAAAGTACAGACAGAAGTTCAGGGGTAGTCACAAACTGGGCACGCAGAATTGGGTGGACTTCCTGGACTATGCAAAGAAGGCACTTGAAGGTTGGATTCAGGGCAGTGAAGTGAGGAACTACGAGGGGTTGTTTGACCTAGTACTGAAGGAACACCTGCTTGAGAAATGTTTCCCTGAACTGCGGCAACACCTGGTGGATAGCAAGCTGACCAGTCCCCGGAAGCTTGCTGAGGAGGCGGACATTTGGGCTAGTACCCGGGTGTCCACAAGGGGGACTGGAGGGGATACTCAAAAGGCCGGACAGGGCGCCCCCCAGAAGAAAGAGGGAGGGGAAAAGAAAAAGGAGTTCTCCAAAGGCCCCCAAAATAACTTCCAAGGGAAGGGAACAGGATTCACCCCTAAGGCTAACCCACCCAGAAACCCTAATCCTGGCCAGAGTCAGCAGCCAAGGGTTGTCCATTGCTATGAGTGCGGTGGCGTTGGACACTATAAAGGAGATCCGAAGTGCTTGAAACGACCACCCCCTCCCACTGGAGGAAAGACCCCCGGAGTAGCTAGTGTAGTGCTCGGGGAGGAGATGCCCTTAACTAAGGGAAGGGAGTGGGCGGGTGTCACTTTAGTGTCCCTGGGAGAACGGGAGATGGTTCCTAAGATCCAGGTGCCCGCAAATACCGCAAAGTATGGGCAGTGGGTCACCATCAACGGCCAAAGAGGGGAGGCTCTGAGAGACACAGGAGCCAGTATGACTATGGTGCGTAGCCAACTGGTGTCTCCAGAGCAGGTAATTCCCGATGTACTCCACCCAGCCGCAATGGCTGACGGCAGAACAGGCCACTATCCAGTGGCCGAGGTTCCCTTTGAATGGGGGGGGGTTGCAGGTTCACTTCGAGTTGCCGTAAGCCCTGCCGTGCCAGTCGATTGTCTGCTGGGGAATGACATGGAGCACAACGCTTGGAAGGAGGTGGAATACCGGACTCATACCGAGATGCTGGGTACACCTGACTGGGCCTGTGTGAGCACAGGGTCCGCGACTACCCGGAGAGGGAGTTCGTTTCGGCTGGAGCCTGGAACAAAGGCCCAGTCAGCTGCCAGTCAAGGGAAGAACCGAGGACAGGAGGAGCCTGCCTCGGCGTCCCCACCCCGTAGGACGGATAGGCCACCGGAGGTGGTGGACCAGGAGTCTGCGGTGGGGCACGTTACCAACCTGGAGGACCTACCCATCCCGGCCGAGTGGCACGTGGAGGGAGGCCCGTCCAGGGAGGAATTCTGCCTGGGCCAGAGGGAGTGCCCTACCCTTGAGGGGCTGAGGCGACAGGCCGAAGCCCAGGCAGCAGGGAACGTTGAAGGGAACTACAGTGTTTACTGGGAGGATGGCCTCCTCTACAGTGAACCCAAGGCACCCCTACACGGATCGTCACGAGCCTTGGTAGTCCCTCAACGTTATCGAGCCTTCCTTCTGGAGTTGGCTCACGAGATACCATTGGCAGGACACTTGGGGCAAGACAAGACCTTCGCCCGTCTTGTCACACACTTTTATTGGCCTCAGATGAAAGTGTCGTCCGATACCTACTGCCGGACATGTGTGTCTTGCCAAGCCAGTGGGAAAACAGGGGTGAAGCTGAAAGCTCCCCTGGAACCACTTCCTGTCGTTAGCACCCCCTTTGAAAGGGTGGGCATCGACATTGTGGGTCCGTTAGATCCACCAACTACAGCTGGTCACAGGTTTATCCTGGTTCTAGTGGATCATGCCACACGGTACCCAGAGGCAATACCTCTGAGGACCATAACAGCACCTGTTGTGGCTAGGGCCCTGATGGGAATCTTTACCCGAGTGGGTTTTCCCAAGGAAGTTGTGTCCGACAGGGGGACCAACTTCATGTCAGCGTATATGCGGGCGATGTGGAAGGAGTGTGGAGTGACATGCCGGTTCACCACTCCTTACCACCCCCAGACCAATGGTCTGGTGGAGAGGTTTAACAAAACCTTGAAGGGCATGATCAGAAGTCTGCCTGAAAGCCTGCGGAGGAAATGGGACGTCCTCCTACCCTGTTTACTTTTTTCCTACAGGGAAGTGCCACAGAAGGGAGTGGGCTTCAGCCCCTTCGAGCTTCTGTATGGGCACCCTGTACGTGGACCTCTCAACCTGGTGAGAGACGGATGGGAAAGAACTCCCAGAAAGCTTCCCCAGGATGTGGTGAGCTACATGCTGGCCTTCCGGAGCCAAATGGCTAAGTTGTGGAAGCAAGCTTCTGACAACTTGGAAGCTAGCCAAGCAGTGATGAAGGCGTGGTATGACCACAATGCTCACCCGGTGGAGTTGGAGCCTGGCCAGAAGGTGTGGGTGATCGAACCAGGAGAGCTTAGTGCCCTCCAGGATCGCTGGTCAGGACCCTTTGAGGTGTTGGAGAAGAAGGGTAAGGCTACCTACTTGGTGGACCTGAAGACCCCTCGTCAGCCCCTGCGGGTGCTGCATGCCAACCGCCTCAAACCCCACCACGAGAGGCCCGAAGTCATCTTGATGATGGTGACTGACGGAGGAGAGGACGTGGAAAGCGAGCCTCTCCCTGATTTGTTTGCGTCTCAAGAGAAGGATGGGTCGGTGGAGGGAGTGAATCTCTCCCCATCTCTAACTCCTGAACAGCAGGAGGACTGTCGCCAGGTCCTGGGGCAGTACTCTTCGTTGTTCTCCCTTGTCCCGGGTAGGACTCACCTGTGCGTCCATGACGTGGACACAGGAGACAGCCCACCTGTGAAGTCCAAGATCTACCGGATGTCAGACAAGGTGAAGGCCAGCATTCATAGTGAAGTCACTAAGATGCTGGAGCTAGGAGTGATCGAACCTTCTAGCAGCCCCTGGTCCAGTCCGGTGGTGTTAGTACCAAAAGCTGCACCACCGGGTGCCCAACCAGAACTGAGGTTCTGTGTGGACTATCGGGGACTGAATTCAGTGACCAAAACTGATGCTCATCCGATCCCTAGGGCGGATGAATTGATTGACCGGCTGGGAGCTGCCCAATATCTAAGTACCTTTGACCTTACTTCAGGGTACTGGCAGATCTCTTTGACTGATGGAGCAAGGGAAAGGTCAGCCTTCTCCACGCCCAATGGCCACTACCAGTTCTGTGTGATGCCCTTTGGGCTCAAGAACGCACCTGCCACGTTTCAGCGCCTGGTAAACCAGATCCTCACCGGAATGGAGAGTTTCTCTGCTGCTTATCTGGATGACATAGCCGTCTTCAGTAACAGCTGGGAGGATCACTTGCGTCACCTGCAAGCTGTTCTCCAGGCCCTGAGACAAGCTGGATTGACGATCAAGGCCAGCAAGTGCCAGATCGGGCAGGGGTCGGTAGTGTACCTTGGACACTTGGTGGGTAGGGGAGCGGTGCAACCCCTCCAGGCGAAGATCGAGGCCATCATGGCCTGGAAACCCCCCAAGACACAGACTGAGGTCCGAGCATTTTTGGGCCTCACGGGATACTACCGCCGCTTCGTGAAGGGGTACGGTACCATCGTAGCCCCCCTCACGGAGCTCACGTCCAAGAAACAACCTCGACGGGTAGTCTGGACGGAGGCTTGTCAGCAAGCCTTTGAGAGATTGAAGAAAGCCATGTGCGAGGCCCCGGTCTTAAGGGCCCCAGACTTTTCCAAGGAGTTCATTGTCCAGACAGATGCATCAGAACATGGCATTGGGGCAGTGTTATCGCAGCTCAACGAAGAGGGTCTGGATCAACCCGTGGTCTTCCTATCCCGGAGACTACTTCCCAGGGAACAGAAGTGGAGTGCAATAGAGCGTGAAGCCTTTGCAGTGGTATGGGCTCTGAAGAAGTTGCGGCCATACCTGTTTGGCTCGCACTTCCTAGTTCAGACCGACCACAGACCCCTTCGTTGGCTGATGCAAATGAAGGGGGAGAATCCCAAGTTGTTGAGGTGGTCTATTTCCCTACAGGGAATGGACTTTCAGGTGGAACATCGGCCTGGAGTGGACCACGCCAATGCAGACGGTCTCTCAAGGTATTTCCGCCTTAGTGATGAGAACTCCCAAGGGGTTGGGTAGCTCTCCCCACTTTCAGCTGGGGGTGACGCGTGTTAGACCTGTCAGCCCTTTGGGTGGTCCCTCCTCATCATTATTTATTTTGTCCCACTTTTGCCTCAAACCCTGTTTGAATTTTTCCTTTTTGGGAACCACCAGACTTTTTCGTGTTGCTGCAGATTCAGGGAGCCATTTTACCTACCCCTGAAACTTCTGTCTGAGGGCCTGGAGCACAAAATGGTGGCCACCTGTGACATCACCAGCATCCACTGGAACCTGCTAGCACCTTCCAGAACATTCCAGAACCCTGTGACAGTTGGAGGCGGTTTAGAATGTTGGGAAGCTAAGGGGGAGAGTTGGCAGTTGGAGCTGGCAGTTGGCACCTGACTGGTGAGGAGTGAGCAGCAAACGGGAAGGAGGAAGGAGTGAAGCAGCAGGGGTGGAAACTTGTGCCTGGAGTGGGGTCCATAAACCCACCCTTGATACTAGTCCCTACTGACGGAGCCCAGCCTAGAGCCCTGTGTGGGAAGAAGTCAGAAAAACGATCCTGAGGACCTGGACAGCAGGAACAGGCCTTAGAAACAAGAGAACAGCAAGATCCTGACCTGGAAGCTGGTTTCCCTGGAGTCCGACGTCGAGTAGCCTGAGACCTGGAGCCCGAGGTGGAGAAGCGGCGCTGACTGGAAAAGCAGACGTCGTACCCGGAGCCGCCGGAGGTCGAAAGAGTGCGCCGTCAGAGGTCGTGAGGAATACCAGAGGTCGAGGAGGAAGTCACCCGAGGTCGAGTGAGCGGCGTCATCGGAGGAGTGAAGTCCGCCCTCCGGAGTCGTCGGAGACCGAGGTGAAGGGTAACGGAGGTCGGGAGTGAGGATCGCACTCCGGAGTCGCCGGAACCTGTGAGAATCGTGCCGGAGGTCGGGAGTGGAGGTCGCACTCCGGAGTCGCCGGAAACCTGTGAGGAGCACCGGAGGTCGGGAGTGAGGATCGCACTCCGGAGCCGCCGGAAGTCGACATCGAGGCAAGGCCGGCCGACGTCATCGAAGCCGAGGTCGCCATCGGACCGGAGCCGCCCGAAGTCGACATCGAGTAAGACTGCCCGACGCCATCGAATCGGAGGCCGAGATCGAACCGAGGCCGCTGACGTCGAGACCGGAGCCGCCGCCGGCGTCGTCAAAGAACTGACATTGTGCCGAGGCCGCCGACATCGAGCTGGAACCGCCTCACGGCATCGACCCGACTCCAGCGGCGTCGGAGCATCAGAAAAAGGGCAGTAAGTGGAGTAGAGGGCGCCTAAGGCCCTGTGGAGACCTGAGAGACTGCTCTAAGGGGCTAGGGAGGTGCTGGAACCAACCTGACTGTGCCAGGGGTGAACTGGGACTAATCTAGAGAAGTTGTGTGGAGAGAGAGAGCCAGGTCTCTGGTATTTCCCCCCTTTATCTACCTCAGTTTAGGCCTCAGCCTTGACCAAGCCAGGGAGTAGACACCCCCAAGCCTTCCACATCCCCACAAGCTGTGCCTGGGCCAAATCAGCCCTTAGGAATTCAAAAGTGATCTGAATCCATGAGTGTCACTGTCAGCTTTTAAGTATTTATTAGGGGCACTGTATTTATTGTATTTAACCTATTTATTGTTCCACTGTATTTATTGGTCCACAGTATTTATTGATGCACAATATTTATTGGTTACAGTATTTATTGCCTCAGAATATTTAATTGCCTGTCTGTATTGCACTTTTATTTATGCCTTCAGTATTTATGATCACCCCTATTTATTGAATCATTAAGCCAGTATTTATTTGTCCTGCACTTTCTAAAAAAAAGTTTGTATATTGTGATTGTTATTTATTTTCTCCAATCAGCAACTAAGAGAAAAAGAAGATAAAGAAAGTTATTTTCATAATTTTTACGGTGTAGAGTCGTTTTTGGAACGGATGCACGCATGGTTATTGTTTGGGTATGTTGTATGCTTAGCACGGAGCCTGATTCCTGACCACTCGAGCCAAGCTACCACAGTGTGTCCGGAAGACCACCATCACCCCTTCTAGTGTGGGAGTGGTTTTCCAACAGTAAGTATATCTGTTAGAAGTGTAGCTCTCGTGACCCATCCCCCATTGTCACTGCCCTCCTGTTACGCTAGGGGCTCCCTAACTCCGGAGCCAGCATTTCCCAAGTTTTGGAAAGAGGGAAGAAATGTGGTCTTAATTATCATATGTAAAAGGAAGCCTCAGGAAGGGGGCTGGCTGTCGGCTGAAATCCCATCAGAGCCAGCCGAGGCGAGTAACTTAAAGGGGGTGCAGAGGAGTTTCCGAAATAAAAAGTGCAGCATCCTGTTTGTGGAGTTTGTTGATGCCAGAGAGCGCCAGCGGGCAGGCTTTGTACAGCAGAGAGCAGCGCTGCCACCCAGCCCACTTCACCTCCACTCATTCACCGACCAGCTGGGAAGGGGGCTGCAGACCCACGTACGCAGGACACCCCCGGTCGCACTTTACACAACTTTTGTAGCTGCTTTCTCCGGTGCCAGAGACTTTTAAAGCTTGATCGGTGCCTCGCAGGCTTGGCCAGGGAGAGGGACTTTGTGCCCGGGACTTTTGTTACTTATAAACCAACCACGTCCGAGGCCAAGGTTGGCGGAGCCGCCCGAGAGCCGGTTGCCTGCAGGTGCGATGCACTGTTTGCGGAAGCACATCGACATACCTACCGGCAGCTCACCCCAACATGCAAAACTACAAGTACGATGGTCCTCAACAGCAGGAACGGGGCACCCCGGCGCTGAACAACAACAACAGCAAAACAAGCTGAGCGCCTATAGACGCTGAGGGGGGAGGGGTGGGGGGGAGTGGGGCTGAGAGCACAAAGAGCGTTTCCCTTGCGGGAGAGAGAAGGGGCACCATCCAAAGCTCCCGCAAGGGAATCGCCAAACGTGCACGCGTTGCCATTGAAAGCAATGAAACGCGTGCACGTTTTTCGGTGAAAAAGCGAATCGATTACAAGAGGTCCCTTCCTATGCACCGCATGCGCGCTACGTAAGCGAGACCTAAAAAGCATGGGCACGCCTTGCCCCTCAGATCCTGCTCACTTCGACCACTGACCTACACCCTTTATGTGACAGACTCAACTCCAGCCCTGCAGCCATTTTATTAGAAAAAGCCCATTGGTTCAACAACCTTTTAATTAATTTTATAAAAACTTTCTTCTCAAGCAAGAATACTCGAGCTCTCTGAAGGCTAAAGTACATTCTATTGAAAAAGCATCCATGTGCAACCTTTGAGAATAACAATATGGGACTAAAACGTGAAAATCAGAAGTTGTTCATACCCCATGGGCAGCTCTGACTTATTGCAATGAGTTTGTAGGGCGTAAACACGTTTTTGTGAGCAAACATCATACAAAGAAACATCTGCAATCACGACTGGCGCCTTTCCCTTCAATGGACATATCCTAATTTTTTGTGTTTAGGTTAATTTTTACAGTGATTATCTCATTTGTCTTCATCTTCCAGCACACTTCACTTCGTTGTAATGGAAATTTAAAGGAGAAAGGCATCAAAAATGGATGCAGTCAACAGTTTTTTAAAATAACTTTTGATCTGTTTCAGCAAGAAACTATTTTTTTGTTAAAATCTGCAGATTATGCAGCAGATGATGGACTATGTGGCAAAAGCAGCAAATCCATAATTATGTGAAAAACAATGCGGTCATAGAATTGCATAATTCCAGTGCCCCAGATTATGAGTTTGTTGGAATAGGGTGGGCCACATGTACCTGAGTTGTTAAAATGAAAATGATGCATAATACTGGAATCAGTTTTACCACAATAAATTTAGCATGTTTTGACTTTTTCCTGGGCCTTTGTCCCACCCGGATGAACTTCTGCATGTTTGACCTGCCCGAACTTATCAGGGGAAAGCTGCAAGTGCGTGATAATTAATATGTTTGCACACAGTGGGAGGCCTCTTGCATAGGTTAACACGCCATCTTTTATTTGCTTATTTTACATGTTTATAAATATGGCACAGCTGACTCAAGCACTTACAATATTGGTTCCTAGTTGGTCTCCAATGCCTTTCCTGGTTGGTCTCCAATGCCTTTCCTATTGGAAATGTACTTTCGTAAAGATTTTCCATGTTAAATGTTGATAAATATCTGTTTTTTAAAAATGTTCGATTCACGAAAATCTCTCAATTTACGAGTTTACATGAACAGGTCATAAAGAGTCCCAGTGGAGACAGCACTAATCAGGGCCGGACTGGGAACTGAAAGCAGCCCTGGCAAATTTTGCCAGACCAGCCCCCATCCGGCGCGTCGCGAGCGCGCCCGACCGCCACTAGGGGGGGGGGGGGGGGGCATGGTCTCCAAGAAAATTTGGGAAAACGACAGACCAAAATGGTGAATTTTACAGCACATTTTTCATTACATATTCAAATTGTATCAACTTTCAAAGCACTGTAAATAGTAGATGATGACCTTAAAGAACATCAGGACAAGGGAGGGAGAGAGAGGGGGCGAGAGTGACAGAGCGATAGGGGGACAGGTATAGAGAGAGAGATTGAGAGGGATAAATAGAGAGCGCGTGATGGAGCCAGAGAGAGCGCGAGAGAGAGAGGGCGCGAGAGCGATCACACTGTTCCCTTATCTGTCCGCATTTGTCTTTTCTTCTTACTTTCATCTCTCTTCCACCTTGATTTTCGCTTTTTGTTTCACTCTCGGTCCCTTCTCTTTGTCTCTGACCCTTTTGTACTTGCCTTTTTGTGGTTTCTTCCCCTGAATGTAGATGAAACTTGCAATCAAAATAAACCGATGATGAGATCTTTTCATGCTGTCCAGGGACAGTGCTACGAAATATAAGAGGTGGGCCTTCCAAAACATAGTTCTTTTTTGTGTGTTAGGTTTTCAATATTTCAGGAACGCCGGCATTAAAAATGCATTCATATGAAAAGGAAATATAAAGCTACTATAAAAACGAATAAGGCGCTCTAGACCATACAGATGTTTTATACACTGGAATCGGCACATCCGTGGGCTCACAAACTCCAGCTAGTGCGTTATTGTGCGATGGGTGTATCCGGTGGGGCCTCCCATAAGCTTGGAGCCACCTTTTATAAGATATGTAATGCACCTGTGATAATAGGAAATTGAGGTCACGTCTGCGTCACAGAGAAGTCCTGGTTGAACACAACGGCGAGCACACGCACCAAGCCCAGATCTTGCGTTACTACTCTTGCGAGAGGCGTTTTGGAGATTAATTAGTGGCAATGTGGTAATAACTGGAACCCCCCTCCTTTTTAAGGAGATTTGCTTATACCTGCTGGGTTTACAGTCAGGCGGCCACTCTCTAAAAAGGTACATTTAAAAGGAGGGCTGCTCACAATGCAAGAAAAAAAAATACAAGCCATTTATTTTAGTTTGTCGGAATTGCCAAAGCGATCACAGTTTGACTTGTGTGCCTCGTGGGATCAGAGTGAATTGGCAAAAACGGGCTCACCCCTGCAGTAAGGACAGGGCACGCTGGGGTGTTCGTTATATGCACGAGGTTCCATCAGATATGCGGCGGGGAGAGAGTGCCCCCCCCCCCCTCCTCCCATGCCACAATTACAGACATCGAAAGGTGGATGGGTCAGTCAGATCTTGCGCAGGCTGGAGGTGCGGTATTTCAAGCCATCTTCTGTAGTGAGCAGAGTCCCTGGCACGGGGATTTGTACTGGCAGGCGCGAGAGTGCTTGTGTACAGTTTACACCTTTGAATGCGTCCGCAGTACCGTGTGCCCAACCGATGCGCGTGACAGCAGACCTTCCAGCCTGCAGCAGGGCATGGCCCCTGCGTTTCTATAGATGTAGAAGGCAGTGCGAATGAGCTCCCCCTCCACCCACTCCCCCAGTGTGCTCTTTCACCAGGAGTTTGGTTGGGCGGCGTTCTCAGCAAAAAAAGCACTTGCAGCAGGTAGAAGTTAGAATGTGTAGGCGCTAGAATTGCTGGGAAGGCAGTTCTCTCTCCCATATGCCTGCCAGTCAGTAACATTTTGTGGTTTCTCTGATAGAAACGGGTACCCACAGCAAACAAGACATGTCACAAAGACTATACATGGGCAATCACATGCATGGCCACTCTGTTATGGCATAGTTGTTCTAGAAGGAAGGATAAGTACATATGTTCAGCTGCTTTGAAGTGACAACTCATGACTGCATGTTTGGGGGCATGTCTGTCTGCTAAACGTTTTCATATCAAAATAGTGAACACTGTATGCAGTCTCATGGAGTGCATCATGTTAGTAAACATTCTCTGGTCGCTTTCACTCCTGCAGTGTGTGCATTGTCTAGTGGCACGACCTCCCAGGAAGACCCACACACATACACTTCACATTTGGGGACTGTGGCTGTCGAAGCGTTTCATGTAACCGTGTGTAACTATAAAAACACTGCTTGTAGGTTCATGTGCTGCACTATTTTAAGGGTATGGCCACACTTTTCAATACCACTTTAGGCAGAATGTGGAAGGTGACATATAAGGGTATTTACAGAGGTAAACTAACCCCCTAGCCAAAGAACGAAAAAAAATCAATTCGTATTTCTCTCTGTTTCTCCCTCTCACACACAGTCTCCCCTTAATCTTCTCTCTCACACCCACACTCTCGCTTGCACGCACACACCCCCATTGTGTATGCGTGTTTCTGCTTCCCACTCAAACATACGAACAGAAACAATATGGCTTTTACACACATGTAAATACATACATACTTTGTCTCGCTGTCACACACAAACACAGATTAGCACCTCTGTCTCGCTCTCACACACTAACAAAAACACATTACCTCCCAATCTCTCATTCCCCACCCCTTCTACGCAGTGAAACACCTGTATGTCTAAGCCTGGCCTGCCATTATTACAGCCACCGTACGGTATCTGGTCGCACAAGCATCTTTCTTCCCCACTAGCTGAACTACTGAGGCAAATCATGTTTATGTGGCTTCTGAGTTTAATTTGCGACCACAACACAGCAGCCATTTCTGCATTTTTAATACAACCATTCCGATTTGAGAGGAGTAATCTAAACATCTAAACATTTTTTAATTGGGCCTGTGATTTACTTTCGGTGCCCCCCCCCCCATCCCCCTGCAGTCCCGAGAGGCTGAGGCAGCAATCACAGTAGCCTTCTCATTCTCTGCATGATCGGCTCTCCAAACGAAGTCACTGCTACCCACACTCAAGTAGGCTCTCCACCCCGACTGGCTCCACTTCAGCCACCTATGGGGCAACATGCATGCTAGACAGAGCACGTCCCAATATTGACAGCAGGCAACACTTAACCGAAAAGGTCCATAGTCATAGAGACGTTTTAAGGTTATGGACATGAGATAAATGCACATCCACCGAGTCTGAAATGAAACGCATTACACAGTCTGTGCTTATCCCAACACCAGCCAAGGATCCAGCCTTCCTGGACCAAACTTGGACCCCTCCGAGTCAGCATTTCAAAACTTGTTGTAAACTGCAGCAGATCCAAAGTAACAGACAACTTTTTTTACATCACATTTGTCAGCCTCACTTTCCTTTGCTCCTCAAAGTGCAAAACAAATGTGTGATCATACGATTACCTCCGGTTTTTAGTCAAAAATAAGTAGATTTCACTGTTAGGAGTTATCACTAAGGCCCATGATTGATATGGCAATTTCAATGGACACCATGGGGTCAGGTTTACAGGATGCACCGCTGGGTACAGTTGTACTACAATGATGGCCTAGGGTCAAGAAACCATGCCGACTGGTCATCATGACCTGTGTTTTAAATGGGCCGGTACTCGTCGTTATGGAATTCCAGCATTTATCAGTTTTCTCTCCTGGAGGACTGGAGCTTCTCCTTAGACAGGGAGAATACCGGTGCTCACAGGGTTCCAGCAGCAGTGCACGCGCTCCTCCTGGGCCTTGATTATACAGTAGGTCACCTGTTTGGCAAACAGAGAGCAAGCTCTGGTGCGCGATCACACGCTGCCAACCTTACCAATCAGTTAATTTATTGTGTGCGGCCAGCGAGTTCCCTGTTCAATTGTAAACGAGATAGGGAAATGTATGACTTGACATACCGCTCAAAAGAGGGAGAGAAGACATTGCAAAAGTATTGTGATGGCACAGAAACACGATTTTATTCATTGAATTCGTGTAAAAACAGAAACAAATAGCTACGAAATTCCGAGCCACCAGTCGCCAATGAGATGGAAGGAAGGTAGAGTGATGCAGAAGCAGGAGGCAGTGAGAGGTAAAGATGGGGAAAAGAGACGAAAGAACCCCCGGTAAATTCAAGAGGAAGAGAATTAAGAAACGCAACTGAGCGTAGGTAGAGAGAGAAAAAGGAAGAGACTGAATAGGGGAGAGTAAGACAGACTTGGCAAAGGAGAGAAAGGGAGACGAAAATATGAAGAGATACAAACAGGTGTAAGTTTTGAGGGACAGAAAGGAGGAGTTGACATGGGAAGGTTAGACATGGGGTATGGATCGAAGGAAAGCAGTGAGATTAAATGCCCATGAAAAAGGTTTCATGCGTAGCTCTGCCAGTGATTTACCACATTAAAGTGTGTCTGCATCTCACTGAATAGTTTCTCAAACTAAGAGCAAAAATAGCTCGGTGCAGCCTACAGATTTCATGCCCAATCCCTCAAAGTTACAGCAACTGCTGATCACTAATATTAATCAAACCCATGCCTAGGCCGTGATTAAAGTAGGAGAACGAAAAAAGCAGCCAGCCAGCCTGTTGCATTAGCTTAGTTAAATTCTCCTACTTTAATCGCGGCCTGCCCGCCCGCACCATGCGCGCCACCAAATCAAAAATTGTAATCATGATGATGATTGATTCATCATCATAATTACACATTTTGATTTATTGCCTGCACCCGCGAAGGTCCCGTGAGAAGCTGAGCGCACAACTCAGGCTGAGCCTGAGTTGTGCGCTCAGCTCAGGAATGGGTAGCTCAGTGAAGGTTAAACAAGGCGCTAGCAGGCGAGAGGCCTCAGCATGTACACAGAGGACAGAGCTGTGCATACACGGTAATGGAATCTCGAGACCACCACCCGTCACCACCACTGCACGAGGCGCGACGCCCGCCAACTGTTTGTGCCACCCACCATGATGAATCAATGTCATATTAATTAATTTGGTGCCAGAAAAACGTTACGTACTCACCTGCTGTTGGTGGCAGTCTGTAGACACAGGGGGGCTACGTCGGCGGGCTAGCCTAGGATAAAATAATTAAATTATGGCCGCCCAAGATCAAGAAGTGCGCACCTCTGCTCGTCGTCACTCCCGATGCTGCAGGCAGGCGCGCAGTTTAAATAGCGCGAGGCCCAATGCGCATGCGGGGATGACATCAGCCGCACCCTAGAGAGGCGCACAGACGCGGCGGAGGAGGAGTCAGTGCATCGTTCTGCGCGCTGCGCAGAGGCACCTCCTCCTCCTGAAAGTTCGGTTCCACTTGCACACTGCACGGGTCAATCAGGCTTGCTGCTGTTTTCCCTGCAGCTGCACTCAAGAGCGGACTCGGTCGGAGTAGTAGTCTTGCTTTTGCTGGGAACTTGGAAGTCTGACTGACTTCAGTCTGTCGGACTGAGAGTCAGACAGTCTCACGGTCCCACGACGGTCGGACTGAAAATCGGCCCCCCAGCCACAAAACCGGCCCCCTATTGGAAAACCAGCCCCCACCCCATCCAGCCTACCGGGGGATTGCCCGGTGCCCGAAAGCACCAGTCCGGGCCTGGCACTAATGTTCACACAAAGCTCCCATGTCATGAAGGTTGGCCATTTTGTGGTTTCATTCCATGAAAAAAGTTTGAAGCATACATTTGGTCATCTGGAGGCACAAAAACACTGATTCATTTTCATGTGTGAGGACCTTCCTACCAGGGAGCACTTAAAGAGCAATAACTATAACCAAGTACATTTCCAACAACAATGCATAAGCACAATTGGCTGTTCACCGAAGACACCGTAGTCACTAGAGTGTGAACCACCCTGTTCATGAATGTTGCTCCAAAGTGAGAATTCCTAAACAAATTTCTTTGAAATCCTCCCAGCAGGATTGTGCCTAAATAACGGTGCGTGCGGATCAGAAAATATCCCGATGTGGACCCTGCGTTCCTAATGAAGTAGATGATGCTTGTAGTGTGTGTGCACGTGAAAAGTGTTTGTGTTTATATGCCAAGCCCTCTCCAAGTGAGAGTGCATAAACGGTTCCTTTACACAAGAGAAGCTTCAAATACCTGCTTGATCGACCTGCTGTGGGTGTGTGGAACTGGTATCAGCTGTTTATTTGGGAAAAAGCTGTTTGAAGTGGGGCAACCTCTTGCCCCGACCAGACGCACAGCTAAACACCGCCTTCTTTGGCACTTATATATACCTTATTTTTTATCCATGTAATTAATTTTAAACTAATTACAATCTTCTTAAACCTCCATTTCTCTTCTTTTAATTCGAATCCACGCTCAGAAAGTGTTGCCTTTTTTCAAGTTTCTAGTATTCAACCTGTGACCATCCGGACCTCTGGACAGAATACGAATAGTGCAAAGTTCATCACAAGCAGTATTTTATTCAGTAAAAGTCCCAATGCATTTCGGGCCATGAAGCGCCCTTCATCAGGGGTCACTATAAATGCTAATAAAAATCATTACCACTTCATATTCTTGACACGAATACACATTTTTACATCATCTAATAACTTAAGTCAAAACTTTTTTTTTTTTAAACAAACACGGTAACGAATTTGCATTAGTACTCCTCGTTTCCCCCGCAGTGCAACCTTTTATCAACGCCAATACCCGAGTCAAGCTATTTACATGAAGTGTCAATCCCTCCACCCCGCCATATGACGAGCTCTTTACCAATCACCCTCCCTACATATACGAGTGTCACTCTGTTCCCAATATACCCTCGTTACCCTTTATCTTTCTTGATGTTTTCCTCTCTACACCCCCACCTAATCCTTCTGATTCATTAAGGTCACCATCTGTTTTTGTATAGAATCACGCAAAACCTCATGAACCCTTCATTTTCCTTCCACTCTAACACTCACCCTTTCCACTTGTTTCTCCCATATCACTGTGACAAAATAAGGTATATATGATCGCCAAAGAAGGCGGTGTTTAGCTGTGTGTCTGGTCGGGGGCAAGAGGTTGCCCCACTTCAAACAGTTTTCGTTATTTCCAGTTGTATTTGGGCATGCCACATTACCATTCTGCACGCATTCTTGGAATGCTTGGATTACTATCATAAAACTTTGAACACATGGGGGCAGATTTATGTTGCACTTGCGGCACTTTTGCGCCGCCGTTGCGTCACTTTTGTGACGCAGCAGCGGCGCAAATCCTGCGCCATGGTGCGGGGCATTTACAAACGTGACGCATTTCCCAGATGCGTCACGTTGTAAAGCCCTGCGCCACATGTAGGCGTTCCAGGGCAGGTGGGGGCATTCCGGCGCAGGAACTCCTCCTAAAAGTGGCTGAGTGAAATCTACAAGATTTCACTCAGCCACTTTTAGGCCCATGCTGCGTCAAAACCCTGCGCCTGCTTGAAGCAGGCGTAAGGATTGACGCAGCATTGTACAGATAGGGCCCCCCGATCATTGCTGGAGCTGCGTCGCGCTTGCGACGCAACTCCAGCAATGCGCCACTTTTCGGCACGGATGCGTCACGCATCTGTGCCGTTTTTGCCCCATGGTGCGCCGCATTATAAATGCGGCGCATCCATGGTGGCGCAGCTGTGGCGCATAATAACTGGCGCATCCCTGCTGATATGCAGGGATGCGCCAGTCGTCATAAATCTGCCCCATGGTGTGCATCCCACCCCCCGTGATTGAATGATTCATACTTTGCCCTACCAAAGGGGTTGCACCCGCTGTTAAAGCATGGAAACCCGAGGAGAATAAGAGAGCAGCTTTAATAATCCACGAGGTCGGCGATACATCAAGTTCATCACAAACAGCGAAGCTGGAGCGGACAAAATGGACTATTTGTACTGTCAGCGGTCAGAAAACTTATGATTAACAAAACACCATGGTTATTCAGTGCACGATTTTAAACACTTGTAAGGAAAGTGCATTGTTTAATTGGATCACCGGCAATTGCATTATGGGACACGGAGTTTGTTTGATCCACACGCAGGAGCAACGTAGCTTGATTAAATTAACACACAGGTGCAATGGTGGGAGATGGTGTACATTAGGCCAATCGAGAGAAAGGAGGGAGGGTCAGAGTGTTGATAAGAGGGAGGAAGAAAGTAGTGATTAACTACGACTTATGATGATGGTGAGAACGGAAGGCTTTCAACTTTCACGGCAGGCACGGGATGAGTTAGAATGTTTGTTGAAGTGATTAGGATCATTAAAATTCAGGCAAGGGAGTGAACGTAGGAGTCACAGTGATATGGGAGAAACAAGTGGAAAGGGTGAGTGTTAGAGTGGAAGGAAAATGAAGGGTTCATGAGGTTTTGCGTGACTGTATAAAAAAACAGATGGTGACCTTAATGAATCAGAAGGATTAGGTGGGGGTGTAGAGAGGAAAACATCAAGAAAGATAAAGGGTAACGAGGGTATATTGGGAACAGAGTGACCCTCGTATATGTAGGGAGGGTGATTGGTAAAGAGCTCGTCATATGGCGGGGTGGAGGGATTGACACTTCATGTAAATAGCTTGACTCGGGTATTGGCGTTGATAAAAGGTTGCACTGCGGGGGAAACGAGGAGTACTAATGCAAATTCGTTACCGTGTTTGTTTAAAAAAAAAAAAGTTTTGACTTGAGTAATCAGATGATGTAAAAATGTGCCACAGGCACCAGCTCAAAAGTGGTAACACAATTTAACACAGGCACACATGACACATCCTCAACCTCACAAACCTACGCAAAAAAACATTCACTTTGACAAAGCCAAAAGCTCAGAGCTCGGCCATTACTTTGACTTATTGTAATGTTGAGGGAAACATGACAAAAATGGATTTTTGCACACTGGATTCTGAATCAAAAAACATTTTTTTCAGCCAATGATAACAAGCATTACTAAAACATTGTGGATTATATTGCAGAAGTGCTGCTCTCACCACTATCCTTGCTCCAACCTTCAGATTGAGTGCTTAGAATAATATGTGATGACAGTCAGTTATGAATCCAAATATTTGCCCTTTAAGGTGCAATCTCTAGTTCCTCCTCAAGAAGAGAAGCTGTAAGATCAGTTTAGGTCTTATGCGACCCTCAGAAATGTCTGCCTCCCACCGGGGACGGGGAGGGGATGGGGGGTGCTCTGATCCTTCTCTCGTGCGCATCTAACAAAAGAATCAACTCTTGCCGCCTGTACGAAACACCCTAGAAAAAGAACTAAGTTTAACAGCTCTGAGGCACAGCAATGATCTAGTTTTAAAGTTGCCCGGGCAGAAATGTTATTTTTCTCAAAGTGCCTAATTTCTACCATTGTGCTGGACCCTGACATCACCGAGACACACAGATGGCCACAGGGCTTTGTACGAAATATGCTCCAATATTTAAAGTACCAATTAATATTCGTCTGGTTGCAATATCTACTGATAAGTGCCGTGTAGCAGAGTGTGTTCATACAGAAAGACTTTGATGTCAAATGTTCCGTGGAATGCCTCGTGCATTATTATCACGAACGTTGCAGCCCTGTTTCTCTGCTGCCTCTGTGCCAAACAAACCTGCAATTTGCAGTTCCAGGCGAGCGGGCGAGTCTACCATTATGTTTACAGGACCTGCGTTTTGCAGCACAGAGCACTGCTGATTTTCTGAGCTTGGAACTTGTTGTACGACGACCTCGCCAACCTTCCCGCCAGTAGAAAGTCTGCAGACCCGTTGCCACTCAAGCTGTGCCCTTCCAGGCATGTCAGCGTCTGGTGGCAGAGGAGCTGCAGGCAAAGCATGAGGGTGGCACATTACTGTTATCAAGCAAGGAAGCTTTCCTATCAGAGGTGGCAAAAGTAGCTTGGCACCGAAGGACTGGCGTTGCGAGCTCACAGGCGTTGCCCAGGGAAATGCTGCTTTTATATCTCAAAGGTATTGGCTACGGGGCCTTTTGAACAAGCATTGGCCGCGCGGAATGCATAGATGGGGGCTGCAGCGGGAGAGAGAGGCAGAGGGAGTTGTGTGCGCACACGCTGTGCGCAAAAGCACTTAATGAGCCATGACGGCTCGTAACTGTAAAATAAGGCTTAATGAGATAAGAAAGGCAGATGGCGGCTGCGCACGTTCACGCGCACATGCAAGCAAGCTTTAGGCCAGGAAAAGCTTGTGGGTAGCACTTTGAAAACCCCTTTACTAAAGGTCGAGCAGCAGCGCATGCGCTGCTCTAGGCTCGACCTAAAAAGGCTTCTACTTAAAGCCCTGGTGGCACCACGACAATGTTGCTGCTCCTTAGTTACAAAAAGAGAAGGGAAATCCAGAGAGAAAATGACTCTCTTTAAAGGATTTCCCTTCCCCTACAACGCTCACCTGGCATGACGTCATGCCGTAACTTCTCCACTAGTGAGAAGTGAGCAGTGTGAGCAGCGCACACCGATGTGCCTGCTGTCACTGCAGTCCGGAAAAAAACGGGCCGCCCGTGCCTGGGTACAAAACAGAGCCCGATAGAGACTCGTTTTGAGGGCTCCTTTAAAAAACTGCCAGTGCTCAGCACCGATAAGACCCGGCCCACCTAAAGACCTGGAGACAGGGGGATGGAGTGTGTCAGGGCAATCCAGAGCTATGGGTTCGCAGGCGGAAGCTCGGTGGGTTATAGAGGGAGTGTACTGGGGTCAGGGGCCAAACCCAGCTACACTTACAGCCTGAGTTTCATGTGATTTTATCGGCTATATTTTCTAGATTGCAAACGTGGATCTGGTCTGGTGTTGCTGTACATAAGAAATCCTGATGCTCGAACACTCGGCACAGCAGTATCCCACCCAGAAATAACACTTCACCCCACGTATAGTCAGGGTCTGATTAGTAAATAAGAAGCTGTTGAAGGGGTCAAGGTGGAACATACAGTCAATGTCGTCATCAAGGTCAAATAACACATGGTGTCAACTCTAGGGATGAGCTTAAATCACGTAATTTCAGGTAGCGTAATTCTGTGGAATTTCCTAAAAATTACGTGAAATTATGCATAATTAATAAAAAGGTAACTTTCCCTGAAAACATACATGAACATTTCATTCAGGTAAAAATCAGACTCTAAAATGTAACTTTTAGTTGATTTCCGGTTGCTTGCGTTCAAAAACCTGGCCCTTGCATTTGGATTTCAGTTTTGCATTTTAAAATTATTCGAACGATCCACCCAGGTAAAAAATCCACCTGAAATGTTTGTTTACCACCCATATTAAAGGAACTGCCACTGGCATTCAATACACTGCTGTCCGTGTTCAAATTTTTAGTCTTCTGGTCAAAAATTACCTGAATGGTCTGCTCGGGTAAAAAAAATCTCCCTTAAATAGGGCTCACAGTTAAAAATTCCTCCAACATTACATCTTGTGTGAAAATGTATCCCCGTAATTATTCGATGTAGAGTAATGGCGTAATCTTATTAGTTTTACGTAGCTTTTGTAACACAAACTTACCAAAACTATGCCAGTTACTCCAGCGTAATGAAACTTTTGCCCAGGCCTAGTCAACTCCACTACTCCTGGCATTTTTATTATCGTCAAGTATCCTAGAGCTGCCAAATAAAATATCTTGTTTTGGCTGAGAGGATAAAAGGAAGCATTTGTAACCCCGGTGAAGAGACTTAAGGAAGGACACACCACGCCATCCCCCAGCTTACTGGAGATATTGCTGCCTTGAAGCAGGACTGGGCAAAGCAGTGGTGGCTTCTCCGCTAGGGCGGAGAAGCAGCGCCCCATTACTTTTTTGCAGTGAAACAAAGGGAAAATGAAATGATAACTCACGTTATTGTCATTTTATTTTCTCCTACTTATGCAGCTTTGCGTGAGGGGGCAGGGGAGGAGTGGTAGGCAACACCCTATTAAGTGCAGCCCAAAACAGTCTTGCATCACAGCCTTCGTGGAGAGTCTGCCCTGTCCTCCAGTCAGCTTCTGTGCGCCGAAACACGGTGCTCAGACCAATCACAAGGCAGCTGTGTGATTGGCTGACTGGGAGCCGGGGTGTAATTCCTGTTGAAGCTGAGTGAGGGAGGACTATGGAGGAGAGACGTGGCAAGGAAGCGGCGAGAAAGTAAATTATTATTTTATTTATTTATACATGCTTCCCCCCGCGTCCTCGCCCCCTCCCACCCCCACTCCTTCTTCCTCTGATCTGTGCCAGCTGCTGCTGGGGCAAAGTTTAAACGTCGTCTGCAGAGTTGGTAAATGTTTCCTGCGTGGAAATGAACAAAGTTTCCCCACTAAGCCCAGGTTCATCCTTGTCAGAGGGCAAACCACCTGGCCCAACATCCTTGATGAACTCCTGCCAAAGGATGTCCTGGTCATGGAGGGAGGGGTGACCGGTGGCAGGAGGTTATAGATGAAGAAGTTAAGACAGGCAGAAGGTGCTCCTTGAGTCTCTGGACCGAGGATGGCATGGGATGCAGGGTGGGCTCCAGGCAAGGGATGGTGCAGAGGTCCCAAGCAGCTGTGACTGGCAGCAAAATTGCTTTCCAACTATGGGAAATGGCTGACAATGCCGCCCTATTTTCTTTAAAACGTTGCAAGCTTCACACCTTGCAACGCTAGCACATTTTTTTAACCATATTGTTGCAAATTGGCCAACATCGCATCTTCACACACCCTTAATTTGCACTCCACTTCAGTGAAAGATCACCCTGGCATTAGCAGGCCCTGCAGCCTGCAGTGTAGACCATTTTACACCTCAGGGCAGCAGTGTGGGGTGCCATCTAACTTCCTTGGAGGTTTTAGCCCAATGAAAAGGCATGTGTTAAAGTTTCCGCAATTATGTTTAATTTTGAAGAGCCCTTACATCACTGTGTGGTTTTAATATGCTCTTTAGCATTATTGTGGAAAGTAGCAGTGCCTTGACTCCCAAGAGGTGAAGCCTTGAGTAGGTCGTGATTAGGGCTCCCGGTTTTATGATATTTATTATTTTAACCTTTCCGTCTATATTTATCCATATTTATTTTTGGCCCATTCTATTGGTATTTATCCATTTGTATTTTGTATTTTGTGAATAAATGGAATCGTAAGATGGTATACTTCCACTTTTCTTTAACTGATAAACATGCACCCATGTTTTGCGGCCTGTCGTGTATTAGCAAATTAAGCAGCCAAATATAGCAAAACGCTACATCCTTAGGCAAATATCAGCATTATAATACAAATATATATTAACATGTGTATGTATTTAGGGAAGTCCCAACCTGTTTTTTAACTTCCCGTGCTGTCTATCTGCTCAGCTGTTGTCCTGGAAATCACGAAAAACAGCATAGTCGCCTACAAGAAGCACAATTTTCAGTATTTTTCCGCTTTTAAAAATAAATACAGGCAGGAAACACGTTGTTTTCTGTTTGTATTCATTTGTAAAAATCAGTAAAAACGGAAAATTGGGAGCCTTAGTCGTGACTCTCCACCCATCCCTCAAGAATACTAATATTACACTCAGCGGATCAGCATGTGATTAGCGGACATTTCACAGCTGGGGCAAACACCAGCTCGCTTTCATGGTCGCTGTTGGCCATTTCGTTGTATTTTTTTACGCCCCCACTTCACTCCCACTCTGCCCACAGGAAATTTGCGTCCTCCAACTGCAGTGCTAATTAATTAGGTGCTCCAGTGCAAGCAGCAAAATGCCAGTCGGAAAAATAAAGGTGGCTCGAAGTCTCGCACCTCTTGTTTATGCCGCACTCTTTTATGAAGTTGTAGGCAGAGGCATCTCACCAAATTCATAGCACAAACAGCTGAATTGATGCGGAAAGGTAGATTTGCAATCAGAAAGCACTATGAGTTTAGGGCCAGATGTATGATGAAACCGTTTTGCGATTTCCGAACTGCGAATTCTTGCAATTGGCAATTAGGAAATCGCAAAATGGCATCCATGAAAGTGTGTTGAACACTTTTTGCAATTCCAAGGGGATCGCAAATTACCTAATTCATGAATATTAATGAGGAAGGTCGCAATTTGCGACCCCTTAGAAATTGCAAAAATCATAGGGATGGTGGCCTGCTGGGGTCAGCTGTCCACCATGTCTGTGATTGCTTTTAAATAAAGACATGTTTTTTTTAAATGCAACCCATTTTCCTTAAAGGAAAACGGGATGGGTTTCTAAAACAAAAATGAAAAGTTTTCTTTTAATTTTTTAAGAGTAGGTAGTGGTACGTGGGACCACTGCCTGCTCCTAAAAAACGCTGTAACAGACATTCACAAAGGGGAAGGGGTCCCTTGGGGACCCCTTCCCTTTTACGAATGTGTTACCACCTACTTAAAGTAGATGGTAAAATGCGAATGTTTTGGACTGCATTTCTGTCGCAAAACATTCATTTATACCGATGCGATTCGGTATTAGGAAGGGACGCCCTAAACACGCCCCTTCTTAATAGCGAATCTCAAACCAATTTTGCTATTCGGTAACAGGTTACCGTATCTCAAAATAGGGTTTGCTGCATCTGAAAAGCATTTTTTGCGTTTGGAAACGGGACGGTTCTGCGAATCGGCCCGTTTGCGAAAACAAAAATGCTTATTGCATGTGCCCCTTAATTTCTTGTTGTTTTCGTCTGAAATGTGATGCTGAGAGGGATTAAAGCAAAGCAAGCAATGGTTTTGTTGGGAATCAAGGAACGTAAGTTTCTCTTGTACTTAATACATTATGCAAATATTTACATTAAACATTCAATGAGAGTAGAAAACACACCTAATAAATCATCACTGATAATCAATAAATGGAGAAATTGATTGAATGCAATTCTTTTTTTACTCTTTTTTAAATTAATCTAATCAGTTATAGTAGCATAAGGCTGTCCACAAAAACAAGTGCAGTAAGACAATTAGTGACGTTATTGTGTTTGGTGATAAGGTGCTATACACAAAAAGTAACATATATTACATATATTTACACAACAAGACTATATACAAAAGTCCAAGGCCTAAAAAAATGTACCACACCGGGTTATACAATTTCCTTATTGAAGTTGTGGTTTTGCACGGACAAATTGAACTTAGAATGTTGACGTTTCGACCCTATATTGTAGTGCAGATTCGTGTGCATCTATTGCGGGTCTTCATCAGGACAGAAAGCATCAGACAGCCTGGTAGCGAGGAAGTGCAGTCATATCCCACTAATGGGGGTGTCTGCTGACAACATCCATTAACTTGAAAGAGCGTGTTGTTCTAATGCAATTATTTTACTCTTTATATGTCCTATTGGTTGCTTGTAGGAAGGCCCCGCCGTAGCGATCGCCAAGTAGTTGTGAGAGCAGCAAGAGACGTCCTCGTCCGTCTGGCTTGGCGAATTTCTCCATTTATTGATTATCAGTGATGATTTATTAGGTGTGTTTTCTACTCTCATTGACTGTTTAGTGTAAATATTTGCATAATGTATTAAGTACAAGAGAAACTTACGTTCCTTGATTCCCGACAGAACCATTCCTTGCTTTGCAATTATACCCAGGTTCTGAGGGTTACCGGGTTACCACATTATCCTCGATGGCGAGGGATTAAAGAGCGTTTTTTATAGCTTGTCAACCTGAACTGTAGTAGTAACATAAGATTCGATCTCTGCACTGCACTAGTAATGGAGGGAATCTGTCCTTATTAGGACAATTGGTCCAAATAACATGTTATCTCACAGAACGATTAGGACTCCGTGTGTTCTGGTTCAACTTAACTATCATTGTTTAAAACGTTCACACAAGAAATAACATGAACTCTTATTGTGCATAAGCTTAGTTACAATGTAATCTTTCTTTCCCCTGTAATTTGGAGTGATAAAGTACAGTTAAAAAGTTACATTAATTTGAATAAATAGGATCGTTTGTATGTTATTCACGTGAGTGTTAGAATTATCCAGCCATTCGGAGAAGTTTTGATGCATGTGAAATTAAATTAAATTAATTAAAGGCATTTGTACTATAAAATAGACCCTTATAAAACAGTGTGGCTCCACAATGTTTCTGCCTCTGTGCGGGGACTGATTCTAGCACTTTAGACTTTGGCTCCCTCTAGCGTTACTTTTTCGGAACTGCCGTTTTAAGTATACTCCGCAATAATAAAATGCGGTTCTGATAAAGGCTTTCTTAACATGCTACTTATGATGTGTGCATTTAAGGGACGTGGTCACGTGGATACTGGATAGCCGTGATAGGCTCGCTGTCACCACTTCGTTTCAACCAGATAACCAGACCAACACTAGCGGTTGCGTCACCAAAAGTTTATTAACCACCTTACTCTCCAAAACTAAGCACACCGCACAAGATTTCGGTATTAAAGTTACACACTTGCTTTTTCCACGCACAAGACGGACTGCATTGCGTTTGATTACAGCCGTTCACACCCCCCGACCTGTGAGTTGGACCGTTCGTGCGACCTTGTGTGGACTCAAGAGGTGTTACCTGAACCCGCCCTGCCAAGTTCCCCGGGCCCACCTGCAACTAGATGCTCCAGTCCAAATCAAAGCACGCTTTATTCGGTTCTTTGCATAAAAATCATAAAAGCACAGTGCAGCAGCAATACCATAAAAAAATTTGCAAGCATAAACAGTAAACCAAACACATAAAATACATATTTATAAAAACAAATAAATATCCAGGCTCATAAAAACCCATCAATAATAAAATCAATCACAGGTTTTCCTCAGTCTCAAGGTAGCTTTCAGAAAACATACCACATCTAAAATAACAGAATATGCCTCTTTTTCCCGCATACCATTACCCCCCATGTTGTTACAACGCGGTAGTTACAACGACCCCATTGTAACAACGCATACCATTACCCCGCAAGTCGTAACAACGACTTGCGGAGAGGGGCGCTGGATGCTGGAATAGTAAAATTTACTATTCCAACTCCAGTCTGTGCAGACTGTAGGGAAGGTGTTGGATTTTAAATCCAACACCTTCTCCCCTTCCGCAAGTCGTTGTAATGACTTGCGAGGTAATGGTATGTGTTGTCACAACGCGGTCGTTGTTACGACCGCGTTGTAACAACATGCGGGGTTACGGAGGCGGGGTGACAGTTGTTTACGTCTTCAGATAGCAATTGCAAATACAGTAGAGTGGGCCGCACGTGAAGGAAGTTCCGTTTTTTGCTATCAAAGGTATAATAAACGCCTTCCTTGGAACCTCATAAAATGGACAAACCCCCCCCCTCAAAAATGCGAAGTGTCTTGTGGAAACAGTCCGTCGCAGCCGTAGGGCTCCAGAGGGTGACCCCAGTTCCTCATTCGGGGATATGCCAACATAAAATGTAAAAGGTCAAGCCTAAATCTGGTCAACAAAAATCGCTCTTATGTGCTTTAACAATCACAAATAAGGCTCAATAAAGGGAGTAGAATTCTATAAAAGATGGACATGTATATGAGGTTTCAAAGGAGCACCCTCTTCTCTACCAGAGGGCATAAGACGAAAACAATTTCTTTGGCCCACTTGTGATCAGACCTCACAATTCCCTCCGGTTAGCTATACAGCTTACATCTTCCTAGACTCTGGGAGAGATCCTTAATATATTTGAGCAAAGAAATTTGCAGAGACCGATCCAGGAACATACAGTCTTTTAAAATCTCCTTATTTAGTTTTGCTGTGGGTCTTGACCAAATATCTAGCCACAACGAAATAGGTCAAAATGCTGTTAAATCTGTTATGTAGCCCACCCCTAATTCATTGTGCACTGAAAAGGTGGGGGCATTGTGCTGAACACATAGGAGACGTCCATCGTCTTATTGGGTTTGCTTAAAAAATAAATTTCCACTGTCTGCAAGTCATCCTGATTGACTGACCCTCAGACCGGACTTCCATAGACTACTTTAGAAATACTCTTTGACCGATAAACTTATAACAGGGTCTGAATCGGTCTTCTGCCATGTCTAGAGGCAAAGTTAAATACTGATGAGTTGTCCTTTATAAAATCCCCCTTCTTTCTACTCATCAATGGGCGCCAACTCATTTCGGAGTCGAAGAGCAACCTCAAGTAGGAAAAAACTCCAGTCTTTGGGATAGCGCTGGACCCCAGCATAAACTTGCAGGTCTTAGTCTTAAGTGGACCGACCACCATCACATAGGATTTTTGAACGTTCATCGACAGATCCAGGTCTTCCATGAAGTTGGCAAAAGAGTCCAACAAGGACTGTAACCCCTTGGCTGTTTTTGCCATAAGAACAGCATCGCCTACCTATAAGAGCACCGGCAAACAAGGGGCTCCCACATGCAGGCAAACTGCTCAAGTGTCAATCAAGTCCTGCTCCAATTAGTTAATATATACATTTAAAAGAATCTGGGCCAAAATATAACCCTGGTGAACCTCCCTTTTGATAAACAAATGACATGAACATTTCAAATCACTAGCATAATGAACAAAAGCAGCGGTATTCATATGTAAATCTCTTTAAAGAAGGACAATGTCACATCCACCCCCATGGACAACATTAGCCGCCATAATTTCCCTCGATTAACTCAATCAAATGTGGAGGAGAGGTCTATAAAACCTAAATTGATAGAATCTGGGCAAACAATAGTTGATTTACTTAGGACTATAATAAGATTTAAACACTGGTCAACTGTTGATCTCCCTGTCTGGGAGGACATCACTCTCCTCAACCCACTTCCACAGTCTATTAACTAGCATATGCCCAACTACCTTCACAACAGAATTGAGGAGGGAAAATGGTCTGTAACAGGCCGGGTTGTCCCTATCTTCCTTTTTAAAGACAGGGATAATAATAGAAGAAGCCCATGCCAACGGCGGGTTCTCCCTCACCGCCACATTCACAAGTGAGGTTAAAACCGGGGACTAGACCTCAGCGTCACCAAAGTACAGATCAGGAAGGATGCCCTCGGGTCCAGGAGCCTTCCCCATAGCTGGCCATGATATTCCCGTCTTCACTTGCTCAAGGGAGAATACCAGTTTGAAAGTCCCAAATAACATCCCTTCCCCTTCTTCCAACCACATCTGAGATCTCAAAAAACGTCTTAAAGAAGGAAACCCAGCAATCATGTGTGATATGCGACCCCAGAGATGCTGTGGATCCCAAAGTCAGAAATTGACTATTTACTAATTTCCCAAATGTAGAACTATTTTTTAGGATACTGGCTCCAAGCAGCTCTTTCCATGCCGCGTCCCTTAAGACATTCTTCCTCCTCTTGAATTCTTTTTCTGTACTGGAAACAACTATTCTTCAAAAGAGTAGGATCTCTAGGCTTGGCATTCAGGACATACATAAGCTGCTTTCACGCCAGGGTATAACCTTGATCACCCCGTCTGGGCCCGTCCTTGGGCCCCTGAGACACTTGGGCCCCTAGAAAACTAGACGCCAGGTTGGAGATAACTTCAAATACCCCCAATACTTTCCCAGGCAAACTGCTATCCCTGTAGAAATGCTCTAAATACATTTGCACAACAGGTATACAATGATCTATAGAATATATCAGGGTCTACCTGAGACCACCTCAATCTCCTCCCCTGCGATATAATGGTGGTGATACCACCCTATCCCATGGGGCACTTTTGAACCGAGGAGTACCAACCTAAAAACATGCACACTGGTTTGTGGTCGCTGAAGGGGCTCATAGGTATCTCTACCTCAACAATAAGTGAGAAAAGTGAAGCTGAGACACAAATAAAGTCAATAAACAACTCACAACCCAACCCAATAAAAGTAGGATGTAAGATGCTCACACTAGAGGAAATCTTCTCTAGGGTAAACACAAGATTATACTCATTCAGCAGTGCATTTAATAACAAACCTTGGAGTGGATGTTCGTAGTGTCGGCCCGACAGTAACATACAACCCGCTTCTGTTCCCCCCTCACCCTGGGATCCCCAAGGAACATTAAAATCTCCTGCCAACATATTGTCCACTGTGAGTGTGTTAGAACCCTGCAATTTCCTTAGTAGTGACCCCAGGGACTGAATGTTACTACCATCATATGAATGAAGTTGAGTGTTGTAAAAATTCAACTATGTCAGCTTTGAGTGACCAACGGTGGCAAATGCTGTACCCGGGATAGTGGGGGCCCCTGTGTTTATCACACTCAGCTTTTCCTTTATCGTCAAAGACACAAAAGTACCCAGGCCCTTTTTTGCCCTTTCTAATCGAGATTCAGTTGCCGGAGTAAAACAATCCTTGTACTCGTCAATAAAGAAACTATTGGATGTTGTCCAAGTCTCCAGCAGACAAATCGCAGCAAAACCCCCCCAAAAATTCAGCCAATTGGGGAATTTAAATTTGCTTATGAGCCCGCAATGTTCCAGCTAATAAGGTTAAAAGCCGTCATGTCGGGGCCTGGTATGTTCACTTCTGCTTTATTTGATGTAACCTTCATTGACCTTCCACCTCCAGCAAGCCCATCAAGTCAATCACAACCATCCAGATTGGACAAAGAAGCAAATCTGTTGTCTAAGGTCCACTCACGTGGGACCGCTAGGCAGTCATTCTGGGCTAAGGGTTGACCCAATGTAGTGTGCCACTGATTCGACTCTTGAACACAAGCCACTGGCCCAGGCCTATAGAGAAAACCCATGGGGAGGGCTAAAATTGAGGTGGTAACAGTACGCATGGCGGAGGCAAGGTATCTTCTTGCCATTAAGTGCATATTAAAGTTAATATTCACACAGTTGCCCTCCAAGGATTTATTTCTGGTTCCAATCCACTTGACCCTCCAAACCAAGTCCAGCCAATGGGTCACCTTGTTTTTCAACTGTCTGAAACTTTCTGTGATCCGTGATGTTGGAGGGGGGGGGGCACTTTACCCAAAAACAATGTTCGGGGCAAATTAGGGTTGGCTGCAATAGAGTGAGATGCCACCACCTCTCTTCCAGAAGCAATGGCTTGGTCTGTTGCTGTTTGATTTTGCACAGGGCCATGAGGACTATCAGCACCCCCCAGCCCCCGCTGCCCCCTATCGAACCACAGGAACTGAGTTGACTCCCCTTAAATATGGATTAGGACAGGGCTGCGCATTCATGGATGCCGTTGTACCAGGTACAAAACCACCCTGTGCATAACCCCTATTTGTTTTACCTTTTCCCGTCATATTTAGGGTGGACCTACGACTGGTTGCAACAGGGAGAGAAGGTGCAGGAGGGGAAGTACAACCACCCAGGACGTGCGCCAATTGGTTTTTCTTGTCCAGCTCCAACTCCACTGCAGCCAGCCTGTCTCGAATCGGGGTCAACCTCACACCAAAAGTAGAAATCAGGGTTTTAAAAAAAAAATCTAATAAAATTGCTAACTTGGTAGATGAATCCCTCAGTCTGGACGACTGAGCAATATTAACCCTTGTTTTTTTTTGATTTGCTACCCAGTTTCTGTCTTTTTCTTTTGCCAGGGACCACCTGATCCTTACTGGGGACGTTCATTACTTCAGGTTCTAAGGTGACTGTAGTGACTAAGGATGGGGCTTCGACATTCACCAGGAGCTGCTCTTCTTGACCAGACAGCATCACAACCTCTGTTTCTTTAGATAGAGAGCCTGAGCGACAGGTCAGAGAGGTCCAAGGAGCGGAGAAGTAGGAGAAGAGAGAGAAAGACATGGATCCGCCAACTGGATCTCCTTATCAAAGATAGCCACCGCTTGTGACAAAAATGCATCCATAGTTGTGTTGGGCTGGGACTTCACAGCATGCACAGATAATTTAATTTTCTCCATCAAGATGAATAAGGTGGGGTGAAAAAGCCTCAGCTAATGTACCTTTAGACCTCTGTCAAGTGTGATCCTCTCAAGGAACAATCTAAAAAAAACTAGAAGGACAATGGATTGCCGCTCACCTCCAAAATGCAAACTTTACACCACTACAAGAAATGTACCTTTAGATGGGCTACTGTAGCTCAAGATAGAATCTTGGAAAACATGTCCACTGCTCGAACAAAGAACTCTTCTACTGTGTGGTGACAACTGGAACACCAATCGGGGCAGGCAATGTGACCTTTCAAGATTAATGTACTCGTCTCGAATCGAGAACGAAGAGGGGGCACCCAGCCCAGCTGCCTCCAGCTCTGACAGGAGCGGATGAGCCCACCCTTGACCCACATGCGTCCCACACCGCGGTATATGGTAGGACACTTTTCATTGTGCGGCATGGGGGAACTGGTCACTGGACCCTCCTCGCAGTAGGCTTGTGGGACCGAGAGTCCCGAAAGGCATCACGTATTCCACCAGACGTCCTGCACCGCAGTAGGTGGTAGGGTGCTTTTCAGCATGCAGCATGGTAAAACTGGTCACTGGCGCCTCCTCCTGCCAGAAGGCTTGTGGGACTCCGTGTCATGATAGGCACCACAGATTCCACCATTTGTCCTACCCAGTCCTTTATTTGCATTCTGGGACTTGTAGTCTTGTTGATCCGATTAGGGCTTCATGTTCCAGAATGCAAAGAAAAAAACTGGATCTGAGCAGCTTGTTACGCTCGGACCAGAGAAACTTGGCAGCTAAGCATGAACCAAGTAGGATTGAAGTCAAGATTCTTATTATTTTTATTTTTTATCTATTTTTTTGCAGTTTTATATAGCGTAAAATCGACCCAAAGGTATTGGAGTGCTTTACATGAGCTACATTACACAAGGACTCATTCCATTTTTTTTCTATGAAGCTCAGGGAGATTAAGTGATTTGATCAGAATCACAGGATGTTGAGCCGACGCTGAGACTCAAACCTGGCTTTCCAGTTACAAAGTGGCTATGGCTGTAGGGTGACCAGACATCCTGGATTGCCAGGGACAGTCACGTTTTTTCAAGGACTGTCCCCATGTCCCAAAGCTTTCCTTAATTTTAAACACATGTCCTGGTTTTTGGGACAAATAACAATTCACCCTGCAAAGGACAATCGAAAGGTAGGCTCTCTGTAAGCAATTCTCTGATTCTTTCAGGTAACGCCGGAGGTCGGCTTCATGCTTGCTGTAGCTAAGGGGAAACACAGAGTGCAGCTCAGGGTAGAGGTCTTGCCATAGCTAATTTTATGTCAGTGTAGGTTGTAAATGTGTTGATATGTATATAAGGTCAGGCCAAGGTTTTTGATGTTCAAATCTGGTCACCCTACATCCCCGGCTGTTATGTCACATCCTCTCCAACAAGATTATTTCAATTTTTTCTACCCAGCTTCATCCTAACAATTTGGTGCCACCAAATTGTTACTAGTACCCAGTGCTTAATTTGAACCCGTGGTTTCCAGTGCTCACCACAGGCAATTAATCATCAATACCGGTGCTATACTTTCATGAGCACCAGTTAAGAACACCCTTATTTTTGGTAGGCACAGGAGATTGAGTGATTGGGGATGTTGAGCCAATGTCGAGACTAGAACCTGGGTCCCCAGCTTTGAAGTTGGCAGCTCTGGCCATTAGGTGACATCCTCTTCTCACTTCATGGTTAGTAATTGGTTCTACTTAAGGCGGCGCTAACAGGAGAAATGGGCTGGTGCAAGCTGCCTCCTGACACTAGCCCCGGCACTTAATATTTTTACAAATTAACCACTACTGGTACCACAACCAAGAGTGCGACAAGCTTGAATAGGCTCCGCTATAAATTATAGTGAGTGGCTGAAGGGTGTGCCTTTTGTGTTTAATTCTCCTCTGCTGAATGCTCTGTGTCCTCATCTGGAAGCAAATGATTCACATCCCTGGCATGCTGGCACAACCTCGTGCCAGGGTCCAGGTGGACTTCCATCCAATTCAAGCAAGATCCATGGTCACCCTGTTAGCCCCTTCAGATTTCCCTCAGCTGCCGGACAAACTCCTGCCCACTCTATAGAGGCCCAAGCTGATGTCAAATAGGGAGAGTTTTTCACAGTCTCATGGCATGTAGAAGAATCAGGTCAAATGCCAGCTTCCTTTGAAAGGTAAAGAAACATTAAGATGACTTGCAATATTCTTTCTACTAGGATAGGTGTAGGAACTTTGGGCCACACCTACTAAAGGATTTTATGATCATGAAATCTGTAATTTGCAAAATCACAAAGCTAACAGCCACAAAATACATTTTTGTTCTGTACGAAACGCCCTTTTACGAGACACATTTTTGCAGCATATTGCGAACCACAGGTAAAGTAGGCCGTGAACAGGACATTCCCATCGTATTTGGGAGTCGCAGTGGTATGTATAAATGCTTTGTGAATGTGATAGGAAACGCAAACCATTGATGAGATACTGGCACTACTTGGGTTGATATACTTGTGGAAAAAGAATTAAGTGTATCTACCCATGAATAAAGAAGGCTCAAATTCCTTTGTTGTCCCTTGGAAAATTCCTTTTTTATAGGGAATATATCACGTGCCTACAGCATGGATTACTCCATCAGATGCTTATACACATATTTTCAAGGTGTTCTGTGAGCAGCCGACACGTGTTTCGCCCCATAGATGGCTCAACTGCCTGGGGCTTTCTCAAGGCTGCACTGATACAAATAATGTGTTTCTGGTAAAGCGCTGGATTTATCAAAGAGCAGATGTGACAAACATCATGCATTGGGTGAGAAGGGTCAAAATTTGTGATTTAGTAAAGTCAGATATTTGTGAATATATAAACATTAATTGTGTAAGGTGTATCTCAATCAAACGGTGGTATATATTACCTGCATAAGCTCTATGGGTGTAATATGATGCGTGGACCATGTAAAGTCAAGGTATGTAATTGAGTTACTTTGGCACTTCTTCAGTGGTTAAGTACTGCCCTGCGATTCTTTTATTTGCGATGTGAGTTCAGTTTTAACGTGGAATGTTCTGAAGAGTTAACATTATAAAGGTTTAGGGTCGGACAAAATAAGGATACAGGTAAAGATGGAGGGGTGTAGTGAAGTGAGGAGTGGCCCATAACCGATTGTGGCATATTTTCCATACATCATGCAATTGACAAGGTAGGAATACCTTTTTGGGTAAGATTTTGGTTTCAACAATAATTAGTTCTCTTCACTTTCTTATCCTTCTTTACAGTTCTTTAAATCATTCTGTATTAAGGCAATATTCAAAACATTGTCGGTATACTGTCTATAAAAATTAGATAAACTATCTAATACATAGAAAGGTAAAAAGGACATTTGGTAAAGAGATGGTAAATCCATTTATATGCTCAGAGTCAATTCAATTCAATTCAAAAGACTTTATTTGAATGCAAGCAACATCCATAAAAACATCATATGATGCAAACAATGAAACATAGTAAAAACATATAATCCATTAAAATAAGATAAAACGATAAAACAAATAAAATGTAGCAATATCGGCAACTGGATTTACAGCAAGATAGTTCTACACGCTTGTAGAGCAGATCTTAGAAAGGCTGCAATGTGCAAAATAGCTTCATCATCAGATAATTGAAGTAAAAATCTAAAACTGGCCTATAATGTTTAATATTACTCAGAGTCAGTATATACGTTAAAGCAAACATGAAATAACTGCACATTGAGTGGTGATTCCTAGTATGCCTTCTTAGGGTGGCTGCTGACGTTTAGTGGCATGTGGCAAGCGCTCAGGCTCTTAGAAAGGCGTATTCAGGTTGCACAAAGTATGGAGACATGTAGGGGCATATTATCAAGAAACGGCGTTAAAAGTATCGCCGCTTTAGCGGCAGAAAACTGCTGCTAAAGCGGCGATAATGGGCTTGATAATATGCCCTTGAGAATTCCCATAGAAGCCCATGTTCTGGTGTCAACATGGGCTTCTATTGGAATTCTCTGCGGCATATTATCAAACCCATTATCTCCGTTTTAGCGGCAATTTTCTGCTGCTAAAGCGGCGATAATTTTAACACCGTGCTTGATAATATGCCCCTTGGTTTTCAGAAAGAGAGAAGGTGGAACCAGAAAAGGAGAAAGTGATATGTCAAAATGCAGCAAAGATTAATTAATATGACCTGTTTTAAATGAGTTAGAGATGCGGGCAGGAAGGAGCGCTGGAAGTGATCATACTAACCACATGTCTCTGACGGGGCAGTGGACTCAACGGATTTATGTGTTGAGAGCGCGGCTTGCGCTGGGTGGGCTCTGTCGGAGCGCTCGCTCCAACGGGAAGTAAATTAATGCAGTAAAGCTGGAGCTCTCCATAAGGAAGCGATTATTGCAGTGCAGGGAAAGAAATTATGTAAGTGCCGGAGGGCCATGTTCGGTCCATCAGAAGCATATAGGCAGTGAGGGTCTGTGTGGTTTGGACTAAAATGAGAGCAGCAGGCGCCGTAAAAGATAAAAAAAAGGACGGTGTGGGCTCAAATGATCACTTGCCGAATCAGTGATTAAATTTAAAAGAGCGCATGCCTTGGCTCTGTCAGCGCTCAAGTTATGGAGGAGTTGTAGTGCAGTCTAGAATTGGAGAACAGAATACTGTATCTTGGCGTATGGGGTCCATGTGGCTATTGAGTAGGCCTGGGTGGTAAACACCAATTAGTTTGCAGAGTTTTCCCCACTCTGCGCTCCAGGAAGAGTGCAGAGTTCCGAAAAACTCAGCGGAGTGGTGTGGAGCAGAGTTTTTCCACTCTCATGGCTCGCTACCGTTAAGTTGACGAGCGCAAGCGAGGAAAATCAAACCCTAGACCACCTCCCGGCAGCATTTCTCAATGTGGGCTGTCACGCCAGGACACTACCGCTCGCTTTGAGAAAGCTGCTGGTCGAGTATAACATCTACTTGAGCAACATAAAGAAGCTGCGCCCTCTTGCGCTGCATGTGGTGCCATTTGCTCTGATTTTGCAACATGGGGTAAATGCCCGGGGCTAAAATTCAGCACGAACAGCGCAACTTACCTCACTCCGCCACCTGCAGAACTCAGCGGTGAGCTACAGAGGTTTTTTGTCACTAGCGGAACTCCACAAACTCTGCCCAGAAGGAAACAAGGCTGGACTGGCCTTAACGGGCATCCAGCATTTTCCCAGGATGCTGGAAGAGTGGGAGGCTGGTTTTGTTACTGGAGGGCTGGTTTTGTTACTGGGGAGGAGGGCGGTTCTGCAGCACTGCTGCTATGTCGGCCCCCAGTAACAAAATCAGAAGGCCAGCATAATCCACCCAGCATCCATTTTCGTTTCCCGTCTCCCTGTGTTTTGAAATATGGTATAGTTATAAAAGCACCTTCTGCAGAGTTGTTTGTATATTGAGCACTTCTCAGCTACAATAAAATTATCAAGATATCTCTGGTGATTATTCTTCCTGTTGGAGTGAGCTGGAGTTTTGTCTAGTGGCAGTTTTGACACTACTAAGGTAGCTCAGAGGGTTAATATACCTGCTGCAAAGAATGTGTACCACCAGATCACATAAGTTTATTTTAAGTGCATCGCTCTGTGCGTAACTGCTTTTGTCACAGAGATCCTTTTGTTACTGTGCAATTCATAGTTTAGAATAGTAATCTAGCACAGTGAGATAGGAACTGCGATCAAAGAGCTGCATGCAAACTACATGGTAGAGATTAGAAAGTTGTGTTTTTTCAGTTTTTCATTATCCTAATGTTGCTAAAAAAGGGTTTGTTTGGGTAGAAATACATTCTCATTAGTAAATGTAACCTCTGTGTTACATTATAAATCCTGAGTTTGTGCTTCTCCAGCCCAAGCAATCTTAAAACGTGTGTAGACCTTGTAGTGCCCGTGCTATTATGTAACATTTTCTTTACACTGACTTACACACGTATTATTCATTGTCTCTATGTGTGTTTGATGTAAAGTGCTCCAACACCATAATCTGGTATGAGAGGCGCTATCAAACAAATGAAACACATGTGAGAGAGGGGCTATGGAGAGATGAGGGGCACTGTTGGAGGGTGATGGTGAGGGAATTGTTGAAGAGCCCCCCAAAATATTGTTGTATCCCTGTGCACTGTAAGGTCATCATGTACTATGCTTTAAAATCTAGTACAATTGAATATATAATGACAAATGTGTTGAAGGAAGCACCTTTTTTGCCATTTTCCCCCCAATTTTTTTGGGTGGTCGTTGTAGTGGCCAGGCTCACTTGCTGCTCTCGCTTGCGACACAATATATTGGGGCTGGTCTGACAAAATTTGCCAGGGCTGCTTTGGGTACCCAGTACGGCCTTGGCAAGATATAGCGGCATGGGCTATGGAACCCTTGTTTATGAGCCTGCGGGTTCCGAGAGACATGCGGGCCCTGCTTGGCCAAAGTAAAGACATGATCAAAGGTGCTAAAACAGTGTGGGCTCGGAAGCCCTCTTACCGAAAAGTGGAGCAATGCGGGCTGAAGCCGGATGACAAATTCGTCAGTGTACTGCTGGCAAAGAGAATGGCTGCCATTTTTAGGGTTTGTTGGGAAATCTCTTGTATTTAATATATCTTAAAAGTGGGCTCTAATCAGTTCCCATAAGCGAATAACAGTGTTGATTCGCTTTTGTGTGGAACTTTTTTTTGTTAACTTCCCCTGGCCGCATGCATTTACGGTACTTCTACTAAAGCTGTTCACACTGTTTAAGCTCCATTCACTGTCAAGATAAGCTCTTTTTCCACAGAAAAGGCAGACATCTTCTAACAGTATGCTGGAATGCTTGCTTTTTATTACTTAGTTGTGTAAAGCAGATACATTAGCCTTAGAGTGTTTGTGACATTTCCTAGTCATGCCTTAGTACCTTTCTTTGCACTTTGTAAGCATTATCGGCTAATTGTTTTTCAACTTAATCTATCGGTCATTATGATCAAATTCTAAATGTTGCAATGAACATTGCATGTTTAAAATAAGGTTAATATACAAGAGCTATGCTATATTTTATTACCAAACAGGCAGCCACAAGTGCACTTGCCTTCCAGACAACAGGGTAATGATTTGAATGGTGCAGCAGGTGCAGTAGCACCGGGCCCAAAGGTTGTCAGAACTCACCTAAACACATAATATTGCTATATTTGACTACTAAACAGGCAGTCACAATTGCAGTTACCTTGCAGTTAAAAGGGACTTGATTTGAATGATGCAGCAGGTGAAGTAGCACCAGGACCAAAAGCTCTGGGCACCCCACTAACCACCTAATATTGTTATATTTTACTACTAAACAGGCAGTCACAAGTACAGTTACCTTGCAGACAGCTGGGTCAAGATTCTAATGGTGCAGCAGGTGCAGTGGCACGGGCCTAATATTTGTCATGACCTCCTCGAAACACCTAATATTGCTATATTTTACTACTATACAGACAGAAACAATTGCAGTTATCTTGCAGTTAAAAGGGGCTTCATTTGAATGGAGCAGAAGGTGCAGTGGTACTGGGGCCAAAGCTCTAGGGACCCCACTAAACCCAGATTATGGCACAACTTTACTACTAAACAGACAGTCACAAGTGCAGTTATCTAGCAGGCACTAGGGTGATGATTTCAATGGTGCTGCAGGTGCAGTGGCACCAGGACAAAAAGTTGTCAGAACACCTCCAAACACCCAATATTGCTATATTTCACTACTAAATAAGCAGTCATGAGTGAAGTTACCATGCAGGCACTAGGGTCATGATTTCAATGGCGCAGCAGGTGCAGTGACAACTGGGCCCAACGCTCTAGGAACTCCTTTAAACACCAACTATGGCAATATTTTACTACTAAACAGGCAGTCACAAGTGCAGTTACCTTATAGGCGATAGGGTAATGATTTGAAAGGTGCAGCAGGTGCAGTGGCACCTCGGCCAAAAGTTGTCATAGCTCCTCTAAAGACCAAATATTGCTAAATTTTGCTACTAAACAGGCAGTCACAAGTGCAGTTACCTTATAGGCAATAGGGTAATGATTTGAATGGTGCAGCAGGTGCAGTGGCACCTCGGCCAAAAGTTGTCATAGCTCCTCTAAAGACCAAATATTGCTAAATTGTGCTACTAAATAGGCAGTCACAAATGTAGTTATCTTGCAGGCACTAGGGGCATGGTTAGAATGTTGCAGCAGGTGCAGTGGCACCGCGTCCAAAATTTGTCTGAACTCCTCTAAACACATAATATAGCTATTGCATCAATTAATTCTATTATTTTCCCGTTTTCATTTCATTTTTCAAATGTTGCTATTACTTACACTATACCGCTAGTAACAGCACAACATAGTGCCTTTATGTACATAAACAAGTCATTAGAGACTTTTTGTAACTTATATTGTGCAACTACTCAGCAAGCTACAACTTACAACAAAAAACAGCTTATTATTAATCACATAGGTGAAACCTATTGCAGTTACTAATGCTTTTTAAACTATTAAAGAACGGAGGTTCCTTCCACTTGGGTTGGTATCTGATGCATATTGTGAAAGCCGTCCCTGTGAGGCAGTGGGAGCAGACTTTGGTCCAAGGGAATACCGCATGCTTCGCCCAATGCAGTTTCTGAGAGTAAACGTAAAAAAAAAAAAAAAACAGTATTTGTTTCTTTAAGGGAGATAAGCTGCTTTTCCCTTTAAATAAGGTTTTGTCTCAGGCATAGGAATGCAGGAATATAGATCTGCTGCCCCTTGCAACCTTCCAGTGCTTAATTTGTAAAATATTAAGTACCAGGGCTCTGACAGGAGTCCACTGCAACTTACACCACCCATCCCCCTTGTCATTGCTGCCAAAACAACTAGTAACCATCTCTTTCATATGTAAATGGGACAGTTCCGATTATTCCAGGTCCCCAAAGCTAAAGGAATGGCTGGGGAGGCAGGTATGAGCAATTGTATTGTATATTGTATTCCTGAACAACTGTTGTTCTGCTCATCTCTAAATTAGATGAGCAGCGCCACCTTGTGGTAGACTGTTCTAAATATGGGGTTGACAATTAGGTGCCGGTGCTGAGCACCAGAAGGCAGTGGCTCAAATTAAGCACTGCAACCTTCCCTTCCTGCTTTCCCAATCATTTGGACGCGGATACAAAATGCGGGCAATTTAATTAATATTCATTAGGCAGAAAATGTGAGGAGCTCCCCAGAGAATCCACATTTTGCACTTCACCTGATTAGTACATCGGACGCATGGCAAAATGCTAGGCAGGTAAAAAAATAGGAACTGTGCAATTTGCACCCGCTTTTTAAATCCCATATGTATATGTGGCCATTTATTCGCTGTAGTACATTAGTACCAATGTACCTCTAAAAACTTGCTGAATCCAATATGCAGCCTAAACTTTGCTAAAATATTATGTTTGAAACTAACAGACATATGTAAAATATAAGGCAAAGTGTGTTTCTCTTTGCCTAAACTACCAAAGTTCAATAGTGGTCACAAACAGGGCTGTTCATGAACTGGGTCCATATAATTCTTAAACGAAGTTCACATAAAAGGAAAATCCAAACGAGCATTTTATTGATGGAATAGTAAGTGCATAAAAACAGAACAAACAACAAATAACTCGGGATGGTGCATAAAGAGACGCAAAAGGATGGACAAAGGTCAAATTAGGAGTCATTGACAAAGACATAATACTTAAAAAGAAGCAGCAAAGGTGAACATCAAACTGCAGGTACTCAGAGTCGTGAATCTATAAACCTCTGTAAGTCAAAGTTGACTCAGACCCTTGCATAGCACCAAGGGACAAAAAGAGTAAGGACAAAACTTTAGCTCTCTAATGTAGTGCTTATTTTGTGCTGGTGTCAGCTGGTGGTTGCAGAGGCACACATTTCCTTAGACGGGGACCTAGGGCAGGAAGGAGAAAGAGAAAATAAAGAAAGGATCTAGAAGGATATGAGAACAGTGGAAAAGGGAGGAAGCAGGGATAATAAAGAACCAGCAAAGAGTGAGATAAAGAGATAAGAACTATGGAGTGCTGGATGAAAGAGACAGGAGGTAGAAGTAGGACTAGTCAACCCTTAGTGGTCAGTGATACAAGCATTCACCAGCGCCTGTGACAGGCTACATGGAAAACGCTTCAGCCCTTGCGCCGTGTGTTTTTACAGACCAGGCACTAGATGCTCAATAGGTCTTCCAAATGGTTCCAAGTGTCTGAGGTCATTGGCTGCTCTGAACACACATCAGAGCCTTCAGGCAAATGTTGCCTATGAGCCTTTCTTGGGTCTACCTAGCCCAGTAGGCCCAATGAAGGTCCAAAGTCAAATAAAGTGTATGACTGCTGCAATTGGACATCATCTGCAGAGAGGAAGGTCCTGATGAAGAGATGAAAGCACAGATGGCCCAGCCATGCAGGTGATCTAGGCTCTGCAGCTCATCTGGCAAAAGCCAACTATGCTTCTTAAAAGCATCATTCTCTTGTTGGGAGGATCTCATGAGAACCTTCATGACAGGGTGATGCACATGGAGTAGTATTTGTTAGAGTGAACAGGAAACAGGCAAACATAAATGTGGCCAAAGATGAGAGATAAACATGCATTGGCAAAGCCAATAGGTCTGGATTGGTTTTATAGCTGAAAGTGCTTCTTCATTGATTGATGTGAATGCATGGATAAACTAGTGCATGGATGGATGAGTGACTTTGTGCATTGAGAAGGAATTGACAATCTGAGGTATGGATGAGTGAGTCAGCATCAGCATAAAGACAAGCGGGAATTTTCTTCTCGCAAGTCAAACTGCACTCACCTCCAGCACCCTGCCCTCAAAACTTGCTTCTTCAACTGAGGACAACTGTAGAATTCCTGCTGCTGGTGGCAATCATGAGGGCCCTCTTAGCGGCTTTCGACATGTTGTCTGACACAACACCAATCAGTCGTCTGCCCCTCTTTACTATTAAAGATTCTGATGGAGTGGCTTGCCTCTGTAGATGATCACTTACAATCTGTCATCAAGTCACTTTTTCAATCAGCCTTAAAGCAGTTGGTTGTGGAGTCCCCAGGACTCCTCCCAGAGCCACACCAATTTTAGCCCCTGTGTCTCTCCTCCTGCCATCCTTAGCCAATCTTTTGATTGGTGCTTTTGAGCCTACGCACACGACAAGAAACTCATTCTTCGGCTTTATTGAAATTCCAGTGTCATTCAATCCCAATTCAAGGACTGAATGTGCTCAGGAGCCAGGGTATGAACGCCAAAACATAGAAACTCACAGACACCTGTATTAAATCGGTATTCCTTCAGTATAAATCCTATGCAAGACCCTACACATGTGCCTCCCTTCCATGGCGGGAGGCTGTGCTTTCCACAATGCATCTGTTTGAGCACAGCGCGTAACACCAGCAACAGGCCGGACTTTGTAGAAATGGTACTGCACTGTGTTTGAGAGGTGTGTCGGGTATAGGGTGGTTAGGGTATTCTAGGGCTTGATGTGGTTTGGGGTATGGGGTGGTAAGGGTATTTTTAGGTTTTAGGGGTGGCTACGGGTATTGGGTTGTAAGGATATTTTTAGCGTTTAGGGGTAGGTAAGGGTATTGGATTGTACGGGTGTTTTTAGCATTTAGGTGTGGATAAGGGTATTCGACGGAAAGGATAGATTTTAGGGTTTAGGGTGGTTAAGGGTATAAGGAGGTAAATGTATTTTAAAGTTTAGGGATGGGTAGGTGGATAGGGTGGTAAGGGTATATTAGGGTTTAGGGATGGTTAGGGGTATTGTGTGGCATTAATGTTTTTGGGGTAGGTAGGGGTATAGGATGGTAAGGGTAATTAATAAGAGGGGGTTCAATCCAAAAAATGTGTTACTTTTTTTTTTTAATGATACAATGCAGCACATTTTGTGATAGTATTACTTCATGATTTTGTTATTTTTACACTTGTTAACACTGTCTGGGCAAAGGTTCCACCTCAATAGCCCCTGTTTAACCCGTTAACCGTGGCTTAAATTCCGCCGCAGGGCGGGTGATTTATTGCGCGGGCGGGGCGGCGTCGGCCAACGTATGTGCGCAGCACTACCAAGGTAGTGCTCGCGACGGCCATTGGCTGACGCGCGCACGCGAGGGGTTGACACCACAATATTGAAATTAGCAACAGAAAGGTGAGCCGTCAACCTTAGCAAAAGGCATCCATTGCGCACCAACTGTTTGAGCTAGAAACAAAAGTTTTTGTTAAAAGCTGCTGATTATGCAGCAAATATTGGATTATGTGGAAAATGCGAGAAATCTATAACTATGCAAAAAACTCAGCTGCCACATAATTCCAGTCGCCCTTATTATATCTGGCAATTTGTGGGCCGCTGTTGTGAACTCACCTTAAGTGTCACGCCAGGTAGGTTTTCTTTGCATCTCGAAAGGTGTGCCTTGTATTTTCTATGCTACAGCTCCTCCATCATAATTAGATTTTTTACAAAGGGCAGTATAATGAGAGGAACTTAAATCCATGACAAAGGGTGCCCTATACCACTGATAAGGGGATGATCACTCTATCTGTGAAAGGGGGCACACTAACAACGACAAACAACCACGCTGGGCTCTAGTTAAGATAATTTTCACACATTTCCCTTTTTTAAAGAATTATTTAAGGAGCTATCTGGTTGTACACTTCAGTTTTTGTAATTAAGGGAAATGATTTGCTGCTGACAGTAAATTGCTTTTACCCTAGGGCAGTGGTAAGTATCAATGGGGTAACCCGAAATGCTACCGGACCCGGGTAAAACTGCAGGACAGTAGAAAATTGGTCACAGTAGCCACAATTTCACAGCAAAAAAGGTGAAAGCATTCATGGAATCGCATCCACGTGTCTGCAACAGATGCAATTTATTCTCAAAACATCAGTTGATTATTAAAGACATCACAATCGTTTCTACACATGAGAGAACGGTGCTCAGAATGAGGGGAGTGCTCAGGGAAAAAAAGTGCGTTTGTGAGGGTTGTTAAGTAGGGATACATAATGTGCCATATATACATTATATTTACATGATGAAACCTGTCCAGCCTATAACAGGCAAACTACTACAAAAAAACACATATTATTGTGCGGACGCTGAGAACAAATCACAGTCGTCAAGGCTTGTTTCAAAAGGAGCAAAAGTCAAAGTTTCGACCTCTTCAAGTAATCAAGGTTGTTAAGTCCTTAGCATGGGGTCTTCATCAGGACAGAGAGGGTGGAGCACCTAAAAGTAATTGAATACTCTGTATTAGTAATGTGATGAATCATGACCGGATGTAAATGCAAAATGAAACAGAGTGTTATTTACCTAATCTGAAAGCAGCAAGGGAAATCAGGCGGGAAAATGCGGTTGATGGGCTCCTTAAAGCTCCAAAGGCAGAGAAAACGAACACTAGACAATAGAGGGGCTGGGTCTACCAAGACACTGCCTAAAGAACTGAATAGGACTTACTACAAAGGTGGCTAGAGGCACAGTCATTCGCCTTAACAAGACCGTCCTGTTCACAGACAGCGGAGGGACCAAGAATCCCCCAGATAGACGGGACAAATCTTAGGTGGTATACTGAAACAATAAAAGTTAAAAAGGAATTATGTAGAGTGCTGGACACAGTGGAAACGTGTCACATCTATAATGTTTAAAGAGGTTTGCTTGGTTAAATTGAATTAGTGATCCCAGAGTGTGTCTATTTTCCACAAGTGAGGATTTAGCTAAGTTATGGCTGCCATCTATATCCAATCCATGCACCAGGAAAAGGTAACGTGTATAATTCGACCATAAGCGGAAGCGTGCGGCAATTTCCCAGTACTGGTACTCAAGCTTAAACATTTGGCGGTACCCAACAAGTACATGCAACGGGATAGATTTCCCTATGCAGATTATTAGGGTTAGGTGTCATAGATAACAAAACCGGGAGTGGCAATACCTCCTCATGAAAAGAAAGTAACTTGTAGCCAAGCTCCAACCACAGTTGGAGCTTACCCTCCTGGAATAAATCCTATCCTTTATGGGTTAAATCTAAAAACTCAAAAGGAACACAAAAAAACATCGTCAGACTCGAAATCATAGTAGCCTCTGAATATCAATACAAGATTGTATATTGTAATATGTTAGACATTTTTATATAGTGAAATCAAACTTATGTTATAAAATATGATATTGGTTATATTGGCACATACACTGTGCATGATGGAGCAGCAATTGTAACATAAATATGTTTAAAAATATGTTTGAAAAAAATATGTTTGAATAAAAGTAAATGTTCTAATGGAATCACTACTAGAGGTTGTTACATTTTGAGCGAAGAAATTGTGTGAACAGTGCGCAGCACACCCAAGTCACCACACTTGTTAAAAATTGACCTTAATACAATGGGCCACATTTATCAAATTTGGAATTTGCGATTTTCTGAGACTCCCAATTAGGTAATCTCAATTTCCATGAGTTTCATATACCGATTCCTAGTGGGTCGCAAATCAATCTACCTCATTAATATTAATGAGATAGATCACAATTTGCAACCCCCTAGGAATCGCTAAAATCACAGGGATGGTGGCCGGATGGGGTCTGCAGACCACCATGTCCGTGATTGCTATTAAATAAAGCAATCTTTTTTTTTTAAATGCATCTCGTTTTTCTTAAAGGAAATCGGGTTGAGTTTTAAAAAAATTAAAAGTTTTCTTTTCATTTCTTAAGAGGGAAAGTGGTCCCATGGACAACTGCCTGCTCTTAAAAAATGTTTTTGCAACCATTCCCAAAGGGGAAAGCCCTTCCCATTTGCGAATGGGTTAGCACGTATTTGAAGTAGGTGGTAAAATGCTAATGTTTTGAGACCGCATTCACGGTCACAAAACATTCATACATACCTTTAGGATGTGCTGTTTGGAAGGGACGCTCTAAATACGCCCCTTCCAAATACCAAATCGCAGACCCATTTTGCGATTCGGTAACAGGTTACCGAATCGCAAAATATGGTGTGATACATGTAAAAAGCCTTTTTTGCGGTCGTAAACATGTCAATTCTGTGAATCGCCCTGTTTGCGAACGCAAAATTGGTTGATACATGTGGTCCAGTAAGTGCAACTCAGTGGTCTTCACGCATAACATGCAACGATTTCCCAAATAGTATCAAAACAAAGACAACACCCGGGTGGTATAGCTGACCTCCATACTGCTGAAGCGCTCTGTCCCAAAATATGCCTGACCAACAAAAATGAAGCCCCATCAAGAATCAGACTAACACAGAAAAGGAGGATGATTCATGAGAGAGGCGAGGGAAGAACCTAATTGATGGAGTATGTTCGAAGACATAGGGGCTCATTAGGATAACGGGCGGATCGCCACTGCCCGTATGGCGGTGGCGATCCGTCTGCCAAAAACCTCCGCCCGCTGCACATTTCCCCCTGCCACATTACCATGGCGGTGGGGTACCCCGGCGGACGGGAAGACCGTCCGCCACTTTTCCGCCGGTAGGCAATCCGCCCAATTGCCTACCGGGCGGAAAAGCAGTTTATATGGTGGCGGTGTCTGGTAGACACCGCCATCCATATTACTATGCAGGCGGGGACGTCGCCACGGAAAGGCAGGCGGTTTTCGTCATCAGGGATTTTGGGGGGTGGGGGGTGCACATGGGGGGTACCTATGGTACCCCCCTGCAGTTCCATGCACAACATGGCAGGCACCGCGCAATGCCTGCCATGTTGTGCATGGAAGTGCACGACATGCCTTCTTGGCATTGTGGTGGCCAGTGCTGAGAGCACCGCCCGCCGCAATGTCAAGTATTCAGGATGCACCCGCCAGTGTGGCAGGCGCATCCTAGTACCACCAACGGGACCCCCGCACCGATGGCAGGCGGTCCCGTTCCCCGAGAGGATGGCGGGTGGACAAAGTCCGCCCGCCATCCTAATGACCCCCATACTGTCTGAGTGCCATGTATAAGGGGAAGGGTCGAGGGACAGCCTGGGCTTATTGTGTTGTTCTACTTTTTGTACTCGTATTGGCAAATAAGTGCAGTACAAGAGGTGTAACCAAGAGGCCTGGCAAATTGCAAGGGAGAAACGCAGTGTAATATGTAATATACCATTGTGATTGTAAAAATTACAATAACATTTGTTATAAAAAAAAAATCCAAAGACAACACCCTTCCAACCATACATCCTACGCGATGCAGCATGTTGCACATAGAGGCAAGTGCTTCACAGCCACACATAGGGGTAGCAAGAGCTATATAAATGCTGCAATAAAATACAATACAAGTCAATGCACATGAACTGTAGATTAAGTGCTGCTGTCACTATCAACATTCACATAGCTAACACTTCATCCACAAAAGGCAGTTGCCAGACTGAGCGTGCAGTCTCTTTTCTTAGGCACTGGCATGGTGACTAAATATAGTAAGGGGAGTTCAGGAAAAGGGGAATCCAGTTCACCAAGGTACCCATATGTTGTGCCACAAACCTTCAGGCACTGGACGTGAATCATTGACATGCAAAGTTCAGATGCAGGAAGGTCTCAGCTGCTTGTTATTACCTATAGTGTAATAGCAGATGCTATTTAATTCATCATTCCGGCCAGTGGTGGCTCGTATAGGGCGTGCTGCGAGGCGGTGGGCGGGGCAGGGTGGGGGGGTTGTAAACTCGGATATACAACGGAACGGAGGAAAGTAATAATTACAGGGCATATCAGCAAGGGCCGGCGATAATTATCGCTAAGTGCCCTTAGCGCGAGGATAATTATCGCCGTCCAACTCTGAATTTTATCGCGGAGATAGCGTGCCATCAGCAATGCTTATCTCCAAAGTGATAAAATTCAGAGCGCAAGCTGCCAACTGTGCGATTATTGCACATTATAACAGAGGTTATCGCTACTTTTCTTGTCGCTATGCTGCTTTGCGTGAGGTTTGATAATAGGAGAAATGTCTCTTAGCGACATTTCTCCCGTTATTCTGGGGAGGAACGCCCACTTTGCATCTCATTAGAGATGCAAAGCTGGGCGTTAAGGGAAAGTACGAAGAAGCATGGATTCACACGTTAGCGTGTCCTTGCTAATAGGGCGTTAAAATTATCGTCGCTTTTCGTCCGAAAACGGACGCAAAAGCGGCTATAATGTTTTATCGCCTCTTTGATGATATGCCCCCAATTTTCTTCGTTCCGTCGTAAGTCTGAGTCTACTACCCCCCACCCTGCCCCTCCCCCGCCCAGCCTCACCGCCCCACAGCACGCCCTATGCAAGCCACCACTGATTCCAGCTCAGAATAAACGTCCCCTTTCATGCAAAGCCATTTTCCCCATTTTTTGCAGGGGTTCCGCAGTTTTTGTCCAGCACCACCTCTTGGTAAGTGGTATCCTTGCGGCATCTGTGTGGGTGAAGAACTGAAGTGGGCTGTGAGATGTGCAAAGAAGGATCCTATGGATACTTTAGATCACATGATTACTGCAACACCTGTACATTTGGTACAAAACACAATTACAGTTTCTGTCTCATCTATAATTAGGGCAAATTGAGTTATGAGACGGGAAGGACCAAGCCATTCTGCAGGGCTGAATAAATTATATGGCAACTAAAGGCAAATTAGGTGGCATAATGTGGTCCGTTTCGCGATAGTATTTGTTACTTTGCCATTTTTACAAATGGTAACACTCTCAGGACAAGTGCTTGGCCTCAGTAGAAACAATTTAACACCGAACTGCAAAAGTAAGCAACAGAACCATGATCAGTCAACCTCTAAGAAGGGTTTTCCACTTCGCAGTACTACATTTAGCAGCCTTTTTAGTGCCTTTTGATCAGATTGAGCTAGAAACTCATTTTTGGGCTAAAATCTGCAGATTATACAGCATATGATCAATTATGTGGCAAATGCAGAACATCCATAATTATGCAGAAAATGTAGCAAAATTGCTTAATTCCAGAGGCCCTGACTATAATGGTTTGTTCACCACCTCAATTGTACTATGCTCACCCAATGTTATGATGCAGGTCCACCTGCATTTCTCCCTCTTTCCCAAAAACAGAACATGGGGCTATTGATTCTGGGAATGGTCTTGTCATCCTCATGTCAGCATGGATGTTTTGTGATTACCAGTGAGACTCGGTGTAGGTTATCAACAAACAAAATAAAGAACTCTTAAGTACGACACTTCGTGCTAAAGATGGTCCAACTGCAATAAAAATGTTCCCAATGAATGCATTTTGTAACCGCTGGAAAAGTACTTTTTCTAGAAAATGTTTGAGATGTCAAAAACAATGTTAAGTGCAGATTGCAAGAATGTTGGAAAACACTGGAAAATACCCACCATAATTTAAAAAAAATGAATAAACACCGAAACAGGAAAGCACATATATTATTAAATGTACACCTTGTGACTGTGGTACTCAAAGTGCCATAAGCAAGGAGCAAGGGAGTAGCCAGAAAATGTAACTACCCCCACCTTGAATCTAAGCGCTTAAGGCACCAAGCAAAGAAAGTCATCACAACCCTCTCCAGTACAGCATGCTTGCCCCTTCCATCCAAGCATCTACCTTTCAAGGGATGCTTGAAGGATATCTCCGGTTAGATGAATAACAATAAGCTAAAGCTCAACGCAGAAAAGACAGAGGTCTTGTTCTTTGGTAAGGCATCTTGTCCATCAGCAGGACTTTGGTGGCCAGTCGAAATGGGCCTGCCACGTATCCCAGCAACGACGGCAAAAAACCTGGGCAGTAAATGGGAAACGGATCTCTCTTTCATTGCCCAAGAACGTCAGATAGCTGCCACTTGCTTCGGGAAGTTGAGAAGCCTGAGGAAATGTTTGCATCTACTACCAGATGATTGTTGTAGAGTCATTGTTCATGCCACAGTAACATCTCGGCTGGACTATGCAAACAGTCTGTACCTAGGATTACCCGCCCATCTAATTAAGAGATTGCAGATGGTGGAAAATGCGGCTGCGAGATTAATTAGATGAGTACCGTATCAACACCACATCGCTCCACATATCAGACATCTACACTGGCTTCTGGTGGTGGAAAGAATAAAGTTCAAGGCCCTGACCACAGCCTTCCGGGCATTACGAGGCAATTGTCCTAGCTACCTGAAGCAGCGACTAGGTAACTACCAACAAAAACGGCCATTGAGGTCTAACTCCCAACATCTGCTCGCAGAACCTCGCTTTGCAAGGTCACACATTGGGGGTAGAGCCTTCTTGGTGGTAACGGCCAAATTGTGGAATTTCCTTCCTTCCAACATGCACCTTATCCAGTCTGAACGTGAGATCAGAAAGACTCTGAAAACCTGGCTTTTTAACCAGAACTAGAATCCTGCATCTCCCTCAATCCTGCCTGCCTGCTTAAAGCCGGGACACCTTTGTTTGAATTAGCTGTTGTGCTTTATGAATGTCTGTTATTATTGTTATTAATATCCATTCATCCTTTCATCCTTCTATCTACCTGCTGAAATCCACCATTTCACCTTTACAATCTGTCATCCATTCAGTCATTCATCTATCATTCAGTCTGTCACCATTCTGTCCGTCCATTCATCCATTCACATATCCATATCCATACCTATGCATTCACCTTCAACCTATCCATCAAACCTTTCCATCCATCCCTTCACTCACTCATCAATCCTTTCACTTATCCATCCCCTTTCATCATCCATCCACCCTATCAATCATTCAGCCATCCATCCTTTTGTTCATCCATCCACCCTTTCTCTCAATCTAACATCCCAATACAGCCATCTTTTCTCCCTTTCACTCATCCATTCATTCACCCTTTCACTCATCCATCCACTTTTTGACCCATCCTTCCATCTATTTACCCCTTCACTCATCCATCCCTTTACTTACTCATCCATCTACTTTTTCCCACATCTGCCCATCCTTCACCCTTTCACTCATCCATCCACTCTTTCATCAAGACATCCATCTACGCTCCCTTTCACTCATCCATTCTTTCACTCACCCATTATTTGTCATTCACCTTTAATCTATTCCATCCACCCTTTCACTATGTCCATCCACCCATCTAACCTTTCACTCCATCCTTCCCTCCATTTACTCTTTCACTCATCACTCCATCTATTCTTTCTCTCACTCATCCACTCATCCATCCATACTTTCACTCATCATCTATCTATTCTCCCTTTCACTCATCCATCCATCAATTTTTTCTCTCATTCATCCATCCACCCTTTCACCCATCATCAATCAATTCACCCTTTCACTCATTCATCCATCCATGCATCATCCATCCTGCCTCCCTTTCATTCATCCGTCCATACATCAATCTTTCACTAATTCATCCTTGCATCCATCCACCCTTTCAGTCAATCACCCTTGCACCCTTTTACGTTAATTATGAGAGTTGTCTGCTCAACTGCCAGAAGAGCCCCCCCATATAGCTTCTGAAGTCGGGGTGGGGAGGTTGTTGACAACGCCCCTGGGAGGGTGAGACATGCATATTTTATGACTAAGACTTGCTTTTTAAGGGCCTAAAGAAGACGAGGCCAGCACAGGTACAGAAGGTATCTATTTTGCCTTCCCACAATATGTGTATGTGTCAGACCACACCCCCACAAGTGTGATATTTTCCAGTTCATAAATCAGCAAAATGACAAAAATAAAATAGAAGCCTGGAACTCATTGCTTCATTCAACCATGCAGCATATTTGTCTAGTGTCCATCACCTTCCCTGACTTAATATAGTTTGGAGTGGGAATAGTAAATTATATATGTTTAGTGTCCATCACCTTCCCTGAGTTAATATAGTTTGGAGTGGGAATTGCATATTATATATGTTTAGTGTCCAGCACCTTCCCTAACTTAATATAAATTGAAGAGGGAATAGTAAATTATATATGTTTAGTGTCCAGCACCTTCCCTGACTTAATATAAGTTGGAGCGGGAATAGTAAATAATATAAGTTTAGTTTCCAGCACCTTCCCTGACTTAATATAGTTTGGAGTGGGTATAGTAAATTATATATGTTTCGTGTGCAGCACCTTTTCTGAATTAATGTAGTGTATAGTGGGAAAAATTAAAACAAATATTTTGGAGTAAGCATACTGATTTATAAATATTTATCAGAATAATATAGTTTTTAAAGTTGATTGATGTGACACAAATATTTTATTACATATGCAAGATTTGAACAATGTAAAGTAAATACAGAAACATGTTCATATTTTATTTATGTTTTTAGATTCAAACATTGAAGAAGAAAAAGCATTTTATTTTATTAACTTTATTTAATGTATATTGTCAAACATAGGGAAAAATACACTTTTCATTTTTAACATATATATTTTGTAGATATGTATACATTTATATATAATATTTTTGGGAACTCAGGAATACATTTTTTTGTGCTTTTTGTTATTGTCATATTCATTTTTTACAAATAAAAAGATGTAGTTATACATTTCTTTTCCTACATTTTTTTACAGAAATTATGTTTTTGGTAACAGTGATGCATTTTTTATGTATATTGTAAATATTTCTTACAGTATGACATATAGAGTAAATTGTTAATAACTTATATGTTGTAACACTTTTTTAATGTAAATGGTTTTACAATTCTTTCAATTTCTTAACATAAATTGTTATATTTTAGGTAATATTTTTTATATTTTACATATAAATAATATTAACTAGTACAGAAATCATTTTGAAATACAAACACTTTTCATAGCCTTTATACATTTTTCACGTTATTTAAAAATAGTACAGATTTTTAATATACATTGACTATGAAATGTATATTTTGTTTAATTATAATAATAATTATTACATGTTTAATAATATTTATTATTATAAGTTAACATTCGAAAAGATATGTAAAATAATTTTTTATACATGAGTAATATTTTGTAGTATTTTTACAAATATTTTTAGTAATATATTTCTAATGTAGAAAAAGTTTCATAAAGTAAAATATAAATCTTTATTATTTAAGGCAGCCCTTTTTATTTGTAACATATTTGTAAGCTATCGATTTTGTTTTAGGTCATTTCTGAGGAGAGAAGCTCTTGGTTGGAAGCTGCGTCGCATCAGGTAAGGTAAGTTTAATTTTCTTTATTTAAACTTTAATTTTGGGTTAATTTGAAGGTAGTCTAGAAGTATGTAGTGTTAGGTTTAAAAAAATGTTGGTGAGTTGCATGTTTTATTTATGCGTTTGCGAAATTAGGTTCGTTTGTTAATCGGTCGGTGTTAGAGTTTGATAGCTATGTGAAATTAGGTTTATAGTGTGGTGTTAGTGTTATATTTATTTGTGTTATGATATAATGTATATGTGTATTTGTGCGGGAGCGATTGTTTTATTTCTTAACAGGTTTTTGTTGATCGGAAGTTGCTGTTGGGAAAAGACTGCATTTTTTTTTTAAGGAAGTGTGGATTAGTTATAGTAAACTAACAATTGTTTTCTACTTCCTTAATTTTTTGAGCTTTCCTGGAGCGTTTCTTTTTTTTAAATACGTTTTTTGGGATATTTATGGTTTATCATCTGTGGAGCTATTGCCTGTGGATTACTTTTTATACAGTTGGATTTTTCAATTTTTGGGTAGGATTTTTTTCACTTATTCGAATTTTAATAAATATGGATTTATTTATGGCAGTTTGGATTCCATTTCTTCAGCTACGAAAACTGTAAGTAATTTTTAATTATTTATTCTGGGAGGGAAATGTTAATATTGTTATTCTTGTTTAAAATATATAAAATATCATTCTTCTGTCAATTTATTTTTTACATATTAATTAAATTAATTGACAAAATAATAGTATTTTTGGAGTTTAAAAAAAAATATTTATTTGACTGCTTGTTTTTAGATTATGCATTTTGGGGATTTTGAGGTATATTTATTTAAAGTAGGATTCTAGCTATTGTATCAAGATATTCTAGCCCTTTAGTTGTTGGGTAGAGTCTTACTTTGTATTGTAAGTACTCAAACATTTGTTTTGTTTGCTTGGTTAGTTTTGGGCGTAGTTGTGTTATAGATTGTTCCATTCTTAGTTGCTGGTAGCTTTGTTCTTTTTGGATAGATTGTAATAGTTTATGTAGAGTTGGTGTGGTTCTGCCTGTTGCAGCTTGGAAGGCGTTATGCAATCCTTCTACAGCATTATTACTTTTAGCTTCTTTGTTTAGGGTACTGTTATTTACATTCCACCATGGAATGTGGTATTTAGGCTGTCTTCTGTGTCCAGATCTGTGTAGCCTTCCTACCCAGGTACCCTCAAAATAGTCAAGTAGGGGACTTAGTTTTTGTTCATTTGTTTTGTAGAAGGCGCTGTCTATTATTAAATTGTAGTCTTCGGCTACGTACGTTATTGGGACGTATGCTAGTGCTATTAGCTTTTTAATTTCATATGCAAAATTGCTATTTGTTGCATATTCTACACTTAGAGGCCGATTACAATGGCGGCCAGAAAATCCCTCCGACCGCCGTGCCTGCGGGAACAAAAATGTCCGATTGTACCATGGTATTCTTGCCGGTCATATTATAATGCAAAGCACGTAAGGTCTGACCACGACGGACGGAATTCACAAAAGTCTGTCCGCCACGGTGAGTAAAGCTGCAAATCCGACCGCTGCGGTTGGGGAAATCTGATCAATGGGCCGAAAAGGCCGCACATCCCGCAGAATGACCGCACGGCCAATTACTATGAGATAGCGGAGCTGATGTAACAATCATGGCTGTTCCAACCACCGCAGTCGCGCTCAGGCCAAAAGAATGGCGGACAGAACAAACTTCACTACAATGCTCAAAGTGTGCCTGTATTATCTGCAGACCTCAATAACATCAGACACACACCAATGACACACCACAAATGCATTCCTGAAATGAAAGCCATGGTCAGCATGGAAGATACACCTGGTGATCATCACTCATGTGGACACACCCACATATCACAGTATTTATACCAACCCCTTCCTGGACCAGCATCCTTTGCAAAATAGTCACAGAGAGAGGCAAAGACACAGAGAGGGACAGGACACCATTTTGGCACACATTACACCATCACACCCACACAATTCCACACACCACCACTTCACATCCACACACCTGATACACCTCACACATCCTCATCACCACCTTGCACCCTGTACCTTTCATTCCTTTGCACCATGGCCAATCCCAAAATGCCCAAATTCTCAGACACAGAGTTGAAAGTGCTGGTAGATGAGATAATCAGGGTAGAACCACATTTGTATGGGAACCTGGCCCAACAGACACCCATTGTGCGCAAAAATCAGATGTGGGCTAGGATCTACAACAAAGTCAATGCAGTAGGGACCCCCCTACACACACTGCGTGACATCAAAAGGCGGTGGACCGACCTCAAGCCCCAGGTCAAGCCTCGGGCACAGAGGAACCATGAGGCAGCCCAAAGAACTGGTGGCAACCCTTCCATTCCACCACTAACATTTACCGAATAGGAGGAGAAGGTGCTTGCCATACTGCATCCCAAGAGTCTCACCGAAATCGAGGGGGGGAGTGGAGGCTGGTAAGTACAAACAAAATGATCACATCCCACTGCAATGTACTGTTGTGCACAGCAAGTGAGCATCAATTGCCAGACCAAATCAAACTCATGTAGAATGCACGCTTTCAATATGAATGTCTCACAAGGCTAGCATTTCCTCACACTGACTCACCTAACAGGTAGGTAGTCAGCTTATGCACCCTGGCCTCCCTCCCAAACAGCATGGAGCACCCTCTCCACCCCACAGCCATGTGGCAGCCATCACCGTCAACAGTGCCTACTAACAGGTAGGTAGCCATCTCACTGGGGAGGGGGATGTTGAGACCTGACTGCAATACCACAACTCCCACAAGGCACTCTGTACTCCCTCCCAAACAGCATGGAGCCCCCTCCCCACCCCACAGCCATGTCACACCCATCACCCTCCTCTGCTTCACTTAACAGGTATGTAGTCAGCTCATACACCCTGTACTCCCTCCCAAACAGCATGGAGTTACGTGACCACCACATCTCGCACTTGTCAGCCAACCCTGTAAAGCTCGAAAAGTTGTAGCCAGTGCACACACAGATATTGCCATTGAGAGGTCACATGAATCACAGTATCATTGATGAAGTCACATGTAACTGCAAAGCAAATCTCTGAATCGTAATGGCCAAAATCCAATGTACAATTCACATTGTCTCAGAACAGAAAGGTTCACATCAAAACAACACATGCATGGTGGCTCAGTCACACATCACTAAACACAGGAGGTCAGTACAAAAAACAGAAGTCTTGAATTTGCAGCATACTAGATAGATACTCACAGAAAAGTCACAAATATCCTAGCATAAACTGAAGTGGATGAGCAACAAGTTGCTACCAGAGGACATGTCCTTTGAAACACAATATCTTTACATATGAAATTGTTGCTTACGCAATGTCACATTGTTAACAACCAATGTATGTACCTCTACTTCATGTCCTACTGCTGACAAACTATTACGAATGCCAAGTAATGGCAATTTCATAAGTCAAATAATTTCAAATAAAAAGTGCAAAACATGATCATTCAATTGGGGCCAATGCTGTTCCCCGCAGTGGTGGAGCACACCTACTGCGAATTTCAGAATTCTAAGCCGCTGGTGGTTCCCATTGGCTGAATGCTATTCCTCATAGGCGGTGACGCATCGCAGAGGTCAGGAAGCGGCAAACGCAATCCTGCATCATTCAATTGGGGCCATTGCCGGTCCCCGCAGCGGCAGAGCACGCCTACCGCGAGTTTCAAATGTGTAAGCTGCTGGCGGTTCCCATTGACTGATGACTATTCCTCATATGCGGTGACGCACCGCGGAGGTCAGGAAGTGGCGAACGCAATCCTGCAGCATTCAATTGGGGCCAATGTCCATCCCCGCAGTGGCGGAGCATGTCTACCGCCAGAGTCAATAAAAAACAGAAATCATGATGTAGCGGCATAGTAGACAGATACTCATAGAAAAGTCACAAATATCCTTGCATAAACTGAAGTGGATGAGCAACAATTTGCTACCAGAGGACTGTCCTTGTAAATACAATATCTCTACATATGAAATTGTTGCTTACCCCATGTAACATTGCTAACTAGCAATGTATCTACCTCTACATCATGTTCGACTGCTGACAAACTGTTATGAAGGCCAAGTAATGTCAATGTCAAAAGTCATGTCACCTCAAATGAATTGTGCAAAACATGAACATCAAAGTTGAGCTGTGTAATGAATATGCTGACAATATGACCTCGGTTCAACAGGTGATTCACTATCAACAACAGGCAAAACTGTGACCAACGAGCCGAGCCAGTCTCCCCCCAAGAGAAGGTGACCTCTCGGATGCTGATTATCTCTGATTCTCGGACGAGGAGGACCAACCTGGCACCTCAGGTGTGGCCGTGCAAGATCAGTCTCAGGGTCTCACTGTCCCCACCACCACCACAATTTCCACAACAGCAGCAACAAAGCTGACCCCTGCAACAACGACCTGTGTGGCAGCCACCTCCAACATCACTACCGCTGCCTCCAACACTGTCCTCGTGGCAGTTGCCAACAATACCACCAGCCAGCCTGGAAACACTAGGGACAGTGTGTGGGGGCGTCGTTAGGCAATGCCACAGGTCCGTGTCTGCAGGGCAGGTGGGAGGTCAACTGGGGGATAGTCACTGGAAGACACTGAGACTGAGGCCCTGGCTACCGTCAATACAGTCCTTGGTGCATACCAACAAAACCGGGGACAGATGGACCAGGTTGTGGAAGAACTGAGGGAGCTACGCCTGCTGCAAAGGTCCATGGATATACGCTTGGGACAACTTGCATAGTACCTGGGCCAGCTTGTGGGTGAACTGAGGGACATCCATGCTGCTCAAATAGCAACACCCCCTCCCAGTGGCCAGCCTGATGATACTCAAAACACCTCAACAGGGGCCACAGGGAAGGGTGAAAAGTGCTACGCAGGGGTGAGGCAAAAGGCACAGACTCCTCAGACACCATGCAGCATGCAGCAGGTTCGCCCGCCAAACGGCAGAGGGGACATCCGAGAAAGGCAACCGGAGGATCATGTGGCAAAGCACCTTTCAAAACCAGTTCTATGAGCCACTGTTGATGTCACCAGTGTTGCACAGAGCATTGACTTTGTTGTAGATCCGATCCCACATTGTCACAATGATGGGAGTGTTCTGTTGGACTGTGGAATTCCACCATTGTGTGTTCTACCCTGAGTATCCATGTACCAGCACTTTCAACTTCATCCCTCACCTGTCACTCATGTCTAAATAAACACTATTCACACCACTATGCCTTTGTGTCATTAACATGTTTGTCACAGTAATTTGCATGTTAACTCACATTGCAATGTATCACTAGATTTGAATGTGAAAATCCATTGAGAGAGCGGAGGAACCTAGAACGACACAAGAAAATAACATTGAGTCGACATATGATGACATGACAGCTAAAGCACAGCACTAGGCAACACTGTAGAAGAAGCATTCCAGATCACACTGGACAACACATCATCATGGACAGAAGGGGGATGTGAGCACACTACTTCACCTCCCAGCACATTTCAAACCTTAGCATCATGGTAAATGCACTCCATTTGCAATGCTCACTTGACTTTCCGGCGAAGTGTTTCACCAAGGTTGTTGCCGATTAGTGCTGTGAATCTCTAGTCACATGTGTTCCTGGATGTTATCCTTCATCAGTAGAGATAAGAAACTGAAAATTGTTGTCAGCTGAGAAAACTGCCACAATCCTCTCAGGTCTCTGTACCTCTCCCTGTCCAACATTGGTGAAACACTTCAACTACATTTCAAGTACGCAAATTTAACTTAAGTGCATTTACCCGCATGCTAAGGTGTGAACTGTGCTAGGAGGTGAAGCAGTATCCTACCATCCCCATATTACGTTCAACATGGACATGACGTAAGTGGTAAAAACTCATACAGCGTTGCACAATGTAACCCTTAGCAGTGTGCCAACAAGAGCCAGCATCCAAACACATCCTGTAAAATGTCTGTTGGGGACATTGTTGTGGTCAGTAAGTCAAGTACAGTCCCATGGGGATTGTAAGGTATCCTTGTTGTTTTTTTGCCTGTTTTCATAGATGAACACCAGTCCCAGCCAACAGTTCCATGCGAAATCTCCTTTATTTACGGAAGTCATCTAATCCTTAATAACCCAAACAGCTGCGGTTTACGGGAAGGCCTCCCATATATGGTACCAGTTTCACTATGTGTCACTTGCTGTAGCAATGTACTTTTCACTCCCCCATATGTGAATGTTGATAGTAAGTTGTGGCCTCACATTCCCACTATGAAAGCATACTTCAAAGAGTTAAGCAGGCTGAAAGCGATTTTTGTTTCTACAAGAAGGCGCTCTCACATCAGCCCATGAGACATTCAAATTGCAGGTGGCTCGATCATCCTACAAGATCTAGTCCCTGCTAAACAAGACTCCCCTACTTCATTTTGGGGAACTGATACACCAAATATCAAAAACTTCTGATACTGAAGGACTTGCACATATCATTTTTAACTTGTGGGCTATGGCCTTGTTACTTCGTTTCAGACTATTTTAGGAGTACTACCGGGGGACATTCATGCAATATTTGTAGTTCATTTGGCGGCTTAGCATCAATCTTTTGGCTGTTCTGCAGAGTGCTGGTTCTCCTACAGTTCTCACGCAATGGCTGCCCGTCCTGTGGTCCAGCCTAACCCCGGTCAGTTGCAGCTGTACCGTAAACGAATGCAGTATATTTTAAGATCTTTGCCATTAGCTGTGCTTCGCATCAGTTATAGAATACCCTTCCGCTATGCCTATTTCACACTGCGTGCAACCTGTGTTCCACTGTCGCAGATGCCCCTTTCAATGGGCCATGGATGTCTGCCTTTCCAACACATCTCTTGCTGATCTGGATTATGACCTGTGGGTGAGTCCTTTGTTGGCCCACGACCAGGACTGTTCCGGGGATAGCTGTTTCTAGGTTGCCTTACAACGTGGCAGACGGGCTGCCTGCTGCTCATGTGCGTTTGCACAACATCTCCTGTGCCATGCCTACATCGAACCTCTTCCCGCTTGTCCTGAAATGCTCCTTTCGTCCACGGGGTGCGAGGAGCACACCTGGTCCTTCATACTACTGGATTGGATTGTAGTCCTGTTTGCTGAAGCTGATTCTGAACGTCTGTTGGATCTGATTGCCTACGAAGCTGCGAATGCTTTCTTGGATTAGTAACTACTTACCAGCATCCGCAAATGTTTGGAACTAAGTCAATATTATTTGACCTTTTCTCGCCTCCTTCTGAAATTCTATCAGATTTATCACAAACTTTGGCCATGTCTGCATTTGCTTTGACTCTGTCTACCTTTGCAGTCTGTTTCGCTTGGTACCACAGACCTGAGCAAGGGGAGTCTGTTATATGCCCGTTGTGGACATTGTCGCCTAGTACGAGCCCGGCTTCCATTATTCAGCTGTGGCACATGTTAATACATGGCTTTGTTGTTTTGCAAGTAGCTTCGTTTATGTCTTTCACATAAGAAATGTCCGCAGAGCTTGTTGTCTGCGCTGTCGTGGAGTACAGTACATTTCACCCTCTATGGGCTGAGGAATGGGCTCTACTGACAAAAGCCAAAGAGCTTTTGTGATACATTACATGACTTCTTCTAGCAAGGGGAGGGGGATAGGCCCTCAGGTTCTCAGTACGAGCCGTGACTGGCCCAGGGATGAAGTACAGCAGCAGTACATGGTGAGGAATGGCAGGCAGCAGTGTCTCTAGGCAAGTGACAGGTGTGGACATTTGGCAGTCATATATATAGTACCCTAGGCTAGTTCCAATGTGTCTCCGCTGATACCATTGGCCAGCCTGGTTTGCATCATTCAATTAGGGACAATGCCGGGCCACACAGTGGCGGAGCACACCTTAGCCGGGTCTGGTTGCTTAGTGCACTAATTCATCCACTGCAGGGGCCTGTGTTCGACCTCATGGTCACAGGTTCAAATCCTGGTGGGTCCACTCAGCCTTTCATCCATTTGAGGTCGATAAAATGAGTACCATTGAGTTTGGTAACAATAAACATCTGTTATTCAGTGCCTTGAGACCCATGGGTGATAAGTGCGCTTTACAAATACAAGTGTTATGTTATGTTATGTTACCGCGAGTTCCATAAAATCAAGCCACTGGCGGTTCCCATTGGCTGATGGCTATTCCTCATAGGCGGTGACGAACCACAGAGGTCAGGAAGTGGAGCCCGCAATCCTGCATCATTTAATTGGGGCCAATGCCGGGCCCCGCATTGGCAGAGCACGCCTACGGCGAGTTCCAAAAATCAAGCCGCTGGCGGTTCCCATTGGCTGATGGCTATTCCTCATAGGCGGTGACGCACCGCGGAGGTCAGGAAGCAGAGCACACAATAATGCATCATTCAATTGGGGCCAATTCCGGGCCCTGCAGTGGCGGAGCATGCCTACCGAGAGTTCCAAAAAATCAAGCCACTGGCAGTTCCCATTGGCTGATGGCTATTCCTCATAGGTGGTGATGCACCGCGGAGGTCAGGAAGCAGAGCACGCAATCCTGCAGCATTCAAATGGGGCCAATGCGTGTTACCGCTGTGGATGCCAGCTACCGTGCCTGTAAACACATTTTGCATTTCCATTCTCGCTTTGCTGATTGCATCACTCATCCCAACACTTTTGCCTAATGTGAACTGTGCAGCCTGTCAAGGTATCATAGAGTGTGACCTTTGAGTTAAGTCTTCACACACATAGTATGTTCGAGTAAAGGAGAACGAAATAACATTCTTTGTTATGTCTTGTGGCCAGCATGGTATGAAATGAGTTAAGGAGTCGAAAAAGGACAAAGGCCTCTCGTACCGTACTGATGTTGTGTATTGAAACATTGAACCTGTGAACACTGTTTGAATATCACTTGCTATTTCACTGTCTAATTTTTGGCCATGGGTTGTCTCATGAAGGGCCAGTGATGTTGACTGATATTTTGTGGTGTCCATTGGACGGAAATCAGACATACTTCTAAGCTGTACACTTTCTACACATGTACTGCTGTGGCATGCTGTGTGCCTACCTGACATTGCCTGCATATGTTTTCACACACGTCAGCAGAGAGCACATGTGTTACAAATAAACATCGCTTTTTCTGACATAATTGCTGATTTTCAGCCATGTGTGCATGTATACACAATCCATGTGTATTTGTTTACCATTTTGGTGAACATGGCAATGTCTGTGACGCAAAATCCTCACACAGTCACGATGTACTGATCACATCATTTTCATATTTGTTTGTCCACTGTGCTGCATATTCAAGTATTGTTGCTCCAGGTGACACTCACTGGTCTCATTTCGTAATGTTGATGTGTATTGTTGGACTGAAGCTTGAGGTCGTGCAATACTAGCAGATAATGCAACTCAGCATTGATGCTGTTAACCACATGTGCTGTGCCATACACTCACTGGGCTTCTCACACTTTGATGTAGCAGTGTCCCACATGTCATACACATTGACTTATTTTTATGTTGTAGTAGTTAGTATGTCGAGTGAGTGGAGGAAATTAAGGTCTGTATAAAGCTCACTTATGCATTTAACCTTTTCAAGAGTCATGTCAATGTTGTGTTTGTGTGATTCTTTGGTTAAGCTGTTTCACACATATCTTTTTCTTATCTTTTGCATGTGTCCCCTGCCAGAGTACGTAGGAGGAGACCACCTATCTATCGCCCTGTCCCAGTCTTGGCAATGATGGAAGATATTGCAATCATTAAGAAATTCCGTCTGGATCGCATCACACTGCAAGAGCTATGTGTGCAGTTGGAGCCCCATTTGAAGCCCAACAGAACATATCCTGCTGTATTGTCTGCTACAGTCAAAGTGATGGCTGCACTGCATTGCTTTGCCACTGGGTCTTTCCAGTACACTGTGTCCAGCGCCGGTGGGATGTCACAGCCTATGTTCAGAATGGTGTTGCGTGATATCCTGTCTGCATTGATGACATACAAGAACAACTACATACACTTCCCAAGGCTCAATAAATTAGCAGCTGAGAAGGGGGATTTTTATGAACTTGGATGCATCCCACATGTTGTGGGAGCCATTGACGGAACCCACATTGGCCCAGTTCCACCACAGGCACGTGAACTTGCCTAGAGACACTGCTGCCTGCCATTCCTCACCATGTACTGCTGCTGTACTTCATCCCTGGACCAGTCATGGCTCGTACTGAGAACCTGAGGGCCAGTCCCTTCATCACAGAGGAGCTGGAGGTCCTGGTGGACGAGGTCCTTAGACAGTACGGCCGGCTCTATGGGGCTCCCGAGGTACTGGTAAGTGAATGCCAAACTTACTTAGGGTGGTCCGAAGGCTCACAACATGTCACTGTACAGTTTTCTGTGCCTCAGACTGCAAGCCTATATTTGTGCTTTCTGATTTAGTCGTCTGCATTTCACATACATGACGTACTACTTGATGCACATGAGTTTAAGATGAGGATGGCACACTCGTCAATGTTGCAGCTCCATAGTTGGGAAACATCACACATGTGAATCTCAGAAAGAATGATGTATACGTGTTGGAGTCTATGTAGCCAAACAAGTTCAAGTGAATGGTGTTGAGCCTTGTTCCCCCTAAGCCCTGAATGCATACAATGACGATTTAGCCAGAACCTGGTTTATCTGTAGTACAGTTACAATTTTGAGTCCATGGAATCTCTTTTTGGACACACATTCCCTGTGCCATGTCCTCTATGAGTTCATTACGTGTATATATGTACATTGGTGAGATGGTACGTTGTGATTGGGCAGGGGTTAGTGATTATGGGGTGTGCTCATTCTACAGAGATACTATGGAGGTGAGCACAGTATGCACGAGAGTATAGGGCCTGTTACTGTATAGATTAGTGTGAGATAATGTCTCACATCTGATACATGTACAGTGGACATGCCAACCTTCTTTTGTATGTGTAGACTTTCTCATGTGTATGCACTGTGTACTGACACACAATGCACCACTACAAAGTGTTACAGATGTCTCCTCTTGTCTCCCATACCTACAGCTCAAGGTCCATCAGCGAAAGGCAATATGGAGGGCCATCGCCCGGAAGGCGCAGGCCCTAGGGGTCTCTAACCGTCGACACAACCACTGCCACAAGAGGTGGGATGACATCTGCTGTCTTAGCAAAAACATTGCCGAAATGACGCTGGGCCTGGTTCCTCAGACTGGTCGTTTGGTGCGCCGGAGCATGACCCCACTGTTGACCAGCATCCTGGCAGTTACACAGCCAGAGCTGGACGGGCGCCTGAGGGCCCAGCAGCAGCAAGTTGGGGTGAGTATTGTACAAAGTGTGATGTTGAGCATGAACGACTTCACTAATCCCAGCCCAGAGCAAGGCAGGAACCTCTGAGTCGTCTCTAGTGCGGTGTAATTGCCTCTAAGTTGACTCAGTGGTGAGTGCAGATATCCTGCGCCTGTACAATGTCTGCATTGTCATGTAGCCAGGTAACATCAGCATAAGTGTCAGTCTCTGTGGCATCAACTGGAGGTGCACATCAGTGAGCATCATGTCAGGGTGAATTTAGAGATTAATGTTGTGCATTTTTCTGTAAATGTATCAATTGCTTACCGATGTTCAAAAGTACTTGTGTTGCAGTGCCTACATTAGTGGATGTTAGGATGTCATTGCACTAAACAATAGTTTCCTTTAACTTACTATGAGTGTGGTTCTATCACCTCAAACTTCCACTGTGACACACACAGTTAATTCAGACGTGTAGCTCTCCTGGCTGAAGGCAAGTGGATGTGCCTTCAGACAATAGGATTTATTTATTTATTTGAAAAGTTTTATATAGTGCTGCAAGACCCAGGGGTAGCAGAGCGCTTTACATGAGCATTAAAATTCCAATCGGTACAGTAGATTCAGCGGGATCAATAAATATACAGACATTGCACATTAGAAAACACTTCTTAAATGAACATATAGGCTAATAGTTATGGCCATGAGGAGAACAAAAAGTCGCGACAGACAGTTAACACAGAAACAGTAAAAAAGGCCAGGGAGCTAAAGAAGGGTCGTTTACTCGGGACAGGGCTTTCATTTATGCAGTTAAAGGGATAGGGCTGATCATATAAACATTGTCAGAAACATGCATCTCAGCTCAAATTGGGGGAGGGGGAGAGGGAGAAATCGGGGCTAGTCAGTGAGGAAGAGATGAAAAAAATCGAGTGGGAGGGAGCAAAAAAGAGGATAAAGGAAGTAAGGATTTAGAGGGAGATTGAGGAGGGGCTACAGGTAAAGGTTAAGAGGTGGGTTGTGTTAGAGTGTAGAAAAAAGTCTAGGAGAGAGAGAGAGAGAGAGAGAGAGAGAGAGAGAGAGAGGGGAGGGGAAAAGAGTCGGACAAAAAAGACTGTCAAGGGGGGTATGCATACTGGGGAATGAATAAAGGGTTGGATGCAGCGATTAAGGACCCCAGTATTTGGAGAGAAGGTGGGATTTGAGGGCTTTTTTTAAAGCTGTGGTACGAGGGGTTGCAGTGCAGGTCTCTGGGGAGGGCGTTCCAGATGATCGGACGTTAACCGAGAAGGAGCGGGATTGTGTGGTGCTCCTATTTGAAAGGGGGGACGAGAAGTAGGGCATTTGAGCTTCTCGCCTGCCGGGAGCAGCCAGCTTTTTCGAGTTTGTTGGCGAGATACAGTGGAGTTTGTTGGTGGAGGGCTTTGTGTGTTATGCAGGCGGTCTTGTATGCAGATCGTCCCTCACAGCTAGCCAGTTTAGGGCCTTGAGGGCTGGGGAGATGTGGTCGAAGCGTTTGCAGGCGGTGATTAGCCTTGCGGTTGAGTTGAGCACAGATCTGAGGGGGGCAAGGTGTGTTTTGGGGATTCCAGTGAGGATAGCATTACCATAGACTAGGGATTGGACAACCCATTTAAAGTCGTCAGCAGGAATGAAGGGTTTGAGTTCTTAAGATGTCGGAGTGTGCAGAGAGCTCCTTTTGCCACGCTTCTGATGTGGTTGTTAAGAGTGAGTTTGTTGTCGATGTTGAAGTCAAGTGATTTTGCTGAGTTAGATAAGGAGAGCGAACAGTTAAGGGCATTGAGGTCTGGGAGCCAGCCTTGGATGGGGAGCTTGTTGTTTTTAGGTGAGAAGAGAATGATTTCGGTTTTATTGGGGTTAAGTTTGAGGTGATTGGATATGAACCAGGATTGGATCATGCTCAGGGCATTGTTAAGGTGAATAATATCAGCGTGGGATTTGATCTTGTAGTACACTTGGGTGTCGACCGCGTAGATATGGTAGTTAATTCCTGCTTGTTTCAGAATGAGGGTAAGGGGTTCCATAAAGAGGTTGAAGAGGGAGGGAGAGAGAATTGAGCCCTGGGGTACGCCTAGGGAGACCGGAGTGGGGTTGGAGAGGCAGTCCTTGATTTTGATTTGTTGTGTTCTGTGTTGTAGAAAGGAGGAGAACCATTTGAGGACTAGACCGTTGATGCCACAACGGGTTTTGCGTGAATTAGGTAGAGAGGCGTGGTTAACTGTATCGAAGGCAGCGGAGAGGTCAAGGAGAATGAGAAGGGAAGACTCCCCATTGTCAAGGGACCGGTGGAGGTCGTCGACAATCTTGAGCATGGCGGTTTCCGTGCTGCATCCTTTTCAGAAACCAGATTTGCAGCGGGTCAAGTAGGTTGAAATTGTAGATGTGATTGTCAAGTTGTCTGAGAGCACATTTTCCCAGTACTTTAGATAGCAGAGGGAGGTTAGAAATGGGGCGAAAGTTGTTAGGATCATTCAGGTCGGCCGATGGGTTTTTGAGGATGGGTGTGATTTGACCGAGCTGGAGAGAGTCAGGGACACACCCCGTGGCAAAAGAGGAGTTAATGATTGAAGTCCAGTAAGGGGCAATTATGTGTTTGAGGTCATGGACGAGGCTGGAAGGGAGGGGATCTTTGGAGTGCGAAGTGGATTAAGTTTGGAGATGATGTTGAGGACTTCATGTTCAGTAACCAGATGAAACTTAGCCAAGAGGCATTATTTTTCAGATGTAGGATGGAGGGGATGGAATCAGGAGTGGTAGGAACAGGACAATGTGTTGGAGTGTTGGGATGACAGGGCGGGGTCGACGTGGGCGGCAGGTCTGAAAAGATATCGTTAGCAGGTTGAAGGGAAGGCGAAGCTTGGGTAGGGAGGAAAGATAGTTTGATTTTGGTGATTTTCTCAGAGAAGAAGTTAGCATTTTCTGCACATCCCTCAGAGGAGGCATTCAGCTCAGTGGGGGCGGAAGATGTTTGTTTTCTAACAATATTGAAAAGTTCTCTAGGCCGATTTTTGGCACGATCAAGTTATGCTCTGAAAAAACTGGCCTTTTTCCTTGAAGATGTGTTTCTTGTATTTTGATCTTGCTGATCTGAGGAGGGCCAGATGGGAGGGAGAGGGGTGTAGTCTTCATGTTCTTTCAGTCTGTCTAAGAGAACGTCTTTCATCATTTAGATCAGAGTTGAACCAAAATTTGGATGGGATGTTTCTTTGTTTTTTTAGTTTGGGAGGGGCTAAGTGATCTAGCACCTCTTTGACTGTCTCGTTAAAATGCTCAGTGAGCCCGTTGGCATTGTGGGAGAGAGGGGTGAGAAGGAGTCGGGCTTGGAGGTCAGATTCAAGTACGTCAGAGCTGATTAGACTAAGGTTTCTGGTCCATTTTAAGGGTTTGGAGATTTTTGTAGGGGGAGTGGGATTTGTTACGATCTTAAAAAGAATGCGGTGATGGTCCGACCAGTCAGTGGGGGTGATGCTGGAAAGGGACGCAAGGTCATTGCTAGTAATAATAGCATCAAGGGTTGCTCCTTTGATGTGGGTAGGATGTTGACATAGTTGTTTGAGATCATTAATCTCTAGGAGGTTCATGAGACGCATGATTATGGGATCCTCGACATTGCTCCAATGGATCTTAAAAAGGAAGAGATTTGATGTTGAAATGCCAACACATGCCTAGCAATTTGGCAGTATGAAGGCAACATGGAGCAGGACTGTCCAATAAGCATGTTAACATGCATCAGCTGATCATAGCAATATTTAGACTTATGCAGACAGTACATGGAGAGTCAAATGTGTGCCTGGAGTTCAAGCTTTTTAGTTGGTATTGCTTAACATGTTTGTGATCTGGCCACTTCACTGAACAGTGTCTCTGTCTCCTACAGAATCTACGGAGGTCAGAGAAGGAGAGGGGCACGAAACCGTCAGTGAAGCTACTGGCATCCCTGCTGCCCGGGAGTACAGCAACACTGACGGGACCAGCGCATTGAAGGGGGACAGGAGTGCCCTGGAGGAGTCCGCTCCAGAAACGCCTACCTCCACTTCATCACACTCCAGCGGTGACTCCTCTGTGTTGTCGGGCAAAGGAGGATCGACCTCTGCTTCATCATCCACCACACCCCATCCTGTGTCCACCCTCCCTGATGCTTCTCCAAATGTTATCCGTGCCCGCTGCCCTAAGAAGGGTAGGGTATCTTTTCCCCCAGGCACCGCTGCCCCAGCCCCTTTGTCCCCTGCTGCCCTCAGTGTGGAGGCCATAGACATCTTGCTTCAGGTGTCTGTGGGGCAGACTTTGCTCCTCAATGCCCTCCAGGATCATGGCAACAAGTTGTCACAGGTTGTTGCGTTCATGGAGGGCATCCATTCTGACATCGGTGGCTTGCACAGGACTGTCCAGTCTTTGGACTCCACACTGACGGCAGCCATTCTGCAGTCACAGGCTCCCAGTCCGGCTCCTGTCCGTTCTGTAACCACCCTGGGAGTGACCCCACATGCCCAGAGAACACACACACCAGTACACTCACACACTAGGTCATCCCCACGCAGCACATGAAAACAGGAGTCCAAGCGACAAGGCACGAGACATTATCAAAGACACGAGACAGCATCCCCAAGGCACACAAGGAGCACACATGCCAGCCCCACCGCAAGCACATCACAGGACACAGAGAAGCTGAAACACAAAAAACATACATCCACATTGCAGACCTCACATTCCTCGCCCTCCAAGAGCCCTACAAGATCTACAGCTGATCCTGAATCAGAACAGGAAGTTGCCCTGGCTGCCGTGGGCCTGTTGCGTGCCACAACTGCACCCCCCCAGTTCAGAGGGCTATTGTGCACAGGACTTCCACTCCCACCAAGCCACCCCCAAGGAAGCATGGACAGAGAAGCAGTGAGGTAGTGGTAGCTCCAAAACAGGGGAGGTAGTGTAGAAGCCCCACCCCCAAGCATACAACCAGATCCTAAGGTTTTTCCCAGGAGGATCCACGAGCACCTGCTCTACTTTCTGGGAAGGAGGAAGCTGTTGTGGCCACCTCACCTATCCCTTGGCCCAAAACATTTGGGGGCTATCGTATCCCCAAGCAAGTGAGGCCCAGCCCTCCACATGCAACATTAGCCACTGAGCCTCCCCAGTGCATTTCACCACCTCCCGTGTGACGACTCCACCAGGTCCAGCCAGCCCTCAGGTTCCCACAGCCACGGATCCCTCTACCTCAACCAGTTCTCCCCTCCCAGGTCCAGTCCTCCGACTCCCCCAGACAGTCATCCCCCACCCAGTTCCAGTTCCCCACAAATTTGAAGCAGAGTCCCCCTTCCCACCCCATTCCTCCTGGAGCGGTGCCTGAGCTGCCCATTTGCTGGCCCTATCCTGGTGATATTCCCATGGCTGTGGACTGTGTTTAAATCATCTGTGTTCAATTTCAAAGCACACATGTGCGGACTTGAGTTTGGACTGGCCTTTGCCCTTAATGTTTTGCACTTTACATGCTTATACTGAGTTTATGTAATAAATATATATTTATGTTCTGACCGTTGTCCCTGGCCTTACTAATGATGCTGTACAATGTATGTGTATATGTACATCGGTTCCATGCTCTTAATTCATACTTACCCATTGGCATGTACTTAAGTTGATATTGCATGTGCTACCAGAGGTTACGGCAACTAGTGTTCACTTTTGACTCTGAGGATTGATGGGGGCAAGCTGCTTGTCTGTGATGGTCTACTCTGGTCCTGTTCATTATGTGGGATGAGCTCTACTTATTCACACATGTCAGATTTGTTTGATCTCCATCAATAGAATCTATTCCAATTTACATGATGACTTAAGGGATGGACAGGGTACAACATATCTGTGTGATCTATCTTGATGTTTTACACACCAGTGTAGGTGTATTATCATCTTGGATAGGTATGGCTTCATAGTCAGATGGATGGATGTACATGTGCTTACTGGAGTCATCAGACATTGTGAGTGTCTTGTCATTAGCAGAGGTATTAATGTGTATGTGCCCTTGCGCATTGCACTTTCACACATGTATGATCCAGTTGATGAGTGCCTGTTTGATTCCATGATCAAACACCTTGTGGAGTGTTTGTGGACATGTTGGGGTTATTGCCGGAGCAGTGTGCAGTGTGTCATTGTAACCTTGCAGTCCTAGGGTACACCTATATCTTATCCACATCATATGTGAGTATGCAGAGTGTGTCACTGCAATGTCTGTGTTGTGTGTCTTGGGATCCGGCCTGACTCTTGCTTACCTTTGTTCTCACTGTGCTCTCTGTCTCTTGGATACAAACATGATATGTGAGTTTTCACATGCATTGCTGTCACTTTCCACTTTATGGTCTCCAATAGGTGTTGGTATAATTCCTAGCAGTCAGTCATACCATTGAGGCCTACATAATGTGAGATTCTCTACAATGGCTTTTTGCTCTGTACACTCCTCATGTGTGCAATTCTCGGGTATACACCACTTCAGTCAAAACATGTGCCACTGTATGCCATGCAGTTTAACCCTCCCCACCACTCCATGTTGTGACACTGTACTGTGTGCACATGATTTGTATGCAGAAGCATTGTGGCCATCAGCCCTGTTTCAGTAGGTGTTATGTGCTTTTTGAACCTACTTGATTTCAGTCATGGTTGCTGAGGTACAGTACAAATGGATTGCCAGCACAGTCCTCCTGTCTTGTTCCAGCATGGATGTTTGCCTGGGTTGTGTAGCAGTAGGTGATAGCAAAAGTGTGTAGCCGTTTGCTGTGACACTGCTACCCATCCTGGGCACGCATCTTCATCACTTTTCCATCTGCATCCCAGGCCCCAGGCAAATCTGCCACCTTGAGCCCGATCAGAGCTGTGTGAGTGGTGCTTGTAGGTGGGGGGAGGGGAGCAGCGTGCCAGGAAGAGTCAGCACAGGGCAGCCTTCGGGGCCCTGAAGGTGTCACTAATGTAAATTAAGGGAGCCTCACACATTGCATTTCACATGTTTCCCCAAACATCGTAGAGCAGGCCCTGCCTGCACGCTTGCTGTGAGTTGTTGTTGTACCGGGGTTGCATACGTGGATATGTTTTGGACATACCTTTGCTGTAGAGTGCGGCAGCGTGTTATCTGCTGGTGATGCATCAGGTAGAGCAGCGGAAAGGCCTGTACAGCAGGATCCATGGCGGCTCTGGTCGTGTGCGGGTGTTCTGCTTAGACTTTTCCTCTCCATTGTTGTGGTTTCGCCACCCGTGATGAGGTGGTATTACCGCCGCGGTGGGATTGGCTGTTTCATACATCGTAATCTGGTTGGTGGACGGGGCATGATTCAGCACGCAGTTTTTGCTCTATTGGCTCCGTCCGCCACCCTTGCTTAAGGAAAAAACGTGCGGAGCCTGAAACACTGCGGCGGTCCGAAAATGGCCTATGTTAGCCCATCGTGATCACCGGTGTACACAAACCCCATATAACATAACAAACATTTTCCTTTCTGGGAAGTAATGAATTGGGCCCCTTCAGTCATGGTGATGTTTCTAATGCTAAGAGAAATTCATATAAAAATTATTAAAATTATTCCTGTGGTGTTTTATTATCTCAAACATGTACATTGTCGATTTAATACTTACAATGCTGAATTTGAAGACTTTATGCAATTCTGATGAATTTTCTTTGCTGTTTGCTTTTAGTATTTGTTTTGAAATTCCTGTGGAAAAAAAGAGTAATTTTATTAAATGTGTTTATATGTGTTTTTAGGGGGGGAGTTGTCGTTAGCTTGGACTTCTGTTTGGCATTTTTGAAAATTGTGTTCTTTTATTTGAGTTTAATACTTACTTTATTTCCAAGTTGATATTTCACACTGCTCTGTAGTTCTTAGAGCGTCTTCTGACTTTTCTGTAGAGGAGATAAAATGTAAAAAATATATATTCGTTATTTTTATTTTCAAAGTGCTTTGAGACTATTTTTAGTAGCAGTAGTTTTAAATTGCCATTTTACTTACTTTGTGGAGCTAGAATCAGAGTTTTCTATTATGCAGTCCAATGTTGTGGCAGCAATCTGGCAGAGTTTCTCCTTATTCTTGCTTTTTTGGTTGCAGTGTAAGATTATGTTGAATTTTCGTGTGTTTATATAGTGTTTCACTAATTGTTGTTTTATTTTATTGGCTTATTTCAGTTGTATGTGTATTTCATTGGTTGTTATTTATTGTTTCAATTCAATTCAATTCAAAAAGACTTTATTTCGGACAAAATGACCTAAAAAGTACAACACACAGCAAACATTTTACATCTAAAATTACATCATGCTGCCAGTCATGATTAAAAGAGAAAAGATAAAAACAATAGTAATTGTACACACATTTTCATATTTAGAATACATTGGATTTTGAGATATAAGATTGGACAAGGGTTACACAATTGACTTCGAAAAGTGCGTGGTGCAATAAATACATAAATTAACTAAAAAAAACATATATATAGAAAGAAGCAAAAGCTCTTGAATGTAAAACTATACATGAAGCACAAAAATAATTAGTGGATTTACTGTACTATCACACTTGCTACAGGGCAATTGATGCATTATTTCGAGATCTCAGGTAAACCCTTCTAGTGCACCACATTGAAAACAAGAAACCTGCAACCGAGTATACTATTGGGATGCTTGAATCAGATTTCAGTATCCTAAATACTTCGAGGCAGCGCCTATTGCCAAGATTCCTACAAATCTGGACCAACCAACGTCTCCTTGCCTTCTGATACCCTAAACTGCTAAAAAAAACATGAAGCTCAGTTTCCTCGGGGTGGTCGCATGCCGGGCACTGAATCATTTGTTGGTCTCTCCACTTAGATGTAAAGCAGCGTAGAAGCACCCCATATCTGTATTGTAAATAGAGCTTCCTAGCCGCTGGTGGAGTTATGAGATCTATTGCCGACTCAAAGCAGGGAAAATCTTTTATTTCTAAAAAACCATTAGTGAGTTTCCCAGTCCCAGAAAGGGTATGAAGTTGAGTCAGTCTGTACTCTTTATAGCATGCCTTCATATAATCCTTAGAAATTAGCAGACAGGCTGACTCCGGTTCAGACCAACAATCCCCTAAACCCATGCTAATTAACAGAGATTTTATGTGGTCGAGCCACGGAATCTTTACAGCACCCGTACCCTCAGTACCTCTAGTAATTCCTCCCTGTAGGATATGAGTTTGGGGGAAGTCCAGAGGCAGCGCCAATACATTATAGGCTTGAGACTCGCTACTTCAGCTATTAAAGTTATACCTGTATCAAGACGTAGCGGGACCAACGGGGTACTACGTGGTAGTCTAAATAACTGTCTTAAGTATTGGTTCTCCACCTGTGTTAGTTTTTTCAAATTTAGGTGGCCCCATAACTCTGCGCCATATAAAGCCCCACCTCTCACTTGAGCCCTATAGATTTCTATTGCTGGTATTGCTGGACTAACAATTATTTTGCTGGACTTATTAAAGACCTTCATAATGCCACCTGAAGATTGTGCTAATTTTAGCATGGATTTTGTAATATGCACCCCCCATTCCATAGACTCGGAGATTGTAATGCCTAAATACACGAAGGATGACACTCTCTCAAGGGGTTTACCATTTGAAGACGGGTTAGGGCGTGTTCTTTTTGGGCAATTAAATGCCATAAATTTGGATTTCTGTAGGTTTATTTCTAGGCCTCTATCTCTACAGAACATCTCAAATTTATCCAAAACCCTTTGTATCCCCATAGGCGATTTAGCTACCAATAGGGTTCGTCACCGCCTATGAGGAATGGCCATCAGCCAATGGGAACCGCCAGTGGCTTGATTTTATGGAACTCGCGGTAACATAACATAACACTTGTATTTGTAAAGCGCACTTATCACCCATGGGTCTCAAGGCGCGTAATAACATATGTTTATTGTTACCCAACTCAATGGTACTCATTTTATCGACCTCAAATGGATGAAAGGCTGAGGGGACCCGCCAGGATTTGCACCTGTGACCTTGAGGTCGAACACAGGCCCCTGCAGTGGATGAATTAGTCCACTAAGCCACCAGACCCGGCTAAGGTGTGCTCTGCCACTGTGTGGCCCGGCATTGTCCCTAATTGAATGATGCAAACCAGGCTGGCCAATGGTATCAGCGGAGACACATTGGAACTAGCCTAGGGCACTATATATATGCCTGCAAAATGTCCACACCTGTCACTTGCCTAGAGACACTGCTGCCTGCAATTCCTCACCATGTACTGCTGCTGTACCTCATCTCTGGACCAGTCATGGCTCGTACTGAGAACCTGAGGGCCAGTCCCTTCATCACAGAGGAGCTGGAGGTCCTGGTGGACGAGGTCCTTAGACAGTACGGCTGGCTCTATGGGGCTCCCGAGGTACTGGTAAGTGAATGCCAAACTTACTTAGGGTGGTCCGAAGGCTCACCGAATATGTGATGCTACAACGCGATCAAAATGATTGCGGTATGTAACATCGCAGTTTTTACAACGCAAGTCGTTTCAATGACTTGCGCTGGAGGGCACTGGATTTAGGAGTAGTAAGATTTACTATTCCAACACCAGTCTGTGTACAGTAGGGAAGGTGTTGGAATCGTAAATCTTACTATTCCTTAGGTTATAGCGCCCTCCAGTGCAAGTCGATGTAACGCTTGCGTTGTAATGGCAGCGTTCTAAATGCATTGCGGTGTAATCACCGCGATGTAAACGATGTTAACCGGCTCACCACATGTCACTGTACAGTGCTCTGTGCCTCAGACTGCAAGCCTATATTTGTGCTTTCTGATTTAGTTGTCTGCAATTCGAATACATGACGTACAACTTGATGCACTTGAGTTTAAAATGAGGATGGCACACTCGTCAATGTTGCAGCTCCATAGTTGGGAAACATCACACATGTGAATCTCAGAAAGAATGATGTATACGTGTTGGAGTCTATGTAGCCAAACGAGTCCAAGTGAATGGTGTTGAGCCTTGTTCCCCCTAAGCCCTGAATGCATACAATGACGATTTAGCCAGAACCTGGTTTATCTGTAGTACAGTTACAATGTTGAGTCCATGGAATCTCTTTTTGGACACACATTCCCTGTGCCATGTCCTCTATGAGTTCATTACGTGTATATATGTACATTGGTGAGATGTTCCGTTTTGATTGGGCAAGGGTTAGTGATTATGGGGTGTGCTCATTGTACAGAGATAGTATGGAGGTGAGCACAGTATGCACGAGAGTATAGGGCCTGTTACTGTATAGATTAGTGTGAGATAATGTCTCACATCTGATACATGTACAGTGGACATGCCAACCTTCTTTTGTATGTGTAGACTTTCTCATGTGTATGCACTGTGTACTGACACACAATGCACCACTACAAAGTGTTACAGATGTCTCCTCTTGTCTCCCATACCTACAGCTCAAGGTCCATCAGCAAAAGGCAATATGGAGGGCCATCGCCCGGAAAGCGCAGGCCCTAGGGGTCTCTAACCGTCGACACAACCACTGCCACAAGAGGTGAGATGACATCTGCTGTCTTAGCAAAAACATTGCCGAAATGATGCTGGGCCTGGTTCCTCAGACTGGTCGTTTGGTGCACCGGAGCATGACCCCACTGTTGACCAGCATCCTGGCAGTTACACAGCCAGAGCTGGACGGGCGCCTGAGGGCCCAACAGCAGCAAGTTGGGGTGAGTATTGTACAAAGTGTGATGTTGAGCATGAAAGACTTCACTAATCCCAGCCCAGAGCAAGGCAGGAACCTCTGAGTCGTCTCTAGTGCGATGTAATTGCCTCTAAGTTGACTCAGTGGTGAGTGCAGATATCCTGCGCCTGTACAATGTCTGCATTGTCATGTAGCCAGGTAACATCAGCATAAGTGTCAGTCTCTGTGGCATCAACTGGAGGTGCACATCAGTGAGCATCATGTCAGGGTGAATTTAGAGATTAATGTTGTGCATTTCTCTGTAAATGTATCAATTGCTTACCGATGTTCAAAAGTACTTGTGTTGCATCCTACATTAGTGGATGTTAGGATGTCATTTCACTCAACAATAGTTTCCTTTAACTTACTATGAGTGTGGTTCTATCACCTCAAACTTCCACTGTGACACACACAGTTAATTCAGACGTGTAGCTCTCATGGCTGAAGGCAAGTGGATGTGCCTTCAGACAATAGGATTTATTTATTTATTTGAAAAGTTTTATATAGCGCTGCAAGACCCAGGGGTAGAAGAGCGCTTTACATGAGCATTAAAATTCCAATCGGTACAGTAGATTCAGCGGGATCAATAAATATACAGACATTGCACATTAGAAAACACTTCTTAAATGAACATATAGGCTAATAGTTATGGCCATGAGGAGAACAAAAAGTCGCGACAGACAGTTAACACAGAAACAGTAAAAAAGGCCAGGGAGCTAAAGAAGGGTCGTTTACTCGGGACAGGGCTTTCATTTATGCAGTTAAGTCTGATCATATAAACATTGTCAGAAACATGCATCTCAGCTCAAATTGGGGGAGGGGGAGAGGGAGAAATCGGGGCTATTCAGTGAGGAAGAGATGAAAAAAGTCGAGTGGGAGGGAGCAAAAAAGAGGAAAAAGGAAGTAAGGATTTAGAGGGAGATTGAGGAGGGGCTACAGGTAAAGGTTAAGAGGTGGGTTGTGTTAGAGTGTAGAAAAAAGTCTAGGAGAGAGAGAGAGAGAGAGAGAGAGAGAGAGGGGAGGGGAAAAGAGTCGGACAAAAAAGACTGTCAAGGGGGGTATGCATAATGGGGAATGAATAAAGGGTTGGATGCATCGATTAAGGACCCCAGTATTTGGAGAGAAGGTGGGATTTGAGGGCTTTTTTTAAAGCTGTGGTACGAGGGGTTGCAGTGCAGGTCTCTGGGGATGGCGTTCCAGATGTTCGGGCGTTAACCGAGAAGGAGCGGGATTGTGTGGTGCTCCTATTTGATAGGGGGGGACGAGAAGTAGGGCATTTGAGCTTCTCGCCTGCCGGGAGCAGCCAGCTTTTTCGAGTTTGTTGGCGAGATACAGTGGAGTTTGTTGGTGGAGGGCTTTGTGTGTTATGCAGGCGGTCTTGTATGCAGATCTTCCCTCACAGCTGGCCAGTTTAGGGCCTTGAGGGCTGGGGAGATGTGGTCGAAGCGTTTGCAGGCGGTGATTAGCCTTGCGGTTGAGTTGAGCACAGATCTGAGGGGGGCAAGGTGTGTTTTGGGGATTCCAGTGAGGATAGCATTACCATAGTCTATTTTGGAGAGGACTAGGGATTGGATAACCCATTTAAAGTCGTCAGCAGGAATGAAGGGTTTGAGTTCTTAAGATGTCGGAGTGTGCAGAGAGCTCCTTTTGCCGCGTTTCTGATGTGGTCGTTAAGAGTGAGTTTGTTGTCGATGTTGAAGTCAAGTGATTTTGCTGAGTTAGATAAGGAGAGCGAACAGTTAAGGGCATTGAGGTCTGGGAGCCAGCCTTGGATGGGGAGCTTGTTGTTTTTAGGTGAGAAGAGGATGATTTCGGTTTTATTGGGGTTAAGTTTGAGGTGATTGGATATGAACCAGGATTGGATCATGCTCAGGGCATTGTTAAGGTGAATAATATCAGCGTGGGATTTGATCTTGTAGTACACTTGGGTGTCGACCGCGTAGATATGGTAGTTAATTCCTGCTTGTTTCAGAATGAGGGTAAGGGGTTCCATAAAGAGGTTGAAGAGGGAGGGAGAGAGAATTGAGCCCTGGGGTACGCCTAGGGAGACCGGAGTGGGGTTGGAGAGGCAGTCCTTGATTTTGATTTGTTGTGTTCTGTGTTGTAGAAAGGAGGAGAACCATTTGAGGACTAGACTGTTGATGCCACAACGGGTTTTGCGTGAATTAGGTAGAGAGGCGTGGTTAACTGTATCGAAGGCAGCGGAGAGGTCAAGGAGAATGAGAAGGGAAGACTCCCCATTGTCAAGGGACCGGTGGAGGTCGTCGACAATCTTGAGCATGGCGGTTTCCGTGCTGCATCCTTTTCTGAAACCAGATTTGCAGCGGGTCAAGTAGGTTGAAATTGTAGATGTGATTGTCAAGTTGTCTGAGAGCACATTTTCCCAGTACTTTAGATAGCAGAGGGAGGTTCGAAATGGGGCGAAAGTTGTTAGGATCATTCAGGTCGGCCGATGGGTTTTTGAGGATGGGTGTGATTTGACCGAGCTGGAGAGAGTCAGGGACACACCCCGTGGCAAAAGAGGAGTTAATGATTGAAGTCCAGTAAGGGGCAATTATGTGTTTGAGGTCATGGACGAGGCTGGAAGGGAGGGGATCTTTGGAGTGCGAAGTGGATTAAGTTTGGAGATGATGTTGAGGACTTCATGTTCAGTAACCAGATGAAAACTTAGCCAAGAGGCATTATTTTTCAGGGGGGGATGGAATCAGGAGTGGTAGGAACAGGACAATGTGTTGGAGTGTTGGGATGACAGGGCGGGGTCGACGTGGGCGGCAGGTCTGAAAAGATATCGTTAGCAGGTTGAAGGGAAGGCGAAGCTTGGGTAGGGAGGAAAGATAGTTCGATTTTGGTGATTTTCTCAGAGAAGAAGTTAGCATTTTCTGCACATCCCTCAGAGGAGGCATTCAGCTCAGTGGGGGCGGAAGATGTTTGTTTTCTAACAATATTGAAAAGTTCTCTAGGCCGATTTTTGGCACGATCAAGTTATGCTCTGAAAAAACTGGCCTTTTTCCTTGAAGATGTGTTTCTTGTATTTCGATCTTGCTGATCTGAGGAGGGCCAGATGGGAGGGAGAGGGGTGTAGTCTTCATGTTCTTTCAGTCTGTCTAAGAGAACGTCTTTCATCATTTTGATCAGAGTTGAACCAAAATTTGGATGGGATGTTTCTTTGTTTTTTTAGTTTGGGAGGGGCTAAGTGATCTAGCACCTCTTTGACTGTCTCGTTAAAATGCTCAGTGAGCCCGTTGGCATTGTGGGAGAGAGGGGTGAGAAGGAGTAGGGCTTGGAGGTCAGATTCAAGTACGTCAGAGGTGATTTGATTAAGGTTTCTGGTCCATTTTAAGGGTTTGGAGATTTTTGTAGGGGGAGTGGGATTTGTTACGATCTTAAAAAGAATGCGGTGATGGTCCGACCAGTCAGTGGGGGTGATGCTGGAAAGGGACGCAAGGTCATTGCTAGTAATAATAGCATCAAGGGTTGCTCCTTTGATGTGGGTAGGATGTTGACATAGTTGTTTGAGATCATTAATCTCTAGGAGGTTCATGAGACGCATGATTATGGGATCCTCGACATTGCTCCAATGGATCTTAAAAAGGAAGAGATTTGATGTTGAAATGCCAACACATGCCTAGCAATTTGGCAGTATGAAGGCAACATGGAGCAGGACTGTCCAATAAGCATGTTAACATGCATCAGCTGATCATAGCAATATTTAGACTTATGCAGACAGTACATGGAGAGTCAAATGTGTGCCTGGAGTTCAAGCTTTTTAGTTGGTATTGCTTAACATGTTTGTGATCTGGCCACTTCACTGAACAGTGTCTCTGTCTCCTACAGAATCTACGGGGGTCAGAGAAGGAGAGGGGCACGAAACCGTCAGTGAAGCTACTGGCATCACTGCTGCCCGGGAGTACAGCAACACTGACGGGACCAGCGCATTGAAGGGGGACAGGAGTGCCCTGGAGGAGTCCGCTCCAGAAACGCCTACCTCCACTTCATCACACTCCAGCGGTGACTCCTCTGTGTTGTCGGGCAAAGGAGGATCGACCTCTGCTTCATCGTCCACCACACCCCGTCCTGTGTCCACCCTACCTGATGCTTCCCCAAATGTTATCCGTGCCCGCTGCCCTAAGAAGGGTAGGGTATCTTTTCCCCCAGGCACCGCTGCCCCAGCCCCTTTGTCCCCTGCTGCCCTCAGTGTGGAGGCCATAGACATCTTGCTTCAGGTGTCTGTGGGGCAGACTTTGCTCCTCAATGCCCTCCAGGATCATGGCAACAAGTTGTCACAGGTTGTTGCGTTCAAGGAGGGCATCCATTCTGACATCGGTGGCTTGCACAGGACTGTCCAGTCTTTGGACTCCACACTGACGGCAGCCATTCTGCAGTCACAGGCTCCCAGTCCGGCTCCTGTCCATTCTGTAACCACCCTGGGAGTGACCCCACCTGCCCAGAGAACACACACACCAGTACACTCACACACTAGGTCATCCCCACGCAGCACATGAAAACAGGAGTCCAAGCGACAAGGCACGAGACATTATCAAAGACACGAGACAGCATCCCCAAGGCACACAAGGAGCACAAATGCCAGCCCCACCGCAAGCACATCACGAGACACAGAGAAGCCGAAACACAAAAAACATACATCCACATTGCAGACCTCACATTCCTCGCCCTCCAAGAGCCCTACAAGATCTACAGCTGATCCTGAATCAGAACAGGAAGTTGCCCTGGCTGCCGTGGGCCTGTTGCGTGCCACAACTGCACCCCCCCAGTTCAGAGGGCTATTGTGCACAGGACTTCCACTCCCACCAAGCCACCCCCAAGGAAGCATGGACAGAGAAGCAGTGAGGTAGTGGTAGCTCCAAAACAGGGGAGGCAGTGTAGAAGCCCCACCCCCAAGCATACAACCAGATCCTAAGGTTTTTCCCAGGAGGATCCACGAGCACCTGCTCTACTTTCTGGGAAGGAGGAAGCTGTTGTGGCCACCTCACCTATCCCTTGGCCCAAAACATTTGGGGGCTATCGTATCCCCAAGCAAGTGAGGCCCAGCCCTCCACATGCAACATTAGTCACTGAGCCTACCCAGTGCATTTCACCACCTCCCGTGTGACGACTCCACCAGGTCCAGCCAGCCCTCAGGCTCCCACAGCCACGGATCCCTCTACCTCAACCAGTTCTCCCCTCCCAGGTCCAGTCCTCCGACTCCCCCAGACAGTCATCCCCCACCCAGTTCCAGTTCCCCACAAATTTGAAGCAGAGTCCCCCTTCCCACCCCATTCCTCCTGGAGCGGTGCCTGAGCTGCCCATTTGCTGGCCCTACCCTGGTGATATTCCCATGGCTGTGGACTGTGTTTAAATCATCTGTGTTGAATTTCAAAGCACCCATGTGCGGACTTGAGTTCGGACTGGCCTTTGCCTTTAATGTTTTGCACTTTACATGCTTATACTGAGTTTATGTAATAAAAATATATTTATGTTCTGACCGTTGTCGCTAGCCTTACTAATGATGCTGTACAATGTATGTGTATATGTACATCGGTTCCATGCTCTTAATTCATACTTACCCATTGGCATGTACTTAAGTTGATATTGCATGTGCTACCAGAGGTTACGGCAACTAGTGTTCACTTTTGACTCTGAGGATTGATGGGGGCGAGCTGCTTGTCTGTGATGGTCTACTCTGGTCCTGTTCATTATGTGGGATGAGCTCTACTTATTCACACATGTCAGATTTGTTTGATCTCCATCAATAGAATCTATTCCAATTTACATGATGACTTAAGGGATGGACAGGGTACAACATATCTGTGTGATCTATCTTGATGTGTTACACACCAGTGTAGGTGTATTATCATCTTGGATAGGTATGGCTTCATAGTCAGATGGATGGATGTACATGTGCTTACTGGAGTCATCAGACATTGTGAGTGTCTTGTCATTAGCAGCGGTATTAATGTGTATGTGCCCTTGCGCATTGCACTTTCACACATGTATGATCCAGTTGATGAGTGCCTGTTTGATTCCATGATCAAACACCTTGTGGAGTGTTTGTGGACATGTTGGGGTTGTTGCCGGAGCAGTGTGCAGTGTGTCATTGTAACCTCGCAGTCCTAGGGTACACCTACATCTTATCCACATCATTTGTGAGTATGCAGAGTGTGTCACTGCAATGTCTGTGTTGTGTGTCTTGGGATCCGGCCTGACTCTTGCTTACCTTTGTTCTCACTGTGCTCTCTGTCTCTTGGATACAAACATGATATGTGAGTTTTCACATGCATTGCTGTCACTTTCCACTTTATGGTCTCCAATAGGTGTTGGTATAATTCCTAGCAGTCAATCATATCATTGAGGCCTACATAATGTGAGATTCTCTACTACGGCTTTTTGCTCTGTACACTCCTCATGTGTGCAATTCTCGGGTATACACCACTTCAGTCAAAACATGTGCCACTGTATGCCATGCAGTTTAACCCTCCCCACCACTCCATGTTGTGACACTGTACTGTGTGCACATGATTTGTATGCAGAAGCATTGTGGTCATCAGCCCTGTTTCAGTAGGTGTTATGTGCTTTTTGAACCTACTTGATTTCAGTCATGGTTGCTGAGGTACAGTACAAATGGATTGCCAGCACAGTCCTCCTGTCTTGTTCCAGCATGGATGTATGCCTGGGTTGTGTAGCAGTAGGTGATAGCAAAAGTGTGTAGCCGTTTGCTGTGACACTGCTACCCATCCTGGGCACGCATCTTCATCACTTTTCCATCTGCATCCCAGGCCCCAGGCAAATCTGCCACCTTGAGCCCGATCGGAGCTGTGTGAGTGGTGCTTGTAGGTGGGGGGAGGGGAGCAGCGTGCCAGGAAGAGTCAGCATAGGGCAGCCTTCGGGGCCCTCAAGGTGTCACTAATGTAAATTAAGGGAGCCTCACACATTGCATTTCACATGTTTCCCCAAACATCGTAGAGCAGGCCCTGCCTGCACGCTTGCTGTGAGTTGTTGTTGTACCGGGGTTGCATACGTGGATATGTTTTGGACATACCTTTGCTGTAGAGTGCGGCAGCGTGTTATCTGCTGGTGATGCATCAGGTAGAGCAGCGGAAAGGCCTGTACAGCAGGATCCATGGCGGCTCTGGTCGTGTGCGGGTGTTCTGCTTAGACTTTTCCTCTCCATTGTTGTGGTTTCGCCACCCGTGATGAGGTGGTATTACCGCCGCGGTGGGATTGGCTGTTTCATACATCGTAATCTGGTTGGTGGACGGGGCATGATTCAGCACGCAGTTTTTGCTCTATTGGCTCCGTCCGCCACCCTTGCTTAAGGAAAAAACGTGCGGAGCCTGAAACACTGCGGCGGTCCGAAAATGGCCTATGTTAGCCCATCGTGATCACCGGTGTACACAAACCCCATATAACATAACAAACATTTTCCTTTCTGGGAAGTAATGAATTGGGCCCCTTCAGTCATGGTGATGTTTCTAATGCTAAGAGAAATTCATATAAAAATTATTAAAATTATTCCTGTGGTGTTTTATTATCTCAAACATGTACATTGTCGATTTAATACTTACAATGCTGAATTTGAAGACTTTATGCAATTCTGATGAATTTTCTTTGCTGTTTGCTTTTAGTATTTGTTTTGAAATTCCTGTGGAAAAAAAGAGTAATTTTATTAAATGTGTTTATATGTGTTTTTAGGGGGGGAGTTGTCGTTAGCTTGGACTTCTGTTTGGCATTTTTGAAAATTGTGTTCTTTTATTTGAGTTTAATACTTACTTTATTTCCAAGTTGATATTTCACACTGCTCTGTAGTTCTTAGAGCGTCTTCTGACTTTTCTGTAGAGGAGATAAAATGTAAAAAATATATATTCGTTATTTTTATTTTCAAAGTGCTTTGAGACTATTTTTAGTAGCAGTAGTTTTAAATTGCCATTTTACTTACTTTGTGGAGCTAGAATCAGAGTTTTCTATTATGCAGTCCAATGTTGTGGCAGCAATCTGGCAGAGTTTCTCCTTATTCTTGCTTTTTTGGTTGCAGTGTAAGATTATGTTGAATTTTCGTGTGTTTATATAGTGTTTCACTAATTGTTGTTTTATTTTATTGGCTTATTTCAGTTGTATGTGTATTTCATTGGTTGTTATTTATTGTTTCAATTCAATTCAATTCAAAAAGACTTTATTTCGGACAAAATGACCTAAAAAGTACAACACACAGCAAACATTTTACATCTAAAATTACATCATGCTGCCAGTCATGATTAAAAGAGAAAAGATAAAAACAATAGTAATTGTACACACATTTTCATATTTAGAATACATTGGATTTTGAGATATAAGATTGGACAAGGGTTACACAATTGACTTCGAAAAGTGCGTGGTGCAATAAATACATAAATTAACTAAAAAAAACATATATATAGAAAGAAGCAAAAGCTCTTGAATGTAAAACTATACATGAAGCACAAAAATAATTAGTGGATTTACTGTACTATCACACTTGCTACAGGGCAATTGATGCATTATTTCGAGATCTCAGGTAAACCCTTCTAGTGCACCACATTGAAAACAAGAAACCTGCAACCGAGTATACTATTGGGATGCTTGAATCAGATTTCAGTATCCTAAATACTTCGAGGCAGCGCCTATTGCCAAGATTCCTACAAATCTGGACCAACCAACGTCTCCTTGCCTTCTGATACCCTAAACTGCTAAAAAAAACATGAAGCTCAGTTTCCTCGGGGTGGTCGCATGCCGGGCACTGAATCATTTGTTGGTCTCTCCACTTAGATGTAAAGCAGCGTAGAAGCACCCCATATCTGTATTGTAAATAGAGCTTCCTAGCCGCTGGTGGAGTTATGAGATCTATTGCCGACTCAAAGCAGGGAAAATCTTTTATTTCTAAAAAACCATTAGTGAGTTTCCCAGTCCCAGAAAGGGTATGAAGTTGAGTCAGTCTGTACTCTTTATAGCATGCCTTCATATAATCCTTAGAAATTAGCAGACAGGCTGACTCAGGTTCAGACCAACAATCCCCTAAACCCATGCTAATTAACAGAGATTTTATGTGGTCGAGCCACGGAATCTTTACAGCACCCGTACCCTCAGTACCTCTAGTAATTCCTCCCTGTAGGATATGAGTTTGGGGGAAGTCCAGAGGCAGCGCCAATACATTATAGGCTTGAGACTCGCTACTTCAGCTATTAAAGTTATACCTGTATCAAGACGTAGCGGGACCAACGGGGTACTACGTGGTAGTCTAAATAACTGTCTTAAGTATTGGTTCTCCACCTGTGTTAGTTTTTTCAAATTTAGGTGGCCCCATAACTCTGCGCCATATAAAGCCCCACCTCTCACTTGAGCCCTATAGATTTCTATTGCTGGTATTGCTGGACTAACAATTATTTTGCTGGACTTATTAAAGACCTTCATAATGCCACCTGAAGATTGTGCTAATTTTAGCATGGATTTTGTAATATGCACCCCCCATTCCATAGACTCGGAGATTGTAATGCCTAAATACACGAAGGATGACACTCTCTCAAGGGGTTTACCATTTGAAGACGGGTTAGGGCGTGTTCTTTTTGGGCAATTAAATGCCATAAATTTGGATTTCTGTAGGTTTATTTCTAGGCCTCTATCTCTACAGAACATCTCAAATTTATCCAAAACCCTTTGTATCCCCATAGGCGATTTAGCTACCAATAGGGTATCGTCGGCAAACATCATTGCCGAGATTCTACGGGAGGCTAGCTTGGGGGCGTCAAGATCTTTTTCTACAAGCAAGACATCAATCAGGCCATTAATATAGAGGCTAAATAAAGTTGACGCAAGCACGCACCCCTGGCGTACACCACGGTTAATGGGTATAGGGGCTGTGAGATTACCGTCCTTCAGGGGCGGCTGGTGAGATTTGAAAGTGGTAGGGCGTAAAATAATAATTGTACTGCACTGCAGCGCGCGAGCGTAGCTAGCGAGCTCGAACAACCTACGGGGGTGAGAACATTTTGAAAAAAGAGTGGACAAATGGTGCATTTTAAAGCAAATTACTAGTGACTACGTAGCACACACTAGAATTCAAATTGTCTGTAGATGCTCGACTGAAAAGCATTCAACCTCAAAAGTCAAAGGGCCAAATATGGTTATCATAATTAGTGAATGCCTAAAACAGAATTGCAAACTGCAAATGTAGTACAGTTCTGTGAAAAATATATTCTGAATTTAAGTAAAGGAAACTGAAACAACGATACTTGGGTGACAAAGCTTGGTGTGCAGTCGCCAGCCACACCTGTTGCAGGTTTCTTAGCAACCCTCATGTTTGGAAAACCTGTTTCACTACCCTCATACACCTGGCTTCTTCAAATACTGGGATTACACATTTTTAGCTGCTGCTTTCATTTTGTGTGTAGGCAGCCAAACAACCAACCTCAAGAACTTCTGCCGGCACCATGCCCTAACACAAAAATATGAATTTTGATATACAATACTGATTCAGTAAACCAATTTGTCTCATAATAATTGGGAATAAACACCGCTCAGCCCACCATTTCACCTTAGAACCATAGACAGCCTATCACAGACCTAAAAATAACAAATACCAAGTGAATTCCATGCAATAAAGTCACATCCTTCCCTACAAGTGGCTGCTTTACTGATTTCTTTCTGCGAACATTTCTCTTTAACAAAAACACAGTTTGTCCCATTCTTGATTGAGGGATGCAGGACAGGGGGGCCAAAGGAACAAACAGAAAAGCAGCATCAAACTGCTGTTCAGTCACCGCCTCCCACTGATTACCAATTTAACAGCATCTGCCAGACATGCATTTGATTCCCGTTCATAAACAAATGGCAGTGAATCCAGCACCACAGCTACGCACTACCCAGGTCTGTGGGAACAGCTACTCGGGTCGATGTGCCGCCCTATGTGTCCAGCCGGACTTTTGGATTCAGTGGCTTCTGAGTCGGGGGCACGGCGGCCGTGGCGGGGATATCTGCTGCGCTGGTAGACACCATACTTATTCCACACGTTCGTGAAAGTTCTGCGCCACCCACTGCACTGTTTATTTGACAAGATCCGATTCCACTTACCAAGTCACATCGATCGATCTCTGCTCAAGAAACACGTCCTCCGAATGATCCATCCGATCCGAATCTGTGGCGTGTGAGAGGCTGGAGGGAGAGTGTGGTGCAGTGCGGGGCTGTGACTGTGGCCACCGGTGCCGGTGTCCGTCCTGAGCAATGCACAAGCTCCCGCCTCCCATCCATTGTCCAATCAGGAGGCCTGGGACTGGCGCGAAGGAAAGGGGCGTGCTCCGGTGAGGCCACCCACTGCCCTGCCCCTTGCCATTGATTTCAGTGGCGCAATGCTGAAGACGCCTGGGGCGCAGCACAGGCGCCCCAGTTGAAACCAGGCATTTTCCGCTTTCTTTGGCCACTCCCTTCATGTTGACATCACTCTTTCCACATGTGCTTCCAGGGCGAGCAATATTCCTCGCCCCGGCCCGCACATGCAAGCAGCAGGTCTCTGACTTGCTGTGACCTCGTCGTCGTCCGTGCCATGGAAAAAAAAAGTCAGTCAGACAGACAATTATTTAATTTGTATTGTAGTTTGTGACTATTGTCTATTGTTGTGCTGCTGCATTGCGTGTGGGGTCTTGTCTTCCTCCCCGATCCTCGTCCAGAGGCTGGTGGGGCAACGCCCCATTCGCCCCTATGCACCAGCCGCCACTGCCGTCCTTACCATACCTAATTTGCGCATAATTGCATTCATGTAGACGTTTAAAAAGTCGAATTAGATATACTGGGACCCCTATCTCAGCCAAAACCAACCATAATTTCTCCCTAGGTACTAGATCAAATGCAGATCTCAAATCTACAAAAATTAAGAAGAGACTACCCCCCTGCACACATACAGTCTTCCAGTACAGCAATTGTAATCTTAGTACTTGGTCCAGGGTCGACAACTTTTCCCAGAACCCGGCCTGGAGGGCAGACAGAACCTTCCTCTCTTCCATCCACGACTGCAATCTAAGGAGTAAGAATCGCGCAAAAACTTTCTGAGAAATATCTATTAGACTTATAGGTCTATAGTTGGTTGGGAGGAGTGGGGAGCCCTTTTTAAAAATCGGAATTATTTCCGCACCAAGCCAGCTTGGAGGAACTTCATGTCTTGCATAATTGAATTAAAAAGCATCCAAAGATATGGAGCCCAAATAGCAGGTTCACTCTTGAAGAGGTCTCCAGGTATCTTATCCAAACCTGGAGCTTTGCCCCGGAGCTATTCTTGCTAGTGCAACCTTTATTTCTTTTATGGTTATGCTCAGGCCCACATCTCTATCAGTCAAGGGCATTAAATCCCAATTACCTGCAGGACAAGGAACTGATGGATCACAGCCATAAACAGAATCATCACCAGGCTCCTTAGTATACAAGGTTTCGAAGTGCTCCCGCCAAACCTGTTCGTCTAGGTTTGGCTCAACCGCACTTCGGAGGGTGGTTGTACCAGAATTAGCAATTCCCCAAAATGTCCTCATGTCTCTGTCTCCTAAGGCAGTTTTCATTGTGGCCCAATTTTCTTCTTCCCCCCTTTGCTTAGCTTCTTGTGTAGCTGCTTTATAATTTACTCTTGCCGACCGTATTGAGAGGCGATCTTTGGCTTTAATAGATATTACTAAAGCCTTTTTAGCCTGACGGCAAGAAGTATTGTACCAAGGGTGAGGGGGGGGGGCAATTTATCTTGTTTCAAGATTTTATTTGGGGAAAAAAATTCAAAAGTGACTTTTCCTAATTTATCATGATTCAATTGGGCCTGCTGTAGATCTATACCCTCCTTAATCAGGCTACATAAGTTGGACGCATCTGTAAAAACCGGTAACAAGGCATCATATAAGCTGGCCAATCTATCTTCGGATTGGCTAAAATTTGACCATTTCACTCTCTTCCTGCAATGCGAAACCACCACCCTAGAATCAGAAGGGTTATCTGTAACTGACAGGCTCCCCATATTCAATGCTTTAAGTTCCACAACTAGTGCAGAATGGTCACTATCTAGACGTGGGATTATCGTAAAATCCATCATCCTATCCCAAAAATGTGAGTTAATAAAAATATAGTCTAATATAGACCCACGATTTTTGCTATGGAACGTATAACCATTCGATGATTCGGATAGAGATCTCCCATTGCAAGCTCGGAGGGAGTGTCTCAAAGTGAGACAACTCATCTGAATCACTAGTGGGGACCATATTTTGACTTTTGGACATCCTGACTCTGGGATTTTCAAAAAGTGGTCCTCATCAAACAAACTATCAGGAGGTAACCCCTCTAGCGGCTCAAACTGACAATTAAAGTCCCCACCTTCTATAATCATCTGATTAGTGTCAATAGAACCTAGGAAAGTAGTTAACTCTTATTGTTTCAATTAATTTGGAAGTTGTTTTCCATATATGGAAAACGCTAATTAATCTTCAGTTACTCTTTTTTTTTTAAATTACACGTGGCATAGTACATTGCATGTAATTAATATTCTTTTAAATGTTAAATAATATTTTTTTAATTTAGGTATAGTGTTGGAAGTAGTAAATAATTTGTGTATTTAATAATCTTTATGATATTATTTTTTAATGTTAATAAAATATGTGTAAATTTATTTTTTGTATGTTGTGTGTGTTAATTATTTTTTAAAATATTTTTGGGGGTAAGTATTGTGTTATATATAATTTTAATATGTCGATATATTTTTTAACGATAATATTGTTGTCTATATTTATGTTATCGATATTATTGTTACTTTGTATTTTTTCTTATTATTTTCGATATTAGTTGTAACAATATTTTTGTGCTCGATAATACTGATATCGATGTAAATGTTTAACAATATTTTGTTGTCGATATTTTGGTATTTTTTAAAATAAGTATAGTATGTCGATATTAGTGTAGTCGATATTTTTGTCACGATATTGTGGTAGGTCGATATTATGTCTGTCAATATTATGTCTGTGATCCCAACTGATTAAACAGACAGTGACCTAGAAATGGGAACCTCAGTTGAGAGCTCTTCTGTATATTACTCGCCTTCCAATTTCGCATTCACCCCCGGCACTCATAAATGCTACAGTTGTATTCACATGTACCTCCTGGTTCTGGTGCCAGCTACACATGCCAAGGTTGGCATCAGCAAGTTGAAAAGTTCGACATGGGAGATTAGAATAGCCTGTAGATCCATCTTTTCTAAAAGGCCTCGATAACTTTCTCCCTGCTCAATGCCTACTAACTTATTCTGTTGGCCCTTGGTGAGGAATTGTCAGGCACAGATTGTGTAGATGGCTGATCACATTCGTACTTGCACTGTGAATGCACATGCCTTAGGACTTCAATTGCTTCCTTGTCAACCTGATCAGTGAAATTACTTCACAATTGATTTGCTATCTTCAAGTCTACTCATGTGGCACTTTGGCATTTAATATCTGGTTCAGTTGCTCATGTACCATACAGTAAATGCAGTAGCCCAAAGTTTTACTTATGATTCTACCACCAGCATTGTTTAACACAGGGTTCCTGAATAATAAGTAGGGCTCCCTCTTCTATGGGGTTTTTTTTTTACATCTGTCTGTATTTATCGATTTTATTTTTTTGCTCATTGTATCTGTATTTATCCATATTTATTTTGGATTTTGTGTTAAAAATGAAGCTGATACTGGTATATTTCCACATTTATTTAACTGATAAATATGCACCCATACTTGAATGCATGCCAGGTGTCAGTGATATGAATACCCGCAGAATATAAATCAATGCACTTGTATGGAAATATGCAGATCTCAGTATCAACCTTGTTCATATCTACTGCTGTTTAAGCCTCTTTACTAAAATGCCTTTCTTTTTAATCCCCTTACCTATCAATCCACACAGCTATTGGTCTGGTAGTCATGGTGGAGATGATTTAGAATTACTCAAAAAGCAGCCCAATTTTCATTTTTATCCACAATTGTATACAGTCAAGAAAATACATGATTTTCTGTCTATTTATTTGTAAAAATCAGTAAAAACAGAAAACAGGGATCCTTAATAATAAGGCAACTATTATAATAATAAGTATGCATTCCACCACATGCCTCTTTCTTCCACCCTCTTACAGTTCCTGAGACTTTATATCAGTGTTTCAAGTCATTTTTCATTCTTGCTTTCTTGTTGGGTCACTCTTTTCTCTTATTTTTCTCTTCCTTATTTGCAATTCTGCCTTTCTCTCTCTCTTCCTCTGGTTTACAGTCAGATGCTGAAAAAGAAGTCCTGGGGCCGTAATACACATACAGCGCAATTTCCTTTTACTGCACAGGGTGCACCTTTTAAAATGTACACCGCACAGTCAAGGAAAATGCACTGTATTAGGATGAATGCGCTGCCCCCAGGGTAGCCATGAACCCGCGCTGCCATGGGGGCTGTGCATTCCTGTGAAAAACAGGAGGCTACTTTGAAGCCGCTACTTGTTTTCACAGTGCAGGCGGCAATCCGCCTGCACTTTGAAGGGGCATTATAGATCCCCTTGTAGGCTGGTGCAGTCAGTGACTGCACCCACTTGCAAGGGATTTTCCGGAGATCCATTGGACACCCTTTCCCCCATCCAGGAGGCTGCCATCAGGGGGTGCACTGACAGTGCACCACCTTTTAGATTGCACACTGTCAGTGCACCTCCTGAGAGCTTCTTTGCCTCTGCGCCCGCATCTGTAATATGGCGCAGGCGCAGAGGCAAAGAGATTCCCTCATTTACAAGGGCCAAGCCCCCATGCAAATGAGGGAAGGCCCTCTGATGATAGCAGTGGCGCTTTAAGTGCGCCAGCACTATCGGTATTACAGAGGGGGGCCGCACAAGCGTCTGCGGGCCCTTCTGTAATACCAAAGTTACCCGGGGCGCGCAAAGCGGGTACAAACGCCCGTTGCACCCCCAGAGCACTTGTATAATACAGCCCCAGGTCCCCAAAATAAATGCTGGTACAAACTACCTGCAATCACAGCACAACGTAAGCCCTGATTTGCTCCTTTTTAAAAAAAAAATAATAATTATTATCCAGGTACAGAGATCAATATACAAACTCTGCATTACAATATTATTCAAATATACAAAACAGTGATATAAAATATACATAGGAATAGAGCTTCATCTGAAACAAAAGAATATTACCTTGCTCCGAGTTAATGATACACCTACATAATTTTATCAAAACAGAGTATTTATAAACACGAATCCCTCCATCTCTTCATAGGGGCTCACATCTTCTGCCCTAATTCCCTTTTTTTCCTGCCCCAATAAACAAATAGGGAAGATTCAATATTATGTATCCCCAAAAGTCTAGCCAGCCACATATGAAAAGCCGGTGCCACAGTGTCTTTCCAGCCTGCTGAAATAAGAATCCGAAGGACGGCAACCAAAATAAAAACAAAAGCTTCCTCCTCCTTATTCAACCCCAGATTACTATCAGTTCCGATTATCATAAAGTTAGGGGATAGGTTGATCTTAACACCTAACAGCGTCTCCAAAAACGTCTCAATTTCCCCTCTGATTGTATTTAATTTCACACATTGCTGGAACATATGTAATAAATTAGCGGGCCCTTCCAGACACCTGGGGCATCTATCATCCTCCCTTTTACCCCAGTCATACAATTTGGCTGGCGTAAAATAAAGATTAAAAAGGGTTTTATACTGTTGGGCTCTCAGGTTCGTTGAGCGGAACAATGTCATGGCTAACTGAAGTGCTTTGTCTACGTCAACATCCGGATCTCCAAGTTTCAATACCCAAGCGGCTTCGACTTTGTCCAAATCATCTGGGATCCCTAGCAATAAGAACCTATATGCCAATTTAATCTTAGTACCACCTTTTAATAGATAATCCATCAATTTAATTCTGCCCCCTGGGGATATCCGTGGTCTTATGGCCATTATAGTTCTATAAATCTGCACAAATTTAAACCCTTGATTCACTGAAATGCCATATTTTTGCTGAATGTTCTCAAATCTCATCAAGGCCTCCCCTTCATAGATGTCACTTAATCTTTTAATTCCGTGATGTTCCCACAGTTTCCCCATACTATCGCCACTAAATTGTCGAAAAACCTTGGAGTTCCAAAGTGGTGAGTACCCGTTAATTTTCGGTATTGTCAATAGTCTTCGTACTAGCTTCCAGACCTCCCAAACACCATCAAGAACCTTATACCTCATTGTTTTAAAATATCGCCGCTCGGTTTTCCGCAACAAAAATCCCAGTGCTTCTCTGCCCAACAAAAGTTCAAAAATGGAGGGGGGTTTTGATTACCAAATGGAGTCTCCAAGAGATTGGTTGCAGGATCGAGTAAAATTGCCATCTGAGTCAACAGACAAGCCCAATGATAAAGTCTGATATTTGGCATTGCTAGCCCTACTTTTTCCTGTGGAAGAGACAGGTACTTCATTGATCGCCTTATTTTGTCATATTGCCAAATAAAGTTCACAAAAACTGCCTCTATTGTCTTTATTAGGCTCTCCTCTATAAGAAATGGGATAGAACGGAAAAGATATAAAATCTTGGGGAACATGGTCATTTTCACTACAGTAACCCTCCCTATGATAGAGAGATGAAGGGTATCTATTCTTTTAAGGTCTGGCGTTATTGATTTATTTCAAAAGCGGAGTAAAGTTGCCTTTTATAATTGAATCTATTGCTGAGCTAACCCTAACTCCTAAATAGACTGCTGAATCAATATATCTTATATCCTCCTTCTTAATATTGGTAGTACAAATTATCTGAGTCTTACCCTCATTCAAACGATACCCAGAAAAGCGACCAAATTTCTCTGCTATCCCTATAAGAGCTGCCATAGCCCTAGCTGGCTCAGGAGTGATTATAGCCAAATCATCTGCATAAGCCAGCAGTTTGGTCTTCAGCATGTTACAATCTACTGACTTAATATCATCACAACCCATAATCCTGCGTACCAGCGGGTCTATATACAGGGCAAAAAGAATAGGTGAGCAGGGACACCCCTGGCGTGTCCCCCTGGAAATATGGATTTGTTCTGAGCTTTCACCCATTAACTGGATTTTAGCCTTGGTATCCTGATACAGGGCCTTAATTGCTTTTGTTATTTTAGAGCCAAAACCCCTTCGGTCCAATATCCCCCATAGGTACTTCCATGTAACGCGATCAAAAGCCTTTTCTGCGTCGAGAAGGATCATGGCCATCCTTACTCCCGTGGCAGCCTGCACATCAAAAAGAGTGATGGCCCGCCTAATGTGGTCAGTTGTTCCTCGGCCCGGGATAAACCCATGCTGCCACGGGGAGACCAGACCACCAATAATCCTTCCCAACCTTTTAGCTAAAATCTTGGCATAGATCTTAGTGTCCGCGTTCATGAGGGATATTGGCCGATATGATCCAGGGTTCTCTTTAGGCTTCCCCTTTTTATGGAAGACAATAATATTTGTTTCCTTCCAAGAATCCGGGATTACACCGGTACACATTATCCCATTGAATAAATCCAACAGTATTAGAGCAATTTCATTCTGAATGCTTTTATAGACTTCAAGCGGCATACTGTCCGGCCCTGCCGCCTTTCCCACTGCTAGCTCCTGTAATGCTTCTACAACTTCGCCCATTTCCAAATCCTTATCTAACACTTCTTTATCGACAATACTCAACTGAGGGCCACTATCCACAAACTCACATCTACCAGCATCTGAGTCAATCTCTTCTTTATACAAAATTTGGAAAAAATGTCTAAATACTTTCAGTATGTCATTTGGTTCCGAATAGTTCTGATTACCTTCACATAAACTTGAAATTATATTTTTGGTTCTCCCCTGCCTAATCCGAAGTGCCAATAATCTGCCCGCCTGTTCTCCGGTCTCATAAAGTTTACCCCTATGGGTCTGATATTCGCCGGCAGCTTTCTGAGCTATCCGCTTATGAAGCTCTGCTTGAATAATAGAAATCCTCTGCCGACTCCCCACCCCCTCCTTTCCCTGACCAACTTCCCTCATATGCTGCTCTTCTGCTACTGTTAGCTGATTAATGAGTCTCATGTTTTATAACCGATCATCATTGCTGAGCCTAGCAGAGAAACTAATTGTTTCACCTCTCAAAGCTGCCTTAAATGAGTCCCAAACACTATTTCTGGAGGCACTAAAGCGATTTGCATCAAAATAATCGTGGGCCCGTTTCCTTAAATGCTCGACATATCTAGTATCTGCTAATAGCTTCCTCTCGAAGGTCCATCTTGAAGGTTTTTTTTAAAAAGCTTCTAGATCATATTGCAAAATCATAGGGCTGTGGTCAGACATAATTTTCGGTAGCTTATTGATACCAACCTTCTTCAATTCTGTTGCAGATAACAAAAAGTAATCCAATTTAGTATATTTCTGAAAAGGACATGAGATATGTAAACCCCGGGTTATTGGGCTCTTTGTTCCCCCATACATCTTCTAGCCCGTGTGATTTAATTAACGAGCTGACAGCTTGAAATACCCTAGGCTTTCGCCCTACGTAGGGGCCCTTATTTGTAAAATCTGCGTGAATATTTAAATCTCCACATACTATAACTGGTCTAGGCCAGTTAGCCAATTCAATTTCCCAAAAATCAAATACTTCAGGATCATCCTGATTAGATCCGTAAATCACACAGATTGTACACCCAACGTCTAATTCGACCAGTGCCCATCTCCCCGAAGTATCAGCACTTTGACGCTTTGCGCCTCCCAGCAAAGATTTAGCTAAGACTGCCACCACTCTTACTATAGACGTCTGTGAGGAACAGGCCAACAAGTCGAAACCTCTTATGTTTAACAGATACTTTTTTTCCCACGGTAGATGTGTTTCCTGTAGACATAACACATCTATAAAATTTGAACTAACAAAGTGCCCTAATCTCTGCCTTTTCCTCCAATCGTTTAGACCACCTATATTGACTGAACATATCTTAAGTTTCCCCATTAAGACCTTTTATATTATCTTTTCATTTAGCATCAGCCAAAACCAAAACCACTGTATCAATACAAAAAGCATTACAAAAAAAAATAGCACCTGGTATTATTTTTTTTTCTCTAGATTTTACCTCCCCTTGTCCCCCCCAACCAGCCCCAACCCTCCCTCCCACCCCCTGCCCACCCGTCCTTCCCCCCCTCTCGCCACTGCACCCACCCTCCCGTGAAGCGCTCAGACCTAGGTCTGTGCATGTGATGTACACAGCAATAGCGAGCTGTGTCAAACCTAAAACCAATCAGCCAATATAACAATACCCCCACCGTTCTAATAAATCAAATAGACCTGAAAAAAAATAAAAATAAAACAGCAAACCGTAATTCTTGCTGCTGCTTGTCCGCCTCATCCAGCCCCCACCCCTCCGACCCTCCACCATAACCTTAAATCAAATATCATACTGATCCAGCTGAAAAAAAGATTATTCCTTATGATTGCCCACATTATCCAAAAACTCTTTAGCTTTTATCTCGGACGTAAAATATCGGGTCTGTCCTTCATGAATCACCTTGAGTTGTGCTGGATTAATTAGATAGCTCTGCATATTTTTGTCCTGAAATGGTTTGATTAGCTGCCTCAATCTCCAGAGTCTCTCTACCGTTGTGTGGCAGAAATCGGGGCGGACAAAGAACGAAACCTCCCCACTTGATTTCCTTGATTCGTTTCTAGCTTTCTTAAAAATAGTCTGTCGCAGGAGAAAATTCCCCAGGAATACCAAGATCGCCTGTGGCTTTCCTCCCTCTCCTGTTGTTGCTCATGTCTTAAACGGGGCACGGTGTGCCCTTTGAATTTCAGCTGTCCAATTCCACTCTAGCAGCTCCGGGAAGGCGGATTTAAATATATCAATTATGTAAGCTCTGGTATCTCCCCCTTTGACTCCCTCGGGGACCCCCAACACCTTAAGATTATTCCTCCTCTGTCTATTTTCAAATTCTTCCAGCTTCCACTGGATACCCTTGATTTGCGCGTTTTGAGCCTCTGCTTGAGTGGAGGTCATAGCTGTTTCTGCTTCAGTAGCTACTATTCTTTCCTCAAGGTTCGTCACCCTGTCCCCTATATTTGTACACGCTTTGGAGAGCTTCCTTACAACCCCTTGCATCTTTCTCATGGCAGCTTGAGCTTTGCGACTGTCCTGGCGAGTTTCTTCCCTATGTGAGAGGATACCTTGATGTATTATCTCCAGCATGGAAGTGTTTGCTACTGGTTCCAAGAGTGGAGTACCAGCGAGTGGAGTAGCAGACGAATAGTCCCATTTCAGATTTTTACTCCCCCGGTCTTGCATGTCTGCTTGAAATTTAGATTTTTTAGTTGTTGTGGGGGGGTCTAAATCACTTTCCTCAAGATCGGATTCGGGATTGTTGCTATCCCCTAATGATGAGCTTTGATCATCTTGGGACCATTCTGCCCCTTCAGAGACAGAGAAAAAGCAGTCACTAGGCTCCTTTTCTTTATCCAGTGTATCCTTATCACCTAAGGAAGGATCCGAAGCCACCATCAAATCACCGATTTCCAGCACAGAAACCGGCTGAGAAGGCCCCGTTTCAACTACTCCTTCCCCAGCAATAGACATTTTGTCAAATATATCATTATTTTCCAACAATCTAGGGGAGGTCATTGACCAAGTCAGTGTATCAGGCAAAACAGTCACCCCCGTGTTGCTGATTCCATTTTTATTCATAGCAACAGAAAGAGGGGGTCTATTACAATATCTAATATAGCTGAGTTATTGCCTTGAGCGGTGGCCTGGCTCACCTCATCACTTTGATTCCAGCTTTGATCCTTCGCTACAGCAGATGCCACAGAAGTTACCTCTGCCGCCGCCTCTATTCGCGGCTCCTTTCCCCGTGTTAGCATTTCCGCTATTGAGGAGCCAGCTGAACGGTTCTTGCCCGTAGCTCCGCCTTTCAGTCCTGATTTGCTCCTTCTGGATGCCAGGTATAAATTGCTTATGCAAGTCGATCCATTCACATAATTCATCATATGCTACATAATACGCAGATTTTAAGAAAAAGGTGTTTCTAACTCAAATGGATCAAAAGTTACTAAAAATACACCATGTGTTGCAGCACAGTGGAAGGGCCACCGCTAAGACTTACTGCTCATCTTTCTGTTGCTTACTGCGGGATTTAGATGTCAGACCGGTAATAATGAGATGGAACATTCGGTCAAATTGTGCTAACATGGGTAAAAATGACAAAATAACAAGATAATTTGATCACAAAATGTGCCGCCTTATGCTATATAATTTGCCTTTTCCTCCCAAATGAATTGGTAAAAACCCTGTTTCATAATTTGGATCTCCCCTGCTGCATAATTCTAGTGGCCATGGATATATGTAACAGATTTTACCTTCAAGGGGCCTCCACCTCAGAAAGATGAGAGGCTAAATCAACCGTGCTAGGATTAGAAACTGTAGCTTGTAGGTTGGTATCATACCTCTCCTCATCTCTCGCTTAAATTAGAAAGAGATAAGTGCATTCTTAGGCAGTAGCGGCGACTGCGAATAACACTTAACGGGGCGGGGTAATAATAAAAAAAACATGAAAGAACGTAACTGATGCTGCTGCTGCCAGCCGCCGCCTCGGTGCTCCTCTGCTCCCGCCGCCTCAATGCTTCTCTGCTCTCGTCCCCACCCAATCACGATGCTGCTCTCACATGAGAGCAGTTTTGGGATTGGCCTGAGCGGGCTGAAATGCAGCTCAGTTAGGGCCTGGGAGACAGAACTGGTTCACCACCTGGCTCTGCACACAGTCTGGTGGAGAAATGGTAAGTTCGCAAGTTTGCTTGGCCAGCCTAAGACATCCAGCCAAACAGACATGCACACTTAAAGTGTGTAGGAAAGCGCCCCTTTTTGCATGGTTGCCCCCCACATTTTCCCTAATGTTGATGTACTTTGACTGAGTGTGCCCTGGGTTCCTGCCAACCAGGTACCCAGGGCCTATGTTCTTTCTCCAAACTGAACTGTTGCAAAACATAATAGGCAACTCTCTGGCTACATGTAAGTCCCTTGTAAAAGGTACCACAGTTACAAAGGGCACTGTGACCAGGGAAGACCTCTAAGGGCTGCAGCACTTATTGTGTCACCCTTAGGGCCCTGTACCTTTGCACACGCACACACACTACCATTTCAGTCTGCGTGTTTTGGTGCAGACCAAAGTGAAGAGTCCACATGGCACACAACCCAGTATGCCATGCCTACACACCACTGCCCTGGCATAGGTAAGCCACCCCTCTAGCTAGGTGCACTATACCAGTGGTGAGGGTACAGGTGCATGAGCCCTGTACCCCTACAGTGTCTTAGTCCATTCTTAAACAAGTGCAGTAATGCCATAAAGAGTACATGGTCTGGGAGTTTGTCATTATGAACGCCACAGTACCATAATGGCTTTACTAAAAATTGGGAAGTTTGGTATCAAACTTTTCAGCACATTAAAACCACACTGATGCCAGTTTGTGATTTAATGAAAAATGTACTCAGATAGCATCATAGAGATGACCCCTGAAAAATTACCTAACTCTAGTGTCCTGGCTGAGTGGCTGCTCGCCAGCTGCCACCACCAGACATGTTTCTGGACACCTGGTCCTGCCGCTCTCTGGGTCCTGAAACATAGCCAAGCCTCCTCCCCCAGGATGGGCTGGGTTCACAAAGAGGAAGCTTCAAGGGCCTGCCCCTTTCTAAGCTACCCCAGCCATTTGCTGCTCACAGCAACTGGCCCTCACCGGTTCTGACCCCCACTTTGGGTGGTAGAATCGGTGGGAATGCCAAGTTAGGAGAGGTGTGCCCACCTTGCTAACCCCACCCCGCAGGTGGGGGAGGCGAGGTGAAGCACAACTATCAGTCCCCACCATCTTGAAGATGGCTGGGTCCCAGCCAACCAGAGTGAGTCTTATGCCCCCTCCCACTGGAGGGTGGCATAATAGGGGGTGTTCCCACCCCAAGGAAGTGACCCATTGGTCCTGAACTGTACCTACCTGTATCGCTCCTAAAATTAGGATTTAGAGGCAACCCAGAACCTTGCCTCCTCAGACAAGAAGAAACAAGAAGAAGAAGGACTGAAGAGCTGTGCTGAAGAAGAAGAGGATACCAAATGACTTGGCCCCAGCCCTACCGGGCTGTCCCGACCTCAACCGACTACAGGGAAGTCCCGGTGTGTCCTGCAGCCAGCAGCCCTCTAGAGCCCAGAGGAAATGTCCTGCCTTCCATAAACAGACTTTGTCCCCCATGAGAACTGGATTTCCTCACCCACAGACTCTGGCTCCGGCCAAATCCGTGAGTCTGCACCACTCTGTACTCGATGCCCAAGGCCCAAGTTTGAGTGGCCCAATACAATGTGGAGGTCTCCCCGGTGATCCTGACCTGGGAACTGGTGATCCCTGACCTGCCTCAAGCCTCCAAACGATGCCTGCAGCCAGGGCCGGACTGGGAACCAAAACCGGTCCTGGCAAAGGGCTCGGCCGGCCCCCAGAGGGGTTGGGGGTGCGGCCGAGCTGTTTGCCACGGCCTGTTTCGGCCGATTTCGTTACAGTGGCCGATATTGCAGCTAAGCTGCAAAAACGGCCCTGTAACAAAATCGGCCCCCAGGGGCCCAAAACCGTCCCCCAAGCCTGGCGGCCCACTGGGGAAATGCCCAGTGCCCGCTACGGCCAGTCCGGCCCTGCCTGCAGCCCTTTTCTGGAGAATCGCCTGACCGCGAGCGGAGTTGGTAAGAAAACCCCAACGCCAAAAGACATCCCTGCACCTGACGTCCCACGGCCTTGGGTGGCCTAACTGACGGTGTCTCAGCATTCCCAGGCATCGCAACATACCTATCCAACCAGTGGTCGCCTCCAGAAGATCTTCGTCCCCGAGCCTGCAGTGTTTGTTGCAACCGGAGAATCTGTATTTAAACCAACAGAGCACCCGACACCAAAACAGCACCCTGCACCTGGCCGCCCCTGTGCCGCTGTGGGTGCAACTTGAGTGCTAAATCGGATACCCCTTTGTCCTGAGACGAACAACAGGAGCTTTGCTCCCACAACATTGTGGCCTTCTTGTAAGCAGCCACCAACCACAGGCCCCCATCCCTCCCTTGGATAACTTTGGGCCTTAGTACTCTGCATCCAGCTGTCCTAGTGCCACTGAGGGTGCTTTGAGAGTGCATCCTCAACCCTGGTTCTAACCCCAGAATACCTACTCCAAAACCTAAGTATTTAGTGATAAACCAATAACACTGTTTTCTCCAAAAGTGATTTCCAAATGGACTGCCCCAAATAATACTATTAAATGTTACTGTCCAAAGTGTAACAAATTCGCTGCAGATTTGCGGCATATGTTTGTCACATGTTCCAAGCTTGTTGATTTTTGGTGCAAGATAGCTTATGAACTGAGTAAGTTAACTGGTAAAACAACGGCTTTATCAGAAAAGGAAATCTTATTGGGGTTACTATTGAACACTGGTAATGTTACAAATTTCTTTGTGTCAATCTTTATGGCTTGTGCTCGTCTGACTATTGCTAGAGTATGGATAGAAAAATCTAGCCCTACTATTAACGAATTTTGGCTGCTGTTGAGGGGAGTCTATGAAATGGAGTTGGCATTGTCAAAAGCAAGGGGTCTACAATCTTTGGTCAAATTCGAACGGCTCTGGTCCTGCCTTCAGTGGGATTAAAAGTATTCTTAGTTATTATTGCTGAAACTTGGCTTGGTTATGATTCGATATGTTAATATGATAGTTTTATAAGTTTCCATCTGTATTTATGTACTTATTTAATGTAATAGTACTTAATGTCATAGAAAATGTCTGTTTTCTTTTTGATTTTTTTTTTCTTAGTTTGTTGGTAGAAGATAAATATGACATGTATCTTTCTCTCTTTTTTTTCCTTGTATGTTGTGACTGTGACCAATAAAGTTAAATATGAATAAAAAAAAAAAAACACTGTTTTCTCCCATTGGACTGCATTGACTGCTTTTCTGTGAAAAACCTGGAGTTGGTTTGTATGAACCCTAAGAAACTGCAAATGTACAAAAACTGATTTACTTACCTTTTCCCTAGGAAATGTCCCAGTGTGATATCTAGGCATATCAGACTGAGTAGAAAAAGTAACTTAGAAAGTAATATAAAAAGTAACTTGAAAAATAATCTGAAAAGTAACTGAAAAGTAATTCAAACTGTTTTAGAAACAACTGACTTACCTGTAACCAATCCAATTACATTCAACTGCATTCAAACTAGTTTTTACTGCATAATTCTTGTAAAGTATTATTACATTTACCTGTACCAGGCCTAGCTTGGTTCTAGAAAATAAAATACAACTAAATAATATTTTTATACAAACAGATTGGTCTGAGTTCAGTCTTTGAGTGTGTGACATCATTTCTTGACTGAGTGCGTACAATAAATACTTAACACTACCCTCCGATAAAGCCTTACTGCTCGCCCACACTACCACAAATAGAAAGTAAGCTATTATCTACTTTAACCTCTGCCTACCTTTGTGGTTCCACTGGACTCTGTGCACACTATACCTTATTTTGGTATAGTATATACAGAGCCAGCTTCCTACAAAGTGCACCTTCCACTCCTCCTGCCAAACGTACAATGCTGAGATAGAGAAGATGGCCCCGCCCTTGACTTGGCAAACTGGAGAGAAATTTAAAAATAAAGTGATTATAAAATAGTTTTATAATCATTTTATTTTTAATGTGCTGTGTTTCTGCAGTGGGCGACGTTCCGCCACCTTATCGGAGGAGCCGCCACTGTTCTTAGGTTGGTCCCTAACCACTGACATAACAAAAAAGAAAAGAACTAGGATTGCATCAAGGTGGAAGAAATTATGGTAAAGGACACTCAGTGGTGGGAAATATCCAGTCTATTTCTCTCCAGAATAAGTAATAGCATGCACACTTGGATTTGGATGCACCTCCAACATCCAGTTTTGGCATTGTGTTAAGGTTGGTAGGTAATTCTTTTCTCATTATTATTATTATCACGCATAATGAATTCTTGATGTGTTGTTTAAGGTTTTCTGGGATTTTTGGCACTTCAAATGATCTTGAGTTTTGCCTTGCTAGTTCTTGTTAGATTTTTTCTAGGTTGATATGGTTGGCGGTTGTGCTCCGGATTCTTCGGAAACATGGGGCATAACATTTTCGAAGAGGGTTCCTGTAGGTGCTTGAGAAAATAGTACTTGATTATCTTAATTCATGTAGTACAAGTCTTACGTGTATTTCTGTTACATATGGGGATTGGCTGTATTCCCCTACACTTTCTGCTACGTCATCTTTTGTCGTAGCTCTCACAGCATACACTGAAATAATATTTAGTGAATTTTCAAAGTGTTCTTTCATGCCTAGTACTCTCCTTACTCTATAGCTTAACACAGACTTGCTTTTTTGTGACATAATATATGTTGCACATTGTCATCACTATATCTACGAGTTATCGGAATATGAATACATATGTTATATTTTAAAATATTAATAATCATTCCAACATATGTAGTCCACTTTTAAACATATAACTAGCAATTACTACTTTTTCCTCTTATTATTCTTTCTGTTTTTGAAATTAATTGGTAAAGTGAGTATCTGTTTCTTATGTGATTCAGTTAGTGATATGTTTTGCTATTTCTTTATGTTTTTTTATATTTGACATTACCTTAGGGCACATTTATTAATATATTTCAGTTCAGAACTCGGTTGTATTGTTTTTTTTATATTTTCCTTTTTATTGGATAGTTTTCTTTAGCATGTCTTCATAACTGTATTTTGTAGACATCAGTGAAATAATGCTATTTATTGCTATGTTCTTTCTTTCTTTAATGTATTAATGCATGTTAGATTATGTTTAATGAAATGTCATTTTTACTGCTTACTGTTTTGTTTTCGTGGTATTTTTTTTCCCTGTTTGGTGTAATCCTTCTGTGTTGCCTTTTCGTGAGGCATAGTGGCACTCTCCTGGTCTGGTGACTTTATATGCAGTAGTTTGTTGCACCTTTTCTTTTTGTATTTATAATCTTTTTTTAAAGCTGAATGTTTTCTGATTTCCTACGATCCTTTCTTTTGAATGTCATTAGTGAAATATTTAGCAAAATTCTTTTGACCATATACGTGGTAGTTAATTAAGATTTGTTCTATTTACTTTAAAGTATGAATACATTATTTTTGTATATGTTTATTATGCCTGTATATTTATTTTTTTTAGAATATTTTATGGATTTTTGTTGGTATTTTTTCATTGGTTTTAGTATTTGCTTTTTGTACTTGATATTGTTGGCTTCTATATTTTTGAATTTGAAATTATATATGTTCCTATTTTTTTATAATAATATTTTATTTATCAATATTCATTATTTTCGGTTTAGTGTATAGTCAATATTAGGGTAGACAAAAATGTTATGCAATAATTGTGTTTCGATATTTATGTGATATGTCATGGATCCCAGCTGGCTTTATCTTATGTTACCAGCACAGAGTTTGCTAAGTGTGCAGTAATTATTTCTTTTGCATTTGGCTACTCATTGTATGCTCTAGGATACAATAGCTGTCTAAAATGGGGGCTGCTAGCTTTAACACTATGTCAAGTGTGCGCCATGTTTGCAGTCCTGGACTTTCACTTAAGAAGTCAGGACATAATTATGGATGGATTGTAGTTTTCCAACCCCTGTGTAAACCGCTAGTTTGTGCAGGTCAGAATTACGAGTCTGGTTGTATTTAAGTTGGGTTTTATTTAACGCATCTGATGATTATCGGTTGCGCTAAGTAGTATACCTCAACTTTTCTTCGATTTCACCTGGTCAAACCTTTAGAAATTTAACAGCAGAAAAGCTTACAGTATTTACAGCATCATGTGGATTTGGGTGAGTTAATCACCAAAATTCACATCTTATTCTCCAGAAACTCGTAATGGATGATATTTATTGTAGTCGATAAATAACGTATCCCGTGGTATCATTATTACGAGGTGCAATCAATAGCACCTAAACTTATAATCAGTACCTCAGTGCTTACTGTTAGCTCTTTTCTTCATTGGATTTCACTGGAGTAATTTAGACTAATGCACTTAACAATCATGATTTATTAAAGGAAAATCCTAGAAACTTGTTGATGTGCCGGTATGGGCCAATTTGGCAACCCTATTAGAGAGATTTTTGATTTTGATTGGAAATTGCATTTTAAAGAATATTTCATGAGTTTACCCTTGCACAATATAATGAGAAGACAACCAAAGCTACCAAGTTTTCAATTTGCATATGTGTGACATTTCTATGTTTTCTAGGTGCTTATGTGTAACATGTCAATGCCTTAGTAGCGATACATTGAGTGACTCTTATCTACGTGTAATGTGATAGCTTACAAAACCTTTGCATATTCTGCAATATTATGGTTTAAAAACTGCTGTTTCTCCCCTTTTTGTGCAAAGATGGTTCCCAACCTGCATTTAAAAACCCCACAGTGTGAAGTATGCATCACTGAAAAGCCAAAATGTACCTAAAGTGATGCACAAATAAGACACAAAGCTGCTTCACATCTGTTTCGGGGGCTTGTCACTTGTCTTTACTCTTCTCTTCCTCACACCAAGATGCACTTCTGTATCTCTCTCATACATGGAATTATACTTATAGTGACAATGGTTGTTTTATTGAACTGTGATAGATAAAAGGCAAAACATGCCCCACCGGATTTGGAAAGTGAAACCTCCAGTTTATGAGCTACTTTTCATAGCAAGGGATAATCTAGTGTGCTAACTTATCATTAATAGGTATTGTGGCAGCACACCACCAAACAAGTATTCAATCCATCCTGATACTATTCAAGTGGCTGGCATCACAGATACTCCTCAAACAGACTCGTTTATGAGAAGATTAGAATGAACACAAACAGGGAGGAACTGCAATGTAAATTGCACACCAATCCCTTGTGAACTGAACCTAAATCAATCTGTTTTTAAAGTGATGCTAAATCATTCTGCTTTTCCTTATGTCCTACTCCCATGTCATGTGTAACACCAAACAGTTCTGAACGTTTTGGCAGCAGCCCTTACCATTATGGGACAGGTAGTTTCGCTTTTTCCATTGATGGTGTGTTGTATTATGTCCCAGCGTATATGTTGTTTTTGGATTAAATGGCCACTATACTGCAGGGTGTCACACATTCAAACGTGCAACCATACAATTGACAAAAAGCACACTATTCTTTTGAAAACAAAACTACAGGCAATGAAAAAGTTACCCAAAACAATATTGAACATATGTAACTTCAGACAAATAAATATTGTGCTGGGTAAAAGATGGAAATCCACCCATCAAGGAGCACTCTTATGTCTGTGATGCAGTTCTGTTCTGACTTCCTTGCTCTGTGCTCTGACTTCTGCTGTGTTCACTGGCTAACTGAGTGATAAATGAACCACTGCTCTTGTGTCACTGGAGTCAGGACCACGCTGCACCCTGACACTGCGTGGGAGGCGGTGCTTTAAATGGGCAGGCACTATCCGGTACTGAGTACCTGCACTTCTTTAATTTGACAGAGTGAGTACCTGCACTTCTCTGCGCTGCTGCAATACATGTAATGGGAGAGTATCAACACTTCTCAGGAGCTAGCAGGTACTTTGGATATTGAGTATCTGCACATCTATGCAGGGTTGTATTGTAAGGCGGGCACTCGGGCAATGGCCGAGGGGCCAGAATCCGAATTACAGCTGTGGGCTGCTTTTTTGGGCAGCATGGGGTCCGATCTGGGCGGTGTCTGTGTTGTTCGGATGCCGCCAGCAGCCCAGTGGGTGCCTGAGCAGCCTTTCTGGAGGCAGATGGGCCTCAATTACCTCCATTTTACCAACGGGGTAGAGGTGTCACTCCCTTTCTCTCGCTGGGCCGGCCCATTCATGTGTGCAGATTGAGCGGGGGCCGAAGGCCTGAGCAGAAGTTGCCTCACTTGTATTCAGGTGTGGTTCACCAGTGTGAACTAATCTAAACATGCCTCTGTCAGAGACTTCCCCATTCTTTTCATAAAACTTCAACGAAGCAGGGTTTTGTGGAAAGACAATCTGTAAATGTGGGCCACTTTTTTTTTTGCATGCCCGGGTCAACTATGTTTCCATTTGAAGGACTGGTGGGAAGTCTTGTGGGTGAGCGTTGATTCACACACAGCAACTCTTGGCTCACATCAGCCCAGCTCTGCTCTCTTAATTTCTGGCAGAGCTGCTGCTAGTATCGTCACGGTGCCGCCAGGCTCTCCGCTATGGTGTCAGTCTCCTACGGGTCATACTAGGGGTGCAGTCAGGGTCTCTTTGTCACAGCCAGTGAGTAGAGTCCAATGGCAGTTGACTAGGAGCAGGGCAGCAGGCCAGAACTTTAAAAGTTGCGCTCGGACGCCGCCACTGGAGAGGGACACCCACCTCCCTTAACTCATGGGCCCAGGGGGCTAAATGTGAGGGTGATGTTTAACAAAAAAAGAGAGAGCTCCTTTTGATAATCAGCTTCTTGAGGACCTTGCTATGGTCCCATAGGGGCATTAATGAGTGACTAATGCATTTTAGTGTGATTATGCTGTCACCAGCACTAAAATGTGTTAGTCTAACCCCTGATACGTGGTACTTTATAGGACTGCTTCTTGGTACAGTAATGGGATGCGTTGCCTACCGGTGATTTGATTACTCAGAATCCCTATTGGATCTGTTGCTTTTTAAGTTTTGGAGATCTTGTGTGCATTCAGGATAGGCAGGGCTTTAAGTGGGATGAAAAAAGTGGGAGGTCTCCCAAAGGAGCGTGGGCTATGTAAAAAACACCTAAACTAAAAACCTGTGCTTAGCATAGTATGCGGCCTGACTGGTATTTTGCTGCTCCCGTCATTGCATCCAGATATATATTACAACAAGTCATATTACACCTACAACAAGCCAGGACTATTGACTTTGTCAATGGTTGTTACTTGCATTAGATAAATAAGCCACCACTATGGCTTTGTTGTATATAATACTGAAAATGCTTTGTTTCTGAAATGATGAGACTATGAAAAACCTAGAATGCGTCTCTTCAAAGTTACATCAAAGGCAGTGAAAAGTGGTACTGCTCCAGAGTCCAGATTTTTTTTTCACCCTGTGGGTGAGGGCAAAAATGGAGAGAGAGCGATAGAGACCTGTCTCGGCATCTGTTTTTTTAGAACTGCTGCTGTTGAGCACCGGCAGGACTCGGCCCACTTAAAACCTGGGATCGCATCTCTTCAGCACACAGAACTATTGCACCATAGGATTATGAAAATATTTTTCTACAATTTCACTGGCAATGGCTAGTAATCTCACATTTTGCCACAATGTCTTTGTTTTAAGAAACTGAAGAATTCTCTTAAGAAAGATAGTAAGCAATAAAGTAGAAAAGTAGAGTAGAAAGGTTCACTATTTTGACTTTGAAATCCCTATAGTCAAACTAAGTGATTATGGACCGGCTCTTTCCGTCTCACAACTGGGTTGGTGATCATTGTTTTTGGCGATTTAGTTGCACAAAAAATATATTTTTTTATTGAGATCTTCATACCTGTAAATAATGCTTTTCCGAGTTACTGTTCCGCACCACGTTTTATTTCTCAAAATGGATTCCAGAACAAAATGCACCAATGCGTATTCCGCCATCCCTCCGACCTGCTAAATTATGTGTTTTTTTCTAGTTAGTTCATCATGTTCACAAATCCCTTGGATGTCGATGCTACTTTAAAAGCAAGCACCCTACTTTGAAAACTGTTTTTTTAAAATTTCAAAATGCTTTATTGATTTTCACAATGTATACAGAAAGCATAAAGCAGGGTACGCATAAGGTATCCAAGGCGAGTTTTATATATGTAGTCAAAAAGTGAAGCTAATGCGCCTTTATGGATAACATGAGTCTAACCCAAGCGATCAATGATAGGAGAAGAAAGGACAGGCAAGAGAAGAAAAAAGAGAAGGGAAGGGAAGGAAGAGGAGAGGCTATACGAGCTGAATCTTTGCTTCGGCATTTTGATGTGACAAAATAGAAAGAACATTTACTAAAATGGCGGTGAGAACAACGTTTACGAGTTTCCATGGGAGAGATGTTGTATTGATATTTCTAAGCACTAGATGGCGCTGCTGCACTGGCAGCCCCTTTATTAGCATCAGTCTGTAAGAGGTTTGTGATTCCTAGACAGCAGTTCTAAAACAGAATTCACATTCTATGGAATCCTGCAAGGTGATTTAAATTCAAACCACGCCATACGATTCCTAGGAAGCAGGCGCGGCCCTGCAGCAACTGTTGAAGGAGCAATAAATTATAAAACGAGCACAGCGTTCGTGTTCTCGCAGTGCTTAATTTGAAAAGCTTTAGTGAAGGGACCCATGATTTTGCTCAGAAGCTAGCGGCCGGCAATATTGAGTGTCGGTGTGTGCTGAATACCAAGGGTCCAAAGTCTATAATCCACCTCTTGCTTCTTTAATCCACTGCCCCCCTTTATCTCACTCTTGGGGGTTCCTGATCACTCCCTTTGTCACAGTCTTTCTTCCTCTTCTTCTTTCCCACTTCTGTAGTTTTCTTTCTTGCTCCAGGCCAAAGTCTGATGAGTTAAAACATTGAGTACTGGTGAGCCCCGCCTGCAGCTACAGGCTCAAATGAATCATTGTGTTCTTGCCTCTTGTGAGGAATGAAACCCAAGTGCAGCATTAACAAGCACTGGCGAAACCAAACAGTCTAGCCTTTCAGACCTACTGGCTTTGTCAATGGTTTTTAGCCATGCTGTACAGTGTCCCAGCTGATGTGCGGCATGGCAAAATAACTTTTTTTTAAAGTCTACCTTTGTGTCTACAAGATGATAAATCCCCTTTTTCCTATTTATTTTCTGATCCGAGTTGGATAAGAAAATAAAATTAAAAAAACTGCACAAATGCATATTCCTTATGCTTGGGTGAGTTGAAGTAAATCAGAAGGTGGGAGTGCAGCAGGCGACAAGAAGGGCTCTAGTGGACTGATTCAACGCCAGGGGGCGGGGATGAAAAGCAACGATGATAGAAAGGAGGCGCAGGGGGATGGAAGCCGGAAAGATAAGGAGGGACAGTAGCAACATGGAGGGTCATTGTGGGGAGTGGAAACAACAGGTGAGAGAGCAAAAAGAAACAGGCAGTGGAGAAGCATATGGATGAGAAGGCAATGGGGAAAGACACTACAGCGCTCTGCGAGAAGTAGGATTATAAAAACTCTTCTCAATGATTAATAGAGACGGGAAGCTCCTGGTTAAGGCCCTGGTGGACAGGTTGGGCCCAGTGATGACTGCCATGGTCCACCCAGACCAGTGCGGTGTAGTACCAGGGCAGAGTACAAAAATGAACCTCCGTAGAGTCCAGCATTGAATGGATGCGGTAAGGGACACTGATTTGGAGGCAGCCCTTGTTGGAGTAAATATCAAAAAAGGTTTTGATACCTTGGATTGGGACTACATGCACATTGTGTTGGAGACAATGGGAATTGGTGTAAAGCTTCGGACTTGGATTAGACTGCTCGATGCTGACCCGACTTCTAGAGTTATGTCGGGTTCGAACATCTCTGAGAGATGGGGCATTGAGAAGCGCACGAGACAAGGTTGTCCCCTCTCACCATTATTATTTGCCTTTACTGTGGAGCCTCTGGCTATCCAGCTAAGGGAATGCCTGGGAGAATGGGAAATACAGGTCAGGCACCCAACTCGCGTGTTTTCAGTGGATGCGGATGATACGTTCCTTTATCTCTCCAACCCGCTGACAGAAATTCCAACCCTACTTCAAGAACCACACACATTTGGCCAGTTGATGGGCCTTCACCTTAATGTGCATAAAACAGTCCTGTGTCTCACCGTGGCCTATGCGAATTAGCCCTCGGACGAGCTGGCAAAAGTGGGGTTGGCCTGGGAAGTGGACAAATTCCATAATCTGGCGATGCAGATAGCAAATACCGCTGAGCGATGATGATCTTATAATATGGGAAAGGTACTTGAGGGACTGGAGTAATCTATGAGTTTTTGGAATAAACTCCCTCTCTCGGTGATGGCTAGCGTGGCACTGGCGAACATGGTTTTGCTCCCTAGCTGCCTTTACACTCTGCAGAATGCTCCCTGCCCTATCCCGTGGATGGCTTCCAAGAAGCTAGTTATGCCCTTAACCTCCCTGGTCTGGGTGGGGAGATGGAGCAGAGTATAGCTCCTGCATGGTCTAAAATCCCTCGCCGTGATTCAATAAAATACAGAAACATGTAATTGTTGACATGTAATCCAAATCCACTACTGCAAGAAGACACAACAGGGTGCAACCGCATATGCCAGTTTGCAGCACCCATGCTTATCGCCACCTCCTAGCCAAATTTCAATTACGGAGGATTTGTTTGTGGAAGTTTGTAGTTGAAGCTGATGTGATAATGATATAGGTTGGCCAGGATTGTTGCAATATTCTGTTGTATGCCTTACTGAAGGCCATTCTGGCCGTAGATAGGAAGATATAGAGCTAAAGATCATGCACGTCACCGGCCCTATAGTACAGGGACAGGGCGCTCGAGGTGGATCTTGTGTTATTAAACCTGAACAAGGGCAGAAGCCACATTTCGCGAAATCTTACGTATTTATTACGGAATACCAAAAGATGCATAATATTTTCCTTCCCTCCAAACATACAATTACAGTATTCACTTCCATTAGAGAGACTTGCACCTCTCACAAGATATTCTTAGGTGGGAAAAATCAGCAACCTGAATTTAATATGAAGAGAGTGTTTCTGCTCGCAAATATAAAGGGAGCATTTCTGCTCATTACCACTGTACTAAATGTTTAAATGAAGGCAGATAATGCTATTTCAAACTGATCAATACTTTAATGTCAACTGAAAACTGGAGAAGGAAGTGAAAGATCCGAAGACTACAAATACCATAATGCTACGGGACCTGTATAAAGACAGCTTTACTGAAGGCACACCCCTGTGAAAGGTTTTATTTTGCTTTATTTCAGTAATACCACAATCTGTGTTTACGTTTTTGAAGCTTCAGCATAAACTTGTATGAATGAGTGTGTATAGTATTTCTATAGTGGGAACCAGGCAATAGGCAAAGGGGCACTGGAGCACTGTGCATGGTCAAACACAAGCACAAAGTCAATGAGTAATAAGAGAGAACGCTGTGCTGTAGACAATTAATGCATCGTGAGGAATTGTTCTTTAAAGAGGTGAGTCTTCAATTATTTAATAAATGAGAGCAGCGTTGGAGCAGTCCTGCTGGATATGGAGACGCTGCTTCAGATTCTAAGTGCATTGATGGAAAATACCTAGGGCCATATGTACAACCCTTTTTTGCAGCCGCAAACGGGAGATCCTCTTGTTTGCGACCGCAAAAAAGGCTAATGGCATGTACAAATGCTATTTTGCGAGTCACAGACTTGAAAAATAGCATTTGCAACTCCCTCTATTAGGACGGGGCGTCCCTTCCTAATAGCGAGACTCACTGGCATGTACAATTGTTTTGTGACCGCATTTGCGGACGCAAAACACTTGCAATTTACCACCTACTTCAAGTAGGTGGTAAACCACTTGCAAATAGGAAGGGGTTCCTCCCATTTGTGAGTATGTGAGGAAATATTTTTTTAAAGCAGCCACTGGTCCCAGGACCACTGCCTGCCCATAAAAAAATGAAACTGAAAAGTTTTCTTTTTCTTTTTTAAATGCATCCCGTTTTCCTTTAAGAGAAACGGGCTGCATTTTTTAAAACAACATCTTTATTTAAAAGCAGTCCCAGACATGGTGGTCTGGTGACCCCAGCAGGCCACCTTCCCTGGGGGTGCTAGCCATTCCCAAAGGGGTTCCAGATGGGGACAGCCTCATTCACATTCATAAGGCATGCAATTTGCGACCCCATTGGGAACTGCAAACAGTGTCTGAGACACTGTTGTACATCCCAATTTGCGAGGCGCTAATTGTGGGTCGCAAATGCGATGCAATTTGCGAGTCGCAAATTGGTGAGTCGTACATCTAGCCCCTAGTGTGTGTTTTCTTTACACTTTTTAGTCTGCAGTCTGATGGTGTCATGGTTGCGGGTGTGTAGAGAACCACCAGAGAGGGTGAACATGTTTGAAGATTAGCCGAATGTTAGTCATGAGGGCTGGTCCTGCAGGTGGTGCGCGCCAAAAAGTGAAGCCAATTGAGTTCCATCAAGATGAGGGTGATTTGATCAAATTTCTTCAGGCCTTGACTGAGATGTGCTGCGGCGTGTTGGATGTCCCTAAGGGGTGCCAGAGTGGAGTCTGGAAGGCCATGTAGTGGGACATTGCCACACCCAGATGTAATAGTACCAGGGCTCAAACAGTAGTTCTTAAGCTGCTTTCTGGAAGAAACTATTTGACTTTTTTTAGGGAATAAAGCTGTGAACCTATAACTATTGCTTCATGGGACCTCGTCAATCTGCTACTGAGGAGGAAACTCATAAGTGGAATTTCACCAGCATCCATTAATAGAGCTAAGAGGGGGGGTGTCAAGGAGCTACACTGATAGAGCTACAGTGATGGAGAAAAGGAAAGAGAAATGCAGTGGGAAGAAAGGAGAGAGAGAGAAATAGTGAGAGAGAGTGAATAGGATAAAAGAGAAGGACAGAAAAGAAACAAAAATTATAGAGATCAGAAAAAGAAATTGCGGGAAAAAAACAATATAGAAAATGGGAAAAAGAAGGTAAGGGTAATGGAACCCTCTAAAATTCAGTATAGGGCACCCACATCCCTCTGGTAGAACATTATTTTTTTTAACTATGATTTTGTGAGAGCACCGACAGAACCTCCAAGACAATATTTTGCTTTTGAACAAATTATTTTAAAAAGGGTGCTGGAAAATGCCCTATATGGCCGTTTGAAAAAAAGTTGTAAGGAGAGGAACATCCCCTCAGGACCCAGCCCGTCCACTTCTTCAAAGCTGGGACGAAATGACTCACTCGCGCCGCTACTCAATGCCTTAGAGGGAAAGTCCAAGTGGGGGGATTTCGATTTTCTGGCATCTCCGTTGCAATGCACCTACATGCCCTGCCAACGCCTGCCTTTTACAAAATGTTTAAGAAGTAAAACCGCATGTTTCTAAAAAAAATAAAAAACTTTTGCTCTGCCGCCTTATTTATTAAACTGATTTGCAGTTTATCACCTGTATTTCTCCTTGTGCTCAGTAGTAAAAAAAATAACTGAAAAGCACAATAAATCAAACGTCTGAAGCTATTATCCCTGCACCTTAAAAATAGCTACACCTTTAATTGACGGAATTGCGCCGCCAGGTGTCAGCACAGACTTAGGAAAGATAAACGACAGCCGGGTCTGCTGCCGAGCCAAGAAACCTCTGACCAGAGAAAGGCTAAAAATAACTCGGCAATCGATGCAGGCTCAGATGATCTCCAAGAAACGCCTCGCGCCCGGCATACCGATGCGGCAGCAGACATCACAGGGGAGGCGGGAGGCAGAGTCTGCGGCCGCGGCCCTTCCTTCGACAGCATCAGGGTGCAGGAAGGCAGCGCTGCGGGGCCTTTGAGCTACTGTGCATACAATCACGTGCATGCATCCATATGCATAGAGCATCCCTGACTGATGGCCCTTCCTTGGACAGCATCAGGGTGCAGGAAGGCAGCGCTGCGGAGCCCTTGAGCTACTGTGCACCCAATCACGTGCATGCATCCATCTGCATAGAGCATCTGTGACTGATGGTCCTTCCTTGGACAGCATCAGGGTGCAGGAAGGCAGAGCTCCGAGCCCTTGAGTTACTGTGCACACAATCATGTGTATGCATCCATCTTCACAGAGCATCCCTGACTGATATCCTTTCTTTACACTGCATCCATCTGCATGGAGCATCTCTGACTGATGTCTATCCTTACACCGCATCCATCTGTATGGAGCATCTCTGACTGATGTCTATCCTTACACCGCATCCATCTGTATGGAGCATCTCTGTCTGATGTCCTTCCTTACACTGCATCCATCTGCATAGAGCATCTCTGACTGATGTCCTTCCTTACACTGCATCCATCTGCATAGAGCATCTCTGACTGATGTCCTTCCTTACACTGCATCCACCTGTATGGAGCATCTCTGTCTGATGTCCTTCCTTACACTGCATCCATCTGCATAGAGCATCTCTGACTGATGTCCTTCCTTACACTGCATCCATCTGCATAGAGCATCTCTGACTGATGTCCTTCCTTACACTGCATCCACCTGTATGGAGCATCTCTGTCTGATGTCCTTCCTTACACTGCATCCATCTGCATAGAGCATCTCTGACTGATGTCTATCCTTACACTGCATCCGCCTGTATGGAGCATCTCTGTCTGATGTCCTTCCTTACACTGCATCCATCTGCATAGAGAATCTCTGACTGATGTCCTTCCTTACACTGCATCCATCTGCATAGAGCATCTCTGACTGATGTCCTTCCTTACACTGCATCCATCTGCATAGAGCGTCTCTGACTGATGTCCTTCCTTACACTGCATCCATCTGCATAGAGCATCTCTGACTGATGTCTATCCTTACACTGCATCCACCTGTATGGAGCATCTCTGTCTGATGTCCTTCCTTACACTGCATCCATCTGCATAGAACATCTCTGACTGATGTCCTTCCTTACACTGCATCCATCTGCATAGAGCATCTCTGACTGATGTCCTTCCTTACACTGCATCCATCTGCATAGAGCATCTCTGACTGATGTCTATCCTTACACTGCATCCACCTGTATGGAGCATCTCTGTCTGATGTCCTTCCTTACACTGCATCCATCTGCATAGAGCATCTCTGACTGATGTCCACCCTTACACTGCATCCATCTGCATGGAGCATCTCTGACTGATGTCCATTCTTACACTGCATCCATATGTATGGAGCATCTCTGTCTGATGTCCTTCCTTACACTGCATCCATCTGCATAGAGCATCTCTGACTGATGTCCATCCTTACACTGCATCCATCTGCATGGAGCATCTCTGACTGATGTCCATCCTTACACTGCATCCACCTGTATGGAGCATCTCTGTCTGATGTCCTTCCTTACACTGCATCCATCTGCATAGAGCATCTCTGACTGATGTCCATCCTTACACTGCATCCATCTGCATGGAGCATCTCTGACTGATGTCCATCCTTACACTGCATCCACCTGTATGGAGCATCTCTGTCTGATGTCCTTCCTTACACTGCATCCATCTGCATAGAGCATCTCTGACTGATGTCCATCCTTACACTGCATACATCTGCATGGAGCATCTCTGACTGATGTCCATCCTTACACTGCATCCATATGAATGGAGCATCTCTGTCTGATGTCCTTCCTTACACTGCATCCATCTGCATAGAGCATCTCTGACTGATGTCCATCCTTACACTGCATCCATCTGCATGGAGCATCTCTGACTGATGTCCATCCTTACACTGCATCCATATGTATGGAGCATCTCTGTCTGATGGCTTTCCTTACACTGCATCCATCTGCATGGAGCATCTCTGACTGATGTCCATCCTTACACTGCATCCATATGTATGGAGCATCTCTGTCTGATGTCCTTCCTTACACTGCATCCATCTGCATAGAGCATCTCTGACTGATGTCCATCCTTACACTGCATCCATCTGCATAGAGCATTTCTGACTGATGTCCTTCCTTACACTGCATCCATCTGCATAGATCATCTGTGACTGATGGTCCTTCCTTGGACAGCATCAGGGTGCAGGAAGGCAGAGCTCCGAGCCCTTGAGTTACTATGCACACAATCATGTGTATGCATCCATCTTCACAGAGCATCCCTGACTGATATCCTTTCTTTACACTGCATCCATCTGTATGGAGCATCTCTGTCTGATGTCCTTCCTTGCACTGCATCCATCTGCATAGAGCATCTCTGACTGATGTCTATCCTTACACCGCATCCACCTGTATGGAGCATCTCTGTCTGATGTCCTTCCTTACACTGCATCCATCTGTATGGAGCATCTCTGTCTGATGTCCTTCCTTACACAGCATCCATCTGCATAGAGCATCTCTGACTGATGTCCATCCTTACACTGCATCCATCTGCATGGAGCATCTCTGACTGATGTCCATCCTTACACTGCATCCATATGTATGGAGCATCTCTGCCTGATGTCCTTCCTTATACTGCATCCATCTGCATCGAGCATCTCTGACTGATGTCCATCCTTACACTGCATCCATCTGCATAGAGCATCTCTGACTGATGTCCTTCCTTACACTGCATCCATCTGCATAGAGCATCTCTGACTGATGTCCTTCCTTACACTGCATCCATCTGCATAGAGCATCTCTGACTAATGTCCTTCCTTACACTGCTTCCATCTGCATAGAGCATCTCTGACTGATGTCCATCCTTACACTGCACCCACCTGTATGGAGCATACCTGATAGATGATCATCCTTACACTACATCGAGCATCTCTGTCTGATGTCCATCCTTACACTGCATCCATCTGCATAGAGCATCTCTGACTGATGTCCATCCTTACACTGCATCCATATGTATGGAGCATCTCTGTCTGATGTCCATCCTTACACTGTGTCCACCTGTATGGAGCATACCTGATAGATGATCATCCTTACACTACATCGAGCATCTCTGTCTGATGTCCATCCTTACACTGCATCCCTCTGCATAGAGCATCTCTGACTGATGTCCTTCCTTACACTGCATCCATCTGCATAGAGCATCTCTGACTGAAGTCCATCCTTACACTGCATCCATATGTATGGAGCATCTCTGTCTGATGTCCTTCTTTACACTGCAGCCATCTGTTTGGAGCATCCCTGACTGATGTCCATCCTTACACTGCATCCATCTGTATGGAGCATCTCTGTCTGATGTCCTTCCTTACACTGCATCCATCTGCATAGAGCATCCCTGACTGATGTCCATCCTTACACTGCATCCATCTGTATGGAGCATCTCTGTCTGATGTCCATCTTTACACTGCATCCACCTGTATGGAGCATACCTGACAGATGATCATCCTTACACTACATCGAGCATCTCTGTCTGATGTCCTTCCTTACACTGCATCCATCTGTATGAAGCATCTCTGTCTGACGTCCTTCCTCACACTGCATCCACCTGTATCAATCAATCAATCATAGCATTTGTAAAGCGCACTACATACCCGTGAGGGTCTCAAGGTGCTAGGGGGAGGATGCTTCTACTATTCGAAGAACCAGGTCTTGAGGAGTCTCCTGAAGGTTAGGAGGTCTTCGGTCTGCCATAGGTGGATGGGGAGGGTGTTCCACGTCTTGGCGGCGAGGTGGGGGAATGATCTGCCGCCGCCGGTCACTCTTCGGAAGCGGGGGACGGTGGCGAGGGCGTGGTCTGCGGATCGGAGCTGGCGGGCGGGGGTGTAGAGGCCGAGTCGACTGTTGAAGTATGCTGGTCCGGTGTCGTGGAGTGCTTTGCGTGCGTGGGTGAGGAGCTTGAAGGTTATCCTCTTGTTGATGGGGAGCCAGTGCGGGTCTTTCAGGTGGGGTGTGATGTGGCTGCGGCGGGGGATGTCGAGGATCAGGCATGCGGAGGCATTCTGGATGCGTTGGAGTAGTTTCAGGAGTTTGGCCGGGGTTCCTGTGTAAAGTGCGTTGCCGTAATCCAGTCTGCTGCTGACGAGGGCCTGGGTGACCGTCCTTTTTTTTAAAAATAATTTTTTATTGAGAATTCATTTTACATTATATCAATACAATATGAATAGATTTTAACTAAATAAAAAAGCTAAATGAGATATAAGCAAATTACAGAAATAGCAAGGAAATATAGATAAAGCAAGAACAAGGCATGTAGAAGTCGGTTGACAAATTGCATTTCTAGTATCTAATTTAGATTGGAGGTTGTAAATCATAAAATTGTGTGGCGTAAATATGATATTGAAATTGAAATGCATGTGATAAACATAATGCCAGCTGCCACAATCAAAGGAAGAAAGAGAGAGAGAAGGAAGGTATAGCTAATGAAGGTATAAATATTAGAGTATAAACGTAGCCATATTCTGAAGATCAGTAAAGTTACGACAATCTACTAGTGCGCCAAGCGGCCACTGGTGCCCAAATCTCCTGGGTGACCGTCCTTATAGTTTCGGTGGGGATCCACTTGAAGATCCTGCGAAGCATGCGAAGGGTGTTGAAGCAGGAGGAGGAGACGGCGTTGACCTGCTTTGTCATGGAGAGTGTGGAGTCGAGGATGACCCCCAGGTTTCGTGCGTGGTTGGTGGCTGTAGGGGGTGCTCCTAGTGCCGTTGGCCACCAGGAGTTGTCCCAGGCCGAGGGGGTGGAACTGAAGGAGGTGGTCCAGTCCAGGGCCTTCTCTTGGATTCCGGCATCGTGGAGGCATGCTCTTAGTGTGCGGTGTCGAACGCGGCTGACAGGTCCAGGAGGATGAGGGCCGCGGTTTCTCTGTTGTCGAGCAGGATCCTGATGTCGTCGGTGGCGGCGATGAGGGCAGTTTCAGTGCTGTGGTCGCAGCGGAACCCGAACTGGGACAGATCCAGGATGTTCTCTTCGAGGAAGCTGGTCAGTTGTTTGTTGACGGCCTTTTCGATGACCTTCGCCGGGAACGGGAGTAGGGAGATGGGACGTAAGTTCTTGAGGTTCTTGGGGTCTGCCTTGGGTTTCTTTAGTAAGGCGTTGATCTCTGCCTGCTTCCAGCTCTCTGGGAAGGTCGCTGTCTCGAAGGAGATGTTGATGGTTTTCCGGAGGTGGGGTGCGATGATGCTGCTGGCTTTGTTGAAGATGTGGTGTGGGCAGGGGTCTTCCGGGGATCCGGAGTGAACGGTGTTCATGATCTTGATGGTGTTGTCGTCATTGATGTAGGTCCAGGTGAGCAGGCGGTTGGTGCGGGTGGTGATTGTAGGGGCGGGGGTGTCGGTGGTGACGGCGTCGAAGCTGTCGTGGATGTCTGCGATCTTGCAATGGAAGAAGGTGGCCAGCGAGTCGCACAGGTCTTGTGACGGTGGGATGTCGTTGGTGTTGGAGCTGGGGTTGGAGAGTTCCTTCACGATGCTAAAGAGCTCTTTGCTGTTGTGTGCGTTGTTGTCTATGCGGCCTCTGAAGGCGGTCCTTTTGGCGGATCTGATGAGTTGGTGGTGTTGGCGGGTGGCGTTCCTGTGGGCTGAGTAGCTTTCCGGTGTTCTTTCGCGTGTCCAGTTTTTTAGGTCGAGGACTACCGGTCTGCCGAAGGCAGAACCGGAAGTCGGAAGATTTAATGTTTTCTAGAGTGGCTATTTAGCCCGCCTCTCTTTTAGCTTCTCCTCCATTGGCTGGCTTCCTAAACGGAGGCCAGCTATTGGAGGAGAGAGCTGTCCCTCCAAATAGGCTCCGTCTTTTTCAGATTCGGGGGCGTGCTCCTTGCTGTTCTTTCCACTTTTTAGCCACACCCTTTTAGAACAGCAGGAACACGCCCCCGAATCCGAAAAAGTTACGATTCTTCCATCCGCCATTTTATTGTTGTCCTCTGGCCGTGAGGATCTTTGTGCTGTTGTGCGTATAGTTAAGGCATTTCGCCTGTTTGTTCCTCCTTGCTCTTTTTCCACTCGACTTTAGCAAAGTCAGCCGTGTCAAAGTCAGCCGTGTGTTTACTTTCGGGCCGTGAGGATCTTCGTGCTGTTGTGCGTTTAGTTAAGGCATTTTGCCTGTTTGTTCGTCCTTGCTCTAAACCTCCTGAGCAGCACAGACCCGTTGAAGACTCTTCTCTCTCTCCCCCCCCCCTTTTGGGGGCCAGCCCTATCGATTCTGCCCGCCCCTCCCCCCCCCCTTGTGTGGGTTCAGGGGGGCCTGGTCTATTCATGTCCGGAGGCGGTAAACAGCCGCTCCCATGTGACCCTCCCTCACCTGGTTGCTCCGGAGAACACATCGAGCTGTGAAGTGAGTACATATTTGTTCCTTCCGTGCACACAAGCCTCCGATTCCCGCCCCGCTCTCCTCCTGCCCCCTCCCCAGTCCGCGCTCCTCCTGCCCCGAGTCCACCCTCCTCCTGCACTGTCCTCCTTAAAGAGCCCCGCTGCATCTCAGACACATGGTAGTAGGTACTAGTGCAAACAGTGGTACTCCGGGTCGCCGGGGCTTTAAGTGCTTTAAAAATAAGTGACGGTCCTTGAAACGGGCAAGGTCTATATAATCATGATCGTGGCAGTTAAGGCATTTCGCCTGTTTGTTCCTCCTTGCTCTTTTTCCACTCGACTTTAGCAAAGTCAGCCGTGTCAAAGTCAGCCGTGTGTTTACTTTCGGGCCGTGAGGATCTTCGTGCTGTTGTGCGTTTAGTTAAGGCATTTTGCCTGTTTGTTCGTCCTTGCTCTAAACCTCCTGAGCAGCACAGACCCGTTGAAGACTCTTCTCTCTCTCCCCCCCCCCTTTTGGGGGCCAGCCCTATCGATCCTGCCCGCCCCCCCCCCCCCCCCTTGTGTGGGTTCAGGGGGGCCTGGTCTATTCATGTCCGGAGGCGGTAAACAGCCGCTCCCATGTGACCCTCCCTCACCTGGTTGCTCCGGAGAACACATCGAGCTGTGAAGTGAGTACATATTTGTTCCTTCCGTGCACACGAGCCTCCGATTCCCGCCCCGCTCTCCTCCTGCCCCCTCCCCAGTCCGCGCTCCTCCTGCCCCGAGTCCACCCTCCTCCTGCACTGTCCTCCTTAAAGAGCCCCGCTGCATCTCAGACACATGGTAGTAGGTACTAGTGCAAACAGTGGTACTCCGGGTCGCCGGGGCTTTAAGTGCTTTAAAAATAAGTGACGGTCCTTGAAACGGGCAAGGTCTATATAATCATGATCGTGGCAGTTAAGGCATTTCGCCTGTTTGTTCCTCCTTGCTCTTTTTCCACTCAACTTTAGCAAAGTCAGCCGTGTCAAAGTCAGCCGTGTGTTTACTTTCGGGCCGTGAGGATCTTCGTGCTGTTGTGCGTTTAGTAAAGGCATTTTGCCTGTTTGTTCGTCCTTGCTCTAAACCTCCTGAGCAGCACAGACCCGTTGAAGACTCTTCTCTCTCTCCCCCCCCCCTTTTGGGGGCCAGCCCTATCGATCCTGCCCGCCCCTCCCCCCCCCCTTGTGTGGGTTCAGGGGGGCCTGGTCTATTCATGTCCGGAGGCGGTAAACAGCCGCTCCCATGTGACCCTCCCTCACCTGGTTGCTCCGGAGAACACATCGAGCTGTGAAGTGAGTACGTATTTGTTCCTTCCGTGCACAGAGCCTCCGATTCCCGCCCCGCTCTCCTCCTGCCCCCTCCCCAGTCCGCGCTCCTCCTGCCCCGAGTCCACCCTCCTCCTGCACTGTCCTCCTTAAAGAGCCCCGCTGCATCTCAGACACATGGTAGTAGGTACTAGTGCAAACAGTGGTACTCCGGGTCGCCGGGGCTTTAAGTGCTTTAAAAATAAGTGACGGGGGGGGAGGAGCCTAGCGCGCATCCAAGATGGTCGCGTGAGCACAGGGCTCCCCGGACCCTCGCTGCTCCTCGGAATTTATCCTGACAATATCCTGATTTGGTTTATGGAATCTGGGAGATGACGACCGGCTGAGCACGTATCTCTTTTCAGAAATTTAATCGGACCCGGGAATCCTGAGTTATCGTTGTTTGAACTTTTGGGACCCACCCGACGGAGGTGCCCGGGGCGAAGGTGGGCCGTGGGGCCGTGTCGCAGTTGAACAACAGCGGCTGCGGCGCGGTGCCAGGGGCCGATCGGCCACTTTCGGTTTCACTTTCAGACCTCAGGGGGCTGGCCGGTGGAGCGATTGAGGTGGCGGGGTGTTTCCCTGACCTCTGCACAAAGCTTTGTCACCACCTGCCACTAGAGTGCCTATCGCCTTGGGTCCCCCCGCACCGCCATATTGTGGCCTCGGGTGAGGCGCTGGTTTCCAGGGCCGGTATCCCAACTACTTTTGATCGGCGGTCCCCCTCGGAGTCCGTGGCCGCATGGGGGGCAAGGGGGGCCCCGAGGGGCGCAAGACTAAATCCTCCCTCCGTGGAGGATCGGTCCAGACCAACAACATGGACCGCTACACTCAGGGCAGAGGCTCTCCTGGAACGGCCGGTCCCCCCTCAGACGTCGCCGGTGGTGGCACATCCGTCTCTTCGGAACTTTCCCTACAGGACATCATGGGCGCCATTGATGGCATCAGGGAGACCATCGCCACGCAATACGAGGCCCTGGCCCGCAAGATCGATACGGTGGCGATTGATGTCACCTTAATACGGGCGGACCTCTCCAAAACAAACGAGAGGGTTCAAACTCTCGATGCGCGGACCTCCACCCTGGGTGCGGATGTGTCGGACCTGCAGGCCGCGCTTGGCGACATCAAGGTGGTCAATGAGCAGATGGCCCGGCGGCTGGAGGACTTCGAGGGACGGGCCCGACGCAACAACATCCGTGTCATCGGCGTACCGGAGTCCTCCGACGACCGCCCGGTTGACCTCCTGGTCGAGGAACTCATCCTCCAACAGCTGACCCCTGCGGGCTTGAGTAAATTTTTTGCCGTTGAACGGGCTCATCGAGTTCCGGGCGGGCGGCCACGGCCGGGGGCCCCCCCGAGGCCTATCGTGGCCAAACTGTTTTCCTACAGAGACCGGGATGCGATTCTGCAGGCCTCGCGGGTCCATGGCCCGGTTCGACATGAGAACTCATCCATTAACTTTTATCCGGACTTTACTCAACTTGTCCAGAAACAGCGGATGGGATTCCAGGGGGTGAAACGTCGTCTTCGTGAGCTGGGCCTAAAGTACTCTATGCTCTACCCTGCCAAACTCCGAGTGGAACATGAGGATCGGACTGCCTTCTTTGACTCTCCTGTGGCCGTGAGTGACTGGTTGGACTCGCTGCCGGACAGGGGTGGCCGTCCCGGGCCCTCTGCGGGTGCCAGCGGTGACGGGTCCCCTTTGGAGTGACTCTTGGTCCTTGATTTTGCCAATTTGCACTGCTCAGCTGGGTTGTACTTCTTTGGTTCAGTGTGTTTTGCTAGTACCTGTATGGGGGGCGGGCGGGGACGGGTCCCTTTCCTCCTCCGGGGTCTTTTTGTAGACTGGGGTTAGTTGGGCGACAGGCACACTGCAATTTGGGGGGGTTTTTTGGCCCGCAGGGGTGCAGGGTGGGGGGAGTTGGGTGTTGGGGGGGGTGGGGGGGAAGGAGGGGTTGTTTTGTAGTGTGGTTTTTGTTTGCAGGGCGAGGTATTGATTTTCTGCCACCTTTGGGACTTGTGCTACTTGCGGGGGGACCTCTGATCTATTGGAGGGGATGGGGGGGGACGTGTTGAAGCTGATGTCATGGAACGTCAATGGGTTGGGGGACCGTATCAAACGGGGTGTAGTTCTGCAGTATTTGCGTCGTCTGACTCCTGATGTGGTGTTTATCCAGGAGACGCATTTGGTTGGCAATGTCTGCCATGCAATGAACAGGGGGGGATACCGCCTCGTGGCTCACTCTGGTTTCACAACTGGCTCCAGGGGGGTGGGCATTCTCCTGCGATCCTCACTTCCGTTGGAGATCACGAGGGTGGTCTCAGATGACAGAGGGCGTTATGTTTGTCTGACTGGGAGGTGGGAGGGGCATCCCCTTGCCCTGGTCTCAATTTACGTCCCACCGGGCCTCCAGAACTCCACCTTCGCGGACTTGGGTCGAATGCTGCTTGAACTTCCGGATGGCCTTTTGCTTATGGGCGGGGATTTTAACTCGGTGGTTTCGGGTGACCTGGATCGTCACCCACCCAGGGCCCTCCCCGCTGCCCAGGCTTGGCTAGGTGGTCTGTTGGAGACCTTCGGCCTGGTGGATAGTTGGCGATTAATGCATCCGACCCAATGTCAATACACCTTTCACTCTGGGGCACATGGGAGTCTTTCTAGGTTAGACTATTTCCTTATGCCCGCGGCGCAGACGGGTCGAATTCGAGAGGTCAGGCACCTGGCGAGGGGTATCTCCGATCATTCCCCGCTGTGGCTTCTCTTTGACACCGAGTCGCGGTCTGCAGGGCGGATCGCTCCCATTAACCCGTGGTACCTGCGAGACCCTACGACCCGCGAGAGTCTGGTTAAGGCTATGGACCAATACTTTCTTGAAAACGAGGGGTCTGTGTTGTCTGCAATGTCCCTGTGGGAAGCCTTTAAAACCGTAATCCGCGGACACGCCCTCTCCCAGATAGTGGTGGCTAAGAAGCTCAGGAGTGAGGCGGTGGTGAAGCTGGAGACTGACATCTCGGGGCTGGAGTCGGCCTTGGAGGCGGGTGTCACTCCGGACGGGCTCCATGCCCTCAGCCTGAAACAGTTTGAATACAGATCTCTTGTCACCGACGCTGCCAAAACTATGTATAGGGAGCAGCAGGGTCGGTTGTATGATGCCGGGGACAAGGCGGGAAAGCTGATTGCGTGGCTGGACAAGAAGGAGAGAGTGAATCGTGTGGTCCCGGAGTTGCGTGTCTCGGATGGAGTGTGTGTGACTGAGCCTGGTGAGATTGTGGAATGTTTTGCCGACCACCTCCGGACTGTGTACTCCCCGGTGACTGATAGGGATGAGGAAGATTCTCGCCTTCTCCTGAGGGACATTGCTTTGCCTGGCCTTTCTGCCGAGGACCGTGAGCAGCTGGACGCTCCCTTGTCGGTAGATGAAATCGCGACTGCGATTCGGTCCCTTCGCTCGGGCAAGGCCATGGGTCCCAACGGTCTACCTATCGAATTATATAAGTTGCGCCCGGATAAACTAGCGCCCTTCCTCCGTCGTATGTTTCAGGAGTCCCTTGAGGCCGGTTCCCTTCCGGTCGACCAGCGACTGGCCACGATAGTCGTGATCCCCAAGGAAGGTAAGCCACGGGACCGCTGTGCCTCTTACAGGCCTATCTCACTGCTAAATGCAGAGCCTAAAATCCTGGCTAAAGTCCTTGCCAATCGTTTGTTGAGCGTCATCTGCGATCTGATTCATCCTGATCAATGCGGCTTCATCCCACATCGCAACACCGCCCTCAACTTGCGGCGTCTTCATGGCGCCCTCGCCAGGGCAGAGTACCTCTCCGAACCGGCCGTGCTGGTTTCTTTAGATGCCACGATGGCCTTTGACACCATCGAGTGGCCATTCCTCTGGGCTGTCTTGACCAAATTCGGCTTCGGGGAGGGGTTTCTTGGCTGGGTGAAGCTTCTCTACACGGGACCCATGGCTCAGGTGGTGGTTAATGGGCGGGTCTCTCGGCCCTTCGCTCTCGGTAGGGGTACGAGGCAGGGGTGCCCGTTGTCCCCTCTGCTCTTTGCTCTCGCCCTGGAGCCACTCGCCGCTTGGCTCCGCTGGGAGCCCTCGATCAGGGGGATCCGGTGGGCCCCGGGCTTTGAGGATCGGGTCTCGTTATATGCTGACGATATCCTCCTGTATCTTACCTCGCCGCGGCAGTCGCTTAACGTTCTCTTCGATGTTCTGACTTCCTACGGGAGAAATTCGGGTCTCACGATTAACTGGTCTAAATCCTGTGTCTATCCTATCTCCGGTGGCCCCCCTCTCCTGCCGCCTCGGCTTCCGATCCAAATATCTCTGTCCGGCTTTAAATACCTGGGGATACACATCTCGTTGGACCCGGTAGCTCGCTATGAGCACAATCTCCTGCTTCCACTTCGGCGTTTGAGGGAAGACACGGCTCGGTGGTGTAGGCTGCCCCTGTCCCCACTGGGTCGGGCCGCATTGTTTAAAATGATGTCCCTTCCCAGGTTCCTCTATGCACTTCAGAACTCCTTCGACATCATTCCAGTGGCCTACTTTCGGGAAGTAGAGAGCCTGCAGAGGAGACTGGTGTGGGACGGACGGGCGCGTATCGCCCTGGCCAAACTCACTCTCCCCTGGTACGACGGGGGCATCGCGCTTCCCGACATTCGCAGGTATTATTGGGCCTCACAGCTATCAGCCATTAACCATGCCACGTATGCGCCTGGCTTGAACCCGGCGTATGAGATGGATAAATTCCTGCTTCCCGGCGGTAACTATAACAGGGCGCTTTACTCCCGCTCGGCTGGACGGACCCTGACGGGCCCCACTAAGATCGCGGTACGGATTTGGAAGGCGGCCAATGTAGCCATGGGCTGGAGTGAGCGACTAACATGCGCTACTCCTTTATTTGCCTCCGACCGACTGGGAAGCCTCTGGACAACGAAGGGGTTTGACCGTTGGGACACGATTGGCATCAGTAGAGTGGGAGACTTATGGATGAAGGGCGCGGTTAAGACCTTCGCGGCGCTCCAGAGCGAATACGAACTCACGGAAAAGGAGTTCTTCCGATACGCCCAGGTTCGGCATGCCCTGCTCTCTGTCTTTGGGGAGGGGACCAAGATCCCGGCCTCTTCGCCCCTCGAGGACCGCATACTTGATGGTCATGTTCCCGACAGTACTATCTCCTTAATCTATAAAAAACTCATTAATAATCGGGCTGACCTATTGGTGCGCCTTCGGGAGACGTGGACGGGGGACGGGGTGGAATTAGACGACGAGGACTGGCAGTCCGCACTATCGTCCCCCAAGGAAGTCGCCGTTCCAGCCCGTCTCCGCCTGGTCCAGTTAAAGATTCTCCACCGGGTGTATGTGACGGGCCCCCGTCTGGTCTCGATGGGATTCTCGGAAGACGGGCTCTGCAAGCGGGGGTGTGGGCTCAGTGCCACCTTTCTCCATATCCTTTGGGAGTGCCGGGAGGTGGCGGAATACTGGCGTCGGGTTCATGGGGTCATGGGACAAGTCACCGGGGTGGCGCTGCTGCCGGAGGTGCGTCGCTGTGTCTTGAATGTGTGGGAGCCCAATGATTATAACGCGGCGCAGACTCGGTGGGCGGCCCTGGGCTACATGATTGCTAAGAGGGATATAGCGCAGCTTTGGGGCTCCCAGCGGCCACCCACCGTGTCAGTATGGAAGGAAAACATGGACTGGTGTATGTTCAGGGAGAAGACTGTATATGTGGCCCGCGGTAAACCCGGGGCATGGGGTAGAATTTGGGGGCAATGGAACGTGTATCGTGGGGGTATCTGTACGCCCCCCCTAGTGGACACCGATATTGCCTTGTCCCCCTGACCCTTGATGGTTCCTTGCAACTGATTGTACTAATCGAATATAGATGCTCCTTTCCCGTTACCCCCCCCGATCTTTCAGTACTCCCTCCTGTTGATAGCTAATTGAAGGTTTGGAGTAAAAGTCCCCCGGATGTAGCCTGACCCACGCTTTTTGCCCGTATGCCTCGCCTTTTGTTTTTTGTTGTTATTTATGTTAAATGTATGTCTCCTGCTTCTCTCGAGCTATCCTGAGCCATTTACGGGGCTGGGCCCCAGGTGTCGCCTACTGCTTTAACTAATGTACGATCCTTTCTGAGTCTAGCGGCCGGCCCTGGTGGTTGTAGGCCCATGCTTGTAACTGATTTATTGTTTTAATAAAAAAATTTGGAAAAAAAAAAAAAATAAATAAAATAAAATAAGTGACGGTCCTTGAAACGGGCAAGGTCTATATAATCATGATCATGGCTTAAACATGTTCACTAAAATTCCCATAGAGTACCACCCTACCCACACATTTTCATAGAATCGCAACTGCGACTGGCATACGCGATCATGGCTCTGTGCGCTTTCTAAAGAGGCCAAGGATTGGATGAGCACGTATTCTGAGCACCTTTTTGCCCCTGACAGACACTAAGAGAAACTGGCGCTGCCTTCAGCCACAACTCCCATGCACCGTGTTGTAAACACCTGCAGGGCCCTCATTTCCAGCTATTCACCAGACAAGAGTAATCATTGTCAGAAAAAAAGATACTTTCCTTGGCATCCTGGCAAAGCTTCACAGCGAATGCCAGTTTAATGTTTTGTGCTGAACTTGGCATCAGTCGGATACATCGCAGTTTGCGTTGACTAATGGAACTGTCATTAGAGCTCGCTCTTGTCAGAAATGACAATGCCATTTATTTAGGGATACAAAAATGATAAAAAAAATAATGAGCAATACCAATAGCTCTACCTATAATATTGCCGAGACCATTGCATTGTAAATGCTTGTTTCTAGTTTTCGGCAGGTTCGCTTGGAGGCCTGGAGGTCTTCAGTGAACCAGCTGGCTCTCTTGCTGCTGTAAGTGTTGGGGGGGCTTCTTGAGCTGGACGAGGGTGTTGGCGCAGTCATTGATCCATTGTCTGATGCTGCGGCATCAGGGTCGGTCGGGTCCCTGGGTGGGCTCTGGGCGAGGGTTGCGGTTAGCTGTTCCTCAGTGATCTTGCCCCAGCTGCAACAAGGCATCTGCTGGGTGTGGTGGTGTGTGGTGGGTTTCCGGAAGGTAAAGTGGATGCATCGGTGGTCTGTCCAGTGGAGTTCGGTGGTGCGGTCGAAGAAGACGTGAGTGCTCGCTGAAAAGATGGGTCAAGCGTGTGGCCGGCGGAGTGAGTGGGTGTTGTGACGAGTTGTCAAAGTCCGAGGTTGCCCAGGTTGTCAATCAGGGTGGAGGAGTTGGCGTCGTTGTTGTTCTCGAGGTGGAAGTTCAGGTCCCTGAGGAGGATGTAGTCCGTGGAGGCGAGGTCATGTGTGCTGATGAAGTCGGTGATGGAGTCGCTGAACTGCGGTCGGGGTCTGGGGGGCCTGTAGATGAGGGTGCCTCTGAGGGTGGTGTTGGGGTCGGTGTGGATCTGGAAGTGCAGGTGTTCAGCGGTGTTGAGGGTGTTGTCGGCGTGTGTTGAGATTTTGAGAGTGTTCCTGTGGACGATGGCAATTCCTCCTCCTATTCCGTTGGTGCGGTCCTTGCGGGTGATCTTGTAGCCTTCCGGGATGGCTATGGCGATGTCAGGTGCCGAGGAGGGGGTCAGCCAGGTCTCTGTCAGGAAGGCGACATCTATGGCGTTGGTGTCGAGTAGGTCCCAGAGTTCGACGGCGTATTTGCGGGCGGAGCGGGTGTTAAGCAGGATACATCTGAGGAAGTTGGGTTCCTTGTTGGGCGGGTTGGTGGGCCGGATGCTGGTGAAGCTGCAGTTCCGGCAGGAGAAGGGTCCTTGGGTGCGTTTTGGGGTGGCCTGGCAGCAGGTGCGAGATCGTCTGGCGTTGAGTGCGTGGAGAGTGCTGGAGTCGTAGCGGAGACAGGCGTCGTGGTGTGCGCGGGGGCCAGTGGTCCTGGCGCTGGGCGCGGTCCAGGCGCGAACGGGCGCAGACGGGCTTGCCTTAGGCGTGCCAGCGGCGCGCCCGCTGCGCGGCCACTGCGTGGCCTCCATAGGGGCTGTGGGAGGGAGGAGCAGCTGGGAGGCGGGAGCAGGGTGGTGAATGTTTGGAGGGGGGCAAGGCCGCAGGGGACGCAGTGGTGGGAAACTTTGGGGGGGAGCGGGTGGGGGTCACAGAAGGCAAAAGTGACAACAAGAGAAGGGGGCACAAGGGAGAAAACGGACACAAAAAACCAACAGTGGGGGCACAGAGATATAGGCAGAAGCAATTCGAGGCAGGCAGTACAGAGGCAAAAACAAAGTAAAAGCAAAGAGCAGGCAGGATACTGGTCAACGGGCGGCAGCAGCGGCGGTGCTCAAGTCACACAGGGGGCTGTGTGGTGGTGAGGGGAGCGACCTGCCTGGTGACAGGGACAAGGGTCGCCCTGTATGGAGCATACCTGACAGATGATCATGCTTACACTGCATCCAGCATCTCCGACTGATGCCCATCTTTACACTGCATCTATCTGCATAAAGCATCTTGGGCTGATGTCCATCCTTACACTGCAAAGAAAACACAAGGAGACAACTGCATGGAGCATCTCTGACCAATGTCCATCCTAACACTGCATCCACCTGCATGAAGTATCTCTCACCAATGTCCATCCTTAAACTGTATCCATCTGCATGGAGCATGTCTGCCCAGTGTCCTTCCTAACACTGCAGATATCTGCATGGAGAATCTCTTACCAATGTCCTTCCTTACACTGCATGTGTTGGCTTGCTCTGCTCCCAACTGAGTCTGTGGTGGAGCAATGCCAGCATAACGCTGGCCTGCAGGTGGAAGATTGTTTCGCGTTCTTGTTGACACACGCGTTCTTCTGCCCTTGTGGCACCTTACCTTTGCTGCCAGGTTCACCGAGCATCGTGTTGTTGTCCCGGTGAGCTGCTGTTCGGCGGCCCTTCTAGTTCCTTGTTTCAGTGTGAGCATCCTTGGCTGCATTTCCCTGGTCTTCATCCCTGGGATTACTGCAACAAGAAACGTTCAAGACTCAGCAGTGACATTAAGGCGGCAAAGCGCTCCGCACTTATATTGCATTCAGTATTGAAGATATACTCATCTGATTGGGGCACTTGGCATGTGGAGAGTGCATTTTTCTCAGTACTGGGTTTATGGATCTAAAAGAGAAAGAAAGAGAACATGTTAATTGCTACTGTATGAAGCATATAGTTCTGATGACATAAAGTCCTACACATCTTTTTTTGTTTATATTTGTTCTGTTCTTAGAGTGTCATGGACAGGAGGTTATTGTATCCACTCTTCTTGTTTTTTGAAGTACTTGTAGTGCTTTCAGTTAAAGCAAGCTACATAATGTTTTTAGATATGTTTACATGTTCCATTTCATTTCATATGAAACAAACACTATATTTGTTGTTTTTGTAACCATATGCTATTTTCTCTTTACTGTTTCCTTGGATTGTATATCAATCCTGGGTATGCAGTCATTGCTTTAAATTCAGAAGGGGGGAACTTTACAGGTAGTCTCTATATTAAGTGTGGGCATATGTATAGCACTGTATACCTTGTTGCATTACCCGAAAGACTCTACTCATACACTAAAATTCCTTATTCTCTTCCTTGTATACAGGAAACATATAGAGATACTTCAAAACACTGCTTGCCTCCCTGCATGGAATCCATGGGAAGTGTCTTTTTTCTTCCCTTCTCGCACAACTAGCTTCGACATCGTTTGGGTAATCTTGGTGGTGAGAGGAAGTTGGGATTATTGCTTCACTTCTTCCGATCGCTCCTGCTGTAACACAGGTGAGAATTGACAGAACGCAAAGCCCACGTTTATCTTCCGCCTGAGCAATATGGAAAAACACCAAATCACCCTTGAAGATCTAGCCCATATGATAGGGAATTCACAGAAGGAAACTCAAACCCTTACCCCATGCACAGAGTAGTTCCCCTAATAGAGCTACGGGGACAAATCAGGGGGCTGCTGGGAACATATTTTCTCCGGCCTCCTCCTCTGGGACAGGCAATCCAGTCCTTCATGTCACTAACCCTCTTGCTATTCCATTGGCTCCTCCTGAATGCTTTATGGGAGACCACACAAAATTAGTTTCTTTCATTTAATCAATGCCAGTTGCACTTCATGTGCAAGGCCTTGTGCTTTCCTACAGAGCAGGTAAAGGTGGCATTTGTTTTATCCTATTCGGGTGGAACTGCAGCCACTTGGTCTCACCTCTTAGCAGAACGTAATGACCTAATGCTATATGATGACACTGCTTTTAAGGATGAGTTAAGAAGACTTTTTGACCGTCACTCATTTATGCAATCTGTGGACACAGAATTGCTAAACTTAAAACAAGGAACCAAAGACCTGATGACCTATATATCCAGCATTAATAGACTGGTTGCAGAAGCAGGATGGTTGGAGGCCAAACATTGTACCCTATTTTACAGAGGACACAAAGATGACCTAAAAGACTTGTTAGCCCAAGTAGTAGACCCTGCAGATTCTTGTAGTGCTATAATTGATTCCGTATTTAAGCTAGATCATAGATTAAGTGAAAGACACAGATAGATAGGGCATCCTGAGACTAGAGTTCTGCTTTATAAAGAGAAAAGAACAGATCCTGAAAAAACACCTGATGAACCTGAACCAATGGAGATGGAGAGAATTAGTGGCCCTTTAACCGAGCGTCAAAGGCATAGAGACAGGAAGGTATGCTTATACTGCGGGAAACAGGGACATTTCTTGCAACATTGTCCTGCTAAACCCAAGAGACGAGATGACTTGGGAAACTAATAAGCCTGAAGCCTGTTGGGACAAGCGCTTTGGGTAGTTCTGGTTTACTCATCTCACACACTGCTGCACCAAGTAAGTATTTGTGTTCTCATCATCATTTCTTGGTTGGTACCCACCTTATTTGGGGTGAACAGTCAACTGGTGTTCAGGTCATGATTGATTCAGGAGCAACAGGCAATTGTATGGACATAAAATGGGCTAAGCAAATGAGAATCCCTTTTGTGACCAAGGAGGTTGCTGATGAGGTCAAAACCATTGATGGCAGTATTATACAATCAGGACCTATAACTCATGCCACTGTGGATTTGAGCTTTATTATATAGTAGTCACATATAGAATGTGTATTTTTTGATCTAATTCAATTGCCACAGTTTCAAGCCATATTGGGTATCCCATGTTGGTAAAAACACATTCCCTGATATTGGCTGGAGTGGTCACTCTTTGTCATTCCGCCCTGCCTTCTGTAATGATCATTGTACTCAGGGAGTAGACAGTCAGAGAGAAATAGCTGTGATAAGTGAAACAGTCATGCCTGAATTTCCTTTGTGCTATGAGGATCTGGCTGAATTGTTTGATAAAAAAAGGCTTCTGCCTCCCCCCAATGCCCTTATGTTTGTCGCATTGACTGGATTGCTGGAGCGCATATTCCTTGCAGCAGAATCTATGCTTTGACTGAGAAGGAAAACATTTATCTCTGCAACTATTTAGACAAGATGCTGCGAATTGGGTTCATTAGACCTTCTCGCTCCCCCACTTTCTCTCCTCTGTTTTTTTAATTCCAAAACGGGAAAGTCGAGGTGTTGCATCGACTACAGATCACTTAATGACATCACTATAAAGAACTGATGCCCCTTGCCATTGATCCAATTATTTCTTGACCATGTTAACGACGCAAAAATCTTCACTAAATTTGATCTGAGAGGGATGTACCATCTGGTGAGGGTTCAGGACGGCAATGAATGGAAAACAGCATTTCAAACTAAGTTTGGACTGTACGAATACCCAGTGATGCCCTTCGATGCTTTGTAATGTGCCTGCTGCTTTACAATTTTTTATTTATAAAGTCCTGAGAGGATTGCTGGATGAATGTCCTATTGCCTACATAGATGATATTTTAATCTACTCATCGTCTGTGGGAGAGCATACTAAGCATGTCAGAGCTATCTTGGAGAAACTACAAGACAATGGGGCAGATGTACAAACCTTTTTTGCCGCCGCAATCAGGAGATCGGCTCATTTGTGACTGCAAAAAGGGTTCCAGGCATGTAAAAAATGCTATTTTGGGAGTCACTGACTCGCAAAATAGCATTTATGACTCTCGCTATTAGGAAGGGGCGTCCCTTCCTAATAGCGAGTCAACATGCCATGTACTGTTGTTTTGCGACCGCATTTGCGGTCGCAAAACACTCGCAGTTTACCACCTACTTCAAGTAGGTGGTAAACCACTCGCAAACGGGAAGGGGTCCCCGTAAATAGTTTTTTAAGAGCAGGCAGTGGTACCAGGGACCACTACCTGCCCTTAAAATATTAAACTGAAAAGTTAAATTTTTCTTTTTTAAATGCATCCCATTTTCCTTTAAGGAAAACTGGCTGCATTTAAAAAAAAAAGACCTGCTTTATTGAAGAAGCAGTCACAGACATGGTGGTCTGCTGACCCCAGCAGACCACCATCCCTGGGAGTGCTATACATTCCCAATGGGGTCGCAAATAGTGCTTGCCTCATGAATATTGAAGAGGCATGCAATTTGCGACCCCATTGGGTATCGCAAACAGTGTCTGAGACACTGTTGTACTTTGCATTTTGCGACTCGCAAATTGCGAGCCGCAAAGCGAAGCAATTTGCGAGTCACAAAATGCAATCGTCGTACATCTGGCCCAATAAGCTGTACGTAAAACTAGACAAATGTGAATTCAACATGTCATATGTCACCCTTTTGGAGTTTGTGTTCTCTCCAGAAGGAGTGAGCATGTATCTTTAGAAGTTATCAATGTAAAGAAACAGGACCGGCTGCTAATGCTCACGACTCCAACTGCAGGGAAAATACACAATGTAGAAAACAACATTTGGTAATCTAGATTCTATATCACAATAAATATAAACATTTATTTCGATGAAATTGAGGCTACATTTCATCGAAATTCATTATGATTCAAGCCACTCTTTTTGAGATTTTATGAGAAAAAATATTTGTAATAATATATGTAAGTCTGGGTAATGTTCTTGCATCTATTCCTTTTTTCATTTCTTCTCTTATCCTTTTCTTATATTCAGTTACATTTTGATATTTACATGATGAGCTAGATATGTACATCCTCCCTTTGAGATTAAACATAGGATAGGATCCCCTCTTTTTTACAATCATTGTATTCCATTTCATGATTAAACTGTGATTTTACTTGTCAATGTTATGTGTAGCTTGGTCGTTATGTTGAGATATTTTTTTTACATTTATTGTGATATAGAATCTAGATTGCCAATTGTTGTTTTCTGCATTGTGTCTTTAGAAAGTATCAGCCATAACACGTTGGAAGTCGCCTTAGTTGGTAAAAGAAGTACAAAGCTTTTTAGGTTTTGCTAATTTTTATAGGCACTTCATTGATGATTTTTCAACCCTAGCTTCTCCAATCACTAAGCTTCTACGTAAGGGGATCACGTTACCATGGACTCTTGTGGTGAAGCAGCTTTTCAGGAGTTAAAAGGAGGGTTTACCAGATTAGTCACATTGAAACATCTATCTCAGCCATTTCTTATTGAGGCTGATGCTACTCAGGGGGCTATAAGGGGGTCCTCTCCCAAAGAGATAGATCATCAGGTTGTTTACATCCTGTTACTTTCTACTCCCATAAACTCAGTCCTACAGAACAAAACTATTCAGTGGGTAAGAGTTGCTTTCCATAGGAAAGGCTTTTGAAGAATGGCTTCAGTATTTGTTAGGAGCATTGCATATCGTCACAGTTCTCACAGACCACAGGAATTTGCAGTTTTTAAAATCAGCACCCGCGTAATCTATGAGGCAATTGCAATGGGCCCAGTATTTCAGTGAATTTGATTTTGCCATTCAATTTGAGGCGGGAAGTGATGCTTTATCACAGTTGGGTTATGAGGTTGTGGAGACACCTAGTGACTATCCTCCCATCATAGCCAAAGAACGTATTTTAGGAGCCTTGTATTCGGAAGAAAAGTTCACAAGGGAAGTACTAAAAGCTCAGCATTCCAAAGACGTGAGGGTCCTTGAATAAACACACAAGGGATTGAGAGCACAGAATCTCCTTTACATACAGGGGTGCTTAGTTATTCCTACTGTGCCATTGCAGCAGCAAGCTCTGCAATGGTGCCATACACATCTCCTCACAGGCCATCTGGGTACAAAAAGAATATCGAACTCCCTAGAAGGTATTTATGGTGTCTCACAATGGTAACTGATGCCAAACAATATGTTCAAAAATGTCATATATATGTGCTCAGAGCAAAAGTTCCCATCAGGCACCTGCGGGCTTATTGACTCTCATGCCCACTCCTCCTGCTCCTTGACATTCTATATCCATGGACTTCATTGTAGAGTTCCCAAAGAACAAGCAATGGTTCACAGGTATACTAGTGGTGGTTGATATGTTGACCAAGATGTCCGATGTCATTCCTATGAAAGAGATACCTACTTCTAAGGTATTTCTGCAACATATTGTGCATTTACATGGTCTTCATTCTGTTGTGGTTTTCGAACGGGGTGCCCAAATTGTGTCACAATTCTGTAAAGGATTGGGCACCTAGTTAGAAAAGGATATTCGCCTCTCATCTTGTCACCACCCTCAAACAGATGGTCAAACCGAGAGGGTGAACCAATGCCGTGAGCAGTATTTGAGATGGCAGTTACTACACTCCTCCCTAGAGTGGGATACATTTTTATGGGTCTCAGAGTTTGCTTTTAACAATGGCTTGCATTCTTCCACAAACTTGTCTCCTTTCTATTGTAATTATAGGTTTCGCCCTAGGCTTTTGATTCGGTCCCCTACTTTCACCTCTTCCATTCCGGCAGCTCAAGATCTAGTAGATCACATGCACGATGTATAGAAAACTTCTTAGGGTAATTTAGACAAAGCCAAGGCTAAGTACAAGAAGAATATGGATCTCCATCACCGCCCCAATCCTGATTATGCTACTGAGACTGGGTGTGATTATCTACACACAACATTGCTGTGAAGGGTACCCATAAGTTCAAGCCACGCTTTATTGGCCCAAACAAAACCATCAAGATAATACATCCTGTTGCCATGAAATTGGAACTTACTTCCTCTCTAAGGATACATCCTGGTTTTCATGTCTCATTGCTAAAACCAGTGGCATCTGGGACCCAATGCCCAGACAAACTGCCAACCGTATTGGTGGATGATGACCCTGAATATGAAGTGGAGAAGATTGTGGACTCCAGGAGAGTTTGCCGTCGATTACAATATCTGGTGCATTGGAAGGGATATGGGCCAGAGGATCGTACTTGGGAACCTGCTGGTCATATCCATGCCCCTCATTTACAGCACCTGTTCCACAGACAATATCTTTAGAAATCAAAGACTGGTGGTGGTGTTCTTGAGGGGTATACTGTCGGACTTGCTCCACTCCCGAGAGGTGGGGTGGAACAAAGCCAGCATAAAACCTGCCTGCCCAGGTGGAAGACCGCTTCGCGTCCTAGTGGACGCAAGTGTTCTTCCGCCCTTGTGAAACCGAGCTTTGCCTCAGGGTTCACCGAGCGTCACATCGTCGTCCTGACGGGCTACTGTTTGATGGCTCCTCTTTTTCCTCGTTTTTGTGTGAGCGTCCTTGGCTGCATTTCTCTGGTCTTTATTCCTGGGATTTCTGCAACAAGAAATACGCAAAACAACATTTAAGGAATCAGCAGCGACATTAAGGCAGTAACGTGCTCCACGCTTACATTGCATTCAGTATTAAAGATATACTCATCTGATTGGGGCTCTTGGCATGTGGAGGTTGCTTTCTTTTCTACTACTGGTTTTATGGATATAAAAGAGAAAGAAAGAGAGCATGTTAACTGCTACTGAATGAAACATATAGTTCTGATGATATAAAGCCCTAAACATATTTTTCTGTTTATTTTTGTTCTTAGAGTGTCATGTACAGGAGGTTATTGTATCCACTCATCCTATTTTTCGCAGTACTTTTGGGGCTTTCAGTTAAAGCAAGCTACAGAATACTTTTAAGTATGTTTACATGTTCCATTTCTTTTCATATGAAACAAACACTATAATTTTTTTACTCTGTAACCATATGCTTTTTTCTCTTTACTGTTCCCATAGATTGTGTATCAATCCTGGGTATGCAGTCATTTCTTTAAGTTTGGCAGGGGGAACCTTACAGGTAGTCTCTATATAAAGTGTGGGCATATGTATAGCACTATATACCTTGTTGTATTACCAGACAAACTCTACACATACACTAATATTCCTTATTCTCTTCCTTGTATACAGGAAACATACAGACAACTTCAGGCCACTGCTTGCCTCCCTCCATTGAATCCGTGGGACACGTGTCTTTTCTGTTCCCTTTCCCTATTTCCTCTTTCCTCACGACTAGCTTTGACACTATTTGGGCAGAACTGGTGGTGAGAGGAAGTTGGGATTATTGCTTCACATTTTCCAATCGCTTATGCGGAAACACAGGTGAGAATAGACACTGCATCTGCTTGGAGAATGTCTGACCGATGTCATTCCTTAAACAGAATCCATTGGCATGGAGCATCTTTGACAGAAGTTGTTCCTTTCACTGCATCCATCTCAATGGAGCATCTCTGACTGATGTCCTTCCTTACACTGCTTCCATCTTCACAGAACACCTCTGACCAATATTTTTCCTCACACTGCATCCATCTACATGGACCATCTTTGACCAATGTACTTCCTTCCACTTTATCCATCTCATCAACCATCTCTGACTGATGTCCTTCCTTACACTGCATCCATCTGCATGGACCATCTTTGACTGATGTCCTTCCTTACACTACATCCATCTGCAAAGACCCCCTCTGAATGATATGCTTCCTTACACTGTATCCACCTACATGGAGCATCCCTGACTGGTGTCCATCCTTACACTGCACACATCTGCATGGAGCATCTCTGACCAATGTCCTTCCTTGCACGGGGGGCGTGGCTTGCCGTGCAGCGAAATGGCCGCTCTGTGAGCGAGCTCCGCCGGCCGGAAAGTAATCCTGCCATTATCCTGCACTTCGGGGTGAGCGGGGGCTGCCCTAACCAGCTGGCACTGTGCAGGGGGAGACGGAGCATCGGCGGTGGCGAGCTGAGCCCGCTATCAACTGTCCTGGCGGAGATCGGGGCCCGTGAGACCAGTGGGCGGCCCAGGAGGAGGTGCATCCTGGTACTCACTCGGGGGTGAGCTGAACTCGAGCCTGAGGTGGACGCAGCTGAGCAGGCCGGAGCTGGTGCGGTGAAGGGCCGCGGCGGAGTCCCTGCCTCACCGGAGCCGACGATTTCGCGCTGCGGGCGCTGGGGAGGAGGAGCGGACCCCGAGCTGGTGCCGGGGGGAGCGGCGGTGAGCCGGGGGGCTGAGAGGCGGACTGGAGATCGATGCGCTGCTCCCCGTAGCGCGGGGTGCCCGCTGCTGTTCCAGGCGGCCGCGACCTGTGCGGAGTGGCTGCGGCGGCCCGGCGTGCCCTGGGGAGAGTGTGCTGCTGATTCGGCCCCATTATCGGGTGGCGGTTGGTCTCTATCGGCGGGGGCTGACGCCCTCTTGTGGACGATGCCCGGGGCCTGATGGTCATGGAGTGCGGACCGGTGGACTGCGTGATGCTGCTGTGAGGCCCTGAGGCAGCCGCGGGGAGACTGGCTGACGCCCGCTGCAGCTCCGGGATGGTGGTGAGTGCCCGACCCGCCTGAGCGCCACGAGAGACACACGCAGAGGGATTGGTGGCGCTAGGCCTGCGGGCCCGTGAGCCGGAATCGGGGTGCGTGTGGAGGAGTGTGAACCCCATGTCGGCGGGAGGCGAGTGCAGGGGTGGATGCTGCCTCGAGCTGGCCAGGTGGTAGGTGGCCATTGGAGGTGACTGAGAGGCTGCCCTCTCTCCCCCCCCCCTTCCTCCCCCCGGTGCCTTGGGGGAGTGTGGAGGACATCTGCCTGTTTCTGAGCTGTGGGCTGACTCGCCCTGTGCTGCAGCCCCGGGGTGGCCTGGAAGTGGCGCTGACGTTGGTCGCGGGGGCCTAATCACGTGGACCTGTAGTGGGGAGTGCTGCGGAACGGTTGCTGTCTGGCCCCCCGCCTTTCACAGAGGCGAGTTTCTGGTGTGTGGGCCTGAGTCGGTGCGAAGGTGACCCGGGTCGGAGAGGCGGTTGGTGGTTCGTGGTGCGAGTCGCTCGCGCTTTCTCCGCCATGGGTAAACACGACTCTAAGCAGCCGAAGCTGAACTTTGACCACAAACGATCGGCGCGGCATGTCGAGTCGGAGCGGGGCCCCCAGGAGGTGGAGAGGCTAGACTCACCCTCTGAAGATCAGGGCGAAGATTTACGCACGTTGATGCTCGAGATGCGCTCTAGTCTCCGTAATATCGACACTAAACTGGACAACCTAACAAGTCAGTTGGACTCCGTGAAAACGCAGGTGGCGTCGCACGAGACGCGACTGGACACGCTTGAGACTCGACAAACGGAGTTCCATGACTTTCAAGTGGAGACGAAGGACCAGCTCCTGCATATGGACGAATTGTTGGGCATCATTCGCGCCAAGAACGAGGATTTAGAGGCGCGTTCTCGGCGCAATAATCTGCGCATCACTGGGGTCCCGGAGACCACTGCCATGTCAAAAATGGAAACGTATGTCACCGACCTCCTTCGCGAATTGTTTGACTCCGGCCTTTCAGCGGTGTTCGCTGTCGAGAGGGCGCATAGGTCGCTGGGTCAGAAACCTCCTATCGGTGCACCGCCCCGGCCCATAATTGCTCGACTCCTGAACTATCAAGATCGCGACTTGATCCTTAAATTGGCTAGGGAGAGAGGAACTATCACGCACAAGGGCAACACGCTCTCATTCTACCCTGACTTCACCCCGGCTGTCCAGGCTGCACGCCGGGAATTTCTACCGGCCAAGCGGCTCCTTCTGCAGGTGCAGGTTCTCTATTCGCTCCTTTATCCAGCCAAGTTAAAGGTGTCCTTTGAGGGGTCTGCCCACATCTTCACTGATGCTAAGGAAGCGATGAAGTTCGCCAAACATGTGGGTCGCAAATCCGGACAGCGATCAAAGGGTGCTGCGGAGGCGGAGGCGGTGCCTGGCGGTCTCAGTGACATTGAGTAACTGCGGGCCCCCATTCTGGTATCTTTGAGAAGGGGGCTCATGTTTATCTGGGGTCTGCTCTCCGTTTTACTGGGTTGTGCACTAGGGACGCCCTGTACTTACCAACTGCAAGTGTAGGAAGTTTTCCTGTATTAGGGTTTGGGCGGCTCGCATCCCCTGCAGATCTTCCGGCCACCCTGTTCCACACAGGGGAGTAGCTGTCATAGCCACACCCCATAGGGAATGTTCCCGTGTCCATTTAAGGGTTTTGTGGGGGCGGGTTGGGGAGGGCTATTCTGCGACCCGGTTGGGGGGTTGGAGTGGGAGGGGGAGGTTGGGGGGGGTTCTTGTTCGGATGTTCACTGCCAGGCTTGATCTTCTGCTCTAGATGTGGTGTCATGACCGTGCAGGTCGGCTCTCGTCAATATGTCTTATCGCAATCTACTTAATATGTGTGGGGAATGCCCAGAACTGAAAAAACATTGAATTGTATTACCTGGAATGTTCGGGGGCTCAATGACCATAGGAAGGCCAGGTTGGTGCATGCATATCTGGTACGGCACTGTGTTGATGTCTGCTTGCTGCAGGAAACCCATCTGAATACCGCCCCTGCCCCAAGGCTGCGACACACCAGATGGGGACATGTTTATTCTGCTATTTACTCCAACTATGCCCGAGGGGTGGCAATATTGATCCGTCGTGGGTTGAACTGGCGGGAGGGCTCCGTTCTGTGTGACCCAGAGGGAAGATATGTTCTAGTTCAGTGTATTGTGTGTGGCCTTTAGGTGGTATTTGTAGCTGTATACGGGCCTAATGTTGACTCCCCTGGGTTCTTCCACAAGCTTTGGGGGCAGGTGAAGAACACCGGCTGCGATACAATTATATGGGGGGGGTGATTTTAATGCCGTGATTGATGACAGAGCAGATAGGCAGGGGGTGGCTCGCACGCTGAATCCGATGGCGAGCCCCGCGCTGCGTGACATTATGATGGATGGCGCGTTGGTGGATGTGTGGCGTGGTCGTCATGGGGGTCTGAGGGAGGGCACCTGTATATCGGCCCATGGTGGAGCGTGGTCCCGCTTGGACTTCTGGCTGGTGTCGCGGGACATCGCATTGTGGACGTCGCAGGTAGAGCACATGCCCCGCTCGCTGTCCGACCATGCGCCATGCATGCTAAAGCTGCTGATCCCGGGTGATTCTCTCCCGGCGTTCTCGTGGCGGCTCCCGCCTCACGCATTACTTGATGATGCCTTTAAAGAGGAGATACGTACGGATGTAACCGACTATTTCGAGCGAAATGTGGGATCGGTGAGCGCGGCGGCGACTCTATGGGAGGCCTTCGAGGTCGTCATTAGAGGCCAGTGCATAGCCCGTCAGGCAGGCGTGCTGAAGGCAATACGGGGCACCCTAGCTACGCTGGAGGCCGATATAAAACAGCTCGAACGCACTTTCTTTGAGGGCGGTGAATCGGAGGTGGCTGGGTTGCTGAAAACTAAATTACTGGCATACGACGAGGAGGCGATGCGGGAAGTTAAATTCCTAGGGAAATATGCGGAGGCTCGGCGATATGGCGAGGGTGGGAGACCGGGGAAGGTGTTGGCTAATATGACCAGGCCGCCGCGTCCCACGTCATATATCCATGAACTGCGCTCGACCACGGGCAAACTGCTTCATACTAAGGGGGAGATAGTAGGTGCATTCTCCGAGTTCTACTCCAGATTATATACTAACACCCAAGATGCGTGTCCGGAGGGGCTCACGTCCTTCCTGGATTCCATCGCGCTGGCATGGTTTAATAATAAACACAGGGAATATATGGACCTCCCGATAGACGCGGGAGATGTGGCGCAGGTCATCCGGAGCTTGCCGCCTGATAAGGCGCCGGGACCAGATGGCCTTGCGACGGCCTTCTATAAGGCTTATGTGGAGGAGCTGTCGCCCAAGCTGCTGGCAGTGTACGAGGAGGCTTTAGAAACAGGAGTGTTACCTGTTACCATGCGTGAAGCGCTGATCATTACATTGCTGAAGCCAGATAAACCCGCTGATGACCTCAACTCATATCGGCCCCTATCTTTGATTAATGTAGATGTGAAGATCCTTGCTAAGTTACTCGCGAACTGGGTGCAGCCAATGCTGCCGCTGATTGCCCTTCCAGATCAATCAGGATTTATACCGGGGAGAGCGACCTCCCACAACTTGCGCACGATATTTGCTGTACTGCATTACCTACATCCTGAGGTCAAGGCTGTGGTGGTGTTCCTGGACGCCACGAAGGCCTTTGACACCCTCGAATGGCCCTATTTATTCCGAATATTGGAGAGGATGGGGTTCAGCGCGCTGCTGCTTAGGAAAATTCGATTGCTCTACACTCTGCCCACTGCCAGAGTGCGGGTGAATGGCCTGGTGTCTGACCCATTCACTATATCGCGTGGGACCAGGCAGGGGTGCCCTCTCTCCCCGCTGCTGTTTGCCATAGCTATGGAGCCGCTGGCAGCCAGGATCCGGCAACATCACACGGCGCGAGGTATAGGTTTTAGCTCTAGAAGCCTTCTGGTCTCGCTCTATGCGGACGATGTGACCCTTTATCTTATCAATCCCGCAGACAACCTTGATCCCATCTTGCGGGAATTCGTCCGCTTGAGGGCCTTGCTGGCATCTCCATAAATTGGTCTAAGTCGGTGATCTTTCCCCTCACGGACAGCACCACGGAGGTGACCTCCGAGTATCCCCTGCGTTGGGAGGCGGAGGAGGTCAAATATTTGGGGATTTGGATTAGCCGTAACACTCAGGAGATCTGGAATCTCAACTTTTGTAGGGCGATGATGTGGCTCAGAGCAAAGGTGAAACTATGGGCTTCCCTGCCCCTGACGCTGACTGGGCGAATTGCGTTAACAAAAATGATCGTGCTGCCCAAATTCCTTTATTTATTTGCTAATATACCTGTGCCACTTACATCACATTTCTTTGCTGCTTTGCGCTCCTGCCTGGTGGAGCTGGTGTGGGCGGGCGGGCAGGCCAGGGTGGCGTGGGACACGCTGACGATGCCCCTGCGACGGGGAGGGCTGGGTGCACCGGATATGAAGCTATATGCTCTCTGTGCTCAGGCACAGTTCCTGCATTTCTGGACCCACCCTACTCCCTTTCAGCCCCACGTGGCGGTGGAGCGAGATGTGGTGCCGCCCCTTCCACTGGGTGTAGCAATCTGCGCCAGGGCGCGCCGCCCTGGGGCGGACGTCGATACAGCGGGGCTGTTGCAATGGGTGTGGGAGGAGCTGCGTCGGAGGGCACAGGTTCCGTTGTTATATGCCCCTTCGCTCCCTCTGCCGCATAACCCGCTGCTGCCCTGTGTTGCGGATGGGATAGCCGGACATCTTGTTGAGAAGCTGCGTCTTCGTACACTGGCTGACCTCTTCCCCGATGGCAAGTTCATGCCTCCCCCGACGCCCGGGGACGGGGGTCTGGTGCCCTTTTCCGAGTTATTTTTGTACCACCAACTCTGTGCGGCGTGCCGGGCGCTGTCGCGGGAGTTCCCTGTCGAGCCGCCAGCTTTGGAGGCGGTGGTGGGCTCCCCGTCTCCCCGTAAATTGGTCACTCGTATCTATCGCCATATGCAAGACGTGGCTTCGGTGGAGGCGCCGAACGCTCTGCTGCTCTGGAATGGGGAGCTCCAACCTGAGATATCGGAGGAACAGTGGGAGTTCTGTTGCGGGCAGCTTACCGAGCTCTCGCCGAACTATAATTTGCGTCTAATACATTTTAAATATCTGCATAGATTTTACAGGACCCCCATCAGCCTGAAAAGGATGGGACTTAGGGAGACGGATGACTGTTGGCGTTGCGGATCTGCCGCAGCTTCCTTTCTACATATAGCGTGGTCCTGCCCCAGACTAGATAGCTATTGGTCTCAGGTCTTTATATTGGTAAACCAGATTGTGGGCCGAGCAGACGTCCCTTCCCCTCTTATTGGGCTGCTAGGTTATGTCAGAGACACCCCGCCACCGTCGCGTAAGCTGCATGCTTTGCTTTTACTGTTTGCCAAGAGGCGGGTGGCTATCCATTGGGGCCGGAGAGGGGTGCCCACGGTGAAGGGTTGGCTGGCGGATGTAACATATGGATGCACGCAGCTCACTACGTTCTGGGAGTTGATGCCGGCTGCATCCAGGCCCAGAGACATCTGGGATCGTTTGTGTGTTGGGCTCGTGAACATCAGCACAGGGAATCAGAGGCTGGTGGCCAGAGTGAATGATACGAACGGGGGGGAGGCGGTGGGAGGGCGAGGCGCTTCACTCCTAGCTAGCCACGGAGGCGACGCCTGTAACACTTGCGTGGCCTTGTTGGCGATCCGTATTTCCTTCCAGGGTTGCTCTATCTAGGTGCCGTTGCTGAGAATGATGGTCTTGTGGGCTCCTGGACTGGGTTTATTGGTGTGTGGTCCCTATCACGGTATTGATAAGACAACGAATGCAATATTTCCTTTCCTGTATGGCACCGACTAGCGAGCTGTATGTTCCACGCTAATGATGCTACCTGGCAAGGTTGTTGTTTTGTTTTTTTGTATTGTATAATGTTCCATCATTATAAATTCAATAAGTGTATGTCATAGATCCGCGCTAACGGCGTGACGCTACGAACACACGCTGCCTGCCTCCGGGTTGTTGGCTAAATAGCAGTGTACACTTGGATGGCACAATAAAGGTTTTTGAAAAAAACAAACCAAAAAAAAAAAAAATGTCCTTCCTTGCACTGCATCCATCTGCATCAACCATCTCTGGCTGATGTCCTTCCTTACACTACATCCATCTGCAAAGACCCCCTCTGAATAATATGCTTCCTTACACTGTATCCACCTACATGGAGCATCCCTGACTGATGTTCATCCTTACACTTCACACATCTGCATGGAGCATCTCTGACCAATTTCCTTCCTTGCACTGCATCCATCTGCATGAAGCATATCTGACTGATGTCCTTCCTTACACTGCATCCATCTGCATGGAGCATCTCTGACTGATGTCATTCCTTAGATAGTGTTTATATGCAAACAATCATTTGTTGCCAAAGTCCATCTTTACACTGCATCCATCTGCACAGAGCACCTCTGACCAATATGCTTCCTTGCACTGCATTCATCTGCATGACGCATTTCTAACAAATGTCCTTCCTTACACTAAGTCCATCAACATGAATCATCTCTGACCAATGTCCTTCCGTGCACTACATCCACCTGCATGTAGCATCTCTAACTAATGTCCTTAATTACACTGCATCCATCTGCAAGGAGCATTCCTGAACGATGTCCTTTCTTACACTGCATCCATCTCCAAGGAGCATCTCTGACTGATCTCCTTCCTCACACTGCATCCATCTCCAAGGAGCATCTCTGACTGATCTCCTTCCTCACACTGCATCCATCTGCAAGGAGCATCTCTGACTGATCTCCTTCCTCACACTGTATCCCTCTGCATGGGGCATCTCTTGACCAATGTCCTTCCTTAAATACCAACAATCTGCATGGAGGATCTCTGACTGATGTAATTCCTTAGACAGTGTTTATATGCAAAATATTATCTGTGGTCAATGTCCATTCCTGCACTGCATCCATCGGCATGGATTATCTCTGACTGATATCCTTCCCTTACACTGCATTCATCTGCATGGAGCATCTCTGACTCTATGTCCTTCCTTACACTGCGTCCATCTGCATTGCTCATCCCTGACTGACGTACTTTCTTACACTGCATCCATCTGCATGGAGCATCTCTCACCAATGTCCTTCCGTGCACTGCATCCACCTGCATGCAGCATCTCTAAATAATGTCCTTCATTACACTACATTCATCTGCAAGGAGCATCTCTGACTGATCTCCTTCCTCACACTGCATCCATCTGCAAGGAGCATCTTTGACTGATTTCCTTCCTCACACTGCATCCCTCTGCATGTGGTATCTCTGACCGATATTCTTCCTTAAATACCAACAATCTGCATGGAGCATCTCTGACTGATGTCATTCCTTAGACACTGTTTATTTGCAAAACATTATCTGTGGCCAATGTCCATTCTTGCACCGGCATGGATTATCTTTGACTGAGATCCTTCCCTACACTGTGTCCATCTGTATGAAGCATCTCTGACTGATTTCTATTCTTACACTGCATCAATCTCCATGGAGCATCTCTGACCCATGTCCATCCTTACACTGCGTCAACCCACATGGAGCATCTCTGACCAACATCCTTCCTTATATACCACGCCGGTACACACGTATGATTGGAGTACTCTCCTGTCAGATGCTAATTTAAGATACAGGCAACTGATATCCTGTCATCTGGAGTTTGTTATACTAAAGAGGAGGATCTGTACATATACAATATAGCCCTGATGAAGTTCTCCAAGGAGAACGAAACGCGTAGGTTGAGCTGAAGTTGTCATTGCAACCTAAAAATATAAACTCAAATAAAGACTTTACATATTACAAGATTGCCTTGGACTTATTTTGCCTGGTGCACGCCCACTCGTAATCATACATCCTTCCTCATACAGTGTTTATATGCAAAAAATCATGTGTTGCCAATGTCCATCTTTACACTGCATCCATCTGCACAGAGCACATCTGGCCACTATGCTTCCTTGCACTGTAGCCATGGAGTATCTCTAACTGACATCTTTCCTTACCGTGCATCCATTAGCATGAAGCATCTGTGACCAATGTCCTTCTTTACACTGCATCTACCTGCATGAAGCATCTCTGACCAATGTTCATCATTACACTGCATCCATCTGCATGGAGCATCTCTGACATATGTCCATCCTTACACTGCATCCATTTGCATGGAGTATCCCTGACTGACGTCTTTCCTTACAGTGCATCCATCAGCATGAAGCATCTCTGACCAATATCCTTCATTACATTGCATCCATCTGCAAGGAGCATCTCTGACTGATGCCTTCCTTACACTGCACGCATTTGCATGGAGCATCTTTGACTGATGCCTTCCTTAAACAACTTCAATCTGCACGGAGCCAACTTTGACGAGTATAATTCCTTACACTTCATCCATCTGAATAAAGCATGACTGATCGATGTCCTTCCTTCCTCAGCTTCAATCTGCATGAAGCATCTCTGACCGATGCCCTTCTCAAACACAGCACTAGTTTGCATGGAGTATCTCTAATGATGTGTTTCTTAACACTGCATCAATCTGCATGCAGCATCTCTGACTTATGCCTTCATTACACTGCATAAATCTGCATGGAGCACCTTTGATGGCTAACCTTCCTTACACTGCATTCATCTGAATGGAGCACCTTTGACCGATGCCCTTCGTTACACAGCATCAGTGTGCATGGAACATCTCAAACCATTGCCCTTCCTTCCACTATGTCAATCTGCATGAACCATCTCTGGCTGATGTCCTCAATTACACAGCATCAATCTACATGGAGCATCTTTGATCGATGTTCTTCCTTATAGTGCATCCATGGGGGCGTGGCAAAGATGGCGGCGAGAGCGGTCGCAGAGCTCTGAGCTTCACTCTGCGCCCACAGGAAGAATCCTGATTCCTCCTTGCCTGGCTCAACATCTTGCACAGGAACGGTGGCGGAAGGCTCCCCGGACCGCTTCCTGTCGATTTTGAAGCTGTCGGCGGCTGCACGGGACCGCTGCGGGCTCCGTTCCCTGACCACACTGGCGAGATGCCTTTAAGGCCCGGAGACCCCGGGTGGAGACGAGACGACTCGGCGTGAGCCACTGCTCGACCGGCCTGCGCCAGCCCTACCAGTGGACGGCAGGTGGGACCCCTGGCTTCTCCTGCTCCCGCTGGCTCAGTACCGGGGCCTGAATTGAATTGAGACATATGTAGCCTCCAACCCAAAAAGGGCCATTAAGCCGGGGACGGCATTTTGGGAAACCATACAGTGAAGCGGGTCCGCTTGATTCTGGAGCCGGCGGCAGCCTGCCCAGAGACGAGGGGAACTCCGGGGCCAACAAGAGCCTGCTGACTTGCTGTGGCTCCCCCTGGAGACGGAGGGGGTGCGCCTGAGCCCCCTTTTCCCCCCATGACTCTGGGCTGAGCGAAGTGAGCCAGGACTGGATAGCCCCACGCACCTGGATGCACACGGGGGCGACCTGTGATGGCTGTGCATCCCCCAGGACATCACCAGCTGCCCACGCTCCGCTGGGGACCACAGGGAAGTCAACACGACAATATCCTGCAAAAAGCCTGCAAACCACATGAGGTGAGATCGGGGAGCCTGGGAAGAAAGGGCTGCACATTTCAATGGGCTTGAACCTCGTGGTCTGGGCCCACTGCTGGCATTACATGGTGAAGGGTACCTCTGAATACCTTTCGACCTGGCGGTTGCTGCTGTGGTGGACTGCATTGTGAGACACCCCACGTCTGGTAAGGTGCATACCCCCAATCCAGCTACCTGTGATACCCTCTCCACCCATCTTTGTGCCGCACAGGTGCCCCACTTCTAGAATTTCAGCAAATCCCGACCCCTTGGGAGACGCATAGACCAGCACCCGGCCTCTCGCCCCCTGAAGACGGTGCAATGGGCAAGCCCAGGGCAGTGAAGTCCCGGGCACAACCTCTGAAAGTGGAATCGGCACCCCGGGTCACTAGGAGTGCAGATGCCCCGGGGTCTCCCGCTCAGGGAGACCGCAGTGATCACTCGCACCGCTTTGATGAGCTGCTGGTGGCAATACTTGACATCAAAACCACTCTGGGCACGAAGATTGACTCCCTGAGCATCGATATGGGGTACCTGCAGGAGGACCACAAGAAACTGAAGGGCCGAGTGGCGTCGTTGCAACCCATGGTAAATGTGGTGACCACCCAACTGCAATCCCTCCAACAGGAGGTGGACTTCCTGAGAGCACGAGTGGAGGACCAGGAAGGGCGCTCGCGCAGGAAAAATATGTGCATCGTGGGTCTTCCTGAATGGGCAGAGGGCCATAATATGGAACTCTACCTTGAAGACTGGTTCTCATGAGACATTCTGCAGGGTAAGATGTCGAAGTTCTCCTCCATTGAGCGAGCGCACAGGGTACCCGGGGGTCCCCCCCTTCTGAGCGCCTTCCCTAGACCGGTGGTGGTGAGATTTTTTAATTATCGTTACTGGGATCACATACTGCAAGTCACCCGTGCCAGGGGCCCTTGGAAAATAAACAACACCATGGTTCACATCTACCCAGGCTATACTTTAGCTGTGCAGCGCCACCGCTCCTCATATCTGGAGGTCAAGAAATGCTTGAGGGACCACGATATTCAATACTCCCTCCAATACCCGGCGCGTCTTTCCATCCGCCACAAGGAGGCACAGTCTTCTGCAATACGCCAGAGGAGGCATGGGCCTGGATCAACCAACGGGGCCTGGCTCATGAGCCCCCCACACTATTGACGGATCCCTACCAATCCTGGACATTAGTCGAACCACGTAGGAGCCAAGGCAAAGGCCGGTTACGTCACCCAACAAAAGCGAAAGCAGCCCAGGAATGGGCACAAGCCATCAAGACGACGGAATACATGGGATCCCCCACTTCCTCCCCAAGACAGGACTCAGACTCCGACACAATCATGGACCAGACACTGCTCATCACAGCCTTGCTGCTTGAAGCGTTATCGGGGGCAGCCCGGCCCTCACCCCACAAACTGCAAATGCACTGAGTTGACTTTTCCGGACTCTGGGATGCCCTCAACTGCAGCAGCTGGACGGCCTGCACATGCTTGCTGGGTGCTAGGCTGACTTACGGGAGGCGGCAAGGCCATTGCACACTAATTCTGCTCCACCCTCCCCAACGAGCGATGAGTAGCTGATACAGCAAACTATTTGTTCTTATTTGTTCTATGTTATATTTTGTGATTTACTTGACCTACATTTTAGTGCGAATGGCCCATTACCCGTTGGCAAGCAGGCCTGGTGTGGGAAGTTGGGATCTTTGTATTATTATGTTGATCTCTTTGCATGCCTGCAAACAGTGGGGCTTGAGGATTGACCATATCTGGTCAGCACTATGTGAGGGCGGTGGTACACAGGTGGGGTGGAGACTATCAGTCTGTGGCCTGCTACACACCACGTTTGCACTTTACGACCAAGTAGATGGCAGCTGGGGACTACTCTCTACTGACCTGGAATGTGAGGGGGTTGGCGGGATGTGCTAAGCGACACAAAGTGTATCAGTACTTGTACAGCCACGGGATCACGTTTGCACCGCTACAGGAAATGCAGCTCACTACACAAACACTTGCATCGCTCCACAAACGTTGGAGGGGCACAATCCTGAGTACGGCATATTCGGGATATGCCCAAGGAGCGCTTATTTGGATGGCACTGGGGACCCCATTACTAATCACACAAACCAGAGTGGATACACAGGGCTGCTTCATCACCATGGAGGGCCTCCTGAATGGGTCCCCTTTGGTACTGGTTTCTCTCTATGCTCCGAACTCAGGCCAGTGCACCTTCCTACAAACGCTTACACAATCCTTACTCACTGATCCCACGGTCCCCATGTACTGGGGTGGCGATTTTAATGGTGTGCGGGACCTTGACCTGAATCATTCTCGCCCCCCTCCTAGGGGCACAATCTATTAAACTAGCACAACACATGTCGGAGTGGGTCTCCAATATGCAGGTGCATGACATATGGCACAGGATGCATCCCCAGATACGCACTTACTCACACTACTCGGCACTACATGACTTGTATACACAGATAAACACGGTATTCTGCTCAGACCACGCACTTCACAGCGTATTGCACGCTGACTATTTGGCGCATGCGCTTTTCCGATCACACCCTGCTACAATTGAGCTTGTCCTGGGGCGTGAAGCGCCCCGTGATTTCGACATGGCGCCTACCAAGTGCCGCGCTCGCCAACTCATGTTACCGGGACACCCTCCTAGACTCCATTGAATCTTTTTTCTTGGCGAATATAGGAACTGCTTCGTCGGCAGACGTGGAATGGGATGCCTTCAAGGCTGTTTTCCGAGGGCACACCATCAAGACCATACACGCGCCCAGAAAACGCTGACTGCTGCGCTTCGCACTCACAAGTTAACTATACAGATCTGCGAGCAACGTATCCCCACCTACCCCCAGATTGGTCCCTCACTAGCCCAGGCCTGCTTGGCATATAAGAGCGCAATGAATGACCTTTGCGCGTTAGATTACAAAACATACCTGTCACGCAGATACAAGGAGGGCAACAAGGTAGGCAGGCTGCTCGCATGGCTATTGCGGTCCAACACTACACAACCCCCTATCACTGCCATATACACGTTTGCCGGGACACTAGTGAACACACAGGACACAATTAACCAATCATTCTACAAATACTATACAGCGTTGTATGTGGCCCCGGCCACGCATGATGCCACCTCTATTCAGGACTTCCTCACTGGGATACAACTCCCACAGATTATACCGGCTCACTACGATGCCATAGAGGATCCCATTGTGCTTGACGACATCACAGATGCAATTGGACAGCTGGCAACGGGCAAGACACCGGGGACAGATGGGTGGCCATCGGAATTTTACTCCACCTTCTCTACACAACTAGCACCTAGGCTGGCCAATGTCTACGCCGAAGCCTTGGAGACGGGCACTCCCACCCACTTTAAGGGAAGCAACGCTAGTGATTCTGCCGAAGCAGGGCTGCGACCCTCTCCAAATGGCCTCCTCTCGCCCTCTGTCGATGCTGAACGCCGACTATAAGATCCTCAGGAAATTACTAGCGAATAGGTTAATCACTGCAGTTCACCTGCTGGTCCATGAAGACCAAAATGGCTTCGTACCAGGCCTTAGCACTGGTTTGAATCTGTGCCGTCTGTTTGCACTGCTAGACTGGGCACAGGGTGAGGCAGAGAAACCTTGGGTTGCCTCCTTAGATATTGAGAAAGCATTCGACACTCTGAGCTGGGATTATCTCATACTGGTATTGGTGTGGTTTGGCATCGGCGCCAATTTCATACGATGGATAAGTTTGCTGTATTTCGGACTGCAAGCTAGAGTGAAGACAGGTCGCACCTTCTCTCCGCTTTCTCTCGATAACCCGGGGCACACGCCAATGTTGCCCCCTGTCACTGACTGTCAGTGGCATGCAGACTGCGGCAACGGGTCACTGACTGGGGCCTATAGGTCGATCGACAGTGGCACATAGTGTCACTGTACACGGATGATGTGTTTATATACCTGCGCGGCAAGGCTGAGATACTGCAGTCGATTATGGACCTCTTAAATATACATGCAAGAGTCTCTGGGCTCCAAGTTAACTGGACTAAGTCGATAGTGTTCCCAATGACACCAATGTCACCGACCCAGAGACGAATGGCACCGGACACACCACTGACATGGGCGTTCGACACTTTTAAATACTTGGGAGTCCAGGTCTATCATCTAGGGGCTGACACTGTGGATGGGAATCTCGGTCGGGCCATAACTCGAGCCCGATCGACTCTCCCATTTTGGTTGGGCCTTCCCTTGTCCCCCATGGCCGGGTGGCCATCTCGAAGATGCTGGACCTTCCCTGCCTCCTGTACTTTTTCTACATTCTTTCCTACCGCCTGCCTCGGAGAATCTTCAAGGAACTGGAATCCTTACTGGTCTCCCTGATATGGGGAAACTCAAGGGCCAGGGTGGCTCTCCATAAACTATACCTGCCATTGTCGGACGGCAGCCTGGGTGCCCCAAACTATGAGCGATACTATGCAGCAGCTCAACTGCAATGGTCAATGCAGTGGCTCGCTAAGAGCAACCTTACTTAGATGGTTACGGGATCCTTGGCTCGGGATCCCCCCACATTAGTGGAATGGTGTCAGGAACGACAACCCCGACTCAGAAACAGCAAGGCAACATTTTAATGGCAGCGGCCAGATGGCACTGGTTCAAATATGTGATACCTAAGAGCCGAACAGTGCCACATGCCCCTGGCCTACTGCTGGAGCTCCTTCCTGGCACATTCTCCTGTCATGGATGCCTGTAACTGAGACTATGGAGGGAGAGAGGATTAGACATATGGGGATACATGTATGCAGACTCGCAGTTGAAAACATTCGAGGACCTGGTAGACACATATGGGGTACCACAGGGCTCCTTCCTATTACATGCTCTGCTGATATGCCATTCCCTGCAAACATGGGATACTGACCGAGCAGAACCTAACACGTCACACCTGCTACAAACACTGCGCACGCACAGCCGAGGTAGGCATGCCGCAACAGCCATCTACACTTCATTCAGACAGGACGATCTGCCAGCACTGGCGGCACTGCGTGGGTACTGGGATGACGAACTGTTCATCACCCTCTCTGATAAGCAGTGGCTGCAATGCCTTAACCATCTCAACCAATGCTAGGATAACGTGCACTCAATTTAATTATCTCCACCACATGTATCTCACTCCCCACAGGTTGGCATGCATGTACACGGCCACCACGGACATATGCCCTAGATGCCGAGACCAGGGAGCCACATTCACCCACATGGTGTGGAACTGCACCAGTATTCAAATATTCTGGACCGCGGTGGCCGCTGCGCTCGCAGAAGCGTCAGACACACAGGTAGAGGCGGAACCCCTTCACTTTCTGCTGGGTGTTACGAGATGCAGAGCGTCTCGTAAGAGCCTAAATACGTTCTTGGACCTTGCCCTGGGCCTGGCCAAGCACAGGATTGCCATGGCATGGAAGGCAGAACTGGGCCCCAATGTACATGCGTGGATGAGATCTCCGCAGGGCATTGGTGTTGGAACACACAAACCAACTGGCGGTCGCAGCATGAGCAACAGCGCCCCGACGACAGACCCTCACACAGTGGAAGGACTACTGGTCTGTGATCGAGACTAAGTTGTCCGCAGCACCCCCTACCTCTTAGATCCGCTCACTGGCGTAGGACCCTTGGGTCTCCTGGGATCCCTGAGATCTACACTGATGTGCGAGTACACATGCCCGCGGCTACTAGATACCTTGGTCCTCCGCTCCCTACCTCTCTTCTCGCACCCTGCCCGCCTCTTCCCCCATTGCCCTCCGTCTCCTTACCACCCCCGCGCAGGGACATCCACCAATACATGACCTAGCACGCCCATGCAACTACACGCACGCTATCCACTGATGCATCAGACTAACAGACACACTTACACTGGCAATTACACGAAGAGATAGTTTTTTTCCTTTCTCTCTTTTTTTCTCTTGATTTTCTTTGTTCCTCTTGTTCAGGTTAATTTTACTTTGCAAATGTATGTGACTCAATGGAGAAATGGCTTTGAGGAACAATGGCGGGTTCCCCCTTTGGCAACTGTGCTACACTGCAGAGTGAAGCGGTGAACCGGCCAACGAAGTGGACTTTAATGCTTCTTAGCTGAATGTTTTCCAGTACTCTGCCTATGCCATTCAAATGTACTGTTATTATATACTGTCAATGCTAGATTGAATCATCATGCAGATGTTAATGATGTTACCTTAGCAAAACTAATAAAAAATTATTTAAAAAAATAAAATAGTGCACCCACCAGCATGGAGCATTTCTAACCGACGTCCTTCCTTAAACAGCATAAATCTGCATGGAACATCTCTGACTGATGTCTTTCCTTACACAGCACCAGTCTGCATGGAGTATCTCTAACAATGTCTTTTGTAACACTGCATCAATCTGCATGGTGCATCCCGAACCGATGCCCTTCCTTCCACTGCATCAATGTGAATGGAGCATCTCGGACCGATGCCCTTCCTTCCACTGCATCAATCTGCATGGAGCATCTCTGACCGATGTCCTCGCTCACACAGAATCAATCTGCATGGTGCATCTCTGACCGATGCCCTTCCTTCCACTGCATCAATCTGCATGTTGCATCTCTGACCGATGCCCTTCCTTCCACTGCATCAATCTGCATGTTGCATCTCTGACCGATGCCCTTCCTTCCACTGCATCAATCTGCATGGAGCATCTCAGACCGATACCCTTCCTTCCACTGCATCAATCTGCATGGAGCATCTCTGACCGATGCCCTTCCTTACACTGCATCCATCCGCAAGGAGCATCTCTGACCGATGCCCTTCCTTCCACTGCATCAATCTGCATGGAGCATCTCGGACCGATGCCCTTCCTTACACTGCATCCATCCGCAAGGAGCATCTCTGATCAATGTCTATCCTTACACTTCATCCACCTGCATGGAGCATCCCTGACCTATGTCCTTCCTTACAGTCCATCAATTTGCATGGATCATCTCTAATTAATATCTTCCCATACCGAGCATGACTGACCGATGTTCTTTCTTTCACAGCATCAGTCTGCATGGAGCATCTCTCACTGATGTACTTCCTTATAAAGCATCGCTGACCGATATCCTTCATTACATTGCTTCACTGTGCATGAAGGATTTCTTTACAATGTCATTCCTTTCACAGGATCAATAAGCTTGGAATATCTCTGATTAATGTAATTCCTTACACACAGTGGCAGCCGGCATAACTCACGGGGGTGGGTAGGGAGTGCGGGGGGCACGGGGTTGCGCAATAATAAAAAAATTAAATATACACTTACTTTGCCGCTGGGTCCCACGTCTCTGCTCCTGCTCTCCTCGTATGACAGGAAGCCAGCAGCCAGGAAGAACAGCCAGGCTCCCCTGACCAATCACAAGACTGCAATGCAGCGTTGTGATTGGTAAGCACCAAGGCTCCCCTGACCAATCACAATACTGCAATGCAGCGATGTAATTGGTTTTGAACGTCCTGGTTTGACGCTCAACCAGGAAATGAGGGCCTTGGCATGTTCAAAAGTACAAGAACACACTCCCTCTTGACCTATATTTCTTTGTTATTGGCTCTCACAAGCTCAAATACGGGGCATCACTAATGTTCTTCTCCGCACAAAATGTATTTGTTACTATTATTTAATATTTTATTTTGATTTTTCTTTTTTCATATATATCACACTTTGCATATAACATTTCATTTCTTTTTTCAACACTTTGCATGTACATTGCTATAAATTTAAACATTATTTAAAAAGCTAATATGATCTATATATTCCATCTAATTTCAATACTTAAATAGCAACAACTGAAATTGTATAATGAAACAATTAAACAGTCCCCCACATACTCACACCTCTCTCATCTACAACCATATCACTAGCACACTACACACTGTCACTCCACATCCCAGAACAACACTGCATGCACAGATGGAAAAAACGGGGTGATAACATCAACCCTCGGTTGCTGTGCTGGTATCTACTTTAAAAACAAGAGCATGGGGGGGAGGAGCCTAGCGCGCAACCAAGATGGCCGCGTAGGTGCGAGGCTCCCGAGGACCTCCGCGACCTCCTGCATAAATCCTGACAGAATCCTGTCCCAGATGAGGGGACTGTATTTGTGAGCCCAAGCAGAGGTGACGCCCGTTTTCCGTTTTTAAATCGGACCTCGGACACCGGCAGGAGCATCGATTGAGGTTTGCGGCCTTCTCCACGCCGGCCCCCCGTACTGGAGTTGTGGGGCGATCCGGACACAAAGTGAACAACAGCGGCGGGCAAGGCTGGGTGGCTCGCGTGCCCCGCACTTTCACTTTCGCTTTTGCGCCCTCCTTGCTGCCAGGCGAGGTTGGGTTGCGGGGCGGTGTGCGGTGCTGTGGCCTCGTTGGGCTGCCCTGCCGGCCCGCCGGCTGCGATCCGTCCTGAGGAGCGGTGGTCGCCCCCCCCCCCGGAGCCCTTGAACGGGATTGTCTGCCCCCTTTCTGAGGAGATTGGCTCGATTTGGGGATTGCGACCATGGCCACAAAACAAGATGGCGACCGGGCCAAGGTGAAGTCGACCCGTCGTGGCACGGCCCAACAATCCAATAACATGGACCGCTACACCCTCCAGAAGGGATCTCCAGAGGTGCTGCGTAGGTCCCCCACGGGCCCGACTGATGCTCCTGTTCCGCCCACGGACCTGACCCTCCGGGACGTCATGGGCGCCATCGCCGAGATGAAGGCCTCGGTGGACCAGCGCTTTGACACTCTGGCGCAGAAGATCGACTCGGTCCTCGTGGACGTGGGCCTCGTGAGAGCCGATCTGTCTAAAACAAATGACCGGGTCGATTCTTTGGCCCACTCTACCTCGGGCCTCACAACTGACGTGGCGGCCCTCCAACAGGAGGTGCGCAGGCTTGGCCAGGCGAGCGCCCTGATGAATCGTCGACTGGAGGATTCCGAGGGTCGGGCCCGGAGAAACAACGTCCGCATTATCGGGGTGCCGGAGGGACGAGAGGCGGAGGCAGCGGATCTGTTCGTGGAGGACCTGGTCCTCACCCACCTACAGCCTCGGGGGCTGAGCAAATTCTTTGCAGTGGAACGGGCCCATAGGGTCCCCGGGGGTAGGCCTAAGATCGGCGCCCCTCCGAGGCCTCTCATCGCCCGGATCTTCAATTTTAGGGACAGAGACGCTATCCTGCAGACTTCTAGGCTCCAAGGGCCAGTCAGACTTGACAACATGGATATTAATTTCTATCCTGACTTTACCCCGGCGGTCCAAAAGCAGAGACTGAGCTTCCTGGGTGTCAAACGTCGCCTACGAGACCTGAATCTCAAATATTCGATGCTTTTTCCAGCTAAGCTGAGGGTGGAGGTAGATGGCCGCACGCACTTTTTTGATCGTCCCGAGGCGGCCGGGGACTGGCTGGACACTTTGCCCGGAGATCGGGGCCGGGGGGGCGGGGGGGGAGCGGTTGGTGGGGAGGGCCCGCCGGATCAGGACTAAGGGACTAATGGTAGGCCTTGCTCCGGGCTGTGTTATTGTCACCATTGACTGTTAGGGTAAGTTCCCCTCCTGTGGAGGTCGTGCGGGGTCTCTTGGGGGATCTCCCTCCTCCTCTGGGGGACTAGTTAGTTTTCTTTCTATGGGGCGACAGGCACACTGCACTTTGGGGGGGCTGTTTGGGCTCATGCAGGGGTGCAGGGTGGGGGGAGTTCTGTTGGGATGGGTGGGTTGGGGTGGGGTGTGGTTCGTTTCTACCGCAAGGCAAACCCTTTATTGTACTGGTGTTTTTGAGTTGCTCTCGGGGGGACAAATGATGGCTTCTGTATGTGATGGGGGGTAGGGACCTGACTTTGTTGTCCTGGAACGTTAACGGGCTGGGGGATAGGATTAAGCGGGGTGTGGTCCTGCAGTATCTGAAACGGATTTCGCCTGATGTGGTCTTTCTGCAGGAGACACACCTTATTGGTAACTCCTTTTGTGCCATGAATCGACGTGGTTATCGTTTGGTGGCCCACTCGGGCTTTACGTCAGGCTCACGAGGGGTGGGCATTATGGTCAAGACCTCGCTCCCGCTAGAAATAGACGAGGTGCGCCATGATGAGAGGGGACGCTACACTGTTTTGGTGGGGAGAATGGAGGGCAAAGTAGTCGTCTTTGTCTCAGTGTACGTCCCACCGGGGTTACAGTCCACCACCTTTGCGGACCTGGGACGCCTCCTTCTTGACCTTCCGGGGGGGCTTCTGGTGGTTGGGGGGGACTTCAACGCGGTGGTTTCTGGGACTATGGATCGTTATCCCCCTAGGGACCTCCCCCGGGCGCAGGCGTGGTTGTCGGGCCTTTTGGACACACTGGGATTGGTGGACTGCTGGCGTTTAAAGCATCCCACTCAGCTGCAGTACACCTTCCATTCGGGTGCCCATGGTAGCCTTTCGCGGCTTGATCATATCCTTGTCCCTGCGGCCTATGCCGGGAGGGTGGGGGAGGTGCGCCATTTGGCGAGGGGCATTTCAGATCACTCCCCACTCCTGTTGCACTTTGGTGTCTTCCCGAGGGGGGAGGGCAGGGTAGCTCCAATCAACGCTTGGTACCTGCGCGACCCCACTATTCGCGCTGACTTGATTAAATCCTTGCAACGGTATTTCGAGGAGAATGTGGGGTCAGTCCTGTCGGCTATCTCCCTGTGGGAGGCTTTCAAGACAGTGCTGAGAGGGGAGGCCCTCTCCTTTATTTCCCATGCCCGAAGGCGCGCACAGGAGGAGGTGACCCGGGTGGAGGCCGAAATTACTGAATTGGAGGGTGATTTGGGGAGTGGGGTGACTGACGCTGCGCTCCACGTTCTGCACCTTAAGCAGGCGGCCTATAGGGCCCTCGTCACGGAGGCGGCCAGGGGCCTCAGCAGAGAGCAACAGGGGCGATTGTATGATGTGGGTGATAAGGCGGGCAAGTTGATTGCGTGGTTGGATAAGAAGGAGAGAGCGAGTCGTGTGGTCCCGCTGATTGAGAGGACGGATGGCGTGCGTGTCATTGAGCCGGAAGGCATTGTCTCTTGCTTCGCGGATTATTTCCGCGAGGTATATTCCCCGGTTTCTCCCTGCTCGGAGGAGGATTCCCATGCCCTGCTGCGTGACATCGCGCTCCCCTCCCTTTCTGTGGAGGACAGGGAGTTGCTGGATGCCGCCCCCACCTCGGACGAAATCGCCCTCGCCATCCGCTCGGTCGCTTCTGGCAAGGCCATGGGCCCGAACGGCATTCCTATCGAGTTATACAAGCTGCGACCGGATGTACTGGCACCCCACCTCCGCGCAATGTTCCTTGCGGCCCACTCGCGGGGCTCCCTCCCGCCGGACCAGCGTCTGGCTACCATCGTGGTCATCCACAAGGAGGGGAGACCTCGAGATCGGGTCACATCCTATCGGCCTATCTCGCTTTTGAATGCGGAACCTAAAATCCTCGCCAAGGTGCTCGCCAACCGGCTGGTCGGCGTGGTGGGCGACCTGGTCCACCAAGACCAGTCCGGCTTTATCCCCCATCGCAATACGGCTCTTAATCTGCGACGCCTGCACGGCGTGCTAGCGCGTGTTCCGTTCGTGCGGGAGCCGGCCATCTTGGCGTCTTTGGACGCCACTATGGCGTTCGACACACTCGAGTGGCCGTACATCTGGGCGATGCTGGCGAGATTTGGCTTTGGGCCGGGTTTCATCAGCTGGGTCAAATTGCTGTACTCGGACCCACTTGCGCAGGTGGTGGTGAATGGTCGAGTCTCGGCCCCATTCGTGCTGGGACGGGGCACGCGACAGGGTTGCCCCCTGTCGCCGCTCCTGTTCGCACTGGCCTTGGAACCCCTGGCAGAGTGGCTGTGGTGGCACCCTTCTATCCGAGGTCTCCGTTGGACCCCTGAGTATGAGGACCGCGTGTCTCTCTATGCAGACGACATCCTTTTGTACTTAGCCTCCCCGCGCAAATCACTGATTGTCCTGGTCGATGTTCTGCACTCTTTTGGCCGCAATTCAGGCCTTGTCATCAACTGGGCCAAATCCTGTGTCTATGTGCTTTCCGGGGAGGCTCCTCTCCTCCCGCGGGGCTGTCCGATCCAGATTGCCTCGGAGGGATTTCGATACTTGGGTGTCTACATTACGCTGGACCCGGTGGCCCGCTACGAGCGAAATTTGCTTCCCCCCCTCCAGCGCTTGAAGGAGGATGTCGCGCGCTGGAGGCGCTTGCCACTTTCGCCGCTCGGCCGGGCGGCGTTGTTCAAGATGATGTCACTGCCGCGCTTCCTGTACGCTCTCCAGAACACTATGGACTTGGTCCCAGCGCGCTACTTCCGTGAAGTGGAAGGTTTACAGCGCCGCCTGTTCTGGGATGGGAGGCCGCGTATAGCCTTGGCAAAGTTGACGCTCCCGTGGTACGACGGAGGGATTGCCCTCCCGGATATTAAACGGTATTACTGGGCCTCCCAGTTAGCTGCAATTAATCAGGGCCTCTATGGGCCCGCCCTAAACCCGGCATTTGAAATGGACAAGATGCTCCTCCCCGGTGGCGACTACAACCGAGCGCTCTACGCTAGTGTGCCCGATTCCCGCTTGACGGGACCCACGCGTGTCATGGTGCGAGTTTGGCACGCGGCTAATGCAGCTATGGGCTGGAAGGACCGTTTGACCCGGGCGTCACCGCTGTATGCGTCTGAGAGGTTGGGCTCTCTGTGGACCTCGAAAGGCTTTGAGCAGTGGGACACTATAGGCATCAGTACAGTGGGGGATCTCTGGACGAGGGGAGGATTTAAAACATTCGAGACGTTGCAGGCGGAGTTTCAGCTGCGGGGCAGTGAATACTTTCGGTACCTGCAGGTCCGTCACGCGCTGGGCTCCGTCTTCCCAGATGTGGCCTCCATCCCGGAGTCCTCCCCCCTGGAGGATCGAGTGCTAGATGGCCATGTTCCGGACAGCACGATCTCCCTCATTTACAAGAAACTGATAAATGATCGCTCGGGCTTACTGACTGGCCTCCGCGAGGCCTGGGTTGCCGATGGGCTGGAGTTGGACGACGAGGACTGGATTTCCGCGGTGGCCTCTCCGAAGGAGGTGGCCATCCCGGCTCGCCTTCGTTTCGTCCAGCTTAAGATACTCCACCGGGTGTACATGACGGGGCCAAGGCTCCTGCGTATGGGCTATGCCGAGGACGGATTGTGTTGGCGTGGGTGTGGTGCTTCAGCGACTTTTTTGCACATTTTGTGGGAATGCCCGAGGGTGGAGCGATTCTGGCGTGGTGTGCATGAGGTCCTGCGAGCGGTTACGCATGTCGCGCTGTTGCCTGAAGCGAGGAGATGTTTGCTGAATGTGTGGGAACCGACCGATTACTCGGTTCCGCAGACGCGATGGGTGACTCTGGGCTATATGGTGGCTAAACGGGACGTTGCACAGCTGTGGGGATCCCAGAGGTCCCCGGCGGTGTCGGCCTGGAAAGAACACATGGATTGGTGCATGTTCCGAGAAAAGGTGGTGTATGTGGCGCGGGCTAAGCCTGGGGCATGGGTGAAGATATGGGGCCCCTGGAACGCCTACCGCGGGGATATTTGCGAGCCGCCGTTGTTGCCTCCCGCTTCACCAGCTCCATCCCCCTAGTTTACTCCCTCCCTCAGTTCCGAGCACAGTATTCTCCCAGTCCCGGACCTGTTTCCCTTCCCCTCTCGAGTGTTTTCAGTGGATGGTTTGGGGTCCCCCATTCGAGGAGCACGTGCTGCCACTTTCGATCGTGGGTTGCCTTGCGGGTGTGTGTTTATGTATGTTGTTGTGTTGTATAAAATGGAACCGTATTGTGGGCTCAGAGCCATATGGCCCGCGTTGTGGATACCTCCTGCCTTAGTGTCTATGTAAAGCTAAGTGCCTCATTGTATGTATGTCATTTGTTATCGTCACTTTAGCGGCCGGCCGGAAGGTTGTAGGCCCATACCTGTATATATTTGAGATTGCAATAAACGGTTTCAAAAAAAAAAAAAAAAAAAAAAAAAAAAAAAACAAGAGCATGCTCCTCATTAGTCCGTGTCATAGAACCATCACCTCAAGTGCAAACAATGCAAAAAAGAATAATCACATTCATACGATCCGGGGCTTCGCTTTAACAGATTGAAAGGAATACCCAAAGATTCTCTGCTACTCACCAAACAGAGAATATTTGATGACATGCGCCCCAAAAAATTTAGGGCATGTATGTTATTTTAGAGAATGAGACCCAATGCGACCTATATATTATACTACTAGGGGTCCCAAAATGTGTATATTGAATCAACCTTCAAACATACACATTGAGTGAGACAGAAAGAAAGAAAGAAAAGGCAGAGCCATGCTGGATAGTATAAGTGTCATATTGTGGACCTCCCGTGTGGGTATTCTGTATTCCAATATCCTCACCCAGTGATGCGTTGTGCTCAAGCACCTAGCCATAGTGTAGGAAATTACTTGTGACTACTATATCTGTCAACCTGCTAAAGACACTCCATCCGGGGTGTTGGGGACAACAATAGTGTCCGAGTGCTGTAAATTTATAGTTGCAGAACCGGACTCCTCAAAGTAAGAGCCTTCAAATATCTAGGATATACATAACAGGAAAAACGGTAGGGCCTCTCTTTTGTTTAGCAAGTCACCTTGATTTAATAATGGTGATTGTGTCGAACGACAATAAATGTTTGTATATCAATTACCTTTTATACGGATCCTATAAGTTTCCACAGTAGTCCATAAGGGGGTACTGCCACCACCCTCCTAAAGATCCTGGGCTTTTGATACAAAATACTTCAGTATTCTTGCTGGTATTCTTCTAAAATTTTTGTAAAGGAGGCAATAGTATCAATAGCCTTAATCTAATTTACAACAAAGACGTATTCAAATGTTAGTCACGTTCCTTACCGCTTACTACTCCTTATGGGACATGGTTCTCCCTGCTTCAATGAGCTCTCTGTATGAAGGCAATGGTCGCTTATTTGTATATTTATTTCTTATCACTTTTGACTCTGTGTGGTCAGTGTTCTACAAGAAAGAACACACAGTAGTTTTACTACTCTCCTTGAGATAGCAAAGAAGTCAAAGAAATTCCCCAAAACAGAGCAAGTGCGTTGAAAATACTGTCCATCTTTGACTACGATTCATGTATTGCACCATCCACCCCATGCGTGTATGGTAAAAAATACCTGCTCATAACAGTTGTACTGCCATTCCTAACTATATTAGTAGTCATATCAGAACCATTGCCTCTTCTATGCCGCAATTTCCATATTCATTAGACTTAATCTAACACTAAGGAAAACCCGTGTCCCTTCAGGGTCTCTCATCTCAATAGTACTCACCAGCTACGGTGCTCCGCCTTGAACGAATATTTCTACTGCTACTCCAATTAGGCAAAGTTGTATCTAGTGGTGACTGGTGTCTTTTGTATCTAGTATTATGCAGCTTTCCAGAACTGATTTTGTGCCAAAACGCGAGATTGCAATAGCTCCGGGTTTGGAAGGAAAGTCACTTCTGACACTCTCTATGCATGTATACGCCCCTCGCTTGCTCCATAACTTGCACCATATTGAACTAGTGTCCTATGCTTCATTGGACTTTACTGTTGTAGCGTATTAATAATCACTGGTCGTCATCTAGATAAGCTGTGCGTCTAAAAACCACACAGATTGAAAAAGTCCACATGCATATTCATTTCAGATCCACTCTGCATAGTTCACGTCAATACATTACTAAAAGCTTTACAATGATATTATCGGGCACAATTTTAGATTGGGGTTACTATGATGTAGTTGCCAAGCAAAGCTGACCTCTGCTTTTAACATAATGAATTATATGTTTTCGCGTGATGCACGGTCGACTAAATTTGCTGCAAATATCAAGTTACCTGCCATACTATCTCCTCATTGAGACCTTCCTTTACTAAATCAAGCATAAAAATCCAAAAAGTCCTCGACTTTTACATACTTCTGTAATATCTTTTCCAGGGATGCTTTTAACTTTTTCCAATATTAGCCATCTGAGCTCACTTTCTTTGTGATTCAACTCAATGCAATGTTGGACCATGGGAGATGTTAATTTGCGAGTTTTAATCGCCGATCTATGTTCACTATACGGTGTTCTGAACTTGCGGATTGTTTCACCCACATAGCCCTTTTTGCAGGGACAGAGGATAAGATAAACCAGATTAGAGCTCCTACAATTGGTGAAATCTCCTAGTTTGCCTTTCCTTCCTCCGTATTCCCAGTATTGGGTAACCACGGCAGTTTCACATGCCCTGCACGTTCCACATCTGTGGTTCGCCTTAATGGGGGGGCCTGTGATGGTTGTTTGTCTCTCGAGAGGGGTCTGTCTGTCCCTCGTGTGCACCAATTTATCTTTAAGATTCCAATTTCTACGATAAGCTATAAGAGGTTTTTGTAGTGCCTCTTGATCGTCACCGATATTTAATATGTGCCAGTTTTTGTCCAACACTTTCTTGACTTTAAAATTCAAAGGCGAGTGATTTATAACACAAACTAGATTCTCTTTTTTCGGGCGAGTGTTTCCTGACAGCAAGGCATCATAATAGCTTTCCTTTTTGTAAGCTGTCCTAATCAGACGTTTTGGGTATCCTCTCTGTAACAGTCTTTCTTTCAACTCTTCCTCATGTTTGTCATAGTCCTTTTTATGTCTGAACAATTCCGTCTAATCCTTAAAAATTCCCCAAATGGAATAGAGTCTTTCTGGCAGTTTGGATGGTAACTGTCATGTGTTAAAATCGTATTTTTTGTCTTGGGTTTTCGGAAAGAATTCCCCTGGATTTTACCAGCCTGGCCACTGATCTCAATGTCTAAGAACTCAACGGACTTCGTGCTGTGGTGGCCTGTAAACCTCAAATTATCATCACTGGCATTAAGCCATGCAATGAAAAATGCCAGGGTTGCTTCATCTCCTTGCCAAATAAAGAAGATGTCATCAATAAACCTGTGCCACCTATTGACATTCTCATAGAAAGGGGCCACCTCGTTAAAAATGTGTTTAAATTCATATTCGCCCATGTATATATTAGCCACGCTAGGGGCACAGGATGCGCCCATACTGGTCCCCTTGATTTGATGGTACAGGTTGCCTTTATAGTCAAAATAGTTGTTTATCAATCCAATTTTCAAACATTCTAAAATAGATTGATTCGGCCTGTCTCCTGGTGTCCTACATAAGAGGGTCGCTACTGCCTCTATGGCATGTTGTTGAGGTATGTTAGTATATAACGCCTCAATGTTTAATGTCACCAAGATTTCACATTGGGGATTATATGGTGCATGTTCTAATTTCCAGTATCACTAAGGTATGACTGGTACTCAGTAGTTAGAGGACACAAAAATGTATCAATGTACTTAGACAGGGGTTCTGTACAAGAGTTTATAGATTATACTATGGGACGCAGTGGCGGGTCAATGATACTTTTGTGCATTTTTGGTACTCCATACATGGCCGGCATGACTGAATTAGTTTTGTTTAAAAACTGATACTCTTTACCACAGATAATGTTGTCTTCAAAAGCTTTTCTTGTAATGGTGCCTATCTGGTCATTCAATTTAGTTATAGCCACTACTCTTATGGGTCTGTAATGGTCTGGTACTGCCAGCATTTGATTTTTTTTCATCATATTCTTGGGTGACTATGAGGACTATTCCCCCTCCCTTATCACAGGGTTTTATCGTCAGGTCGGGTATATTCTGAAGTCTCAATAGTGCATCTTTCTCAGATTGTGACAGATTAGGTCTGCTACTATATGTATATTTTGTAAAAAATTTTATTTCATTCAATACAGATTTTTCAAAAATTGCCATCTCTGGGCCTACCATCTCCAGGGTGGGTGTGAATGTTGATTTAGGTTTACACCCTGAGAGGTTACCCTCTTCATTTTGTACCTCACTTTGAGAGAAAAATTTCTTCAAACGTATCTTTCTGAAGAAAGCAAAAATATCTTGATTTAGTTTAAACTTATCGCAGTAAGTACTTGGCACAAAGGATAAACCTTTGATCAGTACTGCTGTCTCATCATGACTGAGGCTGTATTTGGACAAGTTAAAAATCGGTATGGTTCCTGGCATGGATCTACCATTTAAGATCTCCAGTATTGTTTAATTTCGAGTCCTCATGTACATTTGTGGAGGTTGTGGGTCCATCTGCTGGTACCATCTCCTGTCTGGTCTCGGAAATCGGGCCCTGCTCTGATTCCAGCCTCTCACTAAAAAAGGCAGTGGCTCTTGATAATATTGATGCTGATCCCCACCTCTGCTTCTCTGGGGTCGATATCCTCAGAATTGTCCTTCAAAGTTATTCGGTCCTTCTGCTTCTGAATCCGACGAGTTTGAGTCTGAAAATGTTAGAACCTTCTTGTTTTGATTGTATCCATATGATTGGGCCTCGGGTTAATTTTGCGACTCTGGATAATAGTTTGCCCTCAAATATGGGTACGCTTTTTCCTGCGTAAACCATTTCATATCTTTTTTTAGCTTTTCCATCTTTTTTTTATCAAATACTGCTCAAAGTCATGCAATTTGCCACTTAGGCTTTCCAATTTATGTTTTGCTTCCTACACCGCTGTTGTTCTCCTCAACTTATCCTCTAACTCTTGGATTTCTTGATTTAGAGCAGCTACTAGTTCTCTAGTTGTCTCCACAATAAGAATCATTCAATCTCTGGAGCATCTATTTCCTATGTGGGACCATTTTTCTAGGAATTTACGTAGTTCCACAAAGAGTGCTGGCACATTACGTACCCGCAATCCAGATGGAATCACGCCTGCCCGAAGGTACTCCAGCATGAATGTAGCATGTGAGTCTATTCTTTTTGCTTTTTTCCTTAAATTAAACAGTGATGTCCATTCACTGATTTCAGCACCCGATAGTGTCACTCTCTGATTAGTACTAGGAGTGTCACCTTTCAGTGCTGTGAAGTCTGCGTCTGTGAAACCAAAGGTCTTACGGACCTCCATGATTTCTTATAAGGGGGTTCTAAGCAAGATCTATCACTCGCAACCTTAAAATACTTCTGTATGGATTGTGAAAAAATATCAAAACAATAAATACATCTAGAATAGAGTGACAGAACCAAAGAATCCCCATAGTGCAAAAGGAACACACCGCTGTGTTTCTGTAAGAGAGAAATCGTGAACTAGACACGATGTGAGGGTGGACGCATTCACTTACCTCATCGATGTGATGAGACAACCTGAGAGGCCTATGATTGAATAACCACTAACTCATTAAGCTGACAAGGCGACCCCCTAAAAAAAATGCTTTAATGTTCAGGGAGAAAGGGGGAAAAAACAATCAAAAGTACAAGAACACACTCCCTCTTGACCTATATTTCTTTCTTATTGGCTCTCACAAGCTCAAATACGGGGCATTAATAATGTTCCTCTCCACACAAAATGTATTTGTTACTATTATTTCATATTTTATTTAGTTTTTTCTTTTTTTCATATATTTCACACTTTGCATATAATCATTTCCTTTCTTTTTCCAAAACTCTGCATGTACATTGCTGTAAATGTCATTGTTATCTAAAAAGCTAATATGATCCATATATTCCATCTAATTTCAATACTTGTATAGCAACAACTGAAATTGTATAATGAAACAATTAAACAGTCCCCCACATACTCACACCTCTCTCATCTACAACATAATCCAATGCATGGAGAATGGGGAAAGTGCGCATGACTGGTTTGAGTCGCACGAGAGGGCCGACCAAACAGTCATAAGGCACTTAGGAGTGAGCAAACCACTCCCCCCCTCCCCTGCTCTGAGAGCAGAGCAGCCCTGCCCACCCGCCTGCCCGCAAAGAAACATAAAATTATAATAACAGGAAGTTATCATCATTTTCAAGTTTCCTTTACTTTGCACTACTCAAAAGCAGTGGGGTGCTGCTCCTCCGCATAGCAGAGGAGCCGCCACTGCTTACACAGCATCAATGTGCATGGTGCATCTCTGTCCATTGTCTGTCTTTTCATACCATGAGTATGCATTGAATCGCTCTGACCGATGTCCTTCCTTACACAGCATCAATATGCATGGAGCATCTCTGGCCAACGTCCCTCTTATAATGTATCTATGGGCATGGAGCATTTCTGACAGATATCCTTCATTACACATCATCAATGTGCATAAAGTCAACACCGGCCAATGACCTTGCTTACATATCATTAATGTGCCTCGAATTATCTCTGGTCAATCCCCTTCCTTACACAGCACTACAGGCATAGAAACAAATTACTGGCTTTGCTCACACTACATAAATGTGCATGGAGCATCTCTGGCTGACGTCCATCCCTATACTCCATCAATCTGCATGGAACATTTCTGATCCATATCCTTCCATCCACTTCATCAATGTGCATGGAATACCTTTGACCGATGTCCAAACTTACGCTGCAACAATGAGCTTGGAACTTCTCTGAACAATGTCCATCCTTACACTTCATCAATGTGCATAGAACATCTCTTACGGATATCCATCCTTACACTGAATCAATGTGCTTGAAGCATCTCAGACCGATGTCCATCCTTACACTGCGTCAACGTGCATAAAACATCTCTGACTGATATCCATCCTTACACTGCATCAACATGCATGGAACATCTCTGACCGATGTCCATCCTTACACTGAATCAACATGCATAAAACATCTCTGACTGATGTCCATCCTTACACTGCATCAACGTGCATGGAATATCTCTGTCTGATGTCCATCCTTACACTGCCTCAATGTGCTTGGAATATCACTGTCTGATGTCCATCCTTGCACTGCATCAATGTGCTTGGAACATCTCTGACTGATGTCAATCCTTACACTGCATCAATGTGCATGGAGTATCTCTATCCGATGTCCATCCTTACACTGCATCAATGTGCTTGGAATATCGCTGTCTGATGTCCATCCTTACACTGCATCAATGTGCTTCGAAAATCTCTGACTGATGTCCATCCTTACACTGCATCAACGTGCATATAATATCTCTGTCCGATGTCCATCCTTACACTACATCAACGTGCATAACACATCTATGACTGATGTCTATCCTTACACTTCATCAATGCGCATGAAACATCTCTGAGCGATGTCCATACTTACATTTCATCAATGCGCATGAAACATCTCTGACCGATGTCCATCCTTACACTGCATCAAAGTGCATAAAACATCTCTGACTGATGTCCATCCTTACACTTCATCAATGCGCATGAAACATCTCAGACCGATGTTCATCCTTATACTTCATCAATGCGCATGAAACATCTCTGACCGATGTCCATCCTTACACTGCATCAATATTCTTGGAACATCTTTGACCAACGTCCGTGCTTACAATGCCTCAATGTTCATGGAGGCTTTCTTTCTTGTACATCAATAATGCAATCAGAATCTTTTCTACCCAGTGTCCTCACTCACACAACGCCAATGTGCATGGAGTCTTGTACATCATTATTATGTACAATTAGAGTGTATTATAGTGCACTCATTATGGTGGACCAGAGACATTGGGGCTGATTGGGAAATATCCAATACAACGCAGTCATTACAATTACCTACCTTTAACCCGCAACTGTTACTGCCTTTACATCGCATGCCATTACAATGCATGCCATTACAACGTGTGTCACTACAACACATGCCATTACAACGCATACCATTAAAACGCTTGCCATTAAAAAGCATTATAAGGTAAGTAATGGAGATTGTTTTAGTATTAGGGTGGGTATGGGCTTTGTGGTACATGGGAATATAAATTATTACCCCTAGAGTATCCAACACTTCCCCTGTTGCACTCACTGGAGTGGGAATAGTAATTTTTACCCCTACACTATCCAACACTTACCCTACTGTTGCACTCACTGGAGAGGGAATAGTAATTTGTACCCCTACACTATCCAACACTTACCCTACTGTTGCCCTAAAAGTATTATGCATTGTAATTGTATGCGTTGTAATGGAATGCGTTCTAATGGTAGTTTTCAAACATGCATTGTAATGGCATGCACTGTAAAATCATGCAATGTAATGGTAGTTGCGATGTAAAGACTGCATTGTAAAAGCATGCGTTGTAATTGTATGTGTTGTAATGTAATATATTGGGCCTGATTCACAGTATCCCCACTCGGGCAGACTCTTACATTGCATCAACGTGCATAAAACATCTCTGACTGATGTCCATCCTTACACTTCATCAATGCGCATGAAACTTCTCTGACCGATGTCCATCCTTACAGTGCATCAATGTTCTTGGTACATCTCTGACTAACGTCCGTGCTTACAATGCCTCAATGTTCATGGACGCTTTCTTGTACATCAATAATGCAATCAGAATCTTTTCTAACCAGTGTCCTCACTCACACAATGCCAATGTGCATGGAGTCTTTCTAACCGATGTACTTCTTGTACATCATTATTTTGTACAATTAGAGTGTATTATAGTACACTCATAGACATTAGGCTTGATTGGGAAACATCCAATACAACGCAGTCATTACAATGCAACTGTTACTGCCTTTACATCGCATGCCATTACAATGCATGACATTACAATGCGTGTCACTACAACACATGCCATTACAACGCATACCACTACAACACATGCCATTAAAATGCATTATAAAATAAGTAATGGAGATTTTTTTAGTATTAGGGTGGGTATGGGTTTTGGGGTACATGGGAATAGTAGTTTTTACCCCTACAGTATCCAACACTTCCCCTACTGTTGCACTCACTGGAGTGGGAATAGTAATTTTTACCTCTACACTATCCAACATGTACCCTACTGTTGCACTCACTGGAGTGGGAATAGTAAATTTTACCCCTACACTATCCAACACTTACCCTACTGTTGCCCTAAAAGTATTATGCATTGTAATGGTATGCGTTGTAATGGAATGCGTTGTAATGGCAGTTTTTAAAAAATGCATTGTAATGGCATGCGTTGTAAAAACATGCAATGTAATGCTAGTTGCGATGTAAAGACTGCATTGTAAAAGCATGAGCTGTACTTGTATGCGTTGTAACTTCATATATTCAGCCTGATTCACAGTATTCGCACTCTGGCAGACTCTTACACTGCATCAAAGTGAATAAAACATCTCTGACTGAAGTCCATCCTTACACTTCATCAATGTGCATGAAACATCTCTGACCGATGTCCATCCTTACACTTCATCAATACGCATGAAACATCTCTGACCGATGTCCATCCTTACACTTTATCAATGTTCTTGGAACATCTCTGACTAAAGTCCGTGCTTACAATGCATCAATATTCTTGGAACATCTCTGACTAACGTCCGTGCTTACAATGCCTCAATGTTCATGGAGGCTTTCTTGTACATCAATAATGCAATCTGAATCTTTTCTACCCAGTGTCCTCACTCACACAACGCCAATGTGCATGGAGTCTTTCTAACCAATGGAGAATTTTTTTGTATTAGGGTGGGTATGGGTTTTGGGGTACATGGGAATAGTAGTTTTTACCCCTACAGTATCCAACACTTCCCCTACTTCTGCACTCACTGGAGTGGGAATAGTAATTTTTACCCCTACACTATCCACCACGTACCCTACTGTTGCACACACTGGAGTGGGAATAGTAATTTGTACCCCTACACTATCCAACCCTTACCCTACTGTTGCCCTAAAAGTATTATGCATTGTAATGGAATGTGTTGTAATGGAATGCGTTGTAATGTTAGTTTTTTAAAAATGCTTTGTAATGGCATGCGTTGTAAAATCATGCAATGTAATGGTAGTTGCAATGTAAAGACTGCATTGTAAAAGCATGCGTAGTAATTGTATGCGTTGTAACGTCATTTATTCGGCCTGGTTCACAGTAGTCGCACTCTGGCTGACTCTTACACTGCATTAAAGTGAATAAAACATCTCTGACTGATGTCCATCCTTATACTTCATCAATGCGCATGAAACATCTCTGACCAATGTCAATCTTTACACTGTATCAATGTTCTTGGAACATCTCTGACTAACGTCCGTGCATACAATGCCTCAATGTTCATGGAGGCTTTCTTGTACATCAATAATGCAATCAGAATCTTTTCTACCCAGTGTCCTCCCTCACACAACGCCAATGTGCATGGAGTCTTTCTAACCAATGTACTTCTTGTACATCATTATTATGTACAATTATAGTGTATTATAGTACACTCATTATGGTGGACCAGAGACATTGGGCCTGATTGGGAAACATCCAATACAACGCAATCATTACAACGACCTAATTTTAGAAGGCAACTGTTACTGTCTTTACATCGCATGCCATTACAACGCGTGTCACTACAACACATGCCATTACAATGCATCCCATTACAACGCATTCCATTAAAATGCATTATAAGGTAAGTAAGGAGATTTTTTTAGTATTAGGGTGGGTATGGGTTTTGGGGTACATGGAAAGAGTAATTTTTACCCCTACAGTATCCAACACTTCCCCTACTGTTGCACTCACTGGAGTGGGAATCGTAATTTTTACCCCTGCACTATCCAACATTTACCCTACTGTTGCACTCACTGGAGTGGGAATAGTAATCTTTACGCCTACACTATCCAACACTTAACCTACTGTTGCCCTAAAAGTATTATGCATTGTAATGGTATGCGTTGTAATGGAATGCATTGTAATGGCAGTTTTTTAAAAATGCATTGTAATGGCATGCGTTGTAAAAACATGCAATGTAATGCTAGTTGCGATGTAAAGACTGCATTGTAAAAGCATGAGCTGTACTTGTATGCGTTGTAACGTCATATATTCAGCCTGATTCACAGTATTCGCACTCTGGCAGACTCTTACACTGCATCAAAGTGAATAAAACATCTCTGACTGAAGTCCATCCTTACACTTCATCAATGTGCATGAAACATCTCTGACTGATGTCCATCCTTACACTTCATCAATACGCATGAAACATCTCTGACCGATGTCCATCCTTACACTTTATCAATGTTCTTGGAACATCTCTGACTAAAGTCCGTGCTTACAATGCATCAATATTCTTGGAACATCTCTGACTAACGTCCGTGCTTACAATGCCTCAATGTTCATGGAGGCTTTCTTGTACATCAATAATGCAATCTGAATCTTTTCTACCCAGTGTCTTCACTCACACAACGCCAATGTGCATAGAGTCTTTCTAACCAATGGAGAATTTTTTTGTATTAGGGTGGGTATGGGTTTTGGGGTACATGGGAATAGTAGTTTTTACCCCTACAGTATCCAACACTTCCCCTACTGTTGCACTCACTGGAGTGGGAATAGTAATGTTTACCCCTACACTATCCACCACGTACCCTACTGTTGCACTCACTGGAGTGGGAATAGTAATTTGTACCCCTACACTATCCAACCCTTACCCTACTGTTGCCCTAAAAGTATTATGCATTGTAATGGAATGTGTTGTAATGGAATGCGTTGTAATGTTAGTTTTTTTAAAATGCTTTGTAATGGCATGCGTTGTAAAATCATGCAATGTAATGGTAGGGAATAGTAATTGTTATGCCTACACTATCCAACACTTACCCTACTGTTGCCCTAAAAGTATTATGCATTGTAATGGTATGCGTTGTAATGGAATCCGTTGTAATGGTAGTTTTTAAAAATGCGTTGTAATGGCATGCATTCTAAAATCATGCAATGTAATGGTAGTTGCGATGTAAAGACTGCATTGTAAAAGCATGCGTTGTAATTGTATGCGCTGTAACGTCATATATTTGGCCTGATTCACAGTATCCGCACTCGGGCAGACTCTTACACTACATCAACGTGCATAAAACATCTCTGACTGATGTCCATCCTTACACTTCATCAATGCGCATGAAACATCTCTGACCGATGTCCATCCTTACACTGTATCAATGCTCTTGGAACATCTCTGACTAACTTCCATGCTTACAATGCCTCAATGTTCATGGAGGCTTTCTTGCACATCAATAATGCAATCAGAATATTTTCTAACCAGTGTCCTCACTCACACATGCCAATGTGCACGGAGTCTTGTACATCATTATTATGTACAATTATAGTGTATTATAGTACACTCATTATGGTGTACCAGAGACATTAGGCCTGATTGGGAAACATCCAATTCAACGCAATCATTACGATGACCTACCTTTACAACGCAACTGTTACTGCCTTTACATCGCATGCCATTACAATGCATGCCATTACAACGGATGTCACTACAACACATGCCATTACGATGCATACCATTACAACGCATGCCATTAAATCGCATTATAAGGTAAGTAATGGAGATTTTTTTAGTATTAGGGTGGGTATGGGTTTTGGGGTACATGGGAATAGTAGTTTTTACCCCTACAGTATCCAACACTTACCCGACTGTTGCACTCACTGGAGTGGGAATAGTAATTTTTACCCCTACACTATCCAATACTTACCCTACTGTTGCCCTAAAAGTATTATGCATTGTAATCATATGCGTTGTAATAGAATGCATTGTAATGGTAGTTTTTAAAAATGCATTGTAATGGCATGCGTTGTAAAATCATGCAATATAATGGTAGTTCCGATGTAAAGACTGCATTGTAAAAGCATGCGTTGTAATTGTATGCGTTGTAACGTCATATGTTCGGCCTGATTCACAGTATCCGCACACGGCAGACTCTTACACTGCATCAAAGTGCATAAAACATCTCTGACTCATGTCCATCCTAACACATCATCAATGCGCATGAAATATCTCTGACCGATGTCCATCCTTACACTGCATCAATGTTCTTGGAACATCTCTGTCTAACGTCCGTGCTTACAATGCATCAATGTTCATAGAGGCTTTCTTGTACATCAATAATGCAATCAGAATCTTTTCTAACCAGTGTCCTCACTCACACAACACCAATGTGCAAGGAGTCTTTCTAACCAATGTACTTCTTGTACATCATTATTGTACAAAGAATCCTCTCTAATCGATTACCTTTCTGGCATGGCATCTAAATACAAAGAATCATCTTCCAATGCACAGCCCACCTGGAGGATTTCTGAATGATGCCTTCCTTACATTGCATCAATGTCTATGAAGGCTTTCTTGTACACTAATAATGTACTTTGAATCATCTCTGGCTAGTGCCATCAGTGTTCATGGAGCTATGCACAGCAATGTCTTTCCTTGCACATCAATGTGCATGGAGCTCTTCTGACCGATGTCCTCTCTAGCACATCATTAAGGTGTGTCTGTGGCTGCTGATCTTTCTGACACATTTTACAAAAACAAGGGAACCCAAATTGTGGTCAGGAACCTTGGGTGTAGAATGTTTTTCAGGAACAACAGTCCCTAACAAGGATACTGTGTTAAAAAAATGATTTATCTAGAAATACAATGATGTCTATATTTGACTGTCCTATTGGACATGATTGTTTATTGTAAGGAATTAAGGGAACAACATACAATTGGGAACATGTACAACATTAAAACAAGAAGAACTCAGGCATTCCATGGAGCATGGTAAAAAGTTATACATCAGTTAGACCAGCGAGAGATACATTAAGGCACCCTAGCACATACTAATGAGAGTTTAAGATTGTGTCTGAGTGCAAAAAGTCGACGGCGTTTCGATCCCTTTAACACATTATTGGGATCATCTTCAGGACTAGACAATTGGTGCCTTAGACAGATGCCTGTTAGAGTCAAGGGCCCATATACGAGCAGAGGCTGTGGCTCAATTCAAGTGGAGAAGAATTCCAGGATGCTGGCTGGTGTGAAGCAGCTGTGGTAAAGGAGGAGATCTGCCTTACAGTTACGGCCAATGTATAGCAAGTATTTTGGAAATTGGTAGCGTATTGTGGCAAAATTGGCGTGGTCAAGGAAAGGACGATATTTCCGTGATCCAAACAAGAAACCCGTGGTCCTGCTAATGGAGCTAGTGCGTGATCGATGTGAGCCGGCGGCCTTCAAGGGGAGTGACAACGTTTAGCCGCTGTGACGTTGTCACTCCCCTTGAAGGAGCTTTATCACAGCTGCTTCGCACCATCAATTTTCTTGGAAGCTTCTCTGACTGACATGCCTCCTTACACCGCCTCATAAGCCCTTCCTTCCACAGCATCAATGTTCTTGGAAGCATCTCTGACTGATATGCCTCCTTACACAGCCTTATGAACCCTTCCTTACACAGCATCAATGTTCTTGGAAACATCTTTGAATGATATGCCTCCTTACACCGCCTCATAAGCCCTTCCTTAAACAGCCTCAATGTTCTTGGAAGCATTTCTGACTAATATGCCTCCTTACACAGCCTTATAAGCCCTTCCTTACACAGCATCAATGTGTTGGAAGCATCTCTGACTGATATGCCTCCTTACACCACAGCCGATTAAGCTTTTCCTTACACAGCATCAATGTTCTTGGCATCTCTGGCTGATGTGCTTCCCGACAGCACTATGTGCGTAGACTCGTCTATGGTGAATGTCTTTTTCTAAAGATCATTAATGTGCAAAGAATCACATCTGGCTGAGGTCCTTCCTTACACAGTATCAATGTACAAGGATGCTTCTCTAGATGATGTTCTTCCTCACACAGCATCAATGCATATGGAAGTACCTCTGGCCAATGTCATTCACACTGCAGAATCAATGTATATGGTAGCATTACTGATGGATGCCCTTCTTAACACAGCATGAATGTGCATAGAATCATCTTTGGCTAGTAAGCTTCCTCACACACTATCGGTGTACATGGAACCATCTTTGGCCGATTCTGTCCATAGAGATCCTTAATGGGCATAAAAGCATCTCTGACCAATGTCCTTCCAAATACGGCATTGGTGCATAGGGAAGCACCTCTAGCTGGTATCCTTTATTGCACAGAATCTCATCCTATGGAAGCACCTCTAGCAGATATCCTTCCTAACACTGCATCTGTGCATATGGAGCCATGTCTGGCTGATGTACTGCCTTACACAGAATCTAGTTTCATAGATGCACGTCTAGCTAATGTCCTTTGTTACACGGCACTTCTGAAAATTGAAGAACCTTTAGCAATGGCATTCCTTACATAGCATCAAGTCACATGGAAGCACCTCAACCAGATGGCCTTACTTGCACTGCATTTATGCATATGGAAGCACATCTAGCTGAAGAAATATTTGTGCTACAGAGGGTTCTGCAGCACAAGTTGCCACCTTTGCCCAGTGACCCAAGGGCGTAGTAGATTGTTTCTAGTCTCTACTTGCTTTTCTGAAATCAATAAGCAAGTGTTCTAAAAATCTGCATTCTATTATTCTCTACAAGGCCATAATAGACCTCTCAAAATCCAGTGAATGAAGCAATGTCTCTTCAGTTGTTGATGGATCTCGAGAAAATTCAGGTTGCATAGTACACTCATTATGGTGGAACAGAGACATTGGGCCTGATTGGAAAACATCCAATACAACACAGTCATTACAACGACCTACCTTTACAATGCAATCTTTACAACGCAACTGCCTTTACATTGCATGACATTACAATGCATGCCATTACAACGCATGTCACTACAACGAATGCCATTACAACGCATACCATTCCAAAGAATGCCATAACAACGCATTATGAGATAAGTAATTTAGTTTTTTAGTCTTAGTGTGGGTATGGGTTTTGGGGTACATGGGAATATTAATTTTTACTCCCACACTATCCAACACTTTCCCTACTGTTGCACTCACTGGAGTGGGAATAGTAATGTTTACCCCTACACTATCCAACAATTAGTAATTTTTACCCCTACACTATCCAACACTTACCCTACTGTTGCACTCACTGGAGTGGGAATAGTAATTTTTACCCCCACACTATCCAACACTTACCCTACTGTTGCCCTAAAAGTATTATGCATTGTAATGGTATGCGTTTTAATTGAATGCGTTGTAATGGTAGTTTTTGAAAAATGCGTTATAATGGCATGCGTTGTAAAATCATGCAATGTAATGGCAGTTTTGATGTAAAGACTACATTGTAAAAGCATGCGTTGTAATTGTATGTGTGTAACGTCATATATTCGGCCTGGTTCACAAACCACAGCACTCGTGGCAGAGGCCCTGCAGTCGTCGGGGAGCATCCGCACTCGGGCAGACTCTTCACAATGAGAATTCTCATGGTGGAGATTCCGCCCGAGTGTGGAGCCTTTCCACGTCTCTCTGGAGCCTCCACCATAAGTGCGGAGGCAGTTTGTGAAAAAGCACCTTTATCTTCAGTATATAAGATATAACCATCCCCTTTACCTCTTGTCCAGCAACATTTGTGGAGGATGAGCCTTACAGGAAAATCTCCTTTTTGAAAGAGCGCGGATGTTTTTGGATTTCAAATCTCATGCAATGACAGATGAATTGGTGGAGTCTGAAGTGGTGCAAAACAAGAAATATATGATTGTCCTGCAATGACAAAAAATCAGGGGTAAAACATAAGGATATTTTCCTTTACCTACATCAGATCCAGGGTCTTTAATTACTTTCTGTACCATGGTGTATTATAGGTAGACGTCGCCAAACCCATAAAAGTCTACTTTAAATCAAGTTTAGAAGTTCATCAATGTCCATTGCAACCCCAAACTAGAAGATTCTGGTAACGAAATGTTTGAGTTCTCCATAATCTTAAAAGGAATCTTTTTCCCCCAGAACCAATTGAAAGATACTATCATCTACATTTCTGCTGATAAAGTTCTTGTACACCTATAAAATTGGAACTAACAACCACAACACTGGCTGCAATCCTATGCTTGATTGGTCAAATGAATGCAAGAGGGACCTGAAATGCAGTGATTCACACAGCTATTGGCAAGAGCAAGCCAGACTGAGGCATGGACATATTTTTATGGATGCAAACCACTTATGTAATTCCCAGAAGGTGATTTCACACTTGCAAAAGGATTTACTTACAGGGAGGTTTCAATGCGAGTAAATCCCATCCAATGTGACAGATGTGACAGAAGTGTCAAGAATGCCATGGAATGTTGTTAACATCACCAAAGCTATACATTTATGTGCATTCACAAACTATTTGCGACCAATCCCCACCCTGGAAATTGTCAGAGATTTATTCTTGTTCAGTGCTCAAATAAATCCTTTTTAATGATAGGTAGGTGAAGCGAAGACTCTCAAAATGTTGACGGTATTTGCAAAGAGAATTTCTCATGGCAAAAAATACTTTCCCCATTTGAGGAAAAAAATAGTGGTGTATAAATGTAGGCAAAAATGGGTTTCACAAAGGGTTACCACCTGCTATTGTCCCGCGTTTTCAGGGTTTCCTTGAAAAACTTGTGTGAATTCAGAAATACATCCCGTGCAAGGTCAGAAACCTGTGGATGCAAATTTTCGACTTTTGGTTAAGAATCCAGATGGATGCCTTCAAGGAGATGTCTCTGCATATGGGGTCAGATTAGATAGTGGTATATGTCTTTGGATGCGCCCACCGCAAGCTTTACCACCAAATTCAGAAGTGTCCCATCTTTGGTGGGAAATTGTGCTCTCCAAGACAGGTCCATCTCTGCCACTTCCAACATATTTGTTGACCTTAAAGCAGGCTAGGGAGACTTTCGGTTCAAGACAATCCATTCCCATTAACCAAGACCCTTGGTAGTCTTAAGAAAGAAGATTTTAGGTAAGGAGAAATGTGGTGTAGAGTAAGTCAGTCACAAAAACTCTATTTGGCCAATTGCAGCCATAAAAGTAAAGATAATGAAAAACGTTTCATAAATACATAGAGCAGCATTTCAAGGTTCAAGACACGTTCAAGACACTGACAGAGTCAACCACGTAAAGCACCCTCCCCCCCCTCTTTTCATGCTCTCTCACCCTCCCCTACCGCTCTCCCTCTTTCATCCTTTGTCTACTTCCCCTGCTGCTTTCCCCTCCCCCCTTTATCTCTCCCCTTGCCTGCTACACCCCCTAGCCCCCTGTCCCTTGTGCCCTTTAACTAAGCACTCCTTCTCCCCTTGTTGGGGAAAGATCCAACTACTTAAACTCTGGAGTCTCAGTGATCCCTCTGAGAGAGTCCACAGCGCCAAGGGAGCCACTCACAGTTGAGGCATGGTATGGCGCCCCTTGCCAAACCACTCCCTCTCCCCTTTTTGGGGAAGGATCCAGTAGGTAGGCCTTGGAGTCTCAGAGACCCCTCTGAGAGAGTCCACTGTGTAAAGGGAGCCTCTCGCATCTGAGTTGGGGGAATGATATCACTTCCCCTGGGATCACAGCTTATTGGACTTTGGACGCAGCTTTTACTCGTCTACCAGTATGTGCCCCTGTCACCCTTCCCCCTCTTCTTTCATGCTGTGTCTCTCACCCTCCCCCTCCTCTTTCCCTCTTTCATTCGCTGTCTACTTCTACTGCTCCTACCCCCTCCCCCTGAATCGCTCCCTTGCCTACTTTTTCCCTTACGCATATGCCCTTATTGTTTGTCTCGACCAATCAAGTAACTATGTAGCTATGCTCTAGTAACTGTGTAACCTTTGTAATGATGTAACCTGCAACTATGGTCTGATACTCATGTAAAGCGCTCCGATACCTCCGGGTTTAGACAGCGCTATATAAAACCTTTCAAATAAATAAAATAAATCCAGGGATAATACAGTTAGTGTCAAGGAAGAAACTACATAGAGTACATACCAATGATCCAATGTATAAAACATAGAAAAGGGCCAATGGGTCTCAGGATAAAGATTTTTTTTTAAATTACGTTTAGAAAATGAGAGTCAGATCCTAACGTACATATATGAAAGAGGCGGGGTAGTTCTTTTGAGCCATATTTGTTTCTAACTCCCAGTGAAAGGATGGCAAAATTTCCCACTGCCATGCAAATATTCTCATTCTCCACTCTTTGCAATCACACACAGGCCTCCTTATGGGAGTTCGTACTAAAAGAGCGTAAAATAGGGCACAGAAATCGCTGCCTATCAGAAGCATATAGAGTGTAAATTACAATAAAGTGCAATGTGCTTTGAGTGGCAGTGTTATTGCACGAATATCTAGGCAGTGGTTCTCCCCAGACTATATTCCTAGGAAAAGCAACTATCAGGTGGAATAGACTGGTTCGTAGTCTTGTTAAATAATACCTGCTGTTCCCATTCGGAAAACCAGAGCGATAAGGGGATGTTATGTTGTTATGTTATTAAAATTTATAAAGCGCACGATTACCATTCCGGTGTCCTGGCGCTAAGCATTAACTGAGTGAAAGCAAAAGGTATGCACTTCCTAAAGTTGATGCAAGGTGTGATAGACTAACTAGAGGGTACCAAGGTGGTGTAAGGGAACTGATGTGAAAAACAGGAGTTAAGATAACTCCTTATTTGGAAAAGAAGACCCTCACACACCCAACAAGCGGGTGTCTTGCTTCATCACCGGGTCTTTGCTCCTTATTGGGCCGGCAGGTGCAATGCCCGATCAGGCACCTAATGGGGCCTTCCTAGCGGAGATCTTTTTTTCCAACGCCGATGAGTGAGGTGTGTGTGGGGGGGAGAGTTAATTACAAAAGTGAGTGTAGGTGCAGATGAGGTGAAAGTGAGTATATTAAAACAGGGGTAGGTGATCCACTAAATATTTTAATAAAGCATGGTCACCATCCTGGTTAAAACAAAAAATATAATCCGCACATTTTTCACCGTTAGTTATGTGAGTGCATGTGCTGGGGGGATCAATAGGTCAACATGTTTCTTGCCTTAGAATATATTAAATGGCAATTCATCAGGACCGAGGAAAATATTGCGGCTACCTACACCTCTTTGGTGGTGCCCACCAACTCTAAGAGTTAACAATTGCGGACACGCATACAGCACCCTAAAAAAGTGTGGTACCGTAGATAAAAGAGCACACCTGCGGAAAAGGAAGATAACAACAAGTAAAAGCATAATGAACAACAACTTAATTGAAATATCAGGTTAATTCAAGACAGAAGGTGGTGTCAAGAACACACAGATGTCAGGAGAGTTTCTTAGCGAGAAAGGAAGTTCATTCCAGAATCTGGACGCATTGGTTACAAAGCTTCTGCCTCCCCAATTAACTTTTTTAAAGCAAACGGTTTTCACCAGTTTAGCGCCCATTGATCTCAGGGTTCTGGATGGGATGTACCAGGAAAACTTGTTTCTTAAAAATTGTGGACTGGTCCCGTTCAAGGCTCTAAACACAATACATAGTGCCTTGAATCTAGATCTCAGATGAGTAGGGAGCCAGTGTAACTTTTTAAGTTCTCCTTTGACTGAGACCGACCTAGGGGTCTTGGTTAACAGTCTGGCGGCTGCATTCTGAATAGTTTGGAGCCTATTTTGATGTTGAGCTTGTATATTGACATAAAGACTATTACAATAGTCAAGACGTGACAATATCAATGCAGTCACTACCGTTCTCAGGTTCCCTTCAGAGAGAAAGAACCTGATTTTCCTAATCATTCTCAGTATCATAGAACATCCAGATATCACCTTGCTGACCTGGTCTCCCATATTGAGTTTTTCGTCTACCACAACGCCCAGGTTTTTGACTTTCCTGCAGGGTGTGGGACAGAGGCCAAGATCCGCAGGCCACCAATCTGGGGTCCACATCAAGGGGTTGTTGCCAAATCTCAGAACCTCAGTTTTAGCTGAATTCAGCTTGAGGCAATTGGCCGACATCCACCTAGAAATGGCGCCCATACAGTCTGAGAAGCATGCTCCAGTTTCTTTTTCAGCTCCCTCCTTCACTGACAGTACAATTTGAGAGTCATCCGCGTAGGAGGTAAACTGAAATCCAAAAGCTCTAATAATACCAGCCAGGGGTGCCACGTAGATATTAAAGAGAGTGGGACTAAGAGATGATCCCTGCGGCACCCCACAAGGCAGAGAAAAGGGTTCGGAGGTATTACCGTTGAGTTCAACGGTTTGTAACCTGTCCTTATGAAAAGAGTTAAGCAGATTCCATGCTTGACCTCTGATTCCGATCACTGATAGCCGATTAAGTAATACCATGTGATGCATGGTATCAAAGGCCGCAGATAAATCTAGGAGAATCAGCATCGCGTTGCCTCCCTTGTCCATCACCTCTCTGATCTCTTCTGTTGACTTAAGGAGCGCCAGCTCAGTGCTATGAATAGCTCTGAAGCCAAAGTGTGAAGGGTCCAACAGGTTGTTGTGCTGGAGGAAGTCACTTAGTTGCCTATTTATGGCCTTTTCCAATATTTTGGCTGGTAATGGGAGTCTAGAGATGGGTCGATAACTTGATGGATCTTTAGGATCAAGAGACTGTTTTTTTAGTAGCGGAAGCACTGAAGCTTTTTTCCAGGTATTTGGAAAAAAACCTGATTGAATTATGCCATTAAAAAGGGGTGTCAAAACCCTGCAAGTGGTATCTGCTAGTTGTTTAATGATCCATGTGGGACAGGGATCACTCGGGGCACCAGATTTTATACTCTTCATAAGTTTCACGGTGTCCTCAAGTTGCAAAGGCGAGAAACAGTCCAAGGTGCTGGCAGGGAGATGAGAAACTTCCGTTTTGACATCATTTGTATCAATCGATTCTGTCAAAGAGATAAAGATTGATTCAACTTTAGATTGAAAGAACGCCCAAATGATGTTGCAAAAGTCCGGAGCAACAGTGTCATTCGGCATCCTAGGATTTGACAGTTTAATAACCGTTTTAAACAATTCTTTAGAGTCAGATTTAGCGTTCATGATTTGGGTACAGAAATAATCTTTCTTAGCTGACATCAGAGCTTGTTTATAATTAGAAATGGTTAATTTATAATCTGATTTATCCGGCATGGTGTGGAAATATGGATTTTTATGATCAGTTATGTCCCCTATCTTGGACCCCAACGGTTTCATGTATAAATCATAAGTACATGTATGTTTCCTCCAGTTCCAGTTATGAAGACGCAAACACATGTGCGTCCACCGTCAACATGTCCTCTTTCAGATCCGCCATGAATGGGCCGGATATTCTATTCCTAAGTATGAAAGGCCACCGGCTTTATATGGTTCATTTATCCCATTTTACAGTCCAGGCGAGTAGGCCCTGATTCTGCCATCAAGCTTTTTCTGCCTTCTGCCTCTGAAAGCTCCAGTCTGAGCTCGCATCTGTACCCATGAACTTTGTCCTACTCCCTGCGCGGCTAACGGTGCCTGACTCGACCTGTCTGCTTGCCAAAAACTGTATTTCACCTTCAAGATTATCTGCTCTGCTCCGCTCTTCACCCAATGCATTCCTGTCTAGTAGTTTAAGTAAACATTCTTTCAGCTACCGAGCAAAAGGCCCGGCTTCTCTGTCTTTATGCAAGTAATTCATAGCCCTGTTACTATGGAAGATTTCTGCCCTCGCATCTAGTGTAGACACTTAGACGCTTGTACACGCACTAACAGTCAGTATAGTCAGTATAGAATAAGATTCTATCCTAAGAGACCTTTCTTTTTTGGATAACACAGTTCTTTAAACATAGGATGTTAGATATGATTTGGGATTAGGTTGACATAACCCCAGACTTCTGTCTCCACATGTAGAGCTAAATGTCAAGTCCCCTTCACCCCTAGTTGCACGTCAATCACACGTCATGCTGCTGCGCGCGCATCTCTGCCAAGTATTTCTGCTGACATTGCGAAATTCTTTCGTGGAACCACCCATTTATGACATCATATCCAATGACGTTCTTTAAGTTACGCCCAGTTACACCTATTTTGGTTACGCATGTATGTTCTTATCTTTATTATCAACTGTTACGCCTCCTGCATCTGTTTCACTGTAATGCCTATTGTATAAAAATGATTACTTGTCAATAAAGATGGTTCTTCACTTCCTGAACCTTCGTGGTGATGGAACATGGAGTCCATCGATTCGAATTGATTTTGGAATAAAGCCCGTTCCGAACCTCTAATACCACGGATTCTGCCTCTTATTTTACTGAGCTATTGTTATAGATTTTCCGTATCAAATTAAGTTCCGGTAATTAAATTATTTACCACATAAATGGCGCCCGAACAGGGACACTTTCTCATCTCACGCGCCGGAGGTGCGTTGCAGGCCCGGTCTCCTGTCACAGCTGGACGGACAACTACGCGTACCCACAGGATTTCCTGTATCTCCCTCCTGCCCAGCGGGGGTAACTGAGGCTGCGATCAACACCCAGACGAGGCGGTGAGAAGTGCGAAGTATCCCGACCAGAGCCTAGCTGAGAGAGCAAGATCCGAGGTATACAGAGGCCCACCAGGTCCCGAAGTTCCGAAGTTCCGAAGTTTCGAGTCGAGTCCAGTCCGGTCCGAGTCCAGTTCAGTTCCGAGGCCTTCCGTTCCGAGCTACCCGGTGAGTACCATTGTCGGGGAGGCGTTCTGACGTGCACATAGGTTGTGCCGGTCAAGACGGGTTTGGGTACACAAATCCGGTCTGCACTGTTTCAGCAGTGTATCTGTACTGTTTAGCAGTATATCAAGTATGCCTAGTATATAATCCAGAATTACCTAGTTAGTGCCGAGTATCATGTTTAGTGACTAGTTCCCTAAATGGCCATCATTGTTGTTCATTAAATGTTAAATGTTAAAATGTTTTAAATACGTTCTGTATATTGTGGTGTGAATGACTGTTCATTATTGTGTTTTGTTGTATTAAACGTGTTCAGAATTAGGTATCAGATCAGATCAGTTCTCAAAAATGCCGCTCTTTTCGAAATTAAGACAGATAAAAACTAGAAAAGGGGTACTCGAAGAAGCTGTTCCCATTCCTCCTAGGGACACTCCAGGGTACTTCATGTATCATAAACATGGCCTAGACGCCATATTATTTCTTGATTTATGGGTAGACTACACCAAGGAATTACCAGAAAGTCAGAGGTGGCCCGCAGCTGGGACCTGGGATGCAGATTGCATCGTGAAAGTAGAGGAAGAATTATGGAAAAAGAAAGCTAGACAATCACAGAAAAATGCCATTGAATTATGGCGTAAAGAATCGTATAGACGTACAGAAAAAGCACGTAGACAGGAAGAGAAGAGTAAGGAGAATTCAAATAAAGTTCGAGAAAATCTATTAATTGAAGAAGGTACTCGAGTAAAATCAGAACAAGTAGACAGACAACGAAATGCCCTTATGAATGGTATGTATCCTCTTCTGGCCGAAGGGTTACCTAAGGCTACTCCGGAGATACCAAAAGACTTGCCACCCCCATTGTTTCCGATAAAAGTACATCCCAAAGGGCATCCCAGAACCGCAGAAGATGTTTTTCTTTCCTCTTATTTAGACGACGCAGCTCCCGAGTATGCTAATGCTGCGCCACATAGACCGCCTGCCGAGGGGGTTCAACGCCAAGACCCTCCTCTGTCTGTACCGCCGCAACAACAAACTCCGACACAAGTTCCGGCAAGCACATCTGTTTCTACAGCTGTACCCACAACTATGGTTGCTATATCACGTTCAACGAATCCTTTCACATCCAGCACCCCAGGTGGTGCTACGGGAGGTACAACAAACATTTTTTCCACGCCACCCAGAGTAAATAAACTTTCCTTTCAAGAATTAGCACACCAACGTACGCCCAAACTAGTAACTCCCGACGCGCTTAAGGAACTTCTAATAGATTGTAGATATGACCCGGTGCCCGGAAAAGGGGACGAAATGCTGCTGGCATCATTACGTATCCGACGAGCTGCAATATATTTAGGGAGGCTACCAGGAATGACTACACATTTAGAAAATATATATCACTTTGTCCAGTCAGGACGAGATTCTGAAAGTATTAATAGAGCCTTGGAGTACCAGAAAGTGGAGATACAAGGGGAACTGTTACGTTTCCTCATAAATTGTGTGATCAGAAATCAAGACCGACCAGGGGTAAATCCGGAAGAAATGCAAATTCTTACCACATGGAGTCGGAATATATCAGAGGGGAGACATGATAAACGATCATGTATAGTAGCTATGTGCCGCAAGATCCGCAAAGAAGTAGAACGAATACACGAAGAAAGATTAGCAGTAGACGAGCCTGAACAAACCGAGGAGGAGGAAGAATTAGAACTGCCCACAGGACAGTTAGAAACCATGGCCTATGTAGGTAGAGGAAGATCTTGTAATAATACTAGAGGTTTTACTGATCCGATACGTCCGATACGTCCAGATAATAACAGAAACTTCCAAAACCCAATAATAAATATAAGGTCCCCCGAACATTCGTTCCAAGCCGCTGACAAATTGCTCCGAGAACGAAGGGGTTATCATATACTCGATTCTATGGACGAACAAGAATTAGCCAGGTCAGCCGTTCATTGGGTTGACAGTCCCGGAAAATATAGTGATGATACATTAGCGCACACGTTTTTGAACCTCACCCCAGATGAACAGCGTTTAGCTGGTATCTATATGGTTCAACAACTCCTCGTACTATATAAAAGCCAACACTCCGATCCTGGTCCCTTACCTGATATATTGACTGAATTACTCACGAATAAATGGAGAGGTTCAGGTACTGAGTTAATTAGAGAAATACTAGAATGCAGAAAGCAGTACATTCTTTTTGTATGCCCCGAACATGTCTCACTGCCCATCAAGAAAAGAACGACGTATTATATGGATAGACAGAATCCCTTACGCGAAGTACACCCGATAAAAGGTGATGACAATCAGTTTAAACGTGTGTTTGTATACACACCCATATCTAAAATAGAACTATTAGAAATGAAGAAAGTGGTACCCAGTTATGACAAAGACCCAGCGGGTTTCCACCGTGAAATTAAAGACATGTTGCTCATGGGAGAATATACCTATCCCGACATTATGACAATATTGAAGGTATTAATGCCTGCGGGCATTTACGAAAAACTCAAGGAAAAGGACTGGGAGGTGGGAGACCAGAAGATAGATTGGACAGCATTAGAAAACGAAGAAAAAGCTCGAGGTCCAGGTTCAGGGCTTGGGGAAAAGACCAAAACACTACCAGGTTTACTAGTACAGGTACTGCCACGTTTATTAACTACGAAAAAGGAAGACTGGGGTGCAATCTCAGCCTGTAAACAAAAGCACGATGAGGACACTAGTGATTTCTATGCCCGATTCGAAAAATGTTTTGGTATAAATAGTGGAATAAAAGCAAGTAGCGAATCTTATCCACATCTGTTTGTGACAAAATTAGTTGAAAATGCCTTGCCCCAAGTTAAGAATAGAGTATTGAAATTCGAGAGTACCTGGCAAGGTAACACTCCGTCGCAAATGTTACAGATGCTACAGTACCATCACAATAGAATTAGAGAGGAACAAGAACATGAACAAAGACGCATGAAAGATACGAAAATGAAAATGCTCGTTTCCCAGACAGTTCCAGCTGACGGTCATAAAAAGGGTATGACACAGTCTAGTGTTTCAGCAGGTCCTGTAAAAGGGACATGCAACTATTGTAAACAGCCAGGTCATTATGTACACGATTGTCCAGTTTTAAAACATAATATCGCCATAGGTAATACAAAAGAAAGACCACGGCCACTTAGACAGGATCAGAACCAACAAGGAGCTCCGCAGCATGCACAGGCCATGCCAGCTCCGCAACAGTCTATGCCAGCTCCACCACAGCAGCCTATTGCTGCTACACCAACAACGACACGACAGATGTACCAGACCGCACAGTATGATTATCCTGATTATCAACGATACTGATGAAACAGCCTAGAGAGGGAAGTTGGCTTACCCCTTATCGAGGTCCCTGTAGATCAAGAAGGACCTTATGTACACAGTGAACTATTAGGCCAGGATAGAAAATTTTTACTTGATACAGGGGCAAGCCGAACAACCATAAAACGTAGTGAAGTTCCAGGGGCACCCCTCTCAGGCTCACAGAATATTTCCCTTGGGTTTTCAGGAAAACCTATCATTAACGAAGTATCACAGCCTCTTCCCCTTACGATTGGTCCTTTGACACGAACTACAGATTTATTGCTTACTAAATCATGCCCAGAAAACCTGTTAGGTATCAAAACATTGAAAGCTCTAGGAGCTATAATATGTTGTTCTCCGGAAGGAGTAAGATTGTTTTTACGTGATTTCAAAGGGCACTATGTGTCCCGAGACATGGATCACCGACTGCAGACTTTACCCACATACTTATGGGCACAAGGCCCCACAGATGTTGGTTGCATGAACATTACACCATATCGAGTCACACTAAAGGCAGGAGTGGTACTACCACGAATGCGACAATACAAGTTACCCCCAGATGCTGTAGTGGCTTTACTGCAAATCATTGACGAGCTCATTGGCCAAGGAGTGGTTGTGGAAACAGACTCCAATGTATGTAATTCCCCGATAATTCCGATTCTTAAACGAACTGATCCAAAAGCCCCGCCAGTATATCGATTGGTTATTGATCTGCGCGAATTAAATAAATGTATTGTACCACAATACCCCGTAGTTCCAGACATTTCTTCATTACTGACAGCCATTGATTCTGAAGCAACATTCTTTACTGTAATTGATCTCAAGAATGCCTTTTTTAGCGTCCCAATAGATCCGGAAAGCCAATACTTGTTCGGATTTAGTTTAAATGGACGAAGCTTTAAATTCACACGCGCACCTCAAGGATTCACAGAAAGCCCCAGCATCTATAGCCAAGCACTGAAACGAGAACTTGACAGTATCCACATGCCAGTCAACACTGCCCTGCTTCAATATGTCGATGATCTGCTGATCACCGCTAGAAGCGAACCTGAATGTGAAAAAGCCTCACTGACGGTTTTACATTTTTTGGCCGAAAAGGGGCACAAGGTGTCCCCTTCTAAGCTGCAATTCTGTGTCCAGCGAGTTGTTTACCTTGGTCACTCGCTGTCCAAGGAGGGAAGGCAGCTTACACCCGACCGCATACAGTTAATTGATAACATGTCAGTACCCAAGACACAAAAGGAGGTGCGGGCTTTTATAGGCCTCACTTCATATTGTTGGCAGTGGATCCCTCAGTATGCATTTCTAGCAAAACCACTCATTCAGTTGACAACACAGGAGGCAGCCACATCGACTGTCCTCCCTTGGACTCAGGAACATACACACGCCTTTGAAAGTTTAAAGAAAGCTTTATGTCAAGCACCTGTCCTAGCAACACCATGTTACAGTAAACAGTTCACACTCTTTGTTACAGAACGCGAAGGTACTGCTTTGTCAGTACTCACACAGGAACAAGCAGGATCACACAAACCATGTGCTTATTTTTCTAGTACATTAGATCCCGTAGCTCAGGCTCTGCCTGCGTGCCTGAAGTCAGTGGCAGCGACAGCTTTAGCAATCAGACAAAGCGATGCCATAGTGTTAGGACATCCATTGACAGTACAAGTACCACACGCAGTAGAGGTTCTCTTGAACCGCACACAAACACAACACTTGACTATAGCGAGACTCACCGGTTACGAACTAACATTGTTTCAGCCACACATAGAAATCAGACGTTGTAGTACATTAAATCCTGCCACACTGTTACCAGTAAACGGAACAGACCCACTGGCACATGATTGTATTGAAGTTATTACTATCACGACGAAACCCAGACAAGACTTGACAGACGTCCCATTGTCAGACCCAGACCTGACGTTGTATGTAGATGGTTCATGTATGAGAACAAGTACAGGAGAGCTAGTGGCCGCGTATGCAGTCACAACAGACACTGAAGTCATTGAAACAAATCGTATTAATACCTTGTCAGCTCAAGCAGCAGAGCTCACCGCTCTGACACAAGCCTGTATTCAAGCCACCAATAAGAAAGTCAACATATACACAGATTCACGTTATGCATTCGGAGTTGTACACGACTTCGGCGTGCTGTGGCGAGAGAGAGGTTATTTAACTTCTCACGGTGCCCACATTCAGCACGGACCCCTCATTCATGCCTTATTAGATGCAATACATCTACCCACTGCAATATCAATTATGAAATGTAAAGCTCATACGAAAGTTACTGATATCATTTCCCAAGGCAATGATTTAGCTGACAGAACAGCTAAACAGACTGCTCAAACTCACACAGCTGACATGACAAAGACAATAGTTCCGACACCAACACATTGCATGATGGTTAAGGATCCCGCTCTTGACGTAATTGACATACAGACACATGCTACACCAGAAGAAATAAAGAAATGGACTGAATTAGGAGGGATCCAAACGGATCAAGGATGGATGACGAAGGAAAAACCTATATGGTTTCTTCCCGACTCAATGGTCCAAGTTATCATTAATACAATACATAGTCCAGCGCACCTAGGAGAAAAGGCTATGCTAGACAGCATTCAACACATTTGGTTCAACAAACATTTACGAGCAGCAGCTAAACAAAAAGTTCGTACCTGTATGATCTGTTGTCAGTTTAACCCAGGTAAAAGCATTCCCGTAGAACAAGGTGGATTTCAGCCTCCTGATCACCCTTTTGAAGTCCTCCAGATGGATTATATCCAGATGGAACGATGTCGAGGATTCAAATATGTTCTTGTAGTTGTTTGTGCTCTTTCCCGTTGGACAGAGGCATACCCGGTTTCAGATTACACTGCCCCGACTACTGCCAAACGGTTAGTTAGAGAATTCTTCCCACGGTACGGTTTACCACGTGCTGTCTACTCAGATAACGGCCAGCCGTTCTCATCCGAACTAATGAAACACGTTTCACTTTTGTTAGGTTATCAATGGAGATTTCACTGTGTCCGACACCCCGAGGCAGCAGGTCTCGTGGAACGACATAATCAAACTCTGAAAATTAGATTGTCCAAAATATGTAGAGAGAAAGGTGTCGACTGGGTAGTAGCCTTACCAGTTGCACTCTTTTACATGAGAATGGTAGCACATTCTCGAACAGGGCTATCCCCGTATGAGGTGATCTTCGGTAGACCACCAAATATGTGGGGGACGCCTATACCTCGTAAAATAACTGACGTTGACTGTAATATGCTGACAGATTACCTGGCTTCCTTGATGTCTGCACTACAATCTTGTCGTTCACAGGTAGCTGCAGCCTTTCCTGACAATACCGAGGTGAAACCCCACGACGTAGTTCCGGGGGACCTGGTGTTAGTGAGGAACTTTGACCGGAAGTCTCAGCTGGATCCTAGGTGGAAATCGCCTCAACTTGTACTGTTAACCACGAGGACAGCCGTGAAGATCGAAGGTCGAAAAGGCTGGATACATTCAAGTCATATCAAGAAATTTCATGGACTACCATCCGATATAGAGACTAAACCCTGTATTTCCTCAAAGACAGACTCAAAGCTTCCTTTGGTTGAACGAACGAACTCAGAACTGTATAGACTAAAACTACGGTCCAATAAGTCAGACAATTTGATTGTTTAAGTCCTCTCCAAGGTGAATCGGTTGAATTTGTCTCTGACATGTATCCTCGTGACCGGAATAGAGAAAAAATAATCAAATCCAGTTGAAAAAACATGCGTACTGTAAATCACTGCGTAGTCATTGCACAGTGACGTTATTAATTCTGTTTTTCTTATGTCTTTTAATAATAGCTACAAGTATATTGTTGCACATATATTATCCTATTTCTAAACATGTTTATAATGTTACTGCTGAACATTCTTTTAGTGAATTTCCCCCGCATGAGTTGTCATATAGATTTGCGCTGCGCAATAACACTTTTATTAGTATGTTACATCATTCCCATCAGGCTAGCAATGCTACAAATTGTTGGATATGTGGCCGACTCCCTCCCTATCAGAACTATAAGGGAATTCTGCCTCTCTTTCCATATCCGTTCACACACAATGGCTCCTGTGGAGCATGGTTTAGTTTAATTAATTCCCTAGATTCGAATTCCGCAGTTTATCAAGACAACTGGGTTTGGGGAAACCTGAACTTAGTTTTGCTTAAAGTCTGCTACCCTAACAAGGAGGGACTTCCCAAAAGAACAGGAACTGATCTAGAAAATGAAGTATATGGATTAGGTAATTTCACGCTTAATCTCATGATCCTGAATGTCGAATCCGAAGCTGCACCAATTTTGCCCGCTATGTCAGTATTTCCAGTTAAAGGTGAACTATGTATAAAAAAGAATGGCTCCATACACATGGGCCATAGTAAATGCACCACTGTAATAGAATTCAGTGATCAAGGCAAGTCTACATTTAGAGCTTCCCGTCATTCCTACTTTATATGTGGACAGACCGCATATATACGCCTACCTTTAGATTGGGATGGTACCTGTTACATAGGATTTCTTTTGCCACCTGTTTTCCTAGCTCCTCCTGATTATCATAGAAATATTCATTTAATACACAATAGACAGCAGAGAGATCTCCCAATAGTCGATTACACTGAAACAGCATGGGAGAAATACACAGATTTCAATAAAGGTCTCTTTCCTTATATAGGTACAGTCACTAATAGTAAGCTGATACGTAGATTAACCAGAACCCTTGAAGCAGTAGTAAACGAAACTATTTCCGCCTTAGGCAATTTAACAGAAGAACAGTCTGCTATGCGGATTGTTGTGCTTCAAAATCGTCTTGTCCTTGACGTCATCCTGGCCGATAGGGGCGGAGCTTGCAGGGTCATCGGATCAAGTTGTTGCATTTTCATACCAGAAAATTCGCCGTCAGTATATAAAGCTATAACTCGCCTTCATAAGATTGTAAGCCAGATACACCAGAATCCAGGCACCTGGACTTGGTCCGGTTGGTTTTGGAGTGTATTATCTACCTTTGGATGGAGGGTCCTATCCTTCCTAGGTATTGGCTTTCTCATACTATTCAGTTGCTGCTTATGTCTACAATGTGGGCCAGCGATTTGTGGTCTATGTGCCACCTCGTGTATCCCACCTCCAAGTTTTCACTCAAGATTCCGGAAGAAGAAAGAAGAACAAATGATGTTATATGAACAAATCAACGGATTGATGAGGATTGATATCTCTTAAGGGCAAGTAGGGGACAAGGAGGGAATGTGGAAATATGGATTTTTATGATCAGTTATGTCCCCTATCTTGGACCCCAACGGTTTCATGTATAAATCATAAGTACATGTATGTTTCCTCCAGTTCCAGTTATGAAGACGCAAACACATGTGCGTCCACCGTCAACATGTCCTCTTTCAGATCCGCCATGAATGGGCCGGATATTCTATTCCTAAGTATGAAAGGCCACCGGCTTTATATGGTTCATTTATCCCATTTTACAGTCCAGGCGAGTAGGCCCTGATTCTGCCATCAAGCTTTTTCTGCCTTCTGCCTCTGAAAGCTCCAGTCTGAGCTCGCATCTGTACCCATGAACTTTGTCCTACTCCCTGCGCGGCTAACGGTGCCTGACTCGACCTGTCTGCTTGCCAAAAACTGTATTTCACCTTCAAGATTATCTGCTCTGCTCCGCTCTTCACCCAATGCATTCCTGTCTAGTAGTTTAAGTAAACATTCTTTCAGCTACCGAGCAAAAGGCCCGGCTTCTCTGTCTTTATGCAAGTAATTCATAGCCCTGTTACTATGGAAGATTTCTGCCCTCGCATCTAGTGTAGACACTTAGACGCTTGTACACGCACTAACAGTCAGTATAGTCAGTATAGAATAAGATTCTATCCTAAGAGACCTTTCTTTTTTGGATAACACAGTTCTTTAAACATAGGATGTTAGATATGATTTGGGATTAGGTTGACATAACCCCAGACTTCTGTCTCCACATGTAGAGCTAAATGTCAAGTCCCCTTCACCCCCTAGTTGCACGTCAATCACACGTCATGCTGCTGCGCGCGCATCTCTGCCAAGTATTTCTGCTGACATTGCGAAATTCTTTCGTGGAACCACCCATTTATGACATCATATCCAATGACGTTCTTTAAGTTACGCCCAGTTACACCTATTTTAGTTACGCATGTATGTTCTTATCTTTATTATCAACTGTTACGCCTCCTGCATCTGTTTCACTGTAATGCCTATTGTATAAAAATGATTACTTGTCAATAAAGATGGTTCTTCACTTCCTGAACCTTCGGGGTGATGGAACATGGAGTCCATCGATTCGAATTGATTTTGGAATAAAGCCCGTTCCGAACCTCTAATACCACGGATTCTGCCTCTTATTTTACTGAGCTATTGTTATAGATTTTCCGTATCAAATTAAGTTCCGGTAATTAAATTATTTACCACAATGGCATAGTTCTTCCGCCATATCCTTTCAGCCTGTTTGCATAACAGTTTTTTCTCCCTGAGCTCTCCTGTGTACCAAGGGGCAGTGGGAGAGGCCCTTTTCGGTATCCATTTTTTAGGAGGTGCCAATGTAAGACATGCATCCATTATCCAGCTGTTATAAGTGCACGTGGCCTCTTCAATGTCCAGTGGAGCTGTATACATAGTGTCAGTGAGAGAGGATTCCAGTTTTTTAATATCTAATTTGCCCCATGCTCTCGTAATAATTTCATTTTTAGGTTTGGGGCCAGTAGGATTTCTCGTAGCACATTTTATTTCGAAATTCACTATAAAATGATCTGACCAAGTAATCGGAAGAGTGGAGATATTAGCTAGGTCACTGTTATTGGATAAAATCCCATCTAAGGTGTGTCCTTTGTTATGAGTCGGGAAAGAGACCAGTTGTTCGAGACCTCCTATGGCCATGATCTTATTAAGCCTGACAGTATCTGGATCATCAGACTTTTCTTGATGAAAATTAAAATCGCCTAGCATTACAAATAATTTTTGGCTCAAACCTTCTTCTAATATCCCGTTTAAGGAATCCATAAATCCCTTCCTCTCTCCTGGTGGACGATAAATTAGGATCCCAGAAAAAGGCTTGTATAGTACTGAAAAGATTTTAAAAGAGAGTACTTCGCAACCCTGGACACAAACAGGTGAGAAATGTGGGGTGAGCGATTCATGGTATATTACCGCGAGCCCTCCGCCCCTTTTTTGGGTGCGATCCAGAGAATGACAGTAAAAACCCAATGGAATGGCTTTTACCAGATCCGGACCCGAAGTGCTATCTAGCCAGGTTTCTGTGACAAAAGCCAGCTTGATGTTATTGTCCTCCAGAAACAGGGCACATTCCGAAGAGTGTTTCACCAATGACCTAGCGTTCAATAAAGCGCATTTCAGTTTGGCGTCTCTTCCAGTACCCTCATCCAAAACCTGATTGGATAAATTAGGTTTGATAGGTAGGTTAAGTAACTTAGGGAGGGGGGTGAGACACTCCCTACACACTGAGCTCCCCCTAGCTACAACTGCAGCAATGTTCTTGTTATAGAGGAGACAGGGGGACAATTTGTGACAGTGAAAGACTTTGTCCGTCTTATCTAATCTGTGCAGTTCCTCACCTGAGTAGTATCTTCTCTCCAATGACGAAGAACCAGGGGAACAGGCCCTGCGCCCGGCCCGAGCGCGGACGGGCGCAGACGGGCTTGCTTAGGCGCGCCTTCGGCACGCCAGCGGCGCGCCCGCTGCGCCCGCCCGCGGCGCGGGCGTGTCAGCATGCTGTTTAAGTATACCCCACCTAGCCACTAGACCGCTAACCGGCGGAAGTGGTGATTGTAAGGCCGGAAGAGGGATTCCTGCCAAAGTGCGGAGTGCAGCGAGGCAAATACAACAAATGCAGCAAATGAAGTAAGCCTTTAAAACCATAAAATCAGTGGAATTCAATAGTGCAAATAACAAGTTAAAACATAAGTTTTCGCCAGAGTAATCGTTATAGGTAGCGTCACCTGCGAGCCTTGAACACAGCTTCGCTCGGTGACTAATGCTGCGCGTGCGCGTCAGCATGCTGTTTAAGTATACCCCACCTAGCCACTAGACCGCTAACTGGCGGAAGTGGTGATTGTAAGGCCGGAAAGGGATTCCTGCCAAAGTGCGGAGTGCAGCGAGGCAAATACAACAAATGCAGCAAATGAAGTAAGCCTTTAAAACCATAAAATCAGTGGAATTCAATAGTGCAAATAACAAGTTAAAACATAAGTTTTCGCCAGAGTAATCGTTATAGGTAGCGTCACCTGCAAGCCTTCAACACAGCTTCGCTCGGTGACTAATGCTGCGCGGGTGCGTCAGCATGCTGTTTAAGTATACCCCACCTAGCCACTAGACCGCTAACCGGCGGAAGTGGTGATTGTAAGGCCAGAAGAGGGATTCCTGCCAAAGTGCGGAGTGCAGCGAGGCAAATACAACAAATGCAGCAAATGAAGTAAGCCTTTAAAACCATAAAATCAGTGGAATTCAATAGTGCAAATAACAAGTTAAAACATAAGTTTTCGCCAGAGTAATCGTTATAGGTAGCGTCACCTGCGAGCCTTCAACACAGCTTCGCTCGGTGACTAATGCTGCGCGGGCGCGTCAGCATGCTGTTTAAGTATACCCCACCTAGCCACTAGACCGCTAACCGGCGGAAGTGGTGATTGTAAGGCCGGAAGAGGGATTCCTGCCATAGTGCGGAGTGCAGCGAGGCAAATACATCAAATGCAGCAAATGAAGTAAGCCTTTAAAACCATAAAATCAGTGGAATTCAATAGTGCAAATAACAAGTTAAAACATAAGTTTTCGCCAGAGTAATCATTATAGGTAGCGTTACCTGCGAGCCTTCAACACAGCTTCGCTCGGTGACTAATGCTGCGCGGGCGCGTCAGCATGCTGTTTAAGTATACCCCACCTAGCCACTAGACCGCTAACCGGCGGAAGTGGTGATTGTAAGGCCGGAAGAGGGATTCCTGACAAAGTGCGGAGTGCAGCGAGGCAAATACAACAAATGCAGCAAATGAAGTAAGCCTTTAAAACCGTAAAATCAGTGGAATTCAATAGTGCAAATAACAAGTTAAAACATAAGTTTTAGCCAGAGTAATCGTTATAGGTAGCGTCACCTGCGAGCCTTCAACACAGCTTTGCTCGGTGACTAATGCTGCGCGGGCGCGTCAGCATGCTGTTTAAGTATACCCCACCTAGCCACTAGACCGCTAACTGGCGGAAGTGGTGATTGTAAGGCCAGAAGAGGGATTCCTGCCAAAGTGCGGAGTGCAGCGAGGCAAATACAACAAATGCAGCAAATGAAGTAAGCCTTTAAAACCATAAAATCAGTGGAATTCAATAGTGCAAATAACAAGTTAAAACATAAGTTTTCGCCAGAGTAATCGTTATAGGTAGCGTCACCTGCGAGCCTTCAACACAGCTTCGCTCGGTGACTAATGCTGCGCGGGCGCGTCAGCATGCTGTTTAAGTATACCCCACCTAGCCACTAGACCGCTAACCGGCGGAAGTGGTGATTGTAAGGCCGGAAGAGGGATTCCTGCCATAGTGCGGAGTGCAGCGACGCAAATACATCAAATGCAGCAAATGAAGTAAGCCTTTAAAACCATAAAATCAGTGGAATTCAATAGTGCAAATAACAAGTTAAAACATAAGTTTTCGCCAGAGTAATCATTATAGGTAGCGTTACCTGCGAGCCTTCAACACAGCTTCGCTCGGTGACTAATGCTGCGCGGGCGCGTCAGCATGCTGTTTAAGTATACCCCACCTAGCCACTAGACCGCTAACCGGCGGAAGTGGTGATTGTAAGGCCGGAAGAGGGATTCCTGACAAAGTGCGGAGTGCAGCGAGGCAAATACAACAAATGCAGCAAATGAAGTAAGCCTTTAAAACCGTAAAATCAGTGGAATTCAATAGTGCAAATAACAAGTTAAAACATAAGTTTTCGCCAGAGTAATCGTTATAGGTAGCGTCACCTGCGAGCCTTCAACACAGCTTCGCTCGGTCCCTAATGGGATGGAGTCAAAGGACGCTAGCATTCCCTTGGCACCACCTTGAACTCTGGCATTCCATGATTCTACCTTGAGTGAACTATGCTGTCTAGCAGGAGATACTTATTTTGCTGCTTGTATTCCCTTCCTTACTCTGGACCTCTGACATCTTAACAAGTGGAACTATTGTGGGATGCAAACCAGTTCCCAGCTGCAATTGCTCTGCATTAAAAAACGGAAAATTGTATTTAAGTTGTCATATTTATCACTTTGGTAAGTCAACTTAAAATGTATGCAACAGTACTGTACGGGTGCACAAATGAGATGTTACCTGCATCTTTCAAAAGTTACTAGGCAGCCCAGGCCTGTGTTTTAAAAATATGGCAGTACTGAACCTGTTTTATACAGAAGACCATTGACATGAACGCATTCTTAATATGGCAGGTGGGTCTTCCGGCCCATTTTGACAGATGTCTTGTTCCATCAAACTCTAAATAATGCTCAAAGAAGTTTGGAGCTATGGGGGCGTGTTACACAAAGAGACCCGGCAGCGCAACAGGCATTTGCGCTCCCCGGTGTCCCTTTGGTGTTACAGTAGGGGCCGCAGATGCTTGTGCAGCCCCTTCTGTAATACCGACGGCTCTGGCACACATAAAGCACCAGCGCTATCTTCAAGGGGTGTTCCCTCATTTGCTTGAGGGCGTGCCCCATGCAAATGAGGGAATCCCTTTGCCTCTGCCTGCGCCGTATTATAGACGTGGGCGCAGAGTCAAAGAAGCTCTCAGGAGGTGCACTGTCAGTGGAGCCCCTGACGGCGATCTCTGCAGGGGGAAAAAGAGGTCCTATGGACCCCCCCAGACATTCCCTAGCAGGCAGGTGCAGTCCCTGACTGCACCCGCCTGCAAGAACATCTCTAATCCCCCTTAAAAGTGCTGACGGGTTGCCGCCTGCACTGTGAAAACACAGGGCGGCTTCAAAGCAGCCGCTCCTTTTTTTCACATGAATACGCTGCCCCCAGGGCAGCGCGAGTTCATGGCTGCCCAGAGGGCAGTGTATTCATTATAATACATTGCACTGGGCATACCTTTTATAGGATCGCCCAGCGCAAACAAGGAAAATGCACCGCATGTATAATGCAGCCCAAGGTTTACTAGCTAAGTCATGAACTGTGGAGCAAAGAGTATGTATTTGACTCTTTCATTCACATGTGACCATGTTGTTTGAACATGAATCCCTTGTTTAGCAAACATAGGAGAGCTTCGAAGGAGGTAAAACTGCTGTGTTAAACCTACACAAAAATCTATGTTTGTATGGGGCAAATGGATGGTGAATACAAGCAAAGGGTACCCTTACTATTTATGGGGAGGTGAAGCCATCTCCTTTGTCAGTGGAGGAGTGGACAGGAAACACTCTGATGTGCCTAAAGCTGTGAGAAAACAATGGGGCATATGTACAAAGAAGTGGCGGAGTGAGGCGGTAGCCGTCATGGCTTAACGCCTCACTCTGCCACTTCAGAAACACAAGGCTGAACCATATTTACAAGAATATGGTGCAGCCTTGCGTTTCCCCCTGTGATGGCTCTACACTTAGCAGCCTAATGCCAACGCAGGCACCCTTGCACCATAGTGCAAGGGTGTGTGCGTGCAGGGGAAGATTGTTTATGTGCAGGAAGGTGTCCATTCCTGCAAATAAACAATCTTTAAATGCCGTTTTGTCACTTCTATGTGTGCTGCTTAATGCACCATACATGGAACTTACAAAATGTCATCTTTTTTTAAAGATTGTTCATGTGCAGGAAGGGTCACCTTTCTGAACATAAACAATCCAAGGTGTTTTGCTTTTTCCATGTGTGCGGCACAAGGCAACAAAAATGGAAAAAGCAAAAACGAGGAGAAATAAAGCATTTCTCCTTGTTTCGCCCAGTTAAGACCAGGAATTCCCTGGTCTTAAATTTGGTGCTGCCTCCTATTTACGCGACCCTTGTAAATAGGGGGTAGCGTCAAAATCATTGGGTGTTGTGGTGAAACGCCCACCGCAAACACCTACTGCCCACTCCACTCCTAATGCTCCATAGTTTAGTCATCCACTGGTCTCCAGTAATGAGGTTTTGATGTTACTCCTGGGTTTTGCATTAAGTTAGATTGTTGTACAGTTTAACTATCATCAGATCCAATGTTGTCATTGATGTTAAGAAGGTTTGTGTGACATCAATTTCTATGATGTCATCAAATATGCTAACTATTTCTCACTCCAAAGAATTTTCAAAATTTAGGAGATGTAGAAAGATTACGTTGAAAATACCGTGAACTGAAAGTCACATGCAGGTGAACGCAGGGCCTGTGAATTCCCCGAGTTTTAAGAAAATATTGTGCAGGGTTTCAGTGCTATGTAACAAAAAATAGAAATGAAGACAAAACTGTAAATGAAATGTGCAGGCATATTTATATCAAAGCGAGTAAACCGACTACTCACTCACTGTTCGAGCAAGTTCGTTTAACTGAGGGCCACCAGAGACTTTTTGTCTTTACTTCCTTACACATTTCCTATGCTAATTAATCCTCTGTTTTAGAATGGTTGCTCTGTCTATACATAATTAACCTCTACAATCCCACGGCGGACATTCCAATCAACAGAAAAAGACCTTTCCAGAGTGACAGGTTGGAAACACTGCACTAAGGGTGGATTCATCAATATGGCGCCCGTGGGCACTACTACGACCCTGCTAATTTTAGACGCGGTCCATAGCAATGTATAATTAATTTCAGCAACATTTGCTATTAATATTTATGCCCATTCATTTATTTTTTATCGCCCTCTCCTTTTTTTCCTTTTAGAAAACGCCGCCCTGAATAAGTTGCACGTAAACGCGCCGTGAGGAGACGCCGCGAGGCAGTGAGCAGACTGCGCGCTGCGGCTGAGTCAGGGATTCCGCAGAGTAGAAGGAGAGCCGCCCCCACCCCCCTCCTCTCATCTCACGGTACCCACCCACCTGGCACCTCGTGGGTGCATCATCGCCGTCCCCACAGTCATCATCGAAGTCCCAGGGCTGTACCTGTCACGCAGCTGCCTCTTCCAGGCTAGATTTGTAGAAAGCTCTGACAGCGTTTGTTCTGCAAGGGTTTAACCCTTTCCTGCCGCCCTGCATCCTAGTGAGGCAGGAAGGAGTCTGTGGAACTGAACCAAGTGTAAGATGCTGGCTCTTTATATAGTGCAATGAAGTGCACTGTGCAGAGACTCCAGTGAGACACAGATTGGTACACAGAGGCAAAAGTAGATAATACTAACGCTCTATTTGTGGTAGTGTGAGCGAGCAGTTAGGCTTATCAGAGGATAGTGCTAAGCATTTCTGGTTCTCATAGACGCAATAAATGAGACACACACTCAAGAATAAATCTGAGACCAATTTATAAAAATAATATTTCAGACTAAGAACTTCATTATATAGTAAGTACTCTTTAAGTCATGAATTTGTCAAGTTCACAAAATTAATTACTTTTGTGCGCAATTATGCATCATTGAATTCAATGGGAGAACGGAGAAAAATGCATATAAAATCACACAGTTTAATTTCAATTTCAGAATTTAAGTAAGTACCAAGGCCAGGCCCAATATTTCACCAGCGGATTCTTGGGAGCATTTCGGATTCAGCCGGGAGCAGGGTGCTGAGGTTGTTGGTAGCTGGTACGCTACGAAGAAGGTGGCCACTTGAAAACAGATCGCACAAAGGGACTTAAAGGTAAGTCCGAGGGGTCCCACTCGAGGGAGGAAGTTGCATGGGCCTCAGAACCAGCCGCAGTCCATGCAGGTAACAGCAGTGGGGCGGTGGGGCAGGGTAAGTGGGGATTTCAAGGGACGATGCTGAGGGGAAATTAATTATTTATTTAATTTTCCCTCTGCATCGTCCCTCAAAATCCCCCCTTAACTTGCCCCACTGTCCCACTACTGTTACCTGCACGGACTGTGGCTGCTCAGACCCGCGGGAGCACAGCAAGATCGTCGTTCCTAAGGCTGGCCGGGACGGGTGCAGAGCAGATAGGTCAGCCAGGCAGCATGCGTCAAGATGTCCTCGCGGTCACAGGCAGTTTGGAAAGGCGATTTCAAAACAGCTGGGCTACTCAAAGTGAGTTTCAGGGGACTCAATGTCCCTCAACTGGTGCTTGCTTCCTGGGCAGTTGGAGTCCAGAATGGACGTGCTTGCTGCATGCTGTGAGAGGTCCGGTACACAGGGCATTGGTGCAGGACGGCTCTGTTAGTTCCTAGTGTCTCCATACTTGGTGGGCAGACAGAGCTAATCCTCCAGAGCTGTTGTACTACTTTTGGTTTGAGTGCTCTGTCAGAGTCGCTGGGGAACAGAAAGTCGACAAACCAGATTTCTCAAGTTGGGTGCCTGTGGACTGTAGGGGAGTAGTACATCTACTCCAAGGGAGCTTTTTAGTGATTTGTAGAAGGCTGGAGGAGATCCGGAGTTCTTGGAGGCCTCACAGTTACAGGACGAGACAGCACCATGGTTGTCGAGTCCTGAAGGCAGCAGACAGGTTTTGGCACCAATTTTCTGCAGCAGGTCTTCAGTCTTCGGGTCAGCAGCTCTTCTTGATCCTTTTCTTCTCTGCGTCTGTCGAATCTAAGTTCAGGACGCGCAGCGTATGGTGAGCGATTTGGCCTGACCTGACCACCGCAGAACTACCTGGACCAGAAGCAGCTGGGGGCAGTGTCACAATCAGCAGCCCCTCCCTTTCCACCGGCGGCGGACTTCAAAAAGACCTCGCGCCTCCCGCTTCGCGGGACGCGCAGCGTATGGTGAGCGATTTGGCCTGACCTGACCACCGCAGAACTACCTGGACCAGAAGCAGCTGGGGGCAGTGTCACAATCAGCAGCCCCTCCCTTTCCACCGGCGGCGGACTTCAAAAAGACCTCGCGCCTCCCGCTTCGCGGGACGCGCAGCGTATGGTGAGCGATTTGGCCTGACCTGACCACCGCAGAACTACCTGGACCAGAAGCAGCTGGGGGCAGTGTCACAATCAGCAGCCCCTCCCTTTCCACCGGCGGCGGACTTCAAAAAGACCTCGCGTCTCCCGCTTCGCGGGACGCGCAGCGTATGGTGAGCGATTTGGCCTGACCTGACCACCGCAGAATTACCTGGACCAGAAGCAGCTGGGGGCAGTGTCACAATCAGCAGCCCCTCCCTTTCCACCGGCGGCAGACTTCAAAAAGACCTCGCGCCTCCCGCTTCGCGGGACGCGCAGCGTATGGTGAGCGATTTGGCCTGACCTGACCACCGCAGAACTACCTGGACCAGAAGCAGCTGGGGGCAGTGTCACAATCAGCAGCCCCTCCCTTTCCACCGGCGGCGGACTTCAAAAAGACCTCGCGCCTCCCGCTTCGTTGGACGCGCAGCGTATGGTGAGCGATTTGGCCTGACCTGACCACCGCAGAACTACCTGGACCAGAAGCAGCTGGGGGCAGTGTCACAATCAGCAGCCCCTCCCTTTCCACCGGCGGCGGACTTCAAAAAGACCTTGCGCCTCCCGCTTCGCGGGACGCGCAGCGTATGGTGAGCGATTTGGCCTGACCTGACCACCGCAGAACTACCTGGACCAGAAGCAGCTGGGGGCAGTGTCACAATCAGCAGCCCCTCCCTTTCCACCGGCGGCGGACTTCAAAAAGACCTCGCGCCTCCCGCTTCGCGGGACGCGCAGCGTATGGTGAGCGATTTGGCCTGACCTGACCACCGCAGAACTACCTGGACCAGAAGCAGCTGGGGGCAGTGTCACAATCAGCAGCCCCTCCCTTTCCACCGGCGGCGGACTTCAAAAAGACCTCGCGCCTCCCGCTTCGCGGGACGCGCAGCGTATGGTGAGCGATTTGGCCTGACCTGACCACCGCAGAACTACCTGGACCAGAAGCAGCTGGGGGCAGTGTCACAATCAGCAGCCCCTCCCTTTCCACCGGCGGCGAACTTCAAAAAGACCTCGCGCCTCCCGCTTCGCAGGACGCGCAGCGTATGGTGAGCGATTTGGCCTGACCTGACCACCGCAGAACTACCTGGACCAGAAGCAGCTGGGGGCAGTGTCACAATCAGCAGCCCCTCCCTTTCCACCGGCGGCGGACTTCAAAAAGACCTCGTGCCTCCCGCTTCGCGGGACGCGCAGCGGGACACGCCGGGCTAAGCCCGGGCAAAGGGCGGGCTGTCTACGGCCGTCCAAGGCCGACTGAGGCTGGGCTGGGCCACCCCCCCTGTTGTAGGCTACTCAAACGCTACAAGTTGTTCCAGAGCAAGGTGATTGACATTTTTACTGCCTTATTGTGGGTATAAGGGGGATTGTCTCTCATAGTCGCTGATTGTCTTTTAGTTTTATGTGTCATATTATTCCCATTGCTTGTTAGCATTGGCTCTCTTTTTTTTGTTTTTGTTTTTAGTGTTTTATTTCCACACAACAAATTAACATGACTACGCATTCTACAAAATCAAGGCCCTCCCTGGTAGGGGGCTCAGTTAGGGGGACCCTAGACCATTTTATTACCAGGGCCGCTTCCGTTTTAGAACAAGAGATTGCCATTACGGAACGCCGCTTATCCTTGGACCCTGTTTTTCAGAAGCGTTCTTCTTTGGGTCCCATTCAACAGGTTCCCTCACCACCATCTAGGACTCCTGATCCTGATTTAAATAATGACGACGGGATCCTTGTGCAATCTTGTGACCCAATAGACATAGCGCCCACCTTAAATGAACCCGATATACGTCCCCCCAACTTACAACTTTCAACGGGCACTCCCTGCATCGATCTAACTCACATTCATACTGTTAAGACACTTAAGAGAAAAGCTACTAAAATTAGAGCGTGTGGCCCCAAGATTACAGCAAAAAACACTCTTACTGCTCCAATAAAAAAAGGAGAAAAGACTGCCACCAGGATGTGCCCAAATCCCCGCCCCAGTCAATATTGACTCCTACACGAATCAGCCCTTCAGCACTCCCGACACAGCCTCCTACTTCCCCTTATTCCAACCTATTGACCGATATAGAGCACTTGGTAAGATCTTTACTCTCACCCTTAATAGAGAGAGTTAAGAACATTGCAACACAGCTAACATGTCTGGAAGCATCTCACGCCTCCTTCATTGCACTAAATAATGATTTGAATCCTCATTTATGCAAAAATACCACTGTGTCTACCACGCCCCCCCTTCTACCCAAATACCTACTCAATCAAATACACCCAATCACACAAAGAAGATACAAGTTTCCCTGCCTATACCAGAGAAACAATTCATTGCTAATAGGCCTTTAAGAGAAGATCAAACTTCTAACCTAGTAGCGCCTCCGGGTAATAACATCAATTGGCAGCCCTCCCCAGACTATAAATTGGATAAAAGCTCCTACATCGACTTGCCACCCGAAGCGGCTCCCTACGTAGTGACTCTTGTTGGTGTCCCTGCACTTGCTCAGGGTAAAACGAAGAGATACCAGGAACTCAAGAACAAAGTAGTACACTGGCTGACTCAAAATAGACCACTCCCCCCTGAAATTAATGGCGAAATATTACATGTCAGGAGACTGAAATGGTTGAGCCCCAGACCCAAGGACATACAGGGTGATGTCATTATAATTAACTTCCGAGATCGTAGGGTGCTACCCCACATAGTGGATTGGTATACTCCAGGCAGGGGTTCGGGAATCTCAACGGTCGACTTAAGCTTTTTTTATCCCCGCTCTCTCTTGTCATCATATTCACCAGCGAGGGTCATCACTGAGAAACCTCATTTCATTATCCCAACCTCAAACAGATACGCCACTCTTTCAGGTTTGGACGAACAGGATTGACTTCTCATTCCCGGACTCATGGTTGATAATCCTCCTACCATGAGTACCTCGTCATCTATTCTACCATCAGATAACTTTAATCCCAAGAACAATACTTTGTCCACTGACAATATGGGGTGGAAGTCAACCCTTGACATTGTCCCTTACATATCATCTTTAGAGTCAATGCCATCTCCAGATTGCTTGATCACCAACCTTCCTTTCACTTATGCGGCCCACAGACATACTCCTCTCCCAAAATTTTCACTGCACTCTTCAGGAATTGTTGAGGCTGTAACTGACCCTATGAATGGTAACATTGGTATGGATGAGCCCCTGCAGGGCAATAGCCTTTTGTCTTGGAACGTGGCAGGACTCCTCGACGAATTGACTAATACCGCATGGATCCAAATCGTTTCCGGACATAGTATCATCTGCCTGCAGGAAACTTGGACTACCACAGAGCTCCATCTCCTAGGGTATCAGACTTTTCACACCCCAGCTTCTCCCAGCTCCCATGGTAGAAACAAGGGAGGACTCATGACCTACATCTCTGTAGAATGTCGCCTTAAACCAACTTATATCACAGGGTCCTCAAATTATTATTATTATTAAATTATTATTATTAAAATCTTATATAGCGCGCAGCTACCCTTGGGCATCCCGGCGCTTCCAGACACATCCAATCCAAGATGGGAAACAGCAATAGAACGTTATCCAGGGAATAAAAAGGTTTTAAGATCTTTGCGGAAGCGCAATGTACAGGTCTCAGCGCGCAGTTTAAGCGGGAGCGAGTTCCAGAGCTTTGCTGTATTAAAGGAGAATCTTCTGCCCCCAGTGCGGGCCTTTTTGACTCTAGGGACGGATAGGAGGTGTTGCCTATCTGAGCGCAGCTCTCTTCTTGCTTTATGGGCCGTAACTAGATTCCTTAGGATGGGGGGGCCTTTCCCTTGAAGAATTTTGTGAGCCAGGCAAAGTGCCTTAAAAGTCACTCTCTCCCGCACAGGGAGCCAATGCAATGCCTTTAGTGCCGGCTTCGCAGATTGCATCCTCGGAATGTCCATGAGCAGCCTTGCCGCCGCGTTTTGGACCTGTTGCAGGATCTTAAAGGTAGATTCAGGGGCGCCCAAGAAGATAGCGTTGCTGTAGTCAAGTCGAGATGTTATGAGACCCTGGATCAGCAACTTCCTTGATGTTAACGGGAGAAGAGGGAAGATTTTCCGAGCCGACCTAAGTAAGGCATAGCACACTCCTGCTGTTTTCTTGGCATGGGTACGGAGGGACAGGTCCGGTTCTAACCAGACTCCAAGGCTCTTAATAGCTTCCTTGGGGGCAGGGGGCTCACCCATACAGTTAATTAGTTTGACCGGTGGCCTTTTTAAAAACATCGTCCTGGCCAACTTCTATAATAACATCCCAAACTCACAATTGGATTTGGTGCTTAATGGATTAAAATCCGACCTAATTAAAATAGAGTCCCATAATAACTCTGACACCCTAATCATCTTGGTAGGCGATTTCAACTGCCCTCTATGTCCCCAGAGTATTAAAGGCACCTGTGGCTTGACAACTGATATGGACGATTCTCCCAGCCATTTTCGCCACACTAAACTGGAAGATCTTCTAAATGGCCTAACATCCCATTTTAACTTATCCTTCGTCAATGACCTATGTCTTCCACCTAAGCCCTTCAAACCCACTTACAACGGGAGAGGCTGCCACACTACGATTGATTTCTCACTTATATCTTCCAGGTACTCAGGGTCGATACTTACCTGGGAGACCCTCGACACTGCTATTAGTGATCACTATCCGATCGAGGTAACTTTTAAGTTAACCTCGCACACTAATGACAAGGCCAGGCAGAATCCCCTTTATTCTCCTTCCCTGCAGCTGGGAACCACTATGGGCCTTTTTCTTAAATGGGACAAAGTGGTCCCCCCTATTTTTCTTAACACTCTGGTTAATAATGTTTACGACCATATCCAAATTTGTTTGTCATCCACAGAAAATCCGCAGACAATAACAGATTCCTTTTCTGTAATCTTGTCTGAAATTAAAACTCTGTTTGCACGTGCTCCAAATAAAACTACCCCACTCACCCACGGCTGGTTCAACAGGGATTGTTCCAAAGCCCTGCGACTTTTGAAAGCAGCTTTGAAGTCTAACCCTAGAAATCGTGTAGAGGTCCAGCAAGCCAGACACAACTACCGTATCCAGCGTCAGGCAAGGAAAAACCAGCTGAAGTCGCAGGCCTGGTCAGCTCTTGTGGAAGCCTCTGGGAAGAGGGATAACACTGCTTTCTGGAGGGCAGTCAACGCCCCCTTTTTCCGATCCTCTCAGCCACCGATTTTGGACTCAGCTATTACCCCAGAAACTTGGGTTAAACACTTTAGTACATTATATAACCCTATCGATTCGGATAATCGATCATTTGAGTGGGAAAATGATCTCAACTCCCCTCCTAACTCAACTATCACCACCCCCTTCCCTTTAAATATTTTCTTTGAGCATGCTGAGGTATTGATGGCCTTAAAAGACAGCCCCTCCGGGAAAGCCCCAGGCCCAGACTGCGTCCCAATAGATGTTTTTAAGTCACAACTTGACTTATGGGCCCCATTGCTTACCAATGTATTGAACTCTTTGAATACCACCGGTTTTATTTCCACCTGGCCAGAGGCAATCGTCGTCCCGATCTTTAAAAAAGGCGCAAGGGATAATCCCGCCAATTATCGCCCAATCTCACTTTTAGACTCCCTCATGAAGGTAGCTGGGCGAATCATTTTAAATAGAATACATGACTAGCTAAGCACTCAAGATATTATCTCTGACCTGAAATATGGCTTCAGACAAGGCAAGGGTACTATAGAACAGGGCCTTAACCTGACCCTAATAATAGCCAAATATACCCAGGCAAAAAAAGGTAACCTCTTTATAACTTTTGTAGACCTCAGTTCTGCATTTGATTGTGTTGACCACATGCAGCTATGGGAATCCCTTGCAGAGATTGGCTTAGATCCCCTCATTATATTATTCATTAAAGAACTGTATAGGGACGCATCGGCCCGCGTGAGATATGGTAATAATGGAGAATGCTCTGACAAGTTTTTCATCAGACGAGGTGTTAGACAGGGTTGTATACTAGCCCCCTTACTTTTCACCCTTTATATCAACTCTGTTAGCCTTCATCTGAATAGAACTTTCCACGATTACCCCACAATTAATGGTAAACCTATTCCCATCTTGCTCTACGCAGACGATGCTGCAATTATGTCCCAGACTCGTATGGGGCTACAAAGGGCAGTCACTGAATTCACTGACTTCATGTCAAAGAGAGGCTTAAATGTCAACACCTCTAAAACCTACACCATGTCCTGCGGCCTAGGGATTGGCAAAAAACCATGTGCCATCTTTCTGAATGGCAAAAAATTAATTAACATTGATAGTTTCCCTTACTTGGGCATTACCTTTAATAAGAGGGGCACTTGGCGAGCCGCGGCCCAAGCCAGAGGTTTAGCATTGTCTAAAGCCATAGGAGCACTGACCAACTTTTCCAAAAAATTAGGGGGTCGTCCAATAAGCCCTTTACTTCAGATCTACCGGGCGAAGTGCATTTCAACTGGTACCTATGGATCGGGGATCTGGGGGATTGAACCCGCTGAGCACATCCAACGCCTTGAGAATGCTTTTTTACGTTACCTTCTGGCAGTTCCTCCTGGCACTTCCACTTATATGGTGCATACTGAATTGGGCCTCACTTACATTGCGGATACTATTAATTCTTCCCCACTCATATTATGGCATAAAGTCTGGACCAACGAAGAGACACCTTTTAACAGGGAAATTATTACAGACTGTCTAAAACTGAAAGAGGTCAGGAACATCAAATGGTTGAATTACGTCAAGAGGTTATCCATTGACATAGGGCATCCTGAATTTTTTAATGACCCTTCAACCCTAGTTAACGTTGCAAAAGCCAAGCTAAAGGGACTTGTTCTAAATCACTTGAGCTGCCAACGATGGTCCCTAGAAAAACAGAAGAGTACAATTGCTGACTATCAACATTTGATCACTACGAGCGGTATACAGCAATATTTACTCTTAGAACCATCACCGTTTACCCGCATGCTCCTGACCCGCTTTCGTACTAACACTTTTTTTAGACTTTTAACTTTTCCCAATTCAAATTGCTGGTCCAGTGACTTATTGAAATGCCCATGTGATGGCCTTTCGACCCAATCTAACATTCATTGCATCCTATTTTGTAGATTTTATCAACTCCCAAGGATCATTTTCTTAAAACCGCTGCTTAAATCATGGGGATTACGCTCTTGTAAACTGGCTTATCAAAAACTAAAAATTTTGGAAACACCTTTAGCCCTGGCAGCCATCTCATCCTACCTGAAAATGACGACGAGGCTAAGGATATCAATGCAGACTTAAGTGGATCCGTATCTTGTTGCTTTGACTGTATTCATACTTTTTACTCTGATCTTAATTATGTTACAATTAGAATGAAATTTTAACCTGTTTTTATTGGATTTTTATATGTATGTACTTTTATGATACTGTTTTTATACATATCGAATAAAGTTCATTATCTATCTATCAAGTTCAGGGTGCAGGGATGTCTCCTAAATACTAAATTTAGGGGTGCTAAAAGGGAGTGACAGGTAGTAGCTAATGGGCTACCTACCTTTAGGCTATATGCACTCTCTAAGTGACTATTTCCTGTGGGAAGGGGCACTACCCTGACCCTAATTTTCCCTCAAACCAAGATGGAGGGAAATAAAAAGTGGGGTCCACATCGCCTGGCTCACTTTAGGGTTGGTGCTGGCTAAATGGGGACCCACCTCCTAATTTACCTAATTTCCCCAACTGTCCTCACACCAAATGTGGAGTAGGAAAGAAGGGCTGGCATCCCCCATTAGCTGGGGCTGCCTGGGTCGCATTTCAAAGTCAGCATCGCCTTTTAAGCTTCCCCCCTAGGAAGGCCATCCTGTCCTGGGGAAGGTGTGAAGCATCCCGCCCAGAGCAGGATTTGTTTCTGGCCTCTGAGAGCGCTGACCCTCACCCCATGAGGCCAGAAACATGTTGGGTGGTGGCAGGCAGGCTAAGAATAGTCAGAGACCACACCATTACTTGGTAGGTTTTCAGGGGACCCTCTGAACTATGTGCATTTATTAGTAGATCCATCACTGTTAGGATTTATTAAGGCAAGATGTTTGGAACCAAACATCTTAGGGGACTGTGAAGCCATCATAGTGCTATGAAACACGTGTGTTATGTTATATTAAAAGTATTCAAAGCGCAGTGGCTGCTCCCAATGGAGTGCCCCACACTAGGATTGCCCTATCCAGATGCAGCGGTCATAAGAAAAGAAAGAGAGAAGATTACTTAAAAAGGAAAAGAAAAACAGAGCAGGAAGTGGAAAGACAGCCAACGAGGAGAGCAAAAAAGTTAGGTTAGCCTAACAAACCACGTTTTAAGTTTCTTCCTGAAGGTTTTTTCTACAGGTTCTTGTCTCATGTGAATTGGCAGGGTGTTCTACAACTTCGATGCCCGAAAACCAAAGGAGCAACCACCCAAGCGGGATCTTTTTATGACGGGCATTGCTGCCAGTGTGGCGTCTGTCGATCTGAGTCTTCTACTGGGTTGGTGGGGTTTGACTAACGAGGAAGGATAACGAGGGTCTTTGCCATTAAAAATTCTGTGGCAGAAGCACACAGCTTTGAAGGAAATTCTGTTGCTCAATGGAAGACAATGTAGATTTTCCAGGGCTGGGCCTTTGGGTACCCACCTTTCGAGCTTCAGCAATAGACATGCCGCATTCTGCACTCTCTGCAGTTTTTTTAATCTGCCTTGTGTGGCTCAGATATAAAGTATCGTACAGTAATCCAATTTGGACATAATGAGAGCCTAAACTGCTGTTTTCTTGGCACATATAGGAAGGAGGTGAAGGACTTTGTTCAGAGTCTTGAGAATGCCAAAACACTTCCTGGCCAAGCAGAATATGTGGCTCCTAAAAGTAAGGTTGGAATCAAACAGGATACCCATATTTTTCACCCTGGGCTTGGGATCTGGAGTAGGAGAGACTTCCTTTGGCCACTGAGGTGATTACCAAACCGATGGTTGTTTCCCAACAATGAGTACCTCTGTTTTATTTGCATTCAACTGGAGGCAACTCCTATTCATCCATTCCGCAAGATCCCTCAGGCAAGATCTAAATAGGGGTGCCGCCCCCTCCTCCTGGGAGAGAGTGACAGTAAGCTGTGTGTCATCGGCATAAGACACTTAGGTGACATTGTGTCGCTCTATGGCATCAGTTAGGAGACAAATGTAAAAATTAAACAGCACTGGGCACAATTTCGAACCCTGAGGCACCCGCTGAGGCAGAGCAAGAACTTTGGAGGAGAAGGGAGTTTGCACCACTTGAAATGTGCGGTCCTGGAGGAAAGAGGCCAGCCATGTCAGGGCTTAGCCACTGATGCTGTAACTCCCTAGTCATTCTAACAGAAAGCCATGGAATACGGTATCAAATGCTGCGCCAAGGTCCACCTTAATCAATGCGGCTGTTTGACCTTGGTCAGTACAGAATCTAAGAGATTTAGAGGCCAGCAGTAAGGCTGATTCAGTGCTGTACTGAGCCCGGAACCCTGATTGTGTTTCGTGGCTTACGTTGTTTGACTCCATGAAACTTAGCAGTTGAGCATTAGCATGTTTCAAAGCGATTTTTGAGTAAGGGGAGGAGCAAAACAGGCCTAAACGTTTCTCGAAGGGACAGATCTAATGAAGGTGTTTTAAGGAGCAGCTTTACAGTAGCATGCTTTCACTTGGTAGGAGCTACGCCTGTTGAAACCGAAATTTTGAGCTCAACCTAGACAAAATAATCTCTGTTCCCAGAACTAGAATTCTAGGTGGAGCCGGATCAGAGGGGAATCCAGCTTTTACCTTGATAAGAAGCATGCAAAGTTACTCTAAGGAGGGAGTGGTGAAATTGCCAAGGCCATCCTTCTATGAAGTAGTATCAAACCAGGCCTTTTGGCATCAGAAATCTCTTACTGTCTCGGGAAAGGAGTAGTAGATTTTTTGCGACCTTGTAAAAAAAGAAGCAGGCAATCGGGTGACAGCTCTCTAAGGATGGAACTCTGTGAATGGATACATGTTCCAGAAATTATAGGGATTTAACAATTGAGGAAACGTCCTATGAGGAGCTGGACGAGGACTCTGATCTTATGCATATAGAATGTGCTTACCCTAGTCCAGAAAAGCTTATGGTATTCCTTTAGGGCCGCAGAGTAGTTGGCTTTACTATTGGCACTGAAATCTTAACGCCATATGCGTTCTAGACCTTTACAAGATTTCTCTCATAAACATAGTTCCTCATTGAACCATTCTGCAGATGGTTTGGAGTGGGTGGCGTGATATTCTGTCAGCTGTGAAATGCTATCAAAGGCCCCGTGATCCAGTCTTCAAGATGCTGGTTGGCCGACTCGATGTTGGTTTTAAGCTGAGATCCCTCATTTGCAAGAGTGTCAATAAAGGCCTTCGGGATGACCTTTGCCCATTTCCTTATTTTATATTTCACACTCTCCTTGAAGGTTGAAATGGGACTGGCCAGAGGGAAATTAAATAGGATAATGTAGTGGTCGGCCAAATGACAGGGATAGGGTCTCAACTGTCAATGCAGTGGAATTTGAGAAAATCGGATCCAACATATGGCTAAGGATGTGGGTGGGAGCAGTCACCCATTGCACAATCTGAAGGATCTCTAAATCCTCAATGAGGGTGGAGGCTCGATGACAGGTTTACATCATCACAATGCAGATTCAGATCACCTGTAACTGTCAGGTTAGCGTAGCGCAGCGCGTAAGAGGACAGGATGTCTGCTAGTGAAGAAATAAGATTTGTGGCTATTCCAGGTGGAGGATAAATTATAAATCCAGCTACCATACTGTTATTAGAAATGGTTAAGTGAAAAGGACTGCTTCACAATCTATGATACCAGGTTCATGTATGGTACAGCAGGTAGATTGGTTAAATATGATCGCAATCCCCCCTCTTTGGGCAATATGTTCCTGTCTGACTATTTGATAGCCTGTCGGGATCGAGCTATGGATCTCTAGGGTGGAATATTCTGTAAGCCTGGTCTCTGATAGAAAGAGTAAATCTGGCACTTACCGCATCCCAGGGTTTTCTTGCTGGTTTTCTGAGCAACATCCAGGGTGTGGTGGCACTCCACTGCTAGGGTGGGCACCAGTCAGAAAAGCTCTTAGCCCGTATACCGTCTGGTTTGGGGGTCAGACGCGGACGGGCATAGACAGGCTTGCCTTTGTCACGCCTTCTGCGCAACAGCAGTGCGTCCGCGCGCTGGACATGAATGTGTAGCCCGCTCTCCAAGAGGCGTGGCTGTGATGTAGGCAAAAGGTAGAAGAGACCTAGGAGGGGCAAAGAAAAACAAGCACGCACCTGTCTGGAAAGCTTCCCTTCCAGGCAGGTGATACTGGAAAAATTATCGTGGTAAAAATATACATTTTTAAAATATATTTAAGGGAGAGAAACAATATCTACAAAGTTAAAAAGTGTTCAAGGTGCTCTTGCTCAGATGCCACCAAGCCCTCCACCGGAGCCAGGCACCTCTGTGCACTTATACAGGGAAATTAAGAGATTGAGTGAAGGACCACACAAACAAGCAGTTAGTGCACAAAAAAACAGGTAGCGACAATGCTCCTACCAGTGAGCAATGTCGTAAGTATCCAGCCCATTTACTCTCTATGGCTTCCCTGTGCACTTACAATATCCAAGAATGGACTTAATGCTGTAGGGTCATACCTGCTCATGCAGATATGTCCACACATGAGATATACTGCAAACTTCCTTAGGGCTGTAAGGCCTGCAGTAACAGCGACTTAAATATACCTCCTTCAGTGTATGTGGGCATGGCACAGAGGGCTCAGTGCCATGTTGACTCTTTAGTTTTCTCTGCACCAAGACACGCAGCCTGCAATGGCAGCTTGCATGGTCTTGGTGAGGGGTCTCTGGGATGGCACAATTTGTGCTGCAGTTCCAGTGGACCCTCTTCAGCCTCAGTGCCCTAGGTACCATTTACTAGGGGCTTATAGATGTTGCTGAAGTTGTGCCAATTGTGGCCCAGTTTTAGGGAAAGAACAATGGTACTGGGAACCTGGTTAGCATTAACCCAGTACACCTCAGTCAAAGTTGCCTAAAAAACCAAGCAAATAGTGTGGGGGGGGATGGGTTACTGCAACAAGAACCCCGTTTCTCACAAAATATATTTCTAATCCTGGACATGCCCCTCGCTTTTACCGACCCTTCAGCAGGGCATCAATATGATGTAATACATGGGGAATTTATGATATAGGAGGTGCATTTGTAGAGTAAATGTGTACTTGCAAACATATTTCTAGGGGCCAAAAAGTATGGTATTTGCCGTGACCAAGAGCCATGTTGAAGCTCCCAAAGTGAGGGCTGCGTGGGGAGATTTAAGATGGGCATAGGCGCAGCGACGTATGTATATGTTCCTGACACTGCATTGTGGAGATATTTTTACAGTTTCATTCCATACTACTCTCTAAATTAAGCTGCTAGTCATAGATGTGACAATACAGGGTTATGTTGAACCAAAGTTACTATCCCTCAACTGCAGCCTGGGCTAAGCCTTCTCTACTTGCTGTTGCTACCTTCGCTGGGTCAAGTGTGCAACGGAAGTAAGTTGGCTATCAAACTGGAATGGAATACAATCTTAGGCCAGAAGTGTAATTCTACATTATTTATATGTACCTCCAAGTTTTGTGATCTTTCTTTGGCATTGTATTATTGTCCTGTGTAATCTCAAACTTGCTTTTAGTTTTCACTAAAATATATTTTAGTACAACCAAATCTTTCGGTAATTTTGCTGCAAAATAGTTTATTAGGAATTTCAATTGTGTAGGAGGCTTGAAGTTTCAGTTTTTCAGGCTGGCTTTAGGTGACAGCACTGAGCCAGAGCTCATGTGCTAGGTTTGGAGATAGCCATAGTTGTATATGTTGATGACAGTTTTTAGTGATTGGTTGCCGTTTTGGAGGGAGTAGAGACCCAATGTTGTTTATTTACCATCTTTTAGAGTCTGATGCCAAGTTCTCTAGAGAGGTGTAGTGCTGTGGCAACAAATGATGGATGAAATGCTGAAAGAATCAAACATTTACTCCCAGCCAAGAAATCTGGGTTAACTCCATCCTTCTTTTGCTCTCTATGCCAACCCAAGTTTTGGCCCAGCCATATGCAGATCAGTCTTGACCTTGCTCCTCATGTGAACAGTTCAGCCCGAACTGCCAAGCCGAGTCCACCCTGGACTGGAAACAAGCATCTGGGGACTGGTTTCGAGGTAACACCCCTCATCAGCCAAGCTAGTTGGAATCCAGTGGCACAGCAGTCAAGGGACTCACATCTGGGCATACCAATACCACTTAGGGGGAGAAGTGCTGTGGCAACAAATGAGGGATGGAATGCTGAATGAATCAAACATTCAACTGCCGTCAAGAGGACTAGGTTAAATCCATCCTTCTTTCACTCACTATGCCATCCTAGTTTGGGCCCAGCCATATGCAAATCATTCTTGACCCTGCTGATGGGAGCAGTCCAACCCGAACTGCCAAGCCGGGTCCTCCCTGGACCAGAAACAAGCATCCTAAGATTGGTTTCGGAGTTTCACCCCTCATCACCCAGGATAGCTTGAATCTGGTGGCTCGGATTGGGGGGCGCTATTTCAGCTTCAAGGCCTCCCAGCTGTGGAACTCGCTCCCACTGGTACTTCGTAGTACTCCCAACTTGCTTCAATTCAGAAAGAATTTGAGACCTGGCTTTTTAATCTTTCTGTTTAGGTGGATTTTCTTCTCTTTCTTTTTCGGGGCTCCTGTTTTTCTTGTTATGTTGTTATACACTGCAGCTGTATGTGGAAAGCGCCGGGACACTCTTTTAGAGTAGCCGAGCGCTATATAAACGCATTTTAACATAACATAACATAACGTAGCGAGCACGGGACCCACGTTTGGGTTTACCTTTCCCACTTAGGGTGACAAATGCAAAAAGAACAGATGAAAGACGGAATGCTGAATCAATCAAACATTCACCCCCAGTCACAGAACTGGGTTAAATCCATTGTAAATAAATAATTATTTTTCCCTCGTGGTCGTATGTCAAAATCCCCCCGCACTGTGCCCACCGCTCTTACCTGCACGGACCGCGGCTGTTTATTTTGACTTTTTGCTTCAACACTCACGCACCTACTCACAGACCCACATGGCAGACTTTGGCAGAATAAAATAAAATAATTGAAGCACTTACCTGGGTCCGCGCTCGTTTTTCCAAGGAGTTGGAGTGGTGACGAGGTGCTTGATATATATATATATATATATATATATATATATATATATATATATATATATATATATATATATATATATATATATGCAAAAAAGAAGCAGAGAACACTGGGTAGTTCTCAAGTTTAGGTGGAAAGCAGCTCCTGTATGGAGCACTCTCAACACCAGCGACACTCTAGATCTGCTCACCTCAAATGTCTGTTTTTCTATCAAAATCTTTAAGCATAGGATTAGCACAGTGCCATCCACGCCGAGATAGAAAAGGACAAAGTCTTTGGCCATTTGTACAGCAAAGTCTTTAAGCATAGGACTAGCACAGTGCTGTCCTTGCCGAGCTGTAAAATGACAAAAGTCAATTACCACTCCAGGCACAGTATTACAGCTTTGAGTTGGTAAAATACCAATCAAGCCAACCTGAAATGAGTAAAAGCAACCCCTGACACAGTGTTTCGCTCTAATTAGAGCTCTTCAGAGAGGTATAGCTTTGTCCAGACACAAGGGAGCACCCAGTATAAGTCAAAGAAATACCCTTTCAGGCATAGAGTGACGAATAAATTATGCAAAAAAGAAGCAGAGAACTCTGGGTAGTTCTCAAGTTTAGGTGGAAAGCAGCTCCTGTATGGAGCACTCTCAACACCAGCGACACTCTAGATCTGCTCACCTCAAATGTCTGTTTTTCTATCAAAATCTTTAAGCATAGGATTAGCACAGTGCCATCCACGCAGAGATAGAAAAGGACAAAGTCTTTGGCCATTTGTACAGCAAAGTCTTTAAGCATAGGACTAGCACAGTGCTGTCCTTGCCGAGCTGTAAAATGACAAAAGTCAATTACCACTCCAGGCACAGTATTACAGCTGTGAGTTGGTAAAATACCAATCAAGCCAACCTGAAATGAGTAAAAGCAACCCCTGACACAGTGTTTCGCTCTAATTAGAGCTCTTCAGAGAGGTATAGCTTTGTCCAGACACAAGGGAGCACCCAGTATAAGTCAAAGAAATACCCTTTCAGGCATAGAGTGACGAATAAATTATGCAAAAAAAAGACTTTGTCCTTTTCTATCTCGGCGTGGATGGCACTGTGCTAATCCTATGCTTAAAGATTTTGATAGAAAAACAGACATTTGAGGTGAGCAGATCTAGAGTGTCGCTGGTGTTGAGAGTGCTCCATACAGGAGCTGCTTTCCACCTAAACTTGAGAACTACCCAGAGTTCTCTGCTTCTTTTTTGCATAATTTATTCGTCACTCTATGCCTGAAAGGGTATTTCTTTGACTTATACTGGGTGCTCCCTTGTGTCTGGACAAAGCTATACCTCTCTGAAGAGCTCTAATTAGAGCGAAACACTGTGTCAGGGGTTGCTTTTACTCATTTCAGGTTGGCTTGATTGGTATTTTACCAACTCAAAGCTGTAATACTGTGCCTGGAGTGGTAATTGACTTTTGTCATTTTACAGCTCGGCAAGGACAGCACTGTGCTAGTCCTATGCTTAAAGACTTTGCTGTACAAATGGCCAAAGACTTTGTCCTTTTCTATCTCGGCGTGGATGGCACTGTGCTAATCCTATGCTTAAAGATTTTGATAGAAAAACAGACATTTGAGGTGAGCAGATCTAGAGTGTCGCTGGTGTTGAGAGTGCTCCATACAGGAGCTGCTTTCCACCTAAACTTGAGAACTACCCAGAGTTCTCTGCTTCTTTTTTGCATAATTTATTCGTCACTCTATGCCTGAAAGGGTATTTCTTTGATATATATATATATATATATATATATATATATATATATATATATATATATATATATATATATATATATATATATATATATTCACTTAAAAAACCATAGGTTTCACACACGTTATATTTAGGAATTAGCATATAAAAAACCTTGCAAATTCACTTAAAAAACCATAGGTTTCACACATGTTATAGTTAGCTGGACATTTCACTCGTAAAAAACCATTGAAATTCCCCCGTTATAGTTAGTTCAGATAACTATAACTCGCGCTCCCGCAAGCCACTGCCCATGACGTCACATATTACATCACTCATGACATGGTCAGTGGCATCACTAATGACATCACTGATGACATCATCCTTGTGATAGAGTGGCGGTCGCGCGAGTTATAGTTATCTGAACTAACTATAACGGGGGAATTTCAATGGTTTTTTACGAGTGAAATGTCCAGCTAACTATAACATGTGTGAAACCTATGGTTTTTTAAGTGAATTTGCAAGGTTTTTTAAATGCTAATTCCTAACTATAACGTGTGTGAAACCTATGTTTATTTAAGTGAATTTGTAAGGTTTTTTAAATGCTAAGTTATGTATGTATTATTGTATTTTTTATATATTTATTTTACAATAAGCTACCTATGTATATAGTTATAGATTGACTGTATCCTGTAATATGGAATGACTCGTTTAAAATTATTTATTTTTTTTTAAAGGTTTTTCGGGGTGCACGCACCGTGCGCACACCCCGCGATTTTTTGAAAAATAAAAATTTTTTCACCCTTCTGGGTCCTTCAGGGACCCCCTGACAAAGGCTAGGGGGTCAGGAACTCTCTCCCCCCTTTTCACGATCTCCACCTTTCTTTTTCACTGTCACACACAAAACACACAAAATCGCGGCCGATACTTCCTGATTTCGACCGATTTGAATGTTGACTGACATGTAACCACCAATTAGAATTACGCTTGCGCACGTTATGGTGCGCGCACGGTGCGCGCTTATAGATATTTATGTACTTTTAACTGCAATTTTCTCAGGAACTACTGAACAGATTGACACCATATATGCAAAAGGCACATGCCTGACCTGAGGACTACCTCTTTGCCAAATTTAAAGTAATTCTGTTCAGCCGTTGGGGCTGTACCTTCGACTAAAGGTCCTATGGGAAAATGCATGGGGAAAACGTGTTTTGGGACCCCCCTTTTTTCTCAGCCCCCGCTTGATGAATCACCCCGAGACTTTCACGGCAGGAGCTGAGCGGAGCGCCCCATTAGTTTTGAAAATTTCGCGAGGATTCGTCAACCGGCGCCAAAGTTATTCAAAATAGAATTTTCAGATTTCCTATGGAAACTCGGTCCTAACTATAACTATCTACTGGCGACCGCCAGTAGATAATATATATATATATATATATATATATATATATATATATATATATATATATATATATATATATATATATATATATGCCACAAAAATCCCAGTAAGGAGAGTCGACGCCGTGTCGTTCAGTTAATTTGCTTTAATGTCAGCTGTTAACGTTAGACGCGTTTCGCCTGTCCAGCAGGCTTGCTCACTAACATTTCAATAAAGTTTTTTACACCATTTTAACTGAAAATGTTGCCGTGTCATGTAAGAACTACAGAACATAAAGGGTGAAGACAGACTTGTAGTTTTAACTCAAAATTCATCATTTAACCAAAACAGTGTTGTGCCTTGTACAATTTAAAGATTACTCAAACAATACAAATGCAAGTGCAATAAGTATCATGGCTTCGATACACCCAATCTATTGAGTATTAGATTATTTGAATTTTTAAATTTTATAATCTTTTCCAATTTGCTCTAACCATGAGCGGGCAACACAGTTTATTCACAAAATTCATAGAGCTATTTCTAATTATAATGCTCTATTAACTGCCCCAGTGGGCCAAAATGTTATTGTCAGTCATGCATTGCTAACATCACCCGGTCCTATGCCCACATCACCGTTATTACTAGATAGGTTAACGCCCGATAGTATCATTTTGTTACCTAACACATAACCATATTGACAATATCTGTATGTATTGCCCCAGTGGGCTATTATTCTATTCCATATTGGGTGTAATCTTAATTATTTACAAGGAGCTCTTCTTTGCAAAAACAATTCGCTGTCTTCATTACCCTCATGTTCATAGTATAAGTGAAATAAAACAGTAAAAAAAAGGAAATAACAGGATCGATAAGATAGTTACAAATATGTATGGAGATCTTCTTCCATATTCAGCCCCATTGGGGTCTTCGTATTAAGTTTGATAATGTAGCTAGATTCTAGCCTCCGTAATGCTTTTTGGCGATCCCCTCCCCTGATGTTCACTACAGCATCGATCACATAATATGACAACCCATTTGTATCACTGTTATGGCATCTCTCAAAGTGTCGAGCAACTGGATAAGCTTTATCCACATTTTTAATTGCTCGTATATGCTGCAACACTCGCTTGTGGACTTGAAGAATAGTGCTGCCTACGTACTTCAGGCCACAGGGGCACTGAAGCACATAGACAGCAAAATCGGTTTTACAGGAAAATTGGCCTTTTATTTTCTGTTCTTTCTTCATAAAACCTGGGATGCAACTAGAGGTATTTTTTCCAAAGGTACAGGCCTTACATTTTGTGCACTTCAAAAACCCGTCCTTTCTGACTAACCATGATTTACTCATTTTTACCTGAGTTTTAGTAGGCAGCATATTACTCACTAGAGCCTGCTTGAGGGAACGAGCCTTTCTGAAAGTAATAAGAGGCCTTCTTTGCACAAATGTTTTCAAGATTGGGTCATTGCGAATGATGTGCCAATGCTTTTGCAGGATGTGTCTCAAATCATTATGTTGGTTATTGAATGTGGTAATCATTCTGCATTGAGAATTCTCTCTCTTTTTGTTCTTATTTTTTCTAGGGTTAAAGAGTACTTCTTCCCTCGATTTCTGAGTTGCCTTCCTTATCGCTTCTTGAATGCACTCCTGAGAGTATCCTCTCATGCAGAATCTACTTTTAAGACATTCTAATTCTGCATCCAAATCTTTTTTCGTGCTACAGTTCCTCATTGCTCTAAGGCATTCCCCATAGGGGATACTTCTGACTAGGTTAGCCGGATGGAAACTCGTTGCATGAAGCAACGTGTTCCCATCTGTCGGTTTGCGAAACAACTTGGTATGTAAATGCCCTTGGTAGGTATAGACTGTTAGATCTAAGAGGTTCACCTCTGAACTGCTGATAACACTGGTGAACTTCAAATTTAATTGATTGATCTGAAGTTTATTGACAAAGTCTTGGGCGCTCTTTTCATCCCCCTTCCACACAATAAAAAGGTCATCGATAAATCGACTCCACATGATCACATTTTCTTGCTCTTCTCGTTGGAAAAGGGATTGGACCACCTGCTCCTCCCACCAGCCCATATGCAAATTAGCATAGCTGGGGGCGAAGCAGGTGCCCATAGCTGTCCCACAGAGTTGGTGATAAAGATCACCATTAAAAAGAAAAAAATTATTTTCTAAGCACATGGTGATCATGGTTAACAACATTTGTGTGTGGTGCCAAAACTTTGCTGGTCTACTCCCCAAGAAATGTTTAACAGCATTCAGCCCATCTTTGTGCCGAATGCTGGTATCCAAAGTTGTAACGTCAATGATCATTAAAAGGAAATCAGGTTCCCATGGCACATCATATACTCTTCGTTTTGGAGGCGGTGGGTTTACCGTGGCACCTGTGGAATTTGTTTGATACCACCGACCCCCCCAGCCGTGGATGCAGGAAAGCGGCAATGCGACCTGGAAGAGTAGTGAGAAACTACCGGAAAGGCTACCTACGTACCCCGTCGAGTCGGAGGACCCGAGGAGTCCGTGGACAGTGCTGAGGTAAGCGCTTGCTTATGCGGAAGTGGGGAGAAGGGAAAGCCAGTGAAACTTTGTTTACCGCAGGTACTTTCTGCATGCGGCAACTGGCGGTTCGCTCAGAGCGTTAAAATTAACAAGCTTTTCATTAAATTGCAATACCATGTCAGCTGCAGAATTAAAGGATCGTGAGGAAGCATCACTATCAATTTTCAATGATAATGTTCCCAGTAACAGCAAGAGAACGGAGGCAACAAGTGAGAACACTAAATTAAGTGATGTAGCATCCCGTTTAAAACGTCTGGAGAAATTGAAGCGGGCAGAATTATCTAAATGGTGGGAGGCAAAGTCGCTGAATCATTACCTGGAAGTCAAGAGAATTCCACGGGGACTCAGAATATTGGTGGCACCCACATATGAAGACCCCAACCCGAACATGCTCAGAGAATGGGCTGATAACAATCAGGAGTCCTCTAGCAGAATGCTAATGATTCTGATCAAATATGCGGAAATAGATCGCGCTAAAATGATGGAAGAGATTCAACAGATTTCAGACATGCTCAGTAAGGAGATTGAACAAGAACCAATCATAAAATTTATGAATGAAATGAAAGATCGTTTGAGCAAGTTAGAAGCTACCATCAAGGAAAGAAATGCGCAAAAATTTCTACGAGACAAAATCGACTATGATCGGGGACAAATTTACACTTTCGCCAAGAAATTCGAGAACATGAGGAGACAAAGGTTGAATATCAGCAGTCAAGGAATACAGGCTCAACAATCGGATCTCAGCAGTATACAGAGTTCTGAACTTGATACCGATCTTGAGGAAGGTGCGTCCAATATAAGACCAACAGCAATTCCATCAGTAATCGATGAATTTGATATTTTAAGGAAAGAGAGACGTTTGAATCTGCGTCCAAGACCCCCATTAAACTCCAGACCTCAAAGAGCAAGAGGCAGAGGAGGAAGAGGCGCAAAGGTGCCAAGCTATGCAACATCAGGAGAGAAACCCAAGTTCAAAGGCAAGAAGTAAATGAAGATGAAAACGTAACAATTGTGAACTTAACCAATATCACTCTCTCGAATGAGGAAGAAAGAATTCTACGACTAGGTCTTTCATATTGTCCGCAAACTGACATGGACTATACTAATACGAGAGTAGATGTGTTCAAATTTGTAAGGTCACTTAAACTGAAAAAGTTCTTTGCAGTTACTCCTAAAAATACAGCCAATCTCACAACAAGTGCAGTCTATGATGGAGAAGAGACTTTTGCTGTGAGTGATCTCAATTTAATGATTGATTTACAAGAACTGCAATTGGGAAATGATGCAAGCTGTGAAATCACAGTCACCCAAGATCTACTGAACACATCGAGTAAAGTTACACAATTGGCAGAATCTGAGGCAAGTCAAATCAACAGCAGTGAATTGACGAATTTTAAGATGCCTTCTAAATTTACACCAATAACAGCAAGGGACTCTGTGGATGTCTTCAATGATCTGGTTGTCAATGAGGTCAAAGAATTGTGCACACAAATAAATGCAAAGAAAAAACCATGCACGAAACAAGCGAGAGATCATTACAGGCTGGTTGAGAAACTGTCTAACAATGACGATTGCATTGTATGGAATGCGGATAAGGGGGGCAATATAGTCCTGTGGGGTAGGCAGCAATACCTTACAGAAGCCTATAAACAACTGGGTAATAAAGTCAACTATGTCAAAGTGCAAGAAGATGTGATGATTAAGAGTTTTGACATGTATAATTTACGACTACTAGAGTGGCGTAGACAGGGCCTTATTGGCCAAGATGAATGGTCCTATTTAACAATTTCTAATCCCACCACCCCAGTGTTCTATCTAATTCCCAAAGTCCACAAGGACATTCCAAATCCCCCAGGTTGCCCTATTATTTCAGCAATCAACAGTGCTTTGAACATACATCGAAGTATGTTGATTCATTTTTGTGTCCTCTAGTTAGTAAGCTTCCTTCTTTCATCCAGGACACAGGGGACTTTCTACGAAGAGTATATGATGGGAACCTGATTTCCTTTTAATGACCATTGACGTTACAACTTTGTATACCAGCATTCGGCACAAAGATGGGCTGAATGCTGTTAAACATTTCTTGGGGAGTAGACCAGCAAAGTTTTGGCACCACACACAAATGTTGTTAACCATGATCACCATGTGCTTAGAAAATAACTTTTTTCTTTTTAATGGTGATCTTTATCACCAACTCTGTGGGACAGCTATGGGCACCTGCTTCGCCCCCAGCTATGCTAATTTGCATATGGGCTGGTGGGAGGAGCAGGTGGTCCAATCCCTTTTCCAACGAGAAGAGCAAGAAAATGTGATCATGTGGAGTCGATTTATCGATGACCTTTTTATTGTGTGGAAGGGGGATGAAAAGAGCGCCCAAGACTTTGTCAATAAACTTCAGATCAATCAATTAAATTTGAAGTTCACCAGTGTTATCAGCAGTTCAGAGGTGAATTTCTTAGATCTAACAGTCTATACCTACCAAGGGCATTTACATACCAAGTTGTTTCGCAAACCGACAGATGGGAACACGCTGCTTCATGCAACGAGTTTCCATCCGGCTAACCTAGTCAGAAGTATCCCCTATGGGGAATGCCTTAGAGCAATGAGGAACTGTAGCACGAAAAAAGATTTGGATGCAGAATTAGAATGTCTTAAAAGTAGATTCTGCATGAGAGGATACTCTCAGGAGTGCATTCAAGAAGCGATAAGGAAGGCAACTCAGAAATCGAGGGAAGAAGTACTCTTTAACCCTAGAAAAATAAGAACAAAAAGAAAGAGAATTCTCAATGCAGAATGATTACCACATTCAATAACCAACATAATGATTTGAGACACATCCTGCAAAAGCATTGGCACATCATTCGCAATGACCCAATCTTGAAAAAAGTTGTGCAAAGAAGGCCTCTTATTACTTTCAGAAAGGCTCGTTCCCTCAAGCAGGCTCTAGTGAGTAATATGCTGCCTACTAAAACTCAGGTAAAAATGAGTAAATCATGGTTAGTCAGAAAGGACGGGTTTTTGAAGTGCACAAAATGTAAGGCCTGTACCTTTGGGAAAAATACCTCTAGTTACATCCCAGGTTTTATGAAGAAAGAACAGAAAATAAAAGGCCAATTTTCCTGTAAAACCGATTTTGCTGTCTATGTGCTTCAGTGCCCCTGTGGCCTGAAGTACATAGGCAGCACTATTCTTCAAGTCCACAAGCGAGTGTTGCAGCATATACGAGCAATTAAAAATGTGGATAAAGCTTATCCAGTTGCTCGACACTTTGAGAGATGCCATAACAGTGATACAAAAGAGTTGTCATATTATGTGATCGATGCTGTACCAGTGAACATCAGGGGAGGTGATCGCCAAAAAGCATTACGGAGGCTAGAATCTAGCTACATTATCAAACTTAATACGAAGACCCCAATGGGGCTGAATATGGAAGAAGATCTCCATACATATTTGTAACTATCCTATCGATCCTGTTATTTCCTTTTTTTAACTGTTTTATTTCACTTATACTATGAACATGAGGGTAATGAAGACAGCGAATTGTTTTTGCAAAGAAGAGCTCCTTGTAAATAATTAAGATTACACCCAATATGGAATAGAATAATAGCCCACTGGGGCAATACATACAGATATTGTCAATATGGTTATGTGTTAGGTAACAAAATGATACTATCGGGCGTTAACCTATCTAGTAATAACGGTGATGTGGGCATAGGACCGGGTGATGTTAGCAATGCATGACTGACAATAACATTTTGGCCCACTGGGGCAGTTAATAGAGCATTATAATTAGAAATAGCTCTATGAATTTTGTGAATAAACTGTGTTGCCCGCTCATGGTTAGAGCAAATTGGAAAAGATTATAAAATTTAAAAATTCAAATAATCTAATACTCAATAGATTGGGTGTATCGAAGCCACGATACGTATTGCACTTGCATTTGTATTGTTTGAGTAATCTTTAAATTGTACAAGGCACAACACTGTTTTGGTTAAATGATGAATTTTGAGTTAAAACTACAAGTCTGTCTTCACCCTTTATGTTCTGTAGTTCTTACATGACACGGCAACATTTTCAGTTAAAATGGTGTAAAAAACTTTATTGAAATGTTAGTGAGCAAGCCTGCTGGACAGGCAAAACGCGTCTAACGGTAACAGCTGACATTAAAGCAAATTAACTGAACGACACGGCGTCGACTCTCCTTACTGGGATTTTTGTGGCATATTGGGACCTAGTCTCGGAGGTCCGTAACGTCGACGCGCCCTTCGTTTTGGAGGCGGTGGGTTTACCGTGGCACCTCTGGAATTTATATATATATATATATATATATATATATATATATATATATATTTATATATTCACTGAAAAAAACATAAGTTTCATGCACGTTATAGTTAGGAATTGGCATTTAAAACACCTTAGAAATTCACTAAAAAAAACATTGGTTTCAGGGGCGTTATAGTTAGCTGGACATTTCCCTCATACAAAACCCTAGAAATTCCCCCGTTATAGTTAGTTCAGCTAACTATAACTTGCGCCCCCGCAATGCACTGCTGATGACGTCACATATTAATTCACTCATGACATGGTCAGTGACATCACTGATGACATCTCAAATGACATCACTGAAACCTATGGTTTTTTCAGTGAATTTCAAAGGTTTTTTAAATGCTAATTCCTATCTATAACTTATCTCTAAAGCTATGATGTTTAACTTATTTTTTCAATTAATTCTTTTAAAAATTAAAAAATATTATTTGTTTTATTGATTTTTTTAAAAAAATTGTAAATTTTAAAAAAAATATTTTAAAATATTTTTTAAAATATTTTTTAAATTATATTTTCAAAACTTTATTTGTTTCCATTGTTTGGGGATTCGCGCACCCTATGCGCACCGTTCTCGATCCCTGCGCGAAAGTACCCGCGTACGGTATTCGTTGGGTACGTGTTTGGTGCACGATTGCAATGCGACCGGTACGCAACTCCAAGCCTATACGCGACACGTACGATGTACTTTACGCGACGCTTGCGCGCTTCCGCGATACGTCATGTGCGTGTATGACGCGGTGGGTGCGCGAATCCCGCGAAACATTTTACATTTTAAAAAAACATATATATATGTATTTCATGTGAATATTAATTGAAGACAAACTCTAAACTACTCATAAAAGTAATACATTTTTACTTCTAATCCTATATTCGTTTTAAATTCAATTTCGCGGATGCGCGCTGGGTGCATGCTGCGTATGCGCACGGTGCGCGGATCCCATGTGACCTGAAAAAAAGAGATTTGATTGGTTCACTACACTTCCTATTCTAACTATTGTAAGACCCCACCCATTTCAATCAGCAGAGAAACCATCACTGTTAATTTTTTTTTTTTGTCCTAAAGTTCACTTTTTTGTTCTTCATGTTCCCTTTTTTTTGTTTAAAAAAAAAAATCCCAAAATCGTTGAAAAACCAAAATAGAAATATAAAAGAAAAAGAAGAAAAAATAAAGTTCTTCTAAGAACTAACTTTCCTGGTTTAAAAAAAGAGCTATATTTGTTTGTTAGTGTGTGAAAGTATAGATGAATGTATGTGTAGTACGTAATTGACTGAATAAATGCATTAGTAGTGTATGGTGAATGTATAAGTGCAGAACTATGAGAAAGTGCTGCAGCATCACACAGTAAGCTCTTTAACTGCAGTGTGCTGTGGTATTTCCGAAGCACAGGGATGCAACATATGTATGTAAATATGTTGCAAATCTATGCTTCTCTCTGCACGGCTGCTTAAACTGCAGCCATGTGGTGACACAGGCACCCTTGCACCATGGTGCAAGGATATCTGTGTCATGTGCTGTTTGTTTTTGTGCAGGAAGACACACCTTTCTGCACAAAAACAATCAGGAAACACATTTTTCTCCTTCAATGTATGCTGAACATTTTAGCATGCATTGAAGATTAAAAAATGAGAAATGAAAGTAATTCTCCTTGTTGTGCTTTCCTACACGAATTGGAGAATGGTGCAGCATTCGCACACATATCGAGATTTATGATTTCTGATAAATCTGGAGATGTGTCTTGTTCTATGAGTATTCAGTGCAATCACGCACAACAACACTTATAGAACACCCTTTCAACGCAAAGTGGTGTGTATGATGAGGTTGCAAATATGAAAGAGTGTCTTGCGCAATAACTATGTTACAAAAAGTGACATATTTCAGTTTTTCAAATTGCTTGCGAATGATAGAAGATGAGCACAGAGTTTTGTCTGCTAAGATGCTCAAAGAAGAATGATTGAAATGATTGCGGTCCTTCAATAGGTACAATGGGAAATATTATGATCCACTCAAATCTGTTTTTTTGGAGGTCACATGATATCCGATAACAGAGAGATTTCAAAACTACATAGGTATAAACAGAGTGTTTTTAAAAACGTGTTGAAACTTTGTAGCTTCTTGCAGATCTGCCCATTCTGCATATTAATACTTAGTTAAACTTACCTTCACAGTAATAGAAATTAAAAATGGTACACATTTTTTTCAGATGTTTTTTTGTAATGCAATTTGAGGTAAATTGCTTATCTTAGAATTAGGATCTGTGAAAGAAAAGAAAAAATAGTTATAACATGTAATAATACATTTTTTACAACACATCATAATTTCAACAAAGTAATTTGTTTGCCTTTTTTGCTGTTCTCAGAATATATTGAATTTCACTAGAAATAGTGATTTCAATCGTACTCATCACTTAACAGCGGGCAAAAAAAAAAAAAACAATCAAAAAGATTGTTTAAAAAAAAACAACATGCTATTCTCAGTAAAATACCAGAAAATACAAATCACACATATATGAAATGCTTATGGCTAACAAAATTTTATAACTTTAACTGTAAATGTTGTCGCTTTAAAATATTCACCGAGTCAATGAGCACAAAAAGTCCATAATTCAAACATATACCTTTCCTTGAGGCCAAATTGTATTTTTGCACTCCTTTTTATGTAAATTGTCCAATGGTAGTCCTATTAAATTATAATAATAAATTCCTCAGAGAGTGAATTATCTTCCTAAAACTTTGACTTTAAAAATATTAGGTAGGAATTTGGTAATTCCCTAGGCAAACGTTGTTTGAAAACCAACTGGGAATCATTACAAAGTGTCCAGCCTTTGTCACATTTTAGGCAGTGTAATGTCCAGATGTTGTGGAAGGACCATCATGGAAAATTATTGCAATTGCTACAAAAGTCCTTCCTGATATTGATAGTTGTGTTGCTACAAATTGCTTTATTAAAGTATCCAATTTTCTTCCATCAGCTGTACAACGTTGCATCATTAAAATTATGTATTGTCCATATTTTGTTAAAAATAATGTGGATAACATTTCAGATTTACATTGGCTACACTCCATGTTTTGATTTGCACCTTTAACTAATTTATTGAAAGACACTGATTTACAGTCTGGTAATGTTAAATACAGAAATATTTCAGTGTCTACATTAGTGGTACATGTATACATGCAATTTTCACAATGATGTTCCCATTTGTAAGAAAGGCCAAAAATATTTTCTATTTCGAGACCTTCATTTTCAAAAATGGTAAGCATATACATTAAAAATTCCTGAGCATCTTGTTGGATGTTTTGTGTAAATTGTGTAGAACCAGAACACACATACAAAAGATTACGAACATCTGAAACAGATTGTATTTTACTTGTATCTGTTGTCAATTTTTCATAAACAGAATGCAACAGAGAACAAAATCTTTTTTGCCGATTCTGCATAATTTGTTCTTGCAAACCTTCAAGATAAAAAACAACATTGACCACTACATTAGCATAGCCGTATACACCTGAAAAATTTTCAAACTGATAACCAACAATCTCTTCAACAGTGTCCGATTTCTTTTTACTTGCAATCACAACATAATCTTGTTCTTTTCCCTTCTCGACACCTTCAGAACAGATATTCTCAAACCTTCTTTTTCGACCAACCACACGCTTTTCAAATACAGGATATTGACTTAAATTTGGAGCATACACCCTTCTTAACCTATTATACTCTTTTACACAGTTTGCATCTGCAGTAACCTTTGTCTCATCAAAATCAATCAAAAACAAACCAGATAATGTTCTGACTCGCGACAAAGTAACATATGCCATACCCTCTTTAAATACGGTAGATCCGATGTTCACCAATGCACTGTCTACACTTAATACTTGAGATTTATGAATAGTCACTGCATATGCCAGAGAACATAGGAAATTGTTTCCTATGGACATATAAATCTTTAACAAGCAAAAAATGAACGAAACAACGACCAATTTCTTTAACTTCTTCAATCTGATCAAATTACATTTTTTAAAATTCAATTCCTTCTTTTTTCTGATAATTAACAAAATCCACCACTTTACCCATTACGCCATTAACTAAACCTTTTCCTACATCCAAATTATACCTTAAAATTACCCGACAGTTTACACACGCATATAGTGTCTTTTCTAAACCAGCTGTTTTAGATATGATTTTTTCTAAAGAATCCAGTTTTGTTTTCAACTTTCCCGTCAAAATAATAGTGATTCCTTCATGCTCTATTTTATCGATGGCTTCCATTTTTATAATTTCTTCATTTTCCAGTTTCAATAGTTCTTCGTTGAATATGGAACACTCACGCAGTGTTGGCATTAAACAGATCACTGATTTATTTTCTGCAATTTTCATGTACACTTTTGCAGGAACTACATTTTTATTTGGAAACACATTGCAAAGTAATCGACTCTCCAAAGATTGTTTGCCATGTTCTGTAAGAATTACAATTCTTATATCTTGAAGAATACTTCCATATTCAGCATCATTTGCCTGTCGCATATTTGATGTCAGTTCTATATATTCAAAATAAGTCCAAATGTTCACATTACCAACACTATCAAGAGACTTTCTGGTATCTTCATGTGCAAGTGTTTTAAATACCGGTTGTCCTTTTACCGGAGTCAGTTGCAGTAGATCTCCAAAAACTATGACGTGTTTTCCTCCAAATAACACGTCATACTCTGTTTTAAGAATTTGCTGCATTCTTAAATGCACAAAGGCAAGCATCAAGTTTGAGACCATGCTTACCTCATCAATAATGAGAAGATTCATTTTCTTCAGGACTCTTGAAACTTCACAACAAGCTTCTCCAGATAGCTTGTGGTATTCCAATTTGTTCTCATGCTCTACTGGTAGCATTAGTAAACGATGTAAAGTAATTCCTTTAATATTATGTGCTGCCAACCCAGTTGGAGCAGTGACAACACAAGACAAATGCGACTCAGTTGTTTTCTGCAGATAACTTGTAATTACTTTAATTAAGAAACTTTTTCCTGTTCCAGCTTGACCACTCACATACATTCGGATAGGTTGAAATGATGTACATGAGCACCCTTTCTTTTCATGAAGTAATCCATGGTCAATCTGCTCTTTCACTTGTTGATATATTTGTTTCTGTTCAACATTTAGTTGTTCTTCCAAGTTTCCTAACTGTATTACATCTTCTTGAGCTTGATACATTGCTGTTTCCACCTCATTCATGGCAGTTGCTGCTTCATTTTCAACAATTGTTTGTCCAAGTGGATCTTGACTCAGTGCAGCAGAACTTTGACTGTCTTGAGAACTGTCTCTAGCAATCTCAGCTGCAATTGTAGCTTCTTGATCAATTTCATCATTCAACATTTTCACATAATTTGCAAAAGCACTGCATTGTATGCTATCTTTACAAGCATTAAATGAATCTTCATAGCTCTGAAAAGCTCCAAGTAATTCCAGTTCTGAACGCCACGGTTTGAACATTTGCAAAAGGGCTAAATAGTAAAATTCCCTTTTGTCAGCAGTGTCGCAACTCAGTTTCCTGTGATTAATTAAATATCCTTTCCTTTGTTTCACCAGACATCCTTCGGAATCAATCACTGCATATTTTCCATCATTGATGCTCTCTGTAGTATTCCGTTTAAAAGTGTAGTTTTGCAGCACTTCATAGAGACACAGGTTCTCAAGATGATGACTTCTGTTAGGGTAATATGTGTCCAACATATTCGTTTTCAAAATATCTGTACTTTCTGGTTCTTTTTCTGCTAAATATTCAATTTCTTGAAAAGATTTCAGAACCGGATTTCGCATTCCTGCAAGACCTAGACTCACCTAAATGATTCTTCTACTTTTGGAATATAGACTTGCAGATGATAACCGATCTGAACATTCATATGCTCCAATTTCACGATGTGATAACATCTTCAAACTGAAACTGTATAATTTCTTACTTAGAGTCTTCTCATGAGAAATCTCTTCCCACATTTCTTTCAATTCAGTCTTTTCTGATTTAGTAATGTAAGCAACAGCAATGGAATTGTCCGCAACATACTGAATATCCATGTTAGCATTCCACATGGATAAAATAACTGTATTGTAGTCATTTATGTATTTTGATTCTTCGCTTCTTCTTAAGTTGTAGGTATTTTTCAGAGACTTTCTTGTGATGGTATGTCGCATAGCTGACATAAAACTGTTCTATCTTCCTTTAGATAATACAGGACGTGGAAATCCAAAACGACATTTGGTATAGAACTTATCCTTTGACTTATACTTTTGTCGACAGTATTTTACACACCTGTGGCTTTGGAATCGTAAGACTTGTTGTTTTAAGTTTTTATCTTCTTTGCTATTGGGTACAGCAAATGTGGCATAATCTTCAATGAAAGACAAAACAGTTTAATCTGAATCTGTTCCAAATTTGGGGGCGTTCTTGATCCATAACAACATATTTATATGAGGAGCACCTCTTGCTTGATACTCCTTTCTCCAAAAGAAATCCACAACTTCTCCAAGAGGAGGATTCTTTTTATTGCAGATGAAAGACATCATAGCTTCAAATCTATGATTGAAATATCTGCATACATTAACAGGATCCAAAGAGCACAATTCTCCAGGTGTCTTGTATTCAATATTTTTTATATTGGAAGTTGCCTCTCGAAGAAATTCATGTAAATCATCCCAAGCATACTCAGCACAGCTTAGTGTAACAAACCATGTAGGAGTTCCCAAGTTCCGTAGCATACATTTCAGTTCTCCATGACGACGGTACCAATATTCATTAGTCCCACGCTGACATGCCATCAGATTAATCAACTGAGATTCTAAATGATCATCTCTCTGATGCACTTTATCCATAAAATCCTTTGCAGTTACATTTGGCAGATGCATTCTAGTTTTTAAAATGTGATTTACTGCATATGAAAGTCCAGACAAGTCACTTTCAAACAGAAGATGAAACATATCAGGGATACATGGTCGAAATCTTGGATCTTCTGCATATAATCTTGTTGTCCGATATTCAGATGCAGGAATCTGCACAGAACGTTCATCATATCGTCCACCTTTTCCTGTTGGAAACAACTGCGGGAAACAATGAGCTTCCAAGCTCTCTTCCCATACACTCATGGGACTTCCTCCTGCTTTTTTCATTTGGAACAACTCAATCGTATTCCCCATCACCTCTTTGGAATGAAGTGGATGTACACTGTAATGTTCATAGATTTCTTCACATCTGGACATGTCCACTTTTTCAATTTGTCCACTTAATGTTTCAGTATCTTCTGCTAAATCTATTTCTTCTTCTCCTACAAACACATTTCTATAGTACTCATTATTTTTTATCAGATACAATGATGCCTTTTGCACTTTTCTAACATCCACTAACTCTTGCCAGATTTTCTTATTCTTAATAGGAACATCATTAACTAGAATGACTAGTGGTTCATTTTCTGCATGGTCTACACCAATAGTTTCAATATTTTTCTTTAAATCTAACGGTAAATACACAACTCTTCCTTTCAATCCTCTTTGTAACTCTGATGGAGGTAATTTACCTGTTTTAGGCTCCATACGAACAATAGCTTGAGACGGGTGCATACATTGAATGAGAATAGATTCATACGTATTTAAATCTATCAGCTCTGGAGGAATAGCAACCAACTCTAGATTATTATGAACAGCTCTAGCAGACATTTTATTCTCATCTAATTTGTTATAACAATATTTGCAAATACGCTGCTCAGATCCCAAATCAAAACAATCCTCTACCAACAAATAAGTTGCAAATTCCTTCCACTTATCATTATCTTCTATTTCACTTTTTAAATACAGATGGACACCCCAAGTCTGATTTTTATAGTGACTTCGCCGACAACAAATACAAGAAACATTTTGTCTTTCACCTGAAATTACCTTAAACTTTGTGATTTCATCCTCAAAATGTTTTGTAATTACGGGTTCTACATTGTCTTCAACATTTTGTTCTACTAATGTGTCAGTTTCTGCACTCTCTTGCTGAGGACCAAAGTAACAAAACTCAATATCATCACAAACCTTCTTCACATCTAATACTGACCCACGCAAAAGAGCACTGTTCAACTCATTTAACTTTAGTGTTGGACTTTTTACATAATACAATCTTCTCACTAACTCCCGCATTTGAGTATGATGTACTGCCAGCATCCTGAAATGGTGAAAAACACTTTGACAAACTTTTCTAGAAAGACAAGCCAGAGAATGACCTTGCAAACCAGTATTTTTCTCAAGGGTCTAGTCCTTTCAACACCTTAACCCTTTGTTTAACACTTTTTTTACTATATGCTCGTAAAAAACTACATAATAGATTCTTGTCGTACACTACAAATACTACTGCAATCCCAAGTGTACACAGGGTGTTTAGGACGTCTCCCTAGAACTTCATCAGCTATCACTTCTTCTGCATTTCTTTCAACCATTATTTCTTTCTCAATTGGACAACCATCTCTAACCTCATAACCTCTACCACTGGTGTCAACTGCATACAATAATTTTTTGCTCTGTAAATAACTCTCTTCATTAAAGAAAGGCTCTGAACTGGAACTGTGCTTCCATTCTCCCAAAAAAAATCACAAAAATGTTTTCTATTAATTACTCTTTTCCTCCTACTTTTGGCCTTCATTAAATGGATTGGTTTATCTAGTGATCGAATTCTGTTTAATACTAAAATGAATAGTTTCCTTTTTACTTCAATAGCCTTTTCAACAATGTTTTCAATATGCTTCTTCTTTTTATAAAATAGAGCTCTCTTTTTATATTTCTTCACATCTTTCAGCAAATTATGTACTACTCTCTTGTAAAATATTTTTTTGCGTAATTCCTTTTACTGATTTTGCCTTCTTTTACCATACTTTGTCTCCTTTGACTGTCCATCTGATTTTTTGCTTTTCCTCTTATTTTGATTTTTTTTTCTAGTTGAAGCGTTCTCAGAGGTTTCAGCATTCTGTACATTATGTTTGGTCCTACAAACATTTTTAATACATTTCTTTGTGATCTTACCAGAAGATTTTTTCTTTTTAGCCACATTATCTTGTTCATTCAATACTTGTGGTTGATGTTTCTTCAAGTAATTCTCCTGTCTCTGTTATTTTCTTTTTCTTTTTTTTTCTGGCATGATTTCTCTATTTTAACATTGAAAAACAGTATCTGTAAAAAAGAATCACAAATAAATGTATATTAATAACTTTCAAATTTATACAATTCTATTACTGTAGAAACACATTTTATAATAATACTGACTAAGAAACTATAGCACTGAAGCACAAGTGTGACGATGGTTAAAACACTACATGCATAGTACATACTACTTTGAAGCAGTTCATGCCCTAAAGCCTACCTCACTAAAAGACTACATGCTAACTGACTGAATGATTACAGTACTATAAGGAGACACACTGGGTGAGTGACAGGGTGTTTGCTAGAAGTGTATGAATACTGACATGGATATTGATGGTGTGAAACACAAGTGTGTAGGTGATTAGAGACCTACATGCATAGTGGATACGTGTTTGAATCCATCCATATGTTAAGGCCTGTCTCAGTCCAATAGTACTTGGATACTGACTGAATGTTTTCAGTATTGCAAGGAGAGTGCCAGGATGAATTTATAAGTATTTGTATTTTGGTGCAATAAATACATTACTAAATGATGCTGAATAAGTCCCTGGAGAAGTATAAGGAGAGTGACAGGGTGTTTGTGGAAACTGTATGAATTCTGTCTGGGATATTGAAGGTGTGAAAAACAAGTGTGTAGCTGGCTACAGACCTACATGCATAGTGGATAGACGTTTGAAACAGTCCATAGAGTAACACTTGGATCACTGCAAAACTACCTGAGTACTGACTGAATCATTAGAGTACCACAAACAGAGTGACTGGGTGAATCTTTTTAAGTTTTTGGGTTCTAGTGCAGTGAATAGATTAGTACTTAGTGCCAAATGAGTCAGTGGAGGTGTGCAATTGAAGTGACAGAGTGTTTATTGGAGTTTATAGTTACTGACTGGGAAATTGAAGGTCTGAAAGACAATTGTGTTGGTACTTAGAGACCTCCATGCATAGTGGAAACACGTTTGAATCAATCCATGTGCTAAGGCGTGCCTCACTCCATTACTACTTAGGTACTGACTGAATGATTAGACTATTGCAAGAAGCATACCTGGGTGAATTTATAAGTGTTTCAGTAGTGGCGCAGTGAATGCATTACTACATGGTACTGAATAAGTCACTGAAACAGTGCAAGGGGAGTGACAGGGTGTTTGCTGGAAGTACATGGATACTGGCTTGGGAATTGAAGCTGTTAAAGACAAGTGTATAGTACGTTAGAAGACTGCATGCATACTGCATACACATTTGAAGCAGTCCATGTGGTAATGCATGGTTCACTACATGAGTACCTGGAAACTGACTGAATCATTAGACTACTGCTAGGAGAGTGCCTGGGTAAAACTTTTTAAGTTTTTCAGTTTTGGTGCAGTGAAGAGATTAGTACATGGTACTGGATCAGTCACTAGATGAGTGCAAGATGAGTGACAGGGTGTTTATTGAAGTATATAGATACTGACTAGTTAATTAAAGAAGTGAAAGACAAGTGTGTAGGTGACTAGAGGCCTGTATGCATACTGGATAGACGTATAAACAGTCCATGAGCTAAAACCTCAGACACTGCATGATTACTTCGGTACTGACTGAATCATTACACTACTGCAAGGAGAGTGCCTGTGTTAATCTTTTTAAGTTTTTGTGTTTTGGTGCAGTGAATAGATTACTACATAGTGCCAGATAAGTCAGTAGAGGTGTGAAAGTGGACTGAAAGAGTGTTTACTGGACTTTATAGATACTGAGTAGTTAATTGAACAAGTGAAAGACAAGTGTGTAGGTGACTAGAGGCCTGCATGCATACTGGACAGACGTTTGAATCAATCCATGTGCTAAGGCCTACCTCACTCCATTAGCACTTAGGTACTGACTGAATGATTAGACTATTGTAAGAAGAGTGCCTGGGAGAATATATAAGTGTTTCAGTTATGGCGCAGTGAATGCATTACTACATGGTGCTGAATAAGTCACTGGAAGAGTGCTAGAAGAGTGACAGGATGTTTGCTGGAAGTACATGCATACTGACTGGAGAATTCAAGCTGTTAAAGACAAGTGTATAGTAGGTTAGAAGCCTGCATGAATACTGGGTAGACCTTTGAAGCAGTCCATGTGGTAATGCACAGTTCACTGCATGAGTACCTGCGTACTGACTGAATCATTAAACTACTGCTAGGAGACTGCCAGCATGAAACTTTTAAGTTTTTTGGTTTTGGCGCAGTGAATAGATTAGTACATGGTACTGGATCAGTCACTGGAAGTGTGCAAGATGAGTGACAGGGTGTTTATTGAAGTATATAGATACAGACTAGTTAATTAAAGAAGTCAAAGACAAGTGTATAGGTGACTAGAGGCCTGCATGCAGAGTGGATAGACGTTTAAACAGTCCAGGAGCTAAGACCTCAGACACTGCATGATTGCCTGGGTACTGACTGAATAATTACACTACTGCAAGGAGAGTGCCTGGGTTAATCTTTTTAAGTGTTTGTGTTTTGGTGCAGGGAATAGATTATAACATAGTGCCAGATGAGTCAGTAGAGGTGTGGAAGTGGACTGAAAGAGTGTTTACTGGAGTTTAGAGATACTGACTAGTTAATTGAAAAAGCGAAAGACAAATGTGTAGGTGACTAGAGGCCTGCATGCATACTGGACAGACGTTTGAAGCACTCCATGGCCTAAGGCATAGGTCACTGCATGAGTACCTGGGTACTGACTGAATCATTAGAGTACTGCAAGGAGAGTGCCTGGATAAATCTTTTACGATTTTGGGTTTTGGCGCATTGAATAGATTAGTACTTGCTGCTGAATGTGTCACTGGAGGTGTGCAAGGGGAGTGACAGGGTGTTTATTGGAGTATATAGATACTGACTGGGCAAATGAAGGTGTGAAAGACAATTGTGTAGGTGGTTAGAGGCCTGCATGTATAATGGATAGTCATTTGAAGTAGTCCATGTGTTAAAACCGGGTTCACTACATAAGTACCTGGGTACTGACTGAATCGTTAGAGAAGTACAAGGAGAGTGCCTCAGCAAATTTATAAGTGTTTGGCTTTTGGCGCAGTAAATGGATTAGTACATGGTGCTGAATGGGTCACTGGAGAAGTGTAAGGTGAGTAACAGGGTGTTTGCGGAAACTGTATAAATACTGACTGGGATATTGAAGGTGTGAAAGACAAGTGTGTAGGTGGTTAGAAATCTGCATGCATACTAGACAGATATTTGAAGCAGTCCATTATCTAAGGCCTGGGTAATTGCATGAGTACCTGAGTACTGACTGAATCATTAGAGTACTGCAAGGAGAGTGCCTGCATGAATCTTTTAAGTTTCTGGATTTTGGCGCAGTGAATAGATTAGTACATGGTGCTTGATGAATCACTGGAGGTGTGCAAGGGGAGTGACAGGATGTTTATTAGAGTATATAGATACTAACTGGGTAATTGAAGGTGTGAAAGACAATGGTATAGGTGATTTGAGGCAAGCATGCATAGTGGATAGACGTTTCAAGTAGTCCATGTGCTAAGTCCAGGTTCACTACATAAGTACCTGGGTACTAACTGAATCATTAGAGTACTACAAGGAGAGTGCCTTGGTGAATTTATAAGTGTTTGGGTTTTGGCGCAGTGAATGGATTAGTATATGGTGCTGAATGGGTCACTAGAGGAGTACAAGGGGAGTGACAGGATTTTTGCTGGAAGTGTATGGATACTGACTGTGGAATTAAAGGTGTGAAAGAGAACTGTGTAGATGGTTAGAGGACTGCATGCATAGTGGATAAGCATTTTAATCAATGCATGTGCTAAGGCTTGCCTCACTCCGTTACTACTTGGATATTAACTGAATGTTTACAGTACTGCAAGGACAGTTCCTGGGTGAATACATAAGCAATGACTGCCTTCTAATTCTACCAAAACTTGAGAACAGGAAATGTTTTTAAGCAGTTATGCGTATGCAAAGATATGAAGAACCCAAATGCTTCTCTCATAGTGGTTCCCAAATGCACACAAACTCACAGTGTGATTCTAAACAAGAAACACTATCCCTAGGAGTTTAACAAAACTCATTCACTACTGTGGAAGGGGTAAGGGGACTGCACACAATCTACATATTTCAGTACTGCACTTTAGTGTCAAAGCCTGACTCATTTTATCAATGCATAAGCTTTTAATGCTACTAAAACTTGACAACATGACAGGTTTTAAAACAGTTATCTGTCAGCAAATACACAATGTTACCAAATGCTTCTCTCACAATCCTTACCCAAATGCACACAGACTCACAGTGTGATTTTAGACAAGCAACACTATCCTAGGAGTTTACCAAAACTCATTCACTAGTCTGGAAGGGGTAAGGGTACTGCACACAATCTACATATTTCAGTACTGCACTTTAGTGTCAAAGCCTGACTCATTTTATCAATGCATAAGCAAAGACTGGCTTTCAATGCTACTAAAACTTGACAAGATGACAGGTTTTAAAACAGTTATCTGTCATCAAATACATTATGTTACCAAATGCTTCTCTCACAGTGGTTCCCAAATGCACACAGACTCACAGTGTGATTCTAGACAAGCAACACTATCACTAGGAGTTTACCAAAACTACTCATTCACTACTGTGGAAGGGATAAGGGGACTGCACACAATCTACATATTTAAGTACTGCACTTTAGTGTCAAAGCCTGACTCATTTTATCAATGCATAAGCAAAGACTGGCTTTTATTGCTACTAAAACGTGACAACATGACATGTTTTGAAACAGTTATCTGTCAGCAAATACATGATGTTACCAAATGCTTCTGTCACAATGGTTACCCAAATGCAAACAAACTCACAGTGTGATTCTAGACAAGCAACACTATCCCTAGGAGTTTACCAAAACTCATTAACTACTCTGGATCGGGTAAGTGTACGGCACACAATCTACATATTTAAGTAATACACTTTAGTGTCAAAGCCTGACTCATTTTATCAATGCACAAGCAAAGACTGGCTTTTAATGCTACTAAAACTTGACAACATGACAGGTTTTAAAACAATTATCTGCCAGCAAATACATGATTTTACCAAATGCTTCTCTCACAATGCTTACCCAAATACACACAGACTCCCAGTGTGATTGTAGACAGCCAACTATCCCTTGTACAAAATACATTTACTAGTCTACAAGATCTAAGGTGACTGCACACATTGCAGAAAATCTTCTACTACAGATTAGTACCAAAATGTTTCTCTCAAAATGATTCCTAAATACACACAGACTCACTGTGTGATTCTAGACAAACAACACTATCCCTTGCACTACACCAAAACACATTTCTTAATCTACGAGTACTACATTTTAGTGTAGATACATGACTCATTTTGCAAATTCATAAACAATGACTGGTTTCTAATTGTACCAAAATATAAAAACAGCACAGTTATCTGTCTGGAAAAAACATGAAAAACACAAATGCTTATCACAGAATGGTTTCTACATGCACACACACTGTCAATAAGATTGTAGACACAAAAAAGTACTCCCAGCACTTTAGCAGGGGAAGCACATTAGTTTGATTAAAACCAAAATAGACCACATACATCCCCTCACAATTAAATAACTCACCTTTCAAGTTGTTTTGTAGATTAAGAAGTATATCAGTCACACACCAGTTTTTCTTATACAAAATCTCTGCTCTGTGCACCTGTCAGCAAAACCAAAGAATGGCAAAGTTTCCCTCTCATTTTCCACACATATACATGTAAACATCAAATCACATTCCTTCCCACATTAATTCAAAAGCTAACACACAGTTCTATTGGTTAAATATTTCAACCCTTTCCAAATGACATAAATTTGAACCCTAGCCCCAATCTGCCTTCTGCCTGTTACCATAGAAACAGGTCATGGAACACTGAACTGAGCACACAGGTCACAAGTTCAGCACACAATGTTGCTAATCAAAACAGCAAGTGTGCTTGACTTTTTAACATATCAGCTTATCATATATAATGTTCCTTTCAATCAGTTTTTGTTAACCAATCAGAATCATGCGTTTAAAAAACAGAAACATGCACCTTGGTTTTCAGTTTCGAAGGTTGTCAACCAACCAATGATTTCTTGTCTTTTTTCAAAACTGCATCTTAGCCACCATTTTACAAAAATCTTACTTTTTAAACTGCCATTTCATTTACAGAGACCAACTGAGTGCATCCAGACCTCCCTTCAAGATGCTTAGAGTGTTGATTGTGGGACACAGCTATATTTTCTGGAGCCAAAGGTATGCAGAAAACAAAGGCATTCACTAAGACCTAGGTTTGCCAAATGTAGACATTAAATGGATTGGACAGAGAGGGTTAAAGTGGCACCAATTGATGCCATTGGTAAAATCCTTTATGCATATCCAACACCCTGACCTCATAATAGTGCACTGTGGTGGCAATGACCTAGGCACTTTGACTGGGGTAGGTCTGGAAATGCTTATGAAGGACACCTTTGCAGAATTGATTCCACTTTTTCCCAAAACTGCCTTTGTGTATTCTAACATATGCCAAAGGCAGAAATGGAACTGGTCCAATAATTTTTGTCCACAAATTGAGAAAGCTAGGAAACATGTGAATAAATCTGTTTCTGCTTTTCTCCGAGACTATAGAATGGGGTCCATTTACAATAACAATCTGCGCTTTCATTTGCAAGAGATGTATAGGAGAGATGGAGTACACTTTACTGATGAAGGAAACAGTCTTCCTCTACAACTTTAGACTCTGTATAGGTACTTACTTATAATTACCAAAAACTCTCAATTAACACAACGGCTCTTTTTATAGCCACTCAAGAACAAAACACTTAAGCTTGATATTTATCTCCCAAAAATTTCTGGTATTTTTCCTTGGATCCGCGCACCCTACACGAGAGAAATTGTGCACCCAATGTGTTAGGATGCACGACTCCTAATTTTACCGTAAAAAAAATAAATAGCCCCTATCACTAATTTTTATTATCCCCGGGGGGCCCCTTCCCCCAGGGCTTATAGAAAAACGTTGGAGACCGTGGGGGGAGCCCCACCGTCTCCACGGTCCCAACCGGCTCCCCTCGTCCTACGGGAGCCGGAATTGCTTTTCCACATGGGGAGCTGCTGACATGCAGCTCCCCGTGTGGAAAAGCAATATCGTTAGGATTTTTAAAGAGAGAGCAGGTTTCCCTGCTCTCTCTTTCAAAATCCTAACGAAGTTTGCTATGGGAGGGCGGGAGACTCCCGCCCTCTCATAGCAAACAACAGTGTCCTGGGGGTGGGCACCCCAGGAAACTGTAGGAGCCGGACCTGGGGAGTGGTGGTCCCCAGGGCCCTCGAGGGCTCCAGGAGGGGGGCCACGCAGCCCCCCTCCCCCATTCTTTTGTAAAGATTTTGCCCCCGGGAATTGGCCCACCCGGGGGCTAATTATTAACGAAGCTTCTTTTTTTTTTTTTGTCCGGTGCTTCTGGGACCCCCTAAGCAACACTAGAGGGTCAGAGTATTTCTACCCTGCCCCCTTTACATCTTTCACACACTTATTTCCCTTACTAAATCAGCCTCGCTTCTACCGAGGCACAAAATGGCTGCAAACAGTCCCTGGTTTCGAATGTAGACAGACACTTGACAGCCAATTAGAATTCAGTGCATGATCAGGAGGGTGCGCGCTTGGTTCGCAGAGGGTGCGCTTAGGGTGCGGGGAGGGTGCGCACATCCTCTGAGGCCATAGATATATCTATCTTTTTTAGTCTAATTTTCTCAGGAACTACTGAACGGATTTACACCATTTATGCAAAAGGCATGAGTCTGAACTGAGGACTACCTCTTTGCCAAATTTGGTGTAATTCCGTTCAGCAGTTCGGGCTGTAGCTGCGTCAACAGGTCCTATGGGAAATTACATGGGGAAAATGCGTTTTGGAACCCCCCTTTTTTCTCGGCCCCCGCTTGACGAATCACCACGAAACTTTCAGGATAGGAGCAGACCGGAGCTGGCAAAAAGTCTGTAAAATATTGCAAAGATTCGTCAACCGGCGCCAGACTTATTGGGAATAGAATGTTGCAGATTTCCTATGGAAAATAGGTCCTAACTATAACTGCTAATTTATATATATATATATATATATATATATATATATATATATATATATATATATATATATATATATATATATATATATATCATATATATCATATATATATATATATATCCAAAGCAAAACTCCCAAATGCAATTGTGCATACGCAGGGACACGGACTCGATAAATAGCTGGTGCCAGATTTTTTATTTACAGTGCATAAAAACGGTGCTGTCTCTGACGCGTTTCGGACACAAGACAGTGTCCTTGATCACATGACTCACAGGTATCAGAAACGGAATTTAAAGGGAAAATGGCGCTTTGAAATGACGTGATTAGCACTGGAAAACATAGAAAAAATACTATGCACATATATATCTTATACACAGAGCATAACAAATTTTAAATTGATCAAGATTCCAAAACAATGTTTCTATGTACAAATACAATATACTGGCACACACATTATGATGCATTAAGATGCAATCTATTCACCACCGTTGGATTGCGCTCTCCTCTTTATATATATCCAAAGAACTCCTTCTAGTCTCGTTCACTCTCGTCGGCTCAAGAAAGAGCACGGACCACGTAGTTTTTACTACTGGCTATTTTATTGTTGCTCCCAACAGACCATGGTAGCCATGACGTGTTTCGTTCTTCACAGGGGACTTGATCACATGCCGCGCTCCTAGCAGATTGATTCGTTTAAATAATCATTTTTTTTCTCACCATTACCCACGTGATTTTGTTTAAAGTGACCTGTGCAATGTTGTAACATTGTAACACTCTTAACCATGGACATAGAAGAACAGTGCGCATGTTGACACAGTTACACGTTGAAGAAAATCTTGTTTCAATCAAAAACTGGTTTTGGAGGTTTCATAATAGTGCAAACAATTCCATTTAAATACATAAATAAAATATTTGCAAAATATTTGAATATATAAATATAGATAAATAAATACATCTCTAAAATAATGGATAAATCCTTGTATTATGAGCTCATGAATATCCCTTGTGCAGAGACTTTAATACAAAAATGACGGTATAAATACCTAAATTCATATTGTGAAAAGTCAATTACTGATTCACGACGAATATATGTTTTACTCCTCCAAAGAAAACAATTATTAACATTTCCTGGTACAAATACCTGACCAGCTGATCTAACGGAAGCACCCCTGACGCTTAGGCCACAAGTCATTTATACACGCATACCAGAAGAATATATAGATTTATATATATAGATATATCAATTGAATCATAGACAACAGGGAATACAAATATAACCATGAAACTGTGTGGGGTCTGAGAGGACAAATCTAAGACGTGTTGTGATAATCTTTAATTATCCTATTGGATCAGGCTAGATTTTCAACCTGATCCAATAGGATAGATTTTCAACAAGGAGATTTTCATCAGCCACGAAGCGGCAACCGCTGAGTTGGAGGACACACCGGAGGCGGTTTCAAAGGTGGTGAGTGATCTATATGGAAACGCAGGTGGGGAGGTATTGCCGATTGAGATTTACCCTGACGTAACAAAGTAAATCGCAGGGCTCTCCAAAGCTTGATAATGTCAGCGGACGTTATGCGGGAGCGCGAGGCAGCAGCTGAAGAGCTCTTTAGCAACTTGCCAAACACTACGGTGCGAAGCCAAACAGCACCAACACATACTGACGAAACAGATGCAAAGTCCCTACTGAAACAACTAGAGAAATGCATGCGCAGTGAGGTAACGAAATGGTGGGAACAGAAGTCCCTTGAGAAATATGAGGAGGCAGAACAAGTTCACCAAGGGCTGCACATTTTACAGGCTTGAGTTTTGAAAACCCAATTCCCAACAAGTTGAAAGAAAGAGCTAATAATAATTTAACAGCATCAATAAACTTGATCAAGACCTTAATAAAATATGCACAGTCGGATTGTGAGGAAATATTGAACGAAATTGAAAAAATAAATGAGCAGCTGGGCAAATTGGAAGAAACGGAATACATCATTAAAACAAGGAAAGAAAGAAATGACAGGATAAAATAAAGACAAGAAAAGCCTATAAATTTGCCCGCGATAAGGCTGATTATGAACTGTGTCAAGTATTCACATTTTCACGCAAATATGATAATGTCAAAAAATCAAGATAAGGCAACACCACCAAATCAATACCAATCGATGAAGCAGCGAGTACAAGCACAGTTATTATTGAAACTTCGACTTCTGAACAAAGCTCATTAACTAGTGACAATGAGTCTGAAGATGGGAGATCGAATGCGCGGAGTATACCAAGTGAAGCCAACAGACTAAGCCCAGCAGAGGAATTGAATTTTTTATGGGATCACAAGCAAACGCTTCACCCCAGGAATCAGAAAAAACAGCCAAACAGTAAAGAAACCAGAGGCGCAGAGCAAGGCGCAAATGAAGGCGGAACCAGACCAAAGAAACCCCAATGGCGCAGACGATAATGGAGAAAGACAATACTGTGGTTAACTTGTCAACAGTGGCACTATCTAAAGCAGAGACGCAGTTGCTAGCCCTTGGACTATCCTTTTGCCCTGAAAGCAATTTTAATCATGGACGTACTAGAGTCGATATATAAATTTATCCGAAAATTAAAACTAAGAAAATTCTTCACGATCATAGAAGGCAACAAACAAAAAGGAGAAGTTGCAAATCAAGAAAACAATGATACAACTACAAACATAAACCTTCAAGTATCTGATGCACAGACATTGTTGACTCTATATGAACTCAATGATGAAACTAACCAAGTACAAAGTGAGCCAGTAGAACCGAGCTCTACACAAGACAGATTATCAGCCCTGAATTTGACTCACGCTAGTGTGGGCAGTAGCCCATTTAAAGCTAAATCTATATTCTATCCCATGATGCCGAAAGATGCGATAGACATTTTTCATGAGAGAATAACGGAGGATGTCAAAGAACTATACAGCAGAACCATGCAATGTAAAAAGAGACTGAGATACAGGAATCAGCAATATGAAAACTTGAGTAAAAAATTGAAGAATAATGACGAAATTGTAATAAATGAATCCGACAAAGGAGGAAATGTTGTCATCTGGACCCGTAGAGAATAAATTCAAGAAGCACAAAAACAAATGAGTGACATCAAATGCTACGATAAAAGCAACATGACAGAATACAAAAAAGCAATTGAAAATTTAAAAAAAGATCTACACTCTTGGAAAAGGCAAGGACTAATTTCCACTCAAGAACATACGTTTTTACAAAATTATTTCCCGGTGATTCCAACATTATACCTCATTCCAAAAATACATAAAGAAATAATCCCAACACCAGGCAGACCAATAATTTCTGCCATTGGAGGAGTGAGTGAACACATAAGCCAATATGTGGATTATTTCCTACAAAGTTTTGTGCAAGAGCTCCCTTCATATATAAGGGATACAAGTGACTTTTTAAACAAGATTCAGGACATTAAATGGAATGATGATATGCTTTTAATAACATTGGACATAGAATCGCTCTATACGATCATCGATCACCAAGTGAGACTAATTGCAATCAAGCTTTATCTTGACACCAGATCTTTGACATTTCATCAACACAATTTGATGCTTCTTGAATTGGTAAAATGGTGCCTCTTTAACAATTTCTTCATGTTCGATAAAGACCTATATTTGCAGAAACGCGGAGTAGCTATGGGGGCCTGCTTCTCCCCCAGCTATGTGTGCTTGCACGTAGGCTGGTGGGAGGAGCAGGTCCTAAAAGGAACATATGCTGGAATCTTCACAACTCATGTATTACATTGGCTACGATTCATAGACGATGTATTTCTAGTAAGGAAAGGGGATCGCCAAAGGCTTGAGGCTTTTATCTCAGAAATTAACTGAGTGTAGCCTTTCTTGATACTACAATATATGTGATCGGTGACAAGCTAGAATCCACTCTACATAGAAAACCTACAGCCGGTAACGCTACTCTACATGCAAGGAGCTCCCATCCAAAACATCTGATTAGGAGCATCCCCCTATGGGGAACTCCCTCGACTAAAAATAATCTGCAGCACTAGAGAAGAGTTGGAAAAATGCACACAGGAAACACTATTGAGGTTTAGAAAACGAGGGTATAGTGAGGCCATTCTCAAAGAAGCGTGTGAGAAAATAGATTTGATAACTAGGAACTCCTTACTGATTAGCAGAAAAAACAAGAATATCCCAGATCTAGAGTCTACTGCTGTAGGTAGTGACAAAGAAAGTACAGCCCCACGCTTAATTACTACTTACAGTAGGCAACAAAGACAATTGAAAGCTACCATAAATAAAAATTGGCCTATTCTGTTACCTGATGTAGTACTTGCCCCTACATTAACTACAAAACCAACTGTAACATTTAGATGAGCAGTGTCCATGAGGTCACAACTGGTTAAAAATAGCCCTGAATTAACGTTGGGGACAACTTGGCTTCAACCAAAACCTGGCTTTAACAAATGCACATCATGTCGTGCCTGCAAGTTTGGTACTAATAAGACCCACTATGTAACACCTTTCAGCCCTACTAGTATACCCATCAAGGGCCACTATTCATGCCACAACGAATATGCGGTGTATGTTCTTACATGCACATGCGGTCTGAACTATATTGGAGGTACCAAATTGCAGTTACATGTACGTATACTCCAACATTTAAGGGCAATAGTAAACAATGACAGTACTTACCCAGTAGCACGTCATTTTAAGAAGGAACATGACAACAAACTAGAATGCTTATCATATTATGTGATAAAAGCCATTCCCAAACTACGGCATGGGGGCAATAGAGAACACATGCTGAGACAATTGGAAACTCGCAGGATCATTGAATTTGACAGTAAGGCCCCAGGAGGATTAAAAACGGAAGACCTGCACAATTTTCTATAATAGAACCATTTGGGAGCAAATTGAAGCATCTTAAAATACTCAGTATAGTCAAGACATGATTAGATATGTGATCAGCAGCCGCCTTAGAAACAATCTATAATTTGGAAGAAGTAAAAGAAAACAATAAATATTTTAATATAAAAAACTTTAAAATCCCCATAAAAATGAGTGTATAGATGTGTGTTTTATATTAGCAATTTTTGCACTAATTAGGTACTGTATAGTACTAAGCATTTTATTCAGCACTTTTTGCACACTATAATATACTGTAGCACTTTGCACTTTAGGAGGTTGTAGAGAGAAAAGACATTGTATGCGCAGAAGGAGACCAGAGAGTCCATAAGAATTGGGGAATTTGTGATACATGTCCAACACATGATTATTGATTTAACAACTTTGGAAAATGAGAGAATACTGACCATTATCATTAAACATTCAATCTTGCATTTATGCAGAAATAATAAAAGTTCATAGAGTTATGTTTATAGTGCACTTCAATAGATATTTCATGTATTTAAAAGGGAAAGACAAGATTTTTTAGATTACCGTCTTATAAAATATATTTATATAATTATATTTATATGTATATTTATTTATTTATTCATATACAGTATGGAGTCACTGGACTTGTGATGGTAATTTAAACATATATGATAAATATATGCACTTTATGGCCTTATTCTTGTATGTCATCCAAGGAGACTTTCTCCATTCTCAAAGAACTCCTCCATGTCCCTGACCCCCCACAGAAACCCATGGACCCCAAAGCAGCAGAGGAAAAATGCGTCAAGTTGGCCACCTTCTTTGACGAAAAAATAAAAAAAATCTTCACCTCCCTCCCGACCGCCAACTCAGACTCCATAGAGAGAGCCAAGGAGCAGCTGCCCCCTCCCTACAAGCCCTCTTTGGAGTCGCTTGGCCCAGTTACAGAAGAGGAAGTAAGTATCATACTCACCACAACCAAGAGCGGAGCCCCTAGCGACCCAGTCCCCATACGATTCGCTAAAAACATCCCGCTGACCATAGTTCCCCAATTAACAGCCCTCATTAACACTTCGCTGGAACAGGGAGAGGTCCCTTCAAACTGGAAGGAGGCTGTCGTCAAAGCGCTTCTCAAGAAACCGTCGCTTGACCCAGCAGACCTTTCCAACTACAGACCTATCTCACTCCTCCCTTGGATAGGTAAAGTCGCTGAAAAACTCGCGAATAAAAAACTGTCTCACTACCTAGAGTCAAACCAACTCCTCAACGACTCACAGACAGGCTTTAGACCAGGTCAGGGCACGGACACTGCTCTCCTCGTAGCAGTAGAAAGAACTAGGGAAATCATCGATACAGGAGGATCAGTGGCAGTGGTCCTCCTAGACCTAAGCGCGGCCTTTGACACGGTCAGCCACCAGGTCTTAACCCAACGTCTGGAGAATATTGGGGTCAAAGACAGAGCGCTGAAATGGCTATCGTCCTTTCTCTCCCGACGCTCCTACCAAGTATGGGAAGGCGAAAGCCGCTCCCCCTCCATCCCCCTCCAGTGCGGCGTGCCTCAGGGCTCATCCCTGAGCCCCACGTTGTTTAACGTTTACATGGCCCCACTGGAGGAACTCATCTCACCCTTTGGAGTCACTATCGTCAGCTATGCTGACGACACACAACTGGTGGTGACACTCTCCCACCCCAAGCTAGAGCCCTCTAATCTCCACGACTGTCTCTCCAACGTACATCAGTCTATGAGTGACTCTGCTTTGAAACTAAACGGCTCCAAAACGGAGATCCTGCTCCTAGGACATAAAACCACGAACCTCCCCTCTAACATCTGGCCTGCCTGCATGGGTGAACCCCCCACTCCCAAGAAGGAGGTCAAGAGTCTCGGAGTGTGGCTGGAGACCGACCTTACCTTCAGGACACAGGCAAGAAAGACGGCCGGCATATGCTACGGTCTACTTAAATCTTGCAGGAAGGTACTCCCGCTACTACCTTTCCAGCCGCGTCTCATGCTGATCCAGGGCCTAATTTTATCCAGGCTGGACTACAGCAATGCCATTTACCTGGGCTCTCCAGAATCCACTCTTCAGACTCTGCAAAAAGTTCAAAACACCGCAGCCCGACTCCTAACGAACACCCAGGCTAGATCATCTGCCAAACCCGCACTTAGGAAGCTGCACTGGCTCCCTATCAGGGAAAGGGTCACTTTCAAGGCCCTTTGTCTCGCCCACAAGGTACTACACAACACCGGCCCTCCCATACTAAATAACTGGATCACCCCCTATAGACCCACCAGATCGCTTCGCTCGGAGCACGGAAACCTCATTACGATCCCCAAGGTGAAAAAGGCCCGCATAGGTGGCCGCCGTTTCTCGGTCAACACAGGAAACAAATGGAATGCACTCCCTCTGAGCCTCAGAGCAGAACCCAACCTCCTTCGGTTCAGAAAATCCCTTAAAACCCTACTCTTCCCCTAAGCTGTCACTTCTCCTGACCAAACCCCCTTTGCGAGTAAAAAGGTTCAGCGCTGGGATACCCACCGGGTGACTACGCGCTCTATAAAACCATAAATAAATAAATAAATAAATGTGTATATGGGCATGTTCCAAGATGTTACATTAAGATATTTATGAAAGCATACAATAGATTTATGGGTTGCAATTTAAACTATGCAAAACAAGATGTAGTATTGTTTTTTGCGTTTAAGTCTATCCACAGTCTTTTTTCCATGTTTGGGGACACATGACATAGTGGAGAAAAAGGGCTAAAAAAAGTATAACAATGACTCACCGCATAACAGTCTTTTATGTGATCAAGGCCAGTTTTTCCCAGACGAAACCCATCATGACATCAATGAGGGTGAAATAAAAAAGACTAATCGCACAAGAAATGAGGAGTTTGTGCATTCCTTATCGCCATATTGTTGTATGGAGGTTAAGGACTGATCATTGGAGGGATATATATATATATATATATATATATATATATATATATCTAGACACTTCAATTAGATTCAGCACACATGTACTCAGCAAGTCCAGCACTACAAGGAGTGCCATTCTGTTACTGATCTAACGGAGGCACCCCTGATGCTTTGGCCACACGTCATTTATACACGCATACCAGAAGAATATATAGATTTATATTTATAGATATATCAATTGAATCATAGACAACAGGGAATACAAATATAACCATGAAACTGTGTGGGGTCTGAGAGAACAAATCTAGGACATAAATTGTGATAATCAATCAATCAATCAATCAATGAAAACTTTATTCGGATCATTACAATCCATAAAAGTACAAAAAAAGACAAAACATTTATAAAATCATACAATTAATCAGAAAATGCAGTTTTGCGCATGGGGAGTAAACCATATTACTTTAGGACATTGTTAACCGGGCTCGAACCGCAGTTTTTAAAAAAGAGCTCACCCGAAAAACAAGTTCATCGTCATCCAGGGACAAAATCATTGAGAGTGCAAGTTCCAGGCTAAGGGGTTTTAGTTTTTTAAAATACGGGGTTGAAAACCATTTAATATAATTGTGATAATCTTTAACTATCCTATTGGATCAGGCTAGATATTTACAAATTGCGTATGAAAGTTATCACACTGTGAAAACCTTTTTATAAATGTATTTATAACTACTGTTACTGTATGCGAATGCTGCACATGGATTATTGTTTACAATGAATGTGCATTTTATGAAATCTATAAGAGTATTGGATGGAATCTAATCAGTTGAGAAATACTGCCACTTTGCACTTTATCGGGTCATCAGGAGAGGATTTGATACAGTTCAAAATTACAAATGTTGCACATTGACTATTGTTTACATAGCTATTGTACTTTCTTGGACAAAAATATTTGCACATTATAAAATCCAATTGGCACTTGCACTTTTTGAACCTGTCTTATAAGTTATGATAGTAAACAACTCATACCTGATATTGATGCTCCTAGAAGATCCAGCGGATTTCATTGCTTGGAGATACTTTATGAGATAATTATTTCATAAAATCACCAAATATTTGATAAAGAGATAGCGATATAAACTCCTTTCATTCTACACATAGAAGCAAATATAGATATATTCCTCTTGAATACATAGTAAAAAATGGTAAATACAAAATTTACATTTCTAAATATATTTTTAGTTATGAATATATTGATGAATTGCCTTGAGAAAATAGGTATGTAAACCTTGTACAGCGTGTAAGAACTCTTGCATTGGAGCTTTTATTAACACTTCTCCTTAAAGATATGTGAGGTAGTAGTGATTAGTTCTGGACATTTTGCAAACCCCTAAATGAGGCTGCATATTGAATCTTGGAATCTACGATCTCCCTGAAGTCTTGAATCTTTGTTTCTTCCTATATATTCCTCCACTTCCATCCCTCCCATTTTACTCCCTTTGTCTCCCCCATTTTTACTCTGAACCTGTTCTCTTCAATGTAGTAATCTTTGCGATTGGAGAGAAACATATTCAAATCCCAAGAATTATTAAAATAACTGTGAAAACTGTTAAAAATAGGAGAGAGAAATTGCTGACAAATTGTAAAACAATTAAATAAAACTTCATGTGATAATACATCATTGACTACTTACAAGTTGGATGTTTTCATGTCTGTTTAATAAGTCTTTGATGTGGCACAGAATTTTTTTTAAATGTGGGTACTTTACCAAAATTTAGAAAATGAATGAGTTATCTTGAAACAAAATGGAGTCAAGAATGTGACGTGTTAAGAAAAGTTAGTAGTCTTGTTGTTTTTAATGGAAGTGTAAACTGTGGCTTCCATACTCACTACGAGTTTGACAATTGGAATCTAAGCCACACTCACTAAGGGACAGTGTAAATACAAATCATGCAGCAATGACGGACGTGAAAAGCACACAAACTTAATGATATACATGTCCGTCATCCATACCGTGAGAAATGTGGGCGTAACAAATTATGGGCATACAATGGGCATTGAAAAAGGCAAGGATTGCCAAAACGCGCCTGCTAATTTTACATAAAACTAATTTAAGGCATGAATACCGTGAGTGCTCCACCTTATCCATGGGAGGACTTTTGGTGACAATTTTATTACGTGACTGCCACAGTCACGCCGGAAGCACCGCCCATGAGCTTGTTCGGTAGCAGTGTGGCAAATTGGTGGCGATATATATTTATTCCGATATCCTTTTAATTGAGTATCTTTTATCTTTTATAAATTGTATAATTTATAAATTTATTTTACCTTTAAAAATGAAAAACTGCACTTGCACTTTCTGCCATAAGATGATTATTAAATGTACTTTACAGTGTGTTTGCTTTGTTCACCCTAAGTTGGCAGGGTATGCCCAGACGTGGGTCCCTTGCTCACTTTGCCACTGGATTCATACTAGCCTGGCTGATGAAGGCTGTTACCCAGAAACCGGTTCCAGGGTGCTTGTTTCCGGTTCAGGAAAGACCTAGCTTGGCAGTTCGGGCTAGACTGGTTCCATGAGGCACAGGGTCAAGACTGATTTGCATATGGCTGGGCCTGAGGGGGCAAAGTCAGCTAAAGAATGATGATGGATTCAACCCAGATCTGTGACTGGGGGTGAGTGTCTGAAAAGTTTCATCACTCCGTTCATCATCTCCTTGGCAGGCGTGAATCGACAGGCATCCTGTAAACTGGATCCGCTCGCCGATCCGGATTTTACCTAATGAAAGTTGCTGCAGTGGATGTCAGAGTGCGTCTCCACAGGTGGGAACCTTGGAGATTTGATTTACACGCGGCCTCCCAGCCTCGGGAGTGGCACCACCCAGAAATTTGGGGCCACGGGGCTCAGTATCACGGAGTCTCAATGTGGAGGCATCCATGGAGGATTGACAAGCTGGATGTGCGAGTGGAGGCCCATTAGTGGGCTTGAAATGTCTCAGACAGAGGCACATAACTGAGGCACACACCACAAGACCCACAAACCAACGCGGACTCATTCGAGTCGCCCATTGGAGGGCTCATATTTCAAAGTGGGAGGTGTGGCCCCTATGCCAAAATGACTGTCGCGCTTCTCTGAAGAGTGCAATGATCACAAAACGTGTCAGGCGTTTATTGACAGGCATGCTGTAAACTGGATCTGCTCTCTGATCTGGCATTTACCTCATGAAAGTTTCTGCAGTGGATGTCAGAGTGCGTCTCCACAGGTGGGAACCTTGGAGCTTTGATATATATTCACAGAAAAAAAACAAAGGTTACAACGACGTTATAGTTAGGCTCAAGTTTCACTTGTACAAAACCAGAGAAATTCACAGTTATATTTAGCTGAGCTAACTATAACTCACGCCCCCGCAATGCACTGCTTATGACCTCACATATTACATCACTCATGACATGGTCAGTGACATCACCCATGACATCTCAAATAACACCTTTGATTTTTACAGTAAATTTCTATGTTTAAAAAAAATTATATTTCCTAACTATAACGTCCCTGTAACCTTTCTTTTTTCAGTGAATTTCTAAGGGTTTTCAAATTCTATTTCACAACTATAACGTCAATGTAACCTATGATTTTCTAATTACATGTTTTATAGTTTTTAATTTGTATTTTCTATCCGAAATTGCTCTGTAAGGTGTATTTTTACAAGCTTTTTATTTTTTCAGTAGATTAATAAGCGTATTGTTGTCCTTTAGATTTTTATATTCATGACAACGTCACAATGATTGTGATCATGTTGCGAAATCACAAAACAAAAGCAGACATTCAACGACCACCATAACATTCCAAAATTTTTACTTAAAAAAATCATTCTAACCATTACAAAACACACATTACTAACTTAAAGAACATGTTTGTACATACATTTTGGTAGTAACTTTTTAAAAACTGTATTTGAACCCTACTTCCTGTTTTCACGACTACGCATAGAGTCACAATGACTCCGGTAACCGCGACGATCACACCTTTTTTAGAGGGTGCATAACACATAATATACACACATTTTTCAGTATTTTAGACAGTAGGGGTTTAATAATGCACTGTTTCAAGTCATATTTTTGTAGGGAGTTTGTATGAAAACAACCATTTAAACCGATTTTCTGTTTTCATGGTGACCTCAGATGTTGCGATGATATCGGTAGCCGCGATTGCCGCGACAACGTCGTGAAATGACAAAACAAGTGCAGACATTTAATAGCCAACACCACATTCAAAACTTATAACTGCAAAATGAATTATAACCAGTGGTCAAGTGGGCGGGATTGACAGGGCACGGCGTGCCCCTACTTCTTTAAATCAATAGATTCCATTCCCTACGTTTTCAATTTAAACATGTGTCCCTGGACGGCAGAAATAGCCATGGCCTACAGATAAGGCTCAGCCTTCGTGGCTGTTCGGGGACAGGCGGGGCGGGCAGAGAAGGAAAAGGACTCTTTTCTTGCCCTGAGAATACAACGACTGTGTCCACTTCAGCTCTACCGCTTCAGCTGCCTCCCCCTCTTTCTTTCTTCCTCTTATTCCCTTTCTTTCTGTCTAGCAGCTCCTCCTCTCTATTGAAAACGTGATTTCAAGAAACAGTTCTCACCCTCTCTATCCTCCTTTCATTTATTTGTTCTCCTGTGAAATGTATCCAAAAAAGGAAAATACTTTTGCTGGAAATGTGGTCTTTTTCTGACATTTTTCTATTTCAAAGTGCAGCCTCTGGAATAAAAGGTTAAAAATATGAAAAATAAATAACGAAATAAAGCAAGACAGAGTAGGGAATACCCACAGCAACACCCATGGAATGCACTTTTCACGCAAAGTGCTGCGTGTGAAGGCGCCATATTTACATGGACAGGAAAAGCCACGCAGGGTGGCTTTTCCTATCCTTGTAATTATGGGGCAGAGAAATACTCCATCAGTACGTCACAAAAAGTGCCTTACCGGTGGCGCAGGGGGCTTGTAAATCTGCCCCTTAGTTTGCAAACCTCATAGTCTCTCTGCTTCATTCATTTTTAACATTTGCTGCATGCTTTGGGGGCACTGGAATTATGCAGCAAAGGAGGACAACATTATGCCCCTGTGTTAACTAAATTGTGCAGCAAACAAAAAGGCTGCAGCGTAATGCAGTATACTTTTTAATATTTTATTATTTTGACATTTGAACACATGCTAACAGTCTCTGGAAAGATTTTGCCTTATTAGTACCAGTGTAACATACAAATGCAGCAGTGAGAAAAGGGATCAGTCAACCTTTGTACAGGGTTGTCCACTTCGCAGCAACACAAGTCAGTTTTTAGTAACTTTTGATGCGTTTGAGCTACAAACAATTTAGTAGTTAAAATTGTCAGATTATGCAGCAAATCTTGTATTATGTGGCAAATACAGCAGAGCCATAATTATATAGAAAATATTTGCAAACTATAATATTTTGCCGCTCATGTTTGAACTGCTATTGTGGAAAAAAGAAAGAGAAGTGCTGAAGACAGAAACTCTATGGCTTGGAGACAAATAGCTTGTGCTTCCACTGTTAACATATTTAGGACATTCTGTGATTGGAAACATATCCCACTTTGTCAATGTATTTTAATGTCAATAACTCAAATTAAACCTTAAATAAGCATGTGTAAATGGGTAGTGTAATGCCAAACGAATACTAAAAATTGGAATGTTTTGTGCATTCTGGCCACACCTCTGACTCCGCTGACTGATCCAGTCCTTGGGTTATTCCCGCCCTCTAATTCTCCGCCCACAGTTCCAATACTTTTTTCCCCCCACTTCGACCACTGATTATGACCAACAGACTATCTAAATAACTGTATAATAGCATGTACAACTCCCTTAATATCTCTATATAACACAGTGCATAACTTTTTCAGTCTAATCTATAACTGCATGCATCACTGTATCAGTAAGTCTCTCATTCACTGTATAACTATTTCGGTGAATCTGTAACATGGTGCAGCAGCCTATCAATACCTTTGTAACAAACTGCATGACTGTCTCAGTGCATCTATGAGGGGGTGCATGAGTGTCTCAATGGGTCTGTGATTCGTTGCATGACTTTCAGTCAATCTGTGAATAGGCGCATGAGTGCCATCGTGCACTTTTTAAGTAAATATATAACTGTCTGACTGGATCTGTGAGTGTATACATGAGTGTCTAAGTGGGTGTCTGAATGGGTCAGTGAGTGGGTGCATGAGTGTGTCAGTGGGTCTGTGACTGGGAGCGAGTGTCTGAGTGGTTCTGTGAGTAGGTCCGTGGGTCTCTGAGTGGGACTGCGAGTGCATGTGTGAGTCTCTGAGTGTATGTATGACTGGGTGCATACATCTCTGAATGGGTCTGTGAGAGGGTGTGTGAGTGACTGTATGGGTGTGTGAGTGTCTGAGTGGGTTTATGAGTGTCTGAGTGACTCTGAGTAGGTGTACGAATGTCTCAATGGGTCTGTGAGTGGGAGCACAAGTCTCTGAGGGGGTGAGTGAATAGTTGCATGCATGAGTTTTTGAGTAGGTCTGTGACTGGGGGCACGTTTCTGGGTAGGTCTTTGAGTGGATGCATGTGCCTTGAGTGGGTGAGTGAGTGGGTGCATGTATATCTGAGTGAGTTTGTGAGTGGGTGTGTGACTTTCTGATTGTATCAGTGAATGACTAAGTCCATAAGTATGTGACTGATTTTGAGAACAAAAGTATGGGCATGTAAGAAGGTGTTTGAGTGGATATGAAAGTAGGTGTATGGGTGTATGAGTGTCTCTGTGGGTCTGTGAATACATACATGAGTGTGTGAGTGGGTCTGTAAGTGGGCGCATGAGTCTCTGAGAGGGTATGTACATGGATGCATGACTCTCCAAGTAAGTCTGTAACTGGGTGCATGAGTATGCGAGTGGGTCTGTGAGTGGATGCATGAGTGCCCAGGGGGTTCTGTGAGTGGGTGTAAGAGTGACTAGATAGGTATGAAACTGTACACATGAGTCTAAAACTGACACACAAAGTAGGTGCATGAGTCTTTGAGTGGGTCTGTACATGGATGCGTTACTCTCCAAATGAGTCCATAAGTGGGTGCATAAGTACCGGTATGTGAGTGAGTGAGTGAGTGCATGAGTATCTGAGTGGATATGTGACTGGATGTATAAGTATGTGAGTGGGAATGTGAATGGGTGTATAAGTGTCTGAGTGTGTACATGAGTGTGTGACATGGACCAGCAAGTGTGTACAAATATATATATATATTTTTCAAGTTTCCATCAATGTTCCTGAAAACTTCATGATATTCGCAATGTCCCTCTGCCGGTACATGGGGGGCCACGCTGGCGATTGCGTCGTCATCACGAATATCACACACAATCAAACAAATCAATTTTAAACACATAACTTGTGTCACTAGTACACCCATTTCTCAAACATGGGGTTAGAGTATCTCCACCCTTACCCCTTGTGTTAGCTTTCATGCACATTTTCAGCCCCGAGAACCATTCCTAAATGATAAAATGGTGGCCGCAACTTTCTGTTTAGGTTAAATTTATGATTCATTGCAAAACTACTGCAAAATATCCACAGACAGGGATATATCTATAATTTTTTACTTACATTTCTCAAAAACTACTGGACGGATTTGCACCAAATAACAATAAGCGCAATCTGCGTAATAACATCTACCTTTCTGCAAATTCCATCCAGCGGTTTGGGCTGTAGGTTTGACAAAGCATTCTATGGTAATTAACATTACAAACGCACCCTTTTTTGCGCCCCTATTTCTCAGTCCCCACACCACAGATCGCCCTCAAAATTTCCATGACACACAGAATCTACTTTGACACTTTTTTGGGAAAATTTCATGAAGATTGGTCAAATGACACCAAAGTTATAGGCAAATCAAAAAATGATTTTCATATGGAAACTAGAGGCCTGATTATGATGGGAACAGTACCGGCAGACAGGGAGTCAGCGGTCTTGCCAGGGGAATTACGATCCAAGCGTCGCGGAGGTGGTCAGAAACATGCTTCTCAGCATTGAGGCTTGTTCTGTGGCAAAACAAGGGCTGCAGCACAAGTCTCAAAACTAAGAGGCATGTTTGTGAACATCCCTGCACATTGTGGCAGGCACCATGCACTGCCTGCCATACGGTGCAGGGGTGTTTAGGGGGCACCATATGTGCCCCCCAGGCCCCATACGGGAGGTCCAGGGTGAAGGGTGGTCGCTAGGGGCCCCCAAAGTCCCTTTTTGCCTGCCCTTTCATGGTGGGTTAACCGCAATGAAACGGATGGTGGAAAGGGACATTGTAATCCCTACAGAGGTGCCTGATTAGGCACCGCCACTGTTGTAGGGATTGCAGTCCATCCAACGGTCCGAGGGTCTCAGCCCGTCAGATGCATGTCGGTTGGTCTCTCCGCCATCCCTACATCTGCCCACCATCGTAATGCGTTACAACAAACAAATGATGGACGGAATGCTGACAATGCAGACATTCTCCCCCAGTCAAGATATCTGGGTTAAATCCATCGTTCTTTTGCCCACTACGCCACCCCAGTTCAGACATGGCCATATGCAAATCAGTCTTGACCCCGTGCCTCATGGGAACAGTCCAGCCCGAACTGCCAAGCCATGTCTTCCCTGGACCGGAATCAAGCATCCTAGGACCGGTTTCTGGCTATCAGCCGTCATCAGCCAGGATAGCTTGACTCCAGTGGCGTAGTGAGCACGGGTCCCATGTCTGGGAATACCCATCCCACTTAGGGCGAAAAAGCGTTACAACAAACAATTGATGGACGGAATGCTGACAATGCAGACATTCTCCCCCAGTCAAGAGATCTGGGTTAAATCCATCGTTCTTTTGCCCACTACACCACCCCAGTTTAGACATGGCCATATGCAAATCAGTCTTGACCCTGTGCCTCATGGGAACAGTCCAGCCCGAACTGCCAAGCCATGTCTTCCCTGGACCGGAATCAAGCATCCTAGGACCGGTTTCTGGCTATCAGCCGTCATCAGCCAGGATAGCTTGACTCCAGTGGCGTAGTGAGCACGGGTCCCACGTCTGGGAATACCCATCCCACTTAGGGCGAAAAAGCGTTACAACAAACAATTGATGGACGGAATGCTGACAATGCAGACATTCTACCCCAGTCAAGAGATCTGGGTTAAATCCATCGTTCTTTTGCCCACTACACCACCCCAGTTTAGACATGGCCATATGCAAATCAGTCTTGACCCTGTGCCTCATGGGAACAGTCCAGCCCGAACTGCCAAGCCATGTCTTCCCTGGACCGGAATCAAGCATCCTAGGACCGGTTTCTGGCTATCAGCCGTCATCAGCCAGGATAGCTTGACTCCAGTGGCGTAGTGAGCACGGGTCCCACGTCTGGGAATACCCATCCCACTTAGGGCGAAAAAGCGTTACAACAAACAATTGATGGACGGAATGCTGACAATGCAGACATTCAAATCCCACATTGCAAATCCCACAGCACTCACATTCTCAGGCAGTCCAGTGGGGGAGGGGGGGGGGTCCTTAGCATTGGTTCTGCTAGATTGCCTGGCCTCCTAGCCCGCAAGCACCCTCACTTGACAGCAGACTATCTGCAGTGTTGCCCGTGCAATGACCGCACCCTGGCGCAAGATGTCCCGCTCTATACCTCTGCTAATAGACTACCTCCAGAGGCTGGAGTGAACGGTTGTATGTTGTGCATCTGACCCTAAGAACTATGGTTTGCTTTGGCAGGGATCAAATTGTTGCATTTGTCACACTCAACATAGTGGCAATGTGCAGTTCTTTTGCATTCTACACTTCAGAGCGGGACTACATAACCCACGAGACCACGGAGTCGTGTGTATCTTACCAATGATACTATTAGGATCTAAGGTTGCCAGTGTCAAGTGGTGACTATCCCGCCATGGAATATGTGACTTAGCAAGGGCGTCTTTGTGTACTCACCATTATCCCTCCTGTCGTATGGTAATTTCGCCTTTAAAGTTTAATTGTGGTATTCGCCCCAGACTTCCCAGGCTGCGTACTGCTGGCCACGTGCGCAGCTGCTGGCATAATAAGGGAATCTCCATTTGCAACTTGCAATAAAACAACGCCCGCTTGAATGTGCTACGTTGTAAGCAATTAAGTGCCTAACATATCTCTTCCCCTTGAAGATACCACAAACCGCACTGGTCATTAGAACCTTAAGCAGCACACAATTTTCACCTGGGCATAATCTACACCGCCTTAAGGCCAGAAACACCCATCTTTTACCCAAGCTGTTGTCTGTTCAGTTTAAACTGTGGTGACTGCACCCAGACCTCCCAGGCAGCTTTGTTGCTGACAATGTGACCAGATGCTGAAATTGAGGGCATCTCACGCTTACCACTTGCAACCAAAGCGATTATTTAAATTAATATGATAGTGTATCTGCGAGAACTATGTACAGGTAACTGACACTCTCCCACATGCAGTTGCAGTGAAACATTTTGGACTAGTCCATCAAATTCAGCCAGCCACCCCCCTAGGTGGAGGTTTGCACTCCCAAACTTCTGCTAGTGTAAACCACGATCACGCCTCTTGTTGAATTTAGTGATTCACGACGCTGACAAACCCAGGGGCCTAATCCTGGGCTGTGAATAGGAGGCTTAAGAAGACCTTAAATAATCGGCTTGGAGTGGCTGGGTGTTAACATTGCCTGACTGAAGTGCAATACCTTTGACTCCTGACAAGATGTGCCAATGCAGGGAGAAGTAAAAAATTATCCAGCCCGCCTTACTTCCTTCCCCAGCTAGCTGTGTATAGCGCTTGTTGGAGCATGACGCTTGTGTATTTTTGAAGTGCTAGTGTTCCCGCAGGCATGTTGCCGCTGGATCAGAGATCTTTCTACCCCACTACTGATATTCATTTTTACAACCACAGAAGGAAGGAAGGTTGGGTTCAAACTGGAATGGCATGGTGAGCAAAAAAACGATGGATTTAGGCCCAGATCGCTGTACTGGGGTGAATGTATGACATTGTACTGCATTCTGTCCATCAATTGTGTTTTTTGCATTTGTCACCCCGAGTGGGAAGGGTATGCTCAGACGTGAGTCCCTTGCTCTCCATGCCACTGGAAGCAAGCTATCCTGGCTGACGAGGGCTGAAAGCCCGAAACCGGTCCTAGGATGCTTGTTTCCAGTCCAGGGAGGACCTGGCTTGGCAGTTCGGGCTGGACTGTTCCCATGGGGCACAGGGTCAAGACTGATTTGCATATGGCTGGGTTCAAACTGGAATGGCATGGTGAGCAAAAAAACGATGGATTTAGGCCCAGATCTCTGTACTGGGGTGAATGTATGACATTGTACTGCATTCTGTCCATCAATTGTGTTTTTTGCATTTGTCACCATCGTAATGCGGCGGGCGGTCCTTTAGGGTCCGGTGGCAGTGTGACCACCATAGACGGCCTGATGGTGGTGGGACCCCCCCTTCCCAGACTGATTTTGGCTCCGGGAACCCCATCCCCCGGGGCTAGGCCAATTTCTTTCTTTATTTTTTCAAAGGAGGTAAGCTGGGCAGACCCCCTCCCGGGCCATTTTTGGCCCCAGGAACCCCATCCCCTGGGGCCAGGACATTTCTTTTTTTTTATTCATTTTTTTTCTGGGGAGAGGGGCCACCTCGCTCCCTCCTCAGGCCGATTTCGGGTCAGGGGACCCCATTCCCTGGGGGCCCACCCAATTTTTTACTTTGTTTTTCAAGGGACGGGTGCCTAGTGGCCCCCTTCCAAGGCCATTATCAGCCCCATGGACCCCATCCCCAAGGGCCAAGTCATTTCTTTTTTTTAAAGTAATTTTCTTTTCTGGGATGGGGGCCCTGCAGACTCCTTTCCGGGCCATTTTTGCCACCGGGGACCGCATCCCCCGGGGCATTCCAGCTGGTCGGGTACCGCAGGGGGAGCCTGAAGGCCCCCGCAGTCCCACCACAGTATGTATTTATTGATAAAAGCAAAGGTTATGTTACAGTTAGGCTAACAATTCACTCAAACAAAATCAGAGAAATTCAGCAGTTAAGTCACCTCAGCTAACTATAACATATACCCCTGCAATGCACTGCTTATGACTTCACATATTACATCACTCATGACATCACTCATGACATCTCAAATGACATCACTGATGACATCACCCACAGAATAACTCACACACCCATTCACACCCCTATGCAACCTCACATACACTCACACTCACTCCCACTCCCACACAACCACTCACAAACCCATTCACAGACTCAATCAAGTACTCACACATCCACTCATTCATCAAACCACTCACATAACCACTAACTCACCCATACAGGCACTCATGCACCCACTCATTCACCAATACAGCCACTCACACATCCAGATGGGAAACAGCGTTTACAGCTCTGTTTCCACAACACGCTTCCACTTCCATTACAACGATTGCGTGGTTTCTATGTGATCCATTACATTGCAAGTCGTTTCAACGAGTTGCTGTAGGGGGTGCGCTAACCTAAGAATAGTATAATTTACTATTCCAACACCTTCCCTACTGTTGCACATGCTGGAGTTGGAATAGTAAATTATACTATTCCTAAGTCGAGCGCGCCCCCTACAGCAAGTCGTTGAAACGACTTGTGATGTAATGGATCACGTAGAAACAACGCGGTCGTTGTAACAAACGTGTTGTAATGGAATGCGTTGTTAAAGCAGTCATTGTAAAGACCCATATTCATTCAGACACTAACACATCCACTCATAAACCTATACAGCCACTCACACACTGCATCATTCACTCATACAGCTACTCTCAAACCTACTCACTCACCTATACAGTCACAGACACAAGCACACACTCACCCATACAGCCACTCACATTCATTCACTTACCCAGTCACTCACACACCCACACACTCATCCATACACCACTTATGCACCCACTCACACATACAGCCCCTCCCACATCCCATCACTCACCTATACAGCCTCTCACACATACCCACTTACTGACCCATACACCACTGACACACTCACTCCCCCATACAAACAGTCCCATGCTTACCCATACAGCCATTACACAGCCACTCACTCACTCATAAAACCACTCTCATACCCATAGAGCCACTCAGACACCTAATCACACAAGGATACACAAAGCCACTCACATAATATGTGTTACAAATAGTCTTATTCTTTAGTAGTACACAAACTCTACTTATTTAAGTTTTGTAGTATCTTAGTATATACCTTTAAAGCTCAGAAACCTTTATAAAGCACTCACACTCAATGGATGATGTGATCAATGATGTAATTTGAGATGTCATCAGTGATGTCAGAAGTGATATCACTGACCATGTCTTGAGTGATGTAATATGTGAGTTTATAAGCAGTGCATTGCGGAGGCGTAAGTTATAGTTAGCTCAGGTAACTATAACTGCTGAATTTCACTGGTTTTGTATGAGTGAAATGTGTGCCTAAATATAATGTCCCTGTAACCTTTGTTCTTTACAGTGAATTTCTAAGGCTTTTTAAATCCTGTTTCCTAACTATATGGTCCCTGTAACCTTTGATTTTTATAGTGAATTTACAAGATTTTTTACATTATATTTTGTAACTTTAACGTCCCTGTAATCTTTGGTATATTTTTTCAGTGAATTTCTAAGGTTTTCTAAATTCTATTTCCTACCTATAACTTTGAAAAGGTTGCCCAGTGGGTGTGTGGCTGAGTGTGTGAGTGTCTCAATGGTGTGTGACTGTGTGTGTGAGTGGGTCTGGGAGTACCTGCCTAAGTATCTCAGTGAGTGTGTGAGTGGGTGCATCACTGTCTGAGTCTCTGACTGTTTGAGTAGATGTCTAAGTGGGTGCAAGAGTGTTTGAGTAAGTCAGTGACTTGCTAAATGAGTTTTTGAGTGGATTTGACACTTGATAAACACTTAGAACATGTCAAGTGAAGCTTGTAGAGCACATACAGGATCTGCACTAGTAGCCATCACCCATGTTTGAAGGGCTATTTCTGTACATGGTTGAGAAGGTTGTGTCAGTACATGCCTACTGTAACGTCCTGGCTTTCTCGGGGTTGGGACAAACAGACGACGGACCAGAGAAATGGAGGTTTAAGGATGATTTAATAAACAGATAAACAACTACAGACAACAAAGAATACCGGTACTGGAATCACCAGTTAAAGTACGATACCCATTCACAGCTCGTCTAACGGTATACAACCTTTACAACGCAACTTTTACAACGCACTACACTTACAACGCATTTTTTACAACGCAACATCCACTACAACGCATTCCATTACAACGCAGGACACTACAACGCATTTTTAAAAACTACCTTTACAACACATTCCATTACAACGCATACTACCTTTACAACGCATACCATTACAACGCATAATATTACATTAAAACCCCTACACTATCCAACACTTACCCTACTGTTGCACCCCCTGGAGTTAGAATAGTAATTTTTACCCCTATACTATCCAACACTTGCCCTACTGTTGCACCCCCTGGAGTTAGAATAGTAATTTTTACCCCTATACTATCCAACACTTGCCCTACTGTTGCACCCCCTGGAGTTAGAATAGTAATTTTTACCCCTATACTATCCAACACTTGCCCTACTGTTGCACCCCCTGGAGTTAGAATAGTAATTTTTACCCCTATACTATCCAACACTTGCCCTACTGTTGCACCCCCTGGAGTTAGAATAGTAATTTTTACCCCTATACTATCCAACACTTGCCCTACTGTTGCACCCCCTGGAGTTAGACTAGTAATTTTTACCCCTATACTATCCAACACTTACCCTACTGTTGCACCCCCTGGAGTTAGAATAGTAATTTTTACCCCTATACTATCCAACACTTACCCTACTGTTGCACCCCCTGGAGTTAGAATAGTAATTTTTACCCCTATACTATCCAACACTTACCCTACTGTTGCACCCCCTGGAGTTAGAATAGTAATTTTTACCCCTATACTATCCAACACTTGCCCTACTGTTGCACCCCCTGGAGTTAGAAATAGTAATTTTTACCCCTATACTATCCAACACTTGCCCTACTGTTGCACCCCCTGGAGTTAGAATAGTAATTTTTACCCCTATACTATCCAACACTTACCCTACTGTTGCACCCCCTGGAGTAAGAATAGTAATTTTTACCCCTATACTATCCAATACTTACCTTAAATCCAATGTAATATTATGCGTTGTAATGGTATGCATTGTAAAGGTAGTATGCGTTGTAATGGAATGTGTTGTAAAGGTAGTTTTTAAAAATGCGTTGTAGTGTCCTGCGTTGTAATGGAATGCGTTGTAGTGGATGTTGCGTTGTAAAAAATGCGTTGTAAGTGCATGTGTTGTAAAAGTGTGCGTTGTAAGGACATACATCCCGTCTAACCGTCCGCATGCACACCGGACCCGGTATGCTCCAACGGAGGGCACAGTGCTAAACAGTGGCCGACAATGCCACTCGACCGCTGTGAAGGGTAGATCCAAGGTTGTGGAATCTACGGGGGGCACGTGGGAGTCACCCGGCCGGGCTCTCTACCACCTGGGAACAGCCGCTCTACCAGTATCCCCCAGAGTACTGCCACAACACAAAGACGCTGGGAACACCTCCTAGTGTGCGTCTCTTGTATCCGGGTTTAAGTGATGATACCCAAGGTGGCGCAGAGAATGGATGGGAGGAGCCGCTCTACCTATCCCAGTTCTCCTACGAGTGTCGATGGCTAAGACGCGGAAACACCTCCGGGATAGCGTCTTAGCTCTAAGCGTTTGTTTACCCAAGGAACTAGGGTTGGGAGCTTCGGCTCGCACCAACCTCGTTTTCTCCAAATTGTCAGGCCGTTGGGAGCTTCGGCTCTACCAACGGGACTTGTGCCCAATGACGTTGAATACGGCTCTCAGAACGGGACAGGACACGGGCAGGAAGCACACGCCAGCACCTCTCCTCCGCTCATTAGAATGTTCCTTCCGCCGCTCAACTCACCAACGGGTCCGTGTACCTCAACCAGGTACTCCGGCAAAGATCAGAATATCCGACGCCGAGTCCCAGTGATCTTCTCCTTAAGTAGTACTCTCGGCGTTGTATAACCATGACTCTTGAGTTGCATAACATGAAAACTAGGCGTTACCCTTGGTGTTATGCAACCAGAACTCTTGAGTTGCATAACATGAAAACTAGGCGTTACCCTTGGTGTTATGTAACCAGAACTCTTGAGTTGCATAAGGCAATTGTTGCCGGAGGGCATTCTGGGAGTTGTAGTCCACTCTCCTCCAAGCGCACCAGGTTCACGGAAGTGGCATCGTGGGAGGGAATCCATGTGCGGGAGGGGATTCCTGACAGTACATCCCCCTCCCATCAGCGCCCCCCTTCAGGACCAGCATAGGAAGGATATCGATGATGGAATGACGATACCAGACGAGGAGCGTGAACCCCCGCCGCAGGTTCCCATGACTGCTCCTCGGGTCCGTACCCCTTCCATGCCACCAGATACCATAGTTTGCCCCTGCGCCACTTGGAATCCAAGATACCAGCCACCTTGTACTCCACCTCCGAATCCACAGTCACCGACACCGGCGTACGAGGCCTCACCGCGTTCGCGGGTTTCAAGAGAGAAACGTGGAACACGGGATGGATCCGCAGGGACTGGGGCAGGCACACTTTCACGTTCACCGGGCTGATGCTGATCCTATATGGGCCCATGAAGCGGGGATGGAACACGCTACTTTTCTTGAATCTCATGTGCCGAGTAGAGACCCAGACGTAATCTCCAGGTTTGTAGACCGGTCCAGGCCTTCTCCTCCTATCAGAAAAGGCTTTGTACGTGGCCTTAGCCCCCTCCAGGGCAACTCGAGAACTCATCAAGGCCTCCTTGATGCGGGCCACCCTCTTGGCTGTTGTCGGCAATCTGTCTTCCCTGACCGGGTGCAGAAACGGCAAGAACCGGGGATGATGGGCGTAATTACTATAAAAAGGGGAGGCCTTGGTGGAACAATGTGTGGCGTTGTTGTACGCGATTTCCGCAATCCAAAGTAGGTCCACCCACTCATCCTTCCCTTGCTCTACAAAACAACGTAGATATTGTTTGAGCGACTGGTTCAGGTGCTCCGTCTGGCCGTCCGTCTGCGGGTGATAACTCGTGGACATGGCAGACTTGACGTGTAACGCCGAACACCAAGTTTTCCAGAAGTGCGACGTGAACTGAGACCCCCTGTCCGACACGATCACGTTGGGTAGGCCATGTAGTCTCACTACATTCTTCAATAACAACGACGCCAGCTCTCCTGCCGAAGGTACCTGTTTGCAAGCGAGGAAGTGCCCCATCTACTTGAGACAGTCCACCACCACCAGTATGGCCGTCTTTTCTTGATCCTTTGGTAGCCCGACAATGAAGTCTAAGGATATGTTTTCCCAGGGTTTGGTCGGTGTAGGAAGGGGTTGGAGGAGTCCTTGCGATCTTCTGTGGTCTGATTTCATGGATGCGCAAACGGTACATGATGAACACCAATTCCGGACGTCTGTTCTCATGGCAGGCCACCAGAACTGCCGTCCTAGGCTCGCTACCGTCTTTTCGACACCCAGATGGCCGGCACAGGGAGACACGTGGCACCAGGTGAAGGCCTGTTTTCGAAGCCTAGGCGTGGGTAACAACATACATCATCCTTTCACCGGAATCCCGTCCTTCATCTGCCACTCCTTGTGACGGCGAAGCCACCTCCGCCACATGAAGGTATGGGTCCCCTTCTGGACCCCCCTGAGAAACGTCTGTGGTTGAATCACCCCTATCACAACTCCTGGAGGGATGATGGAATGTTCGGCAACCGGCTGCGTATCCCTGGCATTCGATTGCCTCGAAAGCGCGTCCGCTTTCCTGTTCTCCGTACCGGGTCGGTATGTGATGTGGAAATTGAAACCGGAGAAAAAGATCATCCACCTCATTTGACGGGGAGACAAATGCCGCGCCGCCGTCGGAAACTGGAGGTTTCTGTGGTCCGTATACACTGTAACCACGTGTCTGGCCCCCATTAACAAATGCCTCCACTCAGCAAATGCGTCCTTTATTGCGAGTAGTTCCTTCTCTGCAATATGGTAATTGCGTTCCGCGTCGTTCAATTTACGAGACATGTACGCCACAGGATGGAGCAAACCCGACACCTCATTCCTCTGAGATAGAATGGCACCCAGCGCCACATCAGAGGCGTCCGCTTCTACCACATAGGGTAATTCCGGATTCGAGTGAGCTAGCACCGGGGCGGTGCTGAAGGCCTTCTTGAGGGCCACAAATGCTTTTTGTGCTTCCGGTCCCCACACGAACTCCTGAGACTTCCTTAGTAGTTGCGTGATCGGGGCAACCAAGCCAGAAAACCCCTCAATAAAACGCCTATAAAAGTTGGCGAAGCCTATGAAGCTCTGGACTTCCTTTACTCCTCGGGGCACCGGCCACTCCTCCACCGCTCTGATCTTGCGTTCCGCCATCTCCTGTCCGTTGGGGCTCAGCATCACCCCAAGGAATTCCACTGATGTGACGTGGAAGTCACATTTGCTGAGTTTGCAGTATAGCATGTTTTCCCTCAGTTTTTTGAGATCTGCGGATATGTGCTGTACGTGTTCTTCCTCTGAGTTGGAGTAGATGAGTATGTCGTCTATGTAAACGACCACGTAGATATCCAATACCTCCCGGAACACCTCATTGAGGAAGTATTTGAAGGCAGCAGGGGCATTGCATAGTCCGAACGGCATGACGAGGTACTCAAAGAGCCCGAACCTGGTCTTAAAGGCGGTTTTCCATTCGTCGCCGTCCCTCATGCGCACAAGATGGTTTGCCCCCTTGAGATCAAGCTTTGTGTATATTTGGGCCTTTTTTACCTGTTCCAGGAGAACGCTTATGAGAGGCAGGGGGTACCGGTTTTTTATGGTTATCGCATTCAAGGCCCTAAAGTCCACGCAGGCCCTCAATTCGCCATTCGCTTTCGGAATGAAAAAGAGAGGCGATGCGGAAGGGGATTTCGACGGCCTGATGAACCCCAGCCCTAGTAACTTATCCAAATATCCCCGTAGATGTATGTTTTCGGGTTCTGTGAGCGCATACAGTCTGCCGCTGGGAACGCTAGCCCCCGGAACCAGGTCGATTTGGTAGTCGAACGGTCTATGTGGAGGGAGCACCTCCGCTCGGAATTCATCGAAGACGTCCCCGAAACTGTGATACACTCTGGGCAGCTTTACGTCCTTTTCTGCTGCCGTGGCGACCGTGTGACCTTCGCCTACCTCACCTTCGTGGGGGTCCTGCCGCATGCCGCACCATTGTTCACAAAACGGGGAAGTCATCTCAATGTGATGCGTAGGCCAATCCACCGTTGGGTTATGTTTTTGGAGCCAGGGTAGACCCAATATGACCCCGTACTGCGGGGCTCTGATTATGCTAAAATCGATACGTTCGTTATGCAGTTTTCCGAACCTCACCGGTATTTCTCCTGTGTGCTGTCCGATAGGTCCGGTCACCAGACTTCTCCCATCCACTGCATACACCTCCTCTGGTATCTGTTTGGGAAGGAGAGTGAGACCCAGTCTCTGTGCTTCATTATAGTCCATGAACATGCCCGTGGCTCCTGAATCAATCATGGCTACCACAGGTATCCACTGGTCCTGCACTCCTACGTGTAAGGTAATAAACAAATGTCTTCGCCCTTTTTGATTCGGGCTCAACATGGAAGGAATGTGGGTGTGACTCCAAGATGCCCCTTCCCTAGACCCGGAGTCCCTCAGTTTTCCGCCGGTGCTTCCACCACCGTTTTGTTCGCTCGGTATCGTGAGGTTTTTGGCTTGGCTGGACACTCGCGTACATAGTGCCCCTTTTTCCCGCAGTAAAGGCAAAGGCCTTGCTTGCGGCGTGATTCTTTTTCAGCGGCTGTAAGGCTCGCCCTTATAGCTCCTATGTCCATGGGTTCCGTCCTGGTGGAGGAGTTGGTCTCAGGGCCACCCATCGAAACATACGATGGCAGCGCTTTCCCTTTCCTCTTGTGATCGCCCTTTCTTTCGTTCAATCTATGGTCCAGCCGTAGCACCAGGTTGATCAAGCCTTCACATGTCTTGGGTTGGGGGTCGATTTGTGCTACGACATCTTTGAGCTCTTCGCTCAAGCCCTGGTGAAACAGCGCGGTTTGTTTGGCTATGGGCCACTTGGTTTCGGCCACTAACCTTCGAAAAGCATTAAGGTACTGCACCAGATCATTGTTGCCTTGCCTCAGCTCCAACATCTCTCGATCGGCAGTATACGAGTCCGCCCTTCGATCAAACACCTTCAAGAATTCCTCGCGGAAGGCTCCCCAATCACATAGGATAGGGTCGTCCCTGCTCACCAGTGGGACTGCCCATTGCGCCGCGTTCCCAGCAAGATACGAGATCAGAAAGGCCACTCTGGCTTGGCTGGTAGGAAAGGCCTTTGGTTTGCAGGACAGATGCAGTGCTACTTGAGTGAGGAATACGTGCACTGTGTTGGGGTCTCCGCTGTACCTCTCTGGTGTCGCCAAAGGAATGGCTACGGGCATCTCTACCACAACCGCAGGAGCCGTGGCCGTGTGAGAGGCACCCGCCTGTAGCGGATCGTTCTGCAGAGCGTCCACTCTAACCTTAACGTCTGCTGTTTCCTGTCTGGAAGCGGTGAGCTCGATTTGCATCGCGGCTAAGACGGCCAACACATCCTCAATCGTGGCCATGTCGTTCGCCCAACCAGGAGATAGTTATGGAAGAGGTCGGATATTATGTAACGTCCTGGCTTTCTCGGGGTTGGGACAAACAGACGACGGACCAGAAGAGAAATGGAGGTTTAAGGATGATTTAATAAACAGATAAACAACTACAGACAACAAAGAATACCGGTACTGGAATCACCAGTTAAAGTACGATACCCATTCACAGCTCGTCTAACCGTCCTCCGCATGCACACCGGACCCGGTATTCTCCAACGGAGGGCACAGTGCTAAGCAGTGGCCGACAATGCCACTCGACCGCTGTGAAGGGTAGTTCCAAGGTTGTGGAATCTACGGGGGGCACGTGAGAGTCACCCGGCCGGGCTCTCTACCACCTGGGAACAGCCGCTCTACCAGTATCCCCCAGAGTACTGCCACAACACAAAGACGCTGGGAACACCTCCTAGTGTGCGTCTCTTGTATCCGGGTTTAAGTGATGATACCCAAGGTGGCGCAGAGAATGGATGGGAGCAGCCACTCTACCTATCCCAGTTCTCCTACGAGTGTCGATGGCTAAGACGCGGAAACACCTCCGGGATAGCGTCTTAGCTCTAAGCGTTTGTTTACCCAAGGAACGAGGGTTGGGAGCTTCGGCTCGCACCAACCTCGTTTTCTCCAAATTGTCAGGCCGTTGGGAGCTTCAGCTCTACCAACGGGACTTGTGCCCAATGACGTTGAATACGGCTCTCAGAACGGGACAGGACACGGGCAGGAAGCACACGCCAGCACCTCTCCTCCGCTCCTTAGAATGTTCCTTCTGCCGCTCAACTCACCAACGGGTCCGTGTACCTCAACCAGGTACTCCGGCAAAGATCAGAATATCCGACGCCGAGTCCCAGTGATCTTCTCCTTAAGTAGTACTCTCGGCGTTGTATAACCATGACTCTTGAGTTGCATAACATGAAAACTAGGCGTTACCCTTGGTGTTATGTAACCAGAACTCTTGAGTTGCATAAGGCAATTGTTGCCGGAGGGCATTGTGGGAGTTGTAGTCCGCTCTCCTCCAAGCGCACCAGGTTCACGGAAGTGGCATCGTGGGAGGGAATCCATGTGCGGGAGGGGATTCCTGACACCTACATATCTCTGAGCGCGTAGTACACCTCTGTCAGTACCATGAGATATTTAAGTAAATGTGCTAGTATGTAACTGTCTGCTGTAATATCTCTATGGCTTCCTATATGTGCATGTAAGTGGTTGCACAAATCCTTCAGTGCCTATGCTAGGCAATAGAGAACTATGTAGCTGTCATTACAACTACCTTTGATTCTGCTGCATGCATAAATAGTTTCTGGTGAGTGAGTGAATGTATACGTGCTTCTGTAACTGTCTCTGTAACTGAAACAAAAGGCTCTTTTTTTTTGTTAACATCTATGTCACTTGTTTTAGGGTTGGCATACTCTAAATAGTACTATACATAGCGGCCTGCAAGTCCACAAGTAATTTATTCAACTGAAAAGGAGATCTGTGAATGTCTTGAGCACAAAACAGCATCTTTCATGGCACAGGCGAGAATCCACTCGGGCCGCAACAATGGGGTAGCATGAACCAACCTATGAATAAGGAATCTTCTCCGAAACACGTCAGGCTACTTCCCGGCATGTGAGTTTTGGTCTGAGAGGAATTGTTGCGGCCTGAGTGCCTTCCTGCCTGTGGGCAAACTTTGAGCATTAATTTTACACGACGGACCAGCCGTGGGAATGCACCACCACTGAGAGAGAAATGCGGGCCATGGAGCTTGGAATAATGTCAAGTTCGATTCATGGGGTAGCATCGCCAAGAAATTAAGACCATGCACATTCTGGGGCCCATCTGAGGGCAGAGATTGGGGGCACCAGTCACGCGGCACCCATCCAGGGTAGAATCACCGCACTACGATTCCCACAACACCTTGGTGAAAGCTCATTGGAGCAGCTCATCGGCCTATTGGGAGGCAGATGACTGAATATATGGTGTGGCAAGAAACACTGCGAACTTTGTGAACCAGCCTATGAATAAGGACTCTTCTCTGAAACGCGTTAGGCTACTTCCCGGCATCACCACAAAACTTCCCCAATCAGAGATAGAAACAGCACACTGGGATGGAAGGTAATCATCACTGTTTATTGCATTGGGCCACTCCGGTCAGGGCAACAGTCGTAGTCACTATCTATATATATATATATATATATATGTGTGTGTATATATATATATATATATATATATATATATATATATATATATATATATATATATATATATATATATATATAAATATATATATAAAAAACTCTTGGTTCCAAGTATGAACATGAATACGGCACTCCAGGACGCTTTATAAGTTGCAAATTTATTTCGTGGCAAGAGTACAAATCAACGCGTTTCAGTTGCACACCGCAACCTTTTTCGCGATAATGCGCCATATTGGATTTGCATCATAAATACTACTTAATTCACCCGTTCAACATAAAAAACAGGCACAAGTTCTAATACATAATATGAACGCCATGTAGTAAAGGAGAAAATAGTGTATAAATTATTATCATAATGTCTATATTCAGACTTATTCTTTCATCCAAACATATTACAATAAACAAAAAAAACACAAATTTCAAATTCTGCAAAAATATGTTTATGGCAATTCAATTGATTTCAATGAAGCCTACTACTGAGAAAAATGTGCTGGTATTGTGGTCTCCAATGTAAGACAAGGGTAGAGGCTTTGAGCTCTAGTCTAATAGGGAGTCGTAAAACTGAATTCACTAAAATGTTACTGTAAATTTACAATTTACCCCTACTCAGCAAACTTAGTAGTAGAATCTCTGAAAAGCTACTAAGTTGAATCTTGCCATGTGCACTGCTGATTGAGTTATGCTTTTTTTAAGGTTTGGCGGCAGACAGCTTCAGCTATCCACAAGCACCTGGTGCCCCAACTACACACAAAGAAGTTCATTAATTTATGTTTTGATTTTATATATGCACGTTTTTGATGTTTTGTTATCTGTTGTGCATGCTGCTTTCTGCATTGGCAGTATATGTTGTTCTTTTAGGGCAACAGTATGTTAATTGTAGTTTGAAGAATTGCTGTCAAGTCTTCCCACAGCAATGGGCAGAGAAAACCAAGTATTGTCTATGTATTAGGTCTGGTTGTATTACATGTGCATGAGTACAGCACACTTTCAACCCTTATAGCATCTTGCATTGCTATTCAACTCAATGGTGCTCATTTCCTCAAAGTTATGCCTCAAAGTTATGAAAGACTAATTAGACCCACTGGGATTTGAGCCTGTGAGTATGAGGTCAGTGATTGTCCCGTACAGAGGATCTAGTTGTCCACTGATTCACCAGACCTAGCTATAGTGTTATAAATCTGTAAAGTGCTAACTCATCCAAGCACAATTGTGTAAAAGTGCACATTTATCCGTGCTTGCTTCTTTAACTTTCAAGACATACATATTGGCATTGCCAGTACTTTTTTTAAAGGTTGCTATTCACGATACATAGTGTATAATCACACACAGAGGAAAGGAATCTTGTTGCGCACATACACTTTGATTTCCCTTTTCTCTCCATTGAAAATAAACATTTTTACCATAGAAAAACACATTTGAACGGTCTCTGATCCTGTGCCCACTGTGGAAATAGAGTTAATCCACTCAGGCAAACTCTGATCCTTTCCAGAGTGGGAAAAGACCAGATTGGAATTTGTGAAAGCCTTCAAACTCACAGAAAGCAGACAGTGCTCAACGAGAGCCGACAGGGTCTACTTCCTTCAGGCACCCTCACTGCCACCCACCCACACCACTGACCCCCATTGAACTGCCCATGTATCTAATGAACAACAGCTTCCTGTCATGATCCTGTATTCACATCTGGGCACGTCAGCTCCTTTGTGATGCTATTCTGGTAGAACAAAGGCCACATGGGGCCATGTTACACAAGGTGCCCATGGGTGCAACAGGCGTTTGCGCCTGATTTGCATGCCCCCAGGGCATGCAAATGCCCCAGGCATTTTGTTATTACAGAAGCGGCCGTAGACGCTTGTGCTGCCCCTTCTGTAATACCGATTGCATTGGCGCACATAAAGCACCAGCACTATTTTCAGGGGGCGTTCCCTCATTTGCATGGGTGTGTGCCCCAATCAAATTAGGGAATCCCTTTACCTCTGCACCCATGCCGTATTACAGATGTGGTTTGGTGATGGGTAATTTTGTGATGGCACAAATGCCATAAGAGAGGGGATTGATGGAGCAAGGACTCATATAAAAGACTTGCTCGGAAGCAAACCTCTCATATAACTCGTAACACTGTACTAATTGTGTATCGTATAACTAATATGCACTACATTTCATATTTTAGCAAGATGAAGCTTGCTTACGTGTCTTACTAACAAATAACCCGAGTGAAACTTAAAATGGCTGCTAACGCGGGACATTGTATTGCGCATGCGTCAACTACATCCACGTAGTTATGACAAGCTTTTGCTTGGAGGGAAATGTTCGCACCTGCGCAAACACATCTAAAATGGCTGCTTGAAAGCTCACATGCTAAGCATCTGCTTTGCTGAAACTAAAAGAAGCTATTTACTAAGTGCTAAGTTCACTCGATCTATTCTAGGGGACCCTTCCAGCTCTTTGGCCAAAGGGTTGGTTTCCACACCATTCTAGGTAAATATACTTCAGTCTAGTATGTCATTGTACTGCTCTCTCTATCCTCTCCTTCCTGAGTAATGTCATTGATGAAACTTCGTTCTAATATAGGTGACTGATTATTTGAATTAATTGACTTTTCCTTCCTTGGAGAAACGGAGTTTGTACTGTATTATGATTTTGGCTCACATGAATTTAACTAGATAAAACTTTTAAACTTTTCCTGAGTCTGTGATTATTTCAATATAATAAGGAATATAATTCTAATGTCATTACACCATCAACTAGTTCCAACTAATAGGTCCATTGACCAGAGGAAATAACGTTTTGATCAGTGAAAGATTAGTTAAGAATGTCAGGTAACTAATCTTATAAAAAAGCATTTATAAAATTGACCCCCAGTGGTATTTACTAGCTATGTGAACGTGTGTGTTTATGGGCCCAGGTGAGTATATGGTGTTTGAGTACCTGAGGCTGGTAACCCGCTGGATCAGTTTTCTGGTAGCAGAGCTATGGTTATTATTGACTAGTGTGGTGATAAATTGATTATTGATTTATGTTTTAACAAACCCGTTCGTATTTTGTTTTATGTTGTCTGAAAATTCCCGGGAAGTGAATAGCAGGTGGTAAATGAAAGCCACACTGCAGTGAGGTTACTCATCTGTTGGAATAGCACTGAGAAGCTATGCAGGGCTGGCAGTGTTAAAATTAGGGACTATTTTCCAGGGGCGGCTGGTGACATTGGAAAGTGGTGAGGCGTAAAATGTGTGGTGGAGCGCACCGCGGCAAGCGAACGAGCCCGATCGGCATAAGGAGGGTTCGGGGGCTTCCCCCGAGAAAAGTTTGAAAAAAAGAGTGGGCAAATGGTGCATTTTCAAGCAAATTTGAGAAAGCAAGAAGGTTAAAAAAGCAGTTTTGAAAGTACAGTTATTACATTAATAAAGAGAAGTCAATGTCATATAATAACATAGGTAGTTGCTTATTCACTATAATCACAGAACTTCATAACAGACTTCGAGATAACAATGCTGAGTACCATTCATACATAGCACATTTGACATCAAAATGCTTTTTTTTTGTTTTTTTAAAGCATTCATCTTATCTGTTTGAGCTCTTAAAATAAGTAAAGCAGTGGCAGGTGGTGATTTATCAAAGTGTAAAAAAGTTAGCCCCAAGTGAGCCCAACCGATATAAGTCAAGATCTGGGGGAGGGGACCCTCGAGACACCGCTGGTGGACACCCCCCTGGGTGCTCTGATCCTACTGCGAGGTGTGGGCGGGGGGAAGCGACGAGGAGGGCACCTCGATGGAGAGTATTTATGAGGCAAGGGTTGTTCTGCGGGGCTTCAAGGGTGCGGCAAAGTAATGCGGAAACTGGCCCCTTTGTATCTGGCCCACTTAATCAGTCTGTTGGTCTGGGTGTAATGCCTCAATCCTTGCCTCATTCCATGTTAACCACACCCCCAACCCTAAAAGTTTGTTACCACCCATATCCATCCCTCCATTGAACAAGATGCCCTCAGCAAGCGGTACATCGGCCTGGCTGCGCCGTACGTGGCCCGTCTGACCCGGGTGGCACTCCGAGCCGAGGCCTGGGGCCGCAGTGTACAGCTGTCAAAACACGCTCGCCCCTCCCTCGACCCCTCTGCACATTCCCAGCCTGGCCCATTCATGCACACTCATTAAATGGGGGGTTTAATTGGACTAATGTACAAAACGAGTCTCCTGGGGCCTGCCCCTTAAGTCAACGGGGTTTTAAAAGCACCTTAGAGAGGAGTGCGGACATATTTACACCCCAGCTCCTAGTGACACGTTTCTGTATTGTGTAAATTTGTACACTTGCATATACTGCTCATTAAAGAACGTCCCAGACGTGAACTGGGGCAGCGTGCACGCGCCAGGCGGTCTACATAACTCTATGGGGCGCTTCTATTCTGAACAATTCGGCATACTTCGGCGGTCACCATATTTTTGTGTCTCGTGCTACACAGCGCGCGCGCTGTTTTTAAAACGCATTTCAATATAATAAAGCTAGGTCTTTGTTTTCTATTTGTACGGAAAATCTCATCCAACCAGTTAACCACATCCTACAGCGCGTAGTAGTTTTAGTGAGAGGGGATTGTAATCACCCTTCTCCAAAATGTAAGCAGACAACGTGGAATATTGCATGTCTGGCTGATTTTATAGTACAAAAACGTTTTTTAAAAGGCATTTCACAGGAACCTCCACAACATGTGTGACTTATTGTCGCGCGGGGGGAGTGTTAAAATAATTTTTTTTTAAATCCTACCTGAGGTCCTCAGCACGTCCGCGCCGCCTCGAGTCCGTCCGTTGGCGCCTACAGCCCCTCTCAGCGCCAGGATTGGCTTAGGGCACGGTTACTGCTCGCCCGCCTGCCCATTAGGAGACCAAGGTTTGAGCCTTTGCTCAACCCTCGGTCTCCTAATGGGCATGCGCCAGCCAGAGCAGACACTGGTGCGCATGACTGGGCACGGAGCGAAAATTCGTTCACCTTCCCCAATCATGCGCACTTGTGCTGCTGCCTGTTGCCCCTGCCTGGTCCGTCTGACAATCATGTCAGTCAACATGACGCCGGACCGCCCACCGGGGGTGGGCGGTCCGACGTCATGCTGACTGACATGATTGTCAGTTCTCCCTCTGCTTCTTTGAACTTGAGCAAACTGATTCAGTTTACTTAAGTTCAAAGACGCCAATGCTGCGGGCGACGCTACGGGCGGTGAGGCTACGCCCCAACGCCCTAATGGACGCACCGCTCCTGCTATTTTCACATAAAAGGGAGAGTGATTGATAGCAAAAGAGTTTGCTGGTGAAACTTTGGTCTTAGATCACCTAGAAAGGGTAACACTGAAGGAATAACAAGTTTGTCTGAGCTTAAATGAAGGGTAAGTGGAAGGCTTTACTCGCAGTGTATGAAAAGTAAGCGGAAGGTCTTACTTGCAGCAACAGAAATAAACTATTCTTTGGTTTTAGCGGAACAGACAGAATAGCGAATGTTTTTACGTTGTTATTAATGAAACTTTTAATTGCCAAATTGTAAAAAAATAAGTTTTTGTGTTACCTTGTGAAGGGAGGGTCAGTTGCTGAAGTTGCACTGATGTCACAGAGGGTCGTGCTGGGATTGGTTGAAACAGCGGGTGTGTGACTGACGCAAATTTGTAAAGGAGGAGTCAGTTGTGAGGAGTGATACTGTCATCATAAAAACGCCACGCTAGTATTGGCTAAACGAACAGCATGAGCACGAGCTTGATTGGATAAAAGAATAAAAGCCGCACTAGGATTGGTGAAACCCCGAGTGTGAGCAAGAATCTAATTGGTTGTCAATAATAGAGGCTATAATAATATTAGACAGTGGAGTTTGTATGTGGAAATACGATCCAACATTAATAGGGAATCGCCCAGACAGAAGATATTTAGGATTTGCCAGAGACAAATATATAAAAAAGATCCTCTCCTAAAATGTACGGAGAAAAGAGAAAGATGTTATTTATGCAGAAAATTAAAAATTACTTTAAGAAAGATAAACCCATTAAGACTAGAGAGGGAATTCTTATCCCACCGCCAAAGACACTTGCATCATTTATGATGATGGAGAGAGGCTACCATACCGTGTGTGGTTAGAAAATTGGATAGAATACACCAAAAATGATGGAGTGTTAGCTTTTCCAGAAAATGGTACGTTCAATGGGAGAATCCTTCAAAATTTGAGAATGCGGATGAATGAATTAGAGCCTAGACCTAGATTAACACAGTATGAAGCATTAGAAGAATGGGAAACTGAGTCATTTGAGCGTGACAGATCTAGAAGTAGTAGGAGTTATAGAGGATTTTTCCCTAAACAGATGCGTGATTCACAAGAAAATCAGATGAAACAATGGAGACAAGCAATGATTACAGAAGGACTGTATCCTGTATTAATGGCTAAGGAACAGTCAGGTGGCAAGTGTACAGAGAAAACTAAGCATTTAACAATGACAGGTTGTGGGGAATCAGAAGATGAATTTATGGAGGACATTCTAATGAAAAACCCTCCACCATATCAGGAAAGACCTAGTAGAACTACTCCAAGTGCCCCTGCCTTGGGAACACCTATGGTTCCACAGGTTGTACATGATCCAATATTTGGAAGGTACTCCAGGAAAAAGAAAGGGAAGCAATAAATATAAACCGAGGAGAGCTAATACAGAAAATAACTCAGTTGAATACACACCCTGAAGCATTAACTACACCAGTGACTATAGGTCCTGTTGTTCCATTGTATGGGGATAAAGTGAATTGTCCCAAACCGTCAGTATGACAACTCCTATAACAGAACCTAGAAAAGAAATTGTAATAACTGATAATCAGGTAAGTGAATGCGATTCAGTAATTTCATTAATGGATTTGCCGATAAGAAGACAGATAAGTGAAACCCAGAAAAGAGTTACGCCTAGCTGTTCAAAAGAGACAAGAGTAGTAACATCCAGAGGAGTCAAAAGTGCAACAATAGTATCCCCGGAAGAATTAGAGAGATGGGCACAAGGAATAGACAAACCAAACCACCACCAAATATTTCAGATATTTATAAATTGAAAGTGGAATTGGAAGAAATGATAGCTGGAAATGTGGGATTAGATAGGCTAAATGCTTACAGTGAAGAATTACTGTTCATTTGTAGAAGCATCACCAGAAATGCAAAAATATTTCATGAGAAATTGAAAAGATCTTGCTTCCGAAATGGGAATTGAAATAGGGAGATCAAAATTATTACAGAAGCCATATAGAGCCAAATTTACTGATAAGGATTTGGAAAATATGAATGTGTCTCGAAGAAAATTGCAGATTAAGGAGTTAATGACCATCCTACAAAAGAGGGGAGATTTAGACAAATGGAAAGCTAGGTGGATGAGGAAAAAGAAGGAAGCACAGGCAAGTCAAACAATATCTGAATTCTTGCTGAAAGAATCAGGAAAAGCAGAGGGATTGTGCCCAATGAGAGAAGTTCCAGGAGGAGGATATGTACATTTTCCATGGAGTCGACAAGACATTTTGGCATTTACCAATGATTTTCCCAAGCTGAGAGGCAAACCAGTTGAATGGTACAAGCAAGTTGAAAGGTTTGTGAAGGTTTCTAAGGTTTTGTTGAAGGATTTGAATGGTCTGTTTGACATAGTGGTGCCTGCTGCTTTATGGACAGAATGTAAAATCATGGTTGATTGGCCTAGTGATGAATACCCAAGAGACGAAAAAACAGGAGCCCCTTCAGATGAGGTAATGAAGAAATATCACCAGGTGATCGCTTTCTTGAAAGGGAAAATCCCACCAAAAGAAACAGATTGGGTAAAAATAGATAGAACAACCCAAGAACTAAATGAGTCTGTACATGCTTATTATGAATGCCTATTACAGGTATTCAAGCAATATAGCGGATTTGAAAACATTGGAGATAAGGACATGGGTCATTTTGTGTATCATTTTGTGTATGGTTTAAGACCAGAAATTTGCCAGATGATCCAGCAGCACATGTTGTGCTGGCAGGGAAAACCTGTAGATGAAATTCTAAAGTATGCCAAGTATTACGGAGATGATATTGAGAATAGACGTAAAAAGTTGGAATAAAAAGTGATGTGGGCACAAGTGAAATTGGCAGAACATCAAGAGTTAAAATTAAATAGTCAGACTGATGACCAATTGAAAGGACAGGGTCAGAATGATAATGCAGCGAATGGGGTAAACCCCAGAGGACGAATCAGTAGAGAGGAAGCAAAGAAGAAATTTCCTTGTCATGGGTGCGGAAAATTGGGACATTGGAAAATGAGTGTAAAAGGATTCAGAATAATAATGGCCCAAATCAAAATTTAAATAATGAGTCAACCGCAGCAGGTTGTTAATCAGCAGAGTCAGGTGCCGCCTGCCCCTATGCCAAATTCTTTTAACAGAGCAGAGTACAGTGCAGACACCGGATTTCCCAGAGGAAGTGGTAAGTAAAATTCTGTAACTTCACAATTTCTTTTGCAGGATAGTTACATTCACGAAGATGATCAATGACGGGGCCTGAGGGGGGAGGAAGAGGAGTGCGTACTTGGCGCATCCTTACCGGTAGATCACTCAGGTCCATATATTGATGGGAAAGAAGAGGAAAATATATTACTTTTTTGTTGGACACTGGTGCTACCCGTTCTACTGTGAGAACAGCAGACATCCCAAACCTACCCCTCTCGGGAGAAGCCATCCAAGTTGTAGGTGTATCAAACAAATAGATTAAGACCCCAGTTACTGAACCCATGGAGGTGCGCACTGTCAATTTTAGAGAAATGCCCAAATTTGTGGTGTGCGACTTTAGTCCAGTAAACTTGCTAGGAAGAGACTTATTGTGTAAGATGAATTGCACAATTTATTGCACACCGGATGGTGTTGCGATTCAGACCTCTGATGAAGAAAATAATGTTGGCAAAACAAGGCACAGAGATAGATGAGATGTACTCATTAATGACAAAAGATGATTTACCAGACAAATTAAAAACTACTGTGAATCCAGAAGTGTGGGATTTCACTGGAAAGGATGTGGGGTTGATGGCAAATGTAGATCCAGTAAAAGTGACTGTGAAGGAAGGTGCAGTTTACCCAAATACCAGGCAATACAAAATGAGCCCTGAAGTTAAAGCAGGTGTTGCATCAGAAATTGATCGAATGATTAAACAAGGCATTTTAAGAGAAATAATGAGCAGTCCTTGTAATTCAGCTATTGTATGTATCAAGAAGCCTAGCGCAAAATATCGGATAGTACAAGATTTAAGAAAGATTAATAAAATTGTTGTGCCTTGTTATCCTGTAGTGTGAAATCCAGCAGTGATTCTGTATTCGATACCATGGAATGCAGGATGGTTTACAGTAATCGATTCATGTCAAGCATTTTTCTCCATACCTTTACACCCAGACAGCCAGTACCTTTTCTCTTTTAAATTTGAATACCGTATTTTAGTACTGAATCGTGTTCCTCAAGGGTATACAGAAAGTCCATCAATTTTTAATCAGATTTTGAAAAAGTGTCTGGAAGCACTAGTTATGCCGAAAAATTAAGTTCTAGTCCAGTACATAGACGACCTGCTTATAGCATCAAGGTCGCGAGATGATTGTGTTACTGAGTCGATTGCATTGTTAAATCATTTGGCTGATGGTGGACATAAGGTATCTCCAGAGAAATTACACTTTTGTCTAACTGGAGTCAAATATTTAGGACACCAAATAGAAAGAGGAGTGAGAAAAGTGACCCCTGAAAAAATAAAGATAATAAAACAAATGCAGATACCACAAACTCAAAGAGAGATCAGAATGTTCCTTGGTGTAGTGGGGTACTGTAGACAGTGGATTGTAGGCTTCTCTTTGTTAGTGAAACCATTGATCCAGATGACACGGAAGAGAGTAAAGGACTCAATAGTTTTGGATGATGAAAGTGTGGAAGCCTTTGTGAAATTACGAAATTGTTTGTGTGAAGCCCCAGCCCTAGCTATGTCAGACTATACAAAGGAATTTGCACTATTCTGTTGTGAAAGAGAAAATTTGTGTTAACCCATAGACATGGTTTGATGCAACGTCCAGTGGCATATTTCTCTGCTACTTTGGACCCTGTAGCTTGAGCATTACCTGGTTGTTTAAAGGCAGTAGTTGCTACTTGTTAGAGTCTGGAACAAAGGGAGTCAATTATGATGGGACATTCTGTGAAGGTGTATGTCCTGCATTCAGTGGAGATTCTTTTAACTAGAACTCGAACACAGTACCTTATTCCTAGTCGGATGACTAAGTATGAAAGAATCATTTTGGGAGCCGAGAATGTGACAGTGGTCAGGTGTAGTGTTGAACCCTGCAACTTTATTGCCAGATGTACGTGGGGAAGAAGTGAGAGATGAAGTTGAGCATGACTGTCTGGATGTCACTGAGTTATGTACTAAGCTCGTCCATACATACAGGAGAAACCTCTGAAAGAATCAGAACATGAGCTATTTGTAGATGGCTCGTGTATGAGACATGAGGAAGGAGGCTTAAGTGCAGCTTATGCTGTATGCACATTGGCTGGAATAGTCGAAGAATCCTATTTACCAGGAGTCAAGTCTGCACAAGTAGCCGAATTGATAGCTTAAATTAAAGCATGCAAAATTGGGAGGAACTAGAAAGTAACCATTTACACTGATAGCCAGTGTGGTTACGGGGTTGTGCATGACTTTGGTGAGCTCTGGATGCAGAGGGATTTCATGACTTCTTCAGGATCCCCTATTAATAATGCAAAATTTGTGAAAGAACTGTTAGAAGCAATGCAATTGCCAAAAGAAGTGGTGGTGATCAAGTGTGTTGCTCATCAGTCAGGAGATGACTATGTGGTAGCTGGTAATCAATACGCTGACCAGGCTGCCCAGTACTGTGCCAGAAATAAAATGGCATTGAACAGGAAAATTGAAAAAAGTGGAATCAGCTGCCAACTTATGCTACTCTCAGCATTAGAAACATGGGATGAAGTGAGACAACTATAGGATAAGTTGGAAGAGAGTGAAAAGGAGGGTTGGATAAAAACAGGGTGTCAAAGAAGAACAGTGGATGATGTGTGTATTTATCAAGATGGCAGACCAGTCATGCCAGATAGTCTGCTTTCACAAATGGCAAGAATGTATCATGGAGACACACACGTAGGCAGGGATGCCATGATCAGGCTCTTTAGACAGGTTTGGTACAATCCGAGATTTAGGGCCGTCGCAGAGTCTTTGACAGAGATGTTTAATTTGTCAACAAATAAACCCAGGCAGGAAACAAGTGGTCAGTTAGGGAAGAATTGGAAAGGCAGAAGGACCAATTGTGAGGTTGCAAATAGACTTTAAACAACTACCACCATGCATGGGATTGAAGTACGTCCTTGTTATAGTTTGTTTGTTTTCACAGAGGGTGGAGGCATACCCTACTACAAGAAATGACAGCATTACAGTTGCCAGACTGCTGTTGAGGGAGCTAATTCCGCGGTTTGGTTTTCCAGTGACTGAGGAATCAGATAGAGGATCTCACTTTAATAATGAAATAATTTGGTTAATCTGTGAAGCATTTAAAATTTAACAAAAACGGCACTGTGCATATCGCCCAGAGACTTCTGGAGTGGTAGAACAAATGAACGGCACAATCAAATCAAGACTGGCAAAGGTGTGTGCATCCACATCACTATGTTGGCCAGATGCATTACCTCTTGTTCTGATGGGACTCAGAAGCATTCCTGATAGAAACACAGGATTGAGTCCCCATGAAATTCTCATGGGAAGAGCAATGAGACTAGCATTTATACCAGGACACAAACTGTTGAATATAACTGATGATCTGGTACTAGACTATTGTAAAGGATTGGCTGACCTGGTGCGTTCTTTCTCTCACCAGGTTAGAGAAGACGCAGTTGTCAGGCAGCCGGATCAAGCACATGATCTGAATCCCGGAGACTGGGTGATGGTGAAGAATCACACCCGAGAGTCGTGCCTAGAACCCAGGTGGGATGAGCCGCGACAGGTCATACTGGTTACAACAACAACAGTGAAATGTGCAGGTTTCCCTAACTGGATACATGCCAGTCATACCAAAAGAGTTCCGGCTCCGGAAGAAAGGGAACCACAACTGACTCAAGCAGTTGTGGCTGCTGAAGGTTGTACAGCTGAGGGATCTAGAATAACAGATGCTGAAGTAGCTGACCAAGAACAACCGAGCATAAGTCAGGAAGACTGGACACCAGTGGTTGACGTACCAGATGTGATTACTAAAACGAGAAGCAGAACCAGATTAGAAAGACAGGGAACTAGAGAGGATCAGACAGGTGTAGAAGAACAAGCTCAGGAAAGGGTGAATGAGACTGTTGGAGACCCTGAGCAGGATCAGACAGGGAGAGAAGAACATACTCAGGCAGAGGTGAACCAACACATTCACAGATCTGAGGAGGGACAGAAAGGTATAGAAGAACACGTTCAGGCTGCAGAAAAGCAAATTGCATTAGGACCTGAAAAAGACCAGTTAGGAAAAGAAGAACAAGTTCAGGAAGAAGAACAAGTCGAATTAAGACCTGAACACGACCAGATAGAGGAAGAAGAACATGTTCAGGCAGATGAAGCCACAATAATAAGCCTTGAACAAGGACAGAGAGAAAGAGGGACTCTGAAGACAAAGATAACCAAATTGTGCCACAACATAATGAAAATAAAAGAATACTCGAAAGAGACGAGGAAAGTGAGAGTGCAGTACAAGCCATAGAGGTCAGAAAGGGTGATAATTGGCCAGGTGGTGTCAAAAGATTAAAATATCACTTAAAAACAATAAGTGAAGAACCTGAACAAGTAAATTAAGTCATTAGCCAGTCTGGGCAATTGACTGAGAAACCCAGGCGAAGAAGCCAAAGACTGAGAATTTTGAACAATAAGTTCAAAGGTCCTGAATCTATGTGATTCTTGAAAAATTCGAGAATCTAGATTTGAATGAAGAAAGTGACGAAGAAATAATTGGAGAACAGATTGACGAAGGAGAAGTGAGACCCCCTTGAAGATCTAAGAAATAAAAACTCCTAAAGCAAAGTGAAGTAAAGAAGAGAAATCTTCTCAAACTAAAATGGCTGAAGATAGGGTTACTGGAGGACCAAAACGAAATTGTATAAAGAAATGTTGTAGAATATGTATATGTAGTATATTTTTAGTACTCATATTATGGTTAGTATTAACCATAGCAATTCCTTATTTGATGATGACAGAAAAGAAAAATAACACATATACCAATGAAAGGGGAGCTAACATCAAGGGAGAAAGAGGGAAATTAGAAGCACCAGATGAGTTAGACTTACATCACACTGTAACAACTAATGATACTGCTTTAAATGTATTCTCAAAATTGTTAGAACAATAAGTAGACACTATGGAGATTAGAGATTGTTATGTATGTATGAAATTACCAGCTTCAGTAGCAGAAGACGTCACTTACCATCATTTACCGTTAACATAGGGTATTTCATGTAATATATTAACTAGTTTATTTTATAGAACAGGAAAATTACAGTATTATTATTCAAACATAGATGTGATATTTTCAGAGGTTCCTATTCGCACTAAAGATTCACAGTTTATGGGTAAATATTTCTTAACTATGAAAACAATAGATATAGCAGAAGCACACAAAAATATTCTAACATTCTCATTACACGAAGAAGAAAATATATTTTTGAATTTAGTAGAGGAAAGGAGACAGAACTTCCAAAGAAAAGCTTCTGAAAAGAAACCTCAGATTCCTCAATGGGCTGAGAAAGAGGAGTTATACAGCTGGCAAGACTGATACTGCGATGTCCCTAGATTTTGAAAAGAAAGGGAAGATCTGCCTCCATAGATTAAAAACTGACTATAACAATATATTTATTGGTTCTAGTGAATGTGAACATAATTTTTTGATTATTGGTGGATGGGGACTAAAAGGGGGAACAGATCCAGTATTTCCTGAAGTCTATTACGTATGTGGGAATAAGGCTTATTTTAAGTTGCCTGCACGTTGGTACGGGAGTTGTTATTTCGGGATAGTATTTCCAAAGGTGTACCATGTGAAAAGAATCTCTGGAAGCAATGAAAACACAAAAGAACTAACCCGCAGAAAGAGAGCTAGTTTTTCTGAAATAGTAGGTGATATATTTGGTGCATTGATACTTTCAGTGGGAGTCATTCTGAATTCACGAAAAATGTGTCAGTTGTCCACAGTAGTTGATTGTCTATCGACTGATACTGCTGGGGGTTTCTTAATGATCAATACAGAAATGGTTGCAATTAGATCAATGGTTTTACAAAATCGTCTTGCTCTTGATATATTATTGGCAAAAGAGGGCGGAGTCTGTAAAATGTTGAAGGCGCAACTTTGTTGCACTTATATACCAGAAACAAGTGTTGAAATTGGAGATACATTAAAAATATTTCGAAACTGGAAGATTTGAAACCACTGGAAGTTGATAGTGTATGGAAAAAATTAACAAATAGCATTACCTCAATAGGGACTTGGTTTACTTATATAGGCAAAAGTTTTATAGGACAAATAATACTACCTATACTTGGGATAACAATATTAGTCTTAGTAATAATGACATGGTGCAAATGTTGTAGAAAGAGAAAAAGATATGAAGTAAATGAAAAGGGAAAGAAAAAAAAGTATGAAGAAATCCAGTTAGAAGAAATGAAAGGCGATCTATATAAGAAAATGAAAAACTTAAAAGACAAAAATGAGGAAGGAAATGAAAAGAACAAAAAGGGAATTGAGATGTGTTAAAGTTGGCATCTGGTTTGGTGATGGGTAATTTTGTGATGGCACAAATGCCATCAGAGAGGGGATTGATGGAGCAAGGGCTCGTATAAAAGAGACTTGCTTGGAAGCAAACCTCTCATATAATTTGTAACACTGTACTAATTGTGTATAGTATAATTAATATGCACTACATTTCATATTTTAGCAAGATGAAGCTTGCTTACGAGTCTTACTAAGAAATAACCCGAGAGAAACTTAAAATGGCTGCTAACGCGGGAATTTGTATTGCGCATGCGTCAACTACGTCCACGTTGTTATGTCGAGCTTTTGCTTGGAGGGAAATTTTTGCACCTGTGCAAACGCATCTAAAATGGCCGCTTTAAGGCTCACATGCTAAGCATCTGCTTTGCTGAAACTAAAACAAGTTATTTACTAAGTGCTAATGCGGGGAGAACATTTATAAGTAAAGGGGATTAGAGTAGAGATAGGTGGTATACAGTGAAAATATTTTATTTTGAAATTAATATGTTTCTTTTTGACCTCTCTACTAGTTTGTATTTGGGCCTAAGAGCGAGACTGAAGCCTGTACCACACGTGACCCCCCCACGCAGGCGCAGTAATGAGAAGCCAGAAGCCATGATGTCGTTCTTGAATCCCGTCCAAGGCCGTTTTTGCAACATGTCCTGGGAACCTGCTGAACATCCTGAATATTGAATAGAACGAATGTCACATGTATACTTTTTGGTTGATAAAGATGTGAATACGGGTGGGAAATAAAAATCTGTGAATAAAAATTAAGGGGTGGGAACATTAAACAAAGAACCAAAGAAATTTATTAAAACTTAGCATGGTGTGATGATCATATCCCCTTGCCTGTCCAATCAGAATTAGGGGTTTCATGAAACTGAAACATTAAGGGGTGGTACATGCCATTAGAAAAGTATAACTGAGGTAGTTTAGCTAATTAGTTAGAACAGAGAGACCGGAATGCTGCAGAGCTCGGGATGCTGTCGGAGTAACGAGCGAATGCTCAAGAAGAATCATATTGCAGACTTAGAATTTAAGCCAATTCATTAGAAGAAGATCGCGGAAGAATCGAGGAGGGAAAGAAGACAAATTAATTAGAAGAAGATCGCAGAAGAATCGAGGCAGAAGATAGTGTCAGAGAGGGGTGTGACGCAGGCGTCGGATCTAGAAGAGGTCATCTATCCTGTCCTGAGTTCTGTCCTGAAACCTGTCCTGATGTCTTTGTCACCTGATCTATTCTAGGGGACCCTTACAGCTCCTTGGCCAAAGCGTTGGTTTCCACACCATTCTAGGTAAATATACTTCAGTCTAGTATGTCATTGGCCTGCTCTCTCTATCCTCTCCTTCTTGAGTACTGTCATTGATGAAACTTCGTTCTAATCTAGGTGACTGATTATTTGAATTAATTGACTTTTCCTTCCTTGGAGAAACGGAGTTCGTACTGAATTATGATTCTGGCTCACATAAATTTAACTAGATAAAACTTTTTAACTTTTCCCAAGTCTGTGGTTATTTTAATATAATAAGGAATATCATTCTAATGTCATTTCACCATCAACTAGTTCCAGCTAATAGGTCCATTGACCAGAGGAAAGAACTTTTTGATCAGTGAAAGATTAGTTAAGAATGTCAGGTAACTAATCTTATAAAAAAGCATTTATAAAATTGACCCCCAGTGGTATTTACTAGCTATGTGAACGTGTGTGTTTATGGGCCCAGGTGAGTATATGGTGTTTGAGTACCTGAGGCTGGTAACCCGCTGGATCAGTGTGCCCCATGCAAATTTGGGAATCCTCTGCACCTATGCCGTATTACAGATGCGGGCGCTTGGGCAAATAAGCCCTCAGGAGGCGATCTGAGAGTGCAGTAAAAGGTGGCGCGCTGTCAGTGTGCCCCCTGTTAGCAGCCCTCTGGAGGGAAAAAGGGGGTCCCATGGACCCCCCTGACATCCCATTGCAGGCGGGTGTAGTCACTGAGTGCACCCGCCTGCATGGGGATCTCTAATTCCCCATCAAAGTGCAGGCTGGTGCCGTCTGCACAGTGAAAACACGGAGCGGCTTCAAGACAGCGGCTCCGTTTTTCGCATGAATGCACTGCCCCCAACTGCGCAAGTTTGCGGCTGCCCTGAGGGCAGTGCATTCATCATAATATTTTTAAAGGTGCACCCAGCGCAATGAAATAAAATGCGCAGCACGTATAATGTGGCCCCTGATGTCATCGTGTCATACTGGCCTGTCGTGTGACAGTGTGTTCTCTCTGGATCTTGCGCTTTCCTTGTTGCATCACTTCCTGCCATGACCTGCAAGAGGCTGCCAGATGAGGAAGCCAGTCAGAAGACACAAAAGAGTGAGTGATAGCTGCAGATAGCCGTAACAGTGGTACACGAGTCAGAACCCAGATCAGCAGTATTATTAGACTGTCAATTTAGCATACCTTAAAGTGCTCTGTGGGAGTGCCAATTAGTGATATTTGTGTTTGTTTGTTTTTTATTACAATATTGTGCAGTCGTCCTTTGTTCATAATTTAAAACACCAACAGCATCTCACACTTTCATCCTCACTCTCTAAAATTGTAGACTTGAGAATCTGTCAGTATAGACAACTTCACCAGAACAAATTTGCCTCAAATCATGAAATACGTGGGTGATGTTTATCACCTCCTCACCCATCCTCTCATTTCCCATTCACCGCCCTCCCTTTGGCGCTGTGTAAGGCTGGAGGGGATCTGAGTTGGGGGATTCTGAGTATATTGAAACAACTATGCCCCGGTAATGGTAATCCGGAGGAGCACAAAAGCACCTTCCACATGCAATTTGAGACTTCTTGTTGAAATTGTTGACATGTCCATTGCCTTTAGTGGAGTAATGCACAATAGCAACCCCTCTTCAACATTTGATGTGAGATCACTACAAACCTTATGACCAAGTTATGAGTGGCCTCTTCAATCCAACGGGAGTTGCCATCCCATCAGAATTGCAAGATCCACTGTAACTCTGTTGATACGGGGTCTGTCTTCCAGAGATTCCACCGCCTAAAAGCAGGTAGTCTACAGGTGAAATTGTGGGCAAATATGGGATAACTAGTGGAATCAGGAGCAGAATTAATCTAGTAATTCATCATTTTAAGCCTATCCTAAGAAACTAATGCCCCCCCCACACTTCAATTACCTAAGTCCCTGGTATTGGAAACTAATTGGTGTGCAGATACTGAACCAATCTCTAGGACACTGATAATAAGGTCCTATAGGTTGCTTACCTTACAGATATACAAAGACATTGGGTAACGCACAGCTCTTAGGGGGGCTCAGCTTGCTCCACCAGGCTGCAGTGGTCCACATTAAACAGATGCTTGTTTTTGCCCAACTAGATTGGTGAGAAGGCCCTTACCTGCCATCAATATCTATCGACCTAAATTTTGAAGCCAAAATTTCACTTAATGGCACTTTACTATTTTGATCCTAGAGCCGCCGTAGAATTTCCCTTTCAGATGCCTAACAGGTGAAAATAATTGTTTTCCTGTAGATCAGTATTTTGTATGAGGGGCACTTGGCTTTCATAGACTTCCATTAGAGGTGAAGGTTAGCAGTCTAGTTGCCTCGCCCGACACACACATTCTGAAAACCCTGCATTCAGGACATATACATTTATTTTTTATTTAAAGTTATAATGTTTATAGCACAACACACGGACAATTATCTGTATCTATATATTTCAAATTAACGGTGTTATTATTGTCCAAGTCAATGGTATTGATTTGACTGAACTAGGAAGCATAAATGGCAAAATTCTGCCCTGCTCAGTGTCAAGTCTGTATCCAACAACTTACGCACACCTCTCCATAATTAGTTCCTTTAGAGTCATAGTGTACTTTTTAAATATGTTTTAATGTATATTGTTAAAAAAGTGTGATGGTGAAACTTGCTCATCAGTGATTGCCATTTTATGACAAAATAAAAATGTATTAAAAAAAACAATGCCTCACAACAGGTGCTTAGGGAGGCATGATGATGCTATAAATACCATTTGTAGGTCTTGTCTAGCAATCAACGCTGTCTGGTTGAAGAAGACATATTGTGGGATTACCAAGAACATACAGGGGCTTGCAGCCCGCCCGTTGATTACGAGTAGTTGGCTTTACTGTGATTGCCATTTGCCTGCTTCTTATTTGTGTCTCAGTTTATCAGTCTTGTATTTTTCCCTCAGATGGAGCATAACTATCTCTTTGATTTGCTGGCTTCCGTGCTCCATTTCTTGATTCTAGGGAACTACTATTTTTGTGAGCACTCCAAGAGAGGGTGGCAAATTTTTCCAGCTATCTTCCTACGTGTTTTTCTCCCAGCCTCCATATGTTGACCTCTTTTGCCACTGTTTGCTTCTACATATTTTTTGCTAGTGTTGTTTCTCCACCCAGTAGCCATGTTGCTTCTTCCCAACCAACTCTTCCAACCCACTCCCACAACCTGGTCATCCTTTTTTATTTTTTTGTATGTGCTTTTGCACTACATTTTAAAAACAACGCCTGAGATCCCTTTTTTTTTTGTTTACCCATTCATCTCAGATGGATAAATAAAATGAAAACAATGCCCACATCATTTTGTAGAAGTGTGCATGCATGATGAACACATGGCAAACGCCAACAAAATGACACAGCACTGCTGTGCTTCTTATTTTTTTAAGTAATGCTTCACAGCAGCCACAATGCTGTACAGCATGGCTATAAAAAGATTAGCCAAGCCACTAGGTTTATTGATGCTGGACAGCATCGTTCAAAAAGATTAGCCAAGCCAATTGGTCTTCTAGGCGAACCCCATTGGCTTTGTCAAGGATTGTTCATGTTCCCTCAGCTCCAAACCCCCCCTCCCCCCCCGCCACCCCCCCCCGCCAAGGCTTTCTTTTTTTCTGGCACCACCTGTTCGGAATATATTTTTAGCCACTAAACAAGCAGCCTTTAGGTCGGTGTTCCCAACACCCACCTACGCTGCGCTGTATCTGACGACACAGTGCGACACAGCACCCATGCAGTTGGCGTTTCCATTGTCTGGGAAAAGGACCGGTCTCCGTTGGACTTCCTGATATTTCTGTCTAAGGCTCGGGTTTTTTTCTTGGGGGGGTGGGGGGGGGGGGCTAGAATCACAAATTATTTTCAGTGTCTCAGGTGAGGTCGGACGTATATTGAAAAGAGCTGCTGTATTTAGAGCTGCGTGCGCCATGCAAGAGATGGTTAAGTGGAGCAAAGGGGCAGAGGAGCGTGCGCAGTCGGCGCGCGCTCGGGTGGAGCGATAGGAGAGCGTGCGTTCTTGGAGAGAGCGTCGCCGCGCGCCACATGATTGCTACGTCTCAACCTCCTCACTCGCGCCGTGTGATGTGTGCAGAAAATCTATATATAGCTCAGCCAGCGCTCTGCAGAAGCACACATGCAAATGCCAATGTATTGTATGGTGTCGAAATCCTTAAACCACTCCCCTCCAGCCCCATTGGAGAATGTAAGAAAATGCCTCGTGTGCAGAATCGGCGTCCAGGCATCTCAAGGGTGCTGTTTCAGAAAGGAAAATCATCTAAGCTTCTCACTTACATGAGAGAAGGTTTGACAAATAAAACATGGCCTGTGGTCCTTTGTTATGGTCCAGCATTAGCGCAGAATGGATGCCATGGGCCCTACTGAAAGCAAGGAAAATGGCTCATTGACTGCTGTTCGGGGAATAAAACACAGCAATTATCAGTGTTAAATGGACACTCGGGCTCTGGGCCCTGGTGCAACTGTACCTGTTGCACCAATTGCACCTATGCCGGGGCCCAATCTGCTGGGATGTTCCTTTCACAGCTGTAATCAGGGCCGGACTGGGAACAGCAACCAGCCCTGGCAGATTGCTGCTCGAGGGAGCGAGGAGGGGTGTGCTAGCAAGAAGCACTGCTCCCGATTTTGTTACAGGAGGCTGACATTGCAGCACTGCGGGCACAAAACCGGCCCCCACCCTTCGACCCACCAGGGAAATGCTTGTTCCTGCTACGGCCAGTCTGGCCCTGGCTGTAATGCCATCTTGTGCACACTTCTGATGCAAAAATTGGCTCACTTAGAGAAATAGAATGTTCTTCATTCGTTTTACTGTGTCACGAAGCAGATCTGTCACCCTTAGGTTTAGGGTGGCAATCAAAGGTCACACATTTGCTTTAAGAGACTACTGAGATGCCTGCTACCCCCATGGCATAGCCAGCATGTCACCGGCCCTAGTGCAAGTGATGAAATGGGACCCTTGGCTGCTGTTTTAAATATGAAATACAGTAATAATCAGGGTTAAGTTGGCTCCTCCAGTCTCTGGGCCCCTGTGCCGCTGCACCTGCTGCACCTGGGGAAGCTACGCCCCTAGATGCAAGAGATTTCAAGACTGCTGATCTCAGAAGCGGAGATGTTATGGTCCGTTAACTGGTCTAGGCACATTACATAAACCTACACATTGTATTGCACACAGTTGCGGATACTATGAGTTGAAATGTGTTCTGCCTATTAGGTAGCGGGAGCTATGCGCATGGGAGTTGAAACTCACATTTCCAAGAATTTGAGGCTTTAATACTGAGTACTAGAAACACAGTGTTTTGGGAAGAGTTCAGCTGGATTTTAGAAGCGTGAATTTGAGTAGGCTGGCTCAGCTTTCTTTCCTGGCTTTTACATAGTGAAAGCCAAAAGCATGTCCTGGACCAGTCTCATAATGGGAGGCTTGCCGCTGCCCTTTTGTCTTGCAATCTGCAGTTGCCAGTGCCTAACATGTAAACATAAAATTGGCAGTGGCTCAAAGTTTTTCTTAGAAGCCTGCAGCCAGCACTGCTGAATGCTGGGATTGGCAAATGCCAAGACTGCCTAGCCACGATTCAACCTCACACCTCTTCCTTTCACCATCTACAATTCCTTTTTAGGTCTCGCCTAGGCGGCGCTTGCGCTTTCTCTTCGAGACATGTTGCATTAAGGTATGGACTTGAAGCTCCTCCCACTTTCCGCCCATCTTTTTAATTGGCTCCTTTACTGTCCTATGTAAATGGTGGCTTTTCATCCTTGGTACCTCCTTTTCTGTTGTTGTAACCTCCCATGAGGAGTGGCCCTCTTAGTGTGTTGTTACTTGGGATGTTTTATTTACAGTCTGTGAGGACTATTTTGTTAAGTGACATTCTCCTTTTTGCAGGCAAGACATGCTTTCCAGCAATCGCTTTATCATTCAAGCTGCAGCCACGCTTTAACTTATTTTATAATTTTTGATTCAAGAGTGGTGGCCGCACTATTAACGCTGCTCACACCATAATATATTTTCTTTAAAGCACAGTCATTTTAATACGTGCTTTGTGTTATTTTTTGAAGCCCAAGGCAGGTTTAGGTTAAAGCTTGGCACCCGCACATTTCTTTTGTTATTCACCGCTCAACCAAATCAGCCAACATGTCAACAGTTGCACCAGAGGCTTGCAGCCCCTCATCCCCGTCCCGCACCAGGGGCCGCTCTTTAACTTAAAGCACGGCACCTGCTTTTCACTTTACTGTTAAGCTTTAAGAATGCTGGCCACGCCTTTTTCTAGTTTATTTAAGTGTGGCTCACTGCCATGCAGCATTTCAGTTGGAACAATGACGGCTGCACGCCTTTCTAATAGCCAGACTCCCCTGAACCGTTACTTTATCAAAAATTGAACTTTCTTAGGCAGCATCACACCATGATTGGCAGCCCACTTTCTCCGCGGCTCGAGCTGCCTCCTTCCTCCGCCCCTCAGGAGAAAGGGCTGCTGCTTGCACCGCCATTACAGGCTGCCTGCCTGCACCGAGCCGCATCTCTCACTCCAGAGGACTCAAAAAAGCGCTCCCCAGCTGATCGGAGAACAGACCAATAGGATCCTGCCCCGCAGATAAGGTATGAATAGCAAAGGGGAGGCAGGGCCTTGCACACAACATGCCCCTCCCCTTGAATGTATAGAGCTCTTTGCTGCAGATTGTGTGTTATCTTTGTGCTCCTAGGTCTGTCTACACTTTGCCTTCCAGTGTATATTAAACCAATGCACGGCATGCAAGGCTTGAACCTGCTGTACTTCCGTTGAGGGAGCACTTAGAATCTGTTATGTTGGGGTAGGTGGAGTGGGTGTGGTGGGGTCAGGAGTGCACATTCTCAGCCCTTGATTATTAGTCAAGCTCTCACAGTTGTTGTAAGCCGAAATTCACTTATCAAACAAAGTACACATTAAAGGTTGTTTTGGCAGCTTTTTACACCACTAAGTCAACAACAAAGGGCTGCTGCATAAATGTTGCAATTAATACAAAAACGTTTTTCATGCACATAAACGATAATTGTATTGCAAACTAACGAAAATAAGAGAGGGAACTGCTTAGAAGTCCAAAAACCTGTTTGCAGTAAGGAGCCAACTTTGGTTACTTTTTTCCTTGTCTCCATTCGCAGGTTTGATTTTTAATCACCTTGAAACACTGAGAATCCCAGCTCCCTTGCTAACCACGAAGAGTGATCCTGAGCGTGTGTTCCAATACCTTCTTTCCTTCATTTCCAAACATATCAAGCATACAGGAATGGTCTGAGCACTGGCTATAAACACAGTACAACCAATATTGGGCACCATATTACAGGTTGGGAGCGTAGACGGCCTTCTGCACAGTTGTGTGCATGGGGTACTGTGAAAAGCTGGCCTGGTATATGATGTTCACTAATGTAATTGGGCACCTTGCACCTGTCCAGATAACCCTTATGGTGATTTAAGAGATCTTAAACAAGCTTGGAAAGCTCTCTAAGTGGTAGCTGTGGAGAGCAGCCTTCAGGCTTAGTCCAGAAGAGTGTTAAGCGGCTTGTTTTACCAGAAAGCAATCTTATGGTATAGATTAAGTGAAAAGAACCACACCAAGTATTTATAAAAATATGTATTTACTATATAATACTCTCTAGTACGTTCCAATATCTCCAACACCGAGATAAACACAATGCACACAATACTTTAGCAAAGAAACACAATAAATAGCATGAAATACACAGTGAGCCCCAGGGGAGAGAACCAAACATATACTAAGAAAGTGGTATAAGAACCACAACTTGGATCATGACAGGATTCAAGAGGCCGTAGAAGTGCTGGGACCCCAAGGAACCACCCACGGTGAGTAGATAGGGACCCCATGGAGAGGGTGTGCAGTGTGGAAACACGGCCACGTGCTCCGTAAAACTCTATGTGCAAGTCGCAGTTGGAATTTTAAAGATTAAGGAGCCTTCCCAGTGGACCCTGAAGAAGCTTCATGGAAGACAGAAAGTTGGAGAGCCACCCCACCCGTGGATACCATAGTACCCACATTACCTACACCAGGGAAGCCGGGTGCATATGTGTGAAGTGGTGTCGGAAACTGCCTTCGAACCCAATGGAGGACTTCAGGAAAGTGCCGCTGTTTAAGAAGGAGAAAGTGCCCGGTGGAATCCAAGTGTGGATTCTTGATGAGAGGTACCTGCAAGCAGCGGGGACAGAGTTTATGTCACTCAAGGGTGACCAGGAGACTTGGAAGACGAATGCCCTCCGACGTCTGGTGTTGCAGGATGGATGACGAGGACTTTGACTCTGCAGCTGTGAGGACCAGGCGATGCTGAGGAGGACCATGAGCCATGCACAAGCTGTCCCACGAAGGATGTCGAGTGCTGAGGAGTCAGTGTCCGGTGGGAGCACCAACAAACCTTGGCAAAGGGAAGCAATGCAGGAATCAAAGATGGAGCAACGTTGGGACCAGCAAGGTCCAAGGGACTCACCAAAGGCAGGAGAGTCAGAGCAGGCCTGAGCAATCAGGGAAGCCTAAAAGAGACAAGTGTGACCCTCAATTGGACCCACAGGCCAGAGGCACTGGAGTCGCAATAGGACCTCAAGCAGCTCACCAAAAGATGCAACCCACGATGCACATAATGCGGTGTGGCTGAAGATTCTAATCACAGGAGGTGCTTGAGGTTGGGGCAACTTGGAGCCCGAAGATCTTCTTCCAAAGAAGCCAACAAGCTTTTGTAACTGCAAGTTGGAGGGGTTTGGTTATCGCAACCCCCACGAGGGATACTGGCCTCAGACTTGGTGAGAGGGCAGGGCAGGCCTCGGGAGCTGTGAAAAATCACCACCTGTGTTGCAGAGCCTACGGAGTCCAGATCTGCAGACCGGTCGACTTAGTTGCTGTGATTGTAAATGCGGGGGAGTGACTCCTTCACTCCAAGGGACATTTCTTCAGGTGTCATTGATGCTTCACAGGCCTTGGAAGGTTCCTTGAGTGACTTTACAATTTGTATATTTGCAATTTTTTCTGTCTGTATCTCTTATGTAACTCATGTAATCCAAAGTCCTTATGAAACGCAACTGGTTCTTTTGTAAAGTGCTCTGACATCTTCGGGTAATGTTCGCGCTATATAAAATCGCATTAAATAAATAAATATGATGCACAGACGATGCAGCAGACTGGAAGGGAGACGAAGTCAGACCCAAACAAAGTCCAGCGTAGTCCAGAGTGCCCAGACGGTAGAAGTGCAGTGGCGTCCGATCTGAACCTACAGGTACCCGTTGTAATGGAACTGCAGTGCTTCTATGCTTCCTGGTCGTCTTATGTGGGATAACGAAATGCCTATTCATTTTATTTTGTAATAGTAGCCGGGGCTTGTGAGTCTGTAGCATGCACAGAACACGGGAGACAGATACCATCCCCAGTACCTGTTGTACTGTTCAGGGATAAACAGCTGGTTATGATATTGTTTTAAGCCAGCTTACAGCTTGTCATTTTCAATGGTAAGTAATGTAGATTTGGACGACCTCATTCGATATGATGGGCAATACCCGAGTTAAAGTGTATTGCCAACGATATCCTGTTGGAATGGTTTCCTATGGCGTGCAAGTGCTAGGCAGATCATGGTAAAAAATATAAAGTTTTTAAAATCGATCTTTGTGAGTGGACTTAGCAGTACTTTTTCCAAAGAAAAATTGCTCATTTTAATTACAAACTAAGGTGCGTGCTATACAAACTGGGGTCTACGAACTACGGTGGCTGCTGATATTCATTTGGAATCAAAGTACTCATCTCGATGGACAGAATTCTGTGGAATCAACACTGGCCACATAGCTGCTATAGGTCAGGATGCTGTGCACTATAGAGGCTGGTGGGAGTAAACAGTGGCTGGGAGTGATGTCATGATGGTGCAAGAAAAAAGCAATTTGATGTACATTTCTTTGTGTGGGTTTAAAATTCAGGATGACTGACATCAAGACATTTAAGAGGTATGTACAAAACATGATTTGGCAATTCCCATGTGTCTATTTAAAGAAGATACATGGAGGTACCAATATCCCATTATCAAAAATTGTAAGTAGAAAATATAGCAGGTGTACCTACAACACAATGGGTACACAATGCACCCATCTACAACAGTCTGTAGTACAGTTCAGATTACCTTAGCAACAGAGAACTTAGGTTGTCTGTAACAAGACACTAAAAACAGAAAATATTTCACAAAACGTGGATACAATAGTGTCAGATTCTACTAGATAACTTTCTACTGCTTCTTTTGTAATGCTAAGACCCCATTATTGAAACAAAAAAAATGTACATTAAGTTCATTTAAAGCTAAAGTAAATAGTGAGAGGTTAAAGGTGCAGTGCAGCTGGAGTGTGCTCTCTTTGTATTGCATCCATGGGTATGTTTGTCAGAATTGTGTGTGCACTGAGAAGAGTAAATGCACATAGCTGAATTCAGAGGTTTAAAACCTGATCTCTAAGTCTTTTATCTTTGAAAGTGAGAAAATATGTGCCATAGAGTTCAAAAACGGTGTTATGAATGCTGCAAGAAGGAAGATGCTATTTTTAAGGCCCCCGGTTTCTGGCATTTATATTTTGATATTTCCACCTGTATACGCCCACAGTTACATTTTTCTAACTTTATCTGCACTTATCCTTACTTAATATTTGTGCAGTGAACAAATATCTATGTATACAAAATGATGAGAGTTTTGTTGTACTATTGAGCTCAAGGGAATAGAACAATTAATTATTTAGTACCATTTGCTAAAATCACTTGGTGCTGTTTAATTTTGTGAAACAGCCTGATAACCGTCCAAGGGTGCTGGAACTAGGGGTGTGGCAGATGCTGCAGTTTACATGGAGGCAGTACAGAAAGAGAATGGAAACAATTGAGATGCTTTGACAAGTTTTCTTTTCAACCAGTATTAGCTGTTTGTTCAAAATCAGTCACGATTTTCAAATATTAACAAGCATTGGCAATGCAATAGGTCTTGCATTTGCAAGAGTTTGAGCTATTGGCGTTGTAAATGACAATGCTTTTAATTTTTGTGTTTTTTAAAACCTGCAAGCGGTGCATAAACATGCATTTTGTACTTATAGTTGTTCCTTATGAGAAGCAAGGCTGGCAGTAACTGCACCTCTTACTGCCAGCCTTGCCTCTCATAAGCAGCGACTATAAGTACAAAGTGTGTGTTTACACACCGCTTGCAGGTTTTCGAACCACAAAAGTAAAAGGCATTGTCATTTACAACGCTAATAGCTCAAACTCTCGCAAATGCGAGACCTATTGCATTGCAAATGCTTTTTTTTATCTCGCTTAAGCGGGGTGTTTTTCATCCAAGCTATTTATTTCCCTTTGTCACTGATTTCCTATCACTCTGCCCATCCTTCATTCTCCCTTTTCTGTCTTTCTATCTCTTGCCATCTGTCACAGTAAATTATTAAAATATAAGCCAAGGCCCACAAAAATAAGTGTAGATGGCAACCCCCTGCATAAATTAAGGATAGGTGGCTGTCTTCATTGTTGGTGAAGCTCTCTTGCCAGCCTTAGGGTGGCACACCTATCTTAAGAAATTACATCCTATGTGTCCTGCTGTTTTGGGATTGCTCATGCTCTCTTTTTTTGATGATTCGCCCCCTTTTCTGACCTTCAGGAACACACTTGTACATCTCGTAGAGATATTTGGAGTAAGAAATCCTCAATCATAAAAAAAGGTGATAGGCGGAATGCTTGCAAACAATCTAACCACTGGCAATTTGCTCAGGATAGCATTCCAGCCAATCATTTTTCACAAACTGTGCCACACTAGACAAAGGCCCGCCTTGTGCATATCAGTACTGACCCTACCATAACTACTGTTTTTAGGTCTCACCTAGCGTTGCAGTGCGCATGTGCTGATCGCTCTCCAAGACATATTCTGGATGAGGAGATTTCAGAAGGGGACTTGAAGCTCCACCCCTCATTTTCATTGGGTGGCATCATCGTTTATGTAAAACAGAGGCCTCTGATTGAAACTAAGCCTTTTTGGTTTCCGCCCTTTCTCCTTTTCGTCCGGCCCATCTGGACTGGATCATCTGCTGTTCGGCTGTCGTGAGGGTATTTCTTATCTTTATGATGTGCAATATAGCAGGGCAATAAAAACTGTCTTTGCCAGAGATGTGTGTCTGAGCAAAGCCCTTTTACGATGCATTCAAAGAACAGAAGGCTTGGGCCCTTAAAGATAGCGCTGCGTTTCCAGAGAACCAGTAGTGGTAACGGAGCTCTAATCTTGGCTTCAATTGTGTGATCCTGGGCAAAGTGCTGCAGGCACTGACTTTTTACTGCAGCTAAACAAACCTATCCCATTTCCAGTGAAGCTGCCAGCGGGCCTTTAATAATAACAAGGCACTGTGTAAGGAGAGGTGGGGGCCAGAAATTAGTGCACGCCCCCGTTAGGGCATGGCAGCCGTGTGGTTCTCACTAGAACAGCCCTGAAGGCCCCACAAACTTTGTTTGGAAGGTCACAGCCACGAGGGGGTTCTCCCGTTTCAACCCTCTTTGCTAATATCGTGCCTGCTTGTGGGTAACTCAGTGGGTTTGGTGCGTGCTGGAAACATCCACACGTTACAAGTTCAGACCATGACTAGCCTTACATCCTTCCAAAGCTGGTATTCTCAGTAACTGTGACTCGAGAAATATAGAGGCCTAACCACCACCAATGAAATGTTGAAATTGGCTCAGCCTGTCAGGAAGCATTATCATTTCCAGTGAAGGCTGCCAGTGAGCCTTTAATAATAACAAGGCGCTGTGTAAGGAGAGGTGGGGGCCAGAGATGAGTGTGCACCCCGTTAGGGCACGGCAGCCACGTGGGCCTCACTAGAACAGCGCCGAGGGCCCCACGAACTTTGTTTGGAAGGTCATAGGCACGAGGGGGTTCTCCCGTTTCAACCCTCTTTGCGAATACCGTGCCTGCTTGTGGGTAACTTAGTGGGTTTGGTGCGTGCTGGAAACATCCACACGTTACAAGTTCAGACCATGACTAGGCTTACATCCTTCCAAAGCCGGTATCCTCAGAAACTGTGACTCGAGAAATATAGAGGCCTAACCACCACCAATGAAATGCTGAAATTGGCTCAGCCAGTCAGGAAGCATTATCTACACACTCAGGCTGGGAAGAAAGAAGGGGGGCGGTGCTAGCGGGGGCGAGGGGAGTTCACATAAGGCCCGTCTGCTCCATTATCGGTCTCTACTGATATAACAGTCCAGAGCTCTGGTTACATAGGATAATTCGGTAGGCTACCTCAGAGGGTCAGACGCCTGCTGCGGAGTTCGCCTACCACCCTCACAGAATGATTAGAAGGAACACCGCACGCGAACCAAAAGCCACTTCCTCTTCTGTGGTGAGCAGTGTGAACAGTTCACATTACCGTGAACAAGAAAGCACGTGGCAATAGGAATCGCCCTCAGCCTTGATTAATGTTCATCAAGTAAAAGTACTAGATTCTCAGACTTTAGCTCAATGGCCGTCCCAGGACCAGCCCAGTGCATCACTGTCTTATTTCCTGCACACTTCGGGGTAAAGGAACACCTTTTGGTGAAACTGAATCTTTAGACTTCCGGTTAACAGTGGAAAAATGCTCGGGCCTTTAAAGCTAGCACTGCATTTCCAGAGAACCAGTAGTGGTAACGGAGCTCTAATCTCGGCTTCAATTGTGTGATCCTGGGCAAATCGCTGCATTTACTCGTGTCACGAACCTTTCAATTAACAAAATACAGGTGCGTTTAGAAATAAACTGCTGCTAAGCACTGTATAAATGCAATGCAATAGGTCTCGCATTAAAGCGAGTTTAAGTTATTGCCTTTGTAAATGACAATGTCTTTTATTTATGTTTTAAAAACCAAAACCAAAATACAAGTCATAGCCATTTACAATGGCAATTGCTCAAACTCACGTAACTGCGAGACCTATTGTATTGTAAATGCTTGTTTATGTTTCAGAGGACTCTTCACTGGACTATTCCACAGGGCACTTGACCGCTGAACAAGATGATGCTGTTTCACTTCCTGTGCAGAGCAGTGCCCGGTCTTCGTGCTGCCCATTTGGTTTCTGGCTGCTCTTATGGTAAGTTTTGAATCTGAACACTACTATGTCACAGTAAGTAGGCATGCTTTATCCATAATATGTCTTGAGCATGCATCAGATCCACAGATTAAATACAAAGTTCATTTCTAAAACAATTCTTCGCATATAAACTTTGTATCCATATAGACAAGGTTAAGGTTAGGATTTGATATTCAAAATGAAATAGGACATCTTTTTTTTCCCTGAAGAAACATGATAAATTCTCTGAATTTCGTTCAGGGACCCAGATACCTCTTGTGTGTTGTCAAGCCATTGTTTTCTTACCTTGCCTTTATTTCATGTACAAACCTCTTCTGTATCCATGGTTTAGAGGAGCTGGTTGATACATTAGTTCAAAATGTTAAAATGATTTATAGTTCAATGTGAAGATGGAGTAAAACCTATAGCCAGACTACTCTAGTTCTAAAAAACTATATATATATATATATATATATATATATATATATATATATATATATATATATATATATATATATATTCACTGAAAAAACCATAAGTTTCACACATGTTATAGTTAGCTGGACATTTTACTGATAAAAAACCAATGAAATTCCCCCGTTATAGTTACTGCAGGCAACTATAACTCACGCGACCGCAATCCTCTGCTGATGCTAATACTGTATTTAGACACTTATTTGCCCATGTCTTCTTCCATTAAATTTTAGCTTTACATATATTACAAATATTTTTTTTTCATAAAGACACATATGTCATCAGCAGAAGATTGCGGTCACGTGAGTTATAGTTGCCTGCAGTAACTATAACGGGGGAATTTCATTGGTTTTTTATCAGTAAAATGTCCAGCTAACTATAACATGTGTGAAACCTATGGTTTTTTCAGTGAATTTGCAAGGTTTTTTAAATGCTAAGTTACTTTACGCCATTCGTGGCGTGCGCGCCCAGTTAACGCAGTTCGTTCCGTGCGCGCACGGTGCGCTTCGCGCACTGTGCGCGCACAGTGAGCACGCGGTGCGCTTCGCGCACCGCGCGCCCACTTTACGCAGTTAGTGCCGTGCACGCACAGTGGTCACGCGGTGCGCTGCGCGCACCGCGTGCCCACGTTAAGCGGGATGGGCCATGTACGCACGATGCGCTTCGCGCACCGTGCGCACATGGGGGACATATTTTGCGCATCTTTGTGAAATGTATTCTTTGTTAACTTCTTACATGTTTTATGCCATGCGCAAATGGTGCCCTTTGGGCACCATTTGCACACGGGGTGGGGAGAATGTGGATAATTTTTTTTTTTTTACAATTTGTTACCGTACGCGTACGGTAAGTGTAATCGGCGATTTTCCGAAAAAAAAAAAATTTTTTTTTTGGGCTTGGGGTGGTTTGGGGACCCCTGTATCAATGCTGGGTGGTTAGGATCTCATGAAACTGCCTCTTTACACATTTTTGGGGTTCGTTTTTGCTGCCCAACTCAGGAAGCAAGAGAGAAAATGGCAGCCGCCGCTTCCTGGTTTCGACCGATTCGAATGTTTACTAAGATCTAAGAGCCAATCAGAATCGCGCTCGCGCACGCCACCGTACGCGTACGGTAAGCCTACGGTAAGCGCACGGTAAGCGCACCGTAAGCTGCCACAGATATATATATTGATTTAAAGGCTATTTTCTCAGAATCTACTGAACAGATTTACACCAAACCTACAAAAGGCACTTCCTTGACCTGGGGACTACCTCTCTGCCAAATTTCATTAAATTCTGTTCAGCCGTTCGGGCTGTAGCCCTGTCTAAAGGTCCTATGGAAAAATGCATTGGAAAAACGCGTTTTGGGACCCCCCTTTTATCTCAGCCCCCGCTTGACGAATCCCCCCGAGACTTTCAGGGTAGGAGCGGAGCGTAGCGCCCCACCTAAATTTGCGAGGATTCGTCGACCGGCGCCAAAGTTATTCAAAATAGAATGTTGCGGATTTCCTATGGAAACGTGGTCCTAACTATAACTACCTACTGGCGACCGCCAGTAGGTAATATATATATATATATATATATATATATATATATATATATATATATATATATATATATATATATATATATATATATATATATATATATTCTACTGGCGATCGCCAGTAGAGAGTTATAGTTAGGACCGAGTTTCCATAGGAAATCTGAAAATTCTATTTTGAATAACTTTGGCGCCGTTTGACGAATCCTCGCGAAATTTTCAAAACTAATGGGGCGCTCCGCTCAGCTCCTACCCTGAAAGTCTCGGGGAGATTCGTCAAGCGGGGGCTGAGAAAAAAGGGGGGTCCCAAAACGCGTTTTCCCCATGCATTTTCCCATAGGACCTTTAGTCGAAGGTACAGCCCGAACGGCTGAACAGAATTACTTGAAATTTGGCAAAGAGGTAGTCCTCAGGTCAGGGATGTGCCTTTTGCATATATGGTGTCAATCTGTTCAGTACTTCCTGAGAAAATTGCAGTTAAAAGCACATAAATATCTATAAGCGCAAATCGTGCACGAGCATAATTCTGATTGGTGGATTCATGTCAGTCAACATTCGAATCGGTCGAAATCAGGAAGTGTTGGCCGCCATTTTGTGTGTTTTGTGTGTGACAGTGAAAAAGAAAGGTGGAGAACGTGAAAAGGGGGCAGGGTAGAGAGTTCCTGACCCCCTAGCCTTTGTCAGGGGGTCCCTGAAGGACCCCGAAGGGTGAAAAAAACATTTTAAACGAGCCATTCCATATTACAGGATACAGTCAATCTATAACTATATACATAGGTAGTTTATTGTAAAATAAATATATAAAAAATATAATAATACATACATAACTTAGCATTTAAAAAACCTTACAAATTCACTTAATAAACCATAGGTTTTACACACGTTATAGTTAGGAATTAGCATTTAAAAAACCTTGCAAATTCACTTAAAAAACCATAGGTTTCACACATGTTATAGTTAGCTGGACATTTCACTCGTATAAAACCAATGAAATTCCCCCGTTATAGTTAGTTCAGTTAACTATAACTCGCGCAACCGCCACTCTATCACAAGGATGATGTCATCAGTGATATCATGAGTGATGCCACTGACCATGTCATGAGTGATGTAATATGTGACGTCATGAGCAGTGGATTGCGGGCGCGCGAGTTATAGTTATCTGAACTAACTATAACGGGGGAATTTCATTGGTTTTTTATGAGTGAAATGTCCAGCTAACTATAACATGTGTAAAACCTATGGTTTTTTAAGTGAATTTGCAAGGTTTTTTAAATGCTAATTCCTAACTATAACATGTGTGAAACCTATGGTTTTTTAAGTGAATATATATATATATATATATATATAACCTACTGGCAGTAGGTAGTTATAGTTAGGACCTATTTTCCATAGGAAATCCGCAACATTCTATTCCCAATAAATCTGGCGCCGGTTGACGAATCTTCGGTAAATTTTCCAAACTTTTGGCCAGCTCCGGTCCGCTCCTATGCTGAATGTTTCGGGGTGATTCGTCAAGCGGGGGCCGAGAAAAAAGGGGGGTCCCAAAACACGTTTTTCGCATGCAATTTCCCATAGGACCTTTTGACGCAGCTACAGCTCGAACTGCTGAACGGAATTACACCAAATTTGGCAAAAAGGTAGTCCCCAGTTCAGACTCGTGCCTTTTGCTTAATTGATGTAAATCCGTGCAGTAGTTCCTGGGAAAATTAGAGTTAAAAGTTCATATATATCTAAGGCCTCGGAGGACCTGCGCACCCTATGCGCACCCTGAGCGCACCCTCTGCGAACCGTGCGCGCACCCTCCCGATCGCGCGCTGAACGCTAATTGGCTGTCAAGTGTCTGTCAACATTCAAAACCAGTAACTGTTGGCAGTCATTTTGTGCCTTGGTAGAAGCGAGGCTGAGGAAGTAAGGGAAATAAGTGTGTGAAAGATGTAAAGGGGGCAGGGTAGAAATACTCTGACCCTCTAGTGTTGCTTAGGGGGTCCCAGAAGGACCCCAAGCCCCGGGGACCACAACCACCCGGGGCTTTATTTATCGAGGAACGGGGGCCTGCGTGGCCCCCCTCTTGGAGCCTTCGAGGGCCCTGTGGACCGCCACCCCCCCCAGGGCTGGCTCCTACAGTGTCCTGGGGTGCCCACCCCCAGGACACTGTTGTTTGCTGTGAGAGGGCAGGAGTCTCCCGCCCTCCCATAGCATACTTCGTTTGGATTTTGAAAGAGAGAGCAGGGAAACCTGCTCTCTCTTTCAAAATCCAAACCATATTGCTTTTCCACACGGGGAGCTGCATATATAGTTAGTTCAGCTAACTATAACTCGCGCCCCCGCAATGCACTACTGATGACGTCACATGTTACATCACTCATGACATGGTCAGTGACATCACTGATGACATCACTGATGACATCTCAAATGACATCACTGATTACATCACTGATGACATCATTCAGTGTCTGTCTGTTTCTGTAAAGTTTAATTTTGTTTCATATGGATGCCAAGCTGTATTGGGGAATGAGTGGGTGTATAAGTGTCTGTATGGAGGATTTAGTAGGTGTGTGACTGACTGTATAAGTGAGTGATTAAACGTATCTTACTGAATGCATGGGTTAGTGACTAAACTGTGTTAATGTCTGTAATCGTCTGTCTGTTGATGTGTAAGCGGATGCATGGTTTTGTAAATAGGTACATGAGTGTCTATATAAGTTATTGATTGGTTGTCTGAGTATCTGTATGGGTGCCTGAGTGTTTGTGTGGGTGGGACGTGGGTGACTCTGTGCATAGATGTGTCAGTGGGTGGTTCACTGGGAGCATGGTTTCAACACTGGGTCTGTAATGGACTGTATGGGTGGGTGAATATGTGTATGGTTGTGTTAGTGAGTGAATATATATTTCATTAGTACATGTGTAATTTACTACATATGTGAACGGCAGTATATATGTATGTTGGAGTACAGAAATGACTATAACTGAGAGTGTGTGATAGTGTGAGTGGCGGTATGGATGAGTGTGTGCTTGTATCATTGATTGTGTAAGACCATAAGAATGTGCTAGTATTTGTATGAGTAATTGAGCTTGTGTGTGTATAACTGTATAGGTAAGTAAATGGCAGTGTGATTAATTATTTGCATGACTGAGTACGTGTGTGAGTACCTCTATAGATGAGTAGCGGTGTGTGAGTGTCTATATAAGTGTATGAGTGCATATGATAGGCCTGTACTGAGTGACCATAAGTATGAGTGACTGTACGGGTGAGTGAGTGGATGGGTGTGTAGACCTAAGACTCTGTGATGGGTATGTACTTATTGGTGTTGGAGTGTCTATGGTTTTGAAAGTGGCAGTATGTAATTAAGAGTGGGTGTATCAAAGGTTATATTAGATTGTGAGAAGATGCATCAAATGATCACATGAATACATGAATGACGTCATCAGTGATGTCATTTGAGATGTCATCAGTGATGTCATTAGTGATGTCACTGACCATGTCATGAGTGATGTAATATGTGACGTCATCAGCAGTGCATTGCGGGGGCGCGAGTTATACTTAGTTGAACTAACTATAACGGGGGAATTTCTAGGGTTTTGTACGAGGGAAATGTCCAGCTAACTATAACGCCCCTGAAACCTATGGATTTTTCAGTGAATATATATATATATATATATATATATATATATATATATATATATATATATATATATATATATATATTCAAGTCCACACTGCACCCTAAGAGCCAGGCACACTCTCGCAACGGCTTGTATCAGGTCAGGGAAGAAACCAGGACACCTAGCGCCAGCAGAGACCTGACACGTTGCAGGCATGCGCCCTTCTTCAGAGGTTATCTGCTCCCCAAATGACTGCCGACATCAAGACAATCCGGTGCTCTCCCTCTTTTATTTAATTTTAACAAATCACATTCAGGTGAGTATGCACAATCAAAATGAATTCTGGGACCAGTAGTCCTGTACCATGAAACTCAAGTGAGCTGTAAGCAGTCATTGAGGTAAAATATGAATATCATTTCGCGGGTGTACCTTTAAAATCTTCCCCCATTCAGCCATCTGCCAGTAGGTTCCGCTCCGCTGATAATAACACCAGCAGCGAAGCCGCTTGAATCTGCGGCGGTGTGCCTCACGACCGAGCCAGCCGTTCAAAATTCAAGTCCACACTGCACCCTACGAGTGAGGCACACTCTCCCAATGGCTTGTATCAGGTCAGGGAAGAAACCAGGACACCTAGCTCCAGCAGAGACCTGACGCGTTTCAGGCATGTGCTTTTCTTCAGAGGTTATCTGCTCCGCAAATGACTGCCGACATCAAGACCATCCGGTGTTCTCCCCCTTTTATTTAATTTTAACAAATCACATTCAGGTGAGTATGCACAATCAAAATGAATTCTGGGACCGGTAGTCCTGTACCAAGAAACTAAAGAGAGCTGTAAGCAGTCATTGAGGTAAAATATAAATATCCAAATCATGGGTCTGCAATAAACATGTTAAATTTAGAATTGCATGTACATTTATCTTACATGGATGTTCAGAAAAGCTGCCTTTGATCTGGCCCGTCTGACCTTCAGTTGAATACCCCCAGAAGTAAACCAGAGCATCTAATATATTGACATGGTGCATAAAGTGCTTGCTGTTAACATCTGTCTGTCACCCAAAAATCTAATTTTTGAACGTGTGTCGGGCTAGCTCTGCCTGTCATCACTCCATGGTTGATAAACTGAGTATCTTAAAGTTGAGTAACAGGGACACCGTTAGTTACAGCACTACAAAATGGCAAGTGCTATATAAAAAGTTACTAATTTGTTTTAAAAGACGGGTATCTATTTTGGAACTGGTTGTAGGTGTACGAGAGTAGGATCTGCTTCTTATAGTTACCCCCACTTTTTGCTAATGCTCCACTGTTTTTCGACTTTAGTCTGGCTGGGATCCTGCTATCCAGCCTAGATGCTTCCTCTCTAAATTGATTGCATGTACTTTAGGTACACCAGAGATTGGATTCTGGGGTACCCTTATAAGTCCCATGTATATGGTATACTATTTACCTAGGGCGTAGGTACCCCAGAGGCCTCTCAGGGGTTGCAGCATGCATTATACCACGCCAGGGAGACCATTCAAAATGACACAACAGTTCTGCTACAGCACCCTATATCTATCCATATCACTGCACATATAAACCTATCAGTCACCCCTATGGCAGGCCTTATCAATCCTGAAGGCAGGGTGCTGGGTTTTATGTGAGAGGGTGCCCATGCATGAGCAGAGCCCCTCTGAAGCCTTTGGAACCTTTATTCTGGGGTTGTTTGTGATGCAGCCAAACCATATACTCTTAAGTGCATTATAACCTCGCGGTAAATGCTAACTTTGGAATGGCTGCATGGAAACATGTCGTGTTTGGTGTCAAACACCTTGAAATCATATCTCCCCGCCAGTAACTGGTGGGGGAGGTATGATTCCACGCTACTAGAGGGAGAAACATGACTTCACCGGTACATCCGGTACCAGCTTCACAGAAACCTGGTATCACAAAATGGATGCTGCCAGCCACAGACACGAGTCTGCCTTCCTGCTGCTGGATGAAACTCCAGCAGGGGAGGCTGGACAATAGGTTTCCTGTCACAGGGAGATGTAACCACCTCCCAGATAGGCTTTAGTGTATTGGGGCTGGGTGGATGCACTCCGAGAGTGCTTTGATGTCTGCACTGGGGACACATTTTGTTGTCCCTGTGCATAGTCCAGCTCAAACCGGTTGCAGGGGCTACCAGCCCCTGCTCTGGTGCAAAACTGGACAAAGGACATGGGTGTAGCCACCCCTCTGTTCTGACCCTCCCATAGGTGGGTCCCCAGAGTTTGTCCCAACCCTTCCTTGGGTATAAAGTAGGAACCCCTGGCTACAGGACTTTAGATTTCCCTGGACGAAGCTCTGCTACAGAATCCCAGAACTTCTATTATCTACACGACGTTGGATGACCAAAGAATCTCCCTTGGAGTAAAGGAGTTACTCCCCTGCAAGGCAGGCACCAAGGACGCATCTGTCTGGTGTGCAACTACGCAGCTCCTGAAGGACTCCAAAGACTTTGCAACACAGTAGGTGGGTTTCCAGGCTTCCCTGAGGCCGATCCGTGCTCTCAGCAATCTTGAGATCCAAAGCCCTCGTGGGGACCGTGCAACCCGAACCCCTGGACACCAAGCACATTTGCAGCAGCATATGCTTTTTGGTGATCCCTGAGGCTATGCTTTGGGCTTCTTGTAGTCCAGACTCCGAGCAGTGGTTCCACTGAAGATTACTGGCCTACACTCCTCGAGTGTCCCGTGGGCTGGTATTTAGTGATTCCTCTTGAGGTCCCTTCGCGATCCCTTGTCCGTCGACTTGTGGGTCCCTGAGAAGGGTACTTTGACTTTCAACGGGCTTAACTGGTTGCTCCAGATGTGCCCTGACTCTCCATTGCTTGGGGAGTCCACAGGACCTTGCTGGTCCACACTGAAGCCGTTTTACTCTCACCGCATGGGTTGCAGTTGTCAAGCCTTGTTGGTCTCCAATCCGGACACCGACCCCCCAGCACTCAACATCGTTCGTGGGACAGCTCACCTGCTGGCTGTGGTCTGCGTCGATGCCTCCTGGTCCCCGTGACAGTGGAGTCAATCTTCACCTCATCGCACCTGACACTCCGACATCGTCTATCATGCCCCTTGTCACTGGCAAGTGACCCAGACTCTGTCCCCTCTGCTTTCAGGTTTGTCTCATCTTCTATCCAGGCATGGATCACACCGCACACTTTTCCTTTCCACAGCAGCAGCACTTTGCAGCAACTCGCCATTGAAAACAGTGAAGATTCCCGACACCATTTGACACCTATGCACCCAGCTTCCCTAGGTGAGGTAACACGAGTACTACGGTGCTCACATGGGTGCTGGCCTTAGAACCTTCTAAGTCTATAAGGGTTTGCTCCAAGTCCTCTCTGAAGTGTCCTTAATCTTTAAAATTCCAACCGCGACTTTCCCATAGAATTGTACGGAGCTCGCGGCTGTTTTCTCACACTGCACGCGTTCCCCGTGAGTCCCCTGTGTCACTAACTTGGGTGGTTCCTTGGGGTCCCAGCGATTCTACGTCCTCTAGGCACTGTGTCTAGTCAAGTCGTGGTTCTTATACCACTTTCTTAATATATGGTTTGGTCTCCCCCTGGGGCCCATTGTATATTGTGCTATTTACTGTCGTTTTAGAGCTGTAATATTGTGTGCCTTGCTCTCTAATCTCATAAAGAGGTTAGTAGAGAGTGTTTAGTAATAAATACATATATTTTATATGTATACCTGGTGTGGTTCTCCTTTCATTTGGTCATTCAAGAGGTTATAATCTGGTAAACCAAGCTGCTTTACATTCCTTCGAGACTTACCCTGAAGGCTGTTCTCCATGCTACCACTAGGATAGCTTTCAATAAAGGTTGTCTTAAACCTAATCATCAATAAGGGTTGTTTGGACTGGTGCAAGGTGCCCACTATAACTAGTGGACAGCATATACTAGGCCAACTTCTCACAGTAGGTGTTTCAATCCAGTGTACTGTGTCCTTCTTCTCTCTCCCATACTAAGTCCTTTCATCCATGTTTAAACTTGTTACCCTTATCCTCCTTCCTGCCTCTTTTCTTAGGTCTCACCTACAGGCATCTTTTAGATGTCTCTTATGAAAAGCTTGTTATGTACAGTACCAATTGTTAGCGTAAGCGTTGAGTCAGTAAATTGATTATGATTTGTTGGCTTTCTTGTTATTTGCTTGCTTCTTAACCAATCGTTTTTCCTTCCTCTAATTTTGTTTGACGCTCCCTGGAGCATGGCTTCATTACTATCCTTTTGAGTGGATGACTTGGAGACATGCCCTGCTCAAAACTTTTTTTCGTTTCTCTTGGCCACTCCATGGGAGTGCACGTTTGATTTTTTGCTCCTGTCTCAGGTGCTGCATACCTCTCATATCTCAAGCCCCATGCTCTTCATTTTATTCCCTGCCCCTCCTAGTTTGTCTGAGCACTGCTTACCAGTGCCTTTTTTGGGTATATTTTTGTCCAGGAATGAATAAAGAGCAATCGTTCATTAGGATGTTTTACTGTTTTTTAAAATCTATTGTTATGTTATGTTATGTTATGTTATAGGTTTGTTGAGCGCGACAGCTGCCCCAGCAACGGGGCGTCCCGGCGCTAAGAACCATAGCACAACCTACTGGGGGGGGGTAGGGAGAGTAGAGGCTACAAAAGTGGGAAGAGGTGAGTTTTTATTGCTTTGCGAAAAGCGGACAGATTGTCGAGGCGGCAGATGTGGAGGGGCAGGGAGTTCCATAGTTTTGCTCCCAATAGTCTGAAGGAGCGACCCCCGATACGGCAGAGCTTCGTGCGGGGGACCACTACTAAGTGTTGACCCATGGAACGAAGATTGCGTTGGGGGGTGTAAGGTGTTAGCAGCGATCGGAGGAGTTCGGGGCCATCAGTTTTAAGGATTTTGAAAGCAATGGTAAGGGCCTTAAATTGAATGCGGGCTTCCACAGGAAGCCAGTGGAGTCTCTGTATGGTGGCTCTAGCAGAGCACCTTCTGGGAAGGCCTACAATTTCCCTGGCCGCTGAGTTCTGAATTCGCTGAAACCTGGTTGTCTCGGCTTTGTTAGCGCCTAATAATAGGACGCTCGCATAATCCAACCGGGCAAGGATGGTGGATTGGACAATGAGCTGCCGTGTTTTGGGGTCAAAGAAGCCTAGAATGGGGTTGAGGCTTCTCAGCAGCCCAATGCATGTAGCTGCTACTTTTTTGGTGTGAGTTTGGTAGTTCAGCGCGGAATCCAGCCATACTCCTAGGTTTTTAACCAGAGATTTGGGAGGGGGATGGGGCCCAGCAAGGGGGGCCACCAGTGATCATTCCAGCAACTGGTGTTCTTGCCCAGAAGTAGCACCTCGGTTTTCCCTGCATTCAGTTGTAGGCAGTTTGCAGTCATCCAGTTGGCGACTGCGGCCAACCCATCCCTAAATCTTGTGGCAGGGGTAGAGGGCACCTCAGTGAGGGTGATTACCAGCTGTGTGTCGTCGGCTTAAAATTTCTTAAGATGTGTATTTGGGTTACCTCAGTATTTTGTTTTTTTCCATTTGTTTAACAACACTTTACAAGCAAGCACTGGCAGAGCCTATTGCTTGGTACACACATATAACAGTGAGCACCAGTGGCTTTGCCTATGTTTCTTTCTTTAGTGTCTTAGCATATTGTTTTGTAAATTTAAAGTCAAAAGTAACCTTATTCGGTCAGATAAGACCATAAAAGTACAAGAAACATTAAAAAATACACACAATGATTCGCACAAAAAATAAAAACATGCCAAGTACTATGACAAACCGCTTATATCAATGGAAACATACAGATTCATATAACATTCCCAAAACTTTATCAATGATCTGCTCACATCAATAAAAACAATAAAAAATAATAAACATTCATACAGCACATCTAAAAAAAAATTCAAAGACAGAATGCAATGCACATCCACAATTGACTTAGCCCCAAAGTTCTAAAATCGTTTAAGTAAAATCAATCCCCTCATCCAACGACTCTCTGAACCTCAAAGATGAGGCAAGAAAGCATTCTATAACACATATAGAATAATATGCACCCAGGAATGACTGTAGGTACTTTAAGGCAGGCTTTACTTGAACAAAGTGCAAAGTTTTCAATAATGGAAGCAAAAACACCCATTGGGGTGGGGGGGTCTCATAAAAGCTAAAATAAAATACAAAGTGCAATAGGGCCTGAGGGGAACAATTATCACAAGTACAAGGGCATTTTGTACACTAGATATCAGGTTTGGGAAAGGCTAACAACATATGGAACTGGTAAAACCTGAATCTAGTAAGGAGAAATATATGATGTCCATTAATAGTGGTTAGCAAATAGGGCTCAATGGCAGGACCTGTTTTGATCAGTGTATGAACTATGGGTTTTCCCGGCTCAATGGCTTCCCTCTTAGATGATCTCCCCTGCAAAATGTTGTCCCTGGTCGAGACAATGTCAACTTTAGAGATGGAAGAAGGTGAGTCAAACAAAGAAGGCCTGCCTAACCTAGCAACGGTGTCCCTAATATATATCAACCATTTGGTTGACCTTCACCTGTCAAGCTCCAGAAAGTCCTTAATTACTTCTCTGCCCAGTTGAATTTCCATTCGTACCCAAACATTAAGCCATCTAATCAAGGGGCGAAGTACAATAAAGTCTGAAAGATAGGGCCACTCAACCTCCTCGTGGACCATAAAAACAGAAGTAGAGGCCGGTACCACCAGTAGGTACCTACAAGGGCCCTTTTTGACTACTTGGAGTTACCTCAGATTGACATAACCCCATACATCGCTACCATAAGTAGCTACTGGGAGAGATTTGGCCTGGAAAATTTTAATGAGGGCATTCATTGGTTTGTTGCCAATTCTCGTGGAGAAAGAGAAGTGTCCGGGCAAAGTTTTGGGAAGAGCTAATCTCTTAGCTTTAAGTTGAGGGTCCACGTGTTCCGGTCATCAAAAACCACATGTAAATGGGTGTATACCTTCACTCTAGACAGACAATGGCCCTGTAAATGGAATAATCTAGATTTGGTATTTTTCGGTCCCAGCACCATTACCTGTGATTTGCTATAATTGGTGGAAAGATCTAAATGATTCATATAACTCACAAATCTGTCTAACAGGGTTTCAAGTCCCTGTGTTGTTCTAGCCAATAAAACAGTATCATCAACATTTAGCAATGCAGACATTTGGTGGGAACCTATTCCGGGGCAATCCACCTGCTTATCAAGTAACCTAGCCCCTAAATCATTCACGTACCTGGTCAACAAAAAAGGGACCATTATAAAACCTTGACTAACACCACTTCTCAAAAGAAAAGGGCCTATACAGGACCCATCCATTTTGAACCTGACGACCACCTTCATATCCCCTAGCTGGATCCAGACAAATATCCAACAAATTCTTGTAGATCTATTGCATTTGCCCTATTTCCCTCCTACTCCAAATGTTACAAACACATTAATATCAAATATGTTTTTTTCATATTTGTTTTGCTCGATTGCATGCCGATTTCATAAATAAAACAATTATTTGATGTACATCTTGTTAAATAATATGGATAATGCTTGTTTTTAAGTGTTTTCCACATTAGTATGTATTATTCTACACTTGTAGCTATGTTGCATTTGCCAGTTTCGCTCCCACAACAAATTTTACAACCACTTTGATTTCAAATAATTTTTTTCACACTTTTTATTTCTTCTACTGCATTGTATGCCACTTTTATAAATGAAAAATGATTAGATTCACATGTACCGGTAATAGTCTGAAAGAACTTCAATCTTTTGACTGTAAACCCCTAAATGAAAAGGTGAAGCTTTACATTTAAGCATTTTTATCAACATTTTTTCAGCTTCATCTTGATTATGGGATTTAAATTGTTCAAAATATGTCTTGGAATTTGGATATGTAGATTGCCCTAGGAATGGATCTCCTTTTTAGTTATTTTATGTCTATAATTGTACTCTGTTTAGTCGAATGACTTACTATTGATTTTTCTTTTCACTGCATTTTAATTTTGTGTTTTACACTGTACTTGGGAATGTTTTGCCAATCTGTCAATGTTTATTTGTTTTCTGTGCTACAATCAGATTGGTGGGTTTCTCCATTTTCTTCCTGTAGTTTCCAGTTTTGAACCTTTCTGTATTTACTTATTTATATCTAGGGCTCCCTGTTTTATGGTATTTATTTTTTTAACATTTCCGTCTGTATTTTGTGTATAAATGAAGTTGTAAAACTGTACATTTCCATATTTATTTAACTGATAGACAGGCACTCATACTTTGATGTCTGTCATTATTTAGGTACCAAATATTATGCAACAATACATTCACTAAATATTAGCATTGCACTACAAATGTATGTTGACATATGCCATTATTTATAGAAATGTCATCCTGTTTTTTAATTTACCATGCTGTCCATCTGCTCAGCTGTTGGGCTACAATTCATGAAAGACAGCACCAAGCGTCACTTAAAAGAAGCACAATTTCTGTATTTTTCCGCTTTTAAAAATAAATGCAGACAGAAAACACATTGTTTGTCTGTCTGTATTTATCTGTAAATATCCGTAAAAATGGAAAACAGGGAGCCTTATATACATCCCAGCTGTGACGTACCTTTGAATCACAACCACAGGCAGCTTCAGCACCATTTTGGTTCCAAGAAAGCATGTAAAAGTAGAGACGGACATTCAGACCACGACTGTCCTACATAAATAAATGATATTCAATTTAATAGACTAAAATTACGGTATATACAATGAAAGAACCAAAAATGAAAATGTGAAAACATTTTCTATATTTGATTGTAAATTAAAGAAAATATTTCAATATTGTGGTATTTACATGTTGTTATTGGGGTTTTACTGTTTCTTTAATGTATGGAATCCTAGGTCAGAACCTGGCTATGTCATGTTTTATTCTGTGCTGCCCATGACAGTTGCTTCTGACTTCTTACTACTTGAGTCGCTCCTTCCGTGAGCTCTTTCCTGTGTATTTACTTTATTGGTATTTCCATCAATAAAACCTATTTGAACATTTCATCAGCGTTGTCAGCAGTTTTGTGGATTCCCCTTACTACAAGTTGGTACCAGGAGTGGGGTTCCGAACTTTTCTACATCTACGCTGATCTACGACGTCCAGGAGCTCACCGGACTAGCTTTACCTTATGCGAAGCATCGACAACCTCTTCAGATTACTTTGAGGTTAGTCTGATTTTGCTTGCTTTCTCAGATTTTTCTACTCGCAGGTCTTGTTCAGTTTGACCTCGCGTCACCATTTAAAAATACACATTGCAGCCTGGCTCGCTCTTACCTCGCCATCCCAGACTCCAGCAACTCTGGAGTTCCATCTTCTCTCCTTCTTCCCGGACGACGTCTTTCACCGCATTGCATCCTGGGACGTGCTTTGACGTCACGCGCATGTCAGCGGCCATATTGGATGAGTCAGGAAGTGTTTTCCTCATGTCTTCAACCGCAATTTAAACCGAGCTTTTCCCACATTGATTTTGATTGCAAGTTTCTATTAAGTGCGACATTGCGTTCAGTGATTCGTACACCTTACTCAGTTTAACATCGTTTTTAGGTCTACTCAGCATTTTCTTCATTTTGACACACGGTGATTCACACTCCTGCTTGTTCCTGCCTTTGAATGACAGTAAGTTTACTCTACATTTTCCAATAAGTGTGACACACGGGGATTCACACACCTGCTTGTTCCTGATTTTGAGTGACAGTGAGTTCAAAATGTTATGCTATTCTCAGGTGGATCAAGCATTCTATTATATTTCAATATTACAGTATTTTTTTCAGTTTTACAGTATTTGTATTGTTTTGTCTTTCTTTCAATTTTCATGGCTTCCAATCAGGGCGTCATTCAGCCGGCGACGTTCCTATTGGAACCAGGCAAACCTGAAATGAAATGGTCAGAATGGCTTAGAGACTTTGAAAATTACCTCACTGCCATTGATGCAGATGGCTACTCCCCTACAAGGAAATTAGCTTTGTTGGTGAATCATTTAGGCACACCTGGTCGCAGGGTTTTTGATAATTTACCACACCATCCTGCCCCTACATCTGAAGATGCTGTATGGAATGTCTTCATCGAAGCAAAGTTGCTCATGGCCAAGCAATATTCTGATTCCACAAGTGTTATGTTAGAAAGGTTTAATTTCGCCATGTGCAAACAATCCTGTGAAGAATCAGTTGAGGATTACATAGCGACTTTAAGAGTTTTGGCTGAGAAGTGTGAGTTTGGTCCCGATATTGATACTTACATTAGGGACCAATTTGTTTTCTATTGTTTTTCCAAGAAAATTCAAGAGCGCCTTCTCACTTCACGTAATCCCACTTTGGCTGAAACGATTGATATTGCCAAGAGCATTGAAAGGTCAATTGTTACATCTAAAGTGTTATCTGGTCAGACTAACCAAACTATGATTTCTCCTACCCAGTCAACGGTACAACCTACGGGTTCTTCTAATGTAAGCCTAATTTCTGATGACAATGTTGTGTATGCTGTTAATACAAAACAGACTTTTAACAAAAATAGACCTTATAAGAATCAGTCTTTCAGAGGGCAGTTGGTTTGTTTTCGGTGTTGTTCTAAGAACCACATAGGAAATAATCCTAATTGTCCTGCTTTAGGGAAAAAGTGTACTATATGCCAGAAACTTGGTCATTTTCAAGGAGCGTGTAGAAGTGGTATGAACTCAGCTACAAGCAGAGTTAGGATTTCTAATATTTCCTTGGAGACTCCTGATGTCCAAGATTGCACTACACAATTCGCTAATATTGTGGTCACTGTTGAAGTCCCGGAATCTTCTGACAAACCTATTAAAGGGCCGTTGGTTGACATTTCCATCGATGAGAAAATAATTCTAGCAGTGGCAGATTCAGGTGCTCCTGTTACTATTCTTGCAGATTGTACATTTTATAAAGTTGGCCTAATGATATGTCACTTCACACTCCTGATATTAACCCCAAGGCCTTTGGAGAACAAGACATCGATCTTTTGGGTTATTTTTGGGACAGAGTAGAATGTCTTGGCAGATCTGTTAGGACAAAAATGTATGTAGCCATTAAAGGAAGAGACATCATAGCTGGAAGGATCTGGCCCTTCTGAGTATCATATTACGCCCTGGACAAGATCCTCCCATTGTACTTGATGATCTTCCTTCCAATATTTTAGCCGTCAACCAACCTGATTCATATATTGAAAACCTCTTAAGATCTTTCCCAAATGTGTTAAATAATGCAGTAGGTACTGTTAAAGGCTATGAGCACACTATTGTGTTAAAGAAAAATGCTGTTCCCATAATACATAAAGTTAGACCTTTACGCCTTACTGTCAGAGAGGATTTAAAGTTTATACTTAATAACCTACAAGCTGAAGGAATAATCTCCCCAATTGACTCCTCAGAATGGATTTCTCCGGTGGTTTTACGGAAAAAAAGACTGGGGATCTGAGGCTATGTGTGGATTTAAGATCTCTAAATCAAAATATTCTTGTAGACTGTCACCCTCTACCCCTGATACATGAAATGCTGGAAAGTCTAAGTTTTTTCCTACCATAAATTTACACTCCGCCTATCAAAAGATTCAACTCTCCCCGGATTGTCAAGCACTCACTGCTTTTGTGACTCCTTTTGGGGCCTTTAAATACTTAAGATTACCTTTTGGGCTTGCTTCAGCTGCAAGTGTTTTTCAAAAACTGATGGACAATCTATTTGGTGATCTTTCCCAAGTACAAGCATATCAGGACAACGTCTTAATCCATACTGAAACCAAAGAAGAACACATACCAATTCTCCACAAAGTATTAACCATTTTACAAGATAAAGGCATGACTGTAAAAGCGAGTAAATGTAAATTAATGGTTAATGATGTTGAATATCTAGGTCACAATATCTCAAGCGAAGGCATCAAACCAAAGTTTTGTAATGTGGAAGCAATACGTAATGCTCCTCCTCCTTCTGATAAAGATGCTTTACGCTCGTTCCTTGGCCTGTGTGAATACTATGCCAGGTTCGTATCTGGTTATGTACAATTGATTCAACCACTGAGGTGTCTCCTTAAGAAAGGTATTAAGTTTGAATGGAGTGATACTTTACGTGATGCATTTGAAAAAGTAAAAACTTTAGTCATTAATGCCCCTGCCTTACATCCATTTGTATCCAATGTTAGTTCTTTTGTGTCTGTAGATGCTAGTCAGAAAGGCCTTGGAGCAGTTTTTGGACAATGGGTTGATGGTAAAGAACACACTATTGCTTTCGCCTCCCACGCTCTGACCTCTACTGAGTGCAACTACAGCACAATTGAACGAGAGGCACTAGCCATTGTCTGGTCAGTTCAGAAATTTAAGACATACATTTGGGGTACTCGGTGTGAGGTTTTCATGGATCACAAACCTCTGATGTCTTTGCTATGTGGCAATGGTCTGGGAAAGTCTTCCGCAAGGCTGGTCAGGTTACTTTCAAAACTACAAGAGTATAATCTCAATATCAAATATATTCAAGGGGGAAAAAACATCCGTGCTGACTGTCTCTCTCGTATTCCCCTCCCAGATTGTAGTGAGGGTGAAGATGATTTCCATAAAGATTGCGTGGTAGGTCTTGTAGATGCTGTCTCCATGCGCAGTGGAAGCATTTCACAAGATGAATGGGCTTCTGCCATGGCACTTGATGAGACTCTTAAGAAAGTGGAACTTTTCATCAAAGGAGAATGGCCAGCCAACAAGAATTTGAGCAATGACATTAAGGGCCTCATGTAGGAAGCCAAATACCGGTCGGTAACGGCCGAAATTCGGTAAATATCCCGTTACCGACCGGTATTTAGGCATTTGCGATGTAGGGGGCTGATTTCTGGATTCGGTATTTACCGAATCGGAAATTAAGAAATCGGTAAAATACCGATTCGGTAAATACCGAATCCTGAAATCAGATGTAGGGAGCACTCTAAAGAGTGAAAATTAGTATTAGAAATTCGTTATTTACCACCAAATACAGGTTGGTGATAAATAACGAATACCTTGCAAAAAGCAATATTTTGCTGATTTATGAGTGCCATGTGGCAGACATACATGCCCTTAGGGCATGAATGTGCGCCACATGTGCACACATGCAAGATTCAGGGGTGCAACAGGGTGTCAATGTGACACCCTGCCACCCTTGTATATGCTCCCCCCATTACCGAATCGGTATTTACCGATTCGGTAATGAGGCATACCTTCCCATTGATTCCTATGGGCCTCCAGGCCCATAGGAATCAATGGGAAGGTATGCCTCATTACCGAATCGGTAAATACCGATTCATAATTACTGAATTTTTCCGATTCGGTAAACTTTACCGAATCATTACCTACATCACATTTACCGATTCATAAATACCGAATCGGTAAAATTCGGTATTTATGAATCGGTAAATGTGAGGCTACCTACATATGGCCGAAAGTGCTTTGCACAGATTAGTGAACTACTATCCTTTGAAAATTGAGTTTTTGTGAAGGATGGTTTGTTTGCTCCTCCTAGCTCTCTCAGAGAGAAGATCATAGATATTGCCCACAAAGGTCACTTGGGTATTTCTGCAATCTGAAAGACACTTAAAACTATTTATTGGTGGCCAGATAAGGACAAACAAGTAGCTCTTTTCATAGACAACTGTCCTAGTTGTGTTGTTTCTGACAAACATTGGAAGGTTCACAAGAAACCTTAAATTCCTGTTCCATTCCCTGAATTCCCCTGGGACAAGATACTGCATAGTCGCCATAGACTACCATTCTAAGTGGTTATATTATTCATTTGTACAAGCAGCCAATTCATCTACTGTTGTTTCTTTTCTCCAAAGCATTTTTAAAATTGAGGGTACTCCTAGTTGTGTTGTCACCGACAATGGTCAACCTTTCCTTTCTCACTAAGTCACTAGTTTTCTAGAGAGTTCTGAAATAAAACACTGCCATGTTGCGTTATATAGTCCTTCTTCTAATGGACTTGTTGAGAGGGCCAATCGCTTTCTTAAGGAAGGAGTTCAAACTGCTTTTGCAACCAATGTTGTTGAAAGTGAATTTTTACAGAGGAAGGTTTGGGCCTACTTGACAACACCTCATTCCACCACTGGAATACCGCCTTTCAAAGCTCTCAGGGGCAGAGAAGTTAGATCTAAACTCATGCCACATTGGTTCAATGGTTTAGCTGTTGGTTCTGCTTTACATGATAGGAGAAACACTGCAACAGATTATCAAGAGATTAAATCTAGAGTAGCTGCTAGCAGTCATTACAAAAATGTTCTTATGATGGTTCTTCTGTATTTCATGACCATCTTCTCAAAGTAAATGATTGGGTTCTTATTAAGAAGCCTTTCAAAGTCTGCAAATCTAAGTTCACTTTACCTGTTCGGGTTGTCAGAATCACCAAATCTTCTGTTCATTTAGAAAACAGAGGTTTGTGGAATAAGAACAATGTTATAAAAATTACTGACAACCAAGTTAAGATTTTTAACAAAGTTTATGCCAACAGATCTGATGAACATGATGATGGTTTCATTTTTGGACCGGATTTGGACATGGTAGATTTTTCCAATGCATCTAATGTTATGTCCAATCCTACTGCAAATTCACCAACAAGCTCACCTAGTCAATCTTGTATCTCTTTTGATGTTGTGCCTGGACGTGACCAACGTATTTGTAGGATGCCAGTAAAATTTAATGACTATGGGGCATATGTATCAAGTTCCGTTTTTGCAATTCTCAAATAGCGATTTTTAGGGAATCGCTATTTGAGAATTGCAAAACGGGATGTAATAAAAAATTCGCAAATGTTTTGCGATTTCTTAGCATTCCCTAATTGCGATTAGCAAATTGCTAATAACAATTAAGGAATACCTTCCCATTCATTCCAATGGGCCAGGAGGCCCATAGGAATGAATGAGAAGACATTCGTCAATTAACAATTCGCAATTATAGAATCGCAATAGGAGAATAATTTCAAGGGTGCATCAGGGTGTCATAAGGACACCCTGATGCACCCCTGAAATGAGCATGTGTGCGCATGTGGCGCATATACATGCCCTAAGGGCATGTATGTGCGCCACATGGCACTTTGAAAGATACCAAAAAGTGCATCTTTCAAAGAAATCGCAAATTACCACCAACTTGAAGTTGGTGGTAATTTGCGATTTCTTAAGGAGAAATCGCACGACTTGGGTGCTTGTTACATTGCATTTAAGGAATCGCAATTTGCAAATCCTTAAATGAAATCGCAAAATAGAGAATCGCAAGTTTGCGATTCTCTAATTTGCGATGCCCTTTTGGGATGATACATCCCAATAGGCCTTTTCCCGTTCGCAAACGGGCCGATTCTGAGAATCGGCCCGTTTGCGAACGGGAAAAGGGCTTGATACATATGCCCCTATGTATTGTATTAATCAGTTTTGTTTTGTATGGGGGGAGGGTATGTGGTATTTACATGTTGTTATTGGGGTTTTACTGTTTCTTTAATTTATGGAATCCTAGGTCAGAATCTGGCTTTGTCATGTTTGATTCTCTGCTGCCCATGACAGTTGCTTCTGACTTCTGACTACTTGAGACACTCCTTCCGTGAGCTCTTTCCTGTGTATTTACTTTATTGGTAGTTCCATCAATAAAACTTATTTTAACATTTTATCAGCATTGTCAGCAGTTTTGTGGATACCTCTTACAAAAAATATTTGAGCATTTGTGTGGTGTACATTTGTTTTTATTTTTGTGCATTGTTTTGTAGCTCAAATCATAGAAATTGCCTATGTCGGGGTCCCCAGTTTCCAATAATGACTCAGTGGGGGTCCCCAGGTTCTAGTAATGATTAAGTGGGGGCTCACAGAAGTCAAAAGTTTACGAATCGCTGCTCTAGAAATACTGACTCTGCCACAGGCTCCAGCTCTACCGGCTTTTCCAAAAATCTTCTTGACAACCTTGCAAGTGACTGACTTGTCTTACTTTTGCCGTCCTGTCGAGAAATCACTCACCTGTTTGACACGTGGTTTACGTTTTCTCGCCCCCTACCGGCTTCTGCAGGCACCGGTCGACCTGTCGGAACAGCCCTCTGTTTTTGCGAAGTCCTATTTACATCTTTTAATAATAATAATAGAAAAAAAAGTGCAACATCTGTTTGGGCTAGCAATACTTGGAGTAACAGGACAAGGGCATTTTATTGTGTAACACAAAAGATTAATGCGTGGTACTCTCCATAACATTGGGACACGAAACGCGGTATTTAGCCACATTTTATTTTTTGAATACTATTGTTAATATTAACATATACTATATTATTTACATACTATTTACATTATAAACAACTCATTAACACATGACAGAATCCTACGAGGAATAAATAGCAGAGTCACAGTTAAACATCCCTGTTCGTCCAATGTCACGTGAAAACAGCGCTAAACTCTGAGGCGGTGGTATATTACGTCATGGCAGTGCGTCCTGATGCAGCACATGTGACGTCATTGGAAGATTGATGCGGAAGTCCTAGAGAATGAGGCATAGCGGAATAGGTCCTTCTCAGCTGTGAGCACACACGTAGTGAGGAGCTGCACATTGGCGCCGAACGGGAATAGAGGAAGCGAAGTCCCGAGAGCAGCGCACAATATATGTACATCTTGGTACTTTACAAAAGAGGCTTCGGGCGCTCGAGACTTCAAAGTCGGGATAACTGAGGGAATGTTTTTATAAAGTGCGTCGAAAGAGGGAGAGGGCTTCATCTCCGTCCGTTTGCACAGCAAACAGAGTGAACGTCGGAATAGGAATCAGTTAACAGAAATGTGGAAAACATCAGGTATTTGAATATTGTTGCCCGGTCCAGCTATATGAGATAAGATAAGCGAGTTGTTGCCTCTTGTGTAAGAAGCACCAGGTAACATTCTGCTTGTTTGAAAACGCGGTGTATGTGGACTATGTTCTGAGTCAGGAACCTGCATTTATTTCAAAGAGCAAGGAGCAGTGGAAGTTTGACTGTAGTCAGGGAAAGCTGGGGACTTGAGGGGATAAAAACATGGAGCATAATCTGGGGAGATGGGCAGATAAGTAGGGACTAGTAGTTACTTCTACGTCACTTTCAATGAATAGGTGTAACCAGTGCTTTAAATGGGGAGAAAATAAGTGCAGGTACTCTTAAAATGAGCTATGAGTGTATCAAGTGGGCGGGGCTAGGGGCGGGGCTAAGGACAAGACATATAAGACACTTCTACTATGTGGCCGATTACTTATATATTCTTGAGTGCGCACTCACAGAAACAAGCAGCAATGCTCACACAAAGCATTCCAAGAATGCCCTTTAAAATACCTCCCTAGTGTCTGGATTCTCCCCCTCTTTCACTTGCTTTTCTCTCGCACACACACACAAACAAGCGCACACAAGCAGGCAAACACCCAGACACACAAAAGACAGACACTCTTACACAAAAGACTCAGGTGGGATAAAGGCCATTTTACACCCCTTATCTCCCATGGCTTTCTTAATTGCTACTGTCAGCGGGATGCCTGGATTCGAGTGTGTGCACAAATGCACACCATGGTGTGAATGTGATTGACAGCATAGGGCCAGAATGGACCCTGCTCTGTCAAACACAGCGTGGTGGTGAACACCGGACATTATGCAGCTGAGCCCTGCTGAATTGTTTATAGATGGCTCAACTTGGGCTAGAGGCGCTTTGGCTGTCAGACAGCCTCGTTCGTGCGCGTGAGCCAAAGCAACAATGACCCTACCTTTGATGAGTACCGGTACTCTCCTTGGCAGCAGAGAAGTGCCGGTACTCAGAGCGGTAAAAATGAGAAGTGCCGGTACTCAGTAGCGGTGAGTACCGGCCCATTTAAAGCACTGGGTGTAACTATGGTGGGGATAAGGCTGACTACAGAAGAAAGTTCGCCCTCTGCCTCCTATCGTTCTAATCCAGGCTTCTCCAACGAGTAGTTCGGGAGATACTGGTGGCTCTCCAGCTACCCGTAAGCAGCTCTCCTGTGCACAGCCCAGTGAACTAAAATAGAAGATTGTGGTTATTTGAATGAATGTATGTGTGTATGCTAAATTAAAAAAGTATATTTTCAGAATTCATAAGCTGGTATTTGGATAAAAACAGTTGAATTTCCAAAATATATTTAAAGCAGGGGCAGCTCCTCTGGTAAGGCGGAAGAGCGTCTCCCCATTGCCTTTCAGCACGGCAAAAAAAAAGGAAAAAGAAAATGATCATAACAAGCTGGTATTATCATTTTATTTTTCTGTGCTAGGGTAGCTTTGGGGGGCGGGGCTAGGCTGCGCAGGGGAAGGAGTGGCAGCACCCTCCTAAGTGCGCATGAATGTTTGGCTGGCCCTCTAGGGCCAGCAAAACATTCATGCACACTTTGCATGTTCTCCACCCAGGCTGCATTACAGCCTGGGTGGAGAATATGCTCAGGCTCTCATTCCCCACCTGAGCATCAAACCACGATGCTCAGACCGATCATAACACTGCATTGCAGAGTTGTGATTGGCTTAGGGGAGCCTTTTCTGCTTCCTTTTCCAAAAGAAGCCAGGAAGAGGACAGAAAAGAGTCTGCAGCCGGTGTGCTGGCCGGCTGGCAGGTAAGTGATATTTAAAAAATAAAAAAAAATTCTCCCCCCTTTCCTCCCTCCCCGCCCCACTACTGATTCACGGGAGCCGCCGCGACTGATTTAAAGTTGATATTTGAGTGATAAAAATTAAATGGTGTTTGGGAGACTATAACTAATATTATTAACTTAGTGACAGGAGCATTTCAGTTATGGCTGTTATGCATTACCCACGTAGAGTCGTTCCACATTGAAAAATCATTTTTTACATTACTACTGGCAACTGAGCGTGAAGCTCAGAGGTGATCATTGCTAGTAATCTTGCATATGTTGTCCACTAATGCAATCCTGTCTCTTATGGTTATTTCTACATCTTTAATATTAGTAGTTAGGGAAGATTTTTATTCATTTAAGTGGCTCCTATTATAGAAAACGTTGGAGACCCCTGCTCTAATCCCACTCTGTGCATGACGCAGAGTTAAATTATGAGAATTGTGATAAATTTGGTTCATTTTTCTGTTTCTTCAATATTAGGGCCTGACCATTGACTGTCCTGACCATAGCGTGAATGTGGTTGCTATTCATAATAAATGAATATATAAAAGCACACTTAAATAAACTAATGAAGGGTTTAGGGCCTGGTAAACAGTAATCTAAAGCTAAAAAAGAATTTAAATATGTTCATTATTGTTTTCACCATTGCAAGATTGCTACAATTAAAGGTTTTGCAGTTTTTTGGACACTGTGGAAGCACGGTGATATACTTAGCACAATTCAAAAACGTGAGTTTGCATGTATAGATCTACTTCTATATCTAGATGTAAATCTCCTTTTTTTCCCCATTTCACTATTTCTGAGTGGAGATGTACACGCACATGTAGAATTAAGAGTCTCCATCCCCTCCTGTGCGGTCATGGAGTCCTACAACTACATTTTCAACTGTAAAGTTACTATTAGTAGATTTCCACTTGTTTGTGGAGATCTCCACCACCGTAGCAAAGATCTCCTTAAAGGAAAATATTGGGCAATTGAATGACGTTTATTATTTAACAATAAATAAATATTTTATTATAAAAAATTAATGTAACATCTTTTCATACAAATAAATTTAACCTGCGACTACTTAAAAAAATATACAACATACTCCCTCTTATAATTAAGTTTGCGCAAAAATTAAAATTAATTAGAATACATTAATTGTTTACATATTATTTTTAAGAGTACTTTTTAAATTAAAGTCACCCACCCTCATCAACATTTATTGTTGCATTTGTTATAAAAAATATTTCCAAGTTATAGTTTTAATTGTAATATTTTTCAGACATTTTCAGGCTTTGTGAACAAAGATATTTCAATTATTTTCGATTTATGTGTAGTATGAAAACTAGCAATGAAGCCTTACTGACACTTAAGTTGTGAAACTATATACTATGTATGTATACATGTACGTGTGTTAAAGTATGCGTATATGTATGTGTGTGTATATATATATATATATATATATATATTTTTTTATTTATTTTTTTTTTAATCAAATTCATTCATTTTATATTATTTCCTTGGAGTGTTTTTATTAAAGCATACCTCCGCAGTACCAGTGATTGGCCAAGTATAGCGCTTGGCTTACTCCAAGGTTGGGCTGGAGTATATTGAAACATGTTTTGGCACTACAATGCTAAGGTAGAATTAGAGGTGTATTTTATGAATAGTAATTGTCTTTCTCTTGAGTGAATGTGCCATTGGTTTTAGAATATTTCCCCCCCAACCCCTCCTTTCCGACCAATTTTATAGCAGTTGTTCCCTATTTTCTCCCCACTCCCCCTTGTCCATCCCAATTTTACTGATAATTCCTATAGGTACATGTGTGGAGATCTCTAGTAACGGTGTGGACATTTTCCATACCAAAAAGCTAGGGCAGATCGGGATGGAGATATCCAACCTTAAGTTTCTGAATTGCAGTTTGTAATATGTGAAGTCAATCTATTGAAGTACTATTTTACATAGTCCCAAAATGAATTTTCTGTTCATCGGGCCCATAAACTTAGAGCATCATTTAGTTATTATTGACTACTGGGACCAACCCATTGCATTAAGCGGCTGTATCAGGTATTTGACTCGTACAGTACCATGGTAATAGTATTTTACTACTTGGATTAAGTATTTTTGGGGGAGTCTGGTGGATAGTTTTTACGCTCAGGATATATTGCTTTGGGGTCGTAATATCCAGCATCTTTTAGGCCGCATTAACATCTTGTTGCGTTTGTTTCATCACATTTTTGCCATAGTGGTATTCTTTTTAGATTTAGCATGGCAGACACTTTGGGAAATACTAATCGCACATTTGGGGTCGTTAAGGGGCAAAAGTGTGTTTATGCATCTTAGGCTAAGTGACGTTTCGCCATTCCTTATGCCCTAATTGGGGATGTCTTTGCAGCTTATAGACACAAGTAGCCCTGCAAGCACTGGACTTGGAGGTAGATGCCTAGTATATCTTTTCTCTAAAGCCAGGCCTGGTGGCAGTTTTTGTCCCGCTGGGATCAATTTAAACTATTATTGTCTGGTTGCACTTTTCGGTACTTAGCTTGTATGGTTGTGGGATTACCGGACGGGCTGGCAATGCATTTTTTGCTGGTTGGATGTAACTTAGATGATGGTTAGAGGGTGACTAAAACCTTATGTGACCCTCTTGAGGAGGCACAGGACTGGAGATGCAGTACATATCTACTGCGTCACCAGCCATGATGTCTGCCCCTGTACCGTAGCTGATATCCGTGTTGCATACAACAGAATTTAGAATATTACTGAAGGTCAGTGCTTGGAATAAAAACTCATGTGGGTGGTTTGCTTCTTCAGAATATTGTGCCTGACCAGTTGGAACTTATTGCACAAGCACCACCAAACACAGCAGTCACTAGATATTTACTGCCGTTAGAGGACCGAGTTGAACTAGTGAATTGGGAGAATGACCTGTTAATCTTACGCAATGACAATATGTAGGCCCAACTATTTCCCAATATGTGCTAAAAAAAAGTTGCAGCAGAATTTCTGTATCTGGTCCATTCACTGTTGGGCAACATGCTAGTTAAATAATAGTATTTTGTAAATGACATTCTGTTGTATTAGATGTTGATGGTGTTGAATTTTTACTCCTGACAACGAGTTAAGCCTGATGCCTTCTCCATCCTGGGATTCCTTTGTCGTGATGAAGTCCTCCTCTCTAAAGACCAGAAACGGTCCATGTATGAAAAGTTCAGATTGGTGGTTCTCTGCGACTGGAAGAGTCTGCTTTTTAGAATGGCGATTAACGTGACTGGCTATCGAGGATTTGAAATAATACCACGGCTTAACTGAGAGGCAGGGAGACTTCAGTAATGAGAAAAAATGCATATATCTTGGTAAATTGCAGAATGTATATGTATATAAATACACTTATATACATACATATATATTTATATGCACAGACACACACTTATGGTATATATCTATGCACACACACGTACCTAAAACGATACAAATACATCTATAAGTAGATAGTTATAATGTGATATCATCCATAAGTGCCCATACAGTAATCAATTCAGTAATGTACAGAGGTGAGGCAGCAGTGCCTTGTAGTTCAGGTGTGAGATATTAGTTTTCTTGGGCACTCGACTACAGCCGATGCCCTTTGGAGGTGGGAACTTGAATCCCAGAATTGAGAATGCAATGCGATGGGTCAAAGGTGAGGGAAAATGCTTCAGGAAGTTTTGGGTTGTGATGGGCTGTAGGCTGAAGGATCCAACGTCTGCTTCACTGGTCCATGGTGATATTGCCCAGACCTCGGTGACGTATGGACAATTCGGTGTCAATCTCGAATATACCCAAGTACATAGTCCCATTTAGTTATAAGTGATGTGGTTCTTTACAGTGGAAGAGGAGTGTACGGATGCTGTGGCAGTAAGGGCAGTGCATGTTGGAGATGAAGGCTTTGGTGGCCTCCCACTAAACATAAATCTCCAGAAGTTACATTCAAAGACAATATATCAATGGACAGGTTCTATGCATACATACCTACATACAGATAGGTTGTTACACATCTCAGAAACTAGTTCCTTGTATTCCTCTCTACATTATAGAAGACTATAGTGGTCACATTCTAGAAAGTACTCTAAGAATTTCACGGGCATCGATTTATGCATCTTATTTAAAATTACCTTAGTCACTTCAGCTGTTTGGATTTTGAATGATGATACACTAACCAAATGATAAGGAACTGGGTACATAAAGAGTAAAACACAATACGCTGACACACAGGACCATCGGATCAATCGTGTCAGCCCATACACTTTGAAAAAACTTTTTTCTAATGCTCGGTTATGTTTTGTTTCTGTTCAATCTATCAATTTTGTAATCTCATGTTTGTAAGAGTTACAGGTGTCAGAAATAACATATTCAACACATTTTTATATGTGTGTGTATAATTAAACACAATGTGTAAGCAGGTTTGTACTCAACATCGATCACATAAACAAACTATTGCAGATTGTGACAAGGTCATGACCTCAAGGATTAGAGTTTATTCATTGGATTTGTACTGTGCTACACATGTCTCCATAGGCAGCTTCATAGTGATAAATGAACAGTCAGCCGAGGGAATGAAGCCAAAAGTTAGCAAAAAAGAATGCAAAAGAGGGAAGCTTGAACATATGCAAGGTAGAATTAATAGGACCAGTCCTGCTGGAAGATGGATAGTCCCATTGGATCCACCTAATTAGTTGTAGGGGTCTTTGAAAATGTTGGTTTTGACCTATTGAAGAAGGGTCAGTTAGATAGTGTCATGACACCATGAAAAGTCATGTAATTTGTTGCTGTGTCATCTATCAACAGACACATTAAAAATCTCTATCCAGCAACGAAGTACAGCACCTTTTCGTGGTCTCACAGATCGCAATATCATACGCTTGTGCCTGACAATCTGTAACATTTTGTGGATGTGATCGATTTCAATGCAGTGCTGCAGAGTTGTCTTACATATGTATACATATATCTGGTTCTGAAATGTTTCATCCTCCGTGAACCAATTGGAAGTTGTACTAAAGACACCGCGGTTATGAGTCCATGCTGTTCTTGCATTAGCCGACAGGAAAGGAAGAATGCCTGCCAAGGCAGCTGGTCTGATCACTGCTTTTTTTGCTAAATTCCGCGATGTCCAACATTCGTTCAATATGGCCAACGTAAACTCAATGTTCTCGATCGATACAATTGCATACAATAACTCTAAACTGATGTGGTTTATGCAGACAGTGGTTTTGCTGAAAAGCTTACATGGATCAGCTTCAATCTGATCATGGTTGGATTGTAGTGGCTTCTTATGAAATTAGTGGACAAGATAAGGAAGTTGGTTGAGGAATTTATGTCCTAAATCTTTTGCTAGTACTGTCTGAAAAGCAGTTCTGGGGATCATTACATTCTTAGAGAATCTTCAATGGACCAGTAATACCAGTACTGTATTAAAAATATCAAAACCTTTAGATGCCATTAAACGGATAGTATCATTCAATCTACATATTTTCGCACGAGCGTTGAATATGGTATTCTGAAGGAACTACTACATACATTATATATACTCGTAACCACAGTAGACCCCTTAACTCACAATATATGTCCATCTCATAGGCTGAATTTGTTTTTCGAGAAAACACACAGGATGTTGTTTTTTGATTGATCCTTATTCCCCCCATGAAATGTAGAATTATTGTAGTAAGTTAAAATACCTTTTCTGTCTACATTTCAGTTGACATGTGTATTTAACACACATTCATTTTGTGGTAAATATTAGCTTTTATGGCATTTGCCCACAATCCAGTTACCTCTCCTATACAGAGCTCTGCAGCCTTGTGGCTTACGTGCATGGTATAGAAATATGCTATAGATCCATTTGGGGATCCCGCCAGGTTTGTTTTCACTCAGTTGGTTAGGTGGGTGCTTAGTCTAAAAAAAGCAGGCTCAGGGCCACTGCCTACATTTGATAAAACTTGCAGAGGTCCTACGAATCGTTTTAAATTATATTAAATGATCCAAATGTGCCACAGTTCTTGTCCATATGGGTAAATGTCTTTCTAAAAAGTGTCTTATTGCCAGAAGCGCCCTTAAAAAAAAATTCCTTTGAAAATGATAGTGTATTACCGACTATTAAAATTTGTTTTCCACTTGGACTACAGAACTTCGTAAATTTTCGGCCTGCTCACTAAAACCCTTATAAATAGAATATGCAAAAAGCTCTCTGAAAGCAGTCTTGATAGTATTTGGCTCAACATAAAGCAATTCAGCTAAATAAATCCCCCCCCTTTCAGGTGATCCTTCTCTCAATAAGATAAATAATTGAGTGACGTGTATTTAACGTTTGAGTCCTTGGCCTACAGATATGCATTACACCAGGGATGTGCAACATCGGTCTTGGCCATATTTTCTGGATATCTACCTAAAATTAATTTACATATGATAGATATAGACAGAACTAATTCAAGTAGGTTTTGGTTATAGTGAAAAAAATGGTATGGATCTGGTCCTTAGACCTACTTTGCACATCCCTGGTTCACACTGAAGGCGATGCAGCTCAGTTTTCCATTATTAGATCTCCTACCCCCTTCAGCTGTTCTCCGAGGACTCTGACGATAGGGCATGAACATCTCCGGTCCCATGAAAGACATGGTCAATCTTACTGGTAAGATGCCACCGGCACTCACCTATGAATGGCTAAAAGTGATCACCAGGGCCTTAATTTGGAGGATAATGACTAGTTTTAAAGATTGAAGCTAATTATTGCATTTTGTTTTCATTATGTCAGCAGCTGATTATCGATTTATAGGGCAGTGAGTATGCCATATTGCTATTGTCGAGATTTCAGAGTTTCATGCTATTGAAAAGCCCTGGTTTGAGCACCCGTCACACATTTGAAATTATTTTCAATTAATTTGTTTTAGCTTGTGCTGTCCTTTTTCTTTGATCCCAACACATTAAATGATCATCCTTCCAACATTTTTTCTTCTGTCTGGACAGTAGACTGTTTTAGTAGTCTTGTCAACCTTATTTTTGCCCAAAAATCCTAATACATTTACACTCGGACATATGGGGATTTCGGTCAGCCCTCTTCATCCACTGGTCTATTGAAGTGTACTTTGCATTGTGCGTCTTCTCACCACCACGTACAGCTTGAGACGACGTATGCCACCATCAGCCACTGACTCCCTTCCATGTGAGGCACGGCATTCTGTTTATGCACATGTGCCCATCCTCCTAAAATATAGTCCACTTCAGTGCAAAGACTGTTGGTCCAATCTGTCATTTCAACTCATGTGTTTTTTTGTGATGTACTTTTATATACCTTTTTTTAAATTCAAAAATATGCATGCCACTTTAGACGGTGGCATTCTTGGATTGTATTATTTTTAAACTCCTAATTATTTAATATGTTCTCATACATAAATAAATACAAAATATTGCATTCTCTTCAGGACAAGACCTGTATTTTTTGCTAACGTGTCCCTATTTTGGCACAGCGAGTGTATTATTTTATACGGTGTGATCGATTTTGCCCCCAAAGTCGTCTAAGTACGCACTTTGCCCAGTTTGTGAAGTTTCCTGCACCTATCAATTTAACACAGCCTTGTTTGTCCAGATTCTCCCTCTAAAAGTGTTTTTGCTGAGTTTTTGTCCCGCAGCAATACTTTGTAGAGAACGTTATATTTTTTTATTCCATATGTTCATTACTTTGCAAGTTTGATGACTATCAAGAAATTGTAAAGTTTAAAAAAGTTTCTTAACACTGCACAGAAAAGAACTTTCAAACATTTGCACACCCCTACTTTATATCTTACAATTAATATTTGATTCCTTCGAGGATAAGCGAATAGATATACCTGGCCATCAGTGCTTCTTATACAATTTCTAAAGAAAATGCTAAATAATAGCATTCGTGGAATGAATTTCTAATAAATTTGCAAATATATTTTGCAATATTTGTGGAAGCACAGTTGATCAACTCTATTTTACATTAAGCTTTAAACTAAACTTTCAGTGATGAAGACCTGTTGGGTTTTATCCTTCTTTAGTCTTGCTACTGCATTCTGAAAAAGTTGTAACTACTTTGTGAGTTCACTGTTTAAAATGTTTTTAAGCGCCTCTGTTCAGTGCTTCCTATTAGTGAATGATCCAGCGACTTATAGTGCATACATTTTGCCTCGGGTCCTAACTCTTCTTCACTTTGAGCCAAGTACCATGAAATGCCTTGTGCGATGGTCACTTTACTGCCTCATTGACTTACAGTCTATCAAGAATATTCCTAGTTGTTGTAATAGTTATTTAACCCAGATGCAAAGGGTGCGGGTATAGGGATTCTGCTTTGTTTCATCTATTTTTACCCAAGTATTTTGTATGCTTAGTTAGAAAAAAAACAGGGATCATATCGGGCAATTTTGAAACATCAGGATGTTTTAAGCATCCGCTTTTTCTAAGGCACTCTCCACAAAAAAACTGGAAGTTAGATACAGTGATTTGCTAAGGATTATATAGTGTGGCCAAGAGCACAGATCTACTTCTATAAAATTTGTAATCAGAACCACAGTATTGTGCTCTCGAAGGGGCAACCTCCTGTCACCATCTCCTTCAGCATCAAAGACTCAATGACTTGATCGGCATTTAGTTGCTGTGGGGAACATAACCTTTCTATAGCAGCAGAGATCCAAAAGGCATAAAGCATAAGAGAATGAAACATTTCCAAACCTTTGCCTTCTTTGCTTTTTGCTATGGTATCAGTTCACAGACTCATTATGAGACAGTAAATTCTGGAAGTTGGTTAGCTGTTTGATCTGTTCTGTTTGCATAGAATGCCTTCTCACAAGCTTTTTCTTGGCTTTGGTGTCAAGATGTTTTGGAGAGTTGGGAGCCACAGGGATCAGACCCTTCTGGCCTCCATGGACAGGGGAGGTAGCCTTGCCATTGGCTCGGATATCTGGGATGGGGGGGTGTGGGTTGACATTGAGTGGAGGCAGGAAGCCAGGCCGGGTGTGGGAAATGTGATCAAGAAGAAGAGTCCCAGATCCTCTTCGTTCCAAAAGGCCAGGTGTCCTGCGGCGTACTGTTATCGGTGATACAGCACTGGGTATACTCTCTAAGGACTCACGAGAAGAGCTTGTGAAAAGCGTCAATGGTGAAGCATTGTACTTTCTCCTTTCTATGGACACACGTCCTGAATCTGGTGACCCAGGTATGGAGTCTGGACAAAGGTGGGAATCTGACTCATAATGTTCCATACGAGTCAACTTGTGGTGCGCCCCTGCACGCAGGTTGGTCCCGATGGTAGGGACCACTGTGGCAGTAGTGTTCTCTTGTGCTTCAGGAGCAGTGTTACGCCTGGATAATGGTTGGTGTAGCTGGTTAAACTGGACCTTGTCAGCCCACGATGTTATCTGTATTGACGAGTCTTCACCAGATGCATGACTGGCCATCTTGAAACATGACGGGTCTTGGCCTTCAATACTGTGTCTCCTAGAAAGCAAAGGCCTCTTGGTAATGGTCATTCCATTGAGATCACTGGTGATCTTTTCTTCAGCAGTGACTGTGGTGGAGACCTCCTGTGGGGCAGAGAGGTGGGACGCAGTCAGAACTGATGGAGCCACCAAGCCCCATGGTTCAGAATTTAGCCTTTTCAATTGCTTAAGGTGGACCACTCTACTTTTTGTGGGTATCTGTTCTGAAGAAGACTCAATTTCCGGTTTTAATAAAGTAGGGCACGTGAGCCTGGTTCCCATATTGAAGTTGAAGACATCACGTTCCTCTTCCTTCTCACTTGCTGGTGAGAGAGAGGTCTTTATTTCAATCTCTGAAGGTGACATACACAGTCCTGGGGATTGCTTCTCAACGATCCCAGGTGAGGGAGGGGAGTTCAGATACTGTTTTGTCTTTTTTGTCCCAGAAGGAGATGTGTCTGTGGTAATGATGATGACTTCCTTGCCTTTGGCTTTGCATGCATCCAACAAGACCTGGAGTGTTTCACGGTCACCCTGGTTGATTGCATACACTAAAGCAGAGGAACCTGAATAGTCTTTCATGCTGGGGTCAGAGCCTTGCTCAAGTAGTAAAGATACAATGCCTGCTCCAGCCTGGTTCGCACAGGCATGCATCAAAGCAGTCTTGCCCAACTTATCAGGAATGTTGGGGTCGGCTCCATTTTCCAGTAAGTACTTAATCATCCTGGATTTGTTCTGGGGATCATCATACTTGGCCAAGCATGCTGCCATTAGGGGCGTTTCCCCTTGAGCATTGCCTTCATTAATGTAGGCTCCACCTTCCAGAAGTAGACGTGTGAGTCTGAATTTGCCCTGCCACACAGCTTTCAGCAGGGCATTCCCTTCCGTGTGGAGCATGGTGGCTTTGCTCATCGGTGCCAAGGACAGCTGGTAAAAGGATGATCTTTAGATGTTGTGCAAGTGTGGTAGCACTTCTTGACAGTGGAGCAGAACATTTCACAGTCCAGTGATGTTCCTGGAAGGAAGAAGAAGAGACAGTCACTAGGTAAGCAAGATACAATTTCATCAATACATAGCACCGTGTGTCAAAACTGTTATTAAAAAGTATTTACATTTCGAGGACTATGAAAGGTGTCCGTTTGATGTAAGGTCTCTGAGACGTTACCCAAGACAACATTGGTTAGATGCTACTATGACTTTTTCTGGTGGTCCAGATCATTGACATGTTAGTTAGAAACAATTCAATTTTGGTAATGGAGGTCACTGGTCTCGGCATTATAGAGTTGGGGTACTGGGAAAATGCGGTCACATCAACGAGAAGTTTGAGGAGCTATGCATAAATCTAATGAACATGTACACTTTCTTCAAAGGCTTTTGACTTCTTTATAGTTGAGTTTTATTGATGTGTTTCATATACCTATAATATGTCAGTTTCTGTGTAAAATATATATTTATTAAACATTTTAAACATTTTATGTTTAGCATACCCAGCTACAAAGGCAATTCTACTTTACTAAGATTCATTTCAAATTCTTTTGATTGTATAATGAGAACAATTTCATATAACCCATTCATGATATTTAGCCTCTCCGGTTGAGTACTCTGTATATTTTCACTGTCATTAACGCAGTGACACACCAACAAGGTCAAAGGCATGTTGGCCTAATCAGAGTCACTAAAAGTAAATATACCTCACTCCCCTAGCCATGCACTGCTTGTAGCTTCACATATTACATTTCTCATAAAATGTTCAATATTGGCATTGATAGCATCCCTAATGGCATCTGAAATTACATAATTGATGCAAATGTTTTGAATTCAGCTCCTGGGTGGGCCAGGTCTCTGGGGCATTTTTTTAAAAAATGAGGGGGATTATGGGGCCACTCTCTTAAGCAGTGGCATAACAAGACCTCAGGGGCCCCCCCTGCAAAATGCATGGAGGGGCCGCCTTCCGGGCTTAATCCAGAGCTCTCAGGCCATGTACTGTGCTAAGGGGCCCTCTAGAGCTCGCCCTCCCCCCCTACTGCAGGGGCTGCGGTGGCCTTCGTTACGCCCCTGTGCATCTTTTGATCACTTATCTCTCAGATGTTTCAACACCCATATGCGCTTTACAGCGAACACATTTAGTACAGGAAACTTTCTTAAGGGCATATTATCAACGGCCAGCGATAATTATCGCTGGCCGTACATAGCGATAGAAATATTATCGCCGGCTATCGCTGAATATTATCGCCATGATAACGCTATATTTACAATGCATAGCATTATGGCGATAATATTTCAGCGATAGCAGTGTTTTCAATGGAACATCGCTGGTTTTCCAGTGATGTTCCATTGAAAACAGCGATAGCATTGCTGAACAAACTGTCCTATCAGCATAATCCATCTCCCATTAAAAGTATGCCTTAGTCAGAAATTTAACAGACGTTAAATTCCTGAGTTAAGGCTGAGGTAGCGCGATTTTTTTTTTATCGCTGCACCTCCTTGTTAATATAGCGAAGCTGCCTTCACGATATTAACGTGTTGTTTTCACAGCCATGCCTTCTTTGCATCTCATTAGCGATGCGAGGCTGTGAAAAAACGGGCTCTACATCAAGGAAACACGCGCTAGCGTGTCCTTGATGATATTGCGATATAATTATCGCCGCTTTTCGCCCAAAAACGGACGCTAAAGCAGCGATAATTATATTGCCAGCCCTTGCTAATATGCCCCCCGATCTTTAAACAATGACATTGCTGCGGGTGGAAGAGAATGCTGCTGGATTCGTGAATCGATCGGTCTGTTTACAAAATACATTGAAAAGGTGTCATTGTAGCTTATCAGAGTATATTCACGAGTCCTACCCTCAGTGCGTAGGATCTCATCCATCCATAAATAAAAAGGCAAGCAATCCAGCATGTCCCCGTCAAATGGCGGAAAGCCATAGGGTCATGCAAGCGAGTGTGCAGATCCATACACGTGTCGGGTATAGACACTATGAGGTATGTGGTCGGTACTGAGTGGTGCACAACACTAAGTCATAAATTGACTAATTTTGGCGCAACACAGCGCAGCATCACAACTTGATGCACTGCATCAAATAGCGAGAGCAGGAATGTGTCAAATTTACTAATCTATGGCACATTCCTGCTTTCTCTCTGCGCTGGCGCACACACTGCAACCTAGCGCAAATGCACCCTTACACCATGGGGGAAGCATGCCTGTGTTACAGGTAGTATGTTTTGGTGCAGGATAGGACATATTCAGCACAGAAACTATTTTCAGATGCATTTCCCCTTTTCTACTTGTGGTTCAGAATGCAGTACACCTTGAAAGAGGAAATAACGAGGAGGAATAAAGATATTTCTCCCTATTACACCTTTGTTTTGGTCAGGTACATTATTCCTCTTCCCAACGCAGAGTAATGCAAGGCATCCACTTGCGCTGCTTTGTGTTACTCTGGATTTACTAAGCTATGAAGAGCCATGCAGGCTGGTTTTGCATGGCTTAGTAAATCTCACTAAAGCCCCTGTGTTGCCTTGTGCCACTTTGCATGATATAATGGCAACTCAAGGGCTTCAAAAATATTGGCCCAAGTTTACAGACTTGGAGCCATATTTACTAACATTTTGCTTTGTGGTTGTGCCACTTTGGTGGCACAACCACTACGCAAAATCTTAGTAGATATTTACAGAGCCATGCAAAGGGCACTTTGCGCCACATTATGTGGCTTTGTAAAGAAATGTAATGCAACACAGTTGCTTACGATGCACTGCATTACATTTCATTCTGAGAGGCGTTCCACAAGTGTATCATGGGCATTACCGTGCATCCACCCACGGATTTCATGCCATGCCAGATTTACAAAGGTTTGTAAATCTGGGATTGCATCAAATAGCTACACCTCCCAGAGGATGGCGTAAGGAGGAGAAATATCTTATTTCTCCTTGTTACTTCCTCTTTCTATGTGTGCTGCATTCTGCATCGAACCACAGCCTGGCAGCATTAGCACTGTGCTATACCCTGACTGAAGAGTGCACGTTTACACAGAAAGATGACCTTGCCCTTTAGCTGAGGCTTGAACCCTCGTCTTGTGGTGGGGGGATGGGGGGGGGCTGTGACACCAAATGCATAAAAAGTTGCCTCAGACCTACAGCCCTGGGCAGAAAAATGTTCTGCTTATATTGTTCCTCCCCATAGCGCTGTGCCAGGCGTGCCCCAAAACTCCCAGAGGCAGGAGCATTCAGCCCTAGAGGGTGCAGCCAGGAGGCTAGAGAAACTGCCCCAATGGGCCCCAGACTCACCGCAAGAAATCATTGATGCTGCCACCTGACTCAAGAGCATGACAAGACATGGCACAATGAGGTCGGCACCTGAGGACAGCGTGTCCAGCGGGAGAACAAAGAGGACGGCACCTGGGTGGGGCAGGTGTAAGTAACTGGCCCCAGCCCCACAGGTGCCGGAAATGATGCGGGAGAGCACCGGAAGAGAGGGACTCCCACGGGGGTCCTTATGAGTGGAGCGAGGATGAGTGTGCCAGTGTGTGGCACTAAGGCGCTGCCCTTTTAAGAGGGCCCACTGCTTGTGCAGCGAGCAGCCACATTGGGGGTGGAAAATGCCTCAAGGGATGTTTTTTTTGCAGGAAGGTATGCCTTCCTGTACAAAAACAATCCTGCCCATTACTTGGGCACCCTTGTTACATGGTGCAAGGGTGCTCACATTGGCGATAGGATGCCTGAAGAGTGTCAGTGCCATGAGAGTGCAGAAGTGTGCTACATCTTTTTAGAAATGGCACATTTCTACTCTCTCCCTTTCACTTAATGCAGCACAACAAGTTGCCTTGCTGCACTGCGTTGTGTGAAAGATTAGTAAATATAGACCTTTGTGTGCATCCTCCACATACAATGGGATGGACCCACCAGATGCCTCGCGTCTGTGGCTCAGGGTGCGAAGAGCAATGTTGCCATTGCCACCCACGATCCCTTTCGAACCCTTTTTTTTTTTTTTAAATGTCACCAACTTGCACTTTGCAAAGCTGGTAAAGTTGAAAGTGGCAAAGTAACAAGTTGTTAACTTTTCAAGTTTATATGCCCCTTCAATACTGTATCTGATCTATGTGTGAGGGAACCTTCAATTGATGCCGCCCATACTGCTCTGTGTGTGAGGGAAGGTGGGCCAATGCTGTTCCTGGTCAGTGTGTTGGTGTGTGTGTGGAGGGGGGTTGCATGAAAAAACAACAGTTGATGGACAGAATGCAGAAGAATGTCATACAATCGCCCCAGTACAGAGATCTGGGCCTAAAGCCATCGTTTTTTTGCTCACCACGCCATTCCAGTTTGAGGGGGTTGCATGAAGCCACCTGTGATGCGGAGATTCTCTGTGAGGGAATGTTGCACTGGTGCTGCCTATGCTGTTCCTACTCAGTGTGTGTGTGGGGGGGAGAATTGCATGATGTCACCTGTGTGAGGGAAGATTGTGCTGGTGCTGCCCATGCTGTTCCTCTTCATGTGCAGTGCATGAAGGGAAGCTGCAGTGAGGGCGCCTGTGCTTTTCTGAGCATTGCCTTTGTAATCACATGTTTTGTGAGACCCACATTTTCTAAGAGACGCCAGTGCTCCCACCAGTCCAGATCCCATGGGTCTGAAAATCACTTCAAGATGGAAACTGCTTGCTCGTGAGTTACCGTATGGATAGATGTACTAAACAATTTCTTCTAAATCTTGGAAGATCACACCAGCATCTCAAAGGAGCTTAAGAGAGACCTGTCCAGAGGGACACTGAGGGAGTCACAAGACAGCCCCTTGTGCCAGGCGACCCAGCAATCCTCAAGTGGAATACTAGGCCTTAAAAATAAAACTGAAGTGACATTAACATTATGTAGCACAAAGAAGAAACACCTCTACAACAAAAAAATAGAATCTAACAAAAGGGCATTGTCCCAAAAGTCGTGTTAAAGGAAAACATCATCTCCAATTCGTAGCAGAGGCTCAATTGGCAGATGTGAAGAGAAAACTTTGAACTATGTAAAAAGAACGGAAAACATACAAACATCTAAGAAGTTTTTCAAGTAAAAATGGCTCCAAATTTTTAGAAGGAACGTGGCCCCAAGAGCAAGAGAACCTCACGTTCGATGCTCCCATTGATGCTCCCATAGGTACTCCCATTGGTACTCCCATTGGTACTCCCATTGGTACTCCCATTGGTACTCCCATTGGTACTCCCATTGCTTCAATCAGGACTGCTGAGGTGTCAAAACTCTCCCAGTCCACCTCTGACAGTCTGAGTAAATGCCACTGTCTCTCCTTCCTGGCAAAGTAACATAGACGCCCTTACTCTCCGGAACAGATGCCCCTGTGACTGAAATACCTCACAGGGATGAGCTCTCTAGTCAGGAGTGCCAATGTACGAAAACGAAAATCTCAGTATTTCAAAAGAAATCTCACCTTTTCAACAAAAAATTCACAACCCGCACCTCAACACTGTGTTTTTTCATGAAAAAGAACTTCCACTTGTGAACCCCCAGCAGCAAGATAGCCGCGCAAGATTCCTCACAGTCGAACTCTAAAGATTAACAAAATGTGCAGTAAAAGAATTTCAGCAATCTATTTGTGCACCTGTCCTGACACCATTGTATTGGTAAAACGTTATAATACTTACAGCGCGCTGAAGTTGCAGAAGTGATGCGCGAGGCACTGTGTAAAATCTACTCTTTGCACGTGTCACGCATTCGAACATAAGAGAAAGGCCTTGCCTGGGCAGTCTGTCTCCATGTCTCTGGCGGCGGGGTCCTGGGATGCCTCGCCTCACAAGTCACACGCACCAAGAAGACCGCGGAGATAACTGCGCTCCGCTCACCCAGCATTTAAATAATGAAGAGCCTCAGAGTCCCGGCCGGGGCCCGCGCGTGCGCAGTTGAACTTGCGCACCATTTAATTCAGTCCTATTTAATTTATTGATGAAGAGCCTCTGAGGCCCGGCCGGGGTCCGGGTGTGCGCAGCGCACCATTTACTTAATGAAGAGCCTCTGAAGGGCGTGCGCACCATTTAATTTATTACAAGGCCGGGCGTGCGCACCATCATGATGAAGGGGCTTGCCGCTTGCTGGCTTCGCTGATTGAGGGGGCCACTGGAGCGCGGAGGCCCCCCCGCAACACAGGGGTTGCGGGGGCCTGTGTTACGCCCCTACTCATAAGGCTTATTGAGGCCTGGGGACCGCTACCTCACCGGAGCTTTATCGATAAAAAGGGGTGCACATGGGACCCTCCATGAGTTCTATAAGCCCCTGAGACTACCACCACCTCCTCAGGGTTAAAGGAGGATTGATGGGAGTGCACAGACCTCCCTGAGCCCCGGGGACCACCACATACATGGAGCTAAATAACACCTGATATGGGGGCCTCGAGGACCCCCTGGGCCCCAGGGATCACCACCTCTCCGGGGCCAAATATTTTTTTTTAATGGGGTCAGGGGCCGCGTGGCCCCTTCTCCTGGGCTACATATGGTCCTGGGACCACCACCTCCCGGTGTCAGTCTGTGCAGATCAAAGCAGGGGGAGCAGGCTTTCCCCTTCCTGGAACCAATAATGGCCCCGGGGAACAGATGAAAGGATTGCTCCGATAGACATGGAGCTGCATGTCTAGCAGCTCCCTCTCTGTGAGAGCAATGCCGGCTCCCGCAGGAGGCGGGGAGGGGTCCAGGGGGGAAAAGATGTGAAAGGGGCAAGATAGAGGTCAAAAACATGCAGATTGAGGCAGAATAAAGGTCAGAAAAGTACAATAAAGGTCGGCAGGGAGCAGAAAGAGGCAAGAGAAAGTTCAGAAGGAAGCAAACAGATGGAGAATAAAGATCAGAAACTAGCAGAAAGAGGCAAATAAAGGTGAGAAATTAGCAGAAAGCAGCAGAGTAAAGGTCAACAGTGAGCAGAAAGAGGCTTTATAAAGGTGAGACTCGAGCATGGAGAGGCAGAATAAAGGCTAGAAAGGAGCAGAAAGAGGCAGAATAGAGGTAAGAGACCAGCAGAAAGAGGCAAAATAAAGATCAGAAACCAGCAGAAAGAGGTAAGATAAAGGTCAGAAACGTGCAGAAAGAGGCAAAATAAATGTCAGAAATTAGCAGAAAGAGGAAAAATAAAGGTCAGCAACGAGCAGAAAAAAGGCAGAAAATTAGGGGTGGGAGGTAAACTCTCCTCTGCCAGCGTGTCACCCTAGACTTCATCCCCCAACCAGTAGTGTTCCAGAGTTGCTAAGAAAGGGGGGCGGGTCCTCTGATGAGGTCCCAGCAATTCCACTGTGGGGGACTTACTGGTGGTAACAATAGGAGTTCTTGGCCCACAACGACCGTCAGCAGCCAAGGGGACTTCTTCCCCCAACCAGTAGTGGGGTAGGAGGCCCCTTTGCAGAGTGATTGAGAAAGGGTGTGGAGCCTTCGACGAGGTCTCAGCAATTTCACTGTGGGGAACTTACTTGCAGCAACAAAAGGGGTTCTTGGCCCCAGACAGCCCTCAGCAGCCCAGGGCAGTTCAACCCCCAACTAGTAATGCACCAGCAGGCCCATTTGCAGAATGGTTGATAAAGGGGGCGGGAACTCTGACGAGGTCTCAGCAATCCCACTTTGTGGGAATAACTGGTAGCAACAATAGGAGTTCTTGGCCCACAATGACCCTCAGCAGCCAAGGGGACTTCATCCCCCAACCAGTAGTATGCCAGGAGGCAAGTTTGCAGAGTGGTTGAGAAAGGGGACGGAGCCTCCGATGAGGTATTGCTGGAGCAGAGTTTTCAGTTTGAAAATTCTGGGGCTTTTGAAGCTCTGGCATGTCTATTCGTTGTATTAATTTATTAATAATTAATAATTAATTATTTGTCTTGTGCAAGTGCGTTTATATTAATCAATCCGTTTGTTTTAACAAGAAAGAGTTACACGTGAGTGTGCTTAAATGTGCTGACTGATAATAACGTGCGTGTTAAAAGAGTTAAATGTGTTTTCATGTTTAAACGTTGCTATGTGCTGTTTATTTTTGAGCACAAAACGCTTTTGAATTAATGCTTTTCCATGTTGCAAGTGCTAGATAAATGCATACACATAAGGGTATTAGTGGGGTTAACACTGTTTAATCACTATGCTGTAGTAACGTTGTTTTTGTCTCTTTTAATTAAGATGGTCTATTAAGGCCTATGTTGGCCTGAGAAAGAAGGCTGAATAGTGAGCCTGGCTGTGATTATAATTTGAAAACTGAGACAAGGGAGACCCCTGCTGGAAATGGTCCTGAAGCTAACTGACCATGGTCCTTGTCGAAAAACTTTCCATGAGGACGGCAGCAGTTTTTGGGAGATCTCCAAGAGAAGTGAAAGTGTCCTTGGCAGCCTTGGGAAACAAAGGAGCCTTAGAAAGAAGCTCTGAACTGTGGCTCGATGGCCGAGGAGAAGCAGGATAATTGTGATACATGTTTTGTTTTCTTGGTTCCTGTTCCGTAGTTTTCGCTATGTGTATTTTTCCTGAGCGGAGATTCTCAAATGTAGCAATGTTACATCCTTTCCTTCTCGCTCTGCTCAGCAAGTCCGGCGGACATTATGGTTTTTTTCTATGTTCCCAATGTATCTTTCTATTGTTTAGAGTATTATAAGATGTTAGCCTAGAGAGGGTCTTTTGCCACTTGCCATTTTGCCTTTGCCGCGTATCGAACCTGCGTTGCTGAGGATTGATGCTGAAGGGACTTCGTCTTGAGAGACATTTACCGAGAGACTTGTCCTGACCCGTTCTGACATTTAGCTAGAATAGGTAACTATGAGAAATGATTTACTCTGATTGATTTTCTTGACTAATTTTAGATAAAGCAATATAATTTTAAACATGGTGTTGGATATTCTTTCTTGTCAATTATTGAGTTTGCATTATTGATTATTGTTGTATATATTGTATAGACTATGCTTAGGGACAGTCACAAAAACCAGGTCTTATCGACCTCGATATAGATGCAGGGTGTTTAGGAGTGTTTTCCTTCCACAGGTTTATTGCTGGTAGAGTATTTGAGCGTATGTTAGTGAAATGGGCCCTAGCGTATGATGTATGCATGTGCGTGTAACTGTGAGATTACTCTATCCGTGGTAGTGGGAATATTGTACACACCCTGATCTCTATCAATTTCCTGGTTGCAGAGAGAGGATGGTTTTTGAAGATTGTCTTGATTAGATAAGATTGTTTTTATTGATTATTGATTATTGGTTCATGTTGGTATATGTACTAATACTATATGTTGGAGTCGTAATGTTGAGTTATATGTAGTGCTTCTGGAACTTGGAAGCTGTAGCAGTTCTGTAGTAGGGCAGAGGGAAGTAAATGCTGCTCTCGGGAAAGACGGAATTGTAAGGAATAACGTGTGACAATTGAAGTTGCGCGTCACATTGTCTGGGTTCGGAATTAGTGACATCGTCGTATGTTACTATTAGATATTTCTGGTATATAAGGAGTGTGTATGATAGTGAAGGTTATCTGTGAAACTCAGGTCTTAAGTCCCAGGGATCTGTAAGGATTTCCGTTAAAGCTTATCGCGGGAGGAGTAATAGGTATTCTCTGAGCTTATTTGAAGAACTGGGCAAAGAAAGCTTGCTTAGTTAATGTGTGTTATAATTCTGTAGTGGAGCAGATTGTCTGTTCTTGGGAAGCAGGATTCTGTGCGTATGTACTATATTTCCTTTGTATGAATGTGCGTGAATGTTTGTACATTTAGTTGATTGTAAGACTCTTTGGACAAGTCCTAGAGGAAACAGTTAATGAATGTATGTTAGTAGGGCAGAGTAGAAGAAGTGCTACTGTGTCAATGAAAGGTTTCTTATGAAATAGACTCTCTTTTACTATTCTGTGGTTAGCGAAGCAGACAATGGAGATGTTTTTATGTTGTAACTAATAGATTTTGTAGAAATTTTGACACGAAGTCTACTGAAAAGATTTTGTAAAGGAGGGGTAGACGAGTGACAGAAGACAGAGACAAACTGCAGCGACTGTTGACGTCAGAAAGACCGCGCTCTGATTGGGTGGTAGATCAGAATAGTGCTTGCGCTAGGATTGGTGCGTTAGTGTGAGCCGCGCAAGGATTGGAAGAGCTATTTAGTGACGTAGACGTTCCAGGATTGGTGCGTTAGTGTGAGTCGCGCTGCAATTGGTTGAAAATTCGTATTGTATATTTATAATACGGAAAGAGTAGAGAGTTCTTTGTAAACGTTAAAATGTATTATCAAGAAGAGAAGAAGAAGAAAACATTTTTTGGTAGAGTTAAAAAGTGGTTTAGCAAGGATAAAGATGTTAAAACAGAGGGCGAGTTGTTACCTCCACCGAAAACACCTGCATCCTTCATGGCTGCGAGACATGGGTTTCATACCTGTATATGGTTGGAGAATTGGGTTAGGTATACTAAAGAAGATGGTGTTCTAGCATTTCCAGAACATGGTTCATTTAATCTGGCCGTGTTGAGAAATCTACGGGAAAAGATGTTATGTCTTGACCCGAAGCCGAGACCTACACAGTTCGAGGCTTTAGTGGAATGGGAAGAAGAAGTACATGAGAGAGAGAAACAAAGATCTGGGGGTACTATAGGTACATGTTTGGGAGGAGACATGATCGTGAAACTCATCATGATCGAATGAAAAGGTGGCGAGATGCTAGTATGTCAGAGGGATTATTTCCGATGAGAACAGTTGAAGGAGGAGCGGAAAGGGTTCCTGAGTCAGAAATAAGAAAATATGGAATTAATGAGTATGAGGATGAGGTCTTAAATGACATGATTTACAAAAGACCACCTCCATATAGACCAGAACCGGACAAAAGTACACCAGTTGTTTCTCCGATAAGAGATACAGTTTGTGTTAGTGAGACAGAAAATGAGACACCTGAAGTGAGAAGTGATCATTACCTTGATAAGAATGCCAGACAATTAGCCAGAACTACAACAGAGTTGACTGAGAAGATTAGGGAGTTAACGAAAAATCTAGAAGCTGTTACGGTGCCTGTAACAATAGGTCCAGTTATGCCTGTGTTTGACAAACAGAGAGCAGGTGAGAATGGACTGGTGATTCCATATGTTGGGAATAATCTGACAAATTTAGTTGGTCCTTCAGGAGATTCAGGTAAAAGAGCAGAAAGAAATGACCTGAGACAATCAAGACATGACACATGTAGTGAAATATTGGATGCTAGTGAAGCTAGTTGTTCAGGGATGCCAATTTTAGAACCGCAAAAGAGAGTGGTTCCAGTGAGAAAAACTGCTGAAATAACAGTTGATGATTTGAATGATTGGATGAAGGTTCTACAGAAAAAAGATAAAGATTCACAAGTAATTGATGTAGCTAAGTTACGTGTAGAACTAGAAGAGCTTGTTACAGGAACAGTTCCAACAGAGATTCTGAAGAGTCATCATGATGGTGAACTAATGTTTATGTGTAAGAGTGTTACCTGGAGAGCAAGAAATACACATGACAGGCTAAGAGCAATAGCAAATGAACAGGGAGTTGACATTGATAAAGTGAAAGCTTTACAAAGAACTTACAGGATGGATTTTACAGAGAAGGACATTGAACATTTGAATGCTACTGGTAGAACAGGACAGATTAAGGAAATGGTAGCATTATTGCGAAGATGGGGTGATGTTGAAAAGTGGAAGGATAGATGGTACAAGAAAAGAGATGAGACTGAAGATAGAACAACTTATTCAGCATTTCCAGTGAGAGAAAAGGAGAAACCAGTGGATAATTATCCCATGAGAGAAATACCTGGAGGAGGATATGTACATGTTCCATGGACTAGACAGGATATTTTATCATTTACGAATGATTTCCCTCGATTGAGAGAAAAGCCCGTCGAGTGGTATAGGCAGGTAGATAGGTTTGTGAAATTGTCAAAAGTGCTGTGGGTTGACCTGAATAGTCTGTTTGATATAATTGTTCCAGCAGACTTGTGGACTGAATGTAAAATAGTTGTGAGTTGGCCTACTGAGGAATATCCAAGAGACCCAAGAACAGGGGCACCAGATCCAGAGGTAATGAGGAAGTATGATCAGGTGATGGTATACCTGAAGAGTAAAGTACCTGCAAAAGAGACAGACTGGGTAAAGATAGATCGAACACAACAGGAAGCGAAAGAATCAGTTCATGCTTTTTACGAGAGGCTGATACTGGCATTTAAACAATTCAGTGGAGATGAACACCTGGGTGACAAAGATTTGAGTCACTTTGTATACAGATTTGTATATGGCCTTAGACCTGAAATTGGTGAGAGAATTCGTGAGCACACAGTGGATTGGCAGAGTAAGAAAGTAGATGAGATCCTGAGACATGCAAAATACTTCAGTGATGAAATTGAAGCAAAACAAAGAAAGCTGAAAGAGAAAGCAATGTGGGCACAAGTGAAAGTTGCAGAGAGACAGGAAGCACAGTTAGTGGAACAGGCGAATAATCCAGGAAATAATGCAGGAAATAGACCAAGATATGCAGGAAAAGGAAAAGGAAGTCTTGAGGAAGCGAAGAAAAAGTTCCCTTGTCACAACTGTGGCCAATTGGGGCATTGGAGATCGGAGTGTCCTAATCCACCATTAGTGAGTAATGAGAGTAAACCTTTAAATCAACAGGTGCAGAACCAGAACGAAGGAAATAATCAACAACAGCAACAACAGAAAGTTGTGAGACAGCAGAGTCAAGAGCCAAAACCGCCCTTGCCGCAGAATAGAGGGTTACAAAAGTATAATCAGGATTCAGGATTCTACAATGATGAGCAGGTAAACAAACCAAGACGTTCTAACAAAGTACAGCAGTACTTGTTAAAGAGTGAAGGGAGTGAGTCTGAGGGTGATTATTGACGGTGCCGAGGAGAGGAAGAAGAGTGCATACTTGGTGCAACTCTAGAAATAGACCAGGCAGGACCATTTGTGGATGGGAAAATAAATGAGGAGAGTGTTACTTTTTTGGTAGACACAGGTGCGACAAGATCAACTGTCAGGTCAACAGATGTTAGAAATCTTCCTCTCTCGGATGAAGCAATCCAAGTAGTTGGTGTAGCCAATACACAAATCAAAACACGTCTTACTGAACCGGTAAGAGTACAGATAGGGAAATTTTCAGACATGCACAGATTCATTGTCTGTGACACGAGTCCAGTGAACCTACTGGGTAGGGACTTGTTGTGCAAGATGAACTGCACAATTTTTTGTACACCGGATGGAATAGCCTTTGAGACACCAGATGAAGATGCTTTGTACCGAGTGACTCTAGAAAATAGAGAGAGTGAGTTAATTGGTGCATTTGCTGTGTTTAATCCGGAGGATTTGCCTCAAGAGCTGAGAGACACAGTGAAAAGGACAGTTTGGGATTTTACTGGAGAGGATATGGGATTGATGAATAATGTAGATCCAGTGAAAATTGCAGTAAAGGAGGGAATCACATATCCTAACATTCCTCAATACAAAATGACACCAGAAATAATTGAAGGGATAACTCCTATAATTGAGAAAATGATTCAGCAAGGAGTCCTGAGAGAACTACTGAGTAGTCCGTGTAATTCACCGATAATGGGACTAAAAAAGCCCAATGGGAAATTTAGGATCGTACAGGATTTGAGAAAAGTTAATCAAATTGTGGTGGCATGTTGTCCTATTGTGCCAAATCCATCAGTGATACTGTATCAAATTCCACATGATGCTGAGTGGTATACAGTGATTGATTTGTGTCATGCGTTCTTTTCAATTCCATTGCATCATGATAGCCAGCCAATTTTTGCATTTAGGTTTGGCCAGCGTATCTTAGCATGGTGTCGAATCCCACAGGGGTATACGGAGAGTCCTTCGATATTCAATCAGTTATTGAAGAAATCGTTGGAAAGTTTGATCATGCCCGAAAATTCAGTGCTAGTGCAGTATATTGATGACCTACTGGTGGCATCAAAAACACGTGAAGCTTGTGAAGTAGATACCATAGCTTTACTGAATCATCTGGCGGATGGAGGGTTAAAGGTATCTCCAGCCAAATTACAGTTTTGCAAGAAAGAGGTGCATTATCTTGGACACAATATTGAAAAAGGTCTGAGAAAAGTGACTACTGACAGGATCAGAATAATCAGAGAAATGAAAGCTCCAAAGACCCAGAGAGAAGTGAGAATGTTCCTGGGTATGGTGGGTTATTGTCGTCAGTGGATAATTAATTTTTCCCTGATAGCAAAGCCACTGATTAAACTGACAAAAAGTGAGATGACGGATCCATTGGATCTAGATGCAGAACAAATGGCAGCATTTGAAGAGCTCAAAAGTAAAATGTGTGAGGCTCCAGCTTTGGGTATGCCTGACTATGAGAGAATTTGAGCTGTACTGTAGTGAGAGAAATGGATGTGCACTTTCAGTTTTAATTCAGAAGCATGGATTACTGAGAAGGCCTATTGCGTACTTCTCATCGACACTTGACCCTGTAGCTGTGGGTTTACCAGGTTGTCTGAAATCTGTGGCTGCAACATGCAGGAGTCTGGAACAGAGTGAGGGAATCATAATGGGATATCCTGTAAGGGTATTCGTACCTCACAATGTGGCAATTCTTTTGACAAGAAGCAGAACTCAGTACATGTCACATAGTCGTTTGACCAAATATGAAAAAGTGATTCTGGGAGCATCAAATGTGACTCTCGAGAGATGTGTGAATGTGAATCCAGCAACGCTTTTGCCAGACATTGAAAATGTGGGTGTGAAAATGGAAGATGATCATGATTGTTTGGATGTGCTTGAGTACTGTACAAAACCAAGACCAGACATAAGAGATCTACCCTTGAATGAGAGTGATCATGTGTTGTTTGTGGATGGATCATGTCTGAGAAATGATGATGGTGTGCTATGTGCAGCATATGCGGTATGCAAAGTTTCAGAGGTCATGGAAGCATCACCATTGAAAGGAGTGAAGTCTGCGCAAGTTGCTGAATTGATAGCATTGACAAAAGCTTGCGAAATTGGGAAAGATTTGAGGACGACTGTGTTGACTGATAGTCAGTATGGATTTGGAGTGGTGCATGATTTTGGCCAACTTTGGCTACAAAGAGGTTTCTTGACATCGAGTGGAACTCCAATAAAGAATGCTGAAATGATTGGTAAATTGCTTGAGGCGATACAGCTGCCTAAGGAGTTAGCAGTTGTAAAATGTGCTGCCCATGGTCCAGGGGAGGATTTTATAACGGTTTGTGAGAAGTTGGCCTGGTATATGATGCTCACTAGTTAAAGTGATCACCTTGTACCATGCCAAGCAACCCTTATGGTGTGGTTGTAAGTCAACCTTTTCGGACTAGCTGCCCTAGTGGTAGCGTAGGCTAAGCAGTCTTTGAGGCTAAACTCGTGAAACGTGTTAAGCCAGCTGTTTTACCAAATGCAACCCCCTTTTATACCAATGAAAGGACACCACACAGATATATATTCAAAATATATATGTATTTATTTCTCAAAGTAACCCCTAGTCTCTTTATGAGCACAGGAGCACAAATCGTCAAACAAGATTATCACAGAATACACAGAAGTTGCACGTTATATGGATAGGCCCTGGTGGCCACTCAAACCATATACTAAAATAGTGGTATAAGTACCACGAACAGAAAAGGGAAAAGGCCTAGGGCCTCTAGAATCGCTGGGCCTACAAGGAGCTAACGTCAGTTAGTGACCAGGAGGTCCACGGGTGGCGTGTGCAGAGCAAATAGTCACACGCGTGCTCCCATAGGTTTCAATGGGTGCGTAAAAAGTACAAAGTTACTGCAAAGGAGATCTTCCGGGTTGACTAGGAACTTAAGATTTGGAACACAGGCACTAGAGATGTATTACTACACATGGGCACCGGAGTACCAGCTTTACCTCACCCACAGGAAGCGGGTGCATAGGCCTCAAAGTGCGTCGGTTTTCTTCTATCTGTTCCGTGGAGCTTGAAGACAAAGATGCTGCAGGCGGTCGGTCCGGGAGAGATGCAGTGGATCCAAGAGTGGATCGGAGATATTGAAGACCTGTAAGCAGAGGGGACAGTGTTCACAGTCACTAGCCAGTGACCAGCGTGGCACCAGGTGGGTACCAGGCGATGTCGGGTGCAAACCGGTGATGAGGGGTAGCTTGTCTCCGCAGCCACGTGGTCCCTGAAGGTCGACGACGTCCAGGAGTCGGCTCACGAGCTGTCCCACGCAGGCTCTCGCTGTCGGCGGTGTCGGCGACTTGATCGAAGCAAACAAGCCTTGGCAAAAGCAATTGCAGGAGGATTCGGAAATCAGCTGTTGGTTCTGACCAGCAAGGTCAGAGGGATTGCTCCTTTGGAGGGGAGCAAGGGCCAGTCTGGAGCAACCAGACCAGCGGTGTTTGTCGTAGATTTCGTCGCCAAGATGGCCACTAGCCAGCGGGCCAGCAACCGGTTAGGCGCGTCGAGTGGCAAAATGCAGAAGGGCCCCACGCAGATCGTGGAGATGCTGGAGGGCTCACCTTTGGTGCAGATGCTGCTCGAGGGTTGGGCTTCTCAGGACCCAAAGCACAACTTGGAGGGAGCCTCGGTTGTTGCACTTGTCAGCTTGTCGTAGTCGTTCCAAGATGGCTGGCTCCACGTGTCTCGGTGCCTCCACGGGTCTCCTCTTTTCAGGGACTGTGGATCGGGCGGTGAGAGGTCTGGAGGTCCAGGTCTTGTCAGTCTCTGGGCTCGGGCTCCGTGATTCGCTGGATGGTGCTTGCGTTAGCAAGGTGGTCACTCCCTGACCACAGGGGAGATTGGCTTCAGTCCTCTGTGCAGCAGAGCGTCGAAGTTCCCGTCTTCTTCTTAGTTTTAAGTTGATTCCAGGATGTCTGAAGTCTTAGGACACAGCTCCTACCTTTAAGCGGATTCTAGGGGCCGGACTACCTGCTAGGTCCCTCCCTATGGGTGGGACCAGGAAGGGGGGTGGTTACACCCCCAATCCTTTGTCCAGCTCGCCCCAGGCCCGGGACTGGTGTGCCCCAGGACCGGTTTGAACTGGCATATGCACCGAGGCTCCTTGTGAGCCACAGGCATGTCTGGTTTCTTTCAAGCCCTACCTGACCAATACACAAAATCCTGTCTGGGGTGGTGCACGCACCTCCCCTGGCAGGAAACCCTTTGTCCACACCTCCCAAGCTGGAAGGACTCCCAGCAGCAGGAGGGCAGACTTGTGTCTGTGGTGGCAGCATCCATTTTGTGGAACTGAGGCTATGTCTGATTTTACCCGGGTTTCAGGTACTGTACATGTCGTGTCCCTCTAGAAGGGTGGAATGCTAACCCCGTCGCCAGAACTGGCGAGGGGTTAGTATTCCAATTCGTATGACACCTTACTCGACATGTTTTGATAAAGCCAAACCAAAGATAGCATTTAACCGCGAGGTTCATAATGCACTTTAGAGTATATGGTATGACGATATCTGGAAACAGTAGAAGGAAGTTGTTCCGACCACTGCAGACAGGCTCAGCTCATGCCAGAGCACCATCTCACATGGAACCAAGCACTCTGCCTTCAGGATTGTTAAGGCCTGCCATAGGAGTGACTTATAGGTTACCAGGTGTCCCATTTAAGTTTAGGTATAGGTATACTACACCTAAGTAAGAGGTGATTACACCAACTTACCCCAGCTGAGTGATCAGCCAGTTGTGTCAGATTGTTAGGCCAAGCCTGGGGTGGCATAATACATGCTTCAGCCCCTGGCAGGCCTTGGATACACCAATGCCCTGGGTACCTAGTGTACACTGGTACAGGGGCTGACAGGGTGATCCAACCAATTGGGTATGTACCTAGGGTACATGGAGTCCATTTTACAGAGAGAGCAGATAGCCTGAGAGCCTGAATGGCAGGATCTCAGGCCAACTAAGTCGAAAAACCAGCTAGACACTAGGCAAAAATTTGGGGGTAACCATAGTCAGATATCCACCTTCCTACACAACCCCCCCCCCCAAACGAAGGGAGATAAGGCTGACCTTGACCAGGTAAGCCTATATTGCCCAAGTGGCCATATAAGGAGGAACCAGCACTGGCATGGTTACCCCCTGTCTCATGGTCCACTAAGCAATCCCTCACCCTAAGGGTATCAGAGGGTCTCCACCATAGGGAATCTCTACCTGTGGTGTGTCTTGGCAAAGTAAAAGGCTGGTGTTGAGATGGAGTACTGAAGTGAGTGTCCTCAAAGTGAGGCCTCAGCTTCCTCCAATCATCCTCCACCATGGATGCCTTTCTTCCTTTAACTGAGTTGCACTGTGCTCTCAGGGTCAGCCTCTGGCTACCTAAAGCTGGAGGCTGGGTCCCTTTTGTGGGCTTACTGGAGGGACAGGTCAGGTTTGGGGCCCTAAGGTCCCATGTTTGCCTGTGCCCAACAGAATCCCCCTGGGGGAGGTCCCTAACTACCTGTAAAGGAGATCCCTCAGGAATGTTTTTACCCATCACCTGACTAGGGCTACTAGCCAGGCAATCCTCATTCTTTTGATGGGGGGGTTCTTGTGGACAGGGGCCCTCTGGGGGTCCACTGGCCTCCCTGACCTCTGCAGCCCTGGGCTGACTGAGGCAGGGTAGAGAGAGGCAGGCTACCTGCACCAGACTGGATCCCACCTTGGAAGGGGCCACTGACATCAGAGGCTCTGCCAGGCCAGGCCTGGCTACCTCTGGGGCAGTTCCTTCACAAGGGGTGAGGTCAGATCCCTGAGGAGGCTGACCTTTTCCTAATGTCTGGGGAGAGGGAGACTTTTCTTCCTCCCCACTACTCTCAGTTTGTGTGGAGTGATCCATTGTTTCAGGCTTCACTACACCTATGTCAGTCTGAGTATAGGCTGAGACCATTACAGCCTTGCCAACCTTTTCAGGGGGGCACTCAGTTTGTGTTTGAGCTGTGACTGTCACAGCTCTGCCAGTCCCTACAGGGAAGTCTGTCTGTGCCTGGGCTGTGGCTACCACTGCCCTTCCAACCTTTTCAGGGAGGAAATCTATTTGGACAGGGGTTGTGAATGGCACAACCCCCCTACCCTTTTGTGAAAGGCCTACCATTTTAGAATGGGTGTCTTGTTCAACTCCAGCCCAAGCTGAGAGTTCTAAGTCATTCCCCAGTAAGCAGTCTACAGGCAAGGTTGGGGACACTGCTACCCTTTTAGGGCCAGTGACCCCTCCCCAGCTGAGACATACCTCTGCCATGGGATGACTGTTCTGTTTGCCATCAATGTTAGTCACCTGGTAGGAGAAACCGGGCAAAAGCTGCTCAGAGGGAACTAGCCAATGGGCCACCATTGTGATGCTAGCCCCAGTGTCTCTGTAGGCCTCAGCTTTTGTACCATTGATGTAGGGCTCCTGTCTGTACCTACCCAAAGTGTTGGGACAGGCAGTGAAGTTGGCAAACCCCATGCCACCATCACAGACAAGAGTGGTTGCTGTAGGGGAATTGGCTAAGCCAGGGTCCCCCTGTGTTCCCCAAGTAAACCCACCCAGATTTCTGGGGGCACTCCCACCACCTGGGGGATTACTGCTGACAGTAATAGGTGGTGTGACAGGAGTAATTGGAGGAACAGTTTTGTTTTTAGCCCTTGGGCAACCGCTGTCAGTTTTCCAATGCCCAGGAGTTTTACACTCATGGCAGTAGGGCTTTTTAGCTGTGGTAGAGGAGGGAGCTTGGGACCCACCACCCTGTGTGGAGTTTTGGGGCCCTGAGGAAGGTTTCTCTTTTTCTTTATCCCCACCCTTCTCTTGAGGCTTGGTGGTATCTTTCTTTTGGTCACCACCCTGGTTTTTAGGCCTGATCCTGGTCCTGACCCATTTATCTGCCCTCTTTCCCAATTCTTGGGGAGAGGTCAAATCTGAGTCTACCAGGTGTTGATGGAGAAGCTGGTTTTGACAATTACTTAAAATCTGCTCTCTCATCATCAAATTGTACAATCCTGTATAATCAGACACCTTACTTCCCAGCAACCAACCCTCCAAAGCCTTAGTGGCACATTCCACATATTCAGACCAGTCCTGAGTCTGTGTCTTCTGGGTGTCTCTGAACATTAACCTGTACTGTTCAGTGGTTAAGCCTAACCCATCAACTAGGACACTCTTCAGGACTCTGTAATTTCTGACATCCTCTTCTCTAACAGTGAGGAGTCTATCTCTGCCTCTCCCCTCAAAGGAGAGCCATAAGATTGCTGCCCACTGGTCTTCAGGAACCTGCTGCACTTTGCAGGCTCTCTCAAGAGCAGTCATCCATTTGTGGATGTCATCCCCACTTTTGTAGGGGGGCACAATCTTGGACAGGTTCCTATTGTCAAAGACCCTATCTTTGTCCCTAGGGACATTGCTGCCACCAGTGGGTATAGACCCACTCTCTCTATGCTGCCTAGCCTTGCTCAGTTTTTCTTCCATCAGGGCTACTTCTAGCTCCTGCTTCCTGATCCTCAGCTGGGCTTCCTGCATTCTGGCCTCATGTTCCCTCCTCTGAGGGGTGGTCATCCTTTTCCTGGAGTGACCTTGAGAGCCTCTAGAGCCATGAGAAGCATTGGAGTCACCTGAGCGATTCCTTTGCCTCCCAAGCCCTGTGTTAAGTCCACTGGGGAGATCCAATGGGGTGAACCCATTGTCAGTCCCCAATAGCCTTAGTTTAGCTGGGCCAAGTATAATACTTGGCACTGGGCTAGTTCTCCCTTCATCATCACTACTTTCTGTATCCTCACCACTTTCCTCCCCTGTAGTATGGTTCTCATCTAAGGGATGGCTATTGGAACTGGGTACCTCTGTAGTATCTTCAGAAGGGGGGCCTCCTGTTCCTGACCCTAAGGGGGCTAACTGGGAAGCTTTCCTGAGTTCTCTCTGATTCTCATCATTTTGTAAGAGTTCTCTGAGCTCAGCAGAGGTAGGGTTCTTGGGCTGTTTAAGGCCTCTAAGAGTTGCCAAATGCCTGAGCTCATTCTGGTTAAGGGTAGCAAAGCTGGATGTTGCCCTCTGGGGGTCACTCTCAACAGAGATGGGTACAGTGGACCCCTCTGCCCCGGCCATTGCTCTTAAGTGTGGGTGGATGTGTTGCAATCTACCTACACTTGTGTTTACCTACTAAACCTATCTAGTAGTTGTAGTCAGGGTGTGCTACTCCCTTTGCTCTACAACAACTAAGTTCAGTAGAACTTATGTATATCTAATCTTGTTTTATATGTACCTACAGGTACCTATGTGATCTTTCAATTGGTAACCAAGAGATTACAATGGTAAAACACAGCAAGCTCAAATCCAACCGCTGCTCACCAATGTGAGAAGTTGGCCTGGTATATGATGCTCACTAGTTAAAGTGATCACCTTGTACCATGCCAAGCAACCCTTATGGTGTGGTTGTAAGTCAACCTTTTCGGACTAGCTGCCCTAGTGGTAGCGTAGGCTAAGCAGTCTTTGAGGCTAAACTCGTGAAACGTGTTAAGCCAGCTGTTTTACCAAATGCAACCCCCTTTTATACCAATGAAAGGACACCACACAGATATATATTCAAAATATATATGTATTTATTTCTCAAAGTAACCCCTAGTCTCTTTATGAGCACAGGAGCACAAATCGTCAAACAAGATTATCACAGAATACACAGAAGTTGCACGTTATATGGATAGGCCCTGGTGGCCACTCAAACCATATACTAAAATAGTGGTATAAGTACCACGAACAGAAAAGGGAAAAGGCCTAGGGCCTCTAGAATCGCTGGGCCTACAAGGAGCTAACGTCAGTTAGTGACCAGGAGGTCCACGGGTGGCGTGTGCAGAGCAAATAGTCACACGCGTGCTCCCATAGGTTTCAATGGGTGCGTAAAAAGTACAAAGTTACTGCAAAGGAGATCTTCCGGGTTGACTAGGAACTTAAGATTTGGAACACAGGCACTAGAGATGTATTACTACACATGGGCACCGGAGTACCAGCTTTACCTCACCCACAGGAAGCGGGTGCATAGGCCTCAAAGTGCGTCGGGTTTCTTCTATCTGTTCCGTGGAGCTTGAAGACAAAGATGCTGCAGGCGGTCGGTCCGGGAGAGATGCAGTGGATCCAAGAGTGGATCGGAGATATTGAAGACCTGTAAGCAGAGGGGACAGTGTTCACAGTCACTAGCCAGTGACCAGCGTGGCACCAGGTGGGTACCAGGCGATGTCGGGTGCAAACCGGTGATGAGGGGTAGCTTGTCTCCGCAGCCACGTGGTCCCTGAAAGTCGACGACGTCCAGGAGTCGGCTCACGAGCTGTCCCACGCAGGCTCTCGCTGTCGGCGGTGTCGGCGACTTGATCGAAGCAAACAAGCCTTGGCAAAAGCAATTGCAGGAGGATTCGGAAATCAGCTGTTGGTTCTGACCAGCAAGGTCAGAGGGATTGCTCCTTTGGAGGGGAGCAAGGGCCAGTCTGGAGCAACCAGACCAGCGGTGTTTGTCGTAGATTTCGTCGCCAAGATGGCCACTAGCCAGCGGGCCAGCAACCGGTTAGGCGCGTCGAGTGGCAAAATGCAGAAGGGCCCCACGCAGATCGTGGAGATGCTGGAGGGCTCACCTTTGGTGCAGATGCTGCTCGAGGGTTGGGCTTCTCAGGACCCAAAGCACAACTTGGAGGGAGCCTCGGTTGTTGCACTTGTAAGCTTGTCGTAGTCGTTCCAAGATGGCTGGCTCCACGTGTCTCGGTGCCTCCACGGGTCTCCTCTTTTCAGGGACTGTGGATCGGGCGGTGAGAGGTCTGGAGGTCCAGGTCTTGTCAGTCTCTGGGCTCGGGCTCCGGCGGGAGGCGGCGGCAAAGCAGACGGTGATTCGCTGGATGGTGCTTGCGTTAGCAAGGTGGTCACTCCCTGACCACAGGGGAGATTGGCTTCAGTCCTCTGTGCAGCAGAGCGTCGAAGTTCCCGTCTTCTTCTTAGTTTTAAGTTGATTCCAGGATGTCTGAAGTCTTAGGACACAGCTCCTACCTTTAAGCGGATTCTAGGGGCCGGACTACCTGCTAGGTCCCTCCCTATGGGTGGGACCAGGAAGGGGGGTGGTTACACCCCCAATCCTTTGTCCAGCTCGCCCCAGGCCCGGGACTGGTGTGCCCCAGGACCGGTTTGAACTGGCATATGCACCGAGGCTCCTTGTGAGCCACAGGCATGTCTGGTTTCTTTCAAGCCCTACCTGACCAATACACAAAATCCTGTCTGGGGTGGTGCACGCACCTCCCCTGGCAGGAAACCCTTTGTCCACACCTCCCAAGCTGGAAGGACTCCCAGCAGCAGGAGGGCAGACTTGTGTCTGTGGTGGCAGCATCCATTTTGTGGAGCTGAGGCTATGTCTGATTTTACCCGGGTTTCAGGTACTGTACATGTCGTGTCCCTCTAGAAGGGTGGAATGCTAACCCCGTCGCCAGAACTGGCGAGGGGTTAGTATTCCAATTCGTATGACACCTTACTCGACATGTTTTGATAAAGCCAAACCAAAGATAGCATTTAACCGCGAGGTTCATAATGCACTTTAGAGTATATGGTATGACGATATCTGGAAACAGTAGAAGGAAGTTGTTCCGACCACTGCAGACAGGCTCAGCTCATGCCAGAGCACCATCTCACATGGAACCAAGCACTCTGCCTTCAGGATTGTTAAGGCCTGCCATAGGAGTGACTTATAGGTTACCAGGTGTCCCATTTAAGTTTAGGTATAGGTATACTACACCTAAGTAAGAGGTGATTACACCAACTTACCCCAGCTGAGTGATCAGCCAGTTGTGTCAGATTGTTAGGCCAAGCCTGGGGTGGCATAATACATGCTTCAGCCCCTGGCAGGCCTTGGATACACCAATGCCCTGGGTACCTAGTGTACACTGGTACAGGGGCTGACAGGGTGATCCAACCAATTGGGTATGTACCTAGGGTACATGGAGTCCATTTTACAGAGAGAGCAGATAGCCTGAGAGCCTGAATGGCAGGATCTCAGGCCAACTAAGTCGAAAAACCAGCTAGACACTAGGCAAAAATTTGGGGGTAACCATAGTCAGATATCCACCTTCCTACACGGTTGGAAACAGATATGCCAACGATGTTGCGCAATACTGTGCCAAGACGAATCAGTCCATCAACAGGGACAGAGAAGGGGAAATGTCTTTTCTCTCTGTGATGTTTACTAATGTCCTAGAGACCTGGGATGAAGTGAAACAGTTGCAAGATGAGGCAGGAGAGGAAGAGAAAAAAGATTGGATTAAGGCAGGATGTGCTCCAAGAGAAACAGACCATGTTTGGGTCTACAGAGATGGCAGACCAGTGATGCCCAATTCAATCTTGTCGTCAATGGCAAGGATGTATCATGGCCAGGGACATTTGGGGAGGGACGCGATGGTTAGGTCGTTCAAGCAGACCTGGTACAATGCAAAGTTCAGGACAATTGCAGAAAGCATCTGTCAGATGTGTTTAGTTTGTCAGCAATTTAACACTGGGAAAAAGACAGTGGTGAGTCTGGGAACAATAGGCAGAGAAGGAGGCCCTTTTACAAGAATGCAGATTGATTTCATTGAAATGCCCCAAGTAAACAGACTGAGGTATGTTCTAGTGGTAGTCTGTTTGTTTTCAAGGTGGGTGGAAGCTTACCCGACTAGAAGAAATGATGGATTAACAGTGGCAAAGTTACTGTTAAGGGAGTTGATTCCTAGGTACGGGTTTCCAGTAACAGTTGAGTCTGATAGAGGTGGACACTTTCAAAATGAGCTTATGGGTTTGATTTGTGAAGCATTGAAAATACAGCAGAAGCTACATTGTGCATACCGACCAGAGGCTTCTGGTCTGGTTGAACAGATTAATGGCACAATCAAGAATAGGATTGGAAAAATGTGCTTAGCCACTGGCATGAAATGGCCAGATGTTTTGCCTCTAGTTCTGATGACAATGATATCTACTCCAGATAGAACTACTGGTTTGAGTCCGCACGAGATAATCATGGGACGTGCTATGCGCCATGCATTCGTGCCTGTCAATAAGTTGGTGACAATAACTGATGACATGATTTTGGATTACTGTAAAGGCCTGGCTGACGCAGTTCATTCTGTGTTTCACCAGGTTGGAGAAGAAGCTACCACACTTGAGAAGAAGCAAGCCCATGATCTGAGTCCAGGAGACTGGGTGTGGATAAAAGTTCACAGAAGAAGAAATTGCTTGATTCCAAGGTGGGGAAGGCCAAGACAAGTTATTCTGACTACGACGACTGCAGTAAAGTGTGCTGGAGTGAAGCACTGGGTACATGCAAGTCATACTCTGAGAGTTCCAAACCCAAAAGAAGGGACTGGTAAAGAGTATTTTGAAGAGTCAGATTCCAGCGATGATGAAGATACAGAATCAGTGGGGAAAGAAGTAGGAAGAGCTTCGAATGAACCACTGCGAGTATCAGAAAAGAGATCAAATTCTGTAAGAGAGCCTGAAGTTTCAAACAGCAGTGAAGGAAAAAGAAAAGAAAAGAGAAATCACACAGAGACTACTCCTGAATCAGAAGAGGAGGAGATTGAAGAACCACTTGAGATTATACTTGAAGAAGTAGGGTCAGAAAAAGATAGAGAGGGACAGATTGCGGAAGACCCCCGAGGAGGTGTAGGGAACATTCTTGATGAGTTAGGTGAAGGGACAAGTAGACAGCAAGAAGATTGCGTGTCGGAGACCCGAGGAGGGACAGGAGTAGGGAAGTCTCAAACAGTGGTGAAAAAATCTGTGGAGAAGAAGAGAGCTGCTGGAAAACGGAAACAAGAGGCACTTGAAACAGATGATGAAGATGAACAAACAGAGGGTCGAGTTCTGAGAAAGAGAACTTGGATCGGAGAAAGAAGTAATAAAGAAATAAAGCCGAAAAAGGTGTTAAGAGGAGACTGTTGGCCTAACAACAGAGTTAAGAGGCTGAGATACAAAATAATAAGAGCAAATACATCGAAAGCTGAACAGGTGAATGAAGTTTCGAGTCAAAGTTCAAAAGCTGAAGGAGAAGAATCAAAGGAGTCAAACAAACCAGTGGAAATAAAAAGAGTAAGAAGACCCAACCAAAAGTACAGATCACCGGAATGGTCTTATGTGGCACTGTCTGAAGGAGGAAAAGAAGAAGCAGTGACTCGAGATAATCCGGAAGAGATCTTGAGAGAAGTGGTTGAGGAAGATACTGGTGAAATTCTGAAAGTACTCTTGACTGACATTGGAGAAGAGTCGGGTACTGAGGATTTTGATGTTGGAGATCTGATACAATTTGATGTTGAAGAAATTGAAGTGAAGAATGACAAGTATCCAAACTGAGTGAAAGAAGGATTCACTTGGATCAAGTGAACAGAGAGATCATTTGGATAAACTGAAAGCTGAAGAATTGCCGGAGGATTGAAATTGAAAAGTTCAAACAGTAGTGAAGTAGTAGAGGCTAAACTAAAATGGCTAACATAGAGGATAATAGAAATAGATGTGCCTTCTTTAAGAGGTGGTGTAGGGTGTGCTGCTGCTGTGCTGGATTATTAATGCTTCTATGGGGTGTTTTAGTTTTATTAGTTACTTTTAAAGTAGAGTTTGAGATGCATACAGAGAATGTGACAAATGTAGAGAAGAATTCACAAAAAGTAGTTCCAATTAGAATTAATAATGCTTACACACACAAAGATAGGTCAATTAATAACTTTTCTAGTAATGTTTTTTCGAAACTGTTATATGAATATGTGAAGACAATGGAAGTAAGGGATTGCTACGTCTGTATGCAATTACCTGCATCCGTCTCAGAGGGTGTTACTTATCATCATTTACCAGCTACATATGGTATTTCCTGTAGTATTTTAAGTAGTGTTTTTTATTTGTTAGGGAAAGTAGATTATAAGATGTCTAACAGAGATAGTATTTTTGGGCACTTGCCAATGAACAAAGAGCTGAATCCAGCTAAAGAAGCTAACACTTTTGGTGAGATTTTTATTGAAGAAAAAGGATTAACATTAGATTACATTTTTAAGAATAATTTAACTTGCAGTTTGAAAGGAGAGGAGAAAGCTTTCCTGGATATGGTAGAAGAAAGGAGATTGAACATGCATGAGAAAGCAGGAAAATATAAAGTGAGTGAGACAATTTGGGACATTGAGATGGGAAAAGAGTTGAAGAATGGGGCTAGTCCAACTTTAGCTCTAGATGCACCACAGAAGGGTAAACTTTGTATTACAAGAAGGAAATCCCAATATGATACATATTTTGTCGGGACTAGTGAGTGCCATGATACATACTTCATTGCAACAGGTTGGGGTTTCAGAGGTGGAGAAGATACGATTTTTCCAGGAGTATATTATGTTTGTGGGAATAAGGCTTATTACAAGTTGCCTGACCATTGGTATGGCACGTGTTATGTGGGCCTAGTTTTTCCAAAGATTTTTCATATAGATAAAGTAACAGATGTAGAACATATTAACTTACTAATGCGTTTTAAGAGAGAAACTTGGTCTGAAATAGTGGGTGATATTTTTGGGGTTTTGATTCCAGCAGTGGGAATTTCTTTGAATGCTTATGGAATTCGGAAGCTGTCTACAGTGGTTGATCGCTTATCGACAAATACCGCTGGAGGGTTTCTTTTGGTGAATACGGAATTAAGTGCCGTACGTGCCATGTCTATGCAAAATCGACTTGCCCTTGATATTCTATTGGCCAAGGAGGGTGGAGTCTGTGGAATGCTGAAAGTTCAACATTGTTGCACTTACATTCCAGACGAAAGCAGAGACCTAAAGGTCTATATCAAAAATATTACTGATTTGCATGAAGAATTAGTACCACTTGAAGCTGAGAGTTTGTGGACTAAAATAGCTAATAAAATGATAGCTGTTAAGGATTTTATTGCAAAGATAGGTAGTACTATTATAGGTAGAATATTGTTTCCCTTGTCTTGTATAATTGTGGCTTTATTAATAATAAGATTGGTGTGTGTGTGTTGTAAAAACAGGGGAGGGAGGAAGAAATTGAATAAAGAAAAGAAAAACAAGAGGTTGAAGAGAGAACCTCAAGAAATTGAATTGGAAGAATTGAGGGAGAGTGTTTACTTAGAGACAAAAAGGGATGATGAAAGAGTGACTGGTGTTTAATGTTGTGTAAAGGGGAAAAGACATTTCCGATTTCTCCTAAAATGGGACTAAATTTTCACAAATTTTTTTTTTTGGGTTTATTTGGTGATAAAATCACCAAAGGGGGGATTGCTGGAGCAGAGTTTTCAGTTTGAAAATTCTGGGGCTTTTGAAGCTCTGGCATGTCTATTCGTTGTATTAATTTATTAATAATTAATAATTAATTATTTGTCTTGTGCAAGTGCGTTTATATTAATCAATCCGTTTGTTTTAACAAGAAAGAGTTACACGTGAGTGTGCTTAAATGTGCTGACTGATAATAACGCGCGTGTTAAAAGAGTTAAATGTGTTTTCATGTTTAAACGTTGCTATGTGCTGTTTATTTTTGAGCACAAAACGCTTTTGAATTAATGCTTTTCCATGTTGCAAGTGCTAGATAAATGCATACACATAAGGGTATTAGTGGGGTTAACACTGTTTAATCACTATGCTGTAGTAACGTTGTTTTTGTCTCTTTTAATTAAGATGGTCTATTAAGGCCTATTTTGGCCTGAGAAAGAAGGCTGAATAGTGAGCCTGGCTGTGATTATAATTTGAAAACTGAGACGAGGGAGACCCCTGCTGGAAATGGTCCTGAAGCTAACTGACCATGGTCCTTGTCGAAAAACTTTCCATGAGGACGGCAGCAGTTTTTGGGAGATCTCCAAGAGAAGTGAAAGTGTCCTTGGCAGCCTTGGGAAACAAAGGAGCCTTAGAAAGAAGCTCTGAACTGTGGCTCGATGGCCGAGGAGAAGCAGGATAATTGTGATACATGTTTTGTTTTCTTGGTTCCTGTTCCGTAGTTTTCGCTATGTGTATTTTTCCTGAGCGGAGATTCTCAAATGTAGCAATGTTACATCCTTTCCTTCTCGCTCTGCTCAGCAAGTCCGGCGGACATTATGGTTTTTTTCTATGTTCCCAATGTATCTTTCTATTGTTTAGAGTATTATAAGATGTTAGCCTAGAGAGGGTCTTTTGCCACTTGCCATTTTGCCTTTGCCGCGTATCGAACCTGCGTTGCTGAGGATTGATGCTGAAGGGACTTCGTCTTGAGAGACATTTACCGAGAGACTTGTCCTGACCCGTTCTGACATTTAGCTAGAATAGGTAACTATGAGAAATGATTTACTCTGATTGATTTTCTTGACTAATTTTAGATAAAGCAATATAATTTTAAACATGGTGTTGGATATTCTTTCTTGTCAATTATTGAGTTTGCATTATTGATTATTGTTGTATATATTGTATAGACTATGCTTAGGGACAGTCACAAAAACCAGGTCTTATCGACCTCGATATAGATGCAGGGTGTTTAGGAGTGTTTTCCTTCCACAGGTTTATTGCTGGTAGAGTATTTGAGCGTATGTTAGTGAAATGAGCCCTAGCGTATGATGTATGCATGTGCGTGTAACTGAGATTACTCTATCCGTGGTAGTGGGAATATTGTACACACCCTGATCTCTATCAGTATCAGCAGTCCTGCTGTGGGAGACTTCTAGTGGCAACAATAGGAGATCGTGGCTCCCAACAACCCGCAGCAGCCACGGGGATTTCATTTGGGCTGGCTCACCAATACTCTGGCCGCTCATGGAATGCCGCAGAATTTTGTGGAGTTTTTCCTGTAACTCCACGGTATTCCAGCGACTGAAACTCTGGAAGCTCTTCCCAGGCCTACAGAAAATGAACAGAACCCACTCAGGAACTCATGCACCCATTCACAGAACAGTTCAGACACTCTCACAGCCACTTACAGACCCATTCCCTAATGCACCCAATCAGATGAGCTCAGACACATACACCCACTCAGAAACACAGACACTCATGCACCCACTTTCAGAATCACTCATACCCTCTCTCACCCACTCACACATCTACTCAGAGATTCACACAGAACTCGCAGACTATCTCAGAGACTCAAACACCCACTCGCAGACCCACTAAGACACTTACATACCTATTACAGTCCCACTCACACTGTCTCACACCCACTTACAAACCTACTCAGACACTCATACACCCACTGAGACACTAATGCACTCACTCAAACACTCCGTGTCAACGGTTAGTGGTTACTGTTAGGAAATACAATTTGAAAAAACTATAGATATTCACTGAAAAAAACAAAGCTTACAGAGACATTATAGTTAGGAAATAGAATTTAAAAAACTTTGAAATTCACTGTAAAAAATCAAAGGTTATAGAGTTGGTTTTAATTAGGCTAAGAGTTTACTCATACAAAACCCGTGAAATCAGCAGTTCTAGTTACCTGACATAACTTTAACTTATGCCCCCGCAATGCACTGCTTATGACCACATATTGCATCACGCATGACATGGTAAGTGACCTCACTGATTACATTATCCGCTGAACTACTCACACACCCACTCATACCTACAACCGACTTCTCAAACACCCACACAAACACCTACACAATCAGTCATATGCCCATTCACAGACCCATAGAATCGGCCATACCCACACTCATCCATACAGACACTCACCCATGAACCCACTTACATAGCCAGTCACTCATCCATCCAGGTACTAACATAGCTACTCACTCACCCATACAGCCACACACATACCCATTCACTCACCCACACAACTACCTACATATCTATACACACACACTCACACACCCACTTACTCACCCATACAACCATTCACAAAGACACACACTCTCCAATAAAGCTAGTTCCATACTCCATCACTTACCAAAAACCCACCCCAACAGCCACTCTCTCACCCATGCAATCACTTACACACCCAGTGACTTATACACCCAGTCACTCACCCAAGTCACTCAGTCACCCATACAGCCACTCACACACCAATACAGCCCCTCACATAGCCACTCACTCATACATACAGGGAATCACAGTCACTCACCCATACAGCTACTCACACAGCCACTCACTCCCCCACACAACTACATACATAGTCATTTACACATTCATACAAGCACTCACAGCTGACTCACTCACCTATACAGCCACACACACAGACACTGAGAGTGCAATACAGCCATTCACACATCCACTCACTTACCCATACCCCCACTCAAAGAGCCACTCACTCACATGCCCACTTACACACCCAGTCAATCACCCACAGAGCCACCCACACACACTCACCCACCCATAAAGCCTCTCACATAGTCACTCTCAAACCCATACAGCTAATCCGATACCTACTAACCTATGTCGTTTTCTTACTCTAAAAAAATCTAAATGGTATTTTATGAAGTATATTGAAGTTTACTTTCCTAGTTGATGTCATCAGTGATGTCATTTGAGATATCATCCGTGATGTCACTGACCATGTCATGAATGATGTAAAATGTGAGTAAGTTGGTAACTATACCTGATGAGTTTCACTGGTTTTGTAGGAGTTAAATCGGAGCCTAACTATAAAGTCCCTGTAACCTTTAATATATATATATATATATATATATATTCCAAAACTCCTCGTACTTCCTTTCACGGCGAACAGAGAAGGACGGACCCAAACAGGTAAGGCAGTAGATGTAATTTATTGACTCCCTCTGCGACGCGTTTCGAGCACCCTGTGCCCTTGATCACACCAATATATATTTATATATATATATATATATATATATATATATATATATATATATATATATAAAACTATGGCCAAGGGATAGTGCTGAAACGTCTTCTGTTGTGCCACTCCACAATATAGCTGCTCCCTTTCAACACAGTGGGCATTTTTAACTAAACGTCCCTTTTGAGAAAATTGTTTTCTTTTTAGAATAAACAGTTAGTGAGTATTAAGCTAATATTCTGACTTCAAATTATAATATTCTAATGCTTACAGATGGTGAAAAAAAGGATAATACGCACCCCATACATCATTCCTATTTTTGTGAGTTGCACATCAAACCAATGACTGTTCTCCCAACTGCATACTCAGTTCAACGTTCTGAATATGTTGGTCTACATTTGTTACTGAGCTGACCATTGTGTGAGTACTTTATTTCCACTCTTCACTCATCTTGTATTGTAGAAGAAAAATGTGGGAAATGTAGAAACCTATTTTAATTAGGGATGGGCAAAATACACATAAATTGTGTAAGAGTAATTACTCAAAATTCCACACGAATTATGTGAAATATTAAAACTACACAAAATGGCATTTAATGCGCTATTGTTTCGCAAATTACATCCTTATGTCTATTGTGGACATGAGGGCACATTTCAAGTTTAAAAATAGGGGGGGGGGAACCCAAGCCTAAGTAACAACAACCCTTTGCCCTCTGGTAGTTTGCGTTGTTTCCGTGCTCCTACACTAAACGTTTGCAGAGAACATCAAGTAATTACGCCACATGGTATAATAGCGTAATTTGGGGAATTTCATGTAACAAGCCGGCGTAAAGGCAATTAAGCCAGGGCTCAATTTAAATAGGTTTGAAACCTCAGAACTAATACTGAAGCCAAGCGCTGACTATTATAACGGGATACATCCTATTGGTTAGGACAGTATTAATGTTAAACAGTTTTCTGTCTCACAAATGGAGTTGGAAATAAGTTACACAACTTGGGTTTTGGGAAGGAAATGATTCTTGTTCTGGATCTTTGGAAACATGGCACTTGGACACGCCTGTGTGGGAATACTTGACAGTATTTGGGGACCAAGAATTATATAATTTGGGGAGTAGGAAAGAAGGTCAAATAGCTTAGTATGCCTGTTGGGTGGTACAGGATGGACATCAGCAAAGAGCGCATGCATAAGAACCTCAGAAGATCTTTCTGCCTTCTGGTGCAAGGTACCAAATGTGCAGCCACAATCTGAGCCAACCCACCAAACCACAACATGCAGCAATATTTTAGTCTAGATGAAATTACTACACTTGCCACAGACCCCTTGTTAGCGAGAGAAAGAGTATGCCCTTAACACTAACAAGAAGGGCCTGGTTACGCCATTGATTTCTAATGTAAATGATAACTTTTGATTTCAAGGTTCACTCTCATTAACACATATAAGGAGGTAACAGAAAAAACCAGCTGAATTGTAAATACAAGCTGTCCTGGAACCCCACACTTATAATTCCCCATCCCCCAAAATCACAGATGCACACTCTTCTCCAGGAAAATCCTGCAAAACGTGTGCAGAATAAAGGAGTCCATAATGTAGGAAAACATTTGGGAATTGATGCAAAAACACCAATGTCCAGGCTTATTACCTACTCCTATGGGTTCAGCTCTTAATGATGCAGTAATACTGCAAGGCAGAACGCGCACACTCAGCAACATTAATGAGAAGTTGCAGCTACCACAGCCGAAAGAAGAAGGCTTGCGTAATCAGGGGTTTACAAAGGGATCAGGCAACGCCTTATCACGTTGTCTAGTTTCATCAATATTTATTTTCAGCCAATCAAGTCAACCCTTTGACTGATGATACTGAGACATAATCTCAGCTTCAGCACCTGTGTCCTCTCATCACTGTTCAACCAGAGCATGATCTGTGTCATCAATGCACGTTTGCACAACACCAGAAGGTGAGAAGTTGAGCCAGGAGATGCTTAGATTTGATGAATGTGAGGTTCACAATGGGTAGCCACAGGCACACTGCAGGAATGAACACTTGACTGAAAATTGAACAAGGAGAGCTACTGACTGGCTCTGGTCCCTCTATAACGAACACTGCCAGTGCCAGATACAACGCCCAATCCCAGATTGCGGAAGGCAGTTTCAAACAACTGTATGTTCCAGGGCTGTTAAACGCAACCGAGCGGTCTATTGAAATCTGTATGTTGAACTTGCTTCTTTTCCATCACAATATACTGGTACTAAAAACAAGATGCCAACACTAATCCTGGCAAACACTCAAGAAAACAAGAGCTGAAGACCACCAACTATCTTGGCAGTAGAAGCCTTTCTTGGGGGACCACAATCAATCAGGGGTTTATATAGCGCGCTACTCACCCGTCAGGGTTTCAAGGCACCGGGGGGGGAAGAAGACGGCTCTGGATCAGTCGAAAAGCCATGTCTTGAGGTCCTTCCTGAACGTGTGCAGGGTCAGGGAGCGTCTGATGTTCACCAGGAGCTTGTTCCAGGTCTTGACTGCGATGTATGAGAAGGCTCTTCCACCGGTTCTATTTCTGCGGATGCGGGGAACTTCTGCTAGGGCGAGGTCGGCGGAGCGGAGGTTTCTCTTGGGTGTATGGAAGGAGACACTCGTTGAGGTATTTGGGTCCGATGTTGTTGAAGGCTTTGTAAGAGTGGGTGAGGAGCTTGAAAGTGACTACACTAAGGAAAATGATCATCGAAATATCAACTAATCTCCGGTGTCAGTTAAACACAAGCCAATGGTTACAACAATCAGAGCAACTTCTGAGCTTCTCGAATCCTTAAGTCTATGGGGCCAACAACTTGCTACCTATTAAGGTTGTTAAATAATAAACAACAGCAAACTTTTATATGTACTCAGTTTGCAGCCCATCTGCCACACAATCCCTACTTCCGGACATTTTGCTTCCTGCTCAGCATACATAAACAAAACAGAACTTACAGGTGGCAATGTGGCAGGATCTGGAGGCAAGGAGTGTAAAGTAAAAAAAAAAAGAAAAAACAGCAGGACCAGGGGGCATCCCTGTTAAAACTAAAAACTGGAGATCGACCGCAGAAGCGAGGCGCTTTTTGAATCCTGGGGCCGAGGCACGATAAAAGACGTTCCTGGTGGCTCCGAGCTGCTTGCTAATGATGGGCATGTTTGGCTGTCTTCCAAGGGGCTTGACCCCAAAAAGGCAATCACTTGCTTGAAAGTTTGCAGGTGGGCATTAAAGGAAGGTAGTCTGGTCCAGACTATTTTATTTACAGTATCTTCCCCTTATAAAATGGCTATTTGGTTTCTAGTAACTTTCCCAGTCCAGCATGGGGAGTTTCATCATTTCCCGTTTGTTCCATATACTAGTTTTCCAGTTTGGGTGAAGGTTCGTCACAACGCAGCAGTGTTCCTTTGTCAGTTCTTCACTCTCGCCCCTGCGGGTTCCTGTTTCTTGTGCTAGGGGGATCATCTTTTGGAATTCTTGTCCTACATACTGGAATCCCCCATTCTGCATTCTGGAGTTGCACATCCTGGAAGGAGGATTTTTTATACCTATGGCTTTTTCTTCCTGGGCCTGTGACAGCTTCTCATTGTCCCCTGTTGATCACAAATTTGAGTTGTGTGATTACATCTTGGCTTCCTGAATTAATTTTGGAAAGTCCAAGTCCTGGCTTCGAAAGTTAAATCAATGAACACACTCCTGTTGAAGCTAGCCAGTGGCTGAAGGAGGGTGACCCATTGCCACAATCCTGTGTGCCGTATTGTGCGGAAGAAACATTTCAATGATATGTGCATGGCAAACCTAGAACCGGAAATGATTTACCAATGCCCTGGAGCTCACTGATCACGCGGAGAACATGGACTCCGCCTCGCAGAGCGGTACAGTCATGCTCTTTATGCCTCAGGTGAACATATATGTGACTGCGCAGCGCGTGATGGCACATGGCCATAGTGCCTTGTAATATGTAAATGCCTTGCAGTGATGATGGGACACCCCTGCAAAATATGAAGAGGAGCCCCGGAGTCTCCAATATCCCATAGATCATCATTGGCCTTGGGCGGAATGGGGGTCCCTGAAAAGGTTTGGGGCACATCTGCTCCTCATGAGATGCATGTGTCTGCTTTTACACCCCAGGTGTCTGAGAGCGCCATCTAACACGTCCATTGTAAGCAGTGACAAGGCTTCAAAGAGCTAGAAGGAAAAAAAACACGGGGTGTATGTGGTTCCCCATTGCATCTGCGCGCGCAAAATAAATTGCTTTCATCTCACGCACCCTGAATATTGCCTTCGATCGGGAACAGGAGGCCGCTCTCGTTTCCAGGAAAACAGAAGGGTTTGTCGGGAGCATGGAAGCCAGGCTTGGAGACCCCCCCCCCCCCCCCCCCCCCCGCTTCCCTTCAGGTGTCAAGCCCCTCATTACTGACTCATAAAACTGCAGCCCAGGTGGTTCCATCGTCTACTGGGGAGCCGTTTACACTCATTTTACCGCACTGGCACTTTTTATTGCTTTCTGCTGGTGATAGCGCAGACAATACGTGGAGCGCGCCTCGCGAGATCTGAGGAGAAGAGGGCAGATGCTGGGGCCTTCGCTGTGGACCGCAAGGGAAATGACAGGTGCTTGCGAAAGGCCTGTAAGATCGAAGGAGAGTGATCCAGCAGTCAGCAAGCCCACAAAAAAGCAGGAAATAAATCTATCTTAAATCTGTCTGTCTGTCTTATTTCTTTCTCTGTCTGCCAAATTAATATCTTAAAGAAAACCTGATGTATATTATAAACTGGTGATGAGGTTAGAATTTACTTCTACTGGAAATCCCGTATTCGTTTGCCTTTAAATGTCGCCCTGTTTCAAGTGTCTCCACAGAACCTTCCACTGGAATAGCATAAATCACAAAGTTTAGTTTCGGCATGGCAAGTTTTCCGCAGATCCTTCCAGGGAGTTAAAGATAAAAGGGCAGGGGTAAAAAAAAGTTCTGTTTTTACAATTTTAGCTGCTCTAGGAAAATGTGCTCTCTACCACAGAAGGAATGACACCCAACTGGGTGTGAAGGAAAGATTTTGTTCAGAGATGTGACTTTGCCTGGTTTGGTGTAAATCAATTTGTCATTTTTGAAAAAGAAGGGATATACTGCTGCCAACATTTTAAAGGAAAAAAAAACATTTTTTTTTCTCCTAGGATTCATAGATTTAAATTTGGGTCTATGAATAAAAGAATTTGCGGTTACAGCTGGCATATTTTTTAAAAATCTAGATAGCTTTTTCTTGCAAATTCTGAAAAGTTAAAACCACATTTAAATCTTGTTTCAAGTAAGACCACGCACAGTAACCATGGCGGGCATGGAGGCCAAAGGCCGTGCACAGCAGGGGTTTCTCACTCCACGAAGAGTTGGTATGAGAGCGTGGCATCGCCAGGCTCTGAGACTCACCCCCAACAGTATATGGCCAAAGGCTGTGCTCAGGGTGGTTCGCACACATTGGACACAGTCCTGAGGCCGACCGCTGCTCTGCACATTCAAAAGCTGCATTCTGCGAGGGTTGATCATCTATGGTGTGATGGTGCTGCCCCTGCAGCCAACACCCCTCTGCCATTATAGAGGCTGGTGTATTGTATCGGCAACAAAATACATTATTTAAAAAACTTTCTTCGGCGTAAGTTAGTTCACGTTGTTGCCTGTTCCTAACACCTTAATAGTTGTTTACAAAAAAATTGCGCATTAAACTTATGTTAAAACTATGGCTATGAAATAAAACCAAAATACTCCATAAATTGGCCAGTTATGGTTAGCTACATAAACCATAACTTGTGCCCAAATTATTACAAACATAAGTCACCCACTAAATGAACTTAAATACATTGAGAATAGTGTTGCAGCAACATCTTCTGCCAGCTCTGCTCTTTGCTTGCAGAAGTAGCACGCTACTTAACACTTAACACATTGTGACCTCACACACCAGGCCTCCCTTGATCTCACCCACTGAGGCCTCCCCTAACCTCACCCACTGAGGCACCTCACCCACTGAGGCCTCCCCTAACCTTACCCACTGAGGCTTCCCCTAACCTCACCCACTGACACCTCTCATGCCCTCACACACTGAGGCCTCACCTGACCTCAACCTCTGAGGCTTCCTCTAACCTCACTCACTGAGGCCTCTCCTACCCTCACCCACTGATGCCTCCCCTAACCTCACCCACTGAGGCTTCCACTAACCTCACACTCCGAGGCCTCCCCTAATCTCACCCACTGAGGCCTCCCCTGACCTCACCCACTGCGGCTTACCCTAACGTCACCCACTGAGGACTTCCCACCTTCACCCACTGAGGCCTCCCCCACCCTCACCCACTGAGGCTTCCCCTAACCTCACCCACTGAGGCCTCCCTTACCCTCACCCACTGAGGCCTCCCTTACCCTCACCCACTGACGCCTCCCCCACCTTCACACACTGAGGCCTCCCCCACCTTCGCCCACTGAGGCCTCCCCACCTTCACGCACTGAGCCCTCCCCCACCCTCACCCACTGCTTGGCGTAGGCATTCAACGCAAGTAGCTCTTTACTCGTGGCATTGAAGCCTGCACTAACCATGATGATAGGTTCCACTGACTCCTGAATGAAACAGATATTTAGGAACTTAATGAAACATAAAAATATATAATTCTCATATTAGTAAAAGACTGATCCGCAGCTGAAATTTATAGCAAGTAATCCGGCTAGATTTATTTGCAGCTGGGGAGTGTCATCACGCTTGCAGAAATACCAGCTGCGGATATAGAGTCTGTCGAATTTCCTTGGATTGAGATGAGCTTCCCTCTTTGGTTTGCATGGTTTGTGTCTCTCAAACTGGATTGTGCGTTTGATAAATGCCATGGCAAAATGAAATCCCATATTTGAGGCATGGCATGTGTGAACGTTTATCCTACATGGATCTTCATGGGAAAGAAGACACATTAATGAAGGATACATTATATACCGATGCATTTGTTCTAGTAGGAATGCTTCTGTTAAAGTGATGTTTACATTTTGGTGTCTTTTGTCTTCATGAAGAGATCTGGTGTTCAACCCCTCAGAGCTCCTCCCATACTGCTGATTCCCTGCTGCTCCCCCCTCTTTTGCCTTCTTTGCTTTTGCATGATTTTGCACCACTTCTTCCACCATCGGAGTCCCGTGAATCATCATCTTTCTAGACGCTGAGCTGGTTTCGACCAACCTTATGTCTTCGCATTTGTGTTGGAGACAGTGCTTAATTTGAGCCGGTGGTTTCTAGTTCTCGACGCCCGGCACTTAATTGTCAACGCCAGTGCTTGTGACAGTCTGTCACAAGGTGGCGCGCTGTCTGGCTAATTTAGGATGACTACAACAACAGGTAATAATTAATTCAATATACGTTATAAAGAACTATTACCTGCTACACAAGCCATTCTTACAGCTTTTGGGGCTTCTTGTAGGAGTGTGATGGTTAGTAGTTGTGTTGTTACTATCACTGGCAGCCCAACATGGGCAATGTGTTGTGCAAGCTGCAGTGGCCTCATGGTAAGAGCCCTGGAACTTATTTTTCTTTTACAAATTAAGCACTGGTTGGAGAACCAGGATAAAAAGGCGGTTCATGCTAAACTCCAGCATCCTGTAATGGTGATCATTGCACTGTGGGTCCCTTTTCCATTACCATCACCAGATGCTTCAAACGTACTAAGTGCAATCAACGTTTTTGTACCTGGATGAGAAATAAGCTGTCTGTGGCAGACAACACATCGGAAATGCAGGGCCTGCCATAGAGTTTGCTGGACGGTACTCCATCTTTCAGGGTGGCAGAGGACTTTATATCTGCCACCAGGAAGGATTACTATCCACCAGATTTGAAATGACCGCTGGACGAGCAATGATCTTGGTACCCAGCAGGAAATGCCATTATGGCGGTTCCTGTCAAGCTACCAGAAGTTGATGGGCGGCTGTCGTAAGTTTTGAAAACCATCCACAAAACTTTCACAAGCTTTGTGTTTCAAAAGCAAACTCCCAAAGTGAAAGTTTGTTATTGAAAAATAAAAAGCTAATAACCCACACAAGCCGGGGCTTAATCCCTGAACGTGGCAGGCACTATAGGAGCAGGCAGTGTAATGTCCTTTCTCCGATGGCCCCTGCTCCTTCAGGCCATGGTTGAGAGCTTTCTGAGCAGAACAGAGACTCTGGCAACAGGAAGCTGATGGTCCTTCTAATCCCAGATAGGGCGGGCAGACCAACATTTTAGCAAACAAGGGACTCTGTCATTTTTGCAATGGAGTACCCGGTGCGCCAAACTCTAAATCAACTCCTAAGACTTAACCAGACTGTATATAAAGAGCTAAAGAAGGAAAAGACCAAGAGGTGGGCCTTCTCAGTCTACACATGCGGCATTTGAAACACAATCTCCATCAGCACCAGAAAGGCTCCTACCCTCTTGCAATTCAGTAAGTAAATGAAGACATATCTCCTGGCACAACCCTGTTACCGCACCCGTACAGAACCCCAGGCTTTTCGTTGTGATCCTCCCTTTAGTGCTTCTCAGCTATGTGCCATCTCTCTAAATACCCTACCTTTCATAAATACATTATTGATATTCATGAAAGATCATATACATTTTATACAGGTTTTTGTTGTACATTTTCATTGATAGGGTGCAAACGTGGAATCTTGTGGAAAGATTCCACTAGTATCTCCAGAGCACTGCAAGGTCAAAGAAATGACAGACATGCAGTACACAACTGCATGACATACCATACCATACCATACTGAACCATACCAAACCATAAAGCATTATGGGCCTGAATTAGAGTTTGGTTGGCGGGTTACTGCTTCACAAGCATGACGGATATCCCGTACGCCGTATTACAAGTGCAATTGAATATAATGCACTTGTAATACTCCAGACAGGATGTCTGTAATTTTTGTGACGCAGTAACCCATCCGCCAAACTCTAATTCAGACCCTTTGCCAGGTCTTTGTTAAAGTTTTGTATCAACATAACATCAGAGATGACGTCTGCATTGAGGACAGGACCCACGTCTAGGTATGATCAAAAATCTTATATAAGCACTTCTGCACCAGATATTTAACTGATGCTATATTATTTTATTTTCAGGATCTCTCCTGGAATTACATTCTTTAACAAGTTTTTGGTTTTGTGCAGACCTGCAGTGGTAGGAAAGATACTCTTTCTATAGTCCTGGCCATGTGTGTATAAAAATATTCCGCACTGTAGTAGCAGGACACAGATTTCATCTAACTTCCACGTATGCTGTGCACAGTTACCCGTAGGTGGCTGTTCAACATTGCGCTATGTTCCATGCTTTAGTGTAGGACCTGCATCGCAGCTACAATGATTGCACATTACAAGTGAGATGATATGGGTATATTTATTTTGGAGTTTTATTAATATAAACGTATTGTCTTATGTCCACTGCGGAATCAGGAACTGTGTAACTCAGCAAGAGCTGTGGCAAACCTACACTAACCAGAAGACTAGTTTTCTGATGGCTACATTAACTAGAAGACCAGTTTTTCGAAGGCTACATTAACCAGAAGTCCAGTTTTTCGATGGCTACATTAACCAGAAGTCCAGTTTTCCGATGGCTACTTTAACCAGAAGTCCAGTTTTCTGATGGCTACATTAACCAGAAGCCCAGTTTTCCAATGGCTACTTTAACCAGAAGTCCAGTTTTCCAATGGCTACTTTAACCAGAAGTCCAGTTTTCCAATGGTTAAATTAACCAGAAGTCCAGTTTTCCAATGGCTACTTTAACCAGAAGTCCAGTTTTCCAATGGCTAAATTAACCAGAAGTCCAGTTTTCAGATGGCTACGTTAACCAGAAGTCCAGTTTTCCGATGGCTACGTTAACCAGAAGGCCAGTTTTCCGATGGCTAAATTAACCAGAAGTCCAGTTTTCCAATGGCTACGTTAACCAGAAGTCCAGTTTTCCGATGGCTACGTTAACCAGAAGTCCAGTTTTCCGATGGCTACGTTAACCAGAAGTCCAATTTTCCGATGGCTACATTAACCAGAAGGCCAGTTTTCCGATGGCTACATTAACCAGAAAGCCAGTTTTCCAATAGATACATTAACCAGAAGTCCAGTTTTCCGATGGCTACATTAACCAGAAGTCCAGTTTTCCGATGGCTACATTAACCAGAAGGCCAGTTTTCTAATGGTATCTCACTGGATGTGTTGAGTGTATTGGTCTTGCTGCAGAGTCCTTAAGAATTTATTCAGCAGGTTACAGTATCATTATGTGTGAAGGTACCTGGCTCTCTGCTCCCGTGTTATATTTGTGATCTCATAATTTATAACATTTGTATGTGCTCTTATACGGACTGAAAACAAATGGGAACCAGTGCTTCTACCATTGTAGCATTAGACTTCTTCAATCTTTTCCTGCTGTGGCTCCTGATTTCCCTTCTAGTTAGTCTATCTTTGCTTTCCAGTCTCTCAGACCTGTGCCCTAAAAGTCAAGGTGGTACAGGAGGGCAAATCTGTGACAGATTTTTAAGGTAACCATTGGCAAGGTAAATGAGTTCTATTTAGATTTATGGTATGGAAAGCAACCATGTGGAAATCCAGAAAACCCGCCATGAATCTGTATTTGTTAGGCACCCTTGCCATGCCACATAGTTTGTGTTATCTTCCCAATTTTGGTTTCCAAATTGATAAATTTCAGTGATTTCCATCACCACCAGCTATTTTCCTTAGGTATATTTTGCATCCAGTTGAGGCACAAGTTCAGATAGATATATGTACAGGTCAAAGTTGATTCCTCTATTGATACATGGTTAAAAATACTTCTCTCTGGTCTCCCACAAATATTCCTTTCTCTCCCAGAATGTTTTACTTCTCAATTAACCACAAGAAAGCGAATTGTTCATCCAGATGGAGAAATGCAACAATAGAATCCATTGGCCAGAATGACAGTCTGGTCAAGCTGGTCTACAATAGGAAATTACGTTTTGTCATTGACTTCCTCTGGAGTGCGTAATCTACTTGCGCCCATCAGGATGCACTGGACTATTTGATTAGAAATGTTTATCTGCTCTCTCTTACCCGAAAGGTGTCCTGTCCTAGCTCTATAAAATTAACAGTGATACAGATAATTAGAGAGTTCATGATGGGAAGGGCCAGGACAAAAAGATTTTCTAAAAAGATGGTGGTTACTTTGTAGGCACCACTCAATGGAGCGAACCATTCTCACACTGAGCGCCAGAAATACAAAATAATGACCCCTGGGCTTGATGACTTCGAACTTTGTAAAGTGACACTTCAAGTGTCAATAAAAGCTTCTCCTAGCTCCCACCTCCATCCCACCACTGTTCTCATTTTTGACTAGTTGTCTTGGTAATTATGTTGTGCTTTTATTCGTTTGCGAACAACATTTGGCGCCTAAGGAACCACAATGCACTATTCATACTCAATTTCTGAGGCTATTTCAGGAAATGACCAATCATCAGGGCTTCAGTGCAAACTCATAATGGATGCAAAATATTGATTTGATGAACACAAATTGACATTGTATTCGATTAACCTGTGCCCTACAGAAACCGCACTTTTAGCGGCGTGTGCTCTAGTCTAGATAGAAATAGTGCATCAATTCCAAAAACATTGTACGTGTGCAACTTTCACATATGACTACAGCAGGGACCAAATTCAAGATGTTCAGATAGAGTGTAGCAATAGGTGGCGCGCAGCAAAGATACCTCAAGAAGACTGTACGATGAGCAGTCTGACCGTACTATGTGATATTAACCACGCCTACCTGGCAACTACAGGTTAAACGACTCCTACCTGCCAACTGCAGGTTAAACGACTCCTACCTGCCAACTACAGGTTAAACGACTCCTACCTGCCAACTGCAGGTTAAACAACTCCTACCTGCCAACTACAGGTTAAACAACTCCTACCTGCCAACTGCAGGTTAAACGACTCCTACCTGCCAACTACAGGTTAAACAACCCCTACCTGCCAACTGCAGGTTAAATGACTCCTACCTGCCAACTACAGGTTAAACAACTCCTACCTGCCAACTACAGGTTAAACAACTCCTACCTGCCAACTACAGGTTAAACAACTCCTACCTGCCAACTACAGGTTAAACAACCCCTACCTGCCAACTGCAGGTTAAATGACTCCTACCTGCCAACTACAGGTTAAACTGGCCCTTGATTCACGCCATTCTCTGTGTCTCTTTCTTTCTCTTTCCAGCTATATGTTTCTCTCCCGCTCTCTCAAATAGCTCTCGCCCCTTGTTCTTTAACTGTTTTTTTGTTGTTTTCCCACTATCCTATTTCTAATTCATTTTCACGAATCTCACGCTGTCATGGAAACTGAACATGTGCGGCCTTCATCATTGAATATGTTGGGAAATGAGAAACAGTAGTTGTGCCAGTGGGCTTGACCCACAGAGAGGTGGATTTGCCTTTTGAAAATAAGGTTTCTTGTTTTTAGCTTGAGGTCGACCAGTAACGTCTCTCAGTGTTCACCAATCCCTAGAAATCCCAGCCCTATAATCACATTATGCCCCTCGCCCCCCCCCCCCCGATTGTGTCCCACCATGGGCAGTGTTTAATTTAATCTTCTTTTGGAAGTTTTCAGTACACAAAAGCTGAAAAACCTCAAAATGTGTGATTGGGGAAGTCAAAGACGTCTGCAGATTCATCTGTGCTTACAATATGATGACCAGCTTTACCTTCTTTAGAAGTATTCTTAACTGCTGGGCGCCCAATTTTATTTGTATGTTACGTTACGTTATGTTACCTTACGTAAAGTATGGTATGTTATGGTGTGGTGTGTTGTGCTGTGCTATGGTATGTTATATTATCATATGTTATGGGATGGGATGGTAAGATATGTTACTTTGTGGAGGTCAGTGGACTAAATCATGTGGGGCAAAAGGAAGCGTTTTGAGGTATGCCAAGGGCCAACCTAGCCGCTTTAGTTTGAATGTCTCAAATCCCCCAGTGATTAATTTGTCAAAAGTAGGGATAGGGCCCAAAATTTCCTTCGGAGCCTGCCACAGTCCTCTGAAATGCTAGGTCTGCTGAATGAAAGGCTGGCTAGGCTTAATTCCATCTCATAGCGCCGTGTTCCATCACCGTCCACTTCTGATCGCATGATCTCACTCCTGCAGGTCCCTTTTCATCCCCGCTCTCTTCCTCTGCCACGGTTTCCCTGTATTTATGGTCCTCATTGTTTTCCCCTTCTCGTGCTCGTGGTCAAAGTCTGAGGATGAAAAATACGTCCAGGTCCCTAAGACTGAATGCTGCGCCCACCACCGGCATACATTAAGCACTGCCTCTACATGATGGGAGGATGAGATCCTTGGGCCTGCTCTGCCTTCTCTGTGCACTCAGGGCAGAAAGAAAGTCATGGCAGTGGACTTTGATTGGCTGCCACCCATATCATGACTTCCATATCTTTATTTTTATTATTCATGTTCTCTCCTTTAAGAATTTTTTGCATGGACATATATCGGTCAATGTTTTCAAAAATGGAAATAAGTCAACTTCAGAAATCATAGGCTTTGACTAGTATGAATTCCTCTCATAACTATCAGGTAAAGTTGTGTCTATTGGAACTTACTACAATTTGAACATCATATCCATAGAGCATAAATTATCCCTTCTTAGGTGGAATTAGTGCGCTCAGCCGTATTTCTTTAAGGCATTCTGGCACTTCTGCTAATGGTTTTTGTGGGCAGAACTGATCTACATGAACAAGAAAGTAACAATAAAAAGGACTGAACTCACTACTCACACCTTCTAAGAGAGAAATTGTGTTTGATGCTTCCTTGGTAGTGAACGAGAACTACAAGTACCAGAATGCAATAGAAAAAAGCAAGGAGTGGAAGAGCTTCTCTCACTCTTTATGATCCAATTGGAAATCTGAGGATCCGATGAGCCTGGACGCGCAACAACTCGTAGGGTGTGGGTGAAATAGCCGACACTGATTGTACTGTAAAGAAAATTGAAAATATTGCAGACAAACTACCTAGCCAATATTACTTCACTGATTCACATAAAAGTCAGCCAGCCACCAATCAAAACACATCAGCATGCTGGCTGCTGCTGGAAATCTCATTCCAAGATCCTATACTCCTGGCCACTGGAATTCTGCTATTCTCTAGCCTTTTCTGTCTCATTGCGGATCTACCAAGCATGCCACATAATTTATCATATGCCACATACATTTCAGATTTCAAACGAAAAGAATGTGTCCAACTGAAACAGATCAAAGTTTACAGTACACGTCCACTCCTGGTGCTTTGGAGTGGCAGAGAGGTGAACTGGCCATCTTACCATTGCTGAGTTCTGTATTCAGGCGTGAGACTGATATCAAAGAGGGTAAATGTTTGTCCAGACAGTAGTAAGTGTGCTAAAATGATAACATTAGTGAAATAATAGTTATGTGTGCACCATATTAGATACACATATAATTTGCTGGATGCAGATATCATTCGGAAGACAAAGATGTCATTTTTTTCCTAGACAGGCATATAGTTTGCCGGACGCAGATATCATTCGGAAGACATGGATGGTATCCTTTTGCTAAACACAGATATCATTCGGAGGACACGGCTGTTATCCTTTTCCTAGCCACAAATATCATTTGCTGGATGCAGATATCATTCAGAGAACACAAATGTTATCCTTTTCCTAGACACACATATCATTTGCTAGACACAGATATCATTCAGAGAACACAAATGTTATCCTTTTCCTAGACACACATATCATTTGCCGGACGCAGATATCATTCGGAAGATACAGATGTTATCCTTTTCCTAGACACACACATCATTTTCCTGACGCAGATATCATGCAGAAGACACAGAAGTTATCCTTTTCCTAGACACACATATCATTTGCCGGACGCAGATATAATTCGGAAGACATAGATGTTACCCTTTTCCTAACCACAAATATCATTCGCTAGACGCTGAGATCATTCAGAAGACACAGATGTTCTCCTCTTCCTAGACACACATATCATTTGCTAGACGCAGATATCATTCGAAAGACACAGATGTTATCCTTTTCCTAGAGACACATATCATTCGCTAGACGCAGATATCATTCGGAACACACAGATGTTATCCTTTTTCTAGAACACATATAATTTGCTGGATGCAGATATCATTCGGAAGACACGAATGTTATTCTTTTCCTAGACACACATATCATTCCCTAGATGGAGATATCATTCGGAAGACACAGATGTTATCCTTTTCATAGACACCCATATCATTTGCCAGACGCAGATATCATTCGGAAGACACAGATGTTATCCTTTTCCTAGACACACATATAATTTGCTAGACGCAGATATCATTCGGAAGACACAGATGTTATCCTTTTCCTAGACACACATATCATTTGCTGGACGCAGATATAATTCGGAGGACACAGATGTTATCCTTTTCCTAGTCACACATCACTTGCCAGGCGCAGATATCATTCGGAAGACACAGATGTTATCCTTTTCCTAGACACGTATATCATTTGCCGGACGCAGATATCATTCAGAAGATACGCATGTTATCCTTTTCCTAGACACATACATCATTTGCCGGACGCAGATATCATTCAGAAGACACATATGTTATCCTTTTCCTAGACATACATATAATTTGCTAGACGCAGATATCATTCGGAAGACACAGATGTTATCCTTTTCCTAGACACACATATCATTTGCTGGACGCAGATATAATTCGGAGGACACAGATGTTATCCTTTTCCTAGTCACACATCACTTGCCAGGCGCAGATATCATTCGGAAGACACAGATGTTATCCTTTTCCTAGACACGCATATCATTTGCCGGACGCAGATATCATTCAGAAGATACATATGTTATGCTTTTCCTAGACACACGTACCATTTGGTCGACTTAGATATCATTCGCAAGACACAGATGTTATTCTTTTGGTCGACACATATATTATCCTTTTGTCAGACAAAACACTGTTCCGATTCATTTCCTAGACATAGGCACTATCCTTTTTCTATACACCTTTGTTAGACGCAGATAATCTACTTTTGCAAGGCACATATGCTATCCTTTGCTAGAGACGCATAATATCCTTTTGCTAGACATATATATTAGCCCTTTTCTAGACACAGAGTCTGTCCTTTTGTTAGACACCGATATTATCCCTTTTCTTGACACATATATGCGCCTAGCAAGAGGATATGATCTGGGTCTAGTAAAAGGATAGTATCCGTCTATAGCAAAAAGATAATATATGTGTCAAACATATGTCTTGCATAAGGATAGAATCTTGTCTAGCAAAAGGATAATATATGTGTCTAGCAAAAATATATCTGTGTATAGCAAAAGAATGTCAGTCTCAAGAAAAACTATACTATATTATACTTTTGTTAGCTATAGATACTATCCATTTATATTGACAGATATAATCTCTTTGCTAGCTGCAGATAATATCTTAGCTAGACGCATATTTCCTTTTGATGGACTCAGATGGTATCCTGTTGCTAGATACATATACTATTCTTTGCTGGAGGCACTCAATTTCCATTTGCTAGTCACAGATATTATCATTTTACTAGACATATATTTGGCACATATATTAACCTTTTGATGGGCAAAGATACTACCCTTTTGCCAGACACAGATACCATGATTTTGAATGCGGCTTCCTTTATGGCCGCAATGCCACAGAGTGAAGGATTTGTGCCGTCTTGCAACTCTGTCTTGCAGGGTGCCCAATAATCTTTGCTGCGTTCACCTTTCTGATTGCAGGTGAGGCACAGAACCTTACATAAATGTCTGTGTAGGTTCCCAGAGTGACCTCTCAAGTTCCTCTTCAGAAAAGACTGCACAGTTTTGAAGTCTGTTGTAGCTGAGACAGGTGGATCAAGGAAGGTAAGCTGAATCTCCAGGAGAGCTGTCTCTAACGCCATATTGACCTGGTGGTTGTAGCGGTGGCCACAGGCGCTCGTTGTTGGAGACTGAGGCACATTTTTTTAATATAAGACTTTGATCCAGAGCATGAGAGAGAATGGAAGAAATGGAAGAAAGAAGGGGGAATTAAAAGATAACAAAAAAAGACAAAAAGATGCACAGCGGGAAGGTGATAGAGCATTTAAAAGGAGAGAAAACGGCAGGAAGTGTAGGGTGGTGGAAGAAAAACATGTGAGGTTGAATCAAGAGTAGGCAGCAGTGCTACTCCGAGGTGCTGGATTCAACAGTACTTACCGTGGGCTCCGAAGGAAGCCTTTGGATCCATGCTCATAATTTATTCTAAAATAAAAACTAACTGTAAAGCAGAATAGGTGAAAAGAAGATGGCAAGAGGCAGACAAAACACGGGAGTACCAGTTGCGATCTTAGAGATGCACACAAGACGCCCACCTGGTATTGAAGAAGGAAACCCAAGTGCAGCAAAGAAGAGGCAATGACTTCAGAGAATGATCATCTCTGACCTCAGCAGAACCGAAGAAGGTGACTGTGACTGACTGACCCCTATCCAAAGGGTAGCCCTATCTTTAACCTTCTCCATGTCCCAAACAAGGCCAGTTGCAGGAGAAGTCTTTACAATCCGGCCACCATAGAAGACACCAGCAGGGGGAGCCAGACTGTGGCTATGGGCATAACAGGCCAGCAAAATGTCCAACCTCGCCTAGGTTGGCAAATATACCTGCACTGGCCATTGTCATAAAGCGGCGCGCGAGTAGATGCCGACAGGATCCCCAAAATCTCTGACCTGCGCACAAGTTGATGCCGACATGATCCTCCAAATCTCTGACCTGCACACGAGGCCCTGCCTAAATATTGCATAATTATATTGCACAGTGTTGCACATCCTATATACAGGACGAATATGTTATTTAGTTGAAACAGGGGCAGGAAACTGACAACACCAGCAACTGCCACGTACCAACCCCAGTTTATTTACAAAATAAGTCATGAAAAAGCAGAGAAATGATCCACTTTAAAAACCATGAGTGTGTTTTAAGTAGTTGCTAACCTTGTTTTCCTTTATAGGGCTGCGGTGCTTGCAGCTATAAGCTTCCCGGAGAGCCAGACAGCCTAACAGAGAATGATTTTCCCAGAGCTAAGATGGCCGCCAGTCTCTCAAGACGGATGATGGTGCCTGTGCTCATTAGAGCCAACTGGGGAGCCAGCTCTGGTGTGAGCAGCCTGGGAGAGGATAAGCCAGGTCGCCTATGAGAAGTAAAGCATAGGATCTGACTGCAACAGCCATGTGCTGTATGTAACGGGGGTAATTGCACTTGTGTTAAAAATATGACATGTTGCAGCAAAAAACGATCAAGTGATGTATAGAAAGTACATGCGTCTGCATTATATTTGCTTTATTGCATGCTGACACAGAATTGTTATAGAGCAGTGAATGTGGGGTGTGTAGAGTACTTATGCCTATGGACTGCACCGTTTTACTCCTGCTATTACAGAACATGTGAAGACAATTTACTAATTCATTTTACTGCCTGCTGATACAAAGAAGGAACATGTCAAATGCAGATTATTTCCACTTGTTCATTGTACTCCTCTTAGTGCATGCTTTAACAGTACTGTAAGGCACAATAAGCATGGTGTGTAGACAGTGGATCTGGTGTGCGCAGACAGTGGGCATGGGGTGTGTGGACAGTGGGCATGGGGTGTGTGGACAGTGGGCATGGGGTGTGTGGACAGTGGGCATGGGGTGTGTGGACAGTGGGCATGGGGTGTGTGGACAGTGGACATGGGGTGTGTAGGCAGTGAATATAGGGTGTGTTGACATTGGATATGGGTTGTGTAGACCGTGGATATAGGGCGAGTAAACAATGGATAAGGGGAGCATAGATAATGAAAATGTGGTTTTTAGATGGTGGATATGGGGTGTGTAGGCAGTGGATATGGGGTGTGTAGACAGTGGATATGGTATGTATGGACAGTGGATATGGGTTGTGTAGACAGTGAATATGGGGTGTATGGACAGTGGATATGGGGTGTGTAGACAGTGGATATGGGGTGTGTAGGCAGTGGATATGGGGTGTGTAGACAGTGGATATGGTATGTATGGACAGTGGATATGGGGTGTGTAGACTGCGAATATGGAGTGTGCAGACATTAGATATGGGGTGTGTAGACTGTAAGTATGGGGTGTGTAGATAGTGGATATTGGGTGTATAGACAATTAATTTGGGGGTGTAGACAGTGAATATGGGGTGTGTAGACCGATGATATGGGGTGTGTAGGCAGTTGATATGGGGTGTGTAGACAGTGGAAATGGGGTGTGTAGACTGCGAATATGGAGTGTGCAGACAGTAGATATGGGGTGTGTAGATAGTGGATATTGGGTGTATAGACAATGAATTTGGGGGTGTAGACAGTGAATCTGGGGTGTATAGACAGTGGATATGGGGTGCGTAAACTGTAAATATGGGGTGTGTAGATAGTGGATGTAGGTGTAGGCCATATAGAAAATTAATTTGGGGAGGTAGACAGTGGATATGGTTTGTGTAGACAGTGGACATGGGGTTTGTGGACAGTGGACATGGGGTGTGTAGGCAGTAGATATAGAATGTGTGGACAGTGGACATGGGGTGTGTGGACAGTGGACATGGGGTGTGTGGACAGTGGACATGGGGTGTGTGAACAGTGGACATGGGGGTGTAGACAGTGGACATGGGGTGTGTGGACAGTGTATATAAGGTGTGTAGGCAGTGGATATGGGGTGTGTAGGTAGTGGATATGGGGTGTGTATACAGTGGATATGGGGTGTGTATACAGTGAATATTGGGTGTGTGGACAGTGGATATGGGTTGTGTAGAAAGTGAATATGGGTTGTGTAGACAGTGGATATGGGGTGTGTAGGCAGTGGATATGGGGTGTGTAGACAGTGGATATGGGGTGTGTAGGCAGTGGATATGGGGTGTGTGGACAGTAGACATGTGTGTGAACAGTGGATATGGGGTGTGTAGACAGTGGATATGGGCTGTGTAGACAGTGGATATGGGCTGTGTAGACAGTAAATATGGGGTGTGTACACATTGGATATAGGGTGTGTAGATAATGGATATGGGGTGTGTAGACAGTTGATATGGAGTGTGTAGACAATTAATTTGGGGTATGTGGACAGTGGATATGGGGTGTGTAGATAGTGGATTTTGGGCATATAGACAATGAATTTGGGGGTGTAGACAGTGAATATGGGGTGTGTAGACCGTGGATATGGTGTGTAGACAGTGAATATGGGATGTGTAGGCTTTTAATATGGGGCGTGTAGGCAGTGGATATGGGATGTGTAGACAGTGAATCTGGGGTGTATAGACAGTGGATATGTAGACAGTCGATCTGGGGTGTATAGACAGTGGATATGGGGTGTGTAAACTGTAAATATGGGGTGTGTAGATAGTGGATGTAGGTCATATAGACAATGAATTTGGGGAGGTAGACAGTGGATATGGTTTGTGTAGACAGTGGACATGGGGTTTGTGGACAGTGGACATGGGGTGTGTAGGCAGTGGACATAGGATGTGTGGACAGTGGACATGGGGTGTGTGGACAGTGTGTTGAAAATTGAAATAGCGGTGTGAGTAAGCATTTACTAAAGACATGAATTCCCCTTATATGACCGAGTTTCTCTCGTTTTGTTGACTAAAGTCTGGACTCCATTTTGTATTGTCATGCCTCCACGTGCGTAGCACGAGAAGAGTCCTATCTTCGTGTTAGTTGCTCTTGCAATCTGCCTAGTAACAGTCTATAAATAGCTCCTTTGTCCGTCTGGCGCATGCCCAGACTTGACCACATCTGTTATCAGTTAGTCCTTACTTGACCATGTTTTCGCGGGCTCAAGGAGTGTGTCAACTCCGCCCACATATTGATTCTGTATTGAAAATGTCCATAAAAGGCAATATTCCTTGCTTCATGTTGTATCCACCCACTTATGAGCCCCTCTGTTGTGTATAAAAGGGGACCGTGTACGCAAGTTCTTTGTGCTACTCTATGCAATACTGAAGGGTGTTGTATGGATTGTAGGACCACCCTTAAGGGTTAATAAACTTTGTCTTTGTACTTTGCAGTTTCCGTGCCAACTTCCTTGTAGATTCCATTTGCAGGAGAGTGAACCCTTGTGTCCTGCTGGCCTAGCTGGGGCCTGTATTCATCAATTGGCGCCCGTCACGTGGGGCTCATCGGCGACTCGGATGCTCGAAGGATTGGTCGTGACGAAGGTGAGGAATTTGGCCGGGGATGTGATCACTGCCAGAGGCACTTTAGTCCTGGCATCCCGAGGTTTTCTTCCTTCCCTTCCGAGCTGACCATCTGGGTGGCGCCGGTCCTCGACTGAGACCTCTTCTGTCGGTCCTGCCGTGACAGCCGTTTGGGCGAATTGTGGAGCTTGGCAGTTGGAATCTGGACACTCTTGATTGGTAAGAACCGCTATACGGTACTTGCTCCGAGTTTTTGAAGCCGGGTTTGGCTATTTGAGTTTGATTTGTGATGACCGGTCATATCTTGTATTGATTATTGTGAGAATATATGCGTTGCAACACATATAGGCAGGTAATGTGGAGATATTTCTCCGGAGCTGTGTAACTTTGAACGGCACAACGTTTAAGTGCCATTTTTTTGATAATACTGCATATTTTGCATTATTTTTGAGCATGCCTGCTTTTAGCGCACTCCGTAAGTGGTGCTGCTGCTTTGGAAACCGGTTAAACCTCGAGGAATCTGCTCCAGCTCCCCCAGAGGGGACTCCTAATAGGGATATGTATGTGAAGCATGGTCTTTCTTCCATAATGTACAGCACAGTATGGAGGAAATATACCAGAAAGGATCCTGAGTTACGATGGCCTTTGTATGGGTCGTTTGATATGCGTAAGATTGAGTATGTGGAACAGTGTATGTGTAAACGGCGTGCTCGTCAAGACATGTTTGAATGTGTGCGATTATGGGTGAAGGAAGTGCGTGAGCGAGAGAAACGTGAGAAAGCGCTGTTTGATAAAGAGCAACGGAAGAATGATCATGTGCGAGCACAAGAAGCGAAGCGTCGGGAGGACAGAGAACAGACGGAGAGACAAGAGAAAGAGCGTAGGTTGCAAGTCTCGGGTCAATATGCTGTCCGTCAGTCACTTTATCCTGTCCTTAATAATCCTGACGATGATTTTTATTTACTAGATCGCTCTCCGCCCCCTTATGTTGGTGCGTCTGCCCCGGGGCCACAGGATTCTGGATCGGCGTCGGGTAAGGTAGACACGCGGTCCATGTTATCGGTTGACCGAATGGGTGAGCTTCGGCAAGTTTCCTATCGTGCACTTAAGGGCAAGTTATCCCTCGATGAATTGTTGGACTCTTGGGAAACGTGGCAGGATAGAGAGAAGTTGTATTTTTTGGGCTACTTTTCTGATGAAGTGATTACTGTCTTTCGGAAATATTCGGCAGTTTTTGAGCCTGATGATGTAATATTAGATGCTAAAGCATTGCGTAACGGTGTTTTTTCTCCCTCTAAGGCGCCTGATGCGGCTCGACGGCTGTTTGCATTGCGGGACGCAGCGAGTGACCTTAAAGAGAGAGTGCGCCTAAAAGCAGAGGAGGAAAAGCAGTCGGCTTCACGTGTCGGTGATGACCAATCATCTACCTCCCACTCAGATAAGAGCGACCTAGTGCATGCTAAACCAATGCGAGAGGCGGCACCTTTGTATGTTCCTCCTAAAGGAGCGGGAACTAGTGCGGATATTACCTCCGCTGACGCTAAAGGATATTTTGTGTACAATTGGGTTTATACTCCCTGGCATAGGGCTGACGTTATGGCATTAAAGAATGCGTTGCCTGATCCCCGCAAGAATCCAGCGGCCTTTTACGAAGAAGTCGAGGGGGCCTTGAATTCTTGTACTATGACCTTAGCAGATATAGATCTGTTCTTTGGGCTTATTTTACCACCGGATATGTGGCGATCCGTACGGAAGGTGGACGATGTTGCCGCTTTTAAGGCTCGGTGGTCTGAGCTTGAGGATGAGGATAGGGAGAGGAAGCCCGCGCAGAAACCACCTCAAATTATTTTAGATCTCCCTGCTGCTATTCTGACTAAGTTGAAAACAATCATTCCCCCTAAAAAGATTGACTGGAACATGTTAGCCTCGTGTAAGCAGAAAGCCGATGAATCAGTTGCAGATTTCTTTACGCGCTTTGAGGAGACGTTTCATGATTTTAGTGGTCAGTCCCTTACGGATGATACGGGTCGGCACCTTTTTGCTGATAAATATGTGGCGAATTTATTACCGGCAATAGCGGCCCGCCTAAAGGCGAGTGAAAGTTCTTGGTCCACGGCGTCTCCAACAGCCCTCCTGACTATAGCTCAGTATTATGAGCATCAGGAGCAAGAAGCGAAGGGGCAGGAGGAGAAGAAGTCGAAAGATTTAAAAACGAAGGTGATGTTAGCGCAAGTGTATGGTCCGCCTCGTCGGGGTATCAATAGAGGTAGGGGAGGATCTTATGGTCCTCCTTTGGGCCGATCTGATTTGAATAGGAATCAATGTGCGTATTGTAAACAATCTGGACACTGGGCCAGAGATTGCCCGACGTTGTATGCATCGCGTCAGGGGCATAATCAGGGTGGACCGAGAGGTAGAGGGGGTTTTTCGAATTTTCGAGGGAATTCTAATGATCACGCCCGCTTTGAACCTACCGGGCAGCAACGAAATAGACCTAATGTCTTTGATCGACAGAACCAGTACCAAGTGTCAGGGGCCGACCGCTCTGGGTACCATGATTCACAGCATGCATAGGAATGCGTTGGATGGGGGTTGGAATTAGTTGAGGTGCCGGTTGATCAGAAGGGTCCTTATGTATCAGCGGAGGTTTTGGGTTCTACTGATCAGTTCCTAGTAGATACAGGAGCGACTCGTAGTGCGCTGTCTAAACAATTGGTTCCGAGGGCTCCCCCATCTGGCTTAATGGTTACATCGGTAGGGTTTGATGGTACGCTCTCCCGAAGCCCTCTTTCTCGACCCCTCACATTTCAGGTTGATTCTTTTTCTGCACCCTGTCCGTTTTTGCTTGCCCCGAACACGCCGGACAACATTATGGGTCTTGATATGCTAAAGCACTTCAGAGCTACGATCTGCTGCTCCCCCGCTGGTGTGCGTGTGATATTAAATGATAATCACCCTCTGTCTGAACGGATGTGTGTGGTTGCAGAGGATACCGTGTTAGCAACTCTCCCCCGTACTTTGTGGGCCATTTCGGATACCGATGTAGGACAGATGGTGATTCCGCCTGTCCATATTAGTGTCAAGGAGGGGGCGGTGTTACCACGCCTCCCGCAGTATCGTACTTCCCAGGAGGGGGAGGAGGCCCTTATACAGATTGTGCAGGATTTGATTAAGGTGGGAGTAGTGGAGGAGGTTCCCTACAACGTCTGTAACAGTCCGATTCTACCCATTTTGAAAAAGGATACGGATGCCAAAGTTTATCGGTTTATAATTGATTTGAGAGAAGTAAACAAGATCGTGATACCTCAATATCCAGTGGTTTCTGATATCACGACGTTGCTTACTTTGGTCCCGCCTACGGCGATGACGTTTTCAGTCATTGATTTGAAAAATGCTTTCTTTTCGATTCCTATTCATCCCGATAGTCGATACCTTTTTGGTTTCACTCTGAATAATAGGTCTTATCGATTTTGTAGAGTTCCTCAGGGCTACACAGAAAGCCCTAGCATTTACAGTCAAGCTTTGAAAAGACAATTGGACTCCTTTGTTCTGCCCGAGGGTGTCGCCCTCATTCAATATGTCGATAACATCTTGTTGGCGGCTGACACTCCGGAGTTGTGTGAGAAGAGTACGTTGTCCTTGCTTTCCTTTTTCCACAATGACAAAGTATCTCGGAAGAAATTGCAGTTCTGTAGACCAAAGGTGACTTATCTGGGTCACCTTTTGTCTAAGGAGGGGCGTGCACTCACACCAGATCGTATTCAAGTAATTTTGGACACGCCAGTGCCTTCCACGCAGAAGGACGTGCGTGCATTTTTGGGTCTTGTTTCTTTTTGTAGGCAACGGATACTGGGTTTTTCACATATAGCCAAACCATTGTTAGCCCTTTTGACAAAAGACACACCTATTCCGCTTCCTTGGTCAAATGAGTGTGACACTGCCTTCCAGAAATTGCGACAGGCCCTTTGTTCAGCACCAGTGTTAGGGACCCCTGATTATACAAAACCTTTTTCGCTGTATGTGCATGAGAAAGATGGATGTGCATTATCAGTTTTAGTGCAGATGCACGGCGACAAGCAGCGCCCTTGTGCATATTTTTCGGCTGTACTTGATCCTGTTGCCCGAGCATTGCCTGGTTGTTTTCGCTCGGTTGCGGCGACAGCTGTGTCAATACGCCAAAGCGAGGGAATTGTGTTATCTCATAAGCTGCTGGTATTAGTCCCCCATGCTGTTGATGCCCTGCTTAATCAGACAAAGACGCAGCATTTGACCAGTGCCCGTTTAACGGGATATGAGCTGACGCTTTTGGCTCCTCATATTACGTTAAAGAGGTGTGTAACGTTAAATCCGGCCACATTGTTGCCGTTCCCCGAGACCCAGTCTGAAGCACGGAAAGCACATGATTGTATTCTTGTGACTGAGGAACAAACAAAGGGTCGTATTGATCTCCAGGATACACCCTTTCCAGATGTAGATGGAGAACTGTGGGTGGACGGATCATGCCTGAAGCTACCAGATGGTACGACTTCAGCAGCGTATGCAATTACCACACTGCAAACAATAGTGGAGACAGCACGCATACCACAGAAATCAGCTCAAGCAGCGGAACTGATAGCATTAACACGAGCATGTGAGCTCAGTACAGGATTGTGTGTGAATGTTTATACAGACAGCCGCTATGCTTTCGGAGTAGCGCACGATTTCGGCCTACTCTGGAAGGAGAGAGGGTTTCTAACGTCGCATGGAGTACAAATAATGCATGGAGAGTTAGTTCACAACCTTTTGACTGCATTGACATATCCGAGGAAAATTGCTATCATTAAATGTAGTGCCCATAAGAAAGTAGTTGATAAAGTTGGAGAAGGAAATGCTTTGGCAGACCGGGTGGCACGGGAGACTGCGATGCAGCCCGGTGCTACTGCCGTGTATGTAGTAAAGTCGCAGGTAGAAAGATGGTACGATGCGAAAAGAGAGGTGCTGGAAATACAGAGGACCGCTTTTGACAAAGAACGGGAGCAATGGTCCAATGATGGAGAATTGGATGATGAGGGTTGTTGGAGAAATAAGCAGATGGATAGATGGAAGCTACCCACAGCTTTTGTACAACCTATGGTTCAGATGGCACATGGGCTAGCACATGTTGGAGCTTCCGCAATTGTAAAATTGCTTACCCAAGTCTGGGAGCATCCAGAGATTGCTAGCACGGCAAAGAGGGTGGTGCAGACCTGTATGATTTGCCTGAGGTACAACCCAGGAAAGGGTACTCGAACTCCAGCAGGAGGATTTGCGACACCTACTGCACCCTTTGAGGTTTTGCAGATGGATTACATCCAGCTTGAGCGCTGTAACAATTTGAAGTACGTTCTAGTAGTGGTATGTGCCTTTAGTAAATGGGTCGAGGCATACCCTACGAAAGACAATACTGCAATGACTACCGCCAAGATGCTATTGAAGGAGTTCTTCCCCCGACATGGTGTTTGTAGACTGCTCTGGAGTGATAACGGACCCCACTTTATAGCGGATGTTATAAAGTATGTTTTGAAGGGTCTGGGCATCACCCAGAAGTTTCACGCAGTGTTTCACCCTCAGTCTGCAGGACTAGTCGAGAAGTATAATGGTACACTGAAGCTCAAGATCGCTAAAATCCAAGCTTCGACGTCTTTGACTTGGCCAGATGCTCTACCGCTGGCATTATTGTCAATTAGATCGATACCGCACTCTCGAACTGGTCTTACACCGTACGAGATTGTCTTTGGACGCCCAATGAATATTTGGGGTCCACCACGACCTAAGGCTGTGTATGATGTACCTTGTGTAATGATGAATGATTATCTGGCACAGTTAACGGATAACTTGGTTTCTATTCATCAACAGGTCCGGGAGGCGCTCCCTGATCGGTCCACCGGCGAAGGTCACAGTCTCCGGCCTGGAGACTATGTCATGGTGAAGATTTTTGAAAGGACGAACAGCTTGGAGCCGAGATGGGTTGGTCCTGAGCAAGTCCTACTTGCAACGAGGACGGCTGTGCGGGTTTCCAACAGAAAGAATTGGATCCATTCCCTGCACTGTCACAAAGTACCGCCCGGATTGGTGGAGCCTGCTGTATTGACCGACCATCGAGAAATTCTGACTGCAGAGAAAGGCCGTGCTGTGGAACCGAACGACACTAAGGAGCTCTTTCCGGACCACGTGATTCCTGGAGGAAGGCGATATCATCTCAGACCGAGGAAGTGAATTCTTCAGTTTCAGGACACGTTGTCAGAACGGCCCTTGGATTAGTGAAACGGAGAGCCAATGAGGCAAGGGGGGGGGATCAGCCCTGCATTAGTGTAGCGACACCCGTCTTGGCCCGTTGGTGAAGAAATCGACCGCTGCCTAAGGGGAAGAGTTCTGACAACCTTTTAGTTTCAGCAAGATATTGATTTTTATTCTGACATGGAGAAAAAGAAAATCCTTTGTGCAACAGGTTTTATGTTTACAGTAGCTATTGTTGGGATAACCACATGGTTTGTGGAGGATGTGACTCCTGCTCGAAAGTTACTTGTCTTGACTACTCCAGTGCCTGAGGAGCACTATTTCTATACACTGCCGTATCAAGAGTTGAAGCATCGTCAGTCTTATTTGAATAACACTTTCATCCAGATGTTGCATCACACCCATGTTGCCACCAATGCTACAAACTGTTGGATATGTGGTATGATGCCAGCTCACCAGAAGAAAGGAGGAACTCCGTTCATACCTCTTCCTTTCTCTCATAACGGCTCCTGTAGAGCATGGTACACCTTGCTTTTTGCCACCCGGAAAACCTACAGTGGGACGATTACTCTTCAGACTTAATAGGGAATGTCATCAGGATAAAGATGGATATCCGCAAGCGAATGGGACAATTTGGGAATGGGAAGAGTATCGACCAGACAATGAATCGATTCCCTATATTTTCACGAACACCAGAGACACTGCGGGGAAAGCCCGATTTGTGATTCAAGTGGCACAAGCTCAAGCGGACCTGTGTGTCCAGAGTGTGGGTTATATTCCTGTTGGTGTTAGTGATTGCATCACTATTTTAAACATCGACGGATTGAATAACAGTACCTTCTTAGCATCCCATAATACATATTTCGTATGTGGAAATAAAGGTTATTACCGTTTGCCAGCCGGTTGGTCTGGAGTATGTTATGTAGCATTCCTATTACCCCCTGTATTCTTGGCACCTGCATCTTATCATAAAGATTTGAAGTTGTTGAATAATGTGACTGTAAATAGGTATAAACGTACTCTATCGATTGATGACGTGGACCAGACTGACACCAGTCTGCAGCAGTATATTGATTTTAATTTAGGATTGTTTTTCTTTGTTGGAGCTGCCCTGAATAGTAGGAAAGTTCGAAGGTTAACAAGAGTGGTAGAGGCTGTGACAAATCAAACCGCTGCTGCTCTTGGGAATCTTACGGAAGAATGACAAATTACTAGAATTGTTGCATTGCAGAATCGCATGGTGTTAGATGTTATGTTAGCTGACCGAGGTGGAGCTTGTAAAATTATCGGAAGTAGTTGTTGCGTGTTTATTCCTGACCACACGCCATCAGTTTATAATGCTATTAATAAACTGCATAAAATTGCAGCTGAAATCCATACAGAAAATGGTACTTGGACCTTTTCTGGATGGTTTTGGGCGTTGATCACCACATGGGGGTGGAAGGTCTTAACTGGTCTCTGTATCATTGTGGCAGTTTTGTTTTCTTGTTGCATTTGTATTCAATGTGGTCCTTTACTCTGTTCCCTATGTGTGTCACTCTGCATTCCTGATAAGAAAGCTATTGCCAATGTCACTTACCAGAAACATCTGACTAAAGAAATAGAAGAAATGATGAAGATTGATATATACGATGATTATCCTAACAAACCGGATGTCTTCAGTAAATGCTGAAAGGGTCGTCTGTTGAAAATTGAAATAGCGGTGTGAGTAAGCATTTACTAAAGACATGAATTCCCCTTATATGACCGAGTTTCTCTCGTTATGTTGACTAAAGTCTGGACTCCATTTTGTATTGTCATGCCTCCACGTGCGTAGCACGAGAAGAGTCCTATCTTCGTGTTAGTTGCTCTTGCAATCTGCCTAGTAACAGTCTATAAATAGCTCCTTTGTCCGTCTGGCGCATGCCCAGACTTGACCACATCTGTTATCAGTTAGTCCTTACTTGACCATGTTTTCGCGGGCTCAAGGAGTGTGTCAACTCCGCCCACATATTGATTCTGTATTGAAAATGTCCATAAAAGGCAATATTCCTTGCTTCATGTTGTATCCACCCACTTATGAGCCCCTCTGTTGTGTATAAAAGGGGACCGTGTTCGCAAGTTCTTTGTGCTACTCTATGCAATACTGAAGGGTGTTGTATGGATTGTAGGACCACCCTTAAGGGTTAATAAACTTTGTCTTTGTACTTTGCAGTTTCCGTGCCAACTTCCTTGTAGATTCCATTTGCAGGAGAGTGAACCCTTGTGTCCTGCTGGCCTAGCTGGGGCCTGTATTCATCAAGTGGGCATGGGGTGTGTGGACAGTGGGCATGGGGTGTGTGGACAGTGGGCATGGGGTGTGTGGACAGTGGATATGGGGTGTGTAGGCAGTGAATATAGGGTGTGTAGACATTGGATATGGGTTGTGTAGACAGTGGATATAGGGCGAGTAAACAATGGATAAGGGGAGCATAGACAACGAAAATGTGGTGTTTAGACGGTGGATATGGGGTGTGTAGGCAGTGGATATGGGGTGTGTAGACAGTGGATATGGTATGTATGGACAGTGGATATGGGATGTGTAGATAGTGAATATAGGGTGTATGGACAGTGGATATCGGGTGTGTAGACAGTGGATATGGGGTGTGTAGACTGAGAATATGGAGTGTGCAGACAGTAGATATGGGGTGTGTAGACTGTAAATATGGGGTGTGTAGATAGTGGATATTGGGTGTATAGACAATGAATTAGGGGGTGTAGGCAGTGGATATGGGGTGTGTAGACAGTGGATATGGTATGTATGGACAGTGGATATGGGGTGTGTAGACAGTGGATATGGGGTGTGTAGACTGCGAATATGGAGTGTGCAGACAGTAGATATGGGGTGTGTAGACTGTAAATATGGGGTGTGTAGATAGTGGATATTGGGTGTATAGACAATGAATTTGGGGGTGTAGACAGTGAATATGGGGTGTGTAGACAGTGGATATGGGATGTGTAGAGGGTGGATATGGGGTGTATAGACAGTGGATATGGGGTGTGTAAACTGTAAATATGGGGTGTGTAGATAGTGGTTGTAGGTTATATAGACAATGAATTTGGGGAGGTAGACAGTGGAAATGGTTTGTGTAGACAGTGGACATGGGGTTTGTGGACAGTGGACATGGGGTGTGTAGGCAGTGGATATAGGATGTGTGGACAGTGGGCATGGGGTGTGTGGACAGTGGGCATGGGGTGTGTGGACAGTGGGCATGGGGTGTGTGGACAGTGGGCATGGGGTGTGTGGACAGTGGATATGGGGTGTGTAGGTAGTGGATATAGGGCAAGTAAACAATGGATAAGGGGAGCATAGACAATGAAAATGTGGTGTTTAGATGGTGGATATGGGGTGTGTAGGCAGTGGATATGGGGTGTGTAGACAGTGGATATGGTATGTAAGGACAGTGGATATGGGATGGGGTGTGTAGATAGTGAATATGGGGTGTATGGACAGTGGATATGGGGTGTGTAGACAGTGGATATGGGGTGTGTAGACTGTAAATATGGGGTGTGTAGATAGTGGATATTGGGTGTATAGACAATGAATATGGGGTGTGTAGACAGTGGATATGGGGTGTGTAGACAGTGAATATGGGGTGTGTAGACAGTGGATATGGGGTGTGTAGACAGTGGATATGGTATGTATGGACAGTGGATATGGGGTGTGTAGATAGTGAATATGGGGTGTGTAGACTGTAAATATGGGGTGTGTAGATAGTGGATATTGGGTGTATAGACAATGAATATGGGGTGTGTAGACAGTGGATATGGGGTGTGTAGACAGTGAATATGGGGTGTGTAGACAGTGGATATGGGGTGTGTAGAGAGTGGATATGGGGTGTGTAGGCAGTGGATATGGGGTGTGTAGACAGTGGATATGGGGTGTGTAGACTGTAAATATGGGGTGTGTAGATAGTGGATATTGGGTGTATAGACAATGAATATGGGGTGTGTAGACAGTGGATATGGGGTGTGTAGACAGTGAATATGGGGTGTGTAGACAGTGGATATGGGGTGTGTAGAGAGTGGATATGGGGTGTGTAGGCAGTGGATATGGGGTGTGTAGACAGTGGATATGGTATGTATGGACAGTGGATATGGGGTGTGTAGATAGTGAATATGGGGTGTATGGACAGTGGATATCGGGTGTGTAGACAGTGGATATGGGGTGTGTAGACTGCGAATATGGAGTGTGCAGACAGTAGATATGGGGGGTGTAGACTGTAAATATGGGGTGTGTAGATAGTGGATATTGGGTGTATAGACAATTAATATGGGGTGTGTAGACAGTGAATATAGCGTGTGTAGACAGTGGATATGGGGTGTGTAGACAGTGGATATGGGGTGTGTAGACAGTGGATATGGGGTGTGTAGACAGTGGATATGAGATGTGTAGACAGTGGATCTGGGGTGTATAGACAGTGGATATGGGGTGCGTAAACTGTAAATATGGGGTGTGTAGATAGTGGATGTAGGTCATATAGACAATGAATTTGGGGAGGTAGACAGTGGATATGGTTTGTGTAGACAGTGGACATGGGGTTTGTGGACAGTGGACATGGGGTTTGTGGACAGTGGACATGGGGTGTGTAGGCAGTGGACATGGGGTGTGTGGACAGTGGACATGGGGTGTGTGGACAGTGGACATGGGGTGTGTGGACAGTGGACATGGGGTGTGTGGACAGTGGACATGGGGTGTGTAGGCAGTGGACATGGGGTGTGTGGACAGTGGACATGGGGTGTGTGGACAGTGGATATGGGTTGTGTAGACCGTGGACATGGGGTGTGTGGACAGTGTATATAGGGTGTCTAGGCAGTGGATATGGGGTGTGTAGGCAGTGGATATGGGGTGTGTGGACAGTGGGTATAGGGTGTGTAGACAGTGGATATGGGGTGTGTATTCAGTGAATATTGGGTGTGTGGACAGTGGATATGGGGTGTGTAGACAGTGGATATGGGGTGTGTAGGCAGTGGATATGGGGTGTGTAGGCAGTGGATATGGGGTGTGTAGGCAGTGGATATGGGGTGTGTGGACAGTAGACATGTGTGTGAACAGTGGATATAGGGTGTGTAGACAGTGGATATGGGCTGTGTAGACAGTAAATATGGGGTGTGTACACATTGGATATAGGGTGTGTAGATAATAGATATGGGGTGTGTAGACAGTGGATATGGAGTGTGTTGACAATTAATTTGGGGTATGTGGACGGTGTATATGGGGTGTGTAGATAGTGGATTTTGGGCATATAGACAATGAATTTGGGGGTGTAAACAATACATTTGGGGGTGTAGACAGTGAATATGGGGTGTGTAGACCGTGGATATGGTGTGTAGACAGTAAATATGGGATGTGTAGGCAGTTCTTATGGTGTGTGTAGACAGTGGATATGGTGTGTAGACAGTGAATATGGGATGTGTAGGCTTTTAATATGGGGTGTGTAGGCAGCGGATATGGGGTATTTAAATAGTGAATATGGGGTGTCTTGACAATTAATGTGGAGTGTGTAGACAGTGGATTTGAGGTGTGTTGACAATTAATTTGGGGGGTGTATACAGTGGATTTGGGGTGTGTTGACAATGAATTGGGGTTGTGTAGACTGGATTTGGGGTGTGTTAACAATGAGTTTGTGGTGTGTAGGCAATTGATATGGGGTAAGTAGACAATTATTATATTTGGTGTGTATACAATTATTAATGGGTGTGTAGACAATGAATATGGGTTGTGTAGACAGAGAATATGGGGTGTGTAGACAGTGGATATAGGGCGAGTAGACAATGGATATGGGGTATATGAACAGTGGATATGGGGAGTGTTGTCAAATAATTTGGGTGTGTAGACAGTGGATAAGGGGTGTGTAAATAGTGGTTATTGGGTGTATAGACAATTTGGGGTGTGTGGACAACGGATATGGGTTGTGTAGACGGTGATTATGGGGTGTATGGAGAGTGGATATAGGGTGTGTAGGCAGTGGATATGGGGTGTGTAGAGAGTGGATATCTGGTTTATGGATTTTGGATCTGGGGTGTGTAGACAATGGATTTGGGGTGTGTAGACAGTGGATATGGGGTGTGTGGACAATTAATTTCGGGTGTGTAGGCGGTGGATATGGGGTGTGTACACAATGAATTTGAGGTGTGTAGACAATGGATATGGGTTGTGTTGACAGTGAATATGGGGTTTGTAGATAGTGGATATTGGGCGTATAGACAATGAATTTGGAGTGTGTAGGCAGTGGGTATGGGGAGTGTAGAAAATGAATTTGGGTTGCGTAGACAGTGGATATAGGGTGTGTAGATAGTGAATTAGGGGTGTGTTGGCAATTAATTGGGGGTGTGTAAACAATGGATATGGGGTGTGTACACAATGAATATGGGGTGTGTAGATAGTGGATATTGGGTGTATAATAATGAATTTGGGGTGTGTTGAAAATGAATTTGGGGTGTGTAGACAGAGGCTATGGGGTGTGTAGACAGACGGTATGGGGTGTGTAGACAATAAATATGCAGTGTATAGTCAGTGGATATGGGATGTGTTGACAATGAATTTGGGGGGTGTAGACAGTGGATATGGGGTGTGTAGACCGTTAAGACGGGGTCTGTTGACAATGAATTTGGGGGGTGTTTATCACTCCGACAGCTGTAGGTAAAAGCAGGGGGGTGGAGGCCTCCGCCCCGAAGCGCGTGCCACTTGGGGCGGATCGCCCCCCCTTGCTACGCCACTAGCTGCTTGTGTGTTACACTGGTAGCGTTTGCTGTTAGCGAACACTGGTATGGGATTGCACTGGTATCACTGCATACTGTCAACGGACATATGAAGTGTAAACTCTTGTGCCACACACGGGATTGGCGTTATTGTATGCTGTTAGTGCCTGATTCACAAACTTTCTTTAGTGAGAAGTTTTGTTTTACTCCTGGAAATTCCATAGTAAGTCGGGCTTCATTCACTTCCCTTCCAAAAAAAAACCTTTGCGATTTGGGTAGAAAGGCGGTATTTTTATTATAAAAGCAACAAACGTGAAGTGTAGCACAAATGCGACTACGTATTGTTTTGTATCACGGCATGCTGCCACAGAGCTGTGTACAGTAATAAACGTGTGGGGTACAGAATGTTTGTTTATCAGGACCTCTTGCGTCAGAATTCAGGACAAAAATTCGGGACAAAAGGTACAATTTACAGACACATCAGAGGAGGTCGCGCAATATTACATAAGTAAATAGACAACCAACACAAGTATAAGTCAAAATAAGTTTTTATTAGGTTCCTTGCACTGCATCCTTTGTGTGCCTGAGTGAAACTCAAATACCTGCATTTGCATATTGGCTGCACCTGGGTAACATGCGCCAAAATGAACCCTCCACCCACCCCAGAGCATGGCGCCTGGTGAGGTGACAGGAGCCCATAAACAAAAGCAGCTTGCCATGCCCTGGGCTCTGGCAGGAGGCGGCCCAGCAAATGCTGTCCCTGGTCCATTATCATTCAGTATGTGATAATTAGGCCGACATACAGAATGATAATGGGCCGATAGCAGCCTGTGCCAGTTCGGGGAGGGGCTGCTGAGGGCCACTGATCACAGCAGGAGCACGAGCTGGCCCTGCAGGGAGAGTTTCAGGACTCTCTGGCTACTTGTAGGGGGCAGCTCAGTCTAAAGACCCAAATTATGTTCAAAAGGCATCCCTGAAAGAATTCTTCACAGGCAACGGACAAGAGGCCCAAATTACGGGCAGTCTGTGAAATTTACGGACGGTTGGTCACCCTAGGATGACCTCACTGTCTCGTCTCTACATAGAACCAAATAGAAAAGTCCCTGGGATAGGTATGCATGGCCCAAAGGGTTGTGGCAGGTCACAGAATGAGTTTTCAATGAGCTTCTTGTTGACACTTATGATTGTAAACAACTCTTTGATTACATTTCATCAGTTGCTTCCTAGGAGCGGTGCAACCTGCCTGCTCTCTCTGCTGGACGCGACCTCTGATTGCCAGATACGTGTAACCTGAGAGTACGCTGTGCTCTCAGAGGCCTGATCTTATTAGTTATGTGTAACCTAAGAGATAGCTCTGCTGCCTAAAAGCTAACTTCACTCATGCATGTTAACTATTACTTGAATGATGGCCCTAAGCCACTAACATTTGTGAACCCTGAGATAAAAATTTGCTATGGGGCCACATTACACACGCGGCTCATTTTCCTTCATTGCACCGGGCTCACCTTTAACAAGCATTGGCATAGCCAATAGGTCTCGCCATTGTGACCTTATAAGTGTTTAACCATGCAACAGTTGATGTTGGTGCACCAAGGGTATTGTGCTGTATACCTAAATAATTATAAGGTCCCAAAAGCGAGACCTATTGGCTATGCCAATGCTTGTTTTACAGTGCTATAAATATAAGCACCGACAACCACTGATTTGTACACATTTATGAAAGTAACGAAAGATGCCAGGAACCCCCACCTGAGTGCACAATGTCATGCCCAGAAATATAGCTTCACCAACAATGACAAACACTAACCCAGGAAAAGCAACAAAGAAAAACATTAAGTTAAATCTGCTGTGTCTAGTGTCAGCACTGTTTGGCCCCAGTATCTTCAGATTCAACAAACCCACCTCAAACTACAGTTCTCAACAACATCAAATATTAAAGTACTCAAAGCACTAGTGTCATACCAAAGGCATTGGTCTTTACACTCTGCAACCCACTGCCTATCAATAGAGTAGACAAACCCTGCCCAAAGAGCCTCAAACAGACACAGATTGGTATTTATGACTTGGGTAGAGATAATACTGACGTTTCAGGGACTTAGCATGTTGCCAGACTTGTAAGAATGACATCTGTTCAGGAGACGGTAGGGACTGTGACACATAGCTGTACAAAACAAGAGAATACATCACTTACCAATAACCCTGAAATACCCAGGCTAACAGTGTGGTGTAATAGTCGAGACTGCTAATCTGATATGACCCTTAAGCCAGAGCTGTGAAAACTGTTCTGCACACATTGCTACATGAGGAGTCAGGTCTTATCTTTTGGGCCATTTAAGCTATTGTGTTCCCATTAATACTTTTTGGCACACACCTAGCTAACAATTGGAACGGTTGAAGTTTCTATTTTCTTACAAAGGTATTTCAACTAAAGTGAGGTACTGAAAGCGGATGTGCTTGTAGACTGCTGAAGGCGTGAGACCTGGCTGTTAATTCAAACGTTGTGAAGCTGCTGTATTCACTTGTAAATGTATACGGAAGGCTTAGCCCTCGTTCCAAACATAATCATAAAGTGCTCGCAGTGCAGCAAGTGTTCAGGGGGTTACCTAGATCTCTCCGTGGGGATTCGGAAACTGTTCTGCTCACAGTTCGGAAAGTAGATCACAAAAGTTACTGCCAAAGGTCGTGCAGTAGCTCTACTCACGCACCCTACTGGAAGTGGGTGATCTAGATCTCACTACATGAGTTCTGCAGCAGCTGTTCTCACAGTCCTGAAGGTGTGTGACCAAGATTCTCTATGGGTTTGAAACAGAAGGTGCCTTGCTGACACGTCAGCCAAATTCATTAAATGTGCTGCTTTCGCACAAAAGGTTTGTCTTGCAAAGAAGGCGTTGTGATGACAAGACATGGGACAGCTATGCCCCGTTTTAATTCAAGACAGGAAGGTATTCTGTCTTCAAACCAACAAGCGTGTAATAATCTTGCAGTACTTAATCCGGGTTGATTTAGGGTTCCAAGTCGCAGTTGTTACTTTAAAAAAAAAAACCTTTCCCATTTGCAAAATTTAGGCAGTAGAGTCGGGACTTTAAAATAAAACAAGTATACTTCTAGAACCGACTTAGCAATGGCAAACAGCACAAGCATTGATCCCGAACGCGATCAAACATCAAAGCGGCCGCGAAAGTAATTGCGGTGAAGCGAGGCGCGCACGCCCGCGCACATGCACTGTAGCTCTAGGCTGGCCTGGTAGCACTTTTTGGAGCCATCTCAATAAGTCTCGCCAGACCAGCGCATGCGCTGGGTCAGGTGAGACCTAAAAAGGTGCGCCCGGTTCAATGAAGGAAAATGCGCCGCATTATGGGGAATGAGCTGCCCCCAGGACATCCACAAACTCGTGCTGCACTGGGGGCAGCGCATTCACGTGAAATATGGAGCGGCTGCTTTAAAGTTGCTCCGTGTTTCACTGTGCAGGCAGTGAGTGCAGTCAGTGACTGCATCCGCCAACAAGGGGATGTCTGGAGGGTCCATAGGACCCCCTTCCTCTCTCCAAACGGCTGCTCTTGGGGAGCACTGACAGAGCTCCTCCTGAGGGCTTCTTTGCCTCTGCGCCCACGACATGGCGCAAAGGCAAAGGGATTCCCACATTTGCATGGGGCACGCCCCCATGCAAATGAGGGAACACCCTCTTGAAGATTGCGCTGGAACTTTGTGTGCCAGCTGTATTAGTATTACAGAAGGGGCCGCACAAGCATCTGCGGCCTCTTCTGTAATACCAAAGTGCCAGGGCGGGCATGCAGAGCGGGCGCAAACACCTGTTGCGCTCCCGGGGTACTTTATGTAATATGGCCCCTAATGGCTAAAAGTAGCAACTTGATGTGAGTGTAACACGAAGGATCACTTTTCTGTGCAATGCAGGGCGTGTTATTCTGTGAAACTTGACGTACAGCACTGGGTTTCAAAGACTCAGACTGTCATCTCTATACCTTGAGAGAGGCACTTTTGCCCCGTAAGCCTGTAAGACTGGTTGATTGTATAAACCCTAAGCCTGTAGAATTACATTATTTACACTCCGAACAACTGCACTTCTGCTTATTGCCAATACAGTTAAATTCTGTTTACCTGAGGAATAGCTCTACTGTCACAGGACATCCGTCAGATCCTGTAAGCTGTGGCACATAGCTCCTAAACTCAAAATGCATCCTTTTTTACTTGAAGGATAGCTCTCCTGTGTAAGGCTTAAACCTGTAAGGCGTTTGACCTTATGCGTGTAAGAGCTGCAGAACCTGGACGATATCTTTACTGTCTTAAGCTAAAGCCTGTAACATTTGGATATGTCCTGGGTGATAGTTGTGCAGTGTAAGCCTGTAGCTATTTCAAAGCTTTTGGTGCTATTGTATGAGGCCGAAATCCATAAACTGTACACAGGGAGTGAAAAATATCGAGTTCCCCTACAAAGTTCAGTTTTTGACAATCCTGTTCCATTAGCTGTTGGTCATAATCCTGCTCTGGATCAAGACATCTTCTGCAAGACCTCTTTCTATTTTCTCTTTTCTCTCCAAAATAATTGAGTGAGGAGTTCTGTCTAGTTCCATAGGGCAGCGTTTTTTAACCTGGGATCGGGAAGGGGGCACTGGGAATCCACAAAACCTACTCAGGGTGGCCGCGACTGCTTAGAAAATAAAACAAGCATTTGCAATGCAGTAGGTCTCGCAGTTACGAGAGTTTCAGCTATTGGCATTGTAAATAACAATGCCTGTTATTTATGTTTTTTTTTAAAAACCAAAAATAAACGGCATTATTATTTGCAATGTCAATAGCTCAAACTTGTGTTAATGCGAGACTTTTTGCATTGCAAATGCTTGTTTATTTACGGTAGTTGCCACTGAATTTTATCTTGTGAATTTAGAGGTCAAATAATTCATGGTGTGCTCATTGAAGGGAGCATGAGGAGTGCATGGGTGCAGGTATAACCAGCAGCAAGAAGGAACTCGTGGTCCAGCTGTATACAATGTTAGTGAGGCTTCACCTGGAGTACTCAATTACAGGACAGAGGTCTGTCTGATGCGAGGACCCGACATTCTATATCCTTGCTGGTACTGGTGAGGCTCATGAGACTGAACAGACACAGATATTTTAATTAAAAGCATACTGACCTAAAGAGGAACTGAAGCCCAGTATGAAAAACACGTGTGACAACAGGCGAAGTTCAGTGAGGAAAGGAGAAAGACGGCCAGAGCTGAAGCCCCTCTGCCAGCACAGTGTCCTCGAGGACACTACAGGATACCGGCACAAGATATGGCCCGACCTACGGCAAGCCAGAGGTGGGTCAGCAGCAGAAGAAAGAAGCTCGACTCGGCCCGACCTATGGCAAGCCAGAGGTTGGTCAGCAGCAGCAGCAAGAAGCTGGACTCTGGGAAAATCGAGAACGGGATGTGAGCAACAAAGAAGTTCGGTGGGATTATATTTACATAAGGCAGAGTGAAGTTCCCTCCTAATTCTGATTTATAAACATATATTCCCAGCATAGGTTTTATTTTAAATGCAGTGTTACGATGCATGAGCGCCAAACATTGGTTGATTGAGTCTTGGTGTCACGAACAACTGCGTAAGATCCTGATAGGTGCGGCAAAGTTGATGAGGCGAGATATACGCCTCTGCTAAGAATAAAGCTCTAGAAAGACCTTGAAAAAAGAGGTGCCCGAGTCAGCACAGGTGACTTTCCCACACTGTTAGATCTCTGGGCACCGTCGACTAAGGGGGACATTCAGGTGCTGCTGCAGGATTTATGAAAGACATCTCTGCTTGCTCCAAACAAGACAAGCCCAGCGGAGCGTGGCGCGCGCGCTTGGCGGGGGCGGGGGAGCGCATTCCAGGCGGGGGAGCGGACCCTTTGAAGTAGGATGCCAAACGGATTTCATGGCAGCACGATGCACGTGATTGTGCGTGTGCTCGCCATGCAATCCGCTCTTAAGTTAGGAGAGTTCACAAACTCACAGGGCATTCTAGCCTTGAAAGTACCACTTCTGTCCACTTTTAGGCCCTGGGCGTATATTTGGTCATATGAAAATCTCTGTGAGAGTAAATCATTTTATGAAAGCCAAACCAAGATTTGCACATGTGAGCTAAACTTACACTTGTAAATGCATTGCGAATAGCGCCTATACTAATTTGACTCTCAAAAGACTTTGCAGAGGTCATCTATTAGAAAAATACAAATGTCCAGACATTAATCTAGTGCTTTTTATATGCTCCTCATTATGGCAAACCTGAGTACTGGCAGGCAGTGAGAAGAAGTGATATGTCCAAGAATTAACAGCGTGATTATGTGAAAACAGTCAGTATTTAAAGGGTCATCAGTTGGCAACACAGGCACTATACCACAAGTGTAATCTGTGTTTATTTACAGTAACATTTTATGAAACCGAGTGCATGCCTAAAAGAAGCAAAACTAGAAAAACAAATCATAAAATGCTTCCTCGGAAAGTGAGAAAGAGTGCAATGGTACAATTGTAAGACTTGTATAGCCTTAACTCAGTTATAATTAGAACGCTTGTCGGATGAAAGTGCTGGCATATGCAGAGCTCTAGAGTGAATATTACGCTGGCATAACAGAGCATCTACATATGCAGAGACTGAATATTCAGCGACCGGAAACAGAGTTCTGGTAAGTACAGTATAATCAGAAAGGTGGAAATATCAGAGCTTTGCTGGAACACAAACTACGAGCCGTGGTATAAACTGAGAATTTAATAGCAGAGGCTTAATGTAATGACAACTCTGCCAAAATGTGTCACCTCCGTGCATGGCAAGTGTTAGTTGAAACCTAAAAATGATTATAGGTATAGCTTGGATATCTCCTCTCACATTGGGCCATATGTAGGTAGCATCACATTTACCGATTCATAAATACCGAATTTTACCGATTCGGTATTTATGAATCGGTAAATGTAATGTATGTAACCAATCGGTAATTATTACCGATTCGGTAAATATCGGTATTTAAGAATCGGTATTTACCGAATCGGTAATAATGCATCCCTTCCCATTCATTCCTATGGGCCTGGAGGCCCATAGGAATCAATGGGAAGCCATTCACCATTACCGATTCGGTAAATACCGATTCGGTAATGGAGGGAGCATATTCAAGGGTGGCAGGGTGTCACATTGACACCCTGTTGCACCCCTGATTCTTGCATGTGTGCACATGTGGCGCACATACATGCCCTAAGGGCATGTATGTCTGCCACATGGCACTCTTAAATCTGCAAAATTTTGCTTTTTACAAGGTATTCGTTATTTATCACCAACCTGTATTTGGTGGTAAATAACGAATTCCTAATACTAATTTTCACTCTTTAGAGTGCTCCCTACATTCAGGATTCGGTATTTACCGAATCAGTATTTTACCGATTCGGTAATTTACCGAATCCTGAAATTATGCCTCCTACATCTCAAATAGCTAAATACCGGTCGGTAACGGGATATTTACCGAATTTCGGCCGTTACCGACCGGTATTTAGCTACCTACATGAGGCCCTTAATGAGTACCCACACCATACTTCTCGCTTTATTTAAATAACCTCGCAGGCAACCTGGTAAAAATGAAGATAGAATCTAATCTTCCTTGGGCTCTTGCAGCGTGTTGACTGGATTGTATTAACAATAGCCATTTCAAAGAGTACTTCATAAAAAACTAGAACTTGCAAAGCAAATAGGTCTGGCATTCAAGTTCAAGACCTTAAGAAACATAAGACATAAAAGCGCCGAGACACGGCAAAAGTGAAAGCAGGGGTGCGCGCGCTGCATTTGAAGTAGTTAAAGTGATCGGAGACGCGATCAAGGGAGCAGAAAGGAAACTGATTAGAAGGGAGGGGGTAGTGTGAAAACAGCGGGGAGAGAAGGGAGGGTGTAATAAAAAACAAATTAGCCAAAGCTATAGAGAAGGGAGGGGGGAGTGGGAGCAGCTGTGCACGTGCATGTGATCGTGCACTCAAGGTTTAGGCCAGCCAAAAGACTGTGGGTAGCACTTCGAAAATCCCACATACAAAATGTCTCTTCGAGCCTGTGGCTCAGCGAGACCTAAAAATGCCAAATTTAAAACATCCTGTAAATGGGAAGGAACTTGAAACTGGAGGCTATAAATGAAGTTGGTGTCCTCAGGCTAACTCTTTGGAGCAGTGCAAATGCATCAAACAGAAAATAATATTCTCATCAAAAATGATTTTTTATATGTTTGTTAATTAAATATTTCATCATTTGTGTTTTTGCTTGATGACGGCTTGTTTCTGTATTATTGTGTATTGTTTTGTGGTTCAAACGATCGATATTGCTTAAGCCTCGGTCCCCAGCTTCCCATAATGACTTGATGGGGGTCCCTGGATTCCAATAATGATTCAGTGGGGTCACTGGATTCCAATAATGATGAAGTGAGGATCCACAGCAGCCAATTAATCAATCAAGGTTTGAAAAGCACGGCTACTCACCTGTAAGGGTCTGAAGGCGCTGGGGGGCAGCTGCTGATCCGTCTGAGCGCTGGGGTTCAGTCGAAGTGCAGTCGAACAGAAGTCAAAAGGTTAAGAACCACTGCCGTAGGGTTGCAGATGTAGTGGTGTTTCCAGCACGCACAACTAATCTCGTTTTTTCTGTCGCCAAGTAAGTTTTACCATTTTCCCCTGTTCCTGTGATCGACAAACTTTTATTTGTGAAACAAATAGTCTTCATTCATTGTAAGGCTGAATTAATGTTTTTTAAAACCTCATTCCCTGCTTTGCTGGAGACGTTTAGAAAAAATTGGCTCACGTTTGGTTGAGATGTGAAAGTGGAACTACTAATAGGGCTGTTCCTGCCTGACAATTGTATTTCACGATTAATATTTTATAGACGATCTCCTATCGTCCGCTATTACAGAAGTCGATAAAGAAGGCATCAGAACACTATGGGAGAGGGTGTTAACCTATCTAATATTTAAGATCAGTCATGCTGCAGCATTCTGCTCTTACTGAAGCTAATCTATCTGAAATGTAGGTAGAATGACGTCCGTGCATTCCAGTAATATGAGATGGAATCAATGACGGCTATAACAATTACTCTATGGTGGACCTAATCAATAAATGGAGGGAAATAATATATTTTCTTCCTCAGGCTAAAAAAGGTTGAGCTCAAAGCTTATCCAATGTGGGCATCCAGTCCTTAATTTATTGAAGACGAGGGCCGGTGCTCAAAGCTTTGCTCCGAAGCCCGCGGCCAGCACCGGCGCACAGAATGCCAGGGCTGCATAGTCTGGAATCAACCATGTGTCTTTACCTGACCAGACACCTCCAGCCTCTCTATCTCTCTCATGCAGGTTCCTGCTTTCTCTCTCGTTCTCATTCTGGCTCCGTTGGGCGTTTTCCCTCTCTTGCTCTCAAGAATTGTTGAATGAGGCAATATACATGCCAGTCCCAAACATTGAGTGCTGGTGGGCGTCACCGGCCACAAAAATGAGTGCTGATGCTCCTGCCAGCAACCACCAGCTCAGATTAAGCACTGTGTAAATCAACACTGCGTTCAGTATCCTGTATCACCCTCCAGGTTATCTGTTTCTTCAATAAAGGTGGCGTAACAAATAATGGGGCATATTATCAAGCACGGCGTTACAATTATCGCCGCTTTAGCGGCAGAAAACTGCCGCTAAAGCGGCGATAATGGGCTTGATAATATGCCGCAGAGAATTCCCATAGAAGCCCATGTTGACACCTGAACATTGGCTTCTATGGGAATTCTCACGGGCATATTATCAAACCCATTATCGCCGCTTTAGCTGCAGTTTTCTGCAGCTAAAGCGGCGATAATTTTAACGCCGTTTCTTGATAATATGCCCCTATGTTTGGAGTTGAGAGGCAATAGCAATACAATGGACTATGTAAATGGGAGTCACATAATTTTAGTTATCCTGGAGAAATTGGTCAAATTCTGTATCACCTGTAATTTACAAAATTCATGAAATCTTGCGTCCTTTTCACACTGCAAGAGACTGGTTTTCACATAAAATGAAATACAAGAACGGTAATACTGCATCCAATAAACCTTTAGCCTCAAACCGGTCTCAAGCTGGCATTGTGTGTTCCTTCTGAACGCAAGTTATACCCCCACGCGAGATGATGTTATTTCATGAAATTTCAGGCAAAGAAATATGCACTTTTGTATACCCCTACTCAGTAACATTATTTCGGTGTGAAACCAGTAAAATGGGAGGTGAGAGCTAGGGGATGAGAGCTAGGGAGTCGAGAGCTAAGAGTAGAGAGCTAGGAGATGAGATCCAGGGAGATGAGAGCTACGAGATGAGCACTAGGAAAAGAGAGATAGCAGAGGATAACTTGGAGAAGAGAGGAGCTAGGGAGATGAGAGCTAGGGAGATGAGAGCTAGGGGATGATAGGGAGATGAGAGCTAGGCAATGAGAGCTAGGGGATTAAAGCTAAGGATGAGAGCTAGAAGATGGCAGCTAGAAGATGAGATCTAGAGGATGAGAGATAGGGAAATGAATGCTAGGAGAAGAGAGCTAGGAGATGAGAGCTAGGGGATGAGAGCCAGGAAGATGAGAGATAGGGGATGATAGCTAGGGAGTTGAGAGCTAGGAGATGAGAGCTGAGGATTGAGAGCTGGGAGAAGAGAGGTATCGGATGAGGTAGGGAGATGAGAGCTAGGAGATTAGATCTAGAGAGATGAGAGCTAGGCAATGAGAGCTAGGGGATTAAAGCTAAGGATGAGAGAAAGGAGATGAGAGATAGGGAAATGAATGCTAGGAGATGAGAGCCAGGAAGATGAGAGATAGAGGATGATAGCTAGGGAGATGACAGCTGAGGAATGAGAGCTGGGAGAAGAGAGGTATCGAATGAGATAGGGTGATGAGAGGTAGGAGAAGAAAGCTGGGAGATGAGAACTAAGAGAAGAGCTAGGGAGATGAGAGCTAGGAGATGGGAGCTAGGGAGGTGAGAGCTAGGATAAGAGGGTAGGAGAAGAGAGCTACAGGATGAGAGCCAGGGGATGAGAGGTAGGAGATGAGAACTAAGAGAAGTGGGCAAGGGAGATGAGAGCTAGTAAAGAGAGCCAGGAGATGAGAGCCGGGGAGATGAAAGCTAGGGAAATGAGAGCTAGGGGAAGAGAGATAGGAGATGAGAACTAGGAGAAGAGAGCTAGGGGATGAGAGCTAGGGAGGTGAGAACTAGGAGAAGAGAGGAAGGGGATGAGAGCTAGGGGGAAGAGAGCTAGGGAGATGAGCTAGGAGAAGAAAGGTAGGGGATGAGAGCTAGGGAGATAAGAGCTAGAGAAATGAGAGGTACGAGATGACAGCTGGGGGATGAAAGCTAGGAGAAGAGAGCTAGGGGTGAGAGTTAGGAGATCAGTATGGAAGAGAGCTAGTAGAGGAGTGCTAGGAGATGAGAGCTAGGAGATGTCGGCTAGGAGAAGAGAGCTAGGAAATGAGAGCTAAGGGATGAGAGCTAGGAGATGAGAAGTAATGGAAGAGAGCTACGAGATGAGAGATAGAAAATGAAAGCTATGAGAAGAGCTACGACAAGAGAGCTAGAAGAGAAGAGCTAGGAGAAGAGAGCTAGGAGATGACGGTTAGGGGGAGAGATCGAGGAGAAGAGAGATAGGAGATGAGACGTAATGGAAGAGAGGTATGAGATGAGAAGTAATGGAAGAGAGCTAGGAGACGACAGCTAGGAGATGAGAGGTAGGAGTTGAGAGCTAGAGGAAGAAAGCTAGGAGATAAGAGCTAAAAGATGAGAGCTAGGAGAAGAGAAGAGAGCTAGGAGATGAGAGCCAGCGGAAGAGAGTTAGAGATGAGAGCTAGGAAATGAGAGCTAGGGGAAGAGAGCTAGGAGATGAGAGCCAGGAGATGAGAGCTAGGACATGAGAGCTAGGAGATGAGCGCTGGGGAAGAGAGCAAGAGATGAGAGCTAGTAGATGAGAGCTAGGCAAAGAGCTATATATGAAAGCTAGGAGATGAAAGCCTGGAGACGAGAGCTAGGGAGATGAGAGCTAGGATAAGAGAGGATAAGAGAGCTAGGGGATGAGAGCTAGGGAGATGAGAGCTAGGCGATGAGAGCTTGGGGATGAGAGCTACAGAGATGAGAGCTAGGAGATTAGAGCTTGGACAAAAGAGCTAGAGGATGAGAGCTAGGAGATAAGTATGGAAGAGAGCTAGAAGATGAGAGCTAGGGGAAGAGTGTTAGCAGAAGAGACCTAGGAGATGACAGCTAGGGGTAGAGAACTAGGAGAAGAGAGTTAGGGGACGAGACGTAATGGAAGAGAGCTAGAGATGAGAGCTAGGAGATGAGAACTATGAGATGAGAGCTAGGAGATGAGAGCTACGAGAAGAGAGCTAGCAACATGAGAGATAGGGGGTGAAATCTAGGGAGATGAGAGCTAAGGATATGAGAGCTAGGAGATGAGAGCTTGGAGAAGAAAACTAGGGGATAAGAGCTAGGATGTAAGTAAGAAGAGAGCTAGGAGAAGAGAACTTGGAGATCACGGCTAGGGGAAGAGAGCTAGGAGATGAGAAATAATTGAAGAGAGCTAGGAGATGAGAAGTAATGGAAGAGAGTAAGGAGATGAGAGCTAGGGGAAGAGACCTAGGAGAGCTAGGAGGTGACTGCTAGGAGGAGAGAGCTAGGAGATGAGAAATAACTGAAGAGATCTAGGAGATGAGACCCAGTATAAGAGAGCTAGGAGATGAGAGCTAGGGGAAGAGACCTAGGAGAAGAGAGCTAGGAGATGACAGCTAGGAAGAGAGAGTTAAGAGATGAGACATAATGGAAGAGAGTTAGGTAATGAGAAGTAATGGAAGAGAGCTAGGAGATGAAAGCTACGAGATGAGCGATAGGAGATGACGGCTAGGAGATGAGAGCTAGGAGCGGAGAAGTAATGGACGCGAGCCAGGAGATGAGAAGTAATGGAAGAGAGCTAGGAGATGAGAGCTAGGGGAAGAGATCTAGGAGATGAGAGCTGGGGAAAGAGCTAGAGATGAGAGACAGAGGATGAGAGCTGGGAGAAGAAAGCTAGAGGATGAGATCTAGGAGATAAGTATTGAAGAGAGCTAGGAGATGAGAGCTTGGAGATGACGGCTAGGAGCAGAAAAGTAATGGAAGAGAGCTAGGAGACGAGAAGTAATGGAAGAGAGCTAGGAGATGAGAATTGAAGAGAGCTAGGAGATGAGGACTAGGGAGACTGGACCAAAGGGGAAATCTGTCAGACTCCTCTGATGATACACCGTGCCCCAGTTCACAAGTCAAACATGAGATAAACAGATTTATGAAAGCAAAACACTGTGACATCGCTCTTAAATGCCAGCAAATTCCTGACAAAGATGAACAGAAATGTACAGTACAACAAAAGCAGATACCGAAGCTGTGCCATCTACTTTATTTGATTAAGCAAGGAAAGCATTGTGAAGTAATTGCATTTACATAGACCTTACTAGCACTGACAAGGTGTTGACGCACTTTGTGTAAGTTAAGTATCATGACTACTCAATCTACATTATATGTCTTTGTCTTGTATTGTGGATGAAGTGGAATAATTATGTCGGTATTGACATGTATATAGCATTCAATACCAAATTAGTTGTTTTCTGGTGTTTAATAATAAAGGATATTTACTACCAATAAATTTGATCATTTTATCGAACTCAGAAAACAGAACTTTTAAAATATCTCTGCTGGCCTGTGCATGGGATTCAAGCCCCACTAAGGTTCAAGTTCAAAATCTTTATTCAGGTACACTTAAAATCATTAATATTATGTCTGTTTCTAAGGGGAAGTAAGAACTGCTTAGTGTACAATAAATAAAAGCCACAAAAAAAATGGAAATGCAGTGTAGTCTGCCCTGATCTCCCATCACAAGGGCAAGGTGTTGAGTTAAGATTTCTTTGAAAACCCAGAGGGAAGCACAGTAGGTACCTGATTGTTACAGCCCTATTTCAGAACAATAATCTGTGCCCCCAGAGACCCATTTGTCCAAACAGATATCTTGTGACTGGGCTATCAGTTGTCATCTTCAGATGGGGTACCACAGTCTACTTCCTCGTCTCTGTAATCATTCTTTCAGTGTGAGCGAAATCATACAAAGCTTGCTGAAGATGTTTTTTGCCAATAACAATGGAGTGCTCAGGGTCCGTAAATACTTGCGGATAGCCAATCTTGTGAAGGCCTTCCCCCACTTCTGCTAACCGGTGGATTGCAAGACCTTTGTCACAACTGAGAACGTCTTTAATAATATCTCTTGTTAGACTTGCCTCCTTATTTTTCCACACTTCTAACCAACGTAAGGGGGGTTGTGCTTTAATAAAATCTTCTATATTTGAAAGGCCCAGTTCATTGTGGCAAATAAAATGGAATGGTGAGATCGGGACCACTAAACTTTTCCGCCAAACCTATTTTCTTCATTCTGGATGGAGTCGCATATAGAAATTCCCCAGATCTCTGTGCTATATGTCGCTGTCGGGACACACTGCATTTTGTGAATTGGCAGCAGGAGTATAAGAGCTCCCTCTCCAATAGGTTGAGGTAGACTAAAAAGTGTTGCAATAGTTTTAATCATTGTGGCTCTGCAGTGGGTAGTGTGCACTGACCATTAACGTGTAGCATCGAAAGTAAGTCCTAAGTAAAGAAAAGAGTTAGTGCATTTTCATTTGTTCTCCCCAATGGCAAAGTGGACAACTGACATTTTCTGGGGCCACAGGACATTATGTAAGATTTAGCATAATTTGTATGCATGTCTAAGTCACCCATAAAGTCCACAAATCCATGTACTAGGAGGCGCAAGGCTCTTGGAGTGCGCTCCATCAACACGGCATCATTCGCATACAAGAGGGAAGGAAGGGGATAGCCTTTGGCTTATGGGACCTCAGGCGTAATAGTAGTTAGGGAGTAGTTAGGCTAGGGTGGAGATTATTTATATATAAAATACATAAAAGCGGGGCTAAAACACACCCCTGCCTTACTCCTCAAAAGACTCCTATATCATTAGAGACCACCCCGTGAACATTGTGTCTGACTTGTGCCTTCATGTCCCTGTGCAAGTACGCTAAAATGTGCACCAGTGCTTCATCCATACCACATAAAAGAAGGTTTGACCACAGCTTTGAACGATTTACAGAATCAAATGCTTTGGTCAAATCCATAAAAGCCAAATACATAGGGCATTGTCTGGTGGCCACAGTACACTACCCTATAATCAAGGTCAAATGAAAACACTGTTCGATCGTCCCGACCCAACTTCGGAATCCATATTGGCAAGGGTAAAGAATGTGCTTCTCCTCTGTCCAACTGTACAAAACACTTCCTAATATTTCTAATTTTGAGACTATTAAGGAAATGGGCCTGTAACACCCTGCCTACATGTGGTCACTCTTTTTGAAGATAGGCACTCTAATAGAGGTTGGCCATGAGGTAGGCAATGGGGAGTGGACAAGAATGTTAAAAAACGTTAGTTAATAACAGCAATTAGGGCTATGCTTATTATGGTCGATTGTAACCCCATCTGGGCCAGGGGCTTTACCACCTGTACTCTGTTCTATTGCATTCTCTACTTAGCCCAATAAAACTGGGACTCCCGTACATCTTGGGGCCATACGGAATTCGGAGCCCTCTGGAATGGCGGCATAAATATTTGAAAACATCTCCTCCCATGACTCACCAGTGATGCGACAAGAATTCAGGGTCAGTGCCTGGTTCATGCGTCTCATATCCGATTCAGCAGGCCCAAAAAGTCTGTTGTTCTTTGTATGAGCCACGGACTCCAGGGAGTCCCACTGTTTAGTCAGAACTTCCCTCTTTCTCCTAGTGGTGACTACTTTAAAATTCTTTTGTAGAGTTGTAACTTCCTGTGGGTGCCTAGGTTCTGCCATAAGGGCCCTACGTAACTGTTGGTTAACCTTAGAACATATTTTGTCAAATCACCTGTGCTTATTATCGGTTGGGCGCAGAGGTCTCAGTAAAATCCACCTTATATTAAGACACACCTAGATAAAGCACCAGTTACATGGTGTTCGGTATCAAACTCAACTAAACAAGCCTCAATCAATATTGGTTTCTGCCTAATCACTTTGTAAAAACGTTGGGCAAGTTCTTCGACTCTCCATACTAATCTTAAATTGTGAGTGGTCAGTTGCAGGTTTCCATCTGCGCAATCTATCCTGTAATTGGGCATGGGATAGTTGGAATACTACCTCAATGGGGTTGTGGTCTCCATAGTGCGTTGAGACAACTTTCCCATGCAGCAATGACGCCCCAATCTAGATGCTATAAAAATACAATCTATTGTAGTGCATCAGCCTCTACCTTTAAAGGTGGAGATGGAAAAGTAATTCCTACCTGCTGTATCCATTACATTGTTTAAGTCATGCGCAGCCAGGCACTCCATCAATTCAGACCCTCTATATCAGTGCTATTTAAAAAAAAATCTGATGCGTCTAGGATGTCGATACGGTGGGTGCTCAGAGAGGAAGCCTGCAGGGGGAGCTTGGCATTAAAATCTCCTGCTAATCAAAGGTCTACATTTAGCCCCACTGAGGTACATTACCATGATTGGAAGTGCTGCATGTTGCACCTGGATCTCTGTAACACATGCAGGAACAGTGAACACACTGGGTGTCTTGGTAGGACCCAGCATGAAGCCTTCACGTAACGTAACATACATCGACGCCATTTTACAAATGATAGAAGCTTGGGTGCCTTCTTCTTCAGAACTATCTTCCCAGCGCATACAACTGGCCAGCTGATACAGATATTAGGACAGAACAGTTGGTTCATGTTCATAGTGTGGAAATCTGGCAACAACTTGACGGCCAAGAGGTCAAACCTTGTTGTGGCAAGTCAGCTTCCATTCATTTAAGGATGATAAAAGTACCACAGAGCTGGAAAATAACACATTTTTAAAGTGCCATTAAACTTCAAGTCTGGGACAATATATAAAAGCAAGTAAAATTATTTCTGAGGACAGTTTTGTGCATATTTGGAAGTTAACAATGGATTCTGGAAAAAAATAGCTGTGCCACTTGTGTGTCAGGTCAAGGCATAATGCCTGGATAAGATATTTTCAAGCCTAAAATCGTACAAAAAAAGTCCCCTTAGTCCAATGCATTTCATTGGAAGGTTCAAGCACAAAGAGTATGTTATTGCACAAGCAGGCTCTCGCTAAAATCCAAAAGGGTGAGAGACAAGTATCAGGAAAAGATATGAATGAAGGCAATGGAAGGGTGAGGTGGGTGATACATGCATTTGGACATACATTCAACCAGACTAGAACATACTATGAGTATTGCTCATGCAGGAACCTGCCCCATGAACTATGCACACCAACCTAGTAATATATCCAGAATGGTGACATCAGCAATGACGTGCCACAGGAAGGCCAGATCCGAAGAGGGGCTGTTTTCCATGCTGACTACAGGGAAAACGGATTCCTGCTGAAGGTCCTACATTTAATAATGGAAATATATTTTACCTTTAAATAAGTCTCCTAGCTGGAATGGAAATACCTTTTTGCTACCTAAGGAAATTATTTTGCACCCAACATCCACAAGTTGGAATTTCAATACTTCAGTTTCAAACCCTTATCTGAAACCCCACATGGGGGTACAACTTTGTCATTTGAATTCCTGTTAGGGTGGGCAGGCGTAGTAGTGGCAGTTGCAGTGATGTCACTTTCTGTAGAGATAGCTGCAGGGAAATGCAGGGATGTCACTTCCTGTCAAGACGCATGCTGGGTAATGAGGTCCTCTTGTCTGGTTACTGTTTTATATCTGATGTCTCTTGTGTCGACCTATGTGTTGTGTTCATGAACTGCAGAATGCATTGCTGCTAGTGGCACTCGTTAAGGATGCCCAATCCGTGGAAAATAAAGAATGTACTGCTTTGCACATTTCAGATATATTCTCTATAGAAAAGTTATAATTCTTTCTTTTTTTTTCAAAGACACTTTGCACGCCTCCACAGCTTAAAGGCATTCCCTTTAACAGCACAGATCACTCCACTTATAGTGGTCCTTCACCTTCTACAGAACCACCAGGACAGAATACTACCAACGCATCAGATCCACAAAGAGGAACTTCATCCAGGACAGAATCCTCACCAACTCCCGCAACTCGAAGGAACTCTTCAGCATGATAAAAGAATACTCCAAACCCCCCAGCGAAGCTTCAGACCCCCCCCCCCCCAGGACCTCTGCAACAAACTCAGCTCCTTCTTCCATCACAAGATCAAGTCCTTCTACAACAATTTCAACGAACAGAAGCAAGGCACTGACACCACAACTATCTCCAGCAACGCCAGCCAGCACACCATCACCGCCTGGACCCCTGTCACCACAGAAAACACCGCCAAGACCATGAACAGCATACACTCAAGAGCCCCCACTGACCCCCCCCCCCCACAGCACATCTTCCACAGAGCCGCCGCCGCCATAGCACCCGAACTACGATGCACCATCAACTCCACCTTCGAAACCGGCACGTTCCCCGACGACTGGAAACGTGCAGAAGTCAACCCCCTCCTCGAGAAACCCTCCGCAGACCCTAGGGACCTCAAGAACTACAGACCCATCTCTCTTCTCCCCTTTGCAGCAAACATCACTGAGAAGATCGTCAACACCCAGCTTACGACCTTCATAGAAGCTAACTCGATCCTCGACTCCTCCCAATCTGGATTTCGCAGCAACCACAGAACCGAGACTGCCCTCCTAGCTGCCACAGACTACCTCTGCACTCTCCCCGACCAGGGCCACATGGCGGCCCTCTCTGCAGCCTTCAACATCGTCTCCCACTGCACACTCACTGCCAGACTCCACGACGCTAACATACCGGGAACTGCCCTAGGCTGGATCCACTCATTCCACACCGGCCGAACCCAAAGAATCAGACTCCCGTCCTACCTCTCCGAATCTACAGAGATCAGCTGCGGAGTACCCCAAGAATCATCGCTCAGCCCCACGCTCTTCAACATCTACATGGCCCCCCTTGCCGCCATCGCCCGAAAGCATGGATTCAGCATAGTATCTTATGTCGAAGACACCCAACTCATCCTCTACCTCACCAAGGAACCGGACACCACCAAACACAGCTTCCAGGAAGGAATGAAAGAAGTCGCTTCCTGGATGAGCAGAAGCTGCCTGAAACTCATCTCAGAGAAACATGAAGTCCTCGTCCTCGGATCCACCCCCTCCACATGGAACACCTGGTGGCCCACCGCCCTCGGCAATCCCCCACACCCACGGATCTTGCCCGCAACCTCAGCATCATGCTCAACTTCTCCCTCACCATGACCCAACAGATCAACGCTGTCTCCTTCATCACGTGCTTCAACACCCTTCGCATCCTCCACAAGACCTTCAAATGGATTCCCCCCCGAATCCAGTAAGGCCATCACCCACGCACTCATAACCAGTAGACTGGACTATGGAAACGCCCTCTATGCAGGGATCAACAAATCCCTACTCCACAAACTTCAGACAATCCAGAACACCTCTGCCAGACTCGTCCTCGGCATCCCACGACAAGACCACATGACCCTGCACCTGCGAGACCTTCATTGGCTCCCCGTCGAAAGGAGAGTGACCTTCAAGCTGCTCACTCACACCTACAAATCACTCCACAACACCGGACTCCAATACCTCAACAAAAGAGTCTCCTTTTACGCACCCGAGAAAAGCCTCCACACTGCCGACCTCACCCTGGCTGAAACCCCACGCATCCGCAGAGCCAGATCGGGAGGAAGAGCCTACTCCTACATCACGGACAAGACCTGGAACAAACTCCCCCTCAGCATCAGAAGATCCACCACTCTGCAAGCATTCAGGAAGAGCCTCAAGACCTGACTCTTTGGTTGATACGGACCTGCGCGAAATCCCCCCTCTTTTTCCCCAGCGCCTTGGGACCCTCACGGGTGAGTAGCGTGGTTCACAAATACCTGATTGATTGATTGATTCTTTCAAAATGTATGCTTTAGTTTATACCCAACCCTTATGACATGCCCTGTAGAAAATATTTTCAAAATAATTTAGGTGCCCACCCCTTGCTTATCATCCCACTTAAGGCAGTACTGCCACCTCTTGAAACCCTTGTATCAAACTGGCAATTTTATCTATTGCACAGAGGTATTTTTTGTACCTGATTGTGCTTCTCCTGAACAATAACCACAAGGAACCCGTGGCGGCTCCTCTGCTAAGGTGGAGGAGTGTCGTCCCACTGCTCAAAAGGAAAAATACAATGATAATAACCTATAATTTTTATCATTTTATTTTTCCTATTGCATTCAGTGGTGAGGCGGGTGGGGCTGGCCAGAGCAGGGGGAGGAGTGGTGTGCACTCCCTAAATGCGCATGATCCATTTGGCAGGCACTCTTGGGCCGACCAAACAGTTAATGCGCACTTAGCATGTTCCCACCAGGTGGCATTACACAGCCTGGTGAAGAACATGCATGGGCTCTCTGTTCCCATCTGAGCGCTGAACCACGGTGCTCAGACCAACCACAACGCTGCATTGCAGCGTTGTGATTGGCTCAGGGGAATGTGTGTGCCCGGGTGCTTCCTGCTGCCGGCTGGGACAGGAAGATGAAGATGACGAGGATGGAGGACAGAGGAGAGGCGGCGGCCGGATGTTAAAGTTAAGTCATTTTTTAATTACATTCCTCTCCACCACCCCCATCCGGTAGCAGTCCCTACTGCAAGGAACGCGTTTACAAATAATTCATTGAAATGGCAAAATCATGCGGGAGCGGTGTCTTGCATTCAGTCAATACCAGTTCTGAAAATGTAAAAATTTGTATTTATTTTTTGCTTTGGAGAGGCCACTTCCCTTCTACAACCACCCACTGTGGCCTGAGAAACCTTGGGCAGTCCAACATGCTGTGAGCATCAACTATGCAGAGGCACCTGTTATGATCCAGGTTTAATTTACAAAGTAACTTGGAATATCTTCATTAAAGAAGATACCCTTTCAGATAGCATCTTTAGAATCAGGGTTTGCTGTTAGGTTTGTTAATAGGTTATGTGAACAACTACCGTGAAGTGCCTCTCGAGTGTGAGAAGTAACCCAGCAGGAGAACAGGCACAGCACTTTCAACTCAACCCGGTCCACCCGGGGATCATCGGAATTGAGTTAAAGGGTTAGAGGTCCCAGTAAACCCAACAGTCTAGTGGATCTTCCCTTCCTACACCCCATCCAGAAAATGGCTTTGCCCTGAAGTCTTTATTCTGCTTCCAAAGTGGAAATGGTTTGTGGACAAATGTGTTCAGGTCAAGTTCCAAACTTTCCATGGCAGCCTGGACGGATCAATCGCCACCCCGGTAGAACAATCTATGGTACCTGGGTGACAATCACATTGAATCAGTGGAGGTTTATAAGTACTTGGGAGTCTACTTTGACAAAGAAGGATCATTCAGGCGTCAACATAAAGAGATTAAAAGGAAAGGGATGATTCTTGCTCTAACCATGAAAGGCCTATCAACCAAACTCCTGGGCCCTACACTGAGTCCTCTCTTAGTGGTAGCGTGGGCAAAAATCCTTCTTACCATTACCTATGGTAGTGAAGCATTGCGCGGGAGAGTCACCAACGTTTTGGACAACACGCTTGTAAAAGCCTATAGATCTATGTTCAGCCTCCCGACTTATACCTCCCCTGCACAAATTCGATTGGAGTTCGGCCTTATAAAGCAAACTTGGGCCAGCTACGGAGTATTTATTAACTGTTGGAACAAAATTAGAACATCTAACCCTAAAACCTTCAACCACCTGCTGTGGCAAGAATTACAACAGAGGGAGAACTCGCCAGCTAGACGTTACTTGCAGGAGGCTCTGACAAACACTGGTTTACTGCCGCTATGGGGGACACACAGTCACCACTCAATTTTCAAAAAATTAGTGTGGAAGGCATTGAAAATACAGTCATTTGGTGGAGGACAAAGCTGCCTTTTCTGCCAGAGCGCATGCATGGATGACTTTGAATTTGTACAGGACTTTAGCCCTGCAACAATATTTTAACTTGGGCTATTCAAAAGCACTGAAACTAAAATTTTTAATGCTACGACTTGGAGTGATGCCATGCACACAGCATCTCCCCCCATGGAAAAGGGACCCGACCTTCACAGTATGCAGTTTATGTAAAAAAGTACAGGGGGACATTACCCATACCATTTGTTCTTGCACGGAAACACTTCAAGAAAGGAGGCAACTGTTAAAAATTCCCTTTAATCAAAGGGGGATTCGGTCAAGGAGGCAGGCAGTATTGCCTGCTTTGACCCAGCATCCCCACAATTGAACATCAGACTAGTCAAATTTCTTGAAGCAGCCCGGGCAAAAATACCAAACTGACATCAAGATCTTCGGGCACCACAGCCTTAGACCCATCAGCTTTTTGTTGGGGGTGATCCAATTGATGTAGGCATCTGGGACACTTGTAAAGGTGGCCACTGTACGTTTAAATTTGTATTTTAACTTGTAAAGTCAATAGAAGCGCTTTTATTAACAGGGTGATGATATTTTACGGTGGTCGTATATTATATTATACATGTGGTTTTTAATTTTGTATGTATTGCATTGGTTTTAAGTAACTCTGCAAATAAAAATAAACTTCAAAACGGTAGAACATGCACACAACCAGAATATTACACCATCGAGGGGTGCTGTCTTGCATCTATAAACCGATTTACAGGTGGAAAATAATGCTTTTGTCCACCCATAAATCAAGCTTTACCAGGTGTACATTGAACTTACAAATGTAAATACATTTGTGAATCAAAGTTCTATTATTTAAACCAGTGCTCATAATAATGTTGGTATTTTTATGAATTCGTTTATTTTATTTGAAAAATGTATGTAACACAATGGCCTGCAAGGTATAGGGAATTCACATTTCACTTATTTCAGATCATATTGAGCCATATCGTGTAGCTCTAAGCAGAAATCACGGCACAAAGCTCTATGTAAAATAACCAAAGGCACACACTGGAAGAATACGTGAAGTGAATTATGATGAAGGTAGAGACGGAGAATAAAATAGTATGTCAAATATATTTTTAGGATTTAGTTCTGAACTGGTATATGTTTTAAATGTTTTTTGAAGGAAGGAGAGCGGGCAGTGTTCTGACCTCGAGAGGTAGGAAGTTCTAGGCAGAGGCAATGGTGGAACCTGTGAAAGATAGCACTGGGCGCGATACCTACAACTGAAGGACACTTCTGCTTCTCAACGGACGAATTCAGGTGCCCCACCAGACACCTGCCCACCTGGTATCCTCCAGGAAGTACCAAGCATGGTGACTACCCCACTTACCTTATTATTAAATCCATTATCAACACTGGCATTTTCCCACTAGACTGGAAAAAAGTCTCCATGTTGCCACTGTTGAAAAAACCCTCTATGGATCCTGATTCAGAAGATTATGGACATAAGGCTGCGGTGATTGTATTAGACCTTTCAGTAGCCTTTGATACGGTGAGCCACTTTGTCCTGAGGCAAAGATTTTTGAGATAGGAATTCAGGGCATAGCACACAATCTCCTACGCTCCGAGCATTCGGTCTCCCTGGGAGACTTAATCTCCAGTCCTTTCTCGTTGCTGTGTGGCATCCTGCAAGGGTCAACACTTAGACACCATATTTAACATTTACGTGGCCCTACTCACCAAACGTATAAGATCCTTTGGTTTTTCAACCATCTCCATGGGGGATGACACACAAATTGTGGTGTCCGTCTCTAGCAACATCGAAAAGGTGGCGCATTGGTCCAACAACTGTATGCGGGCAGTGGTTTGCTGGATGAATAGCCAATGCCTTAAACTGTGCTCTGATAAAACGAGATTCTCCTCTTTGGTAGGGACACCTTCTTTGGAGAGATACTTGGTTGCCACAAACTCTAGGGCCTCTTTCTACCCCGGTTCCCAAAATGAGAAAGCTTGGAGCTATTTTCGACTCCAAGCTCGCTTTCATAGAGCAGACCAACAAACTGATTTAAACTTGCTTTTAGCAGTTGAAAACCCTGAGAAAAATGCTACCTTTCATCCCGCCAGATTTGCGTAAAACTGTCATCGTTGCTTTCATCTTATCACAATTGGATTACTGTAGTGCCCTATATATGGGCATGAAGATAGGCTCCCTAAACAAAACTACAGAGAGTGCAGAATGCAGCCGCACGGCTCATTAAAAACATCAGGAAATTTGACTCTGTCTCAATAGCCCTAGAGGAGCTGCATTGGCGTCCAATTAAAAAGAGAGTGGCTTTTAAAGCGCTGTGCACAGAGTGCTCCATCTCACTGGCTCAGCTTATTTAAACAACAAATTCTCTTGGTATTTCCTCAGAAGATGCCTTTGGTCTGTGTCGTCCAAAACAATCAGGGTGCCCCAGAATTTACACTGCCTCGTGGGAAGGCGTAAGCTTCGTGTTTTTTTTTTGTGAGTTATATAAAGCGCAAACTCAACCCGAAGGTATCGGAGTGCTTTACATGAGCACCAGTTGTGTTACAGATTGACACATTCACTTTGTTAGGCACGGGGAGATTGACCCAGAATCACAGGATGTTGAGCGTCCCTACTAAGACTCAAACTCGGTTCCCCAGCTTCGAGGTCGACTGCTCTAGCTGTAAAGCCATTCCACATGCAAGCTCTGGAATCAGCTTTCCTAGCACCGGAGGAACCAGCCAAATCTGATGACTTTCAGGAAGCTCCTTAAAACATGGATCTTCTCTCTTCCCTAGTAATCATAGATCTCCTCTTCACTTGCAGCATTTCTTCATTTCAGACGCTAGAGCCGAGATGCCTTCGGGCATTTGTCATGCTCTACAAATAATAAATATCAAATATCATTATCTTATCTTCTTAGGCCTCCCAGATCACCATAAATATAGGGCAGTTGTATTAAATAAGGCGTGTTGCTTTTTTGGAGGACTTTGTAAGGCTGTAAAGTTTGTTCTGTATCGTGGCATTGATAGGAAGCCAGTGAAGTTCATGAAATATGGTGGCGATATAGTCGGTTTTACATAAGGTGTTAATGAGACCAGCCGGTTAATGTACTGCTGCTTTGTGTAGTGTGATACTGGACCAAGAGTTCCTACAAAGGACAACTTTCCCAAAATCCATTCTATATATATAGAGGGCATGAGCCTTAGTAGACTTGGAGATAAAAATGAGTCAATGTTGCTACCTAGTGAAAGTGTTGCATCATCAGGCAGGCATGATAGTGAAACAACCTATTCTGCCATGAAGGAGAGCGAGGCAGAGAAGCTTTAAAATTTTAAAGGCCTGATCTAAAGATTGGTGGGCGATTCATCATGCGCCAGGGTGGCAGAGGACATTACATCTACGACCCGAACAGACTGCCGCCCACCACATCGAGATATCACCGCCAAGCCAGCTGTGATATCCGTGCCTTCAGAAGTAAAAGCCACCTTGGCAGTTCCACTGAAGCGGCTTGTTGTGCGGCTGCCTTCTTTCAGGAGGGTGCGTACCAGCCAATATTGTAATTCAAAAACAAAATCCCAAAGTGTGAGTATGTTACTGAAAATCAAAACCATAAGGACACCCATACTCAGGGAGTTTTCACCCAGTGTGCGGGACACATTTATTTATTTTTCTGTTGAAGACCACCATGTTTTTCTTGGCAGTAATGGACAGAAAAACATACATCAGGCTATCTGCTGTAAATCAGGTGTCAGTCTGATGTCCTTACTCCAATTGCCCGTTTCGACTGCAGAGCCAACATCGGCATCACCCTCAGAAAGATGACGGTACCCACGACTCAATATAGACCGGTAAACTAGGGGTTTAAAGACATGGTACACTGGCCATCAAACTCGAAATGGGGTCCAAAGAGTCTAGTAGAGAGAGAGTAATTTTTTTCCTGAGGCGGAGGTGATGAACAGGATGAACTCTGTCTTTCTAATGGTTTAGCAGAAGCAAATTGTGCAGTGTTCTTGCTTGCATTCTTTCAAGACAGGGCTGAAGGTGGACATTGTCCTCAAATGTCTGTGTTTTTAGGTATAGTTGATTGTCATCTGCAGACAGGTGCACAACATCCAATATCCTGAAGTGCCAGTTCCGGAGCTAAAACCAGACGACCATTTCACTGATCGGAGTTTGTTTTTGAGAACTATAAACACATAATTATTAAACATTTTCAGATATGTACGACATATTTGGATTATCATGGGAGCAGCAAAATAAAAATAAGACTCTAGCAATGAGAAGCGTAGGGTGTTTATGGGCAATTTAATCTCTATACATCTCAAATTTTAAAAGATCAGCATATTTGGTGGAGCTCTTCCTCTATGAGTAGTTGACTTGAGCAGTGTATGCTTTTGTGGTGTTCAGCTCAGTGAGTGCCTGCTATGGTTGGCCAGAGTTTGTTTCATTGCATATGTCATGAAAACCTTATTTAGTTGGGCAGGGTGATTTGAAAATGCATGTGTTTTTGGATGACCATTCTTGGTGAGTGCGTAGTAGCCAGGAGCGGTGGTGCAGGTAAGAGTAGTGGGGCGGTAGTAGGGGGGTGACACACAACGAAAGTGAAAACAAAATTTAAAAAAACAAAAACACTTACCTCGCGCTCACGGAGTCAGCGATGCAGCGAGCACAAGGTAAGTGTTTTTCTTTTTTTTTTTAAATGTTATTTTACCTCCTCATCATCTGTCTACTAAACCCCCCACACCACCACCCCCCCCCCCCACTCCACAGGCTTTTACCTGCACTGGCCGCTCCTGGTAGTAACACGTGGTTCAGGTGGGTGGTATGTGTTAAGATTACCTGCTACGCCTGAGGAGTGACTCACTCAGTACTTACTTGCTCACCTGCTTCTGCTGAGTAGAGCGTTCCCATAGCAGCTGATTGGTATGAGTAGCGTTTACCTTGAGCTCCTGCTTTGACTGAGCAGTGCACTCACTGAGGTGTTGCATAGCTTGAACTATACGTTTGGTTAGTACCTGCTTTATCTGAGCAGCGCTCTCTGTGTGTTCTTAATTTGGTTGAGAAGCTTGGGTTGTGTTAGCCTATGTTATTTAAGTTTCTTGTACAGACCACCTGTGCTGTCCTCCACTACCTGCCCACAATGGTCTCCTAGTTGCTCATCAGGGCCAGCTTCTTATTCTGTCCAGCATTCCCATCATCACCAACTGCCCACTAGAGACAACTTCTCACCCTGCCCACGAATGCGAGATTCTCCCACCCACAAGTGCAGGTTCCTTATGCTACCCATCAGTGCCACCTCCCCACACTGCCCATTAGAGCTAGCATCTCTTGCTGCCTCCTTCTCATGCCGCTCACCAGTGCCATCTTCTCATGCCACTCACCACTGCCACCTTCTAATGCCAATCACCAGTGTCACCTTCTCATGCAGCTCACCATGGCCACCTTCTCATGCCGCTCACCACTGCTACCTTCTCATGCCGCTCACCAGTGCCACCTTCCTTCTTATGCCACTCATCAGTGCTACCTTCTCATGCTGCTCACCAGTGCTACCTTCTCATGCCCCTCACCAGTTCCACCTTCTCATGCCGCTCACCAGATCTACATTCTGAAGCCGCTTATCAGTGCTACCTTAAGCCGTTCACCAGTGGCACCTTCCTTCTCATTCTGCTCACCAGTGCCACCTTCTCATGCCTCTCTCCAGTGTTACCTTCTCATGCCTCTCACCAGTGCTACCTTCTCATGCCACTCACCAGTAACACCTTCTCATGCAGCTCACCAGTGCTACCTTCTCATGCTGCTCATTGGCACCACCTTCCCATGCCTCTCACCAGTGCCACCTTCTCATGCTGGTCACAATTTTTACCTTCTCATTCCTCTCACCACTGCCCACTGCCACCTTCTCATGCCACTCACCATTGACACCTTCTCATGGCGCTCATCAGTGCCACCTTCTCATGCTGCCCACCAGTGCCTGTTTCTTATACAGACCACCTGTACTGTCCTTCACCACTTGCCCACAACGGCCTCCTAGTTATGCTGTTTATCAGTGCCAGCTTCTCATTCTGTCCAGCATTCCCATCATCACCAACTGCCCACCAGTGACAACTTCTCACCCTGCCCATGAATGCGAGATTCTCACATACAGAAGTGCAGCTTCCTTATGCTACCCATCAGTGCCACCTCCCCACACTGCCCAGTAGAGCTAGCATCTCTTGCTGCCACCATCTCATGCACCACACCAGTGCTACCTTCTTATGTCGCTCACCAGTGCCACCTTCTCATGCCTCTCTCCAGTGCTACCTTCTGATGCCTCTCACCATTGCCATATTCTCATGCCGCTCACCAGTGCTACCTTCTCATGCCACTCACCAGTGACACCTTCTCATGCTGCTCATCAATGCCACCTTCTCATGATACTCACCAGTGGCACCTTCTCATGCTGCTTACCACTGCCACCTTCTCATGCTGCTCATCAGTGCCACCTTCTCATGCTGCTCATCAGTGCCACCTTCTCATGCCGCTCACCAGTGCCACCTTCTCATACCACTCACCAGTTCCACCTCATGCCGCTCACCAGTGCCACCTTTTCACGCCACTCACTAGTGGCACCTTCTCCTGTCACTCACCAGTTCCACCTCCTCATGCCGCTCACCAGTGCTACCTTCTCGTGCAGCTCATCAGTGCCACCTTCTCATGCCACTCACCACTGCCACCTTTTCATGCCGCTCACCAGTCCCGCCTTCTCATTCTGCTCACTAGTGCTACTTTCTCATGCTGCTCACCAGTGCCACCTTCTCATGCTGTTCACCAGTGCCATCCTCTTATGCCACTCACCAGGGCCATCTTTTCATGCTGGTCACCATTGTCACCTTCTCATGCAGCTCACCAGTGCTACCTTCTCATGCTGCTCATCTGGGACACCTTCCCATGCCACTCAGCAGTGCCACCTTCTCATGCTGCTCACCAGTGCCACCTTCTCATGCTGTTCACCAGTGCCATTTTCGTATGCCACTCAGCAGTGCCATCTTTTCATGCTGGTCACCATTGTCACCTTCTCATGCCGCTCACAAGTGCCACCTTCTCATGCTGCAATCCAGTGCCTGTTTCTTATACAGACCACCTGTACTGTCTTTCACCACCTGCCCACAATGGCCTACGAGTTATGCTGCTCATCAGTGCCAGCTTCTCATTCTGTCCAGCATTCCCATCATCACCAACTGCCCACCAGTGACAACTTCTCACCCTGCCCACAAATGCAAGATTTTCCCATCCACAAGTGCAGGTTCCTTACGCTACCCATCAGTGCCTCCTCCCCACACTGCCCAGTAGAGCTAGCGTCTCTTGCTGCCACCTTCTCATGCCCCTCACCAGTGCCACCTTCTAATGCCACTCACCAGTGTCACCTTCCCATGCTGCTCACCAGTGCTACCTTCTCATGCCGCTCACCAGTGCCATCTTCTCATGCTGATATCCAGTATCACCTTCTCATGCTGCTCACCAGTGCCACCTTCTCATGCTGCTCACCATTGCCACCTTCTCATGCCACTCACCAGTGCCACCTTCTCATGCTGCTCATCAGTGCTACCTTCCTTCTCATGCCATTCACCAATACCACCTTCTCATGCTGCTCACCATTGCCACCTTCTCATGCCGCTCACCAGTGCCACCTTCTCATGCTGCTCACCAGTGCCACCTTCTCATGCCACTCACCAGAGCTACAATCTGATGCCGCTCACCATTGCTACCTTCTTATGCCACTCACCAGTGCCACCTTCCTTCTCCTACTGCTCACCAGTGCCACCTTCTCATGCCTCTCTCCAGTGCTACCTTCTCATGCCTCTCACCAGTGCAATCTTCTCATGCCACTCACCAGTGCTACCTTCTCATGCCACTCACCAGTGACACCTTCTCATTCTGCTTACCACTGGCCACCTTTTCATGCTGCTCACCAGTGCCACCTTCTCATGCCGTTCACCAGTGCCACCTTCTCATGCCGCTCACTAGTGCCACCTTCTCATGCCGCTCACAGTGCTACCCTCTCATGCCGCTCATAAGTGCTACTTTCTCATGCCGCTCACCAGTGCCACCTTCTCATGTCACTCACCAGTGCTACCTTCTCATTCTGCTCACCAGTGCCACCTCCTCAAGCCTCTCACCAGTGCTACCTTCTCGTGACTCTCACTAGTGCAATCTTCTCATGCCACTCACCATTGACACCTTCTAATGCTGCTTACCACTGCCACCTTCTTGTGCTGCTTACCAGTGCCACCTTCTCATGCCGCTCACCAGTGCCACCTTCTCATGCCGCTCACCAGTGCCACCTTATCATGCTGCTCACCAGTGCCACCTTATCATGCTGCTCACCAGTGCCACCTTCTCATGCTGCTCACCAGTGCCACCTTCTCATGCCACTCACCAGTTCCACCTTCTCATGCCGCTCACAGTGCTACCTTCTCATGCCGCTCATCAGTGCCACCTTCTCATGCCACTCACCAGTGCCACCTTCTCATGCCACTCACCAGTGCCACCTTCTCATGCCACTCACCAGTGCCACCTTCTCATGTCACTCACCAGTGCTACCTTCTCATGCTGCTCACCAGTGCTACCTTCTCATGCCATTCACCAGTGCCAACTTCTCATGCCACTCACCAGTGCCACCTTCTCATGTCACTCACCAGTGCTACCTTCTCATGCTGCTCACCAGTGCTACCTTCTCATGATGCTCACCAGCGCCACCTCCACATGCCTCTCACCAGTGCCACCTTTTCATGCAGCTCACCAGTTCCACCTTCTCATGCCGCTCACCAGTGCCACCATCTCATCCTGCTCACCAGTGCCACCTTCTCAAGTGACTCACAGACTGCCACCTTCTCAAGCTGCTCACCAGTGCTGCCTTCTCATGCCACTCCCCAGTGGTACCTTCTTATACTGCTCACCAGTGCCACCTTTCTTTTCATGCTGCTCACCAGTGCCACCTTACTCCCCAGTGTTATCTTCTTCTGCCACTCACCAGTGCCACCTTCTCATGCTGCTCACCAGTGCCACCTTCTTATGCCGCTCACCAGAGCTACCTTCTGATGCTGCTCACCAGTGCTACCTTCTCATGCCGCTGATTAGTGCCACCTTCCTTCTCATGCCACTCACCAGTGCTACCTTCTCATGCCACTCATCAGTGACACCTTCTCATGCTGCTTACCACTGCCACCTGTTCATGCTGCCCATCAGTGCCACCTTCTCATGCTGCCCATCAGTGCCACCTTCTCATGCCGCTCACCAGTGCCACCTTCTCATGCCACTCACCAGAGCTACAATCTGATGCCGCTCACCATTGCTACCTTCTTATGCCGCTCACCAGTGGCACCTTCCTTCTCCTACTGCTCACCAGTGCCACCTTCTCATGTCTCTTTCCAGTGCTACCTTCTCATGCCTCTCAGCAGTGCAATATTCTCATGCCGCTCACCAGTGCTACCTTCTCATGCCACTCACCAGTGACACCTTCTCATGCTGCTTACCACTGCCACCTTCTCATGCCGCTCACCAGTGCCACCTTCTCATGCCGCTCACCAGTGGCACCTTCTCATGCCGCTCACCAGTGCCATCTTCTCATGCCGCTCACAGTGCTACCCTCTCATGCCGCTTATAAGTGCTACTTTCTCATGCCGCTCACCAGTGCCACCTCCTCAAGCCTCTCACCAGTGCTTCCTTCTCATGCCATTCACCAGTGCAATCTTCTCATGCCGCTCACCAGTGCTACCTTCTCATGCTGCTCACCAGTGACACCTTCTCATGCTGCTCACCACTGCCACCTTCTAATGCCGCTCACCAGTGCCACCTTCTCATGCCACTCACCAGTTCCACCTTCTCATGCCGCTCACAGTGCTACCTTCTCATGCCGCTCATCAGTGCTACTTTCTCATGCCGCTCACCAGTGCCACCTTCTCATGCCGCTCACCAGTGCTACCTTCTCATACCACTCACCAGGGCTACCATCTCATGATGCTCACCAGGGCCACCTCCTCATGCCTCTCACCAGTGCTACCTTCTCGTGCTGCTCATCAGTGCCACCTTCTCATGCCACTCACCACTGCCACCTTTTCATGCTGCTCACCAGTGCCACCTTCTCATGCCGTGCACCAGTGTCGCCTTCTCATTCTGCTCACCAGTGCTTTCTCATGCCGCTCACCAGTGCCACCTTCTCAAGCGACTCACAGAGTGCCACCTTCTCATGCTGCTCACCAGTGCTGCCTTCTCATTCCATTCCCCAGTGGTACCTTCTTATACCGCTCACCAGTGCCATCTTTCTTTTCATGCTGCTCACCAGTGCCACCTTCTCATGCCACTCACTATAGCTGCCCTCTTCTGCCACTCCCCAGTGTTATCTTCTTCTGCCACTCACCAGTGCCACCTTCTCATGCTGCTCACCAGTGCCACCTTCTTATGCCGCTCACCAGAGCTACCTTCTGATGCTGCTCCCCAGTGCTACCTTCTCATGCCCCTGAATAGTGCCACCTTCCTTCTCATGCCGCTCACCAGTGCTACCTTCTCATGCATCTCACCAGTGCTACCTTCTCATGCCTCTGAATAGTGCCACCTTCCTTCTCATGCCGCTCACCAGTGCTACCTTCTCATGCCTCTCACCAGTGCTACTTTCTCATGCCTCTCACCAGTGCCACCTTCTCATGCCGATCACCAGTGCCACCTTCCCATGCCGCTCACCAGAGCTACATTCTGATGCTGCTCACCAGGTCTACCTTCTCATACCGCTCACCAGTGCCACCTTCCTTCTCAAGTAGGTCACCATTGCCAACTTCTCATGCCGCTTACCAGTGCTTCCTTCTCATGCCACTCACCAGTGCCACCGTCTCATGCTGCTCACCAGTGGTACGTTCTTCTTATACCGCTCACCAGTGCCACCTTTCTTCTCATGCCACGCACCAGTGCCATCTTTTGTTCTTATGCCGCTCACCAGTGCCACCTTCTCATGCCGCTCACCAGTGCCACCTTCTCACGCTGCTCACCTGTGCCACCTTCTCATGCCGCTCACCAGAGCTACCTTCTGAAGCTGCTCACCAGTGCTACATTCCTATGCTGCTGAATAGTGTCACCTTCCTTCTCATGCCGCTCACCAGTGCTACCTTCTCACGCTGCTCACCTGTGCCACCTTCTCATGCCGCTCACCAGTGCCACCTTCTCATGCCGCTCACCAGTGCCACCTTCTCATGCCGCTCACCAGTGCCACCTTCTCACGCTGCTCACCTGTGCCACATTCTCATGCCGCTCACCAGAGCTACCTTCTGAAGCTGCTCACCAGTGCTACATTCCTATGCTGCTGAATAGTGTCACCTTCCTTCTCATGCCGCTCACCAGTGCTACCTTCTCATGCCGCTCACCAGTGCTACCTTCTCATTAAGCTCACCAGGGCTACCTTCTCATACCGCTCACCAGTGCCACCTTCCTTCTCAAGCAGGTCACCAGTGCCAACTTCTCATTCCGCTTAATAGTGCATCCTTTTCATGCCACTCACCAGTGCCAGCTTCCTTCTCAAGCAGGTCACCAGTGCCAACTTCTCATACCGCTTAATAGTGCATCCTTTTCATGCCACTCACCAGTGCCACCTTCTTATGCCGCTCACTAGTGCTACCGTCTCATGCCGCTCACCAGTGCCACCTTCGCATGCCGCTCACCAGTGCCACCTTTCTTCTCATGTCACTCACCAGTGCCACCTTTTGTTCTTATGCCGCTCACCAGTGCCACCTTCTCATGCCGCTCACCAGTGCCACCTTCTCACGCTGCTCACCTGTGCCACCTTCTCATGCCGCTCACCAGAGCTACCTTCTGAAGCTGCTCACCAGTGCTACATTCCTATGCTGCTGAATAGTGTCACCTTCCTTCTCATGCCGCTCACCAGTGCTACCTTCTCATGCCGCTCACCAGTGCTACCTTCTCATTAAGCTCACCAGGGCTACCTTCTCATACCGCTCACCAGTGCCACCTTCCTTCTCAAGCAGGTCACCAGTGCCAACTTCTCATTCCGCTTAATAGTGCATCCTTTTCATGCCACTCACCAGTGCCACCTTCCTTCTCAAGCAGGTCACCAGTGCCAACTTCTCATACCGCTTAATAGTGCATCCTTTTCATGACACTCACCAGTGCCACCTTCTTATGCTGCTCACTAGTGCTACCGTCTCATGCCGCTCACCAGTGCCACCTTCGCATGCCGCTCACCAGTGCCACCTTCGCATGCCGCTCACCAGTGCTACCTTCCTATGCCGCTCACCAGTGCTATCTTCACACACTGATAGCTCCTCTTTCTGTCTACCGGTGCCAGCTTCATGCACTACCCACCAGTGCCAGCTCTTTCTCCAACATGGCCTCTTTTGCTCAAAATGAAGTCAAGACTAGACTTTGCAGGGGCTGCCATCAGTGTGCAGCTGGGCAGCTTTTTTTATGGTGATTTTCTGGGAAATAGAAGATCTGAGGGCTGAAGGCACTGTAGCGTGATCCCGACTATCAAAGAGGCTTGGAATAGCTTGTTTAAGAATTCAGAGGCATGCACGAAAATAAACATGCTGTACCCGCTGTGTTTAGCATTTTCATATTTCGGCTGCCGGGCTTAAGATATCATCAGCGATCAGTAGCTATCCCAGCACAAATAAATGCATAGCAAAAATAAAATAAGCTTCTAAATGATTTTATAAGGATATTGTTACAGTACAGATTATTGTAATTTTATTGACGCAGTAAATTGTGAATCAGGATCAACACTAAATATTTTCCCCTAATAAGGTAAGGTGCTTGCGTCCTATATCGAGAGTAGTATCACCGTCACAGCAGCTGGGAATAGTGTCAGATCGCACGGTGAGCCAATTGGGCAACCGGAAATGTAATTGCAGCTTGATTCAGGATTTTGACTTCCATCTCCTCTCATCAGATCTGTCTATCAGCATAACGGTATTCAGACCAGGCCTCCCCAAATGCCCAGTGCCCATCACTAACTGGTTTCACGTTGCTATGGTGATCGGGCAGAGACACAGTCTGAAATCGGCGAGACAGTGAGAATGATAGTCTAGAGTATGTCTGTTGCAGTTCTGAACAAAATTGAAATAAATGCATTTTTTGAAACAGCAGGGGTTGTCAGTTCGCTGCTATACAGGGGTCTCAGTGCAGGTCTCAGGGTCGAGTCCAGTTAAGGCTCACCAGCCTAGCCTGTCTTCATCTGAGAAGGGATAAATATATATATTTTAGTCCTGATATGCATTATTTCCGCTCCTCTGTGCAGGTTTTCATAAGTTATGTAAGCAGTAAGAACAGGTCCCTCTCACGCGTTGTGCCTGTATGGCTTGTAATACTGTGAGCTGTGCAGAGAGGTGCGAGTGGATCTGCTGTTGCACGTCATGTATCACATGTGGCATGTTTACACTGTAAGCTGTGCAGAGAGGTGCGAGTGGATCTGCTGTTGCACGTCATGTATCACATGTGGCATGTTTACACTGTAAGCTGTGCAGAGAGGTGCGAGTGGATCTGCTGTTGCACGTCATGTATCACATGTGGCATGTTTACACTGTAAGCTCTGCAGGGAGGGGCGATAGGTCTGCTTTTCCACGTCATGTATGACATGTGGCATATTCACATTGTAACCTCTGCATGGTTGGCGGTGGGTCCGCTGTTGCACATCATGTATCACATGTGATACATTCACATTGTAAGCTCTGCATGGAGGGGTGGTTGGGTCTGCTGTTCCACGTCATGAATCACATGGTATGTTTACACTGTAAGCTCTCCATGGAGGGACGGTGGGACTGCTGTTCCACGTTGTGCATCACATGGTAAGTTTCACAGCAAGCTTTGCAGGGAGAGGCTGCTAGGTCTGCTGTTCCACGTCCTGTATCACTTGTGGCACATTTATACTTTAGGCTCTGCAGGGAGGGTGGGTGGGTCTGCTGTTCCACATTAATGAAGCACATGGTATGTTTACACTGTAAGCTCTGAGTCTGCAGGGAGGGTGGGTGGGGTCCGCTGTTTCACGTCATGAATCGCATGGTACATTTACACTTTAGGCTCTGCAGGGAGGGTGGGTGGGTCTGCTGTTCCTCATTAATGAATCACATGGCACATTTATACTTTAGGCTCTGCAGGGAGGGTAGGTGGGTGGGTCTGCTGTTCCTCATTAATGAATCACATGGCACATTTACACTTTAGGCTCTGCAGGGAGGGTGGGTGGGTCTGCTGTTCCTCATTAATGAATCACATGGCACATTTATACTTTAGGCTCTGCAGGGAGGGTAGGTGGGTGGGTCTGCTGTTCCTCATTAATGAATCACATGGCACATTTACACTTTAGGCTCTGCAGGGAGGGTGGGTGGGTCTGCTGTTCCTCATTAATGAATCACATGGCACATTTATACTTTAGGCTCTGCAGGGAGGGTGGGTGGGTCTGCTGTTCCACATTGTGTATCACGTTTCACAGTAAGCTCTGCAGGGAGGGGCGGGTGGGTCTGCTGTTTCACGTCTTGAATCACATGGCGCATTTATACATTAGGCTCTGCAGGGAGGGTGGGTGGGTCTGCTGTTCCTCATTAATGAATCACATGGCACATTTACACTTTAGGCTCTGCAGGGAGGGTGGGTGGGTCTGCTGTTCCACATTAATGAATTACATGGTATGTTTACACTGTAAGCTCTGCAGGGAGGGGCGGGTGGGTCTGCTGTTCCACGTTGTGTATCACGTTTCACAGTAAGCTCTGCAGGGAGGGGCGAGTGAGTCTGCTGTTTCACGTCATGAATCACATGGCACATTTATACTTTAGGCTCTGCAGGGAGGGTGGGTGGGTCTGCTGTTCCACATTAATGAATCACATGGCACATTTATACTTTAGGCTCTGCAGGGAGGGTAGGTGGGTGGGTCTGCTGTTCCTCATTAATGAATCACATGGCACATTTATACTTTAGGCTCTGCAGGGAGTATGGGTGGGTCTGCTGTTCCTCATTAATGAATCACATGGTACATTTACACTTTAGGCTCTGCAGGGAGTGGCAGGTGGGTCTGCTGTTTCTCCTCATGTTTCACATGTGGCACACTCACATTGTAAATTTTGCCAGGATTTTTCTTCGCGCCTCCTAAACGACTAGTATTACTGTAATTCGTGTAAAAAGGTCCCTCTCATCCCTGCGGAGGGAGAAAAGTATTGTAATGGTTTGTATTTTATGGTTTATTATATTTATTTTATTGTTATTTATATCCCACTTCCCATATGCTTTTACGGACAATATATATATATATGGCCAGGGTAGATTTTCAATTACACTGGAGTAATTTGGGTAATTTCACATTTTTCTTACTGCTAGTTATATGATTACACCTGCTCGCATGATTTGGGGGATCTGCTCACAATTCGTGTTCTGCTACATTAAGCACCATTTCTTAGTGCAAACATGCATCCGTGCATCCATTTTGGGTGCAAGGGTGCATTTTGTGCTAAGAAATAGCACGTAATGCCGGGAGCATGCGGGGGAAAAATCCTACCCCAAGAGCGAAGTGAGTGGGTGCGAGAGGCTGATTGCGCTCGCTATTTGTGATCTGTTCAACTGAGCTCTATTTCGCAGAGCAAAATGCATCCTCGCATTCATTGCGGACACAAGCTGGCATTTTTGTACTATGAACTAAGTGCTAAATGCAGAATAATTATTCTTGCATAATTCTGTGTAATCTTGCCGAATTCTTAGGTAATTCCATGTGATTATGCTACTACTCAATGCTTAATTTGTGTCTGTGTTTGCCGGCGCTGAGCACTGCCACCTATTTCTAAACACCGGCTCTTAATTATGACTGTCTACCACATGGTGGCACTGTCTGTATATTTCTAAGGCCAGCAAACTGTTTCACACCTCCAAGTAGTTAAAAACTATAATCAACTATTGTTCATGGTCTATCTTTAGCACTCAAGGTGGACAGGAATAGTTCAAATTGTCACACTTGTGTAAGTTGGGCCCCAGTACCTACCTTTTTACAAATTACCCACTGGGCTAACCCACCCAATTTATGAAAGGAAACTCACAAATATAGTGAATAAAAATGTTATTTTTCATACTGATTGTATGTCCTTTCTCTTAAAATATTTTCACTCAGACTGAAGGATGTGTTTTACAGTAAACGCTCCAGAGAGCTTCTTCCCACAGTTGCTAGCAAAATGTAAAAAATGTTAAAAGGTATGATGTGTTATGTTTTGCTTTCAGTATTTCGACTGCATACTTTCAGCATTTCTACAGTACTCTAGTGCTGTCTGAGTATAGGTGTGCTTTCCATAAGTTTCTGGAACATGATTTACTGTATCAAGTTTAATCAGTAAACAAAATGTCCTAAACACACCCCTTCCAAATACTGAATCTGTATTTGGTCGCAGACCCAAATTGCGATTCGGTAACGTGTTCCTGAATCCCAGTTTGGGTTTCATACATACCAAGAGGCTTTCTTGTGGTAGCAAGGGTGCCAACTCGGCGAATGAGTCCATTTTCGGACACGTAAAAGCTTATTAAATCTGGACCCTTGTGCACAGGAGGGTGTCACTTGTTTCAGCCCGCTTGTTCACAGTGTTTCTAAGGTGTTTATTGGTGTGATGAATTGGACTTGCTGTTTAGTTGGGAAGGCTGTGCCAGCTAATGGCGTCAGTGTCAAGTTGTATGCCTACAGTTGTCAGGTCTGTATAATGTATTCTGCTGGATTCCAATAAATTATAAGGATACAGGACATGATGGAAAAATATGTTTTGTTTGCTTGGAAAACAGTTTTTAACACTATGCTTTCATCTGGATCTGTCACTGCTAGCTAACTTTAGGCCAATATCTTTTTAGCCTCTCCTGGATAAAATAATTAAAAAAAAAAAGTGTATGCTCAGCTATCTGATTACATGGCGAATAACGTACTTCCTGAGCCTACTGAGTGTGAATTCAGAACAGCACATAGCACGGAATCCGGACTTTTTGCAATTGCCTATCATCTCAGACTTATCTTGAACCAGGCAGGCATGGCCACTCTAGTCTTTTGGACTTCTCATCAGCCTTTAAGATTGTATATTATTCCGCACTGCTGTCTAGAATAACAGAAATTGTCCTCTGTAAAAAAAAGCCCTGTAATGGCTTGATCTGTAGGGGTGGGCAAAGTATTCTGTTCCGCGGGCGGAATTGGTGGAGTTTTGGCGACTCGTAATGCGGACTTCCAGCCAAATTCGACCAATCCACTTGTAATAGAATTTGTTCTTGCACACAGCTCCAAAACAGTAGTTAGCGCGAGCGAGTGAGATTTGCTGACCACTAGCTCGATTTTCAGTCGCTAGAAGGACATCTGGTGAGATTTTTGTAACGCAGGCGGTCGTGGTCAGAAGGCTGCCGCTCGAGTAGAAAATCTACTTGAGTGGCAGCAAAATCAACTCCAGTAGCTGCACCCTCTGGTGCTCCACATGGTGCCATTTGCACTGATGTTTCAGCACAGAACGTGCTCTTGTGCTAAATCACTGCGCGAGCGGTGCGGCGTGTCTTTCCGCCCATTGGCAGAATTCTGCAGTTTCTTGCAGAGTTTTTATGTAACTCTGCAGAATTCCATGGAGTCGAATTCTGTGAGTGCCATCCATCCCTATTTAACTGTTTCTTTCTGACAAGTCTCACTGCCTTTCAATCAGCTTCTTTCTCCCTCCGTTGTGGAGTTCCTCAGGGATCTTTCCTGAGCCCAACACTTTCAACATATAAATGTCTCTGAGACTCCTCTGTTGAGATATTTTGCCTTTCATTTAGTATCGTATACACATGAAAAACAAATCATTGTGTCAATTTCTAAAAATCTTGAACGTGCTTAGATCAATTTCTCGAATTGTGTGTCCTTCTGTAGCACAATGGATGAGTCTCAACTGTTTAAAATAGAATGGAGACAAAACAGATATGTCGGTCTTTAGTAACTAGTCTGGGACTCGGACCCATGATTGGTGGCTGGAAGAGATTGACTCCCCCAATCTGCTGCTGTAATTAGCCAACGATTTTGGGGTGACTTTTGATAACTTTCTATCCTTTGCTGCTCAGATTAACAAGGGTTGCAACTTTGAGCTTCTACATCCTGCGAACGCTCCATAAAATCTTTCCTCTACTTCCACCGGCTGCGCAGTGAGCAGGTCTTCAAGCACTCATCTCCTCTCAGAATGATTACAGGTACCCCCTGTATGTGGAGGCCTCGTTACTCATTTTTACGCACTACAGCTCGATCTGCACGCAGCAGCTAGACTAGCTCTTGCTATTCTTACACAGTCTGCCGTTAAGCATCAAGGTGCTCTGCACCCCCTATAGGACCCTAAATGTATTACATTTAATGTGTTGTGCTTCATGCACATAGCCCTTCATAACATGGGGCCATTGTACTTAAAACGTCTTTTTTTTCTTGCAGGTTTATATTACGTGAATTTGACCCAAAGGTATCAGAGCATCTTACATGAGCACCAGTTACATAACAAAAGGTCACATTCATTTTTTTAGGCACGGAGAGATTACGTGATTTGCCTAGAATCACAGGGTGTTGAACCAGCGTGAGACTTGATCCTGGTTAATTGGCAGCTCTAGCTGTTATACCACATCCTCCGAATGAATGAACAAATGAATGGAGAGAATTTATAAAGCGCACGGCTACTCCAAAGAGTGTCCTGGCGCTAGCAGAAAGAACAGATGGTAGGCACCCAGTAGCCAAAATCTTACTGCCCAACAGAAAAATACCAAGTTTTTCGTTTTCTATGAAATGTCTGTCAAGGGGGATCTGATGCAGGTCTCGAGGGAACTCATTCCAAGCTTTGGTGGCACAAAAAGAAAAGGCTTTGCTGCTCCTCCAAACACACTTAAAACTAGGAATAGTTAGCAGTGAAGATGGGGAAACAGCCATTACAACGTGGCTATTACCATGCAGAGCCTTTATCACACATGCGTTACAACCGATGATCTGTTAACATGCAGCTCCTTTACCACGCATGCGTTACAACGCATGCACTGTTACCATGCAGAGCCTTTACCACGCATGAGTTACAAGGCATGCACAGTTACCATGCAGAGCCTTTACCACGCATGTGTTACAACGCATAATCTGTTACTATGCAGAGTCTTTACCACGCATGTGTTACAACGCATGCACTGTTACCAAGCAGAGCCTTTACCAGGCATGTGTTACAATGCATAATCTGTTACCATGCAGAGTCTTTACCATGCATGTGGTACAACGCATGCACTGTTACCAAGCAGAGCCTTTACCACGCATGTGTTACAACGCATAATCTGTTACCATGCAAAGTCTTTATCACGCATGTGTTACAACGCATGCACTGTGACCAAGCAGAGCCTTTACCACGCATGCGTTACAACGCATAATGTGTTACCATGCAGAGCCTTTATTGCACATGTGTTACAATGCATATTCTGTTACCATGCAGAGTCTTTACCACGCATTAGTTACAACACATGCACTGTTACCATGCAGAGCCTTTACCACTCACTTTTTACAATGTAAATGCCTTTACCACGGATGCCTTTACAACAAATTAATGTTGTAAAGGTATGAATGGTAAAGGCATATATGTTGTACTTGTGGTAAGGGCCTATGCTGGTAACGGTGGTAAAGGTACTGGCATGGTCAAGGCTATCAGCATCGTTGGAGGAAATGGAGAGACCCTTCCGCTTTCTCTTGATGGCCTGTGCCGCACCTCAGAAGAGTTGCTGCGTCATCGTGTTAAGGTAAGGGGGATTGGACTGGGAGCGTGGGGGTATGGAGTTAGGGTTTTAGACTGGGGTTGGCTTTTTCTTTAGGGACTGGGGGCCAAAAGGAGGACACGCCGGGGTATGGCTTTAGGTTTCAGGGCAGGGGCCGGGTATTTTTTAAAAGGGTTGGGGGCCGGAAGGGTCAGAGGAGGGGTTCTGATTTTAGGGCAGGGGCCGGATGATTTTGAGAAGGGCTGGGGGCCAATGGAGGGGTCGCGCAGGGGTCCGGTTTTAGGGTTCAAGACAGGGAACGGTTATTAATAACAAGGGCTGGGGACCAGGGGCATGCTGGGATCTAGTTTTAGGGCTCAGGGCAGGGGTCAGAATATTTTTTTTTTAAAGCTGGGGGCTGGAGGGGTCACAATAGGGTCCTTTTCTAGGGCTTAGGGGTGGTCTGGTATTTTTAAAGAGGGCTGGGGGCCGGCGGGGCACCGGGGACCAGTTTGAAGGCTGAGGGCAGGGGCCAGGGAAAACCTTTACCAGGCATAGGCCTTTATCATACATGCCCATGCCTCTACAACTAAATTTGTTGTAATTACTTGTAAAGGCATGCGTGGTAAAAGAATATTCGTTCTAAAAAAATGCAGGGTAAAGTTTATGTGTGGTAAAGGCATTCACTTTGCAATGCATGCGTGGTAAAGGATGCGTGGCAACGGAATGCGTTGTTCCGTCATACATCCCTGGAGAAGAAGGTGAATGCAGCATTCTGGAGGGGAAGGACAGAACAAATCTCTTCACCAGATACCCAAGACTGGACAGAAACATTGCCCTATGGACCATGGCCAGGGCTTTAAATAAAATTTGTTTCCTGATGGATAGCCTATGGAGGGATTTTAAAACCAACTTAATAGTGGAATGCCTAGGCAGGCTCAAAATTAGCCTAGCAGCGCAATTGGACCACAAAGCCTCCACCGCTCCTAGATAGAGAGCGTTCGCGTAATCCAAGCGCGAAGTAATCAGCGTATGGATCGCGACCTCTCCCCTTCATGTTCTACTCACAAGCCAAGACGTTACATTCAGCTGCACGGTGCCAGCTTATCAACCCTAAAATCAACCAATGAAGACCTTTCTCTACCAAACGTTCTCCTTTCTTTTCATCTACGGCCTCTTCCCCACCATGAACTGTCCAGGAAGCACATCAACACCTGGTTGTTCCACTTAACTTTATAAACTCCCGCCATTCTCAGAGGTGCTGATTCATTTGTGCTGTAGTGACCATTGGTTATCTATGCACTTTCTAAATCCTTTTCTTCCTTTTTAGGTCTCGGCTAGCGAAGGCTGCGCTTGCGCAGTCTCGCTCGTGAGATTTAATGACTTTGAGAAGTGGGGCTTCAACCCGCCCCTCTTCTCTCCTCTTCTCCATTGGCTGGCCTCTTAAATGCTGGTCAGCCATTGGAGAAGAGCTTTGTCTCTTCAAACAAGCCCCGTCTCTTTCGTGGATTCGTGGACGTGTTTTTTCGATTCTTTCTCTTTTTTAACATAGCGAGTCTACGGCATGTCTTGCTCACGCTGCCTACACGCGCCAGTCGGCTCTCTGATTGGTTGGCAACTACCAAATAAGCACTGTGATTGGTGGACCTTGTCAACCAATCAGAGAGCCTACTGGTGCATGCAGGCAGCAAGACACTCCCGGCTCTGATAAGCCCTGGGCTTCCTTCCCACCAGGACCGGCGGTTACACGAGAGCGAGAAGCAGAAAGGATAGAACAGGTGTGTTCTCACCTGCGGCCTCTGATGCGCAGACACATTCAGCCTCCACCACAGACGTTGTTACGCTGTGAAATACAGAAAGCGCCACGCGCTTCTTTCAAACTGATTGTGTTAAGTTAGCCGGTCACAGGACACCGCGACAGAGTTGTAACACATCCCACCGCCCCCTACACGCGTACAGGTGTGTGAAGCTTTGAGAACTTTTTTTGCAAATCGATGATGGGCGCACGTACCAAAAGGTGCCTTTTATCGGTAATCATTCAAAAGCAAATTCCGGTTTCTCCCCGCGCGTACTCCGGGGGTTGGCTGTCCCCAGGTCGGTAACCCAGTGTGTAATTGTGGCTGCAGAGTGGTCCAGGGCCGGCAATTTCAAACCGAATCCCGGCTCCCCCGTCACGCACATCTCTCCCTCCTCCGCCCCCGCCCCTCTCACACAGACTCCGGTGGTACCGCCTTCTCGGTGCACTCCAGAGCCAGCTGTGGCAGCTCAGGAGCCACTTCCAAGTGCAGGCCGGTGGGCAGGGTGTGGTGAGGGGAAACTTCGGCGGTGCCCTCCCGGCAAGTTGCGAGTGCCCCCTGCCTGCCCAGGGAGGGGAGGCGGCCGTATCAGACCCTGCCGGGAGGAGGGCAGCGAGGCGGCGCTGCGGAGGCTGCACATGGGCGCTGCAGCCTGCGGGGCTCCTCGCCGCCGCCGTGTGCCTTCCAGAGATGCCAGCCCCCTGCGCGGGTGCAAGCCTTCCCTGCGCTGCCGTCTCTCACTTGTAGGCGCCCAACTTGAGACAATGTGGTTTAAAAGGGTTTTCAGGAGTGTAGTGTGCGCGGCAGGAAAACGTGGGGGATGCCTGGAGCGCGGAAAGTGTGGAGCATAAACAGGAAAGCCGTTCAAATCCGGGAAGCCTGGAAAGTGAAATCATGAATTCTGGGATAGGGGTGAAGTACGGCAGCGACTCCTCGGTGGAGCGGGGCGAGGTATGAGAAGAGCTCCTCCTCCAGGTGCCCCCCCCCCTGCCTTTTGTTTGATTTTCTCCTCTGCCACCCCTGTCCTGTTTTGTGTGAGTTTCTGGCCGCCGAAAAGAGGGCTTGAATGCACCATTTGCCCTGCATCTTGTTTTGACTTGCATCCCCCGGCAGTTACCTGAGGCTTGAATGTTTCTTCAGCTTTGAAGTCAAATTTAGTGGCAGGGAGCGGGGCTACTTACTGTGGTTGCTGAACGTAGAGCAGAATAACTTTCCTTGAACACAACCCCAACCCTTCCAGCACTTAACTCCAGAGGCAGATTGCTTGATTTTCTGCCACCAGACAGTCGTCTTTTTTGCTGGGGGTCCTCCCACCCTGAATGCTGAAGTGCATATATTTTTTTGTCACGCCATAGGACATAAAGGGGGCTTTGATGCACCTATCTCGGGGGTGATGACATTTCATTTTTCAGGCATAGCGCGGCACAAAACGGTGTTTTTGCTGCGAGTTCCAAGTTTGAAATATGGCAAAACTTTAAAGTGCTTTGAGTGAGTGGGTGATACGCATCAGTGGAGCGCAGATACAGGTATCCGACGAAGCTGTCACTCCACGCAGGGTCTGTCCAAAGAACATTCAAGGTTTACGTCTGTATCGCGAAAACTGTAGAGAAGCCACATGAAGGGCGTCAAGGCGCTGTTGACATACTGTATGAAGTTCCTCTGTGTGTGTGTGTGGGTGGGTGGCTCTGTGTGGGTGCAAATGCAATAGGTCTCGCATTTGAGTAATTAAGCTATTGACATTGTAAATAACAATGCCGTTTCTTTAAATGTTTTAAAAACATAAACAAAAATAATGTCATGAGCAATGCCAATAGCTCTAACTTTAAAAATGCTGAGACCATTGCATTGTAAATGCTTGTTTATTTATTTTTTTGCATATTTATATAGCGCGAACTCGACCCGAAGGTATTGGAGCACTTTACATGAGCACCGTATTTACATTACACATTCAGGCCCGGGGAGATAAGTGATTTGCCCAGAATCACAGGATGTGGAAGCGAGCTCGAGGCTCGAACTCTGGTTTTCAGCACCAAACTCTGCAGCGTAGCTGACGGACCTCATCCTCTTCATTCATTGATTCATTCATAAAAGCTGCAGGTAGTTTGTTGATTTACGACTCTTTGGTAGATCTGACCTGTGTTGAACGTGTGTGGCAAGGCTTGTCATGTGTGAGCTGTGGCAAATGGCTAATATTTCTTGGCCCTGGGCGTTTTCGGCACTATTGTGGTAATCATTTTGCTGCAGGGTTGTATGAAATAGAGAGGCTCTGTTTACACTTACAATTTTAGTGGTGTCAATGATGTACATCTAATGAAATATTTTACATGGAGTCCTATTGTTTGCAGGCCCAGAATGCAGCATCTGAGCATCTAGAAAAGTGACCCTCTGTACTAAGTGTAAAATTATCATAGTGGATCTATAAGAACTCCTAAAAATAATTGGCTGTGAAAGTGGAGCATTCCTCCCTCACACAATGCGCCCCAAATATTTTCAATGAACCTTTGCTTCCTTTCCCCACAAAAATACACCATCTCCAGTGCTTTCCACGTTGGTTTGTGTTTTGTGTTTTGTTTAGCACAGGTTTCATGAAGTGAACATGGCAACGACATGAAGGTCCCTTTCTTCCAATTAATGAGACTAACAACAGCTGCTGGTTATTTATTATTATTTATATAATGCTGGCCAGACCCGAGGGTATTGGAGCGCTTTACAACATACGTGTCAGGAAAATCACACAGTAACGCAGTAGAATCAAAGAAATCACGCAGTAGTATACATAGTGGTTCATGGCGCTTCGGATGTCTGAGTGCGCTGTACCGCATTAAGGCAAGGAAGTCTGATGGAGTACCTTGCAAGGGACCATATCCCAGAAGTTTAGACTTCCAAAAAAAGACCCTTATTTAAACTTCTGCTCTTATCTAGACAGAAAGCGCTGAGATCAATCCAAGGCTTTCCTAGAGCCCGACCCTAACTTTTTAGTCCATCGAACAGAATAGAAGAGAATGTGGAGTTGAAAGACACTTGGAGTTCCAGGCGGATGAGAAGCAGAGTGAGCCCTCTCACCTCTGGGCCGTCCTCTAATGTTAAAAAGATATAGGGAGCCCTCGTTCCTCCATGCCATCCTCTAATGTTACAAAGATATAGGAAGCCCTCATTCCTCCATGCTGCACTCTAATGTTACAAAGATATAGGGAGCCCTTGTTCCTCCATGCTGCAATCTACTGATTCAAAGATATAGGGAGCCCTTGTTCCTCCATGCCAGAATCTAATGTTAAAAAGATATAGGGAGCTCTCGTCCCTCCATGCCGTCCTCTAATGTTACAAAGATATAGGGAGCCCTCGTTCCTCCATGCCAGAATCTAATATTAAAAAGATATAGGGAGCCCTCATCCAACCATGCCAGAATATAATGTTACAAAGATATAGGGAGCCCTCATCCCTCCATGCCAGAATCTAATGTTACAAAGATATAGGGAGCCCTCATCCCTCCATGCCAGAATCTAATGTTACAAAGATATAGGGAGCCCTCATCCCTCCATGCCAGAATCTAATGTTACAAAGATATAGGGAGCCCTCATCCCTCCATGCCAGAATCTAATGTTACAAAGATATAGGGAGCCCTCATCCCTCCATGCCAGAATCTAATGTTACAAAGATATAGGGAGCCCTCATCCCTCCATGCCAGAATCTAATGTTACAAAGATATAGGGAGCCCTCATCCCTCCATGCCAGAATCTAATGTTACAAAGATATAGGGAGCCCTCATCCCTCCATGCCAGAATCTAATGTTAAAAAGATATAGGGAGCCCTCATCCCTCCATGCCAGAATATAATGTTACAAAGATATAGGGAGCCCTCATCCCTCCATGCCAGAATCTAATGTTAAAAAGATATAGGAAGCCCTCATCCCTCCATGCCAGAATATAATGTTACAAAGATATAGGGAGCCCTCATCCCTCCATGCCAGAATCTAATGTTACAAAGATATAGGGAGCCCTCATCCCTCCATGCCAGAATCTAATGTTACAAAGATATAGGGAGCCCTCATCCCTCCATGCCAGAATATAATATTAAAAAGATATAGGGAGCCCTCATCCCTCCATGCCAGAATATAATATTAAAAAGATATAGGGAGCCCTCATCCCTCCATGCCAGAATATAATGTTACAAAGATATAGGGAGCCCTCATCCCTCCATGCCAGAATCTAATGTTACAAAGATATAGGGAGCCCTCATCCCTCCATGCCAGAATCTAATGTTACAAAGATATTGGGAGCCCTCATCCCTCCATGCCAGAATCTAATGTTACAAAGATATAGGGAGCCCTCATCCCTCCATGCCAGAATCTAATGTTAAAAAGATATAGTGAGCCCTTGTCCCTCCATGCCAGAATCTAATGTTAAAAAGATATAGGGAGCCCTCGTTCCTCCATGCCGTAATATAATGTTACAAAGATATAGGGAGCCCTCGTTCCTCCATGCCGTAATATAATGGTACAAAGATATAGGGAGCCCTCAATCTTCCATGCCGGAATCTAATGTTACAAAGAAATAGCGAGCCCTCGTTCCTCCATGCCGTAATATAATGTTACAAAGATATAGGGAGCCCTCGATCCTCCATGCCGTAATATAATGTTACAAAGATATAGGGAGCCCTCGTTCCTCCATGCCATAATATAATGTTACAAAGATATAGGGAGCCCTCGTTCCTCCATGCCATAATCTAATGTTACAAAGATATAGCGAGCCCTCGTTCCTCCATGCCGTCCTCTAATGTTACAAAGATATAGCGAGCCCTCGTTCCTCCATGCCGTCCTCTAATGTTACAAAGATATACGGCGCCCTCGTTCCTCCATGCCGTCCTCTAATGTTACAAAGATATAGGGAGCCCTCATTCTTCCATGCCGGAATCTAATGTTACAAAGATATAGGGAGCCCTCGTTCCTCCATGCCGCAATCCAATGTTACAAAGATATAGGGAGCCCTCGTTCCTCCATGCCGCAATCCAATGTTAAAAAGATGTAAGGAGCCATTGTTCCTCCATGCCGGAATCTAATGTTACAAAGATATAGAGAGCCCTAGTTCCTCCATGCCGCAATCCAATGTTACAAAGCTATATGGAGCCCTTGTTCCTCCATGCTGGAATCTAATGTTACAAAGATATAGGAAGCCCTTGTTCCTCCATGCTGGAATCTAATGTTACAAAGATATAAGAAGCTCTCGTTACAAAGATATAGGGAGCCCTCATTCTTCCATGCCGGAATCTAATGTTACAAAGATATAGGGAGCCCTCGTTCCTCCATGCCGCAATCCAATGTTACAAAAATATACGGAGCCCTCGTTCCTCCATGCTGGAATCTAATGTTGCAAAGATATAGGGAGCCCTTGTTCCTCCATGCCGCAATCTAATGCTACAAAGATTTAGGGAGCCCTTGTTCCTCCATGCTGGACTCTAATGTTATAAAGATATAGGAAGCCCTTGTTCCTCCATGCCCCAATCTAATGTTACAAAGATGTAGGCAGCCCTTGTTCCTCCATGCTGGAATCTAATGTTACAAAGATATAAGGAGCCCTCGTTCCTCCATGCCACAATCCAATGTTACAAAGATATAGGGAGCCCTCGTTTCTCCATTCCGCAATCCTATGTTATAAAGATGTAAGGAGCCCTCGTTCCTCCATGTTACAATCTATTGTTACAAAGTTAAAGACAGCCCTCGTTCCTTCATGCCGCAATCTAATGTTACAAAGACATAGGGAGCCCTCGTTCCTCCATGCCGCAATCTAATGTTACAGAGATATAGGAAGCCCTCGTTCCTCCATGCTGCAATCTACTGATTCAAAGATATAGGGAGCCCTTGTTCCTCCATGCTGGAATCTAATGTTATAAAGATATAGGGAGCCCTTGTTCCTCCATGCCGTAATCTAATGTTACAAAGATATAGGCAGCCCTTTCTCCTCCATGCTGCAATCTAATGTTACAAAGATATACGGAGCCTTCGTTCCACCATGCCTCAATCTAATGTTACAAAGATATAGGGAGCCCTCGTTCATCCAGGCTGCAATCTACTGATTCAAAGATATAGGGAGCCCTTGTTCCTCCATGGTGGAATCTAATGTTACAAAGATATAGGGAGCCCTCATTCCTCCATGTCGGAATCTAATGCTACAAAGATATAGGCAGCCCGCGTTCCTCCGTGCTGGAATCTAATGCTACAAAGATATACGGAGCCTTCGTTCCTCCAATACCACAATCTTATATTACAAAGATATAGGGAGCCCTTGTTCATCCAGGCCTGAATATAATGTTACAAAGATATAGGGAGCCCTCTTTCCTCCATGCCGTAATATAATGTTACAAAGATATAGGGAGCCCTCATTCTTCCATGCCGGAATCTAATGCTACAAAGATATAGGTAGCCCGCGTTCCTCCATGCCGGAATCTAATGTTACAAAGACACAGGAAGCCCTCGTTCCTCCATGCTGCAATCTAATGTTACAAAGATATAGGGAGCCCTCGTTCCTCGATGCTGCAATCTACTGATTCAAAGATATAGGGAGCCCTTGTTCCTCCATGGTAGAATCTGATGTTACAAAGATATAGGGAGCCCTCGTTCCTCCATGCTGCACTCTAATGTTACAAAGATATAAGGAGCCCTTGTTCCTCCATGCTGGAATCTAATGTTACAAAGATATAAGGAGCCCTCATTCCTCCATGCTGGAATCTAATGTTACAAAGATATAAGGAGCCCTCGTTCCTCCATGCCGCAATCTAATGTTACAGAGATATAGGAAGCCCTCGTTCCTCCATGCTGCAATCTAATGTTACAAAGATATAGGGAGCCCTTGTTCCTCGATGCTGCAATCTACTGATTCAAAGATATAGGGAGCCCTTGTTCCTCCATGGTGGAATCTAATGTTATAAAGATATAGGGAGCCCTTGTTCCTCCATGCCGCAATCCAATGTTACAAAGATATAGGGAGCCCTCAGTCTACCATGCCGGAATCTAATGCTACAAAGATATATGCAGCCCGCGTTCCTCCATGCCGGAATCTAATGTTACAAAGATATAGCGAGCCCTCATTCTTCCATGCCGTCCTCTAATGTTACAAAGATATAGCGAGCCCTCGTTCCTCCATGCCGTCCTCTAATGTTACAAAGATATAGGGAGCCCTTGTTCCTCCATGCCATAATCTAATGTTACAAAGATATAGGGAGCCCTAGTTCCTCCATGCCGCAATCCAATGTTACAAAGATATACGGCGCCCTCGTTCCTCCATGCTGGAATCTAATGTTACAAAGATATAGGGAGCCCTTGTTCCTCCATGCCGCAATCCAATGTTACAAAGATATAAGGAGCCCTCGTTCCTCCATGCCAGAATCTAATGTTAGAAAGATATAGTGAGCCCTCGTTCCTCCATGCCGTAATCTAATGTTACAAAGATATAGGGAGCCCTCTTTCCTCCATGCCACAATCTAATGTTACAAAGATATAGGGAGCCCTCGTTCCTCCATGCCGTAATATAATGTTACAAAGATATAGGGAGCCCTCGTTCCTCCATGCCGTAATATAATGTTACAAAGATATAGGGAGCCCTCATTCTTCCATGCCGGAATATAATGTTACAAAGATATAGGGAGCCCTCGATCCTCCATGCCGTAATATAATGTTACAAAGATATAGGGAGCCCTCGTTCCTCCATGCCATAATATAATGTTACAAAGATATAGGGAGCCCTCGTTCCTCCATGCCGTAATCTAATGTTACAAGGATATAGCGAGCCCTCGTTCCTCCATGCCGTCCTCTAATGTTACAAAGGTATAGCGAGCCCTCGTTCCTCCATGCGGTCCTCTAATGTTACAAAGATATAGGGAGCCCTCATTCTTCCATGCCGGAATCTAATGTTACAAAGTTATAGGGAGCCCTCGTTCCTCCATGCCGCAATCCAATGTTACAAAGATATAGGGAGCCCTCGTTCCTCCATGCCGCAATCCAATGTTAAAAAGATGTAAGGAGCTATTGTTCCTCCATGCCGGAATCTAATGTTACAAAGATATAGAGAGCCCTAGTTCCTCCACGCCGCAATCCAATGTTACAAAGCTATACGGAGCCCTCGCTCTTCCATGCTGGAATCTAATGTTACAAAGATATAGGGAGCCCTTGTTCCTCCATGCTGGAATCTAATATTACAAAGATATAAGGAGCTCTCGTTACAAAGATATAAGGAGCCCTCGTTCCTCCATGCTGGAATCGAATGTTACAAAGATATAGGGAGCCCTCATTCTTCCATGCCGGAATCTAATGTTACAAAGATATAGGGAGCCCTCGTTCCTCCATGCCGCAATCCAATGTTACAAAAATATACGGAGCCCTCGTTCCTCCATGCTGGAATCTAATGTTGCAAAGATATAGGGAGCCCTTGTTCCTCCATGCCGCAATCTAATGCTACAAAGATTTAGGGAGCCCTTGTTCCTCCATGCTGGAATCTAATGTTATAAAGATATAGGAAGCCCTTGTTCCTCCATGCCCCAATCTAATGTTACAAAGATGTAGGCAGCCCTTGTTCCTCCATGCTGGAATCTAATGTTACAAAGATATAAGGAGCCCTCGTTCCTCCATGCCACAATCCAATGTTACAAAGATATAGGGAGCCCTCGTTTCTCCATTCCGCAATCCTATGTTATAAAGATGTAAGGAGCCCTCGTTCCTCCATGTTACAATCTATTGTTACAAAGTTAAAGACAGCCCTCGTTCCTCCATGCCACAATCCAATGTTACAAAGATATAGGGAGCCCTCGTTTCTCCATTCCGCAATCCTATGTTATAAAGATGTAAGGAGCCCTCGTTCCTCCATGTTACAATCTATTGTTACAAAGTTAAAGACAGCCCTCGTTCCTCCATGCCGCAATCTAATGTTACAAAGACATAGGGAGCCCTCGTTCCTCCATGCCGCAATCTAATGTTACAGAGATATAGGAAGCCCTCGTTCCTCCATGGTAGAATCTGATGTTACAAAGATATAGGGAGCCCTCGTTCCTCCATGCTGCACTCTAATGTTACAAAGATATAAGGAGCCCTTGTTCCTCCATGCTGGAATCTAATGTTACAAAGATATAGGGAGCCCTCGTTCTTCCATGCCACAATCTAATGTTACAAAGATATATGGAGCCTTCATTCCTCCATGCCACAATCTAATGTTACAAAGATATAGGGAGCCCTTGTTCCTTGATGCTGCAATATACTGATTCAAAGATATAGGGAGCCCTCGTTCCTCCGTGGTGGAATCTAATGTTATAAAGATATAGGGAGCCCTTGTTCCTCCATGCCGCAATCCAATGTTACAAAGATATAGGGAGCCCTTGTTCCTCCATGCTGGAATCTAATGTTATAAAGATATAGGGAGCCCTTGTTCCTGTTCCTCCATGCCGTAATCTAATGTTACAAAGATATAGGCAGCCCTTTCTCCTCCATGCTGCAATCTAATGTTACAAAGATATACGGAGCCTTCGATCCACCATGCCTCAATCTAATGTTACAAAGATATAGGGAGCCCTCGTTCTTCCATGCCACAATCTAATGTTCCAAAGATATATGGAGCCTTCATTCCTCCATGCCACAATCTAATATTACAAAGATATAGGGAGCCCTTGTTCATCCAGGCTGCAATCTACTGATTCAAAGATATAGGGAGCCCTCGTTCATCCAGGCTGCAATCTACTGATTCAAAGATATAGGGAGCCCTTGTTCCTCCATGGTGGAATCTAATGTTACAAAGATATAGGGAGCCCTCATTCCTCCATGTCGGAATCTAATGCTACAAAGATATAGGCAGCCCGCGTTCCTCCATGCTGGAATCTAATGCTACAAAGATATACGGAGCCTTCGTTCCTCCAATACCACAATCTTATATTACAAAGATATAGGGAGCCCTTGTTCATCCAGGCCTGAATATAATGTTACAAAGATATAGGGAGCCCTCTTTCCTCCATGCCGTAATATAATGTTACAAAGATATAGGGTGCCCTCATTCTTCCATTCCGGAATCTAATGCTACAAAGATATAGGTAGCCCGCGTTCCTCCATGCCGGAATCTAATGTTACAAAGACATAGGAAGCCCTCGTTCCTCCATGCTGCAATCTACTGATTCAAAGATATAGGGAGCCCTCGTTCCTCCATGGTAGAATCTGATGTTACAAAGATATAGGGAGCCCTCGTTCCTCCATGCTGCACTCTAATGTTACAAAGATATAAGGAGCCCTTGTTCCTCCATGCTGGAATCTAATGTTACAAAGATATAAGGAGCCCTCATTCCTCCATGCTGGAATCTAATGTTACAAAGATATAAGGAGCCCTCGTTCCTCCATGCCGCAATCTAATGTTACAAAGATATAGGGAGCCCTTGTTCCTCGATGCTTCAATCTACTGATTCAAAGATATAGGGAGCCCTTGTTCCTCCATGGTGGAATCTAATGTTATAAAGATATAGGGAGCCCTTGTTCCTCCATGCTGCAATCCAATGTTACAAAGATATAGGGAGCCCTCATTCTACCATGCCGGAATCTAATGCTACAAAGATATAGGCAGCCCGCGTTCCTCCATGCCGGAATCTAATGTTACAAAGATATAGCGAGCCCTCATTCTTCCATGCCGTCCTCTAATGTAACAAAGATATAGCGAGCCCTCGTTCCTCCATGCCGTCCTCTAATGTTACAAAGATATAGGGAGCCCTAGTTCCTCCATGCCGCAATCCAATGTTACAAAGATATACGGCGCCCTCGTTCCTCCATGCTGGAATCTAATGTTACAAAGATATAGGGAGCCCTTGTTCCTCCATGCCGCAATCCAATGTTACAAAGATATAAGGAGCCCTCGTTCCTCCATGCCAGAATCTAATGTTAGAAAGATATAGTGAGCCCTCGTTCCTCCATGCCGTAATCTAATGTTACAAGGATATAGGGAGCTCTCATTCCTCCATGCCAGAATCCAATGTTACAAAGATATAGGGAGCCCTCGTTTCTCGATGCTGCAATCTACTGATTCAAAGATATAGGGAGCCCTTGTTCCTCCATGGTAGAATCTGATGTTACAAAGATATAGGGAGCCCTCGTTCCTCCATGCTGCACTCTAATGTTACAAAGATATAAGGAGCCCTTGTTCCTCCATGCTGGAATCTAATGTTACAAAGATATAAGGAGCCCTCATTCCTCCATGCTGGAATCTAATGTTACAAAGATATAAGGAGCCCTCGTTCCTCCATGCCGCAATATAATGTTACAGAGATATAGGAAGCCCTCATTCCTCCATGCTGCAATCTAATGTTACAAAGATATAGGGAGCCCTTGTTCCTCGATGCTGCAATCTACTGATTCAAAGATATAGGGAGCCCTTGTTCCTCCATGGTGGAATCTAATGTTATAAAGATATAGGGAGCCCTTGTTCCTCCATGCCGCAATCCAATGTTACAAAGATATAGGGAGCCCTCATTCTACCATGCCGGAATCTAATGCTACAAAGATATAGGCAGCCCGCGTTCCTCCATGCCGGAATCTAATGTTACAAAGATATAGCGAGCCCTAATTCTTCCATGCCGTCCTCTAATGTTACAAAGATATAGCGAGCCCTCGTTCCTCCATGCCGTCCTCTAATGTTACAAAGATAGAGGGAGCCCTTGTTCCTCCATGCCATAATCTAATGTTACAAAGATATAGGGAGCCCTAGTTCCTCCATGCCGCAATCCAATGTTACAAAGATATACGGCACCCTCGTTCCTCCATGCTGGAATCTAATGTTACAAAGATATAGGGAGCCCTTGTTCCTCCATGCCGCAATCCAATGTTACAAAGATATAAGGAGCCCTCGTTCCTCCATGCCAGAATCTAATGTTAGAAAGATATAGTGAGCCCTCGTTCCTCCATGCCGTAATCTAATGTTACAAGGATATAGGGAGCTCTCATTCCTCCATGCCAGAATCCAATGTTACAAATATATAGGGAACCCTCGTTCCTCCATGCCGTCCTCTAATGTTACAAAGATATAGGGAGCCCTTGTTCCTCCATGCCGTAATCTAATGTTACAAAGATATAGGGAGCCCTAGTTCTCCATGCCGCAATCCAATGTTACAAAGATATACGGCGCCCTCGTTCCTCCATGCTGGAATCTAATGTTACAAAGATATAGGGAGCCCTTGTTCCTCCATGCCGCAATCCAATGTTACAAAGATATAAGGAGCCCCCGTTCCTCCATGCCAGAATCTAATGTTAGAAAGATATAGTGAGCCCTCGTTCCTCCATGCCGTAATCTAATGTTACAAAGATATAGGGAGCCCTCGTTCCTCCATGCTGCACTCTAATGTTACAAAGATATAAGGAGCTCTTGTTCCTCCATGCTGTAATCTAATGTTACAAAGATATAAGGAGCCCTCATTCCTCCATGCTGGAATCTAATGTTACAAAGATATAAGGAGCCCTCGTTCCTCCATGCCGCAATCTAATGTTACAGAGATATAGGAAGTCCTCGTTCCTCCATGCTGCAATCTAATGTTATAAAGATATAGGGAGCTGTAACGGGGTGTCAGGGACAGGCGGGACACAACAGTGTTTTAAACTGGGTTTTGTTGATAAGTATCTCTTTCTCTTTCCCCGGTCAGCCAGAGTTCTAGGTCTGTTACAGTTCCAGAGGCTTCCGTCGTTGGCACTCAAATCACTCCTGTTCCCTCTTGACCGTCCTGGCTCTTACTCTCCGCAAGGCGTCTTGTGGGTAGGTTCTCCCCGGGAAAAGGTGGTCCCCCAGCCGGAAGAAACAAAGAGAAAGGCGATGTCAGGTGACCGTTTTACTATAGTCTCTCCCTAATTCCAGGACCGGGTGTGAGGAAGTTATAACACCAGTGCTTTGACCCCTTAGCGCTCCCCACGTCGTGCCTAGCCAAGTGTCTACTAAAGGAAGGGAACACAGGGAAAACCTCTCCTACACAGGCGGTCTGCCTTCCCTGCCTAACCAGCCCGCTACTCGGTCACGTACCTGACCGAGCCACGCTCCTCCCCGGGGAACGTGGCTGGGCGATGCACGGGATCCTGGGCCTCCTGGCCGTTCGAAGTCCGTCTCGCCTCCTCCTCCTTCGATCCGCTCCTCTCCTCGTCCTCGTTCGGTCCGCTCCTCTCCTCGTCCTCGTTCTCCTTCACTCTGCTCCACACCAACACTCCTCCGGGAAACGCCGTACGACGATATGCGAGGTTCTTCCTGTTTTGGCTGCTCCCACTCGGTGACGTCAGGGGAGGGCGGGCTCAGTGTCTCGTAGCCGCTCCAGTTAAAGGGACCAGTTCCTCCTGGGCCTGACCCGTGCTTCTGGTCCACGAAGGGGAACCATTCCTCCTGCTGTGGGGTTACAAGAGGGGGTGAGACGGGTATCGGAGTCCACCACTCGGTACAGTCATAGGCCTCCACATGTCCGGCACTGTCACAGGAGCCCTTGTTCCTCGATGCTGCAATCTACTGATTCAAAGATATAGGGAGCCCTTGTTCCTCCATGCCGCAATCCAATGTTACAAAGATATAGGGAGCCCTCATTCTACCATGCCGGAATCTAATGCTACAAAGATATAGGCAGCCCGCGTTCCTCCATGCCGGAATCTAATGTTACAAAGATATAGCGAGCCCTCATTCTTCCATGCCGTCCTCTAATGTTACAAAGATATAGCGAGCCCTCGTTCCTCCATGCCGTCCTCTAATGTTACAAAGATATAGGGAGCCCTTGTTCCTCCATGCCGCAATCCAATGTTACAAAGATATACGGCGCCCTCGTTCCTCCATGCTGGAATCTAATGTTACAAAGATATAGGGAGCCCTTGTTCCTCCATGCCGCAATCCAATGTTACAAAGATATAAGGAGCCCTCGTTCCTCCATGCCAGAATCTAATGTTAGAAAGATATAGTGAGCCCTCGTTCCTCCATGCCGTAATCTAATGTTACAAGGATATAGGGAGCTCTCATTCCTCCATGCCAGAATCCAATGTTACAAAGATATAGGGAGCCCTCGTTCCTCGATGCTGCAATCTACTGATTCAAAGATATAGGGAGCCCTTGTTCCTCCATGGTAGAATCTGATGTTACAAAGACATAGGGAGCCCTCATTCCTCCATGCTGCACTCTAATGTTACAAAGATATAAGGAGCCCTTGTTCCTCCATGCTGGAATCTAATGTTACAAAGATATAAGGAGCCCTCATTCCTCCATGCTGGAATCTAATGTTACAAAGATATAAGGAGCCCTCGTTCCTCCATGCCGCAATCTAATGTTACAGAGATATAGGAAGCCCTCGTTCCTCCATGCTGCAATCTAATGTTACAAAGATATAGGGAGCCCTTGTTCCTCGATGCTGCAATCTACTGATTCAAAGATATAGGGAGCCCTTGTTCCTCCATGGTGGAATCTAATGTTATAAAGATATAGGGAGCCCTTGTTCCTCCATGCCGTAATCCAATGTTACAAAGATATAGGGAGCCCTCATTCTACCATGCCGGAATCTAATGCTACAAAGATATAGGCAGCCCGCGTTCCTGCATGCCGGAATCTAATGTTACAAAGATATAGCGAGCCCTCATTCTTCCATGCCGTCCTCTAATGTTACAAAGATATAGCGAGCCCTCGTTCCTCCATGCCGTCCTCTAATGTTACAAAGATATAGGGAGCCCTTGTTCCTCCATGCCATAATCTAATGTTACAAAGATATAGGGAGCCCTAGTTCCTCCATGCCGCAATCCATTGTTACAAAGATATACGGCGCCCTCGTTCCTCCATGCTGGAATCTAATGTTACAAAGATATAGGGAGCCCTTGTTCCTCCATGCCGCAATCCAATGTTACAAAGATATAAGGAGCCCTCGTTCCTCCATGCCAGAATCTAATGTTAGAAAGATATAGTGAGCCCTCGTTCCTCCATGCTGTAATCTAATGTTACAAGGATATAGGGAGCTCTCATTCCTCCATGCCAGAATCCAATGTTACAAATATATAGGGAACCCTTGTTCCTCCATGCTGGAATCTAATGTTACAAAGATATAGGGAGCACTCGTTCCTCCATGCCGGAATGTAATGTTACAAAGATATAGGCAGACCTCATTCCTCCATGCTGGAATCTAATGCTACAAAGATATAGGGAGCACTTGTTCCTCCATGCCATAATCTAATGTTACAAAGATATAGGGAGCCCTTGTTCCTCCATGCCATAATCTAATGTTACAAAGATATAGGGAGCACTTGTTCCTCCGTTCCGGAACCTAATGTTACAACAATATACAAAAGCCTTCGTTCCTCCATGCCACAATCTAATGTTACATAGATATAGGGAGCCCTCGTACATCGTGGCCTGAATATAATGTTACAAGGATATAGGGACATCTATGCAGGATGGAAGTGACCGGGAGCCAGGAAGGAGTCCTGCTAAAAAATTTGACATAGTCTTCCTGAAGGACCAGCACCAGAAGAAACAAAGAAATTAACAATATAAATTAGGGGTGTTGTACAATCATGGCTAAAGATCTGAGACCCTTAAGTCCTTTTACTCTGTTTATTTGGGTCACACCCGGTAGATTCCTTAACCGCCCTAAGCCTCCTAAATGCTACGAAACGAGAACTGCCAGTGTCTGTCACTGTGCCCTCACTGAATCAGGAACAAGATGAATGGAGTGTTTGGAGTCAGACAATCCTGTCAGAGAATCTCTAATTTACATCTTACATATTTACAGCCTTACCCTGTATACCATAAATGCGTCCACAAACGCATATAGTGGGTATTTTATTATATGTTTACTATAAATTCGTGATCTGCCAACGTGTACTATGATGATTGTAAATGCAATAAAGAGCTCAGCGTCAATTATGCGTATTTGGGGAAAGGACACATTGCCCCAATCATATTTGATCACTTGTCACTACAGTGCTAGTTTTACCTTAATTGCTTGTAACCCACTTTCTAATGGCATAGTTGGGTGCATTGTAGTTAAACATTAAGAGGCCTTTAAGCCAAGCCATGCAACGCCTCCATGCATGCCTTAGGAGGCGGTCAGGCTGGATTTGGAGCTCCATGGTTCAGCAATCCCCACCCTGCAGTGAGCGGTCAGTGTCTTCCACCCAGCACCTGTATTAATCCATGGTCTACCTTTCCTAGTCATGGCGTTCACTGAAGTGAGAAGGGGTATGCGCATGCTCGGCTCCTGTAGCATTACAGGCTACCTCAGCAGTACATTGTGTTCTAAGAGGTCCACAGCAGGTTTCTGCTACTCTCCTTCCTTCTTCCTACAGGACAGAACACACAAGGTGTGTCCTCCTACTTTTCCTTCTTGGTCTAGTCAGCACGAGTTAGGAGAATTAAGGCACTTAAAAGCATACGTGTATTAGCTTTAGTAGCAGAATGGCCTGATTTCTGCTCCTAGGCCTTCGATAACATATTGCACGAACAGCATCTGCATGAAAAAATGTTGAGGACATGATTCAAGCAACCTAGTCTGTTTTTGCTTGGAACACTAGAAACTTATAAAAAGACAGTCACACATGTCATTTATATTAGCAGGATTCAGGTGCAGGCCTACACAACATAACGAGCATTTGTAAAGGGCATATTCACCCAAGGGTATCTTGGCGCTGATTAACAGATTTTTATTGTTACCCAACTCAATGGTACTCTTTTTATCAACCTCAGAAGGATGAAAGGCTGAGTGGACCCGCCGGGATTTGAACCTGTGCCCATGAGGTCAAACACTGGCCCCTACAGTGAGTGCATCAGTCCACTAAACCACCAGAACCGGCTACCAGGGGGTATGGTGGGGGCAAATTCTCCGATTGCGGTCAGTATTCCCTCATTAATGCAGGTATTACACGTTCCAGTGCCTCTAATATGGACCATCTATACATACCCAAAAATACTAGGTAAGCATCTGCATGGGACTATTCCGCCGCTATTTACCACCCGCCTTAGGCAGGTGGTAAATGGTAACAGGGTGCCAGAGTGGGTCCGGGGTCTGGCTGATGGCCATGGCAGGCTATTGCCTGACTGGAGGCAGTGAGTGATAGCCAGGCTGTTCTGGTGCCCATGAACTTTACCCGGAGGACTTGTGGTTCACTGGGTGAGGAGCCGCGCCCATGAAAACCTGGCAGACTGTTTTGGCCTTATTACTTTATTGTGTGGGATCCTCAGCCCAGTTCTGATCTAGCAAAGCTCTGTTCCTTCCCCAACCAGATTTGATTCCACTCCATCAGATTTTTAATGAGGGTTTATGCGTGATGCCTGTCATTATCGACTCACGGCCAAAGACATTGTGGGCCATAATAAGCTGATGACCATGAAAAGCTCAGGGCAGCGGACCATGGGGACCACACCTGGCCTATTCCCAGAATACAATTCACACAATTATGAGAAGTGCGTGCACACGCTACCAGCACCTACTGCCAAGGTGCATGTACTAGCATAGGTTTCAAGTGAAATATAGAATGTAGGGGTTCACCACATCTATATCCCAAAATTGGATAAGGGGAAGAGACCCCAAATAAACACATGAGCTTTAAGTGGTTCTTGTAATTTTTTTATTTTCTTAAAAAGCATCACATATATGTAGTGAAGACAGCCTTTCTTCACTGCATATATGTGATGCTTTGTAAGAAAAGGGCGTAATAAGCTATTGCATGTGAGCCAAATATTATTACAAACAAAGTACAATCATAGTTTATCAATCGATTTTTGGAGTCATAATTTCACTAAAGAGTAACTTACATTTGGCACAATTGTCATGAATGTTACCTTGTAATCTTTATTTAATCAAAAACACCAATAAAGGAATAACTTTCTGGAACTGAATAGTGCAAATTGGATTGATATCAAAAATAGAAATATTGCACTGATGATTTCACCCAAAGGAGGCAGGGGGTGTATGCGCTTCACTGTGAATCTGACCATTCAAACGATCATTCAATTTGCCTGCTCCCGGGATCAGATCCATTTGAGGAATGAATGCCAAGTACCCCAATTTGTGTCTGTTGCACAAGACTAACGTATATTATCACAAACCTAAGACCAGTGTTTAAATGTATGCCCGATCTATTCTCATTTGTAACTTCTTATAAGTATCCATAGGAACCTTATGGTCCATAGGCGTTGTTGACATTTTCACGATCCGCTGTCTAAGGCTAAAGAATACATGTCTTGGCAGCCAAAGTGGAGAGACTGTCACATCAAAATGCTTCTAATTCAATTCCAAGCACAAACTTCAGTAAGAACAGCAGTTTAGGTTAACGTCGCAACTCCCCCTCTCCCTGTACACAGAGTAGTAAATTTGACCATTATTGAAATCACCAAACCAAGGACATCTACGAGTTATTGGAATAATAAAGAGAGGTTAGGATGCCCCTGGGGTAGTTTTACCCACTTTTTGTTTTGTTCTGCAGAGAAGATCCCAATAAATGTGTGTATTGTCTTACCCAATTCCCTGAGCTCCATCTCCTATATTGGTCTGCGTGGGGACGCTACAGCACGTCCAATGATGAAGCATGCCACAGTTAGTGGGTGAGGGCCTTTTTAAAGAACCTTGCATTTTTCTTATTTGGCATTATTGGTTCAATAAAATATTACATTTCCTCCTTTTTCTCTTGTGTGTGTATGTGTATAGTTACTGGAAGGCAGTATGTCATTAAGAGAAGTGGTGTCCTCCCATTATAAGCTATGGGTCATTCATTTCCTTGATGAACATTTATTTTTACTCACAAGTGGGTTTCTAAATTACCTCATTCTCTTTGTGAAAAGTACACTGTGTCCTAAATCGCCTCTAAGTTGTGTTGACGGCTAAAGGGACTGTTGGGATCCAGTCCATGGTCAAAAAGATTTTAATGGTTTTGGACTTTCAACTCAAATGAAGTACTTATCTGGAACCTTTGTCAGTTCTCAATCCTATCTGACATTCACAAGACAAAAGTACTACGCATCCCATAATGCACTAGACTAGTCTGTCTAATGGAACGCCTGAAAGCAGAATCTGTACCTGATGTTGGACACCTTGAAGCCGGGCATTACACCTCCACTAATAGGCAGTTCAGGTCTACCACAGGACCTTTAGTCAGAACCCACTCTTTTTCAGGATATTAACCAGATGCTGTACTATGCAACTAGAAACTACAGCAAGCAAGGCAAACTGCGTAAAGCTACTATTAAAGTGGGACCTACAACTTTCACAATTCCTTAACTAGCAAATACAACTCCCAAGAAGCACTATATAGAGGAACTTAAATTGTAGTTCCAAAGATTGCTACAACCAAACCAATACTCCAGCAGGACCATGGTGCTGAAGGGAGTTCCTGACTCTAGGCAAGAACACATATGCTCTCAAATGGCTCTTTAATGGTCTTTGAAGCTACAAATCGTGTAAAAACATTTCACTGAGATCATTCTATGAATTAGCATTGTAAATGTCAATGAAGAACAGTACTGACTGACCTCTGTTTGATGCCACTTCCGGAACTTTGCTTTATTAATCCCTGTTAGACCTGGCATCCTTGGCATGCGTTAACCCCTAACTTTATGCCTTCAGATCTCCTGTTTTTGCTGGACTTAGGACTCAGACCACTTTACCAGTACTAACCAGTACTAACGTTCTTGTGCTCTTTCCCTAAAACATGGTAACATTGGCTTGTCACCAATTGGCACATTTTATATTTGTAAGTCCCTAGTAAAGTAACACTACGTGTCCCTATGGCATGTAAATGAAATGCTACTAGTTGGCCTGCAGCACTGATTGTGCCACCCTCTTAAGTAGCCTTTTACACATCTCCGACCTGCCACTGCAAAGCCTTTGTGGGCAGTTTTAAACTGCCATTTCCACTTGTCAAAAACCTTTCTTCACCCCTAGGGTTGACCTAGGACAGCCCAAAGGGCAGGGTACATTGTATTTAAAAAGTTTAAGCTCTACAGGTCCTGGAAGTGAAAAAATCCTAAATTCGTTTTTCAGTACTGCAAGGCCTATCTGTTCCATAGGATAACATTGGAGTTGCCGTAATACATTGTAGAAGTGTAATTTCCACATGGGAAGAGAAAACCAGTTCATGTTTGGTGTCTCTGGGATCCTAATTTAAAATCCTAACGTCAAATTTTAAGTTACAATTCTGAAAATGCCTGTTCAGCAGTTCGGTCTGGACTGTTCCCATGAGGCACAGTCCCAAGACTGATTTGCATATGGCAGGGTCTAAACTGGGGTGGCATGGTGAGCAAAAGAATGATGGATCTAACCCAGACCTATTGACTGGGGGTGAATGTTTGATTTGCTCTGCATTCCGTCCATCATCTGTGTGTCTTTTGCATTCTCGCCCCAAGTGCGCCGGGTATGGCCAGACATGGATCCCCGGCTCACCATGCCACTGGATTCAAGTTAACCTGGCTGATGCCGTGTGATGCCCCAAAACTGGTCCCAGGATGCTTTTTTCCGGTCCAGAGAGGACCTGGCTTGGCAGTTCGGTCTGGACTGTTCCCTTTAGGCAGAGGGTCAAGACTAATTTGCATATGGCTGGGTCTAAACTGGAGTGGCATGGTGAGCAAAAAAACGATGGATTTAACCCAGATTTATTGACTGGGGGTGAATGTTTGATTTGCTCTTCCTTTCAGTCCATCATCTGTGTGTCTTTTGCTTTCTTGCCCTAAGTGTGCCGGGTATGCCCATATGTGGGTCCTGGGCTCACTGTGCCACTGGCTTCAAGGTAGGCTAGCTGGTGAGGAGGCACAAGGTCAAGACTAATTTGCATATGGCTGGGTCTAAACGTGGGTGGCATGGTGAGCAAAATAAAAATGGATTTAACCCAGATCTATTGACTGGGGTGAATGTTTGATTTGCTCTGCATTCTGTCATTCATCTGTGTGTCTTTTGCTTTCTCACCCTAAATGCGCCGGGTATGCCCAGACGTGGGTCCCGGGCTCACTGTGCCACTGCATTCAAGCTAGCCTGGCTGATGAGAGGTGATGCCCCAAAACCGATCCCAGGGTGCTTGTTTCCGGTCCAGAGAGGACCTGTCTTGGCAGTTCGGTCTGGACTGATCGCATGAGGCACAGGGTCAAGACTGATTTGCATATGGCTGTGTCTAATCTGAGGTGGCATGGTGAGCAAAAGAACGATGGATTTAACTCAGATTCATAGACTCGGGTGAATGTTTGATTTGCTCTGTATTCAGTCCATCATCTGTCTGTCTTTTGCTTTTAGAAAGCTGGAATATTTTTTTTTTGCCTTAGCAATTTCGTGCCTGCAGCCTATCTCGGAGTCAAATAACTGGGTGCGAGTAACAGTTGAGCTTTGTGTATTTCTCCTAGAAAGCCGCATACAATAGGAGCTTAAGTGTAACTAGATGACCCATCACTGGCCGGATGGGAGGGAGGAGCTGGGCACAGCCCCGCTTGAAGAAGCTATGTCCTGTCCTCACACAAATGGCTGTATGTCAGTCTGGAGCCAGGGCAGTAGAGACATGGCATCTGTGCACTTCAAAGGCAAGCCTCTAGAAGCTTATCCTCATTTCAAATGCAAAACTGTGTATAATAGAAGGACCTCAGGCACCACCTCTTCAGTATACTTCTGAACCTGTAGATACCCTGCCAGGAAGGACTCCTGTGCTGCTACAAAGACAGCCACACTGATGGACTCCCGTTCTAAAAGAACTGTTGGCCTGCTGTGCTGACCTGCTACCTGCTGCCCTCTTGTCTTGGGAAGAACTGGACCTGCAACTTCACCTTGAAACCAGGACTCTTGAGTGGCTCAAAGGGCTAGTCTGCTGGTCTCCTGATCTGATCCTCAAGGACATAAAATACTCCCCAATAGATCCTGGGCCAATCTTCTGTGAGTTCATGACCCCTAAGTGGTGTCTCCCAGGTCCTAGACCCTTGGTGTGGCCTAGGCTCTTTGCAACCGCGAAAGGGCCAGTTCACACTAGAACTGTGCTGCTTTCACAAAGCAGCATCAAAAGCCTGCGAGGGACTGCCAACGTAAAGCTCCAGACTGCCCATCCACGAAGTCTGGCCTGCTCTTCCCACCACGCTGACTTCCACCCATGATGCTCTGCTTCCTCCTCACAACCCTCTCCAATGCAAAGGAGTCTCTTGGCACAGACCTTAGGAAGGCAAACCTTCAGCTGGCCTAATCTGAGACACTATCAGACTCGCACTCCATTGCGGTCAACCTGAATGTTTGACTTTGACCCAGTTTAGTGCGACCAGATATCCTCAGTTGACGCTTTTTGCTTTTAGGTGCTATTTTTCACTTTATTCTTTAAAAATTCATAACTCCGGTTCTACTAATTGGAGTTTATCGTTTTGGTCTTGTTTTATTTGTTAAACTAACCTCTATTTTTCTAACCTGGTGTGGCACTTTTTGTGTGGTGTTTTCACTGTTTTACCGTTTGAAGTGTTGCACAAACACTTTGCACATTGCCTCTAAGTTAAGCCTGACAGCCCTGTACCAAGCTACCAGGGGGTTGAGCACATGTGAATTTGGGGATGAACTGTGCCTTCCCCTTACTACGATTGTGGTTGGCTCCTTGATCGAGGCTCACACCCCAGTCAACCAGTAACCCAGCTTCTCACACACCCTTACTTGTGGGACCTGTGGGAACAATTCTTGTAGGAGGGACTATGCATACCTACCCACTTTCTACGCATGTTTATGGCTTTTCGTTTTTTTTAGCTGTGGCCAGCTCTATACTGGGGTCATCATTTCAGTTCTTGAAATTGCACATTCCCAATTCCCAGGTCTTTGAGTGGACAATTCATACAAAACACCTATTTGCTACTACTGGATAGACACTAACCCTGTTGCTTGATTACTTAAACTGTACACCTGAGGCTGCCTTGGACCATGACCACTATCCTTTTTATTTGCTTTCTAAATCCTACATATTCTGACCGCAAGTACTCTTTAGTTCCAATGAGTTCACTTTCTTCAATGTTCATTGTAGCTAAAGTCCTTAGATTTGAGATTCATTATAACGGTAATCAGTAAGCATTCCGTGTTCCCACTACCTTCCCTTGATGTCTGCCTCGTTAATTCCCTGTTCCATTTTCTTTTAGGTTTCCACCTCCTTTCTATTTTGATGTAGTTTTTTTGCTGACATTTTTAAGATTATTTTGCTCTCGTAAACCAAGAACTCTTCTGGCACATGCATCAAGCTGGGATTTTGCGAGTCCTTAATTGCGAGTCACAAATAAGGAATAAGGAATAGCTTCCCATTCATTCCTATGGGCCTAAAGGCCCATAGGAATGAATGGGAAATTGCATGCGCAATTTGCGAGTACCAATAGGTACTCCCAAATTGAACATGCAATTTCAGGGTGCAAGGGTGTCAAAAGGACATCCTGTTGCACCCCTGGAATTGACCTGTGCACATATGGTGCGCACACACATGCCCTAAGAGCATGTGTGTGCGCAACATGAAACTTTGAAAAATGCACAAATGTGCTTTTTTCAAAGGTTTTGCAAATTACCATGAAGTTCAACTTCATGGTAATTTGCGCACCCTATTAGCAAAATGGCAATTCTTTTTACTTTAATGCATTGCATTTAAGGAATCTCAATTTGGGATTCCTTAAATGCAATCACAATTTAAGTAATTGCAATTTAGAGATTACTTAAATTGCGATTTTTGCATTTGGGATGATGCATCCCAAATGCAAAAATACCGGTCACAAAGGGGCAGATTCTGAGAATCTGCCCGTTTGCGACCGGTTTTTCTTTTGATGCATGTGCCTGCTTGTTTTAGTGTCATTGTCTGTATATTTATATACTGGGGCTTCCAGCAAGACCTCTTCATTCACTGGTTTGTTATTGTGTCATTCACATTTTCTTATACCCACTTCAGCATACAGTTTGATCTGTAAGTGGGTCAGGCCACTTCAGACTTTTAACCCCTTCGCCGCGGCACGAATTTTGCCGCGGCGCTGGGGTGGTTTTGGGGGTTTGCGGCGCCACCATGCTCGTGACGGAACCACTCCGTCATGAGCCACGGGCGCGCTGTGCTCATGACGGAGTGGTTCCGTCACAACTCCGCCCACTCGCATTGATCGCCCGCACAGGCGGGGAATCAGTGCCGCGTGGGCGGAGCGGCCGCCAATGGCCGCAGCATGACGGAACCACTCCGTCATGACCACACGGCGCCCGTGGCTCATGACGGAGTGGTTCCGTCATGAGCAGGGAAGGAGTTAAAAGGGGCATGACATCCACAATCAAAGTTATTCACTTCAGTGCCAGAGACTACTGTGGCAATATGTGCTCACTTAAACAAAAAAAAACGTTGACATAACAAGCACTGGCAAAGGCGAAAGCCTGGCAGCCGGCGCCAGCCTAGCTTACTTCGTCAATGGCAGTTATATGTATGTTATGTGTTTGTGTGATAGACATGGGTGCCCTAAGCCATATGTCCAGAAACTTTGTCCTACATCTGCACTTATACAAATGTGTAACCTTGTGTATGTAGATGTCCGTTCACTTGCGTGAATTAGGCCCTGTGTTTTGAAAAATTTTCATACATCATCTCTTCAATATAATTTATATAAAATATTCCACAGTACATACCAAAATTAAATGATAAACTATCCATGAAAATTAAATACTGTTTTCTAGGATTGCCTGGAAACCACATTAATAAAACAATGTAAAATGATGTAGTATATAAAGCTAATAGAAATATCCCTTCACCTTTTGGAATAATAATAAAGTACATTTAATTATTTGAAGGAATCGTCATGAATTGAATAGATAGATACTACAAACAATACACATTCCCATTAAAAACCCTGAAAGCTTGAATATTTTGCTGATCGTTTTGATTACAATAGCTTTGAAGCTGTATAAAAAAACGTGTTTCCTGACACCTTGCCTAAATCCTTCTTGTGCCTAGTCTAAAATGTTTCACTTCCACATAGCAAACACAAACAGATGATGGACGGAGCACTGAAACTTTTCAGACACTCACTCCCAGTCACAGATCTGGGTTGAATCCATCATCGTTCTTTAGCTCACTTCGCCACCACAGTTCAGACCCAGCCATACACATATCAGTCTTGACCCTGTGCCTCATGGGAACAGTTCAGCCGGAACTGCCATACCAGGTCTTCCCTAGACCGGAAACAAGCATCCTGGGAATGGTTTTGGGGTAACACCCCTGATCAGCCAGGATAACTTTAATCCAGTGGCAAAGTGAGCAAGGGACCCACGTCTGGGCATACCCTGACAACTTAGGGTGAACAAATAAAACAAAAAGAGATGATGGACGGAGCGCTGAAACTTTTCAGACACTGCGTATGGCTGGATTAAAACTGGAATGGTATGGGGTGCTAAAAAACGATGGATTTAGGCCCAGATCTCTGTACTGGCGTGATAGTATGACATTGTTCTGTATTCTGTCCATCAATTGTTCTTTTTGCATCTGTCACTTCCGCATAAAACAGCTGCAAAGGGTCAGAGTTGGGAAAGGAAGTGTTGATTTTAATTTTCCAGATACTTTTGTAATTTTTTAAAGGGACATTTATATTGGGCAAACATAACATAAAAAGTGCATTGAATTGGCAACCTTCAAAGCTGGCGTGCTACAAACAAATGCTTTCTGGTTTAAAAATATGTGGACTTTAGACTGCCACACTTTTTTAGTAGACAAGGTTTCTTATTTTTGAAGGTTTTTTTCATAAGAACAAAGTCATTTTGCAAGATTACAAATGCCAGAGCTTCACATGTAATCAAGTGGTATCTTATGCTGCTTAATGTTCTGCACTTGAAGGTTTTGCTCAAAGCTTGATTTTCGTATAGTGCTTCATAGCACACTTTTGCCGTTTCAAGGCACTGAAACTAACAGATGCTAATAGTAAGCCATTTAATGGTACTAAATTGACCAATCTTGTCAGGATGGGTGGCTAGTAACAGAATTTGAAAGTAGGAAATTCGGAAAACCGCATGTTTCAGCAGCAAGCGTTCAATTCATCCCCCCTCTCTCTCATGACACCTCACACTCCACACGAGTACTGCCCTCTGCCCAACATGAAGGGACTTGTGGTGGCACCCAGACCAGGTCCTTGATTAAATGGCGCTCTTTTTTAACAGAAATGTGGTTACCTCGCTGCTACTCTACTGGTGAATGAAACGAGGCAGCGGGCTGTCCCTTTGTGTTTCCGGGTCAGCCCCTCACTGATTACATCGGAGCAGTGCTTAATTTGTAAAAAACATAAGTGCCAGGGCACTTGTCAGGAGTCCACTGCAGCTTACGCCATCCACTGCTCCTGCCAGTACTGCAAATGACAGTAACAACACAACTACTAACCATCACACTCCTACAAATGTGACAATTCATACTTTTCTAGGCACCCAAAGCAATTGAATGCTTGGTTGGCAGGTATTAGTTATTTTTTATGTATATTGAATTACTAAACCACTCCTGTTGTTCTTGTCTGAAAATTGGACAAACAGTGTCACCATGTGGTGGACTGTAATAAGTGCTGGTGTTGACAATTAAGTGCAGGTGCCGAGCACCGGAAACCACCGGCTCAAACTAAACACTGCATCAGCACTATCAAAACATCTTTCCAGCTATCTGGAGACCAATGCATGCCTGGATGTGGCCCAATTTGGATTTAGACCAGCCCATGGGACAGAGTCAGCACTGGTGACTGTGCTAGATGACCTCAGGACGTGTGCCGACCAAGGACGGGCAGCCTTTTTAGTGCTGCTCGACATGTCGGCCGCTTTCGACACGGTCAGCCACACGATCTTGATCAGGAGGTTGGAGGAAGTGGGGGTGACTGGCTTGGCCCTTGATTGGCTGGTGTCTTATCTGGATAACAGACACCAGGTAGTGGCCCTGCCACCGTTCAAATCTACCATCAGAAGGGTTGGGCAGGGCGTGCCTCAGGGGTCAGCCATCAGTCCTATCCTCTTCAATCTTTACCTCCGCCCCCTGATCAAGCTGATAAAATCTTTTGGCATCGCAGTCACCAACTATGCGGACGACACCCAACTTATCTTCTCGTTTGAGGGTAAGGAGGCGGTGTCGCAAGAGGTCTTCCACCGTTGCATGACCTCTACGGCAGATTGGTTGTGCCACAACTCTTTACAATTCAACAGTTCCAAAACGGAGGTTTTACATTGTTAAATAGACCGTACCCCCAGGCCTCTTCCGTCTGACTTTTGGCCCCCTTCCTTCCAGGGCACTAGTGCACCGGCAGACTGTGTGCGGAATTTGGGAGTATTTTTCGGCTCCAATCTTCAATTGGATGTATCCGTTAACAAAACAGTGGCAACATGCATGGCTTTGCTTCGCACGCTGAGGAAGATCCTACCACTGCTCCCAGCATCATCTTAAGTAGACTTGACTACTGTAACGCACTACTTCTGGGAGCCTCGGTGACTCTGGTGGGAAAATTGCAGCGCATGCAGAATTTTGCTGCTAACTTGGCCCTGTCATGCCAGCGTGCTGATTCCTCTACCATTGTGCTCAGGGACCTCCACTGGCTGCCAATCGCTCAGCGGATCGAATTTAAAGCCCTCTGCATAGTTTTTAGGGCCCTTCATGAACAAGGTCTCATCCCTTTGCAAAACATGTTCTCATGGTACACTCCGTCTAGATCTCTCCGCTCTGCCACAGCCTGCTTGGTGGTAGTCCCTAAAATCCTGAGGACTCGGTTGGGAGGCCGGTCTTTCAAGTTCTCAGCAGCAACTCTGTGGAACTCTTTACCGCTGGCTTTGAGGAGTGTGGGAGATCTTCATTCTTTTAAGAAAGCTTTGAAAACACATCTCTTCCCAAGAGTGGCGTAAATCATACAGTGGTTGATAACATCGTGCAGGTTCCATCAAAAGTCTAAGCGCCAGGATGCCCGTTGGGTGACAGTCAATGCGCTATACAAGTATACCTATACATACATACATACTATCAATAGCCTCTGAACACAAATCTCTCCGCACTTCCCACACTCTCTTGATTCGCTGGAGCTAAGTTGTTTATTTGGAGGGAGAGGAGGATTGCTGATGTGTGTGGCAGCAGGGAGTGAGAGGTGGACATGGGAGGTCAAGGAGTGGACTGACAGGGCTTCTGTGACATGTTAAACAATAATTAAAAGCAGTTTAAACCGTGTCACTAGATCCAATTGAGAGGGATGCTTCTATTTTAACTGCATGATCTAAATGTAGACGGCTCTGTGTGCCCCTCTGAAAACTGGCACCCTAGGCCGGTAGCCAGCTTGCCCAGGCTAAAGCCCTGCCCTGGGGACACCCCATGCAGCTCAGTTCATCTCACAGGGGGGACATCATCCATTAGAAGGCCCAGCAGATGTATTTCATCTCAACCAAAGGCGAGTAAACTTGCAAATCTTCATTTGCCTCCGCCAGTGAGAAGTTCCCCCAACTTTTTTGAGTCCAGTTCAGTGTAACTGGCTTCGAGTAGTTTATTTGTGAAATTATTTTTCAGTTATTCATCCTGCTGAAGCATAGGTTGTAAATGATCGGCAAATTTACACATTGCATCTCTCTCTGGATTGCATTTGACCACTAGACCGGTTGAAATTTAAATTACGCTAGCTAAATTCTCATAATGTTAAGACTTTTGCACAAAATAGTACAACAAGTGCTAGGAAATAAAGCAAATAAACATAAGCAAGCCTTTTTGCCTCTGCTTTTCAGGGGAATTCTGGTTTTATTGTTTTTCTGGCTGTGCTCAATGATATGGTTGCATACATGTTATATAATGTAGGATCTGAATGTCTTTATATATGAATTAAAGTACCTTCTGCAGTATATTATAAGGATATTGCAAGTCACGAGGAGTTCGGTGACCTAACAGAGGAGCAAGGTGGAAGGCGGAGTTCCCCTATAAAGTCATGGAAATTCATGGTGACTTGCAATTTTCTTATTATGATTTGCAGTTGATACATTATTTCTTATTAAAGATGACCACATCACCACCTTCCCCACAAACCACTAAATCATTGGTGTGTTGTTCCCTCATAACAAAGAGATAGCATGTTTCCAAACATGAAGAATAAAAGTAGAATCTCTAGTGCAAAATTAAATACACCAAAAAAGCAGCTAGATATTTGTTTAAAAAATATTAGTCATTAATACATTAATACATAAATACATTTCAGATTTAAAAAAAAAAAAAAAAATACTGTAACTGGGTATGTGTAGAAACACGAATGAAGAGTCTAGCTTTTTTGGAATTACCTAAGATGTGCCAAAAATAAATATGTTCCCATAAATATCTCCTTTCTGTTCCTCTAGAAAAACAGAGCAGAAGAAGGCAAAGCCATATTGTTTCCAGGCATTGTGACTTCAGAACTCCACTGTAATAAATTATTACAGTTGAGCAGCGTCGTTATTTCTTTATTACAGGAGAATAGGTGAGTCGCAAGTTGTCTGTCATAAGAAAATTAGAGACATGTTTTTATGCAACTTTGTTATGTTACACATCACTAAACAGCAAAGTAGGCATTACCAGTTGCTCTTTACTCCAGCCCAGACTGCATTGCATCCTTCCTCTTCCTCTTCCTCCTCTATGCAAATGATTCGAAAAAAGATGCTTTACTCTTAAAATCTAGAATACCTACATAGGACGTACCTATACAACCCTAAAAGCTAAGGGCATAGAACACATCCCCCTCCATTTACAACAGATAACAAATAAAAATAAAAGTAATTATTTTTCACAACAGCATGTTTGCAACACTAACATGTAAGGTTGATGCCCAAATATATTAACACACTAAATATGCAATAAAATCTTACAGGTTCATTCTTAACCTTTATTTGCAAATAAAATCTTCCTGCCTCTTAGGCTGCGTCCTCTTCCTTCCGAACCTTCGGGTGAGTCCTGAGTCACTATCTTCTCCACTACTTTCTATAGACACCTTCTCAACCGCATCATCCCTCAATTCTCCCTCTTTCCTTTCTTCCACACTCTCACCGTCATCAGATCTCATTGTATCTTCTCTCCTTTCCTCCAGCATGGGTCCAAGCCAACTAAATCCTTCCTTCTTCAACCTTGCCACATTTGACTCTGGATGATCTATGCAAATATCATGTATTCCCATCCTCGTCGCCAAATCTCCTATATTTCACGTAACCAACACAGCGAAGTAGGTATTTCCAGTTGCTCTTTATCACAGCCCAGGTGACATTGTATCCTTCCTCTGCATCCACCTTGCAACTGTTCCTTCCAAAGGATGCAGTACTCTGGAAATCTAGAATGCCTACACAGAACCTAATTCTACAATTGTAAAAGCTCAAAACATAACAAGCTATTGCAGGATCTCATGTATTGTATTTTCGTACTGTTTGGTTGTGTGTAGCATTTCCAGGTGTATGGTGTAGCTAGAATAAATATTGTGGACTGCATTGCGTGCCCTAGGAAGCCACTGTCCCTTTTTGATGACCTTACTTGCCCTTATACAGATACACCTATCTTTGCATCCGGTCAACTTTTATTTCGATGGATATGTTTAGAAAGGATATCACCATACTGTGGCCAGCACCTGGTGGAAACTTGGTTACTGGGCACAGGGAGTACTTAGGGCGAGGGATATGTGGACAGGGTCAGTGCACCCCAAAGGGGAGGGGTACCAGCAAATCCCAGGTAGCTGTTAAAATAACCCATTACAAGATCCAAGCATCACTGGAAAAGTTTTTTATGGGTCTCTCAACTAAGATCTGTTATATTTTTAACAATACAATTCCGATCAAATACTTAAGTTAAAGTGGTTCTATAGACTGTGATAACAATGAATGGCATTATCAGTATATATTCCAGTTGACATCAAATAGGACCATAACTGGTTAAAAGCTGTCCTCTCAGGCACTGTATAGAGAGGACAGATGTGTTTCTAGACACAATTTGGTGTCCTCGTGAAGATTGCAGTACCAATGACAGCAACCAGGTGGCCTCAGAGTTTGTATAGAGAGTAAGTCAATCACTGTTCAGCTCAGTGGTAAAACATGTCTGCACTGCTGTTAAGGACACACTTTAGAACGCTGTATACGTTTATCATGAGAATGCCTTTGGGGAGATGCTATGGATAGCAAAGGATGCCACAGCTACTCTATCATCACATACAATAAATACAATAGATATAAGCAATATGCAATAGGTATAGGTTTACAGTAGCAATGTCAGCATCAGATGTTATTGACAAGATTATATAGTGGATAAAGGTTGCTATGGTTACTCTCTGAAGTAATAGATGCCATCACATCCAGTAAATTCAGATATAGAATTGTTGTCCAATGTTAATCAAAGAAATGCCCTGGCAGTGAGTATCTAGAAAAGAAAGACAATAGTTCTACTGCCAACAAAAAAGCGAAAATGGGCAAATATATGTCCCGTAACACAACATGTATTTTTTGAAGCACACACTCACCAAGAAGGGTATTTTGGCACTGAATGACAGATGTTTATTGTTACACAACTCAATGGTACTCGTTTTATCGACCTCAGAAGGATGAAAGGCTGAGTGGACCCACTGGGATTTGAACCTGTGACCATGAGGCCAAACACAGGGCCCTACAGTGGACCCAATAGTCCACTAAGCCACCAGACCCAGCAGTATTCACAAGTGATGCGACTGTTGGTGTCATGTGTGATATCAACAGTGATGTCATCTGTGATGTCATGTCTAGTGTTAAGAGCAGCTCACTGGGGCATGCCAGTTGTGTAGGAGAATATCATTGCAACCCGTTTTTATAGAGAATTGCTGTGTCAAACAAGGGAGCAAAGAAACTGCTGAAAGGCTCTAAAAAATGGGAAAACAAATGCATGTTACACAGCCAGCAAAGCTTTCATTGTTTAACCCCTTCAGTGCCCGCCCCTTTCCCCGCCCTGTGCCGGCCGTTGCATTAGCGGGCGGGGTTGATGACGAGCTGGTCTCGTCATGGGCACAGCGCAACCGCGGCCCATGACGAGACCAGCTCGGCATGGGCATTGAAGAGGTTAAGAGAAAATATAGGCATAGGGAGGGAGGAATACAATATGCAGCCACAGCAGCACCTCAGGAGCAAAGAAGTCCGATAACGGCAATCATTTTACAAGTTGCTAAGCCCCATATTTTCATCGTATATCTCCATTCCCACTGCACCCACAGGAAGTGGGAGGATATCAGCAGCAGTGAACAGGGAAACTTCTTCAAAATCACCTCATAGGTTCCAACACAGGCCAATCACCTACCTCGAATTCCTCAACCCACCAGTCCACTAAAACCCCATTCATACCGACTCACAGCTCAATTTGTTTCGGCTTCACAATATTTTCAACACTAATTTTCATTTGGCGTTAAAACGGCAATCGCTGAAAAGGTAAGCGTTACAATGGTGCTCGTTGTTACTGTGCCTTAAATGATATCCTATGTGATGGCATGATATTGATATTCGATGTAGAAAATGGCGGGTTAAAGCCAGTGCTGTTGTTTCGCATTTGTTGTAAAAACCTTTGTTGTAAAGGCTTTCGTTGTTGCGTCATACATCCAATTAATTGGCAGCGGAATTTTCAGAGGCACCTTGTCATGAAGAAAGCCAGAGGCAGCGCTTGGGGCTTTCGTAGTGGCTGAAACATGTCGAAATGGGATCAGTACTAACCTCATGGTCTTATATGCTTTTAACCCTACCCTAGGGAGATGGGAATAAAAGGTGTCCAAGTCATTTTCATTTCAATTGGAGGTCCCTGGGTCCTCTAAAATCATAAGAGACCAAGGATGCAGTGTTATTCCATAATTGCTGCTTGGTGACCAGGTCCTCTACCTGGTTTTCATCATTAATATCTCCTGCCGGCAAAACCACCCACTTCAAAAATCTTCTCGGCCAGAGGGAGGAGTGAACTGTTGGTGGGTTATGATCTAGCATCTTAATATGGCACCTGTCAATTACAGGAATATGCTTTTATGAGAAAGTTTATCAGTTTTCCTCTAAAAAAAGATCTACCATACCTATTATTTTTAGACTTATGAAGCATTGGGCTCCAGAGGGGGGCTATCATAGACAGAACCTCTATCATAGCCCGTTCCACCTCTACGCAGCTCCCCTTTCTCTAGATCGAGCACCCTGTGTTTATACTTCACCCCACACCCTACCCTAAAAATCATCAGCTCATACTCGAGACACTACGGGCCTGATTCACAATGTGGCCGAGGCCCCACAGTCATGCAGGAGTCTCCGCACACAGGGCAGAATCTGGTCAATGAGAATTCTCATTGCAGAGATTTCACCCTGAGTGTGAAGTCTCCCCCACAACTTTGGGGCCTCGGCCACGAGTGCTGACGCCTTTTGTGAATCAGGCCCAAAGAGTATTCCCCTTCGCCCCCATTACAAGCTGTCCACCTATATCCCAAATAAAGATCCAATCTGGTTCTGGGTGATTCCTACTTTTGAAAGGATTTCTCCTCCAAATGGAAACATTTCACATGAGCAGGGAGAAAGTCCATATATGGGCAGACACAGGAGAGCAAATTTATGCCTCCTCTAGTCCTGGAAAACTTCCTATTTCGTGGATGGCCACAAGAACTTCGGGGCTTTTTGTGAACCCCAAACCTTAAAGTGTAAGCAGACATCTATGATTCGGAGCTCTAAACTTATTCTGTGAGTCACTGCTAAAGTGCACTCCTACAGGGTCTGATGCAATGTAAATCAGTTGAGTGGGAGTCTAGTGCTTTCTGCGTTCTGTATAATCCAAGACAGCAGTACTCTATAACTATGGGGTTAGATGTGTGCAAAATTAATACTACGCCCTTGCAATGTGTAAAACGAACAACTTTGAACTTACACATAATGTGCCAAATTTCACAAAGTTCAAAAGTTCGAAATTCCACACAATTATTTCCTTATGGGACTGGTTCAAGTAGGGCTCTTTGGCGGGGATCTTTTGAAGAAGCAGCCGTATGGTGCGTGCGGGTGTGGGGGCTAGGTAGTGCACAAGGGAGTGAGGTAGTTAAAATAGGTATAGAGCAGTCCTATTGGGTCAATTTTAATAAGCTAGGTAGCTCTAGCCTAACTAAAAGCAGTGTGTGTGCCCCTGTATGGAAAATAATGTTCCTCAAGGGTCAAACTAAATGTGAATGGTCAACATGTTTCGTGCCCGATTTGCCCCTAACCGGTCAATTGGCACTTCGTCAGGACCGGTAGAGTGTGAAGGAGTGCACTACCGCCTGGTATTTAGTGAAATGACATGTCCCGGAGCTAGGGTAGGATGCAAGCAAGTTGCCTCCCGACGCCTACTACCGGAGCAACAATGTGCTCTGGCCAGGCCCGTCAGCCTAAGACGCATGCACTAGGGTCTACAGAAGGCCCCATTACACGTCTACTAGGGCTCCGCTACCACCCCTGGTAATTCATGTCATTTCACTAAATACCTGGCGGTAGCGCACTCCTTCACACTCTACCGGTCCTGGCGAAGTGCCAATTGACCCGTTAGGGGCAAATTGGGCACGAAACATGTTGACCACTCACATTTAGTTTGACCCTTGAGGAACATTATTTTCCATACAGGGGCACACACACTGCTTTTAGTTAGGCTAGAGCTACCTAGTTTATTAAAATTGACCCAATAGGACTTCTCTATACCTATTTTAACTACCTCACTCCCTTGTGCACTACCTAGCCCCCACACCCGCATGCACCGTACGGCTGCTTCTTCAAAAGATCCCCGCCAAAGAGCCCCGGTTTCGGGAGCCCATCAGGCATTGCAGCGCCGGCCTGACGAGGGGCATACGCCCTATGATGAAGCATGACACCTCTCGGGGTGCGTGAGGGCATCACGAAGAAAGACCTGTCTTCCCCACTCATCTTTTTAGGAACTGCACACTCCTTTCTAATTCTTAGTCTTACCCTGGAGCCTGTGTGCAAGACCTCCTAACACGGCTCTCTGTCCCTCTTATTTGATTTAAGTGGTTCAAGTAGGGCATTCCCTCCTAGAGACTCCTTCAAGCAGAAATTCTCAAGCAAGAGTCACTTTCTCCTCAATGCAGTCCCTCCTCAGTGTTCCAAGTGTGTTTTATTCGCGAGGTATGTCCTTGTGTATAATTTTTACTGGAAATTTCATATAGATGTGCGCAATTTTCATGAAGTTTCACAGGAAAAATGTTTTTAATTTCGCAATGTTGCGAAAACTGTTGACTCGCAAATGTAATTTTTTTTTACCATTTATTTGCTGTTTTGGGGATAGCGCAAGTACAACAGAAGTTCAGTCAAAGTGACGATTTCATTTACCCTGATATGCAGTATCGGACTCAATAGCACCCAGTATTGCCAACTCCTGTCTAGGTGGTGTGAGCTATGAATGAATAACCGAATGAATGAACATCAAGACATATTCCGTGTAGCGCCATATGACTACATAGCGATCTAGAGACTAGTCACCCGTCCAGTGACTCCCAAAGCCTGGCAGGGCTGAATGGGCCCACTGGAAGTTCTTGCCACTATTCAACCATTCAAACCTCCTAATGGCTGTTGTGGCTAGACTGGCCTATATGGAGTGATCTGCCATATTTTTCAATCATGAACTTCTCCTAGTTCACTTAAACATTACAACTACTTACACTTTGGTTGCAAAGTTCTCTGCATATGGATTGGCACATGACAATCTTGACTTTTTGCCCCTTTCAGTGGTCACAAGAAAAAAAAGATCACCATTTTCCATCAATTTTTGAAGTCATGACCAAATCAGTTTTCAAATTACTTAGCCTGTAAGCTGCACATCCGTTTTCAGCACCATCATTTTGAGTGCAAAAACTAAGCCAATGCATACACGAAAATAAAAAGCAGGAACATAGCATGGCGACGAGCCAATAAATGAATGGGGAAAGGCGAGCCAGAGGAGAGCCCAGAGACTAGCTTGGCTCTAAGAGCCAGTTTACAGCTGAGCCATGAAAATGCTTGGAGTGTAAATCACGCCAAAAAAAATAATGTAAAAACCTGATAAAGTCTATTCAAATTCAATGTAGTCCTTTTACAGGTGTAAGTATTTCACCTTAGTACATCAGATTATATCACTGCATTGAGGGTCAATTATTAAAAGTGATAGTTTTTAAACATGAACTTACTAACATTCATACCTTCCCATGGTAATTTAATAGACAGTGGTACAGTTATAGGTTATACGGGGCCTTAGGAACAATCGCGCATATATCAGTTAAGGATAGTATTGAGTTACGGTGCTGTAAGGTGAGGAGAACCACCAACCTCCCCCAAAGTTGTCGCCAAGGCCAACATAGAAATTCACAAAATCCTCGGCACACGTCTGTAGAGTAATAATAAATACCAATGCAAGTATACACAAATTATAAACATAGTTTCAGATAACTTCTCTTTCTTTTATTCTTTTCCTTCCTGATCAGCCAACACGTGTTTCGTCGCACAAACTGGGAACAATGCCATTAGTAAACCCTATATATAGCCTTTCTACCTATTATAACAGGAGCAGAATTGTAGTCTATTAACACCAGGTAGGTTTTTGTACAGCACACATCATGAAGTCATTTATTTGAAGGGGCTCTCATATATGATAACGAAGAAAAAGAAGTCGGAGCGAAATAATATGTTGGCCTTAGAACAAACAATTTGGTCAACGGGGAAGCCGGAATTGATCCTGGGTTTTCTAGTTTCACATTGTGCAATTCAGCCCCCATATGTGTATCTTTTTTTCCTCAGTTGCACATTCAAGGTTAATAGTTTCATTGTAATTCTTGGGGCATAAGGTTACAGCGCGGCTGGCAGGCAGGGCCACATCAAAGCTTGGCTCATTTTGTGCTTGAGGATCCATTTACTAGCTTGTCCACCTCTATCCCTGAACTATCCCAAACTCAATCATTGTGATCTTTCAAATAAATTGCTCGCCTGCTAAAAAAAAAGCTTTGCACACCCGTAGAGATCACTCAACCAATTGTTGCGTCCCAACTGGTCCACCTGCTCTATTAACTGCCCCAGAAAGGGTGGACGGTCTTTCAGAGGCTCTGGCTGGTCTCCAGATTTCCCTATAGGTTGGTCCATCTCTGAGTTGAGCACTCAAGGGTACAGAAACCTGTATATTTTCAAGGACACATATCTAGGTACAGAGTAACAAGCTCTTCTCTAAATGTCTCCCTGAGGGAAGGTGATGCTACAGTAGCTGCCAAGGGACCGCAAGCCTCATCTGCTGCTGTACGCCGACATCTGCCGAGCTTCTGCCACCACCAGGAATCATGTTATAAACAAAATCAGTCGAGGGATTATATAATGGATATACAGGTCTGAGCAGCCATTTTACTTATCGAAGTAAAACAGAGGGAAAAATTATAACAGATGCATGGCACTGATTAATAATGTCTCAGACATAAGGGATCAAGGAATAATATTATAAATGTAAAGTGTTGAGGACATTTCTTACACATAACGTGCCAAGCGATATTATAACAGAGGCAAGGGACCGAGGAGCCACGTCTTAGAAATAAGGGAGCTGAAGAATAGCATCATACATGAATGACTCTGACAAACATTAGAGACCAATAAATAATATTACATAGCTAAGGGGTTGAGGAATACTGCCTTACACGTAAGGTGTTGAGAGACAGTATAATAGAAGGAAAGGACAGATAAATAATACCATGGATGTAAGGGACCAATGAGCCATGTCTTAGAAATAAGGGCTAGATTTAAGGGGTTGAGGAGTACTGTCTTAGAGGTAAGTTGTAGAGGATCAGTACCATAGAAGTTAGAGACAGAGAAATGATATCATACAAGTGAAGGTCCAAGGCTGGGAATATTCCACAGGCCCCTCAGATCCATGCAGTCTCCATGTATGCAGATGATCTGATAATCTATGCTCACTATCTGGGTATGGATTTTGGCTCTATCTCTAATTTACTCCACTCATTTGGCGCCCTATCTGGACTCCAGGGTATTTACACTAAGGGCCTTATTACGAGTTTGTCAGTCCATGGACTGCCGTCCAGGTGGTAGCGGTCCGACTGTGGTGAGCTGTCCGCCGTATTACGAATTGGCAGATTGGCCTTGCGAAGACCGCAGCTGGATCGCCAGCACTGCCAGAACACTGCCGACCGCTAGGGCCGTGATCAGGTAAAGGCATCCTCCATTGGGCGGTACAGAGGCATGACACCGCTGTCTGTATTACGAGTTGACTTCTCGATGAGCCAATCGTGGCGGTCAAGCAACCGCCTAAAGATCGAGGGAAACAAAGGATCTGCGGTGCATACTCACCCCTTTCCAGTTCTTCCTAGCAGATTTCAACATGGATCCCTTTCACTAGGTCCCCCCTACACAGAAGCATCTTCACTCCGAGGAATGCAACCCTGTCTACGGTTAAGAAAAACAGGTAAGTGCTTTGTTATCATGTACCCATTACAAGGACTGCTCACATATGGGTCGGACTCCTGCAATGGGTAGGTTGTATTTTTCCACATATATCATGCATATGTGTTCAATCGACACATATGCAGGTAGAATGTACACACAGGCATTGATATATATGGAAATACATTTGACAACACTGCAAGACCACTGCAGCCGCACCGCTGACCCCTCGGGACACTCTTAATACGGCAGTCAGAAGGCCACAGGAGCAGAGGTCTCCCAGCCGTTGTGGACGCGGTCCATTGGTGGTTGGACCGCCGAACGCATAATAAGACCTTAAGTCTTATGCATGCTCATTTCACTATGCTGTGCCTCAGGAATTACCACTACTGGGCACACAGCCTATCAGTCTATACCAGCTGCATGCCACACATTTCAGTACCTGGGCATCCAAATGTACAGATCACCCACACACCTGATAGACAGCAATTTGTTGAAGAGTATCACATCGTTAAAATCCCAGATTAAATTCTGGCCTACTCTGCCCCTGTCGGTTTCAGGATGGATAGGATTGTCTGAAATGGCGATAATGCCCCGTTTATTATACTCCTTCGTCAACCTACCGATTGTGATCCCACGGCTATATTTAGAACATTGACTTCCCTGATGACTGACCTCATTTGGGGCAGAGGTAGACGTCGAGTTAGACTACACAAGTTACAGTTGCCTCCGAGGATGGGGGGGATGGGAGTACCCAGACTTTAAGGCCTATTGTTTGGCCTGGCAGCTAAAATGGCTGTCCTATTGGTTCGAAGGGTTCCAGCTGAATGAAATTGGTTATGCTGCACATATGTTGAGAGGGGGCAGACTTCACAGATTGTTTTTACCAGGAGTGATACGACCCCTTTGTCTCCCACCCCTGCTTCACAATGCCATGATACACTGGAGCTGCGCCCTCCAGTATACGAACACTGCACTGCATTACCCTCCTAATATTGCACTAAGGGCCCTGCCTACACCGGTAGGCACGCTCAACCAGACTATTACCATGGGAGACTTAGGGGATCACAATGGTAGGAGATTTATTTGCTGATGGAGCACTGATGACCCATCATGACTTTACACAGTATCCCTAATTCCCATTTTTCTGACACACGCCAACATACTGCACTATGTCCGTACACACTGGTCACCGAAGGGGTCTGAACCTGACCCACATACCCTGATTCGACACATTTATGAAATGGGAACTGGGAGACACTTAGTCAAATGACTCTACAAAGGGCTACGCACTCATCGACGTGTCTCTTTAAACCCCTTATGGGCACAATGGGATGACGACCTGAACTGTGTTTTCCATGATAAAGAATGGCATTTTCTCATAGAGTACCCGAGTGTGGTGTCTCGTGTTGCCTGTTTCAAATGTATACAGTTCTCACTCTTGAACAGGGCATATTTTACACCATAGAAACTTCACAGGATATTTCCTACAGCCTCAAATGCCTGCCCTAGATGCAAGGCAGACACCATGGATTTGCTGCATATGTTATGGGCACGCCCCTTTATAAGCATCTTATCGGGGGAAATTAAAGATCTGCTGTCGACACTTACAGGACTTACACAGTGGGACACTGTTCGGCATTGCCTATTGAACCTATATACTTGGCCCAATCATTTTAAGACTATGGCTCGCTTTGTTGACCTGGCCCTTCTTTTGGCTAAACGTCAGATTACACAGCTCTGGAAATCCCAAAAAGCGCCCTCTGTCTCGAGCTGGCATGGAGAAGTGATAGACCGGGGCACAGCAGAAGGTTATGCCCTGTGCAGGGAGGAGTATTGTGGTTTGCACAAACACCCTATAGCAATGGTTTGGGATGCCTTGCTGGAACAATTTAAGTTCCAAGATGTTGATACAAACTGAAGAATGCCTGTGGGGCAGGATCGGTGTCTCCATGTTTCTGCCACCTGACATACTCCACAAATATCTAAGCAGCTCATGTGGTATCCCATGGCCCTCTTTATTGCAATAAGATGACCCCATCCACGAGGTTATAATTTCCTTGGAGACATGGAATTGTGGGGACAGGTTGAGTTGTGGGGATGGGTGGTTGTTTGGTTCTTGAATATTGTATTTATTTTGTCCCTTGGTCTTTCTTTTGACCTATTTTCTCTCTTGCACAAGTCATCCTTATGTACCTTACATTTAAAATTGCGAGTTAAGTATAGTTGTTGTGCTATACTGGTTACTACACCTACTTCTATATAATCAGATCACATCGTACGACTTGATCCTTTTGTTCATGGATTTCTTTGTTGACAAAAAAAAATAACATTTATTTAACAAAAGAAAACAAAAAAAGGGTAAAGGTCCAAGGCATGATATCATTGGTGAAAAGGACTGAGGGGTAATATGACAGCGGTAAGTGATCGCGATATAATCATAGTGGACCAAGCAATACTTTCATACGTGTAAGACACCAAGCAATAAGGATTTAGACGTAAAGGATGGCGGAGTGATATCATAGAGGTAAAGGACTGAGGATAATGGAATAGATGTAAGAAGGTGACCTATAATGTCTTAGACTTCAGGTGCCACTGGACAATGCTCAAGAAGTATTAGACTGAGGAATAATGTCAGAGAGCAGGGAATAACTTAAACATAAGAGGCCTGGGAGTGACACTAAGGGCTTAAAGAGCAGTGAGAGAGAGAAACATCTATACGGGACCAAAGAACAGTATCATAGACGTAAGGCATTAAGAGATAAAATCATAAATATCACGGTCCGAGGAATAATATGACAGGCTTAAAGGATTCAGGTATACATTCACAGAAAACAGGGCCAAGTAATAAAATCACAGACACAAGGGGCATAAGGGAAGGAGGAATATAACCGCAGAGGCAAGGGACGGATTAATATAATCGTAGAGGTAAGGGACGGAGGACTGTAGTCATAGAGGTAAGGGACGGATGAATATAATCATAGAGGTAAGGGACGGATGACTATAATCTAGAGGTGTGGGGCACATGGATATAATCATGGAGGTGAGGGATAGATTAATATTATTATAGAGATAAGGGAGGGGTGAATATAATCATAGAGTTAATGGGCATATGGATATAATCATGCAGGTAAGGGATGGATGAATATGATCATAAAAGTAAGGGACAGGTGAATACAATCATAGAGGTAAAGGGCAGATTACTATAATCATGCAGGTAAGGGATGGATGAATATAGTCATAGAGGTAATGGACGGGTGCATACAATCATAGAGGTAAGGGGCAGATGACTATTTATTGGAGATAAGGGGTGGTGAATGCAACCATAGAGGTGAAGGAGGAGGCATAATGTCACCAATGCCAGGGACTACGGCATAAGGACCAGGGCACGTAAAGGGCTGGGCACTATACACGTTTCCAGCCTCACTTGTCCCATTAATAAGAAACATCCAAAGGTTTGATTCATTTAGGGCTGCATGAAAAGCAGTCTGAGGTGATATGGTATGAGAAGCGCCTTCGTCGGAGCTCTGCTGCAACGCCCGGGTCTTTCCCTGACATTTGGACAGAGTGGAGTCAGGCTTTAGAAATCTGAGCTTGGTTAAAATTTTAACATTGAGTTCGATACACATAACAGCAATCATGTTGGGCCTCCAGGGGCAACGTAGCTTATGACGTGTGGTGCGTAAATTTCCCAATAAAAATAAAATGAAATGCTGGTAAAGTTTACTTTTCAAGCAGAAAGTCAGTTTCAACAGATTACGCTCAACATTGGATTTAAGTGGAAACGACTGCAGCGCTACATATTCATACATGTAGCAAGTATACACATGTTTCATGCCCTCATGTATGTACAAATCCCCCATAATTGATAATAAAACAATCGAAGCAAAGAGAACTGAACAGGGGATCAGATCCACATGTATTCAAAAAGGATTTGCCTCAAAATCCAAGACCTCTTTGTTTTCTCTGCAAACGCTTTGCTAAAAATAGGGCTGGCGCCCCTGGACACATCAGGGGAGATTCCATTCCAAGAGCTTCCATTTTTCCTCTATCCTCTCTGAAGTCGAATTTCGTTTTCATTCTATGTGAATATAGGACCAGTTAGATAACAACGCGTCTGACAATGCTGCATGCATGAATCTCTCTTATTACTGAGCAATCCGACAACACAGGACCAAATATAGCCCTACGGATTTAGGGCAGGAACGTGATGCATTACACCGGCGTATAACAGCACCGTTAAAAAGATGGGTGCATGGGCTCTCGAGTGACTGGCCAAGTCCGAGGAGAAAGAGAAGCGAAAGAGGCTTGCAGCCGATGACAGCAGCAAAGGGTTACCCCAAGGGAGAAGAGATGCTTATGAAACCTCTGTGCCTGTCTATCTATCTATCTATCTATCTATCTATCTATCTATCTATCTATCTATCTATCTATCTATCTATCTATCTATCTATCTATCTATCTGTCTGTTTGTCTCTGTCTGCTTGTCTGTCAGTACATTAGTCCGTCTACCCACTAACCAGTCACATCATCCATATGTCATTCAGTTATCTATTGATCTATCTATCTGTCTTATATATATATAATCTATCTACCCATCTCTCTATCTATTTTTTTCCGTTGATCTGCCTACCACCTACCAGTCACTGCCTCCATATGTCTTTCCGTCTATCTATCTATCTATCTATCTATCTATCTATCTATCTATCTATCTATCTATCTATCTATCTATCTATCTATCTATCTATCTATCTATCTATCTATCTATCTATCTATCTATCTATCTATCTATCTGTATATCTATCCATCCATCTATCTATACTTATTCCTCCATTAATCTGTCAACCACCCACCAGTCACTTTATCTATATATCCTTACGTCATCTATCTATCTATCTATCTATCTATCTATCTATCTATCTATCTATCTACCTATCTATGTATCTATCTATCTATCTTTAAACCGGCTGTGTGACTGTCAGTTAATCAATGTTTCTGGCCATCGCTGCACCTAGCTCTCTGTATCCCTATATCTATGTATGTGATGCATGTATTCATTAAGATCTCTCTCTCTCTCTCTCTTTCTGTGCACACACACATGCTACCATGATCCCCCTATGATACGAGTTTGACTGCCCACTGCTTCTGCGGGTGCCCTGGTTCTAGGGAGAGGGCTCTGGATAAAGGAGCGCCGCTAGGCTGCTCGTGTTGTGTGCACTTTCAGAAACGTGTATTTTTGTCAAATGAATGTATGCATCTGAATTATATATGCTCTGTATACACATAGATATATATTACATTCAAATTGCATTTATATAGCGCTTACTGCCCTTCAGGAGGCGTTGAAGCGCTATGCCTATGAGCACACGAGCATGCATACATAGATAATTATACAATCAAGCCAGCAGTTGGAAGGACAGAACAAATGAGAGTATCTATAGATTATGTGGATTGCCGACCAGATTCCTAGATGACAGAAAGCGGTGCCACTGTATAGTATTAACCTTGGGTGCAGCTGGCACAGCCTGCAGAGGTATGACCGCAGCCCTGCCTATGCCACCTTGCTGCCAAGCACCATCCTCGAGCCAGGACTTCCCATTTTCTGAGGGGCACCGCAAAGGGCCGGGTCCGAATCCGCAGCTTTTCGTCCCTATAATATGTCAGCCGCTGCCCCCTTTCCACCCCCAAAGTCCCTCCAGTCGGTACGGGCCGGGTCGCAATCACCGGGAAAGGCAAGCGTTTTTAACATAGCTCATTGATTCGGAGATCCGTACCTTCTGGCCGCTGTCCTCCGCCCTCTGGTACCCGCTGGGATGCACCGGCACCTCATCCCGGCTACATCTTCTCGCATCCCCGGCCTCCAGGTCCTCGGATGGTGCATGCCTCGCGCCGGCGTTATTTATAGAAGCGCGCGCCTAGACCGGCGTCTCTGCAGCAGGGCTAAAGTATCCCCGCTAAAATACCCAACCGAATAAAAACCGGGCGCTACAGGCTGTGCTTCCCCCGGTGCAGCCCCGCAGTGCTGTGCCCGAGCTCCGGTGTCTTCCAGTTACTGTCACAGACTGATCAGCCCTCCGAGACCGACCGGCGCTATTTTTAGCTCCTTTCCCATAGAGCAGAAGTAGATATCCCATTAAAATCCACAGCCATAACACTGCAGCACTATTCATAGTGCAGGGCCCCTCTTCCTTCGCCCCCCACCTCCCTCCTTCCTCCTCCGCCGTCCCTTTCTGGCTGCAGTTATGAGTTATACAGAGCCCCGGGCGGGCCCCTGGATCCCTTGCCTTATTAAATGAGATATCTGACGCTCACCCCACTTTGCTTCGAGGGCCTGGATGGGCGGGTCCACACGTACATGTATACGTTGGTAGGCCAACCAGCCCGCACAACGACCAGTCAGTCATTCGAGATGTGCCATTTCGTTCCCATACGCACATTCCCGCACAGGTGTGAAGCTATAGGCCTTGACAATGGAAAACAATGCGTTCTTTTCACCGTAAATCAAAAATCGGGGTGTCCTGGAACGTTCAGGTGAAGACAGAGGTTGGCGGAGTGGAGCCAACAAGCTAACAGGGAGAGTCGAGCCAGAGCCGAGCCAAACGTCTGACTTGGCTCTGAGAGCCGGCACACGAGCCCAGGCCTGAAACGTTTCATATGTAAATCGTGCTACACAAATCATGAAATCATATGATAAAGCCTGATTAAAATTCGAAAACGTGTAGCGGTTCGCATGAGTACGAGACATCATAACACTGCATTGAGAGGCAGTTACAAAAGAGACAGCCTTTAAACCCCAAGTTAAAAACATTCATGTCCCGGGCGCCAATGCAATAGTGATTTAAGTGGGAAGTTAGTTGTCATCTGGACCCTATATGTGGGCTACTAGACTCTTTTTATACGTCGAGCAACATCGTAAGATACTAAATAAAAGACGAGAATTATTTACCCAGGATCACCCAGTTGCGTCAAACGGGGAAGCTGGGATTCATCTCAGTCGTTCTGATTTCGCATTGTGAAGCTCAGCCTCTAAAGTGCTATCTCTTGGCACGTGGGGAGGGCGGGTGGCAGGCAGAAGCCACGTGCAAGCTCGGCTCCCAATGGGCTCGAAGCGGCAAGAGAACTCCAGCTGTGCCTGGCTTCAGTTGCTCATTCACCTCTTGTTAAAAAAAAAACGAAAACAAGGGTGACTGTAGAGTAGTTGTTTTATGATATGAACTTTGACCATTTGGAAGGCATCAGAATTATGATGTGTACCATTGACATAGCGCCTAAAGCAACTGGTATGGCCTCAAGGCACTTACACAAAATTCTGCGCTTTTTTCTAAGTCGGAGGGGAATTGAAAGGCAACCAGCCTGGGGCATTGTGGGTTAAGCACACACTCATGAGAAATGTCTTGAGCTGGTGGGCATGGCCCGGCCTACCAGCCTTCCGAAGTCAAACAACTGAGCATCGTTAATTTGAACATTTGTAATACCTACCGTGCACAGCGCCCAGAAACACCAGTAGTTCGAAAAGAAGCGCTACCCACGCAATAAGCTATTCTTCTAATAGTTACTTGATTCAGCCGCAGACGGACCTCAAGTGTGCGGCCTCAGGCCCGGCCTCGGTGCCCGGCGCATGACACTGCTTCGGAAGAGATGGGGCCTGTTGCTTCCTAAGCCTAGCGCCGAGAGTCTTAAAAGCCGTTTAAAGCCACTGTCCCAGCAGCCGGGTGTCACCCTGCTTCCCATCTCATCGTGTTTAAAGTCCTGGCATGTTTCCCAGCACACATGACCCATGCCACGGGTCGCCCGTAAGCAACTCTACAAGATTTTGCAGCCAATCACCAACCGTTCCAGACTCAGCTGGACTGTGGCAGTCCACCCAAAATGACACTCCTTTTAACAAGGGCGAATAATGTCCCATGAACTGGCCATGGCACAGAGCTTAATTTGAGTCACTGGTTGCAGGTGGGCCCACCAGAACTCGTTTTCAGGGGACCAAGACCAAAGGCACGGGTGAAGCCAGAACATTACCCCCCCCCCCCTCCCTTTCAACAAAGCTGGGGCATGGCGGCCGCTCCATTAGCGAAGAAGGAGCCCCCCCCCCCCCAACCTCCACCAGCAAATAAAAAGATTATAAAACTGGTTTTAAACCTGTTTTATTATAATCTCCTCTAGCCGCCCCGGGACGCTGACCAGTCTTGGGCGTGTCCAGGGGATGGCACTGCTGGTGGAGGAGTGGTAGGCACTCCCTTCACTGCGCATGAGGTGTTTGGCCGGCTGTCTCAGCCGTTGCTGGGGCTCCCAGTCTGCCTGGGAGCCCAAGTTGCTGGAATTTAGGCCAAGCCTGACACAGCTTTCCTGCAATGTCAGGATTGTCCGCAGTGCATTCTGGAAACCTGTGTTGAGAACCAGGAAGAGCGTGATGCGACGAGAGACTGCGTGAAGGTGAGCTTTTTTCTTAATTTTTGTTGTTGTCCTCTGACCCCTACCCCCCCCCCCCCCCCCACCCCCCTCCATCTCCCCTATTCCGGCACGGCCCGCCCAGTCACTTTGGCAGGGGGCGGGCTGCTACTGCAAAGCTCTGTTGGCAGCAAGCAAGTGAAGGAAGGCCAACCCTCCCCAGAGGACCTCTCCTGTCTCTTCCACACAAGCATCTACCCATTCATACTTTCACCCTTCCATCCACCCATTGCAATCTACCATTTCACCTTTACATGCTGTCGACCATTAATTCTTTCAACTATCATTTCATTTTTCACCATTCCAACACAAATCCACCATCTATGCAGGCACCTATCCATATATCCATCCACCCATACATTCATCCTTTGACGTATACATCCATCAGTAAAGCCTTTAATTCGGAAACTGATCCTCTTTGCCATCCATCCATCCTTTCACATTTGCATTTACTCTGCCATCCCTTCACACACGTCCTACCATCTATCCATTCAGCCATTCACTCACTCACTCATTTATCCACCTACTCATTCATCCTATGACACATACCTTTATTTCATTGACCCTGATTTTTACCTTTTCTTCCTTAAAGCTTTCGTTGTGAGCTTTTGTCTGCCGAGTCGCAGACAGAAGAGGTCCATATAGAACCCCACCCCCGCCGTAGCATCTAAGGCGAGGGGTTCACAACAGCCATGAACAGGACTTGTTTTTCATCATCAGACTTTGACCCAGAACAAGAGACAGAGAAAGGCAGAAAGGAGGCGAAGACCAGGGATGCGGAAGACAGAAAAATGGAGAAAGCAGGGATGAAAAAGAACCAGCAAGAGTACGATTAAGCGAAAGAGGGTTCAGGGTGACGAATAAAGGAGACATTAGGTGGAATCAAGATGAAACACCCTTTGTTTTCTGCAACCACAATATTCGGCAGCACCGGCCACAGGCTTCTGAGAAAAACCTTTGAGCACCAGCACATACACAAATTAAGCACTGCCGGGGCACAAGTAATGGTTGGTCCGGTCAGTCGTGGGCAGTAGAGCTCTGTTTACCTGCACCCAAAGGTTTGCAGATTGTCTGCATTGTCTTTTCTGTTAAAGTCTACAAAGATTGTCATAACTGTGCTCCTCGTGACCCACTGTGTGAAGTGCTGACCGTAGCAGAACTCCCTGTTTGACTGTCTTGAATACTGGACCTTCACTCCTCAGCCTGGCCAAGCCCTGCGCTCTCAGGGAGCTGAGGACGGGTCATTTCAAGGAGAATCTTTCTGTCTCCTGTCCCTCTCCTCACTTCACTTCACCTCTCTCTTTCTTAGTTCTCCCTCGCTGTACCCCATCTTTCTGTCCCTCACTTTCACAACCTCACTGCTATCACTGCCTAAACTCCTAATTTCTCTCACATTTGGATCACTTCCTCATCTCTCCACCTCTCTCTGTCTTTTTGCCTATTTCCTCAACACAGTGTTTTATTTCAGCCAGGATTGCCAAGTGGGGGTCAACGGTACTCATTTTTGAGGACCGGCACTTTTTTCTTCATCAGACATTTACCGAGAGTAAAAAAAAGCGTAATGACAGACGAAGACAAAGATGGGAAAACCATCACAAAGGGAGAAAACAGAACCTGCATGAGTGAGATAAAGGGGCAGGGAGTGTGTGGTGGTGGGTTAAAGAAGCATGGGGTGGTTTAAGACTACGAAGCCTTGGTATTGGCCACACCCAGTGCCGTCTTAAGGCTTGGGCATGCTGGGCAGTTGCCTGGGGGCCCCACGAGCATAGGGGCCCCATGCAGACCAGAATTGAACACTAGTTTTCAGTTAAACATTTTTTTTTCTGTGACTGGTTGTGTAGGCAGCGTCCAGTGCACTGCTTTGCCTGGGGGCCTAAAATGCTGTTAAGACGACCCCGGTCACGACAACATTTATTTGCACTGGCCGCGGCATTCTGACCAGGGCTTTGGGCTGCGGCACTCTCTCTTTTATGAATCAAGCACTGCCTGTAGATTACCACTCTCACTACCTTACTCCTGACCCATTTCTCTACTTCTGACTCTTTATCTGTAGCATTACCTTCTCTCTCAACTCTATGCACATCTTTCACATTTTAACTCACTTTTTCCACCAGACTTTTATACTTTTCTCCATTCCTCTTTACCCCTCTTCTCTATCTCTACCTCAGCTCTAGCTGTAAACCTCATCCTTTCTCTACCCTCTACCTGCTTCGGTTTTCTTTCTCCTTCACACCAGTTTCTCTTTCTTACCTCTGTTCTCACTGCACATCTCTTGGTCTACTCTTCAGTCGCTGCCCTGTAACTTCCTCATTGTATCATTAGTGGTTAACTGACCTACTTTTCAATACCTCTTCTTATTCTGCCCCTGTCTCTATCTCACCTCTTTGTTCCATGCATCTCCCTATCCAGGTTTGTCACTATCTCCCCCCTCTACCTCTCTCTGTGTATTTGGCTCTCTCTTTAAATCATCGAGTCACTTCCCACCTTATTTCTGTCTCTATCACACCCCTAGGTTTACCCCAGCCCTCCCTCTATCTACATTGTCTTCTCCCTATCTCCAGCTGTCTCCCTTTCTACCTCTCTAAACATTTACCATATGCCTTTTTCTATCTATTTCTTCCTGACTCTCTGATTTCTCTATTTACTTTACTTTGTACACTCCTTCTCACTCTCCCACTCCAATCTCAGTATAACATTCTCTTTATTTTTCTGTGCTTCTTTTGTTATCTGCCCTCTAACATGTTTGGGATTTGTACACATAGGGGCCGATTCCGATCAGGGTCGGAAGGGCACCGAACACGATCCGGCCGGGAAAACTACGAGCCGTACGCATGTTTTCCGGCCGACTCGTACAGCTGTACGAGCGAGCAAGTACGATGCGAGCTACGTGAAATTCACCGACCGAGTCGTTTCCGGGTTCGAACCGCTCCATACTTCTCGGTTGTAAGCTAACCGTGGCATGCAATGGATGCGATTTACGACCGAGCCAGTACGATGCACGCATCGGACAGCCTGTGTGAGTCGGAGTGTCTGGCTCGCAAAACGTCCGGGTGGTTGCCTTTGGGGGTCCGCGTCGGACCCCCTGACACCCGCAGCCCTACGACTCGGACACAGGGGGAGACCCAAGGGTCCTCCCAACACAGGCATGTACGATGCGGATGGCACCGACGCATACCCACTGTAGGGGGCGCCCTTGTGCGAAGCGTACACATTCAGTCAATGGGAGCCCATGTACGCGTCGTACGACCGGCTCTCGTTGACTTCTATGGGAGTCCGGCCGAACCGAGTCCGGCAGCATACGGCCGCATCAAACTCGCTCGGTCGGACTGCAGGCCTCCGGCTCGGTATGAAAACACTCTGGATCCGTCTCGGTCGGAAAGCCTTCCGACCCGGATCAGAATCAGCACCATAGAAGTGGAGAGCTTGGAGAAGGTCAGGGAAAATAATTAAGGAGAACATTCTTCGATTTCACCCTATGGACTTTTCAAAACCCTAGGAAGTTTGCTTTGGACGGTAAACATCAATTTTTATGCTGTCATTACACCGCGTACCATTATTACGCAAGCGTTCCAAGGCATGCGCTGTAACAACGCGTAGCCATTTCTATGCATGTTATTCCATCGCATGCGCTGTAACAACGCAAACGTTGTAATGCAAACCACATTGTTGTGAGGAAACTGAGGCGTTTCCTCACAACGATGTGCAACAATCACCGGCCCTCTGACGACGCAGGAAGGAGAATAGAGGACACAAGGAGAGAGAGGTAAGAGGGGCTGTTTTAAAGGGTGTAGGGTAAGGGGAGGGTCGTGCAGGGGGTAGTCTTTTAGGAAAAAGGGTAGTGTTGTGTTTGAGGAGTAGTGTTTTGGGGTTTAGGGTAGTGTTTAGGGAAGAGTAGTGTTTAGTGGAGGGTTGTGCAGAGGGTAGTTTTTTAGGGTTTAGTGTAGTGTTGTGGTGTTTTCGTAGTGTAGCGTAGTGTTTTAGGGTTGTGTTGGGGTGTCGTGCACGGTAGTGTTGTAGTGTAGGGAGCTGACTGGGGAAGGGTGAGGGTCGTGCAGGGGTTAGTTTAGGGTTAAGGGTAGTGTAGTGGTGTTTGAGTAGTGTAGGGTAGTCGTTTAGGGATTAGGGTAGTGTCGGGTGGGTCGTGCAGGGAAGTGTTTGCGTGTAGGGGCAGGACTGGGGCACAGGGTAGGGTCTTGCTGAGGTAGTGTTTGAGAGATTATGTTATGTTATTATGTTATGTTATGTTATTAGTGTTTGTAGAGCGCACGATTACCTTTCGGTGTCCTGGCGCTAAGCACTGAAAGCCTGCGTAAAGTGAAGAAAATTAGAACTGAGAAAAGAACCAGGTCTTGAGATTTTTCCTAAAAATGCTGAAGTCAGATGCATTTCTCAACATAAAAGGGAGTTCATTCCAAATTTTTGACGCACAGTGAACAAAACTCCTTCCTCCCCAGTTTACCTTTTAGATGCAAGGTATTTTCACTAGCTTAGCTCCGGTAGATCTAAGTAGTCTACCAGGAGTGTACCAGGAAAATTTGTTTTTGAGAAACTCGGGACTAGTCCCGTTCAGGGCTTTAAACACTATACATGAGGCTTTGAACCGAGCTCTCAAATGAATAGGGAGCCAGTGCAGTCTCTTCAAATCTTCTTTGACTGACACAAACCTAGGAGTCTGAGTCAGAAGTCGGACGGCGGCGTTTTGAATAACCTGCAATCTGTTTTGGTGTTGTAACTGCATATTGACATAAAGACTGTTACAATAGTCGAGACGTGATAATATGAGTGCAGTCACCACTGTACGAAGACATCCCTCAGAAAGGTATAACCTAATTTTTCTAATCAATCTGAGTACCATGGAGCATCCTGAGGTGACCTTGCTCACCTGGTCCCCCATGTTGAGTTTCTCATCAATCACCACTCCCAGGTTTTTGGCTGTCCTACAGGGTGTGGGACAGAGGCCGAGCGAGTCAGGCCACCAATCAGGTGTCCACATACGGGGATTACTTCCAAACCTAACCACTTCTGTCTTAGCTGAGTTCAGCTTAAGGCAATTGGCCGACATCAACCTAGAAATGGACATCATACAGTCTGAGAAACGTTCTCCTGTTTCCTTTTCAGCTCCCTCCTTCACAGACAGCACAATTTGCATGTCATCTGCGTAGGAGGTGAGCTGGAACCCAAATGATCTAATGATGCCAGCCAGGGGTGCTACATAAATATTAAAAACCGTGGGGCTTAGAGAGGAGCCCTGTGGCACCCCGCATGGCAGAGAGAAAGGTTCTGAGGTGTCTCTATTAAGTTCAACTGATTGTCGTCTATCCTTCAAGAAGGAAACCAGCAACTTCCATGCTTGTCCTCCTATCCCGATTTCTGACAACCGATTGAGCAGTACCTTATGATGCACGGTATCAAAGTCCGCGGATAGGTCTAAAAGAATCAACATAGCGTTTCCTCCTTTGTCCATCACCCCTCTAATCTCCTCGGTGGATTTGAGAAGTGCCAGCTCAGTGCTATGATAGGCTCTAAAGCCATATTGAGAGTGATCCAAAGAGTTATTCAGCAAAAGAAAATCAGCGAGTTGCTTGTTAATGGCTTTTTCAAGCATTTTGGCTGGTAGGGGAAGTCTGGAAATAGGCCTGTAGTTGATAGGATCTTTAGGGTCCAAGGATTGTTTTTTTAGTAAGGGAAGCACTGAAGCTTTTTTCCAGGAACTGGGAAAGATTCCGGTAAGAAATACATTATTAAACAGTGGGGTTAAAACCCTACAGGTTATGTCAGCAAACTGCTTGATAATCCATGTAGGACAGGGATCGCTAGGAGCCCCTGATTTAATATTGTTCATGAGTTTCGTAGTGTCTTCTAGGTTCATAGGAAGGAAATGATCCAGGGTACTAGCCGAAGGAGGATGGGTTTTGGTAGTAAAATCATTTTGATTTTTATCAACTAGATCTGACAAAGAGGAAAAAATGATTTCCACTTTCGATTTAAAGAAAGCAGCAACAGTGTTACAAAAGCCAGGGGCAGTCAGAGCCATAGGCGTCCTGGGGTTTGATAATTTAATGACTGTTTTAAAAAGCTCCTTAGTGTCTGATTTAGCTTTTGTAATTTGTGACAAAAAGTATTCTTTCTTAGCTGCCAGGAGGGATTGTTTATAATTCGCAATCGCTGATTTAAACTCAATTTTATCACCCGTAGCATAGTTTTTTCGCCAGAATCTTTCGGCCCGTTTACATAGTAATTTGTTTTTCCTAAGCTCTTCTGAATACCAAGGGGCAGTGGGTAAGGCCCTTTTCGGTACCCATTTTCTGGGGGGGGCTGCCTGAAGACACGCATCATTTAACCAATTGTTATACGAACGCGTTGCTGCTTCAGGGTCAGTTGAAACTGTAGGCATTGATTCTATGAGGGAGGATTTTAAGTGTTCAACATCAGCTTTGCCCCAGGCCCTGGTCGTAATTTCCTTCTTATAGTTGGATCCCAAAGGTACCCTCCTAGCAGGCTTAAGTTCAAAAGTAACTATGAAATGATCGGACCAAGTAATCGGGAGGCCAGCGATATTCACCAAGTCACAGTTATTTGAAAAAATTCCATCAAGGGTATGTCCTTTTATATGGGTAGGAAAGGAGACCCGTTGTTCAAGGCCTCCTAAGGCCATAGTACTATTAAGCCTAGCTGTATCAGGATCTTCCAAATTTTCCAGATGGAAATTGAAATCTCCTAAAAGAACAAATGTTTGTTGGCTCACGCCCTCTTCCAATAATATATTCAGAGAGTTTAAAAAATCAGACCTCCCTCCCGGAGGGCGATAGATCAATATCCCCTTGAAAGGTTTATAGGGTGTGGAGGAAATGTTAAAAGACAAAGCTTCACAGCCTTGATCGTAGATAGGTAGGAAATACGGGGTCAGAGAATCGTGATATATCACTGCAAGCCCCCCGCCCCGTTTGTGCTTTCGCTCAAGGGAGTAACAACAGAAACCAGCTGGAGTAGCCTTCACCAGGTCAGGACCCGACGTGCTATCCAGCCACGTCTCTGTGATAAATGCTAATTTAATGTTATTATCTTCCAAGAGAAGAGCGCATTCCTCTGAGTGCTTAGCAAGCGATCTCGCATTAAATAGGACACAGTTAAGATGATTGTCCCTTCCAACCGTTTTGTCCATTTCATGAGCAAGTGTCCTATATTTGATAGGTAGGTTCAGTAATGTTGGAAGCGGAAGCATACATTTACTACACTTTAGAGGGCCATCAGCTCTGTCAGCAGAATTATTAACATCAGGAGTGGAGCCTAGAGTCAGTTTGTGACAGTATAGACCCTTATCTCTGTGATTCCATGTATGTAGGTCCTTACCAGTATAGACGTACCTTCCACCTGACTTAGAAGAGCCAGGGGAACTGGCCCTAGGCCCGGCCTGGGCGCGGACGGGCGCAGACGGGCTTGCCTTAGGCGCGCCTTCGGCGCGCCAGCGGCGCGCCCGCTGCGCGCGTCCGCTGTGCGGACGCGACAGCGTCCTCCTGAAATACTCCCCCATAAGCCACTAGACCGCTAATCGGCGGAAGTGGTGTTGTCAATATCGCTGGAAGCAGGTTCCGTGAAAGTGCGGTGCAAAGTAGCAGCAACTCCCACTCCCCACTCCAAACAAAGTTAAAATGATTAAAAATACAGTTTAAAACCAACAGGTAAGTTTTAAATGAAGATAAAAAATGCTCACAGTGTTTTCAATTTCAATTTCAAATTTCGTCACTAATGCCGCCAGCGAGCATTAAACACAGCTTCGCTAGGCGATCAGATGCTGCGCGGGCGCGACAGCGTCCTCCTGAAATACTCCCCCATAAGCCACTAGACCGCTAATCGGCGGAAGTGGTGTTGTCAATATCGCCGGAAGCAGGTTCCGTGAAAGTGCGGTGCAAAGTAGCAGCAACTCCCACTCCCCACTCCAAACAAAGATAAAATGATTAAAAATACAGTTTAAAACCAACAGGTAAGTTTTAAATGAAGATAAAAAATGCTCACAGTGTTTTCAATTTCAATTTCAAATTTCGTCACTAACGCCGCCAGCGAGCATTAAACACTGCTTCGCTAGGCGATCAGATGCTGCGCGGGCACGACAGCGTCCTCCTGAAATACTCCCTCATAAGCCAGATTAGAGTAGTGTTGTGAAGTTTGTGTTGTGTAGGGTAGTGTATTTGCATTTAGTATTTAGCGTAGTGTTGGGGTGTTTATTTATTTATTTTTTTAAACATATTTTTATTAAGTTTCTAAGTGTTGGAGTATTTATAAAAAGAAAAAATGCGATGTTAAACTATGCGGTGTATTTCAATCCAATGTAATGGCACTTTTAATGCATTTGCAAAGAAATGCGAACTAATGGTATCCGCAATTATAAATGGCGTAGTAACGGTACATGCGAACTAAAAACAACGATGTAAAAGTATACGTTGTTTTGGTTCACGTTGTATCGACATACATTCCTTTGGACTGGAATGTGGCATGAGCTATCGAAACTGGCTCAGATGCATCCGAGCATTCCTTCCATCACTTTGTTGTTTGTTGATTTTTACAGTTGCAGTGAGAATTCAGTGGTGAATAAAGATTTATTTGGGACTACTAATTTCATGCAATCAAAGCTACATTTGATCACTGTGTATATATTGTATTTCAATATTATGCACTAGTACGGTAAACATACATCAACTTACCCTTACCATGCCTTTCTTACTGTGTGAGGAACAGGTGGGTTAGGTACCAAATGCCATGTCAAATTTTGTTGTTTGAGGACAAAAAAACTCTAGATCCAAGCTCAACAAGCATTTGCAATGCAATAGGTCTCACATTTGTGAGAGTTTGAGCTATTGGCATTGTAAATGACTGCCTTTTATTGAAATGTTGTGAAAACCTGCAAGTGGTACGTAAACATCCACTTTGTACTTATAGTCCTTGTTTTTGAGAAGCAAAGCTGGCAGTAAAAGAGGCACAGTTACTGCCAGTCTTGCTTCTTGTAAGCAATGACTAAAGTACAAAATGCATGTTTATGCACCGCTTGCAGGTTTTCTAAACACATAAATAAAAGGCATTGGCATTTCAAATGCCTATAGCTCAAACTTTCCCAAATGTGAGACCTATTGCATTGCAAATGCTTGTTGAGCTCTGGAACGGAGGCAGCAGCAGCCATAGGAAGGCAGCAACCATGACACCAGGCCATGCGTTTTAAAAGCAGGAGGGAGGGCTAGGCAGCTGCAGCCAAAACATACCTTGGTTTTTGAATGCACAACAAATGTGGCAAGATAAGAGCATGGGTGTCACACTTTTCTTTACCACAGAGCTCTGTAAACCACGGGCACTGGTCTCCTGTGCTCCACTTTAAAAAAAGAAATAGTGCTCACAAGCTTTGAGTAACAACACATGTAACAGGGACAGTCCCCGAAAATGGGCGTAGCTTTTAAAGCCCATATCCTGAATACAGCATGTCTCGCAGAGGCAGCGCAAGCGTTGCCTAGGCGATACCTAAAAACCAATGGGCTCATCAATGCTTGTTTAAGCTTTCGTTCTGTGATATTAGGCTGCCAGATGCTGTACACGGTGAGAATTAATGTCTCATGTCCTATTGCTCAGCATCACACGAACCTGGAATGACTGAAGTAGTTCATGAATTAAAAGCGGTTCAAAACTAGGGGCTCCAAAGCATATTTTACCCAGGGCCAAAACATTATTCAGATGGTTCTGTTTGGATAGTTGGAGCCTAACTATTGCTGTTTAGTAACATGGCGGAGATATTTTTGGGGTCATTTTAGCTGTCACAGAGCCATCGAAACCTATAGCAAGTAGAATAAACACACATATACACACACCTGTACTTATACACTTATTTGCATAACTCTTTGTGTACACACAAGAAAATTGTTGCATTTGTGCATTACACTGTAACTGAATTGCCTCAAAGCAGTTAATAGCATGTATTATATATTCTAGTGAGAAGCATTGATTTTAATAAACCTTGGAAGGATGAAAAGCTGAGTGTCTCTCTCTGGGTTTTGAATCAGTGAAGACTCAGGCTGAGCAATCTCTCTATCCAGAACGATGACTCCATGAATTATCTTACCAGAAAGAGGGGCTTACTTCGACTCGAATGTGTTGTGTCAAATGCATTTTAAGGAGTGCTGCGCTCCAGAACATGCAGTAAGTCAGACCGGGGTTCCTTGTGTGCGGTCGGGTAAAGAGACATACCAAGGCATGGTGAAAACTGGGATAGAGGTGCATTGTTAATGATTTTTTATGTTATAATACAGTGATGCCAGGGTGCACCGTAAGGGGAGTGTACTCGGCATCTTATTAACGCGGTGGCGTCGCGGAGGAGATTTTCTATATTGGTGCGAGCTCTGAGAAGAGTTTTCATTTGAAGGATTAGATACCATCTAAATAATATATTGAACACTGATGCCACCAATGTGGTTGGAAATATCACCACATAGAAAAAACAGCATTTACACAAGAAATAGCCTTGAGAAAGTCGCGGGATGACCTCCCGGTCGCGACGAAACATGTGTTGGCTGTAAGAGAACAATTTCTGAAGATTTGCACATATTAAATTGAACGACAAAGAAGAAAGAAGAAACATTTCTTGCCTATTATTTATGTGTGTACTTACTAAATATGTTGCGTACCTGTGGTACTCCTAAAAAATTGATATACGTGTGCTAAGGAGTGTTTTTTGTTCTTGAGGGCTGAGGCTTGTCCTGGGGAGTTTTGTGGTTCTCCTCACCTTTTAGCACCCTTTAGTAATTGGTTCTTTCACGATATTGTGTGCGATAATTCCAAGAGGCGCCGTTATACCTAAACTCAATACCACTGTCCGGATTTATTTGAGCAATCTCTGTATCCAGGATGATAACTCCATGAACCATCTTACCAGAAAGAGGGGCTTACTTCGACTCGAATGTGTTGTGTCAAATGCATTTCAAGGAGTGCTGCGCTCCAGAACACGCAGTAAGTCAGACCGGGGTTCCTTGTGTGCGGTCGGGTAAAGAGACATCAAGGCATGGTGAAAACTGGGATAGAGGTGCTTTGTTAATGATTTTTTATGTTATAATACAGTGATACCGGGGTGCACCGTAAGTCCAGGTACAGCTGCACTGCAAGGCCTCTGCTGATTACATGACTCCTGTAATGCAAGGTGCTGGTCAGGATCTCAGGATGTCTTTTTGTGTGGAGACATCATCGAGTACCATCAAGGAAGATGATACTGTGAGCTCTGGAGATGGCTCAGTGCTATAGTGCAGGATCGTGCTACCGAATCTCAACGTCAACAATATTGTGGTACAAGACTATCGAAGGCACAATATATCGAAATGTAAGTGCATATAGGGAAGTATAGATTTACTACTTGTAACTGCTCATGTACACACCTTGAAGATATGTGTACCACACCATATACGTGAAGTTCGCTATAGAAAATCTAGACTTACTTACCTCTCGATATCTTATTTTCGATATTCTGTGCTGGATATTGTGCCCCACTGATACTTTGGTTTCGATATTCAGGGGCCACACCTACAGGAGGCTGAGTCTAGGATCCAATGTTATATTCCCCTTTGCATTCTGCTACTATTATAACAGGGATGAAGATACCACAAGACAAAGATAAAAAGTAGATTGGGACGGTTTACTCATGCTTGGCACAATATTACACAAGGGAGTGTGTGTTATTTATAAACAGGGTGTTGTATTATGATTTTAAATTATAAAATCTTGTGCCCAGTGCTTAACTTGTAAAAAACTTAAGTGCCAGGGCCCAAGGTATTATTACTCAATGGTTCACTGCAGCTGGCATAACACACATCACTTTAAATTGCATGTTTACGTTTGTTTTATCCTTTATATAGCATATATTAAATAGCTTAATCCTTAACTAATGAATGTTGCTTAAGGATACACACACATCGCCATCATGTGGTTGCGTTTCATAAATATGGCCAGTGTTTACAAAGAAGTGCCAGTGCTGAGCACCAGAAAACACTGACACAAATTAAGCAAAGCTTATATCTACCATTTCTGTTGTAGCCAGTACAGTGGGGTTATTCGTGCCCTTTACACGGGGCTTCTAATCATTTCTTGCTATGCAGTTCATACCATGTTAGATGTGAATGTTTCATCCAGTCCTGGATTCCACTTTCTGGTATGTATAGTTTTATTTTTGGCTCCACTATAGGTGGCAGTTTTCAAATAAATATGGTGTGTGAACATGGTATTAATGAATTATTCATGTCTTTCTTGGGGATTATGCAGTGGGATGAGAGGCAGGGAGAGGAATGGGTGAACAGTGTCAATGGATGCCTCTGTGATAGGGTGGTGGGATTATGAGAAGCCCCACCTCTTAACCCCAAGTGCCTCCACTTAAACCCTAGCCCTGTCCCTTCGCCTACCTCCTCCACCCACAAACATTGCTGAGTGCCTGCAGTTCTCTCTTCCCATATAATTCTCCGCCTGCCTGAGTGTGAGAGGTGTAATGGAGAATACATGTGTACATTAGTGGACGGGTAATCCAGGAATATCTCAGGCTCAGTCAACTTTAGGGTGGATTACACGAAGTGTAGTTTCATTCTGATAAATGGTTTTATGGTTATTTGGGGCTTACATGGGGCGGGGTGCTGGTGTCTGGCCTACGTTATGGATCAAATGCAGCAACAAATGACTGTTTTAAAAAGTTTACTTTGTTAAATGGTGACCATTCAGTTCTTTTTCCAGGATTTATGAAGAGACCAGCACCTATGCCTGTTTATGATTTTTTGCATCTAAAATCCTACTTATAGACAGAAAATGGGGACCATCTTGATTTTTTAAATTCAAATTATCCAATAAAAATGGTTCAGGAGTGCTTTAGACATGCACCGTGTGAAACATTGTCCTGAAAAATGCCCAATCCTAAAGGATTGTCCACAATCTCTTAGAATTTCAAGCTAGAGGTGTTTTCGATTTGCACGTCTACCTCAGGGTAAGGCGAAACATTTGATTTTATCAGGTTTAGAGTGATTAATAGTGAGATCCTATATTTGATGTGATATTTCATTAATATTGTTTTATTATTATCACTTTCTTACGAATTAATTTTGCTTTTATTCTTTAGCGAGTTTTTTAAATAAGGGCGGGGTGGCACCCCAAGATTCCGCTTTACCTTGGCCACTTTTTAAGAGTTTTGTGACTTATTTTTACAGTGGACACGTGTACACCCTTCTCTTAACATTATTTCGCTGCCTTTCCTTGGTTTCTTTCCCTATCCGGCCCTTAAATGTAACCCTCATTATTAACTGTTCCCTCCAAATTAGTGTACTCAAGTTTTTGGATTCCTAATGCTTTTTACCCTAGTTTATTGTCTCATAAAATGTGAGTCACTAATCACCCGATCAAATATATATATTTTTTAAATCCTAGAGTGAAGTGATTTATTGATAGAATGTGTGGTGGTAGGAGGGTTGATCGAAAAGTAGGAAGTGCAGTGTAACTACTGAAGGTTTGTTCGACTGGTGGGAAGAGATATTTGGTAGCCGGAGATGTGTCCTACTGCAAGAGGCATGCTTTAGTAGCAGGGGTTCCGTGGCATCATGGCGTGCTTTTTGAGCCAGAATAAATGGTTTAGTGATAGTGGGTGTGGTCCCGGGACAGGAGGGGTGTGTGCTAGAGGCACAGGTGGTGACTAGATAGCAGGAGGTGTGGTCTAATGCCTTGATCTGTGGTCTCCAGGCAGATGACCATGGTAAGTGGGAGGACATGGGGTCTAAAACAGGAGGTGTAGTCGTCTAACAGCAAGTCATGCGGTAATGTCTAAAAGGAAGGCTTGTACCTTAAACTTAACATACAAGAAGGAAGTGTCGTCTATTCTAATAGCAGGAGGAGTGGTCTAATTCCAGAAGTAGTCTTGCAGCGGAGAAGGTGCAACTTAGTGCCATTGTTGTGATCTAAAAGCGAAAGTGGTGAGCTAATAACAGAAGATGTTGCTTTATAATAACCCGCCATGTAGTTTAAGAGAACAGTGAGCAGGCTACTGGCATGGGGCGTGGTCTAACAGAAGATCTGATTTTCTGATGTATTGTGGTAGAATGGTGCAGGGTGTTACATGGTACAAGTACGGGGCCACCTACCTCCAGGTCATTAAAGACATTGTTTCCAGTCCTGGATTTTTGTGTGATGGACCGGTACAATCTGGGTGATGTAGTCTGTTTTGTTTCCTTGGCACTAATTAGACTAGCACACCTGAAATCAATGATTTGTAGGTCCAGACGGGAAACAGTGTCCCTACTGACCTGGAGTTATATGGTCACAATAGAAACAGATTTCAGACAGGTGCTATTCTGTCAAGAGGTGTGGTCTACTGAATGAAAGGCGAATTGGTAGCTGGGATGTGCGTGGGATTGTATCACGTTGCACAGGGGGCTGGCATTGATTGGTGCAATCCCAATGGCGTATTACTTAAAGTATGCTTCACAGGCGAAATATGTGGGTGATCAATCGTTAGATAATTCACATGATTGTGAAGTGCCTGATTTTTGGGTGTCAGGGACGGTGATACCTTTAAGAACTGTGAGGTAATGTCCTTAGAGAGGAGATTAAAACAGAATTTCAGAATATAATCAATAAGAAAGGACTGACTCAAAGAGTAACTTTGAGATCAGAATTTTAGGTAGACAACATAAAAAAATAAAAAGTGCAAATGCAACAGAATCTCATTGAATCCATAAAGTACATAGAAGTCAATTGCCATAAAGGCTCTCGAAAACAGAACAAAACGCAGTAATGAGCGAAAAAATCAGTTCAACAGAGTGAGTCTCAAATGTGCATCAAATCAATAGAAATTCCAGAAGTATCCCTAGTAGCCAATAAGATCACTGGCTCACCCACAATTTCAGCAGTTTATATAGCCATTTGCAGCATAAGAAATCATAGAAACTGCAAATTCAGAATGGTGTGAGGATTATCACAGCAAATCACATAACCCTAGCATCTTATCACTGATCCACATGATAAATATTGATTCACCCTTTCGGACCTAATGTCATCTAAAGGTGTTAAAAGAAACGAGTTACATGAACAACAGAAAACAATTCTGAATTAATGCAGAACAGCGTGCTAGCATGAACAGCCTTGGAACGTAGCAAAAGGCTTCCTCCAGCGAGTTCTTCAAATAAACAATGCACATCTTGTTACATATTATGTTAAGAAAGAGATATAAACGTGGAATGAACATCATGATACAGCAGCCATTTTAACAAAGATGGCGTTGAGGCCTGAGGCTTGGTGTAGTCTATGCAAGACAAACCCACGAAAACACATCATAATGATTTTGTTTCTATTACAATACCTATATGTTAATACACATATGTGAATTCAAATGTGGAATGACTAATATTAATGCTAATTTCTACTTCAATTGTGTAACATTTTTCACAAACATGTGGTCTAGTTGAAAAGCCAGCAAGATTTGCATTCAGAAAACTCAATGACTTCTTAGCTTAAAATATAATGGGCTCCTTTATTCGGTCTTCATCTTTTTACTAGCGAAGTTTTGCGCCTTTTTAGGATTCATATACGACAGCATGTGCACAGTCTGCTGCGAGATATTTTGTTAGCTTAGAGTGACTTACAACCCGCCCCAAAAAAATAAAACCCCCGCCCATTGTTTACCATTGGTTGGCTTCATTGTCACTCTCATTTGCTTGCTTTGCTTCCCGTCGTGAATTTGTCCCTCCCCTGGAGCACAGACTCATTACTGTCTCCTTTCACTGCTCGTTTTTTAGTGCTACTTCTTTCATTTTAGTGAAGCACTCTAATGTTTTCAGCGATTGCCCAAGTGTGCTTCTCTCTTCCGCATCTCTGTGTTGCTCTGACTTTCAGTGAGCTTCTCTGCCTCCATCTCCGGGTTACTCTATCTCACCGTGTGCTTCTGTGCTTCACTATCTCTGTATTGCTCTGTCTTGCTTACCATATGATTCTCTACGCCTCCAAGTTGTTTCATCCCCAGTGTTGCTCCCGCCCTGTCTCCGTGTTAGTCTGTCTCACCTTTTGCTTCTGTGCTCCACCCATCTCTGTTTCCCTGTCTCGACATTTGGTCTCCTGTACTCCCACCCGTGTTGCTTTGTCTCATCATGTGCTTCTCAGCCCCGCCCATGTTGTTTCCATCCACGTTTTGCTTCTGTACCATTTGTTTCTACTGTTTTGCTTCGCAGCCCATTTAAGTCCTTGCTTTTGCACCTATCCTTTGTGTTTTTGTTGTTGTTTTTAGTTACAGAGTCAATGCTTTGTCAATTTGTAGGTGCGCATGCATGACATGTTTGGCGGCTGTGTGTCAGAATATTGTTAGCACACATATTATGACAGAAATATTGTAAACTAAATATTGTTTACAGGAATACGCAACTGGATATAAATATTTTGCAAAATAAACTTAGACCACAACATTTCCGTCAGATGATATTTTGATAATAATATTCTGGTACCATACCAAGCAAGCATCACAGGTAAATGCTATGTCAGCCACAGGGATAAAAGGAGTCAGCATACCCAGGAGTGTGTGATCAGGGCCGGCTTTAGGGAAGTGCGACTGGAATGGCCGCACTGGACGCTGACCTGTGGAGGGGACGCTGACCTCAAGGGGGGCGCTGTGTTTAGCAATAACTTATGAGTGGAGAGATGAGGGGCACTTATGCCCGTGGTATTGAGAGAATCCAAGGAGGTGGTCATGGGGTCTAAGGGCGCCAAAAATGATTGTCGCACCGGGCGCCACCAGTGCTAAAGCCGGCACAGTCTGTGATACACAACAAGTAGGTGAGTATTATAAATTCGATTCACCTTCAATTATGTCTGGTTGGGAACAGCGTTATTATTTCAATCACACAAAATAATGTTAAAGTGATAGGAAGGGACCAAGGGGCATATTATCAAGCGGCAGCGATAATTATCGCTGGCCGCTCTTAGCGTGAGGATTCCTATCGCTGGAAATTATTGCCAAGGTAGCGCTGTATCAACAACGCATAGCGCAATGGTGATAATTATTCCAGTGATAGCGGTGTTTTCCATGGAATATTGCTGGTTTTCCAGCGATGTTCAATGGAATATGGCGATATCCTTGGTGATAGGGCCTGTGGTCTTAGCCACACAATCGACCCCCCCATGGTAGGTATGCCTTAGTCAGGAATTTAACAGACGTTAAATTCCTGCGTTAAGGCATACTTAACGCGATTTCAAATATCGCTAACCCTCGTTGTTAATATGACGAGGCTGGGTTAGCGATATTTTCCCATGCTGGTTTGTCAGGCACGCCTCCTTTGCATCTCATTAGCGATGCGATGGGAGGCGTGCTGACAAGGGGCGCTAATGCAAGGAAACACGCGCTAGCGTGTCCTTGTTGATAATGCTATAATATTATCGCCGCTTTTTGCCCGAAAACGGGCTCTAAAGTGGCGATAATATTATCGCCGCCCCTTGTTGATATGCCCCCAAGAGAGGTGAATATCAAAGCAGGGAGTGGTCAAGACTAACATGGCCTATACAAAGGAGTTCTCAAGTGTCCCGTTCCTTCTTGACTGACTTGTGTCTGCTGCCAGCAGTAAGCAAATAATATAGTTTGTTCACTTTTACAGTCTTACTCTCTGGCTGCTTCATGTATTTTATTGTATTGTATTACACAGTATTGTATTATTGCATTTGCATTGAGCGTACTACTCTTATGTGCGGCTTTGAAGCACTTATCCACATGGATAGCAAGCTATACTATGTAGAGGTGTGGTGGAAGTTGTGTTTTTGATTTGATCCTAAGTGGAAAGTGCTTTCATGTTGTGAGGGATAACCACAGACATGCAGTTATCTTGTTATGGTACGTGCAGGCACTGGAATTATGAAACATTGGAGGAGAAAATTATGAGGCAGAGTTAGTAAATTATGTGGCAAGAAAAGGCAAATAATGCGGTTTACTGTGGCATGTTTTGTGCCAGTATTGCTACATTATTTTGTTTTTTTGACACAAATTAGCACAGTCTGGAAAAAGATTTCACTCATTAGTAACAATGTAACACTCCAATGAAGGGACTGGTAATTGAAAGGTGACCAGTCAATTTTTGTGAAGGGCTTCCACTGCCCAGCAACATACGTCACTGCATTTATAATTTAAAAAAATGTAAAATCTGCATATTATGCCACAGATAATGAATTCTGTGACAAGTGAGGCAAATCTATAGTTATGCGGAAAACACTGCAGCAGCAGAAAAGCATAATTCCAATAGTCCTGGGTGTGTGATACACATAGTCAAATGTTTACAGTTTGTTTGTAAAGTTCCAGATTCGACATATTTACTGATTTTTACACAAAAATACAGGTAGAAAACAACTTGCTTTCGCCTGTGTAAGTATTTTTAAATGAGGTAAAATACGAAAACTGTGCGATCCTTTGAGAGACTCTTGATCATGATTGCGAGGTCACTGCTTGTGCAAATTAGCAAACATAAGTTAAAGAAAAGGGCGCGCTTTCCTACTGGAGCCTAAATAACTGCACATGCACAGCTGTGTCTACAACAATATAAATATTTTAACCTCTTCAATGCCCGTGACGAGCTGGTCTCGTCATGGGCCGCGGTTGCGCTGTGCCCATGACGAGACCAGCTCGTCATAAACCCCGCCCGCTAATACAACGGCCGGCACAGAGCGGGGAAAGGGGCGGGCACTGAAGGGGTTAAGATCTATGTTTGTGTACATTAACTACATAGCACTTACGCCACAAAACGTTCACAGGCGTCCGAGCTTTCATATATGTTTATCACTGAAATAACTGTGGAAATAAACAGGTTTCAACTTCATTTTTCTCTGGGGGCAAAACAAATATGGAGGAATATGAAATGAAGGGAAAAAAATTAATATCGGGAAATATGAAATGAAATGAAAATGAAATGAAATCCGATTTATTACGCGCTACTTAGCCCAATGGGCGTCAAGGCGCCTAAAAAAGATTACTAATTAAATCATGAGTAAAATAGAGAATGCTTACTGATAGGCTTTACCAAAATACCAAGTTTTGAGTGCTTTTTTGAAGAGAGTTATTGACGGTTGGGCCTTAATCTCTAAAGGGAGACCATTCCAGTTGGAATACAGCAATACAGTTGGAAATGTGAAAAATATGCCTACCAAACAGCAGGAGTTCTGTTCATGGGGGGTTTCTGCACTCAGGCGCAGCATGCACAGGTAAGAGCAGTAGGGTGGGGCGGGTTGGGGGTAAGTCAACCGACGACCGGATAGGTAAAATGAAATGAAAAAATAAATAAAAGCACTTACCGTGCGCTCGCCGCATTGGCGACGCGGGGAGCACATGGTAAGTGTTTTTATTTTTTTTATCCTGTCGTCTGTCGACTCCTCCCAGCCCCAGCATGCCCCTCCCCGCCCACCGCTCTTACATGCCTTTGCCGCGCCGGTCCACACTGTTTATAGAAGACACTGGGTGCAAGCAGCTACACTGTTTGCTTCAGGAGCTCAGTGCAGTCACCTACATTGGGCACACAGACAGTAAATACTGCATTATCTGTATGTTGTGCTAAGTCTCTGTAGTGTTTGCCTGTAGGCCTATACTAAACAGTTCACATAGACAACACAGTGTTTACATTTTTTCTGTGTGTCTAGCTGCAGTAAGCATATAATACCAGAGCTCCCAAGTTTACCACTTCCATGCCTGAGTAACTCATCCAGGACTGGAATTTTAATTGTAATATTTTGGGACTGCTAGCCTTGGGTTTATAATGGGTTAAACATGACTACAAATCCCATTCTACAAAAGCCCTTCTTTGAATGGGCTACTCATAGGTAACTTTAGAGGTGTGACAATGCAAGTTTCTTATAGTTTACAATCCGTGTATCAGAAAACTGTAAGTACATCATAAAAAAGTAGTTGAGAGTTTAGAATCTGTTTCTGCCTCTCAGTAAACTAGCACATAGTAAAAACAGTAAAACATGTACAGTCTCTCTATACATCTGCCTACACTAATGACGTTATATAAGTGGTGCGGTATTTGCAATCAGTCCTCTTCTTGTCTCTATACACCAAGCACAATACAAAAAGAGTGAAATGTAAAAAATATTTTCTTGTAACTGTTAGAAATGGGGTCTTCAGTTGGCAGTGGTTTGCACCCGCTCCAAGAAGCGGCCTTCACTCTAGGCAGGATAAGAGAGCCACACAGATGAGATAATCCCTGCTCAACCCCTAGGTAGCTTGGCACAAGCAGTCAGGCTTATCTCGGAGGCAATGTGTGAAGCATTTGTACAAATACACACAGTAACACAGTGAAAATACTACAAAAATAGTCCATGCCAGTTTAGAAAAATAGCCAATATGTATCTGAATAAAACAAGACCAAAACAACAAAAATCCAACATACACAAGTTAAAACATCACTTTTAAAAGGTTAAGTAAGTTTAGGCCCTAGAAATCAATGGATGCATTAGTTTAAGCACAAAGTACCTTAGATGCATCAAAAATCATAGAAGGTGCAGGGGATGTGAGGCGCCGCAAAAGCAAAGCGTTGCATCGGACTACACTGGGGAGGTAATGCGTTGGTTCCTTACTGGCAGGGAAGGTGATGCGTCGGTTCCTTGCGGCGGGCAGGGGAGGTGATGCGTCTGTTCTTTAATGACAGGGGAGGTGATGCGTCGGTTCCTTACTGACAGGGAAGGTGATGCATCAGTTTCCGGACACGCGGCCTCAGTTCCATTATTGCGGCACGGTGTCAATGAAGAGTCGCGTCGAGGAACGATGCATTGAAAATCCAGACGTTCAGCATTGATGCTGCAGCAGCAATGCAGGTGTGTCAATTTCACAGCCACGATGCAGGCGTTGCATCGATTCTCAAGCTGTGAGCAGGTCCTGGGTTGGAGTAGGAGCAAGTGTCAAGGATGTCAGTGACATGGGGCTCGGGACTCATGCTTCGGCGATTTTTCTGATGCACTGCAATGACGAGCTGGGGCCTTGGCTAGCTCAATACTGTCAGCTCCCAGACCAGCTGACACTAGAACAATTGAAATTACACCTAGTACATCTCAACTAACCCAATGTTGCCAACTCCCAACCAAACTCTCTCTACCTAATCTAAATTATCATGTAGACTGCCTTTAAATGTACACCACACGTCAGCTATCCAAATCCATCAACTGCAAAACCAGCTAAAACCATCTAAAAGACCCCGGTACCTCACTCAAACTCAGCTAGCAAGACCTGTCAGCGTCCAATTCAGCTCACACTGCTTAAGAAAACATTTGGGCCATTTATGCCATGATGGACGGTCCACCAGAGGCAGAGACCCATCTGACCTACTTAGATAGGACTATCTGCCTAGAGCCACCATGGCTCCCCTCACAGTGCTGAACGTTTGCCGAAAATGTGCCATGTTTAAAGAACCCCTTCAGCAAACTTTTTTTGGTTAGGGAAAAGAAACTTCCATAGCTGTAATTCGCTTTCTCTAAACAACAACAAAAACACTCATGGTCATGAGAAGTAGGGAGTATTTTCCATGGGCGTCAGGGCGACAAGATATGTCTGTTAGCTGACATTTTTGGTAACATACAACCAGAGTGCAGGAGGGGGCACAGGTCCTATTTATGCCCTGCTTGAGATGGGCTATCCCCTCCCTACACACACAATTCTTGTCTGAGCTCTCTGTAAATTCTGGTACCTGCCGCCTGCAGTCGCCATGGTTACCTGCTGACTAATTGCATTGCTTGCCCTGTCTTTGCCAGTTGAGGATCTGTTGAAGGGCTCCTCACCCTTGCCAGTGCTGTTGAGAAAACACCTCAGATTATAAATATGATACTGTCTGTCTGTCCACTTCGATAGCACATATCTCAAACTGATGCCTTTATAAAAAAAGATGTTTTACCCAACTTAAGGCTAGTAATTGTATCTGTTTCCAATAGATGAAAGTTAAATTGAGCCCAACAGAGTGAGTGGCCTGTGATAATTGTATTTATTTCCCCATCATGGAAATACTGTTATCAGGGGTCCTGGAATTCCATGGTTGGGGACATAAAACGAATTATGAGGTTTTATGAAATAAATTGTGAATATCTGACATTCCGTGATGATTTATACATGTTTTTACCCACCTGGATATGACGTCTGCCGGCAGTGGGCAAAGTCTCTGGGTTCAACACCACAGAGATGTGGTCTTCCTGCAAAACCTACAGTTCTGGCTTTTCCATTAACTCTTGCCACTCACAGTTAAATAATATATGTTAAGACCGTATATTATGTCATAGTACGTTGATCATTTGTGTAGCATTTTATGTAACCGTAAGGATGCTTCAAAGCACTCAGGAATATATGAGAGATGGAAAAAAAGAATGAGCAGGAGAGAGGAATCGTTATTTCATGCCTGCAATTCAGAAACGCATATATATATATATATATATATATATATATATACACACACACACTCCACAACCCCTCAACCCATACCCACCAACAACCCTATAATTACCCTTGCCACCCAAAAACCTATTCCCACCCTAAACTCTAAACTTTCCCTTGCCACCCCAAAACCAGCACCCACTCTAAACCCTAAAAACTCCTTGCCATCCAAAAACCCATACATATTCTAAACCCTAAAAATTCCCTTGCCACCTAATAACCCTTACCCACCCTGAACCCTAAAATTTCTCTTGGCACCCAAAAACCCATACCCACTCTAAACCTTAAAAATTCCCTTCCAAAAACCCTTACCCACCCTAAACCCTCAAATTACCCTCACCACCCAAAAACCTATACCCACCCTAAACCCCAAAAAACCCCACTCTAAACCCTTAATAACCTCTCCCTAACACACACATATATATATATATATTATCCTCTGGCGGTCGCCAGTAGATAGTTATAGTTAGGACCGTGTTTCCATAGGAAATCTGAAAATTCTATTTTGAATAACTTTGGCGCCGGTTGACGAATCTTCGCGAAATTTTCAAAACTAATGGGGCGCTCCGCTCAGCTCCTACCCTGAAAGTCTCAGGGGGATTCGTCAAGCGGGGGCCGAGAAAAAAGGGGGGTCCCAAAACGCGTTTTCCCCATGCATTTCCCCATAGGACCTTTAGTCGAAGGTACAGCCCGTACGGCTGAACAGAATTACTTGAAATTTGGCAGAGAGGTAGTCCTCAGGTCAGGGATGTGCCTTTTGCATATATGGAGTCAATCTGTTCAGTATTTCCTGAGAAAATTGCAGTTAAAAGCACATACATATCTATAGCCGCGCACCGTGCGCGCACCCTAACGTGCGCGAGCGTAATTCTGATTGGTTGTTACATGTCAGTCAACCTTCGAATCGGTCGAAATCAGGAAGTGTCGGCCGCCATTTTGTTTGTTTTCAGTGCGAGAGTGGAAAAGGAAGGTGGCGAACGTGAAAAGGGGGCAGGGTCGAGAGTTCCTGACCCCCTAGCCTTGGTCAGGGGGTCCCTGAAGGACCCCGAAGGCAGAAAAAAAATTAACATTTTTTTTTTTAAATCGCGGAAGTGCGCGCACGGTGAAAAACCATTAAAAAAAAACATTTTTAATAAGTAGTTTATTGAGAAATAAATATATAAATACAATTATAATACATACATAACTTAGCATTTAAAAAAACGTACAAATTCACTGAAAAAACCATAGGTTTCACACACGTTATAGTTAGGAATTAGCATTTAAAAAACCTTGCAAATTCACTTAAAAAACCATAGGTTTCACACATGTTATAGTTAGGTGGATATTTCACTCGTAAAAAACCAATGAAATTCCCCTGTTATAGTTAGTTGAGATAACTATAACTTGCGCGACCGCCACTCTATCACAAGGATGATGTCATCAGTGATGTCATAAGTGATGCCACTGACCATGTCATGAGTGATGTAATATGTGACGTCATGAGCAGAGGATTGCGGGCGCGCGAGTTATAGTTATCTCAACTAACAATAACAGGGGAATTTCATTGTTTTTTTACAAGTGAAATATCCACCTAACTATAACATGTGTGAAACCTATGGTTTTTTAAGTGAATATATATATATATATATATATCACCAAAAAAACTCCTCCAACAGAAAGAGCAGAGGCCGCAATGGGGGAAACCACGAAAACACCTTTATTCACATTAGCAGCGGCGAATGCAATTCGGCCCAGTCGGCCTTCATCAGCGCCCAAGGTGTTCAGGAGGCATTGCAAACATCACTTAAATTATGTCCCGCCTCATGCTGATTGTCATGGCTCGCTCCACCCCCAGTGTGTTCGCTCACCCAAAGCAGGTCACGTATTTCTCATGAACTGCAAGTCCCAGAATTCAGTTCAAATCCAGGTAGTTAATGCAGGGACGTTTATCATACCTTGTGGTTGTGCGGGCTTTAGCTGGACAGTCCGTGATGTTTCAAGCCATTTCCCTGTGTGACTGCTTGAATTTTGGTGCCTCCTCTGGTCCCCACACCGCATCAACCCCCAGGCTCAGAAATCCTTTCGGCGGGGGCAGGAATGGCAATCCATCCCGCCCAGCGTGAAGTTGATCACTTCAACACCGCCCCATCTCCTTCCGAACACAGAGGTGGGCCTGGGACCATTCAATCCCTCGGAAAACACATTCTTTGCCGTAGCAAAAGCCAGTAACGCCCAGGCCAGCTTGTGATGCTGGGGTCTCTGAAACGCGCCTCTGGCCGGCGCGTGCAATATCACCCAAAAAAACTCCTCCAACAGAAAGAGTAGAGGCCGCAATGTTGGAAACCACGGAAACACCTTTATTCACATTAGCAGCGGCGAATGAATTTCGGCCCAGTCGGCCTTCATCAGCGCCCAAAGTGTTCAGGAGGCATTGCAAACATCACTTAAATTATGTCCCGCCTCATGCTGATTGGTCATGGCTCGCTCCACCCCCAGTGTGTTTGCTCACCCAAAGCAGGTCACGTATTTCTCATGAACTGCAAGTCCCAGAATTCAGTTCAAATCCAGGTAAGTAATGCGGGGGCGTTTATCATACCTTGTGGTTGTACGGGCTTTTGCAGGACAGTCCGTGATGTTTAAAGCCATTTCCCTGTGTGACTGCTTGAATTTTGGTGCCTCCTCTGGTCCCCACACCGCATCAACCCCCAGGCTCGGAAATCCTTTCGGCATTTGAGATGTCATCAGTGATGTCACTGACCATGTCATGAATGATGTAATATGTGACATCATCAGCAGTGGATTGCGGGCACGCGAGATGTAGTTAGTACAACTAACTATATCGGAGAAATTTCAATGGTTTTGTTCGAGTGAAATGTCCAGCTAACTATAACACCCCTAAAACCTATTGTTTTTTCAGTGAATTTCTAAGGTTTTTTAAATGCTAATTCCTAACTATATCAGGCCTGAAACCTATGGTTTTTTCAGTGAATTTCAAAGGTTTTTTAAATGCTAATTCCTAACTATATCAGGCCTGAAACCTATCCTTTTTTCAGTGAATTTCAAAGGTTTTGTAGATGACAATTTTTAATGTATTAATTGTTGTACTGATTTTTTTGATACTTATTTACTACATTTTTTAAACTATTTATTTTTAGAAATATTTTTTTTAATTACACTATAATTACATTATACATTACAATACAAAATATACTTTCTCAGAATGAATTACTTTAGTTTAAATACTTGGCAAATAGGCAACAGACTTTTAAGTACATTAATTACAGTTGTTGCAATGGGCAACACAATTTCAAACACAAAGCAACATTGAGCTCAATTTGAATTTCTAGTTAAATGCAATTAGTTACTTTATGGATTACTTTTCTATCCACATGACTGGATCCTAGATCCAGTCCTTGGACATCTCCTGTAAACAGTTGAGTAAAAGCGTTTTGGTTACAGTAGTTATTTTTAAGGAATATTATTGTATTTTAAAAGTTGACACTTCTAAATTTTTTCACATAGAATCACCAATGTTATCCTATGGCAGAAAATTCACTTAGCAGGTAAGTAGTGTTATTGTTACTTTTTCTTACTCAGTGGTGGATCCTGGATCCAGCACTGGCCAACCTCCTGTAAACAGTTGAAAGAATGTGTTTAAGGCATACAGACGATTTTTTAGGACTATTTTTAGTTTGTGAAAATAGACAATTAGAAACTTTTCTGGTGAAAACCACACAATGGATTCCTATGGAAGGAAATACAAGTTACTGGTAAGTACGCTTAGAATTACTTTTCAGTGTCAGTGCTGGTCTAAAAGATGCGTTACAACAAAAAAATAGGTCTAAAAGATGCAGCACTGGGTTCTCTCCCGATAACAGGTGAGTAAATCGGAATTCATAGTTCGGCTGATTTTAGAGGAATATTTGTACGTTTCAAAAATGGACACTGAAACTTTTCTGGTGAAAACCACACAATGGATTCCTATGGAAGGAAATGCAAGTTACTGGTAAGTATGCTTAGAATTACTTTTCAGAGTCAGTGCTGGGCTAAAAGATGCAGCCCTGGGTTCTCTCCTGATAACAGGTGAGTAAATCGGAATTCGGAGTTCGGCTGATCTTAGAGGAATATTTGGACGTTTCAAAAATGGACACTTACAAACTTTTCTGGTGAAAACCACACAATGGATTCCTATGGAAGGAAATACAAGTTACTGGTAAGTATGCTTAGAATTACTTTTCAGAGTCAGTGCTGGGCTAAAAGATGCAGCCCTGGGTTCTCTCCTGATAACAGGTGAGTAAATCGGAATTCGTAGTTCGGCTGATTTTAGAGGAATATTTGTACAATGGTGAAGGAAGGGGGCGGGGTCTGAGGTGACCTGTGCAAACACGCCCTGTGGCGCGTTTTAAGTTGGGGAATTAATTCCTCTTCAATCCTGAGGTCCCCTGGGGGCCAACTAGCCCACCAGGTACCTCCAGTATGCGCCAGGGGGCTGCATTGCAGAGAGGTCTTCAGAGGCCACGCCCCTTTTTACAACACTCTGCAACGCAGCTCCGTGGTGCTTAGTGGAAGTACCTGGTGGGCTAGTTGGCCCATAGGGACCTTTGGATTGAAGAGGAATGAATTCCCCAACTTAAAACACACCACATGGCCATCTCGTTGGGGACCATGGGGGGGTCCCCAATCCCCCCATGGTCCCAGCCGGCTCCCCGCTTCCTGCGGGAGCCGGCATTGCTTTTCCACATGGGAAGCAGCTAAAATGCTGCTCCCCATGTGGAAAAGCAATCTGCTTTGCTTTATTGAAGCGAGAGCAGGTTTCTCTGCTCTCGCTTCAATGAAGCAAAGCAGTTTGCAATGGCAGGGTAGGAGCCACGAGGCTCCCACCCTGCCATGGCAAACGGCACTGTCCCGGAGGTGGGCACCCCGGGACACTGCAGGAGCCGGCCCTGGGGGTGGCGGTCCCCAGGGCCATCATTGGCTCCAGGAAGGGGGCTGCGCAGCATACATTTCCATAAAGCCCCGGGGGTGGCGGTCCCCGGGGCTTGGGGGTCTTTGAGCCCCCCCACCCATGTTTAATAAAGCCCCGGGGGTGGCGGTCCCCGGGGCTGGGGTGGGGCTGAGAGCCCCCCCCCCTAATTCACATAAACCCCAGGGGTGGCGGTCATATACATATTACCCCCAGGACTTGGCCCCCCCGGGGGCTAAATAAAAACGAAGCGCGGGAGCCCGCGCTTCGGGTTTTTTTCGTCAGCGCATCCCGCGATTTAAAAAAACTAAAAAAAAATTGTAGGCCTTGGGGGTCCTTGTGGGACCCCCTGAGCAGGCCTAGGGGGTCAGGGTGTTTCTACCCTGCCACCTTGTCGCGTTTTGCCCCTTTTTTTCAGTTTTCTTGTGCCTCGGTTCTACCGAGGCACAAGATGGCTGCCAACACTTCCTGATTCAGAGTGTTGGCAGCCAATTAGCATTCAGCCCGTGCTCGGGAGGGTGCGGGGAGGGTGCGCGGATCCTCCGAGGCCATAGATATATATATATATATCTTTTTAAATCTAATTTTCTCAGGAACTACTGAACGGATTTACATCATTTAAGCAAAAGGCGCGAGTCTGAACTGAGGACTACCTCTTTACCAAATTTGGTGTAATTCCGTTCAGCAGTTCGGGCTGTAGCTGCGTCAACAGGTCCTATGGGAAAATGCATGGGGAAAACGCGTTTTGGGTCCCCCTTTTTTCTCAGCCCCCGCTTGACGAATCACCGTGAAATTTTCAGGATAGGAGCGGACCTGAGCTGGCCAAAAGTTTGGAAAATTTCGCGAAGATTCGTCAATCGGCGCCAACGTTATTCCAAATAAAATGTTGCGAATTTCCTATGGAAAATAGGTCCTAACTATATCTACCTACTGGCGACCGCCAGTAGGTAATATATATATATATATATATATATATATATATATATATATATATATATATATATATATATATATATATATATATATATATACACGTTTCCTCTGTGCGCCATGAATGCTGCTCACAAATACGACGTGTGCCGCTGCCTCCCAGAGGAGATTCTGCATGAATTAGCAAACCAAATCCCTGACAGGAAAAGAATGTAGCGCACTCCGGAGTCCGTAAAATGTTATTTTATTGCACCATACCTCACAAACGTGTTTCGCCATCACGCTCTTTATCATTGTATATACACATAAACTGAAAAAAAACAAAGATTACAGGGATTTTGTAGAAAGGAAATAGAATTTTAAAAAACTTAGGAATTCACCGCATAAACCAATTGTTAAAGCGACGTTATATTTAGGCTCACATTTCACTCGTACAAAACCAGTGAAATTCAGCAGTTATAGCTAACTATAAATGACTCCCCCCTCAATGCACTGCTTATGAACTCACATATAACATCAATCATGACATGGTACTTATGACATCTTGATGACATCTCAGATTACATCCCTGATGACATCACTGATGAAATCATCCACAAAACCACTCACACACCCATTCATACCCCTATACATCCTCAAATTCACCCACTCCCACACAACCACTCACAAACCCATTCACAGACTCATACAAGTACTCACATAACCACTAAGTCACCCATACAGCCACCCATGCACCCACTCCCTTACCAATACAGCCACTCACACATTCAGCCATACAGACATACAGACACCAACACACATACACCCAGACAGCCACTCACACACTGTGTCAGTCACCCACACAGCTACTCACACACCTTCTCACTCATCCATATAGTCACTCATACAGCCACTCACTCACCAATTCAGTTACTAACACACCCACTCACTTACTAATACAGAAACTAATACATGTACTGACTCATCTATACAGTCACTGACACAAGCACACACTCACCCATACAGTCACTCACACACCCATGCACTCATCTATACACCACTTATGCACCCACCCACTCATCATCCATACAGTTACTGACACACCACATCACTCACCTACACAGCCTCTCACATACCCACTTACTCCCCCATACACCACTGACATACCCACACAACACACAGTCTCTCACTTTCACCCATACAGCCACTCACACAGCTACTCACTCCCTCTTACAACCACTCACATACCCATACAGCCAGTCAGACACCTACTCACACACGGATACACACAGTCAAACAACCACTCACATAATATGTGTTATAATTAAGATTACTCTTTAGTAGTACACAAACTATACTTATTTACGTTTTGTAGTATCTTAGTATCTATCCTTAACACTCAGAAACTTTTAGAAAACACTCACGCTCATTGGATGATGTCATCAGTGATGTCACTGACCCTGTCATCATCATCATAAACTTTATTTGAATTACTTAAACTGCATAAAAGTGAATATAAAAAGCACTTAAAATCATCCTTAGCAATACATAATTAATCACAGTATTTAAGGTATTTTTGTCCAGTGAGAATTATCCAAGCATTTGACCCTGTCATCAGTGATGTAATATGTGAGGTGATAAGAAGTACAATGAGGGTGCCTAACTTATAGTTAGCTTAGGTAACTGTAACAGCTCATTTTCACTGGTTTTCTACGAGTGCATTAATAATAAGATCATTTGTATAGCGCTTGGTTACACCTAATCGGTGTGTCCCCGCGTTGGACCAATGATCACCTAGAGAAAGAACCGGGGAGCAAAGGACGTCAGGACCTGTTTATAAATGAATATTGTTACTGAACAACTAGGTTTTCAGTTTCTTCCTAAAGTCAGTTTCAGAGGGGGAATCTCTGAGGACAAACGGAAGAGAATTTCTTAATTTAGCAGCTACATAAGCAAACGATCTTGCTCCCAGTCTCGATTTCATAATTTTGGGGATGGTTGCCAGTTTCGCATCAGAGGATCTAAGGTTCCAGTTAGGTATGTAGGCTTGGATCAGGGAGTGGAGATAGCTGGGGCCTTGTTTATTTAGTATGCAACGACATATGCACAAGGCTTTGAAACCGATTGTTTTGGACACCGGAAGCCAGTGTAGCTGATCAAGATTGCCTGACGCTGATGATCTTTCGGGGAGATTCAGAATCAGTCTTGCTGCTGCATTTTGGACATGTTGCAGCCTGTTGAGATTACCTTTAGAACAACCCAGATAAAGTACATTCCCATAGTCCAGTTGGGAAGTGATGAGTGAATGAACTATGGTTTTCTGAGACTTAGGTCCCGATTACGATGGCGAATGGACCTGAGTCCGTCCCACATTATTTGGGAACTGGGAGATAGAATGACCTCCTGTAGTCTGTCCCAACTCAGCAATTAGGATGTGACTATTTGGTTGCATTCCTATTCTTTTTCAATGGGAGCATGCATTCGGACCGAGGAATTACAGGAGGCTTTACGAATGGCAGACGGGCTCTCCGAGAACATCGGAGGCCATTTGGAAATCCGGTTCGGATTCCTTTCCGACCGACCCCATCAAAATGGGTCAGCCGGAAAGGAATCCAAACAGCCAATTACAATGCCATAGGAACAGCTCTGACTGAGAGTCGGAGCTGTTTCCTATGGCATCGTAATCAAGCCCTTGGTTGGAATTAGGTCCAAGAATTTTAATCAACGTCTTGAGGGTGCCAAAACACTTTACCACTGTTTTCCTGATTTGTGCTTCGAAAGAGGGTTTCGAGTCAAAAACTACTCCCAAATTCTTGGCTTTTTGCTTAGGGTTCCCTCCGAGATGCTGGCCACCAAGCTAATGTCCTTATCGACCATCAGAATCTCTGTTTTGCTGGCATTTAATTTTAGACAGTTGTCTGTCATCCAAAAGGCAACATCGGATAGGCAGGCTTTAAACCGTTCAGCTGAGATGGAGGTGGATTCGGACAGATTCACTATTAGTTGGGTGTCGTCGGCTTACGACACCACTTGAACATTGTATCTTTTGATAATGTCTGCCAGAGGCTTCAAATATACATTGAATAAAGTGGAGCTCAAGATGTAGCCCTGAGGGACTCCTTTAGTGGAGCGGAACAGGTCCGAAACACATAATTATTATTTATGCAGCAGACTCAAAGGTAGTTGAAGTGACACTTACAAAGCTCTCTAAATGTGAAATGTGAGCCTAAATATAACATCCCAGTAACCTTTGATTTTTTCAGTGAATTTCTGTTTTTTAAATTCTATTTCCCAACTATAATGTCTCTGTAACCTTTGTTTTTTTCTGTAAATTTCTAAGGTTTTTTTACATTATTTTTTTCACCTGTAACTTTTGAAAATGAGTGAATGCAAGAGTGCCTCAGTGGTGTGTGACTGAGTGTGTGAATGTCTCAATGGGTGTGTGACTGGGTGTGTGTGTATGTGTGAGTGGTCTGGGACTACCTGCATAAGTGTCTCACTGGGTGAGTGACTGGGTGCATCACTGTCTAGAGTGAGTCTTTGACTGTTTAAGTAAATGTCTAAGTGGGTGCATGAGTGTCTGAGTGGGTCAGTGACTTGGTGCGTGAGTTTTGAGTGAATCTGACACTTGACAATGACCTATAGCATGCCAAGTGAAACTTACTGTGAGAGAGCACAGACATGGTCTGCACTAGTACCCATCACTCATGGTTGAAGAACTATTGCTGTACATGGTTGACATGGTTGTGTCAGTACTTGCCTACATATCTGAGAGAGTGTAGAAGTACACCTCTATTAGTGCCACGAGATGTTTAAATAAATGTGCTGATATGTAACTGCCTGCTATAATACCTCTATGGCTGTCTAAATGTGTATGTAAGTGGCTGCACAAAGATTTCAGTACATATGTTAGGCAATAGAGAGCTTTGTAGGTGTCACTTCAACTACCTTTGAGTCTGCTACATGCATAAATAGTTTCTGGTGGGTGCCAGAATGTATAAGTGCTTCTGTAGCTGTCTCTGTAACTGAAAGACAGGCTCTATCCTTTTGCAAACATGTATGTCAATTGTTTTGGGGATAGCATATTCTAGGTAGTACTTAGCATAAAGGCCTGCAAGTGCAAAAGTAACTTATTCAACTCAAAAGGACATCTCTCAATCTCTTAAGCACAAAACATCATCCTTTTTTGCACACCTACAGCATATCTTAGACGTGTATTATGTGCACTAAAACTTGCGTTTGATACTTGAGAAAGACCTATAACATGCCAAGTGAAGCTTGGAGTAAGAATATACAGACAGTGTCTGCACTAGTAGCCAACACCATTGATTTCCAAACGATTTCTCTACAAGCTTCAGAAGGTTGTGTCAGCACTTTCCTACATATGTAAGTGACTGTGGCAGTACAACTGTATGAGTGCCATAAGATATTTAAGTAAATGTGCTGGAATGTGACTGTGTGCTTTAGTAGCTATATGGAGGCCTAAATGTGTATGTAAGTGGCTGCACAAATACTTCAGTGCCTCTGTAAGGAAACCAAGAGCTATGAACGTGTGACTGCAACTACCTTTGGGTCCGCTGTAGGCATAAATAGTTTCTAGTAAGTGACTGCATGTATATGTGCTACTGCAGCTGTCTGATTAGGTTGCAAAGAGGGTCTATACTTTTGGAAAATGCATATCAGTTGCTTTGGGATGCATAATCTGTGTAGTACTACGCATATGGGGCCTACAAGTGCTCAAGTAACATATTCAACTCAAAAGGATATCTGTCAATCTATAAGCACAAAACAATATCCTTTATGGCATATGTGCAGCATATCTTAGACGTGTGTTATGTGCATTAAAACTTGGGGTTGACACTTCACAAACACCTATAATATGCCAAGTGAAGCTTGCAGTGACAGTGTACGGACAGGGTCTGCACTAGTAGCCACCACCCAATTTGAAATACTATTTCTCTACATGGTTGAGAAGATTGTGTCAGTACTTGCCTATATATCTGAGAAAGTGTAGAAGCACATCTTTATCAGTGCCATGAGACGTTTAAGTAAATGTGCTGGTATGCAACTGCCTGCTAAAATACCCCTATGGCTGTGTAAATGTGTATGTAAGTGGCTGCAGAAATAGTTCTGTGCCTTTATTAGGCAATAGAGAGCTACTTTAGTGTGATTTAAACTACCTTTAAGTCTGCTGCATGTAATAATAGTTTCTGGTGAATGACTGAATCTGTACATGCTTCTGTAGCTGTCTCAATAGCGGAAACAAAGGCTTTATGTTTTTCTGAACATGAATGTTAGTTGCTTTAGGGATGGCATACTGTGGTACCTGTGCTTCGTCACACTGGCATTGAACATCTCCTAATGGAACACTGTACAGGTCATGGAGTTCTTGTATGGAACACACATATGTCTTGAGTGGATGTTAGATAGGCTGTGTCATGGAATGTAGGGGTTGTCAGTTACTTCATAAAATCAGACAAGAGGGAGAAAGAAGAGGCTTAGATCCACTCAGCTTCCTTGTCTCAATAATCACAAAAATCAATTGGAGAGTGAATCACTAGTCCTGAAAGAACCAGGGTATTGCAAAGTCAGTACTTGGTACTGTTTAAGGAACCCTCATTCACGTTTTGCAAAGATCGTGTAAAGCGGTATATCTTGATTCTCCGCTCAATTGTTGTTAACGTGACAGCATCATCATTGGGTTGATCCAATGCTTCCTCCACCCGGAGGTTGTACCACTGGTGGTCTCAGTAGTGATCGTGAATAAAAAAAGAGTGAAGTGACGTGTAGTGAAAGGGTACTAAATAAAAATCTCTTAAAACCAGTAGAAGTCTTTATTAGTACTGGGTTCAAGATGGTTTTTAAAACAGATTATGTTGCAGGTGTGCACGTATAAGACTTGTTATGGTCTAGTGCACTGTTAAAAAAGTGTCCATAAAAAGGTCGACATGTTTCAGCCCTTATAAGCCCCGAAGGGTCAGGCGGGCTTTCTTCAGGACCTAGCTTAGTGAAGAGTACCCTGAATTTTGGAGGGTCTCTTGTGAAAAGATTTTTTTGGGAGGGGATAATGATAATTCCCTTGTAGCTACGTTCAACTTGAACCTGGTATCCCTTGTTGTGGGTTACAGCGGGTACTCTAGGGGGGTCGCTTCACGCTCTCTTAGGCGTCGGTCTGTGACCAGTGCTGACTCTGCGACCCCCCTAGAGTACCCGCTGTAACCCACAACAAGGGATACCAGGTTCAAGTTGAACGTACCTACAAGGGAAATATCATTATCCCCTCCCAAAAAATTCTTTTCACAAGAGACCCTCCAAAATTCAGGGTACTCTTCACTACGCTAGGTCCTGAAGAAAGCCCGCCTGACCCTTCTGGGCTTATAAGGGCTGAAACATGTCGACCTTTTTATGGACACTTTTTTAACAGTGCACTAGACCATAACAAGTCTTATACGTGCACACCTGCAACATAATCTGTTTTAAAAACCATCTTGACCCCAGTACTAATAAAGACTTCTACTGGTTTTAAGAGATTTTTATTTAGTACCCTTTCACTACACGTCACTTCACTCTTTTTTTATTCACGATCACTACTGAGACCACCAGTGGTACAACCTCTGGGTGGAGGAAGCATTGGATCAACCCAATGATGATGCTGTCACGTTAACAACAATTGAGCGGAGAATCAAGATATACCGCTTTACACGATCTTTGCAAAACGTGAATGAGGGTTCCTTAAACAGTACCAAGTACTGACTTTGCAATACCCTGGTTCTTTCAGGACTAGTGATTCACTCTCCAATTGATTTTTGTGATTATTGGGGTTGTCAGTTACTCCATCTTTGGTGGATTATGCATGGGATCTTCTGAGGAATAAACACCATTTGAACCTGCTAGTGTATCCTGAGTTTCATTGTACCTAGATGCTACAGTTGGCGTAGTCAGCAGGCCTCATTAAGATCTCAACACAGGTTATGTTCTTGAATCCAACAGACACTACCAGTCTGTTTTGTGGACCTGCAGATTCAGCCTATGTATTGGGTGAGATCGTTCTATTGTGAACTTATTATCTATTATTGCCTTGTGTGCCAGCTTGAAGGGAACTGCAACCTGAACTTTAGCCTGAAGGGGGCTTCCCCGTTGTGTATCGGTAAGCGCATGTCTCAGACTGCCTGAAGGACCTCATAGGCGCGTGTCTGGTCTTGCCCTTGACCGTTGCTCCCGCTGGCCAGCGCTCCCGTGTGCTAAGTTAGCGCAGTGTGCACTCTCAGACTACACTGCACTCAGCTGTGAATTAGTTGTGGAAGTCTTACTTTTTCTCTGCGGCTTCTGTCACAGCTTCTCTTCCTTTGGAAGCTGTTTCTTCTTCCGCTCCCGTTTCAGTTACGCTCCTCCGGTGGCGTGTTGGCATCTCTGAAGACGTGCTCTGTCAACCTCAGAAGAGTTGCAGAAACATTTTTCTTAAAGAGGCATCTACATCTTTGTTTTGCGCAGGCATTTTCAGGGACACGCACACTATAGGTGGGATCTTGCATGTCCAGTAATTTAATAACGCAGTGACACGCACATATTGAGCATAATTCAGCGTGTCCTGCCCTTTGTGTGTTCGGTGATTTATTACTGCAGTGATACTCACACTTTGGTTGTAATACAGCAATTCCTTTACTTTAGGATTGCTGTGACACACACATTTTGGGCATAATTTAGCGTGTCCTGTTCTTTGAGTTTACAGTGACACGCACACTTTTGGTATAATTCAGCGTGTCCCGTTTGTTGTGTTTACAGTGACACGCACACTTTTGGTATAATTTTGCTTGTCCTGTTCTTTGAGGTTACAGTGACATGCACACTCATGGCATAATTCAGCATGTCCTGTTCATTATGTTTGCAGTGACACGCACACTTTTGGCAATTCTGCGTTTTCTGTTTATTGTGACAGCTGTGACACGCACATTTTGCCTGTAATTCAGTGTGTTCTTGAGTTTGACATCTGTGACACGCACACTGACTACATTTTCAAGTCCTCTTACTATATAATTGATTATATCTCTTAATTATTTTTTTGTTATTTTAGTGATCTTACATTTATTTGCAAAATAATATTCCTTAATATTCTCGTCTTGTGCTGTGACTGGCATATAGAAGAACAAACATGAGGAAGTATGCAGAATATTACCGCTGCACCGTTCTTTATGTCTACTCCAGGCACACCTCTCATTAAATGGAAAAAATGGAGAAAGGTATTTTACAGGTATGTCAGAGAATGTGGAACCACATTAAGTGCGGAAAGGAAAACATCTTTACTCTTACACTGTTTAGGTTCGGAAGGACAAGATGTTTTTAATCATCTCTCTGATCGCCTAGTTTTGGAGGCTGAAGAGCTAAATAAATATGAAATATTCATAAAAAAGTAGACAAACACTTTATTCCAAAAATCAGTACTATCTTAGAAAGATACCATTGTGCCAAGAGGATGCAATTGGATGGTGAATTTGTGTAAGATTATATAACTGATTTGAGGAAACTTGCTTCTTCATGTAAATTTACAGGTTTTGTTGAAGACTGTATTCATAACCAATTTATGGTAGGATGTAACATGGAAAAAGAGAGGGAGTAGTTATGATGATGTGATGAGCCTATTGATGAGGTTTTGGTGGTAGCAAAATGCATTGACCACTCCATGAAATGAGTAGCGGTTATCAAAAAAGACTTGGTTATCAAAAAAGACTGCGAGAAAGATCAAAAGATGCTGATAATAAAAGAGAAACTTAAAGACATTAAGATAAGGGATCAAGGGGAGAGTGTGTTGACCAAAAGTAAAATGGTGGCACATAAATGTTACAGGTGTGACAAGGTTGGCCATCAGGCAAATGACAAAACATACACAGCTTTGAAATCCTCATGTAAGAAAAAAGGGCATTTTGCGGTTGCGTGTAAGAGCAAAGAGAAACTCAACGTCAGGAAGGTTGATGTGGAAGCTGAGTTTGGCAGTAATGACAAAGGAGATGATTTTGAGTTTTGGGCAGATTGTGCTACAGGTGGCTGGAGAAAATAAAACCAAATCTGGTCATTTGGAAAGCATACTATTGAAAGGGGAAGCTACCCATTTGATTTTTTAATCAGGTGCTAAAATCACCATCATTTTCAACAGGTTTTTTCATACTAAGCTCCAGGACAAAGTCTCGTTATTCAAAAGAGATATAAAATCCTGTGCCTATGGTGGTGAACCGATAAATTTGCATGGATATTTTATAGGATCAATAATCAAGCAAAGGTTGGTTACTAGGAAAATGTACGTTTTGAAAAAAGGTGATAGCATCATTAGCTGGATGCACAGGGTGATCTTGGGTTAATGTTGGATCCCAATAGTGATCCACCTATTATATTGAGAAAGAGTGTTGACTTATGTACTGTTCAATCGCAAGCTGTTGATGATTTTGTGCAGGATCTGAAACATGATTTTCCAAAGGTTTCTAGAGAGAAGCTTGGTTGCCTGTAAGACTACAAACATAATATAAAACTCAAACAAAATGTTCAAGCAAGTTGTTGCAAGGACAGAATTGTACCAATTGATATTCCAGGGGGAGATGCATGCTGAGATTTTGAAGCTGTTGCGTGGTGGGGTTATAAAATAGGCGGCAAGTATAGAATGGCTGGCTCCTGTTGTAGCAGCCAGAAAACCAAATGGCAGTTTGCGCCTATGCATAGACGTAAGACAGCTTAATAAAAATGTTGTGGTGCAACATTACTGAGTTTTTGTTCTTGGTCAATTGTGCAAAAGTGTTAGGCACTATTGACCTCACCTCAGAGTACAATCAAGTTGAGTTGGAGTAGTTCTCAAGGGATTTTACAGCATTTATTATGCCTTTTTGAGACCTACAGATTTGTGAGGCTTCCGTTTGGGCTGGTGTCTGCGGCCTCTGTTATTTAACGGGTTTTGGAAAAATTGATAAGTGGTATTGATGGGGTGTGCATTTACCAGGATGACATCTTAGTTTTTGGTAGGGATGAGACAGGGCACAACAAACATCTCAGAGAGGTTTTGCAAAGATTAAGTGACTATAATCTTACAGTCAAATTGGAAAAATACAAATTTCGCACTGATCCCATTAACTATCTTGGCCATAATATCACCGGAGAGGGTATCAAATCAAAGGCCAAATTGCTTTCCACCATTTTCTAAAATAAGTTCTCCTTCAGTCAAAAGTGAGTTGATGATGTATTTGGTAATGGTGAAAGATTATAGTAAGTTTGTTAAGAATTTTGCTGATCTTAGAATGCACATAAAAAGGCTCTTGGTGTGGAATTTGTATGGGATAGTGATTGTGAGAATGGATTTTGTGCAATAAAGGAAAAACCTGCTAGTGCATCACAATTTCGAGGAACTTTGAACCCTAATGAAGGCTAATCATAACCACTGATGCCAATGAGAAAGGACTGGGAGCTGTCCTGCAAGAGCATGGTTCTGATGGTATGAACACTATCTTGTTCCTCTCAAGGAGCTTAAAGGATGCTGAGTCAAGATATTCCTTGGTAGAGAGAGAAGCTCTTGATGTTTTTGGACAATCAGTAAATCAAAAAAGTGTGTATGGGGTGTTGAGTTTGAGATAAGAACCAATGGTGGAAATTTTTAATAAAAAATGTCTTGACCTGGTACCTGGGCGGAATACAAAATTTTACTGTATATTCCAGGTGTGAAGAATGGGGTAGCAGATACTCTTTCAAGACTTTTTGATGAAGAGGATTATGACATGGTGGACAGTGAATTCTTGAGGATGAGTTGGAATGGGTGTTTTTTGGGAGACTGATGCTTCTGAGCCTTTCTAGAGTATGAGTGAGGAACTCAGTGTCTATAAAGACTTATTATTTTGGGGCACTAGGTTATTTTCTCCATGTAATCTAAGAAAGGAATTGATTGATGCAGCACACGAGACACATCAGGGCATCATGAACACCAAGGAAAGGTTGAGGATATCTTATTGGTGGCCTGGAATGGATAAACAGGTGGAGAGAGTTGTACATGAATGTTATCCTTGTGTGTTGAGTATTAAGTCTTAGAGTCCAAGAGTGCAACCTATGGTTATAAGGGAGCGTCCCACCTATCCCTGGCAAGATGGAGCATTGGATATTCTGGGACCCATTCATGGGGAAGGACAGCTGACGTACATAGTTGTAGTATTAGACACTTTCTCACATTGGCCAGTGTTTTTCTTCACAACTTCTCTAGAAACAAAACAATTGTATCAGATTTCGGGAATAACTAATATACAGAGAAGGGATTTCAGAGACTATTCTAACTGACAATGGTGTGCAACTGGTTTCTAAGGAGATGGAAGAATTTTTAAAGAAAAGGGGAATTTGGCAAAATAAATGTGCACTTTATCACCCAGAGGTCAATGAGATGGTTGAAAGGTTGAATAGGGTGCTCAAGGAGAATATAAGCATGGCCAAGCTCAATTCTGTGAGTTGGAAGAAGGAGGTACTCAAAAGGGTGGAAATTTACAGGTTCACACCTCAGTACTACTGGAAGCACTTCTTTTGAACTTTTTCATGGAAGTTTGCCAAGCACATCGGTTGACCCACCATGGATTAGCAATTATGAAGCTTGCATGGGAAGACATGTGGTGAGAGTAAAGCACGAGCTAAGGAGCAGATGAAGGTGGAGAAAAGAAACGTTTATTTTGACAATAAGAAGGCAGCGAGCAAAACAAAAGTGGGGTTGGAGAAATGGCGATGATAAAACGTCCTGTTATGTTTGGTTCTGGTCCCAAATTCTCCAAACCTATTTGTGTTGTAAAGATTTTTAACAATGCAGTTAGAACTCAAGATTTTCACATTTGGAATGTCAACAGAATTGTGGTTTTCAAGAGGAATGCTGACTCACTTGGCAATTTGAATGGCCTAAAATTGCAATAGACGAACAAAAACTGTCCTCCATCAAAGAAATATTGCTAACAAAAACTGGTGAACTTAGGCAAGCATGTGCAGATGTCAATGTGAACCCAAGGGCCGTGTCTATTCACGCAGACACCATTGAGTCAATTGGGTCTTTCTTTATATCCTCCTCTGCTACTAAACCCCATAAACAGAAACATCAGGTTCCTGGTTTAATTCTGAGTGCAGGTCCAGCAGGAAAACGCTTGCAACCGCCATTAAATCTAAGGATTGCATTTTAATTAAAAATGCTAGGTCTGCCTACAACAGAGCTGTAGCTAACGCCAAACGCACATGGGAAGAATCCCATTGGCTGGCCCTAAAAAACGCTAGCCTAGCAAGGGACGGGACTACATTTTGGAACCTTTGTAGATACTCCCAAGGTCAAGATCCTGATATAATTCCCAATCATATTACCAACCTTGAATGGTTTAGCCATTTCTCGAAACTCTACTCGGATGATAGCACGCAATGTACTAGTGCTCCTTCTCCTCTCATTTCCACAGATCTAACCTCGCCTAACATTGATCCTTTTACTGAAACGGAAGTTATAGCGGCTATTAATAGACTGGTCCCTGCTAAGGCTGCAGGCCCAGACGGCCTACCAGGAGACCTGTTCCGCTATGACCCTAAACCCTGGGCAGAGTATTTTACCATCTTACTCAATGCCTTCCTTAAAGGGTTTCCTATTCCCGAGTCATGGAGGGGGGCAGAGGTTATACCAATATTCAAGAAGGGCCATAGGGAGGACCCTGCTAACTACCGACCTATAAGCCTTATTTACGTTAGTCAGAAGGTGGTTGGCAGGGTTCTGTTAGAGCGTATTCTACTGTGGGTAACCGACAATGATATTCTGTCACATTATCAAGCTGGGTTCAGGCCATTCACGAGCACGATCGACCAGGTCTTTAGGCTTCTATTGCTTTACTGGAAAACTGTATTGATTGGTAGGGGCAATCTTCATCTAGCCTTTATCGATCTAAAATCCGCCTTTGACCTGGTCCCTCGTGATCGCTTATGGTCTGTCCTCCATGACCTAGGTCTTCCGCCCTACATCCTCGATCTATTGGTACGCCTCCATGAGGGGAACTTTGCCAGGGTGAGATGGGGCAGTCAGGCCCAAAGAACTGACAAGATCCCAGTCAACAGAGGAGTCCGCCAGGGCTGCGTACTTGCGCCCACTCTTTTTTCCCTTTTTGTTAATGGAGTGGTGAAATTTTTGTTAGAGGTCCCGGCGGACGCCCCGGTTTTGGCGGGGGAAAAAGTTCCAACTCTTTTATTTGCGGACGATACCCTGCTGATTTCTAAAACACCAGCAGGGCTTCAGAAGCTGATAGATAGATTCCACCTGTTCTGCTCAACGAGAGGACTGGTTATCAATACTACAAAAACCAAGCTCCTCTCCTTCAAATCTCGGAAATCACCTAGAGTACCCATTATGTCTGACGGTGTTCCCCTAGAATACGTCAAACTATTTGACTACCTAGGTGTCAGAATCTCCGACACTTTGACTTGGAAGCCCCACATTCAAAAAATGCTGCTTAACCACAAACGTGTCACGGGGGTAATAGCCAAAGAACACCGCTCCTCAACGAGCAAGCCAATTAGCCCCGCACTCATGATCTATCAGGCCAAAGCAGTAGGTTCGGCCACCTATGGTGCCGAACTATGGGGCTTCGAAAACACAGAAGAGCTCACTCTATCCGAGAATAAAATTTTAAGAGAATTAGTTTCAATGCCAAGAGGTACTCCCTTAAAACCCCTCTTTAGCGACTTGGGTAGGCGCTCATTTAAAGATATTGTCAGACTACGTCCTCTGCTATTCTGGGTTCGCCTTTGGCGCACCCCGGAGCTAGCCAAATTCACTGAGGGCTTGAGAGAAATCATGCACACAGCCGGCTCCCACAAAATAAGTTGGCTCCGTAACATCAAAAAATCTTTCAGCCAACTTGGCCTAACCAATCTTTGGGAGCATGGAGCTTCAATCAGCAAGATGGATCTCAAAAAAGTATATTGGGACTGGATTGACAATAGGGATCTTGGTAGCTCAAGATATGGAAGATTAACCGAAGACTTTTTTAGATTTAAGCAGACAGTTGGTTTTGAGCCGTTTCTTGAGTTTATCCAAAAACCCAGGGACAGATCACTGTATTTTCAATTCAGACTTGAGATCCTTCCCACCCGTGAATTTACCAGTAAATGGAAGCCTCCCTATCAGACCCTTGCCACCTGTCTGACATGTCCCGCTAAAGTAGAAAGCATAGCTCATATCATGTTCGAATGCCCAGCGCATAGCAATCCGAGAAAAAGATGGCTCGCTCCTGCCTGCCGTCTTCTGGGCATCTCAAACTACCGTGTCGCTCTACGTATTCTTCGTACCGACACAAGTTTGGTGCTAGTCTGTGCAGTAGCCAAATTTTTAGCCTGGTCCTGGACCATTAGAAACAAACTTAACAGTTGTACAAGTTGAGCCATTGTATTGCCTTATATATGTCTTTTAAAACTGTCTTTTAACTGTATTGTAAAATTATATTTTTAAATTTCGGCCATTAAGCTATTATTACGATCTCCTGTAAAAATTTGCTCCCTAATGAACTTTTATTTTTACAATGATCTTTCTGTATATGCTTTTATGATAATTTTTATCGAAATAAAGCTTTTTGACTGACTGACTGACTGGCAATTTGAATAGGAGAAATGAATCTGGGGTTGGAGGTGAGGATGAAATGAAAAGAGATGCTGTAGTTAGAAAATCTAAGAGGGTTGTAAAACGACCTACTTTTCTAGAGGACTATCTGTAAATGTATTTTGTGTCCAAATAGATATATTTAAATTCAAGCCATTCTTCTAAATAGATTTTTGGGTGTGTTTGAGGAAGGGAGGTGTGTGGTACCTGTGCTTGTTCACTGTGGTATTGAACATCTCCTATTGGAACACTGTACAGGTCATGGAGTTATTGTATGGAACATACATATGTCATAATATGTGGATGTGTCATGGAATGTAGGGGTTGTCAGTTACTCTAGCTTTGGTGGATAATGGATTGGATCTTCTGAGGAATAAACACCGTTTGAAACTGCCACTGTATCCTGAGTTTCATTGTACCTAGATGCTGCGAAGTACTTGGCATAGGGGCATGCAAGTGTACAATAACTTAGTGAACTGAAAAGAACATCTCTCAACTTTTAAGCACAAACCAGCATGCTTTACAGGACACCAACAGCATCTCTAAAATGTGATTTGTGCATACTGAAACTTGGATTTAAGACTTGAGAAACAGCATTTACATGGCAAATCAAGCTACAAGTGAAAGTGCACACACAATACCTGTACTACCAAGCATCATCCATGTTTGAAAGAGTATTTCTCTACATGAATAAGGAGGTTGTGTCAGTACTTGCCAACATATCTGAGAAATTGTAGGAGTACACCTGTAGAAGTGACATGAGACGTTTAAGTAAATGTGCCAGTATGTGACTGACTATTTAAGTATCTCTATGACTCTCAAAATATCTATGTAAGTGGCTATAAACACACATCTCAGTGCCTGTGTTAAGAAAAAGAGAGCAATATTGATGTGACCACAACTATGTTTGAATATCCTACATCAATCAATCAATCACTGCATTTGTAAAGCGCGCTACATACCCGAGAGGGTCTCAAGGCGCTAGGGATGGGGGGGTGCTACTGGTCGAAGAGCCAGGTCTTGAGGAGTCTTCTGAAGGCCAGCAGGTACTGGGTCTGTCGTAGGATGGTGGGGAGAATGTTCCAGGTCTTGGCGGCGAGGTAGGAGAAGGATCTGCCGCCGCCGGTGGTTTTTCGGATGCGAGGGACTGTGGCGAGGCGTGCATAGGTAGTTTCTAGGTAAGTGACTGAATGTATATGTGCTTCTGTAGCTGTCTAACAAAGCAGTGTAACAGAACTACAACACCCAGAATTCAAAGAAAAACACTCTTTGAGACAGCACATCATAAATACATGTGTAAATATTTCTACATCTTCCAATGCCTTGCTAACTAAAAGTTTAACTCTTAATCTACAGTTATTTTACTCCCATTTCCACCATGTAGTAAGGAGCAAATGTGCAACATACTAATTCAAAGCAACAGATTGTAAACCAACTTCTCAGGCACCTAGGGCCAGATGTAGGTAACTTCAATTTAGAGAGTCCTTAATAGCGATTTTTACTGAATCGCTATTAAGGACTCGCTAAATGGAATGTAGGTAGGAATCTCTAAAATATTAGCGATTCCTTAACATTCCTTAATAACGAATCGGTAATTGAGATTCGTTATTAAGGAATACCAACCCTTTCATTCCTATGGGCTATGGGCTGGGAAGATATTCACTATTAGCTATTCGGTATTACCGAATAGCTAATAGCGGGGGCTATTTCAAGGGTGCCAGGGTGTCCAAAGAACACTCTGTTGCACCGCTGAAATGTGCATGTGTGCACATGTGGCGCACATACATGCCCTAAGGGCATGGATGTGTGCCACATGGCACATTTAAAAAGCAAAAAAGTGCTTTTTCAAAGGAAGTCACTACTTACCACCAACTTGAAGTTGGTGGTAATTAGCGATTCCTTGAGGCTGAAGTGCACTATTTTTAATGCTACGTACATTGCATTTAAGGAATCGGTATTTCCGATTCCTTAAATGCAAGAGCAAAATAAGGAATCCCTATTTTGCGATTCCCTATTTTGCAAGTAGATTTCAACTCACCTACATTGCACTCAGCCAAATACCGGTCGGTAATGCAGAAATTCTGCGAATTTCTGCGTTACCGCTCGGTATTTGGCCACCTACATCTGGCCCCTAGTCTGCAAATCAGAGAAATTGTCACGTTCTCATAAACTCATAAAGCATCTTATTCCCCTGTTATTAAACATACAGAGCCACTCACAAAACCACTGATATATTACCTCATTTAGTTCCAATATTTTCTCAAAAATATTTGATACTCTCTTAAAACATTCTCACTTACACATATACCTTTTCAACCATTTTTCTCCAAATTAAATGTAATTCACATAAATGAAAATTGAGTTTGCTAATCAAATATTATTTTTTGGTCTTATCAGATGGTTACAATAGCGTTAGGAAATGTAGAAACTAAGCATAAAGAATCGCATACCACTCTCACACAAAGCAACCATTAATGGCAGCATTTTCAACATTACACCCTCTGATAGTGCGGAAGGCAGCAAATAAAAACATGTCTTTCATTTTTTTATTGTTTTCACTCCATTCCTGAATGGTTAGTATGTGTCAACACTTTTATGTACTTTTATAAAGAAGCCCAATATGTGTGGGTGTTTTGCACACTTCTGACATTGGGCTATACTTGGGCTACATTTGTGTGATATTTGTGCTGCATTTGGGCTCTTTTTTCTCTGATGGCCATCTTGGGAGCCTCATTTGTTATGAAGCTCCGAATCTCCTCATTTACTGCAGTATCTTCAGGAGGCTGCAGTAGAACACACAGGAATCAACTCACAGGCTGTTCCTGTTGGAAGTACGTTTTACTGAGAATGTTAGACTTCATTCTCCTATATCTGAAAAACACAGTGTGAATTTACTGAAAATTTGCTCTCATTTTAGCCTCTGGAGCATCTTCTATAGCCTCTATGGTAAAATCATGAGAAAACTATTTTCCTTCAAACATGAATGAGGTACTCCCAGCAGAAAGCTATTTCACAGGGTTAATTTAACTTATAGCAAACCACAATTCTTAAACTTAGTATGGTACCATCAACAAACTTGGATTGGGCCAGTCACAACAGTTTGTGCTCTGATCTGTGCATTAGCTTTTACATGGTGGAGTACAAACCTAATGAGGAGAGTGTTGCTACAGCACTAGCAGCGCATCCCCCATTCATTTACTGGTGATACACATACCGCATAGTCAAATTCAAGTCCTTAGTGGTTGCACAGTGTCACACACTCAAATCCAAGTCGTTGGTGGTTGCACGGTGACACGCATACCTCAGAGAAAGCGTGTTACCAAGAAATAAGCAGCACTCTACACACTTGTTCTGCCAATCTCCAAGTGACTATTCGATTTGTCTGCATTTATCCTAAGGCTATTTTGCCATGACTACAATGAATCATCCCACACCACAACCCTTTATGGTGAAGGATGATGAGGTAAATTATTTGAAAGGGGAAGAATGGAACGATTATTTTATTAATTACATTGACACATTTGAAAGTGATGAAATGACATTGGACAGGAAGAAAAAATACTTCTACATTGCCTCGGGCCTGGGGGTCTCAGAGTGTACAATATTCTTGAGAAAAAAAACATTCTGGAGATTAAGGGAATGTTTTTCCACAGGCATTAGAGGATTTGGATGCGTATTTTACCCCTACAGTGAGTAAGGCTTTTGATCTTTACAAATTCTACCATCAGAAACAGGGTCCTAATGAGAAGATGGAGGACTATGTGGTTGCTTTAAGGAAATTAGCTTTGTCTTGCAAATTTGGTGTGATAAAGATGAAATGGTGCGTCATCAGGTTACTATGCACTGCAATAACCCTAATCTGCAGAATAAATTGTGGGTCCATGGTGAGTCTAGTCTCTAAGAAGTCACATCTATTCTCAGCAAGTCTGTGCTTACCTCTAGATGCACCAAAGCTGTAGTGTCTACTAGAAAAAAAGGAGGTGATGATGTGGTTGAAATTGTTAAAAAGAAAATGTATTAGAAAAGTAACCAAGAGAGTTTTATGAAAGAAGAGAAGAATGCAGGGAGAAACACTTCCAGGTCAAGAATGGTTGATTTGAAAGGGAAGTGTTACAGGTGTGGGAGCATTTTCATCTATCCCATGATAAAAGGTGTCCTGCCTTGAGTCAGAAATGCACTAAATGCGGAATAACTGGGAAATATGCTTGTGTATGTTGCAAATCGAAATCTGTCAAGTTCATTGTAGAATGTGGAATTTGATCAGGAGGATGAACATTCTAATTTTGACACAGATAACCCTCAAGTTCTATGTATACATCAGGGTGCGTAGGGTGCAGTTGGGATGACCAGGAAAAAAACAGTATACAAAGTAGTAGCAGATGGTGTTCAAGTCACATTAGTAGCTGATTTCGGTTCTCCTTACACCATCATGAACAAGGACACATGAATAAGTTTTTTCTCTGGTAAAATAGGCTGTGAGTTGGACGAGCCTGATCATCACCCACAGAGTTTGACGGGTAAACACATTAATTTATTGGGTTACCATAAACTGTTATTCAAATTTAAAGGAAGAGAAGCAGAATGTAAACTGTATGTATCTTTATCTGGTCCATGCGTCCTGAGATGGTGGTGTCAGGGGCAACTAGGCATTCTGCTTGACCCCCAATAGTTCAGATCCTGTTTTAAGTGTGTGTGGCAAAAGGAAAGAGAGTAGTGATGTTGCAAAAACAAATACTAGATTTTTTTCTGGGAGGGTGGGAGAGCTCAAAGGTTTCAACCACAAAATTATTCTGAAAGAAGGTGTTTGTCCCTGCACACATAAAATAAGGAACATTCCCATGAGTGTAAAGGATGAGGTGACCGAGGAACTCAATAAGTTAATTGAGAGTGAGGTGACTATACAGGCTGCATTGCCGGACTATGTGGCACCTCTTGTTGTGGCAAGAAAGGTCAATGGCCATATCCGCTTGTGTGTGGATTTGAGAAAACTAAGAACATATTTGTAGATATATTTCCTCTGCTCAGGATTAGTGAATTGTTGTCTGTTACAAAGGGAATGGAGTGGTACTCTACAATAGACCTAACATCAGAAAAGCACCTGGTTCATCTACATAACAGTAGTAGATACCTTACCTCATTTATTACCCTGATTGGTGTTTTCCAATTTAAGAGTATTCCATTTGTTTTAGCCTCCGCTGCCGCCATGTTCCAATGTCTGATGTATTAACTGTTCAAAAGCAAGAAAAATATTTTACAAAATCAGGATGACATTTTAATAATAGGGAGAAATGAGAAGGAAGACAGTGAGACATTGGGTGATGTACTAAGAATTTTGGAACATTACAGGTCGACAGCCGAGGCGTCCAAATGCAAATTTGGGAAGAACACTGTTACATATTTGGGCCATGAGATCAGTTCCACAGGGATCAGATGAAGATTGAATTAGTCGATGCCATTAGGAAAGCTCCTGTAGCCCAGAATAAGGACGATGGGGGATCCTTTTTAGGATTAAAACATTTTTACTCCAAATTTGTTTATAACTTTTCAGAGGAAATGTTTCATATTCATCAGTTACTCAAGAAAAGTTGCAAGTTTGCGTAGACTAAAGAATGCAAGTTTAGTCTAGATATCATTAAGAGGGATATCTGCTCTGGTCCTGCCCTTCAGAGATTCAAACCCAAATTTAGGATTTCCATTACCACAGATGCTAGCGGGAAGGGGTTAGCGACAGTACTTTCTCAAGGAAAGGATGATGGAACAGAAGGTAATGTTGCCTTTGCGTTCCGTGCACTCACTCCTACCGAGGAGAAGCACTCCATTATAGAAAGGAAGACCTTGGGGTGTGTGTGGGGATTAAGGAACTTTAGACAGTTTATTTGGGGTACCAAAGGCATAGTTTGGACTGATCCTACGCCCTTACTAAGGTCCTCACATCATAAGGTCTGAATAATGTGTCTCCTAGGATATCCAGATTGTCAATGTAACTATTAGATTATGTGTATGATGTGCAGTACGTTCCTGGTGCCCGTAACAGGATAGCAGTGTTCTTGAGCAGGTTGCCTCTACCTGCTGCCGATACGGTCAAAAGTTACTGGGATGACTGTATGGTTGCAATGGTTTTTACAGAAGAACTACAATCCATAGGCCCTGAAGAATGCACCAATGCCATCAATCAGAATGGCGTGTTATGTACCGTTTTGAAGCATATTCAGGAGGGTTGGCCAGAGAAAAATCAATTGAGTAAAGACCTTTTTCCTGTCTGGGAGGTGTGAAAGAGCTATCCATGGAAGAAAAGTTGTTGCTGAGAGGAGGCAAACTAGTGCCTCCCAAGAAATCCAAGGACATGGTAGTAAATTTGTGTCATGAAGGCCACCTTGGCATAGTGAAAACAAAGTGCAGGGTGAAACAATCGTTTTGGTGGTCGGAAATGGTTAGGATGATTGAGAAGATTGTAAGGGAATGTGTAAAATGTATAACTTCATACAAAACCATGGCCACTTTTAAGCCTCCTATGCATCCTTATGTGATTCCTCATATTCCTTGGGAAAGAGTGGTGATTGACATTTTTGGTCAACTGCAAGATGTGAGTGGACTGCATAAATATATACTTGTATTGATCGACCATTTTTCAAAGTGGCCTGAGGTCATGGAGGTACCAGCTGTAGATTCTTGGTCTATGGTACATTTTTTAGAGGAGGTGTTTTCTTGAGAGGGATTACCTAAAGTAATAGACTCTGAAAATGGAGGACAATTCATAGTGGATAACTTCAAAACGTACAGGTATTATCAACAGGGCCTCATCCCTCTATCATCCTGAAGGCATTGGAAATGTTGAGCATTTCAACAAGGTCACAAAAGGGATAATTGAATTATATAACAGAAGTGGGGTGGACTGGGGAGATGAGTTTAGGAAGACTGCGGGTGCTTACAGGATTACACAGTGTGAGTCAACAGAGGATAGCCCTTTTAATTTGATACGGTGGAGGTCACGACGCACCAAGGACAACATGGGGTGGTTGGAGAGCACAGAAATTGTCTCATTGTCACCCAAGAAGGTAATGAACCTCTTGGAGTCAAAGCAAGTAAAGTATAGATTTGATTATCTGCATGGTGTAAAAAAAAAGTCAAGTTTAGTGTTGGGGACCTTGTGAAAGTTGAAACAGAGAGATTGGTGTGTAAGGGCGAAAGCAAATGTTCCACACCCTTGAAGGTCGTTAAATTTTGTGTAATGCTGCTCTTCTAAGAGATAGGAAAGTGTGGCATGCCAAGAGACTAGCGCTATTCAGGGGGACTTCTTTTCTAGTTCGAGAGGGAAAAGTTCTGAGTTGGGTGCTAAAGTGTGAAAATACGATTGGGTGGATGATGTATCCACTAAAGTTGGCTCAGGTATGAATCCTATCTCAGTTCCATTACCACAATGTTCAATTGTGGGAGAGGAGGTTTGTGAGTCATCCAAGGATGGGGGTTCAATGAATTGTACAAATATGAAAGAAATTCCTCAGAAGACAACTATGCCTGGGAGAATGAGCTTGAAGCCTAAACACTTGAATGATTACATTATGACTGTATGTATATCATTTCATGTGTATGGTTTATTTTCTCCTGAGTTTTCTTGTGATAACATGTTAAGATTTATATGGGTAGTCAAGTATAATACCATAGTATCTTCTGTATTATTTATTGTGTTAAGACTAAGATTTATGTTATTGTTTTGTGGGAAGTGTTGTGTTGTGCTCGCTCGTGCGCGTTCTTGAGATCGAGTAATCCCCGAGTTCATAGAATGTCATGAGGTCACACAGTGACTTTGGTCATTGGAGAGGGGATGTCAGAGAAGGAAGGCCTCTGTGCTGGAGGTGCTCAAGCCAGAGGCTCGAGTCAGAAATACATCTTTCTTTGAAGATCCACGTGGTATCTGTGTTTACTTAATGCTCTCATGTATACTGGTCCCAGGATGGCTGCCATTAGTTTCTGGTTGAAGCGATGACAGCCAATCAGATCTCACCATGAGATCTGTGCTTAGGTTCCACCCAGATATCCTTATTTGATTTCCCTTTAGTTTCTCAACAACTACTGAATGGATTTACAACAAATAACTGAAAGCGTGATCTGCAAACCAAAATCAACCTTTCTGCCAAATTTGAAATTTGGTGTAATTCCATCCAGTCGTGTTCTGTAGTCGTGCTCAAAGCTCCTTTTGGAATTAACATTGGAAATCATATTTTTTTCTATAGAAACATGGTCCTAACTATACCTACTGCGAACACCAGTAGTTACTACATATAAATGTATATATACACACACACATATATATACACACGTGTGTGTGTGTATATATTTAAAAATGCGTAATACTTACCTAATACACGTAACACACATATGCCTTTACCATTCAAGCCTTTACAACTAAATTAATTGTAAAGACATGCGCATTGTAAATCAAGCGTGGTAATGGCAAATCGTGGTAATGGCGCTCGTGTTGTAACGGCTCAGTTATAAAGGTAATACGTGGTAACAGCAACATTGTAATGGTTGCTTCCCCCATTAATTTATGTTTATATGCTGAAAGATTACACAGACGAGTTGGAAGAAGATGTTAGAATAAAATGGACACCTTCAACCTCAGCTAGACCCAGAAATACAGAAGAGTACACAGGCTTCCACACACATGCCTTCAAACCTATGAATGCATTTGCCACACTAAATGCACCTTCCCCACCACCAAAAAGTGTGCCAATTTAAAATCTGGTTGCCTTTTAGCACAGACACAATGTATGTCTGACCTGATGCTTGGACCAAACACCAATCAACCAGGGGCGGCTGGTCCATAGGCGCGCCAGGGCAGCGCCCCACAAAGGAAACTGCTCACTGCAGTTCGGGCAACAGGAATGTAAGCAGACGAATTGACAGCTTTCACAATTAATCAGTTTACATTTCCGGGCCGGCCTGTGCTTCACGGGTGAAAGTGCGCATGTCAAGGCACAGCGCACACAGGCGAGAGCAGGAGTCCAGAAGATGGTCTGACTGCACATGTGAGAGAGGAGCGTTGCTCCTCAATCACATTCACAAACCATTAGGTATGCTGCGCATGCCTAGTGTAGTGCAGGCGCCTGAAGATAGGCTCCTGCTCGGACGGTGACGTGTTTTTTGCAAAGTCGCCCCATGCTCTATCAATGCCAGAATACAGAGTAAACAAGGGTCAGCCGCCCGGCACCCTGTCACATCCAGTCTCCTGATTTGGCAGTTAGTATTTCCTGTTGAGCGGCAAAAGAAAAGAGAGGGGAGAAGTTACGTTGCAGAGAAGACGTGATGCGACGCGGGACCGGAGGAGATGCCTGGTAAGTTTTATTCATTAAATTAACCCCCCCCCCCCTCCCCGCACGTACCCCCCGAGTCATGCCAGCCGCGACTGAATGATATGCTATTTTAGAGGTAAAAAAGAACGAGGTTGTGAGGCCCACTGAGTTATCACCAATAACCCCCAGGAAGAAAAAGGCACCAGACTGCTTGTCATTATCACAGTGCGGGTTAATCCCTAGGCCTGAAGGCTGCGTGTTTATAGTCCTCATTGTATTGTTCACACCAGGACCATCAGAACGAGCTATGCCTCTCTCTCGGGAAGCACAGGCATTGTTAAGTCTAGAGCTTCATACTTTGGAACTTGGGAACCAGGCTCGAGTCCCCGGCGTTGCCTCAACAGCCTGTGATTTTGCGCAAATCACTTCACCGCCCCCTGCCTGAAAGTAATAATAAAAATGAATCTGTCCTTGTTTAATGTGACTGGCACTCCTGTAAAACGCTCCAATGCTCACAGGTCAAGTTTGCGCTATATAAAACTGTAAGCAAAAATAGGTAGATGCCTCTGTAAACATGTGCCTGTTTTATAGATTTCAACAACAGGTGCTTCTCTTATTCGCAGCAACATTCAACGCAACCTATATATACACAAAATAGATTGCCATGCTTTCGTAAAAAAAAAAAGCATATATTTTTTTTTTCAACATGCTTTGTTGTATGACGCATCACCTGCAGTGTCGAAGCTCGCATGAGCGTCCTTTGCAGGGTCTGACCCACATTTTACTCTATTACGTGGCCCCTTTGCGACCTTCCAAGACATTCCTGCAGTCACAGTGCGTTTCGATGAAAACAAGTTCAAGTTGGGCAACTCGGCATTTCTTTCAAGTGACCCTGCTTTGAGGGGGGCTAGTCTAAAAAAAAATGACCGGTTGTCCTGGTGTGACCCTATACACTCAGTCCAAACACTTCAGTGGAAAGATCAAATTAAACAAGCTTTTCAGCACCCTCATGCCAGGCCAAGTTCTCACGTGGTGCACATTTCAGTCGTAAAACGTCCCGCTACCTGCCTTAATCTTTAAAAACATCTACCAAGATTCGGCGCAATTCTTTCAGCTGCACGTTCATATTGGAGCAGCATTTTTAAGTCTGCTGCTCCCATTCGCAAAATAGATGTAAGTCACATGGGTAACTTGTTGGAAGCATCTTGTTAGCATTTCATAACACATTTTAAACAAATAAAAGTTAATTTCATTGCTTGTGCCCTAAACTATTCATCGGTCCAGTGCATGCCAAAAGGATCGTCAAGCTGGAGGACCGGAGTGTGCTGGGTCCTTGATCTGCCATTCAGAACTTGACAGGCTGAGCGGCATGCGTGACAGGTCGCTAGCAATATGCTGCTGGATACCAATAAGCTGGTTAACCCCTTCAGCGCGGCGCGGATTTCCGCGCCACGCTGAAGATTCCGTGCGCGGGCGGGGCCATGACGGAACGGTTCCGTCATAAGCACAGCCCAACCGACGTGCATGACGGAACCGTTCCGTCAAGCGCGTCGAAGGGGTTAACAAATTAGTGTAATAAATGTCACCAATTGTAGTTTTATTACCAAGTTCCAGAATATGGTTAATCCGTTTTTTTGCATGGTCTTGCAACTCCCTCCAGTCAGTGACTCTCAAGCGAGTGCCCTTGGCCACCTGTGAAACTGCACCGCGTGCAAGCACAGGAACTGCACACGTGCAGTTTCCGGTCTGTGCCCGCACCAGGGGGGCACATCACCTCTCGTGGTACATGGCATGCAGGCGCTAAAGCCAAACAAAGTGCCTGTCAGTGGGTTGGCCTCTCTGCAGAGCACATAAAACAATATTTGTGTATTCCATTTGCAACTGAAATTCTGTGGAAATGTGTGTGAAGGGGTACACTGATGTCAAAATATTTGCAAGGCAAAAGTAAGAGAAATTAAAGTGCTTATATTTGAGGGAGTGCAGTGCATGTTGGGGGTGGTGAAGTGACAGAGATGTGAGGCAGGGCATTCGGGGAAGAGTGAAAAGAGGATGCTAAAGAGGAAAGAGAGGGGGTTGAAGATGTGCAAATGGACAAGATATGCAGAGATAAAGAGGATACATATCTAAAATAAAGCACACGTAATTGAAGGCCAAAACTCCTTCCACAGGCCTCAATGCTATTTAATTCACAGACTCACTATTTCAGAATGTAAACATTTTCAATGTTAATTAGTTATAAGAAATCATTGTTGTTACTCATTTATCTTAAACAGCTAACACCCAGTGACAAAGCCAATCGTACTGACAGGATTTAGACGTATGTTAATTGCTGTGCCATTTATCTGGAAAAATTACATCTCAGAGAGAAACCAAAATACCGGTCTGATGGCACACTATGGGAATCACAGAAAAGTATTTGGCATGTTCCTTTATAGGGAGCACCCACTTTTTTCATCTCACTTAAAGACCTGTCTGCACATATTTCTATATGACTGGTTACAGCCAGCAGCTGTGGGTGCTTCCCGAAGTCTGGTTAGAGCAGGGGTCTCCAACCAGTAGCTCAGGAGCTCACCAGCACCCTCACAGTAGCTCTCAGAGGTGAAGCCATACCAAGCTCATCTCAGAGATTCTGAGTATATTAAAGAAGGCAGCACTGCTTGTTTCATTACCCGTAAGAGTTACAGACATCCAATCCAATGGCAGGACCTCTTGATAACACTCAAACACACACTGTGTTGGCCTATCAATCAATCAATCGGGGATTTATAGAGCACACTACTGAGGGTCTCAAGGCGCTGGGAGGGATGCATTTGGGCAGCTCCGGTCATTCGAAAAGCCAGGTTTTGAGCCTCTTCCTGAATGCTTGCAGTGTGGGGCTTCTTCTGATGCTGAGGGGGGAGTTCGTTCCAGGTTTTGGCCGCGATGTAGGACAAGGATCAGCCTCCTGTTCTGGCTCTGTGGATGCGGGGGATTTTGGCCAAGGCCTGGTCAGGGGAGCGGAGGTTTCTCTTGGGGACGTAGAAGGAGATTCTTTTGTTGTGGTATTGGGGTCTGGTGTTGTGGAGGGCTTTGTAGCAGCTTGAAGGTCACTCTTTTTTCGACGGGAGCCAGTGGAGTTCTCGTAGTTGCTGGGTGATGTAGTCTTGGCGTGGGATGCTAGAATTGCTGAGGGGGATGCACCATTGCTTTGGTCAAAAGATTGGTGGCCAGGGGATCCAGGTGATCCCCCGGTTCCTAAGACCGTAGTCAAGAACCTCGGCATACGCCTAGACCAGGCACTGACCATTAAAGAGCACGCTGCTATCACCACTGTTTCCATGTACTTGGTTTATTACGGCGAATCTTCCCCTTCCTTACCTTGTCCACACGGAAAACTCTCATCCAGGCACTGGTACTAAGCCGCTTAGACTACTGTAACACCCTTTTGGTCCACACGGAAAACTCTCATCCAGGCACTGGTACTAAGCCGCTTAGACTACTGTAACGCCCTTTTGGTCTCAGCTAATGAGTCTTCGCTGAGCAGATTACAGGTGGTCCAAAACACCGCGGCGCGCCTTGTCTCGAATGCTCCCCCTAGAACTGCCTCTCTTCCTCTCCTACAACAACTCCACTGGCTCCCGGTACAAATCAAATTTAAAATCTGTTGTATTGTACACAAGGCCTTGAACGGAAAAGGCCCCAGCTATCTTGCAAGGAAATTTAACCACTACATACCCACTTGGTCTCTCCGATTGGGAACTAAATCTCTGCTTCTTGTACCACGGTTCAAAACATCGCGACTGGGAGGGAAAGCTTTCTTTCACCTAGCCTCTCTCTACTGGAACCAGCTTCCTATTCATCTGCGGCACAATGTCCTAATCACCTTCAATTCCGAAGGCGCCTCAAAACTGCATTATTTTAACATGCCCCCCTTCATGGCCTACACATGCACCTTCATAGCGCAGAGATAACCCTTCGAGGGTGATTCAGGCGCTTTACAAATAAAATAAATAAATAAATAAGATGCTGAGGACGAGTCTGCCTGCGGTGTTCTGGACGATCTGGAGTTTATGGAGCAGAGATTGGTTGATTCCGGCTTAGAGGGCATTCCCATAGTCCAGCCTGCTGGTGAGGAGTGCATGGGTGATAGATTCCGGGGGGGATCCCTTTGAAGGACTTGCGGAGTATGTGGAGGGTGTTGAAGCATGTGGAGGCAACAGCTTTGGCCAATGGGTCTGCAACATGAACCATCTATCTCCACTTTAAATCTACCTAAGACGGAGATTGGCCATGTTATACACCCTGCTCTATCAGTCACACCGTGTGTGACATCAAAGAATAGTGGGAGCAGTAACCAGGGCTGACCCACCAAAGTGTGTGACTGCAAGAACTAGAGTGAAAATGTGTTAGTTGGGTGAACGATCAACCAAAGAGCTGAGGGAAGTGAGTATGCATCCAGGGTAAAGAAAATTAGAAGCATCACATTCATTTTTGTGTGGGTGTGTGACATTGTGGCCTTCCCTAATAAACAGTGTTGATTCCTTAAAGCTACTCCTAGTGTCAAGGACTGACAAATATGTATGCTGGTCCCCGTCATAAGAGTATTATCTCTGATACAATTGTGCCCGTTCATGGTATAATTGTGCCATAGTAATAATATTTTCCTCCTTGACTATTTTGGGCATACAAGTCTAGTAATTACATTCTTGCTGCCATCACTGACATATTAAGAGCATGACTGGCCTGAATTTGTTCATGAGAGGCATTTTTACATGGCAGTACTCAATGAAAACGAAAAGCTGATGTTTAGGGACTGTGTATTTTCTAACAATGCAAACTGATTTGATTGTTAAAGGAATAAATATGCTTTTTCAGAAAAGGTTTTTCTTCTGGAATATTGAGTTAGATTGCTCAAAGTGGAAAGTGGTTTCGATAGCAAAATATGTGTATTTTTAAAAACTAATATGCTAATGAAGACAAAATATTGCAATTCTAAAACACATTTAAAGTTGTTAGCTGAATGATAATTCAATTTCAGTTGGGAAGACTTACTGCTGTGGTAATACCCTTTGTGGCATACAGCATTTGATGATTAAAATGTTACTTGATTCCAAGCATTTAATATTGATAAACCTTTTCCTAGCATTCTGCTGATAACTTCACCTGGAATGTTTGGGTGGTTACTACTGATAATTGTGCTTAGGGTGGTCATAGTGTAATGTTAATACATATCATCAGCATTTTACAGTGATAAAATATGCTAGTAGCTCGGCAAGACTTTCCTTGAGCAGAATTAACTCTCACTACATAAAAGGTTGGAGACCCCTGGGTTAGAGCATAGTTTTCCAAAGAGGGCTTAAGTTGTCATGCAGAACAATTTACATATTACAGTAACTGTTGATCAAATTAATGCAAGAAGATACGGGCAGTTTTTAATGTGTTTAATATTTAAATACTATACGTTCCCACTGCTTAATAAGCCTTGCTTTATCGCTGCATTCATTTGCTTTAAAATGCACCATTTTCCAATCTTTTTTAAATTTCTTTCTCAGGAGAGGGACTCTCCCTAGACCCCAGGTTTGTCCATTGAACTTGTTCACATCACTAACTAGTGTTTTCTATTGGAAAGGGTAGAGCCAAAGCAGTCTTACTTAGTACCCTAGCCCTCTTCAGAAGTCAGACTTGCTTGGCAATCCAGAGTTTCTCTGAAATAATGTGAGTTTTCTTTTATGAATGCCTAGAAGAGCTGAATTTTAGTCCATTTATCACAGAAATAGAGCTGAAATTCGCACCAAAAAGATGCCATTTTTTTTAAAAAAAATTCACGGGGGAGAACCCCCCCGAACCCCCCTTATTGCCGTCTGGCTCGCTCGCTGCGCTCGCATACGTTGATTCGTTCTGCATACGCCTCACCAGTTTCAAATTCCACCAGCCGCCACTGATCAACCTGGTCTTTCCATGTGTGAAAAGCACCTTCAAAGCCTTAGCTGGTATAATCAAGTGCCTGTCAAATCCAAGTGCAATACTGCATTAAAGATCCCAACAGGCTATTGTAACATGTATGCTGGCAATCAACTAACATGCTCTTTCATGTACTTCCTGTATTATGAACTGGTGATTGAATGTATTATTTAATGCTTAAACCTAACAAAGATTTGCATTATTACAAAGCAGGAGAGCATCTATCAGTTCAGAAATCATTTTAGACAACGAAAAAGCAAAAATTATTTATTTTGACTGCCAATCATGCAATTGCCAATGCTGCTTTCCAATAGGAAAGACAACGCACAAACACCCAAGAGAACAGTCCACATACACCCAACTCAACACAGATATGCCTTGTAGTTTGCTATGATGTCATTCAAGGTGCATAGATATCAGTAGTGCAGGAGGCGCAGTAGCACCACAACCATTTATGTGTGGAGCCGCTGTGTCCAGGGTAACTAGGAGCCACAGGGACAATGTAACTGGCTAAGGATAGGCCAATGGCACCCATGCTACAGCAGACCCACAACAGTGCTCGTAAATAAAAACACACCACATGTAACATCCAACAGAACACATTAAACCGAATCCTCATTATACACACAACAAAACTTTAAGAAGTTGACTATCAAAGGGCTCTCAACAGTATAAACCAACTTACATCACCCAACAGAACACTTAAGACAAGCCTGCTCCTATACACCCAACATGGTTCATATTAGCCATATACTTGACTACCACGAATAACAGCACTGTCATTTCCTGAAGACAACAATAACACGCTGAAGCCATCTCTAACCCCATGATAACAGGAATATTACTTACATAACGGTTGCAAACGTAATCAGGAAAGCCTTCTGGCCACATTTGCTCTGACACAAATGTTAAACAACTCCAGTACAATGTTCAATTCCATCTCCAAACTTTGTTATAGGACTGCGGGTGATACTTTACATGCTGATACTGCGATTGCCCACAAACCAAGCAGAACAAACTATGCAGTCCTATATATAGATGAGACTATCCGAAACATGCTTGCTGAACTGATGCTTGATATCTGTGTCAATACTTGTAATGTCTGGGTGAAAATGTTTCACAACCACAAAATGTGCAAAATTGCAGCATCTCGCAAGATTTCCCAGGAGCACAATTTTACATAATTTTTGCAGGTGGGAGACTGGTTCTTGTGGCAAATGCCTTCCGGAAATGTGTGTGACTATTGAACTTGAGGTAGCCCCTGTGTTAATTTTCCGCTCAATGCCGAAAGAGATTTTCGCAAAAACATACGGAATTTTAATGTAATTTCATTAAATTTGAAAAAAATATTTATAGTTTTACAAATAAATACTAGCAATAGTCTGGCTTTTAGAAATGTCAGTACTGGTATGTAATAGCCTGGCTTCCATATTTTGTCGGGAGCCACTTTCTAGTTCTACGGCTCATTAGTCTGAATGTTTGAATTAGCTTCCTTCTTACCTTTAAACCCACATTTTAGCAATAATCATGCTAGTTTTTAGGAGGATTGTACCTAGGAATACCCATGGTTTCTAGCTATGACTATATTTTATATCTCTATCTATGCATGTGTTGAAGTACTCTTGCCTATTGGATATAGTAAAGTTCTCTACCCATGACAGTCTATCTGGATAACTCGTGCCACCTTATATTACACCTGTTACTTAGATGTATCTTTGTTAACAATACATATTCATCCTTTCTAGATGGGAGTTTCATGTCTTGCTACACTGTAAATGTAAATGTAAATGTCCAGTATTTGTAAAGCGCGAACAATTACCCAAAGGTGTCAAGGCACTGGGGGCCCTCGGGAAGATTAAGCGAGCTATTGCCCAGAGTCACATGGTCCTCTGCTGATCTGCCGCCGGCACCAGGGATCGAACCGTGAGCCCCGGGGTTCTGGCGTCAGTTGCCCTGGCCTCTGCGCCACCCCTCTTTCACTCATATTAACTTTTAGTCTCATACTTGGGAGAGCTATCTTCCCATAGGGGGTGAGGGCCACTTTTTCAGTACAATCTCACTGTAATGTCCAGTAATTCCTCCACCGTTTCACTAATTGCAAGTCTCTACCTTCATTGAACACAAATCCATGATTTTTTGCAATTGTAACCCATTATTCCAGAGGCTCACTTATTTGCAGTGTGTCTCACGCACTGGAGCATAAATGAATTAATTTGGTGTTAGCACTATGTGTTGTGCAGTGTCTCTCATAAGGTGTGTGTGTCATGTCTTGACGCACAGTCTCACTAAATGAGTATGTGCTTTACTTCTTGAAGCACAATATTGCTGTAGGAAATCCACCTTATCTGGATAGCCAAACAAGGTTTTCACTTTTTTCTGGACACTATTCTTGCTGACTTTAGAATTCTGTGAACTTTACTGCTGCTAACTATGAGTAAACATTATTTAATTGGTGTTAGAAAAACCCACTCCCACACCGGAAGGGTGGTGGTGGTGTTCTCCCAGACACGCTGTGGTAGCTTGGCTCGAGCGGTAAGGAAGGCACCGTGTTAAGCATACGACATACCCACACAATAACCATGCGTGCATCCGTTCCAAAAACGACACTACACCTTAAAAATTATGAAAATATCTCTGTGTTTATCTTCTTTTCTCTTAGTTGCTGATTAAATAAATAATAATACAATCACAGTACACAAGCTTCTCCTTAGAAAGTGCAGGTCAAATAAATAATAACACTTCACAGGTGCAATAAATAGGATCAGGTCAAATAAATACTGTGAGGGAATAAATACTGTGCAGGAATAAGTTAGCTCAGGTCAATAAATACATTACAGGAATAACTTAGATAAATACAATAAATACAGTACCCTCAATAAATAATATCAGCCAACAATGACATTTGTAAAATCAGATCACATTTAAAATACTATGGGCTGATTTGGCCCAGTCACAGCTTGTGGTTAGGTGGATGGCCTGAGGGTGTCTCACCTAGCTTGGGTAAGGCTGAGGCTAAAACTGAGGTAGATCAAGGGTAATCTAGGAATCTGGCTCTCCCAAACTACACAACCCCTCACACAGGTCACTGTATCAGTCTCAGTCCACCCCTGGCACTTCCAGGCTGGTCCTAACACCTCTTTATCCCCTAGGATGGTCTCTTAGAGCTCCACAGGGCCTTAGGCGCCCTCTATTCCACTTACTGCCCTTTTTATGAAGCTCCAACGCCGCTGGAGTCGTGTCGACGCCGTGAGGCGGTTCCGGTTCGATGTCGGCGGCCTCGGCGCAATGACAGTTCTTGACGACGCCGGTAGGCGGTTCCGGTTCGATATCGGCGGCCTCGGCTCGATGTCAGTTCTTGACGACGCCGGTAGGCGGTTCCGGTTCGATGTCGGCGGCCTCGGCTCGATGTCGACCACCGGTTCGATGACGTCGGGCAGTCTTGGCTCGATGTCGACTTCGGGCGGCTCCGGTTCGATGACGTCGGCCGGCCTTGGCTCGATGTCGACTTCCGTCGGCTCCGGAGTGCGATCTCCACTCCCGACCTCCGGTGCTCCTCTCCTCGGGTTCCGGCGACTCCGGAGTGCGACCTCCACTCCCGACCTCCGGCACGATTCTCTTCAGGTTCCGGCGACTCCGGAGTGCGATCTCCACTCCCGACCTCCGGCACGCTTAACCTCGGTCTCCGGCGACTCCGGAGGGCGGACTTCACTCCCCCGTCGACGCCGCACACTCGACCTCAGGTGACTTCCTCCTCGACCTCTGGTACTCTCTACGACCTCCGTCGGCGCCCTCTCTCGACCTCTGGCGGCTCCGGGTACGACGTCTGCTTTCCAGTCAGCGCCGCTTCTCCACCTCGGGCTCCAGGTCTCTAGGCTTCTCGACGTCGGACTTCAGGTAGTTACCAGTAACCAGGTCAGGAACTTGCTGTTCTTTACTTTTAAGGTCTGTTCCTGCTGTCCAGGTCCTTAAGATGGTTTTTCTTGCTTTCTCCCACACAGGGCTCCAGGCTGGGCTCAGTCAGTAGGGACTAGTATCAAGGGTGGGTTTATGGACCCCACTCCAGGCACAAGTTTCCACCCCTGCTGCCTCACTCCTTCCTCCTTCAGGTTTCTGCTGCTCTCTCTTCACCAGTCAGGTGCCAACTGCCAGCTCCAACTGTCAACCCTGGCTTAGCTTCCCAACATTCTAAACCGCCTCCAACTGTCACAGGGTTCCAGAATGTTGCAGAAGGTTCTAGTAGGTTCCAGAGGGTTCTGATGATGTCACAGGTGGCCACCATTTTGTGCTCCAGGCCCTCAGACAGAAGTTCCAGGGGTAGATAAAATGGCTCCCTGAATCTGCATCAATACTAAAAAGTCTGGTGGTTCCCAAAAAGGAAAAATACTAACAGGGTTTGAGGCAAAAGTGGGACAAAATAAATAATGATGAGGAGGGACCACCCAAAGGGCTGACAGGTCTAACACGCGTCCCCCCCAGCTGAAAGTGGGGAGAGCTACCCAACCCCTTGGGAGTTCTCATCACTAAGGCGGAAATACCTTGAGAGACCGTCTGCATTGGCGTGGTCCACTCCAGGCCGATGTTCCACCTGAAAGTCCATTCCCTGTAGGGAAATAGACCACCTCAACAACTTGGGATTCTCCCCCTTCATCTGCATCAGCCAACGAAGGGGTCTGTGGTCGGTCTGAACTAGGAAGTGCGAGCCAAACAGGTATGGCCGCAACTTCTTCAGAGCCCATACCACTGCAAAGGCTTCACGCTCTATTGCACTCCACTTCTGTTCCCTGGGAAGTAGTCTCCGGGATAGGAAGACCACGGGTTGATCCAGACCCTCTTCATTGAGTTGCGATAACACTGCCCCAATGCCATGTTCTGATGCATCCGTCTGGACAATGAACTCCTTGGAAAAGTCTGGGGCCCTTAAGACCGGGGCCTCGCACATGGCTTTCTTCAGTCTCACAAAGGCCTGCTGACAAGCCTCCGTCCAGACTACCCGTCGAGGTTGTTTCTTGGACGTGAGCTCCGTGAGGGGGGCTACAATGGTACCGTACCCCTTCACGAAGCGACGGTAATATCCCGTGAGGCCCAGAAAAGCTCGGACCTCAGTCTGTGTCTTGGGGGGTTCCCAGGCCATGATGGCCTCGATCTTCGCCTGGAGGGGTTGCACCGCTCCCCTACCCACCAAGTGTCCAAGGTACACTACCGACCCCTGCCCGATCTGGCACTTGCTGGCCTTGATCGTCAATCCAGCTTGTCTCAGGGCCTGGAGAACAGCTTGCAGGTGACGCAAGTGATCCTCCCAGCTGTTACTGAAGACGGCTATGTCATCCAGATAAGCAGCAGAGAAACTCTCCATTCCGGTGAGGATCTGGTTTACCAGGCGCTGAAACGTGGCAGGTGCGTTCTTGAGCCCAAAGGGCATCACACAGAACTGGTAGTGGCCATTGGGTGTGGAGAAGGCTGACCTTTCCCTTGCTCCATCAGTCAAAGAGATCTGCCAGTACCCAGAAGTAAGGTCAAAGGTACTTAGATATTGGGCAGCTCCCAGCCGGTCAATCAATTCATCCGCCCTAGGGATCGGATGTGCATCAGTTTTGGTTACTGAATTCAGTCCCCGGTAGTCCACACAGAACCTCAGTTCCGGTCGGGCACCCGGTGGTGCAGCTTTTGGTACTAACACCACCGGACTGGACCAGGGGCTGCTAGAAGGTTCGATCACTCCTAGCTCCAGCATCTTAGTGACTTCACTGTGAATGCTGGCCTTCACCTTGTCTGACATCCGGTAGATCTTGGACTTCACAGGTGGGCTGTCTCCTGTGTCCACAATAGAAACAAGGAAACCCTATTGATCAGAAGGGACCAAGGGTAGGAAGTTATTTTTAAGAAACAAGGTCCCATTCAATTTAAAGATAGGTATAATCTCACAATTTTCCAATCAAAAATTGGATTATATGTTTTATTCAAAAAATGATTCAGATATAGTACAGTTGCTACGAACCAAAATACATGTGGTGAAATAAGTGAGCAGCCCGTGAGTTGTAAAAGGAAATCAGCCGATTTCCTAGCGGCAGGCAAGTGACTTAAAATGTGACTTTTTGTGTTTGTGAAAATAAAGGTTATTGAAAGTCACAGTTGAACAACTAACACTAGACCTCACCACAACACCGTGCCTATTACCACCATGTCTGACCCTGAGGTTATCCCGATTTTCAACCTTTCCAATCACCAACTCTCGGAGAATGAAATCGCAATACTAAGCAAAGGACTTTCATTCGTCCCTACCACCAGACCTGACTTCCTACAACTACAGATTGAACTGTTACGGTTCTTTAGGAAAATACGCCTACAAGCATTCTTCCAAGATACCCCTTATATCCCTCCTCCTGCTTTCACGACATTTCGTCCCCCCTCAACTTTTTCCCCACCCAACAACAGCATTCCAGCTGAGATAATCGCCTTTGAAAAATTGATTCTTAAGGAAATCTCAGGGCTTGAACACACACGTAGATTTATCCCATATAACCTTACAATTCAAGAGAAGTCTGCGTTACAAGAACTTAAACATATGGACAAGTTGATTATCAAGCCTGCTGATAAGGGTGGTGGTATTGTTCTCCAAGACATAGATATATACAAGCAAGAGATTTTAAGACAACTATCTATACCTGAACACTATCTAAGACTTCCCTGTGACCCCACCAATGAGATACAAAAACTAATCCTTGATGCAACAGAGGAGGGCGTTCAACAAGGCTTCCTGAGTAAAAAAGAATTTTTGTACCTTAACACAAAGTCTCCACGCACACCGGTTATTTACACCCTACCGAAGATTCACAAAAATGTTACTACCCCACCTGGAAGACCTATCGTCTCCGGTTGCGGCTCTATACTTGAACCCCTAGGGAATTACATTGACTTTTTTATCAGGGAATTTGTACCCGAAACCCAATGTTACATTAAGGACACCATGGCCATGGTCAATCTTGTAGAAGAACTCCCCTTTGACCCTCTTAACAATCTACTTTGTACCCTTGATGTGGAATCTCTATACACGAATATCCCTCAAGAGGATGGCATTCACATAATTGGTATTACCCTTAACTCTAGACCTCAACCCCACACTGTCCCTACTTCTTTCATCATAAAGCTCCTCAAAATTTGTCTGACTAAGAATTTCTTTCTATTTGATGGCAACTACTATCAACAAGTGAAGGGTACCAGTATGGGTGCCGTTTTTGCTCCAAATTTTGCCATACTTTATATGGATTGGCTGGAGACATACCGCATACTATCTCCCATGAACCCTTTCAGAAACTCTATTCTGGAATGGAAGCGGTACATTGACGACATTTTCCTGATTTGGAACAACAGTGAGGAGCTCCTCACTGAACTTAAAGACTGGCTCAACTCACACTGCAATGGCCTCAAATTCACTGTTAACAATAGTAGAGACGAAATTGCCTTTCTTGACCTAACTATCAAAGCTCACAATGGCGGTCTTTATACTACGCTTTACCGCAAACCCACAGAAAAGAACACTTTACTATCTTACAACAGCCATCACCCCAGAGCCTTGCGAGACTCCCTTCCCTACTCACAATTTCTTAGGATACGCCGCAATTGTTATCTTAAAAAAGATTATTTTGCGGAGGCCTCCATCCTTTCCAAAAAATTGACCAATAGAGGCTACCCACGCAAACTAGTGAAAAAAGCCCTTAAAAGAGCATGGTATTGCCCAAGGGAGACTCTACTTAGCCCCAAAGAGAAAAGAAGGGACGACAAGATAGTTTGCGTGACCACCTTTTCACCCATCTCAAACACAGTTAGGAAATGCATTCTAAAACACTGGCCAACAATTAACGCCGGCACTTTGAATTTTGAACGCCCTCTTTTTGCTTTCAAAAAAAGCAAAAACATAAAAGACCACCTTGTAAGGGCAGCACTTTCCAACAAGACAAAGGACCAATCCCTTAGAGGCGCATGGGGTTTACCACCACTGCTAGGCCATTTCAAGTGCGGAAATTGCAGTGTGTGCAATTTCACTAAAGACACGAAAAAATTTGTGCATGGTAACATTGATGTCACTCTCTCACATTTCTCAAATTGTAACACTATCAATGTGATATATGCTATTACCTGCCCCTGTGATTTGATTTATGTTGGACAAACGACACAAAAGATCAGGATCCGGATTTGCCAGCACAGAAGCCGTATACGCTGCAAAACACCTAATGCGCCTCTTGTGGATCATTACACCAACCTGAACCACACTGAGGACGACATCAGATGGCAAGTCATTAACGTGGTCCAACAACCCCCAAGGAACACTAACATTGCTGCATTTTTGGACAAAGAGGAACTAAAATGGATAATTCGTACTGACAGTTTGCACACCGGGCTTAATCGTCAGGAGGACTGGTCCAATCTTCTGTAATAAGCTATCCTTGTATGAATATGTTGTCCATACACTGTGACTGTCTTGCCCCCCCCCCCCCCTCTTTTTATCTCTTTTATTCCTTTTACCCTTTCTCAATATATCCAATTCTCTATACCTTCACTCTTCAACCTTACACCTCCCCTCGCCTACAGTGCCTGATTTCCAATTGCCCCCCCCACCCCCAAACCCCCCCCCCCCCCCCCCCCCAACCCCGCCTGGGACCCCCTGTACCTCCTTCCACCCCTCACTTCTTGTAGCACGATCGGCTAACTTTTGCCTTTCTTACTCTTAATGTACTCCTCCCTATTATTACCCTACCTTGTTCTTTCCCGAATCTACTTCAATTCTGATTTTCATCGCTTCCCTGCTCCGGGCCCCCTCTCCCTCTCTCCACATGTATTCCCCTCCTTGCCTTCCTATCCGTATGTATTTACTTCTTCTTCTTCATTCTAAACCTCACAACGCCGTCCGTCTCTCCCCGTCCCGTGTCTCTTCTCCCTTCCAATCGCACTCACTACTCGGGACACGCCCCCCTCGTCACACACCCTCTCCTACGTAGGAGAATGCATATGACCTGCCCCTTCCGGTCCGACACTCGCTGCAGACCCGGGAACTTCTACTCGAGCCCAGTCTCGCTACGGAGAACCAGCTGACCATTCAGGTACTGTGATCGCCCCTCTAACGTTCATCGGCCCCCCACTAACCCTCGGCCTTCTCCGCACTACCAGCACTTACCCCCCCTTCCCGCCCACAGATTACCCACCATTGACGTGAACAGTCTTGGCTCTTCGATTTCCAGCACGAAGGATTCCTTAATCGCGGCGAATCTTCTGCCGCTTTTCCCGTACCAGGACCTATCCAGTTCCTGGCTTAATTCCCAGGTAATTACTTTCCCACCCCATTAACGGTTACCGCGCTGGCCTGCTACAACTCATTACGCCGCTCACCGGCACACCAACCCCCCCTAATTAATTTCTCCTGCCTCCAGGAATTCCACTGCTTAACTACCTAAGACTGGATTTCCGCTGTCCGGCCACACGGAATGAGTGCACTTAGACTTAACTCTCCACCATCCTCAATCTTGACGGTTCCTATAGTCCTATTCCGCTAATTCCAGGTAATTATTACCCTCCACTTCCTCCGGTCCCCTTGCGGCTCCTTGACACTTCATCCCCTTCATTCTCCCCCCATTGTTTCGCCAACAGATATTCCCTTGTGGCACAGGAGAACCTTTTAGCTCTTTCACCTGCTGTAACTCTCGCTCTCCAGCGATATAACGCACAGTAAGTTCCTTTCCCTTTTCCCCTTCCCTCCACCCTTCCCAAGGCACTATCCCACTCCACCTTCACTTCCTCCCTCCGTTATCTCTTATACTCACACCCCAATTCTGGTATCATTCCTCCCCTTGCTGCTCCCTCACATTTTTTTCCTTCCACCCCAATCCTTCTCACCCTTCCTGCGTATATATCCCTAGCATGCACATTGCTCTCCCTCTCCAGTGCATCCTTACCCTGGAATGCTTCATTTTGATATTAGCCTTTCCTTTCTATTTTTAATAACCCTTTCCCTCCTCTCTTTTTTTCTACCCCCTTCTTTTTCCCCCCCCTTCCTTCCCTACCTACCCAGGCATACTTTCCCAGGCATTTCATCAATCGGTTAGTCCTGAAGAGATCCCACCATACTTTGGGGATCGAAACGTCGTCGACTCACATCTCTAATCTCCTAATAATACATTGTAAATCTTATTTGAGTACGAGATGTTGTTCAACTGTGACTTTCAATAACCTTTATTTTCACAAACACAAAAAGTCACATTTTAAGTCACTTGCCTGCCGCTAGGAAATCGGCTGATTTCCTTTTACAACTCACGGGCTGCTCACTTATTTCACCACATGTATTTTGGTTCGTAGCAACTGTACTATATCTGAATCATTTTTTGAATAAAACATATAATCCAATTTTTGATTGGAAAATTGTGAGATTATACCTATCTTTAAATTGAATGGGACCTTGTTTCTTAAAAATAGTCTCCTGTGTCCACGTCATGGACGCACTGGTGAGTCCTACCCGGGACAAGGGAGAACAACGAAGAGTACTGCCCCAGGACCTGGCGGCAGTCCTCCTGCTGTTCAGGAGTTAGAGATGGGGAGAGAATCACTCCCTCCACCGACCCATCCTTCTCTTGAGACGCAAACAAATCGGGGAGAGGCTCACTTCCCACGTCCTCTGCTCCGTCAGTCACCATCATCAAGATGACTTCGGGCCTCTCGTGGTGGGGTTTGAGGCGGTTGGCGTGCAGCACCCGTAGGGGCTGACAAGGGGTTTTAAGATCCACCAAGTAGGTAGCCTTACCCTTCTTCTCCAACACCTCAAAGGGTCCTGACCAGCGATCCTGGAGGGCGCTAAGCTCTCCTGGTTCGATCACCCACACCTTCTGGCCAGGCTCCAACTCCACCGGGTGAGCATTGTGGTCATACCACGCCTTCATCACTGCTTGGCTGGCTTCCAAGTTGTCAGAAGCTTGCTTCCACAACTTAGCCATTTGGCTCCGGAAGGCCAGCATGTAGCTCCCCACGTCCTGGGGAAGCTTTCTGGGAGTTCTTTCCCATCCGTCTCTCACCAGGTTGAGAGGTCCACGTACAGGGTGCCCATACAAAAGCTCGAAGGGGCTGAAGCCCACTCCCTTCTGTGGCACTTCCCTGTAAGAAAAGAGTAGACAGGGTAGGAGGACGTCCCATTTCCTCCGCAGGCTTTCAGGCAGACTTCTGATCATGCCTTTCAAGGTTTTGTTAAACCTCTCCACCAGACCATTGGTCTGGGGGTGGTAAGGAGTTGTGAACCGGTAGGTCACTCCACACTCCTTCCACATGGCCCGCATGTACGCTGACATGAAGTTGGTCCCCCTGTCGGACACAACTTCTTTGGGAAAACCCACTCGGGTAAAGATTCCCATCAGGGCCCTAGCCACAACAGGTGCTGTTATGGTCCTCAGAGGTATTGCCTCTGGGTACCGTGTGGCATGATCCACCAGGACCAGGATAAACCTGTGACCAGCTGACGTTGGCGGATCTAACGGACCCACAATGTCGATGCCCACCCTTTCAAAGGGGGTGCTAACGACAGGAAGTGGTTCCAGGGGAGCTTTCAGCTTCACCCCTGTTTTCCCACTGGCTTGGCAAGACACACATGTCCGGCAGTAGGTATCGGACGACACTTTCATCTGAGGCCAATAAAAGTGTGGGACAAGACGGGCGAAGGTCTTGTCTTGCCCCAGGTGTCCTGCCAAGGGGATCTCGTGAGCCAACTCCAGAAGGAAGGCTCGATAACGTTGAGGGACTACCAAGGCTCGTGACGATCCATGTGGGGGTGCCTTGGGTTCACTGTAGAGGAGGCCATCCTCCCAGTAAACACTGTAGTTCCCTTCAACGTTCCCTGCTGCCTGGGCTTGGGCCTGACGCCTTAGCCCCTCAAGGGTAGGGCACTCCCTCTGGCAGAATTCCTCCCTGGACGGGCCTCCCTCCACGTGCCACTCGGCCGGGATGGGTAGGTCCTCCAGTTTGGTAACATCCCCCACCGCAGACTCCTGGTCCACCACCTCCGGTGGCCTATCCGTCCTACGGGGTGTGGACGCCGAGGCAGGATCCTCCTGTCCTCGGTTCTTCCCTTGACTGGCAGCTGGCTGGGCCTTTGTTCCAGGCTCCAGCCGAAACGAACTCCCTCTCCGGGTAGTCGCGGACCTTGTGCTGACACAGGCCCAGTCACGTGTACCCAGCATCTCAGTATGAGTCCGGTATTCCACCTCCTTCCAAGCATTGTGCTCCATGTCATTCCCCAGCAGACAATCAACTGGCACGGCAGGGCTTACGGCAACTCGAAGTGAACCTGCAACCCCCTCCCATTCAAAGGGAACCTCGGCCACTGGATAGTGGCCTGTTCTGCCGTCAGCCATCGCGGCTGGGTGGAGTACATCGGGAATTACCTGCTCTGGAGACACCAGTTGGCTACGTACCATAGTCATACTGGCTCCTGTGTCTCTCAGAGCCTCCCCTCTTTGGCCGTTGATGGTGACCCACTGCCCTTACTTTACGGTATTTGCGGGCACCTGGATCTTAGGAACCATCTCCCGTTCTCCCAGGGACACTAAAGTGACACCCGCCCACTCCCTTCCCTTAGTTAAGGGCATCTCCTCCCCGAGCACTGCACTAGCTACTCCGGGGGTCTTTCCTCCAATGGGAGGGGGTGGTCGTTTCGGGCACTTCGCATCTCCCTTATAGTGTCCAACGCCACCGCACTCGTAGCAATGGACAACCCTTGGCTGCTGACTCTGGCCAGGATTAGGGTTTCTGGGTGGGGTAGCCCTAGGGGTGAATCCTGTTCCCTTTCCTTGGAAATTATTTTGGGGGCCTTTGGAGAACTCCTTTTTCTTTTCCCCTCCCTCTTTCTTCTGGGGGGCGCACTGTCCGGCCTTTTGAGTATCCCCTCCAGTCCCCCTTGTGGACACCCGGGTACTAGCCCAAATGTCCGCCTCCTCAGCAAGCTTCCGGGGACTGGTCAGCTTGCTATCCACCAGGTGTTGACGCAGTTCAGGGAAACATTTTTCGAGCAGGTGTTCCTTCAGTACTAAATCAAACAACCCCTCGTAGTTCCTCACTTCACTGCCCTGAATCCAACCCTCTAGTGCCTTCTTTGCATAGTCCAGGAAGTCCACCCAATTCTGTGTGCCCAGTTTGTGACTACCCCGGAACTTCTGTCTGTACTTTTCGGGTGTTAGTCCAAACTTTCTTATGAGCGCCAGTTTCATGGTGGGGTAGTGGGTCTGCTCATCCTCCTCTAGGGCCAATAATGCATCCCTACCAGCTGGAGGCATGTACTTGTACAATCCCCCTCCCCAGTACTTCTCTGGAACCCCATGGGCCCTTAACGAGACCTCATAGGCCGCTAGCCACTTGGCGATATCATCACCCGCCCCATAGCTAGCTACTATGTCCTTTGGCAGGTAGGGTTTGGGTTCCCTGGTGAACTCTTGGTCTTTGCTGCCACCATTAGGAACAGTTTGTGCCCCGACTCTTATGATCTGAAGATCTATCTCTTTCAGCCTTAACTCGTGAGCCATCCTCTGTTCCTCCTTCTCTTTCTCCAGCCTTGCTAAGTCCCATGTGAGCTGTCTTTTCTCCCTACGGTCGGTTAACTCCACTTCAGATAAGCCACCGCTAGAGACAGTGCTGCCCTTCCTGGAAATGGTTCTGGGCCCCGCTACTAGGTTCCCCACCTCAGGTTGGTACATCCCAGCCCCCTCGCTGTCAGGCTCTCCATCCCTGTCTTCCTCCTCAGCCTTGCTTTCTCGTCGTGCCTCCCCCCAAGCCCTTAAGCTGGTTTGTAATTCAGCCTTCTTGGCACCTGGGGGACAGTACACCCCCTCTCTCTGACAGAACTCTCTGAGTTGGGCCACAGTATAACTTTCCACATTTTCTAAGACAAATTCCATTTTGCCCACTCAGAACAGAAGACAGGTTTTTACAGAAGCAATGCAGGGGGGTACCTTATATAATACCTCCTCCCACCACCAGAGTAAATTTGGAAAAACAAAAACTCACAATTAGGAAGGCCGCTTTGAGAAAACTCCCGGTGTAGGCCTATGGACTACCCACAGTTATTGTCGAGTATACGTAGGCACAGCTCAATCCCGCCGCTGAACACCAATCATGTTAGAAAAACCCACTCCCACACCGGAAGGGTGGTGGTGGTGTTCTCCCAGACACGCTGTGGTAGCTTGGCTCGAGCGGTAAGGAAGGCACCGTGTTAAGCATACGACATACCCACACAATAACCATGCGTGCATCCGTTCCAAAAACGACACTACACCTTAAAAATTATGAAAATATCTCTGTGTTTATCTTCTTTTCTCTTAGTTGCTGATTAAATAAATAATAATACAATCACAGTACACAAGCTTCTCCTTAGAAAGTGCAGGTCAAATAAATAATAACACTTCACAGGTGCAATAAATAGGATCAGGTCAAATAAATACTGTGAGGGAATAAATACTGTGCAGGAATAAGTTAGCTCAGGTCAATAAATACATTACAGGAATAACTTAGATAAATACAATAAATACAGTACCCTCAATAAATAATATCAGCCAACAATGACATTTGTAAAATCAGATCACATTTAAAATACTATGGGCTGATTTGGCCCAGGCACAGCTTGTGGTTAGGTGGATGGCCTGAGGGTGTCTCACCTAGCTTGGGTAAGGCTGAGGCTAAAACTGAGGTAGATCAAGGGTAATCTAGGAATCTGGCTCTCCCAAACTACACAACCCCTCACACAGGTCACTGTATCAGTCTCAGTCCACCCCTGGCACTTCCAGGCTGGTCCTAACACCTCTTTATCCCCTAGGATGGTCTCTTAGAGCTCCACAGGGCCTTAGGCGCCCTCTATTCCACTTACTGCCCTTTTTATGAAGCTCCGACGCCGCTGGAGTCGTGTCGACGCCGTGAGGCGGTTCCGGTTCGATGTCGGCGGCCTCGGCGCAATGACAGTTCTTGACGACGCCGGTAGGCGGTTCCGGTTCGATGTCGGCGGCCTCGGCTCGATGTCAGTTCTTGACGACGCCGGTAGGCGGTTCCGGTTCGATGTCGGCGGCCTCGGCTCGATGTCGACCTCCGGTTCGATGACGTCGGGCAGTCTTGGCTCGATGTCGACTTCGGGCGGCTCCGGTTCGATGACGTCGGCCGGCCTTGGCTCGATGTCGACTTCCGTAGGCTCCGGAGTGCGATCTCCACTCCCGACCTCCGGTGCTCCTCTCCTCGGGTTCCGGCGACTCCGGAGTGCGACCTCCACTCCCGACCTCCGGCACGATTCTCTTCAGGTTCCGGCGACTCCGGAGTGCGATCTCCACTCCCGACCTCCGGCACGCTTCACCTCGGTCTCCGGCGACTCTGGAGGGCGGACTTCACTCCCCCGTCGACGCCGCACACTCGACCTCAGGTGACTTCCTCCTCGACCTCTGGTACTCTCTACGACCTCCGTCGGCGCCCTCTCTCGACCTCTGGCAGCTCCGGGTACGATGTCTGCTTTCCAGTCAGCGCCGCTTCTCCACCTCGGGCTCCAGGTCTCTAGGCTTCTCGACGTCGGACTTCAGGTAGTTACCAGTAACCAGGTCAGGAACTTGCTGTTCTTTACTTTTAAGGCCTGTTCCTGCTGTCCAGGTCCTTAAGATGTTTTTTCTTGCTTTCTCCCACACAGGGCTCCAGGCTGGGCTCAGTCAGTAGGGACTAGTATCAAGGGTGGGTTTATGGACCCCACTCCAGGCACAAGTTTCCACCCCTGCTGCCTCACTCCTTCCTCCTTCAGGTTTCTGCTGCTCTCTCTTCACCAGTCAGGTGCCAACTGCCAGCTCCAACTGTCAACCCTGGGTTAGCTTCCCAACATTCTAAACCGCCTCCAACTGTCACAGGGTTCCAGAATGTTGCAGAAGGTTCTAGTAGGTTCCAGAGGGTTCTGATGATGTCACAGGTGGCCACCATTTTGTGCTCCAGGCCCTCAGACAGAAGTTCCAGGGGTAGATAAAATGGCTCCCTGAATCTGCATCAATACTAAAAAGTCTGGTGGTTCCCAAAAAGGAAAAATACTAACAGGGTTTGAGGCAAAAGTGGGACAAAATAAATAATGATGAGGAGGGACCACCCAAAGGGCTGACAGGTCTAACAATTGGCTTTTCCCTATTTGGTCTGATTGGTACATTTAACTTGCATGTAAGTCCCTAGTATATGGTGTATAAAATGTATCCAGGGCCTAGGAGTAATTACGACTTTTGGACTGAGGCACCTATTGTGTCATCCACTACAGTGACATTGCAAGCCTGCTACAGTGTAAAACCTGCGAGGTGCCCTGTTAAAATAACTATTGTTGGCAGTTTACAGGTAAAGAACTACCTTTTAAATATTGGTAAGTCTTGTAGACTACAAGGCAAAGTGCATGGTATATGAACGTGGGGGAGATAGGAAATTAATACTGCCATGTCCTACAGTGAGTGACAAGGCCAAGCAAAGCTGCTTTCACTGTGGAAGGCCTACCTGTCCAATTTAGAAAAGCCGAGTACAGATTAAAATACTAATACTGCTAATTCAGGTAAGACACCAGCTAGAAAAAAAGATTCCACTATTATTAATATTTCTTAAAAATCCAATTTAATGGTAAGTTGGATTTGTACTAATTACTAAGAAAAAGTAACTTTTAGATAGTTACCCTTTACCTTCCTGAGGTTTCAGAAGATAACTATCATTAGCCATTGTCAACTCCCAGCCAATACTCAGACTTGAATGAGATGTGAACGACCTGTGAAATTCCTCCGATGAGCTTTTTGGAAGGGATGACTTCTCTGAACTATTCAGAGTCTTTAGAATGTGGGCTTCCTGTTTATGACACAGTTTCAAATTCTGCTTGATATGTCTGTTTGAGCCAAATGTAACACTTGGTGCACTTAAAGAGAAGAAAACATGATGTCACAATTCTTGTGTATTCCCTGTCTGGATGCTGTACGACCCTGTCTTTGTCCTACCAGGCATGTTTCCTAATTTGTTGTGGGTATAGGGTCTGCTTCAAACTGTACTTTAGTGTTAGATGTAGGGGGCACTAGTGAATACCATAGTGTACTTCCCTCCACACTGACAACCCTCAGATCCCAAGTTTAGTATGGCTGAAGACTGTTACCATCTCGAAAATACCCTGACACATGAAATTTTGGAACTAAGGAAAAAGTGGGTTGGGTTGCCCCCCAATAATGTTTAGTCCACTAGATAGGGAGTGCCCCAGAGTTATCCTCACCATAAAGCTAGTGACAACCATTAATGCAGCACTGAAGGCACACCATTAGAAAAAACGAAGACTCCAAGGGTCATTTGGCTGACATCCAGTGTAGCTATAGGGACACAACCAGCTTCAAGATGTTTTTTTTACAAAAGAGCCCATGAGACCAGTGGAAACTATGCTTAGACTGGATTTTGCTGTCGGTCTCTGTCTCATACCCTGAAAGTCTTTCCCTGATGTCCTTGGGGCTATAGAACCTATACACCTATGGTTGTTTGTCACTTGGAGGAAACTTCAACTTTTTTCTTCAGAAAATTGATAAAGTCCTCTATGCCTTGGGACTTACATTTTTAAAACACTTCACCAGGACCAATCAACATGTTGTATCCTACCATGGCTTCACTGTGGTAGGACTAAAATTGCGCCTAGGTCTCTGTCTACCACTGTCATAGACTATCATTAGGGCTTGGATATTTTTAGTGCTAATTCCACTTAAAACTTAAAAAATGGATATATATGCTTTCATTTATTGTTTTTTTTGTAGTTTTGGAGAAAAAATTTGTATTCATTTTCACTCTATTTTCCAAATTCGGTTTGAGATTTTTGTTTGTTTGGTGTTTTGACATAGTGGTGGGCAGTTGCCCACACCAAATAATGCAATTTCTTACAATTACCCGCCATCTGTGAATGTTACATCTTTCTCATAGTGTTAGAGTGCCATAACCTGGTTTCACTCTTTGGAAGTGATTACCGCAACTTTGTGCGCAGCCTCACTCATTTAGTTTCAGTCCCACAACTTAGAGTCGGTACTCACTCACAGGAGGATAGTCAGACTTCTTGAGCATTTTCAATATTACCTTTGACGTAAATGCAGTCAGACACCAGAAATGTTGTTAAATAACCAAAAACAAACCTCAAATCTCACTCCTGTGGCTTTCTGACTTGAGATCTCTACTGAGGCTGTGCCAACATGTGGATAGCTACTGGTTTAAAGGAATCCAGCAACTGTGGACCTAGGATCAGGATATCAAAAATGTGAGATTTGTGATGAGAACATTTATATAAAAAGTCTTCTGCCAGTGCCGTGTGAAATTTTCATTAATTTATAGTAGAGTAGGGTTAATAAAAGAAGACCGTGAAGACATGTAGGATGCAATGGTGGTGAGGTGTTAGTGTACAACGAAATATGACAGACGGGATATACAAGAAGGAGTAGGGTGTTGATATTACAAAATCAAATCATAAGTTGGAATAAGATAACACAATTTCCTCATCAATGACTTTGCATCAGCTCTTGGCCCAAAACAGACACTAATGATCTCACCTGAACATCAAAGATGGGCATCCTCTTCCAGATCAGGTTTTCAGAAGCTACTACCCAAAAAGGCAAAATACAAAAAAGCATCAGAGTGCATTGGAACTCGGTTTTGAAGGCACTGAGGACAAGGTGGTATTGGTCCGCCCAGCACTTGTTGATCACCAACTAGTGGGACAGGAACAGGAAGGGAGGGACAAATTTCACGACCATCTTAAATGATGGCCAAACTACTGGAGTGCCCCGGGGGCGCAGCGGGCATTTGCGTCTACTTTGCATGCCCTCAGGGCATTTTGGTATTACAGATAGTACCGCAGACGCTTATGCGTCCCCTTCTGTAATACCGTAGCACTGGCGCACATAAAGCACCAGCGCTATCATCAGAGGGCATTCTCTCATTTGCATGGGGGCGTGGCCTCATGCAATTGAGGCAATCCCTTTACCTCTGTGGCCGTGGTGTATTACAGACGCGGGCACAGAGGCCAAGAAGCTGTCAGGAGGCGTACTGAAAGTGCGTCGCACACAACATCAGTGTGCCCCCTGATAGCAGCCCTCTGGAGTGGGCAGAGGAGATCCCATGGACCCCCCCAGACATCTCCTTACAGGTGTGTGCAGTCATTTACTGCACCCGCCTGCAAGGGGATCTCTAATTCTCCTTCAAAGTGCAGGCGGGTTGCTACTTGCACTGTGAAACATGGAGTGGCTTCAAAGCAACTGCTCCATTTTTCACCTGAATGCGCTGCCACCAGGGTAACACAGGTTCATGGCTGCCCCAGGGGCACAGCACTCACTATAATGTGGCACATATTCCGGGTTAGCGCTGGGCACATCTTTTGAAAGGTGCACCCAGCGCTAACCAGGAAAATGTGCAGCATACTGTAATTCGGCCCCATATTTACTGTCATTGGTAGTTCACCTCCACGAGGACAACTTTGCACGTATCAGATTGGGGAAGCAGGATGAACTGACTGACAAGATCCCAGTCTGTAGAGGCGTACGACAGGGTTGCGTCCTGGCTCCCACACTTTTCTCATTATACATCAATGACAATGTATCCTTTCTCTCTCGGGTTGAAGCAGACGCACCCTCATTGGCCCATGTTAAAACCCCAAGACTCCTATTTTCTAATGATATACTTTTGGTCTCTAAGACTCAGAGTGGGCTATAGAAACTCTTGGTACGCTTTGAATTCTGTCTCACTAGTGGACTGGAGATCAACTTTACTTACTTGAGAAAAACCTTTAGCTGGTGCATGTCCTGGAAACCTCATCTCATCAAAGCTGCCCTAAAACTCAAGCAAGCACCAGGGGCAGTCCTTACAGAATACAAGGCCTATTATACCAAGCCTATCCCACCTGTGCTTCAACTTTATGAAGCCAGCGCCTTGCGGTCAGCATTATACGGAGCTGAGTTGTGGGGTTTCTCTAATATTGATAAACTTATTAGCACCGAAAATATTTTTTTCACCATCTTGCGCTTCTTTCCCCAAGTACCCCATTGGTACCACTCTTTTTGGACATTGTTGTAAGAAGCCTTCCTGGTAACACCAGGTGACGCCCTCTGGTATACTGGACGTGGCTGTGGTGTACCCCAGAACTAGCTCACTATGCCTTAGCCCTCCAGGATGTCATTCAAGCAGGCCATCCTACTGACATACCTTGGCTTTTGAACATCTAAGAGTTACTCCACACTATAGGGGCACCTGAATTATGCTTACAATACCTGGTTCCCATCTAAACATTCTTGAAGAAGCTTTTTTGGTCAGCGATAGAGGCAAACGATCAAAGAAGAGCAGACTTACCCAAACTGGCCCAAGAATTTCTTGATTTCAAGTCTTTGAGAGGTTATTAGCCATACTGGGGGAAGTTACCGTCCCTATTGATAGGAAGGTATACTTTCAATTTAGAGTGGTCACCCTCCCGTTGAAAGCTTTCACCAAGTGTTTGACTGCTGGGGCTATTGATGCATGTCCTGCATGCTCTTCTTCGGTTGTGAGTGTTGCGCTTGTTTTCTTCACTTGCCCAGCCTATGCCTGCCCCGCAGACTTTGGTTAGCTCCCACCTGTAGACGTTTACAACAGCATAACCACTTGGCTGCAATTCATAATTTGAGGTCTGATTGCAGTTTATCGCTTGCCATACCTGCAAGTTCCTGGGGGGCATGTGGATACTTCGTAGAAAGACACTACCCACTCCTAACTCCCTTTGACTGACTTTTAGTATTTTATCTTGTCTATGCAAGTTGATAACAGATTTTATTACGGCACTTCCAGCATTTATTTGTAACCTGTAGCGGCTGCTACTGGGTGAGGGTGGTGGGGCAGGGGGTGGAGGCGGGGGGTTAATTAATAAATATTAAAAACACTTGCCTTCGAACAGCCGGCCAGCCGGACGCCATGTCCCCTACATCTCCTCCTTCTTCCTCTGCACTCCAGCCGGCATCAGGAAGCACCCGGCACACAGGCTCCCCTGAGCCAATCACAACGGTGCAATGCAGCGTTGTGATTGGTCAGAGAGCTGTGGATCGGTGCTCAGACTCAAACAGGGAGCCTGTGCATGTTCCTGACCAGGCTGTGTAACGCAGCCTAGTAGGAACATGCAAAGTGCGCATGAACTGTTTGGTCGGCCCAAGAGGGCCGGGCAAACACTTCATGCGCACTTTGGGAGTGCAAACCACTCCTCCCCTAGCCAGCCTGCCCCGCCTCACACTGCACACAGGCTGCATTCAATAGGAAAAATAACATGACAATAATGATACATTATTATCATTTTATTTTTCCTTTTTGCACAGTGGGGCAACGCTCCTCTGCCTTAGCGGAGGAGCCGCCATTGTTCGTAACCTTTGATTGCTTCATGTCAGACTGTACTGAACTTTATTGTTTTTACTTATTTATTTATTATACACTGCTGTATTTGCACTTGCTCGTTTATGGCCCTGGAGGCCGAAATATAGTTATTTGAACTTAACTGAATAAATCTTTAGGGAACTATTCAGAACAGATAGTTTCTAATTTGGTTTCCAACCTTTTTTAGTGAAGGCCAGGTTACAATTTTTTCATCTTCTACTGGGCAGAGCAGAACCTCACAGGATGTGCTGCCACGCGGAGGAAGTGAAATCACAGGAAGTGACACTGCAATGTGGCACAAAGTCCAAACAAAATCAAGCATTGGCAAAGTCAATAGAGCTTGCCTATACAAGACCGATTGGATTTGGCAATGTGTTTTTGCCAAGTTGTATACCAGTGTGGCTGCTGTTCATCATGGCTAAAAGTTAGTGGTGTGGAGTGTTTTAGAGTGGGGGGAGTAGAGTATTGTAGAGTGGATTTGTTGGACTAGAGTCTTGTAAAATGGAGTGGGGGGGTAGAGTTTCGGAGATCTGAGTAGAAGAATGTAGAGTTCATAGGTTAAGTGGCAGAGAGTGTTGTAGAGTGCATGGTTTATAAAGTGGAGTGGCGTACAGTGGACTGAGGTGAAAAAGGTGGAGTAGGTTGGGGTGATTGAGGGAGTGGATTGGGTTGGGGTAGAGTAAGTTGGATCAGTGGAGTGGGGTGAACTGGAGTAGGTGGAATGGATGGGGTCGATTGGAGTGGGTTGGATTAGATTGGTTTGGAGTGGATGGATTGGAATGATAGGACTAGATTGTGGTGGGGTGGATTGGATGAGAGTAGGTTGTTTTGGAGTGTGGTGAATTGGAGTGGGGTGGATTAGGCTGGACTGGATGGAGTGGATTAGAGTGAGGTGGTTTGGATTGGAGTGAGGTGAATTAGACTGGACTGGATGGTGTGGATTGGATTGGAGTGGGGTGGACTGGAGTGGAGTGGGGTGGACTGAAGTAAGGTGGAATGGACTGGGGTAGATTGGATTAGAGTGGGTTGGGTTGGATTGGAGTGGGGTGGATTGGGTGGGAGGGACTTGATTGGGGTGGATTGCATTGAGGTGGGGTGGATTGGGTTGGGATGTAATTGAGTGGGGTGGACAGGAGTGGGGAGTGGTGGGATGGAGTGTCGTGGATTGGAGTAGTGTGGATTGGCGTGGCGTGGAGTGGGGTATATTGGATTTGACTGAATTGAGGTGGGTTGGATTGGTGTGAGGTGGATTGGACTGGATTGGATTGGATCAGAGTGGGGTGGATTGCAGTGGGTTGAATTGGAGTGGGGCAAATTGTAGTGAGGCAAATTGTTTTGGATTGGAGGGGGCAAATTGTTTTGGATTGGAATGGGGCAGATTCTTTTGGATTGGAGTGGGGCAGGTTTTTTGGATTGAAAAGGGTCAGATTATTTTGGATTGGAGTGGGAGGATTGGGAGGGAGTGGGGTATATTGGATTTGGCTAGATTGAGGTGGATTGGGGTGAGGTGGGTTGGATTGGAGTGGAGTAGGGCAGGTTGGAGTGGGGGGGAATGGAGTGGGGAGGATTGGAGTGGGGTAAATTGGAGTGGGGCAAATTGTTTTGGATTGAAATGGGGTAGATTCTTTTGAATTGGAGTGGGGCAGATTGTTTTGGATTGGAGTGGGGCAGATTGTTTTGGACTGGAGTGGGGAAGATTAGAGTAGGATGAATTGAAGTGTGGGTGATTAATTTTGACTGGAGTGGGGCCGATTGCTTTGGATTGGAGTGGGGTGGATTGGAGTGGGCAGATTGTTTTGGATTGGAGTGGAGTGAATTAGAGTGTGGCAGATTAGAGTGGGACAAAATGGTGTGGGGCAGATTGGAGTGAGTCAAAATGGAGTAGGGCAGATTAAAGCGGGAAGATTGGAGTGAAGCAGATTGTTTTAGATTGTAGTGGGGCAGATTGGAGTGGTGCAGATTGTTTTGGAATGGGAGTGGGTTAGATTGGAGTGGGGCAGATTGTTTTGGATTGTGGGGCATATTGTTTTGGATTGGAGTGGGACAGATTGTTCTGGGTTGAAGTGGGGCAAAAATGGAGTAGGGCATATTGGAGTGGGACAGATTGGAGTGAAGCAGATTGGAGTGGGACAGATTGGAGTGGGGCAGATTGTTTTGGATTGTAGTGAGGCAGATTGAAGTGGTTCAGATTGTTTTGGAATCAGAGTGGATTAGATTGGATTGGGGCAGATTGTTTTGGATTGTTGGGCAGATTGTTTTGGATTGGAGGGGGGGCAGATTGTATTGGATCATAGTGGGGGAAAAACTGGAGTGGGCCAGATTTTCTGGATTGAAGTGGAGCGGATTGTAGTGGGCACATTGTTTTGGATTGGAGTGGGGTGGAATACAGTGGAGCAGATTGGAGAGGGGCAGATTGTTTTGGATTGGAGTGGGAATATATTAGAGTGGGGATGGTTGTTTTGGATTGGAATGGGGCAGATTGGAGTGGGGCAGTTTCTTTTAGATTGGATTGGGGCAGATTGTGTTAGATTGGAGTGGAACAGATTGTTTTGGACTGGAGTGGGGCAGATCATTTTGGATCGGAGGGGGGCAGACTGTTTTGGAGTGGAGTGTGGCAGACTGTTTTGGATTGGAGTGGGGCAGATTGTTTTGGATTGGATTGGTCTTGGGTGGACTCGATTGAGTGGGGTGGATTGGTATGGGTTTGAGGTGGGGTGGATTGGCAAGGTTTGGAGTGGGGCAGATTGGAGTTGGGTGGATTGCGGTGTTCTGCACAATTATGTGTTAAAGCATCATTTCAGAAACTACACATAAGATAGAAACAGTGTTGGTTCGCAATAGAAACAATATTTAGAACAAGGTAATCCTCATCTTTTGAGAACAGCGCCCATGAGCAAAAAACAAAAGAAAATGAAAAGCAAAGTGAGAAATAAAGACAAAATAAAAGAAAGTTAACTGTAAAAAAAATGTTTTGCAAGATGCAAACTTCTCTTTAAATAGTCCTTGCCAGGAGTTTGAATTGGCGCGGATTTTATTATGTAGATTTGGTAAGGCTTCCCAATCTGCAAAAATTAATTATTTTGCCTTAAACCTTCACCTGTGGGCTGCTTTAACCCTGGTGATCTCTGGGCCATCAGAAAGGGGCCCTTAGCATTGAAAAGGCCTCTGGGGTCAGTATCTGGTTATAGTATTTCACTGCTGTCCCCCATAAGGAGCCGAACACCAGCACCTCTGAGTAATTTGCCCCTACAGATACCCTGCTGCTTACCCCACCCACCCCCACGGCGAGGCTCCACATTAAACAGAGCCTGGTGAAGGACAGCTGTTAAACCCCATGGAAATTGTTTTGCCTTGCGGTTTACAAGCTACAAGGGCTAAACCGGACTACCATACATTTGACAGAGTTACAGTATAATATTCAAAGGGTACCAGAAACATGCAATTGTCACCCAAGCATTATCGAAACACGTAAACAACAGTCTACCAACATGGAAGCTGAGCTGTGGTTCTCGGCTAGTTTACAAAGTCCCAGTCCCATGCTCCATATAAACGGCATTACACCCAGGGAAAGGCATACTAAAATATAGGCCAGTGATATGTGCTTGCCACAAATGAAAGGTACAAATTTATTTCAATAAAAGCATTAGTTTAATTATCAAGGCGAACAGTCAGAATATCGAGTTTTAAATATCGACATACACAAATATCGAGTTGGAAATATCGTGATACTGAAATATCGACAGCAAGAATATCGTGGAAAACATATCGACTTTAAGGTAAGAAATATCGTTTTTTAATATATCGAAGTTAGTAATATTGTTTGCAGAAATATAGTTGTTTAAAATATCGATTTTTTTTGTTTTTTTTGTTTTATGTATTTTAGTATGTATCATAAAAGACGTTGACATTTAAAACATAATTATCCAGTTCATTTTCGTAGGGCGTTACATAGTAATACAATAAAATATTAGTCACAAGGAAAATAGATCCACAATGATACAGTGCTTAGATATATGATAAATAGATATTTTAAAATAAATAAAACTTCTGACGGTTGTACTGCAAATATCTATAACAGTAGATTCAGCTTGTCAGTAAAATTGACCAGGTCGGTACACTTAAAACAAATTAAAATGACCTCATCTTTTTAGCTCGTATAGCCCACATCCAACTTAGAAACTTGGCAACTGCAATCACTATAGGTTCATCAGTTTCTGTTTATAAGATCCTTAATGCTTTGTTGCCAGAGCTAATGCCCAAAGACAAACAAATTGGTTTTAGCCACTTGTGTCTAGGAAGTTTATAAACGGGGCAAATGAATAAAATATGTACTAGAGATTCGTTCTGAGTTGGACAAAAGGGGCATTTGCTGTGATTCGTGGCATGCCATTTACTAACAAACGAATTGATTGGGAGTGAACCCACTCTTAGTTGGTGATAAAGTTTCCTATCATTAAAAACAGTGATAAAATCCCAGTACCCTTCATACTCTGTATCATGTTTAAGCTCTAAGAACTCCCTTGTTAGTGACGGCCTTGTTATGGAGGAAAAGCGCTTCATTTTGACCATACTCCAATACATTGCCTTGAATTCCTTCTTTGAGGGAAAGACATTATCAACAGGGTTTTCCCACAGTCGGCTCATCCCCATCTCGCTCAATATGACTTTAACCTGTCTCAGCCAGGGGATTTTACGCATACGGTCTGCCTCCTTGACTTCGCGAAGGGCCTGAGCGTACAGGGACAATTCTGTTGTAACCCAGAGCCTTCTCCAGTAAGCCACTGGTCTATATCGTGCCTTATCCTCTATAAGATAACATCCCATATCTATATAGAGGGGCAGCAAAGGAGTTGATTAGGGAAGACCAGTTATGCCCCTCAGGAACTTATTTTGGGCTATCGACAATGGGGCTAGGTTGTCAAATCCCCATAATTCAGCCCCGTATAAAACCGAGGCACTAATGTTGGAGTTGTAAATTTTTAGGACTGGAGCTACAGGCTTAGTATGGGAAAGACGCTGTTCCTATAAAAGGGCACCAGACAATTGGGCGTGTTTGAGGACCAATTTGTCAATGTGCTGTTTCCAATCGAGTTTTCTACCTAGAGTAATGCCCAAATATGTAAAAACATGAGTCTGCTCTAAAGTGACTTCATTCATAGCTGCTCTACCATTTATGATCTTATGTTTATGTAAAATCATAAATGTGGTTTTCTCCACATTAACTATACGGTCGTGGTCCTGACAAAACTCCTCAAATCTAACAATGGCCGTCTGGAGACCCTTTTGAGTCTTAGATTATGAAATACAAAATATCACATTTTTTTAACAAATGTGCAGTGGGAATAGTCATTTTTACCCCTCCGCTATCCAACACTTTCCCTACTGTTGCACTCACTGGAGAGGGAATAGTGAATTTTACCCCTTTGCTATCCAACAGTTTCCCCACTGTTGCACTCACTGGAGTGGGAATAGTAATTTTTACCTATCCGCTATCCAACACTTTCCCTACTGTTGCATTCACTGGAGTGGGAATAGTATTTTTTTCCCCTTTGCTATCCAGCACTTTCCCTACTGTTGCTCTCACTAGAGTGGGAATAGTAATTCCTACCCCTCCGCTATCCAATACTTTCCCCAATGTTGCACTCACTGAAGTGGGAATAGTAATTTTTACCTATCCGCTATCCAACACTTTCCCTACTGTTGCATTCACTGGAGTGGTAATAGTAATTTGTTCCCCTCCGCTATCCAATACTTTCCCTACTGTTGCACTGAATAGAGTGCAAAATGTAAGTTTGAAAATTATTAGATATTTTAATGTTTTCATTTATAATATATATTTTTTTATTAGATTTCATGTTATAGGTGTATGTGTGTGTGTATATATATATATATATATATATATATATAGTTGTACATTTTTATATATTTATAACATTTTAAAATAAATGAAAATTATTAGTTTATTAATTGTTTTAAAGTAAATATACATATATATATTATATTTTATATATGTATGTTTAAATTTTTTCATTTACATTTATTTATTATATTTGTTAAAATGTACATTGCATCTAAATTAAAAAAATTAAGTTAATTTCATTATTTCATTTATTTAACATTATTTTTTATATTTTAAAAAAACAATATTTTTTACATCGATATTTTTTAAATCAATATTATTTTTTCAATATTTTTGTACTTTACATTATAAAGATAGCATGTCGAAATTTTTCATCGATATTTATGTGTCGATATTTGTGTATGGGGATATTTTGGTAATCGATATTATGTCAGTGATCCAATTAAAACATGATCAAACAACAAGGAGTTTAAATTATGCAGGTGCATCAGCTTAACAACGAAATGCATTATGTGATGATGACAAACGTGCAGGTAGGTCTTGGTTGAAATGAACGATCATCACATCAATGCAATGTGCTTTTAATAGTGGAATGACAGTGCAAGGAATAAAACACATCAGCCTGAAGCACAACTAAACATTCAATCTCCACTTATCGCTTTCTTGTGGAACATGTTAAACTATTCCTTTTTTCCTTGTGGAATGGGAGCGGTTTGTCTGGATTCTCAGAGACTAGGGGGGGTCATTATGATAACGGGCGGATCGCCACCGCCCGTATGGCGGTGGCGATCCGCCCGCCAAAACCTACCGCCCGCATGATTTCCCCCCCGCCACATTATGATGGCGGGGGGGACCCCGGCGGACGGGAAGACCGTCCGCTGGTTTTCCGCGGGTAGGCAATCTGCCCAATTGCCTACCGGGCGGTAAAGCCCAGGAATATTAGGATGATGGCGGGGAATTGCCTTTCCATGGCGGAAACTCCGCCATGGAAAGGCAGACGGTTTTGGCTTAGGGGACCCATTGTGGGCCCCCAGGGTGTTTTGGGGATGGGGGTGCACCCCCCTGCATTGTCATGGACATGGTGGCAGGCACCTCGCGGTGCCTGTCACCTTGTGCATGACAATCCACACAGTGCATTCCCAGCATTGTGGCGGGCGGTGCTGTCAGCACCGCCCGCCACAATGCTGGGAATGGAGGATGCTACCACCACGGTGGCATCCTAATTGCAGGTGCAGGACCGCCACACCACTGGTGGCCGGTCCCAGCACCACTAGGGTGGCGGGCAGACTAACGTCCGCCCGCCAGCCTAATGAGCCTCTAGATCTCAAGATTAAACATAAACAGCAGCCCTTGGTATACTTTGGCATTTAAGCAATATTTGAAGTCAGAGAAAGAAAAGAAAACAGTGTCTGACATTTGATCTCTGGGGCGAGTGAAAACACCAGCACTCCTGACAAGAGTGCTTTAACAAAGAAAAAAAGAAGTTCCTGATTTGGTCATAAAATGAGGGATAGGGTACTTAGTCCCTGCTCTCGGAGAGGAGTAAAAACAGAGGGAGAGGAATAACAAATGTATGCCATGGACAAATGGAGAGCAAGAATAGGAGAGTGACAATGGAGCCAGCAAATGGGAAGCCTATGGGCTGGCTGAAGCCCACAAAGTAGACACAGCATGTCTCTTCGAGACAGCGCAAGCGCTGTCTAGTTGTGACCTAAAACAAACATTTCCTAAGTACTAAGACATATAAAAACATTTTTGCAAAACTAGGAAGCTATTGCAAAATAACAAAAGTGTCAATTGCAGTAAGCCTATAATTCACATTTTCAGTATAAAGTACATATATTTTATATGTCCCTGATTGGCCCAAGGCATGCTATGGTGCACCATGAAATCAGCAAAAGATGGCAAATCATTGTCCTGCGTTTGCAAGTATAGGTCATTTCATCAAATAAAACTGACATTTTCGGTGCATGAAAGAGATTAGTGTGCAAAATGCAAATCAAAATCAGTCTCATCTCTTTTAATTGTACGCCTGGAGAACTAATCATTTAAACCTAAACATGGCACAATTGGAGAAAGAGTCATGGTGGAGGGGCGTCGTCCCACTGGCTCAGAGCCAGCAGGTGAAAAATAAAATTATATTTTACTATTGTTTATTTTTTACCTGCTTGCTTAGTCAGCGTGTGCAGAAAGGGGACCGGCCGGGGTCATAGGAGGACTGGTTTCTGCACTGTAAGTGCGCATATGTGTTTGGCCAGCTCTCTCAGGCCTGCCAAACATACATTCACACTTAGGTTTCTTCAACCTCGCTGTATTGAACAGATGGGCTGGAGAAACAGCACAGACTCACTGTCCTGAGTGGAGCGTCAGAGCAGCCCACTCAGGCCAATCCCGCACTGCTTTCATGCTTGAGAGCAGCGTGGGGATTGAACAGGGAGTCTCTGATGCTGACCCAGGGGCTCTGGGACTGAGAAAGCTTCAAAGAACGGAGGCACAAGGGGGCAGAAGTAGCATCAGGTAAGTTATTTTTTTTTAACTTGCACTCTCTCCCCCACCCTCCCCCTGCCACGCTCAACCCCTGCCCTCACTCACTCCCCCCGGCACACCACTGTTTACATTCGTAGGACACCATTGGTGTCATGAGGTTGCCAGATGTCTTTCTCCAAGGTCTCCTACCTATCATCCTTTTGTGCCTCAATAAAGGGTGGATTTAGAGGATGAGCCCATTAAAATTGATGGAGATGAAAAAGTATGATGGGTGAGCAACGTTGTGTGGGAAAGGGGTATTAGGGAGTGCTTGTGCTCACTCCCTACAACATGGTAAAACTGGCATACACCTGATTGACATATTTAATTTACTTATAAGTCCCTAGAAAAGTGGTATACCATATATTCAGGGCCTGTAAATTAAATGCTATTAGTGGGACTGCAGCACTTATTGTGCCACCCACTTAAGTAGCCCCTTAAAACATGTCTCAGGCCTGCTATTACAAACTGTATGCAGTTTTAAATGCATCTTAACTTGGCAATATAAACCCCATGCCAAGCCTTAACCTCCCCTTTTTTTGCATATAAGTCATCCTTAAGATATGCCCTAGGTAGCCCGTAGGGCAGGGTAAAATGTAATTGAAAGGTTGGACATGTATATGTGTATATATATATATATATATATATATATATATTATCTACTGGCGGTCGCCAGTAGATAGTTATAGTTAGGACCGTGTTTCCATAGGAAATCCGCAACATTCTATTTGGAATAACTTTGGCGCCGGTCGACGAATCCTCGCGAAATTTTCAAAACTAATGGGGTGCTACGCTCCGCTCCTACCCTGAAAGTCTCGGGGGGATTCGTCAAGCAGGGGCTGAGAAAAAAGGGGGGTCCCAAAATGCGTTTTCCCCATGCATTTTTCCATAGGACCTTTAGACACAGCTACAGCCCGAACGGCTGAACAGAATTACTTGAAATTTGGCAGAGAGGTAGTCCTCAGGTCAAGGATGTGCCTTTTGTAGGTCTGGTGTAAATCTGTTCAGTAGGTCCTGAGAAAATAGCATTTAAATCAATATATACATCTGTAAGCGCGCTCCGTGCACTTACCGTAAGCTTACCGTACGCGTACGGTGCCGTGCACGAGCTCAATTCTGATTGGTGGTTACATGACTGTAAACATTCGAATCGGTCGAAATCAGGAAGTGTCGGCCGCCATTTTCTGTCTCTCGCACTGAGAAACAAAGGTGGGGAACGTGAAACAGGGGCAACGAAGAGAGTTGCAGACCCCCTAGTGTTTCTCAGGGGGTCCAAGAAGGACCCAAAAGTACGAAAAATAAATTTAATCATTTTAAAAAAAAATCGCGGGGTACGCGTACGGTAAGCTTACCGTACACGCACGGCAAAAAAAAAAAAAAAAAAAAAAAAATAAAGAAGTAACAATCACATTTATTAAATAAATTAAAGGACCCACAAGGGAGAAAAAAACAAATGTTACTGCGTAAAAAAGAGGCGAGGCGCGCATGGCATGGACTGCGCAACGTGGGCGCTCGGTGCGCGAAGCGCACCGAGCGCCCAGAGCGCGCGCACGGTGCGTCAAGCGCACCGTGCGCGCAGGGTGTGCGCATAGTGAAAAACCAGAAAAAAAAATAAAAAATAAATACATAACTTAGCATTTAAAAAACCGTACAAATTCACTGAAAAAACCATAGGTTTCACACACGTTATAGTTAGGAATTATCATTTACAAAACCTTGCAAATTCACTTAAAAAACCATAGGTTTCACACATGTTATAGTTAGCTGTACATTTCACTCGTAAAAAACCAATGAAATTCCACGTTATAGTTAGATCAGGTAACTATAACTTGCACGACCGCAATCCACAATGTGTAATTTCAGATGTCATCATTGATGTCATGAGTGATGTCACTGACCATGTCATGAGTGATGTACTATGTGACGTCATCAGCAGTTTATTGTGGGCGCGCAAGTTATAGTTACCTGATCTAACTATAACGTGGAATTTCATTGGTTTTTTACGAGTGAAATGTACAGCTAACTATAACATGTGTGAAACCTATGGTTTTTTAAGTGAATATATATATATATATATATATATATGTTTTACATTTCCTGATAGTGGAAAACTCCTACATTCGTGTTTCACTACTGAGAGGCCTACTTCTTCTAAAGGATAACATTGGGCTATCTTATTACATTTAATAAGTGCTAATGTTTGATTGGTAACAGGCCATCATTTTATGTTTGGTGTCTGAGAAACTGTAATTAAAAATCTTCTTTAATGGTAGTCTGATTTTAAGTTACAATTTTGAAAATGCCACTTTTGGCATTTCCTACCCTAACTATTTGGTGCCTGCAGCTAGTTTCTGGGTTGCATGACTGGGCATAGTTGTCAGTTGGACTTTGTTTATTCCTCCCAGACAGCCACACAATAAAGCAATTGGGTGTGCCTGGATGGGCCATCAACTGGCAGGATGGGGGGCGGAGGTATGCACAGACCCACTTGCAACTGAATAAGCTGTGCTATGCCTTCACACACAGGGCTTTTCACCCCTGCATTGTTCATGCAGACAACCAGGACAGGGAAAGCAGGAAACTTCAAGCATTTCAATTGGAATTCTCTAGAATTCTCCTACTTCAAAGGAGGGACCAAGAATAAAAATAGGACCCTTAGACCCACTCTTCAGTTCACTTTATGGACCTGCAGAAGGACTCTCAGAGGACTGCCTGCTGCTGTGGCCTGCTGTGTACTCCACAAGACTGGTCTGCTGCACCTGGAAGCACTGCTTTGCTGCCTGAAGCCTGCCCTGAACCCTCAGTGGCCTGCCCTGCTGCTTGAGCCCTGTTCCACTGCTTGAACCCAGAACTACCAGAGTGACTCCAAGGGCTAGTTGGCTGGCCTTCTGATCAAAGACTCAGGGACAGAAAGGGCTTCAACCATATTGAACTCATACCTGGACCCAGCCCCAGCCTGAGTGATTCCTAACCCCCACGTGGTGCCCCTACAGTCCTGGACTCTTTGGTGGTGGTATTACAGGTGTCCAGATAGGCAAAATCCCAAACTTAGGACTTGGAAACTTTTGGGTTGAAGTTGCTCTGTGAATCGAGAGGAGACTGGGGCCAAACCACCTCATCTATCCGCCCAAGGTGCATCGTTGGTTGGCCTGACTTTGCAGCTGCTCCCGCTACATTCTTCTCTGCAGCAGCAAATCCTCTCAAAGAGACTTAGGGGCCTATTAGGATGGCGGGCGGACGTGCGGAGCTGGGACCGTCCGCCATAGGTGCGCCGGTCCCACCCGCCGTATTAGGATGCGCCAGCCACACTGGCGAGTGCATCCTGGTAGGTTAACATTGCGGTCGGTGCTGTTGCCTGCAGCACTGTCCACAATGTTAAAATACCATGTTTTGCATTGCGATGCACAACGTGGCAGGCACTGCGCAGTGCCTGCCACCTTCAGCATGGCAATGTAGGGGGGTTCCATAGTTACCCCCCAAGTGCAGCCACCCGGGGGCCCACAACGGGCTCCGTGGCAAAATACTGTATGACTTTCCATGGCGGCATCATAGAAAGGCCGGTTAAAGATGGCATCCTAATCTGGTGGACAGTGCCTGCTAGGCACCACCACCATTTTGGGCTCCCTGGACCATCCGCCAGGCAATCGGGTCGATTGCTGGCGGCGGACGGTCTTTGCGTCCGCTGCGGACACATTCATGTTCCCACTGCCATCCTGATCTGGCGGTGGGAAATATCAGTTCGATGGCAGAAGGACCGCCACCGCAGGGCCCCTGCGATGGCAGTCATTTCACCATCATAATCAGCCCCTAAGTCTGCACATGGAAATCTTCACCGCAATTTCATCCAGCAGCTCCCCAAAGACAATGCCTCTGCTGAACTTTTAGCTTCTCAAATAATTTTTGTCCAAATTTCTTCGAAGTCTGAGGGTAGGCTGTTACCAGGCTCAATCCACTTTTTGTATCCAAGTCATGCTTGATCACGGTCCGCCATATTTTTCGACTTTAACCCGATCTCATGCAACTAGGTGTCTGTTGTTGGTGCTTTGATCTTTTAGGAGCTACCACTTTAAAAATTCATAACTCCTGTTCTACTTCTAGGACTTTTGTAATTTTGGTGTCAAATAACTTATTCACATTTACTCTATTTTACCAAATTGGTGAGGGATTTGTTCTGTGTTGTGTTTTCACTTTATTGCCGTTTGTGTGCTGCAAAAATATTTTACACATTGCCTCTCAGTTAAGCCTGATGACTTTTGTGCCAAGCTACAAGAGGGTTACGTACAGGTTAATTTAGTGACTTTTGTGGTTCACCCTGATGGGGTTTATGGCTTTTTCCTGAGCAGGGTTAACACCACACATAACCAACAACCAAGTTTCTCACAGGGGGTAAGCCAGGTAGGCGAATTTCACTTGTTGGAAGAATTACAAACTGCAAGCATTAAAGCGACAATAGAGTGACCAGACTTCCTCTAAATATGGGTGAGAGTACTTGAGAAGTGTAAGTCTGACATCAACATGAACGAACAAGACACGATGTGTGGCCATGTTTGGAAATCATATACCATATTTAGAGTTTGAAGGGCGGGATACTCCATCTCAAACATGGTGACTTCCCATCCGCCATACCACAAGTGCAGCATAGCCTATGGCACTTGTAACACTTGTAACACAGTAGACAGGATCACCTTAGTGTTATAATCTAAAATAATAACATGAAAAAATATGAATGTTATTGGGAATCCACTTGCTGAACTTTGAAGAGTATTTATAATATTATTACATGACATTCATTACACAATTTACGTGGTAAATAATTGGACGGCTTTGTTCAGGCTCAAGCAAGAAACTTGACTTGGCTCTCCCTATCAATTTGGTGGAGGTTCACCTCTAGGGTGCCAGTCCAGAATCAAAGTCAATTCATCAAAACTTGAAGAAAATGGCCATAGTATTTCACTAAAAATCATGGAGGCACTGGTAACCCGCGATTTTCCTGGTAGCAAGCCTAAATAGATTCAGGATATTGTTTATGAAGGTGGAAACTCTCAGGACATGTATCATCTGGTTCAAGTACTTTTTGGGCTTGAATATTATGGTGGTTACACCGTGCAGTGGTTGCAAAGTTGAATCCTTAAGAATATTGTCTTTGTTGATGGGAGAGTTGCTGCTCCACAGATCTGCTCGCCTGCTCCCTGGCTAGTTTGCCTATCTATCTTCCTGGTCCTTGCTGTAAAGCCACCAGGCACAGCCTATTGGCTTATAGTAGTTTCAGTTAATACTTTAATTTAGCCAATGCAATTTCTCATGTTTGCTCCGCTGTATATAGTTCAATTTCCAAAGCTTCGAATGTCACAACTGAACCCAAAACAACATTTCTGTAACAGGTCAACTGGGATTTCCATTAGGTGAGGAGCCATTTAACAGGTCTTTTTTGATACAATTTGGCGAGGGAGGCTGCATTTTCCCACCTGGCTACCACCTGGCTATCGCGGGTTTTAGTTTTTTTTTATCCATTTACTTTCCACCTGGCTATCGCGGGTCTTAGGTTTTTTTTTATCCATGTACTTTATTTTTATTTTGTTTTATTATTTTTGGAATGCGGTCTTGCAATGAAAGCAGGTCACGAATCGCCAGTGATAAAGCAATGTGGGAATAAAAAAGCACTGAAGTATTATTAGGACACCAGCACTGGCAAGAGATGTGAGTCATTGGGTTTTTGTGGAAGAATGAGATGTTTGCTTCCGGATCAAAGAGTGCTCCAGAGAAGAAGGCCTTGTTGGTGCAGATACCTGTCCCGTCCTAAATCCTTTCCTTTGTAAATTCCCTTTGTCCATTCCATGCTTTACTAACTATACATGTGCTTCCTATATACAGTCATGTTCACTACTCACAGCCTGATTGTAGCCACATCAGTATCTTTTAGATATGCATAAGACCTTATGGTTTTACCAAAATATGTGCATAATATTCTTACCTCAAGGGGCTCTCACCCAGTCCTCTTTATTCTTTAGTCTGTTATTGTGTCATTCACAACTTTTAGGTCTGGTGTTAGCCAGTGCTTGAAATGGAAAAATAGAAGTGCAGGTACTCGATACCAGAATACCTGTTTGTTTCTGAGAAGTGCCGGTACTCTCCAATTAAATGTATTACGTCACGCTCGAGAAGTGACGCTACTCTACCTCTCAAAAACAAAAAGTGCTGGTACTCCGTACCGGACAGTACCGGCCCATTTAAAGCACTGGTGTTAGCCAATACCTTTTGATTTTACTAAAATAAATGTATAATATAGTTACTTTGAGACATCCTTCGTCATCCATTGGTCTGTTATCTTGTCATTCGCATTTTCCTTGCGCCCATTTGGTCAGCCCACTTCACCAGTTGGCTAACTTCACTGTGACTGACGGCATCTGCCCTTTCAAAGAAAGTTGTTCCCTCCGGTGCAGGGCATATAATCACAATGTGTGCTTTTTGAGACCCAAAAATATTTCTATTTTTAGCCAATTTTTTTTAGATTGACCGTGGCAACAGGGCTTCCTCAACAATAAAGTTTTGCAAAAAACTTGCACAAAAGCTATCACTGACAAAGCCAAAGGGCTGGCAGCGAACGTCAGACCTATTTGCCTGGTCAATGCTTGTTTAGTGGTTCATTGCTACACCTTGACTTTCTAGCAATGAATAAGTATTTCCTATTCTGCTTCTATTTCTCAGTAATAACTGCACCTTCTTATAGCCTGGCCTTTGGACCATGCTCTACTCTCCAACCACGCCAGCCACCCCCACTTCCGGTAACAACACAAAAAGGCGAGGAGGTCTTTGCACACTCCATTCTACTCTAAGCCCACCATGACTTCCCAGGAATTGTTGGCAAAAAGCAGCTTTGTATTTTTAATGAGGTGGAGTAACAAACAATTTGTTCCGGCGCTGTAAACAGCAATTTAGTAACCGGGAGGGTAATATGGAGAGGCAAGTACTTTTTTTTTCTCCATTTTAGTTGTCAAGGCAACCACACAGCTGGGCATATTGAACAAGGTATCCCAGGGCGACGTTACTGCTGAATGGCGAAGAAACCTTGGCCCCCTCAAAGAGAAAAGGCGGGAAAGAGGTGAAGTGTTCTGTTCTGCTTCCTGGCAGAATACAGACACTTCAGTGTATTGCTGTCCTTGCGAGCTATTTTCAGAAGCTCATCTGAACGCGAAAAATGAATCACGTAAGCAGGAGCCGTGAGGCTATTTAAAAAGTCTTTCAAGCTGACATGGCGCACTTCAATCAGGGACAGTAGTTGTTGCAGAAGACCCATTCCACGCAATCAGCCCGCAGGTCCCCAGCGTCTCGAGTCACCGTTGAGCACCTTTGAACTGATGGTGTCCATTGTAGGTGCATGAGGGCCGGATCCATGCCAGATTTTTAGGGCAATCCCATGGGATAAATTTACATATACTGGGGCCCTCATTCTAGGAGTGATTTTACGACAGATGCAGTCATTTTACATATGAATTTACTGAACACGTGGTATCTGCGAATCCGGGATGCAAAATGATTTCATTAGTAGAACTTTGATCCTATAAACTATTGAATTGTTGGCAAAATCTTTATTACTGTACCAGTTTTGTGGATAAATTTACATATAATGGGGCCCTCATTCTAGGAGTGATTTTACGACAGATGCAGTCATTTTACACATGAATTTACTGAACACGTGGTATCTGCGAATCCGGGATGCAAAATGATTTCATTAGTAGAACTTTGATCCTATAAACTATTGAATTGTTGGCAAAATCTTTATTACTGTACCAGTTTTGTGGATAAATCTACATATACTGGGGCCCTCATTCTAGGAGTGATTTTACGACAGATGCAGTCATTTTACACATGAATTTACTGAACACGTGGTATCTGCGAATCCGGGATGCAAAATGATTTCATTAGTAGAACTTTGATCCTATAAACTATTGAATTGTTGGCAAAATCTTTATTACTGTACCAGTTTTGTGGATAAATTTACATATAATGGGGCCCTCATTCTAGGAGTGATTTTACGACAGATGCAGTCATTTTACACATGAATTTACTGAACACGTGGTATCTGCGAATCCGGGATGCAAAATGATTTCATTAGTAGAACTTTGATCCTATAAACTATTGAATTGTTGGCAAAATCTTTATTACTGTACCAGTTTTGTGGCTAAATCTACATATACTGGGGCCCTCATTCTAGGAGTGATTTTACGACAGATGCAGTCATTTTACACATGAATTTACTGAACACGTGGTATCTGCGAATCCGGGATGCAAAATGATTTCATTAGTAGAACTTTGGTCCTATAAACTATTGAATTGTTGGCAAAATCTTTATTACTGTACCAGTTCTGCCAGGTAGCAACCAAATTGCAGGGTTGATATTACCTAGTGAACTGTGACCTTGGAAAACTGCCTGCAATATAACAGTTTCTTTGCAATATACTTCTAGATTGAAGTTCACAATTACGCCCAAACCATATAATGAGAGCATACGGTTTGCCTATTTGCTGCTTAACCTATAATAGGGCGTACATCCAGCACCCTTAGACAGAAGTTAGGGTGCCCCGGTTGATCTCAAAGTTACATGATTCTGAAGTTGACTAGTCTACGGCAACAACCTTTGGACAGAGAGAGCTTTACAAATGATAACGACATTTGCGTTCCTGAAGAATACAACTGCTCATAAATGTTGGCGTCTTTATTGCTTCAAACATTCTTATCCCCATCATCCAGCAAATTCGCCACCATTCTGTTACGTTTCAAATTCGGAGGGAGGTGCCCAACATGGTCTAAAAGCCCACTGGTTGTTCACCGGGCATCCTTCCCTAGAGGACTGTGGAACGGGTTACTGGTGCCGCTATCTCCCCGGGGTTGCTCCAACCAAACTGTAATTCCAGTGTCTTATTGGGATGGAAATATCTTAAAATAGCGTGATTGTTTAAAATTTTTAACATTAAAATGTCTGCTTTACCAGTATTTGTTATTGTTTCCCTCTCAAAAAGTCTTTGGGTTTTCTTTGACTTCGAAAGAACTTATAAAGAACGTGCGCTTCGTCTCTGAGTGCACCCCAATGGGAATGTAGCCCGGAGATTCAAGTTCCAAAGGTGCAACACGGTGGACTGTTTAGAGAGGTAGAGTTTAACATGCACACGAGGCAGGGACCTCCCCGCAGAAAAGATAGGAGAGACGGATAGGTTTGTGAATAGTACTTTGTGGTATGTGAGTAGTACAATTGTAGTACTTGCTTTACATACTACAAATCAATTTTGTATATTGGCAAACAAACCACTGCTCATTGAAGTCACCAAGAAGTCCCCCTGGGTATGTTCTTGCTATGTTATGTGGCATAAGCACCTTCATTAAAGAAGTAGGAATGAGAATGGCAAAGCATATAGGATATTTATTGCATGTTAGATAGCTGGCAAGGAACACAGATAAAGTTATACAATGCACTTCTGTGTGTACGTGCAGGGCCGGACTGGGAACCCAGAGCAGCCCTAGCAATTTGGGCGAGCCAGCCCCCCTGCTGCTTTTGTTACTGAGGGCCGACATAGCAGCACTGCTGCAAAAACTGGTAATAAAACCAGCCCCCTCCACTTCAAAATCGGCACCTTTTTTCAGAGAATTAGGAAATGAGGTTTAGATGCCAGATAGTGCGAGGTAATGCAGGAGAAAATTTCAGAGAGCCGGGAACTTGATTGAGAATACTCACCAGACTCGGACCATCATTTGGTACTGGGGACCTCCCAGAAATCTTGTGAGTAACTACGAGGTAGGATTGGAGGTTGCCTTGTTGCCAAACGGGTAACTCTTACCTTATTGCTATGTTGGCAAATTGACCACCTTTATGGCTGGACTCTTCTATCCACCGAATAGTAGAATCCAGTCTCATTTTGAGATTGATCAACAACTGCGCAAATGATCTTCAATGAAATTCACTGTATGCAATTTCTCCTTCTATTAATTCATTAGACAAATCTAGCCATGCGCGGCAGAGCAATCTCGACTTTTGGCGTCTCTTGTGTTTTTCTACTTCCGTGTTCACCTTTTAATTTTTTGTTATGTGCACTGAAATCTAAAAACCAAATAAGAGCAGAGATCTGTGCTTGAAATAAAATTGGGTTAGAGAGAGAGGTTTCAGTAGTAAAATGCCTGGCTACTGCGAGTATCAGAACCCGCGACAGACTCACCGAGGATCACACTACTAAGCCGCTGGATTTGGGCACTTCATTGAAGACAGTATCTTGCTGTGGGGAGGTCTGGCAGCATCTGATAGACAGCTTTCCAACAAGCCGCCTGTCCTCTTTTGTTTGCTAAGCAAGCTTACTGGTGGCGAAGTGACACCTCCATGAAAACACGAATTGATCAATAGTAAATCAATGGAGTCTATGAACCTCGCGGATCATGGAAAAAGGAAAGAGCTGATAAAGCCACCGCTCCAGCTGTAACGACAAGATAGAGTATCTATAAGAGATCATTAAAGGGACACTTTCAATTGAACAAGCTGAGTGTGCTTTTTAAATGTTTTTTATTTGCAACGCGTAATCTACAGGCCAAGCTGTACGTACGCATAACGACCATATAGATATTTATGACATGGACAAAGCTTGTCATGTGATGCTTAAACTCCCTGGAAACCGGATTTATCCACTTTTTCACAGAGACATTTTCAAGTTTGGCATCCATGTGTGCACAACATGCATGTAGACATAATATTCATTGCTTAGTAGGTGCAGGCAAATGCAGGAATAAGCGCGCACCAGTGAGAAACTCACCTCAAACCTTCAGGTCTGCAAGCAGAGCCCTGTGGCAATGAAGGCGTTAAGCGCCTTGAAAAAGCCACCAGGGAAGGGAAACACGTTGTGCAATACTAAATGTAACTGGAAAAGAGGCTCAAGGACTAAATGGAAACACATTCAAAAGGAAAAGAAACAGTTTGTTATTAAATATGATATTCACAACTTACATAGAACATAAATTAGAGATGACCTGGTACAAACATTTACTGTAGTCGATACCACTCTTAACTATAGATAGTGTTCTGGCTAATTTTCCTTTATCGATTTTGGTCAGGATTTATATAAAACTCTAAAACAAAAAAGATCACAATTGTTGCAAATCATAACATCATGTGATACAAATACCCAAAATGAATTTTAAATGTGGGGAAAACCTTTAAGAAGAAACATTGGAGCTTACTAGCGGAAAAAAGAGAAAAAAAGACTGAAAAATTAAGTTATAAATTAAAAGGCAAGGAAATCATGGCAGTGCGAAAAAGATAAGGATCATGTCATTTGGTACATGAGCAGTGAGTTTTAAAGACAAAATAAAAAATTCAAAAACTAGGGCCAGCGTATTTCCCCTGTACTTCTGTTCCCGTTACCACACTGTAAGGGATTTGTAGTGTGACCCTTCACGTTGGCCATCCAACACTGCTGGACTGTTCCCATTGGGAGCAGGGTCAAGACTGATTTGCATATAATTGGTTTCAACATGGAATGGCATGGTGAGCAAAAATATGATGGATTTAGGCCCAGATCTCTGTACTGGGGTGAATGTATGACATTGCTCTGCATTCTGTCCATCAATTGTTCTTTTTGCATTTGTGACTCTGAGTGGGACGGGTATGCCCAGACGTGGGTCCCGTGCTCTCCATGCCACTGGAGTCAAGCTATCTTGGCTGATGAGGGGTGAAACCCCAAAACCGGTCATAGGATGCTTGTTTGCAGTCCAGGGAGGACCTGGCCTGGCAGTTCGGGCTGGACTGTTCCCATTGGGTGCAGGGTCAAGACTGATTTGCATATGGCAGGGTCCAAACTGGAATGGCATGGTGAGCAAAAAATCAAGAATTTAGGCCCAGATCTCTGTACTGGGATGAATCTATGACATTGTTCTGCATTCTGTGCATCAATTGTTCTGTTTGCATCCAACACTCAAGAGCACACCCATGTCAAGATTGTGTGTGGGTGAAGCTTTATTTTTTCTGCAGAGTTGGGCAAAGTCAGGCATCTTTGAAATTTGTGAGGAAGTTAAAGGTTCCTTGACTTCACCTGTGGCTGCCATGGCTTCACTCTGCCCGCCTTGAACCCCATCCCCCGCAGCCCCCATCCCCTGCAGCCGGTTTGCATACATTTCCCGGGTGTCACATGCGTGGTAGAGGGGAAACACAATAGGCATCACTAGCCAGGGTCCATTTGCCGGAAGTCCCGCCCTTTGATATTCGGAAGAGAGAAAAAAGCAGAGCAATGCTGGATCAGCAAAATGCCATTGCTGCTGATAGCACCGTCACTGTGTGAATGCCATAGAATATCTATCATTCGCGGAAAGTGCACTGCAAGAGCCAAAGGGACATGGGGCATTTGCAGACATGTTTAAAAAGGATTATATGGGAATTATTGTTAGATGCATAAAATTAAATTTCTCTTAGAATTGAGATGGAGTTAATTGAGAGCTGAATGTGGTGACTGAATTAAGGAGAAAAAAAACCTGTGTAGTATAAACTGAGGATGTGGCAGTGTATTGAGGGTCAGGGAATGGGGCATAACTATGTGGGCTCTACGGTGCCTAACTGCATGAGTGCAAATTCAGCATGGCAAGTGTAAAAATTGAGGACAAAGGGTCAAAATCCAGGACAAAAATTCAGGACAGAAGGTCAAAATTCAGGACAAAATTCGGGACAAAAGGTACGTTTTACAGACACATCAGCGCCACTGTGAGATGTAAAGTGGCACGCATAGGATGTAGTTAATTGGGACCTGCAGTGCTGGACTAGAATGCAGTCCTCACAGTGGCCAGCTTTAGGTGTCAGATCGCTTCAAGCATTCCATTTCTGTTCAGCTGGTGATGATGACTTGCATAGGGGCTGGTACAGTACTGAGTAATGCATAAGACCCATTGTGGACAGGTCTTGTGTGAGGGTAAGAGCATTAAGCAGGAAAAGGGAGTTATTAACCAGCCTGCATGAGCTATAATTGGCTGCCCATTGCTGAGGGTATGGTATTATTGCGGGTCATAGTGGTTAGATAGGAGTTGACATTTAATGACCTGTGTAGTGGCTAGCCATATATCAGCCCTCCTTATTTTACCTGTATTTTGGAACTAGTATACTGCTGGGGCTGTTTCATTTCTGTGAGCTGTAAACTGCAGATTCTCATTAATGCACAGAAATGTGCTACAGACTGGAAACAGTATACACTGTTAAAGCATAATTGTATTGCAGAGGGAGGCACTGTCTTTTACATGCAGAACATTTTCTATTGAATGGAAGCAAAATGCCAACATGCAGTTTTACTGATAAAACTATATAGCATATTAAAACTCTGTTTCCAGCACACTTCTGAATTACAAACCAGTGGTCCATTTGTGGTTTTCTAACTGCCGATATGTTTTGAAACATTTGCACAGTTCATTTACAGATATTTAAAAGTTGTGTGTTACAAACAAACTGCTACTTACAGCCTTTGTTTTCACACCCCAAGAACATTTCGGAAAACATGGCACACTCTACAACACATTTGTGATTATATATAAATTGTATTAGCTACTAAAGCATAGTTAATGATGACTTTACTGTGCACCAGGTACGACAATCTTTGATGGGGCTCTTCACTGATTCCCTCACTATCACTTACAGTGTCTCTCTCCCACCTGTATTTTATTTATTTTATAGCTCCTCTCATACCAGTGTAGGGTGCCAGAGCTCTTTATATCACACACACATACAGAGACAATGATTCCTGCATGTGTAAATCAGTGTATAGAAAATGTTACATAAGGCAACGGCGCCTACAAGGTGTAGGATGCCCAATATCCATACTGGTAGGCATTTTGTAAGAGAGCTTGGTCTGAAGAAGCTCAAACTCAAGATTCAGAACATAACACAGTAGTTAGCGTTGACTTCAATGATAAGAATGTATTACTACCCAAAGAAACCTTTATTAGCAACATCAGGAGAATGAAAAACCAGGAAGAAAACATAACTTTCTAACCTGTACCATGCAGCTTGCTTGCAGCTCTTTGATGGCAGTTCATAGCTCAACGGGGAGAGGATGTAGCCTAACAGCTAGGGTGGTCAACCTCGGAGCTGGGGAACCGGGTTCGAGTCTCGGCAGGGGCGCTCAACATCCTGTGATTCTGGTCAAATCACTTAATCTCCCTGTGCCTAACAAAAATGAATGTGTCCTCATGTAACAAAACTAGTGCTCATTTAAAGCGCTCTGATACCTGATTTTGGGTCAAGTTTGCGCTATATAAAACTTCAAAATAATATGCAGCAGGCATATTATTCCTCTGTGCTACCTTAGATGATTCAAAACTGCCACTAAACAAAACTCCCATCTCTCTCCAGCAGGTACATTAGTCACCAAAGTTATTTTCACACTTTTATTGTTGCCTGAAAACTGCTGGATATACGAGGAACTTTGCAATGCCAGCCCCCAGTAACGAAACCACTCCACCCACCCTTCCATGGAAATGCCTAATGCGAGGTACGGCCAGTTCGGCCTTGCTACCACCCTCCAATGGGCCCCTCATATTTACATAGACCCTCTCTCATGTGTATTTAATTTCGTATATAGTGCTACTCCTCCTAAGTATGTATGGCAGGGTGTCGGAGTGCGTTACATCACAGACATATTATATAGAGACAATGACTCCTAAATTTGAAAGTCAATGTATAGGCAATGTTACTTAAGACAATGAGGGCTACAAGGTGTAAGAGTCAGATGTCATACATACTGTTGGGAGTGGCGTACAGTGGGCAAGGCCACAGGGGCGGTTGCCCCAGGCACAATATTCTTAGGGGTGCAAAATGTAAAAAGAAAAAGAATTGTGGTGGAAGGGACTCAAATCACGTCAGTGTTGTTGTCTGCAAGTGCAGGGTATGTTGTCTTGCCTGCCTTTCCCCGCAGAATTGCTGCACGGAGCCATGCCCTCACGCATCTCTCATGGCCTCGGGGCAGGTGGAGGGATGTTCGCACCTGTTCTCGGTGGCATGGGAGCAGCGACGCCCAGTGGCACTACAGCGGAACGCATCTTGTGGTACCAGGGCGCCGTACAAGGAATTAGTTCCTGCTTTTTGGTAAGCAGGAGCATTTCGAGCCCGAGTTCCCCGCTTGCTGCTTGACGTCATGTGTTGGTTTGGGATGGCGAGTTGAGTCACCCAGGGTGTGGCATCCATTCATTCTTTCATCCATCATTCAGTATTTCACCATTCATTCTGTCTTTTCATCTGTGTGCCCATCCCTATCCAAACCTATTCAATGATTTCCAAACCTATCCATCATCTATCCTTCCATCCATCATTTCTCATCCATCCCTCCATCCACCCTTTCACTCATGCATCCATCATCCATCAATCCATTCACCCTATCCATCCTTTCACTCATCCATCCACACTGCCACCCATCTATCCATTTCACTCATCCATCCACCCTTTCACTCATCCATCCATTCTTTTGCCCATCTACCTTCCCTTCCCTTTCACTCACTTTTCCATCCTTACTTCCACCCTTTCACTCATTTATCCATCCATTCACCCTCTCACTTATCAATCCATCCATCATTTCACCTATCCATCCACCCATTCACTCGCCCATCATCCACCTTTTCACTCATCCATCCACCCTTTTACTCACCCTTCCACCCTTTTACCCTTACATCCACAATACCACCAATGTATCTATTTATTTACCCTTTCTCCCATCCATCCTTCCACTCACTCATCCATCCATCCTTTCTCTCATTATCCATCGATTCACCCTTTAAACTCATCCATTCATCCTTTCACTAATCCTTCCAGCTATTGACCTATGCATTCACTTGCTTACTCACCCACCTTTTCACATTAATTATGAGCTGAGCCTTTGTCTGCAGAGTTGCAGACAGAAGAAGCCCATCAAGAACTCCACTCTGCTGTATGGGGTGAGGGAAGGTTCACTATGCCCCTGCACATAGACAATCTGAAAATTTGGAAGACATGAGTCATGCATGATGCACAGTGCCAGGATGTGAGGTGACTGTGACATGGTGTTGCTTTAAGGCCATTAAATGGGTTGAAAAAACGTGGGGGTCTCTCCAAAGGGTGTGCCCTATGTAATTAAGAGTGTGGCTTAAAACACATAAGCTAAAAATCTGTGCTTATCATAGTGTGCAGCCCGACTAGTATTCTGCTACTTCTATTATTGCATCCAGATATATAATACAATACATCTACAACAAGCCAGTACTATAGGCTGTGTCAATGGTTGTTTGTTGCATAAAATAAAAAAGCAGCAACTAAGACTTCGTTGTATATAATACTGAAAAGGTTTCAGTTTTAAAATGACTAGACTGTGCTCAGAGGAGGAGTGTGAGGTGACCCGATCATGGAATTGAGGCTTCTTGCAAGGGAACAGTGCTGCTCCCTGCAATGCCCAAAATTACGGACAAAAGCCGTCCGTAAAAGGGATGCTCATGGACAACAGACGTGAGATCCAAATAACGGACGGTCCGTGATATTTACGGATGGTTGGTCAACCTAGTGGGCTCACGCAGGACAGGATGCCTCAGGCTGTAACTTCAGTCACTGAGCTACTTGATCTGTATAATTATGCCAAAGCATCTTTGAGGCTCTCTGGGACGATCAATGCTTGACGAAATTCTGTGCAAAGTCCAATCACTTGAAGCGCACTCTCACAGGAGAGAAGCAAACAAAGACAGGCAAGAAAAGCTGCACCTCCTCTAAATAGAGAGGATCCCTAAGAGACATTTTGAATAGGATGTTGTTATCAATAGTTTAGAATCAATTATAGGTCAGTTTCAGCAGTCGCTTAGTGTCACGCATTTCGTCCTGTGGCTCCACCACATTAGTAGCTTAGTATCACCATTGATCAGCATGATTAGCAGATAGAATCATTAGCAGCTCATTAAATACTAGCAGTCTACTACATTGTCAGCAACATACTGCAAACAACGTCAACCTCAAATTATGTGAATTGGTTAATACAACACCAAAGGACAAGGTTCCTACACGTTAAACATATTGAAGATGTATGTCACACAATTAATGTTTAGGTCAAAGTTATTACCAAATCAGGATACATGCCTACTTGGTAGATACGTGGGCTAAACAGGCTACTACACAATCAAAGTATAAAGAGAGGTTGTTACATAATTAAAGAAATGTGGCCTGGATGCTACTGCCTAAAGAAAATGATCAGGCCTCAAAGCAGACAAGGAAATTGGGTCAGGTTGGCATACAGTCAGTTGTATAGGATTAGGTTGATACATCATTATCTGTAGAGTTTCCAATTATAGACAAACTACTGAACAGTTGTAGGAAAGTAGGATCTGCTTCCATGGTTACCTCCACGTTTTGCCTGGTGCTAAGCTGTATTTGACTAGTCTGACTGGAATCCTGCTAATCAGGACCCCAGTCTATCTGTTTTCTCCCTAAACTGTTATGTTCAGTACTTAAGTACACCCCAGATTGGATACCGGGGTACCCTTATAAGTCCCTAGTATATGGCACCCATGTACCCAGGGAATAGGTACGCCAGAGGTCTCCCATGGGCTAAAGCATGTATTATGCCACCAATGAGAGACCATTCAAAATGGCACTACTGGCCTGCCATTGCAGCCTGCGTAAGTTGGTGCTTGCACCACTTACTAAAGATATAGGTTTCATATACCTAGGGTCACTGCACTTAAAACCTATAAGTCTCCCATGTAGCAGACCTTTGCAATCCTGAAGGCAGGGTGCTTGATTCTAAGTGAGAGGGTGCCCCTGCATGAGCAGGATACCCCTGCAGTCTACAAAGTCCATTCTCCAGTTTTGTCAGTGAAGCAGCCATATATTATTTAGAGGGTCACCAGGTAATTATGGGATGACCATCTCGAAACTGGCTGCAATGAATTCTATCATGTTTGGAATCAAACATATTGGAATCATATCCTCACACCATAAATAGTGTGGGAGGTATGATTCCAAGCACTGGGAGAGCCTCCGTTAGGCTCTCAGTGTTCCCGGTACCAGCCTTCTTGACCCAGACAGCACAAAATGGTTGCTGCCGATCAAAGATACAATTCTGCCCTCCTGCAGCTGAGCCAAGCTCAAGCAGGGGTAGGCAGAACAATAGCCATCCTGTCACAGGGAGGTGTGACAACCTCCCAGACAGGATTTAGTGTACTGGGATGGGGTGGATGTGCTTGCCAGCACAACTCAGTCTCCATGAGGGGCACATTTGGTGTACCTGTGCATAGTTCAGTTCAAACCAGTCCTGGGAGCTGTTGGCTCCCGCTCTGGCGCCAAACTGGACGGAGGACATGGGAGTAACCTCTCCCCTGTCCAGACCCTCCCGTGAGAGGGCCCCCTGAATCTTCCTAACCCTTTCCCTAGGGACTTAAGGGCTTACCTGGGTGTAGGTACCTAGATTCTTCGTGGGATAAGATTCAGATTAGACACCACTGCTCTTCTACCGTCTGTGCACTCTGGACTTCGCTGGACTTCATTTGGGCCTGACTTCGTCTCCCAGTCTGCTGCATCGTCTGTGCCGGTGCATCATACAGGAACCTCCAAGGCCTGTGAAGCATCAAAGACACTGGAAGAAATCTCCCTTGGAGTGAAGGAGTCACTCCCCTGCATCCGCAGGCACTGCAACTAAGTTGACCGGTCTGCTGATCCTGAGCTCCTCTGGACTCCAAAAGCTCAGCAACACAGGTGGTGGTTTTTCACAGCTCTCGAGGCCTGCCCTGCCCTCTCACTAAGTTTGAGGCCAGTATCCCTCGTGGGAGTTGCAATAACCGAACCCCTGTGCACTGCGTCAACTTGAAGTTGCAAAGGCTTGTTGACTTCTTTCAAAGAAGAACTTTGGGCTCCAAGTAGCCCCAACCTCGAGCACCTTAAGTGACCAGAATCTTCAGCCACACCGAATCGTATGCATCGTGGCCTGCATCTTTCGGTGAGCTGCTTGAGGTCCTCTCGCGACTCCAGTGACTCCGGCCTGTGGGTCCACTTGAGGGTCACCGTTGTTTCTTTTGGGCTCCCCTGATTGATCGGGCCTGCCCTGACTCCCCTTTTCTTAGTGAGACCCCTGGACCTTGCTGGTCATTGCTCCTTCTTCGATTCCTGCGTTGGTTGCATTTGCCAAGGCTTGTTGGTGGATACTGAGGATATTTGAATGTACAAGAGAGTATTATATAATAAATACATATTTTTATAAATACTTGGTCATAAGATTCATTCTGGTAAAACAATTTACTTTACACTCTGGACTAAGCCTGAAGGCTGCTCTGCAGAGCTACCACTTAGAGAGCTTTCTAAGGTTGTCTAAGACCTCTTAAATCACCATAAGGGTTGTCTGGACTGGTGCAAGGTGCCCACTTACATTAGTGGACATCCTATACCAGGCCAGCTTCTCGCAACAGTGATGAAATGTTGATGTCTTTTTTTGTACAACCATATTGAATATTTATGAGAACTAATATATTGTAATTAATTTCACTGACAGTCATATATGTATTTCCTGGTCATTATGAAAATCCCAACCGGATCTTAATATTAAATTTGTGAATAATTGTGTGTGACCAGGTTCCTACCTGTACAGAAATATGGCCAGGCTACTTCCTGTATTGAGTACTGTATTCTGTCTGGTTGCTTCATCTCAGGTGTGCATGGTCGCATGATTGTCAGTAGTACACCATAGGGGTATAACCTTTTTTAATCCTTTTTATCTTTTCGAGATGTCATCAGTGATGTCATTCATGATGTTGTGAGTGAAGCCATGTATTTTGTCTCATGTAATGTTGTGAACAATATAATTGCTGGTTGAGTTATAGCTGCATAGTACTCTATGGGTAATTTTTACATGAATTTAGGTGTTTTTGTTTTGCATTGTAACAATAACATTACCTGTATGGAGATGATGTGTGCTGTATCTCACGTATCAGTAGGGTTAATGAAAATGTATCTGTTCATTTATTTTTTTAATGTCTTTGGTGCATGCGTACCTAGTGTGGGTGCAACCGTAACATTGCATTACCTCAAGAATTTTCAGTAATTCCACTTTGCTCGTGAGTCTCGTACTTTTTGTCTGTGCAAGGCACTTGTAGCATTCCCAACACCTGAAGCTTAGTTAGGGAAGTGATAACACCGGACTTTAAAGAAAAGAATGATATTTCAAAAATGTCAATGTTGTTAGAGTGGCGATACAAATATTTACGTGTTATTGTATTGTACGAGGTAGATAACTGGAAAAAGATATTGAAGATTGGAAAAACAAGCTAATTTTCAAAGAAACTTAACCCGAATAGGATACATATTAGTTGTATGTATATAAACTCAGAGATGTGTCATTTTCACTTAAGAGATAGTTATTAGGGGTGGGCAATAAATTCTGCTCCCCCGGCAAAGCTGGCAGATTTTTAGCCACTCTGTGTTACGCATATAACACAGAGTTCTGGCCAAATTACGCCAACTGCCGCTTGGCGGAGTTTTATCTGCCATGTGTGAATTGGCAACCCCTAGTGCGATTTTCGGTTGCTAGGAGGGCACCCGGCAATATTTTCTCAACATAGGCAGTGACAACCATTCGCAATGAGAAATCTGCCTTTCAAGTAGAAAATCTACTCGAGTGGCAGCAAAACCAGCTCGAAAAGCAGCACCCTCTGGCGCACTTCGTGGTGCCGCTCACACTGATTTTTCAGTGCAGAACAAGCTCCCGGCGCCAAAAATCATTGTGAGCAATGATGTGTCGATTTCCTTCCATTCATGGAACTCCGAGGAATCTCGCAGAGCTTTCATGTAACTCCACAGAATTCTGCAGAGGGATACTCTGCGAATCCCGCCCACCCCTATTTGTTCTTTCAACTCATAGGTAGGGCATTAGGACCTGCATGATAGAATACTCCATAGACCACATTCACCACACTGGACACCACTTGCTAAACCAAGGACTGAAACTGAGGGACCAGCAGGGCATTCTAGGGTATGAGAGAGCAAGGGCTGAATGTGGGAGACAAGCAATCTCAGAATTAAAGAAACAAGTACTGTAATAAATCAATCAGCATTTATATAGTGCAGCGCTATAGCTAGGTAGCTGGGTCCTGAAGGTGCAGTGTCTCTATAGAAGAGCCAGGTTTTGAGTTTCTTTCTGAAGTCCGCCAGGGTGAGTGCTCTATGGAGGTGGAGTGGCAGGTTTTCCCAGGTGTTGGCGGTAATGTAGGAGAAAGAGCGACCCCGCTGTTGCTGCGATGGATGCAGGGACTGAGTGTGAGGGCCAGAGAGGAGGAGCATAGGTGTCTTGTCGGTAGATGGAAGTTCAGTTGATGGTTGATGTAGGAGGGTCTTTGATCATGTAGAGCTTTGTAGGCATGCGTGAGGATCTTGAACTGGCATCTCTTCTGGATGGGGAGCCAGTGGAGGTTTTTGAGATGTGGGATTATGTTGGACTGTTTGGGGAGGTCCAGGGTGAGTCTGGCTGCAGCGTTCTGTATGGTCTGGAGTCGTCTGAGGAATTGGGTGGAGATGCCAGCATAGAGAGCGTTGCCGCAGTCGAGGAGGCTGGTGACATGGGTCTGTGACGGTCTTTCTGGTGTTGATGGGGATCCATCTGAAGAGCATGCGGAGGACATAAACAATCAAATATAGTTTATCCAACATACCTGGCTTCATGTCTTCTGTTCCCTTTCCCCCTGGAACCAACAAACTATAAGTGTAGCAGATGGGATGCTCCATTACAAGCGCGGCTGCTAAAGGTGGGTGACCAACTTAAAGATCGAGCCAGGCTTCGCCAGATGTCTGGCTCTTGGAGGCTTAAGCCCAAAACTAGCAAAGCTTGAACCGGAGATGATGTAGCCTAATGGCTACGGCTGCAGATCATGCCACTTCAGAAACGTGGTTCCAATCCTGGCCTCAATTTAAAATCCTGTGAATCCCAGCACTATCCTGTGAATCCCAGCAAATCTTCCTGTGTCGAAAACAAAAAGTGAAAGTACATGTTTGTTATGAAGTGCTCTGATGTCCTGCAAGGTTCGCACTATCTAAAACTGCCCAAAATAAAATGTGTATTTTGCCTGTTACCTTCTCTTTCTTCTCAAATTCCTAACGGCGCAGCATTAACCCTTATTGTCAGAGATACCCACCCAGTGCCTGAATTGCAGTGTGAATATTCAAATTTTGGTATCAGTCCTAGCTTCACTGCTTGATCAAACTGTGTGATCCTAGGCAAATACTTTAATATGCCAAGCCTCCTGTTATTTCATTATCACACATGTGAGCACCTTCAAGTGCGCAAGTTCAGCATTGCTTTTTCACACAAAAAACTTGATTTCATATTCTATATTGTTTTTTCATCTATAATAGCAAACATTTAAGGTATATATGACAACTGATTTGCCTTGTCATCAGGGTGGGGACTAAATTATTTTTCAGTTCATGTTTAAAAAACTCACTTTTTATAAATACTTTTTGAGTAACCTGATGCACTAAGGTTAAACGCTTTGCGTGCTAAAGAAATACACTTCTTAAATTTGGAAGACACTATCGCACTCGAACACAGTGATTCCCAAACTGTGTGGTCGCCAAAGTCCAAGCAATACAGATGCCTATTCTATTTATCTTATGACATTTACCACGCTTCAAAGGCAGAAGCCAAATGTTAGGCTGTGTCTTCTGACAAATTGTTGCTTTTTAAACATGTGGATTGGTGATACAAACTCCTTTACTTTGCCTTCAGAGAAAGAAAAGTAAAATGAATTATGGGACGCTCTTCCTGGGGTACAGATGTTTGAAAGGATGTATTGGTTTGTAACACAAAAGAAAATGTAAATACCTGTAAATGAAATCTACACATTCAGCAGTTTGGAAAGCAAAAATGGAGCACATTTTGGTAATTCTGAAGTGGGATGGGAGCAAAGATTTTAATAGGATCAATTAAAATCAAGAAACATTACTTGGCGATGCAGAAATGATACATATTCGATGGAACCTGCTTTCCACACATTATCATGTGTGTTCAATATAGCCTTACCAGTAAAACTATATATCTTTGTAAATTTTGTGGCCATCTCACTGGAAAACCGGCTGTCTGTAAATGACAATGGCTACCGCACGATGCGTTAGTTACATTAAAAAAAACAAAAAAAACACCCACTTTATGTCCATTAAAGCTTAGTGGGTTGCGAAAGTTTGTTGTTCTAAAAATGGGGTTGTGATTCTAAAAGGTTTGGGAATCACTGCTCTAACACGATAATTGTTGCATAGTTTACATGCCAAATGTTTTCAGAGCTCGACCTGTGCACTTAGATCCAGAGCCGCACCCTGGCTTGGCTTTGACTCTGTCTGCCCTGTTAATTTGGTGGCCTGCCCTTCTCTACTGAGATTTCGACTGCTGCCAATATTGCAAGCACCATTGTCTATAATGCACCTGTAATGTGGCGAACAGGCTATCTGCCACGTTTGTGATGGATTATTCCTTCCACTACACTTTAAGCAAGGCCTTGAATCTGAAAACACAAGTCCCCCAAATAAATTCTAAAGCAACTACAACCACAGTCCGGAAAAAAAGGTTATAGCACAAATTCTCCTTTTAAAACAAATTTCAAAAATTGAAACATTTATTTACTGTTACATATGACTGCAAGTGGATTGTTGTAGCACGCATAATTTCTAGAAGTGTTATCCCAAATGGCACTCAGCTATGACATACATCAGTTCGGTTTGAAATCGAAATTTCACCTGTCGGTTCATTTGCCTTTAAGGCTCACAGCCTCCTCCCTTGTGATTTTTTCTTCCGCTGGTCCATGTTTCTCGGGGAGGTTTCCAGACGCTTATTTTTCCCCAGGGCCTTTGCCACAGTGGAACTTTCCATGTCTGTTGTCCTATAAATATATGTTTATTCTGCAGGAAGCAGAAGGAATGATGGGAGGGTGCGCTGTTAATGATACTGCAAAATATCCCTACAGACAATCGTCCATATTGGAGCTGAAAAGGTTCTGAAACATTTCAAACACAATCACTAAACCTGCACGCATAGTTTATTTATCAAATTGCGTCACGAAGAGTCGACGCCCTGGCCAATGAGAAATGTATTTCGGAACTTCAGACCTGCTGAAGGATGATTATGCAGATTACAAGGTTATAGTCTACCATCAAAAGTTCTTGAAAAATTGTTCTAGTACTATTAAATTCGGGGTAGGAATTTGAGTCGTATTACTTAATTTGTGGAGGTGTTTTCGGAGGTGGACACCGGAACTCCTTTTCGAGGCAGGTACACATTATTCTGCCCCATATGTTACCCACGGCACGCAGGATGACAACAACAGAGCTTCTGATGTAAAGGAAAAAAAGCTATGGTCTATCCCACCCACACCTAACTCCTTTTGGCCGACCTATTCAGCCGGATGTGGTTGGCTGGGGCAAGCCATGAATATGTGCAGTGTAGTTCACAATGTCTGAAAAAGCCACCACACCAAAGGCTGGCAGAGAGTATGATGTTTCTCCAGGTTCATAGATACTCTTTGTACATGTGCTCAGGGCTTTTGTTTTGGTGTAGTTAAGAAGGCCGTTGGGCGCAGATGCCGCTGCATTTGTGTATCTATGCCGGAGTCTAGAGATGTGCACTCAGATTTACACACCTTGACCCTTCACTTATTTCAGGCCGGTCATGTGCAGACAGGTCTCAGAAGAGCGCTCAAGTTTCTGACATTCGAATGAGAGCTAATTAACATACTGATGATAACACAGGAAGTGATGTTACAAAAACGTTCAAGTCATTGACATCATAGTGACGCCACAGAGATGTAAATGTAAATGTGTATGTGCTTATATAGCGCCGAATCACCCCTAGGGGTATCTTAGCGCTGTACTCATACCGCTGTAGGAACCCTTCCTGTCCACTCCTGGGCACCCCCATGGTGAAGCCAGGCATCCCAGCGCTGTTGGGGCCGGTGTGGAGATTAAGCAAGCTATTGCCCAGAGTTGCAGCGTGGGACCCATGATTAGAATAGGCACTGAGGCGAGAATATCAGGTCCGAGGAATTTATAGCCCGAGACCCTGCCGCGACGGGAATCGAACCCTGGTCCCGGACCAGTGCTCTGCATCGAGGTCTGCCGCTCTAACCATTGAGCCACACTTCTCCACATAACTAATTCAACTTAATGTCAAATTAATCAAATAAAACCAAAGCCTAACTAGGGCAGCCTCGTGTGTGGGGCAGCAGTCTGAGGTGTCCAAAGTAGGACCAACATCAAAGGAAGCAGGGTTGGAGTGTTCACTATGGTAGTTTTACTTCCTGGCCCCTCTACAGCTCCTAGATACTACTCTTCACACCACAGACCTCAAAACAGTAGCACATTGATGTGATGGGAAGAAATATGTTAATCAGCCATTACTGGGTGAGGCCTCTACCTACATTCTTTTAAGGCAGTGACTTTTAAAAAAAAATTATTATTAACACAAGTGGGTATAGGTTTCAAATAGCAGCTCTCAGTGTCACAAGTTATTCACTTTGGGCTTAGTGGTGTGGAATCTGCATATTATAGAATTCTGTCAGATACAAATATTGTATCCTGAATATTTTTTACAAGTCTATCGCCCCGTCAAATTTTTTTACTACAATATTCGGATAGACAACTGGGTGTGGCATCCTAATGAAGAAGGGAAGCAGGAGAGCCCGCCTTTTCTCACCAATGTGTTTGCAGACTCAAACAGGAAAATCTCAGTATTACTTGCATTCAGTTCTAACTAGCCAAAGGTCATTCATTGTTCAATCTTGAAAACATATGAAGGACAAAAAAATCCTACTGTACATTATAAGGATACGCCAAGTCACTGAAGAGTTCCTTTGCAAGGGTATGGAAACCCAAGGTGACTTGCAATATCCTTATCATGTATTCCAGGGGATAATTTATCCAGTATAATACGTGATCACACCATCACCTTTCCCACAAACCAATTAAAACCTTGGGCCATAGCTCTTTCATATGAAAGAGCAAGCATGTCTGGAAACATGAAGAATAAAAATAAAATCTCCAGTGCAAAATGAAACACATCAAAAAACTAATAGATATTTGTTGTAAACAGATATTAGAACAGTTGAATACAAGTTAGTTTTTACAAAAGTTGCAATAGCTTGAAACTTGTAGAAACATGCAAAAAGATCCTAGTTTTCCCTATCTAAGAAGTACAAAAAATAAAACGTATTCTCTCTACTTGTCAATGTAGGCTTTTAAAATGGAGCAGAAGAAAGAAAAGCAGAATCTGTTAGTTGCTTTAAAGAGCTGCTTTAATTATGGTGACCTGCTTCTCACTTTGACTAATGGCTCTGGCAGCAAGAAATGTGACATCAGAACTCGACTGTAATAACCTTTAATAGTCAAGCTCTGATGTCTGGTGACTTGGTGCATCACAAGTCACTGATTATAAAGAAATGATTGACTGCCTTTTATACAGAGATTGCAGAATCCCATGTATTATATTATTCTTTGGCAGAACATTTGTCCCCCAGCATAACTGTCTGCCCAATAGAACTGAAATTCATCAGTATATGAGTGGTATTCTAGACCCATAGATGATATTGTATGCAAAGAGTGTCATAGAGTTACTCCAAAGGATGTGATGTGGATGGGGCCGTTGTGGAACACGGCACGTGCAGCTATTAGTAATAGATCAAAATGTACCTAGTGTCAATATCTGAGCTCCTTTCAATCAGAAACTACTCGCACATATGAACTTCTTGGATGTTTTCGCAACCTCTGCCAATTAGGTTAGAATAACAGCATGACCATTTTGTTTCAAACCTTCAACCCAGCCATTAGTTTTAATGAATCGACCTACACCCCATTGCCTGTAGTGTCCGATATATCCCTGAGCTCCATTGAAGGAATTTTACCCTTGTGGACAGGACCAAATCCTACCTAATTGGAGGAAGCGGACAGAGTTCCTTCAGGTAGCCCTTGAACTCCTCCATTAACGTTTTTTTCAATCAGTGTAATCCAGGTGGCAAGATAGTGTTTAGCCTTAACATAACAGAAACCTTGGTAACAAATGATGACTTCTTAAGTAAGGGAATTTCTAGCCTTCATTCAAAAGGTACCAGCACTTGTCCATTCCAGTAGCTGGATGTGTAGATATTTTTTCTGGAATTAAGAAAGCACACATTTATAGCACCGTGGCAAGACTCAAAATTGGCTGCTGATTCTGCTGACTGTGACTTGGAAAGCCTCCATATCAACTGGTTTAAAACAAGAAAGTATGTTTAAAGGCATTAAGGAGAGTAAGGCCTCGGTGTTCCCAACAAAATAGCTGAACATTATTGGCCTAATCCAGTTGGTAAATATATCCATTTTGAATAAAAGCAGCATGTTTAAGTCGAGTCAACCTTTTCAAGAACATTTCTGGAAGAATTATTCATAGCCTCAGGTGCATGAGTTCCCCCATAAATCCTAGGAGGCCTTGAACTTTCAATATATTCCTGCCATGGTGCACCAGAAAGGGCAGGGGCACCACTAACATTTAGAAATTGTGTTTGGGTGCTGTAGGCAGTGCAGCAGCTCCCTGGAAATTACCCAAAACATTTCCTAAGTCACACCAAGGGTTGCACCGATACCACCTGGGGAAGCTGTGTGTTAGTTCGAGCACTCCTGGAGCCTGTACTTTTGAGCATAGGCTCTGGAGTTCAGTGATCCCTGTGTGTTGCTCCTGAATTTACAGTAACAGCATAGTAGAGGTACAAACAAGACACTAGGACAAATCTAATTCAATGCAATGCTTGAACGACAAGGTTTTTAATCATAATGAATAGTATTGAATGATGGTACTATATATTGTAATAGTGCATCTAATATAGGTTGGCATCTAACATCAGGGTTGTAATTAGGGGTTCAGGATTTGCTTGTGGTGTGAACTGTTCTGACATTGTCACCAAAGGTATTTCCATTCACCTAATTGTATATATTTGTCATTAATGTATACTATTTAGTTGTGTGTGCCTAGTAAAGTACTTTTTCTTGTAATAAGAAAAGGGACTTACTGGAGAATGATTTATTCGGTGTCGTTGTTTGTACCAGTACGTAGCGGTATTAGCCACCCACTTCCCCCCGAGTAGGCATTAGACTGCTCTGTTTCGCTACCATGAGAGAAGCAAGTGCTAAAATGGAGAAATGTGTTCCCAGTAAACAGAAATTTGCAGACTTATTAATTGTGAAGGACTAACAACCTTCTAAAATAATAACTCAATTTCTTACATTATATTTAAAAGAGAAGTGTGTAAGTACATAGGTTTCACACACAGAAAACATACAACTAATCATAAGAACACGTTCTTTGTAGGAGCTCCCAGAGGAGGTGCCTAATTCTTGATGACTAAAAAAAATGAGGAAAGAATTTTTTTTTAATGGAAATCACTAAGATGTAAAGTTAGCATAGAAAGGAAGATACAACTGTATTAGTGAGTTTACACCTATTTATTTAAACTTGTAGGCAGAAGAGACAAGCTCAAGTGTTGCTTTAATTTTGCCTGTCATGTCTATAGACAAAACTGAGTGGAAAGAAAATTTAAAAAAATCGCATTTGTAGAATACAATGTCTGAAAGTTTTTGTAAGGTATAGAGGGAAAATTCCTGGTGGTGTGTACCAACGAGCATCTGTTACCCTACTGATTCATGTGTTTCACTATTTACATTTACAAAAGTTAAAGAGTGTACTTTTACACAAACCACTGTTTTTCAACTGTCTAAGAAGGAAGTTGTGCCACAAAATTGAACCTCACTTGTAGGCCTTATCAGGGGTTGTTAATAGAACAGATTCACGGAACCAGATTAATATGAAGAAGTGTGTCACTGATAACCTTTAGGAACTTAAGAGTTAGAAACAAAATTGAATAATTATGTTAGCTATTTGAAGAAGCTTTTGTAAGAATGTTTTGCGGATCTTCTGTGAAACAAGATATTTACTGTGAAAACTGTAACCTTATGATATGTTTGGATTATGGTCAATATATTGATTTACTATGGACAATTAATTAATTTCGAACATCAAAAGGATTCCATTATCAATTAAAATATTTAACTGTGCACATACATTTTTTAAATGTCTCATAGAAAAAAAGTTCTTTGGTTGTACCTCAAAACTTAGATTTACGTTTTTTTCCCTTTTCCATTTTTTGTACATTACTACACAACCAGATCTCTTTTAGTAAATGTGAAAAGAGGGCAGTTCTTTCTATTCATTCTAATCATTCTAATTATTTACAAATATCCCTTGAATACTCTCATGTATACCCATTTTGGATGTGTTATGTCTAATTTACAAAGGCACGTAAAAATACGTAACATGAGTACTCTTGTGTACACCAAAATGCCTTTGTGAACAGGCCGCCAATTGAAATAAAACCTGCTGAAAAATCCCACTCAAATGCTTCCAAGCCCACTGTCATATACAAATCCATCCCCTTATGAAGTCTCCAGTCATTCATCCTTCATGAAGGAGATGCCTGTGGATATGTAACCTTACAGTGGAAATGAAAATGGCCCTAATGAGAAGTCCGTAGTGCGCAAGCTCAAATGTCTGCTGCATCAACAAACTTTTTCTGGCGCCGTTTTTTTAGATGCATGAACAGCTTTATTTTTATGTTCACAAATAATGCACAATACCATATTTTAGAGGATATTTTGGTCGGTCAAGCCGGTGCTTAGTTAAAAACAAAAAATCTTAAGCGCTTGCCATCTTTGCTTCCAGATGCCAGGACTGAAAAATACTATGGGTGTAAGTCTTGATTCCACCTCCTGTCTCCTTCATCCATTTGCCTACACTTACTGTCTCTTGTAGGCCGGGTCGACTCCTCCGCTAAGGCGGAGGTACGTCACCCCACTGCCGTTCCGCACTGCAAAAAAGGAGAAATGAAATGATGATAACGCGCTGTTATGTTCATTTTATTTTTCCATGCTGGGGCAGTTTTGTGGGGTGGGGCTGGGATAGGCTGGGTAGCACGGGGAGCAGTGGTGGACACCCTCCTAAGTGCTCATGAATGTTTGGCCAGCCGTCTCAGACCAGCCAAACAGTCATGCGCACTTTGCTTGTTCTCCACCCAGGCTGCATTACAGCCTGGATGGAGAACATCCCAGGCTCCCATTCCCCATCTGAGTGCTGTGGTTCATAACAATGCTGCATTGCAGCGTTGTGATTGGCTTAGAGGAGTCTGGGTGCTTCCTGTTCGAACAGAAGCCAGGAAGAGGACGGAGAGGACTTGCGAGAGGCAGCGGCTGGCCAGCTGGCCCACCAACATGTAAGTGATCTTTTTTGATCCCCCCCCCTCCCCCACTCCCTGCCTCACTGCTTCCCGGGAGCAGCCACCACTGCTTCCAGGTTTTTGTCATCCCTGCTTTCTTCTGCTGTCACGGCATTCATGTGTTCCTCTGGCTTCTTTCTCCCTTTTCTGCCTTTCCACCTCTTGCTCTGGGTCAAAGTATGATGATTGAACATAAGTTCTGGTCACAAAAATGAGTGTCGGGGCACACCATCTGCAGCCACCAGGATATTGAAGCCTCTCCTACCAAAAATATACAATTCTCATGCGAAAACGCCCCTACACAGTTACCTCATTATGTGTGCCACTAATGTACCAAGGACGCCAAGGGCGCTGATGCAAGCAACGAAAATGACCAGTTTGGCTGCTGCTGGGGTAGTAAATATAATGGTCACGATTCAATAGGCTACTCAGGGCACTGGGCCCCGGTCCCACTGCACTTGGTGCACGAATGGTAGCTATGACCCTGGGTTTAAAAAGGTTACAAAGGGGTGATGGAGAGGCGTTTTAATTGATCTGTGGGTATTAACATTTAGCAGAAGTGCTGGTATGTATTTGGGGGTGGGGGAGAAGTCGTGGATGTAGAAATAGGTTCATAAAGTATTTTGCTGAGCACCTCTCATTTCCACGATAGGTACACAGAATGTACAGTGAGGAGAGTAAATGCACTGGCTCCCTCAGCCCACACCTACGCAGCAGTCAGGGTATTCATTCTCTGCTCGAATTGGTGCGCAGGTGTCTATTTATACACACTCACTATCTTTTAAATGCTAATTCAGTGCAAATATATGCTCAGACGACTGCTGCAGGAGCACAGACGCTGAGGTGCCCCGAATGAGGTCTCTCTCTGGCAGTCTCTCTCTCTCTCTCTCTCTTTTGCTTTTAATTAGCTGTTATGTAAAGAACTGTGGATCCTTCGCGTTTATTGCAGCCTCGGTTTCAGCCCACTCAGCTCGGGGGGGAAGCTGAATACGCAAGCGTGGAAAGGTTAGCCGGAACAGGAGGCATTATTATTAACCACAATCAATGTCTAAAAATGTACCGCGCATCTCAGCATCACTTCGTTTCTGCGTAAGCTCTTGCGTAACCGCGTCTGGCCGCAACGTCCCTACGTCTCCCGGGTCATACCCTGTTTACTTCAGGGCTATTGCTTCTGCGGCAGGCGGTCACGTGGGGCCCTGTGCTGCAGATGGCGGCATCCGGCGCGAATTCTTTTTTGGTCGCAGACTTCCGTCCACATCACGATTTGTAGATGACCGTGGTTACCTGTTGTGTTATGTTCCAATTTCATCATTCATGTATTATAACTTGGAAAATTGAAAGTTCTTTTAAAAAAAACAATGGAGTGGCTAAACTCTCGACTGGTAATCTGGTACTCACTATTCAATTTAGAACATCTTACCCTCATTAAGTGGAATGTTCTAATCGCGTCTAGTCCTCCTTTTATGACCCCAAACTGATCGCTAACAGTCCTTTACCTCGTTAGGTCCATAACTCTTGTAGAGGCCTATCTATAATCAGTATAGCCCTCAACAGAAAAGATATAATGCTAAATTATTTTCAAATGTGCAAAGTATTTGATCTTTTCAGTCTTTCTCAATCAGTTTGTAACTTGCGGTCAGTGGGAAAAGTTTAGTACTCCTTCTTGGTTTAGATTCTTTTCATTATTAGTTCCAACACAGATTTACCTGTGGACATCTGACCCTCTAGGGTTAAGCGTACGAGTGCATGCACTAGCGCACGCATCTCACTTGCAAAACACTTTTGGATACGAAAAAGGGCTTGGATCCCACTCGCTGCTTACCATTTGTTGGCTGCGCATCAGTCTTCTTTATAGCCTCCTTAATTGGTCACTGTAGATGGGACATAAATTCCGGGTACTTCTGTGGAGCAGAGACCAAGCACAGCTTAATTCGAGTTAATTCTGTGCCCGTCCTCTGCTCCCGACGTCATTGAGGTAAAATTTCTTATTTTTCTTGTATTAAATAGCCACAACAATGACTGGACCTGAAGGCATTGAAGCGCTCTATGTGAGCACCAGTTACATTACACAAGTTCAAATGAATTTGATGATTTCTACTTTAAGTGATTTGACCAGGATCACAGGAGATTCAGCCGACGCCAAGCCTGTAACCTGGTTTTCCAGTTCTGCAGCTCTGATCATTGCGTCGCATCCTTCTCCCCCTTTCACCCACTCCTTCTCCAAATGACTTCTTTGCCACTTTCTGACACTCCAGCGCCCGCCTAATTTTTAAAGCATCCCTTGTGATTTAAATATATGTGCACTTGAGGGTGTATGATACCCTGAGTGATTTATATATAAGTGAACTTCAATGTGCGTATGTTTTTGTACTGTGTGCACCACTTTTTCAAAGTGACATTTGTGAGTTATATAGATGAACCTTTGATTGTGTATGTGTGTATTCACTGTTATAGGTACCCTTAGCAATTTTACATCCCTGTGTGCATCTCAATACCATGCTACTCCATAAACTTAACCTGGTTAGTATCCAGGCCCAGGGATGTCAAACTCTAGAGCTTCTCATTTGCGGGTAAGTCTATATTAAGGTGTGAATTAGTTATACAACCTTAGTCTCCTGTCCCTTTAATGGATTTACATTGTGATTTACAAGGATGATTTGACACTTATCCACAGAGTATATTTTAGAGACAATTGGAAATTTAATACTGCAGAGAGAGGGACACAATCATATTTCACCCCTGCCACAAAAGTCAGAGGTCTGGTAGCACAGTGTTATATGCAATTGTAAGAAGCCCGAATCATTAGACATTGGGTGGCTTGCCTGAGTACTTTTAGGTGTACATGTGGCACATTGGATAATGGGGCAGGACAATTATTAATACTAATGTGTGGCACTCCAGAGAGGTCCACCTTCTCTTTAGTATTGTTGGTTTCGGAGTACATGGGAACTGTACTTCTCCCCCCACTGGGCTTTAAACTGTAGATGTTTCTTGGATATGGCGCGGATGTGTTTGGCTGTCCTTTTGTTTTGACTATATTGATGTGCGGTTCCAATTAGTATTATGCCCGGGTTGCAGGGATGGAATTCGCACGTTCTTTCACCTTTACCAGAGTCGCCTGTTTGCCTCCCGGGTGTATGCCTTGGGTTGCGGTATTATGGGGGTTACTGGATTGTGGCCGGTTTTTCAGGGAAGTGGCCCCATTGGCTAGTTCTTGCATGATGTCAATGTTTTCTGGCGGTTTCATGATTGGCACTAATGCTTTAGACCTTTATTCCGTCCCACGAGTCCTCGTAGTGCCCTCACTAAGTCGGACGAAATTGATAAGTTGGAAACATGGCGACTAGCATTTGGACGATCGCCGAACCTCACGGTCTCCTTACAAATCCAGGTTCAGCATCATAGGTACTAGTGGAAAAATCCCGGCATATGGAATTTTGTTGACCACGAAGGCGAGAATTGGTTAATATGGCGCCCATGTCATTGAATTTGATAATGGTGCAGGACAATTATTGGTTTACTGTAGGAAAGCAATATTCGTACAACAATGCTTCAGTTGTTTGTCATGTATCATAGGGGCACCATTAAATTGGTGCCGTAGTATCTCCCAAATTGCCTGCGCTGAGGCCTGCGCTGAGGTTTGGTCGATACCACTAACGAGGGGCAGTTTTGCATAAGTTAAGCTATAATCTCCCGCCCTTTAGCCATGGCGGGTGTGGGGAGTTGTCACCTTACAAGTGCGCTGTGATTTTTGAAAATTGGGGAAACACAAGAGGCAATAACGTAGTAAGGAACACTAGACATTCCCAGATCATGGTAACGGCAGGTAGCTGGACGTACTGTTCACCCCCCCTGTTCCCAATGACTGCATCAAGTAATTGAGCTATGCTAACTGTCGGTGAAGATAATTTTATCGGGGAGCAATTGAGCGGGACTGGTGGACATTCCTTGCTTGAGATAGATGATAGCTTTAGGTCCCCGATAGTACTCCCATACTCGTCCAGTGGCTACCGGGCCATCGCAGCCCAGGTTAAGGGGTCACCCTGGTTAAAACCTAGGGGGACTAGGAGGGTACGGGACTGGTGCTTAAGAAACCCTTACGGAGCAGGGGAGATGCTGGCAGTAGGCCCAGCACTTCACCAGCTCTCTCCCATCAGTATTAGTGAAAAGGACCCCTAATTGTCACCATTTGCACAACACATAGGAAGGCTTGGGATACAATTTCAACTGTCCGCTGAGCTACAGCGGGTTGTTACGTTGGGGTAAAAATACAGCAGAAAAAATGTGTGTACTTAAAATTCGCATGCCCAATGCAGTTTGGGGTATCTCCCATTGGATCCAAGGAAGGTGTACTGCTGCTAAACATGAAACTGGGAATCTGGGATTCCGACACTTTTGCGGATTGAAAGCATCCAGGGTCAGAGATGGACAGTAGGTACTGTGCATCTGTGATCCGACGACAGTTAAGCAAGCAGGGTGCGCTGCGTAAGTTGTCACTGCACAAAAGGGTAAGGAGTCGCCAATAGTGGGCACAACATATATTGTTTCAAACCAGATTGGACACTAATAAAGTGTTCACAAGGGTTTAGCAACCAAAGGAGTTTGTGCAATCATCTGGTAAACGGGGCGAAGTAAGGGCACCCCAGAACCAAGGGTAGGTGACCTGTTCCTGCAGTTAAGCTCTAATGCCCCGTCCGGTTAGCTATATCCGCCCGCTGGGTAGGGACGATGTCAGCCAGAATAGTGTGCTGCTGTCCCTAGAAATGGGGAAACAAGGTGTCAAGCACAAAAGGCTACTATGCAAAAAGAACATTTGGCATGTCCAGCGTTCAAGAAAAATTTAAATTTAATGGAGCGGGGAATCTTCCACCGCTGGGGCTGCTCAGGGTGGGCAGTGTGAACCCCCACCCCCCTATCTGGGAGTATTCTAGGATGGGGGTAAAGTAGGACTTAGTCAATCCTTAGTGACCTAGGCAGTGTGTGGCATCTCCCACATCAAATGTTAGGCACCATATTACAGACAGTGCGCCCTGTCCCGAATCAGACAGATTCTCTAAGCGGGTATGCCTAGGGGGCTTCACCAGAGGGAGCTGAGCGGGCAAAATTCCCATAAGGAATAAGGGATGCAGGGCAAGTGCTGGAGGGCAGCCTTGCTCATTGTCTCACACGCCTAGTTATGGACATTCCTGAGCGCCTTGATTTAGCAAGTAAAGGGACTGTGCAAGGTTAAGTATAATCCTTCTCTCCCTGATAGCAAGCGGGGGTAGGAGCGGTCTCCTAACAAGTGAGCTGCTGTCCCAGAGATGGGAGACACATGTTTCCAGACACACACGGTGCTAGAAGGGCGGCAGCTAGTGTGATCAGCAATTGGTGGGCATTGTGAGCCAGGGTGTCTGAAACTGTCCCGCCCAGAGTTGGGGCGGGGCTGAGTCATGTGACGCAGTGGAACTTTTCCGCGTGGGGTAAATAGTGCTTGGCACAACTTCACAGGCCAAAAGGGCTTTTTGTTTCATCAGACACTAGCTGATCCAAGCTAACGTCAAGGGCGCACTGCTTAAATCAGGCAGATTCTCTAAGCTGGTATGCCTAGGGGGCTCCACCACAGAGGGAACTGAACAGGCAAAATTCCCATAAGGAATAAGAGATACATGGCAAGGGCAGGAGGGCCCCTTGCCCATTGTCACACACTGATAGTGATGAACACTCCTGTGCGTCATGAATTAGCAAGCAAAGGGACTGTTCAAAGGTTAAGTATAATCCTCCTCGCCATAATAGCCAAAGTAGGCAGGCAGGTGGGGGAGTGGTCACCTAACAAGTGGGCTGCTGTCCCATAGATGGGGCACGCAGGTGTTCAGGCGCACACGGTGCTAGAAGGACGGCAGCTAGGTGAGATCAGCAAATAGATGGGGCAATGTGAGCCATGGTGTCTGCATTCGTCCCGCCCAGAGTTGGCGCGGGGCTGAGGCATGTGATGCAGTGGAACTTTCCCCCATGAGGGTGAATACTTCTTGGCACAACTTCATAGGCCAAAAGGGCTTTTTGTTTCATCAGACACTAGCTGACCCAGGCTAACGTCAAGGGCTATTGGGATATAGATGGGGTCATCTATAACCAGTAGGGATGGTTCTCTTTCATCTAGATTTGCAGGAGGCTCTAGACAGGAGAGGTTGCGGGTAAGACTATAGCTGTTTTGGTGGGGGGCTCTGGCGGCGACGGTGGTCGCCTCCAGAGCTGTGGCGGAGTTACAGGCGGAGCTGGAAGCAAAGGGGTACAGAAGGGTACCTCTGCGTGGCACCATGGTGGGTGCCAGAGCCAAATCCTAAGAGACTCATGGGAGGTCCCTGGAAAACCGTGTCGGCACCCCGCTAGTCCTTTGGGCAGTTGTAGGCCTGAACAACCGGGCGGTTTGCTATGCTACGCTCCGCCCTGATAGGGGCGTGAGTAAGAAGGTACCAAGTGTCATGTGATCCGGGAAGAGGATCACCAGTAAGGGCAGCACAGGTGAGGTTCGCCCCAGTGCTGCCTGGCTCATCAGGCGGGCAGGCGGCCCAGTTGGTTGCCTGCCCTTGGATCGCCCGTAAGATAACCCACCTATCACATAACGGTGTATCTAATAAACCTGCAGCAACTTTACCCAAACAAAAAATTGTGTTGTGTGCTTATTTATTGACATGTATATTATGTTGGAGGGGTGGGAATGGATGCCAATGACGACACTATGATCATTGCGTCGCATCCTTCTCCCCCTTTCACCCACTCCTTCTCCAAATGACTTATTTGCCACTTTCTGACCCTCCAGCGCCGCCTAATTTTTAAAGCACCTCTTGTGATTTAAATGTATGTGCACTTGAGGGTGTATGTGTGTGTGCGCACCATTTAAGATACCCTTAGTGATTTATATATATGTGAACTTCAATGTGCGTATATTTTTGTACTGTGTGCACCACTTTTTCAAAGCGACATTTTTGAGTTATATAAATTAACCTTTGATTGTGTATGTGTGTATTCACTGTTATAGGTACGCTTAGCGATTATACATCCCTGTGTGTGTGTTTTTGCACCCACCATTTATTGAAGTTTCTCTTTGTAAAGTATGTCTACGTGCTCTGTGTGTGTGTAAATATGTGTGCCACACTTTATTTAAGATGCACTTTGTGAAGTATATCACTTAGGTGTATGTGCTGTGTTGGAAACAACAGTTCACCTCTACTAACAGTTAACATCCAATATAATGTTTGCCATGTGAGTGGAGGTTCAAGCTTTGCCTTATGCAAATTTTCCAGATTCGCCTTAGTGCAACTGTGGTCCAATGCTACGTTTTTTTCCTGTGCTCCCTGTAATACCAATTGTACCACTTGTCACGTCTCAAGCCTCACTTTCATGCTTTGCAAGAGCTAACAAGAATTCTCAAATAGCTTGGCCAGCACCTGAGAGTTTACATTGCGGTATAGCACCTGAGAGTGGTGTGGCTCACTGGTTAGAGGCGGCAGACCCAGAAGCAGAGGTCGGCCCGGGACCAGGGTTCGAATCCTGACGCGGCAGGGTCTTGGGCCAAGGTCAGCGGACTCGATAATTCTCGCCTCGGTGCCTACTCTAACCATGGATCGCACTCAGCAACTCTGGGCAATAGCTTGCTTAATCTCTACTTACGGCCCCATCAGCGCCGGGGATGCTTGTCTTCACCTTGGAGATGCCCAGTAGGGACCATCTCACAGGGAAAGCCAGGATGGGTTCCCCAGTGGTATACAGCGCCGGGACGCCCTGTTGCTGGGGCAGCTGTGCGCTTTACAAGTATACAACATTTACATTTACATTTACTAACAGTTAACATCCAATATAATGTTTGCCATGTGAGTGGAGGTTCAAGCTTTGCCTTATGCAAATTTTCCAGATTCGCCTTAGTGCAACTGTGGTCCAATGCTACGTTTTTTTCCTGTGCTCCCTGTAATACCAATTGTACCACTTGTCACGTCTCAAGCCTCACTTTCATGCTTTGCAAGAGCTAACAAGAATTCTCAAATAGCTTGGCCAGCACCTGAGAGTTTACATTGCGGTATAGCACCTGAGAGTTTACATTGCGGTATAATTTTGAAGGGGGAATATGCTCTGTCTTAGAAGGTTCCAACTGCATTTGCAACAGTTTCCTAGTATAGGTTTTGGTCATGTGATCTCCATTGGTGCCTGTGTATGATGTTCTATGTGGATGTGAACTTTAGCATTATGCTCACTGGTGTAGGCAGAGGGGGTCCTTTTTGCCTAATTCTATGACTCAAAGGCTATTGATTTCTGCCTAAATAAACGTGTGAAAGCTTCAAGCAGACGCAATACCTGATTTTACTTCAACAGTTTCTTGTTATAAACTTCCTACAGAAAGAAAAGCCTTCTGAGAGAGGTGACTTTATCTCAGTCCTAGAAGGCTGTGCTAGATCTCTGAACTGTAGAACTACAACTTCTGTACATAACTCATTTGCTCATAGGCATAAACTAACTAAAACTAAAAAATATTCCTCCTCCTATTTTCTCTGAATTACAACTGCTGCTTTTTACATTAAACATGATTTGTTACTTTGAAGGTACTACTCTACGCCTCTCTACTCTACCCCACTCTACTCTATCCCACATCACACATGCTTAACTATGTTGAACAGCAGCCACGCTGCAAAAGATATTGACAAGCACAATAGTTCTTACATAGGTGAGACCTATTGGCTTTGCCAATTCTTGTTTTGGCTTTCTGTTTAAGGCCTTTATTACAAATGTGCTAAAATGTGGAGAGGTTTTTAATCTTCATGGTAAATACAGATACCCAGTGTTTGGTATTTATCTAGTACGGTAAATACCCCCTAATCCATATGTTGGCCTTTGAAGTGAAGCCAATATGCAAAGTCACTTTTTATTGCCCCAAAACGTCCACGTTTTGCCTTCTGATCGGCCCCTTTTCCCTGATAAATTTCAGAAGAAAACAGCAGTGATGCAATAAGTATCACAGTACTCGGTATTCCAACCCCTATTCTAGCACGTTTGCGCAGGAACCAGAAATGAACCCCTGTGGACATTGTCATCTCAAGTGCCATTATTATTTTATGTTTATACATTTGCGCTCATATTTATGACATTTATTTTACTCTCCTATTAATTTTGTAAAAGGGTATTTTAATTGTTTTGTTTTGAATAAAAACCAAGTTCATTGTTAACAAGATATGGTTGCTTCGTGATTCTCTACCAAGACGTTTTTAACTATAATGCTATTTTGAACTGAACTTTCCCTGAATGATAAATAATTTCAATTCAATCTCTTGATGCATTATTGGACAATGTAGGAGTGAAGTGCTGAATACAGTTAGATTAGAAAATGCATTTGACTAGTGATTTGCTCTCAAGCGCTGCATTAGAACATCAGTATTTTGAAAGCTTCATTGAAGACAATTGACTAGCTCAGGGCCAATAATGGCGTATACAGACCTTCAGCTCTGACAGTCCAGTGTTTGTCTTTCTATCCTCCTTCTTCAATTTAGAACATTATACTCTCAGTGGGTGAAATGTTTTAATAGCATTATAGTTGTTCTGTCTAGGGCTCTACCCAAGACTGCTCTGCCTAGCATGGCAGTTCCAGGGAATATAGGCGTTTACATCGCATGTGTTTACAACGCATGCAATTACAACATGGTGGTTACAACGACCGCGTTATTACATTGCAGTACCATTACAACGCAAGTCGTTACAACGACTTGCTCTAGGGGGCTCGCTGGACTTAGTAATAGTATCATTTACTATTCCAACTCCAGTGTGTGCAACAGTAGGGAAGGTGTTGGAATAGTAAATTATACTATTCCTTAGTTTAGTGTGCCCCTAGAGCAAGTCGTTGTAATGACTTGCGTTGTATTGGTACAGTGATGTAACAACGCGGTCGTTGGAACGACTGCGTTGTAATCGCATGCAATGTGATGGATGTTTCCCGTTCCAGATAGTGTAGTGAAAACAAGTGATGATAAACTAAATTGGATGGATCAAGAGTCACAATGTCCTGGTAGCCAAGTGATGGAAAGGCCATCTTGTCAGAGGTTTATGTTGGCAGACCCAGCTGAGACTCGCTGGTGTAAACCCAGTGTCACCTACGGCTCTGAATAAAGCAAGTGTGCTGTAAGTTTGAGTAATGCCCATTGGTAAACTCCAGTGGATCCATTATATCTTTAAAGATAGGAGGACTGCATATATTACACTCTGTAGGCAGGCTGGATTTGGTGGTGGTCCATCATACTTTCGGAGAGCCAGAGTCAGGTGGAGCAATTCTAAAATCCAAACGCGAAATCAACGTAAATGTGGTCTTGATAGGGAAGTAGAATCAGGGAAGGAGTCATGGGGCCTCAGGAGAAAATCTCAACACTGGACCAAGATGACAGGGGGAACAACTCCTTAATTATTTTTTTCACCCACTGCACTTAATTTTTCTTTTCTTTATATTTTTTTACCATTTAAACACTAGAAGACACCTTAGACCTGGGCCAATCGGATCCAGCTTAGCCTGGAAGCAAGGCACAAGAGTCCTGGGAAATTTCTCAGAAGGGATTTAGCTGTTATTTACACGTTCAACGAATGCAGCAGAAATACTGATTGGAACGACAACAACCAGTACAGCAGAACAATCCTATCCAAGAACAGATGGCCTATTGATGTGCCAGCGACAAGCGTGAAAAAAAGGCAGTACTGGGAATAGAGAGGATGGAGGTGTTTTTTTCAAGTCTCCATGGGAGGGGGCCTTAGAATAAAAGATGGAAATAGCTGTGCGCACAACCCTTATTCAAAGTGCGAAATGTTGGAAGGTATGAGAAGGAGCATGGCTTAACTTGAATGAATGAAATAATAGATACATACATATACGAATAAAAATGTATCAGTCTTACTGTCCAAAGTTTTTCCAAGGAGCCCCCGTTCCCCGCTGCTTTTGATTGCTGGTGTTGCATCTGTTTGATGTGAGACAAGTCAGTAGGTTTATTGGGAAGTCAAGACATTCTCAGAGAGACTATTGCCTCTAAAGGAACTCAAAGGCATTGGCAGAGACAGTCGCATGGAAAAGTCTTGCGACTGGCTCTGTCCAGCCTGAGACTTCCTAGTTCTTCTGAAGCACTGTGCTTGTTAGCAGCGTCTTTGTTTCTGTTAAGTAAGTGTGGTTTGTTCAGATTTTGTAGTTGCTTTTCCCTTCTTAAATGCAACTTACTTATTGAGTATACTGTAGACAGGGCTTTAAGTGGGATGGAAAAACTGGGGCGTCTCTCAAAGGGGTGTGGCTGATGTAATTAGGGCGTGGCTTAGAAAAAAGCTAAAAGTCTGTGCTTAGCATAGTGTGTAGCCCCTCTGGTAATTTGATGCTTCTGACATTGCATCCAGATATATAATACAAGAAGTAACATTACACCTCCAACAAGCCAGGACTGTTTTTGCCAATAGTTAGTTGCATAAGATAAATAAGCAACAACTCTTCCTTCGTTGTAAAGAATATTACAAAATGCTTCAGTTCTGAAATGAGTCTCCGAAAGAACTATAACGAGTCTCTTTGAAGTTACATCAGTGGCAGTGAAGGGTGGTACTGCTGCAGAGTTAAGAATTTTCCATCCTGAGTGTGAGAAGTTGGCCTGGTAAATGCTGTCCACTAATTAAAGTGGGCAGCCTGTACTAGTCCAAACAACCCTTATGGTGATTTAAGAGGCCAAAGACAACCGAAAGCTATCCAAATGTTAGCTGTGGAGCGCAGCCTTCAGGCTTAGTCTTGAAGGAATGTTAAGCAGCTTGTTTTACCAGAATGCAATCTTATTGTAATGGTCAAATGAAAGGAGAACTACACAGTAGTTATAAAAATATGTATTTATTGATATAACACTCTTAAGTTATGACACAGTACCCTCTGCATGAGGATACTCACAAAGCACACAATACTGTAGCACAGAAACAATAGTAAATAGCACTAATTCACATTGGGCTCCTGGGGGAGACCAAACTATATACTAAAATAGTGGTATAAGAACCACGACTAGAGGATGTAGAGTTGCTGGGACCCCAAGGAACCACCCAAGGTGAGTAAGTTGGGACCCCACTGAGGACGGGTGCAGTGTGAGAACACGACCGCGTGCTATGTACAATTCTATGGGAGAGTCACGGTTGAAGTTTTAAAGTTTAAGGACCTTTCCCAGTGGACTTCGAAGAAACCCAGTGGAACTTAGGAGGTTGGAGAGCCACCCCACCCGTGGATACTGTAGTACCAGAGTTACCTATCCCAGGGGAGCTGGGTGCATAGGTCTGAAGTGGTGTCGGAAACTGCCGTCAAACCCAATGGAGGACTTCGAAGAAGAGCCGCTGCTGGAAGAAACAAAAGTGTCCATTGGAATCCAAAGATGGATTCTTGTTGAAGGGTACCTGAAAGCAGAGGGGACAGAGTCTGGGTCACTCAGGGGTGACCAGGGGCTTGGTAGACGAATGCCCACCGATGTCAGGTGCTTCAGGTGTGTTGAGGGGATTGTTGACACTGCAGCTACCGGCACAAGGAGACTTAAAGGATGACTGGGAGCTGGATACAAGCTGTCCCACGAAGGATGTTGAGTACTGAGGGGTTGGTGTCCGGCTGGAGCACCAGCACGCCTTGGCAATGAAACCCACGCAGAAGGTCGAAGAAGGTTACGGTTCAAGCCAGCAAGGTCCAGGAGACTCACCAAACACAGGGGAGTCAAGGCAATCCTGGAGCAACCAGGGGAGTCCAAGAAAAGCTAAGTTGACCTTCAAGGGGACCCACAGGTCGGAGGCACAGGACTCGCGAGGGGACCTCAAGCAGTTTCACAAAGCAACAGCCCACGGGGCACTCGGTGCGAAGAGGCCAGAGTTCTTTGTAGGAAATGGTGCCAGAGGTTGGGGCTACTTGGAGCCCAGTGCACTTGTTCGGGAGACACCGACAAGCATATGCACTTGCAAATTAAAACGGTAGACAGGGGTATGGGAATTGCAGCCCCCATGAGGGATTCTGACCTCAAACTTGGTGACAGGGTAGCTTGGACCTCGAGGGACTTGGAAACCCACCTCCTGTGTTGCTGGAGCCTTCTGAGTCTGTAGGAGCTCAGGAGCAGCAGACCGTTCAATCGGGATGTCATGCCTGCGGTTGCAGGGGAGTGACTCTATCACTCCAAAGGAGATATCTTTAGTTGTCCTTGATGCTCAACAGGTCCTGCATGGAGCCTGTATGGTGCACAGGCACAGACAATGCTTCAGACTGAGAGGGAGACGAAAGCTAAGTCCAGAGTGTCCAGACAGTCGAAGTTCAGTGGTTTCTGGTTCAAAATCTTGTCCACGTCGAATTTAGGGTCCTACGGCCAGGTAAGCCCTTTTGTATCCACGGGAGAGGGTTGTACAGATTCAGGGGACCCTCCCAGGGGAGAGTGTGGACAGTGGGGCGGTAACTCCCATGTTCTTTGTCCAGTTTCACGCCAGAGCAGGAGCCAACAGCTCCCAGGACTGCTTTGAACTGGACTATACACAGGGACACCAAATGTGCCCCTAATGTAGACTTTCGGTTGCTGGCAAGCGTTCCCCCCCAGGCCTAATACACTAAAGGCCAGATGTACGACCATTTTATTTTGCGCCTCATAATTTGCGACTAATTGCGAGGCGCAAAATAAAATGTAAAACAGTGTGTTTAACACTGTTTGCGATTACCAATGGGGACGCAAATTGTGAAGCTCATTAATATAAATGAGCCTCTCGCAATTTGCGAGCCCATTGGGAATGACAGGCCCTCCCAGGGATGGTGGCCTGCTGGGTTCAGCAGACCACCATGTCTAGGACTGCTTTGAAATAAAGCAGTTTTTTTTATGCACCCAGTTTTCCTTATTGGAAAACAAGATGCATTTAAAAAGAAAAAAAGAAACGTTTTTGTTTCATTTTTTAAGGGCAGGCAGTTGTCCCTGGGCCCACTGCCTGCCCTTAAAAAATATTTTCACATTCATTTGCAAAGGGACTGTGGTCCCCCGGGGACCCCTTCCCATTTGCGAATGCCTTACCACCTACTTGAAGTAGGTGGTAATTGTGAGTGTTTTGCGACCGCAATTGCGGTCGCAAAACATTAGCACATGGTTTTGAGACTTGCTATTTGGAAGGGAACGCCCCTTCCAAATAGCGAGTCGCAAAACCTTTTTAGCGAGACACAAATAAATTGAGGCTCGCTAAATAGGCTTTGTACATGGCCCATGATGTTTTTGCATGCGCAAACGGGTTCTCAAACGGGTCGTACATCTGGCCCTTAATCCTGTCTGGGAGGTGGTCACATCTCCCTGTGACAGGATGCCTATTGTTCTGCCTTCCCCTGCTCGAGCTTGGCTATGGTACAGAAAAAACGGTCACAGTGGACAAGTATTTTTCTGATTTCATAAAAGATCGAACTTAAATCAAATGCATTAAGTAGTTCAGACGTCACTACAAAAAACAGGTAAATGCTTGTGATTTAATTTTTCATTGCAGATATAGAATGAAACAAAACATAACATAACAATAGGATATTAATCCTCATTGGTACACATTGATGCTCAGAAAAAGAGGGGAGGGGAAAAAGTGGGTGCTCAGGGAAAGTTGAGTGATTATGTGCGGGTACGGAAAGGTAATGTGGTTCAAATACATCCAAATCTTAGGAACCAAATCGCCTTCTTGCTCAGCCAAAAAAAATCATATAATTATAAACATAACATTCAAGGCAAAGATAAACATGTCTCTGTTGCCTATGTTTGATGAAAACAAAAGGTGTGTCAACGTTTCGACCCCTGTTGACATAAAGGTAGCTTCATCCTTATTAGGGGGGTCTTCATCAGGACTCTGCGAAATAGTGAAGTAGGGGAGGGAGCACCATTAAGTAACAGCCTGTGGAATCTGGCTTTCCTTTGAAGATGAGGGCCCGTAAGCTCTTGGGAAAATGAGTAGAAAGTGCTGGTGCCACAAGTACACCTCAGTAGCCAGGCGCGGTTGCTTAGTAACTGCCGGCGGCTCTAGATAGACTTGGAATGGCTCGAGCTTGGCTAAGCAGCAGGAGGGCAGAAATGCGTCTCCGGTCAGCAGCAACCATTTTGGGCTGCCTGGGATTAGAAGGCTGGTACCAGTAACACCAGGGACCTCACAAAACTTGTTTGAGGGGTGGCATCATACCTCCCACACCAGTTACCAGTGTGGGGGTATTACCTGTGTGGTGGTATGATTCGACAATGTTTGACACCAAACACGATAGGGTTACTGTCAGACATTTTAGAGTTGGTCATCTAGCTGTCGTATAATGCCACTCTAAATGACGTAAATGGCTACAGCACTAACAACCCAGGAGAATGGACTCCGTAGGCTTAAGGGATGTCCTGATCATGCAGTGGCACCCTATCTCTTAGAACCAGGCACCCTGCCTTCAGGACTGTTAAGGCCTGTTACAGGGGTGACATAGGTTTTAAGTGTAGGGACCCTTCGATATAGTAAACTTATATCTTCAGTAAGTGGTGCATGCACCAACTTACACAGGCTGCAATGGCAGGCCTGTAGATCCATTTTGCAGTGCCTCTCATGGGTGGCAAAGGACATGCTTCAGCACATGGGAGGCCTCTGGGGTACCTATGCCCTGGGTACGTGGGTGCCATATACTAGGGACTGACATACCCCAGTATCCAATCTGGAGTGTACCTAAGTACATGACATGACAGTTTAAGGAGAAAGCAGATAGACTGGGGTCCTGATTAGCAGGATTTCTGCCATACTAGTCAAAAACACTATCACATGAAGCAAAAAGTGGGGGTAACCATAAGAAGCAAATCCTACTTTCCTTCACAGAGAGTGAGGGCAAAAATGGAGATCCCAATAGAGACTCGTCTCAGCACATGGTTTTTAGAACGACTGGTGCTGAGCATCAGCAGGACCCGGCCCACTTAAAGTCCTGATTGTAGGCGTTTTTGTTTGAAACTGCTTCACTCTCCATACCGCGACCATTTGTGTAAATTAATTTCTATACAGCACAATGCTACGGACCAAAGTTAGAAACGCTATTTCAACTGTTGCATACAACAAATAGATTGTTCCAGGAGGCCATGACTGGGTCCAAAAAGGAAAAGGGCAACATACCCAAGCTTGCGGGTTTAGGATGTAATGAGATTTGATGAATCCTCATGTTAAAATATTGAGCCGCCTCGTTTTTTTTTCTTTTTATTGAGTTCTTTTTTGATTACTTAAAACCATTAAAGAAACAGAAAATATGTTCAGTTAGTGTAATATAGTACATCCTTCATTAGCACATAAAAGTCGGTTACATTTTTAAAAAAAAATTCTGCTAAGAATGTAAATAAATAAATACTATGTAAGAATTTTTTTTTCCTGTTTGAAATCTTGAACTTTAGTTAATATGGGGCAGAAGAAGGATCACAAATTACAAATAGTGCTTCGTTTTAACACATAGGCACTACTTCCAATATGTACAAGTGGTGTGATGGGCTGCATTGGACATTTGTTTTTAAATTCTTAATGTAAGTTTAATAAATTGTGTCTCTGCCGGCTCGGTGCCTCACACATATAATTTTACAACATCTGCAATTGTCCGAATATTATATTTCCAGAACATTTGCCTAAGTAATTTGATGCAATAGTTTTTAATTGTGGGCACACACAAAGTAGTTGAGATATTGACTCTGTTTACCTCTACATGGGCACACACATCTAAGTCTATATTTGCTATATCTGTTCAAGCTGGCTGTGATGTGTGCTATTGGTTGAAGCTGGAAACATAACCTCGTGTATTGATGTTTTATTTTTTATTGTGATTAACTAAGGCTGCAGAGTTAGAGATGTGTAGGTCTTAATATCAAAGTTTGTGTTTTTGAGTGAGCTAAACGTTCCCAAATCACTGTTAACAGATTAGCTGGGCATAATTTGTTTAATTAGATCTCTGATGGTATAATACTGGCTCTGGTTAGACCAGATGCTGTTATTTCAAATTGAACTTAATAGAATTTATTTGAGCCGATAATCATCATTTCCAGCTGTACTAATGGCTGACACTTCTTTCTAAAGCATGCTATTAAGTGAACCATCCTTCTAGGCTAAGTGTCATGGAACTGAATGTGAGGTACGGTTTGGTGTGCCTGTCTCCGTACTTGGCACACACTGGGCTTTTGGAAGCTGGTGCCTGATCCTGGTGGAGCATGTTGTAAACCATGGGCACTCTTAAACATTTTCCCAGGGGCCACAAAGTATGGTGTGTGGTGTCACCGAGGGCTGCACTGTAGCGGTAGGGGGTCCTGGTGGGTCCGGGATTGTGTAAGGAGGTCTAAAACAAATGTTAAATAAATGGACAAGCATTTATTAGCAGGTTAATTAAAGTTAAGTGGTGCAGGACTCCACAGTAGTTACTCCATTTAACCTGCAAATAAATGCGTGCCCGTTTAGTTAGTATTTTTTTTAAATATTCGTGCTCAGCACGTGAACAGCAGGTCGTACAACTATTCACCAAGGGGGGGGGTGCATGTAAAAGTCAAGAGGGCCGTAAGTGGCCCCCAAGCCGTATTCTAAGTATCACTGTTGTAAACACTTATTCGTCCTCTATAAACTAAACTAGACCAGTTTATAGTTGAAAGGCAGTCCCACTAAGTCAGCCTTTTCCCCTGCTATGCATTTAAGGTCAGACATTCCAAGTAATTTGTGACACTGGGCACTGTTCTGAAAAGGTTGATGTTTACTAGAGGTGGGCCAGTCACAGAAAGCTCTAGTAGATACCTGACTCTGGTTCAGCTCATGTACCTCCTGGACCCTCGACCTCAAAACTAGTAGAGTTTTCACGTGGCTTCTACCTACCACCCATGCTCGAACATAATGCACATAGAATAGAAAAAAAAACATTAACCTTTGATGTAAAACAGGAGATGAGAAGATATGCCCATCTAGTGGCTGAATGGTTCAATGAAGTATCAGAAAATCTGTGATTTTTCCCCAGATTCCCTGCTTGATCAAACTGTGTGATCCTAGGCAAATGTGTTATTTAATTGTGCTTTTGTTTTTCCTTATTGCATTTGAGGGCACTTTATAATTAAGGCTCCCAGTTTTCAATTTTTTACTGATTTTTACAGATGAATACAGACAGAAAACAATGTGTTTCCTTTTTAAAAAGCGGAAATTACTGAAGATTGTGCTTTTTATGAAAGACTCTCCATGCTGTCTTTCATGAATTTCAGGAAAAAGCTAAGCAGATAGGCAGCATGGAGAGTTACAAAATAGGATCAGATTTGCTTAAATACAGGCATATATTAACATATACTTGTAGTATAACACTAATATGTAGCTGTGGGAGTAGAGTTTTATTGTAGTGTTATGTGGCTGCTTAATTTGCTAAAATGTGACAGGCATCCATGTATGAGTGCATATCTAAGAGCTAAATAAATGTGGAAATATACCATTTTATGATTCCATTTATTGTGAAAACCCTAAATAAATACGGCTAAATACCAATAAGATGGTCAAAAAATAAATATGGATAAATACAGACGGAAATGTTAAAAAAAATGAATACCATAAAACCGGGAGCCCGATTTATAATATGTCTGTTTTGGGTGTGTGCTATATAAGCACACGCCTTCGCCTCATTTAAATAGACTATAATATTGCTCCATGTAAAAGTGTAAGCCACATGCAGGGTGCACGATTACAACGGGTATGCCTCTTAATTCACAGATGGCATTGTTGTAACAGTGTGGAGGCAGGAATATTTTTTGGTTCATGTTTTACAAATGTCACTTTTAATAAATGCTTCCTGATGTACTAATTTGAAACGCCTCTGCAGGGTAAAGAAATACACTTTTTTGAATTTGAAAGTCTTTATAGTATGTGTATATGGTGTTTGAAGCACAGTGTACATTGAAAACATTTTCGGTGCTGGCCTTCTGCATGGACTCTGAAAGCACCGCCGGGCCTTTAGCTCGGGCCGGGTCTGGCTCGGCTCGCCCTGTTACTTTGTTGGATGCCCTCCTCTAATGCTTACTAAGAAACAGTGCTTAATTTGTAAAATATTAAGTGCCAGGGCACTGACCAGGAGTCCACAGCAGCTTGCACCACCCATTGCCCTTGTCATTGCTGCCAAAACAACTAGTAACCATCTCTTTCACATGTAAATGGGACAGTTCCGATTATTCCAGGTCCCCAAAGCTAAAGGAATGGCTGGGGAGGCAGGTATGAGCAATTGTAATGTATATTGTATTCCTGAACAACTGTTGTTCTGCTCATCTCTAAATTAGATGAGCAGCGCCACCTTGTGGTAGACTGTTCTAAATATGGTGTTGACAATTAGGTGCCGGTGCTGAGCACCAGAAAGCACCAGGCTCAAATTAAGCACTGCTAAGAAAAGGACAAGGGTTAGATGTTTGTCATGTTTGAAATGTGACTGACTCAATCTCAACGTTACCAGTATTTCACAGGTGCCTTGCTCTGTGGGAACCATTACATTTCTTGTGGTCATTCTCTCTTTTAAGCTAAACAAAGCGTTCAGATTGAAGATAGGCTTGTATATATGGTTAACCATCCACGTATAAATTGTATTTATGTAGCGCTTACTGTATAGCACATTTTCGTGTTGTGGTGCTTTTCTTGTAGGTGTTACTAATAACCAATCTAATAGTGCTTCTTCTGAAACTGGAAGGATGAAACGCTGAGTAGGCCTGCCTAGATGTAAATGCGTCACCTGCAGGTTACACACATAGCCGCTCAACCAACTGAGGTGTCCCACAGATTACATAACACAGCATCCTGTCGCAACCTTCTTTTCAATGCTACACGTGCTCCCTTGTGGTATCGGGGGTCCGGCAGGATAATTCGTCCTCGTGTAAAATAGCTCACACTTATCACATAATAAAATATGTACTTCCTCATTCCATCACAGGTATTGATATTGCTGTCTTCTAGTGCGGGTTCAAGTTGAGGAGCTATAAAAAGGTTTCTACTATGTCCATTTTGGGAGTAAAGACCGGATGTGGCCCCTGGGGGGAAAAACGTGCGAACAACAAATGTAAAAAAAAAAAAATACTACCTGACATTAATTAATTCGAAGAATCAACGCGAAGATGGATCCGGAGTTATTTGGTTTTCCGCTCGCTCTCGTTGTCCTACTGGGAGCAGCGGGTTGGCGAGCTGGAACAAGAGCAGTCGCGTTTCCCGGGGATGACTGTGCCCTGGGAGGGCTGCTTCACGCCTGGAGCCCGCATGGGATTACCAGGCAGCTGCTAATGGCGGCGCTGCTGGTGCTGGGCCGCGTGACGCAGAGCTATTTACTTACACGGCCGCATGGCACGACATCCTCACACTTCCTGCCTCGCTTACCCTCCAACCAGGACCACCGGAATTATCAGGAAGAGGAGGACCACATTAGGCATCGGGGAGGGAAAAAATATGCGGCAAGACATATCAAATTAATCAGCATATCGTGGGAACATTTTGTGATAGTATTACTTCATTATTTTACTATTTTTACATGTTAACACTGGCTGGGCAAAGGTATTGCCTCATTAGTACTAGTTTGACACCCAAGCACAGCAATAAACAAAAGAAAGTTGACCAGTCAACCAGTTCGAAGGGCTTATCATTGAATTGGCATTATGTGTCACCACGTTTTTAGTAACGTTTGAACTGTGTCAGCTAAAAATGTTTTTTGTTAAAATCTGCATATTATGCAGTAGATGATAAATTATGAGATAAAATGCTGCAAGGTCATAATTATGCGGAAAACGCTGCAGCCGCAAAATCACCTTACAATTACATGCTCTCAAACTTCATAGACACATGGGGCCTCATTAAGTGTGTGAAGGGTATTCCCGGTGGGGATACCAGGGCCAAAGATACTAGCTGCACAAGTATTTTTGCGGCAATTACTTGACGTTGGGAGCTATTGGACTAGGAAACAGGAATAACATTCTAGACCCAGAACCGACAAATCCGATTCTACCCCACATCCCACCCATGAGTGTGAGCCTGTTCCTATGCACAGTTTCATCCAAGTGTGCAAGAGAACCATTTGGTTTTACTGGGAGCTTTCCAGCATCTGGTAGAACTTGATATTGGGTGGGGTAGTTTTACCAACCTGAGATAACTCTCTGTCTGCCTCAGAATGGGTCCCTTATAAGGTGAGGACAAAGTTTTCTGATGCGGTTATCAGAAGCGCTGCATGGATTATCAGCACTCCACGAAAAACAAAGCTGCGGCGTAACAAAAATTGGCAAAGCCAGTAGGCCTAGCCTCTGCAAGCTATTACAATGGTTAATTATTAATGCTTTTATTGTAAGCATATAATACAAACATAAAAAGAAGGAACTAATAATTAAGCTTCTGTATAAAAGTGAAGCTAAATGTGTATAAATATACATTTAAAATAAAAAAATAAACATCAGTTATAATTTTAAAAGAACAGTACAAATGATTGTTGGTGGACACAACATGGAGAAACTCTTCTTACTTTTAATGCACATCAGAGGAAAATATGAGTGGCTTTGAATAACCGTAAGAGGAAGACATGGTTTAAACATACAACAATAACAAAAACAATAAAAAGGTTAATGAATGGAAAGAAAAAGACATAAGCATAGTCAGGTATTGACCCACCAGCTATAGCACAGAAGAGCACTCATTTTCAGGGGGATGCACATGTATGATCAGGTGAAATTCTGTCCCTTTCAGTTGATCACCGGTCCAACACACTCAGCGGGACACACACTTGACAGAATCTTTTCCAACCATCCCACTCTGAGTATTAGTAGTATTTTACCTTTAACCTGGATGGACCATTCGGCCATCCTATTCCTGATTACAGGAACGGGATCTCCTTCCCCCGGCAAATCAACTCCCCACTCAATAACTACTAGAGTTTGGCACAAAATTGATACTGAGGTTTTTTCGAATCTTCTACATCACTCACAACCTACGCTCTCAGAAGACCCGGGAACTGCAGCCACACAATATACTGCCTGGGTCTACTCAGCAGCACACACGCTAGCCCCTATTAATTTGAATAAACTTAAAAGAAATAAGGTGAGAGCCCCATGGTTCTCCGTAGAGCTGAGAACGCACAAGCAAACTTGCAGATGGCAAAAAAAGGAGTGACACTGCCACTACAACTCAGAGCAAAGAATGAAGTATAAATCTTGCCTAAACACTTATAAGGCTGTGATCTTTTATGCTAAAACTGCTTACTCTCAAAAAAATCAAACCAGCTTCTTACTCCTCCAGGGAATTTCTTACAGTGACCAAGATCACAACAGAACCTACTAGATCCTCCTTAATTGCTAACCAATCTTTCTGTGACTCTTTAGCCAACTTTTTTCTCCCAAAAGTATCTAGCAACTACAATACGTTCTCCCTTCCAACACATATGTCCTGTATCACCGACAATTGTCTCAAAGCTATACCCAATGAATCCAAGTTTGAATCCTTTTCTCCTCCATCCACTGAAACTATAACAAGACTGATTACATCAGCAAGCTCAGGATCCTTGCCCATCTATGATAGCAACCTCTATCGTTGAGACCTTAGCCCCCATCCTGACCAGAATTTTCCATCATATGTTTTATGTGGCCGTTTTCCCATCCTTCTGGAAGAAAGCATTGATTCTCCATTGCTAAAAAAGCCATCGCTCGATCCCACAGAGCCAAACAACTACCGCCCCATATCGTGTCTTCCTCTACCAGCAAAGCTTATTGAGAAAGAAATGAATAGTCAGCTAGTGAAATTTATTCTGGACAACAATCTTTCGGATGAAACTCAATTTGGGTTTTGCTCCAGGCACAGCACGGAGACGGCTTTTATTAAAGCAACCGAGGAAATAAGGAAATCTTTAGATCACGGCGGCAAGGCCGCCTTGATACTTCTCGACCGATCGGCGGCTTTCAATACTATATATCATGGCAGACTACTGAACCATCTGAAGCAAATCTGGGTCACCAACAGGGCCTCGAAACTTCTCAGCTCGTATCTGCAGGGCCGCGAACAAACAGTCTGACTGGAAAAATTTGTATCTCACTCCTTTTCCCTCTCATGTGGAGTTACACAGGGCTCATCACCCAGTTCTACGCTTTTCACCTTTTATGTTACCCCTCTCGTGCAACAGATCACGTTGTTTGGCTTCAGCCGTAGGTCCTACGTCGATGATACTCAAATCGTGGTTTTCCTAGCCAATGACTCGATAGAAACTGGACTCAAATTTAACAAGTGTATGCAGGCCGTTAACCACTCAATGGCAGATAACTGAACTCAGCCAAAACAGAGGTTTTCCATTTTGGGGACATCCAATCCTTGATGCCCACTTGGTGGCCTCAGGATATGGGCTCCCTTTCACTCCCTGTCAACCAAGCTCGCAATCTTGTTATCCTAATTAACAACACACTTTCCCTAGCAGATCAAGGGAGTACAGTCGCTTCCCAGGTTTTCTACACTCTAAAGCTCTTGAAGAAGATCCTTCCTTTCATTCCTCCCCACCTTCAGAAGACATTGGTTACCTCCCTTGCTCTCTCACAACTGGATTACTGCAATGGCCTGTATCTAACTGCCCATAAGCATGTGTGTAGGAGAGTAGGATCTGCTTCTTAGAGTTACCCCTACTTTTTGCTGATGCTTCACTGATCTCCGACTTTAGTCTGGCTAAGATCCTGCTATCCAGGACCCCAGCCTAGCTGGTTCCTCTCTAAATTGATAACATGTACTTTAGGTACACCACAGATTGGATTCTGGGGTACCATTATAAGTCCCTTGTATATGGTATCCTATATAACTAGGGCATAGGTACCCCAGAGACCTCTCAGGGGCTGCAGCATGTATTGTGCCACCCCTGGGAGACCATACAAAATGACACAACAGGTCTGCTACTGCAGCCTGTGTAAGGTGGTGCATGCACCCCTTACTCAGATATAGGTTCACTATATCTATCCATATCACTGCACATATAAACCTATCAGTCACCCCTATGGCAGGCCTTATCAATCCTGAAGGCAGGGTGCTGGGTTTTATGTGAGAGGGTGCCCTTGCATGAGCAGAGCCCCTCTGCAGCCTTCGGAACCTTTGTACCGGGGTTGTTTGTGATGCAGCCAAACTCTTAAGTGCATTATAACCTTGCGGCAAATGCTAACTATGGAATGGCTGCATGGAAACATGTCGTGTTTGGTGTCAAACACCTTGGAATCATACCTCCCCGCCAGTGACTGGTGTGGGAGGTATGATTCCACCCTACTAGCGGGAGGAACATGACTTCACCGGTACACCCGGTACCAGCTTCACAGAACCCTGGCAAGAACAAAATGGTTGCTGCCAGCCACAGACACGAGTCTGCCCTCCTGCTGCTGGACGAAACTCTGGCAGGGGAGGCTGGACAATAGGTTTTCTGTAACAGGGAGGTGTGACCACCTCCCAGACAGGCTTATGTGTATTGGGGCTGGGTGGGTTCACTCCAAGAGTGCTTTGATGTCTGCACTGGGAGCACATTTGGTGTCCCTGTGCATAGTCAAGCTCAAACCGGTTGCAGGGGCTACCAGCCCCTGCTCTGGCGCGAAACTGGACAAAGGACATGGGTGTAGCCATCACTCTGCCCTGACCCTCCCATAGGTGGGTCCCCGGAGTTTGTCCCACCCCTTCCTTGGGTATAAAGTAGGAACCCCTGGCTTCAGGACTTTAGATTTACCTGGACGAAACTCTGCTACAGAATCCCAGAACTTCAACTATCTACACGACGTTGGATGACCGAAGAATCTCCCTTGGAGTAAAGGAGTTACTCCCCTGCAAGGCAGGCACCAAAGACGCATCTGTCCGGTTTGCAACTACGCAGCTCTTGGAGGACTCCGAAGACTTTGCAACACAGGAGGTGGGTTTCCAAGCTTCCCCGAGGCCAATCCGTGCTCTCAGCAACCCTGAGATCCAAAGCCCTCGTGGGGACCGTGCAACCCGAACCCCTGGACACCGTGCACATTTGCAGCAGCATATGCTTTTTGGCGATCCCTGAGGCTGTGCTATCGGCTACTTGTAGTCCACACCCTGAGCAGTGATTCTACTGAAGATTACTAGCCTACACTCGTCGAGTGTCCCGTGGGCTGGTATTTAGTGAATCCTCTCGAGGTCCCTTTGCGATCCTTGTCCATTGACTTGTGGGTCCCTGAGGAGGGTACTTTAACTTTCAATGGGCTTACCTGGTTGCTCCAGACGTGCCCTGACTCTCCATCATTTGGGGAGTCCACAGGACCTTGCTGGTCCACACGGAAGCCTTTTTACTCTCACCGCGTGGGTTGCCGTTGCCAAGGCATGTTGGTCTCCAATCCGGACATCGACCTCCCATCACTCAACATCCTTCGTGGGACAGCTCGCCTGGGGACTGTGGTCATCATTGACATCTCCTGGTCCTCGTGGCAGTGGAGTCAAGCTTCACCTCATCGCACCTGAAACACCCGACATCGGTGGGCATTCGTCTATCGTGCCCCTGGTCACTGGTAAGTGACCCAGACTCTGTCCCCTGCTTTCAGGTTCGTCTCATCTTTGATCCAGGCTTGGGTCACACCGGACACTTTTCCTTTCCACGGCAGCAGCACTTTGCAGCAACTCGCCATTGAAGACAGCAAATATTCCCGACACCATTTGACACCTATGCACCCGGCTTCCCTGGGTTAGGTAACACAAGCACTCTGGTGCCCCACATGGGTGCTGGCCTTAGAGCCTTCTAAGTCTAAAAGGGTTTTCTCCAAGTCCTCTCCTAAGTGTCCTTAATCTTTAAAATTCCAACCGCGACTTTCCATAGGATTGTACGGTGCTCGCGGCTGTGTTCTCACACTGCACGTGTCCCCCGTGGGTCCCCTGTGTCACTACCTTGGGTGGTTCCTTGGGATCCCAGTGATTCTACGTGCTCGAGGGACTGTGTCTAGTCAAGTCGTGGTTCTTATACCAGTTTCTTAATATATGGTTTGGTCTCCCCCCGGGGCCCATTGTATATTGTGCTATTTACTGTCGTTTTAGAATTGTAATATTGTGTGCCTTGCTCTCTAATCTCACAAAGAGGTTAGTATAGAGTGTTTAGTAATAAATACATATATTTTATATATATACCTTGTGTGGTTCTCCTTTCATTTGGTCATTCAGGAGGTTATAATCTGGTAAACCAAGCTGCTTTACACTTCTTCGAGAATTAGCCTGAAGGCTGCTCTCCATAGCTACCACTAGGATAGCTTTCAATAAAGGTTGTTTTTAACCTAATCATCAATAAGGGTTGTTTGGACTGGTGCAAGGTGCCCACTATAAGTAGTGAACAGCATATACCAGGCCAACTTCTCACAATGTGCTAAACAGGTTGCAGATGCATTAAAACACGGCCGCTAGGCTCCTCCTGAAGATACCAAAGTATCACTCGGTGGCCTTACATTTAAGGAAACTCCATTGGCTACCGATTAGGCAAAGAGTAACCTTCAAAGATGTGCCTTGTCTTTAAGGATCTGAACGACCAAGGTCCCTTATTCCTCAAAAACGGTTTTAAGTGGTACCAACCCACCGGGTCTCTATGATCCTCCACTACTAAAACAGCTATTGTTTCCAGCATCAAGGGAGCTACTTGGGGTGAACACTGTTTTGTGCAGACCGCCGCCATCGCTTGGAATGAACTTCCCTTCTTCATAAAATCTTCCCTCAGTCTTTTAGGATTCAGAAAATCCCTTAAGACCTGGCTTTTAAATTTTCCTCATTAGGCTTCTCCAATTTAGTATAACAGTGCTTTCCAGTAATCAGCGCCAAGACACCCTTACGGGTAATTAAGCGCTAAATAAAATGTATTACATAACTTAACAATAACTGAAGGGAGCTGACACCCTATCCCCATGCTGTATGCTGTGGTAGGTGAAAGCAAAATATGAATGATAGTTGAACAGACCGATGGATGAAGAGGATTGACCCAAACATGACCCTTGCATGTCATCTCAAGAAAACAGAAACTGTCCTTAGAGAAGATCTAAAAATAAGTTTAAACCCAGTTTGCCGGATGTCTCTCTTACTCTTCCTCACATATGAATGTCTGGTAGTAATTGGTGCAAGCTGCCCCTCACAGTTTTCTTGTACTCAAATTGCTCTTCTTAATGCTGGCACCCGGACCCACCTTATTCTGACTGCCTGCATCTTGCTTTCATTTTGGTTGTTAAAAGGATCCCTTTTTTTCGCATACCACTTGCCTATCTTTTATTCTGACACCCCTTCTCTGCCGTTGTAGGAGAGTAGGGTCTGCTATCCTATTGTCACCCCAAATTTTTGCTTTTTGCTTCACTGGTTTTTGACATATTGAGGCTGTGGGCCTGCCAATCAGACCCCCAGCCTGCTGTTCTCTCTACTAAATTAAAACTATGCACCCTAGGTGCATAACCAATTGGAAGTGGATCACCCTGTCAGCCCCTGTACCGGTGTACACTAGGTACCCAGGGCATTGGTGTATCTAAGGCCTGCCAGGGGCTGAAGCATGTATTATGCCACCCCAGGCTTGGCCTAACAAATTTGACACAACTGGCTGATCACTCAGCTGGGGTAAGTTGGTGTAACCACCTCTTACTTAGGTGTAGTATACCTATACCTAACCTTAAATGGGACACATGTTAACCTATAAGTCACTCCTATGGCAGGCCTTAACAATCCTGAAGGCAGAGTGCTTGGTTCCATGTGAGATGGTGCTCTGGCATGAGCTGAGCCTGTCTGCAGTGGTTGGAACAACTTCCTTCTACTGTTTCCAGATATCGTCATACCATATACTCTTAAGTGCATTATGAACCTCGCGGTTAAATGCTAACTTTGGTTTGGCTTTATCAAAACATGTCGAGTAAGGTGTCATACGAATTGGAATACTAACCCCTCGCCAATTCTGGCGACGGGGTTAGCATTCCACCCTTCTAGAGGGACACGACATGTACAGTACCTGAAACCCGGGTAAAATCAGACATAGCCTCAGCTCCACAAAATGGATGCTGCCACCACAGACACAAGTCTGCCCTCCTGCTGCTGGGAGTCCTTCCAGCTTGGGAGACGTGGACAAAGGGTTTCCTGCCAGGGGAGGTGCGTGCACCACCCCAGACAGGGTTTTGTGTATTGGTCAGGTAGGGCTTGAAAGAAACCAGACATTCCTGAGGCTCACAAGGAGCCTCGGTGCATATGCCAGTTCAATCCGGTCCTGGGGCACACCAGTCCCGGGCCTGGGGCGAGCTGGACAAAGGATTGGGGGTGTAACCACCCCCCTTCCTGGTCCCACCCTTAGGGAGGGACCTAGCAGGTAGTCCGGCCCCTAGAATCCGCTTAAAGGTAGGAGCTGTGTCCTAAGACTTCAGACATCCTGGAATCAACTTGAAACTAAGAAGAAGACGGGAACTTCGACGCTCTGCCGCACAGAGGACTGAAGCCAATCTCCCCTGTGGTCAGGGAGTGACCACCTTGCTAACGCAAGCACCATCCAGCGAATCAGCGTCTGCTTTGCCGCCGCCTCCCGCCGGAGTCCGAGCCCAGAGACTGACAAGACCTGGACATCCAGACCTCTCACCGCCCGATCCACAGTCCCTGAGAAGAGGAGACCCGTGGAGGCACCGAGACACGTGGAGCCAGCCATCTTGAAAAGACCACGACAAGCTGCAAGCACAACAACCGAGGCTCCCTCCAAGTTGTGCTTTGGGATCTGAGAAGCCCAACACCCGAGCAGCATCTGCACCAAAGGTGAGCCCTCCAGCATCTCCACGATCTGCGTGGGGCCCTTCTGCATTTTGCCACTCGACGCGCCTAACCGGTTGCTGGCCCGCTGGCTAGTGGCCATCTTGGCAACGAACTTCAAGAACTACACTGCTGGTATGGTTGCTCCAGACTGGCCCTTGCTCCCCTCCAAAGGAGCAATCCCTCTGACCTTGCTGGTCAGAACCATCAGCTTATTTCGTTTTCCACAACAATTGCTTTTGCCAAGGCTTGTTTGCTTCGATCAAGTCGCCGACAGCGAGAGCCTGCGTGGGACAGCTCGTGAACCGACTCCTGGACGTCGTCGACCTTCAGGGACCACGTGGCTGCAGAGACAAGCTACACCTTCCTTCCTGTTTGCACCCGACATCGCCTGGTACCCACCTGGTGCCACGCTGGTCACTGGCTAGTGACTGTGAACACTGTCCCCTCTGCTTACAGGTCTTCTACAACTCCGATCCACCCTTGGATCCACCGCATCCCTTCCGGACCGACCGCCTGCAGCATCTTTGTCCACAGGCTCCATTGAACAGATAGAAGAAACCCGACGCACTTCGACACCTACGCACCCGCTTCCTGTGGGTGAGGTAAAGCTGGCACTCCGGTGCCCAAGTGTAGAGTATCATCTCTAGGGTCTGTGTTTCCAATCTTGAGTTCATAGTCCATCCGGAAGATTCCTTTTGCAGTAACTTTGTACTTTTTACGCACCCATTGAAAACCTATGGGAGCTCACGTGTGACTATTTGCTCTGCACACGCCACCCGTGGACCTCCTGGTCACTAACTGAAGTTAGCTCCTTGTAGGCCCAGCGATTCTAGAGGCCCTAGGCCTTTTCCCTTTTCTGTTCGTGGTACTTGTACCACTATTTTAGTATATGGTTTGAGCGGCCACCAGGGCCTATCCTATTATAAAGTGCAACTTCTGTGTATTCTACTGTAATCTTGTTTGACGATTTGTGCTCCTGTGCTCATAAAGAGACTAGGGGTTACTTTGAGAAATAAATACATATATATTTTGAATATATATCTGTGTGGTGTCCTTTCGTTGGTATAAAAGGGGGTTGCATTTGGTAAAACAGCTTGCTTAACACGTTTCACGAGTTTAGCCTCAAAGACTGCTTAGCCTACGCTACCACTAGGGCAGCTAGTCCGAAAAGGTTGACTTACAACCACACCATAAGGGTTGCTTGGCATGGTACAAGGGGTCACTTTAACTAGTGAACATCATATACCAGGCCAACTTCTCACATTGGTGAGCAGCGTTTGGATTTGAGCTTGCTGTGTTTTACCATTGTAATCTCTTGGTTACCAATTGAAAGATCACATAGGTACCTATAGGTACATATAAAACAAGATTAGATATACTTAAGTTCTACTGAACTTAGTTGTTGTAGAGCATAGGGAGTAGCACACCCTGACTACAACTACTAGATAGGTTTAGTAGGTAAACCCAAGTGTAGGTAGATTGCAACACATCCACCCACACTTAAGAGCAATGGCTGGGGCAGAGGGGTCCAATGTACCCATCTCTGTTGAGAGTGACCCCCAGAGGGCACCATCCATCTTTGCTACCCTTAATCAAAATGAGCACAGGCAGTTGGCAAATATCAGGGGCCTTAAACAGCCCAAGAATCCTACTTCTGCTGAACTCAGGGAGCTTTTACAGGCTGATGAAGATCAGAAAGCTCTCAGGAAAGCCTCCCAGTTAGGCCCCTTAGGGACAGGAACAGGAGGCCCCCCTTCTGAAGATGCTACTGAGGTACCCCTTTCCAATGGTCCTCCCTTAGCAGAGAATCATACTACAGAGGAAGAAAGTGGTGGGGATACAGAAGGTAGTGAGGATGAAGGGAGAACTAGCCCAGTGCCAATTGTTATACGTGGCCCAGCTAACTTAAGGCTATTGGGGACTATCAATGGGATCACCCCATTGGATCTCCCCAGTGGACTTAACCAGGGGTCTGGGAGGCAAAGGAATCACTCAGGTGAATCTAATGCTTCTCATACCTCTAGAGGCTCTCAAGGTCACTCCAGGAGAAGGATGACCACCCCTCAGAGGAGGGAGCATGAGGCCAGAATGCAGGAAGCCCAGCTGAGGATCAGGAAGCAGGAGCTAGACGTAGCCCTGATGGAAGAGAAACTGAACAAGGCTAGGCAACCTAGAGAGAGTGGGTCTATACCCACTGGTGGCAGCGTTGTCCATAAGGACAAAGATAGGGTCTTTGATAATAGGAACCTGTCCAAGGTTGTGCCCCCCTACAAAAGTGGGGATGACATCCACAAATGGATGACTGCTCTTGAGAGAGCCTGCAAAGTGCAGCAGGTTCCTGAAGACCAGTGGGCAGCAATCTTATGGCTCTCCTTTGAGGGGAGAGGCAGAGATAGACTCCTCACTGTTAGAGAAGAGGATGTCAGAAATTACAGAGTCCTGAAGAGTGTCCTGGTTGATGGGTTAGGCTTAACCACTGAACAGTACAGGTTAATGTTCAGAGACACCCAAAAGACACAGACTCAGGACTGGTCTGAATATGTTGAATGTGCCACTAAGGCTTTGGAGGGTTGGTTGCTGGGAAGTAAGGTATCTGATTTTACAGGATTGTATAATTTGATGATGAGAGAACAGATTTTAAATAACTGTCAAAACCAGCATCTGCATCAACACTTGGTTGACTCTGATCTGACCTCTCCCCAAGAATTGGGAAAGAAGGCAGACAAATGGGTCAGAACCAGGGTTAAGCAAAAGAACCAGAACCAGGGCCAAGGGGGTGATCAGAAGAAAACAGACCAAAAGGGTGGAGATCAGAAACCTAAAGACCAGAAGTCTTCAACAGGGCCCCAAACTACTGCTAAGGAGGGTGGGTCCCAACAGTCCAAAAAGAAGAAAGAAGGTCAAAAGAAACCCTGGTGCAATCATTGCAAGAATACAACTCACTGGACTAGTGATTGCAAAAAGGGTGGAGCCCCCAACACTGTTGCCCCTAAGGCACCTGCTCCCAGTACTACTGTTAGCAGTGTTGGTCCCCAGACAAAGGGTGTAGTGGGAATCACTATGGGAACTGAAGGAGATTCTGACTTAGACAGAACCCTGACACAGGCAGTCCTGATCTGTGATGGGGACATTGATTTGTCCCTGACTGTGAGCCCCAGTAACCTGGGCAAGTACAGACAGACTCCTTTAATTAATGAAAAAGTGGCTCAAGCCTACAGGGACACATGTGCCAGTGTCACTATGGTGACACCAGGCTTTGTGGATCCTGGACAGTACATACCAGGTGAGAACTACCTGGTGACCAATGCCAGCAATGCCACTACTTCACATAGTGTGGCAGTTGTTAACTTCTCATGGGGAGGGGTAACTGGCCTCAAAAGGGTTGTGGTTAGTGCAGACCTCCCAGTAGAATGTTTGTTGGGCAATGACCTAGAGAGTTCTCTATGGTCAGAAGTGGAGTACAGGACACATGCAGAGATGTTAGGTATATCACCACATGTCCTTGCTGTGACCAGGTCACAGGCCAAAAAGTGCCTTACTGAACCACAGGTCTTGGATCCTGGAACAATGGACCAAGCACCTACCAAGAAGAAGAACAGGAGGGTAAAGGCTGTGCCTTCCCCCCTGCCTCAGAGTGATGATCAACCTTCCCAGGAAGCTGATCTAGAGAACCCTGAAGGAACTGTCCCTGAAGAGCTTGAACCTGATCAGGTTGAGTTTCTGGGGACAGGGGGACCTTCAAGGGCTGACTTGAGGCAGGCTCAGTTATCCTGTCCCTCTCTTGAACCCCTCAGACAGCTGGCTGCTGCTGAGGCTGCTGGGAATGCTCAAGGTACCCATAAAGTGTATTGGGATGATGGGCTCCTTTATTCAGAGGCTAGAGACCCCAAGCCTGGTGCAACCAGGAGGTTGGTTATACCTCTGCAATTTAGGGGCTTCCTTCTTACCTTGGCCCATGATATTCCTTTAGCAGGACACTTAGGCCAGAACAAGACTTGGGACAGGCTTGTCCCTCACTTTCACTGGCCTCATATGAATGAAGATACAAAGGAGTTTTGTCGCTCCTGTGTGACCTGCCAAGCCAGTGGCAAATCAGGTGGCACAACAAAGCCCCCCCTAATACCACTACCTGTGGTGGGGGTCCCCTTTGAAAGAGTGGGAATAGACATAGTGGGTCCCATGGATCCTCCCACTGCATCTGGGCACAGATTTATACTGGTGGTAGTGGATCATGCCACCAGGTATCCAGAGGCAATTCCCCTTAGGACCACTACAGCACCTGTTGTGGCCAGGGCCCTGCTGGGAGTATTCTCCAGAGTGGGGTTTCCTAAGGAGGTAGTATCTGACAGAGGTACCAACTTCATGTCAGGATACTTGACAGCTATGTGGAAGGAATGTGGTGTCAACTACAAGTTCACCACTCCTTATCACCCACAATGCAATGGGCTTGTTGAGAGATTCAACAAGATCCTAAAGGGTATGATCAAAGGATTACCTGAAAAGCTCAGGCGAAGATGGAACATCCTTCTACCCTGCCTTCTGTTTGCTTACAGAGAGGTCCCACAAAAATGAGTTGGCTACAGCCCCTTTGAATTGTTGTTTGGGCACCCTGTGAGAGGCCCACTGTGTTTAGTGAAGGAAGGATGGGAGTTACCTCTCAAAAAGCCTAAGCAAGACATAGTGGACTATGTACTTGGTCTCCGCTCCAGGATGGCTGAGTATATGGAGAAGGCATCCAAACACCTTGAGGCAAGCCAGGCCTTACAGAAATCTTGGCATGACCAAAAGGCTGTCTTGGTTGAGTTTCAGCCAGGACAGAAGGTGTGGGTGTTGGAGCCAGTGGCCCCAGCAGCACTCCAAGACAAATGGTCTGGACCCCATACAATCCTGGAAAAGAAGGGAGAGGTCACCTACTTGGTAGACCTAGGAACTCCCAGGAGTCCCCACAGGGTACTCCATGTTAACAGGTTAAAAGCATATGTTGACAGGGCAGACATGGGCTTGCTCATGGCTACAGATGAGATGAGGGACAGGAGGAAGAGAGTGACCCTCTCCCAGACCTGTTGTCTCAGAACCCTGAAGATGGCTCAGTTGAAGGAGTGACCCTTGGAGGCAACCTCACTGCCCATCAGCAGACTGAATGTAGACAAGTTCTACAATCATTTCAACATCTGTTTTCCCTAATACCGAGCCAAACTGACTGGTGTACCCATGTGGTGGACACTGGTGACAGTCTGCCTGTAAAGAACAAGCTTTACAGACAACCTGACCACGCCAGGGACTGTATAAAGGCTGAGGTACATAAAATGCTGGAATTAGGTGTCATTGAACCCTCAGAGAGCCCCTGGGCTAGCCCAGTGGTTCTGGTCCCCAAACCTCACACCAAAAATGGCAAGAGAGAGATGAGGTTCTGTGTGGACTACAGGGGTCTCAATGCTGTCACCAGGACAGATGCACACCCTATTCCAAGGGCAGATGAGCTCATAGACAAACAAGCTTCTGCTAAGTTTTTGAGCACATTTGACTTGACAGCTGGCTATTGGCAAATCAGATTAGCTGAGGAGTCTAAGGCCAAAACAGCATTCTCAACCCCAGGTGGGCATTACCAATTTGTGGTGATGCCCTTTGGTCTGAAGAATGCACCTGCCACCTTCCAAAGGCTGGTGAACCAAGTCCTTACTGGGTTGGATGACTTTTGTGCAGCATATCTTGATGACATTGCTGTCTTTAGCTCCACCTGGGAGGATCACCTGATCCACTTGAAGAAGGCTCTTGAGGCTCTGCAAAGGGCAGGCCTCACTATCAAGGCTACTAAGTGCCAGATAGGGCAGAGTAAGGTTGTGTATTTGGGCCACCTTGTAGGTGGAGGCCAAGTTCAACCACTGGAGAGTAAGATACAATCCATCAAGGACTGGTCCCCTCCAACCACCCAGACTCAAGTTCGAGCTTTCTTGGGCTTGACTGGGTACTACAGGAAGTTTGTTAAGAACTATGGGTCCATTGTGACTCCTCTTAATGATCTGACATCCAAGAAGATGCCCAAAAAGGTTCAGTGGACAGTAAGCTGTCAAAAGGCATTTGATGACCTGAAGGAGGCCATGTGCTCTGCACCTATCCTGAAAAGTCCTGACTACTCCAAAGAGTTTATTGTCCAAACAGATGCTTCTGAGTTGGGTGTGGGAGCTGTGCTGTCACAACTTAATGTAGATGGTCAAGACCAACCCATTGCTTTTATTAGCAGAAGGTTGACCCCCAGAGAGAAGAATTGGTCAGCTATTGAGAGGGAGGCCTTTGCTGTGGTGTGGGCCCTGAAGAAGCTGAGGCCATACTTGTTTGGCACTCACTTCAAGATTCAGACCGACCATAAGCCCCTCTTGTGGCTAAATCAGATGAAGGGTGAAAACCCCAAACTGCTTAGGTGGTCCATTTCCCTACAGGGTATGGACTTTACAGTGGAGCACCGGCCAGGTACTGACCATGGGAATGCAGATGGTCTCTCCAGGTACTTCCACTTAGGACATGAAGACGAGACTGGTCAAGGCTAGTTTAATGTCCCTGCGTTTGGGGGGGGGGGGTTGTGTAGGAGAGTAGGGTCTGCTATCCTATTGTCACCCCAAATTTTTGCTTTTTGCTTCACTGGTTTTTGACATATTGAGGCTGTGGGCCTGCCAATCAGACCCCCAGCCTGCTGTTCTCTCTACTAAATTAAAACTATGCACCCTAGGTGCATAACCAATTGGAAGTGGATCACCCTGTCAGCCCCTGTACCGGTGTACACTAGGTACCCAGGGCATTGGTGTATCTAAGGCCTGCCAGGGGCTGAAGCATGTATTATGCCACCCCAGGCTTGGCCTAACAAATTTGACACAACTGGCTGATCACTCAGCTGGGGTAAGTTGGTGTAACCACCTCTTACTTAGGTGTAGTATACCTATACCTAACCTTAAATGGGACACATGTTAACCTATAAGTCACTCCTATGGCAGGCCTTAACAATCCTGAAGGCAGAGTGCTTGGTTCCATGTGAGATGGTGCTCTGGCATGAGCTGAGCCTGTCTGCAGTGGTCGGAACAACTTCCTTCTACTGTTTCCAGATATCGTCATACCATATACTCTTAAGTGCATTATGAACCTCGCGGTTAAATGCTAACTTTGGTTTGGCTTTATCAAAACATGTCGAGTAAGGTGTCATACGAATTGGAATACTAACCCCTCGCCAATTCTGTTGACGGGGTTAGCATTCCACCCTTCTAGAGGGACACGACATGTACAGTACCTGAAACCCGGGTAAAATCAGACATAGCCTCAGCTCCACAAAATGGATGCTGCCACCACAGACACAAGTCTGCCCTCCTGCTGCTGGGAGTCCTTCCAGCTTGGGAGACGTGGACAAAGGGTTTCCTGCCAGGGGAGGTGCGTGCACCACCCCAGACAGGGTTTTGTGTATTGGTCAGGTAGGGCTTGAAAGAAACCAGACATGCCTGAGGCTCACAAGGAGCCTCGGTGCATATGCCAGTTCAATCCGGTCCTGGGGCACACCAGTCCCGGGCCTGGGGCGAGCTGGACAAAGGATTGGGGGTGTAACCACCCCCCTTCCTGGTCCCACCCTTAGGGAGGGACCTAGCAGGTAGTCCGGCCCCTAGAATCCGCTTAAAGGTAGGAGCTGTGTCCTAAGACTTCAGACATCCTGGAATCAACTTGAAACTAAGAAGAACACGGGAACTTCGACGCTCTGCCGCACAGAGGACTGAAGCCAATCTCCCCTGTGGTCAGGGAGTGACCACCTTGCTAACGCAAGCACCATCCAGCGAATCAGCGTCTGCTTTGCCGCCGCCTCCCGCCGGAGCCCGAGCCCAGAGACTGACAAGACCTGGACCTCCAGACCTCTCACCGCCCGATCCACAGTCCCTGAGAAGAGGAGACCCGTGGAGGCACCGAGACACGTGGAGCCAGCCATCTTGAAAAGACCACGACAAGCTGCAAGCGCAACAACCGAGGTTCCCTCCAAGTTGTGCTTTGGGATCTGAGAAGCCCAACACCCGAGCAGCATCTGCACCAAAGGTGAGCCCTCCAGCATCTCCACGATCTGCGTGGGGCCCTTCTGCATTTTGCCACTCGACGCGCCTAACCGGTTGCTGGCCCGCTGGCTAGTGGCCATCTTGGCGACGAACTTCAAGAACTACACCACTGGTCTGGTTGCTCCAGACTGGCCCTTGCTCCCCTCCAAAGGAGCAATCCCTCTGACCTTGCTGGTCAGAGCCATCAGCTTATTTAGTTTTCCACAACAATTGCTTTTGCCAAGGCTTGTTTGCTTCGATCGAGTCGCCGACACCGCCGACAGCGAGAGCCTGCGTGGGACAGCTCGTGAACCGACTTCTGGACGTCGTCGACCTTCAGGGACCATGTGGCTGCAGAGACAAGCTACACCTTCCTTCCTGTTTGCACCCGACATCGCCTGGTACCCACCTGGTGCCACGCTGGTCACTGGCTAGTGACTGTGAACACTGTCCCCTCTGCTTACAGGTCTTCTACAACTCTGATCCACCCTTGGATCCACCGCATCCCTTCCGGACCGACCGCCTGCAGCATCTTTGTCCACAGGCTCCTTTGAACAGATAGAAGAAACCCGACGCACTTCGACACCTACGCACCCGCTTCCTGTGGGTGAGGTAAAGCTGGCACTCCGGTGCCCAAGTGTAGAGTATCATCTCTAGAGTCTGTGTTTCCAATCTTGAGTTCATAGTCCATCCGGAAGATTTCTTTTGCAGTAACTTTGTACTTTTTACGCACCCATTGAAAACCTATGGGAGCTCGCGTGTGACTATTTGCTCTGCACACGCCACCCGTGGACCTCCTGGTCACTAACTGAAGTTAGCTCCTTGTAGGCCCAGCGATTCTAGAGGCCCTAGGCCTTTTCCCTTTTCTGTTCGTGGTACTTATACCACTATTTTAGTATATGGTTTGAGCGGCCACCAGGGCCTATCCATATAAAGTGCAACTTCTGTGTATTCTACTGTAATCTTGTTTGACGATTTGTGCTCCTGTGCTCATAAAGAGACTAGGGGTTACTTTGAGAAATAAATACATATATATTTTGAATATATATCTGTGTGGTGTCCTTTCATTGGTATAAAAGGGGGTTGCATTTGGTAAAACAGCTTGCTTAACACGTTTCACGAGTTTAGCCTCAAAGACTGCTTAGCCTACGCTACCACTAGGGCAGCTAGTCCGAAAAGGTTGACTTACAACCACACCATAAGGGTTGCTTGGCATGGTACAAGGTGGTCACTTTAACTAGTGAACATCATATACCAGGCCAACTTCTCACAGCCGTTCATTCTTGAATTTTTTCTGGGTCTTTTATCCTGATAAGCACTTCTCTTTTTCTTTTTTTTACATCTTTTGACTCTTTCATTTTTACACCTCTTATTTGTCTTTCATTCCAACACCCTCTGTCTTTCTTTCTTTTAACACCTCTTGTCTATCTTTTATTCTAATACTTCCTGTCTCTTTTTCTTTCTTTCACCTCTTTTCAGTTTTTCATTCTCATACCCCAGGTCTCTACTTCATTCTTACACCTCTTGTCTGTCTTTCATTTTGTACCTCTTATCTGTCTTTCATTCCAATTCCCCTCTGTCTTTCTGTCATTTTAACGCGTGAGGTGATCAGTGCGGAAATTATTACACTTTACCTGTCTTTTTTCTGATAGATCGATCATATCTTTAATTAGTTCACATTATGTCTTTCGTTCTAATATCCTCATCAGTCTTTCATTTTGATACCTCCTGACTGTGCTTCATTCTCATACCGACCATATGCCTTTCGTTCTCCTACCGCCTATCTTTTGTTGCTAAACTTAATGTGTCATTCATTTTCCTACTTCCCATCTGCCATTCATCATCATAAAAACTTTATTCGGTTTTACAAGAAAATCATAAAAGTACAATAAAAGACAACATTTCTTCAGTAATTGGATCTATCATTACAATGACAAGAGTAATAATAAATTAAAAACAGAAGACAAGGGTAAGTGTAACCCAGCATTCATTTTTTATTGGCACTCCCTTGAATTTTTAACAAATCAGGTGGGACCCCAATAAATAATTAAAGGGCATGTGCAAAATGTAGTTACAAAATAATTAAAAGAAAAAAACAGTAACTACGTGAACAACCCAAGATGAGTTAATTCAATATTTTAACCATAACGCTTTCGTATTAAAAGGGCTCTTCTTATAACATTCAAAACAGCATAACAGATATCAGAGGAGTCAAGGCATCTGCCATTCATTCTAATACTCCATGTCTCCTTTTCATTCCGATACCTTATGTCTGTTTTTAATTCTTATTCTTTGAATGTCTTTCGCTCTGATATCTCATCTCTGTTTCTAAATATAATACTTTGTATGTCTTCCACTCTGATACCTCATCTGTTTTTAATTCGTATACTTCTTATGTGTTCCACTGTGATACCTCATGTGTGTTTTTTTCATTCCAATACCTTGTGTTTGTTTTTAATTCTTATACCAAGTCGGTTCTCCACTCTGATACCTCATGTATGTTTTTAATTCTTATACTTCATGTGTCTTTCACTCTGATACCTCATGTCTGTTTTAAAATTGTTATACTTTGTGTGTCTTCCACTCTGATTCTGCATGTCTGTTTTTAGTTCTCATACTACGTGTGCCTTCCACTCTGATACCTCATGTATGTTTTTAATTCTTATACTTCGCATGTCTTCCACTCTGATACCTCATGTCTGTTTTAAAATTGTTATACTTTGTGTGTCTTCCATTCTGATACTGCATGTCTGTTTTTAATTCTTATACTACGTGTGCCTTCCAATTCAATACCTCATGTCTGTTTTCAATTCTTATACTTCGTGTGTCTTCCACTCTGATACGTTATGTCTGTTTTTAATTCTTATTCTTTGTATGTCTTTCGCTCTGATATCTCATGTCTGTTTCTAAATATAATACTTCGTATGTCTTCCACTCTGATACCTCATCCGTTTTTAATTCTTATACTTCTTATGTCTTCCACTCTGATACCTCATGTCTGTTTTTTTCATTCCAATACCTTGTGTTCGTTTTTAATTCTTATACCTGGTCGGTTCTCCACTCTGATACCTCATGTATGTTTTTAATTCTTATACTTCATGTGTCTTTCACTCTGATACCTCATATCTGATTTTAAATTGTTATACTTTGTGTATCTTCCACTCTGATACTGCATGTCTGTTTTTAGTTCTCATACTACGTGTGCCTTCCACTCTGATACCTCATGTTTGTTTTGAATTCTTATACTTCATATGTCTTCCACTCTGATACCTCATGTCTGTTTTAAAATTGTTATACTTTGTGTGTCTTCCATTCTGATACTGCATGTCTGTTTTTAATTCTTATACTACGTGTGCCTTCCACTTCGATACCTCATGTCTGTTTTCAATTCTTCTACTTCGTGTGTCTTCCACTCTGATACCTCATGTTTATTTTTAATTCTTATACTTTGTGTGTTTTCCACTCTGATACCCCATGCCTGTTTTTACTTCTTAAACTTCGTGTGTCTTCCACTATCATACATCATGTCTGTTTTTTTCATTCCAATACCTCATGTTTGTTTTCAATTCTTATACTTCGTGTGCCTTCCACTCCGATACCTCATGTCTGTTTTTAATTCTTATACTTTGTGCATCTCCCACCCTGATACCTCATGTCTTTTTTAAATTCTTATACTTCGTGTGTCTTCCACTCTGATACCTCATGTCTGTTTTTAATTCTTAAACTTTGTGTGTCTTCCACTATGATACATCTTATACTTTGTGTGTCTTCCACTCTGATACCCGATGCCTGTTTTTAATTCTTAAACTTCGTGTGTCTTCCACTATGATACCTCATGTCTGTATTTTTTCATTCCAATACCTCATGTTTGTTTTCAATTCGTATACTTCGTGTGCCTTCCACTCAGATACCTCATGTCTGTTTTTAATTCTTATACTTCGTATGTCTTCCACTCTGATACCTCATGTCTGTTTTTAATTCTTAAACTTCGTGTGTCTTCCACTATGATACATCATGTCTGTTTTTTTCATTCCAATACCTCATGTTTGTTTTCAATTTGTATACTTCGTGTGCCTTCCACTCGGATACTTCATGTCTGTTTTTAATTCTTATACTTGGTATGTCTTCCACTCTAATACCTCATGTCTGTTTTTAATTCTTAAACTTCGTGTGTCTTCCACTATGATACCTCATGTCTATTTTTAATTCTTATACTTCGTGTGTCTTCCACTCGGATACCTCATGTCTTTTTTTAATTTGTATACTTCGCGTGTCTTCCACTCTGATACCTCATGTCTGTTTTTAATTCTTATACTTCGTATGTATTCCACTCTGATACCTCATGTCTGTTTTTAATTCTTATACTTCGTGTGCTTCCACTCGGATACCTCATGTCTGTTTTTAATTCCTATACTTTGTGTGTCTTCCACTGTGATACCTCATGTCTTTTTAAAATTCTTATACTTCGTGTGTCTTCCACTCTGGGACCTAATGTCTGTTTTTTTCATTCTGATACCTCATATTTGTTTTTAATTCTTATACCTCGTCTGTCTTAAACACTGATACCTTATGAATGTTTTTTTCATTCCAATACCTCATGTTTCTTTTTGAATCTTATACCTGGTCTGTCTTTCACACTGATACCTCATGTCTGATTTTCATTCTTACTCCTCGTACCTGTCCTAAATTCTGAAACCGCTTGTCCTTCATACTGATCCCTCCAGTGTGACTTTGATTCGGATTGCCCCTGCTTCCTCCTTGCCTTCCGAATAACCCCTTTCTTGCATTCATTAGGTAAAGGGGCATGCCTGTGATCTTCACTGCACCTCACTTGCTTATGCTGACCAGGAGTGGAGGTGTGCACTATGCTCCTCTTAATAAGGGAAGCTTTCCTTACGCCTTGAATCATGACAAGTGCAGCACGCAGATCTTTGCATCTTTTAATGTGTCTTTAACAATTCCAAGTGAAAACTCTTAATAATGTCACTAGTGTGTCACTTTAATTAGGCTCTGCCAGCCAAGGACTGACATCTGCCAAAGACTTCTAATAATCACAGATGCAATAAACATGAATTTGATGTGATTCCAGGACGGTCGTTCGAAAACATGGTGCATGCTTACAAATAGAAGTAAGAAGGCGGGAGCCGGTGCAGAAAGCCAGGTTCCATAATTGTATTGTAATTGCATTTGCATAGTGCCTCATACTCTGCACGCTTTTCTGTGAAAACATAGCACCCCACTCTGTTGGACACACTTGGATGGAAGAGTGTAGGTTTAAAGCGTGGTCTATGAGCATAGTTTTGGTGACAACATTATAGTGCCGCTGTGTTGTATGCTGCTGAAATGGAACTACAGGCTGAGAGTAGAAAATAAGTCATTTGGGTGTGGTAGCAAGAGAAGTCATCTCTAAATAACATTCATTTGAAATGTGATGTTACTGCTTAGGTGGTTTCAGTCAGTGAAGTTGCGTCTTAATTTATAATATTGAGCTTTGCCACTGAGATCTGAGTCTGAAACTGTGTGCCAGGACTTAGGACTTCATGAGGTACAGACCTCTTCTTCTGCTTTGTGTGGCTTCATGCTAACTGACCCTTGGTTGGAGTTTCTTCTACTGAAGACTCTGACAGCTGACACCTTTGATATTAGTCATGCTTACACAATGTTTTTTATTGTCTGTACCTCATGAAGTCCTAAGCTGTCTTTCTGACCTTCACTACATTACAGCATAAGATATTACTCTGCATTCAAGGTAAATCACGTGATCAGCTCTGGTAACTTTCCACGATTCAGGCACAAATTGGCTACTGGCACCATCTTTCCCACATCGGTAAGTTGCTACTTCATACGTCCTTGGCCATTCTTCTCCTCCTTAATGGTAACTCGCCTCCTTGCTCATTACCGCGTTTCTGCTAGCCAAAATTTGTGCCTGAATCGTGGAAAGTTACTGGAGCTGATCACGTGATTTACCTTGAATACAGACTAATATCTTATGCTGTAATGTAGTGAGGGTCAGAAAGACATCTTATGACTTCATGAGGTACAGACCTCTTCTGCTTTGTGTGGCTTCATGCTAACTGACCCTTGGTTGGAGTTTCTTCTACTGAAGACTCTGACAGCTGACACCTTTGATATTAGTCATGCGTACTCAATGTTTCTTATTTTAGGGTTGTCCCTTTTAAGGTAGTGTAGGGAGAGATAGCGTGCTCATGCTTACATTTGATAATCAATTGATGTAATATACCATTCAATTCTTTTTCCTTATTACTGGCATCGTCATAACCAAATTAGTTGTATGCATTTTGTTATATATGGTAAATATCTTTAGGAGATTTGGACTCATTTTGTTTGTCCTATATTTCTACATTGTAATGTTGAGACTGATTTGTATCAATCTGTTTCTGAAATTATAATGAATCCCTACTAATCTCAATTCTAGTTGTCAACAATTTGTTGTGTAACTAAATTGGTTATTCTGTATTTAGACTTTGAATGTGATTGTTTCTCCCTCTTACCTCTCAAAAAGCTAAAAAGACCATTTTGTTGACTAGGAATGTTTAAGTGGGCCTGAGCTCTCTCACTATCAGTAAGGAAGCACGTATTGTTGCACTTGGGCCCATGTTTGGGGTCTAATGCACCCAACTAAAGGCTGTATTTTAAAATAATCCCACTGGTTTGGGGTGGTGTCTAGATTCCATACATACACTTGGACCGATGGACCCATTGCTCTGTGATTGAAATATGCAGATCTCCATGTCCTTGTTTTGCAACACCTTATTCAGTAAGTCAGCCATTGTCATGTCTGTGTTTGTGTCAAAATATGGATCGAAATAATTGATTTCATCTCTCCAATGTGATTACAAGGTTTGCCACTACTATTTGTTACCTCTTGACTGGATGCATCATTTATGTTTGGAAGTGAAGTGTAAAGGGCAATGTTTCACAAAGGCAGTTTTCTTTATTTCCTTCTTTTATGCTGAGGGACCCTTCCATTGCAGTGCTTCTATGCCCAGTCGCTGTCTTCGCTGCCGTACAGTAGTCCTAATTCTATGTCTGGCCTGTCTTAGGTTAGGTTCAATTTTTTGAAAATCTGTGCACCCTGTGATTAATAGAATCATTAGATATAATTTTGAATCTATATCTGCAATTCACAGGACATCTTTTTTAGCTCCTTTTTCCAGGTCTGGAGTGGCAAAAGCACTGGCCACTCACAGGCACTTCTACACACCTTGTGCTTATTGTGTGAATAACAAAGCTCTCAAGTTTTGAGAATTTTAGGAGTGAGAAATATTTAGCATATTGGATGATATCACAGGAAGTTATGTCACAAAAACCTTGATATTAATGATATTAGAATTGAAAGATTAAATAATAACAAATAATAACAATAACAGTAATATGAAGAAAGTGTCAGCAAAACTTCCCTAAAGTACACTTATGTTTATTAAAAGTAGGGGAGCAGTGCCCAGATGTGACCTTTCATGTGCTAAATCAATCTGTAGGATGGTTTCAGTTGTAGTGGAATTGCCTTCTGGAGTCTTTTCAGCTTAGATGAGAAGCTCTGCACACAGCAGAACTTTAAAAAGAGGTGCATTAAGTGTGCCAGTTCCAGCCCTTCTTACCGGATGTGAGATTTAACCTGCTTTGAGTGAGGGCTCAACCTTATCTCCAAATGTGTGAGTCTCACTCTCAATGAGTGAGGCCTGGGGTCTCACTGCAGAGCTGCATGAATGCCATCTTTCTGAGGTGGCAAGAGGGGTCCTAATCTTCTATCAGTTGCAAAACTCAATGTCCAAAATCCTAGGTACCGTCAGGATCAGGAAAATATGAGTAAGGTATAAGCAACTTTCTGAGTTCATGAAGTCAAAGGCCGCCTTTTGATTGGAGGGCTAACTATGAGGTATGCAGAGCTCTGTTTTGTGTTTAGTCACAACCTTGTAGCTCCACCATCTTTCGCAACTGCAGCCAGGACTTCTGCCCTATGCTTTGAGGAAAGTCCCTTTCCTGTGCTTTGAGAATCAGCAGGTCTGCATGTTGGAGCTAAACTTCCCTTTAAATAACAAAACTGCCTCTCTGCCATCTTGTATACTTCCTACCTCATCAGCAGAAAACAAACCTTGCTCCTGCAAGCTTTGAGAGCCCATTGAGCAACCAATCAGGCCTCTGCCTTTCCTTAAGGTGCAGCATCTGCATCTCTGCCTTTTTGCATATGGTCTATCTCATGAGCACCAGTGGAAAGTCTTACCTGTGCTCCCAGGCCCAGTGGGTCACATGCCGGAGCTCTTAATTCTATTACTCATAAGGTTGCATCCGCCATCTTGAAACTCGCCTGCTTCATAAGCAGCATTGAAGGCTGCGCGTGGTCTAAAGCTCATTAAGGCCAGGTATTAGGTCTCTGCTTTCCATGAAGTCACAAATCCGGGTGTCCGCCATTTTGCTCACCACTTCAGCAAGAGGCCTCTCTACGGTAGGGTTTACGTTCAGGGGCTGCAGTCTTGGGAAATTCAGCATTCTTTTTCTCCTGAGGTCTGACCTTTTCTGACGCAGGCTACACATTCTGTGGAATTACTACCTGTGACAAAGAGCTCTCCTCTCCAGCTGGGCAGATGCTGGGCAACCTTTAGGAAGAAGCACCACTGTGGAAGGAAAGAGAAAGAAAGACACTTGGCAAAATAGGTGCAAATTGACTTGTAGGGCCCATAATGCATCTCGTCCATTAAAACAGGAAGCAGTAGTTTTTATTTTTTCCACCTTTCTTTAACTATACCTCAACGCTGATCCTTCCTCACTGTAGTACTCCCTACTCCATCCTCGCTGGGAAACACATCGCACTTTTTTGTAACTCGCAGAGCGAATTCCTCTTTTATTCACAAAATATCATACCTCATAGCACCAGACATTTTAATCCGCATCATAACCTCCCAAGTGCAAATTTTAAAAACCCTAAGCAAAATGATATATTGCCATTTGTGCCTTCCTTTTCCCTGGCAAGAAAGTCAATGTGTTGGTATTTTGTTGCAGTCTGGTGCCTTGTTTTACTCATTTGTTGTGACCCCCTTAAGACAGCGGTCTGCAATGGCATTAATACAGCACCTGCCATGCAGTCATCTCATTACTTCTGATTCCACCTTCCTCGTCCCCATTGTTAATAAATGTGGGTAAGGCAGAACCCTGATAAATAGGTACTCTGCAGGGGTAATTGGTTTCCTGCCCATTCCTGGCCCCTCAGGTGAAGCTAGATATGACATCCATTCCCAGAACTCCCTTTGTCTACACCAAGCCAAACACCGGTTTGAGACAACCTATGACAAATGAGGGAAGAGGAGACGGTATGAAACCAGCGAGGCGGGACCTATGCGCAATGAAGATTGCCATATGTAATAAAAGCATTTAATCCTGGGACCACTTCCTTATCCCATTCCTATAAATCAGGATATACCTCGGATTTGAGTACTAATGCCCTCACTTTTACTGAAATAAGAAATCACATGGTAAACCTTAGGTCGCGAAGAGCCCAAAAGCTTAGCTTTAAGAGCTCAAGAGCCACACCAAGGGAACAGGACCTGAGAGGCACCTCTTGGGGGTCAGGAATGTGTTGAAAACTGGTTCAGGAGCTGAGGGGGGGCCTGTTATGTCCCTGAGGCTGACATCAGGAGGCCAGCAGACTAGTCCTTTGAGTCACTCTGGAGTCCTGGGTTCACAATGGGTTGCAGGTGCAGTTCTTCTTCCCCAAGCAAGAGGGCAGCAGGCAAAAGGTCAGCTTAGAGAGGCAGCAGCAAATTCAGAGTAGCAGTCCAGCCAGCAGAGAGGTACTCCTTTTTAGCAGCACCGCAGTCCTTCCTGGCAAAGTATTCACAGGTCCAGAAATGTTCTGAAGTTGTGATGTCTGAGGTCCTTCTTTTACACTGGTACCCTGGTTCTGGAAGGTGGGAGAAGCTTCTAGACAGTGTGTTTGAAGTGCATGGAATTCCCTACCTCCTCTGCCCTGGCTCCAAGCTGGCTGAAGTGACAATGCAGGATCGTTAGACCCTTTGTGTGGAGACAGGACAAAGGCTATTCAGGTGTACGTGAGGCTGGGCCCAGTTCCTCTCTCCCATCATGTCAGTGATGCCCATCTAGTCACACCTAGGATCCCACTGTGTGCAGCTGTCTAGGAGGAATACACAAACCCAACTGCCTACTACATCCAGCCAAGTGACCGGAAACAGTATGCGTGCACCAAGTGGCTAAGGCAAGAAAATGCCAACTTTCTAAAAGTGGCATTTTCAGAATTGCAATTCAAAATCTGACTCAACCATAAGTTAGATTTTTTAATTCTTATTCAAGAGACACCAAGCTTAAAGGGGTTTTCTCTTCCCATTTGGAAATTACACTTATAAAATGTAACAAGGTAACTCCAATGTTATCCTATGGGTGGGATAGTCCTTGAATTGGTGAAAAGCAAATATAAGAATTTTTCACTAACAGGACATAGACAACATAAAAGTACATGCCATACCTTTTAAATACACTGCACACTGCCCTCTGGATTGTCAAGGGCCCACCCTAGGGTGATTTGAATGTATAAAAAGGGAAGGTATGTGCCTGGCAAAAGATTGTATTGTATTGTAATTGCATTTATATAGCGCCTACTACCCATGACGAGGCTTCCGAGTGCTTTTTCGGCGAGTAGCACGCTACTCCGGAACCCATAAAGGAATAGTGTTGAATTAGCATAGTGAAATATGAAAGTGATTTAAGTGGTGGATAGGTTAGTTAATTATTTGGATTCAGAAGGATAGCAGAAGGATAGAAGAGGGAAAAAAGGTTTGTATTCATATAGCGCTTGTTAACCATGATGGGATGTAGTGGTGAATTAGTATAGTGAAATATGAAAGTAATTTGAGTGGTGGATATTAGTCAGTTATTTGGAGTGAGAAGGATAGCGGAGGGAAAAAGGGTTTGCATTTATATAGCGCTTGATACCCCTGATGGGGTGTTGAAGCGCTTTTTTGGCGAGTAGCATGCTACTCCGAAACCCATAAAGGATTAGTGTTGAAAATTAGTATAGTGAAATATGAAAGTAATTTAAGTGGTGGATATGTTATTTAGTTATTTGGATAGAGAACGGTAGGTGGCGGGATAGAAGAGGGAAAAGAGTTTTTGCATGTATATAGCGCTTGCTACCCCTGATGGAGTTTTGAAGCGCTTTTTTGGCGAGTAGCATGCTACTCTGGAACCCATAAGGATTAGTGTAGAATTAGTATAGTGAAATATGAAAGTAATTTGAGTGGTGGATACGTTTTTCAGTTATTTGGATAGAGAAGGGTAGTGGGGGGATAGCAGAGGGAAAAAGGTTTGCATTTATATAGTGCTTGCTACCTCTGATGAGGTGTTGAAGCGCTTTTTTGGTGAGTAGCACACTACTCTGGAACCCATAAAGAATTAGTGGTAAATTAGTACAGTGAAATATGAAATTTGAGAAGTGAACATGTTAGTCTGTTATTTTGATTGAAAAGGATAGTGGAGGGATAGAAGAGTGAAGGATTTTTGGGGGGGAGGTCATAGCAGTAGGAAGAGGCTTTGGGATGAGTAAAAAGGGATGTGGAGGGGAAGAGTCAAAGGCAAGAGTTTGGAAAGGCTTGTTTTGGGGGATCTGTTTAGTAAAAGAGGTGTTGGATGATGCAAGGAGGGGTAGAGTATGGGAGAGTCTAGAAAGGGTTATTTTGGGTATCATAGTAGTGGTATGGGGTTTGGGATAAATGAGAGAGTGGATGTAGAGGATATATTGAAAGATTAATTTTGTCAGGCTGACATGTCAGTTTAAAACTACACACACAGGCTCTGCAGTGGCAGGCCTGAGACTTGTTTAAAGGGTTACTTAAGTGGGTGGCTCAGCCGCAGGCCTACTTGTTCTTTTTAATTTACAGGCCTTGGGTACATACAATACCACTTTAATGGGACTTATAAGCAAATTACATTGGGTATAAACCATATCCATCATTTTTTAAACAGAGAGCACGTGCACTTTAGCACTGGTTAGCAATGGTAAAGCGCCCAGAGTCCTAAGGCCAGCAAAATCTAAGGCAGCAGAATCAGAAGATCAGAAGGTAAACGGTTAGAGGGGGAAACCACACCAAGGACGCCAAGTTTAACGGTTGGGTAACAAAGAGATATGTCCACTAATGGCAAGCATGGGCTGGCCTGCGGTAAGTGAGGCTGAAAAGCTTGGGCAGGGCAAGTTCTGGGAAGATCTGCACGGGGCAGTGGCTACACAGTGGTCCGTAATGGGTTGTGTTTTTATCCAGGAAGCATACAGGCTGTGAAAAGAAAAAAAGTGCGACTTTACATCGACTTTACAGTAAAGTGAACAGACGACCATGCAATAGGGAATCCTATGGCTAGGAGCTGGAGTTGGATAACTACAAGATGGCAAACGTTACTGCTGAGATGGGGTGAACTGCTGCCCATGTTTTTGAGTAGAATCAGGTCATGGCCTGACATGATTCTAATACACTTTGGATAAAAATGGCCTTACACAACTGATAGGCTTAGAGCTGATAAAGATGAAGGAGAAGGATCTGGAAGTGATACAGGAGCGGTTGTATGGGACTGGCATTATATGGGCACAGCCTCTGGCCAGAAAGGTCTCATGGAGGTACAAGAAACTCATTAAGAAGGCGTGCAAGGAAGTGTATGGGGAAGTTGCATGGTTCTGCAAGGTGAGGAGCAATGGGATGGTTAACTATATGAACATTGGATAGTTACCCATGTTTCGCTCTATCGAGCAGGCACCTGCAGTGCTTAATTTGTTAAAACAACATATGTGCCAGGGCCCACGCCAGGAGGCCACTGCAGCGTGCACCACCCAATTTCCCAGCCTGTTCTGCCAATGACAGTACCAACAAAACTACTAACCATCGCATTCCTACAAGTGTAACAATTCATACTCTTCCAGGCCACCAAGCGCTGTAACAATAGCGTGGGCAGCAGATATTAGTCATTTTTTGTGTATATTGAATTAGTAAACAGCTGTTGTAGTGCTCATCTCTACATCAGACAAACAGCCAACACATAGAACACCCTCCCACTGAGCCTACGACAGACGCAAGACCTGCTGACCTTCAGGAGGATACTCAAGACCTGGCTGTGGTTGATCAGTAGCGCCCCCACCCCCCCAGCGTCTTGAGACCCTCGCGGGTATGTAGTGCGCATTACAAATGATTGATTGATTGAGCACTACCATGTGGCAGACTGTGAAAGGTGCCAGTGCTGAAAATTAGGTGTTGGTGCTGAGCACCGAAAACCAGTGGCTCAAATTAAGCACTGGGAACCTGTTTTAAACTCTGCCTGCTTCCCATAAAGTGGATTGTTCACAACATCTGTTTGTCAAGAGTGGCCCTTCTCCCAAGGCCATCATTATGAGTGTCCTGGCAATTCCGATTGGGCTAGTAATAGGAATTACCCGCTTTTTTGAAATTACATATTTTATGGGTAAATCGCCCGTGTACTGTTTTTTACCCAGAGACCTCACCTGGTGGAAGCAAGAAAACACTCTGGCAAAGTGCAGGGGGCAAATTAAGTGAGGATTGGCACTGCAATACAGAATCACTTGTTATTCCCCCCCCCCCCCAAAATTTTAATAAACAGCAATTTTGTCTAAGGCTATTATATCATATCCACCTTTGGGTTTCCAGGGAACACATTGGATAGGGTATGGTCCTCTGTTGCAATTTTCCTGGGCCTTCTGAGAAGTTCGAAGATGGAGACAGAATTTGCAGCATTGGTGTTCTCTTATCCTTTTGCCATCCCTCGTCATATTCCCTATTTGGTCACAAGATGAATAAGAGCTCCTTCTGGTATCTTCCTTTTCCCAAAAGGTAAAGCAGCCATCTTTGTTTTTTAGCTCTCCTCAAGGCATCACACTTTCAAAATGGCCACGCCTGTGTTATGTAGAGTTGTGGTACACCCCTTTTTCTGGGGAGTATTTCCTACCTGGTTGTGCTGTAACCCAACTCGGCTGGCCCTCAGCCCCTAATCTCTTTTTCTGTAAATCGCTGTCTAATACCCACACGGACCAGCGATAGTAAGGCGAAGTTGCACATATATCTTATGCTCGCGAAAAAAGCGACAATTGGTACACTGGTTAATACCAGTGCTCCTGGTAATTCCAGGATGGAACTCTGGGGAAAATTGCAGGCCTTTAGTGTAACAGGAAATGCAAACTAACAGATGTTCAACCTACTAAGGACAAAGTAAGAGATTGCGTAAAGCAGCAGTCACACAGGCAGTTGTTAACACACAACTCACAACTGCTCTAAACATGATGCAGAAAAGAACGTGGTTATGTAAGATATGACCACCTGGTACTTTGGGGTCAGTATAGAAAAATGGAGTACTCTTACCACAATAAAATATTAACCGTCAGTTTTACCCATCATAGAAAATCAGATTGCTCATTACTAACAAGCAGTTACTAAGCGCTCAAAAATGTCTGGTAATCAGGTTTCCAGCCATTTTTACCACATGGTACAAACACGCTGCCCATCTCACTTGTTACTGGTGGTAATACCAGCACGGTAATGCAGTAATACCACCCATAACCCAGTAAATGTTGAATATGTCATTCTTCACCTATGAGCCTCTGCTTATTTTCTGGGGGGAATTCCAAGCCCAGAGAAATGTGTTCAAAGTTAGGAATTCCGAGTTGGGCGATATTTTTATTAAACTTCTTTAGCGAGTAAAAACCTGATGAGGTTAATTAAGGGAAAGGGACCAGGAAATGAAAAACATGCAGATTTCGGTAAGATATACACCGAGACCGTATGTTCAGCTTATTTCCAGGGTCAAACTCGGCCTAAGAGGTTTTTTAGTGTGACCAGTTCTGTGCTTAATTTGAGCCGGTGGTTTTTTGTGCTCAGTGTCGGCATTAAATTGCCAACACCGGCGCTTGTGACAGTCTGCCACATAGTAGTGCTGTCTGGTTAATTTGGAGATGACAACAACAACAGGTAATTATTAAGTCAATATACATTAAAATGACAATTAATACCCCTCTCTGAGATACCGGTACATACTACGTGTGATAAAAAAAATCTCACTCGCTATTCCGACCTCCTCATAATCGGCCACTAAAATGTCTTTCTGTAAAGATCTTTTAATTCTAGGGTTCTGTGGACTGTTCACTAGATCACCAAGCTGGGATCTACTCCCAGAAGAAATAACTCCGAGTTGTTTTTAACACAAGAGCTTCTCGTTCTGCTCTATTGGCCAACTCAGTTCAAAAGCACTAGTATTTAAGTGCACGTCTTCACTACTTCCATTCTACGAAGACCGAAATACATCCTCACATGTTAAGCATAATAATTAAAAATACGAAAATTATGTGTATGCCAGGGATTTTGAGGGTGTCAAAATACGAACTGAAGTTTTTGCTATTTTGTAGATACTTACGCTTTTAAAAGCCATATTTCACTACAAACATAAGCGTATTATCAGATCAGTGTCCTGCTTAATACCGCCTCCTGGTGTTCCAGAGCCCAGCGGCCCCGCCCCCTGCCGAGGGTGACCTTTGAATCCTCAGTGGGAAGACAGGGATTGTCACAGCAGAGGCACAGCATGTGGTTTATTATGCAGGAATGGAGATATAATTAATACCTAGGCTGCAGTAATTGTTAACTATCATTTAATCTGCATTTTGTAAACAGTCTTACTTGAAAATTACAGTGTAGTGCGGGCTAATTGTCTCTTTTTTTGTTAGCATCGGCTATATGTGCGACTTCGCCTTACTATCGCTGGTCCGTGTGGGTATTAGACAGCAATTTACAGAAAAAGCTATTAGGGGCTGAGGGCCAGCAGAGTGGGTTACAGCACAACCAGGTAGGAAATACTCCCAGAAAAAGGGTTGTATCACAACTCTGCATAACACAGGTGCAGCCATTTTGAAAGTGTGATGCATTGCAGAGAGCTAAAAAACAAAGATGGCTGCTTTACCTTTTGGGAAAAGGAAGATACCACAAGGAGCTCTTATTCGTCTTGTGACCAAATAGGGAATATGATGTAGAAAGGCGAAAGGATAAGAGAACACCAATGCTGCAAATTCTGTCTCCATCTTCGGACTTCTGAGAAGGCCCAGGAATATTGCTACCGCGACAGAGGACCATACCACATCCAATGTGGTCCATGGAGACCCAAAAGTGGATATGATGATGGTAGAGTGGCATATGTGGGAAGAGTGCTAGAGCCAAACTAGAGAATCTCTCAAAGCCTCTCTCCATCAATGCTCTTGACTGAGTCCACACGACCTTTGAGTGCATGGGCCAGCCTGTCTAACCTCATATGTTCCATAGAGCCTCCAAAATGTAGAACTAGTGAAAAAGACGTATCAGTGTCTTTCTACAGTCCTAGTGGTATGAGGGCACTAGGACATTTGCTGCAATCGGAACAGCTTGTCTCACCTCAAATGTGATCCCGGGATCCTCCAAAAAAGGGACGCGATACGAGCGGAGTGGCAGAACCACTGCAAGACAACACCTCAAAGCCGATCTTCCGGCCTAGCCTTCTGAGGATCACAGCACACCTCCTTGGGGTTAAAGTGATCTGTGCGACTCCTATGAGCGATACAATGGTTGTGGGGTGGTGGGAGCAGTACAAAAGATCATACCACATGCTCTTTACACCCCTTGCCTAGTCAGGGTTTCAGTACAGTCACCACAAATGTGCCTGCGCGTCTCACTTCAGCTGTGATCCCGGAGCCCCCAAAAGAGGCATATGATGAGAGGGGAGTGGTAGGAAGGACATTACATATGCTCTTTACATTATTCAGTGGGTGTGTGTCGGACCTCTTCCAAAGCTGCATAAACCTATCTCCTAGCACAAAACGATGAGGTATGAGGCAATACTGACTGCACCTATTATTTAGTGGGGTCAAAGTCTATATTGCTTTCTTAGGGTGCTAAGGATCTGAGGTTCAATACCTCTAAACCTCCAAGAGAATCATAAACAAAGCACTATGATCCAGCACACCACACAATCATTGTATGTAATGCGATATTGCATATCGAACAATATCAGTCCAATCAGTAGGTCTGGTTTCGAAATTCTTTATTTAGTAGCCAACGCGTTTCGTCCTTATGGACTTTTTCAGGGCAAAAACGTAATAAGAGGGTCTTTCCTATGTATTCCCTCAATACTGAAGTTAGTGGTGAACGCTCCTTTAGAGACAGATTTATATACGACCGTTTTTATTTCCTCAAATTTGTACAGTGCTCTCAATGCAAATTATCCTGTTAGGAGCTAGGATTTGTATCTATTTAAAAGTTACATGAGCAGTCCTTCCATCATGTAGTCCATGAGATAAACCTATCTCCTACCAAACAGACGTCATCAGTAAGCTCTACCAACTTGGAGCATGAAATAGTCAAAGTAAAAGAATCGGAAAGGTTGGAAGAGATCGGGTCGGCCAATGTTCCTCAATCTTTGAGCGAGAGGAGTAACATCCATCTACACCATTCAATATCTTTCAGTGATAGTATTTCAGCTTCTTCTCCGATGTCATCGTGGGTTATAACAAATAATGGGAATAAGGAAAGAACAAACAAGGCCAGACAAGTAGAGGGGACTGGACTAACCGATGCGTCAGCATCTTGAAGTGAGAAATGGTTTTGAACATCAGTATACCACCAAAAGGGACCCATAGTTTTATTTGAAATGGAAAATAAGTGTTAGGAGCAAGGATAGTAGTGTCCAAATCATGTGTGCTTGCATTATAAATGGACAAAGTTATATCAACATGCTCTGCTAGTAGAAATTCCCTCAGAGATAAAAAATGAATGCATCTCAATCTTGACATGAAGCCCCGCTGCCAATCCTGCACATTAAACACCCTGTTCATTCAAAGAACATCAATCCTGAGGTAAGGCCATCCTTTCTTAGCCTGTCCTAGGGCCAGATGTATGAACGGACGGGAAATCAACTGGTATGTACCAAACCGATTTTGTGACTCGGTAACTAACCTGTTACCGACTAGCAAAATAAGTTTTGCGAGTCGCTATCTGGAAGGGGCGTGCCAAGGGCGTCCGTGTAAATGTTGGAACTAGAGGTAAAATGTTTTGAAAATTATTTTTCTGTCTCTTTTTAACTTTACACCCATTTGGAAGCTGATCGCCTGGGTTTTGTGCTGAGATTTAATTCCAGCTGTTAGCCGATGATGAAATAAATCACAATAGATACCAAAAGGTGCAAACTAGGCATAAAATAATTTTGTAAATTATCACTACCAAATCCTTTGATAGAATCCAGGCAAAATCCTGTAATCGTATTGTTTACTTTCCACAACGCACTACTCCCTGACACTGTTTTCTGCTCTTAATTCTTACTACTGTGGGCTACATAGGCCCAGGGAGGAGCCATTGAGAGCATGGCCATGGGTCATAAAGAGCAATAATTATGCACATGTATGGCACTTACTCCTTTGGCAGTGGAGCAGCAGGCACAGCATAGCAGTGATAGCCTCAAAAAGGCCATTATCTGATGTGGACTACAGGCTTTAGGGCCATAAGTTCAAAAATCTAGAATACGAATTCCTAACTGCGATTCTTACAGAATCGCAATTAGAAAATTGCAATTCTTGATGTAAGAAAACGTAAATATTTTGAATAATGATTCATAGCGGGTCGCAAATTGACCTACCTCATAAATGTCAATGAGGAAGGTGTCATTTTGAGACCCTTTAGGAATCACAGTCCTCCCAGGGATAGTGACCTGCTGAGGCTGCTGACCAGCATGTCTGTGATCACTTTTTAGTAAAGCGAACTTATAAACAAAAATTCAGCCTGTTTTCCTTAAAGGGAAACGGGATGAGTGTAAAAAGAAAAAAAAATGAAACCTTGGGATTTCACTTTTGAAAAGTAGGCAACTGCCTTCTCTTAATTTTTTTTTTTTACATTCTCAACAGGGAAGGGGTCCCTAGGGAGTCCTCTAGGGACACCTTCCCTTTTATGAATGGATACCACTAGCTTTTAGTAGGCAGTAAAAAAAGGAATATTTTGCGACCGTAATTCGGTCGCAAAACATTCATACGTGACACAACGATTCTGTACTTGGAAGGGATGCCCTTAACACACCCCTTTCAAATGCCAAATTGGTATGTGTGCCAGCTGCAGCCGGTCCATTGGGGCTGAGGGGCCACGTCCCCCCCTTTTGCCCCTCACGAACAGTGTCTGTCAGGCTGAACAAAGGTAATCCTGACAGACACTGTTCATTTTCAGGTCAGGCAGCTAGGACCCAGGCATGAGCTAAATGTGCAGGCTCCTGGCTGCCTGAGTTGAACTTTGCTGGGCTGAGGAAGTCATAGCTTCTGTGGGTGTGACTTCCTCAGCTCAGCAAAGGTCCCTGAGACCCTCCCGTGAGTGACGAGGGGTAGCGTCACTGATTGCCTCACACCTGGGCGCTTCAGTTTCAAGCTCTAAAGTGCTCAAGGTTGAGTGTCAATCAGTGACACTTCATCTCACAGTGGGGTGGGGTCAGCAGTCTCACTGACCCCAGCCCACTCTGTGGTGACGTTGGGAGTGCTGCCTTCCCTCATTGGCTGACCTTAGGTCAGCCAATGAGGGAAGGCAGCAGTCTTAAGCCTTCTGGGACCTCCAAGGGAGAGCTGTAGTTAAGCGTGTGTTCTAAAACAAATTAATGTTTAGTGCGTGCATGTATGTAAGAAGGTTTGGTAATGAGTGTTGTGAATGGATGCGTTTGTGTGTGTGTAAATGCATGGCTGTGAGTGTGTATGTGTGTGTGTGTGTCCCATCCATCCCCTCCCTCCTAAACTTACCAGCCGCCACTGATGTATGTGCAATTTGTTCTTTGTACATAAGAAAAAGCATTTTTGCGTTCGGAAAATGCACAAATGGTTGCACATAGCCAATAGTAATCAAGGTTAAAATGGGAAATAGTGAGTGAGATCACCCCTATGGTGGAAGGGAGTGTCTAGGTGCTAGGTGCAGAAGCATGCTTTGGCCTGGTTGTGCATGGCTCGCCACTCTCCCTTTTGGGATGGTCATCTGCTGCTCTGATAGATCACAACTTCATATAGCACTCCTTAGATGGTTTAACAGTGCGACCACTTGGTGGACATCATGTCATATCTGCTGGTTTAACAGTGTCTCCACCTTACTTTTGGGTGCACATCATGTAGCATTTCCAGTGGCTGTGGCCTTCCATTGTTTCTTGTCGTCCCATAAGGCACTTCCCTAGTCATTTAGCAGCACGTCCAATTGGTGGGTCTGCTATAGCTCTTGGATTAACTTCATACAGTTCCATCCTAGCATAACAGATAACAATGTCTCATTGGGTGAGCCCCTTGTCACTCTTAAGTGCATCCATATAGCATTCCCCAGGTGGATTTAGTAGTGCTCCAGTGGGTGGGCCCTTTGTTGCTTCTGGGCAGACTCCACATAGCACAACCTTGGTTGTATAACAGCACCTCCTAAAAGCGGGTCTTTGTCTCTTGTTAATGGGCTCCATACAGCTGGGTGTGTGCCAAACGTGTAAAATGTGCTTTAGCGCAATCACGCAGTTTTGTAAAAAAAAAATATGCCACATTACAAGTAATTATGCATAATGTAAAAACAGGATTTGGCACCATAATTTAGCGCAATATGAATCTTGCTGACGTATTTGATGCTAAAAATAAATCAAAAAGAAACATGCTGCAAACATCAACTGATTGCATGCTGATCGTTTCCATTGTTCCCATCTACTTACGATAGATGTTTGCAACAAACGGCACGTAATTACAGAATGTGACATGATGGCAGACATTTTGGAATTTTGCATAACAACCATAACTAGAATCTATTCATACACTTTGCACCACACCTCATACTTTTGCACAGTGATATTAGCCCTGATATACCTGTTCTTATGAATTGTAATGCCTTGGAGTAATGGAACTCATATTTAAACTAGCTTAAGCCAACCAAGTTTCAGACTCCATCGTTACTGTGACATTTTATTACACTACATTGTTAGAAATTGGGCTACAGGTTATCTGGGGTGTCATCCCTGGTCAAGCAGCAACCACAATCCCTGTCAGGGTAAGGCACAAACGAACCCCAAATTAACCTGTGCTCACCCCCTTAGTAGCCAGGCACAGCGAAGTCAGGCTTAACTTAGAGGCGATGTTTAAAGTATTGTGCAACACTTCCAACAGTAAAACAGAGAAAACACCAGGTTAGAAAAACAGAGCTTACCTTTGCAAATAAAACAAGACCAAAATGACAAAAATCCAATCAGTTGACCCAGAGTTATGATTGTTTTAAAGAGTAAACTGTACAATAGCACCTAAAAGCATAAAGTGCCAATTGCGGCTATCTGTTTGCGCTGGAATGTGTCAAAGTCCAAATATCAGACCGACTGTGATGGAGTGCAGGTCAAGTACAGTCCCAGATTAGTCCCACTGAAGATTTATTTTCTCACACTTTGTGGCAAGAGTCACGTTCTCATTGGAGAGGGTCGAGATGATCAAGGAGACTGTCACAGGAGGCAGTCAGCGTGGTGTAAAGAATAGGTCAGGCATCACGGACGGGCAGGCTGTCGATACTGCATTGCGAAGAGATGGGCTGGCGGCGGCTCAGGCTGGATTTCAGTGAGAGCAGTGCGGTTTGTGTGCGAATGGGCCGGTTTGTGGTTGCCAAGAGCACAAAACCTTGATTTCAAGAGCTTGTGAGCCACACCAGGGGTCCAGGAACTGAGAAGCACCACTTGGGAGGCCAGCATATTAGCCATTTGAGTCACTCTGGGGTCCTGGGTTAAAGATGAAGTTGCAGCTCCAATTCTTCTTCCCCATGTAAGAGAGCAGCAGGCAGTAGGTCAGCACACCAGGGCAGCAGTCCAGCAAGGTGGCTGTCCTTCTAGCAGCACAGAAGTCCATCTTCCTGGCAGAGTATCCACAGATCCAGAAGAGTACTGAAGGGTTGATGTCTGAGGTCCTTCTTTTATACACAGTTATGTCTTTGAAGTGGGGATAAGGTTCTAGAGGCATGCCTTTGAAGGACACAGATGCCTTGGCTTCCTGGTCCTGGCTAACTACAGGGGGTATGCAGTCCTTTGTGTGGAGGAAGGACACTGCCTCTTCAAGTGTAAGAGTGCTGTGGCCTGCTACTCCCTCTCATCCTGCCAGTGATTGGCCATCCAGCCACACCTAAGATCCCATTGTGCGAGGCTGTCTAGTAAGAATGCTCAAAGTCCAACTGTCACCCACGCCCAGTCATGAGATCCAGAGACATGCTGCAGGCACCGTATGCCTAAGGAAAGAAAATGCTAACTTTCTAAAAGTGTTTTTTCCTGAATTGTAATGTAAAATCCAACTTCGTCATAAATTAGGATTTAAATTGGGATTCCAGAGACACCAAACATTGAGTGATTATCTTTTCTCTGTTAATTCAACTCCAATGGTATCTTTGGGAAAGATTTGCCTTGCAGTAGTTACAAATGAATGTAGGAGTTTTTCACCACCAGGACATGAAAAACTTAAATGTACATGTCTTACTTTTTAATTACATTGCACCCTACCTTCTGGGCTGTCCATGGCCTACCATAGGGGTGACTTACATTTATTAAAAACGCAGGTTTGGGCCTTGCAAAAGGTGCATTTTACCAGGTCGAAATGGCAGTTTAACTGCACACACAGGCTCTGTAATGGCAGACCTGAGACTTGTTCAAAGTGCTACTTAGGTGGTCGGCAAAACCAGTGCTGCAGGCCCACTAGTTAAAGGAACAGTGATCCCTAAGCATTAAATATACATACGATATTTAGAATCACATAATAGTTCCCAATGATTATTCCATTGAGAATGAACAACACAACAAAAGTGGGGAATGTACCCCCACCAGGGTAGTTCCAGAACAAGCGTTAAAAAAAGACAAAACAATCAACATACAGGCAAAGGAAGTAGGTGTGACCAGTAATTATATGCAAAATGAGGGTCACTTATTTCAGAAACCAATCACTTCTGCACCCAAACAAAAAGTTAATATAGAGTCTAATTGGTCAGTGTGGGATGACAGTGTTTCGATCCCATAGCAATCTGGGATCATCATCAGGACAACTAATAATTTGCCTGCTCATAACTCAACAGTACAATCAGGATTAATACCTGTTATGGTAAAGAGGGAATGGGGAGAGGGACAGAGAGTAAAAAAAGAAGAAATGTTTTAAGGGAAATATTCATGTCAAGTTCTTGAAGTATTAGATCATAGCAATTTACAAGCCATGCAGAACCTGTGGAGCATGCAAAGCATATCTCATAATCATAAGCCCCGAGGAGGTCATTTGTCTAGTGCCTATGGAAGTGGTTCCTGTTCAAGAAGTCAGGCATACCAACACACTAGTGAGTGAACTTTGATCTGTGGGCAATTCTCGTATAGCCACATGCTGTATACAAGATTGTCTGCTGCCCATGCAGAAAACAAGTGATTTTTGACCATATAACAAGTGATATGTGATAGAGGTTTTCGCTACCCGGATACGTAAAACTTAATAGTACATGTCCAACTTTTTAATTACATTGCACCCTATCTCTGGGCTGCCCAGGCCCTACCCTAGGGCTGACTTATCTGTACTAGAAAGGATGGTTTGGCCTGGAAAAAGGTTTATTTTGCCAGGTCGAAATGGCAGTTTAAACAGCACACACAGACTCTGTAATGGCAGACCTGAGACATGTATAAAGTGCTACTTAAGTGGACGGCGGAACCAGTGCTGCAGGCTCCCTAGTAACATTTAATTTACAGGCTCTGGGCACATGCAGTCATACTTTACTATGGACTTACAAGTAAATAAATATGCCAATTGGGTATGAGCCAATGTTACCATGTTTTAGGGAAAGAGCACAAACACTTTAGGACTGGTTAGCACTGGTAAAATGCACATAGTCCTGAGCCCATTAAAAACAAAGTTAGCTAAAACCGGAGATCTGAAGGCAAAACGTTAGGGGAAACAACACCAAAGATGTCAGGTCTAACACATGTGACTAAACCTGTATTTTCAAGTCTCACTACAATAAACATTGAGTGTTCCACACAAAGGAGGGTGAACAGGCCATTCTGAATAAAGTATACAATTCAAGGTTGAATCTAGCTATTCATAGAGAATCAAATACTATGTAACTTTACTGTTCCATGTGCAGATGTTGCTCATGAGAAGCTCAATGTAGTAGAATATTGAACATCTTGTTGAATGTATTCACTTGTAAATGTTTCCCTTTCCCTTGTTTCTGATTGGCTAAGAGCCTGTGAGCATGTGCTACTGTTGTGAATGTATGAAATCCTTTTTTCATAACCCTATATAACAGTGTGTTTGTTGATGTTTCCCTTAACCTTAGAAAGTGAATCTATGCTAGAATCCTTCTGCATCTCATACTCTGGTATTTTGCTGATCTGAGCTCTAGGTTTATTCTCTACCTTACCTGGGCTTTGCACTATGATGTTATGTTATTTTAATTTGTAAAGCGCGCAGCTACTCGAAAGTGTCCCGGCGCTGTGTGCTGCTGGGGAACCCATCCTGCCTTTCCCTGTGAGATGGTCCCTGCTGGGCATCCCCAAGGTGAAGACAAGCATCCCCGGCGCTGATGGGGCCGTAAGTGGAGATTAAGCAAGCTATTGTCCAGAGTTGCTGAGTGGGATCCATGGTTAAAGTAGGCACCGAGGCGAGAATTATCGAGTCCGCTGACCTTGGCCCAAGACCCTGCCGCGTCGGGAATCGAACCCTGGTCCCGGGCCGACTTCTGCTTCTGGGTCTGCCGCCTCTAACCAGTGAGCCACACCACTCCATTGACTAATCGATTTTGATTGCATTGAACAGATCCCCATATGACTGAATTTCTTAAAATAAAACCTTTAAGGTTGAGACTTCACTGACTGTAATTCCTGTAAGAGAAAACGTGCAGTTCTGTCATTTGAAATTGCTACCTTTAACTTCTTAAATTTTGACAGGTCCAGTGGGGAGCACCAAAGTCCATCTCAAGGCTACACCACTTCAGATCCATCTAGGTACACCCAGGGACAAGATCGCATGGGTTTTGCAAGCCATCAGCTCGCTGTCCTTTCACCACATCTTTCATACCACACTCACCTCATTAACTTGTCTCCTGTAAGAAAAACGTCAAACAATGCCCTTCAACCATGCCCACCAAATGTCACCTTGTAACTGTTCACAACCTTGTTAGTGGTTTAAAGAGTTGTATATACTTATTTATTTAGCAAAGTTCAACAGAACAGTACCAAGGACATTAAAAAACATATTTCATCTTACAAAATACAATTTAAAAAAAAAAAAAATCAATAACCTACATTTTTAGAATCTGGTTCATAAAATAACATTATTGAATGTGAAATCATAAGCAAGTAATGACAGTCTAGCCTTGGATAACTCTGGCCAACTAAACTCCATGTGCATATTGTCCTGCAAAGGACATCCCTATAGAATACATTCCTTTCTGATGGTACCCCGAATTTGACCAGTCCAATAGTTTTCTTTTATTTGCAATCCACCTATCCTAAACCTAATATAAAAGCATCTCACCTCGGATTCAAGAATAGTTTGCATATAAAATGTAATTTTTCTTGGATGTGCAGCAAAGCAAACTTGGATCTTACTTCAAGGAGTATAATCATTTTCAAAGCTTGAGTGTATAATCCTTTCTTTCAATCATTGTTTTAAAACTTATTTAGATGTTATATTAATAACATCATTCTTCATTAATGCTAATCTACTCAGTGATGTAGTTAAGATCATTTTAAAGGTATATGGATTAGCGGCATCTGTTAAAATTCTTCTGGAAGTATAGATTTTATTTTCCATCTAGGTGCTTGCTGAAGAGCATACCAATACTAGATTATATGTGTAATATTTAAACTGCATACTGACCGTCCAAGGTCTATGAGAATCCCTCAATTGATATCCCCTGTTCCAGGGGCAGGAATGTCTTCTAGAGCTTGACCATCTGGTTTTCAAACTGGGGCAACACCGAAATATTTAAGGTGTCAATAGCATATAATAAATGTTACAATGTACTTGTAGGCTTTTCTATGACATGTTTATCAAGAACAATGACGATGATGAATAACGTGAGAAATCAATAAATATGGTCTGTAAAAAGATATTGCATATGTTGCAGGAATGTATTTGGGGATCAGAAACAATAGCATTTGTAAGATACAGGAGAAGAAATACAGGTCAATTGGGAAATCTTTTCTTATTTACTATTTTTGCAGATACTTGCACTAGTGCGCATGTGCCTGGCGTCACATTATTTGCTGTGCTTACCTTTCATAAACCCTGGCACTCAGTGGCTCACCAGTCTTTAGAACCGCATCCCCTGTGAGGTAATGCAGCCTCGCTATTTGAGCAACGGCAGTGTGCATCAGGCTTCAGCCAGGTGCTTTTAAAGGCTGTGTGCCATCCAGTGCTTAATTTGAGCCAGTGGTTTCCGGTACTCAGCACCGGTACCTAATTGCCAGCACTGGGGCTGATGACAGTCTGCCACATGGTGGCGCTGTCTGGCTAATTTAGGTATTATTATCCAACATAGGGATTCTACCATGTATTATGTGAATATATATGCACCTATGTGTGTGCTGCTATTTTTATTTTTATTTCAAGTGTTTAGTCATACGTGAAAAATGGTGCAAAAGGATCAGAGCTCCTTCTCCTAATTTGTAGAATCCCTATGTTGGATAACAGTATCAAGAAGAGGACTATTCTACCTTTTTCCTCTTCACTCCCTCCTTTGATTTTTTGATCATTTAATTTAGGTATTAGCACAACAACAGCTGTGTGTGATGGTCAGTAGCGGTGTTTGTACTGTCATTGCCAGCTGGCAGGAGCAATGTGTGGTGCAAGCTGAAGTGGCCTCCCGTAGAGAGCCCCGGCACTTACTGGTTTACAAATTAAGCACTGTTCCCATCTTGTCACAGGGGAGGGTGGGATCAGCAAGACTCACTGATCCCACCTCTCCCTGGGACGAGATGGGTTTTGTTGCATCATCAAAGTGCGGACGCTTCAGCAGCACATGCTGCTCTCCAGACAGGAGCTAATTCCAATTGCCTGCACCTAAGAAGACTGGAGCAGCCTTTCATCTTGCGACAATGTCTAAAAATGTGAAACACATTCCACCTGCCTCTGTGCGGCAGCATCTTGTCAGTCAGAGCAGACCATACGTTCCCGTGGTTGCTTTCAGGTAAGGTCATTTGATTAATTTCCAAATTAAACTTGTGAGGGCTCTGGCCTCCTGAAATGAGCCTCCGCTTTCCTTCACAGAGTTCAAGGCAGGCACATTCCAGCAACTGTAAAACACATTAACAACGAACCACAGCAGTATACCCTGGTTCCACAGCAGTATACCCTGATTCCACAGCAGTATACCCTTGTTCCACAGCAGTATACCCTGGTTCCACAGCAGTATACCCTGGTTCCACAGCAGTATACCCTTGTTCCACAGCAGTATACCCTTGTTCCACTGCAGTATACCCTTGTTCCACAGCAGTATACCCTGGTTCCACAGCAGTATACCCTGGTTCCACAGCAGTATACCCTGGTTCCACAGCAGTGTACCCTGGTTGTGAATACCGTAAAATGCTATCCAGACTCGTGGCAGGCCCAAAGGACAATAAAAACCTCCTCACAGGGGCGTAGCTTCAGGGGAGAGGGAGACGGGATTTCGGGGTGGTACACCCCCCTAATAAATATATTTTCTGGTAAATAGTTGCGCTCAAGTGTTTTCAGTCAGGTTTGGTGAGGTATCTGTTAGATTTGACCAGTACTTTTTTCATATACACAGACAAAAACGTACACACACTCTCCATCTCTGTTTCGAACATCTTCAAATATATTGGTTATTGTACAAAATGTGATTTCTCTCACTTAGTACCCCTACCGATTCACACTCCTTTCCCTTTCCACTGCCCCTTAAGCCCCTCTCATGCATGCACCCTGCTTGTGCTCCAATATATTTTAACATTATACTGTTGGGAAATCTGATGTTGACACCCGCCAATCTTACTGACCACGCTATGCCCATGCCTCCTTAACTGCCCCCCACTGAGCTCCCAGCAACCAGTGACGCGCTCCTTGAAAGTTAGTGAAACAGTCTGACATACTGTGCTCTCTTCAGCAGAAAACAGCTGGCTTGTGGACTCTTGGCCAGTGTTGGCTTTGTTAAGGAGAGAGTCAGGCTAAGCACAGCTGGCAGTGGCTATGACAGAATCTCACAGGCTGTCTTGGAGCAGATCAGTGCCTGGAGTTCAGGGGTCTTCGATTCCCTGTCTCACTGCCTGTTCTGCCCTTGAGAACATGCAGAGACTGGGTGCAGGAGCAGTTTACAGACCGCCCTTATCTAAATTGTCAAAGAGTGCCACTGATGCCAGCTAAGAAGCCTGACAATCAATAAATACCTTCATGGGAAAACATTTCTGAAAGCCACCCTAAAAAGTATTGCTTCAATGACTGCATGCATTATTGCGAGGACCACTACATTTAAATGTCTTTCTTCTTTCTCCTACTTTCTTTTGGTTTTTCTTTTTCTTCTCTCTATTTTATTTCCTCTTTCTTCCCTTTTTCTCTGTCTGTGTCTTTCTTGCTGTATTTTTTTTATTTCTCTCCTCTCCACTTCGTTCTCTGCTTTTTTCTCTCATTCTCAGTCCCCTCTTTCTGACTTTATTTCTGTACACTTGCTGATATGCTAAATCTGTATTGGACTTTTTATATATGTACTGTATCTACCTCAAAAGTGTCCTATATATATTTATATCCCATAGCTACCTCAAATATATTCATACACACCATTATTATGTATATATTTTTTTTACTCCACATAGAGCACGTTGCACTTGCTGACTTGCCAACTCTGTAAAGCGCCATATACACTTATACCATATATTCCTCAAAACTGTATCACCTGTACATCCTGATGTCTAGTGTATATATTTTTTTCATACTTTCACTATGTATCTATACTGCAAATGTAACTCATGCAGTTGCGGATGTGCAAATGCTGTGAAACGCTCCGATACCTTTGGGTCAAGTTTGCGCTATACAAAATTTGATAAATAAATAATAAATTCCATGTCCCAATGCTTCTTTCATTCCATTTTTCCATTCTTTCAGTCCATTATTTCTTTCCTTCTTTTCTTCCTAACTTTCTTTCCCTCCTACCTTCCTTTCCTTCTGTTCTTCCCTCCTCTCCTTTGTCATTGAATGTACAGCAAATGCGACAAGATCAGAACAATATTTTTTACAGGCCTGATTACTGAACGGAGCACTCGCTGAAGAATACAAGAGGAGTTGGTGTGAAAAGGCTTTGCTCCTTGAGAGGGATGTACTCACTCTGGACGGTAAACAGCGTTTACTTCGCATACGATTCTTCGCATGCCATTACAACGCGGACGTTAGTACGACCGCGTTGTTAGTTCGTATACCTTTACTACGCAAGTCGGAACAGCGACTTGCGTTAGGGGGGAGAAGGTGTTGGATTTTAAATCCAACACCTTCCCTAGTGTCCGCATAGACTGGAGTTGGAATAGTAAATTATACTATTCCAACATCCAGCGCCCCCTACTGCAATTCGTTGTTCCGAATTGCGTAGTAAAGGTATGCGAACAAACAACGCGGTCGTACTAACGACCTCGTTGTAATGGCATGCGTCCTAAACGCATGCTAAGTAACAAGTGATATTCCTCTGGACAGCCTCAAACAAATAAAGCCAGCAAATACAAAGCCAGAAAAAGTGAGTTACAAACCACAAAGCCATGGGCAGAATGCATTCCCAGGCAGTGCTTAATTTGTGAAAGAAATAAAGTGCCAGGGCCCTCATCAGGAGGCCACTGCCACCTACACCACCCTTAGCCCCTGCCAATGCTGCCATTGACAGTACCAAAGCAGCTACTAACCATCACACTCCTTCCTACAAGTGTGACAATTCAGACTATTCCAGGCCCCCAAAGCTATAAATTAGCATAGGCAGCAGGTGATAGTCATTTTTAACGAATATTGAATTAGTAAACAACTGTCGTTCTACTCAGTCTAAATCAGACAAACAACCCACCATGTGGCAGACTGTCAGAAGTGCCGGTGCTGCCAATTAAGTGCAGGTGCAGAGCACTGGAAAGCACCGGCTCAAATTAAGCACTGTTCCCAGGGAAGCTTTCCGAATGCCCCAAAATGTCCTTAGTAAATCAGACAGCTCTTCTGGGTGGTAGGCTTCGGTCTAAAAACCATGCTGCACCACAAGTTCTCTCCTACAACTAGATATATAGTCTAAACAGCAGGAGTGGCAGACAGAACGTTGGCAAATGTAGCATTTTATTGAGATGTAGTTACACCTGGCAGTTGATAAATTGCTGGAAATATTTCTTTAAGTATGTCAGGCCCTTGTTGCTACCCCAATAGTATTTGCTTTGATACCTATAGATGTTGAAACTATTTCTTTAGTAAAGTTAGTCTAGATTGTTTTAAACGATTTATTGGGGGGAGAATCCCTCAATCGCTGCCCCTTTGGAAGATTTGGGTTTGCTCGCTCGTTACGGGCAAACCGTGACGAATGTTGCGCCCTACCACTTTAAAATATCACCAGCCGCCACTGTTTGAATTCTACAAATTATGAAGCAGGAACTGGATTATGTGGCAAAGGTGGTAAATACACACTTACACAGAAAATGGCACAGCTGCAAAATTGTATAATTCTAGTGGATCTGATTATATTAATGTATCTCAAAATATGGTTAATTTCCCTAGTTTATGCACCACAGAACTTCACGTCCTTATGAAGTCACTCGGACTGTTGCATCGTGCTTATACAATCATAGGACTTCTTTAGTGACGTACAATGTCCTGATTTCTTACAGCTGGAAGAACCTGGCCAAGTGCATTAAAAAAAACCTTTGTAGAAATATTAACTGAAGGAGCTTGGCCTGGCTCTGCAACTATGTCCGTGCGTTTCTCTTTTTCTCTTCAACAAGCTGTCCCCTCAGCTGCGCTGAAGGATAAAAGCAATGAAAGGCCGTCTGAAGTCACTAATGGAACTCCCAACATATGTCGCATGTTTTTCACTTTGATGTTTTAAAATATTTTCATTTTCAACTCCAGGATTATCCCATCTGACATTTGAAGGTGTTTTTCACCCTATTTTTTTTTTACATGTTCCTCTCCCCAGAGAGTAACACATTACCGTTGAAACCAACAACAGACTTTCTCCCAGCAACACGCTTTACAGCATAATGATTTCTTTTGATGTTTGTCGTCTAGCCCTGTTATCAGGGAAAAACGCGAAAGTGGCAATTTGGTTTTGAGAGCTGCCTTGCTTTACGCGCATACAAGACTCCTCGGAAGTAAGGTTTGATGCCAGGATTATTTGTGTGCTGACGGCAGTGCTGTGTTGTCCGCTTTCCATGCCGCTTTCCACACTGATTAAGAAACCGCTCAACTGCACAGCATTATCGAAATTGGACAAGCTCTTTGAACGGTAGGGTGTACCATTCCAACATGGCGGTCCAAGACGAGAACATCAGATGGGTGATGGTGGCAGCCTTGTTATTGTTCCACAACATATTTCTTTGTGGCAGCCAAATAAAGTTCGGCACTTTGTACTGTAGTCATTGTATTTTGTATTTTGAATTTTATAAGTCCTGAATCAGATCTGGTACTCCCCTAAAGCGAGGTTAGTCATCAGCTTTATGGCACAAACAACCCAAAAAGTTATGGACCTGGCACACAGGGCCGGACTGGCTGTAACGGGCACCGGGCAATCCCCCTGTGCGCCGCACTGGTGGGGGCCGGTTTTGGTCCCCTGGGGGCCGTTTTTGTTACAGGGTCGTTTTGCAGCATAGCTGCAAAATCGGCCCTGTAACAAACTCGGCAGAAAACCGTCCCTGGCATAGAGCTCGGCTGCACCCCCAATCCTCGGGGGGCGCCGGCCGAGCACTTTGTCAGGGCCGGTTTTGGTTCCTATTCCGGCCCTGTTGGTAAATGCTCATGCTGGCAAAATTTTATTTTTTCTGGCGCACTAATATGCAACTCATCCTTGAACAAAGCACAAAGAACTGAATCCTAGACGATTCTGTGAAATTTAGGCAGTGGATGAAGCTGATCAGGGGATGACATGGAGCATCTCAAATTGAAGGCTTCCAAATGGAAATACTCACATGCGGCATTTGGAAAAATTATGACACACCAGCCGCCTGGCCTGACAATCTGGGAACACTGGTTAAAACAAGAAGTAAGAAATCTTGATGAATGCCCAAGTGGACAAACTAACAAGATCAAGCTTAATTTCTCTAAAAACTCTGTGACTATCTCTCTTGAACTGTCTAAACTTGATTACACCAATAGCCTCTACCAGGGATCATCTTTAACAACTATGAAAAGACTACAATGGCTTCAGAACTCTGCTGCCAGACTGCTCCTACATGTAAAGTCACAAGCCCACATCTACCCTGCCTTGAAGGCCCTTCATTGGTTACCGGTTGCCAAAAGAACCACATTCAAGCTGCTTTGTATCACCCACAAAGCGATACATGGAACAAGGCCGCTCTTCATCAGTGTTAGAAATGGGATCTCTAGTTGGTAGTGGTTTGCACCCTGTCCAAGTAGGGACCCTCACTCTAGTTAGGGTAAGGGAGTCAAACAGCTAAGATAACCCATGCTCATCCTGTTGGTAGCTTGGCATGAGCAGTCAGGCATATCTCAAAGGCAATATGTAATGCAGTTGTACAAACCCACACAGTAACACAATGAAAACACTACACAAGGACACCACACCAGTTTAGAAAAATAACCGATATTTATCTGAATGAAACAAGACAAAAAACAACAAAAATCCAACATACAGAAGCAAAGATATCACTTCTTTCAAGCAGGAATGCTCTTGTTATACTTTAGAATACTTCAACACTTAGGACAGCATGGATAACGATGACTCTTGAAGCTAGTGCGCTTCTTGTGAAGTAATTACTGTATTTGTGAATTCAATGCGAAGAGTACAAAGAAGCACATTGGAACCACTCGGTTTGAAAGTAAAGATAAGCAGTCTGTCCTCATGTATTGCAAAAATCTCAGCTAGCAGCACTAGTGTGTTTCAACAGCAGGCAATGTGTCTCACAGATTTGTAGTTCCAAACACAAACTGCAGGCACTCCTTTTAAGGGAGTTAATGGTACCTCTTCAGGCCCCCCCACCATACAGCTGTCTCTGCTTCTGAGGACGGGGAGATTTGGAGCGGCTCCACCCATGAATCTAAAACACAAGTTAGTCGTCCCCCGACATAGATCACAGTTTATATACTCTCCCGTATGGAGCTCAGGGGCCCACGAGGAGATAGGCAACTATGTAGTCACTATGGAAAGTGCTGTAGGCCAGGGTATACGTTGTCAGAATCAAAGTGCCCTCGAGTGGCTGGGACCGCGCGGGTCCTTTTGTCACAGTACCTTACAGTTGGAGATAGCAGCACGTGCGGCCGCTGGCGTGGGTCTATGTCAAGGACTCTGGTGGAGAAATTTGTAGATCAATGGAACGCACTTCAGTTGACCTTAGTGCATATATGTGCCATATCTCACAATTGCTACAAACTGTAGTTAGTTACATAAATGTAACTGCAGTGTTGGCGTTTCTAGACCTGGATACATTTACACTACAGATTTGCCCTTGATAGCAGTGTATTAAATCTTGTGTAGAATGAATATCCTGATGCAATGACTGTGAGGGATATGATAGATATCTTTTAACTCATTTTAGGTTTAACACTTTTCATCGTCTGGTTAGTTACCCAGGAATGAACGATTGGACTAGAGAGCTTTCTCCTTGCCCCTGTGATAACGTGTCACCACAATCTACTATCCATGTGACACTGTTCTGTAAATTTTATGCAAATGAAAGAACAAGATCGATTCTCCCCTTGCTAAAACAGGCAGGTTGGAGACAATGTAAACCAGCATTTTTATATTTACAATTTTTAGACAGTGTACTATCTGTATGTGTCATGACTGGTTTTCTGAAAAACACACTGAGAGCTAGAAAAAGTGTAAATGCACAACGCTTGGAATGCATTGCTCTGCAGGCTAACTCACCTATACTTGAAAGCACCTTTTGCACTTTATGACAGATAATTGTATTTTAATTAATGTATTTTATCAAATGTTTTTATTTATCTTGTTTTTATGAATATGTATGCTTTTGTGATTTTAAATGACTAAAATCGAATAAAGCTAAATTTGAATTTGAATTTGACTGTGAGGAATACCTCCAAATTCAAATCGTATCCATAACTTCTTTCCCATACCCATACTGACACCAGCTGCAAAGAGAATACCGCATGCACTTAGCTACAAAAGGAGAGTGGCGCAGTAAAAGGATGAATGAATATAAGGTTTGTAATCACATATATGGACCATGTGGGCTGTTCCAGCACTAAGGAAAGAATGGGGTACAGCAGATTAACTACTCAAACACACTCAAGGGAGAGTGAGAGGCAATAAGGCCTTTGCACATCCTCCCAATACAAAAACATACACAAAAAGTGCAAAGGCCTATGCATTTTTATGCCTATATGTATTTTAATGCAGTGTCCTACAGGACCATTAAAATATTAAGAAAAAACACCTCACCCACCAAATGGTGGCATACTTCATCATTGCCATTTTTTTCTCTCACTTGTAGAATTATACCGCTAGGGTGGGTTCAACCGCTTCTGGGAGCTCTTATATATTCATAACTTCTGTACACTTCCCAGATGTCCAGTTACAGATTAAGTGGGTTGTTTGTATCTAATGAACCACACATATTTTTGGAGGATGCTGATTCCAAAAAGATTGGTCCATGTTTGCACAGAAATGCACCCAAGATTGGTTGGTGTTAATTATAAGAACTCCCAAGCGATGTTCAGACACCATCCTTGTTAAAAATAAAACTAATGAAACTTCATTGAAGACCCAGGTTTTCATCACTGTTTTTAAGAAGAAACTGTCAGGATTCCAGCATAACAGCGCCTACATTGCCCCGGAGCTACACTTCCCAGAAGGCCGCGGGTGGGAGGAAGTACTTCAGATGCCACAGCGTGGTCGTCCGGGTGCGTAATTCCGTTCCTGGCATTCCGCTCTCGCTCGGCGGAGTGAGAGGGTTTCCCGCGGCGAGCCTGGAGCCGTTTTGTCTTCTTCGTCCTGGGTTACGGCCGTTGTGAGTGCCTCGGCCCCCGTGCTGGAGTTCGCGGACTAAAGGTATGAAAGCGGACTAGAGTGCAGTTAGGGTCTTGACTCCATGAGCGGAATGCAGCGGTGTAAGTGTTGGAGCCACACATTACCGTTTCAGGAGTAGGGCTGTGATCATTGCTGCTCGTGGGGGTAAAAAGCTTTAGATTCCGTGTTTCACATAGCGGTGACCTAACCACGCGTTGCCGTGAATGGCCAGAAGTTTTGACTTTTCCGCTATCGGAGCAATGTGGTGAATAAAACCACGCTTTGGCGCACTTTGATAACACTTACCGGGCAAATAACTATTGTGGATGATAGATCAGCAAAGTAGAGTGGATGTGAACTCGAAACACCCGACTGTGCCGATCACTGCTGGAACCTGTGTCATCCTTCTTTTTTGTTTTGGACTTGGTCATTATTCTTAAAGGATATTAGGGAGGAGCGCTACTGGTGGTCTGTTGGTTGTCACCTGATTCATGCCAGTCAGCGTTTGAGGTGGTTGGAACCCTGGGTATGTATGATGCCGGGGATGAGTGTTGATTATATAGAAGACTCGCATCATAGGTTGAGCAGTACATTGAGCAGTACATTAATGAGTTCTGTGTTCTAGATGGCTGCCATGAACTGCAGAAGGCCTTGGAGTGCTTGAGGAATTCTCATCAGCCCAGAAAGGTATATAAGCAACCTAGCGAGACTTAATGAGAGTAGACCATTGAATGCGCCCCTTTTATACTGTGTTCTTTGTTGTTGCAGGTCCTTTCAAATCCCACGCTGTTCCTTCCCTTTTACCCTTTCCTCGCCTGATCCCTCAAACACCCCGTACTTATAGGTATAACCCGGGGTGTTGGTGATATTAGGAGGTGGATCAATTACTCGCTGCATCCGGATCCTGCGAAGCAAGAGCCTGACAGAATTACGCACCCAAGAAGTATTGCTTCGCCCGATCCGGGTGTCTCGAATCATGGCCTCCATGGAAGACATCCTGCAGGCATTAGTATTGGTTAGCAGGAATTGGCAGCCTCTAAGGGTGAAACCGCGTCCCTGAGAGAAAAAGTAGACAAAATGTCCAGAAACCCCTTTGATGTAACGCCTGTGGCATCGCAAATGCAGGTCACAGTACCACCACCTATCCCATTAGCAGGTCCAGAAAGATATGCTGGGGATCCGCTGAAAATCTAGGTTTTTTTAACACAAATTATGTTGCATTTTTCCTGGAAATCCGCTTCTTTCCCCAATAACCATTCGCGGGTGGCTTTTGCGATATCGTACTTAGTGGGTGACGCAGCTAACTGGGCGGTTCCTCTAGTTAGGAATAACGACGTAGTGCTATCCGACTGGGCAGCCTTCAGAGCCGAATTTGAGAGGGTTTTTGATAGAAGCGCCACTACATTTAGCGCCGACAAAGAATTGTTGGAACTTAAGCAAAGCAGATCTGACCTAGTGACATACCTGACGACATTCAATCGGTTAGTGGCAGAAACCGCTTAGCCTGAAGAAAAGAGAATGTCCTTATTTTATCAGGGACTGAGAGAGGAAATGAAGGACGTACTGGCTCAGATAGACCCCCAACCCACGACATGTACTGACATGATAAATCTTACACTGAGATTGGACGGTAGAATGGCGGAGAGAGTGGGAGAGAAGAGAAGAGGGGGAAGTTCTTTCAAGATAGACAGGACGCCTTGAAGAATAGGGGGAACACCGGAGACCGGAGTGGAACCCATGGAAATAGGGGCGGTTAGAACTCCGTTAACGAGAGAAGAGAGAGAGACCCGTAGGATACAGGGCTTGTGCATGTATTGCGGGAAAAAAGGCCATTACGTCAGAGAATGCCCATTTAAACCTAAGACCTCAGGTAACTGGGTGAGGAATAAGAAGGTGGCCGTGTCCACTTCAAGTCCGGTAGTGAGTGGAGGAGGGGCGGTAGAGGAAGAGACGGCTTGGAGAATCCCCTCGCTGGCTACTACAGCGGTAAGGGACACGGAATCCCATATCGTGCTCCCTATGAGCCTTGAATGCGACCAGCACCTTCACCAGGTGTTAGTAATGATTGACTCAGGAGCTACAGGAAATTTTATAGATAGCGGGTTGGTTACCAGTCTGGCTTTGAAGCGGGTGCCTAGGGAGACCCCTGAAGAAGTGTTGGCAGTGGACGGTAAACCACTTAAATCTGGTCTTATCATCGAGCAAACGGAGGCGGTATGGTTAACAGTGATAGTGGCTCAAGGCAGGCATACGGAGAAGCTGAGGCTAAACATCATCGATGCTCCACAGTATGAAGTGATTTTGGGGATGCCATGGCTGAGTCACCATAACCCTACTATAGACTGGAAAAACAAGGCGATACAGTTCCTTTCGGGGGAATGCGAGAGGCATTTCAGTCAGGACAAGCATACACAGGCTGCGGCCCTGTCATATCCTTTTGTAGTAGCTACAGCAGCGGAAAAGGTAGTGGAGTTGCCCATAGAGTACGAAGCTTACAGGGATGTATTCAGTGAAGCCAAGGCCGAACAGTTGCCCCCCTCACAGAGAGTACGATTGTCGTATAGACTTAGTGGAAGGGGCTACTATACCTGCATGCCGGGTTTATGCTTTATCGGCACCTGAAACAATGCATTTAAGGGAATACTTAGACCATTACCTTGAAATCTGTTTCATCAGACCTTCATGGTCTCCTGTAGCCTCTCCACTCTTTTTTATAGTGAAAGCAAATGGGGATCTGAGAGCCTGTGTGGACTACCGAATGTTAAACAAAAACACTGTGAGAAATAGATACCCACTACCCCTCATCTCCGTGTTGCTTGACCAGGTACGGGATGCCCAAATCTACACCAGGTTAGACTTGAGAGGGGCTTACCATTTGGTGCGTATCCGTTCAGGGGATGAGTGGAAAACTGCCTTCAAGACTCGTTATGGATTATATGAATATACTGTAATGCCGTTCGGTCTGTGCAACGCCCCGGCGGCATTTCAGTATTTCCTTAACGATGTCTTGAAGGAGTTTGTGGATCTCTATGTAGTGGTGTATATAGATAATATATTAATCTATACAGACAATGTTAAAAACCATGAGACTCAGGTCGCTAGCGTGTTACGAAAACTGCGTGACCATAACCTGTTCTGCAAACTGAGCAAGTGCGAGTTTGGGGTGAGAGAAGTCGAGTTTCTTGGGGTTATGCTCAGTCCAGAGGGTTTGTATATGTCCGAAAGAAAGGTGAAGGCGGTGCAGGAGTGGCCGGTTCCAAAGAACATGAGGGATGTACAGTGTTTCTTACACTTTGCGGATTACTATTGCAGGTTTATACTTCATTTTTCCGAGGTGGCCGTCCCCCTGTCCAGGTTGCTCCAAAAGGAGGTGTCCTTTGAATGGTCTAGTGAGGCTGAAGGCGCTTTTTCTTATCTGAAGAGGGCGTTCACCACTGCTTCTGTACTCGCTCATCCAAAACCTGAGCATCCTTTTGTGGTGGAAGCAGACGCCTCAGATGAGGCTATTGGGGCCATTCTATCACAGAGGAATCCGACCACTGGCCAGCTCCATCCGGTAGCCTATTTGTCCAAAAAATTGAACCCCGCAGAATGGAACTATACTATCGCGAAGAAAGAACTCCTGGCGATAAAAAAGGCGTTCCTGGAATGGAGACACTACCTATGGGGTGCATGCTATCCAGTCACTGTTTATTCAGACCACAGGAACCTGCAGTACTTGAAGTCGGCTAGACACCTCTCTCAACGCCAAATGAGATGGATGCTCTTTTTTGCCGAATATGACTTTGTCATCACCTTTCGTCCAAGGGCCGACAATCGCAAGGCTGACTCCTTGTCCAGGCAGGAAACGAGAGATGTGGCCGACAACCACAAGGCCATGGAAGCCATAATTGAACCATCTAAGGTGGTATGTGCCATCAGAGCGGAAGACTTCCTGGAAAAAATAAGACTCCACAAGACAGGATCTACGTGTGAAAAGTGGGCAAAGCAAGAAGACAGGCGTGCCGTGAAGCAGGGATTACCTTTCTATAATGACAAACTCTACCTGCCTACCAAAGAATTACAGAAAAAGGCTTTCACTTGGTGTCATGTGTCTCCCCTGGTGGGTCATCCTGGAACAAAGACATTTCTGGTGGCGTACCCTGAGTACCGATGTCAGGTTATGGGTGATCAGTTGTGAGGAATGTGCAAGAGCCAAACATGTTACCTCTCGAACGAAAGGAAAACTCATACCAATGCCCACCCCGCAAAGACCCTGGAAGAACATCAGCCTGGATTTTGTCACAGGGCTACCAAGTGATCAAGGATGTTCAGCCATTCTGGCGGTGATTGACAGACTCACTAAAATGGGTCACTTCGTTCCTTGCTCTAATCTTCCCACAGCGGGACAAACAGCTCAGTTGCTGTTGAGTAACATCATCCGTTTGCATGGAGAGCCGGAAGTAATAGTGTCAGACAGAGGGCCTCAGTTCGTAGCTAGATTTTGGAAAATGTGGTGCCAAGCCCTGCACATCGAGACCACGCTGTCTACCAGCTTCCATCCACAAACCGATGGGCAGACCGAAAGGTTAAATCAGTCCCTGAAAAAATATCTCCGATGCTATGCGAAAGAGGCTCAGGACTCGTGGGTGTCCCTGTTATGGATGGCTGAATTAGCTTATAACAATGCCTGGCATGGTTCTGTAGGGGTACCTCCTTTTCAGGCTAATTACGGGTACGATGCCCGCATCCTGCCCCTCAGTATTCCTGAGGAAGTGGCTTCTCAACCTACAGTGTTGGAACAAGTAAAGCATCTACGCGGATTACACCGAAAGGTGCGGGGACATCTGATGAAGGCCAAACAGATTTACAAGAAGTGGGAGGATCGTCACAGAATGGACGGGCCTACATACCTTGTGGATGACCGGGTGTGGCTATCCACCAAGAATATCCGGTTTAGGTTACGCAGCATGTTTCATCCTAGGTACATAGCACCTTACACGGTGGTAAAGCAGATTAATCCGGTGGCATATAAGCTGAGGTTGCCGGGCTCCCTTCGGATACATCCGGTGTTTCATTGTAGTCTCTTAAAGCCAGCCCTCTCTGCAAGACGTCGCGCTCCTCCCCCGGTGTGGCGCGATGGGACTCTGGAATACAAGGTGAAGAGCATTAAAGACTCCAAACTGAGCAGAGGCGTTCTTTGGTACCTGGTCTCATGGAAAGGGTATAGGGTGGAGGACGATTCTTGGGAGCCATGGCGACATGTTCCTGCACCTGCAGCCGTTCGCACCTTCCACCGAAAGTACCCCTCTAAGCCTGGTCCTAGGAGGCGCTAGGTGTGGGGGGGCCTACTGTCAGGATTCCAGCATAACGGTGCCTACATTGTCCCGGAACTACACTTCCCAGAAGGCCGCGGGCGGGAGGAAGTACTTCAGACGACACAACGTGGTCGTCCGGGTGCGTAATTCCGTTCCTGACGTTCCGCTCTCGCTCGGCGGAGTGAGAGGGTTTCCCGCGGCGAGCCTGGAGCCGTTTTGTCTTCCTCGTTGTGAGTGCCTCAGCCCCGGTGCTGGAGTTCGCGGACTGAAGGTATGTAAGCGGACTAGAGTGCAGTTAGGGTCTTGACTTCATGAGCGGAATGCAGCGGTGTAAGTGTTGGAGCCGCGCATTACCGTTTCAGGGTTAGGGCTGTGATCATTGCTGCTCGTGGGGGTAACGAGCTTTGGATTCCGCGTTTCACATAGCGGAGCGCAGTGGTGACCTAACCACGCGTTGCCGTGTATGGCCAGAAGTTTTGACTTTTCCGCTATCGGAGCGATGTGGTGAATAAAACCACGCTTTGGCGCTCTTTGATAACACTTACAGGGGAAATAACTATTGTGGATGATAGATCAGCAAAGTAGAGTGGATGTGAACTCGAAACACCTGACTGTACTGATCACTGCTGGAACCTGTGTCATCCTTCTTTTTTGTTTTGGACTTGGTCATTATTCTTTAAGGATATTAGGGAGGAGCGCTACTGGTGGTCTGTTGGTTGTCACCTGATTCATGCCAGTCAGTGTTTGAGGTGGTTGGAACCCTGGGTATGTATGATGCGGGGGGATGAGTGATGATTATATAGAAGACTTGCATCATAGGTTGAGCAGTACATTAATGAGTTCTGTGTTCTAGATGGCTGCCATGAACTGCAGAAGGCTTTGGAGTGCTTGAGGAATTCTCATCAGCCCAGAAAGGTATATAAGCCACCTAGCGAGACTTAATGAGAGTAGACCATTGAATGCGCCCCTTTTATACTGTGTTCTTTGATGTTGCAGGTCTTTTCAAATCCCACGCTGTTCCTTCCCTTTTACCCTTCTCTCGCCTGATCCCTCGAACACCCCGTACCTATAGGTATAACCCGGGGTGTTGGTGATATCAGGAGGTGGACCATTACTCGCTGCATCCGGATCCTGCAAAGCAAGAGCCTGACAGAAACTAGATGAAACCAATTAAACAATTAACAAATATAAGGGATTCTTAACACAGACAAAAATAACCCGATTCCAAAAAGACCTGAAGAAGTTTTCACTGGAAGCTCACTCAAAAAGCAGTTACAAACCATTAACCAATCGCAAGTTCGATGACTCTTCAGGAGATAGATCCTCAAGGGTAATACAACTATAGATTCAGATTGGAGTAAGGTTGAAGAAAATGAACCAAGACATAGACCCTGCAGTAGAAGTTGCGAGAGGGGGCAGCACCACACCATTATGGACAAATGTATCACCCCCCAGTTCTTTAGATGGCACCCCTTTCCCAATCGTTATGATCTGAAGCGGCGATTAACAAACCCTGCAGTTATTTCAACAATGGATAAACAATCTCAATATTTTTTTTTAATTGACTATATCTTGCAGTCATGAGGAACAATCCTTTCTTGACTTAAGAATAAAAGCTCAGAAGGACACACTAGTATGTCTTTTATAAACAGATGACACAGAATAATTTATTAAGGTTCGATCGATTCCATTCTCGAGCCTTGAGGGAAAATCTTGGTTATGGTCACTTTTCACACTTCAAAAGGAATTGAATTAGGGATATAGACTTTCAGAAACATGCAGATAAACTATCCATAAAATTGAGAAAGAGAAAATATCTGAAGAAATACATCAAATCAAACAAGCTAAGAAAAGGGCAAAGAACATTCCACGAGATGTGTTACTAGAGACGAATACTAAACAGGGACTACACAATCTCATCTGTGTGACCACTTACGATCCCTAGTCAAATACAGTGAAAAGGTTATGAATAGAAATTGGAAGATACTAACATCGGTATCATTGAATTTAGCACCACCAGTGTTTGCATTCAGAAGGAACACGTTTATTAGAGATATGGTTGTCCCTACAAGGCCTAGGTAACAAGAAAAAAAGAAAGACACTACTATTCATGGACTATGGAATATCCCCACGGTTAAGGGCCATTACCCGTGCAGAGGTTGTAACATATGTGCTCTATCATTTAAAAGAAAGACTGTGGATTTGGGTCTTAACACCCCTCGGATACTTAATACCCATATGAATTGCAACACAACTAATGTGGTCTACAGTTTCACTTGCCCATGTAACCTGAGATATGTAACAATGACCACCAGAAAAGCCAAAGGGATAATTAATGAACATCAGAGCAATATAATATTTGTGAAGGATAACACCAAGCTTACTAGGCATTTTTTAGAAATGGGCCATATTGATAATGATTTGAGATGGGTGATCTAGGAAAAGGTTTCGAGTAGTAACATCCAACTACCAAATAAACTGCTCTGTTATGAACAGTGCTGGATTTACAGATTGACGACGGATACTCAAGGCCTCAATGATATTGTTTGGAGTCAGCTGCAAACAAGTTAGTGCATTATCACTGTTTGCACAATATCTTTCACCCTTGAGTAATCACACTCAATGAATATTTTAATTAGAACTGATCAGATGTAAGAAATAGAAGTAATGGAGATTATGTTTTGCTAATGGACATCGAGCCGTTTAACAATCGGTTACATGTTTTAGTACAAACATAGTAAAAATAAATATCGAAACTTCTGCCCTTGAGTCACCATATACATTGTGCCACCAAAATTGGTTATATGAAATTAGTGTTTCCCATGGTTTGACACCGTACCTACAGAATAGATTGGATCCATCGGATACTCACTCTTACAAATAATATGGCGTGAATAATGAATGATAGACAATAGGAGAGACTCCATTTCAATTGGAATGTATTCCAATGGATAATACACTCTGCTCACATAAGTGATAAGTGACTTCTTTATCAGTCTAATGTTTTTTAAATATCTCTATTTTAAATTCAAGGATAGGATTACAACTTCGAATAAAGAAAATGTGCTTGTGCAGATCTGCAATGATACCACCACTGTAAAATATAAAGGAGACTACATTTCCCAGGTGACACGCGGTATGCCGGGAGAGCATCAAACAACATGGTAGCGAGTTGCCTGATGACACGCTGGTTTGTCAAAATGGCCACCAGAACTTCCGTGCTTGTCGGACACAGCTGAAGCGGGCAACACAGGTTGAACAGAGACACTGTACTCTCGGAGTAGTGAACAATTGGGGAATGGGCTCTGCCATTATAGTTTCACAGTGGGCTCAGAACCCATGGCAATTCACTGAATTTGAAGTGGGGTACGGGGGTAGCTACCAGCACCAATTAGCAATTAAGATTGTTGAAACGGATATTGATATTGAAAGAGTTGACGCGACTCACGTGTCATATGTCACAATTCCTGTTACTTAGAAGCACTTTTTACTTGTCATATAAATACCAATGACATATTTGTTTGTCTGTTGTCTGTTGATGTGTGTATCATTGTTATACCACCACCAACAGATAATACAAGGAGTCTGTTTCACTTCGGGGGGATGAAACTATCTATTTGTACAGTGTTTTTTTGTCTTGTGATATGAGGGTGTTTCATACAACAATTAGAATTACTTACTCAATGGGCTTCCTGCTTCTACGTGTTGTCACTTATTTACAAGAGAGCAACTTTCGAAATACCTATGATATGATTACTTATTGGAAAACTAATATGACACAAGCCCCAGGGGTGTGAAAAATTGTCTGTTTACATGTACAACATGCTAATACACATGGATTTGAACGTCTCCAAGAGGGCATAACCTCTCTTTTTATAGGGAAATTAGAATTAACCAACAGCATTATGCAATAAGGTTACATCAATGTTTATATGTATGTACTAGATAATACATACAAACACATTTGGTAGAGACTATTTAACTTTTAATTACATATATCATTCCCAATACTGTGTCTACAGGGAAGGGTCTACCCCCTCAGAGCCAATGGGACATGTAGATACATAAATTAGGTCAGAATAAGAACCCATGCATTGTAGCAACCATATATCTTTCTCCCATAGGTACTCCCTACGGGTTTGTGTGAGTATATGCAATACAAGTGACTTTCTTAGCATGCTGTGTGCTGCTTGAAGTGGAGTTTAGTCTCACTTTTATTGTGGACAAGTTTGTCCAAGTTTTGATATAAACACGAGCGAGGTGTAGTGCCCAGAAATGCTGACAATTTTTAATGACGTATCTAACAATGATTTCTTATTTATGAATGCCATGCAGGTTCATGAAGAATAGACCGCCTTATGTTCACAATTTTCTTACACATAGTTGAGGGTAGACAAGGAGGTCTAGGTGCCCTGAAGAAGGCAGAGTGAACCATATGGGCATATGAGAATCTGCCTCAACATGTTGGCAGGCTAGAGATGCCAGAACCATTGGATTCCTAGCAGGCATCTACATTTTAAGTTATAACTGTGGTATGGGTTCCCACTAATAAAAATATTTGGGTAAATTTATAACCATTTTGTAATCTGTAACTGGACGTCAGGAAAATGTCCAGAAGTTATGAATATAATAGAGCTCCCGGCAATGGTTGTTTGTAAAAAAAATAGGTGCTGAGGCTCTCATTGGGAGGCAGCTTGCAACAGCCCATTTCTCCTATTAGCACCGCCTAAAACAGAACCAACTACTAACCATGAAAGTGAGGAGTGAATGGGGCGTAATGGCCAGAGTTGTCGACTTCGGAGTTGGGGAACCAGGTTCAAGTCTCGGCATCGGCTCAACATCCTGTGATTCTGGGCAAATCACTTGATCTCCCCATGCCTACCATAAATGTATGTGTCCTTAATTGGTGCTCAAGAAAAGTGTCGGTGTTGATGATTAAGTGCCGGTTGTGAGCACCCGAAACCACTGGCTCAAATTAAGCACTGGATTCCAGAAGCGGTTGAGCCCACCCTATCTTTATTGTCCTACTAGGTTGAGAAAATACACCAGTGATGAAGCATGCCACCATTTGGTGGGTGAGATTTTTTTCTCAATATTTTAGTATTCTTGTAGGATACAGCATTAAAATACATATAGGCATAAACATTAATACGCTGATGCACTTTTCGTATGGGTTTGTACACCTGATTAAGCCTGTATAGGGAAATAGAGGCACATGCCTGATGAACAGAAGGCAACTTGTGAAAGGTGGCTGATGCAGGGATGAGATAGGCAAAAGGTGCATGCTGCTCAGAAATTTGGTGAAATCCAGGGTCCAATTTCTGTATGGCCCAGAGAAAAATGCATAAGCATAATTACTTTAACTACTAGAAGAAATATAATTACAAGCAGATGGTTTGATACAAGGGGTTTCTACAAACAAGTAAGTACGAAAATGAGCTTTGCTGCAGCACTGTGAAGCATCTGAAGTGCAGTCTCAAATATTTGTGAAGGCTCAAATATAAGCAAGTGCTGTAGTCAAGATCATGGCTATTATTGCCTGCTTTACAGTCGCGCTTTACCTAATCAGGAGAAAGACACTATTCTATGTATAGCTTTCAGGTAGAACTAAGAGCTGGGCAGAATTTGTTGACCTATGGCCTAAACAAGTGTGCAGTCAAATATGAAGGGAAGATCCCATTGGGGTGGTGGTGAGCTTACACATCTTCCCGGTTGACCAGGCGTCAGACTCAGTTATGCCTTGTGATTGGTGTTTACTTTCAAGGATTTTAGACTTATCCCTTTCACTTTTGTTGCTAGGCACTCTTTAAAAGGCACTTCAGTATTAGCCCCATCTACGTTTCCAAAATTATGCTGACAGTGAAGATAATCCGTCCTTACCGCCAACATATGAATCAGCCCCTAAGTGACCAAGAAATGATGGAGGAACAAAGTGGGGGCACCAGCTTGGAGTTAAGATCAAAAATAGTCGGGATGACAAATGCTTTCAAGGTTGGAGCCTGCAAAGCCCTTGCACTCAGATTTTGTACCAAGGTGTCCCCCAATGATGATTTGGCCTAGAAGATCATCAGTGCTCTGAGGGATGCACAAAGGTGAGGCCTTAACCTTGACCTAAATGACACCTTACTTAGCTCATGTCTTTATTGTCCTCAACGGGAAACAACCTTTACAACGCAGTCATTACAATGCACTACCTTTACAACGCAGTCATTACAACGCAACATCCTTTACAGCGCATGCTTTACAACGCAGCCATTACATTTCATGTCACTACAATGCATGTCATTACAACGCATGTCACTACAACGCATGCCATTACTGCGCAATATAAGGTGAGTAAAGGGGAATAGTGATTTTTGCCCCTACACTATACAACACTTATCCGACTGTTGCACTCACTGGAGTGGGAATAGTAATTTTTACCCCTACACTGTCCAACACTTACCCTACTGTTGCACTCACTGGAGTTGGAATAGTAACTGTTACCCCTACACTATCCAACACTTACCATACTGTTGCCCTATAAGTAATATGCATTGTAATGGTATGCATTGTAATGGAATGCGTTGTAAATGTATTTTCTAAAAATGCTTTGTGATAGCATGTGATGTAAAATCATGCATTGTAATGGATATTGCGATGTAAAAACTGTGTTGTAAAGGCATGCGTTGTAAATGTTTGCATTGTAACATCATACATTCTTCCTCAACATGGGAACATTGAGAGAGCGTTTTAGGCCATACAAGAGTAAATTGAAACCATCCCACTACAATCCGGTCAGATGGGTGGATATAAGCAATAAGGAAGCTCATCTTAACAGAACTTGGACTTTTTCACTTTTCAAGCATGACATATTATTCAACACTGGTACCCAGATTACAGAAATCTGGGTATCTATGGAGCTAGGGATGTAAGGCTGTCAAGTGCTCCAGTATGGCTAAAACCACCAGTACTAGGCCTTGCTTACTTTTTCTATCTCTTTCTGGCTTGTTTAGTGTTTAGCGATTTAGGGAACTATTTAATTTTTTCAGAAAGATATGATTGTTCTTTTTAATCCAGTCCTCCATGTTTGGCTTATCATTTTGCTTAGTCGTTTTTGGACCCAATTAGTTTACATACCAGAAAGCTTACCAGCTCTTGGTTGTGGTCAGGTACTCCCAATGAACAGGTGGCAAACAATTTTGTGACTCTGAAACAGGACTTATACAGGTCTGCCAATAAGTTACTTTTATGGATGAAATAGGCGAGGCTCTTCCCTCCTCCCTGGCTAATAGCATTTGACTGTCTGGCCCTGCTTGGGTTTCTTAAATGTTGGTTCTTTCTCAGTGCTATTCTTCCTATGGCAAGTTTTAAAGGGTTAAGTGTAGGAAAGCCAAGCCTGGGTAGCAAGAAGATGGGGAAGTGTAAGGAAAGCTAAGTCGTTGTTTCCTCTCGCAATTTATCTAGGTCCTCCCCTTGGGAACATATTATTCATTCTTCTGGTCACTGTCAGCATTATTGATGGGGAAACATAAAAGTTTCTCATTTGCGTTTGACACTGTGGCAAGTATGGTCTCTGACGACTCTGCTTGGTCTGCCTGGGGCAGCGGGCTTTACTTTTACTACCATGTCTCGTTTTTGTGTCCTTCGGTGTTTCATGGACCAACAAGGCGGGGGGGGTTGTTGCCAATGCTTGATATGGCGCATCAGATTTGACGAAGGAGTAAGGTGTCGCTGCCAGCAATAGCAGCATTTTGCCAAATCCCTATGCCGTTATTTCTTTCTCTTTCTTTTTTATCTCCATTTCCTAAGATACATTTTTGTTACGTCCTTCTTTTGGGTGTTGGGACTTAATTCAGGAGCTATTTTGGGGTGAACCCCTTGGATATCTTCATCAGGAACCTAAAATGCGTTCACCGCTCTTTCACTAGATGCCAGTTTAGGGCGTTTTGCCCATTCACGGGGATAACAAATTGAGCCAAGAGTTGGGGTTAAAGAGCAGGAGAATTAGGCAGGGAAAAAGTAGGAAAACTACCTTAACCACAAGTTGTCCACAAGAACCTCCAGCCAGCAAATCAGAAAACCTAATGTTTAGGTTTCCAACTTCTGAGCACTACCAATAAATCATGCTCAAGAACACACCAAACTCTTGATTCTGGCTGCTGGCTCCTTGCTTTCTAGCAGCAGAACACTACCAACACCACTCTAGGGCACCACAGGTCTGCGGTGAAGCTTGTCTAGGGCACCACAGGTCTGCGGTGAAGCTTGTCTAGGGCACCACAGGTCTGCGGTGAAGCTTGTCTAGGGCACCACAGGTCTGCGGTGAGGCTTGTCTAGGGCACCACAGGTCTGCGGTGAAGCTTGTCTAGGGCACACACCAGCACGTACTATTGTTCACCTGCTTCAGTAGCCCGGACAGCAAATCAGTCCTTGGTGCTCGCTCTTTTCTTAACTGCGCTCCTTCTTGGGGTTGGAAACGTTCCTGCCTGTTCCCTACAATCAAGACTCAATCAAAGAAGAATTGACCCTTCTAACTCAGTCAGACCGCAAGAGATCCCCAGCCAAACCCTGACCATCTCACAGGGAGCTGCTGGCCCATTGTATCCCACCCCTCATGGTTACAAAGAGGGTCCACTCCAAAACACTGAACACTCACTTGGTGCTGCCCGCACCGGATGTGCCCCAACCCTCAAGCTGACAGCAACAGGGTTTCTCTCTCACACTGACTGGCACAAATCGTGCTGAAAAACACTTCTGAACCCCTATCACCTTGATTGAGGTCCAGTCCATATCACTGTTCAGGCCACAGGGCCTGACATGCCTACTGACCCCCCCCCCCCTCTCAGTCAAAGGAGGCACATGCTCCCTCAAACTCACATATCGGTCCCTGAGTTCAGCACCTTCTCAACATCATGAGGCCTTTTCCTAGCATGAACCAACGCATAGGAAGCTGATATCGCTCAAGCTCTGTGCCTAACAATGACACCCACCAACCAGGTCCTGCCGGAAGTGCCCAGGGTCCCCCGTCTGTCTGTCTCTCTCTGAAGGGCTTATATTTCAATGCTACCCCGGAAACTCACAAGAGAGGGAAATAAATAAGCTCCAATATTCGAGAAAAGAGTTGTTTTCTGCTGCAACCCCAGCCCTCTAATATTTGGAGAAACTGTTTGGTCTCGGGCATATCATATTTTCTGAAAATTGAAAGAGTAAAAAGACTGCACTGTGAGTTCGCATGTGTAAAGTTCATTCATATTCGTACAGGAGACTGTAGGGTATGAGCAGACAGGGAAATTCAACAGATGTAACACCTCATCTTGACAAAAAGCACACTCCATTCAGAGACCACTGAAGATTTCCCTCTGTTAATACCCTGGCACCTCCACTGATCGTGTACAAAAGCAGGTAACCAATCAGAGCTTTCCACTTCCCCCAGTCATCCCCAACTGAGTGCCTCTGGGGCGCATGTTTGCCATGCACCCAAAAAAATATTATTTTTATCCTTCCCATCTATAAGGTCTCTGAAATATCCTAGAAGCATTATTAGGCCAAATCGCATTACTCATACCTTCTGGTAGCCATATTTATTACTTTTTAGTGCAACACGGTGCAGTAACCAAAGGTGCTGTGTTGGGCAAGGAGGTAAAAGAAGAGCAGCAACTTTCTGACCTTGGAACCTTTGGAACCTATGGGCTTTGCTAGTGCCTTTTAGCCACACGGTACAGCAGCTGGAGTGACCGGCTGGTCACCGTTCTAGTGTTTGTGGTGCCAGCCACGCCCCGAGGGCTGGCTTACATACCACCCCACACCCATCCAGCACAGGCGTCACAGGACATATGACCATGCTAATAAATGGGGCCTGGCGCACAAGCCCTGGGCCAGTTCCCGTAAGCATATTCCAGTGTCCGTGTCATTCCTATGTGTGCATAGGGGCCTAGGGCCCCACTACATTACAGCATCCACAATATACTGAGCCACGTGGCTAAAAGCAAAAAAAAAAAGGTGTGCAATGCGCTGACGCGCCTGTGTCATTTTGTAGGTGCCTACTTGCTTTATTATGCCTATACAACACTAAAATGATGTAGGTGTCTTTTTCAAAAAAATTATTTACCAAACCAAGTCAGTTCAGTAAATAAAAGAAATATATAGATGTAGTGCAACCGCGCTTTTAAGGCAGAGGGGCGGGCAGCAATTTGCAACATGGTTCTCTGGAATGAAAATATTAATACATTTTTCAGAAAAGGGGTGTGGGGGTTGGCAGCAATGGAGAGCAGGAAGGAAGAAGTGGGCAGCAATTGGGAGGTGGAAGGCAGAGAGAAAAGAAAGCAATGCTGTGGGAGAGGCAGACGAGATCGAGTGCAACGCCGAAGGGGACCGAGAGAAGCACTCAGTTGAGAGAGCAGCACTTACCTTGATGGTGGAGAGGGGGAAGAGAAGCAGACAAAAGTGACAGTCAAAAAACACATGCACACTTTTGAAGTGCTTAACCAAAAAGCAAAAAGTAGTTAACGAAAAGTAGGCAGAGGAAGGACACAAGTAAAAAGCCTATGCTCCAATGGAAGGACAAAGACAGTAGAGGAAGGCAAGCCCACACAAGACACAAATAACAAGCAAGGTAATAAGAGTGACAAAAGAGCCAACCAATGTTGAACAATCAATAGCTCCAAGCCCACTGTAAGTTCACAATAGGTGTTTCGCAACCAGACAGTTTGCGCTGTCTGCAAGGTGAGCACGAACAAGGGCTTCTGCCGACCCCTAACCGGGCCCTGGCACTCACACAGTTTGAGGCAGGAGTTTATCGCTTCGGGGATGGCACAGGATTGGAGCCCAAGCTTCGTGTTTCGAAGTTATTCTTCCTCCTTCAGAGTATCATTGTTATCAACCTGGGCTAGAGATGTCTTTACCAGTGGTTAATTTGTAAAATAAAAAGTGCCGGGGCTCTCCTCAGGAGGCAGCGCTAGCAGGAGAAATGTGCTGGGGCAAACTGCCTCCTGTCGAGAGCCCTGGCACTGATTATTCTGGAGAGGACTTGGCCTACTAACTACAGCTGCTGATTTCGGAGCTGGGGAAGCGGGTTTGAGTCTCGGCGTGGCTCAACATCCTGTGATTCTGTGGAAAATCACCTGCCTTCCAAAAGAGTGTGTCCTTAACTGGTGCTATAAGCACCGGTGCTTAGGTGCCGGTGCTGAGCACCGGAAAGCACCTGCTCAAATTAAGCACTGGTCTTTACTTTCGGAGAAGAAACATTTTCGGCGTTGTCTGGGCGGTATTCAAATGCATCTCTGCCCCACCCGATGCCTTCGCAGTGTTACATTTCCCATATCATTGTGGGCCCAATCTGCAGGTGAGGTGCCATTTGAAGTAGATGGGGAAAAATTAAGGACACCTTAATGTCTGAATGTTACTGCAAGGAAAATACTTGGGCCATCGATATCAAAACAAATATAAATAATGCACTTTAAGTAATTTCTTTGCAGGCCTTATTAGCTGAAGCTACTGCAATAACTTCAAACTGGGCATTTTTATTTGAGAAGCTTACACTGCAGATTTTCCCTTAGCAAAGACCTTAATTAGTACAAGCTGCATTTTTTTTGTTTTACATGTTTGTTCACAGTGGTTGTATGACAGAGGCATGCATGGCTAAACCGAGCGTGCCTCTACAACGCTGCCCAAGCGACGAATGCATCTTAATAACGCATTCCTATACCACGCATGCCTTTACTGCGCAATTACGTGGTAAAGGCATGACTGGTAAAGGGATATGTGTGGTAAAGATCACACCCCCGCCCTGAGATCTAAAAATAAAATCAACCCCTCCCCAGCCCTAAAAACTTCCCGAACCCCTAAGCTGAAAAAACAACCAAGACCCCCCAAACCCAAAAATAACTCCGACCCCCCTAAGCCCTAAAAACAACTCCTACCCCCTGAGCCCTAAAAACAACCCGACCCCCCAAGCCCTAATACCAACTCCGACCCAGAAAAAACCCAGACCCCCTCTGAGCCCAAAAAACTACTCTCTCCTAAAAACTACACGCTAACCCCAAAAACCTAAACCTAATAAATAAAAAACGTACCAGATCAGGTCCACGTCTCCCGATCCTTCCTCTTGCTGTGCACACCCATCCGTGCATCTAGACCACGCACTGCCTCATATGCATGGTTACGGCATATGCATGGTTAAGGCATATGAGTGGTTAAGGCAAGCGTGGTTCCGCTTGCGGGGAAACAGCACGCATGGCTCAGACTGCGTTGTAAAGGCCGTTTCTCGTTCACACGACACGCGAAACAACTCTTCGGTTTCTGTGAACCTGTCTTGTGCCATCTCTGTATCTTTCCTTCTCAGCAGGATCAATATTTGTTTTCTTGAACATCGTGTAGGTCGGTGACTATTTTTGTGCCGCTCGCTAACCTGATGTTACAACAAACAAATGATGGACGGAATGCTGACAATGCAGACATTCTCCCCCAGTCAAGAGATCTGGGTTAAATCCATCGTTCTTTTGCCCACTACACCACCCCAGTTTGGACATGGCCATATGCAAATCAGTCTTGACCCTGTGCCTCATGGGAACAGTCCAGCCCGAACTGCCAAGCCATGTCTTCCCTGGACCGGAATCAAGCATCCTAGGACCGGTTTCTGGCTATCAGCCGTCATCAGCCAGGATAGCTTGACTCCAGTGGCGTAGTGAGCACGGGTCCCACGTCTGGGAATACCCATCCCACTTAGGGCGAAAAGCGTTACAACAAACAAATGATGGACGGAATGCTGACAATGCAGACATTCTCCCCCAGTCAAGAGATCTGGGTTAAATCCATCGTTCTTTTGCCCACTACACCACCCCAGTTTGGACATGGCCATATGCAAATCAGTCTTGACCCTGTGCCTCATGGGAACAGTCCAGCCCGAACTGCCAAGCCATGTCTTCCCTGGACCGGAATCAAGCATCCTAGGACCGGTTTCTGGCTATCAGCCGTCATCAGCCAGGATAGCTTGACTCCAGTGGCGTAGTGAGCACGGGTCCCACGTCTGGGAATACCCATCCCACTTAGGGCGAAAAGCGTTACAACAAACAAATGATGGACGGAATGCTGACAATGCAGACATTCTCCCCCAGTCAAGAGATCTGGGTTAAATCCATCGTTCTTTTGCCCACTAAACCACCCCAGTTTGGACATGGCGATATGCAAATCAGTCTTGACCCTGTGCCTCATGGGAACAGTCCAGCCCGAACTGCCAAGCCATGTCTTCCCTGGACCGGAATCAAGCATCCTAGGACCGGTTTCTGGCTATCAGCCGCCATCAGCCAGGATAGCTTGACTCCAGTGGCGTAGTGAGCACGGGTCCCACGTCTGGGAATACCCATCCCACTTAGGGCGAAAAGCGTTACAACAAACAAATGATGGACGGAATGCTGACAATGCAGACATTCTCCCCCAGTCAAGAGATCTGGGTTAAATCCATCGTTCTTTTGCCCACTAAACCACCCCAGTTTGGACATGGCCATATGCAAATCAGTCTTGACCCTGTGCCTCATAGGAACAGTCCAGCCCGAACTGCCAAGCCATGTCTTCCCTGGACCGGAATCAAGCATCCTAGGACCGGTTTCTGGCTATCAGCCGTCATCAGCCAGGATAGCTTGACTCCAGTGGCGTAGTGAGCACGGGTCCCACGTCTGTGAATACCCATCCCACTTAGGGCGAAAAGCGTTACAACAAACAAATGATGGACGGAATGCTGACAATGCAGACATTCTCCCCCAGTCAAGAGATCTTGGTTAAATCCATCGTTCTTTTGCCCACTACACCACCCCAGTTTGGACATGGCCATATGCAAATCAGTCTTGACCCTGTGCCTCATGGGAACAGTACAGCCCGAACTGCCAAGCTATGTCTTCCCTGGACCGGAATCAAGCATCCTAGGACCGTTTTCTGGCTATCAGCCGTCATCAGCCAGGATAGCTTGACTCCAGTGGCGTAGTGAGCACGGGTCCCACGTCTGGGAATACCCATCCCACTTAGGGCGAAAAGCGTTACAACAAACAAATGATGGACGGAATGCTGACAATGCAGACATTCTCCCCCAGTCAAGAGATCTGGGTTAAATCCATCGTTCTTTTGCCCACTACACCACCCCAGTTTGGACATGGCCATATGCAAATCAGTCTTGACCCTGTGCCTCATGGGAACAGTCCAGCCCGAACTGCCAAGCCATGTCTTCCCTGGACCGGAATCAAGCATCCTAGGACCGGTTTCTGGCTATCAGCCGTCATCAGCCAGGATAGCTTGACTCCAGTGGCGTAGTGAGCACGGGTCCCACGTCTGTGAATACCCATCCCACTTAGGGCGAAAAGCGTTACAACAAACAAATGATGGACGGAATGCTGACAATGCAGACATTCTCCCCCAGTCAAGAGATCTGGGTTAAATCGCTCGCTAACCTGAAGCTGGTGTTGGTGTACCTGGACTGAGGACTGCGAGGCCCAGCAGCCCTCCACCTTCCCGCTGCCTGCCTCTTCCTCGAGTGCCCGCCCTTGGTGATTACTTCAATCCTCGCGGCCCCCGCTTCGCGGGAGCCGCTCGCTAACCTGAAGCTGGTGTTGGTGTACCTGGACTGAGGACTGCGAGGCCCAGCAGCCCTCCACCTTCCCGCTGCCTGCCTCTTCCTCGAGTCCCCGCCCTCGGTGATTACTTCAATCCTCGCGGCCCCCGCTTCGCGGGTGCCGCTCGCTAACCTGAAGCTGGTGTTGGCGTACCTGGACTGAGGACTGCGAGGCCCAGCAGCCCTCCACCTTCCCGCTGCCTGCCTCTTCCTCGAAACCCCGCCTCCAGCCCACCCTCATATTCCCGCACACGCATTTCCGCAGCGCGGAACGCAGCCTGGGCAAAGCCCGGGCCAAGGGCGGGCCCGTTTATGCCCGTTCGTGCCCGCGAGAGTCCGGTCCGGCCCTACCTTCTGACTGCACCAATCCTGTGAGTACATTTAAATTCTGCTCAAAGTCATAAAGTCAGACGCTGGAGAACAATGGTGAATAAAAGGGGCACGAAATCGAGCGCCACTGATCATGTTGCCGGCTCGTTGGACAAATTCATTGTAAGAGCCTCGTCAATACTCGAGCACGAAATTGCAATTACTGAGCGTCGGTTGTCTATGGAACCACTCTCTTCTAAACGCTCTTCATTGGGCACTATTGCACCTAGCTGCTCTCCTGTTGCCTCCCCCTCCACCAGGTCTACTATGATCACTCATAAAGGTTATCCTTGCCTATCAACTTTACCTATCGTCCCTGCTGATAAATCTATAGACATGGCCACCAATGTTCCTGCTTCCGTACAGGGCCCTTCCATTATGCCTGTAACTCCAGCTCGGGATGTGGGCACCATCCCCAAAAGGAAAAAAACTGGGATTTCACCAAAACGTAGGAGGAATAAAATACAGAAACTTAATTCTGAAACCCTGGACACTTCTTTGACTGTATCTACAGCTACTACCCAGCTAACCTGCACAGAGCGTCCTTCCCCAGATGTAGTCTCACCGCTTTTTGATATAGACCTGTTACTTGGGAAAATGTCTACTGTGCTAGCTCTAGCCATCCGGCCGCTCGAGCTTAGATTAGTTGCTATAGAAAATAGGTTGGTTGTATTGGAGGCAGCCTTAGCTAAAAATGACGAAAATATACAATCTATTACACTTTGTCTACATTCATGCCAAAATCAGGCTAAAATTCTTGAAACCCCCTTAATTTCGCAAGACCTATCTGATACTCAGCCTATCCAACAACGGGGAGTCATACGTAATCCCCACCAGAGTCTTCGACGGGGGGTTTCTTCTTCCTAAATTACATGCCAAAAATATGTCTGTTAGCTTCCTTCCAACAGCCAACCATTGTCCCGAGCCTCCTGTCGAGGCTCCTCCTCCTCTGGACCTCCATGTATCGATCTTCCCCCTGAAAGTGCCCCTTACGTGGCTGTTTTGACCAATGTTCCCAAACTGACCTCCAAGAGACCAGAATCCTTCCAGGAACTTAAAAATAAAGTAATGTTCTGGTTGAACACCTATAGACCCCTGCCTACGAACGTACGATCTTCTATCTTGTTTGTCAGAAGAGTTGGTTGGGTGGGCCATAAACAAAAAAATGTGGGAGGTGACTGTGTCATTGTTAACTTTAAAAACCCTGAGGTGGTTGGTCATATATGTAGTCCCGCCTTTGATAACCTATCTTCCAACATTAAAACGCTTCATTTAGGTTATTTCTAACCCCCGTCTATCAAACCTCCTTTTCCTTGCCTAAGGCTCCTTGCTCCGTCTTATAATTATGTTGACCGAGAGCAATCTAGTGATGGTACGTGGGGTAGGACGCCTGTTAATGAAGCTTTAGGCTTTCCAACTTATAACAGGTTTAGCCTGCTGGATGAGGTGGAATGACTAGAGACACAAGCTAACAACCAACCATCCTTCACCTCCCTTGTAGACGAGACCGGTGGTAAGGGAGCCCAAGGTGTCCTACCAGTGACTACTTTTGTGGGTCCTGCATCTTTGCCAGTTGAAACTATATCTCCCATCCTTTTAGGTTCCATGTGGGACGTTTCTACTCAACCTTCGGTTTTGAAGATTGTCCCTGCGAACCAATTAGTAACTACTGACACTTTACCCGCCCAGCCTAATTCTATAGATGTCCCCCCTAATTCTGACAGTCAGTTTAAAATTCTTAGCTGGAACATCGCGGGTCTAGCTACCAACATTGGCAATCCAGAGTGGTGTTCTTTTATTGACCCTTTCGGGATCTGCCTATTACAGGAAACCTGGTCAACTGAACCTATTCATAGACTGGGGTATACTACTTATATACAACCTGCCATAAAAGGTCATCGGGGGAGGCCTTCGGGGGGCCTGTGTGTTTGGGTGGGTATTCATCTTGGCTTTAACATCAAAAGGGTTGTAACGAATAGTAATGATATAATTTGCATTCTTTTGTCTCATAAAAAGACCCCTAAGATTGCACTTATCAATATTTATTCGCGTTCTGCTCGTGGGGGTGGCTCATCACCCACTTTTGATTTTTTGTCAATCCTTTTGGAATCACTCCCAGACGATGTTGTGTTGATGATCGGAGGAGACTTTAATTGTCACTTCGAGCCTCTGTCTGGAGTAACCCCATTTTCACTTGAGGAAGATGAGGTTAGATCTATACCATATACTAGTATGTACCCAGTCAAACATTGGACCCCTGTGGTTCTCCAGCTTACCTCCCTTACTTACGCCTTCTCTATGAGAGCGTGTAATGGTCATTTTAACGGGGATATACCGGGCCAGCCAACCTATAGGGGAATGGGTCACGAATCTGTGATTGATTATGTTTTGGTCAGTCTAGATCTATGGCCCAATGTGCTGGGCTTTAAGATAACTAGACGAACTGAGAGTGACCATGACCCCTTGACAGTTGTTCTAAATTTTCATCTATTGAACATGGGGCCAGCTATAGACATTCCTCCAGCAGGTAACCTAAGAGTCATACAAGGGGGGAAGAGGATTCGCTGGTCTACTATAAAACACTCCGATACGGCATTAGCCAGCTTGTACCTAAAAATACTCCCTTTACTTGATAAGGTGTTTAAAGGGGATGCTAACAATACTGCAGCTGACGGCACCTTGGATTTGGTTAAAATCCACAAGGAACTTGTGGAAATACTGCGTGGCTCTTTTTACACCATAGGTCCAGTCAATGCAAAGAAGCCGGGTAATAAAAACTCCTGGTTCACAAAGGACTGTAGGCTAGCTAAACAGGACTTATTACTGGCCATCAGGGTGGGCAATCTTCCACTTATTCGGGAAGCAAGGCGGGCTTACAAAAAGATAATTCTTATTGCTAAGACCGAGTGGGAAGAGGAAAGATGGGTTGCTATGAGATTAGCTCTCGTGGCAAAAGATTTAAGATCCTTTTGGAATCTTGTCCACTTTGGGAAACCGGAGGGCAATACCTTGATTGACCCAAGCGTTTCCGAAGACGCTTGGGCTTCTCATTTTGAAAATTTGTATTCGATTAATACAACCAGGAGGGTTGATCCCCCTGCTATTTTAATGGCCATGGATCCTTCCTGGCTTGTTCCCCCCTGGACCCTATCAGAAGTGGACCTGGCATTGGATCAGCTTCAAGCGAATAAGGCCCCAGGGCTAGATTGTATTCCCGGGGACCTTTATAAGGACGAACGGAAGATCTGGGCCCCTTACCTTCAAATCCTCTTCAACGCCATCTTACAAGGTTCACCGGTACCATCAACCTGGATGGGAGCGGAAATTATTCACATCTTTAAAAAGTGATCCCCCCTCGATCCAGGTAATTACAGGCCTATAAGCCTAATAGACGTGAGCCAAAAAATGTATTCTAGGCACCTCTTGCAACGACTACAGAACTGGATAGAAGAGAATAATATACTAACCCCACTTCAAGCGGGATTTAGACCCAAAATATCAACCATGGACCAACTATTTAGGCTCCAGATCCTTTATTGGAAACATGTGATATTGGATGGGGGTAGCCTATATATGACGTTCGTGGATTTGAAATCCGCATTTGATTTGGTGGATCGTAACCAGTTATGGAATCTACTTCTAGCCATGGGGGCCCCGCCATACCTATGCTATCAATTGAAGATTCTCCATGATGGGACTTACACTAGAGTCCGTTATGGAAAACACGGCAATTTGACTGGCCCTTTCCCTGTTGAAAAGGGAGTACGACAGGGTTGTGTTCTTGCCCCAACCCTGTTCTCTCTCTTTCTTAATGGGCTCATTGCCGATCTTTTGGACACCACTGACATCGACGCACCAAAATTGGCCTCTAGAAAATATCCTGCCCTCATGTTTTCTGACGACACCCTGCTGCTGTCAAAATCCCCAATGGGTATGCAGCGGGTTTTGGATCAGTTTACTAATTTCTGCAAAAAAAGGAACCTGGTGGTGAATATAGGTAAAACAAAGTATATGGCTTTTAATGTAAAACCCTCCAATTACCCACATCCTAAAATGGAAGGTATCGCCCTGGACCGGGTCACTATATTTGAGTACCTAGGTCTGACTTTGAACGATAAAATGGGTTGGTCCCCACAAATGCGTAAAGCCAATTTAAAACTTAACCAGGCTGTGGGGGGCATCCTTAAAGTTTACAAGAAATGTCGTTCAAAAATTATAAGTGCCCCCTTAGAAATTTACTGTGTGCAATCTAGATCCTCTACACTGTACGGGGCTGAATTATGGGGCCATACCCGTGTAAATGACTTGGTTACTACCGAAAATAACTTTATGAGGAAACTCTTATCCCTTCAAAATAACACGCCGCTTATGCCATTGAGGTTGGATCTTAACATCCGTCCCATCTCTGAGGTTGTTGCCGCCAGACCGGTGATGTACTGGAAAAGGCTCTGGAGTACACCAGAGCTGGAATGTTACAGAGACGAATTGAAAGTAATCCTGGGTTCACTCGGGCCGATAAGATCCCTTGGCTCCAGTATGTTAGACAGACATTAACCCATATTGGTCTTGCCCATCTCTGGGTTAACCCAGAGAATTCTACTCTAGGCATTTCCAAAAAAACTCTTGCTTCAACATTTAAAGACTACTTTTTAACGAAAGCTTACAGTTCAGTTAGACCTTCTAGTCTGACAGATGCTTTCCTAGATGTTAAATCTCACTACGCCTTTGTACCTGACCTTGATGCTATCCAGCCCATTCTAGCAAAGAAGCTATATTTACAGTTCAGATATGGAACCCTCCCTCTTTATTCATTTACTGATCGATGGGTGGGCGGTTCCCAGCACACTTGTCCTGGTTGTTCAACTGAACTGGAAACTATGATCCATGTCGTGCTTTTCTGGCCAGCATATGTCGGTATTCGGAAAAAATGGATCATACAATTATGTTTAAACTTGGGTTTTAGGAGTTACCTCGATTTCTTTAGAATCCTGCGAAGCGATTCAAATCCACTTGTTGTGGTTGTAGTTTCTAAGTTTTTGTTTGCGATGTGGTTAATTCGTAGGAAACTAATAAGCAATAATACTGATTGATTTACTGGTTTTAAAAGGGGTCTGACTACTGATAAATTATTTTAACACCCTGTTCTCTAACATGGGCTATTGTATTAACTGGAACATGTACTCTAAATGTATTCTAAATGAACTGTTTTATATTGTACTTTTATGATTCTAAACAATCGCAATAAAGTTTTTTGGATTGGATTGGATATCCCTTCTTAGATGTGGAGCCTTACTCGGATAAATATCAAACTTCTGGACCCATCGACAACGCAATAGACTGGAACCCGGGTAGGTTCATGAAGGACGTCAGCATGGTTCTGTGACTTACGCATCAGTAAAAAGCCATCTGTGAAGGTACTGGTGCACAGTGTTGTTGAAGCCAACAACCGCACCGCATTGTTAGTTTGTGTACACTCTTACCACACTTCTTGATGTTGTTCCTATTATTACATTATCTTGTTTTACATGTGTAGTTGCTTTCCTTTAGTTAACCTTTGGTGATTTGTGGATTAAAATTACTCTTTTTTCAATTTTTATTATTTTCACAATTGTTATGTAGGGCCCAGAGACTCGTGCCATATGATTCACTTTACAAATTGTTCAAATAAAAAATACGACAGACGGGACCCCCATACCACATTTCTTAAAACAGAAAGATAGGTGAAAAACCGCAAAAAGAAGGTAAGTACATCTTTTACAACCTAGGTATAAGCAATCCATGAGTGTGGTTGGGTGGTACAAAAAATCCAAATAGTAAAGTAGCGTGGATTCAAAACACGAATTTTGTTGCAGTTTTGCTACATTTACTTAGGGTCTGATTAGCAAAGGTAAATTTACACTTGTGTCGATATTTACTCTTTGTAGGTATTCATACATTTTTATTTAATAGTAGCGTTATGTGGAGACTCCTCAGTCAGGGCAGAGAGCTCCTCACATAATAAGATAGGCCTGTGTACGGAGTCTCTGCAGTCGTAAAGTTAATATTAAATCTGAGTTTGTGAATACAGAAAAAGGGTAAACTTCCACAAAAGTGGAAGTTTACCTTTGTGATTCAGTCCCGCAGCATTTTTGCTGTTGAAAACGAAATAAACAGCTTTTTACCTTTTTTGTGGCTTAAATTCTATCAACCAACTGTTTGGCAATAAGAAAACAGTACATTATTGTATTCACAGTTCTTAATTTGAGCTGGTGGTTTCTGGTGCTCGGCACCAGCGCTTAATTGTCAGCACCAGCACTTATGACAGCTTCCACATGGTGGCGCTGGTTGTGTAATTTATAGATAAGCAGAAGGACAGTTGATTATTATTTCAATATGCATTTAAAACAACTTATACCTGCTGCTAAACCATTCCTATTGCTTTGGGGGCCTTGAACAGTCTGAATCGTCACACTTGTAGCAGTGTGATGGTTAATAGTTGTGTTGATACTATGATGGGCAGCGCTGGCAGGTGCAGGGGTGGTGCAAGCTGCAGTGGACTGCTGCAGAGGGCCCTGGCACTTATATTGTTTACAAATTAAGCACTGTGTATTCGAACAGGCTACACTGAGAAATAAAGTATTCAGAGGTCATTAACGACAGGCAAGATATTTTCAATGCACTTTTTTTAGCAAGCACTGCTTAAAAAACTGACATGTGCCCTAGAGAGTCCATTAACACACTGTTTTTTAATTCAGCATAAGCTTGTAGTAGTGTGTGTGTTTGTTTCCTCCCTAGTCTGTTGTGCAGCTGTTTTCGTCATATCCGCATTTAAATTTTTGTTTACATTTTTGAGAAGGGGAAAAAATTCTGTACACAATTAGCATGATCTATTTTTTATTTTTTTGCTGGGAGTAATATTCATTTAGAGGCGTTGAAGACAGTATAGTTTTTTTTGCTCTTTGATGTTGAAATTTGTTTTTAACGCTCCATGAATTACAAAAGCAACGATTTTATGACTCCTGTTTTTGTGCACCGTGGTGGGTGGTTGTGTCATATACATAGTGGAATGATTTCACTTTTTCCTAACTGCAGTGCTTTAAATGGGCAGGTGCTGTCCGGTGCTGAGTGCCTACACTTCTTTCATTTGAAAGGGAGAGTACCTGCACTTTACAGCATTGCTGCACTATATTTAATGGGAGAGTACATGCACTTCGCAACACTGCTGCGATATATTTCATGGGAGATTGCTAAGTAGCAAACAGGTACTCTAAATAGTGAGTACCTGCACTTCTATATTTCCATTTAAAGCCCTAACTGTGCAGTCTTTTTGGGGGAGAGATCAGGTCTATGCCCATACTCGTTTTTGAACAGCAGAAAGTGCTGATATAGCACTCAAACTATAAGCACATTTTGTTCTTTTGTTTTCGTTTTCAGCACTTGCATTTAGAAGTTTGGGGATCTCTGTGACTGATTTTATGCCGTGTCATTCGGTAGGTGCACTATTATTTTTGTGACCTCAGAGGAAGGGCACTTTATTAAACCCAGTGTCGTAGAAATCGACTTTGGGTGTTCCTGTTTTTAGTTTGTAGTTTCAGAATTATTGAGGTTTTTCCACGAGTAGTAGGTTGAGTTAGTTTGTTGCTTTTGTTAACCAGTTGATTTTACAAAGTTGGTGTGAGTTGAGTTATACTAATTAGGGCAGAAAATGACTCAACCCATAGAAGGTGAGGTGTAAGTGGGGATATGTGCAAAGGGATGTGCTTTGTTTCCTGCTCATGCACTGGCCAAACACATCAAATTAATGGGTGATGCAATTTCTGGTTCAGGTAGGCAGGAAAAGAAAGAATGAAAATGATGCTGGTCTCAAAGGTACATCAAGGTGAAAGTGTTAGAGGGTTTTCCGTATGTGGGCTAAAAGATGGGGAGGGCTGAATATAGCATGCTGCAAAGTATGCCTTTACATCGCGTTCCATAACAACGCGGTCGTTAAAACGACCGCTTTGTTAGAACGCGATACCTTTACAACGCAAGTCATTAGATCGACTTGCACTAGATGGCGCTCCAACATTAGGAATATTATAATTTACTATTCCAACTCCACCCTGTGCAACAGTAGGGAAGGTGTTGGAACAGTGAATCATGCTATTTCTTAGGTTGGAGTGCCATCTAGAGCAAGTCGATCTAATGACTTGCGATGTAATGGCATCACGTTGTAACGATGCAGTCGTTGTAACGACCGCGTTGTAATGCTAACGCGATGTAACAACCGTGTTGTAAAGGTTGTTTCCCGAGAGAGCTGTATGTGCCAGATAGAACCTGTTTGGATATAAATAAAGACTGTTTTATTAAATTATTCGACATTTGCTTCCCAAGTTGTTCCTCAGTCTGCTTGTCAGCGGCAGGGCTTATTTGGGATGTTGTACAATTGAACAATCATCCGTTCCCGTAGCTACTGGTAGTGGAAAGGAGCTGATGAAAAAGGCAGATGGGAAATGATGTTGGATCTTATAGTGGGGTAGGAGAAAACAAGTCAGGACAGTTTCTTGAATATCAAGATCACTCAGCCTTGAGGAGGTGATGTTCCTTGCCAGAAATAGAATGGAAACCCAGTAGTTGTAGTGTGGCCACGGTTGTCCTCAGGTCGTTCCAAGTGGTGATTAAGGCAGATTTAGTCCCTTTTCCTAGTTTGCCATCTCTTTGAATGTCAGATAGAAGGTTGTTTTGTTTGTTTACAAAAAAGCTGAGATCTGTTGGATGGATAATCTTTCGCTGACTTTACAGAGAGTTGGAGATCGGTAGAATTGGAACAGGTCTCTCCGGTCAAGACTTTGTTTCTTTTGGATCATCCTGGTATAACATAACGTGTATTTGTAAAGCGCACGCTCACCCAAGGGTATCTTGGCGCTGAATAACAGATGTTTATTGATACCCAACCCAATGGTACTCATCTTATCGAACTCAGAAGGATGAAAGGCTAAGTGGACCCACCAGGATTTGAACCCATGACCATGAGGTCAAACACGAGCCCTTACAGTGGACACATTAGCCCACTAAACCCGGTATAGGATGTCGACAAATCATTAGGATTTTTTTCTATTAATTAGGGACTTTTGATGATTGGCTTGGATAAAAAGGAGGTAGGACTGATGATGAAGAGGATTTTCTTGAATATGGGTGCTGGGCACTGATCTGCAGGGGATCTAGAGACTGATAGCAGAGGTTGTCTCACAGCCTGTAGTACAATGTCTTTCAAAGGCAATACATATTTTCACGGGGCAGCTTGGTAACTATCTTTTTAGTTCCTTGTGAAAATTGTTAAGGGCTCCAGTGGATGGAATTTGAGCCTTCTCCACCGCTTTCATTTCCCTCCATGGCATTCTAAGCACCTATGTCTCAGTCATAGTGCTTTATAATATTAACATGACATTTGTCCTTCTTCTAAGCCGCTCCCAAGTTTGCTAATGAACATAAATGTTTCCAAGACTGGTAGGGAATAATATATTTGATCATTCCATCAATACTGTTCCTGATAATTTTAATGCCTCTTGCACTACTTCCGGTTAAGAAGACAATGCTATGTTTTTCAAGCAACAGCTCTTCCAGAAGAATTGGTGCTGAGAGAAGTTTTGATTTAGCTCAGAATATCAAAAAGAGTCTTATAGTCAATATTTTCAGACCAGTTTCTGAACGTCATGATCGCTTGCTTGAAACACACAACATTTCCTTTGCTGGTTCCAGATTCTGTTTCAGCCTTAAACTGGCATGAACCAACCTGTCATTCCATGTTCATAGAGCAAATATTGGACACAGATATGGATTCTCCTGATTCTGAGAATAGTACGGAGTTCTGTGCATCCCACAAAGCATTATCATATACAGAAAGTCATGGAAACCATGCATATGCTTCCTGTTACTCAACCTGTCTCTTTAGGACACCTATTCAGGTTCTTTTCCACCGTCCTGCTACCTCCTTCACTTGAAAGTGGGCCTTTTCTCGTGGATCAGTGCATAGCTTTATTGATTAGGTACAGTTCTCAACCTTTCTTTACCTAAAGCCATAGACAAAAACACAGAATGGCCTCAAATTAACCTGTTGTGGTTATTGCGGCTCCTCCTGCATAATCGTTTGTGGTTAACGGAATCCTGGGTAAAGTAGTGGCGGCTCCTCCGCTAAGGCGGAGAAGCTTTGCCCCACTGCTTTGCAGCAGTGAAAGAAAATAATAATAAAATTATAATAACTTAATGTTATCATTTTATTTGTTCCTGCTGCTGCAGCATGGGGGCAGGGCGGGCAGCTCTGCTCGCAGTGCAGGGGAGGAGTGGTGGGCACACTGAAGTGCATATGACGCTTTGCCCGGCCATCTCGGGCCCGCCAAACATTCATGCGCACTAAGCATGTTCTCATACCAGGCTGCATTACAGCCCAAATGGAGAACATATGCAGGCCCCCAGTCCTTGTCTGAGCACTGACCTATGAGGAGCCGATTTGCTCAGAGGAGTCTGGCTGCTTCCTGTTTGGCCGATGCGGAGGAGAGACGGCATGGGAGAAAGCGGCAAGGAGGTAAGTGTCTTTTTCTTATTTTACACCCCTTTACCCTCTCGCCCGCCACCCCGGATCCGTGCTGACCGCCACTGGGGTATAGGTAAATGTTGTAACTTAGGTTTCCCTGCTGCCCAGCCAGAATGAGTGTGTTGTGGAATGTTGGATGGATGGAATGTTGGAGGTCTGTGAATGTGAGTTGGGTATGGGCTGAGCAGCAGGACAGTTGCTCCTGGTGGGGTTTCCTCATTTATACATGTAACAACTTAATAAAAGAACCTAACTAATTTACGCTAGAAGTCCAGAACTTCATTTGGATTACAACATTTTGGCGACGATTTAGAAGAAGAATCCACGTGTGCCACCTAAAGGAACTTAAAGAAAAAAGTGAAACTTGACTGAAACAGAAAAGAGATGTCCAAGCTTGTTGGAAAATTGAAACCTGACAGGTACAGAAAATAGAAGCCAAGTAAATCACAAGGTAAAAGACTTCTTTGTGGAAATTAAGTATGTAACGCTGTTTGGCACCCAAACCCCACCAGTGACCCTGCTATCGGTCGCCCTAAAACCCAGGTGTGCCAGATTCAGCTGTGTTAATCAACGGCATAGTACCAGCCACAGTGTATTTTGTATATGTGTTCGGGGGCAAAAAAAACCCGAGCCTCGGTGTGACGTGCTTACGATGTGACGGGTTGCCTTTATGTGAGTTCATACTCTGAAGTACCGTGATGGAAAAAAAAATTTGAACTCCGGTGTCAACTGCTCACGACGTGATGATTTGGTGCGAAATATGTTAATTAATGCGACGATCTGGTGTTGAATTGGGAGTTGTGCAGGGAGAATATGCACCATGAATTGAACACATCTGATTGTTCAAAGGAAGAGATCGGGCCCTGGTGCTGACTATTGATGTTGGCAGGGTTATTTTGCACTTTGGGATGTGGTGATCGAGAGTGGAGATCGGTCCCATTACTGCATTGAAGAACTGAAGCGAGATTGAGGAGCAAGAGGGGTGTGCTTAAGTTGTTGGCTCAAGATGTGGTGACATCGCTGTGGAATTTGCCCGGACGCTGTGAAAGTGGAAAGGAGAAGGAACTACCCGGATACTGTGAGAGTGGGAAAAAAAACGACGCTTTATTTGAAGTCATTGGCAAGAAGCAAGTTGTTGTTTTTCATTGGATATGACCGTTGTCTTCAGTAAAGCGAGTTGACGATTACAGTTTTTTTAAAAAAAATATCTGGCACGAGAGAATCAACATATGTGCTGGTTTACCTTCCCACAGTGGCTTTCAGCGTCATCTTCTGTGACGACTCCTCACTCCATTCACGTCTGTACTCCTGGGGGCATTACTGGTGCATGTTTGTGCCGAGAACCAGCCGGCTCTACGTCGACGTGCGTGCCTCCATTTTGTTTATGCTAAATCCAGGCATATATTGTCAAGCCAGGTATTTCGTTGAAAATTACTGTGAATGTCGCTGCCCGAAAATCGGCAGGGGGGTCTCGTACTGCGTAGAGAACCAGGTACTGACAATAAAGCTAATAGAAAGCAGTTGGTAAAAGAGGTTTGAGAGATGGCATGAAAGCAGTTTCTTCTTGCCCACGCATGTCAACCACAAAGCTCACGATTCTGTGGATTATTACTCCGTGAATAATGCCAGTGGGTTGGTGAGCTCCATGGAAGCAGTATGGCAACAGCGAGGGAAAAAAAAATGAGACAGTGATCCCACAAATGAGTCAGAGAGCCCAGAAGAAGCTTAAACAGGACAAAGGTCCCAGTATTGGAAGCGGGTCTGAGAGCCAAGAAGAAGCTTAAACAGGACAAAGGTCCCAGTAATGGAAGCAGGTCTTAGTGACCGTGTCGGGAACAATGTCCCGGAACTGGAAACACAACGGAAAGCCCAAAACATGTGGTCAAAGAGCCCATGTTGGGACAAAGGTCCCAGAACTTGATCCACAACAGGGACAACGGTCCCGGAAGCAAAAGATTGTTGTGTATGAGTTGGCATTGAGGTATTAGGCCACTCATTGGTTTGAGTTGTGTATGAGATGGCTGTGTTTTGGGAGTCACTCATTATTAGGTGTTGGTTGTTGTATAATGCGTGAATGAGACACCCATTGTCTTAGTGTTTGAGTTTCGTGGTAAGTGAGAGTAGTAGTTTTATTGGAAGTGAGGGTAGAAGTGTTATGAGGGTGTTTGTTTACATTGTTCCTGATACATATATATTGTTGTAAGGTTTGTCCCTGTATGTTGCTGGTCGTACCGGTCTGGCCAACTGGTGTGATCTGTAGCATATGGGTTTTGGTGTATGATGTTGGATGGTGGTTTAATTCAGGAAGTGACGTGATACTTTGGTCAGAATGTAATGTGGTGTGGAATTTTAATATAGTTTTTGTGCGAGTTGTGATGTAGTATGGTGTGAAAGGATGTTCTTTTGGTTCTATTAAGTATTCACTGTGTGCGAGATGAGATGTAGTATGGTGTGGAAGAGTGTTTTTTTTAAGTATTCTCTGTGTGCGAGATGAGAGGTAGTATGGTGTGGAAGAGTGTTCTTTTAATTATTCACTGTGTGCGAGATGAGATGTAGTATGTTGTGATAGGATGTTCTTATTTGTGAGTTTGATGCGTGGTAGTATTGTGTGACAGGTTGTGATGTGAGGTGTTTATATTGTATTGCTTGATTTTCTTATTATTAGTGCATTGTATTTAATTTCGTGACTATATGCTATTTGCCATAGTGTAATTATTTTAATTGTTTCATCTAAACTATTTCACAATGCATATTTTTCCCGTAAAGAAGGGAGATATATTGTAACTTAGGTTTCCCTGCTGCCCAGCCAGAATGAGTGTGTTGTGGAATGTTGGATGGATGGAATGTTGGATGTCTGTGAATGTGAGTTGGGTATGGGCTGAGCAGCAGGACAGCTGCTCCTGGTGGAGTTTTCCTCATTTAGACTTGTAACAACTTAAATAAAGAATTTAACTAATCTACGCTAGAAGTACAGAACTTCATTTGGATTACAACAGTAAACATCCAGCTCCTCCTTTATCTTTCTTTGTTAAGAGGAAGTGATTATGTAAGAGTAAAGGGAAACATCTTACCAGAATGCTTGTGTTGTGCTTAGACAGATTAGAAACTGCACATTATGGCTCATTGTAATATTCAGCTCTGTGAAAACTTTGAGAAGTTTGCTTCTCCCTCCCAACACTGCAGTGCAATTCCCCTTACCTTTTGAGAACAGTCTTCTTTGGACAGCGGCTCCTCTTCAGAGGAAGGGAAATATAGAGGAAGGTTTTCTTAAAGAAATGTTTAATGCTCCACATAAGTGCGCGACCTGTCAAAATGTCCTACTGATTGTCTTCAAGCCCCTGGACCATCTTTGGTGCCTGGAGTTTGTTTTCAAATTTAAACGGGGTAAACAAATCACTTGGAGATTTCTTTTCGGGGGGGCGCACATTGATGTTTCCTCATATGGCCTCCCATTTTGCCTTATGTTCACTCTGAAGTTCAACAGCATAATGAACAATGTTTGCCAAAAATGGGATATCATTTGAAAAATCGTGTTTTAAACAATTTAATTCAAGTCCTCAAATATGCTATTGGTACATCTAACACTTGCACTTACGCTTAGAAACGTGTATCCTAATACACAACTGCACACAGAGCCCTTGTCATGTTTTTGTTGCATATTCGCCTCACAGCAGTCAGAAACTAACATAACACAAGTCACAGCCATTTGCTAGGAGCTTAAAGAGGAAGACGAAGAACAGCAGAGAGACACAGACACATTCAATCAAAACAAGAAGACAGAATATACTTTCCCCTTTGTTTCTTCTGCAGATAAGAATCACCTGTGAACCTCTGGATCTTTAAACACGGACATACTCCCCAACAACCCCAGAGACATAAATGCAGCAAAAAACAGGGAAACACCAACTAACCTCAGCAAAGGGGTCATTGGGAAATCATGTCTCAGAAACTGCACTGAAAAGGTCTTAGCAGATTCAACTCGACAAAATACAGATTTTATTTTCTGCCCTGGAGGAGAACGAACGTTCAATTTCACTTGAAGGCAACGAAGTCAACAAAGTGCCTTTCGTCTCCTTTTAGTTTTTTATTCTTTACAGGTGTTTCTAATATTTATTTCTGGAAACGGGAGGAGCCAGTTGTTCTCTAACAACACCATCTTTCTTTGAATCAAAACATGCAGCACTGTCACTACTGTTGTAGTGACATAAAGGTCAACATCCCTGTTTCACCAGTGGTTGGCCACCCTCGTTTGGCTGCTGAATACACCAGTAGCGACTCTTCCGCAATGGCGGAGGAGCGTCGCCTCACTGGCTCAGAGCCAGCAGCAAAAAAATAACACGATATTACACCATTGTTTTATTTTTAAGCCGCTGACCCAGCCAGCGTGTGTAGGGAGGGGCGGGGCTGAGGCACCGGAGGGGGGAGGAGTAGTGCTAGTGCACTCCATAAGTGCCTTTGTGTGTTTGGCCAGCTGTCTCAGGCCGACCAAACCTCAAATGCACACTTAGGTTTCTCTAACCCGGCTGTATGGAACAGCCGAGAAAGAGAAACTCCACAGACTCCCTGGTCTAAGCAGGGTGTCTTTCTAGCCTGTGCAGGCCAATCCCCATGCTGCTCTGCAGCGCAGGGATTGGACAGGGAGTCTGTGACTATCCTGCAGTGTCTGGTGGGACAAGGAAGTCCTAGCACCAAGGTGCTACGCAGGAGGCGGCTGGCGGCAGGTAAACGTAACTTTTCTTTTAATGTTTTAATATTCGTACTTTTATTATGTCCCCTCCACCCTGCCCTGTGCCCCCTCCTGCGCTTCATCCCATATTACCTCCTTCCCCTGGCCCTCCACTTTGTGTATGTGGCAGCCGCCACTGGAATACACTCTATATGATTTCCGCACATGTTGTTCCAGATCATCATGAGCCATCTCTCCTGAGATTGTCCAGTAGCTCTTTTTTCAAGTTCAGCTTTATCTAGCTTTCCCTGGCACCATTTTTAAAAGTTGTCATTCCATCTAGCCCCATGCTTTGGTCCTCCAACAACTGGAATTTAGCTGCCGAGCCTCCAATCTCTTTCCCAATTTTCATAGGACAGGCAGATATACTCTCCGTCTTCTCTCGCACTGTTCTCACAACTCTTGCTCCAGAAACATCTCCCAAGAGGCTGAATCTGATCTGGAAGTTCTGTGCACCTTGTTTTCATGAAGCTGAGTGGAGTCGTATTGTGATCTTCCCTCGTCGCCACCCTCACATCAAGATCTCTGAAATCAGATTCTGACCTATTAAGATGGAAGGAGAGTGGACAAGCAATGAGAATGACCTTCACAACACTCACATAGCTGTACCTTCAGTTCGTGTTTGTGGACGAGTGATCTTGTGTGTTCTGACAGCAGCCACAAGGAATTGGACGGGGTCCATTGGGTTTGTGAAGGGAACGTCAATGGAGACAAAAGGTAGCAGCAAAATCAAAGAGGTACATAACCCAGGTAAATGTTCCATCTACATAATGGGACTTCTTGCTGCAAAGTACTGCACAGTATTCTATACAATATCATGTATACATTTATCCGGCTTCGAAAGGGGCTTGTTAAATACCCAATGGCAGCAGGCCTGGACTGGCCGTAGTGGGCACCGGGCGTTTCCCCGGTGGGCCCCTCGGGGAGCATTTTTGTTACCAGGGGCCGGCAAAATCGACCCCTGTAATAAAATCATCTGAAACCGGCACTAGCACACAGATCAGCAACCGCCCCACCCCCCCTCCGGAGCCAGCTGAGCAGTTTGCCAGGGCCGCTTTCGGTTCCTAGTCCAGCCCTGTATGGCAGAGCAGAATACATTTGTGGTTTGGTATTATTACATGGCCATGATGGTAAATAGGGGAGTGCTTGGTGCAAAGAAAATTCCTCTGTATCTTCAAATCAGGGTTGTAGTGGTGGGAACATGGCAAAAATGTTTGTGTGTATTTAAACAGACTGCAGCTGAGGTGCAATGACACAACAGCTTGAAAAACACAATACTACAGTACAGTAAAGTTGCGTTGTTATGTGCATTTTTGTGTTTTGCTGCATTTCGTTGTGGTTTGATGTGTTGCGACTTGTCATGTTTTGTTGTGTGACAGTGTTTTGCTTGTGCTCTGGTGTGTTGTATAGTTTCTTTGTGAACTTTAACGAATGCTGTTGTATTTTCAGTCTCCTGCTGCACATTTCATTAAATTGGCAGTGAAAGACAACCATTTACCACTGCCGAACTGGTATCTTAACAACACTAGCACTTAACCTACTTAATATGACACCAGTTAGTTTGAAATTTGTGGGGTGCATAATACCAGTAATTTCCTTTTGCATAATAATGTGACATTTCAGAAAAATTACACAAAATGCAAATCCAGACGCAGATTTACAAGCCCCTAGCGACACTTGTGCGCCCCGTTGCGACACATTTACAACGTGACGCATCAATGGAGATGTGTCACGTTGTAAAGCCCTGCACCACATTATACCTGCGTCAAGTATAATGTACGCAGGGTGGGCGACCTGACGCAGGAAAGCCTCGTAAAAGTGACGCAGTAAAATCTACAAGATTTCACTGCACCACTTCTACGACGCCACTGAGTCAAAACCTTACGCCTGCTTGAAGCAGGCGTAAGGAGTGATGTAGCACAATAGGTATAGGCCTTCCTGACCATTGCTGGAGTTGCGTCGTGCATGCGACACGACTCCAGCAATGCGTGATCTTTGTGCCAACAGATGCATGACGCATGTGTCAACAGATGCATGACGCATGTGTCAATCCTTGCGCCATGGTGCTCCACATTGTAAATGGGACGCATCCATGGTGGCACAAGATTTTTTTTGCGCGACGCAAGTAAACTGACGCATCTCTGCTATAATGCAGAGACGCGCCAGTTTCTTGTAAATCTGCCCCGTGTGTTTAGTGCTGTATTTTAGTGCGAGATGCACCTTTCGCTCTAAAATATAGCCCAAATATGTCAAGTGACTCGAGCAAGAGCTGTTTATGTTCTGTCTGTTTGTGGTTTTCTTCCGTGGTGCAGCGATAGGATTTCTACACGAACGGATATGAGATGATACAACATTGAGTAGTTTTCTGAATTTTGCCTAACCAGAGCGACACACAATACCCGAAATTGCACAAGATTAAGCCGTTATAATGAACAATTTTCCCGCACCTATTTAAAACCACGTCGCAGACAAGTCTTGGATCCGCGCTTGTAGCTGGTTTTATGTGAAACTGCCACAAAGCCTCGCTTTAGTTCCTGGCGCTGCCCCAAAATGTGAGCCATCACCTGAACACAAAATGTCTCTTTGGAGCTCAGATTGCATTTAAGCCTTTGTTAAATCACTCAAACAAGAGCCGGTTCCCTTTTATTTTGGATGCTTTGTAACACAGCACAGTTTCAGTTTAATCCGCTCAGTAATACCTTTCAAGTAGGCTGCACTGCTGCCTGTAAAATGACCTTTCTTATAACTTGAGTAGCAGAATTGTTGTTTTTTGAAAGTGAAGATTATTTCTGTTATGGTGACCCCTGGTGGTCAAATTTATGCTTGAATTGAGCATTGTTTCCATATCTACCAGTAGTAAAGAACTTGGTGGTGTAAGTCTGTTTGTGGCCAAACTTAGTACAGATATGGACAATCTCCTGTCTGTTTATATTTCTATGGGAAAACTGTTTGTGGCCAAACTTAGCACAGGTATAGACAATCTCCTGTCTGCTTATCTTATCATGAGTTGTAAAGTGCATACACCTTAAAAGCACCATTCTAACTTTAGCCATATTTCCAGGGACTCAACCATCCCAGTCAATACACGTCAATCAGGATACATACAGATTTACTTAAATGATATTTTAAATTGGATATCTTAACCCCAAAGCCCTATAACTATCATTCCGTGTTGAGGGTAACTTCTATGGAAATTAATTCCATTTACTTTTATTTTATGTACATTTATCTTGCATGGATGTCAAGATAGTCTGAGATGGATCCAGGCATCCATGACCTGCTTTGTACATACCTGGCTTAAACTATCTAAATGTTTTGAATTTTGTTTGATGCTCATTGCCCTCCCTGGTAGCGCTTGCCGTGGCACAATATGCCGTGCACGAGGCCAAAAATGATTGCTTGAAAGTTTCACCCCCATCGTAAAACATAAACAGGCACATGCATCATCATAGGGTTTTGCGATTCCTTAATTGCGATTATTAAGGAATCGCAATTAAGGAATGGCAAAACCCTATGCACGTAGGAATCGCTAAAGAAATAGCGATTCCCACAAATTCCTTAATTGCGACTAGCAAATTGCGAGTCGCAATTAAGGAATGTCTTCCCATACATTCCTATGGACCTCCAGGCCCATAGGAATGAATTAGAGATTGCGGGAGCAATTTGCGAGTACCAGTAGGTACTCGCAAATTGCTCCCGCAATTTCGATGGTGCAAGGGTGTCAAAATGACACCCTATTGCACCCATGTATGTTAACTCTGCACATATGTTGCATACACACATGCTCTAAGGGCATGTGTGTGCGCAACATGAAACTTAGAAAAATGTAAATAAGTGCATTTTTCTAAGTTTTCGCAAATTACCATGAAGTCCAGCTTCATGGTAATTTGCTCACGCTAATAGCGAAATCGCTATTTTTAAAACTGTAATGCATTGCATTTAAGGAATCTCAATTAGGGATTCCTTAAATGCTATCGCTATTTAAGGATTCGCTATTTTGAGATTCCTTAAATAGCGATTTGTGCATTTGGGATGATGCATCCCAAATGCAAAAATACTGGTCGCAAAGGGGCAGATTCTGAGAATCTGCCCGTTTGCGACCGGTTTTGTGCTTGATGCATGTGCCTGATAGTACGCCGCTACACTTTTGTATCCCGCACAGCCAATCACATTTGTTTTCTTTCCGCTTTTTTATACTTCATTCACTTGTTCTTATTTTCCCCCCACTTTCCCTCCCACAAGAAACTTTGTACAATGGTTTTGTTCAGTGCCTTCAATATTTTGTTGTTGGTTTTCCAATGCAGTGCTGTTTTTCAGGCCGGCCAAGGCTATAGATACTGCATTTTGACTTTAAATGGGACTCTCATGACAAAAACTGCCAAATGAGTAAACCAGTCAGAGAGCGTAGTGATGAAACCCACATAATCTTACACGTTTAACACTATTGCAGATTTTCCATATAGTAAGAGATGGGTATCCACCCACCTTACATAAAGTCTCTCTGTTTTTCAGGAATATTTTTGATAACTCATGGAATGATGGAGATGGTATTCAATTCTAAATAATATTCATGTTGTAAGCGAATAGTATTGTATCTAGTGCCATTTTAGCATGACTCTAAGAAGCTGGTATGGCTTCAGTGGCCTACCCTGGAAGAGTCTCTTCCTGGTGATAATTTCTGTATTCTTTTTTAAGGAACCACTGTCGTTCTCCCTAAACACAAGCAGAACATGCCTTTGGGCAAAGACGAGGCCATAAAGAAACTTGAGTTAACCTTTTTTAAAGTAAAACTCACTCCCCAATTTACAATGATATTGAACTAGAAATAACCATGAAAGAAGACGTATTTGTAAATCATGAGCCCATATTGAATAACTGCATATATATTGCAGGGGAAACGTCGTTTACTCCGTATTTTTTACTCCGCATGGCTTTACCCTGCATTTTTTACTCCACAATAACTTTTACAATGCAGGGATTTACACCGCAAAACTTTTTCAAAGCATTACCCAAATTAACGTTCCCCCCCCACAAGAGTTAGAATAGTAATTTCCGTTGGAATGGGGAATGCGTTATAACAAATTGCGTGTTGTAAAGCCATGCGTTGTAAACGATTTTGTGGAGTGAAAACTGCGGGGTAAAAGTTTGCAGGGTAAATGCATGTGGGGTAACATCACATATCCATATCGCAGACAATAACTGTGGGCATCAAAGAACTGGTGACATAGGAAGTGAGTAGTCACATCTTCATGGTGCATTAAATACATAATGTCTGAGCCCCTAAAATTCAATGTAGTCTCCACAGACAGGTCACGCCCACATCAGTTTCTAAAAATGTGGAATACAGGCACCCACTGCAGAGTGTAATGAAAGTCATGTGAGAGCAGAGTACACCAACCTAAACTGTTAAAATGTATACAGTAAGAAAAATGTCAACGCAAATAAATGTGAATTTTCAGTCAGCCGGCCTGATTGGAGAATCCTCAATAATTTTCAAAATCAAATCCATGGACTCTGAGTACATACGTCACGAGCACTGAAGAGGCGCCAGGAATCATGGTTGGCAACTTACCAAGGCCGGCTCTTGTTATTTTCTTATCTTAATGCCCCTTTGATTATTTTTTAGATTAATGCTTATTTTTTCCTCATTTGCTTCTCTCATTGAAAAATGTATTTGAATGGTGTAAATCATTTATGGTTGGAATTAGTGTAAATTGTTATATACCGTAGACTCATCAGAGATACTGCACTTCTGGCGGTGAAGTGATGTCTGTAATGCTATGATGACAAATTTACTCTTTTCCTGGAAGCATGGTATAGAGAGTGGTGTAATGAAACTTAAGGGGACCCTCCTGCAAAGTACATGGAGCCTCCCCTCCTCTGGACTCACTCAGCAGCTCTCAGACCAGGCTACTGTGTTGAGAGTGCCCCTGGAGCACCCCCGGCTGCAGGGGGCTTTGTTACGCCACTGAGTTCGGATCCCCCACAGAGCTACCCAGGACATTTTAGATCAGTTGTGCTTTCAAGTGACTCCATAATTTCATTTAAATAATGTGATCTGAGAATGTCTGTATTTGCTTTACTTACAAAATGTATATTAAACACACACAATCTACATTGTGCGTACATAGCATTTATGAACCCTCACCATGATCTTCTGGGATGTACTATTGAAATATCATGTTTTCTGTAATATTTGACCATAATATTAGTGGGAATAGAAATACTTTTGGAAAGTGCATCATTCACCGCTCCGGCAATCTGGCCCTAAGAACCTTGTAAAAGGCAAATTAACCAAAGCTGGGTGACCACAATTGTTTGAAATAATGTCATCAAGTGAGCATTAAAGTATTATATGCTGTTTAGGTTTAGGAATAGGTTCAGAGCTAGAGTTTGAGTTTTAGGGCTAGATTTATGTAACGACTATGATTGGTTTAGGTGTTTTGTTAATTTTTACTATGTGATATGTACTTTACCATTGCCCTGTGACAAACGTGATTTGTGCAGGTGGTATTTAGTTAACTCTGGGGGTTCGCAAAAGCTACTCATTGGGGTCTGCGACTGCTTGGGAAATTAAATAATATTAACAGATTATTGAAGTGTGAGTGGCGTAATGCACCCCCCTGCAGCCCTGCGGTGAGGAGGGGCGTAAATAAAGAAGCAAAATGTAAATTCAAAGGCTAACAATTAAGTGGGGTCCTCAGATATAGCATCGATATTGGGTGACCTCAATTGAATTTGGAAAAGCTCCAACCTTCCCATTAAAATTAAAATGTAGGATTTTTTTTATATTTGGGAATTAAATAAAATATTTCATAATTTGTGTATTTGTTTGATGAATGCTTGTTTCTGTATTTCATGTGCATTGTTCTGCAGTTCAAGCGAAAATGCTTAGGCCGGGTTCCCGGATTACAGTAATGGTTCAGTTGGGGTCCCAGGTTCCAGGAGGGAATAAGAGGGCAGAAGTCAAAAAGTTAAAAACCACTGATTTAGGCGATCGAGCATGTTCTATGTTCCACTGGTCCTAGGTGGATTTTCATCAGCTTGGTTATTCCTCTTGTTATCCTCTTCGGTGCTCAGGACGGGCCCTGGCCGTCCGACGTCACGGTGGGTGTGTGCGAAGGACGGCCCCTGGCCGTCCAAAACACGCCCACTCATTAATTCTCCCGCACAGCAGGAGAATTCGCGCAGTGCCGAAGGGGTTAAGTTGCCCTTAAAGGGATTCATGTTACTTAGTGTGAAGTTTAATGTAACTCACCTATTGAAGTGCCTCAGATATATATAGAAGAGTGCTTCTGTGCAGATTCACAATTTTTCCTTTTTTTTCCCAAGTGGAAAAAGCCCCTGTTGTGCATCCTAAGAAGGTTTGGGGCGATGGTTTGGTCCACGTTTTGCCCCGGAGAGGGATTTTCTCTACTCTGCTATAGGAGCATGTCTCCGACAGTTTCTGTGGTGTGAAAGGGTCCGAGATAAGTTTGTGGTTGTTCACAATCTGGCAAGAGAAACTCCCTGTGCTTGCTGAGGATTTAGTCCGGCATGATATTACACGACAGAGAGTTAATACGAGGAAAGTATAAAGGATTTGTGATTGCAATGTCACATTTTGTGAATCCCATGCAGTCTTGAATCCATCTATGTGCACTTATAAATCAGATTTACAAGCCTAAAGGGCTTCACGAAGCGGGCCATTTCTGGCACGTGGCAAGAGTTCCCAGCCTTTTAAAACAGTAAATATAGCCCAAAAACTTTCCATATTAATGACTCTTCCTTATTTTGCATGTGAAATGAAGACGATCTGCTTTTTTGATGATTCTAAATGTTGTGCCGCTGGTTTGGTCAAATTACGCACTTCTCCATGCAGTTCCCGATTCACCCAATTTGGCTGATTATCACGTAGGAGGCTGAAGAGAACAGTTGTCTGTCAACTAAATTTATTTTAAAACACACAACTATAAAAACTATAACCATGTGATGATTTTGGCTATTCCCCTTTTTTATGTAGACTCTGGAAAAGAAAGAAGAGAAAGTGACATCTGACGAAGAAGAGGAGAAGAAAAGGGAAGAGGAGGATGAGAAGGGAGAAGAAGAGGACTATAATGACCAGGAGCATGAGAGGGCAGGCTTTCGCTGTCGAACCCTTATAAAACAGCGCAATGTTTGTAGATATCGTGTAGTGGTAAAATGTAGGGGTGGGCGGAACTTGCTGAGTTACATAAAAACTCTGCGAGATTCCGCGGAGTTCCGCCAGCGGGCAGAATATAATACCGCTCGTGCTTCAATTTAGGGCCGGTAGCACGTGCATCACTACAAAATAAGCTTGAACATGCGCCATGCGTGGCCATTGGTGTTTATTTTTCTGCTGCTCCAGTTGAAAATCTACTAACACGGCTGCAAATCTACTCGAGAGGCAGCCCTGTGACCGACACTGCCTATGTTAGAAAATCGTGCTAGGGGATGCCAAATCTCACTCACTCTCACCAGCTCTTATATTCTGGAGCCTGGCGGGAGAAAAATTCCACCATGAGGCGAGAGGCGTAAAGGGTTTTTTGCATAGCTTGAACAGAAAGGACTTGTAAGCATTTTGTACACAGACGGAGCACCGTTTCTGATGCTTATTCAGTAGGCTGTGAGCATCATGGTCAAAATAGCTTCTGCCATTGTATGACACTTTTGTTTAGTAACTTTTGATTTTTTTGGGCTAGAAATGACTTATTTTGTCGAAATCTGAAAATGATGGGATGAATGCTTTGTTCTGTGGCAATTGCGGTGAATCCATAATTAAGCTGATATCTTTGTGACTACTGAATCACATATTTCATATAATAATTTACTTGGAATTCTAATAATCCTCATTAGTCATGAACTTTTCCGCGTGCTCGAATGTGGTTTTATGCCTTATATTGAAGCTCAAGCTCACCTATATCAGACTGGATTGTTATGGCACAGATCCGCAGGACTTTATTTATTTCCAAATAAACCTTCAACCTCTGCCTCCCCATTAGGGTTACTGCTGATGCCAGCTGCTTTCAATGGCTCCTATGTGATGCCGTATCTTCAAGTCTTGGCATCTGAAGCCTTCACATCTCTATACTGTCGGTGTTAGATGCCATCGCGCCTGTACGAGGTCCATACATTTGGTAGACACCTTTAGGCCACCAGCTTTCACATTCAAACTGACCTCTACTCACCTACTGCCAAAAAGTAAGTGGCCAACTACCTACTTGAGAAAGAAATGGTGTAAATCAAGAATTTCACTGGCTCTGTGGCAGCTTCCATGTTTCCTGGCATCTTGTTCCAGCACAACCTGCAGGGTTCCATCATGATATAAGAAGGGGGCTGGGCAGCAGACAGATTCCCTCCTTCTCAAATTCTTGGACATGGCTAATTAGAGGGACAATGTCCTGCGATCGAAGAGTGTTGTTACTATAATTAAGAACATTGGAGCCGCCGCTACATTCCATATCGTAAAGTCCAGCGTCGCCACTCATTCTTAGTGACAAATTTCAGGATGCAGCAACCACATGACCTTATTATTCTCTCTGCGTCTTTGATTACGATTATGTTTATAGCACGGGTCAAGCCACATGTCAGTCCACCTAAGTGTAGAAATGTGTAAGTAAAGCATAGAATGCCCACACTGGATCCAGCATTTCTTATTAGCTCTCATGACCCCGAGAGCCAATCAAAGACCAAATGCATTTTAATGCGTATCCTTGGAAGGGCAGTCACCAAAACTGGATAGACTGGTAAGGTCTTCCCCCGAGGCATCCGAGCATTGGCCGCCTACAATGACACTTGCCCAATGGGCCAACGCTTCCATATGATTTGGAAATTGACTGAACTAGATGTGTAAAGTGTACCTAACCTTTTGGAAAGTCCATTTTTGCAGTCTATTATTGATGATGTACTGAGGAGAGAATTTTCGGGATGGGTGATTTTTCGGGTGGGCCCATCCCAGGCTTATTAAAATACCTCTGTACTGGCCAAGGCTGTGTGGCGAGAAAACAAGTCCCTGAGAAGTTTTAAAAGGAGGAAGGGTATAGACCGCATTCTTGATCTGTCTTGTCTACCATGCCAGTTCCACCAGAATGAATGCAACTTCCACTTCCATGGATACAAATGGTGGTTCAGAAAGCCAGTTCTATAGCCACAGCAAGCACCAGAATTATTGCATTTTCCTATGGAAGGTGAGCTTGCAGAGGCCACCATGGGTGCCGCTTCCTTCCTCCTCAGCACTCGCACTCGTCTTTAAGGGCTTCATCCAGTCGTTTTTATGTTTTCGAAGCATTTTATAGTCCACTGGGACCGTGAGGTATTGGGTGTTGGGAAGCTTAACATAATAGTGCAGTTGCATCAAAACATTTCCAATCCAATATTTCTTTATTTCGGTTATTCACCATACAAGAACAAACACAGATATATACAAGCGGTTAAAATGGTTACAAAGTTAAAAAATATTTCACAAACCATAGAAGCGGAAATGCAGCTTACGACATTGGGGTGGTTGACAATAAATTGGTGGTCGGTGCGCCGGGCATGGTTAGGGTGAGTCAACTGGAGGACTTTGTGACTTCAGGATCCATCAGGGAGAAGGTTGACAAACGTAAGGGATGTATTCTTCGAAACTGAGGAGCGTCAACTTTTTAAAGGTATATTTCAATTACTTCCGTTAGCAAAATAAGTTATTTTGAATTAACTTGGAGTTTAGGGTCTTTGAAGGGACACATTAGGGATTGGAAAGGGCGCCCACTCACGACATCCCACTTGCAGTACGAGTGGTGAAGGTGGCCATACTGATGCCACCTGGTTTAAGCTTGGGCATCCTTTCCAAGGTGCATTTCAATGTAAGTGTAGGGGCCCAGGTCTACTGAGGAGTTGTAGTTTACTCCATAAAATGTCTGCTTTTATTCAAAGCCTTTTGGCATGAAGTATGTCCTCAGTGCAGTAACTTGATCTAATGGCAAGGGCTGCTTCTCTTTTACAAGTTCATTCTCCCTCAGCAGCTGGATCTGGTTACTGCGCCCCCCTGAGGCAGGCCAGACTGTTGAGAATACTGGAGATGTCTTGGCAGCTCATGCATCTGGAAGTCTGGCGAGGCTACCACAAAAACAAGTGCCCATCTCAACACAACGCTTGGCTGGAAACCGGGGCAGCAAGAGCCCCCCGAGGACAGAGCCCAGTGGGAAGACTGATGCTCAGAATTCAAGCCACCAACAGAGATTCTTGAATCATTTGAGACATTCAGAACTCGGTCCACTAAACCGAGACAAGAGTGTTTTTAAAAATCCTATTAAGTTTAAAGTAACATTATTTAAACAACTTTGACTACAGCATCCTGAAGTGCCAAACCAAAGAAAAGTCTAACTTTTCAGTTGCACATAAGAGCTGCACATATTCCATCTTCTCTGCTGGTTTTAACATTAAGGTTGTTTGTTTTTATTCACCATGTGACTGACATACACCCATCCAGGTCAGTTACACCAATGAACCCCAAACCGTCAGCGTTTTTTTAACATCATGGAGCTGTGACAACTGTCTTTGAAGAACAAAGGTGCGTTTAAAATGTTGTTAGCTTGGATGAGCCCCTGTTTGTGCCTGACTTCTGCATTGCCAATGTGCACTAAAGATCTGCCCGTCGACAGGGGGTCTACAGCTTGTTGTTGGATGTGCCTACCCAGTTCTAATACAGTCCAGACTTTGCGTCTCAGAAAAGGCCTTAATTTAATGCCACCTTTTTTAGTTGTGGATTGCTCCAGTAAATCTAATTTGGTTTAGAAGTAAATTAGAAACAGTTAAAAAAGACCCCTTTTAAAATGTTTTCGAATGGGGCAAAAGTGAGCGAGGTGATTTTATAAAAATTGACTCGTTTGGTTAGAGACAAAGCTAGCTCTGTGGCTTGGGGTAACATTTTGTGTAAATACCTTGCACGGTGCACAAAAGGGAGCGGCATGAATTTGCAGCTAGAGTAAATTAGTTTACTTACGTAAAAAGGAACGGAAAAGGCGGGTATTTGCCTCAAACCAACTACTGTCTTTCTCATTGACAAAGTGAAACAAAGGTGGTCTTTTCTGTGATGAAAATAGAACTTGCTAATTATATATTATCGACATCTTTGGACAAAGACTAGAAATAAATACTTAACGCTCCATTCTCAGACAAAACCAGTAGAGGGAGCTGTTCACTTGGTGATGGATGCGGTTGGACCATTGTATTTTCTGTCTTGTGTTTTCTCCCTAGTATCGGAAGCAAAACAAGGTAGCGTCGTCTTTGATTCTGTCTTCTAGGCAGTACATGGGGTAGAGAAGAAGGACGGGGTGGGATAATCTATGATTCTCTTTAGCGGGTGGACAGTCCATCATCCTCATTAAGAGTCCTAGAATACATACCCCGAAGTGCGACCCCCATCGCAAGTGTAGAAAATGTCGCAGATGGTGACTGTGTTTGCCATTTGAGACTGAACACAATTTTGGATTAGAAGAACGTTTCAGATGTACTTATTTTCTGAATGATTTCTTCCTCCGTATCTTATACACATGGTTATGTGTATTCTTTACCAGAAAATAACAAATGTTTTACTTTCCCCATCTTAGCCTTTATTCCTATCTTCTGAAAATAGAGTTCTCTTTTTTTAACCTTTCTTCTCTGAACTGTTTCGATAAACTGCTTATGCACCTTATTTTAATAGCTTTTTTCTGTGTATGTAACGGTTTGAAAGTCAGCCAATGTGCCTTGGGGTTCGCGTTTTTAACGACTGCATGAAGCTTGGGAAAGAAACGCTCTCCAGCAGTCGGAGGCCAAACCCCAACATTTTTGAGGTATATTATTATTATTATTTTAATTGTGAAAATAGTCTCCACTTCAGACCCACTTGCAACAGCGCCTGGATGTCAGTAAACTTCAGGCCACTTCATGTTTTAGAGTCTCTTGGTATGATTGAGACTAGAACGGCACATATTTTCTAATAAAAAAAACATGTTGTGACTGGAATGTTTTGTCTTCCTGGAATTCGTGAAGAAATATCATACAATTTATCAGTTCATCTCGGAGAATATTTGTTTAGCCTGCGTTTTGTAGGGGGTTGTTCCTCTTTTCTTTATTCACCATAACATTAAAATCGGGTGGTACCAGCTGCCTCTTAAACTTAGTTCCCTACTAATCTCGTGACCAAGAGCTCACCAACAAGCTCCAAACATAGGTGTTTGTGGCTGTAGCACCTGCAACAGATGCCTGGCTTTGACTGTTCGGTCAGGGGTTTTGCCTTGGAGTATTTTTTCATTCTGAAGTTGGTTTTTTTGTGTTTTGGTTTTAAACATTAATATGAGTGTAGGCAGAATATAAAAGTACCGATTTTTTTGGTTTTTCTTTTTTTCTTCAGCTTCTACAAAAGAGCAGGTTTTTGCAATTTGTCACACATTTACTTTGCTGAATATTTGTCAGCCTGCTTGTGTTAAAAAAACATTACATCCTTCAGACGTTATACCTTCTATGTGACATCAGAGACGTTTTAGTGCAGTGACAAAGTGAACAGTTGCCCAGGGCCCCCATCTTCCAAGGACCCCCCCCCCCTGGGAAAGTGAGCTTTTTCTCTAGCTCACTTTCACTTTCACTTTTGTGTATTTTTGTATTTTAATATGTATTATATAATTCAATATTGTTAAGCAACGGAGGGCTTGAGTTAGCAAAAAATGTGCATTAAAATTCATTTAGTTACCTCACATACGACCCTCAAATACTTCTTGCCCGGGGCCCCCAAAATCCTTAAACGGACACTGCTGACATTTAATTATGATCCTCGTGATCTTATTTTCTGGGGTTCCTGAATGTGCCGAGCATCTATCTCTGTAGTCCTTTGATGAAAACAAAGAGAACTGCATCCTGATTCAAAATGGCTCCTCCGCATAGTGGCCTGTCAACTCTGCATTTCCATGGAGATGCTATCAAAGAAACCAGGACAACCCTTCTTTCGCTGCCTCTTTGTTGCACATACCAGAAGAGGCAATATTTTAACCCAAGGTAAGTGTAAGTGGATCCAGCTGTCATTGAGAGTTGTGTTACAAAGTCGTCCATTTTTGGGCTCACATGGAAGCTGTTGAGTCTTGTTACGCTGCTAGGGTTTGAAGGAGGGGCTTCTGTTTGGTTCCTGTAGATATTCCCCTTTCTGATATAATCTTGCCTTAGTATGTTTTAACGTGTACTTGCCTTTCATGGACGTAGAACGAGTGTTTGTTTTCCCTCGGTGTGCCAGTCTAAGGCATTTATTGTGTAGTCACCCGGTCTTCATTTCGACCGTGATGGCATCATTGAAGATTCTCTTTGAGCAGCAATCGTATCTGGTTGTGTACAAAAGAGTAGAACTTCGCAACTGGGCCAACCATAGCATTCTCTTTCGGAAAGCGCCTTTGCTGAGATCCAGAGGAGTGGTTCTTCCCGACAGGCTCCAGAGCTCAGTCAATACGCCAGCTTCCTCTGGTTCAGACCTATCCCGTTTATACTTGACGTGAGGATACGGTTCACTGGTTTTATGAACTGTTGGATCCCCCATGACATTGTGGCTCCAAACAGGTCTTCATAAGATCTGCAACATACCAACTAATCCATCCCCAATAGCTTGCTTTTTCCAAAACACTTCCTTTGCTATTTGCTATACAATTATCATTATTCAATCGACATTCTGTTAATTTTATCAGTCTCAGAAAAATAAAAGAAGGCTGAGGTGCATTAGCCAGGATACAAACCTGCAACCTACATAGCGCCCTCAGACATTTAAACTGAGCATTTCACTCACTGAGGTAGCTCGCTTGACTTAACTTGCTAAACCCACTATATCAGCAACACAGGGAGTGCTAATTTTCATTCCGAGGAGGAGCTATGCCAAAGTTCAGCTTGCACGTCTTTCCTTGTGTCAAGCTTGGTTGTGGTTGAGTTTGGGCACCAAAGTGGTTTAAATGTGAGCAGACTTCATGCAAGGCCGCGTGAAACACTCGGAACATTTTTCATGGAAATATCAATTTTTGTCCTCCATTTAAATTAGATCTCACATCCACGTTGTTGAACACGTCATATATGATTGAGTGGCAAGGGGGTATTTTTCAGTGTAATTTCACTGAAGTCGCTCTCAGTAGTTTGTGCAGTTTTAAGGTGAGTGTAAAATGAGGATATTGAAAGAACACCAAGCTCGTTGTGTGAAGGCTCTCCAAGATAAGCTTTTGATTTGAAACTCCTCTTTCCCATTCAGTCGGTGAAACGTCTTCTTAATACCACTGTTTTCCTCTTAACATTATCACGCAGCTCACCCATTTTTCCCCTTCTTTTCAATATCTACCTCTGCGTTTTCTCTGTGCTGCTTCACTACTTTGAACTATTTTTTTTACACTCAATGATACAAGACTAGCCTGAAATTTCAGCGACCTCCATGAAGATATGTCATCGAGATTGGCACGCTTCCTGATCTTGGTGAAGAACTGGGGGACTTCTAACCACCTAAAGCTGAACCTGGACACCACTGAAATCCTTAGATATGGAAATTGGCCACCAGCACAAGTGATCCCAACTTGATTTTAGACCAGAAGATGTCTCCACAAACAAACACAACAAAAAGCAAAGGATTGTTCCCAGATTTGGATTTTACACAAGAATCGCAACTAGACACTTTGGAGACAACCTTAACAAATATACTCCGAATCTTAGGATGGATTTTCCCCTACCTAGGTTTCCACACATGTACAAGCTACAGCTAATTGTGTGCTCTTGCTCACTAGTACTACACAAACAGACTATACCTAGGAGCCTAGAACTCACTCCTAAGTAAATTATGAGGGCAAACCCTGGGGCCCGGGGTCTGCCGACACTTCAAACCCTGAAACACTGCCTTCTGACCTTTCACTGGTGCCCAATTTCTACAAAGCACGTTCTATGACACAGTGAGTACAGTACAAAATACAAACAACATTCCAGCTAAAAAAAATGTGAGACCCTCTCCCATGGGCGTAGCCGCGGTTCCAAAGCACTGCTGAAGCTAAAAGTACAATATTTCAAAAAAACCTTAAACTTTTTCTTTCCAAGCCAGCAAGCTATGGAACTCTCTCCCACACACATTTCGGAACTACAAGAACACCTAACTTTTTGGAATTTTCGGTCCCCCAATCTCCAAGAAAACACCCACTCACCAGCAAACTAGGGAATCAGAATGCAAAACACTATAATCGTTAATTTCAAAGACTGTAGTTATCCGATGTCGGGTTCTATGTGATACATAGACAACCTCCAAGAAAACTCCCATTTGATTTTTTTATTGATATATTTATTTTCAATTTTTACATAAAGTTAAGAGTATTTCAGCGAAGTAACTACTGCATACAAATAGCTTACAAAAATACAGTTACATAGGTTATTAAATATATCAATAAATAACACCATTAGACCAGTTTAAACAGACGTCTCACACATGAACATAACCCCACAGACTGCTATAGTCGTTGCCATGTAGATATGTGATGGCTGGCAAGCATCGGTAACAAGACGAGTAAGCCCCAAGGCAAACCCCTCAATCAAAAAACAACTGAACCACAATGTAGAACAAGATAAGAGGTCTTCCAGACAAGAACTCTTTTGTGGTCTATAGTTCTTACATATGTTCTTGCCACTTTAACTGTTATGCGGTCCTTTCGATCTTTGTACCCATCACTTAGCGTGCTATTCCTCCCAGGCAACAGTGAGGCAGCTACGGCTGAGCTGGCCTGGTGGCGGCTGTGCAGTTTTATGATGGATGCCACAAAGAGACTGAACACAACATCTTGCTTAATTGTGTTCTCCCAACAAACTCAATTCAAATGAATCTTTATTCGGACATAAAAATCCATACAAGAAATTCTCGTATACATTCTAATTCTCTAGCAGCATTGTACCAATATAAAACAAATCATTTTCAAAATATCCAGACATCATATCATAATTATACTCTAATCATAGTTTACTAGTTAGATATATACAGTTAAGCTCTCTTATACAAGAAGTTTTCTAGATAGGAGTTTTCCTTCATTTTATTGCACATATAGACGCCTCGTCAGGGGTAGTAAGCGCTATATAAATGCAATTACAATACAATACAATACAATATAATAGATGCAGCTTATACATAACAAACGTTTATGGTATTTAAATTACATACAAAGTTAAGAGCCTGATAAAAATTTACAAAAAAGAGTGCAATGTTGGGTAGACAGCAAATTTGGTATTGCATTGCCAACTTGATAAATTCTTAGCCCATGACCCCATTTGTGGAAATACAACAATAAAGTGCAAAGTGCATAGAAGGCGCCAAGTAAGATAAAACCTATCCTCTGTACAAGTTACAGTTGTTTAATAACTCTGAATAATATTAGGCATGTAACAGTTAAGGTAGCACTTTACAGATGGTTTAATATACTCTCTGGTTTCTCTCAGAATTTCTCTCTGGCCTATGACAATCGTTTTTAGTTCTATTTTTACTATAAGCTAATACTCTGTAAGGGCCATCAAGATTAAAATTAATGTATATAATTTTTATGAGATCTTTCACGTGAGCAAACAAAGGGATTTTATCCCTCCCACCGTAGGCCAAACAGTCCCTAGTATTTTAAGTGCATTTTGTTCCTGGCCCAATTTCCATACTAGGTCAAAGGAGCACTAGTATAAATGTTATCTCCTATATATGGAGTTCAAGTTCTTTATGAACGATATATGCTGATGTAGAATGGGGTACAGCAAGGAGCCTACATGAAAAGGTATTCTCCAGAATTTGTAGTGTTTTTGTTGTTGACAACCCCCACAAAGTAGCCCCATAATTAGAACTGCATTTACTTTTCTGCACTTGTAATATTTTTGGTATCGGTTTATTTCCAATTTTTGCCACAAATCTGAAAATGTCTTCTACATTTCTGGCGGATTTCATACAAGCAATTTTTAAGTGAGCATTCCACACATTGTTATTTGAAAAATGTACACCCAGATATGTAAAGTTTGCGACCTCTGTAGTTATCCGCCCTTTTAGTTGATGGGTCCATCTCTTTATGCTGCCTGTGCCACACACATTCACGAATGTTTGAGATGGATTGAGTCTCCTACCCCTTTCTTCCATAAAAGTGTTAAAGGCTTCAGTCATGGAGTATAGGCCGTTTGCAGTTCATGATAACAAAACTACATCATCTACATACAGTAGGGTTGACTGGCCGCTTTCCTATTTTGGGGGGGTCAGCATCTATTTGTTGAAGTAATAAATCAAACTCATTAATATATAAAGATATAGGAGTGGTGCGAGAATACACCCTTGCAGAATGTCTTTCATAATCTTAAAGCCTGGGTTACATTCTCCATTACCATCATAGTGAACATGTGCAGTCAGATAGCTATATAATTGCAAGAGAAAGGATATTATATCTGGTGGGGCTCCCAAATCAACCAATATTTTACAAGACTTTGAGTGACTGACAAGGTGGGAAGAGAATGTGGCCTAACGGCTAGGGCGGGCGACCTCGGAGGTGGTGAAGCGGGTTCGAGTCTCGGCAGAGATGCTCAACATTCTGTGATTCTGGGCAAACCACTTAATCTCCCCGTGCCTATCAAAAATGAATGTGTCCGTATGTAACGTAACTGGTGCTCATGTAAAGCGCTCTGATACCTCCGGGTCTAGTTAGCGCTATATAAAACTCCCCCCCAAAAAAAAAGGTCTAAGGTGCTGCTTAGATCTGCAAAGCAAAAATGAAGTCTACCCTTTTTGCTACTGTATATTTATTCACGATCAGGTTTAGGTTGATACATTGTTCTAATGTGAAGACCTCCTCGTCTAAAACCAAACTGTGCATCTGTGAGTATATTGTTGCCCTCGGCCCATGTTTTCAACATCTCCATTAATATCCTTCCAAGCACCTTAACTGAGGTATCAAGGAGGGAAATTGGTCTATAGCATTTCATGTCCCCTCAAGCTCCCTTTGTATATATGGGGACAATTATGCTTTCTGCCCACGTGACAGGTATACATTCCTTTGTAGCTGTTGTATATACTTGAGTTAATATAGGTTCCCAAAGCATGAGGTGTGACTTATATGTGTCTACAGGGACCCCTTCTTATTTGCACATTTCCCTAAGGCCACATTTACTTTGCCCTCCTTAATCAAAGTTAAAAAGGGGGTTTGTGAGATATTCTTATCATTGATAGGTCCCACAGTTATATTTTTCTGGGTTAAATATCTCAGTATAATGCGTCAACCAATCATCTGGGTGAATGTGAGTCGCTATAACAGGTGCGGTAATATCCATAAGGAAGGGTTTATGAATTGTTCTCTAGAATAAGGAGCTGTCCCTCAATGTAGCTGCTGGTTCCAGGTCTTCCCATGATTTCTCTCGTAAGTATTTTTTCTGTTTCTCTAGTGTATGTTTCTATGTCAATCGCAACTCTCTCACTTCTTTCCTATTCATAGGCATCGCCTGTAAGGTAAATTTAAGCTTATTACTCGCCCATGTGCAATGGCGGTCAAACCATGCCATTTTGCTAGCTTTGTTATTTTTAGTCTTAATTTTCAAGCTATCTGTTATAGCGTGAGTCAATTTGTGGAAAGCTATGAGTATTTGGCGTTAACAGTTATTCCATTCTGTACGTTCCATAAATTCTTCTCTATTTTCTCTAGTTTTTTTTCCCAACATCTCAGATTCATTTATACTAGCCCATCTTAGGGTGATCTCATTTTCCACTTTGAGCCAACTCACTGTCTGGGCTTCTATCGTATCTTTAATCTTGACTTTATAGACAAGGGAAAGTTGTTGATTGGCATTAAAAGGGGTTGGTAAAACCCTATATGAATCTAGCCTTATAAGACCAAATCTAGAGATTAGGGTATGGTTAATAATTCAGAAATGACCCGCCTCCCCGAAAGGTCGGTAACTCTACATTTTCTTTGCCTGTATTCTGTACCATCAATTCCAAATCCTACTTAAACCTTAGTTCATTTAGAGACTCCCCATATACATCATGCGTGAAGTGTGGTTGGCCATTTCCCTGCTCGTCTATATGCTCGCAAGCTTTATCAGTTGGGATTTAGCATTCAGTAATATTGAAATCTCCCACCCAAATATTAATATGGGTGGCTATGTCTTTTACAAATATTTTTAGCGTCTTTTGGAGGGAATGCACCACTGCACTCTTGTTATTGTCAAGCTTTTTATTGTAATAATGAATCAATACAACATCCGGCTCGTTATGTAACCGAAAATACAAAATCTGAAAAGTTGGGGAACATGTGTATGACTTTATCAACGTGTACGGGCTTAAGGTGGAAATCAATACCAACAGGCCTTCTTTTGCTCTTCCTCTAGGTGAAGGGTCAGACGGTGTGATAACTAGGCCTGGGCGGTGAACTCCGCTCGCGGAGTTTGCAGAGTTTTCTGCACTCCGCGTTACGCGGAGATCGCGCAGTTCCCAAAAACTCTGCTTTGTGCAGCGGAGTGGAGTTTTTTTCCTTGCTTGTGTTCACCAACGCCAAGTTGGCGAGCGTGAGCAAGGAAAATCAACTTCCCGGCGAGATTTTTCCTCGTTCGCGATCGTCAACATCAAGTTGGCGAGCGCGAGCGTGGAAAATAAACCTCCCGGCGAGATTTATCATCGCGGGGGTCAGGTTTCTCATTGCGAGTGGTCATGTATGCTCGCGACCACTCGCGTTGAGAAACTGCCAGTTCGTGTTGAGAAAGCTTCCGCTCGAGTAAAAATCTACTCGAGCGGCAGAAAAGGAAAGGAAAGCCTGCGCTATGTATGATGCCGTTCGCGATGATCACACAGTGCGGACAAGCATCCAGCACTGTGCAATCACCGCAAACAGCATTTTTCTCTCAAACTCCGCCACTCGCGGAGATCCGCGTCGTGCGGTGGAGTTTTTTTACCACATCGCCCAGGGTTAGTGATAACTGAAGTATAAATATTTATTAAAAAAATTATCGGTATGCCACATCTCTTGTAAACAAATTACATCTGATGTTTTTAAAAAAAAGTAAGACATTCATTGTTCTCTATCTTGTTCTTTACTCCGGCAATATTCCATGACATAAATGTAAAATTCTTATTCTGTGAAGTTGGATACAAATTATCCGATGCTATGGGAGGTCCTACTGAATGAATAAGAGTAACATCCTCTGTAATGTTTCCTGTCGGGAAAATTAACTGATTCGTATTAATATCAGCGTCACTCTAGCTCCTCACAACCACTAAGAAGAGTATATTCTATTTGGACATTCCCATGAGGGGGGGTGCTACAAGCTTGACTGCTCATAACTGGTTTTGAACAATGAGATATTCCTCCGTCTTGTCTCATGTTCGGTTTATACAAGAAACCCAGAAGTACAGGAGCGATTTTATACTCTTTAGCCGTAGGCTTATTTAGTTGTCTACGATAGAGATCAGTTAAAAGTATTTTAACCAATGCTAGACATTGGACATTTTTCACAATAAAGTCTCCTGTTTCCTGGAGTGTCCAACCCATGCCAATCGTCGAAACATGATGATATCTTGACTGAACACATCCAAGGAGCATATGCCCTGTGGCATCCAGTGCGTTGCCTTGTTACGTTGTCCTGCCCACGACTCTGATGTACATGCTTTCAATTATGGTACATTTTTCACAATAAGTACATAAGGTGTGGCCTCTGGGGGCAAATGTAGGTGGGCTTGAGCAGAGATTGTCTCCTTATATTTCCCTGATTCTGCCAAAACCCGTGCTTGGGGCTCACAAACAGGGACAGGGACAGGGACGGGTGCTGTTAGCACCCTCTTCCGTGTTGCCGTTTCATTATCTTCTGATGAGCTCATTTGACTCCCCCCCCCCCCCTTCCTTCTGTCAGTACCATCGTTGGTAGAGAACTAGTTGCAGCCAACCCAGACGCAATGGTAGTTATCGAAGTGCTAACCAATGTATTATGTTTCCCTAGGGAGTCATTAATTGATTTTTCAATTACAGTTACACATTCTTTTATCTACCTTATTTCTGTTTGGAGCTTTTGCTCAATATTAACAATTTTGTTATGCAATCTTTTGAACAAAGGCTCTAGATTATTTAGTGTAGGGGTAATCCTTGACATGGTCTATGTTGTGATACAATGTATCATTTCCATCTTGGTTTGATGTTTCCTATGATTTCTGCTTTGCTAATCTCATAGGTCTAATGGTGGGAGCTTTCACTGGCTGATTACTTGATATGGCAAATTCAGCGGGGTCTTCAGGAATTGGTAACTCTGTTATAACTAGACTGTCATTTAATACGGACAGCGTTGAAATAATGTTGGGATTAGCGTCTGATATTACTACATTGCTGGATTGCTAGACCCAGCAACATGAACTTCGGCTAAGACCTCTCGTAGTGCGTGTTTTGTGGCCACGAGCTTGGCCTTAATATCAACGATGTCCTCATTCACTCTGCCCATGGCATCTCTTAGGTAATTAGGTATCACGTTAGACGTTTTAGCAGACTTAGTCTTATTTCCTGTAAATTCTTGGCTTTGTTTACATTCCCCCATAATCACACCAAATCTCTTCTTAAACAAATGGGAACAGGAGATAGTCTCACCGTATTCTTCCAAAACCAGAAGCCAAGAGGGGGACTCGGCACGGCTTTGGTCAACCACGGATGGGCCCAGACAGGCCCGCCCTTGGCGTCTGCTTAGCCTGGGTGCGACCCCACACATCCAGCGGAGTGTTGACCAGCGCTAAGTAGCTAGGGTGACTAGAGTTTCAGAATGAAAAGCCGGAACGGCACAGACATAGAAATAGGACTAAATGTCCTATTAGGTCTCAGGGTTTCTTATATACAAATATATATTATATATATATATATATATATATATATATATATATATATATATATATATATATATATATAGTTATATATAATTGTGTTCTTTTAAAAAAATATGTATTTTCACATTACTGCCCTTTCTGCGAAGAGCTCCAGGGTCCGGCTACTGCTGGGCCTGGCCTTGCCCTATGGCCTCTGCAGCCCTGATTCACACCTCATTAAATCCTGCTGTACTTCTTAAATGAGGCGAAGCAGCACAGCAGGAGAGTTTAAAGAAGTGAACTTCTGTCCCCATTTCTAAGAGGGCCAGTCAAAATGTGAGCCTGCATAACAGTGTGATTAACGTGCAGGTTCACCCGACCCTCCCTTAAAAACCGGGACATTCCTTTAAATAACCCAGGCACTACCCAAAAAACGGGAAATTTCTTCAATTTGAAGAAAAGTGTCGGGACACTTCTCCAAAAACGGTGACCGTCCGGGGAAATCCTGGACATCTGGTCGCCCTATTTAGAGCGCTATGGCGGCGTTGCGGGAAGCGGCCCCTCCTCCTTCGTGCAGTGCAATCTGGGGATTGGGGTCCCCCCAGTCCAGGCAAAAACAAGCAGCAGAGGTACACTGCGTCCCCAGACAGGAACTCAACTTTATTTTTTAATTTTTAGTTTTTTAATTAGGACAACAGAGACAAGAATTAAAATGTTGCACATAAATACATAGAGAAAGAAAAACATATCCGATGTCCGGATTTCAAATTTTTTAAACCCCCCCCCCCACCCCGGTGGATCTCCTCAAAAAAAGAAAAAAATACACCAAGCAAACATAGGGGTACTTCACATCACAATAACAGTTAATCCTTATTTAACCACTTAGTTAATGGTTCCCATATCTTTTCCCCCTTTGCCCTTGCCGTACTTCCTCTTCTCCTAAACACAGAAATTTCCCAGTTGTAAAGGAATACTAATTTACCAAACCACACATGTATCGAAGGAGGATCCTGATCGAGCCACGCAGTAGCCAAGCAAAGCCGCAATACAGCCATTGCAATATACACCAACTTCCTATCGGCCTCCTCCATTTCCTGACTACAGATCCCTAACATTATAACCTGGGGGGTCAATGAGACTAAATATCCCAGTACAGATTCTAGACGCGGTTCGATTTTAGCCAACAATTGAGAAAGACCAGGGCAGGTGGCAAACATATGTGCACTATCTGCGGCCAGCAACCCACACCGAGAACAGTGTATCCCGAGGACCCCCCCATCGATGAATGCGCGCCGGAGTTATATATAAGTTGCACCATGTCTTATAACATTGTACCTGCAGACTTGCTGAGATACATGCCGTTTGGCTGAACAATAGAGAATCTTCACATTCTCCCTGCCGGCTTGTAAAATCATTTGCCATCTGTCAAAATGTTTGGCTAAATCATCGCCCATCTTCCCATTTAGAAGTTTATATAAAGATGATGTAGATTGACCCCCAATGATCAAATTTAATAAGGGAATTCTGTTCCGGGAAATGAGTTTTTTAGTGAGGAAATCCCTTATCTATAAATATTTTTAAAAATATTTGTTCTTGATCCCGAATCTCTCTTTTATAGCCTCAAAAATTTGTATTTCGGCATTGAATATAAGCGTCCCTATACACAGGATACCTTTCTCAGTTCAGTGTTTAAAATATGCATCTTGAAATATTTCCGGAAGTAATGTATTATTTGCTAGAGGGGAATATATATGCAGCCGCCCAATCCCAGCCTTTTTCCTGACTGCTGTCCAGACCCTATAAGCACCAAGCAAAACCTTAAATTTGACCCTCTTGAAATAGGAAAAATCTATGTGGCGCATGAGAAGTCCTCTAGCTTCTATCCCATAAATTAGATGGTAAATTGATATTTCCCCACATCCCGGATTGCCCCCTTTTAACAGTTCCCCCATCTATTTCAGCGCGGTTGCCCAATAATAAGTTTGAAAATTAGGGACAGACCACCCTCCCTGTCTCTGGTTAGAGTCATTTATCTAAGAGCCTTTCTGGGGCGCTGCCCCGCCCATAGAAAACATGAAACTAACTGGTCTAGTTTCTGGAACCAGGTTTTATTTATATCTAAAGGGATTGCTCTAAAACAATATAAGATTTTAGGCAAAAATATCCTTTTAATGACATTGCTTCTCCCAATTAGTGTCAAATGTAAATTATTCATTCTTCTGGAATCTGATTTGATTTTCTGTAATAATGGTGTCAGATTAATATCAACGATATCCTCGGATTTAGAGCTTATTTCTATGCCGAAGTATCTAGCACTTGGTACTATCCGCTGATCCACTAAAATGATTTTGTCATTAATGACAATTTGAGTTTTATATTCATTCAAGTGATAACCTGATATATTACCGAATTGCGATGTTAAGTTATTTATTTCTTCTAGAGCAGAGCGGGGATCAGCGGTTATAATGGCTGGGTCATCGGCATATGCCAACATTTTGACATTTCCCCCTCTAGCATGAACAGGTTGAATTTTTTGATCTTCCAGAATCTTCCTAATTAAAGGGTCAATGTAGATGGCAAATAACAGGGGGGAGCACGGACAACCTTGTCTCGTACCTTGTGTTATATTAATTATCCCCGACTGAGCTCCCATCATGGTGCATTAAGTACATAATGTCTGAGCCCCTAAAATTCAATGTAGTCTCCACACACAGGTCACGCCCACATCAGTTTCTAAAAATGTGGAATACAGGCAACCACTCCACTGAGTAATGAAAGTCATGTGAGAGCAGAGTACACCAACCTAAACTGTTAAAATGTATACAGTAAGAAAAATGTCAACACAAATAAATGTGAATTTTCAGTCAGCCGGCCTGACTGGAGCATCCTCAATAATTATAAAAATCAAATCCATGGACCCTGAGTACATACGTCACGAGCACTGAAGAGGCGCCAGGAATCATGGCTGGCAACTTACCAAGGCCGGCTCTTGCTATTTTCTTATCTTGATGCCCCTTTGATTATTTTTTAGATTAATGCTTATTTTTCCTCATTTGCTTCTTTCATTAAAAAATGTATTCGAATGGTGTAATTCTTTTATGGTTGGAATTAGTGTAAATTGTTATATACCGTAGACTCATCAGAGATAATGCACTTCTGGTGGTGAAGTGATGTCTGTAATGCTATAATGGCAAATGTACTCTTTTCCTGGCAGCATGGTATATAGAGAGTTGTTTAATGAAACTTAAGGGGACCCTCCTGCAAAGTACATGGAGCCTCCCCTCCTCGGGACTCACTCAGCAGCTCTCAGGCCAGGCTACTGTGTTGAGAGTGCCCTCTGGAGCACCCCCGGCTGCAGGGGGCTTTGTTACGCCACTGGGTTCGGATCCCCCACAGAGCTATCCAGGACATTTTAGATCAGTTGTGCTTTCAAGTGACTCCATAATTTCATTTAAATAATGTGATCTGAGAATGTCTGTATTTGCTTTACTTAAAAAATTATATTAAACACACACAATCTACATTGTGCGTACATAGCATTTTTGAACCCTCACCATCATCTTCTGGGATGTATTATTGAAATATCATGTTTTCTGTATTATTTGACCATAATATTAGTGGTCGAAAGGAATGGAAATACTTTTGGAAAGTGCATCATTCACCGCTCCGGACATCTGGCCCTAAGAACCTTGTAAAAGGCAAATTAACCAAAGCTGGGTGACCACAATTGTTTGAAAAAATGTCATCAAGTGAGCATTAAAGTATTATATGCTGTTTAGGTTTAGGAATAGGTTCAGAGCTAGAGTTTGAGTTCTAGGGCTAGATTTATGTAACGACTATGATTGGTTTAGGTGTTTTGTTAATTTTTACTATGTGATATGTAGTTTACCATTGCCCTGTGACAAACGTGATTTGTCCAGGTGGTATTTAGTTGACTCTGGGGGTTCGCAAAAGCTACTCAGGGGGTCTGTGACTGCTTAGGAAATTAAATAACATTAACAGATTAATGAAGTGTGAGTGGCGTAATGCACCCCCTGCAGCCCTGCGGTGAGGAGGGGGATAAATAAAGAAGCAAAATGTAAATTCAAAGGCTAACGATTAAGTGGATCCTCAGATATAGCATCGATATTGGGTGACCTCAATTGAATTTGGAAAAGCTCCAACCTTCCCATTAAAATGAAAATTTAGGATTTTTTTTATATTTGGGAATTAAATAAATTATTTCATAATTTGTGTATTTGTTTGATGAATGTTTGTTTCTGTATTTCATGTGTATTGTTCTGCAACTCAAGCGAAAATGCTGAGGCCGGGTCCCCGGACTACAGTAATGGTTCAGTTGGGGTCCCAGGTTCCAGGAGGGATTAAGAGGGCAGAAGTCAAAAAGTTAAGAACCACTGATTTAGGCGATCCAGCATGTTCTGTGTTCCACTGGTCCTAGGTGGATTTTCATCATCTTGTTTATTCCTCTTATCCTCCTCTTCGGTTTTCAGGACAGCCCCCAGCCGTCCGACGTCACGGTGGGCGTGTGCGAAGGACAGCCCCTGGCCATCCGAAACACGACCACTTATTAATTCTCCCGCACAGCAGGAGAATTTGCGCAGTGCCGAAGGGGTCAAGTTGCCCTTAAAGGGATTCATGTTACTTAGTGTGAAGTTTAATGTAACTCACCTATTGAAGTGCGTCAGATATATATAGAAGAGTGCTTCTGTGCAGATTCACAATTTTTCTTTTTTTTTCCTAAGTGGAAAAAGCCCCTGTTGTGCATCCTAAGAATGGGATGTACGATGTTACAACGCAAGTTTTTACAACGCGTACCGTTACATCGCGGTCGTTACAACGACTGCGATGTTACCACGCCATGTCTTTACAACGCAAGTCTTTACATCGACTTGCACTAGATGGCGTGCTAACATTAGAAAAGCGTAATTTACTATTCCAACTCCAGTCCACTTAACAGTAGGGAAGGTGTTGGGATAGTAAACTACACTATTTGTAATGTTAGCACGCCATCTAGCGCAAGTCGATGTAAAGACTTGCGTTGTAATGGCATGGCGTGGTAACATGCAGTTGTTGTAACGATTGCGATGTAACTGCATCACGGTGTACTAACCGCGATGTAAAGGTTGCTCCCCTAAGAGCGTTTTGGGCGATGGTTTGTTCCACTTTTTGCCCCGGAGAGGGATTTTCTCTACTCTGCTATAGGAGCATGTCTCCGACAGTTTCTGTGGTGTGAAAGGGGTCGAGATAAGTTTGTGGTTGTTCACAATCTGGCAAGAGAAACTCCCTTTGCTTGCTGAGGATTTAGTCCAGCATGATATTACACGACAGAGAGTTAACACGAGGAAAATAAAAAGGATTTGTGATTGCAATGTCACATTTTGTGAATCCCTTGCCATCTTGAATCCATCTATGTGCACTTATAAATCAGATTTACAAGCCTAAAGGGCTTCGCGAAGCGGGCCATTTCTGGCACGTGGCAAGAGTTCCCAGCCTTTTAAAACAGGAGTAAATATAGCCCAAAAACTTTCAAAATAAATGACTCTTCCTTATTTTGCATGTGAAATGAAGACGATCTGCTTTTTTGATGATTCTAAATGTTGTGCCGCTGGTTTGGTCTAATTACGCACTTCTCCATGCAGTGCCCGATTCACCCAATTTGGCTGATTATCATGTAGGAGGCTGAAGAGAACAGTTGTCTGTAAACTACATTTATTTTAAAACACACAACTATAAATCTATAACCATGTGATGATTTTGGCTATTCCCCTTTTTTATGTAGACTATGGAAAAGAAAGAAGAGAAAGTGACATCTGATGAAGAAGAGGAGAAGAAAAGGGAAGGGGAGGAGGAGAAGGGAGAAGAAGAGGACTATGATGACCAGGAGCATGAAGAGGGCAGGCTTTCGCTGTCGAACCCTTATAAAACAGCGCAATGTTTGTAGATATCGTGTAGTGGTAAAATGTAGGGGTGGGTGGAACTTGCTGAGTTACATAAAAACTCTGCAAGATTCCGCGGAGTTCCGCCAGCGGGCAGAATATAATACCGCTCGTGCTTCAATTTAGGGCCGGTAGCACGTGCATCACTACAAAATAAGCTTGAACATGCGCCATGCGTGGCCATTGGTGTTTATTTTTCTGCTGCTCCAGTTGAAAATGTACTAGAGCCGTAGCAAATCTACTCGAGAGGCAGCCCTGTGACCGACACTGCCTATGTTAGAAAATCGTGCTAGGGGATGCCAAATCTCACTCACTCTCACCAGCTCTTAGATTCTGGAGCCTGGCGGGAGAAAAATTCCACCATGAGGCGAGAGGCGTAAAGGGTTTTTTGCATAGCTTGAACAGAAAGGACTTGTAAGCATTTTGTACACAGACGGAGCACCGTTTCTGATGCTTATTCAGTAGGCTGTGAGCATCATGGTCAAAATAGCTTCTGCCATTGTATGCCACTTTTGTTTAGTAACTTTTGATTTTTTTGGGCTAGAAATGACTTATTTAGTCGAAATCTGAAAATTATGGGATGAATGCTTTGTTCTGTGGCTTGTGCGGTGAATCCATAATCAAACCGAAATCTTTGTGACTGCTGAATCACATATTTCCATTGTTGTGAACCATATAATTATTTACTTGGAATTCTAATAATCCTTATTAGTCATGAACTTTTCCGCGTGCTCGAATGTGGTTTTATGTCTTATATTGAAGCTCAAGCTCACCTATATCAGACTGGATTGTTATGGCAAAGATCCGCAGGACTTTATTTATTTCCAAATAAACCTTCAACCTCTGCATCCCCATTAGGGTTGCTGCTGATGCCAGCAGCTTTCAATGGCTCCTATGTGATGCCGTATCTTCAAGTCTTGGCATCTGAAGCCTTCATATCTTTATACTGTCGCTGTCAGATGCCATCGCGCCTGTACGAGGTCCATACATTTGGTAGACACCTTTAGGCCACCAGCTTTCACATTCAAACTGACCTCTACTCACCTACTTCCAAAAAGTAAGTGGCCAACTACCTACTTGAGGAATAAATGGTGTAAATCAAGAATATCACTGGCTCTGTGGCAGCTTCCATGTTTCCTGGCATCTTGTCCCAGCACAGCCTCCAGGGTTCCATCATGGGATAAGAAGGAGGCTGGGCAGCAGACAGATTCCCTCCTTCTCAAATTCTTGGACATGGCTAATTAGAGGGAAAATGTCCTGCGATCGATGAGTGTTGTTACTAAAATTAGAACATTGGAGCCGCCGCTACATTCCATATCGTAAAGTCCAGCGTCATCACTCATTCTTAGCGACAAATTTCAGGATGCAGCAACCACATGACCTTATTATTCTCTCTGCGTCTTTGATTACGATTATGTTTATAGCATGGGTCAAGCCACATGTCAGTCCTCCCAAGTGTAGAAATGTGTTCGTAAAGCATAGAATGCCCACACTGGATCCAGCATTTCTTATTAGCACTCATGACCCCGAGAGCCAATCAAAGACCAAATGCATTTTAATGCGTACCCTTGGAGGGGCAGTCACCAAAACTGGATAGACTGGTAAGGTCTTCCCCCGAGGCATCCGAGCATTGGCCGCCTACAATGACACTTGCCCAATGGGCCAACGCTTCCATATGATTTGGAAATTGACTGAACTAGATGTGTAAAGTGTACCTAACCTTTTGGAAAGTCCATTTTTTTTGCAGTCTATTATTGATGATGTACTGAGGAGAGATTTTTCGGGATGGGTGATTTTTCGGGTGGGCCCATCCCAGGCTTATTAAAATACCTCTGTACTGGCAAAGGCTGTGCGGCGAGAAAACAAGTCCCTGAGGAGATTTAAAAGGAGGAAGGGTATAGACCGCATTCTTGATTTTTCTTGTCTACCATGCCAGTTCCACCAGAATTAATGCAACTTCCACTTCCATGGATACAAATGGTGGTTCAGAAAGCCAGTTCTATAGCCACAGCAAGCACCAGAATGATTGCATTTTCCTATGGAAGTGGAGCTTGCAGAGGCCACCATGGGTGCCGCTTCCTTCCTCCTCAGCACTCGCACTCGTCTTTAAGGACTTCATCCAGTCGTTTTTATGTTTTCGAAGCATTTTATAGTCCACTGGGACCGTGAGGTATTGGGTATTGGGAAGCTTAACATAATAGTGCAGTTGCATCAAAACATTTCCAATCCAATCCAATATTTCTTTATTTCGGTTATTCGCCATAAAAGAACAAACACAGATATATACAAGCGGTTAAAATGGTTACAAAGTTAAAAAATATTTCACAAACCATAGAAGCGGAAATGCAGCTTACGACATTGGGGTGGTTGACAATAAACTGGTGGTCGGTGCGCTGTGCATGGTTAGGGTGAGTCAACTGGAGGACTTTGTGACTTCAGGGTCCATCAGGGAGAAGGTTGACAAACGTAAGGGATGTATTCTTCGAAACTGAGGAGCGTCAACTTTTTAAAGGTATATTTCAATTACTTCCGTTAGCAAAATAAGTTATTTTGAATTAACTTGGAGTTTATGGTCTTTGAAGGGACACATTAAGCATTAGAAGGGCGCCCACTCAGGACATCCCACTGGCAGTACGAGTGGTGAAGGTGACCATATTGATGCCACCTGGTTTAAGCTTGGGCATCCTTTCCAAGGTGCATTTCAATGTAAGTGTAGGGGCCCAGGTCTACTGAGGAGTTGTAGTTTACTCCATAAAATGTCTGCTTTTATTCAAAGCCTTTTGGCATGAGGTATGTCCTCAGTGCAGTAACTTGATCTAATGGCAAGGGCTGCTTCTCTTTTACAAGTTCATTCTCCCTCAGCAGCTGGATCTGGTTGCTGCGCCCCCCAGAGGCAGGCCAGACTGTTGGGAATACTGGAGATGTCTTGGCAGCTCATGCATCTGGAAGTCTGGTGAGGCTACCACAAAAACAAGTGCCCATCTCAACACAACGTTTGGCTGGAAACCGGGGCAGCAAGAGCCCCCGAGGACAGAGCCCAGTGGGAAGACTGATGCTCAGAATTCAAGCCACCAACAGAGATTCTTGAATCATTTGAGACATTCAGAACTCGGTCCACTAAACCGAGACAAGAGTGTTTTTAAAAATCCTATTTCATTTTAAAGTAACATTATTGAAACAACTTTGACTACAGCATCCTGAAGTGCCAAACCAAAGAAAATTCTAACTTTTCAGTTGCACATAAGAGCTGCACATATTCCATCTTCTCTGCTGGTTTTAACATTAAGGTTGTTTGTTTTTATTCACCATGTGACTGACATACACCCTTCCAGGTCAGTTACACCAATGAGCCCCAAACCGTCAGCGTTTTTTTAACATCATGGAGCTGTGATGTCTGTCTTTGAAGAACAAAGGCGCGTTTAAAATGTTGTTAGCTTGGATGAGCCCCTGTTTGTGCCTGACTTCTGCATTGCCAATGTGCACTAAAGATCTGCCCGTCGACAGGGGGTCTACAGCTTGTTATTGGATGTGCCTACCCAGTTCTAATAAATTCCAGACTTTGCGTCTCAGAAAAGGCCTTAATTTAATGCCAGCTTTTTTAGTTGTGGATTGCTCCAGTAAATCTAATTTGGTTTAGAAGTAAATGAGAAACAGTTAAAGAAGACCCCTTTTAAAATGTTTTCGAATGGGGCAAAAGTGAGCGAGGTGATTTTATAAAAATTGACTCGTTTGGTTAGAGACAAAGCTAGCTCTGTGGCTTGGGGTGCCATTTTGTGTAAATACCTTGCACGGTGCACAAAAGGGAGCGGCATGAATTTGCAGCTAGAGTAAATTAGTTTACTTACGTAAAAAGGAACGGACAAGGCGGGTATTTGCCTCAAACCAACTACTGTCTTTCTCATTGACAAAGTGAAACAAAGGTGGTCTTTTCTGTGATGAAAATAGAACTTGCTAATTATATATTATCGACATCTTTGGACAAAGACTAGAAATAAATACTTAACGCTCCATTCTCAGACAAAACCAGTAGAGGGAGCTGTTCACTTGGTGATGGATGCGGTTGGACCATTGTATTTTCTGTCTTGTGTTTTCTCCCTAGTATCGGAAGCAAAACAAGGTAGCGTCGTCTTTGATTCTGTCTTCTAGGCAGTACATGGGGTAGAGAAGAAGGACGGGGTGGGATAATCTATGATTCTCTTTAGCGGGTGGACAGTCCATCATCCTCATTAAGAGTCCTAGAATACATACCCCGAAGTGCGACCCCCATCGCAAGTGTAGAAAATGTCGCAGATGGTGACTGTGTTTGCCATTTGAGACTGAACACAATTTTGGATTAGAAGAACGTTTCAGATGTACTTATTTTCTGAATGATTTCTTCCTCCGTATCTTATACACATGGTTATGTGTATTCTTTACCAGAAAATAACAAATGTTTTACTTTCCCCATCTTAGCCTTTATTCCTATCTTCTGAAAATAGAGTTCTCTTTTTTTAACCTTTCTTCTCTGAACTGTTTCGATAAACTGCTTATGCACCTTATTTTAATAGCTTTTTTCTGTGTATGTAACGGTTTGAAAGTCAGCCAATGTGCCTTGGGGTTCGCGTTTTTAACGACTGCATGAAGCTTGGGAAAGAAACGCTCTCCAGCAGTCGGAGGCCAAACCCCAACATTTTTGAGGTATATTATTATTATTATTTTAATTGTGAAAATAGTCTCCACTTCAGACCCACTTGCAACAGCGCCTGGATGTCAGTAAACTTCAGGCCACTTCATGTTTTAGAGTCTCTTGGTATGATTGAGACTAGAACGGCACATATTTTCTAATAAAAAAAACATGTTGTGACTGGAATGTTTTGTCTTCCTGGAATTCGTGAAGAAATATCATACAATTTATCAGTTCATCTCGGAGAATATTTGTTTAGCCTGCGTTTTGTAGGGGGTTGTTCCTCTTTTCTTTATTCACCATAACATTAAAATCGGGTGGTACCAGCTGCCTCTTAAACTTAGTTCCCTACTAATCTCGTGACCAAGAGCTCACCAACAAGCTCCAAACATAGGTGTTTGTGGCTGTAGCACCTGCAACAGATGCCTGGCTTTGACTGTTCGGTCAGGGGTTTTGCCTTGGAGTATTTTTTCATTCTGAAGTTGGTTTTTTTGTGTTTTGGTTTTAAACATTAATATGAGTGTAGGCAGAATATAAAAGTACCGATTTTTTTGGTTTTTCTTTTTTTCTTCAGCTTCTACAAAAGAGCAGGTTTTTGCAATTTGTCACACATTTACTTTGCTGAATATTTGTCAGCCTGCTTGTGTTAAAAAAACATTACATCCTTCAGACGTTATACCTTCTATGTGACATCAGAGACGTTTTAGTGCAGTGACAAAGTGAACAGTTGCCCAGGGCCCCCATCTTCCAAGGACCCCCCCCCCCCCTGGGAAAGTGAGCTTTTTCTCTAGCTCACTTTCACTTTCACTTTTGTGTATTTTTGTATTTTAATATGTATTATATAATTCAATATTGTTAAGCAACGGAGGGCTTGAGTTAGCAAAAAATGTGCATTAAAATTCATTTAGTTACCTCACATACGACCCTCAAATACTTCTTGCCCGGGGCCCCCAAAATCCTTAAACGGACACTGCTGACATTTAATTATGATCCTCGTGATCTTATTTTCTGGGGTTCCTGAATGTGCCGAGCATCTATCTCTGTAGTCCTTTGATGAAAACAAAGAGAACTGCATCCTGATTCAAAATGGCTCCTCCGCATAGTGGCCTGTCAACTCTGCATTTCCATGGAGATGCTATCAAAGAAACCAGGACAACCCTTCTTTCGCTGCCTCTTTGTTGCACATACCAGAAGAGGCAATATTTTAACCCAAGGTAAGTGTAAGTGGATCCAGCTGTCATTGAGAGTTGTGTTACAAAGTCGTCCATTTTTGGGCTCACATGGAAGCTGTTGAGTCTTGTTACGCTGCTAGGGTTTGAAGGAGGGGCTTCTGTTTGGTTCCTGTAGATATTCCCCTTTCTGATATAATCTTGCCTTAGTATGTTTTAACGTGTACTTGCCTTTCATGGACGTAGAACGAGTGTTTGTTTTCCCTCGGTGTGCCAGTCTAAGGCATTTATTGTGTAGTCACCCGGTCTTCATTTCGACCGTGATGGCATCATTGAAGATTCTCTTTGAGCAGCAATCGTATCTGGTTGTGTACAAAAGAGTAGAACTTCGCAACTGGGCCAACCATAGCATTCTCTTTCGGAAAGCGCCTTTGCTGAGATCCAGAGGAGTGGTTCTTCCCGACAGGCTCCAGAGCTCAGTCAATACGCCAGCTTCCTCTGGTTCAGACCTATCCCGTTTATACTTGACGTGAGGATACGGTTCACTGGTTTTATGAACTGTTGGATCCCCCATGACATTGTGGCTCCAAACAGGTCTTCATAAGATCTGCAACATACCAACTAATCCATCCCCAATAGCTTGCTTTTTCCAAAACACTTCCTTTGCTATTTGCTATACAATTATCATTATTCAATCGACATTCTGTTAATTTTATCAGTCTCAGAAAAATAAAAGAAGGCTGAGGTGCATTAGCCAGGATACAAACCTGCAACCTACATAGCGCCCTCAGACATTTAAACTGAGCATTTCACTCACTGAGGTAGCTCGCTTGACTTAACTTGCTAAACCCACTATATCAGCAACACAGGGAGTGCTAATTTTCATTCCGAGGAGGAGCTATGCCAAAGTTCAGCTTGCACGTCTTTCCTTGTGTCAAGCTTGGTTGTGGTTGAGTTTGGGCACCAAAGTGGTTTAAATGTGAGCAGACTTCATGCAAGGCCGCGTGAAACACTCGGAACATTTTTCATGGAAATATCAATTTTTGTCCTCCATTTAAATTAGATCTCACATCCACGTTGTTGAACACGTCATATATGATTGAGTGGCAAGGGGGTATTTTTCAGTGTAATTTCACTGAAGTCGCTCTCAGTAGTTTGTGCAGTTTTAAGGTGAGTGTAAAATGAGGATATTGAAAGAACACCAAGCTCGTTGTGTGAAGGCTCTCCAAGATAAGCTTTTGATTTGAAACTCCTCTTTCCCATTCAGTCGGTGAAACGTCTTCTTAATACCACTGTTTTCCTCTTAACATTATCACGCAGCTCACCCATTTTTCCCCTTCTTTTCAATATCTACCTCTGCGTTTTCTCTGTGCTGCTTCACTACTTTGAACTATTTTTTTTACACTCAATGATACAAGACTAGCCTGAAATTTCAGCGACCTCCATGAAGATATGTCATCGAGATTGGCACGCTTCCTGATCTTGGTGAAGAACTGGGGGACTTCTAACCACCTAAAGCTGAACCTGGACACCACTGAAATCCTTAGATATGGAAATTGGCCACCAGCACAAGTGATCCCAACTTGATTTTAGACCAGAAGATGTCTCCACAAACAAACACAACAAAAAGCAAAGGATTGTTCCCAGATTTGGATTTTACACAAGAATCGCAACTAGACACTTTGGAGACAACCTTAACAAATATACTCCGAATCTTAGGATGGATTTTCCCCTACCTAGGTTTCCACACATGTACAAGCTACAGCTAATTGTGTGCTCTTGCTCACTAGTACTACACAAACAGACTATACCTAGGAGCCTAGAACTCACTCCTAAGTAAATTATGAGGGCAAACCCTGGGGCCCGGGGTCTGCCGACACTTCAAACCCTGAAACACTGCCTTCTGACCTTTCACTGGTGCCCAATTTCTACAAAGCACGTTCTATGACACAGTGAGTACAGTACAAAATACAAACAACATTCCAGCTAAAAAAAATGTGAGACCCTCTCCCATGGGCGTAGCCGCGGTTCCAAAGCACTGCTGAAGCTAAAAGTACAATATTTCAAAAAAACCTTAAACTTTTTCTTTCCAAGCCAGCAAGCTATGGAACTCTCTCCCACACACATTTCGGAACTACAAGAACACCTAACTTTTTGGAATTTTCGGTCCCCCAATCTCCAAGAAAACACCCACTCATGGGGACAATTATGCTTTCTGCCCACGTGACAGGTATACATTCCTTTGTAGCTGTTGTATATACTTGAGTTAATATAGGTTCCCAAAGCATGAGGTGTGACTTATATGTGTCTACAGGGACCCCTTCTTATTTGCACATTTCCCTAAGGCCACATTTACTTTGCCCTCCTTAATCAAAGTTAAAAAGGGGGTTTGTGAGATATTCTTATCATTGATAGGTCCCACAGTTATATTTTTCTGGGTTAAATATCTCAGTATAATGCGTCAACCAATCATCTGGGTGAATGTGAGTCGCTATAACAGGTGCGGTAATATCCATAAGGAAGGGTTTATGAATTGTTCTCTAGAATAAGGAGCTGTCCCTCAATGTAGCTGCTGGTTCCAGGTCTTCCCATGATTTCTCTCGTAAGTATTTTTTCTGTTTCTCTAGTGTATGTTTCTATGTCAATCGCAACTCTCTCACTTCTTTCCTATTCATAGGCATCGCCTGTAAGGTAAATTTAAGCTTATTACTCGCCCATGTGCAATGGCGGTCAAACCATGCCATTTTGCTAGCTTTGTTATTTTTAGTCTTAATTTTCAAGCTATCTGTTATAGCGTGAGTCAATTTGTGGAAAGCTATGAGTATTTGGCGTTAACAGTTATTCCATTCTGTACGTTCCATAAATTCTTCTCTATTTTCTCTAGTTTTTTTTCCCAACATCTCAGATTCATTTATACTAGCCCATCTTAGGGTGATCTCATTTTCCACTTTGAGCCAACTCACTGTCTGGGCTTCTATCGTATCTTTAATCTTGACTTTATAGACAAGGGAAAGTTGTTGATTGGCATTAAAAGGGGTTGGTAAAACCCTATATGAATCTAGCCTTATAAGACCAAATCTAGAGATTAGGGTATGGTTAATAATTCAGAAATGACCCGCCTCCCCGAAAGGTCGGTAACTCTACATTTTCTTTGCCTGTATTCTGTACCATCAATTCCAAATCCTACTTAAACCTTAGTTCATTTAGAGACTCCCCATATACATCATGCGTGAAGTGTGGTTGGCCATTTCCCTGCTCGTCTATATGCTCGCAAGCTTTATCAGTTGGGATTTAGCATTCAGTAATATTGAAATCTCCCACCCAAATATTAATATGGGTGGCTATGTCTTTTACAAATATTTTTAGCGTCTTTTGGAGGGAATGCACCACTGCACTCTTGTTATTGTCAAGCTTTTTATTGTAATAATGAATCAATACAACATCCGGCTCGTTATGTAACCGAAAATACAAAATCTGAAAAGTTGGGGAACATGTGTATGACTTTATCAACGTGTACGGGCTTAAGGTGGAAATCAATACCAACAGGCCTTCTTTTGCTCTTCCTCTAGGTGAAGGGTCAGACGGTGTGATAACTAGGCCTGGGCGGTGAACTCCGCTCGCGGAGTTTGCAGAGTTTTCTGGCTGAGCTGGCCTGGTGGCGGCTGTGCAGTTTTATGATGGATGCCACAAAGAGACTGAACACAACATCTTGCTTAATTGTGTTCTCCCAACAAACTCAATTCAAATGAATCTTTATTCGGACATAAAAATCCATACAAGAAATTCTCGTATACATTCTAATTCTCTAGCAGCATTGTACCAATATAAAACAAATCATTTTCAAAATATCCAGACATCATATCATAATTATACTCTAATCATAGTTTACTAGTTAGATATATACAGTTAAGCTCTCTTATACAAGAAGTTTTCTAGATAGGAGTTTTCCTTCATTTTATTGCACATATAGACGCCTCGTCAGGGGTAGTAAGCGCTATATAAATGCAATTACAATACAATACAATACAATATAATAGATGCAGCTTATACATAACAAACGTTTATGGTATTTAAATTACATACAAAGTTAAGAGCCTGATAAAAATTTACAAAAAAGAGTGCAATGTTGGGTAGACAGCAAATTTGGTATTGCATTGCCAACTTGATAAATTCTTAGCCCATGACCCCATTTGTGTAAATACAACAATAAAGTGCAAAGTGCATAGAAGGCGCCAAGTAAGATAAAACCTATCCTCTGTACAAGTTACAGTTGTTTAATAACTCTGAATAATATTAGGCATGTAACAGTTAAGGTAGCACTTTACAGATGGTTTAATATACTCTCTGGTTTCTCTCAGAATTTCTCTCTGGCCTATGACAATCGTTTTTAGTTCTATTTTTACTATAAGCTAATACTCTGTAAGGGCCATCAAGATTAAAATTAATGTATATAATTTTTATGAGATCTTTCACGTGAGCAAACAAAGGGATTTTATCCCTCCCACCGTAGGCCAAACAGTCCCTAGTATTTTAAGTGCATTTTGTTCCTGGCCCAATTTCCATACTAGGTCAAAGGAGCACTAGTATAAATGTTATCTCCTATATATGGAGTTCAAGTTCTTTATGAACGATATATGCTGATGTAGAATGGGGTACAGCAAGGAGCCTACATGAAAAGGTATTCTCCAGAATTTGTAGTGTTTTTGTTGTTGACAACCCCCACAAAGTAGCCCCATAATTAGAACTGCATTTACTTTTCTGCACTTGTAATATTTTTGGTATCGGTTTATTTCCAATTTTTGCCACAAATCTGAAAATGTCTTCTACATTTCTGGCGGATTTCATACAAGCAATTTTTAAGTGAGCATTCCACACATTGTTATTTGAAAAATGTACACCCAGATATGTAAAGTTTGCGACCTCTGTAGTTATCCGCCCTTTTAGTTGATGGGTCCATCTCTTTATGCTGCCTGTGCCACACACATTCACGAATGTTTGAGATGGATTGAGTCTCCTACCCCTTTCTTCCATAAAAGTGTTAAAGGCTTCAGTCATGGAGTATAGGCCGTTTGCAGTTCATGATAACAAAACTACATCATCTACATACAGTAGGGTTGACTGGCCGCTTTCCTATTTTGGGGGGGTCAGCATCTATTTGTTGAAGTAATAAATCAAACTCATTAATATATAAAGATATAGGAGTGGTGCGAGAATACACCCTTGCAGAATGTCTTTCATAATCTTAAAGCCTGGGTTACATTCTCCATTACCATCATAGTGAACATGTGCAGTCAGATAGCTATATAATTGCAAGAGAAAGGATATTATATCTGGTGGGGCTCCCAAATCAACCAATATTTTACAAGACTTTGAGTGACTGACAAGGTGGGAAGAGAATGTGGCCTAACGGCTAGGGCGGGCGACCTCGGAGGTGGTGAAGCGGGTTCGAGTCTCGGCAGAGATGCTCAACATTCTGTGATTCTGGGCAAACCACTTAATCTCCCCGTGCCTATCAAAAATGAATGTGTCCGTATGTAACGTAACTGGTGCTCATGTAAAGCGCTCTGATACCTCCGGGTCTAGTTAGCGCTATATAAAACTCCCCCCAAAAAAAAAAGGTCTAAGGTGCTGCTTAGATCTGCAAAGCAAAAATGAAGTCTACCCTTTTTGCTACTGTATATTTATTCACGATCAGGTTTAGGTTGATACATTGTTCTAATGTGAAGACCTCCTCGTCTAAAACCAAACTGTGCATCTGTGAGTATATTGTTGCCCTCGGCCCATGTTTTCAACATCTCCATTAATATCCTTCCAAGCACCTTAACTGAGGTATCAAGGAGGGAAATTGGTCTATAGCATTTCATGTCCCCTCAAGCTCCCTTTGTATATATGGGGACAATTATGCTTTCTGCCCACGTGACAGGTATACATTCCTTTGTAGCTGTTGTATATACTTGAGTTAATATAGGTTCCCAAAGCATGAGGTGTGACTTATATGTGTCTACAGGGACCCCTTCTTATTTGCACATTTCCCTAAGGCCACATTTACTTTGCCCTCCTTAATCAAAGTTAAAAAGGGGGTTTGTGAGATATTCTTATCATTGATAGGTCCCACAGTTATATTTTTCTGGGTTAAATATCTCAGTATAATGCGTCAACCAATCATCTGGGTGAATGTGAGTCGCTATAACAGGTGCGGTAATATCCATAAGGAAGGGTTTATGAATTGTTCTCTAGAATAAGGAGCTGTCCCTCAATGTAGCTGCTGGTTCCAGGTCTTCCCATGATTTCTCTCGTAAGTATTTTTTCTGTTTCTCTAGTGTATGTTTCTATGTCAATCGCAACTCTCTCACTTCTTTCCTATTCATAGGCATCGCCTGTAAGGTAAATTTAAGCTTATTACTCGCCCATGTGCAATGGCGGTCAAACCATGCCATTTTGCTAGCTTTGTTATTTTTAGTCTTAATTTTCAAGCTATCTGTTATAGCGTGAGTCAATTTGTGGAAAGCTATGAGTATTTGGCGTTAACAGTTATTCCATTCTGTACGTTCCATAAATTCTTCTCTATTTTCTCTAGTTTTTTTTCCCAACATCTCAGATTCATTTATACTAGCCCATCTTAGGGTGATCTCATTTTCCACTTTGAGCCAACTCACTGTCTGGGCTTCTATCGTATCTTTAATCTTGACTTTATAGACAAGGGAAAGTTGTTGATTGGCATTAAAAGGGGTTGGTAAAACCCTATATGAATCTAGCCTTATAAGACCAAATCTAGAGATTAGGGTATGGTTAATAATTCAGAAATGACCCGCCTCCCCGAAAGGTCGGTAACTCTACATTTTCTTTGCCTGTATTCTGTACCATCAATTCCAAATCCTACTTAAACCTTAGTTCATTTAGAGACTCCCCATATACATCATGCGTGAAGTGTGGTTGGCCATTTCCCTGCTCGTCTATATGCTCGCAAGCTTTATCAGTTGGGATTTAGCATTCAGTAATATTGAAATCTCCCACCCAAATATTAATATGGGTGGCTATGTCTTTTACAAATATTTTTAGCGTCTTTTGGAGGGAATGCACCACTGCACTCTTGTTATTGTCAAGCTTTTTATTGTAATAATGAATCAATACAACATCCGGCTCGTTATGTAACCGAAAATACAAAATCTGAAAAGTTGGGGAACATGTGTATGACTTTATCAACGTGTACGGGCTTAAGGTGGAAATCAATACCAACAGGCCTTCTTTTGCTCTTCCTCTAGGTGAAGGGTCAGACGGTGTGATAACTAGGCCTGGGCGGTGAACTCCGCTCGCGGAGTTTGCAGAGTTTTCTGCACTCCGCGTTACGCGGAGATCGCGCAGTTCCCAAAAACTCTGCTTTGTGCAGCGGAGTGGAGTTTTTTTCCTTGCTTGTGTTCACCAACGCCAAGTTGGCGAGCGTGAGCAAGGAAAATCAACTTCCCGGCGAGATTTTTCCTCGTTCGCGATCGTCAACATCAAGTTGGCGAGCGCGAGCGTGGAAAATAAACCTCCCGGCGAGATTTATCATCGCGGGGGTCAGGTTTCTCATTGCGAGTGGTCATGTATGCTCGCGACCACTCGCGTTGAGAAACTGCCAGTTCGTGTTGAGAAAGCTTCCGCTCGAGTAAAAATCTACTCGAGCGGCAGAAAAGGAAAGGAAAGCCTGCGCTATGTATGATGCCATTCGCGATGATCACACAGTGCGGACAAGCATCCAGCACTGTGCAATCACCGCAAACAGCATTTTTCTCTCAAACTCCGCCACTCGCGGAGATCCGCGTCGTGCGGTGGAGTTTTTTTACCACATCGCCCAGGGTTAGTGATAACTGAAGTATAAATATTTATTAAAAAAATTATCGGTATGCCACATCTCTTGTAAACAAATTACATCTGATGTTTTTAAAAAAAAGTAAGACATTCATTGTTCTCTATCTTGTTCTTTACTCCGGCAATATTCCATGACATAAATGTAAAATTCTTATTCTGTGAAGTTGGATACAAATTATCCGATGCTATGGGAGGTCCTACTGAATGAATAAGAGTAACATCCTCTGTAATGTTTCCTGTCGGGAAAATTAACTGATTCGTATTAATATCAGCGTCACTCTAGCTCCTCACAACCACTAAGAAGAGTATATTCTATTTGGACATTCCCATGAGGGGGGGTGCTACAAGCTTGACTGCTCATAACTGGTTTTGAACAATGAGATATTCCTCCGTCTTGTCTCATGTTCGGTTTATACAAGAAACCCAGAAGTACAGGAGCGATTTTATACTCTTTAGCCGTAGGCTTATTTAGTTGTCTACGATAGAGATCAGTTAAAAGTATTTTAACCAATGCTAGACATTGGACATTTTTCACAATAAAGTCTCCTGTTTCCTGGAGTGTCCAACCCATGCCAATCGTCGAAACATGATGATATCTTGACTTAACACATCCAAGGAGCATATGCCCTGTGGCATCCAGTGCGTTGCCTTGTTACGTTGTCCTGCCCACGACTCTGATGTACATGCTTTCAATTATGGTACATTTTTCACAATAAGTACATAAGGTGTGGCCTCTGGGGGCAAATGTAGGTGGGCTTGAGCAGAGATTGTCTCCTTATATTTCCCTGATTCTGCCAAAACCCGTGCTTGGGGCTCACAAACAGGGACAGGGACAGGGACGGGTGCTGTTAGCACCCTCTTCCGTGTTGCCGTTTCATTATCTTCTGATGAGCTCATTTGACTCCCCCCCCCCCCCTTCCTTCTGTCAGTACCATCGTTGGTAGAGAACTAGTTGCAGCCAACCCAGACGCAATGGTAGTTATCGAAGTGCTAACCAATGTATTATGTTTCCCTAGGGAGTCATTAATTGATTTTTCAATTACAGTTACACATTCTTTTATCTACCTTATTTCTGTTTGGAGCTTTTGCTCAATATTAACAATTTTGTTATGCAATCTTTTGAACAAAGGCTCTAGATTATTTAGTGTAGGGGTAATCCTTGACATGGTCTATGTTGTGATACAATGTATCATTTCCATCTTGGTTTGATGTTTCCTATGATTTCTGCTTTGCTAATCTCATAGGTCTAATGGTGGGAGCTTTCACTGGCTGATTACTTGATATGGCAAATTCAGCGGGGTCTTCAGGAATTGGTAACTCTGTTATAACTAGACTGTCATTTAATACGGACAGCGTTGAAATAATGTTGGGATTAGCGTCTGATATTACTACATTGCTGGATTGCTAGACCCAGCAACATGAACTTCGGCTAAGACCTCTCGTAGTGCGTGTTTTGTGGCCACGAGCTTGGCCTTAATATCAACGATGTCCTCATTCACTCTGCCCATGGCATCTCTTAGGTAATTAGGTATCACGTTAGACGTTTTAGCAGACTTAGTCTTATTTCCTGTAAATTCTTGGCTTTGTTTACATTCCCCCATAATCACACCAAATCTCTTCTTAAACAAATGGGAACAGGAGATAGTCTCACCGTATTCTTCCAAAACCAGAAGCCAAGAGGGGGACTCGGCACGGCTTTGGTCAACCACGGATGGGCCCAGACAGGCCCGCCCTTGGCGTCTGCTTAGCCTGGGTGCGACCCCACACATCCAGCGGAGTGTTGACCAGCGCTAAGTAGCTAGGGTGACTAGAGTTTCAGAATGAAAAGCCGGAACGGCACAGACATAGAAATAGGACTAAATGTCCTATTAGGTCTCAGGGTTTCTTATATACAAATATATATTATATATATATATATATATATATATATATATATATATATATATATATATATATATATAGTTATATATAATTGTGTTCTTTTAAAAAAATATGTATTTTCACATTACTGCCCTTTCTGCGAAGAGCTCCAGGGTCCGGCTACTGCTGGGCCTGGCCTTGCCCTATGGCCTCTGCAGCCCTGATTCACACCTCATTAAATCCTGCTGTACTTCTTAAATGAGGCGAAGCAGCACAGCAGGAGAGTTTAAAGAAGTGAACTTCTGTCCCCATTTCTAAGAGGGCCAGTCAAAATGTGAGCCTGCATAACAGTGTGATTAACGTGCAGGTTCACCCGACCCTCCCTTAAAAACCGGGACATTCCTTTAAATAACCCAGGCACTACCCAAAAAACGGGAAATTTCTTCAATTTGAAGAAAAGTGTCGGGACACTTCTCCAAAAACGGTGACCGTCCGGGGAAATCCTGGACATCTGGTCGCCCTATTTAGAGCGCTATGGCGGCGTTGCGGGAAGCGGCCCCTCCTCCTTCGTGCAGTGCAATCTGGGGATTGGGGTCCCCCCAGTCCAGGCAAAAACAAGCAGCAGAGGTACACTGCGTCCCCAGACAGGAACTCAACTTTATTTTTTAATTTTTAGTTTTTTAATTAGGACAACAGAGACAAGAATTAAAATGTTGCACATAAATACATAGAGAAAGAAAAACATATCCGATGTCCGGATTTCAAATTTTTTAAACCCCCCCCCCCACCCCGGTGGATCTCCTCAAAAAAAGAAAAAAATACACCAAGCAAACATAGGGGTACTTCACATCACAATAACAGTTAATCCTTATTTAACCACTTAGTTAATGGTTCCCATATCTTTTCCCCCTTTGCCCTTGCCGTACTTCCTCTTCTCCTAAACACAGAAATTTCCCAGTTGTAAAGGAATACTAATTTACCAAACCACACATGTATCGAAGGAGGATCCTGATCGAGCCACGCAGTAGCCAAGCAAAGCCGCAATACAGCCATTGCAATATACACCAACTTCCTATCGGCCTCCTCCATTTCCTGACTACAGATCCCTAACATTATAACCTGGGGGGTCAATGAGACTAAATATCCCAGTACAGATTCTAGACGCGGTTCGATTTTAGCCAACAATTGAGAAAGACCAGGGCAGGTGGCAAACATATGTGCACTATCTGCGGCCAGCAACCCACACCGAGAACAGTGTATCCCGAGGACCCCCCCATCGATGAATGCGCGCCGGAGTTATATATAAGTTGCACCATGTCTTATAACATTGTACCTGCAGACTTGCTGAGATACATGCCGTTTGGCTGAACAATAGAGAATCTTCACATTCTCCCTGCCGGCTTGTAAAATCATTTGCCATCTGTCAAAATGTTTGGCTAAATCATCGCCCATCTTCCCATTTAGAAGTTTATATAAAGATGATGTAGATTGACCCCCAATGATCAAATTTAATAAGGGAATTCTGTTCCGGGAAATGAGTTTTTTAGTGAGGAAATCCCTTATCTATAAATATTTTTAAAAATATTTGTTCTTGATCCCGAATCTCTCTTTTATAGCCTCAAAAATTTGTATTTCGGCATTGAATATAAGCGTCCCTATACACAGGATACCTTTCTCAGTTCAGTGTTTAAAATATGCATCTTGAAATATTTCCGGAAGTAATGTATTATTTGCTAGAGGGGAATATATATGCAGCCGCCCAATCCCAGCCTTTTTCCTGACTGCTGTCCAGACCCTATAAGCACCAAGCAAAACCTTAAATTTGACCCTCTTGAAATAGGAAAAATCTATGTGGCGCATGAGAAGTCCTCTAGCTTCTATCCCATAATTTAGATGGTAAATTGATATTTCCCCACATCCCGGATTGCCCCCTTTTAACAGTTCCCCCATCTATTTCAGCGCGGTTGCCCAATAATAAGTTTGAAAATTAGGGACAGACCACCCTCCCTGTCTCTGGTTAGAGTCATTTATCTAAGAGCCTTTCTGGGGCGCTGCCCCGCCCATAGAAAACATGAAACTAACTGGTCTAGTTTCTGGAACCAGGTTTTATTTATATCTAAAGGGATTGCTCTAAAACAATATAAGATTTTAGGCAAAAATATCCTTTTAATGACATTGCTTCTCCCAATTAGTGTCAAATGTAAATTATTCATTCTTCTGGAATCTGATTTGATTTTCTGTAATAATGGTGTCAGATTAATATCAACGATATCCTCGGATTTAGAGCTTATTTCTATGCCGAAGTATCTAGCACTTGGTACTATCCGCTGATCCACTAAAATGATTTTGTCATTAATGACAATTTGAGTTTTATATTCATTCAAGTGATAACCTGATATATTACCGAATTGCGATGTTAAGTTATTTATTTCTTCTAGAGCAGAGCGGGGATCAGCGGTTATAATGGCTGGGTCATCGGCATATGCCAACATTTTGACATTTCCCCCTCTAGCATGAACAGGTTGAATTTTTTGATCTTCCAGAATCTTCCTAATTAAAGGGTCAATGTAGATGGCAAATAACAGGGGGGAGCACGGACAACCTTGTCTCGTACCTTGTGTTATATTAATTATCCCCGACTGAGCTCCCATCATGGTGCATTAAGTACATAATGTCTGAGCCCCTAAAATTCAATGTAGTCTCCACACACAGGTCACGCCCACATCAGTTTCTAAAAATGTGGAATACAGGCAACCACTCCACTGAGTAATGAAAGTCATGTGAGAGCAGAGTACACCAACCTAAACTGTTAAAATGTATACAGTAAGAAAAATGTCAACACAAATAAATGTGAATTTTCAGTCAGCCGGCCTGACTGGAGCATCCTCAATAATTATAAAAATCAAATCCATGGACCCTGAGTACATACGTCACGAGCACTGAAGAGGCGCCAGGAATCATGGCTGGCAACTTACCAAGGCCGGCTCTTGCTATTTTCTTATCTTGATGCCCCTTTGATTATTTTTTAGATTAATGCTTATTTTTCCTCATTTGCTTCTTTCATTAAAAAATGTATTCGAATGGTGTAATTCTTTTATGGTTGGAATTAGTGTAAATTGTTATATACCGTAGACTCATCAGAGATAATGCACTTCTGGTGGTGAAGTGATGTCTGTAATGCTATAATGGCAAATGTACTCTTTTCCTGGCAGCATGGTATATAGAGAGTTGTTTAATGAAACTTAAGGGGACCCTCCTGCAAAGTACATGGAGCCTCCCCTCCTCGGGACTCACTCAGCAGCTCTCAGGCCAGGCTACTGTGTTGAGAGTGCCCTCTGGAGCACCCCCGGCTGCAGGGGGCTTTGTTACGCCACTGGGTTCGGATCCCCCACAGAGCTATCCAGGACATTTTAGATCAGTTGTGCTTTCAAGTGACTCCATAATTTCATTTAAATAATGTGATCTGAGAATGTCTGTATTTGCTTTACTTAAAAAATTATATTAAACACACACAATCTACATTGTGCGTACATAGCATTTTTGAACCCTCACCATCATCTTCTGGGATGTATTATTGAAATATCATGTTTTCTGTATTATTTGACCATAATATTAGTGGTCGAAAGGAATGGAAATACTTTTGGAAAGTGCATCATTCACCGCTCCGGGCATCTGGCCCTAAGAACCTTGTAAAAGGCAAATTAACCAAAGCTGGGTGACCACAATTGTTTGAAAAAATGTCATCAAGTGAGCATTAAAGTATTATATGCTGTTTAGGTTTAGGAATAGGTTCAGAGCTAGAGTTTGAGTTCTAGGGCTAGATTTATGTAACGACTATGATTGGTTTAGGTGTTTTGTTAATTTTTACTATGTGATATGTAGTTTACCATTGCCCTGTGACAAACGTGATTTGTCCAGGTGGTATTTAGTTGACTCTGGGGGTTCGCAAAAGCTACTCAGGGGGTCTGTGACTGCTTAGGAAATTAAATAACATTAACAGATTAATGAAGTGTGAGTGGCGTAATGCACCCCCTGCAGCCCTGCGGTGAGGAGGGGGATAAATAAAGAAGCAAAATGTAAATTCAAAGGCTAACGATTAAGTGGATCCTCAGATATAGCATCGATATTGGGTGACCTCAATTGAATTTGGAAAAGCTCCAACCTTCCCATTAAAATGAAAATTTAGGATTTTTTTTATATTTGGGAATTAAATAAATTATTTCATAATTTGTGTATTTGTTTGATGAATGTTTGTTTCTGTATTTCATGTGTATTGTTCTGCAACTCAAGCGAAAATGCTGAGGCCGGGTCCCCGGACTACAGTAATGGTTCAGTTGGGGTCCCAGGTTCCAGGAGGGATTAAGAGGGCAGAAGTCAAAAAGTTAAGAACCACTGATTTAGGCGATCCAGCATGTTCTGTGTTCCACTGGTCCTAGGTGGATTTTCATCATCTTGTTTATTCCTCTTATCCTCCTCTTCGGTTTTCAGGACAGCCCCCAGCCGTCCGACGTCACGGTGGGCGTGTGCGAAGGACAGCCCCTGGCCATCCGAAACATGACCACTTATTAATTCTCCCGCACAGCAGGAGAATTTGCGCAGTGCCGAAGGGGTCAAGTTGCCCTTAAAGGGATTCATGTTACTTAGTGTGAAGTTTAATGTAACTCACCTATTGAAGTGCGTCAGATATATATAGAAGAGTGCTTCTGTGCAGATTCACAATTTTTCTTTTTTTTTCCTAAGTGGAAAAAGCCCCTGTTGTGCATCCTAAGAATGGGATGTACGATGTTACAACGCAAGTTTTTACAACGCGTACCGTTACATCGCGGTCGTTACAACGACTGCGATGTTACCACGCCATGTCTTTACAACGCAAGTCTTTACATCGACTTGCACTAGATGGCGTGCTAACATTAGAAAAGCGTAATTTACTATTCCAACTCCAGTCCACTTAACAGTAGGGAAGGTGTTGGGATAGTAAACTACACTATTTGTAATGTTAGCACGCCATCTAGCGCAAGTCGATGTAAAGACTTGCGTTGTAATGGCATGGCGTGGTAACATGCAGTTGTTGTAACGATTGCGATGTAACTGCATCACGGTGTACTAACCGCGATGTAAAGGTTGCTCCCCTAAGAGCGTTTTGGGCGATGGTTTGTTCCACTTTTTGCCCCGGAGAGGGATTTTCTCTACTCTGCTATAGGAGCATGTCTCCGACAGTTTCTGTGGTGTGAAAGGGGTCGAGATAAGTTTGTGGTTGTTCACAATCTGGCAAGAGAAACTCCCTTTGCTTGCTGAGGATTTAGTCCAGCATGATATTACACGACAGAGAGTTAACACGAGGAAAATAAAAAGGATTTGTGATTGCAATGTCACATTTTGTGAATCCCTTGCCATCTTGAATCCATCTATGTGCACTTATAAATCAGATTTACAAGCCTAAAGGGCTTCGCGAAGCGGGCCATTTCTGGCACGTGGCAAGAGTTCCCAGCCTTTTAAAACAGGAGTAAATATAGCCCAAAAACTTTCAAAATAAATGACTCTTCCTTATTTTGCATGTGAAATGAAGACGATCTGCTTTTTTGATGATTCTAAATGTTGTGCCGCTGGTTTGGTCTAATTACGCACTTCTCCATGCAGTGCCCGATTCACCCAATTTGGCTGATTATCATGTAGGAGGCTGAAGAGAACAGTTGTCTGTAAACTACATTTATTTTAAAACACACAACTATAAATCTATAACCATGTGATGATTTTGGCTATTCCCCTTTTTTATGTAGACTATGGAAAAGAAAGAAGAGAAAGTGACATCTGATGAAGAAGAGGAGAAGAAAAGGGAAGGGGAGGAGGAGAAGGGAGAAGAAGAGGACTATGATGACCAGGAGCATGAAGAGGGCAGGCTTTCGCTGTCGAACCCTTATAAAACAGCGCAATGTTTGTAGATATCGTGTAGTGGTAAAATGTAGGGGTGGGTGGAACTTGCTGAGTTACATAAAAACTCTGCAAGATTCCGCGGAGTTCCGCCAGCGGGCAGAATATAATACCGCTCGTGCTTCAATTTAGGGCCGGTAGCACGTGCATCACTACAAAATAAGCTTGAACATGCGCCATGCGTGGCCATTGGTGTTTATTTTTCTGCTGCTCCAGTTGAAAATGTACTAGAGCCGTAGCAAATCTACTCGAGAGGCAGCCCTGTGACCGACACTGCCTATGTTAGAAAATCGTGCTAGGGGATGCCAAATCTCACTCACTCTCACCAGCTCTTAGATTCTGGAGCCTGGCGGGAGAAAAATTCCACCATGAGGCGAGAGGCGTAAAGGGTTTTTTGCATAGCTTGAACAGAAAGGACTTGTAAGCATTTTGTACACAGACGGAGCACCGTTTCTGATGCTTATTCAGTAGGCTGTGAGCATCATGGTCAAAATAGCTTCTGCCATTGTATGCCACTTTTGTTTAGTAACTTTTGATTTTTTTGGGCTAGAAATGACTTATTTAGTCGAAATCTGAAAATTATGGGATGAATGCTTTGTTCTGTGGCTTGTGCGGTGAATCCATAATCAAACCGAAATCTTTGTGACTGCTGAATCACATATTTCCATTGTTGTGAACCATATAATTATTTACTTGGAATTCTAATAATCCTTATTAGTCATGAACTTTTCCGCGTGCTCGAATGTGGTTTTATGTCTTATATTGAAGCTCAAGCTCACCTATATCAGACTGGATTGTTATGGCAAAGATCCGCAGGACTTTATTTATTTCCAAATAAACCTTCAACCTCTGCATCCCCATTAGGGTTGCTGCTGATGCCAGCAGCTTTCAATGGCTCCTATGTGATGCCGTATCTTCAAGTCTTGGCATCTGAAGCCTTCATATCTTTATACTGTCGCTGTCAGATGCCATCGCGCCTGTACGAGGTCCATACATTTGGTAGACACCTTTAGGCCACCAGCTTTCACATTCAAACTGACCTCTACTCACCTACTTCCAAAAAGTAAGTGGCCAACTACCTACTTGAGGAATAAATGGTGTAAATCAAGAATATCACTGGCTCTGTGGCAGCTTCCATGTTTCCTGGCATCTTGTCCCAGCACAGCCTCCAGGGTTCCATCATGGGATAAGAAGGAGGCTGGGCAGCAGACAGATTCCCTCCTTCTCAAATTCTTGGACATGGCTAATTAGAGGGAAAATGTCCTGCGATCGATGAGTGTTGTTACTAAAATTAGAACATTGGAGCCGCCGCTACATTCCATATCGTAAAGTCCAGCGTCATCACTCATTCTTAGCGACAAATTTCAGGATGCAGCAACCACATGACCTTATTATTCTCTCTGCGTCTTTGATTACGATTATGTTTATAGCATGGGTCAAGCCACATGTCAGTCCTCCCAAGTGTAGAAATGTGTTCGTAAAGCATAGAATGCCCACACTGGATCCAGCATTTCTTATTAGCACTCATGACCCCGAGAGCCAATCAAAGACCAAATGCATTTTAATGCGTACCCTTGGAGGGGCAGTCACCAAAACTGGATAGACTGGTAAGGTCTTCCCCCGAGGCATCCGAGCATTGGCCGCCTACAATGACACTTGCCCAATGGGCCAACGCTTCCATATGATTTGGAAATTGACTGAACTAGATGTGTAAAGTGTACCTAACCTTTTGGAAAGTCCATTTTTTTTGCAGTCTATTATTGATGATGTACTGAGGAGAGATTTTTCGGGATGGGTGATTTTTCGGGTGGGCCCATCCCAGGCTTATTAAAATACCTCTGTACTGGCAAAGGCTGTGCGGCGAGAAAACAAGTCCCTGAGGAGATTTAAAAGGAGGAAGGGTATAGACCGCATTCTTGATTTTTCTTGTCTACCATGCCAGTTCCACCAGAATTAATGCAACTTCCACTTCCATGGATACAAATGGTGGTTCAGAAAGCCAGTTCTATAGCCACAGCAAGCACCAGAATGATTGCATTTTCCTATGGAAGTGGAGCTTGCAGAGGCCACCATGGGTGCCGCTTCCTTCCTCCTCAGCACTCGCACTCGTCTTTAAGGACTTCATCCAGTCGTTTTTATGTTTTCGAAGCATTTTATAGTCCACTGGGACCGTGAGGTATTGGGTATTGGGAAGCTTAACATAATAGTGCAGTTGCATCAAAACATTTCCAATCCAATCCAATATTTCTTTATTTCGGTTATTCGCCATAAAAGAACAAACACAGATATATACAAGCGGTTAAAATGGTTACAAAGTTAAAAAATATTTCACAAACCATAGAAGCGGAAATGCAGCTTACGACATTGGGGTGGTTGACAATAAACTGGTGGTCGGTGCGCTGTGCATGGTTAGGGTGAGTCAACTGGAGGACTTTGTGACTTCAGGGTCCATCAGGGAGAAGGTTGACAAACGTAAGGGATGTATTCTTCGAAACTGAGGAGCGTCAACTTTTTAAAGGTATATTTCAATTACTTCCGTTAGCAAAATAAGTTATTTTGAATTAACTTGGAGTTTATGGTCTTTGAAGGGACACATTAAGCATTAGAAGGGCGCCCACTCAGGACATCCCACTGGCAGTACGAGTGGTGAAGGTGACCATATTGATGCCACCTGGTTTAAGCTTGGGCATCCTTTCCAAGGTGCATTTCAATGTAAGTGTAGGGGCCCAGGTCTACTGAGGAGTTGTAGTTTACTCCATAAAATGTCTGCTTTTATTCAAAGCCTTTTGGCATGAGGTATGTCCTCAGTGCAGTAACTTGATCTAATGGCAAGGGCTGCTTCTCTTTTACAAGTTCATTCTCCCTCAGCAGCTGGATCTGGTTGCTGCGCCCCCCAGAGGCAGGCCAGACTGTTGGGAATACTGGAGATGTCTTGGCAGCTCATGCATCTGGAAGTCTGGCGAGGCTACCACAAAAACAAGTGCCCATCTCAACACAACGTTTGGCTGGAAACCGGGGCAGCAAGAGCCCCCGAGGACAGAGCCCAGTGGGAAGACTGATGCTCAGAATTCAAGCCACCAACAGAGATTCTTGAATCATTTGAGACATTCAGAACTCGGTCCACTAAACCGAGACAAGAGTGTTTTTAAAAATCCTATTTCATTTTAAAGTAACATTATTGAAACAACTTTGACTACAGCATCCTGAAGTGCCAAACCAAAGAAAATTCTAACTTTTCAGTTGCACATAAGAGCTGCACATATTCCATCTTCTCTGCTGGTTTTAACATTAAGGTTGTTTGTTTTTATTCACCATGTGACTGACATACACCCTTCCAGGTCAGTTACACCAATGAGCCCCAAACCGTCAGCGTTTTTTTAACATCATGGAGCTGTGATGTCTGTCTTTGAAGAACAAAGGCGCGTTTAAAATGTTGTTAGCTTGGATGAGCCCCTGTTTGTGCCTGACTTCTGCATTGCCAATGTGCACTAAAGATCTGCCCGTCGACAGGGGGTCTACAGCTTGTTATTGGATGTGCCTACCCAGTTCTAATAAATTCCAGACTTTGCGTCTCAGAAAAGGCCTTAATTTAATGCCAGCTTTTTTAGTTGTGGATTGCTCCAGTAAATCTAATTTGGTTTAGAAGTAAATGAGAAACAGTTAAAGAAGACCCCTTTTAAAATGTTTTCGAATGGGGCAAAAGTGAGCGAGGTGATTTTATAAAAATTGACTCGTTTGGTTAGAGACAAAGCTAGCTCTGTGGCTTGGGGTGCCATTTTGTGTAAATACCTTGCACGGTGCACAAAAGGGAGCGGCATGAATTTGCAGCTAGAGTAAATTAGTTTACTTACGTAAAAAGGAACGGACAAGGCGGGTATTTGCCTCAAACCAACTACTGTCTTTCTCATTGACAAAGTGAAACAAAGGTGGTCTTTTCTGTGATGAAAATAGAACTTGCTAATTATATATTATCGACATCTTTGGACAAAGACTAGAAATAAATACTTAACGCTCCATTCTCAGACAAAACCAGTAGAGGGAGCTGTTCACTTGGTGATGGATGCGGTTGGACCATTGTATTTTCTGTCTTGTGTTTTCTCCCTAGTATCGGAAGCAAAACAAGGTAGCGTCGTCTTTGATTCTGTCTTCTAGGCAGTACATGGGGTAGAGAAGAAGGACGGGGTGGGATAATCTATGATTCTCTTTAGCGGGTGGACAGTCCATCATCCTCATTAAGAGTCCTAGAATACATACCCCGAAGTGCGACCCCCATCGCAAGTGTAGAAAATGTCGCAGATGGTGACTGTGTTTGCCATTTGAGACTGAACACAATTTTGGATTAGAAGAACGTTTCAGATGTACTTATTTTCTGAATGATTTCTTCCTCCGTATCTTATACACATGGTTATGTGTATTCTTTACCAGAAAATAACAAATGTTTTACTTTCCCCATCTTAGCCTTTATTCCTATCTTCTGAAAATAGAGTTCTCTTTTTTTAACCTTTCTTCTCTGAACTGTTTCGATAAACTGCTTATGCACCTTATTTTAATAGCTTTTTTCTGTGTATGTAACGGTTTGAAAGTCAGCCAATGTGCCTTGGGGTTCGCGTTTTTAACGACTGCATGAAGCTTGGGAAAGAAACGCTCTCCAGCAGTCGGAGGCCAAACCCCAACATTTTTGAGGTATATTATTATTATTATTTTAATTGTGAAAATAGTCTCCACTTCAGACCCACTTGCAACAGCGCCTGGATGTCAGTAAACTTCAGGCCACTTCATGTTTTAGAGTCTCTTGGTATGATTGAGACTAGAACGGCACATATTTTCTAATAAAAAAAACATGTTGTGACTGGAATGTTTTGTCTTCCTGGAATTCGTGAAGAAATATCATACAATTTATCAGTTCATCTCGGAGAATATTTGTTTAGCCTGCGTTTTGTAGGGGGTTGTTCCTCTTTTCTTTATTCACCATAACATTAAAATCGGGTGGTACCAGCTGCCTCTTAAACTTAGTTCCCTACTAATCTCGTGACCAAGAGCTCACCAACAAGCTCCAAACATAGGTGTTTGTGGCTGTAGCACCTGCAACAGATGCCTGGCTTTGACTGTTCGGTCAGGGGTTTTGCCTTGGAGTATTTTTTCATTCTGAAGTTGGTTTTTTTGTGTTTTGGTTTTAAACATTAATATGAGTGTAGGCAGAATATAAAAGTACAGATTTTTTTGGTTTTTCTTTTTTTCTTCAGCTTCTACAAAAGAGCAGGTTTTTGCAATTTGTCACACATTTACTTTGCTGAATATTTGTCAGCCTGCTTGTGTTAAAAAAACATTACATCCTTCAGACGTTATACCTTCTATGTGACATCAGAGACGTTTTAGTGCAGTGACAAAGTGAACAGTTGCCCAGGGCCCCCATCTTCCAAGGACCCCCCCCCCCCTGGGAAAGTGAGCTTTTTCTCTAGCTCACTTTCACTTTCACTTTTGTGTATTTTTGTATTTTAATATGTATTATATAATTCAATATTGTTAAGCAACGGAGGGCTTGAGTTAGCAAAAAATGTGCATTAAAATTCATTTAGTTACCTCACATACGACCCTCAAATACTTCTTGCCCGGGGCCCCCAAAATCCTTAAACGGACACTGCTGACATTTAATTATGATCCTCGTGATCTTATTTTCTGGGGTTCCTGAATGTGCCGAGCATCTATCTCTGTAGTCCTTTGATGAAAACAAAGAGAACTGCATCCTGATTCAAAATGGCTCCTCCGCATAGTGGCCTGTCAACTCTGCATTTCCATGGAGATGCTATCAAAGAAACCAGGACAACCCTTCTTTCGCTGCCTCTTTGTTGCACATACCAGAAGAGGCAATATTTTAACCCAAGGTAAGTGTAAGTGGATCCAGCTGTCATTGAGAGTTGTGTTACAAAGTCGTCCATTTTTGGGCTCACATGGAAGCTGTTGAGTCTTGTTACGCTGCTAGGGTTTGAAGGAGGGGCTTCTGTTTGGTTCCTGTAGATATTCCCCTTTCTGATATAATCTTGCCTTAGTATGTTTTAACGTGTACTTGCCTTTCATGGACGTAGAACGAGTGTTTGTTTTCCCTCGGTGTGCCAGTCTAAGGCATTTATTGTGTAGTCACCCGGTCTTCATTTCGACCGTGATGGCATCATTGAAGATTCTCTTTGAGCAGCAATCGTATCTGGTTGTGTACAAAAGAGTAGAACTTCGCAACTGGGCCAACCATAGCATTCTCTTTCGGAAAGCGCCTTTGCTGAGATCCAGAGGAGTGGTTCTTCCCGACAGGCTCCAGAGCTCAGTCAATACGCCAGCTTCCTCTGGTTCAGACCTATCCCGTTTATACTTGACGTGAGGATACGGTTCACTGGTTTTATGAACTGTTGGATCCCCCATGACATTGTGGCTCCAAACAGGTCTTCATAAGATCTGCAACATACCAACTAATCCATCCCCAATAGCTTGCTTTTTCCAAAACACTTCCTTTGCTATTTGCTATACAATTATCATTATTCAATCGACATTCTGTTAATTTTATCAGTCTCAGAAAAATAAAAGAAGGCTGAGGTGCATTAGCCAGGATACAAACCTGCAACCTACATAGCGCCCTCAGACATTTAAACTGAGCATTTCACTCACTGAGGTAGCTCGCTTGACTTAACTTGCTAAACCCACTATATCAGCAACACAGGGAGTGCTAATTTTCATTCCGAGGAGGAGCTATGCCAAAGTTCAGCTTGCACGTCTTTCCTTGTGTCAAGCTTGGTTGTGGTTGAGTTTGGGCACCAAAGTGGTTTAAATGTGAGCAGACTTCATGCAAGGCCGCGTGAAACACTCGGAACATTTTTCATGGAAATATCAATTTTTGTCCTCCATTTAAATTAGATCTCACATCCACGTTGTTGAACACGTCATATATGATTGAGTGGCAAGGGGGTATTTTTCAGTGTAATTTCACTGAAGTCGCTCTCAGTAGTTTGTGCAGTTTTAAGGTGAGTGTAAAATGAGGATATTGAAAGAACACCAAGCTCGTTGTGTGAAGGCTCTCCAAGATAAGCTTTTGATTTGAAACTCCTCTTTCCCATTCAGTCGGTGAAACGTCTTCTTAATACCACTGTTTTCCTCTTAACATTATCACGCAGCTCACCCATTTTTCCCCTTCTTTTCAATATCTACCTCTGCGTTTTCTCTGTGCTGCTTCACTACTTTGAACTATTTTTTTTACACTCAATGATACAAGACTAGCCTGAAATTTCAGCGACCTCCATGAAGATATGTCATCGAGATTGGCACGCTTCCTGATCTTGGTGAAGAACTGGGGGACTTCTAACCACCTAAAGCTGAACCTGGACACCACTGAAATCCTTAGATATGGAAATTGGCCACCAGCACAAGTGATCCCAACTTGATTTTAGACCAGAAGATGTCTCCACAAACAAACACAACAAAAAGCAAAGGATTGTTCCCAGATTTGGATTTTACACAAGAATCGCAACTAGACACTTTGGAGACAACCTTAACAAATATACTCCGAATCTTAGGATGGATTTTCCCCTACCTAGGTTTCCACACATGTACAAGCTACAGCTAATTGTGTGCTCTTGCTCACTAGTACTACACAAACAGACTATACCTAGGAGCCTAGAACTCACTCCTAAGTAAATTATGAGGGCAAACCCTGGGGCCCGGGGTCTGCCGACACTTCAAACCCTGAAACACTGCCTTCTGACCTTTCACTGGTGCCCAATTTCTACAAAGCACGTTCTATGACACAGTGAGTACAGTACAAAATACAAACAACATTCCAGCTAAAAAAAATGTGAGACCCTCTCCCATGGGCGTAGCCGCGGTTCCAAAGCACTGCTGAAGCTAAAAGTACAATATTTCAAAAAAACCTTAAACTTTTTCTTTCCAAGCCAGCAAGCTATGGAACTCTCTCCCACACACATTTCGGAACTACAAGAACACCTAACTTTTTGGAATTTTCGGTCCCCCAATCTCCAAGAAAACACCCACTCATGGGGACAATTATGCTTTCTGCCCACGTGACAGGTATACATTCCTTTGTAGCTGTTGTATATACTTGAGTTAATATAGGTTCCCAAAGCATGAGGTGTGACTTATATGTGTCTACAGGGACCCCTTCTTATTTGCACATTTCCCTAAGGCCACATTTACTTTGCCCTCCTTAATCAAAGTTAAAAAGGGGGTTTGTGAGATATTCTTATCATTGATAGGTCCCACAGTTATATTTTTCTGGGTTAAATATCTCAGTATAATGCGTCAACCAATCATCTGGGTGAATGTGAGTCGCTATAACAGGTGCGGTAATATCCATAAGGAAGGGTTTATGAATTGTTCTCTAGAATAAGGAGCTGTCCCTCAATGTAGCTGCTGGTTCCAGGTCTTCCCATGATTTCTCTCGTAAGTATTTTTTCTGTTTCTCTAGTGTATGTTTCTATGTCAATCGCAACTCTCTCACTTCTTTCCTATTCATAGGCATCGCCTGTAAGGTAAATTTAAGCTTATTACTCGCCCATGTGCAATGGCGGTCAAACCATGCCATTTTGCTAGCTTTGTTATTTTTAGTCTTAATTTTCAAGCTATCTGTTATAGCGTGAGTCAATTTGTGGAAAGCTATGAGTATTTGGCGTTAACAGTTATTCCATTCTGTACGTTCCATAAATTCTTCTCTATTTTCTCTAGTTTTTTTTCCCAACATCTCAGATTCATTTATACTAGCCCATCTTAGGGTGATCTCATTTTCCACTTTGAGCCAACTCACTGTCTGGGCTTCTATCGTATCTTTAATCTTGACTTTATAGACAAGGGAAAGTTGTTGATTGGCATTAAAAGGGGTTGGTAAAACCCTATATGAATCTAGCCTTATAAGACCAAATCTAGAGATTAGGGTATGGTTAATAATTCAGAAATGACCCGCCTCCCCGAAAGGTCGGTAACTCTACATTTTCTTTGCCTGTATTCTGTACCATCAATTCCAAATCCTACTTAAACCTTAGTTCATTTAGAGACTCCCCATATACATCATGCGTGAAGTGTGGTTGGCCATTTCCCTGCTCGTCTATATGCTCGCAAGCTTTATCAGTTGGGATTTAGCATTCAGTAATATTGAAATCTCCCACCCAAATATTAATATGGGTGGCTATGTCTTTTACAAATATTTTTAGCGTCTTTTGGAGGGAATGCACCACTGCACTCTTGTTATTGTCAAGCTTTTTATTGTAATAATGAATCAATACAACATCCGGCTCGTTATGTAACCGAAAATACAAAATCTGAAAAGTTGGGGAACATGTGTATGACTTTATCAACGTGTACGGGCTTAAGGTGGAAATCAATACCAACAGGCCTTCTTTTGCTCTTCCTCTAGGTGAAGGGTCAGACGGTGTGATAACTAGGCCTGGGCGGTGAACTCCGCTCGCGGAGTTTGCAGAGTTTTCTGGCTGAGCTGGCCTGGTGGCGGCTGTGCAGTTTTATGATGGATGCCACAAAGAGACTGAACACAACATCTTGCTTAATTGTGTTCTCCCAACAAACTCAATTCAAATGAATCTTTATTCGGACATAAAAATCCATACAAGAAATTCTCGTATACATTCTAATTCTCTAGCAGCATTGTACCAATATAAAACAAATCATTTTCAAAATATCCAGACATCATATCATAATTATACTCTAATCATAGTTTACTAGTTAGATATATACAGTTAAGCTCTCTTATACAAGAAGTTTTCTAGATAGGAGTTTTCCTTCATTTTATTGCACATATAGACGCCTCGTCAGGGGTAGTAAGCGCTATATAAATGCAATTACAATACAATACAATACAATATAATAGATGCAGCTTATACATAACAAACGTTTATGGTATTTAAATTACATACAAAGTTAAGAGCCTGATAAAAATTTACAAAAAAGAGTGCAATGTTGGGTAGACAGCAAATTTGGTATTGCATTGCCAACTTGATAAATTCTTAGCCCATGACCCCATTTGTGTAAATACAACAATAAAGTGCAAAGTGCATAGAAGGCGCCAAGTAAGATAAAACCTATCCTCTGTACAAGTTACAGTTGTTTAATAACTCTGAATAATATTAGGCATGTAACAGTTAAGGTAGCACTTTACAGATGGTTTAATATACTCTCTGGTTTCTCTCAGAATTTCTCTCTGGCCTATGACAATCGTTTTTAGTTCTATTTTTACTATAAGCTAATACTCTGTAAGGGCCATCAAGATTAAAATTAATGTATATAATTTTTATGAGATCTTTCACGTGAGCAAACAAAGGGATTTTATCCCTCCCACCGTAGGCCAAACAGTCCCTAGTATTTTAAGTGCATTTTGTTCCTGGCCCAATTTCCATACTAGGTCAAAGGAGCACTAGTATAAATGTTATCTCCTATATATGGAGTTCAAGTTCTTTATGAACGATATATGCTGATGTAGAATGGGGTACAGCAAGGAGCCTACATGAAAAGGTATTCTCCAGAATTTGTAGTGTTTTTGTTGTTGACAACCCCCACAAAGTAGCCCCATAATTAGAACTGCATTTACTTTTCTGCACTTGTAATATTTTTGGTATCGGTTTATTTCCAATTTTTGCCACAAATCTGAAAATGTCTTCTACATTTCTGGCGGATTTCATACAAGCAATTTTTAAGTGAGCATTCCACACATTGTTATTTGAAAAATGTACACCCAGATATGTAAAGTTTGCGACCTCTGTAGTTATCCGCCCTTTTAGTTGATGGGTCCATCTCTTTATGCTGCCTGTGCCACACACATTCACGAATGTTTGAGATGGATTGAGTCTCCTACCCCTTTCTTCCATAAAAGTGTTAAAGGCTTCAGTCATGGAGTATAGGCCGTTTGCAGTTCATGATAACAAAACTACATCATCTACATACAGTAGGGTTGACTGGCCGCTTTCCTATTTTGGGGGGGTCAGCATCTATTTGTTGAAGTAATAAATCAAACTCATTAATATATAAAGATATAGGAGTGGTGCGAGAATACACCCTTGCAGAATGTCTTTCATAATCTTAAAGCCTGGGTTACATTCTCCATTACCATCATAGTGAACATGTGCAGTCAGATAGCTATATAATTGCAAGAGAAAGGATATTATATCTGGTGGGGCTCCCAAATCAACCAATATTTTACAAGACTTTGAGTGACTGACAAGGTGGGAAGAGAATGTGGCCTAACGGCTAGGGCGGGCGACCTCGGAGGTGGTGAAGCGGGTTCGAGTCTCGGCAGAGATGCTCAACATTCTGTGATTCTGGGCAAACCACTTAATCTCCCCGTGCCTATCAAAAATGAATGTGTCCGTATGTAACGTAACTGGTGCTCATGTAAAGCGCTCTGATACCTCCGGGTCTAGTTAGCGCTATATAAAACTCCCCCCAAAAAAAAAAGGTCTAAGGTGCTGCTTAGATCTGCAAAGCAAAAATGAAGTCTACCCTTTTTGCTACTGTATATTTATTCACGATCAGGTTTAGGTTGATACATTGTTCTAATGTGAAGACCTCCTCGTCTAAAACCAAACTGTGCATCTGTGAGTATATTGTTGCCCTCGGCCCATGTTTTCAACATCTCCATTAATATCCTTCCAAGCACCTTAACTGAGGTATCAAGGAGGGAAATTGGTCTATAGCATTTCATGTCCCCTCAAGCTCCCTTTGTATATATGGGGACAATTATGCTTTCTGCCCACGTGACAGGTATACATTCCTTTGTAGCTGTTGTATATACTTGAGTTAATATAGGTTCCCAAAGCATGAGGTGTGACTTATATGTGTCTACAGGGACCCCTTCTTATTTGCACATTTCCCTAAGGCCACATTTACTTTGCCCTCCTTAATCAAAGTTAAAAAGGGGGTTTGTGAGATATTCTTATCATTGATAGGTCCCACAGTTATATTTTTCTGGGTTAAATATCTCAGTATAATGCGTCAACCAATCATCTGGGTGAATGTGAGTCGCTATAACAGGTGCGGTAATATCCATAAGGAAGGGTTTATGAATTGTTCTCTAGAATAAGGAGCTGTCCCTCAATGTAGCTGCTGGTTCCAGGTCTTCCCATGATTTCTCTCGTAAGTATTTTTTCTGTTTCTCTAGTGTATGTTTCTATGTCAATCGCAACTCTCTCACTTCTTTCCTATTCATAGGCATCGCCTGTAAGGTAAATTTAAGCTTATTACTCGCCCATGTGCAATGGCGGTCAAACCATGCCATTTTGCTAGCTTTGTTATTTTTAGTCTTAATTTTCAAGCTATCTGTTATAGCGTGAGTCAATTTGTGGAAAGCTATGAGTATTTGGCGTTAACAGTTATTCCATTCTGTACGTTCCATAAATTCTTCTCTATTTTCTCTAGTTTTTTTTCCCAACATCTCAGATTCATTTATACTAGCCCATCTTAGGGTGATCTCATTTTCCACTTTGAGCCAACTCACTGTCTGGGCTTCTATCGTATCTTTAATCTTGACTTTATAGACAAGGGAAAGTTGTTGATTGGCATTAAAAGGGGTTGGTAAAACCCTATATGAATCTAGCCTTATAAGACCAAATCTAGAGATTAGGGTATGGTTAATAATTCAGAAATGACCCGCCTCCCCGAAAGGTCGGTAACTCTACATTTTCTTTGCCTGTATTCTGTACCATCAATTCCAAATCCTACTTAAACCTTAGTTCATTTAGAGACTCCCCATATACATCATGCGTGAAGTGTGGTTGGCCATTTCCCTGCTCGTCTATATGCTCGCAAGCTTTATCAGTTGGGATTTAGCATTCAGTAATATTGAAATCTCCCACCCAAATATTAATATGGGTGGCTATGTCTTTTACAAATATTTTTAGCGTCTTTTGGAGGGAATGCACCACTGCACTCTTGTTATTGTCAAGCTTTTTATTGTAATAATGAATCAATACAACATCCGGCTCGTTATGTAACCGAAAATACAAAATCTGAAAAGTTGGGGAACATGTGTATGACTTTATCAACGTGTACGGGCTTAAGGTGGAAATCAATACCAACAGGCCTTCTTTTGCTCTTCCTCTAGGTGAAGGGTCAGACGGTGTGATAACTAGGCCTGGGCGGTGAACTCCGCTCGCGGAGTTTGCAGAGTTTTCTGCACTCCGCGTTACGCGGAGATCGCGCAGTTCCCAAAAACTCTGCTTTGTGCAGCGGAGTGGAGTTTTTTTCCTTGCTTGTGTTCACCAACGCCAAGTTGGCGAGCGTGAGCAAGGAAAATCAACTTCCCGGCGAGATTTTTCCTCGTTCGCGATCGTCAACATCAAGTTGGCGAGCGCGAGCGTGGAAAATAAACCTCCCGGCGAGATTTATCATCGCGGGGGTCAGGTTTCTCATTGCGAGTGGTCATGTATGCTCGCGACCACTCGCGTTGAGAAACTGCCAGTTCGTGTTGAGAAAGCTTCCGCTCGAGTAAAAATCTACTCGAGCGGCAGAAAAGGAAAGGAAAGCCTGCGCTATGTATGATGCCATTCGCGATGATCACACAGTGCGGACAAGCATCCAGCACTGTGCAATCACCGCAAACAGCATTTTTCTCTCAAACTCCGCCACTCGCGGAGATCCGCGTCGTGCGGTGGAGTTTTTTTACCACATCGCCCAGGGTTAGTGATAACTGAAGTATAAATATTTATTAAAAAAATTATCGGTATGCCACATCTCTTGTAAACAAATTACATCTGATGTTTTTAAAAAAAAGTACGACATTCATTGTTCTCTATCTTGTTCTTTACTCCGGCAATATTCCATGACATAAATGTAAAATTCTTATTCTGTGAAGTTGGATACAAATTATCCGATGCTATGGGAGGTCCTACTGAATGAATAAGAGTAACATCCTCTGTAATGTTTCCTGTCGGGAAAATTAACTGATTCGTATTAATATCAGCGTCACTCTAGCTCCTCACAACCACTAAGAAGAGTATATTCTATTTGGACATTCCCATGAGGGGGGGTGCTACAAGCTTGACTGCTCATAACTGGTTTTGAACAATGAGATATTCCTCCGTCTTGTCTCATGTTCGGTTTATACAAGAAACCCAGAAGTACAGGAGCGATTTTATACTCTTTAGCCGTAGGCTTATTTAGTTGTCTACGATAGAGATCAGTTAAAAGTATTTTAACCAATGCTAGACATTGGACATTTTTCACAATAAAGTCTCCTGTTTCCTGGAGTGTCCAACCCATGCCAATCGTCGAAACATGATGATATCTTGACTTAACACATCCAAGGAGCATATGCCCTGTGGCATCCAGTGCGTTGCCTTGTTACGTTGTCCTGCCCACGACTCTGATGTACATGCTTTCAATTATGGTACATTTTTCACAATAAGTACATAAGGTGTGGCCTCTGGGGGCAAATGTAGGTGGGCTTGAGCAGAGATTGTCTCCTTATATTTCCCTGATTCTGCCAAAACCCGTGCTTGGGGCTCACAAACAGGGACAGGGACAGGGACGGGTGCTGTTAGCACCCTCTTCCGTGTTGCCGTTTCATTATCTTCTGATGAGCTCATTTGACTCCCCCCCCCCCCCTTCCTTCTGTCAGTACCATCGTTGGTAGAGAACTAGTTGCAGCCAACCCAGACGCAATGGTAGTTATCGAAGTGCTAACCAATGTATTATGTTTCCCTAGGGAGTCATTAATTGATTTTTCAATTACAGTTACACATTCTTTTATCTACCTTATTTCTGTTTGGAGCTTTTGCTCAATATTAACAATTTTGTTATGCAATCTTTTGAACAAAGGCTCTAGATTATTTAGTGTAGGGGTAATCCTTGACATGGTCTATGTTGTGATACAATGTATCATTTCCATCTTGGTTTGATGTTTCCTATGATTTCTGCTTTGCTAATCTCATAGGTCTAATGGTGGGAGCTTTCACTGGCTGATTACTTGATATGGCAAATTCAGCGGGGTCTTCAGGAATTGGTAACTCTGTTATAACTAGACTGTCATTTAATACGGACAGCGTTGAAATAATGTTGGGATTAGCGTCTGATATTACTACATTGCTGGATTGCTAGACCCAGCAACATGAACTTCGGCTAAGACCTCTCGTAGTGCGTGTTTTGTGGCCACGAGCTTGGCCTTAATATCAACGATGTCCTCATTCACTCTGCCCATGGCATCTCTTAGGTAATTAGGTATCACGTTAGACGTTTTAGCAGACTTAGTCTTATTTCCTGTAAATTCTTGGCTTTGTTTACATTCCCCCATAATCACACCAAATCTCTTCTTAAACAAATGGGAACAGGAGATAGTCTCACCGTATTCTTCCAAAACCAGAAGCCAAGAGGGGGACTCGGCACGGCTTTGGTCAACCACGGATGGGCCCAGACAGGCCCGCCCTTGGCGTCTGCTTAGCCTGGGTGCGACCCCACACATCCAGCGGAGTGTTGACCAGCGCTAAGTAGCTAGGGTGACTAGAGTTTCAGAATGAAAAGCCGGAACGGCACAGACATAGAAATAGGACTAAATGTCCTATTAGGTCTCAGGGTTTCTTATATACAAATATATATTATATATATATATATATATATATATATATATATATATATATATATATATATATATATAGTTATATATAATTGTGTTCTTTTAAAAAAATATGTATTTTCACATTACTGCCCTTTCTGCGAAGAGCTCCAGGGTCCGGCTACTGCTGGGCCTGGCCTTGCCCTATGGCCTCTGCAGCCCTGATTCACACCTCATTAAATCCTGCTGTACTTCTTAAATGAGGCGAAGCAGCACAGCAGGAGAGTTTAAAGAAGTGAACTTCTGTCCCCATTTCTAAGAGGGCCAGTCAAAATGTGAGCCTGCATAACAGTGTGATTAACGTGCAGGTTCACCCGACCCTCCCTTAAAAACCGGGACATTCCTTTAAATAACCCAGGCACTACCCAAAAAACGGGAAATTTCTTCAATTTGAAGAAAAGTGTCGGGACACTTCTCCAAAAACGGTGACCGTCCGGGGAAATCCTGGACATCTGGTCGCCCTATTTAGAGCGCTATGGCGGCGTTGCGGGAAGCGGCCCCTCCTCCTTCGTGCAGTGCAATCTGGGGATTGGGGTCCCCCCAGTCCAGGCAAAAACAAGCAGCAGAGGTACACTGCGTCCCCAGACAGGAACTCAACTTTATTTTTTAATTTTTAGTTTTTTAATTAGGACAACAGAGACAAGAATTAAAATGTTGCACATAAATACATAGAGAAAGAAAAACATATCCGATGTCCGGATTTCAAATTTTTTAAACCCCCCCCCCCACCCCGGTGGATCTCCTCAAAAAAAGAAAAAAATACACCAAGCAAACATAGGGGTACTTCACATCACAATAACAGTTAATCCTTATTTAACCACTTAGTTAATGGTTCCCATATCTTTTCCCCCTTTGCCCTTGCCGTACTTCCTCTTCTCCTAAACACAGAAATTTCCCAGTTGTAAAGGAATACTAATTTACCAAACCACACATGTATCGAAGGAGGATCCTGATCGAGCCACGCAGTAGCCAAGCAAAGCCGCAATACAGCCATTGCAATATACACCAACTTCCTATCGGCCTCCTCCATTTCCTGACTACAGATCCCTAACATTATAACCTGGGGGGTCAATGAGACTAAATATCCCAGTACAGATTCTAGACGCGGTTCGATTTTAGCCAACAATTGAGAAAGACCAGGGCAGGTGGCAAACATATGTGCACTATCTGCGGCCAGCAACCCACACCGAGAACAGTGTATCCCGAGGACCCCCCCATCGATGAATGCGCGCCGGAGTTATATATAAGTTGCACCATGTCTTATAACATTGTACCTGCAGACTTGCTGAGATACATGCCGTTTGGCTGAACAATAGAGAATCTTCACATTCTCCCTGCCGGCTTGTAAAATCATTTGCCATCTGTCAAAATGTTTGGCTAAATCATCGCCCATCTTCCCATTTAGAAGTTTATATAAAGATGATGTAGATTGACCCCCAATGATCAAATTTAATAAGGGAATTCTGTTCCGGGAAATGAGTTTTTTAGTGAGGAAATCCCTTATCTATAAATATTTTTAAAAATATTTGTTCTTGATCCCGAATCTCTCTTTTATAGCCTCAAAAATTTGTATTTCGGCATTGAATATAAGCGTCCCTATACACAGGATACCTTTCTCAGTTCAGTGTTTAAAATATGCATCTTGAAATATTTCCGGAAGTAATGTATTATTTGCTAGAGGGGAATATATATGCAGCCGCCCAATCCCAGCCTTTTTCCTGACTGCTGTCCAGACCCTATAAGCACCAAGCAAAACCTTAAATTTGACCCTCTTGAAATAGGAAAAATCTATGTGGCGCATGAGAAGTCCTCTAGCTTCTATCCCATAATTTAGATGGTAAATTGATATTTCCCCACATCCCGGATTGCCCCCTTTTAACAGTTCCCCCATCTATTTCAGCGCGGTTGCCCAATAATAAGTTTGAAAATTAGGGACAGACCACCCTCCCTGTCTCTGGTTAGAGTCATTTATCTAAGAGCCTTTCTGGGGCGCTGCCCCGCCCATAGAAAACATGAAACTAACTGGTCTAGTTTCTGGAACCAGGTTTTATTTATATCTAAAGGGATTGCTCTAAAACAATATAAGATTTTAGGCAAAAATATCCTTTTAATGACATTGCTTCTCCCAATTAGTGTCAAATGTAAATTATTCATTCTTCTGGAATCTGATTTGATTTTCTGTAATAATGGTGTCAGATTAATATCAACGATATCCTCGGATTTAGAGCTTATTTCTATGCCGAAGTATCTAGCACTTGGTACTATCCGCTGATCCACTAAAATGATTTTGTCATTAATGACAATTTGAGTTTTATATTCATTCAAGTGATAACCTGATATATTACCGAATTGCGATGTTAAGTTATTTATTTCTTCTAGAGCAGAGCGGGGATCAGCGGTTATAATGGCTGGGTCATCGGCATATGCCAACATTTTGACATTTCCCCCTCTAGCATGAACAGGTTGAATTTTTTGATCTTCCAGAATCTTCCTAATTAAAGGGTCAATGTAGATGGCAAATAACAGGGGGGAGCACGGACAACCTTGTCTCGTACCTTGTGTTATATTAATTATCCCCGACTGAGCTCCCATCATGGTGCATTAAGTACATAATGTCTGAGCCCCTAAAATTCAATGTAGTCTCCACACACAGGTCACGCCCACATCAGTTTCTAAAAATGTGGAATACAGGCAACCACTCCACTGAGTAATGAAAGTCATGTGAGAGCAGAGTACACCAACCTAAACTGTTAAAATGTATACAGTAAGAAAAATGTCAACACAAATAAATGTGAATTTTCAGTCAGCCGGCCTGACTGGAGCATCCTCAATAATTATAAAAATCAAATCCATGGACCCTGAGTACATACGTCACGAGCACTGAAGAGGCGCCAGGAATCATGGCTGGCAACTTACCAAGGCCGGCTCTTGCTATTTTCTTATCTTGATGCCCCTTTGATTATTTTTTAGATTAATGCTTATTTTTCCTCATTTGCTTCTTTCATTAAAAAATGTATTCGAATGGTGTAATTCTTTTATGGTTGGAATTAGTGTAAATTGTTATATACCGTAGACTCATCAGAGATAATGCACTTCTGGTGGTGAAGTGATGTCTGTAATGCTATAATGGCAAATGTACTCTTTTCCTGGCAGCATGGTATATAGAGAGTTGTTTAATGAAACTTAAGGGGACCCTCCTGCAAAGTACATGGAGCCTCCCCTCCTCGGGACTCACTCAGCAGCTCTCAGGCCAGGCTACTGTGTTGAGAGTGCCCTCTGGAGCACCCCCGGCTGCAGGGGGCTTTGTTACGCCACTGGGTTCGGATCCCCCACAGAGCTATCCAGGACATTTTAGATCAGTTGTGCTTTCAAGTGACTCCATAATTTCATTTAAATAATGTGATCTGAGAATGTCTGTATTTGCTTTACTTAAAAAATTATATTAAACACACACAATCTACATTGTGCGTACATAGCATTTTTGAACCCTCACCATCATCTTCTGGGATGTATTATTGAAATATCATGTTTTCTGTATTATTTGACCATAATATTAGTGGTCGAAAGGAATGGAAATACTTTTGGAAAGTGCATCATTCACCGCTCCGGGCATCTGGCCCTAAGAACCTTGTAAAAGGCAAATTAACCAAAGCTGGGTGACCACAATTGTTTGAAAAAATGTCATCAAGTGAGCATTAAAGTATTATATGCTGTTTAGGTTTAGGAATAGGTTCAGAGCTAGAGTTTGAGTTCTAGGGCTAGATTTATGTAACGACTATGATTGGTTTAGGTGTTTTGTTAATTTTTACTATGTGATATGTAGTTTACCATTGCCCTGTGACAAACGTGATTTGTCCAGGTGGTATTTAGTTGACTCTGGGGGTTCGCAAAAGCTACTCAGGGGGTCTGTGACTGCTTAGGAAATTAAATAACATTAACAGATTAATGAAGTGTGAGTGGCGTAATGCACCCCCTGCAGCCCTGCGGTGAGGAGGGGGATAAATAAAGAAGCAAAATGTAAATTCAAAGGCTAACGATTAAGTGGATCCTCAGATATAGCATCGATATTGGGTGACCTCAATTGAATTTGGAAAAGCTCCAACCTTCCCATTAAAATGAAAATTTAGGATTTTTTTTATATTTGGGAATTAAATAAATTATTTCATAATTTGTGTATTTGTTTGATGAATGTTTGTTTCTGTATTTCATGTGTATTGTTCTGCAACTCAAGCGAAAATGCTGAGGCCGGGTCCCCGGACTACAGTAATGGTTCAGTTGGGGTCCCAGGTTCCAGGAGGGATTAAGAGGGCAGAAGTCAAAAAGTTAAGAACCACTGATTTAGGCGATCCAGCATGTTCTGTGTTCCACTGGTCCTAGGTGGATTTTCATCATCTTGTTTATTCCTCTTATCCTCCTCTTCGGTTTTCAGGACAGCCCCCAGCCGTCCGACGTCACGGTGGGCGTGTGCGAAGGACAGCCCCTGGCCATCCGAAACATGACCACTTATTAATTCTCCCGCACAGCAGGAGAATTTGCGCAGTGCCGAAGGGGTCAAGTTGCCCTTAAAGGGATTCATGTTACTTAGTGTGAAGTTTAATGTAACTCACCTATTGAAGTGCGTCAGATATATATAGAAGAGTGCTTCTGTGCAGATTCACAATTTTTCTTTTTTTTTCCTAAGTGGAAAAAGCCCCTGTTGTGCATCCTAAGAATGGGATGTACGATGTTACAACGCAAGTTTTTACAACGCGTACCGTTACATCGCGGTCGTTACAACGACTGCGATGTTACCACGCCATGTCTTTACAACGCAAGTCTTTACATCGACTTGCACTAGATGGCGTGCTAACATTAGAAAAGCGTAATTTACTATTCCAACTCCAGTCCACTTAACAGTAGGGAAGGTGTTGGGATAGTAAACTACACTATTTGTAATGTTAGCACGCCATCTAGCGCAAGTCGATGTAAAGACTTGCGTTGTAATGGCATGGCGTGGTAACATGCAGTTGTTGTAACGATTGCGATGTAACTGCATCACGGTGTACTAACCGCGATGTAAAGGTTGCTCCCCTAAGAGCGTTTTGGGCGATGGTTTGTTCCACTTTTTGCCCCGGAGAGGGATTTTCTCTACTCTGCTATAGGAGCATGTCTCCGACAGTTTCTGTGGTGTGAAAGGGGTCGAGATAAGTTTGTGGTTGTTCACAATCTGGCAAGAGAAACTCCCTTTGCTTGCTGAGGATTTAGTCCAGCATGATATTACACGACAGAGAGTTAACACGAGGAAAATAAAAAGGATTTGTGATTGCAATGTCACATTTTGTGAATCCCTTGCCATCTTGAATCCATCTATGTGCACTTATAAATCAGATTTACAAGCCTAAAGGGCTTCGCGAAGCGGGCCATTTCTGGCACGTGGCAAGAGTTCCCAGCCTTTTAAAACAGGAGTAAATATAGCCCAAAAACTTTCAAAATAAATGACTCTTCCTTATTTTGCATGTGAAATGAAGACGATCTGCTTTTTTGATGATTCTAAATGTTGTGCCGCTGGTTTGGTCTAATTACGCACTTCTCCATGCAGTGCCCGATTCACCCAATTTGGCTGATTATCATGTAGGAGGCTGAAGAGAACAGTTGTCTGTAAACTACATTTATTTTAAAACACACAACTATAAATCTATAACCATGTGATGATTTTGGCTATTCCCCTTTTTTATGTAGACTATGGAAAAGAAAGAAGAGAAAGTGACATCTGATGAAGAAGAGGAGAAGAAAAGGGAAGGGGAGGAGGAGAAGGGAGAAGAAGAGGACTATGATGACCAGGAGCATGAAGAGGGCAGGCTTTCGCTGTCGAACCCTTATAAAACAGCGCAATGTTTGTAGATATCGTGTAGTGGTAAAATGTAGGGGTGGGTGGAACTTGCTGAGTTACATAAAAACTCTGCAAGATTCCGCGGAGTTCCGCCAGCGGGCAGAATATAATACCGCTCGTGCTTCAATTTAGGGCCGGTAGCACGTGCATCACTACAAAATAAGCTTGAACATGCGCCATGCGTGGCCATTGGTGTTTATTTTTCTGCTGCTCCAGTTGAAAATGTACTAGAGCCGTAGCAAATCTACTCGAGAGGCAGCCCTGTGACCGACACTGCCTATGTTAGAAAATCGTGCTAGGGGATGCCAAATCTCACTCACTCTCACCAGCTCTTAGATTCTGGAGCCTGGCGGGAGAAAAATTCCACCATGAGGCGAGAGGCGTAAAGGGTTTTTTGCATAGCTTGAACAGAAAGGACTTGTAAGCATTTTGTACACAGACGGAGCACCGTTTCTGATGCTTATTCAGTAGGCTGTGAGCATCATGGTCAAAATAGCTTCTGCCATTGTATGCCACTTTTGTTTAGTAACTTTTGATTTTTTTGGGCTAGAAATGACTTATTTAGTCGAAATCTGAAAATTATGGGATGAATGCTTTGTTCTGTGGCTTGTGCGGTGAATCCATAATCAAACCGAAATCTTTGTGACTGCTGAATCACATATTTCCATTGTTGTGAACCATATAATTATTTACTTGGAATTCTAATAATCCTTATTAGTCATGAACTTTTCCGCGTGCTCGAATGTGGTTTTATGTCTTATATTGAAGCTCAAGCTCACCTATATCAGACTGGATTGTTATGGCAAAGATCCGCAGGACTTTATTTATTTCCAAATAAACCTTCAACCTCTGCATCCCCATTAGGGTTGCTGCTGATGCCAGCAGCTTTCAATGGCTCCTATGTGATGCCGTATCTTCAAGTCTTGGCATCTGAAGCCTTCATATCTTTATACTGTCGCTGTCAGATGCCATCGCGCCTGTACGAGGTCCATACATTTGGTAGACACCTTTAGGCCACCAGCTTTCACATTCAAACTGACCTCTACTCACCTACTTCCAAAAAGTAAGTGGCCAACTACCTACTTGAGGAATAAATGGTGTAAATCAAGAATATCACTGGCTCTGTGGCAGCTTCCATGTTTCCTGGCATCTTGTCCCAGCACAGCCTCCAGGGTTCCATCATGGGATAAGAAGGAGGCTGGGCAGCAGACAGATTCCCTCCTTCTCAAATTCTTGGACATGGCTAATTAGAGGGAAAATGTCCTGCGATCGATGAGTGTTGTTACTAAAATTAGAACATTGGAGCCGCCGCTACATTCCATATCGTAAAGTCCAGCGTCATCACTCATTCTTAGCGACAAATTTCAGGATGCAGCAACCACATGACCTTATTATTCTCTCTGCGTCTTTGATTACGATTATGTTTATAGCATGGGTCAAGCCACATGTCAGTCCTCCCAAGTGTAGAAATGTGTTCGTAAAGCATAGAATGCCCACACTGGATCCAGCATTTCTTATTAGCACTCATGACCCCGAGAGCCAATCAAAGACCAAATGCATTTTAATGCGTACCCTTGGAGGGGCAGTCACCAAAACTGGATAGACTGGTAAGGTCTTCCCCCGAGGCATCCGAGCATTGGCCGCCTACAATGACACTTGCCCAATGGGCCAACGCTTCCATATGATTTGGAAATTGACTGAACTAGATGTGTAAAGTGTACCTAACCTTTTGGAAAGTCCATTTTTTTTGCAGTCTATTATTGATGATGTACTGAGGAGAGATTTTTCGGGATGGGTGATTTTTCGGGTGGGCCCATCCCAGGCTTATTAAAATACCTCTGTACTGGCAAAGGCTGTGCGGCGAGAAAACAAGTCCCTGAGGAGATTTAAAAGGAGGAAGGGTATAGACCGCATTCTTGATTTTTCTTGTCTACCATGCCAGTTCCACCAGAATTAATGCAACTTCCACTTCCATGGATACAAATGGTGGTTCAGAAAGCCAGTTCTATAGCCACAGCAAGCACCAGAATGATTGCATTTTCCTATGGAAGTGGAGCTTGCAGAGGCCACCATGGGTGCCGCTTCCTTCCTCCTCAGCACTCGCACTCGTCTTTAAGGACTTCATCCAGTCGTTTTTATGTTTTCGAAGCATTTTATAGTCCACTGGGACCGTGAGGTATTGGGTATTGGGAAGCTTAACATAATAGTGCAGTTGCATCAAAACATTTCCAATCCAATCCAATATTTCTTTATTTCGGTTATTCGCCATAAAAGAACAAACACAGATATATACAAGCGGTTAAAATGGTTACAAAGTTAAAAAATATTTCACAAACCATAGAAGCGGAAATGCAGCTTACGACATTGGGGTGGTTGACAATAAACTGGTGGTCGGTGCGCTGTGCATGGTTAGGGTGAGTCAACTGGAGGACTTTGTGACTTCAGGGTCCATCAGGGAGAAGGTTGACAAACGTAAGGGATGTATTCTTCGAAACTGAGGAGCGTCAACTTTTTAAAGGTATATTTCAATTACTTCCGTTAGCAAAATAAGTTATTTTGAATTAACTTGGAGTTTATGGTCTTTGAAGGGACACATTAAGCATTAGAAGGGCGCCCACTCAGGACATCCCACTGGCAGTACGAGTGGTGAAGGTGACCATATTGATGCCACCTGGTTTAAGCTTGGGCATCCTTTCCAAGGTGCATTTCAATGTAAGTGTAGGGGCCCAGGTCTACTGAGGAGTTGTAGTTTACTCCATAAAATGTCTGCTTTTATTCAAAGCCTTTTGGCATGAGGTATGTCCTCAGTGCAGTAACTTGATCTAATGGCAAGGGCTGCTTCTCTTTTACAAGTTCATTCTCCCTCAGCAGCTGGATCTGGTTGCTGCGCCCCCCAGAGGCAGGCCAGACTGTTGGGAATACTGGAGATGTCTTGGCAGCTCATGCATCTGGAAGTCTGGCGAGGCTACCACAAAAACAAGTGCCCATCTCAACACAACGTTTGGCTGGAAACCGGGGCAGCAAGAGCCCCCGAGGACAGAGCCCAGTGGGAAGACTGATGCTCAGAATTCAAGCCACCAACAGAGATTCTTGAATCATTTGAGACATTCAGAACTCGGTCCACTAAACCGAGACAAGAGTGTTTTTAAAAATCCTATTTCATTTTAAAGTAACATTATTGAAACAACTTTGACTACAGCATCCTGAAGTGCCAAACCAAAGAAAATTCTAACTTTTCAGTTGCACATAAGAGCTGCACATATTCCATCTTCTCTGCTGGTTTTAACATTAAGGTTGTTTGTTTTTATTCACCATGTGACTGACATACACCCTTCCAGGTCAGTTACACCAATGAGCCCCAAACCGTCAGCGTTTTTTTAACATCATGGAGCTGTGATGTCTGTCTTTGAAGAACAAAGGCGCGTTTAAAATGTTGTTAGCTTGGATGAGCCCCTGTTTGTGCCTGACTTCTGCATTGCCAATGTGCACTAAAGATCTGCCCGTCGACAGGGGGTCTACAGCTTGTTATTGGATGTGCCTACCCAGTTCTAATAAATTCCAGACTTTGCGTCTCAGAAAAGGCCTTAATTTAATGCCAGCTTTTTTAGTTGTGGATTGCTCCAGTAAATCTAATTTGGTTTAGAAGTAAATGAGAAACAGTTAAAGAAGACCCCTTTTAAAATGTTTTCGAATGGGGCAAAAGTGAGCGAGGTGATTTTATAAAAATTGACTCGTTTGGTTAGAGACAAAGCTAGCTCTGTGGCTTGGGGTGCCATTTTGTGTAAATACCTTGCACGGTGCACAAAAGGGAGCGGCATGAATTTGCAGCTAGAGTAAATTAGTTTACTTACGTAAAAAGGAACGGACAAGGCGGGTATTTGCCTCAAACCAACTACTGTCTTTCTCATTGACAAAGTGAAACAAAGGTGGTCTTTTCTGTGATGAAAATAGAACTTGCTAATTATATATTATCGACATCTTTGGACAAAGACTAGAAATAAATACTTAACGCTCCATTCTCAGACAAAACCAGTAGAGGGAGCTGTTCACTTGGTGATGGATGCGGTTGGACCATTGTATTTTCTGTCTTGTGTTTTCTCCCTAGTATCGGAAGCAAAACAAGGTAGCGTCGTCTTTGATTCTGTCTTCTAGGCAGTACATGGGGTAGAGAAGAAGGACGGGGTGGGATAATCTATGATTCTCTTTAGCGGGTGGACAGTCCATCATCCTCATTAAGAGTCCTAGAATACATACCCCGAAGTGCGACCCCCATCGCAAGTGTAGAAAATGTCGCAGATGGTGACTGTGTTTGCCATTTGAGACTGAACACAATTTTGGATTAGAAGAACGTTTCAGATGTACTTATTTTCTGAATGATTTCTTCCTCCGTATCTTATACACATGGTTATGTGTATTCTTTACCAGAAAATAACAAATGTTTTACTTTCCCCATCTTAGCCTTTATTCCTATCTTCTGAAAATAGAGTTCTCTTTTTTTAACCTTTCTTCTCTGAACTGTTTCGATAAACTGCTTATGCACCTTATTTTAATAGCTTTTTTCTGTGTATGTAACGGTTTGAAAGTCAGCCAATGTGCCTTGGGGTTCGCGTTTTTAACGACTGCATGAAGCTTGGGAAAGAAACGCTCTCCAGCAGTCGGAGGCCAAACCCCAACATTTTTGAGGTATATTATTATTATTATTTTAATTGTGAAAATAGTCTCCACTTCAGACCCACTTGCAACAGCGCCTGGATGTCAGTAAACTTCAGGCCACTTCATGTTTTAGAGTCTCTTGGTATGATTGAGACTAGAACGGCACATATTTTCTAATAAAAAAAACATGTTGTGACTGGAATGTTTTGTCTTCCTGGAATTCGTGAAGAAATATCATACAATTTATCAGTTCATCTCGGAGAATATTTGTTTAGCCTGCGTTTTGTAGGGGGTTGTTCCTCTTTTCTTTATTCACCATAACATTAAAATCGGGTGGTACCAGCTGCCTCTTAAACTTAGTTCCCTACTAATCTCGTGACCAAGAGCTCACCAACAAGCTCCAAACATAGGTGTTTGTGGCTGTAGCACCTGCAACAGATGCCTGGCTTTGACTGTTCGGTCAGGGGTTTTGCCTTGGAGTATTTTTTCATTCTGAAGTTGGTTTTTTTGTGTTTTGGTTTTAAACATTAATATGAGTGTAGGCAGAATATAAAAGTACAGATTTTTTTGGTTTTTCTTTTTTTCTTCAGCTTCTACAAAAGAGCAGGTTTTTGCAATTTGTCACACATTTACTTTGCTGAATATTTGTCAGCCTGCTTGTGTTAAAAAAACATTACATCCTTCAGACGTTATACCTTCTATGTGACATCAGAGACGTTTTAGTGCAGTGACAAAGTGAACAGTTGCCCAGGGCCCCCATCTTCCAAGGACCCCCCCCCCTGGGAAAGTGAGCTTTTTCTCTAGCTCACTTTCACTTTCACTTTTGTGTATTTTTGTATTTTAATATGTATTATATAATTCAATATTGTTAAGCAACGGAGGGCTTGAGTTAGCAAAAAATGTGCATTAAAATTCATTTAGTTACCTCACATACGACCCTCAAATACTTCTTGCCCGGGGCCCCCAAAATCCTTAAACGGACACTGCTGACATTTAATTATGATCCTCGTGATCTTATTTTCTGGGGTTCCTGAATGTGCCGAGCATCTATCTCTGTAGTCCTTTGATGAAAACAAAGAGAACTGCATCCTGATTCAAAATGGCTCCTCCGCATAGTGGCCTGTCAACTCTGCATTTCCATGGAGATGCTATCAAAGAAACCAGGACAACCCTTCTTTCGCTGCCTCTTTGTTGCACATACCAGAAGAGGCAATATTTTAACCCAAGGTAAGTGTAAGTGGATCCAGCTGTCATTGAGAGTTGTGTTACAAAGTCGTCCATTTTTGGGCTCACATGGAAGCTGTTGAGTCTTGTTACGCTGCTAGGGTTTGAAGGAGGGGCTTCTGTTTGGTTCCTGTAGATATTCCCCTTTCTGATATAATCTTGCCTTAGTATGTTTTAACGTGTACTTGCCTTTCATGGACGTAGAACGAGTGTTTGTTTTCCCTCGGTGTGCCAGTCTAAGGCATTTATTGTGTAGTCACCCGGTCTTCATTTCGACCGTGATGGCATCATTGAAGATTCTCTTTGAGCAGCAATCGTATCTGGTTGTGTACAAAAGAGTAGAACTTCGCAACTGGGCCAACCATAGCATTCTCTTTCGGAAAGCGCCTTTGCTGAGATCCAGAGGAGTGGTTCTTCCCGACAGGCTCCAGAGCTCAGTCAATACGCCAGCTTCCTCTGGTTCAGACCTATCCCGTTTATACTTGACGTGAGGATACGGTTCACTGGTTTTATGAACTGTTGGATCCCCCATGACATTGTGGCTCCAAACAGGTCTTCATAAGATCTGCAACATACCAACTAATCCATCCCCAATAGCTTGCTTTTTCCAAAACACTTCCTTTGCTATTTGCTATACAATTATCATTATTCAATCGACATTCTGTTAATTTTATCAGTCTCAGAAAAATAAAAGAAGGCTGAGGTGCATTAGCCAGGATACAAACCTGCAACCTACATAGCGCCCTCAGACATTTAAACTGAGCATTTCACTCACTGAGGTAGCTCGCTTGACTTAACTTGCTAAACCCACTATATCAGCAACACAGGGAGTGCTAATTTTCATTCCGAGGAGGAGCTATGCCAAAGTTCAGCTTGCACGTCTTTCCTTGTGTCAAGCTTGGTTGTGGTTGAGTTTGGGCACCAAAGTGGTTTAAATGTGAGCAGACTTCATGCAAGGCCGCGTGAAACACTCGGAACATTTTTCATGGAAATATCAATTTTTGTCCTCCATTTAAATTAGATCTCACATCCACGTTGTTGAACACGTCATATATGATTGAGTGGCAAGGGGGTATTTTTCAGTGTAATTTCACTGAAGTCGCTCTCAGTAGTTTGTGCAGTTTTAAGGTGAGTGTAAAATGAGGATATTGAAAGAACACCAAGCTCGTTGTGTGAAGGCTCTCCAAGATAAGCTTTTGATTTGAAACTCCTCTTTCCCATTCAGTCGGTGAAACGTCTTCTTAATACCACTGTTTTCCTCTTAACATTATCACGCAGCTCACCCATTTTTCCCCTTCTTTTCAATATCTACCTCTGCGTTTTCTCTGTGCTGCTTCACTACTTTGAACTATTTTTTTTACACTCAATGATACAAGACTAGCCTGAAATTTCAGCGACCTCCATGAAGATATGTCATCGAGATTGGCACGCTTCCTGATCTTGGTGAAGAACTGGGGGACTTCTAACCACCTAAAGCTGAACCTGGACACCACTGAAATCCTTAGATATGGAAATTGGCCACCAGCACAAGTGATCCCAACTTGATTTTAGACCAGAAGATGTCTCCACAAACAAACACAACAAAAAGCAAAGGATTGTTCCCAGATTTGGATTTTACACAAGAATCGCAACTAGACACTTTGGAGACAACCTTAACAAATATACTCCGAATCTTAGGATGGATTTTCCCCTACCTAGGTTTCCACACATGTACAAGCTACAGCTAATTGTGTGCTCTTGCTCACTAGTACTACACAAACAGACTATACCTAGGAGCCTAGAACTCACTCCTAAGTAAATTATGAGGGCAAACCCTGGGGCCCGGGGTCTGCCGACACTTCAAACCCTGAAACACTGCCTTCTGACCTTTCACTGGTGCCCAATTTCTACAAAGCACGTTCTATGACACAGTGAGTACAGTACAAAATACAAACAACATTCCAGCTAAAAAAAATGTGAGACCCTCTCCCATGGGCGTAGCCGCGGTTCCAAAGCACTGCTGAAGCTAAAAGTACAATATTTCAAAAAAACCTTAAACTTTTTCTTTCCAAGCCAGCAAGCTATGGAACTCTCTCCCACACACATTTCGGAACTACAAGAACACCTAACTTTTTGGAATTTTCGGTCCCCCAATCTCCAAGAAAACACCCACTCACCAGCAAACTAGGGAATCAGAATGCAAAACACTATAATCGTTAATTTCAAAGACTGTAGTTATCCGATGTCGGGTTCTATGTGATACATAGACAACCTCCAAGAAAACTCCCATTTGATTTTTTTATTGATATATTTATTTTCAATTTTTACATAAAGTTAAGAGTATTTCAGCGAAGTAACTACTGCATACAAATAGCTTACAAAAATACAGTTACATAGGTTATTAAATATATCAATAAATAACACCATTAGACCAGTTTAAACAGACGTCTCACACATGAACATAACCCCACAGACTGCTATAGTCGTTGCCATGTAGATATGTGATGGCTGGCAAGCATCGGTAACAAGACGAGTAAGCCCCAAGGCAAACCCCTCAATCAAAAAACAACTGAACCACAATGTAGAACAAGATAAGAGGTCTTCCAGACAAGAACTCTTTTGTGGTCTATAGTTCTTACATATGTTCTTGCCACTTTAACTGTTATGCGGTCCTTTCGATCTTTGTACCCATCACTTAGCGTGCTATTCCTCCCAGGCAACAGTGAGGCAGCTACGGCTGAGCTGGCCTGGTGGCGGCTGTGCAGTTTTATGATGGATGCCACAAAGAGACTGAACACAACATCTTGCTTAATTGTGTTCTCCCAACAAACTCAATTCAAATGAATCTTTATTCGGACATAAAAATCCATACAAGAAATTCTCGTATACATTCTAATTCTCTAGCAGCATTGTACCAATATAAAACAAATCATTTTCAAAATATCCAGACATCATATCATAATTATACTCTAATCATAGTTTACTAGTTAGATATATACAGTTAAGCTCTCTTATACAAGAAGTTTTCTAGATAGGAGTTTTCCTTCATTTTATTGCACATATAGACGCCTCGTCAGGGGTAGTAAGCGCTATATAAATGCAATTACAATACAATACAATACAATATAATAGATGCAGCTTATACATAACAAACGTTTATGGTATTTAAATTACATACAAAGTTAAGAGCCTGATAAAAATTTACAAAAAAGAGTGCAATGTTGGGTAGACAGCAAATTTGGTATTGCATTGCCAACTTGATAAATTCTTAGCCCATGACCCCATTTGTGGAAATACAACAATAAAGTGCAAAGTGCATAGAAGGCGCCAAGTAAGATAAAACCTATCCTCTGTACAAGTTACAGTTGTTTAATAACTCTGAATAATATTAGGCATGTAACAGTTAAGGTAGCACTTTACAGATGGTTTAATATACTCTCTGGTTTCTCTCAGAATTTCTCTCTGGCCTATGACAATCGTTTTTAGTTCTATTTTTACTATAAGCTAATACTCTGTAAGGGCCATCAAGATTAAAATTAATGTATATAATTTTTATGAGATCTTTCACGTGAGCAAACAAAGGGATTTTATCCCTCCCACCGTAGGCCAAACAGTCCCTAGTATTTTAAGTACATTTTGTTCCTGGCCCAATTTCCATACTAGGTCAAAGGAGCACTAGTATAAATGTTATCTCCTATATATGGAGTTCAAGTTCTTTATGAACGATATATGCTGATGTAGAATGGGGTACAGCAAGGAGCCTACATGAAAAGGTATTCTCCAGAATTTGTAGTGTTTTTGTTGTTGACAACCCCCACAAAGTAGCCCCATAATTAGAACTGCATTTACTTTTCTGCACTTGTAATATTTTTGGTATCGGTTTATTTCCAATTTTTGCCACAAATCTGAAAATGTCTTCTACATTTCTGGCGGATTTCATACAAGCAATTTTTAAGTGAGCATTCCACACATTGTTATTTGAAAAATGTACACCCAGATATGTAAAGTTTGCGACCTCTGTAGTTATCCGCCCTTTTAGTTGATGGGTCCATCTCTTTATGCTGCCTGTGCCACACACATTCACGAATGTTTGAGATGGATTGAGTCTCCTACCCCTTTCTTCCATAAAAGTGTTAAAGGCTTCAGTCATGGAGTATAGGCCGTTTGCAGTTCATGATAACAAAACTACATCATCTACATACAGTAGGGTTGACTGGCCGCTTTCCTATTTTGGGGGGGTCAGCATCTATTTGTTGAAGTAATAAATCAAACTCATTAATATATAAAGATATAGGAGTGGTGCGAGAATACACCCTTGCAGAATGTCTTTCATAATCTTAAAGCCTGGGTTACATTCTCCATTACCATCATAGTGAACATGTGCAGTCAGATAGCTATATAATTGCAAGAGAAAGGATATTATATCTGGTGGGGCTCCCAAATCAACCAATATTTTACAAGACTTTGAGTGACTGACAAGGTGGGAAGAGAATGTGGCCTAACGGCTAGGGCGGGCGACCTCGGAGGTGGTGAAGCGGGTTCGAGTCTCGGCAGAGATGCTCAACATTCTGTGATTCTGGGCAAACCACTTAATCTCCCCGTGCCTATCAAAAATGAATGTGTCCGTATGTAACGTAACTGGTGCTCATGTAAAGCGCTCTGATACCTCCGGGTCTAGTTAGCGCTATATAAAACTCCCCCCAAAAAAAAAAGGTCTAAGGTGCTGCTTAGATCTGCAAAGCAAAAATGAAGTCTACCCTTTTTGCTACTGTATATTTATTCACGATCAGGTTTAGGTTGATACATTGTTCTAATGTGAAGACCTCCTCGTCTAAAACCAAACTGTGCATCTGTGAGTATATTGTTGCCCTCGGCCCATGTTTTCAACATCTCCATTAATATCCTTCCAAGCACCTTAACTGAGGTATCAAGGAGGGAAATTGGTCTATAGCATTTCATGTCCCCTCAAGCTCCCTTTGTATATATGGGGACAATTATGCTTTCTGCCCACGTGACAGGTATACATTCCTTTGTAGCTGTTGTATATACTTGAGTTAATATAGGTTCCCAAAGCATGAGGTGTGACTTATATGTGTCTACAGGGACCCCTTCTTATTTGCACATTTCCCTAAGGCCACATTTACTTTGCCCTCCTTAATCAAAGTTAAAAAGGGGGTTTGTGAGATATTCTTATCATTGATAGGTCCCACAGTTATATTTTTCTGGGTTAAATATCTCAGTATAATGCGTCAACCAATCATCTGGGTGAATGTGAGTCGCTATAACAGGTGCGGTAATATCCATAAGGAAGGGTTTATGAATTGTTCTCTAGAATAAGGAGCTGTCCCTCAATGTAGCTGCTGGTTCCAGGTCTTCCCATGATTTCTCTCGTAAGTATTTTTTCTGTTTCTCTAGTGTATGTTTCTATGTCAATCGCAACTCTCTCACTTCTTTCCTATTCATAGGCATCGCCTGTAAGGTAAATTTAAGCTTATTACTCGCCCATGTGCAATGGCGGTCAAACCATGCCATTTTGCTAGCTTTGTTATTTTTAGTCTTAATTTTCAAGCTATCTGTTATAGCGTGAGTCAATTTGTGGAAAGCTATGAGTATTTGGCGTTAACAGTTATTCCATTCTGTACGTTCCATAAATTCTTCTCTATTTTCTCTAGTTTTTTTTCCCAACATCTCAGATTCATTTATACTAGCCCATCTTAGGGTGATCTCATTTTCCACTTTGAGCCAACTCACTGTCTGGGCTTCTATCGTATCTTTAATCTTGACTTTATAGACAAGGGAAAGTTGTTGATTGGCATTAAAAGGGGTTGGTAAAACCCTATATGAATCTAGCCTTATAAGACCAAATCTAGAGATTAGGGTATGGTTAATAATTCAGAAATGACCCGCCTCCCCGAAAGGTCGGTAACTCTACATTTTCTTTGCCTGTATTCTGTACCATCAATTCCAAATCCTACTTAAACCTTAGTTCATTTAGAGACTCCCCATATACATCATGCGTGAAGTGTGGTTGGCCATTTCCCTGCTCGTCTATATGCTCGCAAGCTTTATCAGTTGGGATTTAGCATTCAGTAATATTGAAATCTCCCACCCAAATATTAATATGGGTGGCTATGTCTTTTACAAATATTTTTAGCGTCTTTTGGAGGGAATGCACCACTGCACTCTTGTTATTGTCAAGCTTTTTATTGTAATAATGAATCAATACAACATCCGGCTCGTTATGTAACCGAAAATACAAAATCTGAAAAGTTGGGGAACATGTGTATGACTTTATCAACGTGTACGGGCTTAAGGTGGAAATCAATACCAACAGGCCTTCTTTTGCTCTTCCTCTAGGTGAAGGGTCAGACGGTGTGATAACTAGGCCTGGGCGGTGAACTCCGCTCGCGGAGTTTGCAGAGTTTTCTGCACTCCGCGTTACGCGGAGATCGCGCAGTTCCCAAAAACTCTGCTTTGTGCAGCGGAGTGGAGTTTTTTTCCTTGCTTGTGTTCACCAACGCCAAGTTGGCGAGCGTGAGCAAGGAAAATCAACTTCCCGGCGAGATTTTTCCTCGTTCGCGATCGTCAACATCAAGTTGGCGAGCGCGAGCGTGGAAAATAAACCTCCCGGCGAGATTTATCATCGCGGGGGTCAGGTTTCTCATTGCGAGTGGTCATGTATGCTCGCGACCACTCGCGTTGAGAAACTGCCAGTTCGTGTTGAGAAAGCTTCCGCTCGAGTAAAAATCTACTCGAGCGGCAGAAAAGGAAAGGAAAGCCTGCGCTATGTATGATGCCGTTCGCGATGATCACACAGTGCGGACAAGCATCCAGCACTGTGCAATCACCGCAAACAGCATTTTTCTCTCAAACTCCGCCACTCGCGGAGATCCGCGTCGTGCGGTGGAGTTTTTTTACCACATCGCCCAGGGTTAGTGATAACTGAAGTATAAACATTTATTAAAAAAATTATCGGTATGCCACATCTCTTGTAAACAAATTACATCTGATGTTTTTAAAAAAAAGTAAGACATTCATTGTTCTCTATCTTGTTCTTTACTCCGGCAATATTCCATGACATAAATGTAAAATTCTTATTCTGTGAAGTTGGATACAAATTATCCGATGCTATGGGAGGTCCTACTGAATGAATAAGAGTAACATCCTCTGTAATGTTTCCTGTCGGGAAAATTAACTGATTCGTATTAATATCAGCGTCACTCTAGCTCCTCACAACCACTAAGAAGAGTATATTCTATTTGGACATTCCCATGAGGGGGGGTGCTACAAGCTTGACTGCTCATAACTGGTTTTGAACAATGAGATATTCCTCCGTCTTGTCTCATGTTCGGTTTATACAAGAAACCCAGAAGTACAGGAGCGATTTTATACTCTTTAGCCGTAGGCTTATTTAGTTGTCTACGATAGAGATCAGTTAAAAGTATTTTAACCAATGCTAGACATTGGACATTTTTCACAATAAAGTCTCCTGTTTCCTGGAGTGTCCAACCCATGCCAATCGTCGAAACATGATGATATCTTGACTTAACACATCCAAGGAGCATATGCCCTGTGGCATCCAGTGCGTTGCCTTGTTACGTTGTCCTGCCCACGACTCTGATGTACATGCTTTCAATTATGGTACATTTTTCACAATAAGTACATAAGGTGTGGCCTCTGGGGGCAAATGTAGGTGGGCTTGAGCAGAGATTGTCTCCTTATATTTCCCTGATTCTGCCAAAACCCGTGCTTGGGGCTCACAAACAGGGACAGGGACAGGGACGGGTGCTGTTAGCACCCTCTTCCGTGTTGCCGTTTCATTATCTTCTGATGAGCTCATTTGACTCCCCCCCCCCCTTCCTTCTGTCAGTACCATCGTTGGTAGAGAACTAGTTGCAGCCAACCCAGACGCAATGGTAGTTATCGAAGTGCTAACCAATGTATTATGTTTCCCTAGGGAGTCATTAATTGATTTTTCAATTACAGTTACACATTCTTTTATCTACCTTATTTCTGTTTGGAGCTTTTGCTCAATATTAACAATTTTGTTATGCAATCTTTTGAACAAAGGCTCTAGATTATTTAGTGTAGGGGTAATCCTTGACATGGTCTATGTTGTGATACAATGTATCATTTCCATCTTGGTTTGATGTTTCCTATGATTTCTGCTTTGCTAATCTCATAGGTCTAATGGTGGGAGCTTTCACTGGCTGATTACTTGATATGGCAAATTCAGCGGGGTCTTCAGGAATTGGTAACTCTGTTATAACTAGACTGTCATTTAATACGGACAGCGTTGAAATAATGTTGGGATTAGCGTCTGATATTACTACATTGCTGGATTGCTAGACCCAGCAACATGAACTTCGGCTAAGACCTCTCGTAGTGCGTGTTTTGTGGCCACGAGCTTGGCCTTAATATCAACGATGTCCTCATTCACTCTGCCCATGGCATCTCTTAGGTAATTAGGTATCACGTTAGACGTTTTAGCAGACTTAGTCTTATTTCCTGTAAATTCTTGGCTTTGTTTACATTCCCCCATAATCACACCAAATCTCTTCTTAAACAAATGGGAACAGGAGATAGTCTCACCGTATTCTTCCAAAACCAGAAGCCAAGAGGGGGACTCGGCACGGCTTTGGTCAACCACGGATGGGCCCAGACAGGCCCGCCCTTGGCGTCTGCTTAGCCTGGGTGCGACCCCACACATCCAGCGGAGTGTTGACCAGCGCTAAGTAGCTAGGGTGACTAGAGTTTCAGAATGAAAAGCCGGAACGGCACAGACATAGAAATAGGACTAAATGTCCTATTAGGTCTCAGGGTTTCTTATATACAAATATATATTATATATATATATATATATATATATATATATATATATATATATATATATATATAGTTATATATAATTGTGTTCTTTTAAAAAAATATGTATTTTCACATTACCGCCCTTTCTGCGAAGAGCTCCAGGGTCCGGCTACTGCTGGGCCTGGCCTTGCCCTATGGCCTCTGCAGCCCTGATTCACACCTCATTAAATCCTGCTGTACTTCTTAAATGAGGCGAAGCAGCACAGCAGGAGAGTTTAAAGAAGTGAACTTCTGTCCCCATTTCTAAGAGGGCCAGTCAAAATGTGAGCCTGCATAACAGTGTGATTAACGTGCAGGTTCACCCGACCCTCCCTTAAAAACCGGGACATTCCTTTAAATAACCCAGGCACTACCCAAAAAACGGGAAATTTCTTCAATTTGAAGAAAAGTGTCGGGACACTTCTCCAAAAACGGTGACCGTCCGGGGAAATCCTGGACATCTGGTCGCCCTATTTAGAGCGCTATGGCGGCGTTGCGGGAAGCGGCCCCTCCTCCTTCGTGCAGTGCAATCTGGGGATTGGGGTCCCCCCAGTCCAGGCAAAAACAAGCAGCAGAGGTACACTGCGTCCCCAGACAGGAACTCAACTTTATTTTTTAATTTTTAGTTTTTTAATTAGGACAACAGAGACAAGAATTAAAATGTTGCACATAAATACATAGAGAAAGAAAAACATATCCGATGTCCGGATTTCAAATTTTTTAAACCCCCCCCCCCCACCCCGGTGGATCTCCTCAAAAAAAGAAAAAAATACACCAAGCAAACATAGGGGTACTTCACATCACAATAACAGTTAATCCTTATTTAACCACTTAGTTAATGGTTCCCATATCTTTTCCCCCTTTGCCCTTGCCGTACTTCCTCTTCTCCTAAACACAGAAATTTCCCAGTTGTAAAGGAATACTAATTTACCAAACCACACATGTATCGAAGGAGGATCCTGATCGAGCCACGCAGTAGCCAAGCAAAGCCGCAATACAGCCATTGCAATATACACCAACTTCCTATCGGCCTCCTCCATTTCCTGACTACAGATCCCTAACATTATAACCTGGGGGGTCAATGAGACTAAATATCCCAGTACAGATTCTAGACGCGGTTCGATTTTAGCCAACAATTGAGAAAGACCAGGGCAGGTGGCAAACATATGTGCACTATCTGCGGCCAGCAACCCACACCGAGAACAGTGTATCCCGAGGACCCCCCCATCGATGAATGCGCGCCGGAGTTATATATAAGTTGCACCATGTCTTATAACATTGTACCTGCAGACTTGCTGAGATACATGCCGTTTGGCTGAACAATAGAGAATCTTCACATTCTCCCTGCCGGCTTGTAAAATCATTTGCCATCTGTCAAAATGTTTGGCTAAATCATCGCCCATCTTCCCATTTAGAAGTTTATATAAAGATGATGTAGATTGACCCCCAATGATCAAATTTAATAAGGGAATTCTGTTCCGGGAAATGAGTTTTTTAGTGAGGAAATCCCTTATCTATAAATATTTTTAAAAATATTTGTTCTTGATCCCGAATCTCTCTTTTATAGCCTCAAAAATTTGTATTTCGGCATTGAATATAAGCGTCCCTATACACAGGATACCTTTCTCAGTTCAGTGTTTAAAATATGCATCTTGAAATATTTCCGGAAGTAATGTATTATTTGCTAGAGGGGAATATATATGCAGCCGCCCAATCCCAGCCTTTTTCCTGACTGCTGTCCAGACCCTATAAGCACCAAGCAAAACCTTAAATTTGACCCTCTTGAAATAGGAAAAATCTATGTGGCGCATGAGAAGTCCTCTAGCTTCTATCCCATAAATTAGATGGTAAATTGATATTTCCCCACATCCCGGATTGCCCCCTTTTAACAGTTCCCCCATCTATTTCAGCGCGGTTGCCCAATAATAAGTTTGAAAATTAGGGACAGACCACCCTCCCTGTCTCTGGTTAGAGTCATTTATCTAAGAGCCTTTCTGGGGCGCTGCCCCGCCCATAGAAAACATGAAACTAACTGGTCTAGTTTCTGGAACCAGGTTTTATTTATATCTAAAGGGATTGCTCTAAAACAATATAAGATTTTAGGCAAAAATATCCTTTTAATGACATTGCTTCTCCCAATTAGTGTCAAATGTAAATTATTCATTCTTCTGGAATCTGATTTGATTTTCTGTAATAATGGTGTCAGATTAATATCAACGATATCCTCGGATTTAGAGCTTATTTCTATGCCGAAGTATCTAGCACTTGGTACTATCCGCTGATCCACTAAAATGATTTTGTCATTAATGACAATTTGAGTTTTATATTCATTCAAGTGATAACCTGATATATTACCGAATTGCGATGTTAAGTTATTTATTTCTTCTAGAGCAGAGCGGGGATCAGCGGTTATAATGGCTGGGTCATCGGCATATGCCAACATTTTGACATTTCCCCCTCTAGCATGAACAGGTTGAATTTTTTGATCTTCCAGAATCTTCCTAATTAAAGGGTCAATGTAGATGGCAAATAACAGGGGGGAGCACGGACAACCTTGTCTCGTACCTTGTGTTATATTAATTATCCCCGACTGAGCTCCCATCAACGCAATTCTCGCAATTGGATCTTTATACAAACTTTGAATAGCTCTTATGAATCCTTCCCCAATACCCTTATACTTCATGACAGCCCATAAAAAAGGCCAGGAGACCCTATCGAATGCCTTTTCTGCATCCAGCAGAATTAAGGCCATGGGGTCTCCTGTAACCTTAGTATAATCAAATAATGCTATTGTCCGGCGAATATGATCGATAGTTTCGCGACCGGGCACAAAGCTGTGTTGCTGGGGAGAAACCATTTTTTTAATAACTGACGCCAATCTATTTGCTAAAATCTTGGAATACATTTTTATGTCACTATTTATCAGAGTAATGGGCCTATATGCCCCTGGGTCAGTCGCCACTTTCCCTTTCTTTAAAAATATAACAATCTTTGCCGTCTTCCAGGACTCAGGAGTCAGGAGGAGTATCTCCACTCTGTACTAAGCTAAACATCTCAAGCACAGTTAAAGCCAGCTGAGTTCGAAAGATCTTATAAAATTCGCCTGGTAAGAGATCGGGCCCAACAGCTTTGCCTGGTGGAAGTGAATCTATAGCACATTGTATTTTTTCCAACCTAATCGGAGCATCCAACATATCCTGGTCTAATTTAACCTCCCTAAGATATCTCCTAATTTCAGCTTGGATCCCACAATTATCACTTATATCTTCCAAGTATAACTTCTGATAAAATCTCTGAAAGGCCAAAATAATTGCTCCTGTATCAGTTACTAAACCAATATCTGGATCTAAGATTCCTGTAATCCGTGTTTGTGCCTCCTTTTCTCTAGCCCAGACAGCCAGCATATGACCCACCCTTTCATTGCTCTCATAGAGCTTAGACCGCCAAGCTAGATATCTACCCGCAGATTTGGCAAATGAAATTTGGGTTATGGCAGATTTCGCAATTGTAATTTTAGTTTGTGCTTTCTCGGCCTCCCCACCCTCTGATAGCACCTTAACGAGATTGGTCTCAGCTTTCCCCAATGCTTCATACAGCTCATTGATCTTATTCCTCTCTTTCTTTTGGGTCTCCCAACCAAACTGCGTCGTCTCACCCCTGATCCCTGCCTTGAGAGTGTCCCAAACATTTTGAATCCCCTTACTTCCCATATTCTCATTTAAAGACCTAGTTGTCCACTTTGCCATATGATCTATATAGGAATTGTCATTTAACAAGGCCCTGTTGAAAGTCCAGCTGGTTACTTGTTTTTTACATTTAATATTCACTTCAAGTACCAAAGGGTTATGGTCGGACATAACTCTAGGAAACTTAGTAATCTTACTGCCCTGAACCATATAATGAGAAATAAAAAAATTATCCAATCTTGCGTGGGTTCTGTGTGGAGCAGAAAAATAAGTAAACCCTGGGTTGTTTCCTTCTAGTTGTGCCCATATATCTACTAACCTATGCAATGCCTTTAATTGGGAAAGAGACTTATAAACTTTCGGTTTCCGCCCTTGGTAAATCATCTCAGGGTGGTTAGATACCGCACAGCCCAAATTTATATTGAAATCCTCGCATAATATAATTGGGGATGGCCAACCCACCAGTTCCAAGCTCAACCAATTATACAGTTCAGGGTCATTGAATACCGGTCCATAAACGGAACATAGTGTAAATATACTGCTGTCAATTGAACATTGTACAATTACCCATCTGCCATATTTATCCGAGAGAGATAGCGTAAAATTAGCCATACCCCGACGTGCAAATATAGCAACACCTTTAATTTTAACCTCTTGCCTTGTCCATGAGATTAGTTAAACCCATCGAGATCCATAATTTTATTTCTACTAGCTTCTATATGTGTTTCTTGGAGGCAGATGATATCTACCTTCAAGATTCGGATATCTTCCCTTATCCTGAGCCTTTTTACTGGGTCATTTAATCCACAAATATTGATAGAGGCTATCCTAATGCACCCCATTGTAAGTGGAGAACACATCTAGATACACTATATCCCTGACACTCAAAAAGAAAAACATCTAAACAATTCAGAACAACACCACATGAAATCCCCTCCTTCCCAATAGGATCCACCTCCCCCACCCGCTCTCCCCCACACCCCTCACTGAGGCAAGAAAGGTCCTCAGACCCTTGTGATGCCTCCCGCGTTACACTGTGCACCCCCTGTCACTCCCCAACCTATCTGAAAAAAAAACAAAGGAAAGAAACCTAGCCCATTTTAGAACAACCTAAAAATACAATAATCAATATCACGCCCGTATCACTTTCCTTCCACCCCTCTCTTTAAAGAGACAAGACAAGCAAGAAGACTCAGACTCGATCAACAACCAGTTAGTTCCTGTAAGTAGTTCTCAGCCTGGATCTCGGAGGTGAACAGCCTGACCCTCCCCTGGTAAATATCTTTCAACCGAGCAGGGTTCATTAAGTACACTTCACATCCAAATTTTTGGAAGTGGCTGATCAGCTGCCGCAGCCGCCATCTTCTTTCCACTGTTGTGTGGCAGAAATCTGGGCGCACGAAAAATGTCTGCCCCTCGGCTGTTCTCTTTGCGTCCGGTCTTGCCTTTTCGAATATCGTCTGCCGCAGTAGAAAGTTCCCCCCAAAAATGTAAATTGCTCGGGGCTTTGGGTTCGGGCCAGGGTTGCTCTTTAACATCAAAGGAAATCTATGTACTCGCTGGATCTCTGCCTCCCAGTTCCAGTGCGATAATTCAGGAAAGGCAGATTTAAAAAGTTTCAGCACAAATCCTCGCACATCGCTCCCCTCGGCTTTCTCTTCAACACCCAGCAGGCGTAGATTGTTTCTCCGCTGTCTGTTTTCAGATTCTTCCAGCTTCCACAAAATATCCATAATTCTGGCGTCATTTGCAGTTGTTTTTTGCTCTGTACTTTCCAAGCCAGCCTCCAGTCCCACCACGCGTTCCTCCAAGGCAGTAGTTCTTGCTACAATCTCGGTGCAGGCTTTTGTTGTTTTGCGAATTGCGCCCAGGATTTTTTGGGTCGCAAGTTGAGCTCTTTTATGCTCCTGGCGAGCCTCTACCTGCATTGCCTTAAGTGTAGCATATATTAAACCTATAGAAGGGACCGGCTCAGGTTTACTGCCAGACGCCCTGGGATCATCATCCTGAAATCCAAGCCCTGCCCCTCCCACAGCTCCCAGCTGGGAAGTGGAATAGTTCCATTGCAGGTGCTCGTTGGTTTCTGAATGAGAGCTTTCATGCCGCAAACCGTCAGAGCTTTTCCTTTCCCTTCTAGACCGGCTAATAACCCTCCTCAGAGTGTCTATTGTCGTGGGGGGGGCTATCACTGTCATCCCCCGAGGCATCTACATCTGTATTGGCAGGGTCACTAGCATTGTTAAGGTCGGATTCCTCTGCCAAAGAAAAGAAGTTTTCTCCGTCTGGAGTTCCGGGCACTATACCCCTTGATTCCTGCTGCTCGCTAACGCACTCGCTGCGGGCTAAAAGAGCAATTTTATCCACTGCCCCCTCCTGTTCTTTCCTGTCAAACATTGCTTCTGCCTCCCCTGTTAGGGCATATAAAGCGTCAGAAATCTTAGGCAGGTTACATGTCTCTAAAATGCTGGGAAGATCAAATGTAACAACCCCTTCCACTATATCCGATACATTGTTGCAGACAATATTAGTAGCAATGCTTGTGCTTCTCAAATTACATGGTGTTTCCTCCAGCAAAGATTTTGCCTGTTTTCCGCTTACCGTTTCGCCGGAAAACATCCCCGGAACCGTCGGAATCTTTGCTCTCATACTCCTGTCGGGAAGGCACCGTTCACTACCGGGAGTCCCATTCTTGCTCCCACCCTCTCTGTTCTTTCCTGAGCGGGAGTTCGAACAGCTTCCAGTTCCTATGGGGCAGGCAACTTTTTAGACGCCACAGCGGTCTTGGAGCCAGTCACTCCTTCCTTCGATGCAACTCTCCGTGGAGCCATCCTGCTATGCCTCGCGATCACGCTCGACCACTGGCTCCTGGCAAGCCACGCCCACAATGTCCGCAGGTAAGCCCGGCTTCTCAGAACGCCGATACTGAACCCCGCTGCTGCGCGTATCAATAGTTCATGTAAATCTTGTGGGATAATCATCCGGGGCGATGAGCAAGGTTACAGATCCGTTTCAATCGGGTTTTTTTTAAGATCAGCTAGGCATAGGTTACGTTAGATACCGATCAAACAGCACAACGGCCACGGAGTGACTCTCACAGTGGTCACGCAGCCGCCATCTTGCCGGTCACCAGGAACTCAACAACTTTAATGTAAAATAAAGCTGTATGGATCTATCTTATACTCTTTAAAGTTGGGAATTTATCAAATAGTGCCATGCTTGAAGCAACAACACTAGATTACCTTCCAGGACCTCGTGCAACTCTTCACACTTTTGTCATACTAACGCAAGGTCCTTAGAACCCAAACATACTGTTCCGCCAGTAATCGCTCTGGACAGTCCCACTTGAGGCAGTTGTCGGTAATGCAAGTGTCAAATAACATCCTGCACCGTATACTCTTCTTAGATGGTACAAGCTGTGACTATAAGCAATGCACACTGCCCACTGGGCAGGCCCAGACTCGCAACCACACACCCTTACAGACTTCGGAGGAGGCACACACTGGTAACTCATAAACGCACAGTAGTATGACGTGGTATGAGCAGTCAGTGAGCAACTCATCATGGCCGAAGGGCTGGGACAGATTTGTAGGCAGCCTCATTGTGATGAGCCGGCACAGTGTTTTTCCAAACAGTCTCAGGCAGGAAGCTGGCGCGACAGACTGGGGAGCTGGCACAGAAGCTGGCAGCCGGCAACCATATATAATGTCTGTTGAGAAGCCAACTGGGTACCTTTCAGATGCACACAAATACACACTTGGGCTCTCTGCCACTCACTTTCCATCAAGCATGTTGTGGAAGTGTGACTCACCTGATCATCTCTGGCTGCGGTCATAGATTAAAAATCCAGCTTCTGTCCGCTGTCAAATGCATACGGTAGTATTTTAAAGGCGTTTCAAATGCAATTAATAAGCTATATATTGACTAGAAAATGTTTAAGCTAAAACAAAATATTTGACACATGAGCCTGTGATTTTTTAAGCTCTGAACAAGATATGACAAGAGTGCTGCAAACTAGAAATCATTATTTTATTTTAATTTTGTAACATGGGAAAGCATTTTTATATTTCTTTCCAATACAATTACCATATCTGCCATTGGGTTACCTAGGCCTTTAGCCCATGTGATAAGGGGAATCACACACCTCTCAGAGGACCAAACTCAATTGAAGGCCTTTGTAAGAGAAATTCTGTGGATCCCCTCATCACATTTTACAAAGGACACCCATCACCACTGGTGTCTGAGAGTTCACCAGATGCCTAGCCATCAAGCCATGCTTCATCAAGAGCATGCCATTAACAAAACTCATTCTGATGTTTGCCTCTTCCTGAAGAGACCTCTTCTTATAAATAACCCCAAGCGTCCCACTAGATCTCTAACTTTTACCAGCAGTGATGTCACAAGTCCATATGAGCGGTGCTCATGCCAGTAACGTAAGTTCATTTTTCTTTGGTCCAGAGCCTCATGAGTCCAGAGCTCCATTATTATTTTTGCATGTCTTTTATATTAATATATTGGGAGAGGATATAGCCTAACGGCTAGGGCGGTCGATCTCTAATCTGTGGAACCGGGTTCGAGTCTTGGCAATGACGCTCAACATCCTGTGATTCTGGGCAAATCAGTCAATCGCCCTGTGCCTACAAAATAGGAATGTGTCCTTGAGTAATGCAACTGGTGCTTATGTAAAGCGTCTGATACCCGATACCTTCGGGTCAAGGTTGCGCTATATAAAATTACGAGAAAAAATATATATATATTAGGTTCAACTAAAATTCCACACATCACCTAACTGGAATGAGAACTCTGCATTCTGGGTGTTGCAGTCCGCGAATACCCCGTGAACTGAAACAGGTGAAATTACATCTCAGGAGGCGGAGCCGTCTTGTATGAATAAGAAGGCAGCAGGACACCTTGTGACGATGGAAGCCTCCTGAACACTTGGGCGCTGAGGAAGGCAATTCTGTGCCGAAATACATTCGCCAATATTTTGATAATAAAGTGCTTTCATGGCTGTCCCCCGTTGTGGCCTCTGCTCTTTTGTGAGGAGGAGTTTTGTGGTGATATATATATATATATATATATATATGTCAGTTACTCCATTTCCTCACCAAAAACCACTGAGGTACCAAGCCTATTGGGTATGCAAGCCCACATTGTCTGAGTTCACAAACAACTTGAAGATGGTGTGTGGGTCTAGATCATTACACTGACGTCTTGGACAACTTTGTCCAGACAGAGTCCAAAGCCAAAATAAGCACTGGAAAAAAAGGCCTGACCTTGGTTTTGACGCAGTTTTAAAAAATTCTTCTTTTGGAACTATATGCAATGAATATTACAAGTGTACAAGTAATAAAAAGTACACATTTCACAATATAATGACTTGCATATGTTTGCAAAAAACTAAAAGTAGAAAATGACTCATTCAGAAATAAATGTCACTCATGGCACTGAAGTGGACTCATTTTTTGGTGGATGTGCGCAAGGGAAAGAGGAAAATACCATTACCGAGAGGCGGGGGCACACCCTGACCTTTGCTCCCAAAGGTCCCCAGAATTATGATCTTCCCCGACCACACCCATGCAGTCCAGCAACGCCAGGGGTCTTTTGAGGGGGTCACACAGAAACTTCTGGCCCTTAACCTGCAATCCATGCTCCTATTACTGGCGCGGCTAAAGGTGCTCCGCGTCTGCCCCCAAGCTGGCCCGGAGGAAACATGCCCACTCCCAGAGTACTCTCTTGCGCCCCCGTGAGTCTCGGGACTCCTCTGGTTCAGACACCGGGAGTGTGGAACTGGTGCGCATTGCCCCTGACTACACTTTGGCAGATACACTGGAGCTTTTCAGAGACGCAGATGATGATGCGGACTCTGGTATTCCTCCATGAACCCGCGTGGGTGATTGGGCTCTGCCTAGACTCCTGCTGGTACTAGGGAGTGGGGGGATGTGTGTAAGTTCTTGGCGCAGGAAACATCCATTACAACACCGTCATTTCAACGCACTACTTTTACAACGTGGCTGTTACAACACAACTACCTTTACATCGCATGCCATTACAACGCAGCCATTACAACGTATGTCACTACAACGCATGCCATTACAACACATGTCACTACAACGCATGCCCTTACAACACATTATAAGCTAAGTAATGGGGATTTTTTAAGTTTTCGGGTGGGAATGGGTTTTGGGGTACATAGGAATAGTTAGTTTTACCCAGACAATATCCAACACTTTCCCTACTGGTGCACTCACTGGAGTGGGAATAGTAATTTTTACCCCTACACTATCCAACACTTACCCTACTGTTGCACTCACTGGAGTGGGATTAGTAATTTTTACCCCTACACTATCCAACACTTACCCTACTGTTGCACTCACTGGAGAGGGAATAATTTTTCCCCATACACTATCCAACACTTACCCTACTGTTGCACTCACTGGAGTGGGATTAGTAATTAATTTTTACCCCAACACTATCCAACACTTACCCTACTGTTGCACTCACTGGAGTGGGAATAGTAATTTTTACCTTACACTATCCAACACCTACCCTACTGTTGCACTCACTGGAGTGGGAATAGTAATTTTTACCCCTACACTATCCAACACCTACCCTACTGTTGCACTCAGTGGAGTGGGAATAGTAATTTTTACCCCTACACTATCCAACACCTACCCTACTGTTGCACTCAATGGAGTGGGAATAGTAATTTTTACCCCTACACTATCCAATACTTACCCTACTGTTGCCCTAAAAGTATTATGCGTTGTAATGGTATGCGTTGTAATGGTATGTGTTGTAATGGAATGCGTTGTAAGGGAATGCGTTGTAAATGTAGTTTCTAAAAATGGGTTGTGATGGCATGTGTTGTAAAATCATGCATTGTAATGGATGCTTCAATGTAAAAACCACGTTGTAAAAGCATACGTTGTAAATGTTTGCATTGTAACGTCATATATTCCCTTGGAGCTCCATTCGTTTTGGTCCAGGTTCTGTGTTGGTTTGTAGTAGTTTCTTTTGATGCTTTTTCCTTGCAGGTTTCATAAAGGACTGTATCCTTGATTGCTGCCAGGCTCTAGAATCAGATGGTTATGGAGGGCCTATAGGGTTGTCGGGCTGTTAACCTTCGGCGTGCTTGTTAACGTTATGAGTGGGGTTATGGTGACAGATGCTTCCAGGGTTGAAAAATGGGGTGGGCGACATTGGGGGTGTTCTGGTGTTCTTGTTGTTCTAAAGAGACCGACCACACCTTTTTTTGTCAATTTTCAGCATTCTAAGCCATGCAATGCTCCTACCAGTAGTACTTCTGCTCTCATTGAGACCCCCCCCCCGGTACCACTCCACGCGGGCCAAATCCGACTGCTCTTCCTTCTTTATGGAGGCGGTTAAGGTACTATTTTGCAATGTGAACGGCCTACTGGATCACATTAAGAGATCTTCTGTCCTTTATGTTTAGTGATTCCAGCTGGAGGTTCTCATGTTTCAGGAGACTCACCTTCTAGACACACATATTCCCTTCTTAGGTCGTTTTGGTTATGATAGCATTTTTCATGCAGTGTTCTCCCTGGGGGTCGGGGCGGGCATTTTGCTGCTTAGGGGATTTCCATCAGTTGTGTCGGAGGCTCATGTGAACCCCAGGGAAGGTACATTGGGATAGAGGGTCGGCTGGAGGGCCAGCACTATCATTTCATGGTCGCCTGCATTCCACAGCCTCAACTTCAGGTCACGCTGCAGTCCCTTGGAGCGACCCTCCCGCACAGTGTCACTATAGTGGGGGGGCGACTTTAATGTGTTCTCCAATCCTGCAGTAGACACTTATGGAGCCCCCTCCCCTGGCCGGGTGGCAAGACGCGCTCCCATCAGTTGATGGCTTGTGTGGATTCTGTGGGAGTTTGTGACCTGCGGCTTACATGGCATCCCCATGACTCTATTGTTACCCATACCCCAGTGGTGCATAAAACCATGTCCCATATTGACTTAGTGTGGTTTTCTGCGATGGACATTGTCCACCTCTCGGATATTGAGGTCCTCCACCAGGGTATTTCGGACCACGCCCCCTCTTGTTCCAGAGTGGCCGGGCCCCAGTAGTGTTGTGGCCCTTGTGGAGGATTAACGCCTGGTATCTCACGGATCTGGCATACCCGACTTTTTTGAGAAGGGAATTCGCTCCTACTTGGAGCTCAACTGCGGTACGGTCATGTCGGGGGCACGCTGTGGGCTGCTAGCAAACCCACCTTACAAGGCTTGGTTAAGGGATATGTTCAGAGTCAAGAGGCCGTAAAGCTGGAGCATACAAAGGACTTAGAGACTCAGATCCTTCCTGTAGAGTGGCAGGCACTGAGGCGGACATCCACTGAGCAAGACCATCGGCTGGTGCTGGCGTGGGACTGCCTGTGTCAGATTTCGCTGGAGGAGGTGCGGCAGTGCTGGAGGGCCTCCACACAGAGGGCCTACAAACATGATGATAAATCAGGTGGACTGCTCTACTGGCTGCCAGCAGAGACGTCTCTAGGGTGGCGTTTTCAATTAGGGACAATGAGGAATGATTGCGCAAATGAGCCACTGACATCACAGAGGTCTTTGCAGTTAATTATGGCTCGCTTTATGCAAATAGACCCTGATCTCCCCAGGAGATGACACACCCTGTATTGCAGGACAAGAGGTTCACCGGTCTTCTGTTTCCTCACCTGCTAGCAACGTAGAACGAGGTGGCGGACAGTGGGGCATTTGCTGTGGTACTAGATGAAGCCATGATCGTTTTGATCCCAAAACTGGGCCAGTCACTCGACAAGTGCTCTTCAAACCAGCCTTTTTCCCTCATTAACAATGAAGTGGAAGTGTTTGCCAAGGTCTTAGCCAATTTATTGCATCGCACTTTGTCCTATCTGGTTCATCCAGACCAGTGTGGCTCTATGCCTGCCCGTGGCACGTGACACTGCATCCATAGGGTCTAGGAGGCCCTTGTCCAGGCCCATTGTCTTCACTGCCCACAGCTTTATTTTTAGTAGATTTCAAGAAGGCCTTCGACACCATAGGCTGGTCCTTTATGACTTGAGCAGAGTGCTTTAGCGGTCAGGGCTGGGGCCTTTCCTTTGTGCACTTGCACTGCTGCTTGAGCCCAGGTCAACAGCATTTTGTCATCTTCCTTTCCTATTTTTCGGGGCACCCTTCAAGGCTGCTCCCTTTACCCTCTTTTGTTTGCCTTGCCGATCCAACCATGTGCGCCCCTTATCCGCTGTGATGCCGGTATCCAGGGGTGGTCTTGGGACGGTGGCCTTGAGGAGCGGATCACGTTGTATGCTGATGATCTTTTGGTGTTCCTTGCGAACCCCCAGACCTCCGGCCCACGATGCTTGAAAATTCCCCTGATCTACGGGGTGGCATCTGGTCTTAAGGTCAATAAGGCTAAATCCCTGTTGGACCTCATTGCTGGCAATGTCAGCACTTGCCCGTGGCACTCCACCGTCCCTTTCCGTCACCTGTCCTTCAGATACTAAGGACACCTAGGATACCAATTTTGCGCCTCCCAGACATAGCCTGGAGTCTTAATCTGACACTACTAGTTACTAAAATGAAGCAGAACCTGCGGAGGTGGGGTCACTTGACTCTGCATGTCCTAGTGAGAGGGGCCCTCTTTAAAGTTATGGTTCTACCCCGGTTCCTATATGTTTTATCGAGCTTTCCGTTTCCAATCCCCCGGCGCGGGTTCCAGTCTCTTACTTTGAAGATCTGTACTATCCTTTGGGCCTAGCCGCCCCCATGTGGCCTTGCGAACTGCCGGTGTTCCCCATTCCTCCGCCAAAGGGGGATCGCAGATCTTTACTGTTACTACCTAGTCTCACAGTTGGTCGTGATCAATGACTGGTTCACCGGGGTGTGACAACCCGACTTACTGAGTGGAATTAACTTCACTTGGCTTGGACAAGCTGCTGCGACTGCTCTATTGAGCCCTGTTTCCCATTCTTCCCCTGACTGTACCCATGCAACACAGCTGTGCTGGAGGGCGATGATTTGTTTTGTGGGTTGGGACCGTCAGCTTACCGGGCTGACTCCCCTGTGGCAGGGAACATGGCTGTACGATACCGCGGGGTTGGAAGGCTTTGTGCAGTGAGATAGGATTGGGATCACACACCTTGGGGGTGACTGGTTGGGCACATACCTACGGGTGTTTCAGGAGCTGCAGGAACATTATCATTTTTCCACCACACAATTCCACAAGTACCTACAGGTGGTCATGCCTTGTTGGCCAATGTTCCCCCGGACATGCAACCCCGGAATTCAGTCCCAAGGAAGCTAAACAACTGATGGGAAGGTTGCAGGCTGGGGCTAGTTCTGTGATTTACCACTCTTTGTTTGTCAATGCTCCAGGTCACTTCTCCAGGCTGCGTTGGCGATGGGAGGCCTGGGTGGGAGACCTCAAGGATTCAGATTGGCACAAGGCTCGGATGGCGTCCCGGGAGCTGGCTAGCTCCACACACCTCCGTTTGGTCCACCTCAACTACTTACATGTGACCTACATGACTCCCCTGCAGTCCCATTGAGCATGCAGGGCTCCCCAGGTCAACTGTACCAGATGTTCCTAACTGGCTTTGTCCATGTAGTGTGGTCCTCCCCGGGTATCATACCCTTCTGGGATGGGATCGGGAGTGAGATGTCGGTCATTCTGGGCTGAAGTCTTCTTACCTCCAGAGCGGCGCTGTTGGGACTGTTAGAAGATGTGGGTGCACCTAGGATGGAGCGCTTCTTCACTGGGGTGGTGGCATTGGCGGCTAAGCTGGATATGGCTCATAAATGGAGATCCCCGATGCCTCCACACTGGTGGAGTGGCAGCGGGGAGTAGATTGGTGTGCTCAACAGGAGCAACCCATCTATGAGGCCCAGGTTGTCCTCGTAAACATGAGAAGTCCGTTGGGGGGGGTGAGGGGGGGGGGGAGGTGTCACCATGGACCGGATGCCGATATTGGCTGTTTATCATTGTGCTGGTATACTGTTGATTATTGACCATGTTGTCTGTCATCCCTCTTGGCGGGAAGGGTTGCGGCCTCTTTTCTTTTGTTTTGTATGTTTCGTTGTGCATTGTGGAAAATCAATAAAATTGGTTATAATAAAGATTTCCTTGGCATCATACCAGCAAGAGTGGAGGATTACCTCTCGCTCCCCTTCTTAGGAACACCAAGATGGGTCTCCTCTGTGAGTCAAACACCCTTCAGTGAGGGGCAGTCTTGTCACCACCCAAGCCATAAAAAACACACAACAAGCAATATCATTCTTCCTCCTACTTGCACCATAAGCCACGCTCAGGGATTATAAACATTGTGCTAGGACACCTGGCAACTTGTTTCACTCCTCCTTTGTGTCTATTTCAGTTCTTCACACATTTCCATCCCAAGCTCATATGGCCCTTCCCTCTACAGTGTTGATCTCCCCAAGATGAAAGCCTTGAAAGTTGTAATACCTCAAACATTTCCGATCCCCTGGCAGTGCCTAGGGAACAACTGGCATTGTAATGACCCACAAGTCGCGATGACTTTGGCTGCTGGTCAGAGCCAGGTTTCTCCCTCACATTGACTCAGTTGCCCCCAGTGTTGCTAGAGAGCAGGTCGGCTTCAAGGATGCCTGGTCCGATGTAAGGTGTGGGACGCATCCGCACTAGTGCTTACTTTATAAACACTGATTTTGGGTTCTGCAGTGTCTGGCACCTCTAATGAACAATCTCAAATTCAGACCAGTTATAAAGAGGGCAGCTAAGATTTATTCTAATGAAGGATCATCAAATGTTTGCTAGGAAGTCAGTAGAGGTGTCGAAATATATTTCTCCCACGCTCCCACCCTATGATTAAGTGGACAGTGGCCCCTTCTCATACACAACAGGATGCCATTGGCATAGCCTGGTAATAATGCTTATCTACCTGAGATGAGTGCTTTCTCAGAAGAATCCTCAAAGCCATTGCTTAATTTTAACTAGGCCCTTGAAGAACCATGTGACATACACTGCGCTGCCCCCGAACTGCGACCCTTCTGACCAATAGAACCAAATTCCCTTGACATGACCTGACCTGTCCCCTTGGCCTGTCACCCAAGAGATTTGGGGCCGTATCACACAACGTGTCCCGGGGCACTTTGGTATTACCCCTTCGCTGCGGCGCGAATTCCGCCGCAGCGCTGGGGGTATTTTCAGTGTGCGCGGCGCCGCTGTGCTCATGACGGAACCACGCCGTCATTAGTCACGGGCGAGCTGTGCTCATGACGGAGTGGTTCCGTCACGGCACCGCCCACTTACGTTAGACGCCCGCACAGGCGGGGAAAAGGCGCCGCGTGGGCGGAGCGGCAGCCAACGGCCGCGCATGACGGAACCACTCCGTCATGAGCACAGCGCAACCGTGGCTCATGACGGAGTGGTTCCGTCATGAGCAGGGAAGGGGTTAAAGAAGGGGCCGCAGACACTTGTGCTGTCCCTTCTCTCATACCGATAGCGCTGGCACACATACAGCGCCAGTGCTATCTTCAAGGGGGCGTTCCCTCATTTGGGTGCCCTATGCAAATGAGGGAATTCCTTTGCCTGTGCCCCTGCGCCGTATAACAGATGCAGGCGCAGTGGCAAAGAAGCCCTCTGAAGGCGCCCTGACAGTGCACCAAATTTAAAAGGTGGCACACTGTCAGTGCGCCTCCTGAGAGCAGCCCTCTGCAGGAGGCAAAGGGGGTCCTATGGACCCCCCCCAGACATCCCCTTGCAGGCGGGTGCAGTCACTGACTGCACCCGCCTGCAATAGGAACTCTAAACCCCTTTAAAAGTGCAGGCGGGCTGCCGCCTGCACTGTGAAAACAGGAGGCGGCTGCTTACATCCACCCCAATTTTCAAATGAATGCGCTGCCCGCATGGCAGCGTGAGTTCGCGGCTGCCCTGGGGGCAGCACATTCATTATAATACTGCACATTTTCCTTCATTGCGCTGGGCGCACCTTTAAAAAGGTACGAACAGCGCAATGAAGGGAATTGCGCCGTAACTATACCTCCCTTCGTGGTCAGCATTTTCAGCAGAACAAAGCTTAAAACTTTACCTCTGTCCTGGTCAAGGAATCTTTTACAGCAGTATGCTCTGGCCAAAGAGTTCTTTACTTCTGACTTTTTGGCATTTAGCATATCTTTGTTATCCTGCCTGGTTCTGGCCGTCAGGTTTACTTACAGGGCATGAGGCTATCTCTCCTTTCTATCTGAACAGCCTATCATGATCAGTTTTCAGTAAGATCTTCAAAATTATTTCCCTTCAGAGCCCTTTGTGTCCCCTGTGTGGGATTTAATCTGGTATCAACATTCATTTTGGGGACCCGTTTTGAACTTTTCCATATTTGTCCTTGGAACTTTGGAAATAGTTTCCTGGTGGTACTTACTTTAGCGAGGAGGATAGGAGTGTTTCAGGTATTATCTTCCAATCACGTGACATCCTTTTTTTGGCGAATGCAAGTGTTTTTGGGACTGTCTAAGGTCGATCCTATGCCCCATATCTCTCAGGTGTTGATTCCAGATTTGTTCCCACCTCTGCATCCATCACAGAAGAGCACAAGGCCACTTAGGTGCGTTCCCTTGGACGTGGTTCGGAGTGACAAAGAGAATACAGCAAATTAGCAAATTCACAGGCCCAAAAAAGGTAAAGGCTTAATTAAGAAGACAGTGTCCAGAAGGGAAGCCATATGTGTTATGCTTTGCTGAAAACTGTCATAAAAAGACCCACCTTAAGGTTCCAGGGCTCATTCCACACAAGGAAAGGCAGGCACTCCTGCACTTCTGAAGGGCGCCCCTATCTTGGCCAGGCAGTCGCTACAAGAGTTGGGGGAGGGGTAGAGCTAGCCAACCAGGTCTGAAGATCCAGAGAAAGAGGCGGCATGTTGGTGGTGGCATATGAATGGGTCCTAGCTTGCACAGATGCTCCGCTCACATTGATAGGGGTAGCATTTGATTTTGGGACTGCGGCTCTTTTGCTGTTGCTCGTCTGCTCCTCATAGTTAGTAGAAGGAGTCAACAACGGTTGTCACTCCAGGCTGACAGAATTCAGAGGCTGCCGCTTTATGGGCGTTCCACCCCTCTGTGCGTGATTTCCAGAACAAGAACTATTCACTTTTCTCCAGACGAGCACAGATCGGTTGGAGACAGGACCCAAGGGTGCCTGATACATGCCCGGTGATCTGCGAATTCAAGGCAGACCTGAATTGCTCTATAGCAGTATCTCTAACGTGATAAGAAGTAGCAGAAAGAAGATCTCAGTTTGCCATTTGTCCCCAGCAGCCTGCCATTTTATATTGATTTTAGCTCACATGCCTAGGTTATCTAGCAATACCTCTGAGTCTACAGAACAGTTGAAGAACAAAGTGACCCACTGCCTACATAAACATACCAATAATAGCCTGTGGGTGTTCGGGGGCACCCTATTCGCTCATGGATTTGACTGGGTGGGGCCTGGACCCAACAAACTGGGAAGTGACTGTATCATTGTGAACTTTAGAAACCCACAAATGGTTGATGATCTGTGACTGTTACAGATCTTAAATCGCAAATTAACTGGCCTAGGAAATATTAGTCTTACCTCTGGGGTTTTTATTTCAGGACACTGGGGGCCGGGGGAGTCCAAACATTAACGGCACATGCAGTAAATACTACAGCTCCTGCTGGGTGGGGGGAGTGTTTACTTTTGTTAACCAATAGTAGATTTTTGGTTCTTTCAGGTTTACAGGAGCAAGGGTGCCACGTGGCAGAGGGGGATGGTAACGCAGCTAGGGAACCACCAACAATAACTCTTCAGTTCACCCTTAGCAAATCAAATGGCCCAGCCTCTGTAATTCCTGTGACAAATGTAATTTCTCAGATCCGCACGCCAAGTTCCAATCCTATGGAGTCAGTAAGTCCAAATAAGGGGTTCAGTGAGATCACGATTTCAAGTTGGAATATCACAGGGTTCGCTGGGAAACAAAGTTAATAGTTGACTAGAATATGTTAAATCATATGCTATAGTTCTTTTCCTGGAACTAAAGGATCCATATCAGTCAAATATGGAACTATGGGCCCCTCTTGTTACGAATGTTATTAACCCGGCGTGCAAAACTGCCCTGCCTCAATCGTGGAGAACAGCCATATTTGTTCCAGTATATAAAAAAGGCTCTCAAATTAATCACAGTTGTTATCGGCCAAATTCTCTTATAGACTCCACGGTTAAGATAGTGGGCAGGATAAATTTAGAAAGGCTGCTGGTCTGAGTGGAGGATAATGGCATTCTCTGTAGGCTTCCGTATGGGTTTAGAGCAGTGCCGGGGACATGGAGCAATGCCTCAATTTGTGTCTCATATTTAACAAATATACTGTAGCAAAGCAAGGGTCTATTTTTCCAGTATTGATGGACCTCACCTGCACTTTTGATAGGGTGGTGAGGTCCGAATGGTGGGCTAAACTGGAGGGCTTAGGAATCAATAAGGGTCTAGCTGAGTTCTTGAGGGCCCTACATTACGATCCCTCTGCCTTTGTCAGGTATGGACCTGGGGGTGAATGCACTGAATTTTTTCTCAGGCCGTGGGGTGTGTCAAGGGTGTCTTCTTGCCCTGATACATTTCCCTTTGTATGTCAGTGGCTTAGAAGAGGCACCGTTGGCCAAGGGAGAAGACATTCCCATGATTAAAAATATCCCTATTCCTGCCCTAACTTATGCAGATGAAGCGGTGTTACTTTCCAGAACTCCAAAAGCCCTGCAACTGTTAGTAGAAGGCTACATCGATTTTATGGCCTCTTTGAAGCTGGCTGTGACCTTTCAATGGCCTGCAGCCCAAGGCATGTCAAAATGCGGACCTTGCCTATAGATGGGAAACCAATAACAAGAGTTAATGGATCTTCTAATCTTGGGATTACTTTCAATTCACAAGGTTCTTGGTTGGTGTGTATATGCAGGGTAGAATCCGATTTCTTAATTGCACTGAGTTCATTTCTAACCTGGCTTCTTTTATTTGTTAAAAAATCATTGCCCCTTTTTAGAGGTTTATAGGAGGAAAAGTCTTCCAGGTTTATTTTATGGCTCAAGCATTTGGGGCTACAAAAAGGTCTCAAGCCTCCAAGCAGAGAAAAACAGGGTATGTAGAGGACTTTAGGCCTCCTGCTATGTAGCCCAGGTTTTAAATTACGCGAGGAGCTTGGCTTGGAGTATGTTGAGGATCACATCTTCGTGGCCCTATTGCTACTGTGGTGCTCTATACGGAGCAATCCTCAAGCCCTACTTAACAGGGAAATCATTGAGGAGTGTTTATCATATAGCATGGGTCTCCAAAGTCCATGGCTGGCATACGTAAAGCGGATGTGTTACTTACTAGGTAGGCAGAATTGCTTCCACTGCCGGGAAGGCTGCGTAGTGGGAAAGGGAAGCAGGAGAATTAATTAAGACACCAAAATGCAGATTACAGCTAGGGCTCGGACCATATTTGAAGTTCGTTACTGCCACTTTGGACAGGTTTCTTTGCACTAGATTCAGGCTTGGGTATATTGGGTGGCAGTGGTGCGCCGTATGAATACCCTTCTATCCCTGTTTGCCCAGGCAACGAATGTTCCCCACAGAGTTTGTTGCATTTGTGTTTCTTTGCAGATGTTGCTCTTGTTTTACAAGACCCTATCTAATCCCAGTTTTGAGGGCTTCAGGGATAACCAGATGTAGACCAGCCCTACTGTACTTACAGTCACCGAGCCCGCCAGCACATGTCTTAAAACCGCTCTCCGTGTTAGGAGTCATATGATGTTTTGATTTTAAACGTAACACGGCCAGGAATTTCACACACCGTTTTAATGGTTTTAAAATTTAGTGTGATTTGATATATTTGCTTTTCTGATCATTTCTAATTTTTGAACAATGCTGTCTGATCTGATCTGATTGATTGGCTAGGCAGTCACCTGAGTATATGTGCACACCTTCACAAGGTGTTCTCTCTCGACTTGGATATGAGGTTGAAGCTACAATTCCGTTCAGCAGTTTCTGGAAATTGCTGGTGTCAGAGTAGTCGTCTATCCTCAGACCCGCCTTAGGCATGGTCACACCTTTGAGAGTCTCTAAAATGCGATGAATTCCTGTAAAATGTGGCTACAAGAGAGACAAATTTCTTAATTTTAGTAGCATTTCTGATGGATACTCGATCTACTATAAATTAGATACTGCTGCCTCACATATCACCTTTTCTGGGATGGATCATTTATGGGTTTTTTTGGGGGGGGGGGGTGGTGTGTGTGTGTGTGTGTGTGTGTGTGTTTGTTTCAGTTTCACACTGTCACCACCAATATAAAACATGATCTCTGTAGTGTACCTGAGGAGGTGGTGATCATTTGGTGTAGTAGTGTGTGTGCCACACTAGTTTTGTGTATGTATGCGTATATAATCTAAGGAAGCATGCAATGCTGCTGTCTAGGTTGCACTTTTAATATAATTGGTGAGAAGGGGCTTGTACGCCTCGGCATTATTGTGCGTTTTTAGATCTCGCCTACAGAAGCTGTCTGTTGTAAAAAAAAACTAAGGGGGGAAATTTACAACAAAATGTCGGAGCGTGGTGTTAGGCCAAAATTTGTAATGCCGCTCTCTGACATTTTTAAAACGCAGGGATTCGCCATATTTACAAAAATACGGTGCACCTCTGTGTTTCCCATAGTGCTGGAGCATATAAAGCTGCCTAGAGCCAGCGCAGGCACCCTTGCGCCATGTTGCAAGGGTGCCTGCGCTACAGGGGCAATTGATTATGTGTAGGATGGGACACCTTCCTGCACATAAACAATCTTAAAAGGTGATCTGCTCTTTCTATGTGTGCTTCAGAAAGAGCAAAAACCGAGGAGAAATTAATAATTTCTCGTCGTATCGCCAGTATAAGACCCTAGTCTTAGTTTTTGTAGCTGCCCCAGGCTTGTAAATAGGGAGCAGCATAAAAATATCAATGGGTTTTGCGGCGGAACACCCAGTGCAACAGCCATTGCCTGCCTTTTTCACTCTAAATAAAGTGAAAAAAGTGGCCTTATTTACAAGGCAGCCTTAAACCACGTTAAGTGGCTTAACGCCACTTTGTAAATAAGGAGAAGGAGATATCGCCACCAGAACATCACTAAAAGTGACATTCTGGATGGCGATATCCCCTTCTAAATATACCCCTATTATCAGATTACTGTGGCCTTAGATCCCACCATAGCTTACTATTGGTTGGCTTTACTGTCACTCTGATATGCTTTCTTTTCATTTGTCCGCTTAGATATGCTTTCCATCCTGTTCTTTTATTTGTCCATCCCCTAGAGAATCTGTGCATTACTTGTTTTGTTCCACTCCATTCTTGCAAGCGCTACGTTTTCCTTAGAGCTAAGCACTTCATGAGAGTGCGTGTGCTTTCCAGCCCTCCCGCGAGTACTTCTCTACTCCAGTCGCACTTCATGTTGCTCTCTGTCACCAGTGTACCTATTCTCCACCACCCCCTCCATTTTGCACTCACCCTTGTGTTCTTCTCCCCCACCTGTTTTGCTTCCTCACCGCGTGAATCTCCACCACAAGCTTCCTGTTGTTCTCTCTTGCACATTGCTTCTCACACTGCCTTCCATGTTACTTCCATTCCCAGCAACCTCCATGTTTTGTCCTGCCACCCTTACCCTCCGAGTTGTTACCCTCACCTAGGCCCTCTCTGTTGTTTCATCACACCCATGTCCTTTCTGCTGCTTCTCCCACCCACAACCTCATTGTTGCCACTCTGATAAGTTCTTTAAAAAAAAAATCCTACTTCTTTTTTTAATTTACTGATCCTAGTCAGTAAATTAAAAAAAAAGCTTGCGTCTTTTTGTAGTTGTGCACATGCATGATGAGAGAACCTTCAAAATGATGTGTCTGCCACATCATAGCTCCTTTTATTTAATTTAACTATACTGCACAGCATTGGAGATGCTATAAAGCACATGTGAAGACCATTGGCAAAGCTAATAGCTTCCAAAACCTAGACCTATTGTCTTTGCCAGTACGTGTAGGTGTAGAAAAACGTGCACTGTTGTTACCCATACTATGTACCTGGTTTCTATGAATGAATCGTGTATGCCAGCTTTCCGTACTGTACCCAGAAGGCAGGAAGGTGGTCACAATTAGTGGCAGATTGGAGAATTGTGCCACAGAAAGTTGAAGATGTTTTACTCCGATCACACAGTTTGGTCACATGAGAAAGTCTAGATTGAAGTGCTGTAGTTCTGTCTGCCCCACAAACAACACGGTATGCCTTACTCACAAAAAAAGTCTTAAAGTCCATGCAAACGTTTTACACCTTCGCTTGAACTAATATGTACATTCTTGTTGCAACTCAAAAACATTCCAATCACTGTGCTTGAAAAACCAGAAACACTGTTCTAGGAAATACTACTTGTAGTGGCATGTCAAAGAATTACGATTTGACATTTCCCAGAATGAAATTGTACATGGTGCGTAATTATGCAATGTTGAAACGAAGTTTTTTTCCCTTTTTTCCTCCAAGGGGAATTCCTTATTCCCTGTAGACGAAGCTCTTCCCCTACATGTCTGGAAAACATATGGGGTAGTCTGTTCCCCTTTTCACTGATGACAGGGAGTAAATCTAAGATTTGCAGGCGTAAAATCCCCGACCCTACACAGACTGGGAAAGGATCAGATACCAGTACGTGGATTGTCACAAACAAACTCACAAGTTTGTGGCCCACCACAGATTTACGAGGCACACCACATCTTGTTCCTCCCCGTTCGCTCCTTTTGCATTCTTTACTCGTGTGTGTAAGCAATAGTAAATCTGTTTGATGATAGCCTATATTCTTTTGTGTAAAGCTGTCAGGTGTAAAGGGAGCCATTAGCCACGGTAAACAGCTTAGCGAATCGTCCCTGCATCTTTACCTAAGAATGACCCGTTGCCCATCATAACATACCTTGAGTACAACTAAGTCCTTGCGAGCTAATGACACACAGGCTTGTTTGTCTTAGTGTGTTTACATCATTCTCTGCTTCCGGCCTTGTGGTACGCGGCGTTCTCGAAGATTCTATTGCCTGACGTAACAGAAGCAAAACAAGCCGCGTGCTCTTAGAGCGGAGGCACCTTGGTGCCGGCAAGTGCCAGGCGTTTGTTGGGCAGGGCTGTTTACTACAAAGCTGTGCCCCGCTGCAGGGCAAGGCTGGCATCGCCTCTGTCCCTGGGACTGGTATTTCTGATTCCTTCCAGGAAAAGGTCGCTGCAGACGTAGAGAAGCTGTCCAGATAATAGACATTGCAGCCACACGGTCCCTCGAGTGGCTCGAGGCTCACACACAACTTAATGGTATAATAATAGCCAGGGAGGTTTTTTTTAGCAATCAGACGTAACATGGGCTAGCTGGTTAGCATTCCCAAAGCCCAATAAGGAGAAAACATTGGTTTTTTTTTCCCATAAAAGATGGGTTTTTTTATACCCACCCCAATTTCTACGAGCAATAAACTTATTTGAGGTCCCGTTATATTCTTTATTCTTCTTTAATCAGCACAATTCGTGGGATTAACCAGCAACCATAGAAAAAAACATAAACCTCCAGCAACAGTTTGATATGATTGGTAAACTAATCACCGTTTTACAAGAAACCGCGCTAGCATTTCACTGATCAGGTTGGTAGATTTAAAACTGTCTAAATCAGAAACTTGGAATTTTGGCTAAGCTACCTTCAAGTAGCCATTTGGAGAGGATCTCCAGTTAGCTCCCAATATTTTAGGACTACTACTTTAATATAGTGCTTGGGGCTGCGGACTTGTAACTTCGTAGCACTGCAGACAGTAGCTTGAATCACTACCCATTGAGTTAGTAAGACTGGCATCATTATTATGCATAGACCAGCCAAAAATATTTTTTCAAGAGCTCTTAAAAGGTCAGTTTTCTTGAACTGCAGTTGCGTTTATATAGCGCTTCATACCACTAACTAGATGGCTCAGCACATTATCAGACCTTATACCGCGAGGACAGCTTTGTTGGAAGAAAAGTCATTTGTAGCGATGTCATGCGTGATCAACCTGATCCTGCCCTTACGCCGACCCACAGGTTGTTGGCCCTCGGCATAAAAAGGATGGAAGGCGTGCAATTGACGGAAGTCATACAGGTTACTTTCATGTATTGGTATCTAGTTGAAAGGATGTGGGTTATGGATGTGGTCTATGTGGGAGATGAATAGGACACGTTACAACGCAAACCTTTACAACGCATGCCTTTACAACACGGTTTTCACATCGCAACATCCATTACAACGCATGATTTTACAACGCATGCCATCACAACGCATTTTTGGAAAATACACTTTCAACGCATTCCATTACAACGCATACCATTACAACGCATAATACTTTTAGGGCAACAGTAGTGTAAGTGTTGGATAGTGTAGGGGTAAAAATTACTATTCCCACTCCAGTGATTGCAACAGTAGGGTAAGTGTTGGATAGTGCAGGGGTAAAAATTGCAATTCTCACTCCAGTAAGTGCAACAGTAGGGTAAGTGTTGGATAGTGTAGGAGTAAAAATTACTATTCCCACTCCAATGAGTGCAACAGCAGGGTAAGTGTTGGATAGTGTAGGGGTAAAAATTACTACTTCCATTACTTGGCTTATAATGCGTTGTAATGGCATACGTTGTAGTGGCATGCGTTGTAGTGGCATGCGTTGTAATGGCATGCGTTGTAGTGACATGCGTTGTAATGGCTGCGTTGTAATGACTGCGTTGTAATGGTTGTTTCCCGAGGGAGATGTTGTGGTGTCACGAGTGATGGGTACCGGAATGCATGCCTCATATTGGTGTGATCATGTAGCTGCAATCATGCGTGGAGTTCAATGAGGTGGGGTGAGAGATAGCTGTGCGTGGGACTTGCCTCACATCCAAGCGCTGCTAAGGTTCTGCTTCTTTCGAGTGGTTGGTGGTAGAGGTACGGCTGAAAGGAACATACCGATTAAACCCACTCAGGGTGTATAGGTTCTCTAAAGACTCTCAGGCATAGACTGGATACAGGCAGGCACAGCACATTTTTGAAGCCCGCCCAGAGGATGCAGATGAGCAATCCACAGATGTGGCGTGAACTCGGACAGTCATCATAAATGACCAGAATGCCTGCACGGTTACAGGAAGTCCGGTCTCCGAGGCTGCAATGGGGCAAGCAGTCCCACAAACAGATGAAACCTAGACACCTGCAAACTGTGGCATGGATTCTGTAATGTAATTAAGGCAAATTGTCCAACATTCAACTGGTTGGGTAGTATCAGACAGACGTTTTTTCCAATGCTGAGGGACGTGATACATGTTGGCTTCCCAGACTCCGGGGCCACGGTGCCACTGCACATGTTTCACCATTCATAGCTACACCACCGTCTGCAAAGGAAGGAGGCAACCACATTAACGAAGGTGGGGCTTAATGCCCAGCTCCCACAAGTCGTATTCAGTTCTTCATCATTGACAGTTTACAGTGCCAGGCATATTCCAATATTTGCCTGCAAGGGTAAGTGATCTATAGTGTTGTCCAGCGCCTGGATACCCTCATGGGTGACAACTAGCGCTCTACAAATCTACTGATTGATTGATTCCACATCATGAAGGCGCATGAAGGGATAGTCTGTGTGAAATATTTACCATTTGAGCACAGTTCAATTAAACATGCCTAGAGACATGTTTGTGCGATTGCCTGTTAACACTGCACAAGTGCATCTCCTTCTGCCCGGGTCTTTGGGTATTTTCCAACAGTGTAAACGGTATCAAGACAATATGAGAATGTTTTCCCGAACTAGGCCTCACTTCTGAGTTTTAATTGGTGTGCCTTGCCTACTCTTTATCTGTATATGTCACCCCAAAATGTTGACCAGTAAAGCAGGTCCCCCTTTGGGACCACCTTTGAATGGTAGCATTTACAGTAGAGTGTTTGACGGGTAAAGCAAAGCATGGTGAAACATGACTGCCCCCACCCTCCTGGCTAATCTCCTGCTCTGTATATCGCTCCTGTCTAATCTCTTGCTCCGTATATCGCTCCTGTCTAATCTCTCGCTCCGTATATCGCTCCTGTCTAATCTCTTGCTCCATATATCGCTCCTGTCTAATCTCTTGCTCCGTATATTGCTCCTGTCTAATCACTCGCTCTGCATATCGCTCCTGTCTAATCTCTTGCTCCATATATCGCTCCTGTCTAATCTCTTGCTCCATATATCGCTCCTGTCTAATCTCCTGCTCTGTATATCGCTCCTGTCTAATCTCTTGCTCCATATATCGCTCCTGTCTAATCTCTTGCTCCGTATATTGCTCCTGTCTAATCACTCGCTCTGCATATCGCTCCTGTCTAATCTCTTGCTCCATATATCGCTCCTGTCTAATCTCTTGCTCCATATATCGCTCCTGTCTAATCTCCTGCTCTGTATATCGCTCCTGTCTAATCTCTTGCTCCATATATCGCTCCTGTCTAATCTCTCGCTCTGTATATTGCTCCTGTCTAATCACTCGCTTCATATATCGCTCCTGTCTAATCTCTTGCTCCATATATCGCTCCTGTCTAGTTCACTTCCTTCCTCCCAATTAATCCCTGATCTGTTCAGTTGCTTAACTGGTGTCCCTAACCCATCGACTGCAAGTCTAATCACCTCTACCTTCCCTCTGTTCACTCAGAGTACTGGGCGATTAGACAGGGTGTGCCACAGGGCTCAGCCATCAGCCCGATATTATTTTATATCTATATGGCCTCCCTGATTACACTTATCAAATCTCACAAGGTGAATTTGGTCAATTATGCCAATGACACTCAACTCATCTTTTCGCTTGGAAGTAATCAGCAGCTTCCTCCTATCATGATTGCACGGCGGATATCATCCCGTGGCTCCATCTCAATTCCCTGAAGTTTAATGGGGATAATACGGAGCTAATTTGTTGCTCAGCTAATAAAGATCCGGTCGTACTCCCAGCTGATTTCTGGGCAGTACTTTCCGACGGGATTATTGTTCCCGCCGATTCAGTCTGGAATCTGGGAGTTATTTTTTATGATAATCTCAGTATTGAGAGACATGTTAACAAAACCGCAGCCACCTGTTTTGCTCTTTTGAGAGCCTTTCTGAAGATTTTTCCGGTGCCACCCGCGTCTGCGAGAGCCTTGGTAATCTGCAGTGTTATTCTTAGTCGCTTAGATTATTGTAATGCTTTACTGCTGGGTGCACCAAAATATCTGTTACATCCTTTGTCTAGAGTTCAGATTGCGGCAGCTAAACTTGCTGTGAGTGGACCCAGAATAGATTCTGCTTCTTTAGCTCTGAAGGAGGTTATTTGGCTGCCACTAGAACAGAGAATTTGGTTTAAATCACTTTGTATAGTGTTCAAAGCTATTCAGGGATGGGGTCCAGTTCCCCTACAAAAGAGGCTAAAAAGATACATCTCCAGTAGATCTCTTTGCTCTTCCTCAGCCAATTTGGCCTGTGTGGCTAAGTTTAAGAAATCCAGACAAGGTGGCCGGGCCATTACGGTTGGAGTGGCCAAGCTCTGGAATCAACTTCCTGTCTCGTTGAGATCCTCAGTTAATTTTAGAAAGACCCTCAAAACCTGGCTTTTTCCGAAATAACTGAGTTTTCAGTATCGACGTTGGTCTTTCTGTCTTGTCATTCTTAATATGCAGCTCTTTACAAATCCCCGAATTTCTAGTCTTCTCCGTATTAGTGGATAGCGTCAGGATACCAGCTGGTGACAGAGCGCTCTATAAATGTTAAAAGTAAATAAAAAATACCTTCTATCCATGCAACTCTCCCTTTACTCTCCCCATGTGTTTGACTAATTGTCATCAATTTATTCTTCGTCTACCCTTCTCCAAGTGTCAGTTTCCCTCCATTTTCTGTCCATGTTAAATCGCTTTCCGTTCTCCCTTGCATCTCATTTCTTCCTTATATTCTACACTTGTCATCAGTTTCCCTCTTATTTTTTATTTCTAATTTGCTGCCATTCTTCTGTCTCACCCCTGATGTCCAATGCCCGTTTGCAACCCTTACTTCCATTCACACTCTTAGTGTCAACTTGCTGTTCTCCCCTCATGTTCAAACTCTTTCCATACTGTATTCCTTCATGTATAAACCCCCCTCCACGTCGTCCCTCCTTCTATTGTCTCTCTGCGTCACATCAGATGTAGGTGAGGGATGTGGCTCACTTCTCCTGACTATAAAGCTGGTTGTGCCTAGAAGCAGGTCACAGCACAATTGTTAGGTGCTATAAGAATCCAGGGCATCGCCTATTTTCACGAGGTCAATATAAACCATGCCAGATCTTTCCTTCTTAGTTTCTTCTCATGTATGCTGTGGCAATAAGAAAGCCTGGCTGAAATGCGTCGGCTGGGTTGCCATCTGATCATGACCACTAATCTACACACCTTCAACTTTATAGTCCTTGAATGACCTCAAACTGGCACGTTTTGTAAAGAGACATGCTGGATAGGGTAGGGGAATCTGTGAAAAGAGGACGGCTTCACTTGGTGGGTCCTTTGAGGGTAAAGCCATGAGGCCTCCTGGTAGCTTTAGAATCCTCTGAGTGACCTTGAAGAGATGTTTACAGGTGGAAGTCAGGGACCTTCAGTGGTTTAAGTTTTTTTCCCATTATTTACATATACCGGCACTGTACACCCTTCATTCGTTTTCTGTTGTTTCGTGGTACTGAAAGGGGGCAGCTATTTTTTAAAACATTTTTTTATTTAATGCGTTTTTATATAGCGCGGACTATACCCGAAGGTGTCAGAGCGCTTCACAATAGGAACAGTAATGATACATGAGGAGAAAATTACAAGTGAGCATGTTACAAAAGCAAACGTTACGTTACATGAGGCAATAGTGACAATTGCGCATGTATCAAGAGCAAGCAAAATACAAGAGGTAGCAAACGATACGTTACAAGAGGAAAAAGTGACATGTGTGCATGTTACAAAAGCGTGCAAGGTACAAGAAGAGGTATAATACTGCAATAAATGGCAGACACTCAAAACACAAGAACAAACGTTACGTTACATGAGGCAATGGTGACAATTGTGCATGTATCAAAAGCAAACAAAATACAAGAGGTAGCAAACGATACGTTACAAGAGGAAAAGTGACGTGTGTATGTTACAAAAGAGTACAAAATACAAGTAGAAGTATAATACTGCAATAAATGGCAGACACTCAAACCACAAGAACACACTGGGAAGGCACTTCTATAGTCATGGAGAACCGAATTTCCTATAATGGAAGGACTTCCTTCAGATAATAGAGAGGGCGTGAAATTAAGTTTGGAAGTGTCTTTGAAGGAGGAGAACTTTGAGGTCAGTTTTGAAGGCCTGGGAAGAGGTGGTGGTCCGGAGCTGAGGCAGAAGTGAGTTCCAGATTCTCACCGCGTTGCCTGAAAAGGATTGGGCCATCGATCTTTCCTTCTTGAAAGTGGGAGGTTCAAGCAATGCATTTTCCGCATTACGTGATGGTCTAGAGCCTCCAGTGAGTTTCAGTTTATTTGCCAGGTAGCGAGGAGAGGAAGAGTGCAAGGCTTTGTGGGTGATACAGGCAGTCTTGTAGATAGCTCTTGCCTCGATGGGAAGCCAACGGAGGGTGGATAAAATGGGTGTGATGTGGTCGCTTCTTTTGGCCCCATATATGAAACAAGCTGCTGAATGGAGAACAGATTTAAGGGGGGACAGGTGGGATTTGGGGAGGCCAGTAAGAAGAGAATTGCAGTAGTCCAGTCTGGAGAGAACCAGCGATTGGACCAGGGTTTTAAGGTCTTGCTCCGGGAAGAAGCGACGAATCCCCCAAAGAAGGCGCAGTTGGTATCGAGCAGACTTTGCAATGGAATTGATGTGGGAGAGTAGATTGTTTTCTGTCGAGTATGACATCAAGGGATTTTGCGCTGTAGACAATGATGGGTTTATTGTTAATTAGATTCATCTGATCCATCCATGGTTGAACCGGGGGAGGAGAAAGTGCGGAGGAGGAATTCAGTTTTGGAGGGATTCAGAATCAGTTGATGAGTTAACATCCAGTTTTGAATGGAGTCGAGAGTAGAGCTTAGGATGGAGAGATTGTGAGTGGAGGCCACCTTAAGGTGGATTTGAGTGTCGTCCGCATAGAAATGATAGGGGATCCCAGATTTATTTAGGAGATTTCCCAGTGGTTCTAAATAGAGATTGAACAATGTGGGTGAAAGTATAGAGCCTTGAGGAACACCTTGACCGACCGCCAAAGGAGATGAAAGACTGTTCGCTATTTTGATCATCTGGGATCTATCAGAGAGGAAGGAAGCAAACCATTTAAGCACAGTGCCCTCCATGCCCATTCTCTGTTGAAGAGTGTTAAGAAGAGTGTTGTGATTGACAGTGTCAAAGGCTGCAGAAAGGTCAAGGAGAATTAGAAGACAAGACTCTCCCAAATTGAGAATCCGCAGCGCGTCATCAATCACTTGCAGCAGGGCTGTTTCAGTGCTGCAGTTTTGAATGAAGCCGGACTGGAAATTGTCAAGAAGATCATTGTCCTTGATATGACGAGAGAGTTGTTTCGCTACACATCTTTCTGTGATTTTCGCAAGTAAAGGTAGGTTAGTGATGGGGCAGAAGTTGTTGAGGTCTTTCGCATCAGCGGTGGGTTTTTTAAGCAGAGGGGTGACCTGCCCAGTTTTGAAAGAAACAGGAAGGGAACCTTGACAGAGGGAGAAGTTAACCAGAGTGGTCCAATAGGAAAGAGAATGAGTATAGAAGGCAATGGCAATGGCACTAGGGATGGGGTCAAGAGAATGGTTGGAGGGCTTTGTTTCGAGGATGCATTTGAGGATGCGCTATGGGGGCCCATGGGCACAAAGAGACTACTCCACTCTCAAGGCTTTTTGCCAGCCCTTTTCATCCATTGGTCTGTTCAAGTGTCATTCATATTTTTCTGCAATCAATTCTATAGCCTCGGGGGCTGTGGGTCAGTCCACTTCAGCCATTGGCATTTTTTACTGTGGCTGGTGGCAATTTGCTTGTGTACATGTGCATTACAACCTAATAGGCCAAAGTTAATTCCCTTATCTCTGTTTACACTTCGTTTTTTTAAATTTATATTTGTGATGGATTTTTTGGCTTATTTATTTGGAAAACATATCCACCTCATAACCAGACCAGAGCATTTTAAATTATAATGCCAGTAGCATATGTCTGCAAAACAAAAACACATGCTTGCCAAGGCGAGACCTTTTAGCTTTGTCTGTGTTTGCTAAAAGTTTCTAGCCATCCAAAAGCATCTCCCTTCCCTGCCAATTCTAACTCCATGTTTTGGGATTTCCAATAATACACATACTTGCATGTCGGACACGTATGGTACTTGCTTTGTGCGGCTTTCCGCTGTGGTTTATGACTAAGGTCGTGCTTTTTAATCTATTATAAACAAAGCGAGGCCTCCTGACCTGACAAATTCGGTCTAAAAGCACAGGCATGCGATTTGCTCGGCGATTATTCACGCACACTGCAACGTTTGCGTAACAGTGACAGGAACCGTCCGCGCTGAGTACATTTTGCACACGGCCTAAGGCAGATGTTTGCACTTTCGCGCCGTATGATCTGAGGCATGTGTTTTTCTGCGAAGCATGTTTGTTCTCAGCCACTTCCACCTTCACTTGGCCTCTTGGGCGGCAGCCGTGGTGTTCCACAGCCGCCCCCTCCCTCATGCTGGACCGGCCTACGTGCAGGATTGTCTGCTCCCACGGGTCCCCGCCTCCAGGCCCCAAGATGGGGCGGGCTCCCCTCCGAGGGTACGACATGTTTGAACACTAGGACACACCAGGAGGCGCGCCTCCGCTTGAGAAAAGGGCTGTGACGTCGGCCTCCTCCCTCTATCATGTAAGATCCAGTTGTGGCTGGATTTCTCCCAAGAAAGAAAACATGTTTACGTCCAGGCTGTGCCGGAAGCGTGCCGCGTGTACCCCGTACTCTACGTGCCCTGACGCACAGATGCGTAGGCCGAATGTGCACGCGCACCTGGAATCGATGATCGGAGACGGTATGTGCTTAGTGCATGTACTATTCTCATGATTGAGGGTGTCCAGTAAGTTAGTTAGTTAGTGGGTTGACTTCTACCAAAGAAAGGGCCTTGCAGATCTAATCCTGGCGTCCCTGCTATAAAAGAAGGTGTTTGATCCTTTGTTGTGCGCCATAGCTCTAATCCTGCGTGTGATGGATGGGCATAAGGTACGCATGGAGTGTTTATTGTGTCAGATAATACCTCTTGTTCCGAGATCAAGCCTGGAAATATTCCAAAACGTGGAATTCGGTGCTTCCTGCACTGAAACTGACATACCTATGGTAAAGATGGACTTGAGTGTAGTTGTTTGGGTCTAACAATCAAGAACATCGACATTCCGCTGTGCTGTTGATGCCAGATGTCATGTTTATGCCCGGACTCTGCAGAGTCCGCAGGCTAGATTGTGCCAAGGGCACAGAAATATGTGCAGGCGACACTGAAAATGGACAGCAAACGTTTGGGAATTCAGAGAGCGAGAAAGAATACCGAACTAGTCAGGAAGACGAAGAAAGGTGAGAGATGAGAGTTTGGCAGCAAAAGCAGGAAACAGAGAAACATGCTACGAGATAAAACAAGCATTGATAAAGCCCATCTTTCGTGTACTGCATGATCTTGAAGCACAAGCAGACAAAGCTGCAAGCACACATGCATAAATGCAGAACATACATTCTACTAAACATGCACCCATGAGTAAAACATTGGAGTGCACTTACACGTCGGCCGCATAAATATATGCACACCTGCTTACAGAAATCAGGAATGCGCACCCAGGCTTTACAATAGGCCTAATGTATTCGCAGAATACCACTACACTCGCCAAAACAATAATTTGGCTGCAAAGTTTAGAAAAAACATGAAAAATTGCACGATTTCAGCAGTGTGTAAAACCTTTAGGGCATTATTTCATATTTCGATGGAAGTAAAAAGGTGTGCATGGATGGACAGACTGAAAGATGGACTGGACGTACGGACAAAATTGATTGGTGGGTGATTGATATAACGATAGATTGATTGGTGAATGGATAAACAAGCAGGTAGACAATTGAGGGAAGATCAATGAACAGACTAATGCCAGGTTGACATAATGGATTGATGGGCAAGCAGACTGAAAAGAGGTGAGAATGATTGATGGATTGGTGAACAAATGGCTTGTCTGATGGAAGGCTGGACTAACAGAGGCAAGAATGGACTAATAGGTGGATGAATGTTTAGAAGTACTGATGGATCTGAAGATGGGCTTTGAGACAAGGGATTGACAAGCAGACACATTAAATGACAGGTGACAGATACATGGTTAACAGTATTGGTCGATGGATGGATTGATGGTCAGGCCAACCAATGGATGAAGGTTTGATTAAAAGAGTGAATGAGAGGCAGAATGAAAGGTTAGAGAGATAGATGGATGCATATCCTGGTTGTATGGATGAATTAACTGACAGATGGATGGACGAATCCGTGGATGGATGGTTAGATCCATAGAAGAGGGATGCACAACGTATTGGGTGGCTGTGTGCAGCACTAACATGTATCTCGTGGTCTCCCACAACCCTAATGTGAACCTAGTTGCAACATATTGGACTGATATGTGCAGGTGGTCACATATGTGAGGAAGCATTCACACATTCTGCAGAGCGCCAGAAGTTTAACACTGAGCAGCTGCTAACTTGATTTGGGAGAAAGATAAATTTTCATGATGCTGTGTATTTAAGTGTATTCATGTACATCATCAAATTTCTTATGTTTCTTCTTTACAACCTTTTCTACTACACCTTGACAAAAAAACAAGAATACAGGATTACCAGGGGCATTGGAAAATACCAGTCCTATTCCACTGGTAATCACTCAATTCTCCTCAGATTTTGCTTATTTGTATCTATAGGCTACACATGTTCTGTTTGCTTGCGTAGCTTATACGCGACGCAGGCTCACTTGGATAAACCAGTATGCACTCATGTGGGTACACTGAATCATGTGGAGGCCCTAAGACTATCAAGAACAGACCTTCTAACCTTCAGGAGACAACTCAAGACCTGGCTGTTTGACCAGTAGCAACAGCACCCCCCCTCTCCCCACCCTCAGCGCCTTGAAACCCTTGCGGCTATGTAGTGCGCTTTACAAATTATTTGATTGATTGATTGATTGATTGATTAGACCACTTTATAGCTGTGCAGTAGCTACATTTTTGGGTAGGGTGTGGATTATAAAGCGGAGAGCCTTGTTAGGCCAAACACAAACAAAATAGCTCATGGTCTAATGATCTGATCGTAGAGAAGGAATCTCCACAACTCAAGTGCCTCTCTTAGAATGCCTTAATATAGTGGTGCGTAAACCTTATTGTTTAATAGCAAATGCCGAAAAAAGGTTTTTGTTTAATGATTAGGTTTTGCCCTTTTTTGCAGTTTAGCTGTTCCTGGGGCTGAGTACGGGCTTTAGAGAAAGTGGTTGTCAAATTCCTACTTGACAGGTAAATGGAACTAAATTGGCCAATGGCTTGACTATCACCCCTGACATCAATGCCCGACTACCACTGTAGCAATACACTTGACATTTACATTTTGGAATCTATGGTCAGTTTAAATCAATCTTAAACGCCATTTTGATACCAATTAATGGAAGTCATTTTCACTGCACTTTATACCCTATTCACGGATTGTAATGTTGCTCTTTATTTCCTGCATATGGGCCATATGTCTCTCAAACTCCTTTTAAATGCAATCAGAAATGGATGTATTTTTTGCAAAGAAACACTGGGAGCAACAGGAAAAACCAGAAATATGTTTTGCAGTAATTATCTTCATATATGCTGCTTCAACAGTTAGGAAAGGATACAAACTTGCAATGGTGATTCCAATTTATTAATGTATTTTACTTATTTATTATAACTGGGTTTTATTGGCCACCCTATAATGAACTGGCTGAGCATTTTAAATGATTTGCTGTATATTAATTGTTCGGATGAGTTGTTTTTCGTATGAGAGTTGATTTGTGTGCATTCGGCATGTTTATGTGTTTGTACACTATTCTGATTGTGTATTGTTCTTGTGTATAAAGTTTGATGATTGGCTTATTTTGAAGCGGTCCCCCGGGGTCCTCCTTGTAATGCCCTGATTACAGGTGCCCCTGGAGTCAGTATTCCCTGGGGCTGAAGTTATCGAAAGGATGAGCGGGTCAGCCATATACATGTGCTGTATCAATGCTTTGTTAGCGGGGAGGGTCGCATCAGACGAATCAGCAAAGAGTTTCATTCCTCTTTGTGGTTCAGCATCTTCTGCACGGATAAGAAAGAGTTATGTCAGAGAAAGAGCCAGTGGGGGCAGAAAGAAACCCAGATTTTAATATTCAAAGAGTTTCAACTTTTGATGTTGTTCATGTAACTCGGTGAAGTCAGATTTAGGCACTCTGGTTCCCAGTAAATAGAACCAGGGCCGGCTTTAGGGAAGTGTGACTGGTGCGGCCGCACTGTGAGTTGAACTGTGGAGGGGGCGCTGACCTTAGGTGGGGGGGGGGGGCGCTGTGTTTAGTAATAACTTATGATTGGAGAGATGAGGGGCTCTTTTGCCTGGTGGTGGTGAGAGAATTCACAGAGGTGGTCATGGGGTGGGGCGCCAAAAATTATTGTCGCACTGGGCGCCACCAGCTCTAAAGCCGGCCCTGAATAGAACATCTGTTGTATTGCTCTGTCCTTGATCGTTCCTTCCCTTCCCTGGGAAGAGAGTTACCACCTCTGGTATTTAATAGTTATTCTGCCGCACCATCTCCACAAAGCAGTTGTTTTTACAGGACGCTCTGGCTGAGATATTGATAAGGTGTCTTCTCATTGTAGGAAGTGGTAGTCTGGTTAGATATGTTCAGAACACAGGAAATTGAGGTGAAATTCTTGTCATGGAAAATTCACAATGAGTATCAATTTCTTTAAAGGCAACATTGAGTAGAACAGAGGATCTCAATGACCAACTTGACTCTTGTGACCATTTGGGTAAGTTCTCTTCTGTGATCCAAATCTTTGATCTGTCCCCTGGGACCATGCCTGAGGAAACAGGCACGCTTCCATGTATCAACTATACTTGTATCCATGCAGAAAACCTGAAATCTGACCAGCAACATCAGTACTAAACTTCTATATTAGATTTTCTTAGGTTTTAGAAGTGAAATATACAAAGGAGCCTTGCCAGCCTCTACAAAGTCTGCAGGGTGTCAGTCAGCACCATATATGTATTTTATTATCTGATCTAAGTCCCTGACCTACTCTTAGGGCAGTGGAGGGCACGCTGGCCCAATTCCCTTTTCCCATCATTCAGCACACTTTCTCTCCCCGTTTTGGTTAGCGTTCCAACTCTCCACTTCATGAACATAAATAGAAAGTGCCATACTCCACTGCCATACAGCAGCTGTGCTGCTGACATACCGAATGCAAGCCCATCTCAACCCGTCTGCGCCTGGACTGCATTTACAGCTGCTCCCCATTGTAACCCAAACCACCGCCCCCTCGTGGTGGTTCCCCAAGACGTTGTGTCCTATACCCGTTTGGCGCGCCTTGCTCTCCGACCTCATGGTAAGTGCACGCCACTCGATGAGATAATGGCATTCAACAAACAATGTATTTACCCTTTATGTCCTAAAACTGGTCATCGCCCTCCTCTGCCAGGAAAATAATTAGAAACCTTTTCAGATTCCTTGGGTTACAAGTGCGGTAAGACTCCTAAAATGATCGTAACAAATGTTAGATCCATGCCAAAACTTAAACCAGAAATAGACACATTTATTGTGGACAACACACTGTTTGATGTCTTTCTGACAGAAACCTGGCTGGGAGCCAGCCCAGCCCTAGATCTCACAGACGCCCAGCTTTTCTAGGAACCGCCATAATTGGGCAGCTCAGAAAGGGGGAGGAGTGGCTACTGTTTTTAAACAAATCTATACCAGTATAGGCACTCCCATCACCAATCTTAAAAATTCGGAGGGCCTGATCTTTTCGCTAAATGTGACACTTAATTACACCTTTTCAGGCACACTGATGTATAGAGCACCGGCTATGCCACAGATTTCGTCAAAGAAGCAGCCCAAGTGATCACTCCTCACTTAATAAAGGGCTTGGATTTTACAATACTTAGAGACTTTAATTACCACATTGATATTGCAACTGATGGGCCAGCACAACGATGCCTTGAAGATTTGTCCTCATGAATATTACCCAAGTGGTAACCCAGCCTACTCTCCTGGTGGGACATTTATTGGACCTTATTTTTTCCAATGAAGAGAATCTTTCCTGCACCAGTTGTCTTCCTTCAGCATTTTTCTATAGCATATTAATTCATTTCCATTCAGATAACACAGACCATCATTAACATTTTGCTCCCCGGCAAGCGTGGCACCAGATCAAAAGTTGGGAATTAACTCAACTATTAGAAGACATGTCTGGCTATGTTTTGAAAGATAACGACTCCTATCAGAATCAGATACGATCTGCCCTTTGATGCTTTAGCCCCTAAAATTTGAAGTAAAGTGGTATATTAAGCAGGAGGAACCTGATGAAAAACAGAAAACAGCATTGCTATAATCATCTACCACAGCGCGATTAGGTCAGAAAAAACAGAATCCTATTCTTCCAAGACGGAGGCTGCAAATTCTTCTTACGGAGAATTTTACTATCATCCAAGCGATGACACAACCATTAGTAACTAATCAAAGGACTGTGCACTCCCAAGAGGCCTGTGACTAATTAGTGAACATTTTCAAAAACAACATTTTCGCCATCCACGACTCTCTTGAGAAATTTAACGAGCCTCTCAGTGTCCGCCAATGTGGCAAAGATTGGTGACTTCTTAGCAAATAGTTACAATCTCTGAATCAAATAAAGCTACTGTTTTAAACAAGTGTACCTCAGGTTCACCGTATGATCCTTGCCCACTGTCCATTCTTAAACTAGCAGCTCCAATACCAATGCACATTATCAACAATCTACTTAAGTCCTCCATTCAGGCCCCTACATGACCTAATTCCTGGAAATTAGCAATGATATCCGCGTTCTTGAAGAAGCCAATACTGATCCCTGTAGTCCCTCTAGCTGTGGACCCGTATCTCTGCTTCCTGCTCCAATTAAGATGCTAGAGGCTCACATTAGCACCACACTTTCTGCCTTTTTAGATGAGAATACAATTCTAAACTCTACGCAGTTTGACTTCCGAGCTGCCCATAGCACGGAGTTGATTCTTCTCGCAGCCTCAGACCATCTTAGGCAGACAATGTGATCTGGGGCCATGTCCACCCTCATTCTCCTAAATCTATTTGCCGCCTTCCATACTATATCTCATACTATACCATATTTCATACTATACTTATTAATCGTCTAGCCGAGATTAGTATTGGGAGCTCTGCACTTGACTGGATCAAAAACTTCCTGGCAGACAGGCACCAAGCGGTCAGACTCCCTCGTTTTTACTCCAAATCTGTTTTTGTAGATTGTGGTGTTCCCTTGAGGTCTGCCCTGAGCCCCATGCTGATTGACAATTATATGTCTCTATTTGCCGAGCTGATTCGCAATAATGGCATCGAGGTGCTATCATCTGCGGATGGCACACAGTTGAACCTGTCTCTTGCTGAGCAGGATTCTTACCCCCGAGAACCAAAAAATATTCAGAGCTTGTTTAATCTCTATTGTAATCTGGATAAAGAAAAAACATCTAAAACTGAAGTCTGATAAGACCATTCTGGGAAACAATCATGGATCATGGACTGACCAATGGTGACCACATGCACCCAGCTTCCCACTTACACTTGTGGAAGTGGTCAGAAGTATAGGTGTAAAGTTTGATTCTCAGCTCTCTCTTTAAAGTCAGATTCATGCAGTAACATCAAGCACCAAATCACTGATATTTATAACATGTCTCATTATTCCCACAAAGTGCTATGAGATTCGATGTATTTAAACTCTACAAAACAGAAATAAACCCCATTATTACAGGATGGCATGTAGAAATATGTATAAACTCCCCCTGTAACATGCACTGGAATCTGTAGGTCTGGGTTTGACAGCACATCTGCAACAATGACCTATTGCTAGAGTGAGTTTGTGGATCCATCAATATCAACCCTTGACTTTCTTGACCAGACTCTTTATGCTAATGGCCTAAGACTTTGTCAACCATTGTCTTGACTCAGCCCATGGGAGTATGTATATTTTGCCTAAAGCTATTGGCTGTTTTAGGTGTATCCTTCTGTGAGAAGTTGGCCTGATATGTAGTGCTCACTATTCTAGTGATCACTGTGTATCATTCCAAACGACCCTTATTGATGATTGGTTGTAAGTCAACCTTTTAGACCAGCTATCCTAGTAGCGTGGATACGAGCAGTCTTTAGGCTAAACTCTAGAGGGCGTGTTAAGCCAGCTGTTTTACCACCACATTTACCCCTTGAACACCACGTGAAAGGACACCACACAAGTTGTTATGAAAATAAAGGATATTTATTTATAACAAGACTACCCTGGCTCTTTATGAGTCAGGGAGCTAAGCACACTACAAAACTCTTACGAAAATACTTCAAGTTGCACAATTTACACAAATGCCCGAGGGCACGAGAAACCATCTACACTAACAGTGAAATGCGAATGGCTAGAGTCTGGAGTTACTGATTCCGGAGTGATCCGATCAGTGGGACTAAACGAAAAAGGAACTGGACACTTGTAGAGCGAACCTGCGATGGAGCACCGAAATGCTCGACTTACCTAGCCCAGAGGCTGCGGCTGCGTGAAGTTCGACAAGATGTCGGGAGTCCTCGTTGTAGTCTCAGGAGCCTGAAAGAAGAAGTTGCTGGCAGGCGACCAGTGTCGATGTTCAGCGAGATCCAAGCCTGGATCGGTGATGAAGGAAACCTGAAAGCAGAGGGGACTCAGTTCTCAACCGCTAGCCAGCGATCGTGTGGGCACCAGGAGGGTACCGGCTGAAGTCACCTCGACCAGGTGAGTGGATGACGTCGGACTCGGCTGTTCCTCGGACCAGGAGGCGCGGTGGCGACCAGGATGGAGGGCGAGCTGTCCCACGAAGGTGTCTGCTGTCGATGACGCTGGGCCCAGGAGTGGGGCAGCAGGTCTTGGCAGTGGCAAACCCACGTGGTGGAGTCAAGATGGCGTCGGGAGTGGACCAGGAGGGTCCGAGGTACTCCTCTGTTGCAGGGGAGCAAGAGCCAGTCTGGAGCAACCAGACCGGTGATGAAACTATTGCGATGCGTCGTGAAGAGGGCCACAAGCCGGTCGGCGAGTGGTCGGACAACGCGGTGAACAGCAAGGAGCGGAAGGGCCCCCACGCAGATCTCGTGGATGCTGGGGAGGCAGACTTCGGTGCTGGAGCTGCTCAGGGTTAGGGCTTCTCAAACCCTAGGTGCACTCACTCGAGGGTCCCTCGGTGGGCGTGCTAGATAAGCGTCGTGCAGGTTCTGAAGATAGCCGGTCCCGCAGGTCTCGTCGCACCTACGACTCTCAGCTGGGCTGATGATGTAGGTAGAGGTCAGAGATGGCAGGGACTCGGGTCTCGTCGAGCTGGGCAGTCTTGATCCGTGGGAGAGACGTACAGCAAACCGCAAGCGCTTAGGTGGTGCCTGCTGGTGCAGGGTGGCTACTCCTTAGCCACAAGGGAGAGTCTTCAGAAATAGTCAAGAGTTCCTTTCGTGGAAAGTAGTTCAAGATTCAGAATTATCCAATTTGGGAAGGGGACTCGCTCCTACCTTTATTCTAAGAAAAGGGGCTGGCCCGTGACTAGGTCCTACCTATGGGTGGGGCCAGGAGGGGGGTGGTTACACCCCTATCCTTTGTCCGGCTTCGCCCCAGCTCAGGGGCAGGGTTGCCCCCGAAACTGGTTTGAGCCGGGCTATGCACAGTGAGCACCGGGGTGCCACTTGCAATCACCTTCCTTCCAGCCCTGCCTACCTGGGATACACAAACCCTGTCTGGGATGGTGCTAACACCGCCCTCGACAGGAAACCCTTTGTCCAAGCTCCCCTCGCTGGAAGGTCTCCCAGCAGCAGGAGGTCAGACTTGTGTCTGGTGGCAGCATCCATTTTGTGATGCTGAGGCTTGAGTCAACTTTAACCGGGGTTCAAGGTTACTTCCATGTCGTGCCCCTCTAAAAGGGGGGAATGCTAACCCCGTCGCCAGAATTGGCGAGGGGTTCGTATTCCAATTCGTATGACACCTTACTCGACATGTGTGGGTGATGCGATGCCAAAGTTAGCAAATAACCGCAAGGATTATAATGCCTTTTAAGTAGTTGGCCCGCGTCACCATGGAACGGCTATTAGGACTTGGTTCCGCCAGCCGTCGACGGGCTCAGCTCGCGCCAGAGCACCGTCCCACATGATTCCCTGCACTCTGCCTTCAGGATTGATAAGGCCTGCCATAGGAGTGACTGATAGGAATCCATGTGTCCATTCTAGGGTTAGGTGTAGGAATACTACACCTACAGCAACGGGTGATTACACCACTTTGCCCCAGCTGTCGTGCAGCCAGTTGTGTCAGATTTGGGCGGCCATCCAGGGGTGGCATAATACATGCTGCAGCCCCTGGTAGGCCCTGGGTACACCGATGCCCTGGATACCTGTGGTATGCTGAGACAGGGACTGACAAGGCGGCCCAGTTCCAATTAGTGGATGCACCTAATGTACATGTGTGTTAATTTCGAGAGAGAACAGCTAGGCTGTGGGTCGGATTGGCAGGCCCACAGCCAGGGAAAGTCGCAAACCAATGAAGCAAAAGCAAAAAATCTGGGTGATCATAGGATTGCAGACCCTACTCTCCAACATGACCCCCCCACAAACTTTGGGACAATAAGCTAACCTTGACCAGGTGAGTCTTCTTGCTCTAAGTGGAAATACCTGGAGAGCCCATCTGCATTGTCAATAGACGATATACTCGTCTTTTGGCATGGCACACATACTGAGTGTATGAATTTCATACAGTGGATTAATGAGCAGAATGAGTTCCTGAAGTTCTCCCACACTATATCAGAACATTCGGTACCATTCCTGGACCTGAACATCACTCTTTCTGAAGGCACCCTAACCACCACACTGTACAAAAAACCCACAGACCGCAATAGTCTTTTACGTTACGATAGCCACCACCCCAAAGCATTGAGGGACAACCTGCCCGTTGGGCAATTCCTACGCATCAGACGTAATTGCACTCAGCTAACAGACTATAACTCAGAAGCTAAGTTATTAGCATCAAATCTGCGGGCTAGGGGTTATCCACCGAGGTGTGTCGGTAACTCTATGAAAAGGGCCAGGAACAACCCACGGGAGACACTACTGGTAACACACACCAAACCAGATGCCGATGTTCTGACCTGTGTCACGACTTTTACATCTGATTCAAGCAGGATCAGAAAGATCATTTTGAACAACTGGGGTATTCTAGACAAAGGGAATCTTAGCATACCCAAACCCAGATTTGCCTACAGACGCACACAAAACATCAAAGATTTACTTGTCCACACTAGACCTAGACTGCACACCATTGGTCCACAAAGGACGATATGGGAGCTTCCACCGGTAAAGGGCCATTTCCCATGCGGTTCATGTGTAGTGTGCAAACTGACTAACACCTACAAGGACATAACTTTCACGAATAACTTCCACTGGACACTAAATAGACACACGAATTGCAACACTAAGAACTGCATATATATGATCAGGTGTCCGTGTGAGTTGGTATACGTAGGCATGACAACCCGCATGGTAAAGACCAGGATCATGGAACATAAGAGTAATATTCGATGTCAGAAAGTGACCACCAAACTCTACACCCATTTTAAAACGATGCAACACCAGACAGACTCCATCAACTGGTTGGTCCTAGAAGCACACCCACAGATGTCCCAAAATGCATTGTTTAAACTTGAGCAAAGATGGGTCCTTAGAATATCTTCACACCTGACTGGTCTTAACGACGACATCCCATGGTCTACACTCATTAGGTAAACATACTCCTTGGTAGGACCTGTGACCCTTCCGGATTTCACTACGTGCCCTTGGTACGCCTACGACCACCTTGGCCATACCTGTTAACTTGGATGCGGATCCTTAATCCTTAGCAGTGATGTTCTCTGAAAATACACCTTTTTAACAGATCACGAACCATCTAGATCTCTTTTCCACTGCTTTAAGAATAGATACACTTTATTGGTATCCAATTTCTTTTTATGTGCCTCCCTCTGTGTGTTTTTATGTGCCGGTCTCCGATGCGGATGGTTGCCGCTCTGTTTTTAAACCCCCATTCACGGGTTACATCCCCGTACAATTTTGTGGGACTTTGATACTTCATCACGGCCCCCGCGAACCCCATCACCACCGCTTTTATTATTTATTTTTTATTATTTTCCACATTCCCATGTGTTACCCTTGACATTTAGTCTGGTCACCTACACGTTGCCTGTTCTTAATTATATCACCATGGCAACCAACTCTGTGAGTAAATCTATCCACGAAGAATCATTTCCGGATTCAGACCGGATGCCGATAGTTTCCCCACACTACCTGCTCTAACATGGCCGCCCCTCTTTCCCCAACCAATGGGATTGATACAACCGCTCTGGTAACCAATCCCTGTGAGCACACCAACCCACTGAGTATTACTTCCAGAGTCATACCGGATTTGGATGGCTGCTCTCTCTACCTGTTCCAAAATGGCCGACCCGCTTTACACTCCCCGACCAATGGGCTTGTGATTACCTTAGTCATGTGACACATTCCATACCCCCCGATATCCTTATCTGGCGAACACCGACTCCGTTCGGAACCCATCCCAGGTCCGGCGGTAGGGGTAGGTCTTCCATCCCACGCGTCGCCTGACGCAGGTGAGTGCATCAGGGTTCATCCAAGCCGTCTTCCATAAGGTGAGTTTGGGTATTTGCAAAGGGGGATTCGTGACGCCTCCATGACTTCATTGGCAGCTTGAGCGAGAACGTCCTGCTCTGATCCATCCGCTACCAGGGGCGATGGCGGTCGCCCCCTACTTTGCTCTTGAGTCTCTCGTGGCAACCTGTTACTGACCTCATTGAACACTTTTGGGCAGCGACACACCCTGGCCCCTGAGCATGATGGTCACCATGGCTGCACACCTAATCGCTCATGTTAGCATCTTTTGATATTCAAGGCTGTCATTACCCCCCGACACTGCTCTTACCACATGGATTGCCGGGCTGACCATGCCACCTTTAATTTCATCCCTCCCTGGTTTCTTAATTGTTCCTCCCGGTTTTTTACTTCAGGACCCACGTTAGGAGTCCCCTTTTTTACCCGCCGGAGACTGCAGCAAGATTGCCTTGCTAACGCAAGAGGTGAGTTCACAACCTCCGCTCCGTCTCCGCCCCCAGTCCTGTCTTTTGATTTATTCTGTCCTTCGAGACCTTCCAGTATTCACCCTGAGAGCTTCACCCCATGAGACTCTCGATGATTTCAGCTGAAGTTGTTATGTATGTTTTGTTTATCTTCACAGTTTTGTCATTTGTTTTCTGTCTCCAATGTTTCCATAGGTGACTCCAGAGCACCTTTCGGGTATGTAAAACACACATACCTTGTTGTAGATAGTTTATGTTTTCCTGATCCTGACGAATTGCCGTGACCAATTACTGGCTTTAAGGGCAAGAAACATGTTGATCCTTCTGAGAGTAGGGCATACACAACTAGCATCATAATCACTAGTAGCTATCCCCACCTCACTTTCTTTTTAACTAGGCTGTTTACCACTTTATTAAACACATTTCCTGTGGACTAACAGTACCTATTTTATCCGTACACCACATCTACACATTCTAGGGCCCCTTACCCCCACAGCACCCTTCGGCAGGAACAGAAGATCCCCGCCAAAGAGCCCCAATATTGGGAGCCCGTCAGGAATTGCAGCGCCGACCTGACGAGGGGCAGGCTCAAATGATGAAGCATGACACCTAGCTTGCTGGGTGTGTGAGGGCCCTAGTTCCGACTAAAGGGTCTCCCCCCTTTTTTTCATGACAGACGAAAACTTTTTGCTGAAATCACTACTTGTTCTTAACTGACCTGAGGAACTCTGTACCCTTTTTGTCTTACTAGTCGCTTGGGTATGTACACTGGACCTCGTTAAACTTACCCATCTATCCCTCCTTTTGTTGACAGCCCATCTGCATTGCCATGATCAGTGCCAGGTCTATGCTCCACTGTGAAGTCCATCCCCTGTAGGGAAATGGACCACCTAAGTAGTTTGGGGTTTTCACCCTTCATTTGATTTAGCCACAAGAGGGGCTTATGGTCGGTCTGAATCTTGAAGTGAGTGCCAAACAAGTATGGCCTCAACTTCTTCAGGGTCCAAACCACAGCAAAGGCCTCCCTCTCAATAGCTGACCAATTCTTCTCTCTGGGGGTCAGCCTCCTGCTAATAAAAGCTATGGGCTGGTCATGACCATCAAAATTCAGTTGAGATAGAACAGCTCCCACACCCAACTCCGAAGCGTCTGTTTGGACAATGAATGGTTTGGAGTAGTCTGGACTCTTTAGGATAGGTGCTGTGCACATGGCCTGCTTTAGGTCATCGAATGCCTTCTGACAGCTTGCTGTCCACTGAACTTTTTTTGGCATCTTTTTACTTGTCAGGTCGTTTAGCGGGGTCACAATGGATCCATAATTTCTGACAAATTTCCGGTAATAACCAGTCAGGCCCAAGAAAGCTCGAACCTGAGTCTGGGTGGTTGGAGGAGCCCAGTCCTGGATGGCCTGTATTTTGCTCTCCAATGGCTGAACCTGGCCTCCACCTACAAGGTGGCCCAGGTATACAACCTGTGTCTGCCCTATCTGGCACTTAGTGGCCTTGATAGTGAGGCCTGCCTTTTGCAGGGCCCCTAACACTTTCCTCAGGTGGACCAGGTGATCCTCCCAGGTGGCGCTAAAGACAGCGATATCGTCCAGATACGCCGCACAGAAGTCGTCCAACCCAGTGAGAACTCGATTCACCAGCCTTTGGAAGGTGGCAGGTGCATTTTTCAAACCAAAGGGCATTACCACGAACTGATAATGCCCACCCGGGGTAGAAAGTGCTGTTTTGGGCTTGGCCTCCTCAGCTAACCTGATTTGCCAATACCCAGCTGTCAGGTCAAACGTACTTAAGTAGTTGGCCGAAGCCAACCGGTCGATAAGTTCGTCTGCTCTTGGTATCGGGTGGGCGTCAGTCTTAGTGACTGCATTGAGACCTCTGTAGTCCACGCAAAACCTCATCTCTTTCTTACCGCCCTGGGTGTGAGGTTTCGGCACGAGAACTACGGGACTAGCCCAGGGGCTGTCCGAGGGTTCAATGACTCCCAGCTCCAACATTTTCTGCACCTCTGTCTTGATGCAGTCTCTGACATGATCAGGCTGCCGATAGATTTTACTCTTTACGGGCAGACTGTCCCCAGTGTCGACCTCATGGGTACACCAATTGGTCTGACTGGGCGTCAGAGAGAACATATGTCGAAAGGATTGAAGAACCTGTTTAGAATCCTTTTGTTGATGTCCAGAGAGGCTGCCACAAAAGACAACACCATCTACTGACCCATCGTCAGGGTTCTGAGAGAGCAGGTCCGGGAGAGGGTCACTCTCCTCCTCCTGTCCCTCATCTGTGGCCATGAGCAAGCCCATTCCCTCCCTGTCGACATATGCCTTGAGCCTGTTTACATGGAGCACCCTGTGGGGGCTCCGGGGAGTTCCCAGGTCTACCAAGTAGGTGACCTCTCCCTTTTGCTCAATGATCGTGTGGGGCCCAGACCATTTGTCTTTGAGTGCTGCTGGGGCCACCGGCTCCAGCACCCACACCTTCTGTCCAGGCTGGTACACAGTCAGGACAGCCTTTTGGTCGTGCCAAGCTTTTTGTAATTCTTGGCTCGCCTCAAGGTTTTTAGATGCCTTTTCCATGTACTCCGCCATCCGCGAGCGGAGACCGAGCACATAGTCCACAATGTTTGATGCCGGCTTTCTGAGAGGTCTCTCCCATCCTTCCTTTACCAAACAAAGGGGTCCCCTTACAGGATGTCCGAACAGAAGCTCAAAAGGGCTGTAGCCAACCCCCTTCTGCGGGACCTCTCTGTAGGCGAACAAGAGGCAGGGTATCAGGACATCCCATCTCCGCCGAAGCTTTTCAGGTAGTCCGTGAATCATCCCTTTTAGGGTCCTGTTGAATCTCTCAACAAGCCCATTGCACTGTGGGTGATAGGGTGTGGTGAACTTGTAGTTGACACCACACTCCTTCCACATTGCAGTCAGATATCCCGACATAAAGTTTGCACCTCTGTCTGAGACGACCTCCTTAGGGAAGCCCACTCTGGAGAACACTCCAACTAGGGCCCGTGCCACCACAGGTGCTGTAGTGGTCCTAAGGGGAATAGCTTCAGGATACCTGGTGGCGTGGTCCACCACCACCAGTATAAACTTGTGCCCTGATGCTGTCTGGGGTTCCATTGGTCCGACAATGTCGATCCCCACTCGTTCAAAGGGTACCCCCACCACCGGTAGTGGTATGAGGGGGGCCTTTGTCGTGCCACCTGACTTACCACTGGCTTGGCAGGTGACACAGGAGCGGCAAAACTCCTTCGTATCTTCGGACATGTGGGGCCAGTGAAAGTGTGGAACAATTCTGTCCCAAGTCTTATTCTGGCCTAAGTGACCTGCAAGGGGAATCTCGTGGGCCAAGGTGAGAAGGAAACCTCTCAGAGACAAGGGGATGACCAGCCTCCTGGTCGCGCCAGGTTTGGGGTCTCTTGCCTCGGAGTACAGGAGTCCATCGTCCCAGTACACTTTGTGGGTACCTGTGGCGTTCCCTGCAGCCTCAGCAGCAGCCTGCTGTCTGAGGGGTTCAAGTGAGGGGCAGTCTAACTGTGCCTTCCCCAGGTCTTCCCTGGAGGGTCCCCCTGAGCCCAGAAACTCAACCTGACCAGGTTCAAGTTCTTTCGGCTCAGTCTCCCTCAGTTCTTTAAGGTCAGCCTCCTCAGAGACTTGATCCACGACCTGGGGCAAAGGGGAAGGCGAAGCCTTACCCTTACTGCTCCTTTTCTTGGAAGGTGTCTGGTCCGTTCTTCCAGGATCCAGTACCTGTTTAGTGGGGCATCTTTTGGCCTGTGACCTCGTCACAGCAAGGACATGTGCTGGCAAGCCTAACATTTCCATGTGAGTCCTCTGCTCCACTTCTGACCATTGTGACGTTTCCAAATCATTGCCCAACAGACATTCTACGGGGAGGTCTGAACTAACCACAACCTTTTTCGGGCCACTTACCCCTCCCCAGGAGAAATCAACAACTGCCATACTGTGATTGGTAGTGACGTTGCTGGCATTGGTCACTAGGTAATCGGTACCTAGCATGATCTGTCCAGGGTCCACAAAGTTAGGCGTCACCATGGTGACACTGGCACAAGTGTCCCTGTAGGCCTGAGCCACTTTTCCATTGATCAAAGGTGTCTGTCTGTATTTGCCCAAAGTATTGGGACTGGCATCAGGGGACATATCCATATCCCCTGTACAGACAAGGACGGCCTGAGTGAGCGTGCTGACTAAGTCGTCACTCCCCTCGGTTCCCAAGGTTAACCCAACTAATGCCTTGGGAGGCGCACTACCACTGCTGACTGTACTAGGGGGTGCAGGTGCCTTAGGGGCTGCAGTGGCAGGAGTTTGCCCTCCTTTCTTGGTGCACTCACTAAACCAGTGAGTCTTACTTTTACAGTATTGGCACCACCTTTTTGACTGGCCTTCTTGAGTCTTCTTCTTCTGTGAAGCCTGACCCCCACCCTCTTTGGTTTGTTGGGGACCTGTCGAAGACTTCTGGTCATTTTGTTCGTTCTTGTTACTACCCTTTTGGTCTGCCTTCTTCTGACCACCCTGGTTCTGATTCTGGTTCTGCTTGACCCTTGTTCTGACCCATCTGTCTGCCTTCTTTCCCAATTCTTGGGGAGAGGTCAGATCCGAGTCGACAAGGTGCTGATGCAACAATTGGTTCTGACAGTTGTTTAAAATCTGTTCTCTCATGATAAGATTGTACAATCCTGTGTAATCAGTAACCTTGCTACCCAGCAACCAGCCTTCCAAAGCCTTAGTGGCACAATCGACAAAGTCAGTCCAATCCTGAGACTGAATTTTCTGGGTGTCCCGGAACAGCAACCTGTACTGTTCCGTGGTTAAGCCGAACCCATCAATCAGTGTGTTCTTCAGGACTTGGTAGTTGTTTGCATCCTCAGCTCTAGTAGTGAGGAGCTTGTCTCGCCCTTTACCTTCAAAGGAGAGCCACAGTATAGCTGCCCACTGACTTGGGGGGACGCACTGGACAGTGCAGGCCCTCTCCAAAGCAGTTATCCACTTGTGGATGTCGTCCCCTTGTTTAAAGGGGGGCACTATTTTACTCAGGTGTCTAGTGTCTATACCCCTGTCTTTCTCTCTAGTGAGAATGCTGCCACCAGTGGGATCTAACCCACTTAATTTCTGCTCTCGGGCCAAGGCAAGTCTTTCTTTGGCGAGGGCAAGTTCTTCCCGCTCGATCCTCAGATTGACTTCCCTCATCTTCGCTTCATGCTCCCTTCTCTGAGGGGACGTCATTCCTCTCTGAGAAGATGCCTGAGAGACATGTGTACGAACAGATCCGTTAGAGCCTCTGGAGAGAGACCTAGCTCGTCCGTTCCCAAGGTTAGGCCTGCTTGAGCGTGGGCCCGGGGCTCCCCCAGTTCCATTCTCATGCCTGCTTAAGTTGGTCCTCGTAAGCCTGCGGACTACCACTGGACCTTTGTTTGCCTCGTCTTCTGATAACTCCTCTTCGTCCTCCTCCTCTGTATGGAGGTCGAGGTCTGGGTCACCGAGGGTTCCCTCTAAGGGAGGCATGTTCCCATCAGCATTGGGGGGACCTGTGTTAGAGGACCTCCTAGCATCGTACGCCTCTAAGAGACCTATCAGAACTGCGATGGTAGGGTTAGAACCCTGGTTTAGCTTCCTGGAGGCACACAGTTGTCTCATCTCCTTGAAGCTAAGAGCGGCATATCGTGACACGACCTGTGGAGGGTCACTGACCACTAAGGGAGTCTCTGCAGACTCTCCGTGGACCGACATGCTTTCTAGTGAGGTGTAAGTGATGCACCTACCTACACTATGTGTTTACCTACTGATCCCTTGCTAAGAGTTGTAGTCAGGGTGTGCTAAGCCCTGTTACACTACAACAGCTGGTTCAGTAGAACTCAGAGTATTCTAAGTTAAGTTATATGTACCTGGGTACTTATGTGATCTTTCACTTCGATATTCTTAGGATACGTGTGTGGTAAAACAACAGCAAGCTCAAATCCCAACCGCTGCTCACCAATGTGAGAAGTTGGCCTGATATGTAGTGCTCACTATTCTAGTGATCACTGTGTATCATTCCAAACGACCCTTATTGATGATTGGTTGTAAGTCAACCTTTTAGACCAGCTATCCTAGTAGCGTGGATACGAGCAGTCTTTAGGCTAAACTCTAGAGGGCGTGTTAAGCCAGCTGTTTTACCACCACATTTACCCCTTGAACACCACGTGAAAGGACACCACACAAGTTGTTATGAAAATAAAGGATATTTATTTATAACAAGACTACCCTGGCTCTTTATGAGTCAGGGAGCTAAGCACACTACAAAACTCTTACGAAAATACTTCAAGTTGCACAATTTACACAAATGCCCGAGGGCACGAGAAACCATCTACACTAACAGTGAAATGCGAATGGCTAGAGTCTGGAGTTACTGATTCCGAAGTGATCCGATCAGTGGGACTAAACGAAAAAGGAACTGGACACTTGTAGAGCGAACCTGCGATGGAGCACCGAAATGCTCGAGTTACCTAGCCCAGAGGCTGCGGCTGCGTGAAGTTCGGCAAGATGTCGGGAGTCCTCGTTGTAGTCTCAGGAGCCTGAAAGAAGAAGTTGCTGGCAGGCGACCAGTGTCGATGTTCAGCGAGATCCAAGCCTGGATCGGTGATGAAGGAAACCTGAAAGCAGAGGGGACTCAGTTCTCAACCGCTAGCCAGCGATCGTGTGGGCACCAGGAGGGTACCGGCTGAAGTCACCTCGACCAGGTGAGTGGATGACGTCGGACTCGGCTGTTCCTCGGACCAGGAGGCGCGGCGGCGACCAGGATGGAGGGCGAGCTGTCCCACGAAGGTGTCTGCTGTCGATGATGCTGGGCCCAGGAGTGGGGCAGCAGGTCTTGGCAGTGGCAAACCCACGTGGTGGAGTCAAGATGGCGTCGGGAGTGGACCAGGAGGGTCCGAGGTACTCCTCTGTTGCAGGGGAGCAAGAACCAGTCTGGAGCAACCAGACCGGTGATGAAACTATTGCGGTGCGTCGTGAAGAGGGCCACAAGCCGGTCGGCGAGTGGTCGGACAACGCGGTGAACAGCAAGGAGCGGAAGGGCCCCCACGCAGATCTCGTGGATGCTGGGGAGGCAGACTTCGGTGCTGGAGCTGCTCAGGGTTAGGGCTTCTCAAACCCTAGGTGCACTCACTCGAGGGTCCCTCGGTGGGCGTGCTAGATAAGCGTCGTGCAGGTTCTGAAGATAGCCGGTCCCGCAGGTCTCGTCGCACCTACGACTCTCAGCTGGGCTGATGATGTAGGTAGAGGTCAGAGATGGCAGGGACTCGGGTCTCGTCGAGCTGGGCAGTCTTGATCCGTGGGAGAGACGTACAGCAAACCGCAAGCGCTTAGGTGGTGCCTGCTGGTGCAGGGTGGCTACTCCTTAGCCACAAGGGAGAGTCTTCAGAAATAGTCAAGAGTTCCTTTCGTGGAAAGTAGTTCAAGATTCAGAATTATCCAATTTGGGAAGGGGACTCGCTCCTACCTTTATTCTAAGAAAAGGGGCTGGCCCGTGACTAGGTCCTACCTATGGGTGGGGCCAGGAGGGGGGTGGTTACACCCCTATCCTTTGTACGGCTTCGCCCCAGCTCAGGGGCAGGGTTGCCCCCGAAACTGGTTTGAGCCGGGCTATGCACAGTGAGCACCGGGGTGCCACTTGCAATCACCTTCCTTCCAGCCCTGCCTACCTGGGATACACAAACCCTGTCTGGGATGGTGCTAACACCGCCCTCGACAGGAAACCCTTTGTCCAAGCTCCCCTCGCTGGAAGGTCTCCCAGCAGCAGGAGGTCAGACTTGTGTCTGGTGGCAGCATCCATTTTGTGATGCTGAGGCTTGAGTCAACTTTAAACGGGGTTCAAGGTTTACTTCCATGTCGTGCCCCTCTAAAAGGGGGGAATGCTAACCCCGTCGCCAGACTTGGCGAGGGGTTCGTATTCCAATTCGTATGACACCTTACTCGACATGTGTGGGTGATGCGATGCCAAAGTTAGCAAATAACCGCAAGGATTATAATGCCTTTTAAGTAGTTGGCCCGCGTCACCATGGAACGGCTATTAGGACTTGGTTCCGCCAGCCGTCGACGGGCTCAGCTCGCGCCAGAGCACCGTCCCACATGATTCCCTGCACTCTGCCTTCAGGATTGATAAGGCCTGCCATAGGAGTGACTGATAGGAATCCATGTGTCCATTCTAGGGTTAGGTGTAGGAATACTACACCTACAGCAACGGGTGATTACACCACTTTGCCCCAGCTGTCGTGCAGCCAGTTGTGTCAGATTTGGGCGGCCATCCAGGGGTGGCATAATACATGCTGCAGCCCCTGGTAGGCCCTGGGTACACCGATGCCCTGGATACCTGTGGTATGCTGAGACAGGGACTGACAAGGCGGCCCAGTTCCAATTAGTGGATGCACCTAATGTACATGTGTGTTAATTTCGAGAGAGAAAAGCTAGGCTGTGGGTCGGATTGGCAGGCCCACAGCCAGGGAAAGTCGCAAACCAATGAAGCAAAAGCAAAAAATCTGGGTGATCATAGGATTGCAGACCCTACTCTCCTACACCTTCCACCTCCACTGGTGGAATTACATTGAACTAAATGAGAGACTTCTTTTCAGACTCAGCCTTCTCTGTCCCCTTCGGACCTCTTGGCTTTGCCAATGCTTAATAATTGTTCTTTGCATATCGCTGGCTTCTTCCCTCAATTCTCGGCACTAGGTAAGGTGGAAGATGCAAACCTTTGACTTAACAGCCCTTTGAGCAGGGAGGGTTTTGTGCTGTTGTGAGTCCTATGTTTGGGACTCCTTTAGTCCCGCTTGAAAACCGATGAATAATATTGCACGCAGAAATTGATACAGCAATTGTTGGTTGAGGCATTTATGCAGATTATATGTTTTGGCCCTCGGAATGGAAAGGGGAGTGACTATAAATTGGTGTTTGCACTAAGCCTGGGCGGAGGTCGCGGAGGTCTGCTATGCGGAAAAATGCAAAGTACAAAAAAAACTCTGCCGCGCTACGCAGAGTTCCGCAAGAGGTAGAGTGCATTAGAAAAATTCATTCGCTGTAATATTCAGCACTGGGTGTTTGTCCCCACTGTGGAATTATCGTGAACGGCACAATGCACAACCCAAGTGGGCACAAGCGGGCGCTGCTTCCTTTCTGCCGCTCAAATAGATTTTCTACTCGAGCGGCAGCTTTCTCAACATGGACAGATGGTTTCTATACGCGTGTGGTTGCGAGCATACGCAACCACTTACATTGAGACATCCGACCGCAAGCAATGAGAAATCTCTCCAGAAGGTTGATTTCCCTTGCTCGCACTCGCCAACTTGACGTCGATGTGCGTGAATGAGGCAAATCTCGCCGCAAGGTGGATTTTCCTCGCTTGCGCTCGCCAACTTAACGAGCACGAACGAGGAAAAAACACGGCGTGCGGAAAACTCTGCAAACTCCACGAGCGGAGTGGAGTTCACTGCCCATACTTAGTTTGCACATGCTCCCCTCTTTCTGAGTAGTTTTCCCCCCACAATACTTTGCCAGTGAACAGCAACCGGGTTAAAACCTGATGGCTCAGGTTTTACCGCAAATCTCTTAGCTCTAATTTGACTTCTACCTCCCGATACATCTAGATTTGCCTATGTTCTGGTTATCGTGTAATTCTGGCACAGGCCTGGCCCTTCTGCGCCTGCGCCCGACGCCTCTGAGGCCTAGCAGCAACACTCCGCCGAGCTGCTGAGGTGAAATTGAAAGCCAATGGCCTTGTAAACACCAGAAGTACTCACAATGTTCCGATGCTAATCTTCCTAATCTGCGCCCTTTCTATCTGAGGGCACGTGAAGAATGTAAACTTATGTTCAGCAAGTGTGTGTTCAGGAGGGCGGGTAGGCTGTTGATACAGTGTCAACAGTTCGGCTAAAAAAAGGTTTCTGTATCTATCCAATTTATCTTGGACCTCAGCTGTTATGTATAAATAGTGTTGTGTATTGTAGTCTGTTCTTTGAAACGTGCCGTTGCATTACATGTCATATTTTGTTGTGTTATGTGATATGGTATGTTCAAATACAATATATTGTGACTACATTTCATTATCTGTAGATCCAGGTTCTAATATTAGATAATACCATGTTAGGTCACATGTAACATATTAGGTTACATTTGAAATAACGTTATAATAATAAACTTTGTTTTGCTCTAATGGCTTGATATTACGCCACAATGTCGCATGAAATGACTTCATGTGTTTTCGTATGATAAAACAAAATTACATCCTAGACCAGCATTGGCAAAGCTAATCGGTTTGGCACTGGAATGCTAGCCAAGGTGTTTAGGTCGCTCTTGACGGCACAGGCGACTGCAAGACACAATTAATAAAGTCTTTAAATTGTATTGTATTTATAAATAATGATACAGTTAATTAAAACCTTTACAGGAAAAAAATAATAATAATTACAATTGTAAAAACAGATAAAAAGCAAGTGCATTAGCAAAGAACTCTTTTAAAACATGTATCTAAAAAAACGATATGCTATCAAGATCAAACCGATACCATGTTTCAAAGACTCGCACACCAGTGGCAACAGTTCATTTCAATATTGTCTTTAATAGTGCAAAACATGAGTATAAAAAAGTGGCAGTGCATGAGCCGTACAAATTGCAAAAGCAGATGCGCTTGGCGGTATGGTCATGAGGTTGGTTGAATGCCAGCAATAATGGTTAACTTTACCAGGCAGACTATTACCTGGGCACTCAAGCCTTCCAGGTGAGCAAAATATTATTCCGCGAGTATTAAAGATGTTAGCTAACAGCTTTCTGTGAGCAAATTGCAAAATGGGACATATGCACAGTATAGACAAAAGAGTTTCTTCTGGATCCTGACACAGCCTGTATAGCGGCAAACTAGGTTTTGGGGCTCACAGCGGCAGCGCATCATTTGTTGGTGTTAGGCCGAATCTTAGCGCTAAAAACCGGGATTTGTAGAAACCTGTGATTGATTCAAATAGATAACTGTGGAGTAGGCGCTTTGTGTGCATAGCCCGAGTATTTCGTAAGCGAGCCTTGTTTTGCTCCCACGATACATGGTCAGTGACTGGCTACCGCCCTCCCCCTATGACCACACCACCCCCGGACACAGCACATAGACGTGGTATCTTTGGAAGGCGGGAGGTCGCGAGACCCCCCGGCCGTATTTATTAAGTACAAAACAATAAATGATAAACAGTTATACAAAAATCAGCAGGACATTAGATACATTATTGTCAACAGGTGTGAGTGACTATCTTTAACAAAGACTCTAATACAGGTTGTTTCCTAACCGAGTCTAACATCCTCCTCTGCATTTTTGTATACTAACATTTCTGGGCCATATGGCAAGGTCGCTAACCGGTGTCAGGTCCTACTTGTTGCGCTTCCCCTACTGGTGTGCGCATGCGCAGCCGGGCCCGGTAATTACCCTGCAGCGAAATGCCTGCCCTACTGTTGCGCCCCTATATAGCGTTCCATATCACACTTTCGTCGCTTCACAGGCACTTACTAAGGGTGGACACCAACTACAACTGTTGTAAATCCTGCACTCACAAACACAGGAGACCTGTACGTTTGATAGCTAAAGGGTTGTATACCACAAAAAAGAAACGCGATTCCCATGCTGCACTTTAGTAATTAGAGGATTAACAGGTCTTTTTGGCTGCTATCAATATGCGACCTTTGCGCAGGTAAACGCGCATCTTGTGCTAATTCATGATATGGAAAAATATACGCAAAGACCAAGTATGAATACAAGTGGTTACATGCACACACAGTTACTATATATATCCGACCCAGCGACATTGTTTGTACTATGTACTTCCTGCCTCGCGCTTAACATACAAATCAGAATGCTTCTAATGACAACAGGGGCTGTACAGTCCGCGCGCTGATAGCACAAAAAGCCTAGCAGCAAAGGTGTTCAATAATGTGTCAAAACATTTTATCAACAACCACATCATGAAGGTTAAATATAGACAGACAACTATATTTGCGCTACCAGTTTTAACACCTGATGTATGTACTGTGATATATTTAGAACTATAATTCTGCAAGGTGCATGCCTCGACGCAGACGCGTGCATTTCCCCAAAATACGGTCATATTTAGCAGCCCGATATCAAAGCATTCCAACCCAATGCTTCTTCGGGAAAAACCATCGGAAAATTCTTGCATAAACTTCATTTGGAACTGCGTGGCAATTCACAAAATAGACATTTCATACGCGATTTAGAATCCCATAATTTACGCTCGCCAGCTGCGGATTGTTTAGCTAAATAAATCTTTATAGCCACAGACAAAATGAAGGTGCACAGTTTATTCTCCCGAGAGGCATTAAAATGCGGTGCTAATGAACTATTAGAAGGCACCCTGCGGGAAAGAGTGTAGCATAGACCATCTGCCGGGATATTATTGGGCGCCAAGATACGCCTAGGAAGCAGTCGGAAAGTTCATAACAAAGAAATACATGCCTCCATCACAAGGAGACGAGTTTGCAAGTCTTTCTTCCATAACATGTCACGTCCTGCCCCATATGACTCATTTCTGTTGCTATTACAAATCGCTAACCACTTAAATATTAAGCTTGTGCAAAACGCAGTGCTCACCTAGATCGAATGCCGTGTTCTGTTCTCCGCTCTCAAGTACAGTTTCCTCACATGCCAGGGATATTTAACCAGACCCCATCAGTTTGCCGAAATAGCTGGAGAAGTCATTAAATCTATGCAAAGCACCTGTGCGCCGAAATAACCTGATACTGTTCACATCTCGCCGCCCTCTAGACTGCTCCTGTTTTGGAATGAGCACAGCCTGTATTTCCCGTCCTAGGCGGAATACTGTGAGCAGGGCCAAGAGAGACCGGTTCCGGTGAGTGAACTACTCGTGCTAAGCCAGTCAACCCCGTTCAGAACAAGCGGGAAACATTTCAGTATACTAGCGGAGAATCAAAAACTCGCTTCAAAAGCCGGTCGTTTTCTCCGGCCAGGGAAGCTTTACAGCGACATCGAGGCGGGAGCTGGCTGCAAAGCCTGCCACTGGACCCCGTTTGCGCCTGTGCCAACTAACTCGAGGTCCCTGAAAGGACAGCTGCGGCGTCCCTGCGTGTAGCTCACCACTTACACCGAGTGCCAAAGTAGCGTGGAAATTAACTTTGAAAAAACTTTGCTTTATATAAGCCAAGCAGGCTGCAGGCATAGAGCGTGGTCGCACGACTTAACTTTAGCCTCTAAAAAAACACTGATGGTCTCCGGGGCTCCGCAGCTCCCAAACCGGCTGGCACACTTCCATCGAGGAGGATAGAATTCCTCCGGTGCTCTCCCAGGCTCGCAGCTCCCCACCGATGATGACGTTCCTGACGAAGGCTCAAACGCGGATCCCCGGCCTCGGACTCCGGTCCTAAAAGCAGAGAAGAAATACAAAAAAAAAAGGTTAAAGGTCCTCCCGAGGGAGGAGGCACACAAAATTTAACGCCCTGAACGCCGGGGCACGTCCGTTGTGGGGGAGCGTCCAGGCAACAAGGGGGTCACCTGGGCGCTCCCCACCTCTTTATCCCCCCAGTGGCCCGCCCCCCCTCCCCTCCGACCCGGATGTCGATTAACGACATCCGGGTCGCGTAAGCAGCCAATCGGTGGTAGGGCGCGCCCCAGTGGACACGCCCCCACCACCGAGAAGTTCGGGGGAGGTCGCCGCACTGCCATGCAGGCGGGGGGGCCCAGAGCCCCCCCTTTCCATTCGCTGTGTTTGTTTGTTCATTGCGAGTTTAAAAGCCTTATGAGGTAAATGTGTCGCCCAGACATGTCACGAGTCCAGCGCCTTTAAAGCCTCACTTCTAGCATGGGCTCAGTAACAAATTTGTGCGGGTGAGGTACTCTGCTGGAGTGGAATATGAGGTGAAAAACCTTACTCTGAGCATTGTTCAAAAATAGGCTTAGCTTTCCCGGGAAGGATACTGAACCGTAAGCTAACATTGGGATCAGTTTTGCTTTGATTGCCGCCAGTTTTGGTTGGTGTGGAGATTTTACTGCGCAGTTTCAAGTTTTTAAAAAGCACAAGATGAGTGAAGCAGGACAAGGTTTAGTGTGTTTAGGTGGCGTCTGGGGGAATGGTGAATTTGGACCCAGGCCCCTAAACATATGTAGCTGGAACTCTTTTCTACCGGATTACCCACTAGTTACCACTTTCCCTTCATTTCCGAAAATAACTATTTTAGTTATGTCCAGATTGACTGTCATCTGATTTCTTACACATTGGGGAGCAAGTGTGTTCAGCAAGTTCTGTGGGCCAATAGGTGTTAAATTCATGAGGACTATATCATTTGAGTATTGGAGTGATGTTAGCAGACGTTGTCCCAATTTTAGGATGTGTGAGTGCGCCTGGTTCAGTGCTTTACTCAAATCTGAAATGAAGAGGTGGAACAATGTTGGGGCAAGTACACACCCCTGTTTAAGGCCTCCTCAAGTTGAGATTGGCAGAGTAAGGCCCTTGTTCTTGCCCAGGCTAACTTTTGCCCAGGTTTCAGAATACAAGAGCTGTATCGCGCGAAGGAGGTTAGCCCGGATATTCCATGATGTTATGTTATGTTATAACGAATTTATAAAGCGCACGTACACCAGAAGGTTTCATGGCGCTAAATTGAGGCCCAGTGACACGGCAGGGAAGCTAGTTATGTGATAGTGCAAATAGCTGTGTTTTGAGGGCTTTTCTGAAACCCATAAGGTTATCCTGTATTCTGATGTCTAGGGGCAGCGAGTTCCAAAGGCAAGGTGCAAGATAAGAGAATTTGAGCCCTCCTTGTCGTTTGAGTTTGATGTTAGGGATGGCAAGCAACCTAAGGTTGCCGAACCGTAGGGTGCGACTAGGAGTGTATTTCACAATGCGGCTACTGAGAAATTTAGGGCTTCTGCAATGAAGGGCTTTAAAGAGGAGGCACCCGGTCTTGAAAGCCACGCGCTGTGCGACTGGGAGCCAATGTAATTTAGCCAGCAGAGGCCTGGCAGAATGCCATTTGGGCTGTTTAAAAACTAGCCTGGCTGCCTGGTTCTGTACCATTTGGAGGCGTCTAAGCAAGAACATGGGCAGGCCAAGGTAGATAGAGTTAGAAAAGTCAAGGCGTGAAAGAACAAGAGCAATGACTGCCTGGATGAGGGCCGAGGGGGTAAGAAGATGTGCTATTTTCAGGATTTTCCTGAGCTGGAAGACACAAGAGGAGACCACCGACCCTACCTGCCCTCTAAGCGAGAGATCGGAGTTTAATATCACTCCTAGACTTTTCACTGAGGAGGAGGGAGTAGGGGGGGGCCGAGATCAGAGGGCCAAAAATGAGGGCCCCACATGGTTGCGCTGTTTCCTGGCAGGACAAGTTCGGTTTTGCCGGGGTTAAGTTTAAGGTGGTTAGAGTTCATCCAGCGCTGGATGTGGAGCATGGTGTCTTGAAATTCGGAAGCTGAGTTAGGTCCACTGAGTGTGAAGACGAGTTGGAGATCGTCAGCATAGTTAAATGTGGTGACCTTCATGTGTTTTAGGAAACTGATGAGGGGTCTGAGGTAAAGGTTAAACAAAAGAGGGGAGAGGGATGATCCTTGAGGGACCCCGCAAGAAGAGTCCATCCTGGGTGCGGTAAAGGGGCCGAGACGAACTGCTTGCGTTCTGCCCTCAAGGAATGACTTGATCCAGTTAAATGCAGAGCTTGCAGGACACCAGCAATGGCGGCTGCTTCTATGTATTACTAGTGCGCCATGGGCGCTTCCACCGTGGCTGTGTGTGCCCCACCCACAGCACTCGCGGGACACCAGCAATGGCGGCCGCTTCTATGTATTACCAGCGAACCATGGGCGCTACCACTGTGTCCCCCCTACTCACCTACCCCCCGACCGCACTCGTGGGACACCAGCAATGGCGGCCGCTTCTATGTATTATCAGGGCGCCATGCAAGCTTTTATTCTGTGGCTACCCTCCACCCCTCACAGCACTCGTGGGACACCAGCAATGGCGGCCGCTTCTAGGTATTACCAGCACACCAGGGGTGCTTCCACTGTGAATGTGTCCCCCCCTACATGCCCCCACCACAGCACTTGCGGGACACCGGTTATGGCGGCCGCTTCTATGTATTATCTGCTCGCCATGCGTGCTTTCGCTGTGGCTGCCCCCCATCCCAGCCCCCCGGCACTCACGGGACACCGGAAAAGGGGGCCGCTTCTATATAGTAGCAGTACGCCACAAGATCACTATGACAAGTCAGTGAAGTCTTTGATTTCAGCGCTTGGTTTCTTGAAGCATGCTCTTTAGTTACACCTGAGGGTTAGCTTAATGTGTCCAGCTGCAGCGGACTGGTCAACTCGCTAACATCTCTGTAATATCAAAACAAACTGATTGACCAATTCATCGGGATTGTCCATCAATCAGACTTTTACAAAGGCACTGAATCATCTTGCTAAAATACACCCTCAGACTCAAGTAATCCATTCAGAATGAATAAAAAAAAATAATCTCACGATTTCAGTTGAACTTTTATAGGGCTTTGGGGGGGTGGCTGACCATCGGGAGGCCTGACCCCCCCCCCCCCGGAGGATTTTGGGCCATTGGTGCAGCCCAGAGCCCAATTGGGCTGGTTGGGCTACAGTTGGGCTGGCCCTATAAGACCGGCCATCTTTGGTCACTAGACACCATTTACGGTGGGTGACACGACAGCCGGCCTTATAGGAATAGGGTAGAAAGATTTTGTAGATTTTGTAGTGTTGTGGGTTTTTTTTATAGGCGGTGGTAGGTCCCCGCGGTTGTCAGGCATTGGAATACAGGCAGCGTGGGGCAGGCTCCTGTGGACGTGTGCAGGCGGACGAACGATGGCGGCCACGGGAGATGACCCCAGGGTGGCGGAGGCCATGCGCCTGCTCGCGGAAGCGGGCCGCATGGATTTGCTGCGTCCTGCAGCTGAGGTGAGGCCTTCACAGCAGGCGTCAGGCTGGGTCGCTGCGGTGTTAGCATGCTCGCTGCCGCGGACCTGCAAACCTCGGGATAATACTGCTGGGGGCGGACGCGGCCACACTACTAAGGTGGCACCGCATGGGAAGAAAACACGGGGGCGGGGCGCAGCACCCAAGCCCATTCTGGAGTTTGTACCTGGGGCGGGAGAGGGGAGAGGCCCCATCGGGAGGGAAGCGCACCAGGAAGCAGCCGGGGGGGGGGGGAGTGGGGGAGGCTGTAACCCTTAATCAGGCAGAGGGTTGCACGGTGGGCGGGGAGGTGGGGACAGGCATGGGGCAGCCAGGTGAGGGGGGAGCTGGAGGGGCATCCAGGGGCGGTTTCAGGTACCCCGGGGAGGTTGTTCGGAGGGGGAGGGAGGGGGGAGGGTACCTATGCCGTCCCTGGAGCAGGGAGGGTGGTTAGAGAGGGCCCCTGAGGGGATCAGGCAGCACTGGTCAGAGAGCGGAGGTTGGGCATGGGGGGGGTTTCCCGGCAGCGGGGGGCGCCGGTGGAGGTGGTAGCGGGGTACCCCCAGCGCAGTACAGAGGGTTGGGTGTGGGCCGAACGGGGAAGAGGCTCATAGACATGTTGGAGTGGAGTGATGGGGAGGAGGGGGGAGCGGGGGGCACCGAGGAGGGGCTCCGGGTTAGTCACAGGGCTTCTTGCACCAAGGTAGGGGACAGAGGGGCAGATGTGCCTAGTCTTTTGCAGAAGGGTCAAGACAGTTCGTACACGGTCACGGATAGAGTGGTGGCACCTCCTGCACAACTGGATAGGCAGCGGGATCCGGTCAGGACGCCAACCTTGACACCAGGTAAGGCTAAAGCACGCACGCAGAGGAACAGCACAGCGTGGGGCGGTGCGGCAGTTGGTATAGAGGCATGGGGGAGGTGGTGGGGGTGCAGGCGTGGAGTTGGGGCAACAACAGGGTATCAGGGTGCGGACTGGTAGGGCGGCGGGATCTGTGGAGGATGCCAGCCTTGAAGCCAGGCATAGAATAGGCAGGCACACAGAAGGGTAACAAAACGCAGGGCAGGGTGTCCGTGGGTACAGATGCATAGGGGGAAGGTGAGGAGGAAGTTCGCTTGCTGAGAGGTGCATACGTCAAAGATAAAGGGGTGGGCCCAGAGGCGCAACAAGGGAGCAGGGAGGAGAAAAAGAAGGGGGCTGCGGCACCCGGACAAGGGAAGGGTCGGACGGCGGGGCCAAGCATGGTCCCAGTTACAGAAGAAAAAGGGTCAGACGGGGGAACCACAGAAGGGAGGAAAGAGAGCCACGAAGTTCAACTGAAGAAGTTGCCTTACATGGGGATAACTAAGCCATTGGGTTCAGCGGACAGGGTCAGCAGCCCAACCAGGGCACACAGCATTCCGCGGGGGGTTGGGGTGGCAGAGGAGCGCAAGGGACTATGGGAAAAGGCTCATACACCCATTAGGCAGGATCGCTTGGAACAGTGGTTGGTGTCTTATCCACGGAAAGAAGACGCAGAGCTTTTGAGATGCGGTTTTAAGGAGGGTTTTCGAGTAGGGTATGAAGGGCCTCGGGTTGACAGATGGGCGGAGAATTTGAAATCTGCGAAGACACACGGGGCAGTAGTGCGCATCAAATTGTTCAAGTAAATACAGGAAGGACGCATGATAGGCCCTTTCACGGTTAGCCCAATTAGAGACCTGATCATTTCCCCAATTGGGGTGGTGCCAAAGAAAGACCCAGGGCACTGCAGGCTGATCCAACACCTCTCCTGGCCGGAGGGGGCGTCGGTAAATGACTTCATAACGGCCGACTTGACGTCTGTGTCCTGTTCTTCGGTGAATGTGGCACGAGAATTGGTTGCCGCGGTAGGGCCAGGTGCTCTCATGGCAAAATGCGACATTAAATCTGTGTTTCGCTTACTGCCAGTACACCCTGATGATTACCAGTTGCTAGGCATACAGTTTGAGGGTTCCATCTTTGTGGACAAGGCGCTGTCGATGGGGGAACAGCTTTAACATCGCGGTTAGTGCACCGCGATGCAGTTACATCGCAATCGTTACAACGACTGCGATGTTACCATGCCATGCCATTACAACGCAAGTCTTTACATCGACTTGCGCTAGATGGCGTGCTAACATTACAAATAGTGTAGTTTACTATCCCAACACCTTCCCTACTGTTAAGTGGACTGGAGTTGGAATAGTAAATTACGCTTTTCTAATGTTAGCACGCCATCTAGTGCAAGTCGATGTAAAGACTTGCGTTGTAAAGGCATGGCGCGGTAACATCGCAGTCGTTGTAACGACCGCGATGTAACGGTACGCGTTGTAAAAACTCACGTTGTAACATCGTACATCCCTGCCGATGGGATGTTCCATAACATTCGTATTATTTGAACACTTTAGATCATTTTTGCAATGGGTTCTCTCATGGCACACTAGTAAGGAGACGGTGACACACTACCTCAACGACTTCTTCCTGGTGGGCCAGCCTGGTTCTGCGGACTGTCAGCAGCAGCTGACAAGTTTTAAAGAGCTCATGGGTTACCTGGGAGTACCCCTGGCACCAGAGAAGACGCACGGTCCAAGTACGGTGTTGTGATTTCTTGGCATTGAATTAGATTTAGGGGCAATGGAGGCACGCCTTCCGATGGACAAAAAACTGCACATGTTGCTGCTGATCGATGGTTTACTGGTCAAAAAGAAGGTGACAGTCAGGAAGGAGCAGGTATTTCTAGGGCATATAAATTTTGCGTGTAGGGTGGTAAGGGCAGGATGGACTTTTTGCAGGAGATTGGGGATGTCCCTAGCAGGTTTGACAATGGCGCATCACCACATGAGGCTGTCAGCCGGAACTAAGGAAGACTTGTGCAGTTGGGCACATTTCTGGCAGAATTTAACGCATCCCAATGGTGCCGCCGGAGGAATGGGATGTCACGATCTACTCAGATGCTGCAGGGGCGGGAGGTTTTGGTCTCTACTAGCAAGGGAGGTGGTGCGCAGAAGAGTGACCTCAACATTGGAAGAATGGGTGGAGGTGCATTGCCTTTTTGGAACTCTTTCCCCTAGTGGTGGCAGTGACAGTATGGGCATGGGACTTGGCCCACAAGAAGGTGATTTTTAATGTCGACAACATGTCAGTGGTGCAGGTGGTGAACAGGCAGTCAGAGAGGGAGGCCCAGGTGCTGAAGTTGTTACGGGGTTTTGTGCTGAGCTGTTTGGAACGCAATATCTTGTTTCAAGCCAAGCATGTGCCGGGCGAGGACAATGACATTGCGGACGCTTTGTCTCGTTCGCAGTGGCAGAGGTTCCATGGTCTAGACATGGATGCGGACAGAGGCAGGACACCGGTTCCAGTAGGAATGTGGTATGTAGGAGACAAAGGGTTTTCCAGCTGGTATTAGGGTCACTGGCCGCATCCACATGGACGGCATATGAACAGGCTTGGAAGGAATTCCTGGAGGGTGGGGCACAGCGAAAATCAGAGCAATGGGCAAGGGAGGAGGAGGTAGTGCAGGTTATACTGTCCATGATTGACAGGGGTTTATCGAAGGTCACTATAGCAGGCAAGTTGTCTGGCATAACGTTCATGAGCAAACTATGGTGGGGTTATAAGCCCTCGGCGGGGGAGCTGGGCAGTCGCCTCCTGGAAGGTTGGGCACGGGAAAGGGGCGAGGAGGCCTTTGTCCTTTGGGCTCTTGGCCGGCTTGATCTGGGTTTTGCCGCAGATCTGCCGAAATGTGGAGGAGGTTGTTTTGTTTTCCACCCTAATGTCTTGGATGTATTTCGGGGGTTTTTGGGTCTCTGAATTGCTGGGTGGAAAGGGGGCACAGGGGGTGCAATGGTACGATGTGGAGCTTCCGGATGAAGGGGTAGAAGTGCGGCTTAATCGATCCAAAATAGACCAGGGAGTTGGGAAGTCGGTGGTCATAGGTACTGCCAGGGATAAACGGGTATGTCCAGTATTTTGGGGGAGGAAAGTGTCCAAGGGTCTGGATTCAGGTGACAGGGAAGTGTTCAACAGGGAGGCGGGTGGCCGGGTGACGGCGGCGCTGCTGTTATGGATCATGAGGCGAGCTCTTCTATTTCTGGGGGAAGCACCTGGACAGTTTGGGACACATTCTTTTCGCATAGGGGCAACAACAGAAGCAGCGAAGCTGGGATGGGGGAAGGACGAGATCATGCGTTTGGGTCGCTGGAAGTCGGACTGCTTTAAGACATACATTCAGCTGCGAGGCTTGGGGAGGGGGAAGCGTAGTTCTGTGCATTTTCTTGTCTCATATAGGTGTCTTTTCAGGTGCGGTGGCTGGGCCTGCTGTGGCGGAATTGTCCTTAAGGATTGTGGGACATTCGTTTGTTAAATGGGCAGTGCGTTATGAGCGGTCAAAAGGGAAAGGTGTGAATTTGGGTCTGGACAACACGTTGTTCCATTGTTCATGGCAAGGAAATGGGGGCATGCGGTGGCACGAGTTGTTTCCAGCCTTAAACAGGATGGTGCGAGGCAGTATTTGTCCTGACGTTTTGATTATTCATTTGGGGGAGAAGGACCTGGTTTTGTGTAAAGGTTTGGCACTGCTGAAACAAATGAAGAGGAATCTGCTTGAGATAAAACAGCAATGGTCAGGGTGCTATGTTATCTGGTCGGAATTCATCCCTAGGAGGCATTGGAGGGGGGCGGAGCGGCCAGCAGCAATAAATAAGTCCAGGTGTAAGATTAACCGGGACATGATAAGCTTTTGTGACAAGGAGGGCATTGGGAGAGTAGAGCATCTGGAGCTTAGGTATGCTGCAATATATTTTTTCAGAGAGGATGGGGTACATTTGTCGTGTTTTGGTTTGAAGTTATACATCATACAGATCAAGGAGGTTTTAGACAGAGCTTTGGATATTAGACGGCATCCGAAACAGCCTGGACCCTAGTTTTTAGGGGTCAGAAAAGTCTGAGCTGGAGAGTCTTTTCTGAGTGGCGTTTTTTCGTGGTAATAGTTGTTAGATTGTTTACAGTTTAAGTTTATTGGTTGGGAAAAGTCACTACGGGAGCAGGCAGAAATGGGAAGTAGCATAGGAAAGTTTACTTAGATTTTTATCTTAGGAGTTGGTTAGAGGTTACAAGTTTAATGGGTCAGCAGGAATGACCACGCTGGGGGTTTATAAATGGATGTAAAGGGGGAAACTTTAGGGTTGGGGGTGGGGGTGGGGGGTAAAGCAGAAAGAAAATATTTAGTGAGGTTTAGTTTTGTACGGCACAGGCTAAGGATATTTGTTGTAAGGTGCACCTGTCTTCAATAAAGCGGCCTTTTTCACACTTACAAGCCTTGTTTGTGGTCTGTGCTGTGCCCCCCTTTGGCCCAATAGGGCTTTGGGGGGGAGGCCAACCATCGGGAGGCCTGACCCCCCCCCCCCCCCGGGCATGACCCCCCCCCGGGTATTTTGGGCCATTGGTGCAGCCCAGAGCCCAATTGGTCTGGCTGGGCTACAGTTGGGCTGGCCCTATAAGACCGGCCATCTTAGGTCACCAGACACCATTTTCGGTGGGTGACACAACAGTCAGCTTTATAGGGATAGGGTAGAAAGATTTTGTCCCTCCCTCCCCATTTTTCAGTTGCCTACAGGTTTTGGGGGGGGGCAGGAGTAAAAGGGTTTTTTTCCTTTTTGTTTTCGTTATTTATCCTGGTTTGTTTTGTTGGGGACAGGTGCACTGGGTGGGGGAAAGGTGTAAATGGGGTTGTCGCTTGACGCAGGTGCTGGTGTTTTTTCTGGGAAGAGCTTAATTTGGTGTTTTTTCGTGGTAATAGTTGTTAGATTGTTTACAGTTTAAGTTTATTGGTTGGGAAAAGTCACTACAGGAGCCGACAGGAAGAGGAAGTAGCATAGGAAAGTTTACTTAGATAGTTATCTTAGGAATTGGTAAGAGCTTACAAGTTTAATGGGTCAGCAGGTATGACCGAGTTGGGGGTTTATAAATGTTTGCAAAGGGGGAAACTTTAGGGGTGGGGGTGGGGGGTAAAGCAGGAAGAAAATATTTAGTGAGGTTTAGTTTTGTACAGCACAGGCCAAGGATATTTGTTGTAAGGAGCATCTGACTTCAATAAAGCGGCCTTTTTCACACTTAACAAGCCTTGTTTGTGGTCTGTGCTGCGCCTCCCTTTGGCCCAATTCTACTCAAATCTTTGGCACTTGGGAGGTCTAGGGCCGTATTTTTATGGATATCTCCCTCATCTCTTAAACGACGCGGCTCAGATTTCAGTTTTAGAGGTTACCTTTTCTGCTTCAGCATCGGGGATCGGCATTTGACTAGATTTCTTTGGGAAGGGCTCTATTGTGTCCTGGTGATTGATTCTTTCAGGTACCTGGGATACGTCAGACGTCTTATAAATAAAGTATACGAGCTGGCGCTGGTTACAACTGCCCGACAAAGGGCGCGCTTGCGTAAAAACGATTTCTAGCTGGAGGCGTTAAACCTCTGGGAAATGGCTTGTGTCCTAGTTACCAGTATCATAATGTGCATTAGCTAATGTGAAATTTATGGGGGCACCAAGAGGTAATCCACATACGAGCCCGAGTTGGGCGAGTTCGAATATTTGCTCTCTGAAGAGAGCGCCTAGAAGTTCTTGCAATGCTGGCGGATAAGGGGGTGTGCGCTTTCACTGTGGCAGTGCAATAGGTCTCGCATTTACGAGTGTTTGAGCTATTGGCATTGCAAACGACAATCTCTTTTATTTATGTGTTGGTTTTTAAAACATAAATAAAAGTTACTGTCATTTACAATGCCAATAGGTTCAACTCTCGCAAATGCGAGACCTACTGCATTGCAAATGCTTCTTTATGTGGCGCGAGAGGGATCCTTCGTCAATTTCTTTTTCCTAAACATGTTTTGCGCGCTATCATGGGCCATTAACAGAAGAGAGCTACGGGTTCTCATTTTTGGGAATTTAAAAGGTTTGCACACATGTGCCCAGTGGGGGAGTGAGGAAACGGGGCTTTAGATTTTTGGACTTTGTTTGTGTGCCTTTCCTTGGATTGTGTGCCATGCTGGTCCCCTAAACCTGGTTTTCTGTTGTTTGCAGAATTTCTTGGCTCCAGTTTGGATTTGAATTCTTTGAGTTTTTTGGCTGGAGGTGATTGAGTGTGATTAAGTGTAAGCGCCACTACCTACTTTGGGTCAGGGGCTCTCGCCTTCCTGCCTCTGTGTGCTCTGGATGATTGCTAGGTTTGTGCTTAATTCGTGTTTAATGGCAGCACGGTTGCTATACTCTCTGGGTGATACTGGCAAAGCACAGCCCTACCCTGGCTTTGATACTTCCCTATTAAATTATACGTTATGTGTCAGTTGAATTCCAGTTGGATGCCAGTACTCAGGGCATCTTTACTGGACATTTTTACTGGAACTGTTTTTTTGGTCGATTGATTTGACAAAAATATGTTTAAATCTTGTTAAAACTTGTCCCCTTTTGTTTCCGAGGTGGCCTCTGCTCACCCAGCTGGTAGTGGCAGCCCGCATGGCCTGACTGACATAGCGGGCATCAGGCATTTCCCTGAGAGGCTGGAAGGATGGGGGCCAGTTTTGGAGGAGTGGGGGCCAGTTTTCTTACTAGGGGCCGGTTTTGCAGCAGTGCTGCCATATTGCCCCCCCAGTAACAAAAGCAGCAGTGCTGGGGGTAGGAGGGCTGGTTAGTTAAGCAGCAGTGCCTCACACTTGCACTCTCGCCCAAACCCCCCCCACACCCCTGGACCAGTCTGATAAAATTGCCAGGGCTACTTTGTGTTCTCAGTCTGGCCCTGGCAGCAGATAACATTAAAATACAGTGGGGCGCGATGCTCAAAAATCTCACCATGTATTTAATGGACCCAGGTCCAGTGTCTCTCTCCTCAGCAGTGACTCTAGCAGGCAGCAGGAAAGGGAAGGACTGCCTCCCTCGTGCAACGTGATTCCAACCAATCGCTCCGGGATTGGTTGGAGCAGGCTAACCCTTTTTGCAGCTGGGGGGCTGTGGCTGCAATCCCTCGGCTGTTTCTCAGCCCTGGGATTGTGCAGGCTGAAGTGCCCATGTCAGATTGGCCGGCTGTAGGCAGCCAGCCAATCTGACATGCGCACTGAAAAGGGCTGCAGTAACAGTGCAATTGCATGAATCACCCCTGCCCTCGCGCTGTAACAGCGCAAACCAGCGCTCGCAGCAAGCAGGGTGACCCTCTTCCGCCATAGCGAAGGAGCCGCCGCTGCCAACGGGGTTTCCTGCATTCCCCACTATCAGCCTCCTCCAGGTGCTCCAAATCCCAGGACCACTACACTGCTAGCATACTGCCATCAGCTACAGCCGTCAGGCGGCCCCAAGGGAGGAAAGAGATGGGGTCCAAGCAGGAGCTTGCCAGACAACCCAGCAAGCTGCACCAGACCTAGCTGGGCCGCTTCTGTGGAATGTATGACGTTACTACGCATACATTCACAATACGGTATTGTACGTCGCGTTCCTTACGCCAGTCGTTACAACGACTTGCACTGGAGGGCGCTGGAATTAGGAATAGTATGATTAAGTATTCCAACTCCAGCCTACGTCACAGTAGGGAAGGTGTTGGAATAGTAAATCATACTATCCCTTAGCTTAGAGCGCCATCCAGCGCAAGTCGTTGTAACGACTTGCGTTGTAATGCCCACGATGTAAACATACCGCGGTGTAACAACCACGATGTGAAGGTCGTTCTCCCTTCTGTGAGGCCCCCGGACTCTCTCTGCAGTGGCTGACTACAGCCACCGTGCTAGCCCTGACACACTTCCCGGCTCAGCACCTTGTCTCACCACAATCCGGAGTATCAGAGGGGGAAGCGATTCGGCGTCCGGCACTTTCAACTTGTTCACAGAGGCTGACTCTGCCTGCATATGCAACAATGGTTCCTTCTCGCTGCGATAAATTCTTTAAACAAATATATAGTATGGGCTTTAGGTACAGCCAGAAGAGTATCACTGTCTCGCCCCTTCCTGTTGGCTACTTGGTGTATCATTCCGCCTTCCCGAAAGGCTTCCATCTGACTGTAACAGACTATTTTTCATCAGAGAAGTACACTAAGTCATCACTCGATTTGTCACAATCAAATCTTTATAACATGTATGCATTTTGTACTCAAAGCAAACCCTTTTTGGTGTTGTTTGCCAGCATTGTCAAAGGCAACTGGACAGGCTTTAATGCAGAATTTGACCAAACAATGTATGTAAACAGCATCAGTGAAGGCCTGTGTTTACATCTGATTTGACATTAAAACCAGACCTATTAGATTTGCTTGTTTACACTTATTTTTGTGCAAATATATGCAAAATGCAAATAAACTGGCAACATATTAAAACATGTATAAAAATAAAGGAGTGGCTCAGAGCGCCAGGCACACCAGCCCTGATGTGCACTCCGTTTCAGGCAGCTAGCCGCATGTGATCAGGCAAAGTGTCAATACCCACAGTTCTTGACAGCTGGATGAAGTGGGCGGGGCCAGTGCCCAAGCTGTAGGCTGTGGTTGGCAGAAGTAAAACGTGAATATCACTCGACCAGATCAATGGCTCAAAAGGGCTGACCAAATTTCTCTGTATGTACATTTATATCTCTAGTGTCGGAAAAACATAAGGCTGGCGAGACAGCTATGCTTTTGTGAGGCCACCTAAACATGCAATGCCATTACCACCAAACTAAACAGCTGTCACTTTATTTGCCCTGATGGGATGAAAATCAGATTTGTAGTATACTCTTTTCTGAGCAGCAGTTGCCCAACCCGCTCAGTTATCTCAGCAGCTTGGGCATGGCCCTTCCCTTCATGTTTTCTTTGGTCAGCAGTACGTGCTTTCTGAATCTTTACCTCGAACATGCGTCAGGGGCCGAGGCGTCGCTGCTGCCCACATGGCGACCGATGAACACATTTGAAGTACGGGGTGTGCTCACCGCAGGCTTTTCTGAGGCCATTGTATGACGAAAGACGCTCAAATGTGCTGAATGCCCCAAAATGGCTTCCTCGACTTATTTTAGAGTTTGTGGTGTCCAGGCCCGCGTGACTCCATGGTGAACTACTTCTAAGGCGGGGCAGTGGAGTTATTGCTGACAGGGTTTACACAGCACAAGTGAGGACACTTTGGAGTCAGCAAGTCGACGGTTTCACGCCCAGAAATACATGGACTCGCTTAACTTCGGAGCAACCACAGAGACACGCATAAACTGCCCCAGGCTGGAGAAACTGCTTTGAGGCCTTTTGAATGACATATGTGCTCTATACATAAAAAAAAATCACAAATCGACTTTGGGAAACTGCTTTTTGTTTACAAGCTGTCATTTTTGCTACCCTTCGAAGATTGCAAACCATATTAATTCCCTTTTTTACTTATTCGTGAAAATCTTGAAATGTTTACATATCCATTCCTCATTCAACACTAACAAAATGTTTTTTATTTTTTTTTATTTTATATAGCGCGAACTAGACCCTAAGATATCGGGTATCAGAGTGCTTCACATGAGCACCAGTTTCGTTACACAAGGACAGATTCATTTTTGTTAGGCACGGAGAGATAAAGTGATTTGCCCAGAATCACAGGAAGTTGTGTCATTGCCCAAACTCGAACTCGGTTCCCCAGCTTTGAGGTCGACCGCTCTAGCCGGAAGGCTCCATCCTCTCCCCAAGAGTTCTGGTTCACAGAGAACTTTTTTTTAAAAGTGTTTGTTTCCTGTGCAATACCACTAAGCAAAGACATTCTCTGCAAAAGGTAAATGGAAAAATCTGCAAACAGTGTCATTTTACATAGAAAAGCTTTCCAAAAAGTATATATTTACGGCTTAGCTGAAACTTATCTCACAATGAGCTAAAAGATTTACCGCATAGTTGGAAGAAACTTTGCACAGGTAGAGGTAAACCGAACTATGAATGTTATTTATTTATTTAATTATTTATAAAGTTTTATATACCGCGAGCATGACCACCGAGGGTATCAGAGCGCTTTACAGATTATGCAGCCAGGAGGGTATAGGTAAACATACAGAGTCAAAAAAGCGAAAAGTACAACATTTTAAGAAATGTCCAGCAGTCATGCCAGCAAGGCCCCTGGGTTACAAACAGCAGCTATGGATCCAGGTCAAGTGGGAAAGGCGGACTGAGGCAGATATTTCGTCATCAAGAGTCCTTTAACTTCCATTTTGAAGCGGACAGTGGAAGGGATCGCCCTGACCTTCCGGGGGGAGAGTTCCAGATCCTCTGCGCCATGCATGAGAAGGATCGATTGCAAGTCCTTTTTTTTCTCGAATTTTTGTGGTTTGAGTAAAAGGATGCTGGAACTTCTGGAGGCTCTTGTACCACATGAGAGCTCCAGTTTCTGGGCGAGGTACAGTGGGGTCTTGAAGTGGATGGCTTGGTGTGCCATGCATGCAATTTTCAACTGTATCCGAGCTTCATATGGGAGCCACTTCAGGGCCAGCAGGTCCGGAGAGATGTGGTTGCATCTTTTAGTTCCCATTATGAGCCTAAGGGCAGAATTGAGGGGCACCCTAAGCGGAGCCGTTTTCCCTCTGGGCAAGCCACACAGCGTTGTGCTGCCATAGTCCAGCTTTGCGATCACTAATGCATGCACTGCAACCTTTAGGTCTTGGGCAGGGAGAAAGGGTTTCAGCTTCCTTAAGATGCAGAGTTGGTAATTCACTCCTTTGGTGAGGGAGCTAATGTGCTTTTGCATTTTCAGACTATTGTCTAATATAATACCAAGCGAGGATGCCGAATCCACAAGGTGAGGTCTACAATTAAGAGCAGTAAACTGATTCAGCCAATGTTCCATGACCGGGGATTGCTTGTGGGGTGAGATTAGGAGGAATTCTGGTTTCAGAGCATTTAGCTTCAGGTGGTTCCTTGTCAGCCAGCTTTGTGTTTCCAGCAGGACTGAATTGAGGGACTGAATGTCCTCAGGGGAGGCGGCCTTCAAATAAAGTTGGATGTCATCAGCATACATATGATAGTGAATGCTGGATGATTTCAGAATTTCTGTTAGAGGCTCCATGAACAAGTTAAAGAGTGTGGGAGAGTGCTGAACCTTGTGGAACCCCCAGCGTAACCGGTGCAGGATGGGACAGGATTGGTTCATCTTGAAGGTTTGAGATCTATTCAGGAGGAACAAAGAGAACCAGTTAAGCACCGGCCCAGGCAACCCCATACAGTGTTCCAGGAGGTCAATTAAGTTATCGTGTTTGACAGTATCAAATGCTGATGAGAGGTCGAGAAAAATCAGTAGGCACAACGCATTGTGGTCTAGCATTCTTAGCGCATCATCATCAATATGCATTAGAACTGACTCAGGGCTATGGCCCGGGCGGAAACCAGATTGGCATTGGTCCAGGAGTTGGAAACTATCAATGTGGTTGCAGAGTTGGGCCAGCACACATTTCTCCAGGAGCTTTGCCAGGGTGGGGATGTTGGAGATTGGGTGAAAGTTATGCAGGTCCGTGGAATCAGCTGTTGGTTTCTTTAAGATCGGGGTAACTTGCCCCGATTTTAGGCAGTCCGGAATATCCCCTTGCTGACGTGATGCATTGACGATCTTAGTCCACAATGTCAGTAAGGAGGATCTCACTTCCGGGAAGAAGTTCGATGGCAGAGGGTCAATGTAATGTTTGGAAGGTTTCAGAGTCAACAGTGTTTTGCGAATTTGGAACAGACTCCAGGATGTTAACCCCAATAGTGAAAATTCAATCTTTGGAAAAGTTCCCTTGCTAAAAAAAAATCCCTCCACCCTCTCGATTGGTCTGCGTTATTCGGTACAATGGATACTTAATATCTAGGACAGATATCATCCTACATAAATACATATACGCCAAGAGACCTGTTGGTGAACGTGTGCTCTACAAATTTTCAATAACATAACATATACTGAAGACTCTATTTATTTTGACTAAAATGGAAGGAATTACTATTAGATGCAAAAGGTAGGCATGCAGGCAATTATATGCAAGAACCAGTAGTCAAACTATTGTTTAGGTCTATTCAAATTAGTGCAGAACTAGTCCCTACTGTTAAAGGCCAATGGTGCACACTGGAGGCCCATTTGGCGTTGTATGGAACATGCGCTGCGAGGAGGGACGTGCTGAATTAGCAGCAGAGGGATAGCCGAGAGGCCAAAGTTTGTAAGGGCAACAAGGTTTGAAGATGAGTCTATAAGTACCACAAGGTTTATGGGACAAACTGATAAATGAGGTGCCCTCTGACCCAGCTTCAGTCAGGGGCAGACTGTCTGCAGAGGTAAATTACGTATGTAAAGGAATATGGGTGCATTTCAAATTTGAATCACAGAAAAATTCAGCCAGCGTGTCAGAAAGTTTTGCAATACCCTAAGGAGGGATCCACACCACATTGATATTGAATAGTCAGTAGCTCTGAGTCCTCCCTGGTGGCAGAGTGGTCAATAAACAGTCTTACCGCAACGACTGCAGTTGGACCCCCATCCCAACTCCAGTGGCCACAGGTTGCGGGACGCTCTAAAATGCGGGGGCATAAGCAGTCCACGAGCCCTGATCAGCGTGGGTCCAGGACACTTCGACGTGTGTTCCCTCTGAGGCCACATCTCCTTGGACCCACCCGAAGAAAATGCAGTAAACAATGCGAGAGACGTAAACAACAGTGACAGGTCTCACCTTGGCCTATCTTTCCTCTTTATGTAGCCACAGCATCTCAGAGGTCTTCCTTCTTCAGCAACAGGCATCAGTAAAAGATCCGATCACCAGCCAGGGCCTTCTTCCACTTCTGTGGTCCAGGGCTGGCTGCCGCGACCTGGCCTAGAGTTGGCCCATGCCCCTAGGATCCAACTAGTCTCTGAAGATTTCAATTTATCATGTGGCAGTCTGATGATCTCACGGACCCACCTGACCTTACAAACCAATAAAGAAGAGGCATGCAGGTACCCAGTCCCTCTTCACTGTCTAAGTTCAGGCACTTCCTGGGGCCCAGCAGTGTTTGGGTATCGAAGAACCAATGTGGAGGGGGTCATGGCCTGATCCCAGCCCCTGATCACGAACACCCCTGGATCTGGAGAAACCCAGAATCCTAGAGACCTTCCCTAAGCCTTAGTGCTTTAAATGGAAACATAGAAGTGCATGTACTCATTATCCCAGAGCACCTGTTTGCGCCTGAGAGGGGCCGGTGCTCTCGCATTAAATGTATTGCAGCGGAGCTGAAAAGTGTAGGTACTCTCCCTTTCAAATGAAAGAAGTGCAGGTGCTCATTACAGGACGGAACCAGCCCATTTAAAGCACTGCAAGACCTGGAAAGGGAAGCGTGCAATAGGTCCCTGTGTGAATTAGCAGCCCCAACCCCTCTGGCATGCCTAAAACCAAAAGCACGAATTCAAAACAAGAGATTTGGATTTTCTGCACCTTTCTGGCACATTCAGTGTCTACAAGCAGCCACTCTTAAAGGAGCAAGCATGGCCTGGACTGTTCTGTCTCCGCAGTCATGACACAAAGTGCTTTTAACTGTTCCAAACACTGATGAAAAATCGTGGCCTGCAGTACAGTACTGGACAGAGTGAAAAACCAACACCAGCAACCTCTCTGACTCCATCAGATAGGAGATGGCAGAGCCTGGAGACTTCCGCAGGTGGGCTCATGCAGTTAGGTGTGTGTGTGTTATTAGGGGAGTGTGCAGCATATACAAGCAGCTTGTTTATGTGTTTCAGGAGTTTAAGTAACCTGGGTGTATAGTATGCATTAGTGCATGGGTTGTGCCCTCGCCTTTCTCATGTAAAGAGTGCACATGAGTGTGTGCGCACGTACACTACAGGGTTGTGCACTATGCCTACAGTTTGGTCCTGTGGCCTATACGCCTGTATATTTAGAGTGTGTGCTTATGGACAGGAGAGGGTTTCTCTACTCTTACACAACTATCTTTAGGTGTAGGTATTGTGCACACACTTTGTCTCATGTATGTCCTATGAAACGCTTAATTTGAGCCGGTGAATTCCGGTGCTCAGCACCAGCATTTAATCGTCAACACCGGCACTTTTCATGAGCACCAGTTAATGACACATTCATTTATGGTAGACTAGGCACAGGGAGATTACGTGATTTGCCCATAATCACAGAATGTTGAGCCGAAGCCGAGACTCAAGATTGGATCTCAAGTTCCAAAGTCTGCAGCTCTGGCCATTACACTATAACCTTTCCCCACTTTCATGGTTAGTAGTTGGCTTTGTTTAAGGCTTCGCCAACAGGAGAAATAGGTTGGTGCAAGCTGCTTCCTGACGAAAGCCCCAGCACTTATGTTTTTTACAAATTAACCACTGGTCCTATGTGTGTTTCTGTGCAGTGGCGCCGTCAGGCCCCTGCTCCACCAGCTTAGGCGGGGGGCGGTAAACTCTTACCAAAACTTTTAGGCGCTGATGACAGGAAAAGAGGACCAGGTGCCAAACTGAGCAACACTACCAGTGGCAATTAGGGTTGCACCCCCGAGTGACCGAGACGTTGTAATGCACAAGCAGAACAGCATATTCCAAAGTTCCTTTTGTGAATGGGGGTGCAGCAGGGGCCCGCCCTTCCTTGCCAAATTACACGCCACTCCACACTAGAGATGAACAATACTCATTTGTCCAATGATTTCTCTCGTTTGGAAAAAAATTCTATCTTAATTATTGGCATAAATAAACAGCGGTGGCTTCTCCGTTATAACGGAGGAGCGTCGCCCCCGGCCTGCTGCGAGCGCAGCAGGCACACACATTAATAATATAATGGCAATAAGTACCATTTTATTATAAGGCGTCCCAGGCTTGCGCTGTTACAGCAAGAGGGCAGGAGGCGGGGCTGATTAGTGCAATTGCACTATTACTTTAGCCCCCTGTCAGTGCGCATGTCAGATTGGCCAGGGTCTACAGCCAGCCAATCTGACATGCGCACATCAGAGCCTGCAATCCCATGGCTGAGAAACAGCCAAGGGATTGCAGCAGCAGGGCCTCCATCCTCAAAATAAGTGTTGGGTTAGCCTGCCCCCGCCAATCCTGGAGTTGCGCTTCAGCTCCAGGATTGGTTGGTTTCATTTTTCCACAAGGGAGGAAGTCCTTCCCTTTCCGCCAGACCACCCTTAGTCACCGTTGAGGAGAGCTGAGGAGCAGCGGGACCCTGCGTGCCAGGGCAACAAACATGGTGAGTTTATTGGGCTTGGCGCCCTACCATATTTTAATGTTGCTGGCCGCTACTGTAACTAAACATACATCTACTTCTGCACAACTGTATCCTCTCACATATATGGCTGGATTACGGTGAAAGGTTATTTTTTATTCTTCCCCCCCGATTTTGCAGTTGAGGTTATATGCCCCACAGAGTGTTGAAATCTGCGGTGCAAGCCCATTACCAGAAAGTAATATGGTTCTTAAATACTGAAATTCCTCTTCAACAGCTCGCTGCCTTGAACAACTAAGAAAGGGAAGATATTGGTCTTTAAAGATCGATTAGCCAGGGTATTTAATTACTGATATGTAACAAATAATAATTTCATCTACGCTGGTTGCTGCATTTTAAACTTATAAAACAGGAAATAAAAAAAAGGTAGTGAGTGACAGCAGATTAGATGTGTGATCTGGGTATACATTGATTAGATACATGATTTAAGTTTTTGGAAGCTATAGGCATCACTACTTTCTTGGAAGGAACCCACAAAAAACCCTGCGGATGGTGAGCCTCAGTAAGCAGGCTTTAAGTTGTATCCAATTCCTAGAGAAATAGCTGGAAGACGTGAAGCTTTTTCTCTAAATTCTTCAATAATTCTACTGTACAAAGCCCATCTCTTGATATTCCCTGGATAAATGTGGGTTTGCACAATTCGCATGTTCACTCACTCAAGGTCATGCCACACGTGGTTCAAAGTGGGGGGTAGTTTAGCTTTCCAGCTGCTCCTCTGTTTCTGTGGGTATTCGCACAGTACCTGTGTTCACGTACAATGTGCTGTGTACAGTATGCGTTTGTATCTATGCAGTATGGGTACTGGATGCGTTTCTTTTGTGCACAGTATTTGTGTCTGTGCCCACTACTTGTTGACTACGTGTCCGTGTCCTCAGCGTGTGTGCGTGTCAGAGCAGTGCATGCTATGCACTGATAGCAGAGCGCCCTCTCCTTATGTGATAAGGCCGGCTGGCGTGAAAAGGCGGCATCCCTGAAGCACCTCCATCTGCGCATGCGCTGTGCGCCAGAAGAGCCGCCATGATAGGATTATCAGTGGAAGACAGCGCGCGCCCGTGCGTCCTCTCTGTGCGCTCCACGCTTGCGTAGCACGAAGGTCTTGAGGTCAGACTCCCAGCGTCGGTCAGCGGTGTTACATAGATGAATGTTTGATGTCAGATAAGAGGGTTGATAGTTGGCTGCAGGAGGAAGCGTCCCGTGGGTGATCATAGTTATTTGGGTCTGGTTTAGTGTCAGGGGCCTAGAAACACCTTATATGCAACACAAATAGTACAGAGGAGTTAAAGAGTTTATACTGCAGGTACTCAGTCAAGTACACTAGTTTGAAATTTCACAATAAGCGATTTGGCAGACTGTTCTGTTTTTCCTCTGAAAATAGCCCATTATTTCTAAACTTTTACTAATATTTACTCATCATGGCACTGCACAATGTGGGCCTCATTCAGGAAGGTACTTATGTGTTGTAAACTCGGGAGGAATCTCCACTCTGAGAACTGAAATGCGGACATTCCACCCCGAGTGCAGCGACTCCGAACTAATAACTTTTCTACACATAAGATCATTTGTGAATCAGGACCATAGATTTGAGAGATCAGCCAACACGTGTTTCGCTTGGAACAGAAAAAGGCCTATGACATTTTTTAAGATGCAGCAGCATGTAAGTAATTCAGTTTTGAAGCTGAAGTCCAGTTAGGGCTAATGAACTGCACCACAGAAGGTCCTCAAGTGAGCAAACATATCTTCTGAAGTGATCATGCACCTCACAGCTTGGCTGCCATACTGATAAGAGGACAGTGCATGCACTTCTTAGAAGGGTTGCTATGCGTTTTATGGGACAGTACCAGCACATCAGGTCTGCTCTATTTTAACAGTTCGTTTCACAGGTGTGTAGGCATTCTGAGCAGAGAGGCCAAGGAATGAATGGGTGTGGAGTGTGAACATCCCTCTTGCACACCTGAGTAGATATGAGGTTCACTGCTGATGAGTGTGAGATGCTTGTGTGACTGAGATAGACTCTGGACTCCAACTTCTTCAATCTGCCACTGTTCACAACATGCCCCTCAACTATGATTGTGTGGCTGACACTGCCCCAGCCCTGCCAGTATAAGCTGAGGGATAACTGTGCAGTCTCTAAAGTCACCCGAGGCAGTGTGGCTTGCAGTTATGCTGTTTCAGCTGTTACCCTGCGTTGGTAAACACAAGGTTTATTTAGCACTTGAGTTTCAGTTGTTACAGAGATCTGTTTTAAATCTGAAAGATAGCATAGCGAGGAATATACCCTCCCTGCCTCATTACTGAGTGGTATACACTCTAGAGCACATGGCATAAAGTTCTTCATTTTATCAACACTGAAAGTAAGAATGACTGAGTGGGCCCTGCACGACTCATCCAATGTAACTGCTATAGCAGAGCGCCCTTTCATTCTCCAAACACTGACAGGAACACTGAGTTATTTTTAAGGAGAATGCCGTGGGGAGAGGGAAGGCACAACGGTGACCAACCAAAGGCGCAACTACAGCCAAATTTCAGGGGGGGGGGGGCTAATAAAAATTTCGGGGGTGGGGGTGTTATTCTTCCACCAATAGGCAATGTGGAGATGCAGGGGTTTTAAGAAGGGGTGAAAAACAACAAAGCCTCGTTAACAAGTAAATGGTCTTTTAAAGACCTGTGAAGGACTCAGGTGCGGCTACAATAAGACAAACTCCAGACCAGCCAGCCCACAGCAGCTCAAAAACTGTGTGTGTGTGCCCGGAAAGATGTCTCAGCTGACACACATGATGGGGGAGGGGGGGGGGGGGCTGAAGCCCTTTGGGCCCTATGGAATTTGCGCATCTGGGACCAAGCCTGCTGGAAATGTAAACTGGGTGATCTTAAAGGCTGCAGATTTTCCATTGAAAACCAAATGTCACTATGGATCATTTGAGGTCTCCGAACAACGGCCTCTGGAATGTAAGGAGTAAATCCAATGGGCCACTAGAGGGTGCTGTTTAACTGGAGTACATCGGACAGTGAGCCCCACCAGCCACTTACATGCCCCATTTCTGAAAAGCTCCTCTTACCGATTCCGATTTCAATCTTTATTCTCGGTCTCTTGGACCATCAAAGATAAAAGTACATAAAAAAGAACTTTGAGCATTTAACAATGTTTTAAACAAGTTCAATCAATCAAATACCTTAAAAAAATTCCATATTTCAAAACATTTAAAAGCATTAAAATAATCTTAAAAAGTACACCAGTAAGTTATACTTTAAACTTTATACAGAGGCCCCTGTTTTTAAAATGCGAGATCGAACATGCCACATTGCCATCAGATACTTTGATAATGCAAAAACGATCGGGGGTGACAAATCAGTTTTGAGAATTCTGAATGCCTGTGAGTAATTCCTAAAGCCCATGTTTTTAAGAATAGGTAAAAGCCAATATTTCCTCGCTCTTTGATAAGCTTTACAGAAGAGAGTCACGTGTAAATCATTCTCATGAGGGTATGTGCAGGCAGGACACAGCTCTACCCCCGGGGGCCTAAACCAGGAACTCGTAAAGGCCCTCAGTGGGAGAGATCCGTATCTCCATTGTAGGTATAACTTTCTTGCCAGCACAGGACCCATTCCATCCAGTACACTTTCCATTTTATAGGAATCTTTCAATTGTATAAATGCGTAGGTTAAAGATCCCATCCGTGTATTGGCTATACTATTTGACAATTTCAACTGATAGTATAATTGTGAAAGTGCCTTCCTAGAAATCCTGTTACATGAGTTTAGAGGGTCGATCCAAAGTTCGGAAAGACCTAGACTTTCACATGTACTCCTTATATATTTTAGCCATGGGATTCTAGAAATGATTGGTAAGGCCATGAACTCTTGGAGCTCTTTTCTATAATCCTCGAGGTCTTGGCTGCTCCATATTCTTCGCCAAAGGGCCAGGGGCTTAAGTCCTAGCTCCTCGGCGATTGGCCTTAGGCCTAGATCCAGTCTTAGGGGCACCAGTGGGGTACTCGAAGGAAGGGCCGCTAACTGCCTGAGGAACCTGTTCTCAGTTGTTGTTAAATTATCTGTAGATACATGGCCCCAGAGCTCCGCCCCATAAACAACTGAACCCCGTGCTTGAGATTTGTAGATCTGTATCATAGGGCCCAGAGGGCGATATATGGATTTACCCACCATTCTTAGAATTCCCCCCGTCTTCTGCGATAGTTTCAAATTTGCCCTAGCCAAATGGGTCCCCCATGTCATTTTCTCATTCAGGGTAACCCCCAAATATTCAAATGTTGTGACCCTCTCCAGTCTCACCTTACCTAAGAGAGGGTTTGGACGTGTTGAAGGTGTTGGGTTCAGAATCATGAACTTTGTTTTGGAGGCGTTAATTTCTAAACCCCTCTCAATACAAAATTCCAAAAACCCGTCCACTATCCTTTGAATTCCCATGGGGGATTTGGAGAGCAGCAGGGTGTCGTCTGCAAACATTACAGCGGGCACCCTGCTGCCGTTTAATTTAGGAGCATCAATGTCATTTATCCTAGACAAGTGGGCGATTACCCCGTTGACAAAGAGGCAGAACAGGGTGGGTGCTAATACACATCCCTGTCTCACCCCCCTATCAACGGGGAATCTTTCTGTTAAGCCTCCCATCCTGCCACACCTGACCTGCGCAAAGTTATTCTGGTGTAATTTAATCAGTATGGCTAGGATGTCATGCGGGACTCCCATATCACCCAGGACGTTCCAAAGTTTTGATCTAGGCACCAGGTCGAAGGCAGCCCTTAGATCCACGAATACCGTGTACAGGCTGCCCCCTTCCAAATGCGCAGTCCTCCAATATATGAGACTAAGGCGAAAAATTTGATCAATGGTGGATACCCCCTTCCTAAACCCAGCCTGATAAGGGCTCATGGTAGCGGTGTCCTCTATCCAATTCAAAAGACGGTCGAGAATAACCCTCCCAAAAAGCTTTTGCGACACGTCTATCAAGCTAATGGGTCTGTAGTTGGATGGGAGCAGGGGGGAGCCTTTTTTAAAAATCGGGACCACCTCTGCGCCCAGCCAAGTACAAGGTATTTCCATGCCCTTTAAAATCGCATTAAACAACACCATAAAATAAGGGGCCCATATATCTGGCTCTTGCCTGAAGAGATCACCTGGGAGACCATCCAGACCAGGTGCCTTTCCCGCTGACAAGCCTGATATAGCAAGCTGGAGTTCCCTTATAGTAAATGGATCCCCTTCCTTGCAATTACGGACCTGCGGGATAATACTAGTGCTACCGTTGCCTGGCACCTCTGAGTATAGTGACTGAAAGTGCTCCTGCCAGGCTTTTGGAGAAATATTTGGCTCTATAGCCGAGACAAGTTCCTCAGAGCCAGAATTCACAATTCTCCAGAACTTCCGCGAGTCCATAGAGGCTAGAGCACTTGCAATTCTCTCCCATTTGTTCTGGTCCCACTCGAGCTTGGCATTAGTAATTAATTTCTTATATTCGTGTCTCTTGTTTTGTATCTCCGACCTGCTATTGCGGTTCTTGATACTCGACAAGAGATCCTTCCTTGCCCTACGACACGCCACATTGAACCAAGTGGGGTGGTTCCTTCCTCTGCCCCTCCTAGGACCATTATTGAATAACTCCGAAGATAGGGTCTTTACGAGTTCTTCATGGAGTAGCCATATTTGATTGTTATTAGCCCCTGTACTAGGTTCAACACCCAAGAGCGCCATTTTTTCCAAAGTGGGAATGAGGCTATTATAAAGCCGAGGTAATTTGTCTACACATGTTACTAATTTTTCCCACTTAATTCTTCTCCTGTTATTTTCTACGACCAGGTCGGGGTGTATCTTGTGATGTTCTCCTTCCCCACGACCCCGGCCGGGGAGAAGAAAGTCCAATTCTAGGGCGTTGTGGTCGCTGTCTTCTCTGTCGGTGACCTTAAAATCAACGACATGTGGCCATGAGGAGAGTTGCACTAAAATGTAATCAAGTCTTGACTCCCTGCCCTTCCGATTAAATGTGGGTTTACTCGGGATATCAGACTTGGCTCGCCCGTTACAAGCCCTAAGTCCATGTCTCAAGGTTAGGGCTGTAATCTGTACTGCCAGCGGGCTCCAAGCTTTTGGGGGAATAGATTCGATCAGTGGGACTTGCCATCTTGCCTCTTCCTCTAGACTTGCCCCATCTAAAAGACCGGGTAGGGGTTCATAGTGTGAGTTCAAATCCCCTCCCACAATGAATGGGAACCCAGGGGGCAGTTCAGCTAAAAGGTCTGTGAGCTTGTCAATAGTAGGCGATTCCTGCGAGGTTGGAACCGGTCTCGAATAGACATTCACCACCGCTAGTCTGCAGTGGTAGGACCATTCCAATAAAACCACTAGAATATCATCTGAGGCCACAGGGAATTGTGTTGCTTTACATCCCAAATGGGCAGCAACCCACGTTTCAAGACCGCCTGATGGCCGCCCCCTACCGCCCCATTTAGCGGGGATAGAAAATACAGCGAAACCCTGCCTCTCATGTACCTCTCTCTCCCAGGTTTCCTGGAACATACAGAGGTCTTTGGTAACAGTATATTCAGTCCATTCATTACAATCAGACTTGTTTCCCAAACCCGCGACGTTCCACGATAAAATTTTGAGTGGCAAGGATCTGTCACTCCGGGAGATATTACGGGTACAATCATTCCCTTTGTTGTTACTCATGGTCTCTCTATGCGATAGAGGCATACTTATTTGTCCCTTTGCATCCTGGGATGTATTGCTGGTGGGGTTACTCAGGGGGACGTAATGTTCCAGGTCGGTGGGGTGCTCTAGTTCTTGATTTATTTCATCCTCAATCTCCTGTGCTACAGGATTAGACTTCCCGCTGCGGTCTGCGGGCAGTCAATCGACCATTTCTAAAGTGCTGTAGCTATTCCAGGTTGGAAGATGGAATTGGTGGTGGGGCCTCCGGGAGGGATAATTGTGCTCACCTGCACCCCAGTTGCCTCCTTTCCCATGATAAATTTCCCAGCCCTCTTCGGCCATGTTGGGAGTGTGGTGGGCAGACTCCTCTCTTCGAGGGTTGGATGATGCTCTCCATCCTCTAAATGGACCCCCTCCCAATCTCTCTGGGTAGGAGTGGACTGTGTTGAGATCGGGATGCCCTTGATGTTGTCTACTAGGGTGGTGGAACACTCCCCTTACATTTTGGGCTCCCCACCCAACCTGTCTTTGCATCTGGGTCTCCCAAATCTCACCTTCCCTATTGTGTGTCCGTGGAGGATAGAAGAAAGAGAGGGGTAGGGATTGAATGGTCGTTCCCTCTTCACTTGCAGCCCATCCATTAATATAACGGACTGTCCTTGGGTCTTTAAAATTGACTATGATACAGTCACCGTTAATAGATTTGGTTAGACTGCCCAGCCACGAGACCCTTCGTACCATTAGAACGGGGCTGTAAATACCTTCAGGTAGCGGTCTATAGGTACATAACCAATTGATCACCTTATTTTTAAGGGAAAGAGTAGATTCATTAGTGGAAGCATTCAGTTCTGGCACTCCTACCAGTACAACGGTATATGGGGCTGCCTCTGGTAGTAGGTTTATTAACCCAGGGTTTGGCCTCTTCTTCGCTCCCTCTCCCAATGGGTCCACATTATTCAATAGTTCACTAGGGGCGGGGTTGCTTTGCCCGCATCTGCTAACCCTTATTAGAGGGGAGGATGGGTGATTAAGCTGGTCTGTATGGTTTTTTTGAACGACTGCCCTCGATTTTGTATTGGTGTTTGTCGGCGGGGTGGGTAGTGCCTGCTGTATTGAGTGTGCGGGGCTTTTGGCCTGATTATTAAGCTGAGGGCGGCCAATTTTTGTAACCCCGTTAGGACCCTTTGTTCCACCCCTGTTTGCTGGTTTCAAACTATCAGCTAGTTGTACTGTCGATTTCTCAATAGCCACCAACCTAGCTTCTATTTTTATCAGTCTTTCCTCAAGTGGGCTTAGGAGTTTCCTGATAAGGGTGCCGATGTCAGCTAGGGTAATGTCCTCTTCAACAGACTCACATGGATTTAAATCGGGATGGTTGTTTGTCTCCCCTATTACATTGGAGCTGGTATGCCCAGCTCTGCCCTTTTGTAGGATTTCCCTGTCATTCAAAACGGAGCTTCTTGTTGACGAGCTGGTGCAAGGTTTTATGGGAGTTAATTTGCGCACCCTCCTGGTCTTAGATCCTCCGCTCTTTTTGGGGATAGCTCCTTCCCTAATCCCCTTTTGCTTATTCACTTTAGCAGTTTTAGAGTTGGGATTATCCCTATTAGTCACGGGGCTTTGATTTATAGATTTAGGGAGGGGTTGAGCAGGCGGGAGGGTTAACATGCTGAAATCAATAGAGTCACTAGGGTCCTTTCGACTTGACTGTGAGGTGTAATTTAATATATCTGGGGACCCAGTGAGATTATTCGTGTCATCCCCCCCTGTGCCCTCCCCCCCTGTGTCCAACACAATCAGTTCAGAGCTTACCACAGGAGATTTTGCCTGTGCCAGAGGACCCATGGACGATCTCCGCACCCAGTCCAGTTCTTGAGAGATTCGTCTTTCCAGTAACGTAATGTCCTCTATTAGCAACGACCCAGCTTTTACAAAGTATTTGTCCAGTGTACCCTTGGAGGTCGATGCGCCAGCCATGGCGCTTTTGCTTCTGGTTTCAATTGGTGGCATCCCTGCAGACACGTACCAGTAGTGACCCTCTGTGTCTACTGGTAGATTTGGAAGATCCAGGGGGAGTGGCCCAGGCCCGACCTCTCCCGTCCTCTAACGGCTGCGACCGCGCGCGTACCGCTAGCGCGTGTTTGCTTGGCCCTTACTATAGGAGAGGGGGCGTGTAGGAGGCGGGGCAGGGAAGAGGCTCCAGGTGTGCTCGTGGAGGTTGTAGGCGTGCACCCTGGACCTCGCAGTCCCGTCCGGTGTTCCGGTCCGCCGATACCCCCCTGCAACTGTGAAATGTCCTGGCTGGTTCAAGGGTCAAAGTCGGTGTCCCAACGTGCTCCTCCAGGAGCTGGCAATAAATACTCGAAGCCTCCGAGCGGCACCCGCAAAGCTCCTCTTACCACCTGTGGCTACTTGCCCCAAACCCCGTTGGATATAGCCTTTGCTAACATTTAAATGACGCTTACAAAAGCTACAAAATTTCAGAATTTCGTGTTATGGGAAACATACAATTTTTCAACATTCAAGGATAAGCGATTGTAGGAGAGTAGGATCTGCTTCTTATGGTTACCCCCACTTTTTGCTGATGTTTCACTGTTTTTCGTCTGGCTGGGGCCCTGCTAACAGGACCCCAGCCTAGCTGCTTCCTCTCTAAATTGATTACCAGTACTTTAGGTACACTCCAGATTGGATTCTGGGGTACCCTTATAAGTCCCTAGTATATGGTATACTATGTACCCAGGGCATAGGCACCCCAGAGGCCTACCAGGGGCTGCAGCATGTATTATGCACCCCTGGGAAGCCTTCCAAAATGGCACCACAGGACTGCTACTGCAGCCTGGGCAAGGTGGTGCATGCACCCCTTACTGAGATATAGGTTCACTATATCTCTGCACATATAAACCTATCAGTCACCCCTATGGCAGGCCTTACCAATCCTGAAGGCAGGGTGCTGGGTTTTATGTGAGAGGGTTCCCATGCATGAGCAGAGCCCCTCTGCAGCCTTCGGAACCTTTATTCCGGGGTTGTTTGTGATGCAGCCAAACCATATACTCTTAAGTGCATTATAACCAAACGGTAAATGCTAACTTTGGGATGGCTGCACGGAAACATGTCGTGTTTGGTGTCAAACACCTTGGAATCATATCCCCACACCGACTGGTGTGGGGGTATGATCCCACCTTTCTAGAGGGAGAGACATGACAGCACCGGTATACCCGGTACCAGCTAACAGAGCCCTGGCATCACAAAATGGATGCTGCCAGCCACAGACACGAGTCTGCCCTCCTGCTGCTGGACGAAACTCCGGTGAGGGAGGCCTGGACAATAGGTTTCCTGTCACAGGGAGGTGTCACCACCTCCCAGAAAGGCTTTAGTGTATTGGGGCTGGGTGGGTGCACTCCAAGAGTGCTTTGAAGTCTGCACTGGGGGCACATTTGGTGTCCCTCTGCATAGTCCAGCTCAAGCCAGTTGCAGGGGCTACCAGCCCCTGTTCTGGTGTGAAACTGGACAAAGGAAATGGGTGTAGCCACCCCTCTTTCCTGACCCTCCCATAGGTGGGTCCCTAGCCCCTTCCTTGGGTATAAGATAGGAACCCCTGGCTACAGGACTTTAGATTACACCTGGATGAAACTCTGATACAGAATCCTGGAACTTCGACGATCTACATTGAACTAGATGACTGAAGAATCTCCCTTGGAGTAAAGGAGTTACTCCCCTGCAAGGCAGGCACCAGAGACGCATCTGACCGGTTTGCATCTCCGAAGCTCCTGAGGACTCCAAAGAACTTTGCAACACAGGAGGTGGGTTTCCGTGGTCTTAGAGGTCAATCAATGCCCACAGCAAGTCTGAGGCCAGTATCCGTCGCGACGACCATGCAACCTGAACCCCTGGACACCGCATCACTTTGCAGAAGCATCAGCTTTCCAATGACTCCTGCAGCTAAGCTTTGATTTACTTGTAGCCCTGACCCGAGCAGCATTTGCACCAAAGATTGCCCGCCTCCACTCCACGAGTGTTCCGTGAGCTGGCCCTATGTGTTTTCTCTCGAGGTCCCTTCGCGATCCCTAGTCTGTCGACTGGTGGGTCCCTGTGAAGGCAACTTTAACTTTAATTGGGCTTATCTGGTTGCTCCAGACGTGCCCTGACTCTCCATCGCTTGGGGAGTCCCCAGGACCTTGCTCGTCCGCACCGAAGCATCTTTTTCCTTCCTGCGTGGGTTGCTGTTGCCAAGGCTTGTTGTGTTCAATCCGAGCACCGACACCGACACCGCAGCACTTGACATCCTTTGTGAGACAGCGCGAATCCAGCTCCTGGTTGTCATCGACGCCTCCTGGTCCTCGAAGCTGCAGAGTCAAGTTTCACCTCTTCGCACCTGAATCCCCCGACATTGGTTGGCATTCGCCTATCGTGCCCCTGGTCACTGGCAAGTGACCCAGACTCTGTCCCCTCTGCTTTCAGGTTCTTCTGATCTTTGATCCAGGCTTGGATCACACTGGACACTTTTCTCCTTCCCGGTAGCAGCGCTTTGCAGCAGATCGCCAATGAAATCAACAACGATTTCCGACACCATTTGACACCTATGCACCCAGCTTCCCTAGGTGAGGTAACTCGAGTACTCCGGTGCTCCCGTGGGTGCCGGCCTTAGAACCCGCTAAGTCTAAAGGGGTTTGCTCAAAGTCCGCTCCTAAGTGTCCTTAACTTCTAAAATTCCAACCACGACTTTCCCATAGAATAGTACAGGGCTCGTTCCTGTGTTCTCACACTGCACGCATCCCCCGTGGGTCTCCTGTGCACCTTGGGTTGTTCCTTGGGGTCCCAGCGATTCTACGTGCTCTAGGCACTGTGTCTAGTCAAGTCGTGGTTCTTATACCACTTTCTTAATATATGGTTTGGTCCGCCCCTAGGGCCCATTGTATATTGTGCTATTTACTGTCATTTTAGAACTGTATTATTGTGTATCTTGGACTCTAATCTCATAAAGAGATTAGTAGTGAGTGTTTAGAAATAAATACATATATTTTATAAATACCTTGTGTGGTTCTCCTTTCTTTTAGTAATTCAAGAGGTTATAAGCTGGTAAACCAAGCTGATTTACACTCCTTCGAGACTTAGCCTGAAGGCTGCTCTCCATGGCTACCACTAGGATAGCTTTCAATAAAGGTTGTCTTTAAACATATCATCAATAAGGGTTGTTTGGACTGGTACAAGGTGCCCACTATAACTAGTGGACAGCATATACCAGGCCAACTTCTCACAGCGATTTCACATACGTTTTGCATTCTAAAGACGGATTCATGCATAAAATGGCTTGCTAAGATTTTCTGCTCAGACCAGTCTGCTGCTAGTATCTCTTTTGTATGGAAAGTGTGTCTGCACAGCAAACTACATACAGCTTAAAAGTATGTAGGTAAAAAACACATGAATTTGCACAGCCCTATGAACAACATCAGGTGGCAAGGTTGGACTTCAATGGGAAGACAGACGCCACAACTTAGTGTTTGCATGAAGCCCATTGGCTCTCACTGAACTCCAGGTTCAAATTCATAGGCCCAGGAGGCTCTCAACTATGGATCTGCCCCTCATCAACTCAGTTCAGTCGTTTCTTGTACCTCTCATGTGCTGGCTGCCGCGCAGTCCCTGTCTGGAATAAAGCTTACGTGTTGGCACACACCAGAGGCGCAACTAGAGCCAAAATTCTGGGTGGGGGGCTACTAAAACTTTCTGAGGGGGCTGATTCTTCCAGCAATAGACAGAGTGGAGATGCAGGGGCTCGAAGAAGAGGAGAATAACAACAAAGCCTTGTTAATGCGTAAATGGTCTTCTAAAGACCTGTGAAGTACTCGGGTGTGGCTGTGTGTGTGCCCGGGTAGCTTTCTCAGCCGGGCTGACACACACAACGGGGGGAGCTGAAGCCCTTTGAGCCCAATGGCCGTTGCACACCTGGCGCACACCTTCGTATGCTGAGAGTTCCTCACTACACAGGCGTAGGGTTTTGACGCAGTGGTGTCCTAGAAGTGGTACCGCAAAATCTTGTAGATTTGACTGCGTCACTTGTACGAGGCTTTCCTGCGTGGGAACGCCCACCCTAGATACATTATACCTGACGCAGGTATAATGTGACGCACTGCTTTACAACATGCGGCATCTCCCTAGATGCGTCACGCTGTAAATGGGCTGCAACGTGGCGCATTGTTTACGCCACCGCTGCGTCACAAAAAGTGTTGCAAGGGCTTGTAAATCTGCCCTTCAGTCTTTTACAAATGAAGCACTAGACACAGATCTCCAGAAATGGAGGGCACAGGGCACCGAAAAGCACTTCCTCAAGTTGGGTTAAAAAAAAGGTTTTAGAATTAAACTATTGAGAAGACCATAGGAGTGGGTATTCAGACCCCCAGACACAGGGTCAAGAAACACGGGGCTTTTTGCTAGCTGGAGAAATGTTAGCTTCCTGTGAATCCTCCAACCTGGCCCACCTGGTGGCTATGCAGGACTGGAGAACCAAGAAAGGATGTGGTAAATAGCCCTGCTCCTTTCCTCTGCTAACCCCACCTCTTTCTTCACATCCATCCATCTCTGATGTTTTGCTCTCTTCCCCACCCCCTCTCGAGTCTCCTGGTGCAAACTGCAATTAATGCCAGGTAGCTGACCTTCGAACCTGTCCTCCAATGGCACCAGCCCACCGGGCAAACCACCGTGGAAATGCCCGATGGTATACAGGGTCAATCCAGCCCTCATAACTATGCGTTGTATTAGAAAATCCCAGGACTAGAATCATCCTTCTCGCTGCAGGCCATGCAAGAAATTGGCAACTGTCTGAGAACTATCTTCCCAGAATGCACCTCGGCGAAGCCTGGCTCGAGTTCTCTCATAGCCCCAGGGGCCCAGTGCACGCTGGCCGCAGTGACGCGCTCCGCAGAGGAAACGGGCACAAACCGACTCTTAGGTTCCTGCTCAGTTCGCGTGTTGCAATAGGGAGAGAACGCGGAGCGTGTTACCAGGCGTCTCAACTGAGAAGCAAAACATGTTTTTGTGCATTAATGACCCCAGCATCCCCTGCGGAGTTCAGGCAGCATTCCGGTACAAACAGGCCGCGTGGTAGGCACAGTGGCCTCCTTTAAACAATGTGTTCGCAGGGGCAGCACCATCAATTTACGTAGGTGCAGCCCAAGAACACACGGTTACAAGTGCCTGAAAGTCGGAGCCAGCACGCAAAGTCGAATGAACATTGATGGTGAGAGAGGAGGTGACGGGTTTGGAGATAGGTCATGGGGAGAGGTTCTTATCCATGGGCACCAGGGGTCGAGCAGAGACTCTGTATGACCTGCTGATGACTGGAGGGCCCGCGGCTGCTGGAGGGAGCCGGTCAACGGCCTGAAAAACGGCAAATGATTCCATTTACACACCCGCAGTGTCTGTTAAACTCCAATAGTGAAACCTCACCATACTAATTCACAGTGTGAACAATCCTATTGGCCAATCTAAGTCGTAGGAGTTTCATTTTTGGGCCTTGGGTTGCTGGTCCTGGGGAATTGAAAACAAGCTTCTTGGGGCATCTCAATCGAGGAGCAATGGCAGATGAAATAAAGGGAGGGGGTAGATGTTTCATGCATGTTACAAGGGCATGGCGGTGCTGGTCAAAGGCAGACTCTATGTGCTTTTACACTATACAGGAAGTGCTGGTGAGATAACTCAGTGAGTTGAACTTTGGAGAGACGCATGATATTTGCAGGTCACAGATGAACATCTTGGCCAAGGTGAGCCAGTCTTCATTCCCTGGAGGTTGTTGAAATGAGTCAGACATGTATCATCTGGTGCTAAGAATTATGAATAGAAATGTTCTATGTAAAGCACTGAGGGGAGGGGGCATTAAAAGATGATTTTTATTCTTTAAGTAGGAATGACATATGTTTGCCGCTACAGAGCATTAGGGTCATCTGAAAAGCAGCTATTCATCCTTTCTAAATTTAATCTCGCAGGCAAGAAGACATACTTTCGTATCTACAATGTATGACAAAGAATCAACCACCTTGGGGCTTTTTGCTTCTTTCAGAAACAGGTTACTTTTTATTAAATGTTTAATTTAGTTCAGTGCTTGAAATGGAAAAATAGAAGTGCAGGTACTCTGTATCAGAGTACCTGCTTGTTTCTGAGAAGTGCAGGTACTCTTCAAATAAACATATTACGTCACTCTTGAGATGTGCCGGTACTCTCCAATTAAGCATATTACCTCACTCTTGAGAAGTACCAGTACTCTCCAATTAAACGTATTACATCACTCTTGAGAAGTGCCTGTACTCTCCAATTAAACGAATTGCGTCACTCTTCAGAAGTGCCAGTACTCTCCAATTAAACGTATTACGTCACTTTTGAGAAGTACTGGTACTCTCCAACTAAACGTATAAGGTCACTCTTGAAATGTGCTGGTACTCTCTAATTAAACGTATTACGTCACTCTTGAGAAGTGCAGGTACTCTCCAATTAAACGTATTACGTCACTCTTGAGAAGTGCTGGTACTCTCCAATTAAACGCATTACGTCACTCTTGAGAAGTGCTGATACTCTCCAATTAAACGTATTACATCACTCTTGAGAAGTGCCTGTACTTTCCCTCTCAAAATAGCAAAGTGCTGGTACTACGTACCGGACAGTACCAGCCCATTTAAAGCACTGCTTTAGTTCAAAAGTTCCAAGTGCCTAGAAACAAGGCGAGGGGCGCTATGAGAGTTTATACCTCTCATGCAACTTAATCTCACTCTCACAGCTCATTTCTCCTCACAACACCCACAATCCTTTGCGCTGTGCCACAGGATCAAAGGGGTTTTTGGGAGGTGCAGAAATCGGGTGTAAGCCACAATTCACAATTGGCGGTAAGCAGTGCAGTGTTACGCCTTACTTTGGATTCTTTTGAGATGGATAGATTTTCAATATTGTCATTGACATTCATATATAATTTGCATTATAAAGGCACTATCCCATTCTAGCCCATATGGGCCTCCCTTCACTGACCCTTAGTGTCCCAAACCCACATTTAAGGAGTTCACAGAATGTACGTCGACCCTGAAGTGTCTGCACCACTAGACCCCCTCATAGTAGTCAGAGTACAGTGCTCTCAATGTCTACGTGCACCACTATTCACTAGTGAGACACTCCTCCGCCGACCTGTCATATATGACTGTCTCCTTTCTGAGATATCTACAGAGTTCTCACGATGCACCTCTACCCTAACTTGTCATGAAGCACCATCGCTGCAGAGACCTCCACAGAGCACTCAGAGTACAGAGGTCTCAATGTCTGCGTGCACTAATTTTCACTACTGAGACACTCCTGTGTCAACCTGTCATGTACAACATGCATCACTGAGATATCTACAGAGCTCTCACAGTATGCCTCTAGCCGGACTAATCATGCACCACTATCCTACTGCTGAGATATCTATCACAATGCACCCTGTCCTTGTGTGCAAGCACCAGTATCGCACTACTGAGCCACGTCTGTGCCCCCTGTCATGTACGACTGTCCTATTACTGAGATATCTACAGAGCTCTCACAATATACCTCTAGTCAGACTAGTCGTGCACCTCTATCCTACCGCTGAGATATCTACACATCCCTCACAATGCACCCTGTCCTTGTGTGCAAGCACCAGTTTCTCACTACTGAGACACGTGTGCCCCCTGTCATGTACGACTGTCCTATTACTGAGATATCTACAGAGCTCTCACAATATACCTCTAGCCGGACTAGTCGTGCACCTGTATCCTACCGCTGAGATATCTACACATCCCTCACAATGCACCCTGTCCTTGCATACACCAGTATCTAACTACTGAGACTTGTCTATACCTGTCTGTCATGTACGACTGTCCTAATACTGAGATATCTACAGAACTCTCACAATATACCACTACCCCAACTTGTCATGAAGCACCATCGCTGCTGAGACCTCCACAGAGCCATCACAGTACAGAGGTCTCAATGTCTGCGTGCACTAATTTTCACTACTGAGCCACGTCTGTGCCCCCTGTCATGTACGACTGTCCTATTACTGAGATATCTACAGAGATCTCACAATATACCTCTAGTCAGACTAGTCGTGCACCTCTATCCTACCGCTGAGATATTTACACATCCCTCACAATGCACCCTGTCCTTGTGTGCAAGCACCAGTATCTCACTACTGAGACACGTCTGTGCCCCCTGTCATGTACGACTGTCCTAATACTGAGATATCTACAGAGCTCTCACAATATACCTCTAGCCGGACTAGTCGTGCACCTGTATCCTACCACTGAGATATCTACACATCCCTCACAATGCACCCTGTCCTTGTCTGCATGCACCAGTATCTAACTACTGAGACTTGTCTATACCTGTCTGTCATGTACGACTGTCCTAATACTGAGATATCTACAGAACTCTCACAATATACCACTACCCCAACTTGTCATGAAGCACCATCGCTGCTGAGACCTCCACAGAGCCATCAGAGTACAGAGGTCTCAATGTCTGCGTGCACTAATTTTCACTACTGAGCCACTTCTGTGCCCCCTGTCATGTACAAAATGAAACAATGAGATATCTACAGAGCTCTCACAGTATGCCTCTAGCCGGAATAATCATGCACCACTATCCTACTGCTGAGATATCTATCACAATGCACCCTGTCCTTGTGTGCAAGCACCAGTATCTCACTACTGAGACACGTCTGTGCCCCCTGTCATGTACGACTGTCCTATTACTGAGATATCTACAGAGCTCTCACAATATACCTCTAGTCTAGTCAGACTAGTCGTGCACCTCTATCCTACCGCTGAGATCTCTACACATCCCTCACAATGCACCCTGTCCTTGTGTGCAAGCACCACTATCTCACTACTGAGACACGTCTGTGCCCCCTGTCATGTACGACTGTCCTATTACTGAGATATCTACAGAGCTCTCACAATATACCTCTAGTCTAGTCAGACTAGTCGTGCACCTCTATCCTACCGCTGAGATCTCTACACATCCCTCACAATGCACCCTGTCCTTGTGTGCATGCACCAGTATCTTACTACTGAGACTTGTCTGTACCCATCTGCAACGTACCACTGTCCTAATACTGAGATATCTACAGAGCTCTTACAATACACCTATATCTCGATGTGCATTGCATCACTGTCCCACTACAAAGACATCCACAGAGCCCTCACAGTTCACTGCTTTCCTTATCAGTATGCACTGATATCCCATCACTGACGGAAAGCCACCCTGACCTGTCTTGTAGCACTGTCCTTACCCTGAGTTAGCTGCAGGGATCCCCTAAAGCTTCTCCATTTTAACTTGCCTCATGCTGTAGATTCCAAGTACTGGATCCACTCCTCCCTACCCAACACCTGTAGCATTCACAAGTATCCCAATGCTAATACATCGACTGTGCCTTTGCCTTTACAATACACACCCTCAAACTCCCACAATGTAGCTCTATCCAGACCTGGTGTATGCCCCTCTTAGGTCGAGCCTGGGTAGCGCGTGTGCTGCTCAGCAAGGCATGCTTTTTTCACGTATGGACTTGAAACTCCACCCATATTTTTCATTGGCTTGTCTCATTGTCCACTGTAAACTGTGGTTTTTCATTAGTCAGTAGGCTTAGTAGTACCGCCTTAGTACCTCTGTGTCCCATTTTGTAACCTCCCATGAGGACACCCCCTGCTACGTGTGTTGTTACTCAGTAGGCTTTAATTACAGCCTCCGGGCACTATTTTCTCAAATTGCTTTGTCCTGCCTGCTATTCTCCCAATTACGCTTTAAAAAAAATCTTTATAGCAGGGGCACCGAACAGCTTTGCAATGCAATAGGTCTCGCATTTGCGACAGTTTAAGCTATTGGCATTGTAAATGACAATGCCTTTTATGCATCTGTTTAACAAACAACACATAAATAAAAGGAATTGTCATTTACAATGCCAATAGCTCAAATGCTCATAAATGCAAGACCTATTGCATTGCAAATGCTTGTTATTCCATCACTCTCACTGTGCATTTGAAGAGGTGAGCTAGCTTTAACCGTATCTTTCTAAACTTGGACCTGCGTTTAGTTGCAGCTCCTATGTATTTATGTATGTGGTTGTGCTTACTAATATCTACCAATCCATCTATGTATAAAAGTGTTTACTGGTGCTAGTAAATGACTGGGCCGCCTGCCAAAGTCATCTCTAGCGCAAACCTGTTCTTCCACCTCGAGTGTTCGGTCGGCGACGGCACGTGCCGGAGACCGTGCCTGTCATGGCAGCCAGGATCTGGGTGAAAGGTCGCCTGCCTCGAACGGCTGCACGTTCCACGCTTCCTACGTGTGACCTTGGTGCGCCCCCTGAAAATGATCTGTCTGTGTTTGGTATCTCCCCTGACCCCTGGGGTGCGAAAGGGCAAGGAAGGCTAATTTAAGCAGCGTCGGGGCGCTGACCTTTAGGCAACAGTGCTGATTGGACAACAGGGTGCTCCTGTTTACGTGCTAAGGCGACGGGGGCGCGGGCACGTAGATAGTAGACCCGTTCTGTGGCGTTAGCCCCTGCTGCACAGCAACACGTCTGTGTTTACCTTCTAGCGTCGCAGATGTACATTCTACCGAGACTGACTTAGCTGTTCATTCTTCTGGAGTGAACAGAATGAGAACAACCGAGTTAGGCGAACAGCAGCATTTTTTTTAAGAGAGCTTCGAAACACGGCCTGCATCTTTGAAGTTCTTTTCACAGTAGTCCTTTTTGGTTTACTTTAGATAATGGCACCCCTTTTATCCACAGCTGAGATGAAAGGCTGAACTGCACTGGGGCTATCAGTTATGGGCACATTTCGGCAACAGTTACATGTACTAAGTCAGCAAACCTTCGGTGCTATAGATTGTTACAGATGGATGGTTGGGTGAATGGAAGATTGGATGATTGATTGATTGATAGATGCATGCAGGCGTAGGTCTCTTCAAAACGCCGTCAGTATTAAAAGCCACTGGCCCTCAGAGTGAACCAAGGCGCAGGGAGGGGCCGCGCTGCAATGTACCTGGGATTGGATTCTGCTAACATAGCACCTCTCACAATAACAGGCTATTTCAGATCCTAGAATTGGCCTCCACAGCCCTGCCTTTAATTGGAAACAAAGTGGAAAGCTGCCCAGCGAGGATTCTGCCAGGCAGGAGCTGATCACGCAGACTCTGGGTGCAGGCCCACACGAAAAGGAAGCCCATCCAATCCGAGAGGCCGCTGTCTTCCGGGGTAACCAATGAGGTGCCTGGCACGCAGTGGTGCTGAGGAGGATGGAGGCGAGGCAGCTGGAGGAAGTATTTGGCAGACAGGGAAGCAAGACATGATTTGACTGCTCTCCGTGGAAGGAACTGGGTTCAGGCCAGTGTTTTTTTGCCTCTCCGCAGAGCTTGGGTCCTCAGGTTTAAGTGAGGTGACTGCATGGCGTGGAGGCAAATTCTGGCTACTCACTGCCTGTAAAATTACTGACTAAGTGTAAAAATCAGGACAAAAATTCAGCAAAAAGGTACATTTTAATGGCACCTCTGCTGATCTAAAGCGATAAATTAAAAGTAAATAACTGTCTGGCATAGGTACAAGTTAAAATACGCGTATGTTCGTTGGCTTGCATAAGACATAGTGGGGCTGAGCAAACATTCACATCCACCTTTGCTTACCTAAAGATTGAAAAACATACCAAACATATGCCTGTACCCCTTGTAGGAAGCTGGGTTTCTGTTGCAGGAAGCCTCCTCCTCACTTTCTGCCAGACTACTGATGCACTTTGACTTGCTGTGCCCTGTGTTCCTGCCAATCAGGTTCCCAGGGCCTGTGTTCTTTCCCCAAACTGTACCTTGTGCCCCCAATTGGCACCTATCTGGCCACATGTCAGTCCCGAGTAAAAGGTGCTATGGGTGTGTACACACACACACTCACTCACTCACACTCACTCACACTCTCACTCTCTCCCCCTCCCCCCATTACAGGCTGCGTGTTTTGATGCAAAACAAAGTGAAGAGTCTACATGGCACACATTACTATGTGCCATGCCTAAAACCCACTGCCTTGGCATAGGTCAGCCACCCCTCTAGCTAGGTGCACTATACAATGAGCCCTGTACCCCTACAGTGTCTAGACCATGGTACTCACAAACTTTCTCCAGGGGCCAAATTTACAGTGTGGTTTGTGGCCGAGGGCCGCACTGGTGGGGCGGGGTCAGTGGGGGCGGGGCTAGAGTATAAAAAAACTGTGACCATGAGGTCAAACACAGTCCATTGAGCCACCAGACCCGGCATAAACACATCTATCTATCTATCTAGCTAGCTATCTCTATCGATCTATTTATCTCTTTATCTATCTCTATATTTTTTTCTATTTATCTCTATCTATTTATCTCTATCTAGCTATCTCTATCTATCTATCTCTTTCTATCTAGCTCTATATCTCTATTTATCTCTTTTTATCTCTATCTATCTTTCTATCTTTCTATCTATATCTATTTATCTTTATCTATCTCTATCTATCTCTGTCTGTCTCTATCCATCTGCCTGTCTCTATCTAGCTGTCTGTCTCTATCCAACTATCTCTCTGTCTCTATCCATCTATCTGTCTGTTTCTATCCGTTTCTGTCTCTACCCCTATCTGTATCTATCTGTCTCTTTCTCTATCTCTATCTGTCTCTGTCTCTATCGCTATTGGTCTCCGTCTCTATCTCTGTCTCTATCTCTGTCTCTATCTCTGTCTCTATCTGTCTCTATCTGTCTCTATTGGTCTGTCTCTATCTGTGTCTATCCATCTGTCTCTATCTGTCTGTCTCTATCAATATGTCTCCATCTATCTGTCTCCATCTATCTATCTCGCTCTATCTGTCTCTATCTGTGTCTCTGTCTCTATATATCTCTCTCTATCTGTGTCTCTAGCTATCTATCTGTATCTATCTATCTGTATCCATCCATCTATCTCTATCTATCTGTCTCTATCTATTTGTCTCTATCTATCTGTCTCTATCTGTGTCTCTTTCTCCCTGTCTCCATCTGCGTCTCTGTCTTTCTATCTGTGTCTCCGGCTCTGTCTTACTGTCTCTCCAGGCGCTATTGTCCAAATTCTGAATGTGCTTACGTCGGCAATACCAAAGAGGAAGCTTCCCAAAAGGAAAGGCCCTTTAAAAGTCGCTGTGAAAGCTTACAGCTGAGGGCCTTTTGGGAAGCTTTCCAAGGGTGTGTGATGTCACAGAGGCAGCAGTAAACTCAGAAGATGGTTGCAGAAGCATACATTGTGAATACCTATTTAATATGTATTCACTATGTATGCTCCTGCGGTCATCTTCTGTGTTTACTGCCGGCCTCACTGGAAACACAGAAACGGCAAGGCAAAGTCCGTGGGCCACCAATGAAGGCCTGCTGGTCCGCTGGCGGCCCGCGGAATGTACTATGAGTACCGCCGGTCTAGACCAATTCTTAGACATTGTAAGTGCAGTACTGTCATTAAGAGTATATGCTGCTGGGAGTTTGTCATTACAAACTCCACAGCACCATAATGGCTTTACTGAAAACTGGAAAGTTTGGTATCAAACTTCTCAGCACTTAAACCCACACTGATGCCAGTGTGGGATTTAATGAAAAATGCACTCAGCGGGCATCTTAGAGATGCTCCCTGAAAAACGACCAGCCTCTGGTGGATTTCCTGACTGGTACACACCAGCCTGCCACCACGAGACATGTTTCTGGACCCCTGGGGTGGGAGCCTCCGCTCTCTGAGCCCAGAAACAAAGCCTTTCCTGGGAGGAGGTGTTCACACCTCCCCCAGGCCAGGAAGACCCATCTGTGGCAGTGGAGCTTCGAAGGCCTTGCCGCCTTTGTAATTCAACCCCCAGCCTCTCCTGCTAGCAAGAGCAGGTCCCCATCCTGTCCTCCCTCCTTTTTGGCGGGAAGACAGGCAGGAAAAAGTAGTCAGCCCAGAAGGTGTGCCCACCTCTGCCAACCCCACACCTCAGGTGGGGGAGGAGAGGTGAAGCCCACTCTTCAGTGCCCGCCATCTTGCAGATGGCAGGCACTCCCCAACAGGATTAGGGATTGTGCCCACTCCCCCACATGGGGTGAGCACACCAAGGGTGTAGTGACCCTAAAGTCAGTAGTAGTCCATTGGCTACTGACCTCGAGACCCCTAAAACGCCGCCTAAATACAGTATTTAGGGGGCAGACCTGAACCAAGAAGGCAGATTCCCGCAACCTACGAAGAAGGATGAAAGAAGATGCCCAGGAGAGGAGACTACAGAGAAGAACTGACTTGGCCCCAGCCCTACCGGCCCGTCTTCAGTTTCCAGAGATCCTGCGCCAAATGTCACCTTGTCCTGCAGCCAGCGACCTCCAGAACCCTGGGAGTACTGACTTGCCTTCAACAAAGACCGGATCTCCTGTGAACAGCAGCTCTGTTCAAAAGAAACTCCCAAGACAGACTCTGAGCCTGCTGAGGACAAAGAAACCCGACGTCTGCAACTACCACTGCAGCAGTCGCCTACAGCCCAAGTTTCAGTGACCCACTGGTCCCAGCAAAGTCCCTCAGCACTCCAAAGTCTGAGTCCACCATGGGTTGACCCCTCCTAGACTCCCCGACGTCGCCTGCAGCCTCTGCAAGTAGACCCCCCCAAACCGCAAGTGGCCTGGTACAGTGAAATCTGACCTCAAAAGACACCCCTACATCCAGCTGCCCTGCGCCCTAGAGAAGAGAACCCAAGGTGCACCTGCGTCTCGGAGCCCTCCAACTTACATACCCAGCCGTTGGTTCCTCCCGGAAGTCTTCCTGGACTGAGCCTGTAGCCAAAATCCCAAACCGGCACCCGACGCCAAAACAGCACCCTGCACCCAGCCGCCCCTGCAGGTGTACTTTGGGTGCTAACTCAGATACCCCTTTGCCCTGAGCCTAACACCAGGAGCTTTTCTCCCACAACCTTGTGGCCTGCAACCACCAACCGGAGGCCTCCTAACCTCCATTGGATAACACTGGGCCGCAGCACTCTACACCCAGCCGTCCTAGTGCCACTGAGGGTTTTTCAAGGGTGTATCCTTGAACCTGGGGAACCCTGGTTCTAACCCCAGAATACCAACTCCCACAAACATGTACTTACCTGTAAACCAATAACTCAATTTCCTTCCATAAGAGTGCATTGACTGCTTTTCTTGAAAATTGTTTTAAGTGTGGAGTTGGTTTGTAGGGAACATTGACAAAACTGCAAATGTGCTAAAAGTGATTTACTTACCTTTTGTCTAAGAAATGTCTCAGTGTGACATCTAGGCATATCACACTGATTAGCTAAAGTAATCTGAAAAGTAATCCAATAAGTAATGTACAAAGTAATCTGAAAAGTAACTGAACAGTACTTTCAAAACATTGACTTACCTGTAATTCAACCAACTGCATTTGAACCTGCATTCAATTGTAAAACATTGTATAAGTTTTTGCAAAGTAATATTTCATTTACCTGCACCAGGCTTGGCTTGGTTCTAGAAATAAAATAACTTAATAATATTTTTATACAAATCAAATTGGTCTGAGTTCAGTCTTTGAATATGTGACATCGTTTGCTAATTGAGTGTGTACATCAAACGCTTAACACTACCCTCTGATAAAGCCTTACTGCTCGCCCACACTACCCCAAATAGAGAGTAAGGTGATATCTACTTTTACCTCTGCCTACCTTTGGGGTTCCACTGGACTCTGTACACCCTATACCTCATTTTGGTATAGTATATAAAGAGCCAGCTTCCTAAACCCCTTAGTCTGCCTTCGCCTCGCTAGTATCTTTTATGGAACACATAACACTATAGCACTGGACTGCACTCACCTGGTGTGGGCTAGGAGGCAGAGGCATGGGAGGGTCTCTGTGCCGGTGATAACCTGCCAGAGTGAACCACACCAAGTAAACACCAATCAGGAAATGGCAGCCAGGAAACCTGAGCCAGATTACCCACTAACCGGTAAAGGGGCTGCAGGTGACTCACCAACAGTTGAATGCATCTAGGTAGAGCCAACAAGACATAAACACCAGTTCCTCATCTATGTTGGAGTTCATATAGTGAAACCACCAATGGGAAAATGCGTACCAGATGCTGTAACAAAAGGGAAACACAACCCAGGAAATTAACCAACAGCGAGGTACATGCCAGATGACTCTCCGACAGGTTAATACACGTTAGGAAACCACCAACAGGAAAAAATAACCAACAAAGTAAAAAAAAATGTGTGCTAGAAGCCGCCCGCAAGGGACACATATGCTATGTAATGTCCAATGGGGATAGGAGCTCCCGGTTTCAGCCAGTTTCGAAATGTGAGTGAGGTAATCTCTCCAAAGGCAAATAACAGGGAAACATTGTTCCAGGTAAAACGCCAACAAGAAAATGTACACCAGCTCAACCATCAATTCGCAAATATGTCTAGCAAGCCCAAAAGGTAAACAACAGGAAAGCATGCATGGGATAAACTCCAAAAAAGAAAGTGAGCTCCAGGTAACCCACAAATGTGGAACAATGTCAAGCGAACTCACCAGAGTGGAAACTATCCCCATGGATCTCATCAAGGTGAAGCTCACACACATCAAAATATCACTCATATTTGTACTGCCCAAGATCAGAGCATCATGACTCACTTTGTAGAGGGGGGAGGGAGTGCAGGTCAGACGTCTCGGGAAGCCTTCTTTGATTGGTTGTTCCTCTTATTCAAGTAAGGTTTGCCTCCAATTAACACCTCTAATGTCCTTGTCGCAATTGATGGAGGGGAAGGATTAAGCACTCTGGTTGCTGTCTGCAGATTTATGCTTGCAGTGAAGCTCATTGGAATGGGACATGATTGTTTTACCCGCTAATTCACTCACCCACGTCAGTGCTGATGATATCTAGTTCTAAGGGGGTCATAAGCAGGTAAAACTAACGTCATGACCAGGAAACCTGTCTGACTGTCATAGACCACACTTGGCAGAGAGGTTCCTAAATGTCCCTGACAGCAAAGTGGAACATCTGCTGCTTGACACCAAGTGCACCGCAACCTTCTAATCAACTCAAATCCCTGCATTCAACCATTGTCAGTCAATCAACCTACCTGCACCAAGGTGAAAAATTAGGAGTTGATCCTGACTGCAGGGTTATCCTTGACAACCAGATGACTTCAGTGGTCCACCATTACTTCTGCTTTCTTGGACACATCCTCTCCTGAAGCCACCTCGGAGAAGTACTCCACCTTCAACTCGGACCTGAATCAATTCAATCTACCGTGGACCGCCCAGACAGACAACTTCCCACCTCCAAGTAATGCAGAACAATGCTGCAGGATTGGTAGTGGGGAAGAACAACAAAGGATGTCATCTCACAAATAGTGAAATCTCTGCTCTAGCTCAGTGCTAACTCATGAGCCACCTCACAACTTCCCAACAACAAATTATAGCCGCACAACTCTGGATGTGCCATACGGTTCTCTGGGAAACGTCTTCTCCAGATCCCATTAGCCCACAGCAGGAGGTCAGAACTTTGTAGGTGAATAGCTTTTACTACAGCATATATTCAAAATTAGCATCTTTAACAATACCCGTACCTCACTGCAAAGCTGCCAAGCCTGCAATAAAGCTATTCCTATTTCAACAAAGTTGACCGCTACCCAACCAAGCCAACCACCTTATCATTAAGGAATTCCGCACCTCATTACAGTGCTGACAACTATACTAGAAGGCCAATGATGTAGCACTAAGACCAGCCATCTCACAACGATGACCTGCACCACACAGCACAGCCACGCATCATGCTGCAAAGATGGCCACCTTGCAGCAACGATCGTAGTCCATCGCCAAAACAAATAACCTCGATCGCAGACAAAAGCTCAAAACTTGTCATCATCATCATCAATACTTTCTTAATATTATAAAACGCATAAAAATACACGTAACAGCACAGACAAGCAAGGATAAATCACAGTTAGTTATACTCCAATTTAGAAATTTGCAGTAAACGTTTCATGGTATCAGTGTCACAGTATATGTAAAAAATATAAAATCATGTAAGTCATTCAACATGCTAAAGAAGAAACCATAAAGGGGTAATACTGTGGAGAATCTGCTATTAGATAGCAAAACAGTTGTACTCAATTGATATAAGAGCTTATGTGTCGGAGCTTAGATGACACTTGTCCTAGCTGAAATGCTTGGGGTAATGCTATTTATGTCAACAGTACCATATTATAGCAGTTGGCACTAATGCAAAGTGACAGTCTGCCAAAACTACTAACACAAATTTAAACTTCTAAGCAGAAAAAAAGGCTAAAAGATCTACCCTATGTAAGCCAAGAAGTTACCGTAGCGCTTTAGTTCTGATGCTCCTGCTCCACTGTAGGTACTTAGCAACCGCACACACAACGGACTCCTTTGCTGCTGGCGTAACATCCTGAGCACTACATAGCACTGCCTACACCCGAGTTGTCTGCAGTTCGGGAGGACCCAATGCTTGCTTGGGCGTTCGTATCCAGGGCAGAAGAAAATGAAATGCACTAAAGTGCAGTAAAGTTTCTTCCGCTTGCAAGCATACCAGACAAATGATGCTTGGTCAGATTTGGATTTCCATTCAGAGCAGAAAGACTGGAGTGGTACACTGCCATGCCGAAATTTGAGATACAAATGTCTAGTGGCTGGAATAAGTATGTAATCCAAAAAGGGTTCAAACACATTGTGTAGCTTGATATCAAGTAATCCACTGATAAGAGCAATGCACACATCCTGGTGTCACCTGTTAGCCCAGAAAGTGGTCTCTACCATTTCCTTGGATATATGTTGGATTGTCAGGCCAGTAGTCCCCAAGACCAAGCTGGAACGGAGTATCCTTAAAATAACACAACCGGCATGGCCAAGCAGCAGAGCGCGATGGCCGCTTGATCCATCGGCTCCGTCGATCCTGTCTCTTAGACGTCTATGCGGCACACCAATCCGGCTCCCAGGAGGGATGAAGCTCTCCAGGAAGCAAGGGGCACCAATCCCAACAACTCCAGAGACTGCGGGTTGCATACTGCCTGAGTTACGGATCCCGTCCGTTCTTCAGCGGCCTGTGGCGGTGCTGAGGCCGGGGACTGGAGTACAAGCGGCGGCCGCGGAGGTGACTGGGAGGTGTGGCCCCGCCCAACCGGGGCTCCCGGGTCCTGCTGGAAAAGTGAAGCGCCGTCGTCACTGTGTCTAAAAACACCTGCTGGGCACTCGACGAGTGGTGGCGTGCGACTTAAGGGTAATGACGGCACCGCGAGTGACACCCGGTCGGGGGCCGGTCGACAGTGGAGTTAAAAGGATCCTGGACGCCTAGTGGAGGTGCGGAGACCCTTGAAAAGCACTGGATACGCATTGGAGTTGGCGGCGGGTAACAGTAGAGAGCCGATCTTGGGACTGTGAACCACGCGACATTACCCCACCCCCGTCCTCGCAATCCTCCTGAAAACAGCAAGTTGGCGGCGGCGGATGTGCGGTGCATACCACTCTTCCACGGGGGCGGCACCCCACGGCGAATACTGGCACCCCTGCGGCTTCGTTGGTAGAGACCGAAGCACCTTGAGAAGCAGCAAAGCAGCAGGGGCGAAAGGGCCCAAAACAACCCAAACAAATACGTTGGATCGCTACACCCTCTCCAAGGACGCTCTGCAAGAACTCCACGCCAAAAGTAAATCCTCTGCTGACCCGGGAGGAGAGAGTCAGGAGCTGACACTAAAGGATGTCATGGACGCTATATCTGGAATTAAAACCACCCAGGAGCATAAAATGGATTCCATCTCGATCGAAGTGAACCTTATTAGAACAGACCTCACCAAAATCAATGAGAAAGTCAAGCAAGTAGAAATCACAACGACAAGCTTACTAGGTGATGTCACTCAGCTACAAAGTGAGGTACATGAATTACAAACCTTCAGCAAATCCACTGAATGAAAACTGGATGATTATGAAGGGCGTCTTCGGCGGAACAACGGATGGATACTGGGGGTGCCGGAGAAAGCTGAAGGGCAGGCCCCGCATCTCTTTGTGGAAGACCTAATACTGAACCATCTGCAGCCCAAAGGCCTCAGCAAATTCTTCCTCATCGAACGGGCGCACAGGTCCCAGGTGTACGTCCGAAGCCGGGGCCCCCCCCATGCCTGCTGTTAGCAAGAGCTTTAAATTTCCGGGACAGAGATGTGATTCTTCAAAACGCACAGAAAGGACCCCCGCTTCGATATGACAATGCCGAAATAACCTTTTTCCCGGATTTCACACAAATGGTGCAGAGACAAAGGCGGACATTCCTGGAGGTTAAGAGGAAACTCAGAGAGGGTGGGTTTAAATACTCAATGCTGTTCCCAGCGAGACTTCGTGTGGAGGCAGGAGGCAGAGCCCGGTTTTTCGAGCAACCAGAGACAGTCTCAGACTGGCTTAAGAGCCGGTCAGATCAACACCTCAACAGTCGAGACAGAGGTGAGGAATCAGCCTCCCGAAACAGGATGTGAACGGTCCCGATAATACAAAGAGACACCATCAACTCAGAGCGGATCCACAGCCACGTTGAGACAGGTACCCGGGGCCCCCCCGGGGCTGCCGTCGGATGGGAGTACTCTTCCAGTTCCTTTTAAATTAGAACTATGGAACGTGACTCTACTTGGGGGAACATATGGTTGCCACCGAGGGAGACGGGGAGACGAAGAGCGGCACCCCACGAAGTTCTTCATTCAGTTAACCTTTGGGGCGACAGGCACTCTGCAAGTTATTAATGGGCAGGTCAAAGCCCAGAGGGCAGGGAGGCATGGAGGGGGGTCATTGGTTTGGGGGTTTGAGTTTGTTTTTTGTTGCAATTCTCTCGACTATGCATATTGACGGCATGACAGAGGACATACAGACTTATTCTGGACCTAATGAATACACAGTGGAATAAGAGTGCTAGAATACTGAGATGGAATGTTAATGGACTTGGGGATAAAATCAAACGAAGTGTGGTCCTTCAATATATCAAAAGGCAGGCCCCTGACATTGTCCTGCTTCAGGAAACACATTTGGTAGGAAACTCCTGTAAAGTGATGCACAGATGGGGATACAACTAGTAGCACATGCGCGGTTCACAACTACCTTGCGGGGGTTGGTATTATGCTGAAAAACGAATTCCGCCTCAGTATAAGTTCCACATGGACAGACGACAGGGGCAGGAACATAGGAATCACAGGTTCCTGGGAGGGACGCACTATAACACTTCTGTCAATCTACATGCCACCTGGCCTACAGGCTACCACATTTAAGGACTTGGGCGCCATCCTGCTGTCACTGCCGGACAGTCTTTTAATATATTGAGGGGAGACTTTAATTCAGTGGTCTCGGGTAGGCTGGATCGCCATCCCCCACGCGAAATGGGACTATCTTCTCAATGGCTACTGGACTTCCTTGAGGCCCTGGGGCTAGCGGATGGGTGGCGAACATATAATCCTGATAAAATACAACATACCTTTCACTCCGGGGCACACCACAGCCTTTCCCGAATAGACAATATTTTAGTCCCCAGCCCGCAAATACCAAATATCCATGAAATCAGACACTTGGCCAGAGGCATCTCTGATCACTCCCCGGTGTGGGCACACATAGTCCTTAACCAAGTGAGGATGGGGAGATTAGCCCCAATTAACCCCTGGTACCTCTGGGACCCCATAATTCGTAGGGATCTTATTAAGGCCATGGATAGCTATTTTTGTAAATACGAGGGAACGGTGGACTCATCCCAGACGCTATGGGAGGCCTTTAAATCGGTAATCAGGGGTCAGGCCCTGTCCCTCACATCTCGACAGAAGAAAGATAAACTGAAGGAGATCTCGGAAGAAGAGGACAAGATCTATCGCCTAGAAGGGGAGATGGAAGTGGAGACCACGTCAGAGTCGCTTCACTTGCTACGTCTCAAGCAGGATGAATATAAAGCTCTGGTGACTGATAAGGCCAAAACCCTAGGGAAAGAGAAATTTGGCAAGCTATTCGGCCTGGGAGATGAGGCGGGGAAACTAATAGCCTGGCTTGATAAAAGAGAGTGGGCGAGCAGGCTAGTCCCAGAACTCAGGGATGCAGATAGCACTTCCATAACCGACCCACAGGAAATTGCGAATCGCTTTGCTAGACACTTCAGCGAGGTGTACACCACCGTGGCACCATATACTGAAGAAGACTCCTCCGAGCTCTTGCGAGACATTGCGCTCCCCACCCTCTCTATAGAGGAGCGTAAGTTACTGGACAGTGCCTTGACGACGGACGAAATAGCGCGGGCGATCAGATCGTTGGACTCGGGGAAGGGCTCTTGGTCCCAATGGCATTCCTATCGAGCTTTATAAATTCAGGCCTGATAAATTAGCCCCTTATCTAAAAGCCTAGTTTGATGAAAGCAAGGAGTGGGGGTGGTTTCCAATTGATCAAAGAGTAGCCACCATTGTCACCATTCATAAAGAGGGCAAAGCCAAAACGGACTGTGCCTCATACCGACCAATCTCACTCCTCAACGCGGAACCCAAAATTCTCGCCAAGGTTCTGGCTAACCATCTAGTTAAAACTATATCTGGCCTGGTGCACCCTGATCAGTCCGGCTTCATGCCACGCCGCAACACAGCTCTAAACCTGCGCAGAGTTCATGGAGTGTTGGGTAGAGCAGCCACGATACAAGAACCAGCCATACTTGTATCCCTGGTGCAACTGTGGCGTTTGATACTATTGAATTGCCTTATCTTCTGGCTGTGCTCCAAAAAATGGGGTTTGGTCCAGGATTCACTCAATGGGTACGCCTCTTGTATTCGATGCCCCTGGCAGAAGTTGTGGTCAACAACATTTGTTGTGCTAGTTACGTACTTTGTAGGCAACTTCCTCTGCACAACAGCGATTGCACCCACACTCAGAGTTATCAGATTGAATGAAAAAATTAACGAAGAAAATATCTTCAGAGCAAACGCTTACTCTGAAGACATTTCCTTCGGTTAAATTTTCATTCATGCAAGAAAAAGAAGAACAATAAAGTATCTAATTGTAAAAGCAACTTTAATGGAATCTATTTATTTCCAAATATTCCCTTTTATACTCAAGTTCCTACTGTTTTGGGTATATTTGAAGGATACACCCACTTGTGCTGACATTAGAAACTAAAAAGGAAGTGTTGTTGGCCCAACCTTCAGAGGAGAGGGTTCTTTTCCTCCTTGCCTGAATTCAAACATTTCAAAAGGGGTATTAATTGGCAGGCCATGAGTGTGTCACCCTAGTGATGGTCTAGTGCGGGAACTGCTGGGTAAGAGTTAAGTGCTGGCAATGCATGCCCTGGGTCCTTCTGAAGCGATGGTGGGACTGCAGCCCTGGCTGTATGGTTGCGGTGAAGTGATGGCGGAAAACAGCCTTAACCATGCAGCGTGAACCACGCGGGGCTGAACCTCGCAGGCGGTACCACGCATGTCTAAACCACGAATATGCCTTAACCACGCATATGCGTGGTTTAGTTGCAGCTCCTGCCAGGCGGAAGAGCAGGAAGTAGTTTGTAGAGGTTGTGGGGTAGTTTTCAGGGCCAGGAGGGGGGTAGTTTTGGGGCTGGGGGTCGGTGTAGTTTACTGGGCTGGGGGGTCAGGAGTTTTAGGGCTCTGGGCAGGGGACAGGAAAGGGGCACGTTTAAGGCTGAGGGGGCAGATGGGCTAGGGCGAGGGTAGGTGGGGTTAGGTTTTAGGGGGTGGGGGCTTGTTTTAAGGCTCAGGGAGTGGGCTGGGGTCGGAGTAGTTTTAAGGGGGCTGAGTTGTAGGGCTGGGGAAGGAGTAGTTTTAAGGGGGCTGAGTTGTAGGGCTCAGGGTAGGGGACAGGATAGGGGCAATTTTCAGGTTGAGGGGGCAGTTGGGCTGGGGTAGGAGGGAGGTAGGGATTTTAGGTTTAGGGTGTTTTTAGGGTTTAGGGCAGAGGGGCAGGAATGTGATCTTTACCGCACATGCCCATTTAACAAACATGTCTTTACCACAAAATTGCGTGGTAAAGGCATGTGTGGTAAAGACGCGGTCGGGGTTAGACCGCGTGATTAAGGCATGCGTTGTTGAGCCATGCGTTTTTCCATCACACAACCAGCGGTGGCACACCACTGATACTGTTGAGAGCTGGTAGCAGCTAGTTGCATCGCTGATATACGTGTTTGGTCACGCGCAAGTCCAGATCCATTGTTTATCAGTTCACCTGCCGAAAAACAAAAAAAGAGTCAGAAGGGGCACTGAGATGCCTCAAAATAACTGCAAGCCAAGAGTGCAATTAAGTAATCAATGTTTGGAAAGCTGTAGGATTGGCTGGTCAATGTCTAAGCCAATCATAAGTAATTTCACAGTGTGATCTCAATCCAAGGTGGCAACTAGATGGTTTGTTCAGGCACATGATTGCCGCAGTGCCAGAAATGGAAAACATTTAATCTGGGATGCCATAAATTAGGCTGCAAGATGAGGCACAGAAAGTGGGTGGAGTCATGGCCAGCAGAGGCATGAAAGGCAGAGTCTGACAGTCAATTTATACATGTATTAAACATCTGCCAAAATGAAATTGGCTACAAGGACAAATGTGACAGTAAATCTGTTCTGGCTCGCTAAATGCTGCATTTCAAAACTTCTTAGAGCATTGGTACACACAAAATATTTGCCAGGGGACACAAAGTACAGTCTGTTGTGTGACCGAGGGCCGCACTGATACCAATAAGGATGGCGGTAGGGGGTCTGGGTGGGTCAGAGATTGTGTAAGGAGGTCTTTTTTTTTCAACTAAACGGGCAAGCGTTTATTTGTAGGTTAATAAATCCTTGCCCGTTTATTTAGCATTTTATTCAGAATATTAGTCCTCAGCAACTAAACGGTAGCTCGTGCTACTGTTCACCAGTGGGGCCGCATGTAAAGGTCAAGAGTGCTGCCAGCGGACCCTGGGCCGTACTTTGAGTATCACTGTCTTAGAGGGTTAAGGTGCCTCCTGCACATCTCTTTTTATGCCCAGGACTATTTAGCACAGTATGAAATCTCTGGTGTTTAATGCGCATGTGCTGGAGAGATCTGTGTTTTGTTTAGTCACAGTTTTGACTCACAAAGTAGCATATACGGTTAAAGTACCTTATACAAAGCTCAGCATCTAACATACAGATCAAAGATTTATATTTTATGATGCGGACAGCTCAGTGGGTTACTGCTTTTGTCACAGAGTTAATTTTATTGGTTGCAGTTCACAAGTTACAATCCTAATATAGCACAGTGAGCTATGAAGGAGCATATGTTTAGAACCTTGTTGTTTTCTCAATCTTCCGTTTATCGGAGATAGCTAAAAGTGATACATTGGTTAGTAAGAACACCTTATTAGTACAGATAACCACAGTCACTGTGTACCTTTGAAAACCTGACCTTGTGTTTCTACAGACCAAGCGGTCATAACCTATAATGCATACCATTATGGATGATGTGTGACTTCTACATGTTGTAACGCACAGTGTGTTATGTAAGTGTTCCTGGGCACTGATTTGCATACTCGAATGATTCACTGTTTCTGATTAATGTGCGTGTCTGTGATGCAAAGCGCTCTGACACTGTACTTTGGGGAGAGTAGCGTTATAAAAGAAATTAAATGAAAAAGAAATTAGTAAGAGCTACTTAAATCATTCTTAGTGCAATTGCATGCCGAGTTCTCTCGGTTAACACTATCTTCTCATAGGGGGTGAGTTCTAGCTCCCTAGAGTAAGGCCAGTTCTCTAGTGTAACAAGCATTTGCAATGCAATAGGTTTCGCATTTGTGAGAGTTTACGCTGTTGGCATTGTAAATGGCAATGCCTTTTATTTATATGTTTTGATAATTGACACATAAATAAAAAGCATCGCCATCGCCATGTACAATGCCAATAGCTTAAACTCTTCTAAATGCAAGCCCTGTTCAAAGAAGCGGCCACCATTGTCCCAGGCTGCTTGGAAACTCAAAGCGCACATGGCGCTGAATGTGATGGAAAGCATGTCGTGCCTGCAGTAGGAGAAACTATTTAAAGAAAATAGTTTTTACATACTAAAAGAAGCTCACCTTGTAACAACCAAAGTAAAAGGGCCAGTCCTCATGCGGGGGTTGCGAATGAAGACAAGGCGGTACTAAGGAGGGACTAACAAGCCTATTAACGAATCAGAAGCCAGCATTTAAGATGGACAATGACACAAGCCAATGAAAAATATGGGCGGAGAGTGGTCGGGGCTTCTATTCCATAATCCAATACAGAATGCTTCGCAGAGCAGCGCATGTGATGCCCAGGCTCGACCTAATGAGGTATTTGCTCTGTAATTCTGAACTAAAATAACAGAGCCATGTTTCTGTGTACAGTGCCTACTTCTCTCGCTCCAGTTCAGAGAAAGTATTTAATGGGTTCAATCCAAGAAATGTGATTACTGCCAAGGCGCGACCTAAAAACCACCTCCCCTTGTGTAAAGGCACAGCACCTACATGGGTATAAAGAGCTCCTTTGGCCACAGACCAGCTCTGCTCTGTACAGACATCTCTCAATGGGTGAAGCCATTGTTTGCCTTTTGCTAAAAGGCTGCCCTCTGCGTAAAGGTCAGTTTCCACCAAGAAAGGCCAGCTCCATACTTAGAGGATGCCATCCTCGTCTAATGACAAATTCCACATGGGTAAGACCAGATTTTCTGCCTAAATTCCATTTCTTCTAGTTAAAAGAAGTGGTCAGGTAAAGAACAGCTCTAAAGGATAGAAGGACAGCTCTAAGGAAAGGAGAGCCTCTTGATGCAGGGCTTCTGCTCTAGGCGAAGGGCAGCCTTAGTGTAGTGGGGGGTAAGGGGAGGCTGCCTCTCCTTGGCAAGGAGCATCTTCAGGGTGATGAGTAAAGGACGGCTGTCCATGTCAATGGCAGTCCCTCTGGGACCAAAGGTGTGTCCTAATGGCTGAATTACAGCTACACATGGGTGTATGTCAGCTGCCTTTTGGGACAGGGATCCCCTGGAAAAAAACTACATTCTTTAGGTAAGAGCGGCCATATGCGGGAGGAGCCGGAATACAGGCGGGCGGGTGGGAAAGGGGGCAGGGGGAGGGTACTGAGGGTCGCCGGGGGTGATACATTGTTTTTTTCTTAATGTACCTGCAGCCATCCCGTTGCGCTCTTCTGCTCCTCTTCACCTCCTCAGAATACCCTGCGGCCAATCCTGAAGCTGCTCTCGCGCATGAGAGCAGCTCCATGATTGGCCCAAGTGCCCTCGATTGGTGCTCCAGGACAGACTGTGAGTCTGTGCCTGCTCTGTCCAATCCAGCTGCATTGCTGTGTTGGAGACAGTTTTCATTACGCAGGTGGCCGGCCAAACTGTCATGGACAGTGAAGGGAGTGCACCACCGCTCCCCTCAGTGCCTGTCGCTCCCAGGCCCCGCCCCCACGACTCTGCAGGAAAAAGGATACATACAATGAGCGTTGTTTTATTTTTCAATTCCTGCTGTTGTTGAGGCGCGATGCTCCTCCACTATAGCGGTGGAGACGCCGCTGTCTTCAGGCAAAGATCAGTCTTTCGGCAAAGATCAGTCAAGTTCAGGTCCTGGTCCAGGCCAGCTCTGTCAGTACGGTCAGCTGCTTTACATAAACAAGATGTCTGCTTCCTGGGGTGAAAACCCAGCCCTCGTCTTTAAGTCAAGAACCTTCATTCTGCACAGGACCCTGGGGTTAAGGTCCCTCAAGGGTAAAGGTCATTTTCTCTGGTCAAATGTTAGAGTCCATAATAAAGGCCAAACCTCACTAGAAAAGGGTATTCTGCCACTTCCCAGGTTAGAGGTGTGGCCCTCCAGGTGATGACCAGATGTGCTGGGTAGAAGTGAGTACCTCCGGGTAAGCGCTCCAGCTCGGCATCGTCAGAGTCAATCAGAACATACGATCTGTATGTTCTGATTGAGCCCATTGAGCTCACCAGTCCAATGTTTGCATGCGTACAGCCTTCATATTCACTATTGCCTAGCCTTGCATAGATTTGGTATGCCTAGTTCTATACCTATGTGCATATCTGGGCCCAGATTTACAAAACTCTCACACAACGCAGCGTAGCTCCCAAAACTGCTGTGCTGCCTTGCAGGAGAGGGAGAGCACCATATCTACAGAGATTTCTTGGCACACAATCAGGCTGCCAAGCGTGATGCACACACCTTTGCGCCATAATGCAAGAGTGTGCGCATGAGTCTAGCATAAGGTTTGTACTGGAAGGATACTCTCTCAGCAAAAAATGCTATGCATAGACTAACTTTAAAACGCTTCCCTCGTCAGATGTGTGCTGTACAGTACAGCACACATGCAAAGAGGGAAGCGTTAGGAGAAATAAAAGCATTTCTCCTTTTTAATTCCTGCTTCAAAGCGGCGTTAATTTCTGGCGCAAAACCCTGTCTACTAATGTTAGTAGATAGGGTTGTCATTAAAAAAACATGGAGGGTTACGTGAGAACACCCACGTACAACCCATGTAACGCCCCATTAACGCTAAGTAATGCAGCCCGGGCGGAGCTGGCGTTGTGCCATTACGCGGAGTTCCACGGAGTTGGAAAGAAACTCTGTGGAACTCTGCTCCACTCCCCTCCACCCTCCACACAAGACGTAAACGTAGGGGTTTCCATGGACGAGGACGGCAAGGATGAGGAAGGAAAGAAAGACCATGGCGAGGAGGAGGCAACCACAGCAGGTAAGTGCCTTTTTAAAATTTATAATTAAATTAGGAAGTGTGGAGGGGCCGGCTAACTCCGCTCCGCCATGGAGTCTGAGTTTTGCCTGAACTCTGCTTTCTCAACGGAGCGCAGAGTAGGCAGAACTCCGTAAATTCTGCTAGTGGAGCGGAGTTACCCGCCCGGGCTTAAGTAAAACACATATTGTGCTAAAAAGCAAATAACAAAAAAAATTGCTCTGGTGCACATCACTTTTGTGATGCAGACACAGTGCAAACTGTTTATGAATCCGGGCCCTGGTGTACTATGTTACTCACGATTCTTTACCAGTTTACTTCTGGAACTCAATTTGATCAAAAGAAAGCTTTTCGAGCAGCACTCTTGATTTTCATACATCAAAATATAAATGAATTTGCTTATGATCCATCAGATAACAATCGCTGTTTTTGTCCAAGTGTGTTTCTTCCGGAAAAGGATGTCTTAATGCTAAAAAAGACATAAATATGATCAAAATGAACACACTATCACCACTGTACAAATATGACTATTCCAAGTGTACTAAAATGTGAAGGGAAAAAATGGATTTACTGTGCACTGTGAGTAACTTATTTTCAGTAATATAGCGTTATGGAAATGAAGTACAATTTCTGCAGTTTTCGAAGATTTGTAATACGTTTATAGTTTTTAGCCTATTTGGGGTGCAATTAAAAATTCTTCAAACACATTAAAGTTAATTACAAAATACTATTTTTAATAGTTTTATCATGTCAAGTCAAGTCAAGTCAATCTTTATTCGAATTTATAAGCAAATTCATAAAAGATACATAATTGATCAAATATGTTTTAAAAAGTCCATTACATGCTACGTGCATGGGGATATACCTTACCTTCCATAAAATAAATCACTTATGTATAATAAAAACAGCATTAAATGGTTTGAGGTAGCCACAGTCTCATTACATTCCAACTACTTTAACAGTTTAGACCCTTGTTCTGCTCATTGTCTTTATATCTAAGGTCATCTAGAAAAATCAACACATTTCTTCTTTGTAAGGCCATTTTGATATAAGTATCAATAGTCTTAATGCCATTGATTGACTGATTATATGTTAATGTTAATGTTACTTTGATTTATAAAGCGCACGTATACCTGGAGGTGTCTTGGCGCTGAAATATATTTCTCTGGGATAACCAAAGAACACTCTGTCAAAAATTACGAGGCCAGCAGGATCTCTATTTATGAGCGGTCCTAATTATAGGCAGAGTTTTGTTGCAAATAACATCCTTGCATTCACCAATCAAGGTCTGAATGTGTTTAACAAGCGAAAAATTAAGTATATATAATTAGTTATATGTGACTTACAGATTCGGCCCCACATCAAATGTTGGAGCAAACTTCTAAAGGAAAAGCTTGGGACAAATTTCTAGCATTTTACACCCAGGCTTCCAATAAGGATCAAGTGAGTTTGTTAAAAACATAAACAGGTGCCCAAGGTTGAGATCATGAGGAAGGGAAAATGAGGACATTAGGTTGTGAGTATAATATAAAATGTTTCGGCTGAGCTAGTTAATTAACACTTTCTGGTGCCGGGAGCCGAGATGTGAAAGAGAGGCTGAATCAGAGAGGGGCACTTTCTTGATCATGAGAAGGAACACATGGTTGCAGCGGTTACACTTACGCTAAGGCAATAACTCGACATTTACACGTGTATTCTTTTCTTACCCTATGAAAACCCTATCACAGCTCATTATTGTCTTTTTACAGCAAAGTCGCCTGCGGCTTTTGATGGATCGCTGAGATCTTACTTACAGATCCAGTGATCGCAACCCTTGGCCATTGTTGAGGCTTTAGGAGGCGTGCTGAACCAGTGCTTAATTTGTAGAACATTAAGTGCCAGGGCTTTTGTCAGGAGGCCACTGCAGCTTGCAGCACCCATTACACCTGCTATCCTGCCAGTGACAATACAACACAACTACTAACCATCACACTCCTGTAACTGTGACAATTTCGACTATTTCAAGCCCCCAGAGTTCCAAGAATGGCTGGTAATAGTAATTTTTAATGTATACTGAATTAGTCAATAACTTTTGTTGTGGTCATCTCTAAATTAGCCAGACAGCGCCATCTAGTGGCAGAATGCACAAGCACCGTGTTGACTATTAAGTGCCATTGCTGAGCACCTGAAACCACCGGCTCTAATTAAGCTTTGCACTGAACTCTGACTTTTGCTGCATTATACAATACAGACAGCAGCCAGTGGGGCCATTTCCTTCCTCGCACTAGGGCCCATGACACACTGGCTAGTTTACTGCTGATGAGTACCATATCGACCAGTTGAAATATCGTGCCTGGTGCAACCTCAGCCTTTACCACTCATTCCTGATCACGGCCAATATTTGACCTAGAAAGGCTTGGGCAACTTCAGGTGCCTGAGTTCATGGACCCTTAAAACATTTCAGAGGACTGGGTGCTTTACAGAGATCTATGAGCAATCAGCAGGCCAAAGAATGCCCAATTCAACTTTCATCATTAAGAGGTCGATTATTGAAGCGCAATGGTTCCGCAAAATAACACATAATTAAAAAAATATATATATATGTTTTACTTGAAGAAATACAAACAATTTTCCACGTTGTCACAGAATCATGTTGTGCTGTATAAGGGAGACAAGCTTACATGCCTCAGGAACAACCAAACAGTTTTCCATTTGGTTCTCTGCACGCCCTCTCAGTCACTAGCTTGGTTGGTCCTACCCACAATATTGCTGAAGTCATATAACATGTGTACATTCAACAGTTTCTTCAGGCTGCACATATGTTCTCCCATTTTCTTGGGCACCCTCTACTTTCATATGTTTTTCAATAGTCATGCTCCAACCCATGCATCATCTCCAAGTAGTTAGATATGAAAGCACCACAATGAGACCCAGGGAACAGAATATACATTTGTATATGTTAAGGTCAGTTTCCACTTCTATGTCCAGTACTGTCATGTGTGGGGTCAAAGATATCTGCCTTTCTAACACACTTACCAGTTCCTCATGTATTGCCATCCAGAAGGGTTGGATCAGGGCACATGAACATGTCCATCGCTGGTCAGCATCTCACACAGGTGAGGATGCATGTCAGTTCCATTGTGTAGAATTGAGACCGGCATAGTATAATTTTTGGAATACTTATCAGCTGTATGTCGCTTGTAAGGAACTGCTCGTGGTTGAACTACGGATTTTACCCATTCCTCATCTTGAAGCTACCCCAGATCGCTTGTCCATCTCTCAAATCGCACCCGCATGTTGTCAGGCAGGTTGCCTAGCATAGTATAGGCCTGTCCGAAATTTAAATTACGCCGGCATAGTACACATAATTTTAGGAATTTCACATTACGCTTGCTACACAAAATTCCCAAAATTACGCCATTGCACCACTTTGTTTAACCCCTTCGGTGCTCATGACGGAACGGTTCCGTCATGAGCGTCGGTTGAGCTGTGCTCATGACGGAACCGTTCCGTCATGACCCCGCCCGCGCAAGCAGCGCTCAGCACAGCGGGGGAATCCGCCCCGCATGGAAGGGGTTAACTACTCACTATTCCAGGTTAAAATTTACAGTAAATGCACGGAAACAACAAAACGCCAGTCACTGTTTTTATGAAATTATACTTTGATAGATAATTCATTTAATATATTTAAATGCATCTTCACACCCAAAAGAGACATGCGGACACATTTTATGCTAAAATATATCACAAATTGCCAGATTGGCATTTCCTGTAATTTTGCAGAAGTTTTGCATATTAGCAAAAGCAATTTATGCAAATTTCACATAACCCTAGAATAGTATTGTATGTATATGAAACCATAACCTTTCTCATCAAAGCCATTAGTAGTTATGCCTCTAGGGGGAACTATCTTGAACCTCTCACTGTTCCATCCTGTAACTTTCTAGAGCACACTGAATTTGTAGGTACCCAAATTACTTTTATAATTCGGGTAAGGATTGATGCACACCTCTCCGATCATACGGCCTAGTTTAACAATAACTGTGAGGTCCGCGTTTTATATCCTTTTTAGGTCTCGCCTAACCCAGCGCATGCGCCGGTCTGGCGAGACATTTTGTGAGGGCTCCAAAAAGTGCTACCAGGCCAGCCTAGAGCTACAGTGCATGCGCGCGCGCGCGCCACGCTTGATCGCGATTACTTTCACTTTCGCGGCCGCTTTGATGTTTGATCGCGATCCCTTTGATGTTCTCCATGAGGCTTCAATAGATTGCAGCAGTTAAAACAAGCACTGGCATAGCCAATAGGTCTCGCTTTTGGGACCTTATAAGTGTTTAGTTATGTAACTGTTGCATGGCTAAACACTTATAAGGTCCCAAAGGCGTGACCTATTGGCTATGCCAATGCTTGTTCATTTTGGTACTTATTTGTCCCAAAAACTTTTCTCAGTTTTTTTGTCCCAACCTATCACTCTGGACATCTTGATCAACTAGACAGTACCATGGACAAAGCAGTAGGTATTTTCAGATTCTGACGCACAGAGCACACCAGAGGTTCCACCGCGAGGAAGGGAGGGCATCGTCTTTGTAGCTCTACCCATGATAACTTTTCTTAGTAGTCTAGTCAGTAGTCTACCATCAACTCGGATGGACTCAGTCATATTACCATACAGCAGGGAGGCGCCCAAAGTAAGCTGTTGCCCTAGCTAGGCAAATTACATACATTATCCAAAACATGTATCTCCAGTCCACAAAGTCAAACACCTTTTCAGCATTAAACGACTTTACCGCAAGTGACACATCGAGGCTTTCAGCATAAAATAGATAATTGTGGAGACAGCAGAGGTTCAGTCCGGTAGTTCTACGTGGCATCAATCCCAGCCATTGCGGGTGTAGAAAAGATGGTTGGTGAGGCAATGGCCAGTTGCTGAGCTCTCCTGCTATGATTTGTGCCTCAAAATTAAGGAGAAGGGTCAGTGGCACAATTGACCATGAATTTTTGGTGTATTTTGTTTGGATGCTGCCACTATTATAGTGCGGTGCATATCGAGAGACATGGACCAGTTCTATGTTGTGTCCGCATATAGCTGCACTGACTGGGGAGTAAGGGTATTTGAGAGATGTTTTTAAAGGTCTATCGGAAGCCCTATGGGGCCTGGAGCAATACTTGACCAGAGCGGGCTTATGACTGCGGCTATTTCTTCCATGTTCAATGGGTCATCTAATTTACTCCTACCTGTGGGTCTTAACCTGTGTATGTATAGACAATCCAGGAAAGTCATCAGCCTGGTCTTTCATGCTGTTTAGCGTGTTATATTATGGCCTAAATTCAGGAGTCTTTTCATCATTAACCCAAATTCTCCTCCTTGTTTCCAATCTCATCTATCCTTTTATATGTGTCCTACAATGCTATTAGTTTTCCTGATTTAATTCCCATTTCATTTATTCTTTTTCTTTCCTCCATATTTTATTCGGCAACTTCTGCAACTAGCTGTTTATATATATTCTTGGGTCGTGGTAGAGTTCTCCTCGTTTCTACATCTCGGAGTAAATGTCCTTCACTTTCTGCCTCTAGGACTTTTTCCTTTAATTCTAGGAATCTAGTCATGGAAGTCCATCCTGAAATCTGCCCAGTGGCCTCTATCCCACAGGGGAAATGCCAGCACGGCCAGGCCGGTACAGTCAGATAGTGTTAGAGTTAGGCAATCTGGTGAATGCCCTGACGCCTTGCACTGTTTAATGTATGGTGACCATGGAGTTATCGCGTCTGCGTTTTCACTGAAATGTTGAGTGGCGGCCATTTTGAAAATGCATCACCTGGCAGGCAAGCGTCCATTGCCCCCCTATCCTCACGGTCATATTTGGCTACCTAGTGTGAGCAGTAGCAGTGCAACTCGGTCTAGAAACCCCACAGAGCTCACCAAGTGCAAATATTCTTCTGACAGGAGGAAATACACATATGAATCCTGTTTTACTCCATACTTCAGAAGTGTGGCTATCAACGCGTGTAACATATTAAATTAGAGCTCGAAATGAATGGGATCAGTAATGATGTGATTATGTACCAACAAACAACAACAACAAAAAAATAATCGACTGTGCCAGTTAAAATAGTGTTTCAAACCATGGACAGACAGGATATGAGGACCATTGATCCGTCGCGGCTTGAATTAGCCGAAAATAGAATTACAGAGGAGTGTCTCTGAAACATGACTGACCATGCGAAAGTAATTACACTACCAATATGGTCAGGTGACCCTTGTTGTTGGCATGCCCATTTATTGAATAAATGTGCAGCACCTTCTTACAGCAGTGCTGTGCATAGCATCACAAAATACACACATTTTCAGTTGCAAATTTAAGAACTTGGAAGAAGGAAAGATTAAATCTGGACTCAAACCCCCAACTTGTGGGTCACAACAATTTCAAAGTGAGCACTCAACTTGCTGAGCTACCTTACCTTACTTTAAATAATAGTTCTTTAGTGATTTATGGTGCTGTAGGTAGTGAGACATACATAGACATGTTGAGACAACATTTAACAAATGTGAAGCATGACTTTCACAATACAATTGCAAGCAAACTAATTCAGACAACAAACATAAACAAGTTTTGGCAAGGCCAATAGGTCTTGGTTATTTTAGGTGCATGGGTTCTCAATTGTATTTAATGGTGATTGTAGCGGCGGCTCCTCCACTAAGCTGGAGGAGCATTGCCCCACTTGAAAAAAGGAAAAATAAAATGATAATAACTCAATTTTGTTTTTTGGTGCTGGCCGGTGCAGGGCTGGGCTGTGCCACGGGAGGAGTGGTTGATGTGTTGATAAGTGTGCAAGACAGTTTGGCTGGCCGTCTTGGACCGGTCAAACCATCATGTGCATTTTAGCATTTCTCCACCTGGCTGTGTTGTACAGCCGAGTGAAGAACTGTCCCAGGATCCCAATCCCTGTCTCAGCAGCGAACTAGGCGTTCAGACCAATCACAATGCTGCTATCATGCTAGCGAAAGCAGCGTCATGATTGGCTAGGGGAGTCTGGAAGCCTGTGTGCTTCCTGCTTCCGTGCGTTATGGACATTAGAAGGACAGACGAGAGGCAGGTAAGTGCTTTTGTTTCTAAACACCCGCCTCACCCGTACTATTCATTAGCAGCCACCATTGGGGGATTGTGTGGTATGCTTTGATGCACAGATACAGATACCCTTATGCAAAGCTTTTACAGACTGAGATGTAAGAATGCACAACTCAGTGGGCGGAGATATGGGTGCATTTATGACATGAGGATACACAATGCTTAATTGGAGCCAGTAGCTGCAAGTGAGGCCCACCGGCCCTCATTTTTGGGAACCAACTCTTATTTTTTCTTATCGCACTTTAACCCAGAGGAAGAGAGAGAAAAACACACAAGCGGGAAAGGAAGAGAAAGATTGAAAACCATGACAAAGAAAAGAGGCAGGAATTAAGAATAACATACAGGAAAACTTGGAATAAAAGGGTGTTGGATGAAAGAGGCATGAGGAGAATTCCAAACTATGCAGCCTTAGCATTCAGCACCCGTAATATTCGATAGCGCCGGCATCTGGTTTCTGAGCAAAACTTTGCTACCCGGCACATATTATTGTAGAAATTAACAATAGTGGGTGCATGAATGCAAAGTCAATAGATTAGCACATCAGTGTTAGCACATAGCAGAATAGATAGAGTGTGAGTGGATGAATGAATTGGTGTGATTGTATACACACGGATCTCACCATGTAACCTCCCCTCACTACCCAGGTGCACTATTGCACACAGTTAACTCCTCCACCTGTCCTCCTCATACCCTGTTCTGTACTCTATTGTACCTCTATCAAGCTGCTCCCCTATAAAGACCTCTTGGGCTACCATCCTGAATTGCCCTGAACACTTCTCTCCTCCCACATGTCAGAAATAGCTCAGGCCATTCCCGCTCCAGCCCCAGGATTTACCCAGGGTTCATCCAGGTTGCTTCACCCCATGTGCGCTCAAGCATTTCCTCTTGACCAGTGCTTAATTTGAGCCGGTGGTTTCTGGTGCTCGACACTGACACTTGAAAGTCAGCACCAGCGCTTGGGACAGCCTGCCACAAGGTGGTGCTGTCTGGCTAGTTTAGATATGACCACAACAACAGTTAATTATGAATGCAATATACATTAAAAATGACCATCACTTGCTGCCCAAGCCATTTTTAGGTCTCGCCTGACCCAGCGCATGCGCTGGTCTGGCAAGGCTTTTGTGAGGGCTCAAAAAAGTGCTACCGCTGTAGCCTAGAGCTACAGTGCATGTGCGTGGGCATGCGCGCCTCACTTTCGCGGCCACACGGCCGCTTTGATGTTTGATCACGATTGCGATCACTTTCACTTTCGCAGCCCCACGGCCGTTCTCCGTGAGCCCGTTTTTTTTTCTCCTGTTTATTACTTCTATGTAGTAATGGTGGCACCCGTGCGCCGCCATTACTACAGAGCAGTAATAAACAGAAACAAGCATTGGCATAGCCAATAGGTCTCACTTTTGGGACCTTATAAGTATTTAGTTATGCAACTGTTGCATGGCTAAACACATAAGGTCCCAAAAGCGAGACTTATTGGCTATGCCAATGCTTGTTGTAGCTTTGGGAGACTGAAATAGTCTAATTTGTCACACTTGTAGCAGTGTGATGGTTAGTAGTTGTGTTGTTACTATAATTGGCAGCATAGCTGGGCCAATCTGTGGTGCAAGCTGCAGTGGCCTCCTGACGAGAGCCCTGGCAGTCATGTTTTTATAAATTAGGCACTGCTCTTGACTTTGAGGAGCGTGAGGTATGGAAAATGTCTGAAAGTCCCCTCACCCGCTGTGGGCAGGGCAGTTTGCTGCCAGATGGCAGTGGGGAGCACCACAGGAGTCAAAGAACGTTCACTTGAGCAGAGGGTTCAAGAAAATAACGCATCGACAGAGATGTGTGGCAAAATACCACAAACAAATGCCGCGGTCAGCGGCTGCCACCACCCTCGCTGCAAAGCCTGCACCATGCTCCCACTGAGCCATGGTGCCTCTTTTCATCAGTGGCATAAAGACTGCACGGTGCTATGGGTATTGTAGGTCATCACTGTAGCCAGGCACTCAATAGACGTCATTGGTGGCTAAAGCTGTATCTGCAGTGGCAGCCATTTCAAAACCAGGCATCAACTTGTGCTGGTTGAGGACAGAAAAGGCGGCCAAGGCTGACACATTGGAGTGCCACAAGATGGATGCTGCACTGACCTCTGCCTCAAAGGAAAGGTGGGACATAGCTGTAGAATGGGACACAGGCACGGAACGAAGAGAGGGGATGAGCGTGGCAGCCTGCTCAAGCCACATCTATACCATGCACTGATGATGTCGCCACTGAAAGCATCATTTCCCCAAAACCAATGGCACATTTCCACTGTTAGGCAATGATCCCATTGTAAGATGCTAAGGCCATGTGTTTAAATAGTCCATGCATTGTAACGGAGGCACGCGGGTTAATGTTAGCAGGACACGGGTGGACGTGTGGCATTGCCAAGGCATGAATGGCAATCACAGCAACTACTGACTGTAACGTGTGCTGATCAACATGGCAATGGCACATCCAGCAACCAATAGCTGCTGGGGCTCACCTATTGCCCCCCTCCCCATGTATGTATTGATAGATGGTATAGGCAGTGAGCCAGATATAAGTGTCAGGCGCCGGACCAGCAAGGCGTATCATGCAGCAGAACAGTAGCCCAGCGGCTTCTGAGACCCATAACAAAAATAATGTTAATAACTATTACCATCTCAAAAGATTAAAGACAAACCCGTGAGAATCTTTAGTCAATTAGAGAAGACACAGAAATTTCTTAACACCAAAAGCTTTAAATCAAAAAGGAAGTGGTAAAAGGGAAAAAGAGGAACTCTGAGACATAGGAAGTCTACAAGATGGCCAACCATTAGGATTGGATCTCTAAATTGTGCAAACTGGCTAATTCGTTGAGAATAAACCTTAAAAGCTAGTCACGCACTCAAGGACAAATTGTGGAAAGACCCCTTTGCCTTGTATACTGAGTAAAACTTTGCCAGGAATTCTATCTCAGATTACGGCAATTCTCAATCACCATCTCAGCACAACGGAATATTTATTTCGAAAAGTATAGCAACAACTTCTTCACACTGGACTATGTTATTGATTAATAATAATTCCGTACAAATGCTTTTAGACTTATATACTTGGTTATAAACTTTGCTTCTTTGTTTTTGTCTACAAATGTATAAATTAATGCAAATTATATTCACAAGATTAGGGACTATAATAATCATAGTAAAATAAAAGGTAAATAGTAATGTACTCTTAAATATACTTGTATTTCTCTTTTTTTACATTGTGTGCTAATTGCATAAACCGCACATTACTAACTTTACAGAAGAGATATTCATACATTCACACTATGTGCAATTTTTGCTGCACCAGACACGAAATACTAAAAAAATATTTAAATCAAGCTTATAATAAACAAAATTTTCCAGTTGTTATTCTTGGAATCATTCCTGGTTGTATTATTTGTGGTGGGCAGAGGAGTAATACCAGTGACCCTGCTGGCAGCAGGACTAGGGACTTAGGGCCCCGGGCACATCCTAGAGGTCTGGGTGGTGGGGCTGCATTACTCAGACAGGTATGACTGAGGGAACAGGCAAGTTAGGCCCCAACATGTGTGCCTTATGCAGGGCCACTGGAATTATGAGTTTGTGCGGCCTCTGCGATTTTCGCATATTTTAGATTTGCCGCATTTGTCACATAATCCGCAGATTTTAACCAAAAAAATTGTTTCGAGCTCAAACTGGTCAAAAGTTACTCAAAATGCAGTGACATATGTTCCTGCACTGCGAAAAGCCCTTTTCTATAGGTGGACTGGTCACCTATCTGTTGCTTATCACTATGTTTGGGTGTCAAACTGGTACTAATTAGGTGCAACCAATGCCCAAACAGTGTTACCAAGTTTAAAAATGATGAAATAATGATGTAACAGTGTTACGAAATGTGGCGCATTATGTTGCATAGTTTGCCTTTTTTAATGCATCATTCACTCAAGCCTGTCGCATAATTTTGCCCTATCTTGCCGCATAATTCCAGTGGCCCTGGCCTGCTGGTACGTTATCTTGCATTTCGAGTGGGACTTCCAGTCAATGGCTACAAGCCCTCAATATACCACAAAATGCTTCTCTTTTATTCTACTTATTTTTGCAAGGGACTTGAATTCTGCCTCCCGCCAGAGACACAAAACAGAAGCATTTGTTATGCGAATCGTCCCCCAAGGGTATCTTGGCGCTGAACAGATGCTTATTTTAACCCCACAGTACTCGTTTAATCGACCTCGGAAGGATGAAAGTCTGGGATTTGAATCTCCGACCCTGAGGTCGAACACAAGCCCCTACACTGGGCGTATCTGTCCCCTGAGCCACCAGCCCCGGACCCCACTGCAGACGCTAGTTTCGGGTTCCGGGAAACTGCTGTGTTTTTGCCGGTGAGAACGCTCCTCTGGGCGGGCAGACTGTGGGCTGCGCAGGGCGATAACAGCGCTCGTGGGAAAGTTTCCGTGACAGCGACCACCGGGCTGCCAGCTGCCCTGATATCGCCTGATGACGTAGACAAACATGTGCCCCGCCTCTCGGAAAATCGTGGGCTCGCGCTGTGCTTCCCCACTGGGAATGTTTTTCGCCCTAGGAGGAGATACCATCAGTACTTGTAATGGGAATATAGACATGCTGGTACGGAATTCCCGGGTGCGTGCTTACTTCTAAGAACTGGCGGTATTCTCCAGCATGTAGTATTGCACCTCTGTTGAGAAATGCAGAGCAGCATGCTATGAAAGCGCTTCGACGTCTCGTAAGCGCTAAGTACAAGGTGGCAGATTTACAAGCCCCATGCGCCACTTTTGCGTCACTTTTAACATGGGAAAAGTGACGCAAAAAATTGGCGCAAGTGGCTTGTAAATCTGCCCCAAGGTGTTCTCACTCCCTTACAACATAAAGTGCAGGTACTCGGAACCTGACAGTGCCGGCCCGTTGAAAGCACTGGATACAATTTGAAATTATGTTGTAAATTAAACAGAATCTTAAAACGAGTGGGAATGATAGGATGCCCTTTTTAACGACGGTAAGTGACTTCACACACTTTTTAGCCAACAGTGGCATCACAGGAAGTGACATCACATGAAGTTTAACCCCAATTAAAGGACTGTATGCTTTTTAGGTCTCGCCTGACCCAGCGCATGCGCTGGTCTGGCGAGACTTATTGAGAGGGCTCCAAAAAGTGCTACCAGGCCAGCCTAGAGCTACAGTGCATGTGCGCGGGCGCGTGCGCCGCGCTTGACCGCAATTACTTTCACTTTCGCTGCCGCACTGCCGCTTTGATGTTTGATCGCGATCACTTTCGCGGCCCCACGGCCGCTTGGTATAGCCAATAGGTCTCGCTTTTGGGACCTTATAAGTATTTAGTTATGCAACTGTTGCATGGCTAAATACTTATAAGGTCCCAAAGGCGAGACCTATTGGCTATGCCAATGCTTGTTTCGTAATTGGTTAGGGGATAGCAGTGTTAATAAACAGTGACTGAGGAGAGGTGCAAACAACTCATGAAGTTCAAGGTGGCTGACTGCGGCAGAGACCACTCTGAAGCATATCCCGGCTGTGTGAGAGGCAGCGGAAGCCAGGAAACACGACGTGGAGGCTGGACTTGTTACCCCCGGGGGACAGAGGTGGGAACTGGCATCAGAGTTGGGTATTTTCCGAAAACTTTGAAAGCTTCAAGAGAAAACATTTGGGGAAGACCTCGTCCCTGCCCATCTGTGTATGAGGGGTCCCTTCCTCCCCACAGAGTCCATAACTGATGTATCCCCTCCCCCTCCATCTCCCCGAGAGGTCCGAATTTCCATCTATGCCACTCCTAGACCACTGGAGCTTCACTCCACGGGTCCCTAATGCTGTCCCGTCACCATCCGACACCTCTTACCGACTTCTGTATTTTCTAGCGCAAGATCTTCTGCCCATGGGACAATCCGGTATTCCAGCGCACCATCAGACAGTGTGAACAGGACCTCAGAAGTACAGAATTCTACTAGTTCTTCCAAAATTGACCTTCTCGGAATACTCCGCTTGTGAGCAAAGTTGAAACCTTTCCACACCCTACCTAGGAGCTGGACCATATAGATGGGTAGCTGCCTGGAAATTGGCACATTTTGGATTTACATGTTATCAAGAGTTTCCCCTTTTCCTATGACTAAGCATTAGTAGCAACACTCCTGTCCATTTCTTGCTCCTGGTTGTACCTGACCTGGTCTTCCTGGAGCAGGAATTGGGAAGGATAAGCTGCACCATCAGGGAACAGCACGATCAGCTGTGGAAGGAAGCTGGACCAGTCCTGGCAGCAGATGAACAGAGGGGCCTATGGGGTATTATTAAGGCTCCCAGTTTTCCGTTTTTACTGATTTTTACAGATAAATACAGACAGAAAAAAATGTGTTTCCTGTTTGTATTTGTTTTTAAAAGCGGAAAAATGCTGAATATTGTGCTTCATGGGGGAGACTCTCCATGCTGTCTTTGTCAACAGCTGAGCAGACAGCATGGAAAGTTAAAAAACAGGTTGGGATTTCCCTAAATACAGGCATACATTACCTTATAATTGTATTATAACCTTGTTATTTACCTGTGGGTGTAGTGTTTCATTATATTTGGCAGATTAATTTGCTAAAACACGACAGGCACAAGAGTGTGAGTGCATGTTTATCAGGAAAATAAATGTGGAAACATACCAATTCACAACTCCATTTATTCTCAGAAAACAAAATAAATAGGATAAATACCAATGAAGTGGCCCCAAAAAAATATGGATAAATACAGATGGAAATGTTAAAAAATGAATACCATGAAACCGGGAGCCCTAGCTATTCTCAGGAAAACTGGCATCAGAGTTGGGAGTACATCGATTTCTGGTGCTATTCTGGAGCTTAGCGTTCTATTTTGTGAGTATTGTCCTCATGTTTTCTGGAGATATCATAGGACTTGTCCTCGAGTGGCTCCGTGGAGGATGCAGAGTACTCTTGAAATTGATCCTTTAGCTATAGGCAGCCAATGAAGGGCTTGGAAGACTAGTGCCATGTGTTTCCTGGGACGTAAGCAAAAGAAAGGTCTGGTTACAGTATTCTGAATCTGTTGCAGTGCGCGTATCAAGAAGCAAGGGTTGCCAAGGTATAGACATCTTGCATTATCAATTGCAGAGGTCACAACGGCCAGGACAGCTTGTAGCTTTTTTTTGGTATCCAAGATGGTGGACGATGCATCTCAGTCTTTTAATTGTGTCCTTTAGACTTCATTGGTCCTTGGGATTAGTGATAGACATGAGTTCATAGGCACTCTGAGGTTCTTTGTTTCTCTTGATGTTGGTGATGGGGCATCAAGTTCCTTTGGCCGTACGGCCGCATTTACTCTTGCAGTGTTACGTTTCAGGTGGTCATTCGTCATTGATGCTTTCAAGCATGAAGGCATTCATCTTGTATTGATGTGTAAGTGTTTTTTGGATTGTGTGTTTTGTGTAGTTATAGCATATAAGGCTGAAGGATTTTATCCGGTCTCCTAATAGGGTTAAGAGCAAAGGTAAAATAGAAGAAGACAGATCATGGATCACTGTGAGACGGCACGGGGCAACGTCTTTGTGGATTTTAGGAGTATCTGAGAGCTAATGGTAATCCAAATGGCCTCCTCGGCTTCACGAGTACGCGCAACTCTTTTTCAGAGAGCGTTTTAGAAGTGGGACGAGACAGTTGGCTGACTGTGTCTGCCCTTATGGCGATGCTGTCTTTTGAGAGAGAACTGTTAGATACTTTGACTCTTGATGGGTTCTCCAGGTTTTCAAATTCTTTGGGGATAGCATTACAGAATTGTCTATTTCACCAACAGTAGGAATAAACCCCGGAATGACTATCTTTCTGTGATAGAGAAGTGGCTCACTCTGTTGAACGTGAAGTTGGATTCCACAGACCAGTGACTACTTTTCCCTGTTGAACTGAGAGCAGGCCCATGATCATGGCCAGTGGTGGTTATCCCTAGCCCCTTCACCTCCTAATAAGATTATTCCCAAGAGTAACTACCAATTAACCATGGTATAATACCCAAAACTGACTATCCCGCGGTGCTTAGCCAACTAAACTGTTATAGACAATAGCCTGGTGTGACTATTTTACCCCTGTTGGATTACTGTGTGCATCACCTAAAGGTGGTTGTCCCACCCGATTGGGAATAATGTGGGCTATACCTCAGTGCGGCTATGACTATTCATTATGGTACTGGGATTGTGACTATAATCGCCACTGACGTATGCTGCTGATGGCGGCAACGGGACAGGGGGTACGCGGGAGGTAGGCTTTCAGGTAATCAAAACACTAAGAAAGAAAACAGGAAGCAAGATTACTTGGTAGGGCATCAATATCAGTTAGATTTTGACAGACAACAATGAGGGAAAATTAATTTTCCCTCGTGGTCGTCTGTCGAATCCCCCCCAACCAGACCCCACCACTCCACTGTTCTTTACCTGTACGAGCCACGACTGATCAACATCCTACTTTGTATACTCAGAACTGTCGGCGGGACTCAAATTATGAATATACACATATCACATAGCTTCCATAGTTTAAAAAAAAAACTACACGTAAATACAAGTCATTGAAGTTACACAACTTCACAAATCTGACCTAGAACCCTCAGACCTCTCAGCGACATTTCCATCCCTGTTGCAGTGGCAAACCTGACATGAGATAAATGCTCACACAGGCTAAAATATGGTCTACTGTGTCCTTTTTACCATACACGTTGGTACTATGGGATTGCTTCTTGTTTACCCGCCCTGCTGTGAAATGACTAAAACATCTTATTACAAGATCAGTATTCATACTGGTTGACTCCATAGGAGTCCAAAGGCTGACACTTGCAACCCACTCCCCACGCCCAAATCATGTAGGGGCATATTATCAAGCACGGCGTTAAAATTATCGCCGCTTTAGGGGCAAAAAACTGCCGCTAAAGCGGCAATAATGGGCTTGATAATATGCCGCAGAGAATTCCCATAGAAGCCCATGTTGACACCAGAACATGGGCTTCTATGGGAATTCTCTGCGGCATATTATCAAGCCCATTATCGCGGCTTTAGCGGCAGTTTTCTGCTGCTAAAGTGGCGATAATTGTAACGCCGTGTCTTGATAATATGCCCCTTAGTTTCTTGGCACAAGATTACTCAAGGGAGACTACTTTTATGGAAATATCAACACAAGAAAGACCTGGTGTCAGCTAGCCACTGTCTTCCAAGACTCTGGATGGTCTACAAAAGGAACAAACACAAAACAATCTCTTTGTTTGTAATGAAAACCTGTTTTTCTCTCTCCCGTTCATAGCGCTGTAATAAGCTGAAGTAAAACCATTGGGCTGCTCAGTAATATCATTTTATGGATCTTGGACAGGATTAAAAGTGAGTTCGGATTCGGATGACACTTAAGATTTCTGCAGCAGGAGGGTTTATATATTGAGTTATCTTTTATCTTACCACAAATTATATACATATTCAATTAAAAAAAACAAAGGTTAGAGTGACGTTTTAGTTAGGTGAATATGTCAGTGCCAGCATAACGTTTGAACTAAAAAAAACACAGAAAATCACCAGTTATAGTTAGCAGAACTAACTATAAATTGCGCTCCCACCATGTACTGCTTATGACCTCACATATTACATCACTCATCATGACATGTTCTATGACATCATTTAAGACATCACTTTTGACATCTCAAACGGCATCAGGGATGACAACACTGATGACCCCGTCCCACACTGGGTCCAAATTGCATAAAAATAGGAAGGGGGCGTGTGACCTTCTTGGGCCCCGGGGACCGCATCCACCAGGTCCAATTACCATAACTTAGTTGGGTGGCCCCTCTCCCTTAAAACGTATGTTACGCCCAGGGATGGGGTCCTTGGGGCCTACAAAGGCTTGGAGGGAAGTACTACCCGGGCCGCCCTTTTTTACCATTTCGCCCCAGGGGATCGAGTAACTGGGCTCTTTAATGGCTCAAGAGGGGGAGCCATGCAGCACTGCTCCCTTTTTTCAAAGAAATCGTCCCCAGGTGTTGGAGTCCCCAGGGCGTACAAAGGCTCATTGAGAAGGGCCGCATGTCCCCCCTCCTCTCTCATATGTAAGTTGGCACAGGGCGATGGGTAGCAGGGCTGCATGCCCCCCTCCCCTTTTTGTAGGAGTTGGCCCTGGGAAAGGGGGTCCCAGGGCCCAAATCGTCTCTGGAAGGGGGCCCCCACTCACACTCCAAATACTTTAAAAAAAAATGGTGGATGCTGTTTTGTTTTGAATTTTGGGATTTTGCTGCAATCCTGCGGGAGTCCCTTAGGATCACGTCAAAAACAGCAGTAGTTTTACATTTTGGGCCAAGGACGGCCCCTTTGGGTCCCCCACACAGGGCCTAGGGGGCAGGGTATCCCTACCCTGACCCCATATCTTTTATTTTACTTCTAAACTTCAGGACAGGGGACTACGTCCTTTAGTCCTGTAAGGGCTGGTAGCAACCATTTTCTTCATGTTGCCGGCAGCCAATCAGAGTTCTCACTACTGAGGGAGTCTGAATCCCACAGGAGTGAATTGGCCTAGGGGAAATAAAGCTCCTTGGGTCAATCAGTATGCTATATATTTTTTAAATTGTGTACGCAGAACTCTTGCAAGAGTCTCTCGAAGGCAACCGTCTAGATATGCAAATATTTTTCTATCTCAATTTCTTAAAAATGACTGAAAGGATTTACACCAAATCACAAAAAGCTCTCTTTCTGGTCCAAAATCTAGCTTGCTGCCAAATCTGATGTAATTGTGATCATCATTTTTTGCGCTAGCAAAAACTAGGCATAGAAGAGCACTTCATATATAGTGGATATATTTATACATATTTTTTTTTTTCACTGAAAAAAGCAATGGTTAAAATAACGTTATAATTAGGTGAATTTGTCATTGAGAACATTAAAGTTTTCAACTCAAAATACCACAGAAATGCTCCCGAACCTATAATGCCCCTGGGAGCCCATCCCCCGGGTCCACTCATTTCAATAAAGTGGAGGACTCCCCCTTTGCCAAGCCTTGTCATACCCTGGGTTTCCCATCCACTACGGCCATTACTAAAAATAAAGTCGAGGGGGGCCCTGTCCTTGAGCCTTGTTAGGCCCTGGGTTCTCCCAGGGACACTCATTTCAATCAAGGGGAGGCGCGCTGTCCAGCCCTGCCTTCCCGAGCTCTGTTAGGCCCTGGGACCCCATCCTCACCCCCGTCCCCAAGCCTCATAAGGCCCTGTGGATCCCTTCATCCAGAGCCTTTTTTTTATTAGTGGAGGGAGGCGTGTGACCCCCAACCCGAGCCTCTTTACGTTCTGGGGACCCCATCCTCCAGGGCCATGAATATATGTTAAAGGGGGAGATGGACCACGCCCAGAGTCTTGTAAGCCCTGGTGACCGCATCCCCCAGAGTTGTTTGCTTTTTTATTAATGGGGAGGAGGAGGAGCGCCATGCACCCCCCACAAGCCTTGCTAGGCCCTGGGGACCCCATTACCCAGGGCCATTTCTAAAAATAAAGTGGAGGGCATTGAGCAGCCCCCGAGCCATTATTGGCTCTGAGGACCCAAAAATATAATACCTACTGGCGGTTGCTAGTAGGCAGTTATAGTTAGGACCTAGTTTCCATTGGAAAAGGGCTTTTTGACTTGCCTATAACTTTGGCACCCTTTGACAAATCTTCATTGCATTTTCCCAAAAAAGTGTGCTGTGATTCTAGTTGTGCATGGTAAGTTTCGGGGTGATCTGTCAAGCGGGGCCCAAGAGAAAAGGGGGGGGGGTATAAAAAGGTGAATTTTCCATGTTATTTCCTATAGTAATTTTGAACAAGACAACAGCCTGAACTGCTGGACGGAATTACACCAGATAGGTAGATCTTGGTCCAAAAAGAGCCCAGGTTGTTACTTGGTGTAAATCTGTTAAGTAGTTTTTGAGATATTAACTAAAATCCAAATTTGTATATCTAGGGACGTGGATCTTCCAGAGATGCGGCAGTTCCAGTGCAGAGATTATTAAAGGGGTCTGTGTTAGTGGCTGTATGGGTGAATGAGTGGTTGTGCGAGTGCTTCTATGGATTTGGGAATGGGTATATAAGTGCTTATGTGGGTGTGTTAGTGGATGCATGAGTGGTTGCATGGGTGAGTGAGTGGTTCTGTTGACAGGCTGTATGGGTGAGTGAATGCGGGTGTGAGTGGCTGTGTGGGTGTGTGAGTAGCTGTATTGGTGAGTGAGTGGGTGTGTGAGTGGCTGTATGGGTGAGTGAGTGGCTGTGTAAGTGACTGTATAAGTGAGTGAGTGGCTGGGTGAGTAGGTGTATGGATAAGTGAGTGGCTGTGTTAATGGCTGTATGTGTGAGTGAGTGGGTGTGTGAGTTGCTCTGTGGATGAGTAAGTGGGTGTGAGTGGTTGTTTGGGTGTGTGAGTGGGTGTGTGAGAGCTTGTGTGGGTGTGTGAGCTGGTCTGTGGGTGGTTCTGTACATGTCATCAGTGATGTCACTGACCATGTCATTAGTAATGTAAAATGTGAGGTCATAAGCATTGCATTGTGGGGGCATAAGTTATAGTTTGTTCAGGTAACTATAACTGCTAAATTTCACTGGATTTGTATGAGGGAAATTTGAGCCTAATTATACCATCTCTGTAACTTTTTAAAATTCTCTTCTTTACTATAACGTCCCTGTACCCTTTGCTTTTTGTCAAGGAAAACAAAACAAAACAAAAAAAAAAAATATATATATATAAATATATATATCATGCCACAGTTCGCTTCAGCGAGTTGAGGGCGCACTCGGAAAGCAGAAGACAATGTCTTTATTTACCATCAGACATGGAGGCAGACTTGAAATAACAGGTAGGTCCGCCGACGCGTTTCGGAGAGTTCCTTCATCAAAGGCGAGGCTCAAGTTCATCGCGTTGCTGTTTGACATCCATCTTTAAAATATTTGCCCTCCAATGGGCTCTCAGATGAGACCCCAGTGTCTTCTGGGGATTGTAGTACGTCCCACAGCCTGCATTCAAAACCATGTCGGATTGAGCCCAAACATACCAGCAACGGTCCCAATGGGCCGCCAAGTGTGCCACAATGTCTGTAATCCAAAGGCTGCTTTCCCAACAGGGTCCGGAATATTCCGAGCCACACAGCCCCTATCGTCTTCTTAGGGTGGTGCGCCCTCCGCGGCCTGAAACCGCCGCGAATACATCATGCCACAGTTCGCTTCAGCGAGTTGAGGGCGCACTCGGAAAGCAGAAGACAATGTCTTTATTTACCATCAGACATGGAGGCAGACTTGAAATAACAGGTAGGTCCGCCGACGCGTTTCGGAGAGTTCCTTCATCAAAGGCGAGGCTCAAGTTCATCGCGTTGCTGTTTGACATCCATCTTTAAAATATTTGCCCTCCAATGGGCTCTCAGATGAGACCCCAGTGTCTTCTGGGGATTGTAGTACGTCCCACAGCCTGCATTCAAAACCATGTCGGATTGAGCCCAAACATACCAGCAACGGTCCCAATGGGCCGCCAAGTGTGCCACAATGTCTGTAATCCAAAGGCTGCTTTCCCAACAGGGTCCGGAATATTCCGAGCCACACAGCCCCTATCGTCTTCTTAGGGTGGTGCGCCCTCCGCGGCCTGAAACCGCCGCGAATACATCATGCCACAGTTCGCTTCAGCGAGTTGAGGGCGCACTCGGAAAGCAGAAGACAATGTCTTTATTTACCATCAGACATGGAGGCAGACTTGAAATAACAGGTAGGTCCGCCGACGCGTTTCGGAGAGTTCCTTCATCAAAGGCGAGGCTCAAGTTCATCGCGTTGCTGTTTGACATCCATCTTTAAAATATTTGCCCTCCAATGGGCTCTCAGATGAGACCCCAGTGTCTTCTGGGGATTGTAGTACGTCCCACAGCCTGCATTCAAAACCATGTCGGATTGAGCCCAAACATACCAGCAACGGTCCCAATGGGCCGCCAAGTGTGCCACAATGTCTGTAATCCAAAGGCTGCTTTCCCAACAGGGTCCGGAATATTCCGAGCCACACAGCCCCTATCGTCTTCTTAGGGTGGTGCGCCCTCCGCGGCCTGAAACCGCCGCGAATACATCATGCCACAGTTCGCTTCAGCGAGTTGAGGGCGCACTCGGAAAGCAGAAGACAATGTCTTTATTTACCATCAGACATGGAGGCAGACTTGAAATAACAGGTAGGTCCGCCGACGCGTTTCGGAGAGTTCCTTCATCAAAGGCGAGGCTCAAGTTCATCGCGTTGCTGTTTGACATCCATCTTTAAAATATTTGCCCTCCAATGGGCTCTCAGATGAGACCCCAGTGTCTTCTGGGGATTGTAGTACGTCCCACAGCCTGCATTCAATATATATATATATATATATATATATATATATATATCAAAAAGACACCCTTTTAGGCATAGAGTGACGAATAAACTATGCAAAAAAAGAAGAGAACTCTGGGTAGTTCTCAAGTTTAGGTGGAAAGCAGCTCTTGTATAGAGCACTCTCAACACCAGCGACACTCTAGATCTGCTCACCTCAAATGTCTGCTTTTCTATCAAAGTCTTTAAGCATAGGATTAACATAGTGCTATCCATGCCGAGATAGAAATGGACAAAGTCTTTTGCCATTTCTACAGCAAAGTCTTTAAGCATAGGACTAGCACAGTGCTGACCTTGCCGAGCTGTAAAATGACAAAAGCCGTTTACCACTCCAGGCACAGTATTACAGCTTTGAATCCTATGCTTAAAGACTTTGATAGAAAAGCAGACATTTGAGGTGAGCAGATCTAGAGTGTCGCTGGTGTTGAGAGTGCTCTATACAAGAGCTGCTTTCCACCTAAACTTGAGAACTAACCAGAGTTCTCTTCTTTTTTTTGTATATATATATATATATATATATATATATATATATATTTTTTTTTTTTTCTTTCAATGTGGCTTAATCCGGATCGCTCAACAGCCGTGAGCAAGGCCGAAAAGGCTGAAACGCGTTGGTGTGACAGACTGGGCTCTGTTAACTAAATAAATTCTTACAAGGTTCCAGAGTGCGGGCGTCTTTTGTTTTGAAAAAAAAAAAAAATATATATATATATATATATATATATATATAATCTACTGGCGGTCGCCAGTAGATAGTTATAGTTAGGACCGTGTTTCCATAGGAAATCTGAAAATTCTATTTTGAATAACTTTGGCGCCGGTTGACAAATCCTCGCGAAATTTTCAAAACTAATGGGGCGCTCCGTTCAGCTCCTACCCTGAAAGTCTCGGGGTGATTCGTCAAGCGGGGGCTGAGAAAAAAGGGGGTCCCAAAACACGTTTTCCCCATGCATTTTTCCATAGGGACCTTTAGTCGAAGGTACAGCCCGAACGGCTGAACAGAATTACTTGAAATTTGGCAGAGAGGTAGTCCTCAGGTCAGGGAAGTGCCTTTTGCATATTTGGTGTCAATCTGGTCAGTATTTCCTGAGAAAATTGCAGTTAAAAGTACATAAATATCTATAGGCGAGCGTAATTCTGATTGGTTGTTAGATGTCAGTCAACATTCGAATCGGCCGATATCAGGAAGTGTCGGACGCCATTTTGTGTGTCGCTATGAAAAAAAAAAGGTGGAGAACGTGAAAAGGGGGCAGGGTAGGGAGATCCTGACCCCCTAGCCTTTGTCAGGGGGTCACAGAAGGACTCCGAAGGGTGAAAAAAACATTTATTTATTTTTTTAAATCGCGGGGTGCGCGCACAGTGAAAAACCCTTAAAAAACGAAAAAAGAACATATAAAACCATGAAAAGGGGGCAGGGTAGAGAGTTTCTGACCCCCTAGCCATAGTCAGGGGGTCCCAGAAGGACCCCGAAGGGTGAAAAAAAAACATTTTATTTTTTTTCCAAAAAATCGCGAGGTGCGCCCACCGTGCGCGCACGGTGCGTTTTCAAAAAATCGCGTGGTGCGCGCACGGTGAAAAACCCATAAAAAACTGTTTATAATTTTATAGAAGATATTAGCTATTCTGTTCAACTTTATCTAAATTAAAAAAAATATATATAAAAAAAAATATAATACATACATAAATTAGCATTTAAAAAACCTTTGAAATTCACTAAAAAAACATACCTTTCACACACGTTATAGTTGGGAATTAGCATTTAAAAAACCTTGCAAATTCACTTAAAAAACCATAGGTTTCACACATGTTATAGTTAGCTGGACATTACACTCGTAAAAAACCAATGAAATTCCCCCGTTATAGTTAGTTCAGGTAACTATAACTCACGCGACCGCAATCCACTGCTGATGACGTCAGATATTACATCACTGATGACATATGTGTCTTTCTGTAAAATAAATATTTGTTATATATGTATAGCTAAAGGTTAATGGAAGAATAAATGGGGAAATAAGTGTCTTGCGAGAAATGCGCATGCGTGGGCGTCCGCACATGCGCATTTCTCGCAAGAAGTTGGAAACCAGGAAGAGAGAGCCCCGGAGACGCCGCGCTTCAGGTAAGTGTCTTTACTTTTATTAATTATACATTCAGGGTATGTTTTAAAAGGAGGGCGGGCGGGAGGCGGGTGGTGGGCGGCAGGCAGCTATGCTTCGCCCTGGCGTGTGCGTAGTGCTGCCTGCTTCGCCTACTTCGAAAACTGCGAAGCAGGCAGCGCTACGTACACTACGTGGGCAAAGCGTAGTGCTACGCCCAGGGTTAATATATACCCTGGGAAACCTCAACATTCTATTTTGAATAACTGGGCGCCGGTTGACGAATCCTCGCGAAATTTTCAAAACAAATGGGGCTCTCCGTTCAGCTCCTACCCTGAAAGTCTCGGGGTGATTCGTCAAGCGGGGGCCGAGAAAAAAGGGGGGGCCCAAAATGCGTTTTCCCCGTGCATTTTTCCAAAGGGACCTTTAGGCGAAGGTACAGCCCGAACGGCTGAACAGAATTACTTGAAATTTGGCAGAGAGGTAGTCCTCAGGTCAGGGAAGTGCCTTTTGCAGGTCTGGTGTAAATCTGTTCAGTATTTCCTGAGAAAATAGCATTTAAAACCATATAAACATCTATACGCGCGCACGGTGCGCGCACGGTGCCGTGCGCGAGCGCAATTCTGATTGGTTGTTAGATGTCAGCAAACATTCGAATCGGTCGAAATCGGGAAGTGTCGGCCGCCATTTTGTCTCTCGCAGTCTGAGGCAGTGAAAAACAAAGGTGTAGAACGTGAAAAGGGGGCAGGGTGGACAGTTCCTGACCCCCTAGCCTTTGTCAGGGGGTCACAGAAGGACCCCCAAGGGTGATTTTTTAAAAATTTTTAGTAAAAAAAATCGTGGGGTGCGCGCACGGTACACACAGCGCATCGTGGGCGCACAGTGTGAGAAGCGCACCGAGCGCCCACCGCGCGCACACGGTGCGCGCACGGTGTAAAACCTGAAAAAAAAAAAATTATAAATACATAACTTAGCATTTAAAAAAACGTACAAATTCACTTAAAAAACCATAGGTTTCCCACACGTTATAGTTAGGAATTAGCATTTAAAAAACCTTGCAAATTCACTTAAAAAACCATAGGTTTCACACAGGTTATAGTTAGGTGGACATTTCCCTTGTAAAAAACCAATGAAATTCCCCCGTTATAGTTAGTTCAGATAACTATAACTCGCGCGACCGCCACTCTATCACAAGGATGATGTCATCAGTGATGTCATGAGTGATGCCACTGACCATGTCATGAGTAATGTAATATGTGACGTTATGAGCAGTGGATTGCGGGCGCGCGAGTTATAGTTATCTGAACTAATTATAACGGGGGAATTTCATTGGTTTTTTACGAGGGAAATGTCCACCTAACTATAACTTGTGTGAAACCTATGGTTTTTTAAGTGAATATTTATATATATATATATATATATATATATATATATATATATATATAATATATACCTGATTATGCGCAACATCTTGAACATGTGACTACATGGATGCGGTACATTGATGATCTGTTTATTGTTTGGAGGGGCAGTGAACAGGAAGCGCACAAATTCATTGACGAATTGAAAATCAATAACAACAACATTGTTCTTTCAGGTTACATCAGCAAAACACAGGCAGAGTACCTAGATATCAGGTTGGACATCAAAAATAACCAAGTGCATACCACCCATTTCAGAAAAACCACTGCTGGCAACAGTTTCCTACATGCCATCAGTAGTCATCCTGAGACCCTTAAATTTAGTATTCCGTATGGAGAACTATTGAGGGAAAAGAGGAACTGTAATACTGAAGCCGCTTACGAACTTGAAAGCAAGGAGATATTGGCCCGCTTTAGGATCAGAGGGTATCCCAATTCGGTATTACTCAGAGCCAAAGAAAGAGCAGATGGGGTGTCTAGATCTCTCACCTTAGCTGACAAATCTGTGGAGTCCACAGCAGAAGATGAGAGTAACACCCGCATCATTATGACATTCAATGCTGATTCGAATAACATTCAAAAGATCCTTGCAAAGAATTGGGATATCCTCAAATGTGATAACACCATTGGTACAAATATTCCTACTTGTCCCAGCATCACATATAGGAAAGGTAGAAACATCAGAGACATGTTGGTACACAGCGATGTTACCACTTATCCCACAAGACACGAACATGGTCTCAAGGGATTTTTTTCCCTGCAGCCATTGTAAGGCCTGCAGAAACAGTACTTTCCTTAATAAGACCACTTACAATGGGGTTGACAAAGTGATTAGTCAATATCTTACGTGCAGTTACACTTTCGTCATTTATGTGATTGAGTGCCCATGCAAACTCTGGTACACAGGCAGTACTATTCTTCAGGCCAAGAAACGGGTACTAGAGCATAGCCGAGCAATCACACATAAGGACGAAAAATATCCGGTTGTGCGCCACTTTAGAGATCCGACCCTACTCAGATTCTTCATTTTGGAATAAATCTTTAACAGTCCTAGGGGTGGAAATAGAGTGTTAAAATTGAGGCAGAGAGAATCTAAATATATTGTGGACTTTCAGACCAAAGACCCAGGGGGCCTCAATCATGATGAGGAACTGGCAATAGATCTTAGGGACTAATATAGCGGTGCCAAGTCACCTCATTGTATTCATTAACTGTATTGTTTTATGTGGCAGCTTTCCAGTCACTTCCTTTTGTCCTTCCATGTCTCAACACTGTGCATCAGAGAAAGATTTCCTGCATTGATTTTAAACTTTTGTAATTCTAATTTCTTTCCTTTTATCTTTTATTTTCGATACAGGAGGAAAGGAAGGGGCCCAGACACCAGCACTCACCTTTCATGTGCAACCTACCCTTTTCCCCTTATCACCTAATATTGCTGACTGATGGGTACTGTGGGAATGTGTTACATGAGATCGTTGGACTATAGTTTACAAATTGGGCACGGCCAGTCATTGTAATTACAATACTTACTATCAATTTGGGTATGCACAGGCATTTGCCTGTTAACCATGCTCTCTCTGCGGTTTCGAAATGAGCATGTGTTATATGTAATCATTGTTGTTTTTCTGCTTTGACCTTGATATGTTGGATCAGAGTTCTCTCCACCCTCGGGCATTTGGCCATTAACTGCATATTTTGCGGCCATTAATTGACCTTTCTAGATCCCTGTACTTTCATGATCTGCACTGGGCACTGGCCCTTCATAATTTCCTCTATGTATGACTACTTTCATCCATTTTGGTTTTATTTTTCAAGTCACATATCTGCACTTTCAGATACTTCGGTCGATGCAATTTACGAGGATTTTCTTTTGACATCACTCACGCAATTGCACACGATTCAGGAAAGTCGACATGTGTTATTATGAACTGCATTGTGATGATATTGCTTTTCTTATTGTGGGAGCATGCTATCCAGGACAGTTTATACAATGTATTATGAATTTCATTGAGATTACATTGTGTCACAATTACTCACGTTTACCTTTCTAAGATGTCTGCCGTATTTGCGCTTCATTTTTAGATGTCACGTTGTTTACGATGTTCTTCTTTCATGACTAGAGTCCAATGCTTTATCAGTCACTTGTTTGTGCACAGCATTTTCCGTGAACAAGGCTTTGCAGCAAGCCGAAACGCGTTGTGAAAAACACCCTTGGAACTTTGGATTTATGTGGAGTTTATTGTTACTGAGAGCGCACGTTATTGACTCTTTTCGTTTTGAGGATTACTTTTCCGGCGCGCTCCGCCGCCGTGTGCGCCACTTCCCGCGGGATATATATCTCACCAAAACAACTCCATTTACCGGGGGCCCCCGATCCTGCAGGGTGGGCTCTGGCGCCAGGAATGGAGATCCTGGTAACTTGATACTGCCACCTCACACATATATATATATTTATATATATAATATATGTATATGGTATTTATATATTTATAGCCTAACTATAACGTACCTGTAACCTTTATTTTTTCAGTGAATATATTACCTACTGGCGGTCACCAGTAGGTAGTTATAGTTAAGACCAAAGTTTCCATAGGAAAAGCGGTTTTTGTTTTGCTAATAACTTTGGCGCCGCTTGACAAATCTTCACAAAATTTTCACAAAACTTCCCCTTTTTGATTCAGCTGCTGTTTGTAAGATTTCAGGGTGATCCGAAAAGCGGACGCGGAGAAAAGAGGTCGAAAAACATGTTTTCCCCATGTTAAGTCTGTAGGAGTTTTAAATTTTTTGAACACGACAACAGACGAAACTGCTGAAATTTAGACCAAATTTGGCAGAAAGCTAGATGTTGGTCCAGAAAGCATGCTTATTGTGATTTGCTGTAAGTGCGTTCAGTAGTTTTTGAGATATCTAACTTCAAGAATAATAGATATTTGGGGACGCGAGTACTTGCAATGGATGTGCGGATCTTACTAAAATTTGATTGGCTGCCAATACTTCAACCAGGAAGTGTTAGCAGCCATCTTGGAACTCTGCTTGAAGACGATTCCCAGACAAAAGTTAAAACTAAAGAAAAGGGGACAAGGTAGGAATACCCTGATCCCCAGATATGGTGGAAGGGTCCTTCAGGGACCACGCCGGGGGTAAAAAAGTATTTTTTTAAATATTCTGATGCGGACTTGTGGATCTGCGAATTCACAGCAACATTTCTTTTTTAAAGCTCTGGCGCTTGCTTTAGATTAACTCCGGGTGGGCAAGGTCCCAGGGGCATATAATAAATATAGGAGGAACGCATGTGGCTCCCCTCCTAGGGCTTATTAAAGCCCTGGAGCATGCCACCTCCCCCCGGCTAATTCCGTTATGTGGGGGCATCGCAGACCTCCTCCAGTGCATGTCTGTTTCCCTTGCCTATTGTGAAGCAAGTAGGAAACAGACATTGCTTTGGGATCCGGGGAGCTGCATATTCAGCAGCTCCCTGGGTCTCAAAGCAATGCTGGCTCCTGCAGGAGGCGGAGTTCTGACAGAGACTGTGGGGCCCTTCAGTTCCTCCTGTGGTCCCCAACAAAGTGGTGAGACCCCAGGGGATTGGGTCCCTGGGGAAATGTGGGCCTGGGAGGGAGGCCGTGCGAGACCCACTCCGCATTTAGAAAAAAGATATATTAAGTTCTGGACCGGGGAGGGATGGGGCCCCCGGGGCCGAAATCGACCTCGGGATGGTGGCATACGGCCCCCTCCCTTTTTTGTTTAAAAAAAAGGGGGGCAGGCCCAGGGGATGGGGTCCCTCCCTTGGAATTGTGAAAAAATTAAATAAAGACCGGGCCCAAGGGGATGGGTTCCCCGGGGCCTGACATTTTCCGGGGATGGGGGACATGTGGCCCCCTTTGTAAAATAGGTGGGGAAAAAGCTGCCAACTTGCCGGAGGCCCCACCCTCTTTCTTCATTCCGCTGCAAACGCTCCTCCTAGTGCCCTTCTGGTTGAGGGATGAAGTCCCCTTGGCTGCAAAGGGTTTTTAGGGGCCAACAAGACCTCCTGTTGTGTCCAGTAAGCCAGTTATAGTTAGAAAATGGGATTAAAAAATACCTTAGAAATTCACTGAAAAAAAGAAAGGTTACAGAGACATTATAGTTAGGCTCAGAGAAATTTAGCAGTTATAGTTAACTGAGCTAACTATAACTTGCGCCCCTGCAATGCACTGCTTATGACCTCATATATTACATCACTCATGACATGGTCAGTGACATCACTGATGACATCTCAAATGACACCACTGATTACATCATCCACAGAATCTCTGATGCGCCAACTCACTCCCCAATATAACCTTTCATATACCCACTCTCACACTACCATTCTCAAAACCATTGACACACCCATACCCATACTTACACACCCACTCACTGATTCATAGGTCTACACACACATCCACTCTATCACCCATACAGCCACTCATACACGAACTCACTCACTCATTCATTCATTCAATATTCTTTTATTCGATCCATTTAAAATACAGAGCATAAAAAGTACAAATGCAAAAGAAAACAATAATAAACATATTAGGCCCAATTCATAAAAGACCCCTTGTGTGCCTCTTAAGCTTTGCCCGTATATGCAATACAATTAACTAGATAACTCATAAACATTCATAGTGTAAAAGTCAAAGATGACATAGGAACAGGCAGTGCGTCACTAAAACCTTCAAAACTTTCTTTATAAACATATCTTATGGGCTACATAATAACAATATATAATAGTCTCTGCGGTTCAGCTTATTATAACCTAGTAGCCTTAAAGAGGGCTAGGGTGCCATGAGGTTCCTCCTCCTTATGCAAGCTCATAAGACTACAGCTATCGAGAAACATATTCAGAGAGATTCTTTAAAAAATATAATGCTGTTTGACATTGCCAAAAATTGTGGCGCCTTAAAATCGGTAGAATAAAATTCTCTTGTTCCTATCCTATACCGCGCACGAAACAGAAATATATGTAGGTCAGACTCTGTGATTGGTTATCGCATGAGCACGGTGTCAATTCAGAGTGCTTACATTTTCTCACAGGAAAACCCAACATCAGGTGGATTAGGTTCCGTCGGAACCTCAGTAAAATATATCTATGCTGTAGTAATCTAATACTCTCAAGCTAGGAGTACCCCCCTTTATGATGGGCAGATTTAACTGATATAAAAGAACTGTTTATTTTGCACGTTTTTTTTCCTGTCGGACATAGGTGGCCCTAGATATAAAGGTAATCTTTAATTTTTGTTTCGTAATCTTCGTGCACGCACTTGGGTCGTTTAATAAATCCGCTAACCCATGGGCGGTCAGGGTTGACTACATATTGCAGCCACCTGATGCTATGTTTATTATCCAATTTTAAGCAGTTTTTTTATTATAGTTTGTGTTACATTTTCAGTGTCCCTTCTCCAAATGGAATGCCATAATAAAATCGGTGCTAACCTAATGCTGTCTGACACATAAAATAATCCCACCTTTATATGGAAGAGATAATTTGAGTAGAAAACAGGGAGGGAAACCACTCTCTTAAAGAATCTGTCTTAAAGGATTTGGAGGGAATCTATAGAAAACATACCCATACTCCTGCCCCATAAGTAGCACCTGATATAGTCTTTGCTTGGTAGATCTTTTTTATTGGATCTGAAGGTCTAGAGCCCAGCTTCTTTGAAAATGACATAGTAGCTGCCATATTACTCTCCATAACCAGTTGCCTGCCTGCCACCAAGCTTGACCAAGTTTTTTTTTTGTCGAACAGGACCCCAGGTATGGAAAGGTATCTACCACCTCTAGTTTACTTGAGCCCTTATAGAAATATGGTACTCTATCACGGATACCGGCCGGTGCTACGAGGACAAAGGATTTAGCTTCATTAACTCTCAGATCCAGTGATGCCATAAACGTTGCATATGCCGTTATTGGACGTTGGAGAGCCACCCCGTTATGGCAATTAATACTGTGTCATCAGCGTAGACCAAATATTGGTATGGGGAGGGTGTCAAACACAGGGACATCTGGAGTTGAATCCAAGAGTGCTGCATCAACCCCATTTGTGTAGATGGAAAATAAAAATGGGGCAAGGACACACCCTTGCCTGACTCCCCTTGCGATCTTGAACCGACGAGTGCACTCCCCGTGTTTGCCATAGCGAACAGAAGCAGTGGCATGGGAGTACAGTTGACGAATAAAGTTGATTACGGCAGGCTCAATCCCCATTGACTCCATTGTATACCATGGAGTGGCTCAAGCAGTCAAATGCTGCTGATAGGTTCATAAAGGCCATAAAGATCTTACCACCCTTTGCTCTAGTGTATTTGTCTATGGTCAAAGATAGATTTAAACACTGATCTATTGTGCCCCAGCCTCTTTGGAAACCATACTGCGCCTGAATTAACATATTCTTCTCTTGTGCCCACTCTTCCAGCCTATGTAACAACAATTGACCCATGAGCTTTGCAGTAGTATCCAGCAGGGAAATCAGCCTATAGTTCTGCAGATTCTCATTATCACCTTTTATGTGTATGGGAACGATTACACTAGACTTCCATGATGTTAGGTTCCAACTTTGGCTATCACGTTAAACACTTTGTTAATGAGGGGGCCCACAAATCTTGAAGTTCCAGAAAAAGGTCTATAGGGACCCCGACTGGGCCCGAAGCCTTCCCATAATTACAGAGATCCTCATCCTCGGCTCCAACCCATCAGCCTGGCATGACTCCTGGTGGCCCTCGATCCTGGGAGCACCCCGACACCTACCTACCACGCATGCAACCTGGGAGTCATCCTCGACTCAACGCTCTCCATGACCAAGCAAGTCAACGCAGTCTCCTCCTCCTGCTTCAACACCCTCCGCATGCTCCGCAAGATCTACAGGTGGATCCCCACGGACACGCGAAGAACAGTCAACCAGGCCATACTTAGCAGCAGACTCGACTACGGAAACGCCCTCTACGCTGGAGCCCCGGCCAAGCTCATCAAACGACTACAAAGAATCCAAAACGCCTCTGCACGCCTGATCCTCGACATTCCATGCCACATCACCCCCCACCTGAGAGACCTGCACTGGCTCCCCGTCGAAAAGAGAATCTGCTTCAAACTCCTCATCCATGCACACAAGGCAATCCACAAGACCGGCCCAGCCTACCTCAACAGTCGACTCTCCTACTTCGCGCATTCGAAGAACCACCACCGGTGGCAGATCCTTCTCCCACCGCGCCGCCAAGACCTGGAACACCCTTCCTCTGAACCTACGACAGACCCAAGACCTGCTGACCTTCAGGAAGAGACTCAAGACCTGGCTGTTCGACCAGCAGCTGCAACCCCCCCTCTTCCTCCTCAGCGCCTTGAGACCTTCGCGGGTGAGTGGTACGCTTTACAAATTCTGTGATTGATTGATTGACAGGTGGCCAACCCTCTTCTTACTTCTGCCAATGAAAATGTTAGGTGGTCAATCAAGGCTATATCTGGGCTAGGAGAGTAATTATCGGAAGCACAAATATGCTTAAATATTGCCACCCATGCTTCGCTAACGGGGGCGTCCAGCGTGGGATCCTTGGGGTTTTTAAAGAGTGGAGCATTGATTACCTTCCAAAAGTCTCTGCTACTTCTAGTACTGGCAGCTTGTTCGAGTTCTGCCCATGCCTCCTCCTTCATAACCCTTTCTCTAGTCTTCCTGGCTATTATTGTAACGCCCTGAACGTCTCAGGATCGTTTAACAGACACGATAATGAGAACGCAACCACTTGTGAAGGTTTAGTTATTTTAATGAAGGCAAAAACAATACAAGGAATAAACAAAGGTTATAGTCACTGGAATCCTCCAGGCTAAGTACGTTACCAGCCCACAGCACGGATGGTCCTAACCGTCCTCTGCATATACGCCGATCCCGGCGTATGCCAACAGAGGGCAGAAATGAAATGGCCAACAATGCCAATCGGTAGGCTGTGAGGGGCACGAAGAGTGTTGGGGAGAATCGAGGAGTCAGGGAAACACCCAGCCGGGGTCTCTACCTGAAGGGAGCAGCCGCTCAACCTCCTCCTCAGACTGCACCGGGACGCGGAGTCACCTCCTGGTGATGCGTCACCAATACCCCAATCACAAGCAAAGAAGACTGAACCGAGAGCAGCCGCTCGATCGATCCTGTGGACTTCCGAGTCTGTAACCCGGCAAACACCTCCTGGTGTGCGTTACAGCTGGCAGTCCCTGTATCTCTGGTCGGGCTGGGAGTTACGACTCCAACCAGCAAAAGCGCCACTGCACTTTGACTCAGCCGAGTCAAAAAGCGAAGCTCAATGGTTATCCGGTAGAGCTTCCGGGTCCTTCACAGGTGACGATGGGGCAAGACACGGCCCAGGGAGTAACGACTCGACCTACCTCCGTTCTTGCCTTACTGGAGCACCACTCCGGAACACTGCTCTTCACTAAGCAGGTACGTCGGTGTAAACACAATATCCGACAGCGTTGTACCTCCCGGTTCCTCCCTTTATAGGGCGTGTTTTCCTTGAGTTATGTAACAGCTCTCCTGTTTACATAAGGGCGTGTTTTCCTTGAGTTATGTAACAGCTCTCCTGTTTACATAAGGGCGTGTTTTCCTTGAGTTATGTAACAGCTCTCCTGTTTACATAACCTCTCAACCGCTAAGCATCCTGGGAGATGTAGTCCGTTTTCGCTGGTTACCGTTTTCCTCCCCTCGCATGACAGGAATTCTTGACAATTATATAGTCCCTGCGCTTATCAGGGTGCTATTTCAGAGCTGGGTTTTCAGGGCTTTTTAGAGAGCTTTTAAAGATTTTGTGCATGGGCGATCAAACTAGCGGCTTACTGTGGCTTTATCCGCTGGTTTATACCGGGTGAGGGCCAATTTCACTTTTTCAAGCAAGTTGACAAACTGCTGTAACAACGAGGCAGGGCCGCTTTCTAATTCTAGGCAGTTTAAAACATTCCCCATAGTATTAAGTAAGATTTGCGGGATCAGTTTCATCTTGTCAATTTGGCTCCACTTTAGTTGATATCCCTTCTTTCCAGCTAAAATTGGCCTTTGTATTTTTGGTGGTGGCCTTGCTTTCCTAAACTCCAGGGTCAACTGAGTAAGGTGGATTGCGTGAACACTGAAACTTGTAAATAGTCTATCCACGTGAGTAAGCTTGTCGCTAAGTGAATTGGATACTAATATAAAATCAATTGTGGTTTTGTGGCCATTAGGTCTGAAAGTTTTTTTAGGTTCCTGTTATTATGTCTGCCCTGTTAGCTATTACCATATATCTGGCGTATATAACATCCTATTTAAGGTGTTTCCATATTCATGGTGGGCAAAATGGTAAATAGGGTCACCAGTAATGTCTTCTAAGCCTCAGACCTGATTTTGTGTGTGTTTAAAAGGGTGGACATTGAAATCACCTACCCATATAATTCTAAGTCCTCCCTTGCCAGCATGACTGGTAATTTTAGCAATCTCTCTGTCCAGTGCAACCACCACTGACTGCATGTACCCCCTCAAATTGCTATAATAATTTATTAGGAGCCATACTTGACCGCTGTCACCCTCAGCCAGAAGAAAATATAATTGGGGCCTAGGGTGCTCAAACCTTTTTATTTCTATTGGTAGGGTGTTTGAGATTAGAGTTAATAGACCCTCTCTGGCCCTACCTGGCGAAGATGATGAAGGTGACATTGCTTCTGTTTGAAATGAGTGATATCCATCTAAGTATAGATGGTCAGTGGCCCATATCTCCTGTGGGCATATGATATCTTGGTTTTGCCAGTGTGATTGCCAATGTGGGTTGCCTAGCTTCGAGCCGATGCCAGCCATATTCCAAGAGCCTAGTTTAATACATTCTTTATGGAACCTTATCTGCTTATCTGGTTTTTTTTCACCCCCTTGGATATTGACATGGGATCGTGCCAGCCCCTTATCGTGGCCATATCCAGCCAAGGGTAGTCAATCGTAGGCTTCTAAATCTATCAAGGGGGCAAATCTATTCTTCAATCTCAGCTCACAATCCCCCATGTTTCTATCTTTTCTGTTACCCACCATCCCTGCCATCGGGTCTTTCCTGAGCCTGTTAATAGAAAGTGTGATGTGGCTATAGAAATACTCCAACGGTAGGGCGGAGATCTGGGTCCCGGAGAGAACTGCTTTATGAATCTGACCTAGGAGGAACCGGACTACAAATGTATTATTAAAATTGACTACCACACAATCCCCTGACAGTGTTTATCTAGAAGAGCCCACCCACCCCACTCTCCTGGCCATGATAATATGGTTTGACAAAATCCCGCCCCCATCTTCAAAGTTGTTTGTTTGCCTGGATAGCCAGTGTAGACTTTTAGCCATTAGTTCAGTCGTTGATTACACCTGCCCCTCCCGTAAGACTGGTACCTTTGCCCAAATCATTACAAGAAGTGAGGATATGGGGGGGGGATCTAATGTCTGGTATAAACTAATATTCCACCCCTGCCTATCTTCTTCTTGCCTCCGTACCGCACCCCTCATTATTCCCCCTTAGGATCAGTTGGACTCTGTGGGGTGGTTATTTTGTTGCTTCTGCTAGTTTCTCTTGTTGTGTGGGGGGTGCCGGAAGTTGTGCACACAGAATGGTGTCCGATGTGGGGGGCAAAGGATTTCCAATATATACATAATCTGGGTCAACTTCCCCTATTTGGTTCCTCCCTTGCACTTGATGAGTGTTCCCTGTGCGGGGATGTATTGGAGGTTGCAAGCTGATTGCTCGATGATTTTCAAGGTGAGATAGTCTTCCTTCTATCTCCGTCAATTTGTGGAGGAGTGGCTCAATTAGAAGGGTGGCCATGTTTTCTAGCTTTTTCCTAATGGCCTTGTAGGGATGAGGGGTTGGAGGGGAAAGGATAACTCCTACTGTTTTCAAGGTCTGTGGACACTACCGCCTTCGCCACTCTGGTAGTTCTTGCGGGCTTTGGTTTTTAGCTCCTGCCGCCCTTTCTTCTCTTAACCAGTGATTGAGTTTTTGGTTCAAGCTGGAGGGAGTACTCAGCTTCGCTCATAGATACTATGGGACTATTTACTGAAGCAGAAGGAAGTTCAGGTCCCCTGTTTGCAAGCAGTTCAGAGGGTACATCTGATGGAGGATGTGTAAAATCAGTATTCAGTCTACTTTCCCCTAGGGAGCTTCGCCTCAGGGAAAGAGAGAGCTCCAATGATAGTCTTCGCTCTGTAAGCTCTATCTCCTGTGAGAGAACGTTTGCTGCGCACAATAGGAATGCATCTAATGTGTTCACTATTTCTCCCCCGCTTGATCATTTGTAGCTTTCCGCTTAACCATTTCCTGGATCCGCTATATTTTTCTGTGTCGAGCTTGGAAGATCCTTAAGCAACTTAACTTGTCAGAGAGAGGGCCTAGATCAGCCTCCTCCGGGTTCCAACAGGCCCACCCTAGGCCCGGGTGCATACCTCAAGCGCACGCCGCAGGCAGGCATCGCAATTAAGAGCGCTCTCTGGTCGCAGGGGGTGACGGGAAGCATGGTCCCACCCTGCGGAGTCCTTGAACCAGGTGCAACTTCTCCCCTCCTGGGAAAACAAACAAGCAAGGCTGTTGGCGGCTACAATGGCCATGGGAAGGCGTCACGCTTAAGAGTGCTCTCTGGTCACAGAGGGAATTGGCCATTTGAGAACGCAAAAAAATGCCTTTCAGATGCAGCAAACCCTATTTTGCGATGCTTTAACCTGTTACCGAATCGCAAAATGGGCTTGAAATTCGCTATTAGGAAGGGGCGTGTTTAGGGCGTCCCTTCCTAATACTGAATCGCATTGGTATACTTGAATGTTTTGCGACCGAAATATGGTCGCAAAACATTTACATTTTACCACCCACTTCAACTAGGTGGAAACCAATTCGCAAATGGGAAGGGGTCCCCAGGGGACCCCTTCCCCTTTGTGAATATCTGTAAATGCATTTTCTTAGAGCAGGCAGTGGTCCCACGGACCACTGCCTGCTCTTAGAAAATGAAAGGAAAAGTTTTCATTTTCTCTTTTAAAGCATCCCATTTTCCTTTAAGGAAAAAGGGCTGCTTTACAAAAAAAAAGATTGCTTTATTCAAGAGCAATCACGGACATGGTGGTCTGCTGACCCCAGCAGGCCTCCATCTCCGTGATTTTTGCGATTCCTAGGGGGTCGCAAATTGCAACCTACCTCATTAATATTCATGAGGTAGGTCATTTGCGATCTTCTAGGAATCACAGAAAGTGTTAAACACATTTTCATGCATTCCATTTTGCGATTTCTAATTGCGAATAGCAAGAATTCACAATTAGAAAATCGCAAAATGGATTGTTGATGTATCTGGCCCTAAGATTCTCTAAACAATTCCTCCTTTTACAAACCTCCCTGAGTGGCCGACTGTGATAGGACAGTCTCGAGGCACAGATGCACCTTGAAACTGACCCTTTAAAGAAAATGCCAGATATGAAGTATGAAATATTATATAAAACATGATAATTGTTGTTCTTCTAATTGCTGTTATCGTTATTACAGTATGAATCATACATTGCGTACCGCATCTATAATGCTCTCCAGTGCTTCTTGGATGACAAATTTCACAAGAATGACCTAAGCCTCATTTGCTGTCTCTCACTATATATAGTTCACTCCTTGCTCAGCAGTTCTTGTTCCTACTGCCTAATAATTACAGGCTTCAATGTCACCAATGCTCTTTAATATGTAGTGTTTACAAACAATAATGCAACACCGGTGCCTCACCATAAAAGCACAAATTACCTTTAAAACACCCAAGAGGGCTGCATACCTTGGATCAAATGAATCACTCTGGGAGATTTCACTGAGTTAAGTTACCCTTGGTCGGTTCAGGCCATCCCACCTCTGCTGCCATAAGGTCACTACACTGGCTCCCTATTCAACAACGTATAGAATTTAAGGCCCTTCGCTTGGTTCATAAGGCACTAAATGGCGGAGGGGCTGCTTATTTCCAGAAATTGTTCTCTTGGTACACTCCCATGAGAAACCTTAGATCCACAAACCCAGGTCTCATCTGTATCTCTAAAATTCACAGAGTCAGATGGGGAGGCAGGAGTCTATCACACTGTGCAGCAAAGCAGTGGAATCAGTTGCCGATCACCATGAGACTACTATCTAACAGGCAGCATTTTAGGAAATTGTTAAAAACTTGGCTGTTCGCCCCCGATCTAAGGTACTGGTATAGCTGATGCAGTCCCTTTATCTCACCTTCAGTGCCAAGACGCCTCGGCATTCAAGCCCTTTAAAAAACCCTATCCTATCATATCCTATTTACCGGAGGAACCCCACTGGATCCCCATTTTATGTTTGGGTGCCAAGTGCCAGGTACAGTGGGTGCTGCAGATGTGATAATAGGGGCCTCAGGCATGGAGGTGAGTCGAAGAACTGTATCCACCTACCTCGCTTCAAACCCTCCTGCAAAACCTATACTTCTCCAGAAAATAGTCCTGAAATTGGTACCATTGTTACAGCGAGCGCATGTTGCGCCACGTTTTGACAGTATTTATTGGCGACCCAGGTATGCGTCTGCCAGGTTCACTGACAGTGCAGCAACAGTCTTTGGGACAACATTGGATCAGCTTGTTACTAAAGTCCTAAACATCATAAAACTCTTAAATGAGAAAACTTCAAGGGCACAACATTTACATTGTAGCATTGAGAAGTGATATGTTTTATGCAAGTGCGTACCGCCATGTTGGAACGGGATGCACTGCTGATGCACTAACCTCAAAGTAGCCTACACAAATGGGTTTTATAAAACCTACCACTATAAATTCACTATGATATCTGCAGAGTATCGTGGGACTGACATTCTACTACCCATTTCACACGGTCTGAGAAGACAACACTTCAGTAGCTCCTCAACACACATTGTGAGAGTGGCCTTAGGGGTGTTGGCCTGCTCTGCTATTTGATGGGTGTGCCATATTGTGTAAGCTCATCTCACTGTACTCAATTGTAAATAAGCACCCAAGCTACAGTACTCTTGGTGGCAGATGTACACCCTTATTATCATCCTTTTAGATGTACACATGTTTGAGAGAGTTATGTAATAAGGAAGATAGCCGGATGGAACATTCAAGCATTCTGTAATAAAGCAGCAGTGCTACCAAAGTACTTGGCCGCTTGCGCCCCCGTTTGGGTCTCAGCATAAAGAAAATTGTGTGAATATTTTAATACACATTTTTTTAAGAAGGTACACTGGCACCCTGTATTAATGACGGCGCTCCAGCATTCTTAAAAAAAAATCCCTTTAAGATGAGTATTTAGCCACTCAAAATAAAACTGCATTACAGGAGATAATAGCAGTAAGACATGTATTTTTTTATTATTATGTATTTATATAACTCGAAACATGCCCACTGCAAACATAATATCATTACCATTTATTAGAACAAAATCGCTCTTTGATGACGTTCATGAGCACTTAGAACGGGCAAACCACTTCTCCACCTGCTCCTCTATCATCGGAGCAGCCCCGCCCGCAAACCTGCTGCAGCAGTAAAACATAAAATGATAATAACTTCGAGTTATTATCATTTTGTTTCCTTTCTTTCACTGCGTCAAAGCAGTGGGGCGACGCTCCTCCGCCTTAGCTGAGGAGCCGCCGCTGCTACTTCGTGCAGTGTAGGGTTTATGAGATATTGGAAAAACAGCTAATATATCGGGCCCATCTGTTTGAGCACAATCTTCCGCTAAAAATCGTGAACTAATTCAACCCCAAAAAAGAAACCAAAAGAATTGCATGTGTCACCACCTTTTCTGTCATCTCCAACCATGTGCGTAAATCTGTTCTGAAACACTGGCCCATACTGAATGCGGGAAGCCTCAATCTGGAAAGACCATTATTTGCCTTCCGTAAAAACCGCAATTTAAAAGACCACCTAGTGAGCGCTGCAATCCCCAAAAAAACATCTCCCACAACCCTTAATTCATATTGGGGTCTTACACCACTGGTGGGGCACGCGAAATGTGGCAATTGTAATTTATGTGATCTTACGTTAGAAGGCAAAACTTTCTCGTTTGGCGACACTGTCACTAACTCCAATGGTTTTTCAAACTGCAACACATGTAATGTGATTTATCTGATTCAATGTCCATGCAAGAAGAACTACATTGGGCAGACTACCCAGAAGATTAAAACGAGGATCGGTCAACACCGCAGCAGGATTCGCTGTAATGTCCGTAACGCACCACTGGTTGAACATTTCAAACAGGCTAATCACCAGGACAATGAGATCAAATGGACTGTTTTACGAATCATCAAGCTGCCACCAAGAGGTGGCGATCCGGCACAAATCCTTAATAAAGAAGAGTTGAAACTTATTATTCAACTTGACACAATTCGTAATGGTCTAAACAGGAATGAGGATTGGCTTTCACTCATTTAGACCTTTCTGTTTTTCTGGAATTTTCTGTGACTTAATTATTGTTCCTTGCCTGTAACAACTGTACAATTATCGGCATTGTTCTAACTCAACCTTGATCTGCCTTTCCCAATTACTTTCTTCGCTTCCTAAATCACTAAACACTGACCCAACATGTCCGCTGTTAACTCACTCGCGCAATCACGTCCCAGCACACCGTGCACTTCCTGTCACATGACTAAGGCTCGGTTGTCACGTGTCTCCCTTGGCTGTCTTAACCAACTAGCAGAGCCAGTCACCACCAACTTGCGATCGTGCAGTTCCCCCTGATGCTGGTAAGTGCTCTAGCGGCGCGTGTTCTCTCTCCACGACCCTGCTCCCTTCACCTCTAATTCCCGCGCTACGTTTTTTCCACAGGCGGACCTTGGATTCTCAAGCCGCTACGCTGGGTAGTTGGTCATTCCCTTAATTCCCTCGATAAGCTGCAGCGTACCATTGGTGAGTCCCCCCTCCCTTATTCCGCCCTTCCCTCAGTGTTTTGATCCTTCCTTAATTTGTCCCGTCCTTAGTTTTTCAGCTGTACCCTTCCATGGTATTGTCCTGGCCGGCTGTTCCGCGCAACTACTTCCTTACCTGGAAATTGTGAAATTATTCAAGGAGTTACTCGTCTCCGAAATGGGTTAGTTTCCCGCCTCCCTCGCGTTTTCTGCCACGACGTTAACCGGCACACCTTCCAGTCCTCACGCCGTTCGCTAGCTCAATCATGCACTAGCTCACCGCACAATTATACCATCTTGCGGTCCACCACAAGGTCAACTACGGACCATATTTAGCCCCCTGCACATATTCACGCGTACTCTTCACAGTCCGTTTGTGTGGTCTTGCCTCGATCATCCGGTTAATTCACCGTGAAATCTCACAAATTCCTTCGCTTCAACAACCAGCCTCTCTGGTTTATTCCTCACGTATGGCATGCCGTGCATGACAACTGGCATCATTGTTTCTTCTCAAATTTGTTAGGTTTTAATGTACCTCTCCTTTCTCCCTTATTCTCTCCCACTTCCATTCTTACAGGAATTGTAAATTCAGGCTTACACTCTCTCTAGTCCTGATGATGATCTATGTATTGGTTGAATAGATCGAAACGTCGTCGACCCCATGTACAAACATGCATTTTAAACGCATTTGTTAAAAATTGTGCATGACACTGTACCCTTAAGAAAGCTTGCCCTTGTATCTCGTATTGGCTACAAGCTTCACTCTTCAGCCTGATGAATGTTTCATGTGTTTGATTGTCTGTACTTTTTGTTTAGTTTGTAAGGACACAGGACTGTGTCCCACTCTACATCCTAACGTATGTCAAAAATTACTTCTATTTGATCATTAAAACTTCAATGTCCGGCTGGGCATTGTACAAATGATATAGAGCCGATTCTGGTCTATATTTATCGCATGCTGCATTGTTTTTGAAGGACCTCTTGTTTTTCAAACTAGTAAGTACCCTGGGTCCTTCCTACCTTACGGGTTTCCCTTTGTCAAGTATTAATCTAATTCAAAGTGAGGCCTCTTTGAGACAGACTAGAATTAGAGGGCAGTCAACAACGCACTGGTGGGCTCCCTATTCTATCCTATGGATTTGCTATGCTCCAATACAATGCATTACTTTTTAACACGAGAACATGCGCTGATCATATTGGTTAGCCTATGTGAATTTAATATGAAATTAATGTGACCAAATTTTAAAATAAATTCCAACAACTCCTGTCCCATCCCTACCCAACAGACATTAAATGGAGCATCACCATAGTTCATAAAAAGCCTAGTGCTGATAAAAGCTAGAAAATAGAATCATTCAATAATCAATCCAGAAAGTAAATGACTAGTCGAAGAAACTGCTCTTGCAGATTACAATAATGTGAATGCATGGGTCCTGGCTCACAAAGGTAACTTACACTTTTGAGTAGTTTACACTTTTGAGTAAGTTTACTACTTTTTGCTTATTTACAAAATCCGAGTGTAAATATATCACAAATTTGTAACTTACATGTCTCCACCCCCTCCGTTGATTTCGAAGAATCTAAACATACAACTGTATAGTCACTGCATGTAACTTTTGACCATATTTTACATTTGGCGGAGACACCGCAGTCAGGAGGAGATCTATCCTCAGAAAAAGGAGAACGGGAAACTCCACATGTAAGTTTTTTGTATAGCATTGTGTAGTACATTTTGTAGCACTACAAAATGTACTTTGTGAATCACCTGCCTGGTGTATATTTTTAATGCAAGCATAGGCCACAAAATAAACTGAAATAAACATGTGATAACCCAGAGACAAAATATCGAAGTGGGATACGGAAGGTATTCAAAGTTTCATTTCCACATCTTGGCCTGTCCCTACTCAGCCATTCGATGTTGAGCTTCTTCAGAACAACAAAGTTCCGGAGAGGGATGTCCCATAAAAAAGGCAATCAGAAGGGGACAAGGGAAGGGCTAATGAAATATTAGACAAGGACTTCACTGCAGGAAAGTTCCCTGTGCTTTGTGTGCATGAGGATCTTCCCATGGAGAACTTGGCGATTCTACCCGGAGTGCCAATGCTACACCCATAGAAAATAACTGCTGGACTGTACCCATGTATGTATATACATGGTCCTGTGGAAGGCAAGTGCCTAAACGTGTTGACTGTCCCAGTGAAATTGCTCTAACAGTGATATATAAAAAACTCGGAAAATCTGACACTGCAGTGCCGCTTCATTTCTACTGCTTCAAGAGAAATTAGAAGCAGTGAAATACTACAATTATATAAATATATACATATATACACATATTTCTATATATATATATATATATACATACATACTAAAATAATGTATTTCCTCATTCTTCATAACTGAAGTATCCTATGGTATGAAGTTCATAACCCGCATGGCTCTGAAGAAGGCCAGAGACTGGCTGAGGAGCTCCAGTTTTGGCACATGCACTGTTGTCATTTATACTTTAGCACATGTCGTGCCCAGCCCACTTGCTAGGTCAGTGGAGGGTGTGGACAACCAGGCACGTGGCGATCTCTGTATTTGAACTTTGTGAGGGGGTGCCATGTTTGCTGTGCCAGCTTGGCAAAGTATTTACAGTAGAGGTCTAGGATACAATACCGCACTTATTTGCAACTTGGGAATAATATAGGCTATTGGTGCGAAGATCAAAGGAAACAAGACCCCTTTGTTTCCTAAATTAGTGAAAGAAACTTTCACAACAAACAATTGCATAAAGAATTTGATCCGCACACAATAAGAAGTAAGCAGACAGTTCCACCAAAATATCATAGTTTACATATTCCTTTATTAAGACTTCTTTCTTCACAGTAGCCAACGCGTGTTGTCCTATTTTAGGACTTCTTCAGGGCTCATAGACTGTCCTCTGGGAGATATACTTGTTCTCCTAACTTGGATGCCACCTCGAGTTTATCCTGTCTGTATCACTGGGATATCGTAGTCCCCAGTTACGAAAACGTATTTTAAAATTCTCTTCTGTATTTTTTATCTTGTGATAATAGCAGCATCACGTAGCTGTACTTGCTTTTTGGGGTCCAAGATATTTTGCGTACTAAAGTCCAAGGTTTGGCCGGTGTTTATCGAAGGCACCCCTTAGGTGACATCAGGTCATGGTCGACCCAAAATTCGTGAGATACAGTCCGGGAAGAGTGTCCCACCTTCCGTGTGCAACGCCGTCCTTGCAAAAAATCTTGGACCCCAAAAAGCAAGTACAGCTTGACCGATGCCCAATAGGGTGCGATCTGTGGACACTCCCATAGGATATGATAGAACGTGCCCGGCAGGCCACACTGTCGCAGACAGAGGGTAGTGGGCGATCTTCCTAGTCGGTGTAGGGTAGTGCATGTGTAGTATATGTGGTGAAGGATTTTTAGCTGCACTAATTTGAATTTGGAGGAGATCGCAATCTCTCGCGGTGACGCGAGTGCCTCCTGCCAGTCAGTGTCGTCTAAGTCGTCGACATCTATTTGCCACCGGGTCCTCAGGGTCAGTGTGGGGTCTGTTTAATTGTTGATTAATTTTCTGTAGGTCCGAGAGAAGGCCTTTTTACACATATAATCAGTAAGGAGTCTGTCCTCTAAAGGTGAGGTCTCTGGTAACTGTGTTCCTGGTGGGATAGCTCCCACTAGTGCGTGCCTGATCTGCATGTATCGGAATGTTTCCGTTGGTGCCATGCTGTACGCATCCCGTAGGTGGGCAAAAGCAACGACTTCCCCTTTCAACTTTCGCCTTGTTAGCGACGTATGTACAAGACGTCGCTACAAGGCGATAGCTTCAGGGATCAGCGGTGAAAACTGCAGCTAACATTAGCATGAAGGGGATAGGAATTCCGGCGTTAGCGGGCGAAAACCAATGAAAGGCCCCTTAGCGGCAAAAAAAACGCATGTTAGTCAGCCCAATGTGAGTTTTTTTGCCTTTATTGGAAAAAATAGCCTATCAGTCGACCTCCAATAGAAAATAGGCAAAAAAAGCAATGAAATGCAGAATGGAGCAGCCAGGGCCAAGAGCAGCACACATCAACAACCCCCTCAAGCGACCCAACATCCAAGATGACCAGGATTAAAGCCTGGATGCCTGGCTGGACCTGCGCCTGGGGCCTGAATGCCTTCCTGGATCTGCTTCTGGAGCCTGGATGCCTCACTAGAAGTGCGTCTGGAGCCTGGATGCCTCGCTGGACCTGCATCTGGAGCCTGGAGTGGGATGCGGAGGAGCTGTGGAGCCGATGAGCAGTGGTGGCAGACATTGAGGCGCAGCGATCGCCTGTATCTGCTGGTGAAGTCTGGCAGGTCGCATGGAGACACGTTGCTGACCTGTGTGAGAAGACCTCCTTGAGCCCTTTGGAGCTGTGAATGGTAGAAGCGCGCCTGCGTACCAATGCAGGGAGGTCTGCATTGCATACTACGATCCACCACTACACCGAGGTGCATGGAGGGCATTACCAACAGTGGGAGGTGCCTCTCTTCATCACAGGCCGGATGATGTTGCGCTGGCCGTATGCGCTGTAATGGAATGCGATGTCTCTTCAACTCCCTCAGCATCATCACTCTGCCAACGCTTACAGACGATGACACCACAGCGCGCAAACGCCACTGATGGATCTCCAATCGTGCTGACACCTTGGCACCCCTCAAGAATGGACCAGGCAAAACTAGCACCACATTGCACCATATTTGCAAAGTGACGCATGTAGGCATATGCGTGACCTTGTGAACCCCTGTGCCACATCATACCTGCATCAGGTATGATGTACCCAGGGTGAGCATTTCCACACAACAAGGCCTCATAGGAGTGGCACAGTGAAATCCCTCTGATTTCACTGCAACAATTGTAGGACGGCACGGCATCAGTACCTTATGCCTGCCTGATGGCAGGCGTAAGGGTGACGCAGAGCCACAGGTATCGCCTGGCCCCATGCATTGCTGGAGTTGCATCATGCTTGTGACACGACTGCATCAATGCGTGACTTTAGCATAGACAGATTCGTCAGGATTCCAGACGTATCTGTCATTACTTGCCTCATGGAGCGCTGTCCAGTGAATACTGCGGATCCGTGGTGTCGCAAGAAGGGCGTAGTGAAAAGTGTTGCAATGATGTCTTGTCGCAGCTCTGCAACACTTTTCATGACTGAGGCCCAGGAATGTGCACTATCCTATTGATGGTGCGTATTCCTGCCCTGTAGTTTTGTCGCAGGGCAGCACTGCAACATTACTTGCAGCGCTGTCCAGCACCCAAACCTGCTGGAAAGAGGCCCCAAGTGTTATCTCCATTTTTAAGACCATCTATTTTCTGGTCTTAAACAACTCCTTCTAACTGCAGTTAGAGGCAGTTTTTTTGGGTCCTCCAGACTTTAGGAATCCCCTTGTAAATATAGTGAAGTGGGGTTAGCGGCCGTTTTTGCACAGGAACGCCTCCCTTGCATGTAATTATCGGTAACAGAAGTGGCGAACTTCAGAATGGACGTTTTCCCCGGAAAACTGCAGCTAACAGAGGTTAGCTACAGCTTGTACATATGGCGATAGCAATCTCGCCGCAAAACCGTTGGAAAAGTGCCTCTAAGGCGGCGTTAGCCCTTTGTACATATGCCCCATTGATCCTAATGCACAGGGATAGTTCAACCTGTATTTCGGGATCGTACTTTTTCCATACGAGGGATCATTGTGTCTCGCATGACTGTCCCAAGTACGAGAAACGAGGGACTTGACCCACCCTCAATGAAATGATGCAACTGTCATAGTGACCTGACAGCCATGTTGTGGGTGGGACATCAGATCTAAGGTTTATGATGCACGGGAGCTGAGGATCTGCCCGTTTAAATGCTCTGCCGTTATCAGACAGTATCTTCACCATTTGAAACTGCAAAGAGAAGTGGCGATTTTGCATCAAAGAAGCTGCGTGAACACTGTGCAGTGATTTGATCTGGCTAATGATACATTTGGCTACTAAAACCGGGCATGTGACCTGCAGGACACAGGACTGACTAAATCCTAGCAGTGTAGGTCCCTACCATTGTTCCGAAGCTGATAAAAATAATAACACAGAGGGCCTGATTTAGAGTCTGGCAGAGAGAGTGCAGTCGGTCATGGTGGCAGCGGACATCTACACCACCCTGACCGACTACCACCCACCAAATCTATTGATGGCCAGCGGACATTTCTACCATCACGGCAGTTCCTTTCAATGTCCTAAGAGTTTGGTAGATGCCCGCCATCAGTTTCAACTACTATGAACCAAACTAAACAGTTTTTTTTGTTTTTCAAAAGCAAACTCACAAAGTGAGAGAGAGTTTTTCAACAACAAAAAACGAATGCCCACACACCCTGGTCGCTTTCCCGCAGGGTGTGGGGGTTATTAAAAAATATTCTGTCCTTCACCATCAGGTTTTTCCAGGCAGAGAGGAAACAAATTACATTACACTGTCTACCCTAAATAAGATATGTAGTGTAATATCATACCTCTCATGGCCCCTTCTATGTTGGGTCACCTGAGGAGGACTTATTTCGGAGGAGGCAATGAGAGCTCCATCAAAAGAATACTTAGGGGCCGATTCCGATCCGGGTCGGAAAGCACTCCGACCGAGTCGGATCCGGAGTGTTTTCCGACCGAGCCGGACCCTACAGTCCAACCGAGCGAGTACGATGCGCACGTATGCTGTCGGACTCGGTTCAGTCGGACTCCCATAGAAGTCAATGGGAGCCGGTCTTACGACGCGTACATGGGCTCCCATTGACTGAATGGGTACGTCTCGAACAAGTGCGCCCCCTTCAGTGGGTATGCATCGGTGCCACCCGCACCGTACATGCCTGTGTTGGGGAGACCCATAGGTCTCCCCCTGTGTCTGAGTCATAGGGCTGCGGGTGTCAGGGAGTCCGACGCGGACCCCCAAAGTCTGACTCTGGGAGCTTTTGTGAGCCGGACACTCCGGCTCGCACAGGCTGTCCGACGCGTGCATCGTACTGGCATCCATTGCACACCACGGTTAGCTTCCGACCGGGACGTACTAAGTGGTTCGGACCCGGAAACGACTTGGTCGGTGAGTTTCATGTAGCTCCCATCGTACTTGCTCGCTCGTACAGCTGTACGAGTCGGCCGGAAAACACGTGTACGGCTCGTAGTTTTTCCGGCCGATCCCGTTTCGGTGCCCTTCCGACCAAGACCGGAATCGGCCCCTGTATGTCCACCCTCCCTCTAAATGAGGGTTTTGAGGGCAAGGTGCTCCATTGCGTTTGCAGCAGCAGAGTATTCTGTTTACCAAACTCAGCAGGCTCTACGTCTGCTATTAATAACAGCCATGGTTTAAGCACTGAGATATAATTTTCATTTCAGGTGTAACCTGTATAAATGATCCCTATAATTATCATGATGATAGTGAATTCAGATCTAAATTCAGACCAGTATTTAAAATTAATCTAACATCTAAATTGGCCAAGATGATGCAGCTTGGAATATACTCTGTAAACAAAAACTATGTGAGGGATATTTGAAATTTTTAAGCACTTAGAATTATAGGGCCAGATGTAGAAAACATTTTTCCAGTTGCAAACCTTCCAATTTACAGTTTATCCCTGAAAATATGTTTTTGGCAATATACCAAACCCTTTTTAAGAGTCAGTAACTTTGTACCAACTCCCAAAATGGGTTGTCAAATGTGTAAGGAATCACCATTTGGAAGGAGGGTGTAGTTGGTGTCCCTTCCAAAGAGCTATTCCTATCAATGTGTATCAATGGTTTATGTCTGAAATCGCGGTTGTAAATCATTGAAAAGCTACTCAGCCTCAAGATGGAATAGTAAACCATGCACTAACTACAAGGAGGAAGTCCCTTGGGGACAGGACCCCTTCTCCCTTGTGAATGTTAAAAAATAGAAGCTGGCTGGGGAATAGTCAGTGGTCCACAGGAATTGAATGTTATGGCCCCTGTGTTCATGCAGCATGGTTACTTTTTTTCTTTTTCTTTAATGATATGGCATATGCTTGCAATAAAAAGGAACTAATGAACCAGGATTGCCAGGGTCAGACTTATTGAGTTTGCCACTACTTGCCTTCCATGGCAACCATATCATTTGTACCTTTAGTCTATGTGTACTGATGATGCGCCCTGTCAGCAATGCACATTTTATCTGCTGTTAATCTAGCCATGAAGCTCCTCCTCGAACAATAGCTTGTGTTAATCTTTAACAGCCATTCCCATCTGGTACAAGCAACAGACCTACCTGAGCCTATCACAGTTGTTGCTTACAGTCGTCAGGCAAGTTAGACAACTTTCCCTTTTATATTGTCATTTGGTTTGAAAGAGTATAAGGATGTTTTTGTAAGCTGCATACCTCTTTTCTTAGCACCTACAGGTTAGCTGAAAATACTATATTGATCCCAGCTACAAAGTAAGATTGTTATACACCCTTTATATGGCAATTGATAAAAATATCATTTACGACCTTTTCAGAAATTATATTTATTTTATATGCTTCCTCCTACTTCCTTTTTAGGTCGAGCCTACTAGACAGTGCATGAGCTGTCTGTTGTGAGGCATATTGTGTCTTACCACGAAAATAGAGAGGGTTGGAGTGGCCCACTGCTTACCATTTGTTTCCTTTCCTGGCACTCTCATTTGACAGCTTCTTATTTGCTAATCTTGTGTTTGTCCCTCCAATGGAGCATTGTCTTTTTACTATCTGATAGGCTGGATACTCTGCTTCCACTGTTTTTCAAGCACTACTTGTTTCTTTTGTGTTAAGCACTCCATGAGAATGCATGTGTTTTACTGCTGTCTCTCATGTATTTCTTCCCCCTGCACTCATGTTGTCATTTGTTGCCCAAGTGCTTCTCCCTGCCCCGGTCCCTGTTGCACCTGCCCTTGTGATTTTCTCCATTGCTTCCCCACACTCTCTGTGTTGGTTCCACCCACTCGCACTCTCCTCTTTCTCCATTGTTCCTCTATCACACCCGGGACTCTGTGTTGCTTCCTCGTACCTCCCACATGCCACTTGTTGCTTTTGTCTCTCTCTTACCCTCCCGTGTGTTGCTTATGCCTTCTGCCCACCCTCCCGTGTTGCCTCCATGTTCCCAAGTCCTACTTGTGCTGATTCTGCTCCCCCGTTGTCTCCACCCCCACCCCGGCTCTTTTAAAATAAAGAAAAAACACTTTTCCGTATTTTATTTCCTTTTTTTCACAGATCCAACTCGTATTGCTAACCGCAATGGAAAAAAAAACTTGCATCAATTCGTAGGAACGAGGCTACAAAATGGTGACCGTGTCAAAGTCTTATTTTTTTTAAACATTTTTAGCCACATTGCACATCATAGGGGATGCTATGCAGTGTTGCTATAAACCCATAGCATGCATAGGCGAGACCTATTGGCTTTGCCAATGCTTGGTTAACAGGCTGAGCACAAAAAGGCAAATCAGCAGCCAATGGAGGTAGAGTCTCACAGAAACGATCATGGGAAAATGTCTTCACTAATTTAAGGATACCCCTGATAGTCCACAAATATGTCTATTAAAGTCTGTAAATTCATGGCTCCCATTTTTGTAGGTTTTTGGCCTTTTTGGTCTTAAAAGGTCCTACTAGAGGTCATCTGCAGCATGCATGGGAGTGATGTAGTGGCAAGGCGATACCGACTTGCGTACCCTTCAGGGTATCAAGGATAATGGGTGCATGTTGCCTGTTCCGAAGCTGAATACTTTCAATACTGGATAGAGAACAATCATTTCATCATAGAATTTTTTTTTACCTATTGACCCACGAGATGCCTAGAAATTTGGTGGCAAGATGGTTTCAAACATAGATAAGGGTTTTCTTGGGCACCCAAAGTAATCATGAATCTAGAACAGCTCTCGAAACAACAGCATGGAATGCACTGTGGCCATTTTCTTCGATGTACCATTTGATACTCAGTGGCCGTTCATTAAACCATATGCTAATACAATAATTTAAATTTACTGTATTTGAAAACACTTTAGGGCTCTCTTATAGATTATACTTAAGGCTCCTGTTTTTCCGTTTTTACGGATTTTTACAGATAAATACAGACAGAAAACAATGTGTTTTCTGTCTGCATTCATTTTTAAAAGTGGATAAATACAGAAAATTGCACTCTTTTTAAGTGACTCTCCATGCTGTCTTTGATGAGTTATAGGCCAGCAGCTGAGCATATGGACAGCATGGAAATTACAAAACAGGATGAAATGTATTTAAATAACGGCATATGTCATCAAACATTTATGGTATAATGCTAGTATTTACCAGATGATGTATTATTATGTCATCTTTGACAGCTTAAATAGCTAAAACACGACAGACATCAAAGTATGAGTGCGCATCTATCAGTTAAATAAATATGGAAATGTACAGTTTTTCAACTTCATTTATACGCAAAACACAAAATAAATATGGTTAAATACCGACGGAAATGTAAAAAAATAAATACCTCAAAATAGGGAGCCCTTATTATACTTCAAGAATAGACAGATGAAAATAGAAGGTTCACAAGAAAAAGGCACAATTTGTTTGGAGCAAGAAAACTTGTTTTTGTTTCACACAAAATACTGCCATTTTGTAATTTGTATAATGTATAATATGTGTTGCTATTTCCTAATTTAAATAATACTCTGTTTATCTAACGTGGAAGGATGAAAATGTGTGCAGCCCATCCTGGGATTCAAAGACCTGACTGGAAGTGCATTCACTGGCGAGACTGCATTTTGACCCTGACTACTAACTCAACGTGTGAAAAAACTAATCAAGATCTTCCCAATGTGCAACAAACAAGATGTGTGACACACAATCATCAAGTCATAAAAGTGCATACCTGTTGCTGTTAGTAGTATGTTTGATCACATTACGGCATTAAGAACAAATCATGTTACCCATGTGTTTTACTGAAAAATTACCGTTGACGTAAAAGCGTTTTCAAAAAAACAAAATGGAGGCATGGCCATGCAACGATATATATATAGAGCAATAAACAAATATATATATATTTTTTATAACTCGCACAATTTTTTTTAAATTTAGTGTTCGTGCTTGTGTGTTTATATACAGGAAAACAAGTGTATATACAAAACTAAAAAAGGCAAAAGACAAATTTAAATAATGTGGGTACAAAATTAAATATATGCATCCATCTAGCCTATTGTAGTCAGTAATTAACTGGTGTAAATGCTGGTTAGTCCATGATGTTTTGTATCTTAGAGCCTGATTTAAACTTCAGAGGAAGGGATTTATTCTGTCATAGGGACAGAGTAAAGTGATTGGTCAAGATGGAGTACCCGCCCACTGAATTTAGAGATGCGGACATCTCTTGCATTAGCAAGAACCGCCATCGCAGTGGTTCCATTTAATGCATTGTAAGTTTGGCGGATGGCTCAGTCAACATGATGGAGCCATACAGCAATTATTCCATTTTTTTTTTTTTAGTTCAAAATAGAAAATCCCATTTGGGGATTTGCATTTTGAAAATAAAAAAGCAATGACCCCCTTACCAAACGAGATTGCTCCTATGCTGTGGGGGTCATGCACAAGTTTTCACTGCCCCTTATCGGCAGGTTTTACGTTGCGGTGATGGATACTGAAAACTGGCCATTTGATCAACTGAAACTGCAGACAGCTGGTCCTCCATCAGGTTGTTAGAGATGTATGTCAGCAGCAAAGACAGAGTTGTCTCCACCCCTAATACAATTTGGTTCCGCCCAACTTTGTTAGTCGGGCGGAACTTCAGTTTGGCGGAGAGGGTATTCCTTTGGCTTTGCGACAGTGTACCCTTTTCTCCAGACTCTAAAACAGGACCGAAGTCTGCTTGACAGCCGCACTGTGTTAACTCAGAAATAATGATGGCATGCTGTCATCAGAAGGCCTAGGCAGAGTTTGCGGAGTTCTCCGTGAAGTAAGCAAAACACTCTGCCACGGTGTGTGGAGTTCCCCAAGTGGCGGACTGCATTTGGTCATGCCGTTCACATTTGATTTTTAGTGCTCGGTGTTTGTCCCGTGTTATTATATCACCTGGAACGGCATCATGCACATCTCAAGGGGGCGCTGCTTCTTTTCTTGCCGCTCACGTAGATTGTCTGCCCGAGCGGCAGCTTTCTCAAGGCGAACGGAAGGCATCTCAATGCAAGCATTCGCGACCATCCACAACTGCCCCGTTGAGAAATCTGACCACCCGCATTGAAAAATCTCACCGAGGGTGGGTTTTCCTCGCTCGCGCCTACCAACATGACGTTAGCAAACACGAGCAAAGAAAAAACTCTGCTACGCGTTGCGGGATTTTTCAGAACTCCGCGTGAAATTTGGAGTGCGGATAACTCCGCAAACTCCGTGAACAGAGCGGAGTTCACCGCCCACATTGGTATCCCCACATTTTTATGCCTATATGTTCCAGCAGGTACACTGCATGTAATCTGAAATGAAATGTTAGTTATGTGCAAGACAGCTCTTCTTCTCTGTGTGCGGTGAATATCACTTTCTGGAAAAAAGTGAGCATTTAAAAATCCAACTTTAAATAAAACAGGAGGTTACACTCAATAAATAGTTGTACTCTGAGAAAGTAAATAAATTACTCCAATTTCTAAAAGTAAGTAATTAAAGGCCTGATTTAGAGTTTGATGGACCGGTTACTCCATCACAAACGTGTCTGATATCCCATCCGTGGTATTACAAGTCTATTATATCCTATCACACTTGTAATATGGCAGACAGGGTGTCTGTTTCGTTGTGATGGAGTAATAGTCTGTCTACTAAACTCTAAATCAGGCCCTAAATTCAGTTCTCCAACTTAAAAACGATAACCAACATTACATATACAAAGCTCACACATAGTACAGCAACAGATGTGTCCGACTATTGAGGAACCTGAGTCAAATTACAGCGGTGGCTGGCACAGGTAAACGCAGTGGGGAGGTACGGCAGGGCTTGGAAGTCGACAGATGACGAATAGGTATATTTTAAAAAAATAATAATAATCTATTCCATTGTCTGTTGACTCCCCCCCCTGCCCCGCCACACCGCGCTTACCATTGCTGTCCGCCACTGCCAAATTAGGTTGTAGACATCATTTCTACTGCTGAGAGAAAAAGTTACTTTCTATAGGTTCCCCGGTTTAATAAGTTAACCTCTTCTGTGCCCATGACGAGATAGTCTCGTCATGGAGCACGGTCGCGCTGTGCCCATGACGAGACTATCTCGTCATGAACCCCACCCACTAATGTAACGCCCGGCACAGGAGGGGGAAAGGGCGTGGCACAGAAGGGGTTAAGATACATGTTCATCATCTTACAGCTTATTTAGGGGGAAAAGTTTATAAAGTCGAAGAGATAAGTCTCGGTGACACTGCACACTCCTTTATGAGACAAAATCAGTGCAGTGAGAGCCTAGTTTAAAGATTTTACTAAGCAAATGTAAACACACAGTACGGTACACTCACGTGCCTCTGGACGCACATGCCTGCTTGAGATTACTGCATGTTTCATATCACATTTAGTTGAGCCATTTGCCCCTAAAGGCAAATAAATTAAAAACAAACCCTTGCTAAATACCAGAAAAAATTATAAAAAGATGCAATTCTTAAAACACGAACACCTTTCAAAAGAGTGTTACAGGCTGCAAGAATAAAGCAAAATTCATGATACTGTGGCTGGCCAGCTTTACTGCTCTCATCAAATTGTTCTCCTCTCTTTAAAACTCAAAAGTGGCCACATTCCTGCTCAATGGCGCGTCCTTGAGTAACCACTGCCTTGACTGCACCATAAAAGTGCAAGAGAGCATAACATGTCTATAAAAGCTGCTGCCAGAAATAGATTCCAGGCCACTGGTGCAGTAATCACATTTCTTGGATTGAAACCATTAAAAACTTTCTCTGAACTGGAGCGAGTTATTTCTCTGAACTGGAGCCCTGTTATTTTAGTTCAGAATTACAGAGCAAATACCTCATTTGTCAAGAAGGAATCAAATACAATATCCTTTTGGGCGTATATTATTTATATGAAAAAATGACAAAGATTTTGGTCAGTAATAACAAGTAAAAATAGGATAATGAACCGGAAAGAGAAAGACACTGAAAGTAAAAAAAAAAAAAGACAATAAGAGTTTAGAGGAGGGAATAACAAAAAAAACAAGCATTGGCATAGCCAATAGGTCTCGCCTTTGGGACCTTATAAGTGTTTAGCCATGCAACACTTGATGTTGTTCCACCAAGGATATTGCGCTGGATACGTAAACACTTCTAAGGTCCTAAAGGCGAGACCTATTGGCTATGCCAATGCTTGTTTAAACTGTGCGAATTATGCTTCTTTACTGGCTGATAAAAACATTTTTTTAAATCCCCCTCTTTTTGGTGGATGACACCCTGCTAACATCAAAGACTGAGAAGGGCTTGAGATTCTACTTGAGAGATTTGCTTTATGTTCCACCTATGGGTTAGTGGTTAATGTCCAAAAGATTAAGCTTATGACATTAAACCCACACAAGAAATCTAAAGGTAAAAAAATGATAGGTGGGAGTAACTTAAACAGTGAGGGAGCTTGACTATCCTGGGGTCACGATATCTGACTTACTCGTGTTCTAAGCAAATGCTGAAAAGTACAGTTTTACTAAAAAACAGACCATGGCCTGTCTGTAAATCCCTTAGGCAAACATTATACTAGCCTATATCACCTGTTCTCGATGTATAGAGCTCAAGCAGTAAGCGGAGCCATTTATGGATTAGATTTATGGGGGCATTGTGAAGTATCTAGCTTTGAGAAAGCTGAAAACGCTTTCAGAAGGGCAGTGTTTGCTCTGCCTTGATTACTTGTTATGAAGAATCCAGTATAAAGACTATGTAAATACTACAATACTCCTCTGCTCCCTTTGAGATTTGATTTGTCCATGAAATCTATTGCTGACCACGTGAGGTTGAGGCCAATCCTGTACTGGGTTTGGGTGTGAACTAGTAAAGACTTGGTGTCCTACAGGGAGAGTTTGCCAGATGTGATAGGGAGGCGAAATGCGAGTACAATACTGTGGTTGAGCTATGGCAGTCACTTGTAAACCTTGGCCTTTTAAACTATTGCTCCGATGTGGACATTTTTTCGGCAGGAGCACACGGTTTCGTTAAGGAAAGGTTTTGGTGTTGCCTTAACGACCAGTGGCGTGCACTTTGGGTCAGTTGAATTGGACTATATTTTGAAGACTATATGGACCTGATACAACCTCCCACAGCCAAAATGCTTTACATAAAGTTTAGATTGGGGACCTTAACAACTGCCTCTTTCATATGTAAGTGGTCAGCTTTGGGTAATGACAGCCTGTGCCCAATTTGCATGCAATATGAATATGTAATATCTCGATAAGGGATATGATGAAGAAAGGGTGTCGATTAAAATGAGTCATTTTTTTCAAGTTATTTAATTCTTAGGTTTCCTATTTTTTTTTCCCAACGTATCATTGTCAAGTTAAAATAATAAATAAGATGCAATGAATATAGGCGCTGTGAATTGAAATAAGTTTGTATAATTTTATGTTTGTCCAGCAGGTGGCAGTAAAGTAATTTAATTAACAGTGAATTTGAACGCTTTGCTTTTCCATTTTTATCCGCCTTTGAACCAAACGGACTTGGTATTAGAAATAAAGCTGTAAGGAATGGGCAATGCTTTGGTATGAGTGTTTCGAATCTCCCCCAGCTAAACTTCCACAGAATGCTCCATTCCTTGAACATGATGAACAATTTTGCCCAAGGTGTGAAAGGTTTTTATCAGTGCAGGAAAATTGGTATGCTGGGGTCCTTAGAGTCCGTGAAAAGCGAACATCAATAGCTTTGTAAAACTTCTCCCTGACAACAAAAGAATACAAGGAATGCGCGTGTGAAAACGCGATGAAAGTTTCAATTACAAACAAGCTGCGAGACGTGCTCTGTGGTGGGGGAGGGGCATTGAAGTGAGGCGCGCGCGATTGGCCGAGCGAGAGGAAAACCAGATGGCGCCTCTGCTCATGCCTGTGCGTGTAACCACACACTGTATGCCACACAAAGCTGTGGTCGGACTTTCAAAACTCCACTCCTAAATGTCTCGCCAGACAGCGCATGCGCTGGCTCAGGCGAGACTTAAAAAGTATTGGCAATGCCAATCGGTTTATCATAACTTTATATACAAGTAAGACCAATTGGCTACTTTTTTTTTACATCATCTATGATTAAAGCAAGGTTATTTTATTCGTGTGACCAAGAAGGACCGATTTATTCAACAGACTTGACTACAATTGTGCAGAAAGGAAAGGCACATTGTGCGGTATAATGAATCATATTATGTGGCACCACTATTTTGTCATTTTATCTTCAGCAGGAAACTGATCAACGTAAATTCCGGAAAGCTCGTAAGACGTGTCTGTTCTCTAAACTTTATTAAAGGTGTTCCTCCTGTGTAGATTCACAATAGTCGGTTGTTGTTTACTTGGTTATTGTTTCTAGTGCCAAGATACCCCTCAGGGGTGAGCGTAGCGCTTAAAAAAGAACGTGAATACTCTCTGGTCAAAGGTTTCAGCTCATTAGCACCAGTTTAACTCTTGAACACAGCAATCAGCAACTGAAACGTGGCCAATTAACCCTTGCTTGTGCAACCGGTCACTCTGTGAAGAGTGAAGCACATACCACACTGTATGGTGACTTGTGAAATGTCTGAGCTAGAAACTTTTTTGTTGACATCTTCAAATTATGCAACTAAAAACATATTTTGTTGAAATATTGAAGTTATGCTGCAAATGATGGATTACATCCAAATAGTGATAAATCCACAATTATGTGGAAGATTTGCTGGTTGCAGAATCACAGAATTTATTTCATTGGCTCTGCTTATAACCTGGCAATCAAACCCATATTTTCTCTAATAACATTATGCTTGTATGCTCACTCAGGACACTGAGCTGACACTGAGGCTAGTCATTATTATCATTGATTGGCTATTGGCAAATCAGCTGTTTAGGTGTGTGGGAGCCTGACCTACAGAAGCCAATCCCGTACACAGGGAGTGATCATATCTGTAAATCTAATGTGGCGGCACACCCCTAATTTCCCCCTGTGCTCTCTCCCACTCCACATGAACTGGTCACCCAGAAATTATGTAGAGGCATGAATAAGGCCTAAGTGCAGATTCTATTATCCTACAAGTCAAATGCACAATCAATACACTCTGTTTCAGTTCTGACCCATGGTGTTGGATCGGGTAGAAATTCAGTTTCTTAGTTCTTTGCACTCATCTAGAGTGATCTTAGCGGCTTGATTCCAGTGAATGCAAAGGCCCCCATTAAACCGATGCAGTTACTTGGGGGCTGCGGAGGAGGTCGGACTCTACACGCATCTGTCTCTACTGGGCTACTCAGATAAATCAGTGGCTCCTGCGCCACCATACAGGTGTGGGTTTAGCATCCTACCCGTGTCCCAGCCAGTGAGTACAACAAGACAAACCAGTCCCCCATTGGGATGATGAGAACACGAAGGCAGGTGCCGGCCCTGAATGGGCGAAAGCGAACACCAAGGCGGTTGTGGACCCAATGAGATCACCCACAGATCTGCAGCTCTGATCGAGCAGGTATAGTTACAAAAGCAAGTTAAGCCTCCGAATGCGCAATATGATCACCATGGTAGTTACAGCCCAAAACTAGGCCAATGCGATTCCCAAAGCAGTTGCAGCCATGACCGCATGGCCTGGAAACAAATACACTTGTAGTGGTGTAGAGGAAAACCGCAGAGAGATCAGAAGACCTTCTACAGTATGAGTCACTCATTGCTTTGCTGTTGGGTGGTCTGCTTTTTCAGGGTGTTCCACGCTGGGCTCATCCTCCTTGACAGTATCTTCTCATGGACGACCAGACAGATGTTTTCTCCGTCTCTCAGCAGACAGCTTCAAGGCACTAGGTACTCGGCAGACCATCAGCTCCTCCAGGAGTAAGTGCACATATTAGGTGATGATGACTCTCTTCTGGTTTGGCTGCCGCACAGACACCAGCACTGGTCACACAGAAGTTGTTCAATTGCTCCGCAGAACACTTGTTTTCTTGGTCATGAAGTACCTGGAACAGGAACAAAGTACGGGGCTTTGCATTCCATTTTTATACACATATTCTATACAGCGATGTGGATCCATTGCCTCAAACTTCAGGAACAGTTTGGAGTGGTCCGCTTTCAAGTGTCCTTCTCGGACATTTTTCCAGACACAGCCATTGAATACAATGATGCTTCTCATAGGAGGTAGCACTTGATCTGTCTCCAAATTGGAGCACCGAGCAAAAGGACACAGTAAAGTGTGAAAATACTGCATCTGGCTGTCATCAGCTACCCTGAAAAGAGATAGACAAAAGGTAGGCCTGACCTATGAACTTTATCACCGTGACCAGCAGAACCTGAAGTTCCACCCTTCACCCCTATCATTCACCAACCTGCAGTGCTCAAAAAGAACTGATCAGCAGCCCGGTGCTAACAAAGTATTCATAGATTGTCTAAAGAGAGCCCTTGCTCTATCTTCCTCACTTCAGTATCCACCCTCTAGGGGTAGGAAAGTAGGCAATACCCTTACTGCATTAGGAAGTAGATACTTATCCTCCACCTGGAGCCAGAGTCAATCAATGGCATCCAAAATGAATGTCAATGCCTTCAGTTCTCAGATTCATACGCCCACAAAGTCCTAATACTGTTACGTGTGCTATACGCACACTACACTCACCAAGGCACTTGCTACACACAATGCCAGCGCAAGGTTCTGGGTATTTCCACATGATAGGGCCATTAGGTCATTTTCTTATCCATTCAAATAAACAAGACTGGTCTCACTATCCGTTTCTAAACATGGTATGTTGACATAACAACTTCATATGCTTCAACCAGAAAGGACACAGGAGCTCTCTGACACTATGAGAGCAAACTTGCTGTGCCTCTCTAGCCTAAAGGGCAGGTATTGCAGATTTAATGTTTTTCAAATTCAAACTTTGTCTTCTCTCTCACAGTACTTCAATCAGGCTAGTTCTACCTGAGACAGTGTGGGTTGTCTGTGGGGGAAGGTTTGTGTTTTCCAAATTACTGGCAAAGCTAGAATGTCTAGGCTTAATGTGCTGACACGTATAGCAATAGCACATTAGAGTGAGGTAGACAGGAGCTAGCAAGTAAAAGACAAAGAAGGCTACAAGTGTAGAGTCTTCTCAAATGCAATTCAATGCAAGCACTTGAGTGCAGTTGGAGGGATACACACAAACAGCCATTAGTATTCGGTGAGAGATGAATGCTACACTGAGTTGAGTCACAGCATCATTGACAGTCAATGGATGAAAAGGGCTGGTGGTAGAAGCCCAGTGGTTGAAAGGGAAGGACCCAAAGCCCACTCTCTGCATATTGTTGCGATTGGTCTGTTTAACAGCTGCACTACTAAAACCCATATCTAGAAAGAGTCCTTTAGAAATGCCATGAAAGAGGAAGAGGAGATGGCTGTGAGTGTGAACATTTAAGTGTCATATAATTACCTCGTTGACTCCATCTTGTTTAGAGCACATAGCCACAACACTATAGCACATGGACACACAGCCGGGTTAACATTAGAAATTGTAAAAGTGTGTCTTGCAGAGCTCGGCTTTCCTGTACGAATCATTTTTGGCAGATGCTCACAGTATTCTGGTCCCAGACTTGCAGCTGTGTTTCAAAGTTGAATCTTCGATGGGAAGTATGGTTTTTTTCTCATTAGTTGTATCATCTGAGCCAGAATAAGGTATTGCATGTATTACTAATGAATTCCTATTGTTTTTCTGTATTCACCACCTGGAAATCTCAATTTCTTGGAAGGGGATATCTTTCCATGCTTGGTGATGAAGTATTAGATGTGGTTGCCAATGTTGACCTAAATTGTTTTTTCAGCTGGAATAAAACACTTCGCTCTCAGAGAACCTCCACGCCTAAGAGTGTTTATTGAATTGCGCTTTCACAGGTGTACTCCAAGGACGTTACAGAATTAAGACAACTGAAAAAACGTGGTTGTATTCAAGAAAGTGACCTAGACTGATTTGTTGCCATCTAGGTTTTTTCTACTCCTCATTCCTTTCCATTTCTGACTATCTCCCAGTAGCTTTTCAATGTATTTTTTCTTATAACCTATATCCTCTGAATTGTATCCTTAAGTTCAACAAAAATATTTTGTTTAAAAAATCATGTTTGTTTAACCAATTTTGATGTGCACCTTAAAGTTATTTATTTCATTGATTGTATTGTTGTTTGATTGTACCATTACACATATCATCAAATACATTTTCTCTGTGGATTGCTATTTGGTGATCTGACCTGTCCACTTCTCTAGACAGACCTGTGCAATTCAGACAACTTTAATAATTGTTATACCTGGTTTTAAATTCATTTGATATTAGGATAACAACGTTTAGCACGTGGAAAAATGAAATGTCACCAGTGGAAAAATGTTCATACCATGTAAATAACTGAGATTATAGCAGCACAGAAGTAAATGTATACCAGGTTAAAAATATTTAGCTGTTAAAAAATATAATTACATCAGCAAAAGAAATTTATACTAAGTTGAAAAAAAAGTTCCTATTTGGATGAAACACATTGCACTAGGTTCAAAACAAGTTTATATCAGGATCAAAATTAATCTTTTAGCTGGTTGAAAGAATGTTATGTCAGGGTATGAAAATTTAACCTGGAGAAAAATGAATTTACATTAGATTCAAAAAGTTTAAAATGAGTTAAAGCAGGTTAAATAAAATCTTATACCTGATTAAAAGAAGGTTACACCATGTTAAAAAATCAGCTTATGCTAGGGTAAAGAGATAATCCGAGGACTGAAATGTATTTTGACCCACCTTAACAAAATGTATACCTGGTTAGGGATTTAGTTTATCCTAGGATAAAACAGTTTAACAAGGATGAAAAATTAATTTGTGTGAAGAAAAATAGATCATACCAGGTTACAAAATTAGTGTAGGTCAGGTAATTTAATTTTGAAGCAGGTTGGAAAAATGCATTTATACCAGGATAAGAAGTATTAAGAAGGATAAAACTGAATTGATACCTGGTAAAGAAAGGTATATATGAGGTGAAAAAAATAGATTAATACCACGATTAAATAGAAATGTAGACCAGAACAAAAACTTTTTGATCTGCATGCAAAATGAGCTTGCAGCAAACTAAACAGATGATAAATGGTTATACAACAATTTCACACTTGATTATTAATCGTTATAACTGGTTTAAGAAAAATTATTAGTAGTAATAATAATGTTTAGTTCAGAAAAAATGTGTTTATACCAGATTTAAAAAATCTATTTCAGATAAATAATTAGGCTTTTATCAGGACAAAAATAAATTTGCACCAGGTTTAAAATATTTAACCAGATTAAAAATGATTGAGATTATATCAGGATACGAACTGTTTGATTTCCTAAAAAAGGTATATACCAGGATGAATGTATGTTTATGTCTAGTTTTAAAGGTTTACACTAGGTTAAAGAGTGACTCTATACCAGAACAGAAGAAACAGATTTAAAGAAGCGTATACTGGGCTGAAAAAAATGTAACCTAATTATAAATGTGTTTACACCGATTTAAGTGAGTTTATAGCAGGTTAAAAATGGAGTCTGTATCATAATAAAAAAAAGCTTACATCAGACTGAAAGAATCTTATATCTGCTAACAAATGTGTAAGCTGCCTAAAAATGAGTTTATACTTAGTTTAAATAGTTTACATCAAGTTAAAATGTTTATACCAGGAAATGAGATCATACCAGGAATGAAAATGAGTTTGCACCACAAGAACCCAATTTGTGCAAAGATAGAAAATCAGTTATACAAGGATTAGACAACTTAATCAAGATTAAAAAATAGCTAATGTGAAGATAAACAGATCGTGTCAGGATATCAATGAGTTTAGGTACCGGTAATTAACTTTCTACAAGGTTAGAGATAAATCTTTATTCCAAGATAACACTGATTAGAACAGATACATGCATTCATATACTGGCTGAAAGAAATGTTTCTACCATTTGGCTACTCTTGCTTAACAAAACACGTTTTGATTGGCTAGAATATTGCCTTCTCAAAGATGTCTGTCATGAAAGAAGATTTATTTTATGGATTGAAGACATTTATTTGAAGTGGTTTACTTTCATTCGTTTTGTTTACATATTAGGATGAATTTCTCAACTTTGAGAGCATGGGAGTGACTACTCTCCCCCTTGCTGATCACCCAGGAAAATTTCGACAGACAGTGGACTGTTCTTATTATTACTACCAGTACGCATCCTACTGGTGTACACCAACATTTCTCTTGTCACCTGAAATGCTGATAAAATGTTTTATTTTTATACATTGTATAACGTCTTTCATTTCAATAAAAATCATTTAAAAACAAGCCTAATAAGTACAGACAAACATTTACTTATGCTGCATTCACTTTTATTTCTGAAGGTTAATATTTTTGTGCATAGCTATTTAAACATTATACACTTCTATTAATGCTTTTATTAAAACATAAGTGAAGTGTTCAATGACTATAAAGAATATTCTTCTTAACTTTTTCTTAATAAAGAAACAGATAATAATATTTTAAACTATTGATAGTATACATATATCATACAATGTGTAACTTTTTGTTAAGAACTATTTTAAGAATAACATCTCCTATCTCTAGTCAGTATCATGTATTTCCTTCTCATGTGGGTCAACAATTTTCTTCACTTTTTATGATGTACGTCTCATGCTTGATCTGACATGAGTTATTGGATTTGATACATCTGAGTTTGATGAAGTTGTTATTTTAGAATATGGTGTTGTGGTACTCAGTTCTGCGTTCGGCCATCTTCGCTGTAGGTTTCTCAACATGTATGTCTCCATGCTTTCAAGAACCGACCTGTGTGCCTCTAGAGATGTATTAATGGTATTATGTCATTCAGCCACTTGTGCTGCAATGTCTTGCATTGCAAAATGCACCTTAAAAATCTGTCTTGTACAGTCTTTTACAGCATTGTCTAGGAATTATAGATTTACTGTTTGCCTTTTCAGGCTGTATATTGTGAAAAAATTACTTTAGTTGCTTTCTCATGTCATGTCTAACTCAAATACGGTGCCATTGCCAGAGCATACATTCTGTCTCATGACTTCTGATATATCTAGTACATCAGCAGGCCTTTAAAACTTCAACATACACAGCATTTGACTGCACTGGCAGAGTGTGCACGCTGCAGTGGCCTCCCACGAAATAACTTGGCTCCTGGCACTTACTGTTTTACAGATTAAACACTGGATATATCTTTTAATGCCTGGTGTATACCAGGAAGTTCTTGCATTGCATTCCATGAGGCTGCTAAATTGTTTTTTAATTGTCTTTGTCCTTCCTGCAAACCATTCATAGATAATAATCTAAATAATGTTTGTAAGAATAAAGGCCAGTACTTCAATGCTAATTCTTTCAAAAAGCTAAATGTGCCTGTAGTCCAATAGCTGGACTCAGGAAGTGAATGTTTGCAGGTTACACTGCCTGTAATGTATTTTCTGATTCAGAGTTTTTTTAATGCAGGCATGCTATGGTGTCCATAAATACAGTATGTGCTTCACCCATTTACAATTCTATCTTACACTAGCGGTGGGAGGTAGACTTTGCTCCGCGGGCAGAGTTTTGCAACTCCGCGCTCCGCTTGGAACATGGAGTTGGGCAAATACTCCACCAACCCGCCGGCAGAGCGAAGTTTACCTGCACGCTAACCCCTAGTCTCAGCAATCCCGCTATGGGAGACTTACTTGTGGCAACTATTGAGGCTCTTGGCTTCCAACGACCCTCAGAAGCCAAGGGGGCTTCATCCCCCAACCAGTATTGTGCCAGGAGGCCCCTTTGCAGAGTGGTTGAGAATGGGGCAGAGCCTCCACCAACGTCTCTTCAATTCTGCTGTGGGGGACTTCCTTGTGGCATCAATAGGGGTTCTTGGCCCCCAACGATCCTCAGCAGCCAAGTGGACTTCATCCCCAAACCAATAGTGCACCAGAAGTCCCCTTTGCAAAGTGGTTGAGAATGGGGTCGGGCCTCCGACGACGTTCCAGCAATCCCGCTGTGGGGGGCTTACTTGTGGCAATGGGGGTTCTTGGCTCCCAATGACCCCCCACAGCCACAGGGACATCATCCCCCACCAGTAGTGTGCCTGAAGGCCCATTTGCAGAGTGGTTGAGAAAGGTGGCGGGGCCTCTGACAACGTCTCAGCTATCCCCCTGTGGGGGACTTACGTGTCAAGAATGCGGGTTTTTTTGCCCCCAATGACCCTCAGCAGCCAAGCGGACTTGATCCCCCAACCAGTAATGAGCCAGGAGGCCCCTTTGCAGAGTGACTGAGAAAGGTGGCAGGGCCTCCGATGACGTCCCAGCAATCCCACTGAGTGGGACTTATTTGTGGCAACAATAGGGATTCTTGGCCCATAATGACCCTCAGCAGCCAAGGGGACTTCATCCCCCAATAAGCAGAGCGCCAGGAGGCCCCTTTGCAGAGTGGGGGAGAAAGGCAGCAGGCCTCTGACAACGTCTAAGCAGTCCATTGTGGAGGACTTACTTGTGGCAACAATAGGGATTCTTGGCCCCCAACGACCCTTAGTAGCCAAGGGGACTTAATTAAGGGTGGCCGAGAGATACTCTGCCCGTTCACGGAATTCCAGGGAATTCTGCAGAGCTTTTTGGAAACTTCAAGTAATTCCACGGAGTGAAACTCAGCAAGCTCTGCCCGACCTGACTTACACGGATTTGCCAATTTACGGAAAATGCTACTACCAGGTCCATAAATACAATATGCATTCATTCCACTTACAATTCTATTGTATAAAGTAGTGGTTTAGTAAATATTGTATACAATGTTTCCGGACTACAATGCAACATCAGAAGATATGCTCAATTACCGATTCTGGAATTAGCACAAATGTCAAAAAAAAAACTGGAGGTGTAGAAAGTGACATTTTAATTTTGAAGTGAAGGCAAACCTTTACCCATAATTACATTTTGCAAGCTCTTTGTGGTGAGTTGCTTTTCAATCTAATGTTTGTAAAGCCATGCAAAAATTCTATTGTTGTTTGCATACTTCCACATTCTTCTGTTGACTTTGCAGTTATTGTTCCAAGCCATGGAATTAAAATCCAGTCATTTCCGTCATGCTAGTGGACAATATGCCGTTAATATCTCAAAGCAAAAACATGAAATAAGGTCATCAATAAGAGAACACAAACATGGACGTAGAGATAGAATTTAGCAGCAACGCCAATGTATTGCTGACATGTGGTATGATAGAGCTAACAGTGGCGGCTCGTCTGCTAAGGCGGAGGAGCATCGCCCCACTGCCTTTAGGCAGGAAAAGAAAGGAAAAAATAAAATGATAATAAAGTAATGTTATTATAATTTTATGTTTTCCTCCTGCTGCTGCGGCTTGTGTAAGGGGTGGGCGGGGCTGAAGAGCAGGGGAGGAGGCACACCCTCCTAAGTGTGCAATGACTGTTTGACCAGCCCTCTCAGGCCGCCCAAAACATTCATGCGCACTTTCCCTGTTCTCCACGCAGGCTGCATTAAAGCCTGCATTGCGAACATGCCCACCCCTACAGCCCCTGGCTGAGCGCCATGTCACGGCGCTCAGACCAATCACACCGCTGCATTGCAGCATTGTGATTGATCAGGGGGGAGCCTGGCTGCCTGCTTACTGTTCCTGGAATGCGAGAGTAGCAGTAGAAATGTGCGGAACCCAGCTGGAAGGTAAGTGTTTTTATTGTGACCTGCGCCCCCTACCCCACTGCCCGGCTACACCCCCCCACCTGCCTCACCACCCACGAGCAATGCCGGCTGCCACAGAGAGCTAATTGGCATAAAATGAGAGGCATAAAATATGCAGTTAACAACTCTGCTAAACAGGTTTGAAAGAACAACTTGCTATGTTATTAGTTATGTAAAAGTACACAAGAACTGTACCAGAAGGAATTGGTTCACAATTGAAAACACTATTTGTCAATACATTAACAAGCACTGAAATCCGCAAAAACCCACCATGCGAGCTCAGTATTGTAAGAAAGTGGCCTTTTTGTATGGCCATCTCTTACTTTTTTTTCCAGTGCTCATGGTTTTGACTCTGGGAGTGCTGGTCTGATAACCTTGTCATGTGTCCATTTAATAATATAACAAAACAGAGCAATTTGCACTTTGTTATGTTTTGCCCTTTGTATAAGAATGTAAGAGCGACAATGTTGTTCCCGTTGTTGAGACCACTCCGTTAATGGGCTTATATAGATGGCTTTAATTATTTGCTCTCTTTGCACTCTTTAGATATTTGCTCAGCAGTTTTAAGCTTTATTAGAGGAGCTATTTCTATTAGGAAGCAGTACGGATAGCAGTGGGTAGGAATTATATGTAACCACTAGATTTGTTATCGGATTATGTTTCGGCATATATATGCCATACCGTATGCTCTACACGTTAGTGGTTGTTAAATTGTTTTTAATGCCTTTATTGCTCTGTGAATGGATTGTGTTTTTAATAATGTCATTTATTGATTCGCTTTTATGAATTATTTTTAAATCAATAAAGTTTATTTTGACTGACTGACTGTGAAAGTGCACTGGAGCCTGCTAACCAGGCCCCAGTGCTAGTGCTCTCTCCCTAAAATATGACGTAAGTGAATTTGGATCCCCAATTGGCAAGAACTTTAGCACCCTTATAATTCCCTGTTAAGTGGTACCTGTGGTACTCAGGGCATGGGAGTTAAACGGTTCACCAGGGCCTGAATGTGCTACCCTGAGTGACCCAAGTAAACATATGCCAGCAGTCATTGCAAGACTGCATGAGCAGTGCCAATTTGCCCTCACCTTGTGTGGCAAGGCCCAAGCACTATTTTTAATATGTACCAGTCACTCCTAAGGTAGGCCTCCTGAGGTCAAAAGGCAGAGTGCATTATATTAAAAGTGTGGACATATAAGTACAAATCTATATGTCCCTATAGTGGCATCCTTCCATTAGGGGCTACTATAAGTGATCAGGGGGGCATAGAATAATACAGGCTAGAACCTGGGCAATCTGAGGTAGCCAGCTCCATTATGGTCCTACTGAAACGTGTCATGTTTGCTTTCAAACATCTTGGCTCATCAAACTAAACTTGATCCCCAGGTCAGATTTAATGTGACATGCACCCAGGTGACTATCTTAGATGTTGCCCACCTCATTGCCCCAGCCTTTTCTGTGCCCTGGCTGACAGCCTGCAGTTGCTGCCCCAACACAGGAATCTGGCCCCTTGCCTGGAGATGTGAACTCTCCCAGGAAGCAGAAACAAAGACCTGTTTGGGCGGGAGGTGTCACTTCCCTCCATGACAGGATGGCTAGTGAAGTGGCATATCACAGTGGTTAGCTTTGAAGCTTCCACCGCCTCTGATATGCAAGTTAGCTTCCACCCAGAGGAAGAAATGCCAATCCCTTGCCTCAGCTGCTTCGGCAACCCGGGCAGGTAGGAAATTAGATAGTCAGGAGGCGTACACCCCCAGAAGGCTAGTCACACCCCTAGGGCGGGCTAACTGGTCACACAGCGAAGAAGGGTTCTGCCATTGCTAAACATTGCAGAATAGAGGCTTCTGGGTAGAAAAGGTGGCCAACACCCCCGGATGAGGTCACCTCAGGGATGGATTAGCCGTGGAGGCTAGTAGCCCATTGGCTACTAGCACCCACACCCCTAACAACCCTGAATGTAGGATTTACGGGGCTCCCCTGGCACCATAACCTCAGATCCGAACATCTTACAACAAAGGACAAAGAGACCCGAGACTCCTCTCTATGCCACAACCACTCTATGTGTTGCACTCTACACCCTACTCTCCCCTTTACGCCACTCCACTCTATGACACTTCACTGTAGGCTACTGTAAGCCACTCTATGCTACACCACTCTACTTTACGCCACTTCAATCTATGCCACTCCAAGCCACTCTCATCAACTCCAATATACGCCACTTTATTCTACACCACTCCACACCACGGCTACGCGGCCGACTTTGGTGCTGGAAACCAGAGTTCGAGCCTCGAGGTCTCGTCCACATCCTGTGATTCTGGGCAAATCACTTAATCTCCCCGTGCCTGAAGGTGTAATGTAAATACGGTGCTATGTAAAGCGCTCCAATACCTTCGGGTTGAGTTCACGCTATATAAATATGCACAAAAAAATAATAATCCACTTCTCCCCTCTGTACTCCACTCAACGCTGTACAACATGCCTAAAAGACACTGGCAAAGCCAATAGCTCTAGCTCTTGTGCGGGCGAATCCTAATAGCTTTGCCAATGTTTGCTGCTTTTGTACTGGGGCAGTTGTAACTTCCATTCATAAACCTGATGGCAAAGCTAAAAATATTGGTACTGGAAAGAAAACTCGATGATCCCACCTCACACGGGTTAACCCGAGATCTACGAATAAGGAGATATTTCGCTTAAGAATTGTCTTTATTTTGCCTACAGGGCCATTTTGTTTGCAACAATTTTCTGAAGTCTCTGGTTGCAATATTCGCCCTCGTTAAAATGGTGGCATGTTTGTACAGCTAAAACCCACGAAAAATAAATAATTATCATCAAACGGTGCCCGTGTCAGGATTGCTATGGGCTGTACAGGTTACAGCGTAGTCTGAAAACAGTGCCCTCTACCGCCTTCGAATACAGCATGACTCACACAGGAAATCAAACCCCAGCTGCAGCAACACGAGACAGACAAAGCGTGGCTTGGCACGGAATGTACAGTAAGCATGAAGGCAGCGCGTGCACAGCCGGCCTCCAGCCAATCCGCGTGCAGCAAGTGCGGAGTGCCAACCAATCGGAGTGAGTCGGTGGCTCGTGCAGCCTGCCTGCACCTAGAATGCTAGGAAAAGGAGAAGTATCGGGGGAGTTTCGCAAAATACCTTGTTTATCATCACTTGAAGACTTTGGGAAGAATGTGTCTGGCAGCGAGGCTCCACGGTCATGTGAAGGCGTCACTCGGTTGATTTACGAATTGTGACATCCATGCATTTTAATTTCGGTTAGTTTAAAAGAATAACCACTAACTGTATTGGATTTCCAGACTCAACTAACACCGTCTTAAAATGCTTTTACGTTTTACAAGGAACATGTTCAGCTATGAAAATGCGCTACCGAAAACTTGGTGGGGAGTGGGTTGAATGCCAGGCGCTATCTTCACTGACTTTTCCTCAACCACTCTGACTTAGCAGTGCAGACTCTTGTCTGAAAATGTCCCATTTTAGAGCTACAATGTGACCGACTCTTTCCCAGCCCTATTGACAGTTGAATTGAGTTAAATTCAAACCAGGTACCTGCCTAGATCTTCTCAAGCAAGGGTGCACCTACTAATATCAAATATGGCCCTAGAACCAGGGACAGAGGCAGAAGAATGTGAGAAATCCCAGAATCCTTGCTACTGGCGAACCTACTGGCCTTTCAGAGGTACCTGCTGTATTCTGTTATAAATTATAGACCCCAGGCCTGACTATGTTAGCGAGTAATCTACGCCCTTAAGAGTTGGGTCAAAATAGTGTGGATTCTATGGGGCTATTCGCAGTTTGAGGCAATTACGAGGCCACAAATTCCCCATTTGGAAAATAAGATACAGCCCTTTGCAGGATCATCCCGCAGTGACTGTTACACGCTAGTCTGAGTTTTGTAGGTCGGAACGAGTGTTAATCTTCATAACCAAAGTCACAGCACCTTCTTTCTGCATATTTTGCTTTCCCCATGCAAATTCTTTCAAGGTGTACCTGGAGAAATGAGTGTGGTTATAAGCATCTAGAGAGAGGTCATTTCGCCTTACCAGAAATTCGAATGTTGAGGCCAGAATTGGAAAACACCGTCACAATCCGACTAAGGGGTTTTACCCATTCACAAATCTGCTAGGTTCCTCTAAATGCCACATTTGGGATTTGACGGACTCCTTTTTGGGGACTCTCAATTAGGATAAAGGTCTGCTGCATTAGCCACTTTTCAGCAAGGCCTTTATGCTTTGTGGAGTGCCTTCCTGTCTGTCAATCACCAGTTTTCTTTCTAGGTTCCATCGCTGCCATCTGGTCCTTTAGAGGCAAATACAGGTCTGGATGTCTCCAAATTTCCCTTTAGGCCTGCTGTGTCAGTCCAAACCACCACCGGTTGAAGGGGGATTCGACAGGAAACACACAAAAGAGTAAACAGCGTGCATCAAAGTGTGCTCAGGCTCCCCAGTGGCGCCCAGGTCCTCCTGGTGGCCCTCAAACGGTCACAGATGGCCTTGAATGCCCCATTTCCATAAAAGCTTAACTTCATGGGACTAAGTCCACTACTCAATGTAGGTAAAATTCAGTAAGAAGGACTTCCAGAACGCATGCACCATGAACCGAGTGTCCTATGAACCAGGCCATGGAAATATGTGTCCGGGGAGCACCAAATTCTGCAAGGAGGGGAGAGGCGTTGGCCTAACGGCTAGGGCGGTCAACCTCGAATCTTGGGAACTGGGTTCGAGTCTCGGTAATGACGCTGCACATCCTGTGATTCTGGGAAAATCACTTAATCTCCAAGGGGCATATTATCAAGGACGGCATTAAAATTATCGCCGGTTTAGCGGCAGAAAACTACCGCTAAAGCAGGGATAATGGGCTTGATAATATGCCGCAGAGAATTCCAATAGAAGTCCATGTTCTGGTGTCAACATGGACTTCTATTGGAATTCTCAAGGGCATATTATCAAGTCCATTATCGCCGCTTTAGCGGCAGTTTTCTGCCGCTAAACCGGCGATAATTTTTAACGCCGTCCTTGATAATATGCCCCCAAGTGCCTAACAAAAATGAATGTGTCCTCGTGTAACGCAACTGGTGCTGTGTAAAGCGCTCTGATACCCGATACCTTCGGGTCAAGTTCGCGCTATATAAAACTCCGTAAAAATATAGCAATTTTTTAAAGAAAGGATGCACTAAATTATGCTGCAAGAAAATGCTTATTATATTTCATAATATGGCACATCTTGTATGACTTCACTTTAATGCCATTTTACATATGTTACCATAGCCTGAACAAAGGTTTCGCCACATTAATAACAGTTTTACAACCAGCAACAAGCAAGTGAATAGGGAACAGGCAACTTTTACGAAGGGCCTTCCGCTCCACTGACACAGGTTGAAGGTTTGTTTGGTAACTTTTGACCCGTTTGAGCTAGAATCAATATTTTTTGTTAAAGTCTGCTCATTATGCTGCAGCGATTGGATGGTATGGCAAATGCTGCAAATTTATAATTGAGTGTAAAATGCAGTGATCGCATAATTCTAGTGGCACTGCCTATAAGGGCACAAGTACTGCTAGAAGCCTTTAGGGAGACTGTGACACTAAAAACACTGGGCCCGTTGCAGTGGTTAAATTGTAAAAAAAAAAAAAGAAGTGCCAGGGCTGTAGTCAGGAGGCAGCTTGTATCTCCCCATTTCTCCTGTTAGCATCACCTAAAACAGAACCAACTACTAACTATGAAAGTGGAGTGAGGGTGTGGCGCAATGTAGAGAGCTGGGGAACCAGGTTCGAGTCTCGGTGCTGGCTCAACAGCCTGTGATTCTGGACAAATCACCTAATCTCCCCGTAAATAAATGTGTCCTTAATTGGTGCTTGTGGAAAGCTCCGGTGTTGATGATGAAGTTCTGGTGCAGAGCACAGGAAACCACTGGCTCAAATTAAGCACTGGCCCATTTCAGTCCAGAAGTGAAGAACATGTAGTACAGTTGCTTCCTATCAAGAAATCTCTCATGTTCCTTGTGGAGCTGACATGTTATATCTGTGTGTGGGATAGAATGGCCGGAGCTGTCCACTTTGAGACTGGAGAACCAGGTTTTATTCTGTGATTCTTGGCAAATCACTTAATCTCCCTGTGCCTAAAAATTATGATTGTGTACTTGTGTAATGTAACTGGTGCTCATATAAAGGGGTCCTATACCTTCCGGTTAAGTTGACACCATATAAAAATGGTAATAAATACATATAAACGTGGCCAACCTGACCCTTTTAGCGGCCTTCACTAATCTGGTAATCTACCAAATTTCATAGAAAGAGCGCCTACTTCAACCCTACTGGTTTTTGAAGCACCCGTCAAAGTGGAAATCTTTACATTTTCCTTAAGACCAATATTTTAGGGAGCCTAAGGCCTATGGTTCTTTCAGAGACACCCTCCTACGAGAAAATCTCCTGGTTTCCTTATAGAGCTGACGTAACAGAACCTGGGGCTCTACTGGCATTTAAGGGGCCCCCTCCAGTCTTAAATTCTCCAGAATTTCTCTACTGAGCAGATGTGCTAGGGGTTCTCCATCTCTACTGGCATTTTAGAGGCACCCCTCTGTCTTAGACCTTGCCCCCCCAACAGGGCCGGCTTTAGCGCTGGTGGTGCCAGGTGCGACAATCATATTTGGCGCCCCCACACCCAATGCCTGCCTCCTCGGAATCTCTCACTACCACTGATCAAAAGTGTCCCTCATCTCTCCAATCATAAGCTATTGCTTAGTGGTGTTGCTCACTGGTTAGAGGCAGCAGACCCGGAAGCAGAGGACAGCCCGGGACCAGGGTTCAATTCCCGACGCGTCAGAGTTGTGGACCAGGGCCAGCGGACTCGATAATTCTTGCCTCGGTGCCTACTCTAACCAGGGATCACATTCAGCAACTCTGGGCATTAGCTTGCCTCATCTCCACAATGGCCCCCCACATTCGCTGGGGATGCCTGGTTTCACCTTGGAGATACCCAGGAGGGACCATCGAACAGGGATAGCCAGGACAGGTTCCCCAGCGGTCTACAGCACCACGACGCCTCAGGGCAGCAGTGCGCTTTACAAGACACATACATTTACATACATTTTTGCTAAACAGATCGCCCCGCCTGAGGTCAGAGCCCCCTCCACAGGTCAGCGCCCAGTGCGGCCGCACCAGTCGCACTGCCCTAAAGCCGGCCCTGCCCCCCAAATCCTTATAGGACTGTCCTGTACTTGAGTTTGGCTTAGTCCTTCCTGTTTTTCAGAAGCACTCAGGGAGTGTGCGTTTGTTTGCGCGCGTGTCCCCCGCACTGTGAGGACCGGATCGGTGGGGGAGGGGGGAGAGAGAGAATGTGTGTGTGCACGCGCAAATATCCTAATTTCCCTTAACAGATAACATGCTGAAAAAAAATGCCACTTTTCGGTTATGCCAGCCATCCCTGACACTCATCGGTCACAGAGCTCACACAATGAGGGGTGCGGTCCGTCCTCTACCCACCCGCGAGAGGGACCGTCATCTCTCTATGACGAATACGGCTTGTGGCGCCAAACTCTCGGTGCCAGTTTCTGTTTCACAATTGGCCTCTGCTGGAACAGGGAATCACTCGCTCAGCATTGGGAAAGGCTAAAGCAACTAACTGCATTGTGTAACCCCCTCAGGGAAGATTCCAGCACCGACCGATTTCTGAAATAAAAAAACACATTGCACTTCCATGACGCACTTTCTCAACTTCTCTTCCAACTTGAGGTGGTGAATGGTCCCTAACAATCTGAATATCCGTGTATCGGTCTACAGCTCAGCGGGTTGTGCTCCTGCTGTAAAGGGACTTTAGTGAAGCATTCACAGACGTATTAATTGTAGTTGTTGCATTTAATAAGCGCGTCCTACCTCGTTCAAGGCCCAAAGTTGTTTTTAGAATGGAGGAATTTTGGCAACGCCATTAGTTACGATTGGTTGGAAGAGCCATTAGTTACATTGGTTGGAAGAGTTCCCTGTTTTGGTGCAGTGTGTGAGGCGAGGTCTGACAAGTGCTCCGATCATTGTGACAGGCATACATTATTTTTATTTGGTCTGGCGCCAGCCAACACCTTTTGATTTTAGTAAAATTATATGTATACTATACCTACTTAGAGGGGCTTTCAGCCCACTGGTCTTTTAATATGTCATTCACATTTTTCTTCCGCCCACTACACCATACCGCATGAGGTAAGGTGTCAGCCCACTTCAGCCATTGGCTAACATCACTGTGAGTGACAGGGACTACAATTGCAAAGTGAGCTTTTTTGAAACCCCAAAATATTTTCCATTAAGCCACCTTTTGTTTTTCTTCAGATTGACGTGCACAATCCAGATCCCCCAACAATAACGTTTGGCTAAAACCCTGACCAAACATAAAAACAAGCATTGGAAAAGCTGTAGGGCTGGCAACCAACACCAAGCAAATTGCATGATGTGAGGGCCAAAAGAGCGTGAGAGATGGGATTGCAGTTTGCGTAAACAGCCCGGTAGTTCTTGTAGGCTGAGGCCAACTGAAAAACATGTTTGAGGGTCTAGCCAGGCCTTTCTTCCTTTTCTGAAAGCTGGGTCAGTTTTTGATTCAAATGCTATGCTTTCTCTTGCATACCTAATGGGACTACTGCCGTACTGCACCATACCAGCCATTGTCTTCTTGTAAAGCAGTCTGACACCCTTGTTATGAGAGCAGTCTGTGCTGCACAAAAACTCAGAAAAAAATTAACAGCCGTCTCATTCCAGATAGGACTCACTCGGCCATTCATCCGTCAAGGGTAGATAAAATTGGCATGATTGCGTAAAAAAATAATAACATCGTTTAATTGCATGCCAAGAGCCTCATTAGTTTGAGGTGTGTGCACAGAGCTATTAAGGTGGTGAGATGCCTCTCTTTCAACAATTTAGTAGCCATTATACCTGCCTGCGGTTCCACCATTACTAATGTTGCTTAAAACGGGATAAGCATAATTTGGGTCTAATGCAGAGATTCTCTCCACATAGGGTGTAAGAGATAGACGTCATTATTACTTGAGTTTATGGTACTCAATGTTCAGGACCTCGGAAGGATGGAAGGCTGAGCCTGACCTGCTGGGAACTGAACTTGTGGCATTCGGATCACCTGGATTGTCAAAGGCCAACGTTCAGCTTACTGAGCCATCCTTGCGCATTTGGTTCCACCAGATGACCAACGCCACAGCCTGGCTCCTGATATATGAGAGGGTGAAAACTACTACTTTTGGGGAACACAACCTGGTCAGTGGCCAGGGATTGCCTGCACTGGTAGTGCAGTTCTCCTGAGATCAGATGGCTGGAGTGCAGCGGGCCTATGATTCACGCAATGCAGTTTGCAAAATAAATTGTGCAAATGACATCAAAGATGAGGCACCCACCTTTAATCAAATTTGACATGCGACGAGTATTAATGTAACAAAATGAGTGAAAACAGTACACAAGGATCTTAATGACATACAGTGAAAAGATGTGAGCGTTGGACAGTTGTATATAGCGCTGTCATGGTGCCTGATGGCCACTTCAAAGCACTCTGAGACAGTGTAGGTTTTATTGCTAAGGTTTGCTTGAGTGGCTGTGCGCAGTTCTGCATTATGCCCACAGGAGTTTGAAAAGGTAAATAACTTGAAGCAATGCTGTGCGTTACTTCGCGCCACGTGACCGTCGACGCAAAACCCTAAGACACTATCTATAGGTCCAGGAATTCTCAGAAGCAGCAGGGCTACCAGCTCAGCTCCGCTGCTTCTGAGAATTCCTGGACCTATAGATTATGTGATAGGGTTTTGCCACCTGGCTTGTTCGTGCGCCAGGGCGGCTAGAAGCCTTCGTTGGCGCTCACGGACATTGAACGCGTGCAGGTGTGCCCGAAGCCAGCAGTGAAAAATGTGCGTGAAAGGATGAGGCTGTGCAGGGAGGTAATTCTCTGTTCCTCGTTGCCCCCATGCTCGTTCGTGTGGGCGAATGTTTCAATAGCTCACTTCTAGCCCTGCCTGTTCGCTTTAATCCAGCTGCTCTCCCAGTCCGGAGCAGCGGAGTTGTGTTGTTCCCGAGCTTGTTGTTTACGAACAGGAGAAGCTGGCGAGGGAAGAGGGCTTGGATAATGGATTGGGGTTGGCTTGGGACTGTGTTTGAGGAGGCAATGACGCCTCATTGGTGCTGAATTAAAGCGAGGGAGGGACGTGGAGGCAATGGCCTGGCTCCGATGGGACCGGGCGCGCGCCCAGATGTTCATGGTTATTTTGTTTGTACAGCACACAATTTTATTACTTAATTGCTTCTAGGCACTTGTTGGGTGTCAGTCTGTGGCTCCTGTGAGCGCACTTCCCTTGAAGCCAGGGGTGAACCCCACAGCGTGCAGTCTTTGGGTAGATGTGGCATTGTGCAGGCAGGAATGGCTTTAAGTGGGCCGGGTCCTGCCGGTGCTCAGTACCGCCAGTTCTAAAAAGGCGGTGCTGAGAGGGGTCCCTCTCCGGCTCTTGATTTTTGCTTTCACCCTCAGGGTAAAACACATTTTTTTTATAACTCTGCATCAGTACCACCCTTCACTGTCTTTGTTGTAACTTCAAAGAGACTAGTTTTAGTTATTTCACAGTCTCATCATTTCAGCACTGAAGCATTTTCAATGTTATATACCACAAACCCCTAGTAGTTGCGTATTTATCTTATGCAACCAACAGCCCTTGACAAGGCCGATAGTACTGGCTTGTTGTAGGTGTAACGTTACTTGTGTTATGTCCCTGGATGCAATGACAGAAGCAGCAAAACACCAGTCGGGCGGCACACTGTGTGTGGCACAGATATTTAGCTTAAGTTTTTTTAAGCCATGCCATTATTTACATTGGCCACGCCCCTTTGAGAGACCCCTCAGTTTTTGCATCCCACTCATAGCTCTGGATGCAGGGCCCATCTTAGCTAGGGGGGGAGCAGCTAGAGTCGTTTCTTTTGCGACAGGGTGGATTCACCCACATCTTGACGCTGACAGGTGTCTTAGACCGCAAGGCCCACCTGGGTCTGTCTCTTTTCTTGCTGTGCATTAATGTTCCTACCTGCAGCTTCAAGGCAGACACTCTCTGCCTTTGCTCTTGCACTGTGCTTGGTCTCCTTAGCCAGTCCCGGCCTCTCGGATGCGATGTGTTTACCTGGGCATTGTGTACCCCTTCCTGGGCACTGCATGTACAATGCAGGGTTTCCTGGAATTCAGGCATGCTCAGAGCTGCCAGGATCGAATGTTAAAGGGTGTGTGAAGGAGATATCACCTGGGAAGGAGCCAAGCCACAGACGTACTCGTAGGAAAGGCGTTTGTGAAAGAGTCCCGCCCAGTCTCCCTGTACAGCAAGCCCCAGGCTAGGCAACAGAAAAGAAACAGTTGGAACTGATTGCAGCACCCCACAGCATGTGTCCGGCGTGGCTCTGCGCGTGAAAAAGTGGCTGCTCCAATCAGGCGGCGGCTGCTTAGCGCCGGTAGCCAATGAGAACTCTCTTGCTGTGACTCAGAGTGATTTCAGCTCCCTTCAATGCATGCAGCTAACTCGAGACACTTAAAAAGCGGAAGCGGGTGCCTGATTGAGATAACAACGATTTGTCATTCTATGTTACCATTTCCCCAGAGAATCTGCAGACAACTAGTTTTGGTTCTGAGGTGGAGGACATTTGAAGTCCATATTGCCATCAGTTAGTAGAGTTCTGCGTAGAGTAGCGTGCCAGTCAAGTGGCACAACACAGGGCTGGGAGGTGTAAGTACTGTGAGAGATTTCTTTGTCAGCCTGGGTCATTTAAAGGCGGACAGGGCTGGGGCTGAGTAGGGCAAGCACGGCAGCACAAGGGACTCTTACAACAGTATTACTGCCTATAGTTACACGACTACATTGTGCTATTTTTCGATTTCCCTAATGGCTGGCCTGGTTCTGTGGGCTATACTTTCAAACACAGCACACACTTTAGTGTTGCCCCATATCATATATGATACCTTCAATCATATACCTTCAGCTGCATAACCTGCAGCACTGTGCATGCTGTGATTCATGAACCCATATTTTTAGTATTAAAATTACGTTGTATTGTATAGCACTGGCTACCCTGGGGAGGCTTCAAAGCACTTCTCAATAGACAGGTACGACACTTCGTTATTTATGGGCTTGGTGGCAGATTGTGGGTCTATAGTACGGTCCATGTGAGAAAAGCTTGCGGCTCTATTACTAAATTTAGAGCCCAAGAATATCGACATACAAGAATATCGTGGACAGAATATTGAGGGACTAAACATAGAGGATGTAAGTGCATATATGGAGGTAGATATAAGATCCCTAGCTCCGCCTCTCTTTGAAAATACATACACACACCCATATATATTTGTATATGTGTGTGTATAAAAATATATACATACATAAATATATATCCTATATTACCTACTAGCAGTTGCTAGTAGGTAGTTATAGTTAGGACCTAGTTTCCATAGGAAAAGCATTTTTTGACTTGACTATATCTTTGATGCTCTTTCACGAATCTTCACAAAAGTTTCCAAAAAAAAGTGTGCTGGTGATTCTTGTTGTGCATGGAAACTTTCAGGGCGATCCGTCAAGCAGGGGCAGAGAAAAAGGGGGGGAGAGTAAAAAAAAGTGTGTTTTCCTTGTTAATTCCCCTAGGAATTTTAGACACGACTACAGCTCGAACCACTAAACGGAATTACACCAAATTTGGCACAAAGGTAGCTGTTGGTCTAGAAAGCAACCTTCTTGTAAATTGGTGCAAATCCATTCAGTAGTTTGGGAGATATTACAAATAATTCAAATTTGGATATACATAGAGGAGGAAATCCTCTGAGGATCTGACAGTCCCCGTGCTCAAATTTGATTGGCTGCCAACAGTTCAACCAGGAAGTGTTGGCAGCCATCTTGGGACTCTGTATCAGCTGAGAAAACTTTAAAAAAAAAAGAAATAGGGGCAGTGTAGGAGTACCCTGACCACATAACTGTGGACCTGGTGTCCCCTGTGACCCCGACAGGGCCAAAAGACGCTTAAAAAAAAATTGACACAGAAACACAAAGGAGTCGCGAATCTGTGGCACAAAAAATATACGCGGACTCATGCTCTTGTTAGGTCGAGCCTAGCAGGCATGCTGTATTAGGGTATGCACTAGAAGCCCCGTCCACTCTCTGCCCATAGTTTGAATTAGCTTGTGCCATTGTTTTTCGTAAATGCTGCCTTCTGATTCATTATGAAGCTTGTTAACCCCCCCTTGGTACCTTCTTGTCTCCTTTAAACGGACTGGACCTTTTACTGCTGTTGTTACATGCCCGGCTTTATAAGTTGGTGAGCACTATTTTCCTTAATGCTCTTCCTCTATTCCACCCATGACATCGCAGCACGCCGCAAGCTTACAACTGAATTTATTTAAATTACTACACGGTCCGCTTTAACTATAGTGGCCGCACTTATTCACTTTTTAAATTATTTATTAGGTCTCGGCTGCGAAGGCTGCGCTTGCGCAGTCTCACTCCGAGATTTAATGACTTTGAGTGACTTTGAGAAGAGGGGCTTGCACCCGCCCCTCTTCTCTCCTGTTCTCCATTGGCTGGCCTCTTAAATGCTGGCCAGCCACTGGAGAAGAGGTCCAGTCACTCCGTTGAAGCCCCGTCCTTTTCGGATCGGGGGGCGTGTTTTTTCGTTGCTTTTCGCAGGGCGTGTTTTTCTCTCCTCCAGCCAATGGCAAGAGGAGAGAAAAAGAAACACGCCCCCGAATCCGAAACCGAGGCTGCGTTTCTCCGAGGCAGTTCTTCTCTGCCTCGGAGAAAGGCGGTGGTGTCCCGGCGCAGTGCTGTGTGTTGGCCTGCTGTTAAATTCAGGTAGTACCTCAGGCTAGCTTGTAGGGTTCCTGGCTAGCTTGTAGGGTTGCTAGCCTCTGGTAATAGATGTCTCTGCACGTCATTAGCCCCTGTACTTCTGTACTTCCTCGTTCTCCTCTGATATTTCAACACGCCTTCCCTCGACCCGGAAATTTAGGCAGACACAGAATTTATGGTTTATTTCTAAAATGTCTAAAATCGGTACAAAATGAAGAAATGTGCTGAGAGTGAAGTCAGAAGTGTCTGTGCCGCAGCTTGAAACAGTGCCGGCCCGTGGGTGTTCTCTGTAACCCCAGCTCACCCCCAGGGGGCGCTCCATCACAGCGCAGCGCACACCTCCCTGGCTCATGCCCTGCGCTCTGCTCTGGCGTCCAGTGCCCTTGGCAGCCTCGCCGCTGCAAAGACCCTCCCTCCCCCAGAATTGGAAAACGTCTAAATATTTACATATCCTGCCCTGGAACTCTCATGTATTCTGCATAAACTTGCTGGAAAAACACAGCGAGCGCCGAGTAATCCCCGGCCCGGAGCGCACGTGGGGCGCGCAGGGACCCTAAGTGCGCCTCGAAGAACAATGGGCGCTTTTCATATCTCGCCCAAGGGTTTCCCTCGTTCTGGCCCGGCTGATAAGGCTGTGCTGTGCGCGTAGGGGGCTTGGGTGGGCTTGTGTGTACAAGAATGAAAGGCCCGTCTGCCCCCTGTCCTGCGTGGCGCTTTGGCACCACAGGAACCAGGGCTGCAGCTCTATTTTGGGTTAAATATACTTTTATACACAGCTGTTAGGCGCAGGAAGCCTCAAGGCGCTTGAGGCGGCGTGCACCCTCATTTTCCTTCTGCACCCTACCCAGAAAGGCGCCGCCACTGGGAATGGGTGGGGTGGATGCAGTGGACACCTGATCTGGACACACAGGGACCCCTCTATCTAATGCACTCGCGCGTAGGGACAGCACCCACCCATGAGTCACCCACTGGCTGCGTCGCCCACCGCACGGGGGGCGTCGTGGGCCAGCCATTCGGCCTTGGTGACGTCAGTGGTATGACGGAGGCCGGCTAGGGCGAAAAAACACTCACTGCACCTCGACGCTTGGCTGTACCGCACTTGACTCACGTATAGGTAGGGTGACTAGATCTTGAGAACAAAAAACCGGGACATTTCGGAAACATAGAAGAAGGACTCCAATTTTTCATCCACGGAATGGCGCAGAATGACAGCTCTCATCAACATAGGATAACAAACGATGCATTAAGAAAATAAATAAAATGTAATTTCTACAACCAACATCACACCTATTAATCAAATTGCTGACTTATAACAGCAGCTAACTAGCTCAGCCTGAGAAAACCCCCAAATGTGCCTCTTACTGTTTTCAGTCGACCCCCTCTAAAAACCGGGACAAGAGCTAAACTTGCCGAAATCTGCCGGGACTGCAGGTGGAACAACGGGACTGTCCGGGCGAATCCGGGAGGTCTGGTCACCCTACGTATAGGTGACCTCAAAATGTCTATAAAACAGCATGACGTTTCCAGGGTGGAACAAGGAAGGACGGGTGCTCTTATTATTATTATTAGAACTGTATTATTCATTGTAATCATAATGGTAATAATACAATAATAATTATTGTCCCTTTCATGTAGCGCTTTGTAGTATTTCTGACCGTTGCAAGCGCTGTAAAAGCGGTGCCATCAGAAGTGAGTGCTGGACCCGGCCCTGCGGGTCCTCCGAGCCTCGAGACCGGTGAAAAGAGTCTGTGATCTCTCGGGGGAGTCCAAGGTCGCGTTAAGGCCTGCTGGGTGTGCCAAGAAGTCCACAGCGCCGCGCGCGCCCTTGGGTAACGTGCTGACGGGTGATATATTTACGGCTTAAGTTTGTAAGTAGACAATGAACACGTTAGCATTTTAATACGTTCAGTATTACCTACCACCAGTCATCAAACGATGACATCATATAAAATATGATTTTTTTAGGCTAATATTAAAGGGCATATTTTGATAATTGACTAAATTTCAAATAGTTTTGTGAGGATTTTTTTTTAATAATTAAAGTCCCAAAACTGCTAGGCACACGTTTTAAGAACAATACAAAACCATTGTATACATTTGTGAAGTCAGTTTTCCTTTTATGACGTGCTCCTTAGCACGGTTTACACAGAACGCAAATCATACGAATGCAACATGGTTATTTCAGCTAGTGTTTTCAAATCACGTATTCTGTTTACATGAGAGTGCAACTTCTCGAAATCTAGCCGGATTCCGGCCTATTCTGGGCGGAGGGCGGAGGAGCGCTAGATTTTTTCTGATTTGCATATTTTAGGCAGGACGCCAGATGTCCTTTTCTGAACATATACTCGTGGTGTGAGGAGACACCACACGGTGCCATCCGCTAAACACCCTGCAAAGGTATTTGCACAAGAGATACCGCAGCCAGGAGACAGGGGATTGGGGGGGAGGGGGACACAGAGGCAGATCTGAGCATGCCCAGGTGTTGAAGTGCACACGGACTTCACGACGATTTGCACACGTGCACACGAGGCCTCTGTGCTATGGAAAGCACCAGAAAACCACAGTCAAAATGTTATTTTTCAAAATTAATGGTAAACCGTTTCCTCCTGTTTTTGCGGTGTTGTCACTGTTTCCACTCACTCATCTTCTGTTTGCCTACCTCTTCATTAGGTCTCGGCTGCGAAGGCTGCGCTTGCGCAGTCTCGCTCCGAGATTTAATGACTTTGAGTGACTTTGAGAAGAGGGGCTTGCACCCGCCCCTCTTCTCTCCTGTTCTCCATTGGCTGGCCTCTTAAATGCTGGCCAGCCACTGGAGAAGAGGTCCAGTCACTCCGTTGAAGCCCCGTCCTTTTCGGATCGGGGGGCGTGTTTTTTCGTTGCTTTTCGCAGGGCGTGTTTTTCTCTCCTCCAGCCAATGGCAAGAGGAGAGAAAAAGAAACACGCCCCCGAAACTGAGGCTGCGTTTCTCCGAGGCAGTTCTTCTCTGCCTCGGAGAAAGGCAGTGGTGTCCCGGCGTTGCTCCCTCACCTGATCTCCTTGTTTTGCTATCGGGATCCGCACCGTGCTTTGGACGCCTTTCCCCCTTGTTAAAGGCGCGATGCTGTGTCTGAAAGACATGCCTCCCGTGGTTTATCTGACCCGGCCAGGGATGGCCGCTCCTCTGTCACTTGTCACCTCAGCACAATGGCGCTTTGTTAGCATGCTTCCATTAATTACACAGGAAGAAACGATGGCCTTATTAACCATGCTCTTTGAGAGATGGGGTTTGTGTTGCCGCCACTTATGTCACCGCTGCGCACCAGCCCGGCTCCATTCATGGCTCGCATGGCACCGCAGCACCGCTTGAAATTGTTATCTCGAAGTGCGCCGATGGTTTCCGGTTACATGAAGATTGCCTGGGCCCTAATCTCCTGCAGCAACGTCTGCTGGTTTATGAAACCGGTGTACGTGGTTCACCGATACTAGCAGTGCTTCACAGAGGGCCACGCTCAGCTCAGCTTTGTGTCAATTTGAATGCCATGTTTAAGGTTTGTGTGCCTCAGTACTATGACACTGAGCGTCTTCTCTGCTTGTATTTCATGAACATTGCCTTGTAAATTGAGGTGTATTTCATCCGATCTTTGAACATCCAATACCGAAAATTTTATTTTCACCAGTCATTACAGAAGGTACTCATTGCTTGGAACGCTTCTAATCCGGAAAATATATTTGTGTTTCACATAATTCAAAACGCATTCATTCATAAATCGATCCCAGGAATCTGAGTGATTGGTGATATGAGCCTGTCCTCTTTTATGAATGTTGCCAGTAACCTATACCCCTCATGTATCCCAGTTGATCATTGGAATGCACCCCACTTGATATCGTCTTAACCATGTGGCCTTCACGCATTCGAGAGATTGGTGCCCCAAACCCCTCTAATTTTGCCTTGCACTCCTCTAAAGAACTGACCGATTGGTTCCCTGCACCACCTGTGATTTGTGACCTACACCATGTATGTGGCCATCGTGTGAGAACCACCTTTGTGAACTGAGAGCCTGTACTTTATGCTTACAGCCTCGCTGCCAATTCCAGCGCCATTTTACTCAGCCTATGGAATGCTAGATGGTTCTGTAATAAAAACCTTTTTAATACTGACCCCTCTAAAACTTACCTTCACTGCCAAAACTGAAACTTGGATCGACCACGATGACCTTGCCATGCTGCCAACTCTACATCTTGTAAATGCCACATTCCTTCACTCTGTCTGTCCGTTAGGGGTGGAGGAGGAGAAGGCCTGCTGGATAAGAGACTGACAGAAAACTCCACAATACTTCACTAAACTACCCCACTCTCACCGGCGCACCTTACTGTTACAGCCACAACCTCATTTAATGCACGAAGTGTTATATAACACGCACCTTAACGCACCACATCCTTCTTTAACCCCTTCAGTGCCCGCCCCTTTCCCCGCCCTGTGCCGGCCGTTGCATTAGCGGGCGGGGTCTATGACGAGCTGGACTCGTCATGGGCACAGCGCAACCGCGGCCCATGACGAGTCCAGCTCGTCATGGGCACTGAAGGGGTTAAAAACCTTGCCAAAATTGTTAATCTAATATGCACCTCTACCTATCATCTATGGGAGCAACACCTAAATGTACAGAGCTATTTACAATGCAATGGTCTCGGCATTGGTAAAGTTAGAGCTATTGGCATTGCTCATGACAATGCCGTTTCTTTAAATGTTTTAAACACAAAAACATAAACAAAAATAATGTCATGAGCAATGCCAATAGCTCTAACTTTACCAATGCCGAGACCATTGCATTGTAAATGCTTGTTTTACAGGCGGCCGCTTTCACATTAGCGGCTGTGCTCCTTTATTTTATTAATTAATAGCGCAAGTCGTTTTCACTTCAGCGGCCGTGCGGAACGTTTCTTAAATATTTTATTTTTACTTTGTGTGAAAGCGCACCATATGCGCTTTCACTTTAATATTTTCCGTGCCCATTTGTTTAGATGCTTCTCACTGTAAATTGAATACTGTGAACAGCGTCTAAGTAAATGGGCACGGCCAACATTAAAGTGCTCTCACGTTTGCGGTAGTTTGAGCTTTTGGCATTAAAAATAACAATGCCTTTTATACATGAGTTGGGTTTAAAACACATAAATAAAGGGCATTGTAATTTACAATGCCAATCACTTAAACGCTCGCAAAAGCGAGACCTATTACATTGAAAATGCTTGTGTTGAAGAAGTTGCCAGAGCCCTCGGTTTATATCAATTGGGGGTGTCCCATCAAATTCGGCACATTTCACAACATCCTCTTCGGCGGAAGGCACGCCACATAGAAATCAGTAGCGGCCGGTGGTGGGAGTGCTGCGGGGCATTGAGGCGGGGGTGGAGCAGGGTTTGGGGGTAGTAAACTATGGAATACGGCCCAACGGATGTAAATAAACAAATAAATAAATAAAACTAATTTTGTTGCGCGCGCTGCTTCGCATTTTGCAATGCAGCGCGCGCAATGACATTTTTAAAATTTATTTATTTGTTTACCTACCTCTGTTCGACCATATGCTGTAGTTTACTACCCCCCACCCTGCTGCACCCCCGCCCGCCTCACCGCCCTGCAGCACTCCCACCACTGGCTGCTACTGATAGAAATGAGTTACAACGAAGCAGCTCTGATTGCTTCCAGCATTTTGTCGAGGTGTGCGTGCTTTCTGTAAAAATGTCTTGAGTTCCCCTCTGTTCTCGAGGCGACTGCACTGGATGTTTACAAGCTACAACAAACTTCATATTGAAAATGCTGATTCAATCCGACTATGAACACATCCCCGGCCCACCCTTTTTAGGTCTCGCTGAGCCCAGCGCATGCGCTGGCTTGGAGAGACATTTAGTAGGTGAGTTTTCAAAGTGCTACTGGCTGGCCTAGCGCTTGCGTTCACGCGAGCGTGAACGCGTGCAGCCGCCATTCACGAGTCATTAGCACCACTCGGCCGCACGACTTTCGCTTTGATCAAGATCAATGCTTGTTACTCCTGATGCGAGCTCTCGCCTCCCTTTCTTCATCATCGCGATCAGTTTCACGTCACTTTTGCTTGTTTTTTATTTACTTTTCTCCCTTCTCCCATTCGTCAGTTTCATTTTCAACCTTCTTCCCGTCCCCCTTTATTGATGATCACGATCAGTTTCACGTCACTGTTTTTTTTGGTAAACTTTCAGCGTGCCACTAGCGGGACGCTGCATTCTTTTTTTAAAAACAATTTATTTGCGCCACTCACCAATCTGCTCCCTCCTGCAGCACTGTTGGGTCGCCGTATCGGCCGGTCAGTCCCCGCGTCCAGGGTGCTCTGATTACATTTAGCTGGAGCCTCGTCGGCTGACGTGCGGTTGATCCCCAGTCGATTACTTTTGGGATCCTTCACCCATGCACATCTCTGGGAGCTTACGCAGCACCCCCTGTTTTTTTTGGTAAACTTTTAGCGTGCTGCTAGCAGGATGCTGCATTCTTTTTTTTTTAAAAACACTTTCCTTGCGCCACTCACCAATCTGCTCCCTCCTGTAGCGCTGTTGGGTCGCCGCATCGGCCGGTCAGTCCCCGCGTCCAAGTCTATCTGATTACATTTAGCTGAAGCCTCATCGGCTGCCGTGCGGTTGATCCCCAGTCGATTACTTTTGGGATCCTTCACCCATGCACATCTCTGGGAGCTTACACAGCACCCCCTCACTCGCTGCTGGTTGTCCTTCCACCCGAGGCTCAAAGTTGTTTTTAGAATGGAGGAATTTTGGCAACTCCATTAGTTACGATTGGTTGGAAGAGCCATTAGTTACGATTGGTTGGAGGAGCTCCCTGTTTTGGTGCAGTGTGTGAGGCGAGGTCTGACAAGTGCTCCGATCATTGTGACAGGCATACATTATTTTTATTTGGTCTGGCGCCAGCCAACACCTTTTGACTTTAGTAAAATTATATGTATACTATACCTACTTATAGGGGCTTTCAGCCCACTGGTCTTTTAATATGTCATTCACATTTTTCTTCCGCCCACTATACCATATCGCATGAGGTAAGGTGTCAGCCCACTTCAGCCACTGGCTAACATCACTGTGAGTGACAGGGACTACAATTGCAAAGTGAGCTTTTTTGAAACCCCAAAATATTTTCCATTAAGCCACCTTTTGTTTTTCTTAAGATTGAGGTGCCCAATCCAGATCCCCCAGCAATAACGTTTTGCTAAAACCCTGACCAAAAAAACAAGCATTGGAAAAGCTGTAGGGCTGGCAACCAACACCAAGCAAATTGCATGATGTGAGGGCCAAAAGAGCGTGAGAGATGGGATTGCAGTTTGCGTAAACAGCCCGGTAGTTCTTGTGGGCTGAGGCCAACTGAAAAACATGTTTGAGGGTCTAGCCAGGCCTTTCTTCCTTTTCTGAAAGCTGGGTCAGTTTTTTATTCAAATGCTATGCTTTCTCTTGCATACCTAATAGGACTACTGCCGTACTGCACCATACCAGCCATTGTCTTCTTGTAAAGCAGTCTGACACCCTTGTTATGAGAGCAGTCTGTGCTGCAGAAAAACTCAGAAAAAAATTAACAGCCTTCTCATTCCAGATAGGACTCACTCGGCCATTCATCCGTCAAGGGTAGATAAAATTGGCATGATTGCGTAAAGGAATAATAACATCGTTTAATTGCATGCCAAGAGCCTCATTAGTTTGAGGTGTGTGCACAGAGCTATTAAGGTGGTGAGATGCCTCTTTCAACAATTTAGTAGCCATTATACCTGCCTGCGGTTCCACCATTACTAATGTTGCTTAAAACGGGATACGCATAATTTGGGTCTAATGCAGAAATGATCTCCATATAGGGTGTAAGAGAGAGACGCCATTATTATTTGAGTTTATGGTACTCAATGTTAAGGACCTCGGAAGGATGGAAGGCTGAGCCTGACCTGCTGGGAAATGAACTTGTGGCCTTCGGGTCACCTGGATTGTCAAAGGCCAACGTTCAGCTCACTGAGCCATCCTGGCGCATTTGGTTCCACCAGAGGACCAACGCCACAGCCTGCCTCCTGATATATGAGAGGGTGTAAACCACTACTTTTGGGGAACAGAGCTTGGTCAGTGGCCAGGGATTGCCAGCGCTGGTCGTGCAGTTCTCCTGAGATCAGATGGCTGGAGTGCAGCGGGCCTATGATTCACGCAATGCAGTTTGCTAAATAAATTGTGCAAATGACATCAAAGACGAGGCACCCACCTTTAATCAAATTTGACATGCGAAGAGTATTAATGTAACAAAATGAGTGAAAACAGTACACAAGGATCTTAATGACATAAAGTGAAAAGATGTGAGCGTTGGACAGTTGTATATAGTGCTGTCATGGTGCCTGATGGCCACTTCAAAGCACTCTGAGACAGTGTAGGTTTTATTGCTAAGGTTTGCTTGAGTGGCTTTGCGCAGTTTTGCATTATGCCCACAGGAGTTTGAAAAGGTAAGTAACTTGAAGCAATTCTGAGCTACTTCGCGCCACGTGACCGTCGACGCATAACCCTAAGACACTATCTATAGGTCCAGGAATTCTCAGAAGCAGTAGGGCTACCAGCTCAGCTTCGCTGCTTCGGAGAATTCCTGGACCTATAGATTATGTGATAGGGTTTTGCCACCTGGCTTGTTCGTGCGCCAGGGCGGCTAGAAGCCTTCGTTGGCGCTCACGGACATTGAACGCGTGCAGGTGTGCCCGAAGCCAGCAGTGAAAACTGTGCGTGAAAGGCTGTGCAGGGAGGTAATTCTCTGTTCCTTGTTGCCCCCATGCTCGTTCGTGTGGGCGAATGTTTCAATAACTTACTTCTAGCCCTGCCTGTTCGCTTTAGTTCAGCGGCTCTCCCAGTCCGGAGCAGCGGAGTTGCGTGTGCCGACCTTGGGGTTGGCTTGGGACTGTGTTTGAGGAGGCAATGACGCCTCATTGGTGCTGAATTAAAGCGAGGGAGGGACGTGGAGGTAAAGGCCTGGCTCCGTGGGACCGGGCGCGCGCCCAGATGTTCGTGGTTATTTTGTTTGTACAGCACACAATGTTATTACTTAATTGCTTCTAGGCACTTGGCGGGCGTCAGTGTGTGGCTCCTGTGAGCACTCTTCCCTTGAAGCCAGGGGTGAACCCCACTGGTGCAGTCTTTGGGTAGATGTGGCATTGTACAGGCAGGAATGGCTTTAAGTGGGCCGGGTCCTGCCGGTGCTCAGTACCGCCAGTTCTAACAAGCATTTGCAATGCAATAGGTCTCGCATTAGTAAAAGTTTGAGCTTTTGGCGTTGCAAATAATAATGCAGTGATTGCGGCCTTCAAATGCACAGGATGTCTTTTTAATTAATTAAGCTTAAGCTGTTGTAGACTTATTTTAAATTTTGAATTTTATATTTGTTTATATTTCAGACGGTGTTTCATGAACATTGAGGAAGGATGTCACACTTACTGTAATGATTGTCTGTATCAAGTCTTATTATTCGATGGGTAATTTTAGGGTTCTAACTCTATAGGAATTTGAATTCGTGGTTGATTGTTTTTTGCCCTTTAACCCCACTTGGGGAGCACTGGTGTATGTACTTTTTAATATATGTATAGTGAGAGGCAGTCTTATCTGAAGGCCTCTTCTGACCTAGGACGTACATGTCAATAACAAACCCTGGTTTAACATTGAATAATGTAGATTTTATTGTTCGCTTGATTTCTGCATTAACCAGAGACCTTTTTGGTCCCGCCCACTGGGGCGATTGGACAACAAACGACAACGTAATTTACGTCATCAGGAAGTTTTGACTTTTTCTCCTCAGGGTCCTGCCCTAAATAGGCAGACACAATTGCAATAAATACAAGGGCGTACGACAATCTGACATGGTTATACACAGTTATCTATGAATGACAGGCCACTCGATATTATTTGTGCAATCATTAGGTATTTACGTCCATTTGGGCGAGTGATACATGATTATTGATAATAGTTATCACAACCTAAAATTCCGATTCTGCCTAATATGCATTTTGTGTATATATATATATATTTTTTTTTGAATTTGCAAACATTGTGTTATCATATATATGTATTGATTTCTTTAAGACAATGTTACAAGATGGCCGCCATAGTAACATCCTTCCTGCTGTCATGTGTAAGCCCGTCTTTTAATGAACTAATGTATTTAAACATGGTGGTTTGTTTGCACTTTCGAGCGTGATCAAGCCGTAAAGGTGAAACGCGTCGTTTTTGCACTTGAACATTAAAGTATCTGCATGCAGCTCCGGAGTCCGAGTTTACTTTCGTGACGGCGAGAGTGGGTGTTTTCAAATATTAGGAAATCCGGTTTCCTGGCTCGGACCGCCCGTGACAGAGGGATCCCATTAACGGAACTTGTGGCTTTTGATTTATCTTAACGGGAACGATCTGACCCCTTTAACGACCTGATTATACCGGGTCCAAGACTGAACTCGACGGCTGTGTGGAGTTTGCAATTACACGGAACGGTGTAAAACAGCCAATATTCGAAGATACGGGTGCTTGGAGTTGAGATCTCCTGGGAAGGTTGTGGTCTTGCACTTTCGTGTGTGAGCGCGGAGCCTAAACAGAGGATTTTCTTCAGCATCTAGTGTGCCTTCAATGGAGGATATATTTTCTGTGAAGGGCAAGGGAGCGTGTTTTGGCTACAGACTACGCTGCCATTGTGACACGCAGGAGCTGCATGCTGACAATCGAGGAAAGAACATGGCAAGTGCTTTGGAGGCTCGGAGAAAGCAAACAGCGGATAAGCTTTTCTTCACACAGACTGGCCCTACGAACAGTGGAGTGAATCCTTCTACCAACATCCTTGAAGAAATTAACCTACAAACACTTCTGGGTACTCTGGAAAAGTTACACAGAAAGGAACTGGCAAAGTGGTGGGAAGCTGAATCCCTACAGCGATATATTGAGGTAAAAAGAGTCCCTAGAGGATTGAGAATTTTCACCATCCCGACTTATGAAGATCCAGACACGGACATGCTAGAGGAATGGTCCAACAACTCGGCGGAATGTTCTATGACTATGATGCGCATATTAGTTAAATATGCTTTGAAGGATCGAGCCAAATTACTATCAGAGATTGATAAATTGCTAACAGAAATCAGCAAAATTATGTCCAAAGAAGCGTTGGAGAGTAATTTGGACAGTTTACACAAAAAGATGGACAAACTAGAAGAGGAAATAACAGCCAAAAAACAGAGAAAATTCCTTCGGGATTATAAAGACTATCAAGCTGGTAGAACACTGACCTTCCAGAGAAAATACGACCATCTTTTTGAAAAGAAAACGGGTACGATGATAGCTCCACCTATGGCTGTGGGTACAACAGAGGAGTTGGTTGAAAGTGATGTTTCTGATGGTAACGTATCGGATGTATCCGCCTCTGGCATTAATCAAGAAATCAACTATGACACGCAGAAAAAAGGCAGTAATTTTTTATTACAGTTCCAGTTGTTAAACCAAAACAGGACAGATTATCAACAAGACAGTGGGGCACCGAGGGGTCGAGGACGAGGACGAGGAAACAGAGGAAGAACAAGAGGAACCAACAGGCCAAGAAGAGGAGGAAGCAACGCAGAAAGAAGCCCGATGGGAATGGAAACAAGGGGCAAGAAACAACAACAAATATGACAGTTGTGAACCTATCTCAGCGGTCTCTTTCCTGTGAAGAAATTGAGACTTTGTCACTTGGCCTCACCTTTTGCCCTACTTCCAATATGAATTACACTCAGACCCGTATCGACTTATTCCTGTTTGCAAGAAAACTCAAACTCAAGAAATGGTTTAATACCAAACCTCAACAACAAGAAACTGTAAGTGTTACACACAGAGAGAGCAATCTCAATGTGTTGGATGTTGAAATTATGCATGCATTGTATAACATGACAGAGAATGTTGATGTCAGTCAGTCTGTACCCGAATGGGATACATGGGGTGAAAATTTGGATAACAATCCAGGGAGCAAATTCAAACCAAAATCTGTATTTCTTCCCAATGTACAATGCGAAGCTATTGACATCTTTGAGAAAGGTGTGTTGTGTGACCTACAGAAAATGAGATACAACAAAATATCAGGAAATAGGAAAAATCTCACAGCAAAACAAATCACATCCATCGATAACCTGAAGGCGGACCACAACATTGTGATCCGCCAGTCAGACAAGGGTGGCAATGTGGTTGTTTTGGACAAACAAAAATATCTATCAGAAGGATTGAGACAGTTACAGGATGTAAACTGTTACTGTAAAACGGATATGGCAGAGGTACTAAAATCCAAGATCACATATAGAGAAACTCTGGTGGGGTGGAAAGACAGGGGACTGTTAGAACAGGAAGAATTCAGTTACCTGTATTGTGCACATCCTAGAATACCAATCTTGTATCTATTACCTAAGATACATAAGGATATGCAAAATCCACCCGGACGACCCATAGTGTCTTCCATTGGGTCACTATATGAGAACACCTCAAGGTTCATTGATTATTTTCTGAGACCTTATGTGGTTGCCTTACCCTCATACCTTAGGGATACTACGCACTTTCTGACCATCATCGATGGCATACATTGGGAGACAGAGTATACCTTGGTTTCTTTGGATGTTAGTAGCTTATATACTAGCATCCAACATGACCTGGGGTTATTGGCGATCCAACACTTTTTTAAAACCAGATCCATTTCTTTACTACATCACTCCCAAATGATATTAGAAATGATTGAGATTTGCCTCAAAAATAATTTTTTCATTTTTAATGATGTCATCTACAAGCAGTCACAGGGCACAGCTATGGGAACCTGCTTCGCCCCCAGCTATGCGAACTTGTTCATGGACTGGTGGGAGGAGCAGGTGGTGGCCAATATGCAGGAATTTAACAACGTTGCCCTGTGGCTGCGATACATTGATGATATTTTTTTCATTTGGTGTGGGGATTAAGATTCTGTTCGTATTTTTATTGACAAACTAAACCGAAACACTTGTAATCTGCAGTTCACTGAAAATATTAGCAAAAACTCAATGGAATTTCTGGATGTCCGCCTAGAAGTCATTGATAACCATCTGACTACGAAATTATTCCGCAAGGATACGGCGGGTAACAGCATCTTAAATGCTAACAGTAGTCATCCAGGGAGCTTGGTACGAAGCATCCCGTATGGGGAATTGCTACGAGCCAAGAGGAACTGTAGCACCAAGGAGGCATCTGAAAGGGAGATGGTTACTATGTGCCAGAGATTCAGGGATAGAGGCTATAGTGCCAAAACTGTGAAAGATGCTATTTCCAGGGTGGAAACAAAAACCCGTGACAAACTCATTTATCCCAAACAAAAAGAAACAAAAGAAGAAAAAATCAGATTTATCACCACGTTTTCAGGTCAAGCTGCCGAAATACGCAAGGTTTTTAGAAAATACTGGCATGTGCTACTCACAGATGAACATCTTAAACAAGATCTGAGTAGCAACCCACAGATCACATTCAGAAAAAGTCGTTGTTTGGCTGATGAGCTAAGTTGTAGCTACATCACAAACAATGAGGATGATCTTAAAAATAAGGATGGGGGTTTTAAATGTTGTCAGAAATGCAAAGCATGCAGAAACAGCATTGATTGTGTTAAGCTACAGGTACCTAATTCCAAAAGGGAATTCATAATAAAAAAACAACTTACATGTAACTCTAATCACTGCGTGTATGTGTTGATCTGCCCCTGTGCAAAATGGTACATCGGCAGTACCAAACATGCAGCAAAAAAACATGTGTTAGAGCACTTACGGGCTATACGCAATAATAACCGAGCGTATCCTGTAGCTAGGCATTTCTTTGATCAGCATTTTCAAGACGAAACCAAGATGCGTATGGTTGTTATTGATTCTGTAAATCTGGGAAGGAGAGGTGGTAATGGGGAATTATTGTTGAGGCAATTAGAATCCCGGTACATTGTGGATTTTGAAAGCCTCGCACCTAAGGGCTTAAATATGAGCGAGGAATTAGCCGTACATTTGCATGAATAAAGTACAAATGAAGGTTAAGCTTAAGCTGTTGTAGACTTATTTTAAATTTTGAATTTTATATTTGTTTATATTTCAGACGGTGTTTCATGAACATTGAGGAAGGATGTCACACTTACTGTAATGATTGTCTGTATCAAGTCTTATTATTCGATGGGTAATTTTAGGGTTCTAACTCTATAGGAATTTGAATTCGTGGTTGATTGTTTTTTGCCCTTTAACCCCACTTGGGGAGCACTGGTGTATGTACTTTTTAATATATGTATAGTGAGAGGCAGTCTTATCTGAAGGCCTCTTCTGACCTAGGACGTACATGTCAATAACAAACCCTGGTTTAACATTGAATAATGTAGATTTTATTGTTCGCTTGATTTCTGCATTAACCAGAGACCTTTTTGGTCCCGCCCACTGGGGCGATTGGACAACAAACGACAACGTAATTTACGTCATCAGGAAGTTTTGACTTTTTCTCCTCAGGGTCCTGCCCTAAATAGGCAGACACAATTGCAATAAATACAAGGGCGTACGACAATCTGACATGGTTATACACAGTTATCTATGAATGACAGGCCACTCGATATTATTTGTGCAATCATTAGGTATTTACGTCCATTTGGGCGAGTGATACATGATTATTGATAATAGTTATCACAACCTAAAATTCCGATTCTGCCTAATATGCATTTTGTGTATATATATATATTTTTTTTTTTGAATTTGCAAACATTGTGTTATCATATATATGTATTGATTTCTTTAAGACAATGTTACAAGATGGCCGCCATAGTAACATCCTTCCTGCTGTCATGTGTAAGCCCGTCTTTTAATGAACTAATGTATTTAAACATGGTGGTTTGTTTGCACTTTCGAGCGTGATCAAGCCGTAAAGGTGAAACGCGTCGTTTTTGCACTTGAACATTAAAGTATCTGCATGCAGCTCCGGAGTCCGAGTTTACTTTCGTGACGGCGAGAGTGGGTGTTTTCAAATATTAGGAAATCCGGTTTCCTGGCTCGGACCGCCCGTGACAGAGGGATCCCATTAACGGAACTTGTGGCTTTTGATTTATCTTAACGGGAACGATCTGACCCCTTTAACGACCTGATTATACCGGGTCCAAGACTGAACTCGACGGCTGTGTGGAGTTTGCAATTACACGGAACGGTGTAAAACAGCCAATATTCGAAGATACGGGTGCTTGGAGTTGAGATCTCCTGGGAAGGTTGTGGTCTTGCACTTTCGTGTGTGAGCGCGGAGCCTAAACAGAGGATTTTCTTCAGCATCTAGTGTGCCTTCAATGGAGGATATATTTTCTGTGAAGGGCAAGGGAGCGTGTTTTGGCTACAGACTACGCTGCCATTGTGACACGCAGGAGCTGCATGCTGACAATCGAGGAAAGAACATGGCAAGTGCTTTGGAGGCTCGGAGAAAGCAAACAGCGGATAAGCTTTTCTTCACACAGACTGGCCCTACGAACAGTGGAGTGAATCCTTCTACCAACATCCTTGAAGAAATTAACCTACAAACACTTCTGGGTACTCTGGAAAAGTTACACAGAAAGGAACTGGCAAAGTGGTGGGAAGCTGAATCCCTACAGCGATATATTGAGGTAAAAAGAGTCCCTAGAGGATTGAGAATTTTCACCATCCCGACTTATGAAGATCCAGACACGGACATGCTAGAGGAATGGTCCAACAACTCGGCGGAATGTTCTATGACTATGATGCGCATATTAGTTAAATATGCTTTGAAGGATCGAGCCAAATTACTATCAGAGATTGATAAATTGCTAACAGAAATCAGCAAAATTATGTCCAAAGAAGCGTTGGAGAGTAATTTGGACAGTTTACACAAAAAGATGGACAAACTAGAAGAGGAAATAACAGCCAAAAAACAGAGAAAATTCCTTCGGGATTATAAAGACTATCAAGCTGGTAGAACACTGACCTTCCAGAGAAAATACGACCATCTTTTTGAAAAGAAAACGGGTACGATGATAGCTCCACCTATGGCTGTGGGTACAACAGAGGAGTTGGTTGAAAGTGATGTTTCTGATGGTAACGTATCGGATGTATCCGCCTCTGGCATTAATCAAGAAATCAACTATGACACGCAGAAAAAAGGCAGTAATTTTTTATTACAGTTCCAGTTGTTAAACCAAAACAGGACAGATTATCAACAAGACAGTGGGGCACCGAGGGGTCGAGGACGAGGACGAGGAAACAGAGGAAGAACAAGAGGAACCAACAGGCCAAGAAGAGGAGGAAGCAACGCAGAAAGAAGCCCGATGGGAATGGAAACAAGGGGCAAGAAACAACAACAAATATGACAGTTGTGAACCTATCTCAGCGGTCTCTTTCCTGTGAAGAAATTGAGACTTTGTCACTTGGCCTCACCTTTTGCCCTACTTCCAATATGAATTACACTCAGACCCGTATCGACTTATTCCTGTTTGCAAGAAAACTCAAACTCAAGAAATGGTTTAATACCAAACCTCAACAACAAGAAACTGTAAGTGTTACACACAGAGAGAGCAATCTCAATGTGTTGGATGTTGAACTTATGCATGCATTGTATAACATGACAGAGAATGTTGATGTCAGTCAGTCTGTACCCGAATGGGATACATGGGGTGAAAATTTGGATAACAATCCAGGGAGCAAATTCAAACCAAAATCTGTATTTCTTCCCAATGTACAATGCGAAGCTATTGACATCTTTGAGAAAGGTGTGTTGTGTGACCTACAGAAAATGAGATACAACAAAATATCAGGAAATAGGAAAAATCTCACAGCAAAACAAATCACATCCATCGATAACCTGAAGGCGGACCACAACATTGTGATCCGCCAGTCAGACAAGGGTGGCAATGTGGTTGTTTTGGACAAACAAAAATATCTATCAGAAGGATTGAGACAGTTACAGGATGTAAACTGTTACTGTAAAACGGATATGGCAGAGGTACTAAAATCCAAGATCACATATAGAGAAACTCTGGTGGGGTGGAAAGACAGGGGACTGTTAGAACAGGAAGAATTCAGTTACCTGTATTGTGCACATCCTAGAATACCAATCTTGTATCTATTACCTAAGATACATAAGGATATGCAAAATCCACCCGGACGACCCATAGTGTCTTCCATTGGGTCACTATATGAGAACACCTCAAGGTTCATTGATTATTTTCTGAGACCTTATGTGGTTGCCTTACCCTCATACCTTAGGGATACTACGCACTTTCTGACCATCATCGATGGCATACATTGGGAGACAGAGTATACCTTGGTTTCTTTGGATGTTAGTAGCTTATATACTAGCATCCAACATGACCTGGGGTTATTGGCGATCCAACACTTTTTTAAAACCAGATCCATTTCTTTACTACATCACTCCCAAATGATATTAGAAATGATTGAGATTTGCCTCAAAAATAATTTTTTCATTTTTAATGATGTCATCTACAAGCAGTCACAGGGCACAGCTATGGGAACCTGCTTCGCCCCCAGCTATGCGAACTTGTTCATGGGCTGGTGGGAGGAGCAGGTGGTGGCCAATATGCAGGAATTTAACAACGTTGCCCTGTGGCTGCGATACATTGATGATATTTTTTTCATTTGGTGTGGGGATTAAGATTCTGTTCGTATTTTTATTGACAAACTAAACCGAAACACTTGTAATCTGCAGTTCACTGAAAATATTAGCAAAAACTCAATGGAATTTCTGGATGTCCGCCTAGAAGTCATTGATAACCATCTGACTACGAAATTATTCCGCAAGGATACGGCGGGTAACAGCATCTTAAATGCTAACAGTAGTCATCCAGGGAGCTTGGTACGAAGCATCCCGTATGGGGAATTGCTACGAGCCAAGAGGAACTGTAGCACCAAGGAGGCATCTGAAAGGGAGATGGTTACTATGTGCCAGAGATTCAGGGATAGAGGCTATAGTGCCAAAACTGTGAAAGATGCTATTTCCAGGGTGGAAACAAAAACCCGTGACAAACTCATTTATCCCAAACAAAAAGAAACAAAAGAAGAAAAAATCAGATTTATCACCACGTTTTCAGGTCAAGCTGCCGAAATACGCAAGGTTTTTAGAAAATACTGGCATGTGCTACTCACAGATGAACATCTTAAACAAGATCTGAGTAGCAACCCACAGATCACATTCAGAAAAAGTCGTTGTTTGGCTGATGAGCTAAGTTGTAGCTACATCACAAACAATGAGGATGATCTTAAAAATAAGGATGGGGGTTTTAAATGTTGTCAGAAATGCAAAGCATGCAGAAACAGCATTGATTGTGTTAAGCTACAGGTACCTAATTCCAAAAGGGAATTCATAATAAAAAAACAACTTACATGTAACTCTAATCACTGCGTGTATGTGTTGATCTGCCCCTGTGCAAAATGGTACATCGGCAGTACCAAACATGCAGCAAAAAAACATGTGTTAGAGCACTTACGGGCTATACGCAATAATAACCGAGCGTATCCTGTAGCTAGGCATTTCTTTGATCAGCATTTTCAAGACGAAACCAAGATGCGTATGGTTGTTATTGATTCTGTAAATCTGGGAAGGAGAGGTGGTAATGGGGAATTATTGTTGAGGCAATTAGAATCCCGGTACATTGTGGATTTTGAAAGCCTCGCACCTAAGGGCTTAAATATGAGCGAGGAATTAGCCGTACATTTGCATGAATAAAGTACAAATGAAGGTTAAGCTTAAGCTGTTGTAGACTTATTTTAAATTTTGAATTTTATATTTGTTTATATTTCAGACGGTGTTTCATGAACATTGAGGAAGGATGTCACACTTACTGTAATGATTGTCTGTATCAAGTCTTATTATTCGATGGGTAATTTTAGGGTTCTAACTCTATAGGAATTTGAATTCGTGGTTGATTGTTTTTTGCCCTTTAACCCCACTTGGGGAGCACTGGTGTATGTACTTTTTAATATATGTATAGTGAGAGGCAGTCTTATCTGAAGGCCTCTTCTGACCTAGGACGTACATGTCAATAACAAACCCTGGTTTAACATTGAATAATGTAGATTTTATTGTTCGCTTGATTTCTGCATTAACCAGAGACCTTTTTGGTCCCGCCCACTGGGGCGATTGGACAACAAACGACAACGTAATTTACGTCATCAGGAAGTTTTGACTTTTTCTCCTCAGGGTCCTGCCATAAATAGGCAGACACAATTGCAATAAATACAAGGGCGTACGACAATCTGACATGGTTATACACAGTTATCTATGAATGACAGGCCACTCGATATTATTTGTGCAATCATTAGGTATTTACGTCCATTTGGGCGAGTGATACATGATTATTGATAATAGTTATCACAACCTAATATTCCGATTCTGCCTAATATGCATTTTGTGTATATATATATATTTTTTTTTGAATTTGCAAACATTGTGTTATCATATATATGTATTGATTTCTTTAAGACAATGTTACAAGATGGCCGCCATAGTAACATCCTTCTTGCTGTCATGTGTAAGCCCGTCTTTTAATGAACTAATGTATTTAAACATGGTGGTTTGTTTTCACTTTCGAGCGTGATCAAGCCGTAAAGGTGAAACGCGTCGTTTTTGCACTTGAACATTAAAGTATCTGCATGCAGCTCCGGAGTCCGAGTTTACTTTTGTGACGGCGAGAGTGGGTGTTTTCATATATATATATATATATATATATATATATATATATATATATATATATATATATATATATTATCTACTGGCGGTCGCCAGTAGATAGTTATAGTTAGGACCGTGTTTCCATAGGAAATCCGCAACATTCTATTTGGAATAACTTTGGCACTGATTGACGAATCCTCGCGAAATTCTAAAAGTAGGTGGGGCGCTCCGCTCCGCTCCTTCCCTGAAAGTCTCGGGGGGATTCGTCCAGTGGGGGCTGAGAAAAAGGGGGGTCCCAAAACGCGTTTTCCCCATGCATTTTTCCATAGGACCTTTAGTCCAAGCTACAGCCCGAACGGCTGAACAGAATTACTTGAAATTTGGCAGAGAGGTAGCCCTCAGGTCAGGGATGTGCCTTTTGAAGGTCTCGTGTAAATCTGTTCAGTATTTCCTGAGAAAATAGCATTTAAATCAATATATATATCTATAGGCGTGCTCCGAGCGCGTACCGTAAGCTTACCGTACGCGCACGCCGCCGTGCACGAGCGCGATTCTGATTGGTTGTTAGATCTTAGTAAACATTCGAATCGGTCGAAACCAGGAAGTGTCGGCTGCCATTTTGTCTCTCGCAGTCTGAGGGGGTGAAAAACTAAGGTGGAGAACGTGAAAAGGGGGCAGGGTGGACAGTTCCTGACCCCCTAGCCTTTGTCAGGGGGTCCCAGAAGGACCCCCAAGGGCAAAAATTAATTGTAATTTTTTTTCGAAAAATCGCCGAATGCACGTAGCGTACGCGCACGGCGTAAACGGAAAAATTCCGCGAACTTCGCGTAACGTTTCCGTGACTACGCGTACCGTGCGCGCACGGCAAAAAAATGTAAAAAAAACCAAAAAAACATAACTTAGCATTTAAAAAACCGTACAAATTCACTAAAAAAACCATAGGTTTCACACACAATGATGACATATGTGTTTTTCTGAAAAAAAAATATTTGTAATATATGTATAGCTAAACATTAATGGAAGAAGACATGGGTAAATAAGTGTCTAAATACAGTGATGTAATATCTGACGTCATCAGCAGAGGATTGCGGTCGCGTGAGTTATAGTTGCCTGCACTAACTATAACGGGGGAATTTCATTGGTTTTTCACAAGTGAAATGTCCTACTAACTATAACATGTGTGAAACCTATGGTTTTTTAAGTGAATTTGCAAAGTTTTTTAAATGCTAATTCCTAACTATAACGTGTGTGAATCCTATGGTTTTTTCAGTGAATATATATATATATATATATATATATTATCTACTGGCGGTCGCCAGTAGATAGTTATAGTTAGGATCGTGTTTCCATAGGAAATCTCAAAATTCTATTTTGAATAACTTTGGCGCCGGTTGACAAATCCTTGTGAAATTTACAAAACAAATGGGGCGCTCCGCTCAGCTCCTACCCTGAAAGTCTCGGGGTGATTCGTCAAGCGGGGGCCGAGAAAAAAGGGGGGTCCCAAAACGCGTTTTCCCCATGCATTTTTCCATAGGAACTTTAGTCGAAGGTACAGCCCGAACGGCTGAACAGAATTACTTGAAATTTGGCAGAGAGGTAGTCCTCAGGTCAGGGAAGTGCCTTTTGCAGGTCTGGTGTCAATCTGTTCAGTATTTCCTGAGAAAATAGCATTTAAAAGCATATAAATATCTATACGCGTGCACCGTGCGCGCACAGTGCGCGCACGGTGCCGTGCGCGAGCGAAAGTCTGATTGGTTGTTAGATGTCGGTAAACAATCGAATCGGTCGAAATCAGGAAGTGTCTGCCGCCATTTTGTCTTTCGCACTGAAAAGGAAAGGGGGAAAAGAGGTGGAAAACAAACGTGAAAAGGGGGCAGGGAAGAGAGTTCCTGACCCCCTAGCCTTCGTCAGGGGGTCACAGAAGGACCCCCAAGGAGAAAAAAAACATTTTATTTTTTCTTAAAAAAATCGCGGGGTGCGCGCAGCGCACCGTGTGCCCAAAGCGCGCGCACGGTGCGCAAAGTGCACCGAGCGCGCACGGTGCGCGCACGGTGAAAAACCTTGAAAAAAAAAAATTAATAAATACATAACTTAGCATTTTAAAAAACGTACAAATTCACTTAAAAAACCATAGGTTTCACACACGTTATAGTTAGGAATTAGCATTTAAAAAACCTTGCAAATTCACTTAAAAAACCATAGGTTTCACACAGGTTATAGTTAGGTGGATATTTCACTCGTAAAAAACCAATGAAATTCCCCCGTTATACTTAGTTCAGATAACTATAACTCGCGCGACCGCCACTCTATCACAAGGATGATGTCATCAGTGATGTCATGAGTGATGCCACTGACCATGTCATGAGTGATGTAATATGTGACGTCATCAGCAGTGGATTGCGGTCGTGCGAGTTATAGTTATCTGAACTAAGTATAACGGGGGAATTTCATTGGTTTTTTACGAGTGAAATATCCACCTAACTATAACCTGTGTGAAACCTATGGTTTTTTAAGTGAATTTGCAAGGTTTTTTAAATGCTAATTCCTAACTATAACGTGTGTGAAACCTATGGTTTTTTAAAGTGAATATATATATATATATATATATATATATATATATATATACATATATTATCTACTGGTGGTCGCCAGTAGATAGTTATAGTTAGGACCGAGTTTCCATAGGAAATCTGAAAATTCTATTTTGAATAACTTTGGCGCCGGTTGATGAATCCTCGCAAATTTTTCAAAACTAATGGGGCGCTCTGCTCAGCTCCTACCCTGAAAGTCTCGGGGTGATTCGTCAAGCGGGGGCTGAGAAAAAAGGGGGTCCCAAAACGCGTTTTCCCCATGTATTTTCCCATAGGACCTTTAGTCGAAGGTACAGCCCGAATGGCTGAACAGAATTACTTGAAATTTGGTAAAGAGGTAGTCCTCAGGTCAGGCATGTGTCTTTTGCATATATGGTGTCAATCTGTTCAGTAGTTTCTGAGAAAATTGCAGTTAAAAGTACATGAATATCTATAAGCGCGCACCGTGCGCGCACCCTAACGTGCGCATGCGTAATTCTGATTGGTGGTTACATGTCAGTCAACATTCGAATCGGTCGAAATCAGGAAGTGTCGGCTGCCATTTTGTGTGTTTTGTGTGTGACAGTGAAAAAGAAAGGTGGAGAACGTGAAAAGGGGGCAGGGTAGAGAGTTCCTGACCCCCTAGCCTTTGTCAGGGGGTCCATGAAGGACCCGAAGGATGAAAAAAACATTTTATTTTTCAAAAAATCGCGGGGTGCGCGCACGGTGAAAAACCTTAAAAAAAAAAACATTTTAAACGAGCCATTCCATATTACAGGATACAGTCAATCTATAACTATATACATAGGTAGTTTATTGTAAAATAAATATATAAAAAATATAATAATACATACATAACTTAGCATTAAAAAACCTTACAAATTCACAGAAAAAACCATAGGTTTCACACACGTTATAGTTAGGAATTAGCATTTAAAAAACCTTGCAAATTCACTTAAATAACCATAGGTTTCACACATGTTATAGTTAGCTGGACATTTCACTCATAAAAAACCATTGAAATTCCCCCGTTATAGTTAGTTCAGATAACTATAACTCGCGCGACCGCCACTCTATCACAAGGATGATGTCATCAGTGATGTCATGAGTGATGCCACTGACCATGTCATGAGTGATGTAATATGTGACATCATGAGCAGTGGATTGCGGGCGCGTTAGTTATAGTTATCTGAACTAACTATAACGGGGGAATTTCAATGGTTTTTTACGAGTGAAACGTCCAGCTAACTATAACATGTGTGAAACCTATGGTTTTTTAAGTTTAAGTTGTGGACAATTGTCTAGTAAGTTTCTATCAATTTTAACAAGGTGTTAACTGGGTACCAGTACGATCGGTATAACATGAAATTGGATATATCTGGTTTTGATATTGTTACGATTCAACAATATCAATATGGGAGTAGGGTATTGTACCTATAATGTTCCCCTGTCAATCTCTGTTATTTATTTTCAAAGGTTCACTTACAGATGGTTTTAACCCATTTTATAATGTGTCTCAGGATTTTTATAAAATGTGAGTGTTTATATAACCTTGTTTTAACCCTGTTTAACCTTGGATGACTTTTAATAAGTATATTTATTTATTTATTTATTAGTCATGAATGTCTAGTATTTAGACCATAAACTTGCGTTATTTTGCACATAGCGTTACTTTGCACATAGCGTTGTATCAAATTGGAATTCACAATTTGTACTTGAAAATCTCAAAGCGCTTTACGCAGCATTTTGCTGAAATGTCTTCAGTTTCTATGATTTAGACACGGAAGTGTTTGCCTGTCCTTCCCGCGCACTGTCACTTTAAATGGTGTAGTAAGAACCATGTGATGTATCATGTGACCAAGGCCCCCAGAGGGCTGAAACGCGTAATGGCGGCGGTGCAGGGCACGAAATAAAACTTTGAAAGCACTGAATTTGGGTTTGCCTCGTCCTTTCCTAGCAAACGGATCGTTGGACGAGTACCGGATATATTTTACCGAGTGGCTTCCTCGGTATTGGCGAAACCCCTCCTTCGAGTTTGTTTGGGTCGAGCGGCAAGAAGCAACTATTCCGGCTTTCCAGTCGGGATCAACACAGTCTCCAGGAAGGAGAAACCGCGGTACCCCCGGGCGGCGGAACAAGCACCTACAGCGACGCGGGAAGGAGCTCGAATCGGACGAAGCCAGCCCCGGAAGCAGAGCGGAGGTAGGAGCTCACGCAGTGCCCGGTGAAGGAGTGTGCGGTGATTAAGGCAAGTGACATTTAACCAGGCGCCTGTAATCACCACATACATTTGCCCGGAATTATTGGCACCATGTCCGCAGATACATTGCGTAGCAGAGAGGCTGCAGCATGTGATATGTTTGATGACTCACCAAGCGGAGAACTCGCACCAAGTCTAAAGGTTCGCAGTACATTAGATGACAACTCAGATGTACGAGAACTTTTTAAAAAATTGGAAAAAAAGATGAAATCGGAACAAGCTAAATGGTGGGAGCACAAGTCTCTTAGTAGATACCTCAAAGTTGGACGCATACCTAGGGGGTTTCGCATTATGCTTGCCCCCAGCTATGAAAACCCTGACCCTAAAATGCTCTCAGAGTGGGCTGAGTGTAACTTGGAATACTCACGCAGATTGGTTGTTCTCCTTATCAGCTGAGAAAATTTTTCAAAAAAAGAAATAGGGGCAGTGTAGGAGTACCCTGACCACATAACTTTGGTCCTGGTGTCCCCTGTGACCCCGACAGGGCCAAATTGACACAGGAACGCGAAGGAGTCGCGAATCTGTGGCACAAAAAATATACGCGGACTCATGCGCTTGTTGGGTCGAGCCTAGCAGGCATGCTGTATTAGGGTATGCACTAGAACCCCCGCCCACTCTCTGCCCATAGTTTGAATTAGCTTGCGCCATTGTCTTTCGTAAATGCTGCCTTCTGATTCATTATGAAGCTTGTTAACCCCCCTTTGGTACCTCCTTGTCTCCTTTAAAAGGACTGGACCTTTTACTGCTGTTGTTACATGCTCTGCTTTATAAGTTGGTGAGCACTATTTTCCTTAATGCTCTTCCTCTATTCCACCCACGACATCACAGCACGCCGCAAGTTTACAACTGAATTTATTTAAATTACTACGCGGTCCGCTTTAATTATAGCGGCCGCACTTATTCACTTTTTTAATTATTTATTTTACAGGCGGCCTCTTTCACATTAGCGGCTGTGCTTATTTATTTTATTAATTAATAGCGCAAGCCGTTTTCACTTTAGCGGCCATGCGGAACGTTTCCGAATTATTTTATTTTTACTTTGTGTGAAAGCGCACCATATGCGCTTTCACTTTAATATTTTCCGTGCCCCTTTGGTTAGATGCTTCTCACTGTAAACTGAATACTGTGAACAGCGTCCAAGTAAATGGGCACGGCCAACATTAAAGTGCTCTCACATTTGCGGGAGATTGAACTTTTGGCATTAAAAATAACAATGCCTTTTATACATGAGTTGGGTTTAAAACACATAAATAAAGGGCATTGTAATTTACAATGCCAATCACTTAAACGCTCGCAAAAGCGAGACCTATTACATTGAAAATGCTTGTGTTGAAGAAATTGCCAGAGCCCTCGGTTAATATTATCAATTGGGGGTGTCCCATCAAACTCGGCACATTTCACAACATCCTCTTCGGCGGCCGGTGGTGGGAGTGCTGCGGGGCATTGAGGCGGGGATGGAGCAGGGTTTGGGGGTAGTAAACTATGGAATACGGCCCAACGGAGGTAAATAAACAAAGAAATAAATAAAACTAATTTTGTTACGCGCACTGCTTCGCATTTTGCAATGCAGCGCGCGCAATGAAATTCGTTGTATTTATTTATTTGTTTACTTACCTCTGTTCGACCATATGCCGTAATTTACTACCCCCCGCCCCGCCTCACTTCCCTGCAGCACTCCCACCACCGGCTGCTACTGATAGAAATGAGTTACAACGAAGCATCTCTGATTGCTTCCAGCATTTTGTCGAGGTGTGCATGCTTTCTGTAAAAACGTCTTGAGTTCCCCTCTGTTCTCGAGGCGACTGCACTGGATGTTTACAAGCTACAACAAACTTCATATTGAAAATGCTGATTCAATCCGACTATGAACACATCCCTGGCCCACCCTTTTTAGGTCTCGCTGAGCCCAGCACATGCGCTGGCTCGGAGAGACATTTAGTAGGTGAGTTTTCAAAGTTCTACTGGGTGGGCTAGCGCTTGCGTTCACGCGAGCGTGCACGCGCGCAGCCGCCATTCACGGTCATTAGCACCACTCGGCCGCACATCTTTCGCTTTGATTGCGATCAATGCTTGTTACTCCTGATGTGAGCTCTCGCCCCCCTTTGTTCATGATCGCGATCAGTTTCACTTGTGCTTGCTTTTTATTTACTTTTCTCCCTTCTCCCACTCGTCAGTTTTATTTTCAACCCTCTTCCCGCCCCCCTTTGTTGACGATCGCGATCAGTTTCACGTCACTGTTTTTTTTTTGGTAAACTTTCAGCGTGCCACTAGCGGGACGCTGTATTCTTTTTTTTTAAAAAACACTTTCCTTGTGCCACTCACCAATCTGCTCCCTCCTGCAGCGCTGTTGGGTCTCCGCATCGGCCGGTCAGTCCCCCCGTCCAGGGCGCTCTGATTACATTTAGCTGGAGCCTCGTCGGCTGCCGTGCGGTTGAACCCCAGTCGATTACTTTTGGGATCCTTCACCCATGCACATCTCTGGGAGCTTATGCAGCACCCCCTGTTTTTTTTTGGTAAACTTTCAGCGTGCCACTAGCGGGACGCTGTATTCTTTTTTTTTTAAAACACTTTCCTTGTGCCACTCACCAATCTGCTCCCTCCTGCAGCGCTGTTGGGTCTCCGCATCGGCCGGTCAGTCCCCCCGTCCAGGGCGCTCTGATTACATTTAGCTGGAGCCTCGTCGGCTGCCGTGCGGTTGATCCCCAGTCGATTACTTTTGGGATCCTTCACCCATGCACATCTCTGGGAGCTTATGCAGCACCCCCTGGTTTTTTTTGGTAAACTTTCAGCGTGCCACTAGCGGGACGCTGCATTCTTTTTTTTTTAAAACACTTTCCTTGCGCCACTCACCAATCTGCTCCCTCCTGCAGCGCTGTTGGGGCGCCCCATCGGCCGGTCAGTCCCTGCGTCCAGGGCTCTCTGATTACATTTAGCTGAAGCCTCGTTGGCTGCCGTGCGGTTGATTCCCAGTCGATTACTTTTGGGATCCTTCACCCATGCACATCTCTGGGAGCTTACGCAGCACCCCCTTACTCGCTGCTAGTTGTCCTTCCACCCGAGGCTCACTGCGACACCTGCAGCAGCGCCCCAAGCGCACTCCACCAGGAATCGTCATTTCAAGTTGAGTCTGCAAGCCTGCATGGAATATAAATGTTAACATGCCCGCAGCCACGACCCTCAAGCATGCCCGGTGGCCGCCGTTGCTCAATGCGGCAGGCGGGGTACAAGTGAGTTGGGTTGCGGCTAGAAGCCTTCGTTGGCGCTCACGGACATTGAACGCGTGCAGGTGTGCCCGAAGCCAGCAGTGAAAACTGTGCGTGAAAGGCTGTGCAGGGAGGTAATTCTCTGTTCCTCGTTGCCCCCATGCTCGTTCGTGTGGGCGAATGTTTCAATAACTTACTTCTAGCCCTGCCTGTTCGCTTTAGTTCAGCGGCTCTCCCAGTCCGGAGCAGCTGAGTTGCATGTGCCGACCTTGGGGTTGGCTTGGGACTGTGTTTGAGGAGGCAATGACGCCTCATTGGTGCTGAATTAAAGCGAGAGAGGGACGTGCAGGCAATGGCCTGGCTCCGTGGGACCGGGCGCGCGCCCAGATGTTCATGGTTTATTTTGTTTGTACAGCACACAATGTTATTACTTAATTGCTTCGAGGCAGTTGGTGGGCGCAGGGCCGGCTTTAGCGCTGGTGGCGCCCGGTGCGACAGTAATTTTTGGAGCCCACACACTCCATGACCGCCTCCTTGAATTCTCTCACTATCACTGGCCAAATGCCCCCCTCATTTCTCCTATTGTACGTTGTTGCTAAACACAGCGCTCCCCTCTGAGGTCAGCGCCCCCTCCACAGGTCAGCGCCCGGTGCTGCCGCACAAGTCACAAAAGCCGGCCCTGGGTGGGTGTCAGTCTGTGGCTCCTGTGAGCGCACTTCCCTTGAAACCAGGGGTGAACCCCATGGGTGCAGTCTTTTAGTAGATGTGGCATTGTACTGGCAGGCATGGCTTTAAATGGGCCGGGTCCTGCTGGTGCTCAGTACTGGCAGTTCTAAAACGGCGGTGCTGAGACGGGTCCCTATCGGGCTCTTCATTTTTGCTCTCACCCTCGGGGTGAAACATGTTTTTTATAACTCTGCATCAGTACCAGCCTTCACTGCCTTTGATGTAACTTCAAAGAGACTCGTTATAGTTCTTTCACAGTCTCATCATTTCAGAACTGAAGCATTTTCAATATTATATACCACGAACCCATAGTAGTTGCCTATTTATCTTATGCAACCAACAGCCCTTGACAAGGCCGATAGTCCTGGCTTGTTGTAGGTGTGACGTTACTTGTGTTATGTCCCTGGATGCAATGACAGAAGCAGCAAAACACCAGTCGGGCGGCACACTATGTGTGGCACAGATATTTACCTTAAGTTTTTTTAAGCCATGCCATTATTTACATTGGCCGCGCCCCTTTGAGAGACCCCTCAGTTTCTGCATCCCACTCAAAGCTCTGGATGCAGGGCCCATCTTAGCTAGGGGGGGAGCAGCTAGAGTCGTTTCTTTTGCGACAGGGTGGATTCACCATCTTGACGCTGACAGGTGTCTTAGACCGCAAGGCCCACCTGGGTTTGTCTCTTTTCTTGCTGTGCATTAATGTTCCTACCTGCAGCTTCAAGGCAGACACTCTCTGCCTTTGCTCTTGCACTGTGATTGGTCTCCTTAGCCAGTCCCGGCCTCTCGGATGCGATGTGTTTACCTGGGCATTGTGTACCCCTTCCTGGGCACTGCATGTACAATGCAGGGTTTCCTGGAATTCAGGCATGCTCAGAGCTGCCAGGATCGAATGTTAAAGGGTGTGTGAAGGAGATATCACCTGGGAAGGAGCCAAGCCACAGACGTACTCGTAGGAAAGGCATTTGTGAAAGAGTCCCGCCCAGTCTCCCTGTACAGCAAGCCCCAGGCTAGGCAACAGAAAAGAAACAGTTGGAACTGATTGCAGCACCCCACAGCATGTGTCCGGCGTGGCTCTGCGCGTGAAAAAGTGGCTGCTCCAATCAGGCGGCGGCTGCTTAGCGCCGGTAGCCAATGAGAACTCTCTTGCTGTGACTCAGAGTGATTTCAGCTCCCTTCAATGCATGCAGCTAACTCGAGACACTTAAAAAGCGGAAGCTGGTGCCTGATTGAGGATAACAACGATTTGTCATTCTATGTTACCATTTCCCCAGAGAATCTGCAGACAACTAGTTTTGGTTCTGAGGTGGAGGACATTTGAAGTCCATATTGCCATCAGTTAGTAGAGTTCTGCGTAGAGTAGCGTGCCAGTCAAGTGGCACAACACAGGGTTGGGAGGTGTAAGTACTGTGAGAGATTTGTTTGTCAGCCTGGGTCATTTAAAGGCGGACAGGGCTGGGGCTGAGTAGGGCAAGCACGGCAGCACAAGGGACTCTTACAACAGTATTACTGCCTATAGTTACACGACTACATTGTGCTATTTTTCGATTTCCCTAATGGCTGGCCTGGTTCTGTGGGCTATACTTTCAAACACAGCACACACTTTAGTGTTGCCCCATATCATATAGGATACCTTCAACCATATACCTTCAGCTGCATAACGTGCAGCACTCTGCATGCTGTGATTCATGAACCCATATTTTTAGTATTAAAATTACGTTGTATTGTATAGCACTGGCTACCCTGGGGAGGCTTCAAAGCACTTCTCAATAGACAGGTACGACACTTCGTTATTTATGGGCTTGGTGGCAGATTGTGGGTCTATAGTACGGTCCATGTGAGAAAAGCTTGCGGTTCTATTACTATATTTAGAGCCCAAGAATATCGACATACAAGAATATCGTGGACAGAATATTGAGGGACTAAACATAGAGGATGTAAGTGCATATATGGAGGTAGATATAAGATCCCTAGCTCCGCCTCTCTTTGAAAATACATACACACACCCATATATATTTGTATATGTGTGTGTATAAAAATATATACATACATAAATATATATCCTATATTACCTACTAGCAGTTGCTAGTAGGTAGTTATAGTTAGGACCTAGTTTCCATAGGAAAAGCATTTTTTGACTTGACTATATCTTTGATCCCCTTTCACGAATCTTCACAAAAGTTTCCAAAAAAAAGTGTGCTGGTGATTCTTGTTGTGCATGGAAACTTTCAGGGCGATCCGTCAAGCAGGGGCCGAGTAAAAGGGGGGGGAGAGTCAAAAAAAGTGTGTTTTCCTTGTTAATTCCCATAGGAATTTTAGACACGACTACAGCCAGAACCACTAAACGGAATTACACCAAATTTGGCAGAAAGGTAGCTGTTGGTCTAGAAAGCAACCTTCTTGTAAATTGGTGCAAATCCATTCAGTAGTTTGGGAGATATTACAAATAATTCAAATTTGGATATACATAGAGGAGGAAATCCTCGGAGGATCTGACAGTCCCCGTGCTCAAATTTGATTGGCTGCCAACAGTTCAACCAGGATGTGTTGGCAGCCATCTTGGGACTCTGTATCAGCTGAGAAAACTTTTTAAAACAGAAATAGGGGCAGTGTAGGAGTTCCCTGACCACATAACTGTGGTCCTGGTGTCCCCTGTGACCCCGACAGGGCCAAAAGACGCTTAAAAAAAATTTGACACAGAAACACGAAGGAGTCGCGAATCTGTGGCACAAAAAATATACGCGGACTCATGCTCTTGTTAGGTCGAGCCTAGCAGGCATGCTGTATTAGGGTATGCACTAGAAGCCCCGTCCACTCTCTGCCCATAGTTTGAATTAGCTTGCGCCATTGTCTTTCGTAAATGCTGCCTTCTGATTCATTATGAAGCTTGTTAACCCCCCCTTGGTACCTTCTTGTCTCCTTTGAAAGGACTGGACCTTTTACTGCTGTTGTTACATGCCCGGCTTTATAAGTTGGTGAGCACTATTTTCCTTAACCCCTCGCATGCCCGCCCCTTTCCCCGCCCAGTGCCGTGCTTTGTATTAGCGGGCGGAGTTCATGACGAGCTGGACTCGTCATGGGCACAGCGCCACCGCAGCCCATGACGAGTCCAGCTCGTCATGGGCACTGAAGGAGTTAATGCTCTTCCTCTATTCCACCCACGACATCGCAGCACGCCGCAAGCTTACAACTGAATTTATTTAAATTACTACACGGTCCGCTTTAACTATAGCGGCCGCACTTATTCACTTTTTAAATTATTTATTTTACAGGCGGCCGCTTTCACATTAGCGGCTGTGCTCCTTTATTTTATTAATTAATGGCGCAAGTCGTTTTCACTTCAGCGGCCGTGCGGAACGTTTCTTAATTATTTTATTTTTACTTTGTGTGAAAGCGCACCATATGCGCTTTCACTTTAATATTTTCCGTGCCCCTTTGTTTAGATGCTTCTCGCTGTAAATTGAATACTATGAACAGCGTCTAAGTAAATGGGCACGGCCAACATTAAAGTGCTATCACATTTGCGGTAGTTTGAGCTTTTGGCAATAAAAATAACAATGCCTTTTATACATGAGTTGGGTTTAAAACACATAAATAAAGGGCATTGTAATTTACAATGCCAATCACTTAAACGCTCGCAAAAGCGAGACCTATTACATTGAAAATGCTTGTGTTGAAGAAGTTGCCAGAGCCCTCGGTTTATATTATCAATTGGGGGTGTCCCATCAAATTCGGCACATTTCACAACATCCTCTTCGGCGGAAGGCACGCCACATAGAAATCAGTAGCGGCCGGTGGTGGGAGCGCTGCGGGGCATTGAGGCGGGGGTGGAGCAGGGTTTGGGGGTAGTAAACTATGGAACACGGCCCAACGGAGGTAAATAAACAAATAAATCAATAAAACTAATTTTGTTGTGCGCGCAGCTTCGCATTTTGCAATGCAGCGCGCGCAATGAAATTTAAAAAATGTATTTATTTGTTTACCTACCTCTGTTCGACCATATGCTGTAGTTTACTACCCCCCACCCTGCTGCACCCCCGCCCGCCTCACCGCCCTGCAGCACTCCCACCACCGGCTGCTACTGATAGAAAAGAGTTACAACGAAGCAGCTCTGATTGCTTCCAGCATTTTGTCGAGGTGTGTGTGCTTTCTGTAAAAATGTCTTGAGTTCCCCTCTGTTCCCGAGGCGACTGCACTGGATGTTTACAAGCTACAACAAACTTCATATTGAAAATGCTGATTCAATCCGACTATGAACACATCCCCGACCCATCCTTTTTAGGTCTCGCTGGACCCAGCGCATGCGCTGGCTCGGAGAGACATTTAGTAGGTGAGTTTTCAAAGTGCTACTGGCTGGCCTAGCGCTTGCGTTCACGCGAGCGTGCACGCGTGCAGCCGCCATTCACGAGTCATTAGCACCACTCGGCCGCACGTCTTTCGCTTTGATCGAGATCAATGCTTGTTACTCCTGATGCGAGCTCTCGCCCCCCTTTCTTCATGATCGCGATCAGTTTCACGTCACTTTTGCTTGTTTTTTATTTACTTTTCTCCTTTCTCCCACTCGTCAGTTTTATTTTCAACCTTCTTCCCGCCCCCCTTTGTTGATGATCACGATCAGTTTCACGTCACTGTTTTTTTTGGTAAACTTTCAGCGTGCCACTAGCGGGACGCTGCATTCTTTTTTTTAAAAACAATTTATTTGCGCCACTCACCAATCTGCTCCCTCCTGCAGCACTGTTGGGTCGCCGTATCAGCCGGTCAGTCCCCACGTCCAGGGTGCTCTGAGTACATTTAGCTGGAGCCTCGTCGGCTGACGTGCGGTTGATCCCCAGTCGATTACTTTTGGGATCCTTCACCCATGCACATCTCTGGGAGCTTACGCAGCACCCCCTGTTTTTTTTGGTAAACTTTTAGCGTGCCGCTAGCGGGATGCTGCATTCTTTTTTGTTTTTTAAAACACTTTCCTTGCGCCACTCACCAATCTGCTCCCTCCTGTAGCGCTGTTGGGTCGCCGCATCGGCCGGTCAGTCCCCGCGTCCAGGTCTATCTGATTACATTTAGCTGAAGCCTCATCGGCTGCCGTGCGGTTGATCCCCAGTCGATTACTTTTGGGATCCTTCACCCCCGCCCGCCGCACCGCCCTGCAGCACTCCCACCACCGGCTGCTACTGATAGAAATGAGTTACAACGAAGCAGCTCTGATTGCTTCCAGCATTTTGTCGAGGTGTGCGTGCTTTCTGTAAAAATGTCTTGAGTTCCCCTCTGTTCTCGAGGCGACTGCACTGGATGTTTACAAGCTACAACAAACTTCATATTGAAAATGCTGATTCAATCCGACTATGAACACATCCCCGGCCCACCCTTTTTAGGTCTCGCTGAGCCCAGCGCATGCGCTGGCTCGGAGAGATATTTAGTAGGTGAGTTTTCAAAGTGCTACTGGCTGGCCTAGCGCTTGCGTTCACGCGAGCGTGCACGCGTCCAGCCGCCATTCACGAGTCATTAGCACCACTCGGCCGCACGTCTTTCGCTTTGATCGAGATCAATGCTTGTTACTCCTGATGCGAGCTCTCGCCCCCCTTTCTTCATGATCGCGATCAGTTTCACGTCACTTTTGCTTGTTTTTTATTTACTTTTCTCCCTTCTCCCACTCGTCAGTTTTATTTTCAACCTTCTTCCCGCCCCCCTTTGTTGATGATCACGATCAGTTTCACGTCACTGTTTTTTTTGGTAAACTTTCAGCGTGCCACTAGCGGGACGCTGCATTCTTTTTTTTTAAAACAATTTATTTGCGCCACTCACCAATCTGCTCCCTCCTGCAGCACTGTTGGGTCGCCGTATCGGCCGGTCAGTCCCCGCGTCCAGGGTGCTCTGATTACATTTAGCTGGAGCCTCGTCGGCTGACGTGCGGTTGATCCCCAGTCGATTACTTTTGGGATCCTTCACCCATGCACATCTCTGGGAGCTTACGCAGCACCCCCTGTTTTTTTTGGTAAACTTTTAGCGTTCCGCTAGCGGGATGCTGCATTCTTTTTTGTTTTTTAAAACACTTTCCTTGCGCCACTCACCAATCTGCTCCCTCCTGTAGCGCTGTTGGGTCGCCGCATCGGCCGGTCAGTCCCCGCGTCCAGGTCTATCTGATTACATTTAGCTGAAGCCTCATCGGCTGCCGTGCGGTTGATCCCCAGTCGATTACTTTTGGGATCCTTCACCCATGCACATCTCTGGGAGCTTACGCAGCACCCCCTCACTCGCTGCTGGTTGTCCCTCCACCCGAGGCTCAAAGTTGTTTTTAGAATGGAGGAATTTTGGCAACTCCATTAGTTACGATTGGTTGGAAGAGCCATTAGTTACGATTGGTTGGAAGAGTTCCCTGTTTTGGTGCAGTGTGTGAGGCGAGGTCTGACAAGTGCTCCGATCATTGTGACAGGCATACATTATTTTTATTTGGTCTGGCGCCAGCCAACACCTTTTGACTTTAGTAAAATTATATGTATACTATACCTACTTATAGGGGTTTTCAGCCCACTGGTCTTTTAATATGTCATTCACATTTTTCTTCCGCCCACTATACCATACCGCATGAGGTAAGGTGTCAGCCCACTTCAGCCATTGGCTAACATCACTGTGAGTGACAGGGACTACAATTGCAAAGTGAGCTTTTTTGAAACCCCAAAATATTTTCCATTAAGCCACCTTTTGTTTTTCTTAAGATTGACGTGCCCAATCCAGATCCCCCAGCAATAACGTTTTGCTAAAACCCTGACCAAACAAAAAAACAAGCATTGGAAAAGCTGTAGGGCTGGCAACCAACACCAAGCAAATTGCATGATGTGAGGGCCAAAAGAGCGTGAGAGATGGGATTGCAGTTTGCGTAAACAGCCCGGTAGTTCTTGTGGGCTGAGGCCAACTGAAAAACATGTTTGAGGGTCTAGCCAGGCCTTTCTTCCTTTTCTGAAAGCTGGGTCAGTTTTTGATTCAAATGCTAGGCTTTCTCTTGCATACCTAATAGGACTACTGCCGTACTGCACCATACCAGCCATTGTCTTCTTGTAAAGCAGTCTGACACCCTTGTTATGAGAGCAGTCTGTGCTGCAGAAAAACTCAGAAAAAAATTAACAGCCCTCTCATTCCAGATAGGACTCACTCAGCCATTCATCCGTCAAGGGTAGATAAAATTGGCATGATTGCGTAAAGGAATAATAACATCGTTTAATTGCATGCCAAGAGCCTCATTAGTTTGAGGCATGTGCACAGTGCTATTAAGGTGGTGAGATGCCTCTTTCAACAATTTAGTAGCCATTATACCTGCCTGCGGTTCCACCATCACTAATGTTGCTTAAAACGGGATCAGCATAATTTGGGTCTAATGCAGAGATTCTCTCCACATAGGGTGTAAAAGATAGATGCCGTTATTATTTGAGTTTATGGTACTCAATGTTAAGGACCTCGGAAGGATGGAAGGCTGAGCCTGACCTGCTGGGAACTGAACTTGTGGCCTTCGGATCACCGGGATTGTCAAAGGCCAACGTTCAGCTCACTGAGCCATCCTGGCGCATTTGGTTCCACCAGATGACCAACGCCACAGCCTGGCTCCTTATATATGAGAGGGTGAAAACCACTACTTTTGGGGAACAGAGCTTGGTCAGTGGCCAGGGATTGCCTGGTAGTGCAGTTCTCCTGAGATCAGATGGCTGGAGTGCAGCAGGCCTATGATTCACGAAATGCAGTTTGCTAAATAAATTGTGCAAATGACATCAAAGATGAGGCACCCACCTTTAATCAAATTTGACATGCGAAGAGTATTAATGTAACAACATGAGTGAAAACAGTACACAAGGATCTTAATGACATAAAGTGAAAAGATGTGAGCGTTGGACAGTTGTATATAGTGCTGTCATGGTGCCTGATGGCCACTTCAAAGCACTCTGAGACAGTGTAGGTTTTATTGCTAAGGTTTGCTTGAGTGGCTTTGCGCAGTTTTGCATTATGCCCACAGGAGTTTGAAAAGGTAAGTAACTTGAAGCAATTCTGAGCTACTTCGCGCCACGTGACCGTCGACGCATAACCCTAAGACACTATCTATAGGTCCAGGAATTCTCAGAAGCAGTAGGGCTACCAGCTCAGCTTCGCTGCTTCGGAGAATTCCTGGACCTATAGATTATGTGATAGGGTTTTGCCACCGGGCTTGTTCGTGCGCCAGGGCGGCTAGAAGCCTTCGTTCGCGCTCACGGACATTGAACGCGTGCTGGTGTGCCCGAAGCCAGCAGTGAAAAATGTGCGTGAAAGGGTGTGCAGGGATGTAATTCTCTGTTCCTTGTTGCCCCCATGCTCGGTTGTGTGGGCGAATGTTCAATAGCTTACTTCTAGCCCTACCTGTTCGCTTTAATTCAGCGGCTCTCCCAGTCCGGAGCAGCTGAGTTGTGTTTTTCCCGAGCTTGTTGTTTACGAACAGGAGAAGCTGGCGAGGGAAGAGGGCTTTTAAGGATTGGGGTTGGCTTGGGACTGTGTTTGAGGAGGCAATGACGCCTCATTGGTGCTGAATTAAATCGAGAGAGGGACGTGGAGGTAAAGGCCTGGCTCCGATGGGACCGGGCGCGCGCTCAGATGTTCGTGGTTATTTTGTTTGTACAGCACACAATGTTATTACTTAATTGCTTCTAGGCACTTGGCGGGCGTCAGTGTGTGGCTCCTGTGAGCACTCTTCCCTTGAAGCCAGGGGTGAACCCCACTGGTGCAGTCTTTGGGTAGATGTGGCATTGTACAGGCAGGAATGGCTTTAAGTGGGCCGGGTCCTGCCGGTGCTCAGTACCGCCAGTTCTAAAAAGGCGGTGCTGAGACGGGTCCCTATCGGGCTCTTCATTTTTGCTCTCACCCTCAGGGTGAAACACATTTTTTAGGTCTCGCCTGAGACAGCGCTTTAGCGCTGCTCTGGCGAGACTTATAGTAAGCGAGTTTTGGAAGTGCAAACGAGTGCTTTCAGGCCTCCGAATACAGTGCATGTGCGCCGGGCGCGCGCACCATTTGGCAGCCTGAAAGCACTCGTTTTCTTTCACTTTCGCGGCCGCACGGCCGCTTTGATGTTTGATCACGATCGCGATAACTTTCACATTCGCGGCCGCACGGCCGCCTCCCTTCCTCCCTCCATAAATGCCAGAAAATCTAACACCAATTTGCTAAGGCCACATCGTGACCTTTACAGGAAAGAAAACACACAGACAAGGGCTTCTCTGAAACGATCGACATTTGAGCTGGGCTGTCTTCGTTGCACTGTTTTTTCTTGTGAAGCGGCACATCTGTGCGTTAGTCCGGGCGGTGGCATCCGTGTGTACATTCAGCAAGCAAAACCAGGCCACATGGATTTGCATAAAAAGAAACTGCTGATTTGAATGAGGTTTGTCGGAAATTTCACTTTCGCTGAAGTGACACTTAATAACAATTTACTGACAATTCCGCCAAGTGTGCCTATTTCTTGTCGATTGTTTCCTCTCACACCCAGTTTCTTTTGATCTTGGCTGAGAACACAGATCTGCTCGGCTGCGGTCTAAGCGCTTCATGCGAACACATTGCCTCAGTTTGCTTAGATCACATGCTAATTGTTTTCTTCGTCTCTGCCAATCACCGCCGAGGACAGACGAGAGAGGAGCTCCGCAGGTGTTGAAAATAATTTTATGGAGGATTTCATTTGTGTGCACAGTCTGCCGGTCTTTGGAGAGTGGAGCAGATTAAAAAAACGTGTTTTTTATTTTTTATTTAGCGCTACGTACCACACTTCTTCGGTGCCTAGTTAAAACAAGCATTTGTAATCCAATAGGTCTCGCATTTACTATTGGCATTGTAAATGACAATGTGTTTCTGAATTTAGCTTTTCAGGTGGGTGTGTAACTTTTAGCATGGTTGTTTCAGATAAATTGTTGCGAACCGCACCGAAGATCTGTATGTGGGGGACAGAAAACAGGGTCAACTTTCAATAATGTAAAGAGGGGCAGCGGCCCCACTACGTTTACATATACACCAGAAGATGAGTCTGCAGCCTGCACCTTCGAGGTGGCTGCTCACAGTGACTTCAAACATGCGCAACACAGCCTAAGACTCCCCCTCTAACAAGCATTTGCAATGCAATAGGTCTCGCAGTTATACGAGTTTGAGCTATTAGCATTATAAATGACAGTGCCTTTTATTTATGTTTTAAAACAAACTTAAATAAAAAGCATTGTCATTTACAATGCCAATAGCTCAAACTCCTATAAATGCGAGACCTATTGCATTGCAAATGCTTGTTTTTATAACTGTGCATCAGTACCACCCTTCACTGTCTTTGTTGTAACTTCAAAGAGACTAGTTTTAGTTATTTCACAGTCTCATCATTTCAGCACTGAAGCATTTTCAATGTTATATACCACGAACCCATAGTAGTTGCTTATTTATCTTATGCAACTAACAGCCATTGACAAGGCCGATAGTACTGGTTTGTTGTAGGTGTAACGTTACTTGTATTATGTACCTGGAAGCAATGACAGAAGCAGCAAAACACCAGTCGGGCGGCACACTATGTGTGGCACAGATATTTAGCTTACGATTTTTTAAGCCATGCCATTATTCACATTGGCCACGCCCTTTTGAGAGACCCCTCAGTTTTTGCATCCCACTCAAAGCTCTGGACGTAGGGCCCATCTTAGCTAGGGGGGAGCAGCTAGGGTAGAATCTTTTGTGACAGGGTGGATTCACCCACATCTTGACCGCAAGGCCCATCTAGGTTTGTCCCTTTTCTTGCTGTGCATTATTTTTCCTACCTGCAGCTTCAAGGCAGACACTCTCTGCCTTTGCTCTTGCACTGTGATTGGTCTCCTTAGACAGTCCCGGCCTCTCCGATGCTATGTGTTTACCTGGGCATTGTGTACCCCTTCCTGGGCACTGCATGTACAATGCAGGGTTTCTTAGAATTCAGGCATGCTCAGAGCTGCCAGGATTGAATGTTAAAGGGTGTGTGAAGGAGATATCACCTGGGAAGGAGCCAAGCCACAGACGTACTCGTAGGAAAGGCGTTTGTGAAAGAGTCCCGCCCAGTCTCCCTGTACAGCAAGCCCCAGGCTAGGCAACAGAAAAGAAACAGTTGGAACTGATTGCAGCACCCCACAGCATGTGTCCGGCGTGGCTCTGCGCGTGAAAAAGTGGCTGCTCCAATCAGGCGGCGGCTGCTTAGCGCCGGTAGCCAATGAGAACTCTCTTGCTGTGACTCAGAGTGATTTCAGCTCCCTTCAATGCATGCAGCTAACTCGAGACACTTAAAAAGCGGAAGCGGGTGCCTGATTGAGGATAACAACGATTTGTCATTCTATGTTACCATTTCCCCAGAGAATCTGCAGACAACTAGTTTTTGTTCTGAGGTGGAGGACATTTGAAGTCCATATTGCCATCAGTTAGTAGAGTTCTGCGTAGAGTAGCGTGCCAGTCAAGTGGCACAACACAGGGTTGGGAGGTGTAAGTACTGTGAGAGATTTCTTTGTCAGCCTGGGTCATTTAAAGGCGGACAGGGCTGGGGCTGAGTAGGTCACGCACAGCAGCACAAGGGACTCTTACAACAGTACTACTGCCTATCAGTCACACGACTATATTGTGCTATTTTTCGATTTCCCTAATGGCTGGCCTAGTTCTGCGGGCTATACTTTCAAACACAGCACACACTTTAGTGTTGCCCCATTTCATGTATGATACCTTCAACCATATACCTTCAGCTGTATAACCTGCAGCATTCTGCATGCTGTGATTCATGAACCCATAGTTTCAGTATTAGGACTAGGATCAGAGCATGACTAAGACCTATTAGACCTGCTTCTGACCGCTGCAGCAAAAATTGTCCTGACCAACTGGAAGGACACAACTAACACCTCATACAAAGGCTGGTTCAACTGGGTGACGCACCTCAGAGGCGCGGATAACATTGCTCTGCAAAACTCACCCTGGAAGCCAGCAACCAGGAGGATGTGGAAGTCACTCGACATGTACCTAGACTCTTACGAACCCCCTTGAATCCATTCCGATTCCCTCCTCTCCTCCCCCTCAGGGGTGGGGGCAGAGCGAGTTGGAATGTTACCACCAAGGACTACCAATCCTGCCACAGGTTAACTAGTGGGGGGTCGGCTTTGGCACATGGCTATAAACCCAATTAGGCTCATTGCTAAAGAACCTCTCTTGTATCCTCCTTTAACCCCTTTCTTTCCTGCCTCTTTCTTTCTATCATCCTTTGCCCAATTTCCCAGCAAGTCAATGTAGAGGGGTTTAGCTAAACATATATCTCAAAGTACCTGTAATCACTGCAATACAAACTACGTTTGGCTAACCCCGTAACAGAAATGCTAATGTATCTGTTTATAAAATTAATAAAATACTTTGAAATAAAAAAATAAAAAAAAGTATGTTGTATTGTATAGCACTGTCTACCCTGGGGAGGCTTCAAAGCACTTCTCAATATACAGGTACGACACTTCGCTATTTAGGGGCTTGGTGGCTGATTGTGTGTCTATAGTACGGTCAATGTGAGGAAAGTTTTTGCGGTTGTATTACTGAATATAGAGCCAAAATATATTGACATACAAGAATATCGTGGACAGAATATTGAGCGACTAAACATAGAGGATGTAAGTGCATGTATGGAGGTAGATATACGATTCCTAGCTCCGCCTCTCTTCGAAGATACACATACACACACACACACACACATACATATATATAACCTATATTACCTACTGGCAGTCGCTAGTAGGTTGTTAGAGTTAGGACCTAGTTTCCATAGGAAAAGCATTTTTTATACTATATCTTTGGCGCGGTTTCACGAATCTTGACAAGTTTTTTAAAAAGTGTGCCGGTGCTTTTTGTTGTGGATGGAAGCTTTCGGAGCGATTCGTTAAGCGGGGGCCGAGAAAAAGGGGGGTCAAAACACCTGTTGTTCCATGTTAATTCCCATAGGAATTTTAGACACGACTACAGCCCGAACCGCTGAACGGAATGACCTGTTGGTCCAGAAAGTGACCTTTTTGGAAATTGGTGCAAATTCATTCAGTAGTTTGGGAGATATTACAAAAAATTTGAATTTGGATATATATAGAGGATCAAATCCTCTGAGGATCCGACAGTCCCCGTGCTCAAATTTGATTGGCTGCCAACACTTCACCCAGGAATTGTTGGCAGCCATCTTGGGACTCTGTATCAGCCTAGTCCTCCAGAAAACGTTTAAAAAAAAGAAATAGGGGCAGTGTAGGAATACCCTGACCCCCAAACTGTGGTCCTGGGGTCCACCTGTGATCTCGACAGGGCCAAAAAGCACTTAAAATGAAATTGCCACGGGAACGCGAAGGAGCCTGCGAATCCGTGCCACAAAAAAACCACGGTCTTATGCACTTGTTAGGTCGAGCCTAGCAGCAGCGCGCATGCGCTGCTCGCTCTGCGATGCATGATGTATTAGGGTATGCACTAGAAGCCCCGCCCACTCTCCGCCCATATATTTTATTGGCTTGTGCCATTGTCCTTGGTAAACACTGGCTTCCGATTCATTATGAGGCTTGTTAGTCCCTCCTTGGTACCGCCTTGTCTCCTTGTGTTGCCGCTCATAAGGACTGGACCTTTTACTGATGTTGTTACATGCTCTGCTTTATCAGTTGGTGAGCGCTATTTTCCTTTATGCTCTTTCCCTATTCCACCCACAACATCGCAGCATGCTGCATGCTTTCTACTTTATTTATTTAAATTACTACGCAGTCGGCTTTAACTATAGCGACTGCACTTATTCACTTATTTAATAATTTATTTTACAGGTGTCCGCTTTCACATTATCGGCTGCGCTTATTTATTTTATTAATTAATAGCGCAAGCCACTTTCACTTCAGCGGCCGCGCAGAACGTTTCTTAATTATTTTATTTTTACATTGTGTGAAAGCACACCATATGCGCTTTCACTTTAATGTTGTACGTGCCCCTTTGTTTAGACGCTTCTCACTGTACCCGGAATACCGTGAGCAACGTCTAAAGAAATGGGCATGGCCAACATTAAAGTGCACTCAGATTTGCGGGAGTTTAAGCTATTGGCATTAAAAATAACAATGCCTTTTATATATGTGTTGGGTTTAAAACACATAAATAAAGCGCATTGTCATTTACAATGCCAATCGCTTAAACACTCGCAAAAGCAAGACCTATTGCATTGAAAATGCTTGTGTTGAAGGAGGTTGCCAGAGCCCTTGGTTAATATTAGCAATTGGGGGTGTCCCATCACATTCAGCAAATTCCACAACATCCTCTTCGGTGGAAGGCACGCCACACAGAAATTAGTTACAACGAAGCAGCTCTGATTGCTCCCAGCATTGTGTCCAGGTGTCTATGCTTTGTGTAAAAACCTCTTGAGTTTCCATCAGTTCTCGAGGCGACTGCACTGGATGTTTACAAGCTACAACAAACTTCATACTGAAAATGCAGATTAAATCCGACTCTGAACACGCCCCCGGCCCACCCTCTTCTTTATTCGGTCTAAACAGCAACCTGCGTTTTTCCTGCCTGTGTACATCTAAGACTGGGCCTTGGAGTCCTCGTGCAGTTTAAGAAACGGGAGTTTGAATAAAAGTGCATTTGTAGTTTACTAGTATGTTTTCTAAGCTCCAAAGGGAATACTGGTCTGATAAATATATGTCCAAAATAAACGATTTTAAGATACAGGTTTACACCAAAAAGTGCTTGGCATCTCCAGGTTTGGAAGACTGAATGCCATTTTTTAGGTCTCGCCTAGCGACGCAGCGCATGCACTGCTCGCCTTGGCGAGATCTATTGTTGTCGGTTTGGCGTCCGAAGGGGGACAGCCGATGTGCACGCTCACTGCGTGTCTTCTCGGGTGCCCGGACAGCAGATGTGCACGCTCACTGCGTGTACCTATTGTTGTCAGTTTGGCGTCCGATGGGGGACAGCTGATGTGCAGGCTCACTGCGTGTCTTCTCTGGCGACCGGACAGCAGATGTGCACGCTCACTGCGTGTCTTCTTTGGAGCCGGACAATGTTATACTAGCCGGTAAATGTATTTAAGCAAAAAATGGCAAGACCGTTTTTGTGTATTTCGGGATATTTCGTCTATATTTTCCCATCGAGCCACGGGCAAGAGAAATAATGACAAAATAGCCCTGTGTCAGAGGGGCACTTTTAGACAGTGGGGTCATTGCGAGTATGGGCCTGTGTAACTCCCCACGCATACTGCTTGTTGATAAAAATACCCGTATGGACTGCAGCTGAACTTGATGACATGGGGCAGTTGACCACAGTGAGACATCGACAGAGGAGGTTTTGACTAAGACCTTTGGACTGTGGGAGTTTGATAGAAGACAGCGAGGGATTGGAGTGAGGGAAGAAAAGCGAAATAATTTAGTATTACCAAGCCTATAATCAACAAGCATTTGCAATGCAATAGGTCTCGCATGTAGGCGAGTTTGAGCTATTGACGTTGCAAATAACAATGCCTTTCATTTTTGTTTTCGTTTTTAAAACATAAAAAAACATTGTCATTTACAATCCCAATAGCTTAAACTTGCGCAAATGCGAGACCTATTGCAATGCAAATGCTTGTTTCTTTTTGAATTAATTTTAAAGCTTTCATTTGGGTGGCTTGCTTCGTGCAGCGTTCCAACCGCAATTCAACAAACAGAAACACACAATGAAGACAGATTACTTGTAAACACGTATTAACTATTAGGCTGATTTAACAAATATTTGATGAGATGCCCGATATTGACAACGTTTTTTTAGAGCGGTATTTGGGATTGCAGACTGCATGGGGAACAAGCCCAGGCCCCAATTCCCTGGTTGATCGTTCATCCAGGATTCTCATAACCCTTGGTGCCTACCAATCGCAGCGCTGCTTTGCAGCACTGTGATTGGTCAGGGGAGCCAGGCTGTTTCTCCTGGCTCAAGCTTCCTGTTCCACGCCACAAGGCATTTGTCACCCCAAGTGGGACGGGCATGCCCAAACATGGGTCCTGTGCTCTCTATGCCACTAGAGTCAAGCTATCCTGGCTGATGAGGTGTGAAACCCTGAAACCGGTCCTAGGATGCTTGATTTCAGTCCAGGGAGGACCTGGCCTGGCAGTTCAGGCTGGACTGTTCCCATTGGGTGCAGGCTCAAGATTGATTTGCATATGGCTGGGTTCAAACTGGAATGGCATGGGGAGCAAAAAAAGATGGATTTAGGCCCAGATCTCTGTACTGGGATGAATGTATGACATTGTTCTGCATTCTGTCCATCAATTGTTTTTGCATGAGGAGATAGCACGAGATGCGGAGGCGGGGACCGGCGGCTCGGCAAGTCTGTAATTTAAAAATAATGTTTTTGTTCTTGCGTTGCCTCATGCCAGTGGTAGCCTCCCACGCCCTCCCCTGACCAGCCAACTGCGAGTCATGCCAGCCGCTCCTGGGGCAGGCCCTTCAAAATCTAAGGAGGAGGGCAGTGTGACCCTTCCCTTCTGGAGACAATAATGGCCCTGGGGACCACCACCCCAAGGCAGGCTCCTGCTATGTCCCGGGGTGCCTCCCCCGGAACATAGCTGTTTGTTTTAGCTTGACAGGAGCTGTGACACCTCTCGCCAAGCTAAAGCAAATACTTCGGTTCCAGCAGGCGGGAGCTGTCAAAGTGCTTCCGCCAGCTGTAGTCGGAGGATTAATCTGTTTTCCTGCCCGCAGACACGCAGGCAGGGAAAGAGATGAAACTATAGCCCCTGCATGGATTGTGCTGCCTTTCGAGCAGCTTCTTCCGTGCAGCGGCAATGCTGGCTCCCGCAGGAGGCAGGGACCTGGCTGGGCCCACCGGGGCCTTGAGGCTTTTACCCTCACGTTCCTGGGGCAAGCAGAAAGAGGTAAAATAAAGGTCGGAAAGAGGCAGAATAAAGATCTGAAATGATCAGAAAAAGGCAGTAAAGGTCAGCAACAAGAAGAAAGAGGCAAGATAAAGGTCAGAAATGAGAAGGAAAGGCAGAATAAAGGTCAATAATAAGCAAAAGGAGGCAAAATAATGGTCAGCAGCGAGAAGAAAGAGTCCAAATAAAGGTGGGGAAACAAGCAGAAAGAGGAAATATCAAGGCGAGAAACAAGCAGAAAGAGGAAAGATAAAAGAGAGAAATGAGCAGAAAGAGGTAGGGTAAAGATCAGCAATGAACAGAAAGAGGCCCAAAACTGGTGAGAAGCGAGCGGAAAGATGCAAAATAAAGGTTGGAATGAACCGAAAAGGGTAGAATAAAGATCAGAAACAAGTAGAAAAAGGCAGAACTAAGGTCAGAAGGGAGCAGAAAGAGTCAGAATAAAGGTGAGAAATGAGCAGAAAGAGGTAAAATAGAGGCCAGAAACCAGCAGGGAGGGCAAAAAAAGGAGAGAAACAAGGAAAAAAGGCAAAATAAAGGTCAGTCATGAGCAGAAAGAGGTAAAATAAAGGTCAGCAATGAGCAGAAAGATGCGAAATAAATGTAAGTAACAAACAGAAAGAGACAAAATAAAGGTGAGAGACAAGCAGAAAGTGCAAAATAAAGGCCAGGAGCGGACAGAAAGAGGCAAAATAACGTGTTGATGAGCAGAAAGAGGGAGAATAGAGGTGAGAAACAGGCAGCAAGAGGCAATATAGCGGTAAAAAATAAGCAGCAAGAGGCAGAATAATGGTTAGGTTTCAGCAGAAAAAGGCAAAATAATGGGCAAAATGAGCCAAAAGATACCACATACAGGGCAAGAGCGAGCAGAGAAGAGGCAGAAAAACAAGGAGAAAATGAGCAGAGGAGGCATAAAACCAAAGACAGCAGAGAGTAACATACTGCGGGCAAGCTGGGCAAGAGGACCATCACAGGGGGAGCTGGCACGAGGACCTGTTCCTCTGTGCCCTCCTACTTTTTTACTGTGCACCCACTGACAGACCCACTCATGCACCCACTCAGTGACTCACACACCCAATGACAGATGCACTCAGACATCAGAGACGCACACTCCCAATGACAGATGCACTCACACACATGCACCCATTCACAGATCCATTCAAGCACTCATTCACCCACTCACAGACCCACTCAGACTCACACATCCACTCACACACTCATGCACTCCCCACAGACCCTCTCTGAGACTCAAACACCCACTCACAGACCCACTCAGATACTCATGAACCTACTCACAGGTCTACTCAGACACTTACGCACTCACTCACAGACCCACTCAGACTCTCGCACGCTGTCACAGATCCACTCAGACACACATCCATCCACTCACAGACCCACTCAGACACTCGTGTTCCCATTCACAGACCCACTCAGAGATGCATGCACCCACTCACAAATCCAGTCAGAGAATCACATACCCACTCCCAGACCTACTCAGAGACTCATGCCCCACTCACAAATCCACTCAGAGAATCACATACCCACTAACAGATCCACTCAGACACTCACGCACCCACTCACTCACACACTCCCAGACTCACAAATCCACCCACATACCTGCCAACTTACAAATTATTTTTACAGTGTGAGGAAGGGGCGTGCCTGGTGCTGAGAACTAACCAAGAGCCACTCTGCCCTCACCAAGCCCCACTCCCAAAAAACAAAGAAATGGGTCATTGAGACTGTCGCTGATGTCCTGGGATGTTTTCACACCTTTTAGGAAGATTGGCAGCTTACAGCCTCTGAAAACAAGCTGGAAACCCCCTGTTACAGTGGTTTTCAGCTCCTTTTCCCCGCCACTGTCTGATTTCAGCACCTCACCAGGTGGCCATGTGAAGAGAGCTAAAATCGTGTGACACATGGTCGCACCATGTGAGTTGGCAGGTCTGAACCCACCTTCCTCTATAGCCACTCACACACCCACTTTTAAAGGTCACAAGTTACAGTTAGGTAGTAAAAAAATTGTAAGAGTCGAAATCCACTGAAAAAAACACAAGTTACGGAAACGCTATAGTTAGAAAATAGAATTACATTTTTTTTAGAAATTCACTAAAAAAAGGCAAAGGTCACAGGGATGTTACAGTTAGGAAATAGAACTTTAAAAAAACTTACAAATTCACTGAAAAAACTAAAGGTTACAAGGACATTATAGTTTGGCTCAGATTTCACTCAGACAACACCATTGAAATTCAGCAGCTATAGTTACCTGAGCTAACTATAGCTTACGTCCCAGCCATGCACTGCTTATGACCTAACATATTACATCGCTCATGACATGGTCAGTGACATCACTGATGACATCATTGATGACATCTCAAGTGATATCCCTGATGGCATCACTGATAACATCATCCACAGACCCACTCAACCCCCATACACCCACTCGCACACTAACTCACATACCCATTCACAGGCCAATACAACTACTGATGCACACACTCACTCACTCATACAGGCACTCACACAACCACTTACTTACCCCATACAGCCAGTAATACAGCCACTCAGAGATCCAATAAGCAACTAACACACCCACAAAGCCACTCCAACTCATAGACCCATACAGCCACTCACACACACACTCACACACTCACACACACACCCGTACAACTACTCACATATCCATTCACACACCCGCATGGCCACTCACACAACCGCTTACTCAAAAATACAGCAACTCACAGAGCAACTCACTCAGTTACACAGCTACTAACAGAGCTACTAACTCACTCATACAACCACTCACACATCCATTCACTCATCCAAAAAACACTTACATACCCATTCACACATCAATACAATCACTCACCCGCCCACTCACTCATCTATACAACTACTCATACAAATATGTACTATGCAAAACAGTCACCCACATACCCTCTCACCCACACACCCAGTCAAACACCCACTTACTTACCCATACATCCACTTACACACCCGGTCACCCACCCATAGAACCATTCACACAGCCACTCAGTCACCCATATAGCCACTCACATACACAGACATGCACCCATAGAGCCACTCACACTGCCACCACAGTCACTGATAATGCCACTCACACACACCCCCATACAGCCACTCATGCAGTCACTCACTCACCCATATAGCTACTCACACACCCACTCCCACACTGATAAAGACAGTCACAGTGCCACTCAGATTACATATTTTAGAAACAGTAATTCTCATTAATAGAACAAAAGAATAGTAATTTAACTTATGTATAAGCTTGGTATATATCTTTAACTTTCAAAAACGTTAATGAAACACTTACACTCACTGGATGCTGTTATCAGTGATGTCATTTGAGACATCATCAATGATGTTATCAGTGATGTCACTGACCATGTTATGAGTGATGTAATATGTGAGGTTATAATCAATGCATTGTGGGGCATAAGTTATAGTTAGCTCAGGCAACTATAACTGCTGAGTTTCAGTGGTTTTGTACAAGTAAAAACTGAGCCTAACTATAACGTCCCTTTAAGCTTTGGCTTTTCAGTGAAAAAAAAAATATATATATATAAGGTACAAAAATGTGAGGTTAGGTCAAGAAAATCTATACTTAATTACCCTTCAATAATTAGGATTCAATATTTTGGCCTCAATATTTGCATGCCTTGTTATTCTGGATTCAATATTCAGGTTGCACACTGTTTTTGTGTCAACCTTCCTGCTGTTCTTCAGTGTGGCGCGAGGTGAAGAGTAATGAAAGAAACAGTGCTAGCCTATTGTATACTAACTATCCTTAGGTGGGGAATGGATTCTTCCGTCTTGGAAGTAGATACTTTGGTGGTGTTAACAGTAAAGGTATAACCTGTTTGGGAATATCCAGTACTTTATTGCCCTACCTCCACATTCTTGGTGATTTTCCCAAATAACATTTAATTGATGACAAAATACTACATGGGTGTGAATCCTATTTCCATTTCAGTGGAGTCTCAGAATGCAAACTTCTGTTGGCTAAAAAACTCAACACTGGGGTAAAGTTTCACACATTACATGGGAACAGTAAACAACCAATGAGATTTTAACCTGTACACCGCCCTATGCTTTGCCTTCGTCATTCTACCCCAAGTGAGCCTGACTTCTGCCATCACAACTTGCACAACATTTGCAGGTGTGAACAATAATTTATTTTCAGTGGAATAATACAAATATTGCACTACCAAAAGGTCACTAATTCTGGTTGCATCACTGATATACTGAGACCCAGAGTAGAGCAGCTGTGAAGGGTGGGTACCCCCTTCACCACAGGGGCAACATAACACAGCTAGCAGGAATGCAGTGTTATAATCCACAGCATGCATCTTCAGTGTGGCTCTGCATGTGAAAATGTGTCATGTTCAATCAGTTAGGGGGTGATCAACATCAGCAGCCAATAAAGACACTCTTCTTGGGACTCAGAGAGATATCACGTTCCTTCAATGCTTGCAGCTAACTTGATACACAAAAAATAGGGAAGATTTTATTTCATATGTCATGTCTATTCCATGAACCTCACTGTCTTCACTAGGTCCCCCAGATTTACATCCCTGGAGGCTTGTAGGGGGCTGGCTCTGTATATGGCATTACCACTAGGTAGTTATACTGTGCACAGAGTCCAGGGGCTTCCCCAAAAGTGTACAGGGTTCAATGTAAAACCCAAAGAGCTCTATTAGTGGTAGTGTGGGCGAGCAGCCTTATGCTTAACACAGAGGAGTGCAAGACATTTACCGCACAACATTGACCAATAATGAACACACGACTCCAGAAGGAGATCCTGACCAATTTTAGAACATTATACTTTGTACTTTATTTTAAGACCAAGATCTTCCCAATAAGGTAAGTACGTTTTTAAATAGAAATACTTTTCACTTTGAAAAATCGACACTAGGAAATGTTTCAGAACAGTTCAATGTCATCCTATAGGAAAAACAATACCGCAGTTAAACAGGTAAATAAAGAACTTAAAATTCCTGTCTATGGGACCAAAAGTCAGCAAGGGTCAGGTGAGTACCAAAACTGCACCACCAGCAGCACAGCGGCAGCCGGGACAGAGGTCAAAATCGGAGCTGGGCCCAATGCTTTTGAATAGAGACCGGAGGTGCCTGGAGCCACACTGCTTGCAGCTAGGTAAATCGGTTGCAGCGGCTAAACTTTGGGGGCTAGCACAAGCACGGGGGGCCACAAAACAGCACCAAACATACACCACCAGCGGCACTGGGCAGCCGGGTGCAGGGTGCAAATTCAGGGTCAGGTGCCCAATGCTTTTCAATGGAGATTCTTCTTTTGGCAAACAGGCTGCAAGTGTCACCGGAGGTTGCAGGAGGCAGACCAATGACAGCAGAGGTAAGTAGCAGTGTAGGGGTCATAGGGGCACCGTTAGGTCAGCCAACCAAGGCCGGGTGTGCAGGGTTGCCTTTTGATGTCGGAGTCTTCTTCCCGGAACTGGTCGCGGTCCTGAGGATCCTCTGAATTCACACTGCAGGCGCGCCATGGAGTTCTGGAGAGGTCAGCGAATGCTTGACACAAGGTCAGGATCACTAGGGAGATTGTATGGCATGACACAAAGGCTTTTGACCCTTGTGAGGGATATATTTGGTTAATGCCTGGTCCTCTTTTTAACCTCTGTCTTAGAGGCCACTGAATAAAGTTTAAGCGGACCCCTAGAGATAGTTTTATTCATCACCCTGATCACTCTTTCTATGCACTCTGCCCCTCATTCGCCTCTCTTCACTGCTCATCTCTGAAAAAACACATCAGCATTAGGGAGTCACAGCCCACACCTTGGATTTTTCCAACCCAGGTGTGAGGAGGGTACCCATATGATGAAGCATGTCACCTAACGGTGAGTGAAGGTTCTCGTCCTGAAAGAATTTCTCCTTCCCTTTTCTGTTCTGATAAGCTCTTATCTGCTTCAATTATAGCCAGTTGTACATGGTATGATATTGTCATTATTTTGGGGATCGCTGCACTTCTGGCTTAACAGATCCCTCTAGATCCTGATTGTGAAGACTATGACACGGAGGCTAACATTATACAAATCTCCTTTATTGCCAGCTCACAGCAGCAACTCTTGAAGACTATAGAACTTCAAGTAACATTCTAATACACTATAAAGTCCCCCTTCTCACAGCCACCTTCCTTCTTTGTTGCTGCTGCTCACAAGATAAGTACCTTTTATTTCCTTTGGAATACAGGAGTTTTTATAACCCCTACTTTACACCCTAGAACCCCCCCACACCTTACTAAAACCTAGTATAAGGAATATTCGCGGGGGTGCCTAACCTTAAGTAATGTTTCCATATTACTCTTCAGTCGATTCAAGCTGAAAAAGCAATTAATCACTGAATAGGACCGGCTTTCTTATAAAGCCACCCCTGCAGTGTTTGCACCTTTTCTCCCTTTTAATATTTTTTAAAACCTTGCTTTACGAAATACACCAGTTTGAATGAAAAATGTGACTGGCTTTGGTTTAAAAGTCGTGTTACCTGCATCCCCGGGAGCTGAGCTTCTGCCATCTTCGGGAGCCGAACTCCTGAGCTTGCGGCCACACATAATGATCCTAGCAACAGGGGGAGCAGAGCGAGTCAAACTAGCGTGGCTCCCTCCCCCTCCACCTGCCACATTTGTAGAAAGTCCAAGGACAGTGCAGCGTGACCGACACAACCGTACTGTTAATTAAATAAACAAAATAAAAACAGGAAGATGCAGACTGCTACGGCATTGGAGGAAAGGCCATAAGGAGGGGCCGTACACAACACGTATGTCCCGACCGCCATTTTATCGGTTTGGGACAATTCATAGCCGCACAATAGTGTTGCCATTTTTAAATGTTTGGTCAACGCATTAAGCTAGGGTGACAGTTTTTACCCTGACAGTTGCTCTTTTCTGTGCCAAATACCGACTAGCTGATCGCCTCAGAAGACCAGTTCTCTCTCATAGCCCCTAAATAATTAACGTTGTGACTTCCCAAAGTACAATTTAAACAATAATGTCTATAGCTCCTCTACAGGAAAATATGGAGGATGAAATAGAACAAATGGTAAATAGGGCCCTGGACAGAGTAATAGGGTCCCTGGATGACACCATAAACAAAACATTCAAAAGCTTCTCAAAAAAGGCATGGTCCACCTCAAGCACACATCAAGCTGAGGTATCAGATGGGGCAAGCAGGGCCTGAGGAAAAGGACGGCTGCAGGGAGTCTTCAAAAAGGGGCAAAAAAGTCAAAGAGCTTCCAAAGAGGTTCTTCACGCACCCTAGGCAGTGACAAGAGCGGTGCCTCGGGCACCACAGATGGGCAAGAAACAGGCCCTGAGATTCCAATTTCCATTGATAGTGATGACACTGCAGAACCTGAAATTAAACTCTTGTGTTCCTCCCAATTCGATACTGATATTGAAGAGATGGAAGATCTAAGGGGAATGGGAACTTCCGACCAGGCAAGCAATGCCTCAAGCTCTAAAATTGACATTTTTGACCCTTTCGGGGAAGATATGTTCGACCCCTTTACAGTTAAACATCCCTTATCCCCAGATTGGACACCCTCGCAACATGTCAGGGAATACATCTTCTTCTGGCTAAGAAAGGAGATCCCCAAAGAAGTAAGAGCCAGACTATGAACGGAATACCAAGACCCTACCTCCCCCAGAAGGAAAGCTCAAAGTGGCGGAATTTATAGTTAAGGTTGGTAAAAATCCTAGGAAAGGGATCAATAAGGGAATGAAATCCTGCCAGGACCGATTACTCAACATCTCCGGCCCACTAACCAAAATCTTCAAAATGGCAGAGGCAGTCTACTTGAGCGATACATCAATCGATCTCAAAGAGCTTCACCAGTGGGTCCAAAGATGTGTTTGGCTTTTAGGGAATGCAAACACAGCCATTTCTAACGAGAGAAGCAAGGGCGTCCTACTAAAAATAGACCCCAATCTAATAGAACTGGCTAACAAAGACAGGGAACACGACTCCCAAGGGCTCCTCTTCGGAGAAATGGTCAAATACGTAGGAGCCTTTAGTTATATTGAAAAATCCCAACAATACATTAAAAGATAAGATTTTCGGCAGGGCTGGGAGAATGCGGGTTCAGTTCCTCAGCTGTGGCCAAACCTCAACAAGACGCTACAAGATTCCCCCAACCAACTTTTATCAACCCTTCTACCCGGAAAGACAATATAATCAAGGCTGATCCTTCAAGGGTGAATGCAAGCTAAGAGGATTCTCTACAGGTAAGAATCTACAAAGACATTTCAGATACCCCTACAAAGATGGGAGGCAGGCTTGCCCAATTCTGTGAGAACCGGAGTCTAGTGACACAGAACCCGTGGGGTTTGAACACAGTCAGGGGATACAAGATAGAATTCACTTATACCGCATTCAAGTGAAGAGACCACTGGAAATAGTTTTCTCGGAGAAGAACAAGAAATTGGTATGTCAGGAAGTAAAAGAGTTACTAGAGAAAGGTGCAATATAATAGGTCTCGGTCTTGGGCTTTGTCAGCAATATCTTCCTGGTAGAGAAGAAAGACAAAGGATTAAGATCAGTAATAAACCTGCAGGAACTAAACCAATGGGTAACATATCACCATTTCGAGATGGAAGGAGTTCATGTCCTAAGGGTACTGGCTAACAAGACTAGACCTAAAGGTCGCATACCTGACCATTCCAAAGTGGGTCCCCACAAGAAATGTCTCCAATTCTCTTGGGTAGGGAAACTGGGAATTCTGCAGTCTCTCCTTCACACCATCGTCGGCCCCTTGGTGCTTCTCCAAGGTACCCGGACCTGTAATGGGCTCGCTATGAGAAAGAGGTGTAAGACTGATAATATACCTGGACAATATCCTACTAATAGCTCAGAACAAAACAGTACTCTCTCACCATACAGACCTCACCATACGCTTACTAGGATACCTGGGATTTGTAATAAACAAGAAAAAATCATGCCTGGTGCCCAACCAGGAAACACAATTCCTGGGATTTATTGTCGATAGAGTAAGAGCAGAATTAAAACTACCAGGATACAAAATAAGGACACTTTGCAAAGAGTTGAGAAAAATATTGGGAAAAAAGGAATTCCCTCTAAGGTTCTTAGCAAGAATCCTAGACTTATTATCCTCCACGATCCAAGCAATCTTCCCAGGTCCCTTACACTACAGAGCTCTTCAAAGACTCAAGGCGAAGACCCTGGCAACAACACAATCATACTCCCAGATGCTCTCCTTAGACCATAACTCAAGAAAGGAACTCCTCTAGTGGCTGAAAAAAGCAGAGGCATGGAATGGCAGAGCCAACTTTGGGGGGAGCCAGAGATAATAATAGAGTTGTATGCGAGTTTAGAAGGATGGGTTGCAAGATGTGGCAGCTCATCAACAGGGAATCGATGGACAGAATAGGAGAAGGGATTGTAAATCAACTGCTTGGAATTACTAGCAGGTTCATTTGCAATTTGTTGCTTCACCCACAAAGTGTTGAACTGTTGCTGCGCATGGCCAATGTCTCAACAATGAGATATGTCAGCAAGTTGGGAGGAGCTCACTCCAAAGGACTCACATGTCTAGCAAAGGGTTTCTGGGCATACTGCTTGAGCAAAGGGCTCGCAGTTGTAGCAGAACACATTCCTGGGTTAAACAATGGCATATCAGACTGGTTCTCCAGGAATTTCAAGGACTCCAGCAATTGGAGACTGGACAGGGACACATTCCTGACCATCCAAACAAAATGGGGTCCCATTGGAACAGACCTCTTTGCAGACAGACTGAATATGCAGCTGAAGAACTTCTTCAGCTGGAGACCGGACCCACAAGCCACAACTCAAACCTTTCTCTGAAACATATCTCCTATAAACTTACAGTACTACTCTGCCTGGTGTCTTTTAGATGAACTTCGGACATTAAAGCTTTAGATGTCTCCAACAGGGCCTATCAACCCGAGGGTTTTTGCTTCTACCTCAAAAAGAGAACAAAGACTATGTCATCTTCTATCTTTTACCCTTATTTTTCACAGAATGAAAGACTTTGCGTTGTGCAATGCTTGAAAGAGTATGAAAGGAGAATGGAAAGCTTGAGAAGAAATACAGCACAACTGCTAATTTCACATAGATGGCCTCATAAAGCCGTCTCTTCTCCTACATTAGTGAGATGGGTGAAAGAAGTTATGAGCGAGAGCGGCGTGGACATCTCTATTTTCGGGGTACACTCCATTAGGGGTGTGTCAGCTTCTAAAGCCTTTATTCTGGGTGGTGGTCTGCAGGATATTCTTAGAGCTACTGACTGGTCAAATTAAAATATGTTTACGATCTGCTATTTCAGACCAATCACAAATGTAATTGATGATGTGTTAAATACACTTTAAACTTGTATAATGTTAGCCTCTCTGTCATGCCACAAAATGTAGATTTTTCACAGCCTGGTGGGCAGAAAATCTGGATTTTATTAAATACACGTAGGCTAAGATTATCCCTCCACAAGCTACTGTTACCCACCCCAGTGATTATAAAGATTTATCTATTCTGTTTCTATTTCAGATAAAGAAGTCTCCTCCAGGTTGGCTTGGTAGAGATGAACTATTTTCCACCGAAGTTTAAGTTTTTTCTTCTGGAGTTATCTTGCTAGTAGCTTCTGAAAAGAATAAATATGGTTGCGTGTAGGGGGACTTTATAGTGTATCAGAATGTTACTTAAGTTCTATATTCTTCAATTGTTGCTGCTGTGAGCTGGCAATAAAGGAGATTTGCATAATCTTAGCCTCTGTGTCTTTAATAAAATCCAGATGTTCTGCTCACCAGGCTGCGAAAAATCTAAATTTCACTGCGTAGGTGAGCCTCTCAAACTCGGGCCATGGGCATCAGGTGCAGAGTGGGCATGAATCGCAGTTCCAGCTGGATCCAGAGCTCTTGGAGTCGGTTTCTTCTGAACAGGACTGCTGTCCACGGGAGATTGGAGTCTTTTTCGAAGGCAGCAGATCTCCCAGGGTTTTCAGAGGTCACTGGCTGTAAGACAGGTCAGCAGGTTAACAGTAGCTGGAGACAGGCCAGTTGGACCAAGGCAGTCTTCTTCAGTCTTCTCTGCAGGGATGTCTTCTTGCTTCTTAGGTCATCGCAGATCTAGTTTCTAGGTTGGGGGAGCCACCTAAATACTAGGTTTAGGGGCATTTTAGGGCAGTAGAGGGTAAGGCCAATGGGCACCTTACCTGGGGTGACTACACCCTCTATTATGCCACCCTCCTGTGGAGGGGGCATAGACCTAGACCTGATTGGAGGGGTCCCTCCATATTTAAGATGGTAGGGACTGAAAGATGTGCTTCACCTCGCCTCCCCCATATTAGGGGTGGAGTTGGCAGACGTGGGCACACCTCCTATTCTCCAAAGTTTTCTCTCCCAAAGTGGGGGTGTAAACCAGGGGCTGCCATCTGCTTCTAGCAGCAGAGGCTGTCGGTCACATTATAAAGGCAACAGGCCTTTGAAGCTTTCCCCTTCAAGCACTGGGCCCATCCTGGTGGAGGAGGTGTGACACCTCTGCCCAGAATGTGCATTGTTTCTGGTTTCAGAGAGCAGGGGCTCTCTCTGCCCAGGGGTCCAGAAACAAGTCTTGTGGTGGTTGGCTGCCTACAGCTGGTCAGAAACGACCCCAGGGTCGGTAGGTTTTCAGGGTGCACCTCTGAGGTGCCCTCTGAGTATATGTTTTAATAAATCTCACCCTGGCATCAGTGTGGATTTATTACAATGAGCTGTTTGGGACTAAACACTCCTGGGTTCAGTGAAGCCATCATGGTGCTGTGGAACTCAGGTTGTCAAGTTCCCAGCCCATGTATTCTCAATGGCCTCCCTGGCGCTTACAATATTAAGGAATAGACCCTACTACTGTAGAGGCATTTCTGCTCATGCAGATATGCCCACACCCGGGATATAGTGCACCCTGCCTTAGGACTGGTAAAGTCTGCTAGAGGGGTGACTTACCTATATCTTAGGCAGTGTTAGCTGGCAATGCACAGAGGCAGCGTGCCATGCCGACTTGGTCATTTTTTCACCTCATAGGGGCATGCCAGCTGGTCCTAGTGAGGGGGTGCCCACTTCAGCTTCCAGGCCCTAGGTACCCAGGGTACCACTCACTAGGTACAAACAGGGGGGAGCCAATGGTGGACATGTTTTTAGGGAAAGAACGCTGGGACTGGGATCCTGGACAGCATGGGCCCAGTAGTCCACCAATAAAGCGGCATGAAAAGCCAGGCAGAGTCCCATTTTCTCACAAGGATTTTTACAAAACTCAGCATCCACCACAATAAGCCAATAATTTAATTCTGATGCCTCTTGGATGAGTTGTTCATGGGTTCACAACCGTGATCCGTAAGTAGTTCCCAGTGAACCCTGTATGTGACTGTATGCCCGGCACTTTCAGCTTTCAGAATTGTCTATGGAGTCTTAGCCCCATGGCGAAGCCAAGATAAGGGTGTCTTTGTGCACCACTGCCCTTCCATGGGAACTAGGGTGGGATAATGGTCAGGTGCTCTGTGGCAAAGTAACAGGTGACAGAGGAATCATTTAGGGCCAGTAGGGGTTATGAATGCAAACCATATGAGTCCTGATGCTCCGCCGTCACATCCATAGGCTTTAATCAGTAATGTGAAACCATAGGAAGTGCATTCCAGAAGTCCTAGTTGGGTTAGTGCCCTTTCATGACAGAATAACTTTTTTTTTTAACAGAGTAGAAAGCTATTTATATTTTGAGAAATTAAAGAAAAGGAAAGGAGGGGAGGGAAAGGACGGGGTATAAAATATCTATACAATCCAAAAAACATTGAAATATACGTTAAACCTTATGCTTATAAGAACCATAAGATGTAAAGAGCAAATAACTGTTGAATATATATATTACCAAAATAGTAAGAGAAAAGGAAAGATAATACAAAGAAGAAGTTGTTCAGGGGGGTTGGAAATTTTCGGAACGATGATGAGAAACATTATCGACTGCTACTATATTTAAATAATTAGTTAATGGCATCCAAAAAACATCTCTATTTACATGTAAATTGCATTGGGAGGCAAAAGCCACATCGAATCTATGATATTGACATACAGTATTCCACCATGACTTAGCTGAAAGTTTAGTCAAACATTTCCAATTCATTGTAATTTGAGCCAACATAAGAACAAACAGCCCTCTTTCATAGGAAGGTAAAGGAATGGATTCTGAGAGACTTCCCATAAAGAGAAGAACATTGGATAGTGGTGTGTGAATCTGGAAAATGTTTGATAAACGATCCCAGATTTGTGAGCAAAAAGAAAGAACAGGAGGATATGAAAAGAGGAGATGGGAGAGATCTGCTGACGGAAAATCACAGGACCAGCATTTCTTATTGTCTGTGTGTGTGAAAGTAGCTATGGAAACAGGAGTGAAATATAATCTGTGATATAGATAAAATATAGATTGAGTAGTGGAAGCGGATCTTGAAATCCTGAGCGACCGAGCCCAAATCTTATTTCATATATCAGTACTCCATTGGAAACCTAAGTGCGATTCCCAAGCAAGTTCCAATTTAGTCTTATCTCAATCGGGGTTTGTGGAGTAAAAGAATTTGTATATTAAGGAAGCTTTTGGACTTAGTGCTAAAATTTGAATAAAAAATGTTTAAAAGTAATTCCATAAGTAAGTAATAAGTAAGGTTCTTCTCTTTTTGGGGAAGGACCCAGTAAGTAGGCCTTGGAGTCTCAGAGAACCATCTGAGAGAGTCCACTGCGCTTAGGGAGCCTCTCGCAACAGAGATGGGGTAATGATACCACTCCCCCTGGGATCACAGTTTACTGGACTTTGGGCGCAGCTTTGATTCGCCTACTGGTTTGTGTCCCCGTCACCCTCCCCCTCCTCTTGCCATGCTGTGTCTCTCACCCTCCCACCCTCTTTCCCTCCTCCATTCTCTGTCTACTTCCCCTGCTCTTACCCGCCCCCCCCCCCCCCCGGGAATCTCTCCCTTTGCCTGCTTTTTCCCTGACCTATATGTTCCTTTTTGTTTGTCTCAACTTTACTTGTCACTATATTGCCATGCTCTAATAACTGTTTAATCCTTTGTAAAGATGTAACCTGCAATCATTGTCTGATACTCTTGTAAAGCGCTCTGATACCTCCGGGTCTAGCCAGCGCTATATAAAACCTTTAAAAAAAAAATAGAAAATGTATGTATAAAAGATCGGGGACAATTAAATGTAGCTTGAAAGTCAGGAAAAGAACAAGGAGAAGTACCATCAAACAAATCCCTAACCCAATAAATTCCCTTAGCTCTTCATGAGGCCCAGTATATAGGTCTATTATTAATAGTTATAAGACAATTATGCCACAGAGGAGAATGGAGAAAAGTGTTTCTGGAGATTAATTTTGATTGATAATGAGATTTTAATAAAGAGCAAGTGTGTTTAAATAGTGGAGGTGATGTGAGGGTGTTTTTGGCAGTAATGGAAAGAACTTCCTTGGTCGAGAAAGGAGCAAACATGCAACGCTCAATAGTGACCCAAAGAGGAGTAAAGGGAGAAGATTCCGTAAGAAGCCAATGAGAAGCTTGTTTTAAGCTAAATGCTTTATGATATAATCGAAAATCCGGAAAGTTTACTCCACCTACATGTCTCGGTTTTCTGAGATGAAGTAAAGAGATTCTAGATTTTTTGTTTTTCCATAGAAATTGAGAAAGCAGAGAGTCTATTTTTTTAAAGAAAGTGCCAGGGATATGAATAGGAATCATTGAAAAATAATATAATAATATGGGAGTAATCATCATCTTAATAGAGTCAAGATGACCCCACCAGGAGAGGAAAAGAGGATTCCAGGATGATAAGACTTTAGATATGCGATCAAGTGCTATATTCATGTTTAATTTAACCGAGTCAGTAATAGAATTGGAAAACCAGATACCAAGATATTTGATTTTGGAACTATTCCAATGAAAACCAGTAGATTCGAATTATTGTTTGAGGCAAAATGTTGTAATTGGCAGAACTTCTGTTTTATCAGAATTGATTTTATAACCTGATATCGCTGAGAAATCGTAGATTTCTTGCAATAACGAAGGAATAGAAGAGTCTGGATTGGAAATAAAAAGCAAAATATCATCAGCATATGCAGATAATTCCAGGTGGTGATCTCCATATGGAAAAACAGAGAGAGAGGGATTCTGACATATACGGGAAAGAAAAGGTTCAAGAGAAAGAACAAACAAAAGGGGGGATAATGGGCAACCTTGCCTGACCCCTCTATGAACCGAGAAATGTTGCGTAATTTGACCATTAACGATAGTAGAAGCAGAAGAAGTAGAATAAAGGAGAGAGATAAGAGAAATAAATTTGGTACCAAAACCATCCCATTTAAGAGATTTAGACAAAAAGGACCAATCTACCCTATCAAAAGCTTTTTCCGCATTGATGGAGCTCGCCGCAAGCCGAAAAGCTAGGGAAGGGGCTTATTGAGAACATTGAAAAAAAGACGAGAGTTGTCAGAGGTTAGTCTACCTTTAACAAATCCACATTGTTCAGGGCCTATTAAATGAGGGAGGAAGGATTCAAGGCGTGATGCTAAGAGTTTAGCAAACATTTTATAATCAACATTTATCAAGAAATTGGGGCGGTAGTTTTTGCAGAATTTGGGATCTTTGCCTTCTTTATGAATAAGATAAATGGATGCTTCTAGAAAAGTACCACTTGCTGCACCAGTAGAAGAAAAATGTTGGAAAAGGTTAAAAAGTTTTGGTAATAAGAGATTGGAAAAATGAAGGTAAAATTCTTCAGAGAAACCATCAGGGCCAGGGGATTTGTTCTTCTTTGAAGAGTTTAAGGAGGATGAGATTTCCTGTAGTGAAAGATCTATGTCAAGAGAGGTGAAGTCAAGATCAGAGGAAGGAGGAGAAGGGATAGTACAAAGATATTCGTTGATAAGTGTATCAGTTGGGGGCGACTCAGGAGTGTACAGTGCAGTATAAAATTTAGTAAACTCAGCTGAGATTTCTTCATCTTTAAAAAGATGTTTCCCATCAGTAGATTGAATAGATTAAATGAAAGTTTTATCTTTTCTGCATTTTAAATAATTAGCAAGGAGTGAGCCAACCTTTTTACGACCACCGTAATACCTGGCACTACTACGAAGCATGGTAAAGGAGGATCGGTCAGTAGAAATTTTATTAAATTCCATTTTAGCATGAATAAGTTGTTGCAGAGTAAAATCTGATGAGGAAGTATAAAACTGGTGTTCCAAACGTTTGATAGAAGATAATAAAGATTTATGTTTATTAGAAGATTGCTTCTTTTTCTTAGAAACAAAATCAATTATAAATCCTCGAGCAGATGCCTTAAAGCTATCCCACACCAAAACAGGAGATATAAAAGTATCTTCATTGATGGAGAAAAATTCTTCAGCAAAGCAGGTGAAGGAAGAAGAGAAAACTGGGGATAAAACGTACCTGGGATTTGCGATCAACAAAAGGGTCTGCAACTTGATAACAATTACCTCCAAGTATAAAAAATTCATCCTCATTTTGAAAAAATGTATCTGTAATAGTAGGCCAAAATGAGGAATCAGGTTGAGTTGGGCCATAGAGGTTAAACACAGTGAGAGGGATGTTGTTAATTAATAATTTGACCAGAATCCACCTTCCATCGGAGTCAATATCTTGTGTAACAACAGTGCATTTCTGTTTTTTGTGGCATAAAATTACAACTCCATTCTTTTTTGTGTTGTTAGAGGAGATCAGTACTGAGCCAACCCAATTACGTTTAAGTTTAAGAGCTTCAGCCTCAGATAAGTGAGCTTCCTGTAACAAAACTAAATCAGGATTATATGAGGCTAGATGTGAAAGAATTCTCTGCCTCTTTATAGGATTATTAAAACCTTTTACATTCCATGTAATAACTCTAAATGGTAAAGATTAACATCATAGAAACAACAGTATATTTTTGAGAAAAAATGCAATTGAGCATAAAAGACAAAATGAGTAAATGAAAAATTGGAAGAGATAAGTGACAATAATAAGATGAAATGGTAAGAAATAAAGAAGTAGAGTGTGAAAGATGGAAAATTAAGAAGAATTAAGACAAAACAGTAAGAAAGAAAGAACTCAGATGTAAAGTATGACTGACCAGATAAAGAGAGATAATGGATAATTAAAACTGTTAGAAAAAGAGAAAATATGAGGGGAAAAAGGAAAAGGAGAGAGAAAGGGAAAGCAAGAAGAGACAGTACATAGCCAAAAAGGATGACTGAGAGTAACATACCTGAGGGGAACATGAAAGGAACAGTGGGGCATGAACGACACATGACAAGATGGAACTCCCGAACCTGGGAGGCTCGAACCGCATCAAGACGAGGAAGGAAAAAGGAGACGGACCGTACGGATTGAAAGGAAACATAAACGAATCTGTAGGGATATACAAAAGAGACAATTAACAATGAAATAATACAGATAAAGTTAGAATAGCTGGCAAACAAGTGACAAAAAATATAACAAATATAAACAACATGCACCATACTTGAGTGAATAACTTTTAGCAAATATAAACTATAAATAGAACCCTAATGAAACCATAAGGAACATCCTAAAAAATAAGTTCCTGTCAATAACCAACAAACAACTTTTTAAAGATTAGTACAAGGAGAAACAGGAGAGTCCACCATTGGAAGGACCATCAGTGTGAGTGGATACATTTCCTAAGTTCAACCGGGTCTTGAAAAGATCGGGTCTGATTTTGGTAAGTCACCTTAAAAATGCAGGGGTGAAAAAGACCATAACGAGCACCAAGAGATCGTAGAGGGGCTCGAAGATTAAGAAACTCCTTCCTTCAGGCTGCTGTAGCATTAGATACATCTTGAGAAAGATACACCCTCTGTCCAAGCCATGAGACTTGTCTTTTGGCCCTAGCTACAGAGAGAATTGAAAGCAAGCCAGTAAATTTCAAAAAGAGGATAATAACACCCCTTGGTCTGGCTGGAGACGTGGAGCTTGAGGATCGGGGGCCCAACCTGTGGGCTCTCTGTATGCTAAGTGATGTGGAAGAGGGCATATCCAAAAGCTTCGGCTATAAGGAGATAAAAAAAGGAGACAGGGTCGTCCCCTATGAGAGTTGTCTTGTACCACTGAGATGTGCTGCTCCATTGAAGATATTCTACTTTCCATCGTGGACCATTTGTCCTCCAATACTTGCATTTTACTGTTTGTTTCCTCAACAAAGGGGCGTAGAGCACGGATTTCCTCTAACAACAACTCCAGGGAAATAGGAGATGATGGCTTATCAGGAGAAGGAGGATCGTGCTTTAGGCGTTTAGAAGATAAGGAAGATGGTGAAGTTTTTGATGAGGTAGACTGCGATGAGGAGTGACGATTTGAAGTGACACCTGCCATTGTTTCTTCAGTATTAGAGAATGGTGCTGAAGAAGGAGTAGTTGTTGACGAAGAAGAGTAATTGTTAGGTACAAAGACAAACTTCGGTTTGCGCAATCTTCCCATAAATAAAAGTTACTCAGGTAGAACAGAGAGTACACAACTTATAAGATAGGCTTAGTTTACAGTCAAGAATAATGTGAAATTAGCTTCTTGAGAGTACTGAAAGCGTCATAAAAGAAGGTATTATTTCTTCAGGAACCTGAGAAAAGCATAGTTGAGGAGTCAGTAGGAAAGACACATTTGAAATTATGGCAGAAAAAAAATTTGCAGCAAAAATCATCGAGGGGAATTATGAGAGTTCCAAAAAAAGTCACCAAACATGAGGTGTTGTAATCGGCAGGCAGCATACGTAGAAATGCGACGCGCTATGACCCTGAAAATGGCTCAGTCAAGGTCTCGGCATGCTTCCAAGGTGGTGCGGGCGAATTTCCGTTAAAAAAAAGTGCGAGAAACGCACTTTTATTTCACGAGGAGGTCCCGACGCGGTGGAGCTCCCGCATCAGGCGGCCATCTTGAACGGCGCCGTAACCACGCCCCGAAAGAATAACTTTTAAAGCCATATTTTTTCTTTTTAGAGCAGTTTATGGTTTCCAAGATTACACAGTATATGCCCTATAGATTGTATTATATTGTATCGTAGCATTTGTGTGATGCTTACAACCCCTATGTGTGGCACTTAAGTGCTTACGCATTTGGATAACATGTTAGGGGGAGTGGTCGAGAGGGTCTTGTTTTTGTTTTGGACTTATATGGGAAGTGTTTTCATGTCATACGTGATAACCACCTAGATGCAGTTATCGTGCTATGGGATGCAGCACCAGGGGGTTTGATGGCTGAGGGTATGTGAGAGACAGACATGCAAATGACATTTATAATGAGGCTAAGCAGGATATTGGTATATCAAGTGCCTGTACACTGAAAGTGGTGACATCAGAGAGGGCCCATTAATCCACATGGTGACACAGGCCAAGCTGAGATGCTGTTGAATGAGTAAAAGGATATGAAAAGGGCAAGAATAGGAATTGATGACAATAGCAGTAGACATGCACACATTTTATTTTTTATGTATTTATTTTTTAAAGACAAGGCACTGCCTACTGGTGTCCAAATATACCTCATAAAGGAGAAAGGCAGTGGAAGAACAAGGCAGACAACCCGAGCAGAATATACACAACATTTCAAAGGCCCAGATTCCACCTACTTCTGCTTGGCTGAAGGACTCAACATTTTGAGCAACAGTTTATTCCTGAAGCCACTATTAAGCTCTCATGAGTTCTCGCAGTCAAACAAGCACCAGCCAGAAATCTATTCTGGTTTTCGCTCTGACACCAGGTAGACTGGAAACAAGCACATGTAAGGGTGAGAGTTGAGGGGTCGGTAGGTTGCTGCCTTGACAGCACATGAGAGAATAGTCTTGCCTAATGTTATCCTGCCGTCCTCACCCCACCACCTGAGCCCAGCATTTTTATTGGGTTCTTTGTTCTTTACATCCTCTTTACCTTATACAATTTGCTACCAGAATAACTTCCCTGAATTTGACAACATGAATTTGGGAATTTAAAGTGCTTAACCTTTGTCTGTCGTTGGTGTTTTTTTGTGTTTAGAGACAAAAGAGAAAAGAGACAATGTGGTTAAAGCACACTTACTCTGCTTCTATTATTTCAGCAAGGACAGCCACCCGGCATAGATTTGATAGTTCTCAATTTGTTCAATATTAACCATGCTCTTCTTGGACCTAAAAAAATTGCATACCCTACTCTGCGACCTTTACATCTTCAAAGTGAGTATATATTTTTGCTATTCATAAATCTACATCTACTTACTTTGATGAAAGAGTCATTGTAGAAGATGTAATAATTTCGTTCTGTGGGTCATGTGATATATCACCTGCGATATAGTGGTCACCCACCCCGGAAAAGATGTCCCTGGAAATGGATGCATCTTTGTGCAGAATTAAACCCAAATAAGCCAAGTGTATGAAATAACCCCTCAAAACCAGTGGGAGATGTGGCGGAGATCCAGTGTGGAACCAGATTCCAAACTCTAATCCTGGCTTCAGCACTTGACCTTAGCTTGACCTTTCGAATGTTAGCATTAGTTCTCTTACCTGTCAGTAATGGATCATCACTATTTAGCACTCTATAAAAACTGGACTTAAAAGAGGAAATAAAGCCGAAAGAGGTGGCTTGCTGAAGATCTTCTGAGAAACAAATGTATATTGTCCTTCAGGCTTGAGCGCTTCAGCTTTAATACGTGTGCCTTTATTGATGAGCTCTTTCTTTGTGAAAACATGGAATAATTGCATATCAAAAATGTGTACAGAGGGGTAAAAATATGTTTGGGTGAAATCTCTTTTTTTGCCGATGTAATCTCGCATATTTTCAAACATTTTACGTTATGATTGTTGTACAAAATGTCTGAGATTCCACAGATCAATGGAGTCCTAGGCGGATTCCTTTGGTGGGGGGGGGGGGGTCAGCAGCATGCATTGCCCTTCGGATATGCTTCCAATCCACATACCGTGGAGGCACAGCTGCTTCAGACATATGCTCTTAACATGCCGCCTCACATCTCCTGATTATAAATCACTGGTGGCACGCCCCTCAGGGAGACCAGGCATATGTGACTGAGAAATCGGTGATGGGAAATGCCTCCCTGCTGGAATACCTATATAGTGGAAAAAGGTGGGGTTCCTTCCACTGGCAACACAATTTGTTATAGACCCGTTGTTAGACATGGGATTTTTGGTCGGCTAGGGCATGTGCCAAAGTCGGGCAGAAACCACCACTCTAGACACGATAAGGGAGTTACACTCCGAAAATAACCCCTGCTCACCCCCTTGGTAGCTTGGCACGAGCAGTCAGGCTTATCTTTGAGGCAGTGTGTAAAGCATTTGCACATAACCAACAGTAAGACAGTGTAAGCACTACAAAAGGACACCCCACCAGTTTAGAAAATATCCAATATTTTTATATAAGTAAGACAAGACCAAAAACGAAAAAAATCTACAATACAGTACTTAAAAATCCTCGGTTATCAAAATATGCTTGAAAATAGTTCCTTGATGTTGATAGCTCCGTCCGGGGCTAACACGGCGTCGTGAGCAAACAAATCCAAATAGTTCGGGCTGACCGCGGCGTAACGCACCAGCTTCGGTGTCGGGGAGACCTGCAAACAGTACCTTTTAGAAATGTAGGGCATCGGCGACCTCTCGTTGAGTTTCCGAAAGCACAGCGTCTGTAGGCGTCTGTTCCAGAGATCGGTGCAGGAGTCGTTGGGGCCCTCGAAGTCACACGTGTTGCAGATCGATCTCCTCTCTGTTGAAGTCAGAAGCGCTGGCGTCAGCAGGCATCGGATGCTGCGGTGCGAAGTGCATCGGTGCGGGGCCCTCAGGTCGCAGTGCAAGCAGCAGCTCGCTGGCGGCATCAGCAGGCGTCGTCGGTGAGACCAGGGTCTCAGTGCGGTATTGCGGCGGTGCCCTCTCCGGTGCCTTCAGGACACTGAGTCGGCAGCGGTGTCGTAGACGTCGTCGGGTTGCTTTTCTTCTGTTGCAGCACAAAACACACAGTCCCCAGTGCTGAGGGCAGAAGAGCTTGCAGTCTTTGCTGTTCCTGAGACTTCTTGAACAGCGGGCAAGCTCTACCTCAAGCCCTTGGAGAAACTCAACAAATAGATTGCAGAAAGTTCAGTCCAGTCCTTTCACTGCCCAAGACAGAAGCAGCCACTGCAGGCCAACAGAGCAAATCACACAGCAAAGTGGTAGTTCCTCCTCACAGCTTCTCCGGCTCTTCTTCTTGGCAGTCTTCTTGGTCCAAAAGAGTTCTAAAGTTCAGGGGTCTGGGCCCAAATATTTATATCCCAAAGTCCTTTGATCTTTTAGACAGAGAGTGTCTGTGTCCAGCCAGAGCCTGCCTTCTCTGGTGTGACTTCCTGGCAGGAGGTGGAGACAGCATGGTCAGAGGCAGACCACGCCCTTTGAGGTGCAAGGAAATCTCCTCCCCCTTCCCCCAATTGCAGTCCAGGCCTATTCAGCCCTTTCCTGACCCACCTAGACTATCTGGAGCCACTCCTGCTCCCCAGCCTTCTGTCATCCAAAACCCAGACAGGCAATCCACATTCCAGCTGAGGCACACGGAATGACTGAGCAAGAAAATACCTACTTTCTAAAAGTGGTATTTTCAAACACAGAATGTAAAAATCACCTTCATGAAAAGATGCATTTTTAGATTCTGAGTTCAGGCATACTAAACTTTATTTTCCCACCTAATTCCCCGGGCCAGTTATGTTTATAAGATGTTATAAATAAACTCCCCATTCTGTCCTATGGGGAACAGGTAACCTTGCAATGGCGAAAAACAAAATTGGCCATAATTTGCTATCAGGACATGCCACAAACACCAGGGCATGTCCTACCTTTTACATACACTGCACCCAGCCCACAGGGGTACCTTGGGCCTACCTTAGGGGTGGTTGACATGTAAGAAAAGGGAAGGTGAGGGACTGGCAAGTGGGTACACTGGCCAAGTCAACATGGCAGTTAAAAAACTGCGCGCAGACTCCGCAATGGCGGGTCTGAGTTACCGTTTCAGGGCTACTCACGTGGATGGCACAATCAGTGCTGCAGGCCCACTAGTAGCATTTGATTCACAGGCCCTGGCACACTCTACTAGAATATCTGCACAGAGCGTACTACACGAGGCACCACTTCTAGCTTATGGGTATGATCGACCCCCCCATGTGCCTCCGCTGTAGGGCAGACAATGGTACCTTTCTCCACACAGTATGGAGCTGTGCGGCATTGATTCATTTTGACTCTGGGATGTCTTGTCTCGAAGAAGCCCTCTCCTCGGTTATTCCATTTGATCCTAAGCTGATCCTTCTTCATGGTACAGAGGGCATGGGGGAATAGATATAAAAGACAGCTGTTGTCTGAGGTAGCAGTGTATGAGGCAAGGGGATGCCTCCAACAACACCCCAAAATATGGCAGAGATGGTCCGGCTATAGGGGTATCGTTCCCTGCTCCCTGCTCAATGCACAAATACCGAACAATGGCGCCACAGAACAGGCGACTGATGTATGTGTCTAGTTTTAAATCTGATCAAGGGCATTCATAGTGGCATGTGGTACTTAGGTGGGATGTTTGGGACCCACTGTGCAAGTTTCTTTTTTGTAATTGTTCAAGGGGGTTTATCACAATCTCCTGTGTATGTTTGAAGGCGGTATAGGCCTTGATTTATTGCTAAAATATATTACGCCATTATGCCACGTCATGTAATTGAGATTTCAATGCGGTAATAATTCTATCTCTGGAGCATGGGTAGAGCACTGGCGAACTGAATACGAACAGCAGTTTTTTTTAGGTCTCGCGGACCTAGCGCTAGAGCGGCATGCGCTCCTAACTCTGCAAGGCTTATTGTTATCGAGAACATTTCAGAAGGGGACTTGAGCCCCGCCCATCATTTCCATTGGCAGGCGTCAGCATTTATGCTAAACGCTGGCCTCTGATTGAAAACTAGGCTTTTTTGTTACCGTCCTGTCTCCTTCTCGGACGGCCCATCCGGACTCGATCGTTTACTTGCGGTGTTAGAAGGTCTCCTTCATTTACTCAGTAAGCACTATGGGGCAGATTTACGAGCCCCGTGCGCCACATTTGCGCCTCCGTTGCGTCACTTCAGTGACGCAGCGGCGGCGTAAACCATGCCCCACTTTGCGCCCTATTTACAACGTGACGCATCTAGGGAGATGCATCACGTTGTAAAGCCCTGCGTCACATGAAACCTGCGTCAGGTTTCAGGTGGGCGTTCTGTCGCAGGAACGCCTCGGAAAAGTGCCTGAGTGAAATCTACAAGATTTCACTCAGTCACTTTTCCGATGCCGCTGCGTCAAAACCTTGCGGCTGCTTGAAGCAGGTGTAAGGCATGACACACCATGTTGAGGATAGGCCAGGTTGGAACAGTCCTGGAGTTGCGTCTCGCCAGCGACACAACTCCAGCACTACGCCAACCTTACGCCGGCAGATGCAACATGCATCTGTTTATCCTTGTGCCATGATGCGCCGCATTTACAATGCGGCGCATCTGGGGTGACGCTAGGGTAAACTTTCGTCACGCATCTTTCCTGGCGCATCCCTGCTGATTGGCAGGGATGCCCCAGGAAACGTAAATCTCCCCCTATGTTTTTTTCATTCTGATTTGGCAATGGGGACAACTTGTTTTGTAAAGCGCAGCTCTGAGAAATATTCACTTTATTAAGGGACACAGCACACATTAATTTCAAACTTTTTAGGGAGTGCGGCGTCAGGGACACCGCGCTCAGTTTATTTATTTTTTTATCCACTTGCTCGCACTCCCTTGTCTGTGCATTTTCGACCCCCGCCCGCACTCCGTGGATTTTTGCACCCCCTTCCCCCTGCCCGCACTCCGCTGTCTGTGGATTTTTCACACCTCCCTCCACCCACCCGCACTCCGTGGATTTTCGCACCACCCACCCGCACTCCGCTGTCCATGCATTGTGGTTTCTTGGTGAGTGTCCTTTCAGTGTTTGTGTTTTTTTTTATTTTAAGCCATGTCATACAGTAGCACAAATGCAGAGCAGCATGGCTGAAAGTGAAAACAAAAAAAGCACTGTGATGCGGTCAACGCTCACTGCATGATGGTGCTTTTTTTTGTCCCCTTTCAGCCAAGCTGCACAGCATCCGGGCTGCTGGACAACATGGCTGAAATAACATAGACAAAGCCAATAGATCTTTCACAGGCAGGACCTTTCGACTTCGTCAATGCTAGTTTTTCTGTACTCAATTTTGTGTTCTGGCTAGGTTTTAAGATGATGTGTCCATGTCTAATAGTCAACAGCACTGTGCGTGCTGTGTCACGGCTAAGCCCAGTTCATTTAGGATGATGCATCTGATCAGAGAGCCTCGCCTACGCTAGTGGTGGGCTGCTTGTAACGCTGTCGCGCTGCCTCTTTCCTTATCGCTGCTATTTTGCACATTACTGGAATCCTTTTTTTAAAAATAACCAAAGCTTTTAAATTGTTTAAATTGTTGCTCAATTGTACCTGTGCTTGGTGATCCTCGCGCCCAGCGCGCCCTCACTTCCTGCTAGAGCACTTCCGGTAGTTTTCCGGTCTAGTGCCCAGTGAAAGCCAGCCACTGCACAGCAGGGCTGAGTGGTAGGTGGGTGGAGTTTAAGGCTACATAGTCCAAGCTGGAGCCAGCGCGCAGTGCGCGAGTGCCACGGGCACGCCGTATGCGCGCCTAAGGCAAGCCCATCTGCGCCCGTCTTCGCCCGTCCGCGCCCGAACGGGACCTGGGGCCAGGACCCCTGCCACCTGTACTCCCTGAAAGAACTTCATCTCCTAAATCAAAACACAATGCCGCTTAATAACAAGCTAGCTGCTGCCCTCAAGTCGGAAGGGCTGCTAAGGCTACATTCCACCCGAGGCGACCCGGGCCTGTTAGTCCCCCGGGACTTAGATTAGCCACCCTGAACACCCGGTCACTGCAAAAACACAACCTAGAGGTCTTCACACTTCTTCAAGAAGACACCATAGATATATTAGGAATCAAAGAGACCTGTCTTGAGGAATCCTCAACCCCGGATCTGGTAGCCACTATGCTCCCAAACTACGCAGCCCTCTACCATAATAGACCTGGCAGTTCCAGAGGGGGGGGGGGTTGCAATTTTCTATAACCGCCATCTTAAGGCGGGGGCGCTATGTGCAGCAAGCATTGAAGGGGCTGAGGTGCTAGTGGCAAAATTTTGCTCCCAGACAGCCTATTTTGTCGTTCTGACTGTATACCGTCCCCCACGAATGCTGCTGTGGTTCATGGAACTCCTGACGGAACTTGTCCACGACATCCGCTCACGATACCAATGTATTGCAGTACTGGGGGATTTCAATTTCCATTGTGAGCTGACTCCCAAAGAGAGTCAAGCTAAATTATTGGAAGAGGCACAGACCGCGCTGGATCTCCATCAACTTGTGAACGGCCCCACCCACAAGAAGGGCCATACACTTGATCTGGTCTGGACCTCCCAGCCACATTTTAATCCTCTATCAGTCCTTGCACTTGGTCGGACCATTTTCTTATCAGCGGCCTTTTTCCGCTCCCAATACGAAAAACCCACTCATCGCCGGAATGGAAAGTGCTGCGGAGTTGGAATAAAATTAGAGCCGATGATCTGGTCACAACCCTTAGCAAATCAACCCCCCTGAGTACAACACAGGGAGACCCTGATGCACAATGCGCCGCCCTTGTATAGAGGCTGAATGATTCTATCAACACGCTAGCGCCAGCACGTAGGGAAAGAATAAGGGACAAAGGGAAAGGGGCGCCCTGGTTCAATGAGTCCCTACGTAGCATGAAACAAACACTCCACCAATGTGAAAGAGCCTGGTGAAAAGCTTACGACCCAGGCGCGCGACTAGAATACCACGTGAGGTTTGCAGCCTATAAAAAGGCAATCCTAACAAGGAAAGCAGAATTCTATGCGGTTAAGGTTGCATCTGCTAATAACACACAGAAAGAGACCAACTAGATTCTGAAAGAGACAAAATAAGGAACAGAAGCCTTCGTTCTGTAGAGAAGATAGTAATAAGTTCCAGGCTTTCTTTATTGCAAAAGTGGAGGACCTCCTGACGGAAATCCAGCTCATCCCTACGCTCCCCTGTCTTTTTGTACCTGTACCCCCGCCCCCTTCCTTTGATCAACCTCTCACTACCTTCCCCCAGCTCTCGCATGATTCCCTGGCTCTACTAATAGAGCGAGTGAAATCTGGGTCACCTGCTGACCCCTGCCCGCCAAGGATTTTTAAGATGGCTTTCCCTGGGATAAAAGCCGAGATTTTAACACTTCTCAACCAATCCCTGGCAGCAGGGCATGTCCCGAAGGACTTTAAGGAGGCACGAGTCATTCCGCTCTTAAATAAAGCTGGGGCTGATACAAAGAATTAAAAAAAATTCCGGCCAATTTCCCAACTCCCATTTCTCACAAAAGTACTAGAACAGCATGTACTACTTTCACTGTCAAAACATCTAGAGGACAACCACCTCTTACAATTCAACCAGGCGTGATTTAGGGCCCACCATAGTACGGAACTGGTTATGCTGTCAGTACTTGATGAACTAAGGCTGAGGGCAGATACAAAGAAACCATGTGCCCTGATCCTGCTGGACTTATCCGCGGTATTCGACACGGTCAATCATGACCAACTCGTGTCGCGGATCTCAGATCTGGGCATCCAGGGTACGGCCCTAGCATGGCTGACATCTTTCTTGAAGGGCCGTTCCCAGAGAGTACACCTGACTGACTATGTGTCCGACCCAGGCACACTTTCCTGTGGGGTACCCCAGGGCTCGGCATTGTCACCCCTCCTTTTCAACGCCTACCTCCAACCCCTGATAGCGGCGCTGAATGAGATGGAGTGCCAAATCTACAATTATGCCAATGACACCCATATTATCATTCAGATAGATAATTCTCCGACTGCCCACTCAAGAGTTCACAACATTCTAAAATTTACGGTCAATTAGATGTCGGCAAATTCCCTTAAAATCTATCCAGACAAAACAGAGGTCCTGGCCGACAATACCAATGCCAACCCCTGGAATGATCTCTTCTGGCCACAAGAGCTTGGCAAATATCCAGAGTCAGCCTTGGCCGTAAAAAGCTTAGGTATCAAAGTAGACACTAAGTTGTCCATGACTCGGCAGGTGTCAGCAACAGTGGGCACATGTGTCGGCTTGCTGAGACAGCTACGTAAACTCACCCCACTTCTCACCTTTGACACACTCAGACTAACTGTATCAGCCTTGATCATCTTGAGACTAGACTACGGCAACTCCCTGTACATCGGCCTGCCGGGGACACTTTTGGCCAGACTACAGGTCGTCATGAATGATGCCGCTAGACTAATCTTTAGAGTACCTAGAAAAACTCATGCCACCCCCCCTTTTAGGCCAGTTACACTGGCTCCCAATCAGGCAGAGAACACATTTTAAAGGCCTCTGTATTGCACATAAAGCCATTTATGGTCAAGCCCGAGGTACATCAAAGATAGCCTAGTTAAATACAATCCTAGTAGAACACTAAGGTCATCAGAGACCAGCCTGTTGGTCTGTCCTCACTTCTTCCTGTGCTCCTTCGGAGGAAGAGCCTTTTCTACTTGTATCCCCCAAATCTGGAACAAGCTGCCAGAGAATGTACGTAAGGAGAACTTCCTGCTTCCTTTTAGAAAGAAGCTCAAGACAGTACTATTTTCAGAGTCTTGGGGCGCGTTCTAGTTCATACAATCTTCACCTGGGCAAAGGCAGTACCCTCTCACAGCGCATAGAGACCTGACGGTGATAACGCGCTTTACAAATCAAAATTACAAATTACAATTACAAATTGGCAGTACCGGGCATTAAAATGGTGGGCCTTGCAACCTATATACAACGTAAAGGCAAGCTGGCTTTCAGTTGTACTAATTCCTTCAGAGGCGATGCGTCCCAAAGAATGCCTACTTGGAAGGAAGATGGCCGCCATGGGGGAGCTCGCCTAAGACGCTCCGGGGCTAGGGATCACACTTTTGTGAATATCCCTGCTTATGCCCCCATACACCCTCTTACTCGACTTCTCTGCACCAAGTAACTCGTTTGCAACACATTGGGCCGTACTACACCCCTGCAAACAAGGGAATTTGGCAAGAAACCTACTGGAATACGATGCCCATGCCTCATGGGGATTGCCTCTGACTCGCGAGCGAGGCGTAGCCTCCCGAGTCTAGGCAGAGGCTGATGCCGTTGCCAAAGTTCCGCCGCAGCAGCCGCTGAAGGAATATCTTTTGCTCCAGCCACCGCACAAGCTCTCATTGTCGAATTGGTGATCTCTATCCAATATTTGGAGAACACCACATCTCCCCTTCCCTCTCGCTGCTGAGAGCCATGTGGTGCGGTTACTCAAGGACTCGTTCCGCCCTGCAGCATTGCTTCTTGCCACCACATCGCTGGAGCATTTTAAAGATCAATAACGGACACCCGACATCAGTTTGCAATCACGGTCGGTGAACCGAGTTTGGAATAAGTGTTCAGATGCCGATCGAACGTTCTGACGATCTTCAGTTTTAATCGGCCTGACCCTAAGATGGTGGCCATAAAGGATGTACGGGGCGCGCCTCACCTTCTCCTGCGGGGCTGTGCGGTTGAATCCTGCAACCTGGGCAAGTATTGCTGATGTGGTGCCTGACATCTTATTAGGAATGAGCTATTGCAAAGCCAAGCTCATCTACACAGTGATCCCCATGAGACGGGTCGCGCGATGACACTGGAATCTCGAATTGCGTTATTTAGCTTGGAGCTCGCCCATCGCCAGCGCTTTACTTCATCCTGCTTGCTTCTGCTCTGACTTTGGGTCTGTTTGTGCGAGGCAGGTGCAGCAACTACCGACGCTCCACCGCCATTCTGCTCATGCCTGACCCTAATATGGCGCGGGTTCAGGACGCGCAATGACAATGGAATCTCGAATTACGATGTTGGGCCTGGAGCTCGCCCATCGCCAGTGTGTTACTAGATCCTGCTTACTACTGCTCTGACTCTGGGACTGTTTGCGCGAGGCAGGGCAGCTATTACTGGCGCTCCATCGCCATTCTGTTCATGTCTGTCCCTAAAATGGCACTGGTACAAGACGCGCGATAGAAAGACTGAAGTCTGCTTGAACCCCCAGCAGTGGGACACTAATACCAAAAAATAAATAAAACAATAACTAAATAAACAACAATTCAAAATTCCAAACCCAGCCTAAAAGAATACAGAAAGTCCCCTGAGCAGACCCTCGTCCCGATCCATAGTTCATTGGCCACGGAAATAGAAAAAGGACTCACTGGTGACAGCGCCTTTTGGACTCTATGTATGTTGATTCTATATGTTAGGTCTACTGGGAGATGAGGGCTGGTGACAAACAGGATCTCTAAGGTCAACACTCCCCAGTGTGAGGACTAACTGTCCCTAAGATGGCCACACTCCTTCTCCCCTTGTTGGTGAGGGATCCAGCTTTTGCTCCCTGGAGATTCAGAGACCCCTCTGAGAGAGACCACAGTGATAAGAGATTAACACTCAGAGGATTGGGAATGGTCCCACTACCACTGGGAGCACAGCACCATGACCGGCGCTCTTTTTTTTTTTTTTTTTTTTTTTTTTGAAACCGTTTATTGCACAATGAAAAAAGTTACAGGCATGGGCCTACAACCATCCGGCCGGCCGCTAGAGTAGCAAAAGGCATATAGCATACATACAGTGAGAGTCTCTTGGCGGAGCAGATTGGCAAATCAGGTGACATCAATAGCGTAGGCCGCATAACTCCTAGCCCACAATACGGTTTCTTTTTATCAAACAGAACAACACAAAAAACCACACCCGCAAGGCAACCCGCGATCCAAGTGACAGTACGTGCTCCGTAGATGGGGGATCCTAACCAGCAGCAGAACTCTGAAGAGGGGAATGGGAGTATAGCAGGGACTGGGGAGCCACGTGCCCACGGCTGAGGGAGGGGGTCGGCTAAGGAGATGGGGCTGGCGAGGCTGCCGGTAGCAGTGGCGGCTCACAAATACCCCCACGGTAAGCGTTCCAGGGGCTCCAGATTTTCACCCACGCCCCAGGCTTACCCCTCGCCACATACACTACTTTTTCACGAAACATACACCAATCCATATGTTCTTTCCAGGCCAACACCGCCGGGGGCCTCTGGGATCCCCACAATTGGGCAATGTCACGCTTCGCTATCATGTATCCCAGAGTCACCCACCGCGTCTGCGGGACCGAATAATCATTTGGTTCCCACACATTCAGCAAGCATCTCCTCGCTTCAGGCAGCAGTGCGACACGCGTAACCACACGCAAAACCTCATGCACACCACGCCAGAATCGCTCCACTTTCGGGCACTCCCACAGTATATGCATGAAAGTTGCCAAAGCACCACAGCCGCGCTTACACAATCCGTCAGCAGCAAAGCCCATACGTAGAAGCCTCGGCCCCGTGACGTAAACCCGGTGAAGGATCTTAAGCTGGACGAAGCGAAGGCGAGCCGGGATGGCCACCTCCTTCGGAGAGGCCACCGCGGAGATCCAGTCCTCGTCGTCCAGCTCCAGCCCATCGGCAACCCAGGCCTCGCGGAGGCCAGTCAGCAGGCACGATCTGTCATTGATCAGTTTTTTATATATAAGGGAGATCGTGCTGTCTGGTACATGGCCATCCAGCACCCTGTCCTCTAGGGGGGAAGACTCAGGAATGGACGCAACATCCGGGAAGACGGAGGCCAGCGCGTGGCGGACTTGTAAGTATCGAAAGTACTCACTGCCTTGCAGCTGAAACTCCGTCTGCAGCGTCTCAAAAGTCTTGAAGCCCCCCCTCGTCCAGAGATCTCCCACCGTGCTGATTCCGATCGTGTCCCACTTCTCGAAGCCCTTCGATGTCCACAGGGAGCCCAACCTCTCAGACGCATACAGCGGTGATGCCCGGGTCAAACGGTCCTTCCACCCCATAGCTGCATTAGCCGCGTGCCATACACGCACCATGACACGCGTCGGTCCCGTCAGACGGGAGTCGGGCGTGCCAGAGTAGAGCGCTTGATTATAATCGCCACCGGGCAGGAGCATCTTGTCCATTTCAAATGCCGGGTTCAAGGCGGGCCCGTAAAGGCCATGATTGATTGCAGCTAGCTGGGAGGCCCAGTAATACCGTTTAATGTCCGGGAGGGCGACCCCCCCATCGTACCACGGGAGCGTCAATTTGGCCAGAGCAATACGCGGCCTCCCGTCCCAGAACAGGCGCCGCTGCAGGCCCTCCACCTCGCGGAAGTAGCGCGCTGGGACCAAGTCCATAGTGTTCTGGAGGGCGTACAGGAAGCGCGGCAAGGACATCATCTTAAACAAGGCCGCTCGGCCAAGTGGCGAGAGCGGAAGACGCCGCCAACGGGCGACATCCTCTCGCAAGCGCTGGAGGGGGGGCAACAAGTTCCGCTCATAGCGGGCCTCCGGGTCCAGAGTGATATATATACCCAGGTACCGGAACCCCTGGGAGGCAATCTGGATCGGGCAGTCACGCGGTAGGGCCGGAGCCTCCCCGGAAAGCACATATACGCAGGATTTCGCCCAGTTGATGACAAGGCCTGAGTTACGCCCGAAGGAGCGCAAAACATCAACCAGGACAATCAGCGATTTGCGCGGGGAGGCGAGATACAAAAGAATATCATCGGCGTAGAGGGACACGCGGTCCTCATACTCAGGGGTCCAGCGGAGACCACGGATAGAAGGGTGCCACCGTAGCCACTCCGCCAAGGGCTCCAAGGCCAGTGCAAACAGGAGCGGCGACAAGGGGCAACCCTGACGCGTGCCCCGCCCCAGCTCGAATGGGGCCGAGACTCGCCCATTCACCACCACCTGCGCCAATGGGCCCGAATACAACAATTTGACCCAGCTAATGAACCCCGGGCCAAATCCGAATTTCGCCAGCATCGCCCAGATGTATGGCCATTCAAGCGTGTCAAACGCCATGGTGGCGTCTAAGGATGCCAAGATGGCCGGCTCCCGCACAAACGGGACACGCGCGAGCACCCCATGCAAGCGTCGCAGATTAAGAGCCGTGTTGCGATGGGGTATAAATCCAGATTGGTCTTGGTGGACCAAGTCGCCCACCACACCGACCAACCGGTTGGCCAACACCTTGGCGAGGATTTTGGGTTCCGCGTTCAAGAGCGAAATTGGCCTGTAGGATGTGACCCGCTCACGGGGTCTCCCCTCCTTGTGTATCACCACGATCGTGGCCAGACGCTGGTCCGGCGGGAGGGAACCCTGCGAGTGGGCCGCCAGGAACATCGCGCGCAGGTGGGGCGCTAGTACATCCGGGCGCAGCTTGTAAAGCTCGATGGGGAGACCATTAGGGCCCATGGCCTTGCCGGACGCGACCGAGCGAATAGCCAGGGCAATTTCGTCCGAGGTGGGAGGAGCGTCCAGCGAATCCCTGTCCTCCACCGAAAGGGAGGGCAGCGCTATGTCCCGAAGCAGGGAATGGGAATCTTCCTCCGAGCAGGGGGAAACCGGGGAGTACACCTCGCGGAAGTAATCCGCGAAGCAGGAGACAATGGCTTCCGGCTCGGTGACACGCGCACCATCCATCCTCTCAATCAAAGGAACCACACGACTCGCTCTCTCCCTCTTATCCAACCACGCAATCAATTTACCCGCCTTATCGCCCACATCATACAATCGTCCCTGTTGCTCTCTACTGAGGCCCCTGGCCGCCTCCGTGACGAGGGCCCTATAGGCCGCCTGCTTGAGGTGCAAAACATGCAACTTGGCATCCGTTACCCCGCTCCCCAGGTCACCCTCCAGTTCCACAATCTCGGCCTCCACCCGGGTCACCTCCTCCCGCTCACGCCTCCGGGCATGGGAGATAAAGGAGAGGGCCTCCCCTCTGAGGACTACCTTAAAGGCCTCCCACAGGGAGATGGCCGAAGGGACAGACCCCACATTCTCGTCAAAATATCGCTGTAAGGATTTGATCAAGTCGGCACGAATAGTGGGGTCTCGCAAGTACCATGCATTGATTGGGGCCACCCTGCCCTCCCCCCTCGGGAAGACATCAAAATGTAACAGTAATGGGGAGTGATCCGAAATACCCCGCGCCAGATGGCACACCTCTCCTACCCTCCCAGCGTGGGCCGCCGGGACCAGGATGTAGTCAAGTCGCGAGAGGCTACCATGGGCACCCGAGTGGAAGGTGTACTGCAGCTGCGTAGGGTGTTTTAGTCGCCAGCAATCCACCAGGCCCAGTGTGTCTAAAAGGCCGGACAGCCACGCCTGTGCCCGGGGGAGGTCCCTAGGGGGGTGACGATCCATAGAACCAGAAACTACCGCATTGAAGTCCCCCCCAACCACCAGCAGGCCACCCGGGAGGTCCAGGAGGAGGCGCCCCAGGTCCGCAAATGTAGTAGCTTGTAGCCCAGGCGGGACGTACACTGACATGAAAACAAACACTCTACCCTCCATTCTACCCACCAGGACAGTGTAGCGTCCCCTCTCGTCATGGCGCACCTCATCAATCTCCAGCGGGAGCGAGTTCTTGATCATGATACCCACCCCCCGCGACCCCGAAGTGAAGCCCGAGTGGGCCACCAAACGATAGCCTCGCCGATTCATGGCATGGAAGGAGTTACCTATAAGGTGTGTCTCCTGCAAGAAGACAACATCTGGCGATATACGTTTCAGGAACTGCAGGACCACACCACGCTTAATCCGATCCCCCAGGCCGTTAACATTCCAGGACAACACAGCCAAGTCCCTACCCCCCATCATACGTAGAAGCAATCAGTCGTCCCCCACAGAGAATTTCGAGAACAGCAATACAATAAAGGGTTTGCCTTGCGGTGCGAACAAACAACACACCCCCCCCACCCCCCATCCCAACAGAACTCCCCCCTCCCTGCACCCCTGCATGAGCCCAGTCAGCCCCCCCAAAGTGCAGTGTGCCTGTCGCCCCATAGAGAAAGACTAACTAGTACCCCAGAGGAGGAGGGAAGCCCCCAACAGACCCCGTACGACCTCCATAGGAGGGGAACATTCACGATCGAGAAATGGTAAAGAAGTATTGTCCCGAGCAGGGTCTATTATTCACCCCTTAATTCTGATCCGGCAGGCCCTCTCCACCGCCCGCACCCCCCCCACCCCCCCGGCCCCGATCATCAGGCAGAGTGTCCAACCAGTCCCCAGCCGCCTCGGGTCGATCAAAGAAGTGTGTGCGACCTTCCACCTCCACCCTTAGCTTAGCTGGAAAGAGCATTGAGTACTTTAGGTTCAGGTCCCGCAGGCGACGTTTAATACCGAGAAAACTCAGTCTCTGCTTTTGGACCGCCGGAGTAAAGTCCGGGTAGAAACGCACATCCATGTTGTCAAGCTTGACCGGTCCCTGTTGCCTGGAGGTCTGCAGGATAGCGTCCCTGTCCCGAAAGTTAAAAACCCGGGCAATGAGAGGCTGCGGCGGGGCACCGGCCTTCGGCCTACCCCCAGGGACCCGGTGAGCACGCTCCACCGCAAAAAGCTTACTCAGGCCCCGGGGCTGCAGATGGGTAAGGATTAGATCTTCCACAAAAAGGTCGGCGGCCTCCGCCTCTCGTCCCTCCGGCACCCCCACAATACGAACATTATTCCTCCTGGCACGACCCTCGGAATCCTCCAGTCGCCGGTCCATCAGGGCGCTCGCCTGGCCAAGCCGGCGCACCTCCTTTTGGAGGGCCGCCACATCTGTCTCGAGGCCCGTTGTGGTGTGGGTCAGGGAATCGACCCGGTCATTCGTCTTAGACAGGTCGGCCCTCACCAGGCTCACATCCACAAGGACCGAGTCTATTTTTTGCGCTAGGGTGTCGAAGCGCTGGTCCACCGAGGCCTTCATCTCCGCGATGGCGCCCATGACGTCCCGGAGGGTCAGGTCCACCGGCTGGGCAGGCGTCTCCGTCAGGCCCGCCGGGGACGTGCGCGATGTCTCCGGAGATCCCTTCTGGAGAGTGTAGCGGTCCATACTGTTGGATTGGTGCGCCGGGCCACGGCGGGTCGTCTTCACCTTCGCCCGGTCGCCATCTTGTTTGGTGGACATGCTTGCTCTCCCACCGTCGTGCCAATCTCCTCAAAAGGGCCGATAAACCCGTTCACGGGGTCCGGGGGGGGGGAGGGCGGCCACCGCACCGCAGGATGATCCACAGCTGGCGGGTCAGCCGGGCACCTGGACAAGACCACACCACCGCACCCCGCTTTGCGACCCTACCTCGCTGGAGGCGAGGAGGGTGCAAAAGTGAAAGTGAAAGCGCGGGGTACGCGAGTCGCCCAGCCGTGCCCGCCGCTGTTGTTCACTTTGTCCCCGGATCGCCCCACTACTCCAATCCGGGGGGCCGGCGCGGGGAAGGCCGCAACCTTCGATCGGCGCTCCCGCAGGTGTTCGGGGTCCGATTCGAACACGGAAAACGGGTGGCGCCTCAGCTCGGGTTCACCGACACAGTCCCCTCAAAAAGGACAGGATATAGCCAGGATTAATTCAGGAGGTCGCGGAGGTCCTCGGGAGCCTCGCACCTACGCGGCCATCTTGGTTGCGCGCTAGGCTCCTCCTCCATGACCGGCGCTCTTGATGGAACTTTTTACGATGCCCCCTAGGCGGAATCCAGAACGTTCTTTTTCCCTATGCTACTTAAACTCGGTGTTCTCTATTCTATGTTTTATTCTCTAATAACTGATGTAACTTTATAACTGTTGATCTGTGGAATTTGATATTAATTTAAACTAATGATTGCTTCTGCCCTATTCCCTCCCCCCTTTACTCTATTGCTACTTTTTCCTACTGTTTACACCTTGCTCTGCCTCATTTCCGATGTTTTTCTTGTTCTATGCAATCTGCATCTACACTTATGTTACTTGTGTAATTCGCTTATGTCAAGCGCTCTGTTCCCTCCGGATCTAGCCAACGAGCGTCCTAAGGATGCCCTTGTCCAAAGCACTCCTACTCCCCTTGTTGGGGACAGATCCAGCATCTTTGCCCTGGAGTCTCAGAGACCCTCTGTGAGAGTCCGCAGTGATAAGGGTGTCACACATAGTGGAGGATGGGATTGATCCCCTTTCCACTGGGAACCGTAGCCTACCCTGTCGGACGTCGGAGATTCTACTCACGCTGGGTCTTCTAACACCTCCCCCCACCTCTTCTCTCCTTCAGTCTTCTGAGTGTGCCCATGACCAAAGCACTCCTCTCCCCTTGTTGGGGAGGGATCCAGCATCAATGCCCTGGAGTCTCAGCGAGCCCGCTGAGAGAGTCCACTGCGTCAAGGGAAGCACACTTAGCGGAGGACTGGGAATGATCCCTTCTCCATGGGGAGCCATCTCCCACCTAACCTGACGTCAGACACAGTTACCTCCTCGTCTCCACGCCGTGTCTGCTACCCTCTCCCCCACCTCTTCCCTCCGTCATTCTCTGTCTACCTCCCCCATGCCCTTCACCTCTTCCCTGATTTTCGCTCCCCCTGCCTGCTTTATTTTCCCTGATGCCTATGCTTCGATTAATCACCCTCCCCGTTACCCTTTAACATTACCCCCTTACCCTTCTACACGCCTTGAACCAACGGATGTAACCTGTAATGGATGTACCTTCTGTAACTATTGTGTAATTTTGTAACCTATGTAACTCGCCTCGTTTAAAGCGCTCTGATACCTACGGGTCTAGCCAGCGCTATATAAAACTCAAGTAAAAATAGGTAAATGCCACTTCGTAGCCTAGGGTAATGGCCAAAGGGTTTAAACGTAAAGTAGCAGTTATTCTGTGTACTTGTTTGTTTATTCGGGAACCTGATGCAAAATCACAGCACAGCTAAATGTACATATTTAGCTCTTTTGGCTAACTGGACGCATTGTGCTTGCCTATTGGTTATAGCAAGATGCCACCAATCTACGTCAGGGGCCTTTTCAAAGCAGGTAGTGCTCAAACGTCTAAAATCAAGAGCCTGACTTGAGTACATGCAAAAGCTTTTAGTAAGGTAAATTGTGAAATGTGCATTTCTATTCATAGTTGTGCTGCCCACTATACGTTACAGAGCTTGTCCCGGATGTATTAAGTTCCTGATGCCGACAATCGCGCTGTATGAAGTTGACTAGCAGGCGGGCGTCTCCTTTGACCATACTAGTACTTAAGACCGTTATTCACCTGGCTACATTTGTCTAAAAACATAGGATATTCCCAGTAAACTCTAACAAAGTTGGATGTATCCACTTTCAAATTTTTCCTCCTATGGAACTCTGTCGTAGCGATTTGGCATTCCAGAGCTCTGTATAGCAGGTTTTTAATACAGCACCTGCAGAAAGGAGATGGTGTTGTGTGCAGTAGAGATATAACATTGTTGTTCATATTGGCATAATTCACTGTTTTAGAGGGGGTAAAAAAGGGCATGAGAAGGGTATATCATTCAGCTCCCGAATACTGTTGGCTGGGGCGTGTCCTTATGATTCCAGTTTGTCCTAGCTTGGGAGGTATGTGCCAATACACTTCCTCTGAATTATTCAACACTGTCATGTTGTAAGTTTTATTTTAAGATGATTCCACAAAAATGTTGTACCTCCCCAGCATATTTGTCCAAATACATAATTTCTTTGGTTCTGAGTAGCTATTGGTATCAGCCCTCGGGCAGCTGACAATGGCCATATGGGTTGAATACTGAAGTCAGCAAGGCACATACCATCGCCATGAAACATCTGTGGGAATCCTTATATCCCCTTCATTAGCGACTTATGTGGAAATGGCTGTACTGGCTCGGGAGAGGTGACTGGAGACGAATATCACATCATCGATGACTTGCCACTGGTTAGGATGTTGTTTCTTAGGGGCAGAAATGGGCCTCATGCAGTTGAGTCCAAGCGTCACTGTCCCAATTTAAAGTCCGATTGGTGGATGGTATAGAAGCTGTCCCTCTGCACCTGTGACACAGCTGTTGACGTTTTCAGAAGCCGCTACAGTTGTATATTTTGTAGGCGGGGTAAAGTTTCACTTGTATTGTTGATTTTACTGTATTGTGTAGAGGCTGGTGTGCATGAGTGCGGTGGGAACTGATTACAGCTGGAAAGAGATCTTGTCAACTTCCAATAAAACAAAGGATCAGGACATTTTCCAATTTGAAGATATCTCACCCACAAAGGTGAACAAAAACACGCAAACCACAAACTCTGGGTGTCTGTTAACCCATAAAACCCGGAGGGGAATAATGCCACCCATACTGCTGACCAAAAGATAACCTAAAGCCCACCCACAACAAAACTAACTCGCACGCTCCTGATTGATAATAACAGTTCACCACACTCACTGAACAACACTCACCATTACAAGTCACTTTTCAACAAACCTGCACAAGAAAGCAGATGAACACCCTCTTCCACGTGAGTGATGTTCTGAGTCCATCCAATACAGTCTCCAGTTTGTGGTAAATACTTGAGACCAGGGAATGAAGGTACCCAAACTTCAACAGCACTGCGTGGCCATACTAATAACTACAATACTTACAAAACGTATATCATAACTGTGCAGCTAACAGCAATTAAGGAGTCTCCCTTGAGCCACATACTCTCTCCTATCAAACCACATATTTCACAGCAAACCATGGAACTTCATGGTGTATGTCAACCCACTGCATTTTCTGCCCACATTACAACTGAACATCAAACATCTTTCAACTTAACAAAACACACCTTTCTTTGACTCCATGAAATAACTGCATGTCTTCCAACACACAATACTCCTGCCTGCTTTGGGAAAGCAACTGCCAAATACATGCTTATTTTGTTGCTAACGCATGCAATCATCATGCTGCATATACAAATGTACATCTTAAAGCTTCATTTACTTAACATTATAGAACTAAGCACAAATGAGAGTTGGCCCATGATGGGGTTTTTCCACTATTCACATCAAGATCCTTTTTACCAAAGCAGTTCATGTCACCTTGCACATAGAGTCCCTTAATAACTAAATTGTGTCATTTTCCTTCGGAAATGCAGGTTTCTGATTCGTTATTAGGCTTGTAAGTCTCTCCTTAGTACCGCCTTTTCTTCATTTGTAACCTCCCATGAGGACTGGCCCTTTCACTTCAGTTGTTACACTGTACGTCTTATTTACTCTGTAAGCACTATTTTCTTTAACCCCTTCAGTGCCCATGACGAGCTGGACTCGTCATGGGCTGCGGTGGCGCTGTGCCCATGACGAGTCCAGCTCGTCATGAACTCCGCCCGCTAATGCAAGGCGCGGCACTGGGCGGGGAAAGGGGCGGGCATGCAAGGGGTGAATGGTTTCTCATACTGCGGGCACTACATGCTGTCCTGCAATATTCAGCGCGCCATGCACGCTTACACGGGGCGCTTTTACAAAAAAAAAGCATTTGTTTGTCAACTTGACAAACAAATGCTTTTTTGGTAAAAGCGTCCCATACGGCGCTTTTACTTTAATAGCAGCCGCAGACCTTTCTTTAGACACAGCTCGTCTAAAGAAAGAGGCGTAGCCTCTATTAACGTGAAAGCGCAGCATGGGACGCTTGTAAACAACAAGCATTTGCAATCCAATAGGTCTTACATTTCAGAAACTTTGACCTATTGGTATTGTAAATGACAATGCCTTTTATTATTGCAGTTTTTTTTAAAACACAAATAAAAAGCATTGTCATTTACAATGCCAATAGCTCAAAATCTCACAATTGCGAGACCTATTGCATTGCAAATGCTTGTTTATGTTGTCACACAAGATCCACACGTCAATAGACTCTATTCAGATGGGAGACTCCCGATTTATTAAGCCAAAAATGGCTTTTTCTTGGCTGTCTCCCACCTGGAATTGCCTCTGGTGCAATAGAAGTCAATGGGGAAAATAACTTCTCTCGATTATTTTTTTCTCATCTCCCACTTTCCGTTTCTAAAATGTCGGTATGCATGAAAATCTAGCACTTTGAGCTAAAACATAGAGCCAAAACGGCATTCTGCACAATAACATATAATTTTTGACATTTTGCACGATTTTCACTAAGTAAGTTATGGAAGTTATGAAAATTTCAACAGTGCTAGTAATAATGCCGGCACAATAAATGTAAAAAAAAAAAATTTAAATGGTATATGCGTGTTGGCCCCCCACACCGCTCATGTGTTTATGTCCAGGGTGTTAATCAGGCACAAAACACACCTGATACCCTGGGGGTGCTGTTGGCACAGAGGTGTTTTCAGCATATATTAACAAAGGATGCCATTAGGCATATGAGAAGGACATTTGAAGCTTAGTTACGTATTGAAGGGTACGAAGCAGAACAGCGAGGCCGTCAAGGGCAGGCTTGTAAGGTAAACGCACTTTCGCGCTACGTGCAGTGAAAGGCGCGAACAGCTCGAAAACAACCATAGAAATACTTCCATCCTTAACGCCCCACTCAGCCAGAACTTAACAACATCGTCTGGTGACGTGGGGATCTCTCCCGACTCCGAGTTCCGCACGTCGCTCACGTCCCGTCCGCCGTTTCCTCACCTTCGCTCTAGAGAGGGGAGGGGTAGGTTGTGATGCTGGAAAAGCTCTCACCACAGTTAACTGAACCCTAACTGAGCTGCAACTTCAAGCAGAGGTCAAGTTCAACTGTGCCCTTTGGCCCATGACCCCAAGGTGTGTATGCAGCCATGATGATTTGGGGTTTCCTAGCGGCCATGTTTCCCAGGGCCATGCGTGCCTAGATGCGCCAGTCTGTGTGTGTTTTTTTTTAGAAATCTCTGGCGCTTGTAATATTATTTAACCAAGTATAATACTGTAACTTCAAATCTCAGAATTCGAAATAAAAATGGGACTGGATCTGGGGGACGTGGCAGTTATGCTTTCCAGAAAGCCAGCTGTCACATACTCCGATATATGCAGGTTCCCACGAACATGAATATAGGGCCCTTTGAGTAGTGTCGTGTTAGAGTTATTCTGTCCCATGAAGTCACCCTGGACTGTAAGTTCAGAAGTGCCTGGCCCCCTGCAGATTTTCAGCAAATCCACTGGCTGTGTAAATGATTTCCGATTACATTTGCTGTATGCAAATTTCTTTTATGTGGACAGCAACAAAATGTTGAAGAGATCCAGCCCTTCTGGAACTATGTTGGACACCCACTGGGTCTAGCTGATCTTGCAACATCCATCAAACCAGTGCTTAATTTGAGCCGGCGGTTGCCAGTTTCGGCCACCTGCACTCGTTTTTGGGCATTTACAAAACCTAGAGAGGGAAAAACACACAAAACGGAAAGAGAAAGACTGAAAAAACGTAAAAAGGGAGGAAGCAGGAAACTGCAACAGTGAAATAAAGGAGCAGGGCATGGCTGGTGATGGATTAAAGAGGCAAGAGGTGGATTCAAGACTGCACAGCCTCTGTATTTGGTGCTCCGGCCTTCAATTGCACCAACTCCAGGCTTCTGAGCCGAGCCTTGGGCACCCGCACTCCTATTTTCACAAGTTAAGCATTGCATCAAACTGCATTGGTCTTGCATTGGAAGCCGAGCTACATGCAGCAGGACTAGAATTCAAGATGAAGCTTGCAACGTGAGAGCCCCGGAGTAGAAGGATTTCCGTTCAGGCTTTAAGAGGGATGAAAAAACTGGGGGGTCTCTCAAAGGGGCTTAAAAGCACTTATGCTGAAAATCATTTTAGGCTGGGCTGTCCCCATTGGGCACAGGGTCAAGACTGATTTGCATATGACTGGGTTCAAACTGGAATGGCAAGGGGAGCAAAAAAAACGATGGATTTAGTCTAAGATCTCTGGTGTAGGGTGAATGTATGACATTGTTCTGCATTCTGTCTGTCAATTGTTCTTTTTGCATTTGTCACCCCGAGTGGGACGGGTATTTCCAGACGTGAGTCCCGTGCTCTCCATGCCACTGGAGTCAAGCTGTCCTGGCTGATGAGGGGCGAAACCCCGAAACCGGTCCTAGGATGCTTGTTTCCAGTCCAGGGAGGACCTGGACTGACAGTTCGGGCTGGACTTCTCCCATTGGGAGTAGGGTCAAGACTGATTTAAATATGGCTGGTTTCAAACTGAAATGGTGAGCAAACATACGATGTATTTAGGCCCAGATCTCTGTACTGGGGTGAATGTATGACATTGTTCTGCATTCTGTCCATCAATTGTTGTTTTTGCGAAAATCTATGCCTAGCCGCCGGACTGGTATTTTGCTACTTCTGTCATTACATCCAGATATATAATCCAGTAAGCAACATTACATTTACAACAAGCCAGTACTATTGTCTTTGTCAATGGTTGTTAGATGCATAACATAAAGAAGCAACAACCATGGCTTCGTAGTATAGCATATAGAAAATGCTTCAGTTCTGAAATGGTGAAAGAACTTAAACAAGTCTCTTTGAAGTGCAGTGGTACTGCTGCAGAGTTGAGATTTTTTCCCTGAGGATGAGGAGAGCCCGATAGGGATCCACCTCAGCACCTGCTTTTTAGAACTGCCGGTGCAGAGCACCGGCAGGACCCGGCCCACTCAAAGCCCTAGGCAATGGATAACCACTGGTCTCCTGGACTCCATGTTCCAAGCTTCGACTCTGAGACATTTTAAGGCATGGGCAAAATGGCCAAATTGTCCCAGGCCCTCATCTTCTAAGGGCCCCCCCGGGAAAGTCATTTTTCTCTCTCCATCAGACCTCTTTCTCTGTCTGAACCTCCTTTAGCATACCTCTGTCCCAGACTCTGTCCCTATGATATGTCAGCTTAAAGATTTCAGGACCACTGCCAATAATCTTACATCTGTTTTTGTGTGACCTTTGTTTCTGAAAACTTAATGTATGATTGAATATTGTGTAGCATCATGCATGCTTGAATTAGAAGAAGATGGATAGAGTAAGTCAAAGTAGTTGCGAACATGGGACTGCAAAGCATGTCTTGCCTGGGGGCACCAAAAATCCTTAACAAGCATTGGCATAGCCAATAGGTCTCGCCTTTGGGACCTTGTAAGTATTTAGCCATGCACCACGTTACAAGAAGTGAAGAGAGAGGCACACGTATATTTTCAGGCAGTGGAGCAGGGCAGGAGGAATAACTTCTCAAACAGGAAACAGAGAGAAGCGGAGGAGGGGGTGGGGGCAAACAATCGGGGAGGTAAATCTGGGAAGGGGAGAGCGGAGGAGGCGGAAAGGATGGGCAACCGAGGAGGGGAAGAAATGAAGTGGGGGTCAATGGGACACGACCAACTTTAAATGGCGCAGGCAACAGAAGCATATTCCAGCCAGCAGCAGGGAGGATAGGACTCTCTAGAAGGGTGGTCCAGACCAAACAGGCCCAACCCCGAGCATAGGCGGTTGATAACACTGACCGAGCAATGCTGCGTCATGGATGGAGAAAGACAAAAAAAATCAAACGAAGAGAGGGAGACAAGAGGAAGAAAAGAAAAGCTGAGAACAAGAGTAGGCGAGAGTGAGAGTGTGAGATGAAGGGTGAAGGTAAAGAGACATTTGAGAGGAAGGGTGAAGGGTGAAGAGCGTGGGCTGAGGGAGAGGAAAAGTAGAGAAAAATAGATATGATAAGTGGAGGGAGAAGAGAGAAGGAGAAAGTAAGAGCGGAGGCAGAAAGACCAGAAGAGGGAAAATTTAGAAACTGTGATGAGAAAGCAGCAAAGAGAGGAAGGAGAAGACACGAAGATAGCAGAGATAAGAAGACAAAGTGCGTGGATAAGAAAGAGAGGTGGCAGAATAGTCGAGTCACTTTACAAAAGCTGATGAGAACTAAGCCAGAGGCACATCAGCAACTGCCAAGAATATTTCCTAAATAAAAACAAAAGTGATAACTTAGTGAGTGGGAAGGTGGTGGAGGGTGCAGGCTTGAGGGGAAATGGAAAGTGAAAGAGAGAATGAAAGTACGCATGGGGGGAGGTGCAGCCAGATGTCAGCGGCGCTAGGAAAACCCAGCGGGAAAGTCCTTGTGTTAAATGCACAAGAGAGAGAGAGAGCAAGAAAACACAGGCACGGAAACAGCCTGCAACCCGCTCGGCCTGGTTCAGGAGAGTGCCCCTAAATCAACACCACCCAGACCACCTGTCAGCAAATCTGGGCAAGGGTGGTATTTAGGGGGCGGGGAGGGGTCCACGTGTAAAGACGCATCCTTTAGAGCCCGGTGTTTGGTTAAGAGGTAGAAAGAATGAAAGAAATAAAGAGGCAGAGGCAGAGTAGAAAGCAAAGATACGTGTAATATTTTAAAAGACAGGGCGAGTGGGTATATAAAGACGTAACACTAATACAAGAAACAGATTTTCAGTATCAGTGAAACTAATTTAAGTAATCAAAACAGCCTATGTGAATTCATATTCTCAGATGCAGCGTCAATCAGAAAACTGGAAAGGAGGGGCCCAGAGCAGAATTAACAAAGGCTGAGCTTATAAGGAAAAATCCCTAGCTCATTGTTGACTCTCATTGTGATCCTGGCCTGCTCACTTGATTGACTTATGTTTGATCAGTTATTATATAGAAGCAGAGTAGCCTGGGGGCTAGGCCTTAGAAGGAAATGTCTGTGCAATCTGAGAGATAGCTCTGCTATTCAAAATGTACAGATGAACCAAAGGAGCATAGTGGTGGGAGCGTGGTTCTGTCTAGCGGGTAGCCTACCCATAGCGCAAGTGCACACTTCTAACATGTGTGCAACCCGAGAGATGTCTCTTTGTAAAGGTTAACACTTCTAACGCCTGTGCAATGTCAAGAATACATGCACCGCGGGGGTTGCGAGGGCTTGTGTTACTCCCCTGAAGAGTTTCACAGGTTTATGCCTGATACTCATTTAGGCATGGTTTGGCTTTGAATTCTGGGACTTGCACATCTGTTAATCATATTATGAAATAAGGACTAGAAGTCCCAAAAGACAAGAAAAACAGGCGTTGGCAAAGCCAATAAGTCTCAGTTTAAATAGTTCAGATATTGGCTTTACCAATACCAGTTGCCACCATCATACGAACACATGCATCTACATGTATGACCATTAATTTTGGAATGAGCTGCATATTAAAGGAAATCCATTCCAAGACGACCACATGCATTGTGATTCCTGCACGCTCATGAGCCATTATGTCTGTGCCAAATGTATCATGATGCATGTCAGGCAGATTTAATGTATATTTCTAACATGGAGTATGGCATTGTTAAAATGATTAATTAAAATGTAAGAAAGAAAATGATAAAGAAAAGAAGAGTGCAAAAAGGATACGAGCTGCAACTGCCACGCTGTTGTAAAATAAATAAATAGAAAGCGCGGTCGTGGTTAATCAGTAACTTGATCCTCCTGGAATGCAGCATGCAGCGCGCCGCTGCACGCTCACGAGAGCCTTAGGCCATGGGAGTTAACTTTTATAAGAGAGGCGGGACATGCTGCCGTCTTTGGCCATTTGCGTGCCGTCTTTTTTAGAAAGACGAACGCAAAGGCCAATAGCGTGAAAAAGCACACGCACGAGCGTGTGGTCGGAGTTTGAAGTCCTCACTAGAAGCCTCGCAGAGCAGCGCATGCGACCTGGCTCAGGCGAGACCTAAAAAGGACACTGGTTCCATTTTCCTTTTAGTGTATCGTGGTAATTTGTTAGTTTTCCAAGAACTGTTGTAGCCACTGAATGGATTCAGCATTTCTAGCGAGACCAGCACACATCATTTCCAGGAAAAAGCTAAGAGTAGCATTTGGTCACGAATGCAAGGTGAGAATGTGGCTTAATGGTTAGGGCGTTCGACCTCAAATCTGGGAACCGGGTTTGAGTCTTGGCAACGATGCTCAAAACCCTGGGATTCTGGGTAAATCACTTGATCTCCTCGTACCTAACAAAAATGAATGTGTCCTTATGTAATGCAACTGGTGCTCATGTACAGCGCTCTAATACCCAATACCTTCAGGTCAAGTTTGCTCTATATAAAACTCTGGAGAAAAAAAAATGTACGGTGGTGAGCTGACCATACAGAGCCGCGGAGCACATGACATTAAAGATAACATTAAGCTGTAGTACACAAAGGATTACATTGTAGCCAGTACTTAGGAACACAGAATAATGTAGGAGTTTAGAGGAAAATTAGTCATAAGACTAGAGTTCTAAGGCGGGGGGGGGTTAATTTTTGAAAAAATCATTAGGTCAGAGGCTTTTATGTTTAATTGCACACCACTGTCACTGCCGCGTGCCGAGGTGCACAATAAAAGTGTTCCTAGCCTTCATTCAACCTTATGGCTCTTTCTTCCACAACCCTACACTTTCTTTCTCTCTATATCACTCTTGCAGGAGCTTTTTAAGTCAGCTGGTCTCCTAGACTTTTTGTTTTTATTTAAAAGAAAAAAAAGAAAAACCTTATAAACTACATATACTATGATAACAAGGACTTTCTTCATCGATTGGTCTATTATAATGTCATTTACATTTTACTTCCACCCACCACGGTATGCCGAATAAGGCAATGGGTTAGAATACTGCAGCCACTGAAACCCTTCTGTGTGAGTGGCAGCATTCTATTTAAGCACAGTGTCTTCATCCACACATAAAAGAGTCCCCTCTTGAAAGAGGAACTTGTGTGTTTATGTGTCCTTCTTTTAGCAAACTTCAATTTGCTTTTCAACCCCGGCAGCTTGCCAGACTCACAACCTCCTGCAGGCGGCATCCATCTTTGAATGCGGTTTAAAGGTGGCCATCTGCGTGTGCACATGTGCACAAATGCATAGGCAGAAGCATGGATTTCTCTATATGGGCTCTAATGCCATTTAAAGATGGACACCAGCATGTGCACATGTACTGGTGGGCATTTTTGAATGCCATTTACTAAAATATATAACACAACCATTCTAAAGTGGCCCCCAGCGCGGGTGCTTGCATGCAGCTGTACGGGCTGGCATCTTGAAATGGTTTTTGCTATATTCTAAAACAAAAACCTTAAGAGATGGCCATTGTGTGCCTACTCAGATGGGCATTTCCGAGCATTCGGCTTTGAAAGATTCTTATTATACCTTAACCCCTTCAGTGCCCATGACGAGATGGTCTCGTCATGGAGCGCGGTTGCGCTGTGCCCATGACAAGACTATCTCGTCATGAACCCTGCCCGTTAATTCAACGCCCGGCACAGGGCGGGGAAAGGGCGTGGCACTGAAGAGGTTAATAAAAAATATTCCTAAGCATTGGCAAAGCCTTTAGCTTCAGCGTCAACAGCAGACATCAGCTTTGCCATTGTTTGTTTATACTTCTTTTCTCAATTTTTCTCTGTACTCAACCATTCATTCTCTTTCTGTGGCTTATAATCTGAAAATGAAAAATAGAAAATGAAAAATAAGTCCCTGTCCCCTAAAATGAGCATCATAAACCATTTGAGCCCCACAGTTTGGGATCAAGGGAATGTGAGGCAAAGCTGGACTGGCCTCATCTGTGTCCTCCCTAAACACAACCTGTACTATCAAAAAAACAGACGGGCTTGTCTATCAAGACCGTTGTGGGTTCTCAAACTGAAACATTTTGCCCCACTCTTCTGGGGAACCCAGGAGTCCTCTATGCTTACCTATATATAAGGACCAGAGATTAATATCAGGTGCCATGCTTCATCATTAACCTGCCACAATTGCCAAAGATTACACTGGTGATGAGTGGGTTCCCTGTGATAGCAGGGTGTATTTATTGGGGTAGTGGAGTGTGGGAACCAATGAGTGGGTATAAAATCGTTGGCACCTTCCCAGTTAATTCGCTTTATGGTTGCAATGGCTTAAGAGATGGTTCAAATGTCTTATGCGATGATGCTTGGGGAGTTAATTTCCCATGCATCCTCCAGGTCAACATGTTTCAGTACTTTCTAGGCCCCTATCTGGGGTCCATGGCTTTCTTCAGGTCAAGGATCCCCATTGTCCTACCTTAATTGCTAAACACACTCATCCAGCACATATGCTCTAATTACCCACTTATGAATGTCACCTGGGAAATGTTCATTTTACTCAGCACTTTGTTGGTAGTCCTGTAGTAAATGAACACAGTTAGTTTAAAATAAATACATGTAGGTTAAACAGACATAACAGTACATAAAATCATGGATATTTTGGAAATGGTCCACTACGCTTGTCAAGTATGGGAAAACACGGAAAACCACTGCAAATCATATAACATAACATAACATAACATAACATAACAGATGTATTTGTAAAGCGCACGTTCACCCCAGCAACGGGGCATCATGGCGCTGAAATAACAGGTGTATATTGCGGGTGTGGTTTATATAGTTTACAACAAGGGCCTGCCACATCCATTCATGCCGTCTTACGCTAAACTAATCTGAAGCGGGCCTCAATGACTCTAATGACAGAGGTACTCTGATTAGAAAGATTAATGTATTTGCCAAAAGATTGATTCCAATGTTGGGCTCTGCATCAGAAAACCTCGCAATTTGTCAAAAATTTGCCCTCGTAGTTACACCTACGTGCGTACGCAGGCTCTCCGGATATTGTCGGTGAACCGTAGAGTCCCTGTTTGTGAAGCTGCCGGTGTGAATAGGCTTTGCACTTTGTGGGTGTGCTTCCCAGGGTGCTGTTTGAGGCTTTGCCATACATTTTGTTATGAATCCCTGGTCCTTACATATAGGTGCGCCTACAGGACTCTCAGGTTCCTCAAAATTGTGGGACAAATGTTCGCTATGTGAGAACCCATGATGGTCTTGACAGATCGGTCTCGTTCGCTCTTCTGAAGGTACAGGCCCTCAGGGTCAGACTGGGACAAAAAATAGACCCGGGCACAAAAATAAATGGGGCCTCCATTAGCGAAGCAAATAGCTAAAGAAGTGGTAATACTAAGGAAATTAACAGTAAAAACTGGCCCATGTGGGCATAAAACCAGCCCATAACTGCTAAAAACCGGCCCACACACTGATCCGTCAGACCAGTCCATCGGGCACTGCCTATTTCCCTATTGGCCAGTCTGACCCTGCAGGCCCCGGAGGAAGGTGACGTGTGCTTGCTGACTATGGTTGTACCCACCATCAGGGCCGGCTTTAAGGCAGTGCAACTGGTGCAGCCGTACTGGGTGCTGACCTGCGAAGGGGCGCTTTTCTCAAAGGGGGAAGCTGTATTTAGCAATAACTTATGATTGGAGAGAGAAGGGGCACTTTTGACCTGTGGTAGTGAGAGAATCCGGGGAGGCAGTCATGGGGTGTGGAGGTGTCAAAAATGGTTGTTACACTGGGCGCCACCAGCGCTAAAGCTAGCCCTGCCCATCATTGTCTCCAAATCGAAACAATTAAACCGACCATCTTGCCAATTTTTAAACTAAAGCCTCATAACACAAAGTGGCTTTTTAGCAAAAGATTTACCTCACTGTTGATAATTCTTACCTCACCTGCTTAATCTACTCTCTGGGAATTATTTAACTCACTAGGACATATTCTATAAAACAAAATAGATTTTGAGATGCTGCATAGTAATTATGTGTTTTAGTGCACCATATAAGAGTGTTAAATAAATTGTGTTAACACAATTTTTGGGAGGAATGAATATTAAGGGGGAGATGTGCAGATTTTTACCAGTTTAAAAATGAACTGTAGTGCAGATTTCAGTGATAAATGGAGAAAAACAACATTTCTTGTGTAAGCGGACTTCTAGGCAGTGTTATATTACATGTTACACTGTGATATTATATTATATTATATTATATTCAGTTTCTTACCTGTGTAGCATTCATTTATGTGAGGCACATTGGAGTGCGAAAGTAGGGTTCTACACAGATCAGGTGGAAAGAATAACATAACCTCCAAGGCTGAGGAAATACCAGTCTGAACATGTCTGCCTTAAGCTGCTTTCTAAATATGATGTTTTCTTCCTGATGTTACCCTGGAAGGCATGCTATTACAGCCTGGCTCTTGTATCATCTTATTACCCTGAAAAGCATGTCATTACAATCTGTCACTTCTATTATTCTTATTACCTTTCAAGGTATGCAATGGTGGTCTGTTTCCTGGAAGGCATGCAATTGCACTCTGGTCTCTTGCATCATTCGTATAACCCTGGAAAGCATGCTATTGCAGTCTGGTCCCTTGTATCATTCGTATTATCCCTGGACGCCATGCTGTTGCAGTCTGGTACCTTGTATTATTCTTATTACCCTGGAAAGCATGCTATTGAAGTCTGTCCCCTGGTATCATTCGTATTACCTTGAAAGGCATGCTATTGCAGTCTGGTCCCTTGTATCATTCGTATTACCCTGGAAAGAATGCTTTTGCAGTCTGGTCCCTTGTATCTTTCAGAGTACCCTGGAAGGCCTACTAATACAGCCTCATCCCTGGTATAATTTGTATTGCCCTGAAAGGCATGCTATTGCAGTCTGGTCTCTTGAATTATTCGTATTACCCTGGAAGGCATGCTAATACAGTCTGGTCCGTTGTATCGTTCGAATTACCCTGGAAAGAATGCTATTACAGTCTGGTCTCTTGAATTATTCAGATTACCCTGGAAGGCATGCTATTGCAGTCTGGGCGTTTGTATCATTTGTATTACCCAGGAAAGCTTTCTATTGCAGTCTGGTCCCTTGTATCGTTCAAATTACTCTGGAAGGCATGCTATTGCAGTCTGGTCCCTTGTATCATTCGTATTACCCTGGAAGGCATGCTATTGCAGTCTGGTCTCTTGAATTATTCGTATTACCCTGGAAGGCATGCTATTGCAGTCTGGTCCCTTGTATCGTTCAAATTACTCTGAAAGGCATGCTATTGTAGTCTGGGCCCTTGTATCATTCGTATTACCCTGGAAGGCATGCTATTGCAGTCTGGACTCTTGAATTATTCGTATTACCCTGAAAGGCATGCTATTGCAGTCTGGACTCTTGAATTATTCATAGAACCCTGGAAGGCATGCTATTGCAGTCTGGACTCTTGAATTATTCACATTACCCTGGAAGGCATGCTATTGCAGTCTGGGCCCTTGTAGCATTCGTATTACCCTGGAAGGCATGCTATTGCAGTCTTGGGCCTTGTATCATTTGTATTACCCTGGAAAGCACGCTATTGCAGTCTGGTCCCTTGGATCATTCCTATTACCCTGGAAGTCTTGCTATTGCAGTCTGGTCCCTTGTATCATTCCTATTACCCTGGAAGTCTTGCTATTGCAGTCTGGTCCCTTGTATCATTCATATTATCCTGGAAGGCATGCTATTGCAGTCTAGTCCCTTGTATCGTTCATATTACCCTGGATGGCATGCATTTGCTGTTTGGTCCCTTGTATTGTTCCTATTACCTTGGAAGGTATGCTATTGCAGTCTGGGGCCTTGTATCATTCGTATTACCCTGGAAAGCATGCTGTTGCAGTCTGGTCCCTTGTATGGGTCTTATTACCTTGGAAGGCATGCTATTGCAGTCTGGTCCCTTGTACCATTCGTATCACCCTAGAAGGCATGATATCGCAGTCTGGTCCCTTGTACCATTCGTATCACCCTGGAAGGCGTGCTATTGCAGCCTGGTCCCTTGTATCGTTTTTATTACCCTGGACGGCATGCTATTGTAGTCTGTTCCCTGGTATCATTCGTATTACCCTGAAAGGCATGCTATCGCACTCTGGTCCCTGCTATCATTCTTATTACCCTGGAAGGCAAGCTTTTGCAGTCTGGTCCCTGCTATCATTCTTATTACCCTGGAAGGCAAGCTTTTTCAGTCTGGTCCCTTGTATCATTCGTATTACCCTGGAACACATACTACTGCAGTCTGGTCCCTGCTATCATTTGTATTACCCTGGAAGCCATGCGATTGCAGTCTGATGGCTTGGTTTATTCGTAGTACCCTGGAAGGCATGCTATTGCAGTCTGGTCCCTGGTATCATTCGTATTACCCTGGAAGGCATGCTATTGCAGTCTGGACCACAGTATCATTCGTATTACTGTGCAAGGCATGCGATTGCAGTCTGGTCCCTTGTATGATTCAGATTATCCTGGAAGGCATGCAATTGCACTCTGGTCTCTTGCATCATTCGTATTACCCTGGAAAGCATGCTATTGCAGTCTGGTCCCTTGTATCATTCGTATTATCCCTGGAAGGCATGCTGTTGCAGTCTGGTACCTTGTATTATTCTTATTTCCCTGGAAGGCATGCTATTGCAGTCTGATCCCTGGTATCATTTGTATTACCCTGAAAGGCATGGTATTGCAGTCTGGGCCTTTGTATCATTCATATTACCTTGGAACACATACTACTGCAGTCTGGTCCCTGCTATCATTTGTATTACCCTGGAAGCCATGCGATTGCAGTCTGATGGCTTGGTTTATTCGTAGTACCCTGGAAGGCATGCTATTGCAGTCTGGTCCCTGGTATCATTCGTATTACCCTGGAAGGCATGCTATTGCAGTCTGGACCACAGTATCATTCGTATTACTGTGCAAGGCATGCGATTGCAGTCTGGTCCCTTGTATTATTCAGATTATCCTGGAAGGCATGCAATTGCACTCTGGTCTCTTGCATCATTCGTATTACCCTGGAAAGCATGCTATTGCAGTCTGGTCCCTTGTATCATTCGTATTATCCCTGGAAGGCATGCTGTTGCAGTCTGGTACCTTGTATTATTCTTATTTCCCTGGAAGGCATGCTATTGCAGTCTGATCCCTGGTATCATTTGTATTACCCTGAAAGGCATGGTATTGCAGTCTGGGCCTTTGTATCATTCATATTACCTTGGAAGGCATACTTTGGCAAACTGGGCCCTTGTATTAGGGACACAACCTTTACAAGACAGTCATTACATCGCAACATCCTTTACATCGCATGTCATTACAACGCAGCCATTACATTGCATGTCACTACAACGCATGTTATTACAACGCATGTCACTACAATGCAGGCATTACATAGCAAGTCATTACAATGCATACCATTACAACGCATACTACCCTTACACTATCCAATACTTACCCTAATGTTGCACTCACTGGAGTTAGAATAGTAATTTTTACCCCTACACGATCCAACACTTACCCTACTGTTGCACTCACTGGAGTTAGAATAGTAATTATTACCCCTAGACTATCCAACACTTACCCTACTTTTGAACTCACTGCAGTTAGAATAGTAATTTTTACCCCTAGACTATCCAACACTTACCTTAAATGCGATGTAATGGTATGCATTGTAATGGTATGCATTGTAAAGGTATAATGCGATTTAATGGAATGCGTTGTAAAGGTAGTTTCTGAAAATGCGATGTTATGGCATGCGATGTAAACTAATGCGTTGTAAAGAATGTTGCGATGTAAAAACTGCGTTGTAAAGGCATGCATTGTAAATGTATGCGTTGTAACATCATACATTCCTTGTATTATTCGTATTACACTGGAAAGCGTGCTATTGCAGTCTGGTCCCTTGTATTATTCGTATTACCCTGGAAGGCGTACTGTTGCAGTCTGGTCCCTTGTATTATTTGTATTACCATGGAAGGCATGCTATGGCAGTCTGGTCTCTTGTATCATTTGTATTACCCTGGAAAGCATGGTATTGCAGTCTGTCCCCTGGTATCATTTATATTACCCTGGAAGACATGCTATTGCAGTCTGGTCCCTTGTATCATGCGTATTACCCTGGAAGGCATGCTATTGCAGTCTGGTCTCTTGTATCATTTGTATTACCCTGGAAAGCATGGTATTGCAGTCTGTCCCCTGGTATCATTGATATTACACTGGAAGGCATGCTATTGCAGTCTGGTCCCTTGTATCATTTATATCACCCTGGAAGGCTTGCTATTGCAGTCTGGTCCCTTGTATCATTCATATTATCCTGGAAGGCATGCTATTGCAGTCTGGTCCCTTGTATCGTTCATATTACCCTGGAAGGCATGCTATTGCTGTCTGGTCCCTTGTATCGTTCCTATTACCTTGGAAGGCGTGCTATTGCAGTCTGGTCCCTTGTACCATTCGTATCACCGTGGAAGGCATGCTATTGCAGTCTGATTCCTTGTACCATTCGTATCACCCTGGACGGCATGCTATTGCAGTCTGGTCCCTTGTACCATTCGTATCACCGTGGAAGGCATGCTATCGCACTCTGGTCCCTGCCATCATTTGTATTACCCTGGAAGGCATGCTTTTGCAGTATGGTCCCTTCTATTATTAGTATTACCCCGGAAGGCATGCTTTTACAGTCTGGTCCCCTGTATCATTCGTATTACCCCGGAAGGCATACTACTGCAGTCTGGTCCCTGCTATCATTTGTATTACCCTGGAAGCCATGCGATTTCAGTCTGGTGGCTTGGTTTATTTGTAGTACCCTGGAAGGCATGCTATTGCAGTCTGGTCCCTGGTATCGTTCATATTACCCTGGAAGTCTTGCTATTGCAGTCTGGCCTCTTGTATCATTTGTATTATCCTGGAAGGCATGCTATTGCAGTCTGGACCCTTGTATCATTTGTATTACCCTAGAAGCCATGCTATTGCAGTCTGGTCCCTTGTATCATTCGTACTACCCTGGAAGGCATGCTATTGCAGTCTGTCTCCTGTGTTATTTGTATTACCCTGGAAAGCATGCTATTGCAGTCTGGTCTCTTGTATCATTTGCATTTCCCTGGAAAGCATGCTTTTGCAGTCTGGTCCCATGGTTTATTCGTATTACCCTGGAGGGCGTGCTATTGCAGTCTGGTCTCTTTTATTATTCGTATTACCCTAGCAGGCATGCTATTGCAATCTGGACCCTTTTATCGTTTGAATTACCATGGAAAGCATGCTTTTGCAGTCTGGTCCCATGCTTTATTCGTATTACCCTGGAAGGCGTGCTGTTGCAATCTGGTCCCTTGTATTATTTGTATTACCCTGGAAGGTGTGCTGTTGCGGTCTGGTCCCTTGTATTATTCGTATTACCCTGGAAGGTGTGCTGTTGCGGTCTGGTCCCTTGTACTATTTGTATTACCCTGGAAAGCATGCTATTGCAGTCTGTCCCCTGGTATCATTGATACTACCCTGGAAGACATGCTATTACAGTCTGGTCTCTTGTATCATTTGTATTACCCTGGAAAGCATGTTCTTGCAGTCTGGTCCCTTGTATAATTGGTATTATCCTGGAAGGCGTGCTGTTGCAGTCTTGGGCCTTGTATCATTTGTATTACCCTGGAAAGCACGCTATTGCAGTCTGGTCCCTTGGATCATTCCTATTACCCTGGAAGTCTTGCTATTGCAGTCTGGTCCCTTGTATTATTCATATTACCCTGAAAGGCCTGCTGTTGCGGTCTGGTCCCTTGTATTATTTGTATTACCCTGGAAGGTGTGCTGTTGCGGTCTGGTCCCTTGTATTATTCATATTACCCTGGAAGGCGTGCTGTTGCGGTCTGGTCCCTTGTATTATTCGTATTACCCTGGAAGGCGTGCTGTTGCGGTCTGGTCCCTTGTAATATTTGTATTACCCTGGAAAGCATGCTATTGCAGTCTGTCCCCTGGTATCATTGATATTACACTGGAAGGCATGCTATTGCAGTCTGGGCCCTTGTATCATTCGTATTACCCTGGAAAGCATGCTATTGCAGTCTGTCCCCTGGTATCATTGATATTACACTGGAAGGCATGCTATTGCAGCCTGGTCCCTTGTGTCATTCGTATTACCCTGGAAGGCATGCTGTTGCAGTCTAGTCCCTTGTATCATTCGTATTACCGTGGAAGGCATGCTGTTGCAGTCTGGTCCCTTGTATCATTCGTATTACCCTGGAAGGCATGCATGCTATTGCAGTCTGGGCCCTTGTATCATTTGTATTACCCTGGAAGGCATGCTATTGCAGTCTGGGCCTTTGTATCATTTGTATTACCCTGGAAAGCATGCTATTGCAGTCTGGCCCCTTGTATTATTTGTATTATCCTGGAAGGCATGCTATTGCAATCTGGTCCCTTGTATTATTCGTATTACGCTGGAAGGCATGCTATTGCAGTCTGGTCCCTTGTATTATTCATATTACCCTGTAAGGCATGCTATTGCAGTCTGTCCCCTGGTATCATTTATATTACACTGGAAGTCATGCTATTGCAGCCTGGTCCCTTGTATCATTTGTATTACCCTATAAGGCATGCTATTGCAGTCTGGTCCCTTCTATTATTAGTATTACCCCGGAAGGCATGCTTTTTCAGTCTGGTCCCTTGTATCATTCGTATTACCCTGGAAGGCACACTACGGCAGTCTGGTCCCTGCTATCATTTGTATTACCCTGGAAGCCATGCAATTTCAGTCTGGTGGCTTGGTTTATTTGTAGTACCCTGGAAGGCATGCTATTGCAGTCTGGTCCCTGGTATCATTTGTATTACCCTGGAAGCCATGCGATTGCAGTCTGGACCCTTGTATCATTTGTATTACTGTGCAAGGCATGCAATTGCAGTCTGGTCCCTTGTATTATTCAGATTATCCTGGAAGGCATGCAATTGCACTCTGGTCTCTTGCATCGTTCGTATTATCCTGAAAAGCATGCTATTGCAGTTTGGTCTCGTGTATCATTCGTTTTATCCTGGAAGGCATGCTATTGCAGTCTGGTCTCTTGTATCATTTGTATTACCCTGGAAGGCATGCTATTGCAGTCTGTCCCCTGGTATCATTTATATTACACTGGAAGGCATGCTATTGCAGTCTGGTCCCTTGTATCATTTGTATTACCCTAGAACCCATGGTATTGCAGTCTGTCCCCTGTATCATTTGTATTACCCTGGAAGGCATGCTTTTGCAGTCTGTCCCCTGTATCATTCGTATTACCCTGGAAAGCATGCTATTGCAGTCTGTCCCCTGTATCATTTGTATTACCCTGGAAGGCATGCTATTGCAGTCTGTCCCCTGGTATCATTTATGTTACACTGGAAGGCATGCTATTGCAGTCTGGTCCCTTGTATCATTTGTATTACCCTAGAAGCCATGCTATTGCAGTCTGGCTGCTTGTATCATTTGTATTACCCTAGAATCCATGCTATTGCAGTCTGGCTGCGTGTATCATTTGTATTACCCTGGAAGGCATGCTATTGCAGTCTGTCCCCTGTATCATTTGTATTACCCTGGAAAGCATGCTATTGCAGTGTGGTCTCTTGTATCATTTGCGTTTCCCTGGAAAGCATGCTTTTGCAGTCTGGTCCCATGGTTTATTCGTATTACCCTAGCAGGCATGCTATTGCAGTCTGGACCCTTGTATCGTTCGAATTACCATGGAAAGCATGCTGTTGCAGTCTGGTCCCATGCTTTATTCGTAGTACCCTGGAAGGCATGCTAATGCAGTCTGGTCCCTTGTATTTTTCATATTACCCTGGAAGACATGCTCTTGCAGTCTGGTCTCTTGTATCATTTGTATTACCCTGGAAAGCATGTTATTGCAGTCTGGTCTCTTGTATTATTCGTATTACCCTGGAAGGCATGCTATTGCAGTCTGGACCCTTGTATCATTCGTATTACTGTGCAAGGCATGCGATTGCAGTCTGGTCCCTTGTATTATTCAGATTATCCTGGAAGGCATGCAATTGCACTCTGGTCTCTTGCATCATTCGTATTACCCTGGAAAGCATGCTATTGCAGTCTGGTCCCTTGTATCATTCGTATTATCCCTGGAAGGCATGCTCTTGCAGTCTGGTCTCTTGTATCATTTGTATTACCCTGGAAAGCATGTTATTGCAGTCTGGTCCCTTGTATTATTTGTATTATGCTGGAAGGCATGCTATTGCAGTCTGGTCCCTTGTATAATTTGTATTATCCTGGAAGGCATGCTATTGCAGTCTGTCCCCTGGTATCATTCATATTACACTGGAAGGCATGCTATTGCAGCCTGGTCCCTTGTATCATTCGTATTACCCTGGAAGGCATGCATGGTATTGCAGTCTGGGCCCTTGTATCATTCGTATTACCCTGGAAGGCATGCTATTGCAGTCTGTCCCCTGGTATCATTTATATTACACTGGAAGGCATGCTATTGCAGCCTGGTCCCTTGTATCATTCGTATTACCCTGGAAGGCATGCATGCTATTGCAGTCTGGTCCATTCTATTATTAGTATTACCCCGGAAGGCATGCTATTGCAGCCTGGTCCCTTGTATAATTCGTATTACCCTGGAAGGCATGCATGCTATTGCAGTCTGGGCTCTTGTATCATTCGTATTACCCTGGAAGGCATGCTATTGCAGTCTGGGCCTTTGTATCATTTGTATTACCCTGGAAAGCATGCTATTGCAATCTGGTCCCTTGTATTATTCGTATTACACTGGAAGGCATGCTATTGCAGTCTGGTCCCTTGTATTATTCAGATTACCCTGTAAGGCATGCTATTGCAGTCTGTCCCCTGGTATCATTTACATTACACTGGAAGGCATGCTATTGCAGTCTGGTCTCTTGTATCATTTGCATTACCCTGGAAAGCATGCTATTACAGTCTGGTCCCTTGTATCGTTCGTATTACCCTGGAAGGCATGCTATTGCAGTCTGTGCCGTGGTATCTATCGTATTTCCCTGGAAGGCATGCTATTGCAGTCTGGTCCCATGGTTCATTCAAAGGACCCTGGAAGGCATGCTATTGCAGTCTGGACCCTTTTATCGTTCGTATTACCCTGGAAGGCATGCTATTACAGTCTTGTCTCTTGAATTATTCGTATTACCCTGGAAGGCATGCTATTGCAGTCTGGTCCCTTGTATCGTTCAAATTACTCTGGAAGGCATGCTATTGTAGTCTGGGCCCTTGTATCATTCGTATTACCCTGGAAGGCATGCTATTGCAGTCTGGACTCTTGAATTATTCGTACTACCCTGGAAGGCATGCTATTGCAGTCTGGACTCTTGAATTATTCGTAGTACCCTGGAAGGCATGCTATTGCAGTCTGGACTCTTGAATTATTCGTACTACCCTGGAAGGCATGCTATTGCAGTCTGGGCCCTTGTAGCATTCGTATTACCCTGGAAGGCATGCTATTGCAGTCTTGGGCCTTGTATCATTTGTATTACCCTGGAAAGCACGCTATTGCAGTCTGGTCCCTTGTATCATTCCTATTACCCTGGAAGTCTTGCTATTGCAGTCTGGTCCCTTGTATCATTCATATTATCCTGGAAGGCATGCTATTGCGGTCTAGTCCCTTGTATCGTTCATATTACCCTGGATGGCATGCATTTGCTGTCTGGTCCCTTGTATTGTTCCTATTACCTTGGAAGGCGTGCTATTGCAGCCTGGTCCCTTGTATCGTTTTTATTACCCTGGATGGCATGCTATTGCAGTCTGTGCCGTGGTATCTATCGTATTTCCCTGGTCCCTGGAAGGCATGCTATTGCAGTCTGGTCCCATGGTTCATTCAAAGGACCCTGGAAGGCATGCTATTGCAGTCTGGACCCTTTTATCGTTCGTATTACCCTGGAAGGCATGCTATTACAGTCTTGTCTCTTGAATTATTCGTATTACCCTGGAAGGCATGCTATTGCAGTCTGGTCCCTTGTATCGTTCAAATTACTCTGGAAGGCATGCTATTGTAGTCTGGGCCCTTGTATCATTCGTATTACCCTGGAAGGCATGCTATTGCAGTCTGGACTCTTGAATTATTCGTACTACCCTGGAAGGCATGCTATTGCAGTCTGGACTCTTGAATTATTCGTAGTACCCTGGAAGGCATGCTATTGCAGTCTGGACTCTTGAATTATTCGTACTACCCTGGAAGGCATGCTATTGCAGTCTGGGCCCTTGTAGCATTCGTATTACCCTGGAAGGCATGCTATTGCAGTCTTGGGCCTTGTATCATTTGTATTACCCTGGAAAGCACGCTATTGCAGTCTGGTCCCTTGTATCATTCCTATTACCCTGGAAGTCTTGCTATTGCAGTCTGGTCCCTTGTATCATTCATATTATCCTGGAAGGCATGCTATTGCGGTCTAGTCCCTTGTATCGTTCATATTACCCTGGATGGCATGCATTTGCTGTCTGGTCCCTTGTATTGTTCCTATTACCTTGGAAGGCGTGCTATTGCAGCCTGGTCCCTTGTATCGTTTTTATTACCCTGGATGGCATGCTATTGTAGTCTGTTCCCTGGTATCATTCGTATTACCCTGAAAGGCAAGCTATTGCACTCTGGTCCCTGCTATCATTCTTATTACCCTGGAAGGCAAGCTTTTGCAGTCTGGTCCCTGGTGTCATTCGTATTACCCTGGAACACATACTACTGCAGTCTGGTCCCTGCTATCATTTGTATTACCCTGGAAGCCATGCGATTGCAGTCTGATGGCTTGGTTTATTCGTAGTACCCTGGAAGGCATGCTATTGCAGTCTGGTCCCTGGTATCATTCGTATTACCCTGGAAGGCATGCTATTGCAGTCTGGACCCTTGTATCATTCGTATTACTGTGCAAGGCATGCGATTACAGTCTGGTCCCTTGTATTATTCAGATTATCCTGGAAGGCATGCAATTGCACTCTGGTCTCTTGCATCATTCGTATTACCCTGGAAAGCATGCTATTGCAGTCTGGTCCCTTGTATCATTCGTATTATCCCTGGAAGGCATGCTGTTGCAGTCTGGTACCTTGTATTATTATTATTTCCCTGGAAGGCATGCTATTGCAGTCTGATCCCTGGTATCATTTGTATTACCCTGAAAGGCATGGTATTGCAGTCTGGGCCCTTGTATCATTCATAGTACATTGGAAGGCATACTTTGGCAAACTGGGCCCTTGTATTAGGGACACAACCTTTACAAGGAAGTCATTACATCGCACTACCTTTACATAGCAGTCATTACATCGCAACATCATTTACATCGCATGTCATTACAACGCAGCCATTACATTCCATGTCACTACAACGCATGTTATTACAACGCATGTCACTACAATGCAGGCATTACATAGCAAGTCATTACAATGCATAGCATTACAACTCATACTACCCTTACACTATCCAATACTTACCCTACTGTTGCACTCACTGGAGTTAGAATAGTAATTTTTACCCCTACACTATCCAACACTTACCCTACTGTTGAACTCACTGCAGTTAGAATAGTAATTTTTACCCCTACACTATCCAACACTTACCCTACTGTTGCACTCACTGGAGTTAGAATAGTAATTATTACCCCTAGACTATCCAACACTTACCCTACTGTTGAACTCACTGCAGTTAGAATAGTAATTTTTACCCCTATACTATCCAACACTTACCTTAAATGCGATGTAATGGTATGCATTGTAATGGTATGCATTGTAAAGGTATAATGCGATTTAATGGAATGCATTGTAAAGGTAGTTTCTGAAAATGCGATGTTATGGCATGCGATGTAAGCTAATGCGTTGTAAAGAATGTTGCGATGTAAAAACTGTGATGTAAAGGCATGCATTGTAAATGTATGCGTTGTAACGTCATACATTCCTTGTATTATTCGTATTACCCAGGAAAGCGTGCTATTGCACTCTGGTCTCTTGTATTATTCGTATTACCCTGGAAGGCGTACTGTTGCAGTCTGGTCCCTTGTATTATTTGTATTACCCTGGAAGGCATGCTATTGCAGTCTGGTCTCTTGTATCATTTGTATTACCCTGGAAAGCATGGTATTGCAGTCTGTCCTCTGGTATTGTTTATATTACACTGGAAGGCATGCTATTGCAGTCTGGTCCCTTGTATCATGCGTATTACCCTGGAAGGCATGCTATTGCAGTCTGGTCTCTTGTATCATTTGTATTACCCTGGAAAGCATGGTATTGCAGTCTGTCCCCTGGTATCATTTATATTACACTGGAAGGCATGCTATTGCAGTCTGGTCCGTTGTATCATGCGTATTACCCTGGAAGGCTTGCTAATGCAGTCTGGTCCCTTGTATCATTCGTATTACCCTCGAAGGCATGCATGCTATTACAGTCTGGACCCTTGTATCGTTCGTATTACCCTGGAAGGTATGCTATTGCAGTCTGGGCCTCTGTATCATTTGTATTATTCTGGAAAGCATACTGTTGCAGTCTGGTCCCTTGTATTATTTGTATTACCGTGGAAGGCATGCTATTGCAGTCTGGGGCCTTGTATCATTCGTATTACCCTGGAAAGCATACTATTGCAGTCTGGTCCCTTGTATAGTTCCTATTACCATGGAAGGCATGCTATTGCAGTCTGTGCCGTGGTATCTATCGTATTTCCCTGGAAGGCATGCTATTGCAGTCTGGTCCCCTGGTTCATTCATGGTACCCTGGAAGGAAGGCTATTGCAGTCTGGACCCTTGTATCGTTCGTATTACCCTGGAAGGCATGCTATTGTTGTCTGGTCCCTTGTATCATTCCTATTACCATGGAAGGCATGCTATTGCAGTCTGGTCCCTTGTACCATTCGTATCACCCTGGAAGGCATGCTATTGCAGTCTGGTCCCTTGTATCATTTATATCACCCTGGAAGGCTTGCTATTGCAGTCTGGTCCCTTGTATCATTCATATTATCCTGGAAGGCATGCTATTGCAGTCTGGTCCCTTGTATCGTTCATATTACCCTGGAAGGCATGCTATTTCAGTCTGGTCCCTTGAATTATTTGTATTACCCTGGAAGGCATGCTATTGCAGTCTGGGGCCTTGTATCATTTGTATTACCCTGGAAAGCATGCTATTGCAGTCTGATCCCTTGTATCGTTCCTATTATCTTGTAAGGCATGCTATTGCAGTCTGGTCCCTGCTATCATTTGTATTACCCTGGAAGGCATGCTATTACAGTCTGGACCCTTTTATCATTTGTATTACTGTGCAAGGCATGCGATTGCAGTCTGGTCCCTTGTATTATTCAGATTATCCTGGAAGGCATGCAATTGCACTCTGGTCTCTTGCATCGTTCGTATTATCCTGAAAAGCATGCTATTGCAGTCTGGTACATTTTATTATTCTTATTTCCCTGGAGGGTGTGCTATTGCAGTCCGGCCTCTTGTATCATTTGCATAACCCTGGAAGGCATGCCATTGCAGTCTGGTTCCTTGTATCATTTGTATTACCCTAGAAGCCATGCTATTGCAGTCTGGTCCCTTGTATCATTCGTATTACCCTGGGAAGCATGCTATTGCAGTCTGTCCCCTGTGTTATTGGTATTACCCTGGAAAGCATGCTTTTGCAGTCTGGTCCCATGATTTATTTGTATTACCCTAGCAGGCATGCTATTGCCGTCTGGACCCTTGTATCGTTTGAATTACCATGGAAAGCATGCTTTTGCAGTCTGGTCCCATGCTTTATTCGTAGTACCCTGGAAAGCATGCTATTGCAGTCTGGACCCTTGTATCATTCGTATTACTGTGCAAGGCATGCGATTGCAGTTTGGTCCCTTGTATTATTCAGATTATCCTGGAAGGCATGCAATTGCACTCTGGTCTCTTGCATCATTCGTATTACCCTGGAAAGCATGCTATTGCAGTCTGGTCCCTTGTATCATTCGTATTATCCCTGGAAGGCATGCTGTTGCAGTCTGGTACCTTGTATTATTATTATTTCCCTGGAAGGCATGCTATTGCAGTCTGATCCCTGGTATCATTTGTATTACCCTGAAAGGCATGGTATTGCAGTCTGGGCCCTTGTATCATTCATATTACATTGGAAGGCATACTTTGGCAAACTGGGCCCTTGTATTAGGGACACAACCTTTACAAGGAAGTCATTACATCGCACTACCTTTACATAGCAGTCATTACATCGCAACATCATTTACATCGCATGTCATTACAACGCAGCCATTACATTCCATGTCACTACAACGCATGTTATTACAACGCATGTCACTACAATGCAGGCATTACATAGCAAGTCATTACAATGCATAGCATTACAACGCATACTACCCTTACACTATCCAATACTTACCCTACTGTTGCACTCACTGGAGTTAGAATAGTAATTTTTACCCCTACACTATCCAACACTTACCCTACTGTTGAACTCACTGCAGTTAGAATAGTAATTTTTACCCCTACACTATCCAACACTTACCCTACTGTTGCACTCACTGGAGTTAGAATAGTAATTATTACCCCTAGACTATCCAACACTTACCCTACTGTTGAACTCACTGCAGTTAGAATAGTAATTTTTACCCCTATACTATCCAACACTTACCTTAAATGCGATGTAATGGTATGCATTGTAATGGTATGCATTGTAAAGGTATAATGCGATTTAATGGAATGCATTGTAAAGGTAGTTTCTGAAAATGCGATGTTATGGCATGCGATGTAAACTAATGCGTTGTAAAGAATGTTGCGATGTAAAAACTGTGATGTAAAGGCATGCATTGTAAATGTATGCGTTGTAACGTCATACATTCCTTGTATTATTCGTATTACCCAGGAAAGCGTGCTATTGCACTCTGGTCTCTTGTATTATTCGTATTACCCTGGAAGGCGTACTGTTGCAGTCTGGTCCCTTGTATCATGCATATTACCCTGGAAGGCATGCTATTGCAGTCTGGTCTCTTGTATCATTTGTATTACCCTGGAAAGCATGGTATTGCAGTCTGTCCCCTGGTATCATTTATATTACACTGGAAGGCATGCTATTGCAGTCTGGTCCGTTGTATCATGCGTATTACCCTGGAAGGCTTGCTATTGCAGTCTGGTCCCTTGTATCATTCGTATTACCCTCGAAGGCATGCATGCTATTACAGTCTGGACCCTTGTATCGTTCGTATTACCCTGGAAGGTATGCTATTGCAGTCTGGGCCTCTGTATCATTTGTATTATTCTGGAAAGCATGCTGTTGAAGTCTGGTCCCTTGTATTATTTGTATTACCGTGGAAGGCATGCTATTGCAGTCTGGGGCCTTGTATCATTCGTATTACCCTGGAAGGCATGCTATTGCAGTCTGGTCCCATGGTTCATTCATGGTACCCTGGAAGGAAGGCTATTGCAGTCTGGACCCTTGTATCGTTCGTATTACCCTGGAAGGCATGCTATTGTTGTCTGGTCTCTTGTATCATTCCTATTACCATGGAAGGCATGCTATTGCAGTCTCGTCCCTTGTACCATTCGTATCACCCTGGAAGGCATGCTATTGCAGTCTGGTCCCTTGTATCATTTATATCACCCTGGAAGGCTTGCTATTGCAGTCTGGTCCCTTGTATCATTCATATTATCCTGGAAGGCATGCTATTGCAGTCTGGTCCCTTGTATCGTTCATATTACCCTGGAAGGCATGCTATTTCAGTCTGGTCCCTTGAATTATTTGTATTACCCTGGAAGGCATGCTATTGCAGTCTGGGGCCTTGTATCATTTGTATTACCCTGGAAAGCATGCTATTGCAGTCTGATTCCTTGTATCGTTCCTATTATCTTGGAAGGCATGCTATTGCAGTCTGGTCCCTGCTATCATTTGTATTACCCTGGAAGGCATGCTATTGCTGTCTGGACCCTTTTATCATTTGTATTACTGTGCAAGGCATGCGATTGCAGTCTGGTCCCTTGTATTATTCAGATTATCCTGGAAGGCATGCAATTGCACTCTGGTCTCTTGCATCGTTCGTATTATCCTGAAAAGCATGCTATTGCAGTCTGGTACATTTTATTATTCTTATTTCCCTGGAGGGCGTGCTATTGCAGTCCGGCCTCTTGTATCATTTGCATAACCCTGGAAGGCATGCCATTGCAGTCTGGTTCCTTGTATCATTTGTATTACCCTAGAAGCCATGCTATTGCAGTCTGGTCCCTTGTATCATTCGTATTACCCTGGGAAGCATGCTATTGCAGTCTGTCCCCTGTGTTATTGGTATTACCCTGGAAAGCATGCTTTTGCAGTCTGGTCCCATGATTTATTTGTATTACCCTAGCAGGCATGCTATTGCAGTCTGGACCCTTGTATCGTTTGAATTACCATGGAAAGCATGCTTTTGCAGTCTGGTCCCATGCTTTATTCGTAGTACCCTGGAAAGCATGCTATTGCAGTCTGGTCTCTTGTATCATTTGTTTTATCCTTGAAGGCATGCTATTGCAGTCTGGTCTCTTGTATCATTTGTATTACCCTGGAAAGCATGTTTTTGCAGTCTGGTCCCTTGTATAATTGGTATTAACCTGGAAGGCGTGCTGTTGCGGTCTGGTCCCTTGTATTATTCATATTACCCTGGAAGGCGTGCTGTTGCGGTCTGGTCCCTTGTATTATTCATATTACCCTGGAAGGCGTGCTGTTACGGTCTAGTCCCTTGTATTATTTGTATTACCCTGGAAGGTGTGCTGTTGCGGTCTGGTCCCTTGTATTATTCGTATTACCCTGGAAGGATTGCTGTTGCGGTCTGGTCCCTTGTATTATTTGTATTACCCTGGAAAGCATGCTATTGCAGTCTGTCCCCTGGTATCATTGATATTACCCTGGAAGACATGCTATTGCAGTCTGGTCTCTTGTATCTTTTGTTTTATCCTTGAAGGCATGCTATTGCAGTCTGGTCTCTTGTATCATTTGTATTACCCTGGAAAGCATGTTATTGCAGTCTGGTCCCTTGTATAATTGGTATTATCCTGGAAGGCGTGCTGTTGCGGTCTGGTCCCTTGTATTATTCATATTACCCTGAAAGGCGTGCTGTTGCGGTCTGGTCCCTTGTATTATTCATATTACCCTGGAAGGCGTGCTGTTGCGGTCTGGTCCCTTGTATTATTTGTATTACCCTGGAAGGTTTGCTGTTGCGGTCTGGTCCCTTGTATTATTCGAATTACCCTGGAAGGCGTGCTGTTGCGGTCTGGTCCCTTGTATCATTCGTATTACCCTGGAAGGCATGCTGTTGCAGTCTGGTCCCTTGTATCATTCGTATTACCCTGGAAGGCATGCTATTGCAGTCTGGGCCTTTGTATCATTTGTATTACCCTGGAAAGCATGCTATTGCAGTCTGGTCCCTTGTATTATTTGTATTATCCTGGAAGGCATGCTATTGCAGTCTGGTCCCTTGTATTATTCGTATTACGCTGGAAGGCATGCTATTGCAGTCTGGTCCCTTGTATTATTCTTATTACCCTTTAAGGCATGCTATTGCAGTCTGTCCCCTGGTATCATTTATATTACACTGGAAGTCATGCTATTGCAGCCTGGTCCCTTGTATCATTCGTATTACCCTGGAAGGCATGCATGCTATTGCAGTCTGGTCCCTTCTATTATTAGTATTACCCCGGAAGGCATGCTTTTTCAGTCTGGTCCCTTGTATCATTCGTAGTACGCTGGAAGGCATACTACTGCAGTCTGGTCCCTGCTATCATTTGTATTACCCTGGAAGCCATGCGATTGCAGTCTGGACCCTTGTATCATTTGGATTACTGTGCAAGGCATGCAATTGCAGTCTGGTGGCTTGGTTTATTTGTAGTACCCTGGAAGGCATGCTATTGCAGTCTGGTCCCTGGTATCATTCGTATTACCCTGGAAGCCATGCGATTGCAGTCTGGACCCTTGTATCATTTGTATTACTGTGCAAGGCATGCGATTGCAGTCTGGTCCCTTGTATTATTCAGATTATCCTGGAAGGCATGCAATTGCACTCTGGTCTCTTGCATCGTTCGTATTATCCTGAAAAGCATGCTATTGCAGTCTGGTCTCGTGTATCATTCTTTTTATCCTGGAAGGCATGCTATTGCAGTCTGGTCTCTTGTATCATTTGTATTACCCTGGAAAGTATGATATTGCAGTCTGGTGCCTTGTATTATTTGTATTATCCTGAAAGGCATGCTGTTGTAGTCTGGTACCTTGTATTATTCTTATTTCCCTGGAAGGCATGCTATTGCAGTCTGGTCTCTTGTATCATTAGTATTACCCTGGAAGGCATGCTATTGCAGTCTGTCCCCTGGTATCATTTATATTTCCCTGGAAGGCATGCTATTGCAGTCTGGTCCCTTGTATCATTTGTATTACCCTAGAAGCCATGCTATTGCAGTCTGTCCCCTGTATCATTTGTATTACCCTGGAAAGCATGCTTTTGCAGTCTGTCCCCTGTATCATTCGTATTACCCTGGAAAGCCTGCTAATGCAGTCTGTCCCCTGTATCATTTGTATTACCCTGGAAGGCATGCTATTGCAGTCTGTCCCCTGGTATCATTTATATTGCACTGGAAGGCATGCTATTGCAGTCTGGTCCCTTGTATCATTTGTATTACCCTAGAAGCCATGCTATTGCAGTCTGGCTGCTTGTATCATTTGTATTACCCTAGAAGCCATGCTATTGCAGTCTGGCTGCTTGTATCATTTGTATTACCCTGGAAGGCATGCTATTGCAGTCTGTCCCCTGTATCATTTGTAGTACCCTGGAAAGCATGCTATTGCAGTGTGGTCTCTTGTATCATTTGCGTTTCCCTGGAAAGCATGCTTTTGCAGTCTGGTCCCATGGTTTATTCGTATTACCCTGGAGGGCGTGCTATTGCAGTCTGGTCTCTTGTATTATTCGTATTACCCTAGCAGGCATGCTATTGCAGTCTGGACCCTTGTATCGTTCGAATTACCATGGAAAGCATGCTTTTGCAGTCTGGTCCCATGCTTTATTCGTAGTACCCTGGAAGGCATGCTAATGCAGTCTGGTCCCTTGTATTTTTCATATTACCCTGGAAGACATGCTATTGCAGTCTGGTCTCTTTTATCATTCGTTTTATCCTGGAAGGCATGCTCTTGCAGTCTGGTCTCGTGTATCATTCGTTTTATCCTTGAAGGCATGCTATTGCAGTGTGGTCTCTTGTATCATTTGTATTACCCTGGAAAGCATGTTATTGCAGTCTGGTCCCTTGTATTATTTGTATTATCCTAGAAGGCATGCTATTGCAGTCTGGTCCCTTGTATAATTTGTATCATCCTGGAAGGCATGCTATTGCAGTCTGTTCCCTGGTATCATTTATATTACACTGGAAGGCATGCTATTGCAGCTTGGTCCCTTGTATCATTCGTATTACCATGAAAGCCATGCATGGTATTGCAGTCTGGGCGCTTGTATCATTCGTATTACCCTGGAAGGCATGCTATTGCAGTCTGTCCCCTGGTATCCTTTATATTACACTGGAAGTCATGCTATTGCAGCCTGGTCCCTTGTATCATTCGTATTACCCTGGAAGGCATGCATGCTATTGCAGTCTGGTCCATTCTATTATTAGTATTACCCCGAAGGCATGCTATTACAGCCTGGTCCCTTGTATCATTCGTATTACCCTGGAAGGCATGCATGCTATTGCAGTCTGGGCCCTTGTATCATTCGTATTACCCTGGAAGGCATGCTATTGCAGTCTGGGCCTTTGTATCATTTGTATTACCCTGGAAAGCATGCTATTGCAATCTGGTCCCTTGTATTATTCGTATTACACTGGAAGGCATGCTCTTGCAGTCTGGTCCCTTGTATTATTCATATTACCCTGTAAGGCATGCTATTGCAGTCTGTCCCCTGGTATCATTTATATTACACTGGAAGGCATGCTATTGCAGTCTGGTCTCTTGTATCATTTGCATTACCCTGGAAAGCATGCTATTGCAGTCTGGTCCCTTGTATCGTTCGTATTACCCTGGAAGGCATGCTATTGCAGTCTGTGCCGTGGTATCTATCGTATTTCCCTGGAAGGCATGCTACTGCAGTCTGGTCCCATGGTTCATTCATAGTACCCTGGAAGGCATGCTATTGCAGTCTGGACCCTTGTATCGTTCGTATTACCCTGGAAGGCATGCTATTGCAGTCTGGTCTTTTGAATTATTCGTATTACCCTGGAAGGCATGCTATTGCAGTCTGGTCCCTTGTATCGTTCAAATTACCCTGGAAGGCATGCAATTGTAGTCTGGGCCCTTGTATCATTCGCATTACCCTGGAAGGCATGCTATTGCAGTCTGGACTCTTGAATTATTCGTATTACCCTGGAAGGCATGCTATTGCAGTCTGGGCCCTTGTAGCATTCGTATTACCCTGGAAGGCATGCTATTGCAGTCTTGGGCCTTGTATCATTTGTATTACCCTGGAAAGCACGCTATTGGAGTCTGGTCCCTTGTATCATTCCTATTACCCTGGAAGTCTTGCAATTGCAGTCTGGTCCCTTGTATCATTCATATTATCCTGGAAGGCATGCTATTGCAGTCTAGTCCCTTGTATCGTTCATATTACCCTGGATGGCATGCATTTGCTGTCTGGTCCCTTGTATTGTTCCTATTACCTTGGAAGGCATGCTATTGCAGTCTGGGGCCTTGTACCATTCATATCACCCTAGAAGGCATGATATTGCAGTCTGGTCCCTTGTACCATTCGTATCACCCTGGAAGGCGTGCTATTGCAGCCTGGTCCCTTGTATAATTTTTATTACCCTGGATGGCATGCTATTGTAGTCTGTTCCCTGATATCATTCGTATTACCCTGAAAGGCATGCTATTGCACTCTGGTCCCTGCTGTCATTCTTATTACCCTGGAAGGCAAGCTTTTGCAGTCTGGTCCCTGGTGTCATTCGTATTACCCTGGAACACATACTACTGCAGTCTGGTCCCTGCTATCATTTGTATTACCCTGGAAGCCATGCGATTGCAGTCTGATGGCTTGGTTTATTCGTAGTACCCTGGAAGGCATGCTATTGCAGTCTGGTCCCTGGTATCATTCGTATTACCCTGGAAGGCATGCTGTTGCAGTCTGGACCCCAGTATCATTCGTATTACTGTGCAAGGCATGCGATTGCAGTCTGGTCCCTTGTATTATTCAGATTATCCTGGAAGGCATGCAATTGCACTCTGTTCTCTTGCATCATTCGTATTACCCTGGAAAGCATGCTATTGCAGTCTGGTCCCTTGTATCATTCGTATTATCCCTGGAAGGCATGCTGTTGCAGTCTGGTACCTTGTATTATTCTTATTTCCCTGGAAGGCATGCTATTGCAGTCTGATCCCTGGTATCATTTGTATTACCCTGAAAGGCATGGTATTGCAGTCTGGGCCTTTGTATCATTCATATTACCTTGGAAGGCATACTTTGGCAAACTGGGCCCTTGTATTAGGGACACAACCTTTACAAGGCAGTCATTACATCGCACTACCTTTACATAGCAGTCATTACATCGCATGTCATTAGAATGCAGCCATTACATTGCATGTCACTACAACGCATGTTATTACAACGCATGTCACTACAATGCAGGCATTACATAGCAAGTCATTACAATGCATACCATTACAACGCATACTACCCTTACACTATCCAATACTTACCCTACTGTTGCACTCACTGGAGTTAGAATAGTAATTTTTACCCCTACACTATCCAACACTTACCCTACCGTTGAACTCACTGCAGTTAGAATAGTAATTTTTACCCCTACACTATCCAACACTTACCCTACTGTTGCACTCACTGGAGTTAGAATAGTAATTATTACCCCTAGACTATCCAACACTTACCCTACTGTTGAACTCACTGCAGTTAGAATAGTAATTTTTACCCCTATACTATCCAACACTTACCTTAAATGCGATGTAATGGTATGCATTGTAATGGTATGCATTGTAAAGGTATAATGCGATTTAATGGAATGCGTTGTAAAGGTAGTTTCTGAAAATGCGATGTTATGGCATGCGATGTAAACTAATGCGTTGTAAAGAATGTTGCGATGTAAAAACTGCGTTGTAAAGGCATGCATTGTAAATGGATGCGTTGTAACGTCATACATTCCTTGTAGTATTCGTTTTACCCTGGAAAGCGTGCTATTGCAGTCTGGTCCCTTGTATTATTCGTATTACCCTGGAAGGCGTACTGTTGCAGTCTGGTCCCTTGTATTATTTGTATTACCCTGGAAGGCATGCTATTGCAGTCTGGTCTCTTGTATCATTTGTATTACCCTGGAAAGCATGGTATTGCAGTCTGTCCCCTGGTATCATTTATAATACACTGGAAGGCATGCTATTGCAGTCTGGTCCCTTGTATCATGCGTATTACCCTGGAAGGCATGCTATTGCAGTCTGGTCTCTTGTATCATTTGTATTACCCTGGAAAGCATGGTATTGCAGTCTGTCCCCTGGTATCATTTATATTACACTGGAAGGCATGCTATTGCAGTCTGGTCCCTTGCATCATGCGTATTACCCTGGAAGGCTTGCTATTGCAGTCTGGTCCCTTGTATCATTTGTATTACCCTGGAAGGCATGCATGCTATTGCAGTCTGGACCCTTGTATCGTTCGTATTACCCTTGAAGGTATGCTATTGCAGTCTGGGCCTTTGTATCATTTGTATTATTCTGGAAAGCATGCTGTTGCAGTCTGGTCCCTTGTATTATTTGTATTACCGTGGAAGGCATGCTATTGCAGTCTGGGGCCTGGTATCATTCGTATTACCCTGGAAAGCATGCTATTGCAGTCTGGTCCCTTGTATCGTTCCTATTACCATGGAAGGCATGCTATTGCAGTCTGTGCCGTGGTATCTATCGTATTTCCCTGGAAGGCATGCTATTTCAGTCTGGTCCCATGGTTCATTCATAGTACCCTGGAAGGCATGCTATTGCAGTCTGGACCCTGGTATCGTTCGTATTACCCTGGAAGGCATGCTATTGTTGTCTGGTCCCTTGTATCATTCGTATTACCCTCGAAGGCATGCATGCTATTACAGTCTGGACACTTGTATCGTTCGTATTACCCTGGAAGGTATGCTATTGCAGTCTGGGCCTCTGTATCATTTGTATTATTCTGGAAAGCATGCTGTTGCAGTCTGGTCCCTTGTATTATTTGTATTACCGTGGAAGGCATGCTATTGCAGTCTGGGGCCTTGTATAATTCGTATTACCCTGGAAAGCATGCTATTGCAGCCTGGTCCCTTGTATAGTTCCTATTACCATGGAAGGCATGCTATTGCAGTCTGTGCCGTGGTATCTATCGTATTTCCCTGGAAGGCATGCTATTGCAGTCTGGTCCCATGGTTCATTCATGGTACCCTGGAAGGAAGGCTATTGCAGTCTGGACCCTTGTATCGTTCGTATTACCCTGGAAGGCATGCTATTGTTGTCTGGTCCCTTGTATCATTCCTATTACCATGGAAGGCATGCTATTGCAGTCTGGTCCCTTGTACCATTCGTATCACCCTGGAAGGCATGCTATTGCAGTCTGGTCCCTTGTATCATTTATATCACCCTGGAAGGCTTGCTATTGCAGTCTGGTCCCTTGTATCATTCATATTATCCTGGAAGGCATGCTATTGCAGTCTGGTCCCTTGTATCGTTCATATTACCCTGGAAGGCATGCTATTTCAGTCTGGTCCCTTTAATTATTTGTATTACCCTGGAAGGCATGCTATTGCAGTCTGGGGCCTTGTATCATTTGTATTACCCTGGAAAGCATGCTATTGCAGTCTGATCCCTTGTATCGTTCCTATTATCTTGGAAGGCATGCTATTGCAGTCTGGTCCCTGCTATCATTTGTATTACCCTGGAAGGCATGCTATTGCAGTCTGGACCCTTTTATCATTTGTATTACTGTGCAAGGCATGCAATTGCACTCTGGTCTCTTGCATCGTTCGTATTATCCTGAAAAGCATGCTATTGCAGTCCGGCCTCTTGTATCATTTGCATAACCCTGGAAGGCATGCCATTGCAGTCTGGTTCCTTGTATCATTTGTATTACCCTAGAAGCCATGCTATTGCAGTCTGGTCCCTTGTATCATTCGTATTACCCTGGGAAGCATGCTATTGCAGTCTGTCCCCTGTGTTATTGGTATTACCCTGGAAAGCATGCTTTTGCAGTCTGGTCCCATGATTTATTTGTATTACCCTAGCAGGCATGCTATTGCAGTCTGGACCCTTGTATCGTTTGAATTACCATGGAAAGCATGCTTTTGCAGTCTGGTCCCATGCTTTATTCGTAGTACCCTGGAAAGCATGCTATTGCAGTCTGGTCTCTTGTATCATTTGTTTTATCCTTGAAGGCATGCTATTGCAGTCTGGTCTCTTGTATCATTTGTATTACCCTGGAAAGCATGTTTTTGCAGTCTGGTCCCTTGTATAATTGGTATTAACCTGGAAGGCGTGCTGTTGCGGTCTGGTCCCTTGTATTATTCATATTACCCTGGAAGGCGTGCTGTTGAGGTCTGGTCCCTTGTATTATTCATATTACCCTGGAAGGCGTGCTGTTGCGGTCTGGTCCCTTGTATTATTTGTATTACCCTGGAAGGTGTGCTGTTGCGGTCTGGTCCCTTGTATTATTCGTATTACCCTGGAAGGATTGCTGTTGCGGTCTGGTCCCTTGTATTATTTGTATTACCCTGGAAAGCATGCTATTGCAGTCTGTCCCCTGGTATCATTGATATTACCCTGGAAGACATGCTATTGCAGTCTGGTCTCTTGTATCTTTTGTTTTATCCTTGAAGGCATGCTATTGCAGTCTGGTCTCTTGTATCATTTGTATTACCCTGGAAAGCATGTTATTGCAGTCTGGTCCCTTGTATAATTGGTATTATCCTGGAAGGCATGCTGTTGCGGTCTGGTCCCTTGTATTATTCATATTACCCTGGAAGGCGTGCTGTTGCGGTCTGGTCCCTTGTATTATTCATATTACCCTGGAAGGCGTGCTGTTGCGGTCTGGTCCCTTGTATTATTTGTATTACCCTGGAAGGTGTGCTGTTGCGGTCTGGTCCCTTGTATTATTCGTATTACCCTGGAAGGATTGCTGTTGCGGTCTGGTCCCTTGTATTATTTGTATTACCCTGGAAAGCATGCTATTGCAGTCTGTCCCCTGGTATCATTGATATTACCCTGGAAGACATGCTATTGCAGTCTGGTCTCTTGTATCTTTTGTTTTATCCTTGAAGGCATGCTATTGCAGTCTGGTCTCTTGTATCATTTGTATTACCCTGGAAAGCATGTTATTGCAGTCTGGTCCCTTGTATAATTGGTATTATCCTGGAAGGCATGCTGTTGCGGTCTGGTCCCTTGTATTATTCATATTACCCTGGAAGGCGTGCTGTTGCGGTCTGGTCCCTTGTATTATTCATATTACCCTGGAAGGCGTGCTGTTGCGGTCTGGTCCCTTGTATTATTTGTATTACCCTGGAAGGTTTGCTGTTGCGGTCTGGTCCCTTGTATTATTCGTATTACCCTGGAAGGCGTGCTGTTGCGGTCTGGTCCCTTGTATCATTCGTATTACCCTGGAAGGCATGCTGTTGCAGTCTGGTCCCTTGTAGCATTCGTATTACCCTGGAAGGCATGCTATTGCAGTCTGGGCCTTTGTATCATTTGTATTACCCTGGAAAGCATGCTATTGCAGTCTGGTCCCTTGTATTATTTGTATTATCCTGGAAGGCATGCTATTGCAGTCTGGTCCCTTGTATTATTCGTATTACGCTGGAAGGCATGCTATTGCAGTCTGGTCCCTTGTATTATTCTTATTACCCTTTAAGGCATGCTATTGCAGTCTGTTCCCTGGTATCATTTATATTACACTGGAAGGCATGCTATTGCAGCTTGGTCCCTTGTATCATTCGTATTACCATGAAAGCCATGCATGGTATTGCAGTCTGGGCCCTTGTATCATTCGTATTACCCTGGAAGGCATGCTATTGCAGTCTGTCCCCTGGTATCCTTTATATTACACTGGAAGTCATGCTATTGCAGCCTGGTCCCTTGTATCATTCGTATTACCCTGGAAGGCATGCATGCTATTGCAGTCTGGTCCATTCTATTATTAGTATTACCCCGAAGGCATGCTATTACAGCCTGGTCCCTTGTATCATTCGTATTACCCTGGAAGGCATGCATGCTATTGCAGTCTGGGCCCTTGTATCATTCGTATTACCCTGGAAGGCATGCTATTGCAGTCTGGGCCTTTGTATCATTTGTATTACCCTGGAAAGCATGCTATTGCAATCTGGTCCCTTGTATTATTCGTATTACACTGGAAGGCATGCTCTTGCAGTCTGGTCCCTTGTATTATTCATATTACCCTGTAAGGCATGCTATTGCAGTCTGTCCCCTGGTATCATTTATATTACACTGGAAGGCATGCTATTGCAGTCTGGTCTCTTGTATCATTTGCATTACCCTGGAAAGCATGCTATTGCAGTCTGGTCCCTTGTATCGTTCGTATTACCCTGGAAGGCATGCTATTGCAGTCTGTGCCGTGGTATCTATCGTATTTCCCTGGAAGGCATGCTACTGCAGTCTGGTCCCATGGTTCATTCATAGTACCCTGGAAGGCATGCTATTGCAGTCTGGACCCTTGTATCGTTCGTATTACCCTGGAAGGCATGCTATTGCAGTCTGGTCTTTTGAATTATTCGTATTACCCTGGAAGGCATGCTATTGCAGTCTGGTCCCTTGTATCGTTCAAATTACCCTGGAAGGCATGCAATTGTAGTCTGGGCCCTTGTATCATTCGCATTACCCTGGAAGGCATGCTATTGCAGTCTGGACTCTTGAATTATTCGTATTACCCTGGAAGGCATGCTATTGCAGTCTGGGCCCTTGTAGCATTCGTATTACCCTGGAAGGCATGCTATTGCAGTCTTGGGCCTTGTATCATTTGTATTACCCTGGAAAGCACGCTATTGGAGTCTGGTCCCTTGTATCATTCCTATTACCCTGGAAGTCTTGCAATTGCAGTCTGGTCCCTTGTATCATTCATATTATCCTGGAAGGCATGCTATTGCAGTCTAGTCCCTTGTATCGTTCATATTACCCTGGATGGCATGCATTTGCTGTCTGGTCCCTTGTATTGTTCCTATTACCTTGGAAGGCATGCTTTTGCAGTCTGGGGCCTTGTACCATTCATATCACCCTAGAAGGCATGATATTGCAGTCTGGTCCCTTGTACCATTCGTATCACCCTGGAAGGCGTGCTATTGCAGCCTGGTCCCTTGTATAATTTGTATTACCCTGGATGGCATGCTATTGTAGTCTGTTCCCTGATATCATTCGTATTACCCTGAAAGGCATGCTATTGCACTCTGGTCCCTGCTATCATTCTTATTACCCTGGAAGGCAAGCTTTTGCAGTCTGGTCCCTGGTGTCATTCGTATTACCCTGGAACACATACTACTGCAGTCTGGTCCCTGCTATCATTTGTATTACCCTGGAAGCCATGCGATTGCAGTCTGATGGCTTGGTTTATTCGTAGTACCCTGGAAGGCATGCTATTGCAGTCTGGTCCCTGGTATCATTCGTATTACCCTGGAAGGCATGCTGTTGCAGTCTGGACCCCAGTATCATTCGTATTACTGTGCAAGGCATGCGATTGCAGTCTGGTCCCTTGTATTATTCAGATTATCCTGGAAGGCATGCAATTGCACTCTGTTCTCTTGCATCATTCGTATTACCCTGGAAAGCATGCTATTGCAGTCTGGTCCCTTGTATCATTCGTATTATCCCTGGAAGGCATGCTGTTGCAGTCTGGTACCTTGTATTATTCTTATTTCCCTGGAAGGCATGCTATTGCAGTCTGATCCCTGGTATCATTTGTATTACCCTGAAAGGCATGGTATTGCAGTCTGGGCCTTTGTATCATTCATATTACCTTGGAAGGCATACTTTGGCAAACTGGGCCCTTGTATTAGGGACACAACCTTTACAAGGCAGTCATTACATCGCACTACCTTTACATAGCAGTCATTACATCGCAACATCCTTTACATCGCATGTCATTAGAATGCAGCCATTACATTGCATGTCACTACAACGCATGTTATTACAACGCATGTCACTACAATGCAGGCATTACATAGCAAGTCATTACAATGCATACCATTACAACGCATACTACCCTTACACTATCCAATACTTACCCTACTGTTGCACTCACTGGAGTTAGAATAGTAATTTTTACCCCTACACTATCCAACACTTACCCTACCGTTGAACTCACTGCAGTTAGAATAGTAATTTTTACCCCTACACTATCCAACACTTACCCTACTGTTGCACTCACTGGAGTTAGAATAGTAATTATTACCCCTAGACTATCCAACACTTACCCTACTGTTGAACTCACTGCAGTTAGAATAGTAATTTTTACCCCTATACTATCCAACACTTACCTTAAATGCGATGTAATGGTATGCATTGTAATGGTATGCATTGTAAAGGTATAATGCGATTTAATGGAATGCGTTGTAAAGGTAGTTTCTGAAAATGCGATGTTATGGCATGCGATGTAAACTAATGCGTTGTAAAGAATGTTGCGATGTAAGAACTGCGTTGTAAAGGCATGCATTGTAAATGGATGCGTTGTAACGTCATACATTCCTTGTAGTATTCGTTTTACCCTGGAAAGCGTGCTATTGCAGTCTGGTCCCTTGTATTATTCGTATTACCCTGGAAGGCGTACTGTTGCAGTCTGGTCCCTTGTATTATTTGTATTACCCTGGAAGGCATGCTATTGCAGTCTGGTCTCTTGTATCATTTGTATTACCCTGGAAAGCATGGTATTGCAGTCTGTCCCCTGGTATCATTTATAATACACTGGAAGGCATGCTATTGCAGTCTGGTCCCTTGTATCATGCGTATTACCCTGGAAGGCATGCTATTGCAGTCTGGTCTCTTGTATCATTTGTATTACCCTGGAAAGCATGGTATTGCAGTCTGTCCCCTGGTATCATTTATATTACACTGGAAGGCATGCTATTGCAGTCTGGTCCCTTGCATCATGCGTATTACCCTGGAAGGCTTGCTATTGCAGTCTGGTCCCTTGTATCATTCGTATTACCCTGGAAGGCATGCATGCTATTGCAGTCTGGACCCTTGTATCGTTCGTATTACCCTTGAAGGTATGCTATTGCAGTCTGGGCCTTTGTATCATTTGTATTATTCTGGAAAGCATGCTGTTGCAGTCTGGTCCCTTGTATTATTTGTATTACCGTGGAAGGCATGCTATTGCAGTCTGGGGCCTGGTATCATTCGTATTACCCTGGAAAGCATGCTATTGCAGTCTGGTCCCTTGTATCGTTCCTATTACCATGGAAGGCATGCTATTGCAGTCTGTGCCGTGGTATCTATCGTATTTCCCTGGAAGGCATGCTATTTCAGTCTGGTCCCATGGTTCATTCATAGTACCCTGGAAGGCATGCTATTGCAGTCTGGACCCTGGTATCGTTCGTATTACCCTGGAAGGCATGCTATTGTTGTCTGGTCCCTTGTATCATTCGTATTACCCTCGAAGGCATGCATGCTATTACAGTCTGGACACTTGTATCGTTCGTATTACCCTGGAAGGTATGCTATTGCAGTCTGGGCCTCTGTATCATTTGTATTACTCTGGAAAGCATGCTGTTGCAGTCTGGTCCCTTGTATTATTTGTATTACCGTGGAAGGCATGCTATTGCAGTCTGGGGCCTTGTATAATTCGTATTACCCTGGAAAGCATGCTATTGCAGCCTGGTCCCTTGTATAGTTCCTATTACCATGGAAGGCATGCTATTGCAGTCTGTGCCGTGGTATCTATCGTATTTCCCTGGAAGGCATGCTATTGCAGTCTGGTCCCATGGTTCATTCATGGTACCCTGGAAGGAAGGCTATTGCAGTCTGGACCCTTGTATCGTTCGTATTACCCTGGAAGGCATGCTATTGTTGTCTGGTCCCTTGTATCATTCCTATTACCATGGAAGGCATGCTATTGCAGTCTGGTCCCTTGTACCATTCGTATCACCCTGGAAGGCATGCTATTGCAGTCTGGTCCCTTGTATCATTTATATCACCCTGGAAGGCTTGCTATTGCAGTCTGGTCCCTTGTATCATTCATATTATCCTGGAAGGCATGCTATTGCAGTCTGGTCCCTTGTATCGTTCATATTACCCTGGAAGGCATGCTGTTTCAGTCTGGTCCCTTGAATTATTTGTATTACCCTGGAAGGCATGCTATTGCAGTCTGGGGCCTTGTATCATTTGTATTACCCTGGAAAGCATGCTATTGCAGTCTGATCCCTTGTATCGTTCCTATTATCTTGGAAGGCATGCTATTGCAGTCTGGTCCCTGCTATCATTTGTATTACCCTGGAAGGCATGCTATTGCAGTCTGGACCCTTTTATCATTTGTATTACTGTGCAAGGCATGCAATTGCACTCTGGTCTCTTGCATCGTTCGTATTATCCTGAAAAGCATGCTATTGCAGTCCGGCCTCTTGTATCATTTGCATAACCCTGGAAGGCATGCCATTGCAGTCTGGTTCCTTGTATCATTTGTATTACCCTAGAAGCCATGCTATTGCAGTCTGGTCCCTTGTATCATTCGTATTACCCTGGGAAGCATGCTATTGCAGTCTGTCCCCTGTGTTATTGGTATTACCCTGGAAAGCATACTTTTGCAGTCTGGTCCCATGATTTATTTGTATTACCCTAGCAGGCATGCTATTGCAGTCTGGACCCTTGTATCGTTTGAATTACCATGGAAAGCATGCTTTTGCAGTCTGGTCCCATGCTTTATTCGTAGTACCCTGGAAAGCATGCTATTGCAGTCTGGTCTCTTGTATCATTTGTTTTATCCTTGAAGGCATGCTATTGCAGTCTGGTCTCTTGTATCATTTGTATTACCCTGGAAAGCATGTTTTTGCAGTCTGGTCCCTTGTATAATTGGTATTAACCTGGAAGGCGTGCTGTTGCGGTCTGGTCCCTTGTATTATTCATATTACCCTGGAAGGCGTGCTGTTGAGGTCTGGTCCCTTGTATTATTCATATTACCCTGGAAGGCGTGCTGTTGCGGTCTGGTCCCTTGTATTATTTGTATTACCCTGGAAGGTGTGCTGTTGCGGTCTGGTCCCTTGTATTATTCGTATTACCCTGGAAGGATTGCTGTTGCGGTCTGGTCCCTTGTATTATTTGTATTACCCTGGAAAGCATGCTATTGCAGTCTGTCCCCTGGTATCATTGATATTACCCTGGAAGACATGCTATTGCAGTCTGGTCTCTTGTATCTTTTGTTTTATCCTTGAAGGCATGCTATTGCAGTCTGGTCTCTTGTATCATTTGTATTACCCTGGAAAGCATGTTATTGCAGTCTGGTCCCTTGTATAATTGGTATTATCCTGGAAGGCATGCTGTTGCGGTCTGGTCCCTTGTATTATTCATATTACCCTGGAAGGCGTGCTGTTGCGGTCTGGTCCCTTGTATTATTCATATTACCCTGGAAGGCGTGCTGTTGCGGTCTGGTCCCTTGTATTATTTGTATTACCCTGGAAGGTGTGCTGTTGCGGTCTGGTCCCTTGTATTATTCGTATTACCCTGGAAGGATTGCTGTTGCGGTCTGGTCCCTTGTATTATTTGTATTACCCTGGAAAGCATGCTATTGCAGTCTGTCCCCTGGTATCATTGATATTACCCTGGAAGACATGCTATTGCAGTCTGGTCTCTTGTATCTTTTGTTTTATCCTTGAAGGCATGCTATTGCAGTCTGGTCTCTTGTATCATTTGTATTACCCTGGAAAGCATGTTATTGCAGTCTGGTCCCTTGTATAATTGGTAATATCCTGGAAGGCATGCTGTTGCGGTCTGGTCCCTTGTATTATTCATATTACCCTGGAAGGCGTGCTGTTGCGGTCTGGTCCCTTGTATTATTCATATTACCCTGGAAGGCGTGCTGTTGCGGTCTGGTCCCTTGTATTATTTGTATTACCCTGGAAGGTTTGCTGTTGCGGTCTGGTCCCTTGTATTATTCGTATTACCCTGGAAGGCGTGCTGTTGCGGTCTGGTCCCTTGTATCATTCGTATTACCCTGGAAGGCATGCTGTTGCAGTCTGGTCCCTTGTAGCATTCGTATTACCCTGGAAGGCATGCTATTGCAGTCTGGGCCTTTGTATCATTTGTATTACCCTGGAAAGCATGCTATTGCAGTCTGGTCCCTTGTATTATTTGTATTATCCTGGAAGGCATGCTATTGCAGTCTGGTCCCTTGTATTATTCGTATTACGCTGGAAGGCATGCTATTGCAGTCTGGTCCCTTGTATTATTCTTATTACCCTTTAAGGCATGCTATTGCAGTCTGTCCCCTGGTATCATTTATATTACACTGGAAGTCATGCTATTGCAGCCTGGTCCCTTGTATCATTCGTATTACCCTGGAAGGCATGCATGCTATTGCAGTCTGGTCCCTTCTATTATTAGTATTACCCCGGAAGGCATGCTTTTTCAGTCTGGTTCCTTGTATCATTCGTATTACGCTGGAAGGCATACTACTGCAGTCTGGTCCCTGCTATCATTTGTATTACCCTGGAAGCCATGCGATTGCAGTCTGGACCCTTGTATCATTTGGATTACTGTGCAAGGCATGCAATTGCAGTCTGGTGGCTTGGTTTATTTGTAGTACCCTGGAAGGCATGCTATTGCAGTCTGGTCCCTGGTATCATTCGTATTACCCTGGAAGCCATGCGATTGCAGTCTGGACCCTTGTATCATTTGTATTACTGTGCAAGGCATGCGATTGCAGTCTGGTCCCTTGTATTATTCAGATTATCCTGGAAGGCATGCAATTGCACTCTGGTCTCTTGCATCGTTCGTATTATCCTGAAAAGCATGCTATTGCAGTCTGGTCTCGTGTATCATTCTTTTTATCCTGGAAGGCATGCTATTGCAGTCTGGTCTCTTGTATCATTTGTATTACCCTGGAAAGTATGTTATTGCAGTCTGGTGCCTTGTATTATTTGTATTATCCTGGAAGGCATGCTGTTGTAGTCTGGTACCTTGTATTATTCTTATTTCCCTGGAAGGCATGCTATTGCAGTCTGGTCTCTTGTATCATTAGTATTACCCTGGAAGGCATGCTATTGCAGTCTGTCCCCTGGTATCATTTATATTACCCTGGAAGGCATGCTATTGCAGTCTGGTCCCTTGTATCATTTGTATTACCCTAGAAGCCATGCTATTGCAGTCTGTCCCCTGTATCATTTGTATTACCCTGGAAAGCATGCTTTTGCAGTCTGTCCCCTGTATCATTCGTATTACCCTGGAAAGCCTGCTAATGCAGTCTGTCCCCTGTATCATTTGTATTACCCTGGAAGGCATGCTATTGCAGTCTGTCCCCTGGTATCATTTATATTGCACTGGAAGGCATGCTATTGCAGTCTGGTCCCTTGTATCATTTGTATTACCCTAGAAGCCATGCTATTGCAGTCTGGCTGCTTGCATCATTTGTATTACCCTAGAAGCCATGCTATTGCAGTCTGGCTGCTTGTATCATTTGTATTACCCTGGAAGGCATGCTATTGCAGTCCCGTCCCCTGTATCATTTGTAGTACCCTGGAAAGCATGCTATTGCAGTGTGGTCTCTTGGATCATTTGCGTTTCCCTGGAAAGCATGCTTTTGCAGTCTGGTCCCATGGTTTATTCGTATTACCCTGGAGGGCGTGCTATTGCAGTCTGGTCTCTTGTATTATTCGTATTACCCTAGCAGGCATGCTATTGCAGTCTGGACCCTTGTATCGTTCGAATTACCATGGAAAGCATGCTTTTGCAGTCTGGTCCCATGCTTTATTCGTAGTACCCTGGAAGGCATGCTAATGCAGTCTGGTCCCTTGTATTTTTCATATTACCCTGGAAGACATGCTATTGCAGTCTGGTCTCTTTTATCATTCGTTTTATCCTGGAAGGCATGCTCTTGCAGTCTGGTCTCGTGTATCATTCGTTGTATCCTTGAAGGCATGCTATTGCAGTGTGGTCTCTTGTATCATTTGTATTACCCTGGAAAGCATGTTATTGCAGTCTGGTCCCTTGTATTATTTGTATTATCCTAGAAGGCATGCTATTGCAGTCTGGTCCCTTGTATAATTTGTATCATCCTGGAAGGCATGCTATTGCAGTCTGTTCCCTGGTATCATTTATATTACACTGGAAGGCATGCTATTGCAGCTTGGTCCCTTGTATCATTCGTATTACCATGAAAGCCATGCATGGTATTGCAGTCTGGGCCCTTGTATCATTCGTATTACCCTGGAAGGCATGCTATTGCAGTCTGTCCCCTGGTATCCTTTATATTACACTGGAAGTCATGCTATTGCAGCCTGGTCCCTTGTATCATTCGTATTACCCTGGAAGGCATGCATGCTATTGCAGTCTGGTCCATTCTATTATTAGTATTACCCCGAAGGCATGCTATTACAGCCTGGTCCCTTGTATCATTCGTATTACCCTGGAAGGCATGCATGCTATTGCAGTCTGGGCCCTTGTATCATTCGTATTACCCTGGAAGGCATGCTATTGCAGTCTGGGCCTTTGTATCATTTGTATTACCCTGGAAAGCATGCTATTGCAATCTGGTCCCTTGTATTATTCGTATTACACTGGAAGGCATGCTCTTGCAGTCTGGTCCCTTGTATTATTCATATCACCCTGTAAGGCATGCTATTGCAGTCTGTCCCCTGGTATCATTTATATTACACTGGAAGGCATGCTATTGCAGTCTGGTCTCTTGTATCATTTGCATTACCCTGGAAAGCATGCTATTGCAGTCTGGTCCCTTGTATCGTTCGTATTACCCTGGAAGGCATGCTATTGCAGTCTGTGCCGTGGTATCTATCGTATTTCCCTGGAAGGCATTCTATTGCAGTCTGGTCCCATGGTTCATTCATAGTACCCTGGAAGGCATGCTATTGCAGTCTGGACCCTTGTATCGTTCGTATTACCCTGGAAGGCATGCTATTGCAGTCTGGTCTTTTGAATTATTCGTATTACCCTGGAAGGCATGCTATTGCAGTCTGGTCCCTTGTATCGTTCAAATTACCCTGGAAGGCATGCAATTGTAGTCTGGGCCCTTGTATCATTCGTATTACCCTGGAAGGCATGCTATTGCAGTCTGGACTCTTGAATTATTCGTATTACCCTGGAAGGCATGCTATTGCAGTCTGGGCCCTTGTAGCATTCGTATTACACTGGAAGGCATGCTATTGCAGTCTTGGGCCTTGTATCATTTGTATTACCCTGGAAAGCACGCTATTGGAGTCTGGTCCCTTGTATCATTCCTATTACCCTGGAAGTCTTGCAATTGCAGTCTGGTCCCTTGTATCATTCATATTATCCTGGAAGGCATGCTATTGCAGTCTAGTCCCTTGTATCGTTCATATTACCCTGGATGGCATGCATTTGCTGTCTGGTCCCTTGTATTGTTCCTATTACCTTGGAAGGCATGCTATTGCAGTCTGGGGCCTTGTACCATTCATATCACCCTAGAAGGCATAATATTGCAGTCTGGTCCCTTGTACCATTCGTATCACCCTGGAAGGCGTGCTATTGCAGCCTGGTCCCTTGTATAATTTTTATTACCCTGGATGGCATGCTATTGTAGTCTGTTCCCTGATATCATTCGTATTACCCTGAAAGGCATGCTATTGCACTCTGGTCCCTGCTATCATTCTTATTACCCTGGAAGGCAAGCTTTTGCAGTCTGGTCCCTGGTGTCATTCGTATTACCCTGGAACACATACTACTGCAGTCTGGTCCCTGCTATCATTTGTATTACCCTGGAAGCCATGCGATTGCAGTCTGATGGCTTGGTTTATTCGTAGTACCCTGGAAGGCATGCTATTGCAGTCTGGTCCCTGGTATCATTCGTATTACCCTGGAAGGCATGCTGTTGCAGTCTGGACCCCAGTATCATTCGTATTACTGTGCAAGGCATGCGATTGCAGTCTGGTCCCTTGTATTATTCAGATTATCCTGGAAGGCATGCAATTGCACTCTGTTCTCTTGCATCATTCGTATTACCCTGGAAAGCATGCTATTGCAGTCTGGTCCCTTGTATCATTCGTATTATCCCTGGAAGGCATGCTGTTGCAGTCTGGTACCTTGTATTATTCTTATTTCCCTGGAAGGCATGCTATTGCAGTCTGATCCCTGGTATCATTTGTATTACCCTGAAAGGCATGGTATTGCAGTCTGGGCCTTTGTATCATTCATATTACCTTGGAAGGCATACTTTGGCAAACTGGGCCCTTGTATTAGAGACACAACCTTTACAAGGCAGTCATTACATCGCACTACCTTTACATAGCAGTCATTACATCGCAACATCCTTTACATCGCATGTCATTAGAATGCAGCCATTACATTGCATGTCACTACAACGCATGTTATTACAACGCATGTCACTACAATGCAGGCATTACATAGCAAGTCATTACAATGCATACCATTACAACGCATACTACCCTTACACTATCCAATACTTACCCTACTGTTGCACTCACTGGAGTTAGAATAGTAATTTTTACCCCTACACTATCCAACACTTACCCTACCGTTGAACTCACTGCAGTTAGAATAGTAATTTTTACCCCTACACTATCCAACACTTACCCTACTGTTGCACTCACTGGAGTTAGAATAGTAATTATTACCCCTAGACTATCCAACACTTACCCTACTGTTGAACTCACTGCAGTTAGAATAGTAATTTTTACCCCTATACTATCCAACACTTACCTTAAATGCGATGTAATGGTATGCATTGTAATGGTATGCATTGTAAAGGTATAATGCGATTTAATGGAATGCGTTGTAAAGGTAGTTTCTGAAAATGCGATGTTATGGCATGCGATGTAAACTAATGCGTTGTAAAGAATGTTGCGATGTAAGAACTGCGTTGTAAAGGCATGCATTGTAAATGGATGCGTTGTAACGTCATACATTCCTTGTAGTATTCGTTTTACCCTGGAAAGCGTGCTATTGCAGTCTGGTCCCTTGTATTATTCGTATTACCCTGGAAGGCGTACTGTTGCAGTCTGGTCCCTTGTATTATTTGTATTACCCTGGAAGGCATGCTATTGCAGTCTGGTCTCTTGTATCATTTGTATTACCCTGGAAAGCATGGTATTGCAGTCTGTCCCCTGGTATCATTTATAATACACTGGAAGGCATGCTATTGCAGTCTGGTCCCTTGTATCATGCGTATTACCCTGGAAGGCATGCTATTGCAGTCTGGTCTCTTGTATCATTTGTATTACCCTGGAAAGCATGGTATTGCAGTCTGTCCCCTGGTATCATTTATATTACACTGGAAGGCATGCTATTGCAGTCTGGTCCCTTGCATCATGCGTATTACCCTGGAAGGCTTGCTATTGCAGTCTGGTCCCTTGTATCATTCGTATTACCCTGGAAGGCATGCATGCTATTGCAGTCTGGACCCTTGTATCGTTCGTATTACCCTTGAAGGTATGCTATTGCAGTCTGGGCCTTTGTATCATTTGTATTATTCTGGAAAGCATGCTGTTGCAGTCTGGTCCCTTGTATTATTTGTATTACCGTGGAAGGCATGCTATTGCAGTCTGGGGCCTGGTATCATTCGTATTACCCTGGAAAGCATGCTATTGCAGTCTGGTCCCTTGTATCGTTCCTATTACCATGGAAGGCATGCTATTGCAGTCTGTGCCGTGGTATCTATCGTATTTCCCTGGAAGGCATGCTATTTCAGTCTGGTCCCATGGTTCATTCATAGTACCCTGGAAGGCATGCTATTGCAGTCTGGACCCTGGTATCGTTCGTATTACCCTGGAAGGCATGCTATTGTTGTCTGGTCCCTTGTATCATTCGTATTACCCTCGAAGGCATGCATGCTATTACAGTCTGGACACTTGTATCGTTCGTATTACCCTGGAAGGTATGCTATTGCAGTCTGGGCCTCTGTATCATTTGTATTACTCTGGAAAGCATGCTGTTGCAGTCTGGTCCCTTGTATTATTTGTATTACCGTGGAAGGCATGCTATTGCAGTCTGGGGCCTTGTATAATTCGTATTACCCTGGAAAGCATGCTATTGCAGCCTGGTCCCTTGTATAGTTCCTATTACCATGGAAGGCATGCTATTGCAGTCTGTGCCGTGGTATCTATCGTATTTCCCTGGAAGGCATGCTATTGCAGTCTGGTCCCATGGTTCATTCATGGTACCCTGGAAGGAAGGCTATTGCAGTCTGGACCCTTGTATCGTTCGTATTACCCTGGAAGGCATGCTATTGTTGTCTGGTCCCTTGTATCATTCCTATTACCATGGAAGGCATGCTATTGCAGTCTGGTCCCTTGTACCATTCGTATCACCCTGGAAGGCATGCTATTGCAGTCTGGTCCCTTGTATCATTTATATCACCCTGGAAGGCTTGCTATTGCAGTCTGGTCCCTTGTATCATTCATATTATCCTGGAAGGCATGCTATTGCAGTCTGGTCCCTTGTATCGTTCATATTACCCTGGAAGGCATGCTGTTTCAGTCTGGTCCCTTGAATTATTTGTATTACCCTGGAAGGCATGCTATTGCAGTCTGGGGCCTTGTATCATTTGTATTATCCTGGAAAGCATGCTATTGCAGTCTGATCCCTTGTATCGTTCCTATTATCTTGGAAGGCATGCTATTGCAGTCTGGTCCCTGCTATCATTTGTATTACCCTGGAAGGCATGCTATTGCAGTCTGGACCCTTTTATCATTTGTATTACTGTGCAAGGCATGCAATTGCACTCTGGTCTCTTGCATCGTTCGTATTATCCTGAAAAGCATGCTATTGCAGTCCGGCCTCTTGTATCATTTGCATAACCCTGGAAGGCATGCCATTGCAGTCTGGTTCCTTGTATCATTTGTATTACCCTAGAAGCCATGCTATTGCAGTCTGGTCCCTTGTATCATTCGTATTACCCTGGGAAGCATGCTATTGCAGTCTGTCCCCTGTGTTATTGGTATTACCCTGGAAAGCATACTTTTGCAGTCTGGTCCCATGATTTATTTGTATTACCCTAGCAGGCATGCTATTGCAGTCTGGACCCTTGTATCGTTTGAATTACCATGGAAAGCATGCTTTTGCAGTCTGGTCCCATGCTTTATTCGTAGTACCCTGGAAAGCATGCTATTGCAGTCTGGTCTCTTGTATCATTTGTTTTATCCTTGAAGGCATGCTATTGCAGTCTGGTCTCTTGTATCATTTGTATTACCCTGGAAAGCATGTTTTTGCAGTCTGGTCCCTTGTATAATTGGTATTAACCTGGAAGGCGTGCTGTTGCGGTCTGGTCCCTTGTATTATTCATATTACCCTGGAAGGCGTGCTGTTGAGGTCTGGTCCCTTGTATTATTCATATTACCCTGGAAGGCGTGCTGTTGCGGTCTGGTCCCTTGTATTATTTGTATTACCCTGGAAGGTGTGCTGTTGCGGTCTGGTCCCTTGTATTATTCGTATTACCCTGGAAGGATTGCTGTTGCGGTCTGGTCCCTTGTATTATTTGTATTACCCTGGAAAGCATGCTATTGCAGTCTGTCCCCTGGTATCATTGATATTACCCTGGAAGACATGCTATTGCAGTCTGGTCTCTTGTATCTTTTGTTTTATCCTTGAAGGCATGCTATTGCAGTCTGGTCTCTTGTATCATTTGTATTACCCTGGAAAGCATGTTATTGCAGTCTGGTCCCTTGTATAATTGGTATTATCCTGGAAGGCATGCTGTTGCGGTCTGGTCCCTTGTATTATTCATATTACCCTGGAAGGCGTGCTGTTGCGGTCTGGTCCCTTGTATTATTCATATTACCCTGGAAGGCGTGCTGTTGCGGTCTGGTCCCTTGTATTATTTGTATTACCCTGGAAGGTGTGCTGTTGCGGTCTGGTCCCTTGTATTATTCGTATTACCCTGGAAGGATTGCTGTTGCGGTCTGGTCCCTTGTATTATTTGTATTACCCTGGAAAGCATGCTATTGCAGTCTGTCCCCTGGTATCATTGATATTACCCTGGAAGACATGCTATTGCAGTCTGGTCTCTTGTATCTTTTGTTTTATCCTTGAAGGCATGCTATTGCAGTCTGGTCTCTTGTATCATTTGTATTACCCTGGAAAGCATGTTATTGCAGTCTGGTCCCTTGTATAATTGGTAATATCCTGGAAGGCATGCTGTTGCGGTCTGGTCCCTTGTATTATTCATATTACCCTGGAAGGCGTGCTGTTGCGGTCTGGTCCCTTGTATTATTCATATTACCCTGGAAGGCGTGCTGTTGCGGTCTGGTCCCTTGTATTATTTGTATTACCCTGGAAGGTTTGCTGTTGCGGTCTGGTCCCTTGTATTATTCGTATTACCCTGGAAGGCGTGCTGTTGCGGTCTGGTCCCTTGTATCATTCGTATTACCCTGGAATGCATGCTGTTGCAGTCTGGTCCCTTGTAGCATTCGTATTACCCTGGAAGGCATGCTATTGCAGTCTGGGCCTTTGTATCATTTGTATTACCCTGGAAAGCATGCTATTGCAGTCTGGTCCCTTGTATTATTTGTATTATCCTGGAAGGCATGCTATTGCAGTCTGGTCCCTTGTATTATTCGTATTACGCTGGAAGGCATGCTATTGCAGTCTGGTCCCTTGTATTATTCTTATTACCCTTTAAGGCATGCTATTGCAGTCTGTCCCCTGGTATCATTTATATTACACTGGAAGTCATGCTATTGCAGCCTGGTCCCTTGTATCATTCGTATTACCCTGGAAGGCATGCATGCTATTGCAGTCTGGTCCCTTCTATTATTAGTATTACCCCGGAAGGCATGCTTTTTCAGTCTGGTTCCTTGTATCATTCGTATTACGCTGGAAGGCATACTACTGCAGTCTGGTCCCTGCTATCATTTGTATTACCCTGGAAGCCATGCGATTGCAGTCTGGACCCTTGTATCATTTGGATTACTGTGCAAGGCATGCAATTGCAGTCTGGTGGCTTGGTTTATTTGTAGTACCCTGGAAGGCATGCTATTGCAGTCTGGTCCCTGGTATCATTCGTATTACCCTGGAAGCCATGCGATTGCAGTCTGGACCCTTGTATCATTTGTATTACTGTGCAAGGCATGCGATTGCAGTCTGGTCCCTTGTATTATTCAGATTATCCTGGAAGGCATGCAATTGCACTCTGGTCTCTTGCATCGTTCGTATTATCCTGAAAAGCATGCTATTGCAGTCTGGTCTCGTGTATCATTCTTTTTATCCTGGAAGGCATGCTATTGCAGTCTGTTCTCTTGTATCATTTGTATTACCCTGGAAAGTATGTTATTGCAGTCTGGTGCCTTGTATTATTTGTATTATCCTGGAAGGCATGCTGTTGTAGTCTGGTACCTTGTATTATTCTTATTTCCCTGGAAGGCATGCTATTGCAGTCTGGTCTCTTGTATCATTAGTATTACCCTGGAAGGCATGCTATTGCAGTCTGTCCCCTGGTATCATTTATATTACCCTGGAAGGCATGCTATTGCAGTCTGGTCCCTTGTATCATTTGTATTACCCTAGAAGCCATGCTATTGCAGTCTGTCCCCTGTATCATTTGTATTACCCTGGAAAGCATGCTTTTGCAGTCTGTCCCCTGTATCATTCGTATTACCCTGGAAAGCCTGCTAATGCAGTCTGTCCCCTGTATCATTTGTATTACCCTGGAAGGCATGCTATTGCAGTCTGTCCCCTGGTATCATTTATATTGCACTGGAAGGCATGCTATTGCAGTCTGGTCCCTTGTATCATTTGTATTACCCTAGAAGCCATGCTATTGCAGTCTGGCTGCTTGTATCATTTGTATTACCCTAGAAGCCATGCTATTGCAGTCTGGCTGCTTGTATCATTTGTATTACCCTGGAAGGCATGCTATTGCAGTCCCGTCCCCTGTATCATTTGTAGTACCCTGGAAAGCATGCTATTGCAGTGTGGTCTCTTGGATCATTTGCGTTTCCCTGGAAAGCATGCTTTTGCAGTCTGGTCCCATGGTTTATTCGTATTACCCTGGAGGGCGTGCTATTGCAGTCTGGTCTCTTGTATTATTCGTATTACCCTAGCAGGCATGCTATTGCAGTCTGGACCCTTGTATCGTTCGAATTACCATGGAAAGCATGCTTTTGCAGTCTGGTCCCATGCTTTATTCGTAGTACCCTGGAAGGCATGCTAATGCAGTCTGGTCCCTTGTATTTTTCATATTACCCTGGAAGACATGCTATTGCAGTCTGGTCTCTTTTATCATTCGTTTTATCCTGGAAGGCATGCTCTTGCAGTCTGGTCTCGTGTATCATTCGTTGTATCCTTGAAGGCATGCTATTGCAGTGTGGTCTCTTGTATCATTTGTATTACCCTGGAAAGCATGTTATTGCAGTCTGGTCCCTTGTATTATTTGTATTATCCTAGAAGGCATGCTATTGCAGTCTGGTCCCTTGTATAATTTGTATCATCCTGGAAGGCATGCTATTGCAGTCTGTTCCCTGGTATCATTTATATTACACTGGAAGGCATGCTATTGCAGCTTGGTCCCTTGTATCATTCGTATTACCATGAAAGCCATGCATGGTATTGCAGTCTGGGCCCTTGTATCATTCGTATTACCCTGGAAGGCATGCTATTGCAGTCTGTCCCCTGGTATCCTTTATATTACACTGGAAGTCATGCTATTGCAGCCTGGTCCCTTGTATCATTCGTATTACCCTGGAAGGCATGCATGCTATTGCAGTCTGGTCCATTCTATTATTAGTATTACCCCGAAGGCATGCTATTACAGCCTGGTCCCTTGTATCATTCGTATTACCCTGGAAGGCATGCATGCTATTGCAGTCTGGGCCCTTGTATCATTCGTATTACCCTGGAAGGCATGCTATTGCAGTCTGGGCCTTTGTATCATTTGTATTACCCTGGAAAGCATGCTATTGCAATCTGGTCCCTTGTATTATTCGTATTACACTGGAAGGCATGCTCTTGCAGTCTGGTCCCTTGTATTATTCATATCACCCTGTAAGGCATGCTATTGCAGTCTGTCCCCTGGTATCATTTATATTACACTGGAAGGCATGCTATTGCAGTCTGGTCTCTTGTATCATTTGCATTACCCTGGAAAGCATGCTATTGCAGTCTGGTCCCTTGTATCGTTCGTATTACCCTGGAAGGCATGCTATTGCAGTCTGTGCCGTGGTATCTATCGTATTTCCCTGGAAGGCATTCTATTGCAGTCTGGTCCCATGGTTCATTCATAGTACCCTGGAAGGCATGCTATTGCAGTCTGGACCCTTGTATCGTTCGTATTACCCTGGAAGGCATGCTATTGCAGTCTGGTCTTTTGAATTATTCGTATTACCCTGGAAGGCATGCTATTGCAGTCTGGTCCCTTGTATCGTTCAAATTACCCTGGAAGGCATGCAATTGTAGTCTGGGCCCTTGTATCATTCGTATTACCCTGGAAGGCATGCTATTGCAGTCTGGACTCTTGAATTATTCGTATTACCCTGGAAGGCATGCTATTGCAGTCTGGGCCCTTGTAGCATTCGTATTACACTGGAAGGCATGCTATTGCAGTCTTGGGCCTTGTATCATTTGTATTACCCTGGAAAGCACGCTATTGGAGTCTGGTCCCTTGTATCATTCCTATTACCCTGGAAGTCTTGCAATTGCAGTCTGGTCCCTTGTATCATTCATATTATCCTGGAAGGCATGCTATTGCAGTCTAGTCCCTTGTATCGTTCATATTACCCTGGATGGCATGCATTTGCTGTCTGGTCCCTTGTATTGTTCCTATTACCTTGGAAGGCATGCTATTGCAGTCTGGGGCCTTGTACCATTCATATCACCCTAGAAGGCATAATATTGCAGTCTGGTCCCTTGTACCATTCGTATCACCCTGGAAGGCGTGCTATTGCAGCCTGGTCCCTTGTATAATTTTTATTACCCTGGATGGCATGCTATTGTAGTCTGTTCCCTGATATCATTCGTATTACCCTGAAAGGCATGCTATTGCACTCTGGTCCCTGCTATCATTCTTATTACCCTGGAAGGCAAGCTTTTGCAGTCTGGTCCCTGGTGTCATTCGTATTACCCTGGAACACATACTACTGCAGTCTGGTCCCTGCTATCATTTGTATTACCCTGGAAGCCATGCGATTGCAGTCTGATGGCTTGGTTTATTCGTAGTACCCTGGAAGGCATGCTATTGCAGTCTGGTCCCTGGTATCATTCGTATTACCCTGGAAGGCATGCTGTTGCAGTCTGGACCCCAGTATCATTCGTATTACTGTGCAAGGCATGCGATTGCAGTCTGGTCCCTTGTATTATTCAGATTATCCTGGAAGGCATGCAATTGCACTCTGTTCTCTTGCATCATTCGTATTACCCTGGAAAGCATGCTATTGCAGTCTGGTCCCTTGTATCATTCGTATTATCCCTGGAAGGCATGCTGTTGCAGTCTGGTACCTTGTATTATTCTTATTTCCCTGGAAGGCATGCTATTGCAGTCTGATCCCTGGTATCATTTGTATTACCCTGAAAGGCATGGTATTGCAGTCTGGGCCTTTGTATCATTCATATTACCTTGGAAGGCATACTTTGGCAAACTGGGCCCTTGTATTAGAGACACAACCTTTACAAGGCAGTCATTACATCGCACTACCTTTACATAGCAGTCATTACATCGCAACATCCTTTACATCGCATGTCATTACAATGCACCCATAACATTGCATGTCACTACAACGCATGTTATTACAACGCATGTCACTACAATGCAGGCATTACATAGCAAGTCATTACAATGCATACCATTACAACGCATACTACCCTTACACTATCCAATACTTACCCTACTGTTGCACTCACTGGAGTTAGAATAGTAATTTTTACCCCTACACTATACACTTACACTACCGTTGAACTCACTGCAGTTAGAATAGTAATTTTTACCCCTACACTATCCAACACTTACCCTACTGTTGCACTCACTGGAGTTAGAATAGTAATTATTACCCCTAGACTATCCAACACTTACCCTACTGTTGAACTCACTGCAGTTAGAATAGTAATTTTTACCCCTATACTATCCAACACTTACCTTAAATGCGATGTAATGGTATGCATTGTAATGGTATGCATTGTAAAGGTATAATGCGATTTAATGGAATGCGTTGTAAAGGTAGTTTCTGAAAATGCGATGTTATGGCATGCGATGTAAACTAATGCGTTGTAAAGAATGTTGCGATGTAAAAACTGCGTTGTAAAGGCATGCATTGTAAATGGATGCGTTGTAACGTCATACATTCCTTGTAGTATTCGTATTACCCTGGAAAGCGTGCTATTGCAGTCTGGTCCCTTGTATTATTCGTATTACCCTGGAAGGCGTACTGTTGCAGTCTGGTCCCTTGTATTATTTGTATTACCCTGGAAGGCATGCTATTGCAGTCTGGTCTCTTGTATCATTTGTATTACCCTGGAAAGCATGGTATTGCAGTCTGTCCCCTGGAATCATTTATAATACACTGGAAGGCATGCTATTGCAGTCTGGTCCCTTGTATCATGCGCATTACCCTGGAAGGCATGCTATTGCAGTCTGGTCTCTTGTATCATTTGTATTACCCTGGAAAGCATGGTATTGCAGTCTGTCCCCTGGTATCATTTATATTACACCGGAAGGCATGCTATTGCAGTCTGGTCCATTGCATCATGCGTATTACCCTGGAAGGCTTGCTATTGCAGTCTGGTCCCTTGTATCATTCGTATTACCCTGGAAGGCATGCATGCTATTGCAGTCTGGACCCTTCTATCGTTCGTATTACCCTTGAAGGTATGCTATTGCAGTCTGGGCCTTTGTATCATTTGTATTATTCTGGAAAGCATGCTGTTGCAGTCTGGTCCCTTGTATTATTTGTATTACCGTGGAAGGCATGCTATTGCAGTCTGGGGCCTGGTATCATTCGTATTACCCTGGAAAGCATGCTATTGCAGTCTGGTCCCTTGTATCGTTCCTATTACCATGGAAGGCATGCTATTGCAGTCTGTGCCGTGGTATCTATCGTATTTCCCTGGAAGGCATGCTATTGCAGTCTGGTCCCATGGTTCATTCATAGTACCCTGGAAGGCATGCTATTGCAGTCTGGACCCTGGTATCGTTCGTATTACCCTGGAAGGCATGCTATTGTTGTCTGGTCCCTTGTATCATTCCTATTACCATGGAAGGCATGCTATTGCAGTCTGGTCCCTTGTACCATTCGTATCACCCTGGAAGGCATGCTATTGCAGTCTGGTCCCTTGTATCATTTATATCACCCTGGAAGGCTTGCTATTGCAGTCTGCTCCCTTGTATCATTCATATTATCCTGGAAGGCATGCTATTGCAGTCTGGTCCCTTGTATCGTTCATATTACCCTGGAAGGCATGCTATTTCAGTCTGGTCCCTTGAATTATTTGAATAACCCCGGATGGCATGCTATTGCAGTCTGGGGCCTTGTATCATTTGTATTACCCTGGAAAGCATGCTATTGCAGTCTGGTCCCTTGTATCGTTCCTATTATCTTGCAAGGCATGCTATTGCAGTCTGGTCCCTTGTACCATTCGTATCACCGTGGAAGGCACGCTATTGCAGTCTGATTCCTTGTACCATTCGTATCACCCTGGAAGGCGTGCTATTGCAGTCTGTTCCCTGGTATCATTCGTATCACCGTGGAAGGCATGCTATTGCAGTCTGATTCCTTGTACCATTCGTATCACCCTGGAAGGCGTGCTATTGCAGTCTGTTCCCTGGTATCATTCGTAATACCCTGAAAGGCATGCTATCGCACTCTGGTCCCTGCTATCATTTTTATTACCCTGGAAGGCATGCTTTTGCAGTATGGTCCCTTCTATTATTAGTATTACCCCAGAAGGCATGCTTTTACAGTCTGGTCCCTTGTATCATTCGTATTACCCTGGAAGGCATACTATTGCAGTCTGGTCCCTGCTATCATTTGTATTACCCTGGAAGCCATGTGATTTCAGTCTGGTGGCTTGGTTCATTTGTAGGACCCTGGAAGGCATGCTATTGCAGTCTGGTCCCTGGTATCATTCGTATTACCCTGGAAGGCATGCTATTGCAGTCTGGACCCTTGTATAATTTGTATTACTGTGCAAGGCATGCGATTGCAGTCTGGTCCCTTGTATTATTCAGATTATCCTGGAAGGCATGCAATTGCACTCTGGTCTCTTGCATCGTTCGTATTATCCTGAAAAGCATGCTATTGCAGTCTGGTACATTTTATTATTCTTATTTCCCTGGAAGGCATGCTATTGCAGTCCGGCCTCTTGTATCATTTGTATTACCCTGGAAGGCATGCTATTGCAGTCTGGTCACTTGTATCATTTGTATTACCCTAGAAGCCATGCTATTGCAGTCTGGTCCCCTGTGTTATTTGTATTACCCTGGAAAGCATGCTATTGCAGTCTGGTCTCTTGTATCATTTGCATTTCCCTGGAAAGCATGCTTTTGCAGTCTGGTCCCATGGTTTATTCGTATTACCCTGGAGGGCGTGCTATTGCAGTCTGGTCCCTTGTATCATTTGTATTACCCTAGAAGCCATGCTATTGCAGTCTGGTCCCTTGTCTCATTTTTATTACCCTGGGAAGCATGCTATTGCAGTCTGTCCCCTGTGTTATTTGTATCTCCCTGGAAAGCATGCTTTTGCAGTCTGGTCCCATGATTTATTCGTATTACCCTGGAGGGCGTGCTATTGCAGTCTGGTCTCTTGTATCATTTGCATTTCCCTGGAAAGCATGCTTTTGCAGTCTGGTCCCATGATTTATTCGTATTACCCTGGAGGGCGTGCTATTGCAGTCTGGTCCCTTGTATCATTTGTATTACCCTAGAAGCCATGCTATTGCAGTCTGGTCCCTTGTATCATTCGTATTACCCTGGGAAGCATGCTATTGCAGTCTGTCCCCTGTGTTATTTGTATTTCCCTGGAAGCATGCTTTTGCAGTCTGGTCCCATGATTTATTCGTATTACCCTGGAGGGCGTGCTATTGCAGTCTGGTCTCTTGTATTATTCGTATTACCCTAGCAGGCATGCTATTGCAGTCTGGACCCTTGTATCGTTTGAATTACCATGGAAAGCATGCTTTTGCAGTCTGGTCCCATGCTTTATTCGTAGTACCCTGGAAAGCATGCTATTGCAGTCTGGTCTCTTGTATCATTTGTTTTATCCTTGAAGGCATGCTATTGCAGTCTGGTCTCTTGTATCATTTGTATTACCCTGTAAAGCATGTTATTGCAGTCTGGTCCCTTGTATAATTGGTATTATCCTGGAAGGCGTGCTGTTGCGGTCTGGTCCCTTGTATTATGTGTATTACCCTGGAAGGTGTGCTGTTGCGGTCTGGTCCCTTGTATTATTCATATTACCCTGGAAGGCGTGCTGTTGCGGTCTGGTCCCTTGTATTATTTGTATTACCCTGGAAAGCATGCTATTGCAGTCTGTCCCCTGGTATCATTGATATTACCCTGGAAGACATGCTATTGGTGTGTGTTCTCTTGTATCATTTGTTTTATCCTTGAAGGCATGCTATTGCAGCCTGGCCTCTTGTATCATTTGTATTACCCTGGAAAGCATGTTATTGCAGTCTGGTCTCTTGTATAATTGGTATTATCCTGGAAGGCGTGCTGTTGTGGTCTGGTCCCTTGTATTATTCATATTACCCTGGAAGGCGTGCTGTTGCGGTCTGGTCCCTTGTATTATTCATATTACCCTGGAAGGCGTGCTGTTGCGGTCTGGTCCCTTGTATTATTCATATTACCCTGGAAGGTGTGCTGTTGCGGTCTGGTCCCTTGTATTATTCGTATTACCCTGGAAGGCGTGCTGTTGCAGTCTGGGCCTTTGTATCATTTGTATTGTCCTGGAAAGCATGCTATTGCAGTCGGGTCCCTTGTATTATTTGTATTATCCTGGAAGGCATGCTATTGCAGTCTGGTCCCTTGTATTATTCGTATTACGCTGGAAGGCATGCTATTGTAGTCTGGTCCCTTGTATTATTCTTATTACCCTTTAAGGCATGCTATTGCAGTCCGTCCCCTTTTATCATTTATATTACACTGGAAGTCATGCTATTGCAGCCTGGTCCCTTGTATCATTCGTATTACCCTGGAAGGCATGCATGCTATTGCAGTCTGGTCCCTTCTATTATTAGTATTACCCCGGAAGGCATGCTTTTTCAGTCTTGTCCCTTGTATCATTCGTATTACCCTGGAAGGCATACTACTGCAGTCTGGTCCGTGCTATCATGTGTATTACCCTGGAAGCCATGCGATTGCAGTCTGGACCCTTGTATCATTTGTATTACTGTGCAAGGCATGCAATTGCAGTCTGGTGGTTTGGTTTATTTGTAGTACCCTGGAAGGCATGCTATTGCAGTCTGGTCCCTGGTATCATTCGTATTACCCTGGAAGCCATGCGATTGCAGTCTGGGCCCTTGTATCATTTGTATTACTGTGCAAGGCATGCAATTGCAGTCTGGTCCCTTGTATTATTCAGATTATCCTGGAAGGCATGCAATTGCACTCTGGTCTCTTGCATCGTTCGTATTATCCTGAAAAGCATGCTATTTCAGTCTGGTCTCGTGTATCATTCGTTTTATCCTGGAAGGCATGCTATTGCAGTCTGGTCTCTTGTATCATTTGTATTACCCTGGAAAGCATGCTATTGCAGTCTGGCTGCTTGTATCATTTGTATTACCCTGGAAGGCATGCTATTGCCGTCTGTCCCCTGTATCATTTGTATTACCCTGGAAAGCATGCTATTGCAGTCTGGTCTCTTGTATCATTTGCGTTTCCCTGGAAAGCATGCTTTTGCAGTCTGGTCCCATGGTTTATTCGTATTACCCTGGAGGGCGTGCTATTGCAGTCTGGTCTCTTGTATTATTCGTATTACCCTAGCAGGCATGCTATTGCAGTCTGGACCCTTGTATCGTTCGAATTACCATGGAAAGCATGCTTTTGCAGTCTGGTCCCATGCTTTATTCGTAGTACCCTATAAGGCATGCTAATGCAGTCTGTCCCTTGTATTTTTCATATTACCCTGGAAGACATGCTATTGCAGTCTGGTCTCATTTACCATTCGTTTTATCCTAGAAGGCATGCTCTTGCAGTCTGGTCTCGTGTATCATTCGTTTTATCCTTGAAGGCATGCTATTGCAGTGTGGTCTCTTGTATCATTTGTATTACCCTGGAAAGCATGTTATTGCAGTCTGGTCCCTTGTATTATTTGTATTATCCTGGAAGGCATGCTATTGCAGTCTGGTCCCTTGTATAATTTGTATCATCCTGGAAGGCATGCTATTGCAGTCTGTTACCTGGTATCATTTGTATTACACTGGAAGGCATGCTATTGCAGCCTGGTCCCTTGTATCATTCGTATTACCCTGGAAGGCATGCATGGTATTGCAGTCTGGGCCCTTGTATCATTCGTATTTCCCTGGAAGGCATTCTATTGCAGTCTGTCCCCTGGTATCATTTATATTACACTGGAAGTCATGCTATTGCAGCCTGGTCCCTTGTATCATTCGTATTACCCTGGAAGGCATGCATGCTATTACAGTGTAGTCCATTCTATTATTAGTATTACCCCGGAAGGCATGCTATTGCAGCCTGGTCCCTTGTATCATTCGTATTACCCTGGAAGGCATGCATGCTATTGCAGTCTGGGCCCTTGTATCATTCGTATTACCCTGGAAGGCATGCTATTGCAGTCTGGGCCTTTGTATCATATGTATTACCCTGGAAAGCATGCTATTGCAATCTGGTGCCTTGTATTATTCGTATTACACTGGAAGGCATGCTATTGCAGTCTGGTCCCTTGTATTATTCATATTACCCTGTAAGGCATGCTATTGCAGTCTGTCCCCTGGTATCATTTATATTACACCGGAAGGCATGCTATTGCAGTCTGGTCTCTTGTATCATTTGCATTACCCTGGAAAGCATGCTATTGCAGTCTGGTCCCTTGTATCGTTCGTATTACCCTGGAAGGCATGCTATTGCAGTCTGTGCCGTGGTGTCTATCGTATTTCCCTGGAAGGCATGCTATTGCAGTCTTGTCCCATGGTTCATTCATAGTACCCTGGAAGGCATGCTATTGCAGTCTGGACCCTTGTATCGTTCGTTTTACCCTGGAAGGCATGCTATTGCAGTCTGGTCTCTTGAATTATTCGTATTACCCTGGAAGGCATGCTATTGCAGTCTGGTCCCTTGTATCGTTCAAATTACTCTGGAAGGCATGCTATTGTAGTCTGGGCCCTTGTATCATTCGTATTACCCTGGAAGGCATGCTATTGCAGTCTGGACTCTTGAATTATTCGTATTACCCTGGAAGGCATGCTATTGCAGTCTGGACTCTTGAATTATTCGTAGTAGCCTGGAAGGCATGCTATTGCAGTCCAGACTCTGGAATTATTCGTATTACCCTGGAAGGCATGCTATTGCAGTCTGGGCCCTTGTAGCATTCGTATTACCCTGGAAGGCATGCTATTGCAGTCTTGGGCCTTGTATCATTTGTATTACCCTGGAAAGCACGCTATTGGAGTCTGGTCACTTGTATCATTCCTATTACCCTGGAAGTCTTGCAATTGCAGTCTGGTCCCTTGTATCATTCATATTATCCTGGAAGGCATGCTATTGCAGTCTAGTCCCTTGTATCGTTCATATTACCCTGGATGACATGCATTTGCTGTCTGGTCCCTTGTATTGTTCCTATTACCTTGGAAGGCATGCTATTGCAGTCTGGGGCCTTGTACCATTCATATCACCCTAGAAGGCATGATATTGCAGTCTGGTCCCTTGTACCATTCGTATCACCCTGGAAGGCGTGCTATTGCAGCCTGGTCCCTTGTATAATTTTTATTACCCTGGATGGCATGCTATTGTAGTCTGCTCCGTGGTATCATTCGTATTACCCTGAAAGGCAAGCTATTGCACTCTGGTCCCTGCTATCATTCTTATTACCCTGAAAGGCAAGCTATTGCACTCTGGTCCCTGCTATCATTCTTATTACCCTGGAAGGCAAGCTTTTGCAGTCTGGTCCCTGGTGTCATTCGTATTACCCTGGAACACATACTACTGAAGTCTGGTCCCTGCTATCATTTGTATTACCCTGGAAGCCATGCGATTGCAGTCTGATGGCTTGGTTTATTCGTAGTACCCTGGAAGGCATGCTATTGCAGTCTGGTCCCTGGTATCATTCGTATTACCCTGGAAGGCATGCTGTTGCAGTCTGGACCCCAGTATCATTCGTATTACTGTGCAAGGCATGCGATTGCAGTCTGGTCCCTTGTATTATTCAGATTATCCTGGAAGGCATGCAATTGCACTCTGGTCTCTTGTATCATTTGTATTACCCTGGAAAGCATGCTATTGCAGTCTGTCCCCTGGTATCATTTATATTACACCGGAAGGCATGCTATTGCAGTCTGGTCTCTTGTATCATTTGCATTACCCTGGAAAGCATGCTATTGCAGTCTGGTCCCTTGTATCGTTCGTATTACCCTGGAAGGCATGCTATTGCAATCTGGTGCCTTGTATTATTCGTATTACACTGGAAGGCATGCTATTGCAGTCTGGTCCCTTGTATTATTCATATTACCCTGTAAGGCATGCTATTGCAGTCTGTCCCCTGGTATCATTTATATTACACCGGAAGGCATGCTATTGCAGTCTGGTCTCTTGTATCATTTGCATTACCCTGGAAAGCATGCTATTGCAGTCTGGTCCCTTGTATCGTTCGTATTACCCTGGAAGGCATGCTATTGCAGTCTGTGCCGTGGTGTCTATCGTATTTCCCTGGAAGGCATGCTATTGCAGTCTTGTCCCATGGTTCATTCATAGTACCCTGGAAGGCATGCTATTGCAGTCTGGACCCTTGTATCGTTCGTTTTACCCTGGAAGGCATGCTATTGCAGTCTGGTCTCTTGAATTATTCGTAATACCCTGGAAGGCATGCTATTGCAGTCTGGTCCCTTGTATCGTTCAAATTACTCTGGAAGGCATGCTATTGTAGTCTGGGCCCTTGTATCATTCGTATTACCCTGGAAGGCATGCTATTGCAGTCTGGACTCTTGAATTATTCGTATTACCCTGGAAGGCATGCTATTGCAGTCTGGACTCTTGAATTATTCGTAGTAGCCTGGAAGGCATGCTATTGCAGTCCAGACTCTGGAATTATTCGTATTACCCTGGAAGGCATGCTATTGCAGTCTGGGCCCTTGTAGCATTCGTATTACCCTGGAAGGCATGCTATTGCAGTCTTGGGCCTTGTATCATTTGTATTACCCTGGAAAGCACGCTATTGGAGTCTGGTCACTTGTATCATTCCTATTACCCTGGAAGTCTTGCAATTGCAGTCTGGTCCCTTGTATCATTCATATTATCCTGGAAGGCATGCTATTGCAGTCTAGTCCCTTGTATCGTTCATATTACCCTGGATGGCATGCATTTGCTGTCTGGTCCCTTGTATTGTTCCTATTACCTTGGAAGGCATGCTATTGCAGTCTGGGGCCTTGTACCATTCATATCACCCTAGAAGGCATGATATTGCAGTCTGGTCCCTTGTACCATTCGTATCACCCTGGAAGGCGTGCTATTGCAGCCTGGTCCCTTGTATAATTTTTATTACCCTGGATGGCATGCTATTGTAGTCTGCTCCGTGGTATCATTCGTATTACCCTGAAAGGCAAGCTATTGCACTCTGGTCCCTGCTATCATTCTTATTACCCTGAAAGGCAAGCTATTGCACTCTGGTCCCTGCTATCATTCTTATTACCCTGGAAGGCAAGCTTTTGCAGTCTGGTCCCTGGTGTCATTCGTATTACCCTGGAACACATACTACTGAAGTCTGGTCCCTGCTATCATTTGTATTACCCTGGAAGCCATGCGATTGCAGTCTGATGGCTTGGTTTATTCGTAGTACCCTGGAAGGCATGCTATTGCAGTCTGGTCCCTGGTATCATTCGTATTACCCTGGAAGGCATGCTGTTGCAGTCTGGACCCCAGTATCATTCGTATTACTGTGCAAGGCATGCGATTGCAGTCTGGTCCCTTGTATTATTCAGATTATCCTGGAAGGCATGCAATTGCACTCTAGTCTCTTGTATCATTTGTATTACCCTGGAAAGCATGCTATTGCAGTCTGGTCCCTTGTATCATTCGTATTATCCCTGGAAGGCATGCTGTTGCAGTCTGGTACCTTGTATTATTCTTATTTCCCTGGAAGGCATGCTATTGCAGGCTGATCCCTGGTATCATTTGTATTACCCTGAAAGGCATGGTATTGCAGTTTGGGCCTTTGTATCATTCATATTACCTTGGAAGGCATACTTTGGCAAACTGGGCCCTTGTATTAGGGACACAACCTTTACAAGGCAGTCATTACATCGCACTACCTTTACATAGCAGTCATTACATCGCAACATCCTTTACATCGCATGTCATTACAATGCAGCCATTACATTGCATGGCACTACAACGCATGTTATTACAACGCATGTCACTACAATGCAGGCATTACATAGCAAGTCATTACAATGCATACCATTACAACGCATACTACCCTTACACTATCCAATACTTACCCTACTGTTGCACTCACTGGAGTTAGAATAGTAATTTTTACCCCTACACTATCCAACACTTACCCTACTGTTGAACTCACTGCAGTTAGAATAGTAATTTTTACCCCTACACTACCCAACACTTACCCTACTGTTGCACTCACTGGAGTTAGAATAGTAATTATTACCCCTAGACTATCCAACACTTACCCTACTGTTGAACTCACTGCAGTTAGAATAGTAATTTTACCCCTATACTATCCAACACTTACCTTAAATGCGATGTAATGGTATGCATTGTAATGGTATGCATTGTAAAGGTAGAATGCGATTTAATGGAATGCGTTGTAAAGGTAGTTTCTGAAAATGCGATGTTATGGCATGCGATGTAAACTAATGCGTTGTAAAGAATGTTGCGATGTAAAAACTGCGTTGTAAAGGCATGCATTGTAAATGGATGCGTTGTAACGTCATACATTCCTTGTATTATTCGTATTACCCTGGAAAGCGTGCTATTGCAGTCTGGTCCCTTGTATTATTCGTATTACCCTGGAAGGCGTACTGTTGCAGTCTGGTCCCTTGTAATATTTGTATTACCCTGGAAGGCATGCTATTGCAGTCTGGTCTCTTGTATCATTTGTATTACCCTGGAAAGCATGGTATTGCAGTCTGTCCCCTGGTATCATTTATATTACCATGGAAGGCTTTCTATTGCAGTCTGGTCCCTTGTATCATTCGTATTACCCTGGAAGGCATGCATGCTATTGCAGTCTGGACCCTTGTATCGTTCGTATTACCCTGGAAGGTATGCTATTGCAGTCTGGGCCTTTGTATAATTTGTATTATTCTGGAAAGCATGCTGTTGCAGTCTGGTCCCTTGTATTATTTGTATTACCGTGGAAGGCATGCTATTGCAGTCTGGGGCCTTGTATCGTTCCTATTACCATGGAAGGCATGCTATTGCAGTCTGTGCCGTGGTATCTATCGTATTTCCCTGGAAGGCATGCTATTGCAGTCTGGTCCCATGGTTCATTCATAGTACCCTGGAAGGCATGCTATTGCAGTCTGGACCCTTGTATCGTTCGTATTACCCTGGAAGCCATGCTTTTGTTGTCTGGTCCCTTGTATCATTCCTATTACCATGGAAGGCATGCTATTGCAGTCTGGTCCCTTGTACCATTCGTATCACCCTGGAAGGCATGCTATTGCAGTCTGGTCCCTTGTATCATTTATATATATCACCCTGGAAGGCTTGCTATTGCAGTCTGGTCCCTTGTATCATTCATATTACCCTGGAAGGCATGCTATTTCAGTCTGGTCCCTTGAATTATTTGTATTACCCTGGATGGCATGCTATTGCAGTTTGGGGCCTTGTATCATTTGTATTACCCTGGAAAGCATGCTATTGCAGTCTGGTACCTTGTATCGTTCCTATTATCTTGGAAGGCATGCTATTGCAGTCTGGTCCCTTGTACCATTCGTATCACCGTGGAAGGCATGCTATTGCAGTCTGATTCCTTGTACCATGCGTATCAGCCTGGAAGGCGTGCTATTGCCGTCTGTTCCCTGGTATCATTCGTATCACCGTGGAAGGCATGCTATTGCAGTCTGATTCCTTGTACCATTCGTATCACCCTGGAAGGCATGCTATTGCAGTCTGGTCCCTTGTACCATTCGTATCACCGTGGAAGGCATGCTATTGCAGTCTGATTCCTTGTACGATTCGTATCACCCTGGAAGGCATGCTATCGCACTCTGGTCCCTGCTATCATTTTTATTACCCTGGAAGGCATGCTTTTGCAGTATGGTCCCTTCTATTATTAGTATTACCCCGGAAGGCATGCTTTTACAGTCTGGTCCCTTGTATCATTCGTATTACCCTGGAAGGCATACTATTGCAGTCTGGTCCCTGCTATCATTTGCATTACCCTGGAAGCCATGCAATTTCAGTCTGGTGGCTTGGTTCATTTGTAGAACCCTGGAAGGCATGCTATTGCAGTCTGGTCCCTGGTATCATTCGTATTACCCTGGAAGGCATGCTATTGCAGTCTGGACCCTTGTATCATTTGTATTACTGTGCAAGGCATGCGATTGCAGTCTGGTCCCTTGTATTATTCAGATTATCCTGGAAGGCATGCAATTGCACTCTGGTCTCTTGTATCGTTCGTATTATCCTGAAAAGCATGCTATTGCAGTCTGGTACATTTTATTATTCTTATTTCCCTGGAAGGCATGCTATTGCAGTCCGGCCTCTTGTATCATTTGTATTACCCTGGAAGGCATGCTATTGCAGTCTGGTCCCTTGTATCATTTGTATTACCCTAGAAGCCATGCTATTGCAGTCTGGTCCCCTGTGTTATTTGTATTACCCTGGAAAGCATGCTATTGCAGTCTGGTCTCTTGTATCATTTGCATTTCCCTGGAAAGCATGCTTTTGCAGTCTGGTCCCTTGTATCATTCGTATTACCCTGGAAGGCATGCTATTGCAGTCTGGGCCTTTGTATCATTTGTATTACCCTGGAAAGCATGCTATTGCACTCTGGTCCCTTGTATTATTTTTATTATCCTGGAAGGCATGCTATTGCAGTCTGGTCCCTTGTATCATTCGTATTACCCTGGAAGGCATGCTATTGCAGTCTGGGCCTTTGTATCATTTGTATTACCCTGGAAAGCATGCTATTGCAGTCTGTCCCCTGGTATCATTTATATTACACTGGAAGTCATGCTATTGCAGCCTGGTCCCTTGTATCATTCGTAATACCCTGGAAGGCATGCATGCTATTGCAGTCTGGTCCCTTCTATTATTAGTATTACCCCGGAAGGCATACTACTGCAGTCTGGTCCGTGCTATCATGTGTATTACCCTGGAAGCCATGCGATTGCAGTCTGGACCCTTGTATCATTTGTATTACTGTGCAAGGCATGCAATTGCAGTCTGGTGGCTTGGTTTATTTGTAGTACCCTGGAAGGCATGCGATTGCAGTCTGGGCCCTTGTATCATTTGTATTACTGTGCAAGGCATGCAATTGCAGTCTGGTCCCTTGTATTATTCAGATTATCCTGGAAGGCATGCAATTGCACTCTGGTCTCTTGCATCGTTCGTATTATCCTGAAAAGCATGCTATTGCAATCTGGTCTCGTGTATCATTCGTTTTATCCAGGAAGGCATGCTATTGCAGTCTGGTCTCTTGTATCATTTGTATTACCCTGGAAAGCATGCTATTGCAGTCTGGTGCCTTGTATTATTTGTATTATCCTGGAAGGCATGCTGTTGTAGTCTGGTACCTTGTATTATTCTTATTTCCCTGGAAGGCATGCTATTGCAGTCTGGTCTCTTGTATCGTTTGTACTACCCTGGAAGGCATGCTATTGCAGTCTGTCCCCTGGTATCATTTATATTACACTGGAAGGCATGCTATTGCAGTCTGGTCCCTTGTATCAATTGTATTACCCTAGAAGCCATGCTATTGCAGTGTGGCTGCTTGTATCATTTGTATTACCCTAGAAGCCATGCTATTGCAGTCTGGCTGCTTGTATCATTTGTATTACCCTGGAAGGCATGCTATTGCAGTCTGTCCCCTGTATCATTTGTATTACCCTGGAAAGCATGCTATTGCAGTCTGGTCTCTTGTATCATTTGCGTTTCCCTGGAAAGCATGCTTTTGCAGTCTGGTCCCATGGTTTATTCGTATTACCCTGGAGGGCGTGCTATTGCAGTCTGGTCTCTTGTATTATTCGTATTACCCTAGCAGGCATGCTATTGCAGTCTGGACCCTTGTATCGTTCGAATTACCATGGAAAGCATGCTTTTGCAGTCTGGTCCCATGCTTTATTCGTAGTACCCTGGAAGGCATGCTAATGCAGTCTGGTCCCTTGTATTTTTCATATTACCCTGGAAGACATGCTATTGCAGTCTGGTCTCTTTTATCATTCGTTTTATCCTGGAAGGCATGCTCTTGCAGTCTGGTCTCGTGTATCATTCGTTTTATCCTTGAAGGCATGCTATTGCAGTGTGGTCTCTTGTATCATTTGTATTACCCTGGAAAGCATGTTATTGCAGTCTGGTCCCTTGTATTATTTGTATTATCCTGGAAGGCATGCTATTGCAGTCTGTCCCCTGGTATCATTTATATTACACTAGAAGGCATGCTATTGCAGCCTGGTCCCTTGTATCATTCGTATTACCCTGGAAGGCATGCATGCTATTGCAGTCTGGGCCCTTGTATCATTCGTATTACCCTGGAAGGCATGCTATTGCAGTCTGTCCGCTGGTATCATTTATATTACACTGGAAGTCATGCAATAGCAGCCTGGTCCCTTGTATCATTCGTATTACCCTGGAAGGCATGCATGCTATTGCAGCCTGGTCCCTTGTATCATTCGTATTACCCTGGAAGGCATGCTATTGCAGTCTGGGCCCTTGTATCATTCATATTACCCTGGAAAGCATGCTATTGCAGTCTGGGCCCTTGTATCATTCGTATTACCCTGGAAAGCATGCTATTGCAATCTGGTCCCTTGTATTATTCGTATTACACTGGAAGGCATGCTATTGCAGTCTGGTCCCTTGTATTATTCATATTACCCTGTAAGGCATGCTATTGCAGTCTGTCGCCTGGTATCATTTATACTACACTGGAAGGCATGCTATTGCAGTCTAGTCTCTTGTATCATTTGCATTACCCTGGAAGGCATGCTATTGCAGTCTGTGCCGTGGTATCTATCATATTTCCCTGGAAGGCATGCTATTGCAGTCTGGTCCCATGGTTCATTCATAGTACCCTGGAAGGCATGCTATTGCAGTCTGGACCCTTGTATCGTTCGTATTACCCTGGAAGGCATGGTATTGCAGTCTGGTCCCTGGTATCATTCGTATTACTGTGCAAGGCATGCGATTGCAGTCTGGTCCCTTGTATTATTCAGATTATCCTGGAAGGCATGCAATTGCACTCTGGTCTCTTGCATCATTCATATTACCCTCACAGGCATGCTATTGCAGTCTGGACCCTTGTATCATTTGTAATACTGTGCAAGGCATGCGATTGCAGTCTGGTCTCTTGTATCAATTGTATTACCCTGGAAAATATGATATTGCAGTCTGGTCCCTTGTATTATTAGTTTTACCCTGGAAGGCATGCTATAGCAGCTTAGCTGTTTGTATCAGCAAAACGTTGCCCAAATGGAGTTGTCTTTTTGGACTCTAGGGTTCCCCAGCTACCATGAGGCAGCTTAGGGAGGCGTTTTATCTACAGAATGAAGATAGGGCATAAATTCACAGCTGCCCAAGCCTACTGTGTTTTTTTGTATTTTTGACACCTTTATTGTGTCGTATTTAGTATTGTACATATCAGAGTTAACCTAAATTCAGTAGAAAAAGCTTAAGGGGGCGTGGTTAGAAGATAGATGAAAATGTCAGTTAAAACGTGCAGTTTTAAACAAACAAAACCACTGAAATTCACCAGTTATAGTTATCTCAAGGATCTATAACCAGTGCACTAAAGTAACTCTAACTCGTTGCCATTCATCAATGATGTAATTTAAGATATTGCAGTGATGTTTTCACTGATGTCGTAGATCATGTCATGAGTGATGTAATAGGTGGGGTAATTAGTAATGCACAGCTCCCTCCTTTTTTTATGCAATTGGACCCCCAAGTGTGGGTTCCCCGGGCCTAATAAGGCTTGAAGAGGGGGGGTGTTCCCTTCCCCCCAAAAAGTATTTTGTTCCGCACCCCTGGGCCCTGGCCCACCTCTGTTTTTTTTTCATAGTAACCGCAGACTCACGGATCCTCTGTGAATTTGCAGAATCTTTTTTTTAATGGTTGTGGCTCTAGGCAGGGTCCCTCTGGCACCCCACCACTAGTCCTAGGGGGTCCGGGTAGCCCTAATCTGCCCCCTTGTTTCTTTTGTTTCACCGTTTTTTTAAGACTCAGGACTGAGACCGGAATCCTAAAATGGATGCCGCCACATCATTGTTGATGTGACGGCAACCAATCAGATCTCTTCATGAGATCTGTTATACCTGCGGATCGTCCGCAGAGACTCCAAATCACAACAAGCATTTGCAATGCAATAGGTCTCGCATTTGCGAGAGTTTAAGCTATTGGCATTGTAAATGACAATGCCTTGTAATTAGCTGTTTCAAAAAACAACACACAAATAAAAGGCATTGTCATTTACAATGCCAATAGCTCAAACTCTCGCAAATGCGAGACCTGTTGCCTGTTAACAAATATAACTCCATTATCCTGCGCTGCACGGCTAGTCGGCGGATGTAAAAGGTCCATTACCATGAAGTCAGAAGAACAAATGGACAGTTATATCTGCATCTGCACAGCAAGTAAACAATGCAGCGCAATCAGAAAAATGAAATTTCAAAATTAAAAAATAACACTACAACTGTAGAAACGTGGAGGTGAAGTTTAATTTTCTCGCCACTTAAATAAGTTAATTAGATTTCACATCTGGTCAGACAGCTCTACAAAAGGTAAGTTAATTATGCTGTAATTCTGCTGCATTTTCTTTCACGCTGTGCTCACTGTCAACACAAGAGGCCAATAACGGACACTTTAAAGATGGTGGACGAAGAGCCAAAAAGAAGTGAAGGGAACAGGTCTTAGAATCCTTTACTCATATCCTGGTAGTACTGCAACAACAAACGGGACTTCATTTTGAACAAATCATACTAAGCACTGTAAAGGTTTATGCCAAGTGTTTCAAAGATTTGTAAACAGCGCAGAGGAGATTCTGTACAGAGAGCATGCACTCCCTGCCTCCTAGGCAACAACTCATCTCAGACGTCATCCGTTGCGCATATCTAGTTTTCCTGTATAGAAGTGCTTGAACACGTCATCGTGCTTTCAGAGGCGTGATATACTGAGGGCACTCATGGTCACAAAAACACTGATTGATTGGACCTTACAAAAGTGCCTATTTTGAAAGCTGGACGATAATTGCGTTCTACCGCTGTTTATAGGTAAACACCCCCCTGTGGGTTGCAGTCGTCTTCCTGTATTAAAGGTGAAGAATATCAGACCGGTGGCACCGCTGCTTCTGAGTAGTGGGGGTGGGGTCAGGGGGTGTCATGTGAGTCTGGGGACACAGCAGGATCAAAGGGCACAGAGCGCGTCTGATACAATTAAAGTAAAAGCGCTGTATGCCGCACAGAGCGTGTCCGATACAATGAAAGTAAAAGCGCTGTATGCCGCGCTGTTAAACAGCATTAAATCAATCTTTGTAAAGTTCAAAACAAAAGCTCGGCCACCACTTTAAATTTTAGCGCGGTGTGCACGCTATCATGAAAACAATGAACAAAAGAAGCACGGCGGAGCACGGCGCGCGCACTTGGCGGGGGCGGGGGAGCGCATTCCAGGTGGGGGAGCGGACCCTTTGAAGTACGATGCCAAACGGATTGCATGGCGGCACGATGCACGTGATTGTGCGCGTGCTCGCCATGCAAACCACTTTTGGGAGCACTTTTGAATGCCCCTTACTAGAGTCTCGCATAGCAATTGCGTAAAAGCAATAGCTAGGCGAGACCTAAAAACCACTCTTTCTGGACTCAGAGCTACTATTGTGACAAATTTGCTGTGAATCCATTCAGCGATTTGGGCTGTAGCTGTATCTAAAGTTCTTAGGGAAAAATGAATGGAGAAAACACATATGGGACCCCAACCTTTTTTGTGACCCCTGCTTGATAGACCACCCCAAAACTTTCCAGGCTGGAGATGAGGTGATATTTTTTGTTTTTTAAGTTTTGGGAAGATTCCTCAATGTTAATGTTGTTAATGTTATCGGATTTCTAGAGCGCATAGCTGCCCGTGAGCGTCCCAGCGCTGAACAAGTACTGATGGAAAAAGAGGGAAGGAAGCTTATGGGAACAGCCATGTCTTTAAGGATTTTCGAAATGCCAGAAGATTAGGTTGGGCGCGGAGGTCAGGAGGGAGGGAGTTCCACATCTTGGACGCATTATAAGAGAAGCGTCGGCCTCCCGAACGTGCTCGAAAGATCTTGGGTAGTTTAGTAAGGTTGGCATTGGATGATCGGAGAGGTCTGGAAGTGTTGTAGGGAATAACTAAATCTCTTAGTATGGGGGGGCTTTACCATTCAAAATTTTATGTGTAAGGCAGAGTGACTTGAACTGCACTCTTTCTGTGATGAGTAGCCAGTGCAGTGCTCGCATGGCTGGTTTGGCTGAGCAGCGGTTCCCGGTGTTGGTCAGAATCCTAGCGGCAGCATTTTGAACTACCTGAAGTTTAGTAGTGACTTTTAGAGGTGCACCAAGGTAGAGTGCATTGCCGTAGTCCAACCTTGATAGGATGAGACCCTGTATCAGAAGTTTCCTTGATTGGAAAGGGAGTAAAGGTAAGATTTTTCTGGTGGATCGCAGGAGACCAAAGCAGACTCCGGCAGTTTTTCTTGCTTGGGTTTGCATGGTGAGGTTTTTGTCCAGCCATAGACCGAGGCTTTTAATCTCTGGCTTGGGGGTTGGAGGTTTACCCATGCAAGGAGGCCAGAGGGAGTCTGTGAGGAGGTGGGCGTGATTTCCCATCTTAACCAACGAAGGACACTGTTCCTAAAGCAGGATGCAAAAAATCACCCATACTTACGGGTGCAAAAAGTCACCCGTGCATTTAACAGAAAAAGATGTGAACAAAGAAACCTTAGGTAAGAGGTACCCACAAGTGAGGGGAAACAAACTTTTTGTCCTCTGATGCCCTCACACACCCCAAGAGGTGTCATGCTTCATCATCGGGCAGTTGCTCCTCGTAGGGCCGGCGCTGCAATTCCCTACGGGTCCCCCGAAGGGTCGCTTTGTCGGAGATCTTTTAGGACTGCCGGATGGTGCATGAGGGTGTGTGGGGAGTGGGTTCAAATGAGGGTAAAAAAGAGAATGTGCGTGCAAAATAGATAACGAGTAAAAGGGTCAACATGCAGCGGCAATGTAACTGTTGTACCCTTCACAGTCCGAAAACCGCTCAATAAAAACATTGCCCCAAAGGCTCACTATGCCTGGGTGTCATAGGTCATAGGTCGACATGTTTCGCGCTTATCTCGCCCAACCAGGGTCATTAGCGCTTCTTCAGGACCATAAAAATTCATAATTCAGGTAAGTGAAGTGCACGTGAACAGTGTCAATGAGATAAAATACCCTCTTTCTCAATCAGGGCGGAACAGCAACTTGTGTACCCTCAGTATGGCAACAGCTGTATGGTGGATGCCGCTCATGATTGATACCTAGGAAAGAAAAACACAAATAAACCGAACATATGGACTTCAGTAAAACTTGATGCCTCATGATGTGCCACAGCTGTGTGCACATTGGTTCTAGTCAATTAGAAGAAGAATTAAAAAGTCAACAGACACACGAGACACCCAACAATGAAATAATTGAAATAAAGTCCCATCTCTAAGGGGCATCCAAGGTAATCACATATTGCCTGATAAAGGTCCCACCCGGAATAAGGCTGGTGACACACATGATTAATAGTGCCCATAGTTAGCTTACCTAGCCCTGCTGAGACAGTCCCTCTAAAGGCGCGTGCAATGGAAGCCCGCACATGGTCGGACTGAAAAAACAAGCAAACCAAAAATAAATTAAAATAAGGGGTGAAGGTCCCGGGTACAAGTAATGCTGAGCTAATTGGCTCAGAAAAGCCAGTAACATAGTTCATCTACTTACGCGTCGAAACGCGGGCTACCTCCTCCACACCTACCCCTCCATTACGTTCGCCGGTAATAAGGTGCCGGGACTAGTGGTAATTTAATGGAGAGGGAAGGGTGGTTTCCTTTTCCGGCTTGGCCTCCGGAATTCTGACAAGCCGCATGCGCTGTAGCAGAAACAGGTAATGAGGTGCCGGGACTGGTAATAGTAAATTAAGGGGGTCTGAGTGATTTCTTGTGCCGAATCGACCTCCGGAATTCTGACCGTTAGCGCATGCGCTGTGACAGAAAACAGGGTGCGCATGTGCATAACACGGGGAAACTAATCCCCAGTACATGCGCGCAAAAATAATTGGCATATAGCTGCTGATGGCTATGTTCCTCTAGCACCTCCCCTTACATAGCGTATGCCGTTAATGGAAATATGATGGCACCGCGTCATTCTGGTAAAAGGGGCTGGTGAGAGGGAGGTGTATGCTCCCAATTTTTGTATAAAAAAGGAACAAGCAATAAAGCAATTGTAAATAAGATTATTGCCAAAAACAGCAGACAACTGTATTTAAATTAGAAGTACCAGAGACCCAATAACACCGGTAATATTAAATGAAAATAAACCTGAGACAGACCTGGGTAGTAACCTCTGAATTACCCTAAGGCCACTAGCCTGATTGATCTCAATTAAAGATACGGGGGCGAAATCTCAGTTGTCACAAGGAAGTCAAGGAGGAGTGGGACAACCATTCCCAGTGTCAATAAACGGGTACTCGTGTGTCTGAGAAAGGAAAGGACAGACAAGGATAGTAAGGTCCCTCGGCTGAACCGCCGTGCAATATATGTAAAACAAAAAAGAGGGGGGGACCTAGGAGCTATTAAAGGTCCAGTGTCCATGCTCCTGATGCATACATTTTAACCAACGAAGGACACTGTTCCTAAAGCAGGATGCAAAAAGTCACCCATACTTACGGGTGCAAAAAGTCACCCGTGCATTTAACAGAAAAAGATGTGAACAAAGAAACCTTAGGTAAGAGGTACCCACAAGTGTGGGGAAACAAACTTTTTGTCCTCTGATGCCCTCACACACCCCAAGAGGTGTCATGCTTCATCATCGGGCAGTTGCTCCTCGTAGGGCCGGCGCTGCAATTCCCTACGGGTCCCCCGAAGGGTCGCTTTGTCGGAGATCTTTTAGGACTGCCGGATGGTGCATGAGGGTGTGTGGGGAGTGGGTTCAAATGAGGGTAAAAAAGAGAATGTGCGTGCAAAATAGATAACGAGTAAAAGGGTCAACATGCAGCGGCAATGTAACTGTTGTACCCTTCGCAGTCCGAAAACCGCTCAATAAAAACATTGCCCCAAAGGCTCACTATGCCTGGGTGTCATAGGTCATAGGTCGACATGTTTCGCGCTTATCTCGCCCAACCAGGGTCATTAGCGCTTCTTCAGGACCATAAAAATTCATAATTCAGGTAAGTGAAGTGCACGTGAACAGTGTCAATGAGATAAAATACCCTCTATACTCCTTGATACCTAGGAAAGAAAAACACAAATAAACCGAACATATGGACTTCAGTAAAACTTGATGCCTCATGATGTTCGGTTTATTTGTGTTTTTCTTTCCTAGGTATCAATCATGAGCGGCATCCACCATACAGCTGTTGCCATACTGAGGGTACACAAGTTGCTGTTCCGCCCTGATTGAGAAAGAGGGTATTTTATCTCATTGACACTGTTCACGTGCACTTCACTTACCTGAATTATGAATTTGTATGGTCCTGAAGAAGCGCTAATGACCCTGGTTGGGCGAGATAAGCGCGAAACATGTCGACCTATGACCTATGACACCCAGGCATAGTGAGCCTTTGGGGCAATGTTTTTATTGAGCGGTTTTCGGACTGCGAAGGGTACAACAGTTACATTGCCGCTGCATGTTGACCCTTTTACTCGTTATCTATTTTGCACGCACATTCTCTTTTTTACCCTCATTTGAACCCACTCCCCACACACCCTCATGCACCATCCGGCAGTCCTAAAAGATCTCCGACAAAGCGACCCTTCGGGGGACCCGTAGGGAATTGCAGCGCCGGCCCTACGAGGAGCAACTGCCCGATGATGAAGCATGACACCTCTTGGGGTGTGTGAGGGCATCAGAGGACAAAAAGTTTGTTTCCCCTCACTTGTGGGTACCTCTTACCTAAGGTTTCTTTGTTCACATCTTTTTCTGTTAAATGCACGGGTGACTTTTTGCACCCGTAAGTATGGGTGACTTTTTGCATCCTGCTTTAGGAACAGTGTCCTTCGTTGGTTAAAATGTATGCATCAGGAGCATGGACACTGGACCTTTAATAGCTCCTAGGTCCCCCCCTCTTTTTTGTTTTACATATATTGCACGGCGGTTCAGCCGAGGGACCTTACTATCCTTGTCTGTCCTTTCCTTTCTCAGACACACGAGTACCCGTTTATTGACACTGGGAGTGGTTGTCCCACTCCTCCTTGACTTCCTTGTGACAACTGAGATTTCGCCCCCGTATCTTTAATTGAGATCAATCAGGCTAGTGGCCGTAGGGTAATTCAGAGGTTACTACCCAGGTCTGTCTCAGGTTTATTTTCATTTAATATTACCGGTGTTATTGGGTCTCTGGTACTTCTAATTTAAATACAGTTGTCTGGTGTTTTTGGCAATAATCTTATTTACAATTGCTTTATTGCTTGTTCCTTTTTTATACAAAAATTGGGAGCATACACCTCCCTCTCACCAGCCCCTTTTACCAGAATGACGCGGTGCCATCATATTTCCATTAACGGCATACGCTATGTAAGGGGAGATGCTAGAGGAACATAGCCATCAGCAGCTATATGCCAATTATTTTTGCGCGCATGTACTGGGGATTAGTTTCCCCGTGTTATGCACATGCGCACCCTGTTTTCTGTCACAGCGCATGCGCTAACGGTCAGAATTCCGGAGGTCGATTCGGCACAAGAAATCACTCAGACCCCCTTAATTTACTATTACCAGTCCAGGCACCTCATTACCTGTTTCTGCTACAGCGCATGCGGCTTGTCAGAATTCCGGAGGCCAAGCCGGAAAAGGAAACCACCCTTCCCTCTCCATTAAATTACCACTAGTCCCGGCACCTTATTACCGGCGAACGTAATGGAGGGGTAGGTGTGGAGGAGGTAGCCCGCGTTTCGACGCGTAAGTAGATGAACTATGTTACTGGCTTTTCTGAGCCAATTAGCTCAGCATTACTTGTACCCGGGACCTTCACCCCTTATTTTAATTTATTTTTGGTTTGCTTGTTTTTTCAGTCCGACCATGTGCGGGCTTCCATTGCACGCGCCTTTAGAGGGACTGTCTCAGCAGGGCTAGGTAAGCTAACTATGGGCACCATTAATCATGTGTGTCACCAGCCTTATTCCGGGTGGGACCTTTATCAGGCAATATGTGATTACCTTGGATGCCCCTTAGAGATGGGACTTTATTTCAATTATTTCATTGTTGGGTGTCTGTTGTGTCTGTTGACTTTTTAATTCTTCTTCTCATTGACTAGAACCAATGTGCACACAGCTGTGGCACATCATGAGGCATCAAGTTTTACTGAAGTCCATATGTTCGGTTTATTTGTGTTTTTCTTTCCTAGGTATCAATCATGAGCGGCATCCACCATACAGCTGTTGCCATACTGAGGGTACACAAGTTGCTGTTCCGCCCTGATTGAGAAAGAGGGTATTTTATCTCATTGACACTGTTCACGTGCACTTCACTTACCTGAATTATGAATTTTTATGGTCCTGAAGAAGCGCTAATGACCCTGGTTGGGCGAGATAAGCGCGAAACATGTCGACCTATGACCTATGACACCCAGGCATAGTGAGCCTTTGGGGCAATGTTTTTATTGAGCGGTTTTCGGACTGCGAAGGGTACAACAGTTACATTGCCGCTGCATGTTGACCCTTTTACTCGTTATCTATTTTGCACGCACATTCTCTTTTTTACCCTCATTTGAACCCACTCCCCACACACCCTCATGCACCATCCGGCAGTCCTAAAAGATCTCCGACAAAGCGACCCTTCGGGGGACCCGTAGGGAATTGCAGCGCCGGCCCTACGAGGAGCAACTGCCCGATGATGAAGCATGACACCTCTTGGGGTGTGTGAGAGCATCAGAGGACAAAAGGTTTGTTTCCCCTCACTTGTGGGTACCTCTTACCTAAGGTTTCTTTGTTCACATCTTTTTCTGTTAAATGCACGGGTGACTTTTTGCACCCGTAAGTATGGGTGACTTTTTGCATCCTGCTTTAGGAACAGTGTCCTTCGTTGGTTAAAATGTATGCATCAGGAGCATGGACACTGGACCTTTAATAGCTCCTAGGTCCCCCCCTCTTTTTTGTTTTACGTGATTTCCCATCACCATGATCTCCGTTTTGTCGCCGTTAAGCTTTAAGTGGGATCTGTCCATCCAGCTGACAATGTCAGTCAGGCAGGAATAGAGGTCTATGTTGGGATTTTTTTGCTGGGTGAGGGAAACCACCAGCTGTGTATCATCTGCGTATGTTAGAAATTTTATGCCATGTGGGGTGACTATCTGTTCCAAGGGGGACATATATATACGTTAAAGAGTGTAGGGCTCAGGGAAGAGCCCTGAGGCACTCCACAGCGTACAGGGGTCTCCTTGGATGAGTAGTTGCCCTCTATGACCTGGAATGAGCGGTCTTGCAGAAATGATTTTAGCCAGGATAAGGCGAGGCCTGAAATCCCAAGATCACTAAGTCGCTGGGCCAGGATCTGATGGTTGACCGTATCGAAGGCCGCGCTTAGGTCCAGGAGGATCACTGCCACTGATCCTCCTGTATCCATGATCTTCCTGGCCTCCTCAACCACGGTCAGCAACGTGGTTTCAGTGCCCTGACCCGGACGGAAGCCTGTCTGTGAGGATTTGAGTAGTTCATTGGTCTCAAGATAGTTGGATAGCTGAGAGTTTACAAATTTTTCAGTTATCTTGCTAATGCAGGGGAGGAGGGAGATTGGCCTGAAGTTGGAAAGGTTAAGGGGATCCAAATGCGCTGCCAAAGATATAAGCAAGCCAAAAAATGCATTTCCCATGGAAACATGATCCAAACTATAACTACTCAGTGGTGACTGTCACTAGGTAAAATGTATATATATATATATATTACCTACTGGCAGTCGCCAGTAGGTAGTTATAGTTAGGACCTATTTTCCATAGGAAATCCGCAACATTCTATTCCCAATAAGTCTGGTGCCCGTTAACGAATCTTCGTGAAATTGTCCAAACTTTTGGCCAGCTCCACTCCGCTCCTTCCCTGAAAGTTTTGTGGTGATTCGTCAAGCGGGGGCCGAGAAAAAAGGGGGGTCCCAAAACGCGTTTTACCCATGCAATTTCCCATAGGATCTGTTGTCGCAGCTACAGCCCGAACCGCTGAACGGAATGACACCAAATTTGGCAAAGAGGTAGTCCTCAGTTCAGACTCGTGCCTTTTGCATAAATGGTGTGAATCCGTTCAGTAGTTTCTGAGAAAATTAGAGTTAAAAGAACATAAATATCTATGGCCGCGGAGGATCCGCGGACCGTACACGCACCGTACGTGCACCCTCCCCGAACCGAGCGCGCACCCTCCCGATCGCACGCTGAATGCTAATTGGCTGTCGAGTGTCTCTCTACATTCGAACCCAGGAACTGTTGGCGGCCATTTTCTGCCTCGGTAGAAGCGAGGCTGAAGAAGCAAGGGGAATAAGTGTGTAAAACATATAAAGGGGGCAGAGTGGAAATACTCTGACCCTCTAGAGGTGCTTAGGGGGTCCCAGAAGGACCCCGGGGGCCCCCTTAAAAAAAAAAAAAACGGCGAAATGCGCGCACAGTGCGCGCATCCTATCGCGTTGGGTACGCGGATCCACAGAATTTGTTTTAAAAAAGACCAGAAATCATAGGTTGTATGACTACTTTGTACACTGAAAGGTAGGGTGTATATTTCTGTTTTTTAAAGGTATGATTCTTATTGGTTAACAAAAACAGATTGTAAGGAACATTATGTATGATTAGCTGATATGTTGAATAGTGAAGCACACTTCCTCTCTTGTGTAGGAACATTGTGTGCTGAACTTCTGACCTGTGTGCTTAGTGCAGTGTTCCATGACCTGTTTCTATGGTAACAGGCAGAAGGCAGATTGGGGGAAGGGTTGAAATGTCTTTCAGTTGGAAAGGGTTGAAATGTTTAACCAATAGAAATGTGTGTTTGCTTTTGAGTTTATGTGTGAAGGATTGTGATTTGATGTTTACATGTATATGTGTGGAAAATGAAAGGGAAACTTTTCCATTCTTTGTTTTTGCTGAGAGGTGCACAGTGCAGAGATTCTGTAAAAGAAAATATGGTGAGTGACTGATATACTTCTTAATCTACAAAAGAACTTGAAAGATGAGTTATTTAATTGTGAGGGGATGTATGTAGACTATTTTGATTTTAATCAGACTAAAGTATTTCTCCTGCTAAAGTGTAGGGAGTACTTTTTTCTCTACAATCTTATTGACAGTGTGTGTGCATGTAGAAACCATTCTGTGATAAGCATTTGTGTTTTTCATGTGTTTGCAGACAGATAACTGTGCTGTTTTTATATTTTGGTAGAATTAGAAACCAGTCATTGTTTATGAATTTGTGAAATGAGTTATGTTATGTTTCTATACTAAAATGTAGTACTACTTCTAGATGAAGAAATGTGTTTTGGTATAGTGCAAGGGATAGTGTTGTTTGTCTAGAATCACACAGTGAGTCTGTGTGCATTTGGGAACCACTGTGAGAGAAGCATTTGGTAACATCGTGTATTTGCTGACAGATAACTGTTTTAACCTGTCATGTTGTGAAGTTTTAGTAGCATTAGAAGACAGTTATGGCTTATGATTTGATTAAATGAGTCAGGCTTTGACAGAAAAGAGCAGTCCTGAAATATGTAGATTGTGTGCAGTTCCCTTACCACTTGCACTGTAGTGAATGAGTTTTGGTAACCTCCTAGGGATAGTGGTGCTTGTCTAGAATCACAGTGTGAGTTAGTGTGTATTTGGGATCAGTGTGAGAGAAGCATTTGGTGACATCATGTATTTGCTGACAGATAACTTTTTTAAAACCTGTCATGTTGTGAAGTTTTAGTAGCATTAGAATCCAGTCTTTTCTTATGCGGTAATTAAATGAGTCATGCTTTGACACTGATGTGCTGTACTTAAATATGTAGATTGTGTTCAGTACTATTAACTCTTCTAGACTAGTGAATGAGTTTTGGTAATCTCCTAGGATAGTGTTGATTGTCTAAAATCACACTGTGAGTCTGTGTGCATTTGGGTAAGGATTGTGAGAGAAGCATTTGGTAACATTGTGTATTTGCTGACAGATAACTGTTGTCAAGTTTTAGTAGCATTAGAAGCCAGTCTTTGCTTATGCTTTGATTAAATGAGTCAGGCTTTGACACAAAAGTGCAGTCCTGAAATATGAAGATTGTGTGCAGTTCCCTTACCACTTCCACAGTAGTGAATGATTTTTGGTAAACTCCTAGGTATAGTGGTTGTTGTCTAGAATCACACTGTGAGTCTGTGTGCATTTGGGAACCACTGTGAGAGAAGCATTTGTTAACATTGTGTATTTGCTGACAGATGACTAAATTAAAACCTCTCATGTTGTCAAGTTTTAGTAGCATTAGAAGCTAGTCTTTGCTTATGCATTGATAAAATGAGTCAGGGTTTGACACTAAGGTGCAGTACCATGTACTATTCTGTTCACTGTGGCAGAACTGAAAATTGAAAAGTTTTACCTAAGCACTATCCTAGAAGTAGTCTGATTATTTAGTCAGTTTCTAAGTACCAAATAGATTGCTTCAAATGTCTATGCAGTATGCATGTAGTGTTCTACCATACTATACACTTGTCTTTTACACCTTCAATTCCATAGTTAGTATCCATACACTTCCAGGAAACACCCTGTCACTCCCTTTGCAGTCCTCTAGAGACCCATTCAACAGCATGTACTAATCCATTCACTGTGCCAAAACCCAAACACTTATAAATTCACCAAGACACTGTCTTTCCAGTACTCTAATGATTCAGTCACTGCCTAAGTATTTATGCACTGAGCCAGGTCTTAGCACATGGACTTCTTCAAACCCCTATCCACTACGCATGCAGTCCTCTAACCACCTACACACTTGTCTTTCACACCTTCAATTCCCCAGTCAGTATCCATTCACTTCCAGCAAACACCCTGTCACTCCCGTTGCACTCCTCTAGTGACCCATTCAGCATCATGTACTAATCCATTCACTGCGCCAAACCCTAATAAATTCACCCAGGCACTCTCCTTGCAGTACTCTAATCATTCAGTCAGTACCCAAGTACTCATCCAGTGACACAGGCCTTATTATATGGACTGCTTCAAACCCCTATCCACTATGCATGCAGTCCTCTAACCACCTACACAATTGTCTTTCACACCTTCAATTCCCTAGTCAGTATCCATACACTTCCAGCAAACACCCTGTCACTCCCTTTGCAGTCCTCTAGAGACCCATTCAACAGCATGTACTAATCCATTCACTGTGCCAAAACCCAAACACTTATAAATTCACCAAGACACTGTCTTTCCAGTACTCTAATCATTCAGTCAGTGCCTAAGTATTCATGCACTGAGCCAGGCCTTAGCACATGGACTGCTTGAAACCCCTATGCACTATGCATGCAGTCTTCTAACCACCTAGACACTTGTCTTTCACACTTTCAATTTCCTAGTCAGTATCCATACAGTCCAGCAAACATCTTGTCACTGCCTTTGCACTCCTCTAGTGACCCATTCAGTACCAAGTACTAATCCATTCCCTGTGCGAAAAGCCAGGCACTTATAAATTCACCTAGGCACTCTCCTTGCTGTACTCTAATCATTCAGTCAGTACCCAAGTAGTCATGCAGTGAGCCAGGCCTTAGCACATGGACTGCTTTAAATGCCTATGCAGTATGGATGCAGTCCTCTAATCACCTACACAGTTGTGTTTCACACCTTCAATTCCCTAGTTAGTATTCATACTCTTCTAGCAAACACCCTGTCACTCACCCAGTGTGTCTCCTTATAGTGCTGTAATCATTTAGTCAGTTAGCATGTAGAGTTTTAGTGAGGTAGGCTTTAGGGCATGAACTGCTTCAAAGTGGTATGCACTATGCATGTAGTGTTTTAACCATCGTCACACTTGTGGTTCAGGGACATAGTTTCTTAGTCAGTATTTATATAAAATGTGTTTGTACAGTAATGGAATAGTATAATTTTGAAATTTATTAATATACATTTATTTGTGATTCTTTTTTACAGATACAGAACAGGAGTGTTTCTCATCTGTTTGCACTCTTCTCATGCAAGATTGTTTGGATGAAGGGTCCTTAGGTGTTTCATCATACTTGCTGTGCCGCATGAGTATTTTTTGTTAGGATACCCTCGTAACAGAACTCTTTTGAAAATCTTGTGCATGAGAAAGGTGGTATTGGTCTTTGTTTGCCTCTCGAGAAAAGTAGAAAATTTCCACATCACTGAAGGAAAACGTTGTGGGCGTGGTGCATCCTCCAAAAATTCAACTTTAGATTTGGTGAATATTTTATAGCGACATCATTTACAGTTTTTGTAAGTTAAAAAAATTTGTTAGCTGTGTGTATTTTATATTGTGTTTTGAGAATGGCATGTTGGTTTTTTTTTAACAATCTTTGAGATTGTGTTTTTTTTGCCCACTATTAAGTGATGAGTACGATTGAAATCACTATTTTTAGTGAAATTTAATATATTCTGAGAACAGCAAAAGAGGCAAAAAAATTACTTTGTGGAAATTATGCTGTGTTGTATAAAATGTATTAATAAATGTTATAATTTTTTTTTCCTTTTCTTTCACAGATCCAAATGTTAAAATAAGCAATTTATATGAATTTATATTTGAATGAAAAACAGAAAAAAATGTATACCATTATTTATTCCTATTACTGTGAAGGTAAGTTTAACTAAGTCTCAATATGCAGAATGAAGAGGCCTGCAAGAAGCTACAAAGTTGAAACACGTTTCTAAAAACACTCTGTTTATGTAGTTTTGAAATCTGACCATAATCAGATATCATGTGACCTGCAAAAAAAGAGATTTGAGGGGTTCATAATATTTCACCTTTTTAGCTGTTGAAGGACCGCAATCATTTCAAACATTCTTCTTTGAACATCTTTGCAGACAAAACTCTGTGCTTACCTTCTATCATTCGCAAGGAAATTTAAAAACGGAAATATGTCACTTTTTGTAACATAGCTATTGTGCAAGATACTCTTTTATATTTACAAAGAGAGGAAAAGGCACTCTGTGCACTTTTTATACTCCATGTAAATATAATCTCATCATGCACACCACTTTGTGTTGAAAGGGTGTTCTATAAGTGTTGTTGTGCATGATTTCACTTAATACTCATAGAACAAAAAAAACATGTCTAGATTTATCATAAATCTCGATATGTGTGTGAATGTTGCATCATTCTAAAATTGGTGTAGGAAAGCACAACAAGGAGAATTGTTTTAATTTCTCCACATTTTCTATATCTTCAATGCATGCTGAAATGTTCAGCATACATTGAAGAAGAAAAATGCATTTTCTCATTGTTTTTGTGCAGGAAGGTGTGTCTTCCTGCAGAAAAACAAACAGCACATGACACAGATATCCTTGCACTATGGTGCAAGGGTGCCTGTGTCACCACATGGCTGCAGTTTAAGCAGCCGTGCAGAGAGAAGCATAGATTTGCAACATATTTATGTACATATGTTGCATCCCTGTGCTTCGGAAGTACTACAGCACACTGCAGTTAAAGAGGTTACTGTGTGATGCTGCAGCACTTCCTCATAGTTCTGCACTTAAACATTCACCATACGCTACTAATGCATTCATTCAGTCAATTACATACTACACATACAGTCATCTAAACTAACACTAACAAAGAAATTTAGCTCTTTTTTTAAACCAGGAAAGTTAGTTCTTACAAGAACTTTCTTTTTCTTCTTCTTTTATAATTTTTTGGGGTTTTCTGAACAATTTTTAATTTTTGGGGGTTTTTCTGCAAAAAAAAAAAAAAAAAAAAAAACAGGAGAAACCAAACAATGAAATTCAGGGAACAATAAAAAAAATTTTCTAGCAAATGTGACTTTCTTGCCGGCGGCAGATCAGATCGATCGACTGCTTACCATAGCACAAAGTCTTATTGCAGTTAGTGCAGAGCACTTTTAAAAATTGAAATTGAGGACGGATGTCCAAGGTTTGGGCTGATGGATGCACTCTTGATGTGCTCGGCTGCGATGAGGTGGATGGCGCAGGAGCAGGAGTGTTTCTCATCCGTCGGCACTCTTCTCGTGCAAGATTGTTCGGATGAAGGGTCCTCATGTGCTTCATCATACTTGCCGTGCCGCAAGAGTATTTCTTGTTAGGATCCCCTCTCGATGGGACTCTTTTGCAAATCTTGCACGTGACCAAGGTGGCATTGGTCTTATTCTGCCTCTCGGGAAAAGTAAAAAATTTCCACACCACCGAAGAAAAACGTTTTTTGGGTGGTGCCTCCGGAAAAAATTCATCCTCAGAAGTATGAGGTGATGCAGGTGATGCCTGCTGCCCTGAAGCCATTTTTGGTTGAAAAAAGTTAGAGCTAAGTGTAAATTTAGTCTAAAAAATCTTCTTCTCTCCAAAGAGATGGTGCTCTAAAGAAGGTAAAAGAAGAATAATTGAAATGGGTGAGGTCTTTCCATAGTTAGAAGAGGAAGTGTAATGAACCAATCAAATCTCTTTTTTTGCAGGTCACATGGGATCCGCGCACCCTGCGCTTACGCAGTACGCACCCAGCACGCATCCGCGAAATTCAATTAAAAAGAAATCTAGGATTAGATGTAAAAATATATTAGTTTTAAGACTAGTTTAGAGTTTGTCTTCAATTAATATTCACATGAAATACATATATATATGTTTTTTTAAATGTTAAATATTTCGCGGGATCCGCGCACCCACCGCGTCATAGATGACGCATCGCGGAAGCGTGTAAACGTCGCGTTACGTACATCGAACGTGTCGCGTTTAGGCTGGGAGTCGTGTACCTGTCGCATTGCGATCGTGCACTAAACACATACCCAACTCGTACCATGCGCGGATGCTATCACGTAGGGATCGAGAACGGTGCGCATAGGGTGCGCGGATCCAAAAACATTGAAAAAAATATATAAAATACAGTTTTGAACATATAGTTAAAAAAATATTTTGAAAAATATAAAAAAATATGTTTGTAAAACCCATTAAGTTCAAATAACATTTTTTAATTTTTAAAAGAATTAATTGAAAAAGTAAGTTTAAAAAATGGTGATAAAAAAGTATTTTAAAAAAAAGATAATTCATGAAATTGACACACTGAATTTGAAAAATATAGAAATCCAATCAAAATCATTAAACATGATATCTTCAGAGATAAGTTATAGATAGGAATTAGCATTTAAAAAACCATTGAAATTCACTGAAAAAAACATAGGTTTCATGCACGTTAAAGTTAGGAATTGGCATTTAAAAAACCTTAGAAATTCACTAAAAAAAACATAGGTTTCAGGGGCGTTATAGTTAGCTGGACATTTCCCTCGTAAAAAAACCCTAGAAATTCCCCCGTTATAGTTAGTTCAGCTAGCTGTAACTCGCGCCCCCGCAATGCACTGCTGATGACGTCACATATTACATCACTCATGACATGGTCAGTGACATCACTGATGACATCTCAAATGACATCACTGATGACATCACCGATGATGTCATCCATGTGATATATTAGTGCATCTTCTCACACCCTAATATAACCTTTGATACACCGACTCAAAATTTCGGACGGCCATTTTGAAAACCATAGATACTCCAATACCAATAACTACATACCTACTCATTGACTCTTAGGTCTACGTACATCTCTACTCACTCACCTGTACAGTCACTCATACTTAGTCACTCCGTACAGGACTATCATATGCATTTATACACCTATATAGACACTCACACACCGCCAATTATCCATTGAGGTACTGACACACCTAGTCAGTCATGCAAATAATTAATCACAGTCCAATTTACTCACCTATACAGTTAAACACACTCAAGTTCACTTACTCATAAAAATACTAACACATTCTGACACTCTTATACAATTACTAATACAAGCACACACTCATCCATACAGGCACTCCCTCAATCACACACTCTCACATATAGATAGTTATATACTCTTACACACATATACACTGCGTTTCACATATGTAGTTACTGACACATGTACAACCGAGATATACATTCAATCACTAACACACTCATACATACACTCACCCAACCATACAATCCATCACAGTTACACTCTTAAAACCATGCACCATAGAATCACCCACTCACACATCTATGCACAGAGTCACACACACCCTACCCACACAAACACTCAGGAACCCATACAGATACTGAGACAACCAATCAATAACCCATATATACACATTCATATAGGTATTCACAAAACCATGCAGCCACTTATACACCAACACACAGACACATACAGACATTCACACAGTTTAGTCACTAGTCTGCAGTAAGATACATTTAATGACTAACTTATAGAGTCAGTTACGCACCTAGAAAATCATCCATTCACACACTTGTACACCCACTCATTCTTCAACAGGTCTTTCAATATATATTTTAAACATATTAAAACTTTACAGAAACACAGACTCACTGGATGACGTCATCAGTGATGTCATCAGTGATGTCATTTGAGATGTCATCAGTGATGTCACTGACCATGTCATGAGTGATGTAATATGTAACGTCATCAGCAGTGCATTGCGGGGGGTGCGAGTTATAGTTAGCTGAACTAACTATAACGGGGGAATTTCTAGGGTTTTGTACCAGGGAAATGTCCAGCTAACTATAACGCCCCTGAAACCTATGGTTTTTTTGTGTGAATTTCTAAGGTTTTTTAAATGCCAATTCCTAACTATAACGCCCCTGAAACCTTTGGTTTTTTCAGTGAATATATATATATATATATTACGTTTCTCCATTCCTTCTATGGAAAAGGACCAGAGTGGAGAGGTGGCAGCAGAACAACACCCTTCTGCATGTTCAGCACGTACACTGTGTGCCAGGAGGGTGGAGAAATCCTGGAAGTAAATACTTTTCTTGCGTACATAACAGCAGCTGACCTCTCTCCTTCATTGTCCTAAATGCCCTTCACGGCTTTCACGCGACTCCAATGAGTTTCCTCACCTTTGCTCCACTTTCCACTCACATGGGCAAGGCTATGCGCAGTCACTGGGCCATGCCAGGACTGGCAGTATCACAGTAATGGGCAGCAGTAGCAGATGCCAAGCGTTCTCAGCATTCTCCCCTCGTAAAGTCAGATACATTGTTTCTTGTCCGAGCTTGACCGACAGGCTGCAGAACAACATGTCCAGCCATCCTCGCTTGAGCAGGGCCAGATCTTTCAGGAAAAGGATACCAGAAAACATCATTTCAATTGAACTTTTTTAGGGTTGGTGGAAAATGAGCACTGGAGTGTCACTAACCCAAGTGCTGGAGACCTTCCATCACTTGGTCATTGCAAACCCCCCACTTAAGGACAGATTTGAAGTTGGCATGCAGTGCAAACTCACTAATATGGAAAAACACAGTCTTTGTATGCTTTCTGAAATCTTTTCCAATTTGCAGGGAATTTACCCAGAATAGCTCTGTCCCGCTTGTCTGCTGAGCGCTCCCGAAGCATGTGGGGAGGGGGGCAAGCGTTGAGTTCAGAGATATGTGTAGCAGAGCTAACCTCACAGAAGCCTTAAAGGTTGTACAAATAACACCACATCTGCATCTTGACTTTGCAGTTACGACTACCTGTGGAATGTTGTGTGGATCTTTTTGGTTAGACCGTCAATGCCATCGCAAGTTGGTGTCATGAAGCAGCCCTACTCCAAGACATGTAGTCTCTATTCTTCTAGCTCAAACACCCTTGGCAGGAAATGGGTGGAGCAAGAGAAGCCAACAACTGCCCTAAAAGGGATGTCTTCTTTTACAAGGGATCAAAATATTTGGTTGTGGGAATACACGTCCATCAACAAATGCATCTGTACCCACTCTACACATATTTCAAGGGCAAAGTGCAGCTCAGCCCAGTGTGTCCTCCTAGAGGTTTTCTGACCTGAGCCTGGTTGCTCAAAATGGGTCTGAAGAGGGGTTTCAGCCATAGTGTAAGACCCCATTCTATCCCCGCACCCCCCACCAGATACTGTCTCTGCTGGAGAAACTGCATCCTGAATACAGGGTAATTGTAATTGATACACCCACAATTATTTTATCTTTGTCCCTAATAAGTTATGCGTGTAATTAACCTGCAAAGGATTCACTCTACCCACCCTCTACTTCCGGAGCAGCATTGCACGTAAATCCCTCATTCTCAGATAAACCCAGCCATGCACACCACTTAGTCCAGCCTAGCTCTCAGCTCCAAAGCAGACCATGTTGTATTCTATGAGATGTCATATTTGATAAATATTATCCTACCCAACCAACACTCCTAGGGGGTGGCTGACCTTTATAGGTAGGTGGAGTAGCCACACATAGTGTATATGATGGACTGGGAAGAGGACATGCAGGTCTGCAACTTAGGTGAGAGCTTGCCTGAAGTATGATTCTGCCAGCTTTCTCCCCATCTTCCAAACCTCTTATCCATGGGACGTTTGGACACCCCATGTGGCAGATTCATGACAGAACAGACAGGCCTTCTTAGGCACAGTAACTGTTTATTGGGCATTCTGTAATACAGTAACCGATTGGCAAGCTTTCCTAGACCCAGTAACTGATGGACAAGCATTCTCAGGCCTAGTAACTGATGGCCAAGCATTCTGTGATACAGTAACTGATTTGCACACCTTCGTAGGCCAAGTACCTGATGGACGAGCCTCCTATACAGTAACTTGAATGGCTGGGTTTCTTAGGCCTAGTAACTCATGGACGAGCATTCAGGGATCCAGTAATTGATTGGCAAGCCTTCCTGTCTATAGCTCATGGCTGAGGATTCTGAGTTACAATAACTAATTTGTAGGCATTCTTAGGCATAGTAACCCATAGACTGGCATTCCATTCCATAGTAAGTGATTGGCAGACATTCTTTGGCATAGTAACTCATACCCAGGCATTCCATTACATAGTAAGTGATTGGCTGGCATTCTTTGGCATAGTAACTCATAGAGGTGCATTCCGTCACATAGCAAGTGATTGGCAGGCATTCTTTGGCATAGTAACTCATAGACAGGCATTCCATTACATAGTAAATGATTGACTGGCATTCTTTCGCATAGTAACTCATAGACTTGTATTCCAACACATAGCAAGTGATTGGCAGGCATTCTTTGGCATAGTAACTCATAGACAGGCATTCCATTACATAGTAAATGATTGGCTGGCATTCTTTCGCATAGTAACTCATAGACTTGTATTCCGTCACATAGCAAGTGATTGGCAGGCATTCTTTGGCATAGTAACTCATAGACAGGCATTCCGTCACATAGCAAGTGATTGGCAGGCATTCTTTGGCATGTTAACTCATAGACAGGCATTCCATTACATAGTAAGTGATTGGCTGGCATTCTTTGGCATAGTAACTCATAGACTTGTATTCTGTCACATAGCAAGTGATTGACAGGCATTCTTTGGCATAGTAACTCATAGACAGGCATTCCATTATATAGTAAGTGATTGGCAGGCATTCTTTGGCATAATAACTCATAGACTTGTATTCCGTCACATAGCAAGTGATTGGCAGGCATTCTTTGGCATAGTAACTCATAGACAGGCATTCCATTACATAGTAAATTATTGGCAGGCATTCTTTTGCATAGTAACTCATAGACTGTAATCTGTTATATAGTAGCTGATTGGCAGGTATTCTTTGGCACACCATATTATGGACAGCATTTTGTAACACAAACCCTGATGAGTAGGAATACCAGTACACAGCTTTCCTCCACAAAGTGCTTGCGAGCATGTTCCTATATTTAGTGAGACATTGTTTTTGTTAATCTTACACTTTCTCAGGTATATTAGTCATTCTTATTTAACACTTTTACCAGTGTAGAGTGCCCCTAATGCCTTCTCTTACCACTCTAAGTTCTGTGAGTACAGCAGAGTTAGACATTCTAAGGCCTATTGTCTGAGTCAGTCAAGGCACCGTCACTTTGAAGGCCAATAAACCACTTGGCACAGAGTGTATAATTTGTGTTATTTCTACTGGCACATAAGTTACACTGTGAATATTTGTGAGGTACCATCGATTTTCAGATGGATGTAATCGCTTATGATCGTACCAAGGTAGGACTGAGAACGCAAACCAGCCCTAGCAATTAAGTCAGACTGGCGGCGGGTTGGGGGGGGAGTTTTGTGGGTTGAATGTGGGGAGGGGGAGTGCTGGTGGGAAACACTGCGGCTGCTTTTGTTATTTTGTTACAGGGGCCGATATTGCAGCACTGCTGCAAAACCGGCCCCAGTAACAAAAAATTCGCCCCACTGCTACGCAACTGGCCCCCACCCTTCTGGCCCACCGCGAAAATGCCCAGTGCTCGCTGCGGCCACTGCGGTCCTGGATAATACACTGTTTTGCAGTCATGTGGGGTCATGGGTGTATTTTCGACTGCAAAGGAAAAATGCCCTTGTGTGTATTTAACTGTTGTGTAATTGTATTTATATTGTGCTAACTACCTGTGATGAGGCATTGAAACACTATACTGTGGGTAGCATGCTCCCATGGAACACAAAGTTAGTGGTTAATCGAGGGTCAACGGTTTCCATTATTGGTTCTTGGGCTCAATCTTGTGCTGTCAATGAAACATTTCATGCATTTATTCCAGTGTCCTTGTGGTAGATTAAGTTGATAGGAGCTAGGTGTGATTATTACTAGTAGTTCATGCGGATGGTTGGCGGCATGGGTAGATAGGATAGTGCAGGTTAGGTAATGGTAGGTTGCAGCGAGATTGCTTCAAAGAAAGAGAGGATGTGATCTTTGGGATGAGGTGTTCACAACGTGCAGAAATACAATATTATAGCGTGAGCTCCAGAGAGATAGAGTAAACCATGCAGAGGAAGGAGGGTTGGGGGGGCATTCGTGTAAGGAGGAAGTCATTCGTGTCAGGAAGTCATTCACTAGAACATGGGAAGAGAACAATTAATAGTTTAAGCAAAGATAATTTTTCATACACACTTTTGGGAATATTATGGCAGGAGGCGTTTTGAGATAGCTTGCAATCTGAAGATGTAAAGCTGTAGAAAAAGAAATCATTAATTAGATGGAAGATAGCGCGTTGCACTGTGGCATCTGTCCAGCGCTCATCAATCTCATGGTTGGCATCCAAGCACTCACCCAAATGGAGATCTAGTTGGGCCACTAGCAACTGACTCCCTTAAAAAACATTGGAATCGCACCCCGATTTATTATCTTATTTTATTTGGCTGCGTTCCCTCAGGTTGGCACCTCATTACTTTATGGAGGGGTCCATTTTATCGACAGACTGAAGCACAAAGCCTATGACGTTTGAGGAAATACATGTTTGAGGAAAAAAAACACTAACTACCCTTGATGGGTTCCTTGGTTTGTTCCAGAACTATGTGAATCCTCAGTGATTTAGGATTAATCCTGCTTGCTTGTGGTATACAATAATAATAAGTGTAATAACAAAAACAATAATAGTAACATCAACAACAAAACAACAATAATAATAATTTAATTCTTGTGTTCACATTTTTATTATACTAACATAAATGTCAACACAACAATTAAATTATTATAATAAATATGATTGCTAATATTAATGCATCAGCCAAACATGCTCTGCTGGTCTATTTGTGCACTGGGATCCAAGAATGCCCGCGGCCTGTCTTCCAGCTCCCGGGCCCTGGTATGCGCAAAACAAGATGTATTTTTGAAGGTGATCGCTCAGCAGCAGCGCCGGGCCCGGGGCCCAGTGGCAGACCGCAGAGGGGCTGTTTACCCGCTCCTCCGGCCGCCTCAGCTGTCCCCTCATACTCTTCCATGCTGGAAGGCTTTCTACACCAGGGCGTGGCCGCCGCCGCAGCAGCGCCGGGCCCGGGGCCCTGTGGCAGCCCCCAGAGGGGCTGTTTACCCGCTCCTCCTGCCGCCTCAGCTGTCCCCTCATACCCTTCCATGCTGGAAGGCTTCCTACTCCCGGGCGTGGCCGCCGCAGCAGTTCCTGGAACTTGTTTACTGCACAGCGGCGGCCTGGTGGGGGAGGGGCGGGATGGGATACACAATCCCACTGCCGCCTCATCGCCCTACAAGGAGAGAGCGCTCGCTCTGCAGTCCGGGACGAGCCCCGAGCCCACACCTGGGCCTGCCCTGTCAGCTCCCGCCTCCATGCAGGCCTGGGCCTCTGACAGGAAATGGCGCAGTACCTTCCGCCTGATATGTAGCGCCCACTGCAAACAGAATTGTCCCTTGGCGCCTTACAATGAATAGGTGTTACTATTGTACAAGCGCAGTGGTGCTCGTTTCATCATCCTGGGAAGGATGAAGAGCTGAACCGGAAGCAAATTGAATTGAATGCGTGACCTACAGGCTATTCACAATACACTGCAGGGTGGAGAGGGCCTTTAACGAGAGAGAAGGCCCTCAACAACTGCCAGAAGGGTTGTGATTCTTTTTTATTATTCCACCCACGGAGGGTAGTGTGCTCTACATTAATAAGGGAGAAACACAAAGGAGAACAGTGGGATGTTGAAGCAGAAAGCTTTAACAGTCATTCTTAGCGGTGGGCGTGGGTCACTCAGTTGCTTTCAGCGGATCTCTCACCATTGCGGTGTTCTAATTCTTGTTTGCGTCTTTGGCTTTATTACCCTCTTTGTGGTATGTAGAATAGTTCTTAATAGAGGATCTCCTTAAAGATCTGCTTGTTCTATCATCCATTGCTAGGAGCAGGGCAATCATTAGTGCAGCAGGTGCAGTAGCTCCGGGTGCCAAGTATTTGAGTGACACACTACACCTGAATTACAGACGTTTTTTACTACCTCACCAGAAATAAAGGTCGTCGTTTTATTGCTTGGTTTAGGTCCTGTGGAGGCATTTATATGCAGCTGCCAGTTGGCCAATCAGTGTGGAGCTATTGTTGTGAGGTTAAGAGTTTCCTCCATGAGGGTGCTCAGTGGTGGGGCGATGTGATTTTCCAATCTTATCTATGATTATACACATATGTAATGGGCAAAGCCACTAGAAATATGCGATTCTGCCGCCACTGCATTTTCCACATAATTATGGATCCGGCACATTTGCCACATAATCTATCATCTGCTGAACACTGCAGATTTTAACAAGAACGTAGAGTTTCTAGTGCAGACGGATCAAAAGTTACTAAAAACGCAGCAACACATGTTACCATGCAGTAGAAGACCCTTTGTGAAGATTGAATGCTCAATTTTCAGTTGCTTATTGCTGTATCTGAGTGTCAAACTGTTACTAATGAGGTGAAACCTTTGTCCAGACAGTGTTATCTTTTGTGACAAGCATTGGCAAAATCAATACGTCTTGCATATGAGAACTATTGGTTTTTGCAATGTCTTTTAGCCATGCTGCACAGACTCGCAGATGTGATGCAGTGTGGCTAAAACTTATTTAAGAAAGTGCTATGATGCAGCCCAGGCTAATGCGCTTTTTTTAAAGGTGCATTAGTCTTTTTTTATTATTATTTTTAGCTATGCTGCACAGCAGTCACACTTCTATACAGCATACAAACATTGTCAAAGTTTGCAATGTTCATGCTGTAGAGCAAAAGGCAATTGCAGGGTCAATAGTGTCAGTGGCAAGACATATTGTCTTTGCCAATGCTTCTTAGGTCCCAGGACAACACCCTTGTGAGCAAATCAGTATTTAATCTCCCCCTTCATGAAATAGAAAATAAATAGTACATGTCTTAGTGAAAATACATTTGGAAACAACATCTGTTGTCACAATCGAAGCAGATAACATCTGTTGTCACAGTAAACATTCATTTGAAAATGGTTTCTTTGAAGTGTGTGTGGCACTGTAAAAGTAGCTACAGATCACAAGAGTTCAACAAGGATGACATAGAAGAAGAAAAAGCAAAAGTAGTACCTAAATCCCCGTGCGATCATCGGAAGGACAGTGATCAAGTTGAAGCAATCAGTACTTCATCTATGTTCCTGGTGAAAGAAGAGGAAGTAAAGCCAGCTAGTGCTGGTCAATTACAAGGCAGCAAATAAGAGTGACAATGAAGCCAACAAATGTTAAGCAATGGACAGGGCTCCAAGCCCCTTACTGTATACAATATCCCTTGCATGCAAGAGCGCATGCAGCGAGGCCTAATAACAAAAACATAATGCGTTATGCTGCGTAATTTGCCTTCACTTGTTCGCCAACATGTTGCATAATGCGGCCATGGTTAGTGGGCTGTCCTGCAGGGTATCTTGTTGCGCCTCGGCTTTTGGGTGTAGCAGCCCTCCTCCGACCTCCCAGTCAGATTTGGTGGTCTTGTCCTGGACCTTGTCATGAATGAGGGCACTGGTGTCTCTCCAGTTGATTCTTGTGGGAGTTGTTGTAAACCGTGTTCTTGGGGCTAAAATGCTTGTTGCCTGGGTGCCTCCTCCTTGAACTCTGGGCTGATCAGCCGAGGCCATGTCGGTTACTTGTTCTTGATTCAACACATTATTCATATGTCGCCTCCAGGAATTGGTATGCCTCACAAGAAAGCTGTGAAAAAACACAAGAATTATTTTATATGTGGTGTCCCGGTGGACTACAAGAGTTTTCTGCAGGGATTCAAATCTGCCGTCCACAGGTTGTGCGCAGAAGCCAACCACAGGTGCATAATCCCACTACGCCATGTAGTAGGGTGATCAGAGTTTTAAAGCCAATAAGTGGGGCATTTAACAAAAATAGAAGAAGGACTGCAATTTAACCTCAACCATACACACAGAATTACAGCGCTCCTCAGCAAACAACTACAGAAGAGCAGTAGCATACCTCCTAATTAATTTGCCTTCTTATAACAGCTGATAGCTATCCCTGCTTCGGAAACCATAAAAAGGGCCCCGCCTACGGTTATCATTCGACATTGGGTTGCTCAGGGGTCTTATTAATTGTTTAACAAACGAATTCGGTAATATGGAATCCAGACCAAATTGTATGAGGTAACAAGGGAGTGCCATAGCCCCAGCGAAGGGACTTCACACCAACCTAGCAACAGGTAAAAATGGTAGTGGTGGCATTTCAGCCTACTGGGTTAGCTACTGATAACATAATGGGCAAAAGGGCTAATGATGTGCAACAAGTTATTAGTTCCTTCTTTAAAAGAGAAGAAATCTTGAATCAAAAAATGCTGGTAAAAGATACAAATTTATAATCCAGGGATTCAAGTGCTAGATATACCAAACATTTTTACTGACGCAAATAGTCTGAGTTACTGTTTCCGGCCCCCTAAAAAATCTTTTGCCATGTACTAATGCCATTTTAGTAGTTGGTAAATTATTATTGACTACTAAAAGTGGTCTGCAACTCATACTGAATCGCTATTTGGAAAGAGCATGTTAGCAGTCTAAACAAGCATTGGCATAGCCAATAGGTCTCGCCTTTGGGACCTTATAAGTGTTTAGCCATGCAACACTTATAAGGTCGCAAAAGCGAGAGCTATTGGCTATGCAAGCGGCCGTGCGGCCGCGAAAGTGATCACGATGCGATCAAACATCAAAGCGGTCGTGAAAGTGAAAGTAATCGCGGTAAAAGCAGCGCGCGCCCGCGCACATGCACTGTAGCTCTAGGCTGGCCTGGTAGCACTTTTTGGAGCCCTCTCAATAAGTCTCGCCAGACCAGCGCATGCGCTGGGTCAGGCGAGACCTAAAAAACTGGGATATGTCTAAATTTCCCGAAGCCTACCTGGACCGCTGGTGAAAAAACAAAACTTTCCCGGCAAATCCAGAACGCCTAGTCACCTCCCATGTGGTCAAAGGGTGAGTTTGTGATTAGTACTTTAATGTAATCTCCATTTTCTTCCACAGAGGGGAACAAATCGACATCCAATGAGCCTGTAGAGCTGAAGAAACGCCTCTTGTTTATCCTTTGAACTGTAATGCACATCCCGCCTCATGCACATTTTTTGTTTTAGTTCCATTTAGTTCCACTTTTGGCCTTTCCTGGAATGCTTTCCATCTGTGTCTGGAGGAATCCTTAGTTAGAGCTATTTTTACACACAGTCGACTGGGCCCACAAAGGGCATTCTAAAGAATGCTTTAATGAGTGGTGAAATCATGTCAAATTATATATGTTACCAAAACATGTGGGTGTGTCTGGGTGGTATAGTAATGGGTATGAATAATTCTTAAGTACAATGGTCCGTACGGTAGCCTCCCATGGAAGATGACAAGCAGAGCTGGCTCTGCACCAGGGGGCAAATGTATACAAAAAACAGTCACGCAGTGCAGTAAAAGTCATCTTGCTTTGCTGCACTGCATGACAGGGAAATGGCAGGAATGCGCTGTATTCAAGGCAATACAGTGCACTCCTGCCGTTTCCCCTGCGTTGGCACCCTTTTGGCTGCGTAGCGCAGGTGCCCTTGTTGCATGCAGGATTGTTTGATTGCAGGGCGGGGTACCGTCCTGCACAAAAACAATTCCAAGAGGCAAACTCCTCTTTCTACATGTGCTGCAGAACGCAACACACATAGGGAGAGGAAGTAACAAGGAGAAATAACTATATTTCTCCTTGTTATACCTCTCTGGGAAGGCATATATGTTTGGAGCATTCCATGGTTTACCAGTTTTGGAAAATCCGTGAATGCATCATGGGGGATGTGTGGGAATACCCACGCAATGCCCGTGGAACTCCTCCCTAGCGCAGCTTAAGGCAACACAGTGATTTGCGTTGCATTGCTTTACTTCAGATTTACGGAGCCACCAGTGGCGGCCCCTCCGCTATGGCGGAGGAGCGTCGCCCCACTGCTTTTGAGCCGTGGAAAGGAAATATAAAATGATAATTTTAAGTTATTATAATTGTATGTTTCCTTTTCGGGCGGGCGGGCGGTGGGCAGGGCTGCTCTGCTCACGGAGCAGGGTAGGGGAGGAGTTTTATGCCCACTCCCAAGTGTACAAAAACTGTTTGGTCAGCCCTCTCGGCCGCCCCTAACCAGTCATGCGCACTTTCCCCTTCTCCATGCAGGCTGCATTACAGCATTACAGCCTGCATGAAGAAAATGGCTTTCCCTACAGCCCCTGGCTGAGTGGCATGTCACGGTGCTCAGACCAATCACAACGTTGCATGCAGCGTTGTGATTGGCTTAGGGGAAGGAGCCTGGCTGCCTGCTTCCTGTTCCTGAAGGAGGAAGCAGCAGAGCTGGAGAAGGACCAGAGGGGCTGGACCCGATGGAATGGTACATTATTTTTTAAACATTTTTTAAACTTCCTCACGATCCCCCACGGTCCCCGCGCCCTCCCCGCGCCCTCCGCCTCACCCACGAGCCATGTTGCCCCCCCCCCCCCCGGGAGCCACTCAGCGCCACGCAAAGTGGCTCTGTGTGATTTCATAAATCTCATTTAGGATTTGTGTCGCTCTTGCTCAACCTTGCGTGGGAAAAGAGCGACCCAACTCCACTCGTAAGTATGCCCCTTAGAATTTTAAACTCCATACAATAAGATCCTTTAAGTGAGCCTGAACCTCCTGAGCTATTTTGTGATCACTGGTTTGCTTGGAAAGTATCAAAGCCCCCACTTAGGAAGAAACCCATCCAACTAGCTTGAGACTGAACAACTCTTGACTGATGTTTACTCGTGATGGGACGGTGTAAGAGGGCAAGTCTGTGCCAGGCCATAGTGTGCCACCTCCTGAAAGTGCACCAGAAAGCCAGTGTACATTAGGTGATGTCTAATCAGGCTGGTAAATCTGGCAACCCCAAGAGTACGCCTTCTAGGGCACTTGTGTTTACTTGGAATGAAAAAAGTGGGTGGGGTGACTCAAAAAGGGCCACGGCCTAAGGTGTTACTAGGAATCCTTTCCAAGAGGTGTGTCCTCTGTAATTATAGGCCTAGCTTAAAACATGCAAATTGAAATCCAGTGCTTCCCATGGCGTGCCGTCCGATTATTGTTTGCATGCCTCTCTGTGAGTTTTCTGTTATTGCATCCAGACATATCACATAATAACACACATGCAGCTCGAAGAAGCCAGACCTATTGGCTTTGCCAATGTAAGTTAGCAGTGTCAGATAAATTAGTAACTATTCTGAAAATAAGGACTGTGAATTAAATGTTATTCAGGTCTGTGGAAGGGATGGTGGTCTTTGGAGTTTCTTATTCACTTCCATTATCTTCTTCGTACCGCTTTCTTCTCCAACCTCTCGGTTGGACTTACACTATTTCCTCCTAATATCTTTCTGGAACCCTGCATATAGTAACCTAATGTCTTACTTCTTCTGCACCCTCTTTTCACTCTCACCTGCATGCTGTACATACTGCGTGGCATGTCCTTCACTTTACCATCCCCCCAACTCACAGATATTGCACCCACTCGCCTGTAAGCACAGCATTTTCCTTTACTTTCACCCTGTCAATATTTCAACAGGGGTGTAACTCTATCACACACGTTTGCATAGAATCGCAGTGACAAATGGCACACATGACCATTGCTCTTTCAACTTTCTCGAGAGAACAAGGTTTAGAAGAGCATGTATGGTGTACACCCTAATGACCTACTGACAGGCACTGTGAGAAACTCACACTGCCTGTGACATGAATTCCAGAGTTCACAATCGGGGCCCATTATAAAACCCCACTTGAACTCACACAGATATCGAGAGGCATGAATTTGTGGCATGTAAAAAATTGCAGAAACACAACATCCTTGAAAAAGCTAATACAGTAAGGGAATGCAAAAGTAAGTAAATCTTGTGAGACGTAAAAGTGAACCACAGCACTCATCGCTACACCAGACAATATCTGCATGGTCCTGGACCTCTCTCCAGCATTTGACACGGTCTCACACGCCATCCTCATAAGGTGCCTGCATGAGATTGGCATCCAAGGACCCCCTCTTCATTGGATCTGCACATTTGTAACAGATAGAACACAATCTATCAGCCTGACACAAACTCCTCGAAAGTATGCAAACTCATCTGCGGAGTGCCTCATGGTTCATCACTGAGCCCCACCCCTTCAATGCATACATGATCCGTCTGGCCAATGTCATCCACACAGATGAAATCAACATCCTCTCCAACGCTGATGACACACAACTCAAACTCTGTCTCTCGAAAAAAGACCCTCAACACAAGAAACAAGTTCAGTGCCTGCGTGACTGAAGCCGCTAACTGGATGATAGTCAACTGTCACAAGCTGAACAACGACATTACAGCAGTTATTAACTTCAGCAAGAACACCTCACCATTGGACTCCAACTGGTGACCAGCCATAATCAGACCAACACTCAGAGCTCACACCAAGAACCTCGGAATAATCATTGACAGCAAACTGACCATAACCGTTTAAGTTGTAAGTCAACACCCTCAATGCACCCTGCTTCCAGGCCCTGAAGATACTGAGGAAGATCTTCAAATGGCTCCCAAACGGCTCCTGAAAAACTGTCACTCACGCTCTAGTCGCCAGTAAGTTGGACTACAAGAATACTTTCTTTGCCGGGATCATCAAGCAACTCACTAGAAAACTACAAATCATTCAGAACTTGGCAGCAAGACTCATTCTCAACTTCCCATACAGAACTCACATTACATCACACCTCAGAGAGTTCCACTGGCTCCCTAAAGCATGGAATGGCCACTCCCCTTTAGAGCCTCCTCTGCTCTTCTTGAAATCCGCAAAAAGCTAAAGACCTGGCTTTTCAATTAACCATCCTTGCATAGGCAGGGCTAAGCACGCACCTGCTCAGCGGAAGGATACACTTGCAGTGATAGTACGATTTACAAATACACATAACATAGCCAACATCACTGACATGAATTACCATCATGTTATGTACGCTCATTATTCACATAACAGTCAGCATTTTTGCCTGTAAAGTGAAGGACATTATCCAGTGGCGGCTGCTATTTAATGGCGGTGGGAAGGTGGGTCACGGGTGAGGGAAAACAAATTAAATAATCACTTACCTGTGTGCCGCCGCCTCTTGGTCCTCTTCTCCCGTTTCCAGGACCCCAGGGCAGAAAGCAGGAATAGGAAGCACCCAGGCTTCCAGGCTCCCCTAAGCCAATCACAGTGCTGTAATGCAGCCTGGTTGGAGAACATGCAAAGTGCGCATGATGGGTTGGCCCACCCGAGACGGCCGGCCAAACAATCATGCGTACTTAAGAGAGTGCGAACCACTCCTCCTCTAACTCCTCTGTGAGAGCCCAGCCCCACCCTGCTCCTACCCAGAAATAAAATGATAAAAACGAGTTATCGTTTTCTTTTTTCCTTTTTGACCTGCTCAGTGGGGCGACGCTCCTCCGCCTTAGCAGAGGAGCCGCCCTCACATTATCATAGGACTCAGTGGGGATTCGTTTCAGTGTCAATTTTTAATTACTGCTGCTTCTGAGATCTGGAGGGAAGGGGCGTAACACTGACCCCTGCGGCACAGGGGCCAAACTCTTATGGGGTCCCAATCCCTCAAGCTCCCCCCTCTCAGTCCTAAGCCATTTATATGAGATATGGGACAGCTATGGGTCCCTCGTAACATTCTGCAGGCGCACACATCATTTTGCATTGCACCAGAACCATTTTAGGGGGCAAACACTTCATTCACAAGGCTTATCTCTCATTCACTCTATCAATATCCCCCGTACCTCTCCTAGTTCTTCTGCCTATGTCACATCTGCAGCACGTTGAGGCAATCTTCAGGTGTATATTGCGCTTTACGTATCCCTTAGCACAGCACTGTGGATATCGGCTGCTAAGAGCTGACACCGGCAGCCATCTTGACTCGTCTGAGCCTTTGCACCCATCCAGACGCCCTCTCCATTTTCACAGCCCTACTTGGCACAGCTTTTGAACTTGTGCCTAGTTGGCACCCTTAGTGCTGCCCAGGCTAGTGACACCTGCTGCCTCCTATCTGATATCACAGCCTCTCTATCTACATCGCAGCCGGGCTTCAAAGGTCCAGAAATGGAAGTGGTGTCACGCTGCTGGCATGCCATCTACCGAAAGCATGGAAGGGCCCAGCATCCGGCCTGGGCAACAGACAATGGTGTCCCTATCTGAGCTCTCTATTTATACCTAAACAAAACAAAAGGTGTGGTGAGGTCAAGAGCCCCTCTCCTCTATGCTCCCATCCACCCTCCCTCCCTCGTCGCATTGGCCACATTTACAATATGTTTAGTACGCACACTGGGGTATTTTCACCTACATAAAAAGTCATAACCACTGTTTGGTATTAGGCGGCTGTAGCTTATTTTATTACATCAGCCGTAAACCCCTGAAGTAGCATGTGAAACACGACAATTTTGACTTGCGCCCAATACCTCGGGTACACAGTTTGACATGTGGATAATCAGACATGATAGGCATTAGGACTCTATGGAAGTGATGACACATCTTGCAGACTTTGACATCATGACAACATTGTAAGTCTTGGTTGAGGAAACAGTCGCACTCCTTTATTTATAGAAAGTAGTTTTCCTGGTAAGTAAACCTTTTTCATGGAAGTTGATCCAATGGTTTGGGTGCTGAAGAGGGCCACCTCCTGTCATTGAGGTGATTGATCCACAAAGAGATCTGACGATGGCGTCTTACACACCAGCTTCACAGGGATAATCCCCTGATGAAGGACTGGGCCCGAAATGCATTGGGGCTATGTGAAATTTCTGTGAAGCAACAGTTGTCATATACATGCCTGATGATGCACTAGGATGTACTAAAGATATGACCATTATGAAGCAACCTAATGGATACTCTACGATCTGATCATTATCAGTTGAATACATGAATCTTAACATTTTTTTAAATTGGCCCGACAATTCTGTAAAAGCGACTGGCTCGCACGGGAGTGCTTTAGATTTGGCTCTTCCCGTGCGAAGGGCACTCTTTCAGTTAACATTGTAAGTCTTAACATCTTGATCTGCATGGCGTAACTTCCTTTTTCTAACATCGTTGTCAAAATATATTCATCGTGAGCATTATATCATTTTCTTTACAATGTGGCATATCAGGGATTTAAAAGACTGACGCCAAATAACCAGGGAGAGCTTGCCATGATAAAGCTGGATCACAGGCCTCCCAGCAAACGAAGACACCATGATGTGAGCAACCCCAGGTAGAGCTGGAAGGCACAGGGTACCAGCAGACCCCCCACACATCAAGCCAGCCGGTAACCCACTTCAAAGTGAGTTTAGACCAATTTCTATTCAAGAGCAGGTGCCATAATCTTTTGTTTTGCCGCATTTTGGGCAAAATCAAACATTTCTGCTATGAAGAATCTTAGGGATGGGTGGTTGGGAATTTGCTGCTTTGGCTCAGACGAGAACAGAGACAAAGAGGGCTCAGTGAGGGTTGCCCCGGGCTTATGAGCCTAATGTCTCCCTTCCTGCCAAAGACCATCCCCCTGCTTGTGTTCAGGTGTTCCAGGCTACTCCTCCCTCCTTCCGGAAAGTCTCTTTCTCTCAGACAATCTACAGTCAATGCAACTCAAAGTAGAAAGATGCCCTGAGGGAGAGGGGGATCATGACCCTGCAGGGGGAAACTCTAAGCCAAACTCCTCCTGGGTGTAATGAAAACTATGGGCCAGTGTGTTAAACCCTCGGTGCAACTAAGGCCCTCACCTCGCTAATCGCTGGTGTAAGCTACAGAATCATTGTTCTTGGTCATGGAAGTAGACATGCTTAGGATCCTAGGGTGAGATTTACAGATGAGGGCTGTAGTTTCTACCCTTCTGGATGTGGAAACATTTATTGCTTGGGAGGTGGGATGGCAATGGTACATTGTATTCATCCAATGTGTCCTATTGACTGTAGAAACAATCCTGCAACCTCCAAGCTATGAGACTTTTATGATGACAAGTCTCTTCCTTTCATTTGTCAGTTCCAGGAAGGGGTGGAGCTTCAGCATGTCCACAACACAAGGTGAAAACTGCTACTTCCTGCAGCACACGATCAATTTGGAGAAGCAGGTGTTTATACAGGTATTATAGCCTGCTTGTGGCCTTGTTGCTCTACTGCTGGTGGAATAGGAACTTTTCGTTTTGGAACCAACCGGATATATGCTAGTCAGTGAGGATGTGACCAAAACAGTGAGTGGATGTGGTCTGGAATAATTGAGTGGAGCGGGTATTATTGCACCCGCTTAAAACACTACCGTACTACATTACCAAAAAGTTAGAGTTTTATCAATGTGTAATATCTCTTAATGACACCAGTCAGCAGGAAATTCAATATAGAATGTTTATGGAGCTAGATGGAAGATGCAAATGGCGGACTTAAAAAAAATTGCAGGTATTGCCAAGATACGTAGGTGAATCTAATGCTACCCTTGCTAAGCTATCCCTAATCCCACTGGCAGCTAGTCTTGGCCCTGACTACGGCTACCCCGGGCAGAAGCTGCTACTCCTAGATCCCCTTTGATACAACTGAACTGTTCCTTGATGCCCCTGGACTCAGGGGTTTGAAGGGAGCATAAATAAACCCTTCTATAAATAACTGCTGTTATTGCAGCAGAAATGATCATTCTAGAATATGGTCTCAATTTACTGGCTAAACATACTAGACTTTACATTAGATTTTAGTCGAAAAGTCATCTAACTTTTCTCACCACCTCAACTTTTACCTTCCCACCAGACACCTTCAATCTGCGTCCCAGGCAAGGGCACACCTCCCTCGCATCAAGAAGACCAGAAGCTGAGGGTGCTACTTCTCATACCTCGCAGCCAAGACCTGGAACTACCTACCGAAACACCTCAGAACCTCCCCCTCCCTCATGAACGTCCGAAGGAACCTCCAGAAGAAACGGGCATGATCTCCTCCTTCCCCCTCAGGCCTGCCCTACTTAGTGCTTGGATGCCCTCAGTGGTGATTAGCCCCACTCTACAAATTCACATAACATAGCATAACGTTACATGACAACATAACATAACTTGAAGCGTTTCTGGCAGAAATCCAATCGGCCATACTAGAATTGCATTATATCCAGTGGCGTCACTAGGGTTGGTGTCACCCGGTGCGGGTAACTCATGGTGTCACCCCCTCACGACTTATCCCATGAATCCGTGATGGACCTCCTCAAGGAGATGTATTCATCTGTGCGGCATTCCTTCTCTGCCCGTCCCCGAAAGTCCATCTGCCCGTCCCCGAAAGTCCACGAAAGCAAGCCGAGTCTTATCTAAATGCCTTTGTCCTCCCCCACAATAGTGCCGCCTGGGGCTGACCGCCCCCACCCCACCGCCCCACCCTAGCTACGCCACTGGGTGCCACTTACCAGCTGCAGGCTGCAGAGGAAGACAAGCGTGCACCTGGCACTGCAAAACCCCATGGACAGTGATGAAAATGGTGGGGCCGGGAGCCACATCACGTGATTGACGTTTCGAACGTCGTCTGGACGCCCACGTCGTAGCCTAATTGGACAATAATCTTGGCCGGCGACCGGGTAAGGTTCGACAGACAGTAATATTATTTAGCATTTTGGTGTCACGGACTCCGTGACACCAAAATGCAAAATAATATTACTGTCTGTCGAGCCTTACCCGGCCACCGGCCAAGATTATTGTCGACACGGACCGCGGTGTCACCCCATGCGATGGTGTCACCCGGTGCGGTTCGCACCCCCCGCACCCTCCTAGTGACGCCACTGATTATATCTAAGGCTCCCGGTTTTATGGTATTTATTTTTTTGCCATTTCTGTCTGTATTTATCCATATTTATTTTAGTGCTAATTTTATCTGTATTTATCCATATTTATTTTGGGTTTTGTGGAAAAACTAAGCTGAAATTAGTATATTTCCACATTCATTTAACCGATAAATATGCACTCATGGTTGAATGTCTTCCAGGTTTCAGTGCTGTGAACATCCGCCGAAGATAAATCAGTGAACTTATTTGAAAATAAGCAAATTTCAGTATCAACCTTGTGCATATCTAATGCTGTTAAAGCCTCTTTACTAAAATTCCTTTCTTTTTTAACCCCTTATCTATCAACCCATTCATCTATTGGCCTGGCAGTCATTGCAGACAGTATTTAGAATTACTCAAAGAGCAGCCCAATTTCCGTTTTTATCCACATTTAAAAATAAATACAGACAAGAAAATCAATGTTTTCTGTCTGTATTTATCTGTAAAAATGGAAAAAAAGGGAGCCTTAATTATATCCTATGGGGCTTGTAACACGGCAGGTAGGATATTCCCCACATTTTGACAGTTCTGGATCCACCAAGCTTTCAAACCCAGACTTTTAATTTTGTTACACAGACAATTCCTTGTTCAATACCCTATACGTTTTTATTGCTGCATTGCACCTGAAATTGTTTAGCAGGCCTACATTTTTCTGTACGTGAAGCTGAATTACAAGTGATTGCTCAATGGTTAGGTCACTATGACAGTGGAATTGCTGTCCTTTTAAGTCTGAAACTAAGACCTTCTCGTGAACTGTCTGAAACTGGTTCACTCATTAAATTATTTCTACAGGAATCTCTTTATCCTGAGCCCATTTTCTAAATATGTGTTCAGCACAGTGGTGCTGGATAATTATTTTGACAAGGTGTGCTGCCATCCATGTTTCATCAGTGAACTCATAGGGATTCTGAAAAATCCAAGCATCACGAAAAGAACAAGTGTTGCAAAAGAGCCACACCCATTCAACCAGAGAGTGGTAATGGTGTAGATTGTAGGTGGTGTTGCATTTAGCATCACACTATCCAGCGGCGGCTCCTCCGCTATGGCAGAGAAGTGTCGCCCCCGCCTCAAAACGCCAGGAAAGGACAAATAAAAAGATAATAAACACGTTTTATTATCGCTTTATTTTTTCTTTCCTGCCGAGTCTTGGTGGCGGGGCCTGGGGGGTGCCAGCTCTGAGGGGAGTGGTAGGTGCACTCCCTTCACTGCACATGGCGGTTTGGCCGGCTGTCTCAGGCCGGCCAAAGCGTCATGCACAGTGAAGCTCTCTCCAACCCCAGCTGCGTTGGTGGGCGGCAGAGAGCAGGCACAGGCTCCCAGTCTCCGTGGGAGCACATATCCCGAGCACTCAGGCCAATCCTCATGACATGAAAGCAGCCTCAGGATTGGCCGCAGTATAGTCTGGGAGCCTGTGCCTGCGAGGAGGAGAGGAGCAGAAGAGAGCAACGCGGCCAGCTGCAGGTACGTTTTTGTTTTTTAATTTATGTATTTTTCATTTTGTCCCATCCCGTCCCAAACCCTACCCCTCTCCCCAACCCGGCCGTCCGGCCCACCACTCCTCGACAACACTGGCTGCACTGACACTGTAACAAATATGTTACTAAAGCATGGTTGGCTAGCCACTGTCATTTAAAGGCAGCATGGTTCCCATTGAAATGGCCAGTAAATTTGCATGGACAAACAGTTTTAATGATAAAACTGTATAGCGCACAAACAATAATATGTGAAAATTGAGATCCAGGGAATATTTGTCATTTGTGCATCACCAAGTAAAGTGTCTTGATTTGTTTTGATCCTATTAAAATCTTTCGTTCCATCACACTTCAGAATTAGAAAAAAGAGGGTTTTATTTGTGCTTTTCTAACTATTCATTTATTTTGAAATATGTGTACAGTTATTTTAACGGTATCTAAATGTTGTTGTGCTGTAGAAGAAAAGAAGAAAACAACATCCTACAGCTTTTCCTTTCACACCAGCAAGATCCTCACAGTTCACTTTACAAAATCCTCACACTTTGCAGCAAGAGAAAGAAAGGTAAACACCAGGCTCCTTGTTAAAAGAATAAGCAGCAATCTGTCAGAAGACTGGGCTGACACATCACCTCTGCCTTTGAACACAGAGCTGATGTGACAAGATAAAAACAAAATTTACAGTCATCTTGGATGTCTAGCATGGCCATTTTAGGGGTGCTGCAATACTACCCGCACCCCGACTTACAGCATCTATGTTTAGCACCTACCCTGCCACCATGGGAGCATATGAACATTTAGCCAACCGGGATGCTCGATTGCTCATCCATCCAATGAGATTGCATTTTTGGGTGGCACAGCGTGCTCCTGTGCAAGACACTGGTGTAAGACACTGAAGGTGGAGGTCTAGTCTAGCTAATATAGCATTTCACAACCACTCACAGGATATGAGATTTTTATAAGAGGCCACAATCAATGTGTGCTGTGTTCTGAAGTGATAATGGATGTTCAATCAATATAGATCTAATGACAAACTGGTAGCAATTATCTCTGTAACTCCTGTTTCAACAATCATAAACAGAGAAGGTTTCTGAGAAACAGTAAAACCCAGATCAATGATAGGCCATGCTGTGTGCTCAAACACGTGACTTTCTGCACTGTAGAAAGTCGCGTGTCTTCGACTACACATATGGACATGCACCGTAGGAAAAAAGTAATCCAACTGAAGAAGTGAAAAGGATTTTAAGTTTGTTTTTGTATTTCCTCTGTGACTTTTCTTTTCTCATAAATTAAGCCCTTTTAGAAACTCCTGGAAAGTTATCTCTAACCTTCATGCTTCACTACATACACATGGTCTGTATGTATTTATACCAGACTAGGGAACAGCACTAAAAACCTCAGAGCAATCTCAGCCTCTAAACTCTTCGGCCATGAGCCCCTATGCCATAGGAGGACACATCGATTGGCAAAATGAGAACACCAAACAGGCCAGTTCTTCTTGGAGGTCATGCGAAGTCAAGCACACATGGGGTTCCAGCCTTACTGGCCTTCTTAGGAAATCTTCAAATTTCTCTGCAGGCCAGCCCAGTTCTGCTAGAACTATGCAGAAGCCAGTGGACCAATGAGCTCCTGTGTCAATTAAGCTGCTCACTTCACAGTGGATACTGTCAACAGGAGCCAATGAGTGGAAGTGTTTCATGCGTGTGGTAAGCTTAATCAATTGAGATTTATAACATGTGGCTAATCACCCGATAGGGTATCCAGGCGCTAGCAGGTTCCGGAGGCTCATTTGAACGGCCAAATCTGGAGGGCCCTTCTGAATTCTAGAAGGGAGGTGATGGTGCAGAGTTGCATCAGGTCTTTGCTGCCATGTGTGTGAAGGAGCGTCCTCCACTTCTGCTTAGGTAGATGTGGGGACTATGGGCAAGTGTTAGGGAGTGGAGCATAGTCTTCTTGATGGTTGGTGGAAATTCAAGCGGTGGTTAATGTAGGTGGGTCCTTGGTTGTATAGAGCCTTCTGTACATGGGTCAGCAGCTTGAATTCTGTATGGGGAGCCAGTGAGGTGTTATGTGGGTTTGTCGGGTAAGGTTGACGATGAGTCTGGCTGCTGCTTTCTGTATGGTTTGGAACATCTGCAGGAGGTGTGCAACAATTAATATGTAGAGAGCATTGCCGTAGTCCAGTCAGCTTGTGATGAGGGCCTGTATCACATTGCATCTCATGTGCAGAGGTAGCTACTTTCTCGTGTGCAGGGGTAGCCACTGGAAGATATAACTTACCATATGCAAAGTGAGGAAGCAGGTGAAGGAGATGGCGTTGATCTGTGATTTCACTGTGACCTTGTTGTCAATGATGATTCTGAGGTTACTGACATGGTCAGAGGGCGTACGTGCGGGTCCTTGGTCTGATGAACACCAGGAGTTGTTCCATGTGTTGCTGGTAGTGCCAAAGATCAGTACTTACATCTTGTCTTTGTTCAGCTGCAGACTGTTGTTCTTCATCCAGTCCGGGGAGCTTGTCATGCATCTGTGGAAGTTGGTTCTTGTGGTGGTGGGGTCGTAGGTGAGTGAGAGGATGAGTTGGGTGTTGTCTGCGTACGAAATTATGTTGAAACCGTGGGATCGGATGATGTTTGCCAGTGGGGCCTGCACTTCCAAACACCCTTCACATGCAAGTTATGTCTGTAAAAGGCAAGACTTAGGGGAGTTATGTGCTCTTTGCTGTGAGCATCAGACTTCCCCTACAAAGATTGTTTCATTTATTAATTTCCTGGTTTGGGCAGTGACAGCTAATCATAGACTAGTTGTCTAGCCTGGAACAAATCATCAACCGTCCCTTTAACGGTCTTCACTACATCATTAGCATATCTAAAGGTGACAGTATCATCCCTGTTCTCACATTGGTTCAAGACTTCAGTGGCACTCACCCAATCAGTGCTCCCTGAACCCCGTTTGAAACTGCTTTTGTTCTTTCCAAAGATTGCACAGCAGATTTTTGGCTGGAATCCATCGAGCTATCTGGTCCAAAATCTGCAAAAGAGCCAATGTACCAAGATTATAAACACATTATTTTCTCACAAGAGCTAGAACTTTGAGCACCTTGACATTTATAGGTTTGATTTCAATATCTGGTTCTTGATTGCACATTTTGTACCTTTGCACCAATTTCCTTGTACTTGTTTTTCTCTAAATTATTTGCATTTGACTGCATTGGTTTGACCATCACAGTGGATTGGATTGCAATTTTATTGGTACAGCTTTTCATACCCCTGAAGAAGAGCCAAGTGCATTAGCGGACTAGAAAGTGCAGCTGCCTAGTTGCTAAAGACTTCTTGGGGACATTCTGAAAGCTGACCTAAGAATGCATTCCGCCCATTTCTTACCATTTACTTTTTGGTTTGTAAGCCACATTTGCTTGCTTTCAATTTACTGATTTTATTAGTATTAGGCTATCCAGCATGTCTTTGTCCCTCCTGTTGAGCATACCCTATGTACTGTGTCTTCCATGAGTGCCTGCTTTCTGTAAACCTTTACATTTTTGTCTTATCTTGTCTTGTTTGCTGTGCATTTAAAGACAGAGGTTAACTGTCAGGCTTTGTTTTCTGAGGGAGCTTTCTGTTTGCTCTTCTTCTCTGAATTCAAAATGAGAGGATTCATGTGACAATCTGGGAGTGTGGAAGGAACGTTTTTTTTTCTAGCACACAACAAAATTTAAATGTCTGTAAATTAAATGTGCAAATCAATAAACTAGGTGATGCATTTCCACACATTATAGTTTCTGTGCGGTATAGTTTTGTCAGTAAAATTGTATATCTGTGCAAATTTAATGTCATTTTAATTGAAAATGTCCTATCTGTAATGACACTGTACTACCATGCCATGCATACTCCACTTTACGGCACCCCACTCTATAACACTTTACTCCAATCTGTGCCACTCTACGCCCCTCCTCCCTACGGCTCTCAACACCACTCCCCTTCATGCCACTCTACACTGCTCTACTCCACTTCACTCCACTCTACTCCACTCCACTCTACTTTACGCCACACTACTCTACTCCACTCCACTCTACAACACTTCACACTACTCCACTTTACTTCACTCTACCCGCCTCTGTGACACTTTTCTCCAGTCTATGCACTCCACTCTACGCTACTCCACTCTACACTACTTTGTTCTATGCCACCCCCCCTCTGTGACACTCCATTCTATGACACTTCACTCTAGGCCACTCTACTCTAAGACACTTCACTCTATGATACTCCACTCTAGTGTATGACACTGTGTGCCACTTTACTCTACGCCACTGTATGACATCCCGCTCAATCCCACTCTCCGCCACTCCACTCTACGACACTCCACTCTACGACACTCCACTCCACAACACTCCACTCTACGACACTCTATGACACTCTCTGCCATTCCACTCTACTACACTCTACAACACTCCACTTTAGGACACTCCTCTCCACTCTAGGCCACTTCACACCACTCTATGCCACTGCACTCTATTCTCCTCCACTCTACAACACTCAACTCTACGACACTCTACCTCATGCCACTCTAATACACTTCATGTCACTCTTCTCTACTTTACACCACTCTACGCTTCTCTTCTCCACTCTACGACACTTCACACCACTCTACAATACTCTACGACACTACACTCTACGATGACACTCTACTCCACTTTATGTCACTCCACTTGATGACCTTTCCACTCTACAACACTTTACTCTACCACACTCTACTCTACGACACTGCACTCCAGGACACTCCACTATACTTCATGACACTCAACTCCATGGCACTCCACTCTACTCCATGACACTTCACTGTACCCTACAACACTCTACTTTACAACACTCCTTTCTATGGCTCTCCACTCTAAGCCACTCCACAACCCTCTACACCACTCTAAGCCACTCCACTCTATGACTCTCTATCCCACTCTACACCACTCCACTCTATGACACTCTACTCCACTCTACACCACTCCACTCTATGGCACTTTACTCCACTCTACACCACTCCACTTTACAAGACTTAACTCCACGCCACCCTCCTCTATGCCACTACGTTTTTGTCATGCTGACCAGCAGCCACTCTAGTGTACACCATGATTAAAACACAGTGACAAAGTATTTAGCTCTTGCATACCCGAACCTAGTGGCTTTGCCAATACTTGTTTGGAAGGTTGCTTGATTTCAGTGTGGCCCATGTGGTTGCATTTGGGTATCATGCATTAGTGATGATATCATGTTGTCTTGCGTGATTAGCCTAACCTTTTATTATTTGTAAAAGGAGTAAGAGTTAGGCATCATGCATGTCATACGAGGTGATTGTTGCAAATTGATCTGCAGGTTGGGGTCACAATATTGTGTTTGAAATATCGACCTACAAAATATCACATCAGCAATATTGACTTACACTATTTCGGAATGATGAGTAGATCTGGAGTTAAGATTAGCAAGACCATTGTACTCCACAGTAATATACCTACCTGGACTACTGTACCCAATAGTACCCTATAGTAGTATACATACTTTGTGGGCAGTAGTCAATACTAGGAATTCAATATTTTTGTAGGTCGACATTAATGACCTCCATATTGTGATATACTACTAGTCTGCAATTCTTATAGAGCAGAGTTGGCCAAGGCACAAGATGTGTACCAGAGCCGTAATAAATGCGGAATGTAACTCCGGAAAAGACAGGTGACATACTATAGTGAATAAACCAAATACAGCCATCAACGTTAAATGACCTTGAGAGTCACACCACGAGTGAGGAAGAAATCAAATAGACATAAACTAGAGAAGTACAACCATAGTAGATATTCGTTAGCTATCCCCGAGTCACGTAAAATGTATGTGCCAGAATGCAATGGTTACAGACAACCAGATCAGGAACTCAATAGCATACCTTCAGGACTGATATGAATGAGAGCAGCCATGGGAGTGGATAGAGTTAAGCAAGATTGGTCTGTTTAAAATGGACAAAAAAGCATTTTAGGGAATGCTCTGGCTGTTGGCAATCAGCATAAAAGCCCTGTAGGCTCCACTCTACAGCTTATACAAAAAAGAAGATCTTCACGTCAACCTTGGTAACATGTTGAACACTTATGGCCCAATTAATATCTTGGTGGTATATATACTCTGTCGCAATGCATTGGAGTATACAAACCACTGAGATAATGGTCCACCTGCAAATTTAAAAGTGGGTGTATCATAGGTTTAATCACACCAAAGACTATTCGGTCTCCGCTATGATTAAACCCCTCTGATAGACCTGTAGCGTATGGGCCGTCGGAGGCAGACCTCTAATTCCATCGACCTAATTTGGATGGTCCAAATAAGACGTCAGTTTTCACTGCCCATTAATGCCAGTAAAACCCTTTCGGTAAGGGGTAGTGAAATCTACTAAATGCTACCCTCAACATGGCAGAGTACTGACATGGTGAGAGGAGCATTTTCTTTTTTGTTTTCAACACTTCGGGATTTTTTTTTAACTAAAAATGAAAACAGTTGGTGCGCGGCTCTGCCATGCCAATGGTTTAGAAATGACCGTCAGCTTGGTGATTATTTCTAAATTTGGCAAGCGGCACCTCCATTAGGGCACCGGAATAATTTACTTCATCTCCCTGATGGAGAAACGGGTCGCCCACCTACTTAGAAATTAGGCTCTTAGTTATTTGGCCCAAAGGATAGTATTTTTAAAGTGTTTCTGCTTGCTTGGGTTTTTAATTCTGTTTTTTAAAATTTTGTATCTTAGCAGCAGCAAAATGCACCCCGGAGTCGCTGTTGCACTTAATACATTTAATTTCTTTCTTTCATTTTACCCACAAGTGAACCGCGTGGCATACCACAGACTGAACTGCAAAAAGGGAGCCGCATTAAATTATTTAAAGACTCCGGCGATAAATGATCAAAGCTCCAACCATGAACTCTCCATGCTGTCGGCATGCGTTGGATACAAATCACTGTCGCAATGATCTAGTGGTTTGTTCTGAAACGACAAAGAGTAGCCGACACGTATGCGAAAGAGAATTCCGTGGCATTTACAGGTTGCCAACTTAAATGCACTGGGGGGTACATCCAGTAGTGACTGAGGAGGAACCCCTGGCTTGACCTGGTTATGGGCAGCTCTGAGAAGTGTTCTACTGAAACAGCCCAGAGCACAAGAGAAGCACAAGAGCAGTCTCTAGCAGTCGCTCAGTATTGTCAGTATGGGTGAATGCCTAATTTGAGCTGCTCTTTCCTCCTTTTCGTGGGAGAAATCAGCCATAAACTTTCTGCAGTCTTAGATAGGGAAAAGCAAAGTATTTACTTCCTTTCTGAACTCCAGATGTCCTTTCATGTGTCTTACCTTTGCTGCTTGGAGGTTCTAGAGTTTTGCTGCTGAGAATGATGTTCCACCAGAGATCTTCTTGTAGGAACAGCTGGATAAGTGACATGCCAGTCTAGAACTGCAGGTTATGTTCAGTGAGAAGAATTTAGCTTGGAGGTACCATGGGCCTTGCCTTGGCTAGTCCTGTGGATGTTGTTAGAGCTTGGAGGGCAGCGTGTCACTCAACTGCACTAATTTTATGTATTGATACTCAATCTTAAATTGAAAAAATCGGAGCAATGGTTTGAAAATCAACAAATTAAATTTGACATTAGCACACATACACAGAAAACAATTTACTGGCCTGCCTCTACTCAGGGCACAGAGAAGTACATGGTAACAACTAGAATAAAAAGGGGTAAATGAGCAGATATTGAAGAGGACATTAAAAATGTAAAAAGAGAAGAGAGACGGAAGTCAGGAGGTTTGAAAAGGTAGGCAAATGTGGACCTGATTAAAAAATAATCACACCAACAAAGGTAAAACTAAAAGCATTTGAATGTTTGTGTCTTTATGTTTTTCTGTCTTTTTCATCTAAAGTTGATTATATAGATATATATTCTCCTCCATTTCTAGGGGAAGTCCTGTTGTGTGATTTATTTTGAAGACTTACTCGGTAACAGCTGGGATTAATTTAAATCCTTCCTTGGGTTCTGGGTTTAAAGTACTGCACTCTTATCCGACTCAAAAAACATTGTTTCCTTGAAAGAAGCTGAACACCTCAAACAGGTCTATTGGAAGAGTTCCCTCTAAGCCACCACCCTCTAGAAGTGAGTTCAGTCTTGGGTTTTCAGTCAGTTATAAGTAATTCTGTTTGCAACTCAATGCTGCTCCAGGTACAGGAATCTTAGTAAACTCAGTGATTTAAAAAATAGACCTCGCGCTGTTATGTTATGATATTTTTAAAATGTTTCAGTGGATGGTGTTGAAAATTATTGAAATTTCAATAGGCCAGAAATCTTTCTGTTTAACCGGAAACATGTATTTTATTTCAGTTACTTTAACCCTTCTTTGTCAGTTTTGTAAGAACCCTGATTATGCCTTGTTTTTAAGACCTTCTATGACTTTTAATCTACACCCAAGATCATGTAACAAAATCCATATTTGAACAATACTGTCTCCCACCTACTCAGCTTCAAACATAATGTGTCTTTACATGGAAAAACTTTTTCAGGATCAGCGTTTATTACAATGTATTGACCTGAAGGTATGCTAAATATTTAGGCATATAAGAGAAATCTTTAGTTTTTCTGTATTGCTAAATTACTGTGGCATAGGAGTGTTTGATCTGGCAGATGTGGCTTTGTTATGTACTCACCTTCTTGTCATCATCCAGTGAAATGAATGAAGTTCCCTGGTAGCCATTTTATTTCTAATGGTTGGCTGGGATGCTTGCATGGTAAGGATAGAGCTCAGAAGGTAGGAAAACCAAGATGGCTGCCGCTAGCTACCACTTGTCATGAAGCAATGGGAAGAAAGAGAATGAAATGGTAAAAAGACCTGGAACATGGAACCTACATTGATAGAGTGATAGATCATAACAACAAGTGTCTATTTATCTCTCTATCTCTCATATATTATGGTCGCCATTGGGTAGTTATAGTTAGGATCATGTTTCCATCGAAAATGCCTTTTTTGGGTTGCTAATAACATTGGCGCCATTTAATGAATCTCCACAAACTATCCAAAAATGTATTACTTCTTGACTAGTTTGCACATGGTAAGTTTCAGAGTGATCCGTCAAGTAGCGGATTGAGAAAAAGGGTGTTCCAAAACACGTTATCCACATTCATTTTACCACAGTAACTTTAGACACAGCTACAGCCCAAACCCTCGAATGGATTTACACCAAATTTGGCAGAAATCTTGATCTTGGTCCAGAAAGAGTGTTCTTGTGTAAATCAGTTCAGTCGTTTTGGAGAAATTAAGATTTAAAAAATGTGTATATGTCACGTTGTGGAGGATCCGCAGAGCTGACAGATCTTATCCTGAGATCTGATTGGCTTCCTCCACCTTAATCAGGGTGGTGGCTGCCATCTAAGTCCAGAGTCCTAACCAAAAAGCAAAAAAAGACATAGAAGGGCAGGGTAGGGATAGCTTGACCCCCTAGACCCGGTGGTGGGGTCACAGAGGGACCCCTGCCTGGGGCCAAAACCATTGTTTAAAGAAATGTTGCAGAAAATGAATCTACAGCAAAAACATTTTTTAAAACACAAGCGCAGGCTCTCGCACCCTGTTTTATTAAATTAGCCTGTGGTGGACCTGGGTCCGGTGGGGCGGTGCATATATTACTTAAGGGGAGGGGGCACGCAGCCCCCCTTCCAGAGCCTAATAAGACCCGGGGACCCCACCCCTTGGGCCGCCTTTTTAATAAAGGGAAGGAGGCGTACCCACCCTGTGAGCCTAGAAGCCCCAGGACCCCATCCCAAGGGGCTGCATAAATACATGAAGGGAGGGGGCGCATGGCCCACCTCCCAGAGCTGAATTAGGCACCAGGGACCCCATCTTAAAGGTTCAAAAAGTAACAAATTGGGAGGGGGGCTGCACGGTCTCCAGGTCTTCAAAAGGCCCTGGGTAGCCCATCTCCCAGGGCTGTAACTTAAACAAAAGAGAGAGGAGCCACACAGCCCCCTTCTCTGAGCCTTTAATGGCCCCAGGGACCCCATCCCCTGGGGCCGGCTCACTTACTGTGTCCTGGGGGCAGTCACCCCAGGAATCAGTAGTTTTCCTGTCTGCACCGGCACAGGTAGGGAAACGTGGTCGCTCTCATTTGGTGGGAGGATTTTTGAATCTCTCGCCAAATAGGAGCAAAGACTTAGGGCCTGATTACGAGTTTGGCAGACAGGGTTTCTCTGTGACAAATGTGAAAGCTATCCTGTCTGACGTTTTACAATTCCATTATATCCTATGGAACTTGTAATGTGGTGGACAGGATTTCTGTCATGTTTGTGACGGAGTATCCCATCCCCCAAACTCATATTTTGGCCTTAAGTCTGCTCCCAACCATCAGGTGATTTAAAATTGCTCCCACAAGCTTGGAGCAGACTTGTGTTCTGTTTCTCTTCCCGCACTGATGAGGGCAGGGAAACTGAACGCATATTGTCCCGCCTGAAGGGAGCAACATAAATAGTTGCTCCCTGTGGGCAGGAGTAATGTCAGCTCTTGCACAATGTGGGGAGCTGTCCGGGGCTGCAGGGGCCTTGGGACTCCCCCCGTGCCCCCATAGTTGTGCTTGGTGGGTGACCTGGGTGGGCACCGGCACACCCATTTATAAATAATAGAAGCCCCAAGCCATGGGAACCCCTGGGCTAAAGTAGGATCGGGGAGGGGGAGCCGTGCAGTCCCCTCTCCTTTAAAATAAGGCACGGACCCAGAGGATGGCGTCTCCAGGGCCTAGAGAGGCACAGGAGGGGGGCTTTATTAATTACTAGACCATGGGAGGTGGGGTAGCCGGGGCCTACTAAAGCTCATGAGTGGGCCACCTGGGCCCCTCTTCGTTTCCATTGGCTTTGGACCCAGAAAATGGGGTCCCCAGGATCTGGTAAGTCTTGGGGGAGGGACATGTCCCCCTCCCCTTAGATGATTTCAGCCCGGGGAAATGGGGTGCCCAGGGCCTTTTAAGCCCCGGGGAGGGGGCTGCATGCCCCCTTTCACTTAATATATGTTTTGGGCCAGGGGCATAGGGTTCCTGGGGTCCAAAGGTCAACCCTACACTGCATCACCAAAGAAAGTCTCCGGCATGACGTTGGATGCCTGTGGGGGGTCTGGACCCGTGGCCAGCCCCCACCGCGCACGGCAGATGGCTGTGCACAGTAGGGGGTTGGTTGAATGAGAGGGGTTGTCCGCAAGGCCTGGTGGTCTATCACCCACTGCTCACAGCTAAAAGCCCTGTGCAGCGTGGGGTTGCCTGCCTTTGAGGGGGTTTGGCATTAAGGCCGTGCTCGGTGTGGGTGTGGTTGCAGAGCCTACCTGCAGGCCAGGCCCTGCGGACAACCCCCAACCACACACAGACAAAAGCCTTGCATGGCAGGGAATTGGCTTTACATATGTTATATTAAAAAAAAAAACGAGAAATTCACTGAAAAAATCAATAGGTTAAACTAATGTTATAATTAGGTGAAATGTTCAGTAACAACATACGTTTTGTTAATTAAATATAAGGGGAGTGCTCCTTTAAGAGTGGCCTTGTGCTATAATTATAGCAATAACACAGTGACTAATTTTTGCACCTCTGTACACCTAGACAGATCCCTCTTTACCATTTTAATTCTCAAACGTTATCACTTACATTCAAAGCCCAGGTCCTCCTATGGGCCTCAAGTTCTAATGCTCAACTGACACTAAAGTCTGGTGTTTACACTGACACCCAACACCTGTCTGAGTAAGCGCCCGGTCGGCTTTCCTGGAGCCTCCAAGGTTCCAAATCAGGAATCTGCCTCCCTCTCTCCCAAAACAGAAACTGGGCCTGTGATCTCTGAAGTCCATCTTGTCATCAGCTGTGCACTGCCCTAAACGTAGGCCAGCAGCCCTACTGCCCTATGGTGATCTGTAGCAGGCAGGGCCACTGGAACTATGCAATTGTGCCACCGTGGTGTTTGTTTGAATAATTCTGGATCTGCCACATTTTCCACATAATCCATCATCTGCTACATAATCTGCAGATTTTTAACCCCAAAAAATTGTTTATAACTTAAACGGTTCAAAAGTTACTAAAATCACAGTGGCACATGTTGCTGTGCAGTGGACGGTTCATTGCAAAGTTTGACTGGTCACCTTTCTGTTGCTTATTGCTATGTTTGGGTGTTAAACTGAGGTGCATCCTATGCCCATACAGTGTTAACAAGTGCAAAAATTACAAAATAATGAAGTAATACTATCCGAACATGTGCCACATTACGCCACATAATTTAAGTTTTCTTGCTGCATAATTTAGTCAACCCTGCTGCATAGTTTGCCCCTATCCTGCCGCATAATTCCAGTGGCCCTGGTAGTAGGATTGCTACACCGCCAGGACTATCTGTGAGAATATTAGAACAGGCTTCCACCGCCCATGGACAATCCAAAACAATCCGGGAACTGTTGATAGTGTATATAAACATGCACTCAGGGACGAAAATTTCCAGGAATAGCTTTAGTGGGAGTTGGCAACCGGAGCAGGGTTCGAGTGCGGCCCTGCTCTTGAGTTATGGTCATCTAGCACGCACAACTCCTTGGCATGAGACTTGGGAAATAAACTGACATGTTTTATAACTGTGGGTCATATTATCAAGAAACGGCGTTAAAATTATCGCCACTTTAGCGGCAGAAAACTGCAGCTAAAGCGGCGATAATGGGCTTGATAATATGCCCTGGAGAATTCCAATAGAAGCCCATGTTCTGGTGTCAACAAGGGCTTCTATTGGAATTCTCAAGGGCATATTATCAAGCCCATTATCGCCGCTTTAGCGGCAGTTTTCTGCCGCTACAGCGGCGATAATTGTAACGCCGTGCTTGATAATATGCCCCCTTGTCTTCTTAAGACACCAAGCTTTCCACACACCCTCTCTTCAAAGTAAGCCACAGTTAACCCTTACTGTGTTATTGTGTGTGACTTGCACACATTGCTGTAATTTGTGCACTATTACAGAGCCAACGTTTAGAGCTTTCTGACAGTTTAATAAGCTACAGTCAGGGCCACAGAAATTATGCGATTCTGAGGCTGCAGTGTTTTCCACATAACTATGGATTTACAAAATTAGCTGCATAACCTAGCACCTGCTGCAGAACCTGCAGATTTTATCAAAAAAAGATTTGGTTAATAGCTCAGTTGGATTAAAAGTTTCAAAAAATGTGGTGGGGTTCCTGTGTGGTGGCAGGATCTTGGTAAAGGTTGACTGGTCATCTTTTAGTTGTTTATTATGTATTTGGTTAATAATCTGGTGCCAATGGGGTACACATTATGCACAGAAAGTGGTTCCATGTGTAAAAAACACAAAATAATTAAACAATACGGTCCGAAATGTGCTGTATTAAGCACAATTTGCTTTTTCTTGCCGCATAATTTAGTCAACCATGCCACATAACTTGGTCCTCCCCTGCCTCACAATTACAATGGCCCTGCCCATAGTCTACATTGTTGTCTGCTCGAGCGCTATCTATAGGTAGACCTGCTTCTTTTTTTTTTTTTTAAATAGATTTTATTCGTCAACAAACACATAAAGTGCAGGCCCCTGAAGTCCCAGAGGTACCTGCCAAAGCATTGCAACCATGATATCATTGACCTTTTACATTAGTAGAATACTTAAAGATGCACTACATTTGAAAAACAAATCCCGTCCCCTGCCCCCCCAACTCCCGGATCCGCCCCCCGACCGCACTATACCATGACCAATAAACAGCATCCTGTATGAGCATAAGCTAGACAGTTCCGACCCTGAGCCCAGAGTAAGCCCTCCCGCCCCATGGGAACTAAAGGGACCCCTCCTCCCGCTCCTCCGGGATTGGCTCCAGGAGGATACCCCTGTAGTCTGCCCAATGCTTCCATATCTTATAATGTTTACGGGGACACCCCCTGGCAGCGAATATAGGGAGCTCCAAACCCATGCTAAAGTCCAGACCCCTCTTCCACACATTCAGAGAGGGAGCCACCGGAGCCTTCCATGCTCGGGCGATATCCCTCTTGGCCAGCGTAAGGCCCAACAGTAGCAAGTGTCTCTTATATATGTTTCCACCAATATCGTCCATGACGTGCAGAAGTGTCAACTTAGGGTCTGCGGGGAGATCCCAACCCAGCACCTCAGATAGGCAGGACAACACCCCTCTCCAAAAACGAGACAATGACACACAGAGCCATACCGTGTGATAGAAGGAGCCCTCCTCCCGCCCACATCGGAGACACTCCGGAGACGTGATCAGTCTAGCCCGCCAAAGCCTCCTACGGGTAAAATAAGCCCTGTGCAAGTATTTAAATTGAATGAGGCGTAGTCGAATAGCTATTGCTGCCCCCCGGGGCGAGGCCAGCGCCTTCATCCAGTCCATCTCATCGAGGGGCCCAACATCAGCCTCCCATTTCCCCTTTAGATGCTGGAGCGAGGGGGAACTCTGAATGACGAGTGTTCTATATATCTTGGAAATTTTCCGCTCTAGAAGGTCCACCATGAAGAGCTTCACTTCCACTGGGCTAAACTCGGCTATGGAATCCAAGCCCGCTAGGCTAGGGGATAGTGCATGACGGAATTGGAGGTACCTGTAGAACTGTGTCCGGGGCATGCTGAATTCTTGTTGTAGATCCTGGAAGGACTTCAGGGCACAGTCCCGTACCACATCGCCTATTGTGGAGATGCCTGTCCGATCCCACCCCTCAAACCCGGACAGGGCCACCATCTGTGGTAATCGCCCATTGTGCCACAAGGGGGGTTTCCCGCGTGAGCACGTTCCACCACCCAATTCGTGTCAGCGCCTGGCGCCAAATCTGAAAAACTACCAGCGTCGCCGAGGGCAAGCGTGACTGGAGCGGGGCGGATTATAACAGGGTGTGTATCGTGTATGGAACCATGAGTCACCGCTCCACCGCGTAGGCCGGATACCCCCTGTCCCCATACCACCACTCATTCAGAACTAGCAGGTGGGAGGCCTGATAGTAGGAAAGCATATCCGACGTAGCCAGTCCCCCTTCATACGTTGAAAGGAAACACGTCCGCAGGGCCACCCGAGCCGCCCCACCCTCCCACAGGAACTGACCCAAGTTCGAGTTCACCCGACGTAACCAGCCCGGTGGAATCGTATACGGATGATTCTGCAGCTGGTACAGAAGACGGGGAAGGGCCACCATCTTAAAAATCGCAGACCGACCGAATATAGTGAGCGGCATACGGGCCCACAATTTGATGTCTTGGCAAACGCGCTCCCACACGGGCACCACATTACGCTCCCAAGAAACCGCCGGGGTAGTTGATAAGAACACCCCTAGATACCTGAGTCCCCCCACCGCCATCCGCACCGTGGAGGCCCACTCCTGCAACTGGGTTGGACCCCCCAATACCCACAGGGTAGACTTCCGGGGATTCATGAAGAGACCCGAAGTCTCACCGAAGATCTGCATGATACGGAGTATCCGGGGCCCCATGCGGTCAAGGTCCGCCAGAAAAAAAAGGACATCGTCCGCATAAAGAGCAATGCGATCGACCAGTCCATTCTCCCACTCAAAACCGGAGATTTGTGCGTCTATCTGCACCCAGGCTGCCAAGGGCTCCATAGCCAGGGCAAACTGATATGGGGACAAGGGACACCCCTGGCGTGTTCCACGTTGTACAGGGAAAGTCGTTGAAGTCACCCCCGCTACCCTGACCGAGGCCGTAAGCTCCGTATATAGAAGCCGCACGTAGGATATGAACCGTGGACCAAAGTTCAAGCGTTGCAGCAGCAGGAACAGATATCGCCAGCTGAGAGAGTAGAATGCCCGATCCTTGTCCGCCAACAACAGGGCTGCTGGAACCCCCAACCGCTGTACCTCAGTAATCACAACATGGGCCCGCCGAATATTATGCCGCGTAGCGCGGGATGGCATAAACCCCGCCTGATCCGGGTGAACCAACTAGGTAATGTATGGTAAGAGGCGGTTGGCCAGGGCTTTCGCCAGGATTTTGGCCTCCACGTTGAGGAGGGAGATCGGACGATATGAGGCGTGCTCCTCCGGGGGTCTGCCTGGTTTGTGGAACACCACAATTTCAGCGTGCCTCCAGTCCCGAGGTAACAATCCACAGTCTCGAGCCTCCTCCACCACCGCCGTGTAATGTGGACCCAATTGGAGGAAGTACTTCTTGAAAAATTCACTCGGGAACCCATTTGGGCCCGGGGCCTTGTCCGGGTTGAGGCCACCCAGCGCCTCCCCAAATTCCTCCCCTGTAAGCGGTTGATCCAATTTAGTCCTAGCTGCCTCTGATAAGGCCGTGATAGGGTGATCACGTAGGAACCGCTCTACTTCCGTTTCCGTGAGGCATTCACGGGGACTATATAGGCCTGCATAGTACGTAGCAAAGCTATTAGCGAGCGCACCTGGGTCCGCAAGAGGCGTGCCCTCCGGGTCTACGATCCCTGGGAGATCCTGGGTATGATGCACACCCTGACACAGCCTGTGTAGCATTGCGCCTGATTTATCCCCCCATTGGTACACCCGACTCCTGGTGGCCAGCCAAGCCTGGCGTGCCTCGTCTAGCAAGAGAGAGCCGTACGTCTGCTGTGCGTATAGTAGCCGCCGGCGGGACACCTCCCCCTGTCCTCCCGGCCCCTACGCTCCAATTCCGCAACCTCGGCCTCCGCTTGAACCAGCCCCGCTCGGCGCTCGCGGCGGGCCGCTGCGCAGTATGAAATATCCGCCCCGCGAAGTGTCAGCTTCAGCGCCTCCCACAACATATCTGCCCCGGACACGGATCCCACATTCAGTGTCAAGTATTGATCTAATGCATTAGTCATGTGAGCCCTATAGTCGTTTTGTTGCAGGTGCCACACCGAGAGCCGCCAACGAAACGGCCGCCCCGCGCCCCCCATCCGTAGGACCGCCAACACTGGGGAATGATCCGAGAGCCCTCGCGGAAGAATCTCCGCCTCCTCCAAACGGGACACCGCGGCCCCGGAGAGGAAAATGTAGTCGAGCCATGTACCGCCGACAGGTATGTATATTCGCAGGCAGTGCTATGGCAGCGCCGCCAGGCATCCACCCATACTAGGCCCCCGACCAGCGCATTGAGTTTTGTCGGCCCACACTCCCCTTGCCCTCAGCCCCCCGACTGTCGGTCTCTGGGCAGATCCATCACGTTGTTCCAGTCTCCCCCTATAATCCCCAGAGCCTCTGGGATGTCCGCCCAGTGCGCCATGAGTTGTTCAGCAAATGTCCAGGACAGGGGAGGGGGGGCGTATACGCTACCAAAAACTACCTGTTCCGCCCCTATCTGCCCCAGAGCAAAGATATATCTCCCATGTGTGTCTGCCCAAGTCCGGTGATGCGTAAATGGGACCCGCTTATGTACCAATATGCCTACACCCCTGGAACCCTGAACAAACCCCGAATGAAATACTTGTGTATAGCCATAGCGCTGGAGGCATAGGACTTTCGTCCCCAACAGGTGCGTCTCCTGTAGGAGCAGTACATCCACCGCGGCCCTCTTCGCGTATTGCAGGATAGCCCCCCTCTTGATTTTGTCTAGGGCACCCCAGACATTCCAACTCAACACTTTAATTGTGGCTACTCGCTCACTAGTCCCCCGGGAATCTGCCGCCATGGGAGGAATGACAATGGTATGATAGCAACAAAGAGACCCCGGCGTCTGTCTCTGCCCATGCCCAGCTCTGTACATAAGTGCGGTCAACACCCAACCCAAAACCCCCACTACCCAACACCCCCCCCCCAACCCCGCCTCCCCCACCCCATACCTCACAAACGCTGAAGTACCTGTTGCGGTGAGAAACATCCCAAGGCCCCAACCGTGAACCTCAGGAGTTCCCAACCAATGGATCCCCAACTTGCCTCCCACAACTAAAACACAGAAACCCCACCCGCAACCTGCTACGATGGTATCTGCCCTTCACTCCGTTCTCCGGGGCCGAGGCCACCCCGCGCACCAGGAAAGTGAAGCAGCCATCCCATGAGGCAAAGGCAAACAGAACCCGGGCCCATGGAGCTCCCGGGCCCTCAGGAACCAGACGGCGGATGACCAGTCTCCGAGCCAGCCCTACACCGGGCCCCCCCGGGCATATTGCGATGGCGGGATCTGGAACGCCATTGTCTCTGTGAATTGGTTCCCGCCGCCTCATTCTGGGATGAGTCCGATTCCCTACCCGGGGGTGTATGAGGACGCAGCTTTACTGTCTCATCCGTCCATTTGAATACGTCCTCCGGCGAATCAAAGAACAATGTACGAGACTCGTAGACAACCCTCAGGTGAGCAGGATAGAGAAGGGCGTAGGATAGATGTAGCTCTCGCAGCCGAGCCTTAGCCGCCAGGAAAGATTGACGCTGCTGTTGGACCATGCGTGTGTAATTCGGGAAGACAAGGATACGGGAGTTTTCAAAGTGAAGGGGCTCCTTCTCTCTGGCGTGGCGGAGAATAACATCCCTGTCGTGGTAGTTAAGGATTCTGGCAATGACTGGCCGCGGACGGGCCCGCACCGGCGGCTTCTGGATGAGTGCTCGGTGCGCCCGCTCCACCACGAAGCAGCGGGACAGCGAGTCAGGCGGGAGCCAGCCCTCCAGCCATTGGGAAAGAAAGCGCTCCATGCTACTCCCCTCGCAGCCTTCCGGGAAACCCACAAAGCGCAAGTTGTTTCTGCGGGCCCGCCCTTCTGTGTCCTCGACCCTGTCCGCCAGACCCCGCTGGGTCGATTCCAAGGCCGCCACTTGCTTCCTCAGCGTCGCCACCTCATCTTCCACTTCCGACACCCTGGTTTCAGTCTCTGTGATGCGGGCAACCGCGTTGCGTAGATCCTGGCGCAGCAGCATCACATCCGAGCCAACTGCCCCAATCTTGGCATCCAGCATGTCCTGGGACTGCGTAATAGCTGCTAGGAGGGCAGCGTTGTCCAGTGGCGCCACCGAGGAGCCCCCGCGGCCGCCCCGGCCACGCCCGGGCCCGTAAATTTATCAATCGCCCCTTGTTTCGCCGCGCCTCCGCCATGTTTGTCCTTGGTCATTGTCGCAGACCTCACTCCTAGGCCACGGCCGCTCAAGACCCGGCGGACCCGAGGGTAGGTCGCCTCCGCCGCCTATGATGCCGCCTCCGGGATGTTGCCCCTGCGAAGAGTCTTAGGCGCCAAATGTCCGGTGAGAGCCGTAGGCATCAGGGTCCTGACCACCCCGCCCCAGGCACCCAGCCGCCGTCGCCTGGTCCACGGGTCCCCGGCCTGTTCCGGACTAGGCCCAATCACCGCCAGAAGGATCCGGCCGCCACCTCTCAAATAAGGCCCCGGGGCGGGCGCGACGTCCGCACCCACCCAGCCAGCCAACCGAAGCAGGTCCCTCTGTCTCGGGGGTCCAGGAAGCTGCTGCCTGCCCTGACCGGGCCGGATTACTGTCTGTCCGTCCCTGCCGCCCCCAACAGGTCTCCTCACCCCCGAATCTCTGGTGCAATGGGGGGGGGAGGGGAAAGAGAGCGCGGTGCCTGGAAAGCCGGGGGGCGACACTGGTGCAAGGCCCACTGCCCGGCCAGAACACTCACCGCACCTCTCCACCACTCGCGCTACTCAAGGCCAGGACGCCCCAGGAATCCTCCGCAGGTTCCCTCCAGGCTGGCTGAGCCGTCTCTACCCAGGGCGCTGCTCCGCCGCCACCGTCTGGCCACCGCTGGGCTCGATGTGGGTCTCCACCGCGGCTCCGCGTGCGACTGCCAGGCCCCGCCTCTCCTCGTACTGGAGACCGGTGCGTCTCCTGTAGGAGCAGTACATCCACCGCGGCCCTCTTAGCGTATTGCAGGATAGCCCCCCTCTTGATTTTGTCTAGGGCACCCCAGACATTCCAACTCAACACTTTAATTGTGGCTACTCGCTCACTAGTCCCCCGGGAATCTGCCGCCATGGGAGGAATGACAATGGTATGATAGCAACAAAGAGACCCCGGCGTCTGTCTCTGCCCATGCCCAGCTCTGTACATAAGTGCGGTCAACACCCAACCCAAAACCCCCACTACCCAACACACCCCCCCAACCGCGCCTCCCCCACCCCATACCTCACAAACGCTGAAGTACCTGTTGCGGTGAGAAACATCCCAAGGCCCCAACCGTAAACCTCAGGAGTTCCCAACCAATGGATCCCCAACTTGCCTCCCACAATTAAAACACAGAAACCCCACCCGCAACCTGCTGCGGTGGTATCTGCCCTTCACTCCGTTCTCCGGGGCCAAGGCCACCCCGCGCACCAGGAAAGTGAAGCAGCCAGCCCATGAGGCAAAGGCAAACAGAACCCGGGCCCATGGAGCTCCCGGGCCCTCAGGAACCAGACGGCGGATGACCAGTCTCCGAGCCAGCCCTACACCGGGCCCCCCCGGGCTTATTGCGATGGCGGGATCTGGAACGCCATTGTCTCTGTGAATTGGTTCCCGCCGCCTCATTCTGGGATGAGTCCGATTCCCTACCCGGGGGTGTATGAGGACGCAGCTTTACTGTCTCATCCGTCCATTTGAATACGTCCTCCGGCGAATCAAAGAACAATGTACGAGACTCGTAGACAACCCTCAGGTGAGCAGGATAGAGAAGGGCGTAGGATAGATGTAGCTCTCGCAGCCGAGCCTTAGCCGCCAAGAAAGATTGACGCTGCTGTTGGACCATGTGCGTGTAATTCGGGAAGACAAGGATACGGGAGTTTTCAAAGTGAAGGGGCTCCTTCTCTCTGGCGTGGCGGAGAATAACATCCCTGTCGTGGTAGTTAAGGATTCTGGCAATGACTGGCCGCGGACGGGCCCGCACCGGCGGCTTCTGGATGAGTGCTCGGTGCGCCCGCTCCACCACGAAGCAGCGGGACAGCGAGTCAGGCGGGAGCCAGCCCTCCAGCCATTGGGAAAGAAAGCGCTCCATGCTACTCCCCTCGCAGCCTTCCGGGAAACCCACAAAGCGCAAGTTGTTTCTGCGGGCCCGCCCTTCTGTGTCCTCGACCCTGCCCGCCAGACCCCGCTGGGTCGATTCCAAGGCCGCCACCTGCTTCCTCAGTGTCGCCACCTCATCTTCCACTTCCGACACCCTGGTTTCAGTCTCTGTGATGCGGGTAACCGCGTTGCGTAGATCCTGGCGCGGCAGCATCACATCCGAGCCAACTGCCCCAATCTTGGCGTCCAGCATGTCCCGGGACTGCGTAATAGCTGCTAGGAGGGCAGCGTTGTCCGGTGGCGCCACCGAGGAGCCCCCCGCGGCCGCCCCGGCCACGCCCGGGCCCGTAAATTTATCAATCGCCCCTTGTTTCGCCGCGCCTCCGCCATGTTTGTCCTTGGTCATTGTCGCAGACCTCACTCCTAGGCCACGGCCGCTCAAGACCCGGCGGACCTGAGGGTAGGTCGCCTCCGCCGCCTATGATGCCGCCTCTGGGATGTTGCCCCTGCGAAGAGTCTTAGGCGCCAAATGTCCGGTGAGAGCCGTAGGCATCAGGGTCCTGACCACCCCGCCCCAGGCACCCAGCCGCCGTCGCCTGGTCCGCGGGTCCCCGGCCTGTTCCGGACTAGGCCCAATCACCGCCAGAAGGATCCGGCCGCCACCTCTCAAATAAGGCCCCGGGGCGGGCGCGACGTCCGCACCCACCCAGCCAGCCAACCGAAGCAGGTCCCTCTGTCTCGGGGGTCCAGGAAGCTGCTGCCTGCCCTGACCGGGCCGGATTACTGTCCGTCCGTCCCTGCCGCCCCCAACAGGTCTCCTCACCCCCGAATCTCTGGTGCAATGGGGGGGGGAGGGGAAAGAGAGCACGGTGCCCGGAAAGCCGGGGGGTGACACTGGTGCAAGGCCCACTGCCTGGCCAGAACACTCACCGCACCTCTCCACCACTCACGCTACTCAAGGCCAGGACGCCCCAGGAATCCTCCGCAGGTCCCCTCCAGGCTGGCTGAGTCGTCTCTACCCAGGGCGCTGCTCCGCCGCCACCGTCTGGCCACCGCTGGGCTCGATGTGGGTCTCCACCGCGGCTCCGCGTGCGACGGCCAGGCCCCGCCTCTCCTCGTACTGGAGACCGGTGCGTCTCCTGTAGGAGCAGTACATCCACCGCGGCCCTCTTCGCGTATTGCAGGATAGCCCCCCTCTTGATTTTGTCTACGGCACCCCAGACATTCCAACTCAACACTTTAATTGTGGCTACTCGCTCACTAGTCCCCCGGGAATCTGCCGCCATGGGAGGAATGACAATGGTATGATAGCAAAAAAGAGACCCCGGCGTCTGTCTCTGCCCATGCCCAGCTCTGTACATAAGTGCGGTCAACACCCAACCCAAAACCCCCACTACCCAACACACCCCCCCAACCCCGCCTCCCCCACCCCATACCTCACAAACGCTGAAGTACCTGTTGCGGTGAGAAACATCCCAAGGCCCCAACCGTGAACCTCAGGAGTTCCCAACCAATGGATCCCCAACTCGCCTCCCACAACTAAAACACAGAAACCCCACCCGCAACCTGCTACGGTGGTATCTGCCCTTCACTCCGTTCTCCGGGGCCGATGCCACCCCGCGCACCAGGAAAGTGAAGCAGCCAGCCCATGAGGCAAAGGCAAACAGAACCCGGGCCCATGGAGCTCCCGGGCCCTCAGGAACCAGACGGCGGATGACCAGTCTCCGAGCCAGCCCTACACCGGGCCCCCCCGGGCTTATTGCGATGGCGGGATCTGGAACGCCATTGTCTCTGTGAATTGGTTCCCGCCGCCTCATTCTGGGATGAGTCCGATTCCCTACCCGGGGGTGTATGAGGACGCAGCTTTACTGTCTCATCCGTCCATTTGAATACGTCCTCCGGCGAATCAAAGAACAATGTACGAGACTCGTAGACAACCCTCAGGTGAGCAGGATAGAGAAGGGCGTAGGATAGATGTAGCTCTCGCAGCCGAGCCTTAGCCGCCAGGAAAGATTGACGCTGCTGTTGGACCATGCGCGTGTAATTCGGGAAGACAAGGATACGGGAGTTTTCAAAGTGAAGGGGCTCCTTCTCTCTGGCGTGGCGGAGAATAACATCCCTGTCGTGGTAGTTAAGGATTCTGGCAATGACTGGCCGCGGACGGGCCCGCACCGGCGGCTTCTGGATGAGTGCTCGGTGCGCCCGCTCCACCACGAAGCAGCGGGACAGCGAGTCAGGCGGGAGCCAGCCCTCCAGCCATTGGGAAAGAAAGCGCTCCATGCTACTCCCCTCGCAGCCTTCCGGGAAACCCACAAAGCGCAAGTTGTTTCTGCGGGCCCGCCCTTCTGTGTCCTCGACCCTGCCCGCCAGTCCCCGCTGGGTCGATTCCAAGGCCGCCACCTGCTTCCTCAGCGTCGCCACCTCATCTTCCACTTCCGACACCCTGGTTTCAGTCTCTGTGATGCGGGCAACCGCGTTGCGTAGATCCTGGCGCAGCAGCATCACATCCGAGCCAACTGCCCCAATCTTGGCGTCCAGCATGTCCCGGGACTGCGTAATAGCTGCTAGGAGGGCAGCGTTGTCCAGTGGCGCCACCGAGGAGCCCCCCGCGGCCGCCCCGGCCACGCCCGGGCCCGTAAATTTATCAATCGCCCCTTGTTTCGCCGCGCCTCCGCCATGTATGTCCTTGGTCATTGTCGCAGACCTCACTCCTAGGCCACGGCCGCTCAAGACCCGGCGGACCCGAGGGTAGGTCGCCTCCGCCGCCTATGATGCCGCCTCCGGGATGTTGCCCCTGCGAAGAGTCTTAGGCGCCAAATGTCCGGTGAGAGCCGTAGGCATCAGGGTCCTGACCACCCCGCCCCAGGCACCCAGCCGCCGTCGCCTGGTCCGCGGGTCCCCGGCCTGTTCCGGACTAGGCCCAATCACCGCCAGAAGGATCCGGCCGCCACCTGTCAAATAAGGCCCCGGGGCGGGCGCGACGTCCGCACCCACCCAGCCAGCCAACCGAAGCAAGTCCCTCTGTCTCGGGGGTCCAGGAAGCTGCTGCCTGCCCTGACCGGGCCGGATTACTGTCCGTCCGTCCCTGCCGCCCCCAACAGGTCTCCTCACCCCCGAATCTCTGGTGCAATGGGGGGGGAGGGGAAAGAGAGCGCGGTGCCCGGAAAGCCGGGGTGCGACACTGGTGCAAGGCCCACTGCCCGGCCAGAACACTCACCGCACCTCTCCACCACTCGCGCTACTCAAGGCCAGGACGCCCCAGGAATCCTCCGCAGGTCCCCTCCAGGCTGGCTGAGTCGTCTCTACCCAGGGCGCTGCTCCGCCGCCACAGTCTGGCCACCGCTGGGCTCGATGTGGGTCTCCACCGCGGCTCCGCGTGCGACGGCCAGGCCCCGCCTCTCCTCGTACTGGAGACCGCGGCTCACAGCGCCACACTAGGCCTGAGGGCGCCGCTCGGGTGTCTGGCGGTTCGCGGGGGACTCCAGCCCTCGAAAGTCGCTCGGGCTGCCACCGCTGTCCACCGCACCCCACTGCCATCACGCAGGGCACCCCAGCCCTGGGGAATCAGGATAATATGCAGGATATCTGTCACGGGCGGGCGGGAGCCGACTCAGAGCCCGTCCACCATCTTGGCTCACCAAGCCACGCCCCCTGCTTCTGGTTTTGCCTGAGCATGTAAAGATTTGTGTCAATTTTTCAAATCTTAGTCTTGCATAGGGCACTCCAGTGGTGATTAAATCTAAAACAGATTTTTTATTTTTATATATAGGGAAATTTGCTTCACCATAAATGGGCAGACCCTCCATGCCCATCCACCTATGATGAAGCAATGGTCCTAGAAGCTCCTGGAAGTAAGTGCCCTGGTGCTCATGAAGCTTGGGACCATGTATATTCTGTAAACAAAGAGCCTATTGTATTGGGAGCTCTGAAGTGTGAATATTCTGGTTGCACAGACCATGGAAGCTCTCTGAGGACTGGAATGCAGATGTTCTAGAAACTCATTCCAGAATGTTCTGGAAGCATTGCTCTTGGAATGCATTACAAACATGGCTGCCCAAACCTAAGGATCAGGAGTTGGTTCTAGGATGTTAAGAAAGCAGACATTTGTAAGTATTCCCAGACCTCCAGAGTTGAATAGTATAGTGCAGTCTGCTAGTGATAAGATTATACATCTCTAAAGAAAGCCCTGCAAAATTTGAATTTCCCCCTAAAGGAAAACTTATACGGCTTGTTGAAGACAGAAAAGAAATTAAAATTATACCTCTTCACCTGTGGCCGGGGCCACTGAAATTATGCGATTCTGCGGCTGTGGGGTTTTACTCAAAATTATGTATTTCCCACATGTGCCACAGAATCCAACAACTACCACAAAACCTGCAGATTTAAAAAAAAAATCAAGCTCAAATGGATAAAAATGTATTAAAATTACGGAGAGCTGTGTTGCTGCTCTGTGGGAGGGCCTATGAATAGGTTGACTGGTCACCTTTCAGTTGCTTATTAATGTGTTTGGATGTTAAACCGGTACTAATGAGGTGAATCCTGTGCCCAGACACTGTTAACATGTGAAAGAAGCATTGGCAAAGCCAAGAGGTCTGGCGCTGGCTGCCAGCCTTTTGACCTTGGCAATTCTTCTTTTGTTCTGTCATCGTTTTAGCGAAACATTATTGTTGGGGAAGCTGCCATGAATGTATAAAACATTGAGTGAAGCAAAAGTATTTTTTGTCCAAAAAGGCGCGCATTACCATAGTAGTCCCTAGCACTAAAGGGAACTAGTTTGTGCGTAGATGTGGTCCTTGTGCAAGGGAAGCAAATTGTAACTTACAGTGAAGTCAGACAACGGCTGAAGTGGGATGCAGGTGTGAGAAATGTAAATGAAACAATTAACAGATTTATAGATGAAGTCTATACCCTATAATTCACTATGTTATACACATAATTTGAGTAAAATCAAAAGGTCCATCTAACACCCGACCTAAAAAAGCCAATCAATCTGGTGTTGGTTGACAGCCTCTTGCCTTTGTTAATGCTTTTTTGTAAATCTTTATTACAAAAAAATGTCGGACCGTTCGTTCCAGGTCTGGGATGGCAACTCCCGCTCTGACTCTCTTCCTTTGACAAGTGGGGTTCCCCAGGGCTCCTCACTTAGTCCCACTCTTTTTAACGCATATATGGCCCCTCTGGAGGATGTAGTTGCCCCCTATGGCATCAAGATTGTGAGTTATGCGGACGACACACAATTGGTCGTCTCTCTCTCACATCTTGATCAATGCCCAGATAATCTTTTGCACTGCCTCCAGAAAATCCATCTCTGGATGTGCGAGTCCTCACTCAAACTTAATGGGTCCAAAACAGAAGTTATGCTGATGGGGAAGAAGTGGTCAGCAATTCCATCATCTGTCTGGCCCGATATTATGGGTGAGGTTCCCGCCTCTAAGAAAGAAATTAAGAGTCTTGGGGTCTGGCTCGAACCGGACTTATCCATGAAAACCCAGGCAACTAAAACAGCTGGAATCTGCTTTGGACTTATGCGGTCAGTCCGCAAGATCCTTCCTCTGCTTCCCCTTCAATCCAGGAAACTCTTGGTTCAAGGACTGGTCCTTGCACGATTGGACTACAGCAATGCTGTCTATTTAGGAGCCCCTGAAGCTACTCTGGGCAAGCTTCAACGAACCCAAAATGCGGCGGCCCGGATGCTGATGGGTCTTCCGTCCAGAACCTCTGCCAGATCTGCGCTTAAGGCTCTGCACTGGTTACCAGTGCGAGAGAGGATCGAGTTCAAGGCAATGTGCATCTCTTACAAGCTCCTCAATGTACAAGGTCCCCTGATCTTAGGAGATATGGTCACCCCGTACAAAGCTTCTAGATCTCTGCGCTCGGACAATGAGCGACTGGCAATTGTCCCTAGGTTTAGGAGGGTGCGTGCTGGAGGCCGTCGCTTCTCCGTAAAGGCAGCCACTCGCTGGAACTCGCTTCCCCGCAGCTTGCGGTTGGAACCCTGCTACCTGCGTTTTCGCAAGCAGCTTAAAACTCTGCTTTTCCCTAAATAAGTTTTCCCTCCCCTCTTGACTAATCCAAGCTCTTACAGCGCGGGGATGCCTCTGGGTCACCAGGCGCTTTACAAATCCTTAAATAATAATAATAATAAATACATAGAAACGGTTGAAACGATAGATAAATAGAGAGACTTGGAAAACAGAGAGAAAAGGTTCACAAAAGCAGAGAGGGTTGTAAAGCTAGATAGATAGATAGATAGATAGATAGATAGATAGATAGATAGATAGATAGATAGATAGATAGATAGATAGATAGATAGATAGATAGATAGATAGATAGATAGATAGATAGATAGATAGATAAATAGAGAGACTTGGAAAACAGAGAGAAAAGGTTCACAAAAGCAGAGAGGGTTGTAAAGCTAGATAGATAGATAGATAGATAGATAGATAGATAGATAGATAGATAGATAGATAGATAGATAGATAGATAGATAGATAGATAGATAGATAGATAGATAGATAGATAGATAGATAGATAGATAGATAGATAGATAGATAGATAGATAAATAGAGAGACTTGGAAAACAGAGAGAAAAGGTTCACAAAAGCAGAGAGGGTTGTAAAGCTAGATAGATAGATAGATAGATAGATAGATAGATAGATAGATAGATAGATAGATAGATAGATAGATAGATAGATAGATAGATAGATAGATAGATAGATAGATAGATAGATAGATAGATAGATAGATAGATAGATAGATGGCTCAGCACCGATTTAATTAGTAATATAATAGTTAAATATCCACATAAGCACGACAAACAAGAGTACTGAAAGCAAATTAAAAAGACATACAAGCAGGAAATACCGAATAAATTGGTTTAGAAGTATAGCAGTAGTTCTCAATTAAAATACACACAGGAGTACAGTTGTAGATGCATTTCATTGCATGCATTCTAAAAAGAGAATTACTTTACAAAGAATAGATTCAAACGGAAAGAATGGGGTTTACTCTGAAATAGCAGCAATGAGGTAAAAGGGCAGCTCCAAAAGGAATCAACAACATCATCAGGAGGCAGGAACTGATAAAGCTGGAAGTGTCGTGTGCTGTGAAAAGCTGGTAGAAAGCGTCCTGCTGTTACACCCTGCAAAGCACAAAAGCAACACTAAAGTAAAGTAATAATGAAAGACAAACAAAAACATTGGCACTAAAGGGAACTACCTTTTATGTGGATGTGCACCTAGTGAAAGAACATGCAGTCACTCAAAGAGATGCTAGGCAGCGGCTGAAGTAGGCTGACACGCTGCCACTTGCTGCATGTTGTAGTGGGCACACGCAAAATGTGAATGACACAACAACAGACCAGTGGATAAAGAAAGCTAGCTGAAAGTGACTTTATGTAGGTATATTATATAAATAATTTTTGGACTTGGCTAACACCAGACCTAAAAGGGACAAAATAATGAAGTAATACTATCACAAAATGTGCCACACAAGGTGGCATAACTTGGCTTTTCTTCCTGCAGAATGTAATCAACCCTGCTGCATAATTCGGTCCTCGCTGCCTCATAATTCTAGTGCCTCTGCCTCTAGCACTAAAACTTTGCAAGAAAGCTGGAAGACTTGTCCGACTTGACTTTCAATATACAATGCAATGCATTGTCAAGTCATGTTTTTAGGGCAGAGGACCATCAGATGGGAGGTGCCAAGGTACTGACGCCAAGGTTACTGGAATTGGGAAACAGCCTTTACAACGGAAGCTTTACAACGTATGCCATTACAACCCATGTCGTTACAACGCGAAAGGCTTGTTGCAGGGGGTAGAAGGTGTTGGAGTTAACTCCAACACCTTCCCTACTGTTGCACACACTGGAGTTGGAATAGTAAGTTATACTATTACAACTCCCAGCGCACCCCCGACAGCAAGTCGGGTAAAGGTATGCGTTGTAATGGCATGCGTTGTAATGTCATACAACCCTGGAATCAGTCATACAGGAGAGACGTCTTTGTATTATTTTTTTAGATAACCTCAAAGAGTACAGATATTGCAACTAGGCAGCACAGTGGATTGAGGAAATGTTGGGGCGCACAGGGAGACAGGGTTAAGTAACAAAAATAGAAGCTCTACTACCAGCGTACCACATGAAAATACTAATCAGAAGGAATTATAAATAGATATACAGGTACTGAGCAAGTTAGTTCAGCACGGAAAATGCTGCCGACATCACTTTTTACATCACTATTATCTGCAGATCACTGGGCTTAATCTTGACAGGGCCTACTTTGCCGTTCATCCGTTTGTGTCGGATCCCTTGACTACCATTCCATTTGGTGATTAGTAACATCGGCCACTAATTGCCATGCCACTATATGTACATATAATAATGTTTGCTCATTCGTTAACACAATATGTGAATGTACCTCAGTATTGTAAATAAGTATATTGTGTAATTAGTCCAGCGCATTCTGTATTGACAATTTCTAAGTTTCACTGGCACCTACCACCTGCTGCCTTCCTATTACCTCATTCTCTTGTGTTTTTTTTATATCACACCTTGGTAGCAGTATAGAGCCCTTCCAAACTCGTGAACTACTTTCTAAAATGAAAACGAATACATACTGGGAGACGGACAAAATGGCGCCTTTCCATTCTCCCCTTAAGTTGATAATATACTGGTAAATGCAGGAATAATTGAATGAACACTTTAGAAAGTACGAGCACCTATTTACAGAACAGTGTGCTCGCCTAGGATGGCTTATCTGAGAGACCTGGAGACGGGGGTGTTTGTGCAGGAAATAAAATGGCAGAACAACATGTTGACTGTCAACAATAGCCGGGACTTATCTCCGTTTCCCCAGCGCCTCCAGGCACCCGGCCAGGCTGCCTCAGCAAAGCTGGATGACTTCATCGTTCAGTCATCAGAGGTAGCAGAGCCGAGATCTACAAATAATCCCCCCTCTGAAATTGGAATAGCCCTGCCAGCCATCACTCAATGTCCCTGTGTATTTTTGTCCCCGCTCCCTGTTACACACAGGTTTGTGTACTTGTCGCCAAGGCTACAGGCACCCCGACTTTTCACGAAGGCTTGCTTGTTTCCCGGAAATGATTTCAAAATTTTAAATGCCGTGGCGGCGCACGCGCTTCTTCCTGCCTGTCTGTCCTCGACTTAAACTCTGACTGTATGGCTGAGCTTGCCCTAAACATTCTGAGTTTTGTTGCTGTCATTTCCAATCACCTGCTGGAGGCAGTTTCAATTATTTTCCTGAACAATACATTCCTTCATTTTATGTCCAACCGACAGCCCCCTCCCCCCACCTCCAAGTAATTGTTTATGTATTTTGCGCTAAATCAAAGTGTACAGTGGCCTGCTAGACGTGCAAAAATGAAGGACTGGAATGCGGCCTGGAGCTGAGATTAATTCAAGCATTCATTCCATTCATCACTTTTGGTTCTTCTCAGTCAGTGTTATTTAGTGGGATGGTTGCTCTCAGAAGTGGCTCCTGAGTCTCGCTTTTCCGTAGGGTTCAAGTTTCCCAACAAGCCAGAACCATGTTTGGGGTTTCTTGCGTTCCTATAAAGAAGTGACATGGTCGGAGCGGCTCCAAGACAGATTTGCATATGGCTAGTTTATGTCTGCTGTGTAACACAGAGCAATAAAATGATGGAGTAGAATGTGGCCCAGAGTAATTACCAGGCAGTCAGATTTATTAAGAATGTAACTCATCATGATTTGTTCTTCCCCATAGGCACACAGCGCCACGAGAATTGTTCAAAGGCCATGGGTACCACATATGCGGAGATAGATTACCCAGCATTCCCCTTGAAAGAGGGAAAGTGGCAATGCACAAGAGCTGCTACCAGCCAGGATGAGCCCAGAAGATACTGAGCTACCTCAGAGAAGGATTACCAAACACAGAAAGCACTAGTGTGTCACATGGAAGCACAGGGCTACAAACAATGCATCCGTCATGGGTGAGTGAGATGGCCACCGTACCCCGATTCCCCGGGGGCATAGCTTGGTCAGTAAGATTGGGGGTGGGCTGAGCTTTAAATTTCCCAGCAATCACGCTGGTATATCATGAAGATGGCTGCCGAGTTGAAGCCCCAAAATGGAGCTCCAGGATTCGGGATCACAAATTCGTGATTAATCCTGCTACAATCCCTGCCATCCACACTCCAACATATAAGGATCACTCGTCTCTTTGCGTGAATAGAGGGTTCTGGCTGTTCTCACCTGGTTTCTACGTTTACGCTGGTGGCTGGCCACTATACTGCACCAGCGTTGGAAAGGCCGCAGTGGAGGTCCCGGTCTGCAGTGGAGGTTCCGATCCTTGTTTGCTGGGCCCCATGGAGGGCACCCTGTCCTGGTGATCTGGGCTTGTGCCTTGGGCACGGAGTCTGCTGGCTTCGTTGGATAAGCGTGGCGAAGCCCTGGTGTTTCTGGGCTTGCGCCTGGAGGTCGGATGCTGCTTCCCTCGTAGGAGAAGCATGGCGGAGCCCAGGTGTTCTGGTTCGCCCCTGGTGGTCGGATGCTACTGCCCTCATAGGAGAAGCGAGGCGGAGCCCAGGTGTTTCTGGGCTCTTGCCATTGGCTTGGAGGCTCCTGTCCTCGTTGGAGCAGCATGGCAGAGCCCTGGTCTTCTGGGCTCGCGTCTGGGGTCGGATGCTGCTGACCTCATAGGATAAATGAGACAGAGCCCTGGTGATTCTGGGCTCGCACCCGGGGGTCAGATGCTGCTGCCCTCGTAGGAGAAGCGAGGTGGAGCCCTGGTGTTTCTGGGCTCGTGCCTTGGGCATGGAGCCTGCTGCCCTCCTTAGAGCTTCATTAAGGATAATGGGGCGACCCGGTGTCCCTCAGAACCTGGGTATTGGTAATATAGAATACAATTGGATCTGTTGGGTGATACAATTGCTGTGTTAACTGTATTCAATACAAGAGAAAAAGTGTTTCACACTTTCTTTTACACAGTAAATGAAAAAAAAATTGTAGTTTAAGAACACACCAAGAAGTATTGAATATTAAATGGCTGTCACAAATACAAGTAAATTGCGTTAGAGCAGCGTAGCGGAGCCCTGGTGTTCTGGTTCGCTCCTGGGGGTCGGATGCTGCGGCCTTTGTTTGAGCAGAGTGGTGGAGCCTTGGTGTTCTGGGCTCGCGCCTTAGGCACGGAGGCTACTGCACTTGTGGGAAAAGTGCGGCGGAGCCCTGGTGTTCTGGGCTGGTACCTGGGGCACGGAGGCTGCTCACCTCGTAGGAGAAGCGCAACGAAGCCTTGGTGTTTGCACCTTGGATCGGAGGCTGAGCTAGGGTTTTGCAGTTGCCATGATTCTGCTTGCCCCCTGCTCCTTGTGCTCGCAGCAGTGATGAGCGGATTACAGGGGCGATCTGCTATCACGTTGTATTGAATGATGTGCCTTCTTCCCGAACCACTGACGTGGCTTCTAGGGAGTCACCTAGTTCTTTGTTGATGCACTGCTACCCTAGCTTCTACCCATTCTCAGGGAGGAGCTCATCTGTGTGCTTGTGACTTGTTCCAAGACGCCTGGGTTCCGGCTTGTTCTGTGTTCTGGGTAATGCTGTATTGCATTGAACTTTTTTGGGGCTCATCGGTGATCGCTCTTTACAAGTAACTGTCTCCCTATTGATTTTGGTGGTCAGACCAACCGGTCTCAAAAATAGACTAAGGACTATTGACTTAAGTAGTTGGGGCAGAGAAAAAAAGGTAGGACTTCCTTACTGTTTTACCTTTGGTGCAGCCATCTTGGAATAGTCTTGCTACAACAAGTCTCAATGCACTTTTTAAAAATAGGATTCTCTGTATGTCGCTGAAGTTTGCTCCTGCGTGTTTTCATCGCTCCAGCTTTCATTAACAGATCTGTCTGGGTTATGGCCATCCTGGAATGCTAAAGCAACTTTGTCTGTTTAGTAGCTCAAGTTGATATGCATCACTAGCTTCTGGTGTCATCTTCAATAATGAGTGTTGTTGACCTCATATGAAGGTGTAATATCCCACTACCCTTGAACAACTAAAAAGTGCTTCCTTGCGCATTGCTCTGACGCTATTGGAACCCAAGAATGGAATAATGCCTCCCTAAAATTGGATTACCACACCGCTCTAATGTTATCCCCCCAACCTCTCGAAGAAAGCGGCAAAGACCTTTAAACACAATCTACTCAAACACTGTCTAGAAACACTCATCTCTGATACCTATTTTTGCATGTCAAAGGGTATTGTGGTTACAGACCTCATTTTCTGCACTACCAGAAGAAACAAGTAGTGAAGAGCCCTAACTTCTACGCTTCATTTCAAACCTCTGAACGAAACACCCCACGGTTTACGAATAATCATATTACCCTCTCCAGTCCTCATTGCTGATCTGGCAATATCCCTCGATAATAATGGTAACATCCTTATTCAAGTCTCCGACCTGAATCTTAAATGCTTTACAGAATATTTATGAGGATTAAAAATACACTTAATATCTTTAATCCTGCTATTCTTCATCATAAAAGTCTCCCCACAATTGCTGAACCTTCTGTTCCCTCCGCCTCATGTTCCACCCGCTCCGCTTCCCCCTCACTCCCTATGAACTGGTCTGTTATTTCACCCCACACGGATGGTGAGTGTAATACCCACACACCTAACCCTGATAACCTGGATAATCTAAATCATGGCTTCCGTAATACCAACTCGGGTGCCCTGCTCCCAGCTTCTTACCCCAGTACTTCACCTGTTTACCCGTACCTTCCTATCTCCTCCCCCATTACGTCCCCCATCTCACAGGATACATTCACCTTGCCCATCACCAATCCTCCTCAAGGGTTCTCTCCTCAACCTATTACACCAAGACCCGATGCCCTCTATGCTAATCATCCCCCCTCAGTGGATAATACGACTGATCTCAAGCAGGATCCTATCTCCCCCTGCAACTGTTGGGAGGGATATATTTTGCCATCCAACTCCCCTCTTTCTATGGCAGAGTTCTTCAATCTGTGGGGCATGCCCCCCTGGGGGGGGCGCAACGCCATCTCAGGGGGGGCGCACACTCCACCCTAAGATCTCACATAACATTGTTTCCCAATTAATGGGGCACGACATGCCCATTCTTTTGTGATTTTGAAAGAAAGCTCATTCCGAGTCTCCAAGAGCTGAAATGCTTTCAGCTACAGGCAGTGGGAGGCAGGGTGTCTCCTCTGCTATGAAACCAAAAGCGAATAGACTGCCTGTTCGTTCCTCTGCTATGAAACCAAAAGCGAACAGACTGCCTGTTCGTTCCTCTGCTATGAAACCAAAAGCGAATAGACTGCCTGTTCGTTCCTCTGCTATGAAACCAAAAGCGAACAGACTGCCTGTTCGTTCCTCTGCTATGAAACCAAAAGCGAACAGACTGCCTGTTCGTTCCTCTGCTATGAAACCAAAAGCGAACAGACTGCCTGTTCGTTCCTCTGCTATGAAACCAAAAGCGAACAGACTGCCAGTTAGTTCGCTTTTGGTTTCATAGCAGAGGAGGCCCCCTGCCTCCCACTGCAGCTGAAGCATTTCAGCTCTCAGAATTAATGCTCCCAGGACAGCTAGCTTTTCTCATAAAGGAGGCAAAGTTTCTCTTTAAATTACACATAGCTGCCAAGGTTTCAGAGTGCTATATGTGACAGTTCCATAATTTTAGTGTAATTAGGAGTCACATTTCAAGGAATATGAGTGAAAGTTTCTCGTGAGTAAACTCAAGCAATAAAGATGAGAGAAACATTTAAATATTCATAAATTACACCCATTTGAGCATCGAGAAACAGTGTCATTTTGGAGTAACTGTTGTAATGTGACACACACTGTACGACCAGCACCCACTGACTGCAAACAGCGGCCTGATAGTGCGCAGCCAATGAATTTAATTGAGACACACACTCGGCTGCGGGTGTCTTAGTGCACTGTACACTGTCTCACTACTTACTTCACCGTTTGAAAAAGCCATCTATCTCTATGCCTTGTGGTGTCTGGCTTCACTATTTTCTATAAGGCTCACAGTGATACACTAGGGGCCAGCATTGTCTGATGGAAGTTTTTTTTTTTTTATAACTCTGTTTATTAGCACGGTTCAACATGATGGTCATTACACGCAGGAAATAATTAGTCTGATGGAAGTTTTGAAGTTACTGCAAGAGTGAGGTGGCCGGTATCAGCCCCTCTCACAGCACAGCAACTGCTCCAGGCTCTGAGTGGCCTGATGGTGAGCGGAGCCATGATTGTTGCAGAGAGCTTCCCCTTTCCGTCAGTCGGCCAGTTCACTGGTAAAGGAGGGGAGATCTGTGGCTCTGAAGAAGCAAGGAGTGCTGATGAGGGGGCTCCTTTACCAAGAAATAAACAGACGAGAGCACAGACCGTCACCTGCTATCTTAAGGCTTCACCGAGAAGAGAGACATCCAAGGCAGTGGAACAGCTGCACATGGGGGCTCAGCACCTCAACTCAGCGCACATCAATCTCTCTCTGCCATTGGCCACGAGGTGATAGCAATACAAATCTCACTGACCTGACTCAGCAGCGAGTCACCACAATTTAAACATACTAAAGCAAGGATCAGAGCCTTGATAAAGTCGCGGGACGATTTCCTTTGTAAAGCGACGAAACACGTGTCAGCTGTTTTGAAGGGCTGTTTTGAAGACTCAAGGATTAAAAAGAAAAAAAACAAGAACTTACTGATGTGTTGTAATCTGTGCTCAAGTTCTGCTCCATTTAGATGATCATTGTGACTTTATTTTGTGTGCTGGGGTGTTTTAGAGTTGCAGCCGGATCGCAGGAGGTCACGCTATACCCACTCCCTGCTTGCCTACCTGGGAAAACCGAAGCGGAGCAGCAAGGGAATCTCGCCGTTGTGGTTGCACCCGCCGCCGTGCCCTGACATCGCGCGGCCGCGGAGCGGTGCATACTACAATCCCCAGAATGCCCAGTGACTCCGCCCACTGACTGTTTCCCGCGCCGGAGGAGCTGAAAAGAGGCCAGCGCCCACTGGAGAGCGGGGGACCAACATTTTAGAGTTGCAGCCGGATCGCAGGAGGTCACGCTATACCCACTCCCTGCTTGCCTACCTGGGAAAACCGAAGCGGAGCAGCAAGGGAATCTCGCCGTTGTGGTTGCACCCGCCGCCGTGCCCTGACATCGCGCGGCCGCGGAGCGGTGCATACTACAATCCCCAGAATGCCCAGTGACTCCGCCCACTGACTGTTTCCCGCGCCGGAGGAGCTGAAAAGAGACCAGCCCCCTCCGCCTCGCGGACGCGCGCGGGCGACGCCGGGCTGAGCCCGGGCAGAGGGCGGGCCGTCTGAGGCCGTCGGAGGACGGGCCGGGCCACCCCCCTTGTCACGGCAAGTTATCACCTTGTGTGGAATATTAGTAGTGAAGCCCCACTACATATTTTTGCGAAGCTAAGAGGTACGCTGCACTCGCAGTGTGATATAGGGAACAGGAAGTAGGAACATTAAATCCACAGTTATGGTGAAACGCAGAGATAAAGTTTTAGCAGACTCTGCCTGTAACACCATTGATACTTACCTGGTAAAAGCAGTTAGCGCACTTACCGAGGAAATAGACCGTACAGAAAAAAGACTGTCTATGGGTTCAAACGCACCACCCCCAATTATTCACGGAATCCGAAACTCCTCTAGTAATAGTGAGGTATCTTCAGCGCTAATTCCCACCGAAAGAGATGCCACTAATATTAGTACCCCCTCTAATATTTCCAACTCCCCTAGACTGTTTGCCACTGATGTCAGTCCTGCTTTAGTCACACCACCATTGGGAAACAAAACAGGAGCCCGTAGAAAAACACCGGGGTTACTCACTGGGCCTAAGAAAAAAGGGAAAAAACCTATTCCCGCAGACAGTAAGGCTGTTACACGCTCCAGGGCTAATCTATGCATCTCGGAAACATTTAACCCGGAGTTGATTTGTGACAAACTCGCTGAACTGATTAAACCGCTGTATGAAAAGGTGGATAATTTAGTCAGGGAGGTGAACAAATTAAGAGGAGATATTGATAAAGTCAGATTACGGGGCCCACTCAAGACAGGTATAGAAGTTTCAACCACATCTACGGATATGCCTATAAGGAACACAGAGGTCCCAACTTGTATTAAAGAAAAGACCACTACAACCCAGCCATGTAGAGAATTAAGTAACCCTTCTACTATAGCTTTGGGTGAGAAACCAATAGAAACAGTCACTGAGAAAGGTCAACCAAATAGTAAAACTGTACCTACGGAACAAGTGTGCTCGGAGAAAGAAGTCTTTATGGCTTCTAATAAGGCTGGAAAAATAGCACCTCGCATTAATTTGCCCCCAGAATGCAGCCCATATGTCGCTGTACTTGTGAATATTCCCAAGCTAAGAAATGGCCAAGAGGAGAGCAATGAAATACTCAAGAATAAAACACTTTACTGGTTGGCCAACAATTGCAATTTCCCTATGATAGGGGCTAACCAGATTATATTAGCACAAAGAGTAAGCTGGATAGGTCCCCTTAGAAAAGAGTTTGAAGGAGATTGCGTTGTAATAAATTTTAAAACCTGTTCTTGGGCGGAAAATACTCTTAAACATGCCCCTGCTCCCTCAGCCTGGGAATATAACACCACTTTACTACCACTAGGCTATTTCTACAGGCACTTACTGGAATCTAGTCTCCCATTTAAGTCTCATCACCCAACGAATTCTCGCTACGTAGATAGGTTGAGATTAAGTTACTATACCCCTGTTCCCACACATAACAGATTCCAAGTATTTGAATCCATGGAGGACATTGATTGACATAATCTTGGCGAGGGTACTGTTTATGACCATAACTTCTCCCCTCACATAATGAATGAAGTTCTCAAAACTGTAAGAGGAGAGAAGGCTCATCTAGATATTTCCTATACATCCATATCTGTGGAAGCCGTTCAGTCTCCCATCATTCCCCAACTAACTTTGGTAGCTGTTGATAAAGGGACTGTCTGGACTAACAGGAACAATAATACTGATATTATCTCATCCAACCTGGCAACTGAGGAAGAAACAGTCGATGGCATTTTATCTCCCGAACCTAACTTGGACGGTGGCCTCAGAATAATCACGTGGAATATAGCTGGCCTAAATAAAAAATTGGATACTCCCTTTTGGCAAGACTTTATCAACATAGGTCATGACATAATATGCCTTCAAGAGACTTGGAGTGAAGATTCTATTTTTATTGAGGGTTATTGTGCTTATTGTTTGAATGCAGTGAGTTCCATTTCTGGCAGAGCAAAGGGAGGCCTTCTTGTGCTGATATCAACCAAACTTTACTCTTGTAAAATTAGAAGTTGTGTGTCTGTGGGTGTCCACGCTCAGGTATTATGCCTTGAGTTTGAGGGAGAAAAAAACCTAGTCTTGGTTAATTATTATAACAACATATTCTCCAAAGAGAGAGATAAGATCCTGACACCCCTGGACGCGGAACTAGAGAGGGTACTGGAACTTCCGGGTAATCAATCAGTCATTCTATGGGGGGGTGATTTTAATATTAGCCCGTGTATGTTTGCTATGAATGATCTTTGTGGACTACGCAGGGAGAGTGGAAACACTCAGGATGCCGATTATCTACACTTCTCACACTGTACGTATGGTACGGCCTTAAACCAGATGTTAGCAAAATATGACTTGGACTTGCTAAGTTGTACTAAAAATAGAGATAATGTTAGCTGCCCTACTTTTACTGGTAGAGATGCCAATACTTTTATTGACCATTTCTTACTCTCAAACAACACTGCTTTCTCTAATTTATGGGTTAGCGAACAAGCTTTGAGTGATCACAATAGCATTTCCATTTCGCTGCATTGTTGGGGTGATGAATTGAGGAATGCTAGTATCTGTATTAACTCTGCCGAAGCTGTAAGACCAAATGGTATGAGGATAAGATGGTCAAGGATTATCCCACATGAATTTTTAAAGGAATTGTTAGCTAAACGCAGCAAAGAAATAGAGTACTGCCTTTGCGAGGATATTTCACCTTCTATTATACTTAATAGTGTTTCTTTGATTAACGAAACAATAGACAGCTTATTGACCAGGAAATTTAAGAGGGGAAATAAAATGAATTCTGGATGGTTTGATAATAATTGTACTCGTGCTTTACATGAGCTAAAAATAGCCCTGAGCACTAAACCACGAAACCCCTCAATTATTAAAAACTGTAGAATTTTGTACAAACAATCTCTCGCTAACAGGAAAAAAGAACTCCAAGAGGAGGCTTGGGATAATCTCAGCCTTGCCGCAGACACAAAAAATAGCAAATTATACTGGGAGACCATTAATAGTACCTTTTTAAAGAATGACAGCGCCCCAGAGCTAACTTCACATGTTAATTGTAATTCATGGATGGAACATTTTTTAAACATTTTTAATCCAGATGGGATTGTTTTAGATTCTTCATTGGATAATGACCCTTCCTGGCCTAGATTACCACTAAATATAACCCTAGATGAGGTCTTCGAAGGATTAAATAATAGCAAGGGAGGAAAAGCTCCTGGCCCAGATGGGGTCCCGCTCGACCTCTATAAATCTGAAAAGAATTTGTGGGCCCCTCTTCTAACTAGATTTTTTAATGCAACCGCAGAGGGTCAATTACCCACATCATGGGGCCAGTCTTTAATAATTCCTCTTTTTAAAAAAGGCTCTAAGTCGGAGGCAAGAAATTATCGTCCTATTTCCTTATTAGATTCCTCCATTAAAATTTTGAGCAGAATTTTGTTAAATAGACTCGAAAATTGGGCCACAGATAATTCAATCCTATCAAAGGCACAATATGGCTTCAGGAAAGGCCTGGGTACCCTGGAGCAGTGCGTAAATCTTGATCTTCTGATCAATAAATATACTGTTGCTAAGGAGGGTAATTTATTCCTTTGTTTTGCTGATTTGAGCAGCGCTTTTGATCTTGTGGATCATCAAATTTTATGGGACGTTTTACTAGAACTAAATGCCCCAAAGGAGTGTGTCTATTTTCTGGCGCGGCTTTATTCTCAGTTATCCTGCAAGGTTCGTTATGGACCCCAGGGCGAATGCACACCTTTTTTTAAAGTCGCAAGAGGCATCCGTCAGGGTTGTGTTTTAGCACCGTTTTTATTTTCACTTTTTATTAACCAGATCGACTCAATTTTATGTAAACTTCCCTCGGATGCTCCTATTATCAATGGGAATGTAACCCCAATTTTATTGTACGCTGATGACGCGGTACTTATGTCAAGAACACAGGTTGGGCTACAACGTCTCATGGACAGATTTGTGACATTCATTAAAGAAAGAAAATTGGTAGTCAACAAGTCCAAGACATTTGCAATGGCATGCGGGAGGAAAGCTAAATTAACCACCACCTCCTTTTATATTGATAAAGCCAAGATTGAAACTGTCAAATGGTTCTGTTATCTAGGAATAACATTTTCAGGAGATGGGAAATGGAACCAAGAAGATGAAAATGTTAGATCCAAGATGATCAGAAATACTACTAGTATTTTTAGATTTGCTGCAAAATTGGGTCAAAGGAGAATAAAAGAAATGATGACAATTTATAATGCTAGATGTATTTCTGCAGCCTTATACGGGGCAGGGGTGTGGGGACACCATAGTGCAAATGCACTACAGAATGATGAAAACAGGTTCTTAAAAAAACTTTTATGTGTTCCCCCATCAGCTTCTACCCTGCTGATTCACAAGGAAGTAGGTATTGATTACGTTGTGGACCTAGCCTCTCTACGCCCATTATTACTCTGGCGATCTATTTGGTCTAAAACAGAAACGATCTTTACACAATCAATTATTAAAGATTGTTTGAGGCTTGATAATTCATCATGTATACCCTGGCTGAATTACATCTGTTATTGGTTCGATCTTTTGTTCAAATGTAATGTCCGCCTGAACCCTGAGGCTTCAGGATTGATATCTAAGAAAGACCTAAAATTGAAGTTTCTCTCACACAAGAATGCAACCAGAGAGAAGCAATCTAGAAATCTAACAACTATTGCACAGTATAATGATTTGAACCTAAGTAAAGGCTTTCAGGCCTACCTTTCCTGTGTCACACGCTCTTCCCACCGTTTTGTGCTAACACGTTTAAGATTGGGGATAGCCCATCACTTAGTCTCTTTTCCACATATGAAAATCAGATCTGATAAGATGTGCCCTTGCGACAACGTCTCAAAACAAAGCTGCTGTCATTTTTTATTGTTTTGTAAATTTTATACTCATTTTAGAAGATTTTATCTAAAACCCATCTTTTTAAAATACAATGTTCGGTCCACTAAAGCTGCACTGAAATTATTAACTACTCTGGATAGCCCTGACATTTGCTTTTTTACTGCAACGTACATGATAAAATGTGTTTTTATTAGGAAGAATATAGTCATTCCCGTATAATTCTTGTTGTTCCGCGTATTTTGCACTTATGTTTAGTACTGTCTGTAAACTTTCTATGCACTGTAATAGTTTGAGGTCTGTATGAGTTGCACCTGCACTTCTGGCCCTTACTGCTTTTATAACATTTCATGCACGGCACTTTGTTACTTTATGTGTATTCGCACTTTTTTGAAGGTCCTTCTATTTTACCATGCAAAATGGTTTAAAGTTTTGTATAATATTGTGTATTTTATGTAACAGGTCCTCTTATATAACATGTAAATTTTAAAAATTGTCTTATGTGTTTATGTGCTTATATGGTTGTACTTTTCCAACTGAATAAAGCTTTTTTGAATTGAATTGGTTTCATAGCAGAGGAGGCCCCCTGCCTCCCACTGCAGCTAAAGCATTTCAGCTCTCAGAATTAATGCTCCCAGGACAGTTAACTTTTCACATAAAGGAGGCAAAGTTTATCTTTAAATTACACATAGCTGCCAAGGTTTCAGAGTGCTATATGTGACAGTTCCATCATTTTAGTGTAATTAGGAATCACATTTCAAGGACTATGAGTGAAAGTTTCTCGTGAGTAAAATCAAGCAATGAAGATGAGAGAAACATTTAAATATTCATAAATTACACCCATTTGAGCATCGAGAAACAGTGTCATTTTGGAGTAACTGTTGTAATGTGACACACACTGTACGACCAGCACCCACTGACTGCAAACAGCGGCCTGATAGTGCGCAGCCAATGAATTTAATTGAGACACACACTCGGCTGCGGGTGTCTTAGTGCACTGTACACTGTCTCACTACTTACTTCACCGTTTGAAAAAGCCATCTATCTCTATGCCTTGTGGTGTCTGGCTTCACTATTTTCTATAAGGCTCACAGTGATACACTAGGGGCCAGCATTGTCTGATGGAAGTTTTTTTTTTTTTATAACTCTGTTTATTAGCACGGTTCAACATGATGGTCATTACACGCAGGAAATAATTAGTCTGATGGAAGTTTTGAAGTTACTGCAAGAGTGAGGTGGCCGGTATCAGCCCCTCTCACAGCACAGCAACTGCTCCAGGCTCTGAGTGGCCTGATGGTGAGCGGAGCCATGATTGTTGCAGAGAGCTTCCCCTTTCCGTCAGTCGGCCAGTTCACTGGTAAAGGAGGGGAGATCTGTGGCTCTGAAGAAGCAAGGAGTGCTGATGAGGGGGCTCCTTTACCAAGAAATAAACAGACGAGAGCACAGACCGTCACCTGCTATCTTAAGGCTTCACCGAGAAGAGAGACATCCAAGGCAGTGGAACAGCTGCACATGGGGGCTCAGCACCTCAACTCAGCGCACATCAATCTCTCTCTGCCATTGGCCACGAGGTGATAGCAATACAAATCTCACTGACCTGACTCAGCAGCGAGTCACCACAATTTAAACATACTAAAGCAAGGATCAGAGCCTTGATAAAGTCGCGGGACGATTTCCTTTGTAAAGCGACGAAACACGTGTCAGCTGTTTTGAAGGGCTGTTTTGAAGACTCAAGGATTAAAAAGAAAAAAAACAAGAACTTACTGATGTGTTGTAATCTGTGCTCAAGTTCTGCTCCATTTAGATGATCATTGTGACTTTATTTTGTGTGCTGGGGTGTTTTCATTTACACTCTAAGGAAAATCAAGTCATTCCTACCGCCTGAGGACATCCAGTCAGCAGTCCAATCCCTAGTTATCTCACATTTGGAATATGGGTTGGTGACCCTTGCTGCGCTACCTAAAGCTAGTTTGGCTCCGCTTAGAGCCACTCTGAACTCTTCGGCCAGACTAATCAAAGGCTCTAGAAAACATGACCCCATCACTCCAGACCAAATTCAACTAAACTGGCTGTCCATCAGATCCGGTTCAAGATAGCTTTCCTGACACACAAAGCTATTCATTACAACACCCCCGTTTACCTGGCAAAAAACCTTGAGCTATCAGGCTCGAGTCGGAACTTAAGAAGCTCTAATACCCTACTATTGAAACCTCCCAAATATAATAAGAAATGAACTTACAATTGTGCTTTCTCTGGTCTTCCTCTCGAATATGGAACACTCTTCCTCCCAAGATCAGATCCAACCCATCTACTGCCTCATTAAAAAAACATGTCAAATGGCTACTCCTGAAGGACCATCACCAGCATTAGCCCTGATGCCATCTTAACCTTCTTCCATCTCCTGTTTGATTGTCTTGTATACCTTTTGTTCAAAGTGTATTATATTTCTCCTCACGTGTCCTTTTGATTTATTGCTCTGCTGAAACTTTACAGGTCCCACTAGATTGGCTGACGACCATGGATCACCTCTATTATTGTGTTTTCCCCGTGCTCCCCTATGACCTTGTTATTGTGCAGGTACCTCTTTTGTTCCATGTTGTTTGTTGTACTCATGCTTTTTCCTCATTACACTTACTCTCCTTTGTACAGCGCCCTGATACCTGTATGGGTCATGTTTGCGCTTTATAAAACTTTTCAAACAAATAAAATCAATGGTTAAATACATTATTTGAGAAGCAGAACATGAGGGGCATTTAAGGGGCAGTGGGAAGGGATAGCAGTGTGGATTGTTAGGGTTACTTGAAAGGCAATATGTTGTAAAATCACCAACAGTTTTACGAACTTCAAAACAGAGAGGAGCTTGTGTATGTTTTCGGGTGTGTTTGTGTGTTTTTGTCTGTGCATGCATGTCAAAATCTTATGTGAAATCCGAAAGCCACCTCACCATACCTGACTGAGAGCACCTGCACCCAACTATTTACAAGAGAATACATTTATATGGGGGTGCGTAGCAGCCCCCTCCCCCGGAGCTACGCTCTGCCAATGCCACCCTTAGCTATGACCCACTCTGCCTCACCTTTTTGGCCTTTCAGACTCTCCAGCCCGATGTAAACTCTCTCACTTTCCCTATAAACTGCCCTTTGGTTTAGGCAGTGACTTTTGAAATCGGTGTACTGTGAGTTTACAGTGTACCCTAAATCATCTTGCTGCACTAATCTCACTTTTGGTGCTAAACTTCAGATCACTGGTGTCTTCCTTCCCACGTAGGTCTTGGGCGTGCCTTATGTGTGAGATGCAGGAAAGGAGCCTAGCCAGTGTATCATGGGCCCTAGTGCAAGAAAGGAAATGGGGCCCTTGGCTGCTTTTTGAATTATAAAATACAACAATAAGCAGGGTTCAGCGGGTCCCTCAGGCCTTCGAGCCCTGGGCCCATTGCAATAGCTGCACCAATAAAAGCTGCAGCCCTGGTGCGGGGGGGGCCATGCCTCCCACATTGTCAGCCTCAGTTCAAATCTTACTTTGGCTGCGAAGGGGTTAGTAGGAAAGTTAGGTAGGTGGAGAGGTTCCGGGAAAGCCACATGCAATTCTGTATCTATTCCACGTGTTTAAATTGCATTGACCTAGCCGAGTGGGCGGCGCCTTCGTAGCGCTCTATAATTAACAATCAACAGGCAATACAGTGTAATAGTGGTTGGCCTCAATTATAGCAAAACAGCAGTGACAGAGTGAGCAAAAGTGCAGAGAGTTTTAAGGCATGGGCAAAGTGTCTCTGTCCCAGGGCCCCAGACTTTCAGGGCCCCCTTGATAGAGCCAGGTCCAGCGCTTGATTTGTAAAACATTAAGTGCCAGGTCCCTCATCAGGAGGCCACTGCAGCCTACACCGCCCATTGTCCCTTTAGCACTGCTAACGGCAGTACCAAACCAGCTACTAACCATCACACTCCTACAAGTGTGACAAATCAGACTATTGCATGCTCCCAAAGCTATACAATTAGCCTGGACGGCAGGTAATAGTCATCTATATCATATATTGAATTAGTAAACAACTGTTGTTGTGCACGCCCTAAATCAGACAAACAGCCCACTGTGTGGCACACTGTCCTAAGTGCCAGTGCTGCCAATTAAGTGCCGGTGCCGAGCACCGGAAACCACTGGCACAAATTAAGTGTTGGCCAGCTCTGTTCTGCAAAGTCTTGCCCTGTTGACTGTGAATAATTCCCAAACTGATTGTTTTCAATACTGTTTTCCTTTCATGTATTTTTAATGTGGGTAATGTGTAAGCGTCTATTAGAGACATTTTGCAGAGAAATGTTTGTTTCACGCAACATCCATAAAAAAAAACTTTTAGGTGACGAAAAGACCTCACATATGAGAAATGGGAGGGTGTCACAAAGATTATTTGCAGTAATATTAGTGCACTGCTGCTCTGTGATATTGAAAGTACAACAATATCCCTGAATATTAGATGTAAACACATTTAGAATCTGAACTGGTGCGCCTGTGCACTGCCAGTGACCTGGCCAAAGAGGGGCCAAAGAGAGGCGACAGAGAAGTGTGAGATTAAGTGATGACGTAAAATGTTTCTTCTAATCTTAAAGTCTTATAGAAAGGATTAAATTAGTGAGTCGGTGTCGGTGTGTTTGTCCATAGTGACAAGTATTGTTATTTTGGGGGGCCACCGGCCGATGGCTATGAGTGTGTTTTGAGGGGGGGGGGGGGGTCTGGAGAAGAGTGGGACTGCAGTGACTCAACCCCGCCCGCTGATATTCCCCCCCCCCCCACACACACACACACACCCCTGCCTGCGCCACATAGGCTCTCGTCTCTCTGTTTACTCCGTGATCGCTTTCGCCACAGTTCCTAGAAGCGACCTCATACCCAGGCCGCGCTGGATAAATTCCTTCCAGGCTCAGCAAGGAGAGCACAGGGTGCTGAAAAGCCTGACATATGTCTGAAGAAATGCGTGGCATTCAGGCCCACCCGCACTTCAGAGTATCCTTAATACTCCCCCGTGCAGGGGCTGTACCACCACCAGAAGGAGGGGTGTCGGGCCGGACTGGCTGTAGCCTGCCTAGGCGTTTTCCTGGTAGGCCGGAAGGGCGAGGGCCGGTTTTGGAAGCATGGGGGGCGGTTTTGTTACTGCTCTCCCATTAACAAAAGCGGGAGCGGTGCTTTTCACTAGCAACCCTCCTCCCCTTCACCCCCCCCTAAGTAAAATGCTATTGCCCACTGTATCTTTTCGAAATAGTTTGGTGTGTAGTTGACCATCACGGATCCCGACTGAGACATCTAGAAAATCAATTCTAGTCTGGTGTATCTTAGATGTAAGAGACAAATAGCGTTTTACATGCAGACAGCCATCATCCACAGAATCTCAAGTGGAGTATCCCATATGGCGAGTTGTTACGAGCTAAACGCAACTGCAGCACTGATGCCAGGTATGAGGAAGAAAAGAGAAGGGTGATCTCAAGATTTAGAGCTAGGGGGTTACCCGATAAAGTCCTGAGAATAGCTAGTGACAAGGCATCCAAGGTGGCAAGGCATACTTTACTAGTCAGGAGGAAAAAGCAGGAGGTAAACTACCGAGACTCATCACTACTTTCAATAGTGAAAGTCAGGAGGTCAGGAAAGTGGTTGTCTGGCACTGGCACCTTATCACAAGTGATACTGGCATTGGTACCGTGAACCCAAAACATTATGTGATATGCTTGTACATAGCTACACAGGTAAACACAACAGGAGAGAGGGCTGGTTAAAGTAACAGAGTGGGTTCTTCAGATGTGGCAGGTGCAGGCGTGGAAGAGAAGCAGCAATATAAGAACATTTAGCACAGCCACTGGGAAACGGAAACGCATTAACAGGTTTATTACCTGTGGTAGCGATTTGTGTCTATGTCCTCACTTGTCCATATGGTCTCAGATACATGGGCAGCACTATCAGCCTGGTCAAAGAAACATGTCTTCGAACATTACAGGGAAATAAAGAATCTAGTTCAGGCATACCCTGTTGCCTGGCAGTGGGCGAGGATGCGTCAACAAAATGCTGACCTTCTTGTTTTCTTTGCTATTGACAGGATCGAAAGGAATGTCATAGGTGGGAACAGAGAGCGACACCTACGGCAGAAAGAGTCTGAATACATCATTCTGCTCGGCAGTAAGTTCCCGGGAGGTTTGAATGAGAGCGAGGAGCTTCATATACACATCGGCTGATGTGGTACTTTACTGAAGTCGCATCATTCTGTTTGTCCTCTGTTCCTTGTCCTACCTCCTTTGTCCCATTGTCTACGACAAGGTGATGCTCCCTCCTGAAGTCTCCTATTGCAATGCTGTTGTAATTTGCAGTATGAACCCCTGTGAGTTGCACTGCAGGCCATGTTTCACCTTTCTCTCCCTTGAAGGAACCAACAATTTGTTCCTCCTGTCCCCTTTACGGACCCTCTTGACCCATTTTTACAGCTCATGCTTCACAGTTTTGAGCTGTTCTTCTTCTTTTTATATCAGCATAGGCACATTTACATGTTAATGCTCTCTTCCGAGAGAGGGTGGACACTTGGTATTTTGGGTAAAAGTTGGATATTTAAGGATGCTATTTTTCAGTCAAATCACGGACAAGGTTCTTAGGTGTTTGATGGATATAGGCCACTTGGCCTGTGTATATGCTATTCTTATTTTATTTTATTTTGATGTGAGCAAGTGGGTCTATTACAATGCAACAATAATTTATAATGTGGTGATTCCCTAGTTATGACATAATATAGGATTATGAACCAAATATCAATACTGCATACAATTTCTAAATTGCCATGAGATCATTAAATATTTTGATGGTTTGGCCTTTTGGCTGTTACATGAATTTGCATTAACCTAAGTAATGTTATATTTTAGCTGTACCTGGGCCACTTGGCCATTTTTTGTGTGTGTTTTTTCACAAACATTGCCGTGTTACAAACATTGTTCTTTCGCAGCACTAATTGATATGTTGAAAAAATTGGTCATTATCAATTTTACTTTATTTACTGTATGTATAATTCTGTCAAGAATTCAATGAACAGATACTAATTATCTTTATTTAGTCTATTTTATGCATCCCAATGTCTGTGAGAATTTCATAGTATTTTCTTTATGTCCTTTACTTGTAAGGTATTTGTATGGTGGATGGGGAACTATTTGCAAATATGGCTGTGACGAAGACCTGTTGAGGTTGAAACGCGTTGCCAGAAATAAATCAATCTGAAAGCACTATGATCTTTGTGCCACACTGACATGTGAGGTGCTGTCTTTACAGTGTTTACAGGACCTGTACCCCTGCATTGCACCAGCCCCGTCAGGTGGACGTGGCCAGGCTTCTATGGGATACACGCCTTTGATACATATAAATATATATATTTTTTTACATTAAGGATTTTGTTTACAATAAGGTTATGCTGCACTCAATAAAATCCAAGTTGATATTCCTTTATTTAGAAGTCAACCGCTTCATCAATATGTTTCAACCTCACAGGATCTTTTTCACAGTAGGTGAGTCTGTTTTCTAAAAATGTTTATATACTACTCCCACATCGGCTAATTAGGATGCATTGTGGGAGTTGGAGTTTCACCATTCTTATTTACAAGCGAAAAATGGATAGTGTTTTTTGTCAATTTAACATTATTACATTTCTTTTTGTCCACATGTTTTTTACATCATTTTCAATTAATACAGATAGTGACATGTTTAGTACATGACTGATAGCATTTTATCCGTTTTTCAACTCATAAGATATACCGGCATTATACATTTGATGTGGGCTTTCATCATGATTATCATTAGAATTACAGCAAACAAATGATGGACGGAATGCTGACAATGCAGACATTCTCCCCCAGTCAAAAAATATGGGTTAAATCCATCGTTCTTTTGCCCACTACGCCACCTCAGTTTGGACCCAGCCATATGCAAATCAGTCTTGAACCTGTGCCCCATGGGAACAGTCCAGACCGAACTGCCAGGCCAGGTCCTCCCTGGACCGGAAACAAGCATCCTGGGACCGGTTACAGGGTATGTCACCCTTCAGCCAGGGTAGCCTGAATCCAGTGGCACAGAGAGCAAGGGACCCACGTCCATCAACTGTTGTTTTTGCATTTGTCACCCCGAGTGGGAAGGGTATGCCCAGACGTGAGTCCCGTGCTCTCCATGCCACTGGAATCAAGCTATCCTGGCTGAAGAGGGGTGAAACCCCGAAACTGGTCCTAGGATGCTTGTTTCCAGTCCAGGGAGGACCTGGCTTGGCAGTTCGGGCTGGACTGTTCCCATGAGACACAGGGTCAAGACTGATTTGCATATGGCTGGGTTCCACTCGGCCCCCGGCAACCCTGGGGACCGCCACCTTCTTGGGGCAGTAAATGTAAATTTAGGGCAAGGGAGCCATGCGGCCCCCCCACAGTCCCGGGGGCCACCACCTCCCTGGGGCACATACATTGTTTTAAAAACAATGCAGGGGGTTCTACAGCCTCCCCCCTGCAGCCCCGGGGACCGCCACCTTCCCGGGGCACTGTCATTATTTATTTATTTTAAATGGAGGGGAGAATCTACGGCCTCTCACACAGTACCGGGGACCAGCACCTCTGCATGGCACATACAGAATAATTAAGGGGGTCTGTAGAGGACCCCCGTGGACCACCACCTCCCCAGGGCTACCAGAAGGAAAGGAGGACCGCAGCACGGCCCACCTCGTGGAGCCCTAGATGACCCTCGGAAACGCCACCCCCCAGGCCCGGCCCCAGCAATGCCCCGGGGTGTCCACCCCGGGACATTGCAGTTTGCTATGGCTTGGAAGCCATAGCAAAGTCTGCTCCGCATCTATTAAGCGAAATCAGAAGATGCTCTCACTTCCGTGAATCAGAGTTGCTTTTAGACAGAGGGAGCTGCATGTTAGCAGCTCAGTTTGTCCAAAAGCAAAGCCAGCTCCCCCACGAGGCGGGGGGCTGGCTGGGATCGGGGGGGCCTTCAGACCTGCCTCCCATCTTTTCTGAAATTAAATGCAAAAAAATAATGGACAAAATCCACCCTGGGAATAGTCCCCCCTTCCTTGAATCCAAAAAAACAATAAAAAACAATGCCAGGCCCCAGGGGATGAGGAAAAAAGAAATGGGATATCCTGGTTGTACATCAATTCATATGTAGAAATACTTTGTGAAATATGGGCACTGGACCAAGATGCTTGCATGGAATATTGTCGAAATCGAGGCCTTATGAGCAAGACTAAGAAATAGAGTGGCTGCTCCAGGCTAGGCATAAGAGTCCTTATATCATAACGTATAAGCGGAGATAGAGCCATAAATCAGCCAAACGGTTTATGGAGCTGACAGAATTTTACAATATAATATATATGATGTATTGGTTATTTAATATTGGTATTTATCTATTTATCTACTGATTTATGGGTATTTTGAATCTCTTATGCTTGATATAAATACAATATATATGATGTATTGGTTATTTAATATTGGGATTTATCTATTTATCTACTGATTTATGGGTATTTTGAATCTCTTATGCTTGATATAAATACATTATGGGTTCATGCTATAATTGACTCTCAATATTGGATGTATGAGATTTTTGTTTTTAACACTTTTTGAACAATTCATGAATTGATTCACAATTGTGTAAATAATTAATTCCTCTGGCGAAGGTACACGAAAATCAATAGTATGTCTTCTATGGCTATGAATTGTTGTTTATTTATGTGTTGAGGTGGTGGGGCTCACAAATATATGCAAAAAATGAGCTGAGAACTCTGGGTAGGTATTAAGTTTACGTGGAGAGCAGCTCTTATATAGAGTACCCTACAACACCAGCAACACTCTAAATTTGCTCGGTGTGGGTGGTACTTTACTAATCCTATGCTTAAAAACTTTGCTAGAAAAACAGACATTTGAGGTGAGCAAATTCAATACAAGAGATGGTCTTGTAGGGTGCTCTATACAGGAGCTGCTCCCCACCTAAAGATGGGAACTACCCAGAGTTCTCAGCTTCTTTTTTGCATAATTTATACAGCACCCTAACCCTGAAAGGGTATGGCTTTGACTTATACGGGGTGCTCTCTTGTGTCTGGACAAAGCTAAACCTCTCTGAAGAGCTCTAATGATAGAGAAACACTTGTCAGGGTTTGCTTTTATTTATCCTGGATTGGCTTGGATGGTATTTTACCAATCCAAAGCTGTAGTACTGTGCCCAGGGTTGGGAAATACTTTTGTCATTTTACAGCTCGGCGTAGATGCCACTGTGCTAATCCTATGCTTAAAGACATTGCTGTAGAAATGGCAAAAGACTTTGTCCCTTTCTAGCTCAGCGTGTAAGGCACTGTGCTAATCCTATGGTTAAAACTTTGCTAGAAAAACAGACATTTGAGGTGAGCAGATTAAGAGTGTCACTGGTGTTGTAGGGTGCTCTATACAGGATCTTCTCTCCACCTAAACTCGGGAACTACCCAGAGATCTCAGCTTGTTTTTTGTATAATTTATGCAGCACTCTATCCCTGAGAGGGTATTGCTTTGATACCTGAGACCTCAAAGGTCCTAATAGGACATGTAATCCTATTTTTATGCCTACCTGTCCCAGTTTTTCTTTCAGCAAATCTGGTCACCCTAAACAATGCAAGGCTAGGACTGCCTGGTAGGACACTGCAAGGAGCTCAGGGCACAGGAATAGGCACTAAAAGCAGCTCGGGCACAAGGACAGATTATGAAGAGCTTGGGGCTTTCGACATACAAAGACGAGACTGTGGCACACGGACAGACAGTGAGAGTAGTTGTGGCACATGAACAGTGAGAGATACTGGGTCACATGGATGGACATTGGGAGCAGTTGAGGCCCATGGGTAGACAGTGGGAGGAACTGGGTCCCATGGATAGACAGACAAGCTGCGTCACATGGATGGACATTGGGACAGTTGAGGCCCATGGATAGACAGTGAGAGGAACCAGGTCATATGGATGGACAGTGAGAGCAGTTGTGGCACTTGGATGGACAGTGAGAAGAACTGGGGCATGTGTATAGAGTAAATGATGCACTCAGAGGCCACAGATAGACAGTGTAAGGGGTTTGGGGTACAAATGCCAGGAGCCAATGGCACATGTATATAGTGCAAGGAGTTTGGAGTACACGGACAGAGAGTAGGTGGAGTTTAGGACACATGAACATACAGTGCAAGGACTTTGGAACACTGATGCAAGAAGCCGAGGGCACATGTATAGTGCAAGGAGTTTGAGGTACATGAATAGACTGGGATGAGTTTGGCTACATGGATTGACAGTTCAGGAACTCAAGCCACATTGATACACAATGTAAGGAGTCTGGGGGCAAAGGCAGGGAACTCAAGTTACATGGGTAGTGGGGAGTATGTGGCACGTGGATGCACAGTTTAAGGCGTTTGAACCACGTGATTAGACAGTGCGAGGAGTTTGAGGCACTAATGCATCGGGGAGAGGATGTAGCCTAACGGTTAGGGCGGTCGACTTCAAATCTGGGAAACCGGGTTTGGGTCTCGCCAACGATGCTCAACATTCTGTGATTCTGGGCAAATCACCCAATCTCCCCGTGCTTAACAAAAATTAATGTGTCCTCATGTAAAGCAACTGGTGGTCATGTAAAGCACTTTGATACCTGATTTCGGGTCAAGTTTGCAATAAATAAAACTTCGAGAAATAAAATGCAAGTATCCGCAGGTACATGGATTGACTGTAGGAGAAAGTTTTGCAACATGTTTGACAGTGCGAGGATTGCAGGTCACTGGGATAGACAATGTAAGGAGTTTGGGTCCCAAATGCAGGGCATTCAGGGCACATGGATAGCTTGAGGAGTTTTAAGTACATATAAAGGTAGTGTGAAGAGCTCAGAGTATATGGCTAAATAGTGCAAGGAGTTTGGGGCTCAAATGGGAGAATCACGGTGCACATGGACAAAGTGAGGAGCTCAATGCACACTGACGGTGCAAGGAGTTCAGGACACTCAAACAAACAGTGTACAGAGCTTAAGCTTCATGCTCAGACATTGTGCATGGGCTGGGAGACAGAATGTAGAGCACTGACAATCTAGGCCCTCAAAAACACGAATTAGCAAAGCCAGTAGGTTTCACTTTTGTGATGTATTTGCCAATGTTTTTAGCCATGCTGCACAGCATCAAATAAAACAAAATATCAGTCAGTCAGTCAAAGACAGCTTTATTTCGGCCATACAAGACATAAAAGCACGTAAAAACAATACAATACATTTTAGAAAAGACTATACAGTATATCATCATAAAAGCTATATACATTGTTTCTGTGTTTTATAGTTAAAACACTTTGAATGTGCAAGTTTTGACTGTATTCTTGGATTGACTCCCTCATACCTACTCATAGTTCTATGGCGGGATACAGTGTGATGTACATTAAAAAGTATAATTTCTACATTGGGTGTGAGAGGGGAAGAAGTGGTACATATTATAGCAAATGACTATTTCATTGATGGTTAAAAAACACCTTATAGGTACTAAAAACGTTGTCTTTATCTAATAGATATTTAAAAAGGAATGTTAAAAAATGAGAATTAAAACAACTAAAATTATATAGTTAAAACACCTTGGAAGTGGGTTAATTACAGTGGGGATAAACATACAATACAATGTGTGGATACCACGTTGTTCTGGTCGATGCATAACATAGCGTAAATAAAGGTTGCTGTAGAACTAAGGATTTCCTGTGGGGATTTTCTTCAGAATAGCTCTACGAATGCACCACATAGAATATAAGAACCGCGAGATGGAGAACACAATAGGTGTGTCGGTTTCATACTTAAAGAGCCTAAACACCTCTGTGCAATGTCTAATCCCCATATTCCTACACTATTGTAGCAACTACCGAGACCTTGACTTTCCATAGGCGGGGCAGAAAAAGAGAACGTGCATTTCAGTTTCCTCAGCTCAGTCACACCCTGGACAATCTAGTGTGTGGGTGCCCTGCCACTTGTTAGTAAATGCTCGAAGCGGGAGCGCCCCATGTCTAAATTGAAGAAAGAGTTTCTTTGCTAGAAGCGGTTGAATGTAATCCAGGGCCGATTCTAGCCTATATCGCTGCTTTACATCCAAAAACCTAGACGTCAGACAACCAGGCTTGGTCCCCTGCCATAGTTGGGCCAGTTTAAGTTCTCTATAGGACTCGAGGAGTGCCTTTCTAGAGATCGCAGGACAAATCTCTTCTGGGGATGTCCACATGTTTTCCTTCCCTAGAGCCTGACAAATGTTCCTGATATAATCTAACCAAGGGAGTTTCCCTTCACCTTGAAGCCTCATAACGTCCTTAAACTGTAAAATTGATACTTGTATAGCGCACTACTCACCCGCAAGGGTCTCAAGGCGCTTGTACGAATACCGCTGTGGAACCCATCCTGGCTTTCCCTGTGAGGCGTCCACTCCTGGGCACCCCCAAGGTGGAGGCCAGGCATCCTTAGCGTTGTGGGGGCCGTTGTGGAGATTAAGCAAGCTATTGCCCAGAGTTGCAGAGTGAGACTCCATGATTGGAATGGCACCGAGGCGAGAATTATCAGGTCCGTGGAATTTTTGAGCCCAAGACCCACTGAGGCGGGGAATTGAACCCTGGTCCCGAGCTAGACCTCTGCATCAGGGTCTGCCGCTCTAATCATTGAGCCACACTTCTCCATTATATTCGGCTAATTCGGGTGTACTCCAAAGGCGTCACCAGTATAGGAGGGGTCTAGAAGAGTCTACGTCATCACTCGCCAGTCCTCCTGAGTCTGGGCCCCCCGCCCCACGCGGCCAGACCGGTGTGGCGGTTCAGCGCCTGGTTTCTCCAGGATAAGACGCTGCGCGAGGCGGTTGGCACTGAACTTACCCATTATTACGGTGTCAATGAGGGCTCCGTTTCATCGGCGGGCACCCTTTGGGAGGCTTGCAAGGCAACCATCAGGGGGGCGGCCAAGGCACATGTTGTGCGGCATCGCCAGACACAGCTGCGGCAGCTCACGGCTTGCGAAGCCCGGGCGCTGCGGCTGGAGCAGTCGCTCTCCGAGCAAGACGACCCGGCGGTGGACCGTCAGTTGCGGCTCCTTCGTCAGGAGATTTGTCAGCGGTCCCTCGAGGCGGCCAAGCTTCTTTGGCAGTCCTCGGTAGCGAGGGTGTACGGCTGGGGGGACAAGAACGGTGCACTGTTGCACCGCCTGGCCACATACCCCAGGGCGTCGCGCATCATTCCGGCGATCACCGACTCGTCGGGGGTGCTCCAGTCTTCCTCCGTGGGGATGGCAACGGCATTTGCCCAATTCTACTCTCAGCTCTACCGAGAGCGTGCGCCGGACCTTTCTCTGGACACCCTGCTTGCGCCCGGGACCGCCTGCCTGGCCCGGCTTCGGCCGGACGAAATGGAGAGCCTGGAGGCCCCCATCTCCGTCGAAGAAATCGGGGAAGCAATCGGGCGTATGTCAGCGGGGAAGACTCCAGGCCCAGACGGTTTTCCGCAGGAATTCTTTGCGGCCTATAGGGACACGCTGGTCCCGCGGCTGAAAGCTCACTATGCAGAGGCGCTTGAGAGGGGTTCCTTCCCACCGGAGTCTGACCTGGCCACGATTGTGGTTTTGCCCAAATCCACGCCGCCGTCCACCGATAGAGCTGCATATCGCCCAATTTCGCTCATCAACACTGATGTGAAGCTCTACGCGGCGGTCTTGGCCCAGCGGCTTAGGCCCCTGTTGTCTACCTTGGTCCACCCGGATCAATGTGGCTTCATGCCCGCCCGGGGTACGCGCCACTGTCTGCGCCGTCTCCACGTGGCTTTGGCCCACCGCCATCGTCTGACCCCGTACCTCGCTCTCCTCCTCGTCGACTTCGAAAAGGCTTTCGATTCGGTGGGGTGGGCCTACCTCTTCGACGTCCTGTCCCGCATGGGCTTCGGCCCTCGGTTCGTGGGGATGGTGCGAGTCCTCTATGCCCGGCCCCGTGCCAGAGTACTGGTTAATGGGGCGTTGTCGCGGCCCTTTCGGATCGGCCGGGGAACTAGGCAGGGTTGCCCACTGTCGCCCCTTCTCTTCGCTCTGGCGATGGAACCTCTGGCCGCCCTGATTAGATCTGACCCCCTCCTTCGGGGGTGGGAATGGCCTGGCCTGGAACCCGACAAAATCGCCCTCTATGCGGATGATGTCCTATTGTACCTTGGGGACCCAGCGCGCTCCGGACCGCGCGCATTGTCCATTCTGAGCCGTTTCGGCCGGGCATCGGGTCTCTCCCTCAACCCGCGAAAGTCGATCCTGGTTCCGCTGCACCCCTCCAGGGAATGCTTTGACTGGCAGGAGACCATCCCTCTGCGCCGCCTATCATTTCAGTACCTGGGCATCTGGGTCTCCCTCCTCCCGGAGCTGAGCTGGGCGCTCAATGTCACCCCCTTGGCCAAGAGGGCCAGGGCCGACCTGGAGCGATGGAAACAGCTGCCCCTTAACCCGCTAGGGAGGGTCGCACTCTACAAAATGATGATCCTTCCCCGGTTTCTGTACGTATTGCAAAACACCCCCCACTCCTTTCCGCGACCGTGGTTTCGTGAACTGGACGGGATGGCGACGAGATTTCTCTGGGGCGAGGGGAGGCGGCGGCTGGCTCTGTCGACGTGCCGCATACCCACCTTTGACGGGGGCCTGGGCATGTCCGATCTTTACCTCTACTACATGGCCACCCGCCTCCTGGTCATTCACGACTGGTTTGGAGGGGGTTGGTCCGACCCGGCCTACAGGGTTGAACTTAACGGCTTGGGTTTTGCCGATATCCAAGATCGCCTGTACGGCGCCCCCATCCCTGCTTCTTGCCCGGACATCACCAGGGCTGTATTCCTGTCCTGGCGTGCGGCGCTCCGCCTCACCCGATGGACGGGACGGTTGACCCGGGTCACCCCCCTGTGGCACGGGACGTGGTTGCGGGACGTCACGAAGCTGGAAGGCTTCAAATCATGGGACCTCATCGGCATTTCCCAACTGGGGGACGTCTGGCGGGGAGGGCGGATGTGTTCCTTTTCGGAGCTGCAGGCGCGTTTTTCCCTTCACTCCTCTCAGTTTTATAGGTACCTCCAGCTGCGCCACGCCATACGCACCTACACCCCACTGGACGTCAGGCTGCCAGACCACAGCCCCCCGGAGGCTCAGGTCCTGCTGGGCAACCTGGGGAGGGGGGGCATTTCCAGGATTTACCGTTCCCTTGTCAATTGCACCCCTACATCCCTCGCGGGTCTTAGGGAGCGCTGGGAGGGGTGGGTGGGTCCCCTGGATGAGGCCGACTGGCGGGACGCCCTTATGGCCCCCCGCTTGGTGACGGCCTCCGCTAAACTACGACTCATCCAAATTTATTATCTCCATGCGGCATACCTCACACCGGCTCGTCTTCACCGTGCGGGCCTCTCCGGGGACGCGGCCTGCCCCCGCTGTGGTTCCGAGCCGGCAGACTTCCTGCACATGGTGTGGTCCTGCCCGGCCCTGGAGGGGTTCTGGAGAGGCATTGAAGCCGAGCTTACGGAGGTCCTGGGGTGGGAGGTGCCACATGACCCCCGACACTCGCTGCTGGGCATCACGGATGGCTTGGATGGCACACGTTCAGAGCAGCTGTTTCTCATGACGGCCTTGATGGTGGCCAAGCGCGACATTGCAGCGGCATGGAAGCAGCCGCTGCCGCCAAGCGTGGCTAAATGGGGAGCGGGGGTGGACTGGTGCGCGGCGCAGGAGCGGACTCTATATCGGGCACGCGGATGCCCCAAGAAATACCGGAAAGTTTGGGGGAAATGGCTAGGCAATATACTTTAGTAGGATGGTTCGGGGGGTGGGGGGGGGGCTTCCGGGGGCGGGGTGGAGCGGGGGGTGTTTCCTAATGTATTGCTGTGTGGAACTGCTTCGGAATACCAGACTGTTTCTGTTGTTGTATCGTGTAAAACAATAAAAACTTGTTTATCAAAAAAAAAAAAAGAAGAGTCTTCGTCTGCTATAGGGCTAATCCCTAGGTCCATCCTGAGCAGTGTTACTGGAGAGCTCGTAGGAAGATCCAGCAATTGCCTAAGGAATAGGTTCTCTGACATTGATAAAGAGGTGGATGAGCAGTGGCCCCATAGTTCTGCCCCATACAATGCCGCGCCACTAGCCTGTATCTTATAGATTTCTGCTACAGGACCTAACACTTTGTGTGTGCAGCTCTTTTATGATGCCTCTCGTGGGCTGGGTCAGTTTTAGACTAGCTTTCTTTATTTGTGTCCCCCATTCAATTTTTCAGTTAATTTGGTCCCTAAATAGTCAAAAATAGACACCCTCTCTAGGGCCCTACCATCTAATCGGGGATTTGGGCAATTTGTTGTGTTAGCGTTAAAAACCATATACTTGTTTTTTTGAAGATTAATCTCCAGTCCCCGATTATTGCAGAAAGTGCTGAATACATCAAGCACCCTCTGCATGCCCATAGGGGATTTGGAAATTAAGAGCGTATCGTCCGCAAACATAAGAGCTGGAATTTTGCGGTTTGCCAACCTGGTTGCATCAATCTCTTTCCCAGCCAATTAGGCCATTTATAAAAAGGGAAAAGAGTTTCGGGGGCCAGAACGCATCCCTGTCGCACCTCTTTTTCCACAGGGAAAGGGGCAGAGAGTTCACCATTTTTGCCATATCTTATTTGCGCATAGTTGTCGTGGTGAAGGCGTTTCAGCTGGTAGCAGAGATATTCTGGAACTCCCAGGTCAAGAAGTATACCTCACAGTTGATCCCGCTGCACTAAGTCAAAAGCGGATTTAAGATCCACGAATGTGAGATAGAGGCTGCCATCCTCTAGGACCACGGTTTTCCAGTGGATAAGTTGTAATCTAAAAACCTGATCAGTGGTGGAAATCTTGGCCCTGAACCCTGTTTGTAGGGGGGTTAGTGTGTTGTTCTCTTATATCCAGGATTGCAGGCGCCCCAAGAGTACGCGTGCAAAGATTTTTTGGCTGACATCTAGGAGGCTTACGGGGCGATAGTTAGCTGGATTAAGTGGTGAACCCTTTTTATGGAAAGGGATCATTTCTGCCCCAGCCCATGTAGAGGGCAGCGCCATACCTTGCAGAACGGCGTTAAATAGTGACCACAGGTAAGGAGCCCAAACTAAAGGCTCGGAGCGAAATAGGTCGCCAGGGATCTTATCCAGCCCCGGCGCTTTAGCTGGTTGTAACTTGCCCAGTGCCTCTGTGATCTCCTTCATTGTGCAGAGTGGTGCGTCTAGATTTGGCAACTCCGCATCTATAATATTTGTTTGCACCCTACCCTCTTCCTCTGTTGTCCTTGAATATAAAGATTTAAAATAGGCTCTCCAGACTTCTTCCCCTAAATTTGGCGCTATAGCCAATTTGCCTTTGGATTTCCCTGTCTTAACTAAGTTCCAAAAGGCTCTCATGTCGTGGTTGTCCAGTGCTGTTTTTATTGCTTCCCATTTATCACTTTCCAAGTTGCTTTTGGCTTTAGCTACAACATTTTTGTACTGGTCCCTAGCTTCCTTGATACGTGGCCTATCGTTCATTCTGATAGAGGCTAAAAGGGCTTGCTTGGCTACCTTACATTGTTTATTGAACCATGGGTGCCTTGGTTTGGAATTCGGCCTGGGGCTTTTGCTGTTACAGAAAAAAGGTGCTAGGGCAGAAAGCAAGTCCAGATGATTTTTTGCGATTCTCGTTTGGGAAGATAAAGTGCCGCTGGTCACAGAAAGTTGGGACGCAGCTTCGAGAAGGGGGACAGTTTGTTGGTATAGAGAGGCCACTTTGTCCTGTGATTGATCAAATTCCCCCCAGCGTACTCTCCTCCCTCCTTCAGCCAATAGTAGGCCGTGATTAGGTTTTGAAGATGTACTATGATGGCCTTCAGCAAGCGGGAGAGATATTTCTAAAACCAGAGAATTGTGGTCACCCTCGTAGCGAGGGGTGACCTTAAAAATATATATCTATTTGAAGAGGTTACCTGCCTAATTTTGTAGGTACTCACACAACACATGCGCATACCTACTTAATTTTGCAGGACATTTTTTTGTTTTTAGTTAGTGATCCAAGGTTGACCAGTAACTAAAAATAAAATAAAAAGCACAAACAATTTTTTATTAAGGTGGGTGGGAGGAAGCAACAGGTTGGGTGAAACAACACAGGGGAGAATCGACATCTGTGAACTAACATAAGGAGGGTGGACTTGAGGCTTAAACAACACAGGTAAAGGTGGGAAAGAGGAGAAAGCAACACAGAAGAGGATGGGTTGGAGGGGAAGCAACACAGGGGTAAGGGGAAAGCAAAAAGTAGGGCGCAGTTGGGGAGAAGAAACAAAGGGGAGAGAAAAGGATGGAGATGGTTGGGGGTAGCAATGTGGAGAAGCATATGGATGAGCGCAATAGGGAGGGAGCAGGGGGAGAGAAGAATAGGAGGGCGGTAGCTTGAAAAGACATTCACTCTGATGGAGTGCTTAACACAAAAGAAAAAAGTCGTTCTTGAAAAGTATGTAATACACAACAAATTTACCGCATGACTAGGCTCAAAGAAAAGTAGCAGGGCAGCAAGCCATATGTCCCTGCCTGTGATCTGGGATGCGCAGAGGAGCAGGAGCAGCCAGTCGGAGTCACGACGACTTACGTGTAGGTCAAGACAGAAGTCCCAATCGTAGACGAGCGGGGTCCCATAATGGGTCAGGCTGAGTCAGGACGCATCTATCTGAAGAAAAATGGAAGGGTGAGTGAGCTTAGTCACACGGTAATTTTTTCCCCTTATTCGCCTCGTTCTAATCTGTCCTCACCTTCCCCCTTGGGCTCTTCCTAAATCCTTTTCCTAATTTCCCCTAGTACGTGCTCTCCCCTCTTGGTCCACCATTGAGTGTTTTAATTCTTCCCACAGCACTGTCATAAGAATAAGAGTAACCTGGTCCTGATGATGGCCTAAACATATCAACAGGCCGAAACGCCCTCGACTTCTACAGCGAAAATTACAGCGCTATTTCTTCAAGGATACCCATCTTGAATTTCCTTGTATATATTAATATTCACTGTTTGGGTATCTCTACAATGTAAATTTCATCACCAACTGCTTTTTTATTGTGCCCCTTCCTGTCGCTGTACATACTTCCTCATGTGTCACTTGCGTCGTTCCCTATTTCACAAGCACTTGTGCACAGTATCCCACAGGTTACATGCCACTAAATGTATTGCAGTGCTGTTCTTATACATGTTTAAATATATGAAGTTATTTATAACAAATATATGTAGTTACCAAAAAACACAATTTATGTTGTCACATTGAAATATTTGTCTCCCTGTTTTCTCCTCCTGCTCCTATCAATTTATTGTGCTACTCAAAATTGACTTCTAACTAATAGCCTCAGAGACATTGTATGTTACATATGTTCGCCCTGCTCACTATAGGGTTTATGGGCTACCCACTATAGTCTGATATTGTTCTTGAAAAGTAAGCAGTGGAAGCAAAGATACCAGCCAGTTAAAGAGATGGTAAAGAGGCAATCCTCCATCAGAGGGACTAGCACAAGATTTACAAGCTGAAACACAAAAAGAAGCAGGCAAACGAGAGTTACAGGGGAGCCAACCACTGGTAGCAATGGGCAGGCTCCAACCCTACTGTTCTTGGCAAGAGACAATATGCTTTGCAACAGACAGCACATAGTAGGCCCAACATAAAGTAATGGGTGCCAGCTCCCGCTTATATCCATTCTGAAATACTCATGATAAACAGGACCTTTTGTGAGCCCTAAAGTAGTCATTTCACTGCTGCTATTAATGTTTATATAGCATTTACCTGTCATTTACAAAGTCACCTAAAGTGCTTTCTGGTGTGTTGTATGGCCTCGATGAAGCAACAACCTGTGTTAAAATCTACAGATTTGCCTAGATCCGGTCTCACAACATTATTTATATAAATCTCAATTTCCTATTGTGCATGAGGATGAATGCACTTTGCAAAGTAAACAATGATTTCCCTGGAAACAGTTACTTAGCAAGAAACGCAATTCGAGTGCCCACGTCCTTTCAAAATAATCACTACCTTCTGCCAGAGTATCTCATTAACACTCAACAGGTGGGGGAGTTTACCTTTTCCAGGCTGGGGTTGAGAACTTGCAAAACAGCACAAAAACATACAGTTAAATAGTTTCTGAGGAGCGTTGCCTGGGCCAGCATGGAGCAGTATGTGGTTTTGTCTCTTCCAACTCCCCCGCTGGCCCCAGGACCACGATAAAGCAATATTCAGCCTTCCTCCAACTGGAGGAGGGTGACCCTATGCATGGTCTCATCGGGGTCCGTATTGTTTGCTAGGGCGGAAGAAAAGCCAAAGATTTTACCCGATCGGGTTCCACAAAGAGAATACAAGATGGCGGCCCACTGAAGCGAGCCATCCCTCCTTGATGACATAGATAAAACACAAGGGCCTCCCAGAATCAGATCCCACCTAGGGTGCAGCGATGCTGTCAAACGACCATCACTTTTAGGTTGGTGGGGAACGGCTTACTTCATCACTGTAAGAAAGAAGTGGATGGATTGTAATCTACATCGGCCATGAACACCGAAAGGGGGGTTAGATTGCTTACCTGGGAAGCAATATGCAATGAGCATATACTTCCTTGTCATTGCCTTCATTGGTTGTATTTATGGATCAGTATTTCTGAAAATGAGTGTTTACAGGAACGTAGGGAGTTACTCAGGTCCAGGAAAGTATGTGTAGATTCTCCCCAAGGGCGATTTATAGGTCCCTAGGACTTATTTGTGTGGCCACCAAGAAGATGTTACAAGTATAAATAAACTTACTTCATACCGTACAAGTAATTGTGCAAAAAAAACATTTGCCTACACCGTTTTCTGGACCAAATTCAAGAAGAGATTCTTTATGTTTTTATTTTTTTTGCAGAGTTTTAAATAGCGCGAACTCGACCCGAATCCAATCGGGGTATCAGAGCGCTTTACATAGCACCAGTTACGTTACATGAGGACACACATTCATTTTTTGTTAGGCACGGGGAGATTAAGTGATTTGCCCAGAATCACAGGATGCTCAGCGTCATTACCGAGACTCGAACCCAGTTACGCAGGTCCGAGGTCGAGAGCTGTAGCCATTGGGCCAACTCCTCTCCATTGTCAGCATTTGTACAGGACACGTTCAGCTTTTGTGTGGCCCTGTGTCAATTTCAGAGTCAAGGCACCAATTCTGCTTCTGGATTTCCTCCGACCATAGACAAAAGATGGACTGTAGTTGTGATTGGTTACAGACATGACATGCCTCTTCAATGTATTCTGCAACATCTTCTTGACTACGATAGTGGTTGGGCTGGATGTCTCCAACTCCTTCAAGGGTCCTCCCGTACATTATGTGAATGGGTGTGTGCATGCTTAGGTATGTTGGCATCTATTCTACGTGGGTGTGCTATGGGTAGGTGAACTTGTTCAGAAAGACTGATAAGAAAACTGGTGAGTGAATGTAGGTGTGCTGATGAGGTGGGTAATGCTTAGTCAGCAGCATGGCTTTGGTAGCATGCTATGCCAATGATGGTGGGGGTCTCTCTCACATGTCCTGCTGAAAAAGGGTGAAGCGTTCATTTATCAGAGCAGGCGATGTTTGTTTTTATGGTCCGTCTTGACAGCATGTTTTTATGGTATGGTTTGTCGCCACACAGTTATGTGAGAATCACCAGGAGAGGGGCTTTGGCTCCACCCACATGTTGAGAGCAATGAGTAAGTTTTCATTGGGCAGAAGTTGTATGTGTCCACAAAAAAGGGCTTGCCCGCCACACAGCTGTGATCATTTTGGTCATTTATCCAGCTGCCTGAGCTTGAACATTCCAGGGTACATAGATTACATTGTAATGCTAAAAAGTCTTAGATAACTAGATAATTTACGGCAACAGCACAGATGGAAGTAGGGCAGTCATTTACCGGCATGGATGTTTTGGTCTGGCTTGACAATGTAACTGCCACCTGACCTTTTGACCGACACCAATATTATTCTACTGTGCTTTGCATCCATAGAAACACATATCCATTCTCATGCTATCTACTTATAATGCTTCACATTACCATACAACAGTCCATTAAAGCAGAACTTTTGGCATTACCAATTCTTATTTGTTAGTGTTTTTATTGGTTTGGAAATAAGAAGCTGTTGCACTGTGTTAGATGTATGGGATCCATGCTGTCTAATGTGGTCTGTTATGGGATTGTCTAGCACTTTTTTGCCAAGGGCTGTGTTAGCAGCATCATAACAAGAACATATAAGGTACATCTGTAAAGTGCTGATTAAACAATGCCAGGTGTACAGTCAGTCTGGGGGTGTTATTTTGATTAGAGTTGTGATAAATCTTAGACCATTAATTCCAAAGTTTTTAAGCTTTATTTTGCTTATATTTGATATTTCAACAAAGACATTTTAAATCAATAGAGCATGTCTTTTCAAAGAAACACCACATTAGTAAATCGCACAATTCAAAAACGTTTGAAATAGAATTATATACAGCATTTACATAGTGCAAAAAAACAAATTGTGAGAAAAAATAATAATATATGGAACGTTTTTGCAAACAAATAATAACAACAAATCAGTAATCACAAGAAAAACTTCAATAACTCGTGTGCCAGCCTGAAATTAAACCAGTCCTACATTCATATTAACACCAGACGGACAGTTACTCATTTTCGAAACACATGTTTCCTGTTCTGCCTGTTAGAGGATGGGGATACCTAACCTACTGGTGGTGTTGTAAGAAGCTGCTGAGGGAAATATTATTTAACATTCATCATGACACACCCCATCAACAGTCCCCCATACTCAAAGCCAACGCGTTTCGAATCCCTAACAAATACGGGATTCTCTTCAGGACTTGGACTTGGTATTTTGTCTCTTAATTGTGGTGTGGAGTTGTTCCACAGGAACTGATGTCCAGGAATGTTGCTTCAAATCTTATATTGTGATCGAAGCTTCAAATGTATGTGACGTGTGGGACAACTCAGTGGTGTCAGTCCATTATCTTAAAATCGAAAAAAGCCATAATTGATGCAGACGCTTTTAAACAACAGCTGCTCCCAAATCGTATCTGTTTCCTGTAGTTCTTTCTCTATACTGCACTAATGTGGTGTTTCTTATTAATGTCTTTATTGAAATATCAAAAATAAGCGAAATAAAGCTTAAAAACTTTGGAATTAATGGTCTAAGGTTTATCACAACTCTAATCAAAATAACCCCCCCCCCAGACATCCTGTTTGCTTATTTCAAAATTGAGGTGGTCCAGTCTGGGGAGTTACGGACCCAAGCCTTGCTTGATCACACTAGGTGTACAGTCAGTGGCATAGATTTAGAGTGTGTGTTTGGTGTGTGACATTCCCCATATAAATGCACTCTTGGGTTGGTAGTTGGGCCTGCGGGCCTGTGCCAGTCTGCTATGTCTGTTTATTTTCGGATTGACCTAATTTCACTACAAAGTTTTAACTTGTTTATATTTTGGATGAGGAACTTATATAAAGCAATCAGTTTACCAAAACAGTAGTAAATCTGCACCCATAGAAATACTCCTTGAGTGGTGCAAATTTACTACCTTTTGGAATTCACAAACAATAGTAGCAGTAGACTTGGAAACTGCACCAGTGTCAGGTTTTCTTAAATACGGCTGGTAATCAAATACCCAAAAGGTGGTGAGATGAATGCTTATAAACAGACAAACCACTGACAATCACTCGGGGTAGCATTCCAATCTATCGTTTTTCACCCACTTTGCCACTCTAGACAGAAGCCCACCAAATGCAAATCAGGACTGACACTATTCCTCATTGGAATAATCCATTCCAAACCATGTAAACCTTGGTCATCTCACCCCTCCACTCTGCTGCCCATCACTTTTTTAGTTGGGAAATTCGAAATTCACACCCCCAAACCTCTCCGGGGTTGGTTGTACAGGCGGGATGCTGGGTAAGTACTGCTTATGTACTCCCGGTGGGAGGGGCAGTATTAGGGTCCCAGCATTCCTCTTGTCTTTTTTCTGTCTGGAGATGGTTATCTACACTTTGTAACTGAATGGGATGAGGACAACGGGACCCAGAGTAATGAAGATTACCGGTAAGTAATAAACCAGAGATGGATAGATCATGAGAGTACAGGGATGTAAGTACACAGAAACAGTGAATGAGATAGAGAAAGGTAAGAAAGAAAAATAAGAGTGAGAAAACATTAGTATATATAAAGGAGAAAGAAAGAATTGTAAGAGGAAGGAACAGTGGAAGAAAGAAAGAAAATAAAAGGAAAAATAAAATGACAGGATGAAATGAAAAAACGTTGAATGAATGGATCAAAGATAAATGAATGATTGGTAGGATGAAAGAAGCAAAAGACAGAATGATGACATGCTGAGGAAGATTGAAAGAATCAACAAGTGAAAGGGTGAATGAATGAAAGATCTAAAGAATGGAAAGATGGGTGAAAAGATGGAGGAAGTAAGGTGAAAAGATGGATTGATGAAAGGATACAGGTATATATTGATGGATGGACAGATGGGAATTGAAGAATGTGTGAAAGAATGTATTGATGGAAAGATGGATCAGAGGACGGTGGAAGTAAGAGTGAGGGATGGATGGATGTAAAGGTTGCGGGATAAATGGAGGCATGATGTGGGGATGTCATAGGGATGAAAGGATAGATGCAGATATGACAGAGTGAAAGGACGAATGGATAGATGAAAGTATTGTTGGATGAGTGGGTGGATGGAAAGGAAGGTGATGGGAAGAATAGATGAATGAATAGATGGTGTGGATACATAGATGGATGCAAGGAGGATGAAGAGAACTCTCCTAAGAAGCATCAGGTTTACTTGCTCACCATGACTGACATCATTAAAAATATAGTACAAAGTGGGGCCTATTTAAAATATTCTTGATACTCCCTTGGTCTTGCCTATTGTACTCTAGGACCCCAAATGTGAGACCATACATATGAGAGAATGCTCTCTAGCACCTCGAAGCCTCTGTAACAGCATACAGAGCTTTACAAACATCGTAAATATGCAAATGTACACTACCCATGTCATCTTTTCTTTCCACAATGTTGTTGAGTGCTCCAGCTTGTCTTATATTTCATTGATTGATTAATCTTCTTTATTTCTTTTTTACTTGGTTTTTGGGTTGACTGTCGCTCTGTGGATGGATTGCTTCCTCTAACCTTCCTTCTCGTACGTCAGGTATGCCTTTTCAATCCATTAAGACTTTCAGTGTATTTCATTCTAGAAACTTGTCCATTTGTCCTTCTGTATACCCATCCATGTAATTTATTCACCCACAAATGTACGCTCTCATTTATAGATTGTCATCTCTGCAGCTATGTCTATCCCAATATGTACAGGTCAATCTCTCTCTCACACACTCGCATACGCATACTTTCTGTCTGTCAGTCTTACTCCCACCCACCCTTTCTTTCTCTCATTTTCTTTCATTTGGTCTCTCTCTCCCACCTCCCATTTTCTTTTTCTCATTTTCTTCCTCTCTTTCTCTCACTCATTTTCTCTTTCTCTCTCCCTGCCTACAACTGTCTCTCATTTTCCTTTTTTTCCTGTGTCTGTCTCAGCCACTCTTATTTTCTCGCTCTCATTTTTTTTCTCTTGCTCACATGCTCCCACTTTTTAGGTCTCGTCTGTGACATCGTATTTTCTAGCGAAAGTGCTCTCGCGTGCAAGAGATAATGTTTACTAGAAGCGTCCTACAGCTTGTCCATTGCTTACCATTTGTGGGCTTATTTGTCATTGTCATTTGCTGCCTCTTAATTGAGCATCGCATGCCGATTTCACTTCCTCTTCTTTCAGCTGGACCATGGACAAATTATGAGTGCTTCATCTTGATTAGTGTCCTTCCTCTTCTGGCGCTATGATTGAGGTACTATTTTCAGGGCACAAGTCCTAAAAAAAGAAGTGGGGGGATGCTGACGTCACGACAGGAAGAGACATCACGAAAGGTGGCTTGCACCATCAGACTCATTGCCTCCCCTCGCTCATTCCTTAGATGCGATTGCATCAGAGAAGCCAGCGCGTGAGCAGCGTTCTGAATGAGCTCCGATCTTGCCCCAGAGAGGCCAAAGAGTGAATGTGTGGCTCCATTTGCTCCAGTTATCGAGCTCCTCGCCGTCCACCCGCGTGGTACCCCGGCTCGAGCCCCGACAATTTTACTTTCTTCTTCACCTGCCACCTTTGTTGCGTCTTCCCTCCCATGGCACACAACCCCTTGTCTGTGTTGCAGCTTCCCTTACACCCCGATGTCCATGTTACTTCTTCCCGCCTACCAACAATCCTCCCGTTATCCGTTGGCTTCTTCCCTCCCGCCCTCACATTGTCCTTGTTGCCTCTTCCCATCTACCTCTCACCCTCCCATTATCCGTGTAGCCTCTTCCCTCCCACTATCTTACCCACCAGTTGTTGGTTTGCTACATCCGCCATGGCAAAAAAGCACTATGATGCAACAAGCGCTGGCCAAGTCATAGCGCTATTTTTTCTGAGGCGTGATGATGTAGGTTCACCAGTTTCTGCATGAGAGATACAAATAATGCAATCTCATTGGTTTTCTTGCTATGCTTTGTTTCACGACAACCATCACATTCGATCATCTCTAATCGCAAATCTATCTCCGATCCCATTATCTTAGGATCTTTACCTTCCAGTCTGTGCTTATTGATGTGAACTCCTGTGCCCCTAAAGTATAAGCCACCATGCAAGTAGCCCTATTCTACCTATGCTTTGAACAGACATCGCACCTCCGCCATCTTCCTCCCCCTAGTACTTGCTGCTCCAATTTAGAGAAGGCTATGTCACATAATTCCACTTTTGTACTTTAATTCCAGTGTTGCTCCTGTTTCAAGTCTAAGAGTTGGCATTGTTTTAGTCCTCTTGTTTTTATCACTTTTGTATCTCTTAGCACCGCCACCCTGCCATTTGTTTTGCAGATTTATATAGCGCGAACTCAACCCGAAGGTATTGGAGCGCTTTACATGAACACCAGTTACATTACACAAGGACACGTTTTTTTGGTAGGCACGGGGAGATTAAGTGATTTGCCCAGAATCACAGGATGTGGAGCCAACCCGAGGCTCGAGCCTTGGTTTCCCAGCTCCAAGGTCGGCGGTCTAGCCGTAAGACCACATCCTCTCGCCATTGTCTATGGCACTTCTTCCCTCCCACTCCCACCATCCCATTGTCCATGTTGCCGTTTCCCTCACACCACCACCCTCCTGTTGTCCTCGTTGCCTCTTCCCTCCCATCCTTCCATTGTCTGTATTGCTCCTCTACCCGCCATAAGAAAAAAATGTGCTATGATTCGACAACGCTGCCACATCATATCGCTTTTTTTAGCTTCTTGTTCCCTCACACCTTCCCTCCCGTTGTCTGTCTTGTCCACCTGCCATAAGAAAAAAAGCAAAATAACACGGCCTGCGCTGGCTGCATCATAGCGCTTTATTTACATAGAGCTTTTAGCCGTGCTACACAGCAGCCAACCTGCTCTACAATCAGTGGCAGCCCCTCCGCAATGGCAGAGGAGCATTGCCCTACTACCTGGCTCAGAGCCAACAAATGTAAAATAAAACAATGTTCTTGCATTGTTTTATTTAGCATTCTTTGGGAGGGGTGGGCCGAGGTATGTGTGGGGGTAGGAGGAGTCCTGCGTGCACTCACTCCCTGAGTGTTCATGTGTGTTTGGCCGGCTGTCTCAGGCCGACCAAAACACGCATGCACAGTTAGATTTTCTCCAGCCCAGCTGCATTGAGCAGCTGGGCTTGAGAAACCACCACAGACTCCCTGGTCTGAGCAGGGCGTCTTTCCTGTTCATTCAGACCAATCCCCGCGCTGCTCTGCAGCACGGGGATTGAACAGGGAGTCTGTCCCAGGAACTGCTGGGACCAGAGCACAAGTCCTAAAAAGAGAAGTGGGGGGACTAACCAGGTTAGGCAGTATGCAAGTGAAATCATGACGCGTGCCATAACAGTGCATGATGTCACAAATTGTGACATTGCACGGGACATCACAGTAAGTAACCTCACTGGAAGTGACACCACAAGAAATGACATCAGATATTGAGACCTCATACATATGTTTATCAGGTATATAATGAGTACATTTAAGCTCATTATGAGATTTAACAAATGAGACTTGGCGTTGGGGTTGTGCCAAAAAAGTGGCGCAATCCTGATGCAAAAGCTGGGCCTCAACTAATACAATTATCTTTTTAAACCCTGCCACAAAGAAATTGGCAACACGTAGAAGCATGTCAGTAGATCCGTTATGCTTAATTGGTTGCAAAGTCTACATTTTAAAACATTTGATTTGGTTAAGGCATCTGCTGTGGAGGTGCCCAGTAAATCTCAGGGAATAGTAATAATGGTGAGATAACTTTGGTGGTTAATGCACTTGGTGGAGCGATCTGTGTTTTGTGAAGTCCCAAATTTGAATCAAAGTAGTAGAGAAAGTAAAAGTGTTTCCTGCAAAGCACATCATCTAACACGCAGATGACAGATTTTTAATTTATGTAGATAGTAAAGTGGGTTACTGCTTTTAACACATAGATCCTTTTCTTACCTGCAGTTCATAAATTGTAATCCTCCTAATAGACCACAGTGAGGTATAAAGGATGTGTGACTCCTACACCTTGTAACCCTGACTGTCTCTTGTAACTCATCTTGTACATTGATTTACACATGTACATGATTTATTGTCAAAGTATAATGTGTAGGTCACGTAAAGAGCTCCGGCACCCTGCACTGGGTTGCGTAGCGCTATAAAAGAAAGTAAATAGTGCTACTGAAATTATTATTTGTGTAAATACTGGGACAGACCAACACATCTGACATTCTTTCAATGCATGCATCTCTTATATACAGGGACTGGACAAAGGCAAAAGCTGCCTCTCTTAAGTACCAATGAAGAGATAACAAGCTGTGTGCCTTTATTTTCCCTCCCTGGCATTTACATTCAAGTGTGAGGTTCCAGGCCGCCTCCAGTAAGGATATTCAAACAAAAGGAGGCCGGATGACACCTTGACTTGGGCCCAGCTGGAGATGAAGAAAAGCTCCATCGCTGCCTGCACATTGCTGCTGGGATTGTAAGCAGACAAGGTGCATGCGCTGCTGAAAGTGTCCGGTGTCAGAAAATTGCACTGGGACAAGTTCAGCATATTTCTGTGGGGACAACTTCTTGGCAGGCGGGATGGCGTCCATCCTGTGAAAATAGTGGGTGGACGCTGTGCACCTGTGTGTACCCCCGCCTTGTGCCCTGCCTGGGACCCAGGAAGAGGAGATGCCGCGAACGCGACGTGACACTGGATGCAGCCGGTGGCAGAAGGTACGTTTATCTTTTTTATTATTATTGTATTTCTACATTTCTACCAATGCGCCCCCCCTCCTCCCAGGCGCCTCTCCCTCGCCACCACCCTTTGTTTATGGCGGCCACCGCTGTCTACAACATGGCTAAAAGACATTGGCAAAGCCGGTAACTCTCACTTGGACGAGCCCTATTGGGCTTGCCAATGCTTGTTCATTTTCTCTGTCTCTTGCGGCGCCTCGCCACCTCTCATTCCCGCACAACTTTGACAGTCTTCCTTTCTCTCAAGGAACTGTAATTAACATTGTTTAATTTCCCATTTCCCTGCCCAGGGCTCGGTCGCACGAAAGCCCATCCATCGTCTGAGCAGCGCAGTCCATTCCATTCCCGGGGCCGGTGCATGCCTGACTAACAATAGGCGGAAAGCAGCTCCTGGCAGCCCCCCATCTGGCCGATGGTCACATCCATTTCCATGGTCGGCTCTTGATCCTATCTGCGCGCCACTCATTACTTGGCTGTGACTGCTCCTGTATAAACATCCTGCAGGTAGCCGGGAGTTTCCATAACTAAATTGTCTCCTAGCAGAGCCCACTTCAAGCTCTCTGACTCCCTGACGGACACTGGAGGCTAAAACAACGGCGGGAACTGGCTGTAGGGCGGCGGGCATTTTGTTGTAACAAAATAGATGTGATATGAAGTAATAAATAGGTGTTCTGAAGAGTGTCCATGCCACTCGAGGCAAAATAATTGAGTGACCTGTAGGTTGGAAAATTGTTGGTTGTTGGCATTCCATCTCCCCTTAAGTAGGGTGACCAGAATTTTAAAGCCAAAAACCGAGACACTTTCTAAAAACAGAAGAAGGACTACAATTTTACTTCCAAACAGCGCACAGAATGACAGTGCTCCTTAGCAGAGAATTAACAGAAGAGGCAGTAAGAACATACATAAAATGCTATTTTTAAAGCCAGTAGCATGCCTGTTAATTAAATTGACTTCTTATAACAGCTGCTAACTATCCCTGCTTTGTAAAACATAAAAAGATACCTCCCAGCGTTTTCAGTCGACCCTCTCTAAAAACTGGGACATGAGCTTAATTTCTTGAAATTTGCTGGGACAGCTGGCGAAAAAACTGTACTGTCCGGGCAAATCCGGGACGCCTGGTCACCCTACCCTTAAGTACCGGTGGTACATCTCAGACTGCAGTCACTCATGACTGACTTGGTCGCAGATATAAACAGCCTTTCAGAGCAGTGGGTCTTTCACACACACAAAAGGCGATGGGAGGGAATGCTTGCAAATAGTCTAACCACTGGCAATCGCACGGGGTAGCATTCCAATCCATTGTTTTTTTGCCCACTATGCAACCTCAGGTTAGCCCCAGCCACATAAAATCAGCCTCGTTCCTGCTCGAACAGGACCAGTCCAGCCGAAACTACCAGGTCTTCTCTGAACCAGAACACAAGCAACCTATGACCGGTTTAGGCCTAGTCAGGCCTCCTCGTTTGGGTGCAACTTGGTTCCAGCGCCACAGTGCGCAGGACACAGACCTTCCCCATGCTTATAATGCATACAGACCATTTGAGGTGGAATGTGGGTGTGTGGGGGTTGTTGTAGCTGATTCTGCCTTGGGCCTTACATCCTTTAAAGATGCGCCCCGCATGTGACTGACTCACTGTCCTAGACCGGGGCTCAGTTCAGCCAGTTTTGTGCGCCATCTACCCCTGCCCTGGTGCAAAGTCCAAGATTTCAGATCATTTTGGTAATGCACATATATGCTATTCATCTATATGAATTCATCCATATGCTATTGCCGATACACAGTACCCCGTTTTATTGCCGCAGTCCATATGGAGGGTGGCCGCTTGTCCTGCATTTTGAAGGAGAGTCCTGGTTTCGCGGCTCCTGTCCCACTGCTGATGTGCATGCATTGCAGGGCTCACATTATCTGGCCTTTTGCTTCCCAGCACTTTTAACCCTCTCAAATAAAATGAAACTGTCATTATTGTAGACCTGTGTGGGCTGTAAAAGAGGTGTGTGTCAGGGGCTTAGAGGGAGGAGCTGGAGCACAGGAGGGGCCCAGCACAAAGAAGCTTGAGGATCTCAGCTATTGAGGTGCACATCCTCCGCCTGCCTATAAACAGCCCTGGATGAGTCATTGGAGACCATTCTGCATTTCTGTCCTAGGAATAGGCCCTTGGTCTTTATTTCTTCCATGAAGCCTGTTGCAAGATACTGACACATTGTCAGGTGAGTGGACAGATGCACATGAAGAGTATGATATGCCTAGTATCAAACAGTTTGTTAAAGTAGTGCAACTGGGACTGCAGCACCACCTGAGGCTGCAGCACACGCTGCTTGCTAGAGTCTATACATTTACCACTATGTTTTAATTTGGTGAATAAACTGTGAGATTGGGTACTCTTCCGTGCGCCCGTGTAATATTCACTCCATTTTGTAAATCCCATGCTTACTAGCGGCTGGGGTCCGTGCAGGTAACAGCGGTGGGGCGGCATGGGGGGGGATTTCGAGGGACGATGCCGAGGGGAAATTAAATAAATAAATAATTTTCCCTCTGCATCGTCCCTCGAAATCCCCCCAACGCGGCCCCACTGCCCTACCGCTGTTACCTGCACGGACCGCGGCTGCTTACTAGCGGCCTTTACCTGGATTCTAACTCCAAATCTAGCCAACAAGGGAGCAGAGGATTAAGTTAAACTTGTGATTGCTCAGGAGCCCACAGTTTGGTAATTGGGAGGCAGAGATAAAAATCAGAGTCTCTAGAATTCACGATTCCGGTTCATCCACTAGACTTCTACAGCGATTCGATGACAAAGCCGAAGGGATGCCCTTCTCAACCAACTGTCAATGTGCTGAGGGCCCCACCCTGCTTCTCAACACAAGTGTTTATGTCCTGCGGTGAAGTGGTAAAGCTGAGATTGGAAGTCAAGCAACCTAGTTCCACGGCTAAAGAGTACCCACTGGGACTCATCCAGTGGTAGTAGGTGATTGCTGGGTAGTATAGGGGGTGGGCACTGGTATTTACCATTGGTGTTTGGGGACTAAGTCTATTTAATTCAATTTAGATACTAGAGCTGTTCACTTTCTAAACTTGTCTCTTAAAAGTTCCAATAGTGAGCAGGAGAGGCTTACTCCAGGAGGTGGTAAAGGAAGGGCTTTAAGTGGACCGGGTCTCACCGGTGCTGAGCACTGGCAGCTTTTTAAAGGCGGGCTCGAAACGGGTCTCTACCTGGCTCTGTTTTGTGTCCTGGCATGGGCGGTCCGTTTTTTCCCGGACTGCAGTGACAGCAGGCACATCGATGCGCTTGCTCACACTGCTCACTTCTCACTAGTGGATAAGTTATGGCATGACGTCATGCCAGGTGAGGGTTGTAGGGGAAGGGAAATCCTTTAAAGAGAGTCATTTTCTCTCTGGATTTCCCTTCTCTTTTTGAAACTCAGGAACAGCAACATTGTCATGATGTCACCGGGGCTTTAAGTGGAAGCTTTTTCAATATTATATACAAGCCATAGTTGCTGCTTATTTATGTTATACAACTAACAACTATTGACAAAGCCAACCGCCCTGACTTCTTGTAGGTGTGATGTTACTTGTTGTATGATATATCTCGATGCAATGACAGAAACAGCAAAATACAAGTCGGGTGGCATGCTATGCTAAGCACAGATTTTTAGTTTACGTGTTTTAAGCCACGCCCTTAATTACATTTGCCACGGCCCTTTGAGAGACCCCCCAGTTTTTTCATCCCACTTAAAGCCCTGGGTAAAGGGTTTATAACTCATGCACTATGACCTATTAATCCCACTTGATGAACTCAGTCTCCAACTCAGGTATGTCCTTTAAGGTGGCCTGATTTAGAGGAGAGGAACTTAGAAAGAGACCCCAAAATAGAGCTCTGAGACTCAGTCACCTGCACCTCAGCGAACGTCTTCTGATGTTTCCGCACGCGTAACGTGTCCTGCGAAGTGATAATGGAAAGTTGGCCACCCTATGTATATGCCGCACAAAATCCATACATCCCAGATCGCACGTCTGCCTGTAAATCGTGCCAGATATTAATGCCGCACCCGTGATTACAATCGGTGCGATTTGACTTTGAGTCGAGAGCCAGCCTCAAGGGCAGGAGCGCCCTGTGTAGGTGTGTTTCCTTCAAGGGCAAATGAGAGTTTCTGCATAAACAACCTGCAGTGGCACACACTTCCCACCACCTTTCACCTACTGAAGGCTGGGAATGGAGACAAGGAGAGGTCTACATTGGTTGCTAGGAACAGCGCACCTGGATGCCAATATTATGTGAGGGGCGTAGGGGTGCGGCCGTACAGGTGCCAAAGTCAGGGAGGAGGGATGCTGTGTCTCAGGTTGGTGGTTTGTGGTTACCAAAGGCAGTCCTTGTAAATGCCTACTTTTTACACAGTACTGTCACTTTTAGCAGATAAGGGGCATATGGTTTAAGATTTATGTACCCAAGTCAAATCAAATCAAATCAAAATAAGCTTTATTCGATTTAAAAGGTTAAATCATAAAAGCACATTATAACAAATTATATAAAAACAATCATGATATCATACAGGTACATTGTTATGCGTAATCTGAAACAGTCATGTTGGCTTAATATTAAAAGATATTTAACATGTTGGGGCGTGGCTTGGACGCCGTTCAAGATGGCCGCCTGAGTCCGGGGCTCCGCCGCATCGGGATGACTTCTTCTGCCTCGCGTTGATTTACGCGATGTTGTTACACGCTACCTGCCGGTTCCTGTAATCGGAACATGTTCTGCACATGGTGAGCCCAAAATGAGCGCGCAGGGACTTCTCAATGCTTCGTTTTCATGCCGTTTTGTGAGCGCCTCATAGCGGCCGCCATTTTGTTTTTCGGCGCGATGATTCCTACGCAGCTACATTTCTCCTCACGAAATATGGAATCTTGGATTACGACCATGGTAGACACTGCATAATCCCTTACTTTTTCTCTTCTTTTTATTTTTTATTTGTAATCCTTCATGGTCAACCTTCAAGGATGCACAGCTCTTATTCTTTCCTTGGTCTGATTGCGGTTTGAGGACTATGGTCAGACGCTGTTCTCAGTGACTTTATTTTTTCTGCGTCAACTCCTTCGGATACCTTGGTTCTTCTTCGTGGCAGGTGGAGGTGGCTGTGGGGTCTTTGAGTGGATCGTTGTGACCCGTTAACGTGCCTATTAAAACTCTGGTGACGGCGTTGCACGCTCCCCTGTAGTGCGATACTTGTGGCGATTTGTTTGGAGCGCCCCTATGGGCAAGCTTCGCAATCCGAAGTTTGTTTTCGTACCTTCAAAGGGCTCTTCTGCGGCTCATCCTTCCTCCTCCTCATCAGTTGATCCTTCTTCCAGTCCTACAGACCCAATGGCGGCATCGTCGTCCAGTCGTTCTCCATTGACACAGTCAACCTCCAGTAAGTCCTCTTCTTCTGCTACGTCAACCAAACGTCTAAAACAGGACTCTCCTCCTCCGGATCCACCGTCACCCCCTATCTCCATGGAGTTAATACTTGAGGAAATACGGGCTTTACGTCCGTTCATTGAGGAAACCAATAACAAGATGCAACTTTTTGAAGAGAGATGGTCAACTATCGAGAGCAGAGTGTCGGTGGTGGAGCTTCAGACTTCGGAGATTCAATCTCACTCTCAGCGTATCACCTCATTGGAGAAATCTGTTCTTGCTCTGCAGCAACATACCGAGGATTTAGAAAACCGGAATAGGAGGAACAACCTGCGCATTTATGGTTTGCCGGAATCCTTGGAGAGCGATGACCCCGTCTCGTTCTTCTCTACTTTCCTTCCGAAACTTCTGGACATGCCTCCTACCACCTCTCTCACCATTCAGAGGGCTCACAGGCTTGGTCCTCGTCTATCAACTGCAACTAAACCTCGAGGTGTTATCATTCTCTTTCTGAAGTTCACTGACCTGCTCCTTGTCCTCTCCGCGGCTAGAGCCAAGCGCCAAGTTTCCTGGTTGGGCCAGAGAGTTTTCCTTGCTCAGGATGTTTCCAATGCTACCGCAGCAAGAAGAAAGGAGTTTTTGAGCCTTCGTACACCCTTGCGCGCTCTTGGTGCCAGATTTGGTCTTTTCCATCCTTGTACCTTCAAAGTCACTCATCAGAATAAGACTTGGACTTTTCAAGATCCTGCGGAGCTTAAAAACTTTATTCACATACAGTCCAACGTTGGCATGGATACTTCCGCTTCTACTAGTGGCTGAATGCTCCTCTCCTTTTTTCTTACAGGGTGTTCCTGATAATGTTTCTGCATTGCCATGGCCTGTTATGATGTTGGTTTTTCTCATTCTGTTTTATTCTTAAGAGCTTTTGATATGTTCTCTCATTGTCCCTGATTAACCCTGCTGGTTGCTCTCTTTTGCGTAACCTTTGTTTTTTCCATTTTTATTATTGCCCACAATTTTGGGCTGTCTGCATTCCATTGTTTGTTGTTTATACTTCTATTTACGTGTCCCATGTTCTTATCAGCGCTTTTTATTCTTGTGTTTGTTTTCCTTGCCCAGATCGACTAAGGTATTCCCCTCTTCCCTCATGTGAGTCGTGTTTCCCATTTTGTCCTGGTGCGGTCGGATTGTCCTCCTGGTTTCGGGAGGTCATGCTTGTATTGTTGCGTCATCCACTGCCCCGATATCCTCTCCATGTTCCCTTCAGGTATGTTACTTTCAGTCGTCCTTTATGGATTTGTACTGTCTCTTCTTGTATTTTCTTCTCTTCACCTTTCCCCTCTCTTCCCTTCTTTATTCTTACTTTCTTTACTCTTCATTTCCCTTACCTTGCTTGAGCTTTCTTTTCTTGTATCTATTCTTTTCTACGTCTATCTTTTACAAATGTTTTACTTTTTACCCATTGCTGTAGATATTGTTCCTGATAATGTTATTCACTGTTTAAGTTCAGAGTAATTTCCTGGAATGTGAAAGGTTTTATTAACCCTATCAAACGCCAGAGAATTCTTTCCCACCTTGCGACTTACAATCCTGACATAGTTCTCTTACAAGAGACGCATCTTTCGGAGTCTGAGTCTCTCAAATTAAAACGTGGGTGGGTGGGTACGGTTCTATTTTCCCCTTCTACCAACAAGAAGAATGGTGTGGTTATTCTATGTCATAAAAAATTAGTATGTAAAGTCTTAACACAAGAGTCGGATTCTGATGGTAGATGGATTCTAGCTAAATTGTCAATTAATTCTATTCCTTTAACTGTGTTTAATGTTTATGGCCCTACGCAACCTGATTTACTTTTTTGGCCTTTAATTACTAGCAAATGTTTTCAATATAAAGATGACCTCTTCATTCTAGGTGGCGATTGTAACCAGATCGTGGACCCCTTTATTGATCGTAAGTCAAGTGTTCGTTTCATACCTCACAAACCCCACAAACAATTTCTCGACACCATTTCTCAAGCATCTCTCATTGACTCTTGGAGGCTTTCGCACCCTGACACTCTTTATTATTCCTTTTTCTCTCCTCCTCACTCCTCTTTCTCTCGTCTCGATTATATTTTTCTTTCTCTTTCCTTGTCGCAAAATTTGCTGTCGTCTTCTATTGAACCTATACTTATCTCTGACCATGCTCCTATTGTAACAGATCTTGACCTTCTCTCCCCTCCTCCCAGATCCTCTCGTTGGCGCTTTAACAACTCTTTACTTACTGATCCCCTTTTCTCCTCTTCCTTCCGCTCTTTTGCTACTGATTTCTTTCTATTAAATGATGTTTCTAATATTTCCCCCCATCTTCTCTGGGACTCCTTTAAAGCCACTGCGCGCGGATTTGTTATTGATTTTGTTTCCAAGAAAAAGAAACGCTTTCTCCAGAAGCGGAGAGATACATTAGCCCATATTAAGTCTCTGGAGCGCCAGTTCTATTCTTCCTCTAAGAATTCCGTACCTCCGGAACTTATTCGTGCCAAACTAGATTTTAACAAATCAACTACCGATAATGCCTCGTCAATGCTTCTTCGTAGTGCTGCCCGGTTTTATGGTGGTCGCAACGAAGCTGGGAAGCTTTTAGCCAATTATCTCAAATCACGCAAAGAACGTTCATTCATTGACTCCATCTACTCCTCTGATAATACTTTATTGCATAAAGCTCAGGATATTCTTGAACAATTTCAATTATTTTATCGTACCCTTTATACACCTGAGTCTTCTCCCTCTCCCTCTCTTGTCCAAGCCTACCTAGATAAACTTCCTAAGCCCTTGACGTCTCATCTTCATTTCCCGGATCTCGAAGTTGACCTTTCTTTACATGAGCTCTCCACGGCGTTGGCTATTCTTACCAAGGGCAAAACTCCAGGTCCTGATGGTTTTTCAGTTGAATTTTATTTACATTTTTCTGACCTGTTACTTCCTAAACTCCTGTCTCTTTTTCAATCGTTTCATTCATCGGGGAGAGCGGAAGGTACGTTTCAAGAAGCTACCATCTGCCTTATCCCTAAAGACGGTCGCGACCCTAAATATTGTAAGAATTACCGTCCGATTTCTTTAGTGAATGTTGATTATAAGCTGTTTGCCAAAGTATTGGCTCTACGCCTAGATCCCTTAATGCCCCATCTCATCGGTAAGGAGCAGTGTGGCTTTGTGAAGGGTCGGTTGACATCTGATAATTTTCGTCTCTTCCTTAATGTACTAAATAAAGTTCCATCTCTTTCTATTCCCTTAGCGGCAATCTCGGTTGACGCAGAGAAAGCCTTTGATAGAGTTGACTGGTCTTTCCTATTTGCTTCATTGCGCTGGCATGGCTTTGGTCCTCGCTTCATCTCTCTTATTTCTTTGTTATACTCTGCCCCTAAGGCTTCAGTCCTGGTCAATGGTCAAGTTTCTTCGTATTTCCCTCTTCAGCGTGGGGTTCGTCAAGGTTGCCCTTTATCTCCCTTGCTTTTTGTTCTTGCCCTTGAGCCCTTTCTGTCGTCTATCCGTAACAATAATGCCATCACTGGTTTTCCTTATGGTGACAAGCAACTGAAACTCTCTGCATACGCAGACGATATTCTTCTTTTCATCTCCACTCCAGAAACATCTATTCCCCCATTGCTGTCCGAATTCGAGTCTTTCTCACAGGTTTCTGGTTATAAAATCAATTCGGATAAAACTGAAATTCTTCCCCTTACGAAATTTTGTACTCCTCATGCCTTTGCCCCCACGGGCTTTGCTTGGAATGGCTCTAAAATTAAATATTTAGGAGTATGGTTTTCTAACTCTATTTCTTCTTCAATTGCTCTTAATATGTCAGCGGTTTTGTCCCGCATTGAACGATTATTTTCTTCTTGGAATCCTCTTTTCCTTTCTTGGTGGGGGAGATTAGACTCCATCAAAATGATGATAGCTCCCATTTTAATCTACGTTCTTTCTATGCTACCTGTTCATATCCCCGCAATTTTCTTTAAACGTATAGATTCTTGTTTGTCTGGCTTCCTTTGGAACAAGAAAAGATCTAGAATCTCTTTGGCATCGCTCCGTAAATCAAAGGCCAATGGTGGGGTCAACTTTCCAGACTTCCGTCTGTATCATAAATCTTTTTCCCTTCGCCAGGCATCTAGATGGCTTGCTTCTGTCCCTTCTGCTTTTGCCCCTCTTTGGCTTTGCATCGAGCATATATTATTGCTACCCTTTTCTTTTGGGGAGGTTATTCGCTTCTCTGCTAGGGTTCCACACTTGGCTCTTCCTTTATTTAAGCATACTTCTTCTCTTCTAAAGCCACTTTTCAACCCTACACCTATTACTCGAGAGTCCTTCTTGAATTCCACTGTCTGGCATAATTCCCTTATTCTTATAAGGAATAGACCCATCTTCTGGAAGTCTTGGAGATCGCTGGGCATCATTTGGGTGAACCAGTTTTTTGATGGAACATCCCCTTGTTCTTTTCCCCAGTTTCAGATGACCTTTCGCTGTCCGCGCTCCTTCTTGCAGAAGTTTGTTGTCCTGATGACGCTTATCCTTGATGCTTTTTACTCTCTTCCCCCCTCCCCTTCTTCGCTCTCCCAAACACCTCTTCTTAAAATTCTCTTAACCTTACCCAAGGCGTCTCTCATTTACAAATTCTTTTCATCCCCTAATCCAGAGCGCCTTAAAACTAAGGTAGAACTTGCTTGGGAGGAAGACCTGGGTTGTGCTTGGTCCGTCGCCTTGTGGGACAAACTCTGGTCTAGATCTTTGAAAATTTCTCGTTCGGCCTCTCTTACTCAATCTTTATTCTACTTATATCATAGACTATATCTCTCTCCACTCTCTCTAGCCCGTTTTTCTTCCTCTTCTGATTCTAGTTGTTGGACTTGTTCTGCCCCCAACGCTAATCTTTTTCACCTCTTGTTTTTATGTCCCTCTGTCTCTCAATTCTGGAACTCTGTCTGGCTTTATATCTCTCGTATTTTCATTCTCCCTTCTCCATACTCAATTTCTACTCTCTTTTTAGGCAGCTTATCTGACTCTTTAAATCTCCCTCTATGTTCGCATGGTCTTTTTGACCTCATGCTTGCTCTCGCCTTTCAACACATTTCCTCTAACTGGAAAACCCTGTCTAACCTTTCCATCCGTCACTGGTGGAATTCCTTGTGTCACTTTCACAGACTTGATACTGCCTTTGCTTCCTTCTATAATCCTACACATAATAGGGACCTTTTTTGGCTGCCTCTTACTACATACTTAGATCGGATGGTCCCGAGGAATGTTCCCGCCATCACTTCGGAAAACTTCAAACCACCTTGAGGGAGTTACTCCTCCTTCTCCTACTTTAATAATGTCAGATTGGTTTATGACACTATTGGGTTTGCTGTGTAACATTTTGATTGTTGTATTGCCTACAGCTTTCCTTCCTTCCTTATAGCAAGGTTTTAGGATCTTTTATTATATAATATGTTTTTGCCGTTCCCCTTTTCCCCCTTTTTATTTTCCTGGTCCTCCTTCCCCTTCTTCCCTTCCCATTTCTCCTTAAAACTCTATAAAATGCTTTTGTCTTTCTTTTAATGACATTAGCTTGTTCAATGTAATTTATTCCATTTATCTTTCTCTTATATTGCGGCTGATGCCTATGTATTTATTCCTTCTTGAATAAAGCTTTTCAAACAGAAAAAAAAGATATTTAACATGTTATCTTCAAAAAACTTTAAAAGACCAGATCCATTATTAGCATTGTTTTCCTACTTCTAATGTACCCAAGTCAGTTCTGAGACATCATACCGGTATCTTGACCACTCACAACTCCCCGATGAACCATAGGCAAAGGGATCTTCATGGTCGTTGGTTTATTAGTAAAGAAGCCCTTAGGACTTAAAACGCTGGGTAATTCGGTTTGTAAATATCAGGAATCTTTGTAAACAGATAGGCCAAGGAGTAAATGCACCTGGGTTCAGAAGCTTCCTTTCATCTTCTGACAAGGTTTGACCTCCACGGGTAGGCCACTCAAAGGGATAGCCTTAGTGGTCAGTGAGAGCAGCAAGCAATAGCGAGCTGTGTGAGAAGTGGGCCCTGGTGGTCAGTGTGAGACACTGTGGGATCTGTTTATTAAGATTTTATAGCATTTTTGCATCACAAAAGTGACGCAATACAGCACTAAATCTTTTTTCACCTATGTACTTTCCAGCCTAAAACCTGTAAATGCTGGAAAATAACTTGAAAGCAACACAGAGCAGCACATAGCATTGCTTTGTTTTACTGAGCGCCAAGGGGTGTACCATGGGTAGTGCATAGGTGTTCCTGTGCAACCACACAAGGTTTCTGATGCTAAGCCCTATTTACTTAAAAAAGTAGACAAGATTTAGCATCGGAAAATAGCTCCCATTTCAGATAGGCGCTATGAAGAGAAATGGTTTTATTTCTCCTTTATTTTCCGACTTTGCATGTGTGCTGCACTGTACAGCACACATACAAAGTGGGAAATGGTTTAAAGTTACTCTAAGCATAGTATTTTGTACTAGAAGGCTTTCCTTGCAGTACAAAACCTATACTAGACTCACGGAGACACCCTTGCACCATGGCGCAAAGGTGTGTCCGTGGGGCAGGGCAGCACATTTCTGCACCGGTGTTAGGGAGAGGGGAGGAGAGTGTCTTTCTGTAAATATGCCGCTCTCCTGCTCACTCCTCATGCAGCGGAGCATTTGCCGCTGCTGCACTGCGCTGCGTGACAGTCTGTTGAATCTGGTCCTAATTCTGGTAGGCGATGCTGACCCTGAATGATGGCATTAGTTGGTTATGGGAGGAGATTACAGTGTCAGGCCTTGTGAGGGATTTGCAATGATTGACAGTGGGAGAAGATGGGTCTGGTGGGCATTAGGAGGAGCTAGCCATCGTGCACCATTAGCAGGGTGGGGCATGGTGGACAGAGTGAGGAGCTGACACTTCTGGGCAGTGTTAGGAGCTGAAACTGACTTGCATTGTGGGTATCTGTCTTCAAAGCCATGTGTTGAATGTTGGCATTGGTGGGAATGGTGAGAAGCGGACAGGGGTAGCACTGGGACGAGATGGCACTAGAAGCTAATGTAAAAAGGTTGCATTGCTTGCATTTGTGAAGCTTTCACTCCTTGGTTGTGTGAGTGCAGCCCTGGTGGGCAGTGTATAGAACTCACACTACTAAGGCACATGAGCAGCTATCAATGGTGAGGCTTGTAAGTTGCTTGCAATGATTGGCAGTGTGAAGTGCTGGCACTTGGCACAGTGTGAATAGCCACCACTGGTGTGCCAGGTTTGGTGACAAACTAAGTATCCAGCAGTACTGGGTCACAGGTATGCTATGAGAGCAGCTGGCACTGGTCGATGCCTGTCGATGACCAGACCTCAGTCATACCCACCAGAAGGCACTGCTGCAGTTCACCAATGTGACCACACAGTCGTAGATAACCAACATCGAGTCTTCCCCAGCCCCACTCGCACTCTATAACCAACATCGAGTGACTCTTACCCAGTCCCACTCGCACTCTATAACCAACAGCGAGTGGCTCTTATCCAGTCCCTGTAGCACTCTATAACCAACAGCGAGTGGCTCTTACCCAGTCCCACTCGCATTCTATAACCAACATCGAGTGACTCTTACCCAGTCCCACTTGCACTCTTTAACCAACAGCGAGTGGCTCTTACCCAGTCCCTCTAGCACTCTATAACCAACAGCGAGTGGCTCTTACCCAGTCCCACTCACACTCTATAACCAACAGCGAGTGGCTCTTACCCAGTCCCACTCACACTCTATAACCAACAGCGTGTCGCTCTTACCTAGTCCCACTCACACTCTACAACAGTGAGTGGCTCTTACTTAGTATCACTCACACTCTATAATCAACAGCTAGTGGCTCTTACCTAGCCCCCACTTGCACCCATAACCAACAGCGAGTGGCTCTTACCTGGTCCCACTCGCACGTTATATCCAACAGTGAGTGGCTCTTACCTAGTCCCACTCACACTCTATAACCAACAGCAAGTGGCTCTTACCTAGTCCCACTCGCACTCTACAACAGCAAGGGGCTCTTACCTAGTCCCACTCACACTCTACAACAGTGAGTGGCTCTTACCTAGTCCCACTCACACTCTATAACCAACAGCAAGTGGCTCTTACCTAGTCCCACTCGCACTCTACAATAGAAAGTGGCTCTTACCTAGTCACACTCTACAACAGAGAGTGGCTCTTACCTAGTCCCACACGCACTCTATAACCAACAGCGAGTGGCTCTTACCTAGTCCCACTCACACTCTGTCATGGCAGGATGTTGTTTGGGTTTACCTTGTGAAAAGATGGCCCCTTTAGTAGGAATGTAAAGACATTTAAAACCACATAACAGTATTTTTGAGAGTAATAGAATCATTATTAATTGATAAAATAAATACATTACAATGAGAAGTATAGAACATTACAGCATACTGCTTCAATATTATTAATGCCAAATCCCTGATTGACGCAGAGGAAGTAAGTGAGCCACTACTGAATGAATAAATTACACCAAACTGTTGGAGTACAAAATACTATAGGAACCAATTGCTAAATTAATTCATACCAAGGACTCTTCAACATGTCTTTACCATTATGTAAAATTAAATTATATTAAAATGTAAAATGTCTTTGAAAATCACATGACAGTATTTAACGGGAGGTTAAAGTTGTTCTAATGGGCCGTGTTGTAGACCGGGACTTCTGAAAGGCAAGTAGGTAGTATAGGTCATGATTACTCATACGCCATATCAAATACATATTAGGGGTGCCAGGGTGAGAGGCAGGGCTGGGCAGGCCTTTTATCCCACTGGGCATTTCCCCAGTGGGCTGAAGCACCTGGAGGATGGTTTTTAGAGCAGTAGGGGACCGCTCCTGGTGCCTCTGTCACACTCCTCGTCTCCCTGAGTTCATATCCGCAGGCAGCCACGGCCCGTGCAGGTAAGAGCGGTGGGGCCAGGTAGGGGGGATTTCAATGGAGGTTCCCAGTCTGGCCCTGGTGAGAAGACACAAGAAACATGTCTTTCTTGTAAATGAGTTACAACAAGTTCTGAGAGTTAAATAACAGCACAAACAGACTTCAGATGCAGTAAACAAGAACGCCCTTTGGTAAGGATGGGTGTGGACCATTTTCTGGCGTAATGAAGTTCCACACCTGCCAGTAAGTTGCTCCAGCGAGTCAACACAGAGTCTCAACAATAATAGCGATAGCACCCTTCCCTGGGACATCCATAGCACTGTGGACTCACGTCTGCTATCAAACACTTCTTCAAGATGGCCGACCGTATGATGCAAGGAATAGCTAGTGAGTGGTGTCATAAGCATTCACCAGAAATTCCTTCAAGTTGAATCACCATAAGTCACCATAGATTGTCTATGATGAAATGCTTTGATGTCACTAAGTCACTTTTTTCATTTTTGCCCTAATCAAAGAGTATATCCAACAGTATGTCCTCATGTATGCATGTGTACAAGAGCATATAACAGGTCATTGAAAGGAGAGCAACATACTTAATTGACATTCCAGTATATTTATTTAAAATAACACTATTTCAATGCAATGTTAAACAGTTATTCATCTCATTCTCTTGTACCCTTAATGTCCTTTAAATACAAACTGTATAAACAGACATCCTATAACACTCAAACCTACAGTTCATTCCTCACACATGCCACATTACTTTTAGACAACACATCCCTTAATATATCTAGTTCTACTCAACATAAAGCTAGAGTTCTTTTTTTAAATATATGAGAACAGTCTTCTGATGAGGTGATCCATAGATGACATTGATGCAGTGTTTCAGTGGAAACTAATTTTTTACATCATCCTTCCTTCGGCCAAGCAGAATTTGTTAGTCTTCTTGTACGGCAACTTGATTGTATCTACGGGTTGGATCTTAATTACTAAACAGATCTAAATGTAGGTTTAGATGGTGCCCTCAAATTCCATGCGTGAAGCAACTGCTTCAGTTAACATCTCTCCACGTGGGAGGGCCCGACGATTTATCAAATTTATTCCATGGGTGGTTCACAGTTCCTATATAGAGAGAAAGATAGTAGTAGCCAAAGTACAGGCTATAAAGAGTAAGAGAAGTCTCCAAGGTCAAAGTGAGTGTGTAGAGTGAGGAGAGAATACTCCTTGTTGTGATACTGAGTGCCCTCACACACCCTTGCGGATGTTTAGCATCATCATTGGGCACAATTGCTCCTCGTGGGGGTGGCGCTGCAGTCCCTCACGGGCCCTTGGTTAGGGGCTCTCTGTTGGAGTTCTTTTAGGAGTTGCCGCATTTGTGAGTGTGGGTGTGTGGGTAGGGGTGTGTTAGTGAGTGCAGATATTAAAATTGAGGCAGGGTCCAAAAAGAAGTTTAATTGGGAGGTCCCTGGTTCAAATTAAAAACTTGGCGGGGATGGAGATGCACGGTAGTGCATATAATGAGAGGGGAAACTAAACCAAATAATGTCCCACTTCTCTCAACCCGTATAGTGTAATAACAAAAAGTGCTGGCTGTAGAGAAGTTGGAAAGCTGAACCACCGCACGGGTAGGTCTCCCCGCCACGTAAGGCCACAAGACTATCCTTACGACGCGGCTCACGCTGACGGAGCCCACCACCGAATAGGAGGGGGCTGTGAACATGAATTTCGTACAATAACGGATTCTGAAATACGAATTGTCAAGCGTACCAGACCTAGGTAACAGGTGGGATTACGGGTTGTCTCTTCCCGAACCCATCCTTTATATTTCTTTCTTTTGGTCCTGACGAAGCGCTCCTGGATCCAATAGGGACCACCTAAAGGCGCGAAACATGTTGACCTAATCATTCCTACAGCACTTTTTGTTATTACACTATACGGGTTGAGAGAAGTGGGACATTATTTGGTTTAGTTTCCCCTCTCATTATATGCACTACCGTGCATCTCCATCCCCGCCAAGTTTTTAATTTGAACCAGGGACCTCCCAATTAAACTTCTTTTTGGACCCTGCCTCAATTTTAATATCTGCACTCACTAACACACCCCTACCCACACACCCACACTCACAAATGCGGCAACTCCTAAAAGAACTCCAACAGAGAGCCCCTAACCAAGGGCCCGTGAGGGACTGCAGCGCCACCCCCACGAGGAGCAATTGTGCCCAATGATGATGCTAAACATCCGCAAGGGTGTGTGAGGGCACTCAGTATCACAACAAGGAGTATTCTCTCCTCACTCTACACACTCACTTTGACCTTGGAGACTTCTCTTACTCTTTATAGCCTGTACTTTGGCTACTACTATCTTTCTCTCTATATAGGAACTGTGAACCACCCATGGAATAAATATACGACTTTCAGGAGCACTGGTACAGGACCTTTTCAATTCGCTCCTAGTCCCTTCTCTCATTGATTGGTTTGATTTATCAAATTTGCCTTCAATGGGCTGCCATTTTAAGAGGGTACTTGGTCATCAAGTTTCGTAGAATAGATACATCTTCTCAAATCGCTCACCTATTCCATCAACTGGTGTAGAAAGTCTCCTGCCTCACGAAGGGTATTGCGATTGAGTGCAGCAAGTTCAGAAAGTTGAACAACGTCAGATCAGAGAGTGCAGTAAACAAGAAGGCCCTTTTTAATTGCTGCATTCTGATGCCATAAAGTCCCATGCCTGCCAGTAAGATGCTCCTGGACGCTCAACAATATTATAGTTATAACACCCATTCCTGGACATCCACAGCACTGGGGACTGGACAGTGCTATGAAACAAGATGGTAGACCAAACTATGCAAGGATGACAGGATGAGTGATGCCACAAACAGGTTATAGTTGAAGTACCACCAGTTTCCTCATCACTTGTGCTATCAGAGAGAGAGTCTATCAAAAGCATTGGCTTTCCAACTTCTCTACAGCTAGCACTGGCTCTTCTGGTTGCAGTTAGAATGGACCTAACTGATGCAATTTTAGGTGTGAGACACCTAAAATAAAACCCAGTTTTAACTTCAACAAGCATTGGCATAGCCAATAGGTCTCGCATTTGGGACCTTACAAGTGTTTAGCCTTGCAACAGTTGCATAACTAAATACTTATAAGGTCCCAAATGCGAGACCTATTGGCTATGCAAAGCGAAAGTGAAAGTAATTGCGGTAAAACGCGGCGCGCGCGCCCGCGCACATGCACTGTAGCTCTAGGCTGGCCTGGTAGCACTTTTTGGAGCCCTCTCAATAAGTCTCGCCAGACCAGCGCATGCGCTGGGTCAGGCGAGACCTAAAAATGGGTAGCCTCCGGTCTGAATCGGTCTGTTGGCAAGTACAAAGAATGACTGAGGAGATGGTCGGCGAAGGCACAGAAGCACCGCCCACATTCACCAGCCTTCTTCGGGTCTTGAGACACTCAGTGAAGGTGGTGGAAACCCATCAGACAGACCACAGGCTTTACGGCCCAGTAAGTCGGTGCTCTGCCTTCAGAAGACTGAATAACCAAATTTTGATTTTGAAACCTGTGTTTATGCTAATGGTTGCCTAAGCATAATCTTGTTAGTTTCACCCACCTTAATGGAACTCTATTGTGATCTGGGGGAGTGGGGGGGGGGGGGGGGGGGAGTCATAGAAAGTTCTGATTTCAGATGCAAGAGTAACAGGCCACAAAAAGCCCCTTTTACACACTTCAGGAGATTCAAAGACTAATCAGCAGCCCATGTATTTCAATTTCAAACCATAATAGCAGGTTACATACAGGACAAGGCAACCGCTTTCAAAGACACTGTCATTACTGGGTATTGAAAGTCTCAACCTGGGGCACATGTCCTTGGCATCCGTCGTGTTCTATGGACACTGCTTGGTGGAGAGAGTGGCCAAGAGAGGTCACACTGAGGGCTACAGAACTGAAATCCACCTTTGTAATCTTGAGTGTTTCAAGGACATTTCAAAGCAGAACAAAGTCTGCTTGTTTATTTGTATATTTTTTCTCTTTTTGTAAAAGTAGGGCATTAATCGTCTTTTATTGTAATGGGAATGGATTGCTGATATTTGAGTGGGCTTTTATAAATGTTTCTGAATGTTTGATAGTTACACTTTATCCATACTGCAAACAATAATTTAAGGGCTGCTTGTCAAGAAAAATCCTACAGTTGTTTACACTTTAGACCAACTGTTAGGGCTACGATGTATATATAAAACAAACTCCAGATTCTGAGAATGCCCACTTCTAAGACCCGCCCTTTTGTAGCACCGTTTTTCAATATATGATATGAATTTAGGTGCACACATACACACATTTGCACTCTGGCTCAGAAGAATCACCCCAATATTTTATCTATCAATTTTGTTAGTTTGCGGTAAGTCCAAGAGACAGCCAGACGTTTGCTCACAGTGCCATAAGACTCAAGCTGCGTCTCACTCATTAGACCTAACAAGGCAGTTTTTTTGCTTCCTTTGCAGAGGAGAGAGGTTCTAGCAGTTTCCGCAGGACTCTTCCTACTCTGGCAGAACACACACTAATTTGCACACAGTTGGTTCCTGTCTGTAATGGCACAGTGAGCAAAAACGATGTATTAGAATATGTCCCACAATAGAAGCGTAACAATAGCCCTGCATCCCCTGTGGTGTGGGGGGCGAGCTTCAGGGGCCCACCTATAAGCTCTATGCACCGGTGGCGGGCCCCTGGACTGAGATCTCCGGAATGGGTCCGCAGCTTTGGAGGGCCTCCATGTACATGGCAGGTGGGGTCCCCTAAAGTTTTGTTACGCCAATGGCCAACAAACCTAGGTCAAGATTTGTTCAAGCATTCCACCCATCACTTTTGGATTTTTTTCACTGACGCACCACCACTGTGACAAGCATGCCAAGCCATGTGACTGCGACTATAGTCACGCAACCCCTCAGTGATGAGGCATCAGCAAGGCTGAAACATGTCGGAGGTTTCTTTTGTCCCCTAGCAGCTTATGTAGGACTGTTTCCACTGGCGCACGGCAAGTCTTGTTTGCATATGATTGTGGGTTATCTGCAGTGGCAGAGGGAGCAAGAAAAGATGTACTGTGCTGAGGGTAATCAGATGGAAATGTCTGGGGTTTCTTGTGTTCCAGTGCGAAAGGGCCATGACCTAGCAGTTCCAACGATACTGTCCCAGTGGGGGTCCTGAATATCCAGAAGGTAATATTGTAGCCAAAATATTGAAGTAAAAAATATGGGCAGGTAAGCATATGCAGAATTTCAATGCATACAATATATATATATCCTCAAGGTATATAGATGTGGAGTCAAGAATAGTAAATCCGTGCTTTCTTTTTTTTTTATCCTACAGTTTAACATCTTGGTCCTCGATATTTTGGCCACAATATTAGGGCATCACAATATTCCCTACTCGATATTCCAGACTACAACCAGCGGTGCCTAATGGGCCCGGAACCAAGACATATGTGCTTAGAACACTTCCCTTGTTCTCCTTTTTAATATATTTAATTTATAAACCATTGTACAAGTATTGAGAGGATCCCCCCTCCCATAAATTTGCCTCATATTTAACAATGCCACATTTAATCTTCAGACTGCCAGAATGTATGTCCCATAATCATGTTTTCAATTAAAGTCCTATTTTTCTCCCCTTGGGACTTGCCCAACTTTGGAACTCACTCCAAGAAACCTCATGCAATACGAGGAACTGTTATCCCTCCTGGAGGCTTTCTTGAACAACTCTGCTTTCACCACAATTCTTTTTTTTTTAAACTAGCTCAAAACCCTAGATATATTTCTCTTGGTGTTTAGTTCTGATTCTGTTTGCAAAAGTTGCTTTCAGATTTACTATTCCCATCAGGAAATTAACAGGAGGCTATCTCCATTAAAATACTTAACTTATCAAGGCTGTAGAAAGTAAGCCACCTATATGGATCGACTGCATCAAGATCCAGGCCACTGATCCTTTAGGATATCCCAAATCTCTGATACAGAAAGCCAGTAACCATGAATGCCTATTCAATTCTGACTATGAGGGGTTGGCACCTCTTTGGTACCAGCTTAGTCCATGATAGTAGGTATGTGGCCTTTAAGGATCTCCCAGATTAGTGGTACGGAAGGCTTGTGGTGCTACAGAATTCTAGAACATGGATACGGAAGGGCCAGGGCACAGCCCGTGCCAGAGTTGTCTATCATAGTTAAAAGGATTCTGAGACTTCATCCACAGGTCTTAGGGAGCTCATTGTAGACTGCAAGAGAATGCTCTGTTTCCATGACAGAGATAGCACCAGTCTGCACATGGACTGTAAACAACAATGATGGCCCTTTACAGAAGCTTAAAAACTACTAGGCCTAGACTCACCCTAATCTTAATTAAGACTGATACGCCAGTTTTGCTGTTGCTTAGTTGTCACTACCATCAAGCCCTCTCTGTGGTGGGACTTGTCCCCCAGACGTCAGTGAACTGAGTAGGGGCACACAACTGATAATGAGCTAAATGCGCTCTCAGCTCCCTGTGGCGTGGCGTGTGCCGTGGACGTGCCCGGGGGCCAAGACCAGGTCAAGAGCAGGTCTGTCTGTGCCCGTCTGCGGCAGATCGAGGCTGGGCAGAGCCCCCCTTCATGGTTCGGTGTTCTTGCTTGCATAGGACTGAAGAGGTAAGAAGTCTCCTCCATTGCCTGGATTCAAAGACAAAGATGTTCTCTCCCTCTACACAATGGTTAAGCGGAAACTCACCCACGGCACTGTGGGGAAAAGTTTGTAGAGCCTAAAAACCACTAACGCTATAACTAACAACCTAATAGATGCTGTGGGCCTGATAGATAATCAAATAATTAATGCAGAAGAAAGTCTGGCAGCGACCAAAGACCCTGAAAATGAGGCCCTTTATAGCACCATAGTGGAAGGTATGGGGAAACATTGAATCTATTATTGAGTCCCTAAATCTTACCGATGCAGCTGGATCAAATATCAGCCCACTGAAGATAAATCAGGCTCCCTGTGTCTCTAACAAGTCCCTGGAAATTATTGATCTTTCGCTTAATCAAGACCTGAAATCACCACCAGCAAAAAAAGTGAACTTTCAGCAGGAACTCTGAGTACTATTCCCAAGAAGACATATAGGGTTCCAAATGCTAGTACAAACAAAAAAATGATAATGTCATGAAGCATGAATATGGCCAGGATGTGCATATATCTAAGAACCTGGAGTGATTGATACAAAAGTACCTGCAAAACGTGATAGTATTGAAAGAAAGGTCCTCTTAGAACTTACTGAAATCAAAGAGGGAGTTGTGCTTGAGAATAGTGTTAAAAACCTACCCGGCATAGCCCAGAACGGACCAACTGTATATACTGAACTAACCTCTACTACAGTGAACAAGCACCAAAAAGTCCCACCCATGTTCCTCGACCAACTAGGTTACCAAGCCCTCTCTCTAGAAGCGATATCCGGGAGGATCTTCCAGATACATCATCAATAGATCGGGAGGTGGACACTGGATGTTCACAGGGTAATAATAGTACATTTACTGCCCGATGCCACTCTCTACCGCATTGTGCTGAAGGATGTCCCTAAACTAAAGCCACATATCAAAGAGAACTGGACTGATTTGAAAGTGAAAAACAATGTTGTCCATTCAATGTCGGAACACATCTGTAATACCAACTTTCTGTACCACAAAATCATTTTGGTCAGGGGGTAAATTGGGTCTGGTATTCACAGTAAACAGGGCACGGAGACAGCATTGTTGTAGATTTCTGAGATCCTGCTGTGGTAAAGTCTCTTCTTTTTAACCTTCACGAGGAAAACAGATACGTAATAGCTTAGAGGGGAAGAGTATTGCCGTACCCCTAGGTTTTTACTATAAACCCTCAGTAAATGCCCCAAGAACACAGGGCTTTTCGTCTCTATATCAACTGGTCAACCACATTTTGGGTACCCCTGTGATCAATCCAAATAGATTTGCCCCACTCCTTAGCCTCAGTGAACAAGATTGACAACAGGAGCCCATAGCGACTAAGGAGGAACCTAAAGGGCCGGGAAATGTGAGAGCTGTGAAAGAAGATCGGGGACAGAAAATATGGCAAAATGCTAGTCATTAGGTCTTGGAATATTGCAGGACTTAAAAAAAAAATAGACAATAAAGAATGGCAAATGTATATAGATACAGCACAGTTAATAGCCTACAGGAAACATGGCAGTCACTAAGTTTTAGTTTCGATAGCTTTGTCTCTATAAGTACACCCACAACTCCATCTACTTGTGAGCGGGCAAAGGGAGGTCTGGCGACCTTAATATCAACCACAGCACCAGTAATCCTAAATAAATCAGTTCTTTATACTGATACATTTTTATAATAATGTTTTTAATATTATGAGGTATGAGGTAATTGAGGAACTCGATAAAGAATTAGTAAACTTTGTAAAAGCACCAGAGACCATATATCTGGGTAAGGGACTTCGATAATAGCAATTGTCAGTACTCATCGAGAAAGGCACGTGGATATTCTGATGTCTTAGGGAATGATCAAATTCACTTTCCCAGGACAAGTATGGAGATTCTAAAAACAAAGTGTTATGTAAATATAATTTAGTACTGTTGGAACAGTGTGATAAGGCCTACTTTTCAAGGGAATTGGAGTTGTTTGTGTATTGATCATATAATACTTTTAGTGAATGGTGCTGAGATGTTTAGCTCTCTTCTTGCAGAACCCTCTAGATTTAGTGATCACCTCCTGTTAACACTAACCAGAAATATTAAATCTAATTCCCATGAAGCCCCCAGTTAGCAGCCCATATCCAGGTAGCAAGTAATAATGGTATTAGTCTAAGTGGGCTGGGATAAATGAATTAGCTCTTTTGGAAATGGTTGCAAAGGATGACAAGGAGGACTCCATTACCTGTACCGAATGGACGGCGCCCCAGAAATGATTGTGGCTGCCTTCGGTAAAAAAACATCTGCAATCGCCAATAAATTAAAAGTGGCTAATGGGTTCCAACAAAAAGAATCTATACTGGTTTGACCTTCAATAGACCCAGCCAACCAAAACCTAAAGAAGGCTTCGCATTTTACTCCTAGAAATAGAGGGGTGGTCAAGGATTTAAGACACATCTACAAGCAAGCGTTGGGCTTGAGGATAAGAGAAGATTCAAGATTTTTATTTCAAGCTTTGGAACTCCTCGGAGGTCCACATAACAAGGGCATACAAAAATATAATACTTGGACTTGAGTTCATAAAAACAAATAGAGTGCTATCCACCTTCCAACCAATCTATTTGGCGGATCGAAAGACCGGAAATTCATACAAGAATTTAATACAGATTTAAAACGTATTTTTTAAAGTTTGAAACTTGGGCACAAAACATTTCATTTGTGGCCGCAGCAGTGGTTCGTCCATAAAATTTCAAGGAAAACAGCCTCAACAACTTACAAAGACATAATAGTAAGGCAGACAATTAAGACATGTTTCAAATCCTGAATACCATTTTGAGACAGATTACAAACATAAGAGGAATCATACCATTTATAATACATTTAGCAGAAGTATATCCAATCTCATTAAAATCCAGAAGCGTCTGACCCCATGTGGCAAATTCCATGCCAAATATGATTGAGGACTTTTCACAATAACAGACTTCATTAATATTTCATACCTTTTTTTTTTTTTTACAACAGAGGTCGGTGTCCAGGCGATGAGTTAACTTTGCAGAGGCTTGTTTCCAGCAGGCTTTTAATTCAATTGGCGATAAGGAAGATACCACGTTTTCATCTAACTCAAGTTAGTGCATACATAATTTTTTTTTTTTAAACACAATCTTTTTTCCCTCTTCAGATCGAAAGCCTCCTTGCATGTGGCTATATTGAGCTCTGGCTGCCTTTTGAATGCATGAATGAAGAAAAAAAAGAAAGAAAATCTCCTTGCATATAAAGTGCCTTAGTGAAAAAAAGATCACTTTTTTGCTGAGCAAAAAGCCCATTGTACCACTCCCGCCAAATCTTTTACAAATGTACTTTGGATCGCAAATTCTATCTAGAGCAGCAGCTGTTGCTTAAATATTACATGAGGATAGTCGTTTTAGGATTTGACCTTTGGTATTATACAAAAAAAAACATCTTGCTACATCTGTTAGCTTCACCACATACATTAAGGTGGGAGGAATCTTGGCCTGATATACAGAGAGAAGGTGGGAATAAATGTCTCCTACCTAGAGCATTGTAGAATGCGCCCAGCCCCTTGGCCTGAAACTGCGCTTTACCAACATTGTTTGAACTATGATCTGAATCACTAAGGGTGCTGGACATGATTTTTCCTAGGAAACAATTTGATCTAACCTTTTCCAATTTTTGAGAACTCAAGTACCATGGAAAGTTAACATTATTACATGCTTTCTTTCTTTGAATGAATAGAATTTTACTTTTTGAGGAAATTATCTTTAAATAATGCAGGTCTGTTTTTTGTGTTCAAGTGCTTCCAAGCTGCTATTTAGACCTTTCCAGGTAAGATCAAGAATTACACTGTGATCTGCAGAGAGCAGACATTTTAAAGAGCGACCTTCCATACTTGGTGGAAAACCTGGAACTTTCTAAATGAAGTTGGGAAGATTGTGTATGTATAACAAAAATAACAATGGAGTGAGTAAACATCCCTGCTTCAGACCATTTTTAGTAGGCAAATCCATAGATAATTCCTGCTCTTCACCCAGTAGAACTTTACACCAGGTTGAAGAGTGCAGGGCAATAACTAAATACAGCAGGGTTTCGGGTATGCCGGGATTAAGTAACTTTTTCCACGATTGACTTTATCAAAGACTGTGGCGAAGTCAATAAACGTGGCATAAAACGGAAGATCCTGTGATGGTGACATATTTTCATTACTAAGCTGCAGAACAGCGATGTTATCGAGCGTACCATGGTGTTTTCTAAAACCCGTTTGTTCAAATGGAATGATCATACTGCTCTCTACCCAGGTATTAAGGTAATCTAATAAGCACTTGGAGAAGACCTTACCAGGAAAAGAGAACTACAAGAACAGGCTTGAGCCAGTCTGGAGCAATCAGCGGGAACTAGAAACTGATAATTTAGCCTAGAAGGTGGAGGTATTTGTCTCTCTGGCAGACTGGTCAAGCAATTTTGGAAGTATTTTTAACCCCAACAATGAACGAGTAGATACCTCTGCAGTTTATTTTATATTAGTTTGAAACATAAATGTGTACGTACCTCTACTCTGCTATTTCTATTTATTATAGCTTAGGCTCATTGTGTTGTTAAACTATTCAATGTATACCCCTGTGCATCTTATAACATAGATGTTTATTTTTTAATTGTATATCATGTATTGTACCCTTTGACTAGATTGTTGCGGTTAATATGGCCACAACATGATGTCGTAAAGATGAACATTTTAACAAAATCACTTTTACCAGCTTACATCCTATCTTTATGCGATCTTTGCACACCTATGCTAGTCTGCATAATCGAACATTATCCATCTCTAATTGGATTACATAATTATTCTGACTTATTCTTGATATGATGTTTTAAAACCGAGAATTAAGGCTTGTCATAACTGTAATACATACTATATATCTGTCTGATTTCCTCCTATATGGATTATTATTATGAGTAAATATCTGTGATTGATAGATTGACTGATACATTGAACACATCCAAAGTGTGTCAACTCAAGTGAGTCCCCAATCACCCCATAACCCTAAAAACCCAGAGGTTCCTGTTCATTGCCAATGAGGTAGTTTGCTGTCATGTTGCCCTAATAATAAAATACACATTTGGGTATTGTTTGCTTCTGAAGCAATGATCTTGAATGCTGAGATAATTCAAAAACCTGTGCTAATTCTGTTGTTTCATTTAAATGCATCACTTCCTAGATATGAATCTTTCTTTAACCCCTTGGTGAAAAAGTACCAAAAAGAAGTGAAAAACTGATTTAATCACAGTAATATCGAATTCGACATCCCACACAAAAAAAAACAGCTTTCTCATTTTACTGCATATTCGGACCCTAATCATCTGGTCTGTGCGGTTTATTCTTTTTTTTTATTATTTATTTATTTGCATTTCAAAAAGAAACAGAACAAACTACCAGCCAGTATACAGTTATTACAAAATCATCCTCCAGATCGTCTCACAGTTACAGTTCAAATATTATTGCGTGCGTACCAGCATCTCCCCTGGTCTCAATAGAAGGGAAAAAAAGAATAGTTACACTCATGACGGCAGATTCCGGAATCCAGGACGACCCCCAACACACAACATATATCTGAAGAGTTACTAACGAGAAACACAGCAGCCCCGTCTCTGCCTTTCTACCCCACTCCCCCCACATCAGAAAGTGCATGCGCGTCTGCCCCCTGTCTGTCCCTGGCCCACGTGATGAAAGGTTCCCTGATGTCCCTTGGTCTGGAGGTGGGAGGCATTAATTCCCAAAAAGTAGTCAGTTGGGAGTGACCATACGTGATATCTCTGATCCAGTCTTTAATTAACGTTACCCTCTTCCTCCCCCAGTTGAGTGCAATTTGGCGTTTGGCGAGAAGGAGTAGAAGTGCATGCAGTTTGCGTGTCTTAACTGGTGTGTCCTTGACATAGCTTAACAGACCCAGTAGTGGAGTGGGAGCCACAGGTGTGCCAATCATCTGGTGAATCGTGATAAAGATTGGGGACCAATACGTTGCTAACCGTGGACAATTCCAAGCCATGTGGAGAAAGGTTGCTGGGCTGATACTGCACCTCGAGGAGCTGTCATCGTCGCGCAGTCCCATGCGATGCAAGCTGACCGGCGTCCTGTAGAAGTGGTGTAGGAACTTAAAGTATATTCGTCGGAGTTTGTAGTAAGGGGAAAGTTCAGTGAGTTGCCTACAACAGTACAACCACTGTTCCTCGGTGAGTGGGATGGGGAGTTCGTCATTCCACGCGTGGAGTGCCCGCGGCTGTATCAGGGGAGCCGAGGTTTGCATGTGGGTGTAGAGCCGTGTGATTAGTCGACGAGGTGTGGCAACCTTCAACAGGGTTTCCAACGCTAGCATGGTGGGCGGAGGACTCGGGAACGTCTCGTGCAGCGAGCGGCAAGTGGCCCTTAACTTGTAAAAGAGGAACAAGTCAGCAAAGGATACAGCCTGACCCTCCTCGGCAGCTGGGGGGGAACAAAATGTGCCCCCGGGGTAGAGGTCTGCGAAAGTACGCAGGTTCATCCTCTGTGCTGCAACGTTACTTATCCCTTCACCTATGTGAGGCAACATAGGTTTGTGCGCCAGCAGAATAGATGGGGCATAGAGTATAGGAGCACCAAACCTCTTCCGCAGCTCGTTCCATGCCCATCTCAATGTCTCCACAGTATCAATGCCGTCCCGGGGACGCCGATAAGGCCGATAAAGAGCCACCTGGAGTGGGACGGGAGCTGCCGCATCTGTTTCCACGGCCACATGAGGTTGGAAAGGGGTCGAGTGGACCCAGTAATGGAGGAATTGAGCCTGAGCGCACCAGGCATATAGTTGCATATCCGGGGCACCCAAGCCTCCCTGACAGAGTGGAAGTGTTAGTAGATCCCAGGATACCCTGGCCTTCCCGCCCACCCACATCAAAAATACTAACAGGGATCTGAGGGATTTAAAAAACGGGTTTGTGAGAGGGATCGGAATGTTTACAAATAAATAAAGACATTTCGGCAGCACTACCATTTTTGCTAGTGCAATCTTCCCAGCTAGAGAAAGCGGGAGCTTGTCCCACGCCGTAACTGTGCGGTTTATTCTTGATTACTAATTTTCTATTTCCTTAACATATTTTATTGTACTATGGGTGTGCAAGGCAATACAGACAAATGGGAAAACTCAAGAAAGTCATTTGGACTGTTGAGCTACTACAGGACCATATCAGTGACAGAAAGCTATTGGCTCAACCTGCCCGGGTAACTACTGGCCCATCTCTTTCCTCCTCTATCCAGTGAAAATTCTCGAATGTCTGGTTAGCAAATCTCTGTCAGCATTTTTAGAACGCACTAGCTGCCTGGCAGATGTAAAATTTGGTTTCCGTCCAGAACACGGAACTGAGTCTGCCTTGGTTTCCGTGATGGATGATCTGCGTCAGTTGGCAGACAGGGAACAATCAGCAATACTTATTTTGCTTGACCTGTCTGCCGCTTTCGACACGGTCAACCACGATATTCTGCTAACCCGTCTAGAGGAGGTGGGAGTAGTGAGCACTGCCCTGGATTGGTTTCGATCCTATCTATCTGGCAGGTGTCAAGCAGTGGCTCTCCCACCATTCCAGTCAGCCTTCACAAACATCTGTTATGGGGTTCCACAAGGATCTGCCATCAGCCCAATTGTATTCAACATCTATCTGAGCCCATTGATTAATACCATTCGGGCCCATAATGTGAAATTGGTAAACTATGCTGATGACACCCAGATCATTCTATCTGTTGATGGAACCCAACCTAATGCCCCGGAGGATTTTCATGCGTGCATGCACGACACTGCGCAGTGGCTATGAAATAACTCTTTACAATTTAATTCGGATAAGACCGAAATTCTACACTGCACAGTTGGGAAGGTTCATCTGCCTCTTCCTTACAACTTTTTGCCTCTTGGCACATCTACTCCCTTGGCGCCGTCTAAGACGGTGCGAAACTTGGGAGTCATGCTCAATGCCAACTTGTCATTGGAGACGCAAGTGAATAAGACAGTGGGGTGCTGTTTCGGCCTTATGAGAGCTTTAGGAAAGATTCTTCCATTGCGTCCAATCTCGGCCAGAGCCTTGATTATTCAAGGAGTTATCTTAAGCAGACTTGACTATTGTAACGCCTTACTGTTGGAGTCCCCCAAATATCTGATTCAGAGACTGCAACGTGTTCAGAACACAGCAGCGAAACTAGCCCTGTCCAGACCACAAGGTTTTCTGCCTCAATTTGCCTAGCCAAGCTACACTGGCTTCCTGTGCAGAAAAGAATACATTTTAAATCCATTTGCATTGGGTTTAGGGCGCTGCATGGACTCGGTCCTAAGCCACTACAGAAGAAACTGGTTTGGTACACTCCTACCCGGAGCCTCCGTTCCTCTTCCGCCTGTCTGGCAAAGGTACCCAGGTTCTACAGGGCCAGACTGGGAGGAAGATCTTTTAGTTTTGCCGCCGTGAAACTCTGGAATGAACTTCCACTCGAAATCAGACGATGTAGTACCTTGTCCCTGTTCAGGAAAAGGATCAAAACGTGGCTGTTCCCCAGAAAATGATTCTGTCGTCTCTGAGTAATGTTCATCTTAGGCTCTATCTTTCTCGCTCCTTGCTTGTCTGTGTTCATGTATCTTTAGCGCCAGGGTACCCGTAGGGTATTTGTCGCACTCTATAAATGTTATATACAATACAAAGCGCAGTATACAAAAACCAACAACCTCTCATTCTTTGTTGTGCAGCAAAAGGATTAAGGCTACTCATCTTGTAATTATCTTTAGCCTGTAGCGCTGTAGATTCATATTCCCTGAACAAGGTAGATTATTTTGAAAAATCGAAGACAGATTATTTTGAAGAATCCAACGAACCGTCTCAGACAGTCCAGAAAAGAGCAGGTGATATGGAAAGGTCTATGTGGGATTTGTGAATGACTTAAATTGGAATTTTCTACTCCACAGGTCACCCTCTCCTCACGACAACTGCACTTCTCAGGCTCATAGAGTTTCCCCTTTTAACCACAGGTTACACAATCCTTCAGTCGTCCTGCCCTCCCCCTCCTCCTGAGGGAGACCCCACAAAGTCATAAGATTTATTGTCATTGCTACTTTATCTTACCAGATTTTGGTAAAAATATATAAATTCCCTATACTAACATGCATGAGTGATGATCTCGTACCACAGCACTGTTCCCGTAAAAGCATGCCTGGATAGAGACCACTTCCATAGGCACAATATGCATGAACTCTCCTGATGAATAATTCTAAGTCTAGTTTCACATGCTCCACTAAATCCGAATGCTTTGACGATTGAATGAATTTCAGGACTAGAAATGAACCCATACATTTTTTTTTAACTATTCTCCTCTCTGTTTTTATTCCTCCAACCTCCTTACCCTGACAGGTGTTAATAAACATATGATACCATTGAGTTATGTCTTAGGCAAACAATGTTTTGTCCTGATGAGAATACCACATTGTTATGGGATCAAAACGCCCCTGACCCACACTCTGATCCGTTTGGTTGTGTATAAACGTCATGGCTGGGTGCAGAAGTGTTTTTCTGTTTAAATAAGTGCCCCCGATTTCTTGTACGATTACTGGTCACAATTTGTTCTTCCTTGCCTGTATGCAGTGGCGGCTCCTCAGCTATGGCGTAGGAGCATCGCCCCACTGCTTTGAGCAGTGTAAAGGGAAGGAAATGTAAAATGATAACTTTTAGTTATCATTTTATGTTTCCTTCCTTTGTGGGCGGGCTGGGCTGCTCTGCTCACAGAGAAGGGCAGGAGAGTAGTGGTTTGCCCACTCCTAAGTGTGCAATGTCTGTTTGGTCAGCCCTCTCGGGCCGCCCAAACCAGTCATGTGCACTTTCCCCGTTCCCCATGCACGCTGCATTACAGCCTGCGTGGAAAACCAGCCCAGGCTCCCATTCCCTAATTGGTTTTGAGCATCCTGGTTCGACGCTCAATCACAACGCTGCATTGCAGCGATGTGATTGGTCAGGGGAGCCTGGCTTTCTGTCCCACGAGGAGAGGAGAGCAGGAGCAAGGAGCAGAGAGGTGGCGGCAAGGTAAGCGTGTATTTATTTTCATTGCGCTCCCTTGCGCCTGCCCCCCCTCCCCAACCCCAGCATGTTGGCCTTGGGTTTGGTGGTTGTGTGTGAAGAGGTAGATTACAGAAGTGCAAATGAAGTATGCCATGAGAAGCTCTGATGTAGTTTGGAATGGGGAAGTCAGTGAGGGGGCAGAAGTGTGACCTTCTTGTTTGGCTCTCCTGTTCAGTGAAGCAGGACTGTTAGTGAAGTTTCCAGGCAATTCTAAGTGTGGTGTTTCAGCAAAGCATGGGTTCCATCTTGAGAATAATTTTTTTGCTCCGGAGGTCTTTAGTGAGACTGCTATGGGTCTTGTGTGCTGTGGGATTTCAAAATTAGAGGGGTTCTTAGTGATTAAGTGAGTGATCAAGATGAAAGGGATCATGTTCCGGGTATTTCATCACAGAGGTTTATCTGAGATCTCACTCTTTATTAAATACTCCATAGCACTTGTATGCACACTTGTATGCAACACATTCTCCTTATTTTGGGAAACCATAATAGTGAATTGGGTAGTGATGAAGACCATCTCTATAGCATGGCTGCGAACTAGAAATGAGAGGTAACAAAAAACAACTCTGCAGGGACGCTGCATCAGTGTACTAACTTTGAGAGGGTCTGAGATTCCTTTTTAAGCCAGGCATCAGTTCCTGTTTTTCTTAACTTTCACAAGGAGGAATCAATATAGGGTACTTCCTCACAGACGTATTTTTGACCCCACATTTTCATTGGAGAGGTTGATGGATGAAGTTGTCTTTCGATGGGCAAAGTAAAAAAAATATTTTAGAAAGACTTTTCTTAGAAAAATATTCTTCAATTCTGGACCGAGGCAGGAATAGTTTGACTATCCAATGATGAATCACAAATAAAATCCCTTTGAGAATAAAGTTATAGCCAGAGTAGATAAAGAATATTGGCAACAAAATCTGTGTGTTGCACTTGGGCCCTTCTGCAGGGTCATCCTCAAACTTTTTGCCTTTAACATCCCATTTTCTGAACCTGTTTTTGGGCTTTTAGGACTCTGCGCACCTTACGGCTGCTAACCGGCGCTAAAGGGCTTGTGCTCTCCCCTTTAAATATGGTAGAATTGGCCTACACCACATTTATTTGCTTGTAAGTCCCTGGTAAAGTGATAATACATGAACCCAGGGCCTGTAAATTAAACACTACTAGTGGTCCTGCAGCACTGATTATGCTACCAACTTAAGAAGCCTTTTAAAGATGTCTCTCCGGCCTGCCATTGCAGCTTAAACTGCCATTTCGACCTAGCAAAATAAATCTTTTGCCAGGCCTAAACCTTTCTTTTTAATACACACAAGTCAACCCTTGGGTAGGCCTTAAACAGACCATAGTAACCCAGTTTCCAACAGTGTGGATGCACACAAAGCTTGTACCCCACCATATGCAATCCAGAAATCTACAGCCATGTAATCTCAAACCCACATACCTTCAGATGGTTTAAGCATGGGGGAAGATTACTGGGGGTTCAAGGCCCTAGCTGTGGGACGCCATTTAAGACCTGCTCTAGTGGGCTAAACCAAACTATCTGAGTTCCACAGAACTCGTAAAATGGGATCTTTTCAGATGAGCACTTCATCAGATATCAGAAGTATGGAATATTGGACAGGATAACGCCTCATAGAAGATTGGACTCCTGCTTCGCCACACATGAACTCAACATTTAGAACTTAAGGGCAGTCGAAGCGACATGCAGCGCTTTATAAAAATGTAAATAAGCATAACCAAGTTGGAGACCTGAGACCACAGATATGAGTCCTTGTTTCTGTCCTGGTTGCCTTAGACTGATCTTGCTGGTCTCCATCACTCCTTTGGAAGATATTTGAAGCCCTCAATTCTCATTCTGCATAAATGTTATTTTTTTTGTTTAATAAACCCCATCCTAGGCCTCCTCTTACTATTGGGGAGTGCCAAAGCTGCCAGGTCCGATTCCACCGCCCCACATTTCCTGTCCCTTAATCACGCTCTTGCAGGTTTCTTTTAATCCTCGCTTTCTTTTTTTGTCACCAGTTCCACTCATCCCCTTCTCTGCTCTTGAACCAAGTCGAGAAATAAGGCCCTGTCCCTATATATGCACCACGTGCAAAAATTAAGCCCTGGGCTATCAGTAATCCATGTCCCCAAATATGAGCACAACTGTCCACCACCTGCACAAATAAGGTTCTGGGCTGGTGTCCAAGGCTTTCATCCTTCAACATGGGATTACTTTCAAAAGTGGGCTAAACATTCCAGACCAGGCAGCGTGCTTGTGCCCAATCTGAATGATGGGAGTCACTTACACACTCATAGCTAGACTGAAAACTTACTGCGCGCGCAAGGGCCCAGAGAGTACCCAGGATTGCGAGAATGGTAGGGTTTTTCACATTACTTACACGCTTTAATCATCAAATAGGTCTATAAAGCCGCCCCAGGTGTTGGGGGGGGGGGGGGTGTAAAAAAATGCATCCTCACAGGAAATAGGTCCCTGCGTTGCCAACATAGCCTAGTTACTCTCCATCAACCTATTGTCTTTGGCTATGCCGAAGAAACCAACTAAAGGAGGGGTTTGTGGCCCATTCACACTTTTTGTCATGGAGGGTCCGTGGGCATAGAATTCGGGGTTACACCAATGGGCCATGTAAGTTCAAAGGGTCTGTATTGCAAGAAAGATATCTTTCAGCGAATACTATCTGCTCCTAATATCAATAAATGGACAATGTAGTCATTTTATGTTCTTTCAAATGAGCATGTTCCAACTGCTTATTTCTTATGTATTCGAATATTCAGACAGCAAGCAAACCGGAAGTACGTATTTTTCAAAATGTTTATTTAACAAAAGAAAGCCTGTTCGGCGATATCGTACAAAATAAGTGCTTTGAAAACAAATATACAAAATGGTAATAAAAAATAATACATTATCAAAGGCAGCGGAGTGAAGTCACTTAACATGCAGTGCTTAGATACAGTACAATACAACGAAAATGAAATATAAGTGCATTGTTTCTCGTTAGGTCTACTTCCCTGAATACTTGCAAGAAGCAGTGGTAAGTGGTAAGAGCTCGTTACAGTACTCATGGGCTGTACCAAGGGGCACAGTACGTGGGGGTGCCACTAAGGACCAAAGGCATTATGGCTTTAGATATCAAGAGCTTTGGTCGATGAGCATCTGGGGAGGTACGCGGAATGCATTACGCCCTCCCTTCCTCACGAGACGCTTCCTGGTTTGCCTTTATAGCACCGGCTCCATGAGACAGATGCAATACAGTTCACCACAAAACAAGTATGACCACATCCAGATGAAGTAATAGCGAGAAAATAGTTATTCTGCGACATGTCAAATGAAATGTTAGCTTACATTCTTGAGGGGAGGAGGTGTGGTCAACACAGTTGACGCGTACAAACTAAATAAGTGCTACAAAATAAAGTACATTAACACTGGTTTCGTTAACCACAGTGAAGCGAAGGCAACAGTTCATGAAATAAATACAAAAACACAGATTCGGATAACGATTCAGTCGTATAAAGTGAAAGAACACGCAGCAGCACAAACCACCTAAACGGTCTTTCCCATTTTGTTGCTTTCTGGGACTGAAATATTGAGGGTGGTCGAGGTACATCTTTGGCGACAAAGCTTTTGCTTCCCCGACAACGCACCCCACTTTTAAGGCAAACGTCCTGTTCTCCTTTATTTCCACATTCTCCAGGTCACAATAGAATTCCCACTCGTCACACCCTTCCCCCTACTGCAGTTCGTCTTCTCTTCCTCTTTTCTTTTCTGGAATGCCAAGAGTCCAATCTTAACTTAAACTTTCACATCACCAGGCTTCAAAATCTCTATAGTGGTCAGTCAGTGCCAGAAAGCAACAACTTTAGGGCAAAGCCTAAAACTCGTGAAAATGCAGACCTTTTAACAATAAAAACAAAAGGTGGACATAAGTATAAATAGACATTCTTATAAGCAAACAAAACATTGATCTGTATAATCTGTAACAAAGGCATTTTCATGAACAGAAAACTTTTTGGAGCGAAAATGAACTCTTTGTGTTGATTCTACCCAACTTTCAACGTGTTCTTGCGGTAGGCCATGATCCATGGCCAACAAACATGGCCAGCTCAACTTATTTAAGTCCAGTCTTTTCGTCTATGTGACCTCGCGCCTTGGCACATTCACGGCTCCTGTGCTCTTTGGTGGGTATAGAGACTTGAGGCATCAGCAAGGCTGGCTTTTAAACAAGCCCATCAGTGCGGCCAGACGAACTTACGACTATCAGTTTCACTAAGAGAATCATAGTTGGCAAGGCTTGGACAACCAGATTCATACTGCGCGGTGCCTTGTTCTCTCCGCTCACTGGCACTTTGTCAGGCACAACCCTAAGTGCTTAAAACACTGGCAACGTCCCCTGTGCTTGCGTTGATCGCAGTGCATCGGTAAGTGCAGCAACGTAGATATACTTTAAAAAATGGTAGATCTGTTGTCTTTAACGTGCACAGTTGTTGTTACAGTTGTTAGCCACTTGGTTGGCGTCCATCTGGAAGGAAATAAAAGATTTTTATTAACATTTCTGTAACATGTTACTTGTCTGCCTCAGTACAAGATCCCTCAATAAAATCACTGATTTGGCTTTTTGGATACCGAACTTGAATGCTAGACTGCCTCTGTTGACGTACTTTAAGCAGCTACAAGGAGGCCTATTCACAACGGCATTTTGGAGTACTTAAAATAGTACTCCTGTAGTGTTCTTAATCACATTAAATGCCTTGGTGAATTGGGCCCCAAAAGATAGGAACTGGAATATTCAGGCAGTGGGCTCATACAATTGGGATAAAGAGAAAGGACTGTGCCCTTTTTGCAATTTTACTAGTACAAAGTTGGATGTTTCAAGATCTGTTCACAAAGCCACCTTAAGTTCGTAAAATAGTAACCCCATAATTCTACTACTCATACTCAAATGCATCCGTGAATCAATCCCGCTGTGCCAGGGATATTTTATCCTAACTTGGAAACCATAAAACCCTCTATCTCACACCAGCGCCCTTTATCTGCTGTTTGAATATCTACAATGTTATCAAAGAGAACAGTTAAAATTAGCTATAGAGTGTGCCTGTGCTTTAATGGTACAATAAGTAGGTTCTCTAAGAGGCAAGGAACCTTACTTGACGTAGTAGGAATTATGGGCCTGCGGTACTAAAGGGTTTTGCCATTTTGTGTCTATGGGAAAATGCGTTTGTGCCTTTGGACCATGCTGGATGCCAAGCAGTGGTGTACCCATGGTGGCGCCCGCTCATTATCCCATCACTAGCGGAGGCGAAACACCCAAAGGCACAATGAAGGCTGCACTCACCTCAGTATACATTGGTGGAGGCATGTACTTGAACTCGGGGGCGTACATGAAGATGGGACTCTCGCAGCAAGAGCTGTCCAGCTCATCCAGAAGAGGTGCGGTGGGGCTCTCAAGTCGGTGATCCTCAGGCACGATGTCCAGGTAGCTTGGGGGTGCTGCACAAAAGAGGCAAAGCAGTGGTAAGCATCATTCAGTTAAAAGTAATTGACAATAAGCAGGGCATTCCTTTTCTCAGTTTGAGCTCCCCCTCCCCCTTATTTTTGGAAAGCTGATCAATGTTCACTTCCACTGACTAGAATATCTCGAACACGTTGATGGAACACACCTTGACGACTAGATTCTCCTGTTCATGCGTAGCAGTGTTATTACCAGTTATAAATGGTCTAACAAGAGGTCTTTAAGTTAGACATTTTGAATATGGACTTTCTTGACCACAGACCACCCCAAAAACATGATCCTTCTCTGTTGTGAACTTGCGGTTTTAGCTTAAATGATTTTTACAAAGGCAGGCCGAGAAAAAACTATTATTTTAGGCAGGGTGGCAAAACTCTACGGAGTAACCTATTCTTCACCTTGACATCAAGAAGAATGATCTAACACACTAATTAACAACCTTGGACCCCAAATGTGCTGCGTGTGCGCGAGGCCTAGACTGAGAATGAACCTACCTTCTGGTGTGCCGGGGATGTTGAGGTCCACCCAGCTCATCTCCGAGCTGATCTGGCTGCTCTGACTGGCCATGCTGGATACGCGGCTGCTGAGACCCGAAGATGTGCTGCCAATCACAAGGGGCAGGTCCAGGATGATCTTCTTGGATCCCGGCACGCTGACGTAAATCTGTGGAAACCAGGCAGAGGCAGAGAGTTAGTGACTCCATAGACCCCTTTCTTTCATGCATGCAAGCACAGTTGCGGTCATGCAGCCATACAATCTACCCCCTTCAACCACAAGGAAAACCTCCCTCCCCCTCAAAAATTGCAGGGGCGATCACGCTTATATGGGAGATGTAATAGACAGCGCGGTACTCACCAGAAGGGAATATTCCACGCGCAGGATGTGGCACCCCAGGATGGATGGCTTGATTTTGGGGACCCTCAGGCTCTTCCCGCGCCAGGAGTCGGTCATGCCGGAGATGATGTGGTTGCCCCTCACGCTACATAACTTCTGAGTGAACACCTTGGTCTCCCCGTTGGCGAGGTAGGTGTGCTTGGCCAGAATGGCTGCTTTAGGCACCACGATGCGGGAGCAGGTATTCTCGAAGTCGGCACAGATGCAGATTTCATCTCCTTCAGATGAGAAAGCAAAGTCTTTTGTTATAGACACTTGTGGTAAACTCATAACATGGCCTTTAAAGTATCCCAGCATCCCCTGTGCACAAGAGACAACCGCAGGGACCTACCTTCACAGAAGCCTTTCCTGTTGATGCTGGCGCTCAGAGACACGCTCCCGTCAGGGATAAAAAGGCACGTTGTCTTCTTGTTCTTCTTGCCAGAAACTGGGCACTGAAAGGAGAAGAGCGCACAATTGTTACAACCTAAATAAAGGCTTTTTTTTTATAGCTTTTTGTTACAAAGTGTCCGAGTCCTCTCTGCAGCTTCAAGGTTTCCAAATTCAATTGCTCCGCTGACCTTTGGCACACATCGCTCTGGCTATGCAACACTGATGTCTCTAGCACTCCAAGTTTCCACTACAAGAATCTAACTATGGAACCAGAACTGTGGTCAGTCTACAATATGAGGTGCACATAGGGCCTTGGATTTGAAGGGAAATGCGTGCTCAGGTATATTATGCCCTCAAGAACTAGAAAAAGCCACCCACTGCTCTAATCTCTCGGAAATCCCTGTAAAGGACTTGTCCTTAATGCCAGTTTCTGGCTCCCCTCCAGGTCTGCTTATTAACTATCCCAGGAAATAAGTCACTAGCTTCAGGCTATCAACCTAGGAAGTACAATGTAACATTTCACTCTGCATGACAGTTATGGATGGGCAAGTGTGCTATACGCAACCTCATGCCTCTTCCCAAATAAAGCACATATTCCCAAGAGGAGTTCATTAATGTTTTCTTTTGGGGTTTTTTCAGATTAGTCGACCCTCCAAAAATCCTAACATTCAAAGAAAAGCAGGAGACTCGTTCTTTAGCAATGACAATTACCATTAAATCAGGAGTGTTCACGTCCACCAAATCCACAACGTCAAAGCCTCTTTTAACTTCCTGCGCAGGCAGCGATGGGCGGTCCAGAAAGATCTTCACACAGTAGTTGACGGAACCGTATTTTCCCTTGAACGTGCTTCCCAGAGGCCTAGAGGACAAGAGGGGAAAAAATAAGGTGGACATTAGATGACAGGTGAGGCCTGGGCTGTGGATCAAACAAGAGATGCAAGCTTGCATATTATCAGTGGATGGCAGACATGCAGATACCTACCCTTGAGGAAGCTCAAAGCTGAACTTGTACTCGTATTGGTTTCCAGGCCTTAAGATGACAGAGCCGTCAGTGTCTACAGAAAAAGGAGAAAGAAAAAAATGCGTCTATTAGCAAACCAAACGCCTTCCACATACATGGCACTAAAATACACTCTGGAGTATTCATTCACACATCCAAAGAATAAGCTAGTAACACCTATATTCAAACAACTGATACCCAAATCCAGTGGAAAAAATAATTTGGAACCTGAACATCTCGTTAAAGCCTTATTGGTCCCATTATCTATCCTACAAGAGGCCAGCAAGTTAAAACAGGTGTTGTACTTTCCCCATCAGTAAGCTTTACTGAAGTGCTTACTAGTGCCAATCAATGTTCTGCCACCGGATGCCAGTGCATGTCTTTCCTAAGCCTGTTTGCAGTGCATGCCTCTCCCTCTGCAAGCTGCCCTCCTCAGTCCAACCCATCCAAGCATCCAATGAATGTCAAGCCCCCTGCTGTAACCTCATCTGCGCCATATACAGAAGGCTCTACTGTACTCTGGAGTTAGATGTCACAGCACCACACCATTCCACCATATATCATCATGGCCAAAAAGGAGTTAAGATGTCTCAGCACCACACCCCTTCCACAATATATCATCCAGGCCAATAGACACCAATAATATCCATCAACCGCAGTGCTTGATATGGAAAAATAAAAGTGCAAGTTCAAACCCTACAATCACATCCATAAACCAGAACGCACATCTAACGACCCGACCCCAACAGGACATCACTCAGTGAATAGCCAACACGAGTTTGACAATGTTTACCATGTTAATAAGCTCACTTCAGCAGCATCAAATACCAGTTAATAAAAACACCAATACCAGAGGGACGGAAAATTTAGAGAGGCAATTCTATGATTTTCTCTTGGGCACATGCGGGCTTATTCCACTTCGAGCCCTGCGACAACAGGCTCGCGCCTCATACACAGTCTGGTCACGTCCTAGCTCAATGAATGGCTGCACTGCATACATGGGGAAGGTGCCACACTGCGGAATCGATGCACAACTCCCATAGGGATGGGCTTTTCAACGATAAGCGAGGTGTGCGCGTGTATTCGTTATATTTACATTGGAGTGGCTATTCTTTCAGTGTGGTGAAAATCACTCGAAACAGCAGGGCGAGCCTTGTGCGAATACTTAAGGGTGTCCCTGTACTTGGGGATTCACAATGAAACAACGTATAACAATATGCTGTACTAGCATGAATGCCCACCCCATCTGTGATTTTTAGGCCTACATTTATTTAAAAATATACTGCACAGAATGGACACAATACAATGTGCCATGGCAAACATTCTTAACTAGTGAATAATCATCAGGAAGTTTAAAACCAATTCTTCCAAAAACAATTGTGCTTTTCGGTCTTATTTTTACACGATCCATACATCCATAAATTACAAAGGTATATGTGCATGTTTGATAAGCATTGATATTATTTCTATATACTATATTACACACACACACTCCAAACTAAGCAGGACGAGACACATCACGCATTATTCCAGATACTCACCACAAGCCTGGTCCTCCATCTGAAGGGTGTCCTGGATCCGCAGGTACTCCATCTCCTGCTTGCACTGGTGCGAGCCCTTCGACCAGAACACCTTGGCAACGCCAGTGGCTAGCAGCCGGACAGCGCTAACTCGGGTCACCTCGGCTACCGTCACAAGGACGCGGCCGACCACTTTCTCGCCTGGGCAGTAGACCTTGTCGGGCTCGCTGAACGTCACCTCCATGCTTGGGCACCTCTTGAACACCACCATGATGAACGAATAAAGGATCAAAGGTTGGCACTAATTGGCTAATAAAAGGCAAGTAATTTAGCGCTCTTCCAATTAACTAAGTCGTTTACAGTTTATTTAACCAAATCCCGGTCAGAATAGTTGCTATTTCAGGTCACTGAATTAATTAAAGTGGATGTAAAGTGCCTTGCTATCTGGCACAGAGCGACCTGAACGTTCATATGACCAGTGAGGTTGTAAACACAAGGCGGAAGCAAGCCGCCTTTTATAGTCTCGGGGAAGCAGTGACTTGTTATTCTATCATTTCACTGCCATGTGCTCGGAGAGTGATCGCCCGTGGCCAACGCGTGCACACCAGCCTCATTGGCTCCTAGACAGCTGCGCTGCAGCTGTTTAACCAATGAGAGGCAAGCAGCGGCGCGTGGACAGCAAGTGCCAGGGGCTGACGAACACAACAAGAACAGACCGGGTCTCCCCTGTCTTGCTAAAAAGAGAAGAGGGACAAGGAGCGCCTGTCGATTTGTTGAAAAGCACTGTCAGCCATGTTGGAGAGGACAGCATATCAAGCAAAGCAATAACTTGCTTCTAGAAAGTAAGCGACAGTCACCTATCTTTAGTTAAAGTTAGGGAACAATGTAGCGGCAGCCTTGTGTAACATTTTATAATAATTCTGAAAATCCAGTGGCATTTTAGTCAACCGTAACCCTAAGGGAAGCAGTTAAAGGACACCGCGGGAACTCCAGATCCGTATTTTCTTTTAACAACTAGTGTAGAACAAGGTCACTATATTCAAAGGTTTTTTGTGAAAAGGAAACCTTCAGGGATAGAGCTTGTCTCCATGGTGTCCTAGCGCCGTTGGGCACACTGTATTTTCATGTAAGTTGCGATAAATTGCTTGGTTTTGCTCCTTATTGAACTGTTCGGATTCACTTAGTCACAGACCGAACTGCTTCCAATTCTGCAAAGCACTGTCTAGGTTTTCAATCCCCTCAGGTGAGCCTGCACTCTTCCTGGAAAGAGCACCAGCGAGTGACACCCTGATCCCCCAATGAACGTTTAGGATTGTTTTAGCATTCCACAGTGCTATCCAATCGGAGCGCGTCACAGCAGGTATTTATTGTTCCTGTCCTTGTAGTGTGTTTTTTTTGTCTTTCACTTCATATTAGCATGTACGCTCGATGAGTTGGGTTAGGTGAGGGCGTTTGGGCTCAGTGTGAAAGGGGAAAAAAAGGCAGCAACTTAATTTCTGTGACAGAATACGTGAGGACTGGGTTATTTATTGCAGATGGGGCGTGGGCAGGCTTGATTTACGCCAAGCTGTTAATTTGAGGAGAACTAGCCCAGACTGCTGAGGGGAAATTCTTTATCATATTAAATTAGGGAATTCTGTCTTTGAGCACAGCATAGCTGGGACAAGAGATCATTTTTGCCAAATCAATGATTTTGTTTGTGTGGGGGAGGGGAGGGGGAGTAACGCATTTAGCAAGAGCGTATTGTGTACCGACATTTTTGTGGCCAACACTGGGCATCTTTTAGACCGGGGTTTTTGATTGAACTAAAGTTGATTTAAATTTGCACCAGGGAAGTACCAGTTTTAGGTCGAACCTACTAAAAAGTGCATGTACCATGTGTTGCAAGGCATATTATGGTTTACCAAAAACATAGAGCGTTTTGGTGTCTACTTATTGCTTACCATTGGTTTTCTTGCCTTGTCACTCCAATTTGATCGCTTCTCATTCATATTCACCCATGTCAGTCTTGTGTTCGTCCCTCCTAGTTTCTCTTTTCAGTCTCTGACTGGCTGCCATCTCTGCTTCCACTGCTTGCTTTTCAAGCACTGTTGTTTTTCTTTTCTTTTAAGCACTCCATGAACATACATGTTTATTCCTGCTGTCTGCCTTGTGTACGTCTTAGTACCTAAACTCCTTGTTGCTCTCTGTTGGTGCTTCTCTAAGCCCCCTCCCTCCTGTGCTTGTCTGTGCTTCTCCTTATTGCTTCCCCCACCCACGTCCTCCGTATTGTTTTCCTCCAACCTTCATGTTGCTTCCGCGTCCCTCCCACATTCCCTGGAGATGTAGCTATATTTTCTTCAATTCATACAGTAAAGCATCCCAGCTAACATTGAGTATGACATCCTTGTAACTTTTTACTCCTAATAATTCAGTTTTTAGCGGTTCTCCCAATCCTTCCATTTTACACCAATACATATTTTTTGTTAAAGACAAAAAAAAAAATGTTTATTTAGACAACAGCATCAGAAGACAGAGGAAGTGCTCATGTGTATGAGGAGTGTGTGAGAAATGAACCAAATTGCATTGAGTAGTTTTCTAAAATGTACATTGAAGTGACATAGGGAATTAGTGGCATTTAGTACCATGACATTTTAAAGGGAGGATTTAAAAATGTCCTTGGGTTCATTTGGTGCCTAAGATATTTTGATTTAAATATAAATAAATGTCAGAAATGATATTAGAAAAAACCCTTAAGTTTATTTTACCTTTTCAAAAAGCCCATGCACACAGCATGTGATGGAAGTAACTAAAGCCACTACAAAGATACAAAGGATAATATGTCAGATTATCCAGAGTATCGTCCATGGCTATTCAAAAGGAGCAACATGTACAAGATTGATAAAGTGTATGCTGAATCCTTGGTATCAAGAAATAGGATTTATAAATGTGACCTCCCCCCCCCCCCGAACACACAAAATTAATCAAATTGGTGATTAGAACAGTGGCTTCCGAAAAACATATGCATCATTGGGCTATTTGTGAATCTTAATCTAATAAAATAATATTGCTTAAGACTTCATTATGGCTCAATAGTGTTTTTTGTATTATTTTAAACATTTGTATTCAGTTCAATCATAACAAAACCAAGCACGCTTATATAGAAATCAGAAAAATTAGAGTTCTCTTCATTGACCTATCTCTGATAACTTGACAAGTGAGTAGGTAATATGATCAAAAGATACCAGATCAAATATAGTCCAATCTTGGGTACAATTCGTTATCCCCTCAAGTAGTAATAACTTTAAGGGTACCACTTAATTACATCACATAACTAGACACATATGTAATGTCTCTGGTTATCCAGTTTAAGGTAAAAAAGAAGAGAATTACATAATCACCAATGTGAGTTACAGAATACAGGTCAGTGAGCACAAATGAGAAAAAGAGTAGGTAGAGAAGATGTTGAAAAACCCACAACTATTCAGCTAGCTCTAGATTTGTTTAGAACAGCCTATTCATTGATGTCTAAGAGAATTGTTTCTTTATTGTTTTGAAGAGAATAAAAAGCTGTCCAATCGAATGGTATACATTTCAGGTTGGCTAAGAATGCCAGAGACTTTAAACAAAACTGTCTCCTAGTTTCCTGCTACAAAAATTTTGGAAGTTGGAGTTACTAAGCCAGTCAACTCCCATGTGCGTAGCAAACCCAAGACTACCAAGAATAGTTAGACGAGGCACCAGCATTTTTCATTTACTTAAAATAGATATGGAACCAATGACGCATATAAAATATAGTATATAAAATGTAATATGAGCCATCTTTTCTTTCACACTGTTGGAGAAACAATTATATACCCAGGTTTTACCATGCAAGATGGATAATGATTTTTTGACAAAATATGAATCTCATTCAGTTTCAACTTTATTTCAGAAATGGTTGAACTGTTCACATTCAAATAACCTGGTGCTTTCAATCTTTTGGCAGTGCCAATGTAAATGAAAGTCTGTGACACTTAGTTTGATTTTTTATGAAAGAGTTCCACACATTTTGAGGAGTAACATGAGCCAGGATTATGTGACTCAAGATGGATACTCAGTTTTAAAAGAAACTTAGTAACCTACTGCCAGTTTTATCTTTGCCATCCAGACATATGTTTAAAACTGGAGTTCAAAATTACTTAATTTTCAACTTGGGAACAGGGCGCCGACCTCTAATATATTTCTATATATTGCAACATGTGATTTTGTCAGTTTAAGCAGATCAGGTTAAGAATGGAGTATCAGGAAATGATGACCATGGACCTATATTGTAATATTTGATTGACTTTTATGGTTCTCCTGTTGTTTTTTTTCCATTTAGGACATAGTCCAAGAGATTACTGTATGATAAGTGTTGTATCTTAAAGTTATACAGCAATTCCCACAATGTGAATGTGTAGATATTCACCAATACTATCACAGGCTGATACTAGCACTTGGGTTGGATAATCTGGGTGATATGTAGGAATAAAGAACACCCATATTTCAAGTAAGTTTTTACTTGATCTTCAGCATTTAGGATTACAAGAGTCAGCCTTGCTGCTTGCTATTTTTAATCTATATTTAATTTACTTTTTCAAATAATACATTTCAGACCGGTTATTTCAGAATGTAAGAAGATGGTCACCCATACTGGCAATCACTTACCTATATTTTTAACAATATCTCTTCTAAATGTGAAGCATATATTTCAGACCATGTTCCCCCGCATTTCATAACATTTAACCAATGGCTTTCATTACTCTAGAAGACCTACCCTGTTTTATTATTTTTTGAATTGTTACAAGGCACATTTGATTTGATTGCAAATTAGAGAATATTCGCTGCAGAGTTTGGCAAAATAAGTGACGGTCAAGAAGGAATCTGATTGTTAAGTTGTAAAACTTCCCCTTTTTTCCAGACATCTAGAAGCATGAGTTTGTGCATTAAAAGTTCCAATGAAGTTTGTGGCACCTTACATGGCAATGTGATACACACTAAAGGTGTGTGTTCAACATTATATACAGAGGTCTGTGAATCAGGCATATGGTTTTATTGCTTTTTAACTATTGAATATGGTGCAATGCAACAAAGGCAATATAATAGACAATTAAAAAAGATGACAGTAGCAACTGTACACTTGTAATCTATGTGATAATGTGTGAGTTGTTTAATGGCAATGAATATGAAACATTAACAACTCAAAGTAAGAATGGTTCATTGCCAGTTTTTAAAATTATTACAGCAAACAAACGATGGACGGAATGCTGACAATGCAAACATTCTCCCCCAGTCAAAAGATCTGGGTTAAATCCATTGTTCTTTTGCCCACTACGCTACCCCAGTTTGGCCCCAGCCATATGCAAATCAGTCTTGACCCTCTGCCCCATAGGAACAGTCCAGACCGAACTGCCAGGCAGGTCCTCCCTGGACCGGAAACACGCATCCTGGGACTGGTTTCAGGGTATGTCACCCTTCTTCAGCCAGGCTAGCTTGAATCCATTGACACAGTGAGCAAGGGACCCACATCTGGGCAGACCCATCCCACTTAGGGCGAAAAGTGTTACAGCAAACAAATGATGGACGGAATGCTGACAATGCAAACATTCTCCCCCAGTCAAAAGATCTGGGTTAAATCCATTGTTCTTTTGCCCACTACGCCACCCCAGTTTGGACCCAGCCATATGCAAATCAATCTTGACCCTGTGCCCAGACCGAACTGCCAGTTGCAGTTTTTAAAATTAGGCAAAATCATTCAGAAACAGTTTATTAGAAATGACGATTCTCCAATTTTATGCAGAGAGAATCTTGATTTCATTAAAGACATACGGAGGCTAGCATTATGCAAATACTTTTATTTGCTGCCCAAACATGTAGCCCTTTAAAGAATGTTATTACATCATAAAAGAAAGAACATTAGCAACATGACAAGTAGGAAGTCCTGGTTACAATCATCCTCTTGGGCTGCGATGACACAGCAAAACAAACTTGAGACAAACTTGAGACTCCAATAAATCCGGTTAGTCTTTAAGATTGGTATCTAAGAGGAAGCAAAGAAATTGAGTAGTAGTAAAAGGAATAAAAACCCAGATAGATCTTGTACAAAAACGTAATATTCTTTACATTAAATGCATACATATTAATCAACCCAAACCTCTCAGGGAGAGGAGGGTGGGATAATGCTAGCCTCCGTATGTCTTTAATGAAATCAAGTTTCTCTCTGCATAAAATTGGAGAATCGTCATTTCATTACGAGACCGGAGGCTATCATTATGCATGTTTAAAGCCATATAGAGCTACACTGCTAACATGCTCTATTGTTCTCAAGTAAAACTTAGAGAAAGTACTTGCGTTAGACCAATCTGCTGCTTTAAGTATTTCGGGCAGGGAACCTCCTCCCCAAAACACTTTGCTAGCCATAGCGCCTCTGGAAGAGTGAGCTCCGAATCTAGACAGATCTACTCCAGCTTCCTGCATGATAGAGCGGATCCATCTTGATAGGGTAGCTGACGAGACAGGTTTAAATGGTTTGACATATGATAAAAGAAGCTGCTCACAACCAGCAGGTCTGAAAGTAGAAATTTTATTTTCATAAGATTTCATACAATTAACAACACATAGTTTTTCGCATTCCTGAAAGGTAGGATAGAAGATGGATTCAGACATAGTTTTCATTCTTTTCCAAATATCAAAAGGAACACCTTCACAAGAGTAAAATCTGTTAGAAACTTCTAGTGCTCTAATATCGGATACCCTTCTAAAGGAAATCAGACATAAGAGAGTAGCTAGTTTCATAGATAATCTCTTAAGGGATAGCGAACTATTGATAGGCCATGAGATGAAAAGATTAAAAATAAGGTTAACATCCCAAAGAGATTGATAACGGGACTTGGGAGGTCTCCTTAGACGGATGCCCTTCATAACTCTTTTGATAAGAGAGTTGCTACCAATTGCAAGATTGTTAATAAGAGAATGACCAGATGAAATTGCTGATCTATAACAATTGATGGTTCTAAAGGAGAGACCTAGGTCAAAAAGATAAGCAAGATAATTAGCTACGTGTTGAAGAGGGCACTGAACGGGATCCAGATCCCTTTCCAGGCACCAACTAGACCATTTTCTCCAAATGCCTTTGTATCTTTCGGAAGGGGTTTGGAGCGGTGCACCACCAATTTACTTATCAATACATCACACCAAGTGGTCAGTAGTTTGTACTCAAAAAATCTTTATTTTAAATTAATTGTCCAACCAAAGCCTCAGCCAACGCGTTTCGTTCAGATTGAATCTTTTCCTGGTTCCTGGTGCCCATGAGTCTTCCAGTAAGCTTTTAGCTTCTCCCGAAAGGTCAAGATATCTTTCTGAATTCCTGATATCCTCCAAACAAGAAGGTTAATCTTCCCTTCTAGAACTAAAGGATGTTCTTCTCCGTCTGGGCCCAAGAGTAGGTTCAAGGATGAAGGAATTAGTCGAGGAAAGTCCACCGCCAATTCCATTACACCGGGAAACCAAACTTGGGATTTCCAAAAGGGAGTTATCAAAATGATTGAGGAAGGCTCCAGTCTGACCTTCCACAATAGTCTCTGAATCATTGAAAAGGGGGGAAAGGCATAAGCTCTGATCCCACTCCAAACTTGGACGAAGGCATCTACTCCCGAAGCATGTGGGTCTGGCCTCCAACTGAAGTACCTCTCCACTTGGTGGGTTAATCTGCTGGCAAACAGGTCTAATTGGATTGGGTCCCAAAGTTTCTGGATCATAGAAAAGATCTCGGGATTCAATTTCCAATCGCTCGAATCGTGAAGGAAGCGAGAATTCCAGTCTGCCCTCAAATTTTCTGATCCGGGAATAAATTCTGCTCTCAATGTTATTTTTTGATTCCAACAAAAATACCATATTCGTTTGGCAACATCTGAGAGATTTTTCGATCTCGCTCCATCAAGGCGATTTATATAAGAGACAGCTGAGAAGTTGTCCAAACGAATTAGGGTATTTGAGTTTTTTAGATGTTCTTTGAAGCTCATAAGAGCATTCAGAGATGCTAACATTTCTAGAGAATTTATGTGGAGAGATTGTTCTTCTATGGACCATCTCCCTCCAGTCTCTAGATTGTTTAGGCGAGCACCCCAACCGTGGTTGCTCGCATCTGATTCTAGAGTGAAATCTGGAACATTCCCGAAAATAGCTTTTCCGTTTCAGGATTGGAGATTTTTCAACCACCAGTGAAGATCCTCTTTCGCGTCTTCCTCGTACCAAAGGCCTTTTCTCAGGCCCAGTGCTTTTAGTCTTTGTAGACCTCTGTAGTGAAGAGGACCGGGAGAGATAGCTTGAATGGAGGACGAAAGGAGTCCTAAAACTCTGGCTAGATCTTTTAAGCAGATATGATCTTTGGAAAGGGTAAGGGAAACCTGTTTTTTTATTTTGGTAACCTTCTTGTGAGGAAGGATTAGGTTTGATTTGATAGTATTCACGTTGAAACCGAGGAATTCTCATTCCTGTGATGGGGTGAGAATTGATTTCTCCAAATTTATAATGAATCCCAGATCTCGAAGGAGATCCATGGTCATTTTTAAATGTTTTGAAATTTCTAACTTGTCTTGGGACATGATGAGGATATCGTCTAGATAGATTATTAAACAGATTCCTCTCTCTCTGAGGTGGCTGACTACAGGGCGAAGCACCTTGGTGAAACACCAAGGGGCTGAAGAAAGTCCGAAGGGAAGACATTGGAATTCGAAGAGAGTTCCTTTCCAAGTAAATCGGAGGTATTTGTGAAAATCCTCGTGCATAGGGATGGTAAAATAAGCATCCTTCAGATCCAACTTTACCAGCCAATCCCTTGTTTGTAAGATATCCCTCAGAAGGTGGATACCTTCCATTTTGAAATGTCTGTAAGTTAGAAATTGGTTTAAGTATTTTAGGTTTATGACGGGACGCCAACCTTTGTCCTTCTTTTTTACAAGGAAAATAGTACTTAGAAAACTCTTTGATATCTCTGAAAAAGGAATCTTTATAATTGCTCCTTTGTCTAACATTTGGCGAATTTCTGATTCTATTAAATTTGAATTCTCCTTGTCTAGAGTAATCTCTTTGGGAAACTTTTTTTGGAATGGTTCTACAAAAAAGTCTATTTTGAACCCGGTCACAGTTTCTAGAACCCATGGGTCTTTGATGATTCGATACCAATTTTGTACAAAATGTTTCAGTCTTCCTGCTACTTGGGAAGGGAAAGAGGGAGTTTGACTTACCTTGGAAAGATTGGTTTGAGAAATTTGATCTTCCACCATGGCCTCTTGAACCCCTTCCTCTTTGGGGGTAGAAGTTGGATCGTGAGCCTCTGTAGGGGCGAGTCTCTCTTGATTCATGAGGATAGAATTGGGACCTGTAGTAGCCACGGCTGGCAGGTTGTCCCCTTCTGCCAGCCCTTCCAAAAAGTGGTCGTCCACCAAAGACTCTACGAATATTAGATTGTGCTCTGCTAAAGGCATTAAAAGTGGCTACGTATTTTCCCAAGGATTTTGCAAAATTGTCTCTGAATAGTAAGCCTTTTGCGCACTCATGTCTTCTTTATTTGAGAGGTCAGCGAGTTTAGGATTCATTCTGAGAAGAACTGCTTTCCTACGTTCGGTAATCAGGTTGGCGTTGCCAATAAGACATATTGTGCGTTGCGCCCAGCCTCGTAATAGATCAGAATTTATGGAGGTGTTGTTAGATATTGCCTGTTCAGTCATATCCAGAATTTTGGATATTGGTCCCATTACGTCAAGAAGCTTGTCTTGAACTTGTTTCAAGCATTTTTCAATTCCCTTTCTAGGGTCTCTTCCTGATTTAAAAAGGAAGGTGATCAATTCCGGGTCGAGATTAGGTGTGCAACGATCTTATCCTCCGTGGAGGGTCTGGGCATTCATTTCGCAGTAAATTGCGTGTATTTGTATCAAGAGGTTTTCTGACCCATTTTGAAAGATATTTTCCTACGTGGTCCATAGGCCACCATTCAGTGCTTCGAGGGTGACGAATGGTAGTAGGGTTGAACATCTCTTCCCCGCGGGGGTCTTTAACATTGAGGGAGGATGTTGAGGCTTGATCTAAGTCCTCATCAAGGTTTTCAAATGTATCCTTAGGGTCAAAAACAAATTCATCCAAGTCTTCGTAGTCAGTTGTTTGATTATAATAATCACTGTAATAATCGTTTGTCCCGTAAAGGGTACCGCTTTCTATAATGCCGCTATGGGCAGCCATTCTCTCTGCCCCAAGGAATTGGGGTCTCTCTATTGTGTCGCTATGGGCACCATAATCTTTTGTAGCGCGTGAGCTACCACATCTCAATGCATTGTTAGATGCTTCTGAAATATGTTTCCTTTTTTGAGAAACTTTGCCCTTCTTCTGGCCCCAGAGGTGGAGGGCGATTCCCCATCTGAGAGGGAGAAGTACATCTCCTCAGGAGGGGGAGACCTTTTCCTTTTGTAAAGGGCAGCATCCACTGCTTCTTTTATTGAAGATTTTAACTCTTTATCAATAAACCTCTTAAGGTTGTCGTCTAGAGTTTCCTTAAGGGGAATTTGTGAGACGTTTCCGTCAGAATCCATAGAGAGTTAGTGAATAAATGATTTAATTAAAATGAAATCCCCGAAATTCAATACCAAAAGGTATATGTATATATAAAAATGAGTGAATTAATTAGATTCAATTAAGTTTTAGGGTGGCTTACCCAGACTATTGAGGATTAGCTTGATTTATGGGAAGAAAAGCAGTAAAAGCGATTCTATATTTCATTAAATGATTTGTTTTGGCTTAATTTTTAGATAAAAGCTAGAATTCTAGTAGGCCACTAGATGGCAGTATTGTTAAATCCTCCACGTCTTGTAAAATCCTGATGGACGGCTCCGAAATGCTTCCGTTACACTCGACAGTTTGTGAGTGGAGTGTAACTATGGAAACCGGAAGCGGATAAGACCGGAAGTAGCGCGAGGGAGACGCGCTGTGGGGGAAGACGCGCTCCTGTGCGTATTGGCTTGAGGGAGAAGACGCGCTCCATAGAAATCAGCGCGAGGGAAACGCGCTGTGAAGGAGGACACGCTCCCGTGTCTCGTGATTTTCAGTGATGTTATGAGACACGGGGAAGCATGTTTGAAATTCTGAGAAGCCCCAACGAACGGTGAGAGGGCTTAAGGCATGTTAAATATACGGCGTCATCATTTTGAGTAAATTAGACGAAGCGTGTATAGGAAAGTAATAGGTATGATGAAACTAGTCTCCCGCTGCAGCGTTTAGGAGCAGGGGAGAGATCACGACAGTTAAGGTGAACAATTAAGGATGGAAATCAATAAGGGGGTAAAAATCCACCATAAATTGGCAGGTAGTGTTGAAAAAAAGCGTCATTTAGCAAATCTGAGGTTTATATAACGATACATGTGGCATATCAAATCCAAACTCTATATAAAGGCATATACAATCAAAACAATGTATAAAAAGTTAAAATATTGTCATTGGTAGACACATTTCATATCAATAAGGATAAGGAAGAAAGATGGTACTTAGCTGTGTCAGGGCAGCGAACAAAAGAGGATGATTGTAACCAGGACTACCTACTTGTCATGTTGCTAATGTTCTTTCTTTTATGATGTAATAACATTCTTTAAAGGGCTGCATGTTTGGGCAGCAAATAAAAGTATTTGCATAATGATAGCCTCCGGTCTTGTAATGAAATATACTCTTTAAGCTCTTGGTTTTTGCATATTAACAAATGACAACTTGTAAAATCTTAAATTGACCGTTTCTATATTTGAACAAATGAGAATTCGGTGGTAGATGCTTTAGAATAAAATCATTTGTTCTTACCTAGTGTTTTTTTTTGTTATGTTCCTTCCTTTAAATTGCTATGAGCTTTCTGAAATAGGATTTAGATAGGAGTATCCTTAGCAGAGCAGTTTCCTTATTGTTGAACCGGGAACAGAAAATGAATAAACTGTCTACATTTGAAAGTGATGAAACACATGGTCTCGATATTGGGAAAGGCTCAAATCCAAGTAGAAGGTCCAAAAAGTTGTCCTCACAGGAAAAATATTTGTATGGCATTATTGGGACCATTTGCAGACAATTTTCATGAAGCCCTCGTAGTCTACCTGAAACTGTCTGAGTAAATAAAATGGCCAATTAAAATAAGTAGTTAGTTCAGCAGTGGGTGAAAACGACATTATTGACACGGATTCAAAACAACTGAGCATACCCTACTGCCTTAACGGCCTACTAGAAACTAAATGTGATGTCTGAAAAATAATAAGATATACTTCAGGAGCACAGTAAACTCAGCTTTGGGCTTTTCAGTGCCAAGAAATATACAATAAAATCTATTTTTTTCAAATATAATTTATAGGATATATTGGGGTTGTTTTGGTACAAATCATTCAAAATAAATGCGATTGATTTTTAAAATGCATACATAATTGAAAGTAGTTACTCATGCAACACATTTAAATCTGTCTGTAAACAGGTATAAGTGATACTTACAATGGGTGTGTTTTTTAGCTCTCTCTTTATATTCCATTTCGTATAAATTACACATCTCCTTTGGATGAAACAGGCTGGGATGTGACCAGCGAGATCTTACCCCTCTGTGGATAAATCACTGACAGCAGAACCAAAACCTTTATTGGGTCGAGAAGTATCATAAATATTCTGACATTTTGATAAAATATTTTTAGAAATAATATTATTTTAGCATTTGCGGACAAATAAGATGTCAGTTCCACAACACAAATGAGTAAAAATATGTTTTCGTTCTACCAGTCACAGAAGTTAAACCATGTAGATATCTGCTATACTGGTGAAAGCTTAGCCTGCTGCAAGTCCCTGACTTATCCCCTTCGCAGGTAGATCAGAGTCTATAGTTCTTGCACCGCCCTTGGCTTCAAAAGCCTAAAGACAAGACCCCTGTTAATTGTTCTATATTACCTAATTGCGATTACTAGGAAACTTTTTCTGCAGTTGTTCAACACAGAGATCCTATCCGGCCACAGGTGAATCGGAGAATCCGTTTCTTTACCATCCCTCCCTACCACAAGAGAATTTGTAGAGGCTCGCAATGAACCAATGAAAGGTCTGTGCTCTGAGCCCATAGATGTACTTCCTTCTGAGGGAACATGTCAGCGCTCCAGATCCCCATATGAAATATGCATAGCATAGGTCCATTACCAGAAACAGGCTTGCTAACTTGGCTTTGATGCACTATGTAGAAATGTTCATATCTCTGGCTAAGATGCCAGTTCTGCAGTTTTCACAGGGATGATAGAGTTCAGAAAAAGTCTATCTAGGTCTTTCCAAGTTAATGTTGCCAGATATTTGCCACCCAGCACCGCATGGCCTCTTGCCGTAGACAGGAAGCTGTGAAAACTATGTGTACGTTGTCACTGTGATCTACAACATCTGAATCCCCCAATGTGATTTGCTATAAGCTGCCTGAGAGCCTCCTTACACGGAAGGCCCCATAAAAGGCAAGTGCATACACTCCTGTGGATGCTTTTTTAAAGGTCTGCATTATGGCTTGGCAGATGCTCTTTTTCAGACTTTGTTCATGCCACCTTGGGACAAAGAAGCAAGGGTAAATGGTTCTTACAGGTGCTTCTACTTTCAACATTGATAGTTGGAGTCCTGAACCCCTTTGGGAAAAAAAAAAATATATAACTTTTTGTAATTTCGTGATCTGGATATTGAAAAGACGTTGGCAACTATAAAATTAGTTCCTGCTGAAAAAGGGGATCACCCATTCTCCAGTGAACCGAATTTGTGGGCTTCTTGCTCTTCTCTTTTGATGTTTTTTTTTTTTTTGCCTCTGGCTAGGATGCAGGACCACAGAAAGTGGATACGTGTTTGTAGTTGTAGGTACATCATGCCTGGGAAGAAATCACATTCTCGCCCCAATGGAAGATGAGTGGGAACGGATGTGTGACGTTACAACGCATGCTGTTACAACGCATGCTGTTACAACGAAAGTTTTACAACGCGAGTGCATTGACAACGCAGGACATTACAACGCAAGTCTTTACATCGACTTGTACTAGATGGCGTGCTAACATTAAAAAAGTGTAATTTACTATTCCAACTCCAGTCCACGTAACAGTAGGGAAGGTGTTGGGATAGTAAACTACACTATTTTTAATGTTAGCACGCCATCTAGTGCAAGTCGATGTAAAGACTTGCGTTGTAATGTCCTGCGTTGTCAATGCACTCGCGTTGTAACAGTTTAGTTGTAATGGTAGTGCGTTGTAAAAGTTGCGTTGTAAAGGTTGTTCCCCGTGGGAACGCATTTGCTGAGGTTAAAGTACAATATTTAGATAGACGAGTTTGGAGTTGTGTGCTCTAATCATTGGTAACTGATGAAGGAGCCATCATGGACTGTCAGGACATTTTACACAAGGTTAAGAAGAATGAAGCTTAGGAGAACTTGAGTCCGATGCTCGTGTTTTTGGAATCTGTACATCGAATGCAGGATGCTGCTTGGTTAACCACTGCTTTTTTCCCTTCACTCATACAAGTCATTTCAGCTTCTTACTAGGCAGGGTCTTCTGCTAGGTTTGAAGGCCAGGTAGTACCCCTCATCTAGTGGATAACACCCTCTCTGACTGGTCGGCCCAGGGAATGCTGCTTCCTAGAGGCTTCCTGCCTGACACCGAGTAAAGCCGTCAGAGACTTCAGTCTGGTCCCCAGCAGCGGCCTGTGCAGGTAAGAGCGGTGGAGCCGTCCGGGGGGATTTCGACACACGCTGAGGGGAAAATAACTATTTATTTAATTTTCCCTAGTCAACGTCCGTCGAAATCCCAAACCCCCAACTCGGCCCCTCGCTCTTACCTGCTGCTGATCCCACATCCACCCATCTAAAGCCATGATCTAAAAGAGCCAGGCGGTGCTCCTGTGATCACCACATATTTTTAAACCATATCTCGAACTACTATGTTGCACTGCTCCCTAACCATGAGCCTTTTCAGTGAGCACATTTAAGGTAGGAAAAGTTGGGATGTGGTAACATTTTGGCTGACAAGTAGGCGAGTGTTCCTTTGAAACAGGACATGTAATATTGAAAAAGTTGAGTTTTTAAACTTAATAACCTGGAAAGACTTTGCTGACTTGCAGGCGTTGAGGGATTCCTGTGCACTAAACTTGCAACCTCATCTAAAAAAAAAACATTGGCGCATATTTTTCAGCCATAACAGCGTTCTGGATGAAAACAGTGACCTCTACACTCAGACTGACGTTTCCAGCTAATTCAGGGAAGTTATCGTATTGTTGATGTTTTGAATCTTTGTGCATGTCCTTGGTGATATGCTGTGCTGAGGACTGTGCTGTCTAGTGTGATGTGGTTCGACGGTACAAATCATGCACAATGTTTAGGCTATTTTTCAAGTAACTACACTTTTACATGTTATTGTTATTTGTTTTTGTTCTTTGCATGAGCAGGATTCAACCAATGGAAGCGAAGGAATTTGAGAGTGTTTACCAGCACATTTCGCAAACCAAGCTCTCCCGGAAGGGCGAGTGACGCAGTTTATAGGAATCGGCATTTGGGTAATCCAAGGAGGTCTCTTCATGCTGGTGAAAGAAAGCCAACTGAGTGCACCGACTGCAGGAGATGTGTCTGGAACCTGCGTGTTATAGGTTTGAACCCCAACATTAAGTCTTCTGAGTGGCAGCATGTGAAACATTATCCCAAAACACCACATCCATCCACAGAGAAGCTTCGCTGGCTGAGCAAATTTAATATTTTTTCGTGGGATTTTTTCACTTGGGGAGCGTTATGCAAATCTCACAGTGTTTGTAGAATTTTTCTGTTGCAAAAAAAGGGTTTTGGTGCATTTCGAAAAAGTAGTGGGCTTATTTGGAGATAGATTAAAAGGGCCTCCTAGTTGGTAAAAGTCAGCACAAGCTGCCTTTGCTCAGCAGTGGGTTTAGTTGTTAGGGCACTTAGTTTCAAAGTGTGTGTTTGTCCTACTTACAGTCCAGCCTACGAGCTGAAAGTGTACTAGAGCTGTGAGTAGCTAGGAAAACTGAGCAGACCAGTAGCTCATTCCCCGGCTCACACCAGCTGCAGGCTGACTGATTGGGCAGGGCCTAGAGTCCCCAGAAGACGGCTCCACTCACCGAACCCCGCAAACTCCTGCAACAGGCCCTTAGGTTTGGAAAGGGGAGCAAAGTAGCCACCTTTATCTGATGCCCTTCAGGCTCTGTGGCCATTGCACATTTAGTCTACTGAGGAGCAGTGTGTGAAAAATAATACTGAATCACCAAGTCCATCCACGGAGAAATTCTGTTGGCCGAATAATTGTGCAACTTTTTAAGGAATTTCTTTAGTTGTTCAGCTCCGGGACGTTTTTCAGACTTTACAGTGTTTGTATTTATTCTTTACAAAAAAGTGGTTTGTGGCACATTTCTAAGAGGGCCCACAGTCACATGAATCAGAGATTTCTACCCTCCCCCCGAAAGCAGCAGGCCGTGTTTAAGTATCAGGGTTTCGTGTTTCAGACTGGGCCTAGGGTTCAGGGCGTAGAGCTGTGATTCAATCAAGGGCTCAGGGCTTCGATTGATTCCAATGTTTAGGGTTTTGAGTTAGTTCTAAAGCTTAGAGGCTGGGTTTCTATTGGTTCCTGGTCCTAGGGTTTCTATTGCTTCTAGGGCTTAGGATATTGGTTTCTAAAGGTTTCTTAGCCTAGGTTTCCTATTGGTTCTAAGTGTTGGAGGTTGGGTTTCTATTGGTTCCTGGGTCTAGCTTTTCTATTGGTTCTGCTGCTTATGGTTTCTAGTGGCTCTAGGGCTTATGGTTTTTATTAGTCCTAGTGCTTAGATGTCTATTGCTTCTAGAGCTTAGGGCTTGAGTTGCTTCCATTGGTCCAGATCACTAGTGCTCCCACTTTTACTTAAAAAGAGTCTTTAGTGCAGAGGTCTTAACCTGGGGGCCGGCCCCACTGAGGTTGCCCTTATTTATCTCGGGTGCGGCGCCATGCTCTAGCCAAGGGGAGAGGATGTGGCCGAATGGGCTAGGGCTGTCGATCTCAAATTTGGGAACTTGGTTTGAATCTCGGCAATGATGCTCAACATCCTGTGATTCTGGGCAAACCACTTAATCTCCCCGTGAATGTGAATAAATGTTGTGTCCTTGTGTAACGTAACTGGTGCGTGTGTAAAGCGCTCTGATACCTTCGGGTAAAGTTCGCGCTATATAAAACTCTGGGGAAAAAAAAGGGGAGCATTTATGATAGCCCAAGGTTCAGAGACAAACATCATGCCTAAAACAGTGCTTTGTTGTAATGAAATAAAGCAGGGTGGTAGTGAACTGTCTGTAATGAGCCATGCCTAGTGTCTATTTCACTCATTTCATGTCTGGATGTAGGCGCAAAAGCAGTGTGGATGTGGGTTGGAGGACCTCAAATAGCAGGCAAAGTATGTATATCTCTATATATTTTAATTTGTAACTTTTTCCGTGGTCAGATTGTATTTAAAAATCTGTTCTTAGAAGCCTCAACATTAAAACTGATGTATATTTGACACGGATTTTTTAAACCCTTAATTCAACACTAGCGGGCCTCAGTCGCTGACAATGTCATTTATTATATTCCAAATCCAATCACGGACTTGACTAAAGACTTTAATTGAATACTAGCGCCAGGGCTTTGTTTTTTTAATCCTTTTTAGCGTTTCCTCCACTGTTGACCCCACCGCAGTCACCCTGACTTGCTTCTGCTCTTGGCGTTGGGAGTCGACATTCCACGGATGCCAAGGAGGCCTTGGCAGTGCCCAGGGCACCCAGCCGTGGATGCTGCTCGCCGCACGTTCACACAGAAACATAATCCGGGTGAGATTAATTTCCGGCTAATTACACTCGCACCCCGTTGGCGTCGAGGGATCTCCCGGAAGAAAGGCTGCGACGAGGCCGCCTCCCCTGCGGGTTTAGCTGACATTGGCGACCTACTGAACCGCTAAGGCGGCTGGGATTGATTGCTTATTTCGCTGCATTGTGGTTTCTAAACTATTTGGCGAATTTGAGTTTAGTGACGAGGCGGAGTTAATTTTCTTCTTCTCTGAATGCCTTGGTATGATTCGAGTGTTGTCGTCTACTGCAAGTGGATTCACGGTTAAGCACTCCGTACCTTTTGCAAGCCTGGTGGAAAGGGTTCCCTGGTTACAGCGTGCACAATAGTTCTTAAGAATCCAAGAATATAGAAATGAATAGGATTTTTTCTTGCTTTATTCTGGAGTATAACAACTGATGAAAGACTCTGACACATCTCGTGACAGAGACAGGTGGACCAAAATTAGCACGTGCAATTTCACTCCAGCGGATTCAGAATGGGTGGGTTTTTCCACACCTTTTTTTCTTTCCGGGTGTGATTTAGAGTCTTACCCAGTTTTTCCAGGCGGTAATTCCCTCTCTTTCACTACCCCCAAACCACACCGCAGCCACGGGTGCCTACACATACATTTACCACCTGCTTAGAGGAGGCGGTAAATGCGTAAAAATCCCCATGGAATATGGTTTATAGTGTGAGTTACAACCCAAAAAATCTCTCCCATATGGTAATTCCCCATTCCGTCGGATTTTACTGGGAATTGCACTGTGCTCGTGCAGATTTACGCCATGTAATGGTAGAATCGCACAGTGGCGTAACGAATCTTGAGGGGGCACCCTTGCCAAGTACATGGAGGGGGCTCCCCTCCGTCCACACTCCGGAGCTCTCAGGCCAGGGTACTGTGCTGAGGGTCCCCCCGCACTGCCTTTCTTATTCTGAGATGTTACCGTTACTCAGTACCCAAAGCGTAACACAGGCCCCCGCAGCCCCCACAGTGCAGGGGTCCCAAGCTCCAGGGGGCCCCTCAGGCTAATACTCTGGCCGGAGGGCTCCTAACTGAGTCCGGAGGGGGCCCCTCCACATGCCTTACAGGGGGACCCTCTCAAGTTTCGTTACGCCAGTGTCTGTACCGTACAGCTTGAAATCAGGCCCCGTTAATCTGTTGGAATATCTGTATGCCTGCTCTGATGATGTAGTCAGTGACGCACTCTCTGGTAGCCCACAATCTTTCATATCAGTTTTAAGGACTTTTTTTTAACGTGGAACTGTAGCTTTGTAACCACATTGAAATGGTTGCCGTGGCAAACCTCATCTCCCCACACTGTGGATCCAGCAAATGATAATGGCATATTAATAAATGCGTGTTCCTAGAGAGGCAAACATGTCCTTATGGGTATGTCCTCCCCACCCAACGTCCTATGAAGAATAAAATTCACCCTCGAAAGACCTTCAATCGGGCATCTCCAATCTCTTCTATGATAAGAGCTACTTATGTCCAATAGAAATTCATCCTGCGCTACTACCACAAATTATCAGTGTGACAATAGTCAGCACTTGAGATAAGACTCCATTAGTGGCTATTGCTTGCTGGATGACTCGCGATCAGGGCATCCGGCAAGGCCACCAGCAATAGTGTAAAAAAAGCTTTATTAATTTTGAAGGCCTCTACACGTCATAGCTGTTGTATACCCAATGCCCCCAAGCACCTAAGAAAGAACATCAGTCGTATAACTCCCCAGCAGAGTAGAAGTTACTCTTTGAATAACAGACTTACTTATATTTTTTTACTGCAAACTTAAGTTTATCAGTTCCAAAAAAACACACATTTTACTAAAAAAAAGTAACATACCTAATTTAAGCAAATAAAAACTTTTCATTAAATAGCTTGGAATACAAGTAGCGGGGTATTCACGGGTAGATGGAGAGCTACAAGGAGCTCCCAAGCTGCTCATTGGAGAACCCGGCCTTAAATACGCTTAGCAATATAAGTGTACCATCTCCCTCCTGGCACTTTCGGTGCCCTGGGGTGTGTCTTGTTTTCCTAAAGATTCCTCTGGACCTCTGGGCAATGACTGCCTAGGGAAAAAGATTTACAAGACGCTCTTGCTGCCTATGTATTTTAATTAAGACGGACCCTCTAGAGGAGCCAAACATGCCTTTCTGCCTTGATGCAAAAATGCCTCACCCTGGACCATGAGCCCTTCTTGATCGATCACTTTCAAGTCTGTTTCCTGCAGCTGGTGAAGATAAAGGGCTCTGCCACTGAAGTAAGAGACTCGCACGCCCGGCGTGTGCCTATTCAATTTCTTCTTCAGCTCGGCTGCCCTCAGTTTGACTGGATTGCTGAGTATGCAAACTGTGATGGAGCTACCACAGTAGACACTTTTCAAAGGTAATCTAGTGGTAAAAGTTGCAAGTTCATTTCCAGCCCTTTCTAAAACCAATGAGCAATCCAACAACGGTGAAAGTGCAGGTGGTGTGGGCTCTTCCCTTTTGGCTTTCCGACTAGTTTTTTTATAGAGTCAGATGGCAAACTGTGTTTGTCACATTCTGCATACATGTTCTAAGACCTCGTGGTCGGTTGTCCCTGTTTCCCAACGTCCTTGATTAGTGGTTCGGTTGCTGGATGGGGCTCTGGTGAGGAGCTGCAGAGAGCCTGCTAGGACTGCCTTAAATCCCAATGTTGGTTGGTCTTCTTATGCCCTGCCAGACATGTTGCTGGACTCCAATGGATGCCGTTTGAGTTTGGCCCCTGGAAGTGCCATCCTCATACCATTCTATGCCTAGAATCTTCTTGAGCAATGGTGCTGCCATTCACGCTTCCTTCGCACTGCCTCCCCTTTTTTTCAGAATGATCATAGGAAGGAAAGCAGCCCTGCTAGTGGTGTCTGGAATATACTTCTGTGAAGGTCAAGGTGTTGTACCACCAAGACACAGTTGCAGGTGTTTTTCTTCAGCTTGGATCCATGCTTGGGCCATCCTACTGCTGCAATGCCTGCAATTTTGGAAGGGCTTTGACGTGATGCTTCTCTCCGGAACTATTTTCACCTCCCCTGTACTAATTGGCGTAACGAAGGTACATGGAGGGGAACCCGCTCTGAATTTAATCCGGAGCTCTCAGGCCTGAATACTGCTATGAACTCCCCCCCCCCTCCCCCGCAGCCCACTCTTTGGAAGTCACTGCGATACTGTCTCTCACCCGTACAATTTGAGAGCGGGTCACCTGTTTATGAGCTTATGATATTCATTAAGCGACCTGCAGTCTATCAGGGCACATTCCCCTCCATTGTTTATGGGTCATCATGCCACTTGAGGCAGAGACCAGCTGTACGCAAATCAGCCAAGGGCCTGATCATATGATAGCGCTCGAACTGCCGGGCCAGGTCCCCTCTGAACAGGAATATAAGCAACCTCAGACCTCACCATCAGTTGGTTTCCTCAAATGTACTTGCCCCGGGCCAAACACTTGTGTTGTGTGCACGTTCTTCAACTTTTTTGGACTCAGATTGATGTTTACTATGGGGAGGGGGAGGGGGGGACAATTCATCCTGCAGCAACAGTGCGCCCTTTAGGATCTTGATACCCATTCCCAGTTGGCACTGGACGGAACATTAGAGGGGCAGGGAGCACCTGCAAAAGCTGTGTTTAGCTGGACCAGCCTGGAAATAAGTCAAGCCCCATCATACTCTTCCGTGTACTGCAACTTATGTTCAAGGTTTTCGTGCTGATTTATACTACTGAATATCGACCCACAGAATGTACCCGGACAAAATGCCTGAAGATCAGTGCATGGATACAGAAGTATAGCTCTACTATTCCTAAAGCCACATCTAAGTAAATTGAAGACATATCTCCCCAGTAGGTACATACATGATGAGTTAGGTATAGAAAATCTAGACTTACCTGTCAATATTTATTTTTCAGTATTTTGTCCTTTACATTGTGTTCCATCGGTATTCGGGGGTCCATGTTCAGGCTGCACATTTCCTGCTGCAGTACAAACGTTCTGTTAGTACTTTGAGCTACATATGTGCTATATCAGTTACCCCACATAAATTAAATGCATGCTTACATGAAGTCTCGATTACAAATTGCTGTTCTTTGTTGGCTCATTATGTAAATGAACAGTGGTATTGATTTCATTAATTTAACCTGATTTAGGTTACAGAGCCAATAGTCAATACTCTCTTAGGACAGTTCTGTTTTAAATAATTTTTTGTTGCTGGTACAGTTCACTGACAAAGATTGACTACTAATTCAGTCATGTGATCGACAAAATAGCTGCTTTCTCTGTTTTCTGCACGGGCCTTACATCGGTGGCACTGACAGGCAGTTAAGCAGAAAGTGGGACCAGAAAATCGTATATTTCATTTAGTTTTGTTAAGTATTTAACTTCTATCTCACGTTTACCACAAATGGTGCCATTTATAAAACAACCTTGTCTGTGAGCTGGAAAGGAACTTTGATATGATATCAGTGTGAAATAAACATCATAATACTAAAAAAAGGCCGGCCACCAATAATTCCTGAAAACAAAAACATCTCTCAGAAACAATGGATCGAATGATGTAAAAAAAAAAAATTTGTCTCTCCTCTCCATTTTTTTCAAGGTGGACAGCGGCGGCCGGGTTAGGTAAGCACGGTGAGCCAGGGTAGGGCACGGCGGCGGAAGTCGACAAACAACAGAACAGGTATTATTTATTTATTTTACCATATCTATTTTGTCTGTCAACTTCCCCCCGTCTCCACCCCACCCCGGCCCGCCGCCTCACCGGGCTTGCCTGTGACAGCCGCCGCTCAAGGTGGATAATGGTAGATAAAAAGATGTTCAATTCTCCTCAGGGGTGGCTCAAACAGTGATGCTGGAGATGGATTTTGTGTTACCTTTTTCTGTGAAATGTAAATTTGCAAATGACAAAATGTAAGGAGCTGTTGTTTGTAGTGCTTGTATTTTATTTTCGCTCTATTTTTGTAGCGCAGATTGTGGCCCTGTAGTGCTAAAACATAGTGCCAAATGCCGGTTTTCGTACTTCGTGGAATTAGGTGGAATTTCAGGTATTTTTTTCGAAAACTTTGCTTGATTATTCAAATGCAATTCACATGAATTTCTATTAATAACAGTACAGAAGGACATATAAGATAATAGTTAAAAAGACTGCAACTCTATCCACTGTATGGGAGAAGGCATGAAAAAAATCTGATTTATCAGAAAACAAAGCACAGCGGGGCAACCAATATTGAAACTATGTTTCTTTAATTATTTTAAGCCAAGATCATACTGCACTCATGAGTTAATTCAGGGAAATTTGAATGTGCTGCCTTGAGTTAATTTGGGATTTTTATAAAGTGATTGGAGGAACCATGTGAGCTGTAATTGGTGGAGCAGCGACTTGCATTAGTAAGCATGGGATTCTAAAAAGATGTCCAGACTCTAGTCTTAGTGGCTGCATGCTACACTCTCGCCGCAAAGTTAATTTCTAACGTCAGACATGTAAATCATGTGTTTTTATTGATTTTAAAAGGTCTTGGGTGCACCACTATTGGAGATATCAGGGTAGCATTGTCAGCAAATAATTAGGGGTGGGCAAAATTCGTGGAGTTTCACTCAGTCGAAACTCTGAGATTTCACGGAATTCCGCCAATGGGCAGTAAATAAGCAGCTCACACTGCAATTTAGCACCCATACTGCAAGCAGCGCTGAATCAGTACGAACAGCACCAGGCAGTGCGCAAGAGAGAGCGGCCATTCAAGTTAATTTTGCTGCCGCTGCAGTAGAAAGTCTACACAAGCCACAGCAAATACTCTCGAACAACAAGACTCTGACCGTGACCAGCTGCAAACTCTGGCAACTGCCACCATTAGAAAATCGTGCTAGGGGATGCCAAATCTCACGCGTGTTCGCCAACTCACATATTCTGGAGCCTTGCGGTAGAAAAAATCTGCCATGTGGCGACTAGTGGAATTTGGTCTGAACTCCATGTTAAAGAGTGAAGTGGAGTGGCCGAAATTCGGCAGGAAACATTCCGCACACCCCTAAAAATAACAAAATGGGTTTCAGCTCCCCACTTAGTTTAGGTGCATACACATTTAATGCACAGAGTCCATCACCCACCCTCTTTAGAAACTGAATATGACTAGATCTGTAATGCTCCTTTTCCTCTTTCGATCTTTGTTACCTTAGGTTAGTTACCACTTAAGAAATCTAGACCTGTGTCACACTGACATCTCCTGGCCATTGGATGTACTTCATTTGTGAGCGTTTTCATGTGGAGTGGGCGGAATGTTAACTTGTGAAGGAGGTAAGAATAAAGTCAACCAAGCCCTCAAATCTCACAGAGCTACAAGGTTGCAGTGCCACTTATGTACTTTATAACAACGACTTTAACAAGCATTTGCAAAGCAATAGGTCTCGCATTTAATTGGTATTGTAAATGGCAATGCCTTTTATTTATATGTTTTGATAATTAACAGATAAATAAAATGCATTGTCATGTAAATTGAAATAGCTCAAACTATTGTAAATACGACACCTATTCAAAGAAGCAGTCGCCATTATCCCGGGCTGCTTAGAAAGTAAAAGCGCACATGACATGCTGAATGTTGCAGGAAAGCATGTCGTGCCTGCAGTAGGAGAAACTATTTAAAGAAAAGAGTGCTTACAGACTAAAAAAGACTCACTGTGTAACAACCAAAGTAAAAGGGCCAGTCCTCATGGGAGATTACGAATGAAGACAAGGCGGTACTAAGGAGAGACTAACAAGCCTGTTAAAGAATCAGAAGCCAGCATTTACGAAGGGCAAGGACACAAGCCAATGACAAATATGGGCAGAGGGGGGCGGGGCTTCTATTACATACTCCAATATAGCATGGCTCGCAGAGCAGCACATGCGCTGTCTAGGCTCGATCTAAAAATGAGCCAGAAAACCAATAACCATGTAACTCGGTGCATGATATACAGGCAAAATAAATAGCCAGCATTCAAAGATAAGAAAGTAAATAAGTAAACAAACACATTTTGGACCAACTTTGACAGTGAAAAGAAAGAAGCTATATTTAGGTGGATGGGAGCAGTGTGCACATGGTTTTACAGTGAAGGAAGCCAGTGCGTAAAGAGGATTGACCCATTCTACCATATCATTTGCTGTGATGGGCGAAAGCGAAAAGTAAATGACAGTAGATAAAGCCCATTGGCCAAAAGCCCCTTTATGAAGCTATACAATGTATGAATATTTTGGAAAACAATAGTCTTGTGAGGCAGCTAAAGCGGTCTCGTAGCCGAAACCTAATAGTTGACGAGAAAGTATTGGAATAAGAGACAAATTTAAGGTTATAAGTGCCACCGTCTTGTATGCAAACTTTGGTGTTGAAAATAACAGGACAGAAACACAAATACAAGATTTGAAATGGCCCATCGTTATTAGGAGACCTCGGATTATGGTACTAGAGGAGTCACCAGGCAACTGGTGGCCACACGGATGCATTGTTCAGTTTAATATTGCATCTTCTTTAGACACAAAATGGTGGATCCATTGCAGAGACAGGGGTTTTTAGTATGTGCCAATGCTTTTTTATGATTTTTGCAATCCTGTTTTTGTATCCTGCTCAGTGGTCTATGCTTGTCGCAGAGTAGATTTGAGCAGTGTTGGTGTAATAGTCGTCAAGTAGGTAAGGGTATGCTTTCTCCCTAGTGAAGTTTTTATGAACTGGGACACCACGCAATTTCTGACGGTTACATTTTGAAATTGGCTTTACTGATTTATCAAGAGCAGCCTTTGCATCAGCAAGTGGGTCTGATTCTCAGCACCTATTTTCAAACTCGGCAATCTCCTGTGACTCACGTTTGGAGTTTTCAACTGCTGTGTCGATGCCTAATACTATTTAGTGCTTGGAGCTCTTGATGGCAACGGGGGCAAAACCAAGCCGGCACTTTTTATCTTTCATGTTAATGTTGCATTCTTTCAGTCGCGACTCCTCTGCTAAGGCGGAGGAGCGTCGCCCCACTACCTTGCAGCAGCCAGTAGAAGCCATTTTATTTTGTTCTGCTGCGGCAGCTTGCATGAAGGGGTGGGGCTGCAGAGCAGGGGAGGAGTGGTACAACCCTCCTGAGTGCGCAATGACTGTTTGGTCGGCCAAACAGTCATGCTCACTTTCCCTGTTCTCCATGTAGGCTGCATTACAACCTCCATTGAGAACATGCCCTCTCCTCCAGCCCCTGGCTGAGCACTGTGTCACGGCGCTTAGACCAATCACAACGCTGCATTGCAGCATTGTGATTGGTCAGGTGAGACTGGCTGTGCTTCCTTTTCCTGGAATGGGTCGCCGAAGTGCATGAGCAGGGATGGAGGAACCGGCGGCAAGGTTAATTTTAAAAGATTTTTTTCATTGCGACCCGCGCCTGCGCAATCCCCGGCGCCAGCCCGCCCTGCCACACGTGAGCCTTGCCAGCCGCCACTGCATTTTGTACTTGTAAGCTTAGCGGGATGATGTCTGCCTTGATGTATTTAGTAATCATCTGTGCATGTAGCTTAGTCCAAACATGTTTTTTCTTGTATTTCTCAGGATTTTCTCATGTCTATTGCTGGGGATTGGGTGTTTGAGTAGGGTTTACAGCAAACAGTGAAGCGCCACTTATGTTTTGGCTGTAAATTGTTTAGTATAAGTAGGGGCTTTGCTACTACTCATGCCCTTAAAATAATTCAAGAAGAATAACCCAACGGATATGGCTGAGAAAACGATTTAGAGAAAGAACGCACTTGCGGTCAAACGACTATGTTATAGTAATATATGAAAACATAGACAATCTAATATGCCAAAGGCATCTGGGTAAACGGTAACTAAAGAAGCAATGCTTCACTGTGGACTTATTTATACCTACTCAATAATGTACCGCCCACTGAATTACTAACATCTGTGATTATATTAAATAATCTGCAATTAGATACAAGGATAAAAAAAATCTTAGCTCTAAAGTTTGCTCAAAAAGGGTTGGACATCAAACATAAGTGATTGGAAAAGTGGGACATGATCACACATTGAAGAATAGACATTAAAAAGCAGTATGTTTATATACAAAATGCAAATGACAATAGGAGTCAGTATCACCCTGGAACCATTCGGTGAGACTCAGGGCATAGGTCTATGAGTCAACAGGAATCAAAACAAATCTGTTTGCAAAGCGTATCAGCATAGATGTGGCCTGCCCATCAATAGACGAGGCGTGAAAGAAGTTTGGGAGAAACACAAGCCACTACCACTCCTCTAAGGGGTAAAAGGCTGCATTTATTTGGAGCAAGCTGAGCCCACTAATTTGCCGTGGAATGACCTAAGATCAACTCCTACACCATCCCACTCACCCTAACATTTTCCACTTCTTAGCCTATCAACACCCCTTTCCCTTTAACTTAGATTTCAACTAATTTGAACCCATCCTAATTTAATAGTCTTACTGGCTTTTATTTCTTCCTTCTTTTTCTTCAAACACTTCCAACCTTCGTGTCGAGCCTGCTGGTACCTGGAACAAGGCCGTCCCTTAGCCCCCCCCATTTGAAACGTTCTCCCATTGCGTTCCTGGTCCTTAGATCTTCCTGCGACTCTTCTGGTAGTCTTGCTCTGTCTTTCCCTGCCACCGTCCCCTAAGTGTCCCTCTGTTTCTGCAGTGTACATCCTCTTCCAGGACCTCCATAAGGTTCACCTGGTACATCCTGTTCCCCAGCAGAGGCAGATAAAATCCATCTCAACACAGGCAACTTGAAAACAATGTCTACATGCTTCACTGCCCCAGTGCTTCTAGATGTGCAAAGGCTGCAACTCTCCCTGTTTACTTCCTTCTGTGTCCAGTTACGGGCTGCCAGCATCCTAGACCCTCCTTGGAAGTTGCTGTGTTCAGAAAATGTCTGCTTTTTCTCATTTGCCCCTCACCATTTTCAGGTCTTGCTTGATCTTTTGTATCAGTTCTAAACCAGAACTCTGACCAAGACTTCTCTCCCGCGTAAACAATATGGTGTACGGTCATAGCCTTGTTGCTTCTAACTCTTACAGACTTTACAGCAGCCCCGCCAATTCTGTCAGACCAGCCCTCCTGGGTGCAGCACTGCTGCTTTTGTTACTGGGCGCTGATATTGTAGCACTGCTGCAAAACCGGCCTCCACCCTTCCAGCCTCCCGGATAGATGCCCGGTATGGCCATTCCGGCCCTGGCTTTAATCCCCATCACACAGCTCCTCTTCAGATCAATTCACAACTAAATTTTCATTGTCTAATCCCAGTTGCTGCTCGTACCCTGCATCCAGACATCCTTTCTTGAATCCTATCTTTTTCCAACAGCATGTCACGACATCCCAAGCCAATAAAATGTGTGGCTCTCCCTATCTCTAATGCTTGGAACATCCAAATAGATATATCCCTCCCTCTCAATATCCCAATTGTGGTTGGACATGTCACATGCAAGACTTCTTCCAGACTTTCTGGATTACCCATCCAATATCCATATCACCTTTGTCTTCATTCCCCTCAAAACCATTTTCCATAAAGTTATCTCTACCCCTTTTCTGTTGTAGTCACTGGTTCCAGGGTCTTCCAAACCTTCTGTCCATTACTCTCTCTGAGCGGCTGCCCCTCTATCTGTGTCCACTCCTTACAAATGCCCCCAAGCTTGCAAGTCTTTTGTTCTCACAGCAGGCAGTCAACATACTTTCTGCCAGTCTCAAAGATTCCTCAAACAGCAGACCCACATCTCTTCCCGTGTTCTTCCGCCTAAGAGGCCAACATATGCAGTCTCAACCACTACAAACCAGAGAGGCAGTCAGCCACTGCACTGTCCAGGTCTCTACTAGGGCATGTTTGGAACACAGTGTTCCTCTGTAGGCACTGACCTACCAAGCCTCTCCAAAGGTGCAGCAACCGTGAGCCATTCACCAACACTCTATTGCTCACCTTTGACAATGCCTCATTGCCTGTCACAAAATGTATCTTTTTAAATTTCTAGTGTTAACCTACTCAATCTGAGTGCCAGTGCTGTTGAAAACAACTCTAGAAAGCCTCTCGAACTCCCCAGAACCCCGCCTGTCTCCTCCAATGCTCCTGTTTGTCATTCTTTCTCTTTCACTCCCTTCTGTGTCCGTACCATCATGGTCGCACGTATTTCACCAGTCACCCTTATACTCAAGGTTCGACCTGGGGTTTTCAATCCTTGGGCTCCCTGATCACCGTGGCCTCTTATCCACACAGTCTTGCTTTTCCATTGCACTTCATAACGACAGCGGTCTCTGGTTCCTTGCAGCAGCCTCAAGGACTCTCTTCGGCCAACATGTTAGCACTCTCCTCTCCCTGTCCGCACGCCGCTTACTAAAGTCATCCTTGTGCTGCCTTTCGGTCAACCGCTTGGGCACCACCATGCATCTTACCCGCGTGCATGAGGTAGCCATTCTGCATGTGAGCTCGGTCTACCCACAAGACGTCTTCCCATCACCTGCACTTCCTTACAGCTTTTCCACATGAGGCTGCCACTAGCCTTTCCTGTCTACCCTGCTCGTTGGAAGCCTTTCGGTCAACCGCTTGGGCACCACCATGCATCTTACCCGCGTGCATGAGGTAGCCATTCTGCATGTGAGCTCGGTCTACCCACAAGACGTCTTCCCATCACCTGCACTTCCTTACAGCTTTTCCACATGAGGCTGCCACTAGCCTTTCCTGTCTACCCTGCTCGTTGGAAGCCTTTTGGTCAACCGCTTGGGCACCACCATGCATCTTACCCGCGTGCATGAGGTAGCCATTCTGCATGTGAGCTCGGTCTACCCACAACCACAAGACGTCTCACCATCACATGCAGTTCCTTACAGCTTTTCCACATGCGGCTGCCACTAGCCTTTTCTGTCTACCCTGCTCGTTGGAAGCTGCTGGGCAGGGGCGTAGCTTCGGGGGTTTCCTCTCTGTTTTCAAAGACTTAAAAAATGTTTGTTATTTAAAAGAATATTGTATTTTCTCTCAGTTACTACCACATAAATCCGCATTCATATCTCTTCCTACTGCCCCTTTAACCCCTCTCATGTGCCCTGCTTGTCGTATAACCTATTTTAACATTATGTGCGTGATTGTTGGAAAATCTGAACCTCCACACACAAGTGCTCCCTCGGCTCGACTCCTCCACGGATGTATTTTTACATTCCGCCAACTTTTTCACCCTGTAATGACCAAATACGTAAGGAAGACGCAGCAGCAATGCATAGGTTATTTGAATGCAATAAACTCCGAGATTTTAATTCTACTACGTCATGCAGTGCTGAGGGGTGAATTCACGATTTAAAAATAAAGTGGAGTTAAACCATGCTCTCTGTAACAAGGGCAGGTCAGACAGAACAATCCTTACATCCTGCAGCCACCCTGCTTTGGCATCCGCACAATTCTGATGCGAATGTGATTCTGTGAACACTCATCTGAACTGTTTTTTAGTTCTCTCGTACTCTTGACAAAGTGTCGGTGTCAGGGAGAGCTTGTATAACGTCCGCTCAACTGCAGCATGCAGCACACTCTTCCATGAAGTGAGTAGGATCTGCTGTCTGTTACCAGCAGCAACTACTGCTGCTGACAGAACACGTCACAAGGACAAGATGTGCCTTCTCCATTTATGGCAGAGGGAAGCCTTCAGCGCCTACAGTGAGGCAGACATGGCCGGGCCCGAGACTGCTCAAGACGGAGAACGCCTCTTCACACAGGAGAGAGGAATTGTCATTTATTTGCACTGGCTTCCAGTTTGTGCAAATCTGAAACTATATTAAAAAAAACAAAAAAACTAGGCCATGCAATGAGGGCAGAAAATTGGCAGAAGTAAACTCAAGATTGTTGCACAAAGAAGGTGGATGAAGTAATATTTATTTATTTATTTTTCCATTTTGTATAGTGTGAACAAGACCCAAAATGACGACAGAGTGCTTTACCTGTTAACAAAGATTTGCTGCAAGGAATCTTTGTGAATGCAAAAAGTACGTTCAGGCAAAGATGTAAATCTCTGCCCGCTGTGTTTTTTCCCCTCTTAAATAGGTCGCTTCGCTAGGCATTAATCGCCCGGCACCTTGGAGCCTCCGACAGCCCTGACCAGGTTCATCTGTTGCTAATGTCAAGGTGAATGAGGTAATTCCTGCAGGGTTCAGTGGAGTCTTGTCCTCCTTTATAGCAGATCCAGGTTAACTCATTGACAACCAATATTTCTGTCTTTCAAGATGATGCCATATCTTACTTAAGCAGTAGGTGAAACAGGTGCCAGCTTGGAGCAGACTCATTTTAAGTTCCATGCTGCGCCGGCTGTGCGGCCAAACATTGCACACACTCATTTATCTTAATCATTTTCGCTCATTTCATCTTAAGTCGTCCTTCATAGCTTACAAGGTACCACTTCTAAGAAGTCTGCAGGTTTTTAAAAAAGATTTTCTTTAATTAGATTTTGTCAAATAAGAGATAAATATGTATTATGTGTGTCTCACTGGGATTAAATTGTGCAGTTGGTAGACATATGTTGGACCGAGGTGCCGGACCATGAACAACTTTTATAACAAAATCTACCAACACTTTTCCACAGAATCAAAACTAGGGCAGCAAAAACATCAAACTCTTTCCAAGTACTTCAGTTTGCCAAATTAATGTTCATTTAATGCTTAGTGATAATATTGCAAAGTCAGACATATTATAGTTCGTGCCCTTTAAGTCCTGAAAATAATAAAAAATATTAATAAATGCTCCTTCCTTATCCGCGATAGTGAAGGCGACTTACTGGACAACATGTTGCCAGCATCATCTGGCCCGGTCTGGGTACCCCTCAGAGTGTTGTGTTGGGACTGTTGTATTCTTATTTTACTCAAGGTTCAGGTGGTTGAAACTAACTAAAGGTATTCAAACAAATACAAAAGGGACTGGACATAATCTGTAAGTGGTACAACTGTAATGCCAAGTAGCCAGTGGCACAACGAAACTTGAGGGGCCCTCATGCGAGGTACATGGAGGGGCCCCAGCTCCGGATTAAATCAGGAGCCCTCATGCCAGAGAACTGTGCTGAAGGGGCCCCCTACAGCTCGGGGGCCGCCCGCACCATGGGAGCCTGTGTTATGCCATTGCAAATGGCATGAGCTTTTTCACAAAATTATACACTAATGTACAGGGTCGGACTGGCCATAGCGGGAATCAGGCATTTTCCTGGTGGGTCGGAAGGGCGGGGGGGGGGGGGGGGTATATGACCCCTGGGGGGCCGGTTTTGTTGCTGGGGGCCAGTTTTGCAGCTGTGCTGGAAAATCTGCCCTCTGTAACAAAAGCAACAGTGGTGCTTCTCAGTGGCACCCCCCAGAGGATGTTCCAGGGCTGGTTTCTGTTCCCCGTCCGGCCATGCATGTAGGACATCAGTTTTGCCATGAGATGGGAATTTTGGGCCATCGTTATTCACATCAAAATGTTTGCCGCATAAAGAGCGTGTCCATAAACATTTTCAACTTGAGTAAGAGCACTTATGTTAGACCCGGTCTCTGAACCTAGCAAAATTGTAAGCAACTAGGAGATCATTGTGACCAGATTTTGCTGCACCTAGAAACACAGAAACAATGTATTACCGCACACTCACTAGATTGCCAGGTTGATCCTCTTTAGACTTATAGGTTGATAGTGAGGTCGAAAAGTCTCAGCTTTTTCCTGAAAATTGATTGTGGTGGGAAACATTAATATCATTGATCACATGCATCTCTTGCTATAAATCAATGTGCGGGCACTAATGTCTGTTAAGTAAAAGAAATAAGACTTGGGGCTTATTTAGAGTCTTGTGGACAGAATACTTAGTCAGAAAGACGGTGGATGTCCTGTGTGTCTTATTACAAGTGCTATATAACCTATGGGATGGGATATCCTCTTCGCTTTCGACAGCGAATCTGCTATTTGGGAATTCCCTGCTGGAGGTTCAACTCTCCAGTTCAGAATGCTTCTACTGGATACAGTTGATACCATACGGATATGGATATGGAACAGTGGTCATATACCATGTCTGTGAAAGTGTGCTCTTTGACATTACATGTTAGTTTAAGGAACCACTTCAAGAGGAAGTGGCCTAATGGCTAGAGTAGTCGACCTTGAAGCTGTGGAACCGGGTTTGAGTCTTGGCAGGGACGCTCAACATCCTGTGATTCTGGACAAATCACTTAATTTCACTGCGCCTAACAAATTAATGAGTCTGTCTGTAATGCAACTGGTGCTCATGTAAAGTGCTCTGATACCTTTGGGTCGAGTCGGCACTATATAAAACTCAAAACAAAAAGCCCTTTTTCTATGCAGATCCAGGTAAACAGAAAGGATGTGTGCAGATACCCACAAGCCTATCTTAAAAGGGGTCTTTGAATTACCCAAGACACAGGTGCAATTGGTCTACCACCGCATGTGCAGTGGAATAGCTGTCCCTCTCATGGGGTTACATTGCCTTAGAGCATGTTCTGCATTCACATGCGCCTTATGGCTCCCTTGCTCTAAACACCAATATACGCTGCCTTAACATATAGGCCGGTGTTTCTGTCTTTTTGTTTGTTCAGGTCCACAATCTGCTATAAGCATTGTCTCCCTTGACAGTCAAAAATCTTGAGAAGTGTATACCAAGCTATAAGAACAGTACACATTTTAAAGGTACAGATAATCACAGTGCACGTCTGACAAACTGTGTATTTTTTTTAAAATAAAAAGATACTGTAACACAACTGCTTGTAAATTTAGTAAATCTTTAAAAATCCTGGAAAAATTATTTTAGACCCTTGTCTACTTCCTTCTTCAGCAAGCATTGGCAAAAACAATCTGTCTGGCATTGGCTACGAGCCTTTAGGTCCACCCTGCTTGTTTTATCGTGGCTTTTGTAAAACTTTATTGTTGGGGAGCTGCCAAGCCAACATCAATATTGACAAAAGCATTAACTAAAACAAAACTCCTTTTTTTGTCTGTAAAATAACTAATTTCCATAGCAGCCTCTGACACGGAGGGAACTACTCTGTGTGCAAGCTGAATGCCTTCACTCATAGTGAATTTAGCAAGTGGCTGAAGTGGGCTCTCAAAGTGTCACGTGCTGCATGGTGCAGTGTGTGTAAGAAACACGCATTGGAAAAGGCAATAGGACTTGGCAACCCGAGAGCTATAGACGTTAATATTAATGTCTTTTAGCTATGTGTTATGGAGTGGAGCAGATGTATGTAGTGTGGAGTGGAATTATTTGGGTTGAAATGCAATTGTTTGTTGTGGAATTGTGTGGTGTTGAGTGGTGTTATGTGTAGTGGAAATATGTGGCATGGTGAGTATTGGAATTATGTGGCTAGTAATTATGTGGTGAGGAGATTATCTAGTGGTTGTTGATGATGGAGCAGCAAGATGCAGTGTCCACCTCAGCCCCAGCTGCTCCAGTCAGGGAAGGTAGTGGTGGAGGGGTGGTGAAGAGGAGCAAAGAATGTGGAGAGAGACCCGCACAGGCTGCTTTCGAAAGGCAGGAAGGTTTACTTTCCCACTAACATGTAACTTGCTGTATAATTATGGTTACATTCCCCACTCCCATATGATGCTGCCATATTATAATGGGTACCCGAGTAGTTCTCTGTTCCACTGGCAGAATACTTCATACAGTGTCTGGGATGTAGTCCTTGCCGTGGAGCAAACCGGGGTTTAGAATTGTTTTAGCATCTTTACGCCTCTTTGCCAAACCAAGTCCAGCCCTGCCTTGTCGTGTAACCATGGACATCCTTTAGAGGTCGCCATGGGTCACACTTGAGACCCCTGGCTTGTCTCCATTGGCCACCGGAACTTTGTTTGTGAACCATGGGCTCAGAGATGGTAAGGGCAGTATCACAGGCAGAAGGTAAACAAGGCTCTAGTAAGCCTTGTTAACTTGCTGTACCTCTCCGCCACATCACATGCACAAGAAGACATGAAAACTCTCAGCAGCAAGTGGATCTAAGCAAAGTAACACACTTTCAAAACTAATATTTAGTTTGCAAGTGGATCAAACCCCTGTAAAATACATCTCTGTACCTCCTATCCCTCCTGAGCATGTGAAGGAAGAAAGAAATATAGAGGGGGGAAGGATGGGGGATGCAGAGAGGGAGAAAGAGAGAGCGAGAGAGAGGTTAGAGTGAAAAGACTATGAAGGGAAAAATAACGCAAAGACGAGAGGAAAAGGACGCTACAGAGAGACAGGTGAGAAACAGAGAAAAAGACACAGGTGTGTGTGAGAGAGGGATTAAAGGCATCAGAGAGAGGGGACCGGTGTGAAAGAGATAGAGGCAGATGTGAAAGAGTGTGGCACACTTGAGAGGAATAGGCGACATACACATAGGCATGTAACAATGGTGAATGCCACTAAACACTCTGTGCCAGGGCTCAGGTGGCTAGCACAAGCCATAGTGGGCAGTGGATAGCCAGTTCTGTTCTTTTTCTCGCATGTTCATGGTGCAGGACTTCTGTTCTACACCGACACACATAAAGCTGCGACATGTTGCCAGTGGCAGCGTGGTAGTGCTCTGGTGCACATGATTGAAGAAAGCAGGGTTTCCTTTCAGGAGGCATAAAGGACCTGCTGGGGCAAGGAAAGACTGCAGGCGGTAACAGGTTGTCCCTGTTAAGACAAGAACACGCATGGTCGAGCTGAGTGAAGCAAGAGGAAGTTGTCGGCCTGTTGGCACTTCAAGAAACTGCCTATGGGAGGATTACCTAATCTGTTCGGGGGGGGATGCTTCAGTGTGCACTCATCGAAGGGTTGCACTTTACACCTAAATCCTTCAGAGCCGAGCCTGTTTCTGCCACCGGAAACGTGGCCTCATGGGCTGCGGTGCCTCCTCTGCTGCTTTTGAAAGGAAACAAGAGGGTGCAGAAGGGAGCTGGCCACGGCTCTCAAGCCCTCTGAGCTCAGCTGGCCAGTGCAAGGGGCAGCTTAGCTCCTGCGACTATTAATTAGTCTAGAGCAGAATCGACAGGACTTTTTGCATGAAGTCTGAGCAGAGGGAGGGTCACCAATGCGTGTTACCAATTCTTATGCATCAGTAGGATGAAGGGAGTCGGCGGGTTAGAAACAGGCTTGCACTCTTTCTGGGAGGAAGTGCAGCTGTCAATAAACACTCATAAGCAGAAGAACGTGACTGCAGCTTCAGATCAAAGGTAACCTGTAGCCGATGCTGCATTAGGATGGGAGCTGTGTGGAAGGGGGTTCGCGCTTTCTGCGTTCTGGCTGGAGATTTTAAAAAAGTATTCCCGAAAAAATTCCTACAATGACCACTGCATATGTTCAACAGTGGTTGGGGTGGTCGCTTGGGCAGGGCTAAAAACCGGAAGAGGCATGACTTATGCATGCCTTGCCCAATGGTGAGACCGCAAAATGGTTGCAGCCAATGGCAGACCTATGGGCGGGCTGAAGCCACTGATGTAGATACACCATGTCTCGGTTCGAGACCTCGCATGCGCGCCGTCTTAGAGCAGAGACCTAAAAATATGTATGACACCACAACAGACCAGCTGATAAGGAGAGCTGACAGCGAGGCCTTACAGGTAAGTATATCACATATAGAATGTTACTAAAATCAAAAGGTCTTGGCTTGGCTGTGTTATTGCTGGATGCTTTTTTTAGGTCTCCCCTACGCAGCGTGCAAGCGCTGTTTTGGAGTGACCTCTTGGAATCACTCCGGGCTTTATTGGAAACTTGTGCATGTTCCGCACTGTTTCCAATGAGCTCTCGTGCATGTAAGGTGTTTACCTTGCGGGAGCGAGCAACGGCGCCATCTGTTTGCAATTATCGCGCCCTCCAATGCTCGCTCCCGTAAGGTAAACGCTGCACGTTGCTTTAACTCTCGTGGCCGAGCTTGTCTTTCAGCGCTTGTTTCTCGTTGGAAACGTTTAGCCCTACAGTTACGCGGCGGGCAGCCTCACAATCGTTAAATTAAATCCTTGCTCTTTTAACTGTTTTTAGTTCTAGTTTGCGTAAACTTGTTTTAAGGGTCCTTATTATTCACGTCCTCGCTCTCCCTTCTTACATTTCCATGTTACAAGCCTGCACCTATGCTCCAAGGTCACCGAAGACGTAGTCATATATTACAAATGTCCTAAATGCCTAAACAGGCGTATAAATGTAGTGTCTTACTACAGATTGTATATCGTAAGTGTTCAATGCGCTGCGCTGCCCTTAACTTATCTGGACCATGCAGGGACATTTTTCTTGTGATTTCTTCCTGTATTTCCTGAGCGTAAGCGTTTTCTCTAAAGCCCTCACTAAGCAACGAGTGAGACTTGGAAAACAGATTCCGGACGTAACACCCCCCTTCCTGGGACGGTTCTAAAACAAGCGGTTCAAGAAAAACGCATCCCCATTCAATCTATTGTGCATCTGCTTTAAATAGGATACTAATCACACGCACCATCCTTGTGACGCATGCGCACAAAGGAAGTGCAGAAAAGAACATCCTCGAGGCTCTGTTCTTTTGTGGAAACACTTGCCAGGGAAATTCAGGGTTGAAAGGTTTTTACGTTGCAGCTGAGTGATTGCTTTCCCCCAAAAAGAGTGGTAATCTCAGAATATTTCTTTGTGACAGAAAAATAGTAACTAAACTAACTAGAAAAACAGATGGGAAGAACATGGTATATTGGCAACTGATAAAATGTATGTTTCTGGTTAGTGAAATAAGGATTATTTATCAAATCTCGGTTGGTTTCTGCAGGACATGTACCTTTAGGTGCCATATTGTTAGTTTCTTAAGCTTTATGAACGTCCTTTTCTTAGAATACTATTTCATGAGACTGAATTGAAACGGCGCCATTCCCACATGTTTATGTTTATGAGATATATAGAGCGCTCAAATACCCGTAGGTGTCTCGGCGCTAAGGACGGCAGCATGAAACCTATACCAGAAGACTTATTGGACATGGATACTACTTTGAATACACAGAGTGGAACAAATGAAGTTCAGTCTACTATTACTCCTGTTTCCAACCTACTTGCAGGAATATTCAATAGATTATTCTTATTACACTGTTGTTTCTCCGTCTTAGAAATTTACAGACAATGAGTTAGTACTAAAATGCCGTAATACTCATTGAACTGCGACTCCCTGCGCCGATGAGCCGCGTTCTTCTGTGAGAATGCTGCTCAGTCATTCGTCGACAGATTTCCGGTTCCTGTCCTGCACAGTGTTAACTCTGATAGAAGCTTCAGGTACCTGTTTTCCGAATGAAACGGATAGATGTGGTACACGTCTTACGAATATTCAATACTTTGGTACATCTACCAGAGAATTAAAACAGCAAAAATAAATTATTTCAGAACATAATTTTGTTAAATCACATAATTTTATAAGATTGAAAGAGCACCTCCGAACAAGCAGATTGTGTCTCATGTAGACTACCATCTTTCAGTGCAGCCTGAGCAATTTGCTTAGCCCTCATGAAGATTAACCCTCCTTGGACAAGGAACCTAACAAGCATTTACAATGCAATAGGGTCTTGCATTTGCGAGAGTTTATGCTATTGGCATTGTAAATGACAATGACTTTTATTTATTTGTTTATAAAACCAACACATCAATAAAAGGCATTGTAATCTGCAATGGCAATAGCTCAAACTCTAGTAAATGCGAGACCTATTGCATTGCAAATGCTTGTCTCGTTTCTAAACGCAATATAATGATAAAGCAGTTGTGCTTTGTTAACAGAAGGGGTATATATATATATATATATATATATATATATATATATATATATATATATATATATATATATATATATTGAATTTGGAATCCGGAGCATGACCCACTTGACGCTGCATACTTAACCAGGGAATGCTAATATAGCGAAGTTGCAGCGAAAAAGGAAGGGATTGAGAATGAGGAACTCCCCGTTCTGATCGTGTCGGAGCAAGGCATTGTCACAGGCTACTGGAAACACCAAGCATCTACGAAGGTAACAACGATCACTTGACTGAGAACCAAAAGCCATTTCAACTTTGCCTTCACTTTTGAAACGAACTTTGTATTTCTTTTTTTATAATTATATTTTTATTAGCAATTCCAATAAATACAGATGAGCAAGTCGATCGTACAATAAATATAGCAGCAATGTAAACACATTAATACACACTCTATGATGACAATAAAAATACATAGCGGAAGAATAAAAAGCAGTATGGAGGGAACAGTTCGAGCTGGGAAAAATTCATAGACTACTTAATATTGCCGAACTCCATTCGCCCAAGCTGTAATCGGTGCCCAGATTTTTTCCCCCAAAATTCTAGACCGCAATGCTCTAGTAGCAAATATGGCTTTCTCTTGATTATACACCCCCAAAAATCTGGCTAACCACATCTGAAAGCTGGGCGGATGCGGATCTTTCCATTGTGCTGCTAGTATGATTCTAAAAACAGCCGTCCCTATAAAAAGACATGCTTCTTCTTCACGACTAAAACCTAGGGTATTATCATATCCGAGAATATAAAGTGTGCTAGAAAACACCATCTTATGACCAAATACCTCCTCCCAGAATCTTAACACCATATTTTTAATTGGTATTAGTGCAAGGCAGTCCGAAAACATGTGAGGGAGAGTAGCCGGTCCTAATCCGCATCTTGGGCAGGAGTCGTCTGTTCTTTTTCCCCATAAAAACAGCTTGGCAGGGGTAAAATACAGATTAAAAATTGTCTTGTATAATTGTGCCTTCAGATTTGAGGATAAGAATAGTTGAGATATTAAAACCAGGCTCATGTCAATATCGATATCGGGGTTATGTAGTTTTTCGACCCATGAGGCTTCAACACTATCTAGATCGCTTGGAAGCTTCTCCTGGAGAGTATTATATATAGTTCCTATCCGAATAGAATCTCTAACAATGACATCCATAAATGGTACAGTTTCAAGCGAAATCGTATTGGACCCTAAAATAGAGTTAATTTGAATAAACTTAAAGTAATCATTATTCGAAATTCCAAAAGTGCTTTGTAAATTTAAAAATCTATGGCCTGTCCCAGCCCCCAAGAAGTCACCAACTGTATGTATCCCTGCTCTATCCCATTTTTTTGCAGTTACATCATTAACATGTGATGGTAGTATCGAGGATTGCCACAGAGGTGTGTATCTATTAAGTTTCGGGATTTCCATCAGCTTAGCGGCCTGCCTCCAAATCTTCCATGCACTAATAATAATCCTCAGCTTGTTTTTTTTATAATATCTTACTTCGGTTTGTCTTAAAAGAAGTCCCTGAGCTTCTTTCCCCAATGCTATTTCATAGATAGAGGGAATCACAGTATCTTGATTATCTACATTCATCACAAGGAGGGGTGCCATTTGTTGAAGAAGGGCTGCCCAATGGTATAGCCTCAGATTCGGAGCAGCCAGCCCTCCTCTATTTTGAGGAAGAGATAAATATTTCATTGACCTCCTGATTTTCCCATACTGCCATATAAAACTAGACATTTGGGACTCCAGCACTTTCATGATTTTTTCCTCTAAAAACAGGGGAATAGCCCGAAATAAATACAGTATTTTAGGGAGAGTATTCATTTTTAAATAGTTACATCTACCAATAATGGATAGATGTAAGTTATTTACCCTTAGAAGATCTTTAGTAATACTCTTAATTAGAGGATCATAATTCAGGTTGTTAATGTTTTCTATTTTTGCAGTGATGCACACTCCTAGATAGGTCGCATTTATTGCAGTCCGGGGGTCAGTAAATATAATATTTTCCGTACAGAGAATAACCGTCTTGTCTCTATTTAGAGAATATCCAGAATATTGTCCAAATTGACGTGTAATTCTTTCAATTTCGACTATAGCCTCAGCGGGGTCTGATGTTAAAACTGCCACATCATCGGCGTATGCAAGAATTTTAGTCTCGTGTTCCCCAACGATAACTGGCTTTATTTTCTGGCTGTATAATAGTCTAATGATCAGGGGGTTTATATATAGCGCAAACAATATCGGGGAGCAAGGACACCCCTGTCGGGTACCTCTTGAGATATTAATAGGTCTCGATTCACATCCCATCATTTGTAACTTGGCCCTGGGTTGTTGATACATGGCCTTAATGGAATTAATAAGTCCCGGCCCAAGATTACGTTTTTCTAAAACTCCCCACAGAAATCTCCAAGACACCCGATCAAACGCCTTTTCAGCATCGAGGAGGATCATTGACATCGGGTCCCCCGTTTTTGACATAACATCAAACAAGGTAATAGCCCTGCGGGTATGATCTGTTGTGCCTTTGCCCCAGAGGCGTAGCTAGAGCTTGTGGCGCCCGGGGCTATCCCTCAGGATGCCGCCCCTAGGGGAGGAGGGGTGCTGGGGAAAAATGCAGGCGAGCACTTGAAAGAGGTCCGAGAGATACGTAGTATCGCCGCTAATACTTACCTTGATCATGCAAGTTACATGCACATACATGACACGGTCCAAGGCTACACAGTTGAATATACCGGTGACCAGCAGTACAAAGGAGAACACACAGACTGCATGATCTATCTGGGACTCAGAAAAACCGCATGTGACATCCATCAGAGAGCTGTGTGAACGATTACCTGGTAATTCCATCAGCACAATGCAAACATGCACATACATGACACTGTTTGGGGATCCATCATCTACAGCTGACATTAAATGACCAAACATCATGGTTCCCCCATTAAAGCAGTGGGGACATGCACAAACGCGATGTGCTCTGACTTGAGGTACAATAATGCAATGACGAACTCGGAACAGCATGAACTACTGAGGGGAGGTGGGGGCGAGGTGGTACACATAAAGCCTGGCCTTAGAACAGAGTCACACCAGTCTCAACAGTCAGACCCACGCCATTGCAGCCAGAGAGTTTCTGCCAAACTCCTAGTGCCTACTGTTTGGTGCCAATCTAAGTTGGAGTGTGTGCAACAGCTAAGTTCAATTCAAGTCAAGGGAGATTTCTAAGATCTCACTGTCTTGTCACCAACCTAGCACCAGCCTGCATTAATTGAGAGTCGCACTGGTGGCCCACCACAGCAGCAAGCCACTATAGCAACAACAAGGTACGACCCTGCATCACCATCCACCAAAGCATCCATGCCTATCAACAGTGCCAGCTTCTTAACTGATGTCTTCTCATTCCTTGGGAATCCCAGGCCCCGCCAACTTGCCTTACCAGCACTGCCTCATTGCTACATGACCTCAGCAGTATGGCCTTACCACAGAAGGGCCTTATCAGTGTTGAGGTACGCATGATCTTCCTCCACTAATGCCTTATCAGTGCTTTCAGATTCCAGGTATTATTAGCTTTCTCCAACAATGCATTATCAATGCCACAATAAATGCTTTGCTACTAAAATCTCCACACTGTTGCTTCCCCAAAATTTTCAGATTTTACACTCATAACAGTGACATGTCTTATAAATAAAAGGATGTTTGTGGGATTACCGATTCATATCATGGTAAATCTCGAAAATGCTTTAATGGTAAAGAAAACTAGAAAATAGCATACTGGGACCCATGTTAATGGATGCTTGTATCCTTTCAGGCGCCAACCTTCACTTGTGGTATTGAGGGGCAAAACTGCCATTTGCATAATTTTCAACACGCTTGCCGCGTGAGCATACCTGTCTGCTCCTCTCCTTTCTTTCCTGTCTTCAGACGTTCCAAACAAACAACTGTGGAGATACCTGTGATGCACTGTAGAAGTTCCTCTTGGGTTGGCTCTGGTCCTCCACTTGCCCCTGGGAGGTACCCATAAGCAACCACAACAAACACGGTACGTCGGGGCGGCAACAATCAGAGAACAATTCAAAGCGTACTGTAGCAATACATACCCTTGCACGCCTACATCAGTGTTGCCAGATTTTTTCACAACTTTCAAGCCCAAAAGCAACAAAAAAGTAGCCTAAAATAGCCCAATGTTGCCACTCCATTAACTTACGTGTAGCCTGTCTACAACATTTAAAAAATATACTTCTATTTCAAGGATATGTTTAGTACCCACATTAATCAGATTACCTATATTTTGTACACTAAAATCAAAGTTGGTCTGTCAGGAAAACTGTCACTCACTTGATATCGCATGGTGTGGAGAAAGCTGCCCAAAAATGTTCTTGGTCCAACTTTGAGAACTGCAACTGCGGAAACGTTCTTCTTGGGAAAGGTGCTCTTCAGCATGAAGCTCCTTTTGCATACTCAAGTCAGGCCCCTCAGAGTAATGGCAATATAGGCCAATGCTCCATGTTTTTTCACACTTGTTTGAATGCTCCAAGAGCAATGCTGAACATCTCTTTATATAGGCAAATTACATATGTTACGTACTTTTTGGTACTCATCTGAAGAGAGCAGTCCATGGCATGGGGTGCAGAGCTTGCTGCTTGATGTTCCCATGAGCTAATACCCGATAAAGTGCAAGTGCATTCTGAAGACTCAGAAGAATCTCCATCTCCTGTTCTTTGCAAGGTATCAGTATGGTGGATCCTTGTTCAGCCAGTGGAAAGGTAAATGTTTACTGCCTTAAAGACGTATACTATCATTAATGCAGTAGGTGCAGTGCCAACGGGGTCCGTGGGTGTGAGAGGCCTACTTCCCTCCAATTAGGGGTGAGAAGCCTTTCCTCCATTAGTGCGCCCATCTCAACGGCCACAGTGGTTGCAAGAACCTACCTACCGTATGACCCTTCTACTTACAGGAAAGGGTGTTTTAACCCACAAACTCACCACAATGTGAAAGGAACACGATTTTTAAAGTGTGCCAAGCTTAATACAAAACATAAACCTCAAATGAAGGTCTGCGTGCATTACAAACCTGCCAAATAAGCTAGGAACTACAAAGACACCAACAATGAAGTATGGACGAATTACACTTGGACATTCACATTGCCAATAGCACCAGCTCCAACAAATATGAGAACAATTGAATTCCAATGCTTATTTCACACAGCTAGCACGTTTCTGTGTGCGAGGCAACATGAAGTATTGTGGCCTGATCAAAGAAAAATGGTAGGAAGGCAAAGAAAAATGGTACGAAGGTGCCTGCAGGCGATTCATAGCTGCCAAGGTTTCAGATTGCTTCAGTGTGACATTTTCACATTTTTTGTGTAATTATGAGTGACATTCAACGACTACGAGTGACATTTTCTCAGGAACAAAAATCAAGTAAAGAAGATGAGGGAAACATATAAACATCAGAAATTACAGCTATTCCAGCAACAAGAAACTCTATGAATTTCTTAAAACTATTTCAAAGCACCAGAAATAGAAGGACACTATCCGATATGGAAAATAAACTGCATAGTTGCCACGTTTTAAGAGTGCTTAGGTGAGCCATTTTCAAAGTTTCAGAGTACTTATGAATGACATTCAACTACTAATGGTATGACACTAAGAGTGACAAGGCAAAATCAAGAAATTAAGTACATGGAAACAGATAAAACAAAAGAAATTACACTGATTTGAGCAAGGCCAAACTATAAAAAGAACTGCTGCAGAGCACCTGATCCTACTGTAAAATGATCGTATGCCCACAATCTACTCACATTGTACATGATTTTACTCTTGTGATCACTACTACTGCTTGCGAAACCACAGACAAATTGCACGAACACTGTGACAGGAAGCTAGTCGAGTATTTCATATGATTTTGCCTTGACCCTGCCAGCGTAGCAGCAATGTGTTTATGGGGGGCCAGCAGGATTTGTTTAAAAGAAAAACCTGATCTGTCTGGTGCTAGTCACACGCTGACCAGTGACAGAACCAGGCAGGCTGCTGAGGCATGAGTGCATTAAAAGGAGCCTGCCCTGCCAATAAACGAGTATTTCATACCGTGTGGGGTGCCTAAGTCTGCTTTTTATAATCATCAATGTTATTGTTAAGTGTGACTGATGTGCACACATCTGTCACCCCAGCATCCTTCTGTACTTATACCCTCCTTGCCCTGTATTTTAATCACAACTTCCTGTGTTCCACTCTGTGTGCTCAGCTGCCCCCTCACCCCTCTAGTCATCGCTCTTTTTGCACTGTGTTTTCATCATCCTTTCCTGCCCCAGTGTTGCACTGTGTGCTCATCTGCCACTCCTCGCCCCGCCTATTACCCTCTGTCCTCATCCTTTTCCTTGTCTGGTGTTATCTCGCCCTTTTTTGCCCCCTGTGCTCCACTTCCCAGTGCACAAATCTGACACCCTCTGTTCTCACCCCCTCCTTGACCGGTGTTTTCATCACCCCTTCCTGTCCCCGGTTTTCCACTCTGCGCTCATCTGCCACTCCTCGCTGCCCCCTGCACCCCTCTGCTCTCATCTCTCTCCTTGTTCAGTGTTTTCATCACCACTTCCCGACTCTTGTTTTCCACTCAGCGCTCATCTGCCACTCCGCACTGCCCTCTGCACCCCTCTGTTCTCACCGCTCTCCTTGCCCTGTGTTTTCATCACCCCTTCCTGTCCCGGTTTTCCACTCTGCGCTCATCTGCCACTCCTCACTGCCCCCTGCACCCCTCTGCTCTCATCTCTCTCCTTGCCCTGTGTTTTCATCACCCCTTCCTGTCCCCGGTTTTCCACTCTGCGCTCATCTGCCACTCCTCGCTGCCCCCTGCACCCCTCTGCTCTCATCGCTCTCCTTGCCCTGTGTTTTCATCACCCCTTCCTGTCCCGGTTTTCCACTCTGCGCTCATCTGCCACTCCTCACTGCCCCCTGCACCCCTCTGCTCTCATCTCTCTCCTTGCCCTGTGTTTTCATCACCCCTTCCTGTCCCCGGTTTTCCACTCTGCGCTCATCTGCCACTCCTCGCTGCCCCCTGCACCCCTCTGCTCTCATCTCTCTCCTTGCCCTGTGTTTTCATCACCCCTTCCTGTCCCGGTTTTCCACTCTGCGCTCATCTGCCACTCCTCACTGCCCCCTGCACCCCTCTGCTCTCATCTCTCTCCTTGCCCTGTGTTTTCATCACCCCTTCCTGTCCCCGGTTTTCCACTCTGCGCTCATCTGCCACTCCTCGCTGCCCCCTGCACCCCTCTGCTCTCATCTCTCTCCTTGCTCTATGTTTTCATCACCCCTTCCTGTCCCCGGTTTCCCACTCTGCGCTCATCTGCCACTCCTCGCTGCCCCCTGCACCCCTCTGCTCTCATCTCTCTCCTTGCCCTGTGTTTTCATCACCCCTTCCTGTCCCCGGTTTCCCACTCTGCGCTCATCTGCCACTCCTCGCTGCCCTCTGCACCCCGTTCTCACCGCTCTCCTTGCCATGTATTGTCATCACCCCTTCCTGCCCCCTGTTCCACTCCCTTTGCTCTTCTGACGCCCCAGTCATTCCTCTTATTGCCCAGTGTGTTCATCACCCCTCTGCCCTCTTTCCCAACTACACTAAGCCCTACAGCTGGAACCTCCGACGTCACCATACCTGCTGCTGCTGCATGCGAATTGAGGCGGGCCGTAATGTGCCTGACACGCCGATCATTGAACTGATCTGACCCTGGATTAGGTCAAACAACTCCAAGGCCGGTCGGAACATTACTGGGGGCAGGTCAAAGGTCACTGCAGATCTTGCAGGACCCTAAATGGAAAGAAACTTCCCGCCCGCATAGATTTATTGCCCTGGCGGTGTTACTTGTGGGTAGGGGCCGCATGGCATAGAGCCACAGACGCACCTAATTTAGGAAAGAGGTGTGGGATGCAAGGCATCCATGTGCTGCAGCGCGGCGGCGCCATAGGCGCCGCACAAAGCTTTGAATCCGCCGCAGCCCAAATTCCAGTAGCCCGCCCAACACGATTTTTCCTCGCACAATCGGGCAAAATAACGCCCAATTGTGCATGCGAGAAGTAGCCCAATCTCTCTGCCAGCCCTGGCCTCTGTTCGATTGCCTGCACACTACGAAGGGGAGGGCTCGTCAGCTGGATCTCTGAGCTGAGACAGCTCATTGGCTGATTGGAGTCTTTCCCCTCTGACCTCGGTTCGGTCGCGCACCACACCACCACGCTAGGTGGTGATGTGTGCGCTGCAGGAAGCAATTGCACTTGCAGTTGCAATCAGGGGCACTTGTGCTTCAAACGGAGCCGCATGCGCTGCACTGCTGGTCCTTTGCGGCAGCCTTTATAATTTACTTGGGAACTCTGACACTACTGTAATGACTGACAGTAGTGTCAGTAAGTGTCACCAAATAAATTATAAAGGCCTCCGCAATGGGCCACTAGTGCCGCGCGGCCGCCGCCCCGAAAATGGTGCCGCCTGGGGCGGACCGCCCCCACCGCCCCCCCCTAGCTACGCCAGTGCTTTGCCCGGGACAAATCCATGTTGCCACGGGGATACCAGATGTTCAATAACCCTCCCGAGTCGATTAGCCATCATTTTTGCATATAATTTAGAGTCCGAATTAATGAGGGAGATCGGCCTGTACGATGTAGGTAAATCTGCTGGCTTGCCTTTCTTTGGGAAGACGATTATGTTAGTATCTCTCCAGGATTCAGGGGGGTTCCCGCTTGATTGTATACCGATAAACAGGTCAACTAAATATGGTAAAATTTGAGTACCTAAAACTTTATAAAGTTCGAGGGGGATCTTGTCGGGACCAGCTGCTTTCCCTGAAGCTAAGCCTGATAGAGCTAATTGAAGCTCTGCAATGTCAATTTCTCTATCCAGATCCTCCCTAGTGTCATTATCAATTATTTTGAATCCTTCCGTATTTCTCATAAATTCCCTAATAAAAGTTTCTATTTCATCTGAGTTGTCAGATTTATCCAAAACATCTGAACCCTCTGGGATATCGTTTTGATATAGCTTTTGGTAATACTGTTGGAAAATGTCAACGATATCCTCAGAGTTCGTATATTCCTGGCTGTTAGCTTTAATTGTAGTTATAGTGTTGTATGTGGATTTCTGTCTAGTACGCATCGCCAATTGCTTCCCCACTCTATCTCCATTTTCATATAGCTTAGCTCGATGTGCTTGAAACGTCTCTGCCGCTTTCTGATTCAGCCAGCTGTTAAGTTCTGTTTTGAGAACAAGTATACGACACATACTGGGCCCCGCCTCCCCACCATTTGATATTAACGACGTATGTTTCTCTTCAGCTGTTATAAGTTCCTGCATCAGTACTTGCTGTTCACTATTTTGTTTTTTCCGATGCCTTGCCACATAACTAATCGTTTCGCCTCTGAGGGCAGCTTTAAAACAGTCCCATACCGTTCCCCTCGGTGCGCTATAGCGATTCATATCAAAAAATTGTTGTGTCCAGTTTTTAATATATATAATGTAGTCCTGATTAGATAATAATTTCCTATTGAATGTCCAGGTAGTGCGAGGTCTAGTGAAATTATCTAATTGAAGCGACAGAATCAAGGGATTGTGGTCGGATAGTAGTTTCGGAAGTTTAGTGATCTCAGCATGATCAGCCAGGTCCGTTGTTGTTAGTATATAATCTATTCGTACGTATTTGCTGTGGGGGTGCGAGAAATAGGTATACCCAGGATCTGAATGTTTTTTTTTTTTACCCATATGTCCACTAAGCAATGGATATCCATAAGTTGACAAATTGCTTTATATACTTTCGGTTTTCTTCCCACATACCCTAAACAGTTTAAACTTTTATCTGGTAATCTCATAGATATATTAAAATCTCCACAAAAAACCATCGATTTAGGCCAGAACACAAGTTCTGATTCAAGATCTTTAAATATTTGAGGGTCATCTAGGTTCGAGCCATAAACTGAACAGATAGTTACGCCGGAGGTTAGTTCTATAATTGCCCATCTCCCAAGGGCATCAGCTTTTTTGCGCGATGTTATTTGAATAGATGATTTTACTAGTATAGTTACACCCAGAGTGTTAGATGTTTGTGTTGTACTAACAGCTATATCATATCCTCCAAATTTAAGCAGATCTTTTTTTTCCCAGGGTAGATGCGTCTCCTGTAAACAAACTATGTCGAAAGATTCTTGCTTAATTATTTGTCCTAGTCGATTTCTTTTATTTCTGTCGTTCAGCCCCGCCACATTCCAAGAACAAATTGTTAGTCTACCCATTTTGAGATATTAATTAATCTCCCAGAGATTATCATCTTGGATATACCAAATGAGTAAAAGAGCCTATATGTAAGTCTTACATTACTCATCAAAAAATGAACCAAAACCATCCTCATAGTTATTTGTTTTGCCACTGTTTTCGAATTATTTATTGGAATTGCTTTTTTCCCCATTTTTCCACCCACACCCTCCCACACACCCTTCCTGTACATGACAGGCCCCCCCTCCCACCCAACACCCAGAGTGAGGCATACAGACACCAAGGTCTGTTGTGATGGTCGTGCTCGGTACAACCAGAGCATGTGCCGATTAAGTTTCACATTCACTGTGCAAAGTTCAATTAATCCCTTGTATTATTAAAGCAATAACATCAGCGGAAGAGTAAACCGTCTCATCAAAAGAAAAAGAGCAAAACAAAAAACCAGAAAACAAACGCAAGTGCAAGCTACTCTCTAACGGTTGGATCCTAGTTTTATAATTATGATTATATTTCCCTCCATGTCCTTTCCCTTTCTTTTCCCTTTTTTTCCCTTTCTTTTCCTCTTTTTTTTTTTCTTCCCCCCCTTCCCCTCTCCCCTTCTCTTTCCCCTCCCTTCCCTCCTTTCCTTCTCCTTCCCTCTCTCCTTCACTCCTTCCCTCTTTCCACTCCCCTTCCCTGCTCTCCCTTTTTTTTTCTTTTTCTTTCCTCTCCCCTTTTTAAATAAAGAATTCCGTTTTCTATTCCATTCTATTCCTTTGGTTCTTTTATTCTTTTTTTTTTTCCTACCTCCCTTTCCCTATTGTATCTACTTCAACTCTTCTAAATACTCCTTTGCTTTTATTTCTGAGGTAAAGAACTTAACTTCTCCTCCCCAGATCACCTTTAGCCGTGCAGGATTATTTAGGTAGGCTTGAGCTTTTTTATCCTGAAAAGGTTTAATTAGCTGGCGCAGCCTCCAGCGCCTTTCAACAGTCGAGTGGCAAAAATCTGGGCGAACGAAGAACGAAATTTCATTCCTCGTTCGCCTAGACTCCGGCCTGGCCTTTTCAAAAACAGCCTGACGAAGCAGGAAATTGCCAAAAAAGATAAGGATTGCACGAGGGTAAGTCCCAGTTTTCTGCGGTTGTCTCAAGGTAAATGGCATACGGTGAGCCCGTTGAATTTCTTTGGCCCAATCCCAGCTAGCAAGCTCGGGCATAGTATCACGAAACAGATCTATTACAAAAGAGCACCTCCGAACAAGCAGATTGTGTCTCATGTAGACTACCATCTTTCAGTGCAGCCTGAGCAATTTGCTTAGCCCTCATGAAGATTAACCCTCCTTGGACAAGGAACCTAACAAGCATTTACAATGCAATAGGGTCTTGCATTTGCGAGAGTTTATGCTATTGGCATTGTAAATGACAATGCCTTTTATTTATTTGTTTATAAAACCAACACATCAATAAAAGGCATTGTAATCTGCAATGGCAATAGCTCAAACTCTAGTAAATGCGAGACCTATTGCATTGCAACTGCTTGTCTCGTTTCTAAACGCAATATAATGATAAAGCAGTTGTGCTTTGTTAACAGAAGGGGTATATATATATATATATATATATATATATATATATATATATATATATATATATATATATATATATATATATATATATATTGAATTTGGAATCCGGAGTATGACCCACTTGACGCTGCATACCTAACCAGGGAATGCTAATATAGCGAAGTTGCAGCGAAAAAGGAAGGGATTCAGAATGAGGAACTCCCCGTTCTGATCGTGCCGGAGCAAGGCATTGTCACAGGCTACTGGAAACACCAAGCATCTGCGAAGGTAACAACGATCACTTGACTGAGAACAAAAAGCCATTTCAACTTTGCCTTCACTTTTGAAACGAACTTTGTATTTCAAGTTGAACTAGGAACCATTATGATTCCAGTAGTGAAATTTTGATTACAAGTGCGAGGCATTGTGGGAACTGTATTCAAAAATGCCAGTCACGTGACTTTTTGAGTTTTAAAAGGTGCGCATTCACGCATGGGACATTGTTTGTTTCTCCTCCTGTGACCAAGGCATCATTGCTGAAACGCGTAAGGATTATGGAGAATACTTAGCGCTACCTTACCTTTGATTAAACGCTTTTCACTCCGATAATGGGCCTCGCTGTTGTTTTCTGAGGTTAATGGATGGGCGTCTCCGTGCCCATTGTTACGAGGCCGCCCTGTAGGATTGGGGGCTCCTGTGATCGGAGGTTTGCTTGTGAATATATATATATATATATCACCAATACTCGCCCACAATCCGTATACTTTCTGGAAAGACGAGGCGAACCCAGGTTCTGTGTTTCAAAGATTTAATCTGTAGCTGTTGTAAATAATGACTCTAATGGCCCTTCCACGCCAGGCCGTTGATGTTTCGCTATTGTGGCTGGGGCGTTGGGGACTTGAGGGATCCCTTAACACTGCTATTGTTTGGATGACGCCTGCCACTACATGCCCCCCCCTGGACACGGTATTTCCAGCGCTCATTGGAGTTATATTTATCCTGCTTTGGTACTTACCTGGATGTTACATTCTGGGAATTGTAGTCTTAGACATGACTGCAGCTGCTCCCAATGTAAATGTAAATGTAAATGTTGTAGACTTGTAAAGCGCACAGCTGCCCCAGCAACAGGGCGTCCCGGCGCTGTAGACCGCTGGGGAACCCGTCCTGGCTATCCCTGTGAGATGGTCCCTTTCTGGGTATCTCCAAGGTGAAACCAGGCATCTCCGGCGTCTGTGGGGGGCCGTTGTAGAGATGAGGCAAGCTTAATGCCCAGAGTTGCCGAGTGTGTTCCTGGTTAGAGTAGGTACCGAGGCGAGAATTATCGAGTCCGTTTTGACCCTGGTCCACGACCCTGCCGCGTCTGGAATTGAACCCTGGTCCCTGGCCGATTCTCTGCTTACGGGTCTGCCGCCTCTAACCAGTGAGCCACACCTCTCCATCAAGCAGGATCAGCTGAACACCGTAGAAATATCTAGAAGAGAAACGGCATCACTCAGTTGCAAGCAGCGTCTGAGGAAGGCTGTCATAGCCGAAATGCATTATGCTGCACAACGTTTGTGAATATAGGGCTTCTTCAATAATCACCGCTGTGTCCTTGGGTCACTTTTCATGAGTGGTCTTTCCTCGTGTATATATATATATATCTATATCTGTAGCTGTTGTAAATAATGACTCTAACGGCCCTTCCACGCCAGGCCGGTGAGATTTCAGCCCTGGTACAGATCAGTGGCTACGGAAATCTGCGTGGATAGGGACCTGATGACTTCCCCGCTTGCCATGCCTGATGGAAGGCGGCCACGTGCCCAGCTTCTGGTATGGTGAGTGATTTCTGTTGCTGAATGAAAGCTCAAGTGAGGACAGGGCCTCCTGCAGAACCCAGACCGTCTGAGAATGTATGTGGTTAGCAGGCGCCCTGAAATCAGGCTCAGCTCTGAGGCACGAATAGAAAAGGCAGGTTGACTACTTTATTTGTTTGAGATGCGGGCGTCTGTGTGAATAAAAATGCCTGTGATTGTGCAATCACTGAAGGACGGGGTGAACCAAGGGCAGGGCCGCTGGAATTACACAATTCTGCGTCTCCGGCGTTTTTACTTGTATAATCTTTCTGCTGCATTTGCCACATAATTCATCATCTGCTGCATTATTTGCAGATTTTAACTGTTTCCAACTCGAACAGATCAAAAGTTACTAAAAACCCAGCAGCACGTGATCCTGCGCATTAGAGGGCCATTCACAAAGGTTGACTGGTCATCTATAGCTGCTACTGTTGTATTTGATTATTTGTGTAACAAACAAGGTGAAATGTTTATCCAGACAGTGTTAACAAAGTGTAAAAATGGCACAAATTATGATCAAATACCATCACAAAATATGCCGCATAATTTATCGTTTCTTGCCGCATAATTTAGTCAACCCAGCCGCCTAATTTTGGTCCTCCTCTTCGGCATAATTCTGCTGGCTCTGACAGGGGCAACGGGTCGGCAGAGGAAGAAGATGACTCCCCTGTTCTCCTGTTGGATACATCGAAGGCCTCTTTTCACCGTCACACTTGCAGATCTCAGCAGCGCTCAGTGCCCCTGCTGTATTATTCACCTCTTCGCCATTTTCGGATTGAGACTTAAGCGTAGTTTGGCACTCATCTGCTCTTTGCAAGGGCGTTTTGCAGGTTTACTTTTTTTGTTATTGACTGCTTTTGGATAAATCATCGCCTCATAAACAGGCGTCCCACGCAATGGCTCCAGATGGAAATGGTCGCCTGCCAGCGTAAACTTGGACAGGAATATGGAACATCTTAGTTTGAAGCCATGGCGCGATAGACCTTTGACCACAGTTGGACGCTGCCCACAACTACTTTCGAGCTGCAGCAGATTTTCTTAGCCGGTACTGGAGCGCCATCTAGGGGAAACTCTAGGCAATAACATTATGTTCCGAATGAATCTTAACCGAAAGGCAGTTTTTTGCACACCAACCAAGCATCCAAGATTTTAATATTTTCCCAAATGTTAGAAATACTAAATGGACTACGAAAGTGGAAAACCAGAGTGTTCCAGAGTTCGTATGTCAGCACAGAGAATGACGGCCCCTGGGGGAAGTGAAGGTCGCAGACCGGTCTTCCCCCGGGGCTATTCGCGTGATGTCCGGAAGGACAAGGTGTGGGAGGGTTAGATGATTGGGGAAGGGGTGGGAGTTAGGAACGCATATAAGGTGTCCGGAGAGGAGGATTCGGCCTCTTCCTGACACCTTAGCACAACCGGGGGGATTAGACAGTGAAGTTTGTCCACCCACCCACCCTACAGGTTACATGGAGGGCTTGGGATTGGATCTGTTTTAGCGTGTCAGTATAGGGCAGGTTGCAGAGTAGCAGCGTTACGGTACTTTGAGGGGGTGGTGAGTCTCATACGGGCGGATCCACCCCTCGGGGGGGGGGGGGGGGGACGGTACACGGGTGACTGATAGCGGGGCGTGGAAGCAATGAAGGAGATTCAACAGAGGATGGTTGGTGGGCAAGTGAAGGTGAGAATGGGTAGAGGAAGGATGTTACCGAGTGAACGGGGAAGAGTCAAACTGGTGAGATGGTTTTGAGATGGTTTAAATGATTGCAACCTTGTCCTAATAAAATGGCTTTAAGTAACAGCGTGGAGTGTAGTTATTGCGCGAAGGGCCTCCACTCAAAGTAGGTCGCTTAAATATGGGAACATTCCACCTGCAAGCCCTTTCTAATCCTAAAATATGCATTGGTTTATAAAAGGACAGTCTCCCTCGAAGGGGGCTTAGCTTGCCTCCATATAGTGTTTTAAGGACCAAGTATAAGGCTTTAAACTCTATCCTATGGGAAATTGGCAGCCAATTTAGTCTTGCCAAACTAGGAGAGGTGGATTCTGGTTTCTTGATGTGTAAAATTAATCTGGCCACTGCTTTCTGGAATAAATACAACCTGCTCCATGCCCATCTGTGGTGCACATTGGCCTAGGGGTGGACAGATGTATTACAGGGACACAACATAGGATTCCTATGAAGTGAGTTTTAACCTCAGCTACAGAGGTCCAGCTGCACCCCTTTAGGGCATCAATATGAAGTCCAAAATTTAAGTCTGCAATTTTGTGAGGTGGCACCCTGGAGGAAAAGAAGGGGCCAGCTGATCTGAGACAAAATCAATGTGGCCAGGCTTTATAAGACTCCATGGTACAATCTACCCCATTAACTGGAAGCATCGAATCGGGTTAAGAGTGAAAATCCTTTTATTTTCTAAAAGGGATTAAATTCGAAAAAAGGAAATGTTTTCAGTGTTCTCTCAAGATAAATCATATCATTGAAAGATTTTGTTGTTCATTGCTTAATTCCTGGTACAGTTGTGAGTCTCGAGTTCAATCCAACTTCAGAATCCTACTGATTTCATACTTATAAACATCAATCTTGTTCTTTGTCCTGCTTGACGTTGTGCATGCTAATCTACTGTAGAATTTTAAGTGGACTTTGCTCTGCTGCAAAAACAGAGCCAGTTCGTTTTTTGCGTGTTCTGCCTGGTGGATAATGCAGAATGGCGCAAAAACATGTTCCACCTCTCCTTGTTACGCTAACATTTGTGTTCGAGAATAATTTACAGGAAATTGATCATGAAACTGAGACATGTATGTTTCATGTAAATGTTTTTACATGCATATGGTTTGTTAAAAAAAGAAATTCTGCTCATTGGTAACCCCTATCAAATTAAAAAAACACCAATTTAACTTATCTTGGTGCTTTTATGAGAAATAAAAAATAATGTTGTTTTTGAAAAAATATAGACAATTCTTTAATATTAAAAAGAAAAGATGATCTATAGGCTTCATTTCATATTATATCATTGCAGTATAAAAATGTGATAACTGTTTGCTGCATTGTTTTCTTTCTTTTATTTTCTCTGTATAGAAAACAGCAGTCGCTAAAAAGCGAAAACCAACATACCCCATTTTTAGGTCAAGCATTCAAGACCTCTTGTATATACTTTAGTATATACTTATAAGTGTGTGTACTTTGTGGGCTCTGGAGATCAGCCTTAGGACTTGTCTGCTTCCGTTTAGGGACTTTTTTCTGTTCAACTGCCTCTTTTTAACTGTCTTGATAGAAAACGACCAGTAGAGGTCAGTAAAATACCAGAATTGCTTTCTGCTGAGGGACTTTCTTTTTTAGGTCGAGCATTCAAGACCTGTTGTAATTTCTCATGTTGACTTAAAGCCACCCCCCTGCTTTTGATTTGCTTGTTTCAGTGTCCTTTAGAAATCCTTGCTTGCTAGTGGTCAGCCCTGCCTCTTTGTTCCTCCTTTTTCCCTTCTGTTCCTCCCATGCAGCAGGGGCGAAGTACTGTCTCATTTCGCTAGGGCTCTTTATGTGTTCTTGTGTGGATTATTTTTTCTCTTTGTTTCCTGGTCTGTTACTGTTTGCCTGTGTTCAGCTTTGAAGGCAAAGCTGCTTACATGTAAATATATAATTCCTCCCTCCCATCTCCTCTTAATGCCACAATTGTGTCAGTACTGCCTTCCTCTCTGTTCCTCCCGCTCTGTTGATTGTATTTATTCAGCCTTTTTCCACTTTTCGATGTCTACGGCAGTTGGGCTCGTTCTTGGTAGGATATTTGGTTCATTTTGGGCTTCCTTTTATAGAAGATTGGGCTTGTTTAAGTCGTTTGTGAAAAGGCATGAGTCATTGCAGCCGCTCCCACTCCTCCATGTGCTATTTCCCATTGCATTCAGAGGGTTCCTTGCAGCATGGGGAAGGCAATAGCTTCAGCCTCGATTTAAAATGTATCCATCACGGCACCCCAGCAGGAATAATGGCGGCGGCACCTTTCTTATGGTTAGTTGCATTGGCAAACACGGGTGCATGCCTTTTTTTCTCTTTATTTATTTTGGTTTCAGTCGCCGCACTAGCACTTTAACTATAAACACCTTAAGCTAAAGCGCGGTGCCATGATTGCTTCAAAAGTAAAGAAATAGAAAAACACTTTTTTTTAATCTGCTATAGACCTCCCCCATGCAAAACAAAATCTCCCCGGTTTTAGCACAGACAAAATTCTGGCTCCTACACAAAACGTACTGGACCCCGGCTCGCGTGGCGACCCTGGGCCTGAGGGATAATGACCAGTGCTGGAATTGCGACAAGGAAAAGGGGGACCTGGCACACCTTATCTACTACTGTCCCACAGTTAAAAAATTCTGGGAGAAGATTTTCACCTTCATAAATAAAATGTTAGGATGTACACTAAAAGCGGAATTTGCAACCCTAACCACTGCATTTATGACAACAGAGTTAGACTCACAACAGGACAGAGACCTACTGGATCTCCTACTAACAGCGGCAGTTAAAATAGTACTCACCAAATGGAAAGACACTTCCAAGGCAACCTTCAAGGGCTGGCTCAATTGGGTGACGTACCTTAGAGGCATTGACACAACTGCCCTACGAAACTCACCATGGAGACAACCCTGCAGGGGAATGTGGGCGTCCTTGGACAAGTTCCTAGACCCATACGATCCGCCTTGAATAGTACTAACAGAACGAAACATTCGGCTCGAAAAGCACACCCCCACTGGGTCAAGACACTATCGAGGAAAAAAATAAACTTCTGGTATGCTATCTCTTTTTCTCTCTACCTTAATTCCTATCCTTTCCCCTTTCACTCTCTCCTTTTCCCTTACTGTGACAGTGGATAGGGGGCAGTCAAGAATATATAATCTGAAACTGTACTACAGCTAACACAGCCAGTTCGGGCTGCCACCCTGTAACGACAAAGCGTTGACGATTACATGTTATATGTTGTAAAAACACAATAAAAAAAAATATTGAAATAAAAGTGCGGAGATTGTAACCAAAGTAAATAAAGAGAAAAAAAGTGCGTCCGCCATTTTTTTCTCTTTATTTAAATTGGTTTCAATCGCGGTACTCGTGCTTTGGCTGTGCACATCTCAAGCTAAAGCGCGGTTGCCTCGATTGCTTCAATTTCTTTACTTTTGAAGCAATCAGGGCACCCACGCTTTAGCTTAAGATGTTTACAGCTAGAGCACGAGTGCCATGACTGCATTGCAATTGCTTGTTTGTTTTACATCACTCTTCCTCAAGTAGTGCTCGAGCTAAATGTACGATGTATGTAGTAAATTGACAGAATATTAAAAAAACAAGAATGTTGCCTAACGAGCATGGTTTCTGTTAATTGGATCAAGACGGAAATATTTTTAAATTCTTGAAAGGTTGTGTCCTGGGATCTTGCACGCACACACAAAGGCAATCTACCTTTCAGTGACAAGAGAGGGAATCCCCGGCGAAGAAGTTACTGCACCCTGTCGTTTTCCCCCTCTGTGATTGTATCTCCCTATTCCAAGCTTTGCAGGGATAACTTGTGTCTTTGGTTTCACGATGTGGTCAAACTAGGTGCTGTTGCTCTTTCTGGGCATTTTTCCCCAGTGCAAATCCCTCCTGGTAATATTTGAAAGAATTTCAATAAAGAAAATTTCAGATCCACACTGCACTCCAAATGTCAGATTGGGTGCAAACACCATGCAAGATTTGAGAAATACATACCTTGAGAGAATGAGGTTGTAAGTTATAAAATACCACTGTATTTTGTGTTATAATTTACGGAATTAAGTACGTTAGGCGTTATATAAATGCAATTACAATACAATACATTGAAAGCCTCCTACGAATGATGACTATGCGGAATAAACGCGGACATTAGCATGTGGTTATGCACTACAGAGGCACAGACCGCTCTCTCTACAATGTAAGGGCTCTGAAATAGAGTTAAATCCTAAAAGCATGCTTCATGCAATTTGGATTAGCAGCAGGAAATCCTGGCGGGAACCCTGAGAACTGGCAGATGCTGATGACAGCAGAGATTGTGCTGTTTGTGCAGGGTCTATCCATTCCATTCGCAGTAGGGGCTATGCATTCTTTAAAACAAGAAAGGATAGAAGCATCTTCGAGCCCCTCTTTCTGGAGCTGTGCCAACTGATTGCTGTGGAATTATCTTCCGCCAAGCTCAGGACAACTGTGAAGCCAGAAAAAACAGGGGAAGTTGTTCTATAAACACAAGACGAGGGCAGAAATGATCTCAGCTGGATACCCCAGGCTCTTTATAGAATCTATGCACGCAAAACACACCCATTTGCTTCAGGTGAAATTCTAGAGTAACTGAGGTTGGAAAGTTTTTCATAGTATTCTGAGATCTGACAGATTCAGATCCCACTTTGAGAACCCGCCCCGAAAGTGGAGTAAAGACAAGCTTGAGTTGACACATAGTAGAAGCAGAAGCAACTGGTGAGCCATCACCAGGTGTTAGAATGGGTCAACACGGTGCATTATAAATACCCAGAAACTGAAATCCCTGGTGCCTCCTTTCCCTGGGAGTCTTCAGGGACATCTAAGACTGCACAGTGTGTCCCTGCACTAACAATACTGTGGAGAAGTGACGGCATGACGTCATGCCAGGTGAGCGCTGTAGGGGAAGAGAAATCCTTTAAAGAGAGTCATTTTCTCCCTGGATTTCCCTTGTCTTTTTGGAACTCAGGAGCAGCAACATTGTCGTGGTGTCACCAGGGCTTTAAGTGGAAGCTTTTTCAATATTATATACAAGCCATACTTGCTGCTTATTTATCTTATGCAACTGACAATCATTGACAAAGCCAATAGTCCTGAGTTGTTGTAGGTATGATGTTACTTGTATCATATATCTGGATGCAATGACAGAAACAGCAAAAAACAATTCGGGGGCACACAATGCTGAGGACAGATTTTTAGTTTACGTGTTTTTAAGCCACGCCTTTAATTACATTGGCCACGCCCCTTTGAGAGACCCCCCCCCCCCAGTTTTTTCATCCCACTTAAAGCCCTGGTTGGCAGAGTGGGACGAAAGGTTTGTGTATTAAATAGGGAGCTGTTATATTTTAGTGTGATTGTGGCCTTTCAAGTGGGCTCTCAACGATACGGACCAAGGTTCTCAACACATTGTGAGCGTGCAGGCAGCAAGAGATCTGACGCAAACCACGGAACATGCAGGCAGCAAGAGATCTGACGCAAACCACGGAACATAGCTAGGATCGGGTCCCTAGGAACAAGTGGTAGTTTGTATTGTTTTAAGAAAATGTGTCATAAATTCAAGCCCTAAACACGAGGCAGCAGCTGCTTACAGATTCCTTCATGTAGATCAGCAGCAGAAAAGTGGCTTCTAAAGCATTGCACCTGTGAAGCCTTGTATGAAGATCGTCAATCGGAAAAATAACTGCAGAACATAATAGTAAATCTGACAAAAAATGAAAAAAAGGAGACATCGAAGACTCATGAACTTATCTGCTGTTGTGAACCCTGGAAAAACGTGCAGTTTTTATAGGAAGCATGTAGGGGTCAAGAGGGGTATTCGTTGAAGGTCACATTTCATCAGTTGCGCCAAATAAATACCAGACCCTTCTCTGGGTCATCCATAAGAAGGGTTTTAGCGGTTAAGGGATACGTTTAAACCAAATTATACAGGTGGCATTTGTCACAGCATGGTAGGAGCTTGGAGGGGGCTGGGTGGTTACCCCAAAGGGTGTTCTATAAATCTAGATGAAAGCAGTCCATTAACATGGTCCAAAATATCCTAAAAACACTTTACAGGAGGGGGTATATTTTGGGAGGAACCATAGAAAATAGTGCATTTTATCACACAATAATCTGAAAGCTTCATAAACGAGCATTTGCAATGCAATAGGTTTCACATTTGTGAGAGGTTAAGCTATTGACATTTCGAATAACAGTGCCTTTTATTTATCTGTTTTGAAATCCAACACATAAATAAAAGGCATTGTCATTTACAATGCCAATAGCTCAAACTCTCGCAAATGCGAGACCTATTGTATTACAAATGCTTGTTTTATTTTTCTGGCAACTGCCTCCATTTAATTTTTTTGATAGAAAACGACCAGCAGAGGTCATTAAAATACCAGAGTCACTTTAACATTCTCTAGATTGCAGGCACAGGGTCAAGACTGATTTGCATATAGCAGGGTCTGAACTGAGGTGGCGAAGTGAGCTAAAGAATGATGATGGATTCAACCCAGATCTGTGAATGGGGGTGAGTGTCTGAAAAGTTTCAGCCCTCCGTCCATCATCTCCTTGTGTTTGCTTTGTTCTCCCTAAGTTGGCAGGGTATGCCCAGGCATGGGTCCTTTGCTCACTTTGCCACTGGATTCAAGCTAGCCTGGCTGATGAAGGGTGTTGCCCAGACACCGGTCCCAGGATGCTGGATTCAAGCTAGCCTGGCTGATGAAGGGTGTTGCCCAGACACCGGTCCCAGGATGCTTGTTTCCGGTTCAGGGAAGACCTGGCTTGGCAGTTCAGGCTGGACTGTTCTCATGAGGCACAGGGTCAAGACTGATTTGCATATAGCTGGGTCTGAACTGAGGTGGCGAAGTGAGCTAAAGAATGATGATGGATTCAACCCAGATCTGTGACTGGGGGTGAGTGTCTGAAAAGTTTCAGCGCTCCGTCCATCATCTCCTTGTGTTTCCATAGAAATTGTCTTCCACAACCACACGTTGACAAGAATATTTTTTTCAAATCTTGTATTTTCAGTGATATGACCACTGAAGGCCCTGATTTTATATTAAAAACAGAGCTTTGGACTACACCATTTCCTGCTGAAAGGCAATATTTCTCTCCATGTGTTCCCATACCTTGCGTGTCACGCAATTTGGTGCTTAATTTCTCTCCATGTTAAAGGACAGTAGAAGTTTCAGCACCCAGGCTAATGTGCTGCATAGCTAAATACATATAAGGTCCCAAAGGCGAGACCGAATGCATTGCAAATGCTTGTTATTATTGAGATCAAGCCCCGTGTGCCTAGCTCTTGAAACTGAATTTGAAAGGTGTATCGGGTCTGGTGCCCCTTTTTAAACTTTTTGCCAAAGCCTAGGCAGTTATTCACAGGGCGTGCATTAATGAAACAAATGTTGGTACTACTGTCTCACTGAAGAATTGCAGTCCCACCGACAATATTGTTATTCTTTTTTAATTTACGTAAGCCACTATTTATAAGGATAAACCAAATTAAAGTAAGGATTTCTTGTTGTATGCTGCCATCCAGTGACCAGCTGAAGAGTTGCAATGCCCCTTGACGCTACATATCTAGCATAGGTGCTGGAAGTAGCAGTGCCGGGGTGCTGATTCAGCCCCTAAATAGCCATAATAGAGTTAAGAAAGTGAATGAGAAATAAAGATGCCTTTAAAATTTGTTTTAATTTGATCTGCGTTCAAGGGCAGATGTCAAATGTCAGGATATATCTTCTGCCAAATTGCAGCTTATTCTTTTAACACAAGATTGGTATTTAATTTTCTTTCTTAAAGTTAGAGGATTTTTTAAGTGAACTTTCTGACGTTCTTGCTGGGGTACACTAAGTGGGAAAGGGAAAGGTGTAGGATGTCACAGAAAGATTCAGGTACCTGTAAATGAACTGTACAAAATATTCAACGTGTAAAAACAGGTTTGAAAGCACAAATGCAGCACATTTGTTTGGTAGTTCTGAGGTATGATGAAATTAAAATTTTAGTCGGGTGGAAACAAATCAAGGATCTTTATTTGCTGATGCCCAAATGATAAATATTCGAGAAACCCAATTTCCGCATATCAGTGCTTGTGCACTGTATAGTTTAATCAGTACAACTGCATTTCTATGCAAACACGGTGGCAATTTCAGTGGTAAATGTGCTGCCTGTAAATGACAGAGTTCTACCACATCATGGTTTAGTAATGTATATGCGCAGTGTGCTCCACAGTACTCCACAGGCTACACACCACAACCCCCTACCACTTTCTTGCTAAAAGGGCGCAGCTCATGTGCTACAGTTTTTCTTGGTCTGACGCTTGGGTTTTTCACAATCCCTCTGACTTCAGTGATGTAACAATGACGGCAGCACCCTACTCTGTAAATTGTTCCAACACCACTGAGCTGCACCATTGGGTGACCAGGTTTTCAAACTCAAAAACTGGGATATTCAACAAACATCGAAACAGGACTACGATTTTGCATTGACCAAGTGAAACCGAATGACTGAACTGACATTGTTCACCAACACGTAAACCAGAGACACTGAGGGGCTAAGGGATAATTCGCTGCAGCCTTTGAAGACGGTATCATCAGTGTCAATTAAATTAGGTGCTTATAAGGGCTGCTACCTAATCTTGCAGCAGAACACATCAAAGAATGCCTCCTTCTGCTTTTCATCAACTCTCTCTGAAAACCGGAACATGTGCTAAATTTACTAAATTTTGCCATGACATATGGTGACAAGCTAGGACTTAAGCAACAAATGCCGGACATCTCATCACACTATGCCTTGATCAGTTACTGGTAATCTCCATTACGCCAATTGCTCCTCCTCCTTGTAAGTTTCTACAGAGGAGTTGTTCTACCCAAAAGAAGGTCAAATAGTAAATTAAAAAGCCCCCCCCAAAAACAATTATACTGGTTCCACCTTTGAGAAGCACGTCCTAGAAAAGTCTGTGCCTGCTGCAAGCATGCCCTGAAACAACAAGCTCCAACTATTGACCGCAATGATGCAGTCCACCATGGAGCATCGTAACGATGCATGACCAAGGAAAAGTGGGAATTGGTGTTTGGGAGACTATCTTTAAGTAGGTATGAATCCCCTGTCTCTCTTCATCTCCACAATATTAAAGCAAGAGTGTGTAGCGAGCCCAGTATGGATGCTGAAAGTAAATAGGGCAGTGTAATGCCCTCCTCCTACTGCCCCAACCAAGTTAGTCTATCAGAGGCAGGTTTCCATCAAAAGAGCCAGTGGGGGCTCCATAAATGGAAAGCTGGCTCTCTTCCCAACCCTAAATAGGGGCGGTGCAACATTAGTTTGGCAGAGGGGGTAATCTTATACGTTTGTGATGGAGTACCTGTCCATCAAACTATAAATCACCCCGGACTCTTGACAGTTCTTGCCAAGACCAATAGAGAAGGAGTTTGAAGACCTTGCATAGATTGTCACTATTGAACCACCAGCAAAGTGAGTGTGCTAAGTATTTGGGGGTCACAATGGGTAGGCTACAGTATGGACAGTCCAGTCTAGTGGGTTGCCATGTTCCCAGGGTTTGAAGTGCTACTTGGAATATGGAGAAATGCATAGGTGGACATGCCCCCATGTGAATGTAGTGAGTGCATGCGGAGTCCACACGCTGACTAAGAAGAACCCTCCTGCATCTCAATAATTTAACTGTCCTGGGAGTATGGTCAAAAGCATCCCCACACCACTGTCAAAAAGAACTCGAATGATTTTCTTGTTTTAGCTTGGGAATAATTTAGCTCCTTTGAGTTCAGTTTTGATCTGAAAGAAGAAAGGATGGGACAGACCTGGCTGATATGCAACTGAGACAGCTGGACAGATTAAGAGTGAGTCAGCCAGGCATCCAGGCACGGTGAACTATCCTGCACACCACCACCAGGAATCTGTGAGAGACACTAGATGACCCAGAACTTTTGTAAAGAAAGTAGAATTCCATCTCATCTCCTAGGGCAGGACCTGGAATGAGTATTATCCGGCGGTGACTGTGAATTTATGATTCCTCAGCTGTAGAGGCAGAAATGATCTTGGAAAGTAGGCATCCTCCCGGCCTCAGGACGAGATTTAGGGCCTGATTTGGCAGAAAAGATACTATGGCACAGCAGCGATGGAGTATCATGTCCCCTGTACTAAGGGTCCGCGTGCCTCACTTAGAGTCGAGTGGGCCTTCAGCATGTCAGTGGTGGAGACTTCTCCATCTCTCTGCTGCTGGCATACACCTCCAGCAGCCTGGCGGATTAAGGAGGTTCGGCCATTTAAATGGCCGCCCAATTTAGAATGGATGGTCAAATGGCCAGTACTTAAGGTCTTTCACCGTCAGGTAAAACTTGGTGGTAAGGGGCAATGAAAACATGTAAATGACCCCATGGCATGGGAGAAGACTTCCAGGGTGAGGTCTTAAGTTTTTTTTCTCTAAAGATTTTGTTTTTGAAAAAGAAAAAAAATGAAAGCAGGCCGTATGGCTCCACAATGTTGACAGCCGTACGTCCAACTTTCAATGCATTGACATAAGCTGCAATGACCGAGGTTCCTGTTAATGTAAGAGATATCTGCTGGACAGGTGGATATCTCTAAATACGGCAGCCAGGTACTACATCATGGAGTTGGACTATTTTAATGCATCACTGTGGTAAAGTAAAGTCTGTCTGCTGCACTCTAAATCAGCCCTGAAATCTCTAGAGTTCACTATAAAAACAAGCATTTGCAATGCAATAGGTCTCGCAATCGTTAGAGCTATTGGCTTTGTCAGGCGAGGGGAGATTGTCGATCCCCGCAGCTACGGCGTGGACAGAGCGGACTCAGCGGGCGGCGCTTCCTACACCCATCTACACTGCCGCTCTTGGTTGGCGTCTCGGATAGACAAGTAAGGATGGCGGCAAGAGCGGGGTGGGTAGCTAAGAACAAAAATCCCTTGATGCCCGCCGTTGACAGCACAAATCTAGGAATATCTTGTCAGAAGAAACTAGACTCTTCAGTAATGAAAGGCAAATCCGGGGCACAGAAGGGGGAGAATGTTGAAGATACTAACAAAGGCCCTGGAGAAAGTGGGAATGTAAATACAGTAAATACTGGGGCCGTTAAAAAGAAAATAACTACTAATTCCCATAAAGAAATCGATTGCTCTCAGCCATTGATAACTAGTAGCTTTCTGACCACGAATATCACAACTGGGGAGGGAGATGACTTTTTACATCCAGAGGAACTCCCTAGTGCAGCTACCTCCGTTATTTCAGTGCCGGGACATATAGAACTTGAATGTGAGAGTGAAGTACTCCCTTTGGACACCCCCCACCCCGCAGCCAATGGTAAGGGTAACTTAACAACTGATCTGGTTTCTTCTGTACTGCGGGGGGACGCAATTCCCTTCGAGGGATCAAAGGGTCGTGCAGAGGGGCGTTCAAACGCTGTCCTTTCTCCTCAAGCCACACATAATATATGGAAGGATTGTTTGCTGAAAACACCTGATAATCAGGATCAATTTTTCTCCCTAACTGAAGAATCTGAGCTGTCGGACATTAGTATCTCTCTATCTAGCGGTGAAGAGCAGAGCAAGTGGTATAGCAGCTCAAATACTGATCCGCAGAAAATTAAACTGGCTGCTAAAAAGCTTCAGAAGAAGAGAAACAGAGACCGTTGTAAAAAGCATGATGGAATGGAGGCAACAGGTGAAATCAGTGGTACTGATTTGAAATGGGATTACAACGACACTTCACTTACCGTTATCTCTAATGTCGCGACCGCATCGGGGGGCGATCAAACAATTACGGACTCTACCACTGGCCAAGTGAGAGTACATGTCCCCCAAAAAGCTGAACCGGCTTTAATAGATATTTTGCAGTCTATTAAGGGCTTCCAGGCAGAAGTTAAAGCCGATAGTCGTAGATCCCGCCAGGCAGCAAAGAAACTCCAAGGGGCAGTCAGGAAAGTGGGCAAAACCTGTGCTGAAATTGCTGATCGTATGGCCTCAGTTGAAGTTAGAACGGATCAACTCAAGCAGGATGTCTCTTCATTGAAGACTAAGTCGAAGGAGCACGAGGGGATCGTTAAGGATTTGATGTGGAAGCTGAAAGAACAGGAAAACCGTCAGAGACGGAATAACCTCAGTTTTCTCGGGATTCCGGAGGGGGCCGAAAAAAAGGATCCCAGGAAATTCATGATCTCACTTCTCAAAGGCTCGTTTCCTGAACTACAATCCTGGGATTGGGACAAGGAAATCCAAAGAGCCCACCGGTTTCCTTTGACTCTTGGGAAACGTACTTCGGCACCCCAACAGCATCCTCGAGCTATGCTGCTATTCTTTGGAAATTTTCTGCTGCGGCAAGCACTCTACGACCTGGCCAGACCTACAAGCAAACGGACATATGATGGAATAACTTTCTTTACGAGGCCGGATTTTGCTCATGCCACCGTGGAGCGCAGATGGAGAATGCGGCAGCTTATCGACCCCTTCTTAAAACTCGGGGCCATGGTATACCTTCAAAATCCAGCCAGATTGAAAGTTGTCCATTTAGGGACTACCCATAGTTTTGTATCGGAAATACAGGCGAAAGAGTATCTAGAGGAAATCTCGGGACACAAGTAAAAAAAAAATAAGTCAAAAAGTAAAAAGTTTAAAAAGTGTGTAGTATCCAGAAAAAAAAGGAAATTGAGTAATAGAGATGCTCTGTTTCTCTGGTATTATACCTACTCTGATACGATAAATCGGTTGCGACACGGTATGTTGAGGCTATAAACAATATGTAAGGGATTTTCTGTGAAAGTAAGCCCTGTGTTAGGGTACCTGTTGTTTTCTTGGTTTTTGATTTTTGCATATTTAAAGGTTATTTGATAATGGGGAAAAATCAGCGGGCACTCAGGGGGCTGTGTTCGTCGGATGTCACATCCCTGGCCACGTGATGGCCAGGTAACCTCCATTAATGGTAGAGCTATTGGCTTTGTAAATGAGTTTTTTTTATCTGTTTGTTTTGGTTTAGAGTGTAGTGGATGTATGAATAGAGACAGAGCTGCAGTAGTGCATAGAGGACTTAGAATGAGGAATTACTACTGGGACCAGAGAAGCAGCTGCTGCACTGTTTAGCGGATTTACAATGAGGAATTGCTAATGAGACCAAAAAAGCAGGTAGCAGCACTGTGTAGAGGAGTTAGAATGAGGAATTACCGACAGGACCAGAGAAGCAGCTAAAACTAATGAATAACAGAAAAGCTCACCCTTAGACCAGAAATCCAGCTGTTAAGACCTCGACCACTGGCAGATAGTGGAAAACACTGAAACAAACTACTAAAGGCACAGAGAAGCAGGCCCAGTGATTATATTGCATTTGTTAATGAGGAGTTATCTGTGATGAGGTTAAGAAACCTGTCTTACTTTATGACAAACACCCTTAGTTTATATGCAGCTGGGCCAGGGCTGGAGGCTCGTCACCTACAACAGGTAGAGAGAGGTCTGGGATGCTGAGACCGGGGAGGGAGAAAAGAAGAGCGCAGACTAAAGAGGTGGGGGAGGGGTAACAGGCAGGAGCAAGAAGAGGGAGCAGGGAGATAAGAGGCAGTTGTGTTGAGTGCATTCGCAGGGGGTAGAAGTGTGTGTATAGGAGAGATGTATCAGCTGGGGTAGAGAGGCTGCAGGAAACATGGGGCTGTGTCGCCTAAGAGGCAGGGAGGACTTGAAGAAAGAAAGAGACAAAAACAAAGGGCCACCAGGGGGAGAGAGGCTGCGGAAACATGGGGCTGTGGAACGGTAGGCAGGGGGGATTTGAGAAGACAGCAAGGGGCCATGTAGCCGCCTGGGGGGGAAAGAGGCTTCAGGGGCTGAGAGAGCGGAAGAGGATGGCAAGGGGCCATGAGGGGTAGAGTAGGCTACAAGACGGAGGACAAGTTGATGTGGAGGTTGGTTGGATGAGAGAAAGAAAAACACACAAACGGCGAGCCTGCAAATAAGACACCAAACATTGTAGAAGTGGAAGTGAGGGTGGAGGTTACTATGTTAGAGATTAAAGATGAGAGCAGCCAGGTTAGATATTGAGACAGGGACGAAACATGTTTTAAACTACAGAGAATAAGTTAAACACAAGAGGCGTTATGTGCTTACCTCCAGACATGTGTAACAATAGATTTATGTGGGCCAGGGCTTAATGATTCAAGTGTTTTAGGTAATGATGGCGTGGAGGGACAGGTTTTTGAATCAATTTTGACATAAATGAGCAAACCTTATAGTTTATTCAGCAGCTGAAGATTGATATATATTTTTGTGTTACTGCTTTAAATCTGGTGCTCAACATAATAGCAGAACAAGTAGTGTGGCAACACACACAAACAAATACAATTAAAAATAATGGCAAAAATACAATGGAGTATGTATACAAGGAAAAAGCAATTACGTAAAGCGATGCAATTTGCATTATGCTTTAGACTAAATCCGGCACTACCTTAGTGTTTGCACTCGCAGCATTTGCGTTTGAGGGCAGAAGCAGCAACGGACATGACCTCTGTTTAAAGAAAAAGCTGCTTTTTTGACGGAGGGTGGTGGGAGGGCGGAAGTAAATACGGGAGCAAAGCCATTAAAAAAAAGTCTCCTTACTCATCTCCCTAATGCTGCCACCTGTTTTAAACACCCACTGCTTTCCTTTCATAAGTTCGTGCGGAGCCTGCATTTGTGTTGGAGGGTGGTAGCAACGACGAGAGCAAAGCCTACATTTATTTTTTTTAAAGTCACCAAACTGCGCTCCATAGTGTAGCCACCTCCATTAAACACCCGGTGCTCACCTTTAATACATTTCTTCTTGGCCTGCCTTTGTGTCTAGACTGCAAAAGCAACATTGGTAGCAAATTAACCAATTTGTTTTTAAAAAAACGTCACTGCACTCAGCTCCGTAGTGCAGCCACCTACATGAATCACCCGCTGCTCCCCTTTAATAAGTTTCTGCGGAGCCTGCGTCTGTGTCGGAGGGTGGTGGGAGGGTGGCAGGAAAGAAGAGAATAGAGCAACAATTTTTTTTTTTAAGTCAGCACACTCCGCTCTAAAGTACATCCACCTACCTGAAACACTCGCTGCTTGCCTGCTATAAGTCTCTGCAGAGCTTCAAACAAGCCAATCAGTTTGTTTTCTAGAGATCACGGACTGCGGGCAGTCTACACTGTAATATGTAAAGGAAATCGGCGATGCTTCAAAATGCAGCTGCCTCAAAAGGACGGGCCATCAGGACCTTTCCACTTGGGATTCATATCTTAGCATCACCTGACAAGCTATATGGCGAGGAATAAAACGACTAATGTGTATTCTGTGTGCAAAACGTTGCACATTGTGGTGATAGTCTTTACCGTGAAAACATATGCGTAAACTGTAAAGCTTCCTTTTCCTGAAATGGGACAGACACATCCAACGACACGCTGCTTCGTACAGAACTTCATGAACATTTTTTAACCTGGAGGTGTCACAGCAACAGTGAAGTGAAAACAGGCAAAGCCAACACCACTGCACTAACTTGTAGAAACTGTTTGAAGAACATGACACTCCTGCTGGTAATTTAACATGGGCGCGTAAAGATGGTGATGCAAAAAAAAAAAGAAAACTGTTACATTTGCCGAAAAAAAAGAAAACTGTTACATTTGCCGAATTCATAATAAGTTGGCATGAAGGGCTAATGGTGATGACAAAGCAGGCTTACCTTCATCTGGTCGCTGCCTCTAGCGCGAGACAAGCGCTATTCCCGCTCGCAGATTTTGGTGATAAGGCGCTCCAGAGTCACGTGCTTTCTGAAAATCGACATTGCTGAGTGGAACCCGCTGCATGTGCACTCCCAGGACACAGCACCAAACGCAAGCTCGTCTAAGGTTCAGTTATGGATGACGAGTGCAGCGGAGACTGCGCGTGACTGCATGAAACTCTGTCCCCATCTGGCACGTGCGCCCCTTCTCCCCTCAGGAAACGCGTCTCTGCCCCTATCTTTAGGTCAGGCGGCCTCACCTTCGCTCTGCTCTTATCTGGGTTACTTTTCCAAACAAGCGTCTGCTACACTTCTCAGGTAGGAACAGACTGCAACAGTCTTTCGCGCACTGAAAGGTGGAATAAAAATAAATCCTTCAAACCTGAGGCACGAGTCATCAGCTGGGAAGAACTGTTTATCTGCGGCAGCCAGCAGTGTATTTCAGGAAGCACAATTACATGTATCATAACAATGCTGCTGGCAGGGAAAAGAGAGCTTGTCCGTTCCCTGGCGCCCAGGCCTGCGGGGTCGCGCTGCAGCTCGTCAGCAGAAAGCGTGCCCATATACAAGTCCGAATGGGCGGGGCCTAAAGGAGAAAGGGAGGGAGTCAAAAAGCCTCACAACAAATCAAATGCGAGCGTTTCATATAAAGTATGACGCGCGTGAATGAAAAGCAGAGGCGGAGCTTCCACCCCACTTCCAAAGCAACCCGACAACAACAGATCTCGCAGAGCGAGCAGCGCATGCGCTGCGATGCTAGGCGAGACCTAATGATTTCCGACAGACACCCAATCCAGAAGGAGGTGGTCACATGGCATGGCTTGAACCCTTTTCAGACTATGATTGGATAAAAGGTTCCCCTTATCTTGAGATCCAGAAAAAGGCCTGAAAAGAGACACAAGTCACATGGTTGCATTACTCTTTGGTCGGTACACAATCCGGTGCTGCAATGTTAGCCTTTCCTTCAGATCCCTGGCCAATAAGTTTGGCACAGACTTGAATCCAGAAAGATATGGGCGAATTCTAGGCTAGGATATAAGTGGCTTGGACTATTCCTAAAACCCAATTGATGGAAAAAACCTTTTTGCCAGAACCGAGAAAAAGCACGTTATCACTCCAAGGTTATTTAGTATCGCCTGCATGAAGGACCATCTCCGCAAGTCATAAAGGCACATTTCTCTTCTCCTGAACACTACTAGATTGATAAGAGCTTACTCTGTGCCCCCTGACTAGAGGAAGCAAGATGTAGAGTGAACCTGGGACCAGGAGATTTTGGGAGGGAGCTACAGAAAACTTTGAACCTTCTGCGGCCTGCTTCACTAATTTAGCCATCTCTCTCCCAAGAGCTTCCCATAACATAAATTCTCAGACAAAGAGTTTTTCTGCAATGTATCCGCCTTCTAGGACCTCTTTAGTACTATCTCTCTTTGTCAACTTGAGAGCCCACTAGGAAGGCAACTGATTTAAATCCATCAAAAGCCCCATCACTGTCACTCCCAATTGCCTATCCATCACCTTTACAATAGGACCCCGCCTTCCCCTATAGCAGTGGAAGTGGTACCAGGAAATCATGAGGCAAGTACTGTGTCATATAGTCAGGATGAGTCCCAACTCATCAAAAATTAAACGTTGAGTATTTATACATCTGTTGCCTGTTTTAGGCGTTTATTGCCCACCTTCGTAAAAGATTGCTCCCATGTAACATGGGCCATCCCTGGGTCAGAACACAGTTGCTCAGAATTCCAAACGTCTATGAATTCCAAATGTGTTCATTTCAAGGGAAGGATCTTCCATGGTGACTCACTATAGCTTGCGGTGTATGCGGTGTATGCGGTAAGCTTAAAGTGAGCTTCATCTTTAGGGATGCAAACATCAGAATGAGGATGGGATCTTCACTAATGAGGAGTTCTAGAATGGGCATGTGTGGAAGGGAACCTAGAGCGCGGGACCAGTCAGAGATGAAACGGATGGCTGAGGCTTTATGTGATGAATGAACTCGTTTCCTAATTCAAACCTGCCTACAGTCCTTTTTTTGGATGGCAAGCTACTAATAGTATCACTCTGATGTTTCTCTGATAGCACATTCTGAAACAGTTTTGCAATTCCCTAAAGCTTTAGGATATCCTTCTATCTCCACCAAGCCTCTAGGATACTCATCATAAACCATTGAGGCACCCTAGTACTCTCTAAAGTCTGCCATTTTTCAATATTTTATCTGGAAAAAATCATTCCCCATGACTTGCAACTGTCTATGAGATGTACAAGTCATTTTCCTTCCTCTTGGTCTATCTTTGTCATTCTAAGGTCATCCACAGATAGGACCCTCCTGCTCCTGTTATGTTTCTCTACTAACTCACTGTATCTTCAAGCTGCAATAAACGCCTGTGAAAGTAATGCTGTAAATAACCATTGCTTCAAAACTGATTTGATAATAGAGCCTAACACATCACACATCCTGTTGAGAGTATGTCGATTGCCCGTTGGTTAGTTGAGTTTGTTTCTTACCCGGCCTTATCCCTGTGTGCCACTAAATAGGACTATGAGTGGGATCAGGCACCACTCCAAGGTCGATGACATACTGCTGTAAGACGACTCCTGATCCGAGCGTGCCAATAACCACTTTCTAACTAAATGACTGATTCAGAGTTTGGAGGAGAGGGTACTCCACCACAAACCTGTCTGTCAAACCATTGATCCGCCCACTCTATTATGAGTCCGGTGGACTGTCCTCTTAACCATCCGTCATCAGAACCATTACTTCAACATACTGTCAAAGTAAAGATATCATAATACCCGTCCGATTTAGAGAGGGTGGTCTGATGTATTCTTTTTGCATGTCTGACACTGCCAGGAAAACTCCCGGGGTCGTTCGGAGGTCATTAGGTTTTTGTTTTTCAGTAACAAACTTCTGCTTTGAGAGTTTGTCTTTGAAAAACAAAAAGCTTTGGTGCACAGCTGTTTTACGGGAGGAACAGAGGTCACCACTGGACCAGAGTTGATCTCCAAATATGGTGGATATCTATCTATCAGGGTGGTGAATGTAATGTCCTCTTCCACCCTGACGGACAGAGTACAGATCGCCAATGTCTAGATCACTCTTCTTAAGTGAGTGCTTTGTGTACACACCCAAAGATGTGGCCATCTTCTTGAAAATGTTGTCCCAACCTCAGTTATGAACCTTTGTGCCTCTGCTGTGGTATACCGCCCCAAGATCCCTAGCCTTTGGTAAAACTTGCCATGTGCCACCACTTCATCCCTAAAGGTTCTGCGAGTCTTCACTTGAGGGCGTGCTCCCCCAGATCTTGTGTCAGCCACTTTATTGTTGACGACTTCTGCATGCCCTGCTTGAAATTCAATGTTCCCTTGCAAGCATCCTTGATCCAATTTCTCTAACAAACTCAGTAAAACAGAGCATTTTGAACCTTGCGTATTGATTGCATGGGTATGTACCACGTTAAAACAAAAAAATGATTTTTTTGCCTGCACTTTGGGCCAGCTGCTAGAGTGCCAACAACATGGGGAACATTTAGAGAATGTTATGTTTGCCCTTAGGCAGTGCCTAGTCCATGCTCCATCCACAAAGCTGTTGCACTTTTTCATGACAAAAATCTTGATCATGCTGGCTAATTGGTTCACAAACTACAGATGGTTTAGAAATTTATAACCAGACTTTGTCTTTGTCTTCAACATAGAAACCTTTTAAGCCTGCACTTTCATGACTTCATTCATTGCCATTTAAGGAGTGCATAGTTCTCATATCAATGTGTTTGATTCACAAAGCCATGTTCAATCCTAGATCTACGTATTTTAGTCGTTGGTTTCATTGGATGCAACTCTGCCGGGTTCTGAGATCTAAAGATTAATTTCTTCTTGAAGTTCCAAGAGTTTGATTGAAAACATTGGAGGCTCGGCCTTCTCAGTGGCTGCTGCCACAAGATGGAACAGGTTACCTCTGTTCCTCCGGCAGGAATCAAACTTTACCTAAATTCCACGAACTTTTGAAAGCTTGGTTGTTCTACTTGATCTAATTTACTTTTCTCTTTCCATTCTTTCTGCTTCTGGCTCTCCATTGGATGGCTCCGGTAATTGTTTTTTAAGCGCCAAAATTCCTCATTTGGGTGAATGTTTCCACTCTATCAGTAAGACGTATGTAATTAAATAAATAATAAATTATAATAAATTACCGCCAAGTCTTTCCTACCTCAAGCATTTAGGAATAGCTAGAACCGCACATTCCAACACAAGCTGATTATGCAAATGAGGGAGCCTCTGATGTTATACAAAAATGTCAAGCTCATTATCAGGTTTGCCTTTAAAATAAACAACAGACAAAAGAGGCTTCTGGGGATGCACACCCTTTTTTAACCAAATGAGCAATTCATTATTATTAATTAATATTAATCCTTTAAGTCCTTGGGCCATTTCTAAAATGTTGCAACATGCGCTGAGCAGCCTCCTTCAATGCCACCTAGCGCTGCCAGTATCCATCTTCATATAGTCCAATAACATTAGAAAAAACATTTATTTGACTATAATCGGAGTATGATTTATTCCATGAAAAATCGCACATCATCCATGACAGTTCACAATCACTTCTTTGAGATATTTAACCCAGTGCTTTAAATGGAACTATGGAAGTGCAGGTACTCACTTTTTAGAGTACCTGCTTGCTCCAAGGGCCTCCCCCATTAAATGTATTGCAGCACTGCTGAGTAGTGCCGGTACTCTCCTTTTCAGATTATAGAAGTGCAGATACTCAGTACCCTACATTACCTGCCAATTTGAAGTCCTGGTTAACCTCATTTTTTTGTACAAACATTGTATGTACAATATTGTTCTCTGAATGCGTTTCGGACCTTACCGTGTCCATCTTCAGGTGATATAGTAATTTAGTGTAGTGTTATTAATTGGGTGCACAAGCACACTAGATATACTGTACAATGTTATTTGTGCTGGGTGTTTTTGAGACTGCTAAAAGGTTTTGGATCAGAACTATCCTGTGAGAGCATCTTTGTGTGATCTGGTAAAATTGAGTCTGACAAAAAGGGGTGTTTGCGCCAGAATCGGAATTGCAACACTTGCAAAATGTATGCCTACACAAATGTCATAAAACCTGGTGGAATTTGTGCAGGGAAAACTTAAGATTCCAAGTTTTGCAGTTGTAATGAAGAAAACATATCCTATGACCATATTATGACATTCTGAAATTGTAACTAAGAATAAGGGGCTGATGCCGCAACAGTATAAAACTGACCCTCCGGTAGCTTATTGCGGCCCCAAGAGATGTAGTCTACAGAATGAAGGCCAGGGGCCTCGATTACGAGTGGTGAGTACAATTGCAGTCCTGTGCTAGACTTTGTTTGCTCAGGAGTGCAGCGGAGTTTTCTGACCACTGTGAGTTTTCTGCAGTAAACAATGGCGTAGCTCCAGGAGGGGTGTTTGGGATGTTACACCCCTTAAAAATATGTTCTGTAGTAATTAGTTGGGTAGACGTGCTTTCAGTCAGGTACTCTAAACTGTTGGATTCCACCTGGAATTTTTACATTTCCACACTGACAAAAACACACACACTTTCTGTGTATATGTTTTGAACCCCTCACAAAATGTTGATTAGTTTGAAAGATATTGCATTTTAAGCATCCCTAATAATCCGCACTCCTCTCTCTTTCCAGTGTCCCTTAATCCCCTCCTCGTGTCCTGCTTCACATTTAATGTTTTTTCACAAGATGCCCTAGCGTGATTGTTGGGAAATCTGCCCCCCCCCCCCCAAATCATACTGCCCAACCTACACCCCTGGCAGTAAATATCATCAGGTCAAACTTGCTACTGTTTACTGGTGTAAAAGGTTCCCAAAATATTGGGACAGGCAGATTTCGCGGCTGTGAGCACCATGTTATTCCCCATTATCTTAGGAAAAATCAAATAATTAACAATATTTAATGCATCTTATAAATAAAGATCCCAAGGTTATAGTTATTTGTCGCGTGCGATAATATCACATCAATGCTGAACCCCTTATTATCGAAGCCGCAGTCACGCGGGTGACGGTAGCCGACGTACTACTCAAAGATGGTCTTCCAAGACAGGAAGGTTGGCAGTCTATTTCGAAGAGATGCATTGGGTTCACTCCTTCTCAGCTTGTGGTTGCTTTGTGTGGACATCTGTAGTTTTGTGGTTATAGGGCCACTGAACTAACTGCAGCAAGACAGTAATAGCTGCACCAATACACTTATTGTTATAGTTCTTGTAAATAGATTCACCACTGTTGCTGTTGAGACGCAAAATGAATGAGCCAGGCCTGACGTGCAAGAGCACTCATGTTATATTCTTTTATTTCACCTGGGTGATTCATTCCCTTCCTGGGGCATAGTGGCCTTGTGCAATGAAGTCATACATGATAACAAATCAGGAATTACAAATAGTATGCAGTCATGGGACCAATCACATATATGGGGTTGGTTAAGGGGTCATCCTGTGATGGCCGCTACATTTAGAAACATCGAAGTAGAAGCAAGTGGAACAGAAATGGCATGTGTGTCATGAAATAGCATCTAAAACATCGACTCCTGTAAGTGTGATGATGCCGCTGAATCCTCCTTAAAATGGTGTAATAGGTTACCTTTAAAGGACAACTGCAGGGCTGACATCACTGACTGTTGCTATTTTCTCCACACACTCACACACACGCACGCACACTCACACGCACATGCACACACTCACTCACACGCACACACTCACCCTCACTCACTCACTTTCATATTTGACTCAACTTCAGAAGGGTTTGGGGTGTACATATCAACTACTGATAACCTCTAAACATGTACCCACTCTTTCCTTTACAATTGCCATAGTTCCCCTGTGTCTACAGTACAGAGCCCAGTCCCTTCTTCCACTTTATCATTAATAATCATAACACACATTCTTTTTCTGTCTCAAAAACGTGTCTGTCTTACAAAAATGAACCCTCAGCCATTTGACAGACCAATGCCATCTTGATACACCAAACAAGATGCACAATCGCATCCTCACATTCTCCAATAGCCTCCTTCTTATCTGCACTTTACAATACTAATAACAAAATTCTGACTCGTATTTATTCAGGCGCACTGTCAATATATCGAAATAAGTCTTTCTTCCATCTCAAGTACAAGCATGATACAGACTTTCATTTACCTTCCAAATATATTGCACCCCTTCCATTGCTCACATTCTGCAGACAACTCTTTCTCATCTGCATTTCCATCTTTACAACACTAGTACCATTTTTCCAAATTCCTTTTGCAAAACTCCTATTCATTCAGTTTCAATGTCAAAACATTCAGAGGAAAAGTTTCTCCCATCTCAAGTACAAACATAATGCGGACATTGACTTACCTTCCAAATGCACCCCACCGTTTCACAGTCTCAAACGTTTTCCTAATAAATTACTGGTGGGTAAATCTCAGTTCAGACTCCAGTTGTATCACATCTACCTAAAGCCTAATTCTGGTTCCCAACCAATAAATAGTACAAGTTAGTTTAATGTCGGGGCTATTGTCTGTTTATCTTTCAATACCATTACTTCCGTTTTCAGCCACACCTTCCTACCATCCAGTCACAGCTCACAGATATGTGAAAAAGTGGAATCAGGAATTATGTTTCACGTGGGATCTATGGCAACACCCAATCAGATATGTGAGTACGGCTGCCTGTTTCACCTTCATTCTACATCCACCCATGGCCCTCTGCTAACCGAACCATTGCTTTCCACCCATGCATACTGAAAATACTCTTTAACATTTTACCTTTTGCCACAATTTTCTGTCTTTTCATTCTCCTTTCAATCACAGCGGGGTTTTAGTACTGATATTTGTACCCCCACCCTATCCCTCTAGAAAATAAATAAATAAATAATCTTTTCCAGGCTTATTCTACGAAAATATACACAAGTTTTTGAAATTGCTCTAGCAGTAGGAGATCTGCAGGGGTACAGATTCATACATTCGCATATAGAATGGCTATTAACTTGGATGCTTGCAGATGTTTGGTTGGTGAATCTCTTGTACATTTTGCATGGTACTAAAATGCAGCTCGGCTACAACGCAAAGTCAAAAGTACGAGGCACTACCATAGTCATCTCTCCGCAAACTAACTGAGCACATCTTTATTGATAAGCACCTTTTCAAAGATTTTCCCTGTACATATCTGGAAGCACCCACTGGTTTCTATAAATAAAGACTTTTCTTTCTCATGTCATTGAGCCATGGCGTCACCACTTGAAAAGGACTGGACTGGTTGTATCGGTCACTGGGCATTTTCTAACCCTGGGCGTGAACTCTGCTCGGCTCGCGGAGTTTGCAGAGTTTTCCACACGCCGCGTTATGCGGAGATCGCAGAGTTACCAAAAACACTGCTTCGCGTTGCGGAGCAAAGTTTTTTTCCTCACCCGTGATCGTCAACATCACGTTTGGGAGCGCGAGCGTGGAAAATCAACCCCCCGGCGAGATTTCTGAACGCGGGGGTCAGATTTCTCATTGCGAGTGGTCGCGTATGCTCTCGACCGCTCACGTTGAGAAACTGTCCATTCACATTGAGACAGCTGCAGCGCGAGTAAAAATCTACTTGAGCAGCAGAAAGGAAAGCATCACCCGCTTGCACTGTGCATGGTGGCGTTTGCAACGATTGCATAGTGCGGAAAAGCATCCGGCACCGCAAATCACTGCGAACTGCATTTTTCCATCGCACTCCGGCACTTGCGGAGCTCCGCATAGCGCGGCAGTTTTTTTTCCACTTCGCAGAGTTCCGATATGCAGAACTCCGCGAACTCTGCCCAGGGTTAGCATTTTCCCAGTGAACCGTAAGGGTGGGAGCTGGATTTTGAGTGGTGGGGGCATTTTTGTTACAGGGGGGGCGGTTTTGCAGCAGTGCTACAATACCGGCCCCCTGTAACAAATGCAGCAGGAGTGCGTCTCACTAGCAGCCCCACGGGGCCGGTCAAACTGAATTTCCAGGGATGGTTTGTGTTCCTAGTCTGGCCCTGCACTTGAAGCACATAGATGTATACTACAAATGCAGAGTATTGCACTTTAGGTGTGCATAAAATGTATACTCTGTGAGGCATAAATAGTATGTACCATAGGCTAATATTTATATTCATAGCTCAAATTTACCCATACATTATCTATGTGCAGATTTTAACATGCCTAGATTTATACACATCAGCATCTAGGTGACCGCCTAAACATTGTGCATTATAAATTGGCATGTCCCTCATAGCAAGAAAGGGGGTCAAGCACATTGTGAGGGAATACCTTGTAGGAATAATTTAAGTCTGAGAAGGTGCTGAAGATATATCAGAAACGTGCATTTAAAAGCAAAAAAACATGGACACACAGGAGGTCAAAACAGGAGCCTGTTCCAGTCGGTTACTGTTGTGATGTGGAGAATATACATGATATTGATAATCAGCAAATGTATGGAAAATATATTTGTAACTCTCATCTGAACCTAAGGTGTACCGCTTAAAAATGCATTGTTCATATATGGATCAATGTAAAACATCTTGAATATATGTATTATACTTTTAAGCATGTGAAATTATACTATATGAAAAGTTTCATGCAAGCGGAACATAGATATGTATAAGTAGAGACTAGTAACCAAAAACTCCTTATGTCAGGACCACTGGAATTATGCGGTTGCAGAGAATTAAATTATGCAACATGGTTGACTAAATTATGTGACGATGAAAAGGAAAATTATGCAGAGTAATACGACCTAATTTTTTGATAGTGTAATTTCATTATTTTGTAGTTTTTACACATGCTAATCCCGTATGGGCAAAGGTTTCTGCTGGTAAGGACCAGTTAATACCCAAATATATAGCAGTAAGCAAGTGAAAGTCGACGAGTCAAGCTTTGTGACGGGTCTTCTAATGTGGCAACACAAGTATCTGTCTTTTTAGTAACTTTTGATCTGCTTGGGTCGGAAACACTTTTTTTCTTGAAATCTGCAAATTATGAAGCAGATGATGCATTATGTGTCAAATGCCACCAATCTTTAATTAATGCCGAAAATGTTGTTGTGGCAGAATCTCATAATCCCAGTAGCTCCTGCCTTTTATACACATATCCTAAATGTTTACAACCAGGAAATATGTAAGTAAATTGTGAATATGTAGGTTTATTGGATGTTGCATAAGCATGGCTTCAAAGCTTGTCCTTGAGATAATTGGGGGGGAGGCACCCAGTAGGGTAAAGAAGACTGGAGTTGTTTGTTTATGGTTGGGAGGTAGTGATGTATTGTAACAAGAGTATTGCTGGAAGACCCAGAGTGCTGTCAGTGTCTTGTCTCTTTCTGTGTTGGTAGACCTCAAAATCCTAGATTAACCATTTGAATATTCCCTGTGGAAAGTGGCGGCTCCTATGCTAAGGCGGATGAGTGTTGCCCTACTGCATTTTGAACAGAGATAAAGGAAAAATAAAATAATAATAAAACTATGTTAATATTGAATTTTTATGGTTTACAGGGTGGGCAGGGCTTGGCTGTGTCACAGCCAGCAAGGGGAGAAGTGGTGGGCACTTAAGTGCGAATGACTGTTTGGCCTGCGTCTTGGGCTGGCCGAACATTCATGCGCACTTTGCATGTTCCCCACCAGGTTGTAATACACAGCCTGGTGAGAAACATGCACAGGCTCCCACTCACTGCCTGTCTGAACGCCAAACCACGACACTCCGACCAATCACAATGATGCATTGCAGCGTTGTGATTGGCTAGGGGAGCTTTTTTGTGCTCCCTGCTTCAAGCAGGAACAGAGGAGGATTACGGGAGTCAAGGCGGCGGTCCGGCAGCAAGATAAGTAATTAATAAAAAATGTTTTATCCCCCCCACCCACCATTGCTACTCAGTGGCAGCCCCCACTGCCTTTGGATCTCTTAATTAACAAAGGCTGATGGGACTTATTGTGCTTTGGTGATTAGTGGCTGGTTCATATCCCAACGCCCACAGGTCACAGCTTTAATTTGTCCCTGGAAGCAAACGGTGCATGGGTAAACACAGGAAAAATTTATGTTTGTCGTAATGGGCAAAATAGGAAATATTTTTGCAGTCAACCACAACATCATAAAAAATAGGGCGGCTTGGATAGGGATGTCGGAACTCAGCATCTGTAATTGAGCCGGATTGAGACCAACATCCTCCCTTAATGTGTCTTGTTATGTGTCAGAACCGCCAAATAGCTTTATACTTTGCGCCTACACCAGGAAGAACACTTTAACGCCTTTTACTTTTGATGCTTTGGTAAAATTTCTGTTCATTCGACATGTAAGGATACACTTCTCCCTTGTGCTGTGACTGACTGAGTTTACTGGCAAACACGCTGAAATTTTGTCAGCATCATTAATTGGCTTTTCGTGGCTTGGTGTGTTCTTTGAATCTTATAGTTAGAGTTAAACAATCTCTCCTTCTAGGGGGAGGGCATTGAGCTGTTTCGGCAACCATGTTTTTGCTTCCAATTTATGCCTTGCTCTAATGGGATCAGGGACCACTCCAGGAAACGCAATGCTTTGTATTGTTTTCGAATGCCAGGTGACAGCAATGAAAGTGCCAATGGTCCTGCTTACTCCCGCAATGACAAGATATCCATCTTACAATCCCTTAATACATGTATTTGCTGGTAAATAGTTGGGCACAGCTTCTTTCTGTCGGATAGGGTGAGGTGTCTGTCGGAATTTACCCCTAATTTTTACATACACGTAGCCTCTCTCCCTCTCTTTTGAAAGTCTTCAAAGATGTTTGTTATTTAACAAAACATTGTGTTTTCTCTCACTTAGTAACCCTACCAATCCATGTTTTGCTCCCTTTCAGAGCCCTTTAAGCCCCCTTCATGCACCCTGCTTGTTCTGTAATGTATTTTAACATGATATGCCAATGTGATTGTTGGAAACTCTGACACTCACCCCTCCCAATTTTACTGACCAAGCTACGCCCCTGTCTATAACGTATGCATTGCCGCTTCTCAGAGCAAACTTATGAATTGCACCAGTAGGAGGAGTCTTGCATATTGAGGGAGCACATAGTTCCCCAGATTGCTAAATGGCAATGTGTGGGACATGAATTGAGTCTGGAAGTAGTATTCAAGGTCAGTTGAAGACAAGATGTGGGTGTGCCAAGGATATCAGACACGAGTTTCAACAACTTTTCAGGTTTGATAAGAAATAATATTTTCCAACAACGGAGGGATATTGTACAGCTGCTGAGAGTGAGCACACCACACCCTCCTAAATACGGACACATTATTCACAAACCTACCATGTGATGTGTTTTCTAAGCCTGCCAAATAAAGGGACACTGAGATCCTCAAGCCTTAGACAAAGGGGTGACTTTATGCAGTTCTGCTATGCTGAGTCTTGACACTTCGATATCTAACAATCCCATCTTGCAGTGTTACTCCAAGTCCATGTGGGCACAGCTCTTGGATACTTCTTATGGAGGTGAAGCCTTACCCTGCCAAACAGGGAGATTTTACTGTTCGATATATGTCAAGTCCGAGTACCCTGTTTCTCACTCAAGCGACAGAGAGGATAAGGCCATCACAGCTTCCAGAGAATTGGTGATGTATGCCCATCCTGCCTGTGGACCCTAGAGAGGGTCTGTATGTAGTCTTAGCCTGTTGGGAAACGATATGATTCATCCACGCCTGTTGGCATAGAGTGTTCCATTCTCATGTCTCGAAGTGAGTTAGTCTGTTCTTTTGATCACAATGGTCACAATTAGAGCATTGGTGGGTTATATACTGGCTACTGCATCCCTTTAACCTCTTGTTGAGAACCACATATCTTTTGAGTCAGTTATGCATACCATTGTCATGACATTATTATTTCACTATTTGCAGAATTACAAAAATAGTAGAAAACAGTACAGATGGTGGAGAAACATGACTGCTGTCAGACGTGCTGCTGAATATGTGAATTTTTTCAGCATCTGGGTGAAAGGCTCTGGCATCTGCCAGTGCCCATTGGGCAGCCGCGGTAAAGTTTGCATCTCCTGACATGATGACATCAAACACACAAGACTGGAAGTACGCATCCTCCACTGGCAGCTTCTCCTTGCACATAGTCCTGGCAGCATCAAGGTCTGCTGCCGATGGTCGGCTGGGGTATGTAGTCCTGGAGATTTGCTGGCGTGACGGGCAGCCCCCAACACAGAGCTGCAAGTCTTGTTCCTCTGTGGAGGACCGGGCTACCTCTTCTGTAGTGCGAATAGAGAAAGATAGCTGCAGTCCGAGCTGCCGGATGGCGATGGTTGTGCCGATGTAGGTGGCCTGGATCTCAACATGATGTCCAGACTCTAACTCACGGATGGTCAAGCTGCCTCCACCGGGCCTGTCACCTCCGTTCACAGACCCATCATCGAAGGCAGCTGGCACATTGTCTATTTCCGCCTGGTACACCTTTTGGTCAATGCATGCATCCAACTCTGGCTGGTATTCTTTTTGGTCGATGTAAGTCTTCATATTCTTGAAAATAATAGTCAGCTGAAAAAAGAAAAGCATTTAATCAGTGGCATAGTCATAATGTAAGAATCATGCAGTGGAAGAACACTTCCCCATGGAAAGTACCTAAAATATTTTTTTAACTGAATGGTTTTCAGTCTACTGCACAGAGATCCTGCTTGTTTGAGTCTCTGTTTAATTTTTGTAAATGCATTGTTCCATTATAAAATTTTCTTTTTCAAAATTTTTATTTACTGCCCATATTTCTACTCCACTCCTGTGTCTTTGTTAGATTTCATTTTCATCAGTTCTCATTTCATTAGATCTCTTTGTTAGACCCCAATTCCACTTTGACTTGTAATCTCTTATGTCAATATATCATTCAATTCATCCTTCTACTTACCTTGCTGCCTGTTAGAATCTTTGAGCAGATGTTTGAACTGATGTCATTGTCCCAAGGCCTGCAGTTCACAAAATAACAGGCTTGGCTGCTGCAAATTCAGGAAGAGGAACACACTAAAGGTAATTTAAGAGTTGGAAAGTATTTTTCAAGGGTTGTCACGATAGTAGAATCAAACTATGGCACAACTTTAGCCATACAGTTGATGCTAAGGATCCAATCTAAATCACCCAAATACGCTGTATGTGTCATAAGCGATGAACATACAGCAAGCCGTCTGAGCAAGAAAATACACCATAAAGATTTAGTAGCTGTGCATTGAGCAATCATACATGTAGTCACAACACTTTGAAGGGAATCCGCTAAAACAGGGCTAAGGCTAAAGTTTAGTCTCCATTTGAGGGCAGAGTACATTAAATGTCTGGCTAGTAGAGCCATATATTTGGTCATGACTGATGTAATATGATATTGTTTTCCAAAGGATAACTTTCAACTTCCCAGGTCTCTAGACAATATTGATTAAGTATAATAATGAACTGTGAGAAGATGTGAAAGAGAATGCAGTGGAAGATGAAAACTTTTTACCCTCTTGGATGATCTATGGTGTTGCTTTTACCCTCTCAAATTAAGCTATAGGGCGGAGCGTCCTACAGACTTAGGCACTCATTAGAGGAACTTCAGGAAAACTGGTTTGAAATCCGTCACCCGTTGGTTACTGATAACATAGGGGCACATGCATCAAGCAATTTTGCCTTCGCAAACGGGCCGATGTAGCAAACCCTATTTTGCGATTCGGTAACCTGTTACCGAATCAAAAAATGTGTTTAGGGTTCGATATTCGGAACGGGCGTGTTTAAAGCGTCCCGTCCTAATACCGAATCACATCAGTATGTAGGAATGTTTTCTGACCGAAATGCGGTCGCAAAACATTCGCATTTTACCACCTACTTTAGGGACCCCTTCCCCTTTGTGAATTTTGCAAAAGCATTTTATAAGAGCAAGCAGTGGTCCCACGGACACTGCCTGCTTTAAAAAAAAGAAAGGAAAACTTTTCATTTTTTTTGTAAAGCATCCCATTTTACTTGAAGGGAAACGGGATGCTTTACAAAAAAAAAAAGATTGCTTTATTTGAAAGCAATCACAGATATGGTGGTCTGCTGACCCCAGCAGGCCACCATCCCTGAGATTTTTGCAATTCCTAGGGGGCTGCAAATTGCGACATACCTCATCAATATTCATGAGGTAGGTCAATTATAATCCACTAGGAATCGAAGAAAGTGTTCAGAACACTTTCATGCATGCCGTTTTGCAATTTCTTAATTGCGAATCGCAAGGATTCGCAATTAGGAAATCACAAAATGGGGCCTTCATACATGTGGCCCATAGAGTGTGGTCATTATTGGATTTGGGAGTCCCTACCAATTATAGGTTTTGATTCTCAAAATGAGGGATAACCATGGAAATTATTGTTTGCGCACTCATTTTCACCTTTTTTCCCCTCATTATGTGCACTTTTCCAAGTATTGAATGTGCCAGTTTTCTGACAAAACTCCCAAACCCGATTAATCAGAAACTCAAGTTTAGAAACAGATTGGCCTAGCAATGCGGCTTACAATTAGCCTCTACGGGCTTTGTCACCAGTAGCGGTTTAAGAAAAAAAGTAGGACTCTTGAACAGGAGTTTCAAGGCAGTGTAGAAGATGAGATACAACATAGATATTTAATATTATTATATGTAATTTCATAGAAAAAACATATCATGGAATACCACTACTGAGTAACCATTTCATGTAAACTGTTTAATGGAAATTTCCGAATGAATGGCATTTACTTTTTCGTAGTAAGCGATTCATAGAATGTCTTTTTGTCGAAATTGGCTTCTTTTTTAATGTAATGCAATAGTTGCAGATCTTACTTTCAGGACCAGTTTTTTCGGAGATATTTATTTCTGTGCTTTACTTCATAGGACATTATTTTATATTTATATATTTTACCTTGTCAAACAATTACTTGAGATGCTTTTAAATTCCTGACCAATCGCCACCCATAAACACCATTCATCTCTGGCCCTTCACAAACCTTAAACACCATCAATCCCTCCCTTCTGAAGCCCCTCACCACACCTCAGCAATACTCATCCCTGAAGCCTAATAGCCCTACGTACCCCAGAAATCCACAATCTCTGAACCATTAAATCAATCACTACCACTAACTCCACCATTCCTACTGTGCCTAAACTCCACCTATCCCATACCCCTTAAAACACCTCAGTACACCCAAACTCCACCCATCCCTAAATCCTAAAAAACCTTCACCGTCCCTAAACACTAGCCATCCTTGACCCATAAGAACTCCTCATCACCCTAAATTACTTATCAGAAAACCCTAAAACCCCCTTTGTACATCTAAACTCCGCTCATCCTTGAATCCTTAAAAACTCTCACCACCCTAAACTCCACCCCATCCTGAGCCCTTAAAACTCATCACCACCATAGCCGCTCCCCATAATTGAACCTTAAAAACACTCAACTTACTCTTCATCTATTCCTGAAACCTAAAAACACCTCACACACCTAAACACCACTCATCCATGAATCCTAAAAAACCCTCATCACGCTTAAACTCCACCCATTACTTAACTTTTTAAACCCGAACTCCAATTATTGCTGACCCCTAAAAAACCCTCATCACCCTAAACATTACCTATCCCTGAACCCAAAAACCACATAGTAGTCCTAAACATCACCCAAGTTTAATGTAATTTTGAATGTTTCCTAAAATTATCTTTCCTTTAAATTGTGATTTTCTTTGTATTTCCTTAAAAGTATCTTTCCTTGAGTTTGTTTTCCATGATTTGGTTTCCTCCAATGTGGTTTCTCAGCTTTCGTTTTCCATTAGTTCACACACATCAGTTTAATATATGCTGAATTCAGATTATGGATGGACAGTTTGGACAGATAGACCAACCTGTATCCTTTTCTGCTCCAGCACCAAATATACACGGCCGGACTGGGAACTGAAACCAGCTCTGGCATTCAGCTTGACCGGCCCCCTCAAGGGGCGGAGGGGGGTGTGAGTGGGAAGCACCACTCCCACTGCTGATTTTGTTACAGGCGGACGATATTACAGCACTGCTGCAAAACCAGCCACTTGTAGCAAAACCGTCCACATGTAACAAAACCGTCCCCCACCCTTCCGACCCACTGCGGAAACGCCCGGTGCCCACTACAGCCAGTCCGGGTCTGGAAATATAATGAGTGCACCAATGCTGAAACATGCTTGAATGTCTTTTAAATAAACAGTTTTCTTCCTGCCAAATTCTGACTACATTGCAATTCTCAAATGTAGTATTGTGGAAGACTCAGGTCCATTATGTTACCAAAGAGAAAAAAATCTTCTCAGTGAAGAGAATCTCAAATTAGATGTAGTTGAATTCAAATAAGTTGACTGCCCTTAGTCGCTGAAAAAGTGCTGATTTAAGGTTTGTTTATGATACACGGTCCTATTTCTACATTGAAGGCCATTTGGGCATCATGAGTGCGCATGATAAATTATACTTTATAAGAATGGATCATAGGTGTGCGGTTGAAGACACCATTTAAATTGGAGAGGCAAAAAATCTTTGCTTTGATGTACTCTCCATCTGAAAGGTCTGAGAATGTTGACTCATAGGAAATTAATGCGACAACCTGTGTGAGAAAAGATTTTGATGACTTTACCACTTGAGTTATAGAAATGGCCAACATTGGTATAGGAGTGAGCAGTTAAGATTATTAAATGTGGTAGCGAGATCTAGCAGGATGAGAGCTATGACCCTACTACAGTCAAACTCTTATCTGAGATCATCTTTAACGGAGGGCTCCAAACTTTTCCATTGAAAATGCCGCTTTTTCCCGCATACCATTAGCCCGCATGTTGTCACAACGCGGTCGTTACAACGACCGCGTTGTAGCAACGCATTCCCTTATACCGCAAGTCATAACAAGGACTTGCGGAGGGGGGGTGCTGGATGTTGGAATAGTAAAATTTACTATTCCAACTCCAGTCTGTGCGGACTGTAGGGAAGGCATTGGATTTTAAATCCAACACCTTCTCCCTCCTCCGCAAGTCGTTGTAACAACTTGCGGGGTAATGGTATGCGTTGTCACAACGCGGGCGTTGTTGCGACTGCGTTGTAACAGCATGCGGGGTTACGGATGCGGGGTGGCACTTGTTTACCCTTTCCGTTCCCTTTGGAGTTGGAATCATGTTTTAAAATGGAAAAAAAATATTTGTTTGTTTAAAGATTGCAAAAGAATGGTGACTGTTTAAGAATTTCACTGTAATACTGTAAGAGATTGGTCTAACATTTACTGGGTCCAGAAAGAGTTTTTAAGCTAGGGCGTCAATAGAAAGAATTTATAACCAGGGGAATAAACATTTGGCCAAACATTTAATAGGTAGTAAAGAAAGGGACCCATTGCGATCTCTGAAGCTTTCAATACTTGCTGTGCGAGGACCATCTGAAAAAGAGGGAGGATTTGCTGGAAGTAATTGTTTCTGAACTGGTAATTCATGAAAATGATGTCTCATGTTACCAAATTTCTTATCTCACGGTCAACACCTTATAAGTCAGATACGCATTTAGCTGAGAGGCTAGACTGTGTCAACACAGATGAATGAATGAATGAGGAGTTTTGTAAAGTGCAGCAGCTACTACAAGAGTGTCTAGGCGGGCCCCTACATTCTACTGCTTAAACAGATGAGTTTTCAGGAGCTTGCGAAAAGCTTTCTTCTTGGAGATGCAGCTAAGAGGAAGCTCGTTCCAGTTTTTGGCAGCAAGAATCAAGCTGGTAGACCCGCCCTATCTCTTTCGTTTGGTGCGGGGAATCATGAACAGCCTTGCTGACTGAGAATGTAGGGTTCTTTTAGGATAGTATTCCACTATTCTATTGGACAAATATTTGGGTGTGGCCTTGAATTTACTGGCAAGAGCAGGTGCAAGCTTCGCACATGTAAAAGAGAGAAGAAGGGCACGACATCATACTTTCCGGGCATCTCTTGAAAATACCATTGTCTGATTGTTAACTAGAAGAGTACTTGCCAGTGTCCGATATTTCCTTATTTTTGCCTGAATATTAATTGTCACCTGGACAGTCAGGGGCTTTTCTTCTTTTTCAACTGTAATATAAACATGTAAGGAGGAAATGCACCATCAATAGTCCTGGGCAACGTCTACCAAGGGTCCAGACTGGGAATGGAGGAAAGCTTGTTAGCATTGTAACGAAAAGGAGTAGCAACCAGTAGCAGGGTTCACTTAACTTTGTTGTTACCCATCTGTATCCGTTTCTTGTCACAGCCATAAGCAAGAAGGATACGGAGCGCCTTATCAAACTGTGACGTGAGGTTTAAAATAGGACATCAATAAACAGAATTTATTGTGTAACAAAAGACCAAAGACACAGAGGGTTGGAGCAATGTGCTAGGTTTCAAGCCACATGGAGCGCTAAATAGGCCTTTATAATGCAATAGGATGCCTACATGGCCACTCTATAAATGTTTAACACGTAGACACTATGCATTTCAGTCAAAGAGACTGCTATTCCTCTACTGGGGTGTGCTAGGCAGTGAGCTCAAATGAATGTTAATTTTAACCTCCCAAGCCCTAGGAGACTTTATTCCTATTTTGAAGAACCCAAAGGGATTGAATAGTTTATACAACTGTCTGAAGGATGCTGACCCAAATAAAGACATTTGTGGCCAGACCACAAACCTATTTTGACTGGTGCCATTTCATGGCCTTGGTGGTAAGTTAAAGTAGTTCAGGATGCAAATACTATTTACCACTATATCATGAAATTAGGTTTCTGAAGGTGATAATGTGGGATAAGAATATTTGTGCATATTTGAGGTGTGGTGTTTTACGGTTCTGTTGTTTTGCATACTGCAGTGTTTAAATCTAAATCCTGTATTTATAAAGTGAGTACTAGCTTCGAACTGAGCTTCTTTCACAAAGAAAGTAGAGGTTAGCTTGTTTCTCGTGCTTTCTCTTAGTTTACCATATTGGTATAGGGCTTTTTTAAACATGCAGCACCGACAGAAAGGTTAAAGAAATCTGTTTTAATCTAATAATTGCGGACACAACTGCTACGATGGCACACTTGCACAGTGGGAAAAAAATAGTGGCGCTTTGAGGCTAGAAGCAGGTAAAATAAAAAGTACATGTAAAACAAGCGATCGCCATTGTGGGTAGGCAGGGGGCCATCTGTTTTCACTCAGCCGTGTTTGTATTTGCATCGCGCTTTCACTTTCACTTTAAGTGAAAGTGTGATGCAAAGATAAACACGCGGCTGAGTGAAAAAAGATGGCCCGACAAAGATAAGAAAATGCTTTGCGACAGCCGCAAAGCAGATGAGACAGTCCGGATGGGCCGGACAAAAAGGCGAAAGGATAGAAACAAAATTACCTCATTTCCAATGGCAGGCCACCGTTTAGCATAAACGATGACGCCAGCCAATGGAAATGAGGGGCGGGGCTTCAAGTCCTCTTCTGAAATCTGCTCTCTTACAATATCTCTCGCCCAGCGAGCAGCGCTTTGCGCTGCAACGCCAGGCGAGACCCAATGAATGTGTCCATCTGTAACTCAACTGGTGCTCGTGTAAAGCGCTCTGATACCTGATATCTTCGGGTCTAGTTCGCGCTATATAAAACTCTAAAAATATAAAATACTCACCCCTAAGGGTCTCAAGGTGCTGGGGGCCGTCAGGGAGATTAAGTGAGCTATTGCCCAGAGTCACATGGTGCTGAGCTGGGCTGCCAATGGCGCTGAGGATTGAACCGTGAGCCCTGCAATCTGGAGTCAGCCACCCTGGCCGCTGCGCCACACTTCTCCCTATATAGCGCACTAGTATTGCAGTGTGATGATGTGGTGTTGCTTTTTGGTTCTTTTGCTGTGTTCTGTTTCAACTGTTTTGATGTGGGTGCAGTTATTTTTGTGTTGTGTTGTTTGGGTATGTTTTTGAGTTATGTTCTGTTGTTTACTTCAGATATGTCAATGCCCCTTTAGTGCAAGCCTTTCAAGATCCAGTGCTAAGCAACTGTATAACACTGTCTATGATGGTAAAAGTGCAGTGCTGTGAGACAACACAACAGTCAGTCCAAAACTGTAGCAGAGTCTATGTCTTAACCTGTACTCCCAGTCCTCACTTTCGGCCTGATTCTCACTGCGGAGATTCCGCCCCGAGTGCGGGGACTCCCACACGACTGCGGGGTCTCCGCCACAAGTGCAGATGACCTTTGTGAATCAGGCCCTATATGTGTATCTGTCTCATCCTTGTGATACTGATAAGAGTATGCCAATGGGTTGGATAATAACAGCACTTACAGAAATTTCTCTTGTGGAGAGTACAATTTAAGTATACTAATTATTTAGTCCTGCTATACTATAACATTGCAAAAATACAACCAGTGATTCATGGGATAACCCCTAATGTAAACAGATGCATCCTATCTATCTGCAGCCACACTACTCCTGAAGCCCAACATTATAAACCAGATCATTTTGCTGTGGTTGGCAGGCAGTAGTTTGTGAAGTATTGCATTGCTTCTTAGCATCATTCGGCATGAGTGGGGTGTTACCTTTCCAGTCACTGTAGCATTGAAGGCGTTCATTACTGGGTAGTTGGTTGCCTGCACAAATAAATATTTGTTGTCCAACAGTGGCCAGGAGCCCCTCACTCTGCATGTGTGGAAATCATCACTGAAGGTCCGAACATGTGGGTCTCCAAAGACCCCGCAATGTAGGTACTTGGGGGGCATGCCATGTTTGTAGCGATAGGTCTTCTCGTAGTTGCAGACGTCAGGCATGCCTGGAGCTTCTTGGTTAGGCAGCGGTGGCCGTGGTCTAGGTGGAGATGTGGGGCCATCCTTGGAGCAGTTATACTGGATCATCAGGTCTTCGATGCCGTGGACTGCAGAGTGATAGACCAAGTCACCCCTGCAGGTACGCGCAGTCTTTCGAGTGCACTGCGAGAACGAGCGCAAGGCGTTACAATAGGGCGTGCTTTTAGTCGAGCCTTGCAGTTTCATGGTAGCAGCTACATAATCCGAGTTACATCTCAGGATCTTACACTGGGAGGACACTGTAACAGAAATCAAAAGAAATTGGTCATTTCAGTAAACTTTAAAGTATACTTAAAGGCAACTGTACATCCTGAAAACCATACAATTTTTTTTAGATATTATAAGGTATAATATGGAGAAAAGATCCACTGTATAGATCATTAATCTCAATAAGTACCAAAATAATATACCCTAGCTGTTTAACAGATCAAGATATATAAGTTATATAACTCTCTGTTATCAAAAAAGATAAATATCCTATGCCAATTTGCAAACTAAGGCCCTAACCATGTTACAAATTGTGGTGAATTGTTCTTGCTACTACACACCTGTTTAAATAGTATCCCTTGTGTCACACATTTGAGTAAATATGCCACTTGTATTATTGACTGAAATATATCCATTTGACAATTACAAACCTACTGGCATTGTACTCTGGAAATCTGCAAAAAACATGTCTCTTCATCAGTTACAGATGTAAAATAATATGTTCCTTCCTCTATAGCAGGCTTCTCCAATGAGTAGTTTGGGAGCTACTGGTAGCTCTCCAGCTAATTGTAAGTGGCTCTCTTGAGTGCAGCCCATCCTACTAAGTTGGAACCTTTTGCTTTTTAACATTATAATATATATGTATGCCACAATTGTGTATTCAAGACAAAAATGAGTGTATTTTAAGAACTCGGATCCAAAATATATTAAAAGCAGATTTTTAGACTTATTACTAAAATTATTACTTCCGTGCCAGGGGCACCGCCAGCAGTGGCTGACCAAATCCTTTTTCTTCATTACTGCTAGCAACCCTGCCTAATGCACTCGGGGGATCTCTGCTGGTAAACTTGCATATAATGGCCATTAATGTAATATTCGAAGTGGTCACTATTACAACACCAATAATATTAGTAGCTTGCAATGATGTCCACTGAACATATGTTGCTCATATTACAGAGAATCAATTTGTGTAAGCATGACCTTTTGTTGTTTTTTAAAATCCATATAAGAATGTCTCAGCTCATATCTGAATGGTTTTCTCTGTGCTCCTCGTGTCTTTACTTTATATAGCACTTCCTGTCACCAACTGTTACTTTTGTGCTGTAAATGAAACTTTACTCTTACCATACTATGACCTCAAACAGGTACAACCAGCAGATGGCACACCGATTTGAGCATTGATGTGCAATAAATAGAGCTAACTTTAGGCTTTCTACTTAGAAATGTCAATTTTCCCCTTAAACAATTGCATTCTGTACTGGTTTTTTATACACAAACAGTACTGCCCCTATAAACTTGTACAATGTTAATATTACATAAAGCATTTGGGCATTTTGCTCAACCTGCAGTGGATGAAAGGCAGAGACTGCCTCACTGGGTATTGAAACTAGTGATCTGCAGGTCTCTATGAGAGTTCTAAGCTCACCTCGCCAAATTACCAGATTGGTAGTATATACTTAACTTGAAGACCGTGGAGAGGGACAAGACAAGATGTTCTGTTTTGGCAATCTGGGAAGTGGCATAGCAATGTGCGTGTGAAAGTTGGATACTTCTGCTTTACTAGAGCTATAAAAGGGAACCCTCCTAAACAGGGTATAAAATATCACATCTTGGCTAATGTTACTGTGTCCAAAGTGCTTATAAGTTCAACATTTGCTTACAATTCTTAGTAAATGGGGACAATCCAATGATTCCTATGTAGAGTGGAATTTAACTAATTTCAAGGTTTGTTAAATGTTATTGACTTCTACAAAGCGATCTTTAAATGCCATTAGGTTTACCACGTTCTTGCTGGCCTATCATCTTTACATCCCCCCCTTCTGCCCCCATTCACTTCCAAAGTATTTCCATGTAGGAAACTCCCTCTCCAATCCTCAAAAGCTGTTCAACTATAGTAGTGTGCCAATCCACTCATGATTGTCCCAGTTTTAATATACTTGTTCAAGGGAATTTAAAATGCACTATTTTATTCCGTTTGTCTAAATATGTTTTTGAAAACAATCTATAAAAACCTTTCCATTGGTCTTTAATATCATCATTCTGTGGGCAATTTTGCTAACTCAATGTGCCTTTTAAAAAATGATAACAACAACCTTTAAATAGTGAGCTTTATGAAAATTGGTTACATTTCCATGAATATTTTCCTCTAATTTTTTCTTTGGAAAAATGTTACCTTAATTTCCAAGACGAGAACACCTATAGCCAAATGTAAAGCAATATTTAAATCCTATAATGTCTTAGTCAATGATATTGGTCAACATTATGGTAAATCATGAAATGTTTGCCAAGGTTTGGAAACAATACACCTGGTTAGGATAAATGATTATGGCAGCACACTACGGGCATATCTGTGATGGGGTATGGAGATGATGACCCGTGTTTATGTTATATTTGTAATACAACATACAGGCTTTGAAAATCGCATTTTGGCCCCATCTTATCCTCGGGCCCTTAGAAATCACTAGTTTATTCTACATGCACGCTTATTGACCCAAGACTTGAAGACACTTCTTAAAGAACTGCATAAGATTATCATTGTGTATATTACAAATAGTGTTAACATATATTGCATTATCAATGGTATACATGTTGTTAGTTTAAAAATTTGATGAATGTCTTGCATAGCTTACAGTTGTGTTAACTTGTAAGTGCATTGACTTGAGCAAATAAAGAAGCTATTAAATAAACTTGACATGGCTTAAGAGTCCTGTTTATTATAAGAGTTGTGTTATTATTTGTAACCAAGATCGAAAGTGCTTGTCAGATGCATCTGGGATGTTACATTATTTTCACATTATTTTTAAAGAATCTCTATCCCAAAGTGACCTGGACCCTCTTACTTGGTAAGTCGCATATGCATTCTTCGATTTAGGAATATTTGAATGATGACAGCTCAACATCATAAATAATAAATTGCTCTTGATGGCATTAACTAATTCAGCAGATGCAATCAGTTATTAATGATCCTGGAAACTGCAACATCTAGCTCTGCAATGGCATAGGCTTTATTGCTTATTTGTTTCATTTATATATATCTGCTGTTTTTAGATATTTTTATTTAATATCCAATGCTATTTGCAGAATTGGAATGCATATATCTGATATTGTTCAATTCTTGCTTTGTTACTAATTTGTTATGGCATATGCATGTCTGTGTTTCATTAACACCCACTACTAAATATATAGGTATAATGCCGCGCTCCGATGCCAGAACTGACCTGGGCACAGTACACCCAGATTAGCAGCTGCTGAATACCACACCAAGAGCATTGGTACTGCTTTGATAAATCACTTACATACTTACATAAACTAAGATAATGGTGAATGGACTCATCCTTTGGAAGTAGATTTTACCACTTTAATATAAATGATACATCCACTGAAATGTTACAAAATTATTTAAAGTAAAAAGTGTTTTCATTAATATTCAGAAGTTATTTATAAAATATTTTGCTTGGACTTGCTCTTGCAGTACACCTGAACTCTAGAAGAAAGCCAAGAGTATTAACAAAGTAAGCCACACCTACTCTTTGCAAACTCCTTGTGACTCCGGTCCACATATGAAGCCAAAAAGACAAGCTTTCATTTCAAAAGCGTAAAATATGCAACCAAGTTCATCAACATTAAGACCAAAAAGAGATCGAAGTAAAGCTAGAAAAATGCCAAGGCGTGTTTTTTTGGTTAGCAAAACACACAAGATGATGGACGGAATGTTGCAACATTCCGTCCATCATCTTGTGTGTTTTGCTGTTCACCCTATGTGGGAAGGGTATGCCCAGACGTGGATTCCGTGCTTGCTACGCCACTGGAGTCAAGCTATCCTGGCTCTAGGATGCTTGATTCCGGTCCAGGGAAGACCTGGCTTGGCAGTTCGGGCTGGACTGTTCCCATGAGGCACAGGGTCAAGACTGATTTGCATATGGCCATGTCTGAACTGGGGTGGCATGGTGAGCAAAATAACGATGGATTAAACCCAGATCTGTGACTGGGGGTGAATGCTTTGCCAATGTGCAACATTCCGTCCATCATCTTGTGTGTTTTGGTGTTTGTTTGGTTCAAATAATTCTGCACTTTAATTTTGGGTTTCTCAATAGTGATCTTCTTTAGCCCACTATTCAGACCTCCCATACACATCCCTGTAAGTGCAGGATTGCAGCCTTGAAAGACAGAGATCTGAATGCCATATGTATTGTTGTGGACCAAACAAGATGCTTTAACTAAAAAACAAAATCTTCAATATTGAGATGGCATAACATCTCAATATTACCCAGAAATTAGACTATTATCAAAATGAGACAACCACCTAGTTAGTAAGATATATGAGGTCTGCAGAGCTGGCCCTGTCGACTCACATGCTTGACACCTGAGACTCAGGTGGTGCCATAATATCATTGTCAGAATATTGTCTGACATAAAATCATGTTCTAAGTATAGTCTGCAAATATATCGCCCCTCTGGAGTTAATAATAGAAATCTACCCCCAAAAGGGTAAGATTTTTGTGAACAATTTTTAGAGCCATATTTTAATGTCAGACAATATTTTAATGTATGATATTTCGACATAAAGCTTGCAAGCGAAATACATGATGGTCACCAGGTGATGAAAATGCTGCTATATATCATGTTATGTTGTCAATAATTCTCCTGCAATCGCTTACGCAACAGAAAACTCAAAATCTTATGGACAGTCGTGCGATCTGGATTGTCTTACCCTGTTTGCAGAAGAATATTAATAGAAGGACACTAAGGACTAGGTGAACACACTGTGGTGATCGTAGAAGGCTTCGGAAGGCTGACTTCCCCATTCCAGTCCATTCAGGTTTGGCAGGGATTTCCTTCTTCTCTCTACTTCACTTTTTTATTGATAGCTTATTGGCTGCTCTTCCAGGCCAGAGACCCACCGATTTCTGAAAAAAAGCAATACTTTTTAGTTAGTGGTAAAGCAAATCAGGCCAAAAAATTACAAGGAATATGCCTGAGTCACTGTGATTATATATTTGTGCTAATATTTGTCTTACCCATGGATGCACACCTAAGGTTTTCAATAACAGGATCGAGAACAGATGTAAGAATCTCATTTCTAGAAGTGGTAAGTGAAGTTGTGAAATTTGTGTCTTGCATAATCATTTGAATGACTCTTAAGTAGCATCCACTTGGTAGTGATAACCGCCACAAACAAAAAGTGGTGGGGCGGGTGGAGCACGGGGGGGGTTAATAATACTTTTTTTAAAGGAATTTACGTGAAGCTGCTGGCCGCCTCCTGCGTAAAGTTGCGCCTCGGTGTTCTTCCGGGTCCCAGCAGACACTGGGACAGCATCACAAACTCCCTGTGCAATCCCCACACTGCTCTCATGCTATGATTGGCCCGAGCGGGCTGGTTTGATGCTGCTATTTCTCCAACCCAGCTGTTCAATACAGCTGGGTTGGAGAAACCTAAGTGCACATGTGTGTTTGGCCGGACTAAGATGGCCGGCCAAACACACATGCGCACTTAAAGAAGTGCCCCAACCAATCCTCCTCCCCACTCCCACGGACCCAGCCCCACCCCTCCCTACGCACTCTGGCTCAGCCAGCAGGTGAAAAATAAAATTATGATATAATATAGTTTTATTATTCAGCTGCTGGCTGTGAGCCAGTGGGGTGACGCTCCCCCGTCATTGCGGAGGAGCCACCGCTGCAACTTGGTGAGCTGGTTATGGTTTAGGTACACATTTGTCCTTAGAGGTGCTTATAAGGAAAGATTCTATCAGGTAGACGTGCCTTCAAGAGATTTTCTGGTCAAGCTTAGACTCCTGCAGAGGATGCATTAGTCCACTGCACCACCAGATCCGTAGGATATAGCCTGCTGTCCGTAAATCACTCCTCCACATATAGGTTCCGGTGGCTCCATGAAGTAAGGCATCCAATGCAGGCCTCTGTGTTTGACTCCTGTACATGGGTTAGAATCAGGCCCGCCCAGCATTTAATTTTCCATGAGGTGGATAAAATTTGTGTCATTGAGTCAGCTAACAATAAACAACTGTTATTCAGCACCCGGTGCTCCTGGGTGAACGTGCAGTTTACAAACACAAGCTATGCTATGTTATTGTAAGTCTTGCTGTGATATTGAGGCAACTTACTGTGAAGTCAATCACTGTGGCAGCCATGTCCAGTATATCTTGACCAAGATGAGTGCCAGGACTTGGCAGTCAACAGATTAAGGAGTCTTCCTCCTCAAACCCTAACACCTCTACCCTCCAAGAAGTCAGAAAACCTAGGGAAACGAAGGGAAGTACACCTATCAGTGGCTGCTCTACCTACTACATCTTCTCTCCGGCTTGTAGGTGTGTGAATTTTTAACGGAAGTCACAGGTATCACGGTGAGGGTAAGCCCCCTACTTGTATATTTTGGAATATGTCAAGATAATGCTACCTGCATTAGTAGGCTGGATGTAAGATTTCTTTTTTATGTGATTCTCCTAGGAAGACAGGAGATTTGTAAATCATGGAAATCGGGTGTTCCACCGCCTTTTCCGGAGTGCAAAAAGAACTTTGTAATTATAAGTAAACAGGACATAGCATGTGATCCCAGCAGTCGAGGAAAAGTATGGGTTAAGTTGGTGGACTGTATTAAAAAACCTGGGGTCCAATGATTAAGCCAATGATTAGCTGTCGGTCCTGTTCCCTTCTGTGTTACGGGCACACCAGCGAAGGGTGGAAGGGGAAACAGCTTTTACTCTTGAGTGGAATGACTCCAACCCGGCCTGGTTTACCAGAGATGGGAAGAGAGTATAGCCAACAAGTGAATTGGCAGAATGAGGGCAAAAGACAAAAAAAAAGGATGTATATATCTTATCTTGTTACACCGCACTCTAAATGTCCCTTCTTCAAATTTTACTATAAATTTCCAAACCAGCCACTGATCAATATCAATATTGTACAGAAACAGTGATAAAACCAAATATAAATAACTGGGCTGGTTCTTACTATTGTGAAACCCTACATGAGCCTTTGCCAATAGGTGAGGTATGTATTCCACTGACCACCTGCACATCTTGCCTGTAAATTTATCAGAAGCTTCTATTGGAACAGAAAGGGTCACCTGAGTGGATCTAAAGAGGGTTCACCCCTACCTTGCTTTCCCTTTAGTATTACGCTGTTCTTTTTCTTGTTTTTCAATTAAACAGAAACAACAATCCAGTGCATGCCGTGGGATCCGTGTGATACTGAATGTGACCCAGAGCGAGCATGGCTCTTTGACCAGTAGGGGCAAACTATGTGTCCCCTCCTTTCTGAAACATGGCAACCAACAGCTCATTGGGTGGTAATGCACTGGCTGTGATGACAACAAAAGCCTACTGCAAAGAGCCCACCTTGAGTCAGTGACCCTACCCTGATGCAAAATGCCTCTTTCGGTGCTTCAGTTCTTTTAGGTAAGTCCGCTGAATGCGGGCATACCTTCTCAGTTCTGAGTAACAGGACAGGCGCTATTATATGTCGCCTGCAAAAGAGAGTTTCCTACTGGCACTCCTGTGTTTTAAATTTACCCCCCCCCCCCCTGCACTGGGTCCTTCACTCCATCCATGTAGGATATGGATGACAATCATGAGTGCAACCAGTGTATGCCTAGTAGGCTCTGTTGTATTGTGCATGTTACATGTGGCCACGGTGGAATCCATTTTGATTTCCTGCACTGTAGTGGATCCTCTGGCAGAGGGTTAGAGAGAGCTCCAAGCTGTGATATTATTTGCAGGACTTCTCCACAGCACTTCGGATGTTCACTGTAGTCAACTAGACCCTAGGGTGTGGTGGGAAGAAGACCAAGGGTCTCTTTGTAGAGCGGTAAGACCCCTGGTCCCCCATGCTTCTTTCTTTGCCAGAAGTGTTTTCCACGCCAGGTTAAGTGGTAATTAAGTGAGGAGGTCTTTCCCTTTTTGTGCCTTTGTTGTAGGTCTCCACTGTCAGGCGCCTCCAAACCCCACACACCTTCCTACAGACACCAGAACAACTGTGACTGGACCAGTCTCATAGGAGTACGTAAGAGGCAGAACCGGCCTGAAACTGTCCTAGAGTTGCACTTGTAAAATAACTAAAATCTGTTTTTAAACTTCGAATAAGTAAGGGGAAGAAACGGGCAGCCAGTGAGCCTTGATTGGTATACCGGAAGCCAGTGTTCTGTCACAGTGGAGAAGCGTTAAGGCGCTTACTGAGTCATCCCATAGTATCTGGTTTTAAGTCCGTACTAGAACCACTCCCTAAATTCAGTGACACGTTTCAGAGACCTATGCTAGAAGACAGTACCACTTACAGCAGAAATACCAAGGATCTCTTACATTAGAGTTGGGATATCACGTTTGACCCCTCTAGAAATTTCTTGATTGGATTAGATATAGACAGTCTTTATACTAGTTTGCCCCAAACAGAGACAATGTGGGTAATTGAAGAATTGTTATTTTCCTATCCCTGACCTTACAACACCCCTAGACATTTTGCCTTACAATCCATTGCTCTTGCCCTCACTAGGAATTACTTTTAATATGATGGGACATCATACCTAGATCACACAGGAGTACATTTGTCCCTAGTATACCATGCCTCTATGCACACTATCTAGAGGAAAACAGAATCCTGTGTGACCAGAATCCATAGAGAGATAACATAAAGTTGGGGAAGAGGTACATTGATGGCGTACTAATCATCAGGGAATGGAACTTTGAATTTCATGACCTGGCTTAATATTCAGAATGACTATTTAAAATCCACACACAGTGTTGAGTGAGAAGTTCTCCTCTTTCCAGACTTCATCATCATCAATGAGAACGGGGACTTTATAGCTGACACAAACCAACAGACAGGAATAGCCTCCTGAAATGCAAGAGTTTTCACCCCCATGCATTATTGAAGAACCTGCAATAATGGCATATTTTGAGACTTCAGAGGAACTGTACTAAGATATGAGATTTCAAATGACAAGCTGATGACCTGTGTATAAAACTCAGGGAACGGAAGTATCCATAGCATATCACCTAGAAGTCACTGGAACGTGCTCGCAACAACAACAGCAGCACCCTCATAGAGCATGTCAACAACAAAAATGTAACTGGACAACTTGTTGTAATAAAAGAGCCACTCGTGTGATTTTGACACCCTATGATGACCCTCAACCACCACCATTTTAACTGACTTTAGTGTATTATTTTACCCTAGCCTTAATGTAGGATGGTCCTGCATATACCTGCTTCTCTTCTGTCCTGTAATCTTGCTGCCTTTCAGTGGGAGCTGTCACGGAGTGGAACAGTCTTGCCAAGAGCAGAGCATGTGGGATGTGCATTTGAAGGCTTGAGAGGGAGAGAGAGGTGTGAAATGTACTTTTTGGTCTCGAAGTGCAGTGTTGTGGGTGGTGGTGCACACATGTGCTCGGTGTTGTACATTTAGGGATAAAGTACGTGATGCTATAAGCAGATGTGCAGAAATGTGTATTGTATTGTGCATTGATGAGAATAATGAGTTCTTACTATTGGCTTTGACATTGCCTCATGTCATCCTGCTTTCTGACTTTACCTTGCTTCAAACTTTTCTGTGTGCTCAGTGGTGCGTGTAAGTTGTGTGGATGAGAATTATAGGTGCTTACTATTGGCTTTGACATGGCCTCATGTCATCTTATTGTCTGATTCTGCCTTGTTGCTGCGTGCACAGCAGTGCTTGCAAGTTGTTTGGGTTATTCACATTCAAGGTCTTTCTGTTTTTCTAGCGATTGATTTTGTTTAATGTACTCTGGAAGGCCTTGTGGGAGCTTCATTAAGATAGAGGCCGGAAGATGTGAGAATGGAGGAAGGGACGTGAGAGCTCCTTACTGGGATACTTGCTTGGAACTTGGCTAGTTCTGGTATAATTCCTCTGGTGCTGGGAGGAGGTCTTTCGCGAATCTTCTAGTGTGTTTAAAGCTGAGGGTTGCAGACTGAGAAATTGGGAGTTTGGAATCCGAGCGAGGGCAGACGTGTCTATCTTGGAGTGAACCCTAGTTGCTGAGCTCCGAACCCAGGCTGTGAAGACTCCCCCTGGCCAGAAGTGGGCTAAGATGCAGATGCAGTGTTTGCACCAGGTGATGTATTGAGTTTTGGTTATTGCCATTGTGATGTTTCGCCAGTGGCTTTGATCATTGAGTTTTAGTTATTGCCATTGTGTTGTTTGGCCAGTGGCTTTGATCATTTGAGGTGTTTTCTTTGTGGTGTGGGAGGTGCACAAACAGAGTAATCCAAACATTTCCGATGATTCGTCACATGACGCCAAAGTTATTGAGAAAACAAAAAATGCTTTTCCTGTGGAAAATAGTTTCTAACTATAACTACCTACTGGCGACTGCAGTAGGTAATATATATTAATCCAAGTAGCTTTTTCGAGTAATCCCAAAAATCAGCAAAGCGGCACACCAAAGGACAACACAATTCCTTTATTGTGTGTACGAACGACGCGTTTCGGCGAAGCCTTTTTCAAGTTGATGACCTGCGCCCTACCCCCCTAGTTCGAATCAATTATATTGCGATCATGCTTACACTACTATGATTGAATTATGTATATCACTGTTGGACATTAAGGTACATTACCTAGGATATGAATTTCATAGTCTACATGTTTTCATTATTGAATGGTTATACGGTGCTCTTTATTTATATATGATAAAGTCTTGCCCGAATTACATATGCCACTACCAGTAACGTAGACAGTACATTACCGATCTACACAGTACATCTGTTAATATGCATATATTTGCCTTTGATACCCTAACCTGAATGATCATTATGACTATGGATTGATTGGTGAAAGTGTCTGCCTAAACAACATATGACTGAGGAATAGCGTGGTGACATTACCGCTTATGACTGAAATGCATTATGACTACGAATGAATTTATCCAAAATGTCTGAAATTGTAAATTCCGAAATTAGATTTATGGACATGTTTAATGTTGGCGCAAACATGTGTAGTATATTAATTCAAGGTCCAATGAATTTTCATGAATTTGTTAATTGTTTTCACCAAAGCGCATTAGAACACTGTATTTTTCCCTGTATGTTAACCGCGACCTGTATTTTAAGGGGAGTAGGTCGCAGGTCATCAACTTGAAAAAGGCTCAGCCGAAACGCATTGTTTGTACACACCATAAAGGAATTGTGTTGTCCTTTGGTGTGCCGCGTTGCTGATTTTTGGGATTACTCGAAAAAGCTATTCGGATTAATGAATAGCGGCTGTCGCTGCTGCCGCAGGCACCAGTGTCAAAAGGAGGGGATCGATTGAAAGCGGCACTGTGGTTGAATAAATATATATATATATATATATATATATATATATATATATTTCTGATCTCTTGCAAGATGTCCAGTGTGTCTTATCTTATAGCAGTTGCTGCTTATTTATTAATCAGTATTATTCATACATTTAATGAATATTAATCCGTATTATTCATACATTTAGATTATAGTTTGCTACATATATTTGAATCTTATGCATTTGGCATCTGAGACGGCCTTTGTTTAGAGAGCATTATGTAATAAACCCCAAGCCTTATTCTAAAAGAGAGAGAGTCTTTGCATTCTATTAAATGAAACCCCTTTTCAAAAGGTGCTGTTTGTTTTGTGTTGAAGTCTTTGTTGCTCCAGGGGTGGTAAGACATTCATTACATGCTCAAAAGTGTATATTATTTATGGGTGCAGTGGTAAAAAGTACCCCGCCTTGGGTGAGTGCTGGGTCTTGCCTCAGCCGGAGGGGGTGTTGCAGTTACGATCTGTCCTTTTTGCGAAAAGCAGATTCATTACACTTGTGTATGTGATTACAGGAACTAGTCTATCCTCAACACTGAGGCACTACAATTGGGTAACCGTCTATTTGCGAATAAACGCAGCAGAAATGTACATGATCCCTTAGTACACACTTGCAAAAGAATTCCAGTCACTGTAAGGAACACACATACAACTTTGTGGCACCTCCCACCTGTCATGCAAAATCACCCATGCGTGAGGTGTAGTGTTTGCCATTTGACAAAGAAGAGCACAGAATTGGAATTGGGACTAACACAAAAGTGGCTACAGAAGGGACACACCAATTGAAACACCATGAATGTAGTGTATTTGATTACATGCCTGTGTAATGATAAATATGTGCGCATGACCACAAGGAAGGTAAAGTTGAGGATCGGTGCACATAGGAGTAGTCTGCGATGTAGAAGAGCAACCACCAAGATGGCCACAAATTACTTAATCAAAAACCACACTGTCAATGTTTTCGTTGGACCGTTATAGACACATATAGCTTTATCAAACCAATACTGACTTGAGCAAACTATTTCTAGAAAAAGAACAACGTGGATTTACAGGTTGGACACATATAGTCACTGTCTGAATGACAACATTCCATGGACCTAGTTGAACTAATATGTATTGGTTTATATGTAAGGAGTCACAAAATAATTGTCCTCAGGCTCAAATTATGGCATACTGATAGGTAATGATTCATAGTGTTCACACACAGAGCGCTGGGGGGGGACATATCTTAGACACATGGACATTCCATTGGCACATAGGCTTACAATCTAGATTTTACTTTTTTGTTTTTCCTGGGGACACATTGAGTTAGCATCCCCCTTATTAGCCTATTTCCATCTATTTTAGATGACAGGAATGTAATATAAATCTTATAAATGACTACTATTCTGCTTCCAAAAATTAAATTGAAGATACTGCACCAAGCAGTATTAGTTGCCTCTCCTAAAATTTCAAGATGGCCGCCACATTCCGGGTGTTTATTTACCTCAGTTTTCTAGCCCAACACACACCTATTCAGGTCAGCTGAGAATTTCAAGCTTTCCCACTCACTAGGGTAGTCCAGCGAATACAATAGTCTAGCCTCGGCACGAGCCGTCTTGTTTATGTATATACATATGGCTTACTACTCTGCATTTTGGGAATCCCTATTAGTGATTCTGTATCTGGGTCAAGATTGGATAATGAGTTTTATCTATCAGTAGCAATTAATGCTGAGCCTGGACGTAGGGATAGGGATATAAAAATTAGTACCTTTAGCAGTTTAACCTATTATAAGATGGCTGCCACTATCCACGTCAGTAAGGAGCTCTTTCTCTCAAGTGATTCCATGCAAAACCGATCATCAGAGCACACATTGCACTATTTAAGGACAAGCTTGAGTTGTCTCTCCACCACATTTGAGAGATGTGGCCCACAGAGCTAGCTTGGGAAGTCTCCACTGAGCATTAGTGCAGTAAGTAATGCCCCTGACTCATTGGTCATTTTTTGGTATATTTAAGGCTATCACTCCCATGTTTTTACAGTGTGTGACCTTTGATCCCAGCAAACCCCCGCATTTGCTCCTATGAACACTGGATAATCTCTGTTGCCATGTATGCCACCCTCATCCAGAAAAACACTAGTAGTCGGATGGATTACATTTAAGTATTTACTCTTCTCTTTGTTTGTGGATATGTGATGCACAGTGTGAGTTCACTTGGATAATTAGATGACTGCATGATTTTTTTAACACTAGCTGTTACAGGTAATTTAAATCACACCAGCTCACTTATCCTGGTTTATGGTTGAGGGTATCTCTAAGGTTAGAGAACTCACTGTTTGAGAGTGTGAAGCATGGATTTCATTGTTTAAACTACCCATATTCTAATGCAGACATGATTCTGTTTCTGTGTTTCTTCTCCATTTGTAGGATTAGTGAGGTGGAGACTCTCTATTTTGTAATCGATTCACCAGGTGTAGTAGGGTTGGGTAGCTATCTCTTGATCTTGCATTGAAAAATACTTAGCTGGAACATCGCAGGGCTGAGAAATAAAATGGAGGACGTTATATGGAATAATTTCTTAAAGGACTGTGAAATTATTGGGCTCCAAGAATCTTGGGAAGTGGATAATACCTTCTGGCTGGATGGCTACACTACCTACTTTGTACCTGCAAAAAACATCTGCAGTGGGAAGACCAAAAGGGGGTTTAATCACTTTAATCTCCCTCAAGGTCACAGTACTCATCGAAAACTGGAAACAGGGCTAGTAAATGGTTTAGCTGTAGAAATTAAACCCGCCAACTCAACTAAAGTTTTAATTGTTAATTTTTATAATTCATTTGATAGAACCACAGTCATTGAACATTTGTCTAGTCTTAAAACCTATTTGGAGGGTTATAAGGAGAAACAAGTCACTTCTTTGGTTATTATTTTAGGAGATTTTAATATACATCTTTGTTCCAAGAGCTTCTATGTCACTGATAGTTTAGGGCCTGGTACGTATTCAGATGCACATTTCGAATACACACTGTGAGGGGAATCTTTAGAGCAAACCCTTGCAGATTTGGGTCTTTTATATTCGAATGATTTATGCGGAACGATTGATATTCCATCCTTTAAAGGTAGGGGAATGCATACGACCATTGATTATATTTTTATAAAGACTGCCCTGGAAACATTTGTTAAACACTATACAGCTGTGTGGTCACAATTTAGTGACCACAACCCCATACACCTGATATTGGGAGGGGGTATTGTGCTCAATCTGAAAACCGATAAATGGGTACCTACAGACATTATTAAGAATAAAGACAAGGGCCGTAGATTAAAAAGGTGTAGGGTCATCACTGAAGACTTTTGAAAATAACTTAGCTACCAAAGTGGGATCGGAAATAGAGCTATGTCTCAATGGTGGGGCAAGAGAAAATGGGATTTTAACTGCTTACGGTAAAATTTGTTTGCAGGTGGCAAAAGTCCTTACATATGACTGCAAGAATTATCCCAATAGAGGAGAAAGGTGGTTTGACCATAGGTGTGCAGTGGCGCATCAGAAGCTGATGGCCGCTTTAAAAAACAAACCACAAGATAAAGGTTTAATAGGTGCCCTTAGGAAAGAGTATAAATAAGCTATCAACACATGTAAGTTAGATATTAAAAATTAATGTCAATTGATGTAATAAAAAATAGTGCTGGAATGTTGTGAATAGACCATTCTTCTCGGATAACAAAGGCAGTTTGCTGGAGTGTAATATCCCTGAAGAGGATTGGTTCAACCATTTCAAAAATATATATGGGGATATGGATGAATTCGAATTTCTGAGTTCCCCATATGTAGGCAGGAAATATTCCCTAGTTTTTATGGAGAAGGAAATAGCAGTGGCTATTGATCAAATGTCAAGGAATAAAACCCCTGGTCCGGACGGTGTCCCAGCTGATCTATACAAAGCTGATATACCCGTATGGTCTAAATGACTAGCTAATGTTTTTAATAAAGCCTGTGAATTGGGATTACCCCAATCTTGGTCACAATCAGTTATAGTTCCGGTTTTTTAAAAAGGGGAACAGAGGTGACCTGTGATGCTATAGGCCAATCTCATTGATAGATTCAGCCGTGAAGGTTTTAGGCAGAGTGGTCTTAAGCAAACTCACTGAGTGGCTCAATGACGTTTACATCCTCTCAAACTTGCAGTACGGGTTTAGGAAAGGGAGAGAAACTACCACCCAGTGCCTAAATTTGCTTCGTTTATCTGGAAAATACACGATTGCGAAGAAAGGTTCACCTCATTTGGCATTTATGGATCTTTTTTCAGCCTTTGATTGTGTTAATAGATCCAAATTGTGGCACCTGTTGGTAAAACTAGGCCTAGATGAAAATTAGTACATTTTTGGGCGGATTTGCATCAGGACCTTACAGCCACGTGAGATTTGACCAAAAAGGTAACCTTACACGCAGTATACACATTATTAAAGGAGTGAGGCTGGGTTGCATCCTAGCCCCACTTTTATTTACTATATATATTAATAATCTTGATACGGTTTTAATGGGTGCAAGCTTGGACATTCCTCGTGTAGGTGAGCGGTTAATCCCGGCTCTCCTATACGCAGATGATGCTGCCCTTTTGGCTAGAACGGCGAATGGCCTACAGCATCTTTTAACATTGTTTGCCGATTTTATGAAATCCTTGGATTTGGATGTCAATTTTTCAAAGTCCCACACATTGGTTATGGGGGTAAATCCCAAGAAGTATAAAACCGACTACTGTGAAGGGAATATAATAACACGGGAGGTGTCGTTTTTATATTTAGCAGTGTTATTCGATGAGAAGGGTACATGGGTCCCACAAATGAAATCCAAAAGAAATGCAATGGCCAGATCTACCTTTGCTGTCCTAGATTTTGCACGTAGATTGGGATTGAAGCCAATGTATGCCATGTTAAACATCTATAGGGCTAAATGCCTGGCTATAGCAAACTATGGCTCAGATCTCTGGGGATACAGAGAAGCGGGCGATATCCAAATAGTGGAAAATACATTTTTAAGAGGTCTTCTATCCATGCCACAATCGACATCGACCTATATTATCCATCAAGAAACAGGTTTAGGTTTCATTACAGATACTATAGGTATGGCACCCTTACTCAAATGGATAAGTATTTGGACAAACCCGGAGCTCGGGATGAACCGCGATAGTTTAGCTCTTGACCGAGCAAATAGTATCCCTTGGTTAAGCCACGTGAAAAGGACTGCATCTTATTTGGGGAGACCAGAGCTATTTAGCTCCCCAGAGAAACTCCGAAAGGTGGACATGTGCTGGGCTAAAAGCATGTACCTGCAATTATCAGAAATGGATAGAGAGGCTGTAGAATTAACCAAGCCACCAGCTGTTATGCACCACACAAACAATTGAACCATATCTAAATATAGTTACTAACCACCATCATCGTTTCCTCCTGGTGAGATTTAGATTGAATCAACTATATTTATTTCTTGCAGAACCATTGGGATGGCAAAAGCCGGAGGACTTGAATCTTTCACATGTGATAAATTTTCCACTCAGGACTCTATGCATTTTGTCTTATTTTGTGACCACTTTTGGTACATTCGAAATCGGTTTATTTTACCCATCTTACAAGGCAAAGGTTTTATACAGGCTAGACCTGCTTTTATATATTTGCAAATGTTGACCAATGTTTGGGAAATCTTTAACATAGCTAGCTTTTTGACCGCAGCAGTAAGAATATGAAAGAAAAGAAGGACCGCTATTAATTAGTATGTTTTAAAACTTAATGAATTATTCTTGTGTATTTTGATGATCCGGAATCTGATTTACCTGCATTTTGTGATAATCGGGTTTTTGTAATATTTTTAAGGACAAATATTTATTTTTATTGTGATTTTAATGTAGTATGTATTTATGGTTTTAAATAAGCGAATAAAGTGAATTTGACTGACTGATCTTGCATGGAATGCGTGCAGATACATAACTCCTGCTAAGTATAGTTTAGGAGCACAAGGGTCTTAGAGGTCATGATGAAATCTGTACATTTTGCGTAGCAGAGGAAACATGTCGACCTAGAATAGACACACCTTCTCAGTACATGTCTCTTTGTGTCATGTTATGTTTTTAACCATATCACAGGGCCCCTCTAATTAAAGAATTGGGTTAGGGGTCACTGGAAATATTTGTAACCTTTTTTGTTCTAAGCTCCCACTAACAACATGGCGAATATCAAAGTGCTTCCTCCCACTACAAGGTTGAGCCCATCTGTGGTGAGTACCTCACTAGGCGAGGACCCAATAATGGAGCATGCCACATGATTGGCATGTGGGTGAGGCTTCTATAAGAACCCAGTTTAGGTGCCAGATGAGCACTTAGGAGCTGAGCATAGTGATTGCTTGTTTTCGGAGCCGCCCCTCCAATTTTGGTTTATGTATCTCCTTTCGGGGAAACGGAGGGACTTTCCGACATTACTGTCCCCCCCACCCCGTCACTGGTTTTTGTAAGGTGTGGACTGCCGACTCCACCTCAGCAGATTTGAGATCAGGAACCTTGGGAGTTCTGGAACTGGCCAAGGTACCTGCCTTGGAGGAAATAGTGAGATGGATTGTTGGGGAAGGGTTGTGGCGGTACCCATGCACGAGGAAGATGCAGCCTAGAAGATTGGGACAGTGAGAAGCTGTGACAGGAAAACTGGAGGCTGCTGCTGCAGACCAGAAAAAAAAACCTGCATCACTGGATTGGAGAGGGGCCTGGATCCATGGTGTCCTTGCAGTGTGCCCAGAAACAGATGTGCCCATGACTGTGTGACACTCACAGAAACTGCATACATATCTTGTGGGTTTCTCACAAAAGAAGAAGGGCACTTGTACCTATTCAGCACTGAGGAATTATAACCGATTTCAGCAGACTTATTTAAAGACCTTACCACTGGTAGAGGTGTTTTGCATCAGGCTAGGGTCGACTCTCAGTGACTGGGGGTACTTTGACCTACACTTCCTGATAACCTCTGTGTCCTGAGGTGGGTTCTTCACATCCTTTGGGTGGTGGAGGTGTGTTTGGGCCTGAGGAAGACCGCCCCAGTGAAGCAGAAGCAGATTTTGAGCAGCACAAACAGAGCACAACCTCTTTACCTGTGCTGGTGCTGCTGGTGGTCGTCAAGTAACAATGTGCCCAAGCACACCAGATGCAGATGTTGGCAATATCAACTGGACAGGGGTAGTGTCAGCTTAAACCCACTGCGCCTGCCTCCTACAAGCACTAGTAGGCCACGCATTGTGTGACCACGTGATACACGTCCTAGAAGAAGCATCCCAAGCTGTCCCCAATGCACGATAATTATTACCTGAGTAACTACACACCTTTCAAATGCCCTCTCAATTATGTACAACATTGTGTTGTGCGTCAGAAGTAAATTACTTTTTTCTGTTTAAGGTAAGGCATTGTTTGTACCCGCATTCATTGACTGATGTTGTTTCATTGAAAACCGAGTTTCGACCACACAGCATCTCCCAGAATAAGTCTTTGAAGGGTCGGAATCTACCCAGTGGCTTAGCATTAGCCTCCGCAGTGGTGTGGGGGGGGGCACGAGATCCAGGGGGCCCCCTGCAGCACTGTAAACGGTGGGCAGGGTGCTAGCCTGAGAGCGCCTGACTGGTTCCGGAGCGTGTGGTGCCTCCTCTGAGTACCATTTACGGTCAGGCCTGAGAGCTCCTGACTGGGTCCGAAAGGATGGGAGGGGCATCCATGTACTTTGCTGGGGCCCCCTCAAGTTTTGTTAACATTACAGTATCTTCCCTGAGGGTCAGGTGCCAGAGGGATGCACTTGGCGCTTGGTTCTGGTCTCAATAGTAAAGTAAACCTTCAGGACACAAGTGGCTCTGACAATGAGGACGTGCGACCAGTCACCCCTGTGTGCCCCGACACTCTTGAAGTCCTAAGAGCTTCTGTTGCTGCAGCATTGGCCCGTGGTCAGCTGTGTAGCGTTCCACTGTGATATCGCATGTGATGAGCACTTACGCAGAACCTATGTCTATGGCTGTGAGCCAATCACGTGAGACGTAGGCTATGGCTGTTATGGTACACTTTGACTGTCAAGATCCACTTGGGCGTATGGGGATCTTGGGCGGAATACCAAGGTCTCATGATCACTCCTAGGAATGACTGGGCTGAATCTCTCAATGCGGAGGCACGCACATATAAGGGATACCGACAAGGGCCACATCTGACTACCTGGAGTTCAGAAAAAACAGGAAGTGGATGATTTGGGGATACAAGGGGGAGTGGTGGGGGTTTGATGATACGCACCTTTGTTCCTTCGGTTTCCATTTTCTTTCTGGTTACAGTCATTGTAGCAACATTCACTGTGGATTCTTCCAGTAATAGAAATCTTAATAACCTGTGTTATAAAAAAAAAAGATCCATTTGGATGAAATAATGAAGCTCCAGATGCAAAAAATCAATCATGTAGGCTAAGAAAGGCCTAGGCGGTGAACTTCACTCCATTCATGGAGTTTGTGAAGTTTTCCGCACTCCGCGGAGTTCTGAAAAACTGGAGCGCAGTTTTTCCTTTGCTCGTGCTCGCCAACATTAAGTTGGCGAGCGGGAGCAAGAAAATTCTAACGCTACTCCACCTCCCAGCAAGATTCCTCACCGCGAGCGGCCCCAGATGGTCGTGACTGCTCGCGTTGAAAAAACATCCTTTCACGTTCAGAAAGCTGCCTCTCGAGTAGAAAATCTTCTCAAGCAGCATAAAGAAGCAACGCCCTCTTGCGCTGCGCCTGGTGCCATTCGTGCTGATTTTCCAGGGCAGGACAAACAGCTGATGCTAAAATTCTGCGCAAACAGCATGACCTTACGCACTCTGCTGTTTGCAGAACTCCATGTAGCATGGCGGAGTTTTTAACTTCGTCCAGGCCTGGCTAAGAACCTTTTACAGAATTTGCTATAAAAAATGAATTTTGCAGATTGCTAGACGAGCTCAGTCTCAAACTTCAGCTTTTGAAAACTCAGTCCCAAATAAGATGTCGGCTCCCTTTATGCATTGATGCTTGAAAGGAACTGAACCATTCGTCAAGCACCGGCAGAGGTGGAGCAAAATGCCTCCTATGAATAGGCACTTTAATGCACCACTTTTCTCCCGCTAGTGAAATCTTTTTTTATTCAGCATGCCCCCCTGTTCACGGTATTATCGGGTAAAGGTGACCCCGTAAAGTACAGTCGCAGGTGTTTCCTGAGCATCACGTAGTTATGTCTGGGCCAAGAGGTTCTCCTAAGTGACTGTCCTTGTACACCTGAGACTGCCCTCATGTTTCCTCGTTTGAAGGGTCGCAGGTTAATCCGGTGCACCGACAGGGAGCGGGGATCTCTGTTTGACCCTAGTGCGTGTGAAATTCGCATCACTTGCAATCGGATAAAGAACAGAAATTTCAGGAAAATTATCTGAAATTTCATGTAATTATGCAAAATCGCCCGTTTGCGCTGCATTTTAGCACAAAATGCGTCCTCTTGTCTGTTTTGGATGAAGGACACATTTCGTGGTAAAATAAATAGTGACAAAAGCACAATTGCTGTGAACAATGGTGGATGTGTTCAATCAATCAAACATAGCATTTGTAAAGCGCACTACATACCCGTGAGGGTCTCAAGGCGCTGGGGGGGCTGCTATTGTTCGAAGAGCCAGGTCTTGAGTGTTCCGGTCGTTTACATTGTTCTTCTGCTCCTGGGCTATACTTCTTCTGCAAAAGTGTGGTAAATACACGACGTGTAATAATAGCATATTATTGGACACTTTGTACAACAATATAATAAGAGCTTCCTGAAATTACTCGAATCACACCAGCGTATTTGAAATGTTGTACCTGGCCTGGTCCCCTTGAAGTAAGAGAGCCATGTGGAGAACAAGAAGAACGGTTCATATTACGGAGGAGGCGAAATCAGTTAATTCGGTTTACTTGAAACTGTACCCAAAACAGCTTATTTTGCGCCATAAATACTTCGTACGCACAATTTCCAAATTTTGCACACACGTCTGTCATTCAGATTTGACATTTTCAGAGAAAAAAGACTTGGCACATGTATGTGAACCGCATATTTTGTTAGTAGTTTGTGTGGGAATGTGCGCGTTGTACTATCGCATTATACACCTGTGTTGCTTCCAACCCTCATGCTGGCCATTGACCTCGCTCGTGCGGTATGGTGGACGGCACTTGAGTGCGTCTGTGGTTGCCTGACTTCCTGTTGCTGCCAACCATCTCTGTCTTGTCTCCCAGCTGTCTCTTCCGGTTGAGCTGCACGCGCACATTGTGTTGGTGCAGTGGAATGTGGTCCTACTGCTGATCCGCTGTGCTCGTGGCCAGCGTCTAGCCAGGCCGAGATTTACTGAGGATGAGAGGTAATAGAACATGAGATTTGAAAGTTTCTGGGCAGGGCACCATGCTAACAAATATAATTACTATTACTTTATCATCTATGTGCAATTGGTAAAGAAGCATGGGTTGCCAAAAGGAAATCTGAAGCTGCCCAAATTGACTGAATTATCTGAATTACCAGTAGGGCTGGGGCACTGTCACTTTCCATAGATGGAGATACGATTCAGAATTTGGATTTTGTTTCTTCTTTGATAGAATTAAATGGTTGCCTTTTTTTCCTTTCTTAAGACCCTAGACATGTTTGTGGAGTAAATGCATGTGTGTTAACAACACATTTGGCACAAAGGTAGAAAAGATACCATAAATGGGCAAGTACTGTGTTTTTTTAATCATGACTCTCACGGTGCCATGGAAGGAAAGTGTTGTCACGTATTAAGGTGTCAAGCTTTGACCTTTGGAGCTCATCTCTGCTATAAGAAAAAACGCATTTTTGAAATATGTCCTCACAGCTCTATTAATTACCGCTTTAAAAGCCCTGATGAAGTTCCACAAGGTTCAATTTGGGAACGAAACGCGTTGGCTGTTTTTATGAGCGCATATGGATTTTGAACTAAAGAAAGAATTTGAAGAAACCATAATGGACTAGATTTGCTTTCTTCTGTGTACCTTCTGTTGTTTAATTTACTGTGTTTTTTTAATGATGATGCTTGGTTTTATTGTAATATAGTGAAAAGTACTAGAGTTTGTAATACGTTTATTTTAATTGAATATTGGTCGAATGGAATACACAGAGACTGAAGAAAGCGTTAATTACTCCGTATTATAAAAGCAAACCAAAAATGGATGTTAGCACGGTGGAAATCGCTATTAAAACACACTTAATGCATGAATGTGCATCGTAGCTCCTGGAGGACTGGTTCACTTCAGGTTTTCATGACTGGTGCTTGCTGTGGAAATAAGACCCATGTCAATTCTTTGTATGTACATTTATCTTCAGTTCAGTATTCTGAAAATCTGGTATGGATCTGACCCTCTTGGAACTGTGTTGGACACTGGTGTTTAATGGGGAAAATTAAAATGATCATCCCAAACCTCCTCCTACTGCTATGATCTCCAAAAAAACACTTCCTAGACCCTTCCCTCTCCTATCCCTCCACCATCCTTCTCAATCCAACTAACAGATTCACATCTCCCCCCTTAAAATTAATTTCATATTTCACTATACTAATTCACCACTAATACTTTTTGGGTTCCAGAGTAACATGTTAATTGCCGAAAAACGCTTCACCACATCGTCAGGGGAAATATTTTTTGCGAATGTACCCCGATGTAAAAAGGGTGTGTGTGCCCAATGTAAGTCTGGCTGGGCCAACGAATGGAGGATTTTCTGCAAATTCACATATACAATCCATATAAGTAATTAATATAAATAGAACATATTTACTCAATCAGAGGTTATCCTGACAGTTTGACATAGATCCAGCCCTCCTGGACCTTCTATGGACACCCCAGCTTCCAGATAGGGAATGACCTAAACTGGCAAGGATGGGTTGGTGGAAACGTGGACACCTGGAAACATCTATGAGTTTTGTTGATTTCATGGTATACCGCTAGGAAATGTTGTTGCATGCAAATCTACCCATTTTTTAAAATTTTAAGACTCAAACACTGAATGCATATAGAGTTATGGAAATAGAGATATGTTCTCAGCACTTCCCTTCTTTCCACGAAGAGGAAGAGGAAGTGGGTAGCTGGGGTAGCCCATCGAAGATGACGGATGTTACTTCACTGTGTTTGGATGAAAGGTAGCATGTTTAACTCATAGATCAATGTTTTGGATCTCAGCAGGGCCATCTCTGCTTTTCATTTCCCTCAGGTCGATAAAACATCACTTTGAGATATGCGCAACACTTTCCAGTTTGTCAAGTGCACGTGTCACATTATGCAAACCACTGCTAAGTGGAAACTATGTGTATAAGAATCACAAGAAAGGCGCGTGCCGTTACCAGCACGCCACTGATTGGATCGTAATTGCCCTTGTAATAGTAGCGCTTAATACCCCTGCCGAAGCGTTGAGGCGCTCTACGAAGGGCATCTCGCTGATGACGCTCTCCACTCTCAGTGGGTTCTAAATTTCCCCTAACCTTATTCCAGTCGTTGTTCATTCCACACATGATATTTTATTTAACCCAACTACATGATTTATATGTACCCGGGGCGCGCCATATTCCTGATCCTAAAATGGCGGCGGTGAGAACGTGTGCCGTCGGTGGTTCCCATCGAGGCCGTGTTCTTGGCCCCGGGATGCGTGTCGGGCTTGAAGGGGGCGGCGGTGACTGGAAGGGATTACCCGAGCGGCGTGCACCAGAGCATAGCTCAAATACTTCCCTCCTCCCGTGCCCACTTTCGCTTCTACCCACCCCGGTGCCGCGGGACAAGGGGCGATTTATGGCCTCGGGCAGCTGGTTTGTGTCCAGCACTAAAGGGAGCGTAGCTCCTCGGTGCTAATGTCCACCAGGCCGCTGTCCTGCTGGACACCACCTGCTCTGCCGGGCTGAGGCAGGGCCAGGGAGCTGCAGCTGATGGGAACTCAGTTGATGTGGGAGGAATGTAAGACTTCTGGGCCGGTGTGGGGTGCCAGGCCTCCGCAGACTCAGGCCCGGCCAGGGTTCTCCTCCCTGCACACCCCTGCAGCCGTCAGTATCCTGAAATGGCATCTCCACCCTTGTTAGACTTGGTTGCACCCAGGGCCACTATAATTATGCGGCTGAGGACGACCATATGATGCGGCTGGGTTGACTAAATTATGCGTCAAGAAAAGGCACATTATACGGCACAATGAAGCACATTTAGCAATAGTATTAATTTATTCTTTTGTCATGTTTACACATACAAACACTGTCCGGATAAAGCTGTTGCCATTAATAGAAGTCAACACAAATACAGCAATAAGCAACCTTCGGGTGATCAACTTTTGCGAAAGGTCTACCACTTCGCGGCAACACGTGTTGTTGAGTTTTTATTAACTTTTGATCTATTTGAGCTAGAAACAGTCTTTGAAATCTGCAGATTATGTAGTAGATGATGGATTAAGTGGCAATTATATCAAATCCAAAAAGTGTGTGTAAATAGCCGCAGATGCAAAATCGCATAATTTCAGTGACCCCAGTGTGACCTCATTCATCTTTTTCCCATCCCCTATACTTATTGTCTCACAAATCTAGCTTTTAGGTTCTGTTACTGTTTTTCTACTTTTCCTTCCTCCTTTCTCCCTTTGTTTTCCTTGCTCTGGACCAAAACCTCCTCATGCAAACTAATCATGGCCTTTCAAAATGAGTGTCAGTGCGCCTCACCTGCAACCACCTGCAGACATTAAGCACTAGCTGAGGCCTCAAGCTCAGGCTGTACCGAACTGGCTGTGTTAAGGTTTGTGTTTAATGCTGGAAGTAATCTTAATTATGAAAACCAGCTCTCAAATCCATATCATTTCCACTCTACACCCATCTATGATGTTATGAAAGGGGCTGGGGTTTGCCTTTCGATGCATGAATACGTAATATGCTAGGGCTGTGATTCTATGTGCTGTTTGAATAGCCAATGTATGAGATTACGAGCGCAAGGAACGCCGCAGGCTCTGTTGTTGCCGCCCCCTACCTGCCTACGCCTACGCTGACCTCACGCTACAAGCTACACGCCGCACGGGACGCAGAGGACGCCGACGGCACAGAACTCCGGACGCCCCTGGAAGCCGCGAGCTGACCTACGGGACGCGGACGTAAACACGAGGAGAATAGACGCGCTGAGGCACCCGAGTTTGATTTCGGCAGACCCAACGAGAAATATCGAGTCTTGCCCGAAACTGCAGATAAGGACATGGCGGGAGAAGAGGAGCCGCGGGTGTAGTAAAAAAAGGTCCCCATAAGGAAAGGAAAGGTGTGGTTATTGCACCTACGTGGGGCTAACCTTACACCAATCACGCCCAGACGGCCAGAGGAAGCCAACGCGCAGGAGTAGGCGGATAGATTGCCCAGAAAAAGATTTTCAGAAGTGCCCCCCACTGCGGTAGGAAAGAGGCATAGGGGGGCAATCAGTTCACCGTTTTGGGAAATAAGGAAGGAGAAGCACAAAACCTCAAAGAGCAAATTGGCAGGTATGGCGGGATAAAGGCACAACAGAGGTATGTGTATGAATAACTGCACAAATGTTCGCTGTATCCCGATACCTGTCTTAGTATTTATCACCGGGCAGTTTCGGCTGATTAAGAGTCAAGGGAAGGGGAAAAGTAAAGAAAGTGCAAGGAAGATTTTTAAAGTTATAACGCATAGTAAAATTTGGAGTATACAAGAGCGCAATAAATACAGACTCGCTTCATCTAAGGGACAATGGCACCAAAAAGGAAGCAAAAAACCCGTAAGGAGCCTATGGAGGAAAGCCCCGGGAGGGGAGAACTCTCTGGGGAGGTAAGAACCCGAGAGGAGAGTCAGGAGAGCCCGGCCAGCCCCAGAGAAGGAACTAAGGGGGCGCTTCAAAAGAAGAAAAATAAAAAAGCCATTAAGAAGACCCTGCAAGAAACTAATGGAAGTACGTCAGCAACTAAATCTATAAAGGACTTTTTAGGTAAACATTACAAAAGATTAGATTTATCTACAAAGTCGATAGATGTAGATGCGGAGCTACAGAATGGGAATGGCATGGTAGAATCCCCTGAAGAACCCTTGGCGGCATCATTCCTAATAAATGACTCCCTTCTGAGTCAAAACGATCTAGTATTAGCACCGCGTCTGTCATCATCCCCTAAACTTTTCTCGATGCAAGCACAAGAATCAGAGACCTCAGCCCAAATGGAGAACAACTGCCAAAGGTCAAGAACTGACTGGGGAGCCTCACTAAATATATCGATATCACAATCAAAAGATGTAAGAAATCAAATTCAGCAGGAAACATCGAGAACTGAAAGAATAGCTGATCCCGAGAGAACTAGCCTACAAGACCTAGACATTTCTACGACCCCTCCCTCTTCAAAGATGGATTTATTATTGATGCTTCAAAAAACCCTGCAGGGGTTGTTGGAAGTTACAATGTTGAATAATGGGGTTCTGAAAACGCAAAAGCTTTATTTGAAAAAGATTGAGGAGGAGTTGCAAGTAATCAGAGGTCAAATGCCATATATGATGAGACCAGTAGTAGATACCCAGCCTATAGAACAGAAAGAAAGCACAGAAACAGTAGGAACATCACATAATGTATATATATCTAAGTGCCCGATGCTGATAAAAAGAAGATGGGAAAACCCAAGACATAGCTTCACGAACTTTAGGGGTCACCATAAAAGGAAGTTACGTAGAAAGAGAGAAACAAAGGTAGAAACAATGCGAAAAACAAAGGAAAAGGAGAAAGAGGTCAAATTAAATACTCCCACACTGGAAATGCTATCTGCCAAGACCCCAAACGCTGAGAGTAAGAGGAAGGGCCCCAAAAATCAGGTAAAGAAACAGAGTAGTAAAAGCCCTAGAAAGGATCAATTAAAAACTAATTCCACAAAAACAAAACCCATAGTAAACTCAAACTATGTGGGACACAATATAAATCATCAGAACCAAAATCAAGAGAAAGCTGTCCCACAACGAGGTAACTTAGAAGCAAAAGGTAAAATGGGGGAAAACACTGATCAGGTAGGTACAGAAGCCCCAAAGATAGGGGAAGAGGCGGGAAGCGACAAATGGCTGTACTTTGAACCTGAGCAAAACCAAAAAAAGGGAAAGAAAATAAGGAAGATTATACCTCTGAATAGGTCTCAAATCCTATTCTCATTCTCTAAATGCCCTAGCCTCAGGGGAATAGGAACAAAAGATTTGAGACAAGTGGGTTTCATAAAAAATACAAGTGGAAAGGAGATTACAAGAGTACTAGTCTACTCCGACCTAGTAAAAATGGCAATTTGGAAAGCGGCTAGCGAGATACTCCAGGAAGGTATACGGCTAATCCCAGAGAAAGAACTAAAGGGAAATAGACAATTAGGAAGTAGTTTTCTAAAATGTCATGCAGGACTAGGAAAGAGACAGGTGAGGTTACTAGAGGAAAATGAGACAGGAGGATGTACTCTGAATGTAGTAGTTAATAACTCAGTAATGGATAACTCCTGGGATAATTGGAGCCAAAGAAGCAGCCCTGCAGGACCCTCTCAGAGATATAAGGATGTAATGGATGAAGATGGAGGTTTAAGTGAGGTGGAATAGGATGAAGGGGGGTCGCATAGCCTTAAATTCTTATCATGGAATATAAATGGCCTTGGAGATGTAATAAAACAGGAATGTATAACTAAGCTAGCAAATGAAGTGGAAATTGTTTGCCTGCAAGAAACTTGGCTATGCGACGAAACCCCAACTTTCGATGGTTTCCTCCAACTCCATCGACCGGCCAAGAAAAAAAGATTCGGCCGCCCGGCAGGGGGGATCATGACTTTATTGTCTACAAAAGTAACAAACAACGTGATCCCGCTAAAAGTAAAATGTAAATGGCTCCTGGCATGTAGACTATCTCTGTTGATTGTAGACATAAAATATGAAAATATAATCATTATAAATGTGTATATGCAATGGAAGAATGCTACTGAGTATGGAACTGAGCTGTTATATTTTAAAGATGATATAGATTCTTTATGTGAAAAGTATGACTCTGACATATTCTTTATTTTGGGGGATTTTAATCATAAACTGTACCCAAAGGAGGTAGACCTTTGGCATAGGGATATACTGGATGCATATGAAGTAAAACAAGCAATTTTTCCAGCATGTGAACTCTTAAAACAGGATAAAGATTTGGGAAATTATCTAGGGGCGAAGGGCCTTTTCTGCTTGAATGGCAGATTTGAAACAGATTGCCCAGCAGAAAAAACATTCAAAATAGGCTCACAAAATTGCCCAATAGATTATGCCTTTATGTCTGCCTGGAACTTCTCTCTTATAAGGGAATTTAAGATAGTTCAGAAAGAAGGCAGCGATCACTATCCCTTGCAGATGAAGATTCAAGGAGGTGCCCCGAAAGCCCGAGATAAAGTAATCTCACAACAAGTTGAATACCCCAAGAGAGTAACAACTAGATTAACGGAAGAGTACATAGAAAAACTAAGATCATTCCAACAAAAGGTAGCCTTGGGAGATATAGGGGGTCAAAATTTGGATTGGTATGAGGGAAAAATAGAGCAAGTGGTGCAATGCCTTCGAACTGAACTAGCAAAAGTTAAAACAAATCAGCAGTTAATCTCTGTTAGACAACCAAAATGGTTCACTGCAGATTGCCAAAAGAAAAAAAGAGAGATAAGGAAAGTAAAAAGAAGCATTAGGAAAAAGTATGATCTGAAGAGACAAAATCATCTTAACAAATTAAAAAGTGAGTATAAAAAGCTAATTACAAATGCAAAAAGGGTGTATAAAGATAAATGCTGGGAAAATTTACTGGAATCTATCGAATCAAAAAATATAAGACAGTTTTGGAAGCTGGTGAAAGCAGCTGCCGATCACCCAGCGGGGAGAATGAACTGTGTGATAGTCGAGGCTGTATGGGAGAAGTACTTGAAGGAATTGTATAGTCCTCGTAGAGATCTAGAAGTGGAAGTGCCCCAGCCATGGCATAACTTAATGGAAGAATTAAAACCAGACTTCACAGAACAGAATGTAGAAAACACAATAATGAAGTTAAAATTAACAAGAGCAGCAGGTCCAGACAACCTTCCAGCGATAATAATAAAGTCTCAGATGAAGTGGTGGGCGAGATTTTTTTCTCATATGTTCCTGGAAATTTTAGCGGTAGGGAAAATACCAAAGAATTGGAAGGGAGCAATAATAAGGCCAGTTCATAAAAAAGGCAATATGAATGCACCACAAAACTATAGGCTGATCAATCTACTAGATATAGGAGAAAAAGTATTTTCAAAAATAATTCTGAATAGACTAAAGGACTGGGTAGAGGAGTTTTCAATTGTACCAGTTGAACAGGGTGGCTTTAAAGAAGGCCACTCTACGGTTGATCACTGCTTTGCCTTGTGGGCAGTAGCACGCAAGTCAATAGAACAAAATGGTAAGCTGTGCTGCTGTTTTGTTGATTTTCGAGCAGCATTTGACTCAGTTGATCGAGAATGCCTCTGGGAAACCCTTGTAAATAAAAATATCCCTAAAAGCTTACTTGCGATAATAAAAGAGCTACATTGCGGAAATTGGGCACAAGTAATTAGAGACACAGAAGGGGCATTGACGCCAAAAATAGCAATTGAGAATGGCCTTAGACAGGGCTGTGTGTTGGCCCCCATGCTATTTGCCATATTCCTAGCAGATCTACCAGCAACCCTAGAGGTTGAAAGAAGTGCTAGCCCGAGAATGGATGGAAATAAAGTGTCTTGTTTACTATACGCAGATGATCTGGTAATTTTGGACCAGACTGAAATAGGTCTCCAAAGAAAGCTAAATGCCTTTAGTGAATATTGTGAAAGGAAATTTCTAACGGTAAATATGGAAAAGACAAAAATTTTAAGCTTTGGGAAAAAGGATATTCGATTTAATTGGTTTTTAGGAGGCCTGAAACTAGAAACGGTGAACGAATACCGCTACCTCGGGATGTGGTTTGACAGGTCTCTAAAGTGGCACACTCATATAGAGGCCCAGAAGGCGAAGGCCTTTACATCGATCTGTGGCTTGAAAAAATTTAACCGAGATTATGGAAACATGTCGCACAGACCGCTGCTAAAGGCCTTCAGCGCAATGATACCCCCACAAGTACTCTATGGAGCGGAAGTTCTCCATCTGAGTGGTAAATGTGATTGGGATTTAGAGGAAGGGAAATGCCTAAAAACATTATTGTCATTACCACATTCGGCAATGATCCAAGCAATAAGAACCGAGTTAGGTACAACTGCTTGGAGGGTACAGGCACAAATGGCTTTAATTAGATTCTGGAAACGCCTGGATATAGAGATAGGCCAGAAAGTATCCCAATGGTGTAGAAAAGAAATTCAAAATAGTAATCTAAAATGGGCTAAAGAGAACAGGAAGAAAATACGATTGGCCTGTAAGAACTTAAAAGTGAAAATCTGTCAAGAATCCCTGTATGTAGAATTCATTAAAAGTGATCTTAGTAAGTATGGACAGGAAGTCTCTCGATGTGCAGATATGGAATATCTGGCAAAGAAAAAATCTGTGCAATTTATGAGAGATTCATGGTTAAATAAAAATTGGTTCCCTTACCTGGATATTCTACCAAACCATTGGTACAGACAGGAAATCCTAAGACTGAGAATTGGTATAAATCCCTGGTTGATAAATGAAGAATTAAAAATAAAAATGTTAGGCCATGAAGGTTATTGTAAATGTACTTTGGGAACAAAAGGTGATATATTACATATTTTGTTAGATTGTGCAACATTACTAGAGCAGCGTAAATTATGTCTCCGCCCATTGTTCCTAAAATATGGCATAAAGTTACGGACACAGGCGGTGGAGCTAATCACAGAAATGCCTAACCTCGAGATCGCGATTGCATTAGGGAACTATATGAATGTAATTAAACGTTATCTAAAAGAGATGTAGCTGTAAATTCCAGAAATTTTAAATTGTTTTAAAATCTAAACAAGGCTAATATTAATCTTTTTAAAAATGGATGAATTGCACAATATTTTAAATTGAGTTTTAAATTATGTATAATTTTTATAAATGCTCCAGCTGATTTGTATAGATAAGTTACTATTGCACTCCACTCCGAAAATGTATTAAGTCTTAACGCTGAGAAGGTATACATCTGTATTGTTGAACTGTCACTTTTAACTGTCAATTTTAACTGGTTATTACTGTTTAAAGACCAAGGTCTAAATAAACATTGTATTTATCATCAATGTATGAGAATTATAAACAAACATTATGCAATACAATTGACTTTTAGGGTATTCTAGCTTCAGATTGCAGGCAGCACACCAGGAATCATTATACTGCAGGCCGTATTTTGGAAGTCTTTACTTCACTGGTAAGTTTTGCTACACTTATATCAGACATCCCCCCTCTGTAGGTAAGAACTAGTAAATATATATATATTTTAATTCTGTGTCAGTGTGTGTGGATGACATTTACAGCACACAGACTAGGTAAAGTGAAAATATGTTCTACATTTAAAATAAGTTTAGTGAAAAATAGAAAAGTAAATTAAAATAATAGTAAACAATATTTAAATAATCTAATTGTACATATTTATGTATCTTTAGTATTGTTAATAATAGTACTAAGGAAAATGTAATTAATACATATTTATTAAAACATACTTTAAAATGAAATTTGAAATTAGGTCGTTGTAATACAGTAAATTAAAATGAGTAAAATATACCAGAAGTCTATAAAAAAAGGGAGGTAAAAGTACTCAGAGATGTAGTGACTCCATATGTAGTGGCTGGGATGCAATAGTTCCTGATGTACCTACCTGCTATTTTATGACCTAGAACCATTTCTGGTTCTTTGGTCCATGGCCCTGTTATTCCATCTGATTCCAAGTCTCAGGTTCGCATTCCACAGCCTCTCAGGATCCTGAATTTCTCAGCAGCCCTGGACTATGTTGATAATACCACATACCTGTGCACCCTGTTCTTGCTGATTGTCTCTTAGTCTGCACATGCGGGGTACACCCAGTCCTTAAATTGTAAACTATTAATTGCCAGGGCTCTCGTCAGGAGGCAACTGCAGCTTACACCACAGATTGCTCCTGCCAACGCTGTTAATTATGGTAACAACAAAACTACTAACCATCACACTCCTACAAGTGTGACAATTTATACTATTTCAGGCTCTCAAAGGTATAAGAATGACTTGGGCGGCAGTTAATAGGCATTTTTTATGTATATTGAATTAATGCTTAACTGGTGTTCTGGTCATCTCTAAATTAGCCAGACAGCACCACCTTGTGGCAGACTGTCGCAAGCACCGCTGCTGACAAATAAGTGCCAGTGCCGAGCACCGGAACCCACAGGCTCAAATTAAGCACTGGATGCCCCGTACATGTAGTAGTGATGTTTTGCAGATCCTCCTCCTCGCAGTCTCTGCGCTAGGCCTGCTCCTAGCCTCACTCTAAGCTAATAGTAACTGTTTTTATGTAGCGCTATTTATCAGCCTCCTCCCAAATCAGCACTGTAAGCAGCATGCTAATATTATACAATTTATGGTAGTCAATTCAATCCAGTGTTAAAAGGATGGAAGGCAGAGTCTGCTGGCCGAGGTTTAAACTCTTGAGTTCCATTACAACATATGTGTTTGCCTCGAATGCTCAGGGCTCTAAGCCATCGTCCCTGGAGAGTGAGGCTCCACCCCTGCGAGAGCATTGTCACTTCACCCGGGTTATCGTTACCACCTATATGCAATGATAGGAAGTTGTTCCTCCCCTATCCTCACTTCAACCAACATCCTAGCTACAAAAACAGAAGCCAAACCAGCTCTTGTATAACAGCTATTCAAGACTGTATGTCATTAAACAGCCTCATACTTAGTGCTTAATTTGTACAAAAAGAAGTGACCCTCCCCAGAATTTGTTTGAGGAGGCAGTGTCGGAGGAGTGGGGTGCAGCCTTTACCTACAGCTGCAGTGACAGTATTGCTTCATAGCCACAAATCAATTACCCCTGCTGGCCACCCCTTGGTTGCATAGTCAGCCTCATTGGGAGTAACGTGCACTGTGGGAGAGAGACAGAGAGCAAATGCATTCTATTTTCATCGTGGTTCATGGAAAGAGAAGAAGGGCTTCCAAAGCAATGAAAGGGAAAGGTATTGTCTATCGTTATATTTCTATGCCCATTGGCTATAATAGAAAGACTAATCATCTGCCATCTTAAATTTAGGCCACAGAGGAGTGGGACTGTGCAAGAGGTGGAAAATCCTCTTAGGGCCGTATAACAATAAGTGCCCTGGGGACGCAACAGGTAGATGCACCCACTTTGCGTGCCCCTGGAACACTTTGGTATTATAGTAGGGGGCACAGACACTTGTGCGTCCCCTTCATTAATACCGATAGCGCTGGTGCACTTTAAGCGGCAGCTTCAGGGGGTGTTCCCTTATTTGCATAGGAGCGCACCCTATACAAATGAGGTTATTCCTTTGCCCCTGCACCCACGCCATATTATAGACACAGGCTCAGAGGAAAAGAATCTCTCAGGGGGAGCACTCACAGTGCGGCCCCTGAGAGCAGCCCTCTGGAAGGGGAACAGAGGTCCTATGGACCCCCCCAGACATCCCCTTTGCAGGTGGGTGCAGTCATAGGGTGGGTGCAGTCTATGACTGCGCCCACCTCCAAGGGCATCTCGAATCCCCTGTAAAAGTTCAGGCAGGTGCCACTTGCACTGTGAAAACATGGTGCGCCTGCAAGCCGCCGCTCCGTGTTTTCACATGAATGTGCTGCCCTTGGGGCAGTGCAAGTTCACAGAGTTCGCAGCTGTCCTGGGGGCAGCACATTCACCGTAATAGGGGGCACGGTCATTGTTTGCACCGGGTGCACCTTTTAATAGGTGCACCCATTGCACACAATGAAAATGCATAATATTGCCCTAGGTCTTCTACAGTAAGTGCCTACCGTCTATCAGTGGCAAAAAAAATCCCTCTGCTGATAACATGCCAGAAATCAAAATCATATTCTGCTTGTCGTAGACTCGTTACCGGCCCCTCCATGCCTCTCTTCCACTAATCCTTTTTTTTTTATATCCTTCTACCAGAAACCTAGTCATTTGCATTGGGTGTCATCTGACAGTGCCTTTATTCATCTGCTGTACTAACCAATGCAGCAACTTGTATTTAGTTTATTGTACCCCATTGCCTCATGGGCCCAAATTTTAAAACAGCATCCACATCACATACGGTCCTGCTTCCATCTTCTCAGTATTTGCTGTATTTACTCCCACCTCTCTTTGCACCTGACCAAAGCTTTGATAGCCTCCTCTGTTCTTAGCCTGGAGATAGTCATGGACGTCTGTTCACCAAAATGCCAGGTGTAGCAGAAGTGACACCAAACACCCTTTGACCTTATTGACATCAAAGGGAGTGACATCCTTTGACCTCTGATCCTGAATCGTCCCAGGAAATGATGTGACTTTACCTTAACCCAGATGACATCACAATAATTTACATCACTGAAGTTACATTATAAAGAGGTCATTAATATAAAAATACAACAAAAATGTCTCTTTTGGCTCCACATCTATTACGGTGCTGGCATTACCTTTGAAAGCGGTGGGGTGCATATAATACAGAACATGCCCTAAATTGTACTGCGCATAGTGAATGAACCAGAGCGCTTTTGAATGGGATCGGGGTTAGTGGTTCTCCCCCAAAGATTTTTCTTTAAAAATGGGTCCAATAGTGCATTTTAAAACAAACGTTTCACATAAAAAACTGCTAAAAAGTCATGGGCTATGAAAGGGCACTCTTTAAATAAGTCCTTTTATGCTGTGCCAAGTCAGTAGATCATGGCATATATCAGAGGAGTTGACCCCCTTTGTTTCAAAATTTGTTTTGGGTATCCCCATAACCCAAAACTAACATCCAATGTGCCAAGGCATGCATCTTACCTTGGGTACCCTCCATCAGCCATGAGTGTCCCCTTATGCTATCAATTACATATAATATGCCTGTTATCCATGTACTATGAGTGACCCTTATGTAAATAATTACCTCCAGTATGATATGGCCTGCATTTTGTAGTGTTTTTCCTCCTCCTATATGCCACAGTTGTCTTCCTTTATGCCAACAATCATATCAGCATAGCTAAAGTATTTGCCGAATTCTATGAGGAGATCTATGCGCCCACCCGGACTCCGTTATCGGCAAAGATTTTGGAGACAATAGACCATCCAGTTCTCTCCGCACAGGACAGACAGCTGCTAGATTCGCAGATAACAACGGAGAAGGAACAGGCGATTAGTGAATTTCAGTCGGTAAAGGCTTTGGGTCCTAATGCAATCCCCCTACAGTTCTTTAAAGGGGTGGCGGGTAAGGTGGCCCCTCACCGCCTCAACATGCTTAAGAATTCTGGTCAGAGGGGAGTCCTTCCATTTGACCAGCGGCTGGCCTCAATAGGGCCAATTCTGAAGGAGGGCAAACCACTATGCTGATGTCATTTCTATTGGCCAAAGTCCCTTTTAAATGCTGAAGTTAGAATTCTGGTGAAATTGTTGGCCAACAGACTGAAACGGGTGATTCTCGACTTGGTCCATTCAGCCCAGTCGGGATTCATGCCCAACAGGAGGACTGGACTCAACTTGCGCTGATTACATGGCTGCATGACCTTCACAGAGCTTGCTATGGAACCAATGGTGGTGCTCTCCCTGGATGCAAAAATGGCCTTTGGCTCCCTGGAATGGCCCTTTCTGTTTGGGGTGCTGGAGCCCATGGGGTTGGCCCGGAATAGTGGAAATGGGTCCACCTGATGTACAGCCAATTAAAGGTGTGGGTCAAGATTAATAGAGAGTTGTGTGCAGCTTTTCAGCTACACAGAGGACGAGGCACGGCTGCCCACTCTCACCAGTGCTCTTTGCAGTGCTCCTGAGCTGCCACCGGCATGGATTCGGAAGGACGGATTGGTGTGTGGGTTCAGATGGGATGACTCATGGGATGACAGAATTTCGCTTTATGTGAGCGACGTCCTACTCTACGTCCACAATCCTGAGGCTCCTGCACATCTTCCATCTCTTTGGATTGTGTTTAGGCTATATCATTAATTGGGAGAAGTCGTACATCTAGCCGACATCTGGGCGCGGGGACAATAATAAGAGGCCTCTCTCTCCAGAGAGCCAAGGAGAGCTTCTGATATCTCGGCCTCCAAGTGATGAGAAACGAGGAACAGCACCTCAAGGACAATCTTTATAGCCTCCTAGACGAGTTCAGGAGAGACGTAAAGCACTGGAGGACTCTACCCTTTTCCCTGCTAGGTAGAGCAGCTCTATATACAATGCTTAAGTTTCCGAAACTGTTGTGTGTACTCCAGAATACACCCAACAAGATCCTGGACACCTTATTCTGGCAAGTGAACAGCAAGGTGACTCCTGCTATGACATGGGAAGGCACCCCACACAGTGCTGGTGAAATAAATGAAGGGGGTATATGATGAAGGAATAGCACTGCCAGATATCTAGAAGTACTACTGGGTGGCGCAACTAGTGGTGACAAATGACTGGGCTTATGCACCGCAGGCTGAACCCTCACTGAGAGTGGACAGAAATGTGATGGGCAATGGGGTACCTGGCAGCTTTGGACCGAAGTAAGCGGAAATATCACCTCCCCCTGCATACACGCAATGTCACAAGGGTCTGGACGCAGGCCACGGCCAACTTGGGCTGGGAGAAGAAGTTCACTGGGTATACCCCTCTGTGGGACAGGGGTGAATTGAGGGAGGTTGACAAGCTGGGGGCATTCAACTGTGGGCCACAGCAAGCATCTTCACACTGCGGGATGTCTTGGAGGACCAGGGGCTGAAGCTCGGGGTTATACTCCGAAAGGATCACAGCCTTCCTGAAACTGAAGTATTTCGCTACCTGAGGTGCGGCATGCTCTTGCGGTGCTTAGCCCCAGCCGGGATGATACTGACGACACCTTACTTCTAGAAGATAGGGTGTTGGGGGAACCATTATCAAGGAAAACTATCTCCCTCATATATAGTAAAATAATGAATAACTCGCCAGAGAGGCTGCCGAAGCTGAGGGAGGATTGGGAAGGAGATGTGGTCCCCTCGAAGATGTCGATGAAAGCTGCATTGAGTACAACTCCGACTGCTACATAGGGCATACTACACTAGGGAGACACTTTGTAAGATGGGGAGGATGGAGTCTCCATTGCACAGTCGAGGTGGCTGGCAGGTAAGAGATTTTCTACATACGATATGGTCCTGTGAGAGCGTACATACCTACTGGGTACTTGGTCAAGGTCTCTACACCACCACCGGGGTTAAGGTGACACAAAAGATAAAGGTCCTGTTACTGAACATATGAGGGGAGGGGGTGGTGCCCTGTTACACCAAAATGCCCCTAATAGTGGGACGAGCAGTTGCCAAGAATAATATCGCTAGAAAAAGGGGGACTTGGGAACCCCCAGATGTGCAAGAGTGGACTGGGGACATGGATTGTTGCATGATGACCGAGAAGCACGTATATGCTGGGCGGGGTGTCCCCAAAAAAATAGAGAACGTATGGACCCTCTGGAGAAGATACGGGGCCTAGAAGGGTAACTACAACTGACACAGGGCGGGAGCTGGAGGCAGAGCCAGATGGGAGGATAGGGGGAGGGTTGAGAGGGTGAAAGCAAAGTTGATTCAACTGTCAAGGATGAGCTATTTTCAATGTGTAGAACTAGAGGGGGGGCACAGTGGCTGTTACTGACCGTTTGTCGTATGTTAGAAACTCAATAAAAAGATTTTTTTGAAAAAAGAATCGCATCCAGCATGCTAGCATGGGCATTTCGCCATGGATTTGCCATACCAAGCATTGCCTCCAGTATGACTGTGCCAGCCTTTTGCCGTAGATGTTCCACATATGAAGTACTATCTTTAGTATGTCACGTGCCCATCTTTTAACAATTGTCTCCAGAATGCGAACACCAGTAATTTGCCGGGGCCAACAGCAGACTCACAAGCATACCACACTATCACTTATGCTAATTTCCTTTCTCTAACTCACACTCATTTTTGCCTACTCACTCCTACTCAACCATTCTCACTCAATGGCATTTATTTATTCCCACACTCTTGCACTCAGTCTTACACTGTTACTCATTCGTACACTGATCAACTCACAACTACTCACTCACACTGACTTGCATTCACTCTTACCCACACTCCATCATTCTCACTCACTCTGACTCAGCCCCCTTACTTACTGACATTTAATTGTATTTATTGCCAATCCTATCACTGACTTCAACTTTCACTCACACACATGCTCACAAACACTCCCTGTCTCGCACAAACACTCTCACCCACAAGCACGCACACAATATATATTTAAAACATTTTTACTTGCCCGGTGCTCAAGTTTTTATTTCACTAATAGTGAATACTATACAAGTATTTATAGCTAGCGTAATAAAAACATGACCTCAAAACAAGGAGAGGGAAGCCACACCTCTGTCTTTGTGGCTGTGATTTTGTGACCTCTAAGGCCAGCGGTTGCAAAGGCAGTGATAGGGGGTGCAGTGAGCAAGCCAGGGGTTGTCTAAATGACGTCCATGGAGATAGAGCCACTGGACCTAGGTGATTCTGCGTCTCTGACGTTTTCCGCACAAATATGACTTTACTTCACTTGCCACATTATTCTCCATCTGTTGCACTATTGTAAACACTCATATAACACTGCAACAACATTGTACAGCTTAATTGACCTTTTCATACCGCATAATTTAGTCAGCCTTGTGCATAATTTTGCTTACCAATCTGACATAAACCTGGGCTCCCTGCATATAGATCAGGAGTGGCCAAAATCGGTCTACAGGGGATAAAACATGCTGCATTGTCAGGTTTTCCATTTGGCATAGAAGTTATATACAAAAAACAGAAACGTGGCAAATTTACCGAAATGATGCTCATCGTTGACTTATGCAATGGATCAAGTGGTCGTAGACCAACGTTGGACCCCTCTGTGGCTGGCAGAATAGTATGCCAGCCTCTCTTTGTGCTAGTAAATTGTCATATGCCGCCACTAGGCTGGGCTCACACTGAGCTCTTGTGACAATAACACACAAGAAACAACCATAACGCAACACAAAACCAAGTACTAAAGAATGAAATGCATAATTAATGGAGAGAGGATGTGGCCTGACGGCTAGAGCGGTCGACCTCGAAGCTTCGAATCTCGGGAACGACGCTCATCCTGTGATTCTGGGCAAATCACTTAATCTCCCCGTGCCGAACAAAAATTAATGTGTCTTCATGTAACGTAACTGGTGCTATGTAAAGCGCTCTGATACCCGTTGTCTTGGGTCTAGTTCACGCTATATAAAAATAACAAATACACGTCAGTTGCTGAAATGCTGGCGTTGTTAATTAGCTTTCATCTCTTGAAAGCGTGCGACAGTTTCCCAAGTAGCATTTGGACATACTTACGTGGCGAGTGTATCTGCCCAGTAATTTTAACTTGACACACCTATGTGAGTTTCTTAGTCTGTTTAGGGTTTCACAACTGCTTATAACTCTTTCTTTAAAGGCGAATTGTGGTGAAAGTTAACAGGGAATTTGAAAAGTAAACAATAGTAAGTTAGTTCTGCCCAAGGGTTCAAGTTGGTAACATCCAATAACACAACAATATGTTGTATCAATACAAATTGATGAGTAGTGAAAAAACAATCTATACTTCACTTCTTACAGTGACACATATTCTAGTATTGAACTATAAATGTAAAAACCTTTGATGAAAATGGATTTACTACAGATCTTGTTGAAGTCACGAAACCAACATACCTGATAATAGATGAAAATACAGTGGATTTGAAATGATTTATGACATCGAGAAAAAGTACCCAATAACCAAGGCCTCTTCAGCACAAATGTCCTTGTTCAGGGCTTCCTGATACACACTGGGTTTTTGTTCATGTGTTTCACACTTACAATCCAACGTGACCCCCTCTCCCTCCAACCTGGACTAGTGTTAAATCGTTAAATGGTTGCAAAATATTTTTGGCCACCGACCCATTCGCAGAAGGGTGCAATGTCAACAGGGTCCGAGCTCAAAACGAATGCATTTCCAGAGCAGTATTTGCAGAGAGCAAACCTTTTGTTAATGGATAACAAACAGGACCCATCAACATTTCTTTTGAAGGCGCGCTCACAGCCCGTTATGTGCTTTTTTGGAAAATACTGTGTAATTATATGTTTGCTCTAATCTGACTACTTTGTCCACCCTTGACAGGTCTTCAGCACAACTTCCATCAGAAAGATGCCATGTCAGGGTATGGAATGTATGAAGGCCTTAATTGTTGCCGGTGGATGCAGGCGATGGGCGCCGGCACTCATTTCTGGGGAACCAGGACTTATTTTTCACCATTACACTTTGAGCTAGAGCAAGGGAGAGAACGGTAGAAAGGGAGACATAAGAAGGAATTTAAATATGGTAAAAGAGTGACAGAGGGAGAAAGGAGAGATGAAAAAGAGACTTGAAGAAACTGGAAGTGTTTGGAGGTGGAAGCAAGAGGTCTGAGGAGGAATCAAGCCTAGGCCGCCTTGCTATCCAGTAACCCTGGTATTGGCAACACCGGCTGTGGGCTCCTAACACTTTGAGTATTGCCCGCCATGAAGCATAACAGCACAGTCATAATAGTGTTTCTATGGTACTAGTGATAAAGAGTGTACTGTGAGATGGAAAAAAAAAAAATCAGATTTAAAAATAAAATTCTTGAGTAACTATGCTTAAACCATACATAATGTTTATAAACAGTTAAATCGTGGTGAGTAACTTTGCTCATTCAAAAAAAGGAAGATTTCAGAATTATTTATGTAAGGGAGCACAAGGGACAAAGTATTAGTTGGAATAACTGGCTCTACTGTGCTGCTATAAAATAATAATTCAAATACATTTTGTGCCAGGATTATAAAGAATTGACTGAACTGGAACTATTCTAAGCTCATTTTTCTGCCTGCTCATTTAAGGAAATGTTAGTATTTGTTTTACTACTCTAGTCTTACTAATCATATACAGATTTAGGCAGATGCGTGTTGTTGTTTTTCCCATTACCCTCAATGTATTTGCAAATCTGTGATACAATCTAACTCAATACAAGTTTAAAAGAAAATCCATGGTTTACACGCCAGTTCACAGGTATTTGAATTACATTTATTCTTGGTGTTCATAGTGAAATAAGTTTGTATTCTTTACCAGAAAAGAGATAAAGAAAGCTTCAGAAATCCGGGATTGAGAGAAAGTTGTATGGAGATGTACGAGCAGCTGATATGCCTTAGTTCGTCAAACCCTCTTCGCATAATATTCATTGTGACTATAATACCTACATTTCCTGAGTTGGAGGATTTTTTTTAATCTCGGACACTAATTTTCTATTTTGCATTCAGTTCAGTCCGGGAGTACACAAGGTGACTCGTTTACCCCAAAAAAGGATCTTTGACTGGACATGGTTTACCCAACAAAAAGATGCCATCTTCCCGCCCGATGGAGATGTCAAGTCGATGGAAGGTTATTTCCCCACAAGTGAATATTCCAGGTGTGTTGACGTTTAGATCAGGCCCAGATGAAAGAGAGAATGAGGACGTTTTGGTGGCGGATTCATCTAGAAAATCCTTTTTTTTTGTCAATAGAGGGCTTCCCAGTGCTTCACTGGTCTGCTGCGATTGGACGCACTGTCCCTGCTTGCGAGGACCTCAGAGTTGTCCCTGCATGGATCCTGGAGATGTCCAAGGGGGTTTTCGTGCTGTCTCTGCTGAAACCTGGAACAACCCACGTGGGACATTGACACTGTCCCAGAGGGGACCTCGGAGTCTGGTCCTACGTGAACTTTGGAGTTGCCAATGTGGGGGCCTTGGAGCTGTCCCTGATGGAACCGTGGAGCTTTGTCTACGGTGACCTAAGAGTTGTCCATGTGAAGACCAAGATGTTGTATCAGCAGGGCCCTTAGAGCCATGCCCGCGTTGACTCTGGAGTTGTCCATATGAGGACCTCTCAGGTGTTCCTGATGGGATCTTGGACCTTTGTCCGCGGGGATATTGGAATTGACTGAGGGAACCTTAGAACAGTCCTAGCGGTGACGTCAGAGCTGTCCCTTAGTGGACCTCAGAGTAGTCCCTGCTGAGATCCTTGGACCTGTCCTTGCAGAGTCATTCAAACTGTCCCTGTGTGGGCCTTGGAGCAGTCACTGTGGGGAAATAGGAGCTGTCCCAGCAGTGCTTAATTTGTAAAAGACTGAGTTCTGGTGCCCAAAGCGCTGCTCAGAAGCTCGTTGACGGTGCTAATCAATGACAGTCTGCTGAATTCTAAGGTTGCATAGTCCTGAATCCACCTGAGGTCTCTTTAACCCACTACCAGACACTCCCTGTCTATTTATCTCATTCTTGCAGGTTCCTGCTTTCTCTCTCTGTGACAGTTTTCTGTCTCTCTCTTCCTCTGTCTTTCCCCTTTGTGTGTTTGTCTTTCCCTTGCTCTTGGGAAATGTCAGATAAGGAAAAATAATTGCCGGTCCTCAAAGATGAGTGCCAGTGGCCACCATCAGCAACCACCAGCTCAAATTAAGCACTGCTGCAGGACAACTCTGGGAAGTCCTGGTGGTTAAACTCTAAGCTGTTCTTGTGAGGAAACTCTGTGCAGTCACTGCAGGAATCTCTGAGCTGTCGCTTTTGGGAAACTCTGACTGTAACCGTATGGAAACACTGAGCTACCCCAGCAGCGGAATTCTGAATAGTCCCTGCAAGGAAACTGAATTGTCACTACGGGAAACTCTGAGTTGTCCCTGATGGGAACCTCTGAGCTGTCTGTAGTCCCCGGCTCTACCAGTGGCTTTCCTAGCACTGACCTTCCCGTCAGTTTGCAGATTCATCAGGATACTACAAGCATAGGTAGGGTTCAAAATAGACTGGACTAAATTTAACCCACCCATAGGCCCAGCCAAGAAAAACAAGCACATGGCTCGCAGGGACAGATATAGACCCACTAACTGGGCAGCAGAGTGGGAATGGAGGGCAGTCAAAGTGCCAAGTTATGATCCTTTGAAAACAGCCTCACATCCCAGCCCGTTAATATCATTGTGCAGCCTGTGTGAATAGAAGAAGTCATCTCCCCCCCCTGGCAGTTTCTTCTTTCGTCTAAGGCAGTGTACATATTCCTTTAAGCGTCTGTCATCTTTTTTCCGAGATGGTGTCCTTTTTTCTCCAAGACATAGCCATCTTGCCCACTTTCCTCCAAGACTCTATTCTATTTCATCCAAGGCTTTAGTCCTCTTTCTTCTAAGGTATTAACATTGTCCCTCTAAGGCATGGTCCTCATTTCTCCTAAACATTTTTCTTTTTTTTTCAAGATATTGGTAGTACTCCAACGGAAGGGGGAATCACCAAACCCCCTTGATTGAGACCACACATGATCCCTCCTTTCTTCCAAGGCATTGTCTTCTTTAGTCCAAGGCTTTTCTCTATTTCCTCCTAGGATTTTTCCTCTTTCTTTCAAGGCTTGGCAGTTTTCCTCAAAGGCTTTGCCTTGTTCATTTAAGTCTTGAGTTTGTCAGTGTCTACCTTTAATTTCATGACCAAACCTGACTGCAGGTCTAAATATATTCTTGCAATTAATGTTTATGGTGGATTTATGGACATTTATCAAACTTCAATCTACTTGTTCTACCTAAATCTTATATTAACTTCCAAGATAGTGATCAACCTCCAAGGCCCCATTTCTCAGTATTGAGGCACCCACCATAAAATGTGGAGGACCTGGCCTGGCAGTTCAGGCCAGACATAGGGAGCAGGGTCAAGACTGATTTGCAGATGGCTGGGTCCAAACTGGGGTGGTTTGGTGAGTAAAAAACAATGGATTTAACCCATATCTGTGACTGGGGTGAATGTTTGATTTGTTCAGTATTCCATCCATCAGCTGTCCTTTTTGCATTTGAAGGCTTAAGTGAGAAGGGTATTCCCAGACGTGGGTCCTGTGCTCACTACACCACTTATGAGCAGAGATACCACAAAACTGGTCCCAGGATGCTTGTTTTCCAGTCCAGGGAGGACCTGGCCTGGCAGTTCGGGCTGGACTGTCCCCATGGAGAACATGGTCAACACTGATTTGCATTTGACTGAGTCCAAACCGGAGTGGTGTGGTGAGCAAATAAAACTATGGATTTAACCCAGATCTGTGACTGGGGGAGAATGTTTAATTTGTTCAGCATTCCGTCCATCATCTATTCTTTTTGCATTTGTCGTCCTAAGTGAGAAGGGTATGCCCAGAAGTGGGTGCTGTGCTCACTATGCCACTGGATTCAAGCTATCCTGGCTGATGAGGGGTGTGACCCCAAAACTGGTCCCGGGATGCTTGTTTTCCAGTCTAGGGTGGTGCTCAGAACACTATCCCCAAGTTTGTTCTCCATCCCGGTATGGGGTGATTCCTGTCTCACCCCATAGCCAATTAAATGAACTTCTAGCCGGAAATAGATGATAGAGCACCCAAGTAGCAATCCTTTTTACCCACTTACACAAATTGCCTGCTCCTGGTTGAAAACCATTTGATTTCAATGCTTAGTTATGTTTTGTTGGGGGTGCCTCGAGACAGACTAACACCCACTTAGTGTTCTAAACCAGTGGTTCTTATCCTGTGGACCCTGGAGGTCTGCAACCCCTGCCCAGGTGGCCCCTGACTGTTTACAGAAGTAAATAATGGTAGCAGGTTAACAGATTATAAATATATATAAAAAAAAATGGAAAATTTTAAAGCACTCTGCAAATGTGAAGGAAAATGAAACCTGAAGCTAAAGTTTGATAACTAGGATTAGCGCAAGTACAGCAGACAGTAGAACGGATGAATGATGGCCTCACTTGCAACACTAGTATGTGCAGACAACAAGAAAGGATGCCTTAGACTCATTAAGGGCACAGTGTCATCCTAGAGTATGGTATATCAGTTTGTCTTTTAGAAATAAAAAAATAATCCTGAAAAGATCCAACCTTCCCTTTAAAAATTTTGATTTTAATTTTTTTAATATTTTTTTGTTTATTAATTAAATACATTGTTTAATATTATGTGTACTTTAAAGGTATACTAGTTTCTGTAAATTTGTATATTTTTTTGAGGTTCAAATCATAGAAAAAGCCTAGGCAGGGGTCTTCTGGATTCCATGGGATTCCTTCTGATTTCATTAATTTTATATATATTTTAAATTCTTTGTTTTATAATATCCCACTGTACGCCTTCATTAATCCCAAACCCTCTTGCCATTTTCGAAAACCCACCCTTCCTTCGTAAACACATTTTTCAGCCATGATACACCAGTCCATATCTTTTTGAAGTGCAATAGGAACATATATGTTCGTTGCTTCATCACAAACACATAAGATCATTAGTGCATGTATCCTCAACAACCATCGATTTGGCGTGAGACCGTACCATGGATTCGGTGTTATAACTTTCCCTGTCTTCAGGATAAGTTCACGCAAGCACTAAGACCCGATATTAGTACCAACAGTGCTAAGAGCGAAGATGCCTATATCTGTTTTTCAGAATACAGATAGTAAAGTCCCCTTGCCCCTGTACCTAGCTCATAAGATCGTCTAAGAAACAGGCCCAACACACATACATTCATCGTGGGTGCATGTCCATCAGCACATGGTTCTACAAGAGGGCACATCTAGTCCATCAATGGTTCTTCCATTGGACACATCCTTTGCCATCTTTAATACCCTACAGCCAAGACATGGGGCAGAGCCAATCATCTTAGCTTAAAACAACTCTTGAAGGCTGGTTTCAAGCTGGCATTCAGCTAGATGACACATTTTGGGCTCTCAACTCAAAAACTATTTCTGCTGCCTTACACCGCTGTACACCCCAGTGCGCTGTAGTACCTTGTGGGACAATGCTTGGCTCTGTGCAAGATTTCCCAATAAAGCATTTAATAACTAAACCTAGAGGCCTACCATGACCTCTACTTCAGCATGGAAATTTTAAAGAGACACCGTAGGTTCTGGGTAGGGAAGTGAAAGCATAGAACCTTGAGATTGCTACCATATACTCTTAAGTATAGAGGCTAACCAACACATACTTTTGCCATAGTCACATTCAAAGTGCCCAAACATTTGTTCATGCAACCAATGCACACTGAGCTGAGCAAATACCCCCACCATCAACTTACCAAAACAGAGGGTATATCCAAAGTACATGTACCTTCAGACAGGGTATGGCAGCACCTGGGCACGACTTTGGCAGTCTGAATTCCTGTATAGACTTTATTGCTGTGCGCCTTCAACCTTAGCATGTTTGACTAAACCAACCCCCATATATTTAACATATATATATATATATATATATATATATATATATATATATATATATACAACTTACTGTAGTTTTTTAAATGGGTGCCTTCAGCACAAGATCACCTGGAAAAAGAGCTTCAATGAGTATATCTTCAGCATAAGACTTCCCAGACATAAAACTTCAACCCCAACACCTTTATCATCAAAGAAATTGTTCTTAGAGCTTCGGCAGAAGTATCTCCCGCCTTAGAAAACTCCATCTTAATGCCCCAGGGCTTATGCCATGCACATAAGAACAGATAAGCATACAGCATCATTCCCTCCAACCTTCAGCATTAAAATGGTCAGCTCTAATGCTTCAATGCCTAAACCTTTAGCCTGAAAAGACTATAGGACTTTAACGTCTATACTATCTGCATAATAACGCTCACTTTGGCATTAGAAGATAAAGGCACAAAGGTCAAATGCCTTTAAGATGAGCATAAGATCATTCGCACTTAGAGCTTCAATGCTTAGATCATTAACATAAGCAGAGTAAATGATAGAGTTCGGCATAAGACTTCAGCTTGGAGCTTCCTCGAATATGCCCTCAACCTTAGAGGACTCGGCCATAGAACGCCAATACTGTTGTCAACAACATAATAATAATTGTGAATGCAGAGCTGTACACATATGCATTCGTTTTAAGACCACTCACACATAAAATGTAAATGCCTAAGACTTTAGCTTAATTAAGGATGAGAATAGAACTAAAATGGTTATACCTTTGGTATAAGGAAACATGAGCTTAGAGCTTCAATGCCTGTACCTTCTGCATAAGAGCGTGTAGACATAGACCTTCAGTACCTAAACCTTAAACATATGAACAAGTGAGCATTCAGCTCATTGAGCCTACAACTTCAATGTAAGAACATTCAGGCATAAATGGTCCATGTCTAAACTTTTAGCATAAGCACACATGAGCCTAGAGCTTCCATGCCTTTCCATTACGCATTAGATCAAGTGGACATAGACCATCGATGCCTTTAGCTTTTGCATGAGAACGCGTACGCAGAGAGCTTCAATGCCTTTGATTTCCGCATGAGAATCTGTAAGCATAGATCATTCATGCCTTTAACTTTAAAGCATAAGAACACATCACCATAAAGCGTGCCTGCGCCTTCAGCATAAGAACACTCAGTCATAGCCTTGGAAGCACTTGTACCTTCAACATGAAATCCTTCTCACCTACCTCCTTTTGGACTCTGCATAAGCGCATAGAGTGGAATACACCGGTGCATAGGCACACTGGAGCTCTTGTGTGCCAAGGATGTTCATCAGTCAGTGCGGCAGTGCACAAGTGCTCGAGATAGACCCAGCAATGGTTCTCCCGCCTCTGGTGGTGATGCAAGCTGGTCTCTTTGCAGCGGGCATCTGCTGCCACCCATCAAAGGGCCTGCGCTATGCAAGCATTGGCAGCCATCTCTGCTGCAGGGCCAGAAGCGCTGCGGCACCTGTTTAACTGGAGCTGGGCATTTTTTTTTTACAATTCTCCAGCAGGCAACACTATCCTGTGACTGCCACCATGCTCTGAAAGGGGGTGGGTGGCAGAAGTCCGAAAATAGCCAAGTGGCAGCAGCCCATCTGGACTGTCAGGCTTACTGTTAGTGGATAGCCTGTAGGGCTGGGATGGAGTCAGACTTATGTTAGCCTCTGAAAATGAATTGCCTCTGCAACAGATCTGGGCGTTGGGTTGCCTCCCGACCAGCATTCTAGAGCCTGGTTGGGATTTTCTTGCCAAAACAGGTCAAATAAAAATCCTTAAAATCAGGAATGTTTTCACGTGACGTATAAAGATGTACACACATCCTAAGTATTTTGATGCAGTCAAGACCATTCCAAAATGGAGTTTAAAGCAAATCGAGGCAGAACTGGAATGTTTAAAAAATGGGTAGAGAGGATTTTGCTCAAACTGCAGATACAGTACCCGTCCCTGGCCCTTCCAGGAACCTCAAAACAGGCACAATGTCCTTTCTCTGAGAAATGTAGCAAGCCAACTGCCCCCCCCCAACCCAAAGTCCCAAGTGGGCACCCCACCTCCCAATTTTAGAGCTTCCAACAGAATGCAGGAAACGGTGCAGTTGAGGAACTCTGATATTGTCACAATTCCAGGAAGTGCGTCATTCTGTGGTTTGGTGGAACACAGAAATGCAAACACTTTGAGGTGCATTGAACCTTGAGCCACTGAGTAACTCAAGTTTAGTAAAAAGAGTAAATAATCATGACCGAAAGTCTAGGGTCATAAATTGGATGCTACTTTTGTGAGTTGGGCCTAGGAGTAAACCTCCACCAAGTACGGTTATCCGCGTTATGTCCTTTGACGCCGATTGATGAATAGAATCGATCATTCGCTAATTTTTGGCTTTAGGTCAATCCAGTACTTGAGTGATTGAGCCCAGCCCGGTCAGGAAGAAGAAACTCTTCCAATTGGAGTTACTCCAAAACTGGACTATTCAGGAGATAATTATATACAATATACCTCTCCAATCCAAACTCCCCTCCCCCACCAGGGCTGGTAAAGGTAATGGAAGAGGATGTGGCGCAGCAGCCATGGATGCCGACTAGGGAGTTGGGGATCTGGGTTCGAGTCCCAGCGTCGGTGCAACATCCTGTGATTCTGGGCAAATCACTTAATCTCCCTGTGGACAGCACCTGGATGCCCTCACGGGCGATAAACTGTGCTATATAACTCTACAAACTTTAACCGTGAGTTGCAACTTGCCAAGTGAAGTTCACCTTCTGTTTCCAGATGAGTCGATCAGAGGTCCTGAGGAAAGGGTGCTTTTCAACTGCAGGCCTCCATTGTCGGCTACTGTGGCTTCACAGGACAGCTGGTGGAGAAAATTGAACTGGCTACTCAGTAAGACGCAGAGGGCAATATTCTAGGCTCTTACAGCGTATAAGGACTTTAGGGGAGGGACAGAGAGGTGGATTTAGGTGTAGCTGGTCTTCTAGGAATCACTCCATTGGGCATTAACTGGCATTAGAGGCTGGATTCACTTCTCTGGGCATTAACTGGCATTAGAAGCTGGATTAATCACACCCTGTCACTATTAGACTATTCTGCCCCAAAAGGGTGTAATTTAAATGCCCAGAGCAGGGAGCCTGGGAAATCATGGTTTGCCTACTAAAGTTTACTCTAGCTAAAATGTTGATTGGCGTCATCCAAGCATTACTACAAGCACTTAGTAAGTAACAGCACTGACACCACAATATACTCACTTAAAGGCCACGCTTAAAGGCACAGTACTGGATGCACCGGGGACCCATGTCCCAGAAGGCTGTTCCTTGCAATATCCTCTTAAAGGGTTTTAGAAAAAACAGCAGCTAAGTGGATCCTGAGACAAAACACAGGTACTGCTGCGCCATCTGCCCCTATGCTTATGCATTAGTATTGGCAGCTAGTTCTGTTCTTATACAAGACTGGCACAGAAGGGTGCATGATCAGTGTCTCATATACTCCCTTAAACAACTCATCCTTTAAACGCCCAACCAGTGGCTTTCTGTGATTCTGTGCCGCAGCATTATCTGCATAATTATGGATTTACCACACTGGCCACATAATCGACCATCTGCTGCATAATTTGCAGAGCCCAATGGAAGCCAAGTAATTTAGAAAGTGCCATACTTGGTGCTGCAAAGTGGCAAATGATTAGCAAATATTGTCACCTTCTGGAAGACTTATTAATGCATTACATTGGTACTAACAAGGTAAACCTTTTGTCCAGACAGTATTATTATGTGCTAAAATGCCAAAATAGAGAAATAACACCACTACATGATGTGTTGCATAATACTACATAATTTACCTTTTCGTATTGGATAATTTAATCAAACCTCCTGCACGATTAGGGCTCCAGTGATGCATAACATTATTCATTCTGTTTAAAAGTTACTGTTCTTTTGCGAACAAAAAAGTTTCAAGTTTACATTTATTGGTAAAAACCTTTTTTACAAATCGCCTACAATAGGATTTGGACCTTTTTTCAAAGACTCATACATTTTGGCACTTAAAGCAATTACCCCATATGGATGTAAAGTATTTTGCCCATAATCACACAATGTTATCAAGTGGTGGAGCTGAGATTAGACCATGTCTCCTGAATCAGCAGCTACACACCATTATATTGATTTTACTCACCTTTAGATGATCATGAAAAATGTTCTGCAATAAAGTGTCTAAATCAGCCGATGTATATCTGATGATTTCTTTCTGATGGCAGAATGCTACCCTGGGAAGCAGAGAAAAGGGGGCAAGGCTGTACCAGTGTTCGAGTCACACTGAGTTGGTTTATTAAAAAAGGATAATTCAATTTATAGCGTGTGCTATATTTGACCATTAGTTTACGACAAAAAATTGGCCATTAATCTACGTCAAATTGACAAAAAGTTGAACACATCAGAATTCTAAGCTTAGATCTATGTGGCTTTTACCCACTTCAAAGCGGCACAATTTGGACCAACTACCTCTACAAAAGCAATTGCACGAAGCTCTGTGATATGAACGATTCACTTACGATCATGTTTTCCCCAAGTCAGTGATGTCTCTCAGCCAATTCGTCAATTTTCCTGGTACACCATCTGAAAATATTTGTGGTGCAAGCTGTTTACTAATTTACTCCTTCAAAGCAGTACACTTCCTTGAAGTGAGTTATTGTTAATGTTGACACTGCCCTTTGAGGTTGTAGTCAATTGCCGGGCAGTGTTGTTATCATCAATTTAAAAAGATATATTGTTGGTGTCGATGCTGCAACTTGAGGTTGTAGTTAACTACTGCAAGGTGTAGTAATTGTCGACTGCTCCAAGGTGTAGTTATTGTCGGTTGCTACTGTTGATGCTCCAATTTAAGGTTATAGTCAGTTCCCGCAAGGTGATGTTCTTGTTGATTACTAGTAAATGTACTTTCCAGTCAATGCTGCAACTTGAGGCAATTGTTGCTTGTCGCAAGGTTTGTCTTCGGTGACTCCAGCAGGTTTACCACTATCATCAATCATGTGAAGTATCGTTACTGTCAATGCCATGGGTTGACCTGCAAGGAGTTACTGTCGACTGACGCAAGGTGTATCCTTACTGTTGCCTTCATGGTTGTCAGGACTGAAATCTCAGCTAAACCAGCAGTATCCGTCGCCCCACAATTTAGTCCAAACACCAGTTGCAAAGCTGGGTATGCTTTCAGAAGACAGCAAGGGTGCGGGGAACCTCAAACTCCCCTAACTTGGTAGGATATGGCCAGCTCGAGGCCCATGCAGAGTGTGCGCCCACAATCTCAATCTTTGAGGGAGAACAGCCCTTGTCTTCCTCGTTTAGGCCCTGCTTGCACTCTGCCGGCTCCCCTCTCCGTTGCCAGATGGACTATAATCCCACTCTCAACTCTCCAGAGGTTCCCGGCAGATGTGCGGAGCAACTGCTCAGATCCAGAGTCCGCGCGCAGCGAGTGATGTCATTGGCGCCAGAACCAACGAGCTCACTTTCTGGAAGTCTCGGAGAACCCTCCGAGCGCGTCCATCGACCCTCTCTTGCAGATGTGGGTAGGGGGGTTAAGCGTAGCCGCTGGTGGACAAGCCGGCCCGACCAGCACCGCAGTCTGCGGCCAGGGAGGTCAATGCGCTCTGCTCGCCGAGTCCAAAGTTTTCCCGGAATTTGAAGAGCGCACTGCCCCGGTTTGTTGCAGTCGGATGCTGTCAGTCCATCTGTTCACCTCCTTTTTCCCACCCTCCGCTTTTCTGGAGAGTGGCTGCGTCTTTCTCGGTGGGGCGCGAGGACTGACACCGCCCAGATAAATCAACAGGGCGACGCACCTGCTCCGCAGTCAACAACTGCACGGGCTGCGCGGTGCACGCGGGGGACATGTGCGGCTGCAGGCAGTAACGGGCCCCGAGGAGTGGGCGTGTGAAGGGGAGGGGAGCGGAGAACGAACGGGGCTACAGGGGGCTAAAAAAAGACTCCACAGATGGACGAGGAGGCTCAGGGCTCAGAAGGGGGTCCCAATCCTGCACGAGAGCCGATGAGGTAGTTCAGCAGGTTCAGCTCTCACTGCAGAGACCCGCGTGCAACCTGCAAACCTCAGACTCCAACGCTTAATATATAGCGCGACACACACAATAAAGTTATACAATGCGGGGGTGCTAACATGTACTCATTCTCAATGGTGGTATTAACGGTGTTTAACCAATCGGAGGTGAAAGACAGTAAACATTTTTTCTTACATTGCTTGAACGGTTATTGATTTTCTGTAAAATGTTGCTTTTCCTTAGCCCCAAATTGTCCTTCTATAAAGAAAAAACACAAATGCACTGTGAGCATTCAGTAAAGCTCCACATTCTGACCGTCAGACATAATTCCGAACCTGAACAAAAACTCGTCAGTTTCTTTTCAGAGAGGACGCCTGTTTTCCTACGGCACCACCTCCCACCTTACAAGTGTGTTCAGAGGAAATTAGAGCGTACCACAACACTACATTTCGTAAAGTATTGTGTGGAGACACAAACAGTAGGTGGACCTCTATTTGTTACAATTTTCACTAGTTGTGTGTCATAAAATGATACAAATTCGATGCAAAGTGTTGTGGTGGAATTGTCTGTGGTGAAATCATGATTTTTGTGTGAAATACTCTTAAGACAAAGTATCACTATGCTGTGCACTACTGTGGGTCAAGGGGGTCATACCATGGGTGGTTTGGGGTGTACACAGGCAACCACCCATGGGTTTTGAAGTACATTTGTGTCTCCAATATTTGTAGAATGGATTTGCACCAAAAAGTTACGCCTCTTTGAGCAACTTTCAAAAGTCTCCACATTCGTCCGGCTCTGCACATGAGTTGCACTGCACACCACGCTACAAACCTAAAAAAGTGTTAACAGATAGTTTTTGTACTAGACGGCTCCCAATTTAGTGCAAAATTTGTCCCTGACAGAAGACACACACTCTTGCACTATGGTGCGAAGGTTTTTACATTGGTGCATGGGAGCCTGAAGTGTGTCAGCACAGGGCAAGAGAAGCATAGCTCTTCGCTCAGCCTTTGATGCAACACAGTGTTGGTTGCTAAGCTGCATTAGTCCCGAGCTTAGTAAATCATCTTTGTAGTGTGAAGATCTAAATAAAAATCACGCATTTATTAACATGTTTGTTTAACTTTGATGTCATGAACTGTGTGTCCTCCTGGCACTAAATATCAAGACATTTATTTGAATTTGATCCCTACATCTATTGAGACATTGTCGCTTTTGACTTTGCGTAGAATGTTTGGGTTTTGTGGCAACTTTGGTACCGTGCAATAAAGAACGTTACCAGATTGCACCACTCAGTGCTGCAGTTGTTAGTTTTTCTTTTATAATCATTGTTTTTTTGGGGAAGTCAACAGGATCTACTGCAGAGAAACTGCACTACAGCTCCCATAATGCATAAGGCTATTAAGTAAACACTCAGCACTCGAGCATTGGCACAAAATGTTAACCCACCCCATTTCTATTCGTTCAGTAATTGATGAACAAAACATTTTAATGGGAAGGTTGGTGCTGCATCTCTGTGACTAACTCTTAAATGGTTGGTTTTATTTTGCAGTACGAGGCTCCTGCTAGGGCCAGACTGGAAACCCAAAGCAGCCCTGGCAAATGTTTTCGGACCAGTCCTGATACACCAAGTGCACTGAGTGAGCCTGACTACTACAAATGGGGCTTTGAGAGGCTCTCACCCCCAAGAAATTTAGGAAACAATGATGCAGTCTAAAACACATTTATCATTATATATTGAATTGTATTAGCTTTTAACGAATAGTAAATGAAGACCTTACTATGCACCAGGATACGACAATCTTTGTTGGGGTTCTTCAATGGTTCCCTTATTATCACCCTCCAACAGTGCCTCTCATCACTCCATACCCCGGTTGTCACACGTATTTAATTTGTTTCATAGCATCTCTCATACCATTGTAGGATGTCAGAGCACTTTACATCACACACATATAGAGACAATGAATCATACGTGTAAATCAGTGTATAGAAAATGTTACATAAGGCAAACGGACTACAAGGTGTTTTATTCACATGTCATCTATACTGTAGGCATTTTTAAAGAGTGCTTGGTCTGGAGAAGCACACACTTGGGATTCAGAATATTACACAGTGGTTAGCATGGACTTTAACAATAAACATTTATTTCCACCCAAATAAACCTTTTTAGCAACATCAGGATAATGAAAGACTGGGAAAAAACATAAGATACTAACTTGTACCATGCAGTTTGTAAGCAGCTCTTAGATGAAACTTTATAGGTCACTGTGCTATATTACGGTTGTCACTTATGAACTGCACAGTAACAAAAGAATCTCTGACAAAAGCAGTAACCCACTCAGCTATGCACATAAAATTCTGTTTTCTAAAATTCATGGTACACGTTCTTTGCAGTAGGCATATTAACCCTCTGTGCTACATTAGATAACTCAAAGCTGCCACTGAACAAAGCTCTCATCTCTCTCCATCACTGGTATTATCTTGACACGTTTATTGTTGCTCGAAAACTGCTAATTATTGAAGGAACTTTGCAGTGCTTTTAAAACTGCTGCCTGCGTACCCCCTGGGACTGTGTCACGGAACCCAGGGGGTCTGCGGACCACAGTTTGGGAAACACTGTCTTAAGTCATAAATTATGCAAAGTTATCAATTATGAGATATGTTTAGAGTGTATATTGTCAAGGCCAGACTGGCCGTACCGGGTATCGGTCGTTTCTCGGTGAGGCTGGAAGGGCAAGGTGGGGGGGGGGGGCGCTTTTGTTACTGGGGGACGGTTTTGTAGAAGTGCAGCATTTTGAAAAGAACTGCAGAGTACCTTGTATAGCCAACAGTTTTCAGTAAACAATAAAAGTGCCAAGATAACTCTGGTGATTAATGTACCTGTTGGAGAGAGATCAGAGTTTTGTCTAGTGACAGTTTTGACTCACCTAAGGTAGCACCAGGGCTTTAGGTGGGATGACAAAACTGGGTGGTCTCTCAAAGAGGCGTGGCCAATGTAATTAAGGGTGTGGCTTAAAACACTTAAGCTAAAAATCTGTGCTTAGCATAGTGTGCCACCCGACTTGTATTTTGCTGTTTCTGTCATTGCATCCACGTATATGATACAACAAGTAACATCATACCTACAACAAGTCAGGACTATTGGCTTTGTCAATTGGTTTTAGTTGCATAAGATAATTAAGCAGCAACTGTGGCTTGTATATAATATTGAAAAAGCTTCCACTTAAAGCCCTGGTGACACCACGACAATGTTTCAACAAGAGAAGGGAAATCCAGAGAGAAAATTACCCTCTTTACAGGACTTCCCTTCCCCTACAATGCTCACCGGCATGACGTCATGCCATAACTTCTCCACTAGTGAGAAGTGAGCAGTGTGAGCACGCACACATCGATGTGTCTGCTGTCACTGGAGTCCGGGAAAAAACAGACCGCATGTGCCAGGCTACAAAACAGAGCCCTATAGAGACCCGTTTCGAGGCCCCCTTTAAAAATCTGCCGGTGCTCAGTACTGGAGAGACCCGGCCCACTTAAAGCCCTGGGTAGCACAGAGGGATGATATACCTGCTGAAAAGAGCGTGTACTATGCAGATCACAGAACAGTATTTTATATACATAGCTCAGTGCGTTACTGCTTTTATCACAGAGATCCTTTTGTTACTCTGCCGTTTATAAGTCACGATTGTAATCTAGGTTAGAAAGTTATGTTTTTTTTATCCCAGTCTTTCATTATCCTAATTTTGCTTAAGAGTTTGTTTGGGTATAAAAAAATTCTTATTAGTAAAGTCAATCCTAATTACTGTGCTACGTTCTGAATCCTAAGTTTGTGCTTCCCAGGACCAAGCACTCATAAAAAATGCCTACCAGTATGAATGACACGTGAATCCTACACCCCGTAGCCCCCTTTGTCTTATGTAACATTTTCTGTACACTTATTTACACATCTATGATTTATTGTCTGTATGTGTGTGAGGTAAAATACTCCAACACCCTATAATGGCATGAGAGGCGCTATAAAACAAATGAAATACATGTGAGAGACCGTCGTGCTTTGGAGATTTGAGAGGCACTGCTGGAGGGTGATAGTGAGGGAATCATTGAAGAGGCCCAATAAAGATTTCTGTATCATGGTGCACTGTAAGGTCATCATTTGCTAGGCATTAAAAACAAATATAATTGACTATATAAGGAAAAATGTGTTGTAGAATGCTCCATTTTTGATTATTGACCCAAATTTTCTTGGGGGGAGAAACCCCCCCGCCTACCCCTCTGTAGTGGTCAGGCACGCTCGCTGTGCTCACTCGCTATGCACCGTATGGGGGCTGGTCTGACAAATTTTGCCAGGACTGCTTTGGGTTCCCAGTCCGGCCCTGTATATTGTGGGTCCGATTGCAACTTTGGTGGTGCATCGCCAGGTCCGCCCCGCCAAAGCTGCAGTTGGGCCGCCCACCAGATTTGGAGTTTCCTACTGTCTGGCGGGCTTTTTTTGGCATTTCCACGGCCGTGCATCTAAAAACGGGCACCGCAATGGGAATGCCAAAAACAGTTCCTGCACAGCATGGACTTAAAACCCACCAGGAACACAACAGGAACTGGTGTGCATGCACACAGGGGAACTCATGCTGTACCTCTCCTGTGTGCATCCACAGGACACAGAGGCACCAGGGGGCCGTGTAGGACCCCCTTTGTTTCCTCTCCGCCACGCTTTTCATGGAGGAGAAACCACCATGAAAACCATTGTGGAGAGCAAACTCCCAATATGCTTGGCGGGACCGCTGCAATTGATGCCTCTACACCGTCTCAACACCTGTTGGCTGCAGCGAGGCTCTGGCGGTCCCACTGCCCAACTCATAATAGGGCGGTCAGGAGACCGCCACCACTGTGCCCCACGAGTCTGGCGGTCCGTGGACTGCCAGACTGGTAATCGGGGCCTGTGAGTTATTGTCTTGAGATGCGGCACCTCTGTCATTCAACATCTTTGAAAGTTTTCATACTTCGGCTCCCAATCACAAATGAAGAGGCTGCCATTAGGTTAGATCTGGTGCTTGCCAAGATATTTCAGTTTTACTAAAATGACAAAACAAAACAGCAGAAAAATGCCAAAATGCCAGAACCAGCAGCACTCCTATTGGCTTCTCCAGTGCTGGCTTCACTGGAAAGCAGTGTAGCTTTAAAGTGTGTGTTTGCAAGTGTTTGTGTGAACACCCACATTGTCTGCCTGTGCATTGCTTCTAGGGTTCAAACCCTTAGTGAAATGATGAATGGTGGATGTGAAACAGGTCTTTTAGGACTTCCTCAATCCAGAGCAGTCAGGCTTTAGTGCAGGGCACAGCACTGAATCAACCCCCCTCGGGGGTCACTGAACATCTGGGATGGCTCCTGGATGAGGGTGGGACAGGCGCACTGATCTTGTTAGATCTCAGCGCGGTCTTCAGCACTGTGGCACATATCATCTTCCTGGAAAGGCTGAGGACACTGGGGCTGTAGGGCAAAGCCTTGGCCTGGATGATGTTCCTGGACAGCCGCTCTTTCCAGGTCTTCTCTGCCAGCGCTAGGTCAAAGCCTTGTGCTCTTACCTGGGGTGTCCCTCAGGGCTCAGCCCTAAGCCCAATGCTTTTCAACGTATTTGTATGCCCTTTAGCGGACATTGTAGAAAGCTGCGGACTAACTATGTATGCTGATGACACACAAATTATTTTTTCACTGTTATCATCTTAGGGTACAGCAATGGAGCATTAAACCTATGCTTGAACAGGATTTTTTCGGGAATGTGGATCAGCATTCTCAAGCTTAATGGTGAAAGAAGCAAGATCATGGTTCTTGGAAAAATTCCTAAGCTATAGAGTCCTCTGCATTGTCCGGAAGCACGTGGAACCCTTCTGGTACAATCATCTAAGGTAAAGAACCTTCTCTTCTGGTTGGCTGACAAGTTATCAATTAAGCCACATGCAGCCAAGGTTGTTTCCACCTGCTTTGCGGTGCTGAGATGGGTTAAAAAGATCATTGGTGTAATACCGCCGCCTACCCAGAAAACAGTGGTTCCAGTTTTGATCTTCTCAAGAATTTATTGTGGAAACAGCTTATATCTGGGAGCAGATAAGGCAGTTAACCGACTTCTACAGGTAGTCCAGACGGCCGCAGCTAGGTTGGTCTATCGCTTGCCGAAGTGTGCTTTGGCCTCAAACATCTGCGATCTCCACTGGCTGCTTGTGGATGAACAAATACGATTCAAGCCCTTGTGCTATATGTACAAGGCCAGATCCAGGGCAAGCCCGAAAATCATCCAATATCTGTTGGTGCTGTACCAACCCATGCACATGCTCCAATCTGGCAGTCATTCACTTTGCCTAGAATTCATCTGGCTTTCACGTGAGACCGTTCAGTCGCTTATCTAGGCCCGAAGCTATGAAATGACCTCCCGGAAGATTTGCAAAGCTGTTCCTCTCTCACTGTGTTTCATACCTGGTTGTTTTAAACACGAGGGCCGATTTACCCCTACTGGATCTAATGCCAGGAAATCCTATGGTGTAGCTGCATAGTGTATAAGTTGCAATATTAATAATAATAGGATGAGTGGAGGATGTGAAACTGGGCTTTTACTGAGGACATTACAGGGAAAAACAATGTAGGCACTCATTCCGCGTGTCAATAAATCTGATGCAGTTCATTCGTACCCAAAATTACCGATACCAAAGGTATCTGTTATTTTAGAATGTGTTATTGCAGTGGGAGTTATAGTTGTGCTCTATGGAATAAGATAATTAAAATGAAACTAATCTATCACATTAATTCCTCAGGTAAAACCTTTTTATGGGGCCATTTTCCATGGACACATGTTCATAGAAAATGTCCTTGGAAACCATCCCGCATGCAATTTATTATTTTTTTAATATCTTTTTTTAAATTTCAATAAGACCTTTATTGACTGTTTGCAAAGTTGACACAGCAGGGTGCCCACATCCCAGCGGGCCAGCACTGCATGCAAAATTACTGCATTATTTGGAAATCCACATTCAACCTAAACTAGGATTTCAAATTACCTCTGAATATAGGCCTTAGTGATGTTCTCCAAGAAAGATTTAGTCATATTTCTAGTCGTGCGTAAGCATGCCGAGGAGGATTCTGGGGATTTGTCTCCTTCATTGCATTCAATATCACTTTTTGAGGCAGGATATTCAAGGTCTCATAATGGGCTGTCAGACTTTGAACTTCTTGCAGTAAAAGTTGAAGAGTGGAACTGGTACCTTGAGGAGTATTTGGTCTGAAGTCCATTTTATAGCATTTCAATACACACGTTGTTTGAAGAGGTAAACATGTTGTGGCCCTGGCATTTCTTGCACACTCCTAATTACAAATGCGGCAAGCTCTTAAGTGGACGGGTCAGTGTTTACTCTAGGACAAAAGATGGATCGAAGATCCAAGCAATACTTTATAAGTGCAGTGTTTTTACCCATCTTGTGTTTACAGGGATCGTTTACAAAATTAAGGGTAGAAAGATTCAAGAAATCCTTTATGCATGTGTTTAGGACCGTTAGCCGTAAAAAAAATTCATGATAGGGAACCTCACCCAATATCTACATGTGGGATTGGGGTCTGCTGGGCACCAAGAAGTGGGGACAGAGAGCAACTTGAAGGCAGTAGAATTGTGAAGAACCAGTCCATGGAGGAAGTGAACAGAGACTAAGGAAACATCTCATTTTATTTTTGGTCTGGCATTGCCTTTTTTCAACAAACCTCTTTCAGTCATTGGCTTAAGGCTTTGTCCATCTTGTCCTGACTCAGCCCACAGAAATATTCACCTTTTAAGGAATGCTATTGGCTGTTTAGGTTTATTCTTCTGCTGCCACTCAAGTTCTTCCACTTAACTACAAACTGCATTAGGAACTAGTTGACAACTGCAGCTGTTTCTGTCCCCTCCTTTTGGCTATCTCCCTTCATGATCAGACCTTAAGGTGTTCTGTCTAACACAGCAGCATGAGGTTTTGATATATTGGTCCTTAGGTGTGCCATTACCCAAAAAGTAAAACTTCCCTATTTTAATTGAGTTGGGTAGTTAACCTGGTAAACTCATCTCATCATTATCCTGTGTCACCTTTACATTTATTGTAACCTGTATTAAATAATATTGCAACAGAATTATTGACTCCAATGAAAAGGGTGTTGTCTATTTTTTGTTTGATTTGAAGGTTGTGATCTGATCTGGATTTACCGGATGCTCTGGCTATGGTAAAGTGAAAACTATGTGGGTCACAGATCATTTGGAAAGGGGTGTGATTCACTGATTACTTTACCTACTCTAGGTCCAGGAGATCTCAATTTTAATCCCAGATTCCCGTTGACAACATTATGTGATCATGTTTATCTCTATATGTCTCAATTTCCATGTCACACTGAAGTATACAACAAAGTGATGGATGGAATGCATGAATTAGTCTTAGCCACTGGTCCCTTGCTCACTTTGCCACTGAATTCAAGATAGCCTGGCTGATGAGGAGTGTTACCCAGAAACCGGTCCCAGGATGATTGTTGCCAGTCCAGGGAAGTCCTTGCTTGGCAGTTCAATCTGGACTGTTTCCATGAGGCACAGGGTCAAGACTGATTTGCATGTGGCTGTGTCTGAACTGGGTTGGCGAAGTGAGCTAAAGAATGATGGTGGAGTCAACCCAGATCTGTGACTGGGGGTGAATGTCTGAAAAGTTTCAGTGCTCGGTCCATCATCTCTTTGTGTTTGCTCTGATAATTACTAGGCCTGCATCTCCGTCCATCTTTATTTTGCACAAAATGCAACTGTGGTTAGGACCCAGCCATATGCAAATCAGTCTTGACCATGCTCCAATAGAAACAATCGAGCCTGAACTGCCAGGTCAGGTCCTATATGAAACCGAACATGAGCAACCCAAGACAAGTTTCACCCTTATTAGGAGTCATTAGTCAGGTTTAACCTGGATCCAGTGGCACAGTGAGCCAGGGGCCCACATTTGGGCATACCCATCCCGCTTAGGGTGTTGCACTGAAGTATACAAAAAACTGATGGATGGAATACTTGAATTCATTTCAGCAACAGGTAATTACTCCAGGGTGCATTTTATTCCATTCATTTTTAGAACTCCATGGCACCTCAATTTGGACCCAGCCATATGCAAATTAGTCTTGACCTGTTCCAATAAGAACAGTTGAGTCCAAACTGCCAGGCCAGATCCTCCCTAAATCGCAACTCAAGAATAGTTTTGCCCTTATTAGGGCTCATCAGTCGGGTACTGCTTGGTTCCACCGTCACTGTGTATACGGGACCCACATCTGGATATATCTTCCACTTAGGGCGCACACTGAAGCGTACTAAAACGTGATGGATGGAATGTCTACATTAATCTCAGCCACTGGTAATAACTCAGGCCACATCCCAGTATAACATGTTTTTGCTTTTTTGCTCACCATGCCACCTCAGTTTGGACTCAGCCATAGGCTAATCAGTATTGACCCTGCTCCAATGGCAACAGTCAAACCCGAACTGCCAGGCCGACTGACATAGCTAGTGCTAATTTTAGAGAAATAATAAACAGACTATATTTTGTCTCTGCTTCAGAAAGAGTACAACCATATTTTTTTGTGTAAAACACTACTCCTCTGTGCAGTAAAACACTCCATCATACTGGCTTGGGACACAACACAATGAAAAACAAAGACGCTGATACAAATCCAGGGTCTCCTGCTCTTTTCTCACTTTGTGTACGCATTTATGATTTGTATTTTTGGGTCCATTTAAAAATTATACGCTTGGAGAAATGAAAAGGAGGCTCAGAAATAATAAACTCTGTTTTTTCCTCTAAACCACTACCCCCCTTTGCAGGGACGTCTTAAGGATTTTGGGGGACCTAGGCCAAACGTACTTCGGGAGCCCCTGTTCAGAACAGCTTTGAATTTATGATCCAGTTTCAGCTCTTTCATGCCCTCTTTGGCCAGGTCACTGCCAGTGCACAGGCACACTGGTCCAAATTCTGAATGTGTTTAAATGTAATATCCAGGGATAGTGTTGTGTGTTTTCAATATTGTAACACAGCAGCAGCTCACTCATATTACTGCAAACAATCTCTGTGACCCCCTCCCATTTCTCATATGTGAGGTACTGTTTTGATCTTAAAGAAACTTTTTTATGGATGTTTCATAACACATAAACAACATTAATCTGAAAAATGTCTGTAATAGACTCTCCCACATTATCCACATTAAAAACAAATGAAAGGAAAACACTATTGTTTAAGAATTATTCTAACTCACCAGGGCAAGACTCTCTCAGAGGACCCCCTGTAAGGCTGGGGCCCTGGGCCAGAACCACTTCGCCCATGCCTTAAAAGTCTCTGCCCCTTTGCAGTAAGAGACTCCTTAGTACTGATTCGTGACACAAAACAGTGTAACACAGAGTGATACAATTCCAGGCCTCCACACTGTTTCCTCATTTTGTGTATGCATACATGATTTGTATTTTTGGAGCTATTTCAAAAGATATGTTTGGAGAAATAAATAAGTGGTGCAAAATGAAAATTAAGTTGAATTTATACATATATATTTAATTAACAACTTAGGCTATCAGGATGCAAAGGGCAGGTATGAGAGGTTAAATCGTAAAGATTAAAGTGTATAATATGCAACCTGGGAAGCAGCTAGAATGAGGAAGCTTGCTGTGCAGTTCCATGGTATGTAAACAAGATGGTTACACAAGGGATGAGAACAGAAGTGTGTAGTACCCTGTGTGTTCCGTGAACTACCCACCAATGCCAAGCATCCTCGCAGAAGGAAACCCGCATCCAACCTGATGAGAGGAGGAGGATCTAGAGCCTTCAGGCTGCTGTGTGGGCCTGTGGGGGGAAGACTTGCGCAGAACGGTTGAGTGGAGTAGGCGTCCTATCAAGGTAGACAGAGATGCTTTGGATGGTTATGTGAAGCAAGCCCTACCGGTAAATCTGCAGATAAGCTACAGAGAAGATGTGTAAAGGAACTGTCGATTTTCCACACCCTGGTGGTCAGAAAATCTAGATTTTATTAAAGACACGGAGGCTAAGATTATGCAAATCTCCTTTTATTGCCTGCTCACAGCTGCAACAATAGAAATAATTGATATCTTTAATGCGTTCCAGTCACGTATACAGCACAGTAACATGCAGCCATCTTCTTTCTTCCAGTGCTGCGAACAAGATGAATCCAAATGCCGAACTAAACTCCAAAGGTGAATGCTCCCCAAAGGTTACACAAGATATTAGAGTCCAAACTTCTATTAATCTGAAAGAAAAAAATATAAATGACATGAAGTTATTCCACCCGGGTGGGTATATTTGGTGGGATAATCTTAGCCTCTGTGTCTTTAATAAAATCCAGATTTTCGGCCCACCAGGCGGTGAAAAATCTACATTTTATGGCAGGACACAGGGGTTAACATTATGCATGTTTGAAGTGCAGCTAACACATTATCAATTGCATTTGTAAGTGGTCTGAAATAAGAAAGTTTAAACACATTCTCATTGGACCACTCTGCAGCTTTTAATATGTCAGATGCAAGCCACCTCCCAAGACAAAAGCCGTTGTGGCTGACACACCCCTAAGGGAATGCCCCCCAATTTTAGAGACCTCCACACCAGCCTCTCTCATCACATCTTTCACCCATCTTGCTAAGGTGGGGTGAGACACTGATCTATGAGGCCATCTGTGTGAAATTAACAACTGCGCAACACCATTCCTCACACTCTCAGTTCTTTTCTCATACCCTTTCAAACATTTAACCACACAAAGCCTTCTGTTCCCTTCGAAGTAAGGGTGAATAGTGGTAGACAATGTTTTTGTTCTTCTTTTAACATAAAAATAGACCCCTTCAAGTTGGTATGCTTTACTGGTAACATCCAAAACTCTTACATCTGACGTGCGCCTAAATGACACGAGACCTATAAAACACTCTTAACGTCCCACAATGAAGTGTACCTCGCTGTGGGTGGGTTTAGAACTTGCATGCTGCCCATGATTTTCCTCGTCAATACGTTCTGGCCAACAGTGTCCAGCTGAAATAGCTCACCTATAAATGTTTACTGTTCTGTCAGACATACCTGATCTAAATAACTCTGTTAAATAATTAATAATATGTACTAAATCAGCTGAAAGAGGATTGAAACCTTGTCGAAGACACCAACAACCCCATTTATTCCAAGCCAGTCTATAGGCTTTGCTTGTTCCAGAAGCACATTACTCTGATATGAGTCGGAAGCCCTGGGATTTCCCACTGCCTCCTGAAATCTGTGTGAAGATCCTCTTTCCACGAGAGGATGAAATTCGCCCTCTGGCCCTTATCGGGAACCAAGCTTGGGATCTTCTAAGTGGTATCACTACTATAGTTTCCCTGGATCAGCGTGTTTGCAGGAGAACTCTCTAGGTAGCATGGCAAATGCGGGAAGGCAAAGGTTGTTAAGCCCCTCCAATCCTGCAGAAAAACATCTACCCTCCCAAGCCTGTGGGTCTGATTTCCAGCTGAAGAACCTTGTCAACTGATCCATTCCAAAGGGGCCCCATCTCTTCTGAATACTGATAAAAACCTCTTTGTTCTGTGAGAACACCATTGCTTAACCGAGGAATATGTTCCGCTGCAACAGATATTCTTCTGCTCAGACAATAGTTCCAAAAGTCCCTTGCTAAGTCTGCTAGACCCTTAGAATGAGGTCCGACCATCTTGCTGACATACGTCACTGCTGATACATTGTCCATACAGAACATCAAACAGCATCTTATCATTCCTTGTGTAAAACTGCATGCTGCAAAGGAACCTGCTAACAATTCTAAGCAATTAATGTGTAATCTCATCTCTTGAGCTATCCAGTAACCCCAGTGGAATGGAAGAGTTCCCACATCGCGCTCCACATCCTTCTAAACTCGCAGCGGATTCTATCACCAGTTGGGTTCGTCCCCGAAAATGGCCCTCCCATTCCATGCTTCTGCGTTCCTCAGCCACCATAACAGCTCTTTCCTTGATTCCTGATCAAAAGACAGCATTTGTTAGTATGATTGATTGGTTCGTAAGCCCTTTATTTTGAGTCTTGGGAGGGTCCATTATTATAAGGGGCCATTGAGTGTTGCCTGAATCGTTGAAAAATAGCCAGCCCAAAATCCTTGCTAAGGTCCTTAGCGATATCTGCTTTTCCTTTGATAGCTTCCTCAACTCTTTGCGTAATTCTTTGAACTTTTCTTTTGGTAGTCTGAGTTCTGCTTGAACCAGGTCTACTATAAAGCCCAGAAACTGTGTTTCCTGACCTGGTATTAAGAAGGATTTGTTTCAGGCTTATTATAAAACCAAGTTTCGCTAGTAACTGAATTGTCCAATTTGTGTGTTCTAGTACAAGTTCTCTGGACTGCCCCATTATTAGAATATCATCCCGATAAATTATTAGTCTCACTCTCCTTGCCCAGAGCCAAGCTGCTACTGGGCGTAGGACTTTGGTGAAGCGCCAAGGTACTGAGGAAAGACCGAAGAAGAGACTTGAGGACTCCCAAAGCCTGCCTTTCAAAGTGAAGCGAAGGTACTTCTGATGTGGAGGCCAAATTGGAATTGTTACATATGCATTCTTGAGGTCTAATCTTGCTAGCCAGTCCCCTTTTTAAAAAAAATGTCCCTTAATAGGTAAATGTCTTCCATTTTGAAGTGGCAATAGACCACCCATTTGTTTAGCTCTCTGAGATTTCTGACAGGCCTCATTCCTTTGCCCTTCTTTTCGACTTGGAAAATATTGTTGATGAAATCTACCCCAGAGTTGTATGCCTCCCAGATGGCTCCTTTTTCCTGTAAATCTTCTACTTCTTGTGTCACTAATTTTGTATCCTCTTGAATGTTTTTTCCATGGGGGTTTTCATCAGGATCGGAGTATCTATAAACTCCAGTTTGTATCCCATGATGGTATCCAGGACCCAAGGGTCCTGTGTCACTATTGTCCAATTCCTACAAAATTGGCTTAACCTGCCCCCTACCCTTACAGGGGTATCTAAAAGGACTCTCATAGGACTTACCTGTTGAAATACCTCTCTGCTCCGAACTCCTCTGGAGGCTCTGTTGTGGAATCTCTTCCTCTGGGGGTAGAAATTCTGATAGTACCCAAAGCTAGACTGCTGGTTGAACTTGTTGCCACGTCCCATAAAGGGTCTAGAAGAGGCTGAACCTGGACGAGAAAAAGACTCCTCCTTCTCCCAGCTCTTCCAAAAACCCTATCTTGAAAACTTTTTAAATATCTTTTTGGGATTTTTGTATAGAGCTAAAGACCCCTACATACTTGGCCATGTCCTTTATAAAATCCTCCCCAAAGAGATGGCCCTGATTGGACGGGCCCCCTTCCTTACTTGCCAATTCAATAAGTTTGGGATCTAATTTAAGGAGGGTGCTATTTCTAATTTCATTAGAAGGGGCTGAGTTTGCATTTCTAAAGAGGCAGATAGCTCTCTGCATCCTCTGGTGCAATTCCTTGGGTTAACTAGAGCCTCACTTAGGTAGGCGACCGCTGCCATTTCAAATATCTTGGTCAGAAGTCCAATGATATCCATTAGGCGATCTTGGCAAGATTTTAGCCCCCTATCAAGCACTTTTCTTGGGTCCTTAGCCCCTTTATCAATAAAGGCTTCCACCTTGCTGTCCAACACAGGAGGTCAGGGTGATTTTGACAGGGAGGGATGGACAAGGGCACACTGATCTTAGGCGAGATCTCACCACTTTGGAGAGCTCCCTTCTTAACCAATAAGTAGTATTTTCCACAACGTGTTGTGTCGGTGCCCACTCAGGTGACAAGGGGTGTTTAATGAGAAGAGAATTTAACATATCCTCCCCCAGTGGGTCAACAATACCAATCTTAGTTCCTAAGACCTTTTATGCATCCTACAATGTCCCTTTTCTTTTGACCATGATCTCTTCTTGGTTAGAATCAACTTCAGATGAACAAGATAGTTCAATTTCGGGTTCATAAACCTTGTCATCAGTATCACTAAATATCTTGACAACTGGAACTCTTCCTTGCCCCTACACAGTGTTAGAAACACTGAATCTATCATGGCTCCTTCCAGTATCAAATCCTCATTTACTGCTTTTGATTTCTTAGTCTTTTTATGAGGATTGTCGTCTGCTGTTCTCTTCCTCTGGGTCTTATCCACCCATCCAGAGCTTTGGAGCTGATCAGAGATGTCCAAACCCTTTTCAGTAATACACTCGAATTTCCTATTGATGGTTTCATCCAGCGATCTAATCAATTTTCCTATTGCCCTCTTTACCATCTCCTTTACCTTCCCTTCAATACTGCCCTCTAGCTGTTCCTTAGACATATTGCTTCACAGAGGTACAATGGTTGAGGTAGCAAAAGAAGGGAAATACCTATAATATGCTAAATTGCAAAGGGTCACCAGGGGGGCAACTTTGCTTGAAACGTGGTGGCTTGACTATAGCATTTAAGCAGCCTACCGTCTTTCGATGCATTAGAAAAAAATGGCCCAAACCGTCAAAATGGTCATATAACAATGGGAAATTATGATTTCCCAAAGACCTAAGATGGCGGCCGATGCGTCTGTGCTGTGCGTCGTCGGCCGACGATGGCTTTTCCTCAAATGCCCCCTTGCACAGGGAGCATTCCTGCCTTGGTACAGTGCAAAGAGGATAGCGCCATACCGCCACAAACTCCTTGCTTTTAGAGGCGGTGCAGCTTCTTGCTGAAGAGCGCACTGCACCGGAGAGCGAGGAAGAGATTGTTTGTTTCCCCAATCTGGTCACATCAGATCCGCGACCAGACCGGATTCCTCACAAAACGTGCAGGGACGTGCAGCTATGAAGGAAAGCTTGCATGTGCCCCTGCTCCTGGATAGGGGGGCACGTGAAGGTTCACTACACCGAAGGAGCTGGGCGCTTGTGCTGAGGGCTACACACGGGCGAGGTCCACTCCGGGCGCATTGTTTGAATGCCCCAGTAACCGCCTCCCCTAACAAGGCTTACAATAAAGTAGGTAAGGCTGAAATAAATTAACTAACGCTAGAAAAAAGTTTGTACTGTGTAAGGATATTACCTGATAAATATTACCTGATAATTTTATGTTAACATCTTCGGTTAAATTTGCACAAAACATGAATGCTACATAACAAAGCTCACCTAACAACATTCCAAGCCACAATGAACATATAATTTATGCCCTCATAACCAAAGCTTTTCAATACTACGGTCTAAACAGCAAAATCTTAATCCAAGTGTAAGAGATAAAACACCTGTCCTTATCTTGTGAGCAGCAGCAAAAAAAGAGGGAAGATAGCTGCATGTTACTGTGCTATATACTTGGCTCAGTCCTGCCAAGTACCACGCATCCGGTGTTAGACTAACGCATTTCAGTGTGGTGCTCCGCATCACCGCACTGAAATGCTTTGTCACACATATGCATAGTGTCTCAGCTGTCACAAGCGCTGCCTAAAACTGTTTATTGGCGTGTGTGGCAGCTGGCAGCTAGTCGCCCGTAGCATGGTTGCACTGCTCTCGCAGGCTTGGGTCTCCCTCGGTGAATCCGGTTCAGTGAGTTTTGTTCACAATATTATATGTGTGCTTCACCTACGTACATTTAATTGTCTTATCACTGAAGCTCAATTTTCCAAATACACTTACATGTGGACCTCCCCTCCTTCACATTTGAATTATTTTACGCAAAGGAAAGCGGATGATGTGCCATAACAGCGACCGCTGCCGACTTTGAAGCTGGGGACAGTGTTTGAGTCTTGGCAGGAGGCTCAACATCCTGTGATTCAGGGCAAACCACTTAATTCCACCATGACTAAATATCAATCTGTGTGTCTATAATTCCACTGGTGCTCAATGGCGTAACACAGGCCCCCGCAGTCCCCGCAGTGCAGGGTGCCCCCAAACTCCAGGGCAGGGCCGGACTGGGAACCAAAACTGGCCCGTCAAAGTGCTTGGCCGCCCCCCCCCGGGGGGTTGGGGTAGCCGCCGAGCTCTTTGCCAGGGCTGGTTTCCGGCCGATTTTGTTGCAGGGCCGATTACGGCCCTGTAGCAAAAACGGCCCCCACCCGTGCGGCCCACCGGGTGATTGCCCGGTGCCCACTACGGCAGGTCCAGCCCTGCTCCAGGGGGCCCCCTCAGCACATTACTCTGGCCAGAGAGCTCCTGATTGAGTCCAATGTGCACCCGTCCAGGTACCTTGAAGGGGGGGCCCCTCAAGTTTCATCACGCCAGTGCTGGTGCTCATGTCATTCTGCCTGCAAGGCTGCAAACTTCAGTTCCTTAACTTTGTAAAAATATTAAGCGAACAAGAGTGGATAAGGTGGCTATCCTCACAGCTAAGCTGATGTACTCTTTGATATAGGAAAATAGCCTCGTATTCACCCTCTCCAGCATGCCTGACCCCTTCCTGTAGCGCCCAGAACCCTGCAACAGAAGTGTGAGTGCTTTATAGCGAGATAAGGCGCTAAGGGCCTAAAGGCTTCAAGCCACCCAATCGGTGCTCTTCCACAACCTGCTCCTCCCCTTTTTACCCCGCCAACTCCAAACGGACTGTGTTTTAAAAGTGTAATCTGATGCAACATGTTTATTGCTTTTTGTCACCTATCGCCTTTTTTTAAAATCCTTTATAACAACTTGCATTTAGATTAATTTATGTTTCATATGTATATTTACAGAGGCAGCCTGTGTCCAATCTTTACAGGCATTCCTTTTCTTTCTGGTTGCAAGGCAGGTGTGCTACATTTTTGTTGGTTTTACCATGTTACCACTGGACCTCCCTACTCTAATTTCATTTATTTACATATAAACGACACCTCCCTCACATTTTAAGCAAAGTAGAGGGGATGTGTCACAACAGATATTTGTTTATTTATTTATTTAATGTAGTTTTAGGTAGCGCGAACTGTACCCAAAGGTGTCAGAGCGCTTTACAAAAGAACCAGGTAAGTTACAAAAGGTACACAAGATAGACTAAACACGCTAATGAGTTACATATATACAGTTTGAACTCTAACAAGTTGCATATATACATTGTAAAAAATATAAGGTGCCAGCGTTAGGTTAAAACAGATCACCGCTACAGCGGCTGCTTAGAAGCTGGGGAATCAGGTTCGAGTCACAGTGTCAGCTCAACATCCTCTGATTCTGAGAAAATCACTTAATCTCTCCGTTTAAACAATAAATGTTTCCGTCTGTAATGCAACTATTAAAACAACGTGTTTTATATATATATTTTACTGCAATACTGATATTAGTGTAAAAAGAACCCACAAGTTTATCCTGCTTATGTTAATAAAAGAAGCATTTAGGTTTGGATTTTGTACAAAAAAGAAACAGATTTAACTTTGGGTATGGAAACATATGTGATGGCCAGAGGGAAACAGTGAGCCGTCTAACCATTATATAGTGCTAAAAACAGACCAAATATTTGTGACATGAATTTTACTTGACTATTCTGCTTAAAGGGGCGCTGAGACTTTCTTCCCTTACAGTTATTGGCCTCTCCGCTAAAGGCTTCTCTGATAAAAGAGACAACAGAAGTGCCAGTTCCAGAGCTCTCAAGTTATGCAAGAAGCTCTTATAGACCAGGAGTTTTCACCATGAGAGCTGTAGCCCTGTTTTATTCTCTATAAAATCGGGCCCAATAGTCCAGAATGCAGAGCTAAGACCGGGACTAGATGAGCCCCTCATACGTGGACCTGGGAAACGTGCGCTCTCTGCACTAGCGATGGTGTATGCATGGAAGCTGAGGGGGTTGAGAGGACGGGGCGGAGACTACTGTCAGCATTACGAGTCCTCGGCACACTGGTGTTGGGAAACATGAAACTTTTGGAAATTACATTGCGGCATTAAGCCTGATCTAAAATGGCAAGCTTTGGAAGGATAATAAGAAATGGGTAAGGTGGGGAGGGAGTAAATATGGGAGTGCTGGTGGTTCTGAATCCTACATCAATGAACGTCCAAAGAAATTAAGGGGTCTGTCAACTATGTCCTCTCTGCAGCATCTCTCCCTGTGGTCGGGTTGGAAACTATAACAGTTTAAGGGGATGACATTTTCTTTGCTTGTAGTAGGACCTATAGCAGCCTAAATAGGCCACAAAGCATTTCTGTTTTTTAGAGTTTTATATAGCGGGAACTAGACCCGAGAAATCAGGTATCAGAGCGCTTTACATGAGCACCAGTTTCGTTACAGAAGGACACATTCATTTTTGTTAGGCACGGGGAGATTACGTGATTTGCCCAGAATCACAGGATGTTGAGCTTCGTTGCCGAGACTCGAACAAGGTTTCCCATCTTCGAGGTCGACCGCTCTAGCCGCAAGGCTACATCCTCTCCCCTCTGTCCTTCTTTACGATTGTCCTGAAATATTACCTGTTATCTGTCTGAACCTCTGCCTACAACAGCCCCTGGAACTACAGGTACCGGGAGTCCGCTCTAATTTCAGGGGGCTGGTGCAATAACAGGCTTGTCAAATGGCAGTGAAAAGCAGTGCCTACAGGCCAACTACCAATAGTAGGCCCTGGAGTTCACACTGTCTCTGTGATGCTCTGCAGTTTTAAGATCTTCAAACAGTTTCTTGTTAACAAAATGGGTGTAATTTTTGAAATGTCACTCATAATTACACTGAAATTATGAAAATGTCACACATACCAATCTGAAACCTTGGCAGCCATGTTGACTGGAATGTTTTAAAGTGCTAAATTATTTTTATTGTCGTTGCTGTGAGCGGGCAATAACAGGAGATTTGCATAATGTTAGCCTCCATGTCCTGCCATAAACTCCTAATACATTTAAAGAATGAAGCTTTGTTGTTGTTCCACAGCGTGGTGGGTCGAGAGCTGCAGCATCATGTACTCTTGACAGGACTTAGTTTAAAATTGCTTTTACAAGAGAAAAGTGCAGTTGTCGGAAGAAAACCAGAGACGTGCTGGACTACCAGCACTGAGGAGGTGCTTTGGGAAAGTAGAAAAACAGCATGCAGAGAAAAGGTGCTGAAATAAGGAGTTTTGATGTCTACAAGTATAGTCTTATCAATGTCTTATTCTCAGGGATGCATATTCAGCTGATGGTTGGGAAGCTGAGCTATGCTTCATCAGTTTTAAATGATACTCACTCAAGCTCTGGAAAAAACATGTCACAGAGACATTCAAGCCAAGAAGTGTCCTTTGCCGGGAGCAGAGGGATCTCACACAACATGCCAACGGGAGAATGTATTGACGGAAAGGTTTCGGTCCCTTGAGTTATGATGCAGTCGCTCCAGCTGCAAGCAGTAACTACTCGCTGGTTCCTGACGGAAGCACCCTGAATGTGCAGCTTGGAAGCAAGATGCTAATGCTGTGTTGGGTACCAAAGTGGAGGAAGGTGCTGCAGCTGGGAGTAGTTGGTGTGCGCTCTAATCATCACCAGCAGACTGGACTATGGAAACGCGATCTACACCGGAATCAACAAAACACTCCTTCGCTAACTCCAGACCATCCAGAACGCCACAGCCAGACTCGTCCTCAGCATCTCACAACGTGACCACATCACCCAACATCTCCGCGACCTCCACTGGTTCCCCATCGAAAAAAGAATGACCTTCAAACTACTCACACAAGCCTACAAGGCCCTCTATAGCACCGGACCCGATACCTCAACGAAAGAATCTCCTACCACGCAACCAAGAGAAACCTCCGCTCCGCGGACCTAGATCTAGCCGCTGTCCCCTGTATCCACAGGGCCAGAACGGGTGGCAGATCCTTCTCCTACATCGCGGCCAAGACCTCAAGACATGGCTCTTCGGATGACCACGGAGCAGCCCGCACTAGCGCCTTGAGAACTTCTCGGGTAAGTAGTGCGCTCTATAAATCCCTGATTGATTGATCTAACTCAGACTCCTGCAGTGAATTTGACAGCGGCTTGTCGTGGTGAGATACATTGTGTTGCTGTTTCTACCATATTACAATCTTCGCATTGTTTGGGCTGGCGCTATGACACAGTATCAATCAATCAAAGATCTTTATTTAGTTTCAAACAGTTAAATCACAAAAGACAGTAAAAACAAGATAATAACATTATAATCTCAAGCATTTAAAAAGGATATCATTTAACATATTTTATACCCAATAAAGATTTTTGATTGATTGATTGGTTGATAAGGCACAGTATTATGTTTTGATTGTGGAATGCACACCAATGCCTGTTTTATGTTTTGAAACTAGATAGCCTGCACGTGCTGTGGAGGCTGCTCGAGGAGGGTCATGTTTCTGCTGATCTGGGTAGCATTCTTCTGTGGGCAGCCAAGGCCTGGAGCTGTCATCGTTGTCAGTGGTGGGCATCAGGCACAGCAGAAATCTAGTGAGGTCAGCTTCTCGCGAGATTTATTGAGGTTATTTTAATCTGTGATGCATATTTGAAATGCTATTTTTCTATCTATCTTTACTATATATATTCCTGAAAAAAATCGATATACAGATTTGAAGTAGGAAAATTTTATAGAACAACACTTTTTTATTTATGCCAGACTCTCCAGTGTGGGGAGTATCACTTGAAGCTGAGTAGTATTAGGGTTATTACATCGTTCATTCATAATATGTGTTTGTTGTCATACTATTGTATGTGCGTCCACCTATGTGTTCGTGCTATTAGGGAGGATTTCTTGATTTAAAATGGGGGGTTGGTTTCTGTACCCAAGCACTGAGATATATTGTGGGTTTGTGTTTGGTACAGTCCTATTTTTGTTCATATTCTTTGGTGTTAAGTTGTGTGTTGATATTGTTAATATTTTTCACATTGATGTGGTTGGCATGCTTGGTGTACGTCTCAGTGATGTCAACTAAAATGGTGTTAGTTTTCACTTTGCATATTTGTAATTCTGATCTGAATATTGTGAGCTTTGTGTGAGTGAATATGAAACAAGTTATTAATCAGCAAGTATGTGAGTACCTGGGGTTGCCATGCTAAACCTGGTTCCACTTGAGTTTTTTTGTCAAAGTGTATTATGCTGTCCAGGACTTTAAGTGGGGTGGAAATCTCTGGAAGGGGCGTGGCCTATGTAATAAATAAAGGCATGCCTTAAACAAACATGGCCTGATTTAGAGTTCGGCAGATGGGTTTCTCCTTTACAAAAGTGGTGAGTATTCCATCTGCTGCATTACAAGTTCATTATATTGAAAGGCTCTTTTAAGACGGCAGATAAGATATCCGTAATATTTGTGACAGAGTAACCCATCCACCAAACTCTTAGATTAAATTCTAGGATTTCCCTAGTTCATCAACTGGCTGGTGTTTTAGTGCCTCTCTGAGCTTTCTGTTATTTCATCCAGATGGAAACACAACAGCTGAAAACCATCCAGGAATATTGTCTTTGTCAGTGGTTGTTAGCTGTTTAAGATAAATGAGTACCAACGATTTTCTTCTAAATAATCAATATTAAAAATGTTTTAATTCTGAAAATATAAGACTGTGACTTGAGCATTACTGAGGCCGACGGAAGAGGTGGTGGTCTCCAGAGTGTCCCAGTCACACCTAATATGTTCACTCTGATAGACACGAACACCCTTTGTCTCTCCACATCTCGTCCACTTGTATATCTTACACCGCATCACTTTCCTCTTCAGAACCCTCTTTTCGCAATCTCCTGTACGCACTTCCTTGTATCTCTTGTATATCCAGATCTGTGCGTATGATGTGTTTGCACGTGTGCAAACATGACGTTTTTCAAGGATATGGTTCCGGAATATCGTAGTCCGGATATCGTCCCACTTTGATACACTATTATAAATTGTCAAAAATATATTGCTCCATTGGAGTTAATAGAACATCTTCACCCAATAGGACAGTATTTTTGCTGATGGTATTTAGGACACAGAAGTCATGTGAGACAATATTTCTGAATATGACACTGTGACATACAGCCATCTTTACAGTGTTGCTTGCCTCAAATGCTATGGTTAATTGCCATGCAGAGAGGACATCCTTTTGTGGATATGAGCCAAAACCCCGGACGGCCATGTTTGGACACACATGCAGATCAAGAATTTGCTGCAGCTGCAGAAATGTACAGCTGCTTTCCCAAGAGAAGCTGTAAGGATTTCTCTGCTATTGGAACCCAACCAGGATGACCCTCTCAATTCAGGTCATTACAGACACTGTCTCCAGTTCTCAACTTTTTTTCCCACACAAAATATTGTTTTCAGATGTATTAGTCTAACTAGTTAAATGAAAGCAAAGCAACACTACAATGCCCAGAATGCATTAGGTGATCACATGGAAGCTTGGGACTGGTAAGATTGTCTGTAATGAGCTGGCAGGAGGTGGTTACAATAAACCCAACAAATAGTTTTACTCACATAATTTACTCACTTCTCCAATAAGTGTTGGACTGGCCTGTCAGGCAGCCTGGTATTTCCAGATGGGCCAGCTTGCAGGAGCGGGTGTGTAGGCTGTTGTTTGGCCCCATTATGACCCACATGACCAAAAAAGGACAGCCTTTCAAGCTGGCCCATGTAGCAGTGCCATACTGCCAGGCTGCCGAAAGACCAGTCCAACACAGCCAGGTCTAAAGTGAGTGGGCGTAATTCTCCGTAACTGGTTTCGGTAGCAGCGGTGTAGCTAGTGTGACATGGGCCCAGTGGAAGGAAGGAAATGGGCCCCTGGTCGTTGTCTGAACTGTCCAATACAGCAATAATCAAGGTTCAGTGGGCCCCGGTGCAACTGCACCTGCTGCACAATGAACACTACGCCGCTGTTCGGTATACTGTCTGGCACAGGAAGAAGGAAAAATTCACCTGGGGAAATACACTTTGATATCATCCAAGGCGTATTTCTTAGGCCGTTCCTTTCAAAAGCTGGCAGGGCAGAGGGAGAGTCAGTCATATGTCAGAAAGTCAGCTGCATTACAAGGACTGCCTGAAACGTGGCTCATTCTCTCTGTCGAACTGGCCTCCCACAGGCCCCAGGATCTCTCCCCACAGTTACTGGCGGGGCCTGTCTATCTCTGCTCAACTCTCACACCCCTCTTGTTTTCTTTCCTTTTTTTGCTAACTGCATGAGCAGAAATGCGTGCTCAGGCCCCTGCGCGCGCTCAGCTGTTCCCTCCTCGCAAGGCCATCGCGTCGGGCCCTGATTGGTCAGCAAATAGTCACCGGGCGTATCTAGAGGTCCCTGTTTATGCAATGGCAGCTTCCCGTTAATTTAGATTTTTTTTTTTTTTACACCTGCCCCCACCCCTTCACCCACCCCAGCAGCTGCTGATCCTTGCCAACCCCCTCCCACGAGGACTTGTAAATATTTAACCTACTAAGATATAGTTAACCTGGGCCACTGCCCTCTGTCCTAAAAATGGAACATAGGCTGGCATGTGAGGAAAGCGTCCAAATCCCTTTTTAATGAACGCGTGTAGGAACGGACACATGTCCTGGAGTGCTTTTAGAGGCTGGACAGAGTAGCGAGAGAGTAATTGAGGTATTATTTACAAGTAACTGAGGGTAGCATTTTCTGTCACCTTACTCAGTAAAGTGCTCTCCAATCCCTTTGTTTTTACATCTTCGACTTCCAATATTTTTATATTATGTATGCCATTAGCTTTTGCAAGCTACAGACATACTTAATATCTTAGTAATATTTTATTCACCGGGTTTTTGTGCCCATTATCAATTACCAATCATTGTTTATTGACCTGATACAGGCAGGAGATTTCAGTTAATACATTTTGTAAACAAATGTTTTTATTAAATGCTGAAAGAATTATACACAGGATACCATCATACATCATTAAGCCATATGCGACCTCACATTTTCTTATAACAGACACATCCGAATTAAGGATTCAGCCCTGACCACCATTCCACCACCCTCAACCCTCTCCCTAGCTTTCTATTGCCCAACACGGCTAAATATTGTTTTAAAAGAAATAAGTATAGTAGGCAGCCATAAAGGGTCAGAGGTTGATGGATGTCACTTCCTATGGTGCCATCTGGAGTTTCTAAGGGCATGTGGTATCAGTTAGCTACACCACTGGCAACCATGCAGACCTTTGAGAACTTGTGCATTAGTTAAAGTGGCAGAGGTAACAAACGTTCTAAAATTTGGAACCAATGAACTATTTAATCTCATATTTAGTGGGTGGACCCTCTAGCCTGTTTATTGCACACCCTGCCTTGTAGTTCTTACTAATCCTTAGGATCTGTGCGTTTGGTGGACAACATAAACTAGGGGCTTGGTGTCTAGACTGATTCCGGACACCCCCGCGGGATATGTCACACTAGGGACTAGCTAGCTCACAGTGCCACCGTAAGCCCCCCTAGCCTTTTCCAGGAAGCAAATCATTTCTGGCAATGACTGAACATGAAAACCCTGACCCCCCAAGGATCATGGAAACAGTACAGAACCTTTCGCTCAGTCAATCGTGTTCACTTATTCTCAGAGGAGTATACAGAGAATACACAGTGGGACGTTTTTAATGGATTTATTGAACCAACGTTATTTTTGTATAGAATAAGTAGGCTTTCCTGTTTTCAGTTTCTATTTTTGGTAAATTCTGGTGGTGTTTTTTCAGTGTTTTCCAGTGAGTTCAATACCTCAAAAAACAGTGCTTTTAAGTAGTTACTCATTTTCACGCCATAAAAACCAACAAACAGTGTTTTACCTGTGTTTATGGAACACTTTGCTTTTATTATTGCTTGCTTTCTTCATTGATGCATGGTATATAGACAGTGTACGTACTGTGTATATGAGGTCCAAATACATTTTTACAAGTCAAACTTATTATAGTACACCATACAATATTTCTTCAGTGAGTCTTTGGTCATTCGTGCTCTCTCTTTCCTTCCCATGAAAACTTTTATTTGTGAAAAGGCCCTCTCGACATTGGCACTTGAGACTGGCAATGCCAAAACAGCCAGTACACAATTTGCCAACTCTGACCACTGACATAGCTTTCCATGCCAATACTGATGCACTGAAGGTTGACATCCTCTGGGACAGGTTCTGCAACATATGTGTTGAACTGGGTGCATATGCCCTCAGAGGTATTAAAGCGGTCAAAAATGAAGTTGTACTTTTCAAAGTCTGGAGAAAATTCCCCTTTATGGAAGGGATATAACACTTGTGCAAAGTACCACAGTGAGGCTTCATTGACTTCAAACGCCATGGTTGATGAATGGACATTTCTATGCATCATTGCTATCCATTTCTCATGCATTGTAAAATAAAATTTCCTGAATTGGTCCTCAACGCTTCTTTGCTTACCAAATGGCGAGCATTCTAACAGGGAACATGTTGCAGTGCCAAAGTCACTAAAAGTGTCGCCTAGCCTACTCTCGAGGAGATGTTTGACATCTACACCAATTATGCTGAACACTTGGTAGACAAGGGTGTTTTCAGACTCTAGTTGAGTGATTATGTCCACTACAGCAGTCAAGTTTTCCTGTAAAATTCTAAGAATGCAGTACAGTGTACTTTTTTCACATCACTATCAATATGCACCTGAGGATCCTCACATTTCTTGCCTTTTGCATCATCACCAAGCAAAAATTCTGTAAATGGCCGCCACATAGATAATATTGCATTCACGGCCTCTAGGACTGATAACCACCGAATAAATGACACAGTTGGGATGACTCTTTCTTTGCTGCCACACAAAACGAGAAATATATGTGTTTTAGTTCCCACGCATAACGAAACAGTGCACCCGAATGGACTACAAAATCAATAGCATTCTTCATTAACTCTGAAGATTGTAAAGATGCTTTCAGCATACCATCTAGCCAGTGGCAAGGATCTCTTACAGGGAAACACTTCAGCTCAGGTACTGCTTTTGACAGGTCATCACATAACCTTTTCATATACGTAGCTGAATCGCTGCAAATACAAACAATATCACTCCAATCTGTGTTAAACTTGGTAAGAACTCTCTGCAGCAGCATTCCAAGTGACACTGCGTTGCATGTTTCCCGTACATCTAGATCTGCCATGATGGTACGTCTGTACCATCCATTTTTTCCATCACAAAATGTGATTAGCACTGCTGGGTCGCCACACATCTCTGGAGTTTCATCAATGGTAACAGAGATCTTTACATCACCTTGGAGTAACTCTGAAAATTGTTCCATATCTGCAAGGAACACCTCTGGTAGGTATTTGTCATACATTTGTGTTGCTTTTGGTAATGTTTTGCATGCTGGTGCACGCTTACGGAACAGATTGCCAATTGGTCCATCGCCTTGGTGTAGGCTGGTTCCAGATTGCACTAGGGCACGTACAAATTCATGTACCACATCCATTTCTTCCTCACGTTTTCTTTTGAAGCGTGTCATTGTCTCAGCAAGAGACATTTGGCATAGGCTGGCACTATTAGGTGGCTCTTTCAGTTTCAAGTGGGTCTTGGTGACAAGATGTTCAGCAATTCGGCTTGCAGTCTTCCCAGTTCCTATTGAGACAGTCACTCTGTAAAACCTGCAAATTAACATCTTTTGCCCACGCGCTTCTTCAACCATGAAATCTTTGTTTTCCTGTGTAGGAGAGTAGGGTCTGCTTTCTATGTTCATCCCCACTTTTTGCTTTTGCTTTACTGGTTTTCGACTTAGATGTGGCTGTGGGCCTGCTAATCAGACCCACAGCCCTGCTGTTCTCTCTCTAAATTAATACTATGTACTTTAGGTGCATAACCCATTTGGATAGGATCACCTTATTGGCCCCTGTACAGTGTACCCTAGGTACCCAGGGCATAGGTGTACCCTAGCTGCAGCATGTATTATGCCACCCCTGGCCTGGCCTTCCATTCTGACACAACTGGCTGATCGCTCAGCTGGGGCAAGGTCGTGTAATCACCCCTTGCTTAGGTGTAGTATTCCTATACCTAACTTACATATAGACACATGTGTACCTATCAGTCACTCCTATGGCAGGCCTTAACAATCCTGGAGGCAGAGTGCTTGGTAACATGTGAGATGGTGCTCTAGCATGAGCTGAGCCTGTCTGCAGCTTTCGGAACCAAGTCCTTATAGCTGTTCTATGATATAGCCTACCATATACTCTTAAAGTGCCTTATAATCTTAGACGGTTATGGTAACTATGGTTTGGCTTTATCGAAACATGTCGTGTAAGGTGTCCAACACTGTGGAATAATACCCCCCATGCCATTTCTGGACATGAGGATATTATTCCCCCCTTCTAGAGGGAAAGACATGTTAAAATCATACTTCACTGTTAGCCTCTGACCAAAGCCTCAGCATCACAAAATGGATGCTGCTGCCACGACACAAGTCTGACCTCCTGCAGCTGGGAGTGATCCCAGCCAGGGAGGCCTGGACAATAGGTTTCCTGCTTGGGGAGGTGCTTGCACCTCCCCAGACAGCCTTTAGTGTATTGGGGCAGGGTGGGCTGAAAGGAATGAGACATGCCTGGGGCACACAAGGTGTTCCTTGCATAGTCCAGTTCAAACCGGCGCTGGGGCACTCCAGCCCCAGCTCTGGCGCGAAACTGGACAAAGGGAAGTGGGTGTAACCACCCCCTCCCAGGTCCCACCCATAAGGCGTGACCTAGCAGGTATCCCAGCCCCCCAGATTAGTATAAGAGTGGGAGTTGGGCCTCAAGACTTTAGATTATCCTGAACCTGCAACTTGAACAGAAACTCTGGACCTTCGACATTCGACGAAAGAAGAAGACTGAAGAATCTCCCTTGTAGCCAAGGAGTGGCTACCCTGTGCAAACAGGCACCATCAAGAGACTACCCTTTGCTTTGCCCACGTTCTACGAGGAACCGACTGCAGAGCCCGACCAGAGCCTTGACTTCCAGACTTCTCCGACCCTGATCCACATCCACAGCAAAGCTGAGATCCGTGGAGGCGACGAGCGACGTGGGACCGGCTATCTGGGAAAAGTGGCTAGTAACTTAAAGCACAGCTTCTGAGGCACCCTCGAAGTTGTGCACCGGGGATTGAGAAGCCCCAACCCCAAGCACCATCTGCACCGAAGACCAGCCCCCCACACTCCACGAGTCCTGCGTGGGGCCCTTCTGCATTTTCCTGCTTGCCGCGTCTGTCCGGTTGCTTGCCCGTTGGCTAGTGGCCTTTGTGACGACGCATCCCGTAATCTTCTGCGCTGGTTTGGCTCCTCCAGACTGGCTCCCGCTTCTCTGCAAAGAAGAAGCACCCCAGACCTTCCTGGTCTGCACCAGAAGCAAGTCCTCCGTTCTTCGTGGGTTCCGCTTGCCAAGGCTTGGTGAGTCCTAGTCCAACTTCGACGCCGCCGACAGCAAGAGCCTTCGTGGGACAGCTCGCCTCCTGGTCCTGGTCGTCCTCGACGCTTCCTGGTCCTCCTGGCTGCAGCGACAAGCTTCACCTTCACCTGCAATCTCCACGACATCGCCTGGTTCCTTCCTGGTTCCACGTGGTCACTGGCTAGTGACCTTGACTCTGTCCCTTCTGCTTGCAGGTTTCCTCTCTTCTTGATCCCAGCCTTGGGATCCACCGGACACTCTTCACTGACTGCCTGTCAGCATCTTTCTTCAGACATCCATAGGAGTCGACGACGAAAACCGACGCATCTTCACCCCTATGCACCCGCAGCCTGTGGGCTAGGTAACTTGGGTACTCCGGTGCTCATCAGGATAGTGACTATCCTAGTGTCTAGTTTTCCAGTCTCGACTTCCTAGCTACTCCGGAAGTGTCCTAAATCTACCGTTTTCTAAACTGTACTATTGCTAGTGACTTTTACGCATTACGCGTGAGTGTTTCCACTCTGCACACGAATCCCGTGGGCCTCCCACTTCCTAACTAACGCTAGTGTAGTGTAGCCCCAGCGATTCCCTAGGCCTAGGCCTATTCTATTTCCGTGACAGTGGTCCTTATACCACTTACTTAGTATATAGTTTGCGTGGCCCCTAGGGCCTAACTGTATTACTTACCTGTGTGACTTAATGTATGCTTAAATAAGACTGTGTTGTACTTACCTCTAATCTCCTAAAGAGTGCTGAGGGTTTGACTAGAATAAATACACTTTATTTTATATATATATCTGTTGTGGTGTCCTTTCATTTGGTATTCAAGGGATTATATATGGTATCACAGCTGGCTTCACATGCCATTCAGAGTTTAGCCTAAGACTGCTCTTGTCCATGCTACCACTAGGATAGCTGGTCTATAAGGTTGACTTTACAACCAATCACCATAAGGGTATTTGGACTGATATAAGGTGTACACTAGAACTAGTGACATCATACATCAGGCCAACTTCTCACATTGGTGAGCAGCGGTTGGGATCTGAGCTTGCTGTTGTAATACCATTGTAATCTTGAGATACTAAATTGAAAGATCACACAGATATTGTCTAGGTACATATAACATAGATTATAATACTTAAGTCCTACTGGACTTAGTAGTTGTAGGTTGAAGGGAGTAACACACCCTGACTACAACTACTAGAGAGGTTTAGTAGAAACAACTAGTGTAGGTAGGTGCACACACCACACCCTCACTAGATCATGTCTCTGAGAGGAGATCAAGTAGATGCTCTCTCAGGAGGATCAGGTCTGCAAAAGACCCCCTCTAGATATGATACCTTAACATTCCAGGAGATGAGACACTTGTGTACCTCCAGAGGAATAAAACAGGGTGCAAACCCTACCCTCCTTCAGTTAAGACAACTCCTAGAGGAGTATGATACTCTTAGGGCATCTCAGGCAGGTACCCTAGGTACAGAGGAGGGTCTACCCACCACAGAGGAGTCAGATGGGACTTCAGATGAAGAGGTAGACAGCCAGGGCCAAGTAGGAAGACTTAGCCAGGCTAACCTAAGCTTACATGGGAGTTTGCATGGGGTCCCCCCATACAGACCCCCAAGTAGGCTTACACAGAGAAGCAGGAGGGACAGATCCCCTTCAAGGGAATCCACCCACTCCCATGTCTCTAACATCTCTAATGCTTCCTCTCACAGGGGAATGACTTCCCCTGAGAGAAAGGAGCATGAAGCCAGAATGAGGGAAGCTAATCTGAGGATTCAGAGGGAAGAACTTGCCCTTGCCAAGGAGAAGCTTGCTCTGGCTAGAGAGCAAAAGTTAAGTGGGTCAGAACCCACTGGTGGCAGCAATATCCCTAAGGATAGAGACAGGCACTATGACAATAGAAACCTGAGCAAGATTGTCCCTCCCTACAAGTGTGGGGATGACATCCACAAATGGATAACTGCTTTGGAGAGAGCTTGCAAAGTACAGCAGGTACCCCAAAGTCAGTGGGCAGCTATCTTGTGGCTCTCCTTCTCTGAGAAAGGTAGAGACAAGCTCCTCACAGTTAGTGATGAGGATGCAGATAATTACACTGTCCTGAAGAGTGCTCTGATTGATGGGTTTGGCCTAACCACTGAACAATACAGGTTGTTGTTCAGGGATACCCAGAAGACACAGACTCAGGACTGGACTGACTTTGTAGATTGTGCCACTAAGGCTCTGGAAGGCTGGCTAATGGGAAGTAAGGTTAAGGACTATACATGATTGTATAATTTGATCATGAGAGAGCAAATACTTAACAACTGTCAAAACCAGCTATTGCATCAACACCTGATTGATTCTGATCTGACTTCTCCCCAAGAATTGGGAAAGAAGGCAGATAGATGGGTCAGTACTAGAGTTAAGCAGAAAAACCAGAACCAGGGCGGTGATCAGAAAAAGGCAGACCAGAAGGGTAATGATCAGAAACAAAAAGACCAGAAGTCTTCACCAGGCCCCCAAAAGGCTCAGGGGGAGGGTGGTCCCAAAAAAGGATAAAAAGAAAGATGGCCAAAAGAAACCATGGTGCAACTATTGTAAGTCCAACTCACATTGGTTTAGTGAGTGCACCAAAAAGGATAAGCCCCCAGCCACCATTGCCCCTAAGGCAACTGTACCCCCTAGTTCAGCTGTAAGTGGTGGTTCCCAGCAAAAGGGTGTAGTAGGGTTAACCCTGGGAACTGAGGAGGATTCTGGCCTAGTCAGAGTACCTACTCAGGCTGTTCTGATCTGTGATGGGGACTTAGCTTTGTCCTCTACTGTAGGCCCCAGTAACCTGGGCAAGTACAGACAGACTCCTTTTATCAACCAAAGAATGGCTCAGGCCTACAGGGACACTGGAGCTAGTGTCACAATGGTGACACCTGCTTTTGTGGACCCTGGACAGATCATACTAGGTGAGAATTACCTAGTGACCAATGCTAGCAATGCCACTACCTCCCATAGTGTGGCTATTGTTAACTTCTCCTGGGGAGGGGTAACTGGCCTCAAGAAAGTTGTTGTTAGTTCAGACCTTCCTGTAGAGTGTTTACTGGGCAATGATCTTGAAACTTCAGTTTGGTCTGAAGTGGAGTATAGGACCCATGCAGAAATGCTGGGGATAGATGCACATGTCCTTGCTGTGACCAGGTCACAGGCCAAAAAGTGCACCACTGAACAAGTGCTGGATCCTGAAACTATGGACCAGTCACAACCCAAGAGAAAGAGCAGTAGGGTTAAGGCTGTGCCTTCCCCCCTGCCTCAGGTGGTGGATCAGCCCTCCCAGGAGGATGATTCTGAGAGCCCTGAAGGAACTGTCCTAGAAGAACTTGAACCTGATCAGGTTGAGTTTCTTGGGACAGGGGGACCTTCCAGGGCAGATCTGAGGCAGGCTCAATTAGACTGCCCCTCTCTTGAACCTCTCAGACAGCTGGCTGCTGCTGAGGCTGCAGGGAATGCTCAAGGTACCCATAGAGTGTATTGGGATGAAGGGCTACTGTATTCAGAGGCTAGAGACCCCAAGCCTGGTGCGTCCAGGAGGTTGGTCATACCACTGAAGTTCAGAGGCTTCCTTCTTACCTTGGCCCATGATATTCCCCTTGCAGGACATCTAGGCCAGAACAAGACTTGGGACAGGCTTGTCCCTCACTTTCACTGGCCCCATATGTCAGAAGATACTAAGGAGTTTTGTCGCTCCTGTGTCACCTGCCAAGCCAGTGGCAAATCAGGTGGCACCACAAAGGCCCCCCTCATACCACTACCTGTGGTGGGGGTCCCCTTTGAAAGAGTGGGCATAGATATTGTAGGACCAATGGACCCACAAACAGCATCTGGGCACAGATTCATACTGGTGATAGTGGACCATGCCACCAGGTACCCAGAAGCAATTCCCCTGAGGACCACAACAGCTCCTGTTGTGGCAAGGGCCCTGCTTGGAGTATTCTCCAGAGTGGGCTTTCCAAAGGAGGTCATTTCTGACAGAGGTGCCAACTTCATGTCAGGATACTTGACTGCAATGTGGAAGGAGTGTGGTGTTAACTACAAGTTCACCACACCCTATCACCCACAGTGCAATGGGCTTGTTGAGAGATTCAACAAGACCCTAAAGGGAATGATAAAAGGATTACCAGACAAGCTTAGGCGAAGATGGGACATCCTTTTACCCTGCCTTCTGTTTGCTTACAGAGAGGTCCCACAAAAGGGGGTTGGCTACAGCCCTTTTGAGCTTTTGTTTGGGCATCCTGTAAGAGGACCCCTGTGTTTGGTGAAGGAAGGATGGGAGAGACCTCTCAGACAACCCAAACTAGACATAGTGGATTATGTACTTGGTCTCCGCTCCAGGATGGCAGAGTATATGAAGAAGGCTTCTAAAAACCTTGAGGCAAGCCAAGAACTCCAAAAAGCTTGGCATGACCAAAAGGCTGTACTGACTGTTTACCAGCCAGGACAGAAAGTGTGGGTGTTGGAGCCAGTGGCCCCAGCAGCACTCCAAGACAAATGGTCTGGACCCCACACTATTGTTGAGAAAAAGGGAGAAGTCACCTACTTGGTGGACCTTGGGACTCCCAGAAGCCCCCACAGGGTGCTTCATGTCAACAGATTAAAGGCATATGTTGACAGGGCAGACATGGGGCTACTCATGGCTACAGATGAGGGGCAGGAGGAAGAGAGTGACCCTCTCCCAGACCTGTTGACTCAGAACCCTGATGATGGCTCAGTTGATGGTGTGGTCTTTTCTGACAGCCTCACTGTCCATCAGCAACAGGACTGCAGACAAGTTCTGCAATCCTACAGACATATGTTCTCTCTGACCCCAAGTCAGACAAACTGGTGCACCCATGAGGTGGACACTGGTGACAGTCTGCCTGTGAAGAGTAAAATCTACAGGCAACCTGACCATGTCAGGGACTGCATAAAAGTTGAGGTACAAAAGATGTTGGAGCTGGGAGTCATTGAACCTTCAGAGAGCCCTTGGGCTAGTCCTGTAGTTCTTGTGCCAAAACCTCACACCCAAGATGGTAAGAGAGAGATGAGGTTTTGCGTGGATTACAGAGGTCTCAATGCTGTCACTAGGACAGATGCCCACCCAATACCTAGGGCAGATGAGCTCATTGACAGACTGGCAGCTGCTAAGTTTTTGAGCACATTTGACCTGACAGCAGGCTACTGGCAAATCAGACTAGCTGAGAGTGCAAAGGCCAAAACTGCTTTCTCGACCCCAGGAGGACATTATCAATTTGTGGTAATGCCCTTTGGTTTGAAGAATGCACCTGCCACTTTCCAAAGGTTGGTGAATCAAGTCCTTACTGGGTTGGATGATTATTGTGCAGCTTATCTTGATGATATTGCTGTCTTTAGCTCCACCTGGGAGGATCACCTGGTCCACCTGAGGAATGTTTTAGAGGCCCTGCAAAAGGCAGGCCTCACTATCAAGGCCACTAAGTGCCAGATAGGGCAGAGCAAGGTTGTATACCTGGGCCACCTAGTTGGTGGGGGTCAGGTTCAACCACTGGAGAGCAAGATCCAGACCATAAAGGACCGGGCTCCACCAACTACCCAGACTCAGGTCAGAGATTTCTTGGGTCTGACTGGGTACTACAGAAAGTTTGTTAAGAACTATGGGTCCATAGTGACACCACTTAATGACTTGACCTCCAAGAAGATGCCAAAGAAAGTTCAGTGGACAGTAAGCTGTCAAAAAAGCATTTGATGACCTGAAGCAGGCCATGTGCAGTGCACCTATTCTGAAAAGTCCAGACTACTCCAAAGAGTTCATTGTCCAGACAGATGCTTCTGAGTTAGGTGTGGGAGCTGTTCTTTCACAACTGAATGTAGATGGTCAAGACCAGCCCATTGCTTTTATAAGTAGAAGGCTGACCCCTAGAGGGAAACGTTGGTCAGCTATTGAGAGGGAGGCCTTTGCTGTGGTTTGGGCCCTGAAGAAGCTGATGCCATACTTGTTTGGCCCCTCTTGTGGCTAAATCAGATGAAGGGTGAAAATCCCAAACTTCTTAGGTGGTCCATTTCCCTACAGGGGATGGACTTCACAGTGGAACATAGACCTGGGACTGACCATGCCAATGCAGATGGACTCTCCAGATATTTCCAATTAGAACATGAAGACTCAACTGGTCAAGGTTAGTTTAATGTCCCTAAGTTTGGGGGGGGGGGGTTGTGTAGGAGAGTAGGGTCTGCTTTCTATGTTCACCCCCACTTTTTGCTTTTTCTTTACTGGTTTTCGACTTAGATGTGGCTGTGGGCCTGCTAATCAGACCCACAGCCCTGCTGTTCTCTCTCTAAATTAATACTATGTACTTTAGGTGCATAACCCATTTGGATAGGATCACCTTATTGGCCCCTGTACAGTGTACCCTAGGTACCCAGGGCATAGGTGTACCCTAGGCCTACCAGGGGCTGCAGCATGTATTATGCCACCCCTGGCCTGGCCTTCCATTCTGACACAACTGGCTGATCGCTCAGCTGGGGCAAGGTCGTGTAATCACCCCTTGCTTAGGTGTAGTATTCCTATACCTAACTTACATATAGACACATGTGTACCTATCAGTCACTCCTATGGCAGGCCTTAACAATCCTGGAGGCAGAGTGCTTGGTAACATGTGAGATGGTGCTCTAGCATGAGCTGAGCCTGTCTGCAGCTTTCGGAACCAAGTCCTTATAGCTGTTCTATGATATAGCCTACCATATACTCTTAAAGTGCCTTATAATCTTAGACGGTTATGGTAACTATGGTTTGGCTTTATCGAAACATGTCGTGTAAGGTGTCCAACACTGTGGAATAATACCCCCATGCCATTTCTGGACATGAGGATATTATTCCCCCCTTCTAGAGGGAAAGACATGTTAAAATCATACTTCACTGTTAGCCTCTGACCAAAGCCTCAGCATCACAAAATGGATGCTGCTGCCACGACACAAGTCTGACCTCCTGCAGCTGGGAGTGATCCCAGCCAGGGAGGCCTGGACAATAGGTTCCCTGCTTGGGGAGGTGCTAGCACCTCCCCAGACAGCCTTTAGTGTATTGGGGCAGGGTGGGCTGAAAGGAATGAGACATGCCTGGGGCACACAAGGTGTTCCTTGCATAGTCCAGTTCAAACCGGCGCTGGGGCACTCCAGCCCCAGCTCTGGTGCGAAACTGGACAAAGGGAAGTGGGTGTAACCACCCCCTCCCAGGTCCCACCCATAAGGCGTGACCTAGCAGGTATCCCAGCCCCCCAGATTAGTATAAGAGTGGGAGTTGGGCCTCAAGACTTTAGATTATCCTGAACCTGCAACTTGAACAGAAACTCTGGACCTTCGACATTCGACGAAAGAAGAAGACTGAAGAATCTCCCTTGTAGCCAAGGAGTGGCTACCGTGTGCAAACAGGCACCATCAAGAGACTACCCTTTGCTTTGCCCACGTTCTACGAGGAACCGACTGCAGAGCCCGACCAGAGCCTTGACTTCCAGACTTCTCCGACCCTGATCCACATCCACAGCAAAGCTGAGATCCGTGGAGGCGACGAGCGACGTGGGACCGGCTATCTGGGAAAAGTGGCTAGTAACTTAAAGCGCAGCTTCTGAGGCACCCTCGAAGTTGTGCACCGGGGATTGAGAAGCCCCAACCCAAAGCACCATCTGCACCGAAGACCAGCCCCCCACACTCCACGAGTCCTGCGTGGGGCCCTTCTGCATTTTCCTGCTTGCCGCGTCTGTCCGGTTGCTTGCCCGTTGGCTAGTGGCCTTTGTGACGACGCATCCCGTAATCTTCTGCGCTGGTTTGGCTCCTCCAGACTGGCTCCCGCTTCTCTGCAAAGAAGAAGCACCCCAGACCTTCCTGGTCTGCACCAGAAGCAAGTCCTCCGTTCTTTGTGGGTTCCGCTTGCCAAGGCTTGGTGAGTCCTAGTCCAACTTCGACGCCGCCGACAGCAAGAACCTTCGTGGGACAGCTCGCCTCCTGGTCCTGGTCGTCCTCGACGCTTCCTGGTCCTCCTGGCTGCAGCGACAAGCTTCACCTTCACCTGCAATCTCCACGACATCGCCTGGTTCCTTCCTGGTTCTACGTGGTCACTGGCTAGTGACCTTGACTCTGTCCCTTCTGCTTGCAGGTTTCCTCTCTTCTTGATCCCAGCCTTGGGATCCACCGGACACTCTTCACTGACTGCCTGTCAGCATCTTTCTTCAGGCATCCATAGGAGTCGACGACGAAAACCGACGCATCTTCACCCCTATGCACCCGCAGCCTGTGGGCTAGGTAACTTGGGTACTCCGGTGCTCATCAGGATAGTGACTATCCTAGTGTCTAGTTTTCCAGTCTCGACTTCCTAGCTACTCCGGAAGTGTCCTAAATCTACCGTTTTCTAAACTGTACTATTGCTAGTGACTTTTACGCATTACGCGTGAGTGTTTCCACTCTGCACACGAATCCCGTGGGCCTCCCACTTCCTAACTAACGCTAGTGTAGTGTAGCCCCAGCGATTCCCTAGGCCTAGGCCTATTCTATTTCCGTGACAGTGGTCCTTATACCACTTACTTAGTATATGGTTTGCGTGGCCCCTAGGGCCTAACTGTATTACTTACCTGTGTGACTTAATGTATGCTTAAATAAGACTGTGTTGTACTTACCTCTAATCTCCTAAAGAGTGCTGAGGGTTTGACTAGAATAAATACACTTTATTTTATATATATATCTGTTGTGGTGTCCTTTCATTTGGTATTCAAGGGATTATATATGGTATCACAGCTGGCTTCACATGCCATTCAGAGTTTAGCCTAAGACTGCTCTTGTCCATGCTACCACTAGGATAGCTGGTCTATAAGGTTGACTTTACAACCAATCACCATAAGGGTATTTGGACTGATATAAGGTGTACACTAGAACTAGTGACATCATACATCAGGCCAACTTCTCACATCCTGCACATAATCTTCTGCCGCCTTTATTCTGCGGGGCATGTTGTTCTGCGCAAACTAGATCAATACAAAAAACACTTGGAAACCGGTTGCATTCTGTTTAACCCTGGGCGTAGTGGACGTAGTGAGGCTACGTGAAGCAATACGGAGTGGGGGCAAATCTAAGCCCACCCGCACACTTCGCGTAGCCCCACTACGCCCCTGCCCGCATCCCTCCCGCCCTCATTTTACAATGATTAAAATCATTAGATAAAGAAAAATGACTTACCTGAGCTGCCGCGTCCCGGGGCTCCATCTTTCTGCTTCCTGGTTATCTGCTTCCTCACAAATCCCGAGAAATACGCATGCGCGGGCGTCCGCGCATGCGCATTAGTTAGGAAGAAGATATGCAGGAAGCAGAAAGATGGAGCCCTGGGACGCGGCAGCTCAGGTAAGTCATTTTTCTTTATCTAAGGATTTTAATCATTGTAAAATGAGGGCGGGAGGGAGGCGGGTGGTGGGCAACTCTGCTCCGCCGCGGGGTGTGCGTAGTCTGCCCCTGCTACGCCTACTTTGCGCAGCGCGAAGTGGGCAGTACTGCGCACACTCCGTGGGCGGAGCGGAGCACTGCGCCCACCCTTAATTCTGTTGAGAAAATAATGAGAAAGACAACTTTTTCATGGTCTTCGTGATTTTACCAAACTTATTTACGTTCATTGCCAAATAAAAGTTCCACATCTGAATGTGTTTTTTTAGTTGACGATCTGCAACCAGCAAGATAAATTAACAAATATAAAGGATGTATGACTGCAGGCAGAGTGAAGTACCAGGAAGGACTCAAGAGACCATGAGAGATCCTGCTTAATGTACTCTGTCTTACTCAAAAGAAACTTTTAAATAAATGGAATAAGGGCCATCGCCCTCCTGAGATGGCACTTTTCATCGTGGGGTCTACAACCCACCCCAGGTGAGTGGCTTTTGTTAGGAGCAGGCTCCAATGGAGCTTTTTAGTTGGGTGGTCTTCATGTGGCCTAGCATGTGGGCCTGTTCAAAAAGATAGTAAGCATGCAGAAAGGTATGTAGAGAGTAAGGGTTAGATCTAGGATGAGTAGGGGCAGAACGCAATGCGTGGTAGTGATGTGAAACATTTTGTGCAAGCTCATACATCTATGGGGCACAAGCTCTGCAAAATAACGCAGCGTAGCAAAGCAGGCATAATTAAATACACAAGACAAAGCCTGCCTATAAAGAAATAACACAAGTGGATTTATAAATAGCCCACAGAACCTTTTGTGCTGTCCTGTCCCATTCTCCTGCCATGCTGACAAACTGGGGCAGGGGAGACGGGGAGAGTACAACAGCATCCATTGGGCCATCTACATTTAAGTTACACCCTCCTCTCCACGTGAGCCAGGCAGGGGTCCTGGTGTTGCTCTGGTCCTTGGACCATTCACACCTCGGCTCCCCAGCAATAAATGCAAACCATGTATTAAACATAAAACAAGCAAAAAACACACCCCCTCCAGTGAATGTAAACTAAGCAAATAACTCACTGACAACTGCTTTGAGCAGCAAGTGTGCAAGAAACTAACACTCACAACAACGAATACACCATGAGGACTGTCAATGTTCTCATTATGTATTGTGTAAGATTCCTGTACATTTTTATTGACTCTCTATAAAGTGTACTTAATCCTGCTGCTGGTAAAGTAGCAATGTCTGGATGCGGTGTATAAGAAGCTAAGACTGGTCAGGTTGCTCCTTCTTTACGGAGCGGACGAGTCTCACGTGTTCTGTGGTATGGGGTAGGGTGCCTTTAAACCTATGAATGTGCTCTTGGTAAGTTAACGGGACTTCTATGTCCACATATGGAAAATATTCTTCAGGTGGTTCATCTGCAATGTAAGTGTGAAACAACTCTGTGCATGCATCTGCAGGCAGGAACTTTACCCAAGAACAGAATACCTCTGTTCTGAATGCTTCATGTGGCTCAACCACAAAGATAACATCTCCGCATATTGCCGGGAGGCCATTTTGTAGTAAATTCATAGTAACTGTCTGTCTGCAATTTTCGGTAATGTTTAGAGCAACTACCTGCTCTTCAATGTCCTCACCTGCTTCTCAGTTTGTGGACATTGTGTGAAGAGAAAAGGCATTTTATTTAAAATAATATTATGGAGATATGGTATACACAATGCAGGAAACTTCTATTCCTCCAAGCTTGAATAACCTACAGCCAATACATAGGGTATACCAACTCAGCTGAGGTGGATCTATTTTCATTCCCACTTCGCACATCTCCTATTAAAATGTGAGTAGGGGTTTCTCAGAAAGCACGACTTAACTACTCAGATTGACCGTTAAATAAGAACCCAACCAACGTTGGCAGTGCCATGTCGTGTAGTTCCTACTAATCTGTAGGACCTGTACGTTTGTTGGACAACATAAACTAGGGGCTTGGTGATTCTGGACAACCCCGCAGGATATGTCGGCCTACGGACCAGCTAGCTCACAGTGCCACCGTAAGCCCCGCTAACCTATTCCAGGGAGCAAATCGTTTCTTGCAACCACTGAACATGAGAACCCTGACCGCCCAGGGATCATGGAAACAGTACAGAACCTTTCGCTCAGTCACTAGTGCTCACTTATTCTCAGAGAAATATACAGAGAATAAACAGTAGGACATTTTCAATACGTTTATTGAACCAGCGTTATTCTTGCATAAAATACATGTGCTGCAATGATTAATAGACAGAAGCAGACGAAGGTGATTACAAGCACCAAAAGCGTAAATAGTGGATATAGTTTTACCATTGTGCTAAAACAGTGTATATATGCAGGCATCTAAAACAAGGCAGTATTCAAGTGTACTCCTACTATGTGAACCCTACTCTAAGTGTACAGAGAGTGGGAGTAGGTGTGGAGCCAAGAATCCCCCCAAGGGACAACTCCGCCCCATTACCTGATGGGAGAGAATGAAAGACCCCACCTTGGTCATGAACTGGACACCCCTCACAAGATGTCAGACAGCTGGGTGATGAAGTCTTAGCATGCAAGGACCCTCGATGTCAGCTGAAGGGCCTACTCTTCTAATCTATCGGTATGCTCATCTTTTATAATAGAAAGCAGCCTTGTGATGTGCTTCTAGATTAGTAATGTTATGGATATGTAGGTAGCCCTGTTACCCCGTGGAAGGGCACGAGGTGCGTGTACAAGCGGATGGACGGCGTCCCCCCACTATTTTCACAGGGTGGACGCTGTCCCCACCCTGCCAAAAAGTTGGGCCCCACTGAAAAATATGCTGAATTCGTCCCGGTGTAATATGCAAACCCCGGGACACAATCAGCAGTGCCTGCACGTTGTTGACTGATTTCGATCGCAACAACGTGCAGGCAGGGAGGGGGCTTTCTTAGTTCAGACTGCTGCTGGGCCCATAAAAAAGGCCAAATTTGAGAGGTCATCAGGCCTCCTTTTGTTCGAGTCTCTTGGCTGGCAGCAGCCAGGAGCCTAACATGTGATGCAAATGAAGCGGAGGGGAAACAAAGGTTCACACCTTGTTAGAACTTCACACATACTTAAGAGAGGCAGCTTTTCATGTTTAGGAGATATGCATGCACTGTAAGAATGTCAGATGTGTTGGTCTTTCCCTGTATTTACACAAAATACATTTAATTTATATAGTACTTACTACCCCTGAGGAGGCATTGAGATTTAAGTACCACTATTTTTTCCTGTAAAGCACTATGGGTAGAGGAAGTTTACACTGACAAAAGGCAAGATTGTTTTATGTGTGGCTTTCAAAGGTGTGAATCTTCTTGCTAAATCAGGAGGGTTTCCCTGTGTACTCGAAATGTGCTACAATGTACTCATGATAGAAATGTTAAACACATATGTGTTTGGCTTAAGATCTGATGTTACTTCTTATGATGCAACTTCCTGTGATGTCACGCGCCGTGATATCAGGGGCCGTGATGTAATGTGCCGTAATGCCATTTGCATTCTGATTAACTAGGTTAGTCCCCCCACTTCATTTTTTTTAGGACTTGTGCCCTGCCCGTGGATGAACATAGAAAGGTTTCTACTCTCTATAAGTAACACATGCTATTAGAAACCAATCCTATGGAGAGCACCTAACAGCTCCGAATTGTTTGCTATCTTTTCATCCTCTGATAAATGTTACTGTACAGTCATTTTGTGACCCAGACACAGGCGTGTTGAAAGACAGTTGCTGTTCTACCCCTCTAACAAAAGGTCGATAATGGTACATAACAAATTCTTGAAGGAGGCGTGACAAGTTGTCCATGTTGGAATGAATCCTGGTGTACACATTCTACAATCATTAAAAGCCTGCCTACCTTGTAACATTTAGATTAGAGTACACAGCTATTTTCGCTGAACCAACGGTGGTTCTGCATTGCATCCATGGGAAGCATCTTGATGATTTTAGTCGATTGGTAAATGGTCATTCTCATACTTTTAGATCTCAAACTCTTTTATATTGATCGATATGATGTGAATGACGCAGTCGGTATTTGCACCACTACATATATTAGAACCTTTTGTGCAGCACTCTCTTTTAAGTAAACCAAAAGACAAATTAGTCCTTAGTATGATCATAGTGTGGATTTAGTCGAGCACAATGTTCCCATTCAAATACAAAGATCCCAAATTGATATTTTCTTTTCTCATGAACAGAAATAATTCTTAAGAGTCCAGAAAATGTGTTGTTTCAATTGTTGATTTATTGTTTGTATAGTTCAGCAAACATCAGCCAACACGTGTTTCGTCTTAATCACAAGACTTTTTCAAGGCTGGAATAAGAATAATACATGATGTCTAGATGTATGTACCACAATAACACATGGAGACAAATAAATTGCATTTATTACATTAGCTTATTCAGTAAAAGAAACAGCTGAATATCTCATAGCGTCAAGATGTAAGAAAAAAGAGAAAAATGGATGTCTTAAAAGATCACGCACCGTGAATTTATTTAAAACCAAACGTGATGAGCCAAACCAAAAGATTAAGTGTGCAAAGAAAATATCACCCATATTCCAAAACACTGATCCTAGAAATGGTGCATCAGTCAAAGAGAGTGCACAGAGATATAAGGAAACCAAGAAAAGAGCCATTCTCATATTGGAGGTATTGTGGAAAAGAAACCCGAATCTCAAATCCCTAGTTTTGGCACAGAAAAGTGATTTCTATTGTAAAAGTGTAAACCCACCAATTCAATAATCTTGTGTTCTAAGGCATCCCTGGCCTTCGGATACAGCTAACCCGATGCATCAATTTCCATATCGGCAAGTCTTTTCAGATAAAAAGAAAACTCCAAGTCTGTAGCAAGGAACAGGCGAGATATTAAAGTCTCTATCCAATGTCTAATAAGGCAAAACACAAGCACCCTAATTAAAAACCCCATGTATTCATTATAAGTCCAAATATCGGCCGCCACAGCAAGTTCTCTCCTCAATTTTGGCACAAACTCAATGGCTTAGTGCTGTTTACTCGATCCTAACTGTACTTTAGTATTTCTAAATGCATGCCATGCAATTCGTTGTATTTTTTATTCGCCCTACATTCTTCATTAACTCAACTCGAAGACTGTATTGTTAATATCCTTAATTAAAAAAGAAATCCCGAACCCTTATTTCTCACACAGTAAATATCAAAGCATCTTGATTACCGTTGGTCCTACAGAAATAGTAAGTCTATTACTGAGTCCTTCAACGTGTGGTGATAAGTCCATACAACCACATGAAATGTAGTTAAAGGCACAACGCCGCAAAGAGTCCTTGATAAGCATCGTCACTGCACAGGAAATAATAAACATAGCATGCATTTATATTAGAACACGACCCACGACTAGCCCATAAACCATTCGTTCTGTACTTTGAAAGCAAAACTATGGTGGTGACTCACCAGACCAGAGCTTATATGATCATACCACGACGCGAATCTACTTGTTCAACCCTGTGTGAACATGTCTTTCCCGGCTCCAGCTTTGAAGCCCAGCCACAGTCATGTGACTTCTCCATCCGGGACAGTCCCCACATTGTACGTCGAGCCCACAGTATGCCCAATGGCGGCGCAATATTAGCGTGGTCAAGATGCACTTTATTTTGTAAAACCAAGATCATTACATTGTGGAGTAAAGTTCTATTTTCCTTACAATTCTCGTAAATCCTTGCAAATTGCAGTTTGTATTGTCGCTTTTCGACGAATGATAATCTTTATCCCATGTTTAAAATTGCAACGTTTGTGCCAACCTGGTATATAGGACAAAGTCTTATAGCCCAAATTATTATTGTAAAGTGATGACATTTGTAAACTATCCAGCGAATAACAGCTAGCTTTGAGCACACCCACAGAAAATGTCCTCAAATTAATTGTTAGTCAATTAGATCCTGTTAAAAGGTAAAAAGAACCCTGAAAGCATGGTAGTACAAGAACCATCAGGTCAAGTAAGTGATGAGATACGTGAAAGCATACATAAGAAAATGAGTAGAAAAGGATGAAAGGCATGTGATCAAACACAAAACATTTCATGAAGTATAGTTATATTATGGCTAGATCTATTTCTAATAGGACCATCATTCATACATGTACATAAGTTGGAATTGGAAACCCAACATATATGCTTATAATGGTCCCACAAGTCAAATTATGCTTAGTCAAAATATATCCATCAAGTATATTATGTTTTTTGACAAGCAGGTCCTCTTACATTTAATGGTTAGATATCAGTTCATAACTACAAATATCACAGACCAGAAAAAATACATTGAACTATTTCATTTACTGAGTCCAACCTTAATCTCGAAGGAATACATGTAGTTCTCTATCAACATTGAGTCCTAGATCAACAGATTTAAGTTTGATCAGCCATTTTGTTTCAAGTTTCCTCAATGCTGGGACCCTGTCACCCCCTGTGCATTCTCTTCAACCACTGCAATACTATAGAAGCTAAGTTTTAAAATTTCCGAGGCAGTATGCATCAAATTGAAATGTACAGCTAATAGATAGTTTGTGTAACCATTTCGAATAGCTCTTATATGTTCTTGGATTCGTTCCTTCAGTGGCCTAATTGTGCTTCCCACATATATGAGGCCACAGTGACATATGATGCAATACACTACAAATGTTGTGTTGCAGTTAATTAATTGGTTGATGGTATGAACCTGTCCAGTGTTGTACCTAAAATTCAGTGTTTTATTGGCAACATATTGACACACGCTGCATGTAGTACATCTATAGAACCCTTTGGGTTTCTTTGGTAACCATGACGTTGGCCCCTCAGCCCTTCTTGGGGGCAGGTATGATGGACATACTCTATTCCTGATTGTCCCGCCTCTAGTATATGTAATTTGAGACTTCCTGGATACATATTGATCCAGGCTGTGGTCAAGTTTTAATAGATGCCAATGCTTGTGTAGTATTTTGAATATATTATGAATACACAAATTGTATTGTGTGATAAATGCAATGTTGTTTCTCTGCGATTTGTTTCCCTTGGTTGTTCATAAGAGCATAGTGCGACACCTTCTTTTTATCTTCCTTTGTGCTTCTATTGTAGCCCCATTTAAGATACTGATTTTCAGACATTCCAGTTCTTACCCAAATGTTGCGTCATTACTGCAATTCCTTCTGAGTCATGTCATCTCCCCGAAGGGAATCGCCTCAATTTGTACACTAGGATGTGCACTCTCTGTGTGCAAGATTGAATTGCACGCAGTGGATTTACGATAAAGTTTGATTCAATCTTATCATTCTCCGCATAAAGAGTAATGTCCAGGAAGTTAATCTCCTTCTTGCTAATCTGATTGGTAAACGTCAAGTTGTAGCTATTGTTGTTGAGACATAGTAGAAATTCTGTCAGGGTTTCTCCATCACCACTCCATATCATAAGAATGTCATCTATGAAACGTCCCCAATACATAATACATCCTGTTATGTCCAATGGGCAATTGCCCCATATATGATGTTGTTCAAAGAAGCCCATATAGATGTTTGCAAATGAAGGGGAAAATTTGGAACCCATGGCAACCCCAGATGATTGTCTAAACCATATTCCATTATGCAGAAAATAGTTATTCTCTAGGGTTACACGTGTCAAATCTAAAACCATTTGTGTGTGTTCGTATAAGGTTGCATCGGGTTTAGATAGAAAATATGTGAGAGCTTCCATTCTTTTGTCTAAAGGTATACATGTGTATAATGCATTGACAACTATGTCAAACAGTATCCCTCTAGACCTAAATTGCTTTACTTAGTGTAGGTATACATGGAGATAAATATCACAACTATATATACATTTTTTTAAACTTTTTTATTTATGTTGTATTCATTTTATAATTCATTTTCAGTTATTTTTTTCCTTCTTTGTTGATTGCTTCTTTACATGATTTTTCTCATACAATAAAATTCATTTCTTATTAGTGAATGAACAAACTATACATGGATGGTTATATCTTATTTGAAAAATAGTGAATCAGAGAAGAATTATAAATTTCAAAGATAATACAAAAGATAACCCCACACCAATCACGCCTCTAAAATAACTCCATGCATATCACTTTCACACAACAACTTTCATACTACGCCCCAAGAATAAGGAACAGCGGGTGCAATGCTCGTCCGAACAGAGGCAAGCCGCTAGATCCTCTAAAAGTATGTTGAACGTTGGGGTGTTTCATACAAGTAGGTCGACGCACGTTTCGGTGGCTTAGTTTTCTTCAGATGCCACCTTCCTCAGGACCTGCTGCTACGTGTATTAATCACGGGCAGAAGTGGGGGCCTGAATATTCTGAAAATCAATAGGAATATATTACAAAACATATTTTGTGTGTGATATCATTTTACCATGTATGGATCCCACAGGAGAATATACAATTTATCTCCAAAACATTAATTTTGATAAGCTCTATTTTACTGTCAAGCCAGCAATAGCGCTACTCAATTCATTGCCCTCAAAAAGGCATTATGAGTATTGCAATAACAAGAAAAGAGAAAAGAAAGCAGGATAGATGAATGATAGGGAAAGTGTATGGTCTTATCTTCTGGGTCTGCATTTATTCACATTGAATACTAAGAAGCATTATCACAAACTCCAAATGTTAAATATACGATGTAGGATTAAATACTAGCGGTCTACCTATTTTTTCCAGATTGAAGGAGAGAAGGGAAAAAATGACTGAGTCTACCTGGTATAAGTTGACGGAGATCACTAGTAGTAGCAAAGGTTGAAAATGCCATTTCCTTTATTTTAGAGAAAAGGCTGCTTTGCTCTGGCTGTTGCTGTAAAGAGTAATAACAATTAGCTACTTTAGCTGTAGTGTCATTATAGCCTTCTAACTAACCCGATATAACACTATCTGACATACCTCATATATATCTGGGTCATGCTGCATCTGTAGAGTAGAACCGTAAGTTCACCACGTGATCTAATTTCGGGATCTTGTGTTGTTGGTAGAGACTGGTTGCAATCGAAGTACATGTGATCCGTGTTTATCCTGTGTTAGGTGAGGGGGACTAAAGATTAGTAACACCTAAGGCGCTCACAGTACGAAATAAGATAGATTGTACCATTTGCAAGAGACTCGCTCTGTTTATAATATGGGACCTACTTGCTTTAAACATCCCTGTCTTTTCTTTGCGGTTTTGTTCTTAGTCCTCTTTCCTTTCGGTCATGACAGCTATAGGTGACAGCGTCGAAGTCTGAGGTCTATCTCTTCACACCCTGACCATCGATGACGGAAAAAAACGGAAAAGGGAAAATTTAACAGGTATTTGGTGGCCACGGAGCCAGTTGATATAAATTTATTCTCGGGCTCTGATATAATATCCATTCCTATTAGGGTATTGATGGCATACAGAAGTTAAGTTTTAGAATCTATAACCTACTGCTGCTATTTGCCCACTACGGCCTCTCAATATACGTGGACTAGAGTTTAATACCATATAGGTTCTCCCCTACATAGGGTGGTTCCCTCCTCGTCATGAGCAACAGTTCTCTTTGTCCCACTACATATGTTATAGTCTAAAAGTATGCTCTTAGGGGGGTTGATTTTAAAATAAACTCGTACCCCGTTTATAATGCTTATTAAGAGCAAAAGTTCAAATTAAAACGGTATCGTTACAGGATGTCTCACCTGTCAGTTCGTGACGTGTTTTGCCCCGCGAAAATTTTAGACGTGGTCCGGCTCCGTATAGGTCTGAAGCGATACTGTTGCCTTTTATATGTTTTCTTCCTTATGCTTATTTTGAATAATTGATTGATGCAAGACACCTGCAGCTCGCTGTTGGCGGGCTGCATGTTAATGCTCCGTACGATTCCTCTTCGTAAGAATGTGTCCGCTAACATGGCTTCCATCTTGGAATGGTTTAGGCTAAAAGAGCCCTATAGCGACTCTGTCTATTCTCACGATTATACCATTGTTTGTCACCTTCTATGTTAACGCCAGAAACATAATATTACATCCATTCTTTGTTTTAGTATGGAGTCGTTATCATGTGTATTAATGAAACCAAAATGGTTATATTGCTGTGTTATGTGTCGCAATGTTTTTATCGCAAAATGTAGGCGCCATATTGGATAGGGTTAATTTTGGTATTCGTATAACAGGCAATATAATTCTGTTTATAGCGCGAGTCAATGGCAAAACATTTTTTGGGATAGGGTAAAGACGGATAATGTATTATGGGCAATGTGATCTTTTACAATTATTGAGACAAGTGTCAATCCAAAGTGCTTCCACCATTATGCATATGACTAATCGTACTATATGTGTACTAGAATTTAGGCAGATGGAACATACAATACGATACACTCGTGTGTCTTGCTAAAACTATGATATAGTAGATTGACACACCCGAAGTGGTTTAGATACTATATACAGATCACAAAGTATGAACAACGTTATAAATACGGTAAGTCTACAAATAGTGTAGCTTATGTTTATTGCTGCGACAATATCGTATGCGGAACATGGCTGCTATTTTCAAAGGAGGCTAAAATGGGTAAACTTGTGCTGAAATAGAACGAATAGAAAAGGCGTCAGTGATGAATGGTATGTTAAGCTTGACACATCCAGCATGTGGCCTCAGACTATCAACTCATATTGTGGATAATCTTGAGGAACATATATTAGCAATGGCATGTCTGGTTGCTATACCAAAGTCGCACTGCCTCATTGTACAGCTTTTGATGATCTTTCTGTCCACAAAGAGGGGATGGGACAATGTTAGTGATTATGTGGCAACTTATTGTGTACTATAACATCAGGTAGCTCATGGCATCATGGTCATATGCATGGGTATATGAGATCCTTTATATAGTATGCCACACTATTTCCTCGTTCAGACTGTTCTTAACTGTGTCTAGAGTATAGATCCAATAGGTCTCCCGTGTTTTTCTTACTCCTTGTGTATCCTTTCCTGGGATGTATTTTATCTTTTCAAGGATCAGCCATCTTAGTTCCTTTTCATTGTGACGGAGATCGATGCAGTGTTGAACCATGGGACTAAGTAGTTTTTGAGTTTTGATAGCAGATCTATGCTCACTGTAGCGAGTTCTAAACTCACGTCCTGTCTCCCCTACGTATCCGAGAGCACAGGGACACAAAATGAGATACACTAAGTTATGACTCCTACAGTTAGTGAAATCTCGCAGTCTGCCTGTCTTTCCTTGATAGTTCCATGATTCAGTGACTAAAGCACTCTCACAGGCAAAGCATGAGCCACATTTGTGGTTTCCTAGGATCGGGGGTCCTACTAACGTCGTTTGTGAATTGGATTGTCTCTGTTTAGGCCTAGTATTGACCAGACTGTCCTTGATATTGCGATTTCTGCGATATGCAAGGATGGGCTTTTGGATGTTCTCTTGTTCATCATCCACATTGAGGATATGCCAGTTTTTGTTTAAGACCTTTTTTATTTTAAAGTTGAGGGTTGAATGGTTCACAACACAAACTAGTTTATCATGATTGGAACGAGTATTCCCTGCTAGAAGGGCCTCTCGGTTGTAATAGCGTGCCCTTTTGTAAGCAGATCTGATCAGACGTCTAGGGTAACCTCGTACGAGCAATCTTTGTTTCAGGTCTTCCCCATGTTTGTCATAGTCTTGGATATTAGAACAGTTGCGTCTAATCCGCAAGAACTCACCAAAGGGGATAGAGTCTTTTTGGCAATTCGGATGATAACTTGAATGTGCCAAAATGGTGTTCTTAGAAGTTGGTTTCCTATAGAAGTCGACAGAGATCTTACCATCTTCTGATTGTATCATTATATCAAGGAACTCTACTGATACTGTACTTCTATGACTGGTAAATTTAAAATTTTTGTCACTAGCATTTAACCAGTCTATGAATGTAGTCAGGGTTTCGTCGTCTCCTCGCCAGATGAAAAAAATATCATCGATGAATCTATGCCATCTTTGGACATTCTCATAAAATGGGGCTATTTCATTGAAGATATGTCTCAATTCGTACTCGCCCATATATATATTGGCCACACTGGGGGCACAAGATGCCCCCATGCTGGTCCCCTTTATCTGGTGATAAAGGTCCCCTCTAAAGTCAAAAAAGTTATTTTTCAGCACTATTTGCAAACATTCCAATATGAAGTTGTTTGGTCTCTCTCCCTGTGTTCTTTCTAGGAGAGTCTTGACTGCTTCCACTGCTTGTTGTTGTGGTATGTTCGTATATAATGCTTCGATGTCAAGCGTAACTAAGATCTCATTATTAGGGTCATAGGGTACATGTTCAAGTTTGTTGATGATGTCCCGGGTGTCCTTGATATAAGATCTATACTGGGTTGTGAGTGGGCATAGAAATGTGTCCACATATTTAGATAGTGGTTCAGTTATGGAATTGATAGAGGAGATTATTGGACGTAGTGGTGGGTCCGACACTTTCTTTTGTGTTTTTGGCACCCCATACAGTGCTGGAGTTATTGCATTGGTATTATTGAGAAATAGATATTCTTTTTCACATATGGTTTCTTCTGCATAGGCCTTGCTCGTTGTACGATCAATTAGGTCTTTCAAATTAGTAAGAGCTCCTACTTTAATGGGCCTATAGTGCTCAGCCACATTCAACATTTGGTGAACTTTTTCTTCATATTTGCAAGTGTCCATAAGGACAATGCCCCCACCTTTGTCGCAAGGTTTTATAGTGAGTTCTGGTGTATTTTGGAGTTGTAAGAGAGCAGTTCTCTCTCCAATTGTTAAATTGGGTTTACTCTGATGGTTTTATTTCATGAGTTTATTGATATCATTAAGGACAGATTTTTCGAAGATGGCTACCTCAGGGCCTACCATTTCCAAAGTGGGTGTAAATGTGGATTTTAATTTACAACCCAAAAGATTAGTATCAGGATCACCATCATCTTTGCCTGCAAAAAAATTTTTTAAGCGAATTTTCCTGAAGAAGGAAAAAATGTCCTGCATAAGTTTAAACTTATTGCAGTATGTATTCGGTACAAAGGACAAACCTCTGCTCAGAATGGCTTTTTCATCAGGTTTTAGTATGTGGGTGGAGGGTGCATTGACATCCAGAGAGACAAATGTAAATTCCTCTAACCATGTTAAGTCCTCTAATTTATTTAGTAAATCCTTTGTATCTAAAATAAATGATGGTGAATATTGGACTATAGGTTGAAGGTATATGTCAATGTACTCTGATATATGCTCCGTTGGTGAACCAATTCCCGAGATGATAGGCCTACTGGGCGGGGAAGTGCTGTTCTTGTGTATCTTTGGTAGACGCAGCTCGTGGTGTCAGATTAAAAAGATACTTATATTCATAACATACTGTTTGTTCTGGTTCGCACAACACTCCATAAAAAAAGCCAGTGTTTCGATGCTAATGACTTTAGCTGCCAAAAAAACTACAAGTGCTTGGTCTTGGTATGGCTAGATTTAGACAGCATTGATTAAGAGGAAGAAAAGCTCTTGGGGTGGTTCAAAAAAGTTTGTTGGTTATAATAAGAACTTCTACAGAGAACTGGCTGAAATGGCTGTATGAAATTCATTCAAATTTGGAAAGCATGTGGGTTTTACCTCATTCTGTGACTTTTCTAAGAATTCCAAGAATTGTGATGTAGCTTTTTTGGGGGGAAACAACCGAAATGTACATGTCCAAAACTCATGCCTGAATTATACATCAGTTCTTTACAGTATAATTAAGGTTGACAGAGACACAGTAATGTGCAAAATGTAAAACCTAAAAAGTCAGAAAAACACAAGTTTCTGTAGTGCCATAATCTTTCCTCCCACCAACATGTGCTATTTATTTCTCACAGGTAATAACTCATTACATCTTATATATCCTCACATATTAGCATTAAGAGTGTAAAGAAGTGTCAATGAAACCATACAACACCAAAGCTAAAATCACACACTGAATTGCAAAGGTCTTTTAATGCAGAACATTGACAAATAAGTAGAGCACAAACAAACCTTTGGATCATGTCCTCTTTGTCACACACTTTGAAGAAAGAATATTTACACACAAGTAAGGATTCAACTACACTGTCAGTTGTAACTTCATCTTTCATTCCATGGACTTAGTTGTTCCATCACTAAAACCCTCACACACTCACCCACACCCTCACTAGCTCTCTTATTAACATACATATTAGACCTGTAACATTTTAATGGTGAGGTGGGAGTAAAAGTTACAATGCTACCTTAGCTGGTGGATTTCTGTTTTCGTTAAAGCTTGTTTGCCCTGTCAACCGTCAAAGCTTTGACCAAGCGGGTAAGACACTTTTCATGTGACCCTCTCTTAGTCAGAGGCCCAACCAGTCAGAATCCTTAATAGCTCTACAGTAATGACCATCAGTCGCCACAGGTAGTAATGAACCTCAGTGGCGTCAAACGGTAATAAACGTTAATCGCCCAACGCACTACTGCACAACAGTGGCCACAGACAGTAATGAGAATCAACAGTCTCACTCAGTAATGAGCGTCAGTGGCCCCAAACAGTAGCGCAGATCCATTGTCGCAAGCAGCAATGAGTCTGCATGCGCAGACATAGCAATTATAGGCAAATAGTACAGAAGATCGATTGGCCTTGGAATTCAGGAACATCAGTGGGTCAAAGGAAAGAAATCAGGAGCATCAGTGGCACCAGGCATTGATGGACCTCTATAGCCATAGGCAATGATGAAAAGTTATGGCCCAGACCTTAATGGACATCAGTGGCCCCAGTCTGTCAATGGACCCAGGCAGCAATGGATATTAAAGCCCCCTACTAAAAATGAACCTCAATGACAAGGGTAGTAATGATCATCATTGACCCGAAGCAGCAGTGAGCATTAGCAGAATCTCTATAGCAAGGAGCCACAATACCCACGGGCTTTAATGTGCATCAGTGGCACCAAGGTAGTGATGGACCTCAATTGACCCAGGTGTTAATGAACCTAAATTGCCAGATACATTAATAAACAGCTACTGGTCCAAGCAGTATTGATCCTCCGTGGTTGCAAGCAGTAAAGATTCTTAATGGGGTCAGTCTGTATTGAATATCTGTGACCACAGGCAGTGATAATCATCAACAGCCCCTGCAAGAATGCATTACCCTTAACCACCCCAGGCTGAAAAGCACATTAATACCCCCAACCAGTAATGAGGATCCACACAGAGCACCAGAACTTGAAATAAGTTTAAAGAAGGTGTTTGGGTTTTTTATCCTCTGCCAGTGTTTGCGATCACGAGGATGTATGAAAACAAAAATTAAATAGAGTGAAACATGCCAAACCACTATAGTAAGAATGCAGTAGCTTGGTACTCTAACCTGTGTTTCTTTTTTTAAATATATTTGTTTGGGTTTTTAATCTCTCCCAGCGCTTGCACACACTGAGAGAGGGATTAAACTAATAGCAAACACCTTACCTTTTTTAAACACTTAGGGCTTGATTTAGATCTTGGCAGACGAGTTACTCTATCACAACAATGTCGGACATCCTGTGTGCCAAAATATAAATCCCAAAGGACATAATGGGATTTATGTTTCAGCTGATGGGATATACATCACCATTGTGAGGGGTTAATCCGTCTGCTGAGATCTAAATCCGGCCCTATTTTCTAGTTGGTATGCTATGTGGGGACTGATCCAGCGGGTTACTAACCTCAGGTACTCAACTACCATATACTCACTTGGGCCCATAAACTCACACACAGTCACATAGGCTAGTAAATCCCACTGGGGAGCAATTTTTGTAAATACTCTAGATTAGTTACCTGCTAATTTAACTAATCTTTCACTGATCAAAAAGTTCTTTCCTCTGCTCAATGGACCTTTTGGTTGGAACTAGTTGAAATGACATAATTCTAATTTTCTTTTCGTTTGAAATAATCACAAACTCTGGAAAGTTTTACATGTTTATCTGGTTAATTTCACGAGAGCAAATTCATATTCAATAAGAACTCAGTTTCTCCAAGGAAGAAAGACAATTAAATCAATTAGGCCAATCATCTAATTAAACAATATTACCAACAATGACAGTACCTGGAGAAGAGAGAAGAAAGAGAGCAGTACAATGACATACTACACCGAAATATAGTTACCTAGAATGATGTGGAAACCAACCCTTTGGCCAAGGAGCTGGGAAGGTCGCCTGGGACAGATCAGGTGACAAAGCTTCAGGACAGGACAGGTGACCTCTTTTAAATCCAAAAACAACAGTTGATGGACAGAATGCAGAACAATGTCATACATTCACCCAGTACAGAGATCTGGGCCTAAATCCATCGTTTATTTGCTCACCATGCCATTCCAGTTTGAACCCAGCCATATGCAGATCAGTCTTGACCCTGTGCCTCATGGGAACAGTCCAGCCCGAACTGCCAAGCCAGGTCCTCCCTGGACTGGAACCAAGCATCCTAGGACCGGTTTAGGGGTTTCACCCCTCTTCAGCCAGGATAGCTTGATTCCAGTGGCATGGAGAGCACGGGACTCACGTCTGAGCATACCCGTCCCACTCGGGGTGACAAATGCAAAAACAACAGTTGATGGACAGAATGCAGAACAGGGTCATACATTCACCCCAGTACAGAGATCTGGGCCTAGATCCATTGTTTTTTTGCTCACCATGCCATTCCAATTTGAACCCATCCATATGCAGATCAGTCTTGACCCTGTGCCTCATGGGAACAGTCCAGCCCGAACTGCCAAGCCAGGTCCTCTCTGGACTGGAACCAAGCATCCAAGTCCGGTTTCGGGGTTTAACCCCTCTTCAGCCAGGATAGCTTGATTCCAGTGGCATGGAGAGCACAGGACTCACGTCTGAGCATACCCGTCCCACTCGGGATGACAAATGCAAAAACAACAGTTGATGGACAGAATGCAGAACAATGTCATACATTCACTCCAGTACAGAGATCTGGGCCTAAATCCATCGTTTTTTGCTCACCATGCCATTCCAGTTTGAATCCAGCCATATGCAGATCAGTCTTGACCCTGTGCCTCATGGGAACAGTCCAGTCCGAACTGCCAAGCCAGGTCCTCCCTGGACTGGAACCAAGCATCCTAGGACCGGTTTCGGGGTTTCACCCCTCTTCAGCCAGGATAGCTTGATTCCAGTGGCATGGAGAGCACGGGACTCACGTCTGAGCATACCCGTCCCACTCGGGGTGACAAATGCAAAAACAACAGTTGATGGACAGAATGCAGAACAATGTCATACATTCACCCCAGTACAGAGATCTGGGCCTAAATCCATTGTTTATTTGCTCACCATGCCATTCCAGTTTGAACCCAGCCATATGCAGATCAGTCTTGACCCTGTGCCTCATGGGAACAGTCCCGCCCGAACTGCCAAGCCAGGTCCTCCCTGGACTGGAACCAAGCATCCTAGGACCGGTTTAGGGGTTTCACCCATCTTCAGCCAGGATAGCTTGGTTCCAGTGGCATGGAGAGCACGGGACTCACATCTGAGCATACCCGTCCCACTCGGGATGACAAATGTAAAAACAACAGTTGATGGACAGAATGCAGAACAATGTCATACATTCACCCCAGTACAGAGATCTAGGCCTAAATCCATCGTTTTTTTGCTCACCATGCCATTCCTGTTTGAACCCAGCCATATGCAGATCAGTCTTGAACCTGTGCCTCATGGGAACAGTCCAGCCCGCACTGCCAAGCCAGGTCCTCCCTGGACTGGAACCAAGCATCCTAGGACTGGTTTCGGGGTTTCCCCCCTCTTCAGCCAGGATAGCTTGATTCCAGTGGCATGGAGAGCACGGGACTCACGTCTGAGCATACCCGTCCCACTCGGGATGACAAATGCAAAAACAACAGTTGATGGACAGAATGCAGAACAATGTCATACATTCGCCCCAGTACAGAGATCTAGGCCTAAATCCATCGTTTTTTTGCTCACCATGCCATTCCAGTTTGAACCCAGCCATATGCAGATCAGTCTTGACCCTGTGCCTCATGGGAACAGTCCAGCCCGAACTGCCAAGCCAGGTCCTCCCTGGACTGGAACCAAGCATCCTAGGACCAGTTTCGGGGTTTCACCCCTCTTCAGCCAGGATAGCTTGATTCCAGTGGCATGGAGGGCACGGGACTCACGTCTGAGCATACCCGTCCCATTCGGGTGACAAATGCAAAAACAACAGTTGATGGACAGAATGCAGAACAATGTCATACATTCACCCCAGTACAGAGATCTGGGCCTAAATCCATCGTTTTTTTGCTCACCATGCCATTCCAGTTTGAACCCAGCTATATGCAGATCAGTCTTTACCCTGTGCCTCATGGGAACAGTCCAGTCCGAACTGCCAAGCCAGGTCCTCCCTGGACTGGAACCAAGCATTCTAGGACCGGTTTCGGGGTTTCACCCCTCTTCAGCCAGGATAGCTTGATTCCAGTGGCATGGAGAGCACGGGACTCACTTCTGAGCATACCCGTCCCACTCGGGGTGACAAATGCAAAAACAACAGTTGATGCACAGAATGCAGAACAATGTCATACATTCACCCCAGTACAGAGATCAGGGCCTAAATCCATCATTTTTTTGCTCACCATGCCATTCCAGTTTGAACCCAGCCATATGCAGATCAGTCTTGACCCTGTGCCTCATGGGAACAGTCCAGCCCGAACTGCCAAGCCAGGTCCTCCCTGGACTGGAACCAAGCATCCTAGGACCGGTTGAGGGGTTTCACCCCTCTTCAGCCATGATAGCTTGATTCCAGTGGCATGGAGAGCACGGGACTCACGTCTGAGCATACCCATCCCACTCAGGGTGACAAATGCAAAAACAACAGTTGATGGACAGAATGCAGAACAATGTCATACATTCACCCAGTACAGAGATCTGGGCCTAAATCCATTGTTTTTTTGCTCACCATGCCATTCCAGTTTGAACGCAGCCATATGCAGATCAGTCTTGACCCTGTGCCTCATGGGAACAGTCCAGCCCGTACTGCCAAGCCGGGTCCTCCCTGGACTGGAACCAAGCATCCTAGGACAGGTTTCGGGGTTTTACCCCTCTTCAGCCAGGATAGCTTAATTCCAGTGGCATGGAGAGCACAGAAGACACCTCTGAGCATACCCGTCCCACTCGGGGTGACAAAAGCAAAAACAACAGTTGATGCACAGAATGCAGAACAATGTCATACATTCACCCAGTACAGAGATCTGGGCCTAAATCCATCGTTTTTTTGCTCACCATCCCATTCCAGTTTGAACGCAGCCATATGCAGATCAGTCTTGACCCTGTGCCTCATGGGAACAGTCCAGCCCGATCTGCCAAGCCAGGTCCTCCCTGGACTGGAACCAAGCATCCTAGGACCGGTTTCGGGGTTTCCCCCTCTTCAGCCAGGATAGCTTGATTCCAGTGGCATGGAGAGCACGGGACTCACGTCTGAGCATACCCGTCCCACTCGAGGTGACAAATGGAAAAACAACAGTTGATGGACAGAATGCAGAACAATGTCATACATTCACCCCAGTACAGAGATCTGGGCCTAAATCCATCGTTTATTTGCTCACCATGCCATTCCAGTTTGAACCCAGCCATATGCAGATCAGTCTTGACCCTGTGCCTCATGGGAACAGTCCCGCCCGAACTACCAAGCCAGGTCCTCCCTGGACTGGAATCAAGCAACCTAGGACCGGTTTAGGGGTTTCACCCCTCTTCAGCCAGGATAGCTTGATTCCAGTGGCATGGAGACCACGGGACTCACGTCTGAGCATACCCGTCCCACTCAGGGTGACAAATGCAAAAACAACAGTTGATGGACAGAATGCAGAACAATGTCATACATTCACCCAGTACAGAGATCTGGGCCTAAATCCATCGTTTTTTTGCTCACCATGCCATTCCAGTTTGAACGCAGCCATATGCAGATCAGTCTTGACCCTGTGCCTCATGGGAACAGTCCAGCCCGTACTGCCAAGCCGGGTCCTCCCTGGACTGGAACCAAGCATCCTAGAACCGGTTTCGGGGTTTTACCCCTCCTCATCCAGGATAGCTTAATTCCAGTGGCATGGAGAGCACAGAACACACCTCTGAGCATACCCGTCCCACTCGGGGTGACAATTGCAAAAACAACAGTTGATGGACAGAATGCACAACAATGTCATACATTCACCCCAGTACAGAGATCTGGGCCTAAATCCATCGTTTTTTTGCTCACCATGCCATTCCAGTTTGAACCCAGCTATATGCAGATCAGTCTTTACCCTGTGCCTCATGGGAACAGTCCAGCCCGAACTGCCAAGCCAGGTCCTCCCTGGACTGGAACCAAGCATCCTAGGACCGGTTGAGGGGTTTCACCCCTCTTCAGCCATGATAGCTTGATTCCAGTGGCATGGAGAGCACGGGACTCACGTCTGAGCATACCCATCCCACTCAGGGTGACAAATGCAAAAACAACAGTTGATGGACAGAATGCAGAACAATGTCATACATTCACCCCAGTACAGAGATCTGGGCCTAAATCCATCGTTTTTTTGCTCACCATGCCATTCCAGTTTGAACCCAGCCATATGCAGATCAGTCTTGAACCTGTGCCTCATGGGAACAGTCCAGCCCGCACTGCCAAGCCAGGTCCTCCCTGGACTGGAACCAAGCATCCTAGGACTGGTTTCGGGGTTTCCCCCCTCTTCAGCCAGGATAGCTTGATTCCAGTGGCATGGAGAGCACGGGACTCACGTCTGAGCATACCCGTCCCACTCGGGTGACAAATGCAAAAACAACAGTTGATGGACAGAATGCAGAACAATGTCATACATTCACCCCAGTACAGAGATCAGGGCCTAAATCCATCATTTTTTTGCTCACCATGCCATTCCAGTTTGAACCCAGCCATATGCAGATCAGTCTTGACCCTGTGCCTCATGGGAACAGTCCAGCCCGAACTGCCAAGCCAGGTCCTCCCTGGACTGGAACCAAGCATCCTAGGACCGGTTGAGGGGTTTCACCCCTCTTCAGCCATGATAGCTTGATTCCAGTGGCATGGAGAGCACGGGACTCACGTCTGAGCATACCCATCCCACTCAGGGTGACAAATGCAAAAACAACAGTTGATGGACAGAATGCAGAACAATGTCATACATTCACCCAGTACAGAGATCTGGGCCTAAATCCATCGTTTTTTTGCTCACCATGCCATTCCAGTTTGAACGCAGCCATATGCAGATCAGTCTTGACCCTGTGCCTCATGGGAACAGTCCAGCCCGTACTGCCAAGCCGGGTCCTCCCTGGACTGGAACCAAGCATCCTAGGACAGGTTTCGGGGTTTTACCCCTCTTCAGCCAGGATAGCTTAATTCCAGTGGCATGGAGAGCACAGAAGACACCTCTGAGCATACCCGTCCCACTCGGGGTGACAAAAGCAAAAACAACAGTTGATGCACAGAATGCAGAACAATGTCATACATTCACCCAGTACAGAGATCTGGGCCTAAATCCATCGTTTTTTTGCTCACCATCCCATTCCAGTTTGAACGCAGCCATATGCAGATCAGTCTTGACCCTGTGCCTCATGGGAACAGTCCAGCCCGATCTGCCAAGCCAGGTCCTCCCTGGACTGGAACCAAGCATCCTAGGACCGGTTTCGGGCTTTCCCCCTCTTCAGCCAGGATAGCTTGATTCCAGTGGCATGGAGAGCACGGGACTCACGTCTGAGCATACCCGTCCCACTCGAGGTGACAAATGGAAAAACAACAGTTGATGGACAGAATGCAGAACAATGTCATACATTCATCCCAGTACAGAGATCTGGGCCTAAATCCATCGTTTATTTGCTCACCATGCCATTCCAGTTTGAACCCAGCCATATGCAGATCAGTCTTGACCCTGTGCCTCATGGGAACAGTCCAGCCCGAACTGCCAAGCCAGGTCCTCCCTGGACTGGAATCAAGCAACCTAGGACCGGTTTAGGGGTTTCACCCCTCTTCAGCCAGGATAGCTTGATTCCAGTGGCATGGAGAGCACGGGACTCACGTCTGAGCATACCCGTCCCACTCAGGGTGACAAATGCAAAAACAACAGTTGATGGACAGAATGCAGAACAATGTCATACATTCACCCAGTACAGAGATCTGGGCCTAAATCCATCGTTTTTTTGCTCACCATGCCATTCCAGTTTGAACGCAGCCATATGCAGATCAGTCTTGACCCTGTGCCTCATGGGAACAGTCCAGCCCGTACTGCCAAGCCGGGTCCTCCCTGGACTGGAACCAAGCATCCTAGGACCGGTTTCGGGGTTTTACCCCTCCTCATCCAGGATAGCTTAATTCCAGTGGCATGGAGAGCACAGAACACACCTCTGAGCATACCCGTCCCACTCGGGGTGACAATTGCAAAAACAACAGTTGATGGACAGAATGCACAACAATGTCATACATTCACCCCAGTACAGAGATCTGGGCCTAAATCCATCGTTTTTTTGCTCACCATGCCATTCCAGTTTGAACCCAGCTATATGCAGATCAGTCTTTACCCTGTGCCTCATGGGAACAGTCCAGCCCGAACTGCCAAGCCAGGTCCTCCCTGGACTGGAACCAAGCATCCTAGGACCGGTTGAGGGGTTTCACCCCTCTTCAGCCATGATAGCTTGATTCCAGTGGCATGGAGAACACGGGACTCACGTCTGAGCATACCCATCCCACTCAGGGTGACAAATGCAAAAACAACAGTTGATGGACAGAATGCAGAACAATGTCATACATTCACCCCAGTACAGAGATCTGGGCCTAAATCCATCGTTTTTTTGCTCACCATGCCATTCCAGTTTGAACCCAGCCATATGCAGATCAGTCTTGACCCTGTGCCTCATGGGAACAGTCCAGCCCGAACTGCCAAGCCAGGTCCTCCCTGGACTGGAACCAAGCATCCTAGGACCGGTTTCGGGGTTTCACCCCTCTTCAGCCAGGATAGCTTGATTCCAGTGGCATGGAGGGCACGGGACTCACGTCTGAGCATACCCGTCCCATTCGGGTGACAAATGCAAAAACAACAGTTGATGGACAGAATGCAGAACAATGTCATACATTCACCCCAGTACAGAGATCTGGGCCTAAATCCATCGTTTATTTGCTCACCATGCCATTCCAGTTTGAACCCAGCTATATGCAGATCAGTCTTTACCCTGTGCCTCATGGGAACAGTCCAGTCCGAACTGCCAAGCCAGGTCCTCCCTGGACTGGATCCAAGCATTCTAGGACCGGTTTCGGGGTTTCACCCCTCTTCAGCCAGGATAGCTTGATTCCAGTGGCATGGAGAGCACGGGACTCACTTCTGAGCATACCCGTCCCACTCGGGGTGACAAATGCAAAAACAACAGTTGATGCACAGAATGCAGAACAATGTCATACATTCACCCCAGTACAGAGATCAGGGCCTAAATCCATCGTTTTTTTGCTCACCATGCCATTCCAGTTTGAACCCAGCCATATGCAGATCAGTCTTGACCCTGTGCCTCATGGGAACAGTCCAGCCCGAACTGCCAAGCCAGGTCCTCCCTGGACTGGAACCAAGCATCCTAGGACCGGTTTCAGGGTTCCCCCCTCTTCAGCCAGGATAGCTTGATTCCAGTGGCATGGAGAGCACGGGACTCACGTCTGAGCATACCCGTCCCACTCGAGGTGACAAATGGAAAAACAACAGTTGATGGACAGAATGCAGAACAATGTCATACATTCACCCCAGTACAGAGATCTGGGCCTAAATCCATCGTTTATTTGCTCACCATGCCATTCCAGTTTGAACCCAGCCATATGCAGATCAGTCTTGACCCTGTGCCTCATGGGAACAGTCCAGCCCGAACTGCAAAGCCAGGTCCTCCCTGGACTGGAATCAAGCATCCTAGGACCGGTTTAGGGGTTTCACCCCTCTTCAGCCAGGATAGCTTGATTCCAGTGGCATGGAGAGCACGGGACTCACGTCTGAGCATACCCGTCCCACTCAGGGTGACAAATGCAAAAACAACAGTTGATGGACAGAATGCAGAACAATGTCATACATTCACCCCAGTACAGAGATCTGGGCCTAAATCCATCGTTTTTTTGCTCACCATGCCATTCCAGTTTGAACGCAGCCATATGCAGATCAGTCTTGACCCTGTGCCTCATGGGAACAGTCCAGCCCGTACTGCCAAGCCGGGTCCTCCCTGGACTGGAACCAAGCATCCTAGGACCGGTTTCGGGGTTTTACCCCTCCTCATCCAGGATAGCTTAATTCCAGTGGCATGGAGAGCACAGAACACACCTCTGAGCATACCCGTCCCACTCGGGGTGACAAATGCTAAAACAACAGTTGATGGACAGAATGCAGAACAATGTCATACATTCACCCCAGTACAGAGATCTAGGCCTAAATCCATCGTTTTTTTGCTCACCATGCCATTCCTGTTTGAACCCAGCCATATGCAGATCAGTCTTTACCCTGTGCCTCATGGGAACAGTCCAGCCCGAACTGCCAAGCCAGGTCCTCCCTAGACTGGAACCAAGCATCCTAGGACCGGTTTAGGGGGTTCACCCATCTTCAGCCAGGATAGCTTGGTTCCAGTGGCATGGAGAGCACGGGACTCACATCTGAGCATACCCGTCCCACTCGGGATGACCAATGCAAAAACAACAGTTGATGGACAGAATGCAGAACAATGTCATACATTCACCCCAGTACAGAGATCTGGGCCTAAATCCATCGTTTTTTTGCTCACCATGCCATTCCAGTTTGAACCCAGCCATATGCAGATCAGTCTTGACCCTGTGCCTCATGGGAACAGTCCAGCCCGAACTGCCAAGCCAGGTCCTCCCTGGACTGGATCCAAGCATCCTAGGACCGGTTTCGGGGTTTCATCCCTCTTCAGCCAGGATAGCTTGATTCCAGTGGCATGGAGGGCGCGGGACTCACGTCTGAGCATACCCGTCCCATTCGGGTGACAAATGCAAAAACAACAGTTGATGGACAGAATGCAGAACAATGTCATACATTCACCCCAGTACAGAGATCTGGGCCTAAATCCATCGCTTTTTTTGCTCACCATGCCATTCCAGTTTGAATCCAGCTATATGCAGATCAGTCTTTACCCTGTGCCTCATGGGAACAGTCCAGTCCGAACTGCCAAGCCAGGTCCTCCCTGGACTGGAACCAAGCATCCTAGGACCGGTTTCGGGGTTTCACCCCTCTTCAGCCAGGATAGCTTGATTCCAGTGGTATGGAGAGCACGGGACACACTTCTGAGCATACCCGTCCCACTCGGGGTGACAAATGCAAAAACAACAGTTGATGCACAGAATGCAGAACAATGTCATACATTCACCCCAGTACAGAGATCTGCGCCTAAAGCCATCGTTTTTTTGCTCAACATGCCATTCCAGTTTGAACCCAGCCATATGCAGATCAGTCTTGACCCTGTGCCTCATGGGAACAGTCCAGCCCGAACTGCCAAGCCGGGTCCTCCCTGGACTGGAACCAAGCTTCCTAGGACCGGTTTCGGGGTTTCACCCCTCTTCAGCCAGGATAGCTTAATTCCAGTGGCATGGAGAGCACAGAACTCACCTCTGAGCATACCCGTCCCACTCGGGGTGACAAATGCAAAAACAGTTGATGGACAGAATGCAGAACAATGTCATACATTCACCCAGTACAGAGATCTGGGCCTAAATCCATCGTTTTTTTGCTCACCATCCCATTCCAGTTTGAACGCAGCCATATGCAGATCAGTCTTGACCCTGTGCCTCATGGGAACAGTCCAGCCCGAACTGCCAAGCCAGGTCCTCCCTGGACTGGAACCAATCATCCTAGGACCGGTTTCGGAGTTTCCCCCCTCTTCAGCCAGGATAGCTTGATTCCAGTGGCATGGAGAACACGGGACTCACGTCTGAGCAAACCCGTCCCACTCGAGGTGACAAATGCAAAAACAACAGTTGATGGACAGAATGCAGAACAATGTCATACATTCACCCCAGTACAGAGATCTGGGCCTAAATCCATCGTTTTTTTGCTCACCATGCCATTCCAGTTTGAACGCAGCCATATGCAGATCAGTCTTGACCCTGTGCCTCATGGGAACAGTCCAGCCCGTACTGCCAAGCCGGGTCCTCCCTGGACTGGAACCAAGCATCCTAGGACCGGTTTCGGGGTTTTACCCCTCTTCAGCCAGGATAGCTTAATTCCAGTGGCATGGAGAGCACAGAACACACCTCTGAGCATACCCGTCCCACTCGGGGTGACAAATGCAAAAACAACAGTTGATGCACAGAATGCAGAACAATGTCATACATTCACCCAGTACAGAGATCTGGGCCTAAATCCATAGTTTTTTTGCTCACCATCCCATTCCAGTTTGAACGCAGCCATATGCAGATCAGTCTTGACCCTGTGCCTCATGGGAACAGTCCAGCCCGAACTGCCAAGCCAGGTCCTCTCTGGACTGGAACCAAGCATCGGTTTCGGGGTTTCACCCCTCTTCAGCCAGGATAGCTTGATTCCAGTGGCATGGAGAGCACGGGACTCACGTCTGAGCATACCCGTCCCACTCAGGGTGACAAATGCAAAAACAACAGTTGATGGACAGAATGCAGAACAATGTCATATATTCACCCAGTACAGAGATCTGGGCCTAAATCCATCGTTTTTTTGCTCACCATGCCATTCCAGTTTGAACGCAGCCATATGCAGATCAGTCTTGACCCTGTGCCTCATGGGAACAGTCCAGTCCGAACTGCCAAGCCAGGTCCTCCCTGGACTGGAACCAATCATCCTAGGACCGGTTTCGGGGTTTCACCCCTCTTCAGCCAGGATAGCTTGATTCCAGTGGCATGGAGAGCACAGGACTCACGTCTGAGCATACCCGTCCCACTCGGGGTGACAAATGCAAAAACAACAGTTGATGCACAGAATGCAGAACAATGTCATACATTCACCCCAGTACAGAGATCTGGGCCTAAATCCATCGTTTTTTGCTCACCATGCCATTCCAGTTTGAACCCAGCCATATGCAGATCAGTCTTAAACCTGTGCCTCAATGGAACAGTCCAGCCCGAACTGCCAAGCCAGGTCCTCCCTGGACTGGAACCAAGCATCCTAGGACCGGTTTCGGGGTTTCACCCCTCTTCAGCCAGGATAGCTTAATTCCAGTGGCATGGAGAGCACAGAAGTCACGTCTGAGCATACATGTCCCACTTGGGGTGACAAATGCAAAAACAACAGTTGATGGACAGAATGCAGAACAATGTCATACATTCACCCCAGTATAGAGATCTGAGCCGAAATCCATCGTTTTTTTGCTCACCATGCCATTCCAGTTTGAACCCAGCCATATGCAGATCAGTCTTTACCCTGTGTCTCATGGGAACAGCCCCGCCCGAACTACCAAGCCAGGTCCTCCCTGGACTGGAACCAAGCATCCTAGGACCGGTTTAGGGGTTTCACCCCTCTTCAGCCAGGATAGCTTGGTTCCAATGGCATGGAGAGCACGGGACTCACGTCTGAGCATACCCGTCCCACTCAGGGTGACAAATGCAAAAACAACAGTTGATGGACAGAATGCAGAACAATGTCATACATTCACCCCAGTACAGAGATCTGGGCCTAAATCCATCATTTTTTTGCTCACCATGCCATTTCAGTTTGAACCCAGCCATATGCAGATCAGTCTTGACCCTGTGCCTCATGGGAACAGTCCAGCCCGAACTGCCAAACCGGGTCCTCCCTGGACTGGAACCAAGCATCCTTGGACTGTTTTCAGGGTTTCACCCCTCTTCAGCCAGGATAGCTTGATTCCAGTGGCATGGAGAGCATGGGACTCACGTCTGAGCATACCCGTCCAACTCGAGGTGACAAATGCAAAAACAACAGTTGATGGACAGAATGCAGAACAATGTCATACATTCACCCCAGTACAGAGATCTAGGCCTAAATCCATCGTTTTTTTGCTCACCATGCCATTCCTGTTTGAACCCAGCCATATGCAGATCAGTCTTGAACCTGTGCCTCATGGGAACAGTCCAGCCTGAACTGCCAAGCCAGGTCCTCCCTGGACTGAAACCAAGCATCCTAGGACCGGTTTCGGGGTTTCCCCCCTCTTCAGCCAGGATAGCTTGATTCCAGTGGCATGGAGAGCACGGGACTCACGTCTGAGCATACCCGTCCCACTCGGGATGACAAATGCAAAAACAACAGTTGATGGACAGAATGCAGAACAATGTCATACATTCACCCCAGTACAGAGATCTGGGCCTAAATCCATCGTTTTTTTGCTCACCATGCCATTCCAGTTTTAAGCCAGCCATATGCAGATCAGTCTTGACCCTGTGCCTCATGGGAACAGTCCAGCCCGAACTGCCAAGCCAGGTCCTCCCTGGACTGGAACCAAGCATCCTAGGACCGGTTTCGGGGTTTCACCCCTCTTCAGCCAGGATAGCTTGATTCCAGTGGCATGGAGGGCACGGGACTCACGTCTGAGCATACCCGTCCCATTCGGGTGACAAATGCAAAAACAACAGTTGATGGACAGAATGCAGAACAATGTCATACATTCACCCCAGTACAGAGATCTGGGCCTAAATCCATCGTTTTTTTGCTCACCATGCCATTCCAGTTTGAACCCAGCTATAGGCAGATCAGTCTTTACCCTGTGCCTCATGGGAACAGTCCAGTCCGAACAGCCAAGCCAGGTCCTCCCTGGACTGGAACCAAGCATCCTAGGACCGGTTTCGGGGTTTCACCCCTCTTCAGCCAGGATAGCTTGATTCCAGTGGCATGGAGAGCACAGGACTCACGTCTGAGCATACCCGTCCCACTCGAGGTGACAAATGCAAAAACAACAGTTGATGCACAGAATGCAGAACAATGTCATACATTCACCCAGTACAGAGATCTGGGCCTAAATCCATCGTTTTTTTGCTCACCATCCCATTCCAGTTTAAACGCAGCCATATGCAGATCAGTCTTGACCCTGTGCCTCATGGGAACAGTCCAGCCCGAACTGCCAAGCCAGGTCCTCCCTGGACTGGAACCAAGCATCCTAGGACCGGTTTCGGGGTTTCCCCCCTCTTCAGCCAGGATAGCTTGATTCCAGTGGCATGGAGAGCATGGGACACACGTCTGAGCATACCCGTCCCACTCGAGGTGACAAATGCAAAAACAACAGTTGATGGACAGAATGCAGAACAATGTCATACATTCACCCCAGTACAGAGATCTGGGCCTAAATCCATCGTTTATTTGCTCACCATGCCATTCCAGTTTGAACCCAGCCATATGCAGATCAGTCTTGACCCTGTGCCTCATGGGAACAGTCCAGCCCGAACTGCCAAGCCGGGTCCTCCCTGGACTGGAACCAAGCATCCTAGGACCGGTTTCGGGGTTTTACCCCTCTTCAGCCAGGATAGCTTAATTCCAGTGGCATGGAGAGCACAGAACACACCTCTGAGCATACCCGTCCCACTCGGGGTGACAAATGCAAAAACAACAGTTGATGCACAGAATGCAGAACAATGTCATACATTCACCCAGTACAGAGATCTGGGCCTAAATCCATCGTTTTTTTGCTCACCATCCCATTCCAGTTTGAACGCAGCCAAATGCAGATCAGTCTTGACCCTGTGCCTCATGGGAACAGTCCAGCCCGAACTGCCAAGCCAGGTCCTCCCTGGACTGGAACCAAGCATCCTAGGACCGGTTTCGGGGTTTCCCCCCTCTTCAGCCAGGATAGCTTAATTCCAGTGGCATGGAGAGCACAGAACTCACCTCTGAGCATACCCGTCCCACTCGGGGTGACAATCGCAAAAACAACAGTTGATGGACAGAATGCAGAACAATGTCATACATTCACCCCAGTACAGAGATCTGGGCCTAAATCCATCGTTTTTTTGCTCACCATGCCATTCCAGTTTGAACCCAGCTATATGCAGATCAGTCTTTACCCTGTGCCTCATGGGAACAGTCCAGCCCGAACTGCCAAGCCAGGTCCTCCCTGGACTGGAACCAAGCATCCTAGGACCGGTTGAGGGGTTTCACCCCTCTTCAGCCATGATAGCTTGATTCCAGTGGCATGGAGAGCACGGGACTCACGTCTGAGCATACCCATCCCACTCAGGGTGACAAATGCAAAAACAACAGCTGATGGACAGAATGCAGAACAATGTCATACATTCACCCCAGTACAGAGATCTGGGCCTAAATCCATCGTTTTTTTGCTCACGATGCCATTCCAGTTTGAAGCCAGCCATATGCAGATCAGTCTTGACCCTGTGCCTCATGGGAACAGTCCAGCCCGAACTGCCAAGCCAGGTCCTCCCTGGACTGGAACCAAGCATCCTAGGACCGGTTTCGGGGTTTCACCCCTCTTCAACCAGGATAGCTTAATTCCAGTGGCATGGAGAGCACAGAACACACCTCTGAGCATACCCGTCCCACTCGGGGTGACAAACGCAAAAACAACAGTTGATGCACAGAATGCAGAACAATGTCATACATTCACCCAGTACAGAGATCTGGGCCTAAATCCATCATTTTTTTGCTCACCATCCCATTCCAGTTTGAACGCAGCCATATGCAGATCAGTCTTGACCCTGTGCCTCATGGGAACAGTCCAGCCCGAACTGCCAAGCCAGGTCCTCCCTGGACTGGAACCAAGCATCCTAGGACCGGTTTCGGGGTTTCCCCCCTCTTCAGCCAGGATAGCTTGATTCCAGTGGCATGGAGAGCACGGGACTCACTTCTGAGCATACCCGTCCCACTCGAGGTGACAAATGCAAAAACAACAGTTGATGGACAGAATGCAGAACAATGTCATACATTCACCCCAGTACAGAGATCTGGGCCTAAATCCATCGTTTATTTGCTCACCATGCCATTCCAGTTTGAACCCAGCTATATGCAGATCAGTCTTTACCCTGTGCCTCATGGGAACAGTCCAGCCCGAACTGCCAAGCCAGGTCCTCCCTGGACTGGAACCAAGCATCCTAGGACCGGTTGAGGGGTTTCACCCCTCTTCAGCCATGATAGCTTGATTCCAGTGGCATGGAGAGCACGGGACTCATGTCTGAGCATACCCATCCCACTCAGGGTGACAAATGCAAAAAGAACAGTTGATGGACAGAATGCAGAACAATGTCATACATTCACCCAGTACAGAGATCTGGGCCTAAATCCATCGTTTTTGTGCTCACCATGGCATTCCAGTTTGAACGCAGCGATATGCAGATCAGTCTTGACCCTGTGCCTCATGGGAACAGTCCAGCCCGTACTGCCAAGCCGGGTCCTCCCTGGACTGGAACCAAGCATCCTAGGACCGGTTTCGGGGTTTTACCCCTCTTCAGCCAGGATAGCTTAATTCCAGTGGCATGGAGAGCACAGAACACACCTCTGAGCATACCCGTCCCACTCGGGGTGACAAATGCAAAAACAACAGTTGATGGACAGAATGCAGAACAATGTCATACATTCACCCCAGTACAGAGATCTGGACCTAAATCCATCGATTTTTTGCTCACCATGCCATTCCAGTTTGAACCCAGCTATATGCAGATAAGTCTTTACCCTGTGCCTCATGGGAACAGTCCAGTCCGAACTGCCAAGCCAGGTCCTCCCTGGACTGGAACCAATCATCCTAGGACCGGTTTCGGGGTTTCACCCCTCTTCAGCCAGGATAGCTTGATTCCAGTGGCATGGAGAGCACAGGACTCACGTCTGAGCATACCCGTCCCACTCGGGGTGACAAATGCAAAAACAACAGTTGATGCACAGAATGCAGAACAATGTCATACATTCACCCCAGTACAGAGATCTGGGCCTAAATCCATCGTTTTTTTGCTCACCATGCCATTCCAGTTTGAACCCAGCCATATGCAGATCAGTCTTGAACCTGTGCCTCATGGGAACAGTCCAGCCCGAACTGCCAAGCCAGGTCCTCCCTGGACTAGAACCAAGCATCCTAGGACCGGTTTCGGGGTTTCACCCCTCTTCAGCCAGGATAGCTTAATTCCAGTGGCATGGAGAGCACAGAACTCACGTCTGAGCATACTTGTCCCACTTGGGGTGACAAATGCAAAAACAACAGTTGATGGACAGAATGCAGAACAATGTCATACATTCACCCCAGTATAGAGATCTGAGCCTAAATCCATCGTTTTTTTGCTCACCATGCCATTCCAGTTTGAACCCAGCCATATGCAGATCAGTCTTTACCCTGTGTCTCATGAGAACACCCCCGCCCGAACTACCAAGCCAGGTCCTCCCTGGACTGGAACCAAGCATCCTAGGACCGGTTTAGGGGTTTCACCCCTCTTCAGCCAGGATAGCTTGGTTCCAATGGCATGGAGAGCACAGGACTCACGTCTGAGCATACCCGTCCCACTCAGGGTGACAAATGCAAAAACAACAGTTGATGGACAGAATGCAGAACAATATCAGACATTCACCCCAGTACAGAGATCTGGGCCTAAATCCATCGTTTATTTGCTCACCATGCCATTCCAGTTTGAACCCAGCCATATGCAGATCAGTCTTGACCCTGTGCCTCATGGGAACAGTCCAGCCCGAACTGCCAAGCCAGGTCCTCCCTGGACTGGAACCAGGCATCCTAGGACCGGTTTCGGGGTTTCACCCCTCTTCAACCAGGATAGCTTAATTCCAGTGGCATGGAGAGCACAGAACACACCTCTGAGCATACCCGTCCCACTCGGGGTGACAAATGCAAAAACAACAGTTGATGGACAGAATGCAGAACAATGTCATACATTCACCCCAGTATAGAGATCTGAGCCTAAATCCATCGTTTTTTTGCTCACCATGCCATTCCAGTTTGAACCCAGCCATATGCAGATCAGTCTTTACCCTGTGTCTCATGAGAACACCCCCGCCCGAACTACCAAGCCAGGTCCTCCCTGGACTGGAACCAAGCATCCTAGGACCGGTTTAGGGGTTTCACCCCTCTTCAGCCAGGATAGCTTGGTTCCAGTGGCATGGAGAGCACGGGACTCACGTCTGAGCATACCTGTCCCATTCGGGATGACAAATGCAAAAACAACAGTTGATGGACAGAATGCAGAACAATGTCATACATTCACCCCAGTACAGAGATCTAGGCCTAAATCCATCGTTTTTTTTGCTCACCATGCCATTCCTGTTTGAACCCAGCCATATGCAGATCAGTCTTGAACCTGTGCCTCATGGGAACAGTCCAGCCCGAACTGCCAAGCCAGGTCCTCACTGGACTGGAACCAAGCATCCTAGGACCGGTTTCGGGGTTTCCCCCCTCTTCAGCCAGGATAGCTTGATTCCAGTGGCATGGAGAGCACGGGACTCACGTCTGAGCATACCCGTCCCACTCGGGATGAAAAAATGCAAAAACAACAGTTGATGGACAGAATGCAGAACAATGTCATACATTCACCCCAGTACAGAGATCTGGGCCTAAATCCATCGTTTTTTTGCTCACCATGCCATTCCAGTTTTAAGCCAGCCATATGCAGATCAGTCTTGACCCTGTGCCTCATGGGAACAGTCCAGCCCGAACTGCCAAGCCAGGTCCTCCCTGGACTGGAACCAAGCATCCTAGGACCGGTTTCGGGGTTTCACCCCTCTTCAGCCAGGATAGCTTGATTCCAGTGGCATGGAGGGCACGGGACTCACGTCTGAGCATACCCGTCCCATTCGGGTGACAAATGCAAAAACAACAGTTGATGGACAGAATGCAGAACAATGTCATACATTCACCCCAGTACAGAGATCTGGGCCTAAATCCATCGTTTTTTTGCTCACCATGCCATTCCAGTTTGAACCCAGCTATATGCAGATCAGTCTTTACCCTGTGCCTCATGGGAACAGTCCAGCCCGAACTGCCAAGCCAGGTCCTCCCTGGACTGGAACCAAGCATCCTAGGACCGGTTTCGGGGTTTCACCCCTCTTCAGCCAGGATAGCTTGATTCCAGTGGCATGGAGGGCACGGGACTCACGTCTGAGCATACCCGTCCCATTCGGGTGACAAATGCAAAAACAACAGTTGATGCACAGAATGCAGAACAATGTCATACATTCACCCCAGTACAGAGATCTGCGCCTAAATCCATCGTTTTTTTGGTCACCATGGCATTCCAGTTTGAACGCAGCCATATGCAGATCAGTCTTGACCCTGTGCCTCATGGGAACAGTCCAGCCCGTACTGCCAAGCCGGGTCCTCCCTGGACTGGAACCAAGCATCCTAGGACCGGTTTCCGGGTTTTACCCCTCTTCAGCCAGGATAGCTTAATTCCAGTGGCATGGAGAGCACAGAACACACCTCTGAGCATACCCGTCCCACTCGGGGTGACAAATGCAAAAACAACAGTTGATGCACAGAATGCAGAACAATGTCATACATTCACCCAGTACAGAGATCTGGGCCTAAATCCATCGTTTTTTTGCTCACCATCCCATTCCAGTTTGAACGCAGCCATATGCAGATCAGTCTTGACCCTGTGCCTCATGGGAACAGTCCAGCCCGAACTGCCAAGCCAGGTCCTCCCTGGACTGGAACCAAGCATCCTAGGACCGGTTTCGGGGTTTCCCCCCTCTTCAGCCAGGATAGCTTGATTCCAGTGGCATGGAGAGCACGGGACTCACGTCTGAGCATACCCGTCCCACTCGAGGTGACAAATGCAAAAACAACAGTTGATGGACAGAATGCAGAACAATGTCATACATTCACCCCAGTACAGAGATCTGGGCCTAAATCCATCGTTTATTTGCTCACCATGCCATTCCAGTTTGAACCCAGCCATATGCAGATCAGTCTTGACCCTGTGCCTCATGGGAACAGTCCAGCCCGAACTGCCAAGCCGGGTCCTCCCTGGACTGGAACCAAGCATCCTAGGACCGGTTTCGGGGTTTCACCCCTCTTCAGCCAGGATAGCTTAATTCCAGTGGCATGGAGAGCACAGAACTCACCTCTGAGCATACCCGTCCCACTCAGGGTGACAATTGCAAAAACAACAGTTGATGGACAGAATGCAGAACAATGTCATACATTCACCCCAGTACAGAGATCTGGGCCTAAATCCATCGTTTTTTTGCTCACCATGCCATTCCAGTTTGAACCCAGCTATATGCAGATCAGTCTTTACCCTGTGCCTCATGGGAACAGTCCAGCCCGAACTGCCAAGCCAGGTCCTCCCTGGACTGGAACCAAGCATCCTAGGACCGGTTGAGGGGTTTCACCCCTCTTCAGCCATGATAGCTTGATTCCAGTGGCATGGAGAGCACGGGACTCACGTCTGAGCATACCCATCCCACTCAGGGTGACAAATGCAAAAACAACAGTTGATGGACAGAATGCAGAACAATGTCATACATTCACCCAGTACAGAGATCTGGGCCTAAATCCATCGTTTTTTTGCTCACCATGGCATTCCAGTTTGAACGCAGCCATGTGCAGATCAGTCTTGACCCTGTGCCTCATGGGAACAGTCCAGCCCGTACTGCCAAGCCGGGTCCTCCCTGGACTGGAACCAAGCATCCGAGGACTGGTTTCGGGGTTTTACCCCTCTTCAGCCAGGATAGCTTAATTCCAGTGGCATGGAGAGCACAGAACACACCTCTGAGCATACCCGTCCCACTCGGGGTGACAAATGCAAAAACAACAGTTGATGCACAGAATGCAGAACAATGTCATACATTCACCCAGTACAGAGATCTGGGCCTAAATCCATCGTTTTTTTGCTCACCATGCCATTCCAGTTTGAACCCAGCCATATGCAGATCAGTCTTGACCCTGTGCCTCATGGGAACAGTCCAGCCCGAACTGCCAAGCCAGGGCCTCCCTGGACTGGAACCAAGCATCCTAGGACCGGTTTCGGGGTTTCACCCCTCTTCAACCAGGATAGCTTAATTCCAGTGGCATGGAGAGCACAGAACACACCTCTGAGCATACCCGTCCCACTCGGGGTGACAAATGCAAAAACAACAGTTGATGGACAGAATGCAGAACAATGTCATACATTCACCCAGTACAGAGATCTGGGCCTAAATCCATCGTTTTTTTGCTCACCATCCCATTCCAGTTTGAACGCAGCCATATGCAAATCAGTCTTGACCCTGTGCCTCATGGGAACAGTCCAGCCCGAACTGCCAAGCCAGGTCCTCCCTGGACTGGAACCAAGCATCCTAGGACCGGTTTCGGGGTTTCACCCCTCTTCAGCCAGGATAGCTTAATTCCAGTGGCATGGAGAGCACAGAACTCACCTCTGAGCATACCCGTCCCACTCGGGGTGACAATTGCAAAAACAACAGTTGATGGACAGAATGCAGAACAATGTCATACATTCACCCCAGTACAGAGATCTGGGCCTAAATCCATCGTTTTTTTGCTCACCATGCCATTCCAGTTTGAACCCAGCTATATGCAGATCAGTCTTTACCCTGTGCCTCATGGGAACAGTCCAGCCCGAACTGCCAAGCCAGGTCCTCCCTGGACTGGAACCAAGCATCCTAGGACCGGTTGAGGGGTTTCACCCCTCTTCAGCCATGATAGCTTGATTCCAGTGGCATGGACAGCACGGGACTCACGTCTGAGCATACCCATCCTACTCAGGGTGACAAATGCAAAAACAACAGTTGATGCACAGAATGCAGAACAATGTCATACATTCACCCAGTACAGAGATCTGGGCCTAAATCCATCGTTTTTTTGCTCACCATCCCATTCCAGTTTGAACGCAGCCATATGCAGATCAGTCTTGACCCTGTGCCTCATGGGAACAGTCCAGCCCGAACTGCCAAGCCAGGTCCTCCCTGGACTGGAACCAAGCATCCTAGGACCGGTTTCGGGGTTTCCCCCCTCTTCAGCCAGGATAGCTTGATTCCAGTGGCATGGAGAGCACGGGACTCACGTCTGAGCATACCCGTCCCACTCGAGGTGACAAATGCAAAAACAACAGTTGATGGACAGAATGCAGAACAATGTCATACATTCACCCCAGTACAGAGATCTGGGCCTAAATCCATCGTTTATTTGCTCACCATGCCATTCCAGTTTGAACCCAGCCATATGCAGATCAGTCTTGACCCTGTGCCTCATGGGAACAGTCCTCCCTGGACTGGAACCAAGCATCCTAGGACCGGTTTCGGGGTTTCACCCCTCTTCAGCCAGGATAGCTTAATTCCAGTGGCATGGAGAGCACAGAACTCACCTCTGAGCATACCCGTCCCACTCAGGGTGACAATTGCAAAAACAACAGTTGATGGACAGAATGCAGAACAATGTCATACATTCACCCCAGTACAGAGATCTGGGCCTAAATCCATCGTTTTTTTGCTCACCATGCCATTCCAGTTTGAACCCAGCTATATGCAGATCAGTCTTTACCCTGTGCCTCATGGGAACAGTCCAGCCCGAACTGCCAAGCCAGGTCCTCCCTGGACTGGAACCAAGCATCCTAGGACCGGTTGAGGGGTTTCACCCCTCTTCAGCCATGATAGCTTGATTCCAGTGGCATGGAGAGCACGGGACTCATGTCTGAGCATACCCATCCCACTCAGGGTGACAAATGCAAAAACAACAGTTGATGGACAGAATGCAGAACAATGTCATACATTCACCCAGTACAGAGATCTGGGCCTAAATCCATCGTTTTTTTGCTCACCATGGCATTCCAGTTTGAACGCAGCCATGTGCAGATCAGTCTTGACCCTGTGCCTCATGGGAACAGTCCAGCCCGTACTGCCAAGCCGGGTCCTCCCTGGACTGGAACCAAGCATCCGAGGACTGGTTTCGGGGTTTTACCCCTCTTCAGCCAGGATAGCTTAATTCCAGTGGCATGGAGAGCACAGAACACACCTCTGAGCATACCCGTCCCACTCGGGGTGACAAATGCAAAAACAACAGTTGATGCACAGAATGCAGAACAATGTCATACATTCACCCAGTACAGAGATCTGGGCCTAAATCCATCGTTTTTTTGCTCACCATGCCATTCCAGTTTGAACCCAGCCATATGCAGATCAGTCTTGACCCTGTGCCTCATGGGAACAGTCCAGCCCGAACTGCCAAGCCAGGTCCTCCCTGGACTGGAACCAAGCATCCTAGGACCGGTTTCGGGGTTTCACCCCTCTTCAACCAGGATAGCTTAATTCCAGTGGCATGGAGAGCACAGAACACACCTCTGAGCATACCCGTCCCACTCGGGGTGACAAATGCAAAAACAACAGTTGATGGACAGAATGCAGAACAATGTCATACATTCACCCAGTACAGAGATCTGGGCCTAAATCCATCGTTTTTTTGCTCACCATCCCATTCCAGTTTGAACGCAGCCATATGCAGATCAGTCTTGACCCTGTGCCTCATGGGAACAGTCCAGCCCGAACTGCCAAGCCAGGTCCTCCCTGGACTGGAACCAAGCTTCCTAGGACCGGTTTCGGGGTTTTACCCCTCTTCAGCCAGGATAGCTTAATTCCAGTGGCATGGAGAGCACAGAACACACCTCTGAGCATACCCGTCCCACTCGGGGTGACAAATGCTAAAACAACAGTTGATGGACAGAATGCAGAACAATGTTATACATTCACCCCAGTACAGAGATCTAGGCCTAAATCCATCGTTTTTTTTGCTCACCATGCCATTCCTGTTTGAACCCAGCCATATGCAGATCAGTCTTGACCCTGTGCCTCATGGGAACAGTCCAGCCCGAACTGCCAAGCCAGGTCCTCCCTGGACTGGAACCAAGCATCCTAGGACCGGTTTCGGGGTTTCACCCCTCTTCAGCCAGGATAGCTTAATTCCAGTGGCATGGAGAGCACAGAACTCACCTCTGAGCATACCCGTCCCACTCGGGGTGACAATTGCAAAAACAACAGTTGATGGACAGAATGCAGAACAATGTCATACATTCACCCCAGTACAGAGATCTGGGCCTAAATCCATCGTTTTTTTGCTCACCATGCCATTCCAGTTTGAACCCAGCTATATGCAGATCAGTCTTTACCCTGTGCCTCATGGGAACAGTCCAGCCCGAACTGCCAAGCCAGGTCCTCCCTGGACTGGAACCAAGCATCCTAGGACCGGTTGAGGGGTTTCACCCCTCTTCAGCCATGATAGCTTGATTCCAGTGGCATGGACAGCACGGGACTCACGTCTGAGCATACCCATCCCACTCAGGGTGACAAATGCAAAAACAACAGTTGATGCACAGAATGCAGAACAATGTCATACATTCACCCAGTACAGAGATCTGGGCCTAAATCCATCGTTTTTTTGCTCACCATGCCATTCCAGTTTGAACCCAGCCATATGCAGATCAGTCTTGACCCTGTGCCTCATGGGAACAGTCCAGCCCGAACTGCCAAGCCAGGTCCTCCCTGGACTGGAACCAAGCATCCTAGGACCGGTTTCGGGGTTTCACCCCTCTTCAACCAGAATAGCTTGATTCCAGTGGCATGGAGGGCACGGGACTCACGTCTGAGCATACCCGTCCCATTCGGGTGACAAATGCAAAAACAACAGTTGATGGACAGAATGCAGAACAATGTCATACATTCACCCCAGTACAGAGATCTGGACCTAAATCCATCGTTTTTTTGCTCACCATGCCAATCCAGTTTGAACCCAGCTATATGCAGATCAGTCTTTACCCTGTGCCTCATGGGAACAGTCCAGTCCGAACTGCCAAGCCAGGTCCTCCCTGGACTGGAACCAATCATCCTAGGACTGGTTTCGGGGTTTCCACCCTCTTCAGCCAGGATAGCTTGATTCTAGTGGCATGGAGAGCACGGGACTCACGTCTGAGCATACCCGTCCCACTCGAGGTGACAAATGCAAAAACAACATTTGATGGACAGAATGCAGAACAATGTCATACATTCACCCCAGTACAGAGATCTGGGCCTAAATCCATCGTTTATTTGCTCACCATGCCATTCCAGTTTGAACCCAGCCATATGCAGATCAGTCTTGACCCTGTGCCTCATGGGAACAGTCCAGCCCGAACTGCCAAGCCAGGTCCTCCCTGGACTGGAATCAAGCATCCTAGGACCGGTTTAGGGGTTTCACCCCTCTTCAGCCAGGATAGCTTGATTCCAGTGGCATGGAGAGCACGGGACTCACGTCTAAGCATACCCGTCCCACTCGGGATGACAAATGCAAAAACAACAGTTGATGGACAGAATGCAGAACAATGTCATACATTCACCCAGTACAGAGATCTGGGCCTAAATCCATCGTTTTTTTGCTCACCATGGCATTCCAGTTTGAACGCAGCCATGTGCAGATCAGTCTTGACCCTGTGCCTCATGGGAACAGTCCAGCCCGTACTGCCAAGCCGGGTCCTCCCTGGACTGGAACCAAGCATCCGAGGACTGGTTTCGGGGTTTTACCCCTCTTCAGCCAGGATAGCTTCATTCCAGTGGCATGGAGAGCACAGAACACACCTCTGAGCATACCCGTCCCACTCGGGGTGACAAATGCAAAAACAACAGTTGATGCACAGAATGCAGAACAATGTCATACATTCACCCAGTACAGAGATCTGGGCCTAAATCCATCGTTTTTTTGCTCACCATGCCATTCCAGTTTGAACCCAGCCATATGCAGATCAGTCTTTACCCTGTGCCTCATGGGAACAGTCCAGCCCGAACTGCCAAGCCAGGTCCTCCCTGGACTGGAACCAAGCATCCTAGGACTGGTTTCGGGGTTTCACCCCTCTTCAACCAGGATAGCTTAATTCCAGTGGCATGGAGAGCACAGAACACACCTCTGAGCATACCCGTCCCACTCGGGGTGACAAATGCAAAAACAACAGTTGATGGACAGAATGCAGAACAATGTCATACATTCACCCAGTACAGAGATCTGGGCCTAAATCCATCGTTTTTTTGCTCACCATCCCATTCCAGTTTGAACGCAGCCATATGCAAATCAGTCTTGACCCTGTGCCTCATGGGAACAGTCCAGCCCGAACTGCCAAGCCAGGTCCTCCCTGGACTGGAACCAAGCATCCTAGGACCGGTTTCGGGGTTTCACCCCTCTTCAGCCAGGATAGCTTAATTCCAGTGGCATGGAGAGCACAGAACTCACCTCTGAGCATACCCGTCCCACTCAGGGTGACAATTGCAAAAACAACAGTTGATGGACAGAATGCAGAACAATGTCATACATTCACCCCAGTACAGAGATCTGGGCCTAAATCCATCGTTTTTTTGCTCACCATGCCATTCCAGTTTGAACCCAGCTATATGCAGATCAGTCTTTACCCTGTGCCTCATGGGAACAGTCCAGCCCGAACTGCCAAGCCAGGTCCTCCCTGGACTGGAACCAAGCATCTTAGGACCGGTTGAGGGGTTTCACCCCTCTTCAGCCATGATAGCTTGATTCCAGTGGCATGGAGAGCACGGGACTCACGTCTGAGCATACCCATCCCACTCAGGGTGACAAATGCAAAAACAACAGTTGATGGACAGAATGCAGAACAATGTCATACATTCACCCAGTACAGAGATCTGGGCCTAAATCCATCGTTTTTTTGCTCACCATCCCATTCCAGTTTGAACGCAGCCATATGCAGATCAGTCTTGACCCTGTGCCTCATGGGAACAGTCCAGCCCGAACTGCCAAGCCGGGTCCTCCCTGGACTGGAACCAAGCATCCTAGGACCGGTTTCGGGGTTTCACCCCTCTTCAGCCAGGATAGCTTAATTCCAGTGGCATGGAGAGCACAGAACTCACCTCTGAGCATACCCGTCCCACTCAGGGTGACAATTGCAAAAACAACAGTTGATGGACAGAATGCAGAACAATGTCATACATTCGCCCCAGTACAGAGATCTGGGCCTAAATCCATCGTTTTTTTGCTCACCATGCCATTCCAGTTTGAACCCAGCTATATGCAGATCAGTCTTTACCCTGTGCCTCATGGGAACAGTCCAGCCCGAACTGCCAAGCCAGGTCCTCCCTGGACTGGAACCAAGCATCCTAGGACCGGTTGAGGGGTTTCACCCCTCTTCAGCCATGATAGCTTGATTCCAGTGGCATGGAGAGCACGGGACTCACGTCTGAGCATACCCATCCCACTCAGGGTGACAAATGCAAAAACAACAGTTGATGGACAGAATGCAGAACAATGTCATACATTCACCCAGTACAGAGATCTGGGCCTAAATCCATCGTTTTTTTGCTCACCATGGCATTCCAGTTTGAACGCAGCCATGTGCAGATCAGTCTTGACCCTGTGCCTCATGGGAACAGTCCAGCCCGTACTGCCAAGCCGGGTCCTCCCTGGACTGGAACCAAGCATCCGAGGACTGGTTTCGGGGTTTTACCCCTCTTCAGCCAGGATAGCTTAATTCCAGTGGCATGGAGAGCACAGAACACACCTCTGAGCATACCCGTCCCACTCGGGGTGACAAATGCAAAAACAACAGTTGATGCACAGAATGCAGAACAATGTCATACATTCACCCAGTACAGAGATCTGGGCCTAAATCCATCGTTTTTTTGCTCACCATGCCATTCCAGTTTGAACCCAGCCATATGCAGATCAGTCTTGACCCTGTGCCTCATGGGAACAGTCCAGCCCGAACTGCCAAGCCAGGTCCTCCCTGGACTGGAACCAAGCATCCTAGGACCGGTTTCGGGGTTTCACCCCTCTTCAACCAGGATAGCTTAATTCCAGTGGCATGGAGAGCACAGAACACACCTCTGAGCATACCCGTCCCACTCGGGGTGACAAATGCAAAAACAACAGTTGATGGACAGAATGCAGAACAATGTCATACATTCACCCAGTACAGAGATCTGGGCCTAAATCCATCGTTTTTTTGCTCACCATCCCATTCCAGTTTGAACGCAGCCATATGCAAATCAGTCTTGACCCTGTGCCTCATGGGAACAGTCCAGCCCGAACTGCCAAGCCAGGTCCTCCCTGGACTGGAACCAAGCATCCTAGGACCGGTTTCGGGGTTTCACCCCTATTCAGCCAGGATAGCTTAATTCCAGTGGCATGGAGAGCACAGAACTCACCTCTGAGCATACCCGTCCCACTCGGGGTGACAATTGCAAAAACAACAGTTGATGGACAGAATGCAGAACAATGTCATACATTCACCCCAGTACAGAGATCTGGGCCTAAATCCATCGTTTTGTTGCTCACCATACCATTCCAGTTTGAACCCAGCTATATGCAGATCAGTCTTTACCCTGTGCCTCATGGGAACAGTCCAGCCCGAACTGCCAAGCCAGGTCCTCCCTGGACTGGAACCAAGCATCCTAGGACCGGTTGAGGGGTTTCACCCCTCTTCAGCCATGATAGCTTGATTCCAGTGGCATGGACAGCACGGGACTCACGTCTGAGCATACCCATCCCACTCAGGGTGACAAATGCAAAAACAACAGTTGATGCACAGAATGCAGAACAATGTCATACATTCACCCAGTACAGAGATCTGGGCCTAAATCCATCGTTTTTTTGCTCACCATGCCATTCCAGTTTGAACCCAGCCATATGCAGATCAGTCTTGACCCTGTGCCTCATGGGAACAGTCCAGCCCGAACTGCCAAGCCAGGTCCTCCCTGGACTGGAACCAAGCATCCTAGGACCGGTTTCGGGGTTTCACCCCTCTTCAACCAGAATAGCTTGATTCCAGTGGCATGGAGGGCACGGGACTCACGTCTGAGCATACCCGTCCCATTCGGGTGACAAATGCAAAAACAACAGTTGATGGACAGAATGCAGAACAATGTCATACATTCACCCCAGTACAGAGATCTGGACCTAAATCCATCGTTTTTTTGCTCACCATGCCAATCCAGTTTGAACCCAGCTATATGCAGATCAGTCTTTACCCTGTGCCTCATGGGAACAGTCCAGTCCGAACTGCCAAGCCAGGTCCTCCCTGGACTGGAACCAATCATCCTAGGACTGGTTTCGGGGTTTCCACCCTCTTCAGCCAGGATAGCTTGATTCTAGTGGCATGGAGAGCACGGGACTCACGTCTGAGCATACCCGTCCCACTCGAGGTGACAAATGCAAAAACAACATTTGATGGACAGAATGCAGAACAATGTCATACATTCACCCCAGTACAGAGATCTGGGCCTAAATCCATCGTTTATTTGCTCACCATGCCATTCCAGTTTGAACCCAGCCATATGCAGATCAGTCTTGACCCTGTGCCTCATGGGAACAGTCCAGCCCGAACTGCCAAGCCAGGTCCTCCCTGGACTGGAATCAAGCATCCTAGGACCGGTTTAGGGGTTTCACCCCTCTTCAGCCAGGATAGCTTGATTCCAGTGGCATGGAGAGCACGGGACTCACGTCTAAGCATACCCGTCCCACTCAGGGTGACAAATGCAAAAACAACAGTTGATGGACAGAATGCAGAAAAAATTCATACATTCACCCCAGTACAGAGATCTGGGCCTAAATCCATCGTTTTTTTGCTCACCATGCCATTCCAGTTTGAACCCAGCCATATGCAGATCAGTCCTGACCCTGTGCCTCATGGGAACAGTCCAGCACGAACTGCCAAGCCAGGTCCTCCCAGGACTGGAACCAAGCATCCTAGGACCGGTTTCGGGGTTTCACCCCTCTTCAACCAGGATAGCTTGATTCCAGTGGCATGGAGGGCACGGGACTCACGTCTGAGCATACCCGTCCCATTCGGGTGACAAATGCAAAAACAACAGTTGATGGACAGAATGCAGAACAATGTCATACATTCACCCCAGTACAGAGATCTGGACCTAAATCCATCGTTTTTTTGCTCACCATGCCATTCCAGTTTGAACCCAGCTATATGCAGATCAGTCTTTACCCTGTGCCTCATGGGAACAGTCCAACCCGAACTGCCAAGCCAGGTCCTCCCTGAACTGGAATCAAGCATCCTAGGACCGGTTTAGGGGTTTCACCCCTCTTCAGCCAGGATAGCTTGATTCCAGTGGCATGGAGAGCACGGGACTCACGTCTAAGCATACCCGTCCCACTCAGGGTGACAAATGCAAAAACAACAGTTGATGGACAGAATGCAGAACAATGTCATATATTCACCCAGTACAGAGATCTGGGCCTAAATCCATCGTTTTTTTGCTCACCATGCCATTCCAGTTTGAACGCAGCCATATGCAGATCAGTCTTGACCCTGAGCCTCATGGGAACAGACAGCCCGTACTGCCAAGCCGGGTCCTCCCTGGACTGGAACCAAGCTTCCTAGGACCGGTTTCGGGGTTTTACCCCTCTTCAGCCAGGATAGCTTAATTCCAGTGGCATGGAGAGCACAGAACACACCTCTGAGCATACCCGTCCCACTCGGGGTGACAAATGCTAAAACAACAGTTGATGGACAGAATGCAGAACAATGTTATACATTCACCCCAGTACAGAGATCTAGGCCTAAATCCATCGGTTTTTTTGCTCACCATGCCATTCCTGTTTGAACCCAGCCATATGCAGATCAGTCTTGAACCTGTGCCTCATGGGAACAGTCCAGCCCGAACTGCCAAGCCAGGTCCTCCCTGGACTGGAACCAAGCATCCTAGGACCGGTTTCGGGGTTTCCCCCCTCTTCAGCCAGGATAGCTTGATTCCAGTGGCATGGAGAGCACGGGACTCACGTCTGAGCATACCCGTCCCACTCGGGATGACAAATGCAAAAACAACAGTTGATGGACAGAATGCAGAAAAATGTCATACATTCACCCCAGTACAGAGATTTGGGCCTAAATCCATCGTTTTTTTGCTCACCATGCCATACCAGTTTGAACCCAGCTATATGCAGATCAGTCTTTACCCTGTGCCTCATGGGAACAGTCCAGCCCGAACTGCCAAGCCAGGTCCTCCCTGGACTGGAACCAAGCATCCTAGGACCGGTTGAGGGGTTTCACCCCTCTTCAGCCATGATAGCTTGATTCCAGTGGCATGGAGAGCACGGGACTCACGTCTGAGCATACCCATCCCACTCAGGGTGACAAATGCAAAAACAACAGTTGATGGACAGAATGCAGAACAATGTCATACATTCACCCAGTACAGAGATCTGGGCCTAAATCCATCGTTTTTTTGCTCACCATGGCATTCCAGTTTGAACGCAACCATGTGCAGATCAGTCTTGACCCTCTGCCTCATGGGAACAGTCCAGCCCGTACTGCCAAGCCGGGTCCTCCCTGGACTGGAACCAAGCATCCGAGGACTGGTTTCGGGGTTTTACCCCTCTTCATCCAGGATAGCTTAATTCCAGTGGCATGGAGAGCACAGAACACACCTCTGAGCATACCCGTCCCACTCGGGGTGACAAATGCAAAAACAACAGTTGATGCACAGAATGCAGAACAATGTCATACATTCACCCAGTACAGAGATCTGGGCCTAAATCCATCGTTTTTTTGCTCACCATGCCATTCCAGTTTGAACCCAGCCATATGCAGATCAGTCTTGACCCTGTGCCTCATGGGAACAGTCCAGCCCGAACTGCCAAGCCAGGTCCTCCCTGGACTGGAACCAAGCATCCTAGGACCGGTTTCGGGGTTTCACCCCTCTTCAACCAGGATAGCTTAATTCCAGTGGCATGGAGAGCACAGAACACACCTCTGAGCATACCCGTCCCACTCGGGGTGACAAATGCAAAAACAACAGTTGATGGACAGAATGCAGAACAATGTCATACATTCACCCAGTACAGAGATCTGGGCCTAAATCCATCGTTTTTTTGCTCACCATCCCATTCCAGTTTGAACGCAGCCATATGCAAATCAGTCTTGACCCTGTGCCTCATGGGAACAGTCCAGCCCGAACTGCCAAGCCAGGTCCTCCCTGGACTGGAACCAAGCATCCTAGGACCGGTTTCGGGGTTTCACCCCTCTTCAGCCAGGATAGCTTCATTCCAGTGGCATGGAGAGCACAGAACTCACCTCTGAGCATACCCGTCCCACTCAGGGTGACAATTGCAAAAACAACAGTTGATGGACAGAATGCAGAACAATGTCATACATTCACCCCAGTACAGAGATCTGGGCCTAAATCCATCGTTTTTTTGCTAACCATGCCATTCCAGTTTGAACCCAGCTATATGCAGATCAGTCTTTACCCTGTGCCTCATGGGAACAGTCCAGCCCGAACTGCCAAGCCAGGTCCTCCCTGGACTGGAACCAAGCATCCTAGGACCGGTTGAGGGGTTTCACCCCTCTTCAGCCATGATAGCTTGATTCCAGTGGCATGGAGAGCACGGGACTCACGTCTGAGCATACCCATCCCACTCAGGGTGACAAATGCAAAAACAACAGTTGATGGACAGAATGCAGAACAATGTCATACATTCACCCAGTACAGAGATCTGGGCCTAAATCCATCGTTTTTTTGCTCACCATGGCATTCCAGTTTGAACGCAGCCATGTGCAGATCAGTCTTGACCCTGTGCCTCATGGGAACAGTCCAGCCCGTACTGCCAAGCCGGGTCCTCCCTGGACTGGAACCAAGCATCTGAGGACTGGTTTCGGGGTTTTACCCCTCTTCAGCCAGGATAGCTTAATTCCAGTGGCATGGAGAGCACAGAACACACCTCTGAGCATACCCGTCCCACTCGGGGTGACAAATGCAAAAACAACAGTTGATGCACAGAATGCAGAACAATGTCATACATTCACCCAGTACAGAGATCTGGGCCTAAATCCATCGTTTTTTTGCTCACCATGCCATTCCAGTTTGAACCCAGCCATATGCAGATCAGTCTTGACCCTGTGCCTCATGGGAACAGTCCAGCCCGAACTGCCAAGCCAGGTCCTCCCTGGACTGGAACCAAGCATCCTAGGACCGGTTTCGGGGTTTCACCCCTCTTCAACCAGGATAGCTTAATTCCAGTGGCATGGAGAGCACAGAACACACCTCTGAGCATACCCGTCCCACTCGGGGTGACAAATGCAAAAACAACAGTTGATGGACAGAATGCAGAACAATGTCATACATTCACCCAGTACAGAGATCTGGGCCTAAATCCATCGTTTTTTTGCTCACCATCCCATTCCAGTTTGAACGCAGCCATATGCAAATCAGTCTTGACCCTGTGCCTCATGGGAACAGTCCAGCCCGAACTGCCAAGCCAGGTCCTCCCTGGACTGGAACCAAGCATCCTAGGACCGGTTTCGGGGTTTCACCCCTCTTCAGCCAGGATAGCTTAATTCCAGTGGCATGGAGAGCACAGAACTCACCTCTGAGCATACCCGTCCCACTCGGGGTGACAATTGCAAAAACAACAGTTGATGGACAGAATGCAGAACAATGTCATACATTCACCCCAGTACAGAGATCTGGGCCTAAATCCATCGTTTTTTTGCTCACCATGCCATTCCAGTTTGAACCCAGCTATATGCAGATCAGTCTTTACCCTGTGCCTCATGGGAACAGTCCAGCCCGAACTGCCAAGCCAGGTCCTCCCTGGACTGGAACCAAGCATCCTAGGACCGGTTGAGGGGTTTCACCCCTCTTCAGCCATGATAGCTTGATTCCAGTGGCATGGACAGCACGGGACTCACGTCTGAGCATACCCATCCCACTCAGGGTGACAAATGCAAAAACAACAGTTGATGCACAGAATGCAGAACAATGTCATACATTCACCCAGTACAGAGATCTGGGCCTAAATCCATCGTTTTTTTGCTCACCATCCCATTCCAGTTTGAACGCAGCCATATGCAGATCAGTCTTGACCCTGTGCCTCATGGGAACAGTCCAGCCCGAACTGCCAAGCCAGGTCCTCCCTGGACTGGAACCAAGCATCCTAGGACCGGTTTCGGGGTTTCCCCCCTCTTCAGCCAGGATAGCTTGATTCCAGTGGCATGGAGAGCACGGGACTCACGTCTGAGCATACCCGTCCCACTCGAGGTGACAAATGCAAAAACAACAGTTGATGGACAGAATGCAGAACAATGTCATACATTCACCCCAGTACAGAGATCTGGGCCTAAATCCATCGTTTATTTGCTCACCATGCCATTCCAGTTTGAACCCAGCCATATGCAGATCAGTCTTGACCCTGTGCCTCATGGGAACAGTCCAGCCCGAACTGCCAAGCCGGGTCCTCCCTGGACTGGAACCAAGCATCCTAGGACCGGTTTCGGGGTTTCACCCCTCTTCAGCCAGGATAGCTTAATTCCAGTGGCATGGAGAGCACAGAACTCACCTCTGAGCATACCCGTCCCACTCGGGGTGACAATTGCAAAAACAACAGTTGATGGACAGAATGCAGAACAATGTCATACATTCACCCCAGTACAGAGATCTGGGCCTAAATCCATCGTTTTTTTGCTCACCATGCCATTCCAGTTTGAACCCAGCTATATGCAGATCAGTCTTTACCCTGTGCCTCATGGGAACAGTCCAGCCCGAACTGCCAAGCCAGGTCCTCCCTGGACTGGAACCAAGCATCCTAGGACCGGTTGAGGGGTTTCACCCCTCTTCAGCCATGATAGCTTGATTCCAGTGGCATGGAGAGCACGGGACTCAAGTCTGAGCATACCCATCCCACTCAGGGTGACAAATGCAAAAACAACAGTTGATGGACAGAATGCAGAACAATGTCATACATTCACCCAGTACAGAGATCTGGGCCTAAATCCATTGTTTTTTTGCTCACCATGGCATTCCAGTTTGAACGCAGCCATGTGCAGATCAGTCTTGACCCTGTGCCTCATGGGAACAGTCCAGCCCGTACTGCCAAGCCGGGTCCTCCCTGGACTGGAACCAAGCATCCGAGGACTGGTTTCGGGGTTTTACCCCTCTTCAGCCTGGATAGCTTAATTCCAGTGGCATGGAGAGCACAGAACACACCTCTGAGCATACCCGTCCCACTCGGGGTGACAAATGCAAAAACAACAGTTGATGCACAGAATGCAGAACAATGTCATACATTCACCCAGTACAGAGATCTGGGCCTAAATCCATCGTTTTTTTGCTCACCATGCCATTCCAGTTTGAACCCAGCCATATGCAGATCAGTCTTGACCCTGTGCCTCATGGGAACAGTCCAGCCCGAACTGCCAAGCCAGGTCCTCCCTGGACTGGAACCAGGCATCCTAGGACCGGTTTCGGGGTTTCACCCCTCTTCAACCAGGATAGCTTAATTCCAGTGGCATGGAGAGCACAGAACACACCTCTGAGCATACCCGTCCCACTCGGGGTGACAAATGCAAAAACAACAGTTGATGGACAGAATGCAGAACAATGTTATACATTCACCCAGTACAGAGATCTGGGCCTAAATCCATCGTTTTTTTGCTCACCATCCCATTCCAGTTTGAACGCAGCCATATGCAAATCAGTCTTGACCCTGTGCCTCATGGGAACAGTCCAGCCCGAACTGCCAAGCCAGGTCCTCCCTGGACTGGAACCAAGCATCCTAGGACCGGTTTCGGGGTTTCACCCCTATTCAGCCAGGATAGCTTAATTCCAGTGGCATGGAGAGCACAGAACTCACCTCTGAGCATACCCGTCCCACTCGGGGTGACAATTGCAAAAACAACAGTTGATGGACAGAATGCAGAACAATGTCATACATTCACCCCAGTACAGAGATCTGGGCCTAAATCCATCGTTTTTTTGCTCACCATGCCATTCCAGTTTGAACCCAGCTATATGCAGATCAGTCTTTACCCTGTGCCTCATGGGAACAGTCCAGCCCGAACTGCCAAGCCAGGTCCTCCCTGGACTGGAACCAAGCATCCTAGGACCGGTTGAGGGGTTTCACCCCTCTTCAGCCATGATAGCTTGATTCCAGTGGCATGGACAGCACGGGACTCACGTCTGAGCATACCCATCCCACTCAGGGTGACAAATGCAAAAACAACAGTTGATGCACAGAATGCAGAACAATGTCATACATTCACCCAGTACAGAGATCTGGGCCTAAATCCATCGTTTTTTTGCTCACCATGCCATTCCAGTTTGAACCCAGCCATATGCAGATCAGTCTTGACCCTGTGCCTCATGGGAACAGTCCAGCCCGAACTGCCAAGCCAGGTCCTCCCTGGACTGGAACCAAGCATCCTAGGACCGGTTTCGGGGTTTCACCCCTCTTCAACCAGAATAGCTTGATTCCAGTGGCATGGAGGGTACGGGACTCACGTCTGAGCATACCCGTCCCATTCGGGTGACAAATGCAAAAACAACAGTTGATGGACAGAATGCAGAACAATGTCATACATTCACCCCAGTACAGAGATCTGGACCTAAATCCATCGTTTTTTTGCTCACCATGCCAATCCAGTTTGAACCCAGCTATATGCAGATCAGTCTTTACCCTGTGCCTCATGGGAACAGTCCAGTCCGAACTGCCAAGCCAGGTCCTCCCTGGACTGGAACCAATCATCCTAGGACTGGTTTCGGGGTTTCCACCCTCTTCAGCCAGGATAGCTTGATTCTAGTGGCATGGAGAGCACGGGACTCACGTCTGAGCATACCCGTCCCACTCGAGGTGACAAATGCAAAAACAACATTTGATGGACAGAATGCAGAACAATGTCATACATTCACCCCAGTACAGAGATCTGGGCCTAAATCCATCGTTTATTTGCTCACCATGCCATTCCAGTTTGAACCCAGCCATATGCAGATCAGTCTTGACCCTGTGCCTCATGGGAACAGTCCAGCCCGAACTGCCAAGCCAGGTCCTCCCTGGACTGGAATCAAGCATCCTAGGACCAGTTTAGGGGTTTCACCCCTCTTCAGCCAGGATAGCTTGATTCCAGTGGCATGGAGAGCACGGGACTCACGTCTAAGCATACCCGTCCCACTCAGGGTGACAAATGCAAAAACAACAGTTGATGGACAGAATGCAGAAAAAAGTCATACATTCACCCCAGTACAGAGATCTGGGCCTAAATCCATCGTTTTTTTGCTCACCATGCCATTCCAGTTTGAACCCAGCCATATGCAGATTAGTCCTGACCCTGTGCCTCATGGGAACAGTCCAGCACGAACTGCCAAGCCAGGTCCTCCCTGGACTGGAACCAAGCATCCTAGGACCGGTTTCGGGGTTTCACCCCTCTTCAACCAGGATAGCTTGATTCCAGTGGCATGGAGGGCACGGGACTCACGTCTGAGCATACCCGTCCCATTCGGGTGACAAATGCAAAAACAACAGTTGATGGACAGAATGCAGAACAATGTCATACATTCACCCCAGTACAGAGATCTGGACCTAAATCCATCGTTTTTTTGCTCACCATGCCATTCCAGTTTGAACCCAGCTATATGCAGATCAGTCTTTACCCTGTGCCTCATGGGAACAGTCCAACCCGAACTGCCAAGCCAGGTCCTCCCTGGACTGGAATCAAGCATCCTAGGACCGGTTTAGGGGTTTCACCCCTCTTCAGCCAGGATAGCTTGATTCCAGTGGCATGGAGAGCACGGGACTCACGTCTAAGCATACCCGTCCCACTCAGGGTGACAAATGCAAAAACAACAGTTGATGGACAGAATGCAGAACAATGTCATATATTCACCCAGTACAGAGATCTGGGCCTAAATCCATCGTTTTTTTGCTCACCATGCCATTCCAGTTTGAACGCAGCCATATGCAGATCAGTCTTGACCCTGAGCCTCATGGGAACAGACAGCCCGTACTGCCAAGCCGGGTCCTCCCTGGACTGGAACCAAGCTTCCTAGGACCGGTTTCGGGGTTTTACCCCTCTTCAGCCAGGATAGCTTAATTCCAGTGGCATGGAGAGCACAGAACACACCTCTGAGCATACCCGTCCCACTCGGGGTGACAAATGCTAAAACAACAGTTGATGGACAGAATGCAGAACAATGTTATACATTCACCCCAGTACAGAGATCTAGGCCTAAATCCATCGTTTTTTTTGCTCACCATGCCATTCCTGTTTGAACCCAGCCATATGCAGATCAGTCTTGAACCTGTGCCTCATGGGAACAGTCCAGCCCGAACTGCCAAGCCAGGTCCTCCCTGGACTGGAACCAAGCATCCTAGGACCGGTTTCGGGGTTTCCCCCCTCTTCAGCCAGGATAGCTTGATTCCAGTGGCATGGAGAGCACGGGACTCACGTCTGAGCATACCCGTCCCACTCGGGATGACAAATGCAAAAACAACAGTTGATGGACAGAATGCAGAAAAATGTCATACATTCACCCCAGTACAGAGATTTGGGCCTAAATCCATCGTTTTTTTGCTCACCATGGCATTCCAGTTTGAACGCAGCCATGTGCAGATCAGTCTTGACCCTGTGCCTCATGGGAACAGTCCAGCCCGTACTGCCAAGCCGGGTCCTCCCTGGACTGGAACCAAGCATCCGAGGACTGGTTTCGGGGTTTTACCCCTCTTCAGCCAGGATAGCTTAATTCCAGTGGCATGGAGAGCACAGAACACACCTCTGAGCATACCCGTCCCACTCGGGGTGACAAATGCAAAAACAACAGTTGATGCACAGAATGCAGAACAATGTCATACATTCACCCAGTACAGAGATCTGGGCCTAAATCCATCGTTTTTTTGCTCACCATGCCATTCCAGTTTGAACCCAGCCATATGCAGATCAGTCTTGACCCTGTGCCTCATGGGAACAGTCCAGCCCGAACTGCCAAGCCAGGTCCTCCCTGGACTGGAACCAAGCATCCTAGGACCGGTTTCGGGGTTTCACCCCTCTTCAACCAGGATAGCTTAATTCCAGTGGCATGGAGAGCACAGAACACACCTCTGAGCATACCCGTCCCACTCGGGGTGACAAATGCAAAAACAACAGTTGATGGACAGAATGCAGAACAATGTCATACATTCACCCAGTACAGAGATCTGGGCCTAAATCCATCGTTTTTTTGCTCACCATCCCATTCCAGTTTGAACGCAGCCATATGCAAATCAGTCTTGACCCTGTGCCTCATGGGAACAGTCCAGCCCGAACTGCCAAGCCAGGTCCTCCCTGGACTGGAACCAAGCATCCTAGGACCGGTTTCGGGGTTTCACCCCTCTTCAGCCAGGATAGCTTAATTCCAGTGGCATGGAGAGCACAGAACTCACCTCTGAGCATACCCGTCCCACTCGGGGTGACAATTGCAAAAACAACAGTTGATGCACAGAATGCAGAACAATGTCATACATTCACCCAGTACAGAGATCTGGGCCTAAATCCATCGTTTTTTTGCTCACCATGCCATTCCAGTTTGAACCCAGCCATATGCAGATCAGTCTTGACCCTGTGCCTCATGGGAACAGTCCAGCCCGAACTGCCAAGCCAGGTCCTCCCTGGACTGGAACCAAGCATCCTAGGACCGGTTTCGGGGTTTCACCCCTCTTCAACCAGAATAGCTTGATTCCAGTGGCATGGAGGGCACGGGACTCACGTCTGAGCATACCCGTCCCATTCGGGTGACAAATGCAAAAACAACAGTTGATGGACAGAATGCAGAACAATGTCATACATTCACCCCAGTACAGAGATCTGGACCTAAATCCATCGTTTTTTTGCTCACCATGCCATTCCAGTTTGAACCCAGCTATATGCAGATCAGTCTTTACCCTGTGCCTCATGGGAACAGTCCAGTCCGAACTGCCAAGCCAGGTCCTCCCTGGACTGGAACCAATCATCCTAGGACCGGTTTCGGGTTTCCCCCCTCTTCAGCCAGGATAGCTTGATTCTAGTGGCATGGAGAGCACGGGACTCACGTCTGAGCATACCCGTCCCACTCGAGGTGACAAATGCAAAAACAACAGTTGATGGACAGAATGCAGAAAAAAGTCATACATTCACCCCAGTACAGAGATCTGGGCCTAAATCCATCGTTTTTTTGCTCACCATGCCATTCCAGTTTGAACCCAGCCATATGCAGATCAGTCCTGACCCTGTGCCTCATGGGAACAGTCCAGCACGAACTGCCAAGCCAGGTCCTCCCTGGACTGGAACCAAGCATCCTAGGACCGGTTTCGGGGTTTCACCCCTCTTCAACCAGGATAGCTTGATTCCAGTGGCATGGAGGGCACGGGACTCACGTCTGAGCATACCCGTCCCATTCGGGTGACAAATGCAAAAACAACAGTTGATGGACAGAATGCAGAACAATGTCATACATTCACCCCAGTACAGAGATCTGGACCTAAATCCATCGTTTTTTTGCTCACCATGCCATTCCAGTTTGAACCCAGCTATATGCAGATCAGTCTTTACCCTGTGCCTCATGGGAACAGTCCAACCCGAACTGCCAAGCCAGGTCCTCCCTGGACTGGAATCAAGCATCCTAGGACCGGTTTAGGGGTTTCACCCCTCTTCAGCCAGGATAGCTTGATTCCAGTGGCATGGAGAGCACGGGACTCACGTCTAAGCATACCCGTCCCACTCAGGGTGACAAATGCAAAAACAACAGTTGATGGACAGAATGCAGAACAATGTCATATATTCACCCAGTACAGAGATCTGGGCCTAAATCCATCGTTTTTTTGCTCACCATGCCATTCCAGTTTCAACGCAGCCATATGCAGATCAGTCTTGACCCTGAGCCTCATGGGAACAGACAGCCCGTACTGCCAAGCCGGGTCCTCCCTGGACTGGAACCAAGCTTCCTAGGACCGGTTTCGGGGTTTTACCCCTCTTCAGCCAGGATAGCTTAATTCCAGTGGCATGGAGAGCACAGAACACACCTCTGAGCATACCCGTCCCACTCGGGGTGACAAATGCTAAAACAACAGTTGATGGACAGAATGCAGAACAATGTTATACATTCACCCCAGTACAGAGATCTAGGCCTAAATCCATCGTTTTTTTTGCTCACCATGCCATTCCTGTTTGAACCCAGCCATATGCAGATCAGTCTTGAACCTGTGCCTCATGGGAACAGTCAAGCCCGAACTGCCAAGCCAGGTCCTCCCTGGACTGGAACCAAGCATCCTAGGACCGGTTTCGGGGTTTCCCCCCTCTTCAGCCAGGATAGCTTGATTCCAGTGGCATGGAGAGCACGGGACTCACGTCTGAGCATACCCGTCCCACTCGGGATGACAAATGCAAAAACAACAGTTGATGGACAGAATGCAGAAAAATGTCATACATTCACCCCAGTACAGAGATTTGGGCCTAAATCCATCGTTTTTTTGCTCACCATGCCATACCAGTTTGAACCCAGCTATATGCAGATCAGTCTTTACCCTGTGCCTCATGGGAACAGTCCAGCCCGAACTGCCAAGCCAGGTCCTCCCTGGACTGGAACCAAGCATCCTAGGACCGGTTGAGGGGTTTCACCCCTCTTCAGCCATGATAGCTTGATTCCAGTGGCATGGAGAGCACGGGACTCACGTCTGAGCATACCCATCCCACTCAGGGTGACAAATGCAAAAACAACAGTTGATGGACAGAATGCAGAACAATGTCATACATTCACCCAGTACAGAGATCTGGGCCTAAATCCATCGTTTTTTTGCTCACCATGGCATTCCAGTTTGAACGCAGCCATGTGCAGATCAGTCTTGACCCTGTGCCTCATGGGAACAGTCCAGCCCGTACTGCCAAGCCGGGTCCTCCCTGGACTGGAACCAAGCATCCGAGGACTGGTTTTGGGGTTTTACCCCTCTTCAGCCAGGATAGCTTAATTCCAGTGGCATGGAGAGCACAGAACACACCTCTGAGCATACCCGTCCCACTCGGGGTGACAAATGCAAAAACAACAGTTGATGCACAGAATGCAGAACAATGTCATACATTCACCCAGTACAGAGATCTGGGCCTAAATCCATCGTTTTTTTGCTCACCATGCCATTCCAGTTTGAACCCAGCCATATGCAGATCAGTCTTGACCCTGTGCCTCATGGGAACAGTCCAGCCCGAACTGCCAAGCCAGGTCCTCCCTGGACTGGAACCAAGCATCCTAGGACCGGTTTCGGGGTTTCACCCCTCTTCAACCAGGATAGCTTAATTCCAGTGGCATGGAGAGCACAGAACACACCTCTGAGCATACCCGTCCCACTCGGGGTGACAAATGCAAAAACAACAGTTGATGGACAGAATGCAGAACAATGTCATACATTCACCCAGTACAGAGATCTGGGCCTAAATCCATCGTTTTTTTGATCACCATCCCATTCCAGTTTGAACGCAGCCATATGCAAATCAGTCTTGACCCTGTGCCTCATGGGAACAGTCCAGCCCGAACTGCCAAGCCAGGTCCTCCCTGGACTGGAACCAAGCATCCTAGGACCGGTTTCGGGGTTTCACCCCTCTTCAGCCAGGATAGCTTAATTCCAGTGGCATGGAGAGCACAGAACTCACCTCTGAGCATACCCGTCCCACTCGGGGTGACAATTGCAAAAACAACAGTTGATGCACAGAATGCAGAACAATGTCATACATTCACCCAGTACAGAGATCTGGGCCTAAATCCATCGTTTTTTTGCTCACCATGCCATTCCAGTTTGAACCCAGCCATATGCAGATCAGTCTTGACCCTGTGCCTCATGGGAACAGTCCAGCCCGAACTGCCAAGCCAGGTCCTCCCTGGACTGGAACCAAGCATCCTAGGACCGGTTTCGGGGTTTCACCCCTCTTCAACCAGAATAGCTTGATTCCAGTGGCATGGAGGGCACGGGACTCACGTCTGAGCATACCCGTCCCATTCGGGTGACAAATGCAAAAACAACAGTTGATGGACAGAATGCAGAACAATGTCATACATTCACCCCAGTACAGAGATCTGGACCTAAATCCATCGTTTTTTTGCTCACCATGCCATTCCAGTTTGAACCCAGCTATATGCAGATCAGTCTTTACCCTGTGCCTCATGGGAACAGTCCAGTCCGAACTGCCAAGCCAGGTCCTCCCTGGACTGGAACCAATCATCCTAGGACCGGTTTCGGGTTTCCCCCCTCTTCAGCCAGGATAGCTTGATTCTAGTGGCATGGAGAGCACGGGACTCACGTCTGAGCATACCCGTCCCACTCGAGGTGACAAATGCAAAAACAACAGTTGATGGACAGAATGCAGAAAAAAGTCATACATTCACCCCAGTACAGAGATCTGGGCCTAAATCCATCGTTTTTTTGCTCACCATGCCATTCCAGTTTGAACCCAGCCATATGCAGATCAGTCCTGACCCTGTGCCTCATGGGAACAGTCCAGCACGAACTGCCAAGCCAGGTCCTCCCTGGACTGGAACCAAGCATCCTAGGACCGGTTTCGGGGTTTCACCCCTCTTCAACCAGGATAGCTTGATTCCAGTGGCATGGAGGGCACGGGACTCACGTCTGAGCATACCCGTCCCATTCGGGTGACAAATGCAAAAACAACAGTTGATGGACAGAATGCAGAACAATGTCATACATTCACCCCAGTACAGAGATCTGGACCTAAATCCATCGTTTTTTTGCTCACCATGCCATTCCAGTTTGAACCCAGCTATATGCAGATCAGTCTTTACCCTGTGCCTCATGGGAACAGTCCAACCCGAACTGCCAAGCCAGGTCCTCCCTGGACTGGAATCAAGCATCCTAGGACCGGTTTAGGGGTTTCACCCCTCTTCAGCCAGGATAGCTTGATTCCAGTGGCATGGAGAGCACGGGACTCACGTCTAAGCATACCCGTCCCACTCAGGGTGACAAATGCAAAAACAACAGTTGATGGACAGAATGCAGAACAATGTCATATATTCACCCAGTACAGAGATCTGGGCCTAAATCCATCGTTTTTTTGCTCACCATGCCATTCCAGTTTCAACGCAGCCATATGCAGATCAGTCTTGACCCTGAGCCTCATGGGAACAGACAGCCCGTACTGCCAAGCCGGGTCCTCCCTGGACTGGAACCAAGCTTCCTAGGACCGGTTTCGGGGTTTTACCCCTCTTCAGCCAGGATAGCTTAATTCCAGTGGCATGGAGAGCACAGAACACACCTCTGAGCATACCCGTCCCACTCGGGGTGACAAATGCTAAAACAACAGTTGATGGACAGAATGCAGAACAATGTTATACATTCACCCCAGTACAGAGATCTAGGCCTAAATCCATCGTTTTTTTTGCTCACCATGCCATTCCTGTTTGAACCCAGCCATATGCAGATCAGTCTTGAACCTGTGCCTCATGGGAACAGTCCAGCCCGAACTGCCAAGCCAGGTCCTCCCTGGACTGGAACCAAGCATCCTAGGACCGGTTTCGGGGTTTCCCCCCTCTTCAGCCAGGATAGCTTGATTCCAGTGGCATGGAGAGCACGGGACTCACGTCCGAGCATACCCGTCCCATTCGGGTGACAAATGCAAAAACAACAGTTGATGCACAGAATGCAGAACAATGTCATACATTCACCCCAGTACAGAGATCTGGGCCTAAATCCATCGTTTTTTGCTCACCATGCCATTCCAGTTTGAACCCAGCTATATGCAGATCAGTCTTTACCCTGTGCCTCATGGGAACAGTCCAGTCCGAACTGCCAAGCCAGGTCCTCCCTGGACTGGAACCAAGCATCCTAGGACCGGTTTCAGGGTTTCACCCCTCTTCAGCCAGGATAGCTTGATTCCAGTGGCATGGAGAGCACGGGACTCACTTCTGAGCATACCCGTCCCACTCGGGGTGACAAATGCAAAAACAACAGTTGATGCACAGAATGCAGAACAATGTCATACATTCACCCCAGTACAGAGATCTGGGCTTAAATCCATCGTTTTTTTGCTCACCATGCCATTCCAGTTTGAACCCAGCCACATGCAGATCAGTCTTGACCCTGTGCCTCATGGGAACAGTCCAGCCCAAACTGCCAAGCCGGGTCCTCCCTGGACTGGAACCAAGCATCCTAGGACTGGTTTCGGGGTTTCACCCCTCTTCAGCCAGGATAGCTTAATTCCAGTGGCATGGAGAGCACAGAACTCACCTCTGAGCATACCCGTCCCACTCGGGGTGACAAATGCAAAAACAACAGTTGATGGACAGAATGCAGAACAATGTCATACATTCAGCCCAGTACAGAGATCTGGGCCTAAATCAATCGTTTGTTTGCTCACCATGCCATTCCAGTTTGAACCCAGCTATATGCAGATCAGTCTTTACCCTGTGCCTCATGGGAACTGTCCAGCCCGAACTGCCAAGCCAGGTCCTCCCTGGACTGGAACCAAGCATCCTAGGACCGGTTGAGGGGTTTCACCCCTCTTCAGCCATAATAGCTTGATTCCAGTGGCATGGAGAGCACGGGACTCACGTCTGAGCATACCCATCCCACTCAGGGTGACAAATGCAAAAACAACAGTTGATGGACAGAATGCAGAACAATGTCATACATTCACCCAGTACAGAGATCTGGGCCTAAATCCATCATTTTTTTGCTCACCATGGCATTCCAGTTTGAACGCAGCCATATGCAGATCAGTCTTGACCCTGTGCCTCATGGGAACAGTCCAGCCGGTACTGCCAAGCCGGGTCCTCCCTGGACTGGAACCAAGCATCCTAGGACCGGTTTCGGGGTTTTACCCCTCTTCAGCCAGGATAGCTTAATTCCAGTGGCATGGAGAGCACAGACCACACCTCTGAGCATACCCGTCCCACTCGGGGTGACAAATGCAAAAACAACAGTTGATGCACAGAATGCAGAACAATGTCATACATTCACCCAGTACAGAGATCTGGGCCTAAATCCATCGTTTTTTTGCTCACCATGCCATTCCAGTTTGAACCCAGCCATATGCAGATCAGTCTTGACCCTGTGCCTCATGGGAACAGTCCAGCCCGAACTGCCAAGCCAGGTCCTCCCTGGACTGGAACCAAGCATCCTAGGACCGGTTTCGGGGTTTCACCCCTCTTCAACCAGGATAGCTTGATTCCAGTGGCATGGAGGGCACGGGACTCACGTCTGAGCATACCCGTCCCATTCGGGTGACAAATGCAAAAACAACAGTTGATGGACAGAATGCAGAACAATGTCATACATTCACCCCAGTACAGAGATCTGGGCCTAAATCCATCGTTTTTTTGCTCACCATCCCATTCCAGTTTGAACGCAGCCATATGCAAATCAGTCTTGACCCTGTGCCTCGAGGGAACAGACAGCCCGTACTGCCAAGCCGGGTCCTCCCTGGACTGGAACCAAGCATCCTAGGACCGGTTTCGGGGTTTTACCCCTCTTCAGCCAGGATAGCTTAATTCCAGTGGCATGGAGAGCACAGAACAAACCTCTGAGCATACCCGTCCCACTCGGGGTGACAAATGCTAAAACAACAGTTGATGGACAGAATGCAGAACAATGTTATACATTCACCCCAGTACAGAGATCTAGGCCTAAATCCATCGTTTTTTTGCTCACCATGCCATTCCTGTTTGAACCCAGCCATATGCAGATCAGTCTTGAACCTGTGCCTCATGGGAACAGTCCAGCCCGAACTGCCAAGCCAGGTCCTCCCTGGACTGGAACCAAGCATCCTAGGACCGGTTTTGGGGTTTCCCCCCCTCTTCAGCCAGGATAGCTTGATTCCAGTGGCATGGAGAGCACGGGACTCACGTCTGAGCATACCCGTCCCACTCGGGATGACAAATGCAAAAACAACAGTTGATGGACAGAATGCAGAAAAATGTCATACATTCACCCCAGTACAGAGATTTGGGCCTAAATCCATCGTTTTTTTGCTCACCATGCCATTCCAGTTTGAACCCAGCCATATGCAGATCAGTCCTGACCCTGTGCCTCATGGGAACAGTCCAGCCCGAACTGCCAAGCCAGGTCCTCCCTGGACTGGAACCAAGCATCCTAGGACCGGTTTCGGGGTTTCACCCCTCTTCAACCAGGATAGCTTGATTCCAGTGGCATGGAGGGCACGGGACTCACGTCTGAGCATACCCGTCCCATTCGGGTGACAAATGCAAAAACAACAGTTGATGGACAGAATGCAGAACAATGTCATACATTCACCCCAGTACAGAGATCTGGACCTAAATCCATCGTTTTTTTGCTCACCATGCCATTCCAGTTTGAACCCAGCTATATGCAGATCAGTCTTTACCCTGTGCCTCATGGAAACAGTCCAGTCCGAACTGCCAAGCCAGGTCCTCCCTGGACTGGAACCAATCATCCTAGGACCGGTTTCGGGGTTTCACCCCTCTTCAGCCAGGATAGCTTGATTCCAGTGGCATGGAGAGCACAGGACTCACGTCTGAGCATACCCGTCCCACTCGGGGTGACAAATGCAAAAACAACAGTTGATGCACAGAATGCAGAACAATGTCATACATTCACCCCAGTACAGAGATCTGGGCCTAAATCCATCATTTTTTTGCTCACCATGCCATTCCAGTTTGAACCCAGCCATATGCAGATCAGTCTTGAACCTGTGCCTCATGGGAACAGTCCAGCCCGAACTGCCAAGCCAGGTCCTCCCTGGACTGGAACCAAGCATCCTAGGACCGGTTTCGGGGTTTCACCCCTCTTCAGCCAGGATAGCTTAATTCCAGTGGCATGGAGAGCTCAGAACTCACGTCTGAGCATACTTGTCCCACTTGGGGTGACAAATGCAAAAACAACAGTTGATGGACAGAATGCAGAACAATGTCATACATTCACCCCAGTATAGAGATCTGAGCCTAAATCCATCGTTTTTTTGCTCACCATGCCATTCCAGTTTGAACCCAGCCATATGCAGATCAGTCTTTACCCTGTGTCTCATGGGAACAGCCCCGCCCGAACTACCAAGCCAGGTCCTCCCTGGACTGGAACCAAGCATCCTAGGACCGGTTTAGGGGTTTCACCCCTCTTCAGCCAGGATAGCTTGGTTCCAATGGCATGGAGAGCACGGGACTCACGTCTAAGCATACCCGTCCCACTCAGGGTGACAAATGCAAAAACAACAGTTGATGGACAGAATGCAGAACAATGACATACATTTACCCCAGTACAGAGATCTGGGCCTAAATCCATCATTTTTTTGCTCACCATGCCATTTCAGTTTGAACCCAGCCATATGCAGATCAGTCTTGACCCTGTGCCTCATGGGAACAGTCCAGCCCGAACTGCCAAACCGGGTCCTCCCTGGACTGGAACCAAGCATCCTTGGACCGTTTTCAGGGTTTCACCCCTCTTCAGCCAGGATAGCTTGATTCCAGTGGCATGGAGAGCATGGGACTCACGTCTGAGCATACCCGTCCAACTCGAGGTGACAAATCCAAAAACAACAGTTGATAGACAGAATGCAGAACAATGTCATACATTCACCCCAGTACAGAGATCTGGGCCTAAATCCATCGTTTATTTGCTCACCATTCCATTCCAGTTTGAACCCAGCCATATGCAGATCAGTCTTGACCCTGTGCCTCATGGGAACAGTCCAGCCCGAACTGCCAAGCCAGGTCCTCCCTGGACTGGAACCAAGCATCCTAGGACCGGTTTAGGGGTTTCACCCCTCTTCAGCCAGGATAGCTTGGTTCCAGTGGCATGGAGAGCACAGGACTCACGTCTGAGCATACCCGTCCCACTCGGGATGACAAATGCAAAAACAACAGTTGATGGACAGAATGCAGAACAATGTCATACATTCACCCCAGTACAGAGATCTAGGCCTAAATCCATCGTTTTTTTTGCTCACCATGCCATTCCTGTTTGAACCCAGCCATATGCAGATCAGTCTTGAACCTGTGCCTCATGAGAACAGTCCAGCCCGAACTGCCAAGCCAGGTCCTCCCTGGACTGGAACCAAGCATCCTAGGACCGGTTTCGGGGTTTCCCCCCTCTTCAGCCAGGATAGCTTGATTCCAGTGGCATGGAGAGCACGGGACTCACGTCCGAGCATACCCGTCCCATTCGGGTGACAAATGCAAAAACAACAGTTGATGCACAGAATGCAGAACAATGTCATACATTCACCCCAGTACAGAGATCTGGGCCTAAATCCATCGTTTTTTGCTCACCATGCCATTCCAGTTTGAACCCAGCTATATGCAGATCAGTCTTTACCCTGTGCCTCATGGGAACAGTCCAGTCCGAACTGCCAAGCCAGGTCCTCCCTGGACTGGAACCAAGCATCCTAGGACCGGTTTCAGGGTTTCACCCCTCTTCAGCCAGGATAGCTTGATTCCAGTGGCATGGAGAGCACGGGACTCACTTCTGAGCATACCCGTCCCACTCGGGGTGACAAATGCAAAAACAACAGTTGATGCACAGAATGCAGAACAATGTCATACATTCACCCCAGTACAGAGATCTGGGCTTAAATCCATCGTTTTTTTGCTCACCATGCCATTCCAGTTTGAACCCAGCCACATGCAGATCAGTCTTGACCCTGTGCCTCATGGGAACAGTCCAGCCCAAACTGCCAAGCCGGGTCCTCCCTGGACTGGAACCAAGCATCCTAGGACTGGTTTCGGGGTTTCACCCCTCTTCAGCCAGGATAGCTTAATTCCAGTGGCATGGAGAGCACAGAACTCACCTCTGAGCATACCCGTCCCACTCGGGGTGACAAATGCAAAAACAACAGTTGATGGACAGAATGCAGAACAATGTCATACATTCAGCCCAGTACAGAGATCTGGGCCTAAATCAATCGTTTGTTTGCTCACCATGCCATTCCAGTTTGAACCCAGCTATATGCAGATCAGTCTTTACCCTGTGCCTCATGGGAACTGTCCAGCCCGAACTGCCAAGCCAGGTCCTCCCTGGACTGGAACCAAGCATCCTAGGACCGGTTGAGGGGTTTCACCCCTCTTCAGCCATAATAGCTTGATTCCAGTGGCATGGAGAGCACGGGACTCACGTCTGAGCATACCCATCCCACTCAGGGTGACAAATGCAAAAACAACAGTTGATGGACAGAATGCAGAACAATGTCATACATTCACCCAGTACAGAGATCTGGGCCTAAATCCATCATTTTTTTGCTCACCATGGCATTCCAGTTTGAACGCAGCCATATGCAGATCAGTCTTGACCCTGTGCCTCATGGGAACAGTCCAGCCGGTACTGCCAAGCCGGGTCCTCCCTGGACTGGAACCAAGCATCCTAGGACCGGTTTCGGGGTTTTACCCCTCTTCAGCCAGGATAGCTTAATTCCAGTGGCATGGAGAGCACAGAACACACCTCTGAGCATACCCGTCCCACTCGGGGTGACAAATGCAAAAACAACAGTTGATGCACAGAATGCAGAACAATGTCATACATTCACCCAGTACAGAGATCTGGGCCTAAATCCATCGTTTTTTTGCTCACCATGCCATTCCAGTTTGAACCCAGCCATATGCAGATCAGTCTTGACCCTGTGCCTCATGGGAACAGTCCAGCCCGAACTGCCAAGCCAGGTCCTCCCTGGACTGGAACCAAGCATCCTAGGACCGGTTTCGGGGTTTCACCCCTCTTCAACCAGGATAGCTTGATTCCAGTGGCATGGAGGGCACGGGACTCACGTCTGAGCATACCCGTCCCATTCGGGTGACAAATGCAAAAACAACAGTTGATGGACAGAATGCAGAACAATGTCATACATTCACCCCAGTACAGAGATCTGGGCCTAAATCCATCGTTTTTTTGCTCACCATCCCATTCCAGTTTGAACGCAGCCATATGCAAATCAGTCTTGACCCTGTGCCTCGAGGGAACAGACAGCCCGTACTGCCAAGCCGGGTCCTCCCTGGACTGGAACCAAGCATCCTAGGACCGGTTTCGGGGTTTTACCCCTCTTCAGCCAGGATAGCTTAATTCCAGTGGCATGGAGAGCACAGAACAAACCTCTGAGCATACCCGTCCCACTCGGGGTGACAAATGCTAAAACAACAGTTGATGGACAGAATGCAGAACAATGTTATACATTCACCCCAGTACAGAGATCTAGGCCTAAATCCATCGTTTTTTTGCTCACCATGCCATTCCTGTTTGAACCCAGCCATATGCAGATCAGTCTTGAACCTGTGCCTCATGGGAACAGTCCAGCCCGAACTGCCAAGCCAGGTCCTCCCTGGACTGGAACCAAGCATCCTAGGACCGGTTTTGGGGTTTCCCCCCCTCTTCAGCCAGGATAGCTTGATTCCAGTGGCATGGAGAGCACGGGACTCACGTCTGAGCATACCCGTCCCACTCGGGATGACAAATGCAAAAACAACAGTTGATGGACAGAATGCAGAAAAATGTCATACATTCACCCCAGTACAGAGATTTGGGCCTAAATCCATCGTTTTTTTGCTCACCATGCCATTCCAGTTTGAACCCAGCCATATGCAGATCAGTCCTGACCCTGTGCCTCATGGGAACAGTCCAGCCCGAACTGCCAAGCCAGGTCCTCCCTGGACTGGAACCAAGCATCCTAGGACCGGTTTCGGGGTTTCACCCCTCTTCAACCAGGATAGCTTGATTCCAGTGGCATGGAGGGCACGGGACTCACGTCTGAGCATACCCGTCCCATTCGGGTGACAAATGCAAAAACAACAGTTGATGGACAGAATGCAGAACAATGTCATACATTCACCCCAGTACAGAGATCTGGACCTAAATCCATCGTTTTTTTGCTCACCATGCCATTCCAGTTTGAACCCAGCTATATGCAGATCAGTCTTTACCCTGTGCCTCATGGAAACAGTCCAGTCCGAACTGCCAAGCCAGGTCCTCCCTGGACTGGAACCAATCATCCTAGGACCGGTTTTGGGGTTTCACCCCTCTTCAGCCAGGATAGCTTGATTCCAGTGGCATGGAGAGCACAGGACTCACGTCTGAGCATACCCGTCCCACTCGGGGTGACAAATGCAAAAACAACAGTTGATGCACAGAATGCAGAACAATGTCATACATTCACCCCAGTACAGAGATCTGGGCCTAAATCCATCATTTTTTTGCTCACCATGCCATTCCAGTTTGAACCCAGCCATATGCAGATCAGTCTTGAACCTGTGCCTCATGGGAACAGTCCAGCCCGAACTGCCAAGCCAGGTCCTCCCTGGACTGGAACCAAGCATCCTAGGACCGGTTTCGGGGTTTCACCCCTCTTCAGCCAGGATAGCTTAATTCCAGTGGCATGGAGAGCACAGAACTCACGTCTGAGCATACTTGTCCCACTTGGGGTGACAAATGCAAAAACAACAGTTGATGGACAGAATGCAGAACAATGTCATACATTCACCCCAGTATAGAGATCTGAGCCTAAATCCATCGTTTTTTTGCTCACCATGCCATTCCAGTTTGAACCCAGCCATATGCAGATCAGTCTTTACCCTGTGTCTCATGGGAACAGCCCCGCCCGAACTACCAAGCCAGGTCCTCCCTGGACTGGAACCAAGCATCCTAGGACCGGTTTAGGGGTTTCACCCCTCTTCAGCCAGGATAGCTTGGTTCCAATGGCATGGAGAGCACGGGACTCACGTCTAAGCATACCCGTCCCACTCAGGGTGACAAATGCAAAAACAACAGTTGATGGACAGAATGCAGAACAATGACATACATTTACCCCAGTACAGAGATCTGGGCCTAAATCTATCATTTTTTTGCTCACCATGCCATTTCAGTTTGAACCCAGCCATATGCAGATCAGTCTTGACCCTGTGCCTCATGGGAACAGTCCAGCCCGAACTGCCAAACCGGGTCCTCCCTGGACTGGAACCAAGCATCCTTGGACCGTTTTCAGGGTTTCACCCCTCTTCAGCCAGGATAGCTTGATTCCAGTGGCATGGAGAGCATGGGACTCACGTCTGAGCATACCCGTCCAACTCGAGGTGACAAATGCAAAAACAACAGTTGATAGACAGAATGCAGAACAATGTCATACATTCACCCCAGTACAGAGATCTGGGCCTAAATCCATCGTTTATTTGCTCACCATTCCATTCCAGTTTGAACCCAGCCATATGCAGATCAGTCTTGACCCTGTGCCTCATGGGAACAGTCCAGCCCGAACTGCCAAGCCAGGTCCTCCCTGGACTGGAACCAAGCATCCTAGGACCGGTTTAGGGGTTTCACCCCTCTTCAGCCAGGATAGCTTGGTTCCAGTGGCATGGAGAGCACAGGACTCACGTCTGAGCATACCCGTCCCACTCGGGATGACAAATGCAAAAACAACAGTTGATGGACAGAATGCAGAACAATGTCATACATTCACCCCAGTACAGAGATCTAGGCCTAAATCCATCGTTTTTTTTGCTCACCATGCCATTCCTGTTTGAACCCAGCCATATGCAGATCAGTCTTGAACCTGTGCCTCATGAGAACAGTCCAGCCCGAACTGCCAAGCCAGGTCCTCCCTGGACTGGAACCAAGCATCCTAGGACCGGTTTCGGGGTTTCCCCCCTCTTCAGCCAGGATAGCTTGATTCCAGTGGCATGGAGAGCACGGGACTCACGTCCGAGCATACCCGTCCCATTCGGGTGACAAATGCAAAAACAACAGTTGATGCACAGAATGCAGAACAATGTCATACATTCACCCCAGTACAGAGATCTGGGCCTAAATCCATCGTTTTTTGCTCACCATGCCATTCCAGTTTGAACCCAGCTATATGCAGATCAGTCTTTACCCTGTGCCTCATGGGAACAGTCCAGTCCGAACTGCCAAGCCAGGTCCTCCCTGGACTGGAACCAAGCATCCTAGGACCGGTTTCAGGGTTTCACCCCTCTTCAGCCAGGATAGCTTGATTCCAGTGGCATGGAGAGCACGGGACTCACTTCTGAGCATACCCGTCCCACTCGGGGTGACAAATGCAAAAACAACAGTTGATGCACAGAATGCAGAACAATGTCATACATTCACCCCAGTACAGAGATCTGGGCTTAAATCCATCGTTTTTTTGCTCACCATGCCATTCCAGTTTGAACCCAGCCACATGCAGATCAGTCTTGACCCTGTGCCTCATGGGAACAGTCCAGCCCAAACTGCCAAGCCGGGTCCTCCCTGGACTGGAACCAAGCATCCTAGGACTGGTTTCGGGGTTTCACCCCTCTTCAGCCAGGATAGGTTAATTCCAGTGGCATGGAGAGCACAGAACTCACCTCTGAGCATACCCGTCCCACTCGGGGTGACAAATGCAAAAACAACAGTTGATGGACAGAATGCAGAACAATGTCATACATTCAGCCCAGTACAGAGATCTGGGCCTAAATCAATCGTTTGTTTGCTCACCATGCCATTCCAGTTTGAACCCAGCTATATGCAGATCAGTCTTTACCCTGTGCCTCATGGGAACTGTCCAGCCCGAACTGCCAAGCCAGGTCCTCCCTGGACTGGAACCAAGCATCCTAGGACCGGTTGAGGGGTTTCACCCCTCTTCAGCCATAATAGCTTGATTCCAGTGGCATGGAGAGCACGGGACTCACGTCTGAGCATACCCATCCCACTCAGGGTGACAAATGCAAAAACAACAGTTGATGGACAGAATGCAGAACAATGTCATACATTCACCCAGTACAGAGATCTGGGCCTAAATCCATCATTTTTTTGCTCACCATGGCATTCCAGTTTGAACGCAGCCATATGCAGATCAGTCTTGACCCTGTGCCTCATGGGAACAGTCCAGCCGGTACTGCCAAGCCGGGTCCTCCCTGGACTGGAACCAAGCATCCTAGGACCGGTTTCGGGGTTTTACCCCTCTTCAGCCAGGATAGCTTAATTCCAGTGGCATGGAGAGCACAGAACACACCTCTGAGCATACCCGTCCCACTCGGGGTGACAAATGCAAAAACAACAGTTGATGCACAGAATGCAGAACAATGTCATACATTCACCCAGTACAGAGATCTGGGCCTAAATCCATCGTTTTTTTGCTCACCATGCCATTCCAGTTTGAACCCAGCCATATGCAGATCAGTCTTGACCCTGTGCCTCATGGGAACAGTCCAGCCCGAACTGCCAAGCCAGGTCCTCCCTGGACTGGAACCAAGCATCCTAGGACCGGTTTCGGGGTTTCACCCCTCTTCAACCAGGATAGCTTGATTCCAGTGGCATGGAGGGCACGGGACTCACGTCTGAGCATACCCGTCCCATTCGGGTGACAAATGCAAAAACAACAGTTGATGGACAGAATGCAGAACAATGTCATACATTCACCCCAGTACAGAGATCTGGGCCTAAATCCATCGTTTTTTTGCTCACCATCCCATTCCAGTTTGAACGCAGCCATATGCAAATCAGTCTTGACCCTGTGCCTCGAGGGAACAGACAGCCCGTACTGCCAAGCCGGGTCCTCCCTGGACTGGAACCAAGCATCCTAGGACCGGTTTCGGGGTTTTACCCCTCTTCAGCCAGGATAGCTTAATTCCAGTGGCATGGAGAGCACAGAACAAACCTCTGAGCATACCCGTCCCACTCGGGGTGACAAATGCTAAAACAACAGTTGATGGACAGAATGCAGAACAATGTTATACATTCACCCCAGTACAGAGATCTAGGCCTAAATCCATCGTTTTTTTGCTCACCATGCCATTCCTGTTTGAACCCAGCCATATGCAGATCAGTCTTGAACCTGTGCCTCATGGGAACAGTCCAGCCCGAACTGCCAAGCCAGGTCCTCCCTGGACTGGAACCAAGCATCCTAGGACCGGTTTTGGGGTTTCCCCCCCTCTTCAGCCAGGATAGCTTGATTCCAGTGGCATGGAGAGCACGGGACTCACGTCTGAGCATACCCGTCCCACTCGGGATGACAAATGCAAAAACAACAGTTGATGGACAGAATGCAGAAAAATGTCATACATTCACCCCAGTACAGAGATTTGGGCCTAAATCCATCGTTTTTTTGCTCACCATGCCATTCCAGTTTGAACCCAGCCATATGCAGATCAGTCCTGACCCTGTGCCTCATGGGAACAGTCCAGCCCGAACTGCCAAGCCAGGTCCTCCCTGGACTGGAACCAAGCATCCTAGGACCGGTTTCGGGGTTTCACCCCTCTTCAACCAGGATAGCTTGATTCCAGTGGCATGGAGGGCACGGGACTCACGTCTGAGCATACCCGTCCCATTCGGGTGACAAATGCAAAAACAACAGTTGATGGACAGAATGCAGAACAATGTCATACATTCACCCCAGTATAGAGATCTGAGCCTAAATCCATCGTTTTTTTGCTCACCATGCCATTCCAGTTTGAACCCAGCCATATGCAGATCAGTCTTTACCCTGTGTCTCATGGGAACAGCCCCGCCCGAACTACCAAGCCAGGTCCTCCCTGGACTGGAACCAAGCATCCTAGGACCGGTTTAGGGGTTTCACCCCTCTTCAGCCAGGATAGCTTGGTTCCAATGGCATGGAGAGCACGGGACTCACGTCTAAGCATACCCGTCCCACTCAGGGTGACAAATGCAAAAACAACAGTTGATGGACAGAATGCAGAACAATGACATACATTTACCCCAGTACAGAGATCTGGGCCTAAATCTATCATTTTTTTGCTCACCATGCCATTTCAGTTTGAACCCAGCCATATGCAGATCAGTCTTGACCCTGTGCCTCATGGGAACAGTCCAGCCCGAACTGCCAAACCGGGTCCTCCCTGGACTGGAACCAAGCATCCTTGGACCGTTTTCAGGGTTTCACCCCTCTTCAGCCAGGATAGCTTGATTCCAGTGGCATGGAGAGCATGGGACTCACGTCTGAGCATACCCGTCCAACTCGAGGTGACAAATGCAAAAACAACAGTTGATAGACAGAATGCAGAACAATGTCATACATTCACCCCAGTACAGAGATCTGGGCCTAAATCCATCGTTTATTTGCTCACCATTCCATTCCAGTTTGAACCCAGCCATATGCAGATCAGTCTTGACCCTGTGCCTCATGGGAACAGTCCAGCCCGAACTGCCAAGCCAGGTCCTCCCTGGACTGGAACCAAGCATCCTAGGACCGGTTTAGGGGTTTCACCCCTCTTCAGCCAGGATAACTTGGTTCCAGTGGCATGGAGAGCACAGGACTCACGTCTGAGCATACCCGTCCCACTCGGGATGACAAATGCAAAAACAACAGTTGATGGACAGAATGCAGAACAATGTCATACATTCACCCCAGTACAGAGATCTAGGCCTAAATCCATCGTTTTTTTTGCTCACCATGCCATTCCTGTTTGAACCCAGCCATATGCAGATCAGTCTTGAACCTGTGCCTCATGAGAACAGTCCAGCCCGAACTGCCAAGCCAGGTCCTCCCTGGACTGGAACCAAGCATCCTAGGACCGGTTTCGGGGTTTCCCCCCTCTTCAGCCAGGATAGCTTGATTCCAGTGGCATGGAGAGCACGGGACTCACGTCCGAGCATACCCGTCCCATTCGGGTGACAAATGCAAAAACAACAGTTGATGCACAGAATGCAGAACAATGTCATACATTCACCCCAGTACAGAGATCTGGGCCTAAATCCATCGTTTTTTGCTCACCATGCCATTCCAGTTTGAACCCAGCTATATGCAGATCAGTCTTTACCCTGTGCCTCATGGGAACAGTCCAGTCCGAACTGCCAAGCCAGGTCCTCCCTGGACTGGAACCAAGCATCCTAGGACCGGTTTCAGGGTTTCACCCCTCTTCAGCCAGGATAGCTTGATTCCAGTGGCATGGAGAGCACGGGACTCACTTCTGAGCATACCCGTCCCACTCGGGGTGACAAATGCAAAAACAACAGTTGATGCACAGAATGCAGAACAATGTCATACATTCACCCCAGTACAGAGATCTGGGCTTAAATCCATCGTTTTTTTGCTCACCATGCCATTCCAGTTTGAACCCAGCCACATGCAGATCAGTCTTGACCCTGTGCCTCATGGGAACAGTCCAGCCCAAACTGCCAAGCCGGGTCCTCCCTGGACTGGAACCAAGCATCCTAGGACTGGTTTCGGGGTTTCACCCCTCTTCAGCCAGGATAGCTTAATTCCAGTGGCATGGAGAGCACAGAACTCACCTCTGAGCATACCCGTCCCACTCGGGGTGACAAATGCAAAAACAACAGTTGATGGACAGAATGCAGAACAATGTCATACATTCAGCCCAGTACAGAGATCTGGGCCTAAATCAATCGTTTGTTTGCTCACCATGCCATTCCAGTTTGAACCCAGCTATATGCAGATCAGTCTTTACCCTGTGCCTCATGGGAACTGTCCAGCCCGAACTGCCAAGCCAGGTCCTCCCTGGACTGGAACCAAGCATCCTAGGACCGGTTGAGGGGTTTCACCCCTCTTCAGCCATAATAGCTTGATTCCAGTGGCATGGAGAGCACGGGACTCACGTCTGAGCATACCCATCCCACTCAGGGTGACAAATGCAAAAACAACAGTTGATGGACAGAATGCAGAACAATGTCATACATTCACCCAGTACAGAGATCTGGGCCTAAATCCATCATTTTTTTGCTCACCATGGCATTCCAGTTTGAACGCAGCCATATGCAGATCAGTCTTGACCCTGTGCCTCATGGGAACAGTCCAGCCGGTACTGCCAAGCCGGGTCCTCCCTGGACTGGAACCAAGCATCCTAGGACCGGTTTCGGGGTTTTACCCCTCTTCAGCCAGGATAGCTTGATTCCAGTGGCATGGAGGGCACGGGACTCACGTCTGAGCATACCCGTCCCATTCGGGTGACAAATGCAAAAACAACAGTTGATGGACAGAATGCAGAACAATGTCATACATTCACCCCAGTACAGAGATCTGGACCTAAATCCATCGTTGTTTTGCTCACCATGCCATTCCAGTTTGAACCCAGCTATATGCAGATCAGTCTTTACCCTGTGCCTCATGGGAACAGTCCAGTCCGAACTGCCAAGCCAGGTCCTCCCTGGACTGGAACCAATCATCCTAGGACTGGTTTCGGGGTTTCACCCCTCTTCAGCCAGGATAGCTTGGTTCCAGTGGCATGGAGAGCACGGGACTCACGTCTGAGCATACCCGTCCCACTCAGGGTGACAAATGCAAAAACAACAGTTGATGGACACAATGCAGAACAATGTCATACATTCAACCCAATACAGAGATCTGGGCCTAAATCAATCGTTTTTTTGCTCACCATGCCATTCCAATTTGAACCCAGCCATATGCAGATCAGTCTTGACCCTGTGCCTCATGGGAACAGTCCAGCCCGAACTGCCAAGGCAGGTCCTCCCTGGACTGGAACCAAGCATCTTAGGACCGGTTTCGGGGTTTCACCCCTCTTCAGCCAGGATAGCTTAATTCCAGTGGCATGGAGAGCACAGAACTCACCTCTGAGCATACCCGTCCCACTCGGGGTGACAAATGCAAAAACAACAGTTGATGGACAGAATGCAGAACAATGTCATACATTCAGCCCAGTACAGAGATCTGGGCCTAAATCAATCGTTTGTTTGCTCACCATGCCATTCCAGTTTGAACCCAGCCATATGCAGATCTGTCTTGACCCTGTGCCTCATGGGAACAGTCCAGCCCGAACTGCCAAGCCAGGTCCTCCCTGGACTGGAACCAAGCATCCTAGGACCGGTTTTGGGGTTTCCCCCCTCTTCAGCCAGGATAGCTTGATTCCAGTGGCATGGAGAGCACGGGACTCACGTCTGAGCATACCCGTCCCACTCGAGGTGACAAATGCAAAAACAACAGTTGATGGACAGAATGCAGAACAATGTCATACATTCACCCCAGTACAGAGATCTGGGCCTAAATCCATTTTTTTTTGCTCACCATGCCATTCCAGTTTGAACCCAGCTATATGCAGATCAGTCTTTACCCTGTGCCTCATGGGAACAGTCCAGCCCGAACTGCCAAGCCAGGTCCTCCCTGGACTGGAACCAAGCATCCTAGGACCGGTTGAGGGGTTTCACCCCTCTTCAGCCATGATAGCTTGATTCCAGTGGCATGGAGAGCACGGGACTCACGTCTGAGCATACCCATCCCACTCAGGGTGACAAATGCAAAAACAACAGTTGATGGACAGAATGCAGAACAATGTCATACATTCACCCAGTACAGAGATCTGGGCCTAAATCCATCATTTTTTTGCTCACCATGGCATTCCAGTTTGAACGCAGCCATATGCAGATCAGTCTTGACCCTGTGCCTCATGGGAACAGTCCAGCCCGTACTGCCAAGCCGGGTCCTCCCTGGACTGGAACCAAGCATCCTAGGACCGGTTTCGGGGTTTTACCCCTCTTCAGCCAGGATAGCTTAATTCCAGTGGCATGGAGAGCACAGAACACACCTCTGAGCATACCCGTCCCACTCGGGGTGACAAATGCAAAAACAACAGTTGATGCACAGAATGCAGAACAATGTCATACATTCACCCAGTACAGAGATCTGGGCCTAAATCCATCGTTTTTTTGCTCACCATGCCATTCCAGTTTGAACCCAGCCATATGCAGATCAGTCTTGACCCTGTGCCTCATGGGAACAGTCCAGCCCGAACTGCCAAGCCAGGTCCTCCCTGGACTGGAACCAAGCATCCTAGGACCGGTTTCGGGGTTTCACCCCTCTTCAACCAGGATAGCTTGATTCCAGTGGCATGGAGGGCACGGGACTCACGTCTGAGCATACCCGTCCCATTCGGGTGACAAATGCAAAAACAACAGTTGATGGACAGAATGCAGAACAATGTCATACATTCACCCCAGTACAGAGATCTGGACCTAAATCCATCGTTTTTTTGCTCACCATGCCATTCCAGTTTGAACCCAGCTATATGCAGATCAGTCTTTACCCTGTGCCTCATGGGAACAGTCCAGTCCGAACTGCCAAGCCAGGTCCTCCCTGGACTGGAACCAATCATCCTAGGACTGGTTTCGGGGTTTCACCCCTCTTCAGCCAGGATAGCTTGGTTCCAGTGGCATGGAGAGCACGGGACTCACGTCTGAGCATACCCGTCCCACTCAGGGTGACAAATGCAAAAACAACAGTTGATGGACACAATGCAGAACAATGTCATACATTCAACCCAATACAGAGATCTGGGCCTAAATCAATCGTTTTTTTGCTCACCATGCCATTCCAATTTGAACCCAGCCATATGCAGATCAGTCTTTACCCTGTGCCTCATGGGAACAGTCCAGCCCGAACTGCCAAGGCAGGTCCTCCCTGGACTGGAACCAAGCATCTTAGGACCGGTTTCGGGGTTTCACCCCTCTTCAGCCAGGATAGCTTAATTCCAGTGGCATGGAGAGCACAGAACTCACCTCTGAGCATACCCGTCCCACTCGGGGTGACAAATGCAAAAACAACAGTTGATGGACAGAATGCAGAACAATGTCATACATTCAGCCCAGTACAGAGATCTGGGCCTAAATCAATCGTTTGTTTGCTCACCATGCCATTCCAGTTTGAACCCAGCCATATGCAGATCTGTCTTGACCCTGTGCCTCATGGGAACAGTCCAGCCCGAACTGCCAAGCCAGGTCCTCCCTGGACTGGAACCAAGCATCCTAGGACCGGTTTTGGGGTTTCCCCCCTCTTCAGCCAGGATAGCTTGATTCCAGTGGCATGGAGAGCACGGGACTCACGTCTGAGCATACCCGTCCCACTCGAGGTGACAAATGCAAAAACAACAGTTGATGGACAGAATGCAGAACAATGTCATACATTCACCCCAGTACAGAGATCTGGGCCTAAATCCATTTTTTTTTGCTCACCATGCCATTCCAGTTTGAACCCAGCTATATGCAGATCAGTCTTTACCCTGTGCCTCATGGGAACAGTCCAGCCCGAACTGCCAAGCCAGGTCCTCCCTGGACTGGAACCAAGCATCCTAGGACCGGTTGAGGGGTTTCACCCCTCTTCAGCCATGATAGCTTGATTCCAGTGGCATGGAGAGCACGGGACTCACGTCTGAGCATACCCATCCCACTCAGGGTGACAAATGCAAAAACAACAGTTGATGGACAGAATGCAGAACAATGTCATACATTCACCCAGTACAGAGATCTGGGCCTAAATCCATCATTTTTTTGCTCACCATGGCATTCCAGTTTGAACGCAGCCATATGCAGATCAGTCTTGACCCTGTGCCTCATGGGAACAGTCCAGCCCGTACTGCCAAGCCGGGTCCTCCCTGGACTGGAACCAAGCATCCTAGGACCGGTTTCGGGGTTTTACCCCTCTTCAGCCAGGATAGCTTAATTCCAGTGGCATGGAGAGCACAGAACACACCTCTGAGCATACCCGTCCCACTCGGGGTGACAAATGCAAAAACAACAGTTGATGCACAGAATGCAGAACAATGTCATACATTCACCCAGTACAGAGATCTGGGCCTAAATCCATCGTTTTTTTGCTCACCATGCCATTCCAGTTTGAACCCAGCCATATGCAGATCAGTCTTGACCCTGTGCCTCATGGGAACAGTCCAGCCCGAACTGCCAAGCCAGGTCCTCCCTGGACTGGAACCAAGCATCCTAGGACCGGTTTCGGGGTTTCACCCCTCTTCAACCAGGATAGCTTGATTCCAGTGGCATGGAGGGCACGGGACTCACGTCTGAGCATACCCGTCCCATTCGGGTGACAAATGCAAAAACAACAGTTGATGGACAGAATGCAGAACAATGTCATACATTCACCCCAGTACAGAGATCTGGACCTAAATCCATCGTTTTTTTGCTCACCATGCCATTCCAGTTTGAACCCAGCTATATGCAGATCAGTCTTTACCCTGTGCCTCATGGGAACAGTCCAGTCCGAACTGCCAAGCCAGGTCCTCCCTGGACTGGAACCAATCATCCTAGGACTGGTTTCGGGGTTTCACCCCTCTTCAGCCAGGATAGCTTGGTTCCAGTGGCATGGAGAGCACGGGACTCACGTCTGAGCATACCCGTCCCACTCAGGGTGACAAATGCAAAAACAACAGTTGATGGACACAATGCAGAACAATGTCATACATTCAACCCAATTAAGAGATCTGGGCCTAAATCAATCGTTTTTTTGCTCACCATGCCATTCCAATTTGAACCCAGCCATATGCAGATCAGTCTTTACCCTGTGCCTCATGGGAACAGTCCAGCCCGAACTGCCAAGGCAGGTCCTCCCTGGACTGGAACCAAGCATCTTAGGACCGGTTTCGGGGTTTCCCCCCTCTTCAGCCAGGATAGCTTGATTCCAGTGGCATGGAGAGCACGGGACTCACGTCTGAGCATACCCGTCCCACTCGAGGTGACAAATGGAAAAACAACAGTTGATGGACAGTATGCAGAACAATGTCATACATTCACCCCAGTACAGAGATCTGGGCCTAAATCCATCGTTTATTTGCTCACCATGCCATTCCAGTTTGAACCCAGCCATATGCAGATCAGTCTTGACCCTGTGCCTCATGGGAACAGTCCAGCCCGAACTGCCAAGCCAGGTCCTCCCTGGACTGGAACCAAGCATCCTAGGACCGGTTTAGGGGTTTCACCCCTCTTCAGCCAGTATAGCTTGATTCCAGTGGCATGGAGAGCACGGGACTCACGTCTGAGCATACCCGTCCCACTCAGGGTGACAAATGCAAAAACAACAGTTGATGGACAGAATGCAGAACAATGTCATACATTCACCCAGTACAGAGATCTGGGCCTAAATCCATCGTTTTTTTGCTCACCATGCCATTCCAGTTTGAACGCAGCCATATGCAGATCAGTCTTGACCCTGTGCCTCATGGGAACAGTCCAGCCCGTACTGCCAAGCCTGGTTCTCCCTGGACTGGAACCAAGCATCCTAGGACCGGTTTCGGGGTTTTACCCCTCTTCAGCCAGGATAGCTTAATTCCAGTGGCATGGAGAGCACAGAACACACCTCTGTGCATACCCGTCCCACTCGGGGTGACAAATGCAAAAACAACAGTTGATGGACAGAATGCAGAACAATGTCATACATTCACCCCAGTACAGAGATCTAGGCCTAAATCCATCGTTTTTTTGCTCACCATGCCATTCCTGTTTGAACCCAGCCATATGCAGATCAGTCTTGAACCTGTGCCTCATGGGAACAGTCCAGCCCGAACTGCCAAGCCAGGTCCTCCCTGGACTGGAACCAAGCATCCTAGGATCGGTTTCGGGGTTTCCCCCCTCTTCAGCCAGGATAGCTTGATTCCAGTGGCATGGAGAGCACGGGACTCACGTCTGAGCATACCCGTCCCACTCGAGGTGACAAATGCAAAAACAACAGTTGATGGACAGAATGCAGAACAATGTCATACATTCACCCCAGTACAGAGATCTGGGCCTAAATCCATTGTTTTTTTGCTCACCATGCCATTCCAGTTTGAACCCAGCTATATGCAGATCAGTCTTTACCCTGTGCCTCATGGGAACTGTCCAGCCCGAACTGCCAAGCCAGGTCCTCCCTGGACTGGAACCAAGCATCCTAGGACCGGTTGAGGGGTTTCACCCCTCTTCAGCCATGATAGCTTGATTCCAGTGGCATGGAGAGCACGGGACTCACGTCTGAGCATACCCATCCCACTCAGGGTGACAAATGCAAAAACAACAGTTGATGGACAGAATGCAGAACAATGTCATACATTCACCCAGTACAGAGATCTGGGCCTAAATCCATCATTTTTTTGCTCACCATGGCATTCCAGTTTGAACGCAGCCATATGCAGATCAGTCTTGACCCTGTGCCTCATGGGAACAGTCCAGCCGGTACTGCCAAGCCGGGTCCTCCCTGGACTGGAACCAAGCATCCTAGGACCGGTTTCGGGGTTTTACCCCTCTTCAGCCAGGATAGCTTAATTCCAGTGGCATGGAGAGCACAGAACACACCTCTGAGCATACCCGTCCCACTCGGGGTGACAAATGCAAAAACAACAGTTGATGCACAGAATGCAGAACAATGTCATACATTCACCCAGTACAGAGATCTGGGCCTAAATCCATTGTTTTTTTGCTCACCATGCCATTCCAGTTTGAACCCAGCCATATGCAGATCAGTCTTGACCCTGTGCCTCATGGGAACAGTCCAGCCCGAACTGCCAAGCCAGGTCCTCCCTGGACTGGAACCAAGCATCCTAGGACCGGTTTCGGGGTTTCACCCCTCTTCAACCAGGATAGCTTGATTCCAGTGGCATGGAGGGCACGGGACTCACGTCTGAGCATACCCGTCCCATTCGGGTGACAAATGCAAAAACAACAGTTGATGGACAGAATGCAGAACAATGTCATACATTCACCCCAGTACAGAGATCTGGACCTAAATCCATCGTTTTTTTGCTCACCATGCCATTCCAGTTTGAACCCAGCTATATGCAGATCAGTCTTTACCCTGTGCCTCATGGGAACAGTCCAGTCCGAACTGCCAAGCCAGGTCCTCCCTGGACTGGAACCAATCATCCTAGGACTGGTTTCGGGGTTTCACCCCTCTTCAGCCAGGATAGCTTGGTTCCAGTGGCATGGAGAGCACGGGACTCACGTCTGAGCATACCCGTCCCACTCAGGGTGACAAATGCAAAAACAACAGTTGATGGACACAATGCAGAACAATGTCATACATTCAACCCAATACAGAGATCTGGGCCTAAATCAATCGTTTTTTTGCTCACCATGCCATTCCAATTTGAACCCAGCCATATGCAGATCAGTCTTGACCCTGTGCCTCATGGGAACAGTCCAGCCCGAACTGCCAAGGCAGGTCCTCCCTGGACTGGAACCAAGCATCTTAGGACCGGTTTCGGGGTTTCACCCCTCTTCAGCCAGGATAGCTTAATTCCAGTGGCATGGAGAGCACAGAACTCACCTCTGAGCATACCCGTCCCACTCGGGGTGACAAATGCAAAAACAACAGTTGATGGACAGAATGCAGAACAATGTCATACATTCAGCCCAGTACAGAGATCTGGGCCTAAATCAATCGTTTGTTTGCTCACCATGCCATTCCAGTTTGAACCCAGCCATATGCAGATCTGTCTTGACCCTGTGCCTCATGGGAACAGTCCAGCCCGAACTGCCAAGCCAGGTCCTCCCTGGACTGGAACCAAGCATCCTAGGACCGGTTTTGGGGTTTCCCCCCTCTTCAGCCAGGATAGCTTGATTCCAGTGGCATGGAGAGCACGGGACTCACGTCTGAGCATACCCGTCCCACTCGAGGTGACAAATGCAAAAACAACAGTTGATGGACAGAATGCAGAACAATGTCATACATTCACCCCAGTACAGAGATCTGGGCCTAAATCCATTTTTTTTTGCTCACCATGCCATTCCAGTTTGAACCCAGCTATATGCAGATCAGTCTTTACCCTGTGCCTCATGGGAACAGTCCAGCCCGAACTGCCAAGCCAGGTCCTCCCTGGACTGGAACCAAGCATCCTAGGACCGGTTGAGGGGTTTCACCCCTCTTCAGCCATGATAGCTTGATTCCAGTGGCATGGAGAGCACGGGACTCACGTCTGAGCATACCCATCCCACTCAGGGTGACAAATGCAAAAACAACAGTTGATGGACAGAATGCAGAACAATGTCATACATTCACCCAGTACAGAGATCTGGGCCTAAATCCATCATTTTTTTGCTCACCATGGCATTCCAGTTTGAACGCAGCCATATGCAGATCAGTCTTGACCCTGTGCCTCATGGGAACAGTCCAGCCCGTACTGCCAAGCCGGGTCCTCCCTGGACTGGAACCAAGCATCCTAGGACCGGTTTCGGGGTTTTACCCCTCTTCAGCCAGGATAGCTTAATTCCAGTGGCATGGAGAGCACAGAACACACCTCTGAGCATACCCGTCCCACTCGGGGTGACAAATGCAAAAACAACAGTTGATGCACAGAATGCAGAACAATGTCATACATTCACCCAGTACAGAGATCTGGGCCTAAATCCATCGTTTTTTTGCTCACCATGCCATTCCAGTTTGAACCCAGCCATATGCAGATCAGTCTTGACCCTGTGCCTCATGGGAACAGTCCAGCCCGAACTGCCAAGCCAGGTCCTCCCTGGACTGGAACCAAGCATCCTAGGACCGGTTTCGGGGTTTCACCCCTCTTCAACCAGGATAGCTTGATTCCAGTGGCATGGAGGGCACGGGACTCACGTCTGAGCATACCCGTCCCATTCGGGTGACAAATGCAAAAACAACAGTTGATGGACAGAATGCAGAACAATGTCATACATTCACCCCAGTACAGAGATCTGGACCTAAATCCATCGTTTTTTTGCTCACCATGCCATTCCAGTTTGAACCCAGCTATATGCAGATCAGTCTTTACCCTGTGCCTCATGGGAACAGTCCAGTCCGAACTGCCAAGCCAGGTCCTCCCTGGACTGGAACCAATCATCCTAGGACTGGTTTCGGGGTTTCACCCCTCTTCAGCCAGGATAGCTTGGTTCCAGTGGCATGGAGAGCACGGGACTCACGTCTGAGCATACCCGTCCCACTCAGGGTGACAAATGCAAAAACAACAGTTGATGGACACAATGCAGAACAATGTCATACATTCAACCCAATACAGAGATCTGGGCCTAAATCAATCGTTTTTTTGCTCACCATGCCATTCCAATTTGAACCCAGCCATATGCAGATCAGTCTTGACCCTGTGCCTCATGGGAACAGTCCAGCCCGTACTGCCAAGCCTGGTTCTCCCTGGACTGGAACCAAGCATCCTAGGACCGGTTTCGGGGTTTTACCCCTCTTCAGCCAGGATAGCTTAATTCCAGTGGCATGGAGAGCACAGAACACACCTCTGTGCATACCCGTCCCACTCGGGGTGACAAATGCAAAAACAACAGTTGATGGACAGAATGCAGAACAATGTCATACATTCACCCCAGTACAGAGATCTAGGCCTAAATCCATCGTTTTTTTGCTCACCATGCCATTCCTGTTTGAACCCAGCCATATGCAGATCAGTCTTGAACCTGTGCCTCATGGGAACAGTCCAGCCCGAACTGCCAAGCCAGGTCCTCCCTGGACTGGAACCAAGCATCCTAGGACCGGTTTCGGGGTTTCCCCCCTCTTCAGCCAGGATAGCTTGATTCCAGTGGCATGGAGAGCACGGGACTCACGTCTGAGCATACCCGTCCCACTCGAGGTGACAAATGCAAAAACAACAGTTGATGGACAGAATGCAGAACAATGTCATACATTCACCCCAGTACAGAGATCTGGGCCTAAATCCATTGTTTTTTTGCTCACCATGCCATTCCAGTTTGAACCCAGCTATATGCAGATCAGTCTTTACCCTGTGCCTCATGGGAACTGTCCAGCCCGAACTGCCAAGCCAGGTCCTCCCTGGACTGGAACCAAGCATCCTAGGACCGGTTGAGGGGTTTCACCCCTCTTCAGCCATGATAGCTTGATTCCAGTGGCATGGAGAGCACGGGACTCACGTCTGAGCATACCCATCCCACTCAGGGTGACAAATGCAAAAACAACAGTTGATGGACAGAATGCAGAACAATGTCATACATTCACCCAGTACAGAGATCTGGGCCTAAATCCATCATTTTTTTGCTCACCATGGCATTCCAGTTTGAACGCAGCCATATGCAGATCAGTCTTGACCCTGTGCCTCATGGGAACAGTCCAGCCGGTACTGCCAAGCCGGGTCCTCCCTGGACTGGAACCAAGCATCCTAGGACCGGTTTCGGGGTTTTACCCCTCTTCAGCCAGGATAGCTTAATTCCAGTGGCATGGAGAGCACAGAACACACCTCTGAGCATACCCGTCCCACTCGGGGTGACAAATGCAAAAACAACAGTTGATGCACAGAATGCAGAACAATGTCATACATTCACCCAGTACAGAGATCTGGGCCTAAATCCATTGTTTTTTTGCTCACCATGCCATTCCAGTTTGAACCCAGCCATATGCAGATCAGTCTTGACCCTGTGCCTCATGGGAACAGTCCAGCCCGAACTGCCAAGCCAGGTCCTCCCTGGACTGGAACCAAGCATCCTAGGACCGGTTTCGGGGTTTCACCCCTCTTCAACCAGGATAGCTTGATTCCAGTGGCATGGAGGGCACGGGACTCACGTCTGAGCATACCCGTCCCATTCGGGTGACAAATGCAAAAACAACAGTTGATGGACAGAATGCAGAACAATGTCATACATTCACCCCAGTACAGAGATCTGGACCTAAATCCATCGTTTTTTTGCTCACCATGCCATTCCAGTTTGAACCCAGCTATATGCAGATCAGTCTTTACCCTGTGCCTCATGGGAACAGTCCAGTCCGAACTGCCAAGCCAGGTCCTCCCTGGACTGGAACCAATCATCCTAGGACTGGTTTCGGGGTTTCACCCCTCTTCAGCCAGGATAGCTTGGTTCCAGTGGCATGGAGAGCACGGGACTCACGTCTGAGCATACCCGTCCCACTCAGGGTGACAAATGCAAAAACAACAGTTGATGGACACAATGCAGAACAATGTCATACATTCAACCCAATACAGAGATCTGGGCCTAAATCAATCGTTTTTTTGCTCACCATGCCATTCCAATTTGAACCCAGCCATATGCAGATCAGTCTTGACCCTGTGCCTCATGGGAACAGTCCAGCCCGAACTGCCAAGGCAGGTCCTCCCTGGACTGGAACCAAGCATCTTAGGACAGGTTTCGGGGTTTCACCCCTCTTCAGCCAGGATAGCTTAATTCCAGTGGCATGGAGAGCACAGAACTCACCTCTGAGCATACCCGTCCCACTCGGGGTGACAAATGCAAAAACAACAGTTGATGGACAGAATGCAGAACAATGTCATACATTCAGCCCAGTACAGAGATATGGGCCTAAATCAATCGTTTGTTTGCTCACCATGCCATTCCAGTTTGAACCCAGCCATATGCAGATCTGTCTTGACCCTGTGCCTCATGGGAACAGTCCAGCCCGAACTGCCAAGCCAGGTCCTCCCTGGACTGGAACCAAGCATCCTAGGACCGGTTTTGGGGTTTCCCCCCTCTTCAGCCAGGATAGCTTGATTCCAGTGGCATGGAGAGCACGGGACTCACGTCTGAGCATACCCGTCCCACTCGAGGTGACAAATGCAAAAACAACAGTTGATGGACAGAATGCAGAACAATGTCATACATTCACCCCAGTACAGAGATCTGGGCCTAAATCCATTGTTTTTTTGCTCACCATGCCATTCCAGTTTGAACCCAGCTATATGCAGATCAGTCTTTACCCTGTGCCTCATGGGAACTGTCCAGCCCGAACTGCCAAGCCAGGTCCTCCCTGGACTGGAACCAAGCATCCTAGGACCGGTTGAGGGGTTTCACCCCTCTTCAGCCATGATAGCTTGATTCCAGTGGCATGGAGAGCACGGGACTCACGTCTGAGCATACCCATCCCACTCAGGGTGACAAATGCAAAAACAACAGTTGATGGACAGAATGCAGAACAATGTCATACATTCACCCAGTACAGAGATCTGGGCCTAAATCCATCATTTTTTTGCTCACCATGGCATTCCAGTTTGAACGCAGCCATATGCAGATCAGTCTTGACCCTGTGCCTCATGGGAACAGTCCAGCCGGTACTGCCAAGCCGGGTCCTCCCTGGACTGGAACCAAGCATCCTAGGACCGGTTTCGGGGTTTTACCCCTCTTCAGCCAGGATAGCTTAATTCCAGTGGCATGGAGAGCACAGAACACACCTCTGAGCATACCCGTCCCACTCGGGGTGACAAATGCAAAAACAACAGTTGATGCACAGAATGCAGAACAATGTCATACATTCACCCAGTACAGAGATCTGGGCCTAAATCCATTGTTTTTTTGCTCACCATGCCATTCCAGTTTGAACCCAGCCATATGCAGATCAGTCTTGACCCTGTGCCTCATGGGAACAGTCCAGCCCGAACTGCCAAGCCAGGTCCTCCCTGGACTGGAACCAAGCATCCTAGGACCGGTTTCGGGGTTTCACCCCTCTTCAACCAGGATAGCTTGATTCCAGTGGCATGGAGGGCACGGGACTCACGTCTGAGCATACCCGTCCCATTCGGGTGACAAATGCAAAAACAACAGTTGATGGACAGAATGCAGAACAATGTCATACATTCACCCCAGTACAGAGATCTGGACCTAAATCCATCGTTTTTTTGCTCACCATGCCATTCCAGTTTGAACCCAGCTATATGCAGATCAGTCTTTACCCTGTGCCTCATGGGAACAGTCCAGTCCGAACTGCCAAGCCAGGTCCTCCCTGGACTGGAACCAATCATCCTAGGACTGGTTTCGGGGTTTCACCCCTCTTCAGCCAGGATAGCTTGGTTCCAGTGGCATGGAGAGCACGGGACTCACGTCTGAGCATACCCGTCCCACTCAGGGTGACAAATGCAAAAACAACAGTTGATGGACACAATGCAGAACAATGTCATACATTCAACCCAATACAGAGATCTGGGCCTAAATCAATCGTTTTTTTGCTCACCATGCCATTCCAATTTGAACCCAGCCATATGCAGATCAGTCTTGACCCTGTGCCTCATGGGAACAGTCCAGCCCGAACTGCCAAGGCAGGTCCTCCCTGGACTGGAACCAAGCATCTTAGGACCGGTTTCGGGGTTTCACCCCTCTTCAGCCAGGATAGCTTAATTCCAGTGGCATGGAGAGCACAGAACTCACCTCTGAGCATACCCGTCCCACTCGGGGTGACAAATGCAAAAACAACAGTTGATGGACAGAATGCAGAACAATGTCATACATTCAGCCCAGTACAGAGATATGGGCCTAAATCAATCGTTTGTTTGCTCACCATGCCATTCCAGTTTGAACCCAGCCATATGCAGATCTGTCTTGACCCTGTGCCTCATGGGGAACAGTCCAGCCCGAACTGCCAAGCCAGGTCCTCCCTGGACTGGAACCAAGCATCCTAGGACCGGTTTTGGGGTTTCCCCCCTCTTCAGCCAGGATAGCTTGATTCCAGTGGCATGGAGAGCACGGGACTCACGTCTGAGCATACCCGTCCCACTCGAGGTGACAAATGCAAAAACAACAGTTGATGGACAGAATGCAGAACAATGTCATACATTCACCCCAGTACAGAGATCTGGGCCTAAATCCATTTTTTTTTGCTCACCATGCCATTCCAGTTTGAACCCAGCTATATGCAGATCAGTCTTTACCCTGTGCCTCATGGGAACAGTCCAGCCCGAACTGCCAAGCCAGGTCCTCCCTGGACTGGAACCAAGCATCCTAGGACCGGTTGAGGGGTTTCACCCCTCTTCAGCCATGATAGCTTGATTCCAGTGGCATGGAGAGCACGGGACTCACGTCTGAGCATACCCATCCCACTCAGGGTGACAAATGCAAAAACAACAGTTGATGGACAGAATGCAGAACAATGTCATACATTCACCCAGTACAGAGATCTGGGCCTAAATCGATCATTTTTTTGCTCACCATGGCATTCCAGTTTGAACGCAGCCATATGCAGATCAGTCTTGACCCTGTGCCTCATGGGAACAGTCCAGCCCGTACTGCCAAGCCGGGTCCTCCCTGGACTGGAACCAAGCATCCTAGGACCGGTTTCGGGGTTTTACCCCTCTTCAGCCAGGATAGCTTAATTCCAGTGGCATGGAGAGCACAGAACACACCTCTGAGCATACCCGTCCCACTCGGGGTGACAAATGCAAAAACAACAGTTGATGCACAGAATGCAGAACAATGTCATACATTCACCCAGTACAGAGATCTGGGCCTAAATCCATCGTTTTTTTGCTCACCATGCCATTCCAGTTTGAACCCAGCCATATGCAGATCAGTCTTGACCCTGTGCCTCATGGGAACAGTCCAGCCCGAACTGCCAAGCCAGGTCCTCCCTGGACTGGAACCAAGCATCCTAGGACCGGTTTCGGGGTTTCACCCCTCTTCAACCAGGATAGCTTGATTCCAGTGGCATGGAGGGCACGGGACTCACGTCTGAGCATACCCGTCCCATTCGGGTGACAAATGCAAAAACAACAGTTGATGGACAGAATGCAGAACAATGTCATACATTCACCCCAGTACAGAGATCTGGACCTAAATCCATCGTTTTTTTGCTCACCATGCCATTCCAGTTTGAACCCAGCTATATGCAGATCAGTCTTTACCCTGTGCCTCATGGGAACAGTCCAGTCCGAACTGCCAAGCCAGGTCCTCCCTGGACTGGAACCAATCATCCTAGGACTGGTTTCGGGGTTTCACCCCTCTTCAGCCAGGATAGCTTGGTTCCAGTGGCATGGAGAGCACGGGACTCACGTCTGAGCATACCCGTCCCACTCAGGGTGACAAATGCAAAAACAACAGTTGATGGACACAATGCAGAACAATGTCATACATTCAACCCAATACAGAGATCTGGGCCTAAATCAATCGTTTTTTTGCTCACCATGCCATTCCAATTTGAACCCAGCCATATGCAGATCAGTCTTGACCCTGTGCCTCATGGGAACAGTCCAGCCCGAACTGCCAAGGCAGGTCCTCCCTGGACTGGAACCAAGCATCTTAGGACCGGTTTCGGGGTTTCCCCCCTCTTCAGCCAGGATAGCTTGATTCCAGTGGCATGGAGAGCACGGGACTCACGTCTGAGCATACCCGTCCCACTCGAGGTGACAAATGGAAAAACAACAGTTGATGGACAGTATGCAGAACAATGTCATACATTCACCCCAGTACAGAGATCTGGGCCTAAATCCATCGTTTATTTGCTCACCATGCCATTCCAGTTTGAACCCAGCCATATGCAGATCAGTCTTGACCCTGTGCCTCATGGGAACAGTCCAGCCCGAACTGCCAAGCCAGGTCCTCCATGGACTGGAACCAAGCATCCTAGGACCGGTTTAGGGGTTTCACCCCTCTTCAGCCAGTATAGCTTGATTCCAGTGGCATGGAGAGCACGGGACTCACGTCTGAGCATACCCGTCCCACTCAGGGTGACAAATGCAAAAACAACAGTTGATGGACAGAATGCAGAACAATGTCATACATTCACCCAGTACAGAGATCTGGGCCTAAATCCATCGTTTTTTTGCTCACCATGCCATTCCAGTTTGAACGCAGCCATATGCAGATCAGTCTTGACCCTGTGCCTCATGGGAACAGTCCAGCCCGTACTGCCAAGCCTGGTTCTCCCTGGACTGGAACCAAGCATCCTAGGACCGGTTTCGGGGTTTTACCCCTCTTCAGCCAGGATAGCTTAATTCCAGTGGCATGGAGAGCACAGAACACACCTCTGTGCATACCCGTCCCACTCGGGGTGACAAATGCAAAAACAACAGTTGATGGACAGAATGCAGAACAATGTCATACATTCACCCCAGTACAGAGATCTAGGCCTAAATCCATCGTTTTTTTGCTCACCATGCCATTCCAGTTTGAACCCAGCCATATGCAGATCAGTCTTGAACCTGTGCCTCATGGGAACAGTCCAGCCCGAACTGCCAAGCCAGGTCCTCCCTGGACTGGAACCAAGCATCCTAGGACCGGTTTCGGGGTTTCCCCCCTCTTCAGCCAGGATAGCTTGAGTCCAGTGGCATTGAGAGCACGGGACTCACGTCTGAGCATACCCGTCCCACTCGGGGTGACAAATGCAAAAACAACAGTTGATGGACAGAGTGCAGAACAATGTCATACATTCACCTCAGTACAGAGATCTCGGCCTAAATCCATCGTTTTTTTGCTTACCATGCCATTCCAGTTTGAACCCAGCCATAGGCAGAACAGTCTTGACCCTGTGCCTCATGGGAACAGTCCAGCCCGAACTGCCAAGACAGGTCCTCCCTGGACTGGAACCAAGCATCCTAGGACCGGTTTCAGGGTTTCACCCCTCTAGCTCTAGGCACCCCATTAAACACATAATATTGCTATGTTTTACTACTAAACAGGCAGTCAGAAGTGCAGTTACCTTGCAGACAACAGGGCCATGATTTGAATGGTGCCACAGATGCAGTGGCACCGGGACCAAACCTTTTCAGAATTCTTCTGAAAACCTAATATTGCTATATTTTACCACTATACAAGCAGTCACAATTGCAGTTACCTTATAGGTAAAAGGGGCTTCATTAGAATGGTGCAGCAAGTGCAGTGGCACTGGGGCCAAAAGCTCTAGGGACCCCACTACACACAGAATATTGCTTAATTTTACTACTAAACAGGCAGTCACAAGTGCTGTTATCTAGGAAGCACTAGGGTCATGATTTCAATGATGCTGCTGGTGCAGCGGCACAGGGGTCAAAAGTTGTAAAAAACAGCATAATATATTGCCTTTCTGTACACAAAAAAGTCATAATACTTTAACAGACTTTCTGTAACTTAGATTGTACAACTACTCCGCAAACTACAAATTACAACAAAAAACAGCTTATTATTAATCGCATGGGCGAAACCCAATGCATTTACGAATGCTTGTTGTTTTTATATATACATTGTCGATATGGTAAATTCCCTGTGTTCCACTAAACATCAAATATTGCAATATTTAACTACTAAACGTCCAGTCAGAAGTGCAGTTACCTTGCAGGGAGTAGGGCCGTGATTTTAGAAGTGCAGCAGGTGCAGTGACACCAGGGCCCAAAGCTCTAGGAACCCCGTCTAAACACCAAGTGTTGCAATATTTTACTACCAAACAGGCAGCCATAAATGCAGTTATCTTGCAGGCACTAGGGGCATGCTTTGAATGGTGCATCAGGTGCAGTGGCACTAGCCCAAAATTTGTTAGAACTTCTTTAAAAGCATAATATTGCTATTTCATCAATTAATTCTATTATTTCTTTCTCTCATTTCATTTTTTTTAAATGTTGCTATTACTTACCAGCACTGTACCACTCATAACAGCACAATATATTGCCTTTCTGTACACAAAAAAGTCAATACTTTAACAGATTTTCTGTAACTTAGATTGTACAACTACTACACAAACTACAAATTACAACAAAAAACAGCTTATTATTAATCGCATGGATGAAACCCAATGCATTTACCAATGCTTGTTGTTCTATATATACATTTTCGATATTGTAAATTTCCTGTGGGCAACTGTGTGGCTGATCCTTGTTTAATCCCAGGCAGTCTTTCATAAGGATATTAAACGTGGGTTGGAAATAACTCCAATTTCCCCTACTGCGTGATCTTTGGGGCACCGGGTGTATTCTGTTTCTAACTTTGTGGTCAATGAGCTTGTTGAATGTTGCCATGAACAAAGGAGGATTTGTGATTTTAGCAATCGATCCGTAAAAGTGTTTTACTACCCTAACCTCCCTACATGCGGTTAATGCTCATTCATAGCCCCTGGCAAATCCAGTGTTTTCCAAATGATAGAATTTTTTTTATTCCATACTGAAACCTTTTTTACGAATGGCTCATTCTTTACCAATCCTTTTGCAAACTTCTTTCACTATAATTAACGCATAGCCTGCAGTTTTCCCCAGGTAAATTTCTTCAGTTAAACCAAAGCGCCTGGTCAATATTGGTACATGCAGAAATCGGTGGCGAAAGCAAAACAGTCTCTATGTTAGGGCTCATTTTAAAGGACTGAGTGTAAAATTGGTGCTAATTATCACACCGTATAAATTCTGATCCATGTCCCTCTAGACACTCATAATCGCGCCTGGAGTTTTTGCAGGTGTGAGATCTCCATATGTGGATGATCCTCGTTTATTCAGTCTTGCAAATGAGCAGAAACAACTTTTCTTTTATGATTGAAGGTATGTCTTGTCTAGAAAGAGGGTTTCATCCCACTTGTAGTATGTTTGGGGTGTGTGTGTATATATATAAATATATATACACATATATATATATATGTCCAGAATCCATACTCCATCTACTCTTTTTTTGCCCGAGCTACCAGTCCTTGAGGAAACAATCGATTGTCCCGCTATGTTTTCTAGCGGGACGGGGGCATTACGTAGAGGTCCTAAGTTTTTTGTGTACTGAAACACGTCAATCTACTGTATTTGTTCTTGCTAGATTCTGGTATGCCCTTTGGATTAGGCGCAGGAAAATATGTATGGGAGACACCTCGTCTTAAAAAGTGATGCTAGACCTGAATCTTATGTAACTTTCCACCAATGGCTGTGTAAATATGAGATCTTAGTACCGTAATTTTTTTATACATTTGGCTGCTTCTGCATGTGACACTTTTTTCAAATGTTTTGGGGGCCCTTTTTATTCTGAATTTGTATAAATGTTCTATGGATTTTCTTTTTAACCTATATTTTTTAATTGTGTTGTTGATCTATCTTTTTTAAAGGACAACCAATCTGTGCTGTATACCTTTTAGGATCTGTGTGATCGTAACAAAGTTTGTTGATGATGATGATATATATATATATATATATATATATATATATATATATATAAACAATATACATATAAACAACATCCAGCCAGGGCAAAAATCTGGATCCCAAAGAATACAAATACAATGAGTCACAAAGAAATAAAATATCCAGGAAAGAAGTGACTCAAACAGATGGATTCACCAAAGAACAAAAATATATTTTCACTACAACGTTTTAGCTTCTGCCTTCCTCAGGTAGTACAAGATGGTTTGCTCAGTGGCTGCACAGATGACACATTTTCAAAAAGGATCATGGGTGAAGATTCCATTTGGATGTGGAATCAATGCAGTCCTGCGAGCTCTTGAGATATGCAGTAATCAGGTGGTATTATCAGTAATTTTCAGTCCATCTGGATCCAGTGATTTTAAACGGTACATCCAGACGTTTTCTCTGGAGTCCAGTAGTTCTTCCTTTAAGACATGTTCCACTGGGAAAATCTTCAAATCTGATAGTAAATGATCCACAAGGTTAAAATGATTGGCTACAGGCTGGTCAATTTTCTTATTAATTATTGCCGATTTGTGGTTCCTGAATCGTGTACGGAGGTCATTCACTGTTTGGCCTACATATTGTTTTTTACAGCTTTGGCGCTGGCACATTGAACGACATGTAAGATGCTGTCTTATTCCATAGGGCCACCTGATTACTGCGTAACAGAACTAGTTACTGATGATGTTTGTAAAAGGTATTCACACGTGATGCATCTTTTAGAGTCACAGCAATGAACTCCTGCATTAGGTACACCTGCATTAGTTACAACGTGCTTGAGAGATCGTAAATTGGGAGCTCTGTGGTAAGCAATGACTGGCGGTTTTGGAAAAACCTTTTGCAATTTTTCACAGGTGGACAGTAAGGGAATTGTTGTTGAAGGAGGTGGAGAGCTTTTCTTTCTTCTTGGGTAATGTTATCAGAAATCCTTTTAGGTGTTGATTCCTTGATGAGTTTGTTGATGGATAAAATGTATGTATCAAGAACAGGATTTCTACCACATTGAGGAGTCCATGATTTGGGAAGGCGGAACTTCTGAAATGGATCGGGAAGGTAGCTTGGCAGACCAACATTAGAATTATTGTAAAAATATTCTGTAAGCCTGCATCTTCTCTCAACGGTTTTTATGTCTCTCATCATGTTGGCCGTATTATGGTCCTTCGGTACAGGATAGAAATAGAGGCCTTTGCTCAAGAGGTTCAATTCACCTGATGATAGGATCCCTCCAGTCAAGTCAATAACTGGGTCTGAAGTCTGGAAGGGTTGTAGCTGGCTGATGTCATGCAATCTTTTTTGTCTTATAAACCTTCTGTTTTTTATGCTGTTTACTCACAGGGCTTACACTGACAAGAAAATCTCCAAAAACAGAATGATTTACGAAGTGGTGAGTTGGAAGAGGAGGTTTATGAAATCTTAACATATCTCTCTTTAGTTTTGCAGATGTACTTTCAATAGCATTCCTGGCCGTCATCTGTTTTACTACTGCAATCCTCTGTAGTATATGTGCCACTTCAGACTCACGTTTTGTGTTCTTTAAAAGTTCCAGTTCTTTTTGGAGCTTGGTTTTAAGCATCTGTATTTCTGACTTGTTTCTGCCCTCCTGCTGCTGAGCCAAGCTCAGGCAGGGGAAGGCAAAACAATAGTTATCCTGTTACAGGGAGGTGTGACCACCTCCCAGACACGGTTTAGTGTATTGGGGCAGGGAGGGGGCACTTGCCAGCACCACATAGTCTGCGTGCAGGGCACACTGGTGCCCTTCATGCGAAGTCCAGTCCAAACCAGTTCAGGAAGCCGTTAGCTCCCGGTCTGGCGCGAACCTGGACAAAGGACAGGGGAGTATCCTCCCCCTTGTCCAGGCCCTCCTTAGAGAGGGACCCCTGAATCATCACAACCCTTTCCTTAGGGTATTTAAGGGTTTACCTGTGGGTGGGTCCCTAGATTTGTCGTGGGACAAGATTCATTTCAGACACCGCTTCTTCTTCAACTGTCTGGGCACTCTGGACTTAGCTGGACTTCGCTCTGACCATCAATGCTGCAACTGGAAGGTCTCCTACTGCTCCTGATTTCGTCGCCCTGCTTGTCTGCTGCAACATCCATGCCTGTGCACCATACAGAAACCTTCCGAGGCCTGTGGGCATCGAAGACACCTGAAGGAATATCCCTTGAAGTGAAGGAGTCCCTTCCCTGCATTTGCAGGCACCGCAACTAAGCTTACCTTTTTACAATGGCTTCTGGGTGTAGCCATTTGTGAGGCACGTACCATCATTATATTGGGTCACTACAAGGATAGCGTGAATCCCAGTTTCACCAACACCCTGGTTTTCCTCCATTACCACAACTAAGCTGACCGGTCTGCTGATCCTAGGCTCCCACAGACTCCGAAAAGCTCAGCAACAGAGGTGTTGGTTCTTCACATCCCTCTAGGCCTGCCCTGTCCTCTCACCAAGTTGGAGGCAGGTATCCCTCATCAGAGCCGCAGGAACCAAACCCCTGTGCACCGCATCGACTTGCAGTTGCAAAGGCTTCTTGGCTTCCTTCCATCAAGGTCCTCAGGCTCCAAGTAGCCCCAAACTCAAGCATCTCCTGTGACCAAGATCACTTGCACAGTGGGCTTGCATCTCTAGTGAGTTGCTCGAGGTCCTCTTGCGACTCCAGTGCCTCCAGCCTGTGGGTCACCTTCAGGGTCTTCTTTGAATTCTTTGGGCTCCCCTGATTGCTCGGGGCCTGCCCTGACTCCCCTGTTGTTGGTGAGTCTCCTGGAACTTGCCGGTTCCAACACTGTACCTTCTTCGACTTCCACGCTGATTGCAGTTGCCAAGGCTTGTTGGTGCTTCCTACAGACACTGACCCCTCATTTCCCGACATCCAACATGGGACAGCTTGTATCTGGCTCCTGGTCATCCACAGCATCGCCTGGTCCGCACAGCTACATTCTCAAGGTCATCATCAGCTTCCCTGCAACACTCGACATCGTGGGCATTCGTCTTCCATGCCTCCTGGCCACTCCTGAGTGGCATAAACTCTGTCCCTTCTGCTTTCAGGTACTTCTCGTCCTGAATCCACCTTTGGGTTCCACTGGACACTTTCACCTTTCCCAGCAGTGACACCTTCCTGAAGGCCTCCATTGGGTTTGACTGCAGTTTCCGACGCCACTTCACACTTATGCACCCGGCTTCCCTTGTGTAGGTATCCTGGTTCCTACGGTATCCACAGGCGGGATGGCTCTCCAACCTTTTGTCGGGGTTTCTTCAGGGTCCACTGGGAAGGGTCCTTCTTCTTTAAAATTGCAACCGCGACTTACCCGTTGACTTGCATTGAACTGGTGGTCGTGTTCCCACTCTGCACACCGCCTCTATGGTGCTCCTGGTTACTTACCTTGGGTGGTTCCTTCGGTCCCCAGTGCTTCTACATCTTCTAGGTATAGTCTTGACTCAAGTTGTGGTTCACATACCACTATTTTAGTATATGGTTTGGTCCCCCCCTGGTGACCACTGTGCTTTAAGTGCCACTTACCTGTTTCTGTTAAAAAGTATTGTGTGCATTGTGTATATCTCCGGCGAGGAGATATCTGTATGTGTTAGTGAGTGTCTTTTATTAAATACATATTTTTAAAATACACTGTGTGGTACTTTTTCACTTAATCTATACCTATAAGATTATGTTCTGGTAAAACAAGCTGCTTTACACTCCTTCTGGACTAAGGCTGAAGGCTGCTCTCGACAGCTACTACTTAGAGAGCTTTCTAAGGTTGTCTAAGACCACGAAAATCACCATAAGGGTTGTCTTGTATTGGTGCAGGGTGCCCACTTACATAAGTGTGCACCATATACCAAGCCAGCTTCTCATAAGCTCCCATTGCCACTGCCTAGATCCACTGTAGGACTTAAAGCACACAGTAGTGCTGAGAACAACAGTAGACTGCTTGCAGGCAGCTCACACACTCACAGCCCTATGGTACAGTGGCAAAGTTCACCAGTGTTTTAAAGGTTACTAGCATTACGGGTCGTGTAACTAGAAAGGTTTTTTTCAAAAATCATAAAATTGCAATATCCCTATTTTCAATGAAAATGTACAACCTATACACAAAATTACCCTGAAGTTCACTGGTTTGGTTGATGTGGGTTACAATATCAGTGCTTAATTTGTGTTGGGGCTTGCAGGTGTTGGGCCCCAGAATTCATTTTTAAGGACCAAGATGTATATTTTCACCATCGGACTTTGACCTTGAGCAGTTAGGAGAAAAACAGGAAATAGAGACAGGAGGAGAAGAAAGGCAAGAAAACAGTGACAATTTGAGAAATCAGAGGTGAAAATACCCGGCAAGGGTGAGATAAAGGGCAGGGAGTGTCTGGCGGTGGAATAAAGAGGCAAGAGGCGGAATCAAGACTAAGCAATGCTTGATATTCAGCAACGAAAAACTGTAGCCCACTGCATTTCTTTATTTGTAAATTAAGCACTAACATGTTTACTCCACTCTCTGCTGATGCACTGTCACTTCACACCTATAAATATATATTTATAAAATGTATAAAATATACAGCACTCTTATTTTACTCTGCTGATGCTTACTTAATAACAAATGGAACACATAAACTTTTTCTTTACCTTTTATATGTTAAAGATGTTACCAAATTTGAGTTAATTAATTTCTTATTTCCCATGTTTGCTACAATTAGTGGAAATTAAATGTTCTTATTTTTGCCCAGTATTGTTTATTGCCAAGAATCTTAAAAAAACCTCTTTAACACAAAACATAATTTATAATAGGTGTGCTAAACATTTTAAGTGATTTACAGCGCATTCTTTCTATTTTTGGTATAGTGCAGAAACGTTTATGAAATAAGAACTCTAGCAAACTCTGATTGTTTCTTCCTCTATGCCACAAGCAGAAAAGGTTGCTAAGTTTTCTGTTTGTAAACCAGGGTACATTTGATGTGATGCCAACTCTTCCACATGCAAACCAAAAATTATGGAGATTTCCAAAAAAGAACTGGCTGTTGTCATCTTCTCAATGGTGCATTCTGGAGTCAAAACAGAGTTTAGCTGATGCGCCACTTAGGAACTTATTTAAAGATACTCCTAATCAAAGATGACTACCAATATATTTCTCTACTTCCAAGAGGATGCAACCACCCCTTCTCTACCATAAAAGGTAAGATGTGGCCTTTTTATACCCTTGGTCTAGCACAGTGATACTCAAAGTTGGGGAGAGGAGTTGGCCTAACGGCTAGGGCGACCTCGGACCTGGGGAATGGGGTTCGAGTCTCGGTAATGACGCGGAACTTCCTGTGATTCTGGGCAAATCACTTAATCTCCCCGTGCCTAACAAACAAGCATTTACAATGCAACGGTCTCGGCATTGTTAAAGTTAGAGCTATTGGCATTGCTCTTGACATTATTTTTGTTTGTTTTTGTTTTTAAAACATTTAAAGAAACGGCATTGTCATGAGCAATGGCAATAGCTCTAACTTTAACAATGCCGAGACCGTTGCATTGTAAATGCTTGTTCTACTCTCTAACAATCGGCACAGCTGTGGCCAAGCAAGCGCCCCCTCCCACGACATTTCCTTCCAAAGAAATGAAATCGCTGCCGTACTAATCCGGGGTGCTTTCGTTGAATTGCAAAGTAACAGACCTCTAGTACATTTTCAATATAGTTTCGTCCGGATACATAAAAATCCTTATCAGTCAAACTGATTGTCACCCAAAATTCAATAAAGTAATGTAACAAAAAAACAAACCAAAGTAATTTGTGAATCCAAGGCCGTTAAATCTTTCTTCCGTCACCAGAAACTTTTTGCAGCCCGATTCTAATAGCCGATGGACACCGGATTTATGTATGTATACACTACATATGTGTGTAGCACCCACACGGTGTATTGGAGAGTTTTAGGCACTACAAAGAAGCAACAATGCAAACAATATATATAGATTTAGTAATTTGAAGGAAGGCCCACTATGATCTATTGACTGAGCTAACGTCAGGATTTTGTTTTTGAACTCGGGCAATTGCCCTGCATCCGGGCCGCTTCTAGGCACTGTACATGTGTAGAAAATGCAAAACAAACCACGAGCGCCAGGGAGACACAGCAAACAAACTAAAACTGCGGAATTCGAAGAGTACACAATTACACATGCCTTTGTGTCTTATATAGCGCCCACATGTCTGATTTAAGGCTGCTTCAGACTGCGCGCTTTGATAGATCTATATAAAGCCAGAGACGTACCAATAGCGCAGTACATAACTTACAGACCAGGAGCGAGCACTGGAATGTAAGTGCGCCCTGTCAGGCATCGCACATTAATTTACTGCTTTATGTCAGCCCAAGCGCCCACTGACACAAGCCTCATAACACCAAGGACTCTTTTAGAGCAGAAAACAAGCCCACGAAGTCACCATGACTGCCCCTCCCCCCACTCTCGGCTGAATACACTCTCCCTACTGCTCAACGACTACTTCAACATGCCCCCTAACCGGACTATGCAACCCCCAAGGACAGCACCCTCAACGCGTCATCTGGCTCGCGCGGCCTCTAGCGCTGTTACCTTAGTACGGGCTGTTCTATCCCTCCGTGGTTGTTTTGAATACCTCACTGCTGTATTGTTCTGTACTCTTTTGTTGACAGTTTTGACCCACATGAATCCTCGCACGTACTTCGAGTAAACCTCCTCACTTAACATGTAAAGCACTCCGATACCCTCGGGTCTAGCTAGCGCTATTCAACATTGAATAACAATCTTAGGCAGGATAAAGATGGATACAAAACAAGTGAGGCTAAGACAAGGAGAGTGGCATCTGTAACAAGAGAATGGGGCTGCAAGGTACCTAGAAATGAGAAGCGCAAGGGACAGGCGCACAAAAGAAGGAGCTAAGGGCAGAAATATAAGGAACTGGCTCAGAAACAAGAAAACGAAACAGGAAACAAAGGGGAGCGATTGTAGAAACAGAAAGAAACTAGGTCCTAATCGGAGAGAGGACTCTTTTAGAGCAGAAAACAAGCCCACGAAGTCACCATGACTGCCCCTCCCCCCACTCTCGGCTGAATACACTCTCCCTACTGTACACACGTCTGGGTTTAAAACAAGCCGAGGGCACCGGAAGACACCACCGCCTTTCTCCGAGGCAGAGCAGTGCCTCGGAGAAACGCAGCGTCCTTTTCGGATTCGGGGGCGTGTTTTGCTGTTGTCTCCTCCTTGAGACTTCTCGCAAAAAACACGCCCCCTGATCCGAAAAGGACGGGGCCTAATCGGAGTGACTGACCTCTTCTCCAGTGGCTGGCCAGCATTTACGAGGCCAGCCAATGGAGAACAGGGGAGAAGAGGGGCGAGTTCAAGCCCCTCTTCTCCAAGTCATTAAATCTCCGACTTCCGCTTCTGCCTTTCGGCAGACCGGTAGTCCTCGACCTAAAAATGAATGTGTGTCCTCATGTAACGTAACTGGTGCTATGTAAAGCGCTCTGATACCTGATTGGATTCGGGTCAAGTTCGCACTATATAAAACTCTGCAAAAAAATATATATATATTATGTCCCTGGGGCCACATGCAGCCCCCTGGGCAACAGCAGCACTGGGCTGCTGTTCACTGGAATCAGCACTAACATTACAAAAATGTTAAATAAACAGAAAGCGTTTTTTTAAAGGTTCATTTCAATTAAAGAAGGTTGTCCAGTTCCACATTGTGCAATTCAGTTCAGCCACTAGATGTACTTGCTTTGTTTCCATTACATCCACTTTACACCTCCCCCACACCCCCTCCACTCCCCTCCATCACCCTGCTGGCATTATTGCGGTCCTCGGTCACACCAAACACCAAACCTTTCGGCCCCTGGGAAAATGTTTGTGAGTACCCATGGTCTAGCGGCTGTTTTCCAGTAGTTAAGTAATCCTGTTGGAGTCTATATTTCACCAAATAAATAACTAGGCAGAAAGAAGCTAGATCCAGCACCATCCCTGTGTGGTTAGAGCAGTGCTTCCAGTGCAAATGTATGGATTATGAAGTGTCCATTCAGTGCAGTGGAGGTGCATTGACACACTTTGTGCACATGGTTGCACTGAAAGTTTGCTATCGGTGTATGTCAATTTACTAGCGGAGGAAATGCGTGAGCAGAACTGTTGCTGTGAAGGCAATTCAATACAAAAAACAGTATTGACTGGAAAGTGGTGGGCTAAAATTCAGAATCTCATTGTGAGCCTATGCCTGCAACCTTTGTCCTCCGTGGCATTGTATTGGTTTGTGGTATAGGGACAAGCATGCTATTTCCTGCAGATACAAATTTACAAATGTTTGAAGTGCGAGTGATATGGCAAGCTGCAGAGATAGGCCCAACCTGTGCGCCTGTTTTTGCAGCCTGCTACATCCCTATCAGCGTGTACCTGCCTCTGCAGCCCGCTATTTCCATGTCACTTTACCAGTCCCCAGTTGTGTGCTTGCAAAGTATCAGACTGTTGAAACAGTTCCAAACTCAGGGTAAGTGACAAGGATCTTCCGCTACCGTATTACCAAGCAGAAAAGAGGCATAAGTGGCCGCGAGCCTCTGCGCTGAGCAGCAGCCTGAGCGATCCAAAGACCTACAGTATGTCAAGTTAACCAATACCTTATTCCTGAATGGAGGACAGCAATGGGGAGATCTAAAAGGGAAGCCAGTGCTTCCTGGGGGATGGAGAATGTGGGGAGTATCTAAGAGGATTGTGCCAAAGAAGCGCAAGCAGGAATATTTTCCAAGAGGCGTGGCCTACGCAGCCATAAGCATGACTTAAAACATCTAACCTATAGTCCTCTGCTACATGCAGCCTGCCACTTGCACAGTATATGTGTGCCTCTCTGTGATATTTCGGTTATTTTATACAGACATGTCACTCAACAACCAAAACACATGACTAAAAGAAGCCAGACCTAACGGCCTTGCCAGTGATTATTAGCTGAAAAATGAACAACAACAATGGTTTTGCTGTGAATAATCAGAATTTAAATTGTTGCACTTTTGAAAATATGATACTGGTAATTAAACATTTTTTAGGTCTGTGGAAGTGGTAGAGGCCTTCGTAATGTCTCAGATGCTCTTGTTTTCCTCCGCACACCACTTTCTTCTGAAATCTCTCACTCTCCCTACATATTTCTGGAATGGTCCCTCTCCATACCTGAATGTTTGCCACAATTACAATTGGTTCGTTTGTGAGCATCTCCCCCTGTGCTCTGCAGAGAGGCCAAGGATGCGATGTGCATGTAGCTTGCACACCTTTATGACCCGCTGGCAGACTTGTGGTTTGTAAATGTCACCAGTACCCCTCGACGGAGATAGACACCCATATTTCACTGTTGTCCGTTATATAATATACATATTTATATGTAATCTGATGCCCTGGCCATGCACAGTGTTGTTTTCAATGATGTCATTTCAGGTGTTGCAGTGATGTTATGATGTCATAGAACATATCATAAGTAATGTAATAAGTGAAGTATTTAGCAGGGCGTGGCGAAGCCTGGATTTATGGCTACTGTAGGGCACAAGCTATAGTTACTTAAGATAACCACAATTGGTCAATTTTATTAGTTTTGTTCATTTAAACTAGTATGTTTTAACGTTCCTTCAACCTATGGTTTCTTTAATTAAATGTTGATTTTAATGGAAAGTAACATTATCACAATTCTTAACTATAACATCACTTTAACCTTTTTTTTTTTTAAATTGAATTTCTATTTGTTCCTTTGGCCATGCGCAGCATGTGGTTGGCACAGTCTGTGGCCTGGCACCTGCGGGCAGGCAGCTCACTGCCTGTTTCCAGGTCTTGTGCCCATTCCCCCCGTGGGTGTTCGTACCCCCCCTGTGGCCAGTACCTCCACTTACCCCTCCTACGAATGACCATACCACGCCTCGGATACCCAACTCCTGCATGCGCAAACCCCCGCAGAAGTCCAACTGCCGTCGTGCACACCCTTTGGCCATGCAGAGTAAGTCGTGGGGCACTGGGCCTATCCTGTGGCCAGGGCCTGTACTCAATTCCCTCATGGGATCCTAATAGCCCACCTGTGGCCAGGCCCTGCACCCATCCTCCCTGCGAGCATCCATCCACCTCTCATACTCATAAGCCCTGCCTACAGTCAGGTCCTGGGGCTATCGCCCCTGCGAGTGCCCCTGATGTCCCCTTGGGTATCCAACGCCCTGACTAAGGCCAGCACACGTGAGGTTGGGCACAGGACCTGGCCTGCGATCGGGTCCTGCACCCCACAACCCGCCACCACACCCAACCTCCAGCCACTGCCCATGGCTGACTATGTCATGTAATAATATAAGAGGAGCAATTTTAAGTAAGGCAAACCTACTGGCTTGTCAAAGGGGTCAGTACACCAACATTTATACAGTAGCCCTATTGGCTTTGTCAAATACTCACCAATAACTAAGAGTGAAATATGTATTTCATAAATTCACACAATGCAAAGGTTAACACCAGTTATTGTCTCAAGTAATGTTTTGCAAAGCATTTTAAAAAAAACTTTAATTACATCTTTGAGTCTTTTAAAAACATTTTTCAGGCCACAAGGGGGCCTGCACTCCAGCTGAAGAGCATACAGCTCCAGTTCAGAGTGCTGTGAATAAATATGGTAAGCTCTCCTGGTGTCATGGATTCAATGCCCCTGGAGATTTACTGTGTTAATTTATGTTGCTGGGAGTTGCTGCACTACCTGCAGTCACCCACGCCATTAAGTTGGTGGTACCCCTGCCTATTCTAGTGGTACAACTGAATGAAAAATTATAATTTTACTAAGCTCCAGGGAATCATGGGATGCTTTTTGCAGGGGCAGTGAATAATCAATGACCAGCTCCTACCACCTTTTATTATTTTTTTTATGGCCTGGTTTTGTTAATCTGTTGGGTGCCAATTGCCAACCCAGGGCACCCAAACATTTGTGTTTATTTTTATATTTAAGTAAGGGTTTCCTGGGGACTCACAAGCCCCTGCTAGCTCCCCAGCCATGCCCATACCATGTGCAGGTGGCAGGCAGGATTTCGTTTTAAGAGTGGGTGCCCCCGGCCTAGAAACTGGTCAAATTGCTGGGAGCTGCTGTGGGAGCTTTTTTTTAAGTGCTTGCTCCCTACCAGCACCCATGTCAGGGGCCAGTGGGAGCCAGTGTTTGAAAAAAGTGTGTTGAGGTCCCCATCCAAGGGTAACTATGTTTCCCTAATTCATTGGGGCCAAGGGGGGGGAGCCCCATTGCCCTAGGGGCTCCAGCCTGCTCTCCATCCAGTACCCTTTACAGGTGCTGGTGGGAGCTGGCTTCTTTTCTTTTCTGAGCTCCACCCAAGCTGGAGCAAAGTAGTGTTCCCTGCCCGGGACAGCGCAGGCAAGAAATACAGTTTTTATTCCCTGCCCACACTCTCCTGGGCAGGGAACACCACTGTGCAGGGATCAATCCCGGGAACACTGCAGCTGTATAAGGCCCTTGGGGATGGGGTCCGCAGGGCTGAACAACGGCTCAGAGAGGGGAGGCAACACGCCATGCCCAAAATGTAAATATCGGCCCTAGGGGATGGGGGCCAATGGAAGGCCTTTGCCAGAGTCAGCGAAGAGGCCCCACAGGCCCCTGTCTCCTAAATGTAACAATCAGCCTAGGTAGATGGTGTCTCACAGGCCTCTGCAAAGTTCCGGGAGGGGTACTGCACACCCCATCTTAAATGTATAAACCGACCCCAGGGGATGAGATTCCCCCGGGCCTCTGCAATGCTCAGGGAGGGACACTGCACACCCACCTCACCATAAGTTAACAATTTGGCCCCAGGGATGGGGCACTCAGGCTTCTGCAAGGTTCAAAAGGGGGCTGCAAACTGCCATCCCACACAAGGACCACTGCTGACCCTCAGAACCTTGACCCAACCTCAGAGGGCTAATATTTAAAAAGGACCAAATCCTCTCATCATCTTTATTGGTGCCTCAGATCTGCGGATCCTCCATCAATCCGTGGTGCCAATCAAACAAATTCATAATTTTTAGCCCAAGGTTTGTGTGGTACCCTCCCATCCCCCACCGGGCCTATGGGGCAGGGTATCCTTACCTTGACACCTATTATGTTTCTTAAGACTTTTTTTTGGATAGGAGACTGAGGCCCGAGCCTCAGCTCTTATTTGGAGATCTTCCGGCTCCACAGGTCCTCCACTGCATGAATTATACAATGTTTCTTTAACCTTGATCTCTCAAAAACTACTGAACAGATTTAGATCAAATCACAAAAAGCATGCTTTCTGGACCAATATATAGCTTTCTACCAAATGTTATGTCATTTGTTGCAGTATCACTGTTCAATTTTCCTCTAGAAATTGTATGGGGAAAACAAGTTCTGCAAACCCCCTACTTTTGTTGCCCCTCACTTGACAGATCACCCCGAAAACTTCCAGGAAAGTTTTGTGTTAATTTGTCAGTTATTGGCAAGCCAGAAAATCAATTTACTATGGAAACGTGGTCCAAACTATAACCACCCAGTGGCTGTAACCTACAGACCCTGTCCCTGGGACAGAAAACGTAACAACACTGGAACAAGAAACATAGTGATGCGTGGATGGAGAATACACAGACACTGGTAGTAAGATAGGAATTGGTGGCACAGACATTCAACATACTCCCACAAGCATAGAGAACACACCGATTATGGGAATCAGACTATTCTGGCCCTGAGATGAGGAAATCAGTGGAAATGGGACATGCAGTACAATGACGCTGGAAGAGGGAACGCACTGAAAGTGAACACATGTCACTCTAACGTACTGACATTGACAGGACACACAATGACACTAGCACAGGATACATACACTGGGATATGTAATACAGTGATACTGGGACTGGAAACACAATGGCACTGGGAGGGAGAACATATGAATACTAGGGAAGTTAGCTAACTGATAACGGGACTGAGAAAGTTAACACACTTCGTAGATGAAAGTCTCAGCCTGAACAAAATGCACCTGACCAGTGCTTTATTTCTAAAAGAATGAGTGTTGGTACCCAAAGTTCTGCCAAGAAGCCCGTGGTTGGCACTATCACATTGTCACAGGTGTCCTTAATCCACTGCCAGACACTCCCTGTCCCTTTATCTCACTCTCTCAGGTACCTGCTTTCTCCCTATGTGACTTTTTTTCTCCATCTTTCTCTTCCCCCTTCTTTCTCAGCGCGTTTTCCCTCTCTTGTTCTCAGGAAATATCTGATAAGGAAAATAAGCCCAGGTCCCCAGAAAATAAGTGTGGTGGCCCCCACCAGCAACCACCAGCTCAAATTAAACACTGCACCTGACTCTTAACCCAACTCCCCAACATGGAGCTATTGGCATGTTCATCACATCAGATGCTTAACCCTCACTAATTAAAGTCACACAGAGTTGGGTGAAGGTTTGGTTACAGTGAACTAATTAGACGAACATTACTGATAACATTAACAATGATGTGTAGGTGAAACGTTCAGGGCTAGATAACAATGTCCGTGATGACAAGGATTGAGGGGGTCACCCTAGCGTTTAGAGCAAATGCCCTACAGCTTCTGTGCTCCTGAATGCTTGTACATATGCGTACAATCATGGTCCTATTTCATTGTCCCAACTTGTTGAGAATCTGACATGGCTTCCAAAAGCACACCTACATATATGCCCAAAGATCTGACTCAGATGAGAAACGATTTTTCGAAGCCAAAAATGGCTTTATTTTAGGTGTCTCTCACCTTAAATCTCCTTCTCTTTACTGTAAGTCAATGGGGACCATTGTGATATCTATACCAGTTACCATGGCTCATATTGCGGCTACACCTACTGTAGGGTTTACAAGTTGTAGAGGTTGCATAGATCACTGGTATGCACCCTGAAAATATATCATTGCTGATATGCCGGATTGTTGTACATGAAAATCATTAAAGTATGTTTTTTTTTTTTTTAATTAAGTCAATGAGGAAAATCAATTCCCCCAATTTTTTTCTCCAAATATCTACGTCTTACCAGGCTCAAAATGCTGGTATGTACGATGCACCACCCTGGAGTCACAATAATAAAAAATAATATACTAAACTGCACACACCTCATATATTTTACTTCTGGGGGGTCCTAGAAAAAGGACTACTTCCAGACAGAAAAAGGAGATTCGCCGGTTAGAACGGGGATTCAAGTCACATAGGAATGGATCTGACCATATTCAAAATGGTTTGCACTTTCAATATACATTTTACCGATTACATTTGTTATTCAGTTTGTGTTGTACCCATTTACGACAGTAGATGGCAGCCCAGCTTCAGGAGTGAGTCAGATAATAGATATTTTTGCCCCTGAGACAATGGGATAGATCTCTTCCTCTGCTTACACCCCGTTTACAGGGCCTCTTATTGCAAGTCGTGCGATTTACAGCTGCCATGATTATGGAGTCTGATTAGAATGGGATAGAAAGGGGGAGGGGCATAATAGGCTATCAGTGCTTTAAATGCGTTAAGTGAGCAGGGGCTGAGTATCGGCACTTTTTCAATTTTAAAGAGACAGTATTGGCACCTCCCAGTAAGGGTTTAGTACTTTTAAAGGGACACTGTCGGCAGTAGACTCAGCGGCGTAGGTTCCACTGGTGCAGCAGGTTCAGTGGCACCAGAGCCTGTAGGGTCCCAATGAACACCGATAATATCTGTATTTACTCCCCTAAGAGAAGTGCTCTGAAATAGAGACCACCTGCATTTCTGTATTCCATTCTAAGCCCGCCTTTTTATGTTCATTTACAGTGGCTGATTTTTGGACTTTTGCCTTTTTCAACCTATCATTGCCTTTGAAAGGCATAATAAAAAAGGAGGGTTATACGTCATACAAAGAAGTAACTCTCAGCATTCCAGATACCAGCTCTGACATACGGTGATTCAGGGGTCGAAGTGCATTAAATAAAGAAAGGGAACGGTAATGCTGTGTACAATATGGTCCGGTACGGCCTACCGCCCCCTCCTCCCCTCACTGTGACAAGAAACCAATATAACGTTTTGTTTGGAATAGGGGGTCGTTGACCCCCCGATCGTATTTATTAACAAACACACAAAGTTATATTCATATATACAATTACGCAGAAATGCCAAGACAGGATTCGGTACATTTGCTTCATTCCTAGCTTTAACAAAACTCTAATACATAATGTTCCTATCCTAGTCTAAACACATTGCTGATCACATTTCTGCGTATTCTTTTGGGCCTACGGCAAGGTCAAAACGCTGGCCCCTCCCCCTTTAATCCAGATTGTCCCGCGCACCCCAACTGGAGTGCGCATGCGCAGAGGGCCCGGCTGACCCGGAAGTACTTACCCCCAGGCAACCCCCATACGTTCAAGACTTACTCCATAAAGGGGCCATGCAGACAGCGCAGCTTACTTACGCCCGCGTGCGGGGTGGCCAACCAGCCAATGGAAAGCGTAACCCCCCCTTTGTCCCCGCACCGTTCCAACCAACCGGTTGTAACTGCCCCTGGAGTCTGGTGAGAGCCACATGTCCCTCCCCTCTGGGCGCCCCACTTAATAAGGCGCCCCAAAAGATTAGTCAATTTAGTCTGTCCAACCTATGACCTTACCGCCCGACCAAGAATACCGCCTCAAACACGACAAAAAAGGCATTTACATTTAACTTCTCTTTACCAATTGACATCCTGTGGAAAAAACACATCAACCATACTTTGCTTCAACAAACTTCTATTTCAGGGAAATGTCCTCCCGAGGGAGGGGGCACACATGACGGGTGTGCTGCTGAGGGGAGCAAGAGATTGCCCTTCGCGCTCCCCCGGCTTTAAAGGTGCCAGAGGGTCTCCCACGCCCCGGAAGCGATCGGATCACTTCCGGGGCACGGGGGAGCCTCCCATGACCCGGAAGCGATTCGATCCCTAGCCAAAGGCGGGGCCAATGGGTGGGCACGATACGGGGGGCACGGCCGACCACCATAATGGCGGCGGGGCCGATGCTGGCCCCGCCTTCCTCTATGGTCCGGTACGGCCTACCGCCCCCTCCTCCCCTCACTGTGACAAAAAAACAATATAACGTTTTGTTTGGAATAGGGGGTCGTTGACCCCCGACTGTATTTATTAACAAACACACAAAGGTATATTCATATATACAATTACGCAGAAATGCCAAGACAGGATTCGGTACATTTGCTTCATTCCTAGCTTTAACAAAACTCTAATACATAATGTTCCTATCCTAGTCTAAACACATTGCTGATCACATTTCTGCGTATTCCTTTGGGCCTACGGCAAGGTCAAAACGCTGGCCCCTCCCCCTTTAATCCAGATTGTCCCGCGCACCCCAACCGGATTGCGCATGCGCAGGGGGCCCATCTGACCCGGAAGTACTTACCCCCAGGCAACCCCCATACGTTCAAGACTTACTCCATAAAGGGGCCATGCAGATAGCGCAGCATACTTACGCCCACGTGCGGGGTGGCCAACCAGCCAATGGAAAGCGTAACCCCCCCTTTGTCCCCGCACCGTTCCAACCAACCGGTTGTAACTGCCCCTGGAGTCTGGTGAGAGCCACATGTCCCTCCCCTCTGGGCGCCCCACTTAATAAGGCACCCCAATAGATTAGTCAATTTAGTCTGTCCAACCTATGACCTTACCGCACAGGCCTGCATAGTAGACCGACTATCAGGCCCCCCCCCCCAAACCCAAGGTCATACTCACCATTGAAATCGGTCCAGCCAAGCTAAAATGTTGCCCAAGAATAACTAATTCCCCAAACGCGAAAGGTGCACTCCATCTTGCACATAGCAGACGTCCCCTTTAATGCACCCATGAGCAATTACCTGCAATCTGGGGGTCCTAAACAGCTTGTCTATCTTATTATTAATCCTCTGGACCGAGTGATTGAGAGCCTTCACCGATGCCACTCCCCGCCACTGAAGCCTTGGTATCATGTGTGACCACACAATAACCGGACCAGGGCAGCGCCTGGCCAGCCATGCTGACTCCGACAGCACCGTTTCAAGCAGGACCCTCCTATTTAGGCGCACCAAGTCGTTACCACCCAGATGCAAAATTATAGCGTCGGGGGGGAGTGTCCAAGGAAGTGAGCATGTGACCTATCCGTTCTCTGAACCTGTCAAAACGCAGCCCACCATGCCCAAAAAAGGAAACCTTGACACCTAACCGCTTTGCGCGCGCTGCCCCATTTCCTGCCCTGAAAACATTTCCTAGACGAGAAACATATGAATGACCAAAAACACACGCATGACGTTCCAACTTTGCATCCGGGGAAATCACTTTTGTCTTGACTGTGTCTCCTTCTTGGTGGGGTGTCGCTGTCTCTCTTCCTGCGTGGCAGGCCGAGGGAACTGGCAGTAAAACAAGAAAATAGTGCCATCAGTACCATTGTCATATAATGTCATAACATATCGACTCGCACATAGCGCCTAAAACAGTTGGAGGCCCACCGCCCAATCTTCCGCACATCCCCTTCCCCAAGACCCCGTGCGACGCCTCGGTGGCGGCACCTGTTCTGAAGGAATATGTCCCAAAACTACTGGGGTCCAGCCCCGCCCTGCCTATCGCCATATCCAAGACTCGTTTAAATTGGAACTTTGTCAGTGGGTCCCCCCCGTGTGCATTAGCAATGGGCCCCCCTATCACTTGGTCTGTATGGCAGAAAAGCCTCCATATGAAACACCGGGCAGCAGGGGTTGCCCGTTGCCCGCCTGTGAAACACTACCTGCCCCCTCCCTTCCTGATCTGTCTTTGATCGCCGAATTGTAACCTGCAATGCATCGTTATGGAAACGTATGTCGCCCAGCTGCAGGCCACCCCCCAGGTCCCTTTTATTCTTAGCCACCAATTCCCCGATTCGAAAGGCCCCATAGAAGGCCAAGGTAAAGGCTGCCCTGAACAATAAGCATTCCGTCACATTAGCGCAAGTCTGCTCTAGCGCAGCCAGGACTGATGCCAAGGTAGTAAGACCTATCGGGCGCCTAGTGTCAGGCGCAGACCCCTGTAAGCGCTGCCAACCCTTCAATGCTTTGCGCACTACGAATGCCTGAGTAGGATCCTGCCTGCCGCCCATTTGTGCAAAAAATGAAATGGCTGACATGTGTCTTCTAGCAGACCACACTGACCGCCCTTCGTCCCGCAAGGTTTGCAAGTAAGAGCACACCCCGGCCGAATCTGCCCAATGCCCTCCTCCCTGGTCTTTCAAGAAATTACAGTATGCCCCAAATGCCCCTTCGTATGCCTTTCTTGTTCCAGGCGCTAGGCTCGCTGCCACCAAGTCCGGTAAGTGGGGGCACCAATCTGCCAGAGCTGTTCGGGGAAAGGCGTTGGGCGTGGTGCTGCTCCCGGGAGATGAGCTCTGAAAACCTGCATCTTGAAACAAGACAGTGCGTCAGCGGCGTGATTTAATACCCCCGGGACATGTTTCGCCCTAAACTGAAGATTCAACTGCAAGCATTTCAAAACTATCTCCTTGATTAAACGCAGGATCATCTTACATTTTGCTTTGCTGACTGGTTGTTTATGCATTCCACTACTGTCATGTTGTCGGACCAGAAAACAACTGCTTTGTTCCTCGGTTGCTCCGGCCAGACGAACAATGCCACCCAAATGGGGAACAATTCCAGGAAACCAATGTTTGCCGTGAGTCCATTGTCCACCCACCATGCCGGCCAACGCTGCGCCACCCACTGAGTGCCCAGAATGGCGCCGAACCCCTCACTGCCCGCGGAGTCTGTCATTAAACCCAACTCCGCGCAAGAAGTGACAGGGCCGGGCCACAGGACAGAGCCATTTAAGTCCCGCAGAAATGCCAGCCAAATCCGCATGTCCTGCTTGACCTCTTCGCTCAATCTGGTGTGGTGGTGTTTCTGCTTAAGGCCTGACATTGCTTGTGCAATGGATCTCGAAAAAGGACGTGCCATTGGTATGATACGTAAAGCAAAATTTAGCTGCCCTACCATTTGTTGTAGCTGGTGCAACGTTACCCTTTTAGTTTCCAGACATTGCCTCAGTGAATCTCCAAACCTGGTCACTTTATCAGCGGGAAGCCGAGAGCACCCCGCAACTGAGTCCAGTTCGATACCTAAGAATTCTATGACCGGGGATGGTCCAACGGTTTTTCCCTGTGCTTGTGGCAGCCCAAAACTCTTCATTAACGCACAGAATTGCTCCACCGCCTGACCACACCCCGCGCTCCCTGGTGGCCCCAGAAAGAGGAAGTCATCCAGGTAATGCAGCACATGCCTATGCCCCGTCACTTGTCTGAACGACCATTCTAGGAACGTACTAAACATTTCAAAATATGCGCACGACACCGAACACCCCATAGGCATGCACATGTCCATGAAGAACTTGCTCTCAAACTGGAAGCCCAGGAGGTGAAAATCGCTCGGGTGAACGGGCAGCAGCCTGAAAGCAGATTCTATGTCCGATTTAGCCATCATTGCCCCCGGTCCCAATCCCCTCAAAAGTTCAATTGCCTGATCAATAGATGCATAACGCACAGAGCAGAAATCTTCATCAATAAAGTCATTCACCGACTGCCCCCTTGGCGCTGATAAATTGTAAATTAGCCTGAATTCTCCTGGTTCTTTCTTAGGGACTACCCCCAGGGGGGAACACACAAAGTTATGCACGGGAATCTTGTCAAATGGCCCCGCCACTCTGCCCAATCTACATTCTTTCTCAATTTTGGCCTCCGCCACCCTAGCGTTCTGAGTGACCAACAATTGGTTCCTGCAAAAGGAGGGACCCGCAAAATCCGCCACCGGGATTCTAAACCCCTCCCTGAAACCCTCCAATAGCGTCCTTGCTGTGGTCGTGCATTTGTATCTGTTTAACCAGGGTATCATTGCGTGTAGAAGAATCGGGGACCTAGCTTTGCTGAAAACACCTTCAATTCAATTTTTTGGCCCCCCTACCCCTCTGTTTCTTAAGACATTTTGCCTCGCATTGCCCTGAGTTGCCACAGAAACTGCACGCATGCTTAAATCTGCATGTCCCTGGTGCCCTACCACAGGTGCGCCTATTGAAATCCCAACAGCATCCCTTCCTCCCCGCCCCCCCCACCTGGTGCAGCTGAGGGGAACGACCGAAAGGGCTGTGGTTTTGGCGGGTCCCTTGCAGCCTCAGCTGTCAGACCGCCCAAATGATCCAACCAGGCTATCCCCTCCACCTGATTCCATTTTAGTGCTGGATCAGATGCCCTGATGCGCCTGAATTTTTTTGTCATAATCCAACCACCCTGTGCCCCCCTTTGTCGCCTGCGCCGTGCTGATCCTAGACATATAACTAGCCATTGTGGGCGCTTCCTCTGGGAAACGCTCCGTCATCACAGCCATGTAAATATTGTAAGCCAGCATCCAATGCCTGATGTTCTCTTCAACCCTGTACTTCAACATTTCATTCACCCATTCACGCGCGGGCATATAATCCTTCTTCATCCTCATCTCCTCCCTCTCAACCTCATCTATCAAGAGTGAAAAAATGTCAATATATGTTCCCTTCCAAATTCTCTCCTTAACCTCCTGCGACAAATGGCGTGACAGAGATTCATACGATGTGCGTGCTTCGCCCATGCCCAACAATGGCAACGTCTGTGGCTTACCATGCGAAGGTCCCGCAGTGTCTTTGGGGGCCCCGACCGCCGGCACTTCCTTAAGCTTGGTTTGGTCGATAAGCTGTCTTGCTTTTTCCAATGCGTCCGCCCCGACCACACCCGCTGCACTCAAATTCAACCCCATGCCCCCAAGCCAGGGAAGCACGGCTGCTAGGCTGGAGACAAAATCAGTAGGAAGTGTTGGTACCCCCCGGATGCGGGGGGAACAGGTAACGAAACATTGGGCACCTCTGGAACTGGTACCCCCGGCGTGGGGATAGGATTCCCTGGTGCTGGTGGTGAAATACCGGGCGTCGCAGGGACCACGGGAACAGGCCCACCCACCGGATCTACAGGTGAAGGCTTGCCCCCCGGTGTGCTGGGGGACGCGGGTACTACAGGCAAAATTGGGGCCCCACCATTCCCAGGGACAACCTGCGGTACTTTCTTTGCCCTACTCTTTTTTGGCAGGGGGGGGGAAAGCTTCTCTTGGGGGTAAAGCGTCCCTGCGTGACCTCCCCGATGGCCCCTCCTGCGCATCCAGCCTGTCTGCCAGCTGCGCCATGGTGTTATCCATTTCCCCAATCTTCCTCATCAGGGCGTCTAAAACACTCGCGATACCAGGGCGCCGTTCGCCGCGCTTAACCTTAGGAGGCATGACTACCCTACAACCTGTTACCACTGTTTTGTTGGAGAAAACACGACCGGCCACAGCACCCACGCTACCGGAGCCTCAATACTGGCTAACCCAGCAAGGCAGGTGAGCAAGAGGCTCTAACCCGCTTGGCTCCCAGCAGCGCCGGAATGCAGACCCCTGTACGTGTCCTCAGGCACCCTCCGCGATGGCCCCCACGTCCTCGTGTGCTGTTCTTGATGCGTGCACCACGGCCGACACTCCAGCTGATTAGGCTCTTGGCAACGCTGCTCTGCCCTCTCACGATCGGCGCTGTGCCTCTGAGCTCCCTGCACGATGCGTGCACGGAGCAAGGCACTCATTGAAGCCTCGGCGATCTCCACGAGATTCCGGCGCACACTGTTCAAAAACAAAGCGAAATATCAAAGAGCCCCCCGAGGGAAGGGGCACACGCTCCTGAGATCACCAACGTGCTGCTCCGAGCTCCCCTCGCGATGCGTGCGACTTGGAAGGCACTCGGTTAGGTCCCGGCGCTCTCCACGAGACTGTTGGAAACAAAAGCAAAAGATCAGTTAACCTCCCGATGGAGGGTGCACACGCTGCCGAGATCTCCGACGTGCTGCTCCGAGCTCCCCTCGCGATGCGTGCGCTTTGGAAGGCACTCGTTTAAGTTCCTGCGCTCCACGCGATTCCGGCGCACACTGTTGGAAACAAAAGCAAAAGATCAGTTAACCTCCCGATGGAGGGTGCACACACTGCCGAGATCTCCGTCGTGCTGCTCCGAGCTCCCCTTGCGATGCGTGCGCTTTGGAAGGCACTCGTTTAAGTCCCTACGCTCCACGCGATTCCGGCGCACACTGTTGAACAAAAGAAAAAGATCACAGAACCTCCCGATGGAGGGTGCACACGCTGGCGAGACCGACCCGCTGTTCTGTGCTCTCCCGCCCGCACCACGGAGATCCAAAAATTCGGGAACTGGAGCGACGACACTGCAAAGAAAAGAAAAAAGGATTAAATGTCCTCCCGAGGGAGGGGGCACACGCGACGGGTGTGCTGCCGAGGGGAGCAAGAGATTGCCCTTCGCGCTCCCCCCGGCTTTAAAGGTGCCAGAGTGTCTCCCACGCCCCGGAAGCGATCGGATCACTTCCGGGGTGCGGGGGAGCCTCCCATGACCCGGAAGCGATTCGATCTCTTCCGGGGCACGGCCCCTAGCCAAAGGCAGGGCCAATGAGTGGGCACGATACGGGGGGCACGGCCGACCACCATAATGGCGCCGGGGCTGACGCTGGCCCCGCCTTCCTCTGGGGGCAGTGGTGGCTTGCCGAGGGAGTGTTGCAGGGCGGTGTGGTGGGCGAGGGAGGGGCAGGGTGGGGAGGTAGTAGAGTCCGACATACGACAGATAGGAGTAAGGTAGGTAATTAAATAAATAAAACAATTTACCCTGCGCGCACTGCATCGCCGAGTTGGCGATGCAGCGCGCGCAAGGTAAATTGTTTTATATATTTAATTACCTTACTCCTGTCCATCGTATGTCGGACTCTTCTGCCCCCCTACCCCTCCCATCACCCGCCACCCGCAGCACTCCCTCAGTGAGCCGCCACTGAATGGGGGCGGGGTGAGTAAGTGTGTGGTGCCGGGTTCAAAGGCGTGGCTAAAAAACCCAAAATATTCTGCAACTTTTTTCGGTCTTTCACCTTCAGGCATGTACATATAAAATAACACACAGTTTAAATATATAATAAATGCAAGTTAAGTTAATCAGTGAGAAGTGTACTATCGTACTTTATGAAACCTCTATTAGCTCATGCACTGCAGAGGTCTGTGTCTGTAACCAGAAAGCCACAGAACTGAATTCTGATTGGAGAACTGGAGAATAGTTATGGCTAACACTGGCCCTTGCAGTCCCTGCAGTGCAGGGGCCTGTGTTTCGCCTCATTAAAAAGCGCACACTTTGCATCTTAGCTCATAACTCCTAGCCAATACCACTCAAAAAGAATAAATCTGTGTTATCAGGAAGCGTCAAATGACTCCATTAATTAGAGCCAATACAGGCTTCGCCGCTCCCTTTTACATTTGCAGATTGACCCGTTGTGCACATTTACATTTCTTACAGGTAAGCAGGCATCCTGGCAAGAAGGATTGTTTATCTGTATTCCCGCCTTCGGTTTCACAGCACAGGACACTCTCTGCCTTACTCCTAAGCTGGAGCATTTCAGCTCTCAAAATTAACTGACCCGGGATGGTTATATTTTTTACAGAAAGTAGAGGAACTGTTTCCTTACATGAAAAAAGTATGGGTACATTGTGCACTCTGATCCCGCCCACTTCGACCACTGCGGGGAATGGTGCTCACTGCATACTACGTTTATGCATGAGCTCATCTTTCGGCATTAGTGCAACTACTCTTGGCTGCAAAGTCCTAGTGGGTGCTTGGTGATTTATTTCTACAGCAATGGCACCACCAAGGGTTCAGGCAGTGTTCCTTACTCTTACCTTCTGGTCTCTAATTTATTATTTTATTCATTTATTTTTTCAGTGTTCTATATAGCGCAAACGGGGTAACAGAGCGCTTCACAGTAAAAACGTAAACACGTATTTCTTTAGTACATGTTGCTAGTAAGCATCTAACACATTGAAACGCATTGAAAAATGTAAAATAACTTCTCATTGTAGCATAGACTTTTTCAAATTCACAAAATGTGAGAACTATAATGCGCATTAGTACATTAGCACAAAGGATTGCGAGAAACTATACTTGACAGGTGTAAGGGGACCTTTGAAAGAGATGCTCGTCAGTGAGTAAGCAAGAGTTTATAGGTGAATCTTACGAGATTGTTCGGTAAAGGTTACAGTATGGATTTGCTCATTAGAAAGATCTTGGCTTCTTTCTTGAATCTTGAGAAGTTTGGTATCCTTCCTATGCTTGGAGACAGTGAGTTCTGGAGGAAGCTCTGTCATAAGTTTTTTTCTTATGGAAAATGGGTGGCTTCAGCACTAAATCTCTGACGCTCCTGCAATGTCTGCATCCACCAGAAATCTCCAATTTCTGGGCTAGATTCCTTGGTGTATTGAAGTGTATCGCTTTATGTGTGATACACGCCATTTTGAGTTGAATTCTGGCTTTGCATGTTAGCCAATTCAACACCTTCAGGTGAGGAGAGATGTGGTTGAATTTATTTGAACCTGTTATAAGCCTAGTTGCTGCGTTGAGGCAGGGTTTTAGAGGAGTTGTTGCGATCTTAGGAAGCCTTACAAGTTTTATGCATCCGTATTCAATCTTTAAGATGACTAATTCCTGGACTGCCATTTTGAGGTCTGCTGTTTCAAGGAATTGCTTCTGTTTCCTAACATAGCTCAAGTGGAATCAAGCATTGCTAGCCAATGAGTTGATGTGGGATTGAATGTTCAGGCTCTTATCTAGCATAATTCCTAGTGATTTTGTTGAGTTCACAATGCTCGGGTGCAGTTTAGTACGATGATTGTCTTGGTCCATTCTTTTATAATGAGCAAGCTTTTGGTGGGGCATATTAGGAGGATTTCTGTCTTTTGCGTGTTTAGTTTAAGCTGATTGCTTGTTAACCATGGCATTTTTGCCTTTAATGCCTCGATCATTGTTTTGATCTTCTCCAAAGACGAAATCGTAATGTAAGTCTGTGTGTCATCAGCGTACATGTGGAAAGAGTTGTTGAAGAGGCAGGGTATATCTGTTAGTGGTTACACATATAGGTTGAATAGTGAAGGGGAGAGGGTTGAGCTTTGTGGGACTCCGATCTGAATGGGGGAAGATGGTGACAGGTTTAGATTCACCAGAAATCTTTATGTTCTGTTCCTCAAGAAGGACTTAAACCATTCTAGAACGTTCCCCGAAAAACCTATCCTGTTTTCCAGATGTTCTAGCAACATATCCTGGTTAACTGTGTTGAACGCTGATGGTAAGTCAAGAATGATTAAAAGACAGATTTTGTCCTGGTCCAGGGCGAGTAAGGCGCTGTCTACTATGTGGAGCATTTCCGTTTCAGTACTATGATTTGGTCTAAACCATGATTGGCAATCATCTAGTTAGTAGTTTAAATTTAGAGATGTATTGACTTAGTTGTTGATGCACACGCTTTTCTATCACTTTAGCTAATAGGGTAATGTTGGATACCGGATGGAAACTGTTAGTGTCTGTGGGATTCTCTGTTGGTTTTTTAATGATGGGTATGACTTGGCCCATCTTTAGGCAGTCTGGAAAGGATCCTTGAGACAAGAAAGCATTGACTATCGATGTCCAACTGGGGATGATAATCTGGTCGATAGACGTCACAGGTTTTGCGTGGAGTTGATCGTTGTAGTGGTTGTGTGGTTTTGTGGCTGATAAAGTTCTGGAGATATTGTTGTAGTCATAAAACTTGAAGGCTGGCCATTGAGCTTTTTGGGTACTGACTGATGGAGTAGTGTTCATTCGACTGGTTGTGATGCCCCCCGTATAGAAGGGGGAACAGCTGCTGTCCTGAGCTCCCTTTCCATGGAATAGGCTTTTGCAGTAAAGAATGATGAGAATTCTTCACAGCTAATTTGTGATTTTGTTGTTTCTAGCGTGGTTTTAGCCATTTTGTTCAATTGTTTTAACAATTTGAAGAGTTTCCGAGGTCTGTTTTTTGCGTACTTCAATTCCATCCTGAAGAATTGTTTCTGTAATTTGAGAATGTTTTTGTTGTAGACATTTCTGGTCTTTCTTGGCAGTTTTGGCTAGGGGGATGACGGTAGTTATCTCCATTTCTGTTCGGCTAGTCTCAGCTTACACCATTCTTCATTCAGTGCTCTGCTGAACCAGGGATTTGTATCTTTATCTGGGATTCGTTTCAGATTTAGCAGCGCTATTGAATCCATTATCTCTGACACCTTAGCATTGTAGTGATCCGTACATTTGGTAACGTTTGTCATATTGCTAGGAGGGGGACGATCCTTCCTGCACTGTGATGCTAGCTTTTAGTTGTCCACACCCTTTGTGTCCTGTACCCATTGTTTGAGTTTGATTGGTTGTATGGGTTTTTTCTTTATTACTCCTCGAATTTGGAAGGTAATTATGTGATGATCTGACCAGTCGCAAGGCACGATTGAGGTTAAGTTCACAGCCTTTTCTTTGGAGATGATCCAGTATAGCGAAAAACCTTTAGTGTGAGTTGGAAGAGTGCAAAGCTGGGCTAGGTTTTGGTCTACTAGGAAGTCTTTAATGGTATTGACCTGGATGTCGATAAGATTGTTCCAGTGACGGATGAAGACCCCTAGGAATATGTCATTGGAGTGAGGGGAGGAGTTTGTTGTGATGATTTCCATTAGGTGGTCAATAAAAGATTCATTCTTTCCGGGTGGGTCATAGAATGCATGGAACTTGCATATTTGATTCTCTGTGTTTTTTATGGAAAGTGCGAGGTATTTACAAAATACAAGAGGGTCGGAATGTTTTGGAGTAACCAAGAGATCAGAGCGATTAATGTATGCAATACCTCCCACCCCCTTTTCTCTTTAGCTGGTCTAGTCTCACAATGTTGTAGTTTGGGGTAACCAATAGACCCAAACATGGGGAGGATGATTCAGTGAGCCATGTTTCCGTTAGGATCGCTACATCGATCTCCTGTCTCAAGATAAGATCAGCAATGTCGGACACATGTTTCACTGCTGAGCGGCAGTTGATTAGTAGTCCTGTGAGCGTTTTCTGTGTATCCAGGTTTGTATCTTGATTCAAGGTGGTTAGCATTACTCTCTTCCAGTTATTCATGTTTAGTTTTCTGTTCCTGGGCCTGATTTCTCTGAAGGCGTTGATTGGGACTGCTCTGATTACATTTTCATCTCTCTTGCTGGGTAGATTGGTTAAGATCTGAGTCAGTTCGTAGTAATGTAGTAGGGCTTGCGTTTTCTCTTCGGATAGATAATTGGGGTGAGTGTGTGGCCGATGTTGCCTCTTTGATAGAGACATTGTTGTAGTCTTTATATTGTTTTGTAGTGAGAGAACTGCCTCTTGACTACTCATGATTTTGGAAAGTGAGGTTTCTGTGAGGCGTGCGATATTCTTCAGTTCAAGTATAGCTTTGGTAATGGTTTGGAGTAGGTTACTGGATGTCAAATGAAGAGAATCTGGAATCCCTGTTGATGCAGGGGAGGTGTGGAATGTGCTCAGGAGAATTGATTTTTGATTGCTTGGTAATTCGCCATCTGTGATCTTAGGAACAGAATTGCGTTTGCCTGTAGTTTTTTCCCAAACTGTGGGGGGACCATAGGGCTTTTGATTAGTTTAGGTGATTGGCCCCAGCTGTCCAGAATGCTAGATGATAAGGAAGCATGGGTGTGGAAGTTGGGTGGATGTAGTAGAAGACTCTATTTTGTGGTAAAGCGGGCTGTCTCGTCCTTTCTTGGACTGTTACTTGGAGATTGTAACTATCAGCTCTGTGTTTAGAGGCCGTCGTGTTCAATTGTGCGGGAATTTGTCTTTCGTTGTGGGTTGATGTTGAAGGGCTTATGGTGAATGTTTGTGGCTTGTCTAAGTGTGTAGAACCCCTGTGCAGAGCTGCTGAGTTTGTTGAGGAAGGATTCGACCACTGAGGATCTTGTGACTTCCTAGGGTCAGCGCTCGGTGCGACTCGGCTCAGTTGTGCATTTGAAAGCGAACTGGGTATTTGTTGGTTTCTCAGGAGAGTGAGGTTGTATACTTGTTCTTTCAGAGTGACAAAGTATTCCTCAAATTTGTTTAGATCCTTGTCCTTTGCTTGAATAAGTACAGTACCGTTTTTATAGATTGTTATATTTAGTTCCGCTCCCAGTGTATGTGAGGGAGCCATTGATAACTTAATGCCATATGGGATGTTTTTTGTTTCTTGAGTGTTCAATAGCTTTTGATGGTCTCACGCCATTTTGCCAGCTTTCTTGTGAAGAATATTAGGTCATAACTAAGATGCCTTTTTTATGTTGAAGTACGGGTCTGAGATCAGTGTCTCTATGTTTTGTTTCTTTAAAAAAATTGGCTGCATTCCTGGAGATGTTGGGGAGTAGATTATATTATAGGAGTTCCTTCCTGCATATTTCAAATTTCCTGCCATTAAAAAAAAAAAAGAATTATTTTGAATGTACCGACCTTCCTTATTACCACATTATGACATGACCTGTGTATATATATCTAGGTTCCCTAGAGAGTTGGCTAAAGAGAATTAATTGGGCATACCAAATTGGCTAAAATCCCTGCCTTCGAGGATGTTCCAATATGGCCACTTATTTGCTCTATTTGGAGAGATCCCCCCTCTTCAGTCCTGTTCTTGTTTCTGGGATTAGTTGTTGTTGGTCTTCTTTCCCTTTCTGTTGTTTGTGGGGCTCAAGCAAGCTTCTGCCATTTTGCATTATTGTAGGTTCCTAAGAGTTGAGGAAATGACCGATACCAAAAGATCAGAGGTTGGTCCTCTTTCATTTTCTATTGTTTTGTGGTTTACTCAGGTATCGGCCAATTTGAACCGATGCTGGACCCGGTGTCAAAAGGGCTGTATCTGGGGCAATAAACACTAATCTGCTTGTTTGCTCTGGGGGTTAACACCCATTCCTGCTGATTAGTTTGGTAGCTCACTGCAACTTTAAAGGGACCGCCGCAACTATCCTCTCATTGCGTTCCTGTAGTCTCAATCATGATGGCCGTTGCTCAGCTCAGAGCATATCTCTGAGGAAATATGGGGGTGCTAGGGGGAGTGGAGAGATGTTCTCCATCGCTCATGCAAATTCATGCATAGATGCAGTTTCACTCAGGCAGGATCTGACCCTTTGGATCTAATCAAGGCTGATTGCAACAGTAGGTCTTGGTCGGCTCCTTCTTTTGCCCTCAAGCTCCAGGGAGACCAGTGTTGCAAAAGTATACCTGCTACAGATCATCCCATCTCTGTGCTGTTGTACCAAGGTCTTCAGTCTCAAGTCCAGATATGGTACTAAGTTACTGATCAAGAGGACTATTTATCTTACTTTTGTATGTTGGTCTAAGGCAGTATAATTTACATTCAAACTTAACATGACATGTAAAACACTTCTCTTACAGGGAGATAGTGCTTCTTTTGCATTTTTGGACATTTGCAGTTCTAAAAAAATATGAATTTCGCTGGTGAGAAATCTGATCCTCTCACCCAGGACCTCTCCTTTATAAGACAAGCCACAGCCAAGCAAGAATGGAGGAAGCTCAAATACCTATTGATGGGCACATTTGCTGGTTGTGAAAGGCAAAGGGTTGTTCTTCCACCAGCCCACCTGACTCCTTTGGGGTTTGAAGGACAGAACCACAGCGACAGCTGCAGGGATGCAGAGGCTCATAGAAGACTTGAAGATCTGAAGCGGACCTCCATTTTACAGAGGCATGCGCGTTGTCCTTCATAAGGACCTATCCACCATGCACATCATTCCTTATTACGGCCAATATACATAAACAACTACACTCCACACAGAGTACCCATTAGAAGGTCTTAGGAGGAATTTTAGAAGGGGGGCCTTTTATTCATACTGGCCATTGGTACAGGTACCTCCATTTTATTCTGGCACACACTTTGTCCTCCATGAGATGCTATTCTCCATGTGCACATAGATTCTCAGACATATACCATTACACACAACACAGAATAACAAATATGGGTGAAAAAGAAGTACCCCAATTAGAAGGAAAAGCAGGGACTTTAAAGGGGAGAGTTTTCTACTAGTATCGACTGTTGGAATAAGTTTTAAAAAAGTCATCCATAAGCAACAGTAAGTGTAACTAACAGACTGCTCACTCCAAGGCCTGGCATGAGTTAGCTGTAGCCACCTTCCGGGCTGTGGAAAAAAATGTGTAAAATAACATTGAATTGAACAACATTTGGGCGTGTGATCGACCATTAGTGTCAGTGTGCAGAGATGTATGCTACCATAATATTTCCAACTCACATTACAAATATATACATATTAGGGCAGAAAAACTGAAACCTACAGTTAGTATGGTCATGAAAATGTATTAGAAATGAACACTGAATAATCAATATATCATGAATTAGTTAAAAAAAATATTTTTACAGAGATAGAAGCTTATACACCAAATTTACTCTCAACAAGTCTTTAAATAGTTCAAATAAACACCTTTCGCATAATGATGTCATATAGCATCTTTTGTATAATATTCCACTGCTAGAATGGTTTAATAATTGTTCTTTCACTTTGCTTTTAGTTTATGTGTGGTTCTAGAATGGATGTTAATGCAAAAGGTGTTTTGTTGCTTCAGATAGAGCAGGGTGTCAGAAATCCACTGGACCAGAGTTGTCTTTTTGAGTATTTTACATCGATTAAACTGGTACATTTTATTGGATTTAATTTTGCATTTAATATCGCACCAATATGTGCTCTTTTGGTTACTTTCGTGTGATGGGTGGCAATTGAGTGGACGGTCTAATGGCATAGTCCCATATGCTGTAAGCGAGATTAGTGTACCTCGGAGACTTTTCAGTTGAAGTCCAGTAAGTGGCACTAAATTAGACTACAGTCATATCAAGATAGAGAGAACAGGATTCAAATAGGTAAAAGTACATGTTTAGATTTACTCATGTATAGATCTATATCTACACCCTGGCCCTTCCCACACCTACATGTTTTGCTACAAATTTCTGAGTAGACAGTTATATCTAGTTTTCGATCCGGTGTGAACAAAGCATTTGCTGAAAAGTCTTGGGATTGTATACTATGCTCTACACTTGATTAAATCAATGTCACTCTGCAACTTCTCGGAGTGCACGCAATTCTTCATGATAAAAGTTGATATTTTGATAAACATATATATATTTTCTTTTTTACTGAAAAAAACAAAGGTTACAGGGACTTTACAGTTAGATTTCACTCATACAAACCCATAGAAATTCACCAGTTATAGTTACCTGAGCAAACTATAAATTATGCCCCCGCAATGCACTTCTTATGACCTCACATAATTCATCACTCATGATATGGCTGGTGAAATCAATGATGAACTCTCAAATAACATCACTGATGACAGTATCCTCTGGGTGTATGTGTTTCGTAAATGTTTCTGAGACTTAAAGATATATGCTAAGCTTTAGCATAAGTTAAATTACCATTCTTTCTGTACTAGTATAGAGTAATACTATTTTGAACATATCTCATCTGAGTGGCTGTGTGACTGTATCAGTGTGTGAATGAATATCGGAGTGGCTGTGTGTGTGTGTGAGTAGCTGCATAGATGTTAGTGGGTATGTGAGTAGCTATATGGGTGAGTGAGTGGCTGTGTGAGTGACTGTATTGGAAATCAGTGTCTGTATTGGTGAGGGAGTGGGTCTGTGAGTGGCAGTATGGGTGAGTGAGTAGATGTTTGAGTGTGTGTATAGGTAAGTGAGTGGGTGTGGGTTGCTGTTTTGGAGAGTGAATGTCTGTGTGAGTGGCTGTAAGGGAGTGCGTGGGTGTGTGAGTGGTTGTATGGGTGAATGAGTGGCTGTGTCAGAGGCTGTATGGGTAAATTAGTGTGTGTGTGAAAAGCTGTATTGGTGAGTGAGTGGCAGTGTGAGTGGCTGTATGGGTAAGTGTGTGTGTGTGTGTGTGAGTACCTGTATGGGTGAGTGAGTGGCTGTGTGAGTTTCTGTTTGGGTGATTGAGAGGGTGTTGGAGTGGCTGAAAGGGTGTTGAAGTAGGTAGTAAGTGTCTGAATGAGTGGATATGTGAGTGACTATATTGGTGAGTGAGTGGGTGCAGGAGTGGCTGTATGGGTGAGTTAGTAGGTGTGAGTGGATGTATGAGTGGCTCTATGGAGGAATGATTGGTTGTGTGAGTACAGGTATGGGTCTGTGAATGGGTATGTGAGGGGTTGTGTGGCAGTGGAAATGGGTGTATGAGAGGTTATGTGAGGGTGTGAATGGATATCTGAGTGGTTCGGTGGATGATGTCATCAGTGATGTCACTGACCATGTCATGAGTGATGTATTATGTGAGGTCATAAGCAGTGCATTGCAGGGCAGTAAATTATAGTTAGCTCAGGCAACTATAACTGATGAATTTCTATAGTTTTGTACGAATAAAATCTAATCCTAACTATAACGTACCTGTAACCTTTGTTTTTTTCAGTGAATTTCTAAGGTTTTCTAAATTCCATTTCCTAACTATAACGTCTCCTTAACCTTTGTTTTTTCAGTGAAGTTCTAAGGTTTTTTAATTTTATTTCCTAACTGTACCCTGTAACATTTTAGAGTGAGTATGTGACTGATGTCTCAGTGGGCGAGTGAATGAGTGTCTTAATGTGTGTGAGTGGGCGTGGAAGTGCCTACATAAGTGTCTCACTGGGTGCATGAGTGGGTGCATGAGTGTCTGAATGGGTGTGTGAGTGTGCATGGTGTTGTGACTGCCTCCATGTGTGTGTGTGTGTGTGGGTCAGTCTGTGAGTGAGTGTGTGAGTGTCTAAATGGGTCTGTGAGTGGCTGTGTGACTGTCTCACTGGTTGTGTGAGTGTCTGAGTGGGTCTGTGAGTGGGTGCATGAGTCTCTGAGAGGGTGTGTGAGTGTATGAGAGTGAGAGTGTCTGGGTGGGTTTACGAGTACTTTCATGAGTGTCAGTCAGCCTGTGAGTGACTGCATGAGTGTCTGAGTGGGTCTGTGAGTGGGTGCATGAGTCTCTTACTGGGTCTGTGAGGGGTGTTTGAGTCTCTTAGTGGGTCTGTGAGTCAAGGTGTGGGAGTGTGAGTGTGTGGGTGTGAGAGTGTCTGAGTGGGTTTACGTGTACTTTCATGAGTAGTCAGTCAGCTTGTGAGTGGCTGCATGAGTGTTTGAGTGGGTCTGTGAGTGGGTGCATGAGTCTCTTAGTGGGTCTGTGAGGGGGTGTTTGAGTCTCTGAGTGGTTCTGTGAGTCAGGGCGTGAATCTTGAGTAGATCTATGATTGGGTGAAAGAGTGTGAGTGGTTCTTTCAGTTGGTGCATGGGTCTGACTAGGTCTGTGAGTGGATGAATGAGTGCCTGAGTGCATTCTCTGTTCATTTTCTGCCTTTATCTGTTCCCTTCTGACCTTTTTCTGCTTCTTTCTGCTCGTTGCTTACCATTAGTCTACCTCTTGCTGATCATTTCTGAACTCTATTTTACCTCTTGCTGCTCGTTTCTGACCTTCATTCTGCCTTTTGCTGCTCGTTTCTGACCTCTATTATGCCTCTTCCTGCTTGATTCTGACATTCATTCTGCCTCTTTCAGCTTGTTTCTTACCTTTATTTTGCCTCCTGCTCATTGCTAACCTTTGTTCTTCCTATTTCTGCTCGATTTTGACAGTTATTATGCCTCTTTCTGCTTGTTTCTCACCTTTATCTTACCACTTTCTGCTTGTTTCTGACCTTTATTCTGCCTCTTTCAGCTTGTTTCTGACATTTACCTCTTTTGCCTTTTCCCACAGGACCGTGGGGGGAACCTCAAGGTCCCCGCGGTCCCAGCTGGCTCCCGACTCCTACGGAAGCCATCGTTGCAGGGAGCTGCTTGAAATAGAAGCTCCTTGCTTGTGGGAGCAATGTTTTAATCTGTTTCCCTGCTTTATGCATGCCGGAACTGTTTGACAACTTTGGCTTGCAGAAAATGAAATCATGTTTGCTTTTGCTTGGTGGGAGCTGTCAGCTCCCACTAAGCAAAAGCAAACAACTTCCTTCCAAGGGTGGGCACCTCAGGAGATAGCAGGAGCTGGCCCTGAGGTGTGGCGGTCCTCAGGGCCATAGATGGCTCCACCAAGGGGGCTGCGCGGCCACCCTTCATCATAGAATTTATCCCCAGGAAGGTGGCAGTCCCCGGGGATGCGGGGGGCAAGCAGCCTCCCTTATTTTGAATGAATTGTCCCAGGGAGGTAACGGTGCCTGGGGCGCATACATATTTTCTAGTATCCCAGGTAGGTGGCGGTCCCTGGGGCTGCAGGGGGCATACTGCGCAGGCCCCCCGTATTATTTTACTCTGATTTGCCTCGGGAGGTGTCGGTCCCCAGGGCACAGGCGGGCCCAGCAGGTCCGCCTGCACACATCTTTTAGAGTGCTCCAGGGAGTTAGTGGTCCCTGAGGCTTTTAATAGGCCGTAGGAGGGGGGGGGGGCGTGCTCCCCCTCCTATTTTTGTAGTATGGCCCTGGACAAGGCCCACACAGGGGCAATAATAAAAACAAGCGCAAGAGACCGGGTTTGTTTTTTTTATTTTACGGAAATTCGTAACCTGTTGCGCATTGGCGGCAATTTTTTTTTATAAAAAACATTTCTTTGCACTGGTGGGTTCCCTCGGGGACCCCCCATTAGGCCTAGGGGGTCATGTTATTCCTACCCTGCCCCCTTCTCTTTTTAAAAATCTTTTTTGTGGGACTCGGTAGAAGCCAATCCCCAAGATGGCTGCCAACACTTCCTTATTGAAGTGTTGGCAGCCAATCGAATTTCAGCAGAGGACGGGAACTGTCGGATCCTCGGAGGATCCACGTCCCTATATATACAACTTTGGATTTCACTTAACTCCAGAACTACTGAACGGATTTACGCCAATTTAAAAAAGGTTGCATTCTGGACTAACAACTGCCTTTCTACTAGATTTGGTGTAAGTCCGTTCAGCGGTTTGGGCTGTAGTTGTGTCTAAAATCTCGAAGGGAAGATGGGGAAAAGCGTTTCGGGACCCCCCCTTCTTCTCGGCCCCCACTTGATGGATCACCACAAATTTTATAGGACAGCAGCTGCAGTGAGTGTCATATTAGTTTTGTAATATTGGCGAGGATTCATCAAACAATGCCAAAATTATTGCCAAACAAAAATGATCTTACAATGGAAACTAGGGGGCTCATTACGATGGTGGACGGGCTTCAGTCCGTCCGCCATCATCTCGGGGAGTGGGTCCACCCGCCTACGAGGCGGCGGTCCAACAGGGGGTATTAGGATGCGACTGCCACTGTGGCGGTCACACTCGCCATACTTTGCATTGCGGCGGGTGCTGCTGGCTGCAGCACCCATTTCAATGCAAAAAAGGCACTGTTTACATTTCCCTGCACTACGTGGCAGGCACCAGGCGATACCTGCCACATTGTGCAGGGAAATGTAGGGGGGCACCATAGGTGCTTCCAAAGCCCCAAACAAAAGTGCCTGTGATGAACGGGTGCCCGCTATGGGCCCCCAAAATCCATCCCCGCAAGCTTTTCCATGGTGGGTGAACCGCGATGGAAAGGCTGGCAGAGATGGACCATAATAATCCCATATTTCATAATTCTAGAGAGGACATTTGTTTTCAAAGTAGCCACATCAGAGTAAAAGCGTAAACCGAGTTGGAGATGTTGTAGAGAATGGGAGGTTGTATCAGGTGTGGAAATGGACAGATCAGTTCTGGCTCCTGCTTCTCATCGACCACAACCATATTTTCACCACAACAGAGGTGGTTCTATCAGATTGCCCACAGTTGTGGCTATTTTCACATAACATTGAAAGGAAAAATCTGTCCTTTGCGGGTTTCTTATTAATGATGTATTTGTTTTGACAGCAAATGCTAAAATACTTAAATATAAAGACTTACCTGCAGCGCGGCGTCTCCGGGGCTCCCTCTTCCTCGTTCACAACTTCTTGTCACAAATGCGCATGCGCGGACGCCCGTGCATGCGCATTTCTCGCAAGAAATGCGCATGTGTGGGCGTCCGCGCATGCACATTTCTCGCAAGAGATGTGCATGCGCGGGCATCCACGCATGCGCATTTGTGACAAGAAGTTGTGAACGAGGAAGAGGGAGCCCCGGAGACGCCGCGCTGCAGGTAAGTCTTTATATTTAATTTTTTTATCATACATGACATTATTTTAAAAGGAGGGCGGGCGGGAGGCGGGTGGCGGGCGGCAGGTAGCTCCGCTTCGCCCTGGCGTGTGCGTAGCGCTGCCTGCTTCGAAAACTGCGAAGCAGGCAGCGCTACGTACACTACGTGGGCGAAGCGTAGTACTACGCCCGGGGTTAGTTTTCATGCCGGAAGATTCCCCTTTCAGTATAAAACCTAGCAGCGGCTGGCACAGATAAATGCAGTGAGGCGGTGGCATGAGGCGGAGGCGGGGCGGGTGGGAGGGGGGGAGTCGACAGACGACAGAATAGGTATAATTAAATAAATAAATAATACCTTTTCTGTCTGTCGACTTCCCCCCTGCCGCGCCCCGCCCTGCCTCACCACGCTTAAATGTGTCGGCCACCGCTGATAAAACCTATGCTTGATAGAGCACACATATCCTTGCATTAGGGTGAGAAGGTGTGAGCGTTCGTGCAAGAAGCTTAAAGTGTGGTAATGTAGGAAGATGGTAAAACAGCACCATATCTTAGCAGATAAGGCACTGTTCTGTGCCTCTCCCATTTGGCTGCTCCGCTGCATTGCATGAAAAGTTAGTAAATGTGCCCCGTAGTTCTTGGTAGACGTAAGCCAGAAAGATGGTAGTGAGTTACAGCTCACGGTTGACATTGGCAGTGATTGGCAGTGATCTGAGGGCCATGGGTGTCTGCCAGAAAGGCAGACTCAGATTTCCATTTTTCAGAGGCTGGCAAATCGAGTACTGATAAATTGGGTAATAATGACGTCTGCTGCCCAGAGCACTAAGAAATGGGAGACGTGATATGAAGTTATACGTTAAAAGGCAGAAGTTAGAGCAATTGAGTATGTGATACATATATTTTACATATGTGGCTAAGGCAGTAAAATCCAGGTTCCTGTTCCATGCGACCTATGAAACAAATCCAAATATGGAACAAAGGGCTATGTTTTAATAAATTCCGTTTTAACGTGTATTCTATAGGCAGCCGCATAAAAAGGGAAAAAGCATTCCGCTCTGTTTCTTTAAAAAAATATGTATTGCTCAATTCACGTGATTTACAAACAATATAAGTGTTCACAATGTTTCACAATCTGTATTTACTATTTTTCAACTGGTTATTAAACAAGCAGCAAAAGTCATCTAAATACATTGGCCCTATTTTTTTGCCAAGTGCAAAATGTGTATAATATATCCCATTTTTTAAAATTCACAGGCACTTTCCTTTGTGGTATATGAAAGGACAGCTAATGACAGTGTTTTCTAATAATATTCTGAATTTTTAATGCCAGAAAACCACATGTTAATCTGTATTTGTTCCCTCCTGTTCCACTGAGTTGGTGTTTATAGTTATACTAGTTAGAAAAAGTAATTTTAGCTGATCATAAAATTAAAAGTAAACAAGAGAACATATTAAACAAAAATAGTTGGTCATGCGTTGCTGTAGTTTCCAAGTCAGTGAGTGAGATAAGACGGCCTCATCAATGAAATGTCTTGTTTGCTGTTTTCCTTCTGTTGGAGTCTGACTTGTGTTGAGCTCAATAGAGGAATTTAAAAATGACAAATCTGATCTCAGTAAATTCCCTTAACTTATCGAAAATAAATTACTATAATAATGGCTATCATATTAGACAATTCAGCGTATCTAGTAGAATTCGTATTGAATTCTGTTTTTGCTTTCTACCTTGCATCTGTGCGTTTCAATGCTTGTTTGATTTATTTGTTTTCTAATGGGTTTAAAGTGGCAATCCCTCCAAACAAGGGTTGTTCAGGCAGCCTGAAGACATAACACATAGGACAATTAATTACATTTGAAAGGGGCATGTTCTCAATAAATTGATAAAAGTGGTAGGTAAGCATGATAGCTTAACTACTTGAGGGGGAAAAAACATCTCAACTCATAATGAGTCTTTTACAAGAATAAGCCTGCAGCCACTTTCATTTTAATTAAATATATATCAAACATATAGGCACCTACACCAAGTGTCCCGGGAAATGAGCCAGATTTTCCGCAAACCCGAAGTAAGCAATAGCGTGGAAGGGTTGGGAGTACTGATAAATCGAGGCATTGGAAAAAATCTAGCCCGTTAAACTTGTACCCCGAAGAACCAGTAAGAAATTATAAATTCCAAGGGGTGTCAGTAATTCCAGGTCTGATTCACATGGTAATTCCTCATTTTGGGTTGGCGTTTTCTGTTGTTTTCAGGGGACACAACCTGCACCTGAAAGTAAAACTGCTGTTACCGGCCACATCAGAACTTTAACGCCACTTGCAATGAAAGCCTTAGAGGTCATCTTATACATTTCAATAATCACAGAAATCGTAGTTAAATACATGAAATATCATTGACTGTACATACATCTGTTTTCAATCGATAATGGAAATGTTATATTTCATAAAATATAGGTGGAATAAACATCCATAAACATGATCAGAGTAAAAAGGCACAACTCATATGATGATTGTCATTAAATTGGATTAAAATAATTTTTTTGAGCATTTATCTTCTGAGTAATGATGGTTTTCTTTGACATGTTGCTTGTTGTTTTTTTTTTTTACATTTACGTATCTCTCTTTTTGGTTTTTACATAACACTATAGTAACATGAATGCGATACTATATTTTCCCAACAAGGTAATAAGCCATTAGAATTATGCAAATTTACACAAAAATTAGTCATTAGCTTTATTTTCAATATTATACATTATTATCTGCATCATTTAAAGACTTCAAAAAATGTTCTAGCTCACATCAATCATCGTTACTGAAAAATCTACATACACAATGCAGTGCACCTTTTGACACTTAAACTGCTGTCTTCTGTATTCAGAAGTTAAGAAGTGAGAAGTTACCAAATTGTGTTTTATCCCTAAAGGAGTAGTTAAATAGCTTCCTCCTCTTCTAATCCTCTTTAAACAATAGATGGTTACTAGCCTTTGAATAGTATCTGCAAAATTTTGCTAAAAATGCATCAAAGTTTAAAAATGTGTTGTATTTAATACTAGAATCCCAATTCTAGCAATTCCGTTGTAAGTTAAAATATCAAGATAGTAGCAGAATTTGCCTTTCCTTGTTGAATAGATTGCTCAAACATTTCAATTTATTTGATCTTCCACTCTTGTGTAATTCCTGTGACTCAGGCAGTGGAATGAACCACAACATGCTATGTAGGGCGATTACAAATGTTTTCGGCACGGGAAAACACAGCTATAATTCCGAAGCTTGCCTAGCTTTGGACTCCTTCATGGTAGAAGTCAAAATCAAGATTATGGTCTAAGTGTTATCTGGGAATCTACCTATGTACAGGCGTCCAGCGTCCACCAAATTTCTTTCAGTTTGCCGAATCACATAAACCTGCGCTGTTCCACAGATCCAACTATGGCCATCACCATGTTGTGATGATATAGATTTGGAGGGAAACGTCTGAAAGCTGCAGGAGCAGTCTTCTGGAATCAGCTAGTCCACATCTTTTGCTACAAAAAGGCATCTCGAAAACGCATCCTGTGGCTGAACACTCTGAGCTCCATTGAATCCTCCCTTATCTCTGGGAAAGAGCTACGCAATTTTCCTTATTAAATGTGTTTCCTATTTTTTCAAATATTTATTGCGGAATTTGCTAGCTGAATTTTCCTACACTACTGATTGATCCAACCTCCTTCCACACTCCACTCGATGAATAGATTTTATTGTTCTACCATTCAATGAACTAGAAAATAGAGCGTTTTGGATACTAGTCATATTTCTGATATTTGTTGTGCAATATAAATCAATACATTACAATACATAATACGTTATAGCTGAAAGACCTACATATGATTAGGCCTGGGAGGAGTTTGCGGAGTCATGCTATGCAGAATGCCGCGAAGACCCAAAAAAACGTTGCCACGCTCCGCGGAGTTCCGCAAGCAGCAAAGTGCAGTAAGTCGAGCTGCTAGCACTGAATTTTAGCACCTGGAGTTTTCCTGAGCTGTAAAATCAGCACAAACGGAACCACTTGCAGCGCAAGAGTTCACTGCTGCTGTCTGCCGCTCGAGTAGATGTTCTATTCGAGCAGCAGCTTCCGCAATGTGAGCATCAGGTTTCTCAACGCGAGTGGTAGCGACCTGCAGCGACTGCCCGCGTTGAGAAATGTCGCCAGGATGTGGTCTAGCGTATGATTTGCCTTACTTAACTTAACATTGGCGAGCCGCACAAAAGAGGAAACTCTGCGCTGCTATGTGGAGTTTTTTTGGAACTCCGTGCTCTATGTGGAGTAGGCAAAGCTCTGAGAACTCCCCCGGCAGGCACAATTCGTCGCCCACCCCTACATGAGATAGATACCAAGCTTGACTGTTAAATATATCTCTTCATAGGCACAACTGCAGGGTACACTACACTACTCCTGTCCGGAATAAGTTGGCATACACTCACCCAGTGCAGACTTGATGGGCAGAACCTATGGATCGGAACAGGTCAACACAAACAGAATTAGAAGTCCAGAAAAGCAGCCTCTTTAGCCAGAGTGAAATTGAAGAAACAGAAATCTGGGAGGTTTTTGCTCCAGCACTCTGTGATCAAAAGATAGCAGAGAAACCTGCTCCTTTTCGGGTTCTAGGCACATTAATGTTTCTAAACGAAAACTGCAAAAATGTCTTGGAGAGGCTGTGACCTAGCTGCCAAGTATGTTGCATAAATCAAATGTTTCTACTACTATGGTAAATGTATATGTTCAGAGATATGTGACCATCGGTGTATGTATGAAGATGCATATATTAGATGTCTTACACAAGCACCAGTCCTTTCAAACCTGTTAATTTACAAGAACGATGGCAGACAGAGACTTAATGAGATGCAAAAAATGTATCCTATAAATGCAATGCTTAATTTGAGCTGGTGGTTTCTGGTGCTCGGCACAGGTACTTAATCGTCACCACCAGCGCTTATGACACTCTGCCACAAGGTAGTGCTGTATGGCTAATTTAGAGATGACCACAACAACAGTTAATTATTAATTCAATATACATTAAAAATGACTACTTCTTGCCGCCCAAGTCATTCTTATAGCTTTGGAGGGCTTAAATAGTCCGAATTGTCCCACTTGTAGGAGTGTGATATTAGTAGTTGTGTTGTTACTATCATTGGTAGCCTTGCAGGGGCAATGTGTGGTGCAAGCTGCGGTGGTCTCAGAACGAGAGCCCTGGCACTTATTTGTATACAAATTAAGCACTGTGTAGATGTATTTTGAATTTAGATGAAGCAGGCTATAGTTAAAATCGCCTCATCTTGGTGCACTTATTCGAGAAGCAAATCCCAACGTGCTTGTTTTATTTTTATGTTCGACCTCATTTCCCATCCTCATCACATGTGACATTGAGTAACAACCTCTCAGTTTGTCAAGATTTAATGTTTAGAGCCCCACACATTTTTCGGCCCATCCAGTCTGTAAACTCAGAATAAATGGCTTAATTTATGGCTCAGCCTGTTACTGGAATTCCTCTTTCTGAGGGAAGGAAGCGAGTTATAAATCACAATAGAGAAAAGATGGAGCCCTTTCTCTCCCTCCTCCTCCCTTCCGCACACAAATTATTCTAAATGGCTTGATTAAGACTCGTCAGAATCGTATGTTTTACTTCTGAAGAAATGAACTTTAGCTTTCACCGGGTTAAAATAACAAAAAAAAGGATGGAGTCATGGAGAGAAACTCTGGAAGTCTGGATATCGTTTTTTTTTTTTTTTTTAAATAAACAGCAAAGCTTTCCCCAGGTGAAATTCCGCCCCTCTACTCTCTATTTCGAGGTAGCTCAGTGGGTGAAAAACCTGTTGCATCCCCCAGCTGTTGGCCTGATAGGGACGCCTTTGCACCCTGCAGGGTTGAGTCAGTTTCAAAGGCATTCACCTTCGGGATGCATCTTGGGATGGATTTCCAATGATCCAGGTCAAAGAAGGAATTTGCCTGCATTGGCACTCTCTGTCCACTTATCAAGCATCGGTAATGCCAATAGCTCGCACTTTTTAAACAAGCATTGCCAGAGCCAATAGGCCCTGCTTGTAACAGAATATTCAAGTATGACCTGGCAGCTTTGATGATGCTTGTTACTAAAGATTCTGCCAGTCAGACACAAGCCCTTGCTGCTGTACCTTAGGTACTTCTGAGAATCGCTGCAGTCGGACACACATCCTGTCTGTAGCAGTCTCACTGGAGTGGAAACTCAGAAACACATTTTTTCTGAAGCAGGGTATCATACCTTAGGCTATAACTAGAGGTCCCTGAAGTCAGAAATAAATCTTGCTCGCAAGCTGCAGTTCCTGAGGTCATTACTAGAGTTCCCTGGAGTTAGATATTCTTCTATTTATTCTGCAGTACCCTACGCAGTGATTCAGCAGGGGCTGTCGGAGAAGTGTCGTACCCCAAACCCCGCCACCAGCAGCAGCAGCTACAAAATTTGAAAAATAAATTGATAATAAAGCAGGTTTATTATTGTTTTATCATTCTCCTACCATAGAGTGTTGGGAGCGGGGCTTGGGGATAACGGGCACTGAGGGGGAGTGGTGGGGACTGTTATAAGTGCGCATGACGGATTGGCCGGCCATCTCAGGCCTGCCAAACCGTCATGCACACTGTAGCTGTCTCCCACCCAGCTGCGTTACCAGGTTGTAGACAGCATTGCTGCGGCAACAAATGATGGACGGAATGCTGAATGAAACAAACATTCACCCACAGTCAAGAGATCTGGGTTAAATCCATCGTTCTTTTGCTCACTACCCAACCACAGTTTGTACCCAGCCATATGGAAATCAGTCTTGACTCTGCTTCAAATGGGTCCAGCCCGAAATGCCAATCTGGGTCCTCCCTGGACCTGAAACAAGCATCCTGGGACCGGTTTTGGGGTAACATCCCTCATCAGCCAGGCTTGCTTGAATCCAGTGGCAAAGTGAGCAAGGGACCCACGTCTGGGCATACCCTGCCAACTTAGGGAGAACAAAGCGATACCAAAGGGGATGATGAACAGAGCGCTTGAGCAAATCAAACACTCACCCCCAGTCAACTGACCTGGGTTTAATCCATCACCGTTCTTTAGCCCACTCTGCCACCCCAGTTCAGACATGGCCATATGCAAATCAGTCTGACCCTGTGCCTCATGGGAACAGTCCAGCCCGAACTGCCAAGCCATGCCTTCCCTGGAACGGAAACAAGCATCCTAGAGCCAGGATAGCTTGACTCCAGTGGCGCAGTGAGCAAGAGACCCACGTCTGGGCATATCCTTCCCACTCAGGGCGAAAAGTGCTGCAACAGCAAATAGTGGATGGGTTGTAGACAGTAGGCACAGGCTCCCAGTCTCCCTGGGAGCACAATTCAAGGGTGCTCAGGCCAAGCCTGACATTGCTCTCATTCTGTGAGAGCAGCCTCAGGATTGGCCGCAGGGCAGTCTGGGAGTCTGTTCCTGCAGTGGAGCCAGAAGAGCGGCGATGCGGAAGGATTCAGGTAAGATGTTTTTGTTTGTTTGTTTTTCTGTTTTGTCCCCTCCTCCCTCGACCCCGCCATTTTGCCCCGGCAACAGCTGCGACAGTTATTCAGTGTTGCCAGATGTCCACTTCTGCCCCTTGGATCTCAGGATACGGGAGATGTATATATTGGACAGATGCACTTGAATGTCTTTTTAAAAGTGCAAAGAAAAAATGGCAAAATGGTGACTGTGCTTTTGTTTTCATTGGGCCAGATGATCACAGAGGCATGAGGCTTCAAAATAAATGTACATATAACCTTTTGCAAGTCTGTTGATTTTTTTGCGTGGTTTCTATAGCCTAAATAAGTATGTTAACAATTGGTTGCAAAAATCATTTTTAAGTTCATGAATCCAAATGTATTTCTAAATGTTCTGGAAGGACTCACCCCTATATTTAGAAGTAGCATGCGGCACTTGTATGTCCACCAGCACATTAGACATGGTTGGAAAATAACAGACTTAAGCTGAGGGAGGAAGTGATGAAGAGCTTACGTACACTGCCGCATGTTGAAAGTAAAATGAAACAATAATTTGCACACAAAAAAAAAATCTTTAATGTTAGCAGTAGAATAATGTAGTGTATCAAGTTATTTTTTTATATCAGGCTGCAGTATCTTATATTGTTACTAGGGGCGCTAAAGACAGCGGGCCTGATTATGGCTTAGGCAGTCTAACGGCCAGCCCGCCGCGGCAACAGTCCAGTAACTGCCGCCAAGCCAGCGGCATCCCAACCTCCATATTACGAGTTCCCGGCAGGGCTGGCGGTGTGTGCGTGGCAAAGTCATGGTGACGGCATGCTTCAGCTCTGGAATTGAGCCAGAATCCAATGCCGGCTTTCTACGGTGCCTCTAGCCAATTGGGCACACTGTTCCCTTGTATTCCATTGTGAAAGTGAAACTTGCACGCACCCGACCTGAAGGCATTGGAAGGCACTACATGAGCACCAGCTACATTACACATGGGCCCATTTGCCCTTGAGCATTACTTATGCTCATTAGCTCCTTTTCCGCCGACTCTCACATGACGGTGTCACCTCAAGGAACAGGTCAGCAGAAAGGCAGGTCGTGATTAGGCTGGCGGTGAGCTGCATGAGACCGCTCCACGGAATGCCTCTGATGCCGCTGTAGCAAAAATGTCAGCGGTGGACCTGAGGCGGTGTTCCCGCTCGCTTCCTGATCCGGTGGTCAGACCCCTAAGGAAGTGGGCGGGAGGACTCCGAAAAGCGACAGTGGTCCCCATCCCGCCGCCACCACGATCAGGCCCAGAGGGTCCTTTCTGCAATCAGGATGCAATATGTTATGCAATTATTTGCGGTACCCCGGGGGGTTACCACTGCCCCTTCAGTATCCGAGTACTAAAGAATTATAAATAGAGCAGCTGTCATCAGCTGTCGTTGAATGTGTTTTGTCAAAAGTAGAAAAACAATGACAAAGGGTGACCATGCTATTGTTTTCAGTAGCGCATATCGTGCAGGGGCATGGCTTCAAAATACTTTTCATAGTTACAAGTAAATTAATTTTTGCTCATCTCCTATGTCCAAAATAAACATGCAAATGATGTGTTGTAATGATACTTGTAATTATTCTGCTCTAAATGCCTTTCTTTATAAATAAGTCACCCTAATATTCACAGCTTATACCAAGCATTTCTATGTAGATTATTTTAGTATCTACAAGAGTGAGATTTTAGTGCTGTTATATTGTAAATGGGGAACAGCCATTACAACGCGGTTTTTACCATGCGTAGCCATTACATCGCATGTGTTACAACGCATGCGATGTTACAACGCTATGCCATTACAACGCAAGTCTTTACATCGGCATGCGCTAGATGGCGTGCTAACATTACAAATAGTGTAGTTTACTATCCCAACACCTTCCCTACTGTTAAGTGGACTAGAGTTGGAATAGTAAATTACACTTTTCTAATGTTAGCACGCCATCTAGCGCAAGTCGATGTAAAGACTTGCATTGTAATGGCATAGCGTGGTAACATCGCAGTCGTTGTAACGACCGCGTTATAACTGCACGCGTTGTAATGACTCGCGTTGTTACGTCATACATCCATTGTAAATGGTGGTTGATAGTCAATTGCTTACTGCCATGTAAAATGCAGCCCTGGAATTACAGTGACTCAGTAAAACTAAGTCTGGGCGCACAAAGCCTGTTTTATTTATTAATTATACTTGAATTTTTATTCACAGCACCCGGCCGGGTACCCTGTGAGTTGTTTTCTTTCACTTTTTACACGGTGTCACTGTCTTCACACATCAGGCAGCATTACCCCCGTTCAGGTATACTTGCACAATAACAGCCTTTGCCCACTCTCCTCTCTTAATAGGACTCAATGTTGATAGTATCATTCTTCTTCTTTTTTCATAGGTGTCCCAATATTTTAAGGTCCTGAAGAGACCCTTTATCCTCAATAGGGTTGAAACGCCGTCGACAATAAACAAAGGCGAATCATTATTTAACACTTACAATGAATAAGTGTTTAGAACTGTATTGCTTTATTCCTTATGGTCGCCTTTATATTTAATAATTGAAACCTTTCACATATTTTGCACTTTATGTCACTTTTAGTTTAGGTTCAATCACTTTTTTCACTGGGACACCTTTCATGATTGTTTTGCATTTTGATTTGATTGTGTATTGAGACACTGTTTATATGTTGCTTATCATGAATACAAAGAATTTCATTATGTATCAACCTTCCGATGTGTATAGCTAATTTTCTTTCTGACTCCGCTTTAAACCCTATATATTGCCATTGTGCTCTGTTTATCATATAGTTGGTTATTATCCCGCAGGAGCCATTGTTTCTTTCTTAGAATTTAGTACCCAGGCTCCATGTAAGCCGGGTTCCCTTGTTTTTTGATTACACTCAGTAAAACTAATAGCACAGGATGAGTGAGTGTTACCTGATATCACTGTTGGCAAGAGACATCTTATTCAACCACTGTGAGGTAGAAATGTTCCGGGGAAGACAATCAGAAGAACAGGGAGGAAAGCTAACCAAAATCCACATACACAGCAGAGTCATCCAATCAGGAACCCGAAGCCCCACTACAAGTCATTTTTCAAAGTGAGACCTTAACGGGGACATTTTTCTGGGTTTCTTGGAGCATTTTGCGATACAATCAAGGGCCACTGTAAGCCCTTACCCCACCCTATTGAAGCGCCGGCATGGGACGCAATGCTATTGACTTAGGGATCCTCAAGTGAAAGTACTGGCTGCAGGTATTCACTGTATCCATGGCTGACAGTAATTTACTGTGGTTGGGGGGTGTAAATGTTTTGATCTGTGGGCCAAAACATTGGCAGGCATGATATTGGGGAAATGAGGAAAAAGCTATTCTATATGAAGAGGGCTGGAGCAGGGCCTTCTTTGCCACAGCCCGATCGAGTGTTGTGCGCTTGTGCGCCGAGGAATTAGTACCCTGGGTAGGTATCAAATACCAGGCCTGCGGGCATGGAAAAATACAAACTGCCTCCATTCACACCCAATAGTTGCAACCTACATAAGGTTGTGAATGATCATCAGAGACCATTACATATGTACCTTGTAAAGTTTGCTGTACAGTGCATTTGACCTGCTGTAGCACATAAGGCACTGAGGGGCAAACAACTGAGGGCAGGCACCAGAGCAGCAGGCCTGCTCTCCTGCAGGGTCCTAATGGTGAATAAAGGGTGAATAAATTATAAATAAATTGGAAATCATCTGTGACCTTACGAAGTGCAAGACCTCAAACTTCACCCGCCACTTTCGTCTATGGGAATTCCGTGCTAAAACAGTTAACCATTTCTTGTGTGCACCTCATTTGATAGAAACAAATTAGAGTTATAATCTTTTTCTAAGGTTAGGGGAAAATTAATCAAGTGGTAGAGAGTGTTTAATTGATTGGACTCCGGACTCTTTCCTACAGACTGGAAAAAGGCTTCCATCCTCCCACTGGTGAAGAAAGCCTTTGTAGACTCAGAAGAGGTGAAGAACTACCGACCTACATCTCAGCTTCCATCTGCAACTGAAATCCTCGAAAAACATATGAATACTGCTCTTTCCAAATTTGTAGAGGAGAACAAAATCCTGGACTCCGCACAATTCAGGTTCAGACCAAACCATAGCACAGACTCTGCCCTGGTCATAGCAGCAGAAGAATTGACAAGCGGACTGGACAACGGTGGGAAAGCGGCAGTGATCCTGCGGATCTATCGGCATCCTTTGACACTGTAAACCACGAGGTCCTGTTGGATCGACTGGAACAAATAAGTGTTGGAGACTCTGCTCTTAAACTGCTGTGCTCTTTTCTCTTGGATAGAGATCAGACAGTCACTCTGGGGGAGTTTGTGTCCAAGACTTTTATTCTGTCTCGTGGGGCTCTCCAGGGCTCCTCGTTGAGCCCTTCACTGTTTAACATTTATGTTGCTCCCCTGGCAAAACTGATTCGCTCTTTTGGCTTCGCCCCAGTGGCCTCTGCCAATGACACACAGATTGTGGTGTCTATCTCGAAAGATGTCGAGGAACCGCTCATTGTTTTAACAACTCCATGGGAGCCATTGAACAATGAATGGGCAACAACTTCTTTATGCAGTACTCAGCTAAAACTGAGGTTCTCTTCTTTGGGAATGATAGAGCTTTCTGGGATCTATCGTGGTGGCCTCAGACGATGGGCTTCTGTCCCACTCTGGTTCCCTTGGTCAGGAACTTGGGAATACTCTTTGACCCGAGTCTGTCTTGCAGCGCTCAAATTAACAAATTGACAAGCTCATGCTTTTTTCTGCTGTGCATGATCAAGGAGATCATTGCCTTCATACCTTTTGAACTTCAAAAATCAGTGATCACAGCCTTAGTGCGGTCAAGGCTGGACAACATTGGACATTCATCAGCGCTCTCTGAGGACACTCCAATGCCTGCAGGATGCGGCAGCTCACCTCTTAAAGAAGATCCCCAGGTTCAAGCCAGTTTCTGAGGCTTTTGGTAACTGAAAGTCAAAGGTAGCATCATTTAATTATCCCACTATAAAGTTTGAATTTTCTTGGACAATATCATGTGCAGTTTTTGCTAGAATTCAATCAGTTCACCCCTGTAAGGGGCACAACAGGTGAAATAACCATTGGTAATTCTGGCAAGTGGGGCTCAGGCGGTAGCCGACGCACACGCTCCGAGGGAACAATATGGCCTAAATGTTAACTTACAAGCTGCTTCCTTGCTAAATTATGTCTTCAAGCAGTGTGCTTGTGAAGTCAGTCTGAAGCACGGAGCCTTTCACGAGATCGAAGAGCTGGGACAGTGACTTTTGAACGTTTGCCTCATCAGCTGCCCCGTTAACGCCAGGGCAGCACAGGTATTCCACTGACACACAAAAAAACAACACAATTCCATGACCAGCATTTTACAATTACTGACATCGACCCCCAGTAGCTCATTAACCGGTGGTGCCGGTGAAATACAGGCTAGGTGTCAACCTAATGCGTAACCTGTGGTCCGCAGACCCTCTTTCAGGAAGTCTGCTACTGTTTAGGAAAATAAATATTAGATTAATAAAGAACATACACATAAAAAGCTGAATGTAAAATTAAACATTTTTTAAATGCTAGGTAAATGTAAGGAATTTGAATGTGTAGGCTAAATATGAAGTTGATACCCTAAGCTTAATTTGTGAGAACAGGACAATTGCATACAGTGATATAGACAATTGGCTTCAATTGAAACTCTAGCATTCATTAACGAAAATAAAGATCATTCGAAATAAAAAAGACAAAATGATAATCTTGAGTCTAGCATATTGCTTTGTCTTTTAAACCAAATTTTGAAAATCTGCAACCTAAACAACACAATGGAAATTTAGATGTTTGTGTATTTTGTTTGAGAACTAAATGAATGTTTAATAATTGGTGTATTTGTTTGACGTATATTTATTTATTTGGCTGCTTATTTTTGGAGCTGCAAGTCCTAGAATTTGCTTAGCCCGTGGTTCCTGGCTTCAAACAGAGAAGCAGTAGGGTTCTACATAAGCCAAACGTTTACAAACCACTCTACTAGATGCTAGAGGTGGGGAAGCCAACAAATTAACAGGGAGAGTAGAGCCAGAGCTGAGTCAAGGGTCTGACTTCGCCCGTGCACGAGCCAAGCCGTGAAAAGGTTTGGCATGTAAATCGTGCAACAGACAGCACATCAAAATATGATAAAATCTCTTCAAAATTCAAAAAGGTGTAATTATTCATGGAATTCCCCTAGATAATGCCTTTAGTAACTGAACAGGCAAATCAGTTGTCATATGCCACCTATATGTGACCTATATTCTTTTTAGGTCTCGCCTGACCCAGCGCATGCGCTGGGCTGGCGAGACTTTTTGAGAGGGCTCCAAAAAGTGCTACCAGGCCAGCCTAGAGCTACAGTGCACGTGCGCGGCCGCGCGCGCCGCGCTTGACGCGAGTACTTTCACGCACGGCCGCTCTGATGTTTGATCGCGATCACTTTCGCGGACACTTGGCATAGCCAATAGGTCTCGCTTTTGGGACCTTATAAGTATTTAGTTATGCAACTGTTGCATGGCTAAACACTTATAAGGTCCCAAAGGCGATACCTATTGGCTATGCCAATGCTTGTTATACAAGGAGTCACATTATAGTCTATTAAATTGAAGTCAACGATGTTTTTTGTACAGCACAAACTTTGAACTCTGTATTTCAAGATGCTCTCATGTAATAGCCAAGTATAAACTGGGACAGTGAAATAAACTATTTGCGTATGATCACACAATTTCATCAACTGGGAATGCCACTATTGATCCCAGGTTTTCTGGGTTCACATTATGCAATTAAGCCAATAATGATACCCATTGTTGATTGATCTACCCAGATTTGAACCCCCAGAACTCAATGTTACACACAGATATCACCTGTATATGCATTCACCCCGCTAACTTTACGCTTTTCTGACAGAAAAGAAATAGACCTGTTATTACCTATTATTGTTTTTTCACGTACTTCCATTTATTTTTATTTCTGTATTCGGTGACTAATATGCTTTCAAATAATTAATTAATGGTGAGATATTTTTCCAGAATAGGCGTAAGCCATTTGCAAACATCCCTTCATTATTGTAACACACTGAGTTTGGGATCATTTGAATTGAACTAGATGCGCCAGGAAAGGACCTAACGCCTTGATGCTGGAGTGAGAAATTCACTAAATTAATGCAATAGATCAATAGATGTTGGCATTAGTTTAGAAGTACACGGCATTCGCGCAAACATCAATCGAAATATAGGAAGTGGCAGAGGTGAGCACCGCGCTTTACCACACAGCATAGCCTTACTCCTTTATTATTTGTGAATGGCGCCTCTGTTTGTGACGGGCGCTACTTTTACTTTTAAGAGCGGCTTAATTGTTTGTGATCGGGCTGCTTTCACTTTAAGAGCGCCTTTACTTGTTATTGATGTGCTGCAAGGTCCCAAAGGCAAGACCTATTGGCTATGCCAATGCTTGTTTGGAGAAGTGGTGAGTTTGGCTGCACTGGCAGGAGACAGATCTTTCTTCTGAAACACCAGATCCAATTAACACATTTTGAAGATTTGTCTCACTGCATGTTTTTTTCCAATTCTATTTGCTTGTAAATTAGCATCACCACTAGAAAGGAGGTGGTTCACTGTGTAATAAGTGGTAGATGGTAACACATTATAAAAGAACAATCCTTTATATTGCATAGATGTGTAGCTCAGGTGCAGAGAAATGAATTGATTTGCCCAGAATCACATACTGTTTTCTCATACGCCAAAGCAAGGGTTATAACCCAGGTCTCCAGATTCCAAAGTCAGTTTCATAGCCATTAGATCACACTTGCGTCACATCTTTATCAAACCATTTAAAAGTGTTGCTTTAAAGGGAGTGTGCTTCCTGGCACTAGGTGGATTTACCATTAATGAGAGGAGCCTGTCAAAATAGGATAGGAGCCTGTCAAAAGTGGATAGGAACCTGTCAAGAGTGGATAGGAGCCTGTCAAAAGTGGATAGGAACCTGTCAAAAGTGGATAGGAGCCTGTCAAGAGTGGATAGGAACCTGTCAAGAGTGGATAGGAGCCTGTCAAAAGTGGATAGGAACCTGTCAAAAGTGGATAGGAGCCTGTCAAGAGTGGATAGGAACCTGTCAAGAGTGGATAGGAGCCTGTCAAGAGTGGATAGGAGCCTGTCAAGAGTGGATAGGAGCCTGTCAAGAGTGGATAGGAGCCTGTCAAAAGTGGATAGGAACCTGTCAAGAGTGGATAGGAGCCTGTCAAAAGTGGATAGGAGCCTGTCAGAAGTGGATAGGAGCCTGTTAAGAGTGGATAGGAGCCTGTCAAAAGTGGATAGGAACCTGTCAAAAGTGGATAGGAGCCTGTCAAGAGTGGATAGGAGCCCCTGTCAAGAGTGGATAGGAGCCTGTCAAGAGTGGATAGGAGCCTGTCAAGAGTGGATAGGTCTGTCCCTCTCTTCCTGGTCTGAACTCTTTGCTGTCTAAGGGCCTCTCCTGTGCTGCAGGAGGAACCATGAAGTGAACAGAATTCTTTACCAGATAAACTAAAACTTCTCTGTGAAGATCAATTCATTAAGCTTATCAATTCACCAGCAGCCATGTACATCATGAGGCATAAACAAAAGAGAGAGAAAAATGACAACTGGGAACAAAGATGAGAAGGGCACAGAAAAAAAGATAAAGAGCATCCATGGTGGAAAAGCAGCTGAGTGTTAGAAAACAGATTACAATAAACTGCAAGAAAAGAAAAATAGAAAAGAAGAGGGAAATAGCTTTCAAATAAACTTGAGTATAAGAACTTGGTTGCAAAAAGGGGACAGAAAGGAGAAAAAGGGAAAATAAATCAGTCAACAAGAAACCTGCAGAAAATATACTAAGGTTGGGAAAGGTAAGTAGACCGAAAGTACAAAATAAGGGGAGAGGAAGGACTAGAACAGAAATGAAAAGGGGAAAAGGTAATGAGAAATAGATAAATCAGCCAAAGCAAAAAATGAGAAAAGAGATAAAAAGATGGAATAGGTCAAAAAACAGGAATCAGATCTTTGAAATATGCTCAGCAGCCATGTGCAACATTAGGCAGGATAACAAGAGGGAAGAAATAGTGCGAGGGCACCAATAAGAGAGAAACACAAAGGACAAGTGAGAGAGTTTGCTGAGGCAGAAAACAGAAAACTGTAGTAAACCAAACTGCAAGAAAAATGGGAAAGCAGAGTGAAGTAGAATGAAATAAACAGGAGTGTAGGCAAGTGCCCTTTATGACATGGTCACTGCCACTTTTTGCCTGGTATTTGATGTGATTTCGACTGGAAGTGCACTGGCTTCTTGCTAACCGGGTCCCCAGTGGCAGATCTCTTTCGCAAAACTGTGCAATTGTTTCCCGCAATTGGCGATACCTTTAGCACCTCTGTAAGTCCCTAGTGAATGGAACTCCTGGTACCCAGGGTCTGAGGTACTAAAGAGGGTCCCCAAGGGCTGCAACACAAATTGTACCATCCTAAGTGATCTCTCATCAAGCTCATGTAAACTGCCACTGCAAGCTGCTTGTCTTGGTGCAGACAAAAGTGAAAACACAAAATGGCACACAGCCTGTGTGGCCTGCCTGCCGACACTGCATGCAGTATAAGTAAGTCACCCCTACCACAGGCATTAACGTCCTAAGGCAGGGTGCACTATACTCATGTGAGGGCATAACTGCTTGAGTAGATATGCCCCTTGTACTGGTCAGTTCCATTACTGCCAGTACAAGTGATCAGGGTAGCAACCTTATAAGGATGTGCTGGACACTGGTCAAAATTAGTTTCCCAGCTACAGGATGACTTCACTGAAAAAATGGATGTTTGGCATAAAACATCTCGTATTAATAAACCCACAATGAGTCCAGTGTTGGACTTAGTAAAACATGCACCCAGTGGACACCTTAAAGGTGCCCCCTGAAACCCTACCAGCCACTGGTGGGCTGACTGACTGGTTTTTGCCAGCCTGCCAGCAGACACAAGTTTCTGACCCCCAAGGGTGAGGGCCTTTGCACTCCGGGGGCATACACCAAACCTTCTCGAGCAGGGGGTGCTTTACACCCCTGCCCACAGGATGACCTGCGGATTGGCATTCCATGGTTGTGGAACTTTAAAGAGGCCCAGTGCCTTTGGTATGCAAATCTGGCTTCTCTCACAGGAGAGGAAACCAACCCCCTTTGTCCAGAGCAATTTGGCACCTGGGCAAGCAGGAAGATTAGCTAGGCAAACAGGCGTGTCCACCCTCAGGCAAGCACCACCCGTGAACTGAGCTATTTGAGGTGAATACAACTTTTCTGAAGTGGCCATCTTGGTGATGACAAATTTAGGATCTCTGGGACAGGGCTATACCCACTTACCCCAGGAAATGGTCATATAGGGGGCGTTGTGACCCATGGGAAAAGTGGCTCATTGGCTCCTACCCTGCACTCCCCTAAGACCCCTAAATTTGGTATTTAGAGAAGCCCTGGCACCAGGAAATCAGATCCTGCTGACCAAAAGAAGAAGAAGAAGGGCAGAAGAGCAGCAAAAGCTAGAACTGCAGAAGTAGCAACTGACTTGGCACCAGCCCTGCCGGCCTGTCTGCCTATTCTCGACAATTGCGTTAAAGTTGTCTCGCCCTGCAAGTTGCCTATCCTCTAAAGCCTTGAAGGACTGCCTGCACATCTCCAAAGACTCCTGTGGACCAGCGGAGCTGTTCCCCTGAGTCTTGCAGGAACGAAAGACTGAGCTGTGAGGCTCTGAGACTATGAAAACCCTACACCAGAAAGCACTTCTGTACCCAAGCCACCTAGTCCGAGCTAGAGTGGTCCAACGGTGCCAACCTGGTCCCTACATCCTGACGACCTAAGAAGAAGAAGTACACTGAAGAGCCGCAAAAGCACAAGACTGAAAAAGAGCAACTGACTAGTCACCAGCCCTGCCGGCCTGTCTGCTGTTCCCCGTCGAAACTCGGACAAAGACCTCTCGCCCTGCAGCTGTTGTGCCTCAAAAGCCTGGGAGGACTGCCTGCCTTCAATAAAGACTCAAGGACTCCCGTGAAGCCTCGGTGGTGCTTCCCTGTATCCTTCAGGCACCCCAAAGAAGACTGTGAGGGCTCCATACCGCAAAACCCACACACCGCCAAGCACCACTGCACCCGTGCTTCCTATCCCAAGCTGAAGTGGGCTAATGGTCCAAGCGTGGTCCCCGGCCCTCCAGAGACCAAGCCAACCTTGGACTTGCCCACTGTGGACATCCTGCCACGTCTGCATCCTCTGTTTGCAGACTCCCTTTACCGCAAGTACTCCCGGGGATAAAAATCAGACGCCTAAAGACACCTTTGCACCCGTCGCCCCTGGAGAAGAGAGCCAAAGGGGTCCCCATGTCCCCAAGTATTGTAAGACTTGAGCCACCTAGTTGGCTCAGCCACACTGGTCTACCAGTCCGAGCCTGCAGCCTCTTTTCCGGCGGGTAGATATCCTTAGACTTGAATAGGGCACCCAACCGCCCCAGTGCAGCCCGAAGTAAACTGTTGGTGCTGCCTTGGACCTTGCCCCATACTGACCCTCAGTCCAGAAGATTGGTCCCGTAAGTCACTGTTTAGTGTCCAAAAGCAATACATGTTTTTCCACCAGAGGTTAACATTACGTTTTAAAGTATCAAAAACATGCTTTCTTCCAACCTGCTAGTTTAAAAAGTACTTACCGGATTTTGATGACTTTGGTGCCTAATGTTATATAAAGATAAGTGTTATTTTTATAAATCGGTGTGGATCTCCTTATTGAGTTGTGTGTATCATGTATTGCCTGTGTGTGTGCAGAGGATGTCTAACACTCCTCTCTGATAAGCCTGAGGCTGCTCGACCACACTACCCCCTATAAGAGCACCTTGGGATTCTTGCAGCAAGGCCTTGTCCACTCGTAAGGGAATACCCGGGCTCTGCAAGGTATACCTCTTTTGCCATACCATATAAAGAGCCTTCTTCCTACAAGGAGTTAAAGAAGTTGGCTAGGGACAGAAAAGAGAAAAAAGTTAAATAACACACTGAAAATGAAAACTGAAGAAAATACACAAAGGTTGAGCTTTTTAAGTGGATAGAAAATGTAGAATAAAGGCAGGGGCGGCTGGTGACATTTTAAAGTGGTGGGGCGTAAAATGATTGGTATACTTCACCGTAGCGAGCGAGCGTAGCGAGCGAGCCCAAACCCCTATAAGGAGGGTTCGGGGGGGTTCTCCCCCCGAGAAAATTTTGAAAAAAGAGAAGAGAAATGGTGCATTTTCAAGCAAATTTGAGAAAGCAGGAAGGTTAATAAAGCAATTGTGAAAGTGCAGTTATAACATTAATAAAGAGATGTCATATAACATAGGTAGCTGCTTATTCAGTGTATAACCACAGAGCTTCATAACAGACTTCGAGATACAATGCATTTCTGAGTACCTCACTCACAGATGTTTTTTATTTAACAAACTAAACTGGTTGCAAAGTAGCAGCATTCAACATTGTTTACTTTTTGTAAATGAAATCAGCCCGTCTCTCTCTAAGAGCAGCAAACTTTTCAATAACTTTAGTGTTAAAGTCCGGGATTTTCTGAACTAGCTTGCTCTCTACAGAGAGCATTGCCAAAGCATTGAGTCTTTCCTCAAGCATGGTGTTTCTCAGGAATGTCTTAATCCTCTTTAAGGCTGAAAAACATCGTTCTGCCTCGACTGTTGTCATAGGAGTGGTTATGACAATTTTAAGTAAAGCCACTGTCTCTCCAAGTGACTTTTCCATGTTAAGTTTATGGATTAAAGCCAGCAAAGACAAGGCACTTGTGGCCTTCCGATACACAGGCATTCCGTACAGTACAGTCAACTCAGTTCTCAGCTCTTCTTTATTGAGCATAGGATAAGCTCCCACAGCCTCATTCAGAGCACGCTCCGGGAAGGATTCATCATATTTGGCAAACTGTTGACTTTGCAATAATGTGGCACTCACCAAATGTTTAGTGAAAGAAAAACGCTCTCGTGCCTGCACAATTACAATGTCACAGATCTCCTTTGCAATTCGGACCATAGTGGTGATGTTTTTCCTGTGGTTTGTGAAAAAATATTTCTCTGGCAGTTTGCTCTCTAAATTGTCAACCCCATCTCTCACTTTGCTTATGCTTTGTACAAACATAGTAGTATATGCTTGCACTTTGACAGTATCTATCTCTCGTGCTTGTAACTGATTGTATAACAGGTCGACAGCTAGCATTATATCATGAAATAAATACAGTAAGAACTGAAACTCTCTGTCTTGTAGTGTTCTACCAAAGCCATGGGCTTCAATCTGACTTTTGTAATCAAACTCATCATTGGCTTCTATGGCTTCAAAACATTTCAGAAGGTCCTCTCTATGTTCATAGATTAGGTTGACTGTACGGATGTTAAAGTTCCAACGAGTTGAGGATCCCCTTGGAACGCTTTTGTCTACAATGTCATGAAGTGCTTCTGTTCTTTTGGGGGAACGCGAGAAGAATGCTGCCATGCCTCCTATATCCTGAAAGAAAATCCGTGTCTCGGTGATCTTTGATACTGCCTGTTGCATAATAAGATTAAGTTGGTGAGCGTAACAGTGCACATAATGAGCATTAGGGTACACATCTCGAATTCTCTTTTGTACTCCACTAAGGCTTCCACTCATTACGGACGCACCATCATAGCTTTGCGCAATAAGTTTTTTTTTTTGAGGCAGCTCTGGAAAAATTAAGCTCAGTTGACGCAGTATAGCTGCAGTAATGGTTTCTGCACTAGAGTCTCTTAAATGTGTGAAACCATAGAACCTCTCCACAACTTGTCTGTCATTGTCAATGTATCGAAACACTAATACGGACTGTGTTTTAGTGGCCACATCAGTGGTGTCATCAGCCTGAATAGCCACAAAGTCTGTGTTTTGCAATTCTTGCACAATATGGCTTCTCATAATTTCGAGCATACAGTCAAGAAGTTCATTTTGTATTGTTTTAGAGGTGCCCTTAAAGACTGTAGCACGTGCTAAATGTGCTTCCATATCCTTGTCTATGCTTGCTATTAAATCCACAAGGCCTTTGAATATTCCAGGATTTGGGGAACCTTCCGATTCATCATGGCCTCGCAATGCCAGTTCAAAAGCACCACAGAAACGAATGCAATCAATTATTTTGGATAGAATCTGTCTGTTCCTATCAACTGTTTCATTGTGTTTCTGTATTGCTTTGCGGTATGCATCACTTATCTGCTGCTCAATCGGAGCATCTTCCCCCAACATTCCCAGTCTAGTCAGGTTTTCCATATGCTTTCTTGTGCGTGAATGCTTCTTTATTTTTTCAGACAAATGCTTCAAGTCTGTTACTCCTTGATTTGTCCAAGAAAACTCACCACCAAACAGCAAGCAGGGGAAGCAGAACAGAGAATTTCTTAAAGGGCACCCTGTAAGCCAATCAGCTTTTGTGTACCAGGCGTTTGAGAATGTACGTGTGGACATTTTTCCTCTGTCCTGGGAAGTTTGCTGTAGTTTTAGGTCAGGCCGATGAGGTCCCAATTGCTTTAAATCTATTTTCTCTTGAAGTGGCCGTGCCTGGAATGACCTTGTAATCAGCTCTTGTACTGTATTCATGATGACGATGCTGGCCTTACCAATATATATTAAAGAAACCTGCCAATAATCAAAGTACAACATATAAGGTGCGGTGCAATAATATAAAATTGCAGTATAAATACATATATCTTGTGCAGTATCGCAATAAATCTCCAACAGCTCCCCTTTGCACAACATGACTGCTAAAAATACAGCCTTACTGCCTGCTGCCTCTGTGTGCCATAGTGGTTGCTGAAGGCACTGAAACAGACACTGCTTGAGGGCCTTGAACAAGGCAAGGGATAGTTAGTGCTGTAGCCCTGTGATTTGGCCAATAACGGTTGTTAACAGCAGTGCTGTTAACAACCGTTATTGGCCAAATCACAGGGCTAAGGCTGTTAGTAAATTCCATCTACTGAGGGTACAATGTTCAGAATGTGTGCCTACCCCAACCACCATGTACAGTGACCACACACATAGCTCTAACTCCAATCTAAAAAAAAAATAGCATCAGTTTCCTTACCTTTAACTCTGGTGTTTGCTGGGTCGTAGCCGGGGTGAAAGAGCAGCAAAGGAGGTCTTGTTCTTCGCCGGAAATATGACCAAAAATTTGGTAAGGGTTGTCAAGCTTTAGAAGGTGCTGAAAATAAAAATAACGTGCTGTAACTAGACAAGCATTGCTTTTAAAATACAAGTAATCCCAATGAATTTTACCAGCGTCAGTTCTTCAAGTTAACATAAAATAACTACAGTGTTCTTCAAATATTTATTTTGTTTGATGTTCGGGGAAACCAGACTTTTTTTTAGTCTGCTACGTTAAAATTATCCATTGGAACCTGCTTACATTTAAATGTAATAATGATATGATCTTTAGCTTTCAGTATCTTTATGGAATACAATAGATCACAATTTTAAATTCAAATTATCCTTTAATCAATACATTAAGAAGTGCAACACTGGTAGTAGTCCAACGTGAAAAAATAGCGTGAAACTGCGTCTCGTCGTGAATCTGCAAGGAGCTTGACCCACCCGGACAGAGCGTGCGAGTAGTTCAGTCAGTGTGCATGGGCATAGTGTGAAAAGCTTGGCGTGCATGCTGCACCGAAGGGTAATTCTGCCCGGTACTGGTGCAGATCTTCAAGCATTTATTTCAAGAGCTCCCCTTGAGAACTGTCTCTAAAATCTGTAAATCTACCGGATTTTGCTTCAAAACAGCGTTTTGCTCCTTTATTTTATTTCGGGTTGTGCAGCTATAAACTATAAATCCTAGTTGGGGTGATAAATTGCACACCCAGCTGAAACCCACCTCATCGCTCGGTTGTGTACATGGACAGAGAAAGTGCGCATACAACCATTCTTCGTACACACACATTGTTTTTGCTCCTAGCTCACAAGCGCCCAACATACGCCCTATCGGTTTATCACATAATTGTGGGACATATGCATTTCTATTTTCTATCCTGTTTTTTTGGAGTTAAGCTTTGCTGGAGCATGAATTGCTGCTTACTTAGACAGTTAGGACTAGGACACCTTTAAATGTTTGACTTAGAACGTGCAGGGTGGGTTTAAGTTTTCCCATGAAAAGACGCACATTGTGTGTCCATGCTAGAGAGGTGTCAATGGCCTTTCTCCAGAAGATTCACCTCCTTGGGGAGAATGACTGCAGGCATGTTTTAGCGGTGTATCTGCAGAAGCAGTATTACCTTCCATAGACGGAGATCCTAGTCTAATTGTAAAGAATGTAGAGGTGTTATTCTGCACTATTCTGCTGCCTCATGCTCCTTTCCTGCATCTGTAGGAAATTCTGATTCGCAAATGTCTGAAAATTAGCAGCGTTCAATCGTTTATTGTTTATCTCATCAGAAAAGCCGGTGCCCTTGTTATTGTGGATTTGAATTCAATTAAGCCATTTGCTTTTTCTCGGTTAAAAGTGGCCCAACGGCACCTTGCTAAAATGACATTCATTCCGAGGGCAGATTCATTCACCCCCTCACGGATTCCCTTGAGAAATTAACAATTTAAATCAAGCATGATAGGAACGGAAGGCAACAAAAACGCATCAGAATTTTACAGACAGATAAGTATTAGTCGCATTTCTTATTAAAAGCGATCCACATAATCTATCCAAAATAATCAGATTTTTTATTAATAACCTTTGGTGCAGGTTTAATTAACACCCTGGCTAGTACAAATTGAACGTTTTGAAAACATTTAACTTTTTACGGAAAATGTAGGACTCAAACAACATCGTGCGTGCTTTTGAAATCGGATGTCCTCGCTCGCCCTTGTCGCCCACTTTGCACTCCTCGGCCCGACCCACATCACAGCCTCCTCCATTCCTATTAGTCCTTTAATAAGGACAGTGAAATGCCACATTACTCCAAGGACACGGCCGTCATTTGCATAAGTTCTAAAGTTAGCGTCACTTTGTGGAAGCCTTCGCAAGTAAGGGCACAGCAATTACCATAAGAAAGATTGCTTCCATTATTTATGAAACTGGGAGTGCAACGGTAATGCTGAGAACGTGGGTCTCGGCGCTTCATCTGGAAGCCAAAATTGGTAGGTGGCACACCTGATTTCGCCTTGTTAAGTCCTGTATCCGTTTAATGACGATCAGCTTCCCGCGGCTCGGTTTTGTTTGGATGCCCCTTCGGTTCATATTCTCTGGAGACTTAATTCCAAGAAGCTCGGAATTAAAGCTAATAAACTGTTCTTTTTTCTGTCAGCCCCTTCACAGATTTCCAATATTGGAAGTCTTTTCCTAATTGTCTGGGATCCGTTCCAAGTCTCCCTCGTGAATCCCAGTGCACGCCAGGGAGGCGGCCACGCCTCCTTATTTACTTCACAAATTAAATAGACTTTCATAACTAACCCTTCCCGCCGCGTGCCATTGTCGTCGTTTCCACGCGCCACTATAGTAAAGACTTTACATAATGATTTCCTGTCGAACTTGACTGAGTGATTTCTTTCATATCTGTCAAGTAGTGTCCACTCGGCACTATGAATTCACCCTTTAAAGGATGCACGGAACACACGGTTGCTCTCGAACTCCACGTATTAAAGAGTGTAAGGTGTGTAATATTTCTGTGTATATAAAAGGGAAATTCAGTTTTTCAAAAATATTCTATTAATTCATAAACAGATATTTAGTTGCTATGTTCAATGTGCACCTACAGAACACAGAATGGACAATTTTGAGCTGTACAATATTCTGCCGAAACAGGGCTGCCATCTCCTATGTGTTGTCCCAGAAGCATGGCGAGTGTAAGAGCTACAGGCCTAGTACATATTTCCTTATTGTTTTCTCATACAGTACTTACTTCAGCCCAGGTACTTTTCACGATGACACACACGACGACGACGAGTCACTCAGTCACGACGGGTCGACTCCTCTGAACGCACCGCCGCCACGAGGTTATGAGCAGACAGTGTGTCGCACCACCGCGTGCGTGATGACGCGACCGACTGCTGGAGTGCGCACCTCATGGCCAATCACTGTCACTGTGTTCAGACATAAGCCACAGTGATTGGCCATAGGTGCGCGGCACCCAATTAGCAGTTACTCGTTGCTGTAGCAGGCTCTCAGCCAATCCAGAGACGCTGCATTATCAGCGCCTGCCCTGGATTGGCGAAAGAGCACGGATAGGGCTCGCCCGGATACCTAGAGGGGGGCTGCTGCAGAGGCAACCCTCGGCCTCTCGGCCCCCTCCTCTCAGTACAGTAGTCAGTGGCAGACAGTGCGGCGAATGCGCATGCTCGTGCTTGTCGTGAGACAAACTCGAGCATGCGCAATAAAATTGCGAGCCGCTGCCTGTCTGTCAACTAGTCTCAACTGTGCTCGCCCCCCGGCCCCACCCCCTTCATGTCCGACGCAATGCATCATTTGCATTGCCATTGCTGCCGGTCTACTCTGGGGATTGATTTGCGTGCATGGTAAGTGGGGCTCCGCCCCTGCGCCCCAATGGACGCACCGCCGCTGAATAAAGGTAATAAAGCCAGAATAGAAATTAAAAAGGCAAAGAGTAGAAAGAGAAAAATCAGACAAAACAAGCAAGGAAAAAAACAAAAAAAGACTGGAGGCAAATAAGCAATGGCAGTTTGGAAAGAGAACCAGAGGACAGAAAAGAGTGAAAATATTATGAATACTATCTAGAATCATTCCCAGTTCTGTATGTTGCATATTAAATTGTGAGAAAACACATCGAATTAATACACCTATGACAAAACTTTTTGTGCCCTCCGCAGGTCACCGGTTTCAATCCTAAATTCTAAACGCACCTGCTGGAAAATATCTTTGTTAATTCCTCCCAGGGCACAGATTCTCATCGTAATGAGGATTCTCCATGGGTTAATGCATCTAGTGCAGATATTATGGAAAAAAGTATTGGTCGCAAGTGCTCTTCTCAGAGAGGTAGACCAGTGGGTTTTGCACCGACATCAGTGACCTGTGTGGCTTTAATTCCACAGGTTTCATTATAATTGAATAGCTCTACACTTCCTCCCCACCCCATCGCTGACAATGTGAGCTCTTTTTCAGCAAAGTCTAAGTGTTAAAAAAGATAAAGTAAAAAAAGACACTTTAAAACATTTGTAAATAACATTCTCATTATGCACTTACTAAAAACCAATAAAAGTCAATTTAAAAATCCAACTATTCATACATGATGAACTAAAGATAAAATACATTAACCCAACAAACATCAGACCTGCCCACCTAACTCCCCTCCATAGACTTTCTGCAACATATGGCCATTTTCAGAAAACAGCACACACTATGACAAATATTCAGGCTGTTTAGTGTTTGAAGATAGATTACAGCCTCTCTTCATTTCAGAAAGGCTAACTTTTTCAGTATGCGTATAAGACAGAGCTGAAAAATATTGCGATAGAAACTGCAAAAAAATGTAAAATGCCACAGGGATTGCTCTGCCATACAATTACAAGGGCCAGGGGGCAAAAAGCTATCCCCCACATTTGCCTCATCAGAAAAGCACTTTAAAAGCCAGACTGTTCCAGATCTAAATCTAAAAATAAGGGACCTGTCCCAACACGTAAGTTCCAGAGTAAGATACAGTGAGGTATCACAAGAGTAAAATAGTAGTTTTTGTTTAAAAAAATGTGGGAGTTTTATATAGCGCGAACTAGACCTGAGACATCGGGTATCAGAGCGCTTTACATGAGCACCAGTTTCATTACAGATGGACACATTCATTTTTGTTAGGCACGGGGAGATTAAGTGATTTGACCAAAATCATAGGATGTTGAGCGTCGTTGGCGAGACTCGAACCCAGTTCCCCAGGTCTGAGGTCTACCGCTCTAGCCGTAAGGCTACATTCTCTAATTATAAATAGTTTATTTAATAGTGGCTTCTCGGATTCTCTGCGAGGAAGTACATTCGGCGTACCTAGAGTTAACCACCCTCTTATCGGATTTAATAATTGAACCAGGGGTACTAAATAATTCAGGGAGACCAATGTCAGCAAAAGATTTGCGGATATACTTCAGCCAAGGGATGGAGAGCCCCTTATCCTGGCTAAAGCAGTCCACCATTACTGCTCTGTTAAAACCTGCCTCAATGTTACGCCACACACTGACCCCCAGCAGGAGAGGTGACAATTTGATGATATCTAAAATATATTATAAATTCAATTCAGAGTGCAAAATAAAATTTGCACTAGAAGCCTGGAGATTCATTAACCTCCTACAGATTCTGTTTTCTTCTGTCTGTGCGGCAGTAGCATTATGGTGTCCCCACACCCCTGCTACATATGATGCTGTAGGGACACATTACATTTTATATACTGTAAGGTGCGGGGAAATATGGACATATCATTCTTCTTGGCCAAATTAATAAGGTGAGCCTGCTGCTCTTCCAAGTCTGAGATGAGCTGTGTTTACTTGTGGCTGCAGGGAATTAGCTTAGTCAACCACAAGCCCTAATAGCAAAAGTTCTGTACTGTGCTATGTTGTTTCTCATTTAGTTTTAAGGCTGTCAGGGTTTTTCTATCAGGCCCACAAGCCATTCTGTGGGATTTCCCAAATTAGTTTTCATGTAAAGGGTACTCATGAATAACACAAAAGATTCTACTAAAATAGGGGTAAAACAAACTGCATTGTCGGCATATAATAATGCCGGGATAGCATAGTTGGCAATTTTGGCACATTCCCCGTAGAAGTTGATAGATGGGTGTTCAAATCATTAATATACAAGATATAAAGATTGGGTTCCAGCACGCACCCCTGGGTACTCCACTGACGATTGGAAAGGCCTCCAAGAGTTCCCCTGAGTGTCGGCATCGTACACTAGCACCTAAATGCTCTTGGAGACTGTGTGAAAAGTTGAGTAAAGGAACTTCTACCCCTAATTTGGTTAACATCAACCACAATTTACTCCTATTTACTCAATCGAAAGCTGTTGACACGTCCATAAAGGCCGGGTACCGTTGCAGCACTTTAGTGTATTTACTCGCTATCAGATATAAAGTCAAGCGCTGATCCACTGTACCTAGCCCTGGAAGAAAACCATACTGGCAAGGGGATAGGTTTCTATTTTCAGTGGCCCATGACTGCAATCAATTGAAGATAACTCTACCCAAAACTTTTACAGAGCTGTCAACCAGGGAGATCGGCCTATAACATTAAGACGGCCCTCTATCACCCTTCTTGAAGTTAGGCACGATCGTAGAAAGGGAGCAAGACTCTGGAATCTTGCTACACAAGGAAGCATCAAATAATTTTGTAAGTAAGGGGCCCCATAGATCCAAATGACATTTAAAAAGATCCATGGTGATCCCGCCTGGTCCCGACGCCTTACCACCTGTAATAAATCGGATTACATCCTCTACGACCTGTACAGTGACTTTAAGGGGGGGTTGAGTGGGCAAGATCTGGGGCAGTACACCTTCACACTCTCTTTCTTTCTCCCTTTGGTATATATGAGTATAATGCTTAACCCATTCCTGGACTGAGATATTGCAGATTAAGAGTTGGTTAGGTGGACTGTTTCCCAAAATACCTTGCTGCAATTTTGGGCAGCGGCTGATTCAAGGGTGTCCCAATCTTTTCGATACAAAGAACGCTTCCCCTCCTTGATGGCAATTTATAGACTTGTCTGGCCTCCCTGATCGCTTTGACATCCCTGGTAATCCCAGCCAACGCCTTTCTCAGGCGATGATTAGCAGCGGAACAATTCACATCAAACATTAGCGGATGCTCCAAAACGGGTTTGAGGGGTTTGACACAAAAATCTTGATGGTGACACACAGTTGTTGATATTGAAAGAATAACTCGTCCTCTGAATTACCACCTAAGTGTGTGTTTGTACTTATATAGCGCACAGCTACCCCATTTCGAGGTGTCCCGGCGCTGTACTCATACCGCTAGGGAACCCTTCCTGGCTTTTCCCTGTGAAATGTCCACTCCTGGTCATCCCCAGGGTGAAGCCAGGCATCCCAGCGCTGTTGGGGCCGTTGTGGAGATTAAGCAAGCTATTGCCCAGAGTTGCAGCATGGGACCCATGATTAAAATAGGCACCGAGGCGAGAAATCAGGTCCGAGGAATTATGAGCCCAAGACCCGCCGAGGCGGGAATTGAACCCTGGTCCCGGGCCAGACCTCTGCAACAGGGTCTGCCGCTCTAACCATTGAGCCACACTTCTCCACAAGTACCCCAGAAAAACCATCAAGTTCTTTTTGAGAAGTCAGTTCAGTGGTGCAGTAGAATCTTTTGGGTGCCACTCTACCCTTGGGCCTTCTTTGGAATGCTTGTTGATACTATCACAAATTGGCAGTGGCTTGTCCCTAACAAGCGAGTAGGCTCCCTCAGCTAATAAGTCATTATGATCACTCCATTGGGTCTCTATCATTGCACCATGCAGGCACCACAGCAGGACACATCTGGACGCAAATATGTAATTGACAGTTGATATTCGCCCCCCCTCCTCTATACGTTGGCTTATTTGGACAAGAACCCTGAAAATAATTAACTATGTCCTCAAGAGCCAGCCGGGCAACAGAGTACCTCAGTCCCAACCTCCTGGCGTCCCATGATGCAGTATCATAAACAAAGCACCTAGACCCAACCTCTGTGAGCTCATTACCCATCCCCACATATTAAGACTCGTGGTTGAGAGGTTTTGCCCTTCGGCAGCGGTTCCGGCCCATAATAAATGTAAATAGCTCGTCAAACAAATGGCAATAAGAGATGTAAAAATCACGGTTATAAAAATGAACCACATAAAAGCTAAAGGAGCTGGAACAATCATGAGTAAGCTGAGCCTGGGATGCTGTGCTGGCTGTATTTAGGATGGAGACTTTAATTCTGAGGTTAAGTTTAACCCAGCTAGAAAGACCTCCCATGGGGCGAAGCCGTCACAGGACAGGAGTAACTTGAAAACCCCTTTCACAAAAAAGGTGATACTGTCCAAGTCCCCTGCTGGGAACCAAAACCGGCCCTGGCAAAGAGCTCACCCCCCCCCCCCCCCCGGGGTTTGGGGGTGTGGTGAGCTGTTTGCCAGAGCCAGTTTTGCCCGATTTTGTACAGGGGCCGATATTGCAGCTATGCTGCAAAACAGCCCTTTAACCAAACCGGCCCCCACCATGGAGGCCCACCGGGGAATTGCCCGGTGCCCGCTACTGCCAGTCCAGCCCTGCCCCTGCAAAACAGCAAAGTCATATTTATCAATAAAAGACGGCCACTTAGAATTAGAAATCTTGTTTGTGAGCCCAGCCACATTCCAACGAATTAATGTAAAATAGTTGCTGCCACTTGACTCCCCACATTCTGTCCCCTGTCTTGAACATCCCCTGGTAGGCACCTTCAACAATCGAGGTGGCACTGGGTGAAGATAGGTGGGCACAAACAGCCATATGGCCCTCGATTGAAGAACCACAAGAGATGGCATCAGTATACTGTCACTGAGAAGCCTCACCCTACATCCCCTGAATTGGTTCACTATATTCAGCACTTAAATTCATATTCAGGGGACATGAATCACCACTTAAATTGACACCCTTCCTCCACACTCTCGCCACACATGCGACCTTCTGTTGACCTTGGTTAGGGAGCCACTAGCCTTAAATCTGCCTCCTGCAGGATCCCTAATGGAAGAAGGGTCTCTCTGCCTGCCCTGGATGCCACAATTAAATATGCCTCCATATGACAAACAGGCTCTTAGTCTGACAGCTAAGTCAAGTATCAGGATTCAAAAGAAGGGTGGACATTTATTTGGTTATCTGGGCAGATTTGTGGTTCTTTTTCCTGGCAGAAATGCCATCACAGCAACATTCTGTGACTTAAAGAAACACTGGCAACAAGGCTGCTTTAACAACTGTCTGGCTGGCTCACTGCCTGCCTTTCAGAAGGATGCTTCTATACATAGGCCTTGCTCAGGTTATCTCACAGTTCTGTCATTGCTGCCCCTTCGCGTGCAGTGCTCATACCAGGGCCACTGGAATTATGCTATTCTGCAGTTGCAGCATTTTCCACATAATTATGGAGACTCCATTCGCTACATAATCCATGATGTGCTGCATAATTTTCAGATTTTAACAAAAAAATTGGTTGTAGTTCAAGCGGATGAACAGTTGCTTCTACACAGTGGCAGTCCCTTCCCAAACGTTGACTGGTCATCTTTCAGTCGCTTATTGCTGTATTTGGTTGGTAAACTGGTGCTAATGAGGTTAAATATTTGTCCAGACAGTATTATTATGAGTACAAATGACAAAATAATGAGGTAATACTGCCACAAAATGAGCAGCATTATGCTGCATAATTTGCCTTGTATTGCCTTATAATTTTGTCAACCCAGCTGCATAATTTGGTCCTCTTATGCCGCGTAATTCTAGTGGCCTTGCCTACAACCCTCAAAATGTTTTCCTTAGAATTTGTGCACTGAAACACTCACCTCTGGACCAGCCACGGTCCGTGCAGGTAACAGCGGTGGGGCCGGGTAAGGGGGGATTTCGAGGGACGATGCTTAGGGAAAATTAAATAAATAATGAATTGTCCCTTGTCCCTTGTCATCGTCCGTCAATCGTCCCCACCCAGCCCCATCGCTGTTACCTGCACGGGCCGCGCCTACTCTGGACCTAAGATAAACGGTATACAGACCAGTATTTCAAATGGCCTTCAAGCATCACCCTATCTGCCTTTCATCCCTGTAGCCCCTATAGCCTGAGCTTCACCGGTCCATGATTGGCCACCACATTCCATCATTAATGTCCATTCCCAAACTCAGCAAGTACTATTGTAATGCTGCACCTTTGTGGTGTAAGATGTGAACGCTGTATAGTGCCCAGCCCCCCCCTGATCCACTTTAACTACTTATTCAATCTCTTTATCATATTTTGTGTTATAATGCTCACACCCACATCAATACAAATAAATAGAAATTAATTTCTATTTCACTTTTAATTCTTCTAATTGAATTTTGATCACTTTTGTTGTTTAAATTTCTATAGGCGTATTTAAGTGATGTAAACATCCTGGTAACTAAGTAGTTTTTGGTTGCTAACTAAGGGGATAACAGGAATTTTATCAAAGGACTACATTTCTTAAGCCTGGAGACCAAATTATATGTCAAAGAAAAGCAATTTCAAGGCATTTTTTTGCATTTAAAGTAAAATTAAGCACCTCCTTCTGCATTTCATCCAATTAGTTTCACATTTTAGCATTGATATAAAGGGTTCTGAATGTACAGCTTTCATAAATAGTAAGAGGGCCAGACACACTCACTTGATGCTACTTTATTTATTTTTCACCATCAACTAATAAGTTTGCTGGCATAAAAGCACTGGATCAACATTTAATTAACACTACACTTTCTAACTTAGAAAAAAATAATTACCGCAAAATATATTCAATGGTGGCCTCTTCAGAAAATAAGTTAACCTGTAAATGCTTTTTGTAATCAAAATTGTTCCCACATTCGCTGTGCTGATCCCAATTCTTCTAAAATTGTTCCCATATTCGCTGTGCTGATCCTAAATCTTCTAAAATTGTTCCCACATTCGCTGTGCTGATACCAATTCTTCTAAAATTGTTCCCGCATTCACTGTGCTGATCCCAATTCTTCTAGAATTGTTCCCACATTCGCTGTGCTGATCCCAATTCTTCTAAAATTGTTCCCACATTCGCTGTGCTGATCCCAGTTCTTCTAAAATTGTTCCCATATTCGCTGTGCTGATCTCAATTCTTCTAAAATTGTTCATATATTCGCTGTGCTGATCCCAATTCTTCTAAAATTGTTTCCACATTCGATGTGCTGATCCTAATTCTTCTAAAATTGTTCCCACATTCACTGAGGTATTCCCAATTCTCCCTAAATTGTTCCCACATTTGCGATGCTGATCCCAATTCTTCTAAAATTGTAAGTGCTCTCTTGACTTAGCAGCTTCTTTGAAATCAACATTTTTAAATAATCGTATCTTTTAGAGAAGTGTCTTTGAAATAACTGCTACTGTGCGATCCTTTTTTTCATATTTATTTTATTGATTTTCTGCAACAGATGAGACATTGACGAGTCACAATAATGATAAACAGAAACACATTTGGCGCATTTGACGTTCTCTGTGTCTCAAACAACATCTTCCAAAAAGGCAAAAAGAGAAAGGAAATTAAACAAACAGAAGGCGATTGTAATGGTGGAGTCCGCTAAAGATTAGGATGGGACGGTTTGTGTGATGCCACCTAAGCATGTCGGGTGGTAGGACGTCTGGGCATAGATACAGATGTGTGTGCTACAGTGAGATGCTTGTAGTATAAAAAAAATATTAGTGTGAAATGTAAACCTAAATGTATTCATGACAAAGAAAAAATGTTTTATTCAACACATCTTGAATTAAATTTAGGGATTTGTGTTTGCAGATGAATATAAAAAAGGCCTTTCAGTCCATCAATTGAGAAGGTTCTTATCGCAAAGATGTCTCCGATCATACTCTTATCTTATTGACATGTTTGATTCTTCAGTGGTGCCAACAATGTCCTGCTCATTAGAATCATTGTGAAAACCAGATGGGAAGCTGTTTTGCAACATTTTACTGGGCTTTAGTTACTAAAATTGTACTCCTGTGCACATACGTTTTTTAAAAAAAAAATTCAAGCCTGAATTCTGCATAGTATGCAGAATTTATTTTTTAGTGATCTGCAAATAAAATGTGACATTATTAATAAAAATGTGGGTGTTTACACAATGGGAATATTGTCATTTTTAAAACGCCTAGTTACATTTTACAAGGCACAAGGAGGTGCAGCTTTGTACCCTAATTCTACATTTTCAAGAGCGTTTGATCTTTTTGAGATTAAAACATTTTTGCTAAAATCCACAGATTTTACTGCAAATGTTGCATTATCTAGTATGAGTGCAAGATTCCTAAGCATAAAATTCTTTGACTGCGGAAACATGGTTTTCCAGTCTCGCTGATTAAAGGGAAAACGCATGGTAGGTTTATATTAATGTCGAAGGTGAGAGGCTGTTTTTCTTGCAAATCCAACCTCTTTTGGGGAGAGATATTGGGTCTTTCTCAGAGAAAATATATGAAAACACCTCCATTTCATGTTCAGGCTCCAGGTAATGCAAATATTTCTAGAGCATTTTTAAAAATGTTGCGTTACAAGAAAGTAAACCGCTGTAGTCATTTGGTTGAATTCTTATGATGCAATCAATACATAAGTAAAACATGTAGCTATGCTGATTTAACTTATAATGTATGCAGTGGTTAATTTGTAAAAGAATAAGTGCCGGGGCTTTCACCAGGAGGCAGCTTACAACAGCCCATTTCTCCTGTTAACGACGTCTAAAACAGAACCAACTATTAACCATGGGAGTGGGGAGAGGATTTGGCGTAATGTCCAGAGCTTCCGACTTCGGAGCTGGGGAACCATGTTCGAATCTCAGCGTCGTCTCAGCATCCTTAAAATTCTCAGCAGATCACTTAATCTGCCTACCATAAATAAATGCACCCTTAACTGGTGCTCATGAAAAACGCTGGTGTTGATGATTAAGTGCCAGTGCAGAGCACTGGAAACCACCGACTCAAATTAAGCACTGAATGTATGTAAACTTCCACCAAGTATTACAAACTTTTTTATTGATTTTCAGGCTTAAGCTTAGAGTGTTGATATATTGGCACCAGTGCTTAATTTGAGCTGGTGGTTTCCAGTGCTCGGCACCGGTACATAATTGTCAACACCAGCGCTTGTGAGAGCCTGCCACAAGGTGGCTCTATCTGGGGGATTTAAAGGGAACCACAACAACAGTGAATTATAAATTCAATAAACATTCAAAATGGATGTTACCTGCAGCCCAAGCGATTCTTCTAGCTTTTGGTGCCTGAAATAGTCTGAATTGGTACATTTGGCGGAGTGTGATGGTTACTAGTTGCGTTGGCACCTCATTGGCAGCGCTAGCAAATGCAATGCATAATGTAAGTTTCAGTGGCCTCCTAACGAGAGCCCTGGCACTTATGTTTTTACAAATTAAGCACTGATTGTCACTGAAATTGAAAATGAGCCTTTGTCGCTATTCATTAGATTTGTTTTAGACTGATGTAGATCACAATTTTACTCTAAAAATGTGCTTGAAACTATTGATACCACAAATGCGTGTAGTTCTTTTTTACATTTTTTTACTCATTCCTCAATATGTCCGCCTGGATTGTGGAGTGAAAAGGCCAGGTATGTGGCAACGGGACTTATGTTACTAGGGAATGTTTCTTTGCCACTGCGCACAACAGAGGATATTTTTATCTCTCTTTCTTGTTCACCATTCTTACAATATATATTTGGATATTTCCTTAAAATCGAAGAAACACAAACACTACAATTCACATCAAGATTTGCTTACAAACAAGACATAAATAAGCCACATCGTTAATAATATCTCTTGCTTCTGCTTTAAATATCAGGGCAATTCTTTGTTTTTCTTAAGTACAAATGACTAGTGAAAATACAATTTATAATAGAAAACAGCTCAAACTTGGAATTCAAAATTGAGAATGAACTGTGCGGCTAGAGTTCTCTCCATTTATAGACTATGTGAACTCTATTGATTATCTGAAGGCCTGGATAAACAGTGTCTTTTTTATTCTTAAAAAAAAAAGTGCAAATTAAGTTTAACGTGAGTAAAGGGGAAATAGTTCCATTTATTGAGAAACGTTAGTGTCAGTCAAAATATAAATATAATATTCATGTTTGAAAGGTAATGGATTGGGAGGCCTGCATAGTGCTTCTCCGCGATCCCAGCCACCTCGAGACGCTTCCTTGCTGGAGTAGAGACACATCATTGATTTAATGATCAGTGGATCCTGGTTTGGGAATAACGGACTGACCAGATGACACACTGCTTGTGCCTGTGCCAAGAAGACACCTGAACGGCACAGCGCGCCGGGGTGCGCGCGCCAGCTGCGCAACGCGTGACGACGGGAACGCCGAGGACGTCCCCATGAACCGCCCTTTCCTCCAAACTGCTAATGTAAAGTGCACATTAACCCCAGCCAGACCCAAGACCCTCGCCATAAAACAAAGAGATTGTTTAATGGACCAATGTGCGGGTGGACTTTCTCTTTTACATCCAAACAGGAGCGCAGCGAGGGGAAAATATGTATCTTTTAATATGGCTAGTTAATATCTCATGTAAGGATGTTTAATGCATGTTTCTTTCGCTTCTCGTTTTATGTTTGAGTCTCTTCCGGGTTTATAGGTCTGGCTGATAGAAGGTTCACTGAGTTGGCGCAGGGACCTGCTCATGACTCCCAAATCCTTCTCTTCTAGAATCTTCCTTTCCTTTTATGCTAAGCTCTCTTAAATGGATGTGTTTGCCTTCAAAACAAAAAGTGCATTTTGCTGTTCGAAATGAATACCTCTAAACTGCATAAAAAGTAGGGTGACCAGGCGTCCCGGATTTGCCCGGACAGTCCCGATTGTTCACCAGCTGGCCCGGTAGATTTCTGCAATTTTGGCCCATGTCCCGGTTTACAGAGGGGGGTTGACTGAAAACAGCGAGAGGCACTTTTTTGGTTGTTCTAAAGCTGTTATAAGAAAGAAATTTAATTAATAGGTATGATGTTGCTTGTAGAAATTACAGTTTAGTTATTTTCTTAATGCATCTTTTGTGATCCTATGTTGATAAGAGCTGTAATTTTACGCCATTCCGTGCATGAAAAATTGTAGTCCTTCTTCTCTTTTTCCAAAATGTCCCGGTTCTCAAGTTCTGGTCACCTTAATAAAAGGTACCCTTCTAAAGCAAGGCAAATCGCCATGCCTGTCACTTTCATATAAGGTAGGGAAAACAATGAAAGATGTGACAAGGCCACTGTTTCCCTCCTATTGGTGAGTGTCACTGCGTTTTTACAGCAGGTGTCACAGAACATCCAGAACGCCGCCGCAAGACTAGTCCTAAACCTGTCAAAACACTGCCACATCTCCCAGCACCTACGCACACTCCACTGGCTCCCCATCGAGGCGAGAATCACTTTCAAGATACTCACCCACGCACACAAGAACCTCCATGGCACCGGACCAGCATACCTGAACAGCCGACTGAAATTCCACGCACCCCAAAGGACCCTACGATGAGCCCAGCTCTCCTACGCCGTGAGGCTCCGCACCAGAAAGACCAGATCGAGAGGCCGCTCCTTCTCCTTCCTCGCGGCCAAAGCATGGAACGCCCTTCCGCTCCACCTCAGACAGACAACATCGCTCCCCATCTTCGCAAGAAACCTCAAAACCTGGCTCTTCAACAGACCCCCCCTTGATGGGATAGAACCTGCACCCCCCCCCCACCCCATGCGCCTTGAGACCCTTACGTGTGAGTAGTCGCACTTTATCAAATCCCTGATTGATTGACTTCCTGATTTAAGAGTTATTAGGAAACAGAAGCTTGGCAAAAGGTATCAGAGGTCAGGCTGCTTTGTTTGTTCATGACTTACAAAAAAACATAACCGCCTATTTGCTGAGTCCAGCTCGTGTAAAGAGCGCTTTCTGTTTACATTTAGACAGTGCTTGGATTGAAAAACAATAGAAGTGCAGGTAGCCTGTACCAGAGGACCTGCTTGTTTCTGAGAAGTGCCGGTACTCTGCAATTAAATGTATTACGTCACTCTTGAAAAGCAGGTGCCCTCCCTCTCAAAATAATAAAAAGTGCCGGTACTCAGTACCTGACAGTACCGGCCCATTTAAAGCACTGCATTTAGATTTTAAAAAACATAGGCCAATCTATTTTTTAAAAAACTTTTTTATACCAAAATCTCCTTAGTTTTTTTGTTATGCTTGATTTCCGTTAAATCAAACATAGGAAACAAGACAGGGAGACTCCAACTCCTCTCAGATCCCTCCTGGGCAGATTAGGGGTAGTGAAGAGAGTCCCTTACCATGAAGACACTGAGAAACTCCCATTTTTATGTGTCCCCCTCATAACCAGGTGTTGATTGTAATAATCAGCGCTTCTCCTTGATAAAGGCGGGGGTACCTGACATGGCCTGGCGGCTTGGCCAGCAATCACGTGAAAGAAAACAGAAAAGAGGAAGCCTCACATCTGCTTCCGGTATGGCTGACTGTCTGCGCCTCTTCTCGGTCTCGTAGCTCTAAACATACCACATACGTGTGATTGTACAAGCGAGGGATGCCATTGTGGGTAAAGGATTGCTCTTAGAACATCATTCCAAACACAATGTCACAATGGCAGCAGAGCCTCAACCCCCTCCTTGCAGAACGTGATAATGGGCCCCTGAGACTCCATTATTTCACAAATAGTCCTAGGTTCTGGACTGAATGGGGCCCCTGGAAAATTAGGTGGCCCCCAGAGGGGTTTGGGGCCAGCCTGCCTCGCAGGGGCCTCTCTTACGCTCTTGTTGATTACGGATAACCGCCAACACTCACAATGCCACAGAGTGCCACATAATATCAGACCTCTTCACACAGTCATCCAGTGAGGAGCCAATTTCACACAGTGGAACACAAGGTAAGCTGGAAACCCCCGCGCCGAGTGGGTCCCCAATGCGTGTTTGGACGATCTGCGTATTCCATGTCCATTCTAAACCTCTGAGGACATTGTCAGCAGCCTAAGAAAATTATGTTTTTGTTTTTTCTCTGTTTTTGAGGAGGAAGAAGAGGAGGTAGAAATGCCTCAGATGCAGTGCTGGGCACAAAAACACACATGCCTCCAAGTCCACGCCCCCAGAACTTCTTGCAAAACCGCAGACAAGTCATCAGACTAGGCCAATACAAATCAGACGAAAAACCTCTGCTCCCTGGTGTCCCTCAGGGGTCTAGTCTTAGCCCAACACTTTTCAATGCCTATATTGCCCCATTAATAAGCCTGATATCGTCCTTCAATATAGAGACCATTTCATATGTGGACGATACTCAGTTAATCCTGGTTTTGGACAATAACACCACACAGGCGGAAGAAAACCTACAACCTTCGATTGGATGAAAACTAACCATCTAAAGTGTAATTCTGACGAAAAGGAAATTCTATAATTAGGACAGGAGAACACTTTCTTTCCTAAGACCTGGTGGCCAGACGACACCCCCCCCCCCCCCACCTACCACTGTGAAAGTGGTCAGAAACCTGGGAATTAAATTTGACGCCACCCTTTCCTTCAAACAGCAAGCACTGACAGTCGCTGGCACTTGCTTCCATATCATAAAAACACTGAAGAAATTACATGATCTGCTTCCCATCTCAGCCAGACAGACTGTAGAGGCCTTAATTACGTCCAGACTGGACTACTGCAACAGCCTTTACACAGGTGCTAACAAGTCAGTGTTACACAAACTTCAAAAGGTCCAACATGCAGCAGCACGTTGAGTGCTGAAATGGCCTAGGAGGTCTTCTGCATCAGCAGCCTTAGAAACACTCCACTGGCTGCCAATCCACAAAAGAGTTCTGTTTAAGGTCCTGATAATCACTTTCAGGATATTTCACTCCTCAGGGCCCAACTATCTCCGAACCAGATTCATGCACTATACACCCTCCATGAGTCTCAGGTCGTCCAACGCTAATCTGCTGAAGATACCAGCTTTCAGACTAGCCATGAAGGGAGGAAAATCTCTTGCTGTAATAGGCTCTAATGCATGGAACAAACTCCCAAACCAGCTCCGTCAGATCCAATCAGGAAAACCCTAAAGACCTGGATTTTCTCAACATCTGATGCTCTATGCAGAACTCTTATCTAACGCCGTCCCTCACCAATCGCAGCCAGCCGGTATGTTCCAACTTCGGGTTTCCCCTTAGCGCCATGATGCTCCTCGGAGTGATAGTAGCGCTCTACAAGTGTCCTATTACATTACATTACCCCCGCACAGTGGAAAAAATGTAAATATTGACTGGTCTGGTTATGGCATCCTGCCAGCCTTCACTTATTCTCTCAAGGCCACATCACGAAATATAATTATCCTCCTTGGCCATCTTGTAAAGTGAAACCCCTTGCAAACTCTGTGTGACGACACGCTGGAGGGGCCACCCCCACACACATCTCTCTCAAGCCTTGGTTCCCACCTCTGGAACACTTTCACCCTCAAGGTCTGCTCAGCTAACTCCCAGGACCTTACTTTGCATCTCCTCCATTTAAAACAGAAACCTTTTCCTACTTCTATTAGAACTATTCCGTCCTAAAGTATCTTTAATAGAGAACTCAATCCCTACTCTTTCAGTAATATTTTCAACATTGAATGTTTCCTTCGTTACCCATTCCCTTCTTTTGTAATCTTGAGTGGGGCTCCCGGTTTTATGGTATTTATATTTTTTAACATTTCCATCCATATTTACCCACATTTATTTTTTGTCCATCTGATTGGCATTTATCTATATTTAATTTGAGTTTTGAGAATAAATGAAGTCATAAAATGGTACGTTTCCACATTTATTTAACTGATGAACATGCACTCATGCTTTGATACATGTCACATTTTAGCACGTTAAGCAGCCAAATATAACAAAACATTACACCCACAGGTAAATATTGCCATTATTCTTAATATATACATTACCATATGCCTGTAGTAAAATAAATCTCTTCCTGTTTTTTAACTCCCCATGCTCTCTATCTGTTCAGCTGTTAGGAATTCACTAAAGAAAGCATTGACAAGAAGCACAATTTCCAGTATTTTTCCACTTCTAAAAAATATACAGAGTAGGAAACACATTTATCTGTAAAAACGGAAAACTGGGAGCCTTAATCTTGATCCAACTTGTGGTAGATCTGTTCATGTCCACCTATAATAGCAGCTGCTGAAGGACGCCCGTTGAGCAATCCAAGAAAAAACCCTTCGATGTATATGGTGTGATGAAACAAAAAAATTAAGTGGAATAAAGTTTGTCCGTTAAATGCAGTTTCTGCAATATGGACGAAAACAAACAGAGCTCAGCAACATATAGAAAAAAAAGCAAAGCAGCAAGCGTTCCTTTGGGTACGTTTTTACCTCTAGGCAGAAACCTTTAAGTATAGGGATTGGGACAATCAAAAACATTTGCTCATTTTCCTGTAATGCAGCCAGTAGGATTGAGGCAAAATGTTCTTGTTAATTTTTAGCAGGGTGCAAATTTGCCTAACGTGGCCCTTGCTCTCTGCTTTCCGTCCAGTGCTTGTTTTCTACATGTTCACCACATATGTCCCTCTGCCACACTGATCCTATGCGCTTTGCATCTGCCTCTGCCTTATACTTCCTACCACATTTCATAAAACCATATCACCAAGCATACCTGCAAGTAGAAGCGAGTTTGCACCCTTTTTTAGGTCTCGCTAGCTAACGCAGCGCATGCGCTGCTTCACCTTTTCGAGAATCTATTGTCATCGCTTTCCTTCGCGAAGGGAGACAAACCATGTGCGTGCCCGGACAGGCGATGTGCGCGCGCATGGCGTCTCCTCACACGCTCCCATCATGCGCTTTGCGATAGCGCACGCTCTTCGCAGCCTTGTCGTGCGTGAACCACTCTCGGGATGCTGCTTTCTAACGGCGCCCGCTCCTCGCAGGGATCTCGCAGGCTTGTTATGTACAGCCATCGACATATTTTCCGAAGAATAAATAATTAATCTTGAGGTATTAGGTGCTCGGTGGGCAGGTGTTTACACCTGAGGTGGAGGCGCTCCCGCGCCCATGCTTTAAATGCAGCTGCAGCTTCAGCAACGCACATGCAATGAGTGTTTTGCATGTGATGTTTGAGGCCTAATCACTTCTCTGCTTCAAATGGATGAGGCTGGAGCACTCTTGTGAAGCTGACCAGCTCAGCAAAGCGCGGGGGCTGCAGACATGAACCAGATCTACAGTCGCGGTGTGGGCAACCTGGAAGTGTTCACAACCGTGATGTCACCAAAGAGTGAGTGTATTTCTGACCTGGGAGGGATAATGGCTTGTTTCTGCGGTCAGGAACATGTGTGCCGATCGGTGTGCAGTGGGACACTGTTGGTGTGCTGCTCAGTCTGTGACATGCTGCATTTCAGTCCACAGCACATGTGTACTGCACTATATTTAGTTGTTATTGTACTGAAGTTTATTGACACTTGGGTGGTTCAACTCGTAGATGTTAGTTACTGTTACCAAAATGATGGTACTTGTATTACCCATTGCGGAAGGATGTAAGGCTGAGTGTGCCTTGCCAGGATTAGACCTCACGACTACCAGAATGCTGCCTTTTGTCAGTGGCAGTCGTTAACTCATTGAGCCATCCTCTGGAGCATACTTTTTGTAAATTCACCCATTCTTTCGCTTAATAACAACACTTTAAACCAAATCAAACCTACCATTTGGCCTACATAACAGAAACCAATTACAATCACCAAACTATCTCAGACAGTTTCGAATGACTATCATTTGTTTGTAACTAGGTACCTTTCACTGATCCTACAGATCTCCTGAGTGGCAGAACGGGCGGAAGCGTTGGGTGGTGGCTTGTTGGCAATAGAAAATGTGCATTGACCAGTGAATTAATAACGTCATTTGTTACCGTTAAAATACATAACATGATATGCTGGTGGCCATTCTGCCTTGTGTGCACTTTAACAAGTGACTGAGATAGTTATATTGTAATTTCATTTTTCTTAATTTCCCTCACTATATTTGTTTTGGTATATTTTGTGTGGAAGCCATGCAGCATTTGAATGAACATCCTGACGGTGTTTTGGAATGTGGGAGGCAAAGTATGTCCGGATCGAGTTCAGGAGTCCAGCAGGGGTCAATTGCAGGGTTCAGAGGAGATGGGAGCACTAGCCTCCCTGCTTCAAGTTGAATGTGAATCTGTGTGTCTTTGTATGGATGCTACAGAAACAACTACTGGTAACTAGAAATATTTAGTAGCATGTTAAAATGAACTTGTATTTTTTAAGGACATTGAACTTCACAGTTGTTCCCGTGATTTGAAATTCTTGCTACTGCAAAAGCATTCAGGTGAAAGCATTTTGTATAACATTCTGAGCTTCTATTCACTAAAAAGCAGGGACTCATATGTCATGGGACGCCTGGGAGTTGTGTGATCACATTGTTATAGGTGGCTTGCATTAATTTCCCCAAGTTTGCTGATTCCTCGTACCGCTTCCAGACTCACATCTGCAGACACAGAAAATTGTTATTCTTTAGGGTATAGACTACTTCAAGCCGTCTGGTGGTCTGACCACCTCACCAATCCAGAAATACTCTTGTTTTACAGAACATCAAACTAAACCAAGACTATGCAAAGAGCCCAAGATGTTTTGGAACATCGGTTGTTTAAGCCTTGCTGATTGGCTGATGTCTCCCAGTATCAATGGATAACTCTTGTTATGCCTTCCTGGACAGGCCTTTATCTCTGAAAATATGAAAGAGCCATGGGGTACTGGGGAATGCCCCACTACAGGCAACCTGGGGATAATTTACATCCAGATCGAGTCAGGTGATAATGTACTAGCCCCTCTAAGGTTTGCTGTCGTTCCATCTTTCAGATCACAGATACAATGATGAGTGGCAATGGATTGTGCCGTTCACATCCAGATTTTTACTAGGAACCGTGCCAAGGCTGAAAAGAGTTGAGGAACTTGAGGAAAAAGAAGTGCTCTGCTTTTGAGCTCTCTCTCTACGATATTAAACCTTCTCAGCTTGTATCACTCACAAAACTTAAATGCCACAGGATTCAACTTGAAAAATTAAACAAAAATATATAGTACTATTTGCATTACACTGTTCTTCCAATTAAGTAAATGAGCATAGAATAACGTTTTTGGGTATGCATTCATAATAATTTTAGAAGTAATGTAGTGGGACCCTAATTCCTCCCCTGGTTCTGTACCATTCACTATGCTGCTGATCGTTCTGCTTAGCTACGGCACCTCAGTACAGCATCACTTAATCCGTTTTTAGGTTGAGTCTGGGCAGCGCATGTCCTGCACTGCGGGGCATGCTGTATTTGAGTATGGAGTTGAACCTCCGCTCACGCTCCGCCCATATTTTTCATTGGCCATTGTAAATGCTGGCTTCTGATTCGTTAATACGCTTGTTAGTCCCTTCTTAGTACACCCTTGTCTTCATTTGTATCCTCTCACAAGGACTCTCCCTTTTACTTTTGTTACACGGTATGTCTTATTTAGTCTGTAAGCACTCTTTTCTTGAATGAGTTTCGCTTACTGCAGGCAGGACATGCTTTCCTGCAACATTCAGCACACCATGTGAGCTTTCATTATCCAAGCAGCCCGAGACAATGGCGGCCGCTGCTTTGAAACGCAATAGGTCTCGCATTTACAAGAGTTTGAGCTATTGACATTGTAAATGACAAAGCCTTTTTTTTATGTGTTAATTATCAAAACATAGAAATAAAAGCTATTGTCATTTACAATGCCAATAGCTTAAACTCTCGTAAATGCGAGATCTATTGCATTGAAAATGCTTATTTCTCCAAGGTTTGATTAGGCCGGAAGAATATCCGGTAGTACAGAGAGTGTAGCTGGGAAATTGGCCTCTTTTTTTAAAAAAAAGAACTAACTGTTGACATCATATGCCCTCCTGCTCACAAAAAAGTTCCGGGATAGACGAGGAAAGGATCTGTGAGCCTTTTTTGGTCTGCCTGTCAGACTGCTCTTTGAAGACTTACTGTTTCCAATCCAGACAGTAGCCTTTGGGTGAGCCCCCAGCAGCCATTAGCACATTCAGCTCATCCCAATGCAGCCACTGGTTTGAGATGTTGTCGCCACATTTTAGATCATCAACCAAGACGTGTGCACATCTCCCACCTCCTGCCTTTGAATGCCCAGGGTTTCATTTCCCCTCTCAGGAGGGGCTTCCATTGCAATGCATAAGGGTCGATTCAACATTTTTTGGGGGTCACAGTCAGTTCCTTATCTTGTACGTGGATTGCATCTGAAAGCAATATTTTTTTTTTCACTGCAGCAGGCATTTTAGAACATTCGTCAATCTTGTTTTAATGTCTTTATGCAGGGAAAACCAGGCATTGACAATCATTAACATAACTTTAAAGCATTTGAGCCAGACTTAAACAATGCCTGTTTCACAAGAAATCCCCATGGACAGCACCGCTTATAAACAGACTTGGGCCACGATTCTACAATGACCTGTAAATCCCTGAACAAACCCATTGCATGTCATTATAAAAACAGCAAAATAATCCCAAATTAATATTTTAGAAGTTCTTTTTCGGGTACAAAGGGATCGAAAACTATCATAAGACTGTTTTTTTAATCTTTCCATTGTGCTGTAAATCCAGAAAATAAAGTCACATTTAGGAAGGAGAAGAAAAAGATGTCTGTAAATGAACTGGGGTGTTGAAGGCTTTGAATGCCAAAGATCAAAGGGGGACCGGCTGCTGACAGCTCAGACTGGGAATCCGCAGAGGGCCTGGACCTGTGCGGTCTAACGAGAGAGAGAGAGCTCTCGCAAGAACAAGAGTGACGGGCGCTGTGACCTGGTTTGATCGAAGACTTCTGTAAAGGGCCCGGGAGATTTCTCTGATCTCTGTTCCCTGTTGTACGGTCTAGCTGTTAATACGTACCACTTTTAATAATGTATTTACCAAGAAACTATGATCAAAATTAGCACGACTCTTAGCAGTGTCAGCAGAGAGGCCAATGATTGAATGAGCATGAAGTCTGAGCTCCCGCTTACACCTTCCTGGGGAGTTTGCGAGTATTGTGAGTAGCATGCAGTGCTGTGTACGAGCCAGTCTCTAAATGCCTCGTTTCAGCAATATTCACCAGAAATAAACCCGCCCGAGTCATCATCTAAGCACCAAGATGTGATCTGATTAATGTTACTGTGCGTCACATAAGAAAATGGCGTCCTCCTGGACTTGTCCTATGAGAAATGGAGAGCATAGATAGCAAATCTTGGCACTCTTGACTCATTTTGTGTTAATTATTTACCAGCATTGGCTCGCCAAGATTTTTTTCCCATTTATAGTTTTAGCGAGTTAGCCTTTCCGTGAGGGTGTGCGAAATTTGCGAAATTTGCTTTTACTTAATCATGTGAAATCCTGCAGAAACGAATTGAAACTGCGCAAAATTATACAAAATGCAAAACTGGTATTTAGCTCTATATTTCCTTGTGAAAGAAGTACTCACATCAATTTTTAAGTTCAAAAATACGTTTTACACAAAAAAAAAAACTGTGTTGTTTACTGACGTAATGACATAATTTTGTGTAACAGGCATAATAGAAAATGTATGAAATTATGTGAATTTACAATGGCATAACAGAAACTTTGCACAGCCCTACTTTTAAGTCCGGTGTGGAGGGCACCAATAGTTTTTTTTATCACAGAGAAAATGGTTGTATTCAAAACAGATTTTCAAATATATTGTTAAATGTTAAAAGACACTCCATCCATGGAGAACAAAACGGTGTGCCTATGGCTATCTCAATCAGCACGAAGTGCATGAAAAAAAGTGTGGGAACTGTGATCCCGAGTACATTAGGACACAGTCAGTGAGCGGGGGCGTATGGTCCAATATGTGACTAAAAACAACAAAATATTCCGTAATGATTTTATTGGCTTTTTAACTACAGGTAATTATATAAAAAATATAATACACAGATCATAATATAAAAATAAAAAAAGTTATTTGAATCTGTGGGAAATACATAGTTCTGGTACGGAAGCTCAGTTGGTTAATGCATTCAGTTCAGATGTCTGTGGGTCCCAAAGTGCAATCGAAGAATCAATGATTTGAATCCTCTTGAAAATTGTTTTAAAAAATGATATTTTTGATGAGGAAAAACCTGACCCTGCTCCCTTTTTTGCATTTCCTATAATTTGCCACCCATGTAGCTGCTTGCAAATGACTAAATGTATATCAATAGTTCAAATTCCTTTGAATAGCAAAATGTAGTAAATTATCATGTAGTTGAGGATACCACATTTGGTGCACTGATTCCAGCTACACTTGATGTAGGTTTTGGTGACGTCTCAAGCACCAAATGTTTACTCTTAAATTTTATCAAAGGCTTTAGAGTTTTTTCCAATCCTTAGACTAGGTACACCCGGGATACTTCTTATGAAATTCCCTTTATCAGCTAAATGAAGACCTGGGATAAGGCAAGTCAGTTGCAACCCTAGGATATACTCAGATTTTGCTTTCAGTCAATCAATTCATGTTGGGACTCTTTAAAAAAAAAAATATTTGGGTTGTGAGGTTGTCCAATTAAATTTTTTTCAATCTCCATTACTCTGACTGAAGCTCTTGTTTGATTTCGGCTGGTACAAAGATGCTTATTGGTGTAGCTTCGCAACTGCCATGTTCCCAGCTATCTAGGCTGAATAAGCTGTCCTATAATGAGCTACGTAGGGTCAGAAAGGACATCATTTGTCGAACAGGAGATCTGCATAGTGCTTTGTGAAGATGCTGTCAATGAGCCGTCTGCATCCTGCGGCAGATAGACATTTAAGAGAATAGAGTTGTCCGTCACCAGCGACTCTTCTGTACATATAAGGAAGGTTTCAGACAATAATAGAATGCTGCTTTTTTTCCATTTCATTTTTATTTTTAAATTGCCTTTTATAAACTGTCTATCGATTTGAAACATCGAAGCTCAGTTGCTCTTCCGTTTTGACACGCGCATGTACAACCAATAACAGAGGTATCTTCAGTTTATGAGTGTTATAATTAATTGCTGCTGATATCTCGTCAGCAAATATGGCATAGTTTGATCTCTGTACCCCTGCGTATGGTAGTCCTACAGCAGACAACACATGATGTGCACATGAATATTATCTGTTCCTAAGTCAATCTGATATCCGTGATGCAGCTTAAGTGTTGTTTTGGATACTTCACAAGAACACACTACACCGTTATATCTCCTCCCACTATTCTGTTTGATAATGAACAGGAATAATCTACGCCATTCAATTTCCTCTATTGTGTTTGATAATGAACAGGAATTATCTACGCCGTTCAATCTCCTCCCACTATTCTATTGTGTTGGATAATGAACTGGAATAATCTACGCCGTTCATTTCCCTCCCACTATTCTATTGTGTTGGATAATGAACTGGAATAATCTACGCCATTAAATCTCCTCCCACTATTTTATTGTGTTAAATAATGAACAGGAATAATCTATTCCGTTCAATCTCCTCCCACTATTTTATTGTGTTGGATAATGAACCGGAATAATCTATGCCATTCAATCTCCTCCCACTATTTTATTGTGTTGGATAATGAACTGGAATAATCTACGCCGTTCAATCTTCTCCCACTATTTTATTGTGTTGGATAATGAACAGGAATAATCTATTCCGTTCAATCTGCTCCCACTATTCTATTGTGTTGGTTAATGAACCGGAATAATCTATGCCCTTCAACCTCCTCCCACTATTTTATTGTGTTGGATAAGAAACAGGAATAATCTACGCCATTCAATTTCCTCCCACTATTCTATTGTGTTTGATAATGAACAGGAATTATCTGAGCCGTTCAATATCTTCCCACTATTTTATTGTGTTGGATAATGAATAGGAATAATCTACTCCGTTCAATCTCCTCCCACTATTCTATTGTGTTGGATAATGAACAGGAAAAATCTACTCCGTTCAATCTCCTCCCACTATTCTATTGTTTTAGATAATGAACAGGAATAATCCACGCCGTTCAATCTCCTCCAACTATTCTATTGTGTTGGACAATGAACAGGAAAAATCTAAGCCGTTCAATCTTCTCCCACTATTCAGTTGTGTGCTTGATAATAAACAGGAACAATCTCTACCGTTCAGTTTCCTCCCACTATTCTATTGTGTTGTGTTGGATAATGAACAGGAACAATCTATGCCGTTCAATCTCCTCCAACTATTCGATTGTGTTGGATAATGAACAGGAATAATCTACGCCATTCAATCTCCTTCCACTATTCTATTGTATTTGATAATGAACAGGAATAATCTACGCCATTCAATCTCCCCCCACTATTCTTTTGTGTTGGATAATGAACAGGAAAAATCTACGCCATTCAATCTCCTACCACTATTTTATTGTGTTGGATAATGAATTGGAATAATCTACGCCGTTCAATCTCCTCCCACTATTTTATTCTGTTGGATAATGAACAGGAATAATCTATTCAGTTCAATCTCCTCCCACTATTCTATTGTGTTGGATAATGAACTGGAATAATCTATGCCGTTCAATCTACTCCCACTATTTTATTGTGTTGGATAACCAACAGGAATAATCTACGCCGTTCAATTTCTTCCCACTATTCTATTGTGTTTGATAATGAACAGGAATAATCTACTCCGTTCAATCTCCTCCCACTATTCTATTGTTTTAGATAATGAATAGGAAAAATCTACGCAGTTCAATCTTCTCCCACTATTCTGTTGTGTTTGATAATGAACAGGAACAATCTATGCCATTCAATCACCTCCCACTATTCAAGTGTGTTGGATAATGAACAGGAATAAACTACGCCATTCAATCTCCTCCCACTATTCTATTGTATTTGATAATTAACAGGAATAATCTACACCATTCAATCTCCCCCCACTATTCTTTTGTGTTGGATAATGAACAGGAATAATCTATGACATTCAATCTCCTACCACTATTTTATGGCGTTGGATAATGAACAGAAATAATCTACTCCGTTCAGTCTCCTCCCACTATTCTATTGTGTTGGTTAATGAACGGGAACAATCTACACCGTTCAATCTCCTCCCACTATTCTGTTGATAATGAACAGCAACAATCTATGCCGTTCAATCTCCTCTCACTATTCTATTGTGTTGGATAATGAACATGAGTAATCTACACCGTTCAATTTCATCCCGCTCTTACTAGTCAAATCTACTGGATGCTGCTCAAGAATATTCCATAGGACTCGTACCCCCCAGGATGGCTCCCGGCCCTGCCCCCAACCAAACCCACAAAGCAATGCTTGACGACCAGAGCTGTGGGTTAAAAAGGCCATGTTTATTACAAATCATCACACAAACATGACAATATATAATTCATACAATTTAATACGATATGGATTTATCAAATTCAATCGTTAATAAAATTGCTCCAGCACTAAGGGGCCTTCTGGCTCGCGTCCCCCAACCAACTGAGAACCACGCAAGGCGCAACCCACCTGCGTCCTTGAGGGGTGAGCCCCTGCCATCTGGTCCTTGTCCGCCACCTGAGGGGCCCACCCCTCCACCACCAGGCTGCCCATCGGGGCTCGTAGGGAATAACCAGGGGCGGAAGCCCCATGCCCTATTTTAAACTGGCGCCCTTGCCCCCAGCCGGTGTCCTGTTCTCTCTGGGGTGAGCTTACCGTCTCTCCACCTCAGTGCTGGCCTAAGGAGTATGCAGGAGGACTCCCCTTAACAATGTAAAGGCAATTTATGTGGCCTCTTTACCGCCGCTTAGAATATTCCACATGCAACACCTCCCCAAGCTCTAACTTTAGGGACGGGTGGGTGGGAGATTACAGGAGACCCCTGCATACCGGGGCCGGCGCAGTCAGAAAGAGGGCGAGGACAAGGGCAAATTGCCCTAAATAGGCCCACGCCCTCTCACCCCTCGAGGCGCCGGCTCCGAACGGAAGTGACGTCACGTCGCTGCTGACCCGGAAGTACTTCTTGCTGCAATCCCACTTTCTCCAAGGACAATAACCACAAAAGGGGAGGGACGCGACCGGGTGCCCGGGGGGCCGAGTCCTAAGTGCGCGCTTCTTTATATTTCGCGCTTGGCATAGGACTCGTACCCCCCAGGATGGCTCCCGGCCCTGCCCCCAACCAAACCCACAAAGCAATGCTTGACGACCAGAGCTGTGGGTTAAAAAGGCCATGTTTATTACAAATCATCACACAAACATGACAATATATAATTCATACAATTTAATACGATATGGATTTATCAAATTCAATCGTTAATAAAATTGCTCCAGCACTAAGGGGCCTTCTGGCTCGCGTCCCCCAACCAACTGAGAACCACGCAAGGCGCAACCCACCTGCGTCCTTGAGGGGTGAGCCCCTGCCATCTGGTCCTTGTCCGCCACCTGAGGGGCCCACCCCTCCACCACCAGGCTGCCCATCGGGGCTCGTAGGGAATAACCAGGGGCGGAAGCCCCATGCCCTATTTTAAACTGGCGCCCTTGCCCCCAGCCGGTGTCCTGTTCTCTCTGGGGTGAGCTTACCGTCTCTCCACCTCAGTGCTGGCCTAAGGAGTATGCAGGAGGACTCCCCTTAACAATGTAAAGGCAATTTATGTGGCCTCTTTACCGCCACAAGGGGGACCAGGGCAGACCGCCCTTCGCCCTCCCCACCACGAGGCAACCCCTGGATCCTTCATTTCCTACCAATCCTCCGGCTCGGAGCCATGTCGGATTCAAATGCCTGGATTCCTTCCCCTGGATCCCAGGTATACCTGTGCCCACCTTTGCAGTGAACCCCACGATCCCCATTTTTCGGCTGCATCAACAAGCAGGCCCCCTACCCAGGGCAACGCCAGGCCATACCAGCCTTCCCAGCACTTGGCCGAAATTTAACAGGGCATCTAACCATAATTGTGGCTCTTAATTTCTCCCTGGCGTCATGAGACCACGCTATCTTGGCAAAAAGACCTACCTAAGTATGGGCAAAATCAGGCCGATCTCCCTCGAGGCCCATTGGCCTAAGTAACGCAAGATAAACCAACTCAGAAGAAACATCTATCCAAAACCGAATCCATAGGAATTGAGCCTTTAACCATGAGAGTAAGAATGTCAGACCTTAACCATTAGTCCACAGTGACCCGGTCATGACCGATCCAAATGCCCTGATTCGTCATTCATATTAACTCATCAATGCAGGACAAGCCAACTCAAGGGGACTGCAGTCCCACCTGGAGTCTTCGGCCAGCTGCAAAAGAGTAGGATCCCAGGAGCACCCCAGTCACTCACCTGAGGGAGACATTTTTTAACCGCTTCACTCGAGCTGCTGCTTACCATTGAACAGTCCGAGCCAAAAACGCACGGGCCAGTGATTCTGTGTCTACACCGATTAGGGCAAACATACTACCTCCATCTTGCCCGGGGAAATACCTGGCTAGCTGCGCCTGTCGCGGCCCCATTCTGAATCTAGTGACCCACCCTCCTTGCTTTCTCCGCTGCAGGAACTAGTCCAGTGTGCGATATGCCCTACCTATGGACCAGACTGCCCCTGATACCTGGTGAGCATATTTTTTCCACCCTGAGCAACACCCAGCCGTTACCGGACACCTCTTAATATGATCAGGTTATGACCTCTTGTAGGGAGCGGGCCTGTCTACTTTAGAATCCCAGTGCACAGGAACTGCAGGCCTCCCATTGCCCCGAGTCTTGAAGCCCCCACTAGTCTGCTCCGCCTGGGGGGGGTCCCCAAAAATTTAGTAAGGGAAGTCTGTCGTACGACTTGCTAATACCTATTCCTCCTGTAGGAGTTGCCCATATACAGAGTCCCCCTAGTCTTGTACTGAAAAATGCCCACCCTCAGTTGTGCTCCCAGTCCTGACCACTGAAAAGCGCTCCCAAGGGATACCCCTCCCAACGACCCCGGTCGAACCGCATAACTGCTGCCTGAATGGATGCCTGTTGAACCTTTAATTAACATCAATGTTATGTGCGCAGCTTATTCCCTAAGCCAACCCCGCTGCTCGGAATAGTCACAATGCAGATGCAGCCGGAAGTGACCCAGCATCCAACCCCACCCCCGGGAAAGAGTGGCCCGCCTATTCCTGTGTGCCCCCCCCTTGGTCAGATGAACAGCGAAGCATAAGGCGTCCTCTACCGACTGGTGCCCTACTTGTTGTCTTAAACCTCATGAAGACGGACCTCCTTCTTCCTTCCACCCCGCTTGCTGAAGCCACCGAACACCCTCCGATGCTGTAACCGGCGCCCTGGTGTTCCATGCCCCCTATCATTCGCAAATCAGCCCTGCGCAAGCCCCCGGGGAACCAAATGGTGAGGTTCGTTTCACTGCCTTTACTTCCTTCTGAGTGTGCTTGCAGTGCTAGGGCCAGGTCCCCTCCCTAACAGGGTATCGCGACCCCGCAGTCGAATCCCAACTGCAAATGTAGCCCCTCGCCAACCAGCAACGGGGGGGGGGCCCAAGCAACTACCAATTCCTCCCTGCGATACCAACGGTCAGCCTATTCTGTGGTGCATAGGTGCAGAAGATCCTGCATACTAAAAGATGAGGCTAGCCCCCTGTAAGAAATAAATGCCTATATCTACGTGGCCGTGCCGGACCTCTCCTTAACGCCTAATTGCCCTCAAAAAAGTCAGCACAGCGATGTCATCCAGCAATGAACCGCTGACATTGCCAAACACGGCCAAGATGTGACCCCTCGCCCAGAGTGAGATGGTGCTTATTGTAGGCAAAGCAAGAACTTTATCTTAACCCTAATTAGCGGACGGCAGGGCATCTGACCCCTTGGTGTCCAAGATGTGCACTCCTGTGCTCCTGTAACCTGAACCTTCCGCCGAGCGCCCTGTCGAATTCTACCCACAACAGATTCACCCCTTCTTGTGCCACCCTGGCGTTTTCACTAGCAACGTCCCTTAACAAGATTTGAGAAAAAATTCCCGGTGTGCACACCTCCGTCCAAACTTGCAACCCCATCGGGGGCCCACCACAATCTTGACAATGCTACCAGTCAAATTTCTTCCGCAGCCCTCTAGGCATTATATTATCCCCACCGATTAGCCATGTGGTTTCGGAGCCCCCCTCACGAAAACACCAGCTTTCGCCCATCCGTCTTCTCACTACATCAGGGTTCTCACTACATCAGGGTTCTCGCTACCTCAGGGGTCCCTCCCCATCTGCGACTCATGATAGAGTATCCCCAGCAATATTCAAGTGCCTGTAGCCTCCCCAAAAACCGCCCGCAGCCGCGAGGACAACATGTCGACTTATGCAACAAAAACATGCCCTAAAAAACCCCGGCTAGGTGTCTGCGCTAAGAGCAAGCTAGTCACAGCTTTCTGAAAACAACTGAAGCCTCCCGCCTGCCCCAATCCCTGTGACACTTAGAACATCCGGTTCCCCTGGCACCCAACCTGCCCGTCACGTGGCTGCCCTCTGGTCAGTCTCGACCCTGCCAGGGTAACATTGCTGAACCTCTCCCCCGCTGATACTCTCGCTGAAATACCATGTAATCTTGGGACCGACCACAAAACAGTAAAGGACAGCCAACCACCCCATAACCACTCCTAGAAATCAATAGGACATCGTAATGTATCATGGAAGCCCATCCCCTTAACCGCACCGATCCGTGGTCAACAAGGCCCACATTGCTGCTTTCTCGCGACGGCCGCCCCGGTATCGAGAAAGGCTGATTCACCGTACGCCGTCCGTGGGGGAGCCGCCGCCAAACCGACGCTAGTCCCCGGTTGGCAAAAAACAGAACCTACATAGCTGGGACCCCCAAGGGTGTTTAAACTTGAACCGAATCCAATCAGGTATCAGAGCGCTTTACATAGCACCAGTTACGTTACATGGGGACACACATTCATTTATTTAATTTATTGTTAGGCACGGGGAGATTAAGTGATTTGCCCAGAATCACAGGATGTTCAGCGTCATTACAGAGACTTGAACCCAGTTCCCCAGGACCGAGGTCGACCGCCGTAGCCGTTAGGCCAACTCCTCTCCCCCAAGTTTTTTCCACGGTATCCTCCCTCGCCCAACTCGCAGACAGGGATCCCTTTTTTCCAACAGAAAAATGCCCATGCTTACCACGAGGTATCTTCGGAGCAGGGGACGCCACTCTAAAGAAGGAAACTGCTCGGGCTTACAAGATATTGACGCCCATCCACCCCTCGGACGCCAGGATCGCTATACTAAGAATTAAACTTCTTGTGTTTACCAAATATCGGCACACACAAAAACACTTAGAAGCAGGGATCATTCTAGCGGAAGGAATCCATCTGCTCGGGCTTTCGTCGCAGTTTCAGCGCCCCCACCTCGCCCGCCGGGATCATTATACTAAAGAAACACGTGCTCGTGTTTACTTCGAGGTAACCGCGTCCCCACTGACGCCCCTCGGACGCCGGGATCGCAAAAATAACAAAGGAAACATCTCATGCCTTCCACATATCGGCACAGACACAAAAACCACACAGAAGCCGGGATCATTACAACACGTGGAATCTACCTGCTCGGGCTTTCGTAGCAGTTTCTGCGCACCCCCCTCGCACGCAGGGAACAATATACGCAAGAAAACGTGCTCGGGTTTGCTTCGAAGCATCAGCGCCCACACACCTCGGAAGCAGACACGAAAGGAACCTGCCCAGGTTTTCATTCACGCTACTCACGAGCACACCACTCACAAGCTGGGATCTGTATATATAAAAGGAGGCTGTGTTTCAGAAAAACGGCGCCCTAACTAATCACGAGCGCCCGGAACCCCTCTACTTCGTCGAAATTTGCGTTGCACCACGCCAGCTGCTAATTCACAAAAACCGTATTAGCCCCAATAAAGCCAGCCTCCAGCTACTTAATCAGTGACCCCCAAATCTGCCAACATATCCGCACCTACGAACCCCTACAACTGATTCGCAATCACCATTCCTTAGGCGTCGGTACAACATCTTGCGACATAGGCCTATATGGCCACACCTGGTATTTCGATCCTCCTTCGCACCCTACGGATCCTGCATCTCGCCACTCAAGTCCGAGTGCGCTCAACCACCCTCGCTGTCGCAATCAGTGCACATCTCTATGCCCAGTACGAAAAAGAATGCGTTAACATCGAGTATTCCTTCCCCAGGATGTATTACCACCCGGAAGTAGTATTTGGCAAACCTCGGACCATCCGCTTTGAGCCCGCAGCCAATCCACCCGCACTTATGCCCACAACCACTCGCTTAACGACCGGGCATCCGCCTGCCCCAAACACGACCCCGACGCCATCTCCCAATTTACAAGCTCAAAGGCGGGGGGGGGGGGGCTCACCAGTGCCCAATGCAGTGCGGTCCCCCCCCCACGCCCGATCCGCTAAACCAGACATATCCGCGCCCTGCTACAAGACCGCAGCCAACGGCCGCAACAAACGCACTCACCGATATAAGTTGGCAAACCGGGCCCACCTGCCCCCGCATGGAGCCACCGCTGGGCGCTTCACTCCAGCAGGGCAAATGCCCCTCCAACCCCATGCGGCCCACGGTCAACGGGCGGGGCAGCGCCCCCTCAACGAATTCCAACCGCGCCGAGACTCCAACCGCGCCAACCTCTTCCGGATACCGCCCGACCCCTTCAGAATACCGCACCGACCTCACGCCGAGATTACAGGAGACCCCTGCATACCGGGGCCGGCGCAGTCAGAAAGAGGGCGAGGACAAGGGCAAATTGCCCTAAATAGGCCCACGCCCTCTCACCCCTCGAGGCGCCGGCTCCGAACGGAAGTGACGTCACGTCGCTGCTGACCCGGAAGTACTTCTTGCTGCAATCCCACTTTCTCCAAGGACAATAACCACAAAAGGGGAGGGGCGCGACCGGGTGCCCGGGGGGCCGAGTCCTAAGTGCGCGCTTCTTTATATTTCGCGCTTGGCACACTGTTCAATTTCCTCTCGATGCCACTATTTGGCCTTCCAGTATCAGAAAAGATCCAGAGGACACCCGTCATTGGTTTCTACTTAATTCAGCACATTGTTCCAAATGTAATACGCTGCTCATCTCAGAGATGGCAGTTTGTGAATCTTTCGGCTGAGAATATCCATATAAAAGAAGAAAAAACAACTAAAGTAACTAACCCATGATAGTGAAAAACAAATTCTCTTGATGTGAATGACAATGAGATACTCCCTACACCGGGTAGTCATTTGGGCATGCCTGTTCCCTGTGAGCACACAACAAATGTCTTGCGTGTGCACCTGCGGCAGTTTAAGAATTCTATTCTGTGAATAACCACTTATCAAAGCTAAAACAGTATTTGTATTCAAAATTGAGCATTCATTTATTATATTTCATTCTATTTTATCTTCTTTTAAAAGTGGACATGCTCTATATTTTTGTGTGGTTTGTTCGAAGATTCTTTATATTATTTTACAATTTTGTTTTTCAAATATGGTCCATTATTGCATGATTTGCTTAAAATTCTGCCCATGATTTTTGATGAGGTAATTTCTGATAGCCAGTGAAGAGATTTGGGAGCTAGATATGTAGACATTAGATGCATCAGACACTGTTGGTGCTCTCTTCTGGCTTGCTTTCTGTGTTTTTTTAACAAGCTCCCTTGGGTTCCTGAAGAAGAGCTGAGCCCCAGAAGAATTGGGAAGTTTTAATTTCATAACTAAAGCCTTTGATTGAGAACATCAGAAGAATATGGAGAACTTTAAGAATAAATCCAGTTGTAGGTGTATTGTTGCCCCCTTGGTGGTGTCTGTATGTTGCCGCTGGGTCAACCTTTAATCTTAAGATCACAGCTCGTGTCCATGGGTTGGAAGTCTGACATGCCAAGTTTGGAGGCCCTATTCAGACCTCGTGTGCTACATCCAAACTCTTCATCAATGGGGCATTCTGTAAACCAACTTCTAGCAACAAGTGAAGATGTAGCCTTTTACTCTATCACCTGGAAGAGCTCAAGGGAAGTAGTGATGGCAACCTAACCAATACTTAGCGCAAAGGACTGCATCTCCCATCAGTTGCTGCTTATGGATTTACTTTGAAGAGCAAAGGGCACCCACTACACACTGGGAATGGAGAATTTTGTAACAGGTAGTAGAGGAACAGACCAAGGGAATTTGTCAGTGTTTTGCCGTTGAGAGACAGCTGCCAAAAAGTGGCAGATGTAATGTCCTCCCTATTTAGAGTGCATACAGATGTATACACCATATATCTCATAAATAGGGCAGGGGTCTGTCCTATTTATAATGTATATGTAAGTATGCACTCTAAAAATGGCTGCTGGGACATCCTCTTATTTTTGTCCGATGTCAGGCATCCACCAAGGGGGTTCTGTTGAGTTTGACGGAAGTCCCACCCCCCATATTTACATTGTACGTATGTAGGTGTGTAGACACACTAAACAGGATGCTCAGTCAATGTGTCAATTTCTGGATGATGTTACTCATCCACAAGTGTTACAAGGTGGCCCCGGAGTGGAGTGTAAGGCAGAAGTCCATTGGAGGATCCTGATGAACCAACCCAGTTCATTGGAAGCAGGAGGTGTGGACATGGCGGGAACAGAAAACCCAGCACCAATAGTAGCAGGTAACCTCAAGTGCTTGAATAAGTATTTTGGGGCGTATTTATTAACAGGAATCATAAATCAAGTTTCGGGTTGCAAATCAATACCCACCACATACCTCAGTGTCATCCAAAATTTGAAATATTATATCACACCCTCAAAGCCCCCTGTCTTCGAAAAGTGAAAGTTGTTTGTACCCGTTCTGCCCTCTGTCAAGGGGCTAGGATTGCACCCCCACAAAACCTATGCAACGTGACCCACACCAATCGCTTCCTCCATCCGGACCCAAATATTCTCCATGGTTCACTGTGATCTTAAACAGAGGCTGAAACAACCCATCACTCATAACACAACACAAAAGTATTGTAAATCAGGGTACAGGCGATGGAGTTATGCTTAAACGTGTACAAAAACACTGTTTCCCACCACACCAGAAAATCACAGGTGAAGACACTCCAACAAAAAAAGACATGGGAAGGATTCCTCAAGTTTGCCTTTAAAAAACACAGGAACAGGGCAAAGCACTGAAATAGTACAAATGTTCATTCACTATAAGGGAAATAATATGCGGGTTGCATAAATGAAAATATAATAATAATAAATTTTCTTTATTCGGTTTTTGCAAGTTTAAAAACCATAAAAGAGCAGTTTACAAAAGAAAAAAAAAAAAAGAACGCACATAAAATAAGAACAATAAAAGTTAAAACTAATCCATTATCAACTCATGTAGTTAAAACCAAGAATTTACAAAGTTTCAATTTATCTACATATACTGGGATCAAACTGCTGCTTACAAATTATTCCTATGTTTCAAAATACATTTTAGAAAGTTAAGGACAAGATAACAGGTCAATTCGGAGTCTAGGCTTTGAAGGCGTAGCATCGCCGGGCGACATTGTCTTAATCCCCAACTCTTTAATATAGGTAGTAACCAGACCCTCCTATGTGGATGATGAAATTTACAAAACAAAATAGTGTGTAAATTTGACTGAATTGACACTTCATCACAAGGACAGGGAGTGGGAACCTTCTCCCAACTGTTTCTCTTGGGGAAAGATACTAACCTAAAAAAGGAGTCAAGCCTGAATCTTGTTAGCAACATTCTATGGTAAGTGCTAATCTGTATTGTCAGATAGGGTTGAATGGAGTAAGTAATCTGAATCAAATTGGCATGAACAACCGAGGGTTTCGACGCCACGGAGGTCAGCCTCAGGGACTCCAAATGCGCTAAAGCCAGTTTTTTAAGCCCTTTCTTTGATAATTCATTAATTTTTTTTGGATCTGAGTAATAGATCTCCAAACCTAGATCCTTAAAAAAAATTTTTACATAGCATAACCATTGTATTGTTATAGAGTGGTCTATGGTCATTGAGTCCATCAGGATTTCCTGTGAAAACACGTTATTATCGGAAGACCAGATACGTCGCCAGAGCAATAACGGTTGAATTCTTATCAAGTCCTCGAGGTAGGGAATACCAAGCTCCAAGTGAAGAGCGTATACTGAGGAGCTCATTGGTGCTGCTAAAAGAAATCTTAAGAAGTTATTTTCGGCGACCTGAAGGCTACTGATTTCTGCAGATCCCCACAGGCCTGCTCCGTAGAGGGCAATCGCCTGACATTTAGCTAAGTAAATTTTTAACAGCTCCACTGGGGGCCTTTTCCCTAGCCTCTGTGAAAAACTAATCAGGGACATTATAGCTCTTTTAAACAAATGACATCTGGCCTCCACTGCTGCTCTCCAGTTGAGCCTATCGTCAATCATTATCCCCAAATAGCAATACTTCGTAGTCACCTCCAGTTTTTGCTCTTTAAGAAAGATATTCTTTACACGCTTTTTAGCTCGCCCGGCTACCATGACAAATGTTTTTTTCACATTAACTTGTAGATCTAGGCTACCCATGAACTCAACATATCTGTTTAGGGACTTTTGCAATTCACGTGGGGTGCGGGCCAGAATGACCGCGTCATCCGCGTAGAGCAAGGCGGGTATCAATCGCCGTTTGACCCGGGGTAGGTCCAAAGCCCCCCTCAACATCTCCACCTGCAGGCCATTTGTGTATAGGGAGAAGAGGAAGGGGGCGAGGACACATCCCTGCCTAACGCCTCGCTCCACTCCGAACGGCGCAGTCAATTCCCCCTTCGTACCAAAACGCACCCTAGCGGTGGCCCCGGAATATAGTTCTCTCATAAAATCTACGAGAGACGGGTCCACTCCCATAAGTAACAAGATATTCCAGAGTTTTGTGTGTGAGACACAGTCAAAAGCGGCAGATAAATCTACAGAGACCATATACACAGTTTCTTTTTTTGCTTGACAGTATTTTCCCAGGATCAGACTAAGGTTCAGGGCCTGCTCTACCGTTCCGAACCCTTCCCGGAATCCAAATTGGAGGTCTGAGATAATGTTTCCCTCCTCTGCCCACTGCTGGAGTCGTTCAAGGACGACTCTACCGACCACTTTGCCTAGCGAGTCTAAAAGGGAAATGGGGCGATAGCAATTAACATCTTGGCGGTCACCTTTTTTAAAAATTGGGACCATGATAGACTTTGTCCAAGAGTCCATCAGTCCCAGTTTTGCCGCTGCAGTGCATACTCTAGTTATGATGGGGGTCCAGAGGTCCGGGTTAAATTTAAAGAGGTCTACTGGAACCCCATCGGGGCCTGGGGCTTTCCCACTTTTACTAGCATTCAGGGCCGCTAGAACTTCAGTGATATCAAAAATTAAGGAAATGGGGTAATTGACGTTTGGGAGACTGTGTTCTAATCCTTTGCTCATAATTACTGGGTTTTTTAAGATTTTAGAGAAATGTGCCACCCACGTAGCCTCATCAATTGCCACTTCTATCTTGGGGGTATCTGAACCCAAGAGATATGGTGTTTTGACAGTACGCCAGAAAGCCAAACTATCCTTAGATACGGCACTAGAATGTAAATCATCCCATAATTTCGTTTTTAATTCAGTGATTCTTTGCTTTCGTACAGAAACATATTGACGCCTCAGCAATTGAATCATTTCTGGGTCTCTCACTGTTTTTTTTAGTTCCTTTTTTAAGTTAGCCAGGGCCATGGTACAGGAATGATTGAACCAGCCTTTTTTAATCGGGGGTGACCTCCTGGGTGTTATGGTGAGAAGTTCCTTGATCTTTTCCAGTATTAGTGAAAAGTTAGTTAAAACAGCTTCATCAGATAACGTTGGATCGAGGCAATTGGTTATGCTTAGATATGACTCCGTTACCAGTTTCGCCGTGATTATCTTCGGATCCAACGTCTCCCACTTTACTGTGTATCCATTAGTCCTGCCTAATTCCAATTTGTTTTGAGTGAGGGTTGACGCAATTACACTAATTTCGGGTTGTCCCTTCAATCGTTGGATTTCTAGTCTGAGAGCGGAGTGGTCGCTAAAAGTATTTAACAGTACCTCACAGGACCTTACTCGAGGTAATAAGCCTGAGGAGAGGAGAATATAGTCCACTGTCGTACTAAAGCCCCTACCCACATACGTTGGTTGTAAAAGATTGGAGCCTGGAATCGATTTGTTTACTATTTCCAATTCCAAGTCAACCAACATATTGTTCATTGCAGTCCCTGCTTTACTATGATTAAAGTGCATAATAGGAGCGTTCTCTTCATCCACAATTCCACATCTATTTTTCCCAACGTGTGGGCATGGGTGAATGTTTAAATCTCCTCCACATATGAGGTGGACTGGCCCCTTACCACGTAGGGAGTTATGTCTCAGTTTCTCCTTAATTAAATTAATGAGAGACAAAAATTGTTCCTCCTCGAGATTGTTATATACATTGAGCAAAAGGATGGGCTCAAATGTATTAAAAAGGAGCTTTAATAGTTGGAAATTTGGATCAGACAACACCAAAGATGTTTTAAGATCATTAATTGTGTTGGCAATATATGTGGTCAACCCTCCCTTGGGTCTTCCAATGCCACCCCCCAAAGCTGGCGTAAAATACGTTTGATAGCCAGGGAGGTGAAGCTCTGTCAGAGACCAAGTCTCCTGGAGGCATATGATATTCCCCCCTTCCAGGAAATATGTCAGTGAACCGTCTTCGATTTTAGAACGGAGCCCTGCTATATTCCAAAAAAAAAAATGGATAGAGGATGCAGATCTACGTTATTCACTGTTTCTTGGATTGAACAATCCATTATGGGGTTGGATATTAGGTGAGAAGAACTATAATCGATGGGTTTGGAATTGATTGGTGGTCAATCGACCGTTTCGAGAACACTGAATCTATTGTCCGTGGGAATCCCAAACCAGGTTTCCCTTTGGGTTGGCTCTCTGTTTAATGTCCGCAGTTGATGGACGCCCCAGTCGTCGCTTCCTCTTCCCCAAAATTGTGGGCCTGGAATTGGCCTATAACCAACATGCTCGTGGAAACGAGGACCCACTATATTCCATCGATTGGAGTAATTATCGTGGACTGGGGCTATTGTTTCCCAATAGGGAGCATTGGTGATTTGAGCCTCCCTAAGGAACCTAGAGGGATAAAAAAAGGAGAGACGCCTAATTCCTATTTCCCCGTGGGTGTTTGAACGCTCCCAAGATGAAAATGAAAATATACAATGGTAGCATGTAGATGGGCAGAATGTGGCAGCTTTTCTCCAAGGTTGTAATTTCTAGAAGTGCAAGCTTCCAGATTTGTTAGCCCCTGCACCTTAGTCCTGAAACACAAGCTTTATAGATACCTCTGCTAATTTGTTTGACGCAACATCCTGATATTTTTTTTATAACCTGCCGGTGAAGCCATACCTACCTGTGTACTGCCGTTTTTATGTCCACAGTGCCACCTCTTACCAGTCAAAATGTCATCCTATCTCTATGCTCCATCCTCCACTCTTTCTGATCTTACCAACTGTCCTATAACCATAGACTAAAAGTAGGGCCGCTGAAATTAAGCCCCAATTAATTAATTATGGCTGTGGCGGCTGCTTTTCTCCATAGTTACTCTTTAGCCACCTTTGCCACATAATTCATCATCTGCTGCACAATTTTAACAAGAAGATGGTTTCTAGCTAAAGGGATCAGAAGTTACAAAAAACGCAGTCACACAGGTTGCTGCGCAGTGGAGGCCTCTTCACAAGGTTTGACTAGTCAACCTTCAGTTGCTCATTGTTATCTTTGAGTGTGAAACTTCTATTAAAGATGTGAGACTGTTGCACAAACAGTGTTAACATGTGTAAAAATGACAATACAATTAAGTGCTACTATAACAAAATATGTTGCGTTGTACCACATGACTTCCTTTTCTTGCCGCATAATTCAGTTCTCCAATGTTTAATAATTCCAGTGGCCTTGAATAAAAGCGAGTAGCACGTCCGCTCTACCTTTCTTTTGCAGCATCTCTGCTTTGTGTTTCCCGCTCCTTTGCAAGATGGAGTTATATATCTAGACATAGCCGAATAGAGTAAAATGTGTTGGATGCATGCCATAGCCACGCGCCCTTCCATTCCAATGTGCGCCCATTGTGTTTCACATACCTTGCTATCTACTGTTTTAGAGTCAAATTGACATGTGCTTGTTTAGGCCTTTTATTGATAGACTACAGATAATTGTAAGAACAAATTCTTTTATATAAAGCGAGGAAATATTTGATATAAAAACCCACTGCCATCCACTTCCTCACAATCCTCTGAATTGCCTGCACAGAACTGTATTGACTGAAATGCCTCCTCGATTAAACATGAATTCCATTCCAGGGCACGTACTGTGGTGTTTTTTTCACATCGAGCATCTGCGGCGAACAATTCCTGAAGTCCTTGGCGCGGTGTAATTATGTGGCACACAATGGGAGATGCTTCAACAAGGCATCGTGAAAGGGTGAAAAGCGTCGTAAGAATGCATTTTACATACATCAACCACAAATATATGCAGGCGTACAATGGCAGCCTTTGACTGCGTCAGTGTTCTCCACACGCTAGGACACAATGCAGAGTGGCGCTTTTAGAAGGCCGGCCTTTTCTGCGAATAAATGGAAACCTTTCTCCGAACAATGGAACGCTTTTCAACAAATCGCTGGTAATGGGAGAGAATTCTGAGGCATTTATCTAGGCCCACTGTGCGCCACCCGTCTGCAGCTGAGAAGGAAGCTTCAATATCTGTGCAGCATAGTGCTATATATATATAAACCAGGCATCTAACCACTATCGCCTTGACGTATCCTACTCCTTGGCCTCAATGGGTTGCCCAAGATGACACAGTGTGTAGGGTAGCGGAAATTGGACTGTTGCTCATGCTTCAATGATTTTCACCTTATGCTGTCAGGAGCACCAGCCAAAAACATATTTCATATAATTGCTATGTGTGTTGAATATTCCACAATTTGCAACAAAGCTTTTGGGATCAAGAGTTAGTGCCCAGCGATGCAGCGGGGGTTCTGGCGAGAGAAAGAGAGGGATGGCGGAGTGTGTGAGAGAGCAGGGGTTCAAGGTGCTCTTTTGGTCTCCATCTCAGGAGTTGCCATTTGCGAAAGGAACACTCAACACACCTTACCATAGTTTGTCTCTCACAACGGGGGAGGGGGAGGTAACTCAATTGATTATGAGTGTGTATACATAAATAGAGTGGGTTCATGATCCACGATTTCAGAGGGGGAGCTTCCTCACTGCAAGCGTGGTCAACTAGATACGCATTCAGATCTGCAGCGGAATATCGGAAGAGTTGAAGAAGGGGCCAGAAACCAGAAAGGGCGAAGGATAAAAAAGAAACTGGCTGAAGAGGATAGTGATTGGCCTTTTCTAGAAGTTGAAATAGAAAGTCTCTCTTCTAAAATTATGGGAAAGCAAGTTTATGCTTTCCAGATTGAGGCATTTCTTTAACACACGACTTAAGGATGTCCTTAGCTTACATTTTTGGGGCCCGGATTTCGGTCATCTGCACGTCTCCAGCACCCTATAGATTGAGTAGGGCAATCTAAGATCGTTGGCCAAGAATCAACAATTTACAGATGGAGAAATGTTTATGAAAACATGTTGCCTGCTCCCCATCTATCAATGTACATTGCGAGTTTCCAATGTTTGTTGCATACCACAAATCTCTTCGACTCTAATTCAGAGTAGGCTTTGGCTTACGAAGTATTTTTGGATAAGCAGCAGCAATTTATGATACAAAATTTCTACTCCTGGCTCCGCGAATCAGCAATTGTACATTTTTTTTGTTTTTCATTTTATATACAGTGAATTTGACCCGAAGGTATCAGAGCGCTTTACAAGAGCACCAGTTGCGTTACAGATGGAGACATTCATTTTGTTAGGCACTGGGTGATTTCCTCAAAATCACAGGATGTTGAGTGCCCCCATCGACACTCGAACCCCGTTCCCCAGCTTCGAGGTCGTACGCTCTAGCAACAGTGGCACATGAGCCAGTAATAGAGATATTGTGAACATTTTAAGTTTATGTTTAAAGGTGGGAAATTAAACACTTCCAATGGCGGAGGGTGGTGGCGTAACAAGCTGGGAGGAGAACACAACAAAATGTGAAGGAAACTCATAAACCCACAATTTTCTAGGTATTCACAAACATTTTGTATGTAAGCTTCCCACCCAGGGGACACATGAAAATGTACTCCTATCAAAACCAATAGCAAGCACCTATCCAGGGTTTGAAAGGGAAGGTAATGCTCCTATAGTAAATGATGGTGTTGCTTGGGGATGGGTTAGTCACATGAAAGTCGTGTTCCTGCGCGGGCTTCATCACCTTTTTTTATTTCTCTGCATTGTCTCCATCTAAGTCATATGTTTGCTTTGAAATCATAACAAACTATCTGTAAAGTCTAAACGAGACACCCACTCATTGACGTAGAGATTCCTTCTCGGCAGCGGTCCCTTCCAAGACTGCTGATCCTAACGTACCCTGAGATCATGTTGCCTTGTTACAAGTATAACACAACAAATATCCTATATAATCAATGTTAAAAACAAATGTTTGCAGTTTTAAGCGACAAAAGATGGGATCTTTATACAAATGAACTATGCTGCATCTCACGTCTTTGGCTCCAAGCTAGACGCCATCTTGTTCCGGGAACCGGAAGTCCTTATAATCGGGCACAGGAGTGGCCTTTGTGCAGCTGTAACCGATCTGGTCGTCGTACGAGCTGTTATGTCCACACAGGGCCACCGTAGTTAACCTGCACTGCAAGAGGCCTTGGACTTTAAACCAGAATTCAGAGCGAGGCCTAGCCTAGGAGAGGCGTTTAGCCCATCGCTTACCGTGAAAGGCCTTGTGCGGAGGGGTGCGCGCCGGAGAAGGGGGGAGGCCCCCCATTAGCATTCATCAAATAAAAAGCCCCCATGGTGGGCGGCCTTTCTCTAATCACTTAGGCTGCATTCACGAGCCCCGGGCCCCCTGCTGCTGAAGCCCTCCCCAGTCACAAAAAAACAGCCCTTTCACGCCGCGCGACCGCCCACGCCCACATCGTGTTTTCGTAAAATCGCCTGTTCCTAATCGTGCCCCCCTCTCTGCCAGCCTTGGAAGCAAGCGAGGCGCGCGGCGGTCCTTTCAAATAATGAGGCATAATTAGGCCTGGCAGCTTTTATCTCCTTCTCTCGCTGAATTAGATTTCACAATAATAACAATCATTACTCGGAAAAAAATCAGGTTTGTGTGCCCAGCGCCTTTCACGTCAGTCTGGGACCCCAAATCCTGTTAAATGGCAGAAGCGTGGAGGGAGGAGGCGGGCGGTAGGTGTCCGGGTTTCGCTGCCAGCTCCCGCATGGGATGGGGTTCTGGATGCTGAGTTTGTGGCTGGGATGCGGGGGTCATAACTACAGGTGGGCGAGCCAACAAATTGACAGGGCGAGCCGAGCCAAGGGTCTGGCTCGGATCTTCGAGCCCTGCACGAGCTCAGTCCTCAAAATGGTTGTTCTGTAAATCATGGACCAAACAACACGTAACGTGATAAAGTCTCTTCAAGGTTCCAAAATGTATTTCTTTAGCATGTGGAAGCTGTGATATTTATACGGCACATCACAGCATTGCTCCGAGTAGTACTTTTTTCTTTTTTCCCCCCCGAAGTTTTATATAGCGTAAACTTGACCTGAAGATATCAGGTATTAAAGCGCTTTACATGAGCACCAGTTGTTTTAGGTAAGGACACATTCATTTTTGTCAGGCAAGGGGAGATTAAGTGATATGCCCAGAATCACAGGATGTTGAGCGTCGTTGCCGAGCCTCGAACCCGGTTTCGCAGATTTGAGGTTGACCGCTCTAGCTGTTAGACCACATTCTCTCTCCATTTATTAAAAGTGTTAATTTTTTAACATGAGGCATTAGTGAACAACGAGGCAAGACAATAGTCACATAAACCATGGCTCAGATTATTATAAGAGCAACAGTCATTATTTTAAGGATTTGTGTTCCCCCTCATTCTGCACCGTTCAGCAGTTTTTATGTAGTGCAAACTCAACCCAAAGGGACTGGAACACTTTACATAGAAACCTGTTTCATAAACACAGAGTCACCATTCATTATTTATAGCGATTGGAGATGAAGTGATTTGACCAGAATCACAAGATGCTGAGCCGAGGCCGAGACTGGAACCTGGCTCCCCAGGTCCAGTGTCGACAGCTCTGGCTATAACACCACATCCAAGTTACGGGGACCGAGGCAGACAGAAGCCACATGAAAGTTAGGCTTTTTATGGGCACCAGGTTCCAACAGGATATCGTGCTGAGCCTCAACCAGGCTTCAGGCTCGAGCGTTCAGTGGCTCACCCACCTCTAGTAATGACCTAGCATAAAGGTCGGCGAGCCAGCAAATTAACAGGAGAGCTTAGCTAAGGTTCAGCTCTGGCTCTAAGAGCCACATGTACGAGCTGAGTCTTGAAAATACTTGGCATGTAAATCATGCAACAAACATCATGTTAGAATATGATTAGATTTTTTTTGTCGCAATTTTAAATAGCACAAACTTGACCTGAAGGTATAGGAGTGCTTTATGAGCACCAGTTCCGAAACAGACGGACGCATTCATTTTTTGTAGGCAAGAAGAGATTAAGTGATTTGACCAGAATCACAGGATGCTTCAGCCCTTTGCCAGACTCGAACCTGGATCCCAAGCATCAAAGTCGGCCGCTCTAGCCGTTTAACCACATAATTTTAAACTGTGTATTTCTTTAACACGTTCAAGCATTTCGTTTTAGTTCATTAGATTATATATCAGCATTGAGAAGCATTTATAAAACATGAGGGTGTTTGAACATGAACTGAGAATCATTGCTGCCCTCACCCGATGTCACTGCTGTTTGTGAACTAAGAGTTGTCCGTTGTCATGTGTACCCTATAAGTGGCTTAGATTCTTATGATAGATGGAACAACATTGTAGGCTATTAAAGTAAACAGGGCTTTCTCTAGAGCACACAAGGCTGCATCGCCTCCTGTGAAAGTTCGGTTCCTGTTAGGCTCAAGGTTCAAAGAGGACCACGAGCTGAGCCGCAATCATGCATCTGGCTCGAGCTTTCAGTGGCTTGCCATTTTCTCATATACTGCCCTTAACCTGGAGTCCACCAAGCCTACTTGCTTGGTCCAGCACACTGCTTCCACAATTTAGTAATGCTAGCAGATTGATAACGTGTATATATATATATATATTACCTACTGGCGGTCGCCAGTAGATAGTTATAGTTAGGACCAAGTTTCCATAGGAAGAGCATTTTTTGTTTTGCTTATAACTTTGGCGTCGTTTGATGAATCTTCATGAAATTTTCCAAACTAATTCTTTGTTCATATCAGCTGCTATGTTGAACGTTTGGGGGTGATTCGTCAAGGGGGGGGCCGAGAAAAAAGGGGGGTCCCAAAACGTGTTTTCTCCATGTTAATTTCCATAGGAAACTTTAGACAAGGCTACAAGTCGAACTGGTGAACGGAATTACCCCAAATTTGGCAAGGAGAAGGGTCTTGGTCTAGAAAGCACATTTTTGTTTATTTGGTGTAAATCCGTTCAGTAGTTTTGGAGAGATATCAAAATTTACAGATATCGATATTTGGGAATTCTGCCTTCTAATTGGCTGAGGCGTTACGAGCACAAGCTTGCTGCTTATTGGCTGCGAGCGGTGCGAGCGGTTGCAACTAGGAAGTGTTGGCAGCCATTTTGTGATTCAGTTGAAGCGAGTATGGGGAAAAAAAGGACGAAAAGAGTAGGAAAGAGGAGGGTAGGAATGCTGTGAGGTCTGTGGGGTGGTTAGGGTGTGCTATACAGGGAGTGTGAAGTGAAGTATTCAGCCCTAGCGGTGTGAAAGTGCTGTTTTGACTAGAGTGAGATGGTGCTGAGGTGAGGTGCCAGTAAACTCGGGGATGAAACCGTGAGCTGATTGCTGTAAACTGATGTGCTCTGGGCGCTGTAGCATACTGGCCGCTGTAGCATAGCTGTGCAAGTGGTGTTAGTATGGGTTTAGACTATAGCGGGAGTGGGAAGCAAACTACTCACCCTTACCGGTCTGAAGACTAGAATAGAGTGTTTTAGCAAGCAGGAATAAAGAAATAATCGTGAAGAATATAATGCAGAATGTTGCAATGCCACAGAAGACAAATGGTGAAATCAGGTGTGTTTAAGAAAGTTGCTCTGTGGGATAAAGTGATGGAGTCTGCAAGTTATATAAAAAGTGTCTTTATTTAAGTGCCATAAATGGACCCACTGGTGCAAGAGCTAAGGCATCCAGCTGAGGCAAACTCCAACCGCTTCTGCTGTATTCAAAGCTTAGCTTCTGCATCAGTCAATTCCACATTACATGGTACAGTTCCATGTGACATAAACAATACCTATTAGACATGAATGACTGTAAATTGTAGAATGAAAATAAAGGTAGGATACGATTACCGCACTGTGCCAACCAGTTCCTAAACAATGCCGTGTTTTTTTATCTTGATCGCCATTTCGTGAGCAGAGGCTGAGGATGAGCTAATTTGTGTGAAAGGGCTTCGTGGATAAGAGGCAGGCAGAGAGACGTGTGTACAAAGAATAGATATGGTTTCAAAATGGATGTCGGGTTTAGGCTATTTTAGCAAGTAAATTGCGTATTTGCATAGGCCATACATCATCCATCCCTGGTTAGTGTGGAGACGAAAGGGCCAATAATGAAAACAGAGTTCAAATGCCTAAGCATACTTAGAAAGTTATTATATGAAAATAGTTCAATTGAAGTGTATTGAAAAATTTAATAGGAAAAAGTAAAAAAAGTTGGAAAAAATCAATCCAAGAATAAAGTGAATTTCTTACAAGTCTTGGAGATTGCAGTCCGGAAGTTCTATAGCGGCTTGAGATGCGTAATGTTCCAAGAGGCGATTGTTGCCATCGTGTGAGAAAAGCGAAGCAATCTAATTCATATCCTCGAAGGGACAGTAATGTTCCTCGAATGTTGTAGAGGCAATTTGAATTGGCAGGCAATCTGGGATGTTGTCAAAGGTTGCACGTTGCAGGAGATCTTTCGCGGCTGCGCAGAAATCCCATTCCGCCAGGATACCTTTTTGCGTTGCATTCGCCATTGCTCCACTGCCCGAACAATCAAGGTCATGGTTTTCAAGATACACCATTACCTGCTGGATATCGGGAGCGTTTGCTGGGATGTTGGCAAGGCATACATCCCAGCACGGCACGTGGCTGTGAGGCGTTAATGACCACTGCCTCTGGCCTACACTGCGGTCAGCAAGGCTCACAAGTTAGATCGAGTGGTGATTGTTTAATTACAGAATCCAGTAGGCAACTAACTACAACGTCTATTGAAATATACATAATAGCCTTTTAGAATACTTGCTTGAAGAAGTTTTTTAAGATGACTTATAGGTCTAGTACAATGACCAAATTCTTCTTGGTAGTGGTAAAGAACACTGAATAACAGTGTACACAGTGGACAGCAGAGATCGCAATTCGAATTGTTTTGATTTATTTATTGCAGAGTTTTGTGTAATTTATGTTGTTGTATTTTGCGAAGAGGAAGTGAGAAAAAGTATTCATGGAAGACTGTGCTCACTACTGCCTTCAATTTACACTGTAGACAGCAGTGTTCACAATTCTGATTGAGTCGCTATTGCAGATGATGTAGTGTTGTAGGCAACAGACATTGCTCCAGTGCGCTGTGTCCGCCCCACGCATACGCATCATCACAGGGTCCGCACACGCTTTTTGTTGCTTCAGGAACGGCAAACTGGGCAGCTCAAGTCAACACCACTTGGTTGTGGGCCCTTGCTGAGCGCTCTCTGGCCTACACTGCAGACAGCAGTGTTTACAATTCTGATTGAGTCGCTATTGCAGATGATGTAGTGTTGTAGGCAACAGATATTGCTCCAGTGCGCTGTGTCCGCCCCACGCATACGCATCACCACAGGGTCCGCACACGGTTTTTATTGCTTCGGTAATGGCAAACAGGACAGCTCAAGTCAACGCCATGTGACTGTGGGCCCTTGCTGACATCTCTCTGGCCTACACTGCAGACAGCAGTGTTTACAATTCAGTTTGAGTCGCTATTGCAGATGATGTAGTGTTGTAGGCAACAGACATTGCTCCTAGTAAGGCCCGCCCGCAGCACGCATCATCGCTGGCTGTGCACATGCTGAATGCTTTTGATGTGGCTATCTAAGTGCACTAGACCTGATGGACCCTTTATGATACAATCTTTTTGTGTATTATTTCAGATCTACTGCCTGTATCTTAGTATACCACAAGTTATGGTTCTTTTACGATAGAATCTTTTCTGTATTATTTCACATCTAGTGTCCCTACCTTACTGCAGCACAAACTATTGACCCTTTTATTATTGAATCTCTGTGTGTGATCCAATGATTACTGTTGTAGTTGATGCTAGCAGCAACCATTCCCTGAGGGCTGGTTTACACTCGCCCCACACGCATCCAGCACAGACGTCACTGGATATGTGATCCTGGTAATAAAAAGGAGTCGAGCGCACGTGCCCGTACCCACTTCCACTATCTATCTGTGTCCGTGTGTTCATTATCTATGCATGATACTGCCCCTGGGCCGTACCACATTACATTGTGCTGTGGACAGCGTATGCAACCATGTTATCTCTGGCAGTGGGGAAAAGTTCTGTTATGTAGCTTTAAGATGCATGGCTATCACAGGTGGAAGGCTACTTTACAGGGCATGAATATTGATGAAGATAATGGTTGCATGTTGTGTGTAGTGTCAGATATGTGTACATAGCAAAAAGTTTTCACAAAAACTCTGTAAGCAGAAGAGTAGTCTCTCATCAAACGCTGTCGAGAGAATGGGTAAAATGGGTGGGGTCCTCCAACTGTTACAATGGGAAATGTTATGAACCAATCAAATGCTTTTCTTTAAGGTCACATGGCAATCGCGCACCGAGCGCGTAAGGAGGCCCACCCGACGCGGTTTTGAGAAAATCTTACCATAATATAAGTTTATTACAGTTAGAAATATATAAATGTTTAAAATATTTTAGATTATCGCTTGTTCTCATATACACTTGAAACTTATTTAGATATAGTTTTGAGACAAAAAAAATGAGGGAATGGCATTCCCAGCGTGACACCATACGTCTATGACGTAACACAGGGCCTGGCAGCGTGCACTCGTCACATACGAAATGCGCAGAGGGCGTGACCCCATACGTACATGACGTAAGGCGCGGCTTGGTACCCATCGCATACCAAAGTAGCAGCTGGCGCGACCACATACGCATATGATGTTACGCGGGACGCGGTGCCACGAACCCATCGGATACGAAATGCGCATCCTTTAGGAGTTTAGCAATAAGGCCTATAGGATTCACGTGCTGATGGAGCTTGGTACACTAACGGTACGGGACTTCAGTTTAAAAAAAAAAATATATATACATAATTTTTTTTAAAGATAAAACATTACATATTTTTCAAATAAAAAAAAAAAGGATAATAGAGTTCCAAAATCTTACAAAAAAAAAATAGAAAAAATATAGGTTTTATAAATATTAAAATATGAAATTAACATTTAAAAAACCTTTGAAATTCACTGAAAAAACCATAGGTTTTAGGGACCTTATAGTTAGTTGGACATTTGACTCATATAAAACCGTTATAGTTAGTTGAGGTAACTATAACTCGCGCGCCCCAATGCACTGGTGATGACGTCACATATTACATCACTCATGACATGGTCAGTGACATCACTGATGACATCTCAAATGACATCACTAATGACATCACTGATGACATCTCAAATGACATCACTAATGACATCATCCACCTGATAATCTGATGCACTTACTGCACATTCTGATGGCCTAATATAAACTTTGATACACGCACTCTAAAATACAGACTACTATTTTTGAAACCATACACACATCAATGCCAGATACTACATACCACCCACTATTCCCTAGGTCTACACTCACATCCACTCACTTACACACGCTGTTACTCATCAATACAGTACTATAATATGCACTCATACACCTATACATACAGTCACAGTCCGCCACTCATCCATAGTTACTCACACACCTAGTCAGTCATGCAAAGAATCAATCGCATACCCATTTACTCATGTATACAGTTATACACACCAACTGCGTTATTTATACACACACCACATTACTTATTTATACAGGTACTAACACATACTTACTGTCTTATACAATCACTAATACAAGCAGACACTCTTTTATACACCCACTCCTTCAAATAACTTACTCTCACGTATAGTCATTTATATACTCCAACAGTCACATATACTGCCTTAAAACATATGTAGTTACTCACACATATGCCAGTGAGACATTCATTCACTCACCAACACACCCATACACACACTAACTCACCCATACAGCCCTTCCCAGATGTAGGTTTGAATCCATACAACCAGTGAATCACCCACTCAGACATGTATGCACAGAGTCACACACACCCCCACCCACCCACACAGACACTCAGGCACTCATACAGATACTCAGACAACAAATCAATAACCCATATAGACACTCATGTAGCTACTAACCAACCCATGCAGCCGCTTATACACCAACTGAGAGACTAATACAGACTTTCACACAGTTTAGTCACTAACCCATGCATTCAGTAAGACACGTTCAATCACTCACTTATACAGTCAGTCACGCACCTACTAAATAATCCATTCAGGCACTTGTAAATCCACTCATTCTTCAATACATCTTGGCATAGATATATATGAAAAAGATTTAAACTTTACAGAAACACACATTCACTGAATGATGTCATCAGTGATGTCACTGACCATGTAATCAGTGATGTAATATGTGACGTCATCACTAGTGCATTGCGGGCACGCGAGTTATAGTTAGTTCAACTAACAATAACGGGTGAATTTCTCTGGTTTTACATGAGTATATATATACATATATATTCGGGTAATTTGTACTAATTTTCTATTCAGTTTATTTATGTGAACAATGAGTTTCCGGTGCAAAACAATTAAAATTATACGACTGACGTGTTTCGGCTGATGACTTCAACTGGGTCTCGATAACGCTAGCAGTGGACCGCATATTATCGATAGTCCTTTCTCAATCTTGTTGACTCTTGAACACTAGAGCCGCAATTCAAGAACATGTCGAAATATTTATATAATACACACACACACACACACACACACACACATATATATTAATTTCTTTGACGCTGAACAAGTACAGCAACAGAATGTACTATGGATGATTGGAGGCATCAAATGGAACGCCGGTGTGAGCTGACTAAAAAAGAGAGAATGCATTTGGTACAGTCTAGCATATCGCTTCATGTTTTAGATTTAAAACCACAATTTGGAATCCTTAACCTTGCCATTAAAATGTTGACCTTTAGATTTTTTGTGTGAATTAAAATATTTTATAATTTGAATATTTGTTTGATATATACCTCTTACTGTCATTAGGTGCATTGTGTTGAGGTTCGAATCTTAGCGATTGCAAAGGCAGTGATTCATTTGGGGTCCACAGAAGTAAAAAAAAATGAAGAACTGCTAACCTATTACACTTTGCTAATCTATTCTTAATCTGAGAGTCCATGTCTACAGCTGTCTATACTATCCTATCCATCATGGAGTTCAGATCTAACCTAAAAAACACCCTTTTCCATCAAATATCTTCACTCCATCATGCGCTAACTCTCTTCATCCAACGTATTCCATTTCACTTTGTTTCGGGATGAAAAGGGGTTAATCCTAGTTAATTTTCTTGTAAATACTGTGCATACGTTTTCTCCCCTTCTTGTCAGTTAATTTTTTCATGTATTTCGCTTGTTCGATTTTCGATTGCACAATTTATTGACTTGCAGGATGAAAGGTAATAGGCATGGCTCAAATCACAGTGTCATGCTATGTAATATTTTTAAATACATAAATAGTACTTTTATTACTTATGTAATGATTCTGACACACAACCCCTAGTCTGTTGCAAGGGGCACAAAATGCCTTTCCCCTCCACTACAGTACAGCATAGATGAATGCTTAAGTACCCAAATAGCACCTGCAAACCACAATGCAGACAACTTACCACACCCACGACATTCACATGGGTTAGATTGAATGATCAGAAAACCCAACCCACACCCACTCACAGAAATCCTTCTCAGCGAGCTAACTCATACCCAGCCACCCATCCATACAGAAGTGGTTAGGAAACAAATGCTTACAGTGTGTGCCTCTGCATGGCGAATCACAATTTCAAGCTGATCTATACAAATACACAGCAAAATGACAAAATGACATCATTCTGGGTAAAAAAGAAAAAAAGCAGTTTTTAATGGGTTTGGTAAGTTAGGTGGATGTTTTATTAGAACGTCGCTTCTACTGAGACCATGCGGCTTCCAGGTGGGGACATTTTGAAGGCGGCTGGACCACGTGTTCATGATTCAGGGGGTCAGACCTCTCTCGTCGACTTGAATTTGGATAATTGATTTTGCAGGTTTGATTTCCCATTGATTGATGCCTCTGAAGATTGCAACCAGCTCCTTGCCAATTATTGTCTCCTAGCATGGCTGCTATCCAGTGGCTATTTCGTAAAACAAATGAGTGCCGTGGCTCTCTTTAGGAGGCAGCTTGCCCCAGCCCATTTCTACTGTTAGCGCTGCCTACAACAGAACTCTGAAAGTGGGGCGAGAATGTGGCGTAATGGCCAGAGCTGCCAACTTTGGAGCTGGGGAACCAGGTTCGAGTCTCAGCGTCGGCTCAACATCCTGTGATTCTCGGTAAATCACTGAACCTCCCTGTGCCTAAAGCACCGTTGTTGATGATAAAGTGCTGGTGCTGAGCACTGGAAAACACTGGCTCAAATTAAGCACAGGTGCTATCTGAGCCCATGGAAGTTTTTGGAGGCTCATTGTCCAAAAATCTTCAGCTTTACCCCTTTGGCTATCTGACTTACTCACTCCCTTTATTATGCCCAAAGTACCCCCCGATTGGGGCTCTTTGGAGATCGAAACATACAGCAACCTTGATGAGAAGTAGGACTGGCAGAGTCAGTATGTTATTGTCACATATGAGGAGAATTTAGATTTTTCACAGCCTGCTGGGCACAAAATCTGGATTTTATTAAAGACACGGAGGCTAATATTATGCAAATCTCCTTTATTGCCATAGCTCAGCAGTAACAATGAAGAGAATATAGAACTTCGAAACATTCTAGATAGAGTATATAGGCCATGAGCAGACAGCCATCTTCCTTCTTTGTCCAATGCTGCGAACCAAAAGAATAAACTTAGCAAACCCAAAACTTCAATTATGACGTTGAACGAGTCATTTCCATTAACCAAACGTAGATATTTTATTCTGAAAAGAAAGAGATACAAAATGTCAAAAGGTAAAACCCTTAGGGAGGGTTATTAGTGGAGGGATAATATTAGCCTCTGTGTCTTTAATAAAATCCAGATTTTCTGCCCAGCAGGCTGTGAAAAATCTACATTTTATGGCATGACATGGAGGCGAACATTATGCAAGTTTAAAGTGAATTAAGAACATTGTCAATCACATTATTGATTGGTCTAAAATAACACTTTTTAAACATACTCTCATTAGAACAGTCAGCGGCTCTTAGAATATCTTGGCGCCCTCCACCAAGCATTAAAGCTTTAGAAGCTGATGCACTCCTAAGAGAGTGTGCACCGAAAATTGAAACATCGACACCACTTTCACTCATCACTTCTTTCACCCATCTCGCAAGTGTGGGAGATGAAACTGGTTTATGAGGAGATCTATGGGAGATCAATAGTTGTGTTTCAGTTCCTCTCAGACTTACAGTTCTGTTTTCATAATCTTCAAGATATTTGACAACACACAAACTTTCATTCTGAGGAAAGAAAGGATAGAAGATAGAGGATGACATAGTCTTGGTCCTTTTCTTAAGGTAAAAACAAACTCCCTCAGGCTGATAAGCTCTGCTAGTAACATCTAAAGCCTTAACATCTGATGCTCGTCGGAAGGATACCAAGCAAAGTAACACAGTAAGCTTATAAGAAATACGTTTTAGAGAGAGGTTAGCGTTATCTCCCCAGGAGGAGATAAGCTGTAATATGTTTCTTACGTCCCATAAGGCTGTATATTTGGGAGTTGGAGGATTGAGAACCCGCATGCTTCTCATAATCTTTTTTGTAAAAAGGCTTTGTCCCACTGACACACCATTGATTAAGGAATGGCCTGCAGCTATTGCTGACCTATAGACATTAACGGTTCTGTAGCTAAGGCCAGAAGCAAAGAGCTCCGGAAATTGACTACATGAACTAAATCAGTTGAAACGGGATCGTAATGTCGTTGAATACACCAGCGAACCCATTTGTTCCATGCCAATCGATATGCCTTCCTTGTTCCAGATGCCCATGATTCAGATATGAGTTGGAAAGCATTGTGCGAAAGGCCAGGGATTTGCCACTGTCGCCTGAAATCTTCCAGGCCGTCAGGATTAATAGACCTTGGTCTAAGAGAGGATGTGTTTCGCCCTGAGGACCCAGGAGGAGTCGACTAAAAGGTGGTATTAGAATTGGGAAGTCCATGGTCATCTCCAAGATGACCGGAAACCATGCTTGAGACCTCCAGAGGGTGGTTATCACCACCATACTCTGAAGGTACCGGCGAGTGTGTAAGAGAAGTCGCGGGAGCATGACAAATGGCGGGAAGGCATATGACCTTCACCCTTGCCAATCCTGGAGGAAGGCATCCACCCCTGATGCCTGTGGGTCCGGCCTCCAACTGAAAAAGTTCACCATTTGAGTGCTCAATCCCCATTGGGCTTTGATTATCAAGAATATTTACCGGTTCAATTTCCAATTACTGGAGTCCCTGAAATTCCTGGAGAACCAGTCCGCTACACCATTGTTCAAACCAGGGATGTGTTCCGCCGTGACTGACAGTCGCTTGTTCAAGCAATAGTCCGAAAAAACCTTCGCTATTTCGGTCAGACCCTTCGAACGTGGTCCCCCCATCTTGTTGACGTATTTCACCGCAGAGACATTGTCCATGGGTGCAGGTTCCTTTGTGGATTGAAGCTTCACCATTATACAGCATTTCAATGAATTCTGGGTGAAGCTTCAATCCACAAAGGAACCTGCTAGAAGTTCCAGGCAATTGATATGTAGTTTCTTCTCCTCGTGTGTCCACCTCCCTCCTGTGGAAGAGTCGCCACATGTGGCACCCCAACCCTCTAGACTCGCATCTGATTCTATTATCAATTCTGGGGTTTCCCCAAAGATGGCTTTGCCATTCCAGGCTTCTGCATTTTTCAGCCACAAGATAGTTCTTTCCAAGAGTCTTCGTCTAAGGAAGTCATCTGAGTATAAGACAGAGTCGACTTCAGAGCTTTCGCTTTGAGTCTGTGGAGGGCCCTGTAGTGTAAAGGGCCCGGAAAAATCGCCTGAATGGTGGAGGACAGGAGACCCAGGATCCTGGCTAAAAGTCTCAAGGGGAAGACTTCCAGAGAAAATATCTTTTTGGGTTCCTTTTGGAGTTTCTGTATTTTTTCCCTTGGTAATTTCAATTCTGCCGATACCGTGTTCACCATGAAGCCCAGGAATTGAGTTTCCTGGGTTGGGGTAGTGCAAAATTTATTTGTATTTATGTTAAAGCCTAAATGTTCCAGAAGGCAGATAGTAAGGTCCGTGTGTTGACAAACTGTCGTTTTGGACTGACCCATGATAAGGATATCGTCCAGATAAATTATTAGTCTTACACCCCTTTCTCTTAGCCACGCTACTACTGGACGTAAGACCTTGGTGAAGCACCAAGGGGCTGAGGATAGTCCGAATGGAAGACTGCAAAATTCCCAAAGTTTTCCCTCCCAGGTGAATTGGAGGAACTTCCTGTGTGGGGGCCAAATTGGGATGGTCAAATATGCGTCCTTTAAGTCTAGGCGTGTTAGCCAGTCGCCTTTTCTCAAGACATCTCTCAGGAGGTGTATTCCCTCCATCTTGAAGTGGTGGTAGCATACCCATCCATTTCTACTTTTTAAGTTTATGACAGGTCTCTGTGTCTTGTCCTTCTTTTCTACCAAGAAGATATTGCTGATGAAACCTGTTTGTGAACCCTCTATTATAGCCCCTTTGACGAGTAGATCCTTTACTTCCTGAGATACTAGTTTCTTCTGTTCTTGGGAAAAGATTATCTTGTGGGGTGTTTTTGATTGGAAGGGAATGTCTATAAATTCTATTTTGTAACCCTTGATGGTTTGCAAGACCCACGGGTCTTGAGTTACCAATGTCCAGTTCCCAGAGAAAAGGGCTAGTCTCCCTCCTACCTTTATAGGGGTATCTGAATGGTCTTTCAATACACCTACCTGTGGAGAATCCTCTGCTTCTTCTCTCGCCTCGAAATGGTCTTCCCCTGTTGCGTTGCCTCTGTTGGAACCTAGATCCTCATCCCAAAAAGGGTCTTGAGGTAGATTGCCCATGGCCGGGGAACCGACCCCGCATTCTCCCGGCCCTTCCAAAAATGTTGTCTTGGAAGACTTTTTTTAATTTTGCGCTGTGATTTTTGGATCGAGTTGAACGCCCCTACATATTTAGCCATATCACGGATAAAATCTTCTCCAAATAGGAGTCCTTGTGAGGTGGGTCCTGCCTCCTTTTTAGCTAATTCTATTAGCTTATGATCTATTTTAAGGAGTATCCCCTTCCTGCGCTCATTTGATATGGCAGTGTTTGCATTGCCGAGGGGACAGATGGATCTTTGAACCCACTCACGTAACTCCTTGGGATCAATAGGAGTACCATCAACATAGGCGTTTTCAGCCAGGTCAAAAAGTTTGGTTAGGGGACCAATTATATCGAGCAGACGGTCTTGGCATGACCTTAGACCTTTGTCTATGCCTTTTCTTGGGTCCTTTGCACCCTTGGCTATAAAGGCGACGACCTTAGGGTCGAGTTCAGGCATGTAAGTAATTTTGTCTGGAAGGGATGGGAGAGGGCATTCCAATCTCAATCTGGATCGTACTTCTTTCGGAATTTTCCTTCTTAGCCAGAAGCTCATATAATCTGCTACGTGTTTGGACGGTAGCCATTCGGGAGGTAGGGGTTGTTTGATTAACAGAGAGTAAAAACATATCGTCCCCGAAAGGGTCAGTGATCGCCTCATGGTCATAGGCCTTGCTTGCCTCTTCAGAATTTCCCATGGATTTGTCTGCTTGAACCTCGAAGTCTGAGTCAAAGGGTGATGAACAGGAGAGCTCTATCTCTGGTTCATCCTGTTCGTCACTATCAATGTGTATAGGGGGTTGTGGGCCTGTCTCTTGCCCTTCTGTGATGCTTAAGGCATCGTTCTGTTCTCCGCCTGGGAAGCGAGATCGAGACGTTTTTGTTGATTTCTTTGTCTTTTTGACAGTTAAGGTAGGGTGTTCTGTTGCGGCTATTTTCTTTGGGGCCTTAACTGCCCCTTCTTTTGCACCAAAGGTATGCGTGCTGCTAGTAGAGGGCCATGCCCTTGAAAGCATTTAAAACATTTTATTGATGGTTTCGTTAAAAGAGTCCATAGCTCTATTCATGACCTTAGAAACCATTGGTTCTAATTTCCTTTCTAGGTTGGTATCAGGATTAGAGGACATCATGGAGAAGGGATGTATAATTGTATCAAAGTATTAATTGTATCAATGAGATTATATCCGATCTCCTAACTTCTTTGCCCCTTTTTTTTTTTGTGGTTAAATAAACGGAGTAATATGCACCTCGAGGGTTAGAGAGGTGAAAGGGGTTAATTTACTTGAATAAGGAAGGAAGGGCCTTTAAGTTTGAAGGAGGGGCGTATTGACGATAAATCTATTCCTCGGAGTGTCACACGCGTTAAAACACAGTAACTGCCAAATGTTGACTGTAACCGAGGCAACCACGCACGTCTCTTGCGTGCATGGTCGTCACTAAGGGCTTTTCTTTAAATGCTTGTCCCCTCCGCGGTACACGATTGAAGGCACACCGCGAAGGGAAAGGAAGAATTTTAGGGTGTCTCCGGGTCTCGTGGAGGGAAGCAGGAGCAGAGAAAAGGTATCGTGCTTTGGGCAGCAAGCCCGTATGTCCTGCAGGGCTTAGAGCGTTTGTGGGGAACGGGAGTTCGGCCACATTTGGACTTGTGTGTCTGTCGCACTCCGTGCGTTGCCAGGCAACGAGAATACGGTCGCGCAGTTTGAAGGACACAAGTTAGGGGGAAAACAATTTATTTCATGCTAGGGCAATGTCGGCGGCAGAGCGAAGGGGCAGAAGCGTTAAGGGGTTAGTAAAACCCAAGAAAAAGTGTTAGGCAAGCTAAAGTTGAAAGCAATTACATTATAGTAATAGAGAGAAAAAGGCATTTTGAACCAATAAAGATAGAAACAATCGGATGATAGGGTCAATTGGACCCAGCAATGCGATGAGCCGTCAAAATCAAGCAAACACACGCACTGAATAAGCACGATTGAAAGAGGGTACTTATCTGTGTGAGCAGCAGCAACAAAGAAGGAAGATGGCTGTCTGCTCATGGACTATATACTATATCTAGAATGTTTCGAAGTTCTATATTCTCTTCATTGTTACTGCTGAGCTGTGACAATAAAGGAGATTTGCGTAATGTTGGCCTCCGTGTCATGCCATAAAATTGCATTTATAAAGCCAGTGTTACCAATTTTTCACCTTTGTGATTTTTACTATCATATGCACCAGCTGATGATGGCAAAATATTGCTACTGCCTGGTCTCCCCAAAAGTCGGTTGCACATCAGTTTGTTGCTGCACATGTAGTACAAAATTGCAGAGTTCAAAACGAACCAACAATGGACCAATGTACATATTCTGCCCTTAGTGTAATGCGCCCTCTCATAGAGGCAGCAGCAAAACATTTCATGTAATTATGTTAACCACAGCTATGCATTTTCTTTGCTGTTTAAAATAAGCAGCACTTAGAAAAGACATCTTTCCATTGTAATCAAATCTTCCCCTGTGTCTCACCCAGTCCCAGTTTTTAATAATGTGCTTTATCTTTACAGATGTTACCCAAAGACATTTGGGTAAGGAGCACATAACTTTTGACATCACAACTGTCAATGTGGATGGAATAGTATGTTAGACTTTAAAATTGTTGACAATACAACCAAAGGGGAAAAAAACGTAATGAAGTGATTAATTAACATTCTGCCGGGTCTGGTGGCTTAGTGGACTAATGCATCCACTGCAGGGACCTGTGTTTCGCCTCATGGTCACAGGTTCAAATCCTGGCGGGTCCACTCAGCCTTTCATCCATCTGAGGTCGATAAAATGAGTACCGTTGGGTAACAATAAACATCTGTTATTCATCTCCAAGATACCTATGGGTGAATGTGCGCTTTACAAATACACGTTATGTTATGTTCATCATCTGCGTTCTTATAGGGCCTTAAGAGTAGCTTGTCCTACCTGCAGTTGCAGAACTCCTGCTGCTCTCTTTAGAGTGGAGTCTTTGTCTGTCTTTAGTTTCGACTAATTAAGAAGGGTCTCGCTTTTCACTTTGAAAGCATGTTGACACTGTGCTGGGGCCCATTGAGACCTACCACCCCCACCAATGCATGCTCACCATCCTCAGGTCTGATGTTCTGAGTAATATGTTCACAATCCATGGCAGGGTCTTTCGTCTGCACCAGTTTTCAATGTCCTTTGATGCAGTTGTTGACGGCCTTCAGGAATTCTAGCTTGGAAGGATGCAAAGAACTTAGCATAGAAAGAACTAGTATTACATAGCTAAGGAAAGAAAAAAGGAGAAAAAGAAATAAAAAAAGAATGGAAAAGAAAATTGTGTACTTGAAGGTAGGATGGTATTGTACCTACATGGTTTATTTTGTTCTGTAAAGGCCAGTGTAGAAAAAGTGGTACATCAAGGAAAAGCAGTTATTTGTCCTATTCTTTTTCTTCGACACAAAATTTTTAAAAAGTAAAACACTCAAAAAGCTCCTTAGACCTTTCAAAATTAGTATTAAAGGAAAATGAAAATACGTAAAGCCCCAGTTTCTAAGCCATACAGACATACAAGGGCATACTGACTGATCCCTATGAAAGAACAGGTACACATACTCTTATTTTTGTATTTATTAATTTAATTCTTTGCACAGTTACTTAAAACCATAGCAATAAAAGCATCTTCTATACAACCTTGGGAACAGTAGTCATACTACCCATCACAATTAAGGTAAAATCATTATTCATAAAAGGCATTCTTGTACAGTAGCTCTGCGAGAATAAAAACATTAAAATCGAAGTTAAGATGTATAAAGTGGCTTAGTGTGTTCATAAAACTCTGGGGCAAACCATAAAGTAATCATGCTCTCAAAATGCAAAATGTTGTCTTTTAAAAAGTCAACAGCGGTGTTTGAATGACTGCTCTCGATGTTCAACTCAGAATACATCTCAGCAGGGAATTTAGATGTTGATCCCAACAGGAAATAGCATTGCCATTGGGTTGGACTCTCTGAGACATTTCAGAAAAATGTGGTGAGGACTAGACGGTGACAGGCCTGCAACGCAATGAGAGAATATGGGGGCATATGTATCAAGCCCTTTTCCCGTTCGCAAACGGGCCGATTCTCAGAATCGGCTCATTTGTGAACAGGAAAAGGCCTTTTGGGATGTATCATCCTAAAAGGGCATCGCAAATTAGAGAATCGCAAAATTTGCGATTCTCTATTTTGAGATTGCATTTAAGCAATCGCAAATTATCACCAACTTCAAGTTGTTGGTAATTTGCGATCTCTTTGAAAAATTAACTTTTTGGCATTTTTCAAAGTGCCATGTGACGCACAGACATGCCCTTAGGGCATGTATGTGCACCACATGTGCACACATACATATTTCAAGGGTGCAACAGGGTGTCCTTTTGACACCCTTGCACCCTTGAAATTGCATTCTCATTTTGTGATTCTCAAATTACGAATCGCAAATTGAGAATTTCTTCGCATTCATTCCTATGGGCCTCCTAACCCATAGGAATGAATTGGAAGGTATTCCTTAATTGCGATTAGCAATTTGCTAATCGCAATTAAGGAATGCCAAGGAATCGCAAAACATTTGTGAATTATTTGTTACATCCCGTTTGCGATTCTCAAATTGTGATTCCCTAATATTTGCTATTTGAGAATCGCAAATACGGTATTTGATACATATGCCAGCTAAGTTAATAATGGTGCATATTTACATATATCAAAGTATATGCATAATAAATTAATACATTGACTAGATTTAGTTCTTTATTTGAATTTCAATGTACAAAAACGTATTTTATTTGTCTTTTACCAAAAATATATAGCAAAAGATGAAAGGACTCTTCAACACTGAAGCAAATTAATACTATGCTACTTTAGTCACTATATCGCCAAAAGGTAATCAATTCCACATTATATGCAGTTCAAATCCAATAAAATATAACATTTGTCACTCCCAAAAGTCAATGAGGATGAATACAAATCTGTACAGATTTCACTGCTATTTATTTAAAAAGAAAAAGCTAATTAATTATCTTAAAGCATTATTAATGTCCTCATGTCACAGGCAAAGCACGACATATAGAAGCACTCTGTGCCCGAATTGGTACTATGCGAAGCATGTTGCAATTGTTAAAGTTGATCTAGTAATGATGAATATGTGACGTTACAATGCGGTCGTTACACAGCGGTAGGTTACATCGCAGTTATTACAACACAAGACGTTACAACGACTTGCACAAGAGGCGCTGGACTTTGGAATAGTATGATTTACTATTCCATCTCCAGCCTACGTAACAGTAGGGAAGGTGTTGGAATAGTAAATCATACTATTCCTTAGTGTAGAGCGCCATCCAGCGCAAGTCATTGTAACGACTTGCATTGTAATGACCGCTATGTAAATGTATCATGGTGTAACGACCGCGTTGCAAAGGTCGTTCCCCAGTAATGATTAATGAACAAGTAGAAAATAAAGAAAAATGAACAAAAAGACAAGAAGAAAGAAACCAGTTAATCATGACATACACTACATTAAACAAAACAAGCACTGGCAAAGAAAATAGGTCTTGCTTCAGCTAGTATGCAACGGTTTTTGTTTTTTGGCAATCATATGCACTATGTATAAAAAACGCAAAATATATATATATATATATAAATAAAACAATTGTTCTGTAGCCCAGGCACACCAGCTTGGCACTGAAGAGGACCATTTTTCAGACAACTGTGTACACGCGATCAGCCGAATTGTCATCACTCACACTGTAATACAGCCAGTGGATAAAGCGGGCATACCCATTGGTCGTACTAGGTGCTGAACAGACGAACGAATGAAGAGAGCTGACCCAAAGTATGTTTTTTTATCATGAAAACATGAATCTGGGGAAACGGCTATGGTATAGTTGTCACGAGGCCTTACCTATTCAGGTTAACAGGCACTGTAGTTAGATACCAGGGTTTCTTTACAGTGCATGATAGCTTTATGGACAGATAGCACCATAACAAAACACAACGTAATGATGTAATGGAGTTAGTTTTGTCACCAGTGGCTAACTTCTTTTATTGCTTTTTTTTTTAACAATTTCTACAATTGACTTTTTTCTGAGTCACCAAATGCTCTCCAATAAAAACTATTCTACTTTTAGTGAGTTATGTTCAATTTTGATCCCACGTGTTTTGTAGGCATGGGCAAAATTTAAAAAATGCCATTCTTGTAATTGCGGGAATTTTGCTTGTTGCGCAAAATTCCCCCAAAAGTTGCATTCCATCATTTCACATAATTACTCGACAATTTCTCAACAAAATAATGCTGGCACCCAGAAAGCGAGCAACTGTTGTTCACGGCATTTTTGTTTTTCCTGCTTTTTTAGTGCAAAATGTATCCTTGCATCAAATGCAGGAACGCAGTTCGCGATCAAATAAAGAGCTAAGTGCCAATTTTGCATTTTTCCATAGTTACATGTAATTTCACTTAATTTTCCTGAAATTCTGCATAGTTACAAAAAAAAAAAAAATTACGCAAATTCTTCAGTGTGCTTCACTTCCTCCTTCGATTTGAGGCATATAGTGTCCATTTTATCTGTAATCTAGTCCAAGCCATTGCTAGATTTTAACATCAAACAATTATATCAACTCTTTTTGTTGGTGTGTTGTTCAGTAATTCAGAGAAAAATAGGGATACAATTGCCCCTGGGCAAGAACTACAGAATCCATAAAAGAGTTGTAATTGGTGTCTTAATTTTCAGCGGATGGAAGATAGAATGCAAATGTAAATATTAGCAATAATTGGTGCTGGCCATTTCAGTCATAAATGCAAAACTGAAATCTTCTTTTTGTTTGTTGTCATGACTACAAAGTGTTCCAGCCAAGCATTCTCCCCCTCTGCATTGTAAGTGGAATCTTGAAAAAAGGTTTTACCTGAAGCAATGTCTGTGTTCTTCTCCGCCAGAGAAGTTCTCTTTCTCTGCACAAAAGGAAGACAGACTTGCAAATTATTACTTGAGTTTTTTTAAGTTGAGATAATGAGATGGTGACATCAGAACTGCTGTGATGTATCTCAGTGTGGTCTTGCACAGAGAACCACAACTTGGCTCCTGAACAGTTTCCTGTGGGGTCAGTGTGGAGCATAAAAAATTAATAGTTGGATTTTGATAAATAGTATGCCACTGGCAAGTTCTCCGACTGGATTCCAGTTCATTGTTTTTTTCCCGGCAGCGAGGGACCGGCCATCTTGAAATTAGACTCGCTCCTGCTCCAATGAGAACAGTCCAATTGGGACTTCCAGGACAATTCCCTTCAAGGTTGAACCCAATGAACCCCCGACTGATTTCTGTACGCGACATGCATTTCAGAATGGCAACATTCAAGTTTTCCTGGCGGCAGAACACATTCACCAATCACTAGTAACCACAGACACAACTGGGCTAAGAAAGAAGGCTCAAACAGTTTGAGAATCAGAGAGACCTCCTCCAATTAGCGGGACCAGACACCTTGCCATGGGTGTGAGTAACAATTCTCATCTTGTCCCTTTGGTGCTGATGAAGTGGTAAGACTGGCACACTAAAGGCATTAGGATGAGTTGGGGGCAATGTAGGCTCTTCCTAATTGCAGATTATGCAGCAGCCAACTCAGATGCACCCCTTATTTTGTCCTGGGCAAGGAGCTGTGGCCACACCATCACCCCTGGGCAGGCTGTGCCCATTGATCTATAGTGTATCAGTTCTTCCATTCTGCTGGGCCTTGTGTTTGTCTTCAAAGAAATCAGGTCAATTCTTCGTGCAGGCACTGCCCAGTCTCCTTTCGCTCACCAGGTAATATCAGCAACGCTATCTACAGCCATTCCACGACATGGCCATAAAACCTGCTGGATATGTACACTTTCAAGTCCCAGGAATTAAATCAGTCCAGCAGATATCCTCTAATGGATCCAGTATCTTCTCTTCTGCACTGGTGTGTAGGCCTCCTCATCATTGAGACGACCAAGATGGACTAAACACTGACTTATGTGTCTGGTACGTATACCCCACTGGTAGTCAAGGCAGGACGCTAGAGCAAACCAGAAGATCTACAACCTTTTAAAGTCTGGATGCTACTTCATCCCTGAAAGAATATAATTTTTCCGTTGTTCTCCAGATTTCGCGGGCTTCTCGACCGCAGTTCACAGCCAGATCAGTTATCACTGGTCCTTGTGCTGCATAGACCAAGATCATCATATACGTTTGTTGCCCTGGGAAATCTATAATGAGCTGGAAACCTCTCCCACCCTCCAGGTACAGAAGAGATTCATGGAGATGGACAGGAAGGATGCGCAAGCAGACTGAGATGTTCAAGATGGATCACTGTTTCACATTGCATTCCATGCACACAGTTTAAATGAATCCCATTTATCTTTGTACTGCTAACGGATCTACACACTCCGAATCAATCAATCAGGGGAATTGTAAGTGCGCTACTCACCCGTGAGGATCTCACGGCGCTGGGGGGGGGAGGGGGAGGTGGGTAGGCAGCTCCATCAGTCGAAGAGCCAGGTCTTGAGTTTCCTCCTGAAGATGTTCAGGGAGGGGGCTCATCTGATGCCAATCGGGAGCTCGTTCCAGGTGTTGGCAGAGATGTAGGAGAAGGCTCTTCCACCTGTTCTGGACTTGCGGATTCTTGGGGTTTCGGCGAGGGCGGCGGATCGGAGCTTTCTCTTGGGTACATGGAAGGACATTCTCTTGTTGAGGTATTGGGGTCCGGTGTTGTGGATGCATTTGTAGGCTGCGGTGAGTATCTTGAAAGTAACTCTCTTCTCAACGGGGAGCCAGTGGAGGTTACGCAGGTGTTGGGTTATGTGTTTGTGTTGAGGGATGCCGAGGACGAGTCTGGCTGTGGTGTTTTGTATGGTCTGTTGTTTGTAGAGCAGCAACTTGTAGATTCACAGAGGGTAGAGGGTGTTTCCGTAGTCTAGTCTGCTGGTTATGAGAGCATGGGTGATGTTTTTTCTTGATTCGGGGGGGGATGCATTTGAAGGTCTTTCGGAGGATGCGAAGGGTGTTGAAACAGCTGGAGGCGACTGCGTTGACCTGTCGGGTCATGGAGAGGGAGGAGTCGAGTGAGATGCTGAGATTTCGGACGTGGTCCGTGGGGGTGGGAGGCCTGCCGAGGGCAGTGGGCCACCAGGTGTTGTCCCATGCAGAGGGGGAGGGTCCGAGGATGAGGACCTCTGTCTTCTCCGAGTTGAGCTTCAGGCAGCTGCTGCTCATCCAGTATGCAACGTCCTTCCTTCTTTCCTGGAAGTCAAGTCTGGTGGTGACGGGGTCCTTGGTGAGGGAGAGGATGAGCAGGGTGTCAGTCGGCGTAGGATACTATGCTGAGTCTGTGGTGTTTGACGATGGCGGCGAGGGGGCCATGGAGATGTTGAAGAGCATGGGGCTGAGCGACGATCCTTGGGGTACTCCGCAGCTGATTTCCGTGGGTTCATAGAGGAAGGGTGGTAGTCTGATTCTTTGGGTTCTGCAGGTGAGGAAGGAGCGGATCCAGTCGAGGGCGGATCCAGTCGAGGGCAGTTCCCTGTATGCCGGCGTCATGGAATCTGGTGGTGAGTGCGCACATAACATCCTTAACACCTGTCCCAGACATGAATAATGTTTTGTTATGTTAGTTGGGTATTTGTAAAGCGCACGGCTACTCCCTAGAGTGTCCTGGCGCTAAAAACGAACACGAAACCACATAACCACGAAAAAGAAAACAGACACCGAACAGCAGATGCCAGTAGAGCGAATTAGAGTTGGAAAAGCCATGTCTTGAGCATTTTCCTAAAAGTAAATAGATCCTGAGCCTGTCGGAGGGTCAGAGGAAGGTTGTTCCATAGACGGGAGGCGACCGCCTGAAAAGTGCGGCCTCCGACCCGAGCAAGTGCAATTTTCGGAACAGGAGTCAGGAGTTGGGTAGAGGACCTCAAAATACGTTGCGGGATATAGCGGGGGAATCTATGTCTTAGGTAAGGAGCTCCAATCTGATCAAAAGCTTTAAACATAAGAATCAAAGCTTTAAAATGAATTCTCTTTTGAACAGGTAGCCAATACAGGGAGGACAATAGAAGGGAAGTATGAGTCCTGGGGGCGACCAGAAAAATGGCCCTAGCAGCCGCATTTTGAATCATCTGCAAACGGGCGATTAGGTAGCTGGGAAGACCCAAGTACAAAGAATTAGCATAATCCAATCACGAGGTAACCAAAGCTTGGACTATGGTTCTTCTATGAGGTACAGAAAGCGGGGGCAGAAAGTTCTTCACCATTCTTAAAATCCCAAAACAGGTCCCTGCTACAGATTGGATCTGGGATTTCATAGAAAGCAAGGAGTCTATTCTAACTCCAAGATTCTTAACCACGGTCACAGACGACCCAGGGGCTGACAAATCCTGCGGCCACCAGCTATGCCAGGTCTCACAGGGCCGAGGGCCGAAAAAAATAATCTCGGACTTATTAGGATTACATTTCATTTGATTATCCTTCAACCACGAAAAGACTTCTGAAAGGCAAGTATTTATTACATGGCCATCAAACTTAATACCCTTCGCGCAAGTGAACAGCAACTGAGTATCGTCTGCATACGATACAATCTGTGCCCCGTGTTGTTCAGCAAGACGAACAATAGGGCCCATATATAGATTGAACAAGGTAGGGCTCAAAATAGAGCCCTGCGGGACCCCAACATTCAAGGGTGGGATAGCACTAATGAAAGAACTGCAAGCATGACAACAGAAGTGATGTTCAACTAGGGAGAGGCTCTAGGCAGTCAGCACACAGGGTTACAGGTAGAAAGGCCTGTGCCCCTTGAAGCATGGCTTTGAGAGTGTGGGCACCATCCACTCCCAATGAAAAAGGGGTACACTTTGTGAGCCCATGTAACATTAAGGCACAATTCTGATGTAGACAGAGCCAGAAGCAACACCTGCACCCACAGTTGGTTTGCTTGATTGTCAAGCTGACCTAAGGAAAAAAACGTGGTTGTCCAAAAATGTATAAGAGTTGGGCAGCACAGCTTCCCAAAACCACACAGGGCCTTTCGCTTCAATGAATAGCATGGCAGGGGTGGGTATTAAAAAGAGGGCAAGAGAAGCCAAGCACAGTGACAGAGAGAAAGAGAATTTATGAAAATATGAATCGAGAAAGGAGGCAGGATAACAGAGGGTGAGGTTGAAAAGTTATGTCAAGATGAGGAGGAGGAGGCAAAGAACATACAAGATGGAATAAATAGAAAGATGAAAAGAATGATTAGGAGGTAAGGGGGAGGAGGAAAATGCATTTGAAAGAGAGATAGAACAAAACATAATACAGGGAGGAGGAAGACTGGGAAAAGTGAAAGGAAGATGAAACAAGAAGAAGACTGAAGAAAAGGGAAGATGGAAAAAAGAAAAGGGAAGGTGGACGGAAAGAAAAGAAAAAGGAAAGAAGGTGGATGTCTGAAGAAAAAAAAATACAGAAAGCAAGAAAGGAATCAAGAATTGAGAATAAAAAGGGTGCAGGGGACTGATGTATTTTTGGATGCCTAAACATCAGGGGGTGAGCACAGAGTTTCCAAATGTGGTGTGTAGGGACCTCTGGCCAATGTTTAAATACCATAGAAATATATTGATATAAGTACGAATCTTAAAGGGGAGTGTTATTTGGGGAAGGGGTAGGTTGATCAGTGAATCATGTGTTGAATTGTTTGTGTATTTGTGTTTAGTTATTGTGAGTGTTTTCGTTTCAGTAATGGACCCTCTTTGCAAGTGTGGAATGTCATGTCGATGATCTTAATATGGCACACTGATCATTAATGGGCTGTATGTGTGTTTTTCAGATATGCCTAGTCAGTTTATGTGCCATGTGCTGGATTCACTGGCATGTGTTTGCTTTGATTCTGAGTGAGGAATTGTATTTATTAACTCTTTAAGGTGGAATGTTGTAGAGGTTATTTTGATGTTGATGGAGCAAAAGATTTTTTAGTGGCTGGTTGTGAATATGTGGCATGAGATGGCCCGTGAAGTTTGTGATTTTTATACTAATATAATTTGTCCATGGGCTGCAGTAACCACTTGTAGTGGCCTGTGGCTCTGGGAAAAGTACTCATACTTCCACTATCAACAGCTTCACCCTTACCATGCAGATACTGGCTATCTTGGCCTTGCCATGCCCAATGGTCATGGTTTGTGTCCAGTACCTATATCCACATTAGGAAACAGTACCTATGGCTACTCCCCGCATCATGTGCCCACAGGGCACTGAGTTCAGCACTTGCCCTTTGACCATGTTCTGCACCCATTACCCATGCATGTGAGAGACATCCATGGCTGCAGTGCCAACAGGAGGTGGCCTACATCCCGCAGGCCAACGCTTTGTCCAGCACTTCTACCAACTTTATTTTCCTCCAAGTTCAGACACCTGCCTGGTGTCACCATCCATGGCCACCTTGGCCAGGAAAAGTCATCAATGAGTCCATATGCGGTTAGCACCATAACATGGCAAACCACTCGACATTGCACTTATTTACTAAAGTACTCCAACTGTGTCAGCCGGAGGACTTTCAGGAACAAAAAGCCCATTGTGAGCAGCAAGGAATTGTAGATTCTGTGGACAGTCTAGTGCAGGAAGGCTGCTGCCCTGGCGGACACCCTGCCGGGGTCTTAAAGACCCCTGTAGTCTCCATTCATACTGAAAGCATGCTTTGTCTCACACACTCGGGAAGAGGTCCATACAAATGTCAGAACAAACCTTGCAATTCTTTTCCTTAGCATCATTTTCCATGGCTTGGACCAGTGAGCATAGTTACACTGATATGCACATGACGGAAGTTCTCTTTCGTAGATGTGGTTTGTTACTTCCTAGCATAGTCCCTCTCTCCATGTAGTACCAGTGGAGTAACTGAATCTGTTTTACATCGAAGAGCTAAAACGCCACTCCAACAAGCCTAAACAAGCATTGGCAAAACCAATATTTTTCGCCCAATCAAAGTATTGTCTTTTTCGATGTTTGTAGCTATGTTGAATAGCAGCACAATGGAAGGAGGGCTGGTGGGTGGGTGAAGCAATGACACACACAATGGAAAGAGAGAGGGCGTTGGGAGCTAGCAACACAGACGAGGGATGGCAGGTGAGGGCAAGCAACATGGATCAGGGAGAGAGGGAAGCCGTAAGGGAGGGAAAATACACTCTGGTTGAGTGCTTTAACACAAAGAAAAAAGTAGTGTTTAAAAAATGTGCCATGGCAGGAGACAAGTAATGCATCCTTGTTCCATGTAGGGACCAACACAGGAAGAGGAAAGAAGCCTCTGGCAGCTGACCAATCAGAAACAAGCAAATGAGAGTGACTGTGAAGACAACCAAGGCAAAGTAATGGGTGGCCTCTAATCCCGCTGTTAGAAAACAAACTGTCTTGAAGGGACAGGAAATGCACTGCCTAGGTGAGACCTAAAAAGGGGAGACAAGGTGGAGACCTTTAGTCACTTTTGTGCGAGACTCTAAAGTTGAGAGCTGAGATTGTCCATAAATAAAGGACTCCGCCCGTTTCAGAAACTTCCCCTGGATTCCTATGTCTCAGGTATATGCACGGGTATTTTCATGGCTAAAAAGTGTCATGGGCTCCTGAATAATCTAATATGATCAGTGCTTTGACTCTGCAACCTGCCGCTCACCTGAGGCCATGCAGGATCCTATCCTGCCCTCGGATCCTGCCGGGCAGTGTGCAAAAATCTTAGTTTGCTGAACCTGAGCATTAGCCTCAAAGAAAGACTGTGTTTGGTGGACCAATTCTTTCTACAGGGATTGGTTAGAAATTGATGCACCTAAAATTGGGTAAGCATGTTGAGTCTGCCAAGAGTTTTTCATTTAGGGTGAGACATAAGCCCTCTCAAAGGCTGAAGGCGCAACTCCAGAGAAGGAGCAGTTTAGAAGGGGGTTTCATCACAGATTGATTCCATGGTGAGCAAGGATTTTAAAAGTTGTAGGTACCATTGCATCACGTAGGGAAGGTTATGTGACGAAACAATGCAGGGAAATAGGTTGCAAGCCTTAACCACGCATTTTTTACCACACATTTTTTTATAACGTGTGAGTTTTTACAACAGATGCCATCACCACACATTGTTTATTAATTAAAAAACAATGTATTTCTGGGGGGGAAGTGAGACCCCGCTCACCCCCCAACTTACCTTAAATGCGTGGTAAAGGCATCCGTTGTAAAAACATACATATATAAAAAACATGCATGCTAAAAAATGTGTGGTAAAGTCGCAACGTGGTAAAAACCTTGTTGTAAAGGCTGTTTCCCCCTAGGGAGCCATTTCCCATCTTTAATTACTGGGGTGTGATGCCTGCAAGTTAAGTTGATGGGGCAGGGTTTGTTAGAGGTCTGAAGTGTTACACTGAGGATGACGCTACTAGAGCAGGCTTAGATATAACCTGGGTATTCCCAGGCTGTGTTTTTGTGTGGATGCCTGTGACTTTACATTGAATGGACTCAGCAGTGTCATTTCAGAGCTCTTGAGAAAGACTAGCCTTGTATTGTCTGGCTAATGGATTGGGTAGTTTATCCAAGATTCTATACATTTTTGTGGGGGTTGAGAAGTTTTTTAAGATGTGATAGTAAAAGTTTGGGTTTTCCCTTACTGGATAATCAATTAACATTTCTGTTGCACCTTTCAAAAAAGCTCACACATAAACACTTGGCTAGGGCCTGGATGAGACTGCCGCATGCCTCTCTCTATTTCCAGACGCTGGTAGAGACTGGTGCAGTTCACAGTTTCCCAGGTTGGAATGTTTGAGACCTTATTCAGCTTTTCATCATTCTGAGGACAATAACATGAGCGTCATCAAACCGGAAGGGGACAGCATGCGCTAAAGCGCCAACAATTTAACCAATCGTGGACTTCCAAAAGCGCTGCAACGCCGCACTTCCAGCAGATTGAGCGCTATAAAAATGCCAGTCAACCAGAACAGCAGGAGGTGTTTTAGTTTAAGGTGCGTGGTTCGTGAATGTACAGATTGATTCCATTTCCGCTCTCGCGCAGTATGGTTTGTAGCCAGTATATACCTCATACAAGAGCCAGCATCACTCTGCTCTCTTAATTTACCCTTTTTTCCTCCATATCTTGTCATTGCCTTTTGACCAAAGTCAGACTGAGCTGTTTTAAGCAACGACTGACCGTCTCGACCTCCATCTATTTCGGGCTGACCTCTGGTCTCTTTTAACCGTGGCCCTGATCTTCCCCCCGACAGGGTGATGGATGGGCCCAGCACCGTGATTTATGATGTCTGTTAATATTTGGATCGCAGACGAGCCCTGGAGATGCAGAATGAACCAAAGGGGAAAAGGGGGGGAGGCCATGTTCACCCAGGGGAAGGCCGAGAACAGGAAAAAGCCCTCGCTAGACAACTACCCTCCCCACTCTCGGTTGATGGGGTGGGCTTGTTTGCTGTGTCTCTGGTGATTTATGGCCAATCGCTGTGATTAAATTTTTCTTAGCTAATGATAACTAACTGCTGTTAACCTTCCTGTGTTAAAGGGATGGGCAGGGGCTTGGGGTGTGGGTGTGTATGTGTTTGTTTGGTGAATCTTTGGGGAAGGCCTTATTTCGTTATGACCATGGTCATTTTTCAGAATCTGACAATTTGACCCCTCGTAGATCCATCACGGAATCAGAAATTGACAGGTTAAGAGGCTTTAATTGAATGTGGCTGTCATTTTGCCGTGGACCCGCAGCTGGCCGCGAGTCATGGATGGAGCGCGTGCAGATGCCTCGTGCAAAGATGGAGTCTGGGGGACAAGAAGGCAAAGATCAAACCAGGAGACCAGGGTTCAGATGCTGCTGCCACCACATGCCCTAACTGCGAGACCTTGGCCATGTCTTCTCACCTCCTGGGGTTGGCGATAGCCAAACAAGATGGCTCTCTAATTTATTTAAGAGCCTTTGGTTGAGAATTGGGATCCCCTTTACAAATGACCCCAGCCGCCCCTCGGGGGACTGAGTTGTGCATCTGTCTCACATTGCCTAAGTCCTGGTCAGTCAAAAGTCAAACCGCTTAGTGATAAGTTAGATTGGGGTCTTAAGCGCTTTGTATGTCATGGGACATGTTCCGTAAGTCGGAAAGCATGTATGTGTGCTCGTTGCACTGGATGCAAGCGGCTGTGATGTCGGTGCATATTGCTGATCCCTCCTAATATGGCGCATCCCCTGGAGAGGCAATGTTGAACAATACAGTATTTAGGGGCCACATTCTATTTACTGGTTGCAAAAACACTTGTCCCACTTTGCAACCACCAGGCCATAGACAAGTTTATTAATAAGCTTGCCCTGGAAATTATGACTACACTCGGGCTACATCCTAAACCATCATTATTTTGCACACCATGTCACCTCCATTTGGAAGAAGCTGTATGCAAATCAGTCTCGACCCTGCTCCAATCAGAACAGTCCATCCCAAACTGTAAATCAGCAACAGACGACCTATTTCATCCTAGATATAGGCTCAGCAGCTAAGTTTAGGTTGGTTCCAGTTTGCACGGGACCCACTCCTGGGCATACCCTTCCCACTTAGGGTGCCACACTAAACTATACAACAAGCATTTGCAATGCAATAGATCTCGCATTCACGTAAGTTTAAGCTATTGACATTGTAAATGACAATGCCTTCTATTTATGTTTTTAAAACGAAAACAAAAATAAAAAGGCATTGTCTTTTACAATGCCAATAGCTCAAACTAGCGTAAATGCGAGATCTATTGCATTGCAAATGCTTGTGTTTTTTAATAATGCATTTCCTTTCTGTGTATTTTTTATGCTTTTTTTCTCATGTATTGCTTTCTGTTTGTTAATATTTTTGTTTGCCTTTATAATCAAAGATATCACATTCGAATCCTTCAGGGCCGGCTTTAGCGCTGGTGGCGCCCTGTGCAACAATGTTTGTTGGCGCCCCCCAATTACCTCCTCCGCAGATTCTCTCCCTATTACCATTTAACAGTGACCAAGTCTCCATAACCACACTCTCTCAGATGCATTGAATTAGTTATATAGCGCCACTCATACCAGGGTAGGGTGTCCAAGCACTTTGCATCACACACACATTACGCAGAGACAATCAATCATACGTGTGTAAATCAGTGTATAAAATGTTTTACATAAGCCAAAGGACTAAAAGTGTAGGAGTCACATGTCATCCATACTGGTAGGCAGTATAGTTTAAGAGTGCTTGGTGTGGAGAAGCACAAACCCAGAGTGGAAAAAGAAACAGAATAGCTGGGAGTTTTCTTTAATAATAAGAATCGATTTCTAGCCGAATTAACCCTTTATGCAACATTAATCATAAGCATAAGGCTGGGTCCAACCTGCGGTGGTGAAGTGAGCAAAAGAACCATGGATTAAACCCAGATCTGTGACTGGGGGTGATGGGTTGAAAAATGTCAGCACTCCGTCCATCATCTTGATGTGTTTGTTATATCATACGTCTAGTACTGAAAGTCAAACTGCAACCCCCAAAATGCAAAGCGGCAATGGTGACACGCATGGCAAGTCCGTCTAACAGCAATAAAACCCTCTTGTTCGTCATGCAATGCAAGAGACTGCTGGGAGTTGAGGTGCCTCATAGGGTAACTCTAGGTGAAACATTTGTCAAAACTTGTTCAGTAGCTCAGCATCTCATCCAGCGTTTCATGGCCACAAAACTTCGCTCAAAGAAGACCCACTTTCTTTCTAAACAGTCTATAATTTTCTGTACAGGTCCCTTAGTTTCAAAGCGCTAGACGTTACTATTTCCCGTCTCGGGGCGCCCGTTTTAACTGGCCCCAATAATGATGAAATGCTGAGAAGCCACACCCTGAGCTTCGGGTTGCACACAGATATCTACAACAGGTGTATGAAATCAAATAGGGACCCTTACCATCTACGCTGGTGTGGAGTCTGAAAACACACACGGCGTCGGTCGGGAGCAGAGCTGAGATGGTGCAAGCTGCAGGGCTAGCTCCTCGTCCAGTGTCTCCCAGACGACACCTGTGCTCGGAGCCAGCACCGCAGGGCGCGTCGATCCTGCAACTTATCATTAGCTGGAAAGTGGCCCATTGTCATGGCTGACCACTTCGGCCGCTCCTGTCTTCGTACAACAACATATTGCATTCTGGGACTTGTAGTTGGGTTTCATCTGACCTGGCTGAAGGCACCATAGTAGCAGGTAGGTTTATCTCCGAGCAAAACCTAAACAAATTTATAAATGACTCGCTGCATAAAGCATGACGAAGCGAATGCTGTGGAGTGAACATTTACCTGGCAAGAGCGTCCAGCCTTGAACTCCACACTCACAGAAGCTTCAGTTTGGTCTGTGGCGATGAAACCGGGAGATGAGCTTCGTGGCCTTGACCTCAGAACCGAACCCGAAGGTCCCTACAGCCCCTCAATGAGGTTTCGCAGCGCTTTATCTAAGCACAGGCGCCTTACAGAACCGGTCGGCGTATATTTCCTGAAGAGAACCACTTCCCGAACAACGTCCCAGCACAGCCTGGGCAGCTCCCTCCCTTCCTTCTCTCAAAACTGGGGCGGGAGCGGAGCTCCTGATTGAAGGAAGCACTGCAACATGAGCAAAATGAAACTAATTTCAGATATTGCCCCGCACCGCGCATGATTCCATTCTAGTGTTACACTGTAACGGCAACGATCTCACCCTTTATCACTTGAAAAGAAAGTTTTTTTGATCCGAAGAGAGATAATGCGTTTCTTTTTCTTTTCGCAAGCCTCATGCTCCGTCACATTCTTGTGATCTACGTTAGAAGCATAAACCTTCACTGTTGGTATTTGGCTTCAAGCGTGCCAGACATAGACTATTATCTCAGACATTAAGTATCTGCCTTGCAGTGGACGCTCTGTAGCTGAGATAATCCCTGCGCGATCAATGATAAGATCCGTTTTGCTGTTCGCCCTATGTGGGAAGGGTATGCCCAGACGTGGGTCCCGTGCTCACTACGCCACTGGAGTCAAGCTATCCTGGCTGAAGAGGGGTGAAACCCCGAAACCGGTCCTAGGATGCTTGATTCCAGTCCAGGGAAGACATGGCTTGGCAGTTCGGACTGGACTGTTCCCATGAGGCACAGGGTCAAGACTGATTTGCATATGGCCATGTCTGAACTGGGGTGGCGTGGTGAGCAAAATAACGATGGATTAAACCCAGATCTGTGACTGGGGGTGAATGTTTTGCCAATGTGCAACATTTCGTCCATCATCTTGTGTGTTTTACTATTTCTCCACACATCAGGTTGTGTTCTATACAGGTATCGCTCTCAAGGCACAGAGCTCTGTTGCGATGGGCGTATCAAGAGGTGATAAGATCCGTCCGCTCGTGTTTAATGATTGCAGTAAAGAGAAGCTGATATGGAATGTTTTTTTTTTCGCCCCACGATGATGAAACATGAAACCAAAAGCACACAGGCTAACTCCTCGGAAGACAAGCCCGCGAGTGGTGCGTGCACGCGCGCCACAGCGAAACATGTGGTTTCAATTATCGCGCCCGTGTCTGGGCACGATAATTGGAAACATATGCTGCTGCTGCGCGTAACAGACACCAATAGGCCATGGGCGGAGCAATGCGCCCGCCTTTGGCCTATTGCGTGCTGTCTTTGTGAAAAACACGCACACAAAAGGCCAATAGCATTGCACAAAAGGAAAAGCACACGCTTGTGCGTGTGCTTTTCCTAGGTCAGTTTCCAAACCCCCTACAAGAGGTCTCTCGCTGCATGAGAGGTGTTGCGCACTGCAACGCTAGGCGCGAGACCTAAAAAAGGGATGAATGAAGTGCTTCACTTAATCTGAGTCACTGGCAATTACTCGGAGTGCAACCCAATCCATTTTTATTTTGCACAATATGTCACCTTAGTTTGGATCCAGATATATGCAAATCAGTCTTGATCCTGCTCTAATCAGAACAGTCCATCCTGAACTGTAAAGTCAGCTACTTCCTGAACTGGAACACAAGCAACAGAGGACCAGTTTCACCCTAGTTATGGGCTCATCAGCCGGGTTCAGCTTGGTTCCAGAGACACATTGAGCATGGGACTCACATCTGGCATCTGGGGGTACCCGTCCCACTTAGGGTGACATACTCAAGTATACAAAAAAGTGATGGATAGAATTCTTGAATGAATCTTGCTGAGATTAATTCAACCATTCCATCCATCTCTGGGCTTTTTCATGCCCTATCTTTGATTATAGGCCATCACAGAGCCGGATCAGCACAACGCAATATCTGTGATTGCCTTTCAATAAATTCAACTTTTATTTTTAATTCAGCAGGTTTTTCTTAAGGAAGACATTGCTGTGTTGAAAAAAGTTTCTTTTTTAATTTTGTTAGAGAACTGTAGTGGTCACCTGGACTACTGTTTAGTGCACAACAAACTTTAATTTAACATTCACAAAGGAGAAAAGGTCCCAAGGGGAGAGGAGTTTGTTAGGCAATGCTATGCTGTGGTTATATTATGAGAATTTCATACAGCTCCATCTGGCATTAGGATTGCAACGCTGTGCTTTCTTCAACTAGGCGACCTGATACCATTCTGTGTTACTATCTATCAGTTGTGTATTTTGTTTGTGGCTACTAGAGATTTGTTTGATATAATCTTAGATTCCTAATGATTCCAGTTCTTGAACATAAGAGTAGCTTGACCTGGTTAAGGATATTCGTAGTGTGCTACGCATGTGGATGGGCGTGCCAAAGGGATTTGCCATTGAACGGGTTGGTCAACTGACTATTTCTCCACACACCAGGTTGCGTTCTATACAGCTATCGCTCTCAAGGCACAGAGCTGTGTTGCGATGTGCGTATCAAGATGTGGCATATTTAAGTTGACTTTGACTGAATAGTTCTAAGGTGTGGTATGGTATGGTGAGGCAAAAAATATTTTGAATTGGTAAGGCTTTGCCAGCTCTGTATCTTGGTACTGTCTTTTCTGCATGATGGTGTCTTGGTTCTGTATAGAGTGTATTAACTGAGAAAGTAAATATTGGTGTAATTGGAAAGATGGTGTGTAACAGCTATTGTTGGGTGGAGTGCTGTTGGGTGTCCAATCATGGGTAATTATGGTATATCAAGGTGTTGTTGTGTATGTGTGGCAGGTTCTGTCTTTTATGCACTGATGGGTGGTTTGCTGGTGGGTCTTTGGTTGTGTGGTGAGGGCATCACAAGGAGAGCTAACTATATGCCAAGTCTGTGTTGTGTTCCAAGTTTGTAGGGTTTTCTGACAGGAATTGCCAGGTCATAGTAGGGTTGAAGGGTGGAATAGCAAGCCTTTGGTCCAGACCATAGAGGTCTTGAAATCATTTCTGCACAGTTAATAATGTGGCAGAGGAAACACAACAGAAACTTTGCAGGTTGTGGAAACAACAGTGCAGCCTCATATAGTGTAGATAGTATGTTATAATTATGCAAAGTTTTTTTTTATGGAAGTGAAGTCTGGTATAGATCCAGACTCTTGGCCTACCCATTGTTCACATTTTCTAACTTTCTCTTTACGTAAGCAACGGCATAGCTTTTCTTCACAAACTGACAATAGTTTTAATCCACGCTGAGTTGGAATCAGTAGCGACTCGTGGAGGGAGTTCGGTGGGGCAGTGAGGTGGGGCGGGGAAATGTAAACACCGGAATATGGATGAACGTAGGTAAGTACACATTTAAATTAATAAAACAAATTCCTTTGCGCACGCTGCATCGCATTTTGCCTCACTGCCTCACCGAACTCCCTCCACGGACCGCTACTGGTTGGAATGTGCCATTTTCTTGAAAGTCAACATAAACCCTTTTCCCTGCAACTTGGAAACTGGGTGGAGGTTGGCGATCTATTTTTTTTATTTCAAACTACTAAATTAAGCTCGATATTCCTGATTTTAGCGCAAAAGAGATTAATACAGAAAGCTTTTGTAAACGACATCATAGTTGAAGTAAAATTATTTCACTACAAAAAAAAATTCCTCTTCGCTCGCCTGTAGACACAGTGCTTAATTTGTATAAGAGTGCCGGTGCCCGAAGCTCACGGCAGGTGCAATTAAACATCAGCACGCTGAATAGGGTTGATAGTTTTAAATGACCTTATGTCTCTTAGATTCACTACCAGGCACTCCCTGCCCCTTTATTCCGCTCTTGCTGTCTCCCTTTGTTATGGTTTTTACGTCTTTCTCTTCCTCCATCTTTCCGATTTGTATGTTTTTCCTTCTCTTGCACTTGGTACATATCTGATGCAAAAAATAGGTGCCTGTCCACAAAAATAAATGTTGGTAGCCCACACTGGCTCAAATTAAGCACTGCCTGTACTGTGTGTTTTGTATAATTGCACATTGAAACTGGCTGGAACTAAGTTTTGAAATGTATGCATCAGACAATAGTTTTATGCTGGTTTTGTGTGAGACTGATTTCTGTATTTGTGTGAGACTGATTTCTGTATTTCTTTATCAGTCCAGGAACTCGTGCTTACATTTGAAAAAATCGCATTGTCAATTATTAGCAATATTTATACTAGAAATACTCTTGTTGAAAAAATCCCCAGAATTCTTCCCTAGGCCATGTCCATCTTTTCATTATTAGTCTTGGTGTCAGGCAAGGCCTTTTAGTTGCACTAAAATTATATATGATATCCTTAAAGGTCTTTCTGACACCTCTCTCCATCACTGGTGTGTTGTATCATTCACATTTTTCTTCCACCTTCAGGGCTGGACTGGCTGTAGTGGGCACCGGGCGTTTTCCTGGTGGGCCGGAATGGTGGGGGCCCATGGGGGTCAGTTTGTTACTGGGGGCCGGTTTTGCAGCAGCAAGTGATACTAGCAGCCCCGTGCCGGCCCTTCTCTCAGTCCCCCCGACCCCCAGTTCCACTCAAATGGAATTCCCAGGGCCGGTTTCAGTTCCCAGTCCGGCCGTGTCCACCTTCTACAGTATGCAGACTAGGGCAGTGGGTCAGCATCCTACAGACATTTCCTAATTTCACTGTGATTGGAGGAATTGTGCTCTTTGACTACAGCACATCCTCATACAGAGTGGTTCCCTTTAGGACCAGGGACTACTATGACAATGTGTACTTTTCGAGATAAAAATACATTTTGCTATAAAGTATTTTTATTTCAGCTTGGCAAGGGGGTGGCAGTTACCCCAACAATTACATATTACAAAAGACTTGACAAAATAAAGCAAGCATTTACAAAGCCAAACGGTGACAGCCAACAATATACCTATTACATTGCAAATGCTTGTTTTCCTGATGAATTTTGTAAATTCTTTCAAATACAGGTAAGATTAACACATTGGTTGTGAATCGTCAGGCCGTTTAGAAAATACATGTGCTTCTAAAATTGAATCTTTTTTTGGCCACATCATTAAAGATTATGTTTGTCATCAAGACAAATTTCTGCATGGTCAACCATGCTTGATCTTTCCACTGGTTGAATGCCAGGAAATCGTAGACAAAAATACTACATCCTAAATATCGTTTTGCAGAAAAATCGTGGATTATGGAGGTTTACAGGTAAGTTAACATATAAATTAATAAAACGAATTTCGTTGCGTGCACAGCATCGCATTTGGGGATGCAGTGCACGCAACAAAATTCGCCCTACGTCACCGCCCTGCAGTTACTCCTACTACCGACCGCGGCTGCTATTAGTTAAGTTGGTTTGTGTGGTTGGTAGCACTGTGCATTATGCTGTTTTCAATTTTGCAAATAAAAGCAGATTTTGATTGGGAGTCACAGAATGGTGATAAAGACAGGGGCTATGTGGCTGTAATGGCATGTTCTCCATATTAGGCACAAGAGGCATGCAGTATCCCCTGGATTGACTCAAGTCTGAGTTTTTAAGTTTTTAGGTCAAAGCCTACCAGAGAGAGCAGCAGTCTGGGTTGCGAAAGACTTCTTAGGGACATTCGGAAATGCTTCCTGGGAATGCATTCTGCCCATTGCTTGCCATTGACTTTGTGATTGTAAGTCACATTTGCTTGCTTTCTATTTGCTGGCTTTATTGCCCACCATGTCTTTGTCTCTCCCGTGCAGCATAGCCTATAAAATGTATTTTCCACAAGTGCTCACTTTGTGCAAACAGGCCTTTAATTTTGTTCTTAGCTAGCTGCCTTTGGTGTGCATTCAAAGAAAGAAGTCAAATATAAGACTCTGTCTTCTGAAGGAGTGTGGTGTTTACTTTTCTTTCTCTGACTTCTAAGTGAGAGGCTTTATCTGACAATCTGGGGATGTGAAGAGGAGGGTCTTTTTTCCCCTTTGATGCTATGTAGGATTTTCTTATCTTTTTCATTTGCTCTTCCTGCCTCTGTCACTGATTCTGGGTTTTGCTAGCACTGTGACACCTTTGGGTACTGTGCGCCCTTCAAATTTATATTACTTACTTAACTAAATGCTTTTTTTCAACCACATAACAAATGTAAATGTCTGTAAATTAATCGTGCAAATATTTCAGAATATATCAGAATAAGGAAAGCACAAATGAAGCAAAATCTTTGTAATTCTGAAGTGTGCTGGAAAGAAATATTTGAATACGATCTAAACAAATCAGCACACTAGGTGATGCCATCTCACATATCATTGTTTGTGTACTGTGTAGTTTTATCAGTAAAATTGTGTGTCTGTGCAAATGTAATGGCCATTTCAATTGAAAATGCGTTGTCTGTACGGGCAGCGCACTACCACACCATCCATATACCACTCTGCACCCCTCCACTCCACATCACTCTACGACATTCCACTCTACGACACTCCACTCTGAGACACTCCACTCTAAGACACTCCACTCTAAGACACTCCACTCTAAGACACTCCACTCTATGACACTGCACTCTATGACACTGCACTCTACGACTATGACACTCCAAACTACTCTACTTCACTCTGTTCCACTCTATGACACTTTACTTCACTCTATGACACTATACTCCAATCTACATCACCCACTCTACTGCCCTCCATTTTACACCCCTCCACTCTACAAAGCTCCACTCTATGACACTCCCCTCTACGACTCTCTTCTCTACTACAATCTATTCCACTCTATGACACTCTACACCTCTCCACTCTACTGTACACCACTCCACTGTAGTCTACTGTACACCACTTCACACCACTGTACTCCACTATACTCCACTCTATTTCACAACACTTCACTTTTCTCCATGACACTCCACTTCTCTTCCACAATACTCTACTCTGTGACACTACACTTTATGACACTGGACAACACTCCTCTCCACTCTACGCCACTCTACAACCCTCCACTCTACTCTACATCACTCCACTCTACGCCTCTCTTCTCCACTCTACCCCACTCCACTCTATGACACTCTTCTCTTACTTATAGTCATGCTGAACAACAGCCACACTAGTGTACAACATGGCTAAAACACATTGGCAAAGCCAATTGCTCTTGCATAGGCGAGACCTATTGGCTTTGCAAATGCTTGTTTGTATACTTGTCACAATGGACTATACGATATTCTCATACTAGACATAGATCATTACTGATGATAAATGTGGTTATATGTATATGTATATGTTGCAGAGGTCCCAGCCGGATCGGTGCAGGATATTCTTAATGCGAAGATCTGTTTGAAGTGGAATTTGAAGTCTGGAAAAAACCCACAAACATGAGATTTTGATTTGAAACAATGGTCAGTCATATTGTGTTCAGAGCCAGAGTAATAGCTATTTGTAGATGAGTATTTTGGCAGAGGAAGGCCAGGTTTAGCTGACTATTTTTAAGTATAGAACGCATTTTAACATACAATATTCAGTGCCCCGCAGACACTACCTTGGATGGGCCAAGTCATGAGCTGTTTTCAGGTATACTTGGTGTAGCCGGCATATTATTGTTACTGCTCAACAGCTCTCTGAGGGATTCTCTGTGAAGTTAAAATGAATAGTAGAAAGTGTTGACGTCTTAGATACTCCCAATGGCATTGACCCTTGGTCACCAATTGCTTTATTCCCATATTTTATACGAGTTGTGTTTTTAAGTTTTTAAACAAAAATAAGAACCAGTCAATTACTCTACCACCAGTCTGCATTTAGGGCCACATGTATCAACATTTGGAATAGTGATTACCTTATTGCGATAATAGTTTTGTATATTTCATCATTACAAATCTGGGAAGGTTACAAGAAGCAGTAAAATCCAGGTCACACAAAGATAAAATATCATACGGTTACACTCGATAATATATCATCATCTGACCGAAAAGTATATATCACATCATACCCTGAGTTCATATTATATATAGTGCAAAGACTAGACAATGTGCAAGTACAATGAGAGCCATCTAAAACATCAACAGCTAGCTTTACACCCCATGATTCCCCGCCCATATGCTGTCATTTGACAACAATCACAGATCTAATCCAGCCATTTCTTCATTATTCCTGAGAGTGCAGCCATTCATCGAGAGGGCCCCAAATCCTCCTGCCCTTTTGTTTAGCTCTTTCACCCTTACGTTTGTTTATAAAGGGCAGTCTCCAATGTAAAAATAGAAAAAACCTCCCATGCTACTGTTGGAAGATGGTGCCTGCGGATCCAACCACACTGAGGGAGTGCAGATCGGAAACATTGCGATGAACACCAAGGACACCCCTCCCATCAATTTCAAATTTAGGTCCAGTACCATCACTCGAGGATTTAGACCCAGATTAATATTAAATATGTTTCCTAAGAATTTAGAAATCTGCAGTCTTAATATGTCGAATATAGAGCATGTGCCAAAAATGTGAACTAGATCTGCTGCATAAAATTGACATCATACCTCACCCCAAGTAAAATTTCTGAGTACTTTGGGGGGTCGGGCAATTGCCCCCGCTGTGACCAGGGAGGGGCGAATTTCCTTCACATGCTCAGGGAATGTCCGCGGGTGGCAGACTTTTGGCGGGAGGTGATGAATGCCCTGCTGACTGTGACAGAGAGGGAGCTAGTGATGTCGCCTGGACTCTGCTGGTTGCATTGGTTCCCGCACACTACCAAGACTAAGGTTACCAGCCGGTTTATAGACCTGGGGTTGATCTTGGCTAAACGAGAACTTACTTCCCACTGGAAGGCGAGGCAGGGCCCTAGTTTAGTGCGCTGGAATAGGGAGATGGTGAAGTGGGCAGAGAGCGAAGGGAACTATAGGTTGCAGTTGGCCCGGCGTAGTGGCATCGAGAAATCTCAGGAAATGGTACGAGCATGGGTGGCACTCCAGGAACTGTTCAAGCATCCTACTATAGGCGATGAGGAGGTTCTTGAGGAGGGGGATGTGGCAGGGGGCCCTTGAACGACCCTTAACTGCAGGTGGAAGTATGGGGAGGGGGGGGCCCATGGGATCATGCTAGGCAATTTCCCCTGATGTTCTTGACCAACTCACTGCTGCACCCCGTGTGCTGGGGAGCGTGGTAGGTGGTATGAGAGGCATATCTGCTCTATTGTACAACTTAGTGGCTGGCGACATGCTTGGGAGGGTGGCTGGGGAGGGGCTTTGTTGGGGAAGTTTTTGAGCGGGAGGGGGGGGGAAGGGTGGGGGATCTTTGGCTCCACATTGTTGCACTGGATCGTTCATGCAAGACGGGCTGCAGGGTATTGTGGACACTTTATGGGACATTGGATGTGGGTCTAGACTGAGATTGGTGGGCTGTTGGTGGTACTTCCTTCTTGTTTTCGCTGTTGCCCAGTCAATGGGCGGCGGGGTTGAGTGTGTATTTACAGGAAACTTAATAAAAGTCTGTTTTAAAAAATAAATAAAATTGACATCATGGGCAATTGACCCAGCCCCCGTCCCCCCCCCCCATTTAGAGATTTTCGCTGGGGTAAAATATAAGTAAAAGATTGCCTTATAGTGCTGTGCTTGCAGCCCAGAAGAGCATAGCATAGCTCCAGAGAATCATAGAAGGTATATTCATCTAACCCAAGCTTTGCCTGCCACTTAACAGGTAATCGCTATGCCTAATGTATAAAAACAGTTTGATTTAGCGATTCCTCAGGGGGTCGCAAATCGACCTACCTCATTAATTTTAATGAGGTAGATCGTAATTTGCGACCCCCTAGGAATCGCTTAAATCACCGGGATGCTGGCCTGCAAAGGTTAGCAGACCACCATGTAAATAATTGCTTTTCAATTAAGTAATCATGTTTTTAATGCCGCCAGTTTTCCTTAAAGGAAAACGGGTTGTGTTTAAAAGAATAAAATGAAAAGTTTTCTTAGCATTTTTTTAAGTGCAGGCCTGCCTGTTCTTAAAAAATATCTTCGCCACCATCCCCAAAAGGGAAGAGGTCCCTTGGAGACCCCTTCCCATTTGCGAATGGGTTACCGCCATCTTGAAGTTGGTTGTAAAATGTGAATGCTTTGCGACCGCATTCACGGTCACAAAGCATTCATACATACCGCTGCAATTTTGTATTTGTAAGGGACACCCTAAACACACTCTTCCAAACCCTGATTCGCAAACCCATTTCGCGATTCGGTAACAGGTTACCGAATCGCAAAAAAGGGTTTGATACATAGGACAAGCCTTTTTTGCATTCACAAATGGGCCGATTCTGCGAATCGGCTTGTTTGCGAATGCAAAATAGGTTCATACATGTGAAGTTTCAAATGATGCTGAGCTGGATTTTGTGGTTGACTCTATCATGAGTTGTCGACAGGAAGCGCTTCATCCCTTCTTGTGGAAATTTGGCCAAAATCCTACACTGTCCCTCAGGTCTGCATCAGCCAACTCCTCTGGGATGTGTTGTCTCAGATCTGGAGCTTGGGTCTGGGGTTCACTTCCATCAGCAACGCAGAAAAGCCCATGCGCCAAGACGCCCCGTGAAACTCACGGCAAAACAGCGCTGCGGCCCTTTCTCATTATCCTGCCAGCTGCTCATTTGTCAAATTACACACTCTAGTGCATGCTGAAGTTATGACATCTGTTGCCATTTTATTTCTCCCAGAGCTCCTTAAACCTACAGTTTCCGATTTGTTAATTAGAGACATCAAAGGCACCGTCTGATTTCCCACTAGCAAAGGCTGCTGGTTTAACATGCTAAATTAGGGATTATTTTTCCATCCCAGCGGGGCATTAACACTCTCCAGTAAGTGGATCACGAAGAGACACAGGGGAAGCTGACATTTTGAAGTCTCCTGACTGCATCTCTTGCTTGCTAAGTCTCCCAGGTGCTGTTGCAGGAAGGAGAGAACTTCACACCAGTGAAGTTCAATTCAATGAGACATGTCTAACTGGGCAAGAGGGATTAGGGCCACGTATCACTGCCCCTGAAAGGACGTCTATTTCTTCCGCCATTTTCATCCGCATTGTAAACACGGAAGAGTGCGCATGCTGAACACTGTGTACTTTTCATTGGTTTTCAAAGATCACAGCTTTTCAAAGTCTAGAAATTGACAGGATATGTGAACCATGATTAATTTCTTTAAGAAGTTGCACATAGCGCTAGCATGTCTAATGGACACTTCAGCGCGCTATTTGATTAGAAATAGTTTAGATGCAATAAACCAGTTCAGCACTGGGGGATCAAATGAAGAACAGATATGGTCCTGTTGGTGTAAGAAATGGTCAGCAAATCCATGGGAAGAGCTAGCGATGAACTAGGCTTCTTTCTCCAGCTAAAAAGCTTTATTATGAAAGGAGCCATTAAAAGAATTGTCATGTACATAACATACTGGCCTATTTAATGAACATTTGCCTTTTTTCAGTTTAGTGCATTAGAATATAAATTTCCTCTGAATTTCCTTTGTTTGAAATTAATAATTTCTAATTCTCAGTTTAGAAAGGTTCAAGAAAGAATACCACCAAATGTTCAAGTGATCCTGGAATGTGAGAACCAAATAGCATTTTAGTGTGGGAACCAGAGAAAGAAAACGGCAAATTTTAAAACGACATATGATGTGACATCATTTTCTTGCAAACCCTGTACAAATGAGTTTATTTTTGTATTGTCCACATTTTGAACTGAATGACTTCTAGTGTTCCCAAATTTGCAGTCAAGGCACATGAGACTCAGTGAAAAATAGTGACTTGCCTATAATCACACAATTTGACCAAGTGGGGAAGCCAGGATTTGTGTGTGGGTTTAACCGTCGCAAGTTCTTCGATTCGCCTATTAGACAGTGTCTCCTCCTCACTTGAGGTTTATGCAAAACAACCACTATGTGTAATATCTTGTGTTTTAAAAAAGCAACATTAGCAGTCTATGTTCAGTAAAAGGAGCATCTACAAAGTACACTCATCGTGTTCTAAGGACATCGGGCAATGTACAAAACATCTTTCGAGATCCTAATTGGACAAACTAGCCATGAATGAATCTCAAATGGAGGAACAATGGAAAGAGTACCGGAAGATACAAAGCAAGCCAGCAAACGTTGTAGATACCTCTGTGTTCTTTCTGTAATAGAAAGTTAGTATGGTGAAACATCAGCGGCCTGACTTAACAAATAAAAGTGTTTCAGGACAAGGCGAGTGGCCCACTGGAGACATAAACAAAGCAGAGGTCAGCGGCTCTCTGGGAATATAGCATGCTACAACGCATGCAATCACATTGCGTTCCTTAATAACACGGTTGTTACAACAACTGTGTTGTTAGAACGCAATACCATTACAACGCAAGTCATTACATCGACTTGCCGTAGATGGCGCTGTAACATTTGGAATAGTATAATTTACTATTCCAACTCCAGCCTACGCAACAGTAGGGAAGGTGTTGGAATAGTAAATTATACTATTCCTTATGTTGGAGCGCCATCTAGTGCAAGTCGATGTAATGACTTGGGTAGTAATGGCATCGCGTTCTAACAACGCAGTTGTTGTAACGACCACGTTGTAAAGGTATTGCAGTCTAATGACCGCGTTGTGAAGGTTGTTTCCCCTCCCTGGTGCAGTCTTCCTATGGTGTGTATGTGGGAAGTCCAGCTCCTGTCTGTAGACACAGCTTCACTCACTTCTTCATAATTTGAACTGAGATTTAAATGGCATGGCAGAAATTCCAGAAAAGAAACACATATTTCAGATTTGATGACGCCAATGCATTCCTTTCTTGCCAGCTGTCCTTATTTAGCGGAGCACCACTTTTTTTTTCTTTCCAAAGCTGAATTAGGTACAAATGACTGTAGCAGTTTCCAAATGCTGGGTCTGGCTCGAAAACGGCTTGGCAGTGTCATGTGAGGAGGCTTGAGAGAGAGCCAACATGCGTCCTCACAGCTTGTTCTGTACTTGACTGCAGAAACTAATAAGCCCTAATTGGTCAATGTAGCTGCCAGACTTGAGAAGTTAGGCGCTATCATACACCAGTTGGGGGGGGGGGGGAGGCTAGGCGGGGGCGAACACCATCTGCTCTTACTCAGGATTTAAGAAGAACAAGCATTTCACAATCTCACCTCTCCCAGTTTGAAGTGGGCCAACGTGAAACACTTCCATGGGTATCACAGTGAGCTTCAGTCTCTTGAAGGCCCTGACAGCAAACTTCTCACCCAACTGAAGATGAAACCTCAACTGAATAACACAGAACACCAGTGACTTGCTGCCCTATCAACACCTAACTTCCAGATCAAGTACCAACCAGAGAAGCTAAGTCTCAGTTTAACAGAAACCTACAGCCCAAACCTGATTGTGTGGAAATGCGGCTTCCGTGAGTGCTAATGCAGTTCAGTTCAATTAACTTTATTCGATTAATTTGAGTTAATCATAAAACTTCAGAAAAACATCATATATATATATATATATATATATATATATATATATATATATATATACACACAATTAAGAAGCAAGAGGTAACAGTTAAAATCATTATAAGCAATATAAAAAATATTGGTAAGAACAATTTTATCTCAGCAAATGGACAATTTCCTAGTTTTCATTGACTGGCATAAAAAGGAGGCGACACGAAAGCAGGTGAGGGGGTTGGGCAACGTTCGTAAAAAAATATAGAGCCGGGCGACATTGGCTAAAATTATACTTACGCATAAGTTCTAATACATTGGTCTGTCCCTGGCAATTAGCTGGCATCAAGTACTGAGGTGTTGGCAGCAACTGGCACAAGTTAAGCTAGGATTGTGCAGTTGCCTATGAGTTCCACAAGCACTCCATTGCAGGCCTGACAGTTTCACAGGCAGTCTGTAAGCCCAACAGCAATCTTCGCACAGAGTAAAACAGGTAAAATCAATGTTTGAGGCATTATACCAATTCACCTGCTGAAACTGCGGTGTGTAATATGAAGCTAATCACAAGCTCCAAGATATATGGATTTGGTACTACTGAAAACAAGCATTGGCATAGCCAATAAGTCTCGCCTTTGGGACCTTATAAGTGTTTAGCCATGCAACAGTTGCATAACTAAATACTTAAGAGGTCCCAAAAGCGAGACCTATTGGCTATGCCAAGCGGCCGCGAAAGTGAAAGTAATCGCGGTAAAGCGTGGCGCGCGCGCCCGCGCACATGCACTGTAGCTCTAGGCTGGCCTGGTAGCACTTTTTGGAGCCCTCTCAATAAGTCTCGCCAGACCAGCGCATGCGCTGGGTCAGGCGAGACCTAAAAATGGAGCACCTACAATGGCATTTTTTTGTTTCAATTTATGGTTTTGAGGTATGGACTGGCAGAGTGTACCCCAGTACCCATCACATGGAGATTTTTGCACATGGCAAACAAATGGAACAAACAGAATTTGAAGTCTTTTTTTCCTAAGTAGGTAAGAAGGGCTGGATGGAGCGAATCCATATTCCTCCTCCTATAGAATGTGACAGATAAGACCAAGTTTTAGACCAAATCGCTTCCCTCTGTTCTAATTACATAAGCAGCATAAGTACACTCTGTTTCTTATTACAAATACAACACACATATCGCACAATATGCGTACTCTATCCCTGTAAGATAATAAGCAGAAACAGCACAAAACAGTTTGTACTGAGCATAGGTCACGTGATCTGGCCGCATACTTATTGTGGAGCTTAATGTACGCCTATTGGGTGCCAGTCTGTGCAGATCTCTTACTACAGGGAATTACGTCACCGAAGAGGGCAGTTTACATCCCTTATGCCAACTCCAGCACACCTTTTCAGGGTCAGCTGGAGTGATCGACAGGCATACGCCTTGTGCGCCAGGCTCACTACGATTGACTGACTACCACTTTCTGCAAGTATTGCAGTATGTCAGCAGTATCTCACAGTGCCCAGAAGCAGCCATAAGACCCATGCTCGCGCTTCATAATGCACCTAAACAAATAAAACTTATGAGCTACATGAACCCCATATTAAATAAGGGAGCTAGCTGATCTTGATAGAAATGGCAATGCACTATGGTGAATGTGGTAAAGGAAGGGCACACGAAGGGCAAAGAGAGAGTTACAGACAAAGAAAGACGCTGAGGTTTCCATGTACTTCTTGTCTGCTGCTCAGAATGACAGGGTTCATACCACCGAAACTTTGCACTAGCGTAAAAAAAAAAAAAAGTAATGCACACGCATTATTGTTGCTGCACTAGGAATAGAAAGTTTATTTGGCTCATGTCCATATCAGAATACATTGTTTTGCACCAAATGTGAAAATGAAGCAAATTACATTTTGGAAAACATGTAATACGTCAAAATAATTTAAAGAGAGTCACAGAGGGCCATATTCACAAAGTGACTTACGTGTAGTTAAGTTACTAGTGCGAAGTCTCCACACAGGGCGGAATCTGCGCACGGCGCACTCAGAGAGTCGCGCTGTAGGGAGATTTCGCCACGAGAGATATTAACAAAGATACTCTAACTCATTAAATTCCATGAAAACTGGTTTTGTAATTTTTTGCAGGTACTTGTTTAATAAAATTGGAAAAAATGTGATTTTTCCTCAGGCTCAGACTTTTAGTTCACATTTGAAAAGTAGAGAAAATATGTTATGCATTTAGTAGGTACCTGCAGGAATGGCCTGAAATGAGCTCTATGTTTTACTTGATGCAAACATAATCTGCTTCTTTCTGCAGTGCACAATGCGAAAAAATAGTGTAAGGCATGGCCCGTTATGTCTACAGTACATAACAGCCCTCAGTTCAGAAGGAGGAGAGAACGAGTTAACTGGCAGGAATTCAGATCTATCGCCTGTTGGTTTTAAAACCAATTTCTTCATCAGGTGCATAACCCTCTGTAGCTTCCTTACAGTAAAAAACAAGCATTGGCATAGCCAATAGGTCTCTCCTTTGGGACCTTATAAGTGTTTAGCCATGCAACAGTTGCATAACTAAATACTTATAAGGTCCCAAAAGCGAGACCTATTGGCTATGCCAAGCGGCTGTGCGGCCACAAAAGTGATCGCGATCAAACATTAAAGCAGCCGTGAAAGTGAAAGTAATCGCGGAAAATCAAGGCGCCCGCGCACATGCACTGTAGGTCTAGGCTGGCCTGGTAGCACTTTTTGGAGCCCTCTCAAAAAGTCTCACCCATACGCTGGGTCAGGCGAGACCTAAAGAATGTGTGTTAAAAAAAGACATAATGATGCAGAGTACAAGAAAAAACAAGCATTGGTAATGCCAACAGGTCTCGCATTTGCAAGAGTTAGAGCTATTGGCGTTGTAAATGGCAATGTCTTTTACCCATGTGTTTTTGTTTGGATGGAGTGGATGTATGTATACAAGGAGGAGCAGACAACGAGGTCTGGGTACTGTAGCCAATGGGGCAGCTGCAGAGAAAGGCAGAAAAAGGTAGAAGTAATCGCGGAGCTGGTTGCATTCACTCTCTTGGAGTGTTGACAAGGTTTGTGATTATTCTTTGAAGTAGGAAGTCGCTTACCCCAAATTATAGTCCAACTTCATACAGGATGTTGGTTATTTTGAAGATGAATGTTCGGACAGGAGTGAACCTGGGCTTGTGATGGTGTTGTAGAACTGGTCCATGGTGAAGCACGTTTCTTTTTGAGCGAAGCAAAATGTGTTCATTTTTCTGAGGCTCTTATTGTAAATTATGTATTGCTGCTCATTAGAGGAAGGCACGGTAATTTAATTCATGGTCAACTGCTTCCCAGCACTAGTCTTGTGGAACTCAAGTGTATTGCTGCATTACTGAAAAGCAACGGCCCTGATAGTGGATTCTACATTTGTAGCTGAAGCTCAAGGGTGTTAGAAGCACCAAGCAAAATGACAGTTTGCAACTAGAGCGCTCCCCAAAGGCCATCTGCTGTAATTCAGAATTGTGTAAATAATAGTGACAGAGAACGGAAGGGTGTGCAGAGCCAAGAGAAATGGTTTAATTTATGATAGTTTACAGTGAGGAAGAGCATTTGTGTGGGCTGGCAGGTTCCTATTCTGCTGGGCAGTAGTGAGTCCTCCCCTTGTTGCTTCTTTTGCTGGCTCTGTAAGGCAGATGTCTACAGTGTCCCTGAAAGGATGCCACAACTTCAGTATAATAGAAGTGTACTTGAGTACATAATGGCCTGTTCTCAGCTGCACAGGCATGATGCGTCAGCATATGAGAGCCATGCCCCGGGCTATACAAGGAGCTAAGAACAGCCTTGAAAATGTGTTAATGTCATCCTTCTACTGAACTCTACAATAGCTAGGAAAATGATTCATTTGTATGCGCCTACAATAAAACTCCCTGCTTCTCCCCGAGGGCTGCTTTTCTTGGATGGGTGGGCTGAGGCGCAACAACTCAACAACTCATCCTGGCTAACCGTAAAAGGAGCCATTGTGTGCAATGTGGCCAACCCAGCCCTGGCCAGACCAGGCCTAGGTTTAATTTAGTCTGTATTATGCGTTGCACTGACGCCAAGTGGCATGGTCCCTTTCTCGTGTGTGAGTTCTGTCTTTTTAGACAGCAGCATGTTGCATGCTGGGATTGCTAAACCCATGCCTGCCATGTTAAAATCCGAACTACAAGTTCCAGACTGTAACGTACTTTTGGCTACAAGCCAGGATTGCTGATGGTGTCACACATGGCATAGGGGCACTTGCCTGCAACAAAACATATCATGCAGGCTGCGGGACAAAGTGTACCTTGGCCTTGAGAAGGACATTAGATAGGCCTAAGCAGCTGTTCAAGTAAACAAGCATGCCCATCGCATCTGTACTTTGTGTAACAGGCTGTGACCCCTCGTTTGGAAGAGTTGCAGGCGTGTCCCGAGGGCTACTTGCTCATTGTCAATGTTTACTAGGACTCGCAGAACTCGTAGACCAGTCCCAAGGAGAAGTGGCACTGCACCACACTTAGAGAGAAGCCAGCAAGAAACTGCCTGCCTAGTGCACAGCTCGCTTCGCGTTAGATGCCAGAGAAGTGGTAGGTGAAAGGGGAAACATGAAACGCTGGCAACTTTCTTTAGTAGCAACTGAAAATACGACCGCCATAAGCAAAACAGTTAAAGTAGATAGAAAAATTAGAAAATCACAGCTTGAACCTATAAATACCAAATAGAACGAGGGCCTGGAAGTGGTGGGGGTGGGGGGGGGGGCGCCGCACAGAGAGATTACCTGAATTGCGACAGGCCCCGACACAAACAGGAAACGCAGCAACGGGCAGAAGGTGGTGGCAGGACAGCACCACAAGCCGAGTCAAAATAAAAAGGAGTGCCCCCAAGCTAACCAAATGGCCAGAAGTGAACTAAGCCATGTAAAAGGGTCTCCAGGGTAGGAACAAAACAGCCAAAAAGGCAGGACAAATGTAAATCATTTACCAAAGAAACCAAAGGAAGATCGAAAGGCAGACCAAGGAACGAATAAAAGTGATGGGCATGTGATGGGCGTGTTGAAAGCCCCCAGAAGTCAATACAGCATGTTGAGAGACAGCTCATGTGCGCCTCCTAGACTCGACCTAACAACATGAACAGAAAGGTTTGAGGTACCAACCTGAGAGGTAGATATTTTTTAAAAGAAGGAAAGGAAAAAAGAGGGGAGTTTCCTAATTTTCAGCCATAAAGTACAGATTTGGTGTACTTCCCTAAGACCTTGTAAGCCTGAAGGGGGACAGTAACAAGAGTCACCACCCTAATCAGGATTATTACATCCTGCCCTCTTTCACCCAGAGACTTCAGCTGCTTAGAAAACAGCTATATCCAGAAGAAATACTAGGCAAAAAAATGCAGGAATCGGAGCGGAAACTCTGCTTTCCGCAAGTTATTCCCAAATATCCCATAATTGTATTTCCTCTACACCTGGAGTTGCTTATACCACTGGTAACTCAGGGTGGGTGGGTATCACTCTGTTTTGCACCCTTACCTACAGCATTTTTTTTAAAGAAAAGATCACACACAAACATGCAATCTCTGCAGAGATTCAACTTTCATGTGCATAACTCGTATTTTTGAGCTTTCAAGACCACATAGGTGACGTCCAAAGGGAGACGAGTTGTGTGAAACACAAAATGAGCAAACTATAAGTAGGGCCACTGGAATTAACCGATTTTGCTGCTGCAGCATTTTTGCACATATTTATAGATTTGCCACCTAATCCATCATCTGCTTCAATATCTGCAGATTTTAACAAAAATATGTTGTTTCTAGCTCAAAATGATCAAAAGTTACAAAAAACGCTTGTTGGCTTGCAGTGGAAGGCCCTTCGCAAAGGTTCACTGGTCATAGTTCTGTTGTTTATTGTTGTGTTTGTGTGTTAAACTGGCACTAGTGAAAGGGAACCTAAGCCCAGACAGTGTCATGAAAAAAATGACAAAATAAGGAAGTAATACTATCACAAAATGTTCTGCATTGCACTGCACAATTTACCTTTTAGCCACATAATTTAGTCAACCCAGCTGCATAATTTGGTCCTCCCCTCCTGCATAATTGCTGTGGCCTGATTATAAGTGATTGTGAGACACGGAGGTGAAAGAGTTGGGAAAAGGAGGGGGAAGGAATATGAGCGAGGAAGGGGCAGGAGAAGAGTTGTAAAACAAGAAGTAATGTGAGAGCCAGGAAGTGAAGTAGGAGCATGAGCTGTGGATCAGAAGCATTAAGGACAGAATGTATAAGTGAGGAAAGGAGTAGAAAAGATATTGTAGGCATCGGAGAAAGAAAAAGAACACAGTTGGGAAAAATAGGAAGGAAATTGACCTGGAGACAGTGAGATAAAGTTTAGAAAATAAGAAAGGAAGGTAAGAGATGTGAGACAGTGAGGCAAAGAGGTGAGAGCATGCAACTGTGAGGAAAGTGAAGAACGGGTGAGAGGTAGAGGACAGAAAATTACTGGAGCAGCGGTGGCCATGCATTTCTGCATTTCGAAAGAGGGAGATTTTGAAAACAAATAAATCAGGGAATTGATTTTTCCCCATTGACTTACATTGATGTGGAAGAGATTTTAGGTGGAGGCACCCACAGTGAAGCCACTTTGGGCTTAAAAAAAGCGTGAGTTTCCCGTCTGAATCGGGTCTGTTGCCACCCATTGCCAGGGCCGGCTCTAGGGCGGTGCGACCGGTGCCACCGCACCGGGTGCTGACTCTTCGAGGGGGCTCCTATTTGGAAGTATTTTATGGTATTAAAAGCATTGCTGGCCTCCGAAATTTTCATTAAAAAATTAAAATGTCAGGATGACTTGGTGATTAATGTTCTTCCTGGGGAGAAAAGGAGTTTTGTCAAGAGGAAGTTTTAACTCATTTTATGGTAGCACAGAGGGTTAATGTGCCTGCTGCAAAGAATGTGTACCACGCAGATCACAAAATGCATATAGTTTAAATAGGTCAGTGCTTTTGTCAGAGAGATCTTTTTGTTAATAGCAGTGTAGATGTAAAAACCCTAACATGGAACAGCTCAAAAAGGGTTCATTACGGTAAACAAACAAAAAAATTATTATTATTAAATGTAACCCCCAACCATAGGGTTAAGATCTAATTTCGGAGTCTGTGCTTCTCCAGACCAAGCACTCAAACTATATTGTCTACCAGTATGGATGACATGCAACTCCTATACCTTGTAGCCCTCTGTATTATGTAACATTTCCTATACACTGATTTACACACCTATGATTGATTGCCTCTGTGTAGTGTTTGTGATGTAAAGTGCTCTGACACCCTACACTGGTACAGGTGGCGCTATTAAATACATCTGAGAGAGAGTGATTATGGAGACTTCAGGGGGTACTGTTAAAGGGAAGTAGTGTGGGAGTCTGTGGGGAGCGCCCGTGGGGGGCGCCAACAAACATTGTCGCACAGGGCGCCACCAGCGCTAAAGCAGGCCCTGCCCATGGCTGTGACAAGCGCCCTAATGCCAGAAGAACAAAACCCCAGCAACAGCTCGGTCCGACTCTGGGCCCTGGTACCACTGCACCTGCTGCAGTAATGGACGCTACGCCCCTGCTGTGACAGAAGCGAATGGGTCGAGCGGTAAAGAGAAGTGTGACGCAGAAAGTGGAGAGACAGACAAAAAGTGAGAGAGAGAGACTGTGTGGAGGAAAAAAACAAGAAAATGTTGGAGAATGAAAGTGGGCACGGAAAACATGCAAAATGCTCGAGTTTTAATTACATTCCGTTAAATCGCCTCTTTGCTGGTGCGTCTTGTTGGCATGCGCGGCGCATTCTCATGCAAATGGCGGGACATCTGTATAGGCCCTCCATCGCCATCAAAGGCGCCTCTCTTCAAAGGCGCTCCTGGGAAACCCTTCACCTTCGACCTGCGGGGTCACCCCGCGAACACTGCGCCCCATAGTGCTGGGTCTCGTCTCGTACAGCTGTGGGGCCCCGAAGTCCGGCAGGCCGCTTCGGAGCCGGGCCGCTGCGCCGGCGCGGCCCACTGTTCCGGGGCCACGTCCGCGAAGAAAGGAGCGCTTTATGCCACTTTTCTAAACAGTTTCCTTTTAATGGGCTCTCCAGATCCGCGATCCCTCTTGGCGCCTTTCAGCGTCCAAGGGTCCCATCGAGCTGAGAGTAGGGTGCGCGTCTCTTAACTCCCCCGGTGACCCCTCGGCGGGTATGTGGGCCAGGATCAAGAGGGCTGGCGGGGGGAAGCCTTTTAATTGGTGTGAGAGGGAGGGAGGCTAGCTCAAAGCTTCGGGACTGCGGCTAGTCCTCAAGCAACACTAGGTGCCATTCAGAAGCTCTTAGGGTGGACAATGTTGAAAGCGGCTCTGTTTCTCCCCTTTTATTTATGGTAATAATGATCTCCCCCTTTCAGTGGCTCCCCGGTGGTCCCATCCACACCTCGCTCAAAGGCCCTCAACATCATTAGCCAAACACGAGTACCTGGCACACTGCACCCTTCGATCGGTCGGGGGTGCAATCCAGAGGCCAGGCCCCGAATATTTGAAGGTATTTGTCGGTTATCATTGGTTCATTTTTATCCAGTGGTTTCTTCAAGTGCCAATCACATTTTGCGTCCGCCCACTACTTCCTACATCATGAGCTGTGATTCAACACTCATCATCCATAGGCTCTCTTAACTAGGAGTGACAGCATAGTGCACTTGTGCACATACAGCTAAACAAGTAGTCAACTCCATTGTCAGGGTTGGTAGGCCAATTTCTGCTGTCAATTAATATTGTTTCATTCTTACAATGGGTCATTTTTACTTCATTTTGGTGGACAAATAAGCACTTCTCGTTCAGATGGAAGTGTTGTTTACTTTATATTATTTTAAAGTCTTAGGGTCCATTTCACAACTGAATATTATAGTGTTAGTTGCCTACTACAAAGTACAATTCACAAACATACAGGTGTGGGGTCTCCATCTCAGCCTCTCTTATCATTTGTACAGGTGCGGGGTCTCCATCTCAGCCTCTTATCATTCGTACAGGTGCGGGGTCTCCATCTCAGCCTCTCTTATCATTCGTACAGGTGCGGGGTCTCCATCTCAGCCTCTCTTACAGGTGTGGGGTCTCCATCTCAGCCTCTTATCATTCGTACAGGTGCGGGGTCTCCATCTCACCCTCTCTTATCATTCGTACAGGTGCGGGGTCTCCATCTCAGCCTCTCTTACAGGTGCGAGGTCTCCATCTCAGCCTCTTATCATTCGTACAGGTGTGGGGTCTCCATCTCAGCCTCTCTTATCATTCGTACAGGTGCGGGGTCTCCATCTCAGCCTCTCTTACAGGTGCGAGGTCTCCATCTCAGCCTCTTATCATTCGTACAGGTGTGGGGTCTCCATCTCAGCCTCTTATCATTCGTACAGGTGCGGGGTCTCCATCTCAGCCTCTCCTCTCTTATCATTCGTACAGGTGTGGGGTCTCCATCTCAGCCTCTCTTATCATACGTACAGGTGCGGGGTCTCCATCTCAGCCTCTCTTATCATTCGTACAGGTGCGGGGTCTCCATCTCAGCCTCTCTTATCATTCATACAGGTGCGGGGTCTCCATCTCAGCCTCTCTTATCATTCGTACAGGTGCGGGGTCTCCATCTCAGCGTCTCTTACAGGTGCGAGGTCTCCATCTCAGGCTCTTATCATTCGTACAGGTGTGGGGTCTCCATCTCAGCCTCTCTTATCATTCGTACAGGTGCGGGGTCTCCATCTCAGCCTCTCTTACAGGTGCGAGGTCTCCATCTCAGCCTCTTATCATTCGTACAGGTGTGGGGTCTCCATCTCAGCCTCTTATCATTCGTACAGGTGTGGGGTCTCCATCTCAGCCTCTCTTATCATACGTACAGGTGCGGGGTCTCCATCTCAGCCTCTCTTATCATTCGTACAGGTGCGGGGTCTCCATCTCAGCCTCTCTTATCATTCGTACAGGTGCGGGGTCTCCATCTCAGCCTCTCTTATCATTCGTACAGGTGCAGGGTCTCCATCTCAGCCTCTCTTATCATTCGTACAGGTGTGGGGTCTCCATCTCAGCCTCTCTTATCATTCGTACAGGTGCGGGGTCTCCATCTCAGCCTCTCTTACAGGTGCGAGGTCTCCATCTCAGCCTCTTATCATTCGTACAGGTGTGGGGTCTCCATCTCAGCCTCTTATCATTCGTACAGGTGCGGGGTCTCCATCTCAGCCTCTCCTCTCTTATCATTCGTACAGGTGTGGGGTCTCCATCTCAGCCTCTCTTATCATACGTACAGGTGCGGGGTCTCCATCTCAGCCTCTCTTATCATTCGTACAGGTGCGGGGTCTCCATCTCAGCCTCTCTTATCATTCATACAGGTGCGGGGTCTCCATCTCAGCCTCTCTTATCATTCGTACAGGTGCGGGGTCTCCATCTCAGCGTCTCTTACAGGTGCGAGGTCTCCATCTCAGGCTCTTATCATTCGTACAGGTGTGGGGTCTCCATCTCAGCCTCTCTTATCATTCGTACAGGTGCGGGGTCTCCATCTCAGCCTCTCTTACAGGTGCGAGGTCTCCATCTCAGCCTCTTATCATTCGTACAGGTGTGGGGTCTCCATCTCAGCCTCTTATCATTCGTACAGGTGCGGGGTCTCCATCTCAGCCTCTCTTATCATTCGTACAGGTGCAGGGTCTCCATCTCAGCCTCTCTTATCATTCGTACAGGTGCGGGGTCTCCATCTCAGCCTCTCTTATCATTCGTACAGGTGCGGGGTCTCCATCTCAGCCTCTCTTACAGGTGCGAGGTCTCCATCTCAGGCTCTTATCATTCGTACAGGTGTGGGGTCTCCATCTCAGCCTCTCTTATCATTCGTACAGGTGCGGGGTCTCCATCTCAGCCTCTCTTACAGGTGCGAGGTCTCCATCTCAGCCTCTTATCATTCGTACAGGTGTGGGGTCTCCATCTCAGCCTCTTATCATTCGTACAGGTGTGGGGTCTCCATCTCAGCCTCTCTTATCATACGTACAGGTGCGGGGTCTCCATCTCAGCCTCTCTTATCATTCGTACAGGTGCGGGGTCTCCATCTCAGCCTCTCTTATCATTCGTACAGGTGTGGGGTCTCCATCTCAGCCTCTCTTATCATTCGTACAGGTGCGGGGTCTCCATCTCAGCCTCTCTTATCATTCGTACAGGTGCGGGGTCTCCATCTCAGCCTCTCTTATCATTCGTACAGGTGCGGGGTCTCCATCTCAGCCTCTCTTACAGGTGCGAGGTCTCCATCTCAGCCTATTATCATTCGTACAGGTGTGGGGTCTCCATCTCAGCCTCTTATCATTCGTACAGGTGCGGGGTCTCCATCTCAGCCTCTCCTCTCTTATCATTCGTACAGGTGTGGGGTCTCCATCACAGCCTCTCCTCTCTTATCATTCGTACAGGTGTGGGGTCTCCATCTCAGCCTCTCTTATCATTTGTACAGGTGTGGGGGTCTCCATCTCAGCCTCTCTTATCATTCGTACAGGTGCGGGGTCTCCATCTCAGCCTCTCTTACAGGTGCGAGGTCTCCATCTCAGCCTCTTATCATTCGTACAGGTGTGGGGTCTCCATCTCAGCCTCTTATCATTCGTACAGGTGTGGGGTCTCCATCTCAGCCTCTTATCATTCGTACAGGTGCGGGGTCTCCATCTCAGCCTCTCTTATCATTCGTACAGGTGCGGGGTCTCCATCTCAGCCTCTCTTACAGGTGTGGGGTCTCCATCTCAGCCTCTTATCATTCGTACAGGTGCGGGGTCTCCATCTCACCCTCTCTTATCATTCGTACAGGTGCGGGGTCTCCATCTCAGCCTCTCTTACAGGTGCGAGGTCTCCATCTCAGCCTCTTATCATTCGTACAGGTGTGGGGTCTCCATCTCAGCCTCTCTTATCATTCGTACAGGTGCGGGGTCTCCATCTCAGCCTCTCTTACAGGTGCGAGGTCTCCATCTCAGCCTCTTATCATTCGTACAGGTGTGGGGTCTCCATCTCAGCCTCTTATCATTCGTACAGGTGCGGGGTCTCCATCTCAGCCTCTCCTCTCTTATCATTCGTACAGGTGTGGGGTCTCCATCTCAGCCTCTCTTATCATACGTACAGGTGCGGGGTCTCCATCTCAGCCTCTCTTATCATTCGTACAGGTGCGGGGTCTCCATCTCAGCCTCTCTTATCATTCATACAGGTGCGGGGTCTCCATCTCAGCCTCTCTTATCATTCGTACAGGTGCGGGGTCTCCATCTCAGCGTCTCTTACAGGTGCGAGGTCTCCATCTCAGGCTCTTATCATTCGTACAGGTGTGGGGTCTCCATCTCAGCCTCTCTTATCATTCGTACAGGTGCGGGGTCTCCATCTCAGCCTCTCTTACAGGTGCGAGGTCTCCATCTCAGCCTCTTATCATTCGTACAGGTGTGGGGTCTCCATCTCAGCCTCTTATCATTCGTACAGGTGTGGGGTCTCCATCTCAGCCTCTGTTATCATACGTACAGGTGCGGGGTCTCCATCTCAGCCTCTCTTATCATTCGTACAGGTGCGGGGTCTCCATCTCAGCCTCTCTTATCATTCGTACAGGTGCGGGGTCTCCATCTCAGCCTCTCTTATCATTCGTACAGGTGCAGGGTCTCCATCTCAGCCTCTCTTATCATTCGTACAGGTGCGGGGTCTCCATCTCAGCCTCTCTTATCATTCGTACAGGTGCGGGGTCTCCATCTCAGCCTCTCTTACAGGTGCGAGGTCTCCATCTCAGCCTCTTATCATTCGTACAGGTGTGGGGTCTCCATCTCAGCCTCTCTTATCATTCGTACAGGTGCGGGGTCTCCATCTCAGCCTCTCTTACAGGTGCGAGGTCTCCATCTCAGCCTCTTATCATTCGTACAGGTGTGGGGTCTCCATCTCAGCCTCTTATCATTCGTACAGGTGCGGGGTCTCCATCTCAGCCTCTCCTCTCTTATCATTCGTACAGGTGTGGGGTCTCCATCTCAGCCTCTCTTATCATACGTACAGGTGCGGGGTCTCCATCTCAGCCTCTCTTATCATTCGTACAGGTGCGGGGTCTCCATCTCAGCCTCTCTTATCATTCATACAGGTGCGGGGTCTCCATCTCAGCCTCTCTTATCATTCGTACAGGTGCGGGGTCTCCATCTCAGCGTCTCTTACAGGTGCGAGGTCTCCATCTCAGGCTCTTATCATTCGTACAGGTGTGGGGTCTCCATCTCAGCCTCTCTTATCATTCGTACAGGTGCGGGGTCTCCATCTCAGCCTCTCTTACAGGTGCGAGGTCTCCATCTCAACCTCTTATCATTCGTACAGGTGTGGGGTCTCCATCTCAGCCTCTTATCATTCGTACAGGTGTGGGGTCTCCATCTCAGCCTCTCTTATCATACGTACAGGTGCGGGGTCTCCATCTCAGCCTCTCTTATCATTCGTACAGGTGCGGGGTCTCCATCTCAGCCTCTCTTATCATTCGTACAGGTGCGGGGTCTCCATCTCAGCCTCTCTTATCATTCGTACAGGTGCAGGGTCTCCATCTCAGCCTCTCTTATCATTCGTACAGGTGCGGGGTCTCCATCTCAGCCTCTCTTATCATTCGTACAGGTGCGGGGTCTCCATCTCAGCCTCTCTTACAGGTGTGGGGTCTCCATCTCAGCCTCTCTTATCATTCGTACAGGTGCGGGGTCTCCATCTCAGCCTCTCTTACAGGTGCGAGGTCTCCATCTCAGCCTCTTATCATTCGTACAGGTGTGGGGTCTCCATCTCAGCCTCTTATCATTCGTACAGGTGTGGGGTCTCCATCTCAGCCTCTCTTATCATACGTACAGGTGCGGGGTCTCCATCTCAGCCTCTCTTATCATTCGTACAGGTGCGGGGTCTCCATCTCAGCCTCTCTTATCATTCGTACAGGTGTGGGGTCTCCATCTCAGCCTCTCTTATCATTCGTACAGGTGCGGGGTCTCCATCTCAGCCTCTCTTATCATTCGTACAGGTGCGGGGTCTCCATCTCAGCCTCTCTTATCATTCGTACAGGTGCGGGGTCTCAATCTCAGCCTCTCTTACAGGTGCGAGGTCTCCATCTCAGCCTCTTATCATTCGTACAGGTGTGGGGTCTCCATCTCAGCCTCTTATCATTCGTACAGGTGCGGGGTCTCCATCTCAGCCTCTCCTCTCTTATCATTCGTACAGGTGTGGGGTCTCCATCACAGCCTCTCCTCTCTTATCATTAGTACAGGTGTGGGGTCTCCATCTCAGCCTCTCTTATCATTTGTACAGGTGTGGGGTCTCCATCTCAGCCTCTCTTATCATTCGTACAGGTGCGGGGTCTCCATCTCAGCCTCTCTTACAGGTGCGAGGTCTCCATCTCAGCCTCTTATCATTCGTACAGGTGTGGGGTCTCCATCTCAGCCTCTTATCATTCGTACAGGTGTGGGGTCTCCATCTCAGCCTCTCTTATCATTCGTACAGGTGCGGGGTCTCCATCTCAGCCTCTCTTATCATTCGTACAGGCGCGGGGTCTCCATCTCAGCCTCTCTTATCATTCGTACAGGTGCGGGGTCTCCATCTCAGCCTCTCTTATCATTCGTACAGGCGCGGGGTCTCCATCTCAGCCTCTCTTATCATTCGTACAGGTGCGGGGTCTCCATCTCAGCCTCTTATCATTCGTACCGTTGCGGGCTCTCCATCTCAGCCTCTCCTCTCTTATCATTCGTACAGGTGTGGGGTCTCCATCTCAGCCTCTCTTATCATTCGTACAGGTGCGGGGTCTCCATCTCAGCCTCGCTTATCATTCGTACAGGTGCGGGGTCTCCATATCAGCCTCTCCTCTCTTATCATTCGTACAGGTGTGGGGTCTCCATCTCAGCCTCTCCTCTCTTATCATTCGTACAGGTGTGGGGACTCCATCTCAGCCTCTCTTCTCATTCGTACAGGTGCGGGGTCTCTATCTCAGTCTCTCTTATCATTCGTACAGGTGCGGGGTCTCCATCTCAGCCTCTCTTATCATTCGTACAGGTGTGGGGTCTCCATCTCAGCCTCTTATCATTCGTACAGGTGCGGGGTCTCCATCTCAGCCTCTCCTCTCTTATCATTCGTACAGGTGTGGGGTCTCCATCACAGCCTCTCCTCTCTTATCATTCGTACAGGTGTGGGGTCTCCATCTCAGCCTCTCTTATCATTTGTACAGGTGTGGGGTCTCCATCTCAGCCTCTCTTATCATTCGTACAGGTGCGGGGTCTCCATCTCAGCCTCTCTTACAGGTGCGAGGTCTCCATCTCAGCCTCTTATCATTCGTACAGGTGTGAGGTCTCCATCTCAGCCTCTTATCATTCGTACAGGTGTGGGGTCTCCATCTCAGCCTCTCTTATCATTCGTACAGGTGCGGGGTCTCCATCTCAGCCTCTCCTCTCTTATCATTCGTACAGGTGTGGGGTCTCCATCACAGCCTCTCCTCTTTTATCATTCGTACAGGTGTGGGGTCTCCATCTCAGCCTCTCTTATCATTTGTACAGGTGTGGGGTCTCCATCTCAGCCTCTCTTATCATTCGTACAGGTGCGGGGTCTCCATCTCAGCCTCTCTTACAGGTGCGAGGTCTCCATCTCAGCCTCTTATCATTCGTACAGGTGTGGGGTCTCCATCTCAGCCTCTTATCATTCGTACAGGTGTGGGGTCTCCATCTCAGCCTCTCTTATCATTCGTACAGGTGCGGGGTCTCCATCTCAGCCTCTCTTATCATTCTTACAGGAGCGGGGTCTCCATCTCAGCCTCTCTTATCATTCGTACAGGTGCGGGGTCTCCAACTCAGCCTCTCTTATCATTCGTACAGGCGCGGGGTCTCCATCTCAGCCTCTCTTATCATTCGTACAGGTGCGGGGTCTCCATCTCAGCCTCTTATCATTCGTACAGGTGCGGGGTCTCCATCTCAGCCTCTCCTCTCTTATCATTCGTACAGGTGTGGGGTCTCCATCACAGCCTCTCCTCTCTTATCATTCGTACAGGTGTGGGGTCTCCATCTCAGCCTCTCTTATCATTTGTACAGGTGTGGGGTCTCCATCTCAGCCTCTATTATCATTCGTACAGGTGCGGGGTCTCCATCTCAGCCTCTCTTACAGGTGCAAGGTCTCCATCTCAGCCTCTTATCATTCGTACAGGTGTGGGGTCTCCATCTCAGCCTCTTATCATTCGTACAGGTGCGGGGTCTCCATCTCAGCCTCTCTTATCATTCGTACAGGTGCGGGGTCTCCATCTCAGCCTCTCTTATCATTCGTACAGGTGCGGGGTCTCCATCTCAGCCTCTCTTATCATTCGTACAGGTGCAGGGTCTCCATCTCAGCCTCTCTTATCATTCGTACAGGTGCGGGGTCTCCATCTCAGCCTCTCTTATCATTCGTACAGGTGCGGGGTCTCCATCTCAGCCTCTCTTACAGGTGCGAGGTCTCCATCTCAGGCTCTTATCATTCGTACAGGTGTGGGGTCTCCATCTCAGCCTCTCTTATCATTCGTACAGGTGCGGGGTCTCCATCTCAGCCTCTCTTACAGGTGCGAGGTCTCCATCTCAGCCTCTTATCATTCGTACAGGTGTGGGGTCTCCATCTCAGCCTCTTATCATTCGTACAGGTGTGGGGTCTCCATCTCAGCCTCTCTTATCATACGTACAGGTGCGGGGTCTCCATCTCAGCCTCTCTTATCATTCGTACAGGTGCGGGGTCTCCATCTCAGCCTCTCTTATCATTCGTACAGGTGTGGGGTCTCCATCTCAGCCTCTCTTATCATTCGTACAGGTGTGGGGTCTCCATCTCAGCCTCTTATCATTCGTACAGGTGCGGGGTCTCCATCTCAGCCTCTCCTCTCTTATCATTCGTACAGGTGTGGGGTCTCCATCACAGCCTCTCCTCTCTTATCATTCGTACAGGTGTGGGGTCTCCATCACAGCCTCTCGTCTTTTATCATTCGTACAGGTGTGGGGTCTCCATCTCAGCCTCTCTTATCATTTGTACAGGTGTGGGGTCTCCATCTCAGCCTCTCTTATCATTCGTACAGGTGCGGGGTCTCCATCTCAGCCTCTCTTACAGGTGCGAGGTCTCCATCTCAGCCTCTTATCATTCGTACAGGTGTGGGGTCTCCATCTCAGCCTCTTATCATTCGTACAGGTGTGGGGTCTCCATCTCAGCCTCTCTTATCATTCGTACAGGTGCGGGGTCTCCATCTCAGCCTCTCTTATCATTCTTACAGGAGCGGGGTCTCCATCTCAGCCTCTCTTATCATTCGTACAGGTGCGGGGTCTCCATCTCAGCCTCTCTTATCATTCGTACAGGCGCGGGGTCTCCATCTCAGCCTCTCTTATCATTCGTACAGGTGCGGGGTCTCCATCTCAGCCTCTTATCATTCGTACCGTTGCGGGCTCTCCATCTCAGCCTCTCCTCTCTTATCATTCGTACAGGTGTGGGGTCTCCATCTCAGCCTCTCCTCTCTGATCATTCGTACAGGTGTGGGGTCTCCAGATCAGCCTCCCTTATCATTCGTACAGGTGTGGGGTCTCCATCTCAGCCTCTCTTATCATTCGTACAGGTGCGGGGTCTCCATCTCAGCCTCGCTTATCATTCGTACAGGTGCGGGGTCTCCATATCAGCCTCTCCTCTCTTATCATTCGTACAGGTGTGGGGTCTCCATCTCAGCCTCTCCTCTCTTATCATTCGTACAGGTGTGGGGTCTCCATCTCAGCCTCTCTTCTCATTCGTACAGGTGCGGGGTCTCCATCTCAGTCTCTCTTATCATTCGTACAGGTGCGGGGTCTCCATCTCAGCCTCTCTTATCATTCGTACAGGTGTGGGGTCTCCATCTCAGCCTCTTATCATTCGTACAGGTGCGGGGTCTCCATCTCAGCCTCTCTTATCATTCGTACAGGTGTGGGGTCTCCATCTCAGCCTCTTATCATTCGTACAGGTGCGGGGTCTCCATCTCAGCCTCTCTTATCATTTGTACAGGTGTGGGGTCTCCATCTCAGCCTCTATTATCATTCGTACAGGTGCGGGGTCTCCATCTCAGCCTCTCTTACAGGTGCAAGGTCTCCATCTCAGCCTCTTATCATTCGTACAGGTGTGGGGTCTCCATCTCAGCCTCTTATCATTCGTACAGGTGTGGCGTCTCCATCTCAGCCTCTCTTATCATTCGTACAGGTGCGGGGTCTCCATCTCAGCCTCTCTTATCATTCGTACAGGCGCGGGGTCTCCATCTCAGCCTCTCTTATCATTCGTACAGGTGCGGGGTCTCCATCTCAGCCTCTCTTATCATTCGTACAGGCGCGGGGTCTCCATCTCAGCCTCTCTTCTCATTCGTACAGGTGCGGGGTCTCCATCTCAGTCTCTCTTATCATTCGTACAGGTGTGGGGTCTCCATCTCAGCCTCTCCTCTCTTATCATTCGTACAGGTGTGGGGTCTCCATCTCAGCCTCTCTTCTCATTCGTACAGGTGCGGGGTCTCCATCTCAGTCTCTCTTATCATTCGTACAGGTGCGGGGTCTCCATCTCAGCCTCTCTTATCATTCGTACAGGTGTGGGGTCTCCATCTCAGCCTCTTATCATTCGTACAGGTGCGGGGTCTCCATCTCAGCCTCTCCTCTCTTATCATTCGTACAGGTGTGGGGTCTACATCACAGCCTCTCCTCTCTTATCATTCGTACAGGTGTGGGGTCTCCATCTCAGCCTCTCTTATCATTTGTACAGGTGTGGGGTCTCCATCTCAGCCTCTCTTATCATTCGTACAGGTGCGGGGTCTCCATCTCAGCCTCTCTTACAGGTGCGAGGTCTCCATCTCAGCCTCTTATCATTCGTACAGGTGTGGGGTCTCCATCTCAGCCTCTTATCATTCGTACAGGTGTGGGGTCTCCATCTCAGCCTGTCTTATCATTCGTACAGGTGCGGGGTCTCCATCTCAGCCTCTCTTATCATTCGTACAGGCGCGGGGTCTCCATCTCAGCCTCTCTTATCATTCGTACAGGTGCGGGGTCTCCATCTCAGCCTCTCTTATCATTCGTACAGGCGCGGGGTCTCCATCTCAGCCTCTCTTATCATTCGTACAGGTGCGGGGTCTCCATCTCAGCCTCTCTTATCATTCGTACAGGTGCGGGGTCTCCATCTCAGCCTCTCCTCTCTTATCATTCGTACAGGTGTGGGGTCTCCATCTCAGCCTCTCCTCTCTTATCATTCGTACAGGTGTGGGGTCTCCAGATCAGCCTCCCTTATCATTCGTACAGGTGTGGGGTCTCCATCTCAGCCTCTCTTATCATTCGTACAGGTGCGGGGTCTCCATCTCAGCCTCGCTTATCATTCGTACAGGTGCGGGGTCTCCATATCAGCCTCTCCTCTCTTATCATTTGTACAGGTGTGGGGTCTCCATCTCAGCCTCTCCTCTCTTATCATTCGTACAGGTGTGGGGTCTCCATCTCAGCCTCTCTTCTCATTCGTACAGGTGCGGGGTCTCCATCTCAGTCTCTCTTATCATTCGTACAGGTGCGGGGTCTCCATCTCAGCCTCTCTTATCATTCGTACAGGTGTGGGGTCTCCATCTCAGCCTCTTATCATTCTTACAGGTGCGGGGTCTCCATCTCAGCCTCTTATCATTCGTACAGGTGTGGGGTCTCCATCTCAGCCTCTCTTATCATTCGTACAGGTGTGGGGTCTCCATCTCAGCCTCTCTTATCATTTCTGTTTAGTGATTTCTCGTCCAGTGTCAGAGAGCTACTGTAGGAGAATAGGATCTGCACTTATGTTGCCCCCACTTTTTTCCTGATGTATACACTGGTTTCTGGTTATAGTCTGGCTGGGTCCCTGCTAATCAGGGCCCCAGTCTCTCTGTTCTCTCTAAACGACTTGGTGTGCATATTAGATGCACTAGTGATTGGATACTGTGGTACCTTATGAGCCCCTTGTATATGGTACCTTAGGTACCTATGTCATTGGTACTTCACAGGCCTACCAGGGGCTGAAGCATGTATTATGCCACCCCTGGGAAGCAGACTCAATCTGACACCACAGGCCTGCTACTGTAGAGTGTGTGAGGTAGTGTTATCACTCCTCACAGAGGTATAGGTTCCTATATCTCACCATACACACACATATAAACCTATCAGCCACCCCTATGGCAGGCCCTATCAATCCTGAGGGCAGGGTGCTTGGTTTACTATGTGAGGGGGTGCCTCTGCCTGAGCAGGGCCCCTCTGCAGCTGGCAGGGTCTATTCCCTGGGGCTGTTTGTGGATGCGGTTAAACCATATACTCTAAAGTGCATTATAAACTTGCGGTAAATGCTAACTTTGGAATGACTGCACCAAAACATGTCATGTTTGGTGTCAAACAACTTGGAATCATACCCCCACACCAGTAACTGGTGTGGAAGTTTGATCCCACCCTTCTAGAGGGGATGACATGTACCCACTGTACTAAACAACAGAAATCCTATAGAGCCCTGACATCTCAAAATGGATGCCACCAGCACAGACACTGGACTGCCTTCCTGCAGCTGACTGAAACTCGTAGTGGAGGAGGCCCAACTAAAGGCATCTTGTCACAGGGAGGTGTCACCACCTTCCAGACAGGATTTAGTGTATTGGAGCTGGGTGGGTGCACTCCTAGAGTGCTTTGAAATCCTGCACTGGAGGAGCAGTAGGCTCCTCTGTGCATATGCCAGTTCAAACCGGTTCAGGGGCTACCTGCCCCTGCTCTGGCGCAAAACTGGACAAAGGGAAGTGGGTGTAACCACCCCCTCCCCTGACCCTCCTAGAGGAGTGGCCATAGAGCTAGTCCCTCCCCTATCTTCACTATAAGATAGCAAGCATTGCCTTTACAAATCAGATCACCCTGGACGACGCTCTACAAAGAAGAATCCTGGCCCTTCGACGTTCCACTACCTTTGGAAGACAGACGAATCTCCCTTGGAGTCAAGGAGTGACTCCCCTGCTTGGCAGGCACCAAAAACCTTAATCAACGGTTGCAAAATTCCCGCTCCCGCTGGAGTTCGAAGTCCCTGCTGCCCCGGAAGTAGATTTCCTGACTTCTCAATGGCCATTGTGAGTTTCCAGTGAAACTGTGGTGAGTGGACCCCACGAGTGACGAGGAACAGCAATACCTGGGGACTGTGCACTATTGTCAAGTGCAAACCCTAAACAACGTTCTACGAACTTGTGCATTGAACCATTTGTGGCCCAAGCCCCCAGCACGTCTTGCACCAAAAACTAGTGGCCTACCCCATCTCGAGTGACCGTGGGCTCCTATGAAGAATTTCCTGAAGAGGCGTCTTTGCGATCACTTTCCGGTTGGCTAGTGGGTCCCCCGAAGACTTTTCTATCAACTCAAATGGCTCCCCTGGTTGCTCCCGGCCTGCCCTCACTTACCCTTGCTGGGTGAGTCCCTCAGACCTTGCTGGTCTGCACCATCGACTTTCTTCAGTCTACACGAGACTTGCAGTTGCCAAGGCTTGTTTGCTCCAATCCGGTTGCAGACACCGCCATCAGCTGTAGACGTTGTGGGACACTCCAAATCCAGCCGCTGGTCATCATCGATCCCTCCTGGACCTCGTGAGCGAAGAGTCAAAGCACCATCGATGACCTGAAATCACCCGACATCCGTGGTCATCCATCTTCCTGGCCACCGGTCACTGGCAAGTGACTTTGAACACTGTCCCTTCAATTTTCAGGTCTTCTCCATCTTGAATCCAGGCTTGGATTCCACCGGACACTTCTTTAGACGATGCAAGCAGCAAGTCTTCTTTTGTCTCCATAGAAAACAGCGACGCGACCCGACACCAAAAGACACCTATGCACCCGGCTTCCCTGGGTGAGGTAACTCGTGCACTCTGGTGCCCAAGTGTGCGTTGGCCCTCGAGGTACTTACCTTGTAAGTGGCTTGCTTGTAGTCTTCCTCGAAGTACCCTAGAACTTTAAAAATCTAACCGCGACTTGCACCATTATAACCAATAGGGAACCTGCGGCTGTGTTCACACACTGCACGCGTCTCCCGTGAGCCTGTTACTTACCTGCTAACACTGCAGTAGTGAAGCCCCAGCGATTTCCCAGGTCCTAGGCCTTGTTATTTTGCAAGTCGACATCCTTATACCACTTTCTTAGTATATGGTCTGGTACGCCCCTAGGGCTCCAGCCATATTTGTGCTTAATTTATTGTGAAACGTTGACATTTGAATGTGTACCTGATTTCTAATCTCATAAAGAGATTAGTAGAGTGTGTCTAGTAATAAATACATATATATTTGATATATATACCTGTGTGGTGTCCTTTCATTTGGTAATTCAAGAGATCATAAGGTAAAACAAGCTGCTTTACATTCCTCTGAGACTTAGCCTGAAGGCTGCTCTCCACAGCTACCACTAGGATAGCTTTTTTTAAAAGGTTGTCTTAAACCTATCTACCATAAGAGTCGAATTGGACTGGTGCAAGGTGGCCACTATAACTAGTGACCAGCATATGCCAGGCCAACTTCTCACAGCTACGCATGGGTCAATGTACTGTTTTGTAGTATATCTGAGAGGGACTTAATTTTTACAAAAAACAGAGGGGGTTAAGGAAACTTAAGGAGGACTTTGAGAAGGCCATGCTAATACAAAGCGCACACATCCACAAACACACATCCACAAAAGAGTAAGTCCATTGCAGTTTACAAAATACACTCCAGAAATCACAACAGCTCCAATGGCTTTAAAGTAATGTAATGTAATGTAATGTAAAATAGCATTTGTACCGCGCTGCAGTCACTCCAGGGAGCATCAAGGCGCCAGATACTGATTTAGTGATGAAGGAAACAGGTAGGGAGTAGATGGAACTCACCCAACTGTTACACTAGTGCTCTAAGGCGGGAGTCCTGTAGCTTAAAAACCCAGGTTTTCAGTCCCTTTCTAAAATCTTTTTCCTTGTCTAGGGCACGAAGGTCGGGGGGAAGAGTGTTCCATGCTTTTGCCCCAAGTACTGGAAGGGATTTGCCACCTCTTGTGCTGAGCTTGAACCTAGGTACTGACAGGAGATTAGAGCTAGATGAACGGAGATTGCGAGAGGGATGGTATCTGGCGAATCTCTGCTGTAGGTATTTTGGTCCCAGAGCATGGGTGGCTCTAAAGGTGATGATCAGTATTTTAAAGAGGACTCTCTTGTTAATCGGGAGCCAATGTAGAGTGTTTAGTGCAGATGATGCAGAAGATTTCTTCGGCCATTTAAGGACTAACCTAGCTGCGGCATTCTGCACCATTTGAAGTTTATGTGTGGTGGTTTTTGTAGTACCTGCATATAGACTATTACAATAGTCTATCCGCGGCGTCACCAAAGCAACTGTTACCGTCTTCCTAGCCTCAAGAGGAAGAAGGTCGAAAAACTTCCTGAGTCCTTTAATAATGGCAAAGCAGTTACCTGCCACTTTCAAGGCTTGCTGCTTGAACGAGAGATTGCTGTCAAATGTAATCCCTAGGTTTCGTGCCGATTGGGTTGTGTTCGGTGGGATTTCTGCCTTTTCTGGCCACCAGGTTTTGGGCGTGAAGTTGTTATTTGGGCCCATTGGCACGATTTCTGTCTTGCCTGTGTTGCATTTTAGATGATTGACTTTCATCCAATCAAAGGTTGCCGTGAGGCAGTTTTTAAGTTTTTCTTCCCATTCCTGTGTGTCTTTGTCCAAAACCAATATCAATTGAGTATCGTCCGCATAGGCGACTACATCAATTCCAAATGACGATATTAGTTTAATTAAAGGGGCGGTGTAGACATTAAACAGCGTTGGGCTGAGGCTTGAGCCCTGTGGAACGCCCATCTTTATCAATTTTTCCTTGGAGCGAAATTCTCCGAGAGTAACTACTTGTCTCCTGTCACTCAGGAAGTTTTTGATCCATTCCAACACTGTGCCAGAAATGCCAGAAGTTTCAAGTCTGTTAATCAGAATGGCGTGTGACACAGTGTCGAAGGCTGCCGACAGGTCCAATAAAATCAGAACAGCCTTCTTACCCTGGTCCAGGGCCATGCGGATGGTATCTGAGGTGAACAGGAGGGCAGTTTCCGTGGAGTGTTGAGCCCTGAAACCCGATTGATTGGGATGCCAGGCTTCATTTCCTTCAAGGAATTTGGTGATCTGTTTATTTACACAGGCTTCAGTGATTTTACACAGCACAGGGAGAAGGGAAATTGGTCTTAAGTTGGATAAGGTGGTAGGGTCAGGGAGTGGCTTTTTTTGCAATGGTTTGACTGCCGCTAGCTTCCATTCAGCTGGGACAGTTGCTGTGGTCAAAGAGGAGTTCACAATGCTGTTAATCACAGGGTTAGCTACCTCCACCATCATATGTAGCAGTGCGGGAGGACATGGATCAAACGGGGAACCTGACTTAGCCGCTAAGATAGCCTTATGGGTCTCGTCCAGGCTAATGGGCAGGAAATTTTCCAGTCTGTCCCTTTCTATGTTTTTCTCATTAACCCTAACTTCAGCAGTGATGAAATCCTTGGTGAGTGCTGATACCTTGTTTTCAAAATAGTCTGCGATGGTATTGCATAATTGTTCTGAAGGCGGTATTTCTTGTTCTAATATTTTAGGTTTATTAAAACTATTGACAATTTTAAAAATAGTTTTTTGTTTGTTTCTGGCATTTTCTACTTCCGAGGTGTAAAAGTTAGTTTTGGCTTGTTTAATCAGAGCATGATATGCACTTCTGGTGGATTTGTAGTTATTCCTGTCTTCAATGCAGTAGTTAGTTCTCCATCTGCGTTCGGCTCTACGAACCTCTCCTTGTTTTATTTTTAACATGGGGTTAAACCATGGTGCTGATTGTTTTTTTGCCGTAGGTCTAGGTTTACGGCTGGTCGGGGCTGCTGTCGCTTTCAAGACTGACATCCATTTCCTGAAATTATTATTATCATCTTCAGGCTGTCCTGACCATGAAGGTTCGTGTTCTTTTGCTATATTAAGCAGTTTAGGATGTTTCATGGCGTCTTTCCATTCTAATTGACTGCTGTGTACAGTTTTCCCTGCGAGTTTATTATTTCTAAGTGTTTTAAATGGTAGTACAAATGGTATTAATGTATGATCTGTCCAGGTTAGGATTTTATGGAATTTGATTTGAATGTCTTGCAGGTTTGTTGATATGCAGTCAATCGTGTGCCCCGCCTCATGAGTGGGCTGTGTGACACATGTAGTCAGGCCCAATACGTCCATGGTATCCCTAAAGGTGTTTGCTGAGGGATCCATAGGTGAATCAAGATGGATATTGATATCTCCTAGTACAGAGAAATTAGAGAAGCGCGTAGCCAGGGGGCTCAGTGCTTCTCCTATGCTTTCTAGAAAGCTTTTACAGGGACCTGGGGGGCGATAGATTAGAGCACCAGCAAAGGTAAAAGAGTCTGTGAGTTTAAGTAAAAAACACATCCCTTCCGCGTCCTTAAGCTCTTGAAGTTTCATTTCATTTAAGTAGGCCTAAATATACTCCATCCTAGCATGGGTGGAAGTCAAACACCACTGGTGGCCAACCACTGGTACTGCAACACACTCCCAACAGAAAACAATGGTGGTGGGAGGCAGTGAATTAAACTAACACCCTTAAGAATTAATGTTGAATTCATTAAGTTCGTTCTACTTTATTGGTCTGAAAAAAACGAATTATTGATTAATTGTATTTTTTTTTTAATGTAATACACTTAATTTTCACAAAAATGATATTAAATAGTTTGAAGTTTTTTTTTTTAAACAATTAAAAGTATATACCTCAAACAAAATGCTTACATTTTAATAATGTTTCCTATAAATCAAATAAAAATGTTAATGAAGGTGGGTTCATTTTGTAAAACTTGTTTGTTTGAAGTAAATTAATATGTATAATTTATTTTATTATTTGATACACATTTAATTTGGGGAGATAATGTGCTGTAACACTTTTTGTTTTAGTTGTTCCAGATGCATTTTAACTATTTTAAATTAATTTGCATTTAAATGTTATTTTAAAATATATTTATGTTTAAAGGAAATTGAATTAGCATTTAATTTCCCTGTACTTTTCTTAAGGGGGATCTCCATCCTGGTGGTGTAAATCTCTACCAACATCATCAGGTGAAAAGTTACGTATACAAATTTACAGTCATAAATTCTTCATAGGAGGCTATACAACTTCATTTGAGGAGGTGGAGATATGTAAGTCTACGCCTAGGAGTAACTCCACTGTAAAAATGTGGATTGCAAATAAGTGGAGAGTTACAGCTAGGCATAGAAGTAGCTCCACACGTGTAGATTTACACATTTAAATTGACCTTTGTGAATCAGGCCTTGTATGTCTTTCAGTCACTTGTTATGTTGAAAAACAATAATAAAATTAAAAAAATCTCAGATTGCTAAGGTTTAGTTGGTTAAGTTGAGGTTCATGAGACATCAAATTGTGGCAGAGAGAGTGAGAGCTTAGTGTCCCTTTCAAAAGATATAATTTAAAGGACATTTTTAGGTAATTATCAACATTTTAAGGGATATGTAGAAGACTTCAAACTCATTGGACGTGGCAAAAAAAAGGTGCTATACAGAGGTTAAGGTTCGCAGAGCAGGTGAGCTGATATAAATTGGCGACTCACATGCCACTGCAATCTCGCGATTCCTCTGGCGCATTTCGAGGTGGGAAATATTTGGGTTTTCATTAACAGAGCTTCAGCCATTGCCTCTAAGGCTACCTGTTGGCGCTAGGTCACAGTGATGGTCACCCTTGTGGTGTGATGGAGTGGTTTTGTACAACTGGTAGTCTGAACTCACATATCTGAAAGTGCTTTTGTATGCATATTTTGGGGGAAATAAAATATATGCCCAAGATCGCACAATTTAAGCGGAAATCCACAATTTATTGAGATATTCTGGTTTCTTTTTGTGCAAATCAACCAATGAATGGATATCTATTTGTCTTCCCTTATTTTAAGGCTTTGTTTTTGCTTCTTGTTGCATTTTTACTGCAATTTTTGAAACGTAGCACAAACTGGATCCGAAGGTATTGAGCGCTTTACATGAGAACCAGTGACATTACTCAAGGTCACATGCATTGTTTATAGGCATGGTGTGATTAGGTGATTTGCCCAGAATCACAGGATGTTAATCTGATGCCGAGACACAAACCTGATTCCCCAGTTCCACACTCTGCAGTTCTGGCCCTAACACCACACCCTGGGTAGAGAGATGAAGGAAGGAAGAAGCCCCATGAAAGCTTGGCTCGTTAAGGGCTCGAGTTTCCAACAGGAAATTGAGCTGAGCCACAGCCAGGGTTCAGGCTCAACCCTGGCTCAAGTTTTCAGTGCCTCGCCCACCTCTATTGCACAGGCGTAATTAGAATTTTATCAAGGCCTAGTGTTTATGTCTCATTTTCTAGATTTTGTCTCTGGCTTGCACAGTGTCCCAATGTTTATTTTTCTGCCTGTCTCTCTGGAGAAAGATTTAAGTCGATTTATCGCTTACTTTATCTCTCTATATGTTCCACTGTAATTGCTATGGGTCTGTCTCCCATTGCCCATGCTTGTCTGCTACAGTTTTATGTTTCCTTCAATTCACTGGTCATTGTTTCCTGTTCTATTGTCTGTCTCTGTTTCCCCGCCTCTAAAGTCGAGATCCTTTGTTCCAATGTTTTTGTGTCTCCTCTTTAGAGTCGAGCCTGCAAGTGCATGCGCTAGTGCATGCGTCTCACTTGCGAGACACTATTGTTTACAAAAAGGGCTTGGAGCCCGCCCATTGCTTATCATTTGCTGACTGTAGCATCACTCCTCTTTGCAGCCACCTTAATTGGCCGCTGCTGGTCAAACGTCATTTCCAATCCTTTCTGTGGAGCAGGGACCAAGCACAGATGAATCAAACTTAATCAGTGCCCGTCCACTACTCCCAATGTGATGGTACTATTTTCCCCCTCTCTCACTCACCCTGCCTGCTGCTCCCTCCAAAGCGCTTTTTTTAAAGCATGAATAATCAAGCTGTGAACAATTTAATGTCCCCTCTTATAATTATATTTCCCTTGATCGCTACACTGCAGTGTAGCTGAGCTCACAGAAAGGAAACCTGTTGCTGCCATTGTCCCCAATCTACCCTATTCCTCTCCAACCTACTCTATCACATTCCACTCAACCCCACTAGACCCCACTCCACTCTACCTCAATCAACTCCAATCTACCCCACTCCACTCTACCCTACTAGACCCCACTATATTTCACTCAACTCTATCCCAATTTACCCACACCGGTCTACCCCACTCCAATACAATCAATCCCACTCCACTCTACCCCAATCTACCCCACCCCACTGTATCCTACCCTAACCTACTGCACTCTGATCAACCCCACCCCATTACAATCTATGCTACTACAACCCACTACACTCTACCGCAATCTACTCCACCCCACTCCAATCTTCCCCACTACACTGTACTCTAATATACCCCACTCCCCACTCCAATCTACCCCACTGTACCCCAATGTACCCCACTCCACTCTACCCAAATCTATTTCACACCACTCTACCCCACTCTACCCCAATCTACCCCACTCCATTCTACCCCACTCTACCCGACTCCACTCTACCACAATCTACCCTACTCCACTCTACCCCAATCTACCATCACTGCACTACTATCTACCCCACTACAATCTACCACACTCTACCCCATTCCACCCCAATCTACCCCAATCAATTCTACCCAAATCTACCTTTTTCCACTCTAGAGCAATTTACCCCACTCGACTCTACCCAATATATCCCACTCCAGTCTACCACAATCTTCCTCACTCCACTCTAATTTCACCTAACCCACCCCACTCCAACTACCCCATTCCAATTCACCCTACTCCACTCCAATCTACCCCATTCCGATTCACCCTACTCCACTCCAATGTACCCCAATCTACCCCAAACCACTCTACCCCACTGCACCCTATCTCCACCATTCCATTCTACCCCACTCCAATCTACCCCACTCAACTGTACCCTAATCTGCCTCACTCCAATCTACCCCACTCTACCCTATCCCAATCTACTACTTCACTCTACCCTAATCTACCCCACTCCACTTTACCCAACACCAATTTTGCCCCAATCAAATCTACTTCACTCACTACAATGTACCCCAATCTACACCACTCCAATCTACCTCACTCCAGCCTACCTCACTCCAGAACAATCTACTCCAATCTACCACACTCTACTCCAATTTAACCCACTCTACCCAACTCTACCCCGATCTACAACACTCTACCCCACTCTATTCTTTCCCACTCCAATCTACTCCAATAAACCCCACCCCACCCCACATCACCCCACTAACTTTTAGCCATGCTGAACAGCAGCCACATTGGTGTACAACATGGCTAAAATGCATTGTCAATACCAATAACTCTTGCATAGGTAAGACCTACTTGGTTCCTGTATTTTCCTCTCTCCGTGGTTGTGTTTCAATGTCCCAAAGGCCTTGTCTCCAAGTGTGTGAGTGATTCAATGCTTTAGTTATGATTAAGTAGATTTCTGTGCCTCTTCATGTTTTTTCTTTCCATGTCCATTACTGTTTGTCTCTGAGTTGATTTCTGTGTCTCCAGGGTCCTGTCCTATTGTCCATGTTGTAGGACGCTGGCTCTCTTTCTGGTGCACTAAAACGAAGCACACTGTGCAGAGACTCCAGTGAGACCCAGATTGGTACACGGAGACAAAAGCAGATAATACTAACGCTCTACTTGTGGTAGTGTGGGGGAGCAGTTAGGCTTATCAGAGGGCAGTGGTAAGCATGTGTTGTACTCACACAGGGAATAAATGATACACACACAAGAATAAATCTGAGACCAATTGTCAAAAATAACATCGATTTTTATATAATTTTTCAAACCAAGAACTTCATGCTATAATAATTACTTTTAAAGATATGAATTGTTCAAGTTAACAAAATAAATCATTTTTTTTGCACAGTTACACACCATTGAAGTCAATGGGAGAAAATAGAAAAATGCATATAAAATCATACAGTTGGATTTTGAGGTTCAATTTTGAGATTTAGGTAGGTAGCAAGGCCAGGTCCAATGTTCCACCAGCAGATTTTCGGGAGCATCCAGGATTCGGCCGAAAGCAGAATGCTGAGGTCGTTGGTAGCTGGTGCTCTACGAAGAAGGGGACTTAAAGGTAAGTTATAGAGTCCCACTCAAAGAAGCAGGTGCAAAGGCCTCAAGACCACAGGAGCACAGCTGGTTCGTCGGTACCCAGGCCGGGCGGGCCGGGGGCAGATCAGATACGTCAGCGGGGCAGCATGCATCGAGATGACTTCTCAGTCAGGGGCAGGCAGGATGCAGGGGTGATTCTAGGCCAGCTGGGCCACCCATGAAGTAGGCCTCCGGGGTCTCCATGTCCCTCGATGGTTGCTTGCTTCCTGGGCAGTTGGAGTCTGGAATGGACTGTTTGTCTCGGTGTAGGTCGCAGGGGGTCCAATATCACGGATATTGGTGCAGCAATTAGGTTGTGGTCTCTCCAAACTTGATGGGAGACAGATTTGACCCCGCCGGAGCTTATGTACCTCTTTGTGCTGGGATGCTGCATCAGAGTCACCAGGGAGCAGCAAGTTGGTATACCGGACTGTGCAGGTTTGGGCCTGAGGTCTGCAAGGGAGTAGTTCTTCTACCCCAGGAGTTCTCTGGCATTTAGCAAAGAGTTAGGGGTGCTCCAGGGTTCTTGAAGCTCACACAGCACCAGGACGAGACTGCCCACCACAATGAATGAGTCCGGGAAGCAGCAGGGAGAGTTTTGCGCCAAACTTCTGGAGCAGGTCTTCTGTTCTCGAGTCAGAATCTCTTCTTTGTCCGTATCTTCTTAGCGTCCATCAAGTCTGAGTTCAGGATCCAGGGATCCCACCTAAATAATAAAATAACAAGTGACAAGTAGTAGCCAATGGGCTACCTACCTTTAGGGTGTCTACACCCTCTAAGTGACCACTTCCTGTGGGAAGGGGCACTACCCTAACCCTAATTGGCTAATTTCCTCTCAAACCAAGATGGAGGGAAATGAAAAGTGGGCTCCACATTACCTGCTTCACCTTGGGGTGGTGCTTTCTGAATTGGGACCCACCTCCTAATTTAACACATGTTCCTGCCTGCCCTCCATCCACATGTGGAGCAGGACAGGGGGGTTGGCATCCTTCAATAGCTGGAGCTGCCTGTGTCGCATTTCAAAGGCGGCATCACTGTTGAGCCTTCCTGCCCTGGAAGGCCATCCTGGCCTGGGGGAGGCGTGAAGCACCTCCGCCTAGAGCAGGCTTTGTTTCTGGCCTCTAAGAGCACTGGCTCTCACCCCATGAGGTCAGAAAAATGTCTGGTGGTGGCAGGCTGGCAAAGACTAGTCAGAGACCACACCAGTGCTTGGTAGATTTTCAGGGACCCTCCAGGATGTCCCCAGTGAAGCCATCATGGAACAAGGAAACTCATGATAACAAGTATCCACTGCACTATATCCCTGCGCACTTACAATATCCAAAGAGTGCACTTAGATATTATAGGGTTGTATGTGCTCATGCATGGGACATGGGATACAGTGCACCCTGCCTTAGGGCTGTAACGCCTGCAGTAGGAATGCCTTACCTATACCTCATGCAGTATATGGGGCATGGCACACAGTGTGCCATGTCGACTTTTCGGTTTTCTCTGCACCAAGACACTCAGTCTGCAATGGCAGTTTGCATGGTCTTGGTGAGGGGTCTCTGGGGTGGAACAATTTGTGCTGCAGCCCCAGAGCACCCGCTTCAGTCCCAGTGCCCTACGTAACAGGGGTACCATCTACAAGGGACTTACGGGGGTTGCTGAAGTTGTGCCAATCGTGGTATAGTTTAAGGAAAGAGATCTGGCACTGGGAACCTGTTTGGCAGGGACCCAGTGCACTTTCAATTCGAAATCACATCATACACCAGGCAAATAGTGGGGGCTAACCATGTCAAAGAGGCACTTTCCTACACATGTTTAGTGCCATACTGTCCTGTTGCAAGTGTCCATGTGCCCAGTTGCCTGCAGCTCCCCATCCCAATGTCTGTGATTCTGTCCGAGCGTCTGTGTCTTTCAGTCTGCCTCTGTCTCTGCCTGTGTCTCTAGTGCTTAATTTGTAATATAATAAGTGCCAGGACACAAAGTTTTGCTTAGAAGCCCATGGTCGACGCTATTGAATGTCAGGATTGCTGAATCCTGCGTAGTCTTGACTCCGCCTCAGGTCTCCTTAAACCACCACCAGGCACTCCCTGTCTCTTTATCTCACTCTTGCAAGTTCTTTTCCATTGCTGATTTCTCCCTTTTTCACTGTTTCCATCTTTACCTTCCTTCTCATTTCCCCTTTTGTGTTCGTCTCTCTCTTTTGCTGGATCAAAGTTTGTTAAGGAAAATGTAAAAGTGTTGGTGGCCCCACCTGCATCCACCGGCTCAAATTAAGCACTGCATGTCTCCCATTCCCAACAATGATATCCATGCCTCCCTGCCCAAGTACCATCCTCTGTCCCTGTGTGTATTTGCAGTGTGTCCTGGAGTCCATCCCTGTCTGTCTGCCTCCCTGGTTCTGTGATTGAGTCCCATTGACACATGGTTCATGTATGTTAGGTCCCCGGCCGTTCTGCCCTGGTGTCCGTGTGTTTCTTCCTCTTATTTCCTCAGTGGTGTTTTTCTACTCAGGTGCCTTTGGTTGTGTTTGGCTGTCCTAATGGTTGTGTCTGCATGCCTTGGTGTCTTAGTCCTATTCCATTCTTCATGTCTGCCTGTTACCGTGTCTTGTCTTCCTGGTTAAATGAGTGCCCGTGTCTACATGTTAAAATGGCTGTGACTCTCTGTCCCAACGTCTAGTGCTTCTGGCCGAATGTCTGTATTCTTCCTTCTACCTCAGTGTCTGTGGCCTTGTCTCACTGTCCGGGCATCGATTTCCGTGTGTCTCCCTGTACTTTGAGTAGCAGCCTCTACCCACCTGTAGATTGTCACTTCCCCATGGCCCTCCAAGTCAGTGTAGAATGTCACTGCCCTGTACTCCATGCCTGTCCATGTCACTGTCCGAGACTGCATGCCTGTCCATGTCTGTGTAGAGTATCTCTGTCCTAGACTCCACTGCCCTCCATGTCTGTGTAGAGTGTCAACGCCCAAGGCTCCATGCCTGCCATGTCTCTCCCAGGTCCATAGATGATGTCTCACTGGCTCATGTTTTATGCTACTAAGGGCCCTAGTCACTCTGCGATGTACATCTCTTATTTTTATCCCTGTGCGTGTGTAGTGTCACTGTCCTAGACTCCATGTCCCTGTAGAATGTCACTGTCCTACGCTTCATGCCTGTGTGTCTTTCAAGGGCAGAGATTGCTTTTCACTGGCTCATGTTTCATGCCACTAATGTCCCTACTCACTCCGCCATGTCCATGTCTGTTTTTTATCCCTGTGTCCCTGTAGTGTCACTGTCCTAGACTCCATGTCCCTGAAGACTGCCACTGTCCCTGACTCCAAGTCCATGTGTCTTTCAAGGGCAGAGATTGCATCTCACTGGCTCATGTTTCATGCTATTACGTCCCTGGTCACTCTGCTATGTCCACATTGTTTTTGTCCCTGTAGTGTCACTGTCATAGACTCCATGTCCTTGTAGTATGCCACTGCCCTTGACTCCATGCCTGTGTGTCTTTCAAGGGCAGAGGTTGCATCTCACTGGCTCGTGTTTCATGCTGCTGAGGTCCCTCCTCTCACCGCCATGTCCTTCTTTGTTTTTTTATCACTGTGTCCCTGTAGTGTCACTGTCCTAGACTCCGTGCCACTGTCCTTGACTTCAAGTCAGTGTATCTTTCAAGGGCAGAGGTTGCATTTCACTGGCTCATGTTTCATGCTGCTGAGGTCCCTCCTCTCACCGCCATGTCCCTCTCTGTGTTTTTTTTTATCGCTGTGTCCCTGTAGTGTCACTGTCCTAGACCACATGTCCCTGTAGAGTGCTACTGTCCTTGACGCCATGCCTGTGGGACTTTCAAGGGCAGAGATTGCATTTCACTGGCTCATGTTTCATGCCACTAATGTCCATAGTCACTTTGCCATGTCCATGTCTGTCTGTTTTCTATCCCTGTATCCTTGTACTGTCACTGTCCTAGACTCCATATCCCTGAAGAGTGCCACTGTCCTTGACTCCATGCCTGTGTGTCTTTCAAGGGCAGAGGTTGCATGTCACTGGCTCATATTTCATGCAACTAATGTCTCTTGTCATGTCCATGTCTGTTTTTTATCCCTAGGTCCCTGTAGTATCACTGTCCTAGACTCCATATTCCTGAAGAGTGCCACTGTCCTTGACTCCAAGTCGGTGTGTCTTTCAGGGCACAGATTGCATCTCACTGGCTCATGTTTCAAGCTACTTCGTCCCTAGTCACTCTGCTATGTCCATATATTTTTTATCCCTATGTCCCTGTAGTGTCAATGTCATAGACTCCATGTCGCTGTAGTGTCAATGCCATAGACTCCATGTCGCTGTAGTGTGCCACTGTCCTTGACAACATGCCTGTGTGTCTTTCATGGGCAGAGGTTGCATCTCGCTGGCTCGTGTTTCATGCTGCGAATGTCCCTCGTCGCTCCGCCATGTCCATATCTTTTTAGCCCTGGGTCTGTGATAGCTTCTTCTTCCTCCATGGGTCTCCCTCGAGCAGTGTTTGCTTCTCCATGACCCAGTGGCAGCGTTGCCTTATCTCTGTCTACCTCAGAACAGAACTGGAAGATGCCAACGCTAATTGAAAACGCCTATATATGGGTAATATATTTTTCAACTTTTTAAAACTAATTTCCGCTTCAATTTTGCAAAAACTGTAGTAATATTTTGAATCTATACAACTCTGTAATTTCTTATTACAGTCAGATGATGGCGCACGTTAACACAAGGACAATGCGCAGCCAATCTGTTTCTTACCTCACACATGACAGCAGACACTACCCATGCAGACCACATTTGGAACACCTCAACTTTTACCCCACTAGTGCCATAGAGTGGCATTCTACCTGTCCACAAATCCATTTCAGCACCTCGCGAGGGGTGTGAAGCACCATATAATCAAGATCACGGGAATTAAGCGGCAGAGGAGGACCAAATTATGCAATAGAGTTGACTAAATTATGCAGCAAGAAAAGCCAAATTATGTGGCATCTTTTATGATGGTATCTCTTCATTATATTGTGATTTTTACAGCGTACCACTGTCCAGTCGCAGCCGGTATGACTTGCAGGTGGGGGGCTGGGGGAGGCGACGACGGGGTCACTGGGGTACTAATTAAAAAAAATAACACTTAAGTTAACTTACCTTTGCGTTTGCCTGCCCATCCCGCGTTGTCCGTCTGAACAGGAAGCAGCCACAGGCAGCCTCCCTCCCCTCTTCTAAGCCAATCACAACGCTGCAATGGCAGCGTTGTGATTGGCTGGGACGCTGACCTCACATGCGTCTATGGGGAGGCCATTTTCTCTATGTAGGCTGCATGCAGCCTACATATGGAAAATGCAGAGTGCATATGAGTGGTTTGGTCGGCCCTAGGACCGACCAAACAGTCAGCACCCACAACAGTGGGCAAGACACTCCTCCTCTGCCTTAGGCAGGACCGCCCACCTGCCCGCCCCCAACCAGGCATACCCTTCTGCTTTCTCGCAGTGCGAGAAGCAGAAACATAAAATGGTATTTAAAATACCATTTTATGTTTCTGCTTATTGCACTGCGAGAAAGCAGTGGGGTGACGCTCCTCCGCCCACATGGAGGAGCCGCCCCTGCCACTGTCCGAGCAAAGGTGTCCCCTCAATAGTACCAGTTTATCACACACATACAGCAATAAATAACACAAAGTTGCCCAATGAATCTTAAAGGGCCTTCCCTCACGTTTTTAGTAACTTTTGATCCATTTGAGCTAGAAATATTTTTTTTTTAAACTGCAAATTATGTAGCAGATGATGGGTTATGTGTCAAATTTGGCAAACATAATAATGTGAAAAATGCTGCAGCTTCAAAATTGCATAATTCCAGTGGTACAACATATAACTACAATTACATTACATTATCATAAAACTGGTCATGAATTTATAGGGCTTATCATTGGCAAGACATGCTTTGTGCTCATGCGTGCACGGGGTAAAATTGCTGCACTGTAGTGTCATAGCCGCCGGCCGCCCTGCCATTCTTCATTGAGCTCAGCTACCGCAAGCAGTGTCCTGTTGCTCAGATTAATATGCGGGGCAGACCTGAGGAGCGGAGGCATGCTGTTAATTTACATTTAATGCAATATATTGACTGACAACATTAGCTTTATTTATACGCCGACAGCCGGTAGCCCAGGATGAAATGGCAATTCCAGTAATTAGAATGTTAGAACTTTCAGAGCGAATGCGTCATTGCCAACGTGATCCCCCGGCAACGACCATGCTTCGGAACTGTGCCCCGTGCTTGAGCGAATCTGCTTAAAAGAATCGGGGAGCTGGACAGGCAAACAGGAGTTTTCCGACCGCGGTCCATTCTTTTTATCGTCGCCGTTAATTGAATTTAATCTTGAAGTCGTCCGCTGGGTAATGAGCTGGTGTGATTTTTTTTGTTGTTGCATTTTTTTGTATAGCGTGAACTCCACCTGAAGGAATTGGAGCTTTACATGAGCACCCGTTACATTGCACAAGGACACATTTGTTTTTGTTTGGTATTTAGGCACAGACAGAGTGAGTTGATCAGAATCACATTGAGCGGACACCGAGACTCAAACCTGGTCCCTAGTTCCAAAGTCGGTGGCTCTGGCCGTTACCGCACATTCTTTTTCCCTTCAAAATGACCCCAACCCAATACATCCAACATGAATGGCTGACAGCCAATCAGTTCATCTACACATGCCTTCTTTGCCATATGTCAGAATACAGTATAGAGAAATATGGTCTTATTATTGTGTACACAAATATCATGCCATTGGGTGTAGATTTTCTAATATTAGCTTCAATATGGCAACATTTTTCTACATGGTACTTAGAATTCAGAATTTATTTCCGAAGATATTCTTCCTATGACATATCAGTACTACACATCCTATATTTGCCAAAACTTGTCACCACAATATGAAGCATGGTGATCAACAGTAAAACTTTTTAAATAAAAAATTGGATGTAATATTACTTGCCCCCAGTTATCTTCAAATTAGCCAGGATGTTCTGGTCTCAAAACGTTGATCCATTTCAACATATGGATTTAAAATGGCTCCCGTGGTAGCGTGCAGTTTAGAGGTGGAGGTATGAAGGGGGATCTGTGCATATTCATCCCACTCTATGAAGTAAGAAACATATGGGCACAGCTTCAGTCAAAACCGTACGAAGGACTTTATTGAAAAAATGAAACTTTTCTAGTTATCCGTGGGCAGCCCGGATCAATGAAATTGTTAATATTAAAAAGATTGGCCTATATTAACAGGAAGAACATTGACAGGCTGAAAAAGATGCATAACGACTGTCTAAGATTACAGATTACTCAAAACAGCCTGTAATTCGGGCTAGTCTATGAAGCGTGTACATTGTTGGGTAGGTTTAAATTAATTCTATGGACGCTTCTGGTGCACATACGTTCCAGTGTGTGCATGTGTCTGTTAAATATTGAAAAAAGATCCTGTGCTCGGTGATGAGTTTGCAAAATTTCCTGCTGATTTATCAAACAACAGCAAATTCCATTTTCTATGTAAGGGGCAACTTATTTATACTGTAGGGTTGATCTACTCACTAAGTCTAAATAAAGTTTCTGAAGAACTTTGCGACCAGAACTTTACAGTGCGTTACTCAGAACATTACACTATTCTAAAAAAAGAACATTGAAATAACCCAAAAAACATCAATTTGAAAGGGGTCTAGCAGGAATGATGCAAAACCTAAAAGCACTCATATGTCCCAAGTATGGTGATCAACACATATTCTGTTAAATGGTGCAAAAGGTATTAGCAAAACAACAGAAACATTTTTAGTACTCTAACCACTTCAACAAGAGAGAGGCTATAATTTACGCACAAATTCACTGAAACAAACCTCTGAATCTAGTATTTTTGTTAATTACTACAGACACAAACAAGTATAGGTCAAACAACTAATACGTCCTTAAAATTTCATTTGAAAGTTGTTATGTCTACAGTTTGATCCAACACAAAAGCCCTGAAAATCCCTCACCTAGCTTTAGTTAACCAGCCATAATGTGTCTGTGCTGTTCTGAGGATCTAACACATGACATGGCGGGTTCCATCAATCATGACATCATGTCATGACTGATTTAGCATTACCTTATATGCAACAAAAGTGGACTTAATCATACGATGAACTGGTGACAGCAATTCCATAATGTAGTACATTTAATTGGGGACAAAATGACAGCACACATTAATGTGCTCTGTTTTGTCATCTACAAAATAGCATAGAAAAAAAGGTATTTCATTGTTTTAAGTTAAACTCATTAAAAAAATTATGAGGGGGCTAAAGCAGTTAAGCAGTCCTAACAATCATAGTTAAAGATAATATCATCAATTACAGCAAAGCACAAAGAAAGGCAGGTTTCTAAATGTCAGTGTTTGCTATTCCATGCTCTTAATAACATCATAAGAGAATTGAGTTCTTAATATCTAAGGATATGGACATTACTATAGGAGCACAATTTTTGTTGCTGGCCCAAACACGCACCAAGATCATAGAAAGGGTACCAATGACTAAAAAGACTTGCAATATCGCGTTCTAATTTTTTTCTCCCGGCAGACGACCAGCTGGGAGTTTTGTCCCCCCCTCTTGGTATCTGCCATTGGCGATATCTTCTTCGAGTTAATTGCGAAAGTCAAGCTCCAGGGTCACACGTCGCACAGAATGACAGCGTGTGTCAGTAACAAAAGTTGCGTTGTCAATCCCTGTAATTAGAGAATTCTGGAATACAGATGTATTTGTCGTAATTGTAAGCACACACATTATCGGAACATATTGTATACGTCAAGGATCCACCCTTCTTCCTGACCCAAAACACATTTACTTACATGCCTCTTGTTTTAAGTCTGTCTTACACAATTGTATGCACTCTGTCTAAATGCTTTTACAGATATATTTTCACATTTTTAAAAAACGTTTTTATTGTGTGAATCATGGATAAAAAAGTAATGATTATAACAGAATTAATTCTTCAACCAGTTACAGTAATTAAGATTCGCTGATTAAAAAACACATTTCATTAATGCATTATTACAACACTGAATTGCTACACCGTTATGGTTTGTAAAAGAAAAGCAATCATTCAAGACAATCCTTGAGGAATGGAAAACAAATTATCAAACTATATTTAAAGCCTTATTTCTTTGCAAATTTATCTCACTATTATTTTCATTTGTGAAACGGCTTCCTCCAGATGCCTTATGCATCTATGTAGCAAGAGGCCAAGAGACCTATTTATAGGAAAAAATTGTTTTCTTTTAATCATAAAAGTAAGCTGTAAAATTCTTCTAAGTGGGAGTGCTTTGCACAATACTAACATTTATATATGAGAGAAAGAAATGGATGCCTTGCTAAATGTCTAAATGAGAGAATTAGAATCTAAAGTTGAATAAATAATTTCTAAAAACGAAAACAATAACTGATAAGCCCGAAGATTTATTAAGGCCATGTATCAGATAAATTGCAGGAAAGTGTGTCACGGATGCTGCGCATCGTGGACCCCATAATGTGTTGTGCCGCTGGAGGCTTTGTCACGACACATATGATAAGTCAGTTCATAAAGTGATGTTCATGTGCATGTTCAGAAAACACAAAGTGCTCTAAGTAACTGCTGTAGCAGCATATTAAGAGATTTCGGGTCCCCCTCCCTTGCATGGGTGGCGGGGGGTGTCGCGGAGTGAAGTGTATTGACGCGCAGACGCGCGCCGTCTGACTGAAAGCTGACAGCCAGTTTTGATTGAGGAGTATTAAAGGACAATCCATTTTTATTCTGTCTTCTTGACAACATTATCAATGCGTAGAGTCTGGGTAGAAAAAAAAATAATAACCTCAAATGAATAAATTTTGTTTTAATCAGGGGTTTGGGAAATGAGGTGGTCTCTCTGTATATAAAAAAAGCCTTTGTCTTCCAAACATGGACATATTTCTCCAGCAGTGTTAAATCTATTAAGATATGCTGCTTGCACCGTGGCCAGTTTTGTCAAATCCACAGAGTTTCGTTTCCATTTTTTTATTATTCCGGTGGGATGGCGGGCCACCAGTTCCTCTCTCTACCCCTTTTTGTACGATTTTCATATTGTATGGTTTCTCTTTCTCTTGCCTCACATATTTTCCATTCTTTTCATTTATCTTATTCTCTTCTCTGAGACAGATTTTTCTTGCCTCTGCTCTCTTACATTGTGTGGGGTGGTTGAATACGGCTTTACCCCCTCACATCTGTTAGCTCAAATGCCAGGAGGGGGGCAAAGATGTAAAAAGGACACAGAAAGAGCTTTTGGGGAGGGGGGCAAGACAGAGGGGATGGGAAATGAACCTTAGGAATGAAGTGGGTTTCACCTAAATGCCAGCATCTATAACTTGATGGACAATGGACAGTATATAGAAGGCCAGTTGGCGCCCTGTGCCATTTTTGCTATTCGATATATAGCGCGAGTCTGCAGGAAGAGTGTGAGAGAGGGAAGGTAGAGTCGGTACTTAAGTCTTTACTTCCATGGATGACTTCATCAAACGATTTAGCCCATAGGCAACGAGCTGTATTGGATGATTTGAACAGTACGATCAAAATGTATGGAATAAAATATAGCCTCCATCAGCAAAAAATGAATTTCTATTCACCCCTATGGTAGGAAATGCTGGGGGTAAAATGATAAATCAGCAGCAGTTTTCATTCCCAACCAATTGGAATCCCTGAGACAGAAGATGTGGACCTTAAAACACCTCCTTAAAGGTTGGTCTTCAGGTCCACATGACCCGGCAGACAGGCACCTACTATTCTCACGCCTCACAGTACCTAACCCGCTGGCGTTTTTCTCCCAGCTTACTCCATACCATTGGTGCCAAAGTTGTTCTCCAAACCTTTTTGCAGCTCCATTTCAGAGAGGTTCTTCTGAAAGGCTTCTTACACTTCACAAAAGTTAATATTTCCCGAACAGAGATTTTCCTTGATTATTAGAGATTACAAGTTTAAAATCATTACTTTAATTTTCATTGCTGGTTGAGCCCACAAACGACTAGATTGAAAAGCGGGGTCAGGTTTACTCTCCGGTCAGTAAGTCAATTGAAAAAAGAACCTGAATTATGACACATTCTAGTTATTCAATTGTAATTTGTAAAGTGGGACACTCTCCAGAAAATACTTGATGAAATCCAAAGATACAGGAAAATACCTCGTCAAACCCCACTCTCAGTGCAGCAAAATAGGTCTAAGATCAGTTCTGGGACCCAGCAGACCACTAAACTAAAACAACCAACAGAAGGGGACACACATTACTGTAGAACAGCCTTCTGCCTTCTCTTTGTTAGGGTCTACAAAAACTCAAGCTGGAGGGTGTTGGGGTACTGACCGGATCACTACACCTCACTTCCTGCTCTGTCCACCATGCCAGAATGGTGGTGCACCCCCTCGACCACTGTCCCTCAAGGATACAGGAGGGGATGACCTGCATAGAGCTCTGGTAAGACATGGTATGAATGTTGTTTAAAAGTCTGTATGTAGACATTGATAAAAGACTTTATTGAATGTGTGTGTCTGTAGTCTAACTAAAAACACTTCTGTTATAGTTCGGATTCTTGTTTTAGGATTGGATCTTTTGCCCGCGACTTGCTGTGGGCAGTGCTCTAGAAAGACAGCTTGATGTCTGGTTGGGCGACCAGAGTCCACATTCTCTTGACCCTCTTCAAGACAAGCCTCTAGCGTTACCGCCATCTTGATGATGTTGGCCTTGCTGGTTCAGGTTGATAAAGCTACTTCAGCTGAGCAAGGTCGCTGAATGCGATAGCGGCTAACATCCATTCAACACCGAAGATGGCGATGTAAGTGGCTAGCAACGATTTAGCCTGATCAACAACGGCCTACTGGCGAGGTTGCGCATCGGGTAACAAATGCTGAATTGGTACCAGTGTATGGACTGTATGTGCTCTGTTTTTAATGAAGAGGGATCTCCCCTTTCTCTGACCTCCGCAAGTGAGTTTCACATTCACGTTTATCTACCACTCACCCTCCAAACAGTTAGGAGGTATCCATCTTTGCTTATTTACTTGGTTGGGCCTCTTTCTTTTTTCCCTTGCCAATTTGCCTCTCTCGCTCTATCTTTTCTGGTCTGCTACCGATTTGTTTTTCTTTTTTTTCTTCAGAGTTTTATATAGCATGAACTTGACCCGAAGGTATCAGAGCGCTTTACATGAGCCCCAGTTACGTTACACATGGGCGCATTCATTTTTGTTAGGCACGGGGAGATTAAGTGATTTGCCCAGAATCACAGGATGTTGAGCGTCGTTGCCGAGACCCGAACCCGGTTCCCAGATTTGAGATCGACAGTCCTAGCCCGTTAGGCCACATCCTCTCCCCAACTTTCACTCTTTCATTCTCTCACACCACGTGTTCATATCTCAATAGCTTAGTATGCTCCAAGCCCATGGTTGTTATCTTTATGAAGAATGCTGAATAGCAGATCTGTAGATTGAATATGTCCCCTCGAAATTTATTAAAATAAAGACCTTTGTTTAAGCAAAAAAGAATGTACATTCTGTTTTGTGCCCCATCTGTAGGAACAAGTGTAATGAATCTCAATGCTTAGTAGCACCAAGGTTACCATTTATTTCCCAGTGGAATCAATGTCATTGGTTTACAGCTTCCATTCCAGGGGCAGCTCAGGAGATCTCTCTACGCAAGATGGCTGTCAGGGCTCTCATTTCAGCCGCCCTCCGTCCCTCCAGGGACAGTTAAGATGTCCCCCTCTCTCCTCTTTACACTCAATGGCAGCTTTATCTCTGTTACTCAAACTCGAGAAAAGAAGAAGTCATTGCTGTCAACGCTGCGGCTTGTGCGACAAGTCCTTGATGGGGCGACGCGCCTTGTCCCCCATTCTTGCCGCTGTCACTGCCCTGAATCGAGACAAAAAATCTGATGAAACCCCCCAACAATGGGCAATCTAGCAATAACTGCGAGGTCAGCTCGTGCTCGCAGCGCTGCACCCCGCGCGCATAAAGGGCGCATCAGCTGCTTGGCAGCCGCCATTGTGCCGCGCAAAGTGGGCCTGCTAGGCAACGCCGGGGAGCTCGCTAGGCCAGGCCACACTGGAGTGAAAGCCAAGGTCAGCTGAGGTCGGCCTAGTCAATAGACCTGGCGGGGTGACTTGGTGTCAGCCCAGGTCCGCCTAGTCAATAGGCCTGACAGCCAAATCAGTGTCAGCTAAGGTCAACCTAGTCAATAGCGTCGCCAAGGGGGCACAGTGAGCCAGAGGAGGACAGTGGAGCCACCTTATTGCGCTAGTTGGACCATCTCATTACATTTCGAGGAACCATGGGGAGGCGGGTGCGGTTTTGTTGAACTGTCCCTATTTTTTCCAAGCAAGTTATATATTCCGCCATTTTGACAACCCAGATGGGTCAGTGAGCTGCTCCGCCAGCTACTGCTAATTCAGGAGGATAACGAAGAATTCATTAATTTCTTGGAGTCTGACAAAAGCTTTTATTGCAGGCTCTATGCTCTCTGTACAGCCAAGCACCTCTTGACTACACGTAGGGTTCTGTCCCCTGTGAAAAGGGGGTCTTTTTTCCTCAATCCGCCAGGGCTTGGGAACTTGAAGGGAAAAATTGCACAACGTTGTAGGCAAATCCCGGGCTTCTTTCCTGGAGAGAAAATGACCATTCCTTTCTAAGGCGCGAAACCACCGCATGTTTAGTGCAGAAACCTAAAGTTAGGTTGGAGGGACTTATAAAATGTGCTTGGGAGCAGCCGCAAAGATTCGCCACCAGCAGGCACAGCGTCGTTTGACAACACGCTTTAACAAATCCTGTTCACATATCATTGACTAATTACTCCTATGCATGGGAAATAAATGCACATTTATTTAGGTTCTCTCCAAAAATAGAGCTTCTGACCAAAGTTTACATTCTTTTGTTTGTTTTCAAGAGTCGTTTTCATGGCTGCATGTGTCATTTCTAGAAAGTCGTTATTTTACAGTTCGCAAGTTTCCATAAAAGAAGTATTTTTTTTTTTTTAGTATGTTGTCTGTGATGACGTTCTTTCAGTGTGTTCTTGTTTTCCTTCGAGTCCTTTCTAAGTGTTCTTTGCAGTTCTTTGTTTTGGTGTTAGTATTTCTTTTAAATTGTGCTTTGAGTGTTTCAGTTGTCCCTATTTTTGGGGGGTTTTTAATATTTTTTCCTACAAAGATGTTCTTTCCGTAGTTTTATTTTTTCAATCTACAAAACTGTTCTGTGCATGATTGTAGTGTTTTTACTCTGAAGCAATTGTTTAATCGTTTGCAAATTTTACTTTGAGGAATTCGTTTTTTGAGCAGTTTTACGTTTTTTGTCAATGCACTCGGATTATACGTGTTGGGGTGTTTTGCTTCTACAAACCCTTCTATATATTCTCTTTCTGTGGAGTTCTTGTAGGTATTAATAAATATTCTTTCTCTTGACTATTTGTATTGTTTTCAAGTTTTACGCCCAAGTCAGTCTTTGTGTGTTGTAAATGTTCTGTTTGTGATGTGGTTTGTTGACTGTTGTAAGTTTCCCTTCTATTCATCCTCTTTAATGAACTTTCTCTGGGGTTCTTCCTTAAATTCTCCATTCCATATCTTTTTTTAGATGTTTGTAAATGTGTTTTACACGAAGTTTACCTTTCTTTATCTTTGAATTTTATTTTATGAAGCTACTCTGTGTGGTCATTTCTCTTTTTACAATGAGTCATTGTCTGTTAGTTCTCCCTTGGGCTGGCCTTTCAGTGGACGGGGTAGAATGGACGGTGTATTTATTGTAAATGGTGTTTTGAATATTTTACACAGATCTGGGGAGCACATTGCAATCTTATTAAGCCCCAAGTTGATCAGGCGTAATGGACACTCGTTCAGTGGAATCAACGCCCCTGAAAAATCATTTTCCCCAAGGAAATGTAGTTCTCAATTAGAAACTTGAAGGAAGGCAGCAAACGCCCATGGGCTGAGTACTGAACTATTGTACAAAACTGTTAAAGGAATTAATGAAACAAGACTGTCAGTCTGAAAATTACTTCAGTAAGTTTGGATGTTAGGAGATTGACCGAAAATGTAAACTTTTTTTTATTTTAAATAGAACCGAACATGTTTCCTTGAAAACACCTCTGCTCTTCAACTTAAGACAATATCCCTTTCAAGCGTCGTTTTGATATATATATATATATATTATTGTGTAGCACGTCGCTGTAGAGCGTATGTCCCCTGGAATACAATGATTCTATGGTGTTTTTTTATTGGCAAGTTTTATGTTTTTTGTTCGTGCTGGAGAGCACAAGGGTACCAAGGTAATCACAACGCAAAGCCGCAAGAAACATTATTTTGCACAGGGCACTAGGCAAGTACAGGCCTTCACATTAAAGAAAAGTTACAAATGTAATACGTTAAAGAGCCTTTATTTTAAAAGAGCCACTGGCGCACAGATATCCATTTTTTCTAAGTTACACACATAAAAAACTTAAATAAAAGTATATTTTTCCATGTCTATATTAATTTCTGAAAACGGAAACTATATAAAGCACGTTTCAGCTTTGACTAGTTCTCCTTCCTGTCAGTTATAAGTGCCGGGCTAATAGTTATTTAACTTGATAGCATGGGAGTTATGAAATCATATTTGTTAGTAGTGTATAAACAGCTGCACATTTTCTAACGTGCTGATATGCAATCTTTTCAGAAAAGTATATTGCTGCGTGTAATTGTAGCTCTGAGAATCTGCAGTTATCCGAGCCTAGCACAATATATGTGAAAAATACTCGCTAATAATTACGTTTTTTTTGTTTAAACAAAAATAAATAAATGAGGATACAGAGACGTGAAGCGCATAAATTAATAAATATGGCTAAATGCATATGGAAAGAGTAAAAAAGAAATACCCTAAAACCAATCCCTCGATTTAATTGGTGTGGTGATGTCATGGGGCTGCATGCCACACAGGCCGCTTCAGGGCACTAAGAGGCAATTAGGGAAGATGTATAGAAGGAGGCTGACAGCAGTAAAACTAAGAAGACAACTATTATTTGGACACTATAGATACATTGTATAGTTTTTTCCTCACTTCAAAGCCCAATTTGTATTGCTCAGTGTATACAGCAAGGATAATCTTTATAGGGTCTTCGTTTACAATTTTGGAATCATCGCTGTGGCGACAATGAAGAGGCCCGGTCTGCATTTTCTGACACTAATCACCAAGACTAGGACCAGAATTCCGATCTTATAGGGTTATGGCATCCAAAAAGGAGGACACGAGTTCTGATATGACCATAGTAAAAAAAAATATATATATATATATATATATCAGCCAAGTAATTAAAACAACTATAGATGTGATGCAAGTTTTCCTAAAAGTCAGGAAAGGGGGATAACAAAAATATAGATTTTCTAAAAAGGTATCTGTGCTAGTCTTTTTTGGATTTTGGAAATAAAATTAAAAACAACTTATAAAGCGCACAAATACCCGAAGGCGTCAAGGCGCTAAGCCCAAACCCAAACATGAGAAGTGATACAGTTAACCCAAACGGCCTAAACAAAATCAAAAGCATAAAGAGCGGTTTTAACGCTTCTCTTAAACAGCTTATGATTGTCAATGATGTAATGTGGCGAGGGAAGGTGTTTCAAGGCTAGCTGTGGCATAAGAAAAGGTTCTGCCATCGCATCTTGCGCGGTGAATTCTGGGCACAACTGTGTTTCTCACGGAAGAGCATAGACTCCGTCACAATAGCACGGTCATTTGGTCAATTTCACAGACTTACATATAATAGGAAAAATAGATTTACTCTTTCAGAACGTTTTTGTTCCTCCACTGGGAAAATATTTTCCTGTGGAGAAAGTCCTACGCCAGATCGCCTCCAAGCCCTTAATACTGGTTTACTACTGCCCCTGCCAGGAGTAAATTTCTGACTGTCCTGGGTGGGAATATGCATGTCAAACGTTTGTGAATGCCCAGAAACTCTAAAGTTTGTGGCTGCCCACCTACTGAAGCAGGGAACCCCATCATACGACACCCCAACCCATGCCTCAGGGTAAGGGCACACTCACATACAATTAATGTGTAATATTACATGTGAGCCAATCCATTAACGTGTGTAAATTCACATTCCCTTAACGCCATACATGAGTTTACTCTCATAAATGGATGTGTTTGTACAATTAATTGCAGATTAGAGACCCAATCAATAAATCAATCAGTGGTTTGTAGAGCGCGCTACTCACCCGTGAGGGTCTCAAGGCACTGGGGGGGGGAGGGGGAGAACAGCTCTGGGTCAGTTGAAGAGTGGGAAAGACATGATTAGTAGTTTGAATGCAGTTTCAATTATTAACTAACTATTAGTATGACTGAGTGAGGTGAGCACCTGCTGTTGACAGTTATGTATGGAATTAAATTCACAGATTTGAATGGTGGCATGGTCGACTCTGGCTTTCATCTAGCCTAAGTTGCTAAAATGAGTACCATGGAGTGAAAATGAGTGCCATAAATAGAGTAGTAGTGAAACGGCCAGTGGCATAACAAAAGTTGTGGCCCCCCTCTGCAGAGTACATGGGGGGTGCCCCATGCTCAGGACCCAGTCAGAAGCTCTCAGGCCAGGGGCCTGTGCATGGTGCTGGACGGGTCCCTGGAGCTTGGGGCCCCCCGCACCACAGGGGTGTGGGGGCTAATGTTAGGCCACCGGGCATGACTTAGATAATATGTACCCAAAGGGGGGGGGGACATGCAACAAGAAAGGAGCAGGCCATGGAAAAACTCCCTACGACCAGGCAATGACTTCATACCTGACATGTGAGTGGGGAGAGGATGTAGCCTTAAGGCTAGAGCGGTCGACCTCGAAGCTGAGGAACCGGGTTTGAGTCTCGGCAACGACGCTCAACATCCTGTGATTCTGGGCAAATCACTTAATCTGCCTGTGTCTACCAAAAATGAATGTGTCCTTCTGTAACGAAATTGGTGCTCATGTAAAGCGCTCTGATACCAGATAGCTTCGGGTCTAGTTTGTGCTATATAAAACTCTAAAAAAAAAAAAAAAAAAAAGGAAGGAGGCCTAGCAGGCGGGTTTTTTCTAAGATATGAATATTTCTCAAGCATTGTTCTGCCGGGTTATCATCGTAGGGTCCCTGGTCGGAGTAGATTCTGGGTGGGACTAGCCCGAGGGCAATCAGGCAGTGTCCGGTGTGACTGGTCAGTGTGTGGCCCTTTCTTTGGCTGTTTGTGGGCCTGTTTTATGGTCTAGTGGGACCGGTTTTCCCTGTTATTACCACAAATATTGCCTAAAGCAAGCACACATGCATGCCGGTGCCAATATCTTTGTCAACCACATAAATACCATGTCTTCACAAGTCCAAAATTGCCCTGATTTCCAACTGTGGGCCTGTTTTCCCGCCTTTTGATTCACAAATGGGGGTCACTTTTATTTTGGTGCCCGGGCCTGTTTTCTGGTCCAGTCCGACCCAGGTAGAAATGTGCCTCACACTGAGTATATTAAACCCACTCCTAGTGCCTCTTATTACAAACCAGAAGTAGGCGCTGATGCAGTAACTTTTACACTCTACAACCAAACTATAGCAGAGACTCGGAATTCAGCAATTCTGTCGCCGCACCATTTAAGGCATGAATATGGATTTAAGGCACTTGTCACATTATCCACCATCTGCTGCATAACTTGCAGACCTCAACGGAAAACATTTTTGTTTATTTTGCACACTGGTCTTAATTTAGTATTTTTTTTTAAAGCCTCTCTCATGGCGCCGTGCAGTGCCAGACTCTTTGCAAAGGTCGGGCCCTCTTTCAGTTCCTGACTGCTCTTCTCAGCTGTTAAAGGGATACTGATTAGGTGAACATTTGTCTAGAAAGTTTCGAGGTTTCTTAAAATGATAGAATAGCAAATAATAAGGCCTCAGAATGTTAAGCCACATAATTAGTTTCTTCCTGCCGTATAATTTAGCTCTTCCACATAATGTGATCCTCCATTGGCTGCAACGTGCACTGACTCCTGTCTCATGCGTCATGTAAAAAAAGAAAGGTGCCCAGAAAGGGGGAATGAAGGATGTGACCTTGCCTCGAGTCTCGCCTTCAGGGCAGAAGTGGGCGTGGCTGACACCTAAGGGTCACATTCACCACTCTACTTCCGGTCTAGCATATATGGGAAGGCACAGCTCTCCCAGAAATTGTCCAAGAGGCTTGTTTACTATTCTACTTACACACCCGGAACATTCTAGGGGAAAATTAACATTATGCAAGTCTGTTTTTTTAATTAACGGCTTTAAAGAAGTTTGGAATTGTGGAAACTGTGACCAGAGGCGCCTCTCAGGGCAAAAAAGTCGAAACACACAATGCATCCAAGTCTTCTGGGACAGATATAATGACGAGACAAGTGCCTGAGGTGTGCGTAAAAGCCTTCTACCCTGTGATTCGATTAATCACAAAAGTCAGGTTAAAGGGTGACGTGATTGCATCACAACCTGCGCATGCGCAGTTCCCACGGAACAGTACAGTCCCTTGAATTTAGTGTCCGAGTGGTGAGCGCAGTGGAGAAAAATATTGTATTTCCCGTGGCTCTGGTTTAAAAAAACTAGAGAATGAACTACCCTAGCCCTTTTTAGGAAGTGAAATATATAATTGAGATGTAGGGAGGGGGAGGGGGGGCACAATCCTGGGCCTTGGTACCATTGATAGCTACGCCCCTGTGTATTGGCAGCAAAAAATCAGATGAACACAGCGATATAGGCGGTGTATTTTTTCACTCCGCTGTGAAGCCTGTAAACGGGAAGCGTCTCGAATATTTTTGTTTTTATATTTTGGTCACAGAATTAAGAATTTCGGGCTTCGTTTGTTGACTTTCCGCGGTTATATAATAGTCCATATTTTTCATAGTTTGAAATAATGCAAATACTGTAATAAATGTAATGCACACATTTTGTATGATATTTAAGATGCTCTTTCAATTTAAAAAGAAAAGAAAAAACACCACATCGGGGAAAAATAGAAGAAACAAATGTTGCATAATGGCTGAGCTAGTCGATATCACCTAACACTTCAAGGCGAAATCCGGTGATTACAGCGCTACAGCACCGGTAACTGTGGTAAAAAAAAGCGCCATAAAAATGTAATCGTTATCAAGCTACCACCCCCCACTCCCCCTGCCATACCGTAGGCAGAGCCCCCTTCCCTCAGAAGGTCTCGAAACTTCCACTCCTGTACTTTTCAAACTACATGGGACAAACATAACTCCGCATAGGCGTTGCGGAATTCAAGTAAAAGACTACGGAAGGTTTGTCTGACGAGTGTAGGAAGGGACATGACGCAAAGTTACAATTTATCGACATCACCATGTCTAAAAAACACAATGACGTACTTTGTAATCCCCTTGTGTACCCACAGTACCTGTAATAATAAATTATAATTAAATAAATACATATTATGAGCCATTCGGGGGTATTCATTCCTTTTATCGACCGTGGAAAGATGAAAGGCGGAGCAAACCCGGTTAATCTGCTCACATATTCTGATAGAGGTAAGAAAGCGTGCATGCATTCTTAGAGTAAAATTTAAGACATTGCATCTGAATGAGTTTTTTTTTAAATTATTATGTTTACGGATTTTTTTTTGCGATAAGGCGGGGGGGGGGGCATCGTTTTCCCTTTCACTTTCAGTTCCTTGTCTTACCTGTCAAAGACATTTGTTTTGGACAGAGCAGTTTCTAGGTCCCTTTGTCTCCCGTGCACGGTTTATTTTTTATAATGTTTATTCAATGTATTAATTTAATAGTGTATATCAGGCTTGGGGACAAGCCAGTCAAACACTGTGACACATAAAAGGGTCGAAAATAATACAATTCTATTGCTATTTTTTTTCTGTCATCAAATAACATATATTGCATTTGTGTATATTGTGTAACTTTAAAATAAAATCATGAAGAGACTGCTTCAAAACGGAGAAAAATAGTTTTAACAACGACTATATGGAGTAAACATTTTTTATTGATTGTTTGTTGTTGCAGTGTTATGTAGCGCGAACTCGACACGCACCAGTGGTATCGGGCGCTTTACGTGAGCAGCAGTTACTTTACAAAAGGTCGCGTTCATTTTTGTAAAGTTGGTTGTGTTGTGTTTGAATGCGATCAAAAGGGTTTTAATAAAAACACCATCAACAAGGAATCAATGCCGCATAATGGAACCTTGGGTCTGGATGGTTCAGGGTGCAGGGATTATTATAAAATAACACGGCCTTAAAGCCTCCCCTCACCTGTCTTAATCTAAGTACTATAAAGATATATATTTTTAATTATTAATTCATATTTTGTGAAAAATTACGTGTGCTGCCGCTTATGCACGTATTTGGCCCGCTAAAGACATCTACTGTGACGTCTAAATTTCGAATACAGCTAATATTTCTTAAGGAGCGCCTAAAAATATCTTAGCGGGTGAAACGCGCGGTGTTGAGGGGTAATCTTGCTAGGTTGATTTAGTGTTACATCGTATAGCGCTAAAACCAAGGAACTGACTTTTAATCTTCTCCCTGCCCTTCCATCTAACAGACTGTTTACCTCTCTAGCGCTCAGAAGCAGTCAGTCGATTAGCGCTATACCGATAAATAAATAAATAAATGTGAATGCAGCCTTCAGGTCTCCAGACCGAATCATGGAAGTGTCACTTCAGTTTCTGTTTTTTCTGATATCATTAAAGAAAGGGCGATGGAGTCGTTGCGTGTGCACTACCACGTTTTTAACCGTACTTTAATAAAAATAATGTGTCTACGCATTCGATTATTATGTAAAGCGCCTTCACCCCTTCCTTCCAGACGCTTACAAGCGCTTGAACGTCCTTGCTCACTAATTACCTAAACTCCGTCCTGAAAGTTAGTCGGTTTGAAACTCTGCGACCTCGCAGCCTCTAAAGCGGCTGCATTCTTTTTTTATTTGTTCTATTGTTTGAATTCATTATTTTTTGGGCGGTTGTGATCCGTTGTGACGTATGAGGTAAAACGCGACAATTTGATATTCGTCGTAACGCGCCTCTCGACTCTACAGTATTCAAAACAGGCTGCAAATGTTCTTCGTTAAAAATGTGTCTGTTTTGTGGCAAACTACGTTTTTTTAAAATTTTTTGGGTATGACTCGTTAGTAGGCAATAAATAAAATATATTACTTCTAAAGCACAAAAAATGTTCCAAACACCCGTACTGGGAGCTGATGCGATTATGATCGTGTTTTTTATGTTTCCTTAATACTTACGTCAGGCCTGCTTCGTGTAAAGTGCAAGTGTTTTTAATACGTTTAAGTGAGCTAAATATATCACGTAAGACGGGGGAGGGTCGCAAAACGGGTTCAGGGGTCCTTCGACCTCAGACACTCTGCTCTGTTAGACCTCGGGAGGGGATCTGACAGGGGTTGTGGGGGGTTCAGAGGTGGGGCCCCGTTTTTACCATCTCACAGACGTGCTCGGTTAGTTCAGCCTCAGAGGGTTTCTGACCGTCTGATTGCACATCAGGCGGGGTAACGTACACGGCTTGGAAATCTATGTGTAAACAGGCATCGCGCGCTGGCTCAGACTTTCATCCTCCTGGGGTCGATACAAGTGAGAAGCATTTGAGGCGGATGATACTGACGCGCCTGTTGTTTTAAATGTGGACAGGTCGTTTCCGGTCGAACTGGGAACCAAAGTATATTGACTATGTTTGCAAATTCAGAATTCATCACCTGAGAAAACAAAAGCGTTCCTACGCGTGTAAGAAGAATCTCTAATATACCGACAAATACATAACAATCTCCAAACCTAATGTACTGGTATTGGATGTATAGTTAGTTTACTAACTATCAGTTATGGATCCAAAACAAGTGAACTGTGATCCCGGCTAACCCGCTTGACCAAACTGTGCAGCATATTATCAAGCACGGCGTTAAAATTATCGCCATATTATCAAGCACGGCGTTAAAATTATCGCCGCTTTAGCAGCAGAAAACTGTCGCTAAAGCGGCGATACTGGCCTTGATAATATGCCGCAGAGAATTCCAATAGAAGCCCATGTTGACACCAGAACATGGGCTTCTATGGGAATTCTCTGTGGCATATTATCAAGCCCATTATCGCCGCTTTAGCCGCAGTTTTCTGCCGCTAAAGCGGCGATAATTTTAACGCCGTTTCTTGATACTATGCCCCTCAGTGATCCTTGGAAAATCGCGGTCGCAGTTACTTGCAATAGTAATAAAATGGCTCTGTGACTTTCTTTGAGTAAGACAATTCATTATAAGAGCAACAGAGCTCAGTGGTTCGCCTTTAATTTAATCGCGGTTTAGTAGGGCGGAAGTATAACACACAGAATGAAACAAACAAGACTATGCAAGCTGTGTTCTTTTAATATAAATTCTGCAAAGCATCTGAATACGCCAATTGTATGTTTCATTAAAGCACGCTGACTCGCTGTAATAGTGACGCGCATTTGTGATACACTAATACTAATAACTTGGCCTGAAGCGAATATAGGGCCATATGTATCAAGCCTCTTTCCTGTTTGCAAACTGGCAGATTCTCAGAATCTGCCCGTTTGCGAATGTGAAAAAGCCTTTTGGGATGTATCATCCAAAAGGCCATTGCAAAATTTGCGATTCTCTATTTTGCGAATGCAATTAAGGAATTGCAAAGTGCGATTCCTTAAATGCTTCTGGAAGCACCAGAAATTTGCAATTTGTCCGTAAGGAATTGCAAATTACCACCAACTTCAAGTTGGTGGTAATTTGCAATTTTCTTTAAAAAATAACTTTTTTTTATTTTGTAAAAGTGCCATATGTCGCACATACATGCCCCTTAGGGCAGGGCATGTATGTGTGCAAAATGTGCACACATTCATATTTTAGGGGTGCAACAGGGTGTCCTTTTGGCACCCTTGCAACCTTGAAATTGCATACTCAGTTTGCTATTCTTTAATTGGTAATCGCAAATTGAGAATGTCTTCCCATTCATTCCTCTGGGCCTCCTAGTCCATAGGAAAGAATGGGAAGGTATTCCTTATTTGCGAATCTCAATTTGCAAGCAAATAAAGAATATGTAGGATTCTAAACATTTTTGCAAATCCTACATACATTGCATTTGCGATTCTCTAATTGCAATTCGCTAAAAATCGCAATTTGAGAATCGCAAAACTCTTTTTTGATACATATGGCCCTTAATCTCCCTGTGTTTACCAAAAATGAACGTGTCCTTGTGTAACGTTACTGGTGCTCATGTGAAGCCAGCCAGGGCTTTAAGTGAGGCGGGTCTTAAAAAGTAGGTGCCTCGATGGGTCCCTATCGAACTGTCCATTTTTGCCCTCACCCTCCGTGAACAGATACATCTTAACTCTGCGGCAGTGCCACCCATCACTGCCTTTAAGGTAACTTCAGAGACGTATAGTTCTTTCACAGTCTCATCATTTGAAAATGGAAGCATTTTCAATATTATATATGCAACGAAGCCATAGTTGCTGCCTATTTAATCTTATGCAGCTAACAACCATTGGCAAAGCCAATAGTCCTGGCTTGTTGTAGGTGAAATGTTACTTGCTGTAGTATATACCTGGATTCAAGGAAAGAAACATTAAAATGCCATACGGGCGGCAGACTTTGATGAGCACAGATTTTTAGCGTGTGAATGTTTAAGCCAGGCCCTTAATTACATCGTCCACGTCCCAGAGACCCTCCACAGTTTTTTCATCCCACTTAAAGCACTGTGTAAAGCTCTCCATTACTTTCGGGTCGAGTTCACGCTATTTAAACTGCAAAAAACAAAAACAAATTGTGCATATACACTGCTTGTTGACACGGCCTGGCATCTAAGTGCTGTAATAGAAGATGCGGCTGTTTACACAAATCATTTGTAGTCGGAAGTGAAAGGTTGAGTTAGCCGTGTCAGAGCCCGAGGCCTTACTATGCCAAGCGCGACCATCCGGAAGCGCGCCCTTAGGACCCGGCTCCCCCCGCCCGTGCGACACACCCCCCTTCTCGGTGGCGTGGCCAGCAGCCGATTGGCTGCCGGGCAGCGGTTGTTCTTCCGGGGCAAAGCGACGTTGGGCGAGCGCACGCTTCCGGTCAGGATGGGTGGAGGTGGGGCGTAGGGGCTATTTAGGCCCGGTTCTCGCCTCCACTCATCCTCTCTTACTGCGAAGACGACGACGACTCCGAATCTCCCACCCACCCGTCCCTTAAATTTAGGGCTTCATCTGGTTAGTTGTGGTGAGGGGGTTGCGGAATAGAGCTCACAGGGTTGTAATTGAAGACAACGGGAGGCCTGTTGGCATACTCCTGAACCCAGCATTGAGGGGAGAGATGGTAAGCTCTCCGCAGGGAGAATGGGGACACCGGCTGTTGGGGAGGCAAGGGCGACAGGACACACGAGCCTCCTTGAACAGCCTGGTGGCGAGGGGTGGGCCCCCGGTTATACACGGACAAGGATCTAGGGTTTGGGGGCTCACCACTCATGGACGCAGGTGGGTTGCGCCTTGCGTGGTTCTCCAACTGCGGGGACGCGAGCCTGGTGGCCCCCTTGGTGCTGGAGGGTACTCTGGTATAGATGAATATTTAGGTTGTGAAGTATAAACACGAAGTTGAAATACATGTGGTGATAAGTTCATAACCTTAAATTGTCAAATGTTATTTGACTGTCATGTTTGTGAATAATTATTGTATTAAACATGGCCTGTTTTTCCCACATCAGGAGTGAGGTTCCTTTGTGGGTACTTAGGGGGAGCAGGGGCGAGATGGGGGGTGTCCGGGTCCTATAAACGCACAGCTCTGCAGCTTGTGCACGAACCTTCTGAAGGTCCTTACTTACCCCATGTCAGTATGGGCGGAGGATGGGGGCTAAAAATAAAAAAACGACGTCGAATTGTGTCACCTCTTCGCTGGGAGACAACGGCGCATTCTCAATACTGTTTTATCAATGGGAAATAGTATTAACAGAAAACTACAACACTACTTCTTAAAGAATTATTTCGATAGAGTTTTTTTTATTATTAGAAGTCTTGGCTGTCCCGTGAAACACGTAGAGAGCAGCATGAGCAGAGCTATTGGGTCAGACCTGCCCACGCGCCCTTCCGGCGTAGCGTGGCGCTGCAGCTGGGAGTGGGGCGCGTGCGCCGGGGCTTAGGCGGGGCGCGAGCGCCTGCGCGTGTCCTCTACGCTGCCCGAGTGGAGGAGATTACCGCTAGGCGGCGCTGCGTGCACAGGGTCGCCACCGGCCAAACCCTGCCTGCACGGTGTCCCGGGGCACCAGCGTCCTTTTAATTACATTGTTCCACAGCGCTAACTACCCACAGGGTTTCGAAACGCTCTCCCATCGATGCTTGAAAGAAAAAAAGGGCGGTGCCCTGAGCTTTTCTTATGAGCCAGGAGCAGGTGCGCTGAAGTCCCGGGTTTCCGAATATTGACGCAACCTCGTCTTGATTCCACCTCATGCCTCTTTCTTTCTTTCTTTCACCATCCTACCCTACCTCATTTTATCTCACTCTTGCAGGTTCCTTCATTCTTGCTTCTCCTTTTGTCACTGTGTTCCCACCTACCTCCTCCTCCATTCTCCGTTTGTCTTCCTTTCTCTCACTTGCTGTAGGGCAGAGTCAGGTGGGCAATGCCCATTGGGCTCACAGCTGAGACAGCTTATTGGGCACACACACAGCCCCACCTGAGTACTTCACAAGTCTTTAAAAGACCATTTACTTGCTACCCAGACTTTGTTGTGTTTTCACCCCTTCTTAGAGCCCCTGCATCTCCACTCTGCATATTGCTGGAAGAATCAGCCCCCAACATTTTTAGTAGCCCCCCCCCCCTCCCCCCGATATTTGGCTCTAGTTGCGCCTCTGGTCAAAGTCATATGATAAAAAAATAAGTCCCGAGCACCAAAAATTAATGCCAGTGCCTCCAAACACTAGCACCAATTAAACTTCGGGAACCATGAATTCAGACTATGATGACTGTAGAATTTTAGAAAAAGTCTAATTTTAATCTTTCGAGCTTTAGTTTATACTGGTTATCAGCTGTTTGTAGAGCCGCTGAGCTCCACAGTGTGCCTGCGTACTCTGCAGACATACCTCTTGCTCGTGCTCCTGTTGTCAGCGCTTAATTTGTACATAAATAAGTGCCTGGCCCCTTGACAGGAGGCCACCACTGCTTGTACCACCCATCGCCCTTTCCGGCGCTGCCAGTGACATTAGCAACACCACTACTCGCCATCATACATCTACAAGTGTGACAATTTAGACCATTCCAGGCAAGACTATTCTAGGCACCCAAAGCTATAAGTATGGCTAGGACGGCAGGTATTAGTCAATTTTAATGTTTATTGAATTAATAAACAACTGTTATTTTGATGATCTCTAAACTAGACACACAACGCCACCATGTGGCAGCCTATCATAAGTGTCGGTGTTGACAATTCAGTTCCGGTGGTGAGCACCGGACACCACCGGCTAAAATTAAGCACTGCTTATTGTGTAAAGTATTGCTACTAGTGTTTCCCTTCTAATCTACATTGTGCATCACTGAGCTTTTGAAGGTACTGGGGCTGAACAGTGGAGATGTAAGAATAATTATGTGTAATTTTAATTTAGCAATGAACTTGCACCAACAGAAGACTCAAACCTCTCACAGAGACATTGAAAACTGCTTAAGCCACTGCATTCTGGAGTAGTTGCAGTCTGTGAATAATTTTTGTTAGTAGCGTCAAACAAAAAAGCACTGTCATCATTTTTGCAGGGCCTGATTTCGAGTTGCAAACAAATGTCGTGTTGGTAAATCCGCATGTGAGATTTACATCATCAAGAGTATCACCTGCCACTACAGTGCAATTAAAAGCTGAATACCTTGGAATTCGAAATTGCCACGTGGAACAGATTTACTGGTCATAAAACCACTCAGAATTCCCCATTCCATTGGGAGGATAACACAAATATTTACTGCCTGATCTGAGAAGGTGATAAATGTATTAGTGGGTTCTGTGATGAGTGTGGGGGATAGGGGTGTTCAAAACAGGGGAGGGAAGGGCAGAAAGTCTGGCAGGAGACGCATTGAATGCTCCACCTTCTCTGAAAAAAATTGTGGGGAAAAGTTTGACTATTATTTTTAATTGATTTTTTTAATGGTTTTGGATGCAAAGGTTCAATGTTGTAGGGCAATGTTTCAGGTTAGATTGTTGAGTTTATTTTTAACTGAGCGGAAGTCACCTACGACAACCCGGAAGAGGAAGTTGTGAGCGGCAGTTAAGTTTAAGATAATGTCATTTAGGAAGGGAGGTTCCTGTATAGAATGTACGCATAGCAGACCATGGAGCTAGTGAAAACATGGGGCAGATACACAGAGGGGTTCGGAATACAAACAACATAATTACCCAAAACCGGTATTTATTTTTTACACAGTTTTATATTGCGCAAACTTGACCCGAATCGGGTATCAGAGCGCTTTACATAGCACCAGTTGTATTACATGACGACACATGAATTTTTTTGTTGGGCACGGGGAGGTTAAGTGATTTGTCCAGAATCACAGGATGTTCAGTGTCATTGCCAAGTTTCTACACAAGCCTAGACAGGGAGGTAAGGGCGGTGGGGTAGGACTAATTTATAGGGAGAAACTTCGTCCAATCCTGCTACAAACGGAAGCGCCTGAGGGGATCGAGGAAATGGCCTTTTCGCTGCAAAATGTCAGAGGGAACTTACTTACAGGTCTGCTCTGTTACCGCCCCCCGGGATTGCACACCCCAATGCAACCTCTCCTGAACATAATCACCAATTTGGCTCTCACACACACCAAAATGATTGTCCTAGGCGATTTTAATTGGTGGGAAGACGCAAGCACCAAGAACCAGCTGCGAGACCTGACATCTACCTGCTATGGCCTTGGTCTTCACCAACTAATCACTTCTCCCACCCACCAAAAAGGTCATATACTGGATCTTCTGTTTGCCAATAAGGCGGAAGTTGAACTTTTAAACATTCTCCCGCTTATTTGGACAGACCACTACTGTATTCAGTTTAAGCTGAGGTTAACAGCTACCTTCTCCCAACCTGAAGCCACGACATTGTACAGAGAGGGTAGAAACTGGGTCAAACTGACTAAAACTGGATTCTTGCTGACTCCTCCCACAGTCAGCCTTTTCCTAGCCTCCAGATCGGTGGAGGGAAACTACGATGCCTACCATAAGTTCGTAATTAATGAGCTGGACCTGATAATCCCGAAAAAAATGATAAGAATCAGGAGCAGGCCATCAGCACCTTGGTACGACGACGATCTGCGACAGCTAAAACAGCTCTGCAGGCAGGCTGAAAGGAAGTCGAGGAAGGGGCTCCTTGTCATTGATAAGATGGCGCTGAAGTCTGCACAGAGCAGATATAAGCAACTTATCCAGGACCGTAAAGCGAGCTTCTATGCGGACTCCATAGCCCATGCCCGAAATGGGGCGAGGGAACTGTTCAGAATAGTGAATTCCTTATCGGCCCCAAGTTGCCTTGAAAATAAAGTTATACCTTCCAAGAGGTTATGTGATGAGATTGCCACCTACTTTAAGGACAAGGTGTCGAAGATTACGGATCTGTTTATGGGCTCTGATAGAGCGACCAACGACCCCGGGAAGGGAATGACCCACGAGAAACCAGGCAGGGACTGCTCTCTGACCTTCTTTCCACCTCTGTCGGAGAAGTCGTTCATTAAGACAGCACATAGCATCTCGTCGGGCTCCCCCCTCGACCCTCTGCCCCAGAAGGCTTGGAAACTATTTGGTTACCCGACCTTCCCCTGGTTGCGCCAGATCTGCAATCAGTCGCTGGTGAAGGGTATGGTCCCGGACGGCTGGAAACAGGCTGTGGTCTCCCCCCTCATTAAAAAACCCACTTTGGACCCATCCACCCCCGCCAGCTTTCGGCCTATCTCTCTCCTCCTGTTCCCTATTAAAATCTTGGAGAAGGCAGTGAGCAGATCCCTCTCGAGTTATCTGGAAGCCAACAGTCTGCTGGATAAGGACTAGTTCGGCTTCCGCCCATGCCACGGAACCGAGTCCGCATTAGTCACCATGATGGACCCGTTACGGATGCGGGCTGACACAGGGAGCACCGCTGTTCTGGTGCTCCTAGACCTGTCAGCCGCTTTCGATACCGTGAGTCACGACACACTGCTGGGACGGTTGGCAGAGGTCGGGGTGGGAGGCCAGGCACTACAGTGGCTTCGCTCCTATTTACTGGGAAGGCATCAAAAGGTGACCATGGGACCTTTTGTCTCAGAGAACACACCCGTGGACTTTGGAGTTCCACAAGGTTCCAGCATCAGCCCCATCCTGTTTAATATATACTTACAACCGCTATTTTCCATCATTAAAGCGTACGGGGTGGAGCTGATTAACTATGCGGATGACACCCAATTGGCTTTCTCCCTGGAAGGCAAACAGGCGGTTCCTCTGGAACAGTTCCAAAGCTGCATGAGGCAGACCACGGACTGGTTACGGAGGAACTGCCTGCAGTTCAATGGAGACAAAACTGAACTGCTGCTTTTCGCACCAACGAAACAGATCCAACATCTTCCAATGGATCTCAGGCTTGCCCCGGACTCAGCTCCACTGACGCCAGCCAGCACTGTACAGAATCTGGGGGTATTATTCGATAATAACCTCCAGCTGGTTTCACAGGCTAGGAAAACTTCCAGCACCTGTTATGGTCTGCTGCGACTTCTACGCCGTGTTCTTCCGCTGCTGCCTGCAGATTCCCGTAACACGGTCGTCAGAAGCATTATTCTCAGCAGACTAGATTACTGTAACTCTTTGTACCTCGGAGCCCCCCAATACATTCTGCAGGGGCTACAGAGAGTTCAGTCAGCCGCTGCTAAGCTGGCACTTGGTCGCAAGTTCGACTCATCTTCCACCCAGGCACTAAGAGAATTACACTGGCTACGTGTCAGAGAGAGGGTCCTCTTTAAATCTCTGTGCCTGGTGCACAAGGCAATTCATGGAACAGGCCCGATTCCTCTCCAGGAAAGATTTGCCTGGTACTCCCCCGTAAGGCAGTTACGGTCATCCAAGGCCAGCCTGGTGGTACAGCCCAGCTTCAAACGGGCCAGATTGGGAGGGAGGGCATTTAGGGTGGTCGGAGCTCAAAGTTGGAATACTCTTCCACCTGTTCTCAGACAGATGCAGTCATTGACAGAATTCAGAAAGAGCCTTAAGACCTGGCTCTTCCCAGCAGCATGAAGCCCCTGACTTTGCCTCTCTGTGCAATCAACATCTCGCCTTGTCAGAGCGCCTGGATACCCGTAGGGTTACAGTTTCTCGCGCTATATAAATCCATATACTATACAATACAATACAATACAATTGCCGAGACTCGAGCCCAGTTCCCCAGATTCGAGGGGGACAGCCCTAGCCGTTACGCCAACTCCTCTCCCCCAAGAGAGTAATGAGTTTTTGACTGCAAAAAGGGAAGAGTGTGCAGGTTATCCACTCTGTATCCTAGCGCCGCGGATCCAATGGCGCTATTTCGAGGGGTGCCGGTTTGGGAAGCCGGCTTGGTGTGAGTGGGAAAATGCTGATTGTTAGTGAATAGATTGGCATTATGGATGCAGGCGGTGATTGGTAGTTATTTGCTTCTGTTTGTTTGGTTTGTAGAAGATTCTCTTATGATTGACCCATGCAACATGGATATATATGGGGATATATATTTTATAGTAAAGATACAAAAGTTTGGTTAGGTTTATGGTATTTAGTTTGAATGGCACAAAATCAACTCTAAGGGGACACAATGCTATAGTTTCAGGTGTAATGCGGAGTGGAATAGATCATGACTGAAGAGTCGAGTGGATATTTAAGACAATGTGTTATTCCTGTTTCAAATAAAACAAGTAATAAATCTAGGGTAAGGATACTTGTTTTAAAAGTTGTTCTCACATAAAAAACATAATTGGGGCATGGTGTATTTTAGATAAGGTAATAGCTCATTATGTAGTTTGATATGTCGTAGCTGTGGCATCGCTTATTCTGCCAGCGCTGACAGCGGTATCTGTTCTTGACCAAATCTACATCAGTTAATATAATGTAGATTTTCCTAACAAGTTATGACGGAAAGTCTTAATTTTATTAAAGACACGGAGGCAAGTATTATGCTTTCTTTTCTTGCGTTTATTCGAATAGCAGCAAGATAAGTGGAAAAACTACACTCCCCAGAAGGCTGCAGGAGAAAACTACTGGCCAATGGGGAGAACGATAACACAAAATAATCCAATCAGGTCAGGCCAACCATATAAGGACCTATATGACCGCAAGCAGTCCTCTTTTCTTGTGCGAGTTAGGAAGAAGTCGAAAACAAAGGAACCAAAAATAATAGTATGCAAACAGTAAAAATCCAGGTAAACAGTTCTTGACCCAGGAACACCATGGACGAAACATCCTGAGGAAACCATGTTGGCAGACAGATTGACGTCGACGCCAAGAACTCCGGTAGGCCGTTCGATTCTCACGAGGAAGACGGTGGTAGTGCTGGAGTACCTAAAGGGGGGGAAAAAACAGAACAAATTAGAGCTGTTGTGGAGGGATAATACTCGCCTCCGTGTCTTTAATAAAATTAAGACTTTCCGTCATAACTTATTAGGAAAATCTACATTTTATGGCAAGACCGGAGGCTCCTATTATGCTAGTTCAAAGCATATCAACAACCAGAGAAGAAGCAGTAATCACAGGTTTACAATAAAAGGTCTTAAACACATTATCATTAGACCAATCTGCTGACTTAAGGATATCCTCCAGATGCGAACCTGTCCAAAAGGCTTTAGAAGCCATGGCACCCCTGGTAGAATGAGCACCAAACACAGAAGAGTCAATGCCCGCAAGAGACATGATCCAACGGACCCAACGGGCCAGGGTAGCAGAAGAAACTGGGAGATGAGGTTTGCAAAAAGAGTAATTGCGTATGGGAAGACGTCCTAAAGTCAGCAGATTTTTGTTCATAGGCTTTTAAGCAATGACCTACACATAACTTCGGCTGAGCTGGAAAATAAGGATAAAACACTGACTGTAAATTTGTTTTTGTGCGTCTCCGCACTTGAAACAACACCCCAGTAGGAGAAAACTGTCTTGAGGGAAGATCTAAAGCCCTAACATCAGAAACACGTTTAATGGAGATTAAACACAACAACATAGTAAGCTTTGCAGACAACATTTTCAGGGAGAGAGCAGTATTGTCAGGCCAATCCATAAACAATTTGAAAAACAAATTAACGTCCCATAAAGAAGAATACTTAGCCAACGGAGGTTTGGAAAAGCGAACTCCTCTTAACAAACGGCAAACCAGGGGATGAGATCCAACCGGTTTATTGTCGATGGGGTAGTGATTAAGTGAAATAGCTGATCTGTACAAGTTCACTGTGCGATAAGACTTGCCAGCGCTGGCCTCCGAGGCCAGGAAATTAACCACAAAAGTCACAGAGGCTGAAAAGGGATCGATAGACCGTTCCAGAGACCAAGCAGATTTGTATGCCCTGGAAGTACCGGGAGCCCAGGCCTGGCTGATAAAGATGGAAGTTTCTTGAGAAAGGAGTTGGTCAGAAGAGAGAGACCGGACAGCTTCCAGGCCGATAGTCAGGGACCGATCCAGAATGAGGTTGTGAGGGGAACCTCGAGGGTCCAGGAGAAGGTCCGTGGAATGAGGGATAAGGACCGGAAAGTCCACTGCTAGTTCCAAAAGAGAAGGAAACCATATCTGGGATTGCCAAAAGGGGACCACTAAGACCAGAGACGTCTGTTGACGACGAATCTGGGAAAGGACCCTGTTGATCATAAGAAAGGGAGGAAAAGCGTAATTGAGATGAAGTGACCAATCCTGAAGGAACGCATCGGTCGCTAATGCTAGCGGATCCGGGCGCCAACTGTAGAAACGAGGTAACTGGGAATTGAGGCGAGACGCAAATAGGTCGATGAAGAAAGGGCCCCACTTGAGAGAGAGAGAATGAAACACGGAGGGAAGTAATCTCCAGTCGCTGGAATCCCAGAGATACCGAGAGTGCCAATCCGCGATGGAATTGAGATTGCCGGGGAGATATTCGGCTTGGAGAGAGAGATTGTGAAGGAGACAGTAATGCCACAGGCTCTTGGCGAGTTCCGCAAGGGGTTTGGATCTTGTGCCACCGAGACGGTTGATGTAACGGACCACAGAAACATTGTCCATCCTGAGAAGAATGGAACAACTTACCTAGTTCTTTGCGAGACTGCGGATTGCAAAGGAGCCTGCAAGCATCTCTACACAGTTGATGTGCAATGACGGCTCCTCTAGAGACCATGTACCTCCAGTCGAGATTGGTCCACAACGGGCGCCCCAACCCGCCAGACTGGCATCTGATTCTAATACAAGATCTGGGGCCGTGGCGAAGATAGTCCTTCCGTTCCACGCATCTAAATGGTCTATCCACCATTGCAGTTCGGAACGCGAGTCTCGGTCTAGGATGATAAGATCTGAGTAAGCCACCCCCTGACGCAGATATAAGTGCTGAAGGGCCCGATAATGTATAGGGCCTGGAAAGATGGCTTGAATGGAGGCGGAGAGAAGCCCTACAAAGCCCCACAATCCTTGCGAGGGAGCGAAGGGAAATTCGGGAGAGAGAAAGAACCTGAGAAATTTCTGAACGAATAGCTGCGATCTTTTCGGTAGGAAGGAAGAGTGACGCGGAGGGAGAATCTACGCGAAACCCCAGGAACTCTACACTTTGAGAGGGAATCAACATGCACTTCTCCGGATTGATCAGAAAACCCAGATCGAGAAGAAGGGATTGGGCCACTTGAAGGTCCTGCAAAAGACCTAAGAATATTGTCTAGGTAGATGATCAGATGAATTCCCAAGGCTCGAAGATAAGCCACCACAGGCTTCATGATTTTGGTGAAACACCAAGGAGCCGAAGAAAGCCCGAAGGGGAGCGAACAAAACCGATAAGTGACGCCCAGCCATTGAAACTGGAGGAACTTAGAATGCGAGGGATGGATAGGAACTGTAAGATAAGCATCTTGAAGGTCCAAGCGGACCATCCAATCGTTGGCTCGCAGAGTGTCTCTTAAATGGATAATGGTCTCCATTTTGAAATGTCTGTAAACGACAAACTGATTGAAAACTTTGAGGTTGATAACAGGTCGCATCTTTTTGTTCTTTTTGCGAACCAGAAACAAAGTGCTCAGAAAGCCCGAGGGATCGAAAGGGAGCCTTTGGATAGCTTTCTTTGCCAACAGGGAAAGAATTTCCTGAGAGATCAAGAGAGAAACGTCGGCGGAAAAAAACAGAGGTGGAGGCAAAGTATCCTGGAAAGGAGGAGCGTAAAACTCTATGAGATAGCCTTGGACAGAACTGAGAACCCAAGGGTCGGAAGTTAACGTTTGCCATTTGCTTAGAAAGAGAGCTAAACGGCCTCCTACGGGAGGGCCAGAAGACAGGCTTACCTTGTTGGGGATAGTTGGAGTTGTTGTTGCCTCTGTGGTCCCTCTGTCCACGACCCCGGAAGCCACGGCCACGTTGGGGATAGAATTGAGGCTTGTACTCTTGATAGCTGGTGTTGGAAGCTCCTCTGGAACCTTGGTAGGAGGAAAAACGGCCGGAAGAGCGGCTCCTGCCTCTGCCGGCGCTGCCAAAAACCCGAGGGGCAAAAACCTTTTTAATAGAAAGTTGTGCCTTGTCCAGGGAGGCGAAAGTTGAAACAAATTTAGAAAGGTCTTTGACCAACGAGTCATCAAAGAGTAGACCGTCCGCCTTTGCTCCAGGGTCCTGAGACGTCAAATTGGCTAACTTAGGGTCTAACTTGATAAGGAGACCTTTGCGTCTTTCATGAGTGATGGCGGCATTGGCGTTGCCCAATAAACAAAAGGTACGCTGGGCCCAAAGTGAAACATCCTCAGGATTTAAAATTAAATCCTCTGAACGCGCCGTCTCCGCCAGATCCAGAATGCGGGCAAGGGGGCCCACCATATCCAAAAGTTTGTCCTGGCAAGAAGACCATGCTCTGTCAACCCCCTTGCGAGGGTCCTTGCCGAACTTTGAGAAAAAAGTGAGGAGCGGTTGGTCAATAGCAGGAGTGACCGTAATGTGAGAGGCCAAAGAAGGTTTGGGACATTCAGATTTTAACTTTGCTCTGACTGACTTATCCAGAGGTTGTCTGAGTTTGGAAGAGATGTTCTCTCCCACATGGGAAATGGGAAACCATTCCGTGGAATTCGGATGTCGAATCAATGCAGGGTCAAACATAGGCATCCCTTCCGAGTACAGGATAGGCTTGGACTCAAAAGGGGATGATTTTTGCTTCTTGGGCGAAGAATCGCCAACTTCAAGAATATCAAAGAGATTGTCTTCGTCCGTATCACCCAAATCATCATCCGTATCATGGATGGTATCAATTATTATTATTATTATTATTATTATGTGTTCTTATATAGCGCTCAACTTACCCTTGGGCATCTTGGCGCTTGCATTGGGAACCCGTCCTGGTTTTTCCCTGTGAGATAACCCGTACTGGGCATCCCCAAGGTGAAAGCCAGGCATCCCGCCGCGGGGGGGCCGTTGTGGAGATTAAGCAAGCTTGTTGCCCAGAGCTGCATAGTGTGAACTCGTGCTTAGAGTGGGCACCGAAGCGAGAATTATCGAGTCCGTGGACAATTGGGCTCAATGACCAGCTTCTTAGGAACCTCCACAGTTTTTAAGTTTGGCTTTGCTTTTGCCAAATGTCAAAGTAGACCCCCTCCTTTGACTGAGGCCTGGGAGGAATAGAATCCTCAGTCTTGCGCGAGGAAACCTCGCTAACCACATGTGACACTTTTTTGGATAAGATAGTGGCAGGAACCAGTTTACGTTTTCTGCTTTCCCCCGCAGACTGGGCCAAAGCTTTGGTCATAATACTGAGTAAAGAATTTTCCATATTTTTAGAAACTCTCTGCATGGAGTGTTCCACTGCAGTTTCCACAGAGGAATATATAAATTGGCTTAAATCAGATTTAAAGTTGGTGCTTTCGTCATTATCAAGCTCAGGAGAGCTGGAAATATCAATTTTGACAAACTGGGAAGCAAGGGGTTAACAAAGTCAAAAGAACAAAAGGGGCGTTTACAAACTAGCCTGCCAGTGGAAAACGAGCGTAAGAGGAGGTGTGTCGAGTTTGCAGACAGTCGAACGCTGAGGAGACGTTGTGGGCGAAGCTACAATTCAGAGACAGCAGGCAGCGCTGACAAGCGGCAAAAAAAAAAAGCGAGGCGTCAGCTGAGACAGCGAGCGTGAGGGAAGCGCCGGTAAAAGTAAACAAAGCGCGCGCAGACGCGCTGAACCTGAAAGCCGAGGGGGAATATCTAAATGCGCAACCAACAGCGAAGCAGTAACAACAGAAACATAGCACGATAAACAAAGCTCGACATTAGCGACAGTCATGTATTTAATCTGCACAAACCAACTAGAAACACGAAGTCATGAAAAGGAGAATAAAATAAGCGACTTATCTGACTGCGAGCAGCAAGAAAAGAAGACTGCTTGCGGTCAGATAGGTCCTTATATGGTTGGCCTGACCTGATTGGATTATTTTGTGTTATCGTTCTCCCCATTGGCCAGTAGTTTTCTCCTGCAGCCTTCTGGGGAGTGTAGTTTTTCCACTTATCTTGGTGCTATTCGAATAAACGCAAGAAAAGAAAGCATAATAGGAGCCTCCGGTCTTGCCATAAAATTAGGTGGAGCATTACAGTAGGCGAGCAGTATGGGACTTTAATCCTTAGGGTACATGGTATATAAGACTATAGGTATATAGGACAAAATGCTATTAGCTAACCACCGTAGGAGTGAGCTCATCTTAATCATACCACTTTGGTTTGTATAGAAAAATATAATCTTTGATTGTAAAACAGAATGATTATTGAATTTTTGAACCTTGAAGAGTCATCTTCTGCGTAAGAAACACGATTGCTTGCGCCACCTCTAATTTTATTAGTTTTCATTTAATTTTATAGATGCTGGTAGGAGTAGGTTAAAATGACCTTCAATTTAAATTAGTAGCTTAAAAAGGATATCCATGCCTTTAAAAGTAATGTATTATGACTGATTAAAAAAGATAAGGCATAATGAGCTATGTAAGGATAAATTGGTTTTCTTGCTGTAATGTTATATAGAGATTCCATTTGAGAACAAAATAGACTTGGAATAAAACCGAGATATGATATAGCATGGTGTCTGATTGGCCACATGATTGTGTGTATATGCATGAATGTAGAGAGGGATGCAATTGGACTTCAAATTGTTGGTCATTTTTAAAAATCTTTTTCTGATTTGTTTGACTTTGGTCTCAGGAGATGGTGAGCAATTACTTCAGTTTAGTTGCCAAGTATGGTAAATAAGATGTATTTATTTGTCAGTTGTTCTTGTGCATTCTGTCTAAACTAATTTACTTTTATGTGCTTTGTTTCAAGGTTTTCAAAATTATTATGCATCTGACAGCATGACTATAAAACCGTATATATACATAGAACTGAAGAGCATATGAACTGAGCCCTGAAGAAGGAGGTCATAGCCATTCAAACCATGAAACGCATCTACGATTGATAACAATCCATCACCATCTTCATAATATATATTTTGAACAACAGATGTTATTATATACCTATATTACAATCTGGTGGGTAGGGTTATACACTTAAAAAGGTCATTAATTATATGGATTTCCATTTCTTCTATGGAGTAAAAGATGACATATGTGTAAGGATGTTTTTTGTTGTGTCAAAATAGTTTATGTTATAGATTATGGTTATTATATTATATGAAACCAATCATAGATTTTTTGATTTTGATATAAAAAATGAGATTGTTTATTGTTTTACATACCTTGCACAACATTTTAAAAGTATATTTTTTGCCTGACACCCACTGTTTTCTCTATTCAGGTACAACCTTGGGGAGCCCTTCAATGTTGTTTGGATCTAAGTGACCCTGTCCCCTGGGTTCAGCGGCGTCACTCTTGTATTGTATGTAAATATTAACTGTTGCTGCGACCAAAACCTCATGTGATTTTACTGGGCAGACTGACCACACAGTAAAATTGGCTCCACTGTTCCAACACCTGGGAAAAACAAGTGCTTAAACACCACCCCACTCCTGGCCAGAAGGAGTTGAATTTCATACAGCAATTTTTCCCCACTGACAAATAATCAGGGCATAGGTCTCTCAAACTACGGGCCACAGTGAAATGGTGCAATCTTACTGCATACGGAATTAATGATACCACAGTGTTTGTTTTTCTACGTTGGTTATTCTCGCATAAGTATGATTTCTCCAGGTCTGATGATGGGTTTAGACGGTAATATCAAATGTTTACCCCCTTCTAAGACACAGGAATTTAAATATTGAAGTATTTTCTCTGCACACATCATCAGCATTTACCTCCGGAGATATGTGCCCGGAGAAAGTGTGGTATTTTCATACTACTTGGAGTCCCAATTTTGGCCAAACTTCTTTTTTTTCCTGTGGGAGGCTATCCACCCAGTCACCTAGAGCTTTTGTGATGGAGTAAACTTTTAGGCCCTTTTGATGAGGTTCCCCTTTACCTACTCTAGGAAGTAACGTATCACCCTAACCCCTAACCCCGTTCCTGGAGGTACCAATCCTGGCATTTAATTTGGAGGAATAAATTACTGGAGATTACAAGTGAGACCATTAGGGTCGGGCAGTCAGTACTTATATTTTAGTTATTGTAAAGAAAAGGTGCAGAAAATAAATTTTAATTAATGCCAACCCTGTATTTAGATGTCTATAGAAACTGAGGGCCCAATTCACAAAGGAAAACTTAGATGAAAGTCCAACTTTATGAATATTGATATTCACAAAGCTCATTTACTATTCGTAAATGCCCTTTGTGAATCTCAAAATTTAAACTTTATGACTTTCGGTATTCACAGAGGGCATTTACGAGTAGTAAATGCCCTTTGTAAATACCGAAAGTCATAAAGTTAGACTTTCGTATCATTTTACCTTTGTGAATCGGGCCTTGAGTTTATAGACTGATGTGGCTAAAGCACCTGAATGTTGTCTTTATGCCTGTTTCTAATACTCATATAATTTCTTCAATCATATTTAACAACTGTATTTTATTTTATCTCCCTGTTAATTCTTAATTTCCTTCTCTACTTAAGTGTCTATTTCACCCGTTGGAGGCTCTTGCTGAAACACCATAGGTCCACTGAGTTACTTCCATTAGCTGCTTTTGGACTTGGGGGTAGTTCCTGAAATGGAGTTGAAGGACATTTTTGAACTGATTCCATTAAAGTGAAGGTAGGCCACTTAGGGGTGTAGGTGGGCTGAATCTTTTGGCTTGCGCATTTTGATTTGTCATAGAAGGAACTTCTAATACTGAACTCAAGTTTAAACAGCTTAAACAGTACTGATTTAACCCTTTGCATTCTGGTGCTTGATAGTTTGCTTTTCCTTTCATTTTATTTAAATTTTACATGCTATGTTACAAATGATATGCAGAGTTGCAAACTTAAAAAATCATTGCCAAGCATGTTGATATTGAACAAAAAATGGAAGCTGAGCTCGAAATAAAGAAACATTCAAATAAAATGGTGGTTGGATTGGGAAGGGGGAAGGAGACCTTTCGAAGGGATAAAACCAATTTTAAAATGATAATATACATCAATATTTCTAAACAAAATGGAGTTGTCAAATATGATTAAAGAAATTATATCTGGGTATAGAAAACTGGTGTAAAGAAAACGTACTGGTGCTTTAGCCATATCAGTCTCAGGGCCGGATTCACAAAGGTGAAATGAGATAAAACTCTAAATTTACGACTTTTGTTAGTCACAAAGGGCATTTACTACTCGTAAATGCCCTCTGTGAATACCGAAAGTCGTAAAGTTCATCTTTTGGTATTCACAAAGGGCATTTACAAGTAGTGAATGAGATTTGTGAATACCAAACCTCGTAAAGTTAGACTTTCGTCTCAGTTTATCTTTGTGAATCGAGCCCTCAGTTTCTATAGACATCTGAATACAGGGTTAGCATTAACTAAAATGTCTTTTCTGCACCTTTTCTTTCAACAATTAAAATATTGTTGTATATCCTCAATATAAATGCATGAGTGCAAGTTCCAGAATACTAAGAATAAAAAGAAGGCTGAATGAGGTACTCCTGCCTCCTTTGGCACAACACGAGAACTCCAAATAATTGACAACATTCGGGCTGTCAGTCATAGGTTTTCTACTCTCAAACTTTGAGATGTGAGTTTAAGCACAATGATTACCGAAAATGGTGAACAGGAACAATTACCTAGTCAGTAGATGCTTAAAGGTACAACAGTGCAGTGGAGATGTACTGTACTGTGCATTTCCATCCCTGCAGAGAAGTGCTGGCCATGTCATTCCTAGTATAGAAGAATGTCTGCAAACTGTGGTTAGTGTCCTCTCATAGTACAGAGGTATGTGAGAAAAGGGCAGATACTGCCCATTCCTAGTATTGAAGCATGTCTGGAAACTGTGTGTGATGTCCACTCCCATTATAGAAGCATGTCCAGTACATCAAATCAATCAAAAGTATATTTTTTTCAGTCTAACAAGACCATAAAAGTACATAAAACATAAATACATACATCAATCGATAAAAAACACATTACATCCATATCCCTAAATGAGACAAAATTGTCTTAACAATAATAATTTTGCATTATTCAAAACCTGAGAAAGACATGAAATACATATTGGGGAGGTAAAATAATTGTTAAAATCAGTGGTACCTAACACAATACCTTAATTGACGACCCTGCAGTAAAACTGTACAAGCAGCGGCTCTAATATGCAATACAACCCAATTTAAGAACAGCTAACAGTGCATCAGGTAAGCATATTGCACAGAATTTGGCAAATAAAAAAGCATATGAAATGATTTAAAAACATAATAAAATAATTAGAAACATTGAAACATGATAAAATGCATTATGTGTAAGATCAACTCTTCCAAAAGAGCGTAAAATGCTCAGATGAAATCACGCCCCTCTTCCAAATACTTTCTCAGCCTCAATGATGAGGAGAGAAAGCAAGAAACAGCATAAGTTGTATGTACATCCGGAAGTAGCTGTACATTTATTAAGGCGGGCTTAACCTGAAGAAATGCAAAGGTTTCAACAAGGGGAATCAAAATGTTCTTCGAGCGATATCATAAAATCCACCCAAAAAAAACAAAATGCAAAAGATACTTGGGAGAAAAATTGTCACAAGCGCAGAGTCTAAGCTTCATGCTCCACAAACCAGGCTTGGGAAATGCCAACAACATTTGGAACTGGTTGAACCTAAATCTAGTAAGAAGTCATCGGCGATGGACATTAAAAGTACTGAGCAAATAAGATTCAATGGCAGGACATGTGTTGTAGGAAATGTTAAAAATAAACACACCGTGAAAAATATTACACACAAGAATATGACACAACAACAAACGCAAGCAGAAAATACACCGCTGTTCGTGGTTAAAAACCATTTTAGGCCTAAATCTTACACTGGCACGAGTAAGGTGAAAAGTTTACTTGAGAACACAATGGAATAGGAAACTTGAAAGGGTTTCAGTAAAAGGCCAACTCCTGTTTAGTAAGTTTGAAAGCATTTATGATTGTGACAAACAAGTCCACCAGCATGTACTTTGTGCCTCCAAACAGATTATATTCTGCAACAACAAGGGAACCCAAGAGAAGTCGACCAGGGACCTTGGGAGACAATTGTTTTCAACAACAGTGGTCCCCAGAAAGTGAAATGGAAACCAAAGGAATGAATATAGACTCAATCGTAGCCATATTTAGTGGACTTGTCCAGCCGGACAGAGGTCTGATATTTACTTGTAGGTTTAGGATATAGTCACACAAAACAAAGATAAAATGGAACACAATCCTGTGTCCTACCTAGCCAGTAGAGTACATAAACAACAGGGGGCTCAGGCAAAGTTTTTCCGGTTTGTTACACAAGGAGGATATACAGTGTTACAAGAACAAATCACTACAAAACACCTTTACAGCGGAATGAACGAAAGTTTTTTTGCGTATAAGGTGTATTAGGGTGTTGACGGCGTTTCGATCAGTTTGAAGAATGACTGGATCATCATCAGGACTTAAATAACATGCCTGTTAGATAGATCCTCATTAGCCGCAATTCCAGAATGGGGGAGCTTAGGCGGCGAGACGAGGGCTGTTATAATGATGAACTCAAACTCAGATACGGGGGGAGTCGCCTTCGCGTACTCTAACGGCTCCTCCTTGTGTAACAAACTGGAAAAGCTTTGCCTGAGCCCCCTGTTGTTTGTTTTCTCCTTTGTTTATGTACTTTACTGGCTAAGTAGGACACAGGATAGTGTCCCATTTTATGTATTGTTTTGTATGACTATATCCTAAACCTACAAGTAAATATCAGACCTCTGTCCGGCTGGACAAGTCCACTATATAGAGCTACGATTGAGTCTATATTCATTCCTTTGGTTTCCATTTCACTTTCTGGGGACCACTGTTCCAAACAGATCATAGCATGATTAGACAGTGGGTGCAGGAAATCGCATTAGCCCAGAGCACATGGAGGTCTAAAGGTGACTGATAAGACAATAGGTGCAGGGAAATAAATTAGTTCAGAGCACACAGAGGTCTTATGTGCACAATGCTGAAAGCATATACTTCACTTAAATTACATTTACCATGAACGCACATGCATTCAAGTACAGAAGAATGCTTTATTTATTAAGCATTATTGAGAGTGCAATAAAGAATGTGTAATGGATTGGCTCAGAATCTGAGGTTATGGGGTTACAGGTCTTTGAGTGTTTCTTCTGTCCTAAATCTGTAACTTGGCAAGTCAATTATTATTTACTGTATGTAATAAACCATTGTACCATTGTGTTTAAAAAGAGCTGCCTGTGAGCATCAATTAAAGAAAGACTTAGGAAGACTGAGGTGCAGTCCGTGTTGTGTGTTGAAGGTCTTTCTCCCTGTCGCGACAGTAAATAGCTGTCTTTGCATTGCCAAGAGGAGTCCGTGTCTTCCTTTATTTTTGAAGGTTTTCTATCCTGCAACAGTTGGCGAATCAGACAGGAGAGCCATTTTTTGCCCCCACCTGACTGCGAGCACTGGATGACCATCTTCCCCCTGCTGCACACCCAGTGCGCACTTTCTGATGAGTTAAGCAGATACAGTGTTCAACTTAAGTTCTGCCTGTGCACCAGGGTTTGGAAGGATCTAGGGACTGATGTCTTTTAAAGGCGAGGACAGAGCTGATCACGATCCTTGTTTGTGTATGAACATGTTTTCTTGGGAAAGCTAAGCGCAGATGTAAATGTGAGGTTAAAGGAGACATCAGGGTACTGCTTGAGAGATTGTGTACATGTGTTGCACAGTAGTCAAGGAGCCTACATAAGCGGTTAACTTGATATCCTCAATATAACATTGGTAGTGGTCAATTTGGGTAATTTGAAATTTGAAGGCACCAACAAATGTTCCATTTGACACCGAGGGACGGCTGGAAAGCTGGTGTCACTAAACTTTGCCTCTAGATAAGACCGGAACACTCAAATTACTGACCTGGAGCTAATGTGCAGAAAGTCACTCCATGGTCTCAAAGACGCATGTTTTGAAAGGAATCCCCTCTCGGGCATGCTGGGATGTAGCCAGGGGTCGCCAGTTCTAGAACAGAGATGTGATTATCGGCCTAGAGCAAGTAGGAGTTTTTGATATTTTTTGGCTGACTGGTGAGTGCATGTGTGTTTGAGTTAAACGTTGCCACAGTATGATGATGTTGCGTAATATTATATAATATACAAATTGTTATTTGAATATACATTGGATACATGAAAAAGTTGATATTGTAATGTGCCCTCTATAATTGGTGAAACAAAATTTAAGAGTTTAATGCACTTTGCATAAGCGATAAGTCAGAAGAGTAGATACATGTTCCTGGTTTTTAAGATTCATGTAAGCTTTTTGAAAGAAGTGATATTGGATCTGGTAGAAAAAGGTTAGATTCGTAAAGTATTAAAAATACACTTAATTATGGAGACTCCCTTAGCGCATATGCTGAGAAAAAAACATACAATTCCCGGGCCAAAAGAAGGAACATTCAATTGTAAAATAATTGAGCATGTTATTACCTACAAACGAAGTAAATGTGTAGTAGCTAAGTAACACAAAAGGCAAGGTACAGTAGCTTTATGGTTAGTCTTTCAAAAAATAAATCAAAAGACTCCTCAAATGAGGATACCCCTAGTACACCCTCTGTTTCCCCGCCCGCATATGATCCTAATAGCCCCTCTCCAAAGGTTCCTAGCATGTACCCGCTGGAGCAGCTACAAGAAGCCGCATTGGGATTTGAGAACCCTGAAATTTAAACCTCTCCGCACTCTCCAAAAGCTACCCCCAATGTCATCCCATGAACACCAAAGTCAAAACATGCGAGTACACCATGGCAGCAAACAAGGGTAGGTGACTCCCAATTTTCAGGACAACTAGAAGCACAGTTCAGCTAGATCCAGCCCAAGATCGCAAAAGCGAAGAGCAAAGTCCAGGGGATAGTGATGATCAGTCACATGTATCGCCATCAACGTTGTGTTTGCTGTAGAAAAAGGACACCGCAGGAAGGGTTATTAGAGAGCAAGTATCTGCCCCACAGCAACGAGATGCAGAGGATGCAAGGTGGAAGGATTATATGGATAGGGCTGTAGGTATGGCACGATGGCCAGGACCTCAAGGAAGAGAATAGGAACAAAGAAGGGCTGAAGACAGTTTACCCCCTTGGCGAAAGAGAAGGGGTGCATAACAGTCTCACCAGAAAATGTGCAAGAATTGCTAGCACACAGTGAGAGTAGAAATGATGCAAGTGAAGTGAAGTGAAGAGAGGGTTACCACAATGACTTTCCAGCACAAATTCAAGGAAGTTTTAGGAGATTAATGAATAGAATAGAATCTGTACAGCAGCGTGTGGAGAGCATGGGTGAAATACTTTAAACCTCAGAGGCAAGGCACCCTACCCATGATGTTGATATCCGAGAGAGACTCTAGGAAGGTAGGATCCTTCTGAATGGTTACCCCCAATTTTTGCCTGGAGCTATGATGGTTTCTCACTAGTCAGACTAGGATCCTGCTAATCAGGACCCCAGTCTCTGTGCTTTCTCCCCTAAATTGGGTATCGTAAGTACTTAGGTACATCCCAGATTGGACACTAGTGTACACTTATCAGTCCATAGTATATGGTACTAAGGTACCCAGGGCATAGGTACACCAGGGGTCCCCCATGGGCTGAAGCATGCATTATGCCACCCATGGGAGACCACTCAATTTGTAACAGGCCTGCCATTGCAGCCTGTGTAAGCTGGTGCTAGCACCACTTACAAAAGATATAGGTTTCCCTATATCAAAGGTCACGGCACGTAAGACCTATAAGTCACCCCTATAGCAGGCCTTATCAATCCTGAAGACAGGGTGCTTAGTTCTAACTGAGAGGGTGCCCCTGAAAGAACAGGACACCCCTACAGCCTACGGAGTCCATTCCCACGGTTTGTAAGTGAGACAGCCATATGACATATAGAGGGGCACCACGTCATTACGCGGTGACCTTCTCGAAACTGGCTGTAATGTAAACATACTCAAACATGTTGGAATCATACCCCCACACCGTAAGCAGTGTGGGAGGTATGATTCCATGCACTGTAAAGCTCCTCCGGGGGGCCCTCAGTGCTCCCGGTACCAGTCTTCTGGACATGGACAGCACAACATCGCTGCTGCCTACCAGAGACATGATTCTGCCCTCCTGCTGCTGAGCCAAGCTTGAGCAGGGGAAGGCAGGTATCATGTCATACGGAGGAGTGACCACCTCCCAGACAGGGTTTAGTGTATTGGGGCTAGGTGGAAGCATTTACCAGCACCACTCAGTCTGCTTGAAGGGCACACTTGGTGCCCTCCTTGCATAGTCCAGTTCAAACCAGCACAGGGAGCCGTTGGCTCCCGCTCTGGCATGAAACTGGACAAAGGACACGGGAGTATCCTCCCCACTGTCCGACCCCTCCCCTGGGGGGGAATCCTAAATTGTACCAACCCTTTCCTTATGGTACTTAAGGGCTTACCTGAGAGTGGGCAAAAGACACACAATTGATGGACGGAATGCAGAACAAATCAAAACATTCACCCCCAGTCAAGAGATCTGGGTTAAATCCATCATTCTTTTTCTCACCATGTCACCCCAGTTTAGACCTGGCCATATGCAAATCAGTCTTGACCCTGTGCCTCATGGGAACAGTCCAGCCCGAACTGCCAAGCCAGGTCCTCCCTGGACCGGAAACAAGCATCCTAGGACCGGTTTCAGGGTTTTACCCCTCTTCTGCCAGGATAGCTTGATTCCAGTGGCACAGTGAGCCCAGGACTCACGTCTGAGCATACCTGGCGCACTTACCTGAGAGTGGGTCCCTAGATTCATTGTGGGACAAGATTAATTTTAAGACACCACTTCTTCAACTGTCTGGGCACTCTGGACTTCGCTCTGGGCATCAAGGCTGCAACTGGGAAGACTCCTGCTGCTCCAGGTCTCGTCACCCTGCTCGTCTGCTGCAATGTCCGTGCCTGTGCACCATACAGGAACCTTCCAAGACACCTGAAGGAATCTCTCTTGAAGTGAAGGAGTAATTTCCCTGCATCTGCAGGCACCGCAACTAAGCTGACCTGTCTGCTGATCCTGGGCTCCCACGGACTACGAAAGGCTCAGTAACACAGGTTGTGGTTCTTCACATCTCACAAGGCCTGTAAGTCGAGGCGGTGCACAGGGGATCCTTTCCTGTGGCTCCAACAAGGGATATCGGCCTCAAACTTGGTGAGAGAACAGTCCAGTTCTCTCACCAAGTTTGAGGCCGATATCCCTTGTTGGAGCTGCAGGAAAGGATCCCCTGTGCAGCGCCTCGACTTACAGTTGCAAAGGCTTGTCGGCTTCCTTCCACCAAGATCTTCGGGCTCCAAGTAGCCCCAACCTCAAGCATTTTCTGTGACCAAGATCTTTGTCCTGACCCCATCATTTGCACCCTGGGCCTGTATCTCTGGTGAGCTGTTCGAGGTCCTCTTGCGACTCCAGTGCCTCCAGCCTGTGGGTCATCTTGAGGGTTATCTTTGAATTCTCTGGGCTCCCCTGATTGTTCAGGGCCTTGCCTGACTTCCCTGCTTGTGGTGAGTCCCCCGGGCCTTGCTGGTCCCAACACTTCACCTTCTTTGCTTTCCACATTGTTTGCGGTTACCAAGGTTTGTTGGTGCTCCCTTATGGGAACTGAACCCTCAGCTCTCGGCATCCGGCATGTGACAGCTCATGAACAGCTCCTGGTCATCCACAGCATCGCCTGGTCCTCACAACTGCAGATCCAAGGTCACCGTCATCTCTCCTGCAACACTCAACATCAGTGGGCATTCGTCTTCCGTGCCTCCCGGTCACTCCTGAGTGGCATAGACTCTGTCCCCTCTGCTTGCAGGTATTTCTCAATTTGAATCCACCTTTGGGTTCCACCGGACACTTCCGCCTTATCCAGCAGCGGCATCTTCCTGAAGTCCTCCATTGGGTTTGACGGCTGTTTCCGACGCCACTTCACACCTATGCACCCGGCTTTCCTGGAGGAGGTATCCTGGTTCCTAGGGTATCCACAGGTGGGGTGGCTCTCCAACTTACTATCTTCCACGGGGTTTCTTCAGGGCCCACTGGGAAGGGTCCTTCTTCTTCTTTAAAATGTGCAACCACGACTTACCCATTGGCTTGCATTGATCCCGCGGTCATGTTCCCACTCTGCACAAGGCTTTCGTGGGGCTCCTGGTTACACTTACCTTGGGTGGTTCCTTGAGTTCCCAATACTTCTACGTTTTCTGGGTATAGTCTTGACTGGAGTCGTGGTTCGCATACCACTATTTTAGTATTTGGTTTGGTCTCCCCCTGGTGACTACTGTGTATTTCGTGCTACTTACCTGTTTCTATTGAAAAGTATTGTGTGCATTGTGTATATCTCCGGCTAGGAGATATCTGTGTGTGTTAGTGAGTGTCTTATAATAAATACATATTTTTATACATTCACTGTGTGGTGCTTTTTCACTTAATCTATATCTATAAGATTATGTTGTGGTTAAACAAGCTGCTTTACACTCCTTCTGGACTAAGCCTGAAGACTGCTCTCCACAGCTACCACTTAGAGAGCTTGTTAAGGTTGTCTAAGACCACCATAAGGGTTGTCTGGATTGGTGCAGGGTGCCCACTTACATATGTGTACACCATATACCAAGCCAGCTTCTCACAGAGACCCCTTATGTATTTAGACTACACAAAGGGTGCAAGGAGACTGTCTAAACCTACGGACATGAGGGAAAGAGAACAGGATATGCTTTCTAGAGTTCGGAAAACTCGATCGACAGACCTTGAGTGGTTGTAAATTCAAGGTCCACCTGGCCAGCCAGACCATAGGATGAGATCCAGCGAGGCTAGGGGAAGATTGACACGCCACAATAGACCAGCACTATAAATGAGTGCACAATCAATTTTGTGCAGCGCTGATCTTACTCCTAATGAAGTCGTCGCTGAAGGAGAGAATAGCTGGAACAGTGTGGTACCTTATGTAGATAATCTAATAGATTGGACTGAGCGGTTAGCTCCACAAATGAGTCCATGACCACAAGAAGGTCCTTTGACCCACGTAATTTGGCAAATGCTGAAGATTGCACTCTATATGGTGAGAGAGATCCAGACTTGGACTGCCCCTACATGAGAACATGTCTTTGTGTAGGGCAGAAATACACCAGACAGCACAATCCCCAGTGCTCTACCACCCTCTTGCATCAGATGCCCCTGATAGGCAAAGGACCTGGGGCACCACATTATGTTCCGTGGCCAAAGATGGACAAGGAAAACCTCAGAAAATTATTGCCACTGCTTAGAGAGGGAGCGGGGAAATGGATTAGTGCATTTGAAAAACAAACCATAGGTATCACCCCAGCAGTAAGGAACATAAGGAGTCTGCTTAGTTACCTCATAGGGGATGACACAGACACTATATTTTAAAAGGCTGGAGTAAGGAATGCTACCCTCACTGAGACCAGATGTGAGGAGTCTCCATTGGAATTGCTTAGAGCAGTAATGTGGGATCAGCTGAGGAAAATGTACCCTGATAGGCCAGACATTGGATCTCTCATGGCTCAGTCTATGCAGCCAAATGAGGATCCCGTGCAGTTCCTTAATAGGGTGAAAGAAAATTGGACCCAATAAGTAGGTCAGGGCTGGGAGGTGACAGGAGGCAATGCTGTATTATTGTATAATGTAGTTAAGGGTTGCCTTCCGACAGCCTAGAGAATTCAGTGCCACTGGAAGCCACGCCCTGGACAGAAATACAAGCACACATAATCATTTTTTGCAAGAAAAAGTAAGAGAAGAAAAGGGACAAGCAAGAAGTGGCTGAGAGGGCAGCAGCCAAGATAGGGCAGCAGAAATTGGGGAAGAAAGAAGGAAGGAATGGTGGCAGCTGCCACTCTGATGAGTGCAATGTCTGCAGGATCGGTCTCATGGACTACCCAACAACAGTACCCACAACAGCAGAATGGTGTAAGAATGCAGGGAGGTAGTAGAAGAGGACAAGGAGTAATAGGAAGAGGTAGGATGGGCCCTCAAAAAATGGATCAGGCATGCCATTATTGACACGGGCTCAGGCATTTTATTAGACACTGCAAAACTAAAAGATGGATGAGCAAAATGGAGGAGTAGAAGTTTATAATCAGCCATGAAGCTCGGAAGCACAGCCACAACCAAGTCCACAAATCATATATGTACCTCAGACACCCTTACAAAGTACACAGCTCCTGGCAATACCTAAACCGCAGCAGGGACTGCCTCAGCAAAACTACCAAGCACCCCCAATGGGGACTCGACTTCGAAGTGGACAAGGAGGTGTAGTTGTGAATGGAGGGAATCCTTTCCAGATGAAGTCTGTGGGTGGATATACACAATGAGGGTGCCCAGAGAATGTCTCTATCTGTTCATTCTTTTCAGTAGCACACAGGCCAGATGAGGAACCCACTGTGATGGTTGCTATCAACGACAAAATGTATGCATTCCTCATAGATAGGGGAGCAACTAAATCCTGTATTAGAGAGGGAGGCCTTCCTATTTCCAACAGATCAAGGGACACACAAGGATTCTCCGGGGAAGTGATAAGGGTTCCTTTTACCAAACCAGTGGAGATAGAAGTAGGAGAGAGGCACATTGATGGTTGTTTACTGCTTTCCCCAGCTGCCCCGTCTAATCTGTTATGCAGATATCTGATGGCCAAATTAAACATGACCATTCTTTATGAATCGGACGGTACCATGGTTTGCTCCACCCATGGAGTTTCACCTTCCAGAATCATGGCATGAATGGTAGACTCCTCCACCAGAGCCCAGATTAGAGCACAACCAGCTGATATGGGGCATTTACAGCGATGTACACCATTATAGCAGAGACACCAGAGTGACAGGGAAAAAGGGTTCATTTGCCTAAATACTTCCTTGTTCATCAACAAAGGCAAGACTCTTGGATGTCTGATGCTGAATCAGTATTGCAGATAGAGGCTTTAGAAATAACACCAGCCTGTGGCACTCTGACAGCCAGTGACCATAATCATAGTTTTTGGGTATGTGTCATCTTGATTGAGCCAGGACAAATGGTTAGGAAAATATTGGAAGACCAACTGTTTGATGATGATCCCTAGAAAACAGTTGTAATTTTTGAAGAAGACAGTGTTAGAAGTAAGGAAGCCCGCACCAGGTAGAACTGTTGATTCAGTCAGGGAAGCATATCTGTCTCAAAAACCAGACCCCTTGTGGACTAAGGGTCCCCATGATGTTGGCCTCATCCGCACTGCCACACTATTCCGGATTACATTGAAGGAAGGTGCCCTCTTACCCAGAGTAAAGCAATATCCCCTGTTCAAGGAAGTAGAGGGCATCGCCCCTACTATACAGGCATCGCTGGAGCAAGAAGGTAATTATCCTGGAGTATCTCCCTGCAACACCCCAATGCTCCTGGTCAAGAAATCCAGGTGTAATATTTGACTCATGGTTCAAGATCTGTGCCGCCCAAACGACATAGTGGTGGCAAAATTCCCAATTGTTCCCGACTCCTCAATCATCTTTACCAATATTCCCATAGGATGCCATATATTGTTCTGTTATCGATCTGAAGAATGCATTATTCAGCATCCCTCTCCATCCAGACAGCCACTATCTGACAGCGCTCTCATGTCATGGTACTCAGTGTTTGTACTCTTGGTTACCCCAAGGTTATTGTGAGTCCACTAGCATACTCAATGAGCGATAAAGAATGACCTGCCAAACTTCCAGTGTGACAGCAAAATGTCAATGACAAATTGATTTGTAGTCCCAATGAGCAGCAGCGTAGAGAAGACTCTGTCTCTTCTAGCCGCTCTTGCCCAAAGAGGATATAAAGTAGAGAGGGAGAAAATGAAGTACTGCCAGGAAGAAGTCAAGTACTCATTAGCATTTTGTCAACTTCTGGTCGATGTATAACACCTAAAAGGGCAGCCTCCATCCGCCAAATGACAGAACAAGAAACTGTCAAAGGAAGGCAGACGTTTATGGGTCTCTGTAATTATGGGAGACAGTGGGTTTTTGATGATAGCACATTAATAGCACCCTTGTTAGCAGCTGCTGTCAAACAGGCAGGAGTCAGAGAAAAACAGGATAACACAGATACCAGAGATGAAGCCGACTTTTTAGAAATTGAAAACTGAAATAACAAATGCTGCAGTTTTGGGACTACAACAAGAAGTTTTATTTATTCTGCTTTTGCAATGGTCAGGTATTGACACCTGTCCTTACATAGAAATATCCGTTGGGACACAAATCCATTGCACATTTCAGTGGGCTGCTGGATTAATTTATGAAAGGACATTATCCTTGTGAGCAGCTTCTGGTTACTGCATCCTTTGCAGTGCAGAAGAGCCCCCTCATTGTTATGAGGGCACCTTTGATACTCTTTGCAGACCATGCAGTATTTGCCATTATAGAGAAGGCTATGACACAAGCACCTAGAATGATTTTCCCCAAGAGTATTGCCTGTTTAGTGACACCCAACTCTTCTTTGGGAGCATTTTGTAGTTTGTTCAAGCTAATCAACAGCTCTTTGGCTCCAGGTAATGTGGGGGGAGCCCTTGAAAATCATAAGTACTACCAAAGAGGGTTTCAAAGCCTTAAAGGAAGAACTGTGTGCCATACAATTGAAGATAATGAAGCATCGCTATGTACTGTACCTTATGACAGCCTACAAAACCACTGTACCTCGGCACTCTTCAAATAACTCACAATTGTCATATAGTGTGACACAATTACAGTTAGGTAAATGATGTGATTACTCACAGGAAACCAATCCATACAATTAGACTGCTGCACAATATCTTTTAATATCAAGTAATGGTGTTTCATACAAAAGTGCTCAACCGATAGCCTGGGTGTAGTCCAAAACACTAACATATATTTCTTAACAAAGATTCCGTTGTCATTAGTGAATCCACGAAGGTCAAGATCATACGGCCTTTCTGTTGGCAATGATGGAAAACAGCCGACACATGTTTCGTTACAAGGTAACTTCTTCAAGGCTGCAAATAGTTTGGACATCAGTCAATAAAACAATTTCTTCAAAAATAGACAATCTACTTGCACTCAGCAAGTGTGATATAACCGTTACAACATAGACCACCCTATAGCCTGTTTTGACACAAAAAAGGAAGAAAGAGGGGAAGAGAACCTTAAATCTGTAAAAAGAAAAGATTTGCAAACAAGAGAGGTGTGAAGCATACACCCAGTGAGAAAAACACTAAAACTTTATTAGCTACAAGAGAATCGGATCGATGTTACTTAATACCAATCACTAGGAACATCTGCTAGTGCCAAAATGTGAGAGCAGAAACTAAGAAAAGGGATGTCAATCTATCTAGTGATGCCAGAAGGCCTAAGATGTAGGCCAGGCCACTAATACCTGTTAACTCTAGCAATAGTCAACATGAAAAAATGACTATATCTACCTTTCCGTGTGGAAGATGGTAGGTCCAAGGAGATTTGAATTCTTCAGAATGCTAGTATCCTATTCTTTATAAAAACGGAAAATGTGAGAGACCCTACAAACAAATAAAAGGGTCGTAAAAAATGGGAAAATGCAAAAAACCTTTGTGGAGGTAATCCTAAATTACCCTATGACAGCCATGCAAGGAGGCGTATGCAAGAAAATCAGGACAACATGCTGCACCTTTATTCCAGCAAAAAATGCAGACAATATGACTTTATCAGAGGCTATGCATACACTGCATAATCTACAAAAGAAAATGATAGATGAAGGAGGTGCCACAGATAGTTGGTTTAGTGATTAGGTTTTATCAATACCATTTTGGGTGTCAGGACTGTTAGGAGCCTTGTTACCAACTATTGTGGTCTTACTGCTAATATACTGTGTTGCACAATTAATCCTAGCATGTTGTAGGAGAATAGACACAAAGGCGGGTGGGATGTTCCCAGTTAGGCCACCAATGCAGGTAGTGGATTCCCAGGGCAACTTGTACCACCTAGTGCCAAGTACAGACCAAGGTCTAGACGAAGTAGTTGAAATATCAGCTAGAGGGAGGAATGTTGTAGGAAATGAAAAAAATAAAAAACACAGTAGAAAATATAACACAGGAAAATATGATGCAACAACAATTGCAAGCAGAAAATACACAACTGTTCGTGGTTAAAAAACAGTTTAGGCCCAAATTTTGCACTGACACGAGTAAGGTGAAAAGTTCACTTGGAATAGGAAACTTGAAAGGGTTTCAGTTCAAGGCCAACTCGTGTTTAGTAAGTTTGAGAGCATTTATGATTGTGACAAACGAGTCCACCGGCACGCACTTTGTGCCTGCAAACAGATTGTTGCCTGATTAGATCGGTGGAGGAAATCAAACTATCCCAGAGCACACGGCATCTAAAGGTGCCTGATTACACAATGGGTGCAGGAAAGTAAATTAATTCAGAGCTCACAGAAGTCTTAGGTGCACAATCCTGAAAGCACACACTTCACTTAAATTACATTTACCACTAACACACATGCAATCAAGTGCAGAAGAATGCTTCTCTTATCAAGCACTGTTGGGGTGCAATAAAGAATTTATAATGGATTGGGTCAGAATCTGGGGTAAAGGGGTCACAGATCTTTGAGTTTTTCCGCCTAAAATCTGTAACTTGCAAGTCAATTATTATTTAGTGGTTGTAATAAACCATTGTACAATTGTGTATAAAAAGCCTGTGAGCATCAATTTGAGAAAGACTTAGGAAGACTGAGGTGCATTCCGTGTTGTGTGTTGAAGGTCTTTCTCCCTGTTACAACAGTAAATAGCTTTCTTTGCATTGCCAAGAGGTGTCCGTGTCTTCCTTTACCTTTTAAGTTTTTTCTACCCCACAACATATGTTACAATCAAAAGGGGGATGGGAGCACACTGCTACCTCCCAGCACAGTTCGCCCCTTTGCATCCTGGTACATGCAGGTTAGTGCTGTTAATCTCTAGACACAGTTGTCTAGAGATTAACAGCACTAACCTGCACCAACTTTGGTGAGACACTCTGCAAAATTTCAAGTAAGCATTTAAATTGAACTGCATGTACCAGGATGCAAAGGGGCGAACTGTGCTGGGAGGTAGCAGTGTGCTCCCATCCCCCTTCTGTTTCAAAAAGGCTCCCTTGAGCCACTGGGCTGACGAGCTCATGGGAGGCACCTGTGCACCAGGGAGAGGTACATAGACCTGAGAGGATTGTGGCAGCTTTCTCAGCAAACCCCAGAAGAATTTCGTTTTATCTCTACTGAAGAAGGATGAAATCCAGAAACACATGTGTCTAGAGATTAACAGCACTAACCTGCACCAACGTTGGTGAGACACTCTGCAAAATTTCAAGTAAGCATTTAAATTGAACTGCATGTACCAGGATGCAAAGGGGCGAACTGTGCTGGGAGGTAGCAGTGTGCTCCCATCCCCCATATGTTACAATCAATGCATGTCCTCGAACCTGGGGTTTCTCCAACTTAATAAACCCCTTTGGCTTTTCCTCCATAGAAAAAATTATCCTGAGGCCAGGCGATATCATCTTTCAGAATACTAGAATGCAGCTCAAACAGGCAGGCCTACCTAGTTTGGCAAAAGTGTTCCAGATATACATCAGCCATTTGACTCACCTCCACCCATCAAGCTCCAGGCAGTCCTTAGCTATCACTCTACTCAAGTGATTTTCCGATCGCACCCAGATAGTGAGCCACCTAATCAGGGGGCAAAGGGCAATGACATCTGACAGATAAGTCAGCCCTAACTGTTCGTGAACCAAAAAAGCAGAGGTAGAAGTAGGAACCACTAACAAACACTCACAAAACCCATTTTTAACCACTTCAAGCTCCCTCAAGTATACATAACCCCATACATCACTACTGTAGGTGGCTACTGGAACAGGTTTAGCCTGATATATCTTAATCAAGGTGCTCAATGGTTTACTACCAATTGTAGGGGAGAAAGAAAAGAGTTCACCTTTAGATCTTGACAGAGCTCATCTACTCAGGAGGCAAGATGGCATCTGAGAGATAACACCGACGCGAGGCTCCGCCGATCAGACCCCGTGAAAATGCCCCTCAACCCCCTTTGAACTCAGAAAACAGAACTTTACAATGTCAGGGAAGGAAAGATTCTGAATGAAACCACCTCGGGATTCCCAGTACAAACTTACCTTACCGATCAACCTGGAGACGCGACGATCCAGCGTAGCGCGAAGTTCCCACGCGCTACGCCCCAGCCACGAGAGAACTGCCATCAATCGAACATCTCTGATGCTCTACGCCCTGCGGGGTGGTTCTGCAGTGGCGATTCAGGGAAACAGAGGCTTGATGGTGAGACACGGCAGCCAACACCTGGCGATAAAGGCATTCTTGGGATTTCAACTGTTTGGGCAATTTGTGGCCTTCCTGGCAGCCCGTTATATTTCTGGGATACTTTGTAACAGCAGGAGAGTACAGCAAAGACAAATACAAGTAAGGATGGCCAGTAGGGGGGTGAAAGTAACTAAAACTAGAAACACACAAGGCGGCTCCCAGGCGCAAGTAGCAACGCAACCTGGCATTGTGGTGGCCAAAAATCATCAGAAAAGAGCAGAGAATCGCGGGGCAAAAGCAAGGTGCTTGAGAAAACAGAGAGGGGGGAAGCTGATGAGAAAGTGGAGAGTGGAAACCAGGTAACTAAAAATGAAAGTATAAGAAAATCGCTGGTTAAAACTCAAGCTGAACCAGGACACTGCCAACCATTAATTACGAGCAGCTTTGGACCAGCAGGGGGGACAGGTTCCAAAACTCATATCACAACAAATGGCGCAAAAGAGGTGGAATTAACTCTGACTGTACAAAGTGAGACAGATGCAGTGAAAGAAATGTTCCGCGGGCAGGCTCCCCTTTCAGCAGTACAGGGGCTATGGCTGCCCCAAAAATGCACTCCTCTCCTCTAGCTAGCTTAGAAACTGTGCCGGATGACCATTTACTTCTCAATCAGGAGGAACGAAACGGCTGTGAACGACCCTGATGCTAAAGAAGAAATAAATAATAGGAAATTGCATAAAGGTCCAAAGACTGCTGCAGAGGGAACACAAGGCACAAGTAGCAGAATCCCCTATATCTTTCCAAAAACCCCTGACAATAACACTGAAAAATTCTACTTGTTAGCTGAAGAGACAGAAATCTCGGAAATAAGCATTTCACCGTCAAGTGAAGAAGATGGGCAAAATGGGCGCAGCAGCTCAAATGCAGAATTGTATGAGGACAGATATGCGCAGAAAAAGCTGCAAAAAAAAAAAGAAGAAGAGGGACAGATTAAGAAGGCGTGATTCCCCTGGCAGAGGAAGCCCAGCAGAACTGAGATGGGACTACTCTGCCACACAATTTACTCTCATGTCCGATACAACAATGGCCTCAGGTGGCAATTGCACTATTACAGGCAACAATGGCGGAAACAGGGAAAAAGGAGCGCAAACTGAGCCTGCACTGCCAACAGTTTTACAGACTATCAAGAGATTCCAGGAGGAAGCCAAATGGACAGCCGCAGATCACGCTTAGCTGCCAAAAAATTACAAGGGACTTTTATGAAGGTCGGTAGAACGTGTGCGGAGATTTCAGATCGGATGGCTTCGGTTGAAGTACGAACAGCGAATCTAGAGAAAGATTTGGCTGTATTGAAACCTCAAGGAGAAGAACACGATAGGATCGTTAAGGATCTTATTTAGAAGATGGAGGAGCAGGAAAACAGGCAGCGGCGCAATAATCTCTGTATTTTAGGTATTCCGGAGGGTGTGGAAGGGAATGATCCTAGGGGCTACATGATCACGCTCCTCAAAGGGGCCTTCCCAGAGCTACAGACATTGGACAGGGACAAAGAAATTCAGCGGGCGCATAGGTTCCCACTAACCTCCACCAAACGTCCTTCTGCGACACCTCAGCATCCACGCGCTATGCTCTTGTGCTTTTGAAATTTTCTCCTACGCCAGGCTTTGTACGATTTGGCTCGATCTACGAGCAAAAGGGCATTTGATGGAATCTCCTTTTTTACCAGACCTGACTTTGCCCACGCAACAGTCGAAAGGAGATGGCGGCTGAGGCAACTCTTTACCCCTTTCCAACAAATAGGAGCCGATGTATATCTGCAGAATCCGGCATGACTAAAAATTGTATATAAGGGGACTACTCGCAGCTTTGTTTCCGAGATTCAGGCCAAAACATACCTACAGGAGATTACTGATCAAGCCGGAAAAATAGCAGCAGACAGTTGCCAAACGCTTGGAATATAATTAGCCGGGGTCATTAGATTAAAAGCTGTTATTTTTGGCTCTCTCCTACTACTTTTCCTCCCTCCCTCCCTTTCTTTTTTTTTTCCTTTCTCTTTTTTTCTGCCTTTTTTTCTCATAATAAGGGAAGTTTAGTACGTTGAATCTCTTTAACGGTACCTGTATAATGTATAAAGTATACAAGGTTGAGAAGCTCTTTTGTTTAGTTTTTCACTGAAGGGAGACCAGTGGTGGGGAAGACCGGCGGAAGCACGGGGTAGTGTCCCTTCAGATGCCATTCTCCTGGCCTTGGCAAGGTCAGGTAACCTCAAGTTTAGGTGGTGGGAGGAGGAGGGATGGAGGGGGGGCATCGGGGGGGGGGGAGGGCTGGGGGGGTTGGTCCATGGAATAGAGGACTGTAGTCGGTAGATCAGTATTTTCAAAATGGAACAAGCACCTTTCATATGTCAATGAGTAAGTTACGTATAGCCACAATTAACATCTGCTGTCTCAATGACCCAAAAACGATAGAATACAGCAGCAGGAATAAGGTTATTAAAACCAGATATAATTTGTATGCAGGAAGCGCATATCAAAGACTCACAGAAAAATCTTTTAGGAAAAAGTTTTTTTTTGGTAGGGGCCATGACACAGACCTCTCGCACGCAAGGGGTCGCAATTCTTGCGTCCAATCGTACGTTAAGTTTTAGCCGTATGACGGTGGATCAGTTAGGAAGATGGGCTACCACTCAATGCCATAGGATTAGTGGGGACCCATTCACAATTTGTTCCATTTATGGTAGCAATCTAGACGACCCAATGGTATTTCACTATATTAACAATGAATTGGTCACTTCCGAAAATAATATGTGGGGACTTTAAGATAAATCTACCGGCCGATATAAATTTGAGACAGGAGTCAGGTTGGGTATATAAGGGCCGCAAACCAAAGGTGTTTAGGGCACTCAGGACTTTATGTCAGGAACATGCGCTTATGGATTTATGGAACTGGCAGAATCCTACAAACCCGGGCTACACCTATTTTTCTCATCCACACAGTAAACATGTAAGGATAGATTATGCTCTAGTATCTCATTCTCTACTTCAGGATTGCAGAATAGAAAATATTCCCCGAATATTTGCAGATCATAACCCGATAATAATAGAAATCAAGATGGACAGGCTTAAAAACGGTACTTCTTTTACATGGAGCTTTTTTTGGGCTCTTCTTGTTCATGAAAAATATTGTGACCACATGAAGGCATGGATACCTCAATTCCTTAAAGAGAATACACATTGTTTGGGATACACTTAAGGCAGGCATACGGGGAAACACTTAGGTTTTCTCTTGCAAAGAATAAAGAAAAACAAATCACAATGAATGAACGATTGGCGAGATTAGCAGCCGCTGAAGAAGAGCTGATCACTACAGTTCAAAATAGAGGCGAGCACAGGGAAGCACAAGGAAGGGTTATGGCTGCTAAATCGGCAATCATGGAGATTATTGCCAAAGATGCGGCTGACAAACTAGCCGCATGGCGGGAGGAAGACTATGAATGTAGCGAGCGAGTGGGTCATCACCTTGCTATAAGAGCTAGACAGAAGGCAACTCGGAACTTAATCACAGAGATTGAAGATCCTGTGAAGGGACTAATCTCAAACCCAGACGGTATTATCATGAAGATTCACAAAGAAATTTGTTCGAGATGGCGACATACCTCAGTCAGATTCCCTTAGAACAACTTCCACAGGGGGAACAACAACAGTTAGAGGAGTTGCCCCAATGGTTAGAGATACTAATGTGTATCAATAGCCTGCCAAATGGTAAGGCTACTGGTCTCAATAGCATACCCCTTGAATTTTATTTAAAAATGTCAACTCATCTAAAAGAGTGCAAGACGCAGCTAGTCATACATGTTTTCAAGGGGGGTAGACCACCAGAATCCTGATCTCAGGCCAAAATTATAGTATTTCTTAAAAAAAAAAAAACGCCGACAGATTCTGATTCATACCGCCCTATAACTTTGATCAATGCTGACAATAAGATTTATTCAAATCATACACGCTTGGCCTCAGTAATACATGTGGTTATATCTACACAACAGCACAGGTTTATTTCTGGCCGCGGGACTGTCGATCACATCCGAAGGGCCATTACACTTCTCGACGCTAAAAATAATGTTAAGGAAGCAATAGCTTTAATCTTGTTGGATGCGGAGAAGGCCTTCAACAGGGTTTCCTGGCCCTTCCTCTGGGAAGCCCTGTCGAAGGTGGGGATAGGAGAGGGTTTTCTGCAAGCTCTTAAAATGCTGTATGTCCTCCCCACTGCAAAACTCTTTGTGAATGGAGAACTTACTGACAGTTTTAATATAATGAGAGGTACTCGGCAGGGTTGTCCGAGCTCGCCACTCTTATTTGCAATATATATTGACCCCTTTCTGCGGCAGTTAGAATATAATATTGCTATAAGACCTAATGTAACAAATGGCTGGGAAACAAAAGTTCTGGCATATGCCGACGATATTGCCTTGGTGACCCCTGACCCCGATATAGCCATTGGCGAAATAGAAGCAGAGGCGCTGAGATTTGGGACACTCTCTGGGTACTCCCTTAATCGCAATAAAACTCAGATTATCTGTAATGAATATGCTAAGTTTAATGATGATTGTGTGGTCGGAAAAGCAACATATTTAGGGGTAGAGATTACTGCAAATATTGACAGTATTTTGAAGGATAATACCGAGCCATTAATTGCCAAAATTAAACCAAAAGTGGCCAGACTACATAATCTACATCTATCTATAATTGGTAGATGCAATTGCATCCAAATGTTGTTTTTTCCAAAAATGTTGTATCTGCTGCGAGCAATTCCTTTAGAATTTGATAGTAATTGTCTTAAAGCAATTGAAGATCTATTGTCGAGATTTATTTGGGGGTACGCTAAGCCTAGGAGAGCTTTTAAATTTCTCTCTTTACCCAAAGAAAGAGATGGTCTGGCCCTACCAAATATTAAACGCTACTATTGGGCTATCACCATACTGCACAATTTAGCTCTCATTCAGGAAACACCGAAAGAAAGAACGATTCAAAAAATACCTTCACCGCTTGAGCTTATTATGGGGACAGAGGCATGAGGGTGGGCTTGGCGGCATATGAACGATAATCATTACAAGAAAGTTCGCTTTAAGACACTACAAGGCGGGGCCAAGGTCATGAAATGTATTATGAAACTTATTGGGCTGGGCCGCCTGAATTTCTATACGCCACTCTGTGATAACCCCATTCTGCCAGAGATTTTTAAAGGCTCTATTATAGAAGGATGGAGGGTGGCCGGCTTGACGAAACTTGGGTCTTTTTTTTCCTCAATAGGGTTGGTCTCGTTTGAGAATCTTGGGGATTGGTTTGGGCTCGATAACAGAGACTTTTTCAAATATCTACAAATCCGGGACTTTTTGTCTAGGAAAGGGGGGGGGGGCGAATGGGTTCTCCAACATTGAAATCATAGATAAACTTAGGAAGAACAGAGACCTATCTATTGGTGCTGTTTATAAATGTATTAATTCACTAATGCCAGATGATATGGAAGATCGAGCGGCAAAATGGAAGGTAGAGATTGGCGTTACAGAAGAACTATTTTATCAGTCAATAAATTTGGCACAGAATACTTTAATACCAGCTAGACTTCAGGCTCCATATTACAAATTGTGCTTCTCGCTTTACTATACCCCTAAAAAAATTGCTAAATAGGGAACAAGGAGAGGAACTGTCTGCCCATGCTGCACTCTATATCAAGCAGACCTTAACCATATTGTTGCCACATGCAGTGTTTTGGATAAATTAAAACGAGAAATTGACAGCTTTTATAATGAAGCCCTAGGGATTGCCTGCTCCCTTACTCCAGCACTAATTAGACTTGGGGTAGATCAAGATATACAGGAGAGCACGGGGGAAAAATTAGTGTTTAATGGCATGGCGGTATTGCGCCTCTGCTTAGCATCTGCTTGGCTCGACCCTAATCTACCAGGGTTCCAGCAATGGCTGTCACGACTAATAGCAAACTATAATCTAGAAAAAGCTATTTACGCAAGGAGGGGACCACGCTCTCAAAAGAAAGGTCGAGAAATTTGGGCACCATTGACTAGATGGTTGGCGGATAATGAGTGATTGATTTAAAAAGCTTTATTTTTATGTATCTGATCTAGGAAAGCCACTGATGAGCGACCAACCCCCTGATAGGTGGGGAGAGGTGATAAGGATGGATAGGGCAGGGGGGAATGGGGGGGGGAAGAAAACATAAATGCAATACCTTTTGTATTTTTTTTCTTAATTGTTTGGTCCTCTTTATGACGCATATAATGTATAAGACCTTTTGAATTTATGGACTCTATTGTTTTACCTTGCATTAATAAAAACAACAAAAACAACAAAAAATGATCTTGACAGAGCTAATCTCTTGGATTTTATCAAAGGGGCCCACATAGACCAGTCATTGAAAGCAGGTGTAAATCTTGACCCTAGACAACCTATTATCCTGGACATGAAAATATCTCAACTTAGTCTTTTTGGGTCCTACCTGTGATTTGCTATAGTTGGTAAAAAGATCGAGACTATTCATATACAGTACAAAACCATCCCGCAATGTCTGGAGACCCAGGGCAGTTCTTGCTAATAAAATGATGCAGTCTGCATGTAACAATGCAGGGATCTGGGAGGAACCTATTCTAGGGCAGTCCACCTGCTTATCGTGTAGCCTAGCCCCCAGATCGCTCAAAAACAAAGTGAACAAAAAAGGGGCCTTTATACACCCCGTGTCTCACTCCACTCCTCAGGCAAAAGAAGCTAGAGCAAGACCCATCTGTGTTGTAATGGACAACCACCCTCATATCCCTGTGTAACTCACTAAGAAAGTAAACCATGGCTGTGTCCAAGCCCATATCCAACAAGATCTGCCACAACTACACATTATCAAAGGCGGAAGATAGATCCATGTATGCAATAAACAATGATCCTGGTTTTGCCACAGTATACTTGTTGATCCGCATGATGAAAGATAAACACTGGTCACAGGTGCCCAGGCCCAGTCGGAAGCCATATTGCAGATCTGAAAGAACAGACCCATCTTCTGCCCGCGGCATGACCCTTTCTAAATTCACCCTTCCCATTACTTTGACGACCGAGTTTTTCAAAGAAATGGGCCTGTAGAAACAGGGGCGATCTCTCGAACCTTTTTAATAGGCGGGGATAATAATGGACTGCGACCACGAGCGCGGTAAACCAGTGTGTACAACCAGATTAAATAATCGAGTTAATATTGGGACCCACAAACTATGTGACATCTTAAACAGATCGGCAGGGATCCCATCAGGACCAGGGGCCTTGTGGCCTGTCATGCGTTCAAATGCTAACACAACCTTCCCCACATCAAATGTTAGGTTACACTGTTGTGCCATAGATACTAGGGGCTCATGCAAGGCAACACCATCCTCTGAACCATATATGCCCTCAAAGTGCTCAATCCACTTCTCTGGGGGGAGGTGGGAGGAAGTGGAATGGGCTCCATTCCCACTGAATAGGGGGCAATTATCTAGCTCCCAGATTTGGCTGTTGTCAGTCTTAGTTGAGGCCTCCAACAGTTCAGATCAAGTGTCCTCTCTGAGTTCCCTCTTCCCCCCCTCTGGCGCCTTTTTGTAAATGACAGCATGGGTACTCACAAACATTTCCCCGGGAGCCATAAAGTACTGCCTGTGGCTTTCCGAGGGCTACACCGATGCCAGCAGGGCGAGGGTCAGGGTGTTGAAAGGTGGGCGTAGGGAAACGCAAAGCAGATGCTTGCTAAAGACAGGAAACATTCTTTGCTTCTTTATCTTTGGTTTAGTTAATTTGCAAATAAATTATGTCACTTTCAAAGCTTTCTAAATGTTCATGCTTGGTCAAGTGAGCAACAGCCCAGTGCTGCTGTCCACCAGAGGGCCACAATTGGAGGTCAGGAGGGCCGCACTTTGAGTATCTCTGGTCTAGAGGATATTAGGCACTGATCCTTGGGCTGAGCTTTGAGCACACACAGTAACAGTTTATGGCAGCATGTCTGGTAACTACAAGTACTTTCATAACTAGTAAAAAGTGTGTCTGAAAAGAGCGGCCACTGTCCATTCCTTTTATACAGGCATGTCTGATAGCTGTAGGAACCCTTCACCCAGTGCTTAATTTGTGAAATATGAAGTGCCAGGGCTCTGGCCAGGAGGCCACTGCAGCTTGCATCCCTCATCGCCCCAGTCATCGCTGCCAAAAAACTACTAACCATCTCTCCCGCATGTAAATACGACAGTTCAGATTATTCCTGGTTCTCAAAGCTAATGGAATGTCTGGGGAGGCAGGTCTGAGCAATTTTTGAATGTACATTGTTTTCCTGAACAACTGTTATACTGCTCATCTCTAAATTACATGAGAAGCGCCACCTTGTGGCAGATTGCCCTAAGTGTGGTGTTGACAATAAGGTGCCGGTGCCAAGCATCGGAAACCATTTAAGTGCCGGTGCTCAGCACCGGAAAGCACCGGCTCAAATTAAGCACTGCCTTCACCCCTGGTATGAAAGTGTGTCTGAGAAGAGAGGTTACTGTCCATTCACAGTATACAGGCATGGCTGAAAAGTGAGGGTACTGCCCTTCCCTAGAATGGACCATGTCTGGAAATGGTGGGTCCACTCCTGATACAGAAGCAGGCCTGCTCCCAGGTATGTCCACCCCTAGTAGGGAAGTATGGTGGGAAGGTGACTACTGTCCGTCCCTACTATAGAGTTAAGGCTTTCAATCAATATATAAATCTTTATTCGATTATGCATCATAATCATAAAAGATAGAAACATAAAAGCCACATAAATACCCTAAAAACATAAAAATATACAGTACACTGTATTTCGATCAGATCGCACATTCTATAGACATTAGGTAAGGCTTAAAAGTGAGGGTTCTGTCCTTTCTAATATGGAAACATGTATGGAAATCGTGCATTGTCTGGGTATAGAAGCATTTTAAGTATAGCAGGACAGCTGAGAAGTGCCTAGTTTACATGCTCAGGGTAGCTGCTCTTATGAGAAGTGCAGGAAGTGTCCATTCCTAGTACTGCAGCTCTGATGAGAGGTTCCGATACTGCCCATTGATGGCATGCAGCTTTGCTGATATGTGCTGTACTGCTCATCAGAAGTACAGCAGTCCTTCTAAAAAGTGGGGGACTGTTCATTACTAGTGTAGTAAAATGCTGATACTGCTAGTTATGAATGTAGCCGGCCTCTTGAGGAGTCCCTCTCCAATATACTCATAGCATAACAGCTCTGCTGAGAAGTACCAGTACTATGCATTACTAGTACAGAAGTCACATCAAGAAGTATTAATTCTGCCATTTACTAACGACAGAGCTTCGGAAAAGTTCCTTTACTGTCCATTCTTAAAATTGCTGACACTTGGAGAAATGCTTCTCCTGTCCTTTATGTGTACGGCAGACAACATGTCCTGGAGAGTGACTTCTGTCCCCCTAAAAGTATAATACCTGCTGAAAGGTGCTAGGAAGGTCCCATTAAAAGTACTACAACATTGCTATAAAGCACTGGTACTCCCACTGATTCCCAGATGGATTCTGGGAAATACTTGTAACGCAACATTGAAAGAATGGCAGCCAAGCTGAGATGAACGGTATGGCACCAGCGCATCGGTGCCAAAATATGGTCTGACATAAAAGTCGTTCCAGAAACACCACCTCCAAAAATATCACTGCTTTGCTGTTGATAATCAAAAAACTATGTAGGGCCTTGATGTTTGTCAGATGACATTTTTGTCTACGAGTATTGGACGTACAAAATAGAGCAGTGTTATAGAAAGTGCCCCTTTGATGCAGTGGCCATTTGCCCTACTTTGTGCATCCGCAGGGCTCTTTGGTATTGCAGAAGAGACCGCAGATTGGGGAGAATATGTAGCCTTACGGTTAGAGCGGTCAACCTCGAAGCTTGGGACCCAGGTTTGAGTCTTGGCAGGGACGCGCAACATCCTGCGATTCTGGGAAAATCACTTAATCTCCCCGTGCGTAACAAAAATCAATGTGTCCTTGTGTAACGCAACTGGTGCTCATGTATAGCGCTGTGATACTCGATGTCTCGGGTCTAGTTTGCGCTATATAAATCTCCACAAAAAAAAAAGATGCTTATGCAGCATTGTCCATAATACAGATCACGCAGGCGAACATTTTGGCCAATTTATTCACAATAGGACAATGGAACATGCCCACATTTGCATCTGGGTGTGGCCCCATGCACAATAGAGGACACTGCCTTTGTCCACATGTTGAGTTAACGACACAGGCTACGGGGCAAAGAACCCGTTGAGAGGTACACCTATTGTGCGCCACACAGAAGTGGTGCTAAGTCACAGTGCCACTTTCCCCCGCTGAGTGCACCCTTATGGATGGGTGCTTGGAGGTCAGATAAACCCTCAACGTCAAATCCAAGATTAAATAAAAGTGCATTTAAATATTTCATCATGATAAGATGTTTCCATGGGAAAAGTTTTCGTTTTGTATGTGGCCCAGGACATGTGAAGTTATGTCATGTTAGTTTATTTTGCATTTCTATTGTGCACATTCTGTCGTTGCCAACACCTCGTAGCGCTTTGTGCAATGCACAGTATAGGACTGGCCTGAGTCTACTGAGTTTACATTTACCCGCATCTAACCATTGAGACCTGTCCCTCTGTTAAAATGAGGATCTAATTCCTCAAGGAATGCCCCTGCAGGTATGTGTAGTAATGGAGTGAGACTGCCAGCAGGTGGATGTCTTTCCACCCTCCTGAACTAGAGGCCTGTCCGCCTCTCGTGAAAGACGGGTCCCCGGTTTCAAACTGTGCCAAACCTTTCTCTGAAACGTTCTCCTAGCAGGTGACAGCTGTCACAGCTCGCACCTATGCTGAAGACAGCACATTTTATGGTCTGGCTTGACCGCACAGCTGTCGGCAGACAATTATGTGAGCAGCACCAGGAGGGGGGCTTTGGCTTCGCCTACATGTTGGGACCCAGGAGTACATGTTTTGAATGAGCAGAAGTTTTGTGCTTCCACAAAAAAGTGCTTGCCCTCCACGCAGCTGTGACCATTTTGTTTATTAATCCACTTGCCGAGCATGCCATTATAATGCAAATAAAGTGTCTTAAATAACTAGATAATTTATGGTGTTTTTCGGTGGCAGCAGCACAGATGCAAGAAGAGCAGCCATTAACCTACATGGACCTTTAGGTCTGGCTTGACAGTGCAACACTCATTTGACCTTTTTGCCTTCACCAATATTATTCTATAATTCTTTGCTTCAACGCAACTACATATCCATGCTATCTACTTGTAAAGGTTCACATTACCATTCAACATTTTGTTAAATCCAAACCTATTGGCATTGCCAATGCTTTTTTTTTTTTGTAATTGGTCTCGTTGTCCTGTAGCGCAAACAGAGGCAATGTGCCCAATATGTCATTTGCAAAAGTAACTATTGATGGGCGGAATGATACACAATGCAAACATTCACCCCAGTCACAATGATCTGCATGTAATCCATTGTCCCTTTGCTCACCACGCCACCTCAGTTTGGATCCAGCCATATGCAAATCAGTCATGACCCTGTTCCTTATAGGAACAGTCCATCCCGAACTGCTAAGCCAGGTCCTCCCTGGACCAGACACAAGCATCCTGAGAGCGATTTTGGGGAATCATTCCTCATCAGCCAGGCTAGTTCGAATCCAGCGGCGCAGTGAGCATGGGGCCCAAGTCTGGGCATACCCTTCCCACTTAGGGCGACAAAAGCAAAAGGAACAATTGATGGACGGAATGCTGAACAATGCAAACATTCACCCCCAGTCACAAAGATCTAGGTTTAATCCATCGTTCTTTTGCTCACCACGCCACCCCAGTATGGACCCAGCCATATGCAAATGAGTCTTGACCCTGTTCCTCATGGGAAGAGTCCAGCCCGAACTGCCAAGGCAGGCAGAGTACGGTTTCTTACAATGCAGCCAGTTTAATTGAAAAACTGATGACCCACCACACTCAAGGTTGGGCGGATAGATCAATTGTTTGGCTGACAGGAAGGGCCGCCAAATCAGGCCCAAAGAGTGAAAAGCAGTAATTGCAAAAAACTCAACTAAAAGATGAAATATAAGTGTACTTAAATGTTTCATCGTAATAAGATGTTTTTAGTTTTTGTATGTGACCCAGGACACGTTAAGTTATGTCATGCTAGTTTATCCCTCTTTTATCTTTCCACTATTCCTTTCAACCCAAAGAACAGACTCACATGTCCACTCTCAAATCAATTTCATATTTCCCTTTACTAAATCACCACTAATCCTTTTTGGGTTCCGGAGTAGCGTGCTACTCATCGAAAAGCACTTTGACGACTTGCCTGGGGTAGTAAGCACTCTCTAAATGCAATTAACATTACAATTTGCATTTGCATTGCACACATTCTGCAATTGGTCAGGCCTCGAGGCACTTAGTGCAATGCAGAGACTTTCCACATGGTCTCTGGGTTACCATCATGGACCGGATTCAGCTTTTGATTTTTGTGATTATGACTTCAGGTATTATTTTCTAAATTCTAAAGGCAGTTTATCCATTTCAACATTGTGTGTGATCCTGGGCGCATAACTTTATTTCAGTGTGCACTGCTGTTTATCGACTCAGAATAGGAATACTTAAAAACAGGACTTGCCTGAGTTTACATTTACAAGCATCTAACAATTGAGACTTGTCCGTCTGTTAAAATGATCTAATTCATCTTCAGCCAATCAGATGCCTAGTCATACTCAAAATGATATTGCCAATTAGAAAACTTCCAAAATATTTGGCCCAATTAGGTTTAAAATCTTGTTTGAAAATGTGGATGTGAAACTGAGCGAGCTACAGATATTTTTAAAATTAACCCTTGAAGCTGGTGTTAGCCATTTCTACACATAAATATCTCAGAAATTACTGAACAGCCCTACCTCTATCCCTTGTAAAGTACAACTTAATCATGCTTGGATTTGCTGTTGCTTAAGGTGTTCATTATAGATGAAGCCTTCTCCCCCTGTACAATGCTTCATTGGATAAAGTATTGTTGCATTGCAATGCCCTGTTGACCAGTTTGCACAAAACCTCTGAAAACCCAGTTCAAAATCCAGCCTTTCATCCTGCCTTACTTGGTGATGATAGGTCAAAGAAGTGAAAAGGTAAAACAGGAATCCCGAACGAGTGATAGTGTGTTCATTTAAGAAGAAAAAGGCATAGGCAACTAGCCACGTAAAAAAAACGAGCACTGGCAAAGCCGTTGGGTCTGGCAATGGCTGCCAGCTTTTTGTCAATGCTTGTTTTATTCTATCAGGGTTTTTGGAAAACTTTGTTGCTATGGAAGCCTTTGTCAGTCTAAAAAAAAACATTTATAAAAAGCAAAAAGATTTTTTGGTCTCAAAAAGCTTAGTTTTCCACATTAGTCTCTAGACCGGAAGGGAACTATTTTGTGTGTAGAAGTGCTCCTTCTAAAAGGGCAGAATTTCATCACACACAATGAAGTCAGCCAATGGGTGAAGTGGACCGACCCACTAGCCCATGCTGTATGCTCTACTGGGTTGAAGAAAGATGTGAATGATACATGAGCAGACGAATAGATGAATACGGCCTAAAGCTCCAATAAGTACGTATATTATTCATATATTTTTTGTAAAATCAGAAAGTTTTTGTTATCGCCAGTCCTTAAAAAGTAAAAACAACAGTTGATGGACAGAATGTAGAACAATGTCATACATTCACCCCAGTACAGAGATCTGGGCCGAAATCCATCGTTTTTTTGCTCACCATGTCGTTCCAGTTTGAACCCAGCCATATCCAAATCAGTCTTGACCCTGTGCCTCATGGGAACAGTCCAGTCCGAACTGCCAATCCAGGTCCTCCCTGGACCGGAAACAAGCATCCTAGGACCGGTTTTGGGGTTTCACCCCTCTTCAGCCAGGATAGCTTGATTCCAGCGGCATGGAGAGCACGGGATCCACGTCTGGGCATACCCTTCCCACTCGGGGTGACAAATGCAAAAACAGTTGATGGACAGAATGTAGAACAATGTCATACATTCACCCCAGTACAGAGATTTTGGGCCTAAATCCATCGATATTTTTGCTCGCCATTCCAGTTTGAACCCAGCCATATGCAAATCAGTCTTGACCCTGTGCATCATGGGAACAGTCCAGCCCGTACTGCCAAGCCAGGCCTCCATGGACCGGAAACAAGCATCCTAGGACCGGTTTCGGGGTTTCACCCCTCTTCAGCCAGGATAGCTTCATTCCAGTGGCATGGAGAGCACGGGATCCACGTCTGGGCATACCCTTCCCACTCGGGGTGACAAATGCAAAAACAGTTGACGGACAGAATGTAGAACAATGTCATACATTCACCCCAGTACAGAGATCTGGGCCTAAATCCATCGATTTTTTTGCTCGCCATTCCAGTTTGAACCCAGCCATATGCAAATCAGTCTTGACCCTGTGCATCATGGGAACAGTGCAGCCCGTACTGCCAAGCCAGGCCTCCCTGGACTGGAAACAAGCACCCTAGGACCAGTTTCGGAGTTCCACCCCTCTTCAGCCAGGATAGCTTGATTCCAGTGGCATGGAGAGCACGGGACCCACGTCTGGGCATACCCTTCCCACTCGGGGTGACAAATGCAAAAACAACAGTTGATGGACAGAATGTAGAACAATGTCATACATTCACCCCAGTACAGAGATCTGGGCCTAAATCCATCGTCCAGTCCAGTCCTTAAAAAGTGGCTGAATAAAAATACATCAAATTTAGTTGGTAGTTTTCCATCCTTAACAAAGCAAAATCAGATTTCCTGTGGAGTGCTTTGTGGATCAAAGGCGCATGTACCACCTCTGTGATGAATGTAATGTAGGCGGGTTCTCTTAGGTTAATGCGGGAGGATTCCATGCTACTCTAAAGCTGTAATGGCTTTTGAACACCCTTGACTAATGGGCGCAGTGAATAGAAGGCGAATCTGAATTGCATATCAATGCCTTTAAAATACAGCGCTTACAGCGGGGTGGCTGGCACTGGAGGTTAATAAAAGAGTGGTGTATTGATCCCACAGAGATCTGTCCACATCACCGTATCATCGCGCCGCGAGTCGTGTATATTAAGTAGGCTTGATCGGAAGACGTAATCTATTAGGAAGGCAGTCGGGAGTGCTCAGACAGCAAGCAGGAATTAAATGAACAAGCACTGGCCTTTAGGTTCTGCCTTGGCAAGCCCGTAATGTATATGTATTTCTATGATTTTTGTATCTAATATTTATTAATTTATTCATTTATCTGCAATAGACATTAAATGTGTGAAAGTAATAAACTGTAAAAATGCATTAATGTCTAAAGGAAGCGCTTGCCAAAAAACAGTAAATGAAAAGTGACCCTTGCAAAACTGTATTAGAACAAAATGAAATTAAAGCAGATATTGGCTTTAATTGCCTTAGTACTGAAGCGGACTATTTTCTAGGTGGATATGCACGTGTGATAGGGTGAAAGGCATTAGAGACAGTGAAGAGAGCCAGTGACTAGAGGGGATGGCCTATTGCCACATGTTGTAGTCTGTGGTGGGTGAAACCAAAATGTAAATGACACTTAGGCAAACTAATGGTTGAAGAGGTCTGACCAAAAGACACTATGGGCCCGATTACGAGTTTGGCGGTGCAGCGGAGGGTCCGTCCCACCCTGCCGCCGCACCGCCAAACCTGTGGTGAGGCTGTCCACCAGATTAGGAGATTCCTCCTGACTGGTGGGCTTTTTTGGGGCATTCCCACGTCGGTGCCTTTAAAAACAAGCACCGCAATCGGAACACCAACAACAGTTCATGCACGGTATGGACTGAAAAGTCCATGCCGTGCAGGAACTACTGTGCATGCACACAGGGTGGCACATGTTGTGCCCCCCTCTGTGCATCTACAGAGTTCAGAGGCACCAGGGGGCCTGTATGGCCCTCTTTGTTTCCTCTCCACCGGGGTTTACATGGAGGAGTATTCACCAAGCATATGGACGCCTCCTGACCCCTGAAACACTGCTAGGGAACGTCGGTTTCCTGGCAAATGCAGCAGGGCTGCGGCGGTCCCACCCCCGTCTCTTAATAGGGCAGTGGGGAGACTGACACTCTCACGCATGCCTGGCATTATGTGGACCACCAGACTCATAATCAGCCCCTGTGTGTATACATTTATATGTATTTTTTATTACGAGTTTTTTTTTTAAATCATTAGGCCAGCAAGACAGCCAAAACTTTCTCTGTGCTAGCTCTAACAAACTGACCCAGCCTTCTAAAGATCTGGTAGCCTTGGCTACCCCAATCCAAAGCCTCCTATGCTTAATTTCTTCTTCACAAATGGATTGCAGTCCATTTCAGGCATGTGAGAGTTGCAAATCTCTCTTTTGCAATTGCGTGAAGTTGTGGGAGGCAGTTCACTGCAGAAACCAATGCAAAAAGTACACCACCTGTGTTTCTCATCACTGTAAATTCGATTGCAAACTGGTGATGGACTTTAAATACAGTGGTACTGCTTAAAACAGTGGAGGGCTGAACAATGAATGGAAGCCCAAGGGTAGGATTCCTTTTTGTGTGGAATGAGAGAGAGATCAAGTAGATAACGCTCGTGTCGGGCGGTTGTGCTCCTTAAAGGGATGTCTTCAGTTTGTGCCTCACCTGAAGAGGGTGGAAGCATCTCTGTTGTCTGTTGTTCCAAATCCTCATTGTTTAGATGGAGAATGCCTGTTTCCAAAAGAGGAAGGTCACCGGTGGGACCTGCAAAATAAGTCTCCTGGCCCCAGGGAGGTCTTAACAGCATTATAGGCCCCCGGGCCAAGCAGTGCACTGGGTCCTGCGTACACAGCCACTCACAGGAATACAAATGTTTAACGGAAAATAAGTGTTAAATTCTGGTCTGCATGGGGCCACTATGCTTGTGGGGCCCCTGGACAACTGCCCAGCGTGCCCATGTATTAAGGCGGCACTGCCTGGCCCCCACCCACGAAGCCACCTCATTGGAAAGAGGAATTGATGGGGCAGCGTTGGCCACAGGCCCATGTCTTATGTGACCCTTGAGGACCTGACCCCAACCAAAACTGAAGAGGGTTGTCTTGGCTTGGGAACGCAGTACTAAACCACCACCGCCTTCTATATCTCGATGGACACATTCTGTTTCATTTCTGATGTTGATGGGGATGTTGTTCCTGATCCTGGGTGCAAAGATGGAGAGGACCTTCTCCTCTGGTTTTCCTGGCCTGCATTTCCTTGTCTCCAGTCTGGCCATATCCAGGCTCCTGGTGTGGTGCGGTCCCCTGAGGTTGCTCGTTTGTGGACTAGGTGTGTTTTGGTATTGTTAAGAAAGGCCAGGTCACAGGGAGATTTGTGTACAAGAGCAAATAGCCTTGTGTCGCGCTGTCCCAGAAAAAAGCGTTGAATAAGCGGCCTGTCTTGTATTGATATAAAGCACTTAGGCTCGGCACACTTCATTGTGCTGTTAATATATGCAGAGGAATAAGTCATTTGATTTTCACGTGGCTGTAATAAGCAATGTCTCTGTATTTCATGCATGTAATTAATGCCCACTTATCCCAGAGTGTTTTCAAATGGTCGCGGAGGGATGAATGGGGCGCGCGGGCACCGGAGGGCTAGGCATTGTACCGGCTCACTGAGCTAAGCTCTCCAAAATCAGTGCTTTGATTGCCTGGCGTTTGTTTTGGGGCAATTACGCCTATTTAAGGGGCTCTCACTCCTCCCCAAGCCTCAGAGGAAAAGGACAGATTGGTTAAGAGGAAAACTGAGACCTTGGGGCAGATCACATACATTTCACTGGTATTGGGCAATGTTTCTCTGGTGTTAGGGAATTTTGCAGTTGTTTGGGGCAATTTTCGCACGAATGCTAGGCTTTGTTGCACTGATATGATGAATGACTAGGCACAAAAATGAAATTTGTTCAGAATTACCAGAGCAGAAAAAATGAAGTGCGCCTGCACAAATTTATGTTCCAAACTGGTCCAAATGTAAAAAACCTAGGTTGCATTTTTTGTCATCTGACCCTTTGCCTTGCTAACCAGCAGACAACAGGAAAACATCTTAAGGAGGATAAAGCACCCGGACACATACCCATTTTGCAGCTATTAGTGCAAACATTTCCACTTTCTAGAATGCCTTGTCTGCAACCTAACTTGGCGCTTCTTTCTATGGAGATTTGAGCTTGCTTTTTTAATTGTTAATTACTCATTAAACCAGAATGCAATTATGGCAATAGTAGAAATTAGATTACTGATTTAAAAAATGAATACCATGCCACTTGTAAAATGTGTGCATTTTACCCTGAAACAGCTCTTTGTCTATATGTTATTTTAGATGTGCTGCTAGACTGGGCCACGCACCAATACACAGCCATGATGGTACCTGCGTATTTTCCACTTGGGGAGCAGCGGCATAGCACAAAATAGCCGTCCGCACAATCAATAACGCGGTTGCTGCTGTCAGCTGTAACACATAGCGGGGTAGGAAGTGGTTGGAGTTGTGTGCATGTTTAATTTGTGAACTATTGCATTGGGTAAGGCTTAAATGGATGATAAACTCGCGAAGGGTTGATTTTTTGTTTGTATATTTTGCTGTCCCTGAATTGGGACTAAAGCAATAAAGGGTTTTTGACTTTTGGTGCTCTGGCCAACTCTAAGATGTGAAAGGCCTCGGCCCACAGTGGCCTACGCTACTCTGCTGGCATCAAGTGATCGTGGTGTGTAAGATCATTTCTGGGTCTACGTGGACTGCGAGGCCAGCACTTCCGGTATAAACAGCGGTACTGCCGGTATAAATCAGTGGCGCCATCTTTAAGTTGTTTCAAGCCTGGGGGCTGCCGTTGGGGATTTCTGCTCTTCCACTTTGACGGTCCGCAGACTCAGTTAATGGCGAGAGATTTATCGAATGTAAAATGTTGGGGTACCATGCCTGTCAGAAGTTGCCTCAATAGCGCGAGCACTGTTTTACATTTTGTCCCAACTTTAAATCTAGAAGCCTGCGGTCAAAGGTGTTTTGCGGCCAATTACGAGGGGGACAAAATCTGAAGAAATTGGGTAAATACCCGGGGTAAAAAGTGGTCCACGCAGAAGGATGATTATAAAAGATACCCTGCGGAATTTTCCACAGGTTTGCTCCTTTTAAACCGAAACAAAACAACATATTTGTGTCGCTTTTTTTAACACCATCTGGAGTCTGCACAGTAGTGGAAGGTTATGCTTTTTTGCCAAGTCCATAATATTATTCGGATGCCATTGCTAATGTTAAATTAACAATTAAAAAAATTAAAATAGCATGAATATTCGCATGAATGATTGTTCCAAATCTAGCACTATATTAGACAGTCAGTGTTTGTATTTTTGAGTGCAAGGTTAATTTATAAATTGAGAATCTCTACAATGCGTCGCGATGAAGGCATCAGCATTTTCAAAATGTTCCTCTTAAAGTCCAGAGATGCATTTAACAACTCACGCTGGTTAACCGCAGTATTAAGCCACATAATGGAACAAAAGACATGCTCTCTCTCCCCAGCTTTCCGGGCCTCTCTCCCTTGGGAGTTTGCTGGCCTCTCCCTTGATGGATCAACAGCAGGCTTCCCCCTCTAAGAGCTCTCTTTTCCTTCCTTCTGTCTCTTCCCTCTCCCCCCAAAGAGTCCCATCTGGAGCGTTTATCTTCCCTTAAACCCCTCCCGTCTGGTCCGTGCTCTCTCCTCCCTAGCCCCCCACAGGTCCCACCTCACACCCCTGACACCTGCAAGCACTTACAGAGACAATATACCGATCCACCACTCTCACGTTTCTCTCCACCTTCACTTTCATCCGAGAGCCCCGGGGACTTGTCATCCTCGGCCACACGCCCCCCTCCCCCCTCGTTTAAAAGTCCTCGGCTGGAATTATATTGACAGACACATTTGTGGCGGGACTTCTTCAGACCCTCTCTGACACATTCACGCCGTAACACCCCTTCTCCCGCCGCAACCCGTATTTATTACTTCATTAAGCGAGGAATCCCCGTGTCTCGAGCCTTTACTACGCAGAGACTCACCAGAGATAAATGAACTGCGTGTCTCCTCTTCCCTGACGAGGAGAAAACACCTCAAGTAAACACCACGAGCAGTAAGAGAGGGGGTAAACCCTTTAAATGACGAAAACTCGAAATATCTCCCCCATGGCGAGGACGCAAAAGCGTCAGTGACGGAAATACTAGAGCTCTTCTGACTGGAAGGCAGGAAAATTAATGCAATCTGAAAGTACAAAAAGAAATGCAAAAAGAAATAGAAAGCCTTGTCTCTTCATTAAAAATGTTTGATGGGCCGCCCCTGATCAGGCTTCTCGGGTGCCAAGAAGCCACATGCGTTTACGCAGATCCACAAATGCATTTAAATGAATAAAAAAAGGTGAGAATGTCTGCTTTACCTTCAATGGGCCTAGACTGGTAGATCTGACTAAAAGTCCAAGAATGGAACTAACCCGCCATTCTCAAAGATGCGGGGGCTCGGTGACCTGCAAGTCATGGGATAGATAGTATTGAGACTGGAGTCCATTTTGTATCTCAGGACTACCAGCAGTTACAGTTAAGTTAAAGTATTTATAGAGCGCATGGCTGCCCCAGCAACGGGGCGTCCCAGCGCTAAAACAACCAAGTGAGATGGCGAACAAAGAAAAATTGACATTATGTAAATAGCCATGTCTTTACCAACCTTCTGAAAATAAGGTGGTCCGGGGTATTACGAATGTCAATGGGGAGGCGTTCCAGAGGGCAGGGGCTAACCACCTGAAAGAGCGCCCGCCCGCTCTGGCCCTATGTTTACGGGGAATTCTGGCCAGGAGCAAGTCGGCCGAGCATAGCGGGAGTGTAGGGGCATATTGGGAGCATAAGTCTCTCTGGATTCTAGGGTCACTGTCTGCCAAAATTCTGTGAGTAAAGCACAGCGTTTTAAAGCGCACTCTCTGCTCAAAAGGAAGCCAGAGAAGCCGGCGGAAGAGACTGGAGACACAACAGTATTTAGGGAGAGCGAAAATTGCGCGAGCCGCTGCGTTCTGAACACGCTGCAGCCTTTTGACATTGGATTTATTAACTCCCAAGAAAAGCACATTACAATAATCTAGTCTGGCAAGGACAGAGGATTGAATGATCAATTGGTGAGTTTTAGAGTCAAAAACGCCCAGTATAGATTGCAATTCGGGTGCAGTTTCACGTGCAGGTTATTGACCGGTAAACACCGATTGCACAAGATTCAGTGTTTACCAGGTGCACAATGTTCTCCCGATTAAGAGTTTCAGGCCTTGGGATGTGCTGCAATGCACTCGTCGGTGGACTCTGACGGGGACGAGGACTCTCGTTGATCTCGGAGTAAGTGTGACGAATAGATCACGGTCCCACGACTGTCCCGGGTTTAGCAATTTGCTGTGAAACTCGGTAATTGACTTCCTCTATGTAAAAGGCGTAGAAAGGAAATTGGAGACTATCCTATTTGATTGATTTGGAGATCCAATTGAGGGCTAAGACCATTATCCAAAAAGGGATCAACACCCTGACGAAGGCCCCCGTGACCGTTTGGGGGCATTCAAATAGGTTGAAACATGTTGGTATTTGCAAACTGGATAAAGGGGTACTGATCTCCCCAGTGTATCCTACACATCTTTTAATCCTGTCGGGGGGGACCAAGAATAAAGGTAAACCGCTGGTTTTCCCTCAGATAGTTTTAACTTTGAATATTTTCTTTGCACTCTACGATCCCTTCTTGAGTGAACAATTTTCCTCTTTTTCTATTTATTCTTTACTCTCCTCACCACTGTATTTTTTCTAAAATGAATTTTGCACTCCGTCCAGTGTGTTGGTCTGCACCTGGACGTTAGATACGGCCCTATGATGAAGCATGACACTGCAAAGTGTGTGAGGGCAGTATTAAGAAAATATTCTTTTTTCCTTCTCCCCTTTTTTTTGCCCGACCACTGATTGTAGGAATTTATAGTGTTCACTCTGAGAAATTAGAGCAGGTATTCAGAAGCTCATGAGCTTTTAAGTTTTAGTCCTTCTCTTTATAGTGAGTTATAAATTGTGGATGGGGAGTTAGAGGAGGCTCACTCCCTAGTCTCTTTTTTGTGATTTCGATGTGCTGCAATGCGTCAACTGTGATGATTTCCTTTTGTTCCAAGTGCAATTTGCCTGTAAGATTTTCAGCATGTTAAAAGTTTTTTCATAAATGTATGCCGAATCTTGGGTTGCAAAATTGGGGCCCATTTTGTAATCCCGTTAAGGGATTAGCACCCATAATCAGAACCATTGTGCAGTAGCATTGGAGTCAGCCATTCGCATGACGAGGGAATAACATGAAGACCGCCATTTAGGGACAGCGCAGGTGAAGCGCAGACGCTCATTGTTGGGTCTGGCTTTAGACAAGACCTCTTGATTTTGCTCAAATGATATAGAATATACTTACTTGTAGGGTTTTTATTCAACCCTCTCCATCCATTGGTCGGTTATTGTGCCAATCATACTATCTTTCCGCCCACAGCAGCATGGGTCATTGGGTCAGCCCACTTTTGCTATAAGCTAACTCAACTCTTATTGACAGCATTCTTCTTTTTTCAAAGTGCACATCCACATTATAAGTAGTTCCCTTCAGTGCGGTGGGCACCACATCAGAATATTTATTCAAAAAACACTCATCTCACTACCTGGGCTACAGATTCCGCCAAATACACACACTAACGGACAATTTTAAATTAAGCGGCAGAAATTTGGTCGGTGTGATGGAAGTAACGGACGGACTTACCTTCGCCCTCCAAACTCTACGTCGCCCCTTTGTTTGTTGTGGAAGGTTAGATGGAGAGTTGAGGTTGAGGTATAACTTTTGACTAGTATGTCTAGTTGTCATGCATGAGCCGGGCGAACATGCATTAGTCTTGCTACGGTGGCATGTATCTGCATCTTATACATAAAGTGGGATACGAAAAGAGGTTGGAGGGATAGATTCGCAGACTGCGTCGTAAAACCACTATTACTTGTAGGTTGCCCTTCTCTTTACCCCTCAGCCGTGCATAAGGGTCTATTGAGTGGCTACGGGAACATCAAGGGGTCAATACAGTGATGTCACTAATGGCCAAAGGCTTTTTAATGTCACTTCCGCTACAACTGCCATGTATTACTCTCTGTCTCCTGCTGTGAAAGATGTGATGGTAGGGGACAGTAAAAACATTTAAATGACCCTCACGCCACTGGATAAAACTCCCCTGGTGGCAGGCTCGTTCGTTTTTTGTTTTATCAATTGTGGCCAATCAGTTAGTGGTGGGGGATATCATTTTGCCACATGCCAACCCTGAAGCCCCCTTCCTTGGTTATTCCTTGCATTTCTTTCTCTATCAATAAACCCCTCTGATTGGCAATTTTCATCCCTTGTTCTAAGAAACCCCAACGCTAACTTCCTGCCTCTGATCGCATATATTTCTGTCCTTCGCAGTTAATTGATTTTTTTCTTGCAAGACTTTTGATATTTTCTGTTAGTATCCACTAAAGGAAGCGACGGTTGAGTATTTAGCTAATCAAATATCTAAATTAAAAGATGAAACACCGAAAACAGTCCTTCCAATGTTGCCTACTGTGACAAACGAGGCCGCTGCCTCTTTGCAGTCTGTCTGCTGCTGTAAAGTGTTTTTATCCTTTATTTTATGTGGCTTCTAATTTACAGCTTTGGAGGGACAAGTTCCCGAGCTGTATTAATAAATCTAAGGACAGCTCTCCGGGGAGCACCGCTCGCACTGGTCACGATAACAAGGCTGATGGACGCTTCCTCTTGGGGAGGGCAGGAGGGCGGGCTCTTGACCCAGGGATTTTAAGCCACTGACCTGGGAATTGTGCAGCCGTGATGTCATGGCAGTTAAATGGGAATAGCTCAAATAAAGCTATTTCTTCAAGAATACATCATTCAGTCAGGGACATCTTAAGGATTTTGGGGGCCCTGGGCCAATCGTATTTTGGGGGCCCCTGTTCAGAACAGCTTTGAATTTATGATCCAATTTCAGCCCTTTCATACCCTCTTTGGCCAGGTCACTGGCTGTGCAAAGGTACAATGGTGAAAATTCTAAACGTATTTACATCTAATATTAAGGAATAGTGACGTATGTTTTCAAAATTGTAACACGGCAGCAGCTCACTAATATTACTGAAAATAATCACTGTGACACCCTCCCATTTCTCATATGTGAGGTCCTGCTTTGATGTAAAAGAAAGTTTTTTGATGGATGTTGCATGAAACATAAACATTTTTCTTCAAAATGTCTGTAATATATTCTCACAAATCACACACATTAAAGATTAATTGAAGGAAAAAGGTATTTAAAACCATCAGTTTAAAAATTATTCAAGGTCAATGGGGCAATACTCTCTGCAGAACAGAGCTGGCCCTATGGGGGGGGGGGGGGCAGAAAGGCTGGGGCCCCGGGCCAGAGCCCACTTTGTCCATACCTTAAAACGTCTCTGCATTCAGTAGGGAGGAAGGCAAAGATATGGACAACCTAGCCAGGAGGCCACAAGTCCAACCTCATGCATCATGACATAGTGTTGTGTCCTAGGTAGGGTGTGTTTGAACTCTGACCCAAATGAGGGTGAGGTGGGTTGGTCTATGTTGAAGAAGGAAGAAGCGTTGTGTCTTGGATATTTTATCCTGCGACAGGATGTGGGATTGTGTGATGGCAGGGTTTGTCTTCTTTACTGTAGAAGGCAGACTTGTTGTTTCTTGGGTATTGTCCGATGGCACTGCAATCTTAGCGAGGATGCGGCAGTGCTTAATTTCAGCCGGTGGTTGCCGGTGCTCAGCGCTGGAACTTAATTGTCAACACCGGCACTTATGACAGTCTGCACTGTTTATCTAAATTAGAGAATAACACAAAAGTTGCTTATTATTTCAATGAACATTAAGAATGACTAATATCTGCTGCCCAAGCCATTATTGAAGCTTTCAGGTTTGGAATAGTCTGAAATGTCATGCTTGTAGGGTGTGTTGATTAGAAGTTGTGTTGATTCTGTCACTGGCGGCATGTATACGGGCAATCAGTAGTGCAAGCTGCAGTGGCCTCTTGATGAGGGCCCGGCACTTAGTTATTTTACAAATTAAGCACGGGGAAGCGGTATTGTGTGACTACAGTGTTGGACTTCTTTTTGAAGAAGGGAGACGTGTTGTGTCTTGCGTATTATCTGATGTCGCTTGAAATGAGTGGGGATGCGGCATCGTGCTATTGCACCATCGGTCGTCTTTGCTGAAGAAGGGCGAATTCTTGTGTCTTGGGTATTGTGTGATTGTGCTAAGAGCTGAGTGGAGATGAGGCATTGTGTGAGTGCACAGCTGCTCTTCTTTGTTAAAGACAGAGAAGGCTTGTGTCTTGGTTTTTGTATGATGGTACTGTGATCTTAGTGAGGTTGTGGTATTGTGTGATTGTGGCATTGGACTTCCTTATTGAAGAAGGGAGAAGTGCTGTATGTTAGGTATTGTGCAATCACTGTGCACTGTGATCTGAGTGAGGATGCAGCATTATGTGAGTGGAGTGTTGGTCTTTGTAGAAGAAGGGAGCAGGGTTGTGTCCTGGTATTGTGTGATGGCACTGTGAGATGAGGTATTGTGTGAGAGCACAGCCGTTTGTTTTGTTGAACATGGGGAAGAGTTGTGTCTTGGTTATTGTATAATGGCCCTGTGAGTTTAGCGAGGATGAGGTAATGTGTGATTGCTGTGTTGGCCTTCTTTGTTGAAGAAGGCATACATGTTGTGCCTTGGGTATTGGGTGATTGCACTATGAACTGGGTGTGCGCGCTTCAATCCATGGTGTGCATTACATGTTGGGCTGGCAGTGATAAGTGTTAAGGGCTGTATGTTATTTCATACAATTACAATTTCATGAAAAATGATTACTAAGAAAACATTTCACCTAAATTGTTTAATGGAAATTTGCAGGATGAATGGCATTCACCGTTTCATAGAAACCCATTAATAGAATGTCTTTTTTTCAAAACTTGCTTTGCTTTTGGTTGCTTATTTCATAAGGTGTAAATGCAATTGTTGCTTGTATTTCTTTTAGAAACTATTTTATTTCAGTGCTTTGCTTTAGGGGACATTACTTTGGATTTACATATTTTACAGTGTAAAACAATTACTTCAAATGCTTTTAATTCTCTGACCCCTCACCCCCCAAACACCATCCCTCACAGACCCCTAATAGCCCCTATACACCATTCATTCTTGCCCCTTTAAAACATCTCGCCACGCCACCCACCCCTGACCCTAGACTCCTCTCATTTCTGATCCCCGAAAAGCCCTTTCAACCGTTAAACTCCACCCATACATACCTTAACCCTAAAAATCTCTCATCACATCTAAACTCCACTCCTCTCTAACCCCTAAACTTCACCCATCCCTCAACCCTGAAAGCTGTTTCTTCCTCTCACTTCCACCCATCTCTGAAGCCTAAAAATGCCTCACTAATCCCAACCTGAACCCATTCCTGAACCCTAAAACATCCCTACTATTCCTAAACCCCACCCATTCACACACCTTAAAAAACCCTCACCACCTCTAAACTACACCCATCCCTGACCTCTAAGCAACACCCATCCTAGATCCCCTAAAACCCCTCACCACCCCTAAGCACCAACAATCACAGGCCCCTTAAAAACGCTCACCACCTCTAAACTACACCCATCCCTGACCTCTAAGCAACACCCATCCTAGATCCCCTAAAACCCCTCACCACCCCTAAGCACCAACAATCACAGGCCCCTTAAAAATCCTCAACACCACTAAACTACCCCCTCTCTGAATGCTAACAGCCCACTATAAAACTAAATTCCATCCTTCCCTAAAAACGCTGCAACACACCTAAACCACACCCATCCTTGAATCCCTGAACCCGAAAAACCCTTTACCACCCATAAACTGTACCCATCAATAAACGTTAAAACACCCTTTCTAGCACTAAACTCCGCCTATCTGTGAACCCTCAAAAACCCTAAACACCCCCCTACACCTCACCCATTTCTGAATCCTAAAACCCTTCAATGCTTCTTAAACTATACTCATCCATTGATCCTAAAACCCCAGTGGATGGAATTTTCTATTCCGCACGTGCGATTGTCAGAAATTTGCCAACTCAACATTACTCTTGTAATGCGAAGTTCCAGCCAAATTCTGCCAATCGTCGTGTGGCCAAATGTTTGCCCACACGAGGCTCCAGAACAGAAGTTGGCAAGTGAGATTTGGCGTACCGCAGTGCGATTTTCGATTGCTAGGAGGACAACCGGCAAGATTTTCCTAACCTAGGCAGTTGCAACCATTCACGGTCTGAAGGCTTTTATTTGAGTAGAAAATCTACTCGAGCTGTGCAAAATCAACTCAAGCCACTGGTGCACCGGGTGGTGTTGTTCGTGCTGATTTTTCTGCACAGAACGCAACTATTGGTGCTAAATCCCAGTGCGAACAGTGCAACATGCCTATTTCTGCCCATTGGTGAAACTCTTTGGAATTTTTATGTAACTCTGTGGAATTCCACAGAGTCAAATTCCGCGATCTCTGCCCAACCCTACGCCTGATCTCCACCAATTGCTGACCCCTAAAAATACCTTATTATCCATCCCTGAACCCAAAAAACTCCTCAATACCCCTCAATTCCACCTAATTTTAATTTAGTTTTGACTTTTTACTTAAAATGATATTTCTTCTAAAATGCTTCCTTAAATTTTCAATTGTTTTGTATTTCCTTAAAATTTCCTTTCCTTAGGTTAGATTTTCCATGATTTGGTTTCCTCCAACTGGTTTCTTAGTTTTCTTTTTTCCATTAGTTCACATACATCAGTGTATAATAGGGTTCAACTAAAGACACTTGCAGTGTCTCAGTGTAAGGACTGGGCTGAAGTGATCTAGAGCTCTTGTGCGATGCTATGTTACAGCTATTCCATGTTGAGTTTATACTGCTTGTTCCTGTGGTTGAACTGGAAGATTAAAGTAACTTAAACACATCAAAAGTACATGGGCTACCAGTCATCGTTACACCTAGACTGGGCTAGTTATATCGTCCATTCTGTCTATGAGCATGATCCTAACAGGTCGAAGAATCTTTCGATCGCTGTATTTATCGCTCTCTCGCCGCAATCGCAGAATCTGCAATACACAACTCATGCAGCATAAACCAAGAAAAACGAACAGGGAATGAAAATGTTTCTTCCTGTTAGGCCTCCAACATCTCCAACAACCAACCAACTCATATGAAACTGGTCACCACACCCGGTGCCTCAGGAAGAACTAAGGGCCTGTTGTGCTAATCCCTTTAAAAAAAAAGTAGGAATGTTCAACTCGTACACATCTGCTTTCCGAATGGGAATACATGTTACGATGTGACCTGTACTAATAGTTTTCATTGCAAATTGTACATTTGCAGGGGTCACAAAAGAAATTGCCTAATGACTATTAGTTAGGAAGGTCTTTTTCCTTTTAATGTACAAAAAATAATAAACATATAAAAACAACTCTTAAAAACACTGAGTACCTTCAGAGATATTGCTCTAATAATATTTTTGTGCTGTCATAAAAAAAACCAAAGTGAAAAAAATGATACCAATGTGAAGGAAATGAACCGAAAAAGTGATGAATACAAAGAATATGTGTAGAGTAAAAACTCGTGCTCAAGTCACATGGAAGATGCCGATAAATAGTGGAAACAGAAAAATAGAAAAGATAAGAAATGTAGAAGGACGAAACGGAAAAAGGGAGAAAAAGAAAAAGAAATCAGATATAGAGCCCAATTTGTGGCCAGGGATAGATTATGATATATAAAATCTCTTACTTTGTTGATTAAAGTCGATATTAATATATATATGGTCTATAAAGACCTAATGTTGATGTGAAAACTCCCTGTATATAGAAAGAGAAACAAAAATTGAGAACACTATATTGTTTGTATATAGAGATACCTCATGGAAACATTAATAAATGTAAATGTTGCAATTGAAACTTTTTCGGTTCAATTCCTTCACATTGGTATCATTTTTTTCACTTTGGGTTTTTTTATGACAGCACAAAAATATTATTAGATCAATATCTCTGAAGGTACTCAGTGTTTTTAAGAGTTGTTTTGATATGTTTATTATTTTTTGTACATTAAAAGAAAAATGATTCTGTGGCTCTCCTGATGAAGACGCTTCCTAGCGTCGAAACGCGCGTTGAGAAGATCTCGATTACAGCCACCGTTTTTGTCTTTGTTTATGTGTAATTTTGTTTATCACATTGTATATGGATCTGTCATGTATATTTTGTGTATTGTATTGCACCTTTGTCTGAAATTTTGAAATTATACACACATCATTGCTTTCTATGAAGATATGTATACAATCAATATGTCTTCTGCAATTTACACATAATAAAAACCAAATATGTTTTTATAAATATTATGTACACTGAGTTTCCTTTCAAATTAGTTATGATTGTTATTATTATATAGTTGTTTATTCTAGACTGCCTAGGGTGTTTAGATTCATATTTGCTATTTGCCCTGCCCTAGGAGACTTTTAGTTTCAGCAGGGGGTCCTTCATATATGCATTATTAGTTAGGAAGGTTACAGTTTGCAACTCCCTATGATTTGCAGTAAATTCAGGGATTGATGCTGTGTTGCTTTAAAAAAAAAAGAAATAATAAGGTTTCCCAGATGGAGGACATCTGGGAGAACCAGCAATGGTCATCTGGACTGCTGCCTACTGCCACCAAATCTATATCATTGTATCCAAATGTTGAAAACTAAAACGGCGATATGATTAAGCATTTACTAAAGACATGAATTCTCCTTCCTTGGAACATGTTTCTTGTCTTATGTTGACTAATGTCTGGACTCCATTTTGTATTGCCATGTCTCCACGTGCTTTGCACGAGAAGAGTCCTATCTTTTTGTTAGTTGCTCTTGTAATCTGCCTAGTAACAGTCTATAAATATCTCCTTTGTCCGTCTGGCACATGCCCAGACTTGACCACATCTGTTATCAGTTAGTCCTTGTTTGACCATGTTTTCGCGGGCTCAGTGAAATGTTAACTCCGCCCATATATTGATTCTGTATTGAAAATGTCCATAAAAGGTAATACCTTTTGCCTCATGTTGTATCCACCCACTTATGAGCCCCTCTGTTGTGTATAAAAGGGGACCGTGTACGCAAGTTCTTTGTGCTACTCTATGCAATAGTGAAGAGTGTTGTGTAGGTTGTAGGACCACCCTTAAGGGTTAATAAACTTTGTCTTTATATTTGCAGTTTCCGTGCCAACTTCCTTCTAGTTTTCGTTACAGGAGAGCGAACCCTTGTATTCTGCGGGCCTAGCTGGGGCCTGTATTCTTCACAAAGGGGAAGGTGCTCCGGAGGGCAGCTTCCATTTTGAAATCAGATCTCTCTCACATTTAGCTCTCAGTTTGCAACTGCAGTTATAGCCACAAACCACAAATACATTTCGACTTACATTTGCAGATAAGAGTGGGGCACCTCTTTCACACCCTCTCCTATGTTTGATTCATTAAGCTTTGCAAAAGCCCTTTTATGAGTTTCAAGGACTCTCCAACTTGTGAAAGAGTGTCTGTAAATAGTGAAAACATATTTTGCTGTTGCAAACCCTGTGATTTTGAAAATCAGAGACTTTGAGTTTTCAAAATACCTTTGTACATAAGGACATGAAAACCATCTTTCAACATCTATATGAACCCCTATTCATCGCCTGCCAAGTGTCCCAACCCAGTCATTCCGCCCCTTCTCCTCTCTCCTCCCTACTCTATGTGTAAATATGTATTACCTCTTGTTGTACTGTAAGGAACATCAGAGGCCATGGTGGGCAGACAGCTCTCTATTACAATTCCATACAAACAGGCATCTTACTGCACCCACAACTCCTCAGCTTCTCACTCCCAGCCTACCAACCACTACCCATGTGTCCTGACACTTTGGCGTTCAATGCTCAGAAAACCAGAGAAGCTTCTAGAAGGAGAAAAGGAAATCAATTAGAGTAGCGGAGAGGAAGGGAGTGGGGAAGCAAACAGGGAGGATGTGGCTTAACGGCTAGAGCGGCCGCCTTCAAAGTCAGCGACCCAGGTTCGAGTCTGGCGGGAGGCTCAAGTATCCTGTGATTTTGGGCAAATCACTAAATCTCCCCATACTAAAAAAAATAAATGTGTCCGTCTGTAATGCAACTGGTGTTCATGCAAAGCGCTTTGATTCCTTTAGGTCGAGTTTGCACTATATAAAACTGCAACAAAAAAACATAGCACTTAATACAAAAACTTTGTAAATGTCCATCTGTTCTTCTGCAAGTAAAATGCTCCTCTGCCCCCTGAGGCTAGGGTTGCTCTAAATAAAAATAAAAATAAACAGAATTAATCATGAAGGCAATCCATTCACTTCTCTTTTATATACAGACTCCACTTCTATGATCCAGTGCTTTGCCAGTTGATAGACAATCTACCATCTCAACTCTATTGCCAATGGTGATCAGCTTGTTTAGAACCCTCTGGTTTGATTGAATAACTTTCCTCTAAGCGCTATTTAAATTAAGTCTGATGATCATCAATGGACAGAGGAATTCATCCATGAAGCGTATTCCAGGAGCATAGATACAAACTCACCTTCACACTCATCCATGGTCACCAGAAAAACGTGACTGTGGGATTCCAACTGAAATTGAATACTGAATTGGAAGTATGAATAATGAAGATGATCCTTGGGCTCAGCAAGAGCTGAAATGTGTCATCCCAACAGGAGTTGTTCACAAACACAGAAAGGAGCGATTAGGTAAGACTTTATCATCAAATGTCCAATCCACGCCAGTTATGTTCGTAACTGTCACTTGTGTTTTTCCAGGTATTCTGGCCAGTAATTTTACATATGTTTCTCTGTATAGGGAAGCCATTTTGGGTGAGTTTTTTGTATCTATTTAATTCATCTTTATTTGTAGGGTTTTAAACCGGCAGCTCGGTCGGATAGTAAACTTCAACGTTGTCTGTCACGTTCCACTTTGGCTTCCAAAAGACTACAGAACTTGTAAGTACTGATCAAATGGAAGAGGCGAGTGAAAACAGAGGAGCTGCAAGCACTGCCAACTTTGACGGGTCAGGGTGCTGCAGTTCAACAAAGTGTATGAATACCATTGTGACAGATTACAAAACAAGAAAACTAACTTGAAAAAAGCTACAGTGATTAATACTATTAGGAAACCAGTCCACGACTGTAAAGGAAATGCCACAAGTAATACATCAGGATATTTAATAGGAAAAAAATATAGGCAAACAGATAACAGGAAGTCTACAGGAAAAACGTAGAGTGTTTAATAAACACACCTAACTATAACCTGACAACTAAAGGAACAAGGAAAAGTCAGGAAAAAATATAACCAAGGGGATTGCTATGGGTTAACCAATCAATCCGCTTGTGAACCATCTAAAAAAAGAAGCCGATCCAGCACAGGGAGAGAGCGTCTAAGCGCTACTTCTATCAGTCACGTTGCAGAAGTGGACACTGCAGTAGAGGTGTTTCACCAGGGCTCGAGTCGGGGTACCACGCGGGTGGACGGCGTCCCCCCACTTATTTTACCGGGAGCTCAATAACTGGAGCAACACATTCACTCTTTGGCCTCTCTGGGGCGAGATCGGAGCCCATTCAGAATGCTGCTCGCGCGCTGGCTTCTCTGATGCAATCGCATCTAAGGGGTGAGCGAGGGGAGGCAATGAGTCTGATGGTGCAAACCACCGTTCATGACGTCACTTTCGGTCGTGACATCAGCGTCCCCCCACTTCTGTTTTTGGGTCTCGCCTGACCCAGCACATGCGCTGGTCTGGCGAGACTTATTGCGAGGGCTCCAAAAAGTGCTACCAGGCCAGCCTAGAGCTTCAGTGCATTTGCGCGGGCGCGCGCGCCGCGCTTGCCGCGATTACTTTCACTTTCGTGGCCACACGGCCGCTTTGATGTTTGATCGCGATCACTTTCACGGCTGCTTGGCATAGCCAATAGGTCTCGCTTTTGGGACCTTATAAGTATTTAGTTATGCAACTGTTGCATGGGTAAACACTTATAAGGTCCCAAAGGCGAGACCTATTGGCTATGCCAATGCTTGTTTAGGACTTGTGCCCTGTGTTTCAGCAATATCTGGAGTATTGCACCCTTCTGTGTCATTTCTCATTCAATTGTCAGCAGTGGTTCTGCCTGCTTTGGGAATTGCAAGGAATGGGGACTTCTGCTTTCTCAGTAAAAGCCGCTGACTGTTTAACCACCTAAAATTTGTTGGACTCTCAGTGTCGGAATGACGTGAAAAATTGGTGGTTTATTTGTGAAATATAGTGTGGGATTCCAATTCCCTTGGCAATTTCTCATTTCTTAATGGACAATCAAGGTCACCTCATAATTGTGACGTCACTCCACAACCAGTGCCGGATTGCCGCACTAGTTTTAATGGTGCATTTAGCGGTGCTTTGGTCAGTTAACGCACTATGGCAAGCAAAACACTCCAGGACCGGGGCAGAAAGAGCTATCAAAACCCTCCATGGGTCGAGTTTCTGTATTCGTTGACTCTGAACCCAATATAGCCACGTATTGTCGAGGTCCAGCCCTCGTAAATGACCCCGGACCTGCCTACCTACACCTCCCATTATACCCCACTGATAAAACAGCAGAACAGCATTTTTATTAAAACTTTTGGGTTAGGGATCATGAACCCCAGGCCGTATTTATTATGAGAACACAATAATTCACAGTAAAATTTACACAATGACTGTTCAAAAATTATACGCAGCAGCCCATAAAAACGTAAATAGTATTTACAATTTTGATTGATGGCTAACGTTAACATAGACTCTAATACATTGAATTCCTAACCCTATCCAACCTTGTTTCTGCGTACCCAGTATTGGGCCTTCAAATGAGATGAGGACTGGTCAGCCTGTGTGGGTCACTCCTTGGGGGCGGACCCCGCCACCTTTGCATCCTCCCAGAGTGAGCTTGTGCAGGGGGCCCGTCTGCTCACCGGGTTACCTACCTTTGGCACCCCCTTACATCACTCACTACCCCCCCAAGGGCCTGTGCTAGCATGGTTCCCACGTGCCAGTGTTGGGATTGGCCATAACAGCCTGTTGGTAGTGAGCACTCCCATACCCCCGCACCCTGCAGCCTCTACTCGACTTGCTGCAGGCACCCCCTGAAAGGCCCCGTGAGACCACTGTTCCACCTATCCCAAGTAAAAGGAGGCCTTCTATGTACCCAAGCTGCCCACCAATCATGATCTCACCAGCCGACCTATCATGCAAACAAATACTACAGCGCAATAGTTGGAAGGGAAAGGTAATTCACCAGAAGCATAGAAATCGATACCAAAACACGAGTCAGTCAGTCAAAAACATCTTTATTCGGATAATCAAATATCCATAAAAGAAAAACCACATTAAGAACACATAAAACATATAAAGTATAAAATATGGAATAAAACACAATTTATCACACACAAAAGTGATCTATAAAAGCACTACAATTTCAAAAAGACAATCTTGACTGGGAAACATAATAGAAAAAAAACACAATTCCTTAGACATAAAAAAATAAAACCTATGGCGGTATGTATAAGCACTACAATTTCAACAGGGCCATCTTAATCCGAAAGCATGGTATGTTGGGCCCGAAATGCTGCTTCAAGAAAAGACCCTGCATATAAGCTTGTCTCATCATCCGGCATTTGTAAGAGAAAACTGAATCCCACCTTAAGATCCCTAATATTGTGTTTTTTTAATGAGCGGAAGTAAAAAGTGCTATGTATATCTTAAATAAAATTTGCAAAAATTGCAAAGCGCTGCATGAACTGACCAAAACACATAAAAACAAGATCAGAAGAAGTTGAAAGGGAAACTAAATGCAACATGAGACATGAACAAATTGAGCCACTCAACAATATGCTGTATCGGAGGATGGTGGGTGGGCCAAAAGAGAGAAACCTTGTATCCCCAATTGGGTACCCGCAGCGTCTGTACTTTGTAGGGCGGCGAGAAGAATAAAGAGACCGCTCGCTGCTCTGCTGCCCCTTTTATGGGTGGGGCCTGGTGCGAACACCAGTGCACATGACCCTGAAAGTGCACAGACCGCCTCCGAGGTGCCGCGCACCCAAGGCCCAATCGCTGACACCTTTAATGGGTAGTGAGAGCATGCCGCCACCCCCATCTCTGGCTAGCCCCGTCATGACTGCCATATGTGCGGCTCGATTTGGGGCAGCCTTTGGCAGGAGCAGACTCTGAGCATTGCCTTTATAACTGCAGCATCACAGACCATCGGCATTGTCGATGCAGCGAATCTTGCTGCAGACACCATGACTGGGTAGGCCGAACATTACAGCACTAATAGGGTAAAAATAGCAGATGCTAGAAGACCTCCCAGTGCATTGCGGGAGATGTAGTTTCAGGCTGCATGGATTCCACCATCAGATCAAGAACGTTAGAAAGTGCACATTCTCGTTTCAGGTACGCAACTGGGAGATACCAGTGCTTGATGGGTGCTGTAATGCTCGTATCTTGTGAATGCTGTCAAACTAATATCCTAAGCAGCTCCCTTGCTTTTCCAGCCAAGGAACGTACATCCGCTCTGACGTCATGGGATTTAAGCAGGGTTAGTAGAATTATAGGGCAGGGGAGTACAAAATTATGCGGCATGGCTGACTAAGCGATCCCGCAAGGAAAGGCGCATGCTGTAACTGATCTGTGTGTATGATGGAAGCTTGCACGGCAAAGTATGTAGCACGATGTGCCATATTTTGTGATGGCATTACCCCATTATTCTGTCATTTTTACACGTTAACATTCTCAGTGCAAAGGATTTACATCATTAGTACCAATTTGACACCCACATATTGTGATAAGTAAAATAAATAAAAATAGGTAATCAGAGAATGGCCTTCCAACGCGTAGAAACATTTGTTGCTGAGTTTATAGTAACTTTGACCGGTTTGAGATAGAAACATTTTTTGTTGCTAAAATATGCAGATTATGGTGTATTTGGCAAATACAACAATTCCTTAATTTTGCTGAAAATGCCTCGCCCAAAAAATCACATAACTCCAGTGGCTCTAGATATAAGAAGTCGAAAATGCATCCAGAAAGGAAAAGAAACATGCATTCTGTTTCCCGTGAGATCACTGTTGTGTGTAATTGAGGGAAATGTGAATGCTGCTGCTACCTGTGTGGGCTCGGGATTGTCGGTGCATAAGGCAATCTCGTGCTGCTGCAGCACAAGTCATAACCGCTTAGTGTGCATCAGGGAAGCTTGCACTACTGCAGCTCATGCTGTAACTCCTCCCTGTGTATGAAGGAAACTTCACTGCTGCGGCACGTGCTATAACCGCTCTGTTGTATATGGGAAGCTTGTCCTGCTGTAACTGCTCTCGGTGTATGATAGAAGCTTGCACTTTGAGAGCCCTTGCTTTAATGAGGAAGCTTGCCCTCCTGTGGCTCATCCTGTAACTTATCCCTGAGTATGAAGGAAGCTTGCACTACTGCGGCTCATGCTGTAACTCCTCCCTGTGTATGAAGGAAACTTCACTGCTGCAGCACGTGCTATAACCGCTCTGTTGTATATGGGAAGCGAGTGCTGCTGCTTCCCCAGCTGTAACTGCACTCAGTGTATGATAGAAGCTTGCACTTTGGGAACCCTTGCTTTAATGAGGAAGCTTGCCGTCCTGTGGCTTATGCTGTAACTTATCCCTGGGTATGAAGGAAGCTTGCACTCTTGCGACTCATGCTGTAACTCCACCCTGTATATGAAGGGTGTTCACGCTGCTGCAGCACACACTGAAATTCTTCCCTTTTAATGAGTGAAGCTTGCACTGCTGCAGCATATGCTGTAACTGCTCTAGATGTATGAGGTAGGCTTTCACTGTTACAACATGTGCTGTACTCCCCTGTGCGTATGAGGAAAGTATGCACAGCTGTAGCCCCTACTGTAACTGCTCTGTGTGTATGAGGGAAGCTTGCATGACTGCTGCCCCTCCTGTAACTGGCCTGTGTGTAGAATGGAAGCTTGCACTGCTGCAGCACATGCTGTAGCTCCTTTGTGTGTATGAGGGAAGCTTGCACTGCTGCGGCAATACTGTAACACTACTTTGAGTATGAGGGAATCTTGCATGGCTGCTGCTCCTGCTGTAACCGTTCTGTGTGCATGATAGAAGCTTGCAGTGCTGCAGAAACATGCAGTAACTAGTCTGTGTGTATGAGGAAAGTATGCACAGTTGCTGCCCATATTGTAACTGCTCTGTGTGTATGATGGAAGCTTCCAGTGTTACATCATGCGCTGTAACTGCTCTGTGTGTATGAGGGAAGCTTGCACGACTGATGCCCCTCCTGTAACTGATGTGTCTGTATGATGGTAGCATGCACTGCTGCAGCACTTGCTGTAACTGCTCCGTGTGTATGAGGGAACCATGCATGGCAGCTGCCCCTCCTGGACCTGCTTTGTGTTTAAGAGAAGCTTGCACTGCTGCAGCAAAAGCTGTAACTCCTCTGTGAGTATGAGGGAACATTGCATGACTGCTGCCTCTCCTGTAACTCCTCTGTGTGTATAATGGAAGCTTGCAGGTCTACAGCACATGCTGTAACTCCTCTGTGTGTATGAGAGAGGATTGCACATTGACTACCTCTCCTGTAACTTCTCTGTGTGCATGATGGAAGCTTGCAGTGCTGCAGCACATGCTGTAACTGCTCTGTATATATGCAGGAAGCTTGCACTGTTGCAGCACATGCTGTAAGTGCTCTGTGTATATGATATAAGCTTGCAATGCTGCAGTACATGCTGCAAATGCTCTGTGTGTGTACTGGAAGCTTGCACTGCTGCTGCCCCTCATGTAACTGCTCTGTGTGTATGATAGAAGCTTGCACAGCTGACCACATGCTGTAATTGCTTTGTGTGCATCATGGAAGCTTGCGTTGCTGCAGCATATGCTTTAACTGCTCTGTCTGGACGATGGAAGCTTTCAAGGCAGCTGCCCCTCCTGTAAATGCTCTGTGTGTATGATGTAAGCTTCCATTGCTGCTACCACTCCTGTAACTGCTCTGTGTACGATGGAAGCTTGCAATGCTGCAGCACATGCTCTAACTGCTCTGTGTGCATGATGGAAGCTTGCACTGCTGCAGCATATGCTGTAACTCCACTGTGTGTCTGATGGAATCTTGCACTGCTGCTGCCCCTCCTGTAACTGCTCTGTGTGCATGATGGAAGCTTGCACTGCTGCAGCATTTGCTGTAACTCCACGGTGTGTCTGATGGAATCTTGCACTGCTGCTGCCCCTCCTGTAACTGATCTGGTGCATGATGGAAGCTTGCACTGCTGCAGCATATGCTGTAACTCCACTGTGTGTCTGATGGAATCTTGCACTGCTGCTGCCCCTCCTGTAACTGCTCTGTGTGTATGATGGAAGCTTGCACTGCCGCAGCACATGCTGTAACTGCTCTGTGTGTATGATGGAAGCTGGTACAGCTGCGGCACATGCTGTAACTGGTCTGTGCGTATGATGAAAGCTTGCATGGCTGCTGCCCCTCCTGTAACTGCTCTGTCTGTGATGGAAGTTTGCACGGCTGCTGCACATGCTGTTATTGCTCTGTGTGTATGATGGAAGCCTGCAATGCTGCAGCACATGCTGTAACTGCTCTGTGTATGATAAAAGCTTGCACTGCTTCTACTTCCCTGTAACTGCTCTGTGTGCATGATGGAAGCTTGCACAGCTGCTGCCCCTCCTGTAACAATTCTGCAAGTATGATGGAAGCTTGCACTGCTATGGAATATGCTGTTACTGCTCTTTGTGTGTGATGGAAGCTTGCACTGCTGCTGCCCCTCCTGTAACTGCTCTGTGTGCCTGATGGAAGCGTGCACTGCTGCAGCACATTCTTAAACTGCTCTGTGTGGATGATGGAAGCTTGTACTGCTGTGTTACATGCTGAAACTGCTCTGTGTGTATGATGGCAGCTTGCACTGCTGCTGCACATGCTGTAAGTGCTCCGTGTGTATGATAGAAGCTTTCACTGCTGCAGTACATGCTGTAAATGCTCTGTGTGTATGAGGGAAACTTGCACTACTGCTGCCTTCCCGTAACTGCTCTGTTGGTATGATGGAAGCTTGCACTGTTGCGGCACATGCTGTACTCCTCTGTGTGTATGATGGAGCTTGCACTGCTGCTGCCCCTCTTGTAACTGCTCTGTGTGTATGAAGGAAGCTTGCATAGCAGCTGCCCCTCCTGTAACTAGACTGTGTGTATGAATGAAGCTTGCACTGCTGGGGCACATGCTGTAGCTGCTCTGTGTGTCTGATGGAAGGTTGCACTGCTGCTGCCCCTCCAGTAACTGCACTGTGTGTATGATGGAAGCTTGTATTGCTCCGGCACATGCTGTAACTGCTCTGTGTGTATGATAGAAGCTTGCACTGCTATTGCCCCTCCTGTAACTGCTCTGTGTGTATTATGGAAGCTTGCACTGCTGTGGCACATGCTGTCACTGCTCTGTGTGTATGATGGAAGATTGCACTGCTGCTGTACACGTTACAACTACTCTGTGTGTATGATGGAAGCTTGCTCTGCTACTGCCCTTCTTGTGACTGCTCTGTGTGTATGATGGAAGCTTGCACTGCTGCGGCACATGCTGTAACTCCTCTGTGAGTATGATGGAAGCTTGTATTGCTGCTACCCTTCCTGTAACTGCTCTGTGTGTATGATGGAAGCTTGCACTGCTGCAGCTCACGCTGTAAATGCTCTGTGTGTATGATAGAAGCTTGCACTTTAGTTGCACATGCTGTAACTGCTATGTGTGTATGATGGAAGCTGGCACTGCTGCTGCACATGCAGTAACTGCTCTGTGTGTAGGATGGAAGCTTGCACTGCTGCTGCCTCCCTGTAACTGCTCTGTGTGTATGATGGAAGCTTGCACAGCTGTGGCACATGCTGTAACTGCTCTGTGTGTATGATGGATGCTTGCAAGGCAGCTGCCCCTCCTGTAACTGCTCTGTGTGCACAATGGAGGTGTGCACTGCTGCTGCACATGCTGTAACTGCTCTGTGTGTATGATGGAAGCTTGCACTGCTGCTGCACCTGCTGTAACCGCTTTGTGTGTGTATCATGGAAGCTTGCACTGCTGCAGCACATGCTGTAACTGCTCAACTGTTCTATGAGGGATGTGCCTGTTCTATGCTGTGAATGGAAATCTAAGCAAGATGTTTACATAAACGTCTACTTATATTTGATTTGTTTCTTATTACTCAATTTAAAACAAGCCTGTTTCGTGATTTCTTCACCTCAAACATTTGAAGCATGAAAAAAGTTTTGTGTTATAATAATAACTTGGTTGATACAGTGATTTGACCACGTTTACATAGTTTCAAATGACTTTTATCAAACAAGTATTACTATTGTCAAGTGTAGTGATGCTCAATTTATCAAGCTCTGTCTTTGAGAAAGTGAGCCGGCCTTGCTGGCATGCCAAGTCTCAAATGTAGGTTGCAGTAGATGTCAGCCGCAAGCATTTAACCAGCCGAGTTGCCTTGTCATAAGTAGGGGTAGGCGGAATTTGCGAAATTAACTTTCGCAAATTATCGCGAAAATGCAGAAAATCTCCGCAAACACGCCGGAAATATCGCGAAGACGCGGAAGTTTTTTTGCCGCCTGTTCGCTGTATTTTTTGCGTGATCGCGGGTCGCCAACTTACCCATGCGGTTGCTCACGGGCGCGGCCATCTTGTTTTCACTTGTCCCGCCCTCTCGCGATGCTTACTTCCTGTTCCGGGTCGCACAATGCATGTTCGCGCCTGTTCGCGGTCGATATTTCCTGTTCGCGACCACTTTTACTTGATCGCGTTGCTTTTTGCTTGCTCGGGGAGAAAATATCGCGCGAACTTGCGCACGTGGTCGCAATGGGCGCGGCCATCTTGTTTTTCACTCTATTGCATGGTTCTGGGGCCTGATTTTCAATCCTCCCTAAATCTTTTCAATCCTTTGTTTATAGCCACTTTTTTTGGATCTTTATTACTTATTATTTCTCTAACTATTTTCCTGCTTCTATATTTTTGGTTTTTGTCTACTTTTTTTTAGTTTTTTAGCTACTTTTTCTCTTTCTATTGCCTGCTATTTATTTCCTTTACTCCTTTATTTATTTTACCTTTTCTTTCCCGCCCCGTCCCCAGAACCATGTCCAAGGGTAGGGCTGTTCGCCGGCGCAGCCAGAGCCGCGACCGCCTTCCTTGCGGAAGGCGGCGCCCACAAGGGGTGCAGGCACGGGCCTTATTTGGGGAGGTGGAGTTGGCTGCACTAATTTTCTTTGTGCAGCGCCACCTCCCCTCAACCCTGGCAGCAGGTGGCAGGTCTGGGTCCGGGTACGGCCTCCGGGAGCGTCGGCAGCGGTGGGGGAAGGTGCGCCGGGCAGTGTCGCGCATCTCTGGGGTCCGGCGCACCCAGGCACAGCTGATGCACCGGTGGTCCGACATCCTGGACCGTGAGCAGGACCTGCTGGACCTGCTAGGAGTGGAGGTCCCGGGGCTTGGTGAGTACCTATTTAATTATTACAACTTTGTGTCTGTTCTTCTGCTCTATGTTATATATTGCGAATATCTTTTTTTCCTTCCAACCAGCTAGAAAGTTGCTGCTTACAATACATTCCAGGTTAATAACGTTTAAAAGTCTTCTGTGATTATGACACAGGTGCTCTTCTGCGCTACTACTAATCTTACTTGTTTGCAGCTTTGCGTTTGCTCTTGCTTAGCGTGATTCTTTACGAGTTTATTTTAGAGAAATTAAGTTACGTAATGCTACAGTGACTCACGTCCACTCCTTACTTTGTCCTGTCACTAATAGATAGGGGCGGATTGATACTTAGGTTTAGGTACTTTGTATGAGCTTCTAATTGGTTAGTGGTATGCGTGATGCCCCCCCTCACTCAGTTACGTGACGTGCTGCTAGTACGGCAGTCTTTAGAACCTTTTCTAGTTTGTTCAATGAGTGGAGGTAGGCTTAGCAGTTACTTAGCAGTAGCAGATCAGCATCAATCAAACCAAAATTTGGTGTATACAAAAAATGTAGTCATGTTCATGTGTCCTCCATGATTGGACCATACACATTGTTGAGGAATACAGTGGAAATGCATACTTAATGTACAATTGGCATGCCTGGAATAGGTGGGCTAGGTTGGGTGGTACGTTGTACTACTACTTAGGCTTAGTTGTAACTTAGTTTTCTGGAATCAGAATGGAAGACTGGATTACTGTTGATAAATAGTAACTTAAGTAGTCGAACTGCGAATCCCCCGATATTACATGTTGACCAGATGAGATCAGTCAATGTAGTTATTGCAATTGTTGTTTACATAAGTGTTTTTTGACCGTTGTTGAAAAATATTGTATTTGTTTGACACCATCCATCAATGTTTGTCTCTTTCTTATATCTTTCCTGTTCATCAGCACCCAGGGGCAGACCGACAGGGACTGGGCAGTCGGCGGGACAGGAACACCACCAGGAGGACACTGCTGAGGGCTCCTCTGCTGGCCCCAGTAAGTCTTCTTGTTTTTAATAATATTTCTTATTCCATAACTTTTACTGCCCCATTTTTCCCGAACTATAGTGTGTTTCCAAATGCTATTTTTTTACCACCAATTATCCTTCGATCTGTACGGTTTCAAAAATCTTATCCCTGCCTCCGCTATGATGACTCTGAGTACTACTACTACTACTACATACTATCAGTCTGTCTGTACTGAAGTAGCTAGTCTTGCCCAGTTGGCCAGTGCCACTCTTTGTGAAAGGTTGTAATATAAAACTCATATTCACCAGTAGCTCGTACAATCCGTTGGGTCGTTGTCTTGTACTACTTTTACTCTTATTGATGTTGAGGCTTTGAAAATTCACAGCAACAACAGCTCTACCAGATTTCTTAATATTTTGATATGATACCCTATAGGACATACCACTGTTGTAGGGATCTTGCACATACATTTGCACCAGAAAATAGGATGTTGGTGATGGTAGGTTGGACCTTCCTTGCACATCTCAATCAGAAATTCCGCACCCACCACAATTCCACTGCTTGACTATAGTACTGTCTTGTCATACCTATTAGGTCTCGGAACCCTCCCCCCAAGATATCCAACAAGTACACAACCCAGAACATAACACACCCAACCTCTGTCGTGGAAGCAATTCACATGCACACCCTTACTTTAATTTGCTCACTCGTGTAAGTTAGTCCACACCAAATACCACCAAGTCTATGTAAGTTTAAAATGTTTATTTCAATTTGAGAAGGTCTGTACACTGTTTTCTTAGCAGCACCAACCGGCAAATCAATAACATTAAAACAATATACATTGTTACACTTATACAGTTGGGAATTAAATCATGATAACTGAACAGTGGTGGAAGGCAGCACCACCATCCCATAGCAATTTAGTTTATATAAATTTATAAATGAAGATGTGAGTGAAGGGACCCCTCACCTCAGAAGAACCTAGTACTGGTAGTTGGTGCATCGTTCAGAAGCTCTGGTTCGTAGAAGGGAATCTTGCGTCTGTAATGCGAAAAAAGAAATGGTGTGCGTTAGTATATTGCAACTTGCAAGCATTTCTCAGCCGTGCCAAAAAGTGTAGCATCTATAGATAAGCAATATGGACTAACAGTAACAGTAGTACACCAGTTCTTCCTAAAAAAGTGGCTTGTTAATGTTTGTTGACCGCTTGTACGCAGCGCGTAGACTAGACAGTAGCAGTGTGAGGCAGGTCATGTGGGCTCAAAGGTGTCTTAAGAAGCTGCAAGGTAAAGGTAACGTCACATGTGCATGGCTAGGGCTAATCAAGCAAAGGCTACAATGATCATATAACTATTAGTGTCTACTCTACTACTACCTGATTTGTACTAGTGATGTATGTTAGTATTAACTCATTTTTCAACCTTGCTACTGATCAATAGGGAGGAGGTGTATATGACGCCTAATAAATGTGTAATGTTTTCTAGGCGCACTACCGACCACCATTGCCGGGGCCAGCGAAGGCGACGCGGAGGGCGAGGATGCGGCAGTTGCAGATAGCAACAGAGCGGTAGGGGGAGTGGCAGCACCAGTGGCAGGCGGTGGCAAGTTAGATTCATAATCCTTAACTATTGTTGAACTTGACAGCACACTCACTGCAAGGGTGTACTGTATGTATATGTATACTGTACAGTTGTGACTTAGGGCCCCATTAGGATGGTGGGCGTATTGCCCCCGCCGGGCCGGCTGGAATTCACTGCCGTCACCGCAGGGGCAAACCTCCCGCCATCCCTGTAGAAAATATTCAGACATGCCCAGGAGGAAAAGGGTTCAATATGGCGGTGGTGTCTCTCTCACCACACCGCCAGCCATATAATCTGCATTTTGGAATGCCTTTGCATGGCGGCATTGCCGTCCGCCACGGAAAGGCATGCACACATTGCAGAGTATGCTTGGGGGCCCCCATGGAGGGTACCTACCTATGCTATGGTACCCCCCCCGACTTTCAAAGCAAAACGTGACAGGCTCCGTGCGGGGCCCGTCATGTTGTGCTTGGAAAAGCAGCACAACATTTTAGCATTGCTTTCAGCAAAGCCAACCAGAATTTAAATTAAAAAAAACAGGGTGCGCCCGCCACTGTGCCGGGCGCATCATCCTAATTAATTGTCCCCACGGGACCCCCACCCTTTTTAGTAGTCGGATGGCGGGCGGACAAAGTCCGCCCGCTATCCGATGTCGTAAGTAAGTATCAGTTGTTGGGGACGTTTGAAGAGTGAACTAGAAGACTAGAATTCCCTTTAATTGGTATAGGACTAGGAGCCGGAGTATTGAGTAACCAATGGCCTCATCTATCTGATTTCAACTCCGCTTTGAAAGTTTTATGGAGAAGAGCACCTGGTGCACTGTTCAACTAAAAAGTGTAAGACAGGTGGAAGGAAGAAGGACGGGCGACATTTAAAATGTTATGTACTACTGTGCTTTATTTTATAGTGCTACTCTACCATGCCACTATGTGTATAAATAATTACCTTGTCCTACTGTTTTATTAAGACTATATTTTACAATTGTCTTGTTTTTTTCTTTTTGATACACAGCTACTCCGAAACTCAACCGGAAGGAGTTGGCCGCCATGGCACGGCGCCGGAAGCTGGAGGCAATCCAGCAGGAATACCGGCGGCTGGTGGTCCTAGCCGAGGAGGAGACTGCAGCAGCAATTCAAGCCTCCTCCAGTGCCCCGGGCCCCAGCCACCGCCCTCCAGCGGTACGGCGCCACCGTCTGGCGGCTGCCCGCCGCCACGTTGCCATCTCCGGTGCCCCCCCCACTGTGGCTGCAACTGCCGTGGCCTTAGACGCCGCGTCACCCATTTAGAGGACGAGATGCGCCAGATGCGTGTCCTCCTCCAGTCCCGCCCCACCAGTTAGTCCCTGTCACTGCCCCTTTTTAATTCCTGTTCTTGTTCTTTACTCGTTTGGCCGTTAAGACTTTTTTCTACTGTGGACAGTGGTTGGGGTTAGGGAGGGGGGTGGGTCAGCTTTTGTGGGTTTAGTTTATTTTTGTTAGGGTAAATTAAATATATTTTTCTATGTTACATCCAATGTTGTTAATGTTTTGTAGGTGGGGTAACTGTTTTACATCACACTGTTTCCTTGCTGGTGCATGGCCGCCCATAGCCTGTGTTTGATTTCAATAATTAGCTGACTGTATAAGACACAAACAGATAGATGCGACACACCTCACTCATTGACTGGTCCTTCTAGTACTTTCAGTCTGTCCTCTAGTCTATGCATTCTTTGGAGTGGTGTGTGAAAATGAAATCATTGACAACATGTCCATTATTAATTCTGCATCCCCCAAACTTCTCTCTTACCGGTGCTTGATGTTTATGTTCAACTGTGGCACAGCACTGGCTGCATGGTGAAGATGGTTTCCTTTTTCATACATGCCATGATTGGGGTGGTGGTGGTGGTAGTATAGTAGTAGTAGTAGACACTGGCAGGGTGGCAGCATTTCCAAAAAAAGAAAAGGAGACAGTCAATCGCCTTTGAGAGACTGTTAGAGGAGTAGTTGAATGAAGTACATTACAGAACTTACCGAGCAACAATTATATGCTCAAATATTTGACAAAAAAACGGAATGGTGGTTATGAGGATAGCCTACTAGACAGAGTTACAAACTATAGTTGTGTCGACTCGAGTCACTTGACTATGCCTATAGTCTAACAGTTAGTGCTGTATATGAGGAATGACAACAAACAAATCCAATCAATGCCGGCAATTCATGCTGAGGTATATGTTCCTTTGTTAAATAAAATAACCTCTGAAATATCCTACTCATGGGTGGGCAAGCAGAAGAAGATCATCGCTCTGCATTGAAATTGAAGTAGTGTTGCTTTCACCACATCCGCCCCAGCAAGTGTGTGATTAAGTATTGGTGTAAATTTAATTTAGTTACACCTCGACAATAAGTCACACAGCCCGGGGGAAGAGGGTTAGGGTTTGTTGAATGGATGGGAAGGGGGATTTTGGGAAAGGTTTGACATAGAAAAACAGTATGCATACATAGAAAAACAAACGACAATCATTGAAGACTACCATATCCATATGTTAAGGGAGAAAAAGGCAATGCATGCATGATGATGAGAGACCCGGATTACATAAACTTCTATTTCTTGTTCTGTTCCGGCCTTAATACTTTAACAGATAGCAAATAGAAATGTTAAATATTGGTAGTGAAGAATCGTAAACACAGAGCAAACCTAATGATGATTTATAATAACAACTCCAAGAACACACTGTTGTAATGATTGTATACAAGATATTAATCAAATTATTTAAAAGAAGTTAAAAGTGGATACTGTTACTGTCTTATCCTGGTCAAAAATGTGGACTGGATTTTTGCATCTCGGCATTCCTCTTGCTCCTCTCGTCCATCAATGTTGGGTGTGTCGCCTCGCCACTCGCCACTGCCCGGCTGGAAAAAAAGGTGATTGATTGGTAAGGTAATTAATTAATATGCATTGTAATGTTTTACAAAGTTTTGGCCAAGGTCCGGACTGTAATTTTAGATTGAAAACCAAAGGGGATATTGAGAAATCAAGTGAAAACAAATGCACAAGTGATGGTGCAGTGCAACAAGAACACTTTCCGAGGTGGCATGTATGCATATGCATCATCTCTACTCTAGTCTGTTTCCAGCATTGACCTTCAACAGTAACAGGAGAGATCAGGCCCACAGTGCTTACCATTAGCACATCCTACGTTAACACTTTAGAGTCCTTTTTTTTTCTCTCAAAGAGTTGGACAAACGCAAAGCACATTATCCATTCCAAACATAGCATTTTACAGTTTAAGTTAGTAAAATCAATGCACTGCAGTCATCCCACCGCTACACTCTATTCAACTTCTACACAGACATTTGGGTCTGCTGTGGTTGTTGTTGACGTGTTTACCTTTAGGCTTTTCCGTTTTATGCCACTCCTGAAACATCCTCCTCCTGACTTCATCATCATCAATGATACTTTTACTGACTGAAGATCGGCCTGCAGTATAAGTATAATTTTTATGACACAACAAGAGTAGAAATATAAATATTACTGACTTGAATCATTCTTTATTGTGTACAGAAAGATAGATTACTACTAGTACACTTTGACATCACTTTGTGCACAACAAACAAACAACGCAAACACAAAGACCAATAGCTCAGAGTCAGGTGTCCAATGCATGCCATTAATTGTCATCATTCATTACCTGTTCCTTCTCATCTTAAGTTAACGGGCCGTCTCTTTCGCCATCATCATGATGGACGGTGCTGTTAAGTCACAGTCATTTGCATTGCGCAGATTGAGTGAGTCCCCTTCCTGTATTGAATTAAAAGCAATGTATCACCAAGATGCAGGAGAAGTACACATTTCTTGTTTGCAAGAAGGGGAAAATTAGTGTGTTCTGTAGAAAGTTGATTAGTGGCAGTGCACAATTACATCAATTCATGCGCAACACACACAACAAAATCTACATCATTCAGTCTGCGATTCTGCGGCCAATGCATGGCATCAATCATTACCTGTTGCATCTTATTTTCAGTTAATGGCCAGTCTCTCTCGGCTCTGAAAGGAGGATAGCTATAGTAGTCATCTGATTCATGGTCCACTTGTTTTGGAAGGACGAGGAAAGTTTGAATTTGTTGTTACCATCATCCAATCATCATTCATGAGGGAAAAGGAATTGAGCAGGAGATTCAGTATGATCGAGCGGAGGAGCTGGATTCTGAGGACTGTAGTGTCAAATGGCAGACACCTGAAACTTGTATCTTAAATTAGAAGAGTAGAAGACGGTGAGAATGGATTTGTTGCGATTCACAAGTTTATAACCGGAACGACAGACACATAAACAAAGGGGGAAAAAAAGGGAGGAAGACAGTAAGTGCGAGCCTAATTGTCAGGGAAGTACAGCTCGTCCTCAAACTCTGGGGGTTCTTCCAGTAGTAGGTAATCATCTGACACAATACTTCCGTCACCTGAGCCGCTGTCCTCATCTTCCTCTGTTGATTCATGCATTGTGTAATTCGGTGGTATGAAGTGCTGATTCATTTTGATCATTGTTAACCTCTCCACGTTTTTTGGAGATAGACTGGTCCTTCTCAAGGTTACAATGGAACCAGCAGCACTGAAAACACGTTCGGAAGAGACACTTGCGACAGGGCAAGCCAGATAGCTTATCGCCAGCCTGCTGAGCTGTGGCCATTCAGACCTTTTCCTATACCAATACTGCACTGGGTTTTGATCAACGTACACCTCTGTTGGGTCGTCCAGATAGGCCTGGACCATCCGCTCAATGTTCAGGGTTGCTGCTGGTAAGCTTTTGTGCTGTTTTTTCTGTGCATCAGCACTGTGCTTACAATAGCCCATCTTTACATACCAATCTGATAATGATTGTACTCGGCCTAATGATCCAGTTATTGTTTCTGTAGTCGATGGTGATGGTGAGTGTTGTGATTGTGAGCCAACCGCACTGCCCTCAGCCGACGAAGTTGCACTTGATTCTGCATGGCCTGCTTCAGTATCAGTACTTGTTGTGGGTTGATGTGGCGGGCTTTTAATTAGCAGCCCTTCCTTTTCAAACTTAATGGCTGCTTCAGCTATACAACTTTTGTAGCGGGCAACATCATTGTCGGAAAAAGCAAGTGTCTTCACTAGTCCTAATTTTGCACGTGGATCCAGAATTGTGGCACAAATGTAATGTTTTTGTGACAAAATTTTATTTTGTATCCTTACATTTTCAGTTAAGCGCCTGGATAAGCTCTCCACCAAGTCATGGGCTTGCCTTCTGTCCTCTACACCTTTGTAGGATTCAGACACATTATTCAGCTCATGCTCTAGCATTTGCAACAATGGGATAGCTTGGCCCATTGTACAGTCCTCCTTGCTGACTTCAGGTGTGAAGACCTCAAAAGGAGCCAGCATCTCAGTCAGGCATTTAATTAGGGTCCATTGCTTCCTGTCAAGGGTCATGCCTTTAACACTAGCATCACTGCTTCTGTACCAGACATATTCATGGAGTGACCTGTGCTGTTCGTACAGACGATCAAGCATGTAATACGTTGAGTTCCAACGTGTTGCCACCTCCTGGATGAGTGCCTTGACTGGCATCCTACATTCACGTTGGATGATCCTCAGCTGCTTCCGAGCTTTAAAAGAATGGCTGAAATGAGTGCATATTCTTCGGCAGATGGCCAGTAAATTGCTGACTATGGGTTCTTTTTTCAGAAAGTCTTGCACTATAATGTTTATGCAGTGTGCCAAACATGGAACCCTGAAATAGGAACCAAGTTCCATGGCCTTAAGTACATTACTGCCATTGTCTGTGGCAACAAAACCAATACCAAGCCCTCTGGGCCGCAGCCATTCCAAAACCTTGGTGCGAAACTCTTCTAAAATGTTTTCAGCTGTATGAGATTTCTCCATGGCGAACATGGCTACAGTTGCATGTTTCCGAGTACCTTCAAAAATCGCAGCTGTGTCAACAACACCTCGTGCAGATAGTTGATCTCTAACCCCCACAAAAGAGATCCAGTGTGCAGTGATGCACATGTAATCTGTGGCTTGGCAACTGCTCCACATGTCTGTTGTCAGGTGGATATTGTGCACAGCACTCTGCTGCAAACCTTGACCAACCAATTTCAGCACATCATGATGTAGTGCCGGAACAGCAATTCGTGCAAAATAGGACCGGCTGGGAACCTTCCATTTAGGGCAGATGGCAGACACAAATTCAAGGAAACCCACCCCTTCCACAAATGAAAAAGGAAGAAGGTCCAGCGCTAACATTTTAGCCAGCTTCGCATTGTACAATCGTGCCGTTGGGTGGTTGCGTTGGAACTGCCCTTCCAACCTAAACATGCTGTCAATGCTAGGCTGGCTTACTTTCCTTAGTGGTGCTGTTTTCATTAACCCACTAAGGCTCAACGACACAGATTGTCTCATTGAGGTAGTCGCCGGTCGCCTTGGTGTCTCAGCCTGACTCTGAGTATGGCTTTTACTGCGGTGCCACTCTGACTGATGTTACTGAGGAGGATGTGGGCGTTACCACTGCAGTACTGGGGACAGGGCTAGAAATGCCTCCCTGTTCTTCACCTGCCACCACAATAATATCGCTCCCTGATTCCTGACCAACTTCAATGGGTTGAGTTTTTCTACTTTCTTTTAACTTAAGTAGGTGATCCTCCCACACGATAGTGTGGTGTATTTTTAGATGACTTGCTTGTCCTCCAGTACCATAGTTTGTACCAAGCTTACCACGCCGAACACCTTGCCGACAAATTGAGCATATAGCAACGTTCTCCTCCTTGGCGCTAACAGAAAAGAAGTCCCAAACTGGGGAGGAGAATTTTCTGGCACTGCTGGATGTGCCACTTTCAACACCAGATGAACTTGAGGGGGTGCTTGAAAATATGTGACCCTGTCCACCTACACTGTGACTTTTACTACCACTACCTACTGAGATGGTTGAGCTGGATGTAGGTCCCTGCCGGGCCTTGGAAAATATGGCAGCTGGAGGTAGTGGTGGTGTAACCTGTGTTGGTGAGATCCGTGCTACATCCCGCTCAGTAGCAGCCTTTCTGGATAGGGTGAGAATGTCGGTCTCCAATCCCTTTGGGGCGGGAGTAATGTGCGTGATGACTGGCTCGTCTTCATCAACATCATCACCCCCCTCTTCTACATCTACCTTCATAACTCTAAGTTTTTCTGGGACCTTCCTTTTCAGAAGCAATGTCTTGTGGCGTACATCACTCTCAGACCGAGCTGGTGGGACCCAAGTGTCATCATGATCATCAGAAGCGGGGCTTGATGAAGAAGAAGATGATGGACTAAGCCTCCTTTTCCATGCTGGTGGTCTGGAACACAATTGATCTTCTGAAACAGTGGTTTGACTTCGCTCCACTTTGTCTGCAGGAAGCTCGATTTCCTGAAATGCCCCTACGTCAGGAGTAACAACTACTATGGTGGGCTGTTGCGGCGGCTGCTGCTGTTCTGGTTGCGGCGGCTGCTGCTGTTCTGGTTGCGGCGGCTGCTGCTGTTCTGGTTGCGGCGGCTGCTGCTGTTCTGGTTGCGGCGGCTGCTGCTGTTCTGGTTGCGGCGGCTTGACACTGATCTGCTGAGTTTGCGCCTGCGTTGAACTTGATTGTGTACTACTTTGCGGTAATGACATTTCTTGAACATCGCTGCTCGTTAGTAGACTGGCTACCTCTGCGACACTAAAGCCCTTGGGCCTAGGTTGGTGGGTTTTGACCGCTGTGCTGCTCCCAGCTTGGTTCCCGGACAATGCTTTGGTGCCAAAAAAACATTGGCCGGCACACCACCAGTCGTGGTTAATGGCACTTCCTTTTTCTGTTCCTTCTTCTCACCGGCAACTTTCTTGGTACTGGACCTGGTACCTTTCTTTGGGGCCATCTTCTTCAGATGTCAGGCAGGAGGCAGATGCACAACAAGTTCTGGTCACACGTGGGCGTGATGCGCAGCAGGACTTCTGTCTGGCTGGCAGTACAACGGGTAGCCAGGTGATGCCGATGACACCTCCTACTCTGTCTTTTGTGCACCTAAAAGCAAAGAAGACAGGAGAAGAACATCAGTGAAATGTTGCATTTGTTGTTGTGGTTCAGTTACTTAGTACTGTACTAGTGCAAACAAAAGATAGTCTAGCCATTTATGACTATTTTTTTTAACTAGAGCTATGTTATACTACTAGTACTGTGTACAGCCACACACTACACTCTCAGGAAGGATAGGAAAGTTAATAATAAACAACAAAATAAAAATCTAATGGAAGTGGGGTGGACCATTGCATTATTTGAGCATCTCAGCATCCATGGAGCTGCTGCTGGCAAAGGGGGTGGATGGATGGAAGCAGTAAGCCAAAGAGCCAATAGGAAAACCATGCAGGCCTATGGCAAAAGCAGGACACTAATACTCACAGTCCAAACACCCAAAAAGGCCACCACCCACATGGACACACACAAATCACAAAGAAGCCGGGGGCCTGGGAAATACCAGGAGCTGACAAAAGGCCTATAAAATCCAGGTAAAGGGTGCCTGCTAAAGCACACTTCTCTGACTTTTTAATGCAACAAAATGCATTAACATTCACAGGCCCCAAAAAGCTCTGCAGGGTGCATGCATTGCACACCAACACACCAGTGACCAGACCAGACACATAAAAAAAGCATGGATTGTCTTTAAGACAACCAACATCAGCAAGGCCACCCCCCAAAAAGCACACTTCCCCAACTCAATCCAATGCCATCCATGCCCTAAATGAAGTCTAAATTCAACAGATCGCATAGAAAACACTTGATCAATAAAGCTGTGGCTACCTGCTCTGATCCTAGTGGATGAAAAAGCAGGCCTGTTGGCAGACAAGGCCAGGCAAGCTTGCAGGCCTAGGCCTCAAAATGGCCACCAGCCACATGGCCAGGCCCAACAACATCAGCAAGGCCACCCCCAAAAACACACTTCCCCAACTCAATCCAATGCCATCCATGCCCTAAATGATGTCTAAATTCAACAGATCACATAGAAAACAGTAGATTAATAAAGCTGTGGCTACCTGCTCTGGTCCTAGTGGATGAAAGCAGGCCTGTTGGCAGACAAGGCCAGGCAAGCTGGCAGGCCTAGGCCTCAAAATGGCCACCAGCCACATGGCCAGGCCCAACAACATCAGCAAGGCCACCCCCAAAAACACACTTCCTCAACTCAATCCAATGCCATCCATGCCCTAAATGATGTTTAAATTCAACAGATCACATAGAAAACACTTGATCAATAAAGCTGTGGCTACCTGCTCTGATCCTAGTGGATGAAAAAGCAGGCCTGTTGGCAGACAAGGCCAGGCAAGCTTGCAGGCCTAGGCCTCAAAATGGCCACCAGCCACATGGCCAGGCCCAACAACATCAGCAAGGCCACCCCCAAAAACACACTTCCTCAACTCAATCCAATGCCATCCATGCCCTAAATGATGTCTAAATTCAACAGATCACATAGAAAACACTTGATCAATAAAGCTGTGGCTACCTGCTCTGGTCCTAGTGGATGAAAGCAGGCCTGTTGGAAGACAAGGCCAGGCAAGCTTGCAGGCCTAGGCCTCAAAATGGCCACCAGCCACATGGCCAGGCCCAACAACATCACAAAGGCCACCCCAAAAAACACACTTCCTAAACTCAATCCAATGCCATCCATGCCCTAAATGTGCTTGAAAATGAAATACATTCAAAAAACAAAAGGAACAGTTGCTTCATCATGCACCTTGTCGGAGAACGCAGGGATTCAGGTAAGGCGATCGCGCGCGCGCGCGAGAATGTATTATTTTACAGCGCGAGCAAGAAACAAATTATCGCTAAGCTGCGGAATGCGGAAATTTTGACATTTTCGCGCTTTCCGCGGAACGCGAAAATGCCAAAATATCGCAATATCCGCGAACGGAACGGAATTTTGGCCCAGGCCTAGTCATAAGCATTTGATGTTTTGAACATTTTTTTTGCAGGTTTATATAGCGCAAACTTGACCCCAAGGTATCACCGCGCTTTACATGAGCCCCAGTTGCATTACAGATTGAGACATTCATTTTTAGGCACAGGGAGATTAAGTGATTTGTATATGTGAAAAAACATTTAGGAAACATAATAGAAAGTGGACTTACAAATATACATTTAAGAATATGCACACACCCAGAGATTATTCCATATCAAAAATCTATTTTTATAATTTTTTTGGTTATTCTATTGTCATCTATTGATGTACTCGGTTGTATAAAAAAGTGAGAATTATTTTATAAAAAAATCAGAATTGTACTCTCCTATGTATATCCATCACATGATTTTTCAAACAAATGCTAATCTAAGTATTTCAGACATGCTTGTGCATTCATACTTGTCTGTCTAATATCGCAAGTTTCATCAGAATTATGATTCTTCAATGCAATTACTGTTAAGGATAAAATGTAATCAATATATTTCTAGTTAATCAGTTGAAACAAAACAGTTAAATCAACGAGTTGGATATAACTCTATTTTATGCTTTTCTCTGTACAGACAGAATAATTTATTCAAAACATGGTCACAATTTTTGGCATCTGAAAATGCATAAGATGAGCAAGGGCATTCATTTATGTCATGGCTAAGAATTAAGTCCTACGCGCGTTTCGGCATTACGCCTTCATCAGATAGCCATGTACGATATGAAACCTGAAACGAAAGGTTTAAAAATATTACGTGATTTGCCCAGAATCACAGGATGTTTGAGCGTCCCTGCTGAGACTCGAACCCGATTCCCCCTTCAAAGTCAGCCGCTCTAGCCGTTAAACCACATCCTCTCCCTCTTGTATGTTACAGGCATGTATAACTATGTCACACTGTGTATGGTCAGATTGCATAGATGTGCTCGGGATATCGGTGAATGAAATAACTGTCTGTAATATTATTTTTCCACGTTACCCCCTCTTCTCTAATGCTATGCATAGGAAGGGATGTCGCTCCTGACCCCGGGTGGGGCGCCGCCAGGTGCCGGGCTCACAGCTGGGATGCAGGTTATGGAGTGGAAGGTGCACACGTCTGCTGTAGAAAAGGCAGAATGCAACCCCTGGCAGCTCGGGAGGCTCTGGCCTTTGTTAGTTGTGAATGTTTCATTGGGCGTGAAAGCTTGTGCGTCTTGTATGCACTGAAGCAGTAAACCACGACGGCCCACCCTCCCAGGAGCGGCCACTCTCCACCAGGGCCCTGGATTTTTTTCTTGAGTTTGACAAGGTCAAAAAGAGGTCAAAGTGAGGTTCCTTCTGTTCCCACGAGGGTGTTAGTACACTCCCCAAACCCACCCTCTCTTTTTCGTTTTTCTTTAATTCATTGAAGGTTTGGTGTTAAAAACTGCAGCATTAGGCATTCGATTGTCAGACCAAAAAAACTGCCTGATAATGTGCAAAATAATGTAACAAATTTATTTTTCAGCATACAATGCACGGATAAACCCAACATGTACGGTTATAGTGTACTTCCCATTTCTAAAATAGTACCTCAAGCATTCCATTGGGGATGGAAGGATACACCCAAACAGCCAATAGAAAAAAGATGAGAGTAAAATACTCCAGTAGTTTGATCCAAGTTGTGATTCAAAATGTCTCATGCCACTGGATCAAGGCTGCGGAGCGAAAGAAGCCAATGGCTGAAGGGGGTGATCCAGATCCGCTTAGATTATATATGTAGGATACAGAAGGTTTTATATGAAAAGTGTAAGTGCCATTACAAGTAAAAACAAAAACATAAGAGGTCAGACTGCAAGACTATAACCCTTGCCGCATGGGAGGAGTAAAAGTGTGAGAACACGCGTGGTACTTGCAACCGCAGTAATAATAAGTTCATGTTTAGAAGGACAACTTATTTCTTGATGGATTTACACATGGATGGGAGTCTTTCTTCAGTGTGCGATAGACACAGGTCAACATGGTAGACAGACTATTCAATCTATTGCACATTACAGACTCTTCACTCGTATTCTCATTCACTACTGTCGGTCCAACAAACACACAAAAGGTGATGGGAGGCTGCTTGCAATAAGTCTAACCACTGCCAGTTGCACAAGGTAGCATTCCAACCCATCTTCCTGTGCCCACCATGCCACCTCAGTTTGGACTTAGCCATATGCAAATCAAGCTTGCTCCTGCTCCAATAGAAACAGTCCAGCCCCAAGTGTCTAGCCAGGCCCTGCCTGAACCAGAAAACCAGCAATCCGAGACTGGTTTCGCCCTGATTAGGGCTTGTCAGTGTGGTGTAGCTTGGTTCAAGTGGGACAGTGAGCTCTGGACCCAAGTCTGTGACTACCCTTGCCACTTAGGGGGTTACATCAAACACACAAGAGGTGATGGGAGGAATGCTTGCAATACATGTAACCACTTGCAATTGCATTGGAGCACTTTACATAAGCACAAGTTACATTACACAAGGTCAGGTTCATTCTCTTTTTTTAGGCACAGGAGTTTAAATGATTTGCCATGAATCACAGGATGTTGAGTCAATGCCTGGTCTCAAAACTGGTTTTCCAGTTCCAAAGTCCGCAGCTCTAGCCATAACGCCATATTCTCTCCCATATTTATAGCTTGATGGGCAGAAAACTATATCACATATTACAAGTGCCATAGGCTACAATGCATTTGTAATACGGCAGGCGTGATATCAACCAAGTTTGTGATGGAGTGTGTTGCCCCTTCAACTTTAAATTCCCTTTGCCTTTAAAAAATAGAAGAATATGCATTGCTGTTCTGGTATTTTGTATTCCAAAGTGCTTGCATTATAAGCCACTGGAATTTTGTGATAGTGCGGTTACTGCAATTTTCGCATAATTATAGATTTGCCGCATTTGCGACATAATCCATCATCTGCTGCATAATCTGCAGATTTTAACAACCAAAAAATTGTTTCTGGCTCAAACAGGTCAAAAGTTACTAAAGACGCAGTGACACGTGTTGTCGCACAGTGAAAGGCCTTTAACAAAGATTGATTGGTCACCTTTCTGTTTCTTATTGCTATATTTGCGTGTTAAACTGGTACTACTACGCGAGAATGTATTATTTTACAGCGCGAGCAAGAAACAAATTATCGCCAAGCTGCGGAAAGCGGAAATTTTGACATTTTCGCGCTCTCCGCGGAACGCGAAAATGTCAAATTATCACAATTTCCGCGAACGGAACGAAATTTTCGCCCAGGCCTAATTGACATCAGCCAACAATAATGTTGAAATAGCCGGGTTTGGATGCCAAAATGTGAACTTGGAAACTACACATTTTTCTAAGATTCTTCACTTATATCTGTTCAAAACTGTGATTCGTCGCAAATGTATATGTGACCTGGACTTACTGAAGACAATTTAACTTTTCTTTCTCTAACAAATATTGAGTCGTGCGCACGGGAAAGCTTGGTACGGTAAGGCCTGCATACAAAATGTTCAGAAGTCATCAGTGCAAGCTGTTGTTAGAAATGGGGGTCTCTAGTTGGCAGGTTGTTACCATGTCCAAATAGGGACCCTTCTTCCTAGTCTGGATAAGGGAGTCACACTTCAAGATAACCTTTGGTGGCTTGGCACGAGCATTCAGGCTTATCTCAGAGGCAGTGTGTAGAGCATTTGCTCATTACATACAGTAATACAGTGAAACCACTACAAAAGGACACCACACCAGTTTAGAAACATAGACAATATTTATCTGTGTAAAACAAGACCAAAACGATAAAATTCCAACATACAGTTATTCAAGAATATCAATATTCAAAAATAGACTTTAAGAAATAGGTCCTTAAAGTGGATTGCTCTATCCGGGGCTACCACGGCAGTGTGGAACAACAAATCCCACTGATCCGGACAACCGCATCGGTGCGGCACGGCTGCGGCATCAGAAGACCCTCAAACAGTACCTTTGGTTCTGGCCGACCGTGGTAGTGCGGACCGGCTGTGGCGGGCGTCGAGGCTGCAGTGTGAAGCAGTCATTCGGTGTGGTGCCCTCAGGTCATTGTGCAGGCAGCAGCTCGGTGGCAGTCGTACAGTGGCGTCGGTGAGACCAGGGCTGCAGTGCAAAGTGGGGCAGTGCTCGTTGCGGTGCTGACCGTCACGGTGCAAGCAAAGGCATCCATTGAGGATCGCAGTCGATGGGGCTGGCATCGGTGGGCCAAGACTGCAGCTTGGAATGCGGCAGTGCTTCTGTGCAGACGTGGCAGCGATGTCAGCTGGGAGCGTCGTCGTCGGTGAGACCAGGGTGGTGGAGTGAAGCGAGGTGGTGCGGAGTGCAGTGACCACAGGTCGCGGTGCAAGCAGCGGCTCAGTGGCATGGATACGTCCTCTTCAGTGCCCTCTGCTGTCCCTTTAGGTCACGGAACCGCCAACAGCTTTGGTGACAGTATCGAATTATTATTCTGTGGCAACTGGAACACACAGTCCCAGAGGTGGAACCCAGAGAAAGGTGAAGTCTTTGCTATTCCTGGAACTTCTTAAACAGGGGGCAATCTCTACTTCAAGCCCTTGGAGACACTCAGCAGAAGAAGGTGTAGAACTTTCAGTCCAGTCCTTTCACTTCCCAAGACAGAAGCAGCCACTGTAGGCCAACACAGCATAGCACACAGAAAAGAAGTAGTCCTGCCACACAACTTCTCCGGCTCTTCTTCTTGGCAGGTTTCTTGATCCCAAAGAGTTCCACAGTTCTGGGGTCGGGCCCCAATATTTATACCAAATTTCCCTTTGAAGTTTGTACAAAGTTCCACTGGCATGCATAAACCAGCCCTGCCTGGCTCATGCCAGGTACACTACAGTAGGTGGAGACAGCTTTGTGTAAGGCAGCCGCAGTCCATTCAGGTATAAGTGACAACTCCTCCCACTACTCTGAATGCAGCCAGGTCTACTCAGCCTGGCTATGAGTCACCCAGGAAAGGCAGGACACACCTAAACCCCCGCTTGTGTCTGTCTAGTGTGAATGCACACCCCTGCTCCTGTCACTCTGAACCCAGACAGGGAATACTCAAAAGGCAGAGGCACACCGGAGGGTTAAGCAAAAAAAAAGTCCATTTACCAAAAGTGGCATTTTCATACGCATGATATAAAAATCATCTGTACTGAAAGATCATTTTAAAATCCTGAGTTTAGGAAGCCTAACTTCATTTCCCTTTCTTGTCCCAATGGAAAGTTATGCTTGTAAGAGGTTACAAACAAACTCTCATGTTAGCCTGTGGGACAGATAGCCTTGTAATAGTGAAAAACAAAATGTCCTGTATTTTACTATCAGGACATGTAATAAACACCAGTGCATGTCCTACCTATCACATATCTCACCCTGTCCATGGGGGTACCTTGGGCCTACCTAAGGGGTGAATTACATGTAAGAAAAGGTAAGATTTAGGCCTGGCAAGTGGGTGCACTATCTAGGTCGAAATGACAGAAACAACTGCAAGCAGACTCTACAGTGGCAGGTCTGAGGCACCTTTGAAAGGCTACTTGTGTGGTTAGCACAACCAGTGCTGCAAGCCGACTGGTAGCATTTGATTTACAGGCCCTGGGAACACACGGTGTAATGTACTAGGTACTTATTAGTAAATCAAATGCCCCAATCATGGAAACGTCAATCCATAAACACAATTTACAGCAGGAGCACTTACAATTTAACACTGAATAGCCGTGGGAAAGTGCAGAGAGACACTAAACCCGCAAAAACAAAGTCCAGTACCCAATCAAAACCAGGAGGTCAGAAAGCAAAAAGACAGGGGAAACATGGTAAAAGATGCCAGGTCTAACAGATGTTTTTCCAGTATTCGGAATGCTTAATTTGAGCTGGTGGTTTCCAGTGCTCGGCACTGGCACTTAAGTGTCAGCGTCAACAATTATGACAGTCTGCCACAAGGGGCACTATCTGTCTACACTAGAGATTATCACAACCGTTGTTTATTAACGAAATATGCATTAAAATGACTAATGTCTGCTACGGCTTTGGGGACAAGAAATAGTATAGATTGTCACATTTGTAGGAGTGTGATGGTCAGTAGTTTTGGTGGCATGACGTTTGTAGGAAGGTGGATATCTGACTATGGTTACCCCCAATTTTTTGCCTAGTGTCTAGCTGGTTTTTCGACGTAGTTGGCCTGAGATCCTGCCATTCAGGATCTCAGCCCATCTGCTCTCTCTTTAAAATGGACTCCATGTACCCTAGGTGCATAACCCATTGGAACTAGATCACCCTGTGAGCCCCTGTACCAGTGTACACTAGGTACCCAGGGCATTGGTGTATCTAAGGCCACCAGGGGCTGAAGCATGTATTGTGCCACCCCTTGCCTGGCCTAGCAATTTGACACAACTGGCTGATCACTCAGCTGAGGTAAGTTGGTGTAACCACCTCTTACTTGGGTGTAGTATACCTATACCTAACCTTAAATGGGACACATGTTAACCTATAAGTCACTCCTATGGCAGGCCTTGACAATCCTGAAGGCAGAGTGCTTGGTTCCATGTGAGATGGTGCTCTGGCATGAGCTGAGCCTGTCTGCAGTGGTTGGAACAACTTCCTTCTACCGTTTCCAGATATCATCATACCATATACTCTTAAGTGCATTATGAACCTCGCGGTTAAATGCTATCTTTGGTTTGGCTTTATCAAAACATGTCGAGTAAGGTGTCATACGAATTGGAATACTAACCCCTCGCCAATTCTGGCGACGGGGTTAGCATTCCACCCTTCTAGAGGGACACGACATGTACAGTACCTGAAACCCGGGTAAAATCAGACATAGCCTCAGCTCCACAAAATGGATGCTGCCACCACCGACACAAGTCTGCCCTCCTGCTGCTGGGAGTCCTTCCAGCTTGGGAGACGTGGACAAAGGGTTTCCTGCCAGGGGAGGTGCGAGCACCACCCCAGACAGGATTTTATGTATTGGTCAGGTAGGGCTTGAATGGAATCAGACATGCCTGGGGCTCACAAGGAGCCTCGGTGCATATGCCAGTTCAAACCGGTCCTGGGGCACACCAGCCCCGGACCTGGGGCGAGCTAGACAAAGGATTGGGGGTGTAACCACCCCCCTTCCTGGTCCCACCCTTAGGGAGGGACCTAGCAGGTAGTCCGGCCCCTAGAATCCGCTTAAAGGTAGGAGCTGTGTCCTAAGACTTCAGACCTCCTGGAATCAGCTTAACCACAAGAAGAAGACGGGAACTTCGACGCTCTGCTGCACAGAGGACTGAAGGAAATCTCCCCTATGGTCAGGGAGTGACCATCTTGCTAACGCAAGCACCAACCAGCTATTGAACGTCTGCTTTGCCGCCGCCTCCAGCCGGAGCCCGAGCCCAGAGCCCGACAAGACCTGGACCTCCAGACATCTCACCGCCCGATCCACAGTCCCTGAGAAGAAGGAACCCGTGGAGGCACCGAGACACGTGGAGCCAGCCATCTTGGAAGACCGACGACAAGCTGCAAGCGCAACGACAGAGGCTCCCTCCAAGTTGTGCTTTGGGTCCTGAGAAGCCCAACACCCGAGCAGCATCTGCACCAAAGGTGAGCCCTCCAGCATCTCCACGATCTGCGTGGGGCCCCTCTGCACTTTGCATCTCGACGCGCCTGCCCGGTCCCTGGCCCGTTGGCTAGTGGCCATTTTGGCGACCTAAATTGAAATCAACGACACTGGTCTGGTTGCTCCAGACTGGCCCTAGCTGCTCTCCAAAAGAGCAGCCCCTCTGACCTTGCTGGTCAGAAAAATCAGCTTTCTTGAACTTCCACAACTCCTGCCTTTGCCAAGGCTTGTTTGCTTCTTTCGAGTCGCCGACACTGCCGACAGTAAGAGCCTGCGTGGGACAGCTCGTGACTCAACTCCTGGACGTTGTCGACCTTCAGGGACCACGTGGCTGCGGAGACAAGCTACACCTAACCACCTGTTTGCATCCGACATCGCCTGGTACCTACCTGGTGCCACGCCGGTCACTGGCTAGTGACTGTGAACACTGTCCCCTCTGCTTTCAGGTCTTCTACAACTCCGATCCACCCTTGGATCCAACGCAGCTCTTCTGGACCGACCGCCTGCAGCATCTTTGTCATCAGGCTCCATTGAATCGATAGAAGAAACCCGACGCACTTCGAGACCTATGCACCCGCTTCCTGTGGGTGAGGTAAAGCTGGCACTCCGGTGCCCAAGTGAAGAGAAACATCTCTAGTGTCTGTGTTTTGAATCTTGAGATCGTAGTCCATCCAGAAGACCCTTTCTGCAGTAACTTTTTAACTTTTACGCACCCATTGAAAACCTATGGGAGCGCACGTGTGACTTTCCTCACTGCACACGCGACCCGTGGACCTCCTGGTCACTAACTGAAGTTAGCTCCATGTAGGCCCAGCGATTCTAGAGGCCCTAGGCCTTTTCCCTTTCCTGTTCGTGGTACTTATACCACTATTTTAGTATATGGTTTGAGTGGCCACCAGGGCCCATCCATATAAAGTGCAACTTCTGTATATTATAACGTTGTCTTGTTTAACGATTTGTGCTCCTGTGCTCATAAAGAGTCTAGGGGATACTTTGAGAAATAAATACATATATATTTTGAATATATATCTGTGTGGTGTCCTTTCATTGGTATAAAGGGGGGTTACATTTGGTAAAACAGCCTGCTTAACAGGCTTTAACGAGTTTAGCCTCAAAGACTGCTTAGCCTACGCTACCACTAGGGCAGCTAGTCCGAAAAGGTTGACTTACAACCACACCATAAGGGTTGCTTGGCATGGTACAAGGTGGTCACTTTAACTAGTGAACATCATAAACCAGGCCAACTTCTCACAACGTTGGAACCACTGGCAGGAACAATGGGAAGTGCACGCTGCAGTGGCCTCCTAAAAAGGGCCCTGGCACTTGTGTTTTTTACAAATTAAGCACTGATGTAATAGTGAGAAACAAAATACATCCTGTTTCAGCACCAACTAACACTACTGAGCGAACAAGCGCTGGCAAAGCCAATAGGTTCGATGCTGGCAATCAAGCACTGACGAAAACAATAAAGAATTATTTGCAGCAGTCCCAAAAAAAAAAAAAAATTGTGCATGAACAAAATAAACAATTAAATGTGTGACCATGGAGTTCACTTTTCATATATAAAATAGTCCTTAATACATTCTAATGAAAGTGGAAGGATACCAACAAATAAACAACAAAACATTAGAACAGGGGGTCCAAGGGAAAATATTTAAAGACCCAGTGGTTTCAAATCCTTTCATATCAACATGTAGAAAACCACAGAAACCTAGGGTCTAGACAATCGAGCACTTCAAAGAACAGTTGAGCAATTCATAACGTCAAGAAAAGTCTCATGACGTGAAAAAGAAATCCCATCAGCCACCCAAGTAGCATGTATCATCATTTGGGATCTATTTGTAGTTGCAGAGCCCTAAGGCAACCGAGGGCTGCAACCTTAGTGAGCAGAGGGCTCACAAATCCTGCAAGAATATAATGAATGCAAGATCAATTGTTTGTAAACAGAGATCCCTTCAATATGATACTGCAAGTGATTTTAGTGGTGATGGTTGCAGTGCAAGCGAAAAAGTGTGCAGAAACTAAAATTATCTACTGGGACAGTGGAACCACTTTAATAAACACTGTCCAGGTGACAAGATTAAAAAGCCAGTGTAAATGCAGTTTGAAATAATAACTGCTTGAGTCCAAAGAGAAGGTCTACATGTTTCAGCCCTTAGATCAACCTTGATCCAGGCTTTCGTCAGGACCTAAAAATACTTTTGCTACTGCAATCAATGTGATAGTGACAAAAAAAGAAATGGTGAATATAATACCACCTACATTACCCTTACGAGTGTATGTTAGCAATGTATATAGAGGTATATTTGGCTTGAGTGTAGGACTGCTTCTCATGTCCTTTTTGCCTCAAATACAGAGCGGGCCTCATTTGCCTGAGCGGATGCCAGGTGAGTTGAGGAGAGCTCCCGCACAAAGACGGGTAAGCTTATCAATCCTTTTTTTAATCGTTTTTAGTGAAATTGTACATGATTTTGGTACACGAGATGACAAAAAGCATCTTTTACTAATAATATATGGTTAAAAATTATCATATATATAGCACTTCGTTGAATAGCTGAGCGATTGTATAAAGTTATTTTTCTTTTATAGGACTTTGGTCGACACTCCTGTGAAACGTTTCCGACAGTTTCTGGAAATTATAGAGTAATGTAGGTGGTATTATATCACCATTTCTTTTTTTGTCACTATCACATTGATTGCAGTAGCCAAAGTATTTTTAGGTCCTGACGAAAGCCTGGATCAAGGTTGATCTAAGGGTTGAAACATGTAGACCTTCTCTTTGGACTCAAGCAGTTATTATTTCTAACTGCATTTGCACTGGCTTTTTAATCTTGTCACCTGGACAGTGGTTCTACTGTCTCGGTAGATAATTTTAGTTTCTGTTCACTTTTTCACTTGCACTGCAACCATCACCACTAAAATCATTTGCAGTATCATATTGAAGGGATCTCTGTTTACAAACAATTGATCTTGCATTCATTATATTCTTGCAGGATTTGTGAGCCCTCTGCTCACTAAGGTTGCAGCCCTCGGTTGCCTTAGGGCTCTGCAACTACAAATAGATCCCAAATGATGATGCATGCTACTTCGGTGGCTGATGGGATTTCTTTTTCACGTCATGAGACTTTTCTTGACGTTATGAATTGCTCTACTGTTCTTTGAAGTGCTCGATTGTCTAGACCCTAGGTTTCTGAGGATACCAACAAAGCCAATAGAAAGAAAGCAAGACTAAAATATTCCTGTGGGCTTTGATTGACAATGTCTCAGGAAAATCCCATATGATTCCTGAACTAAAACAAAGCCAATGACTGAAGGATATTGAACCAAAGCCCGTTAAAGTAAGTACAGAATACAATATGTCTGTCATTAATTAAATCTAAAAACTACTCGGGCATATCCGGAACACCCTCAGAAAACCTTGCGAATGTCAATAATTGATAACTAACTGAATCCTCACTCATTGAATAAAAAAAAAAAATCCAGTATTTGTAAAGCGCACAGCTACCCGTAGACATCCCGGCGCTGGGGACCGTCGGGAAGATTAAGCGAGCTTTTGCCCAGAGTCGCATGGTGTTGGGCTCACCTGCCCAAGGTGGCAGGAATCGAACCGTGATCCCCAGCATCCGGCGTCAGTCGCCCTGGCCACTGCGCCACACCTCTTCCACAACACTGTTGTGAACCTCCAAGATGCACTGGGACCTGTAGGAGCATCCTGACACACTCTAGAGTTGTGTTATGTTGCAAAGGTTCTTTCTTTATAATTTTCATGGAATTGTGGAAGTTCACAAATTGATAAAAATATCAAGTTCTATGCTTATCCTGCATGCAGAAAATTGGATTTATTTTGAAACAGGTAAAATTGCACACACAAAATCCACACTTTTGTATTGATAAAATCTGAGACAGGAAAACTTTCTACTTAAAAGCCTGCATGTGTTTACCACAATTGCCAGGGTTTGAGTAGGGTGACAATGGAACAAACTCCCCCTCAGCATCAGATGAACCCCCACACTACAAGCATTCAGGAAGAGCCTCAAAACCTGGCTCTTCGGATGAGCCGGAGCTGCCCTCCTCCCCCTCCTCCCAGCGTCTTGAGACCCTCAAGAGTGAGTAGTGCGCTTTACAAATCCCTGATTGATTGATTGAATATCTTGCAATGCGTTAAAATTAATCTTCCCGTCAGCAGAATAACATTGCAGTGGCAAAGGACACCTTTAACCAGAATCTGTGCTGGCATTGAATACACCCTACATTCTTGCCTAAAACTAGTGGCACAGCTGGCAGAAATGCCTATTAAACGCACAGACCCATTTGGCCTCGCCGTAAGAGATGGTGAAAACAGATTCTACTTCGAATAGCTTCACCGCTTGTGACGAAAGTCATATCATGCAACATTCAACCTCACTCAATGCCATCAGGGTACCATGCTTTAAATCCTGTGGTATTTGCTCGCAAACTATTCCTATCTGGGCCCAGATTTATTAAGATTTTGCATCGGGTTTGGGTTAGCACCGGCGCATTTTGGCATTTACGAAGCCATACAAAGTTGATTTGCGTCGCTTTGTGTGGTTTAGTAAATACAAAGTAACTCAACATAGGGCATAGCGCCGCTTTGCGTCTGGGAGGCGTTACATGGTGGCACATGGCCGTTCCTGTACATCCACCCTTGTATTTTGATGCAAACCCAGATTTGTAAAGACTTGTAAATCTGGGTTTGGGCACAATGGTGTGCCTACCCAACAGGGGCATAAAGAGGAGAAATATTTTCTTTTCCCCTAGTAACTTCCTCTTTTTATGCGTGCTGCATTCTGTAGCACACGTAGTGAGAGGAGTATGCCTTTAAGGGTTGTTTTTTGTGTAGAGGGTATGCCTTACTGCAAAAGAAAGTTCTGTCTGGAAAGCAGGCACCCTTGCAATATGGTGCAAGGGTACCTGTGTTAGCGCTAGGCTCCCACAAGTGTGCCAGCACTTAGAGGGAGCCGAACAGTGACATATTGTAGTGAACATGGTGCTGTTAAGCTCCTTGTCGTCCATGCCACGCAGCGCAGCAACTTCCGTTATGTGAACTGTTAGTAAATATAGAGACACGGCTTGTGAGTGGTGGGGCCGTGTGGGGGGGTATTTCGATGGACGATGACAAGGGAAAAATAATTTATTTATTTAATTTTCCCTGTTCATCGGCCATCAAAATACCCCCCACACGGCCCCACCGCTCTTACCTGGATGGGCCGCGGTTGTAAATAAGCCCACTTTTTGTCTTTAATTAGTTCAATGGAAACAAGCCAAGACTACAGTACCAAGAATGCATTAGGCTGTCACATGAAAGCCAAAACTTGGAGAAAAAAAAGTGTCAATAATGGCATGGAATAAGATGGCCGACCGACTGGCCAGCATCGGGTCAAGTTGATGGAGGTGGGCAGGAAGTAGTTAGCACGTGGACGGAAAGAGGCTGCACACACGCCGACCAATGGGGTCCGAGCCCGCCCAGGAGCCTCAGCTGCCTTCCCTGGCCGCCGTCCACGCCACCTGTACCGCTCAAAATGGAAGGGGCTGCTTTTCATTTGAAACAGTTGAATGCTCTTCCCGGCTCCTTCCCTAATTAGGATTTTTTCACCTCCGAAGACCGCCGCGGAGCGACTTCCCCCGTTTGATCTCTCAATTAATGAGCAGACAGCTCGACAATTAGTCTTCGGCTACACTTGAGGGAATTAATGAGGCGGCCATGCTCGGTGTGGCGCGCAACAGATGCGGCGCGTTGAGCGGCCAATCTCTCTGTGGAAATCTGTCTGCCACTCACTCCAAGGTGGCATGGCGAGGGGGGGGGGGGGGGGGGGGGGGGGGCTCGCCAGCACCTGCCAAGACTCCCCAGAACTGCCAGCATGCACATTCCCCTTCCTCAAATATATGGATTTTATTTGACACAGGAGGCTAAATCTGTAGTTGGGGAGCGTCAATCAAGTCTCCACCTGCTTGGGTAGCACCAACACCTCCTGTTTTTTCGAGGGGTTTTAGTAGCACAGGATGAAATGCGATGAGGAGAGCCCATCCTTTCAACCTTTTAAAAGGGATCAATGAACTGCAGTAATATTTCATGGAAAATGGATAATTGTAATTGACAGAACTCATTTCAGTTTGCATTCTGCTAAGAAACTGCACAACGAAGTTGAAACTATAGTCAAAAAGAGCAGCCTCGTTTAAAGGTGGGTGGTAAGGGATATCCGCTAAACACTGGCAGATGCAACGACCACCCACCGGTCGCATCCACCGCCTCTCCCGAGGATGTTAGGTGGCTGTGATGGCGGACCTGGCTGCACTGTTGTGAGAGCTCCCTTGCCAGAGTGACGTCATTCGGACAACATTAACAAGGATGGCCACTATAAGACCCTGCCTGCAAGTACTTTTTCCTGCCCACGCACCCTGGACTGGAAAAGAGTCCAAATGTTTTCACACCCTCCCACTGGAAGAAAACTCTGAGAGCAACGGGGACATTATTGTTGTTTAATTTTCTGAAAGCTAGCCCAGATGTGGGGTTTTTGTTTATCTTCAGAGAATAACATAAGTGCTTCCTGAATTGCCGAACATGACAAAACAGTTTTTTTTTCACAGCAAAATAGTTCCCACCACAAAGGCGAGAGTTGCATCAGCGTAAAATAAAATATGTTTTAACATAGTGACAATCTTAACATGTGTATTTGTAAAGCGCACTTTCACCCAGGGGTCTCTTGGTGCTGAATTACAGATGTTTATTGTTACCCAACTCAATCGTACTAATTTTATCGACCTCAGATGGATGAAAGGCTGAGTGGACCCACCAGGATTTGACCCTGTGACCATAAGGTCGAAAACAGGCCCCTGCAGGGGATGCAATAGTCCACTGAGCCACCAGACCCAGACAATCTTCAAGCAGACGCCCGTGTCCTCCCAGGATACTGAGTATTAAGAATCACGCTCCAAAGACATCTGGGCAAGAATTTCAACAAACAAAAACATTGCTTAGATAGGTGTGGAGAAGTAATATAGACCTACTGTTCTTATCTCTATATATTAGTATGTAGATATATCTTGAAGGTATGTAGATCTGGAGTTAATCCTAGTAAATCTATCATTTCTATATAAATTTACTATCTTGTATTTTTTGCTGTCAACATTTTTGCTATGATATTTTATCTGTTGATGTTCTGATGTCCCACAAGCGGGCACTCCAATGGATAAAAGGGGCCCTCATGCTTTGAAATGCACATGATTATTAGTGGTAATATTAATATTTATAAAAAAAACAACTGTGACCTGGAAAGGTGTCCTAGCGCAGGCTATCACACACAATATGTACATTTCCTCAATCTAATAATCTTACAAGTATGCAACCATATATTCAACCTAGGATATATGGCAATGTCTATATTGCACTAACTGATAATCTAACAAGGATACAATCATATATTCAACCTAGGATATAAGGACATAACTAGATTGTGCAAACTAATAATCTAACAAGTATACAACCATATATTGAACCTAGGGTATAAATGTGTACACCATTTGTTTACCAGACAGACATATAATTTTTTATGAAGTAAAAGTGTTTTCAGTGGACTTCAATAAAAGATGTTGATCACATCAAAGAAATAATAGTTTTTTCTACGCTATGTCATCGTGATACTTTAATAATAGTCAAATACTGAAAGAAGAAAGTCATACGTGTGGAATCCGAGGGTGTGCACTTAAATGAGGAGTAGGTGGGCTGCATACTCCGAACGTAATCATTATCTTAAGAACCACTGTCGCTCTCTGACGCAGAATTGGAATAAGGAGATAACATCCAGAATCCATATTAATATTGGAGCTCACATCCTCAAATATTGCACCTTTTAAAAATGTGTATACTAAAGATGATTCTATGCAATACACTCGCAAGCGATAAAACAAATGGTGAACATGCGCCTTATTAAATACTAGTAATGTAACATAACATAACATTTCCAAAGATTAGTAAATACAGTGTAATCTCTGCTGATGGCGGTTCCATTGGGTGGCGTAAATCATACTGCTTTGTTTATGATGCATAATCGCTCATTTCAGAGTACGTCGGCCAGTGTGTGATGCATTGGCCTACCCGCTATGTCAATGCGCCATTATGATCCTCGCTGCTTTGCATATGGAATATATTGACTTTCTGCCCCGTAAAATATTACGCGACATGAATAGCATATTGATATTATGACAATTAGGCTGCTTTATGTGGTATCTTGGCGGTATCGGGCTCTGCTTTACGGCTTCACGTTTTTCACATACTAACTGGCGCTGAAAACATTAGCATATCGACGCACGGTATGGTAATCATAAGAAAGCTGTCACCTAACACAAAGATAGTGCAATGGGCAGTGGGATTACTTGTCAGATGGCGATGAGCCTCGTCACCGCGACAACCAATGGCCACTCCGGGCCTTCCTGCCATAAGCTATCCTTACATTGATTGACTTGACCAAAATGTCTACCACGGTGCATGGGTTTGCTAAAAGATGGCCCAGGAATGGAAACATATACCGTGCTGTACCAAGGAGGCAGGTCGCAGCGCATTTTTTGTGTTGCACTGCACCCAGTTTGTACTTTTTCCAGTGTGAGATATGTACAAAGCCATCCTACGACAAGAGGTCAGTTTGCAACAATTTAACAATTTTCAAATCTTCCCCCCCTCATTAATATTAGTGGGAGCGGGGTCAGTTTGCTACTCCTTTCAACATGTAGAGAATGCTTGGATGGAAGCCTACATGGGACAATACAGTTCATTTCCTGCATTCACATTTACAAAATGTCTACTTGTTTTATTGGTTGCAGCCCCGCTCCCTTACTGGGATATCCACACTTATTTTGTCGATAATCACAGATGGGGTCTTCTTCTATGTATTATCTATTTACCATTTATAAAGCGCCTGGTTACAGCAAACGGTGTGTCCCCGTGCTAGGACTCTAACCCCCAACAGAGAAGGGATGAATGTGGCCTGGTGAGCTGTGCTCATTGCCTTAAAAACAATCCAACCATCTACAATGTTGCTTTAATTGAATTTTGATAATGTGTTTGCACTTTGTATCTTAATGTTGTATTTTATCAGAACAAATATATTTGGTTTATATAAAAAAAAAGATATTTCTAATAGGGTGCCAGTGAAGCGCCGCTGGGGTTACACCCGCGGTCTGTGGCCTTTGAAGCTGGTTCAGGAAATATTATGGTATTCGCTTTACAAAGCAATAGTCGTTAGTAGGGTGAAATTCATGTGATACCAATACGAGGCCTAATTGCAACGTATGTGGAGCATTCATGAATAGAAAACCCCACACTATAGTTTTAAGATGAACCCTCCACCTCAGCATTACTCTCGCCAGATTACTTTGAATCCCTACGTTTTCAGGGATAGATCCTTTCCCACAGTTTTTAATTTGTGATCAAAATAAGTGCCAGGGCCCAAGGAATAGCCCAGAAGGCCATTGCATGTTGCAGTACCTACTGCTCTTGTAATTTCTGCCAAATGTCAGCATAAACGCTACATACTAAGCAACATACTTCTACAAATGTGACAGTTTGCACAAATTTAGGCCACTCACAGCTATAAATATTGCCTGGGCACACTGGAGTTATTTTTTTTTAATCTGTATTTAGTTGTTTAACTAATGTGGTCTGCTAAAAAACATAAACAGACATTGCACCCATGTGGTGGACTGCCAGAAAAAAGTGCCGGTGTTAAGAATTAAGTGCCGGTGCTGAGCACCAGCAAAAACCGGCACAAATTAAGCACTGCTTTTCCATCCAGAATTCTATATTTTTGTACGACGGAAATGGGTTCCAGATTTTCCCCTAGTACACCCATAAATTGTTTTGCCAATACCCATACGACTACCATACTTTCATTTCCTTTGGGTTTCATTTTCAATTGGTGAACGCTTCTACGAGTTTAGTAACATAATTTAATCCTAATTACAAGGACGCACTTTAAAGATCATCTGTGAGTCATGCATTGAATTGCTTGGCATTGCGCCATGAGGTTTCATCAGCTTGATGTGGGCCCCGCTATCTTGTAAATTAGAATAAAGCCATACAGTAGAGGACTTTACAATATTTTCTTAATTTCTTTTTTCCCTCTTCAACCCCTTTCCTTTCCATTTCACTACCAGTGTTTTATTAAATACTCTGATTTCGTCATTGCCTTTATACATTTCAGATTAAAATAAATAAATACTAAAACGAAAAGTGGATCGGGCCTGCTGTTTTTTCAGCTCATAAAACGACGGCCGTGCACTTTGACATGGTGAGACCCTAACTAAGCAAGGCGGGGGAAATGGGCGGGGCTACTGCTAGACAAGAAGCTGAACTTGAGTGCACAAGGTCATGCGTCCAGCCAATGTCTGATTACACAATATATAGATCCGGCGCGCGCTGCTTGTGGCGCGCGGCTTCACGACCAAAAGTGGCCGTCACTCACCAAAGGGACCGCGGAGCGGAGGCGGCTCTTTACGCGCCGCGGTGGGTGACGCATTACTATAGGGTTGCCGCGGTGATCTTTACTGGACGCATACGTCTTGGGCACTTGGCAGCCCACAGACCGATATCTCCTACTTGACAAGGCGGGAGAAGTGCCCTCTCGCAGTGTCCATCTCTAATGGGCTCCTGGGCCTCGTTTAAGTACCACCCAGCGGAGGGCACTCGGCAGATGCTGGGGTGTTAGAGATCAGACGAGGCTGCGATGAAGACGGCGAGGAAGTTAATGAGATGTACAAAGAGGTCACCCCTATTTGGCAAACGCCGGGCCATGGGCCCTCTCTCCTAATGTAATGCTTGACACGCGTTTAATTTATAAACTCCATTATGGAGTCAGTAATCTGCTAATGGAGGAGAAAACCTCCACTAATCCCACACTCGCACATTAGGAGGCTAATATCACAATGGCTCCTAACCACGGGCGCCCCTCCTCCCCGCCCTGCTCGCACCGCCAGCCAATTCACTTTACACCGAGCAATCAGGGGAGATGGAAGCGGGCGCGGAATAAACGGAGCACCGGCGACAGTGGCTATAAAAGCAGATATTTTATTGATAAAACAGAGCGTCACCCGCGCTGGTCTGTGCGCTAATGAAAGATTGGCTCAGCCGGGATTCGAACCCGTGACCTGCAGGTCAGTTAACGAGCTACATCGCTTGCTGGCGCGTGTAGACTTAGCAGGTGGCCCCAGCGCCATGTAGGACGTGCGTGTTGCCCTATAATGGTGTGTACAGATAGATGCCGCGGAATAGGGATACAAAATGGCACTTGCTGAGGATGAGACCGGAAAACATCCCACAAAAGGCTAGAGGGAAAACCCCAGGGGCTGGTGAAGAAAGTTATGGAGAATCTAGCAGTGCTTAACCTGTGGTCAAAGTAAGTGCCAGGGCCCTCGCCAGGAGCCCACTGAAGCGCTGCCAATGACAGTACCAACACAACTACGAACATTAGACTCTAACAAGTGTGACGATTCAGGCTATTCCATCGGAATGTCTTGGTCGGCAGGTATTAGTCATAGTCACTCCATAATGAAAGAATAAACAACTGTCTAAATTCATAATCAACTGTAGGTATGCTAATCTCCAAATTAAACAGTGCCATCATGTGGCAAACTGTCATAAAAGCTGGTATTGACAATTAAGTGCTGGTGCTGAGCACCGGAAATCACCGGCTCAAACTAAGCACTGGAATCTAGGGTTTACTCATTGGTGTTCCGCCTCTTTCAAGCTCACATGGTATGTGATATCCCTCCAGCTATTGGACAGGGTGGGATTGAGGTGCCCTCTCGTGGCTGGAGTGGGGTAGTGTACTGATTTGAAGGTGTGGTCGGAGGGTGTACTCTTGTAGCTGGAAATGTAGTGCAGTGACAGGGGCCCATTCTAGCAACAAGATGTCTGATGTTAGTGCCTGCAGAGATGGGTTTTTTTGCCCCAAGGGCTGGACCAGCAATTTGATAACTACATTTACAACGGACAATTGTTTTAAAGTCACTAATGCCCCATGCTACATGACACACTGTATAATTTGAGAACAGGTATACCCTTTTCAGAAGATCTGAGCCAGCTAAACAGAGGAACACATGACAGTAATATACTATTTAAAGATTTGTGTCTTGAAGACAAGATGCAGCTGCCCAAGCCTTTCAAAACACAGAATTTCATAAAAACCACATTTTGAAACACATCTCAAAAAGTTCCGAATCGATTCAGTAGGAAAGGTGTAATTACAATGTATCTATTTTTAGTCATGCATGACATTAATAACGTTTCTCTCTGTAGTTCATGCATTTTTTCAGCATTGTCATGCGAGAGAAGCTGACACAGGCAGTGAAATAACACAGTGAAGTTGATTGAAGCTTGCAGTCAGTGACCATGTTTTAACGTGACAGGGTGGTTCATGGCGGCACAGGTCACATTCTGCTCTTGTGATGTGCAGTTTCCCAGCAGTACCATGTCCTGAGACAGACTTTCATGAAGTCATGGAGCTTTGTCTGTGCATGGCATTTGGACTGCCCTTAATTTGTGCAGGTGATTGTGGGGGTGTGTCACCCGCATTCACTTTTGGGGATCACACAGTAGTGTAGCAAGGATGCCCTCTGCCCTGGTGAAAGCAAGGCAAATGGTCCCTATGACTGGTGTTGGGTGGCAATTGTTCAATGGGCCGCTCAGGTCCCTGTGTCCCAGGCCCGCTGCTGCACCAGCGGCAGCCATGCCCCTTCCACCAGGGAAGATTCCACCTCACGCCCCCTTCTTACACCACCCTACACTTCCTGTCCCCTTATCTCACCCTTTCAGGTTCTTTTGAATGCTTATTTTCTCCCCTCACCACTGTTTTCCTATCTTTCTTTTACTTCTTCTTTCCTGCCCTTCTCTCTCTTGCTTGGAGTCAAAGTCTGATGAAGAAAAATAAGTCTTGGTCCCCAAAAATTAGGGCTGGTTTCCACCACCTGCATCCGAGACACTAATTAAACATAGCGCTAAGAGGCATTTGGGCTCCTCCACGGCTGCATGTCTAGGAAGAAGGGATTGTCCACACAAGTGGTTTAGTGAATATGGGGCGATTCCACTTCCACATCATGGGAGCATCCCTTCTGCCACCTGCTCAAAGCACTTCAAAAAAGCCTCCGGGACGCATTACAGCTCACGGATATGGTGATCAATAGTGCAGCGGGTGCAGTTGCACCAGGACCCAAGGGCGTTATAGGCCCAATGCACCCAAATTATGGCTGTATTTTACTGTCCAGTCAGTGAACAGGGACGCATTTGCCTCGCTCACACCCGGGCCATTGGCGGCCTTGGCACGCCCCTGTCACTGCTGCAGAATAACAATACGGAAAGTACCATCCCTAATGAATATGCATGAGGGCCATTTCCATATAATGACTCTCAGTGGAGATGATTTGCATAGCTATTGGTCATTGTGAAAACCTGTCTGGATTTTAATGGTCTGTGGATTGGTGAGCAAAGGGGCAGCTTGAATGCCCGAACATATGCGAAGCAGAGGTGCAACACTCCAATGGGTGTTTGAGCAAGCATGATCTCCAGTGAGCCTTATTTACAGTCTGCCTAGCTACACAGTGTAGGGAAATATGAAAAATCATGAATCCCGGGTAAACAAGTTCTAAAAACTGGTCATTCAGCAGGCGAGCACCTCTATTAGAGCATTGACTAGTATGGAGGGGCAAGCCAGCTCCATATCAGAGCATCATCTTGGCCTCATAGGCTCCTCTGCGGAAGACACAATGAAATACAGGGCTGGTCGGCAAAAGGGGTCCAAAGGAATACCATCCTCAAAATTAGGGGTGTTTGAAATGGAACATTTGTTTGCACAATGTGACAAAAATGACCAGGGCATTAGAGCAACGACGGCCACATTTCATGAGCATTGCAAGATATCCTGATGTGGTATATGGAGGATTGGCCATTAGCAGGTCCATGTTTGGCCAGAGAACAGTTTTCCATAGCAGGCACCCGCAGGCATGTCACATGGACTGGCCTGTAATATCTCCCTACATTACATAAATAGGGTAAGTAGGGTGGGATGGGCTTTGCAACAGGGCCTTGCACCTGGCCATGGGATTTGAAAGTGAAAAATGAAAATGTCATACTTCATCTCCAGTTTCTTAAACATTTTTTCCCCAGTTGTGGAATTGGGGAGATCTTTATTAGTAAGAGTGGGAGGAGGAAGTGTCCCAGGAGGTCATGCTTTGATCTTCATCAGCTTCATGTCCCTTTTCTCGTTCCCACTTCTTACATCTTTCCTTCGCTCCATAGTGTGGGGATAACTCCAACAGGATGTGGAGGACTTGATATTGTTTCATCACACATCTCTTCAACCATGTTCCTATACGTCTACAATATTTTAATGTATGTCATTTCTTGTGTTGCCACTTTGTTACCATTACCAGTCCCATGATTCTATTTTCTGCATCCATCTACACAGATTAATTTTAACGATATACTGCGAATCGTGTTGCTATGTGCAACAGTTCTCGCCAAATTATTCCTATTTTAGTTTTATGAATAAAGAACAAACAAAAAGTAATGAATAAATAAAAAAATAAATAGATACGTACTGAAGGATGGATGTGTTAGATGGGCCTTTATGAACACTACTCCTAGGCGGTGAAAGGTAAGGTGCTTTAATAGGTCTAAGGTTTGTTTTTATTTTATTTGTATTTCTGTTTTTAGTTAGTGGGTATTGTAATGAACTGTGTGTTTAGAGACTTGCATGTAGCTCACTTATTGTAGTTAAGAAGTTGGTGGATTCGTCTATAGGGAAGTGGGGCTTGTTGCGAAAAGGAAGTCTAAGTCATTGGTGTATAATGTGCGACAAACATGGACCCTGGAGTAATGAGAATTATAGTTAAACAGTCAAATCATTACAGAACTGATGAAAGACCAGGAAATGTTATCACTATTTGTCAAAATTGCTGACCAGAGCTGATCACTAGTTTTGAAAATTTCGCTAAGATTAGTCAACTGGCGCCAAAGTTATTGGGAGAACAAAAAACGCTTTTCCTATGGAAACTAGGTCCTAACTATAACTACCTACTGGCGACTGCCAGTAGGATATATATATATATATCAATCAAAAAAATACCCTTTCAGGCATAGAGTGACGAATAAATTATGCAAAAGAGAAGCAGAGAACTCTGGGTAGTTCTCGAGTTTAGGTGGAAAGCAGCTCCTGTATAGAGCACTCTCAACACCAGCAACACTCTAGATCATTTGCATAATTTATTCGTCGCTCTATGCCTGAAAGGGTATTTTATTGACTTATACTGGGTGCTCCCTTGTGTCTGGACAAAGCTATACCTCTCTGAAGAGCTCTAATTAGAGCGAAACACTGTGTCAGGGGTTGCTTTTACTAACTTCAGGTTGGCTTGGTTGGTATTTTACCAATTCAAAGCTGTAATACTGTGCCTGGAGTGGTAAATGGCTTTTGTCATGTTACAGCTCGGCAAGGACAGCACAGTGCTAGTCCTATGCTTAAAGACTTTGCTGTAGAAATGGCAAAAGACTTTATCCATTTCTATCTCGGTGGGGATAGCACTGTGCTAATCCTACGCTTAAAGACTTTGATAGAAAAGCAGACATTTGAGGTGAGCAGATCTAGAGTGTCGCTGGTGTTGAGAGTGCTCTATACAGGAGCTGCTTTCCACCTAAACTTGAGAACTACCCAGAGTTCTCTGCTTCTCTTTTGTATATGTGTATATATATATATATATATATATATAACTAAAAAAACATTTCCTCTCCATGGAAAAAATCAACAACAAAAAGTCAATTCCTTACACACAAGGCCTAGAGTCCACATTAGAAGACCTTACCCCGAGGGATGTACCTTTGCTACAAGTTCTACAGGAACTGGCTGATGAAAATGACATTTCTTCGCCAACTAACAACTCGGTACAAGTAATGAAAACTATTACACCTTTCAAACCTCGCTCTACATTCAATCCCATCATGGTGAGAGACTCTATCGACGTCTTCAACGAACAAGTCATCAATGGCATTAAGAAACTTAATTACGCTGTGAACACCAAGACTGACACAAAGAGGAACATAAAAAAAGTGCAATACCAACAACTAATGAGCAAGCTCAAAAAAGACAAGGAGGTAATCATCCGCAATTCAGACAAGGGCGGCAACATAGTGCTGTTGGATAGGAAAAACTATGTGGATGAGGCGATGTCTCAACTAAAGGATCGTGATTGCTACACAAGGTGCGACCACCAGATACTTAAGAACATGTACAAGGTGTTTGCTACGAAACTGTTGGCCTGGAAAAGTGCGGGTCTAATAACTGAAGACGAGTACAGATTTACGCGCAATGATAACCCAACGATTCCGATTATGTACTTTATCCCTAAAGTACATAAAAATCCATCACATCCACCAGGAAGACCTATAATTTCAGCTCGCAACAGCCTACTGGAGAACACATCGAGATATGTGGACTTTTTTCTCCAACCCTTTGTACAAGCTTTGTCCTCTTATATACGTGATACGAGTGATTTCCTCTCCAAAATCAAAGACTGTGAGTGGCACAATGAATACCAACTAATGACTCTAGACGTTACATCACTCTATACGTCAATCAATCATCAAGATGGACTACGAGCAATGAGACATTTTCTTGCAAAGAAGGGTGCCCTATTTGAGGATCACAGCAACATGTTAGTCAACATGGTTGAGTTCTGTCTTACTAATAATGTGTTTCTCTTTGAGAACTCCTTATATCAACAACAACGAGGTGTAGCTATGGGGGCCAGTTTCTCTCCCAGCTATGCATGTTTACACATGGGCTGGTGGGAGGAACTGGTCCTCATACAACGACACTCCATGCAACTTAGTAACAACATAGTGAAATGGGTCAGATTTATTGATGATCTTTTTATAATTTGGAGAGGCAGCACCTCTGATGCTATTATTTTTGTGGACAGTCTTAATCAGAACAGCTTAAACTTAAAATTTACAGCAGATATCAGCCCAAGGTCAGTCAACTTCTTAGACGTGCAGGTCTTTATCAAGGAGGGTCAGATCCACACTACACTACATAGAAAGTCAACTGCTGGCAATTCAACACTGCATGCCAGCAGTGCACACCCCCAGCACCTCATACGGAGTATCCCTTATGGGGAGATGCTGCGCCTTAAGCGTATTTGTAGTGATCACAGGGATCTTATACAGGAACAGGCCGCCAGCAAAAGCAGATTTATGGCAAGAGGATACTCAAGAAAGGTTATTGACAGAGCAATTCAAAAAACCAATGCTCTTGATAGAGCAACCCTTTTACAAACTAAAGGAGTAGCTAAGGGAACGGAGGATCAATTTAGATTCATTCTAAACTACAGCAAACAGGGCAAAACCCTTAGAAATTTAATCAATCAAAATTGGCCTATAGTGTTGGGGGACCCCATCATAGGCCATTTACTCCCTAAAAAAGCGTCAATAACCTTCAGTAGAGCGCCATCTATGCGGGATGCATTAGTCAGTAATGACTTGGAAAATCAGACTCAAGTCACCTGGCTAAGCCAGAGAAAGGGGTTCTATCGATGCAAATCGTGCAAGGCGTGTCAACAGGGCGTAAACACAACTGCCTTCAAGACACCTTTTGCCAAGGAAGAAATCCCGATCTCCAAATACCTAACCTGCAAAACAGATCATGCCATTTATGTGCTGGAATGCCCCTGTGGATTAAGGTATGTAGGTAGCACTATCCTACAGGGGCACAAGAGGGTGCTCCAGCACCTTAGGGCAATCAAGAACTCAGACCCAGCGTATCCTGTCGCTAGACACTTTGAGGACCTTCATAAGTCCGACCCCACTCTGTTAAAATATTTTTTAATTGACAATATTCCACACAAAAAAAGAGGGGGAGACAGGGTCAGAGCACTCAAACAATTAGAAACCAGGTATATTCTTAATCTGGATACTAATCACCCCAATGGCCTCAACCAAACCGAAGATCTGTACACGTGTTTGTAAATCTCTGCCATAACATCCTTTGTCACAGCCAATTCGGGGCAAAAACTGAACAAACCAGCTTTATATCTAATAATCGAAGGTCTTGGGAAAAACTAGATCAACTCAATGGAAATTGAGATCTACAAGACAACTAATAAGATGGAATACTATGTCCATATTTTATATATCTTTATGCTGCCTTTGCACATTTGCACTTCTCAATTAACCACACTTACACATCGGGTTCTTCTTGTTTTTAAATTAAGTTAAAAATCATTTTTTGAAATTGGGGATATAATGCACACACAGCACTAAGCACTTTAGGAAAGAAAAAGGGACCTTCACTTGTTTTTTTTCTTCTCCCCACGCACATTTACCCCACATGCAAATACGATAATATGAGGTTGTTACAATACTGATCAGGACCCCCCCTTTTTTATTTTTTATTTTTTTATTTCACCATAGTGTCTAAGCAACAACTATTCCTTCCAGACACTTAGCTACCTGGTATTTATACCTGGACAAATTAGCAGCATTTATATACATATTTGTATATATACACTCAAATGAGCATGGCCATTAAGAGAGAAAATGTTCTTTTCTTTGACACAGCAGAGATATTTATGCTTTTAGCTTATTTATGTATTTAAATGAGATTGATCTTTTAAATTTAACTGACTGTGTCCATACAAGTGTATATATCAAATTGATAAAGTAGATTACTGTGTATATTTTAGCATTGTTGCAACAGTTTTAACAATTTGCTATTTTGCACTCTAAATGTGATTACTTGAAAATGTACAAAACGCACATGTGAAATATCGTTGATGTCTATGATCAAACTGAACCTCATCGGCATGTCCCCTTTAAATGAACTACAAAAAAATGTAAAAAAACGCAATTTAAGACACCGCGAGATGTGTAGCGCGTCATGTGATCAAGGTCCTTCTGGGACCGAAACGCGTCATGTCGATCGTGTGAGCTGAGGCTGAATAAAATCTACTAATGGCGTAAGGATTTTGTGGTCCGCACTCTGATTTAAGGCAGTAGATATTACGGCTGCTTTTGGAGACTTAGTGCGATATATATATATATATATATATATATATATATATATACATATATATATATGTGTATAATTACGCTCCCACTTTCCATCACAGAGCCTGTATTCTGAACTTTCGGCGGGTGCCTCAAAAACACGGGGATGGAACCCGTGTGTTACACAACAACTCCAACTCAAGAGGTGCACTCGCAGGACGTGTCAAGATTCCTCGCAGATGCGTTTCAGTGTTATGCTTTCTTCAGTGCGGTAAAGTATTTGACACTCTGGCACACTGCTTTATATATCCAGTGATTTTATTGGTACATTCATGGCCAATGGGAGGGCAGTCATTGGAAAGCCGGCAATTTTGAAAAGTTTCTGGCTTAAATGCTTAATGAATATTGTTCTTTTGAATATTCATAGATGTTAAATGTGTGTATATATATATATATTTATATACATATATATATGTGTCCAAAGAACCCTCCTGTGCAGAAAGGAAGAGGCCACACGGGGAATTGCCTCGGAAGCGCCTTTATTAAAACAGCAAATTGGCATAATGCATTTCGGCTTACTCAAGCCTTCTTCGGATGCCTCTGTTAGTTCAGGGTGCTGCCTCACCCACGCTGTTATAGTGTCCTGCACCCTCCCATTGGTGGGAGCGCATAAGGTCCCTGATCACGTGGTTGCCCATCCGTAGCAGTATTGTAAATACTACAACTCCCAGAAGTCATCATACTGGGACCGATGTTGCACGGGGAATATATTGATAATTTCATCCAAAAACGGATTGTGCTGGGCAGGACAAACGCAAGGTGGCCGGTTTGAAAGTGTCCTGAATGATGAATTTGTCCATAAAAACGACTTCCTTCAGCCCCCGCTTACATCCCAGCCTTATTGAGTAGAATTTCCGCCAGGCTGTGAGTAGGAAAACAATGTGACCTGTTCCTCGTATAATCCCGAGCTGTATTAGACAGCAGCCCCTGCATGTTTCTCTCGTGAAGGCGGGCTGAGCAGAATCTGTGTGTATATATATATAGATATGAAGATATATATATATGTGTGTGTGTGTGTGTATACATTTATATATATATATAAAACACATTGAAAAAAGTCACAAAATAAAATATACTCATCAAAAAGAGAATTGAGTTTTCATAAATAAAACAGTTTGCTATGAAAAAGTTATGAAAAACTCGGTCTAGTGAAGGAATTCTGTTTATTCTCTTTTTTAACCTAGTTCGGGGACGCGCGTTTGATGTGTTTCAGAGTGAAGTGGCTTCATTGTTGCGGGAGCTACCTGGGGCCCGATTCAATCCTCCAGAGACCCGTATAGCAGCAGGAGGTGAGGAAACTTTTTTAATGGCGCTAAAAGAGTAGAGTGCTGCGGGGTCACGCGGTATGGGCCCAGGCATGTGCCCCTGCGAAGACCGAGCCAAGAGCGCGTCAAGAGCGAGCCTGCCTGTGCACATCCACGGCCTTTCGTGGCTAGGCTGGGCCATCCCTCTAAAGCTGCCAGCTAATTCATCTGGGTGAGTGAGTGTGTTATTTAGGTTGATTCCCTTCTAAGTGTTCCCATGTTATCAATCGCTCATCTCTATTGGTAATTTGCCACTCTATAAGTTGCCACCTCACCCATAAAACTGATGACTAGAAGACGTCATTTTGTCTACTGTAACAACTTTGTGAAGCCCCTCTTCTAACAAAAGATCATGGGGAAAAGGAAATATGATGGTGCACCCCACCTGGTTGCCCCTCCCCCAAACCAACATCATGACATGGTGTCGCAAAGGGCAATCGGGGTAGTGGCAATAGACATTGACCTGGTAGAGAGGAGACTTTCATTGTGTACAGGGGCGCCTGTTGGAACGCCAATATCATCTAGATTAAACTCATCTGACCCAGAGGATGTGGCAACCACTCAAGAGCTTGGTCAATGGAGGTTAAAGAATCTCAATATTGGGGGGTAAAAAGGGGAGGGTTCTTCATAGCAAGTATCCAAAGACAGGGAAGGCAGGGTAAAAAACTGTTACTGCGCCTGATGTTTCCATCAATGCACAAAAGGCAAAAACAACTGCAGATCTAACTGGAGGTGGCTCAGATCCTTACCCCAGCTGAGTGGTTCAAACAGTGGCTGAGATGGTAGAAAAGAGTCAAAGGAATCTTGAGTGTAGAGCGGACCCCAATACTGGCAAGTCTATCAGACACCACAAGTGCATGAGGTGGGTGGAAGGAGAAAATGATACCCCAAGAAATGGTGCCAGGCCACCTAAAGGTCCAGCTCCGAGAAGCGATTGCGGAAGCTCTGGTCGAACTGCCTCGTCATCATTACTAAATACGACATCACCAAATGCAACAACAATACTCCCTGTCCTGAAAACCATTGAAAGAAAGTGGGAGACTCAGGCCTGCCAGAGGGAAGTTAGTACCAAATGCCCAAGAGTGGACAAATATGGGAACAGTCAAAAACGTCCGGTTATGGATGAACCCTGCCTGAGTCCTGTTCATATGTAATAGTTATGTCTGGTGCTCCTGAACTACATGAAGGCCAGTCCGAGTCACACAAGGAGTTACTAAACAAATCTCTGAATTGCTTTAGAATGAATAGAAATATTCGCCTGTCATTGGCACAAAACATTCTGCTGGTCCGCATGGTCGGTGGATTGGGAAAGGAAGGGTGGACCGGACAGGGACTGCATTGTTGTAAATTTCAGAAACCCTGACATTGTGAAAAGATTGTTGTTTGGCAATATGTTTCTAAATCACAAGAAGGAATGAAGAGCTAAATATTTATAGAGGTCCTACAACTGTGCTCCTCCCAGAAATAGGCTCAATAGTTATCCAGGTAGGAGTAGTTCCTCGTTGGCCAGGTGGTCACAAAGGGTGGGACCACGGGGCTGTGACTGCTGTCGTGGGGAGACCTGAGTCTCAGATCTTGGTGCCCTCACACACCTGTTAGAGTGTCATGCTTCATCATTGGGGACCCCTCTTCTGGCCGGCGCTGCAGTACCTGACGGGCCTGGGGGCTCTTTGTCGGAGGTCTTTTGATCTGGTAACGCCGTTAAGGTAAATACATGGAGGGTAGTCGCTCAATGTAAGTTAGGACTTAGGAGGCAATTAGGTTACCGGCAGCGTCCCGTATACAATTTAAGTGTCCCTCAATCTGTTCGGGACCCTACAGTGTGCCTAAGGATCACTGTTCCGCTCACCTTGGGGTGGACTTTCTGTGCTGCAACCAGTCTGGTGCAGCCTCACTTACATTGAGTGACTTTCGTTTATTAGAAGGGAGGTCTCTTGCCCCTGCGGGGGCGCGTAAACACTATATTCTTTTGGTCCTGACGAAGTGCTGCAAGAACTCAAGGCTCTCTAGGCACGGAACATGTTGACCTCATCCACTTAACCACTATCTTGGTACATTGCGACCACACGATAGCACCATTGTTTTTACTTAGCCCTGTTACCCTTTTCATTATAAAATATGTTTTGAAGGATAACAGAGACTACTTTCAATACCTCTCACCTTGCACTTATCACTTTCTCACAGAGCCCTCCCTCATGCATTTACCTTCACGGCATTACCTGATCAAAAGATCTCCGACAAAGGTCCTCCAGGCCCATCAGGCATTGCAGCGATGTTTGGCGATATGCACAGGAAGGAAGAGAATTCAAACATTGTGTTCTTGCCTATAGGTTACTTCTACAAACCTAAGTTTGTTGCTAACAGAGGTCACCACATTCCTCACCCCAAATGTCTAGCAAATATTTCACCAGCTTATTGCACCCAATGCAAATACAACAGGAATTTTACTATCCCTGTCTTAAACAGGTTGGACCCATTGGAAATGATCGATTGACTTTGTATCTTGGGGGAGGAGGCAACAGGTTAGTTATGGAACGGGCAACCACCATCCTTGGAGGCAGGGATTCAACAGCAGTTACCCGCCAGCTGCATGCAGATCCGGCCCAAGGGCACCAATTTGGCGCACCACTTAGTATACACATAGAGCAATCCAATATGCCCACCCAAATAACAAGATTGATTCCCTCATGAGAGCATCAATAGGATCATGTGAGGAGGACTGTAACGGTGTGAATGTGGTGGTTTAGGGTATTCAGGGTCCAAATAGACCGAGCAGTGACCATTTGGCTGGGAGACTCAAAGACAGGGTCCCCTGAAAGGCTCGCTCAAAGCAGGGAGAGTCATCAAGGGGGACAGGTACACAGAATTTTGGAAAAGAGGTCCAACCAAAACGTCTAGTGAGGGTACTCGCATGGAATGTTAGTGGGCTAGTCTCAAAACTGGATTGCATGGAATGGAGTCAATTTATAGGGCTCTATGATGTATGCCTATTACAAGAAACTTCGGCTTACTATGGGAATTCAAAAATCTGGGTTTGCGTCCTATACTAAAGTGGCAATAGCTAGAAGGAAAGGAAGGGGTAGACACTCAGGCAGCTTAATCAACTGGGTTGGAGCAGACCTTGGGTGCTCAGCAAAACAGGTAGATATAGCCTCTGATGACATTCTTTGTGTCCACCTCACATTCCCACTTGATGTCTACATCTATAACGTTTATTCCAGACCCATGGGGAACGGGCGGGAATCGCCTATCATGGAGCTGCTAGTTGCACACAGGGCAGCCTTACCAGGGTGAACTTTGAAGTTGGTGGGTGGTGATTTTAACTGTCAGTTTGAACCACTAGATGCCTACTCTAATGATACTCTTCCTTGCTTCTAGTTCGGCTAAAAGCTTAGGGGTGATTATCAGTCAGGATCTTATTCTGAAGCCTCAGATTAGTTCAGTGATCTCCACCTGTTTTTTTCGTTAAATAAAAAAGATTTGTAGATATCTCACTCATGATGCCCGGATTCAGGTGATTATCGCCTTGGTCATGTCCCATGTCGATTATGCCAATTCATTATATTTTGGCATCCCCCTCTATCTTTCCAGACGCTTACAGATTGTACAAAATCAGGCTGCTCGTCTGATTGTCCACCATCCTAGGCATCATCACATTACTCCTCTCTTGAAGCAATTACACTGGCTTCCGGTTGTTCAGCGGTGCGCTTTCAAGACTGGATGTCTTATTTTTAAGTCACTTTACGGAAAGTGCCCAAAATTTGTTGATAATATGATTAACAAATACACTCCTACACAATATCTTCGCTCAGCTCACAAAAATGTATTACTTATTCCTCATTTTAGATTAAAGCGCACTGGTGGTGCCAGGTTCTCTACCTTGGCCCCCATATTTTGGAATTCTCTTCCCCTCGAAATTCGCTCCTGTACCAATCTTCTTGGTTTCAGAAGTCTGTTAAAAACTTGGCTCTTCCGACAGGCTTTCTAAACCCTCTTTTATGACCTGGATCTCAACCAAAATAGCGCCATGAAATCTCCCCGGTGTACGTGCGTTCTATAAATTCATTTTAACATAACATAACATACCATTTTGCAGGAAGAACAACTATGGAAAATCCCTGAATTGGCGATACCACCAATAAATAAATGGTCCCCGGTTGCACTTCAAATTTATGCTTTAACTTTAAATCAGAGCGTCCATGCGTGCAACAGCAGAGCCCCTTCGGTTGGGGGGAGACACACCGTGAACCGCATTGGGTCTTCTAGTTTAATAGATGACATTTTAGTAGATGTTAGACTTTGGCCTTACATTAATGATATGGTAGTAGTCGAGAGACAGAGCAAACACAAGGAGATGATGGACGGAGCGCTGAAGCTTTTCATATACTCACCTCCAGTTGAGAGACATGACAGCTACCATAATGCGCTCTCATTAGAACTTTATTTACCCACCAGGCAATAGGCCTGACCACTTTGATAATAGACTCCAACTGACCACAAACAGACGGGCAATAAAATGGAGTGTTATCAAGCGCAATAGGGATACAGTAAAACTATTTATTAGATGGTGGAAAAGGCCCTGGGTGAGCTACTTAACATCGGCCTGACCCAGGGTCTGGTCACCTCTAGGGCAAAGATCAGCGAGTTCCACTCAAATCTTTCTAGTGGTCTTAAAGATGTATTGTATACAGAATCCAAAAATAGGGTTGCCCGGAGGAATCCGCATTCATGGTATAACAACACTTGCAGAGAAACAAAAAGTGCCCTTATCAATGCAATTAAGGCCAATAATAGGACAAAAATACAAGACACGAAAGCTGCTTATAAAAAGATTACCAACACTGCAAAAAAGGCCTGGGACCAAAGCAGATAGGAATCTCTGCTAATTGCAGCTAAGTGTAATGATCATTTCTCTTTTTGGAATATCATAGCTACAGGTAATAGAGAAGGTATCACCCCCATAGATAATAACATATATGCAGATATTTGGATAGAGACCTTTTCAAAACCATATACCGGATGCAGCCTCAGTCCCACTCCAGTCCTGACAGGGAAGCAACTTTTGATAGATAAAGGGGAGTCAGCCAATAATGAGGGATGTGCTCCCATTACCAATAACAAAGTAATTTTGGCCATTAAAAAAATCTCACCTAATAAAGCTCCAGGCATTGATAGAATACCTGGTGATTTATATTTGTCAAACATCGACATTTGGGTACCCTTTTTCATTATGCTTTTTAATGCAATCATGGAAAGGATGCCTATCCCCCATTCTTGAGCGGGGGCTGATATAATTCCCATTTTTAGGTCTCGGCCTGGCGAAAGCAGCGCATGCGCTGCTCTCGTCATACAAAGGCTTCTTGGAATCAATACAGATTCCGAAGCTCTCGGAGGCGGAGTTGAAGCCCCGCCCATCTTCTTCATTCGCTGGCGTCATCCTCCATGCAAAATGCAGGCTCACGATTGAAAAGGAGGCTTCCTAGTCCCTCCTTCTTATCGCCCTGTCCACTTTTGGCCCCGCCCACCGGGATTGGATCTCGCACTTGCAGCGTTACACACTGTCCTTCTTTAGCTGCCACGCACTATATTTTTCGCACAATGCTCTGGTTGTCCTCTATGGCTCTACGGCTTCCCGTCCAGCTGCCCCTCGTCCACCAGTACTAGTGTTGCATTTGATACTAATATTCCTCGAGGCCGCCTGTACTAGCGTCGCACCCCTCATCCGCCTGTACTAGCGTCGCATTTAACGCTAATATTTCTCAAGGTTTAACATGATGCACATGTATTATTTAACACTGTGCACCGGTCTAACTCCTCAGAGAGAAAGAATTAACATTTGATGTAAAACGGTCAACAAAGATACCCATCTAGTGGCTGAACTGCAGAATCAGGAACCCTATGGATCAATCTCGGCTTCCATGCATGAACACACTGTGTGGTCCTAAGCAATTACCTTATTTTACTGCGCCTCCATTTTACTTATCATATGTGTGAGCACCTTGAAATAAATTAGTTCAGAATGGTATGTATGTTTTAATAGCCTTTACGGTTGGCCCGTCAATAATAGCAAGGCTAGCATTGGGTACCCATGAGAACTGGCTTGCAACATGGTTCACTAACAGTCTCCTAATACGACGACGGGGATTGATACAAATATCTAACCTATCACTTCTATTAAAGTCACTCAATTCGGGGATACATTGTAATGCACATCGGTCGCACTCACGCATTTATGAGGCGATCGGATATACTTTCCGCAATATTTCGGAGGTCAGGAGAGACTCTTGGAAGCTCAGGGAGACTCTACGTGTTCCACGGAGATTCCCAGAAGTTCCAGGAGTATCGCAATACGAGAGGGGAATCAGAGCCCGGGGGTGGTTCACGGGAAACCCTCCTTGGCTAAAAGAACTCCTGTGGACTGTGATCCCTCTCTCTGTTGGGGCAGCGGGGGTGGGTGGTCATGTCATTAGAGTGGCACAAGACGGCGACATAAATAATGTTCCTTTTCGCAGATTCTGACTCCCCTGCGTGAGTGGAGGAGAGTTAGGCTCAATCTCATCCCAGCTCCTCTGCTTGGAGCCAGTCTTTCCCAGCCACTGCCCAAGCAGAGGAGGGAATCCCGGCGAAGCGCTAGTCTGCACGGATGTCGGAGCTGTTAGGCGGAACGACACAGAAAGGCGGCCATCTTACGTGTGAGCCTCAACCAGTTGTAGACATGCTGCAGGTGTATGAGCCATACAGTTCAACACAAATGTAAAAACAACAGTTGATGGACAGAATGCAGAACAATGTCATACATTCACCCCAGTACAGAGATCTGGGCCTATATCCATCGTTATTTTGCTCACCCTGCCGTTCCAGTTTGAACCCAGCCATATGCAAATCAGTCTTGACCCTGTGCCTCATGGGCACAGTCCAACCCGAACTGCCACGCCAGGTCCTCCCTGGACTGGAAACAAGCATCCTAGGACCGGTTTCGGGGTTTCACCCCTCTTCAGCCAGGATAGCTTGATTCCAGTGGCAGGGAGAGCACGGGACCCACGTCTGGGCCTACCCTTCCCACTCGGGGTGACAAATGCAAAAACAACAGTTGATGGACAGAATGCAGAACAATGTCATACATTCACCCCAGTACAGAGATCTGGGCCTATATCCATCGTTATTTTGCTCACCCTGCCGTTCCAGTTTGAACCCAGCCATATGCAAATCAGTCTTGACCCTGTGCCTCATGGGCACAGTCCAGCCCGAACTGCCACGCCATGTCCTCCCTGGACTGGAAACAAGCATCCTAGGACCGGTTTCGGGGTTTCACCCCTCTTCAGCCAGGATAGCTTGATTCCAGTGGCAGGGAGAGCACTTGACCCACGTCTGGGCATACCCTTCCCACTCGGGGTGACAAATGCAAAAACAACAGTTTCTTTTGTATCGCATACAGTTCAACACAGGCAAACGTGTGCAACGGGAATACTTCCCATTTGGCAAAACAGAGCTAGAAACTTGATATACGAGTTTCAAACTGTCTGCGTCTGTAATGTGAACACTTGCTCTAGGCTAACATCGCAGGCAAAAATAAATTGTTCGAAACTAAATTTCCAAGTTGTCAGTTTTTACACCCTATGTATGGATATTCGAAAAGTCTCTAAAGGCACCAATAAACGGTATTTGCACTCGTTTTGCAAACTTTCTATGACTTTTTCACATTTTTTGAGTTTTTTACTCTCTGTTCCAACTTGGGTCGTTCCGTTTGATGCTGAAAGAAAGAGCGATCGCAAAATTTGCCCGAGAATTCATGTTGTGCAACTCCTAACGGGCACTCACCCAGAAATCAGCACATTTACAGATACATTTATAAATACACGTTGGATGCATGTGGGCAGCACACAGTTTTACAATACACTGTTCATGGATGATGCACATGAACAATATAAGAGAACACATACAACGTGCAATTGTGACCTAGATTTCTTTACACACTACGGCGCTGATTAGGAGTTAGGGGTAGTGATAATTACTGCAGGGTGGGGTAAATCGTGCATGACTTTCACGAACCGTCTGATCACAAGTTAAACAAGCATTAAAAATGCAATAGGTCTCGCTTTTCATTAAGTTAAAGCCATTTGCTTTGCTATACAATACCATTAGCAAAGCAAATGGCTTTAACTTAAAGGCGAGACCTATTGCATTTTCAATGCTTGTTAAGAAAGGCTGCCCTCTATCTCCATCTAATTTTAGACCTATCAGCTTTTTTGAAACTGTCCAAAAGATATTTAGTAGAATAATATTGGGAGAACTGCAAGAATGAATGGACGGAAAGGAGATCCTAACCCCCTTACAGGCGGGTTTCTGTAATTCCACATCCACCATCGATCAGGTTTTTAGATTACAATTTTTCTACTGGAAAACTGTCACCTTGGAAAAAGGCAGACTTTATATGGTGCTTGTTGATCTGAGATCAGCATTCGACTCAGTCCCAAGAACTGTTTTATGAGCAAGTCCTGGCTAACATGGGAGCTCCATCTTACTTTTGTGCAATTATAAAAAAGACTCCATGAGCAGAACTATGCCTAGGTCTATAGTGTCAGGAGGGGGAAAATCACTAGTCTCTTTCCTGTAACAAGAAGAGTTAGGTAAGGGTGCATATTAGCCCCAACACTCTTTACATTGTTCATCAATGAACTAGTCCCCTATTTGAACCAGTGCGACAATGATGCCCCCAACTTGGATAAGATGAAGGGGCCTGCCTTAGTGTTAGCGGTGGATACCTTGCTCATTTCCAAATCTCCCATGGGCCTTCAGAGGATCTTAAACCAATTTAATTTATTGCATACTCAGGGGTTCGGAAATAAACATTGTACATGATGCTTTACCCATTGAGCCAAACCCACTTTAAATGGAACTTCCTAAGAGCAGGTTCATGCATTTGAGTATTTGGGAATCACCTTGAGTAAAAATATGACATTTTAAATCATTTTTGTACAGTCCAAAAAATAATTTTTCTGATGAAAAACGATGACCTCGGACCTATCGAACTTTCTGCAGATGGTAAGTAATGGTGATTTTTTTTAATGTTTAATCTTTTGACTGTAAATGACTATTGCATATGAATTGTCACTTTTGGAACTAAAATAAGTGTGTTTAGAGTCAATTTCCTGCCCAAAATAGAGGCTTCTGAGTAGGAGGAAATTGTCTGTAAAAATGGCAATTTTGGTCACTGTGAGGCCTTAAAAAAGTGGTTATTCAACGTGAGGCACGATCCAATTGTCATTCTGAATCTTTTTTTGTACAGTCCAAAAAAACTATTTTCTGATGAAAAACGATGACCCTGGACCTGTCGAACTTTCTTCAGATGGTCAGTAAAGGTGATTTTTTTAATATTTAATCTTTAAAATGTCATTTGGATCAGTAACAGACTGGTTTGGTTCACAAAAACTCATTTGAGGACTAAATTATATATTTGTCAATTCTACTCTCATTCATTTCTCCTTATTTAATATTTTAAATACTGAGTTTCTCTCTTAGGTGTGCCATTGGTTGGCACTCTGGTTTATGGACCAGAGACGTTTGGGGCCAGATTCATTGAAGAGTTGTGTTGTCCTCACACACAAGATAGGGCAATGCCTTAATTCAGATTTACAAAACAACGCAAGGGGTGACTGGCGCAGCGTGGCTTTGTGAAGAAATGTAATGCAGCACTCAGAAGCATTCCATGGATGGAGCATGGGCATTACCAGGCATCCACCCATGTTTTTAAATCAATTTCAGATGTATAAACTTTTGGAAACCAGAGATTGTAACAGATCGGCACGCCTCCCAGATGGTGGCGTAACGGGAAGAAAAAACTTTTTTCCTCCTCATCATTTCCTCTTGCTATGTGTGATGCATTCTACACCACGCAAGGGAAGAGGAAAATGCCTCTTTGGATTGTTTTTGGGCAGGAAGGTATTCCTTTCTACCCAAAAACAATCCTGCCCTTAAAGTCGGCGCCCTTGCATTGGTGCCTGCATTGGCGCAGTGCGTCAGTGCAAAGAGAGAGCAGAAATCCTATATATCCTTGTGTATATTGAGCATTTCAGCTCTCTCCCTTTCATGCAACTTGGTCCAGCAGAAGAACTTTCTGTGCTGCGTTGCGTGAAATAATAGTAAAATGTGTCAACCCTATTTTAAACAGAAATTGGCTTGTCCTCTGGACTAATCAAACCATGAACCAGAAGGTCAAAATGAAGCACTTTTAGCTGCATTTATGAAAGTTTGCTGAAATTCTGAAAAAGACAGATGTTGCATTTGTAGCTGCCAACACAAAACCAATACGCTGTTGTCATATATATTCACATTTCTGGGACAGTGACAGACACCAAACAGTGGAACGCTTCCATATTATAGTAAAAAGCATAGTTCAGGTGTGTTTCATACTTTTTGCTCATCTATGATGAATATTTATTTGCGATGAAGGCCTGCCTGGCCCATGGACTCCCTATTCACGGACGTGACTAGTCTGTAGTGGTGCAACCGGCTGGTAGCACAACCAGTGCAAAGTGCGGCCTTGACGCTTAAGTATGTATCAGAGCCACATCCAGTGTTTTATTGTGCATTGACAACCATGAACCACTTTGGTGAAGGGAGGACCCCCCAAATACATAGTTGGCAGAATGTATTTCCCAACACTGCTGTTACACTTCCAAGTGATTTCTTCATTTCTAGCCCTAGAAAGCGGTTGAAGTGCTATGATCAGTGCTTTAAATGGGCTGGTACTGTCCGGTACGGAGTACCGGCACTTTTTTATTTTGGGAGGGAGAGTACCGGAACTTCTCAAGAATGACGTAATACTTTTAATGAGAGAGTACCGGCACTTCTCAGAAACAAGCAGGTCCTCTGGTACAGAGTACCTGCACTTCTCTTTCTCCATTTCAAGCACTGGCTATGATAAACATCAAACATCATTGAGGATAATTGAGATCAATGTAAGTCTCATAAAGACCACCACAGTTTTTAAACGTTGACCAGGACCCCCATTATTAAAATCACTACATGTGGTATAAGTTCCTGAACCAATTTTAAATCACATATCACCACCTCCACGCACACTGTCACAATCACATAGAAAACCAGTGCCTCTGTAATTAGGCGTCGTAGCACACACTGGAAGAATTTGGCGACCAGGGTGGGCACCCAATGATGAAGCATGTCACCAACTAGGTTGGATGTGTGAGTTTTCTTAAAAAATACCCAGTGGCTTCCAGGGCACACTTGCTGCAAGGATTATGAGAACCTAATCTACTAATCTTTAGTGAAGTGGGTTGCAAACTCGTTCTTGTTTGTTATATTAGTGATTGTCTGGGAAGGCGGACGAGTTCCCTGCATCCTTCTCTCTCTCTCTGTTTGACTATACATCAAACATCAGCATCCTTTGTATCGGACAGCCACCTTGGTGGACACATTTGCTCTGAATGCATTGTGTTTTCCCCTCCACTCCCTCCTTTCTGAGGCAGGTAAAGGGAAGACAAGGTTAAAGGTGTAATTTAGCAATTAGGGGTGTGCTTGCCTCTGTTCCTTATTTGTGCATATTTTGCAGTTTGTGGATCCGGATGAGATCAAAATTCACTGTTTTGCAAGATAAGGACGCAAGTGGACTATGCCAGTTGAAAATTAATTTTGTTAACCGGGTACTTCAATTTAAAATGGGCTAATATTGCGATGGCATGTTCATAGGTACAGTGTTGGAACTGTGTGTCCCTTTATAGTTCATCAACTTCTGCCAGACTTCTGAGTTGACTGATAAAAAGAATATAACAAATCCAAAATATCTAACTAAAGTGGAAAAAATGACAAGCATTACTGCTTAACTGGTGTGATGAATTATCTACATTCAGCAAAAATACATAGTTAAAAATGCAGTTCAGACTGTATTTGCAGATACTGTGAGTCCTAGAAGGATATTGTATTTGTATTTTTGGGTCTCTGTACAAAACTCCAAAGAATGAACCAAATTTCAGAAATACAGCACCTGATTCCTCCATCCTTGTCAAATTTCTACAAGAGTGAATATTTAATACTAGGTCTAAATTATCCAACCCACAATTTGTGCAGAAACAAAGTAAATTGGTGGACTGGTCCTGAAACAAAGTCACTTTTGGCCTTAACAATGAGGTCGAGCAGAACAAAATTGTAGTTCAAATGGCATGAGTTGTTTTTTGTTGCCCAACACAAAGCACATCTCAACAACAAGAATATTGATCCAACCTAAGCCCACGGATCTGACACTTTAGGAACCAAAACCATGTTGTGAGAATCCGAATAAAGCACTTTTAATCTTTTGCAAAAGGTTACAGGTTTAGCACGATTTGCCAACTCTAAATAACTAATTTCTCACATTATTAGTAATGTTAAGTTCTGCACCGAACGCTGCTTCAGACGTTTCCGCAAAAATTACTGAAAAAATATTCAGCAAATTTGCTACGCTAGGGAACTTTTTTTTAAATTGATGTCTTGATTGAAGGTATGCGCTGGTCCAGACATTTTTTTTTTTAAATACGTTCATTAAATTGTCAACATTCTTCGCACAAAACATTTTTGAATACAATTTATACGACAAACCGATACAAGCATGTACTACAATTGGAATGATTAAAAATCTGTATAAAATGTAAACATATTTGTAAAAATAATAAAGTTCACAAGCCTTGCTTATATTTTTTTTCTGGTTTAGTGCGTTATTACGAGTTTGTGGTTTCAATTAGATATTTTTTCTAAGAAGGTTTGAGAGCCTAAATGAAAAAATGAACTTTAAACGAATCTTCCAGTTTACTGTTTGTGCTATTGTTTACATACATTAATGGACATCAGACAAAGGTATAAAATGTATGCTTGCTTTGAACATTTGATTTTGCAAAAGAAATAATTATTTTTTCAAACTGTAATAGAAACAGTTTTGTTGGCTGACGCGACCACCAGTTTGAATTACTAATATTTTTTATTTAAATTGACATATTGAAATGGCTGTATATTTAGGAACTCATATGCTTTTATTTCACTGTCAAAGTGCCATGATATATAACATTAGGGGTAGTCATACTCTGTGTGAGGTCCAACAGGTACAAAAAGCATAGAAAACAAGTATCTGCAGTATTTTTGGTGGGCATATACCACCAATTGTGAAATAGCCTGGCTACTTACACTGGAGGGTCAACAATTCGACGCATATCTCGATTAGGGTCAAGCATAGAAATATAGTCCCAATGTGACAGCTACCTTGAAAGATGCACCTTTTCTGTTATGTCCTGTTTTTAAAACATCCCCCAAAAATATTGAATACTAAACTTATCAAACTAGATCATTTATAATAGATGCCTAGCAAGAAGAAAAGTACTCATATATGTGGCTCATATTCAATCGACTCAGTATAAACTAAAAGTTTTAAGAGGGAGAAGATGTGGCCTAATGGCTAGGGTGGTCGACCTCAAATCTGGGGAACCGGGTTTGAGTCTCGGCAACGGGGTTCAGCGTCATGTGATTCTGTGCAAATCACTTAATCTCCCCGTGCCTAAAAAAATGAATGTGTCCTTATGTACTGCAACTGGTGCTCATGAAAAGCGCTCTGAGTCCTTTGGGTCAAGTTTTCACTATATAAAACACCGAAATAAAGAAAGTTTACTTAGTAGTTCCTGCAGTGCGATACAACAAAACAGAGGTGTTTTTGTTCAATTTTTCAAACCCTTCCTCCTTATATAGCTAACTCCGATAGCAATGGATTCTTTCGGTTCAGTCTCCTACAATAATACCAGAATCTGTTTCTATTTTAATTTATAAACAGCAGCAGTATGTACGGTTTGGTGGAGGGAGGACTCAATGAAAGGGTTCTTGGTCTACGTTTACATCCATGTCCCCCTCCACTGTTTAGATACTTGGTTGTGCCTTCTTTACAATCTCTGAGGCATATCAACAAGGGGCGGCGATAATATTATCGCCGCTTTTGAGCCCATTTTCGGGCAAAGAGCGGCGATAATATTATTGCATTATCAACAAGGACACACTAGTGCGTGTTTCCTTGCATTAGCGACCCTTGTCAGCACGCCTCCCATCACATCACTAATGAGATGCAAAGGAGGCGTGCCTCACAAACCAGCATGGGAAAATATTGCTAACCCAGCTTCGCCATATTAACAACGAGGGTTAGCGATATTTGAAATCGCGTTAAGTATGCCTTAACGCAGGAATTTAACGTCTATTAAATTCCTGACTAGGCATACCTACCATGGGGGGTGGATTGTGTGGCTAAGACCACAGGCCCTATCACCAAGGATATCGCAGTTTTCCATGGAACATCGCTGGAAAACCAGCGATGTTCCATGGAAAACACCGCTATCACTGGAATAATTATCGCCATTGCGCTATGCGTTGTTGATACAGCGCTACCTTGGCGATAATTTCCAGCGATAGCCGGCGATAAGAATCCTCATGCTAAGAGCGGCCAGCGATAATTATCGCTGCCGCTTGATAATATGCCCCTCTGTTCTTCATTACCCATCTTCTCTAGAAGCAGTGTGGTCTCATAGCCTTGATAGTGACTTTGAGAGTAGGCAGAGGAATTTTCTGATTGGTTGGGCAAGCAAGGTCCGCCATGATGAGTCGTATACCACTGGCCTGACCAGAGAATGCCCGCTCTTTCTGGGAGGTACCACTCCTCCTGAGAGAGGATACAGATCCAACAAGGTAGTATGGGGCGGAGTGATGAATTTAGAGTCAACCCTACATGAATGATGGTGCGGGCTAGCCAAAACCGCATAACCACTGATATCGGCTTCTAATAACAAGTCATATGGACTTCTTGAGAAGTAAAAGGACACTCTTTATCATGCTGAAAGCACTCAGCCCTTCAGTATCAACCTCTGCAGCAGCATTTCTGCAATTTCTCACAATCTTAACCTAGGGAGGGTCACAAAAAAGGAACTAACTTCATGGAAAATCCACCTGCTTTATCTTTAACAGTAAAAAAACCTCAGATTGTTTCAACTGCATTTTTTTTTTTTTTTTTACAATTGTGTGACAAATACAGAGCAGAGCATCTCTACCTTTTAAACTCTTCAAGTTATGTACGTAATAGAGATTTGATGTTCCTTCCTTGCGAGATGTCGGTCTTCACGCTTAAAGCGACACTGCATTTAAATATTCACTCAGAAAATTCCCTCCTTGCTTCTCTATTGATCTAGAGTTTTTCCATCTTTTTTTCCATACAGCTGAAAATATTTATTAGGATAATTTTTTATAAGGTTATGCTGTAATAGTGACGGATCTTAGTTATCTCTGCTACAAGAAGTGTGTATGTTTCACACAGTTTCTTTGTGCTCTGGCGTGATTAAGCCTGCAGCCACCGATGGCGCAACAAGAGCTCGTCGAGCGAGCAGGGAGATTTTTTTTGTTGTTGTTGTGACATTACAGGAAAAATAATGAGGCAGATCCTTTCTAACCCCCCACGTACAAACACTCCCTCGGTTCCCTCCCCCCACAGGGCAGAGAGGTCCCCCTTCTTTCTGCGGTGCGTCAGTGACTGAAACGCTGGGGCTTTCTCTCCCTGACAAGCTGCTCCCATCAAGGTCAGAGCCCCCTCTCTGGCAGGGAGCCATTTTGTTCTCTTGTCGCCTGGCAACCGGCACCGACCATTCCTTCCCACTCTCTCTCACCACCCTTCAACACGCCCACCCAGTTACACAGCCCCCCCAATGACAGGGTGCTCTTAAACCTGAACCCAATTAAAATATGGGGTGGCTCACAGGATGACCCCTGCAGAGTTCATTTCCATAATGGTGGCCTTTGGCCCTTCCCCTCCCTCCTGACAGAGAGAATCAGTCTTTTTTCTACCCAGGGCCCACAGTAGCATAATAAATTCTCTCATAATGTATTTTAATATAAACCAGTCTTCAGTGGCTTTCTTGTGGGCGGGCTTATAAATTAGACAGCGGGCCCAGGCAGTTCTTCTGTCCTTGAAGCTTTCTATAGTCTGGTCTGTGGGGAAGGAGGGGGACATTTCACTTTGTAGGCCGTTGCCTTTGAAAAACCGGTGGGGCTGGAGCAGAGTATGTTGCAGATCATGCTTGAGGTGATATGGTGACCTGCTGTGGCCTCTCAAGTGTTAAAATACTGCAGTGGAAACACTTTGGTGGAAATTCCAGTTAACCTGTTATAAGTGGCTTCTACTATCCCTCTGCTACCCTTCTGAATCCAAATAACCGACTAATATCATCCAGCACTCAAATTATTTTCATATTTCACTATACTAATCCTTTATGGGTACCGGAGTAGCGTGCTACTCGCCAAAAAAAGCGCTTCAACACCGCATCAGGGGTAACAAGCGTAATATAAATGCAAACCTTTTTCCCTCTTCTGTCCCTCCGCTATCCTTCTGAATCCAAATAACTTACTAACCTATCCACCACTCAAACTACTTTCATATTTCACTATACTAATTCAACACTAATCCTTCTTGGGTTCCAGAGTAGGGTGCTACCTACCGAAAAAGCGCTTTGACGCCTCATCAGGAGTAGTAAGCGCTATATAAATGCAATTTCAATACAATATAATACAATACGAGCTTCAGTGGGATGTAGAGGCCTTATATTGTATTAGAATTAAGGCTCCCAGAAATCCGTTTTTACGGATTTTTACAGATAAATACAGACAGAAAACAATGTGTTTTCTGTCTGCATTTATTATTTAAATGTGGATAAATACAGAAAATTGGGCTTCTTTTAAGGGACTTTCTGTGCTTACATGAAATATAGCCCAACAGCTGAGCAGATGGACAGCATGGGAAATTAAAAAACAGGGTGAGATTTCTTTAAATAACAGCCTATGTCGATCTACATTTGTTGTAAAATGCTCATATTTACCAGTGGATGTACTATTATTTAATATTTTGCCGCTTAAGTAGCTAAAACACGACAGACATCAAATTATGACTGCATGTCTATCGGTTAAATAAATATGGAAATGTACAGTTTTGCAACTTTATTTAGCTGAAAAACACAAAATAACTATGGATAAATACAGATAAAATGGTCCAAAAATAAATATGGATAAATACAGATGGAAATGTTACAAAAATAAATACCATAAAACCAGGAGCCCTAATTATAATTTCATTTATATAGCTCCTACTACCACTGATAGAGTGTTGAGGCGCTTGGTCCATACATGTACTGGAAACAAACGAAAGAAAATCAGACTGAAGGAAAATGCCCACTAAAACCATCAGGCAGCTATAGTCATAGTTCCAAGTTGTAAATGGAATGCAATGAAATGTTCCCCATGACAGCTGAGTCTGCATCCAAAAATCTATATGCGGGCAACTGAAGCAGCTAGAAATCTTCTGTGTCCGATCACCTGTAATTTCCACCAGAGTAGTCTCATGGTAGGTTGAATTTTCCATGAAACAGTCCAAGCTCTACCGCCCATCAAACTAACCAGCATCAGAAAACCTTCCTATAAAGGCCACTTGAATTATATGATTTTTTAAAGCATTTTCCACATAATTATGAATTTGCCGCATTGGCTGTGTAATCCATAATCTGCTGCATAATTTACAGATTAAAAAAAAGAAAATGTGTTTCTTACTCAAACGGATCACAAGTTACTTTTTAAAAAAAACAGCAGCACTGTTGCCATGCAGTGGAAAGCCCTTCGCAAAGGTTGACTGGTCATCTTTCAGTAGCTTATTGGCACTAATGAGATGAAACCTTTGCTAAAACAGTGTTAAAACTGGTGAAAATGACAACATTTGGAAGTAATTCCACCACAAAATGTGCTCTATTATGCCACCTAATTTGCCTCTTCTTGCCATATAATTTAGTCAACCCGGCCGCTTGATTTGGTCGTCTCCTGCTGCTTAATTCCAGTGGCCCTGAAGGACTAGACCCCACTGGTAAACATGGTTCCCTATATTCATTCCTTCATAGTCTCGTTTGCATTTTAAATTTGTTTTCTCCTTTGTTCTCGAATGCAGCGCACTGAAGTTGCTTCAAAGTGTAAAAAGCACTGTAAATATGACCTAAGAAATATGTGTTTTTCTTTTTTGATGCAAAGCTTGATGAAAAAGGCTGTGTCTTTGCACCATCAGAGCGGTTTTGGCGTATTCCTGATAATTCTGCAGCGAGCTGTCGCCCTGAGTCCTTGTGAATCCCAAAGGGCCCTCGAGGTCTCGTCCTGAATTTTTCTCAGATAATAAGTCCTTAGAATGACTTTGAGTATTTAATTCAAAAGGCTTGAAAGCCATCGACTGGGCCTGTGAATAGCCGAGCCAATTTGTTCGTTTTAAAGCCAAGCAGTGTTTGTTTCCCTCCTCTCTCCTCCAGTTAATCTTTGATTGAGAGTACTTATAAATCACCAAAAATACACACAAACGCCTCTTGTGCAATCAGTGGGATTAACAGCGCCGACACACAACAGCCCTTGCACGTATTGGTACAACATGGGGCGCAGCAGCGCGCACTGCCCTACAACGGGGTCTCCGCGGTCCCATCCTGGAGTGAGCTAGCTCTCTCATGCTCCATTCCCATTCAAGTCCTGGCCTCTCTTCTGAGACCACAGTGGCACAAGCCAAAGTGTGTAAAATCCAGTGAGGGTGTAATTACGCGTGGCAGAAAGTGGCAACATATGCAGCCCAAGGACAAGTACTTGTAATGCTTCTGTAGCGTAGTTTCCACTTCTACGATGCTTCTCGCCGCAGTCCATGCGAATGACGTATCCCAGAATTCTGAAAATGGAGCACACTATCTTGGAAACGGACAGCCTGGGGAAAGAGACTGGTGTACACTGTGTGAGTCCCATCCTAGTGGGAAGCAACTACTACTTCCCAAGCATCGAGGAACAGTGCCTGTTAAATACCCAGTCGAGCAGGGCTGGACTTCACATTTAGGACAGAGGGAGAGCTATCAGTAGGGGGGGATGGAAGGAAGAATTACCAGCTATCCACCCTGCCTAGCAACCTTAAGGAAACACACACAATTGTTTGAGATGCATGCATACGTATTAACTTATTGACTCAATAATGGTGGTAAAGTCAGGTAATTAAGAGGGCGAGTTCAATAAGGTGATTGGGAGGGAGGGGGGCAAGCCAAACCGAGACCAATTTTTTGTGTGTGTAAAAGGCTGCTTTATTGAAACAGGTGCATATCACAATTTATTAACACTGGCAACCGCCTTACAAAACTAAAACCTCACTATACATAAATTACCTGACCCCTTGTTCCCCCCCACCCCTACGATCCCCACATCAAATCCCCCCACCCTGACAAATACAAAATAACATTACATAACAATCATACCACACAGTCTTATACAATATAGCATTTACAAATCCTAACCTCCCATGACCAAAACCACTACCTGCCTTTGTGCAACTGTAACTAACAAACCTCTAATCTAAATTTAGCCTACCTGGTTACCCTTTCCCTGCCCCTGCTCACAAACAACAAACACTTAACTAAAAACTACAGCCAATCTTGGCCAACTTTCAACAGCCCCGCCACCCAGGAAAAGGCGGGAGAGTAGGCGGAAACGCTGCCTCCCCATTTTCCTGCCCCCCCTGCCTCCTAGGACTGACCCTTTAGCATCTTTGCACATTCAATAACCTGGCCAGGACTTCCCTGATTTCTAGTAAGTACAAGTCCTTGCCCAGCCTGGATAAATGTACCCCATCCCCCCTGAAAAATTCCGGTGTATCATACTTGATGTCCCTGTGAGTGATCCTAAAAAAAAAAAGAAATGGCGACAGAAACACACCATTTCCTTGTTGAGCTTTCTCCTGGCCTTGTCCACCGCCCCCGGATTTACCGCTCCTCTTCAGACTCTACCAGGAACAAATTCTGTCCATACAACAGCACAACTGGACCACTGTTGCCTTATCAAAGTCAAATCACGCTTGATGTGTCTCATTAATGCCAAACCAGTTTCCTTCACCATGTCATTCTCCCCAAGATGAATGACCAGCACGTCGGGGCACCTACCAGCCACCAGAATCCCATTTAAAACCTGTAGCAACTCCTTCCATCGCCTACCCCCCTTTCCCCTCCAATAAACTTTAAACATTTCATTATGAAAACCAAGGTTTTCCCCAAAATAACTGGTGCGGGCCTGGACCTGTGCCCACTTCACAAAGGAATGTCCTACAATCTATATAGACATCTCCCTGGCGAGGGGACCCATCACCGAACCTGAACAAAGAAACATGAATGAACAAAGGGAAAAACCCATAACCACGCTATAACACCCCAGATGCGCTGTGCACATAACGCTGGTAGTAATCAGAGGACCATCTACCCAACTTCATGATGTCCCCTCGCCCCCAACCCCGATTGCTCGCTTCTGATGCTGCCCCAATCCAAAACAAATGCGTCCGAAAACCTTTCCCTTCAATGCCCAGCCTGTCCAGCGCCTTCCTCAACACAGCCAAAAGCTGGGAAGCTTTGGTACTCCGCCCGTTTGCTTGCCTGAAAACCAACCCAACTGCATTGGGGGCCAAGGACCTCCACCTCGCTCCCTACCTGCACGGGCAAGTCAGCTGTGGATCGGCAGCTTGCAGTGACACCCATGCACCCCCTCCCCGCTGATCCGTCTTAGATTTCCTAAGCCAAATGCAGATCCTATCCCTGAAAAGGGACACCTCACTCCATAACAGCCCCTCCCCAGATTTTGATCCTAACAGTTCAGAGACCCGAAAGCCCCCAAAAAACATCTACGACATCAATGTGGAGAAAAGACAAACTTCATACCCGTCTGTACATATCCCAGGCAAAATCTGAATAAAACCTCCCTAAAAGATCCCAAGACAGGGGGTTCCGTACCCGGGTTGCACGGCCACACTCACGGGACCAACCTTCCAGCAACCATGTCCATATTTCTCCCGCGGATGGCGTATAACCCCACAACAATTTCCCCATGAAAGCAATCCCTGCCAGTTTACCCACTATCGTAACCTTAGTAAGACCCCTCTCAATCAGATCCAGAATAAACTGAATCACGTCTTCCCATCGGAGCGCTGGTGAGTCCCGCCGCTTAGCACCTGAGCGCAAAAATTCTTCCCATGTTGTTCTGTATGCTGCTCTCGTGGACTGCGCAAGAGAACCTAAAACCAGCTGCAACATCCTGTGTTGCTTACGTACCACAAATGCTGGGGCATGCTGGTCGGGGTCCTGTCCGCGTCCTTGGCTAGCCCACGGAATCTCCCCCACTGTGATTGCAGTGCTATGTCATTGTCCACACCTGGCACATGCACTGCATGAAAGGCAATATCATGCCATAAACAGCCCTAAGCAATTTTAAGACCTGTTCATCCCTGGTTGACTGGTGGTTCACAATTTCCACCACCGTCATGTTGTCAATTCTGAAAGCTACCTTTTTGTGTGCCAGCTGCTCACCCCATAGAGTGACCGCAACCACCAGAGGGAAGAATTCCAAAAAGGCTATGCTCCTGCCCCCCCCACTCTGGAGGCCACTGTTCCGCACACCATTTCCCTTGCCAGTAAAGTCCAAACCCTTTGCTCCCTGCCGCATCAGAAAATATTTGTACATCCCAAACCGTGTCACCCTCCCGCATCAAGGGGATGCCATTGAATTTCTGTAAGAAAAACTGCCACATTCGCAAGTCTTCTCTCACCCCGCCGACAGACGCACATGATGATGAGGAGGTCTCTGTCCTGCTAGTTCCCTGCCCAGTCGCCTACAAAACGTCCTCCCTACTCTCACCACTCTACAAGCAAAGGTAAGGTGGCCCAATAGCACCTGAATCTCCTTCACAGTGACCTTGTTTTTCGACAACATTGTTGCCAGCAGCCCCAACATTTGCTGATTTTTCTCCGCCGAAAGGCGTGCCTCCATCAATTGAGAGTCCAACTCACTACCCAAAAAGGACAGAGCCGTGCAGGGCCCCATAGTTTTTCCCGGTGCCAACGGCACGCCCAGTTCCCTCATGATCTCATTAAAACTGTCCAGTGCCTTCTGGCAGTCCCTGGAGTCTGAGGTGCCCACAAAGAAAAAGTCATCCAGGTAGTGTGTTACTCCTTGGTGACCCGTCCGTTCCGAAAACAACTATTGCAGGAACGTGCTGAAGCATTCAAAAAGTGCGCAAGACATAGAACAGCCCATCGGTAATGCTTTGTCCACGTACCAGTGACCGTTGAAATGGATACCCAGAAGATCCCAATTATCTGGCGGGACTGGAAGCAGCCGGAAGCCGACTTTATGTCGCACTTTGCCTTCATCGCCGTTGCGCCCGCGGTCATTACCAGTGACATGGCCACGTCAACTGATGAGTAGGACACAGTGGCCTCACGTTCGTCGAGGAAATCATTCACCGAACCCCCTTCGGGCCACGACAAATATTGTATTAGGCGGAACTGTTCTTGTTCCTTCTTCGGCACCACTCCTATGGGTGACACAATCAAATTTTTTAGAGGCCAATCCTCAAAGGGACCCGCCATGCGGTCCTCACAAACCTCCTTATCCAGTTTTTCCTGCACTATGTCCGGGTGCTGACGAAGGGGCCGACCTCTCCTCCCAGCGCGATGTCTGACCCGTGGGTTCCGCCTGGCGTCGTGACACCTGAAAAACACTATGCTTCCACCGCCGGGGGTGCCGACTGCACCCTCCTAGAAATACTCAAAAAGTCGTCCTCGACGCTCCTCCTTCTACGGTGTCCCCCAGACCGTCGAGGCCCAGTGCGTGGTGGGGTCGGCGAACCTGCCTTGGTCCTACTTATGCCAGCCACGATGGGATCCCCCACCGGTACTGGGTACACCACACAAAGGCTCCACCCTCCCTTCTCCTTGGTGCCAATGGGCCGCTTCCACCCCCACCAAGTCTGGCACCCCGCGTTGCTCTGCTGCCTGAAAAAGAAAAGGATGGTCTGGTGTGCTGGGCCTACCTCTCTTCTCCCTCCCATCCCAACTCCGCTTGCTGCCTGTCCCTAACCTGCTAGCCACCCACGCCCGCCCCACCACGCTAAGATCCACCACCTCCTCGCGTTCCCCCAAATCCCCCTCCCCGTTGCTCCACTCCAAATCAGCTGCCCCCTGCATACCGGCCCAACTCGGCCCACCTCCTCGCATTGACGGCCCTCCCCCAAATCCCCCTTCACCCCCCCCCGCCAACACCCCTGGACGGAAACCCCACATCCTCCCCCCGAATCATTCACCCAGCCCTCCTGCAGTGCCCCTTCAACCAGCCCTCCCCATGCACACCCCCAACCTCTTCCGCCCATGAGGTGAAAATGTCCAGGCCTTCCCAATCCTTTTCACTCCCCTCTGACTCCAACAACAAGGGGGAACCCCCCCCCTTCCCTACAGCCCAACCACCACTCCCCTCCACTACCTCCACCACCTGCCCCGTCCCCAAACAACCTCCCGTGCCCCCAATCACCCACCCTATCCTCTGTCGCCATGCCCAAGCCCCCAGACATCATCTCCTGCCCAGCCTGTAAAGACCCCCATCCGCCTTAACAGAGCCTCCTAGGGCTTTTGTGCCCTTAGGCACCACCCCCAGCCTCTCCGTACCCTGCACAGATGCCATGAGCACATCCTCCTTCACCCCCAACCGCCCAGGCAAACCCATTGCCACGCGCTCCACCTTCCGCGCAGGGCCACTGCCCCCACACGCAGGCAGGACCATCTGCGGCTGGTCCACCTTGCCCTCCCTTCGCGGGCCGCTCACCTCACATATGAGCGGCCCCTGTCCAACTGAGATCTCGGCAAGTAGACGCGAGACGCGCTCCCCCGCCAGGCCCCTCCGCCCGTCACTCCAGATGTCCCGGCCCCTCCCTTGCTCGCACTAAGCTCAGACACACCCACTGGGGCCACCACTCTGGCTGCTCTTCTCACATACGAGCGGCCCCCAACAACTGGAGACCTCGGCGGGGAGACGCAGGACGCGCTCCCCCACCAGGTCCCACCGCCTTTCCCCATGGATGACCCGAAGTCCCCCCTTGACACCACGCGATATAGACCCGCCCGATGGGGCCGCACCCACGCCATCCGCGCGGCCCCCAAGACTCACCTTGCCTCTCGCTGCCTTCCAGGGGGGGGGGGGCGAACAAGCCATGACGGCAGCCGCGCGCCTCACTGGGCGCACTCCACTCGAGGCCTCCGGCATCAGCAGATCCAGCCATCCGGCCTCACTGAGTAAACGGACCACCTCCGGCACTCGGTTATCTTCCCTGGCCATCCTAACTATTGACAACTCCTCGCCCAAAGCTATTAAAGCTCTGCACGTCAAACCAACCGCTACTAAGCCCTGACAAAAAACCTAAGCTGTGCAGCGCTCCCAGCCACCAGGTCACCAAATCTAAAATGGTGGCTGGGAAGGTGCCAAAAGCCACTATATACTTTTGGGCTATAATTGAAATTTGGGCTACAATTGGCCTAATCCCAATGTAGCCCAAAGTATCCCAAAATGGCTGCTCTTCGGCCAGCCCCTCCCCCACTCAATCTGCCTGGGGGGCAGACCTCACTGTGCTCAGCTCCCCCCAAACCCCCATCAGATCGAGCACCTTTTGGAAGGGGGGATAGGTGTGCAACGCCAGTAACCCCAATAAAGTATACGGAGGCATTTTGTTTGTCTGGGGTGGGTAAATAAAAGTAAAAAGGTGGTGACAAATGCAGATGAGCTGACACGTATGTCTATAGATATATTTTACCCTCGCCCCCGAATTAGTCCTGAACATGATCCGACTCACTCAGTACACTAGGAAATGATATTAGCAATATATTTCATTTGGATGTTTTACACCCCAGTCCTCCACCCCTGGTGTGATCGGTAGCCTCCTGCTCGATTGAAGGACTATGAGCCTGATGTCTCAAAGTGTTTCCCCCATTCTGTATGTTTGGGGAAATGCGCGGATACATAAAGGTATTCGTTTGGCAATAACCTTAAACGTCATTGTTTTCCTACTGCTCGTACTGTCCAGGCATGCGCATAGGGGAGCGGTGTCTTCTATGTCCCCTCGCGCAGCTCCATGTGAACGTTCTATTCCTCTGTAGAACGTTCTAAGAAAAGGCGGTTAACGGCTGCCCTCCACTCAAAGAGCTGTGTGTGAGGCGTTGGCGTTTGTTGACCAGCTCAGCCCTGTACATAAGTAAATCTTAGTGTGAACATATACCCAGGCTTTAAGTGGGATGAAAAAACTGAGGGGTCTCTCAAAGGGGCGTGGCCAATGTAATTAAGGTGTGGCTTAAAAACACCCAAACTAAAAATCTGTGCTTAGCATAGTGTGCCGCTGACTTGTACTTTGCTGTTTCTGTCATTGCATCCAGATATATGATACAACAAGTACCTTCACACCTACAATAAGTCAGGACCATTGGCTTTGTCAATGGTTGTTAGTTGCATAAGCTAAATAAGCAGCAACTGTGGCTTGTCTATAATATTGAAAAAGCTTCCACTTAAAGCCCTGGTGACATCACGACAATGTTGCTGCTCCTGAGTTTCAAAAAGAGAAGGGAAGTCCAGAGAGAAAATGATTCTCTTTAAAGGATTCCCCTTCCTCTACAACGCTCCCCTGGCATGACGTCATGCCATATCTTCTCCACTAGTGAGAAGTGAGCAGTGTGAGCACGCCACGTCAATGAAGCTTCTGTCACTGCAGTCTGTAAAAAAACGGACCGCCTGTGCCAGGGCACAAACCAGAGCCCGATAGAGACCTGTTTTGAGGCCCCCCTTAAAAAAAACGCTGGTGCTCAGCACTGGTGGGACCCGGCCCACTTAAAGCCATGTATATACCCATGTCGTGCCTTTGCATGAGTCGCTATACTTTCCTCTTCATATAACCAAGTTCTTTGATCCTGTAATATGCACATATTCTTCCAAAAAGTGAAAGTGCATAATGAGAACACTCGTTTTGTGGATCAGGACTTAATTTTCATCATTAGACTTTGACCTACAAAAAGAGAGGGATCGGCTCAAACAATATAAAATAACAAAGAGTACATAAGAAAACAATGACAAAGAGGACAAGCAGGGGTGTAAAAGAACCACACAGAGTGAGACAAAGTTTCAAAAAGTGTATGGCGGTGGGAGAAAAAGGCATGAGGTGGATTTATAAGTAGGCAGGTGCCAAACCCTAGCATTCTCCAGAACTAACAGCAGACTTCTAAGAAAAGGTCTGGCACCTGCACAAAAAAAAATATATATATAGTACCATTCGCCCTGTGCATGTCCGCATTTTACAACACCTTAGGTCAATTTCCAATGATGACCCTAGTTACCCAGTTGCCAGACACATAAACTTGTGTCATGGAGGTAATGCCAAAGATCTCTCTTTCTTTGTGATCGACACCGTCCCCAAGAATCTGAGGGGAGGGAACAGACAGTTGACACTTAGGAGGTTAGAATCCAGATACACTATCCTACTGAATTCCTAAACTCCTTACGGAATGAATGCTGATGAGGCGCTGTCTGTACATCTTTAGTTAATGCTGCTTATCCTGCTCCATGACTTGCCTTTTCCATTAGGCCCATGTTTCATTTCACTTCTTTTAGTATTTAAATTCTATTTAGTTGTTTAGTCACATTGTGTAATATTATTTTGGCTGAGTAATACCTTCTTTTCCCATAGTAGTCCGTTCTGCACGATTCGGGATCAACTCACGACCTGCTCACTTGGGCCGCACCACTTAGTCTGACATGACATTTAGGTCCTATCTTCAGCCATTATTAGATGGAGTTTGATGCACAGAATGTACATACTTTCAGTTTTTGCACATATGTAGTGATCCAGAATTTATAATTGTCTCTGTTATGCTATGCCTTTGAACATACAACTTTGAGAATCTGGCCAATCTACTTACAGTAAGTAGATGCTAGTGGCTAATTTGGACACACGTAAATAGTTTAGGTTTAGGAAGATCGACTTACAAATAGTCTTTCTTCTGTACATTACTCATAGAGCCTTGATACCATCCTCGTCGCCAAATGTAATAATTAAAAGATTTAGCCGGAGATGATGATTAAGTAGGTTTATTAGATCTTTAGTACAGGATTACAGAAGAATCAGGTCTTAAGTGTAGAAATATAGAAAGCCCCACCAGGAGCAGCTCCCTTGCTGCTCAGCCCAATCTCACAACTGACATCCATCCATCAGGCATCCTCCACATTCTATCATTACATCATTATATCATTTCTAAGATACATAGCACCTAAACCCAGATACCACAAGCCTAGGTCTGTCTTCATTATATTTCAAAATATTTATTGTTTAGACACATTATTTCTGTGCCGAAATAGATCTTCTCTATAACAGTTTTATTATTTGTATGCACTGTTTTTTCCACTGGTTTATGTAACTTCTATGTTCATTGTGATGCACGGTTGCTGTGACAACCAACTTATTGAATTTCCTACATAGTGATGGATTTTAATGGCGCCCGCTGTAGTGAGTAAGGCGGCTTGTCGTCGAAACACGTCTTGGCTATCTATTGGATTAAAATGTCTGTGTTACATTCCCACGGAGTCAGCGCCTGTCATTTCTTGTTGCCAGGACTGGTAATATATATATTTATATATCCAACAGTTTAGTTGCGTTTGAACCCGCACCACGTGCAATGGCGGGCCGTGGCAGGGTCGCAAGCTTTTGACAACACCTTACGACCATACGGTCCTGGGGTGGTCAGCAATTATTTTATATATATATATTTCTTTTTTAAATAATTACTGACCATCACTGGACGTGATGGTCATAAGGTCCCGTCGAAAGGAAGGTTGAGCAGGAACAGGTTTTGGGGCTCACCTTAACATTAGCTTATCCCATTTTAGAAAAAATAAATAGATTCCTGCTACTAAATGTCAAATTGCACAGATAACTATTAGAACCACACAGACCAGATCTAAAAGATCAATTTCTTAATCTTCAGCCTTTGAATTCAGGCACTGATATGGTGAGCAAGTGAATTTATCATCAGGTACACCAGTGGCTTAATTAAAAAGAATTGTAAATCTGAACCCATATGTTTACTCCCTCGCTTGCGTTCAAATTTGCAAAGTTTTAAATTCACAACGATTTCCAAAAGTGCTCTTGGCTACTAGCAACATTTGCAGATTCCTATGAGAATTGCTAGAAAGATTTGGTGACTGTTAAATTACATGCATGTGAGTGAATGTTGTACGGGTGCCTGTACATAGTTTAAAATGTTGCATGCAAAAATGTGTTCACTTTGGTGCTAATACATTTTTTTTCACTATTAAGCCTCAGTATACCTTCATCACTTCTGGGTGTTGTATTCTGGCTGTTCCAAAACTGAAATCAATTTCCAGAGTAATAGGAGTGAATCTCATATTATTTCCAAGATTGGAATAGGTTGTGGAGAGTTTGTGAATACCTACAAAGTTACAGGTCTGTGAGCGTGTGCAAAGTTTTCCACTCAAGTATCAGTAGGCTATAAAGAATTGAAAACTCAGTGGCATGAATACTTCTTAATGTAAATGTACGAACCAATACCTTCAATTACCCTCTCCGCCACCATGCATATAATTACACAATTCCAGCGTAGTATTTTACAGCAGTAAATCCCTTTTGAAGTGCAGACTCAAGTTTTCTGAGATTCTAAAGAAGATTTGCAGCCATAAATCAATCAATACTAATTTATAAGTACAAAATGACTATATGATTTGTGCCTCAATTTTCCCATTTTGGCCTGTCCCGTTAAAAATCATTACAATCCAATACTGTGTTCACGGTGGTTCAGTAGATGTAAACTAAGTTTGCTACTCCAAGGATCTGAGACCCTTGTAATTCCCAATAAAGACAGTATCAAGACTTATCAGCCCAAGCGGGATTCCAAGACGTGTGTAAATTCAGTACCGACAGGGTTTTCAGATATTTTGTCTAGATATAACCATCATAATTTCCAATGAATTAGAAAAAATTTGAAATAGTGTGGTAGTCCAATATCTGGGAGTTATCGAAGCCCATATTATCTGTACTTCCAGTTGCGGGGTTACCAATGTGTTTTCCTGTACAAGTTAGGCTGAGGGCTCAGGAGCGCATTAAGGGCATCCTTTCTACGCGCAGTCATCAGAGGTGGAAACCAACAGCAGTTGGTTCCATAGTTACCACTATACATGGTGCAGTAGTACTGCTTTTTCCCGTCTCGTATCAATTTTGGCATGTTATACCTGGCATTATATGTGTGGGAAAAATATATTCAAAACATTCTGTATTACTGCATTATACACCTTTCCAATGTGCGCATACTGAATGATGCGATATTACCGCGCCCAGTAAATGCCACACGCAACAATACTGGAAATACAGAATTTTGCAATGAGCTCTTGTGCTGTTATAAGGAAGACTTGTGCACCGGTCTCCATCTCCATTTGTGCATAAGGCGACACCTGCTTCCCTGCATACATGTATATTAAATCACTGCTAATGGAGCAAAGCGCGAGCGCCTGGCCACCGAGAGCAGCTGAAGTGGCTAGTGTGTGGGGGTAATCTAAGGCACGTGTAGCACACAGGCCTAGCCGCCTCTGTGGGCGGGCAGGTGGTCCTAAGTGCAGGTTTCAATGACTTGACTGCATAATTGCAGGTGAGCTTGTTGTCAATATGTGTCAATAAAAGGGTGTCCCCGGGGTGCTGTATGTGAACCGCGGCCCTGTAATGGCAGGCTCCTTGCCCAGTCGTTTATTCAAAGCCGGGTATCAGCTTGCGACCTATCTAACCTCACAGGACTCTCTGTTCTCTTATAGTGAGGGGATGAGAGACAGGCCCTTTTGGGACATCTCGCACCGACCTCTCGAAGTAGCGTAGTCATTTCCATAGAAAAAAGACAGTTAGAGCATGCACTTGACTGTTTAAAAAAAAATGTATTGCTATATTTCGCCTGCTTCTAGCGTGTCCCATGTGCTTTTCTTATTTTTTAAAATCTTTTTTTAATACTACATGTCATAAAAACACATGATTCGTGAATTGTATTATAATTCTTACATTACATGGGAGCCGGCAACCACTGCAAGAAAGCCTGTCTCTGATTTCCATATTACAGGTGACGTGTGACGTCTCTAGTCACCTGTGATAACAGATAAGTAGGTGCTCCGCTGTAATTTATTACAGTTGACTTCTAAGGTCTGGTGCCAGAGCTGGCAGCCAGGATGAAAGGCTGGTGGTGACAATTTATGGTACTCATTATGCCCACCTTTGAATGACGAAAGGCTCAGAATGCCTTAAATAGGCCCTAAATACTGTGCACTGTTTACGGGCCCGATTCACAGAAGTAATCTGAGACAAAATCCTAAACTTACTGCTTTTGGTATTCACAGAACGCATTTAGTAGTAGTGAAGTTAGGATTTTGTCTTAAGTCTGTCCTAAGTCTGTCTTAAATCTGTCTTAAGTCTGTCTTAAGTCAAACTTAAGGCAAAATCCTAACTTTACTTCTACTAAATGCCTTCTGTGAATACCAAAAGTAGTACGTTTAGGATTTTGTCTCCGATTCGTTCTATGAATCGGCCCCTACGTGAGGCATATCAGCCCCTATACTATTAGTTTGAGATCCATCAGCCCTTACACTCTCTGTTAGCAGAGTGTCGGCCCCATTATACCTATACACACTCTACCTAAGTAATAATAGCCTCTACACCACTGAGTGGGGGCCATCAGTCTGGTACACCACCTATTTTGGCAGTGTCTGCCCACACGTTCTAAGGAAACTCCTGAAAACTGAATAGCTTCCTATACAAATAGGAATGACTTTCCTGGGCTGGAATAAAAATGTATCATCCATAGGCATGTAACTATTTGATCAGATGCATAGATGTTGGATGCCCCGAGGCAGGGTGGGGCGGCTCAAGAGCAAGAATAGTTAACAAAAAATGGTCTACCACCCACCAAGAACTAATGATGCCACCTACCATTGATGTATAGAGAGATCACATTCTCAGGTCGTATTTATCCACAAAACAAGACTAAACGGTCATTGCAGTCACATGACTCCAAATACTGTACACAGCAATTAATAGAGAAAACTAGACACTTGATAAGTGAACCAGCAGATTCACTAGGGTCATGGCTGGCCACCTAGCTGGCTGGGCCAGAATCAGCTAATTGACTTAGAGCCCCTACCATTATTTACAGGGAACACTGTTGGATTTTCTCACTGGACAAACTCACCCCCCTCCCCCCAGTGCCAAGGAAGCCTGGGCCAACTTTTAAGCTGAACTCCTAATAAATCCTTGCCAGGCCATAAAGAGCATTCCTCTGGCACCATTTGGGAGAGGTGTCTCAGCAACCCAGTCATAGTTGGGTCTCCTGGAAAAAGCACCCCCCTCACTTCCTCAGGGCTGTGCTATGGAGCACCCATGAGGGAATAGGGGCAGTCACTGTAGCACACGCCTCCAACTGACCACCCAACAATCACTGACATATCATTGCCCTTGCTTGGAGTGAAATTTACGTCGATCCAGAATTTGCTTGATTTTTTAATATCGGGTGCAATGTGTCTACCTGCATTATGGCTAACCATGAGTCTACTACAACACAGACCCAGATGGTTAACCGACCATCTTTGCCACCCCTCGGCCTTGCGCATGGTCTTACTTTCAAACTGCAGAAAATGGTGCATTGTAAAGGCTTCCCTAACCATGTCTCTGGCTCTTGACAACATTTTTGAAGATGCCAACAGCAGCTGCATCCCACCCACATCCCTGTGGGGCCAACACATATGCACCAGAACCTGCCGTGATGGATGTCCCTTTGTTTGTTCCTTCTCCATATCGATGTACTTCAGATTGTACAGTATTCTACCCCCTAATGCATACTACAGTAACTGAAGCGTTACATGTAGCACTTTAGCAGAGAAAGGAATATTTCTCGACTATATTTATATTGATTGTGTTTGTCTCTGGTCTTTAACGAGTGTTAAGCACTCTGATACCCGCGAGGGTCTTGTTTGCGCTATATAAAACCTTCAAATAAATAAATAAATACATTTAAAAATGTGTCAAATAAATAATTGTAGGAGGGTGGAATCTGACTAATGGTTGCCCCCAACTTTTTGCCTGGTATTTGAGTGGTTTTTGACTAGTCTGGCTGGGATCCTGCTATCCAGGACCCCAGCCTATCTGCTTTCTCCCTAAAACTGATGTGAGTACTCTAGGTACAAACCTAATTGGATGCTGGGCATGCCCTACCAGTCCCTTGTAGATGGTACCCTAGGTACCCAGGGCATGGGTCCCTCAGTAGGCCTACCAGGGCTGCAGCACTTATTGTGCCACCCTGGGACAGCCATACAAACTGACACCACCAGACCACTACTGTAGTCTGAGTAAGGTGGTGCTAGCACCCCTTACAGGGATATAGGTACCCTATATCCCACCCCATTACAACACATGTACTCTCATAGGTCACCCCTATAGCAGGCCTTGCTAATCCTGCAGGGTGCTGAGGTATGTGTGAGGGGGGACCCCTACATGAGTAGGGCCTCTCTGCAACCTTCGTAAAATCGTTACTGGGTTGTTTGTAGTATAGCCATACCATATACTCTTAACCGCATTATAAGTAAATCGCGATACCGCGATAACATGAGAATGGCTACACAGAACCATATCGTGTTTGGTGTCAAACATGTAGGAATCATACCCCCAGTCCAGCCATGGGCATGAGGGTACGATTCCCCCTTGCTAGAAGGGCGATATGGGAAAAGCGGTAGAATTTAGACACCAATTTAAAAGTGCACAAGTTTCACAAAATGGCTACTGCCCGCCACCTACACGACCCTGGCTGGCTGTTGCTGGGGAAAACACCAGCCTCGCCAGCTGGACAATAGGGCTCCTGTGGCAGGGAGATGTTAGCATCTCCCCAGACAGGATAATGTGGATTGGAACAGGGTGGGTGCTCCAAATGTCCTTTCAGAGTTGCACTTAGGCAGCTGCAGAGACCTAATTCTGCATACACCGCTTGGAACCGGTTCAGGGGCATCCTGCCCTTCGCCCAGGCGGGAAACACACAAAGGGGAGAGGGTGTAGCCACCCTTTCCCGCCTCACCACTCATTGGTGGACACTACTCTGGACACTCCCCTAATCTTGGGGATAAAGGTGAATAACGTGGCCCCAGAGCCTCAGATTAATCCAGGACTTCACAGAACTGACCTTCGACGAGCTGCTGCCCAGCTGACTGAAGAAATCTCCCTTGGGATAAAGGAGTTAACCCCCTGCTTGGCAGGCACCTGAAACACTGCAAGTGACCCGGTTGGAACTTCGCTGCTCCGACGGACTTCAATGACTTCCAGCACCCTTGAGGTGGGTTTCCAGCGCATCCCAGAGGCCAGTGAGTGTGCTCAATGAGTTTGGGCACCGTGGACCGCGTGGGTGCCGAGATCCCCAATACCCCAGGACACCGGCCACCTCTTGCATAGCACACGACCCTGACCAGTGGGGAAGTTGTGCTTTGGCACGTTTATGAGCCAACCACTCTACAGCAATTGTGCCAAAGACCAGCGCCCTAGCCCCCTCCGGTGGGCCGTGGGTGCCCTTTTACGCACGCCAAATTGCTGCCTCCTGCGGTCCCTTGTCTCTCAACTTGTGGGCCCTAGCGGAGGTCTATCTCAACAAACAAGAGTTTCTCTGGTTGCTCCAGGCCTGCTCTACAGTCTCTCCAAAGGAGACCTCTCCCAAACCTCGTGGGTCTGCACTGTAGCTGATTTGTTTATTATTCGTGGGTTGCGGTTGCCAAGGCTTAGTGGATCCAATCCGGACACTAACACCGCAGCAACCCTCATCCAACGTGGGACAGTTGCCCTCCGGAAGCTGGCCTTCCTTGAAGCCTCCCGGAGCCCGTGGCTGCAGATCCAAGCAACAGCACCTCTCACCTGAAGCACCCGACATCGAAGGGCTCTTGGCTTTAAGCCTCCTGGTCACTGTGCCATGACCCAGACTCTGCCCCCTCTGCTTTCAGGTTCTTCTCTACATTCTTCACATCTTTGATCTTCACGACATCATCGACGCTATTGGCTAGCAGAACTTTTGACTATTTTCCTATAGAAAATCAACCCGCGATCCGACACCAGAATCGACCTATGCACCCGGCTTCCCTGGGGCAGGTAACAGTGGTACTACGGTACTCTCGAGGTGGTGGGCTCTTCAAAAGCTTAACTCCAAAGTTTTAACTTTGTACTACTGCTAGAAGTATTTTTAATCTGTTTATTTCAAACCGCAACATTTTCCATAGGCTAACATTGAGATCCCGATAGCAGCTCTTTCCACTGCACGCGTCTCCCGTGGGTCCCCTTCATCATAACTGTGGGTGGATTCTGAAGGGGCAAGCGATCCTGAATGCCCTAGGCATTGCCTGTAGAACTGTCGTGGTTCTTATACCACTATTTTAGTATATGGTTTTGTCCCCCCCTGGGGCCCATTGATTTCTGTGCTATTTATTGTGTTTATAAATGCTTGTTTGAAGTGTAACTTTGCCACTAGTCACATAAAGCGACTGTGGGATTCTGTCTAGAATAAATACATATATTTTATATATATACCTGTGTGGGCTACTCTTTCATTTGGTTATTCAAGAGGTTATTATGGTAAAACAATAAGCTTAACACTCCTTCAAGACTTAGCCTGAAGGCTGCTCTCCACAGCTACTACTAGGATAGCTTTCTTAAAAGGTTGTCTTTACCTATCATCAATAAGAGTCGAATTGGACTGGTGCAAGGTGGCCACTATAACTAGTGACCAGCATATGCCAGGCCAACTTCTCACAATAATGATCCCAGTACACTACCTAGGAGAGGCCATTCAGACCTACGGCCATCTAAGTTATCCTAATTGGTAATGGACACTAGTTCACAATGTGAGGACCATCAATCCCACGCACAATCTACGCATGGAATGTCAAACCCTTCAGTAACATTAGGTCAGTCTACCACAAATATCTTTTTCCCACACAGTTTAAGAATTTGGTGAATATCCTGCGCATTTTCCACACATTTATTTATTTATTTGAAGGATTTATACAGCGCAAACAAGACCCTCGCAAGTATCAGATCGCTTTACACTTGTTAAAGACCAGAGACATGTACAATCAATATAAATATAGTCGGGAACGCAACATTATATGACGGAATCTCAGAGAGGGTGGGATCGTCTTCATGATAGGACAGAAAAAAATAACCGTAAAATAACCAGCGAGCCGTATCAAGAGAGAAGACGAGGGTCGGGGTAGGCTCAGCGAGAAGAGTTACAAGGAACTAGGGCAGAAATGTGAGCCTAAGTAGTAATTTATCTTTCTTCTTCAAGGATGCCGTTGAGGGATTCAGTCAGTTTTTTTTTGGGGGGGGGGGGGTCCAAATTCTCGTGGCGGTGCCAGAGAAGGCTCTATTTCAAGTTTTCTTTTTTGAAATTCACTGAGGTTTCAGCAGTAAAGTGCAGAATCTGTTAGAGGATCTGGAGACCCCAGAGAGTGCAAGCTTCTGAGCCAGGTAACTTGGGGTGTTAAAGTGTAGGGCTTACTGGGTCATGCATGCAATTTTCAGCTGAATTCTTGCTTCGTAGGGGAGCCAGTTGAGGGATTTCAAATCAGGGGTGATATAGTTGTTTAATTTCGAGCCAGTGATGAGCCTTGCCACAGACAGAGTTGGGGGAGGCTCTTAAGAGAGCAGTTGTGGATTTAGGCAAGACGCCTAGGGTAGCGTTTCCGTAGACCAGCTTGGGAATCACTAGGGTTTGGATGGCAGAGTTGAAGTCTTTGAGGGGTAGGATGGGGTTTAGTTTTCTTAAGATGTTCATTTGGAGGTTAGTTCCTTTGGTGGCAGCACTAATGTGGTTCTGCGTGCTCCGGTTCTAGTCGAAAGTCTTGATAAATGAGCCTTCAATAGGCCAATGAAACATGCGTGTGAGAACAGATATCAAGCCATCATGATGACCATGGAGCTGGGGCTGGTAAAAGGACGTAGCCGTGGTGAGATAGAACGAGGAGTCTGAAATATTAAACATTTGATTAACTTGCTTTTTAGGTAATCAGAAGTTTTGAAAATACAAACCGAGAACAGTATGTCGTTTCTCTCATTATATTCTAAGTTAATTGGAGAAATATTGTTAATTGATGACTTGGTGTAAGAACTGCTTGTGGGCTGAAAGTTAGAACTGTGGGGCTCAAAAATGCTGAACAATGGGCATCCTGCAGTGTCTCTGAATGGTATCCTTGCAATTGGGACAAGAGGAAGTGTCTCCCTCCCCAAGGCCTCCCGACATCATCCTTGAGAGGCCCCGGGAGGTGGCCACAACCATGGACCCTAATTGCAAGGAGACACCTTCCTTACAGTTAGATAAGCAGGGAGACAAGAGGACACACCACCGTGTGGGGTCTCATGCTGGTGGGCTGAGTCCGAGGCCCTGGGCAGCTGCCCATACTGCTCATGCCTAGCGCCGGCCCTGCTAAAAGGAATGCACAATCAGCAAAACCACTTTTTTTCCCCTGGAGGTTCTAATAATCCTTCATAGGTGCTGATTGATTGATTAAATGATACATTTAATAATTGTATACAATTATTTCACGCAGACTACGATGCAGTTTTGTGAACGTTTTGGAAAAGAGTCAAAGAGGACGAGCACCTTTAGTGATTTAGTAAAGAATTACAGAAAGATGGACTCAAAACAGAGAGAGTGCGTCAACCTTTGGAATTAAATTTAAAGCGAGGATACAGTCAAGTTTCTTGTGTAGGCTTTTGATGTCCAAGGTGGGCAATGCAAGCAAATTCTATCCACCGACTAAGTACGGGGTAAATTGTTAGTGCATTTGAGCAAAAGGAACCCAGTGGCGTAACATTAGCCCCCGCACCCGAGCTCCAGGCGGCCCACTCTGGCACTGTGCATGGGTGGCGGGTCCCTGGCCTGAGAGCTCCTGACTGGGTCCGGGGGCGGTGGGGGCCCCCTCCATGTACTTTGCAGGGGGGCCCTCAAGTTTCATTATGCCAATGAAGGAACACTGTTTTAAAAATAATTATATCTCTGACAGGGAACTAGTGAAGAGAACTTCTATTCCACATGATATGATCTCTTCCACCCAATCCTGAAACTAAAATGGAATGAAGCATTTCCATGTATTTACCGCATCAAAAAGGACCAGAGTTTCTTTACAAGGTATATAACCAGGATGAGCTGTCTTTATCCTAGGCTCCAACCCTCTGCCCCGTTAGGAGTCATAGAAAGTGACCACCCTCAAAGCACACCCTGAAATACTAAACACCCCTATGGTCTCTGTTATTTATTTATTTATTTATTTATTTATTGAGTTTTATATAGCACTGGCTAGACCCGGAGGTATCAGAGCGCGTTATAAGAGGAAGAAACATTGTTTCAGAACATGGTTACAAAGTTACATCAGTTACTGGAGCGTAATTACAGGAATTACAGGAGTACAAAAGCATAGCATAAACATGAGGTAAAAAATAGGCAAAGGGAGAGAAGATTAGGGGACAGAGGGAAGTAGATGGAGAATAATGGAGGGAAGGAGGGAGAGGGTGTAGGAGGCACAACGGGGAGAGAAGGAAAAACAGTGTCCGACGTCCGGCTGGGTAGGTGACGGCCGAGGGGTGAACCAGAGCCAAACTCCTCCATAGCTGCATAGGACAGCTCCACCGGTCATCGGCCAAAGGTTGCTCGGGCACCGCAGTACATACAGAAAGGTTATAGTTTCCGCCTAGGGGGACAAAGTCCAAAAGGTCCATTGAGCGTCATTGATCCAGGTAGGGATGATGGCTATCAGTGGCGACGAAAACTAGGACAACCTACAATATTGATTACTGTTAAATAACTGGTCTATTTACTCATCACATGTCTACCTTGACCCAATCTTTACATCATGGGATGCACCAAAGAGGAGAAAACCCAAGCACACAAGGAAGCTGAGGAAGAACAGAAGAATCTATTTTCCAATGCTACATTTTCCCCACAAAGTCTTTACCACTACACCTCACCTCGTAAATCTATATTGCAGGTAAAGGTGGTCAAAAGCGGAAATAGGGCTCCAGGTGCAAAAACATGCAAAGGGGTGCATATATTTAAAAAACAGGCATGAAAAAGGTAAAGGGCAGCATCATGAAGCCAAACATGGTTTCCTTTCGGGGATGAGACCCGCCTACATGACAGCACAGCCCGCCCCTAGCTCTACATATGTTCACACCTTCTATTATCTTGCTGTTGAATAAGAGATGTTTCATGTTAACAACATCAGTGGTACTTTATTTATTTAACTCGAAAGGACAAAATCAGTGCTTAATTTGAGCCGTGATTTCCGGTGCTAGGCACCGGCACTTTATTGTCAACACAGGGGGCTATGACAGTCTGCCACATGGAGGCGCTGTTTGTCTAATTTGTTGAGGAGCAGAACAGTTATTTTAAACTTAAATATTCATTCAAGTGACTAATACCTGCCACCGAAAGCTATAAGACTAGCTTGAGTGGCATGTATGAGTCATTTTTAATGTATATTTAAAATATACATTGTCACAGTTGCTGGTTATTTGTGATTGTTACTGACATTGGCAGCTAATGGGGGGCAATGGATGGTGCAAGCTGCAGTGGCCTCCTGACAAGGGCCCTGGCACTTATTTTTTTGAAAATTAAGCACTGGATGAAAGTAGACTTGCCAGAATTCAACCCTGTGACCCTGAGGTCAACACACATCCTACCATTAGTCAACTGAACCACCATAATGGGCCAAGAGAGGAAATCAAAGAAAATTGATTTTATTCCACAGTATTTTGCAGAATATACACTGAGCAACGTGTTGAGAATAACAATGGAGTGGGTTCACATCGGATTACATTCTAGTTGCTATGACAACTTAAAATATCACCAAAGATGTGTAAGTCTTTAAAGTTGCTTTGTATAAGGTATTAACATTAGATTATGAATTCATTAAAGCTTTGACACTGGCAAAGTGTTCCAATTTGTATTCATTTGTAGGGGTAGACAGGAATCACTCAATCTATGTCTGCATTTTCTGTTCCCAGGTGCCAGCTTGTTTTTCTGCCAAGCATCAAAGACAGGGCGGGCTTAACAGTTGGTTCTGGTGCCTTATTTTTCAGCATAGCTGGCGCATCCACACTGCCCCCGCTTTTCACCAGAATTTAGCACAATTTCTTGTAAAAAATAAATGCGGCCCCTCTTATTATTACATAAGTTGACCGTGCGGATCTCAGGACTTATCAAACCACATGCCAAGCCCTATTGAGACAGTTATATGTTGCCATATTTTCAAACAAAATCCTGGTTGATGGGCTTCTGTGAGCTACCTTTTAGAGCAGGGAATGAATACCATTTATAACTTATTTTTATGTTTTGCGTACAGACAGCTTGTCTGCTGTGTTTGTAGGTCACGCCTACAGAAAATGTTTAGCTTCATGTTGTCAAGGACTTATTGTGGAAAATATCTTGCCTGCAGACAGATTTTAGCTGTATGTCGTTGAAGACCTAATGTGGATGATACCAATAGGTACTGTGGGCTTTGTGTCAGCCCACTGCTCACCATCGGTGCTTTCTTGTCAATCTTATCTGCTTGCTTCGTGCTCAATGGCTTTCCATCTCTTCTTGTATTTATGCCTCCTCTGGAGCATAGCTTCTTTAACATCCATTTGATTTGATGACTCATCCTTCCACTGCTTGCATTCAAGAAACTTTTTGTTTTAACAATTAACCCCTTGCATGCTTATGACGAGCCCAGCTCGTCATGAGGCACAGTGGAGCTGTGCTCATGACGAGCTGGGCTCGTCATAACGACTGCGTTCCGCCCATACGCGATTGATTCCCCACCTGTGCGGGAGAATCAATCAGTGGGCGGCGTCATGACGAACCCAGCTCGTCATGAGCACAGCTCCACTGTGCCTCATGACGAGCTGGGCTCGTCACGAGCACTGCGGCGCCGCGCACCCCCCACCCCCCTGCGCCGTGGGGGAATTACCCCCGTGGCGAAGGGGTTAATACAGCACTCCATGAGAGTGCAAGTTTTTGCTGTCACCTTCCTATGCGGCTTCATCCCTCATATTGTTGCCCACTGCGTTTTCAATGTTGTCCCTTCCACCCGCACGAATCCCATCCACTGCTTTCCCCACCTCTCCACAAATGGCTTTTTTTATTGTATTTTTGTAATTCCCAGTCCCAACCTGCGCTTCTGCATTGTTCCCCTACCCAGCGCCTGTCTGTCTCCACGCCCTTCAAGCCCAGAGTTGCCTTTCTCCTCACCCACTGCTCCTTTGCTACGCTACCTCTCAAATGTGCATTCTTCTTTGGAGTGCTTATCTGCTTCTGTACTGCTCTATTTTTTTCTTCAATGCACTTTTGTGCATATTTTTTAACTTACTGCTCCTAGATTGGTATATGCCACCTAGGACAGTATATCAAAAGTTAAAAAAGAACAGCAAGGCTGCCTCATGCTTGCGTGCGTAAGCCAGGTGACGCATTCACACATTTATGTCTTCACGCTGCAGTTGCTTGTTTTTGCACATGCTGGTCTGCATCAGCAAACAAGCATTGCTTTTTCACCAGTGTGAAAGAGCACTGGCAAAAAGCATCAGCAAAGCCAAAAATTCAGATAACGCCATTGAAGGCAAGATGTATTGGCTTTGCCAGTGGTTGTTTATAATCAGCTTTGTCCTCACTTTTGCAGTTGGACTGCATGATAAATTACAGGAGTAACTATTACCCGAATTACTGGTACTCAATGTACTGACATCGGATGGATGGAAAGTGGAGTTAAGGCAGCTGGTACTTTGGACTCTTGAGTGGCAGATGAAAGAAATCATCAGTGGTGGCATGGCAGCCTTTCTTGCAACATTTATCTATTATTTATTATTCTTCAAAAGTGCCATAAGAGTAAGAAAGATCAACAGTTGGGTCTGCGCATAGCCGCGCAGATTATGCAAAACAAGAGGAAGAGCATTAGTTAACCACCTCAATAAATCCGACTGTCGAGTCTTGGGAAGAATTAATAACAGGCCAATGGAACTATTTAAGGGCTTTAATATCCCTGAGGTCGCGCATGGAGGGTGGCGGCAGGAGCACATTGATAACAAAAGACAAGAAAGGTACTGTGGGACGTAGAACAACTTGGGCGGGGACGAGCAGGGGAAGGGGAATCCGATAAGGACCAGTAGCAGCACCACTTAGCAAGCACTATAGCAGAGTACGGGGTAGGAAGTGGGGGCGGGGGTGTCAGAAGACAGAGAAGCACGGGGAGCCATTGCAAGGGCAGCTTTTGGTATTGTAGCATGGGGTCAGTCAGCAGCCATCTCCATTCCGCGGCACCTGGATCTGTTCTGACTCCCTAATATTTAGAGGTGCGGTGTTCACCGGTGGTTTCCTTAGGCTGTCCCCCAAGTCCCGCCAGTGGTGGCCAGACCAGTTCACCCTTGGTGTTGGTCTCTCCCAGCTGCGGCCTGCTGCTAAGTCATGCCTTGCTTTATGGCTTTTGGCGTGGAGACTCATAACTTCTAGCTTGATGAGTCGTCTAATTCCCAGGGCAGCCACGGTTTTCACCATCACCCAAGCCTAGAGGGCATCCCAAAAATGGTCTCCCATTCCTATCATGTTCACCTCATCGCAGCACACAGCAAGCTCCTGATTACCTCGTGCACATTTACCCTTCCTCCACATGTACCGGGCTCCTACCTGCTTGTCCTCAACTCTCCTTAAAATCCCCTTTTATCCACTCACGATCACAAAAGATCTACAAACTTTGAAAAATTCACCTAATGAGGAGGGGAAGGCTTAATGCCCAGAACTACCTGAGACCTTCGGGCCCTCCATCCCAACCAATATCTTCCCCACCAGTCCAAAAAATCATAAGCTTGCTGAGGCTACCACCGATATCCTGAGTTTTTTAAAACCCATAATTGACATTGGCTGCTTAGAGCCTCCAAAGACCAGAAGGAAAGTAAATCCGTTGAGGGGTTTCCAGCTCGCCTTACTTCCACCATGTGATAGTGGCTCTTCATTGGGTGACCTTGTGAAGGGAGTCAATATGATGTGGTACAAGGGGAACGGTGAGGGTTGGACGGTCTGATGACTGGTGACCACCATCTCCTGGACTGGACACCACCACCCACTCTTGCCACCATTGTCTGCATGGGGTGATCCGAATCATGGTGGACCCACATCGGTGTACAGATGAAGAGAACCAAGAATATTAATGTACAGAAGAAGAAGCAATGCATACGGGAAGTGTGGTCTAGAGCAAATTTCTGAACCATGGAGCTTCGAAACCAGCTTTAGGCTCATTTACGAAACGTGATCAAAAACCAGTGTGATTATGGGACAATCCCTACATATCCATGCAAATAAAAATGTTGTAATATACAATTTGTTATAAAAAAAAACAATTGGTGTTAACCAGGCTTTTCCAACGAGTAGCTCGTGAGCTACTGGTAGCTCTCCTGTGTGCAGTCCAGCGCAGTAAAAGAGAAGCTATTGCTTGGTTGAATCGATATATGAATACCAACATTGAGATTCCATATTTAAGATGAAAATTTAAATATTTTCAAAACTCATAAGCTATTGTTTGGAGAAAAATTTCTCAATTTAAAAAATATAGTTAAAGTTGATATTTGAGTGATAAAGCATGCAGTGTGGGGCAGACTTACTACTAATATCATAACCTTAGTGCCACAGGCATTGCACCTGTGGCTCTCGTGACTTTTTTACATTACTCCTGGCAACCCTGCCTGATGCACCTAGGTGATCACTGCAGATGAATATGACTTGTTACTACGCAAGTCATTACATCGCGTGGCATTACAACGCAGTTGTTACAAAGACTGCGTTGTTACCACGCAATGCCATTACTATACATCGACTTGCGTGCTAACATTGGAAATGTATCATTTACTATTCCAATTCCAGCCTACGCAACAGTAGGGAAGGTGTTGGAATAGTAAACTATACTATTCCTTATGTTAGCGCACCATCTACTGCAAGTCGATGTAATGACTTGCATAGTAATGGCATTGCATGGTAACAACGCGGTCGTTGTAATGACCGCGTTGTAATGGCATCGCGGTGTAATGACCCCGATGTAAAGGTCGTTTCTCCTGCAGATAATTGTGCATAGGATGGCCACTAATGTAATCTTGTCTTTTAGGGTTTCTGTGATAACATTAATATTAGTAGTACAGCATAGTTTTCATTAAACATTAGTAGTTCTTGTTACAGAAAAGGTTGGGGACCCCAGGTATAAAGTACTTCTGGTCAACCCAAGACTGAGTGCTCTCCTCTCAACTGGACCCAGTGAACCATTACATTCCACTGATGATGTTACCTCTTTTTTAATATGCTCTCTTCTTTAATTAATCCATGCTATATCAAAACGTGTACAGTAAAAATAACAAAATTCAAACTAGTTACATGTCGGATTTGGGATGTCATCCTCCACAACATTTCCTTGCAAAGCGTTCCTCGGGGACCTTTAGTGCGATGCCATATTTTCCAACCAGACTGAGCAACAAGGCTGAGTATAAATGGAGTAAACGTTATTCATAACTTTGAATTACTCAATGCAGCAAGTACCCATTCGGTAAGGTAGGCACTGGCCCATCAGTTCACACTTAAAGGATGCTGGCACATGTCCCATCAGTTCACAGCAGATCTTCATGTCACCTGACATCTGTGTCCTGGTCACAAACGGACAACTAGGCATTAATGTGCTTGTCAAATGAGCTTTTAATTGAGATGCAATTGACGTGTGTGTCAGTCTTTGGAAACACCTAAGAGGGAAATTTAGAGAAAAATAAACAGTAGAATTTAAATTTGTGCGCTTTATGGTGTACAGTCATGCTCCCCTGCCCTGAGTGTCTAACTGCGTGTACTTGAAATCCTATGTTCTCATTTTGATCCTATCTTCATACTAGTCTAGTCTAGTGTGTGCAGAGGCCTAGGCCTGACCCTTGACATGAGTGAGGTACTGCACCCATCCTGTGACAGAGAGGGTGTACCAAGCACGCCCTCATTTAACCAACAGTGGGCTACAATCCCTTTAATGTGGTTAGGACATACAGCGGAGGTGGCGCCGTACAGTGTTTTATGAAGCCGCAGGTGTGACCGGACCTTTTATCTGTGTCACTGCAATGGAGGTGAAAATTGTCAGAACTGGAGTTTTTACAATGTAATCAAATAAATCCATAATAATCTATGCATATATACATAGTGGGGCTTTTTGGGCAGCTCTGTTCATCCAACGGTCTGCTTAGCTGTCATTCACATTTTGTTTCTGTCCCCAAGTCAATGCAGAATATGGCAATGGGTCAGCCCACTTCAGATTGTGGCTCCCTTGTACTGTGAGTGACTGCATTTTGCCCAATCATTTGTGCACATCAGCTTCAAGGGTAGAGGTGTGGCACCGCGGCCAGGGTGACTGACTCCGGAATCTGTGGATCACGGTTCGATCCCCGGCGCCGGCGGTAGATTAGCCCAGCACCATGTGACTCTGGGCAATAGCTTGCTTAATCTTCCCGACGGCCCCCAGCGCCTAGAGACCCTTACGGGTGATTGTTCTCGCTTTACAAATGTGGATTATTATTATTTCAAAACAAGGGCTCCAGTGCTTATGGGCCATTATTTTACTTTGCCAATGCTTTTTTTCTTTCCACCTTTTACACTTTTTTATTTTTCAATCATGTTTGTTCAAACTGCGAGCTTGGGTTATACTAATTCGAAGTCAATGGTAGGTTTTCTTTGCACCAATAAAAATATTATTTTAATGTGATGAGCCTTAAAATTAAAAATTATTTCTTTACTAAGTCTTCTGTGATTTAAGCAAATGTAACCATTGAACTAGCTTGTCATACTGGCAGTGCTTGTTTTATCTTCACCTCTTTAGGACAAAGTCGGGCTGCTAGTCAAGATGGATCTCATGCTCAGCTGTTATATGTAAAATATATTTGGTTCGTATAGACTTTCTTGCATTTTTAACCTGAACTTCTTTAGATGATTGAAAATTATTATTTTCATATTTTCAGCAGTTTGGTACTGTTTTGTATTATATAAGTCAACCAAGCAACTGACCGGAGAATTCTAATAAACAAATGTGTGTCTCTAACGGCAAACTCAAATAGAGGAGAATGACGTCAATGCTGAGCCAACACCCGGCCGGGGAGCATTCCTTCTGCGACAAGATGTTTGACCCCTGACCTGTGCTTTTGAGCTTTTATAAGTTGAACTGTGGCCCTCTGTGTGACTTGAAATTCCACACGTCGCTGCCAAGCGATCCCCTGAAAGGAATCCGCCGTCTGTGCGGCCCGTCAACGCCGCCACCAGATGGGTGGCCGGGACATGGTCAGTCTTGTAAAATCATATTTGTGCAGGAAAAGACTGGGGTGCCTCTTGGCGCTTCTGTGCCTGACGTCATACTGACTCAAATCAATGGTTCTCATTTTGCGACCTTTCATTGGGGAACAGAAGAGCAGATCACTCCGTGAAGAAAATGAACAAGCATTGGCATAGCCAATAGGTCTCGCCTTTGGGACCTAATAAGTGTTTAGCTATGCAACAGTTACATAACTAAATACTTATAAGGTCCCAAAAGCGAGACCTATTGGCTATGCAAAGCGGCGAAAGTGAAAGTGATCGCGAACGCGATCACACATCAAAGCGAAAGTGAAAGCAATCGCGGTAAAGTGCGGCGCGCGCGCCCGCGCACATGCACTGTAGCTCTAGGCTGGCTTGGTAGCACTTTTTGGAGCCCTGTCAATAAGTCTCGCCAGACCAGAACATGCGCTGGGTCAGGCGAGACCTAAAAATGAGTCCTACGCATGGAGCTTTGCTGTGGGCGTTCAACCTCAGCAGCTACGCCCTTTGCTTGTAAACTCTTGTATTGAGAAAATACACCTGCAGACCATTCCTTTATGGCATGTAAATCAAATTCCGTTTTTCTCTTCTTCACTCTCCTTTTTCTCTCTCTTGGAACGTAGGTGGGAGCTTGACGTCATCAATGTAAACACTGAAGGGGTCTGTTCTGCCATGACGTCTCCTTGCGATGTATTCGGCAAGCAGGTACTGGCGCTGAAGCAGCATTGATTGCTTCTGCAGACATCAAGAGCAGCATTGATTCTAACGAGTAGTCCTTACTCAACCCATCACCAGCCTTTGGCACTTCTGAACACAAACTACTCACCAAAGGCCAACAACACCGGAAATAGGCATACTCCTGAACGGACGCAATCTTCCTCTTTCAAATTGAGACCGCACAGTCACTTTTGCTCCTTTCTGTACAGCTGACCACTCAGATATGTGCCCTTCAAGGGTGATCAAGACCATTGACCCTCCACTCCTGGAGGCCTCCTCCAGGGGCCCATCAACTTTTTCAGATTTACTATGTCCAACTGCCCTGACAACATGTGCAACCTCATAAAGCAACTCAGACTTTCTCACCTTATCCCTAGGGTAGTGACTGCTAGCATTAGACCCCTGAATCCCACTCAAGCATCTGACACGTAACTCCTCTAAAAGGTAGATTCTCACCTGTAGAAAAATGTCAACCTCCGCACGGCATCAGAGGGCCCCAACACCATGCTGAATGAAGTGACGAAACCTGGATGTGGTCATGGATTCAAACCTCTCCCTCTAACCACAAAGTAACCACAACAGCAAAGCCGCTTTGCCTCTTTGAGAACAGTCCACCGCATCTTCCCTCACTTGGTATTCCCGCACATGGTTCAGAAGACAGTTTCACTTGTAATGTCACTTCTTGACTTTTTGATCAGCCTCAGCAATGAAACCCTTCAATGCTCCGTTTGAAGATAAAGTATCAAGAAATTTGCAGCCAGACAAGTTCTTCACTTACACAGACACAACCACACTGTGCCCGCCGTCCAGGCCCTTCCCTATATACCAGTTGCAAGACCATTCTCTTCCAAGAGATCTATGATCACTCACTGACCAAGTAAAGGGACAGGACAGATCTTCTTACAATGCACACTCAGGATCTACTTCCAAAGAAGGAATATCAGGTAGGGCACACACCGAATCATCACCCCCCCCCCATTCAGCAAACAACCAACTTACATTGTTTGTGTGCCGATCTTCACACCGACACGCAAACTGAGTAGCCACCACCTACCCCTTCACTCAGAAATTGTTTTGGGGCCTCATCCGGGGTATAGAAAACAATGCACTTAACGCGTCTGACTTAGAGTCATTCATAGACCTGGTTGCTTCTTTGCCTTAAGATCTATTTGCTTCTTTTTTATTCTTGGCAATATATGATACTACATAAATACAAGATCGCGAGACATGAGCAATGCATCAAAAGTAATAGGTGACAATGAAATATAAAAATGCAAATTTAATCAGAATATCTAATACAAATCAGCACTGAGACATTTCTTTTAAAACATGTAGTTACTACCCTGCTCCCTAGAGATATCTTCAAAAGTTTACCAACTATTAAGATCAATTCATCAATCAATCAATCAAGGGTTTATAAAGCACGCTACTCACCCGTGAGGGTCTCAAGGCGCGCGGGGGGGGGGTTAGTGCAGCTCCGGCTCAGGCGAAGAGCCAGGTCTTGAGGTTCTGTCTGAAGGTGTGCAGGGAGGGTGAGTGTCTGATGTTGACCGGTAGCTCGTTCCAGGCTTTGGCTGCGACGTAGGAGAAAGCTCTTCCTCCTGCTCGGGTTCTGCGGATGCAGGGGGTCTTTGCGAGGGTGAGGTCGGCGGAGCGGAGGTTCCTCTTGGGTATGTGGAAGGAGACTCTCTCGTTGAGGTACTTGGGTCCGATGTTGTGAAGGGACTTGTAGGCGCGGGTGAGAAGTTTGAAGGTCACTCTCTTCTCAACGGGGAGCCAGTGGAGGTCTCGTAGTTGTTGGGTCATGTGTTCGTGCCGTGGGTTTCCGATCAGCCGGCGATGAGCTTTACTCCATGCACCAGAAGTTTTCCTAAGGCAAGCACGTCATTTTCACAGATACGTAAATATAAGTTACACTTCAGGAGGCGCACTTTGCCTATTGCAAATGCATTCATGTATTTCCTTGCAAGCTGGGCATGATTCAGAATGAGCCTGGCTTTGAATGGGAAGGGCCAGGCCAGGCCAGCACAGCAAGAACCGCATGCCTCTTTTAGGGCTGGTCCTTCATGAAAATGAAATTAGTGGGTAAGGCCCCGCTGTTTTACCATTTTTTGGTTCCCATTGGCCTATGCTGGTGAAGGGGCCATGCCCGTAGATATCAGCTGGCTTCCTTTTCCCACCCCGTGTGGGCCACAAAACAGCCTTCTGAGAGAGAACGACATTTGTACTGCAACTGTATGGGTAATATAATCGTGTACTTCAGTTTCCATGCCATTTGGTGTATATCAGCTGTAATGCATGCATAAGACATGTTTTACTCCTTGTGTACTTCCACGTGGTAGGTCAATGCTCGAATGAGGGAGGCAGTCAGATCTGTAACGGCCATGTACCTGGATCCATATAAATTTGATCATTTTGTGGCTTTTCAAGATGCATCTGTGCATATCAGTTTGTGGACTCAGTATTTGCTTATGCACAACTTTATCTTATGAATTTACACAAAATATTTTTTTCCAGTTCTACCCAAGTGCAGATTGGTGAAAGTAAGCTTTCGGAATCACACACATGTGCACACTGTAATCGAGACGTGACTCAATTCACAAACTGATTTGCAGAAATATATTTTTTATTTAGTTTTGTAGGACTTTTGATGCAGTGCGTCATAATACACTATCCACACATCGACAGCATACGTCAATCAGAATTTTTTGCTACTCTCAAAACTCAATCGGCAACATAAGTGCAGTGGTAATCTGACGTCTGTCAGTGAAATTCTCTGCCACGTATGGACCACGAATATGACCATTTACTCCGCACGCGTTTACAACGCGTGCCATTACCCCGCATTTTTTACTCGGCAGCAACTTTTACAATGCAGGGCTTTACACCGCAAGTCATTACAACGCATTGTCAATTACAATGCAATTTTCTATTCTAACTCCACCGGGGCATTGTAATGACATGCGTTGTAACGCAGTCGGTGTAAAGGATGTTTACCATGCAGAATATTAAGCTGTACAAAACGTACTACCAAGTGTGTATCTGAGTATGTACAAGGGATTGGTCCCAAAAATTTGAAATCGCCTCAAAATGGTTTGGTATCTAAAAAAAATAATGAGCGGCAATAGTAGGGAAATGCCTTTATACTGAGACACCTACATAATCGTAAATCTGGCAGCAGGAAACAAAATTCACAAAAAAAACACCCACTACTACTCCAGTGCAAGCAGGCCTAAAGTAACATCAACCCAACCTTGTAGTATGTCACATCACACCCAAACCAACCACTGGAATGGATATGGACTAACACAAAAAAATCAGTGAATGCAGAAAATAACACTACTATAACAAAGTTAAGAAACATCAATTAAATAAAAGTTAGTCTAATAATAGTGAGCCCACAGACATCGTCACCGCACTACCAACAGATACCAGAACGGCTACTATGCAAATTAAAAAAATGTCACTTCATAAATAAGTGTAATAACACAGCAACTTAAAAAAGTGCATGCCATTAGAATCAACACAGATAACGTGTGATGGACGGTATGAAAATGTAAATGTTACGTCTGCACTCAAGTAGTCACTGTGCCTTCATACCATGCAAAAAGTGATGGATCGAATGCATGATGTACGCTCAGCCACTGGTAATTAGTTAGGGCCCAGTCTATGACTATTTTATACACCAAGCCACCTTAGTTTGGACCCATCCATATGCAAATCAATCTTGACCCTGCTCCAATAGGAACAGTCCAGCCTGAACTGACAGGCCAGGTCCTCGTTGAACCAGAACACAAGCAACTCAAGACGGTTTTGCACTGATTGGTGCTTGTCAGTCAGTGTAGCTTGGTTGCAGTGCCATGCCTAGTCACTACCTATGAAATACGCAGTCTTCCAGTGCTCAATTTTTTATCATCTATATTAGCTCTATTTTTTTTTGCAGAGTTTTATTTAGCACGAACTTGACCCGAATCCAATCGGGTGTCAGAGCGCTTTACATAGCACCAGTTACGTTACATGAGAACGCACATTCATTTTTTGTTAAGCATGGGGAGAGTAAGTGATTTGCCCAGAATCACAGGATGCTCAGCGTCATTACCGAGACTCGAACCCAGTTCCCCAGGTCCGAGGTCGAGCGTCCTAGCCGTTAGGCCAACTCCTCTCCCTATTTGCCAACCTACTCCAAGGCAGCATTGGGTTAAACATGTATACGTATGGAGGCGATAGTCAACCATGAGTCCGCCTGGATGCTGGGCTCTCCACAATCTACATATGGACTTGTTTGGGTAGCTGCAGGTTAAGGCTTAACATAAAAAGCAGGGGTCTTGATAGTCTATCGGAAGCACTATCTTCAGACTGAAACATTTTAGTCCCCTAAGGTGGGTGCTCTTCCCTTCCAAACTAAGTCTGTCAAAGTTTTGAGTGTTAATATTGATTTCAAGTTATCAGTGACGGATCAGGGATCAGGGTGCCTGCTTAATGTACTCCTATGTCATCCATCACAGATGGTCATATATAAGCTTTACAACCTACCGTCTTTAGAGATTTGAGGTGATTCAGAATGTAGCGGCACGATTGGTCCTTTTCATGTGTACACCTAATACTCGGACTGCTTCATTGGCTCCGCAAAAGAGAACACATTCAGGTTAGGGTTTAATGTACAGTACACACCCGATTGTCCAAGCCAGCCGCGGCCCGTGGAGGGCCGCGGCTGGCTTACTTACCTACCACACTGCAGAGAGGAAACACCCATCATTTCTTTGTAATTTCAAAGGCCTTTATCCTTTTGGGTCTTTAGCATGCCCCTTTTTCCTCAAGTGGTAGTACCTTTTACATAAGAAGAGGACAGAGAAATATTTACCAATTTCCAAAAATTGGTTGTTCACAAGGGTGCTCCTTCGAAGATCCAACAGGTTTTTCCAATCTCCTTGGGCAAGTATGTTAAATCAGCCACACAGAACAATCATATGCCTCTGGTCTGCCATTCCAATTAAGTGAGGTTGCACATGGTTTGATGGATTCAATAGATCTCTGCGGGTCAAGTTCAACTTGGAATGTGTACTCTCAACCTGCACTTATTTGTGGTTTGCCCCACAAAATGTATCTGCACCCCTATAGCACTCACTATACTAGTGACTTCCTGCCACATGCCCAGCTTCTATGCTCCACTGAGGAGCGTGAAGGCTGAACATGGCGCTCTTCATAGTAGTGCCCACTAAAGTTGACCACTATAGCCCTCATTACGATTTCAGGGTTAAATTCCGATCCCTTATATTACGAGTTGTGTGATAATTACCATCATACCACCGTTGGTTTCCCAAGATCGAACCTGGCAAAATTTATCAGGGAAAAGGCTTGAAAAGTGAGAAATATATGGAATTCGGTGTGTTGAATACGCTTCTGCATGCTATGCCTCGCTTTCCTGCTCAAAACGTGGAAAGTGAGGTATTTTCCGTACGAGGTAAAGACTACACCTGGGGCTAGTGGTATTTATCTTGTGTGGTAAATACGGAAACCTACTCCGACAATCTTGAAGTAAGGCCCTATGTTTGTCTCCTTCGCAGTGAACTTTCTCTGCTGCTCGAGTAGGATGCTCTGTATCTTCACAGGATCGCAGAATCCCAAACAACGCGTTTTTAAGTACTTTGTTTTTTAAGTATTGTACTCTCCATAGGGGGAAAGCTGTGGAGTTGTTATCAGAAATGCGCTATTTAGATGTGGCAATTGGAATTGCTCGGTTTTATGGTCGGGTAAATAGAATTTTGTGATGAATTATAATGTGAGGGGGTTGTAGGGGAGTAAGATGAGACTTTTTATTGATTTTAATTGTTAACTGTGTTTTAGAATGTTTTATGGACAATTGTCTAAATAAACTCATTTTCTACCAAACGACGTGTGGCACAAGGGGAAGAGGGAAAGGATCCAGGAGCTGCTTCTCCTTATGTTCTTCAAACTATTGTGTGTGCCTTGTTTGTTAATTTGGAGTCAGGTGTGCCTAATTTCCTATCCGCCCACATAATGCCATCTAGATCAAGCGTGCTGGTTACTAAGCAAGTCTGCTGGGTCTATGAACATAGTTTTATTCGTTGTAACCTTTCGCTCTTGTTCTAAAGCAGAATTTCCTATTGAGGAGAGTATTTGTTGCTGCTTTAAGTCCACCCGACTTTTCAGGGCCCTGCCCCTTGAAGAGCTTTTCCTTGTAGCATCACATAATGTACATTATTAGAAGGTTGGCAAGTCGATAAAGGGATTCACAGGCCTCCCTTGCTCCTGCTCAAGTTAGGGTATGATTCTAAACTCCTGAAGGGAATGGACAAAAGGGTGGCCTGTGTGCCTTCTGCATCACCATACATCTATAGTCATGCACAGCGATGGAGTTGGTGTCACGGTTTTATTTCTCTCTTTAAGCATCCATGGCAGTCCACTATATACAGGTGATAGTCTGGAAACCTGCTCACTTATGCAGGAACCCATCTGCCCTCCCTACATGGCTCAGTACTGCATAAACCTGCCCACTTATGTATTAACATATCTCCCCTCCTTACATGGCTCAGTTCTGCATACACACCCAAGAGTTACAGAGCACCTTTGCTGCCCCACTAGACCTTTCCAAATACATAGGTCCCAATTGTGAATCAAAAAAGTTCACTCTGCAATCTACTCATCACGAATTCCCTTTTGTGGGTTTTGCCAGCATACTTTTATGTATACTATGCACAGATTATATCAATACAGAGTATAATGATACAAGAGCTGTATGTGATACAGGTTCACACTCTTTGCAGTTCTATACGCTTGCTGTCAATTGGTCTATATAGTAGGTTCACATACTTCTGCGTGACAGGATGCAAGAGCTGTCTTTAAAAAGCATTGCCAAATCAAATCATTCAGGTTTTTGTTAAACGGTAAAAAATGTATTCTGTTAAATTAGCCTCTGCTTTCTGCCATTTTGTCGACGTGCCCCCATTTTGTGTTGTTGCAACACAAATAGAATTTTGGAAGAAAGACAGCCAGGGCCTATAGAAGGCACTCCGAATTATGAAATGTACATTAAATATGGTATTTCTTCCATACTGTTTAGCACATTGTGGAACAAATATACGAAGGCAGATGCCAGTTTACAGTGGCCACTTAATGGTACCTTTGATTCAAATAAATTGCAATATGTAGAAGAGCAGCTCTTTAAAAAGAAAAGTAGGCAGAGTATGTTTGATGCTGTAGGATTATGGAGAAAACACATTAAACAAAAACAGATTAAAGAAGAAAAGGATAGGAAGAAATCCGAAGGACAGACTGTTGTGCAGAAAATTAAAAAGTTGCAATTAAAAGAACAAGAAGAGGGTATAGAAAGTGATGAGAGAAGATTTAAACTTCAATTACAAAAAGCATATGTGGCTAGGGGAGACATGGCTAATAAGGGTTTAGATGATATGGATTCAGAATTAGAAGAATTGCTTTGTCGATCAGCCCCACCTCCTTATACTTTTCTGCAGTTCTGGACCCCGTGGCCAGGGCACTCCCTGGTTGCCTGAAGGCTGTGGCAGGAACTGCCATTTCAAACAGACAATCAGCAGGACTTGTACTGGACCACAAACTGACGGTGTTTGTCCCCCATTCAGTTGATGTATTATTGAATCTGTCTGACCTTTAATCCAGCTACCTTGTTGCCATTGCCTTCTGAGCAGCCTAGTGATATACATGACTGTATTTTTACCACTGAAGAACAAACGATGGGTCGAGTGGACCTTACTGATATGCCCCTGCCTGATTCTCAGGGTGAATTATATGTAGATGGATCTTGTTTTAAGCTACCCGATGGCACCACGACTGCAGCTTATGCTATCGCTACATTACACACAATTGTGGAGACAGCTCAAATCTCCTATAAGTCCGCACAAGCAGCTGAATTTATTGCGCTCCTGAGAGCTTGCGAGCTAGTCCAGGACTGTCTGTGAATATCTACCCAGATAGCCAATATGCCTTTGGAGTCGCACATAACTTCGGGCATTTGTGGCAGGAAAGGGAGTTCTTAACATCACATGGTTCAAGAATACAGAATGGAGAGTTCGTTCAAAACTCGCTGACTGCATAAACATTACCAAAGCGAGTGGCTATTGTTAAGTGTAGCGCACACCGGAAGTAGTAAATGATGTAGGAAAAGGAAATGCTTTTGCAGACAGCACAGCAAAAGAAACAGCATGTAGCCAACAAGGATAAATATATGTAATGTATTCCTCTGCAGAGAAAATTTATAATGTAAATGAAGAGGTTAGAGATATCCAACAGATGGCAACAAAAGAGGAGATGGAACAATGGGAAAAGACAGGAATATTGGACAGTGAAAACTGTTGGAGGAAAGGGCCAGATGGTGACAGGTGGAAATTGCCAAGTTCCAATGTTTTACCGTTTGTCACTATGGCACATGGTCCAGCACATATCAGCACTAAGAGTATAGCTACACAATTAGAGCAGGTATGGGAACATCCAGACATAAAAAAGACAGCTGAGCATTATGTTAAACATTGTAAGATCTGTTTGCAACATAATCCAGGGAAAGGAGTAGCTACCCCAAAAGGTGGATTTTCCCCACCCAGTGCGCCATTTGAAGTTTTGCAGATGGATTTTGTAGAGTTTGAAAGATGCAACAACCTCAAATATGTTTTAGTAATAGTATCTGCTTTTATAAGAGGGTGGAGGCCTATCCTACAAAAGTTAATACTGCACTCACTACAGCTAAGCTATTACTAAAAGAACATTTTCCCAGATTCGGAATTTGTAAAATTTTGTGGAGTTATAATGGACCTCACTTTATTGGACAGGTTATTAAGCTGATCACTGAGAGTCAAGGTATACGCCAGAAGTTCCATGCTGCCAATCATCCACAAGTCAGCTGGTTTGGTGGAGAGATTCAATGCAACCCTGAAACTTAAGTTGGCCAAGGTGCAAGCTTCTACGGGACTTAAATGGCCTGATGCTTTGTCATTAGCACTCATGTCGACTCGTGCAGTGGCACACAGTAGAACAGGCCTTACTCCCTATGAGGTTGTTTTTGGGAGACCAATGAATGTATGGGGTCCCCCACGTCCCAAGAAAATGAGAGAACTTGAGTACCCTATTTTGCTAGATTATATGAAGGAACTGACAATCTTTCTTTGATTCACCAACAGGTACACGACTCACTACCTGACAATTCTGAAGGTCCTGGGCATTTGTTACAACCTGGTGAATGGGTGCTAATAAAAACCTTTCAGCGCTCAAAGAATCTGGAGCCGCGCTGGAAGGGGCCTGAGCAAGTCCTATTGGCCACACGGACAGCAGTTTGAGTCACTAACAGAAAGAATTGGGTGCATGACACCCATTGCAAAAAAAGTGCCAGCAGAGCTGATGCAGATAAAGGAAACTGAGAACGCAGGAATTGCACACAACATTCTCTGTAACGAGGAGAAGATGGATCATTACTTCGCCACACCTGAGGAACTTCTTTTGGTGGATCCAACAGTAGCTGGGAGAGAGTGGTACAATCTGAGACCCCGTGCTACCAACTGAAGTACGACTTTTAGAAGAAGGGGGTCTGGCGAGTCTGGTCCGGTTAGAGGGTCTACTTGACAGGAGGCTTTGTGTTACAGAAGCGGCCGAACTAGGTTTTGGTGCGGTTTGTGCCCTGAGCATCCTGAATCTGTGAAAAACCCTGACTCTCTGCTGATCATCAGACTTTGTGGCACATCCATCCTGCAGTGTTTGAATGGAGAGAATAAGAGGATTCGTAGTGCAGAAAACTGCTGATACTATCCGTGTGTACATTACTTTGCTCTGTCCTGGAATGGAAAGAGAATCTGAACTTTCCACTAGTTGGCCCAGAAATCCAGTGAAAAGTAAAATAGCTTTTGTTTGCCTAGTGTGAGAAGTTGGCCTGGTATATGCTGTCCTCTAGTTAAAGTGGGCACCTTGCACCAGTCCAAACGACCCTTATTGATGATTAGGTTAAATACAACCTTTAATGAAAGCTATCCCGGTGGTATCAATGGAGAGCAGCCTTCAGGCTAAGTCTCGAAGGAATGTAAAGCAGCTTGGTTTACCAGATTGTAACCTCCTAAAATGACCAAATGAAAGGAGAACCACACAAGGAATATATAAAATATATGTATTTATTAGTAAACACTCTCTACTAACCTCTTGATGAGATTAGAGAACAAGGCACACAATAATAAAGCACTAGACCGACAGTAAATAGCACAATACACAGCAGGCTCCAGGGGAGAGCGAACCATATACTAAGAAAGTGGTATAACAACCCCGACTTGACTAGACACAGTGCCTAGAGCACGTAGAATCACTGGGACCCCAAGGAACCACCCAAGGTAGTGACACAGGGGCCCCACGGAGGACGGGTGCAGTGTGAGAACACAGACGCGAGCTCCGTACAACTCTATGGGAAAGTCGCGGTTGGAATTTTAAAGATTAAGGACACTAAGGAGAGGACTTCAAGCAAACTCTTTGGAACATAGTAGGTTCAAAGGCCAGCACCCTTGACAGTACTGAGGTACCCGTGTTACAAATTTCAGGAGAGCCGGGTGCGTAGGGGTCAAGTGGTGTCGGAAACGCTTGTTGATATGACGTGATGTGAAGAAGTGCTGCTGCCGGGAAGATGATAAGTGTCCGGTATGATCCATGCCTGGATCAGAGCTGAGAAGAACCTGAAAGCAGAGGGGACAGAGTCTAGGTCACTTCACAGTGACCAGGGGCACCATAGACGAATGCCCACCGATGTCAGGTATTTCAGGTGAGAAGAGGTGAAGCTTGACTCTGCAGCCACGGGGACCACGAGATGTCGATGATGACCAAAGTCTGGAGGTGAGCTGTCCCACGAAGGATGTCGAGTGCTGGGGGGTCAATGTCAGGATTGAACACCAACAAGCCTTGGCAACTGCAACCCACGCCGTCAGAGGAAAGATGCTTCGGTGAGGACCAGCAAGGTCCTTGGGACTCTCCAAGCAATGGAGAGTCAGGGCACGTCTGGAGCAACCAGAGAAGGCCACTGAAAGTTAAAGTTGCCTTCACAGGGACCCATAGGTCGACGGACCAGGGATCGCGAAGGGACCTCGAGCTGAATTACAAAATACCAGCCCACGGAACACTCGTGGAATGTAGGCCTGAAATCTTTGGTGGAAACACTGCTGGGGTCAGGACTATAAGTAGCCCAAAGCACAGCCTCAGGGATCGCCAAAAAGCATATGCTGCTGCAAATGGACACGGTGCACAGAGGTACGAGTTGCACGGTCCCCACGAGGGCTGCGGGTCTCAGGATTGCTGAGGGCACTAGTCGACTTCGGGGACACTTGGGAAGCCACCTCCTGTGTTGCAGAAATATTCGGAGTCCTCAGGAGCTTGGGAGATGCAAACCGCTCAGATGCGTTTAAGGTGCCTGCCTTGCAGGGGAGTAACCCTTTTACTCCAAGGGAGATTCTTCAGTCATCCAGCATAGTGTAGATAGTCGAAGTACTTGGTTTCTGTAGCAGAGTTTCGTCCAGGTAAATCTAAAGTCCTGTAGTCAGGGGTTCCTATTATATACCGAAGGAAGGGGTGGGACAAACTCTAGGGACCCACCTATGGGAGGGTCAGGACAGAGGGGTGGCTACACCCATGTCCTATGTCCAGTTTTGCGCCAGAGCAGGAGCAAATGGCTCCTGCAACCGGTTTGAGCTGGACTATGCACAGGGACACAAAATGTGTTCCCATTGCAGACATCAAAGCACTCTCAGAGTGCACCCACCCAGCCCCAATACACTAAAGCCTGTATGGGAGGTGGTCACACCTCCCTGTGACAGGAAACCTAGTGTCCAGCCTTCCCCTGCCGAAGTTTCGTCCAGCAGCAGGAGGGCAGACTCGTCTCTATCACTGGCAGCATCCATTTTGTGATGCCAGGTTCTGTTAAGCTGGAACCGGGTGTAAAGGTGTTGTCATATTTCTCCCTCTAGGAGGGTGGAATCATACCTCCCACACCAGTTACTGGTGTGGAGGTATGATTCCAAGGTGTTTGACACCATACACAACATGTTTCCATGCAGCCGTTTTTAAGTTAGCATTTACCACGAGGTTATAATGCACTTCAGTATATATGATTGGCTGCATCACAAACAACCCCAGAATATAGGTTCCGAAGGCTGCAGAGGGGCTCTGCTCATGCAGGAGCAGCCTCTCACATAAGACCCAGCACCCTGCCTTCAGGATTGATAAGGCCTGCCATAGGGGTGACTGATAGGTTTATATGTGCAGTGATATGGAGTAGATATAGTGAACCTATATCTAAGTAAGGGGTGCACGCACCACCTTACACAGGCTGCTGTAGCAGACCTGTGGTGTCATTTTGAATGGTCTCCCAGGGGTGGCATAATACATGCTGCAGCCCCTGAGAGGCCTCTGGGGTAACTATGCCCTTGGTACATAGTATACCTTATACTAGGGACTGATAAAGGTACCCCAGTATCCAATCTGGGGTGTACCTAAAGTACATGCAATCAATTTAGGGAGAAAGCAGATAGACCGGGGTCCTGATTAGCAGGATCCCAGTCAAACTAAGTCGTAAACCAGCAAAACACCAGGAACAAAGTGGGGGTAACCAAGCAGTCAGATTCCACCTTCCTACACCTAGGACCATCACTCCAGTTCCCTGACTAGTCCCCGTCAGGGTATAATAAAGGACCCGAGTTTTTTTCACGTACTTGACCAGACAACACTGAATCTCCTGACCACGCCACCTCGTTAGAAGGACATATCAAAGCCCTTAGCAGCATAGTTTACTGACTCCCATGATTCCTTTTACATGTTTATTCACGACCCATTCGCATACGGACGAATAGAATAGGAGTTGCAAACCATTAATCTTCCCCCAGAATCTTTACCGTATGTTGTAGTCTTAACGGGGGTACCACTTCTAAGCCAGGGAAAAAAATGAAGGTCATACTGACTTAAAAAATAAGTGCATCCAGTGGCTTAATGTAAACAGACCTCTCCCCTCTCATATTTCTGGGGAAATACTCTTTGTAAGACTGGATTGGGAAGGGACCCAAAACTATTACAGGGAATTGTGTAGTAATACATTTTAGGGATATCGCTGCCGTTGATTACATCTGTGGTATGTCTCCCTCTAGATTAAATACCCAAATCCTCCCCCTCCACCTGTCCTATTTTTATCCTATGCCCCATCTGAGACCAGCTCACTGTGAAAGTGCTAAATATGACGAGGGCCAAAATGGTCGTCCATTTAGAGTGCAACAGGGGCAAACAAGCTGGGAGGACTTTTTTGTTTATACTCCCCCTTTGTCATCCTTTGCGCATAGAAATAGGTTTAGTGTACTGAATCAGGTAGATTGACGCTCACTCGACAAGGAATTAGTCCTCAACAACACTAGTGAAACATCCACCCCTTTAATTGTATTGGAGGGAAATATTAAAACCCTTACCTCAGCAGAAGGTACACTACTCAATTCCTTGAACTGGGTGGGAAGGAGCGAATTGGGGGATGCAAAGCACCTGCGGGGAGTTTCTATTGTAGGGGGGGGAAGTTCCTAGTATAGACAAAACGGAAAGGAAAGTTCAGTCGAGACTCTTACCTGCGACGGTTCTCCCACTATGGCAACAGGGATTCCAAAAGACACTGGTAAGGTAGATGATGGAACTATAAAAATTATTTTGTGGAATGTAGCGGGGTTAAAAAACAAACTACTTATTCCTGACTGGGGCACCTTCATGGCAGCACACGATATCTGCCTGATTCAGGAAACATGGGCTTTAGAGGAGTGCGCTAGCCCAGGTTACGCAACTTTTCACATCTTGGCAGTAACTAGTGGCAGAGGTCGCCCATCTGGTGGCCTATCAATTTGGATAGGCACCCACTTGAGCGTTCAAGCTACCCAAATACCAACTGACTCCCCTGATGTTCAATGTGTGTTATTGACACCCCTGAACTCACCAAAAATAGCCATAATAAATATTTACTCTAGGCCAGTTAGGAGCGGGCAGGAGCCAGACACGATCAAAGCACTAGACCTCTTTATTCAGACACTTGACCCCTCAGTCACAATAATTGTTGGTGGGGGCTTTAATTGCCAATTTGAGCCCTTGGTTAACCCTGATTTGGATGAGCAGGATGATGAAGACCTGCTCTGGTGTATCCCGGAACCAAAGATCCCTCCTGTCAAGGCATGGACCCGGTTGGTCCTTCAAATAAAATCACTCTTACTTGCAACGTCTTTGCGGGCATGTAATGGGAGACTGGACCCTGACCGTCCGGGATTTCCTACATTTAACAGTGTAGAACAAACTTCCACCATTGATTACATCATGATGGAAGTAAGACACTGGGATAGGTTGTTGGAATTCAGAGTGCAACTGAGATATGATAGTGACCACAACGCCCTTGTCCTAACATTGAAGCCGGGGAGCTTTGGGCTGACTAACCCTGAAGCTGGTCTTACCAGCATGATCACGCCCCTTATGGTTTCGAACAATCGACGTAGGGTCAAATGGCCTTATTTTCAGGATTCCCCGTCTAGGCTGGGTGAATTATACCAGCTTGCTATACCATGGATAGCTGAGATGGCCGACTTGTCCTCAAACGGACATGCTGTAAAAATTCATAGGCAGTTGGCCAGTGCGTTGGGGGATGTTCTTTGCCCACTTAGTAGGCCTAGACTAGGTGGGGCTAAGATACACCCATGGTATAATGCTACCTGTAGGAACACCAAGAAGGACCTCCTTACTGCAATCAAACTTAAGGACAGTTTAGAAACTAGGTCATCCCGTTTTTTCTATAAAAAGGCAATCGAGGGAACCATGAGGGACTGGGAGGAAACAAGGTGGGAAGAGCTGAGAAGTGCGCTCCTGACTAAGGACGCAAAGACATTTTGGGCCATTGTTAGTACAGGCTCCAAGGGAGCTGGGCAAGCTATCTGCCCAAACATTGCACCCTCAGTGTGGGAAGCACATTTCAGGGCACTATACGTATGTTTGAAGTATGATGACACACTTCGTCTAGGCCCTAAGCTTGCCCCAGGGCTCCAACAGGAGGGAGTCGCGACACTTGCCCGGCCCCCTGCCCCAGACCCCCGTCATGAGTATCGACTGGCGGGGGCCTCGGATGGAGGGTCAGGACCAAGCTTGTACCCTTCTGACTCCCCAGAGAGCATCACCTTGAAGGAGGTAGAATCTGCCATAGCTAGGTTACTCCCAAACAAGGCTCCCGGCCTCGACAAATTGCCGGGGGACCTGTTCTGATCCCAGCCAAAAATATGGGCGCCATACCTTGTTATCTTGTTCAACGCGATTCTTATGGGGTCTGATCCACCGGACACCTGGCTGGGGGCTGAGATTGTCCCCATTTACAAGAAGGGATGCCCACTTACCTCCTCAAATTACAGGCCCATTAGCCTGTTAGACACAACACAAAAACTAATGGGTAGAATCATATTGGACAGGATACAAGCTTGGATGGAGGATTGGGAAATACTGTCTACCCTCCAGGCTGGATTTAGATCCGGTATCTCAACCTTGGACCAAATCTTCCGGCTTCAGGTCCTTTTCTGGAAAACCACAAGGGTTGAGGGTGGCAGCCTCTACCTTGTCTTTGTGGACCTGCGGGCTGCTTTTGACCTAGTCCCTAGGGAAAAATTGTGGGAGGAATTGGCTGACCTGGGCCTTCCGCCCTACCTGCTTAATATCCTGACCCGTTTGCATGTTGGAAATTATGCACAGGTCAGGTGTGGGAGACACGGGGATCTCTAGGAACGCTTCCCTGTTTCCAGGGGTTTCCGGCAGGGGTGCGTTTTAGCCCCTACCCTTTTTAGCTTATTTATTAATGGCCTTGTCGACACCTTAAATGATGTAAAGGATAATGATGCTCCCTGGTTGACGACCGGTCGGGTGCCCGCATTAATGTTCGCGGATGACACCCTGTTGCTATCCCGAACATCTTCGGGCATCCAGCGCGTCCTGGACGGTTTCGTGTGCTTTTGTGCCTCGAGGGGATTGGAGATCAATTTGGATAAAACCAAGTTTATGATCTTTAATCCCCCGAGGCGTACGCGCCCGAACCCTCTTCTGAATGGTGTTCCGTTGGAACGAGTCAAAACCTTTGTCTATCTTGGGATCACTTTGACGGAGGATTTTGGCTGGGGCCATCAGATTACCAGATCCGCCCTTAGACTTTCACAAATAGCAGGGGGTATTGGCAAGCTACAGAGAGTATCGATCTCCAAACCGGTTGCGCCCGCCCTTGAGATCTATGGCCTCCAAGCTCGGACCGCATCCATTTATGGCGCCGAACTTTGGGGCCATAAGAACGTATTTAGCCTTTTGAGGGTGGAACAGGCCTTTATGAGGAATTTGGTGGGCCTACCGAAAAGTACACCCCTCATCCCCTTGCGAATGGACTTCGGTCTGGAGTCTATTGAGAAATTGGCAGCTGTGCGACCCTTGCTCTATTGGAGGAGGCTCTGGTCAGTACCAGAGCTGGTATCCTTTAGAGCTGAATTTCGGGAGGTCTGGGAACAGATTAAAAACAAAAATATTCCATGGCTTTCCCATATTAAGGCTCTTTCTTTCAAAATAGGTTTGCCTCAGTTATGGGGGACCCCTGAGTTGAGTTGCCCGAGAATATCAAGGGCCCAGTTGTTAAATCTGGTGAGGCAGAAAAATCTAAGTGCACTACAACGGTCAACATCCTATGGTAGGCTCTCTATTGAGTTCCTCTCAGTCAAATCTGAAATGGGGTGGGAGAAATTCTTGATGTAGTCCAACCCCCTCTTGCGAGGAAACTATATGCTCAATTAAGGTATGGCTCCCTACCTATTAGGCCATTTACTTCGAAATGGGCAAAAACTGAAAATGAAACTTGCCCGGCATGTAATTACTTTAGAGAAGATGTAATTCATGTTTTATTTTTCTGTCCAGCATATAGCAATATACGCAAAACTTGGCTTATCCCAATATGCAGAAACTTGGGTTTTAGACATTGTGTGCAGGCATGTAGAGTTCTTAAATATGATACCTCGCCGCCCATTGTATTTGCTGTCTCTCGTTTCCTTTATGGTATGTGGTGCCGTAGGATACGTTTTAAACCAATCTAAACTACTGAAATATGTCTGATAACTTACTGTTTAATTCTTTTTTTTTAATAAGTGAAATACCTATATTTATTATTTTATTTGATGTGCTATGTATGTATGTATTCTATTTGCACTTTTATGGTCTTCTGACCGAAATAAAGTTATCATACGATACGATTTAAAATTTTATGAAGGGGCAAAGTCCATACTACTTGGAATACGTGACACCAGTTCAAACTTTGAAAATTACTTTTTCGAGATAGATGAGATACTTTATATTTGAAACGGATCAAGGACTATTTTAATACTGTCACAAAACGTGTGTGAAATTTGAACTCAAAATCCCCCCTCTTTTTCATTGTGACAGATCAACAATACCTATTAAAAGCCTTGATAAAGTTACGTAAAGTAACGAAACATGTGTCGGCTGTTTTTGGCTACTTCCATACTGGATTGCCTTTGACTGTTTTCAACCGCCAACATCTGGAAGGCTCTAGGGTTAGGATCGCCTTCCTGGACTATACACTTTTTTTGTAATGTTCTCAGTGAAAAATTTGCTAATGTAACATTGAAATTTTGAATCACATTTGATATCACATATATTGTGTCTTGTTGTGTTTTGCAGAAGTCATATATAATACATTTTGTTGTGATGAAATATATCAGCATTGCATTGTGAATCGCACATAGTGTTTTCAAGAATGAAAAAGAAATTTGGGTGAAATAATATTAAATCCCATATAAAAGTACTTTCAATTGATGTTCTCTTCCTTAAAAAATGAAGTGTATTTCTTTCATGTGTTTTTGCCTATGAGACAAAATAAGGAAATCCCTAACGTAGAATCATCTGAACAGGCCATTTTGTTATACTTAGTCACCTCCTTTATAAAACTATAATACACTAACTGTTGGAGTGCCGAGGGACAACTGTTTTTGAAATAAAAAGGACCAGTTGTATCCCTTGAAAAAAGCAATCTATTCAATGATTCTTCAGGCTGTTGCAGATAAACTTGTGGATGACCTTTCCTGAAGTACTTGTTGTGCTGACCTTTCATTGCTACAGTCATGCTGAACTGCAAAGTTTCAACGATCTTGTTCAACTCCTGGCGTGGAGCCTGTTGAAGTGAAATTGTGTTTGTTTGCCCAAATGATTGTTTTTTCCTTTATTGGCTATGTATCAAATTTAGAGTAACATTTGAGAAAGAACATTTATGAACCGAGTTGGTAAAAATCATAAGAGACCATACAGAGAGAGACATTGTTGACTTCGATATTGTGTATGCCTATCATGGAGGAAGATCGTCTGGACGTTCAACACGCTACAAAGGAAAAGATCAAACCTAAATGGACATTTATTTGTTTGATAGCGAGTCTACTTAGTGTCATAAGTATTTGTGTAATAGCTTGGTTTTTACATGTGAAATTTCCTATGCATATGCTTTTACGCCAAACACCTACACTGCGTAAACATTATTCTTTTACTCTTTCACCGTTAGATGAGAAACATAGGCTCTCTTACAAGAACAATTCATTTATTCAAATGTTGCATTATACCCACAGCATTACTAATACTTCCAATTGTTGGGTTTGTGGATTGTTACCTGTACAGCAGGGTGTGAGAGAACGCCTCTCATACCACTCATGATGTTAATGAGAAGCTTATGCTCCAGCAACAAATAGATGATCTCATGAGCATGGATATGAGAAGTTTGAACGACGATGGAGTACTTTAAGTTGTTACAGTATAATCCACTGAGTTAGCTTATTATCTTTTTTGCTTCCTTTGTCTTATGTATTCAAAATGTATCTTTTGCTATTTAATTAGACAAAATGTGTTTAGCAGAGGCTAAAAGGAGGGACTGTTAAACGGTAAAAAATGTATTCTCTTAAATTAGCCTCTGCTTTCTGCCATTTTGTCGACAAGCCCCCATTTTGTGTTTCTGTGTGGACTTTTGCAAAGTCAGGAGTTACGTGTTCACTGAAAAGCTGGTTGTGCTGATAATACTTGCGTACCAGAGTAGAGGCCCTGCCCTGCCGGAAGGCCCGTGCACACAGAGGTTTAATCTATAAGCCCACCAACGCCTGTAACCTCTCTTTCCTATCTACAAAGATGACTTGGGTAGGGTTTTATCAGGAGTTAGCAGTCTGCATTTCATCATGATGAAGTGGTTTCCAAAGTGTTTCATGAGGCACCAAACTGTATAAATGCTGTGCTTGAACTTGTGCTTATCAGTTCCCTCCCACTGGCACTTGCAGTGTCTGAATGACGGGGCTCCTCTCATGAGTGAAATAAACTTGTATTTTGTTTCCACTCCAGTGTTGATCCTCATTTGTGTGTCCGTAGACAAAGGGTGTTCCTGTACCAGTGAGACTGATAGGAATCTCTCAAGTTGACATTTTCAGTGTTATGACAATAATATCTCAAGTAAATTCCAGGTCTAGATCAGCACAGGAATCTGGAGTTAGAGTGCCTTTCTTTAACTTCATTCTAAGAATAAGCGCAAGGAATGACTCACACCCTGGTAACAGTGACTTGTATTTTTTTTATCAGACAGCATTGTTTTTTTCTAATAGGGATCAGCGAATCCACACAACAGAACTAAAAGCTTTACGTGTGAATCTCTCAGGAGAGCAGTGCCTTATTTTCCCATTACAGACTGTAGTTGCTCAGTTCCACTGTTTTTATGTCCCATCCTCATGATGCTTCCTTACCTCATAAATGCTAGTGACAGACACGAGACGATTGAATATTTATGTAGCTTTCCCCGTCTTAATTGGCCAAAAATGCATTCAGTGTAACAGGGTCACGAGGAGCTATTGAGTATTCTTAGAGGGACCTGTAAATTGTACACATTGCTAACTGTTTAATTGCTTTCAACAGATGTAACACGGTGCCTGTACTTATTTTATCAACTTCAGAAGAAAGAAGTGCTTACTTTGAACTGGTGTTTGCCAGGTCTCAGCACCGGAACTCACTTCAAATCCCTATTACTTAACTGAGATTATTGTATTACTAAGATTATTGTATTCATGACTTTACAGAATGCATAGTACCCAAACATCAGTATATTTATCATGAAAGAACTAATCCTACTCCAGCAGCATTTCAAATTATGAGAGACATTTACACATTTTATTTCAAGAACGTTTTTTTGTTTTTTGTTTTTTCCGCAGTTTTATATAGCGCGAACTTAGCCCGAATCGGGTTTCAGAGCGCTTTACATGAGCACCAGTTGCATTACACGAGGACACATTCATTTTTGTTAGGCACGGGGAGATTAAGTGATTTGCCCGGAATCACAGGATGTTTAGCGTCATTGCCGAGACTCGAACCCAGTTCCCCAGATCCAAGGTCGACCGCCCTAGCCATTAGGCCAACTCCTCTACCCATCTCTGCAGAAACGTAGAGTAGGCCTCACACTAAACCTAATGTATTTTCTGCTGTACTGCTCAGATCTAGGAGGGGGTGGATGTGGCACTAGACAGAGACAGGACTGACAGGAAGTATGTCATACAAAGGGACAATCTACAAGAGGGCACCCCTGCGGCTACAGTAGACCGCGCCTTCTCTATGCCCCTACTTCTGAAAGAAAATCTGTGGGCCCTGGCAATTTCTTTTTAATAAAGTAAATACTGGATTAAATACTCTGGCAGCCATAGCGATATTCAGATCTGAGCGTTCCATCTCATGCAGACCTTGGAAGCAGGTACCTTTACCTTCTGAACCACCAAACCAACATTTACCATTCTGAAGGAGATAGTTAAGTAACTGTAGGAGCACATCAGGGACGTCACATGGTCACAGGGGTCAAACACACAATTGAAAGAAAAGACCAGAACGAAAAGAATAAGCATTTGCTTCTTCCAACTACATGCAATAGATATTGCAAAGCTTATGAATCAGTTGGTTCTCAACCTAGAATAATGTTACATTGTAAAAGGCATCAACAAACACATGTATGGTATGTTACAATGGAGTCCAGGTCCTTAGCCTGGTCAAAGCTCTCCCCAGATGCAGATCTGGCCACCACCAAGGAAAACACAAGCCTACAGTATTTTAACTGTCATTTAATAATAATGCAAATCCACCCGAAAAAAAAGAAATGTTTTTTTTGTTTTTTTTCTCCAAAAGTTCACAATTCACATCAAAACATATCTTACAAACATAAAAAACTGAATGAGAGGAAAAAAAGTACATTGATCATCTGAGCAAAAAAAGAAGTTTCTTCTGTTTTTGATGGGTCTTTTATATAAATAGTTCTTTGCCCAGAATCTTTTTCAGGTAGATTTTTTTGCCATTTATACTTTTCATGAATAGAAAAACAAACATATGTCTCTTGAAAATGGTGGTTTTAAGGCTCAGAATTTGCCTATGGCTGAGTGGTCCCAAATCTATTTCTGGTGGATGCAGACGGTTAATTTGCTGTGGTTAGTGCTTGTAGTTTTCAGTGCTACCTTTCAAATGTCAGTTTTTGGATCGCAAGTAGCCAGTACACCAGCATGCGTCAGCTAGTACAGTTATTAACCTTCTTGGATGCTGGAATATTTAAAACCCAAATCCTGTGTGGCAAGCAAAAGCCTACATTTGACCCCCGTTTCTGTCGCTTAAGTCAGAAGATTCACCCTGACTTCTAGTATACGTATAACGTTCTGCTTGAACCCAAGTTATGTTGCATTTGACTCATGGTACATAAGTGTCCTTGATTGTCTGCGTGAACAAATGCAGGATGAGGGAAATATAAACCAACTGGTCTGGAGATGGAGGCCCACTTCAGGAAAGACACTCCTGGTGGTGGCAAGACATGGATGACACATTTTCCAACATGTCCTGTTGAACAGAAACTTCAGGGGGGTCATAAGATGTCCAGCCAAATCATCAAAGAATAATGCACAGAACGTTCACGGGTACATGGTGGCGTGTTCAGCTGGGCGGAACCATAAGGAAAGAGAACTAAGGAGTCTGCTCATTGGATGGGCATGTACGGCCAGTTGAAGCTGGATCCAGAGAGAAGCATGTCCCTGATTAAGGTCTCGATTGGCGTTTTCCCCACTAGACGCACAAAGAAGAGTTGCTCGATGACCGGAGCGGAGACAATGCGTAGAGAAGGCAAACGGAGGAGGAGTCTTCCAAACCTACTAGGCTGGTTGGGGTACTGGTTTCGCACATACTCTTCCAAGGCACACTGGGATTTCTCTTGAACGCTCTCGATGTGGCCCAAGTCTGACAACCCAACAGCATCTACAAGGCATCAAGACGGGAAAATTAAAATGGGAATGGTGCTGAAACAAACTGCTCACATTAGAGTGAAAAAATACATTATTTCCTAAACTTGTTATTTATTTAAATTATTACATAATAATGAAATGCTGCGCTATGGAAGTACCCCACTTCGAAAAGACGAGGGCATCTTTAGAGAGAGGGGTAACCTGCTGGGAAAGCGCAAAAGGTTAATCAGAAGCACACAAGGCTCTTACATGAATGATGCCTAAGGCTGACTCAGTCACTTCAAAATTCTCTATGACTCTAAAAACAATGTTCCTCTCAAAGTGGGCTTGTCAGTCAAGACTGATGACTGTCACACTGTCTGAAATGTCAAATATATCACAGTGGGAAAACTGAATGTAACAAGCAAAGGCATTGCAAGGGCATACTCCCAACCGCTCTTAGAATGTTTACCTCTCAATATGTTGGATTTCACTTACTGTTGTTCAGATATTAAAAATACCCCAGAAAATAGTAAATTAGAGGGATATCCTTCAAGATGTCCTTAAATTTGGTAGCTTGCTGGGTCGCATTTTTTAGGTCTCGCCTGACCCAGCGCATGCACTGGTCTGGCGAGACTTATTGAGAGGGCTCCAAAAAGTGCTACCAGGCCAGTCTAGAGCTACAGCGCATGTACGCGGGCGCGCGCGCTGCGCTTTACCACAATTACTTTCACGGCCGCTTTGATGTTTGATCGTGATCGCGATCACTTTCACTTACAGGGCCGCACGGCCGCTTGGCATAGCCAATAGGTCTCGCTTTTGGGACCTTATAAGTATTTATTTATGCAACTGTTGCAAGGCTAAACACGTATAAGGTCCCAAAGGCGAGACCTATTGGCTATGCCAATGCTTGTTTACATTTCTTACACATACTCATAAAGCTATAAAAACAGTACTGATATTTTTGTCTACATTTCTGGGGAGAATATTCTCCCTAATTCCACATTGCAAAACACTTAATAAAATGTAAATTTATTCTTGCGCTCTATCTTGTATCACAGTGTTTGAGCTTTTATACATTGAGATCCTTTCTATCATGGAGTAGCATTTTTTAGGTCTCGGCTTGACAACGCAGCTGTCTAAACAGCCCTGTTGTGGGCGTCCACCCAGTTCAAACACTGATTTAACCGCCTCCCACAGCCACTGGCTTGAGACTTTGTCAATCACATCTTGGCTCAGCTTTGAGGAGTGTTTCTCTCTCATTTACGTGATTTGCTGTTCGAAAGTATCCTTACACCAACAATGGAGTGCATGAGTTGAATTATGCCTCACACATGCATATCAAAATAAAAGCGGAGCAGGACTCGAAAGAGGAGGCCAAGAGGTAAACCAGCATTTGCAACAATAGTTCATCTGGCTTGGCCAGCCTGAAATATTTTTTGCAAACCTATTCAGCTGATAATAAAACAGGTATTAAACGCTGGAAGGTAAACATGCAGCCATTAAATTCGGAGTGTTTACTTTAACAAAAAATGTAAACTACAACCAAACACATAAATAATTTTTTTTTAAACGTGAAATGAAAGCAGAAATTAAACCATCACTGTTGTGGACTACTTTTTAAGCAATTATGTACAGGTGCACAAGTAAATTGCTCTGCCTCTCAGTGAAGACAGCTAATGGCTGAAGTAGGTTGAAACACCGGTCCATGCTTTACGCTGTGGCCAGAAGAAAATTGTGACTGACACTTGAACAGACCTGTGATGAGAGCTGGCCTCTCAATTAAGGGTGGGCGGAATTTGCAAATTTGCCTTTCGCAAAATATCGCGAAACGGCAAAACATCGCCACGAACACGCGAAATTTCGCGTGCTCGGGAGATTTTGGGCTGATTTTAATGCGTTACTGAATTTGAGCTTTAACTCGGGCACCTGCTTTATTTATATCTGTAAGTGCTTCCTGTTGAGGTTTAATTTTTGTGACAGGAGCATCGTGCCAGAATGAATCCTGCCCTGCATATTTACCCAAGAAGATGCCACCGTTTTGTGCAATACCTCTACTCAACTGGAGTACTTTCTACTGGCTAATCAGTAAGTGCTACCTTGTTGGGTAAATGTAATTGCTTTTCCTACACAACAGCTGCGTAAAGGGCCAGAAGAGTTGTCTACAGCGACCATGTGTGTCTATAACGTTGCCGCCACGCCGACGGGCGACGGGGTCCCTCGAGTGAGCTGTCCATCATAATGGGGAAAGGGCGGGAAGACATTGCACACCGCTGGTGTGTGGGCCGGGGCCAAACGGGCGTGGCGTCCATGCAGTTCACATGCCTCTTGTTTATAAAGGGCCAGAGACGGATCAGAGCAACAGATCAGGAGACAGACCCTCCTGGTGTCAGGAACTACACGGGGATTGAGCTCGAGAAACTCATGGATGCACAGAGCTCCATCAAGGATTACAGCAAATTGTTGACGGTAGACATGGGGAGAAAAGCACACCTGCCTAGCCTCGACCGTGCTCACAAATGTTTTGTGCTGATTGATGCGTTACTGAATTTGAGCTTCAACGCGGGCACCTCCTTTATTTATATCTGTAAGTGCTTCCTGTTGAGGTTTAATTTTTGTGACAGGAGCATCGTGCCAGAATGAATCCTGCCCTCCATATTTCCGTTCCACCGCGGACGTGTCGAAATTTTCGCGTTCCGCGCGGAACGCGAAAATGCCGAAATTTCGCACGTTCCGTGAGCGGAACGGAATTTGTCGCCCAGGGTTACTCTCAATACATTGAATGAAAGCTGCACAGGTGTGCCTGTAACTGATGGTCTTGGTTTTGTATTTTGGAGTGGACTCTCAATGATGAGATATCGCAGCTATTATTGAGGGAACGATAAATAAATCGACTTGCTGTGTTCGCTACATAAATGTATTATATTATTTTAAACCCATAGGTAATACAGAAGTAACACTATAACACACTTGTTAAGAAGGTGCTTCCTTTGTTGGGTTTAATGAAATACTGATTTCACATAAAATATGCATTTATTTGCGTTATTAATAATATACAATTCCTGGTAACAAACAAAAATCGTAAATCTGCACTGCCAAAGATGCTTACTTTTACAATTATGGCTGAAGACGATATTTGTGTTTTTTATGCTTTTTCACAGCGTTTACCGAACACATATACCATAGCTTTATTTTCTGTCTTCCATTAGTGCATATGGGAGCAGTTCCCATGCATCTTTGTGCTTTTTTGAACTATTGTACTTCTGATGGACCATCCATCAATGTGGTCTCTAAGGTTTAAACCCACTGTTTAAACAAGCAGTGGCAAAGCCAATGGGTCTGGTCTTAACATGCAGAGTGAAACACGCAGTGGCCAGCAGAAGCAGACAGAGAGGGCTATAGCTGAAAAGCAGTACCCTCATGCAGTTCTTTCCACGCACTCGAGTAAAGAAGAGAAGCTATTATATACAGACAGCCAGTAACATTAGATGAGAAGTTACTCCTTCACTGGGCTGAGTCAAGATGTGAATGACAAAGTCTCAAGCAATGGTGTGAAGAGGTTGGTGCAATAAAGCCAATGGTTTAAGGAGACACATCCAAAACCCACTTTGTAGCCTCGATTCAGAGTTTGTTGGACTGAAGGTGCACACCTATTAAATAATTATACCATGTTTAATGTCATTTAGCAGGTATGATAAGAAGTATGCTAAATTGTATAGTAAATACTGTACACTTTTCCACTGTTAAATCCAAGAAGGTTTGGCCTGCTGGATTTAGGTGAGGGTGAGATATTTAATGCACCCAGTAAATACTTGATGTAGGAACAATGCACTCCGATCCATGCACAAACATGGGTTTAAGCAGGGGTTGATCAAGTATGACAAACGTGTAATCAGTGCCTATGAATATTGTTAGCAGTAGGTCACTCTGATGGTTTTACTGTCAACCCCAAGACCTATAAAATGAGGGATAGAGTGAGAGAGTGAGTGAGTGAGTGAGTGAGTGAGTGAGTGAGTGAGTGAGTGAGTGAGTGAGTGAGTGTGAGTGAGTGGGGTTGTGGTCTAAGTGCTGTCTTTCCTCTACTTCAGCTTGGGAAGGGTTTATTGTGTTTATGCTGCACCTATGCTGCAGCCAATGAAAACAACAACAGAAGAAGAGTCGGACTTTCAGCAGCTTGCGTCAGAACTGAAGTGAGTTTAAACTCCTCCACATACCATATAAAATACCTACCAGGGCTCACTCCTCTGCTCCGCGCCATTAGACACTGACTCATTGCAAGAAAAGCTTGAAAGGAGAAGGAAAGAGGAAGAGAAAAATAGGAAAACAAGGAAAAATGGGACTGCTGGGAGGACAAAGAACCAGCAAGATGGAGAGAAAAAGTAAGCAAGGGTAGGGTGGTGGAGGAAAGCGGCATGAGGTGGAATCAAAACTAGGTTGCGTTGGTGTTCAGCAACCCAGACATTTCTGAACACCCTTACAGTGCACAGCCCTTAACCAGATTCAAAGTCATATCTTGCAAAACACCTCACCAGCTAACGAAATCTCAAAATGTATATCACAAGGTGCGTTATTCAGGCCGAACTGTCACATAGGACCGACCTTTTAAATCTGATTTTGCACAAATAAAATGTGTGATCCATGGTGGATCCCTTTTATCTTTAGTCATTACATTTTATAACAGCAGATGATGGACATTTGTTTATGGTGCCTATTTCACCAGCTTCAATGCATACATGGTCTCTAGCTTTTGCATTGCTTCCCACGTACATTTGGATCTATGTTAATATCAAAGCAGGTTGTGTGGAATAAGAGAGCCTCGAGACATCATAAAGGATCTGGCTTTTGGGAGAACAGATTCAAGTCTTCAGTTAAAAAAAAAGCTACTGCACACACATGTTCAGCTGCCATACATAAAACACCTGAATTTAAATTTAAGGGTTTATCACTCAGATAATCAATGATGTCATGGCAACCCCATAGCAGACTGCAGGTGTTCATTGTTTCTAGTTCTGTTATAAACATATGTGGGAGGGAGAGCACTGTTTTTCCCTTTAAACACATTTAAAATAGCTTCTGTAACTTTTGGATGTTTGCATACAATAACATTTTAAAAAGCAATATCTACAAGGTAATTATTAATAACTCCCAACACAATGTAGAGAGGGCGGGACAGGGAGCAAATTGGAAATGAGAGGTCCAGTACCCGTGCTCCCAAGGAATCACGTAGAAATCACTAAAGGGTAACTGTTCCTATGAAACAGAGGACAACCTATTCTGGTTGCGTAGTTAAGGATACTAGAGTGTGGTCTCGTTTTTGCAAACGCGAATGGATCTAGATGAAGGTGGGGGAATTTCTCCTTTTGGAAATTGTGCCCTCACACACCCTTGCAAGTGTCGTGCTTCATCATCGGGCATTTGCTCCTTGTGGGGGTGGCGCTGCTGCCCCCCACGGTCCCCGCGAGAGGGCTCTTTATCGGAGATCTTTTAGGAGAGACGCCGCAGCTGTGCATGTGGGCCTTACAAGTGTGTGAGTGAGTTAAAATTATAGTTAAAGTTAAAATTAAGATCTTTTAGAGGCTCACAAGCATTCTCTCCTCTTTTGCTAAGTAGGCATTCGCGCCGGGACACTTTTTTTTAGTATATGTGCGCGATATAAAATGAGGCTAACATAACATAACATCCCTGGTACCCAGAAAACATGTTTTAATCGGGAGTCCATAAGGTAAGATTAAAAGACAAAGGATAAGGAGAACCTCTTTCAAACAAATGTAGTAGAGGGATGAGTATTATCCTGCTGCTCTCTTATCCGTGCATGTGAGTGAGATGTGAAATCAAGTCTCTCGCGGTACCTGTGGGGGACAGCAGCGCCACCCCCACGAGAAGCAAACGCCCGATGATAATGATATCTGAAAAGTAATGCAATGCAGCGTATTGCAATGCCTTACATTACCCTGAGTCATGGAGACTTTACATGGGTGGAACATGGGCGTTCTATGGCACCCACCTATGAATTTTGACACAAATCCCGATTTGCTAAAGTCAGTAAACCTGGGTTTGCGTCAAAATGGTGTGCCTAGTTGTAACCATTAGAAATATTTCTATTTCTCCTCGTTACTTCCTGTTTGCGTGTGTGCTGCATTCTGAAACAGATAAAGAGGAATAAACCTTGTATTTGTGCAGTAACGTATCCATTCCTGTTCACAAAGCAGGCAGCCTTTCACCATGGGGCAGGGTGCCTGCATTAGCACTAGGCAGCTATAAGTGTGTCAGGGCAGAGAGAGAGCTGAACACCATCATATCTTCATAAATATGGCACAGTTCGCACTCTCATTTTCACACAACCCTGTGCAGCAGCTTGCCTTGCTGCACTGAGTTGAGTAAACTGTAAATCTGGACCCTGATAGCTAAACCAGAAAGGCGATGCAGCTTTAGGGTTCGCCCTCGGCTTTGGAAACAGGTTTTCAGTCAGCCTACTACCATAAGCCACACAAGCAATCACCCTAAGTGTTTGACCTCTGCTAGGAATGTTTCACTAACACCACCACCGTTTTAATTTGCCTTTGTTTTTTAAAGACTCTTTAAATATATTTATGATGTGAAGTAACGTATGTCAGGCAATAATTCACCTACCTGGGCAATACTCGTGGCCACTGAAAATATGGAGCAGGGGAAGACCAAAAGTTGCGGCAGGTTTTAACTAAATTATGCTTCAAGAAACTGCAAAGTATGTGGGAGTTTGCAACACATTTTGCGGTAGTTGCTTCAATATTTGTCTGACGTATGCATTCCAACATTCACTCATTAGCATCAGTTTAACTCCTAAATACAGCAATCAGCAACTGGAAGGTGACTTGTTAACTCTAGGAAAGGGATGAGGACTGGGTGATAAAACGTGTGGCAGAGCTTTTAGTAACTTTCATCCGTTTGAGGTAGAAGGAAAGTTTTCTTTATGATTTGTATGTAAAATATGCAGCAGATGATTATGTGGCAAGTGGGGTAAACCCATAATAATGCAGAAAACGCTGCGGCAGCATTGCATGAATCCAGTAGCTTAGCAATATTATACAAGTAAAGCCAGAACGGAATCCTACGTGCACAGATTGAACCAAAAATAAACATTAGTTAAGCCAATATTTCCTGCAACTTTGATTTTTGAGAATTGATTTTGTAACGATTCAGCGTACTTCGAGATGAATAGTCCCCATAGCAAGCCTACCATAAGAGGCAGAATGACATCCCATACAGCCAATGACATGAGGCGAGAGAGAAATACTCCTTTGACGTGATATTAGCAATAGGAAGAACTAGACCTGAAAAAATGGCATTGCCGCAATTTCAGCTCTAACGATTGAATCTCTACTAAATCAAATCTCTTACTTTATAGAGTTTGCTGGGTGTTTTAAAATGTTTCTATGACTAATATCTGTGGGTGAGTTAGCATTGATTTACAAGTTTAAAGGTTATTGGGGTCCGGCAAAAGCTCCATATTTTGCTATGCTTTTAGTGGGGAAAAAAAGAGCTTCAATTAGAGAACGGCAACCAATCTGCCAGGTCAGTGCAGAGATGCCCGCCTCTTACATGGCAGAAGTCTACCCGCCACACTGAGAGATGTCTGCTGTGTGGTGGGGATCCATTGGCCATCATCAGCACCTCTGCCACTGGAGCTCGACATAAGACACTGACACGTCGCCATGTTTAATGAGCGTTGTCATCAAAGATTTTTGTTTTCCAAAAACAAACTCCCAAAGTTGGAGTTTGTTGACTGTGAAAAAAAAAAATGTCCCTGACACACAGAGTTTACTCCCAGCATGGTGGGGTAATTTTGTTGGTTTACTGTTCGTGCAGTACATGCTTTCTCTGATGTTCCTGAAAGGACTAAATCTATGATGGCATAACAATGGCAGACACACTGTCGTATACTGCTGACCAAACACCTGTAGAAGTCGGCTATACGTTTCCACAATGGGCCTTCTGCAGCACACATGGAAAGAGGAATATGCTTCTAAGGATTGTTTTTGAGCAGGAAAGTGTTCCTTTCTGCACAGAAACAATCCTGCCTGCAAAGCGGTCACCCTTGCACCATGGCACAAGGATGTCTGCATTGGCACTAGGCATCACAGCTCCACATTTACAAACGAATGGAGCATTTCTGCTCTCTCCCTCTCACGCAATGGAGCACATTAAATTCCATTGCAGCACCGCGTTTCGTAAAATAATAGTAAACGTGCCCCTCAGTATGCACCATGGAGTCCACCGGAGTTGCTGGCTTCCATTGGTTTCACTTGAGCCGGCAGGATTCTCTTTGTTTTTCCATAGGAGGAATGTGTAATCAGTGTCAAAAACCCTTTGTGCTGCAACGTAGTGTATTAGAACATTTTGTACCCATCAATTTGGATTTCCAACAGGGACAGCACTTGGCTTTCTAAGTCACATTGACAGCAAATAAGCTGGGAAAATTGATTATTGAATGGCTTTTTTAAAATATATATCTTGTAATAGACACATATCATGACATGACGTGTCTGATGGCAAAGATGCAGAACCTTGATCAGCTATATGATACACAGGGAACTGAGCAGTGTTCCTATGCAGGTGTAACGAGCATGTCGTAGCACCCAGAGGTAACAGGTCTTCCAGATGGCCTATTCAAAGTGGTTGTGGGGACAGGAGGTGAAGGTGTGAATACGTTTTTAGACAGGTGTATGAATTTGAATGCTTTCCTCTACCTCATATGAGGATGTTGGCCTTCTAGATGTGTAAGGCCAGGCTCTTCCAAAGTTTCCAGCTTTGCACTGAGAAGTCCATATAACATGTTTGGTGTCTGACGTGATTAGGTGTTAGTGTCTGACCGAGTGGGGAGGTCATCTTTGGGACATGGTAAATCTATGAAGGGATTTGGCATGTACGGCTTTGAATGATGAGGCATAGCATCTGGAGGTGGACTATATCCCCTACAATAAAACACACAGTGAAGGCTAGAGCATGGGGACAAAACTCAATGTTTTTTCAGTCTTGGGTCAGCCGCTCAACATGTAGGTGGATGTTGGCATGTGTGAGAGGAAGGATTTGTGAACCACGGAGTTGCTTCCTTCATTTCATCATTAAAGCTAGTCTCAACAGAGAATTTAGCAAGCTTTTTATATATGAAATGGTCTTGGAAATCAGGCTAACTATATGCAGCCTCAAAAAAATGTAAGTAAACAAACATTTTTTTCTCAATGGGTTGGCAAAAAATTCCCTGTAGCTCTTTGGAGAGGTGGTTGATTGTCATCAAGTGGGAGTGGCACGTTTTCCCACACTGTCGAATTTAGAAGCTAGTTTATATCTCATTTGGTACGCGAGTGAACTGCAGACACAGTTGTGTTTTTATTTTTCAGACGCGTGATTGGCTGGAAATTCATACTTCAAAGAAATTACCATATCTTTGAAAACCAGAAACTGCATTATATAGGTAGGATGTCCTACCACTCACTAGTATGCATATACGATTATATTGACTATCATAAACCCGCTTTCTCGCTGGTTCAGAGGGTTAAATATCGAAATAGCAACAACAGACATATCATGGTAGCAGACTACAATATCAAGGGCAAAAATATCAAGAATGTAAGTACATATAGGTAAGTTTAGCATTACTGTTCTTAACTCCTCTTACCTTGATGTATCTCCAAGGTACATACACATGGAGTTAAGTTAAGTAAATCTATACTTACATATAGAAATTCACCTTCTCGATATTTTTAGTCGTTCATATTTTTGACCCAATAGTCTAGTACTACGATATTTTTGCAGTAGATATTACGGTGGAATACCAGTCCACAGTTGGGGTAACATCACCTTTCTGACCGGAAACACACTTTCTACATTACTAGAACTTTGGAGTTTACTGAGCATTAGCTGGAGATTTCCAAAGTGTAATATTTGGGAAAATATTAGAGGGTGTTCAATTCAGACTATGGGACGACTGGGGCATGATTTCATGTTTTGAGGCATTGAAATGGACATTAATTTTGAAAATAGAAAAAAATAAACATTTATATGAAGTGTGATTTGTTGAGCAATATTTTACCATTGATGGCCAAAGGCCATTTTGTGTAGGAAGTCACTGGGTTTGGGACCTACAATAAAATATTTGACCAGTCTGCAAAAGGCTGGCGTGTTGGAAAGATACATTCTAATGGCAGTTTCCCACACTGTGGTACAAATTGATCAAAAGGAACAAATAACGATATCCTTCAGAGTATGGTTTCACCCTTAATTGGAGAAGCTTGTTAGGGTGTAAATTCTGTTTGAAAAGCTACATATTACTAAGTGTGAAAATGTAACTACATTTCCCAAATGAATTCACTGATCCCCAGTACAACGAAATGCACTTTGTTTTGTGCGCTGTCCTTGAAAAGAAAATTAGGGTTTCTGGTGCTGTTCTTTATCAATGTGCAGTTGCACAAGAGTTGCAACTTCTGAAAATAAACACAATTATTTCAAGAATGCAACATAAATCGCAGAGGAACAAATAATGTCCTTTTTTAAGTCATTTCTGAGCACATTCGTGTAGACCCCTCATTGACGGTAATTTTTTACTTCATGGACGGAGAGCCCTGAAGGACAGAAACTGTGCTGGGCCAAAATGCATGGAACGAACCACAATTTGACTCACCATAAGTGTGAAAAAGGCCGCTATTATTGAAGACAGGTGCACCTTACACAACATAAGCTTGGCCTTTGCCTTACAAAACTATAGCTAACTATACAAAAACAATCTACGTATCCACCTCCCCCCACCCCTAATGTTTTCCCAAACACAACTGCAATTTATTTAACATACCCCAACTTAATCAATAACTTTCGCCCCTTTAAAAACTTGCTTCTCAACCTATCTAAAGATCTACCTACTCGATCAATAACTTTTATCCCTTAAACCCTGTAACCTCTTCTCTAACTAAGTATACCCTATGCTAACCTAATTACCTACCTGTCCCCAACCAAAATTGAAACAGTAACAAACTAGCCAAAAATAGGTAACAGACGCCACGCACCTGCTTCAAGCGAAAACCGAAATACATATAATTTTCCCCTCTGATGCACCTGTACCCAACAAAAACAAGCCAAGCAAAAATCTCAACCTCCAGCAAGCACACTAGAAAACTGAACTCAACCAGAGCTCGGTGCATACTGGAAGCCACCTAAACAACCAGGTTCATAACACTTGTAACAGTAGAAGCAGAGACAAACTTCTGTTGACCTACTAGAAAATCTGAATGCTGCTAATCTTTCATTTCAAGGTAATGTAACAAGATTTCAGGAAGCTATTTTGAAAATATTTTGCAGTAGGTATCTCTTGAGGTAAGGGGCAAGGTGAAGAGCTTTCAGCCAATTAAAACAAGAGCAAAGATGTGATGTATTCTATTATTTTAAAGTAGACGAAGGAGCTTCTTATAAGTTACAGGTAGATCACCTGGTAGAATTGGATATTTAATAGGCCTAGGTGAAATCTAAACTATGGGCGTGTAATTCGCGTAGTTTCGGGAATTTTGCTTTACTCCGATTACTAATATTTCCCAAAATTACAACACTTTGTTTAAGTGCCCATCTTTCTCTGTAAAAATTTACTACAAATGACCCTATTGCAGAAAAGATTTAGCGCAAATGCAAGAGAATAGCAGAACTCAAATGGCAGATGTTCATGGTGCTTTGTTTAAATGTGTCATCGGTCCAAATATTGAATCGAGGACTCATTTCACACTAAAATATTTTGCACGAAAAGAGCAGATGTTCATTTTGCGTGATTACAATTTTGCTTAATTTTACCAAAATTTCACGTAACTACACGAAAGCAAATTACAGGAAGTTTGCACACCCTTAGTTTAGAACATAGTGTTCCCTAATGAAGGCAGTTGAGTTTGACACAAAGCACTGTTTGAACATGATCCATACAGTCACTAGGAGTCCATCCCCATCCACACTGTGCTTGATCATAGAAGCCTAGTGAGAACATTTGGACCACCTCAGTCGTGGCTCTTGCTGCTGAGTCGTGGATTTTCTGAAGCTGAGCTCGCAGTTTTTCAGCGACCCGATGCACAGGATATTACAATAGCTCAATGACTGCACATACAATCATCTTTTATCCCCTTACACAGCCGGCTGCGGTTTTTAGTATCCTGATGTAATGTGGCAGCTTTTCAATATTTGACTGATTTGCGGCTCTGCTGAAAGTGTTCCATCACAAATCACTTGAATTGTTTTAACCAGATGTGTGAAAGTAGTGGAATGTTCTACTGATAAAGAGGAATACTAGAATATTCCATCCACAGGGGGTAGAATGTTCTAAATTAAAAAGAGAAAAACAGGAAGAAAAACATTGTTATGTTGGGGCAGAAGTCTCATACCACCATTATTAGCCCAGAGCCACTTCATTGTCTTCAATGGCACGTCCAACATGCTAATGTTCTAATATAGCCTTAGAGCCCTCCATAGCGGGCTCTACCGGCCATTAAAGGCCTGCTCCTTTCACAAGGGAGTGGGCTTTTAATGGCCGGTAGAGTCCGCTACGGACAACTCTAAGCCTATTAGAACATTCCTCCCCTTGACAGATCGATGTATTGCCATCAATGGTTTGCAAATCTCTTGGCCATTTTGTTGCCTTAACTCAAATGCACCAAAATGTGTTGTGTTTAGTGGGTTCCTTTGCTCTTGGTCAGGGCTCCATAAGTTGGGGTAGTACAACTGCCGTGGGTGCATCAGCAACTAGGGCTGCAAATGTGTCTTGCAGATGAGATCTGCAAATACGGCCCTTCTGCTGGGAGAGGACGAATTGTTTTCCAGAGGTCCAATAATTCTCACGCTGTTCCGGTCAATGCATCTGATAGGACAGATATTCTTATGTTGGATAACGAAGGAATCGCTCTTTGTTTTTTTTTTGTTTTTTTTTTAAACCGTTTATTGCAATCTCAAATGGTTACAAGTATGGGCCTACAACCGTCCGGCCGGCCGCTAGAGTGGCAGAAGCATATGACATACATACAGAAAAATTTCGTAGCGGTGCAAAGTGGTAAATCAGGAGATATCAATAGCGCGGGCCACATAACTCCAAGCCCACAATACGGTTTCCTTTTGTCAAAACATAACAACACAAAAAAACCACACCCGCAAGGCAACCCGCAATCCAAAGTGACGACACGCGCTCCTTAAGTGGGGGATCCCAACCAACCGCCAAACTCTGAAGAGGGGAATGGGAACCGATCAGGGACTGGGGAACCACCTGCCCACGGCTGGGGGAGGGGGTCGGCTAGGGGGACGGAGCTGGTGAGGCAGCCGGTAGCAGTGGCGGCTCGCAAATACCCCCGCGATAGGCGTTCCAGGGGCCCCAGATTTTCACCCACGCCCCAGGCTTACCCCTCGCCACATACACCACCTTTTCACGAAACATACACCAATCCATGTGTTCTTTCCAGGCCGACACCGTCGGGGGCCTCTGGGATCCCCACAATTAGGCAATATCACGCTTGGCTATCATACATCCCAGAGTCACCCACCGCGTCTGCGGAACCGAGTAGTCAGTTGGTTCCCACACATTCAGCAAGCATCTCCTCGCTTCAGGCAACAGCGCGACACGCGTGACCACTCGCAGGACCTCATGCACACCACGCCAGAATCGCTCCACCTTTGGGCATTCCCACAGAATATGCAAGAAAGTTGCCAAGGCGCCACAGCCACGCTTACACAATCCATCCTCAGCAAAGCCCATACGTAGAAGCCGTGGCCCCGTCACGTAAACCCGGTGGAGGATCTTAAGCTGGACGAAGCGAAGGCGAGCCGGGATGGCCACCTCCTTCGGAGAGGCCACCGCGGAAATCCAGTCCTCGTCGTCCAATTCCAGCCCATCAGCAACCCAGGCCTCGCGGAGGCCAGTCAGCAGGCCAGATCGGTCGTTAATCAGTTTTTTATATATAAGGGAGATCGTGCTGTCTGGGACATGGCCATCCAGCACTCTGTCCTCCAGGGGGGAAGACTCCGGTATGGATGCGACATCCGGAAAGACGGAGCCCAGCGCATGGCGGACTTGCAAGTACCGAAAGTACTCGCTGCCCTGCAACTGAAACTCCGTCTGCAGCGTCTCGAAAGTTTTGAATCCCCCCCGTGTCCAGAGATCTCCCACTGTGCTGATGCCGATCGTGTCCCACTTCTCGAAGCCCTTCGAGGTCCACAGGGAGCCCAGCCTCTGAGACGCATATAGCGGTGACGCCCGGGTCAAACGGTCCTTCCACCCCATAGCTGCGTTAGCCGCGTGCCATACACGTACCATGACACGCGTCGGTCCCGTCAGGCGGGAGTCGGGCGCGCCAGAGTAGAGCGCTCGATTGTAGTCGCCACCGGGCAGGAGCATCTTGTCCATTTCAAATGCCGGGTTCAAGGCGGGCCCGTAAAGGCCATGATTAATTGCAGCTAGCTGGGAGGCCCAGTAATACCGTTTAATATCCGGGAGGGCAACCCCCCCATCGTACCACGGGAGCGTCAATTTAGCCAAAGCAATACGCGGCCTCCCGTCCCAGAACAGGCGCCGCTGCAGGCTCTCCACCTCACGGAAATAGCGCGCCGGGACCAAGTCCATAGTGTTCTGGAGAGCGTACAGGAAGCACGGCAACGACATCATCTTAAACAAGGCCGCTCGGCCAAGCGGCGAAAGCGGCAGACGCCGCCAACGCACAACGTCCTCCTTCAAGCGCTGGAGGGGGGGTAGCAAATTCCGCTCGTAGCGGGCCTCTGGGTCCAGAGTAATATATATACCCAAGTACCGAAACCCCTGGGAGGCAATCTGGATCGGGCAGTCCCGTGGTAGGACCGGAGCCTCCCCGGAAAGCACATATACACAGGATTTCGCCCAGTTAATAACAAGGCCTGAGTTGCGACCGAAGGAGCGCAAAACGTCAACCAGGACGATCAGTGATTTACGCGGGGAGGCGAGATACAGAAGGATATCGTCTGCGTAGAGGGACACGCGGTCCTCATGCTCGGGGGTCCAGCGGAGACCACGGATGGAAGGGTGCCACCGCAGCCACTCCGCCAGGGGTTCCAGGGCCAGTGCAAACAGGAGAGGCGACAGGGGGCACCCCTGTCGCGTGCCCCTCCCCAGTGCGAATGGGGCCGAGACTCGTCCATTCACCACCACCTGCGCCAATGGGCCCGAGTACAACAACTTGACCCAGCTGATGAATCCCGGTCCGAAGCCAAACTTCGCCAGCATCGCCCAAATGTATGGCCACTCGAGCGTATCAAACGCCATGGTGGCGTCCAAGGACGCCAAGATGGCCGGTTCCCGCACAAACGGGACACGCGCGAGCACCCCGTGCAAGCGTCGCAGATTAAGGGCCGTGTTGCGGTGGGGTATAAAGCCGGATTGGTCTTGGTGGACCAAATCGCCCACCACGCCGACCAGCCGGTTGGCTAGCACCTTGGCGAGGATTTTGGGCTCCGCGTTCAAGAGCGAGATAGGCCTATAGGATGTGACCCGCTCACGGGGTCTCCCCTCTTTGTGGATCACCACGATTGTGGCCAGACGCTGGTCCGGCGGAAGGGAACCCCGCGAGCGGGCCGCCAGGAACATCGCGCGCAGGTGGGGAGCCAGTACATCCGGTCGCAGCTTGTACAGCTCGATAGGGATACCATTGGGGCCCATGGCCTTGCCAGATGCGACCGAGCGGATAGCGAGGGCAATTTCGTCCGAGGTGGGAGGAGCGTCCAGCGAATCCCTGTCCTCCACTGAAAGGGAGGGCAACGCGATGTCCCGAAGCAGGGCATGGGAATCTTCCTCCGAGCAGGGAGAAACCGGGGAGTACACCTCGCGGAAATAATCCGCGAAGCAGGAGACAATGGCTTCCGGCTCGGTGACACGCACACCATCCATCCCCTCGATCAAAGGAACCACACGACTCGCTCTCTCCTTCTTGTCCAGCCACGCAATCAATTTACCAGCCTTGTCACCCACATCATACAGTCGCCCCTGTTGCTCTCTGCTGAGGCCCCTGGCCGCCTCCGTGACGAGGGCCCTATAGGCCGCCTGCTTGAGGTGTAGAACATGCAATGTGGCATCCGTCACCCCGCTCCCTAGGTCACCCTCTAATTCTGTAATTTCGGCCTCCACCCGGGTTACCTCCTCCCGCTCGCGCCTCCGGGCATGGGAGATACAGGAGAGGGCCTCCCCTCTGAGAACTACCTTAAAGGCCTCCCACAGGGAGATGGCCGAAGGGACAGACCCCACATTTTCCTCAAAGTACCGCTGCAGGGATTTGATCAGGTCGGCACGAATAGCGGGGTCGCGCAGGTACCAAGCATTGATTGAGGCTACCCTGCCCTCCCCCCTCGGGAAGACATCAAAGTGCAACAGTAGTGGGGAGTGATCTGAAATACCCCGCGCCAGATGGCGCACCTCTCCCACTCTCCCAGCATAGGCCGCAGGGACAAGGACATAATCAAGCCGCGAGAGGCTACTATGGGCACCCGAGTGGAAGGTGTACTGCAGCTGCGCGGGATGTTTTAGTCGCCAGCAATCCACCAATCCTAGTGTATCTAAAAGGCCGGACAGCCACGCCTGTGCCCGGGGGAGGTCCCTAGGGGGATGACGATCCATAGACCCAGAAGCCACTGCATTGAAGTCCCCCCCAACTACCAGAAGCCCACCCGGGAGGTCAAGGAGGAGGCGCCCCAGGTCCGCAAACGTAGTAGATTGTAACCCCGGCGGAACATACACTGATACGAAAACAACCACTCTGCCCTCCATTCTACCCACCAAGACAGTGTAGCGTCCCCTCTCATCATGGCGCACCTCATCAATCTCCAACGGGAGCGAGTTCTTGATCATGATACCCACCCCCCGCGAGCCCGAGGTGAAGCCCGAGTGGGCCACCAAGCGATAGCCTCGCCGATTCATGGCGTGAAAGGAGTTACCTATAAGGTGTGTCTCCTGCAGGAAGACCACATCTGGTGAAATGCGTTTCAGATACTGCAGGACCACACCACGCTTAATCCTGTCCCCCAGTCCGTTAACATTCCATGACAGCACAGTCAAATCCCTACCCCCCATCATATGTAGAAGCCATCAGTCGTCCCCCAAAGAGCATCTCGAAAGCAACAATACAGTAAAGGGTTTGCCTTGCGGTGCAAACAAACAACACTCCCCCCCCACCCCCCCATCCCAACAGAACTCCCCCCTCCCTGCACCCCTGCATGAGCCCAGACAGCCCCCCCAAAGTGCAGTGTGCCTGTCGCCCCATAGATGAAAAACTAACTAGTCCCCCAGAGGAGGAGGGAAAGCCCCCAATAGACCCCGTACGACCTCCATAGGAGGGGAACATACACGATCAGTAAATGGTAACAGGAATGTGGTCCAGAGCAAGGCCTATTATTCACCCCTCAGTTCTGATCCGGCGGGCCCTCCCCGCCAACCGCACCCCCCCCACCCCCCCGGCCCCGATCCCCAGGCAGAGTGTCCAACCAGTCCCCAGCCGCCTCTGGTCGGTCAAAAAAATGCGTGCGACCATCCACCTCCACCCTCAGCTTGGCTGGAAAAAGCATTGAGTACTTAAGGTTCAGGTCCCGTAGGCGACGTTTAACTCCGAGAAAACTCTGTCTCTGCTTTTGGACCGCCGGAGTAAAGTCAGGGTAGAAATTCACGTCCATATTATCAAGCTTGACCGGTCCCTGTAGCCTGGAAGTCTGCAGGATAGCGTCTCTGTCCCGAAAGTTAAAAATCCGGGCGATGAGAGGCCGCGGCGGGGCACCGGCCTTAGGTCTTCCTCCGGGGACCCTGTGGGCGCGTTCCACCGCAAAGAGCTTACTCAGCCCCCGGGGCTGGAGACGGGTGAGGATCAGTTCTTCCACAAACAGGTCTGCCGCCTCCTCCTCTCGTCCCTCCGGCACCCCCACAATACGAACGTTGTTCCTCCGGGCCCGACCCTCGGAATCCTCCAATCGACGGTCCATCAGGGCGCTCGCCTGGCCAAGCCGGTGCACCTCCTTTTGGAGGGCCACCACATCTGTTGTGAGGCTCGTGGTGGTGTGGGCCAGGGAATCGACCCGGTCATTTGTTTTGGACAAGTCGGCCCTCACCAGGCCCACATCCACAAGGACCGAGTCTATCTTCTGCGCCAGAGTATCAAAGCGCTGGTCCACCGAGGCCTTCATCTCGGCGATGGCGCCCATGACGTCCCGGAGGGTCAGATCCGCGGGCTGAGCAGATGCCTCAGTCGGGCCCGCCGGGGACGTACGCGATGCCTCTGGAGAGCCCTTCTGGAGGGTGTAGCGGTCCATGCTGTTGGACTGATGTGCCGGGCCACGGCGGGTCGTTTTCACCTTCGCCCGGTCGCCATCTTGCTTGGTGGACATGTCCGCACTCCCAAAGTCGTGCCAATCTCCTTGAAAGGGCCAACAAACCGGTTCACAGGTTCCGGGGGGGGGTGACCACTGGACCGCAGGACGACACACAGCCGGCGGGTCGGCCGGGCACTCGGACAAGTCCACACCACCGCACCCCGCTCCGCAATCCCGCCTCGCTGAGGGCAAGGAGGGCGCAAAAGCGAAAGTGAAAGCGCGGGGGACGCGAGTCGCCCAGCCCTGCCCGCCGCTGTTGTTCACTTTGTCCCCGGGTCGCCTCACAACTCCAATCCGGGGGGCCGGCGCGGAGAAGGCCGCAATCCTTCACTCGGTACTCCCGCTGGTGTCCGGGGTCCGATTCGAAAACGGAAAACGGGTGCCGCCTCAGCTCGGGTTCACAGACACAGTCCCCTCATCAAGGACAGGATATAATCAGGATTAATTCAGGAGGTCGCGGAGGTCCTCGGGAGCTTCGCACCTACGCGGCCATCTTGGTTGCGCGCTAGGCTCCTCCCCCCGGAATCGCTCTTTGTTGATCGAGTGCATAACGGCCTCTGAAGTGATCTCTGCAAGATGGAGGATTTCTAAAAAACCAAGTTGCTGGGGAGCCTTGCAGAGATCAACTTAAGGCCTTAGAATTGTGGGGAGGGTCACGATTCTGACTATTGTGGCCATCCTGAGTTGTACGCTTAAGCAAGAGATAGTACAGCAAACAAGTCCATTTCTACTTTGGATTGACATGGTTCTCTATGTGATAAACACAGTGGTGTAATGAACGTTTAAGGCCCCCCCTGCAATGTACATGGAGGGGCCCCCTCTCCGGATTCAATACAGGGTGCTCAGGCCTAAGTACTGTGCTGAGAGGGCCCCCTGCAGCTCAGGCCCCCCCACCCGCACTGCGGGGGATGCGGGGGCCTGTGTTACACTCCTGGATACACAGACACAATTTGTTAAAAAGAAATGCAACCCTGAGGCATTGCTACAGCTACCTTTTTAACCAGCCAACTCAGTGAAACATTGTTGCTGTGGAGATGTGGGATTTACTCCAAAAACAATACATTTGAAAGATTTGCCATTTAATATTCTTTTTAAAAAGGAAAAAATAGGTATAGCTACACCATTAAGCACTGCCTGAAGCACAGTATCATTTTTAAGTCCAGACATTCAAGTGGCTTACGCCTGTTTGGAAAATATGTGGCATACGGTGATGTCAGAGGTGTTGCCTTCCTCTGAGGCTTACCTAAATCAATATACTGCAGTAAAATGTATCTGGAGACCTGAGTTTGTCGAAGGTAATAGGTGAAGTCAAAAACCATCTCTGGGCCATAGTCTATAGTAAATGTATTGGTAGTGAAATGCTGTTTGTGATTGTGGATATTACATTTTAAAGTAATTTAATGTTGACATTTTGATGAACTTTGTATGTAACTATTTTCTGGCAGCTACACTAATTTGTTGATGGGGGCCAATGCAGTCTTTATTGGACTGTGAATTCCAGCTGGTATTGATGTTAGCTAATTTGCTGGCCTATTTTAAAAACCTTCAAAAGATGCCATGCCGAGTTGTCAGCTTCAGATATTAAAAGCCTGTGACATAAGAGCTGTAAATATATCTCTGCAGCAGGCACTCAACCTACAGAGCTATGTTACCAGTCTGTGTTTAGGGCGAGGAGCTATGATTTGGATTCTTTAATGCGACAAAGAGATTGGTTGGATGTAGTCCATTTAAGATGAATCTGATTTCCAAAATATTTTCAGATGTTCCGAGTAGATATTTCATATATTGTTCCAAGTCCTCCCTGATTTGCAAGTTGATAAATATTCTGGATTTTTGATGGCCCGGGAGATTTACTGCCTGAAGTACGAAATTTGCATTCCCAAAAAGTGGTTGCAAATTCAGCTCTGATATTTAGTAAATGGAAAACTCTTTTGTGAATACAACTTTGTGCTCATAGGTCAGCTCTCAAAATTGCGAATTGTAGTGTTTCACAATCCGAACTACCTCATCAATATTCATAAGGAAGGTTGCGAATTGTGACTCACCACACTGTCTTCACATGGATGGGTGGCCTCCTGGGTCAGTAGACCACCAGACCATATTTTAATAAAGAAAACGTTATTTGTTTTTTAATGACACCCTGTTTCCCTTAAAGGAAACGGGACTTCTTTTAAAAAGCCACATTTTTTAAGTTTAAGAGTAGAAAGTGGTCCACTGGCTACTCAGAAGCAAGCTTTTTTTTTACATTCACAAAGTGACCCTTAGACCTTTGAAAATGTGTTAACACCCCAACTCAGAAGTCAGTAACTTTTCACGATTCAGCAACCGCAGTACGATTTCATAATATTGATACATCCCTTAAGGAACTCCTATTAGGAAGGGACACCTGAAACACGCCCCTTCCAAACAGCAATTTATTATAGGTGTCTAAACCCATTTTGTGATTTGGTAACCTATTACTAAATAGCAAAATTTATATAAAACTTAATAGCCACGGTGAGGTTGCAAACCCTTTGATTTGGATCATTGCAGTCTTTATGAGAGCCAGATGTCTTTGTACATCAGCGCCTTAGTTCCTTAAAGTTTTGATTCCAAAAGTGCTTTAAACATTTCAAAAGCCCCAATAAACAAGCATTGGCAAAGTCATTGGTTATGTGAATGTTTAGGTCTCGCCTGACCCAGCGCATGCGCTGGTCTGGCGAAACTTATTGAGAGGGCTCCAAAAAGTGCTACCAGGCCAGCCTAGAGTTACAGTGCATGTGTGCGGGCGCGCACGCCGCGCTTTACCGCGATTCCATTCACGGCCGCACGGCCGCTTTGATGTTTGATCGTGATCACGATCACTTTCACTTTCACGGACGCTTGGCATAGCCAATAGGTCTCGCTTTTGGGACCTTATAAGTATTTAGTTATGCAACTGTTGCATGGCTAAACACTTATAAGGTCCCAAAGGCGAGACCTATTGGCTATGCCAATGCTTGTTTTTAAAATGTTGCACAGCGGTGCGAGCTGCTGTGATACATAGCTTAAAGTAAAAAAAAAAAAAGCAATATGACCTGGCCAGACCACGCCATATCACCTTTTTTTTAAACTTGAAGTTATGCACGTACAAACAAGTAAAAATTGCTATATTCCCTATATTTAATATGCAGTTTATATTATTGATCAAATGCACATTGCAGTTACCAGCCTGTCAAAGTGTAGCTAGCTGGAATACTGAGCATGGAGAGGCTGTGGTGTTACGGTCAGAGCAGCAGACTGTCGAGCTGGGGAACCAGCTTGGAGTCTCTGCGCCAGCTCAACATCCTGTAATTCTGGGCAAATCACTTAATCTCCCCCTGCCAGTAAAAATGAATGTGTACTTGTGTAATGTAACTGGCACTCATGCAAAGCACTCCAAGTCCTTCCAGTGGACGTTGCCCTATATAAAACAAGCTAAGATGGAGGTAGGAAGGAGACAACTAGCGATGGAGTGGGGATGGGGCATGCAGTGGTGGAAGCAAGGAGGGGGAAAAACAGGCCAGCAACGAATGGGGAAGGGCCATGCGTGGAAGGGGCATGCAGCGACAGAAGTGAGGTGGTGGTAGGGATGGCAGGCAACAAACAGAATGCAGATGCTGGAAATGTAAAAAAAATAAAAATAAAAGAAGAATAAAGTATGTAACAAGTGCGGGGTCAGTGGAAGGACACTGGCTGCCGGAAGAACTACTTGGTCCAAGCTCCACAGCAAGATGTGAAGCTGAGCAGGAAGCTGAAGTCAGGTGGAGGCGCTGACCAACAGGAAGAAAGGGAATTAAAGTCACGTGGGAGCCAACCAATGGTAAATACAGGTAAGTAATGGGCGGGCTTTAAGCCCTGCTTAAATATTTTTTCCGTTACAAGAGATTTTGTAAGAACAGCGCATGCGCCATGTAGGTAAAACCTAAAAAGTGTTAAAAGCAGAGCAGAGAAGGAGTTGGTTGTTTAGGGAAGAAACTAATTGGTGTGGTGGCTAAGGACGAATGCTCCACTCAGGGGATCTGTGTTTGACCCTTGGCGACAGGTTCAGAGTTTAGCTTGTCCACTCTGCGTTTCTGAGGGCAACAAATGAGTACCACTGAGTTTGGTAACGATATGGGTCCATTTTCTGTCAACAGCATCAAAGGACACATTTTATGGTGAAAGTCTACAAATATGTGAGGTCCTTTTAAACTTGCTGTAAGCCATATTTCAAACGCTCGTTAGAAAATGATCAAACTTTACTTCCTTCAATTACAAAATCTGCGTGGAAACATTTGTAAGTATGGCAAAGCTGCACATTTAAATGCAGGTTCACTGTATTTTTCAGCTACGTATTTACATGTTTGTTGAAACAAAGCCTTGTATTGTTCCATAAAGCGGCACTGAACCGAAAATACCATTTATAAAGTTTGGTCAACAATGCCATCTATTCAAACAACTTTTAAACCTTGCTGTTTAGGAAGTCTACATTTTTGATTCCTAAATCATTTTTAGAAACGTAGAAAGGTGTTTGATTGAAAATTCCTTAAAACGGTTATTCATTTTTTGAAGTTTCGATTTTTCTGAAAACTCCTCCTATTCTCTGAAAACGCATTTTTGATGCAATATTCTGACAAAATCAATTTCCGTGGGAGAGGATGTTGTTGAAAACAAACCAACTGTGGAGAAAAGACATTTTGAAAGATCAGACCTGGTGATCGCCCACTTTGTAGGAAAAGGTGCCCATTCTGGCGATTCACATGACCCGATTTCCCGATGCCATTATCTAGAGTAAAAAGCATGCGATTGGCTTGGCCTTGGACTTTGAATGCAAGACCATGATCCTTGCTTTCTATAAGACCTGGCAAACCCTTTAAACAGGCTCACACTTGCTTCTGATGTGCACTTTACCATGACTGGCCTCCACTCACCTGGTGAAAACAGAGCAATGGCTTTTAGGCAGGAGTACTCCGCCGAATCCACGTGCAGGACTTTCAGTTTCTCCACTTGCTCCTGAAAGATGCGTATGTGGTCCATGAACGCGACCACCCTATCGGCAGACATGGGTGAGGCGTGTAAGCCAGCAGCGGCCAACAGAGGTGCTACGTGCAGCGGCATGGAGCACTGGGCCGCATTGAGGACAAAGAGCTCGCTCCACGTCATGCGCAGCAGGGACACCTGGTCCGTGAGCTGGAAGTCGGGGAAGAAGGGGATATTTTTGGCCCACTCGATGGCGCTGAAGAGCAAGCGGGCTGCCAGCTCACAGATGTTCTCGATGCCCATGATGTTGTTGGGCTGCAGGCACTGGGCGCCATAGCGGGAAGTAGGGTAGGGCTCTGCCCGGAGGAGTAGGGAGATGAACCCCGTGAGGTATGAGTGGCCGTTGTAGGGGTCTCCGTTGCTGAGTGCGTACTGGCCAGGGCTGGTCTGTGGATGTGCCATTCGTCCACGCTGGACTGCTGTGAAGGAAAGGAGAAATATGGATCACTATTCAACCTCAGAAAGCAGAAACCAAATATCTTTCATGGAAAAAGTTACTTATCTGCAACAGCCGGCTTTGCAGCTTACGGTGTTATATGTTTGCAAGTTGCACGCTCTGTGGGCCTTATTTATGAGGCTTTGCAACAGTTATGTGCTTCCGGTGCATCACTTTTTGTGACACATCGTGGCGTAAAACATGCCCCCAGTTTCGGCCTATTTACAAAGTGACGCATCTAAGCAGATGCATCACTTTGTAAACCCATGCGCTACATTATACCTGCGTCAGGTATAATGTATGCAGGGTGGGCGTTCCCACGTAAGTAAGCCTCGTAGAAGTGTCACAGTGAAATCTATGACATTTCACTGCGCCACTTATAGGATGAAAATGCGTCAATATCATACGCCTGCCTCACAGCAGGCGTAAGACTGACGCAGGCCCTTTCACATGGGCATTGCCCAATGTGAAAGGACATATTGCTGGAGTTGCGTCACTTTTGTGACACACTCCAGCAATGCGTCACTTTTGCGTTTACAGATATGACGTATCTGTAACTCCTTGCGACATGATGCATCATCCAGTAAATTTGACACATCCATTATGTCGCAAGGAGGGCGCACTGAGAAGTGATGCATCGCTGCTTTTTACGCAGCGATGCGTCACTTCTAATAAATGAGGCCCTGTATGTGGAGCAGGACACTGCCTGGCAGGAGCTTCTACAAAGCACGCGCCTCATGCATGTGTTTTAAATAAGGCTTGCACCACAGTGTCAACTTTGGAACACAGTGGAACCCAAGGAAACATACCTGTCTTGGGATTATCTTGGCAACCACTTAATAACGCCACTTTCTTCCCCTTATCTAAAATTGAGATATTAGGAAATGCACCATACTGGTAGACTCCCGACCTCCCCTAGGGCACTGTAAAAATGAACTACCGCTGATGCTGTCAATCTAAATTTGACTTTAAAATTGAAAGATCCTTTTTTGCATACCTCAGTTACACACAAAAGCCTTTTTGAATTGGACCTCAGTTACTACATTAACTATTTTAATCCGTTTGCTCCAGGGTTTGAAGCACATGCATTTTGGCTGAGACTTCGGTCAATAGAAGTCCCTTATGTGCCAATAGATGGATTTTGAAATAAGTTATTTTTAAACGTACAAGTGTCACGAGAGAAGATGTTCCTCTGCAGTCGAAATGTGCGCACTGACGTCAATTAAAATTAGTCTGGTCGAGCAGTTGCTACCCCTGGCTTGCCCTTTGCACTCCTGGCACTCGTCACGTGCCGCCCCTCGTGCTCGGGGTCATCAGAGGAGCAAGGTACTGCCAGAGCGTTCTAGAACGTACACAGCGTTCCTGTTTACATCCGGTAGAACCCGCCCCTTCCCTTCTACTCCCAGATCTGCAAATCAACTACAGCCTGGATCACTCCGGGACATTATCGAGGTCAAAGTCCTACATCCCCTGGTATTTTAGTCATTTGTCCATGCATGCGTCCTGCTTTGTTTAGTTTTTTTTTTATTTGCATAATTCAACACCCTTGTTTAAATCGTCGCAACAATGTCAAAGTTCTTTTTCCCCAGCTTACTGGCATTTTTTTCTAACTGAAAATAAATATGTGGCAAGATCTAACAAAAATTGGAGCTAGCTATATTTTTACTGCAAACCTTAACTCTCCCAACAAAAGTAAGGTTTAGCAAACAGCTGTCAATTGCACAGGATTGTTATAGGCACTTTTCATAAACCATACGAAATAGAAGTTATTTGGAAGCTTGGGGAAAAGTTGTATTTTTAAATAAAAAAATTCAATGTCTCACAACCCTTTAAAATAACACATTGTTTCCTAAAAATGTATATCACTGGGTGTAAGGACAATTTGATTGTTATATGGCAAACTGTCCGTGCACCCAATCATTTCTAAAAGGAGTCAGGCAAAAAGTGCACTCCAAGCTCTGTACTGCTTGGCCATGGGGATGGCATTTCAAGTGTATGGTTTGTATGTACATGCCAATAATATAGTACGAACCTAGTCAAAAGGCAGCGGAGTGCTGTACATGGTCAAATCCAAAACCCCCTGCCTGGTCCTTCAGCCTTTTGGGGCAGAATGCTTTTGTTATAAAAAATAAAAAAAAGTAATTCAACGTTAAGGGCTGGGTAAGGAACTGATCAATCAACAAAAAACACCACAATTCTCAAGCCATTACAACACATCTGCAGTGGTCTTGGCACTGTAGGCACTAATCGGTTTGAGCTACTCAATGCGGTAGGAAAACACCATAGAAATACCAATATATTACCATTTACATGCAAGATGAAGGCCCTGTGCCCTTTTATGCGGTAGACAAACAGGCCTACAGGGGAATTAAGCCAACCGGTTGGTATCTCTGTAAGGCCAGCAGGGCTGGGGAAGAGTCTAGTCAAATGTCAGGCTCAACTTCTCATTTGATCGATTCCTCACCCTTCTCTCCTAGGCCTTCAAAGACCCTGACCTGTTTTAAACTCTTTCAAGTTCACCCCTAGAGCGTTGCATTTCAATTGCTTTTTGTTGTGTTTGGGAGTTAAAATGGCACTAACAAAGAGAAATCTTTACCCAGACAGTGTTACCATGTGTATAAATGACAGACTAATGAAGCAACACTTTCACAAAATGTGCAACATTATGCCGTATAATTTACGTATTCTTATCACATAACTTAGTCAACCCTGCCGCATAATTTGGTCCTTTCCTGCTGCATAATTAAAGTGGCCCTGGATATAATACACATATAATACAGTAGACTGCATATCCTCTAAATAAGGTCCTAAATCTAATCCCTCAGCTTTACCCTCGCAGATACTACCTGCGTGCACTGTTTGCTATTTTTACGTTTATCAATACGGCTTATAATCAGGGCCGCTGGAATTATGCGGCAGAGGAGCTCCAAATTATGTGGCAGGGTTGACTAAATTCTGCAGCAAGAAAATTGCAAATTATGCAGCATAATATGGCACCTTTTTTGACAATATTACTTCATTATGTTTACATTTTTACAAATGGTAATACTGTCTGAGCAAAGATTTCACCACATTAGTACCAGTCTAACAACCAAACAAAAAAATAGAAATATGAACTGAAAGATGACGAGTTAACCTTTGCGAAGGCCGTTCAACACTGCGCAAACACATGTTGCCACATTTTTAGTAATTTTGTATCCGTTTTAGCTATATTTTTTCTGTTAAAATCTACAGATTAAGCAGCAGATGATGGATTATGTGGTGAATGCGACGAAAACCAAAATTATTTGATCATGCCGTGGCCGCAGAACCGCATAAATCCAGGGGCCCTGCCTTCAGTCTGTGCACAATGTACTTCCAGTCACTGGTCCTACCTAAAACACACCAAATGCAACAGAGCACTCGAATGTTTCTTTCCCACGGTATTTAACTGCGGACACTGTTTTTACTGCCACGAGCTTGCAATGCTTGGATAATCAAGCACACCCTTGAAGGAACGCTTATGGAAGTGTCCACAATACAAACTTTACAAAATAAAGGAATGCAATTCCGAGCCCTACCGCTAGGTGGCAGAATAACGCACAGCATCGGAACTAATCCTAGTCATGTTGCAAACTTTGACTTTTCCGCGCCCAGATGACCCCTCTAGGGCCAAGGGTTCTCTCGGTCATGTGGTGGGACCTCTCCCACTGTGAACATAGGTCCGGAATCTGCTGATGTGGGATGTCTCATTGTAAAACAGGAGAGGGTGACAGGTGCAGCTTGTAGAAGGAGAAAGGTCAAACTATTCTGGGTGTGTCACCTGCCCTGGAATTTTCTTCAACCATTAACATGTCTAAGAATAGCTTCTGGCGCGCAGGGACCCCCTATCCTGTCACGTGTCGCTGTGTAGGGTGTCCCAGCCTAACAAAGCCATCGCAACAAGTAACAAGCATCGGAGCTGGTGTCAGGTGGTCGCAGGTTCCTTAATCAAACACCAAAATGTGATCAATAGATTCATTCTTTTGTCCCTGCAGCTATAATAATAATGGACATTAAGAGCGTCCCCAACAACTAAGTTGTTATTTAATCTATGTGAACTTTAAAAAAAAAAAAAAAAATCACAGGCTTAGTTCTCCAAGTTGAGTAATTTTGGGATCTGGAGAGGAGTTTAGGGGAGAGGAGTTGGCCTAAGGGCTAGGGCGGCCGACCTCGGAACTGGGTTTGAGTCTCGGCAATGACGCTGAGCATCCTGTGATTCTGGGCAAATCACTTCATCTCCCTGTGCCTAACAAAAATGAATGTGTCCTCGTGTAACGTAACTGCTGCTATGTAAAGCGCTCTGATACCCAATTCGGGTCAAGTTTGCGCTATATAAAACTATGCAAAAAAAAAAAAATGATTCAATTAAATAGGCAAATCTTTTAATCTAAGAATTTGGTTGCATTGAAGCCCCAATCTTTGTCTCCATGCACAAGGTTCGAAGTACAGCTGTAAAAATTAAATCTTCTCTCTACACCCTCAATATTGGAAAAGAAGTGGGATTTGACTAAATGTATATTCATGGTTCTTGCTTTTTGCTGTAGCCAAAAACCAATCGTCTGTCCTCAAAATAGGGACGTTTACACTAGCTGGGCAATTTTTCTTTAAATTGATATCTAAAGAAACCTACAGTTGAAGGTGACCAGTACACTTATTTTGACGTTTCTAGGATGGCGCTGCAGCACAACAATGTGTGGTCCGTCAGAGCAAGAAATTGTTTAAATTCAGCAAATTATTCCGCAGACGATGCTTTATGTGGCAAGGACCGAAAATCCAGATTTACACAGAAAAGGCAAATTGTATTTTTCCAGTGGCTGGGCCTCCAGTTTAAGCACAAACAGAAATGTTGCTGGCCTCGTCCAAGTTTAAAAGTCTTTTTGGTTCAAGCTTCCCGCCTAGACTGTTCATTTAATTTTCACAACTCCCATCACACCTGCTTTGTAGTCTTATTAGCAGTTTATAAGGAAGATAAGCCACTCCTACTTGCTTTGAAAGTGGACAATAAGTGGTGGAAAGTGTGGCACGTGATCCGTAATCATAAGGCTGGGGACAGTTATTTGGGATTCTTACACTAAGTGGGGTGGAGAGACAGAGGTCAGTAAGCTGCTATCAGCAGCCACCCCCTCCAGCCCCGATCATCTGGGTTTCAGTTCATGGACTCAGCACCAATGTGAGCCATAAGCCGCTCTAACTAGGAACATCACGTACTATGCACCGAAAGGAGTGATGAATGCTCTAAGGGGCAGATTTACACGGAACTGACGCATCTGCATGGATGCGTCAGTTTCCTTGCGCCAGTGCCAAATGTCCTTACGCCACCATGGATGCGCTGTATTTACAATACAGTGCTCCATGACGCAAGGATTAAAAGATGCGTCATAAATACTGACGTATCTGTTGGCACAAAAGTGACGCATTGCTGGAATTGCTCAGGAAAGTGACGCAACTCCAGCAATGTGCCACAACTGATAGGTGAGTCCCATCAGGCACGCAACGCACATTGGGCTCAAAGTGCTTCAGCCCCCCCCATCATGTGTGGCAGCCCGGGCTGAGACAGCTTCCCTGCGCACACACAGCCGTACCCGAGCACTTCACAGGTCTTTAAAAGACCAATTGCTTGTTAACGAGGCCTTGCTGTTTTTTCACCCCTTCTTAAAGCCCCTGCATCTCCACTCTGCCTATTAGCCCCCCCGAATTTTTTTCCTAGCCCCCCTGAAATTTTGCACTAGTTTCACCTCTGAGTCTCATACAAAAAACCCTGCGTCATTCCTTACACCTGGTCTGAGCAGGCGTAGGAATTTTGACGCAGTGAAGGCATAGAGTGACTCAGTGAAATGTTGTAAATGTCACTGCGTCAGTTCTACATGTTTTTTTGCGAGTGAACGCCCACCCTGCATACATTATACCTGGCGCAGGTATAATGTGATGCAGGACTTTACAACATGACGCATCTCCCTAGATGAGTCACGTTGTAAAGTGGCCGCATTGTTTGTGCCACTGTAGCGACAAAAAAAGTGACGCAAAGGCAGAGCACGGGGGCGCAAAGGGCTTGTAAATCTGCCGCTAAGTAAGCACATAATGTCCTCTGAACCAAAGACAGAGGAAGGCCTCTATTGGGACAGGAATATTCCCTGCATGGTTAACAGGTGTTTACTTTTTCCCTGAATGCCTGACTCCATGTGAAACTGCGATTCTGGTTTTTAGATTGGTGCTGGCATCTGGCTAACCAAACATGGGTGCAGGGCGATGTCTTGTCCCTCACCATGCAAGTTCCAGGAGCTGTTGTGTGACTTACAGGGGCAAGAACGCGCCTTTATATGAGTCAATGGACTGCTGTGCTTTCCGTGGTCTTCATGTAAAGTGGAGGTGGCAGTGTATGTTGTTTCGTGAACTTATGATATGACTCTGGGTCTCTGAGGTTGTGGTCCACTGGCCTCTCTCATTTAACCCCTTGGCTGCGGCAGGAATTCCGCCGCAGCGCTGGGGGGGGTTTGGGGGCAGCGCGGTGGCGCTGTGCTCATGACGGAGCCACTCCGTCATGAGTCACGGTTGAGCTGTGCTCATGACGGAGTGGTTCCGTCACGACTCCGCCCACTGCGCTAATCGCCCGCACAGGCGGGGAATTAGCGCCGCGTGGGAGGAGCGGCCGCCAACGGCCGCGGCATGACGGCACCACTCCGTCATGAGCACACGGCACCCGTGGCTCATGACGGAGTGGTTCCGTCATGAGCAGGGAAGGGGTTAACGTTCTGCTCTTATGTAATACCCAGGCCCTCTCTCTGGTATTCTGCGTTATGAGAAGTGTGTGTATGTTTAGTACATGTATGGTAGTCAGACTGTGTTAGGCGTGAGTCTGAGTACCAGGGGCCGTGGGATCCATTTTGGATGCCCTGGTTTAGCATCGCACAAGATGGTGGGTGAGCGAGCTTCCCGCTACAGTGGAAGTGTATCGCCCGCATTCCTGTGGATGGAAGGTGGAGACCCAGACACAGAAGTGAGGAAATCCAGTGAGAACATTCCTTGCAAAAGGCTGCGGAGTAGTTCTTCCTGAGCACTGCCATTTATTAGGTGATAGGGGTCGGGCAGGGTTGGGACTACATCATCTGCTCAAAGAAGACTCAAGGCAGGTCCTGCCCCTTTTCAGTCGACGGCGGCCCCGGTTAATATGCAAAGTATGGAGAGCGGCGTCAAAATGACATTCAAGAGGGAACCAACTACCAGTTCTGAAGCTCGAGGCCGTAGATCCTCGTCCCCAGTCTTGAACATGTGACTAAAAGTGGAAATACTCACCAGCAAAGTATAGTGAGGGGAAGCGCATGCAATCACTAATACCATAGGGTACGATCATTATTAGGTGTCACATTGACACACGTTTATAACCGTGCAGAATGAGGAATAGGTGCAGAAATCGCAGTTTGTGCACTATTTTTTTTTTTAAATCCATTAATACCAGTACTTTGAGGAATGTATATGTTCAGATGTATATATATATTTACACACACATATACACACACACAGATGTGTGCTGAATAAAACCCAGAGATATGTTTCACTAAACTAGTAACCCTACTTCGACACTAACATTTATGGATTTACACAAAAATCGTAATGTTCACCTAAACAGTAAAATAAAAACTACACATGTCCAGGTGATCTCTGAAATGAGCCCTCCCCAAGACACGAGCATTCTGGCTCCCAGTCTCGCCTTTTCTCCATTCCAGGGCAGCGTCTCAGCTGCTGAATGCGTTTGGGTGAAATTCCTGTCCTGTGAGCAAGATGAGGCTTGACAAACAAACCCTGTGAAGGACAGGCGAGTGACCGCCAGGGCCCCCAGCCCCCGGGGCCGCCTCACCTTTCACTCACTGTGGCGTGTGGGAGACGCGCACACCTGCGCCAGGGAGAGGGGAACACGTCTGCAGTAAAACGTGACAGAGGGCAGAAAGGTTCAGGCTGCAAAACAGGCGGTCGTTAAAACAGTGAATGCCGACGAAACGGCGCATGGCAAAACAGACAGGAGAAGGAGTCCAGAACACACCTTAAAAAGAAAGAGAACGAGTCTGGAAAGTTACAAGCATTTGCAACCCAGTGGGTCTTCCTTTTGATGTCAATGCTGTTTTTTTTTAGACATTTTTTAGCAAAACGTTATTGTTGGGGAAGCCGCCAGGACCGCATCAATCTGAATAAAAACCAGACTAAAAGCAAATCTATTTTGTGGCCTCCAAAAGCACACATTGGCATAGTAGTCCCTGACATTGAAGGGAACTACTTTGTATGCGGATGTGGTCCTTGTGAAAGGGAAGAATCGTGTCACTCACAGTAAAGTTAGCCAATGGCTAAAGTAGGCTGGCCCAGTGCCCTCCAGACCAATGGATGAAGAGGGCTGGCTCAAAGACCCAAATAGTTTGTATATTGTACACAAGGAAATCAAAATGTATTGGCCATCGCCAGACCTACAAAACAGGAAAAGTAGGAGAAAGGTACACAAGGTAAGAAAATGTTCAAAATTATAACCCACCTTTCCCATACTGACAATTGCCCATTCTGACCACCCCGTGGCCTTTAAGTCTCCAGATAGATTCGCGCTCATGTACCATAAAATATCAGACTAGGTTCCCGCGTCCACTGCAGAGCTTTGTTTGGAAGCAACAGGCCAAGGTTTAGACTTAGCCCTTCATTCTTCTCAGTTTGAACACAATAACCACTAAAATAGAAATAATATATTTTCCTTAAACAACAACCATTCCAGTTTCTGTGGTGCACTATGTGAATTTCCTATCACATTCTTCTTTACAGGGCTCCTTATTATAAGATGGCCGTCCGCGTGTCTGCATATGCACAAATGCACGGTGCTTATATATGTAGTTAATTTTCTTATGCTCAAAAAATCCATTCAATGATGGCTGTTGTAAACCTGCATGCTGCCTCGTGGGAAAACAAATAAGCATTGGCAAATGCAATATGTTTCACGAAAAAATGCTTTTGGCCTTTGCAAGTACTTGCTTTATTGTGTGTAAATGGCACAAAACTGTCTTTATGCACAGGAGTATAATGGTTACTTTGCAGAAATATTTGCTTCTGGGCAATGTTGTTAGTTTTTTTTCAAAGTCAGTGTATTATTCATAAAGCCCACAATGCCATGTTCCCATCTTTAAGGCGCGTAAAACAAAAAGTAAAATCAGACCCTGCAATTTAATGTGAACAAAAAAGTAGAAACAAACTACAATTTAAAATCAAAAGAAATAGCCCAGAACCTGCAGAAGGGTATGAAACCATGTTAGCTAGTCAGAACTGGAGACAACCAGAACCAAAAGAAGAAACCAGTTCTCCGGACTGGAGCAGGCACATTTTGAGTTGCCTTTCATGCACCTTCTCTCTTGTGGAAATGTGAAATTTACTAAAGGTGCATTCGACATAAAAAACAAAACAGCCTTCCTCACAAGACATAATGCAAATGTGTGTAAAAAAAAGTCAGAGGGAGAAACAACAGCTATGGGACAGCTCGCTACATATTTTTTCTGCAGCCACCTAAGGGATTTAGCTCTAAATTTTGGTTGTAAAACGGTACATCGCATGCAATTACTTTGCATGCCTTTTACACGCACATTTTAGCACGCATGTTTTTACAGCAAAAATGCATTTAAAACGTATGCCAATACCACGCATTGTTTTTATAAAAACAATATTTGTGGGGGGAGACCCCCAACTTACCTTAAATGCGTTTTATTGGTATGCGTTTTAAATGCATATTCTCTGTAAAAATATCCGCGTCCAAAAATGCGTTGTAAAGGCTTAACGAGGTAAAAGCCTCGTTGTAAAGGCTGTTTCCCCTTAATTTTGGCAGCTACCATTTTGAAATAGCCATTATAGTAAGAAATCGTGCTGTAATTTGCACCGTTTGGACCATTTTTCCCCAAATATGGAAACTACCAGGCTCTTTCGCTCACTGGTGTTGGTTTGAATATTTTTGCCAAGGGGCTGTTCTGGTTCCCCATCTCGCCTTACAAGCACTCCATTTAGGCCTAATTTTGAGGGGATCAGCACGTGTTTGGAAGTGCCCCGCTTCCTCCCCGTGGGGCTCTGACAGGCCTGTGTTTCAGCCGCACATCAGGCTTTCAGCGGGTCTCCTTTTCAAAACACTGGCATTTGTAGAGAGGGCTTTTAAGGGCGCCTTCTCAAAGCCTCTGTTCTGCACTGAAAGCTTGCACACAAAGGGTTTATCTGGTCACTGAAAACATGGATTATTGGGGGATCTGTATGGTGCAACCCCACAGTGACACCCAGGTATACAAAAAAAAAAACACACACTTTTTGTTGGCTTTAGCCTTTTTTTTAAGCAACAGCATTTTATTGGATTGAAAGATGTTTTAAGGTGCATTTTCAGTAGATGTCTTGATTTATCTTGCTATAATAACAATAATCTGATCCTGGAAATTGGGATAAGTATTTTTTTATTCACAAGTGCATGAGTTAAGTAGTTAACAAGCCCACATCTGATTCTAAGTTTTTTTTAAACATTTTATATTGTTTTGCTTGTATTAACACCTTGGCGGCAAGAGTATCCAGGAAGGTGCAGGAGGGCTGGATCCATGCCAGTTTATCCACTTCAAATACATTTACATGCACAATGAATCTAAATTGAACTCATTTCTATACTAGCAATATTGCAGAACATCTGAAGTGCATCTGTCCCTCCTAGGCTCCTGTTGGACACCCTTGCTTTAAAAGAAAGCAAGAATAAAAGTGAAAAAGAAACTGAGTGCTGACTCCTACATCCCACCCAACAGCACCCAGAAGTGACTTTATCTAACGCTTGTGCAGTTGCATGCCCAATCTCCCAAAATAAAAGCGTGCTAACATTGTGGTTGCAAACTCCAACTATTACTTACAAATAATAGTATGTGCTTCCCTTTTTCCCCAAGGGAGAATCACTTTAAATGTTTTAGAGATAGCCTACAACGCACCAGTGCCTTTGTGAGGCCCTGAAAAGGTTCTTGAACAAAAGGTTTATCCGTCCAGAAACAAAACAAAAGCTTTTCATTAAACCCAGTTTCGGAAAACAAAGCCTGCTCCGATGCATCCCAGTGAATGTGACACACCACCCTCCTGAGGGCGCCATGAATGGGATGTCTGTTGCGAACCACAACTTTCTTTAAAAAGTCGCAGTCAGCTATGTTATATGTGGCTACTGGCTCTTTTCCGCAGGGAATCAAAAAAATGCATTAAAAAAAAAAACCTTTTAATCATTTGGATCAATAGATCACTTAGCCTTCCCTTTTTAGGAGAACAGACCCCCAGCTTGTTGCAGAAATGTACCAGTGAGGTGGCTGTGGCGGAATTCACAGAGAGGGGGCCAAGGAGGGAGGCATTCTTAAAAGAGTTACAGGCAAGTGTGAGATCAGCTAAAAGCTCAGTTCTGACCCTAAACAAAAGAATACTTTGTATAGTCAGTGACCCTTAAGTGCCCCCTCCTTTCAAACCCTCTTTAAGTTCTCTCACAGCCCCCTCAAATTCCAGAGTTGTGCTTTACAGGGCTCTGCTACCTGCCACAGAGGGAGCTTTCACAAACCAGCAGATTTTGGGGGCAAAAGAATTATAAAAAAAATATTGAGTAGCAGTAGGGTCAACCCTGTGCCTAGTCAAGTACTTTCCTGGACGCCACCAGCTGTCTAAAGCAGCGTACCTTTATTCACAAATAGTATTTGTTTACATCGTGAGGAAATCCAAAATGGCCGACACATGGCATGCCGGAGTGATATAATACATGTAAATAAATACAAAGCATAGTCTACAAACTGAAGTAGCTCTTGGCACTTAATGTCTAATATGATTTATGTATTCTGGAGTTCCTGTAAAGCGCCTCCAGTCATCACTAGGTAGTCTCAGAGTGTTGCTGTTCAGATATACAAGAGTTATGTAGTACAACAAAGACATACTGGGACCAAGAAGCATGTAAGCTGGATACAGCAGTTACTTTACGGACCAGGGAAGGATATAAGGTTGTATCTTGCCTGCTGGGGTTCACCCTTTGACTCCAGATCACTGCAGCAGGCACACCAGCACAGGCACACCAATACACTGGGCCATTGGGCGGACAGAAACAAGTAGTTTGGGCTCTTGGGAATAGCTACATGTTCCAGCAGCAGTTTTGAAACCCTTCAGGCCTGGCATACTTCGATTGTTTGCTATTGTCTTCCGCTCACGTGTTTCCAACGACACGTCAATCTTATGGGATAAGCGGTCCCCTTTCCGTGGCCAATGTCCCCATCAACAGTTAGAGAAACAAATCTGGACCGACTTCCACTGTCCTTATAAAGACGCGTGTTTGCGTAGTCTGTCCAAATTACGATATTTATTCGCAGAGGCATATAGAGCTGTAACTGCGAAGGCCATTATGGGCTCCCATTCGGGGTACCGCAACTCCCGCTTTCTATGGATACCTAAGTAGATTATTTATAGTTTGTGGAAAATCCCAAACCATGAGGCAGGAGAAATGGGTGGAGCCTCTTGCTATGCACGACCCACCTCAATTCTCCGAAGACTGCGTTGGCAACTTATTCCTCAGCAGATTCCGAGCACTATCAATGGTCTATAGCGCCTTGAAGCTAGATTGACAGGAATACTGAACGTGTAATTTCCAGCGCGATTCCTCTCCTTCGTAATTTAGCTCAAATAATCCATAGCTGCTGGCTACACCTATACTCCGGGGAAGGGAAAGCGTGGCGAGTGGTGGGGGCCATCGTAAGTACTCAACTTCCTGTACAGCTTAAAGGCGCACAAGATATTAAATGTTCAAGACAAACTACAAAACCCCATTTGTTCACCAGATTCTGAGTCGAAGGGAAAGTGTGTTTGGAGCACCTGGGTTCTATGGGGATTTGGCACCCTACAAGTACTTGAAGTGTGCATTATTGTATGCCGTAAACACCTATATCCTGTACACATCGGGAAGTTTAAAGGCCATTTGTGAAAGAGTAGGGTCAGTGAGCTTGTCTTGAAAGGAGAGGCAGGAATAGTGATGCTGCTCACAAAGACGTCCCTACACTTGTATCTTCCTCCCGGCTTGGGTAGTATTTAACCCTGAGTTTGCCAGAGTAAGAGAGAATTACTTCTAGAGACAAGTTGTATGAACCTGGTTCACCGACGGTAGTACAGAGTCTGCAAAGAATAGTGGAAGAGAGGTGGAAAAGCATAGACTCCGAAGGGAGCCCAGGGCAGCAAGAGAGAGGCTCTGATGAAAGGGGGACAGGCGCGAGCGCTTGTGCGGAGAGCTGGGCCAAGAGGAGAAGTGAAAGTCCCAGGCTGCGATGAATGGCGGGACAAGTGCTGAAGAGCAGAACAGAGCTTGTGACGGAGGGTTAGAACAGGAAGAGGACAGAAAGTGTCAGTGGTGATTGATGAAAGTGTTCGACAGGGTGAGGAGGGAGAGATAAGAGTCTGGGATGAAGAGATGGACCGGGTGAAGACAGAAAGACAAGAGAGTCTGATGAAGACAGAAAGAGAAGGGAGTGTGATGAACAGGGGGGAAGGTTGAGGAGAGAAAGAGAAGGGAGCCTGTGAAGGGGAGTGGGACATGGTGAGAGAAAGACAAGAGAGTCTGATGAAGACAGAAAGAGAAGGGAGCCTGTGATGGGGAGTGGGACATGGTGAGAGAAAGACAAGAGAGTCTAAGAAAGACAGAAAGAGAAGGGAGCCTGTGATGGGGAGTGGGACATGGTGAGAGAAAGACAAGAGAGTCTGATGAGGAGAGAAAGAGAAGGGAGCCTGTGATGGGGAGTGGGACATGGTGAGAGAAAGACAAGAGAGTCTGATGTGGAGAGAAAGAGAAGGGAGTCTCTGATTGGCAGTGGGACATGGTGAGAGAGTCTGATGAAGACAAAAAGAGAAGGGAGTGTGATGAACAGGGGGGAAGGATGAGGAGAGAAAGAGAAGGGAGCCTGTGATGGGGAGTGGGACATGGTGAGAGAAAGACAAGAGAGTGTGTGATGAATAGTGGGGCACGGTGAGGAGAGAACAAGAGTCTGTGATGGAGAGTGGCACCGGGCGTGAAATAAAAGGCAGATTCCTCGATGAAGGATGAAACAAGGCCAGGAGTGAAAGAGAGAGTCTGTGAGGAATGAGGCCATGGCCGGAAGTGAAGGGAAGCCTATGATGAACGGTGGGACACGGAGAATGAACAGTAGGACATAGCGAGAAGACAAAGGTCCTGCGGTGTGAAGTGGGACAGGGTGAGGATAGAAGGACAGTCTGTGATAAACAGGACAGGTCAAGACGTGAAGAAGAAGGTATGAATCCTCGGGTCAACAGAGGGACAGAACGATGATGAGTTCGCTTCTAGAGCCGCTCAGGGCTGTGCGGTGATGTAACCACCCAGGTACCCCAGATATGTGCCATAACCCAGCATGCAGGGGTACGACCACTCCGACAGCTCACAAGCACGGGGACCAAAGCAACCGTGCAGGTGGAACAATACCAGCCCGCGCAGGTGGAACAATACCAGCCCGCGCAGGTGGAACAATACCAGCCCGCGCAGGTGGAACAATACCAGCCCGCGCAGGTGGAACAATACCAGCCCGCGCAGGTGGAACAATACCAGCCCGCGCAGGTGGAACAATACCAGCCCGCGCAGGTGGAACAAAAGCAGCCCGCGCAGGTGGAACAAAAGCAGCCCGCGTAGGTGGAACAAAAGCAGCCCGCGCAGGTGGAACAAAAGCGGCCCGCGCAGGTAGAACAATAGTAGCCATGCAGGTACAACAACATTTGAAACATAGCGAGGAGTGGTAGAAACTCTAACAGACTAATATTTGAGTCATCAGCTCTCATCCTCATCATTCACAGAGACCCACAGGGGTTAAGTGAGTGTAAATTCAAAAGCTTCATTCGGCAGGAGGGAATCCTTTTGGGGCTGGCACCAATGGCAGCACGCATAGGGCGTGCTGCGGGGCGGTGGGGAGGGGCAGGGTGGGGGGTAGTAAACTCAGACATACGACGGAACGGAGGAAAGTAATTAAGTTCCTCACTTCCGTCGTATGTCTGAGTTTACTACACCCCACCCTGCCCCACCCCGCCTTGCAGCACGCCCAATGCAAGCCGCCACTGGCTGGCACTGGTGCTGACTCTTGACCTGGGAACCTCACCGGCTACGTTCCATGCTGCAGATGTGCCTTGAATTCCTGGTGCAATTGATGGTTTCACCGCGACTGGTTTTGGTAAGTGACAGTGCTATTGTTAGAAATCCCAAAACCTGCTCCACTTTTGGGAAGAGTATCATGATGCGGTAACAATCCCCTTGCGTGCTTAGACAACCTGTCAATGGAGGAGACCTGGTTTCTATGTCTTTGCCTTGGACACGGTAAGGCGCTTTGTTACTGATATGCAAATGCCACAAACATACATAAATATATGCATACATACATACATGCAAACATACATAGCTAAGCCCTGTCCCAAAGAACACTAAGGGCTGGAATCAAGTGAGCTTCAAGCGTCCATGTCAACATGCTATGTTCTGGATAAGAAGGGTTTCAGAGTTGAAATCTGCGATCAGATCACCTTAAAAGGTGGGTCATTGATGAGTAAGGAAAGCATGCTTAAATTGTGCAGGTGGGGGGTCACATGCACTCCTTTTTGGGGACCAGACTTATTTTTCCATCACCAGACTTTGACTCAGGGATAGAAACGTTGAAAACAGAGGATGAAGGAGCGATGCAATTATAGGAAAACAGCGAGAGTGAGCGGCAGCGGGGATTGAAAAGCATCTGCGAGAGTTGGGGAAGGAGTCGGGAACTCTAGGTTGGGAAAAGAAAGCGGCATGAGGTTGAATAAAGTCTTGGAAGCCTTGGTATTAACCAGTCCTCTCTTTGGCAGCGCTGGGCGGCCAGCTAAAAAGAAAAAAATTGAGCATAAGCATTTATTTATTTCGCCAATGATACTCTGTCCAACAAATCACAGCAAGGCGTGACGTCCAGATAATGTTCAAATATTTCATCGATGAGGCAAATTAATTTTATTTTAGAAAAAAAAATTTCAGAATGGTCTATGATTGAGGAAAAATTGATTACTAGTGAAAGAGAAAAGCCTCTTTGTGCGGGGGGGGGGCGGTGCCATGTCACTCATTTTAAGTGGCCCAATAAAAAAATAAATATATATATATATATATATATATATATATATATATATATATAAACAAAAAGTGACAGCGACCCTTGAATGCAGGTGAGATCTGTGTTGTGACTCGTAGGACAAGCATTCAAATGTACACCCATCCAAAAACAGCGAACATGACTATCATACAGACTGTAGCGGACACTGTACAGTCAATACCCTGCATTATGGCATTACATCTAACGTTGCCATTAGTACCTTTTTCAATCACTCAATGAATTCTATTTTTCTTTTTAAGTACCTGTAGTGACGCCATATAGCCTTCTTTTAATACTTTCCTTTCCTGTATTTTGTTCCACTCGGATACTATTAAACTGCTGTGTCAACCAACCAACTTACAACGCAAGTATGTGAACACTACTCTTGATTTCCCCTACAGCTACTTTTGGAAGTAAGTATAGATGGAGTTAGCAACAGTAATTATTCACTTAACTTGCAACCCAGTGTTTTTACTGACTTAGTTAATGTGACATGTCATATAGTGGGGACTCACCTTTTAACCTCGGTGTGAAAATGCTTTGGTCCTTTTAAGGGAGCAGTTAAAAAGGTTTTGTATAGTTTTCAGCAGCTGGCATTCCATTTCTTTTATTGAACCCTAATTAGTTGGTATTTATATAGCGCTTTCAGTACCCCTTGTGTAATCTAAAGCACTTAATGCCTCATCAACATTTTTCACTTGGTGAAACCAGACAATCCTGGGAGCCAGTGTAGAGCTCGCCCTTGAAATACAACATTGATCACAATAATTCTAATGGCACTTGTAAGAAATACATGAATCTATTGGGATGAGCTACAGGGCCACGTGACGCTAGTGGTCGATAGTTTTAATTGAGTGAGCAGAGCCCGATTAAAAAAACACACACAAAAAAACTCCCTTTCCAAGAGTTTTAAAAGACCGATATAATTCCCAGTCAGAAACACAGTGTGGGGTCACACTCCTGAACATCTGTAAGAGGGCAGCCAGCAGAGTGGTGGGGGGGGGGCATCGTTTATCCTTCGGGTAGTGGCGCTATATGTCCAGCCTGTACAGTGCAACTATTACCACATGGGGACTGGGATTGTCTGTCCACCCTCACGTCACCAGGGGGGCTCTATGTCACAGGCACCGCCAAAGTTGTAAAAAATAATTATGATTTTGATGATGCTAAATAAATTAATAAATACATACAGAACTAAGTAAGTGCAGGAGCCCAAAGTGAATTCTGTGTTTACCAAACTACCAAGTCTGGATTCCACCTCATGCCTCTTTCTTCCACCACCGTACAATTACTCCCTCCTTTTCTCACTCTTGCAGATGACTTCATCCCTGCTTTCTCCATTTCTCTCTGTTCTGCTCTCTTTCTTTGCCTCATCCCAGCTCCCTTTGTGATCTTCCTCTCCCTTGCCTTGTGTCGACATCTGATGATGGAAAAAAAGCCGGTCCCCCAACGTTGAGTCTCGGTGTCCAACACCTACAGCGCATGCTGGTCCAACATTTCCTTCTACAAATCCGAGAGATTTGAGGTTTCCAGTGAGCCCCCAATAAATGTTTCATCCTCGAAAATCTCTCAAGCTTGGGTGGAATGTTATAAATATCTATAAATGAAGGTGTATATTTACATGATCAAGGGGTCATATAATCTGGTTTATTCTATAGAGCAGGCTTCCAAAGGGCCAGTTTCTTGGCATACCATGCATCCTGCCAGACATTTCAAGAACATTCATGGAACATATTTTCTTAAAGCAGTCTAATTTTGATCCAGGTGTTACTGCTAATGGGACTCTAAATGTCTGTGTTTGAAGGGCAACAGTCACTATCAAGTGGCTATTTGTGAAAATACCAGCTTCAAATTTTAACTAGCACTGTTGAAAAATACATCAAAATAATCTTGTGATTTGGGGGTTTTGCATGTTTCACGTAATCTGTTTTTGAGACGCTTCTATGTTTGTATAATTTTCGGTGTGCACCATGAATATCGACCCCTAAATATCGAAAAAAATATTGACAGGTCAGTAAGTCTAGACTTTCTATACCTAACCCTATGTATATGCACCTATGCCAGGGGTCTTCAACCCGGAGGGCCTCAAGTGATTCCAGGGGGGTGCGTGGGGGTGCACCAGGCTATGGTCAGAAGAAGCATTATGCCGATAACAGTGCTTTGTTTCAAATTGACAAAAATGAGCGGCTTACTGCCGCTCTGTGATGGGCCATCACATACATGTACATGTTTTGTCAATATATATCCTAAGTGGTGGGAGTATGTGTCAAAAGGGCAGGCACTCCCAACATGCTTCAGAAGCCCCACCCCCACTCCCAATAATCACACCGTTGAAACTTGTACGCGTTAGTAAGGCCAGCCTGACCGGAATAGCGTGTTTGGCAAGCATGCATTTGATTGCATTTTTAAAACAGTAACAGAACTTAACCCTAATGTAAAGGTCTACTCTAAACCTATTGCAACATTGCCAATTGAATAGAATAATTGTGGGAAATTCTGAGGGGGTCCGATGATTATTTTTTTTTCTCACTGAGGGGGGCGAAGCATTAAAGAGTTTGAAGACCACTGACCCACGCTGTACAATTGTCTACAAGGTACGTAGATCTGGAGTTAGGAAAAGTAAATCTGTGCTTCCCTATTTGCACATACCTTTTGATGTTTTGTCCCTCGATATTCTGTCCTTGATATTGTTATATGACGATATTTTTTGTGTGGGGTCGATAGTCAATAGTACAATCACAATTTTGACTCATGACAGACGTGATTTCAGAAGAAATGTTCTTGCGGGATCGGCGACACTGAAAGAGCGCCGCACTCACATGCACTGCCATCGCAGTGTTCACCATCTCAGAGAGTGGACACACATTACATCAAGTTGAAATCTCACATTCCTTCAATACGAGAAGGCATACTTGACGTACAATTTTCATGCACCCAACTGAGCACGTGAAATTCTATTACAGGACCGGAGGCTTCATATTATGCTTCTCTTTCTATTTATTGCTACTCACAGCAGCCAATGAAAACTTTTGTTATGTAAAAAACAACAACATTTCCCATGATGCATATACCACATCACTTCCTGCAGGGCCCCATAAGAGCCAGTAACACCGGAACCAGTCCTCTTTCTTTGCTGCTCACGCAGACAGTTAAGTTGAAAGCTCCGATTATATATATTGATTGTGCTTTGATTTTTGCGATAATTGCTTGTATTATCATTGTGATATTAGTGTTGTGGTGCAGCGATAGCTTGGCGAGTGCGCCCTGGGCTTTTCTAACCCTCAGGTTACTTAGTCGATGAGCGCGTGGTGCGCTGGATGATTCCCGCTGTGTGCGGAGTGCTTGGGGGCATTGCGGACAATTGTGGTTGGTGGCGCGAATGCGCATATTTAAAATTTGGCACCTTCAACGCGGCGTTCGGCCGCTTCGTTGCTCCGCTCAGCGCATATGCGCTTCCTTTGTCTACTTCGAGCACACGGTACCGCCCTGCCTTCGGTGGGTCTAAACTTATGATTTATGTGACGCTGAGGCTCCGCTGATATGCCGATGACGCCGGGAGCCTGCTAGTTTTGCTTTCGATCACGTTCCCACGTGCGTAGCCCAATTTGGTTGTTTTTGGTAGGATTTGGGCTACACACGTCGAAACAACCCGGTTAGTTTCACTTTTAGGCATTTTAGGCTGTTTTTCCTTCGGAGAGCACTGCTGCCGCCTGGCTGGCGGCAAAAACGACCTGGGCCTGGAGGGAGAACACCTCCTTGGATCTGATTTTGCTCTTTGGCTCCACTACGCCCTGAGGGCTGTAATAATTAATCTACAGCTGTTGCTGAGGAGCTAGGTACTGGTGCTGTTGTGCGGTGGGTTAGCTCCCCCCTTTGGATTATCCCTCCTTGCTATTGCCTTATGAGCAAATATCGTTACAAGTGTGGTTCCACTATGGATACGATACGTGGGTGCATTATGAGGAGGATGATACCTTGTATGAAGAGGAGGTAGGAGGACCTGCCATCGAGGATAACATTGTTGAGGCCCTGGACGCTTCTGTTCAGGAGTCGGTCAGCAAGGCCCTAGAAAAGGCAGTTCCCGGAACTGTGCAGCAAGCTTTGGCGACGGCTTTAAAGCCTATAACTAAACAGCTGGAGAAATTTGCGAAGAAGCATGGCTTTCCTAAGCAGACTGAAGGGACGTCAGAAGACTCCCGGGCTAAGTCTTGGCCGCACTCAGATTCTTATGAGGCACTTCCGCGCCCAGCTAGAGAACGTGAGATGGTTCAGGACACTGACACTGAGTCTTCTTCCACCTCTTCGGACATCTCGGATGACTCCCCTCCTAAAAAGAAGTCCAGGAAGACTAAGCATGTAGAGCCTTCCCCGCCGGCTCCCACGCCCTTTACGTTCAACCCCTCGGATATTGTCCACCCCAGATCCTCGGACTGGTTACCTGCCCCCGAGGTGGCTGCGTACTTGCACGAGAACTTGCGCAAGGGGTTTGATAAGGAGGTGCGCAATAGGCTGCGGTCCGAATGTCCAAGACCGGACCTCTCGGACAAGGTTGCGGAGACGCCGGACATTGACCCTAGCATGCTTACTTTTTTGAAAAAATTTGCCATAGACCCCAAGAAGGGAATAGATCGCGCTTGGCGTGGTTGCCAAGATAAACTCCTGGATGTGGTCGGGCCCCTAGCAAAAATTTTGGAGATGGCTCTGGAGGCACAGGAATCGGGGAGCACGATTGATTCCCATGTGCTGGCAGGCTGGGCCCAACGGGCTATCTGCCTGCTCGGGAATGCCAACTGCGCGATCTCAACTGAGCGCAGGAAGTCAATATTGATGCGCATGGACTCTAATCTGACAGAGTTGGCTGCGGCGGAACCTGGGCCGTTGGCGGACGGCAACCTCTTTGGTGACCGGTTCGTCAAGGACGTTGCAAAGTACGTGGGCACGTTCACGACCCTGGACAAGGCTCAGGCTGGGATCAAGCACATTTTCCACGCCGGTGTTTTCAATAGGGCCGGACGAGGGCGGGGACGCTCGTTTGGCCGCCAGCATTCCCAAGGTCCCCAGCGAGGAGAATTCGGTCGTGGCAGAGGTGATTGGGACTCCACCCATGGTGGCACCTTCTACCCCACCAGGCAGCGCTTCAACAAGCGGCGCTTTAACAAAGGATCCTATCGTGGAGGATTCCAGGCCGCAGAGTCCTCAGGTGAGCGCTCCAGATCTACTTCCTCTTCCCTTGGGGGGGCGTATTCGATATTTCTATCACAATTGGGCTCAGATCTCACAAGACGCATGGGTGCTACAGACAGTTCAGGGGTTCCATCTAGAGTTTTTTCAGACTCCCCGTCAGGTACAGCGCCCCAGGCAGCTTTCTTTTTCCCAAATCGAGTGCGATTTTATGGATTCAGAAATAGAAGGATTGCTGCAGAAACACGCGATAGCTCCTTGCAAAGAGGGCCCTCACGGTTTCTGCAGCAATATTTTTCTGGTGCAGAAGAAAGGAGGCGGTTACAGGTTGGTACTCAATTTGAAGGATTTCAATCACTTTCTGACTTACAAGCATTTCAAGATGGAGGGCATCCATCTGTTGGCAGATTTACTGCAGCAAGGGGACTGGTTGGTCCGTCTGGACCTGAAGGACGCTTATCTGTCCGTTCCCATATATCGTCCCCATCGCAGATTCCTTCAATTTCAATGGCGGAACCGGTGGTACGAGTATTTGGTCCTTCCTTTTGGACTTTCCTCAGCACCGTGGTGCTTCACCAAGGTACTGAAACCGGTCGTTGCCTACCTCAGAGAGCAAGGGGTTCGCATGATTGTCTACTTGGACGACATGCTCATTATGGCGCAATCGCGGAGTTAGTTGCTCAACACTTGCGCATGACCATTCATATTTTGCAGAATCTGGGGTTCGTGATCAACGAACCGAAATCGGTCCCATCTCCCACGCAGTCGATAGATTTTCTGGGGTTCGTCATAAACTCTCAGGCGGCCCAACTCAGCCTTCCAAATTCCAAACTTCTGGATATCAAGAAGGAACTACGCGCGTTCCTGTCCAAACAGATGGTCTCACTCAGAGGGATTGCCCGGATAGTGGGCCTCCTCGCGTCGTCCATTCAGGCGATATTTCCGGGGCCCCTACACTACAGGGCCCTTCAACGACTAAAGATCCAGCATTTACAGAAGGGCCTTTCTTACACGGATGTGGTCCCTCTATCCCAGGAGGTGAAGGAGGAAATGCAATGGTGGTTGGCCCACGTCGAGGCATGGAACGGCAGAGCAATCTTTGGCTCCTTACCAGAGGTGGTCATAGAATCCGACGCCAGCCGTTGGGGTTGGGGAGCGCGCTGCGGAAGTATTTCCACAGGGGGACGATGGTCCCTAGAGGAGTTAGATCTTCACATAAATTGTCTAGAGCTCCTCGCAGGATCCTTTGCGATCCGGACATTGGCTCCCAGGCAGATCTCATGTTGCATCCTACTTCGAATGGACAACATATCGGCAGTCCGGTACATCAACAAATTGGGGGGCACGAGGTCCTCAATGTTGGTGGAGATAGCGAAGGCCTTTTGGCACTATTGCCTGAACAACCAGATATCTGTGATAGTGGAGTACATTCCGGGTCAGTCCAATGTGGTGGCGGATTGGAACTCTCGACACCTCAGGGACTACAGCGACTGGCAACTTCGCCCACGCGTGGTTCAGTGGCTACAAGGCGTTTGGGGACTTTGCGAGATCGACCTGTTTGCCTCCCGGCTGAACCGTCAAATGACGAAGTTTTTCAGCTGTAGGCCGGTCCGGCCTACAGCTGAAAAACTTCGTCATTTGGCGCTGGCGACGGATGCCTTTGCGCAGGAGTGGACTCAGAACTTGAATTACGCGTTTCCACCATTCATCCTCATTCCCCGAGTGTTTACTCAGGTGATGCGCCAGAGAGCAGAAGTGATATTAGTGACTCCCTTGTGGAAGTCGCAGCCTTGGTTCCCGTTGCTGCTGGAGGCGAGTTGCGACTTCCCCAGGAGGATTCCTTGGTCCTCGACCATGCTCCAGGGCCCTCAGGGGGAGACACACCCGATGGTTTTATCGGGGCACCTGTCCCTGATGGCCTGGAGACTTTCAGGCAGCGTTGGCAAATGCCAGGACTTTCGGACCAGGCTTCAAGCTTTATCAATCAGGCGTGGGCCCCCTCTACCAGGAAGCGATATTCTTCAGCCTGGGGATGCTGGGTTCGTTGGTGCATGGGACAACATGTGGATCCCGTGGGGGCAGGATTACCCTATATTGTAAATTTTCTTTCGGAGAAGGTGTCGGAAGGTTTAGCGTACCGTTCTGTTAATAACTTCCATTCCGCCATCTCGGCAGGTCACTCTCAGATCGAGGGCAAGCCTGTCGGAATGCATCCTTTAATATGTAAACTCCTAAAGGGCATCAGAGTAGCCAATCCGCCCAAACCAAGGTATTCCTCTTTGTGGGATGTCTCACTGGTTCTGTCTCTCTTTAATAGCTGGCCAGACAACAATAGGTTGTCCAGGAAACAATTGTCGGCCAAGCTGGCCATGTTGCTTTGCCTGGCAGCTTGTAGGCGTTCTTCGGATGTTAAAGCTCTCGATATTACAAGTAGAGTATTTACTCCTGAGGGAGTTTCGTTTTCTATTACTTCTAGAACTAAGACAATGTCACTTAGTGTGGATTATCATGCTTTTCCAGATAATGCTAAACTTTGTGTGGTTCAATGCCTCAAGGCTTATGAATAATGTACTAGGTCTACCAGGCCTGATGGGGTGGCACAATTGTTGATTGCTCTGCAGAAACCGTACAAACCTGTGACAGCGGCTACCATAGCCAGATGGCTCAAAAATGTCATGCAAGAAGCAGGTGTAGATACTCAGGTCTTTGGTGCACATTCTGTCCGAGGCGCTATGGCCTCCAAGACTTTTATGTTGGGTTCTACTGTGCAAGATATTATGCATTCTGCAGACTGGTCGTCTGAATCAACGTTTAAACAGTTTTATTATAAACCAGTGGGTGATATATCCTCTATTGTTTTTAATCAGCGTTAAACTAGCATAATACGAAGCCTCCGGTCCTGTAATAGAATAAAAAATTAGCTAGCATTCGCGCCAAGAATTTTCAATTCTATTAAGGACACGGAGGCGAGGATTATCTCACCCGGTTAAATTACTGTAATGTAATTTTTGCCCACCCGTTGTGTATGTACTCTGATTATACAGAAGTTACGGGTTGTTTTACCTCTATTCTTTTCAGGATCTGACAAGAAAATGGATTAATCCAGTGTGCAGATTGACGTTCCCAGCTGGTCTGGTTTTCTTCCCCGTTGGAAGCTGTTGTTGAACTTTAATACTTATTGGACTTGTTGTTCGGAGCAAAGAAAGAGGACTGGTTCCGGTGTTACTGGCTCTTATGGGGCCCTGCAGGAAGTGATGTGGTATATGCATCATGGGAAATGTTGTTGTTTTTTACATAACAAAAGTTTTCATTGGCTGCTGTGAGTAGCAATAAATAGAAAGAGAAGCATAATCCTCGCCTCCGTGTCCTTAATAGAATTGAAAATTCTTGGCGCGAATGCTAGCTAATTTTTTATTCACCTTGATACTCATCTTTTCTGCAAGAATTGCGATTCTCCAAATGAAATGAAAAGAGAATCAAGATTTCATTCAAGACACCGAGGCTTACATTATGCATATATAACTTTTAATGCCACTCTTCTGCAGCACCTTTAAAGAACATTCCACATAAACAATCTGGACGTAGAACTCCACCGTCCAAAAAGAATCCCTGCTTAGAACACTCTTCCACTTTTTAATGAAATTGTATGTCTTGTTCATGGAGAATGCTCATCATTTTGCAAATCTTTCAACCTGGCGGACTGCGGTCTATATTCAAGTATCTTATATGGTCTGGTACGGCCTATCGCCCCCCTCCTCCCTTGACTGTGACAAAAAACCCAAACAACGTTTTGTTTGGAAATAGGGGGTCGTGGACCCCCTGATCGTATTTTATTTACAAACACACAAAGATATATATTCATATATACAATTTACGCAGAAATGCCAAGACAGGATTCGGTACATTTGTGTTCATTTCTAGTTTTAACAAAACTAATACATAATGTTCCTATCCTAGTCTAAACATATTGCTGGTCACATTTCTGCGTATTCCTTTGGGCCTACGGCAAGGTCAAAATTGTTGGCCCCTCCCTCTTTCCTCCAGATTGTCCCGCGCACCCCAACCGGAATGCGCATGCGCAGGGGGCCCAGCTGACCCGGAAGCACTTGCTTCCAGGCAACCCCCATACGTTGAAGACTTACTCCATATTTGTCCCGCGCCCCCCAACCAGGGTGCGCATGCGCAGGGGGCCCAGCTGACCCGGAAGTAGTTCCTTCCAGGCAACCCCCATACGTTCAAGACTTACTCCATAAAGGGGCCATGCAGACAGCGCAGCTTACTTACGCCCGCGTGCGGGGTGGCCAACCAGCCAATGGAAAGCGTAACCCCCATTTGTCCCCGCACCGTTACAACCAACCGGTTGTAACTGCCCCTGGAGTCTGGTGAGAGCCACATGTCCCTCCCCTCTGGGCGCCTCACTTAATAAGGCGCCCCAAAAGATTAGTCAATTTAGTCTGTCCAACCGATGACCTTACCGCCTGACCTGAAATAACGCCTTAAACACGACAAAAAAGGCAGTTAAATACAACTTTCTTCATTAATTGACACCCTGTGGAAAAAACAGTTTGACAAACGTCTAGTTCAGGGATGGTGGGTGGGGAAAAAAGGTTAAATGCCCTCCGAGCGGAGGGGGCACACGTGCAGGGTGTGCTGCCGAGGGGAGCGGAAAGCAAGAGACTGCTGTCCGCGCTCCCCCCGGCTTTAAGGTGCCCTGCGAGTCGCCCACGCCCCGGAAGTGATCCGATCACTTCCGGGGCGCGGGGGAGCCTCCCACGACCCGGAAGTGAATCAACCACCTCCGGGTCGCGGCCCCTCGCCCATGGCGAGGCCAATGCGCGAGGATGCTGCGGGGGGGCACGGCCGACCGCCATAATGGTGGCGGGGCCGATGCCGGCCCCGCCTTCCTCTATGGTCTGGTACGGCCTATCGTCCCCCTCCTCCCTTGACTGTGACAAAACACCCAAACAACGTTTTGTTTGGAAATAGGGGGTCGTGGACCCCCTGATCGTATTTTATTTACAAACACACAAAGATATATATTCATATATACAATTTACGCAGAAATGCCAAGACAGGATTCGGTACATTTGTGTTCATTTCTAGTTTTAACAAAACTAATACATAATGTTCCTATCCTAGTCTAAACATATTGCTGGTCACATTTCTGCGTATTCCTTTGGGCCTACGGCAAGGTCAAAATTGTTGGCCCCTCCCTCTTTCCTCCAGATTGTCCCACGCATCCCAACCGGAGTGGTCAGATCAGGTGGTCCGAAGAAGAAACCAGAACTAGAGAGTGCAACACATATTAGAACGTTTCGGACTTTGAACAATACCTTTAGATTACCCAGGTTTGGACAGCTAAAAATGGGATAAACTTCGCAAGATTATTCCAGAAAACACACAGAGTAATAACAGACCTGGGGAACAGGTACAGTCATAAACAGCAGAACTGTCAAGTGTTTCTGCTAGACTTTTGGTCTCTCGAGTCCAGAGCATATACCAAGGTGCAACAACTCACCCAGTATCCCCGCAAGCCAGTGCCAATGAAATTACAGTACATACCAGCCAATACGAACATGGTGAATTTGCCGATAGGCCACACTGTTTCACAATTAACTTACTCCCTTTGGTAGACAATCAACTGTAACCTCCAAATGAGCCCAACAAGTATATAGGGTTGCTTATTAATATCTGTAGAGGAATCGTGGCCTCACAGATTGGGGAAAGACTGATCCTTTAGGAGGAACAGTCGAACTACTTTACTTGAGTTTGTTCCTTTTCTTATAAGTGCAGATCAGCAAAAATAGGATTTAAATGGGAGTCTTAGAAGGGTCTATGTCTAGTGAAGAATGCACAAATGCATTTATTAGGAAGAGATTGTGAATAACCTTTTATTAGGAGAAATGCATTTCACATAGATTTAACAATTAGGTGGAAACTATTTTAATGAATATCAGAATTAAAAACAAATCCTTAACAACCCTTACTCTAGCACTTAAGCTAACCCTAACCCCAAACACACTCCTAACGCACATGTAAGAAGAACACTAATGCTAAAACCTTACCCTATCTCTAGATTTAAGATTAATTTTAACACTTAACTAAAGTGTTAACTATCCCGAGTATTATTCCTATCACAAACCTCAATATTCATCAGTAAAGATAACTCAAGGCATCCCTAACCCTAACTTTTGAAACTATTTCTAACAATATCATATTTAAGAAAAACAGTACCCATCCTTACTCAAACCCTTACACTAACCCAACCCTAATCCTTAACACACCCCAAACCCCCTCACTACCCAAAAGAATACATTTTAAGACTAAAGTAATCCTCACCCTGAACCACCATCTTAATCCAACCCTGATATTGTTCATATTCCAAACCTCCATATTCACTCAACAACACAACTCAAACACAACTTAATTCTTCAACCTATTGTAACAAGTAACAGAATTAAGAACATCCTTAGCCACCCATACTCTAATCCCTACAGTACCCTATCCTAAAACCTAACCTTAAACAAAGCCTTACCCCCTCATCTAAGCTGAAGACTTTACCTTAACACTACAACTAAGATGACTTGTTACCCATAGCTGTATTCTTAACTTATCCCTTCCGCTCGCACCATCTGAAAACACAATCTTCAACCTTTAATATTATTCACTACAACCCTGAATCCACCACTTACGCTAGCCCGCTCCGAAATCCACCTCTAAATGCAGCCTCAAGTGGCCCTCTAATGAGAAGAGACTGGGGAGAGGAGTTGTCCTAACGGCTAGGGCGGTCAACCTCAAATCTGGGGAACCGGGTTCGAGTCTCGGCAATGACGCTGAACATCCTGTGATTCTGGACAAATCACTTAATCTCCCCGTGCCTAACAAAAATGAATGTGTCCTCGTGTAATGCAACTGGTGCTATGTAAAGTGCTCTGGAACCCGAAACCGGGTCAAGTTCGCGCTGTATAAAACTCATTTTTTTTTTTTTTTTTTTAAACTCTGGCTGTAAATGATTGCTCAAACCCTAAATGTAAGGCTAATCCTGACCCTTATCGATTTGCTTACACTGTCCCTTTTATATCAATCAAAGTCAATCCCAATCATAACACTGCAAACAACGCTAACCCTATCCTAGCTTTAATCCAGAACCCTATCCCTAAAAGCTGCGGCCATTAATAAAAATACAGGCTGTCAAAATTGAATGGAGTTGAATAAAACAGGTTTCAATATCACTTTAACATATTTACATCATCATCGCTTTTGTGGTTATGGTTTCCCCATGTTTTCATAATCCCTTTGAAGTATTGTCCTAACCACTTCCTTCCTGTTTCATGCCCTTGAAAGCATGCAGATAAAAAATAAAAAAAGAGCACACAAACCCTGACACATGCGCCTCCTTTGCTGGGAGGAAACACGCTGCACGTTCAGAATTAGCCCTTAGATGGGGCCATTTATTGCATATGAACAACAACTCACGGCTGCCCACAAAGGCTGTACTGAGATCCATAAAGATATACATTGATTTCCTCTTTTTGATCTGTAGAGAATTACCAATAATCAGAGCTAGCAGGATGTTAGAACAAGAGAATCAAAAAAATTGACAAAAATCTTGTATTGGAATATTGGTCACAAAAATATCATTCCATTTTGTGCACCATTTCTATTATTAACTTCAATGTAATTATATTATTATAACCTATATTCAGGAAACAATTTGTTTGTCTGGGGGGTATTTTTTAAATTGTATCCTGTTACCCTACCGCAGATTTGATTGAACGTAGGGTACTGCAACTAATTCCTTTCACGAATCACACTCTTGCCATTTCTGATTGACATGTTAAGAGTGGGGTTCCCAGCAGGGGCGGAGAAAGGTCGGGTGGTACCCGGTGCGGAAAATTTCTTGTCACCCCTGGCTTGACAAAATGGCAAAAGTATGTGTTTAAAAAACATTTTTGGCATTTTGTCACCCCCCTCAGTGATGACACCCGGGGTGGGCCGCACCCACCGCATCCCCCTACTTACGTCACTGGTTCCCAGACACTGTGCAATCTGTACCAAGGATACGGTCAATGCACCGGTTTTGGAGGATTTTGCACTAGTCGGGCTATCCATAGGGTAGGAAGATCCAGACAGGTACACGTTAAATGTAACCTTTTTATTCTGGACAGAATTAGATATAACCAAAGCAAGGGCACGGCTCTGGTCACCCACACACGTCCTTGACTACTAGAATTATGAGGCAATGGCCCAAAGCAGCCCTGGCAACTTTGTCAGACCAGCCCCCAGGAGGAGTGCGGGGGACAGCTGTGAAGCACTGCTGCTTTTGTTACTGCTGGCTGATATTGCAGCACAGATGCAAAACAAGCCCCCCCCAGTAACAAAACCGGCCCCCACGGCTGCAAAACCGGCCACCACCCTTCCAGCCTCCCGGGGAAACGCCCAATGTCCGCTATGGCCAGTACGGCCCCGACAATGGCAGGCCAAATTATGTAGCATGTCTGACTAAATCCAGTAAGAAAAGGCAATTTTTTGCATAACAGCACCACACCCTGCGGTTGTATTATTTTGCTCCAGTTGCATTTTACCACATCATTTTTATATTTAAGCAAAAACTTTAATGTATTACTAGTTTATTAGCTGAAGAAAGCAGACAGAGACTATGAGATAACCAGTTATCCTTCCCAAATGTGACTGCTCGGCACTACGTGTGGGCTTCTTTAGTAAGTTTAGATCAGTTTGAGTTAGAAACAACTTTTTTGTTGTTGAGATCTGCAAATTATACAGTGGATGGTGGATTGTGTGGCAAGAGTGGTAAGCACTTAATTATGTGGAAAATGCGACAGCTATAGAAACATATAACTCCACTGGCTACATGCTGATATCCCCACTATATCTGGCTCTCTAAACATTTCTGGGAGCGCACCACGAGGAGCCATACAATATGCGCCCATGGGAGCTTTGGCACTGTGAAAAATATGCTGCCGGGAACCAGTTGTGTCAATGTGCATGGGCTCGACTGCCCACCAGCATAACTTGAGAATTTGTGCCCATGGGAGGTGGATGAGTGGGGCAGGCCTGGTATAAATATGCAGGGATTGTTATGGACCTATGGTAGACGATGACCTGGCTTGTGATTCCTGCAGCACAGAGATGCAGTTGCCTTCCAATTTTAGCCAAACCTTGAAATTGCAAGTTATTGGGAGATTTATGAAGGCCGTAAAAAGGTTTTTTATGGAAAATAAAACGCAAGGTTGAAAGATATGATGGAAGTGGGTTTTAGATAGTTTTATCTGACATACATTTTTGGAAAGATAATTTATAATAGGATTTTTTTTATACTTTTAAAGTATCTATGTTTATACACAGGCGTGCCTACGATCTATATATTGAGTATTGAGCAATTCTGTAATGTAGTGTATGGAAATCAGCCTATTACAATGGCAATTGTTGATGAATTTGTGATGATTTTAGAATATTTATAGAAATTGTTATGTTTTTATGTTGTTTAAAGACCTGTGGTCTAAATAAATGTTATTTTTGACTGACAAATTTTTTGTATTTCACCTTATTTTTCCTACTAGTTCCCAAACCGTTTCAGCTGCTGTTTGTCAAATGCTGATTAAAACTAAAAAAACAGACTAGTCGGACATTAGAATTTTTACTAACTGAAATTACGCCGATTCTTGCAGATTCGTTATTTCCAGTCTAAAAATGCTTTATTTGCTCAAGTGATGCTGATAAGAATTAGCAAGGATTGAAGGAACATGGGAACACCAATGTTGGAGTCCTGGCAATCTGGGGATAAGAGAACAGCATGTCTGCCTGGCCTCTTCTGTTTGGGTGTTTTTCTTGGCTGCAACGGGATCTTTATAACTTGCTCTATCGCGTCTCAAGCAGCTCATAGCCAGCTTACCACCTCTCACCCCTGGACCAAAATGTTCGGCCTGCTTACGTTCTCACCGTATTCTTGGTCAAATTACCCTATTGCCAGGAAGAAATGTGGTGAATTAACTTTGGTTCTGGTTTGTTATTGTTACTTCATTAGTGAGGCTATGTGACCTGATGGCTAACTCTCTTCCTTTACAGCTTCAGGGCGCTGGAACAAAGTAAAACACAACCGTGAGATGTTCTAACTCCATAACCGTGAGATGTTCTAACTCCATAACCGTGAGATGTTCTAACTCCATGACCGTGAGATGTTCTAACTCCATAACCGTGAGATGTTCTAACTCCATAACCGTGAGATGTTCTTACTCCATAACCGTGAGATGTTCTAACTCCATGACCGTGAGATGTACTCACTCCATGACCGTGAGATGTACTCACTCCATAACCGTGAGATGTTCTAACTCCATAACCGTGAGATGTTCTAACTCCATAACCGTGAGATGTTCTAACTCCATAACCGTGAGATGTTCTAACTCCATGACCGTGAGATGTTCTAACTCCATGACCGTGAGATGTTCTAACTCCATAACCGTGAGATGTTCTAACTCCATAACCGTGGGATGTTCTAACTCCATGACCGTGGGATGTTCTAACTCCATGACCGTGAGATGTTCTAACTCCATAACCGTGAGATGTTCTAACTCCATAACCGTGGGATGTTCTAACTCCATAACCGTGGGATGTTCTAACTCCATAACCGTGAGATGTTCTAACTCCATAACCGTGAGATGTTCTTACTCCATAACCGTGAGATGTTCTAACTCCATAACCGTGAGATGTTCTAACTCCATAACCGTGAGATGTTCTAACTCCATAACCGTGAGATGTTCTAACTCCATAACCGTGAGATGTTCTAACTCCATAACCGTGAGATGTTCTAACTCCATGACCGTGAGATGTTCTAACTCCATAACCGTGAGATGTTCTAACTCCATAACCGTGAGATGTTCTAACTCCATAACCGTGAGATGTTCTAACTCCATAACCGTGAGATGTTCTAACTCCATAACCGTGAGATGTTCTAACTCCATAACCGTGAGATGTTCTAACTCCATGACCGTGAGATGTACTCACTCCATAACCGTGAGATGTTCTAACTCCATAACCGTGAGATGTTCTAACTCCATAACCGTGAGATGTTCTAACTCCATGACCGTGAGATGTTCTAACTCCATAACCGTGAGATGTTCTAACTCCATAACCGTGAGATGTTCTAACTCCATAACCGTGAGATGTTCTAACTCCATAACCGTGGGATGTTCTAACTCCATAACCGTGAGATGTTCTAACTCCATAACCGTGAGATGTTCTTACTCCATAACCGTGAGATGTTCTAACTCCATAACCGTGAGATGTTCTAACTCCATAACCGTGAGATGTTCTAACTCCATAACCGTGAGATGTTCTAACTCCATAACCGTGAGATGTTCTAACTCCATAACCGTGAGATGTTCTAACTCCATAACCGTGAGATGTTCTAAGTCCATAACCGTGAGATGTTCTGAGTCCATGACCGCGAGATGTTCTAAGTCCATGACCGGGAGATGTTCTAAGTCCATGACCGGGAGATGTTCTAACTCCATGACCGTGAGATGTTCTAACTCCATAACCGTGAGATGTTCTAACTCCATAACCGTGAGATGTTCTAGCTCCATAACCGTGAGATGTTCTAACTCCATAACCGTGAGATGTTCTAACTCCATAACCGTGAGATGTTCTAACTCCATAACCGTGAGCTGTACTCACTCCATAACCGTGAGATGAGATGTTCTAACTCCATAACCGTGAGATGTACTCACTCCATAACCGTGAGATGTTCTAACTCCATAACCGTGAGATGTTCTAACTCCATAACCGTGAGATGTTCTAACTCCATAACCGGGAGATGTTCTAACTCCATGACCGGGAGATGTTCTAACTCCATGACCGGGAGATGTTCTAACTCCATAACCGGGAGATGTTCTAACTCCATAACCGGGAGATGTTCTAACTCCATAACCGTGAGATGTTCTAACTCCATGACCGCGAGATGTTCTAACTCCATGACCGCGAGATGTTCTAACTCCATGACCGTGAGATGTTCTAACTCCATAACCGTGAGATGTTCTAACTCCATGACCGTGAGATGTTCTAACTCCATGACCGTGAGATGTTCTAACTCCATGACCGTGAGATGTTCTAACTCCATGGGCGTTAGGGTCTAGAAGCGTTCTTCGTCACTCTAATGTGATCATCAGGTTTCGTTTAAAAGGCTTGTTTACAGGAGCTTCCTAAACTCCAAAACACTTATTTTCGGAGATGGGGTGAAGGCAAACTTTCTGACCCTTGACACCCAAAAATCTTTCTCATATTTGACCATCTTAATGGGGATTGGTTTGCAGGGGTGTGTGCAAGAGGGTTGTCAATTCAAGATCAGGGTGAAGTAGGAGTAAAGAATTTAGAGTACTTGCTCACAAATATCACAGTACTTGCTTACTTGCTGCCAAATTTAATAAACTCCACGTTCTGGTAACTCTTTAGAGGAGAGTCCTTGTGCTGATGCTGTGTCTGGAGCAGTTAGTCTAACCAGGGACATCGAAATTAAGTGGTTCTGCAGCTGCCACATTTTACACATAATTAAGGATTTACAGCATCTTCACATAATCCACCAATTGTTGGGTAAGTTTTACACAACAACAAAAAATGTTTTTAGTTTGAATTGGATCAAAAGTTACTTTAACAGTGTCACCTGTGATGCTGCACAGTGGCAGGCCCTTGGAAAAGGTTAACTCGTCGCCTGTCCATAGCTAATTTCTGGATTCGGCGATTAAACTGGCACTAACGAGGTGTAATGTGTACCCTGACATTGTCGTAAAATAATTCTATCTCAGAGTTTGTGACATTATGCTGTACCACTTCCCCTTTTCTTGCCACATAATTTAATCAACCCAGCCAAATAATTTACTCTTTCAGAGGCTCTTTCTCAGGTGGTCAACTTGATTCTTTTCTCGGCATGTCCAAAATTGTGACTCTGTTACAAGCTGTTTACCTGGTATGTGAGGGACTCAGCCCAGCCCTACTAGACTTCCGGTGGCACCGACCTGTCCTGAGACTTACACAGTCCTCTTGAAGCCAGTCCGCCTCTGGTCTCCCCTGCCCCAGTTTACCCGCCAGCTCTTGGGGCGCTTCGATGAAGTGTAGTTAGGGTCCGGTTGCGTCACTGAGGCCCTTTAAACCCAACAGCTGAGTCGGGCTTATCAAGCAGGTGCTTGGGACCGGAAGCATGCCGCCCCCTGACCTCCAGCATGCCTCTGACGTCACGGTGGTGGTGTTAGCTGCTGTACACCCTCTCCACAGCAAAATACATATCTGAGAGTTATGTTTGTCAAACTGTGAAAACTGATCTATTTCAGGGGGAGGCACTATGACCGGTGCGTCTAAGGGACCTACTGCACCTTAATTATGTTAGTTATACTGTTTTTTCTACCAAATGTGTTGGGTGGGTGGTTCTATTTGCGTCCATTAAGTACCAGGGCACCCTTTCTATGCCAGTGATCAGTTTACAATTTGTGGGATTAAAAAGTGCCATACTCCATTCTCTGAGCAAATCACGCCCTGGCACCATTTGCCAACTGCACGGGGACGAAGCTAACATAGGTGCAGCAGGTGCAGCGACACCGGGCTCAGAGCCCTATGGAGCCCATTGAATTCTGACCACTCTGTATTTTAAAAGCCGAACAGCAGTCAAAGGGGCCGATTCCCCAGGTTGCACCAAGTCCCACGGCATCCTTCCTAGGCTACTACACCCGCGATCACTGTTCATGTTTAGCTCCAAGTAGTACTTATCAGGGACTTCAGGGCACTTCATGAATTTGGTTGTTTTTCGGCTGGAAGGAAACGGCTTTTCTTTTGTAATAGTTTTCAGCGGAAAATATAAGTCACTCGATGATTTTCAGCCGACATTCGGTCCAGTGCTACGTGTAACACATTCACCGAGTGTTGGTCTTTTCAGACAACAGCACTCTGCATTCTGGGGATTGTAGTTTCTATTTTAACACTGTAAATTCTCAAAAATCGCAGTTAACAGTGTACTGCTGGATTAATATCCAGGCATGGTGGTGAGGGCTGGCACTTGGCAGGTATGTCAGCTTTCAAAGCCTCGCGAGGGCCTCTCTGACGAAGTCTGTGAATTGTGACTCCGCCTTTCATCTTCTCAAACCAGATAAAAAAAAACATTTATCCTTTTGCGAGCTCTTAAGTGGCTGATAGCAAAGCGCATTGGTGTGCTTCAGGGGACAGTCGCAGAAAGCACTTTATAATGACAGGGTTACTCAAAGCTTTGCCCCGAGCACTAAACCGGCACCGGCCACAGGACAAGGGTCACATTTCAGGGTAAGAGGTAAATCCAGGTGTCTCTTAAAAAGTTATCAGTAACTGTCAAGTCATGACAAACCGCTCTGGCCTGCCGCCCTCCCCCCCTGGTAAATTCTCCCACAGAAGGTTGTCACCTTCACTTTGAAATATGTACCTGTTTGATGCACACCTGTGTTATTTCTGACTCTACCTTGAAAGAAAATAAGGATAGATTGGATTGAAAATTGCGGTTTTTTTACCCGAGAAGGACCTTCCATCCTTTAAAACGCCCTCCCTATGAACCTATGGGATTGATATATATGTGTGCGTGTATATATATATATATATATATATATATATATATATATCCATAATGGCCTATATATCCAGAATCAGCCAAAAAGTAGGCACAAATAAAATACTTTTCTGTGATCTTTGGAAATATATATATATATAATATTATCATGATGATATTTGATAATAATTCTATCTATATACATTGATTACTGTCAAGATGACTTTAGTAATAATACATGGTAAACATCGATGCCAATTTGCACAAGCTACGTATGAGACATACGTAGAAAAGTAGCACATGCACTTTGTCTGTTGCATAAATTGCACTAAACCTAACCAACATATATGATAGTGATAGCAAGAACAGTGAATTGACCCGCATACACATAGACAATTGAAAGGGTCATTTGGTATTTTTACCGATATAAAGATGTTTGACCTATGTAATCGGGCTGAATAAAAATGTACCATCAGTGTCAGGAATTTACAAAAATCAATGTGAACAATTTCCATCTCAATTACTTTCAATATAAATAAGAAGTACAACTATATAGGGGTTGATACACCTCGATGTTACATACTGGGGCTCCAGTATGGACATAGAAACAGAGCCATGGTTGCTCGCCTGCAGTAAAATGATAAAATTATGAAATTAAGAAAAACAGTGTCAACTAATGTATTAAATTCCCACTCAGGGAATTGGGTGATTTAGCACAAAGCACTTTAAACACATATAGCACTTTTTTGAACACGTGTGCAGATATACGCAAGGACAGGAAAAGACATACCCCAGGGGGTACAATATGAATATAAAGACTATTTGATTATATTTAAAGCAAAGCTAATGGTTTTAACCAAGATCAAATTATATTTATGAAATTGTATGATTATGAATTGTTACTGCCATGCGTTTATCATTTTTTTACCCTTTTGTACATATGCCGATATCAGTGTATCAGTGAATTTGAGTAGTAACTTGTCTATGTCTATAGCGTAATTTGCACAGGTGAATGTAGTCACGCTTGCCCTAGCCACTTTAAATATACCAGTGATAACGCTGAACTCTGTCATGTGATCAAGGCTCCCGTGAGAGCTGAAACGCGTTATGCCATCTTGCACTAAATAAAGGATTATAATTGCACTATACCGTGGTCCGGATCCGTTGTTTTGAGAGATTCAAGCAATATACGGTGAAGAATTGATATATGAATATATATATTTGGGGGCATGAACCGCTTGCCTCGGACCAGACCAATGGATTTTCCTGGCATTCCAGGAGCAGAGGAGAGAAAAGGAGAAGCGAAAGGTATTCACCTTTTTCGGACAATTTTGAAATCCAGGCATACCATAACATTGCTGCTATTTTAGATGACTTGCACCTGGTCACTTTATTTCAAGGCGACAAATTGCACAGACCATTACAACTGCAGTGACGCACGCTGTGCAGCATGATATATAATAAACCGCAGTATTAACACTTGATGAAAGATGATTCTATGTGAAATAATTTTGGATGTTATCAGTGATGTCACTGACCATGTCATGAGTGACGTAATATGTGAGGTCATAAGCAGTGCATTGCAGGGGCATAAGTTATAGTTAACTCAGGGAACTATAACTGCTGAATTTCAATGGTTTTGTACAAGTGAAATCTGAGCCAAAAATAGAACGTTCGTAACCTTTGTTTTTTTCCAGTGAATTTCTATGTTTTTTCCATTCTTTTTCCTAACTGTAACGTCACTGTAACCCCTGTTTTTTTAAGTGGATTTCTAAGGTTTTGTTTTTTGTATTTGATATCCTAACTGTAACCAGTAACCTATGACAGTGAGTGAGTGTGTGCATGAGTGGCTCAGTAAGTCTGTGAGTAGGTGTGAGAGTGTCTGAGTGGGTCTTTCAGTGGGTGTGTGTATGTCTGGGAGTGGCTGCATAAGTGATTTACTTGGTGTGTGAGTAGGTGTGTGAGTGAATGAGTGGGTCTGTGATTAGCATGAGTGCCTGAGTGGGTGCGCAAGTGTCTGAGTAGGTCTGTCAATGGGTGTCATGAGTGTTTGAGTGGGTTTGCAAGTGTCTCCATAAGTGTGGGAATCAGTCTGTAAGCAGCGGCGGCTCCTCGAGGGAGTGCTGCGGGCGGTGGAGGGGCACGGTGTGGGGTAGTAAACTCTGGCTCACGGCCAAACGGAGTAATGTAAAGAAATGAATAAATAAAACGAATTACCTTGCTCTCGCTGCATCGCCATTTAGCGTTGCAGCGCGCGCAATGTAATTCGTTTTATTTATTTCTTTGCATTACTCCGCTCGGCAGTGGAGCCGCCACTGTCTGTAAGTGAGTGCTTGAGTCTCTGAATGGGTCTGGGAGTGCAATGAGCCTGAATGGGTCTGTGAATGAGTGTGTGAGTGAGTGGATGGGTGAGTCTCTGAGTGGGTCTGTGAGTGAGAGCATGAGTCTCTGAGTGGGTCTGTGAATAGGTGTCTGACTGGGTCTGTGAGTGAGTGCATTGCAGTGTGCAAGGGACCCACATCAGGTCATACCCATCCCACTTAGGGCAAAAAGTGATGCAGCAACAAATGAAGGATTGTTCAACATTCTGTCCATCAATTGTTCCTTTTGCATTTGTTACCCCGAGTGGGATGGCTATGCCCAGACGTGGGCCCTGTGCTCTCCATGCCACTGGAGTCATGCTAGCCTGGCTGATGAGGGGTGCAACCCTGAAACCAGTCACAGGATGCTTGTTTCCAGTACAGGGAGGACCTGGCTTGACAGTTTGGGCTGGACTGTTCCCATGGGGAACAGGGTCAAGACTGATTTGCATATGGTTGGGTTCAAACAGGAATGGCATGAGGAGCAAAAAAACAATAGATTTTGGCCCAGATCACTGTACTGGGGTGAATGTTTGACATTGTTCAACATTCTGTCCGTCAATTGTTGTTATTGAAACTAGAATCACCGGCACACTTCTTTGTCAAAATTTTGTGACGATTCATCAAACGACACCAAAGATATAGGCAAGTCAAAAACGCTTTTCCTGTTGAAACATGGTCCTAACTATAACTACCTACTGGAGACCACCAGTGGGTAATATATATTAGCTAGATAGATAAAGATGTATAGATACAGATATATAGACATGTATAGGAGACGTGGCAAGGGGTGGCTTCTTTAGAAAAGTGGGGTCCTTGCAGTTTGCACTGTAGGAAGGACTGGAGATCGCAAGGTGGTGTTGAACAGTGCTCTTCCGAACTCACAAAAGCAAACAAGGAATGCCTGCCTTGGAGAAAAAAAGTTCTGAGGTGTGATTTCATAAGGGTAAAAACCGTCGGATAAGCGGATGCTGGGAGATCTCCCAGTCCTGGTAGGTCGACCGGAGACACGGACTCGGCATGTCTAACGCAAGGAACTCCTTGCGTAACCTACCAGGAACTGCAGTGTGCTATCCTATGGAATTGATAGGGTAGACCGAGTTGCAGGTAAAATACCAGCTACCAAAACGAATGCTTACTGTAATTTGGATATACAGTTTGAATGTAGATAGAATATACTAGGTCCTGACGAATCGCTAGAGTAATCCTCAGTTAGAGCGAGAAACATGTTGACCCGAGATGAGGCAGTGTCTATAACCTAGCACATTGATCTACGGCACTAACACTTTACCTCATATATATTTTTTAACTAGGTAAGGAGGCTTCATAATAAATTAATTGAGAAAGTACTCCCTTCCCTATTTTATCTCCCACCACCTTCCCTTCATCTACATCAGAGTAGAGGCCCTCACTCCCACCTCACCTAACGGCCGTTTGGATAAAAGATCTCCATAAGAGCGCTCCATAATCAGGAGCCCGTCGGGTATTGCACCAGCCGACTCTACGTGGAGCAGCCAGATGATGAGGCATTACATCCTGATGGGTGCGTGTGGCATGACATCCCGATGGCTGTGTGAGGGCTTCCATATCCAACCTTGTGGCTTCTATATGAACTTTATGCACACCACATGGTCCGTCTCATTCACTTAAGGAACAGCTTCAATACTTCTTTGGTTGTATACTTTAGGGCTCACTTAGCTGGACCTCCTTTACAAAGCCCTGTTCGCCCCCCCATTTTTCTATAGATCTCAGTGCGGGCCACCCTTTGAGCCCCCGGCAGCCTGGAGAGCTGGAGGCTTCTCTCTGGCCTGGGTGGGGGTGCTCTCAGATCAGGAGAGGGTCTGTGGCAGGAGGCTTCTCTTGGGCCTGGGTGGGGGTGCTCTTAGATCGGGAGAGGGTCTGTGGCAGGAGGCTTCTCTTGGGCCTGGGTGGGGGTGCTCTTAGATCGGGAGAGGGTCTGTGGCAGGAGGCTTCTCTTGGACCGGGGGGGTGCTCTTAGATCGGGAGAGGGTCTGTGGCAGGAGGCTTCTCTTGGGCCTAGGTGGGGGTGCTCTTAGATCGGGAGAGGGTCTGTGGCATGAGGCTTCTCTTGGACTGGGGGGGGGCGGGGTGCTCTTAGATCGGGAGAGGGTCTGTGGCAGGAGGAGGCTGGCTGCTCTTAGGGCAGGAAGAGCTGGATACCAGGAGGCTGCCTTCATAGCTGGTTTGGCTAAGGCTCAAGTCAGGACATGGTGTAGGGCGTAGGGCGTAGATTTCACAGGAGCAGCAGGTGCAGTGTACGAGGGCCCACTGAGCCCTAACTGTTTCTCTTTTTCATGGTTCACAGCGGCTAGAGGGGCCCATTTCTCATCTAGCACTAGGGCCCGTGACATGCTGGCTACGCCGCTGGAGGGGCGGACTGCGTGGAAGGATGCTGCAGCTCTTAAGTCTGGGTAGATGGAGGCTGGCGGCTGGTTTTAGGATTGGATGGGTTAAGCAAGATGCTGATTGCAGGACCGGTGGCCTGGGGAGGTAGGCAGCTCTCATGGACTTCAGGGCAGTATTGCCTGGGGTTTTTCTCAAGGCCAGACTGAGTGGGGAACAAGAGCTACCCTCTGTCCTGGACGGACGGGAGGGCAGGAGGGCGCTTTCAGGGCAGGTCGATCAGATGCAGAATGCTGCTCTCGGCTGGGTGGGGTGGAGGGCAGGAGCTTGCGCCCTGGCCGAGGGGGTAGGATGCTGCTCTCACAGCTGGACGGAGACGAGGGCAGGAGGATGCTTACAGGGCAGGTTAGTCAGTTAGTTAGATGCTGCTCTCAAGAGTGGATGGGCTGGGGCTGGAAGCTGCTCCTGTGATGGAGGGCACGAGGAGGCCTCACTACTGGCTAGGCCGAGCTCCTCGGTCCTGGCTGGAGCCCTGAGGGGGACAGGCTGTGATCTGAAGGTCACAGACACGGGTATCTGCTGCAGACAACTATTAAAATCGTTGAGAGCGACTGAAAAACCTATGGGTTTTCGTCAATGCACTGTGACAATTGTTGTGTAAAATGAATGGTCAACACAATTTGTAAAAACAAACCTGTTCACCCCAAAGCCCACCTGAAGGGGGTCCAAGGGGTGCAGCGTTGGATAAGTCAGGCTTGTGTCTGCCGGGAGCATCCTCTCAGGGTTTTGATAAAGCCAGTGCTCTGATCGGCATCTCAGCCTCTACACCACACCCGCTCACTCCACCACCAAACCCCAGCACTGGGTCAGAGTGGGACCATCGCAAGCCATGGCCAGTGGGCCGCAAGGCTGCCTTTCTGTTCCCAAGTCCTTGAATTAGGACCCATCTTACAAACTGCTGGAGTTAGTGTATTTGTGGGATTGAGGAGGGTGGGGCAGGGAACAACCTGGGGGCTCCGGGTCCTATAGCAAAGTTCACTTTGCCTTTCGCCCTAAGCGGTTCATAAAATAAGTCCACACCTATGTCAAAAGATAACACAATATCATTGTGTGCTTTTGTCTGGTGTATTGTAGCAGCACATTTTCTCTTTTCGCTGTCCGTAACAGCAGTCACAGTAATACCAAACTCAACTGATCACTTCCGAGAGGATAAAAGGCTGCGTCGGTTGATAAAATGAGTAACAATGCCATGTAAGAAGCGAAAACAATAACATTTTGTGCATGTATTTATTATTTGTTACTACACTTTTTGCACATTCGATGTTTTAAACAGGGGCACTGTATTACCCACCACAGCTGATCTACCTCGACAGGGTGAAAGGCAGCGCCGGCCCAATGGATTCGAGCCTGTGGGCTGTTTGTTGTATGTTATGTTATGGTATCTTATGTTATGTTATGCTGAAGTAATTATTACGTTCCTCCGTTCCGTCGTATGTCCGAGTTTACTACCTCCCACGCTGCCCCTCCGCCGCCCCACCGTCCTGCAGCACGTCCTATGCGAGCCGCCCCTTATGTTATGTTATTAAAGGCTCAACATTGCCACCATGCACTGGTGGACAAATGTGACTTGGAAAATATTCCATTACGACGGGGGACACCTAGTTCTTTTTACATGGTTCACACAAACCCAGACCCGACTTTGCTGCGTTCACGTGAAGTTTTGTTCCCAACCTGCTGTGAACATCACTACAATCCCGCTTTCCCGCGGTGGCTGCTTTTTGCAAAAGGGGCCGCTTCTATAGACAGCATTAAACATACACTCAAATACAAAGTTTTTTACAGACATTCGGGCCTAAATTGATTCAGAGTTGCACTGTCGCTTCCAATTAGAACAATGCCCACGAAAAACCCTAGTACCGACCCACCTGAAACCCCAAACATGGACTGACAGAATCCGGACCACAAATATAAGGTCTGTAAAATAAAAAATGAAAACGATGGTCTCAGACAAATTGTATCACACGCACTTACCAACCTCACCTCGCCCCTCAACACAAAAAAAAGAAAAAATATAGGGCCTCCAGTTAATAGTGTCAAATGTACTCGCTCCTAATACATGTTTATTGGAATGTGGTTGTAATTAGGAACCAATTACGTGTGTAGGGTTGTGTCGAGATTTGGGCAGAAACTTACTCTATAAACCGAGATCTGTGGAGTGTATGATTTGGTCTTATTTAGGGTGAGGACTGCGGAGAATCCGCCATAAAGTGGCGGACGGGACGTCTCATCCGCAGTGTTTAGGGACCCACTGACACGAGTGCTCTGGTGAAAAGTTGGACGGGATACGCGGCCCTTTTAGCGGATGGCTTTCCTCTGCTCAGCTATAAACATGGCCCACGTTCTTGTAAACTATGTTTTCAGTCCATGTTTTTAACATGGAGTTTTCAGTCTCTCAACACCTCAGGTCTCCTATCCTATGAGGACGAAATGAGGTGGCGGTAAAAGGCATCTATTGTGGGCTAAAACACAATAACCGGTCCTTTAATGACACTTTACATTCGCACTGTGGGGGTTCAGTGGGGTCTCAGGAGACAAATAATTGACACACACACATATTCAACTCTCGATTCCAAAGGATCCGTGCTAAGTGTGCAGACGATGGGATGCCGCCGATCACCGCGACGCGTGTAAAATAATGTGTTCTGCCCCATACATCAGAAAAGGCGCGCAAGCGTAAACGGTGTTTTCTTATTAAATCGAGAAGTTCTCAATACCAGCTGCACGGCACGGACTGCGCGTGGGCTCGGTGTAATATTTCCATCTGAAACCGATGATTGCCTGGCCTTTCCTAAGACTGACATCTCTCAGAGATGTTCAGGGACATCGTGCATCGCGCAGCCTGCGGGTGGTCGGTGTGATGTCATTATTTCGGACTGGTCGGTGTGAAGCGGAAGAACAGCCGAATAACCATTTACCGAAGTGTAACGTACAGAAAGAGGCGCGAAAATCGCGCCCACGCGTTTCACTGCTGACAGGGGCATCATTGCATGTAACCTACGCATACAATGTATATCCTAGCTCCAGCGGTAGTGACCACGTGTTTCACTGCTGACGGGGGCATTACATGTAACTTACGCATACAATGTATATCCTAGCTCGAGCGGTAGTGACCACGCGTTTCACTGCTGACAGGGGCATTATTACATGTAATTTACGCATACAATGTATATCCTAGCTCGAGCGGTAGTGACCACGCGTTTCACTGCTGACAGGGGCATTATTACATGTAATTTACGCATACAATGTATATCCTAGCTCGAGCGGTAGTGACCACGCGTTTCACTGCTGACAGAGGCATTACATGTAACTTACGCATACAATGTATATCCTAGCTCGAGCGGTAGTGACCACGCGTTTCACTGCTGACAGGGGCATTACATGTAACCTACGCATACAATGTAAATCCTAACTCGAGCGGTAGTGAAAAGGATTGCGTCATCTTGAGGTTGGAATGAGCTCAGTGGGTTGAGCACGCGGTGCCACGGCCTGAGTACTCGCCCGCGCAGGTCACAAGTTCGAATGGCCGCAGCCTTCGTGGGCTCAGCCTTTCATCCTCCCGGGGTGAACATTTCAGGTAACATAATTTAGAGAGTGACAGCGTGGACTTCGAGTTCCAGGCTGGGACACATGCATTTGCGCACATCAGGCCCATGGTGGATGGGTGTGAAAGGTCTCAACTTTGGGGGCGGGGGTGGACTCTGAGCGACGGCGGATTAACGAAAGCTTCCTTCGTGGCTTGGGCTGGACCCTGCCTTAAACCCTCACATCTGGCCCGTGATCCAGGGGTGCAGGGGTGTTTCCTCTTTAGTGGCTCTCCACGTGCGGGACGCTTCGCAGAGGTCTGCCGAATTTCCACCCCTCAGTGGTCGCGGGGCATTAAGATAACAAGTGCAGTAGCTGCTGGGCCCTTCTCATGGGGTTGGAGGGGGGTAGCTGCTGGAGAGGGGTAAGAGATGCGCTCCCCTCCACCCACCTATGACAGGATTAATCGCCCCAAACTGCAGGTGCCAAGCGTGCAGCCGGTGCAGGGGACGGGAGTGAGCGGAATCCCCTGCACTACATGTAGCCCTGGCCTGTCCTGCTAAACAGGGGGGGTGGGGGGGTACCCTGCCTGCATAGGGCTGTCACCTCGGCTCCCGTTGCCGGGGCCCCTTCTTCCACGCCTTAGGCCCGTCACCTCGCCTTTTGTTTTCGGGGCAGCTTCCCCGCCTGCAAGCGGCTGTCTACCCTGATCGGCTAGGCCGAGAGTGCGGGCAGCCAGAGGCCCGAGAACGAGGCCCGAGAACGAGGCCCGGAGATACCCTCCTAACTGGACAGAGTCGTTTTGCATGTTGTATTAATGGGGGTTTCTGAATCTTACTCCGTTTGTGCAAGAGAGAGGCAGTCGCTCCAGCCTCAGCGAGACAATGAGAAAGAAAGTGAGCGCTCGAGAGACAGAGTGCACAGGAGAGTCGAGAGAGAGGGAGTGTTAGTGGGCGGATGGAGAGACTGAGTGGACGGGCGGATTCATGGATTGGAAGGGGGTGGTAGGTGGACGGATGCGTCGGTGAGTGGGTGGCTCGCCAGATGACTGTGGGACCGCGATGAGGTGAATCATACGGATAAGAATGAGCCATCGACAGAAGAGGGGGTGCTCAAGAGAGAGTAGGCAACGGGAGGCGACGTCTGAGGCGAGGTGACAGAAAACGGGGCGCTGGAGGAACCGAGAAGGAGGAGATACGTTCCACATGCACCAAGGGCTGTCTCTACCTGTATGTGCGGGTCACTCTCCTCCGACACCAATCAACGCCGCCTTAAAAGCGGTGCGAAGCCTCCTGCACGAGGCGCCCCTGCTGCTGACTCTCACCGGAGGGCTCCGAGGTGTAAAGAGCTGGTTAATGCCCCGGAAATGCCCTCTGGTTCACCAAGGCCAGGAGCACGGTGATGGCGTGAGCCCCGAGTCAAGGAGGTATCTGACATATACTCACACCCGCGGTGATGGCGTGAGTCCCGAGTCAAGGAGGTATCGGACATATACTCACACCGGCAGTGATGGCGTGAGTCCCGAGTCAAGGAGGTATCTGACATATACTCACACCCGCAGCGATGGCGTGAGTCCCGAGTCAAAGCGCCTAATAAATACGGAGGCATACACGCGAACCCGATGCCTCGGCTGCGCCCACAATCTAGGCTGGTCATGGGGTGTAGCTACAACAGGTGCAGCGGGTGCAGTTGCACCGGGGCCCAGTGCTCTGAGCGGCCGATTAAACCCTGACAATACTGTGTTTCACTGCCCCAACAGCAGTCAAAGGGGCATTTCCCTTGCTCGCACCAGTGCCCATGGCATCATCGCTGTGAGATAGTCAGGGTTCTGACAGGTGAGCTCACAAGTCCTGGAAGGTAGCTCAGCGAGCTCAGTGCATGTAGCAGAGATCTGCGGGTAACCAGCAGCCTATGCAGAGTGACTCCTTTCATCATTATCCCTCGGGAGGTGCAATCAGTTGAAAAACATGACACTCTGAAAGTGACCGCAGTTACAAACGATAAGCCTGTTAAGTGTCATGTTTTAAAGTGTGGTCGTAGTGTTAAATGTACACGTCCTGTTCGATTTCTCATCGAGAAAGGCATTCTACCGTTCGCGGCCGCACCTCTTATTACAACATTCAAAACCCCGTCCAAGATTTGCACATTGCACAGGTTCACGACACAAAACCGCGTGTGCTCTGAAAGAAACAATACACCGATACACGTTCAACTATTTCACTTCCGCTGTTTTTTAAGCAAATATCGTTTCACAACTTGACGCACCAACACGCGCCCTTCTGTGAAGCTTCAGACAAACTGTCTCCCAACCAGAATGTACTACTGTTTTACTACTTGGTGTTGGCGGAGTGTATTATTTTATTGCATCACACCCCTGAAGAAGGTGTGGCCTCGCTTTGTCAGTCATCACTGCAATACAATAAAAAGCCATACTCGTTCCTGCTTCACACTTCACTGAACAGTGTGATCCTGGCGACATTTAAAACAGCTCTTGTTCTTTTAAACGGAACGGGCAGTGACCGAGTTAAAATAAATTCGAAGCCACCGACGAGTCCGGTGTAAGATTCTCCTGTGCCCCAATGTGCTTTTTCCCACTGCTGGAGGTCACGTACCATGGTGAACCGTGAGGGCTTTTACTTCCGGGGCAAGGGCGCGGGGCGCAGCAAAGGGAGTCGGTGTGCCACCAGTGGCGGGGACGGAGTACTTCTCACTTGAGGTGCTGGGATCTTCCTTACCTTACTTGGGCCGGTACTGTCCGGTACGGAGTACCGGCACTTTTTTATTTTGAGAGGGAGAGTACCGGCACTTAAGAGAAATGCTATACTTTTATTAGAGAGTACCGGCACTTCTCAGAAACAAGCAGGTACTTTCCATTCCAAGCACTGCATCGCTCCCATCCCCGCCTGGGCCCCAAACTCTGTCACTTTGTACCAACCTGAGGACCCCAACTTGCCGTGACCTCAAGGATATCCCACTAACACACACGCGCCCGTTTACAGCGAGCAGCCGCCATACTGCGCCCAAACTATATATATATGTGCGTACCGAAAGCGCTCATCTGCTCAGTGCCACGAGACCGCAATGGGCGGTACAGACTAATTCAGCATAAAGCACACCATCTCCTTCCAGGATTTTGAAATATGAACGACGTCGGAACGGAGCCCGGTGCCCGAAAGATGTTAAGTCACAACTGGGAAATACAAGTTTATACGTACCAAGGGGTCGGTTATTTCGCTGTGGGCATCCGAAAGCGTCTAATTTTCCCGCGCACCTGCAGCTGTGAAGTGAATGCTGCATTTCAAACTGCAAATTATGGATTGAGCACCCTTTCTATTTAGTTTAAGGAGCTGCATTACACATCCTGGGAAATCGATTCTATAATTATTCAAATCAGTTTCAGGATAAGATGCTAACATTACCCGCACTTTCTTGTGGGATTTGAGCCTGCGTCTCGGATGCGGTTTGTGTTTGTTAGAATTAATGTTATTCTGAGAAGGGGAGAGTCTCTTTCGTGCTTTGGGTATTTATGCGAAAAGCGCCTACATAGACCAACTGCATCATACTGGGCACTATACAAAAAAATATGAGTTTGACTCTGACTGGGTTAGTTACCATCGCTCGTGCGTATAAGGGAGAAAGGTGGGTTTAAGGATATTCGCACTTCTGTAGATGTCACTGTACCTATTTCTTTGATAACGCCGCGGGGGTTCCGTTTTCTCTCTTAGACCCGCTGCGTGTGAAAGTTCAGGTTGAACCAAGGCAGTTTATGACCCGAAATGGGTATGTATATGTGCATCCGGGTGTTTGATTCAGAAAAATAAGGCAGGAGGTTAAAGGATGAGATACGGCAGAAGGCAGGGGATGAAAGGATGAGCTCCGGCAGGAGTCAGGGGATAAAAGGATGAGCTCCGGCAGGAGTCAGGTGTCTGAATCAGACATGGCTTTTCACAATCCATTCTCAGCTACACTTTTTGCAGATTCTCTGTTATTTTGTGCGTGGAACTGATACATGACTCAATAGTTAAATGCCTGTTTATAGACACAGTGCAGAAGGTTAGCCCATTTCTTGTTTTCTTTCCATTGTTGATAGGGAAAGCGTCCCGAGCAACAGACAACAAACGGAGGTGTCCAGGGTCACACAATTTGGTTACATGGGGAAGACGAGATTAGAGCTCCGGGGAGTCGCAAACAAAACAATGCAACACATTTTGGGGGCACGGCCGAAGACGCCCCTGCCATGTCGGGCACGGGGTACCTAAATATTGTTATATAGTGATAAGTCAATCTGTAGGGATAATGAAGCAACAGGAGGTGAGAGAAGGGGAAAGCGAATGATAAAAGAGGGGGGGGGGTCCCTTAAAGAAAGAGCAACACCGACACGCGCAGCAGGAGGCCCGTATTAGAGCGTTCAGACTGCGGGATTTGCCCCCCTCGAGCCGATGAGACCTGGGCATGCGCCTGCGTGGGCCTCAGTACAGTAAACTGCCAAGGGGGTGTTAATAATGGTGAATGGATGAAACCGGCAGGGATCTCATCTGTGGGGTGCAGACGCCCCCCGAAAACATGCAGCGCGGAGAAGTAGCGGCTTAAGACAGCTCGGTGGGCTGAGCCCCGCGGCAGAGATCGGAGTGTGCCCGGCAAGGCGCAGATTCCAATCTCGGCGGTTCACGCCTTTCACGCCGATGGAGTGACCCACGCTGAGTAGCGCCAAGATATCAGATGTAATTACCTAGATTGCCCCAGCGCACGAGCCCCTGGGTGTTGTAGGCACTACACAACAGGCTGTGGCATGCCATCAAGATATCAATGCAGGTGTCCGATGGCTTTACCAACTAGTAAAGAGGGTGCGAGAAAACACAAGCCTCGGTGAGGTACGACAGGGTCTCTGGAAGCAGACAAACCGGGGGGAGGGGGACTGAGATGGTCCCTGGTAGCAGACAAACGGGGAGGGAATCTGAGAGGGGCCCTGGGAGCAAAAAAAGAAGTGGGAGAGAGTCTGGGAGGGGCTTCTTCGGAAGGAGATATGTAAAGGAATTGACAGGCTCTGGGAATAACGGGTGCAAAGAAAAAGGCCGGAGACGAGATATCTTCTATGCATGTCTGCCTCACGAGTCAGAGGCCTGCGAGCTATGTCAGGCCGAGGGAGCGCGAAGACGTGCAGAGGCGGGGGACGTCCAGTAGGGGACGATAGACCGCGTTAGGCGAGAAATGCAAGGGAACAGGTTTGCGCACAGGGAGGTGTATGCAGCGATGAGAGGCCGAGAGAGGGGGAGATGCTCAAACAAGAAGCTGACAGGAAGATGTCTGGTCGCCGCGGTGACAGGCCCGAGAGAGGGAGATCTGCACAGGAGAGGCTGGGGAGGGGGGGGGGGGGGGACATGCATTGCATGGAGAGCTGAAAGAGAACGGGGGCAGGGGCTAGACAGATAAAGAACCGGGAGAGATGCGCTTCAGAGTCAGGCAGCAGTGTAGGGAATCACGGCTGTCCTGATGAGAGGGAGATGCCGACACACCTGGGGTAGGGACTGCAAGGTCAGAGGAGTGAAAGATAGGGGCTGAGACACCCCGGTAGGCACTGGAACGCAAAGGTGTGAAAGATAGGGGCTGAGACACGCAGAGTAGGCACTGGAAGGTAAAGGCGTGAAAAGTAGGGACCGAGAAGGCACTGGAAGGCAGAGGTGTGAAAAGTAGGGTCCGAGAAAGCCCGGGTAGGCACTGGAAGGCAGAGGTGTGACTGACAGAAGCTGAGACACCCCTGGTAGGCACTGGAAGGTAAAGGCGTGAAAAGTACGGACCGAGAAAGCCCGGGTAGGCACTGGAAGGTAAAGGCGTCAAAAAAGTAGGGACCGAGACAGCCCGGGTAGGCACTGGAAGGCAAAGGCGTGAAGAATAGCGGCTGAGACACACAGGGTAGGCACTGGAAGGTAAAGGCGTGAAAAGTAGGGACCGAGACAGCCCGGGTAGGCACTGGAAGGCAGAGGTGTGACTGACAGAAGCTGAGACACCCCTGGTAGGCACTGGAAGGTAAAGGCGTGAAAAGTACGGACCGAGAAAGCCCGGGTAGGCACTGGAAGGCAAAGGCGTGAAGAATAGCGGCTGAGACACACAGGGTAGGCACTGGAAGGTAAAGGCGTGAAAAGTAGGGACCGAGACAGCCCGGGTAGGCACTGGAAGGCAGAGGTGTGACTGACAGAAGCTGAGACACCCCTGGTAGGCACTGGAAGGTAAAGGCGTGAAAAGTACGGACCGAGAAAGCCCGGGTAGGCACTGGAAGGTAAAGGCGTCAAAAAAGTAGGGACCGAGACAGCCCGGGTAGGCACTGGAAGGCAAAGGCGTGAAGAATAGCGGCTGAGACACACAGGGTAGGCACTGGAAGGTAAAGGCGTGAAAAGTAGGGACCGAGACAGCCCGGGTAGGCACTGGAAGGCAAAGGCGCGAAGGATAGCGGCTGAGACACATAGGGTAGGCACAGGTGTGAACGGAAAGGACAGAGACACCCCGGGCAGACCCCGTAAGGAAAAGGTAGGGGCTAAGACACCCCCGGTAGGCAGTGGGAGGCTAAGGCGTGAAAGGTAGGGATGAGACACCCCGTGTAGGCACTGAAAGATAAAAGGTGTGAACGGTAGGGGGCTGTGACACCCGGGGTAGTCACTGGAAGGTAAAAGGTGTGAAAGGTAGGGGCTGAGACACCCCAGGTATGCACTGGAGGGTAAAATGAGTACAATATAGGGGCTGAGACACCCCGGGTAGGCAATGGAAGGCAAAAGGTGCGAAAGGTAGGGAGGGTTTGTGGTGTAGTAAGGTTGCCATAGGCGCTGGTGCACGCACGGAAAATCGGCCCCGCAGTTCCACTTAGGTAGTAAGATACAGTCACAATTTGGTTTCGGAGGGCTCCGGTGCCACTGCACCGGACGCCCCTGGGGTGTGATCCTAAAAGCCTGCGGAGTAGACCAAGTGGGGGAAGCCTTCTGTGTATTTTCAGCAATCAGGGCATGTGCTGAGACAGGTATGTTCCCATGCCTTAACGTGAAAATATAAAATCCTATGTGTGATGGTGAAGGCGACCCCTGAAGCTGCCCTCGGTGCCAACCAGCCTCATAATATATTTATATTCCATAGAGTGATTTCCAAAGAATACTCAAGACACTGTCTGGAAGCCGCATCTCACAGGGTGTGTTGAAACTGCAGGACATGGAACACCGCACACAAGCAATGGTCTTCATGCAACAATATCAAATACAGTAAACAGTGTTATTCACCAAATATAGACTCCACTCAAAACCCAAAGTGCCTCTTAACAAGGGGAATAAAAAGCTTTCTTGCACCAATCCAGAGTCAACATCTGACCCCCCGCAGCAGGCACCACTAAACTACTTGAATGTGGTCACTTGACCAGCTGGACTGCACGAAGGGAACTGACTCAAACTGTTGTTTTGTTTCTGTAGTTTTATTTTGTAAAAGTACAAGCACAAACCGTCACAATAGCATTACAGCACCTTCCAACAGAACCAGAATATTTTAAATGTTTTTAGGAACATGAAGACTAAATAATTTACCAGGAATCACAGGGTTTTGAGAGAACGCTGGGATTCGAACCTGGCTTCCTGGTTCTCTAGTCAGACGTACGGCCACGTCAGACGTCACCTTCTTGGTTGCCAGATCGAGTAGGCCACTCTGAAGATGCGTGATCTACAATCTACTAACAATTTGTGAGAGACGAAGGTTTTATTGTCACAAACTAATCAAACCCCTTTGGAAACTATCTCTGGACTGCAGTGGCTTCTGAGGTCGATGTCCAGTGAAATGTCCTCCACCCTAATCCTCCACCTTCCCAGGTACCACCCACCAACCTGCCCGATCTTTAGAACCATAGAATGGGGCCCCTTGTTCCTTCTTACGCAAGCCAATATGTCGACATATCACTCTTTCTTGACGATGATTTTATTCTCTTGAAATGATCCCATATTTACCTTGTGTGTACACATCCTACCTGAAACTCCCTAATAAAATTCTAAATTTATAAAAAAAGTGCGCTAGACACAAAAGGGTGGGAAAACAGGGGAATGTACATGGCCCCACTCCTCCGCCATCCCGTCTGCCCCGGACTCACCTTCCCTTCTCATGCCCACCTTCAGGCACTTCTTGAGCCGGCAGAACTGGCACTGGTTGCGGTGGTGTTGGTCGATGGGGCAGTCCCGGTTGCCTCGACAGGTGTAGCTCAGGTTCCGTCGCACCGACCTCTTGAAGAAGCTCTTGCATCCCTCGCAGGTGAACTGGCCGTAATGCTTCCCGCTAGATTTGTCCCCGCATACCATGCAGTCCACGCAGGGGGGAAGTCCTTTGTCCCCGGGGTCCTGGCTTTTTGGAGGCCCTGAGGAGGTGTGGGGGGTCCCGCCAGGATCTTGGGAGCACAGAGCGACTGGTCCAACAGCTTGACCGAGATCCTCCTGCCAGGGGCTCACCACCATGGCCATTGTAAGACGGGAAAAAAGTTACAGACGTGTCCAAAGCAATCCACTGCTACAGAAAAAGGACAGATGCCGTGACAGAATTCCAAATCTACCAGAACATCCGAAAGATGGGAAACCCCAAAATGGTAAAAGTGTCCCTGCGTCGAGGATGAAACTGGAGATCAGGCTCGTTATTAAGGCCTTGTGGAGCTACAGTGTTCAGTTTTATAGTCCATCTCTGTCTGAGAACAAGTTATGGGGCCACGGATGAGACTAGAGCAATATAAATGGGGGAAGATCAGTCCAGAAGCTGCATGTTGGGGTGGACAGATGGACTTTGTTCTGTAGTGTGCAATATCTGCACTTCCCAAACTCACTGTTTTCTTGCGTGTGAGGTGTTTGTCTTTCCAAAGGGATCATGCAGCCAGGTCCGATATCTGACCTCCACAATCTGGGCAACTGACGTCTTATTTCAGTGAAGTGACTTTTGGAGCACAGACTGTACCAGTGACATCATCTCCTGGATGGGTACATACCTTTCCGTGTGTCCTCTGCAAGATGCCTTTGTCATTCTGCATCAATAGCGCGCTTTACAGACTTTCTTGAAAGAGATGAAAAACAAGCCGGATTTCAAATGTTTTATGACCAAATCAAATGTAAAGTATTTTTCTTTTTTTTATCTGTAGTTATCTGACACCTTAACAAATCCACGATACGAGTTCATTTCCGTCCTTCCATCCATCTCTTCCCAGAAACAGGGTGAGGGGGGATACTGTATTTTTGAGTCTGTGGGAAAGAAAGACAAGAAAAAGGGGACAATTAACATCTTCCCATGAATGGCTGCGCGGCCACAATGCGCCACCTCTCCATGGAGAATTCCTGCGCACCCCTGAGCATCTCCCAGCTGGAGGGCTTCCAGGGACGCAGCGGCGAGCGCCACACGCCCTCGGCCGAACCTTCCGCGGCATTTGACACTAAAAGCCAATGTCTTGTACCCTCTGAAAGTGCTGTATGACTGCCCACTTTCCTTTCTAGCCTGCGCTGCATTTTGGAAAATAATGGGGTTTATTTAGTTAGTTGTATCTATCAAATTAAGTGCTGGGGTGCTTTGAAAAGCTTCATCAACACTGTGTGTAGATAGATAGATAGATAGATAGATAGATAGATAGATAGATAGATAGATAGATAGATAGATAGATAGATAGATAGATAGATAGATGACCTTTCCTAAGGAACCACTTTTCAATATTTTAACAGATTTCTACAGAGATGCCATGTTGGATGGATGGACAGACAGACAGACAGAGACAGACAGACAGACAGACAGATAATGTGACCCTTCCCAAGGAACCACTTTTCAATATTTTAACAGATTTCTACAGAGATGCCACATATGATGGATGATAGATAGATAGATAGATAGATAGATAGATAGATAGATAGATAGATAGATAGATAGATAGATAGATAGATAGAGAACCTTTCCTAAGGAACCACTTTTCAATATTTTAAAAGATTATCTACACAGGTGCCGCCGTGTGAAACGTAGATAGACAGACAGACAGACAGATAGCACTACAGCTCTCTGTGCTGACTCCGGCAAGTGGTTCTGGCGACATCATTTTCCAAGAAATTGGTGCATTTTTAAAGTTCTGAGCAGATTGGGTTGATTCGATTTAGCGAATCCTTTCAAAGCTTTGCGAAATATAAAAATGCAGAACAGCTGAAGAACAAACCCTTTGTAAAGGTTTCGAACACTCGCCGGGTAGCTACAAGTATAATGAAACTTCCACTACATGGTAAAAAGTAAAATCCCACTTGGTTAATAAAAAAAAAGCTGCAGTTCGATAAAATCTCCCACCCGTGGATTAGTGCACAGGCGTGACATCATTCTCTTTCGAATACAGATTTCTAAACACTTTCTATTTTTGGGGGAATGGCCAAGCCGATAAAACTGGTCCTTAATCAATTTCCCAATTTGGATTTTTTCTCCGGGTATACACTATAGCGTTTTACAAAGGCGCAAATCTGCTTACAATGTTCATAAATGTAAATACAAGGATTTTAAATAGCTGAACGCCAGTCTTCCACCTATCGAGGACGTACACAATTCTGCTAACCTGGGTCCAGCGGTAGAGAATTATTAGATCTAAAGTAACTGACCGAGGATCACACACGAATAAAGCTGGGAAGCTGAGATCGACCTCAGATATCCTTGTCCCTAGTGTCACTGCTCAGCTATCAGCCCATCTCACGCTGAGATCGTGTTATTGGTCTCACTGCTGTGAGCGGACACACGTTTGCACCTCGTTGGAGACTTGTGACACATTATTCAAGAGAGTTCCCCGTACACCGCGAGTTCATCACCCTGCATAGCGGTTCATACGGGTGCTTCACAGCACTTACCTCAGCATGAGGTTTAGCAAATCGCACGAAAAATCCGAAATGAAGTGCTTTCTCCCCAAAATGAACAACACCCGACAGACAGTTGCCTCGCTTAAATTCAAGTATTTTTTAAAACTTTGAGAACATTGAGAAACAGTGACCAAACCCTGGCGTCCTCGGCAACATGCACAGAAGAAAACCGTAAAAGGACCTTAAATAACAAGAGCTCCTTAAAAATTCAGTTCTCGGACAACTTTTGGTCCCAACAATAACCCCCCCCCCCCCCCTTCATCCAAAAGATAGTGTGAAGAGAGCCCATTGCCAATAAAGTGCGCCACTTAATTAATTTGCTCTCTTTTGTAATTTAATGTATTTCTTGTGTTCTGTCTGCCTTACAAAGCGCTGCTGTTGTCGGAGACTGCTTCAAAGCGCTTCGACGGCGTATTAGAATGAAAATAACAATCCGTGGTGCCGTGTTGTGCAATAGGAGCACTTTGTTAGGCAGCAAGAGCCAAGTTACTTGTGGTGTGTTATGTATACAAGGGTCATTTATCAACAGGTTTATTCCTATATTAGCTATGCTCAATATTAATCTCATAATTAGAAGCAATGGCAGACATCGGTATTAATAACATTTATATTAGCAACGCCAACAATTACGAGTAGCTGGGACATCTCTTGCAGTCCTCCGCGTCCAAAATTAAAATTAGTTTGACTTGTTCTGAAATAAATTTAAAAAATATATATATATATATATATATATATATATATATATATATATATATATATATATATATATATATATATATATATACACATACACTGAAACCCAGGGCTAGATAGATACTCATTGGCAGTAATCTGCTGACATTTTAAGACTTGGAAACCATGATCGTATGAAAGGGATTTCCACATACACTCGAGGAGGAACGTAGACGCCACCCATGCCAACATTAAAAGTTCAAAAGAGTGGTACTCTGAAGTCCCTATGTAATGTAACTGGTTCTATTGTAAGCGCTCTGACACCTTCGGGTAAAGGTCGCGCTATAAAAATAAACGCATAAACTAATAATAAATAATAAATAATTGCGAGGCAGAAAGGCAGGGTCCAGCCCCTTGCTTCCACTCTCCGTTAGAAGCGCACAAAGACGCATTATTAAGCAGAATACATTTCACATAATATTTCAGTTACTGAATGCCCAGTCTCTTCATAGAACCGAGCTCGCTGAAACTCGAGATACCGTCTCGCATTGACATATAATAATAATTTTAAAAAACACGTCCAGACTGGGCAAGCCCACCATACAATTGCAATAAATAGGGTTCGCGTACCTTTCGCGGTGTTCCGCTGCCCGGGGCTGCTAATCACGATGCAGATAATAAAGGCCCCCAGGCTCTGGAAGTGGGGCGAGGATTGCAGTGAGCCCGGCAGCGCAGCTCCTGTCCTCCCGCGAGCTTCCCTGGATTGTGACAGTTCGCAAACATTTCCTAAAAGGAAACTTTGGGCTGCACAAGCCTGGCCCCCTGCATGTCAGATTCACCCCGTGGGGTCGAGGCCACGCCCAGCTCTCTCGAGTCACGTGCTCCGACACGCCGCCGCTGCTGCTACGATGCGTGCCTGCTTCAATGGGAGGCGGGGCGCAGGCGAATCCATTAGCGCGCAGGCAGGGGCAAGCGACTGGAACTCGCTTTGTGAGCGAGGCATGGATGTCCTGCTCGCGCTCACTGAAGGTCTTTGATTGGAAAAAGACGCCCATTCGAATGTGGAAAAAAGGCTGAAAGAAGTCAGATCCAGTGAACGACGGGGACAGTCTAAGGCTGTGAAAATTTAAAGCAACATCACAAGTTAAATAACTAATATAAAACGTTATCAGTGCACAAGCCTGAAAAAAGGAGTGGGGTGACTAACCAAGTTAGGAAGTATGCAAGTGACATCATGGCACCTAACATCAGAGGGCAGACATCATACCGCTTTCAATAACATACACATTATACATTGACAATAAATCATGTGTGTAAATCAATGTACAGGAAGTGTTGCAGAAGACAGTGAGGGTTACAAGGTATAGGAATCATATGTATCTGGTGTCACTTCTTGTGATGTCACTTCCGGTGCAATTACATCATGTAATACCAACTGCGATGACACGCAACATGATGTCTGCCCTCTGATGTTAGGTGCCATGATGTCACTTGCATACTTCCTAACTTGGTTTCTTTTATAGCGCTACTCATCCTAACAAAATAGTGGGATTTAAATTATTTGTGTAAATGCTGGGATAGACCAACACATCTGACATTCTTACAGTGCATGCATATCTCTCATACACAGGGACTGAACAAAGTCAAAAGCTGCCTCTCTTAAGTACCTGTGATGTGATAAACTGTGTGCCTTTGTTGTCCCTCTGTTGCATTTACATCGACGTGTGAGACTCCAGACCACGCCCAACCAGGATCGTATTGGATCAAAAGGAGGCTTGATAGCCCCTTAACTTTGGCATTTATGTTTGCTGGAGGTGACAATAAAAAAAAAGTCTTCCCTGCCTGCATCTTGTTGCTGGGAATGCAAAGCAGACAATGTGCTGGCTCTGCTGAACGTGTCCCAGGGTCAGAAAATGACACTAGGACAAGCTCAGCATATTTCAGTGGGACCCACATTTTTAGGAGGGTGGCCGGTGTACATAAAAAATTAAACTCCACTGGGATTAAGGCAACAAGGACCGCACTTATCCAACTGTGGCGATTATCAAAAACTAGTTTTGGTGCACAGAACCAGAAGTTTAAATGCCCTAAACTTCCTAAGGTTAAACAACCCTTGACCCATCAAACAACACATATTGTTTCAACACCCAACATTATAGCATTCAAATAGTTTTCTATCAAATAGAATTCAGAAAAAAACACTTTGGATAGTGTGACAGAAATTAAAACATTTCTTTATACAAAACACCAATCAGATATATTTGGTTTATGATCCTTCATCCTTATATCTTCTTCATAGCCAGTTAAAACCCGTAGCCAACGCGTTTCGTCCTCTCGGACTCCTTTAGGGCTACAACAACATACATACATAATTATTATATTTACAAATACAAAAAACAACCTTATAACATGTGGTCAGACATAACATGATCCCTATACAACATTTATTCCTGTGATTAATAAATCCTAATAGTACCCACATATGAAAAAAGGATTCTGAGAGGTATGAACTATGAGTAATTATGTATTCGGAAGGTCTCAAGGTAGAAAGGATATACTGTAATTTATTTATTTATTAGAACCCCTCCCAGTTTCATTATTTACATTTCTTTTTATATATATATAAAAAAATTGTTGTAGGTTAAAACAATATGACCATAAAAAGAAGAATCCACACACATATTGTGTAGTCAAATTGAGAAAATCTTATTGAAAGGTAAGGGCCTTGCATATATGACACTGGGTACATCCAGCTCCATCCCCCCACAAGTTAGTAACATTAAACTATACATATAAAATAAATTGGTTGAAGTGCGAAGTGAGGGTAAAGAAATCAAGACACCAAAGGAGAAACAAATACATTGAATTTGTAAGACGTTGGTTATAATGTTACTGTGGAGTAAGTTCAGCCAGTTCAATAAAAGATGCTTTTTTTTATTTTCTTGATTATCCTTTTTTTATATGTGGGTACTATGAGGATTTATTAATCACAGTAATAAATGTTGTATAGGGATCATGTGATGTCTGAATTGAACATGTTATATGGTTGTTTTATTGGTTTATAAATATTGTAAATATAATAATTATGTATGTATGTTGTTGTAGCCCTGAAGAAGTCAGAGAGGACGAAACACGTTGGCTACGGTTTTTAACCTACTATGAAGAAGAAGATATAAGAATAAAGAATTATAAACTAAACATATCCAATTGATGTTTTGTATAAAGAAAACTTGTAATTTGTATCACACTTGCCAAAGTGTTTTTGCTGATCTCTGTTTGATAGAAAACTATTTGAATGATATAATGTTGGGTGCTGAACCAATGTGTTAATGGACGGCGTATATACCCTATGAAAATAGTGGGGGGATACAGTCTACCCGCATGTACCTCCGACATGTGTTTTGAATGTTATGTACATTTGTACTTCCAGTTTGACAGCTTAAATAACCAGGCAGGTTCAGGCAGGAATATGCTCAGGATATACATTATTTTTTATGTAGTTTGGTACATTTATCTGTTAGCTTACTTTTGTGCATAGCTGCTGGGGGTATTAGAACGCTTTATAGATAACAATAGGTGAACAAATTTAAACACAGTGCTACGCAAACAAATGATGGACGGAATGCTGAATTAATCATACATTCATCCCCAGTCAAGAGATCTGGGTTAAATCCATCGTTCTTTTGCTCACCATGTCACCCCAGTTTAGACCCAGACATGGGCCCCTTGCTCACTTTGCCACTGGATTCAAGCTAGCCTGGCTGATGAGGGGTGTTACCCCAAAACCGGTCTCAAGATGCTTGTTTCTGGTTCAGTGAAGACCTGGCTTGTCAGTTCGGGCTGGACTGTTCCCATGAGGCACAGGGTCAAGACTGATTTGCATATAGCTGGGTCTGAACTGTGGTGGCGAAGTGAGCTAAAGAACGATGATGGATTCAACCCAGATATGTGACTAGGGTGAGTGTCTGAAAAGTTTCAGTGCCCCGTCCATCATCTCCTTGTGTTTGCTATGAATTAAAACCAGGTCTCCAGGCATTAGATCAGGAATTTTGGCCCGCTAGTGACGGCTCACTTTTGCCATTGGTCCTCCTTTGCCTCCCTTTGGTGTTGTCGGGGTCAAGAACCGGCACCTGCCACACCAGGGTTGTGGGGTTTCTGTCTTAACCAGGCCCCCTCAGCATCAAAGCACCAGGTGAACACTGTGTAGTGCAGTGGTGCCCCCATAAGCTTGCTGGAACAGGTGTAGGCTTACTTCTGGGTTTGAACATTTTTCAATGGCAAGGCGCATAGCGTTATTTAGGGTGCACATAAAGCGTTCAACATCCTTGTAACCTTGTGGCCATTGCGGTGTGATCTTCCGGTGATGGTTTCCCAGGTGCTCAAGGTACTCCCTGAACTCAGTTCCATGGAAGGGTGGCCCACTTTCAGGGCGCATCTCCTCTAAGAGACCGAACATCACTAAAACGTTCTCCAGGAGTGGGCCAACCCTGCAAAACGAGGTCGATTCTGTCAGCTCCAGTTCTAGGTATTTAGAGTACCTATTGACCAGTGCCATGGTTAAATGCCCATCCGGGAAGCTGCCAAAGTCTAGGCTAACTTTGGTCCAAGGTCTTTCGCAGCACTTTCCTTTGCTACCGGAGCAGGTACACCAGCTCTGCTAGTCAGTTGACATGGCATGCAGTGTTTTGTGCAGGTCATAAATGACAACATCAAGTCCCGGGAACCTCACTTTTTTTCGCAGGTGCACATTAGGTTTTGCAGCCCCTTGATGTCCTTTATGAGCTAAGTCAACTACCCTGCGGCATAAAGTCACCGGAACAACAATGCGGTGGTCCACGCAGTAGTAACCCGTCCCGAGTCATGTTCAAATCATTCCTTAACCTCCACAGCTAGAACAATCGTTCTTTGTCTGCAGGGACCCACTGGTTGGCATCACATAGAAATGTTTTCCACCTCCCTCCCTGGAAGGTGGGGATAGTTTTTTCTAGACCATTTGTGTCCGGCATGGCTTGACTAATCTCTTTCAAGGTCAGTGCTTTTAGACATGCATTCAGGCTCACTAACCGTGCATGGTCCTTCATTTCCAGATCCGTTGTAGACTGACCCAAACCCAAGCCAGTATGGTGTTGTGATAGAAAATTGGCTGGATTTTACGCCCTAGGGCGATAGGCATCGGTGAACCAGCACTGCTGTAAGTACGCACCCACCTTTCAATGCAAGGGAGTGGGTGTGGTGTAGTACCACCAAATAGAGTGACTAACGGTTTGTGATCTGTGATCACATTGAACTCTGTGCCACAGAAGATATTTAAACCCCCCCTTTATGACCAGGGTGTGGCTTTCACTTTGAGCATAATGAATCTCTGTCTCTGCTTGCAAAATTGCAGGGGCCATGACCCTGGCTCTCTTTCCTGAGTCAGCCCAGGTTCGAGGCCAACATGCTTTGCATCAACAATCAACTTTGTTGACTTCTCAGGGTCAAAGTAGGCCATCTTGGTATTAATCAGCAGGGCCTGTTTGATGCGCTCGAATGCAGCATCTTTACATGGGTCCCCAGACCCACTTTGATGGCTTTTTTGTAAAGGCTCAGAGAGGGTTTGAAGGCTTTGCATGATTAAGTAAGAAATGTCCACATTATGTGCCTTACCTAACAAACTGTGTACTTCCATCACATTGCGAGGAGCAGGGGCCTGCTGGATGGCATCTGACTTCCTTGGGTCAACCATCAGCCCATCTTTGTAAAGACATAGCCCAAAAATGTAATCTGTAACTCAAAGAACAGTCATTTTTAGGTCTCGCCTGAGCCAGCGCTTTAGCGCTGCTCTGGCGAGAGTTTTAGTAAGCGGGATTTGGAAGTGCAAACTAGTGGCTTTTCAGGCCTCCAGCTACAGTGCATGTGCGCCGGGCGCACGCACCGTTTTTCAGCCTGCGTGATCACTTTCATGGCCGCTTTGATGTTCTCAGTGAGCCGCACGGCCACTGACAACATCAAAGCGGCCGCGAAAGTGCACACCATTTGCCAGCCTGCATGCCTCTCTCCCCTTAGTGCGCGCGACGTGCCCTACCCCCTCCCTTATCCCACTTCCTGTTTGTTTTTCTAACTTCGCACCATCTGGCATCTGGGATGTCGCCTCCTCTTGTAAACGAAACTACAGTTAACACGAAGAGAGAAAAGGAACAGCCTAAAATTGTTGCGATGCTTGTTTAATCCATAGTTATGACTAAAACTACAATAGCACACAAGTCGGCATCTTAGATTAGCTGTGCTTACTATTATCGCTCATCCTTTTGCAGTATTCATAATATTAGTAACATGTTGTTCCGTGGGTGCCAATATTTACTGATCGCACCTCAGAAGTCCGAAGAATAGAGAAAATGTCAAGTGCTTTTTTTAATGCTTAGACTAAAGGGAGCGACTATTTCCAAAGATATTTCTTGCACTATAATGCTACTTACATATGGTGCGGTGAGAGAACTCAGGGGTAAACCAACCAACATTGTTTTAAATTGTTTTTAGTGGCAGAAGAAGAATTTGTTAAGTAGCATTTTGCCACCATTCGCCCATGAGCGGCACTAATGGACTGGCAGCTCTATGCAGAGTTTTAACTTTGCAAATCACAACTACTAAGTGCCCATAGGCCACGTGTTACACTTTCTGCCCTACAGCGGGTAGCGTTCTGGAACTCGAAGTTTCGCTTTTAATATGGTGGTGCAAATACGACCATGAATCTTGTTGAAAAATACTTTGGTCCTTAAGTTGTTGCATCAGGAGGATGCTGAGAAGTTTGAGGTTGGACACCCGCACATGCATTCTTGAAAACAAATATTTAACATCATGTTGTGCGTTTTTTTTTACCACACTGCAAAGTAATACAGCTTAGTATGCAGGGCATTTTTTCAGATTAATAGATAATCGAGGTTTATTCATTTTATTTATTTAAATAACAATGCCTTTAATTTATCTTATAAGGTCCCAAAGGCGAGACCTATTGGCTATGCCAATGCTTGTTTGATGTGCAGGGTGAGGCCGTGGTCACTAAGACACTGCAAGGTGATCCACACATGATGGTGGTACTCCTAGGGAGTGGCTAGTACATGAGGATGTCATCACTCATATTCATTACGCCTTGCAGACCAGAAAAGGTCTCTTGGATGGAATTTTGAAAGACTTTGGCTGCTGAAACGATCCTTAAGTTTAACCATTTATATCGCTGTAACCCTAGGTGTGTCAAAACGGTCATAATGTAGTGGCTCTCTGGATCTAGTAGCAGCTGGTGGTAACTATCATTGAGGTCCAACTTAAAGAACCAATGGGCATCAATAAGATCCCCAATTATGTCATCCATGTTGGGGGTGATATGCCTTTTCCTCTTCATGACATAGTTTCATAGGGGGATGGCAATGCATAATCTGATCGCCTGAAGGAAGTGACCCGATTAGGGTCACCCGGGTCACTCGCAACCACCTCTCTGCCTTTCCAATAAATGAAGAGTTGAGAAGACAGTAGAGAACACAAACCAAACAGATTTATTAGAAGTGTGCTTCAGGGGAGTCCGGTATGACCAGACGCATAGGATAACTGCATAGGGACCGACCCCGTCTACATGGTAACACAAAATATACATTTCTAACACCGCCAAAGTTCTGCCCAAACTGGAATTTTCCAGCTCAGGCCATGGCAGAAGGGCTGAATACATGCTATCTCAATCCCAAGGCCATTCAGCCGGTGTCTACCATTCTAAGATGTGGGAACGAGTCTTATCTAACAGCAAAGGTATGCAACAATAGATGATACATTCGTTAGTGCAGCAAAGCTTCAACCTTGGGAAGTACAAGCTGGAGGCGCAGGGACAGCCTTTCTGCTGAGGTGAGCATTATGAGACAGAAGCTCGATCTTAGTTACAGAACAAGATGGCGTCAATAAAGATGGTGCCATGAATGCCAACTTAACACAGGATAGGGTTTGAGCATGGGAAGGGGAGCATTTCGACTCTGCGCATTACGGAAATAACATTTCAAATCTAACACGCCTCTGGCTGTTTTGGTTTCTCAGAATGACAATTGAGGAGACCCACACTGTCGGGCTGGACACCTTTTTCATGACATCGAGGCATTCAAGTTTTTTGAGATCTTTCTCCACCAGCAAGCGGATATGGAAAGGTGTCCTTCTGTGCCGGAGTGCCATTGCTTTGACGGATCTGTCCATGTGCAGCTTGTTGAGGGCTTCTTTCTGGCATTCCAGCCCATGAAACAACTGAGGAAGTGTTCAAGGATGCGATCCACTTGCAGGGCATGGGTTGTCTATGAAAAGAAGACTAGCTCGAGATCCTGGGTCGTTTGACATCCTAGCAATGTCTCCACCTCCTCCTTGGTGACATGGAATTTGCTGCACCATTACATCAGTATCCCTTGCCAGTGTGAGTGGTTACCATTTTGGTTGGGGATAGTACTAGTTGAGCCTTCAGGCTTCAGGCAGTTGCACTGCTTCATGCTTTAGACGTTTACTGAGGCCCCTATTTCAAGCTGCGCTCTGACAGTCGTACCTGTTACCTCCACTGCACACACTGACAGAGGCCGCCTACCATTCACCAGGGTGATATAGGATTTGAGTAATATGTGCTCTTTGTTGGAGGCCTCACCCTCCAGGTCATTATGTGTCCATGCGGCGCAACTCCATGAGCTGTCTATGTCTTTGCCTTTGTGTGTAAGCTTGCGGATTGCTGTTGAGGTTGGGGTTCCCTCAATCACTGTTAGCCCACTGTATCTATTGCAGGAAACCCAGGCAAAGTGATTCCTCTTCCCGCAACTGGAGCAGCTCTTTCATTGTGTGGGGCACTTCTCTGGTGGGTGTACTTCCATGTCATAATGCCTACACCGGGTGCTGGCATTGCGTTTGGCTGCTTCGGTGCGAGTCAGCTACACAGGGTGTCGACTGACTCGGTTGGAGTGTGGCCAATGGTTTCATCAGTGTCTCTCCGTTTCTGCGCCAAGGGACACCCATAGGTTGTGCGAGCCTGCTAGGATCAGGAAGTCCTCTAATCTGAAGCAAGGCTGGTGCAGGTTTAGACCACTCAACACCACTGACTCTCAGCATTGCATGATTTGAGCTTGGACCTCTTTTGCCTGGTCATTGTAGGTGCACAAGCTCGCTAGGTCATGTAAGATTGCATAGAAGGTGTCGATTGATTCCCCCTCCTGCTGTCGGCCTGCCTGAGTTTGATACGTTTAAAGTCCTTATTTAAGTAGGGGCCAAAATGCACGTTCAGTGCTCTGATGGCCCCATTATAGTTGTTGTTAGCACCTGTTCCTTGGGAATCCGAATAGATCATTGATCGCTTCCCTTGCGATGTAGAGTTGCCATGACCTCTTGACGATTCCACCCATCTCCTGGGTGGACCTAAAATAATTATTCAGCCTTCCTACTCAGGTCTTCGATCTGCGAGTGGCAGTGGCCAGGTCAACCATTTCACATGCCGGAAGGAGGCAGAAGATTTCTTGGAAGCACTGTTGGAATGTAGGGGAGAGCAGGTGGACGCGTAAGGGAGGTTGACTGGGGGAAGTATGTCTGGGATCAGAACTAGAACTGTGGATGTAAGGGACAAAGGGAATAGGCATGAGGAGCTGGGAGAGGGTGTGTTGGGATTCAAAAGGGAAGGCAGAGAGTAGAGGGTGTGACTGGGTGTGTAGGAGGAGAGAGTGATTGAATTTCTAGGAAGCGATCAGTGGAAGGGAAGGGCTGTATGACAGTGGCGAGAAGTATACTCACTAAAAATGGTAGACTTAGCACTGTGGTCAGCTAAGGGTAGAAGGATGGGTACAGTGATGCTGGTCACAATGACAAAATGGGAGATGGTGCAGGATTCCATTTCAAATATGTTTTAAGGTGCTCATGCCTCAGATGGGCATTTACAAAGCAGCAACGTTATATATTTAAGAAAGAACAATTATAATTGTTTTTATAGAGAGAGAAGTTGCGGTTACAGTGTTCTGGCTTTAATCCATGTATGGGTGCCTACGGAATGGTAGCCGAATGACACCAAAGAGCTCTACAGGGTCCAAGGCAAAGATGCAGTCAATGAATGATTGGAGAGGAAGCTGGGTTCTCTGAGTGGAAGTCGAGTATTAATTCAATATAATGTCATAGCTTTTAAAGAGGGGGGTCTTCAGCCCTTCGTTAAATTGGAGCAGGGCTGGAGTAGTCGTGATTCATGTCATTGTAGGGGTTGGATACATACATGTAGAAAGACTATTGCTTTGTTTTTTTTCTTTTTCGCACTTCTTCAACTCAAATTTGATGGTATCCTGTCTCAGGGCATGCAGAGAGCCTTCGGATGTGGTGACCTTGTCAGCCAGATAGGCAGGCTTGCTGGTCGTGGTGGCTTCCTACTGCTGCAGAAGAATCAGAGGATAGAGGAAATATCTTACATTATAAATAATGTTTCCTGAACAATGTGCATAGACAAGCCACAGGTAGGGACACATGTCTGGTGAATAAGCCACTATAAATATAAAATTGTAGGAAGAGTTTCAAGTAAACACAATGATTTGCCCTGGGCGTAGTTTGCGAAATAGCGCTACGCCCAGCTACGTAAAGTGCACTACGCAAGCAACGCGTAGCACTTCGCGAACTGCGTAGTACCCTGTTCGCACTGTGCAAGATGCCGTTTTCAATGATTGCACAGTGCGGACAAGCATCCGGTACTGTGCAATCATTGAAAACAGCATCTTGCACAGTGCGAGCTGTAGTTTTCTGCCGCTCAAGTAGATTTTTACTCGAGCGACAGCTTTCTCAACGCGGACTGGTAGTTTCTCATCGCAAGCGGTCGCGAGCATACGCGACCACTCGCAATGAGAAACCTGACCTCCCCGCATTGAGAATCTCGCCGGGAGGTGTATTTTCCACGCTCGTGATCGGCAACTTGATGTTGCTGATCGCGAACGAGGAAAAAGTCTCGCCGGGATGTCATTTTGCTTGCTCGCGGTCGCCAACTTGACGTTGAGGACCGCGAGCAAGCAAAAAATGACCGCTGCACTACGCAACGCTACGCGTGTTTCCACTGTGCTACGTGCAATTCGCGTAGTGCGAAGTAGCACAAACTTCGCAAACTACGTGAGCGTTGCGTAGTGCTTTGCCCAGGCTTAACAATGATATCAGGAGCAAGCTTCTGAATAGCTGGAGAAGATCTAGTGACTCATTTATAGGAATAAACAACATTTATTTTGTAACTTTCTCTCCCGGTTTTGCTTTTGAAACACATGACACCACACATACTACATGTAATCGCCCGTTCCCACCATCTAAATTACAACCAACTTTCTATCAGCATGGTTGTATTAATTTTCCATGATATACCAAGTCCTGTAAAGCCTCCCCGCATACATTATGGTGCTCTCAGCTGAACTTCATATTTCAGCATCCCCACCAGCAACCAGTCCATGTGTCTAACCCCGCCTACACGCTGGTATCTCAGGCATGCTGTTCCATGGAATGTGAGGGGTTAGCTCATGCTCGACTTCTGTATCACTGCAAAGGATATTGAACTACACTTCTTGGTCAAGATATAGTCCTACGCAGAAGTTGAATGTTACCTTTCTTCTTTCTTCCTGTAAGACAAAGCGCACAACGTCATCTCTCCTAGTGACTGTATTACAGTTGATGCATTCTTGAACAGTCCACACATCAGAGGATGGATATTTTCCATCTCTCCTTTGCTAGCATGAGTTTAGGAAAAAAACTTTGCAATAAAGAACACGTTATTTGGCTGCATGGTAGTATCCTGTTTGCTATGCCCTGTTCTTGCAGCTCACACGCCAGCATTTTAAAACACACATTGGCAGGATCAGACTTGGACAGAAAACTGGACCTGGCACCAAAAAATTGTGAACCTTATATAAATCAATTAGAAGCTAAACAAGCATTTGCAATGCAATAGGTCTCGCAGTTACCTGAGTTTAAGCTAATGGCATTGTAAATGACAATGCCTTTTATTTATGTTTTTAAAACGAAAACAGAAATAAAAGGCATTTTTATTTGCAAAGGCAATAGCTCTAACTCGCATAAATGCGAGACCTATTGCATTGCAAATGCTTGTTTGGCTCTGGTGGCGACAAGGCGGCCAGTCACACATGCAAATGAAGTGTTTGAGGTCAATAGGCAATATTAGGCAATCATATTTGAAGTGTGATCAGTGAGAATTTACGACTGGTCAACAAAGGCACGTGACTCTGCGGCGCACACCCCCACCCCCCCATATCTGGCCGCATACATAGCAAAACGAAGTACAGTGCTTGGGCTATAATTCATGAATTCGTCATAAATCCCGAAGCAGAAAGGTAATAATGACCACGATCCACAAATCAAGGCCTCCAAAATAACCCAAACGAGATCTTATTTTGTGAACTCGCCCTCGGGGCGATATGCGAATGGCCCGACCATCAGTTGATAAATTATGGGACTGGCAGCGCCATGAATGGCTCTTGCAGGGACTCTGGCAGCATGCACTCCAGCTTGTATGACTATAACTACAATGGCATGGACCTCACAGTCAACCCAAAAGCCTCTTCTGGCCACTTCGGGGCGGTGGGAGACAACTCCTGTGGCTTCTCCTCAACCCCCCGGCCGCCCAGGAGGGTAGGTTCAGGCAGGCGCCCAGCTGCTCCCTGTCCTCACCAGAGCCCTTGCCCTGCTCCAACATCAAGCAGCCGCCCTCCTCCTCTGCGTCCCCCCCGTCCGAGCAGGCGACCCCCGGCGGCTCCAGCCACTTCATGGAACTCGAGGAGACGAGCGCCTCCTTGGAGGCGAAGGAGGGCACCCCCCGGAGCAGCAGGGCACTGTTAGAGCCCCCTAGCAACCCCTCGGCCGCCTCCTGGGACGGACAAGCACCGCAGATCTTCCCCTGGATGCGGAAACTTCACATCAGCCACAGTACTGCTCTTTCATTTCTTGTAACTGTGAAGAAAATGTCCTGTTTTCCTCCCTGCGCCCCGCTGAATACGCCCAGTTGTGGACCAACCCTGCATGTATCCCCCGGGTGAGCACTGGAAGATGCTATAAATGTTTGTAGTTGCTATGTTGAAACGACGGCCAGCCATGGCTAATTCAAAGGATGCTGGAATGTATTATTTTTCACGACAGTGTTTGTTCATATTTTTATTTTTATGCAGTCTAACTACAGTAAAGGTGCAGCGTTACACTTTCTTTATTGCGCATAAATCTTTATTTAAAGTAGGGGACACTGATATGCGCAATATAAATGGGCCAGCTAAACAAAATCCATTGTAAGGGGTGGTTTGTCATTTCTTGCTAGGTGTAAGAATTAAATCTGCTGCTCTGGAAATCATTTAAACTGTGAAGGCAGCGATGAGTGCCCCGCACATGCTGTGAGCCCCGTTTGAGTTCCCTGAAGGCGCTGTGAGCTCTCTGCCCCTGCCCAGAACCCTGTCTGGGTGCCCCGCAGGTGCTGCACGCTGTCTGTCCCTCTTCCAGAGCCCTATCGAAGTGCCCCGAGGTGCAGCGAGCTCTCTGCATCTACCCAGAGCCCTGTCTGGGTGCCCTGCAGGTGCTGCACCCTTTCTGCCCCTCTCCCAGAGCCCTGTCTTATTGCCCAGAGGTGCAGCGAGCTCTCTGCCCATGCCTAGAGCTCTGCCTAAGTGCCCCCAGGTGCTGCACCCCTCTGCCCGTCTCACAGAACCCTGTCTAAGTGCCCAGAGGTGCAGCGAGATCTCTGCCCAGAGCCCTGCCGAGTGCCCTGCAGGTGCTGCACGCTTTCTGCCCTGTCCAGAGGCTTCGTCTGCACACTTTCTGCCCCTGCCCAGAGCTCTGCCTAAGTGCCATGACGAAAAGCGGCGTGTAATAAAAGCAGAAGGGGCCTCATAGAGACAGGGAGGGAGGGAGCGAGCGAGCAGAAGTTGTGCTAACGAAGCGAGCCGTTGGCATTCACATCGCCTGTCCTCCAGGCATGTGCACATCTCCTGTCTCCCTTCCGAACAGAAACCGACGACAATAGATCTCGCCAAGGCGTGCAGCGCATGCGCTGCATCGCTAGGCGAGACCTAAAAAGTGCTCGCAAATTTGGGCAGTTAAAACCTGTAAAGACACACTGTATTAGTGTTTTGCAAGGTATGGAAGACTGCATTGATTTGAGCTTGCACGCAGGCAATGTTTGTTTCGATATCAGGGAAGGGTACATTAAAATCGCCACAATACTATAAAATTGGCTCACCAACTATAAAAAAACTGGCCCACACACTGACCTATCAGACCAGCGCATCGAGCACTGCTGATTGCCCAATTGACCGGTCCGACCCAGGCCCTGATTATGTTACACACTACAAGGCTCGTATTGTATGTACCACTAAAAATGCATACATAAGCCATGCTATACATCACAACAGTTATAGCATTTGACAATTTTTTCCCTTCCAAGCAGTCCTGAGGGGTGATTAGTGCTCCAGAGCCCTCACCTGTTCAAGGGGTCGCCATGCTCCCCCACCACAGTGTCCTAAGGCAAGCCTGCAGAGTCCTGCACAAAGGGGGCGGGGCCAGCTACATGCTGAAAAGCCCTTCCTGCTTCCCTGTTCAAGGGGACGCCATAATCCCCCACCAAGATGTGTTACTGAGGGCTTTCTGTTTTGCATCTGGGACTTCAACATCAATTTCCCACTGGTCCAGCAAGAAGGGGCCAGGACTCAGCTGCCGCACACCCGTTAATGCGCTATAAAGCGCCTCTTGGTCTACTGCAGTGCGAGTTGTGCGCGGGTTGTGCCCGGCTAAAGCCCAGGCCAAGGGCTGGCCCATCCCAAGCCCGTTAGAGCCAGGGCAGGGCCACCTCCCTTGGTTTTTCTGGTGAGTGCCCACAACTTCAAGTGACTTGCACGGAGCTGTTTCTGTTGTTTGAGGTAACATTGTTTACCCTTTTGATTGGAGATCTTATGTACTGTATCTCAATCTGTTGTGGGGGGTTGTCATAGGGGCAGTGTCCGTATGCCCCTGGGTTTGCTTAATAAGCCATGGGAAAAACAAAATCTCTCCATCCGACTACATTTAGCTAGCAAAGAAAAAGAAACAAGCATTTGCAATGCAATAGGTCTCGCATTTTCGTGAGTTTAAGCTATTGGCATTGTAAATGACAATGCCTTTTATTTATGTTTTAAAAACGAAAACAAAAATAAAAGGCATTGCTATTTGCAATGTCAATAGCTCAAACTCGCGTAAATGTGAGACCTATTGCATTGCAAATGCTTGTTTTTCCATTTTAGTGCTGAGTCGAGTAAACAGCAGTCTGGTGCTGCTGCTGCTCAGGGGGGCTGCATGTAAAGGTCAGGAGGGCTGCATGCGGCCCCCAGGCCACACGTTGAGTATCACTGATCTAGATCAACACATCGGACATACCTAAAATAACAAATTTACCCCCTCCCCAAAATAGATGACTTGCATGTCCAAAGGGTTCTGATTCTTCCCCACTAAAATTTTTGAAAACCTTAAGAAATGAATGAATAAGACAGGCAATGATAGAAGAAGCAACAACAAATAAAATTGACCTGAAGCGGGGCACAAGCAGTGGAAGGACTCTAAGACATTAATCAGTACTCGATCCACACTCCATCGAATAGACAAAGAGAAAAAGGTGAGAGCAGCATGTGCTGACCAATTAGAAGCAAAGGCATGTGAGTGACGATGAAGCCAACCAATTGTAAGTAATGGTCAGGCTCTAATACCTTTCTTGTTTTTTTGTAATGTAACAAATGATCTTACAACTGACAGCTCATGCGCTGTCTCAGACAAGACTTACAAAATAGACATCATAAATATAATGGACTGTCTCAGACAAGACCTAAAAAACAGACAATCAAGGAACAAGAAAGGAGTTGGCAGCAAAACCACTCAAGATTTTTTTTTTTAAACTAGCTTGTTGCAACACACCAAGGAAAATAAATACAATTCAAAACATCAAATGACTGTTAGCAGAGCAAAATTTGTTTACATTAATACAATTGCTGATTATATCAAGAATCGGTTGGAGAAAAGCCTCGACCATGTGCCTTTTAAACGCCAGCTCACATGCACTGAAAGATGTGCTAAATTAAGCACTAATTCAATCACTATCACTTAAAAGTTAGACCATATCACAGTGGTGCTCGAATCCTTGGGCGGCCTGACTGCTGATTTAAAGCAGCAACATTCTGAGACCAGCTGGCAAAAAAAGAGAGCCATATACCAAGCGAGTAATGTAAACCTCACACTTGAAATCCGTTTGTTCAAACACACAAAATATTGGCCAAGTTTACTCAAGATCAGCTCCCAATATGGAACATGACTAGGGCTCCCGGTTTTATGGTATTTATTTTTTTACATTTCTGTCTGTATTTATCCATATTTATTTTTTGTCAACTTTATCTGTATTTGTTCATATTTATTATGGGTTTTGTGAAAAAAATAAAGCTGAAACTGGTATATTTCCACACTTCTTTAACCAATTAATATGCAGTCACGCTTGAATGCCCGGCAGGTTTCAGTGATATGAACACACACAGAAGATAAATCAATGCACTTATTTGGAAATATGCATATTTCAGTATCAGCCTTGTGCATATCTACTGCTGTTCAAGGCCCTTTACTAAAATCTCTTTTTTTTTAAATCCCCTTACTTATCAATCCACACAGCTATTGGCCTGGCAGTCATGGCAAAGTGTTTTTAGAATAGCTCAAAAAGCAGCCAATATCCGTTTTTATCCACATTTAAAAATAAATACAGACAAGAAAATAAATGGTTTTCCATCTGTATTTATCTGTAAACATCAGTAAAAACGGAAAACAGGGAGCCTCAAACATGACATAGTATCCGACAATATCCAAAATCGCCAAACAAATTGACAAAGAAACTGCTATTCAATACATGCTTTGTGACAATACCGATGTTATTCCACGAGCAGAAAATACATAAACAACCCGACTCGAATCACAAAATCGTTGAGGGCATAGGAAAATTACAGGTCCCACATCCACACCTCTCCCAATAATCACATATGTTGTGTTTGTTTCCAAATGACGATGTATAGAAAATCAGGTGTTTCAGACTTTTCAAACGTGAAAGCCTTTATTATCTTTGAGGTATCTTTAAGTGCAACGCCAGTGCACAGTTTATGTGACACCTGGGCAATGGGGTAAAGGGAACGATATTTGCACATATTGGAGTGTGTCACAAACGATAGTCACATATGTTGTGTTTCCAAATGATGATGTATAGAAAATCAGGTGTTTCAGGCTTTTCAAATGTGAAAGGCTTTATTATCTTAGAGGTAAAACAAAAACGCGCATTACTAGTGGGCGCTGTGTTTTTTCGTAAGCTTACTTTGCTAAAGACGACTTACATAAAAAAGTGCATTTTATATGTTAAGAAAAGCTTCCATAATCCATGTTCTCATTTTTACCGTGGCGCAAACGCTTTTTGCAGTAGGGAGCAGAGCAAATTTAAGGCGCTAAATAGTGCAATGTTGTTTGCTTTATTTTTGCCCTGGTGCTAAGTTTCTTTCCTATTGCCTCCGTTCTATCTTTGTCAAAATCTGGTCCACAAACCCTCGCCCCTGACTACGCCTCAAGCACAGCATTTAGTGGCTCTCACAGAGCATCTCTCTTAAGAGGCGTTTGTCTGAATTCGTCGCTGCTCAAATAAAGAGTAAAGACGCGCACCCACTAGCGCCCACAGCTCACCATCACATGACAGTGCAGCGCCTTTAGTGCTGTACATTCACTTCTACATTCCACCTCCAGCAGGGGGCGTGCCCGGGACCAGTGACGCCTTAGGCCCTAGTGCAAGGAAGGAAATGGCCCACCCGGCCGTTGTATGAACTGTAAAATACAGTAATCAGTGTGGCCTTAAGGCCCCTGGGCCCTGGGGCCCTGTACCTGCTGCACCGATGAAAACCAGGGCGGACTGGCTGTAGCGGGCATCAGGCATTTCCCGAGAGGCTGGAGGGGTGGGGCCGGTTTAGCAGCGGTGCTGCAATATTACCCCTAGTAACAAAAGCAGCAAGCAGGCGTTTCCATCCTCCAGGACCAGGCGGTGCTTTCCCAGGGGCTGGTCAGGTAACATTGCAAGGGCTGCATTGGGTTCCCAGTCGGTCCTGATGGAAGCTATGACCTTGCCCCACCCTGATCACAATCGGAAATGACATCGCTCACGAGATGGACGTGAAGTGGGACATGCAATGTCGGCACTGCATTTGTGCAAAACGTTATTGCCTCAAACTGGGGGTATTCCCGGTTTGTCCTGCCAATAGGTGTGTGTGGCATTCATTCCCCCGTGGTATTATGTAGCCATCAGCGGCTCAGCGCCCCACAAGGTGTATGTGTGGCACAATATTTGAACACTACAACACAACACTCCCTGGTTCTGACAGCGGGAAAACGCTCTATGCAGGCACACAAAAAGGAGCTGTGTTGCTACCCTTGTGTTTTTTATTCCTTCGTGTCTGCAGGTTGGTTGGTTTATCTACTTGTTTGTATGCAGTTTTACATAGCAGGCACTTGGCCCAATGGCATTAGAGTATTTCAGAAGTGAGCAAGAAGTAAACCGTGAGTAACAATCATCGCCCAGCACCCAATAAGGAAGGAAGAAAACAGGCAAAGCGACCAGTTGATATCAGGATAGACAAGTCTAGTCAACAAAGGTGATGTGGAAGTGACCTTTGTCTTATCCAAAGCGCCTCAGTTACGAGGATTCTACGGCCGCATTCAAACGTGGCAAGGCAGAGGCTGTGAGGAGAGCTGCTCTGAGGGCGGCCTCGTTCATGTTTGCTGAAAACACGCTATTTCTTTAGTCCCCCTCTGGCCCTCCTCTGCTCCACTCCTGCGTGCCCTTTAGTAGGGAACCCATACCGCCGCCCCCTCCACCCCCACAAACACCCGTGCTCACTCTTCACTGAACCGCAAGCCACCAGTGGTCGCAAACTATCCAGCTCATTCACATTATAGTAAGGTCAATTCATCAAGCAAATATAATCCACAAACTTGTCCTTTTTTGTCTGTATATCGCAGGAAGCGCCTGAAAGACGGCATGTTAGTGCTACATAAAATATTAATACACGTGAAACTGCTCCAGTGCACCGTCCTGTCCTGCCACAATTCCATCTTCACGGGTAGTCGACCATCATTTCTGGACCGAACTCCCTTTCATCTCATGCATCGCAGTGCGGCCTTTTTGTACCAACGCATTGGTTGAAGTAAACACCCAGCTATTCATTTAATCATCTACCCTGTGCCTTCAGCGTAAGAAATAGACTCGCACTTTCTCTGACAAGCGTTTTCATTTCTAAGGAGAAATAGGCATTCTAGCTGTCGGTCTTTGCACCCGTCTACATCTGCACAGATTAGGCAGCAGTGACCCATTCAAACCTTGAACACACCAGAAGCCGCCTATCTATTAACACCGAGTAAACCTACACAGAGAGGCCGATATTTTACAGTCTTGGATTTGAGGGAAGAGGAATAACAAGCGCAGTCCCAAAAGTGAAAGAGGACCGCGCTGTAGCCGGAACATGGGGATGTCTTATCTTATGGGGCCATGTGTTTGGCCCCATAAAGATAAGAAACTGCTTTGCGACAGCATAAGCAGGCGAGCCAGTCCGGCTCGGAGACAAAGGGTGTGAACAGAAAACCCTCATTTCCAATGGCAGGCCACTGTTTAGCATAAACGGTGACACCGGCCAATGGAAATGAGGGGCGGGGCTTAAAGCCATCTTCTCAAAGTCCTCTCTTACAAAATCTCTCGCGGAGGCGGAGCAGTGCTTTGCGCTGCAACGCACACGAGACCTAAAAAAGGGACATGGGATCGAACAAAGACCGTGGCGGGGTAAAGAGGAATTTGATGGTCAAAGCTACGCTGTATATAGATAGTTGGTCTCAGACCAGTATGGAACATTTTTTTAACCCGTTAATGGGAATATCATCTAATATGGAGTTTTTGTTGTCCAAAAGTAGACTACCTTATGAAAGATACTGTAATCTCTTGATCCAATAAAATATCTCTGTGTCGAAACTAGGAAAGATTTCTTCTGAGAGTCATATCAGCCCCTGCCATAATGCAGGCCCCAGGGGGGTCAGAGAGGCAGGTAGTCAGCCACACCCATCCCCTCTTGATGTCATAGCGCCCACGTTTCCTTGCATGGAGAGTTCAATCATGCCATTATGGCAGCCCAACCACACTACTCAAGGATTTTCATCCCTAGCTAGCTCCAGAATTAGTAATAACAGTGCTAATGGCAGTGTCACTCTCTCCGAGACGTCAAGTTCCAAGAGCTCCCTGATAGGTCATCGATCCATAGCTCTAGGCCACATCTGACATCGGAATCAACTCTGCTAGTTGCAATCATGACTAGGGTGCCTCCTTTAAAAGAGGACACAAGGGAATCTGTGCCGGATTTGTATAACAAAGTCATCCATTGGTGTAATGCTCAATGAAGACTCGGACAACACTTTGCTAGGCACATTATCATGGTTAGAAGATGTGACTAGGTGGACCCAAGGAAAACTATCTGGCAGGGTGACTGTGCTATTATCAACTTTGACCAACCCTGTTGGGCTAAGCAGTTCCTCAATTTAACTGTTCAGTACAGGTATACAATGTCTGGCATCCGAGGTGTTCCACTGGGCTTTTTCTATCTTCGTGGGACATTAGAGAGGGCCTCTGGGAAACCCTTGATCCGCCAAGAGGCCGGTAAAGTGGGGGGTGAACCTGTTCTGCTGCTGAACAGACTTAGCACAGTAAGTACCGTTGAAAGTACGAACTTCTGCTTTTGTTGCCCCTTTGCAGGATCTAGGTGAGAGTGTTGCATCTGGGTTACTCTCCATCGGCATCCCCTTTAAGGGATCTCATTTTAACATTGTCCGTTGGAATGTGGCATGTCTAGCTAACAAGCAATTTGATGCAAAACGGTTGAGTTTTGAGAAGGATTTTCATATCCTAGGGCTGCAAGAGACTTGGGACATTAACAAGACCTTTAACTTAGACGGGTATTGCTGCTTTGTTTTTACTGGCTATACCCTTCTCCAAAGGTAGAGCCAGGGGTGGTCTTATTACACAGATCTTCTTGGACATCCCATGCAATATGGCCCAGGTATCCACTGGATCTCGGTTCTCCTCGCAGTCACCTACAGTTTTACACCTACCTTAAAGTTCCTAGTTATAAACTTTTATAATTCCCCAAATAAACATTTTGAGGGCACTTAATTTGTTTTTTGTTGACTTTTTGGAAAAGCAATGTGTCCCGCCAGCTGGGGTAACTCTTCGCACAGCCAGCTCAGATATCCCTTGTGCAGTTGTTTGCAATATTCCGGCTCTTTTGTTCACCGATGACGCAGTCCTACTTTCTAGGACCACGGTCAGCCTTCAAAGGATACTAAATGCCTTTGTTACTTTTATGCATGGGCTTGATTTATGTACTAATTTTAAAAAGTCATATATATTGGTGGTGCGGAGGGGAGCCAGGGGATGGAGAGCTTATAACCTGACAGGAGCTAAAATCATCACAGTTAGCGCTTTCCCTTATTTTGGGGTTCTTTTAAATGAGAAGGGTTCATGGGCACCACTTTTAAAAACAAAAAGAAATGTTTTTGTCAAGTCAGTGGCCTCTGCGTTTTATTTTGCAAGTCGTTTAGGGCCAAAATCAATTAAGGCTCTCATAAATTAATCTAAATGCATCGATTTGGCCTCATATGATATCGATATTTGGGGCCATAAAAAAAACCATGACCTGTAAATCATTGAGAATAAATTCTTGAGACATCTCCTGGCAGTGCCCAAATCCACAGCTTCTTTTGTGATACATGAAGAACTAGGAGTGGGTTACATCTCGGAATTACTGGCAACACCTCTGTTAAAATAGATTTCAATGTGGTCTAATCCTGATTTGAAGCTTAACAGGATTATTTTGAGGGATTGTATGCTACTGAATAAGGCCAAACCCATTCCACGGCTGAATTATGTTACCTGTATTTGCCAGGAGTTGGGTCGCCCTAGGCATCAGTAGAGGGGTTTATCGTGGGTGGAAAAAAAATTGATACAGAGCTCAGGCTACTAGGGAGTGAACAAAATTAGCAAAACCTTCTGTTCGTACCCATGTTAAAATGTCCACCTTTGGGGTGCTGAACCATACCTCACCTCTGTCATTAACCCTCAGCACTGCTTTACGTTGGCCCGCTTTAGGTTGAACCAATTGCATTGGTTCTTAGCGGACCTTATCTATTGGAATAAAGTCGATAATCTAGGCTCATGTATCCGTGATAAATTCTCTGATTAGAATACCTTTCGGTTTGTCTTGTTTTGCAATATTTGTTGTGCAAATGTATGTTTCCTCTACTGAAAGGAAAGCAGTTCATTCAGGCCAGGCCCGCTTTTATCGTTTTACAAATGTTATCGAATGAATTTGCTTGTTTTAATGTTGCCAGATTTTTTATGTCTGCTGTAAGGCTCAGAAAAAGAAGGGGGTGATTGGCACTCGGAGTATATTGAATACATGTACGGTTATTTTGATGATGTTTTTTAGGTGTTTGTGTCACCAGTATTTTCCTCCTTTATCTTCTCACAAATTATATTGGTTTTATTTTAAATACTGTAATTTTAACCATTTTCTTCTTTTTATCATGCCAAGATTAAATCTGTCTCTAAGGTTGTTTACTTCTGGCTGCTACATTGTATGTAAATGTGTGACACGAAATGTTTTTATTGTACGTTTGTATCTTGTATGTTTTTTATTAACCTATTAAAGAATATTTGACTGACAAAATTAGTTTTACCTGCAAACACAACTGCTTCCGCCCGCACCAGGATTGTAATGAAGCCTTTAATGTGGACCGATGGCCTTGAATATAATTGGCGTGGTAAACAATCATGGGTAATTCTGCACCCAGAATTACCAATACTGTGAGGTACAGAACCTCAGGGGTACACCTCACTCCACACCACTCTACTGGACTCACTCCACTATTCAGAGGTTTGTACTCAGGAATGGGGAATTTGAGTGGTCAAGTTCACACGCAAGTTTCAACAGCTTTGTTTCCATTTTGACCGCTTCCGCCCCACACAATTCATCACTTATTCCTAGTGAACTGTGCATTGGGAATATGTTCAGTTTTTCCTTGAAGACTTCTAAGTCTGACTAGGGAAGAAACTTCTGTGTCTGATGACGTGTGCGGCGAGGCTCCTATGTGTTCTTTTCAGTGCAAGCATGGGGCAAGTGCCAGACCTAAAAAGCAGGCTAACTTGTCGTTTTGGTTTTGCATGTGTGCTTAGATAGCCAGCAGCTGAGAGATAGCTAAGATGACCTGCTATGACCTTTTATGTTTTGTTCAGTTGGAAGAAGGAAGGAAAGTAGCAGTACGTGTCCAGGTACACTTTTCGAACAAGACGCGTTGTTTGCATATCCTGTACAAGGATACAGGAGTGAAGCATGAGCGGACCCCTCCTCTCTCCACTGAGACACATGCCAATGACAAGTGCCACTATACTGGGTGGCCTTAGAAGACAGGTTGCTCGAGAAAAAGTGCTGAACTATGTTTGGAGTACCAATTTCGAACCTGAAGGTACCACAAGCTAAGCAGGAAGGCAATATGTGACATAGCATAAACATGCATTACTAAGACGTACCCAAACATGCAGTTAGATGACTAGGTTACAACCAAAATGGACAAAGGCAGTAGGACACGAATGTGAGGTGACATATGTTTGGGTCAGATTTGACCATTGCCCAAACTTCCAGAAATACTGCTGAGCTGTGAGCGTAGAGTTCCTGTTTGCATATCTGCTACATCCATCAGAAATGTACTGGTGTTTTCGCACCAGACCTATTTTTACAGGCTGGAAAAAATGGCCAGTGAAATTGCTTTAGGCTTTGACTGCAACAGCAGCAGGCTCTTATCCATAGCCCCTTCCATCCTCCTTATCTGGTGAGATTGGGCACAGAATGCTCTTCTTTGCAAAGAGACTTCCCATTAGCGAGGGAGAATTCACATTAGTAGTTGGAGCAGACTGTGGGCCAGATGTACGACCCTTTTTAGCAGTCACAAATGGGAAATCGTCCCACTTGTGATCACTAAAAAGGTTTTTGGTAGGTACAAACCCCATTTTGCGAGTTGGTAACCTATTGCCGACTCGTAAAATAGGGTTTACGAGCCGCTATTAGGAAGGGGTGTGCCAAGTCCGTCTCTTCCTAATAGCAAGTCACACTGGTATGTACAATTGTTTTGCAACGGCAAATGTGGTTGCAAAATAATCACAGTTACCACCTACTTCAAGTAGGTGTTAAGCCTGTCGCAAACTGGAAGGGGTCCCCAGGGGACTCCTTGCCCTTTGTAAATGTATGCGACCACTGCCTGCTCTTAAAAAAATAAAAAGAAAACGCTTGATTTTTTTTTTTTAAAAGCATCCCGTTTTCCTTTAAGGAAAACGGGCTGCATTTGAATAAAAACAAATGTGCTTTATTTAAAAAGCAAACACAGACATGGAGGTTGGCTGTCCCCAGCAGGTCACTATCCCTGTGATATGTGAGATTCATAAGGGCCGCAAATTGCGACCTACCTCATTAATATTAATGAGGTATATCTTTAGCAACCCAATTAGAATTCACAAACAGTGTCTGAGATACTGTTGTATATTCCACTTTGTGAGTCACAAACTGTGAGTCATAAAACATCTTATAAACAATGTTATGATTCCTTTTGAAGATACACCCTGGGTATAAAACCGCAAAAAACATTAAGCAAAGCAAAGAATGCGAATGAAATGAGTCATAAAGAAAAAGAAGCAAGAAACACAGCAGTCCTGAGGGGTATCCATGTAAATAAATCTCAATACTATCGTAAAGATCAAGAGCAATGCAGGTATTACTTGTGGAATAGAAAAGAAATGTGGGCTCCAAAGAGACACATCAAGCATTATTCACATTTCTCACAGGGTTGTGGAGATAGAAAACCAGAGTCTGAAGGCACCCATTCTCCCCAGGGACAGAGGGCACAAGGGGGAGAGATGGAGAGATGGAATCAGGTCAAGAGTCAACACTGCAATGCTTCACCACATGTGAGGCCTGCTGAAGAGTGGGCATTGGGGTCCGCTGACCGTGTGGGGGGAACTCACAACAGCACACCTGAAGCTTAAACCACTACTGATAAAGAAGGGGACAAACTATGATGTTACGGTGGAAAAAACTCAAGAGGGACATTTTAATAGATGGGATTGAATTTACCTAACCGAGACCCAGTTTGAAGGGGATGTAGAGCAGACAATCGGTCAATTGATAGAGTCTTGTGATAATATACAGACGGAGGAAGGCAGTCCACCACATGTTATAATGAATATATGACAATACAATGCATTCCATTACAATGCTGTATATTACATCGTGGTTTGTACTTCGCAAGTCGCTACAACGACTTGCGCTGGGGGCGCTGGACTTTGGAATAGTATGATTTACTATTCCAACTCCAGTCTGTGCAGACAGTAGGGAAGGTGTTGGAATAGTATATCATACTATTCCTTAGCGTACAGCGCCATCCAGCACAAGTCGTTACATGCGTTGTGAAAACCGCTATGTACAAGTATTGCGTTGTAAAGGTTGCCTAGTAAAGGATGTCTCCCGTTATAATAGATCATTCGACTGGGGAGGACGTTAAAATTGGAACCTCTTCTTTGATTGTGCTACAGCAAATGAAGAGTTAACAAGCCGTAAAATGGACACTATAAATGGGCCCACCACCGTATGAGTACAAAGCAGGATGGGACAAGAAAGCATTTCCACATGGGATCACTTTGCAAGATGAACCAGAGATTCAAAACCAGAATCCCATGAAACCAGAAGCATGGCGGGATCTCAAACGCAGCTAGATGAATTGCAATATCACCTAATAATCTCCACAAACTCATCTACCACCAACATCCCTATTTTCCTAGTTTGGGAAGCAGATAAATCCTGGAGATCAGGACCGGACTGTGGAAATTTGAAACAAGATTGTAAAACAAGGGCTGTACAGAATGCTCTTAGCACTGGATTAAGGAAACAAGCCTTTTCCATTTCCGCCATGATCATGATTGCGTTTTTTAAGTCTGGATTTGTAACATGTACCTGTTTTTTTTTTTTTTTCTGTCTACTGATACACCTCTTTGATAGGTGTCTTATAAGGGAATCATCCACAGTATGAAACTCACTTGTGCAAACTTGTGTCTAAAGAGATGCCTCACAGGTTCCCACCTTCCTCTTCTTCCTTGAACCCTTGCAAAGTTTTTGTGTTGTTCAAGCACTACATTCATACATGCCCAAAACGTTTTTCTATAATTATAACTGTCATTAAAAAGACATCACTTGGTTCTTCTTCAGAATTCCCCAGGGAAAACTCGTCAAGACTATCGTAAATGTTTCTTCCTTCCACCCCTAAATTGTGGCGAAGTACAGTTTCTTTCCAAAATAGAGAAAACCTTTCAACTCCTAAAACAATGAGAAATAAGTCAAATATTTTTTTCTATTGGCCACAAGGCAATACGGGATCATTGTTTTCAGAGAGAGAGAAATACAGGTGGTCGTGACATGCTTACAGCAGCCATGACAACGCGGAGTCGAATTGACAGGTGAAATCTAGGTACGACAATATTTAAACCAATGGTACTTTGTATAGATCATTAAGTTTTCCAGCTGTAAATGATTGGTCAAAACATTTATGCAAATGTCCGTGTGATGACATCTCTGACCAGTCTACTATACACGTGATATTTTTCTGCAAATTTTATTCTGTACAGAGGAAATTATGGATTATTCCTGTTTTAAAAACATTGGGTAGGAGGTCCTGTCTCCCAGCACTTGTGGCTCTCTACAATTAGAAACAGAATTTGTCGTAGCCTCTGTTACTGCGTTTTAAAAATAGTTTTTTAAATACTGGGAAAATGATCATGATGTGATAATAAGTTAAATGAAATTATGTCTATGTACGTGCTGCCATGTCCATTAATGTATATACAAATATTTGTTTTTATATATTTTAACAAGTTTTTTCTTATGTGCTTTTATGGTTATATATTTTTAACCGAATAAAGTATTATTGATTGATAAACCAATGGTATAAGTGAGGTGATCATCTGCGCTGAATCAATTTCAAATGTGATTTACACATATTGTAAAGGTCAGTGCCACATTTTCTTAGAATAATATAATGAATGAGCCACAGAGATATGTTTTTCAAATAAAGTTGAAATTGTCAATGCACTTGGAGATACTGAAATACCTCAAATGATGTCCAATATTGTATCATAGTGTGCCTGCTGCCAGTATTTGATACAGAACATTTGTTTATCAGGTATTGCACCACTGTGTGCACCAATGTCCTGTGCATGTGTTATAAACAAGCTTCCAGCTGGAATATCATTGTCACTTCTTTATTATGGGCCATGCATGTCTCATACTCTGAAGTATGTTACCTATGTCCCGATTGTGTCAGTTCGTGCTCAGCTGTCCTTCAGGAAGATGGTGGTTTCCTTTGTGATGTTGAATTTGCAATGCATACTTGGATGGTGACTGTCCCTGGGGAGACTCATTACTTGGGGGTACTAGCACATCCACAGCACTCACCTAAAAATATAAACTTTCTTCTGACACAGCATAGGGGTTCTTTTACCCAATTAATATCTTCTGGATCTAATATAATTTACATTCATCGGAACCTAATATGGATTTATTAGATCATCTCAAGAACATAAAAAAGCCTCAGTGTTTTATCTGCCTATATCATTAAATAACTGACGGAGGATTTGAATTCAGTCTCTTATGTGGCTAATATTTACTTTACAGATTACTTAAATGAGCATCTCCAACTCGCACCAGAATAGTGATGATTCTTGCAGAAGCAGTTTATAAACTAAGCTCAAGGAAATTCTAAATATGCAATTTGAACTTATTCTTCCTAGGATATGAGTTACCTAGTGAAGGGAAGGAACTAACACACCAGCGTTCTTGCTGACATGTGGAATGGTGAAACACCAGAATACTCTAAAAAATAGAACAACATGAATGTGATTTCTGAATTTCGGACAAGCATATCTCTCACATTATGGGTCCGATTATGAGGTCGTTCAGGAAGGCTCCGGATGGGATTCGGTATTGCAGAATCTGATTACTCTTGTTTTCGAACGAATCGTCCAAATTTGCCAATGACCGATTACGATGCCCGGAAACCGTTTAAGCAGTCCGAGTCGGTTCTGAAAGGCATTCGGACAGCCCAAGTCTTTCAGAGCCAATTCGTATGGCTTTATTGACACTGTTTCCGGACGAGAGATTACAAAGACCTATACAGACAGCCGTTCCAATTCGGTCTGCCCAACACATAACGACTGTCGGAATCTGTCTTTGGGGGCCCGTTGTGGGCCCCCCTTCACTCGTCCGAATGGGGCCTCTGGGGGTATCCAGGGAATCCCTCTTCCCAACCATAAACAATGTGGCAGGAACCATGGGGTGCCCGCCACAGGGAGCAAAGTTTTCCCCACCCACCCATTTTTTCAATGGGAACCTGTGCTCTCATTCGGAACACAGACTCCCATTGAAGTCAATGCGAGTCTGACCGAAAAATGTTGGAAAAGCATTGTAATGGGTCGTCCAGACTCGCAGGACCCGTTTCGTTCAGAAATGAGCCAGAGACTGATTCGTTCGGAACAGTTTCCGAATGACAACGTAATCGCCCCTTAAGTAGAGAGAGTGAAACCATTTTTAAAAGTTGATCATCCCAACATTTATGGACCATGACTGAAAGAAAGGATACACTCAAATACTTAGGGATTTACAGAAAGACATGACCTCAACATCACATTTGTAAACACAGCAAAATATATATGACCTTATAATACAAATATTTACCCGTGAGGGAGGATTATCCCACATAATGTACAGTGAAGGCCAGGCTACATCGATTGCATGCAAATCACTTTTATATTCAGAAGCACAATTTGGTTTCCTGCTTTCATAGAGAAAGTTCTCACAACAGTGCAGATGGCCATTGTTAAGGAAAGGCCCACTACGCACGGCAATAAATGAGCTATGGAGACATCCACAGCATCTGTAAGCAGCCTCTAAATCAAGAATATCAAATTCTAATGCCTTACGTGTGTCCTGGATGCTTTAACTGCAAGGCAGGCCAGTTCGGATGTCCAGTTTGAGTATGATACATATGAAATTCCTTCAGTGTCAGCAAGCAAGTCTATACACCCCATTAACAAAAACAGAGATACTCTGCATTGTGAAAAGCAGTTGAGAGAAGACTCAAGGATTCATAATTTAAATTTAAGCATACAAATGTGAAACTAATGCTTCAGTTCCAAATTGATTGTTTCAGACCCCTCATTCTGTGGACGGACAGGGCTAGAATGTAGATTTAAAATATTGGAGATCCAATGAATAAAAAGGCTCATGATGGAAGGTGATAAGAGCGAAGCAGCTCTGGGCTTTGATAGCTGACTTTAGTTGTAGCTTCCATTGGTGAATTTCCAGTCTCCGGTGGCATACCAGAATGGGCATGACTACTCAGAGAGCAATTTGGCCACTGATCAGGCTGCTAAATCCACACTTTAGGTATGCAAAGTAGCAGCCATAATCGGGTCACAAATAGGGGTGGGAAAAGAAGTCCGCTCCACCGGCGGAGATCCGCCTTGAACAAAATTGACTCATTAAAAAAAAAAATACAAATTTATTGAATACAAAATACAAATATATTTAATATGAAAAACAAAAACATATTACAATGTTACATATATATCACAAATACCTACAAATATTAACATAAATAAAATACAAAAATAATTTTCATGCAAATAAACACTTTTATTTAAAAAGTATTCACTAGCAAAAATATATTTATTACATACATTTAATTTAGTTACTTTCCACCCTATACCCACACAAAACTCACAACCTGCACCTAAAACTTACCTAAAACTAAAAATGATATACTCTAATAAGATATATATATTAATCAACAAACCAATTATCATTAACTAAATATGAATTATTAATTCATTTTAATTCAGATTTTTCTCACACTATACCCCCACAAAATACAACACACTCATAACATTTACCAGAAAATCATTTACACAATTAACATAATAAATTATCAAATGTAATAATTAATATTACTTTAAAAAAATTATTTACTTAATATTAATTTACTTTACACCCCATACCCCTACAAAATCCAAAACCCACATCTCAAATAAAACAAATATCGGCACAATTACCATTATTAATTATCTATTAAACAACTATTATGTATTAAAAACGAAATATTCATTAATCACAATTAATTAACTTCCCAGCCTTTACCCCTATAAACCCCAAAACCTCCACCTAAAATTAAACTAAAAGCAAATTAATAACACATTTAAAATCATGCATTTACAAATAAATAATTAATGATATTCACAAGTAATTATTAATTAAAAATAAATTACTTTCAACCTTTTACCACTATAAACCCCACAACCCCATCTAAAATGAAACTAAAAATAAATAAAAACTAACAAATGTTAAATAACTAATAGTATTTCACAACTTATTATAAACTAATTTAAACTAATTTACTCCCCACCCTTTACCCCAATAAACCCAAAACTCACACCAAAATAATGTAATTAAATAATTAACTATCCATTAATTAATTACTTTAATTATCAACTAATTATTCATTAATTAAAAATAAATTACTTCCCACCTTTTACTCCCATAAATGCCACAACCCACACCTAAAAATAATTACACAATTACCATAATTAATTATCAATTAATTATTAATATTAATTAACAGCTAATTATTAATTAATTATAAATAAATTCCTTCCCACCTTTTACTCCTATAAACCCCACAAGCCACACATAAAATAAACCCCAAAAATTAAAAACACAATTAACACTAATAAATATCAATTAAATAAATATTATTCAATAAAAAATAATCATTAATTTATTATAATTAAGTTACTTCCCACCCTTTTCCCCTATAAACCCACAACCCACGACGGAACTAAAAAACACAAAATGTAATACAATTCAATTTAATAACTGCTAAAAAACACATATATTAAAAAACAGAAACAATCCTTATACAAAACAATTACATCACATACATTTAAAATATATACTAAAAAAAATAACACTAATTAAAAAACGATATCTAAACAACTGTATTTTTGCAAACGATTTTAAAGACTTCTATATTTTAAAAATTAATATTACTTACCTTAAAATCGATATTCTTGTCCGCGATATTCTTGCGCATGATATTTCTGTGACAAGATATTTCCAACTCGATAATTGTGTCAGTCGATATAGTACTGACTCAATATTTTTTCTGAATATCCAAAGACTCGCCCAAGTGGGTTACAAACTATTGCAAACTCCAAATAAAGTATATTAGCACAGATGTATTGTTGTATAGTACGCTTATTTCAAGAATGGTGAATACATATATGGCCAGGGTTAGAAACTACACATGCAGTACTAACCTATGCTTTCATGTTACTTATTGTTTTTTAAACATATTTTTATTGGCATTATCTCATTTACACATTTGCAGTGGAAACATTGACAACACATATGACATGATATACAACTCGTATAGTATAACTCGAGAGTTGGTCTCTGCCTTCTACGTCCTAGTGTCTATTCCCTTCATTTTTGCTTGCTTGTTTCTTCCGTGGTGTATACTGTATCTAGCTTTGACTACTATACAAATAATTGGTGAATTTCTTTCGGGGTTTTATAGATGCCTAATATGTTCCTTTTTTATTTAGTGAACTATCAACCATAAGGAAAAGTAAAAGAAAAGAAACACCAATAGAAAGGAAAAAGTGTGGAACTTAGAACTTCACTCTGCATTCAAGGGGGGTGCAGTAAATTTGTTTTCAGAAAGAACAAAGGGGTTTTTAACATCCTAAGGGTTTTTTTTCCTGCTGGGTGTCTCCAGCTTGTGTAATCACTTAAGAGGGCCCAGCACATTCTCAATACCTCACTATGTAGTTATGTCCTCTGTGTTCTGACCCTATGTTCCCCCAGTTTGGCTATGATTGGTTAGTTCGGCCTTTCTGCTTCCCCGTTCCCTTCATCTTCATTAGATGTCTGTGATGGGCATTCCCAACCCACTAGTAGTTCCTTCCATTGGTCAGCTATGGGGCGGTGTCTTAGTTGCCTTGCCTCTTCTCTCATCAAGGCCCTACTCTCAGCCCCTGCCCAATTAGTTACATCCCTTTTCCAGGTGTCTATTCTTGGTCTTGGATTTCCAGGACATTGCTATCCGCCTTTTTTCTAAGGCCATGGCCAGATCTATAAATTTATGCCCGACTTTCCATTTTGGTGGGCAGGGGAAGAGTCCTAGTAAACATACCTCTATAGAGGTGTTCATCTTTCGCCCTAATGTAGTGTTTATCTTTAATGTTTCTTCGTCCCAGAACGGGCGCAGTATGGTACAGGCCCAAACCATATTTATAAAGCCTCCATCTTCATGGCTATATCTCGAGCATTTACGTATGTCTTCTCTGTGTGTGATGTTGAGGTGGTGGGTGGTCATGTAGGTCATGTGTATAAAGTTAAACTGAGTGTATTTCAATCTAGTGTTGCAAGATATTTTCTTGAGGAAGGCCAATACTTTGCCCCACTGCCGATCATTGAGTTCTCTGTTTGAGACTTGTTCCCATCTGTCTTTGACTCTACTCAGTGGTGTAAGAGGTGCCTCTATTAGGGCTGCATAAAACCATTTTACCCGGTGGCCAGCCATACCCAACGTGAACAGTGCAAGAAATATTTTATGCATCTCCGGCTCTTAACGACCTCTCCCCCATAATGTCCCAAAAGCGAGAACCAGTGCCACATATTGCAGGAACTGTCCTAACAGGAGACCATGGTTTTCCATTGATTCCTCAAAATGAAGTACTACACTCTCCTGGTAGCAGTCCCCCACCGTCTCTAATCCCACTTAAGTCCATGGTAGGATTTGGTGGGCCGTAAATATCAATCGAGTGTTTCCATGTGCCAAACCCACCAATGGAATCACTGGAGTGTAGCGGGGGGTCGCGGTCAGTTTAGACGTGGATTGTTTCCAGCATTGTAGGACTGTGGCATGTAGGAGTGACCTACAAGGGGTCAACGCCTTGGGGTCGATCACTTTAGCTAATAGTAGGGTGGAGCGTGTATTAAGCTCGGCTAGGTATGTCTTCTCCGGGTTTACTCACTCAAACCACAGCACTAGCCATTGCAACTGCGAGGCAAGCTGGTAAAATTCGACGTTCAGCACCACCAGGCCTCCTTCCATCACAGGGCGTTGCAGTGTTCTCAGTGAGACCCTCCTATGCCCATCACCCCAGATAAGGACCCGTACTAGGGAGTCCAGTTGTCTGAACCAGCGGGCTTGCATCATGGTTGGGAGATTAACAAAGAAGTATAATAGGCGGGGTCGGATGACTGCTTTAGTAAGGGAAATCCTGGCCATGATGGGCAGTCGCAGAGAGAGCTTCAAAAAGCTACACTTGACCTGAGTGATCGAAGGGCTTGTCAAAGTTACCCTCTCTTAGATCATCTAGGGAGTGAAATACCTGGATTCCCAAGTATTTAAATGTAGTGGGCGCCCAGTTTAGGTCTACAGGCAACTCTGGGGCTAGTGCCCCTGCTACAGGAAACAAGTAGGTTTAACTCTTGTTAACCCATAGCCTCCACATGTGCGCAAATCTCCCAGAAGTTCCATGGCCGTATCCGAGCCAGCCACTGCGTTTTCAAATAAATCAGAAGTTCATCAGCATAGAGGGAGTTGATATACTCACGCCTACCTATGGTTAGCCCCATCCGATGCCCACCCTGCCGAAACAATGCAGCTAATGGCTCAATTGCCAAAGCAAATATCAGGGGTGACCGGGGGAATCCCTGTCGGGTGCGGCAAAAGATGTCATATTGGGCAGAGACTGTTCTACCAGTCTTAACACCCATTGTGAGGCACATGAACAGGACCCACATCCACTTATTCCAAACCTCCCAAAGACCGATATGCAGCATGGTCTTGAATAAATAATTCCAGCTCACTGTGTCAAAGGCCTTTTCCAGGTCGACTGACAGAATAGCCTCCTCTGTAAATGAGCTTGCCTCTGGGTGGTACAGTACAGAATGAAGTCTAAGGTGGTTAAAGGAGGTGTTCCGAGTTGGTATAACCCCATTTTGGTCTGTCTGTATAAGGGGTTGCATAAAAGGAAATAGCCGAAGTGCCAAAACCTTACTAAGGATCTTAAAGTCCATGTTAAGCATGGACAGGGGTCAATTATCCAGTATGCGCGCTCCAGAACCTGTTGTTTTAAGAAGCACGATCACTAGTGCATTCTGTGTTGAATCAGGGAGTTGCCAGAGGCTCAAAGATTCAGCATAGAGAGATACCAGACGGGGTGCCAGATTAGGGGCATAAGCTGTATACAATTCAGCGGGGAGGCTGTCTGGCCCGGTGTGTTACCAGTGGCCATTTCAGTGATAGCCTGACAAACTTTTTGTACTGTCACTGGGTCTCCCAGTGTCACCTGTGCTCGTCTATCTAATCTCACAAGTTGTTGGGGAGTTAAGAAGTCACTGATTTCTTCCTATCCAATTGGTGGGGGTGCCCTATATAAAACCTCGAGGTATCCCTGAAATAGGGTATTTATTGCTTCCGGCTTGTGTACGGGCATATCCGCGACTGAGCGAACATGTGTGATTGGGGTCCCTCGCGAGTCTGGCTTGATCAGCCATGCGAGGAGCAATCCTGCTTTCCCCTCTTCTTCCTGCACTTTAGTGAGGTGGCCCTTATAATCGTGGCATCGCAATCGCTCCAGAGTCTGGATTGTGTTTTCAGTGTCTGCAGGTGTATATGAGCGGCAGCGGCGATACCCTGAAGATGATCTAGTTTGCGCAATTGCCATTCCCGTTCGTCCAGCTCCCTGTAGAGTTCCCTCCGCACCCCAACCGACTGCCTATCCAATGACTCCTGACCAACACCTAAATGCCTCCCATTCCAACAATAGCGTGGAAGCTGTGTGTGTATTGGTGGTGAAAAAAGTGCCGATACATGTGCCAAGGGATTCTCTAAAGGGAACATCTTCCAACATTGTGGGGTTGAGTTTCCATTGGTATTTCCGGGGACATGCCTGCAAGGGTTGATGGATCATGAGTAGCGGCCTGTGGTCTGAAAAGGTGTGCCCCAAATATTTAGTGTGTGTTATGGATCCACTAAAAGTAGGAGAACACAGAAAGGCATCTAGTCTCATGTGCAGTTGGTATACTGGGGAAAAAAAGGAATATATTCCTTATCTGTTTGGTTCTGTACCCTCCAGATGTCCTCCAGCTCCCAATGTTTCGTCTAATCACTAAACCCTACCGCTGTGTGGTGGGTCTGGGCACCTGGGAGAGGCAGATGTGAGCTGTCTAGAGCCGTATCAGCTATGCAATTGAAGTCACCTCCTAGTACCAAAGCTTCCAGTGAGAGATCTGCCAACCGGGCCGAGAGGCCATGCAGGAAGGTTATTTGATCTTGGTTGGGGGCATACACACTGCCAATGGTAAGATCCCGACCATGTAATTTCCCAGTAATCAACACGTATCTACTCTCTTTGTCTATCAGGGTATTTGTCACTTCTAGGGGTTGGCCAGGCCCCGATGGGCCCTTTCGAGTGTATAGAAGGATGATAAGCATTCCGGTGCGACCACTGTGTAGGGGCCACAGTTAAAGGTAGGTAATCCTGTCTCTGCCCTCCACTCCTTCAGGCAAACCCATCACCCAAATATTGTTTCTACTGTTGCAGCTCACCACATCTTCAGCTCTGTGCTCCAGTGTACTAACTCTGTCAGAGAGGTCCGCCACTTGAAAGGTCAGCGCTTGTTGTGCGGGGTTCAGTTCACTAATGTGGATTCTGCTGTTTTAAGTCTTTCCGATAGATTGTGGTGTTCTGCCCTAAGAAGCCCCAGTCCCACCGACACAGTACTAATGCCCTGGTGTAGCATGACTTTAGTATCAGCTATGGCCTCTAGGATCTAGCCAATTCTTGCTGCACTGGGTCATTTGAAACTGCGGATGCTTAAGGCTACCTGAGAGTGTTCCTGGGGGTCCTCCTCTTGGTCTTGGGCACCCCCATCAATTTCGGTCTGGACTTGCCCATTTCCTCACTTGGTTCTACTCCAGCTATTGTCGCCACTTTTATCGCATCTACGTGGCGTTTCTCATCGTGATTCCCCCGTAGCAAGGGAAGTCCCCCACTGCCTAGGGATGTGCCCCTCTTCTCCTTTGTGTCTTCTTTGCTCCCCAGGTCTTCACCTCTGCGAGGGTTCATGTGACAGTTCAGCCGGTGTGTTGCTCTCCGCAGACAGTCCAAGGTCCACCCAAGGAACTATCACGTCTGTTCCACTTTTATTGGGTCACCACCAGTTGGAGGAGAGATGGGGGAAGGGGAAAGTCCTTGTAAGCCACCAAGTAAGCCTGATGCCCCGCTCCGCTCCCAATCTATTTAGCCACAACCAGGTAGGTGCCACCAGGTACAGGATATGCACCAGTAAGCGCGCAGCAAGGGGGAGCAAAGATCCTGTATCGCCGGACCACAGGCAGCGCCTCCAGTGTGCACTATATCCCAGGTTACTCGTCCCTTTTCCTCCAATATCCTGTCAGTCCTGCGAAGGGAACCCAGCTCTCTGTCTCCAATCCAGCAGTAGAGCCAGCAAGTGCGGTGCTCCAAGACACGTCTTGCATAAAATTATGTGCCTTGGGTTCCAGCGTCATACATCTCAGGCCGGGCCCGGTTCGTTCCGCCTGTCTCAAGTGCCACACTCTCCAACCAGAACACCAGTCCTAATCAGGCCAGCCGGCCACCCAAAGGTTAAGAAACAGCCCGCAGCACTCCAGGGCCTCCCAACTCTCCCCATGGCCCCAACCCAGGCCAGAGCCTCCACTGCCACTGCCCCCCCACACCACATCTCCTTTGCGGTGTCGGGTTCCGCTGGGTCCACATGCAGAGGGAACTCTTCAATCCCCTCTAGGTATTGCGGGCTCTACTCAGCCCGGCCCAGGGATTCAATCACAGGACACAGAGAGGACAGAGTAAAAATAAAAAACAAATAGAGCATATTTTAATCATAAAGATTTTTCAGTGATTATATTAATACTTAAATGTATTTCAACTCAGGTGGGAGAGTTTCAAATTGTAATTGAAAGTAGAAACACAGAGTGGCAGGCGGCATATCAGTTCAGTAATAACTTAATTCGATCATTATCAAGTAAGATCATAAAAGTACATAATAAAACATTAAACAACAAGTTACTCCCACTGATACCATAAAAATTCATCATTCCTAAAACACTTGGTAAAAAAGTTACATAATTCATTCTGTGTTAAAATATATGAGTACGCAGCTACCATATTAAATATAAGCTAAATTACAATATAATCATTTAAATTAGAATAGAATTAACTCAGTAGATAGCAAAGACATTTATAGTCTCAGAGACTTTCTTATGTTCGTGCAGGCCCATAAAATTGACGCTACCGAAAATCAGACTAAGTGGTCACAGAGTGATTTTAAAAAGAACAGTGCGACCCTACAGTGTTTAAAATTATGCCACCTTAAAATCGGTGCGATATACTCTTTCCCTGTGGTAATGACCACAGAAAAATACTAGATGGAGATCAGTTTGGGTGGAATTCATATCACAGGTACAGGGGTCAATTCAGAGTGAGTAAACTTTTTTCCGGAAACCCTAGCATCAATGATATCCAATTTAAGCGAATGTATGACGTTACTACGCCATCCATTACCCCGCAGTAGGTTACAACGCTGACGTAACATCGTCCACGTTGGTACCATGCATGGTTTTACATCGCAAGTCGTTTCTACGACTTGCGCTAGATGGCACGCTGGACTTAGGAATAGTATAAATTACTATTCCTACTCCAGTTAGCGCAACAGCAGGGAATGTATTGGATTTAAAATCCAGCACATTCCCTGGTGTTGTGTGCCATCTAGCGCAAGTCGTTGAATCAACTTGCGATGTAATGCCATGCGTGGTAACAACGCGGATGATGTAACGTCTGTGTTGTAACCTACCCACGTGGTATTACCAGCATTGTAAACGCTGTTTCCCATTTAAGCAAAACCGCAGTAATATAAATTTGTGTTGCCGTATGGAGACCTCCTCTAGATAAGAATAAACTCCTGTTAAAACTGTGGTATGTGGTTGGTAGGCAAGGACAGACTTTTTCATGTAGTTTTTTTTCCCTACGTGTATATTCCGCCTTGACCTTAAAAATGTCCACCAACCTTTGTCTTGACATCAACCTACAGGCAATTGGGTCCTTAAATAGGTTTGTCAATTCCAACACAGTCAATTCTTGTTTGACATAGTTCAGCCTTGTTATCCAATCTCAGGCAGTCTCTTATTATGTTTTGGGTTAGAGGGACTGTGTCCCTTCACCAGATAGAGAGCCACAAGAGGATAGGGGCGCCAATCTAATTGCAACTTTAATTTGCGGTAGGCCCAGCTCCATGTGTAGTATATATTTGGAAGTAGTCTGCGGAAGGGAGACAAGGGATTTAAAAAATGTATTCTCTGAGGATTGAAGTAGGTCAGCATGGGCCATGACCCAAACGCCCGCCCCATAAATAGCCGCGGCCTTAGTTTTCGCTTGGTAGATATTTTTAATAACGGCTAAAGATTTCGCACCAATCCTAGACATAAATGCCTTTAGCGCTGTTAAACTCCTCTCCATACCCATGGCCCTTCCATTGATTAGCCGTGACCAGGATTGATTTCTATCAAAGAGTACCCCAAGATAGGGGAAAGACTCCACCACCTCAATTTTCCCTGTTTCCATATGAAAATGAGGAATTTTTTGTCGGACCCCACCCCCAGCTGAGATTACAAATGATCTAGTCTGATTAACCTTCAGATCCAAAGAACCCATGAAGGTCGTATAGGCAGTAATTAGACATTGCAGCCCTATCCCAGTTCGGGCAATAAGGACAGCATTGTCTGTATATGCCAGGATTGGGAGCTGGATGGAATCACACACAGGGAGGTCAGGGGTTACTCCCAGAAGGACCTTCTCTTTGCCATTTGTGTATATGGAAAAAAGTAACGGCGCGTGGACACATCCCTGCCTTACCCCCCCGTAAAATTTTAAATGTGCGAGACACTCCATTTTTCCGAAATCTAACCGTCGCGGAGGCGTCAGTATATAGTTGTCGAATAAAATCAATTATTGGGAGGTCAATCCCCATTGTTTCCATTATATACCAGTCGAATGCTGCTGAAAGATCCATAAAGGCAAGGTAGATTATCCTACCTTTGACCGTGGTATATTTGTCCATCATCAGTGAGAGGTTTAAACACTGATCTACAGTACCTTTTCCCTGTTGAAACTCGTACTGAGATTGCATGAGCACTTCCTTATGTAATAACCATGCATCTAGCCTAGATAAAAGTAATCGACCCATGAGCTTCACAGTGGTATCTAGAAGTGATATTGGCCGGTATTTTTTTGGGCATCCCGTATCACCCTTTTTATAAATTGGGACAATTGTGCTTATTTTCCACGAGGGGAGGGGCCTATAACAGCTATATTATTAAAAACATTGGTTAATAGTGGAACCCATAAATCACAGTTGTCCTTAAACAAATCTATCGGGAGGCCGTCCAGGCCTGGGGCTTTCCCTATGCCACATGCCTCTAGCCCCTTCCTTACTTCAAGGAGTGAGAATGATACAAATTATGAGTTCTCCCTCGTAATTAATGGAGGGGCAGTGGGTTGTTGAGCAGAAGAGAGGGACGGTGAGAAGATGTTCACAAAATGCTCTATCCACTGCTCCTCTCACACATTAGTATCTAATGTAGGGTCCCTGTGAGTTTTTATTGCCCAGAACTCTCGGCTATCGTCCAGCGATGTTGCGTGACCAACCTTTTCCCAAATCTCCTCCCTCAAGGTCCTCTTACTTTGTCTTCTAGCTAATCTATACTGGGTGTGCAGTTGAGCAATCTGTGTTTGGTTTCTCGGACAGGTTTCTCGGGCTATTGTGAGGGTTTTCCTGGCCTTTGAGCAAGGGGAATTGAACCAGCCTTTCGCCTTAATACTTTTATCTTTTATCTGGTGAGGGAGTTCCCCCTTTATGTGTTCTAATAGAAACATAAAGGAGGAGACCAGGACTGCTGGGGCTGATCCCAAATCTAGACATTTACTGATAGATGTCTGATTTGTTTTTATTATTTCGGGGGTAAATTTAACCTTGTCAATTTGGGCCCCCTTTAATTGGTAGTCATTTTTCCTGACCAATATCGGGAGGTCAATATTTTGGTGCGTCACTTTCACCCTAGAATTTAGGGCTAGTTTACCGGTTAAAATTGCGTGGTCGCTAAAGCGAGTAAATTGGGCTTCTGTGTGTTTGAAATTACCCTCAATGGAAGTGGAAACCATTACAAAACCGATCGTGGATTCCTGAAGTTCACGGTAGTAAGTTCTCGAGGAGAAATCCTCTTGATTAATCCAGATGCTAACTATAGCCATATTCCTGGTAAACATAGTCGTATTAAGACAGTTTCCATATTTATTATGGGAAAAGTGGGGAACAGGGTTTCCCACCAAGTCAGCCAGGCCGCAGAGATTCTCTTGAGTGTACTTACATGGATGAATGTTAAAATCTCCCAACCAAATTATATTAAGTGCACCATCTCTCTTTTTAAATTTTAGGGCCTCATCGATTGACGTATTTACCTCAAATACAACAGTATGAATTTTTGGGCCAAAGTTGTTGTTGGAATAATTTATCAAAACCCAGGTGCCTTCTTTGGGAAGCTCAAGGATAAGGAGGTGGAAGAAAGGACTCCTGCTATCAAACTTCTTTATTTTACATATCAGTGTATTGGGAACTAGTGTTAAAAGACCCCCCTTAGACCATCCTGCAGGTGTGGGAGTTGCCTTTGTCTGGAACGACCGATGGGCATTAATAAAAACAAGTTCCGTGGCCCATGTTTCCTCCAAGCAGGCAATGTCATTGTCCTGCCAAAGTTTTTGTGAGTGAGCGTTACCCTGTTTACTCCTAATGCCTGCCACATTCCAAGAGGTTATTTTGAAAAGGGTATATTGTCCTTTCTTAATCTCAATTGGGTTAGAGGTCACTGGGAGAATAAAAGATTCAGAGTTTTCTTCATGACACCCCTGGATTGTAGAAGAAGGTAGTCAGTCGCATTGATCTAAGTCAGAGAGTACAGCAAATCTGTTCGTAACAGGGACACCCCCCCCTACATCATCCCTGTTGCACTCAGGTATCGTTCTCGGTACTCCACCTGTTGGAGTCACTCTATAATCTTGAGGAGGGAAGTGTGGGGGTCTGTAAAAGTAGTCTAACAGGAGTCCTACAATCTGTGTACCCCTCGGGGGTGTCTGTGCAGTTGATCTAATATGATTCAAGATGCAAAATGATTGTTAAAGTTTATTACTACACAGTCACCTTCCAATGTTTTCCTGCTTGATCCCAACCACAGTATCCTTCTAGCCATAATAATTTCACTGGTCAGTGAAGCATACCGTTTGCCCGTGATAGGTATGTGGCAGGATAGCCAATGTAAGGATTTGTCCATCAATTGGGCGGTGGTTTCGGGCTGTCCATCCCTAAGAGTCGGAACATTCCCCAGGACTAATACAAGAGGAGAGGATGCTGGGGGGAGATGGAGCGGTTGATAAGAAGTTGCCGACAGGGCAACATTAGTCCCTACAGTAAGTCGTTGTTGCCTTGGGTTGGCGACACTTCCCCTGTCCACTATCAAGTTTACCCTTGGATTAGACACTGACCTAGTTGGGACATTTCTAGCGGGTTGATGCGAAATTTTGTCAATCCCTGCAACTGTAGCTTGGGTATTATGGGGTGGACGAGATAGTTGGTGGGCGGTGGGATCAGAGACATCTGTATTAATATTTAGATGGCTTTGGTATCTCTCTATGTTAATAAAATCCTGAGATGCCCCCTTCCCCATCCCTCGCCCTGCCCCTGTGTCTGTCAGTGTGGCAGAGTCTCGGCCAGCCCCTGAAGAGAGGATAGAGGAGGAATTAATCATGGTTACGCCCTCAATGTTTTTAAGTCTCTCTTCAATTTGTGTTAGTTTGGTTAGGAGAGGTTCCAAGAGCGCAGTAACCAAAGACTCCATCCTTTGCCACTTGTCATTGACAGGCAATTCAGGGGCCAATTTTGAGGTCATGGTTAAGATACTCTCTGTAACAATCTGTCCAGACCAAGATCCTCCAGTCCCTCTGATCTTACCCGCTCGGGCTGTTTTCAAAAGTTTTTGTTTTTGGGGGCCTCCAGTTTTCCTCCTTTTAACCGGTGGCTCACTCGTAATTACGGTCAGCGATTTGGCAGCCTGGCCCCTGGTGACAATGTTAGTGCCCATTACTACTTCCACTGGAAGGGAAGGGGAGACTTCGAGTGTGGTTGACAAACGGACTATCGGTGAATCTGGGTGGGTAGTTGAGACATCACCCTCCGTCGAAATACTACCAAAGGAGGAGCGCTTCTGAGAGATCAGAGACCCCAGCGAGAGCCGCCGTTCTGCTAACTGTATCTCATGCGTAAGTACAGCCTCCGCCTTTGCTAAAAAAGCATCTAGTGTCCCTGGAGCTCCTCTCCCCAGTTCATCACTAAGGCCCTTGCGTTTGGCCATTCTATTACTCTATCAATGGCAGATGGTACCAAGGAGAAAGTAAAGGCACAATACCTTATGGCGAGAGAAACAGCAGGTTCCGGATTGCAGATGTCAGAGGGTGGGCCCAGCCCAGCCTCCTCCGTGTGTGGACAGGCCCGCGGGACTCCTGACACGCTTTTGAGAGCGGCCGCAATGGCTTCTGGTGGCAGGAGGGCTGCTGGGAATCTGAGTCACCCAGGAAAGATGCGTGGCTCCCAGCGGAGGTTTTCCGGTGTACGTCCGGCTGCGGCTACAACGCCGCAAGACTCCTGGCACGCTTTTGAGCACGGCCGCAAAGGCGTCTGGTGGCAGGAGGGCTACTGGGAATTTGAGTCTCCCAGGAAAGATGCCTGGCTCCCAGTGTGAGTTTTCCGGTGTAGGTATGGCTGCAGCTACAATGCTGCGGGACTCCTGACACGCTTTTGAGCACGGCCGCAACGGCGCCTGGTGGCAGGAGGGCTGCTGGGAATTCGAGTCCCCCAGGATAAATGTGTGGCTCCCAGCGGGAGTTTTCCGGTGTACGTACGGCTGTGGCTACAACGCCGCGGGACTTTTGCCGCGCTTTTGAGCACGGCCACAACGGCGTCTGGTGGCAGGAGGGCTGCTGGGAATCCGAGTCGACAAGGAAAGATGCGTGGCTCCCAGCTGGAGTTTTTCGGGGTATGTACGGCTGTGGCTACAACTCCGCTGGACTCCTGGCGCACTTTTGAGCGCGGCCGCAACGGTGTCTGGTGGCAGGAGGGCTGCTGGGAATCCGAGTCCCCCAGGAAAGATGCATGGCTCCCAGCAGGAGTTTTCCGGTGTAGGTACGGCTGTGGCTGTGGCATATCATAAGCAACATTTCAAGTTGAAACATCAAAGTTCAAACAATAGTTCATTCTGTCCTTTTTAGATATCAATGCTCCAGTGGTGCACCTTAAGCCTCGCTGTGCGACCAGGTCTGTGACAATTTCCAGTGTCTCTGTGTTAATTTAAAAAAGAATAAGTTCCAGGTCCAAAGTGGTCAGTGCTGAAGATCAATGCCGCTTAGTCTTGATCCCACCTCAAGCCTCTTTCATCCACTGCAGACACTTATTGTCCCTTTATTTCACTCTTTTAGGTCCTTTTTCATCTTTGTTTACTTTCTTTGTCCCTGTTTTCTGTCTATTGCTTCCTTCTACTTTCCCATTTTTGAGCTTTTCTCTCTCTTACTCTGGGTCAAAGTCTGATGAGGAAAATAAGTTCTGGTCCCTAAAAATGAGTGTTGATGGGCCACACCTGCAACACCGACTCAAATTAAGAACTCCGTATCCATCTCTTTCGCCACTGCACTTTCCCCAGCACTATTTTATAACTCCACTATAGATTTATGGACCTGCCTGTGGGTTTTGTGAAGTGTGGAAAATACCTTTCTCTTCTCGTGTCCGGATTCCAAGGTTAGTTCTGTCAATTCTCCTTTGTTGCACATGCAAGAATGGTCGGTACAAATGACCCCTATAAATGTGAAAATTATTTTATAATTATGTTTAAAATGTAATCCAGACAATTTGCTTTTCGTGCTTTAATATTCCCCATTTAACAGAGCTTACTTTGTCCCAGAAAACATATTTGTTGGTGTACATGTGTTCACCATACCGTTTCCCTCGACTTTATGCAACAGTTCCGCACATGCCAGCAGCGCATCGTCACAAACACCTATAGGTTTTGATACAAAGCCCAATCTACTAAAACAACCAGACTGTCATTAAATCAAAAACTAACGTACTTAAAGCAGGCACAAACATGGGGAAAAGTGTGAATTTCGCAAAAGAACAGCACCGTTGCAGTTCTGTAGTGCACAGCACAAACGCAATGCATTGTAAATTGTAAATTGATACTTGTATAGCGCACTACTCACCCACAAGGGTCTCAAGGTGCTTGTACGAATGAATACCGCTATGGAACCCATCCTGGCTTTCCCTTTGAGGCGTCCACTCCTGGGCACCCCCAAGGTGGAGGCCAGGCATCCTTAGCGTTGTGGGGGCCGTTGTGGAGATTAAGCAAGCTATTGCCCAGAGTTGCAGAGAGGGACTCCATGATTGGAATAGGCACCGAGGCGAGAATTATCAGGTCCGTGGAATTTTTGAGCCCAAGACCCGCCGAGGCGGGGAATTGAACCCTGGTCCCGGGCTAGACCTCTGCATCAGGGTCTGCCGCTCTAATCATTGAGCCACACTTCTCTTAAAAGCACAATTTTCCAACAGTAAAAACAATTTCATAGCTCGTTAAAACACTGAATGGAAAAAAATTATTTTCAATTGATAATTTCATGTCAGCTGTCACGTGGAACCATGTTATATTTGACACCTCAAGCCATTGGTAGGTTTTAAGTCAACAGCTCTGTGCACCCCAGATCCATAGTTTTAAACAGGGATGCACAGTTTTAGGGCCCAGATATACTTATCTATCATGAAATGCAATGCAACATCCACATGTGCTGTGCTGCACTGCACAGCTTGGCATATACAGCACATCGCCTTATCTACAAAGATTGACCTACTGCTGGTGTCATCCCTTGCACTGGTGCACAAGTAGCCTTCCTTGTGCGGTGCACAGCCTCGAACTTCGGTGCAGAGATGAGTGTTCGCTGTCTAGCATAGGATTTGTACTGGAGGCATACTCGTGAAGTACAAATGCGTACACAAGAGCGGCGTCTGACCCCCTTGAGTCACTTAAGTATCATATGAAAACCGAATAAAGATAAATTGATTGATTGATTGACAGCTGTGTATTAGGGAGACAAGCAGGGTTCATCTAAGGGCCTCCCTCATACTGTGGGCAGCAAAAGCACTTGGGTGACCCCAAAAGTGGCGCTCCAGTTGAGACAGAATCTCCTGCAAGACCCTTTTACGCCTTGCGACTGGTCAAAGGCGGCTGTAAATAAGCTGTTTTTATAATTGCTCATAAAATCTTTCCCTCCCAATCTATAATTCAACTCTAAACAGGGCTGAGCGTCCTTCCAGCCCCATAAATTTGATTCGGATGCTTTCTAAGGAAAATGCCTCGCATTAATGAGGGGAGGCAAAGTGAAAGTGACTCAAGGGGGTCAGACCTCAAATAGTCTGGTGGAGGGGGTGTCTGGGGGCAAGTGGATGCCAAACCTTTGATTAATGATGCTGTAAGTAGGGAAGGGGGCACTTTCTTGCACACAGTCTCCCAATCATGTCTAGGGTGAGTATCGGATTGTAAAATTTATAGCTGACTTAAAACAAAAAAATACCATATAACAACAACAGTAAAAATAACAATAGTAATAATAATAATAATATAATGATACCAATGGTAATAATAGTAAATATATCAATATTAAAAAATAATAGTGATACAGCAAAAAAAAATCCTTTGTTTTTTATAATCTATTTCTTGAGCTATATTATCAACATTATACCATAGTTGATTGCAAAAATACTATTGTAAATCCTACTTTCTATTGGTGAATCCATTGCGGGCTTCCTTTTCCGTTCGTGGGGTCGATAGCTGCCACTGGGAGAGATCCTTGTGCATCTTCTTTTCAGTGCATAAAGTCCTCCACTTTTGTCATTCTGACAGACATCCATGCTCCCATGGACAATTCACGTGTTTCCTCTTTTTCTTAAGGCGGTGCAGTGCCCTTCCTCCATACCATTTGCTTCCCCTCCATGTTTATGTGTTTTGTAAAGCGCATAGCTGCCCAAGGGCTTCCCAGCGCTGCGGAGCAGGAGAGAGCGGTTACCATTGACTCCTCCTGGAAACAGCCATGTCTTCAGTTTTTTCCTGAAGGTAATCTCATCCATCCATTTGGTCAAGTTCCACCTGCATTAGTATGATCCATACACATGTTATTATAATTTGGTGTTGTCATTGCAAACCCACTTTTGGTGATGCCCATCAGCTGCTCGGTTTGGAGTATGTCACCCGTCTACATCCAGCTCTTGAGAGGCTCTGCCTTACCATCGGGAGGATGGCTCAGTGACTTGAATGATCACCACTTACAGATGAAGGGACCTTCAGCTCAAGAGCTAGAAGACCAGCAAGACCAACTCAGCCTTCAATCCTTCCGAGGTTGGTTCCTGAGCACCATAACCTGGGTATCGGGAAGATCTGTTACTTACAGCACCCAGAGAGGGCTGAAGTGAGGAATGAAGTGCAATATAAAAACAAACATTGTTATTGCTTCTCAAACTGGAAACTACATCATGAATAAAACGGGAAACACCGTTTACAACGCTGTCATTACATCGCGCTACTATTACAACGCGGTCGTTACAATGACCGCGTTGTTAGTACGCAATGCATTTACATCGCAAGTCATTACAATGACTTGCACTAGGGGTCGCTGAGGTAGTGTTAATAAATTCCAACATCTTCCCTACTGTTGCGCAAACAGGAGTAGGAATAGTAATTAATACTATTCCTAAGTCCAGCATGCCCCCTAGTGCAAGTCATTGTAATGACTTGCGATGTAAATGCATCGCGTATCAACAAAGCGGTCGTTGTAACGACGTAATGCATCGTGATGTAATGAGACATATTCGAATAAAACTACTGGGCAAATAAGCACGTGGGGTGTGGAAAAGTCAAAGGCCAAGCTGATTTCCGGGAGAATGGCTCAAAGGAGAATGCAAACCTAGGCATCAAATCTCATCTAACCCACTCGGATCTCTCTCACCGATACAAACTATTGATTGACAGTGAAACTGTCCAATCACAAACCTAATCACTTCAGTCACTCAAGGGTGCACAATTCGTTCAGGAAATAGGGGAGGTGCAAACACTTCTCCAGCCAATGCACATGCTTTGTCCTTGTATGATACGGGAGGCCCCCAATCATTTCTACACCCATTGACAGATACCCTGTGTTGTTGTGTGCTCTTTGTGGAAGCTGTGAATATTCTGGTGCTAGTCATGGACATTGGTGTATCAAAATGCCAAAAGTAGAGAAAGTCACATAATGCGCCGCATAATTCATGATGTAATCACAGGGTTGAACCTTTAGCCCACCATTCACCCAGTAGTCTACTGTTTGCTGTTGAGTCTCTAGGATGAGGGTAACAGCTGCATCCAGAGAGATGAAACTAAAGCTACAAGAGCAACAGACAACATTTGGTGTGTGCGGAAAGAAAGAGGCATGAGGCAAAATCATACGTAGGCAGCTTGGGTAAATGGCAATCCCAGTCATCGGCAATGCCAGTGGGAGGCTCTTATTAAAAACGTTGGGCCTCTTGCAAATATATATATATATATATATATATCATTTCACAGTTGCTTCACAGCTTGGGAGCGCACTCGGAAGGCAGTCATCATCCCTGGGTGCAGTGTTCACCTTCATAATCAATTTTGCCTGACGCGTTTCGGAAGAAAGTCATTCCTTAATCATAGGCATATTTCCGTTTCTCGCACGACTTGCTCGCTCAGATGAGTCCCAGGAGCATCCTGGGAAGTGTAGTGCCTGCAGTCTGCATTAAACCCAAATGGGCGTGAGGAGCAGCACCACCCAGCGAATTCCATGGGGCACGGAATTTTCCGATGTTTCGATATGTGGGGAAGACATACCATAGATTATGGGCGCAGTCGACATCTCCGGCTCACCTGGGGGCCTATTGGATATTAATTTTATTCCACCCATTTGGGTTTAATGCAGACTGCAGGCACTACACTTCCCAGGATGCTCCTGGGACTCATCTGAGCGCCCATTGGAGGGCAGTGAATTTAAATGAAGGGCTCAAGTCGTGCGAGAAACGGAAATAAGCCTATGATTAAGGAATGACTTTCTTCAGAAACGCGTCAGTCAAAATTGATTATGAAGGTGAACACTGCACCCAGGGATGATGACTGCCTTCTGAGTGCGCTCCCAAGCTGTGAAGCAACTGTGAAATGATGTTTACGCGCCGGCCTCGGGCGTGAGGAGCAGCACCACCCAGCGAATTCCATGGGGCCATGGGGCACGGAATTTTCCGATGTTTCGATATGTGGGGAAGACATACCATAGATTATGGGCGCAGTCGACATCTCCGGCTCACCTGGGGGCCGATTGGATATTAATTTTATTCCACCCATTTGGGTTTAATGCAGACTGCAGGCACTACACTTCCCAGGATGCTCCTGGGACTCATCTGAGCGCCCATTGGAGGGCAGTGAATTTTAATGAAGTGCTCAAGTCGTGCGAGAAACGGAAATATGCCTATGATTAAGGAATGACTTTCTTCCGAAACGCGTCAGGCAAAATTGATTATGAAGGTGAACACTGCACCCAGGGATGATGACTGCCTTCCGAGTGCGCTCCCAAGCTGTGAAGCAACTGTGAAATGATGTTTACGCGCCGGCCTCGGGCGTGAGGAGCAGCACCACCCAGCGAATTCCATGGGGCACGGAATTTTCCGATGTTTCGATATGTGGGGAAGACATACCATAGATTATGGGCGCAGTCGACATCTCCGGCTCACCTGGGGGCCGATTGGATATTAATTGTATTCCACCCATTTGGGTTTAATGCAGACTGCAGGCACTACACTTCCCAGGATGCTCCTTGGACTCATTTGAGCGCCCATTGGAGGGCAGTGAATTTAAATGAAGTGCTCAAGTCGTGCGAGAAACAGAAATATGCCTATGATTAAGGAATGACTTTCTTCCGAAACGCGTCAGGCAAAATTGATTATGAAGGTGAACACTGCACCCAGGGATGATGACTGCCTTCCGAGTGCACTCCCAAGCTGTGAAGCAACTGTGAAATGATGTTTACGCGCCGGCCTCGGGCGTGAGGAGCAGCACCACCCAGCGAATTCCATGGGGCCATGGGGCACGGAATTTCCCGATGTTTCGATATGTGGGGAAGACATACCATAGATTATGGGCGCAGTCGACATCTCCGGCTCACCTGGGGGCCGATTGGATATTAATTTTATTCCACCCATTTGGGTTTAATGCAGACTGCAGGCACTACACTTCCCAGGATGCTCCTGGGACTCATCTGAGCGCCCATTGGAGGGCAGTAAATTTAAATGAAGTGCTCAAGTCGTGCGAGAAACGGAAATATGCCTATGATTAAGGAATGACTTTCTTCCGAAACGCGTCAGGCAAAATTGATTATGAAGGTGAACACTGCACCCAGGGATGATGACTGCCTTCCGAGTGCGCTCCCAAGCTGTAAAGCAACTGTGAAATGATGTTTACGCGCCGGCCTCGGGCGTGAGGAGCAGCACCACCCAGCGAATTCCATGGGGCCATGGGGCACGGAATTTTCCGATGTTTCGATATGTGGGGAAGACATACCATAGATTATGGGCGCAGTCGACATCTCCGGCTCACCTGGGGGCCGATTGGATATTAATTGTATTCCACCCATTTGGGTTTAATGCAGACTGCAGGCACTACACTTCCCAGGATGCTCCTTGGACTCATTTGAGCGCCCATTGGAGGGCAGTGAATTTTTATGAAGTGCTCAAGTCGTGAGAGAAACGGAAATATGCCTATGATTAAGGAATGACTTTCTTCCGAAACGCGTCAGGCAAAATTGATTATGAAGGTGAACACTGCACCCAGGGATGATGACTGCCTTCCGAGTGCACTCCCAAGCTGTGAAGCAACTGTGAAATGATGTTTACGCGCCGGCCTCGGGCGTGAGGAGCAGCACCACCCAGCGAATTCCATGGGGCCATGGGGCACGGAATTTCCCGATGTTTCGATATGTGGGGAAGACATACCATAGATTATGGGCGCAGTCGACATCTCCGGCTCACCTGGGGGCTGATTGGATATTAATTTTATTCCACCCATTTGGGTTTAATGCAGACTGCAGGCACTACACTTCCCAGGATGCTCCTGGGACTCATCTGAGCGCCCATTGGAGGGCAGTGAATTTTAATGAAGTGCTCAAGTCGTGCGAGAAACGGAAATATGCCTATGATTAAGGAATGACTTTCTTCCGAAACGCGTCATGCAAAATTGATTATGAAGGTGAACACTGCACCCAGGGATGATGACTCTCTTCCGAGTGCGCTCCCAAGCTGTGAAGCAACTGTGAAATTATGTTTACGCGCCGGCCTCGGGCGTGAGGAGCAGCACCACCCAGCGAATTCCATGGGGCCATGGGGCACGGAATTTCCCGATGTTTCGATATGTGGGGAAGACATACCATAGATTATGGGCGCAGTCGACATCTCCGGCTCACCTGGGGGCCGATTGGATATTAATTTTATTCCACCCATTTGGGTTTAATGCAGACTGCAGGCACTACACTTCCCAGGATGCTCCTGGGACTCATCTGAGCGCCCATTGGAGGGCAGTAAATTTAAATGAAGTGCTCAAGTCGTGCGAGAAACGGAAATATGCCTATGATTAAGGAATGACTTTCTTCCGAAACGCGTCAGGCAAAATTGATTATGAAGGTGAACACTGCACCCAGGGATGATGACTGCCTTCCGAGTGCGCTCCCAAGCTGTAAAGCAACTGTGAAATGATGTTTACGCGCCGGCCTCGGGCGTGAGGAGCAGCACCACCCAGCGAATTCCATGGGGCCATGGGGCACGGAATTTTCCGATGTTTCGATATGTGGGGAAGACATACCATAGATTATGGGCGCAGTCGACATCTCCGGCTCACCTGGGGGCCGATTGGATATTAATTTTATTCCACCCATTTGGGTTTAATGCAGACTGCAGGCACTACACTTCCCAGGATGCTCCTGGGACTCATCTGAGCGCCCATTGGAGGGCAGTGAATTTAAATAAAGTGCTCAAGTCGTGCGAGAAACGGAAATATGCCTATGATTAAGGAATGACTTTCTTCAGAAACTCGTCAGGCAAAATTGATTATGAAGGTGAACACTGCACCCAGGGATGATGACTGCCTTCCGAGTGCGCTCCCAAGCTGTGAAGCAACTGTGAAATGATGTTTACGCGCCGGCCTCGGGCGTGAGGAGCAGCACCACCCAGCGAATTCCATGGGGCCATGGGGCACGGAATTTTCCGATGTTTCGATATGTGGGGAAGACATACCATAGATTATGGGCGCAGTCGACATCTCCGGCTCACCTGGGGGCCGATTGGATATTAATTGTATTCCACCCATTTGGGTTTAATGCAGACTGCAGGCACTACACTTCCCAGGATGCTCCTTGGACTCATTTGAGCGCCCATTGGAGGGCAGTGAATTTAAATGAAGTGCTCAAGTCGTGCGAGAAACGGAAATATGCCTATGATTAAGGAATGACTTTCTTCCGAAACGCGTCAGGCAAAATTGATTATGAAGGTGAACACTGCACCCAGGGATGATGACTGCCTTCCGAGTGCGCTCCCAAGCTGTGAAGCAACTGTGAAATGATGTTTACGCGCCGGCCTCGGGCGTGAGGAGCAGCACCACCCAGCGAATTCCATGGGGCCATGGGGCACGGAATTTTCCGATGTTTCGATATGTGGGGAAGACATACCATAGATTATGGGCGCAGTCGACATCTCCGGCTCACCTGGGGGCCGATTGGATATTAATTTTATTCCACCCATTTGGGTTTAATGCAGACTGCAGGCACTACACTTCCCAGGATGCTCCTGGGACTCATCTGAGCGCCCATTGGAGGGCAGTGAATTTAAATGAAGTGCTCAAGTTGTGCGAGAAACGGAAATATGCCTATGATTAAGGAATGACTTTCTTTAGAAACGCGTCAGGCAAAATTGATTATGAAGGTGAACACTGCACCCAGGGATGATGACTGCCTTCTGAGTGCGCTCCCAAGCTGTGAAGCAACTGTGAAATGATGTTTACGCGCCGGCCTCGGGCGTGAGGAGCAGCACCACCCAGCGAATTCCATGGGGCCATGGGGCACGGAATTTTCCGATGTTTCGATATGTGGGGAAGACATACCATAGATTATGGGCGCAGTCGACATCTCCGGCTCACCTGGGGGCCGATTGGATATTAATTTTATTCCACCCATTTGGGTTTAATGCAGACTGCAGGCACTACACTTCCCAGGATGCTCCTGGGACTCATCTGAGCGCCCATTGGAGGGCAGTGAATTTTAATGAAGTGCTCAAGTCGTGCGAGAAACGGAAATATGCCTATGATTAAGGAATGACTTTCTTCCGAAACGCGTCAGGCAAAATTGATTATGAAGGTGAACACTGCACCCAGGGATGATGACTGCCTTCCGAGTGCGCTCCCAAGCTGTGAAGCAACTGTGAAATGATGTTTACGCGCCGGCCTCGGGCGTGAGGAGCAGCACCACCCAGCGAATTCCATGGGGCACGGAATTTTCCGATGTTTCGATATGTGGGGAAGACATACCATAGATTATGGGCGCAGTCGACATCTCCGGCTCACCTGGGGGCCGATTGGATATTAATTGTATTCCACCCATTTGGGTTTAATGCAGACTGCAGGCACTACACTTCCCAGGATGCTCCTGGGACTCATCTGAGCGCCCATTGGAGGGCAGTAAATTTAAATGAAGTGCTCAAGTCGTGCGAGAAACGGAAATATGCCTATGATTAAGGAATGACTTTCTTCCGAAACGCGTCAGGCAAAATTGATTATGAAGGTGAACACTGCACCCAGGGATGATGACTGCCTTCCGAGTGCGCTCCCAAGCTGTAAAGCAACTGTGAAATGATGTTTACGCGCCGGCCTCGGGCGTGAGGAGCAGCACCACCCAGCGAATTCCATGGGGCCATGGGGCACGGAATTTTCCGATGTTTCGATATGTGGGGAAGACATACCATAGATTATGGGCGCAGTCGACATCTCCGGCTCACCTGGGGGCCGATTGGATATTAATTTTATTCCACCCATTTGGGTTTAATGCAGACTGCAGGCACTACACTTCCCAGGATGCTCCTGGGACTCATCTGAGCGCCCATTGGAGGGCAGTGAATTTAAATGAAGTGCTCAAGTCGTGCGAGAAACGGAAATATGCCTATGATTAAGGAATGACTTTCTTCCGAAACGCGTCAGGCAAAATTGATTATGAAGGTGAACACTGAACCCAGGGATGATGACTGCCTTCCGAGTGCGCTCCCAAGCTGTGAAGCAACTGTGAAATGATGTTTACGCGCCGGCCTCGGGCGTGAGGAGCAGCACCACCCAGCGAATTCCATGGGGCACGGAATTTTCCGATGTTTCGATATGTGGGGAAGACATACCATAGATTATGGGCGCAGTCGACATCTCCGGCTCACCTGGGGGCCGATTGGATATTAATTGTATTCCACCCATTTGGGTTTAATGCAGACTGCAGGCACTACACTTCCCAGGATGCTCCTTGGACTCATTTGAGCGCCCATTGGAGGGCAGTGAATTTAAATGAAGTGCTCAAGTCGTGCGAGAAACGGAAATATGCCTATGATTAAGGAATGACTTTCTTCCGAAACGCGTCAGGCAAAATTGATTATGAAGGTGAACACTGCACCCAGGGATGATGACTGCCTTCCGAGTGCACTCCCAAGCTGTGAAGCAACTGTGAAATGATGTTTACGCGCCGGCCTCGGGCGTGAGGAGCAGCACCACCCAGCGAATTCCATGGGGCCATGGGGCACGGAATTTCCCGATGTTTCGATATGTGGGGAAGACATACCATAGATTATGGGCGCAGTCGACATCTCCGGCTCACCTGGGGGCTGATTGGATATTAATTTTATTCCACCCATTTGGGTTTAATGCAGACTGCAGGCACTACACTTCCCAGGATGCTCCTGGGACTCATCTGAGCGCCCATTGGAGGGCAGTGAATTTTAATGAAGTGCTCAAGTCGTGCGAGAAACGGAAATATGCCTATGATTAAGGAATGACTTTCTTCCGAAACGCGTCATGCAAAATTGATTATGAAGGTGAACACTGCACCCAGGGATGATGACTCTCTTCCGAGTGCGCTCCCAAGCTGTGAAGCAACTGTGAAATTATGTTTACGCGCCGGCCTCGGGCGTGAGGAGCAGCACCACCCAGCGAATTCCATGGGGCACGGAATTTTCCGATGTTTCGATATGTGGGGAAGACATACCATAGATTATGGGCGCAGTCGACATCTCCGGCTCACCTGGGGGCCGATTGGATATTAATTGTATTCCACCCATTTGGGTTTAATGCAGACTGCAGGCACTACACTTCCCAGGATGCTCCTTGGACTCATTTGAGCGCCCATTGGAGGGCAGTGAATTTAAATGAAGTGCTCAAGTCGTGCGAGAAACGGAAATATGCCTATGATTAAGGAATGACTTTCTTCCGAAACGCGTCAGGCAAAATTGATTATGAAGGTGAACACTGCACCCAGGGATGATGACTGCCTTCCGAGTGCGCTCCCAAGCTGTGAAGCAACTGTGAAATGATGTTTACGCGCCGGCCTCGGGCGTGAGGAGCAGCACCACCCAGCGAATTCCATGGGGCCATGGGGCACGGAATTTTCCGATGTTTCGATATGTGGGGAAGACATACCATAGATTATGGGCGCAGTCGACATCTACGGCTCACCTGGGGGCCGATTGGATATTAATTTTATTCCACCCATTTGGGTTTATTGCAGACTGCAGGCACTACACTTCCCAGGATGCTCCTGGGACTCATCTGAGCGCCCATTGGAGGGCAGTGAATTTAAATGAAGTGCTCAAGTCGTGCGAGAAACGGAAATATGCCTATGATTAAGGAATGACTTTCTTCCGAAACGCGTCAGGCAAAATTGATTATGAAGGTGAACACTGCACCCAGGGATGATGACTGCCTTCCGAGTGCGCTCCCAAGCTGTGAAGCAACTGTGAAATGATGTTTACGCGCCGGCCTCGGGCGTGAGGAGCAGCACCACCCAGCGAATTCCATGGGGCCATGGGGCACGGAATTTTCCGATGTTTCGATATGTGGGGAAGACATACCATAGATTATGGGCGCAGTCGACATCTACGGCTCACCTGGGGGCCGATTGGATATTAATTTTATTCCACCCATTTGGGTTTATTGCAGACTGCAGGCACTACACTTCCCAGGATGCTCCTGGGACTCATTTGAGCGCCCATTGGAGGGCAGTGAATTTAAATGAAGTGCTCAAGTCGTGCGAGAAACGGAAATATGCCTATGATTAAGGAATGACTTTCTTCCGAAACGCGTCAGGCAAAATTGATTATGAAGGTGAACACTGCACCCAGGGATGATGACTGCCTTCCGAGTGCGCTCCCAAGCTGTGAAGCAACTGTGAAATGATGTTTACGCGCCGGCCTCGGGCGTGAGGAGCAGCACCACCCAGCGAATTCCATGGGGCCATGGGGCACGGAATTTTCCGATGTTTCGATATGTGGGGAAGACATACCATAGATTATGGGCGCAGTCGACATCTACGGCTCACCTGGGGGCCGATTGGATATTAATTTTATTCCACCCATTTGGGTTTATTGCAGACTGCAGGCACTACACTTCCCAGGATGCTCCTGGGACTCATCTGAGCGCCCATTGGAGGGCAGTGAATTTAAATGAAGTGCTCAAGTCGTGCGAGAAACGGAAATATGCCTATGATTAAGGAATGACTTTCTTCAGAAACGCGTCAGGCAAAATTGATTATGAAGGTGAACACTGCACCCAGGGATGATGACTGCCTTCCGAGTGCACTCCCAAGCTGTGAAGCAACTGTGAAATGATGTTTACGCGCCGGCCTCAGGCGTGAGGAGCAGCACCACCCAGCGAATTCCATGGGGCCATGGGGCACGGAATTTTCCGATGTTTCGATATGTGGGGAAGACATACCATAGATTATGGGCGCAGTCGACATCTCCGGCTCACCTGGGGGCCGATTGGATATTAATTTTATTCCACCCATTTGGGTTTAATGCAGACTGCAGGCACTACACTTCCCAGGATGCTCCTGGGACTCATCTGAGCGCCCATTGGAGGGCAGTAAGTTTAAATGAAGTGCTCAAGTCGTGCGAGAAACGGAAATATGCCTATGATTAAGGAATGACTTTCTTCCGAAACGCGTCAGGCAAAATTGATTATGAAGGTGAACACTGCACCCAGGGATGATGACTGCCTTCCGAGTGCGCTCCCAAGCTGTGAAGCAACTGTGAAATGATGTTTACGCGCCGGCCTCGGGCGTGAGGAGCAGCACCACCCAGCGAATTCCATGGGGCCATGGGGCACGGAATTTTCCGATGTTTCGATATGTGGGGAAGACATACCATAGATTATGGGCGCAGTCGACATCTACGGCTCACCTGGGGGCCGATTGGATATTAATTTTATTCCACCCATTTGGGTTTATTGCAGACTGCAGGCACTACACTTCCCAGGATGCTCCTGGGACTCATTTGAGCGCCCATTGGAGGGCAGTGAATTTAAATGAAGTGCTCAAGTCGTGCGAGAAACGGAAATATGCCTATGATTAAGGAATGACTTTCTTCCGAAACGCGTCAGGCAAAATTGATTATGAAGGTGAACACTGCACCCAGGGATGATGACTGCCTTCCGAGTGCGCTCCCAAGCTGTGAAGCAACTGTGAAATGATGTTTACGCGCCGGCCTCGGGCGTGAGGAGCAGCACCACCCAGCGAATTCCATGGGGCCATGGGGCACGGAATTTTCCGATGTTTCGATATGTGGGGAAGACATACCATAGATTATGGGCGCAGTCGACATCTACGGCTCACCTGGGGGCCGATTGGATATTAATTTTATTCCACCCATTTGGGTTTATTGCAGACTGCAGGCACTACACTTCCCAGGATGCTCCTGGGACTCATCTGAGCGCCCATTGGAGGGCAGTGAATTTAAATGAAGTGCTCAAGTCGTGCGAGAAACGGAAATATGCCTATGATTAAGGAATGACTTTCTTCAGAAACGCGTCAGGCAAAATTGATTATGAAGGTGAACACTGCACCCAGGGATGATGACTGCCTTCCGAGTGCACTCCCAAGCTGTGAAGCAACTGTGAAATGATGTTTACGCGCCGGCCTCAGGCGTGAGGAGCAGCACCACCCAGCGAATTCCATGGGGCCATGGGGCACGGAATTTTCCGATGTTTCGATATGTGGGGAAGACATACCATAGATTATGGGCGCAGTCGACATCTCCGGCTCACCTGGGGGCCGATTGGATATTAATTTTATTCCACCCATTTGGGTTTAATGCAGACTGCAGGCACTACACTTCCCAGGATGCTCCTGGGACTCATCTGAGCGCCCATTGGAGGGCAGTAAGTTTAAATGAAGTGCTCAAGTCGTGCGAGAAACGGAAATATGCCTATGATTAAGGAATGACTTTCTTCCGAAACGCGTCAGGCAAAATTGATTATGAAGGTGAACACTGCACCCAGGGATGATGACTGCCTTCCGAGTGCGCTCCCAAGCTGTAAAGCAACTGTGAAATGATGTTTACGCGCCGGCCTCGGGCGTGAGGAGCAGCACCACCCAGCGAATTCCATGGGGCCATGGGGCACGGAATTTTCCGATGTTTCGATATGTGGGGAAGACATACCATAGATTATGGGCGCAGTCGACATCTCCGGCTCACCTGGGGGCCGATTGGATATTAATTTTATTCCACCCATTTGGGTTTAATGCAGACTGCAGGCACTACACTTCCCAGGATGCTCCTGGGACTCATCTGAGCGCCCATTGGAGGGCAGTGAATTTAAATGAAGTGCTCAAGTCGTGCTAGAAACGGAAATATGCCTATGATTAAGGAATGACTTTCTTCCGAAACGCGTCAGGCAAAATTGATTATGAAGGTGAACACTGAACCCAGGGATGATGACTGCCTTCCGAGTGCGCTCCCAAGCTGTGAAGCAACTGTGAAATGATGTTTACGCGCCGGCCTCGGGCGTGAGGAGCAGCACCACCCAGCGAATTCCATGGGGCCATGGGGCACGGAATTTTCCGATGTTTCGATATGTGGGGAAGACATCCCATAGATTATGGGCGCAGTCGACATCTCCGGCTCACCTGGGGGCCGATTGGATATTAATTTTATTCCACCCATTTGGGTTTAATGCAGACTGCAGGCACTACACTTCCCAGGATGCTCCTGGGACTCATCTGAGCGCCCATTGGAGGGCAGTGAATTTAAATAAAGTGCTCAAGTCGTGCGAGAAACGGAAATATGCCTATGATTAAGGAATTACTTTCTTCCGAAACGCGTCAGGCAAAATTGATTATGAAGGTGAACACTGCACCCAGGGATGATGACTGCCTTCCGAGTGCGCTCCCAAGCTGTGAAGCAACTGTGAAATGATGTTTACGCGCCGGCCTCGGGCGTGAGGAGCAGCACCACCCAGCGAATTCCATGGGGCCATGGGGCACGGAATTTTCCGATGTTTCGATATGTGGGGAAGACATACCATAGATTATGGGCGCAGTCGACATCTCCGGCTCACCTGGGGGCCGATTGGATATTAATTTTATTCCACCCATTTGGGTTTAATGCAGACTGCAGGCACTACACTTCCCAGGATTCTCCTGGGACTCATCTGAGCGCCCATTGGAGGGCAGTGAATTTAAATGAAGTGCTCAAGTCGTGCGAGAAACGGAAATATGCCTATGATTAAGGAATGACTTTCTTCCGAAACGCGTCAGGCAAAATTGATTAGGAAGGTGAACACTGCACCCAGGGATGATGACTGCCTTCCGAGTGCGCTCCCAAGCTGTAAAGCAACTGTGAAATGATGTTTACGCGCCGGCCTCGGGCTTGAGGAGCAGCACCACCCAGCGAATTCCATGGGGCCATGGGGCACGGAATTTTCCGATGTTTCGATATGTGGGGAAGACATACCATAGATTATGGGCGCAGTCGACATCTCCGGCTCACCTGGGGGCCGATTGGATATTAATTTTATTCCACCCATTTGGGTTTAATGCAGACTGCAGGCACTACACTTCCCAGGATGCTCCTGGGACACATCTGAGCGCCCATTGGAGGGCAGTGAATTTAAATGAAGTGCTCAAGTCGTGCGAGAAACGGAAATATGCCTATGATTAAGGAATGACTTTCTTCCGAAACGCGTCAGGCAAAATTGATTATGAAGGTGAACACTGCACCCAGGGATGATGACTGCCTTCCGAGTGCGCTCCCAAGCTGTGAAGCAACTGTGAAATGATGTTTACGCGCCGGCCTCGGGCGTGAGGAGCAGCACCACCCAGCGAATTCCATGGGGCCATGGGGCACGGAATTTTCCGATGTTTCGATATGTGGGGAAGACATACCATAGATTATGGGCGCAGTCGACATCTCCGGCTCACCTGGGGGCCGATTGGATATTAATTTTATTCCACCCATTTGGGTTTAATGCAGACTGCAGGCACTACACTTCCCAGGATGCTCCTGGGACTCATCTGAGCGCCCATTGGAGGGCAGTGAATTTAAATGAAGTGCTCAAGTCGTGCGAGAAACGGAAATATGCCTATGATTAAGGAATGACTTTCTTCCGAAACGCGTCAGGCAAAATTGATTATGAAGGTGAACACTGCACCCAGGGATGATGACTGCCTTCCGAGTGCGCTCCCAAGCTGTGAAGCAACTGTGAAATGATGTTTACGCGCCGGCCTCGGGCGTGAGGAGCAGCACCACCCAGCGAATTCCATGGGGCCATGGGGCACGGAATTTTCCGATGTTTCGATATGTGGGGAAGACATACCATAGATTATGGGCGCAGTCGACATCTCCGGCTCACCTGGGGGCCGATTGGATATTAATTTTATTCCACCCATTTGGGTTTAATGCAGACTGCAGGCACTACACTTCCCAGGATGCTCCTGGGACTCATCTGAGCGCCCATTGGAGGGAAGTGAATTTAAATGAAGTGCTCAAGTCGTGCGAGAAACGGAAATATGCCTATGATTAAGGAATGACTTTCTTCCGAAACGCGTCAGGCAAAATTGATTATGAAGGTGAACACTGCACCCAGGGATGATGACTGCCTTCCGAGTGCGCTCCCAAGCTGTGAAGCAACTGTGAAATGATGTTTACGCGCCGGCCTCGGGCGTGAGGAGCAGCACCACCCAGCGAATTCCATGGGGCCATGGGGCACGGAATTTTCCGATGTTTCGATATGTGGGGAAGACATACCATAGATTATGGGCGCAGTCGACATCTCCGGCTCACCTGGGGGCCGATTGGATATTAATTTTATTCCACCCATTTGGGTTTAATGCAGACTGCAGGCACTACACTTCCCAGGATGCTCCTGGGACTCATCTGAGCGCCCATTGGAGGGCAGTGAATTTAAATGAAGTGCTCAAGTCGTGCGAGAAACGGAAATATGCCTATGATTAAGGAATGACTTTCTTCCGAAACGCGTCAGGCAAAATTGATTATGAAGGTGAACACTGCACCCAGGGATGATGACTGCCTTCCGAGTGCGCTCCCAAGCTGTGAAGCAACTGTGAAATGAGATATATATATATATATATATTCACTGAAAAAACCATAGGTTTCACACACGTTATAGTTAGGAATTTGCATTTAAAAAACCTTGCAAATTCACTGAAAAAACCATAGGTTTCACACATGTTATAGTTAGCTGGACATTTTACTGATAAAAAACCAATTAAATTCCCCCGTTATAGTTACTGTAGGCAACTATAACTCACGCGACCGTAATCCTCTGCTGATGCTAATACTGTATTTAGACACTTATTTGCCCATGTCTTCTTCCATTAAATTTTAGCTATACATATATTACAAATATTTTTTTTTCATGAAGACACATATGTCATCAGCAGAGGATTACGGTCGTGCGCGCACAGTGAGCACGCGCTTCGCGCACCGCGTGCCCACGTTACGCTAGATGGGCCATGAACGCACGATGCGCTTCGCGCACCGTGCGCACATGGAGGACATATGATGAGCATCGTTGTGACAGGTAAAATATATGTTTTGTTTAGCTCTATTAAGCCTTGGAAAAAAAGGTGCCCTTCGGGCGCCTTTTGCACACGGGGTGGGGAGAATGTGGATATATATTTTTTTTTATTATTATTTCTTACCGTACGCGTACGGTACGCGTAATCGGCGAAATTTTCGAAAAAATTAAAATTGCCTTTGTTCACTTGGGGGATCGTTGGGGACTCCCTCGACATGGCTAGGTGCTTGGGAGCTGTGTAAACAGCCCCTTTACATGTTTTTGCACTTGGTTATTCAACCCCCTGTCAGAGTGCGAGAGAGAAAATGGCGGCCGCCGCTTCCTGGTTTCGACCGATTCGAATGTTTACTAAGGTCTAAGGGCCAATCAGAATCGCGCTCGCGCACGCCACCGTACGCGTACGGTAAGCGCACCGTAAGCGCACCGTACGCTGGCTCAGATATATATATTGATTTAAAGGCTATTTTCTCAGAATCTACTGAACAGATTTACACCAAACCTACAAAAGGCACTTCCTTGACCTGAGGACTACCTCTCTGCCATATTTCAAGTAATTCTGTTCAGCCGTTCGGGCTGTAGCTGTGTCTAAAGGTCCTATGGAAAAATGCATGGGAAAAACGCGTTTTGGGACCCCCCTTTTATCTCAGCCCCCGCTTGACGAATCCCCCCGAGACTTTCAGGGTAGGAGCGGAGCGTAGCGCCCCACCTATTTTGAAAAATTCGCGAGGATTCGTCAACCGGCGCCAAAGTTATTCAAAATAGAATGTTGCGGATTTCCTATGGAAACGTGGTCCTAACTATAACTACCTACTGGCGACCGCCAGTAGGTAATATTCGCTGGAGTATGTCTACACTACATGGACAGTGTGCATCAGTACTCCTCATTGAGCACAGCGCCCCCTGCTGCTTACAGGTAGGAGGCCACACCCAAAACAAGGACAGGGTGGGGTATAAAATTGTTACATAAAATCTGGGCTGCAGGTGAGGCCTTTGTGGGTCACTCTTCCAGTTTTCAACAGAGGAGAACATTCTGTGGCAGGGACCAGAGCAGAGTCAATGCGGGCATGCATTTACACAGGCAGGATGATGTAAGGGCCATTTTCAATAGTTGTGATCCGGGCACATCCCATTCTTATTGGTGAGATCCATGAAGGCACTGAATAAAACAAAAATAATAGTAAAATAAGTGCAGGGGCCCAAAGTCTTTTTAGGAGGTCCCTATGGTGCTGCTGAATACTGATGTTGCCAAAACCTAAGGTAACTTCATCTTGATCCCACCTCATCCATTTTTCATCCACCACCCTGCGCTTCCTATCTCTTTGTCCCACTCTTCCAGGTTCTTTTCCATAATAGCCTTCTCTTCTTCCTCTTCCGCCTTTCTCCCTCTTGCTCTGGTTTTAAGTCTGATGATGAAAAATAAGTCCTAGCCACAAAAATGAATGCCGGTGCCTGCCACCAGCACAAACTACGCACTGTATGCATGTGTGGCTCCCATTCCACAAGTGGGAGCCATGTTCACCACTTCCTGTTGCTAGGCTCTATGCATGCCCCTCTTTTTCAGGGGTGTGATCTTTGCACTTCTCCTTTTCCATTTTGGAAGCTCTTTGTTATTCCATGCATACCACCTTTTCTATTCAAAGTTCATGCATGCATGTATTGTTATTTATGCATCCACGGCCTGGCAGCGTTGCTTTACGAGTCATAGGTGGACATTCGATGAACGCGTACTGCTCATTATGGGGTGTCGGGAGTCGATACAAGATCTGGTGAAGTACATGCATGTATCACTTCCATGAGTGAGATCCTGCGTGTTCCCAGTCAGTTCATATCACTCATGGCAGATATGACCCTCGGTCATGAAGGGTAGGAAGCACAATCCTTAGACGGGGGTCACCTTTCCCATCAAAGGTCACTTTGTGATGTCAAACCAGGGCTAGATGGATGGGCAGACCCTGGTATAGTGTGCTATTGATTATCAAAATGCCACATATAAGAGAGACGACATGCCCTTTACTTGCAGTGCCCCCTCTGACCTGCACTATTGATCTGTCTCCATCTTCCATAGCCCTCCTCCTGCTGCCACCTGGATTATAAGAGGAATACAAATACCCTAAGTACTCTGATTAGTGTGCATAATGTATACTTCCCATATCCCACCTACACAAAAGCATTATTCCAAATCATTCTAGTTACTTTGTTGAAGAAGTTAAGTGAAACATATAGCTATCTAAGTGTAACATAGAAGCCACTGGTTTGCATCCTTCAGTAGATGATAAAATACCACCACCTTTTAAGCTCCTTGGACCAATTCAGTGTTTAATATGTACTGCATACTTTTCCAAAATCATACCACTTTGATTTTCCGCAAGAGCCCATATTTACCTCTTTCGACCCTTCATTCAACATTTCGAAGCAGGCCAGGTAGGACGAAGAATATATATTTGGACGGAGCTGCTTGATTACCATCAATGCTCCAGTTGTCAGTGTGTGGAATATACATTTATTGGAGAAGCTACCAGTGCCAATCTCAGCAGCCTTTCCAACTACTCATATGAAAAGAGGAGAATACAGGAAACTGCTGCATGGACCTTATCTCACCAAAGTCGCTGCAGCTTATCAAGACTAAACTAATGACATCAAATTGAGGCCAAGTATCAAAACTCCCCAACAATCGACAGAATAACAGTGACCTGATGTGTTTTTAAAGTCCTTGAAAATGTTTTTGGGCACAAAATAGTGAGTGAAACACGTGTCGGATGGTCAACAGAATAAAAATCTGCACAAAAAGATAATTATTGAATTATACAGCTATACGGACTATACTTACAGACGTTCTAAGTTTGTATTACACACCTATGAACCTTAATTATTAAATTCTCAGGATGATCAGGGTTGCACCTTTAGGGTAATATGAATTTGATGCCCCGTCTTTCCTACCAGTTTGAGAGGATCTTAACAGTTCTTTCAGTGTGTCCATTTGCTATATGGTGGGTGCATCTTTCCTTGCCGTTAGAAGACTTTCGTTCATATAGCATTTCAACAAGCGCAACAACAAAACTCAAACAAAGTATAAAAAGGAAATAAGACAAGTGAGCACATAATACTTACCACTGTACAACCAAACCGAGGGTTAATGACCTTGGAAAGTGAGCACACATGGAGAATGTGAGTGAATTTCACATTCACCACTAAGGTCCATGGACACTCAGATTTCAGCACTCTATGTTATGTTAAGGTATTTGTAGAGCGCACAACTCACCAGGGTATCCTGGCACTGACAGCAGGAACTGCCTGGCCTAACCTTGGGCCACAACTATGTGAAGAGCCATAACTTCAATTTCTTGTGAAATTCAAGAACTGAGAAGGCAGTTCTGATGTGAGAGGTAGGTCATTCCAGGCTTACAGGGGGAGGAAAAAGAAGGCACAACCACTGGATCTTGTTTTGGGTATGCAGGGGACGTGTGCAGACTATGGTTGCATGATCACACCTGCAGTAAGACATGGACATGGGTTAAGAATAGACAGTAGTCTGGTTTCGCCACCATCTACCTTTCCGTGGATGAGGTTTTCATGGCGATCTTGTTGTCAATGATTATTAAGAGGTTTCTGGCATGGTCGATGGGAGTGGGTGCAGGTCCTATGTCTGATGGCCACCACCAGAACCAACTTCCACATATGCATAACAAGCATCACCAACTGGATGAAGAACAACTTCCTGAAGCTGATCACAGACAAGACAGAAGTACTGATCATCTGCAACAGCAGCAACACGTGGAACAACTCCTGGTGGCCATCAGCCCTAGGACCTGCACCCACTCCCTCCAAACACACCAGAAGCCTCGGAATCATCATTGACAACAAGCCCACTATGAAATCACAGATCAACACTGTCTCCGCCACTGTTCATGCCACGTAAGATCTTTAAGTGGCTACCCCTACACGCGAGATGCACCATGACACAGGCCCTCAGTACCAGCTGACTGGACTATGAAAACGCTCTCTACATAGGAATCGCCACATACCTCCTACAGAGACTTCAGTCCATACAAAACACCGCAGCCGGGCACAGATTAAAAAAAATATGTTTGGCTTGCACAGCCATAAATAAATCAAACAGGTTCGATTTTTCAGCAAAATACATATAATTAGTCAATTAAAACAACAGACTTTATCATAAAATCGATAAAACCATGACATGAACATACAAAAAAAGTACTACTCATACTGCTTCCTTATATACAGTGCTTCACTAGTAAAACTTATAACAGCAAAACAAACTTCAGGAGTTTTAAGATTAAACAAAAAACAAAAACCTCCACAATATGAATTGAAAAAGCAAGTACGCAACATAGGCACTAAAAACCTTGTTCTCGAAGATTTATAAAGTGCACAAAAAAGTAGAAAGAGCAAGTCGCCTTGTCTATAAGTACCAGTACATGGGCATGACGGGAGGTTATCACACCATCCACATTGAAGTAGGAATGCCAATACTCATGCTCGGCCTTCCCCGAAGAACCCACATCTCACCCCCCTCAGGCAACCCCGTTGGCTCCCCGTACAGTAGAGATGCCAATTCAAGCTGCTGATCCATACACACAAGGCTCCATGCAACCAAAGCCCTACCTACATGAACTTCTGCCTGGACATCGACCAACCGTTGAGAAGACTACGCTCTGCCTCCCTCTCACTTGCCCCTACTCCTCGTATCTACCGAAGCAGAAGTGGAGGATATTCCTTCTCCCACCTCACAGCAAAGACCTGGAAGAGCCTCACCACTCCGGACCACCACCTCACTTCTGGAATTCCGAATAGCCCTCAAGACCTGGCTGTTCGAATAAGCACCTGGGACCTGTAAGTGCCTGGGTACCCTATCGGGGGATTAACAGCACTTTATAAATCCTGATTGATTGATTGCTACGTGGGCATCGAAAACAGTGTGTGTGCAATTTAGAGTATCACGACATAGCATCAAAGATAACCGGAAACAGAGGATGAGGTATCCTCTTTCTGGAATTACCACATAGACCAGGGTTTGAAGCTTGATTTCTAGGAAAGCATGGTACTAGAGCGGTTATTAGGCAGTACCCCAATGTTCCTAACTTATGCTGTTTATCCAGTAGCTCGGTGTTCGTACATCTTAGGTATGTTAAAAAAATACATTCCTCCCAGATTGCTTCACTCCACCTCAACTTGTCTGATCACAGCACCTGAGGACCGGAGAGCACGTTTGGGAAGAAAATGGCGTCCATCATAAGATCCATCCACTCCGCACCCCAGCAGACCCCTGCCCCCACCACACTTTCAACCTCAGCAATCCATGGTGACAGCTCAGGCTCGGAACTGCTTACTGCCTGAGTTACGCCTAGAGCCAGATCTTTTAAAATTTCGTGGGGCTCTGAAAACTTTTTCATTTACTTAAACTAGGCTTCACCTTTTTTCTGAGTATGCATGTCGATGCACAGTGTGTATTAGCCTCCTAGGGCTAGGAAACCCTATGAGTAGTTGTGCGTGTTACAAAAGGAAAGAAAGAAAGAACGAAATAAAAAAGAAAGAAAGAAGGAAAGAGAGAAAAAGGAAAGAAAGAAAGAAGGAAAGAAAGAAGAGAAAGAAAGAAAGAAAGCAAGAAAGAGAAAGAAAGAAAGAAAGAAAGAGAAAGAAAGAGAAAGAAAGAAAGAAAGAAAGAAACAAAGAAACAAAGAAACAAAGAAAACAAAACATTACTCGGCCCTCTCTGTTTTCTGGTTTTTTGGGGAGTTTCTACAACGCTATATTCCTTTTCTGTAGAAGTCTTCTAATTGTTGTTGGGGGAGAATTTATCATTTGTATGGGTTTATGTAACTTTTTCAATTCTCGCTTTGCATTGGCAATGGGGAAAGCAAAACTACTAGTACCAGTATCCAAAGGGAAAAGAACAGGCCTGGATGAACTTCTTACCTTTTGACCACTGGAGTTCTGTTGTGTAGAACTAAGATTTTAATGCTGCAGGAAGGAGGGGCTGGACATATATGTTTACTAACCCACTGTCATCATTTCGGCCTGCCCCAGTGCTCGACCACTGCACTGACAGCGCCGCATCACTCCCGGTGACAAGGCCATGTCAGATCTGAACTCCATCAGAGAGCCTGCCTGGGGCCTGCTGCCCCGCCCCGCGAGTGTGTTGCCGAACAAAGGCCCCCTTAAGGGAGATCAAACCCCCCTGATTGAGCGAGCCGACCTCTCTTTGTGGTAGCCAAAGGGGGTCGCTGCTAATTGGTGGCAGGTGAAGCTCGCCCACAGGCCCGAGGGGCTCTACAGGCACTTAGAAGGCAGCCAAGAGCCTCTTACTTAAAGGTGTCCGCGCCGACGTGGGCTCAGGTGCTTGGCTGGCAGGAGTCCTTCTGTGATAGCGCAGAAAGATAGCCCGAGGGGTTAAGCGCCTGCTGTGGATACCCGCGTGGCCCATGCAAATCCCAAATTCATACAGGAAATATAGTCAGATTCTGTTCTTTTGAGGTGGGTGACGTAAGCACCATCTATTAGGGTGAGAACGTTACCTGCCTCTAGTCCATGTTTCCCAACGCCACGCATGTCACTCTAGTGTTTTTCAGACAAAGGCGCCTGTGATGGGAGTTGTGAGCTGATACAAGATGATGGCGAAACTACAAGTACCAGAATGCATCATCCCAATAGCTAAAAAGCTGGTGAACGGCTCAACCAGTCACACATTATATCTCTGAAACCAGGCTCCTAAGTATAACACAGCGTTTAGGTTGTCCGGTATTAAATACGTGTATCAAAAATTTCATTTTACCTGTGTGTTTGGGACGGCAGGTGTCTCTTAGTGTATTGTTTATCTAAGAAGATGTACTCTAGGGTTACAAGGTCACTCCAGGGATAGACGTTTAAAAGAGCTGGGCTTTCAATCCATAAGTCACTGTTCACAAATGTGTTAGTAAAAATTGATTCAGTTGCATCAAACTCTGACTACAACTCCGCCAACAGGACTGATAGGTACACTCATAACATGGAGGTATCTGCTAACCTCAGGTTTCAGCTCCGATTTAACGACATTCCTTATAATGTGTAAGACAATGGGCTGGGGGATCACAGCCTCAAGAATTACATAGGGGGCTTGTGATCAAGACGTGATCCTGTCTACCCACTGGTCAGAGGACCTCGATGCATAGATGTTAGTCCCTTGCATCTAGGCCTGGGTCGCTGCAATCATGCAACTCTGCGTCTGTGACCTTTTCTGCATAATTATGGACTTACCACATTTGCCACATAATCCAGCCCCTGCTTCAAACTATATGTTAAAAAACAAAATAGTGAAATAATACAGCCACTGATTGGTCAGCATTATACTGCATAATTTACCTTTTTGCCGAATAATATGATCTGTTATCCTTGTATTATACCAGTAGCCATGATCCAATCACGCAAGTTTTACGAACTTTTGATTCCTTTCTTCCTCCTAATAAGTCCTTCACTTTTATTTATGTTCATGAGCAGATAATATTCAGTCTTTCATGAATTCTACCTATTGTGCAGTGCTTAATTGATAAAAGAATAAATGCTGGATCCAAAGTTTTGCTCAGAAGCCCGTGGCCAGTGCTATTGAACATAGGGGTGCTGAGTACCAGGCTGTGTAATCTTGAGCCCACCAGCACCCTCTTTCATCGACCACCAGACTCCCCTGCCCCTTTATCTCACTCTTTCCGGTTCTTTTTCATCCCTGCTTTCGTTCTTTGTCAATGTTTTTTCCCTTTTCCTCTTCTTCCTTTTTAGGTCTCGGCTAGCGATGGCTGCGCTTGCGCAGTCTCGCTCGCGAGACATAATGACTTGGGTGAAGAGGGGCTTGAACCCGCCCCTCTTCTTCCCTGTTCTCCATTGGCTGGCCTAGTAAATGCTGGCCAGCCATTGGAGAAGAGGTCCCGTCACTCTAATCCTGCCCCGTCCTTTTCGGATCGGGGGGCGTGTTTTTTGCGAGAAGTCTCAGGGAGGAGACAACAGCAAAACACGCCCCCCAATCCGAAAAGGACACTCCCTTTCTCCGAGGCATTTTCTGCTGTGCCTCGGAGAAAGGCGGTGGTGTGTCATCCCCGTCCACTTGGATATCCGTGCTAAACTCACACTTCTTCACTCCAAGTCGAGTAGTAAGTGAGAAATGTGCTTCCGTTGTATTCTTGCTAAGGTCGATCGTCAATAAAAGTTAATGTGTTTGTAAAGCAGTATTATTTTATGTCTTCCGGCAACAATTAACTCCCAAGTAAACAAATGCTAGTACTCTCACAGTCATTTATCACGCTGCAAATCCAAGACTACAAGTTCTCAAATGGAAAAGATCAAACGGCCTGATAACTTAATCACGCACCAAATTTGAAATTTGAGAGCTCGGAGACTAAGCCTTCACCGGGGTCCGCATTACCCTGCACCGCCCCACCAAGCCTCATTGATACAGAAGAGCGCAGTTTCAACCCTAAACAACGCCGTAAAAAGTTCCACCACAGCCGTATCATGCGGTGCAATTGAAATGCATTGGAACGTTTTTAATGTTCAATATTTAATTACATTAAACGCAATTATAAAGCATGCCCTAACGTGACGATCAAATTATTTCAGATTGATTTACTTATTTGAAACAATATAGATAAAAGTAAGGTTTCTACCAAAACAAGAGAAGGAGTAGCCGTGGCTAGGCTGAGCAAATGATTGTGTAGTCCTTTTTTTGTTTTTTGCGTTTTCTGTTATCTATGACGGTTGCCCGGAGAGAGGCTCCGCCTGAGTAAAGTATACTGCGCGTGGAAGGGTAGGGGCGACCTCACGTGACAACTACGTCCGCTTTACCCCTCCCCCTACATAAAAGGCGGACGCCATTGTTTAGATGGTGGTGCGAAGTGATCTGGTGTTGGAAGGTGAGCATGGTTTGTTTATCACCTGCGTTTGAGTTGGCCGATTTGCGGAGCAGTTCGTCGCCTCCTCTTTGTTGAGTTGAGCTCCGAACGTTTCCCCCTCAATTTAGGTTTTGCGGGTACCCCCGATTCTACTGTCACTACTTCCAATGATGGCAATGATATTTAAAAATGTGGGCTCCTTGTAAGTGGATCCGATGTTGCCCGTGGATTGCTATCTTATGGCGACGGTGGTTTATGTTTGCAATCTTTCATGGATCTCAGGTGGGGCTCGATACTGCCTCCGTGGCCTCTCAAATCGGTGACACCTGATCCCTCCCCGTTAATTACTCAAGACTTGTTCCTGCTAAAATAACAAAGTGTCAAAAAAAATAGATAAGCCCACTGTTCGGTATCCGCTGACCACTTATGGACCGCCCAGTCCAAAGTGTCCAAACTGTTTTTTGTGTGCGAGATAATGTGACGTGGGAGATGAAACGTCTCCGTTTCGTCCCTTCTTTCGGTTATGGGGACAAAACAAACTCTGTTGTAGTTTCATATATTGTCTGCTGCCGTCGTACTGTTTCTCTGCTGTAAGGGTTCTCCGGTTCCTTCTCAGGCGGTGAGAGTTCTCAGACTCGCAGGCGAACTGACCACAGCCCTGCTAGGAAAGTGCAAATGTGTCAACAAGCCAAACATTAACTTCATCGTTGGCGTATTTAAACATTCGTCTTTAATGTTTGTGATCAGTTGCCTGTCCTGGGACACAGCCTTGAACTTCTCTTAACACGGAAGTGTCAGTACTTTACAATTTGTAGGAAATGGCGGAGCCTGCCGTCTCAAGTCATTCATCCTGCCAGAATGCTATTAATTATCTAGTTTAAGTTGATGCCAAGGCCTTAATTACATCGTATAAGCCGGATAACCAATAAAGTTGTTTTGTTTACAAACGTGTCCTTTTGGTTTTATTTCATATTGACATCTGTATCCCGTTTTAATACGTGTTACCGACTTTTGCCAGCTGAGCTGATGAACAGGTTTATTTGTAAATCCTTTTAAGTGGGTTTCGTTTATTCAGTGAAGTTGTGATATTCTCTAAAATCAAACAGTTTATGCAGAGCAATTCTTTTGCTGTGTACTTTTGGAAACCATTTCCACGTAGGTGTCAGGGCAACCATTGTGTTGGGTGAAGGATCCTGTGACTTAATATCAGTGGCTACACTTGTTTTTTGCGTTTTGGACAGACTTTAAGGAAACATGTTTTAGTTTCTGGATGAACACTTGCCCTTAGGGATTGCGGGTTGCAAATGTTCTATAAGGCCCTTGAAACCACTGCTATCCTGTCCATCCCGACCCATACTATTTATGTAAAGCTAAATCTTCATGGGAGACATGGATATTCGTGACTATTGGGTGTACCCCACTGAATTTAACTACTTGGGCATCTGCTAGATAATCAGAAAAGGAACAGTCTCAGATTGTATCTCACGTTAAGGAAGGATCAGAAGGTGCCCATCTTCAGAGAGCACTACATCCCACAACAGTAGGATTCATACTCCTTAATTAGGGTTACGCCTTACAAATACTCTCCTACACCAACATTTCTCTTTGTCAAAACAGAGGTACTTGGCTTGTGTAGGTTTTTTGCATTGTTTTATTTTGTATCTACAAAGCTGTCATTTTGCTTGTAGTTTACTGACCCCGGGGAGCAAGAAGTTGTTGGAGAGAGGCCACGTGCATTGTATTGTACATTTCTTTGTGTGGAATGGATGTATGCAACCAGTTCAAGCAAGGGTGTGATTTTTCGTGCAATTGTTTGAGCAAGACACAATCAAAAATTAGTGTTTCCTCACAAAGATGTCCACAGGCCTGAATGTTTTGTGAAGGACGTAGGTTTCAGAGATGAGTTTGGTTGTGTATGTCAGCTTCCCACACTAATGCTGGTAACAGCGAAGTTGGTGTTGGCCAGAAAATGTATTAAACATTTTTTAGGAAGGAATCTTGGGATTGAGGGAAAATTTGTTTGATGCAAGAGCGCATTCCTGCACAAGGTCAGTCTAGGTTTGGGAATCAGTTGTGTAAGACCTAAGGCGTTACCAAGAAGATCTGAGTCACTAATCTGTAGTCATATGTAAATAGGTCAGTCCCTGGTTTTTAGGTCTCGGCTAGCGATGGCTGCGCTTGCGCAGTCTCGCTCGCGAGACATAATGACTTGGGTGAAGAGGGGCTTGAACCCGCCCCTCTTCTTCCCTGTTCTCCATTGGCTGGCCTAGTAAATGCTGGCCAGCCATTGGAGAAGAGGTCCCGTCACTCTAATCCTGCCCCGTCCTTTTCGGATCGGGGGGCGTGTTTTTTGCGAGAAGTCTCAGGGAGGAGACAACAGCAAAACACGCCCCCCAATCCGAAAAGGACACTCCCTTTCTCCGAGGCATTTTCTGCTGTGCCTCGGAGAAAGGCGGTGGTGTGTCATCCCCGTCCACTTGGATATCCGTGCTAAACTCACAATTCTTCACTCCAAGTCGAGTAGTAAGTGAGAAATGTGCTTCCGTTGTATTCTTGCTAAGGTCGATCGTCAATAAAAGTTAATGTGTTTGTAAAGCAGTATTATTTTATGTCTTCCGGCAACAATTAACTCCCAAGTAAACAAATGCTAGTACTCTCACAGTCATTTATCACGCTGCAAATCCAAGACTACAAGTTCTCAAATGGAAAAGATCAAACGGCCTGATAACTTAATCACGCACCAAATTTGAAATTTGAGAGCTCGGAGACTAAGCCTTCACCGGGGTCCGCATTACCCTGCACCGCCCCACCAAGCCTCATTGATACAGAAGAGCGCAGTTTCAACCCTAAACAACGCCGTAAAAAGTTCCACCACAGCCGTATCATGCGGTCACAACTTCTCATCGCAGTTTTAATTTTCTGCCTTACCTCATTTTTTCAGTAGTAAGGCATTCGAGCGTGGTGCAACTCTCTATCTCTCGCTACCTTCCACTGATTCAGAATTAATACTGGCGCCACTGTTCCTGAGTAGCTCATTCGTTCTCTCCATTGCAGCTCATCACGCTCATATGGGAGTACGTAGGCAGGGCCGTGCTCGCGTACAAACCTTCAACCACGTTGAAAGCAATTTGCAAGTTTACTGTAAAGTTAGCACAAACTAAGACAACCAAAAGTAAAACTACGGTTTAAACAGTCAACTAGAGCATTGACGTTCCTTTCACGTATAATGTTAGAGGACAACAAGATAAAACCCCTGTATTTATTTTTGCATCTTGTGTAAACGAATTATTTCACTTTAATATTTGATAATAAACCTAACAGTTCACTGTGTTGGAAAAAAAAATATTTAAGACTACTTCATATTATAGGCAATTCAATATATCATGGCCGCCACGTTTAAGAGGATGCTATGGGTTCGCGCAGTTATAGTCCTACTTCTATTACAATTTTGCTACTGACTAACTTCCTGGTTGGTTGCAACATGTACTTTTGCAATCCTAGCTTCCAGGCGTCCGACCAAGAAAAACCCTTCCAAAACACGGAAAGGCCGGGAGAGCAGAGACATTGTGCAGCCCGTAGCCAGCGGAGGTGGTCAGACCCAGCACCCGAGTCACAACGCGCAGAGCCACTGATGCAGGTAAGAGGCCCCGGAATCTGCGTGTAAAAGCAAGGCACGGGGTATGAAGGGTTACTCTAGTGAGTCTCTGTGTCTAGGTACTGTGCTGCCTGTGAAGCGTAGCCTGTTTGCAGTGTCTGTAAATGAGCAGGTATATCATGGTCTGCCTGTGGCCGTGCGGGGAGTCTTGTGTTTGCGTCTGCATGTGATGGGTCTGTGTGCATGGTAATTCTGTACGTGCATGGTATGTATGTGTGCGATGCATGTATGAATCAATATGCATTGCAAAGTCTGTGTGAATGGCGAAAGGTGTGTGTGTGAATGGAGCAGGTTTGGAGCGTGTATATGTAATTGATGCGTGTAGGGCGAGTGTTCGCATATCGTACGAAACGTATGAGTAGATGTGCTGGTCTGTATGATTAGATCTCTACATATGGGCGATGGATTTGTACGTGTGCTAATTAATAGCAACATGACAGGTGTGTGGAATAAATAGTACCATATTGTTACGTATATGATCTGTATGTGTGTATGGCAAGGCTGACTGCTTCCTGACTGGTCTGTATGTGCGCGAGAGAGCTGTCGGCATGTTTCTGCGCGTGAATGTGGCGGGTCGCATTTAATATTCAGTTTTTTGTGAGGTTATCTGAACCCCACTTCTCTAGCCTTGGCTTAACTTTGTACACATCGCTGTTTTCATAGATGTTAGTACACTTGCTTCCGTTTATCTGAACAGGGACTGCATCTCCCAGAGTGCACCCTGTGTTAAAGAAAGGCGTCCAGGGGCCAATTCACCTTCTGGTAAAACTAAAGATTACAATCGGCCTTATGCCACCCTAAGCTTGAATGCGTGTTTGTATTTGGATATGTAATTCTGTGTAACACGTCACGTTGTAAGGACCGTATGTTTGGTGTATTGCCTTTGTCTTTTGTGCAGTGTTTTCTAGGCGCTGTCAATGGCCGGTGTCCCTATTAAACAGCACTCATTAGCGACACTCTCTCACTATCCTTTTATTGTGGGGATCGGGAGCGATAGGGTGGAATCCCTGGGGAAGGGTTGAGGTGGGGTTGGACCATACTTCAGAGATTTCTCGCAGCTTGGGAGATCATAGCACAAAAGTGACAGAAAAGACTAACCGTTGGCGCACGCTGGACCTCTCAAATAAATGTTCTACAAAAATATAAAATTTGCAGCACATCTCTCGGCACAGTGCACTGGCACTTCAGTCACGCCCACTCAGCCAACGCTAAAATGAGACCGAAAATATTTTCGGTTTGTGACCTCTTTATTTATTTGGCTCAGGTTTATGCTCCAACTCCCAGATATTGTCCATACATGAATTGGCAATCTAATTCACACCAAACAAATCGTAACTCCCAATGTGTCCGGCTACAGGGTCGGTCTCACTACTGGAACGCGTCAGGACAGATCATTGCTTGCTGCACGCCATTTGCGCATGCAATGCAAAGCGATTACATCCTTTCACCACAAATTCTGGTTCGTTGTGGTCGGAGAGTACATTTTCCTATGGCTCTTAGACAATGCTTAATTTGAGCCGGTGGTTTCCGGTGGAGGCCACCAGCACTCATTTTGGGGGAAAGCCCTTATATTAACTTATCAAACTTTGACCCAGAGCAACAAAGAAACAATACAAAAGGGGGGAAAAGGAGTAAGAGAAAGACGTAAAAAAATCAGTGACATAGAGAGAAGACAGGGGAGAACGACAAAATTAGATAAAGGGATAGGGACTGCCTGAAGGTGGATAAAAGACGCATGAGGTGAAATCAAGACTTAGCCGATAGAGACCCGTTCGAGGCCCCCTTAAAACAAGCATTTACAATGCAACGGTCTCGGCATTGTTAAAGTTAGAGCTATTGACATTGCTCATGCCATTATTTGTGTTTATTTTTGTTTTTAAAACATGTAAAGAAACTGCATTGTTATTTACAATGTCAATAGCTTAATCAGTGTGTGTGTGTGTGGCTCTGTGTGTGAGTGCAAATGCAATAGGTTTCGCATTTGAGAGTGATTAAGCTATTGACATTGTAAATAACAATGCCGTTTCTTTAAATGTTTTCAAAACAAAAATAATGTCATGAGCAATGCCAATAGCTTTAACTTTACCAATGCTGAGACCATTGCATTGTAAATGCTTGTTTTTCTCCTTGTGTGTTATTTTTGGCTCTCTCTTGAGAGTCTGATGAGGAAAATAAGTGCTGGTCCCAAGACATGCATGCCTGGTGGATCTACGGCATTCGCCGGCTAAATGTAAGCACTTGTTGTTGACCACAAATAATGTAGCCACCTTGGTATCAGGATTTAAAAAATCACGAGTATTCCGGATTGATTGGCTTTAAATCTTACCTCAAGCAAGGGTAATGATACAGTGATGTTCATGGTGAGGGCAGGCGTGAGCTCTACAGCAGTTGTCTTAGCCCTTCGAGGGTTCTATAAAGCACCGCCCTGTGAATTTTGGGGACTCGGTGCTCGCACCTTAGGGTCAAACTGTGGCCCGATTACCAGGGCAAGGTTGGTTGGAGGCTCACCTTACATGTTGGCCTAGGCTCCCTTGGCATGGGCGAGCAGGTGAGTTCGTCCTGTGAGAACATACATGTAGAAGATCTGGGGGTTCACTGGGGCCCAAGTCAATTCACTGATCTTATCAGGGCCAGCTAGGTGGCCAACATTACTCCAAGAAAATGTTGGCCTGGAGAGTCAACGTATAGATTTACTGTAAAAAAACAGAATACATCTAGGGGAGAGGATTTGGCCTAACGGCTATGGCGGTCAACCTCAAATCTGGGGAACCGTGTTTGAGTCTTGGCAGGGATGCGCAACATCCTGTGATTCTGGGCAAATCACTCAATCTCCCTGTGCCTAACAAAAATGAATGTGTCCTCATGTAAAATGCAACTGGTGCTCATGTACAGCGCTCTGATACCCGATACCTTCGGATCAAGTTCGCGCTATGTAAAACTATGAAAAAAAAATCTATATCATAATATTTTGGGGCATGTTATGTAAATATGAAGACAAAATGTATCTTTCTTCTGTTCGATGTTTAATAAATACAGCCTGAGAATTGTTTATTCTCAAATTCAACAATCAATCGATGTCCAGGCTGTTCTTTTGCTCATGCAGTACTATTTATCTTGAGGTGTTTACTTTGTTGCATATCATAGCCCCTTGGCTTTCCCACCCACCCTCAGTGGCGGTCCCCCACCGGTTTCTTCCACCACCCTACATTTTCTGTCTCTTTATCTTACTTGCAGGGTGTTATACATTCATGCTTTCTCCAGTGGTCGCTCTTTTTCCCATCTTTCTCTTCCTTTTACTTTCTTCTTTTGCTTGCTTTGGGTCAAAATCTGACTAAGACGTTTAAGTCCAGGTCCCCAAAAATGAGTTCTAGTGCATATTATCAGCATGAATTAAGCACTGATAATTCAATCAATCAGGATTTGTAAAGTGCAGCTGCTTCCCCCATGAGGGTCTCGAGGCGCTGTGGGATCATGCTGCGGGATTGCGCTGCCTGTTCCTATTGGTTGAACAGCCAGGTCTTGAGGTTCTTCCCGAATTGCTGGAGCAAAGGTGAGGCTCTGAGGTCCAGCGGGAGCGTGTTCCAGGTCTTAGCCGCCAGGTGGGAGAAGGACTGAACAAAATGGATCCCTCTGGTGACCAGTAATTCGAGACCATCTTTGTGCTTAAAAGAATGGACCCATTCTAGCAAAAGCTGAACCTTGGATGAGACTCTGAAATATCATGAACAGCAGGTTCCTTGAATAACCTGCATACGTGTAGGAAGGTAGGATCCTTCTGCATGTTTACCCCCACTTTTTGCCTGGTGCTAAGCTGTTACTGACTAGTCTGACTGGGATCCTGCTAATCAGGACACCAGTATTTCTGCTCTCTCCCTTAAATTGTCATGTTCAGTACTTAGGTATATCCCAGATTGGATACTGGGGTACCCTTATCAGTCCCTAGTATATGGTACTAAGTTACCCAAGGCACAGGCCCCCCAGAGGCCACCCATGGGCTGAAGCATATATTATGCCACCCATGGGAGACCATTCAAAAGGGAACTACAGGCCTGTCATTGCAGCCTGTGTAAGCGGGTGCTAGCACCACTTACGAAAGATATAGGTCTCCTACATCTAGGATCACTGCACTTAAAACCTATAAGTCACCCTTATAGCAGGCCTTATCAATCCTGAAGGCCGGGTGCTTGGTTCTAAGTGTGCGGGCGCCCCTGCATGAGCAGGACACCCCTACAGCCTACAGAGTCCATTCTCCCGGTTTGTAATTCAAGCAGCCATATACTAAATAGAGGGGCACCGCGTGATTATGTGATGACCATCTTGAAACTGGCTGCAACAAATCCTATTGTGTTTGGTATAAAACATGTTGGAATCATACCCCGCACCGTAAACAGTGTGGGAGGTATGATTCCAAGCACTGGAAGAGCCCTCTGTTAGGCTCTGAGTGCTTCCGGTACCAATCTTCTAGACACGGACAGCACAAAATGGTTGCTGCCGACCAGAGACATGATTCTGCCCTCCTGCTGCTGAGCCAAGCTCAAGCAGGGGAAGGCAGACAATAGGCATCCTGTCACAGGGAGGTGTGACCACCTCCCAGACAGGATTTAGTGTATTGGGGCCGGGTTGGTGCGCTTGCCAGCCCAGACCCACTCAGTCTGCATGAGGGGCACATTTGATATCCCCATGCATAATCCAGTTCAAAACCAGCTCTGGGAGCCGTTGGCTCCAGCTCTGGCGCAAGACTGGACAAAGGACATGAGCGTAACCTCCCCCCTGTCCAGACCCTCCCCTGAGAGGATCCCCTGAATCGTCCCAACCCTTTCCTTAGGATTCTTAAGTGCTTACCTGGGTGTAAGTCCCTAGATTCGTCCTTGGACACGATTCAGATCTGACACCACTTCTTCTACCGTCTGGGCACTCTAGACTTCGCTGGACTTTGTTTGGGCTCGACTTCGTCTCCCTTCCAGTCTGCTGCATCGTCTGTGCCTGGGCACCATACAGGAACCTTCCAAGGCCTTTGGGCATCAAAGACACCTGAAGGAATCTCCCTTGAAGTGAAGGAGCCACTTCCTTGCATTCGCAGGCACTGCAACTAAGTCAACCTGTATGCTTATCCTGAGCTCCTCTGGACTCTGTAAGGTTCGTTAACACAGGTGGTGGTTCTCCACAGCTCCTGAGGCCTGCCCTGCCCTCTCACTAAGTTTGAGCCAGTATCCTTCGTGGGGGCTGCAATAACCGAACCCCTGTGCATTCCGTCAACTTGCAGTTACAAAGGCTTGTTGGCTTCCTTCCAAGAAGATCTTCGAGCTCCAAGTAGCCCCAACCTCGAGCATCTTAAGGGACCAGAATCTTTGGCCACACCACATCGTTTTGCATCATGTCCTGCATCTTTGGTGAGCTTCTCGAGGTCCTCTCGCGACTATAGTGCCTCCGGCTTGTGGGTCCATTTGAGGATCACCTTTGTTTCTTTTGGGCTCCCCTGATTGCTTGGGGCCTGCCCAGACTCCCCTGCTTGTGGTGAGTCCCCTGGACCTTGCTCGTACGGATATTGCACCTTCTTCGACTTCTACTGTGGCTGCATTTGCCAAGGCTTGTTTGTGCTCCCGTCGGACACCGACCCCTCAGCGCTCAACATCCAAAGTGGGACAGCTTGTGTATGGCTCCTGGTCTTCCTCAGCATCGCCTGGTCCTCACAGCTGCAGAGTCAAGGTCAAGGTCTCTCCTGCAACACCCAACATAGGAGGGCATTCGTCTTCCAAGTCTCCTGGTCACTCCTGAGTAACATAGACTCTGTCCTTGCAGGCACCTCTCATCTAGAACCCAGCTTTGGATTCCACCGGACACTTTCTCCTTCTTCAGCAGCGGCACTTTCCTGAAGTCCTCCGTTAGATTCGAAGGCGGTATTCAACACCACTTCACACCTATGCACCCTGCTTCCCTGGTGTAGGTATCGTGGGTACTAGGGTATCCATGGTGGGGTGGCTCTCCAACCCTCTGTCTTCCACATGGTTTCTTCAGGGTCCACTGGGAAGGCTCCTTAATCTTTAAAATGCCAACCACGACTTACACGTAGAGATGTACGGAGCACACTGTTGTGTTCCCACACTGCATACGCTCTCCGTGGGGTTCCTAGTGATGGAGCAAGGATTCGTAAATGAAACTTGCTTGTATGCAATCTCTCAAATAAATATGTAACCCCTTAACCAACACGTTTTGTAAATACTAACCTTGCATTATACACGACATACAGTATCCTAGGGAAGCTTTCCTATGTGCCTTATTAACAAGTAACCTGAGTGTCTTAAAATGGCCGACAAAACGTGGGATTTCTATGGTGCATGCGTCTACTGCATCTACGTAGTATGACACTGTCGCTTTTGGAGGGAATTTTTTGCAGCTGCGCGGTGGCATTAAAAATGGCCACGTTAAACTCAAACACTAAAGCACCTACTGCTGATAAACTAAAACTCGGAAGCTTATTAAATACTAATGCAAAAGAATTAAAGTAAGTAAATGGGGATAGAGTACAGATAAGTGGTATACAGTGATATCATTTATTTCTGTCTTCTAATGTGTCTTTTTCTGGCTTTGTTATTAGTTCTCATTTGGGCCTCGGAGGGTGACTGGAATCTCTACCTGCATGAAATGTGCGCACGCTCATAAAGACTGACCGGAAACAAAGATGGCTCCTGTGTCACTTGGCCAAGGACATCTTGAGTAAAGAAGCCTGAGAACATCGCACTGTTGACCCCAACGAATGAAACAATGTTGAAAAATGTTTAACTTACTGAGTAATGTGAATTTTGGGCAGAATAAAGCTATGGGAAAGGAAATAAAGGGGCGGGAACATAGAACAATCATTCATAGATGAAATCCGTACTTTAGGTGGTGTGATGAACTCACCTCCTCATCCTAACCAATTAGAATAGGGGGAAAACATAAAATGCAACATTTGGGGGTGATACACGAACCCTGAGAATAGTATAATTGAGGTAAGCTAGCAAGTTTTTTGTCCGACTTGTCAGAACTGTAATTTTGACTCATCACTGACCCAACGCTTATGCTGCTCCAGATTCTGTCTTAGACGCTGTCTCAGACTTTGCTGCTGCCAGAAACCCTGTCCGAGAGTTCGAGATACTGATCGAAGTATATTCTTCTAGAGGGGTCGCGGAACTGGGATACTCGAGGAGAATAGTGCCAGAGAGGCGTGCGACGCCGGCGTTGCACAATAGAGGAGGTTACTCTTCCAGATATGAATCTGCCTGATCTTCTACTTTTAGCCTGTCCTGGAGATTCTATCTGGCTCCTATCTACGGAGTTGGGTTCATCTCAGACCGATAGGTAAATATAATTAGGAAACATGTCTTTTATGTCTCTCTCTCCTTTTTTCCCCCTTCTTCCTTTCCAGGTACCGTCTTCATTGATCATTTTGAAATACTGCTAAGATTGATTTTATTTTACCTCTTGAATTGTAGGTGGTTACTACAATTGATTCTTGACTCACAAACTAATTTAGATAAAAGTCTTCAAAACTTCCTGAGTCTGTGGTTATTCAAAGAAAGAAGGTAAATGTCATTCTACCTTAAACTAACTTAGCAACCTGATTCGTCGAGGAAATGAAATTAATTAAATTAAACTGGTAAGACTTGGTGAAGGTGAATAACAAAATTACAGGTATTATCACACAAAATTGATGTCAGCGGGGATTCACTAGCTTAATAAGTGAATGAGGTTTCGGCCCAGGTGAGTATTAGGTGTATGTGTGACCGGAGCTAGTGACCCGCGCTCCATCAGTTTTTCTTGGTAGCAGAGGCATGGTTAGGTTCTAGTTAGTTAGGTAGGGAATGTTGTAATTGAAATATTTGATATATGTATTAACACTTTGTTGTTGTCATCGTTATTCATGTTGTCTCAAGTTCCCGGGAATAATGAATAGCGGATGGTGAATGGAAGCCATACTGCAGTGAGGTTACTTGTCAGGATTCGAGAAAGTGCAGAAAGTTAGGTAAAACTAGAGGCACTGTTTTAGGGATTATTTCTGTATGTAAGTGAGAATAATTGGTGGCTAAAGAGGTCATTGGCAAAACTTTGGTCTTATATCACCTAGAAAGGGTAATACTGAAGGAGTAGCAGGTTCTCTGATGCTTGAGTGAAGAGTAAGCGGAATGGTTTTTTCTCGTAGTGTGTGAAGGGTAAGCGGAAAAGTTTGCTCGCAGTGAAAAGAAAAAAACGGACTATTCTTTGGAAATTAGAGAATCTGACACAGTAGCAAATGTTTTATGTTGTCAATTTATGCAAAATACGTACAAAATACTAAGAGATTTAAGTTATGCATTACCTTGTAAATGAGGGGTCAGTTGCGGGTGTTGCACTGACGTTACAAAGAGCCGCGCTGGGATTGGTAGGACAGGGGGTGTGTGACTTACGCAAGTTGTTTGCAAAGGAGGGCTCCGCAGAAAGGAGTGATATTGACGTCACTTAAAAGTCGCGCTAGCATTGGCTAAACGCACAGAGTAAGTTGAGTTTTGATTCGATACCAAAATAAGAGACGTGCTAGTATTGGAGGAAAAGATTGAGTAACTATAAACATAGAAATCCCAAGAATAATACTAGACAACGGATTGTGTATGTATGATCCCACACTAATTGAGAGTCGCCCAGACAGAAACTATTTAGGGTTTGCTTACCAACAATATTTGCAATGAAGATCACGAAAAATGTACAGTGAAAAAAGAAAAATGTCGTTTATGCAGAAAATAAAGAATTACTTTAAAAAAGATGAGCGCATTAAAACGAGAGAAGGAATTCTCATTCCTCCTCCGAAAACTCCTGCATCATACATGATGGTAGAAAGAGGTTATCATACTTGTGTATGGTTAGAAAATTGGATCGAATATACAAAGGATGATTGAATTTTGGCGTTCCCAGAAAACGGAACATTTAATGGGAGAATTTTGCATAATTTATGTACAAGAATGAATAAATTAGAACCCAGACCTAGGTTGACTCAGTATGAGGCATTAGAGGAATGGGAAACTGAGGCATTTGAACGAGATAGACCAAGGTGTAACAGGAATCTGAGTAATTTCTACCCAAAATTTCCGCGTGAAACTTGAGACAAACAGATGAAACAATGGAGACAAGCCATGTTAACTGAAGGATTATATCCTGTATTAATGGCTGATGAATAGGCTGGAAGCAAATGCACAGAAAAGAAAAAACACTTAATGACAAGTGGAGGAGACTCTGATGAAGATTATTTAGATGAGATACTAATGAAAAGTTCTCCGCCATATCAGGAAGGGCCAAGTAAAATTACCCCAAGAGCTCCACTTCTAGAGACACCCTTGGTGCCACAAGTAGTACATGATAGAACAATGGAAAGGGTACTCCAAGAAAAGGAAAGAGAGGCAATAAATAAAAATAGGGAAGAATTAATACAAAAGATAACTCAGCTAAACACACATTCTGAAGCGCTAACCATACCTGTGACTATAGGTCATGTTGTCCCGTTATACGGAGATAAATCAAACTGTCCTAAAACTCCTGTCATGACCACACCACTAATTGAACCTAGAAAAGGACAAATAACAGTCGATGACCATGCTAGTGATTGTGAATCTGTAATTTCATTAATGGATTTGCCGATAAGAGGGCAGATAAGTGACACACCTAGAAGAATCACACCAGGTTGTTCAAAAGAAGTGAGACTTGAGACATCTACGGGAACAAAGAGTGCCACACTAATAACCCCAGAAGAGTTAGACAGATGGACAAGAGATATAGAAAAGCCCGATCCACCTCCAAAAATACTAGATGTTTTTAAGCTAAGAATAGAACTGGAAGAGATGATAGCGGGAAATGTAGGGTTGGAAAGGCTGAATACTTTTAATGAGGAAGAATTGCTGCTCATTTGCAGAAGTATAACTCGAAATACAAAAATATTTCATGAGAAATTAATGAATTTGGCTTTAGAAATGGGAATTGAGGTGGGAAGATCTAAGGTTCTACAGAAACCCTATAGAGCAGAATTTTCTGATGAAGATCTGGAAAATATGAACATGTCGGGGAGAAAATTGCAAGTTAAAAGATTAAAGACAATATTACAAAAATGGGGAGACCTAGACAAATGGAAAGCAAGGTGGACAAAGAAAAAGGAAGAGGCACAGGCCACTCGAGTAACATCAGAGTATTTAATGAAAGAAACAGAAAAGGTAGAAGGGTTATACCCAATGAGAGAAGTTCCAGGGGGAGGATATGTACATGTCCTGTGGACTAGACAGGATATTTTGTCATTTACAAATGATTTCCCAAAATTGAGGGAGAAGCCTGTGGAATGGTATAGACAAGTTGAAAAGTTTGTGAAGGTTTGTTTGACATAGTGGTACCAGCTGATTTGTGGGCTGAATGCAAAATTATGGTTGATTGGGCGACTGAAGAGTACGCGAGAGACAAGAAAACGGGAGCCCCGTCTGAAGAAGTAATGAGAAAATATAACCAGGTCGTAACTTTCTTGAAAGGGAAAATACCCCCAAAAGCGACAGATTGGGTAAAGATAGACAGAACAACTCAGGAAAAAGATGAATCAGTCCATGCGTACTATGAGCGCCTTCTACAGGTGTTCAAACAGTATAGTGGGGTGGAACGCATTGAGAATAAGGATATGACTCATTTTGTGTATCGATTTGTTAATGGATTAAAGAAAGACATTTCTGAAATGATTAAGCAGCATAATTTGTGTTGGTAGCAAAGCCCATAGACAAAATTCTAAAATATGCAAAGTACTGTGGATTCGAAATTGACAGACGAAAGATTTTAGAAGAAAAGGTAATGTGGGCTCAAGTTAAATTGGCTGAACAGCAGGAAATTCAGTTAAATAACATGGCAGGGAAATCAGGAAAAGGGCAAGGAAATGGCAACATTAGTGGGGCAAAACCAAAAGGTCGATTAAGTAGAGAAGAGGCAAAGAAGAAATTCCCTTGTCATGGGTGCGTAAAATTGGGGCATTGGAAGAACGAGTGTAAGAATATACAAAATAATAATAACAGCCCAAATCCAAATTTAAATCCACAGATGCAGAATGAGATGATAATGAGTCAACCACAACAGGTTGTAAACCTGCAGAATCAATTGCCACCTGCCCCTATGCCAAAATTTGTGAGTCAAGCCAAGTACAGTACGGACACTGGATTTCAAGAAGGAAGTGGTAAGAAAAATTTCCTAAAATCACAATTTCTTTTGAAGGAACCCTATTTCAGGGACCAAGATCAATGACGGTGCCTAAGGAGGGGGGGATTGCGTACTTGGCGCCTCCTTACCAGTAGATCAGTCAGGCCCGTATATCGACGGGAAGGTAGAGGGAAATGACATTACTTTTTATTGGACACAGTCGCTACCCGTTCTACTGTGAGAACAGCAGACATTCCAAACCTACCCCTCTCGAGAGAAGCGATCTAAGTAGTGTGCGTTTCCAATAAACAAATTAGGACCCCAATTACAAAGCCAATGGAAGTATGCATTAGAAACTTCAAAGAGATGCACATGTTTGTAGTGTGCGACTCCAGTCCAGTGAATTTATTAGGAAGAGATTTGTTGTGCAAAATGAATTGCACCATATTCTGCACACCAGATGGTGTTGCCATTCAAACCCCAGATGAAGACGGAATATACAAAATCATGTTAGCTGAGCAAGGAGCAGAAGTAAATGAATTGTATTCAATAATAACACAAGACGACTTGCCAGATGAGGTAAAACCGACAGTAAATCCAGATGTGTGGGATTTTACTGGAAAGGAAGTAGGATTAATGACAGATGTAGACCCTGTAAAGATGACTGTAAAGGAAGGTGCAGTTTTCCCAAACACCCGACAATACAAAATGAGTTCTGAAGTTAAAGCAGGTGTTGCAGCAAAAATAAATCGAATGGTCGAACAAGGCATATTAAAAGAGATTTTAAGTAGTTCCTGTAATTTACCTATAATTGGCATTAAGAAACCAAATGGCAAGTATAGGGTAGTTTAAGATTTACGAAAGATTAATAAGATTGTTGTCCCCTGTTGTCCAGTGGTGGCAAACCCTGCAGTGATTCTGTACCAAATATCATGGAATGCGAGGTGGTTTACCGTGATTGATTTATGTCATGCTTTCTTCTCTATCCCAATGCATCCAGAGAGCCAGTTTTTATTTTATTTTAAATTTGATGATCGTGTTTATACTTGGAATCGTGTCCCTCAAGGGTACACAGAAAGTCCATCAATTTTCACTCAGATTTTGAAAAAATGTCTTGAGACTTTGGTAATTCCTAAATAATCTGTTCTCATACAGTACATAGACGATCTTTTAGTCGCTTCAAAAACAAAAAGTGACTGTGTGACAGATTCCATAGCCTTGCTGAACCATTTAGCCAAAGGTGGACATAAAGTGTCCCCTGAAAAGCTACAGTTTTGCAGAAAACAAGTGAAGTATCTGGGACAGCAGATAGAACGAGGAGAAAGGAGAGTGACATCAGAAAGAATAACAATAATAAACCAAATGAAGTTGCCGCAAACCCAGAAGAAAATAAGAATGTTCCTAGGGGTAGTTGGATATTACAGACAGTGGATTATGGGGTTCTCCATGTTGGCGAAACCCCTGATACAAATGACAAAGAAACGAGCAAAAGAACAGATAGAATGGGACGATGAGAGTACGAAATCTTTTTTTAAATTACGAGATTGTTTATGTGAAGCCCCTGCTTTAGGTATGCCCGACTATTCAAAAGATGTCGCTTTATTCTGTTGTGAGAGAGATAATTGTGCCCTCTCAGTTCTAACACAGATTCATGGCCTGATGAGACGCCCAGTGGCATACTTCTCTGCTACCTTAGATCCTGTAGCATCCGCTTTACCAGGATGTCTAAAAGCTGTGGCAGCCACATGTGTAAGTCTGGAGCAAAGTGAGACAATTGTAATGGGACACCCTGTGAAGGTGTATGTCCCCCATGCAGTTGTTATTCTTTTAACACGAACTCGTACCCAATGTCTCACCCCAAGCAGACTAACTAAATATGAAAGAATCATTTTAGGTGCAGAGAATGTGACCATTGTTCGATGTACTGTACTTAATCCAGCCACTCTATTACCAGATCCATATAATGAGGAAGTAAAGGATGACCCAGAACATGACTGTCTTGATGTAACAGAACTAACTACAAAACCACGTCCAGACATACAAGATGAGCCACTAAAAGATGCTGAGCATGAATTCTTTGTAGATGGTTCATGCATGCGCCATGAGGAGGGAGGATTAAATGCTGCTTATGCTGTGTGTACATTGGCTGAAATAGTCGAAGCATTCTATTTACCAGGAGTCAAGTCTGCACAAATAGCCAAATTGATTGCTTTAATTAAAGCCTGCAAAAAGGGGAAAAATTGGAGAGTAACCATTTACACTAACAGTCAGTATGGTTACGGGGTTGTGCATGACTTTGGCCAGCTTTGGATGCAGCGAGACTTTCTGACTTCTTCAGGGTCTCCCATTAAAAATGGAAATTTTGACAAAGAATTGCTAGAAGCAATACAATTACCAAAAGAAGTGGCAGTGGTCAAGTGTGCCGCACACCAGTCAGGAAATGACCGTGTAACTGCAGGCAATCGGTACGCTGACCAGGTCGCTCAACATTGTGCCAGATACCGTATGGCAGTGAACAGAAAAATCGAAAATTGTCAAAACAGCTGCCAACTTATGCTATTGTCAGAATTAGAAACTTGGAAAGAAGTGAAAGATTTACAAAATGAAGCAGAACCAAAAGAGAAAGAGGAGTGGGTGAATATTGGTTGTACACAAAGGACTGAAGATGGTGTGTGGGTCTATTTAGACAACAGACCTGTGTTACCAGACAGCATGCTTCCACCTATGGCTAGATTGTATCATGGAGACACTCACATAGGCTGAGATGCAATGATTAGACTTTCAGGCAGGATTGGTTTAACCCCAGGTTTAGAAATGCAACTGAAAGGCTTTGCCAAAGGTGTTTGACATGTCAGCAAATGAATCCAGGCAAGAGAACAGTAGTCTATATGGGAAAAATTGGGAGAGCTGAAGGGCCATTTATAAGACTTCAAATTGATTTCATTCAGTTACCTGCTCGTCGAGGATTCAAATATGTACTTGTTATTGTTTGTTTATTTTCAAAGTGGGTGGAGGCATACCCCACCAAAAGAAATGACAGAATAACAGTTGCTAGACTCCTACTGAGAGAACTCATTTCTAGGTTCGGTTTTACAGTAACTATTGAATCAGATAGAGGGTCTCACTTTAATAATGAAATAATTCGATTAATTTGTGAAGCATTTAAAATTTAACAGAAGCTGCACTGCGCATACTGACCAGAGGCATTTGGAGTGGTAGAACAATTGAATGGCACGATTAAGTCAAGGTTGGGAAAAGTGTGTGCATCGACTCCATTGGACTGGCCTCATGCCCTACCTCTTGTTCTGATGGGACTCAGAAGTATTCCATACAAAAATACTGGATTGAGTCCCCATGAAATCATCATGGGAAGAGCAATGAGGTAGGCATGCATACCAGGACACAAGTTGTTGAATATAACTGATGATTTGGTACAGGAGTATTGCAAAGAATTGGCTAACCAAGTGCGTTCTATCTCTCACCAGGTTGGAGAGGACGCAGACGTCAGGCAGCCGATTCAAGCGCATGATCTGAATCCTGGTGTCTGGGTTGTAGTGAAGAATCACACACAAGAAACTTGCCTAGCACCAAGGTGGGAGAAACCACATCAGGTTATATTAGTCACAACAACAGCTGTAAAATGTGCTGGCTTGCCTAATTGGATACATGCAAGTCACACTAAAAGAGTGAGTACCAGCACCTGACGGGGAGGAACCTCAACTGACTCAGGCGGTTGAGGGGGCGGAAGGTTGCACAGCTGAAGGATCTCAAGTAATAGGTCCTGAAGTAGCTGATGGAGAACAACCGAGCACCAGTCAGGATGATTGGATACCTGTAGTAGACATACCAGAGATAATTGTAAGAACCAGAAGTCAAACTAGACAATTTAGTCAAGAACAGAGTGAGGACCAGGTAGACAGAGAGGAAAGTGCTAAAGAAACAGAAAATAAATTAGATTATAAACCTAAGCAGGACCAGGTAGGGAAGGTACCAATTACCCAAACAGAAGAAACCATTTTTTTAGAACCTGAGACTGGGGAAGAACAGAGAGAATCTAAAGCAACTAAACAGATAAATGACGACGAAGATTCAATGGAAATTGAGCAAGAGCCAATAAGGGAAGTTACAGAAATTCAGACAGATACAGAAAAAGCGATTTTAAAATTTGAACCAGACCTAGGTCAGACAAGTGAAAGGAAAACATTCAGGAAGGAAGTAGTGAATTAGTGAGCCCTGTACAAGATCAGAAAAAGAGGGAATCAGAAGCCGAAAATAAACACATTGTGCCACAAATTAATTAAAAAAAAGAACCTCTGAAGAAGGTACAAGTGCAGTGCAAGCTAAAAGAATCGGAAAAGGTGATAATAGGCCAAGTATTATCAAGAGACTGAAATATCACCTCAGGACAGACCCTGAGGATCCAGAGCAGGTAGATGAAATATCCAGTTGGACTGGGCAAGCAGCTGTAGGTTCTAAACGAAGATGCCCCAGAGCGAAATTTGTAAATAACAAATTTAAAGGTCCTGAATGGACATATGTAATTCTCGAAGATTTTGAGAATTTAGAGATAATCGAAGAGGAAATTGAAAATTTTAATGCAGAGCAAATTGACGAAGAAGTGAGACCAGCTTGAACAAAAACTCCCCCTTTAACTCTGTTACGAAGTTTGAAACACTCGAATAAAGAAGAGAAATATTCTTCCCCTTACAGAGAATGGCTGACAATAGATCTGCTGGAAAACCGAATAGTTTTAAGAAATGTTGCAGAATGTGTATATGTAGTATATTTCTAATACTCATAATATGGTTGATATTAGCTGTGGCCATACCTTATTTAATGGTCAGAAGTGTTCAGAATAACACTAACACACATGAAAGGGTAGCTACTATCAAAGGAGATGGACTAGAATTAGAAGCACCAGATGAGATAGATTTACATCACACTGTGAATAAAAATGGCACTGATTTAAACGTTTTCACAAACCTGTTAGTACAATATGTAGAAACTATGGAAGTTAGTGACTGCTTTGTGTGTATGAAATTACCCGCCTCTGTAGCAGAGGGAGTGACTTACCATCATTTGCCCTTAACCTATGGTATATCCTGTAGTGTTTTAGCAAGTTTATTTTATAAAACTGGAAAAATGCAATATTATTATTCTAACATAGATGTGATTTTTTCTGAGGTTCCTATGCGAAAAAGCATGAACCCTGTTCTTAGTACCAGAGACTCAGAATTCATGGCCGAATATTTCCTAACCATGAAAGCAATAGACATAGCTGAAGCACATAATAACAATTTAACCTGTAAATTACATGGAGAAGAGAAAATATTTTTGAATTTAGTAGAGCAAAGGAGACAGGATTTCCAACGAAGAGCCTCTGAACCTAAACCTCAGATACCAAAATGGGCTAAGGAAGAAGAGCATTTCACAAGTGGAAAAACCCATGCTGATATGTCTCTAGATTTTGAAAAGAAAGGGAAAATCTGTCTTCATAGATTAAAAACAGAATATAACAATGTATTTATTAGTTCCAGTGAATGTGATCACATTTTTTTAGTAATTGGGGGATGGGGATTAAAAGGAGGAACTGATCCGGTATTTCCTGGAATTTATTATGTGTGTGGCAATAAAGCCTACTTTAGGCTGCCAGACCATTGGTACGGGAGTTGCTATTTCGGAATAGTATTCCCTAAGGTTTTAATGTAAAAAGACTCACTGGAAACAATGAAGACGCAAATGGACTAACACGTATAAAAAGAGCTCGTTTTTCAGAAATAGTAGGTGACATTTTTGGTGCATTGATACCTTCAGTGGGAGTTCTTCTGAATTCACGGAAAATTTGTCACTTGTCTACAGTAGTTGATTGGTTATCTACTGACACTGCTGGAGGATTTCTGCTCATCAACACTAAATTAGTTGTGGTCAGATCTATGGTTATGCAAAATCCACTTGCCCTTGACATATTATTGGCAAAAGAGGGAGGAGTCTGTAAATTATTGAAAACGCAACATTGTTGCACATATATTCGAGATAAATGTGTTGAAATTGGAAAATATATTAAGAATATTACGAAATTGGAGGAAGAAATTAAACCACTGGAAGTTGAAAGTGCATGGAGTAAACTTGCAAATAGCTACACAAACATAGGTAGTTGGTTTTCTAATTTAGGAATAGGTATTCTAGATCACATAATCCTACCCATACTGGGAATAAGTCTATTAGTCTTAACAATAATGTGTTGGCACAAGTGCTGTAAAGGAAGAAAGAAATATGAAGTGAATGAAAGGGGTAAGAAAAGAAAACTTGAAGAAATACAGCTAGAAGAATTAAAAGGAGATTTTTATAAAAGAATGAAAGGGTTCACATGTAAGAAGGAAAGGAAAGCAAATGAAAAGGTTGAAGAAGAAATTGAAATGTGCTAAAGTTGGTATCTGTTTTTGATAGAACATTTTTAATGGCAATAAATGCCAATAGAGAGGGGATTGATGGAGCAAGGATTCGGAAATGAAACTTGCTTGTATGCAATCCTCTCAAATAAATATGTAACCCCGTAACCAACATGTTTTGTAAATACTAACCTTGCATTATACACGACATACAGTATCCTAGGGAAGCTTTCCTATGTGCTTAAAATGGCCGACAAAACGCGGGATTTCTATTGCGCATGCATCTACTGCATCTACGTAGTATGACACTGTCGCTTTTGGAGGGAAACTTTTGCAGCTGCGCAGTGATATTAAAAAACTCAAACACTAAAGCACCACTGCTGATAAACTAAAACTCAGAAGCTTATTAAATACTAATGCAAAAGAATTAAAGTAAGTAAATGGGGATAGAGTAGAGATAAGTGGTATACAGTGAAATCATTTATTTCTGTCTTCTAATGTATCTTTTTCTGACTTTGTATTAGTTCTTATTTGGGCCTCGGAGGGTGACTGGAATCTCTACCTGCATGAAATGTGCGCACGCGCATAAAGACTGACCGGAAACAAAGATGGCTCCTGTGTCACATCTTGAGTAAAGAAGCCTGAGAACATCACACTGTTGACCCCAACGAATGAAACAACATTGAAAAATGTTTAACTTACTGAGAAATGTGAATTTTGGGCGGAATAAAGCTATGAGAAAGGAAATAAAGGAGCGGGAACATAGAACAATCGTTCATAGATGAAATCCGTACTTTAGGTGGTGTGATGAACTCCCCTCCTCATCCTAACCAATTAGAATAGGGGGAAAACATAAAATGCAACATTTGGGGGTGGTACACGAACCCTGAGAATAGTGTAATTGAGGTAAGCTAGCTAGTTTTTTGTCCGACTTGTCTGACTTGTCAGAACTGTAATTTTGACTCATCACTGACCCAACGCTTATGCTGCTCCAGATTCTGTCTGAGACGCTGCCTCAGACTTTGCTGCTGCCAGAAACCCTGTCCGAGAGTTCGAGATACAGATCGAAGTATATTCTTCTATAGGGGTCGCAGAACTGCGATACTCGAGGAGAATAGTGCCAGAGAGGGGTGCGACGCCGACGTTGCACAATAGAGGAGGTTACCCTTCCAGATCTGAATCTGCCTGATCGTCTACTTGTAGCCTGTCCTGGAGATTCTATCTGGCCCCTATCTATGGAGTTGGGTTCATCTCAGACCGATAGGTAAATATAATTAGGAAACCTGTCTTTTATGTCTCTCTTTCCTTCCTCCCCCCCTTCTTCCTTTCCAGGTACTGTCTTCATTGATCATTTTGAAATACTGCTATGATTGATTTTATTTTGCCTCTTGAATTGAAGGTGGTTACTGTAATTGATTCTTGACTCACAAATTAATTTAGATAAAAGTTTTCAAAACTTCCTGAGTCTGTGGTTATTCAAAGAAAGAAGGTAAATGTCATTCTACCTTAAAGTAGCTTAGCAACCTGATTTGTTGAGGAAATTAAATTAATTAAATGTAATTGATAAGACTAGGTAAAGGTGAATAACAAAATTACAGGTATTATTACACAAAACTGATGTCAGCGGGGTTTCACAAGTTTACTGTGTGAATGAGGTTTGGGCCCAGGTGAGTATTAGGTGTATGTGTGACCGGAGCTAGTGACCCACTCTCCATCAATAGTCACTCACCTTGGGTGGTTCCTTGGGTTCCCAGCACTTCTACGTCTTCTCAACATTGACTTGACCCGAGTTGTGGTTCTTATACCACTTTCTTAGTATATAGTTTGGTCCCCTTCTGGGGCCCAACGTGTATTCTGTGCTATTTACTGTATTTCTATGCAAATTATTGTATGCATTGTGTTTATCTCCAAGTAGAGGATATCTAAACTTGTTAGAGAGTCTTATATAATAAATACATATTTTTATAAATACCTTTTGTGGTTCTTTTTCACTTAATCCATACTATAAGATTGCATTCTGGTAAAACAAGCTGCTTTACACTCCTTCTGGACTAACTTGAAGGCTGCTCTCCACGGCTACCACTTAGAGAGCTTTCTAAGGTTGTCCAAGACCGCTTAAATCACAATAAGGGTTGTCTTGACTGGTGCAAGGTGCCCAATTATCCTCGGTCCTGAAGAGACCCTGTACCAAGAGAGGGTCGAAACGTCATCGAATATTGAGAAAAGGATAGTCCCAGAATACTAGAAACATGTTCTAGAACGAATGATTGAATATGATTTCCAGAGGACATCCTTTTTACTCCAATAACCAACCCCCTGTTTTTAATATTGTCACTGTAGCTATCCTCACTGTTTTGGTTATGGTCACTCCACTGGGGTCACATAAGTCACGTTTTAACATGAATTTGTAAATAGTGTCAAATACACAGTAAAAGTCAAATTTGTATTTTTCTTTTTTGTAATTGCAAATAAATATGCTCACTTCGGCTGAAGTGGTTGTAGTAAAGAAACTGGTTTGTGTGGTGCTGTTGTCCCCTGAGTTATTTGTGTTACCTGTACCCAAGGTAATAATGTTACTGATTGATTACAAATGCAATATATAGTGATTCTATTGTATGTTGATTTAGTTTAAATCGTGCAAGACATTTATTTCTTGCAAAAAGTATAAAATTCTCTTTGTCTCGAATGAGTTCCTTGTGAACAATTGTATTTTGACTGTTCAGCTATACCCAGTTTGCAAGGACATATGGGTTGCTTTTGTTTTTTGGAGAATTGCACTTACATTAGTGGACATCATATACCATGCCAGCTTCTCACAATAAGGCACAGCTCTTTCATATTCATCAGCCAAGCTGACTGTGGACCAATCAGTGCTGACCACCCTAGCCAGGCCTGAAAAAGCCTAAACTGACCGGTGACCAAGCTCAGTTCTTCAGTGGGTGGGAAACCTTCACAAGCCTGCTTACTGGAACTAGAGTGCCACATGCCTGCAAAACATCCTCACGTGACCTTTTCTCCACGTACATAAAGCAGCACTAAGCATCAACAACAAACTTTCGAGACATGGGGCAAACTGAGTGCAGAGCTGATGCAGTCTGCCCTCTCCAACCTTCACTTAAGCAGGAGAAGGAGCAGGAAGTGGCTACTCAAGTCTGGGGCGAATGGAGGATAGCGTTTTTGGGTACTGTATCTGCAGGTACTCTTGTTGGCTTATCGAGGGAACGGAGTACTCAAGTTGTGTTTATGAGTTGCCCGGTTTGCCCCATAATCCCTAGAAAATTCAATGTTTACCTATATTTTATCGCTGTATTGCTTTATCCACAAGCAATCTGAATCACCTTATAGCTCCAAGAAGCATGTTGGCTTGTTATTTCACACCTGTTTCATACAGTGAACCTTCAGACATTAGCCTTGTGCTAAGTACATTGTGACCCATTATGGAAAATTAAATTCATCTAAATATCTTGTGTAACTATAAAGAACTTTGACCCTGCACCCACAAATAGTTTTACATTCTTAACTCCACTCTACTATGACAACTGTTAACATTTGCAATCCAATACAAACCTACAGTGTCACAACAGCTGATTAGCAACACTCTCTACAAAGAAGTGTAATACTCTAACTTATAAATATAATAAAATATAATAAAAAGTTCAAAGCTAAAAGAACATTACAAAAATGTTCCACATATATGTGGTATATACCTACAAAATTATCACAAAAATATAAAATTCAACCTTTTCAAACATTCCCTATTTAAAAGCCCAAAATCACACACTGCTCTTGTTCACAATTACTTTCCTATTTTTTTTAAAAAAACTACCTGCCATAAAAATGATAGGTTACATCTATATTTATGTTACAATCTGAGTATTCTCTGGGTGAGAATTCAGGTCAAGTGATTTTGTTGGTAGTGTAAGAGAAAGGCCAGGTAATGGATAACTTTTAAAATTCCATGTCTTCGTGTTAGTGTTGCAATAAATGATGAACTTCTTAGTCAACCTCAACACGAGGACCCAAAGTTATTTATTTTTTACATAAGTGAAATCTTGGTTTTTCCCCAATTTTCACATAACTTGTAATTTATTAATTTTTTCCACTCTACCTGGGACACATTTCCGGTCATTTTCGCCCATAGGAGACTGGTTCAAGCAGAAAATGTCCTATTGAAACTGCTAAAGTGATTTGCGACTCGGCCGCCTCAAAGCACTATGTGTGGAACCAGTCTCTTGTGGGTATCTCGAATGAATTTTTTGCCTGAATCTTGTACCATACGAACAATGTTCTCGATAGGGGAAATGAATTATGCATAAGTCTCCTGTTTGTGAAAATTATATTTATTTCTCAGGAAGAGTAATTCTCTATTCGGCCCACCCAAAATCTAAGCTCCAGTTTAACTTCAGTTTTTCGAGAAATACTAGGGTGCACATCTACCCCCCCCCCCCCTCACACACACACAGAAATGTACAAATCCGATTGGTAGAATAACTTTTTTAGAGTGCCCCCCTTCATCGGTTTTTTGCTGTTGTTTTTTTTTTTTGCATATTTATATAGCGCGAACTCGACCCGAAGGTATTGGAGGCTTTACATGAGCACCGTATTTACATTACACATTCAGGCACGGTGTCATCAGTTTCGCCCATCTGCACTCGAGCCTAGTTCTACCATTGGTGCAGCAGGTGTAGTGGCACCGCTGTACTTCACAACTCAAACAGCGAGCGGCCTGGGTTGTGTTTTCATTCCTTGCGGTAGGGCCCAAGACACACTGGCTGCGCCGCTGCTCAAGCCCCCTGTCTGTTCGGGGGTCTGCCCCACCGCTGCTGCGCTGGCTGACCCCACTGGTGAACTGACTAGACAGACGGACACACCTCCAGGACTTGGGCGAGCAGGCTGTCAGACGCCGAGACAAAGAAAATGATGAATCCCCCACCTCTTGCCATATTTCTAGAAGCCAGGAAGGCCGCCATCTTAGGGCGCGGCGGAGGGGGCCTGCCCGCAGCCGAGCAAACTCCCAGCTCGTGTGACCTGGAAAACAAGGTCCTCTCGGGAGGAAAGCCGCTCAGGAGGGGGCAAGAAGTGACAGCAACAACTGGGACAGGGGGCCTCTGGGGGTGTCACGGCTGGGTCAGGCGCAGCAAAGAATGGAAGTGGGTCTTAAATTTACTGCCCCTGTGACACCAACGAGTTCCTATTTGGCACAAGTCCCAGAGGGGAAGCCGAAGCCGGGCTCCCAATGGCGGGCTCCAGTTGCGAGCGGCCCCCACAGTCCGCCCCCACCCCCTACAGAAAGCCTGTATTCGTACAAAGTGGCCTGCTTTGTGTGCGACCTAAAGGCATCGCTATGTAGTTGGGCGTTATAATTCCCACATGCCTCTATCCAAGGCAGCTGGTGGGGCAGCGTCGCGCTCTTTACTAGTAAAAAATAGGGTCATTTAAGGCGGCATTAGGCCGCACCGGAAATTATAGTTGACCAGTTACAAATGGGTTGTATATACATATGGATATCTCTAAGAAGGAAGTTCTAGTTGTGATGTTTGCCTGATATATATATATATATATATATATATATATATATATACTGCTGCTAACGCCTCATCAGGGGTAGTAAGCGCTATATAAATGCAATTACAATTACATGTGTTTTTTATTGCTACTGTTTTTTAGAATTTTCAAGTGAGAATTTAAACTGATATGATATTACTTTTCACACCGATACATAACATTTCCTCACCTGCCATCTAATCAAAACGTTGTCCTTGTTTACTCCTTCTTTGTCTTTCCAGGGTAAGCTGCTTGTATTACTATTTTATGGTCACCTTCTCGTCGTTTGCACATTTACTTAGGGACTTTTCCCTTACCCTTTAAACAATTAACAAATTCATATATTACATTTTTTTATTATGTTACTTTAAAAAATGTATGTATCCATTGATTGTTATTCTCTTTACTCATAATCCCTTACTTTCAACGTTACACATAATCTCTTGATATTAAAGTCTTAATTTACAATTACACTCTTAACCTATTACCTTGTAGTGCTTTACCATTATTCCTTACCCGGTTCCTACTTACCCTTACCCTGTTAGTTCCACCCTCTTGCCTTAACATCTTTACTCTCTTACCACCTTACATTTATCCCCCTCTTAGCCTTAACCACTTATCCTTAACTGCTTGCCTTCTACTTTTAACCCATTACCCTTGCCCTTTTACCCCTATCACAACCCTGTCCATAAAATATCCTATATATAATATAACTTATGCATTTTTGTTTATATTGTTTACAAGAAAAACAGTTAGATGCTCTACCATAAACTGTAGTCCAGAAGGTAACGCCCACGAAAAAATGATATGCTAATGAAATGGATGCAAACAAATGGTATGTTCCCTTTTCACAATTCAATATTCTCAGATCTTGTCCCAGGAATGTTCATGAGTCAATCAAACAAATACGTGACCAGATATGTTTCAAACGGGATGAAGAAATAGTTGGTTGTCTTTTGCTATAAACTAAAAAAAGGGGCCCCAGATGTCACCAAATTGCTCAAGATTTCCTGTGTTGAGGGACAAAGTTTGGAATGTTAAATAATAGTGTGCTGCCATATTGAAGGTGCCTGGCCGGCAGTGGCTGCAGTCCAGAGAGTGCCTTAGACTTTTCAACAGTATTCATGATCGTCACATTCATTGGTTCAATAATCCCGATGGCCTATTCTACGGCACAATATTTCTGAATCCATATTCTCTTTTCCTGTAACTCTGAAACCATATTTTCTGACACAGTAATTATAATGCCATGTTTTCTAGCTAAGCAGACCTGATGGAATCTTCTCCACTTTTTTTTATATTATCCTCTGTATTTCTGATGGTGTATATACTCTGCTGCATGATTCTGATGCCACATTCTCTGGCACAGCAATTCAAATTCTATTTTCTCTGGCTCAATAATTCCTTCGCGGTCTTTAGCTCAGTAATTCTGATGATATGACCTCTTCTCAGATAATTATGAAGGAATATTATATAGTGCCCTATTCGTTGACTAAGTCGATTTTATTTTCTGAATCAATGGAACTTCTAGTGTATCCTCCTTTGAAGTTATGATGGTGTATCCCCCGGTCATATCTGACATCATATTTTCTGGCCCAACCATTCTGACTGCATGTTCTTTAGTTCAATGAATCTGATGTCCTATACTGAGGCTCAATTATTCTGGCGAAATTTTCTGTTACAATATAATTCTGAAGGTGGTTTGTCTGGCACAGTAAATCAAATGTTGTATTCTCTAGCTAAGTATTTCTGATGGCATATTGTCTAGACCATTGATTCTTGTGGTATACTCTCACTCCTGTAATTCTGATGGTGCAGTCTCCAGCTCTATAATTCTGATGGCATTTTGTCTAGACCATTGATTCCTGTGGAATATTCCCGTTCTTGTAATTTTGATGGTGCAGTCTCAAGGTCTATAATTCTGATGGCATATTGTCTAGACCATTGATGATTCTTGTGGTATATTCTCACTCCTGTAATTCTGATGGTGCAGTCTCCAGCTTTATAATTCTGTTGGCATTTTGTCTAGACCATTGATTCTTGTGGTATATTCCCGTTCTTGTAATTTTGATGGTGCAGTCTCAAGGTTTATAATTCTGATGGCATATTGTCTAGACCATTGATGATTCTTGTGGTATATTCTCACTCCTGTAATTCTGATGGTGCAGTCTCCAGGTTTATAATTCTGATGGCATATTGTCTAGACCATTGATTCTTGTGGTATCTAACAAAATGCAAAGGTGCACCACTTAACAATATTGAAAGAAATAACTAGTCTGTATCCATAAAGTATTTCTTTAGTTTCTTCTTTTATTCACAAAATTCTTGTTTAAAAGAGCACAGCTGACGCGTTTCGTCCGGTAAGGGACTTCTTCAGGGCTGTAAATTTAACAGACATATATACAAACATAAATATATATATATATATATATATAACATATAAACACTACATTACATAATCATAATACAAACACAAATAACCATTAAGACAGGACTGCTATGTACATAACTCATATTACAATGACCAAACCACGTGTTCACTAAACCAACAATACATAACAATATAACTACCATAAAGTAAATACCATCCACCTTGCTATACAATTATTTATAAGACTCCAAAGTATATCTCATTCCAAATGTGGAATATTTATACATATCCAAAACAGAAAGGAGATAGAAAATGAAAATAAAACCAGAAAAGAAGCATTTAACGCTGAGATGATTTGAGACAAAGAGTGAGCAAAGTAGTGTTATGGTTCATTTACCCCTAAGAACAGACTGTGAGGCGAAAATGTCACGAAAATAACATGGCAAAAATATCAGACACAGGTACACCTTGCATAAATCCAGTTAGGTAATCCAATACCAAACCAGTCTAGACTGGATAACTACCAATTGGCACATGTAGAGCAATCTAAGTATAACAAACAAATGTAATATTATTTTATATGAGATACCCACCATGAAAGCAGGCAAAATGGGCACTCTCTGCAGACGTTTAGCGGCGGAGTGACCACGGTGGGTAGATAAAAGTAACACAAAGTTGTTTCAGCGAAAGCTGTATCAAGAGAGAGAGAGAAAAAAGGCTAGATCCTCATGTTCTGACAAGTGCCACCGTATAAAGCTATCCCATTTCCATCTAGAAATGACTTACTCAACATCACGAAGGAAGTGCTTCTCTGTTGTCGTTGTAGAACAAAGAGGTATGATAGCACTCTGTTAAACCATTGCTATGGCCACACCACAATAAGGTGTGCCAGGGATAACGGGAAGATTCACCCGATCAGCCTGTAAAAATATTAAAATTTTACAATTAAGAAACATCAAAGTGATGTAAGAGGTGATTGCCCCCGCTTATCATACATTTTCCTCATATGAAGGCGCAAAAAAATAGCGCAAAAAATAGCACAAAAACCTGTTTTGTGCAGCGTGGAATGATGGTTAAGAGCCTGGTAAAGCCGTCATATGACTGAGCAACTAGTGTAGGCGGCCTATCGTGAATAACGGAAAACAATCACATTATTGTCCACTAGTCCCAATGAATCCATGTACCTAGTGCAAGCTCAGTGGCCAAAAAATAATATTAACAGCTGGAATTCAGGATCTAATAGTCCTAATCGAGCGCACCCCATTGATTCTTGTGGTATATTCTCACTCCTGTAATTCTGATGCTGCAGTCTCCAGTTTTATAATTCTGATGGCATTTTGTCTATACCATTGATTCTTATGGTATATTCCTGCTCCTGTAATTCTGATGGTGCAGTCTCCAGCTTTATAACTCTGATGGCATATTGTCTAGACCATTGATTCTTATGGTATATTTCCGCTCCTGTAATTCTGATGCTGCAGTCTCCAGCTTTATTATTCTGATGGAATATTGTCTAGACCATTGATTCTTGTGGTATATTCTCACGCCTGTAATTCTGATGCTGCAGTCTCCAGCTTTACAACTTTGATGGCATATTGCCTAGACCATTGATTCTTATGGTATATTTCCGCTCCTGTAATTCTGATGCTGCAGTCTCCAGCTTTATAATTCTGATGGCATATTGTCTAGACCATTGATTCTTGTGGTATATTCTCACTCCTGTAATTCTGATGGTGCAGGCAGTCTCCAGCATTATAATTCTGATGGCATATTGCCTAGACCATTGATTCTTATGGTATATTTCTGCTCCTGTAATTCTGATGCTGCAGTCTCCAGCTTTATAATTCTGATGGCATATTGTCTAGACCATTGATTTTTGTGGTATATTCTCACTCCTGTAATTCTGATGGTGCAGTCTCCAGCTTTATAATTCTGATGGCATATTGCCCAGACCATTGATTCTTATGGTATATTCTCACTCCTGTAATTCTGATGGTGCAGTCTCCAGCTTTACAAATTTGATGGCATATTGTCTAGACCATTGATTCCTATGGTATATTATCCTGCAATTCTGATGGTGGGGTCTCCAGGTTTATAAGGCTGATGGCGTATCTCTGGCACTGCAAATGAGATGACGTGTCCTCCGGCACAACAATGTCATATCCTTTGGCAAAGTAGTTCTTATGATGTGTTCTCCTGCTTGATAATTCTGAAGACCTACTCTCTAGCAGAATAATCCTTTTTCTAGATTCCTTAGCTCAGCCATCTTGATAGTGTACTTCCTGGCCCAATAATTCTTATGTCATATAGTCTATTTCAGTAATGCCGATGGCATATTTTATGTCTCAGTAATTTCAATGGCACATTATCTGGTCTATTAATTTGCCCAATCATTTTGAGTGCTTACTCTCCAGCACAATAATTAAAACTGGATAAGCTACATCACTGCAAACTGATGGCTCGTGGCATTTCCTTAGCTATCGCGCTTATAACGGGCATGTAAATTGGCATAGCTCCTGTGAACTTCTCTGCTGGCACAGAAACGTTGATGACTGTATTCTACCAACACATAGCAGCAATCTGCAGTCATGTGCCTTGTTAAGAGAAATTATGAGCCAGGATTCTCATTGGACAAGGGCCAGACGCTACACACCGATTCCCATATTTTTAGACCTGGCGGTAAATGTCCCAGTTCCTCTACATGGAGCTCTTTGAGTCTTCAGTTCGAGCACTTCAAGGCGCATGGGATCAGGGCCGGACTGGGAACCGAAACCAGCTCTAGCAAACTGTCGGCAGACCCCCCTGGGGAGGAGGGGTGTGTGGCAGGGCCAGACTGGCCGTAGCGGGCACCGGGCAATCCCCCGGTGGGCCGCACGGGTGGGGCTGGTTTTGGGCCCCTGGGGGCCGTTTTTGTTACAGGGACGGTTTTGCAGCATGCCCTGTAACAAAATCGGCCGAAACCCGGTCCTGGCAAAGAGCTCGTCAGCACCCCCAACCCCCTGAGGGGCCTGCGGAGTACTTTGCCAGGGCCGGTTGTGGTTCCCAGTCCGGCCCTGGTGTGTGGCCGAGCTGTTTGCTAGGGCCGGTTTCGGCCGATTTTGTTACAGGGGGGCGATATTGCTGGCCCCCGGTAACAAAAACGGCTCCCCAGGGGCCCAAAACCAGCCCCCACCCTGGCAGCCCATCGAGAAACTGTAAAACTTAGACAAAGGGAGAAAGCAGGGGTGAAAACGGGAAGCTGCGCGAGTGAGATAAAGAGACTGCAAGTGATGGGTGGTGGCAGGGCTTTAAGTGGGCCGGGTCCGGCCGGTGCTGTAAAGCAGGTGCTGAGGCGGGTCCCTATCGGGCTCTCCATTTTTGCCCTCATCCTCATGGTGAAAAAATATTCTTAATTCTGCAGAAGTGCCACCCTTCACTGCCTGTGATGTAACTCAAAAGAGACTCGTTATAGTTCTTGCACAGTCTCGTCATTTCAGAACTGAAGCGTTTTCAATATTAAGTAACACGAAGCCGTCGTTGCTGCTTATTTATCTTATGCAACTAACAACCATTGGCAAAGCCAACAGTTCTTCTGGCTTGGAGCTGTAAAGTTACTTGTTTTATTATATACCTGAATGCAATGACAGAAGCAGCAAAATGCAGTCCGGGGGCACACTATGCTAAGCACAGATTTTAAGTTCACGTGTTCTCAAGCCACGCCCATAATTACATCGGCCACGCCCCTTTGAGGGGGACTTAAAGCCCCGGGTGGTGGAACAGAGAAGCCCAGGCGCAATCAAGCCCAGGCAACTAACTTAAGCTCTGGCCAAGGAGTTGGTTAATTGTGCCACCTGCAGCGCTATGACGCGCTAACACTGGCAGCAAGCACTACATACATTACAAACGCACTGGGCCTCCGGCCTTCACGGCATCAAAACATCCGAACAATGGGGATGTTTAATCAGGTCTCGGTGGGGAAAAGGATGGGTGGAAAAAATACTAAAAAGAAAATCAGCCCTTCAGAGGGAGGCCGGGTTTGTAAAAGCCGTGACCACCATCTGACCCCTTCACGGAATCTTCCGCGCCAATGAAGGCCCGAACAGCTGGGGGTCACCCAGGTCAAGCTTCCCTCCAAAATAATTTCTCCTGTCAGAAAAGTTTCAAAGCGGCGGGCAGGGAGAGCCTGCGCTGGGCCTGGCCCTGGTGAATGGCGGCAGTGTGCGCGAGCCGCGCGGGTCACCTGGGGTTAATATCGCATTGCCATATGTGCTGCGAAGTCCTTAAACAACTGGGGTGAGGGGCATGTTTCCACTCACCGTCTGGGGGAGAGGTCGTGTCATCTTCTTGATACAGGCCTCTGATTAGAGCCTCAGATGTCCTCAATGGGGGAGTGTGGGGGGGGGGGGGGGACAGGAACACTGCCTGCGCCCCAAAAGTCTGACAGGCCAAATAGAAGCGTAACGCTTTCAAGAAAGACCCGAGGGGTCAGAGTAGCTTTAGCAGAGTCAGTCACTTGTCGGTCAAACCTGCTTGTAAAACGTGACTGACTCCGCCCCAGCCCTACCCGCCTTGCAAAGTCACCAGAGAGCTGTGAGAATGACAGATCACCCTCGAAGTCAGCCAGGCACTGATTTCAACCCTTTCACTGTCGAAAGCACCGTGTCCCTCAAAGAATGGATTTTCTGCAAACGTGTCTGCACTGGGACACAGGTGGTCGTTTTCACTTTAAAAATCTGGCCTCTACCATGTGAATTGAATCAGTAATATGACCTATATCCAAACTTCCACCCTTTTAATTTTCAAAAGGTAAAAAAAAATAACTTATTTCTCCATCCAGTATTTTGCACCTAGCTTTCTTTATGGGATAGCTTGGTCATTTTTGTAACCCCACCTTACTCTATCTGAGGACAGATGGTTAATTTAGAGGCATGCACTTGTCATTTTATCAGCTTCGGAAATATTATTGGGAGTGGGGTAGACGAGATGATCTCAAGCAAGCTACTGATAGTCACTCATAGTCACTGATAACCACTGTTAACCAGTAATAGCCGCTGCTTGCCACTCATAGTCACTGATAACCACTGTTAACCAGTAATAGCCACTGATTGCCACTCATAGTCACTGATAACCACTGTTAACCAGTAATAGCCACGGATTGCCACTCATAGTCACTGATAACCGCTGTTAACCAGTAATAGCCACTGATTGCCACTCATAGTCACTGATAACCACTGTTAACCAGTAATAGCCGCTGCTTGCCACTCATAGTCACTGATAACCGCTGTTAACCAGTAATAGCCACTGATTGCCACTCATAGTCACTGATAACCGCTGTTAACCAGTAATAGCCACGGATTGCCACTCATAGTCACTGATAACCGCTGTTAACCAGTAATAGCCACTGATTGCCACTCATAGTCACTGATAACCACTGTTAACCAGTAATAGCCACTGATTGCCACTCATAGTCACTGATAACCACTGTTAACCAGTATTAGCCACTGATTGCCACTCATAGTCACTGATAACCACTGTTAACCAGTAATAGCCACTGATTGCCACTCATAGTCACTGATAACCACTGTTAACCAGTAATAGCCACTGATTGCCACTCATAGTCACTGATAACCACTGTTAACCAGTGATAGCCACTGATAACCACTGATTGCCACTGATAGCCAGTAATAGCCACTGATTGCCTGCTGATAGACCACACTGTGCCGCGAAGTCCTGCGACCAGTCGGCTGCTTCCCAGGATGACCCCAAATAATAGACGTGCCTGGTATTGCCGGAGCCCATAAGGAATGGAGCTCAAGTAATTTGAATAAATCTTGTTTTGCTGAGAGGTTTTGGTGCTTGATGGTAAACGTAACTTTTTTTCTGTATCCCTGAAAATTGAACATTGACCAATTTTGTTCGGAAACTGCAAAAATACATTCAACCCAGGTTTAATTAAAAAAGGAGGGTCATGTTTTCTGTAACTGGCACATGAGGGGGTGGTAGATCAGTACATTACACATACCAAGTTTATCTGGGCATTTCCACTCTGCAAACATGCCTCCTCAGGGCCAAAACTTCTACACAATTTCAGGCTGGACAACCCAGTGCAGTAGCCAGCTTACTAAACTATGATCATAAGAAATAGCATAAGGGAAACTGCAGGAGGCTCAAAGCCACCAGCTTCCTGTAAACATGAACTGCATGTCTGTCTCTCACACTTCTTCACCCATCACACTGCTAAGCGCTGAGTCCCAGAACACCTTAAACGCATCTCGGCGGTCCTCACTAATAACATGGAAACACTTCTCACTCTGGATCAAAGCAAAGACAACACCCTTACATCTACACACTCTACAAGGCATAGCATGCTGCCCAGGTATGCGAGTGCCTCACACAGAGGTAGTAAGCGCTATATAAATGCTGCAATACAATGCAATCTGTGATGTCCATGTCCTCTGGTAGGGGGCAGGGTGGCACATGAAAGCAAGCTGGTCAAGAAAATTGGTAAATGAGTCATGGAGGAATATGGACACCACGGTGTTCCTTAGCGCTTGGAGTTAGTAGAAAGTGGGGCACTTTGGGTGCAGGTGGGCCTGTGCAGGGAGTTCATGATAATGGCTGCATTATAACTATGGTGCTCCTGTAGCGATGTCAGAGAAGAGGCATGGGGGCATCACTGTACTTTTCAGATGCACATGGTTTATGGAACTTGAGGATCAAGAATTGTCTGTTAGTAAGGCCTAAAAATTTAGAGGCTGGGATCATGTAAGATCCTTCTTTCAACTTCGAGTCAGCAGCTTCTAATCTAAGATCTTTCTAAACAGCCATCAAAGTGCAGCAGAAATGACAGGGATTCTGACTCCGTGGTATTGGGGAAGAGCTCGAAGAGGTAATCTTCTTAGAATACCTTTAGTTAATAGGGAGATTTCCCCATTAGTAGCAAAAACATAAAAACAAACACAGTTTTTTTCCGTTCCTTTATTCACTGAGTGGGAGAACATGTGGGAGAAAAAAATAAAAATAAGTCCTCATTATTCAGAACAGTTCAGGTGGATGTGCCAGGCACACAATTACATTCAGTCAGGCCGGGTCATCAAAGTTTAACCTATGGTGGGCTTTGGGATACCTAGAACTCTAAGAGTCTCAACCTGGAAGGTCAATGGCCTCAGGGTTACTCCCAGAAGGAAGAGAATCTTGGGGTATCTTAGGCTCTCAGATCCCGAGGCTATCTTTATACAAGAATCTAATTTACAGAGAAATGGGAAGAGATACTAAAGGGGCAGAAGTGGTTAGACCATTGTGTGTGCACTACTCAGTCATGCTCCGTAATGGGGGTGGCGCTCCTTTTAAAGAAATCTATTCAAGCCACTTTGGGGGACTGTGTTGTTGATTCGGCAGGAAGATGGGCAATAGCTAAGGCAAACTTTTTTGGCTCTTGAATCGCATTCGTAGGGTATTATTGGCCAAATTTAGACAACCCCGCTCCCCTTCGTAGCTTCTTTTTTTCACCTTGTAGACCTTAACCTTCCTATCATATTAGGAGGGGATTTCAATGTAATAATTGATCCTGCTCAGGATAAATCTTCCGTGAGGGCAACCGCAATTGCACCCAACTTGAGAAGTGTGCTGAAACAGCTGATGGGCGATATTGGTCTTATTGATATCTGGAGGCTTAAGGGTAGCAAAGGGGAAAGTGCTGGGGGGAGGTTCACATTTTACAATAAGAAATATGGCCATCTATCTAGGTTAGACTTTTTCCTGGTAGATTATTTTATTAGCCAAAACACTACCCATGTTACTCATATACCGGAGCATTTATCAGATCACTCGCACTTAGCCTAGAGTTCATACTAGAGAATAGGCATTCTCTCTAGAGATGGACACTTGACGGTTCACTACTCTTAGATCCACAGATACTTGAGAAGCTGAAAGTTGCCACAAACAATTTCTTTCTTTTAAACAAAGCGTCTGCTCCCTTGCCTATTGTTTGGGACACTTACAAGGCCTTCTTAAGAGGCATTTTAACTAGTTTAACTGTTGCCCAGAATAAAAAGGTAAGGGAGGATATTCGGAAACTTGAATCCTCAATACAGACCCTACAAACAGAGCTTGAGAATGCTTCCAATGTTCATTCATTGATGCATGTTAAACAACACCTTCAACTGGCAAGGCTAGAACTCGCCGACTACTTGGAGGCAATAGTGAAGAGGAAATGGGAAGCTAGCAAACTTTCCCACTCCATATATGGGGAGGGCTGTGGCAAACTGCTGGCCTAGAAAACTAAAACTGATCAGACAAGGAACACGCTTAAGGCAATTAGATGTGAAGAGATGGGTAAAATAGTCGAAGATGACCTTGAGATTGAAAATGCCTACACACAATTTTTTAAAGATCGGTATACATTGGATTTGGTGGTGGGGGGAGACCAAATCGAGAACTTTTTTCAAGACTCAGAAATCCCGTCCATACAGGGGGCTCCTAATGATGACTTGAATGTCGCCATTTGCATTGAAGAACTCTTTAAAATAATGAGTAATTAAAAAAAGGAAACGCAGCCGGCCCAGATGCTCTTCCTAACGAAATCTACATGATTTTAAAGGCAGAACAGACATCTATCCTGATACAACTTTTTAATTTAGGTTTTTTGCATAGACAGGATCACCCGCCTTCCACTACAAATAAAATTCTCAAGCAAAATAAAGACCCTAAGGCCTGCTAGTCCTACAGACCTATCTCCCTCCTAAACTGTGGCTAAAAAGTCTACACACAGATTTTAACCAAGCAGCTCGAAAAGGTGGTGGGTACTTTGATTCAAACTGATCAGAAAGGTTTTATTAAAAGAAGGCAGCTATGTGAATAAACCCATGATTTCATAGGGGCAATAGATCTAGCTGGTGAATACAGTATTCCCTTGACAGTATTGACTTTCGATGCTGCTAAGGCCTTTGATAGGGTAAGCTGGCCCTTTCTCTATAGTGTTATTAAGCATTTCAATCTAGGAGATGCTTTTTTAGCGGCAGTTAGTTCACTTTATAAAAATCCCTTGGCTAGGATTTTAGTTATTGGGAACCTCACTAAATCGATAAATATTAGAAGAGGGACTAGGCAGGGGTGTCCTCTTTCGCCTCTTCTTTTCAACCTCTATATAGCGCCATTGGCAAACAAATTAAGGGCATGTAAGAACATTACTTACTTTGTTTGCAATGGGTGGGAGACAAAAAATGGTTTTATGCGGATGATCTGATGGTCTATACAGGGGATCTGGTAAAGTCCCTCCCAGCAATTTGGGACATTCGGGAAGGTTTTAGGAGGGTGTCCGGTCATTGTATTAATCAGCAAAAAAATGAGATAATGCAATGGAATACGCAATACACCAGTGCAGGGGTCTCCAACGAGTAGCTCGGGAGCTACAGGTAGCTCTCCAGTACCCTCAAAGTAGCTCTCAGAGATGAAGTCAATCCCAGTATCTCATTCAGAGAGTCTATGCAAAGACTCTAAGCATATTAAAAAAGGCAGCACTTCTCATCTGAAGATCTTTAACCAACCAGCCTATGGCAGGGACTAATATTAACAATCAAACACGCACTGTGTCGGCCTATTGAGTCTGCCACATGGTCACCTTTATCCAATCTCGGATTAAGTCACAAGGTGATTAGCCATGTGGTAGTCCCCTGCTTTATCAATTTCACCATGTGTGTGAACAGTGGGCCATAAATGAAGAGTGGCAGTGGTAGCCTGAGCAGTAATCATGGCTGACCCACTAAAGTGCGGGACTGCAGGAGTCAGAGTGAAAATGTTTCAGTTGGGTGCATGAGCAGCCAAGGGCTGAGGAAAGCAATGATCCTGAGCAGAGAAAATGAAGAGCCTCATCTGCATTCATCTATGTTTGCGTCCATTATAAACACTGTTGCTTCCTATAAGCTACACCTGGTGTCAGGGACTACCAAATGGGTATGCTAGCCCCCATCATATGGGGTTTTTCTGTGGCACAATTGTGTCAGTTCATGGCATAATAGTGCCAATGACATAATTATGGCCATCATTTACTATTTTGAGTATTCGTGGTCTAGTTATGGTATACTGGCAGCCATCAGTGACATATTAAGAGCATGACTGCACTATATTTACGTGTCCCTGATATAATTGTGGCTGCCCCTTGCATAATAATGACCATGACTAATAATATGGTGGCCATCCTGGTCCTTATGGTGTCCAGACTTGGCACAATTTATACTGGTGGGCATTATTGGCATTATACAGTGGTCCTCGGTGCTATGGTGCCATGGATTATGACTGTAATACCTGAGCATTTGAAGCAGTCTGTCCATATGAGGCATTTGTACAGGTGAGTGCCCAATTAAAATGACTAGCTTATGTTTGGGGACTATGTATTTCCTAAAAATGAAAACGTGTATTTTAAAGGCATTTTTTTCAAACAAGGGTTTTTTTCAGGAAAATTTAGTTTGTTTGCCCAAAATGGAAAGCGGTGATAGAAAAATCTGTATATTTTCAGAAATTGATATGCTGATGACGACAAAAGGTTGCATCCAAAACACATTTAAAGTTGATACTTGAATGATATGTCAAGCTGAATTGAGGAGACTTATTGCTGTGGTTATGTCCTTTGTGCCACAAGGCATGTGAAGATCTGAATGTTACTTTATCAGTCAGGTGGGAGCATTTAATATTGATAAATGTTTCCCTAGCATTTCTTCTGGTACTATCACCTGGAATACTTGGGGGGCACTATGACAATCCTGCTTAGGGTGGTCATAGTGTAATATTTACGTGTGCTGTCAATATTTTACAGTGATAAAATTTGCTAGTAGCTCAACAGGACTTTCCTTGAGCTGAAGTAGTTCTCAATACAGAAAAGGTTGGAGACCCCTGCACTAGTGACTTGATAAGACAGGAAAAAAGGTACTTGGGAATTCAAGTAGTACATGACCTAGAGAAATTAGCTCAGTTTAATTTCAACAAGGTAGTGTCCGGGGGCAGAAAATTACTTAAGATGTGGGGGGGCCTCCCACTTTCATTTATAGGCAGCTCCAATTTGCTAAAAATGTAAATTCTTCCCAAATTCACTTTTATGTTTAATGCAATTCTGTTAGAATTCAAACCAGTGTGGTTTAAGAAGTTGCAAGGGGATTTTAGCAGTTTTATTTGGAGGGCTAAAGGGGTGAGAATTGCTTGGAGGAAGCTCCGCAAGAAAAAGGAACACGGCGGCATTGAAAGCCCGGACATCTTTCAATATTATCGCGCCTTTCACCTAAAGAACATAAGGCAGTTGGTAATGGACAGCTCTACTTTTTCACCGCTATTAAGGGCTATCACGGCTGGCTTTCCCAGGAACAGGGACTTTTTACTTTTTAAATTTGGTCACCCAAATGTTTTAGAAAATGTGATACTTAGGATCCTTGTGGGTGCATGGAAGTTGTGGTACCGAATAAGACTCTCATTAGAAATTCCCCAGTATAGTAGCTCTGCCCCGATATGGGACTCTCCCGGCACCCCAGTCTGCCTTCTTGATAAACTTGTAATTCCCTTGCATGACTGCGGTTTATATAAATGGGGGCAAATTATAGAAGACAATCAGTTAGTACCCTGGGAGTGTTTGTTAGATACTACTGAGGGCACCTTATCAACATTCACATACTATCAACTAGCAAGTTGGGCAAAGTGCTTAGTAAAGGATGGTAAGGGTAATAATTACTGGGAGGGCACGATACGGCAACAACCACTTTTGGGGAAAGAAGTTTCAGAGTGGTACTGGATGTTAGTCCAGGCCAGGGAAGAGGTGCATTCTCTGCTCACGAAGACCTGGAAGAAGGAACTGCCAAACCAAGACCTTGAATCACTCTGGCAAGTATCTATGTTTTACTTGTGGCTAGCTACAAAGTCTGCGCCGCTTTGGAGAACCCATCTGTTTACTGTCCACAAGGCTTACTGGACATCAAGGAAATTGTCCAAGCTGGGAAACTGGGTAGTGAGAAAGTGTCCCAAGTGTGGCGAATAACATGCAGACGACGTCCATATGTTCTGGCAGTGCCCTTCAATCCAGTCCTTATCGCATAAAGTTGGTAAAACTCTCTAGAAGATTATGGGTCAAGAGATCAAGGTGAGCCTCGCTTTGGTAATCTTCGAGGTGGTTAGTGGAGGGGGGGACAAACCGAGACTTCTTAAGGCACAAAAGTAACTCATTTTCGTTTGAATTCTGCTTGCACAAAGAGAATTATGTATAAAGTGGATTCTTCCTTGCCGCCCCCCCTTGGTGTCGGACTGGCCATGTGCAGTACAAAGAATATCCAAACTTGACTGGGGTACCTCTTATGCTAAGAGAACAACATTTTGGGAGATCTGGGAAGATTGGCATAAACATCATCCTGTTGGTAGTATACTTTGAGCACTATTTCTCTTTTGTTTATAAATTCACTGGTCCAATGATTAGCTGTAATGCTAGATTGGTCGGATGGGAGCTGAGCTGCCGTCCATGGCCATAGCCACCTCCCCATTGATCTTTTTTACATAAGTGGTTCAGGTCTTTGACCTGGCTGGTTGCTTTTTGCCCGCGATGGCTACAAACCTCCCTAGCGAAGAGATTGGTTCTCCCTTGCCAAAGTCTTAGAATTTCCTGGCCCTTTAGCATAAATCACAAATGAGGACTAAAAAAAATAAAAAAAATAATATATATATATATATACATGTATCAACAGCCATCTGGTATCATGAAACACCTTGTCCCGCAGGCATTACGCTATTTGGTAGAACTATTTCCATGAATAATGAAATTGATGACTTTGGCCGATAATGTGAAAGAACAGCAAATTTGTCAAAAACGTGCACAGAACAAACACCTGATCAAACTACTATAAGGAGCTAAGAGTTCATAAAACAATCTATTCTACAGAACTAAAAACTCCGCTTAAGACTGTACATAGCACATTTTTTCTAGAGCTAAGGACTGTAAGACCTAAGAGCTCAGCAAAAGAATGTACAGAGCCAAGAGTTCTTAGAACAAAGGACTGTACAGAACTCAGAGATAACTGCACAGATCCATGACTTTTTTTTAGAGCAAAGGTTTGCAGTGAACTAAGAACTCAGATGAAGCTTGCAAGGAGTAAGGCATTCTTAGAAAAAGAGGATTGTAGAGAACAAAGGATTGTTCTTAGAACAAAGGGGTTGTGCAGAAATAAAAACTCAGATGAAGGCTGTACAGAGCAACGGTTTATTAGAGCAAATGACTGTACAGAACTAAGAATTCAACTGAAGACTGTGCAGAACAAAGAGGTCTTAGAACAAAGGGTTGTACAAAATGAAGAACTCGGCAAGCATTTACAGAGAAAAGAGTTCTTAGTACAAAGGATTGCACAGAAAGAAGAATTGAGCAAACAACTATATATTGCAAGTTTCTTGGAACACAGGATTGCACCAAGCTATTGTCGCATCTAAGGATTGTACAAAGCAAGGAGTTCCTAGTGCAAAGGACTGCACAGATTGATGAACTTTGGGGAAGACTACTAGAGCAAAGAGTTCTTAAAACAAAGGACTGTACAGAACAAAGTTCTCGGTTGAAAACTGCACATAGCGATAGGTTCTTAGAACAAAGGATTGCACTGAATGAAGAATTGAACAAATAACTGTACAGTGCAGAGTTCTTAGCTTAGAAAAAATGATTGCAAAGCGCTAAGAAATCTGCAAAAGACTATAAAAAGCAAATATTTCCTACAACAAAATAATGTGCAGAACGAAGAACTTAGACGAAGATTGTACACAGAGCACAGAGTTCCAGGAACAAATAGTTGTACAGAACAAATAACTCAGATGAAGATTGTACAGAGCACAGAGTTACTGGAACAAAGAATTGTACAACAGAACAAAGAACTCAGACTGTACAGAGCTCCTGGAACACAGGATTGTACAGAACAAAGAACTCAGATGAAGATTGTACAGAGCAAACAGTTATAAGAGCAAAGCATTGTACTGATCAGAGAATTGTGCTGCAGATCGTACAGAGCAAAGAGTTCTTATAACAATGCATTGTACAGAATTAACAACTCAGCTAAAAATTGTACAAAGCAAAGAGTTCCTACAACTAAGAATTGTACAGAACAAATAACTCAGATGACAACGGGGGGAGCCAAGAGTTCTTAGAACAAAGGTTTGTACAGACTGAAGAACTCAGTCTAAGATTGTACAGAGGTAGGAGTTCTTAGTACAAAGGAATGCACAGAACTAACAACTCAGTCGAAGACTGTATAGAGGAAGAGTTCTTAAAATAAAGGACTGTACAGATCAAATAACTTAAATGAAGTTCTATAGGAACAAATCATTGAACAAAAGACTTGCCAGAACAAAGAATTGACCAAACAACTGTACAGTGCAGATAGACCTTAGATTGCACAGAGCTAAGAACTCAGTTTAACATTGTACAGAGCAAAAGGTTCCTAGAACAAAGGATTGTACAGAATGAAGAAATTAGGTGAAGATTATATGGAATAAAAGGAGAATAGAACAAAGGAAGTAGAGAACCAAGAACTCAACTGCAGACTGTACATAGCAAAAAGTTCCTATAACAAAGGATTGTACAGAAAGAAGAACTCAGCAGTAGATTGTTCTGAACAGAGTTTTTAGAACAAAGGATTTTTTCAGAACTAACTGCTCTGCTGAAGACTGTACGGAGGAAAGAGTTATTAGTGCAAAGTATTGCACAGAATTAAATCAGTTGAAGATTGTGTAGGGAAAAAAGCTGGACAAAGAATTTTTATAAAATTATTCAGAATCGTACTATAAATATAAAAGGGCTAGAGTAAGTAACATACAAAATTTGAATGAGGGTGCAGGACTGTAAATTACAAATATCTGCAGAGGGTATATGGCACAAAGAATAAACAGGACACTGGATTATAAAGAGATGAATTTGGTCCAAGAACTGCACACAAAGAAACTGTGGGTAAATAATTGTATTGGATGAAGGTTTGGGTAGAGGATTATATGGAACTAACAATTGTGGCAAGAATTATATAGAGTGTAGAATTAGAAAGAGGACTTCAGAGACAGGAACATTTAATAAATTTCTATAAACAGCATGATTTTGGATTGTATGGAACAATAATTGAACTGAGAATAATGAAAAGTATGGTTACAGCTTAAGTTTAGGAAAGAGGATTTACCGCACTGAATTAAGAAACAAGTAGAAATGTTGCAGAGTGCACAGCACTGGACATATGATTGCAAATAATTAACAATTGGATAGACGGATGTGCACAGTACAAAATTAGAGAGAGCACTGCACATGAGAAAAATTGAGAAAAGAATGGTACAGATTGAAAACACGATTTAAATGCAGAAGAGAGGCTAAGGACTGAGTTAATATATATATTTGGAAATAAATGAACAGAAAGACAGTGCAACCCTCTCTTCTCCAGAGCTAACCAGTTGCATGGAGTCAATAAAAGGTCCAGAGGTGATGTGGCTCATGCCCCTACTTACAAGAGCCTACGCCAATTCTGGTCCATTTGTAACTGCATTGGTGGATATGCTAGAGAGTCAAATGAAGTTAGTTCTTGTCATAAAATAGGCGTGATCGAAAACCACTGCAGCTGTTGTCTTGCCTTCCCTGATAAGAGGGTAGAACACAGAGATACATGCTTCCACCATCACCATTTTAGTGTTCAGGACTGGGACCTAACACCTCTCAGTGGCATTTTGTTACGATGACCTAAGAGGAGAGCGTGATGGGCAATGTCATAGGATGCTTACACATTTGGTTATTTAAGAGTTGCGACACATCCAATGTCTGTTACATGTTTATGGTCTTCCAAAACTGCCACCAGTATTGCCTCAGTTTCTAAATTAGGGTGGAACCATCTTTTCGAAGAGCCAAACAGCTGTCTAACTGTACAAACTTACTGTGTACGTTTCTTGTAGAGACAATAGTCTTTGAAGCTTTGGGGGCCACTGGGAGGAACATTGTAAGGCAATAATTGGTCAGGTTATCTTGGTGCATAGATATTTTTTTTTAACAGAAGCATTGCTATGAGGATTTAGGGTGAATTGAAATATCATCCTTTGTAAGAGAAAGTGTGATACCGCCCACAAGGTAGCATCGAACACCAGAAATAGAGAATTGAGGCATTAGATGGGACTTGGAGCCAGAAGCACTGGCCAAGGATTTACAGCATAATTCGCACGCACAAAAGCGATAACTTTTCAGTGTCCTTTAGAGCAGTATCGGCAGGACCACTGGAACTATGCAACTGTACGGCTGCTGCGTTTTTCACATGATTGTAGATTTGCTGCGTTTGCCACATAACCCGTTATCTTCTGCATAGTTTGCAGATTTTAACAAAAACACCATTTTTTTCTTGCTCAAACCGTTGAAAAATAATAATAACGCAGCAACGTGTGTTGCCATGCAGCGGAAGGCCCTATGCAAAGCTTGACTGGTCACCTTTCTGTTGCTTATTGCTATATTTGGGTGTTAAACTAGTACTAATGAGGTGCAACCAATGCCCAGACAGTGTTAACAAGTAAAAATCACACACTAATGAAGTAAAGCTATCAAAAAAAGTGCCGAATTACGCTGCATAATTTTCCTTTTCTAGACAAATAATTTACTCAAACCTGCTGCATAATTTGGCCCTCCCCTGCTGCATAATTCCAGTGGCCTTGAGCACAGGCAGTTTCTGAGAAAGCAGTGGACATCGAGAACTCATTCTAGTAGCATCACTGACAATCTGCCCGTTCCACCAAACCCTTCAATAGGAGATATATGGTTGGTGACCTATGAAAAGATCACCTCAAGATTTCGGGTGGGGCTGGTTTTCCATTATTCAACCTAAAGCATGTCTAAAGAAAGTTTTTGTTCTCTAACTCCCGAACACATGGACAGTGTGAACACCTCTCATCTTGAGTATGTAAGAATGTGTGGGATTTCCAATCTGCTAAAGTTGTTGGCAACATTGCATGCTAATGTTGCATTTGGAGTCATGAAAGAGAGATGAACGGTGACAAAGTATCACCCCTGCTGTCATTCATCCCTCTTGTGTGAAAGATTTCCGTTCCAAGTATGGATGTGTGAATTCGTAGGAGCCGCACACTTCATGAAATTCTGTGAAATTATTTAGAAAATTTAATAAAATTTGCAAACCTATTCATTTAACTGTGGCAAAACAATCACCAGACAGCAACTTGCATTTTGGTATATTTTTTATTTAGCAAAATAAGGAAAAGTTGATTTAATATTATAATACACAAACACTCACGCACTTTGTAATTTAATGATTGGCACAGATGATCAATTGTCCTTAATGCTAAATTCAGCCAATAGAAAAAACATTACACTGATACTTGGGTTAAAGGGAAATGTTTTGTTATTAAAAAATGCAAAAATAATTTGAATTTGTGGTTGTATCAGATTTCATCATACTCTTCTTTTCTTACATATCTGAGTATTCCATCTCTAATGTTGGCTTATTTGTGCGCACTAGAAGTCTGTTGCCTTACAGCATTGCCAGGCCGCAGCAGCACTCACTCAATAGCTTCCAGTCCTGGGGTTTGTTTCATTTGAAAATGTAATGCACTCTGGGAGCTGCAGTCTTGGCTCTCTTCAGGTTTTCTTCAAGTAAACCATTACTCTAACAGAGCTGGAAGCAATGATTTGTAAGAGGTAGGCACAGGACTTAAAATGTGATGTCCATCTGATACAGTGTCATCTAGCAACAGGGCCGGCGCAAGGCATGGGCATTGTGGGCAGATGCCCAGGGCCTCGCACTCAGTTGCCAGCATGGGGCCCGCACAAGTGCAACAGACTACTTGTCCTCTTTTATCCCTGCCGATCCAATTGAAAGAAAGGTGTCTCGTAACAATTGGGGCCGTGGGAGCCCCCCAACCCCTGGGCGTCTCAGGGATGATGGGGAAGGCCTAGGGGAGGGAGACTCTTCCTCTTGTCCCAGTTGCAACAAAACACATTTTGCAGGTTTGTCCTACCTGCAATTAGGCCTCCTGCCCAGCTGCCCATTCAGAGACACTGCGGGACACCCATTGTCCAGCACTTTAGTGGCCCCACAGTTTTGACTCTCAGCCCACAAGCAATCCTCACACCTTCAGGCAGATACAAGCTGTAAAAGAGGTGCTTGTAAGTGGCTGAGAGGAGGATGTGCTGCGGCCCAGGAGAAGTCTCTGCAAAGCAGCTTCCGGAGCCCTGAAGGTGTAACTTATGTAAATTAGAGGGGCCTTGAACATTTCCCTTCACCCGGGGCCCCAAAAATCCTAGAACCGACCCTGTCTAGCCACCATGATGGGGCAGTACTTGGAAGATAGACAAGCATTCGCATAGCCAATAGGTCACGCCTTTGGGACCTTATAAGTGTTTAGCCATGCAACAGTTGCATAACTAAACACTTATAAGGTCCCAAAAGCGAGACCTATTGGCTATGCCAATGCTTGTTTTAACTGCTGCAATCTATTGAAGCCTCACGGAGAACATTAAAGTGGCCGTGCGGCCGCGAAAGTGATCGCGGTCGCGATCAAACATCAAAGCAATCGCGGAAAAGCGCAACACGCGCACTTGCACTGTAGGTCTAGGCTGGCCTGGTAGCATTTTTTGGAGCCCTCACAAAATGTCTCGCCAGACCAGCGCATGCACTGAGTCAGGCGAGACCTAAAAAACTAGTGCAAACTGGCCGCATGGCATGTTTTATACCTGTACGCAGTACCAGCTTTCTAAACAACAGAGGTTTGCATCCTGGAGCTCGTAGTTTTGCTTTCTTTTGTCAAAACACAAGAATGCTGAATGCCATTGCTAGCTAAAAAGCTGGAACTGGATGAAAGTGTCACACTTTGCACCACTACCATCAATTAAATGGAGCAGAAAGGGAAAGTGAGTCCCTTGAACTCTAGGACTGTGTTTAATACCTTCTTATGTTTTGACTTGTAATCTCCCATGAACTCCTTCGCACCGATTCTCGAAAGTATTTGTGAGTACTCACGCTATTACTACAGGAGTACTCTTATACGTCCTCTTACCGGCATTTGTGAATCAGCCTCAAAACTTGCAACTCCCTATTAATAAAAGTGCAAAAAGAGCACAGTCCCTTTTATTTTGTTCTGGGACTGTTTCCATGTTATCAACACGTTACATGTTTTGGGGCCAATTCACAATGACTGGTAAGAGTATGCAAAAGAGTAATACAGCAGCACTGCTTTATGTACTCCAAAATGCCAATGTGACTAGGCCCACTTCCTCTTGAAACCTAGGGGTATGAGGCTGGAAACTGCTGCCTGTGGCTCGTGCAATAACACTTCCAGCGAGGGGCCTGCGCGCGACTAAATACCTACCTGCAGTGGTTCAAGCAGTGAGTGGATTTTTCAGGTGTAGGCTAGCTGCTCCTTGACCTTTGGGCTTCCCTGCTGGGGAGTCCGTGAGTGCGGCCTGGCACCTGTAGTGCAAGATTCCATTGCTGGTGAAACTGGTTGAAGCGCTACATTACTTGAAGACAGGTCACGGGGAGTCCACATTTGCGACAGTGTGCAGGAATATGTTGTAGGTATTCTCAAACTGCTAGGCCCTGGTGGTTTTCAAGGACACAAGGTAGTCTGCCAAGGTGTCTCAGCACTTCTGGCGAAAGACTTCACCATAGATTAGGGCTACATGCACTCAATTAATCCCTACATTTATGACAGTTTGGACTGCTGGCATTATAAAATATAGAATGTTCTACAGGGCAAAATACTGAATAATTTATAGGCCACAAAATGGAATGAATTTGTAGCTACATGCAAGCACATGGTACGTGTTAGGAACAGCAGTTAATACCACAGTAAATCTGAGCATCCTGCTCTGTGCAGACGTGTGCGTAAGCAGTAGTATTTTTAATCCTGCATTGTGCGGAAATTCCCAATCCGGTCTGAGAATTCTGCACGTGTGGAATCCCAGTTGGTCTGAGAGTCATACGTTGTGCAGGGGCACAGTGTGCAGAAGACCTGGCTTTAAGGCATGTGTGAGAGTGGAATTCAAGAAGACTTGCTAATCCTTCATTGTGCACAAGAGGGGAACCCCAGACAGCCTTTGTTTCAAATTGGAATGATCCCTTTAAGCCTGATACTCCAGTATCTAATCGGAACATGAATCCTGCACTGTGCGGAATGACAGTAGTAATTGGGCCTGAGAATCCTGCGTCATGAAGGAGCACAGAATCCAAGCAGGCCAGAGAATCTGGCATCATTAAGAATCACAGAATCCAAGCAGGCCTGAGAATTCTATTACAGGACCGGAGGCTTCGTATTATGCTTCTCTTTCTATTTATTGCTACTCACAGCAACCAATGAAAACTTTTGTTATATAAAAAACAACAACATATCCCATGATGCATATACCACATCACTTCCTGTAGGGCCCCATAAGAGCCAGTAACACCGGAACCAGTCCTCTTTCTTTGCTGCTCACGCAGACAGTTAAGTTGACAGCTCCTATTTTCATTGGAATTGATTTGTTTTTCACTGCTTTATAATTGATATGCAATTGTGGTATCGATTGATATGCTAATGCTTATATTGTGTTCGCGATGACAGCCGCTTGGAGCAGAGACGTTTTAATGCAGGGGCAAAGTGGGCTCTGGCCCAGGGCCCCAGCCTTTCAGGGGGCCCCCTGACAGAGTCAGCTCCATTCCCCAGAGTTTTGCCCTAATGACCTTGAATATTTCTTAAACAGATTGTTTTAAATACTGTTTTCCTTTAATTTATTTTTTAAGTACCTGATGTGTGAGAGTCTAGTACAACCATTTTGCTGAGATATGTTGTGTTTATGTTTCATGCAATATACATAAAAAAAGTTTCTTTTAGATCAAACGAGGCCTAACATATAAGAAATGGGAGGGCGTCACAGAGATTATTTACAGTAATATTGGTGAGCTGCTGCTGTGTTACAATATTGAAAACACAATAACTATCCCTGAATATTAGATGTAAACACATTTAGGGCCTTATTTATGAGAAGTGATGCATGGCTGTGTGAAAACAGGGATGCATCACTTCTTAGTGCGCCCTCCTTGCGACATGATGGATGCGTCATATTGACTGTATGACGCATCATCTCGCAAGGAGTTACAGATACATCAGTATTTCTGATGTATCTGTAGGTGCAAAAGTGATGCATTGCTGGAGTGTGTCTGAAAATCGACGCAACTCCAGCAATGTGTCCTTTCACATGGGGCATGTGAAAGGGCCAGCATCAGTCTTATGCCTGCTGTGAGGCAAGTGTAAGATATTGACGCAATGGGGTCCTAGAAGTGGCGCACTGAGTTCTCATAGATTTCAATGCGCCACTTCTACGAGGCTTTTTGCGGGGCAACACCCACCCTGCATACATTATACCTGGCGCAGGTATAATGGGTTTGGGTAGGTATGGGTTTACAAAGTGATGCATCTGCCTAAATGCGTCACTCTGAAAATAGGGCGCATTATAGCACATTTTTTACGCTTCCAGTGCGTCACAAAAAGTGACGCACCAGCGGCATAAAAGTGAAGCAAGGCCTCATAAATAAGGCCCATAGAATTTGGACGAGTGTTCCTTTGCACTGTCAGGGGCCTAATAAAATTAAATAGTGTATTTAATAAAGCACGCAGCTACTCAGACTAGAGTTTCCTGGCGCGTGACAGCGCAAGGAAAACGTGCGTAAAAGACCCATCAGTTATTAAAAAGACAGGTTTTTAAGTTCTTCCTGAAAGTGAATACGTCTGTGGTTAGTCTCAGAGACTCAGGGAGGCTATTCCAGTTTCAGTTTTTAAAGCTTTATTCGACATTTGTCATAAAAGCATTCCCCTATCCCTAATACAATAAATACTACATATATAAAAAATACATATTAAACATGAAATGTCGGATAAATACATAATAAAAATACAAGTACTTCAATTTGTCAAATTTCTTAAAATATAGATTTTTCTATAAATAAAATACAATAATCCATGTGGGAGAGTGCAAGATTGGGAATATACATAATTCCATTACGATGCAATTGCCATAAGTGAACGAGTACGAATTAACCATGACCAAGCCAAAAATTTTGCCACCCCAACCACAAGCAATATGGAACAATCTGTTTCAAGTATCCTTAGGGCTACGGATTGGCTGCGGGTTCCCAAACTAGAGCACACAGGTTTTAACCATTTACGTCTGGGGGACGAATACAATGGGCAACAGAACAAAAGATGGGAAATGTGCTCAGTTTGTTCATTACAGTGGTGGCAATGTTCATCCCATGCTGGGGACCAATGCTTCTTAAACGCATTCACCGGGAGTGTACCTATGCGAAATTGAAAATAAAGTTTTCTATCAAGGGGTTTTTCAATAATATCCCAAAAAATTTCGCAAGAAGGGTACATTTTTATGTCTAAGAAGCAAGATGTTAGGCTTGTGCTTGTGCCGTCACTAGACATTGTAAGATATACCATTTCCCAATATAGATCTTTCAGCTTTGCCTTCGTAGGAAAGCAGGTTACGTCTTTGGTATCCCATAGATGATTCAAATTCATTTTTATAAGGAGTCCCCGGAGCTCCCTTAGCCATGGGATAATATGGAAACGGTCGAATTTAATAACATCCGTCAATGCCGCCGCATAATGGCCTAATTCTGGGGTCACCATAATCCGTCTCCAATATAGAAGAGGGCGTAGCCTCGCTATGTCCTCTATTCCTTTTCTTCCCATATCCAATTTTAGTGGGATTATGGGTGTGCTTTGGGGGACCATCACAATACCTCGTAAAAACCTGTTTTCTGCTCGGCCCAGTTCTCTCAAATTAGAAAACCCCCATAATTCAGAGCCATATAAGCAAGCCCCTAGTACTTTCATAGAATATATTTCCAACACACAATTTACTGGCTTTGTCAGCGAGGAGCGATGTTTTAGGGTAATTGCGCCTGCTAGCTGCCTAAACTTTAGCAAAGTTGTGGTTATGTGTGGATTCCAACTCATTTTTTCTTGCAGAGTGATACCTAGGTAAGAGAAAGAGTCCACCCTTTCTAAGGGTGTACCTTTATATTTTATTACACCTTTGAAGGTGGACTGCTGGTTGAGGCACATGAATTTTGTTTTGGAGGTGTTCAGTTCAAGGCCCCTCTCGTCACAAAATATACCAAATGCATCAACCACTTTTTGGAGCCCACTGGGGGTGCGGGAAAGTAGGAGCGTGTCATCCGCGAACATGAGGACAGGTACACGAGAGCCTGCGATTACTGGGGCGTCACTAGCAATCTTCTCTAGGTGCTCAACGATGCCGTTTATATAAATTGAGAAGAGAGTCGGTGCTAGGACACACCCTTGCCTCACCCCACGTTCTACCGGAAAGGGATCAGTTACTTCTCCTTGCTTGCCCCACCTTATTCTTGCAAAATTATTTTCGTGGAGACGAACAAGGAGTGTGAGCAATTCCTGGCTTAAGCCCACGTCCGACAAGGTCTGCCAAAGTTTTTCTCTGGGGACCAAGTCGAAAGCGGCTTTTAGGTCCACAAAAACTGCATACAATGTCCCCTTCTTTAGGGTAACATTTCTCCAGTAGATGGTTAAAAAGTGGAGGACTTGGTCAACGCTGCTAGTTAGAGGGCGAAATCCAGCTTGATAAGATGACAAAATATTATTTTCGTTGATCCATTGCTGCAGTTTATTTTGGACTAATCGGCCCATTAGTTTTTGTGCTGTATCAATCAAACTGATGGGTCTATAATTTTTAGCCAGGGTTCTATCACCTTTCTTAAATATGGGAATAATTTCGGCTCCCTTCCATGAGGCAGGCACTTTCCCTCCCATTGCCACCGCATTAGCCAGCATTGCAAAATAGGTACACCAGGAATTACGATCCGATAAAAATATATCAGCCGGAATTCCATCCATGCCTGGAGCTTTGCCCCCAGCCACACAATCCAGTACAATACTCACATCCTTTTCATCAAATATTGGAGATTTGTAGAGGACTTGTGGAGGCGGACAACCAATGGTAAATATGGGATTACAAGCATACTGTGGTTGGAAGTATTCCACCCAATTGCTTTTCGGAACATGGTTCGTAGGATGGAGTGCTGTGCCACCCTTTTCCCATTTTACTGTGGACCAGAAGCGCTTAGAATCCTTGGAGGCACACGCCTCCTTGAGTTCGCGCCAGTATTCCTCATCCCAACGCTTCTTTGCCAGTTTTTGGGCCTGTCTATACTGGTTTCTCGCCAACCTTACTGCTGCTGCATTTCCTGTTCTCAGTTCCACGCTAAGGTTATCTCGTGATATCCTGCAACTCCTGTCATACCACCCTTTACTCTCTTGGACTTTTTTCTTTTTATTTGGGGCTACTGTTTTAACAAAGAAACTTTGGATTTTTGAAAATAGTTTCTCGTGAGCAGCCATCATGTAGTCTGTAAAATCAGTCCTCCCATAATGGCACTTAATCTTGGATACCTCAGTCGCCACTAATTCCTTTAGAGTCTCTAAGTTGACAACATCTTCCAAGAGCATACTCCACTTCAGGTGACGAAGATTGTTTGAGCTTACAAGATCTTGCGTCACCATTTGGTTCCCTCTTGGGAGATCGGGCATTTCATGGTAGGGATGGAGTGTCAGGCACAGTGGATTGTGATCACTTTCTATTTTGTCTTTCACTTCCATATCCACCAATTTATCCCAAGCCCTTACGTCCAGTAGTATATAATCTATTCTGCTGGCTGCTCGACCATTGTCGAATGTGTTTTTCCCCATTAAGTCAGAGGATGCCCGTCCATTTACTGCTCTGAGCCCTCTTGATAGACAAAGACTCTTCAGTTGGATTGCTACTGTGCTCCATTTTCTAATTGCTGGGATATCCAGTTGGGGAATTCTCCACTTGGTATCCTCATCTTCGGCCAGTGTCCTATCCTCTTCGCCCAAAGGTTCAAAGGTGGTGTTAAAATCCCCGCCTATTATTACATGGGGTAGCACTGGTAGCATTTCAATATAATGCTCGAGGGTCGTTAGGGTCTCTGATGGTTTACCCCTACCAACTCCCCTGGAGTAAAGATTGAACATGGCTAGTTGTTGACCATTTTGCCAACTAATGTCAAGAGCTAGAATATCATTAGAGGGTATAGACCTTTGTTTAACTGAGCAATTCAATGTTTGACGTACCCAAATTAACAGGCCCCCAGAGTGTCGACCCACTCGGTTTCTTATGGCTGGGACATAAAAGTTCAAATACCCTTGTCGGAAAATTGGGGTGAGCGCCCAAGTTTCTTGCAACATTATTATATCGTACAGGTCGATAAAATCGACCCAATCTGGGATGTTTAGCTTGTTTGTAATACCAGCTATATTCCAAGAAATAATAGATAATGGCAATATGTCCAGTTGGTGCTGAATCTGATCAATAACAGAAGTGTATATTCGATCTTCAAGTTCTATACCTGGCACTAAGTCACCATTCAATATTGGTGAATTCTCAATTACCTCTAATGTTCTTTTTTGCCCCATCCAAACTCCACTCAGATCCTCTGGGGAGGGAGTAGGGGATGCCTTAGAGACCGGGGTCAATTCATCTAGTACAGGCTCATTAAAAATAAGAGGCCTATCATGCCCCTGGTGCAGCTGGAGTTCAGGGGCGACAGGAAGAACACATGCGAGTCAATCACACTCGTTTAGGTCAGATAGCGCGGAGTAGTGGTTATCCAACCTTAACCCCCACTCACATAATGGGTCAGTCCTGGCCCTTCTATTTCCCACAGCTGTCCACTTTGTTCTCAATGTGCTAGGTTTAGCTACTAGTCCTCTTCTACTATAGAAGAAATCCAGTGTCAGTGGTATTATTTCTGCTGTTCTAAGTTGTGGAGGGAAGATGTTCCGTAGGACATCAGGTAAAACTTCAGGACCCTTAAAATTCAAAACCACACAATCCCCTTGAAATTTCTTTGCCTTAGTGCCTATCCACTTAACCCTTCTTGCTGTGAGCAGATCATCAGATAGTTTTTCCTTACCCCAAGGGGATATGTGCATATTATTGCTAAGCCACTGCAAAGCCTTATTTCGTAAGGAGTCCGAGGACTCGATCTGCCCTGTTTTCAACGTTGGTGTGTTTGCGAGTACTAGAATCAAGGGGGAAGCTTCAACGATTAATTCAACTGGGCCAGTTTCTGGATTAAGAGTCTCAGAGGTAGTATTGCCTACTGGTTGTGCTGTTTCTAATGTTGGAGCGGTATTAGGAGTCTCACCATGTCCAGAGCAGGCTTGATGAATATGGTCAGGTGGAATTTGTAGGCCTGTATTTATAGTTCCCCCAAGTGTGGAGGCTATTCCACAAATTTGTGCCTAGAAAGCCAAGGGATCTGCCTCCAGTGCGGGCACAGCATATTTTAGGCACGATGGCCAGGCTGAATTGGAAGATCTTAGGGGTCTAGATGTTGTGTAGCGATTAACACGCTTATTTAGGTAGCCGGCTCCTAAGCCCTGAAAAGCTTTAAAGAAGATGGTCATCGCTTTAAAATCGATCCAATATTTTATCCTGAGCCAGTATAGAGACTTAAGAATAGGGGTCATACTAGATCTGGGTTTTGGTCTCAGGATGGCTCTGCCCACACCGTTTTGTACCACTTGTAGGTGCTGGATAAGGGATTTGGGAAGACCGAGGTACAGTCAAGCTTTGATGTCACCAGAGCCTGAACCATGATCTTTCTGCTCTCAAGCGGTAACAGTGGCAGGACTTTTTTTAGCAGCCGGAGTATGCCAAAGCAAACGCCAGTTAGATTTTGGATTTGAAAGCTCATGAAGAGTGTCTTGTCTATGACAATTCCTACGTTTTTGACTTTCATCTTTTCCACGGGCGGGGGCGGCAGATCTTTTGGCCACCAAGTGCTCCTGTCAGGCGTTTCTGGATTATCAAAGAAAACAACTTCAGTTTTGTCAGGATTGCACTTCAGCTGATTGATCTTAAGACAGTTAAAAACCTTTGTTAGGCAAGACCTAATCATTGCCCTGTCAAAGCTGGTTCCTTTCTCACACATACAAATCAGCTGAGTGTCATCAGCATAGGAAACAATTTTGACGCCCTCTTCCTCTACCAGAAATGCAAAGGGGGATAGATATATTTTAAAAAGGGTAGGACTGAGAATGGAGTCCTGAGGGACACCTACATTCATGGCCGGAACCGGGAATGAGAAAGGGGGGAGCCAAATGTCCTAAGATCTATTTGCCAAGAAGGATGACATCCATGTTAAGACGGTCCCCCCCAGGCCTATGTTAGCAAGTCTCTCCAGGAGCCTCTCATGTGGGGCCGTATTGAAGGCCACCGACAGATCGAGCAGCATCAGACCAGCCTTGCCTCTCTAGTCCAGCTTACCCTTGAGAAATTCAGTCTCTTCCATACGAGCGGATTCCATACTGTAGTTAGCCCTAAACCGGATTGGGACTCATGAAGGAGCTTCCCATCTTCAATGTGTTTTTGGATGGCCTTGTTTACATGCTTCTCTAATACTTTGGAGAGAGCCGGAAGAAGAGAGATTGGCTTGTAGTTGGCAGGGTCCACCGGTTTGGCGTTAGCCTTTTTATCAGTGTAAGAATCTTAGCATTCTTCCATAATTTCGGCATTTTACCTGAGGAGTGGGAAGCATTAAAGAGCTGGTTTACTCTGGGGTTTAAGGTGGGAGCCAAATGGTTCTGGATATTCGCTGGATATGGGTCGGTATGAGAGCCAGACTTAATGCTTTGGAGAAGGGTCAGTGACTCTTCAAGCTGAAACTCAGGGAAAGCTAGTGAGATGGAGGATCCAAGAGGTGAAATTTGCTTTTAGAACTAAGGTAGAAGGTCAGTTCTTCCTCTGAGATGTTAGTGAAGGCATGTTGGATCACAGAGATCTTATTGTGGAAGAATTGCGCTATCTGCTTAGACCATTATTCCATGCATGGCCCTTCCTTTGTGCCGGCTTTCGGGCGGTAAAGGATTTAACTATGCTAAAGATTTCCTTACTCCTATTTTGGGCATTTTCTATCTTGGTTTGAAAGAAGCTTTTTTTGGCTGCCTTCATGAGAATGTAATGAGGTTTTGAGGTGTCTTTATACACCTTCCTGTCCTCAGGTAGATAGGATTTACGCCAATTCCATCCCATTTTTCTACAATTTCTTTTGCTAGATCTGAGGGAATCGTTAAACCATGGAGTTAGTGGGGCCTACCTCTTTGAGGAGCGGGAAACAACCAGTACCGCTGCATCAATGTTGGTTCAGAGCGATGAATCTATTGAGGGGGCTTCCGAGTCGGGCAGCCAGACAGCTCCGGTGAGGAATGACCAAGGGCGTCTCCTAACATCGGGATGGATATTTTATGCAACCTCCTGTAATTAGGGACCCTCTACCCTGCGTTAGCCCAAGGGGCCGTGGCAGAGTTGGGAATGACAAATTTTAATAGGAGGTGGCCAGATCAGTTAATGGGAAGAGGTAGGCTTACTGATATGTCAAAGTTGTGAAAGATTTGATCTAGGGTATGGCCCTTCTCAGGGGTGGCCAAATATATAGATGTTAACATGTTGCAGGCCTGCAGCGTCTCCAACAAGGAAATTGTTTGAGGGTCTTTTCCATTGTCCATATGTATATTGAAATCTCCCAGAATTAGACAGTTGTTGTATTTTAAGGCCAGGGGGGTGGTGGCTGTATTAAGCTTAGTAATACAATTTCCAAATGCACTGGGAGGTCTGTAAATCAGAAAAACAGCTATGCTCGGTTGGTCCCTCCTAAGGATTTTACAACCCGTAGGGATGGCCGAGGTGATAGTAGAGTGGAGACTTCAGACAGTCAGGTCTCAGTGAGAAATAAAAGATCAGGCTGTTCGTCAGAAAGTAGGCCATAAATGTGTGGTTAATGCTTTTGCATAGTGCGACAATTTAAAAGTGTGGCCTTTAAGTCCTCTATTTTCTTATTGTTTTTATACTTATTGTTGCGTGGGAGGATCTTAGGTGTGAGTTTCCTGGGCTGGAGGAGAGACCAGTTGCACTTATTGCATTGAAAGTCTACCGTCAAGCTCGGATCAGCCACTGAGCACTGACATAATGGTAGCCGCCTAAGGCTAAGCAGTTTTACCCTATTGTAATATAGTGGAAGAAACTCACCGGTGAGGAACTGGGCAGCATGGCCGGCGCCGGACGGCTCAAGGCACAGACGGGTTTGCCTTTGGCATGCCAGCGGCACGCCCTTTGCGCACGTCTGCTGTGCACGTCCGTTTGCATCTGGAATATATAGGCTAATGCCCATGATGCAAATTGGATCGCTAACGTAGCTGAGGAAGTGGAAACTGCGTGGGTGGAAGCGAGGAGCCAGATAGTAGCCCCAGCCCTTTGCACAATCGGCGTATCAGCCGTGGCGGACCAGGACTGGAGGAAAAGCGAGATGCGAATCGGAGCAGCTAAGGAGATCTAGGCATGCAGAATCAAGTAAAGTGCAAGTGCGTGTAGGTAGGAGAAATTGATAAAAGGCGCAGAGTAATTCAGCCACACATATACAATTTAAAAAGTATTAAAAACCTGGTAGCAGGGCAGGAAACACTGAATCCTACCACTGTCAGCTGGATGCGTCCATTTGCATCAGGAATATATAGGCTAATGCCTATGATGCAAACTGGATCGCTAACGCAGCTGAGGAAGCGGAAACTGCGTGGGAAACAGGGGCTCAAATTGGATCATAAATTCAAAGCTGTTCTGAACAGGGGCCCCCAAAATATGTTTGGCCCAGGGCCCCCAAATTCCTTAAAATGTCCCTGGCTTGGAGTGTGTGGTAGTATCGGCGAGAGCGCCGGATCTTTTCTGCAACCTTCGGGTTGAGGTGTCTGGGAATCGCGCTGCGGCGCTTTGTGACCACCGCGGAGCGCGCGGTGGGGTTGGGGGCACTGCAAGCGACGAGCGGTCCGAGGCGCGAAAGCGCAAACATTTGAAATTGACAATATTAGACGCGGCGCTCGGCCGCTTCGCATGCCCCAGTTAGCGCGCTGCGCTTCACTCCCTTCAGCACCCGGTACCGCCCCGCCTTCGGCAGGTGCAAGATTTATGACTTGTGGGCGCTGAGGCTTCCCATGTATGCCCTGACGCCAGGAGCCTGGTAGTTTTGGTTTCGTTCGTGTTCCCACGTGCGTAGCCCAATCTGGTTGTTTTTTAGTAGGATTTGGGCTACGCACGTCGAAACAACCCTGTTACTTTCACTTTTAAGCATTTGAGCTGTGATTTCACTCGAAGAGCACTGCTGACGCCTGGCTGGCTGCAAAAACGACCTGGGCCTGGAGGGAGCACACCTCCTTGTATCTGATTTTTGCTCTTTGGCTCCACTACGCCCGGTGGGCTGCAATAATTGTCTACAGCTGCTGCTGAGGAGCTAGGTACCGGTCTGCTGTGCTGTGGGTTGGCTCCCCCTTGGATTTTCCTCCTTGCTCTTACCTTATGAGCAAATACCGCTACAAGTGTGGTTCCACTATGGATACGTGGGTGCATTATGAGGAGGATGATACCTTGTATGAGGAGGAGGTAGGAGGACCTGCCATTGAAGATAATATTGTGGAGGCCCTGGATGCTTCTGTCCAGGAGTCGGTCAACAAGGCCCTAGAAAAAACAGTTCCGGGAACTGTACAACAAGCTCTGGCGACGGCTTTAAAGCCCATCGCTAAGCAGCTGGAGAGGTTTGCAAAGAAGCATGGCTTCCCTAAACAAACAGAAGGGATGTCAGGTGACTCCCGGGATAAGTCTTGGCCGCATTCGGAGTCCTACGAGGCGCTTCCTCGCCCGATTGGAGAGCGTGAGAAGGTTCAGGACACTGACACAGAGTCTACGTCCACCTCTTCTGACACCCCGGATGACTCCCCTCCTAAAAAGAAGGCCAGGAAGACTAAGCATGCGGAGCCCTCCCCGCCGGCACCTACACCCTTTACTTTCAACCCCGCGGATATTGTGCACCCCAGATCATCGGACTGGTTACCGGCTCCTGAGGTGGCCGCGTACTTACACGAGAACTTACGCAAGGGGTTTGATAAAGAGGTGCGCAACAGGTTACGGTCAGAATGCCCAAGACCAGACATCTCAGACAAAGTGGCGGAGACGCCGGACATTGACCCCAGCATGCTTACTTTTCTGAAAAAGTTCGCCAAAGACCCCAAGAAAGGGATTGATCGCGCTTGGCGGGGTTGCCAAGACAAGCTCCTGGACGTGGTCGGGACCCTAGCAAAGATTTTGGAGATGGCCCTGGAGGCACAGGAATCGGGGAGCACAATTGACTCCCACGTGCTAGCAGGCTGGACCCAACGGGCTATCTGCCTGCTAGGGAATGCCAACTGCGCGATATCTACGGAGCGCAGGAAGTCGATATTACTGCGCATGGACGCCAATCTTACAGAGTTAGCTGCGGCGGAACCTGGGCCACTGGCGGACGGTAACCTCTTCGGTGACCGGTTTGTCAAGGACGTTGCGAAGTACGTGGGCACGTTCACGACCCTGGACAAGGCTCAGGCCGGGATCAAGCGCGTTTTCCACGCCGGTGTTTTCAATAGGGCTGGACGAGGGCGGGGACGCTCGTTTGGCCGTCAGTATTCCCAAGGTCCCCAGCGAGGAGATTTCGGACGAGGCAGAGGTGATTGGGACTCCACCCGTGGTGGCACCTTTTATCCCACCAGGCAGCGCTTCAACAAGCGGCGCTTCAACAAGGGATCCTATCGTGGAGGATTCCAGCCCGCCGAGTCCTCAGGTGAGCGCTCCAGACTTACTTCCTCTTCCATTGGGGGGGCGTATTCGGTATTTCTCTCACAATTGGGCTCAGATATCACACGACGCTTGGGTACTACAGACAGTTCAGGGGTTCCACCTAGAGTTTCTCCGTGTCCTTAATAGAATTGAAAATTCTTGGCGCGAATGCTAGCTAATTTTTGATCCTGCATCATGAAGGAGCACAGAATCCAAGCAGGCCAGAGAATCTGGCATCATTAAGAATCACAGAATCCAAGCAGGCCTGAGAGTCCTGCATCTTGAAGGAGCACAGAATCCAAGCAAGCCAGAGAATCTGGCATCATTAAGAATCACAGAATCCAAGCAGGCCTGAGAGTCCTGCATCTTGAAGGAGCACAGAATCCAAGCAGGCCTGAGAATCCGGCATCATGAAGGTGCACAGAATAGAAGCAGGCCTGAAAATCCTGCATCATGAAGGAGCACAGAATCCAAGCAGGCCTGAGAATCCGGCATCATGAAGGAGCACAGAATCCAAGCAGGCCTGAGAATCCTCCATCATGAAGGTGCACAGAATTGAAGCAGGCCTGAGAATCCTCCATCATGAAGATGCACAGAATCCAAGCAGGCCTGAGAATCCGGCATCATGAAGAAGCACAGAATCCAAGCAGGCCTGAGAATCCGGCATCACGAAGGACAGCAGAATCTAAGCAGGCCTGAGAATCCTGCATCATGAAGGAGCACTAAAGCCAAGCAGGCCTGAGAATCCTGCACCATGAAGGAGCACAGAATCCAAGCAGACCTGAGGTTCCTGCACCATGAAGGAGCACAGAGTCCAAACAGGCCTGAGAATACTGCATCTCCAAGGAGCACAGAATCTAAGCAGACCTGAGGTTCCTGCATCGTGAAAGACAGTAGAATCCGGCATCACGAAGTCACAGCAGGTCTGTGAACTCTGACTTGAGCAGGCACAGGGAAGGAAAGCAGGCCTGTGCACACCAAGCACTAAATGTTGTGCCTTCCTGCTCATAATAAGCACTAGTTATATTGTTATCAGCCAGGCAGGAACGATAAAATGTCCCCTTTCACACCACCTTTGTGTCAGTCGCACATTTTCTTTGCGGAGGACGGCCATTGTTTAGCGCAAGGGTTTTTGCTCAATAGAGATTACCACAATTACAAGCCCTTTGCCTCACCGCGGACCTCCCAAGGGACGCCAGTCTTATAAACCGGCTTCGACTGTTTTTTGCTCAAGGCACTTGGGCAAAATAGAGCGTCCCGGCGGCTTGAACTCTTAAAGGGCCATTATGAAGGAATTTGTGCACTTCAGAGGCCCTCGACGCTTGACCTGTCTAACTTGATTTTTATTGCTGGCGGACCAAACCGTCAATACGCGTCGGTCTCCCACGGCGCCCGGGTCTCGACGCAGATCAGTCACCGCAGAGGCGGATGTGCTCCCTCACGTGCCTGCCGATGCGCTGGGCCTGTGTTCTTGGCTTCCGGTGACGGGCGACGTTGATGACGCTGACCTTTGACCCTGGGCCACGAGCAGTGACATGAAGTTCCTAGTAAAGGCGTCACGGGGCTCGTGCAGCTCGCCATTGCTCAACTTGCTCTTGACACTAGAGACCCCTGTGGTCCCCCGCTTCAGCCTTTAACTCTGAATAGTCCAGTGTGTGTTTATTTTCTGTCCACATCTGTGTGCGGACGTCTGTACCATTTTCGTGTGTAGACGTCTGTATAGCTCTTGTTTTGAAATCTTCAACTGCTATTCTTACAGATTCGTGAATGACAGAGGGCATATATACATACCCCTGTTGCTCCAGTGTGCCATGCCTCAGTAGACTGGTATTCTATGGTCCAGTGTACAGTCGGTGGGAGCTGGGAAACCCGTTTAGGGTCACCAGATGAATCCGTGTCACAGGACATAACATTTTTTGCAGTCTGGGGCACATTTTTCAAATTACTTTAGTTCTACCGAAAAAGACTAGAAGTCCCAGCATACACTATGTTGCATGTTGACACATCAGAATTTGAACCAAAGTGTCCCAATAGCTTGGAAACATAATAATAAAATAATTGTAAAGCGCGAACAATCACCCGTAAGGGTCTCTAGGCGCTGGGGGCCGTTGGTAAGATTAAGCAAGCTATTGCCCAGAGTCACATGGTGCTGGGCTTATCTGCCGCCGGCGATCGAACCGTGATCCCCAGATTCCGGAGTCAGTCGCCCTGGCCGCGGCGCCACACTTCTTCCAGCAAACATGAGGTATCGGTATGCACAGACACTCGATGGAGGAGAGGTACGGCATTACCTGTGAGGACCAACAAGCATCCAAACATCTGCTTGGAAAAAATAATTCTAACATAGAGAATAAGCAATGGGTAAAAGTGAAAACCCCGGTATATTCTTCACCGAAAAGTTCTGAGTGAAATCAAATAGCGAGAGCAAAGCTTGAAACGTCTGTAATGTCACTCAGACCCAGTGGTCGAAGTGGGCGGAATCGTCAGGGCACGGCGTGCCCCTACTTCTATAATTCAATAGATCCGTTCCACTACCTTTTAATTTTAAACATGCATCCCAGGACGGCAGAAATAGCCAAGGCCTAAAATAAGGCTCGGCTTTCATGGCCAATTGGGGACGGGCGGGTGGTGGGCAGAGAAGGAAAAGGACTCTGTCTCTTCCTTCTTGCCCAGAGAAGATAAGGAGAGTGTCCACTTCAGCTCTGCTGCTGGCAGCTGCCCCCCTCTCTTTCTTTCTCTTATTCCCTCTCTTTCTGTCTAGCCCCTCCTCACTTACTGACAACCATGACTTCAAGAAACGGTTCTCACCCTATCGTCCCTCCTTTCGTTTATTTGTTCCCCTGTGAAAAGGATCCAAAAAAGATTTTTTTCTTGCTGGAAATGTCATCTTTTTTTTTGTATTTTTCTATTCCAATGCGCAGCCTCTGGAACAAAAGATTCAAAATATGAAAAATAAATAAATAACTAAGTAAAGCAAGACAGAGTGGTCGCAAAGTGGCCGGATGGGTTTAATTCACACCCAAACACATCAGCGTTACTCTACAGAGTTTGCCACTGCAGCATTACTTTTGTTTTCATGTCATTTTTTGAACAGCATTGTTTTTCCTGGATAGGGAAGTGCACCAATCTTGGAGGTACCACAATGCCTGATTGTTGTGTGGATTGTAAAACAAAATGTGTACCGCGCCTCTGTGTTCACGGATGTGATCATGTTAAACCATACTACTTACGTTTTGTAAGAATATAAGCAATGGGCCTTAAAAATGGTCCCTTCTGGGCCCTGAAGCCATGTCCTTAACTTTTCAGGCAAAAGCACTCACTGATTGATGAATATTGAGTGTAAAAGCATCAAGGTAACTATGTTGTTCGTACTTACATTGCACATGCTTTACTTAATCTTGCATTTCCTAGGAGTATTTGTTTTTTCCAGGATGTTGTTACTTTTTTCTTAGGCAGCATATTACTCTTGTCTAGTGCGTAATTTGAATCCAGTCGTATCCAGGTGTTTATAGTGGGGCACAATTGGGTTGTAGTTGAAGGCGGTGCAAGTTTCTTTCAGTGGGGCAGTGTGGTGTTCAGTGGGGGAGAGGATGTGGTACTATGGTCAAAGCTGCCGAATTTGGAACTCGGGAACCAGGTTCAGCCCTCATGACCAGTTCACCAGTCCACTCTCCTGAGGGAGCACATTCCCATGCTAGACCTTAGAAGGCCCCGCAAGACATTTAGAATCCCTGGTGTCTAAGCACCTAGCGGTGGCAAGTGTGGGTTTACCTTGAAGGCTTGTCCACCACAATCCATACTGAAGTTCACCTCCAGTCTTGCAGGCAGGCCTATGAAGCAGCACACCCTAGAGTGACAGTGACTCTGTCACTGAGGTCACAGGCCCCTTGAGAAGGGCAGTCTCTAGGGCGGTGCGAATGCACCAGGTGCTAACTTTGGGTGGGGCGGTCAGCAACAATAAAAATGTCATGATAACTCCAGTGAATAATGTTCTTCCTAGAGAGAGAGATCGAAGTTTTGCCTAGTCAAATTTTGACTCAGAAATGTAGCGCAGAGGGTTAATGTGCCTGCTACAAAGAACATGTACCATGCAGATCACAAAGTGCACATAATGTAAGTAGATCAGCGGGTTACCTCTTTTGTCAGTGAGATCCTTTTGTTACTTGCAGTTATAAGTTAAAATCCTAACATAGGGCAGTGAGCTATTCACTGTCATCTAAAACATCTGCCCCTGCTTTCAACTGCTAATGCAGGGCACATAAGTAAAGAGGGAGCCACACATAACAATAGCAAGGTGCCACACATAACGTGGTCCTCTGAGTCTAAAATATAAAAAAAACAAAAAACCTGGCCTCCTTCCATCAATTCCCACCGCCCTTTGCGCCTTACTTTCACCTCCCCTCCTGAAGCTGGTCCCTCTGCTCTCCATTAGGACACAGTGTAGCAACAGTAGGACACAACTTACACTTCCCACTGTTGCTACGTTGTTGCAGTAGATAACCACATTTAGATTCTGGTGTTTACACTAGTGGTGCTCAGTAAGAACCATACAGTTTGTTCTAATCTTTACGCGTTGAGCATAGGTTACCTGGAAGGGTAATTGTTGGTCTAATAAAATCTTCTTCTGCAGTGGAGTACTTAAGCTTTGGAATATGTTATCTGCACGTAAGTTTCTTGCAGATACAATCACCATTTTCCAAACAAAGTAGACAGAAGTTCCTAGGTGGTTAAGAATTTGCAAAATAAGTTTGCAAGAGTTAATCCCGTATGTATGTGGTTCGGTAATTGTAGATTTGGGAGCTGGTAAGGTTTTTAAAAATATAGTCTTTGGCAGTATATATTTATCAGCAGCTTTTATGAAGTGTTTTGTGTTCATTTTGGTTATTTTTGAGAGCACTGAGTTATAGGGAGTGAGGCACGTTGGGAAGTTGGACAAAGCAAAATCAGGTCAATGCCTAAGGCATATCGTGATGAACAGTAGGGCTCGTTCTTCAGGTTCCGGACATCTGATGGGATTACTAAAGTAGTATTGCAAAAAGACTTGAGCGGGGAAGCGGATACGATTACTCCAGTGTTGGTATGAGCCTGGAACATGTCCATGTGGCAAAGACCTGTCTTAGGCAACACATTGAAGGCTTTTGTTTCCCTTCAATCTGCCTCATCGGAAGAGAATTACCACGTTGTTTATAACTAGAAGAAAAGTTTGTCTCGCTAGAATAAGCGCTACCTCAATCTCTACTTTTTAAGTCTTGCCCACCTGTCAGTGCAAGCTGTCGGTTTGCAAAATATCTGTAGTGGGTTTATAAAGAACTTACAGTGGGCTTAAGGTCTGTTCATTGCTTACCATTGGTTGACTTTATTGTCACGCTTATTTGCTTGCCTCTTGATTGTCTGTTGGCTTGTCTTCCTCTTCTTCTGTTGTCAAAGCCCCGGAGCAAAGCCTCTGTCTAGTCCTTTTGATTTGCTTACTTGTATCCTTCCACTGCTCACTTTAAGGGAACTACTTTTTTATTTTTGGCAAAGGGCTCCATGAGAGTGGTCTCTCACTTGTTTACTTCTATCCTTATACCCCACTCTCTGTTGCCAACTCCTTCATGTGCTTCACCCCTCGCTGCCATGCTGCTCTTTCCCTTGTATGCTTCTCCACTCGACCTCTGTGTTGGCCTCTCTTACATGTGATGTGCCTCCCACACATGACTTTTTTTTGGTTTTCTTTCCCCCAGCCTCCTACTTTGTTGCATCCAGGAGGTCTTTTTTTTAAATGTTTTATATTTTTAGATGCCCAGGTGGCAAATTACTGCTAGCACTTATGTTTTAAAAAAGCACTTTTGTTTTGCCTAAATATCCTTTTTTTATTTACAGATCCATCTCAGTGGGAAATGAAAAAAAAATGGCACTTGCATGAAGATATGGCGACCATTCCACGGCTCCAGGGGAAATGAGCTGGTTGCCGCTGCTTTCAAGTTTTTGTTCCGGCCCTCTGGAACAGCCTGCCCCTCGAGCTCAGGAATATACAAAGCCATCCTGACTACAAGGAAAAGCTCAAAACCTGGCTCTTTATCTATTAGAGCTTCTGAATCTGTTTACTTATTTTGGTGGGTAGCGCTGGGAACCCCTGTTGCTGGGACAGCTAAGCCTTATACACATTTTATTAACATAGGTCATCACACATGGACATGCTTACAGACTCATTGCATTTTGGTTTCTTTTGGCATGCTGCAACTATTGGCATTGCAAATGCTTGTTTATACATACATTATTCAAAGTAAGGTGCTGAATATTGGCTTATGCAACCCAGCATAAAGGAAGCCAAAGTGAATTGTCCAAGATACCTCTATATGCAATCTATAAACGAGAATTAAAGATGCTCCACAGGTCTTCAACTCAAGGATCCTCTCCCATACATGCCAACATTTTCAAACTAGGAAGTAGGAGAGTGTATTTTCTCCATTGGCTTAGACTGCAGCAGAGGCAATCAGGTCTATTGTCATGTACTCTCTCCTAGCATGGGACCTCTGATGGAAACCTTTACTCATTGCTTTGGGTGGTTGAAAACACATCTACGCAGCTTTTTACAGAGTGTTGTCGCGTTTCACCAGAGGTAAGATCCCTAGTCCAAAGTGTCTGTGTACCTAACGCACGTGCTACAGCAGTAGTAAACGTCATATTTCCTCAGTGTTTGTCCAAGCGGACAAAAACAATCTCAGCCATTAGATTGCTAAAAGAATGTTAAACTAAATCACTACATAAAAGTTTATTTAAAGTACTTGCTGATGGCAAAATCACGAATAATAAAAAGAGTAAAACATGTAAATCTTAAAAAAACAAAACCCCAGCAGCGCTTTAGTTTTGTTATGTTATTGTTGAACAAAAGTGGGTTGTATAATTCTCAATACATTAATTTAAGGTACCCATGCCCAAGAAGATGCTGTTTTGATCATTACGCTTGTCTGTTTTTTTGACACGTGATATGTATAAATATTAATATTTGTCTAGTGTGTCTCATTTTGATGCTCTTATTTACACCATCAATTAAATTCACTGTCTTTTCACAACCTGGTTTTCTGTGAACCACCTAGCTGCCTACAGTGCTATGTGCATAACTGTTCTATCATAAACCTATTCTGTTTGAAATTACATAGTTATACAGAAATACATAACTAAAGGACCCATGTGTCTGCCCCAAGGGAAAATTCCACAGATTGGATACAGAAAATGTACAGAGGCTGTGCAGTGTACTCACACAAACATGCTGGATAAATGTGGTGTGTGTTTCTCACAGTACTCAATTTGTGCCGGTGTTTGCTGGTGCTTAGCACCGGTACTTTCATTTTTTTTAAATACTGGCACTTGATTATGAGTGTATATCACATGTTGGTGCTTTCAGCCTATTTCTTGAGCCTTGATGAATGTTTAGCAATTCAATACATTTTAAAAACTATCAATTTTGCACTACCAGGCCATCCCTATAGTTTGGGGTGACCTGAAATCGCCCAAAATGTCATGCTTGTTTATGTGAGATGGCTAGTAGGTAATGCCGTTCAGCAGCAGAGGCAGGACCTGTAGGTCGTGCCAACTGTTATGAAACACTATTGACCCGGCACTTACATTTACTCAAATTAAGCACTGGTTTCCTAGAGCAGATATTGGGGTTGTCGGTTTTTCTTAGAAAGTTCACTTTACCTCCCTGGGGCTTCTGAAGGAGGTATAATTAGCGCAATCTCATGTCCTCTGATTTGGTAACGGACAGGGAACGTCCATGATGGTCCGCCTCAGGTTTTAAACATGTTTGGTCTGCGCCATAGGCACAATGCTTATTTTCTGCCATTCCCACCCTGTGCCCTACACTTTAGCCCTCACAATCAAAAAAGAGGCTGCTGAAATGCTAAGGAGCGGACAGAGGGTCAATCCTGTGATGTCAGTGGTTGTGTGGTATCACTTTAGCTACCTTGGGCATTTTGGTGAATGATTTAGTCCAATTGTCTTCAGGCGATGACAACCATTGAGATGCCCCGAGTCTTTCCAGTTGTCTAATCAGAAGGTTTACTGGTACATGCATCAACGTAGGCTTTTGCGATTCCTTAATTGCGAATATTAAGGAATCGCAATTAAGGAATTGCAAAAGCCTTTGCATGTAGGGATCGCTATAAATATAGCGATTCCTACACATTCCCTAATTGTGACTCGCAAATTGCGAGTCGCAATTAAGGAATGCCGTCCCATTAATTCCTATGGGCCTAGAGGCCCATAGGAATGAATTGGAGATTGCATGAGCAATTTGCGAGTACCAGTAGGTACTCGCAAATTGCTCATGCAATTTCAAGGGTGTCAAAATGACACCCTATTACACCCCTGAAATTGATCTGTGCACATATGTTGCACACGCACATACCCTAAGGGCATGTGTGTGCGCAACATGAAACTTTGAAAAATGCACAAAAGTGCATTTTTCAAAGTTTTTGCAAATTACCATGAAGTTCAACTTCATGGTAATTTGCTCCCCCTATTAGCGAAATCGCTAATTTTTTTACTTTAATGCATTGCATTTAAGGAATCTCAATTTGGGATTCCTTAAATGCAATCGCAATTTAAGTAATCGCAATTTAGAGATTCCTTAAATTGCGATTTTTGCATTTGGGATGATGCATCCCAAATGCAAAAATACCGGTCGCAAAGGGGCAGATTCTGAGAATCTGCCCGTTTGCGACCAGTTTTTCCTTTGATGCATGTGCCTGTTAGTTTCTTCAGTGTAACTATTTCCACTGCTGCAAGCCTACAATGGGATACTTGGCTCCATCTTGTAGGAAAACTGCCTTTGCTGTAACACAAAATGTTCACAGCACAAGGACATTATATGCAGAGGTGTATCGAAACCTGAGACCCCGCTAAAGTACATGGAGGAATCCCCCCATTCTCCGGATCCAGTCAGGAGCTCTTAGGCCAGGGGCCCGCACCTGTGCAAAAGGGGGCACTACGCCCCAGAAAGGTTTGTATTACGATTGACCAATTGGTGTTTAGCTGTTGTTAAGCCTGGTTCCTACTAAATCGAGTCCTCGATATGCTCTTTTTAAAAATCTTTTTTGTATGCCAACAGCCAATCACCGCATCCACTCTCAACCAGACACATATCTTAGAGACAAGCATTGGCATAGCCAATAGGTCTCGCCTTTGGGACCTTATAAGTGTTTAGCCATGCAACAGTTGCATAACTAAATACTTATAATGTCCCAAAAGCGAGACCTATTGGCTATGCCAAGCGGCCGCGAAAGTGATCGCGATCAAACATCAAAGCGGCAGTGCGGCCGCGAAAGCAACCTCGGTCAAGCGCGGCGCGCGTGCCCGCGCACATGCACTGTAGCTCTATGCTGGCCTGGTAGCACTTTTTGGAACCCTCACAAAATGTCTCGCCAGACCAGCACATGCCGGGTCAGACGAGACCTAAAAAATGACATAGGAAAATGTGGTGTACTTAACATGGATGCCAAGTTTTGTGATACGCACCAGAAGACTGTCCAATGGAATTATAAATATTGCTGCTAAATAAAAGATGCACATAATTTTCGTCAATAAAATCCTATAATTAGGCAAATATATAGGCACATATGTATATATGTATGCGTAGACATGTTGTTTTGTCACTTGCTCATTAACTAATATATAATATTAATGGTGACGGTGACATATGTGGCCTGATTTATAATGTCATTTATTTGGTAGTTTTAACTAGTATGATGTCATGACCTAAAGATTGGAGGGCCACATTTTGGTTGATGACCTTAAAACAACTCTTCCTCCAGCCAGTTTTTTTTTTTTTACAAGCGCATACACGCACATGCAAACTCACATTCGAAACCCCGGATCCAATACACAGTAATTGCCAAAGGATCTATTTTTTCAGCAATATTGACAACACTCAGCTAAACTGTTTAAATTGCCGTAATACCCTTCTCTCAAAATATTGCCTGGCTAAGATGTGGCCTCCAGAACTGAGCACAGTGCTCTTTCGGTTCTAGACCCACGTCCCTACTACAAAGAGGCTTCCAGGAATAGACCCGAAATCCAAGACGAGACCACCAGAACTGGGCACTATATCACAGATGAGACATCCACAAGTGGATTGTTACAGTCCCCCAGGTCAGACTGCCCAGATTGGACATTATACTTCAAAAAAGACCTTCAGAAAACAACACAATCCTGACTGCAGACGAGCGCCTCTCGAGCTGTATTCTCTACTACAGGTGAGACATCCAGACCTCAATCCGATTCCCCAGATGGGACCTCCAGAACTAGATCCAGCTCTCCAGCTGAGGCCTCCAGAACAGGACACAATATGCCAGAAGAAACCTCCAGAACCGGACACAGAATTCTACATTTTTTTTTGGTATGCCATTTGATCGCCAAAACTGACCCTACTGCTCCAGATGGCATCTTTAGAACTGGACCGCACACTCCAGATTAGACTTCTAGAACAGGACAAAATATATCAGAAGCAACCCCAATGAGTAGGCCTCCAACCAGTAGCTCGTGAGCTACTGTAGCTCTCCAGCTACCTCTGAGCAGCGCACCTGTGTGCAGCCAAGCGTATTAAATTTGCAAGCTTCTGCTTCGTTAAATTAATATACTTATAAGATAATTGAAATTATACAAACTAATAATATTAGTCGCTCTCGATGCGTTTCATTGAACATAAGTAGCTCTCAAGTACGGAAATGGATGGCGACCCCGATAAAATATTTCTCCCTGTCAAGCCTCCAGAAATGTAGTGTTTAGTATGAGGTACTCTCCTCCATTTTGTTTGCAGGTGAAAAAAACCAAACTTTAAATATCTGAATGAACTACAATCCTTATGTACTAATTTTTCACCCACCGTGCCTCATACAATTACTACTCACTTGTTGATTAAAATAAAAAATAAAAATATTCTGCTCGGCACACCTCTCAAACGCACACGTTCACAGGCTTGTCTACAACTCCGGCATGCATCTTTCCGACGGACACGCGCACGCAAACACACACGCGCACGTCTACCGTTTTAGGAGCTCTGGAAGGAATTATGCCTCTTTCGGTCTCTACAAATTAATTTTTAGTCCCTAAAACACATGCATCCCAGCCAACGATCGGAGTGGGTCGACACGCTGTTCAGCCTGCTCTCTCGGTTCTGGTGGAATGTGCGTTTTTTCCTCTCCTTTTGGAATGTGAGGGGAGGCATGACCGAGCAAGTCATGCAAAGGTCACAAAAGGTCACGACCTCTGCTGAGCGATTGAGGCGAAAGAGGGAAGACAAGGGTCTGTTGTTTTACTCTTTTTTTCATTTTTTTGTTTTTTAAGTGAAGACGTCTTTGGGGGAAGCGCGGGACACAGAGAATGTGATCGTGGCAGGCGGTGGAAATTATTGGTGGGTGGGGGCGGTGGAAGGTGGGGGAGGCCGCCATAATAACTCTCAGCCATAAAAACCTCGCAAGAAATTAAAAAACAAGTCTTTGAAGCTCTCCCCGGAGAGGTCCAGCTGCAGAGCCTCCTGCCTGGACCTGACAGCCTCCTAGGGGGAAGAAAACAAGCAAAAGTGGAAACTATCCCGTAAAAATGTCTGCCCAGGCATGCGTTTTACCATGTATAGTGTTCTGTCTCCTTGGGGGGGCTTCAGCTCAAGTGAAGAGAGACATCTGTGAGCACCTCCCACCCTGCAGGCCCAGGGTGCTTAAATCATCAACAAAAGGATATTTTTTCATAAATGTTTGCTTTGGCCTTCGTTTGTAAGGACTCTACATCCTTTTTGAAAAGAATACATATTAACATGAATCATAATGTAGTATTAACCATTTTTATAACTCCCTACTACAAAGTAGACTCCTGAAACCTAAAGCGTAGGTTTTACTGTTGCACTGCTCTACAGTGGATGTTTTATGGGCCTAGCAAAGTGTAAAGACCGGGTCTGCAACTGCTGTCTTTACATAGCATAACATGTGTATTTGTAAAGCGCCGCACGTTCACCCCTAATGGGGTATCTTGGCACTGAATAACATGTTTATTGTTACCCAACTCAATGGCACTCATTTTATCGACCTCAGAGTGGACTCGCCGGGATTTGAACCTGTGACCATGAGGTCAAACACGGGCCCCTACAGTGGATGCATTAGTCCACTGAGGCACCAGACCTGTGAGTCAACGTAAAACTCTCTATTTATTTTATTTTTTTATTTATTTTATGCGTTTTTATAGCGCAGACTTTACCCGAAGGTGTCAGAGCGCTTCACAATAGGAACAGTACTGATACATGAGAAAATTTACAAGTGAGCATGTTACAAAAGCAAACGATATGTTACATGAGGCAATAGTGACAATTGTGCAAGTATCAAGAGCAAACAAAATACAAGAGGTAGCAAACGATACGTTACAAAAGGAAAAAAGTGACATGTGTGCATGTTACAAAAGCATACAAAGTACAAGTAGAGGTAAAATCCTGCAATAAATGGCAGACACTCATAACACAAAAACAAACGTTACGTTACATGAGGCAATGGTGGCAGTTGTGCATGTATCAAAAGCAAACAAAATACAAGAGGTAGCAAACAATACGTTACAAAAGGAAAGGTGACATGTGTGCATGTTACAAAAGAGTACAAAGTACAAGTAGAGGTATAATACTGCACTAAATGGCAGACACTCAAACCACAAGAACACACTGGGGAGGCACTTCTATAGGCATGGAGAACAGAATTTCCTATAATGGTAGGACTTCCTTCAGATAATAGAGAGGGCGTGAATTAAATTTGGAAGTGTCTTTGAAGGAGGAGAGCTTTGAGGTCAGTTTTGAAGGCCTGGGAAGAGGTGGTTTTCCGGAGCTGAGGCGGAAGCGAGTTCCAGATTCTCACCGCGTTGCCTGAAAAGGATTGGCCCATCGATCTTTCCTTCTTGAAAGTGGGAGGTTCAAGCAATACATTTTCTGCATTACATGATGGTCTAGAGCCTCCAGAGAGTTTCAGTTTATTCGCGAGGTAGCGAGGGGAGGAGGAGTGCAAGGCTTTGTGGGTGATACAGGCAGTCTAGTAGATAGATCTTGCCTCGATAGGAAGCCAAAGGAGGGTGGATAAAATGGGTGTGATGCGGTTGCTTCTTTTGGCCCCATATATGAAACAAGCTGCTGAATGGAGAACAGACTTAAGGGGGGACAGGTGGGATTTGGGAGGCCAGTAAGAAGAGAATTGCAGTAGTCCAGTCTGGAGAGAACCAGCGATTGTACCAGGGTTTTGAGGTCTTTCTCCGGGAAGAAGCAACGAATCCCCCAAAGAAGGCGCAGTTGGTATCGAGAAAACTTTGCAATGGAATTGATGTGGGAGAGGAGATTGAGTTTTTTGTCGAGTATGACACCAAGGGATTTTGCGCTGTCGACAATGATGGGTTTAGTGTTAAGTAGATTCATCTGATCCATCCATGATTGGAGAGGAGGAGGAATTCAGTTTTGGAGGGATTCAGAATCAGTTGAGGAGTTAACATCCATTTTTGAATGGAGTCGAGAGTAGAGCTTAGGATGGAGAGATCGTGAGTGGAGGCCACCTTAAGGTAGATTTGAGTGTCGTCCGCATAGAGATGATAGTGGATCCCGGATTTACTAAGGAGATTTCCCAACTGTTCTAAATAGAGATTGAACAATGTGGGTGCAAGTATAGAGCTTTGAGGAACACCTTGACCAACCGCCAAAGGAGATGAAAGACTGTTCGCTATTTTGACAATTTGGGATCTATCAGAGAGGAAGGAGGCAAACCATTTAAGCACAGTGCCCTCCATGCCCATTCTCTGTTGAAGAGTGTTAAGGAGAGTGTTGTGATTGACAGTGTCAAAGGCAGCAGAAAGGTCAAGGAGAATTAGAAGACAAGACTTCCCCAAATCGAGTAGCCACAGCGCGTCATCAATCACCTGCAGCAGGGCTGTTTCAGTGCTGCAGTTTTGAATGAAGCCGGACTGGAAATTGTCAAGATGATCATTGTCCTTGATATGACGAGAGAGTTGTTTCGCTACACATCTTTCTGTGATTTTTGCAAGAAAAGGTAGGTTAGTGATGGGGCGGAAGTTGTTGAGGTCGTTCGCATCAGCAGTGGGTTTTTTAAGCAGAGGGGTGATCTGCCCAGTTTTGAAGGAAACAGGAAGGGAGCCTTGACAGAGGGAGAGGTTGATCAGAGTGGTCCAATAGGAAAGAGAATGGGTATCGAAGTCAATGGCAATGGCACAAGGGATGGGGTCAAGAGAATGGTTGGAGGGCTTTGTTTTGAGGATGCATTTGAGGAGGGCATCTTCAGTGATGGGGTCAAAGTTCTGCCAAATGGTTAAGGATTTGCGCTCCTCTGTAAGGGGTAGGATGAATGACCTGATCCACAAGTGATTTCACTTTTTCGTCAAAGAATATAGCGAATTCCGCTGCTTTCTTTGTAGAATCCTCCAACTTGGAGGTTGGGGGAGAGCTGTTTGGGTTCTTGATGAGATCAAATAGTTTTTTGGGTCTATTTTTGCTGAGTCGAGGAGGGATCTGAAGTGCAACGCTTTTCCAAGGAAGATGTGCTTGTGGAACTAGGATCTTGCTGAACGAAGCGTGGCCAAATTATCGGTGGAGGGCGCTTGTCTCCATTGTTTCTCAAGGACTCTTAGGTACTTCCTTTCTTCATAGAGGAATTTGTTGAGCCAAGGTCCTGAGGTAGTAGGCCTTTTCTTTTTGCTTTGGAGAGGAGCGACATTATTGATTTAGACTGTGAGGCATTGGGAGGTGAGTTATTTAACATCTAGGTTCGGGTCTAGCCTTGGAAGTGATAGCAAAGCTGAATCACAGAGGGTACCAAGGTCGATGTTTTTAGTGTCACGGAACCAGGAGGTAGCCCTCTTGTGTTGGCCGAGAGTTATAGAGTGTGATAGGTGAAGAGAGAATGGGATGAGGAGGTGGTCAGACCAGTCTACATGAATAGGGGTTGCGATAGTCAGCAAGCCTGCTTTAGAAATAACAAGGTCCAGGATTTAGCCCTTAGAGTGTGTTGTTTATTTGCAGTGTTGGATAAGATCGTTTGCAGAGAGGAAGGTGGCCAGCAAATTTGCAGAAGAGTCTTGAGACGAGCCCCAGTGGACATTGAAGTCACCCACAATGATCTGATTGTCACTTTGCGAGTATAGGTCGCTGATGAAGTCAGTGAGTTCCTCCAAAAATGAAGGGCCGCTACCGGGCGGGCGGTAAATGGCATGGAATCTGAGGGGTGAGCGGTGGTGCAATTGAACCTCAAGAGATAGGCATTCAAAAGTGCGGAAGGAGCTGTTAGGAAAAGCCTTAAGTTGAAGGGAGTTTCTAAAGATGACTGCAACACCTCCCCCAACTTTGTCAATTCTGTAATTTCTAAATATAGAATAGCATGTGGGTAATAGGAGATCAAACATAGAGTGAGAGGTATCTTTGAACCACGTCTCTGTGAGGAAGAGCAAGTCAATATTGTGAAGGATGATGGTATCGGAGATTTCAAGTTTGTGTTTTATTCAGGTCCAACCCCAACTTGCACTCTTTTCGCAAACAATTGAAGACCCTTCTGTTTGCTAGGTCCAACCTGTTCTAAACTTCTGCCGTACCTCCCAACTCTGTCTACATCCTCAGCGCTTGGACGCCCGTGGGGCAGCAATCGCGCTATACAAATCGATATACAATACAATACAATTATTGCAGATCTGCAGTTGTGGCACAGATAGTGCAGCTCTGTCGAGACTGTTTTGGTGACGGGGGCACTTGGGCTATGAGGGGTGATGGGGATATTGTACTTATACGAGGGTGCTCAGGAGGGTTTAGGTGGATAAGTGGTTCTGACAGAGGAGATGGTCGGAATAGTGTAGATAGTAGGGTTACTTGGAGATGAAGGTGGAAGAAGGGTGGCGTTTGAGGGCTTGTGTGAGTTTGCGATATTTGCAAACGACAGGTTATGCTTGGCTATTATGGGGTGTGGGGGCGAGGTGCATCTCATGGAAAGGTGAGTGTTTTTAAAAAAAATTGAGGTGAATGGAAAAGTGGAAATCTTGGAGCTTAAAAGTGAAATGGTAGCTTCAAGTTGGGAGATGGAGGTGATAAGAGAGCCTAGCTTATTTTCCAGAGAGAGTAGGGCAGAGCATGGCATGTTGGGTGGCTCGATTGAAACAGGAGGGGGTGCACTTGGCGGTGGAAGGCAGGGAGAGGTGGGGGAACGGGAGGGGAGTTGGGGTACAGGGTTCAGAGGAGGGGAAAGGTGGTGGTTGAGAACAGACGTTGGTGCACCAGAGGTGAATGGAGAGTTGTCTTTGTTGGCGTTTCAAGAATGATAGGAATTAAGGACATAACTAGGAAGAGATAGGAGAGGAGCGAGGCGGTGGGGCGGAAGGAGAGGGGAGGAATGTGTGGAGTCATAGGGATGAAGGAGGTTTGGGAGGAAAAGAGGGGAGGGGGTTGGAGAGGTCCTGTCAGCTAGGTGAGGTGACTGTGAGGGAACGGGCATCTGGTAGAGTGAGGGGGGTTGGGAGATAGGGAAGTTGAAGAAAGGAAGTGGTTCAGCTAAGCCCGAGGGAGGGAAAGGGTTACCAAGGGGGAAAGAGGGTAGCACAGCATTACTGGAGGAGTGGGGGAAGGAGAGAGATGCAGTAAGTTTGTGGAGAAATCGGGGTACATAGCGAGGGGAGGAGGGATAGAAAAGAGGAGAAGAGGAGGAAATAAGGGGAGCGTAAGGAAAGTTAACTAGGGGAGAAGGTTGGAGGAGAGGTGGACTAAAAAGGGGGGTGGCAGGTAGGGATAGGGGGGAGAAGATGAGATTGGAGTACCGGGACGGAGCAGATTGGACGAGGAGCGTGTTAGCTAGAGGTAAGGCTGGAGTGATGAAGGGGGGGGCATACTGTGAGGGGGAAGAATGGGAGGGGAGGGCACAGGGGAGGTGGAGGGAAGAGGGTCGACCTGTGCCTCCAGAGGGTGCAGCCTATTGGAGAGTAGGGGGGTCAGGGGAGGAGAAAGGGAGTAATTGGTGGAGCTAGATGAAGAGTCAAGGGATAACCCGGTCACAGGGGAGGGAAGTAGGGAAGGGAAGAGGTGGTCAAAGAGAGAGAGACAGGTGTCTTTGGCTTGGATCATGACAGTACCATTGTTATAGAGTGAAATAGTGAGGGAGCCGTTGAAACACGCAGAGGGGGACATTTTTAGCTGTTTCCCATGAGGGATAGAGGAGGAGGAGGTGACGTTAAGGGAATTGTAAAAGCTGGTGGACCAAGAGGGGATGTCGTGAGTGAAAAAAATGAAATCGTTTTTGAGCCTCCCATATCGACCATTGTAAAATTGATCAACAAAAAGGGAATCAGGGAAACATTCAATGGTGTTATGCTTGAATTGTTTTGCTGAAGCTTTAGTCAGGTTAGTAGGGTAAAGGATTTTGTAGCAATTCATTCCAGACTTAACTCGAGTGGTGGCCATGTTGGGAAACTGAGGAGGGTGGTGGGGGTATGAGAAGGGTGTTACTAGGAAAGTGGTGGTGAGGAGAAGTATAAGGACTAGAAGGGGGCACATATTCCAGACGTCGGGTGAAGAGATCTGAGCTAATGTGCAGTCAGGGAAGTGAGGCGATTAGGAACAGGTTGTTACTTCAGAACTGGACTGATTCAACAAGCTAGGACTGAAGATAGAGCGGTGTAAGAGAAAGATGGGGGCACAGATTCCAATGGTCAAGAAGGCTTTACTGCTTGGGAGACTCTATGATTCCGCTGGTATTTGATGGGACCTTCACCTAGGTAATCACATAATATACATGGTGCCACCTGGCACTAGATCATAATTACAAGGGAATTATTTATACATGACAGGGCCAACTGGACCACTGTCAGAGCCATCACAAAGCGAACTTAGTAAAAGTAAAACAGATTATAAACGTACAACCAGTAACCATTAGTAATCACTGTACTTAGCATCAGCCTGTAACGTAAACCACATTATGCACAGCATCACATTAGGCGCCAAACACATTGTACGCCCATAAGCTCAACAGTCTAATATTAGACCCTAACCTCCTAAGTTTCACCAACATTAGGGGCATAAAGCACAGGGTGGAACATAATCTCACTAGCATAAACCATAGTATGCAAGACAACCTCATAATCATAAAAAACACATTTAGACGTAGCCAGAATAGGGTCCGTAATTCATACTACATGGAATACATTTCCTAGCACCACATAAACACATTAGGGCCTGGCGCCCTACAAACCTCCCAGTCCCCCTGGCCAACTGGCCATTTCAAAGGGGCTCAAATGCCCTGTGTCCAGAATGTCGGGGCTGCTGCCAAAGCAGCGAAAGTCCAGGGTGCGTATTTGCGCAAACCTAAACGTTGCAGGTGGCACTAACTGCTGCGCAGCTGTGAAGAAATGGGGCAAAGGAGTGCATCTCACTCCTAACTCAAACAGAACTGCCCCCAATTACCCTAAGAGTCTAAAGGAGGACAACTTTTGTCAGTTCACCTGTTGGGAGAGGATTGATCTGCCCTTATTGTCCCTTCTGGGCCCCAGTCTTGTGGTTGCTCCTTCCCTACTGCACATTATGTACCTTGCACGCCGTCTCTGGCATTCACGGAGGTATTGATGCTTGTATTTGTCCCTGCGGCTGCCATTTTGAAGTCAGGCAGGCCGCTTGGGGCTTTCTTACTCATTCAGGTGCCGCTGGGGAGCCCCGGTCCTGTTGTCCCCTAAGCCCCAGGTACCAATGCTCGCTGTGGCGTCTCAATGTGAGTCAAAACGTAGCATGCCGGCCCCCGCACTTATTGCCTCTTCCCCCCTCTCCTCACCGGGTGCATCGCCTAAACACCAGCTTCTCGCTCGTGCTGTCTGGGGGGGAGATTCTCTAATGAGTCAGCCTCAGTTTGCGGTCATAGAACATCCTCTCCACTCTTCTCGGAACGAGGCGCGGAAGCCTCCTGGAGCGAGAGCCGCGGGCTCTCTTGATTCACTCCTTCAGTCCGACTGCGAGCCCCACCTCTATCCTCCGATCCGCTTCTCTGTGGCTGCCGACATCTTGCTGCCTTCCCCGCGCTGGCAGGATTCTTCCCTAAAGACACCGCCGGCGGTCTCCGGGCTGCAAAAACGAGCTGTGGGTGTCCCGCTCAGGAGTCCTGAGGCGGGGTCCTGAATAACAGTGGCCCCCTCATCCACTCGCTGCCCCCAGGGCACTGCTCTGTACCCGCCGCCAGACGGGGACGGATCAAGCAACAGACGCGACCTGCCAACCGGGCCCACAGCAGCCCGCTCCGCTCCTGAAGCCCCAGCCGAGAGAGCCGCGCCCGCCCGTCTCACTCACCGGTGCCAGCCGGCCGGTCCAGCTCTTCTGCGTCTCACAATATCCGCACAGTCCCGGGCACCAAAAAGAAGTATCGCATCCCAGGAGGCCCGCACAACACCAGCCAAGGGGTCAACAGCAGCCCGCAGCAGACTGGCAGGAGCCGAGAGGCAGCGGGAAACCGGCTGAAGCTACGGACCGTGCAACAAGGGTTCGCTTGGACAGCGGCTAGACCTACTGCTCACCGGGAGATGCCATGCAGCATGGCTGGCCATTAGCCAGTTATCGGCTCTACCGAGAGATGTGACAGACAGAGCGCTGCTGCCCTCATCATGCGTCTGCCGCTGGCAGGATCTGTGCCCCGGAGGTCTTCTCAGCACATTACTCGGTCTTCCGACGGCCCAGAACAGCGGAAACAACTCCTATGGTGGCTGCGGGCATTCCGGTTGCAGGATCTGTTCTGCTTCAGCTCCGAGCGGCCATCATGGTCGCTGGCTCCAGGTCCTTATATAAATAAGAATACAGTGGCGACATATACCCCATCCTCTTAAATAAAGCTCAGAAAAAAACCCTTGGGAAGGCACGAGTCGACTCACCATACTGGGTTAATTTTCTCTCACCGGGGAAACACAAAAAATTCCTCCCCGGGGCCGTAGAATTCACGCGCCACCGGTGGAGTCCTGCGAAAGAAAATAAGAGGCCCACCCTGTTTGCAAGCTAGGCCTGTGAAATTACCCAAGCTCAGGTATTTTCAATAATCGAAGCAAAGTAGAAATTTGCCTGCTGGAGTACTGCACATACATCAAAAAAGGTGAATTTTTTGTCTTTTGAACTAATTTTGTGCCTCATTAGATGGCTACCAGAGGCTAGAATCGTGCCTTGCCTAAGAGAAGCTCTGCATGCACACAGAGCCTTGGACAGCCTCGGCCCACTTACATCAACAATCTCATTAACTTCTACATACCTACCCGACACCTCAGCTCAGACTGACTCCTACTTACACACATCACCCACAAACACAGAACCAGATTCGGCAGTCGGGCCATCTCCTACCTTGCTCTCACAGCCTGTAACAACCTACACCTTCACATCAGAGCCGCCTCCCGCTTCTTGAATTTAGCAAGAAGTTGACGACATGTCCCTTCACCTAGTCTTCACCGCATCTCGGCCCACGCCTCGCCAGTTTTCAGCATGTGGATACCCTCCCGGTTGAGTTGTGTGTTCTAGAAATACCCAAAACATAACAGAAGATAATGTTATTGCCTGGCAGACCAACTTTGCAAGGTATCCCTCTCTTCTCAGGTCTACTGTCTCCACCAGGTGAAAAATGAGGTTCTGTGAACAAGGTTTGTTCCGACGGCACTAGTGTTTATGCATCTGTGGCAATGTTCTTCTTTCCCACGGTTTGTTCTTGTTCTGGGTGTAGGCACTGGATTCAGAACTGTTTTGGGCTTCCTGGCCTAGTCTCCTCATTTCTCCTGCCTCCTCTTTATTCATACTTGCTAGTGGGTGGTGACATTTTAAAGTTGGCGGTGTAAGTAGCTGGCTGAATTTCACTGAGCGAATAACCATCGCAAGCAAGCTCAACTTCTCCTAAAGTAGTTTATGACACCATTTTCAAATATTATAGCTACAATGCTATAGGATTTTCAAGCAGTTGCGTAGGCCACTCATGGAATATCTATATATTTGTATGGTGTCCAGATAGCTGTGAGCCTCCCCATGGTGTTTAAGTTCATTCCACAAGAAACCTTGAACAAATTAAGATGAAACTCTGTATGTTTTTTCAGTTCAGTGTCCCTAAAAGTTGGCTAAAACGGCACAGGTTTTACAGACACTTCAAATAAATGTTGTATGCAAATGAACAAGGCCTCCTGTCATGTTTTTGTGTGCAGCACCTTTAATGATGTCTATTATCTACTACCTTTCATTTTCCCATTTTGTTAATTCCTTCCAGGTAGACTTTCAGTCATATGTCATGATTCAGAAAGTATTTGAAAGAGGGGGGAGTTAAAAATTACATAGATCACACACTCAATCTCTGGACAGCTGGGTTATTCAACAATTTAGAAATCTATGATGAGGTCCCAGAAAAAATACAGATTAATAAATGTCTCCACATAATTGCTCAAATATAATCTTTAAAAATATTTTACAAATTCTATAATTTCTCTCAAAAGATCAGCTTATTCGTTTTGAAAAGCCACACTTTTTTATCTTGAATAAACTCTTTTCAATTTCGGTGTCAATATATATAAATGACACTAGCAAAGCTTCTTATTAAGTAGGCCAGGCTGCACACAGGACAGCTACTTATATGTAAAGGGAGAGCTACCAATAGCTCAGGAGCTACTTGTTGGAGAAGCCTGCCCAGTACTAACATTTACTATAGCTCCAATGTGAGAAGTTGGCCTGGCATATGCTGTCTCCTTGTTATAGGGGACACCTTGCACCAGTCCAAATCGACTCTTATTGATGATAGGTTTAAGACAACCTTTAAAGAAAGCTATCCTAGTGGTAGCTGTGGAGAGCAGCCTTCAGGCTAAGTCTTGAAGGAGTGTTAAGCTTATTGTTTTACTATAGATAACCTCTTGAATGACCAAATGAAAGAGTAGCCCACACAGGTATATATATATAAAATATATGTATTTATTCTAAACAGAATCCCACAAGTCTCTTTATGAGGCTAGAGGCAAAGTTACAATTCAAACAAGCATTGATAGATACAATAAATAGCACTGGAATCACAGGGCCCCGGGGGGGACCAAACCATATATTAAAAAAGTGGTATAAGAACCGCGACAATTCTACAGACAATGCCTAGGGCAGGGGTCTCCAACCTTTACTGTAGTGAGAGCTACTTCTGATCAGTGAAAATCGTCGTGAGCTACTAAAGGCCAAGCAACTCGCGCATTTTTCGGAGACACCTCCCACACCCTCATTCATTGTCTTAAGCCTAATTTCTTTGTGCCTATACTGTGGTTTGATCAAGATACATAGACCCATGGAGCTGTTTAAAGCTGTCAGCAGACTGAAAATCATAACATAATAAACTGTATATCTGTCTCACACCTCATTCACCACACTGCTACGCACTGTGTCCCATAACATGATAACGATAACCGCATCTTGGTGTTAATCAGGCAAGACAAGGAAATACTTCCCACATAGGATCACAAACCAAAGAAAACACTTTGAACCACCCACCCTACACTGCCATAGCTTGCTAACCATGTAGGTAAGTGCTTTAGTGCCACACATTAGTAAGTGCTATAAAAATGCTGCAACAGAAGGCTTCCCCTTTCTTCATTATCAAAAAAAGTAAAACGAAGGGAGAAAACTTATGTTAGTAATAATACATATGATTTTCTTTCATGTCCGGGCCTTTGCAGACTATTGGAACAACAAATGGAAGATATTTGGAAAGGTGACAACCTTACTTTCATTATAAAGCACTTCACTCAGTTCAATAACACATGCTTTAACGCTGCAAAGTCAATTTTCAGAAAATGCATAGTTCTGCAATGTTCAGCAACAGACTGCCTGCTAAGCTTTGCACTCGCTGCACAGTACTCTTCTACTTCCAGTAATAATATATTAGCATTAAACATATGGCAATGTCCCTTAGCACATACCTCAATAAACAGAAAGTTCCATGATTAACTACTCTAATATACAGATCAAATTTATTAAAACTTACACATCATGAAATTTTTAAAACGCTCTAAACAAGTAAGCATGAATTTGTTCCTTAAAACAAATGTTAAATCTGATCACACCTTGTGCATGCAGACACACTCCAGATATCTATTGAACTCACCAGCCTGCTTTCCTCCTACATAGGCAATGAGTTTCTAAATCAGGGCAATCAAGTCCTTCATTGAACTTTCTTCTAAGTAACACCTCAAAACCCAAGCCATAAAGAACATCAATGGGATCAAAGTGCATGGGTAAAATCAGGTAAGGACTAATGAGCCTTGCTCAGAAAAATCCCAAGCATGAAAAAATTGCATCATCTCAGACTCCACCACTAAAATTGTAAACAGAAGCTGCCTGTATTAAACGCACACTAGTATAGAAGTACTCAACAAATCAAATTGTTTTGCATAGCTGTGGTGCACCAAAACACAGCTCCGTGTCACACAAGCAGAGCTGCCTTGACACAAAGGAAGAGTGTGGGAGACGAGAGGCTGGGAGTGACAGGACTGGACAGAGAGGTGAAGGGCTTTGATTTTAACATCGGCTGACACTGAGCTTTAAAATTGAAAGAAGACATAATAAAGCACAGTGGCAGCCGATGTTAAAATCAAAGAGCCTTGCATGCACTGAGCTGCTTTTATTGACTACAACTTGAAGGCAAATTAAAAGCGTGCTGTAGTCAGTGAAAGCAGTTCACGGCAGGCAAGCACTTTTGATTTTATCATTGGCCTCCACCGTGGTAGCAGCTCAGTGCCTGCAAGGACCTTCGATTTTAAGGTCGGCTACCACCGCACTTTGTTACTGAAGGCAGATGTAAAGCGCAGTGGCAGCCGATGTTAAAATCAAATGCCTTAACCCCTTCCATGCTGCGCGAATTCCGCCGCTGTGCTGACGGTTTCTTGCGCGGGCGTGGTCATGACGGAACGGTTCCGTCATGAGCACAGCTCAACCGTGGCTCATGACGGAACCGTTCCGTCATGAGCACCGAAGGGGTTAAGGCAGCCTAAACAACGAAGCGACCTAGTAATGAGGGGGTGGGACAGTGTTTCCTTGCAGGCCCTTGATAGCCTTGGTTGGGGGAGGGGTCATGGGCGTTTCAGGCAGAAAGTTGGTGTTAGTGTACCTCCGCGGTGACCAGCAGGTCAGATTCAACTGTCCATCCAATGCAGCCCCCCCACCGCAGAGACGCAGTGCCAGCCTTTCCAAGGCAACAGGGATGAGTGCCCGAACTCTCTGTCAGCAGAGGCTACACCCCAGCCTTCCTGAAACACATGCACCCCCACCCATGTGCGACCCAAACATTCAGTAGCAGAGAAGCTGCGCACTCCGATCTACGAGCAGCACAAATTGTCTCCATCGCTCCTCGCCCTATTACACAGACACACTTCACCCCCAGCCGAGGGGAGGGCGGGAGGCAACATTCCGGCCCCCAACACTCACAGCAGAGACAACACGCCACAATGGATGCAGGGGGTGCTTGAAACGCATTTTAAACGTCAGGTTAGGCCCAGACGGTTTACCACACAGACCACTAGGGCTGACTCGGGCTTCCACCTTGTAAGTGGTGCGCATCGTGCCCCAGGCTTTACCGCCAGAAAGACGAGGAAAACGGTACCCACTGACGTAAGCAGCGCTCCCCCAGTCCGTGACATGGTAGCAGAGGCCAAAGAACCCCCCACTGTTCACCCGAGCACATCCTTCCAGGCTCCTACACCAGACCCTGGGGAATACTTGAGCTCATCCGAATGTAGCCAATGGCCCCTTTCCAAAGTCTACTCTGATGGCGGACATTGTCACGGCTCGGCCCCTAGCATCTCTGGATACTTCGTGCCAATTTTTCAAATGTTCAAGACAGAGCTACATATCAAAAGGGTTCAAAGTTAAACTAGATATGTAGCAATGCTAAGCGCTTTAAGCCTGATGCGAGTCTTTGGGCGCTCTTAAAACTCCGATACAGCTAGCGCCTCGAGGCTTTGATTCTGGTACTTCTGGCATCAATCTTTAGGATCCCGTGACTACTAACTGACCCTGTAGGCTTACATGCACTTAGCCCAGGGGTTTTACCAACTATGTTGCTATAAATCCAGGCCAGGGGCACACTTACCAGTCCTGCGCAGCTTGTCCGGAGGATGAGACGGCGATTACGAAGTGCGATGCCAGCCTGGAAAAGGAGGGTGGCGCATGACTTCAGGAAGAACGTCACGCTCTTTGGCCCGCCCCGCCCCAGCTAAGCTCAGTTCAGCCAATCTGAGGAGCTGGTTTGGGTGAGGGCGGGCAAGGGCTGATAGCCCTAATAGACAATGAAGGGATACAAAATAAATGCTAACAATGAAGTCTTTAAATTAGAGAGCAGTCACGAGCTACTCCCAGAGGGTCGGCGAGCTACCGGTAGCTCGCGATCGACCGGTTGGAGACCCCTGGCCTAGGGCATTTAGGATCGCTGACCCCTTAAGAATCCACCCCAGGTTATGAGGAAGGGGACCCACGGGAGGTGAGTGCAGTGGAAATAGCTGCTATCGGGATCTCTATTATAGCCTATGGAGAATGTCGCGGTTTGATTTAAACAGATTAAAGACACTTCTAGCAGGAGTTCAAAGTTAAGGGCTTAGAGTTAAGCCTTTGAGGAGCCCACTACCACGAGAGTACCGAGATACCACTGTTACCTGCCCCAGGGAAGCCGGGTGCATAGGTCGTTTTCGATGTCGGGTAGCGGGCTGATTTTCAATGGGAAAATGTACAAAACTGCTGCTAGCCAAAAGCGTCGATGATGCTGTGAAGAATGAAGTTGTAGATCTTGTAGAGAGGAACCTGAAAGCAGAGGGGATAGAGTCTGGGTCACGGTGACCAGGTAGCTCAAAGGAAAGAGCCCTTCAATGTCGGGTGCTTCAAGTGGAAAGAGGTGTAGCTTGGATCTGCAGCCACGGGCTCCGGGAGGCTTCAAGGAAGGCCAGCTTCTGGAGGGCAACTGTCCCACGTTGGATGAGGGTCGCTGCGGTATTAGAGTCCGGATTGGATCCACTAAGCCTTGGCAACCGCAACCCATGCAAAATGAACAAATCAGCTACTGGTGCAGACCCACGAGGTCTGTGAGAGGTCTCCTTTGGAGAGACTGTAGAGCAGGCCTGGAGCTACGAGGGGAACTCTTAAATGTTGAGATTGTCCTCCGCTAGGGCCCGCAAGTTGAGAGACAAGGGACCGCAGAAGGCAGCAAAATGGAGTGCGTAAAAGGGAGCCCACGGGTCACCGGAGGGGGCTAGGGCGCTGATCTTTGGCACAATTGCTGCTTGGTGGTTGGCTCAATAATGGGCCAAAGCACAACTTCCCCACTGGTCAGGGTCGTGTGCTATGCAAGAGGTGGCCGGTGTCCTGGGGGTATCAGGAATCTCAACACCCACGCAGTCCACGGTACTCAGACTTGCTGTGCACACTCACTGGCCTCTGGGATGCCTAGGAAACCCACCTTAAGGTTGCTGGGAGTCGATGAAGTCCATAGGAGCAGCGAAGTTCCAACCGGGTCACTTGCAGTGTTTCAGGTGCCTGCCAAGCTGGGGGGTAACTCCTTTACCCCAAGGGAGATTTCTTCAGTCAGATGGGCAGCAGCTTTTCGAAGGTCAAGTCTGTGAGGTCCAAGATTAATCTGAGGCTCTGGGGACACAGTATTCACCTTTATCCCCAAGATTAGGGGAGGGTCCTGATCAGAGCCTACCAATGAGAGTTGAGGCGGGAAAGGGTGGCTACACCCACTCCCCTTTATGTGTTTCCCGCCTGGGCGATGGACAGGATGCCCCTGAACCGGTTCCAGGTGGTGTATGCAGAATGTAGGCGCTGTAGCTGCCTACGTGTAACTCTGAAAGGCAACATATGGTGCACCCACCCAGTTCCAATCCACATATCCTGTCTGGGGAGATGCTAGCACCTCCCTGCCACAGGAGCCCTATTGTCCAGCTGGCGAGGCTGGGATTTTCCCCAGCAACAGCCAGTCAGAGTCGTGGGGGTGGCGGGTAGTAGCCATTTTGTACTATGTGTGCACTTTTAAATTGGTGTCTAAATTCTGCCACTTTTCCCATATCGCCCCTCTAGCAGGGGGGTATCGTGCCCTCATGCCCTTGGCTGGACTGGGGGTATGATTCCTACATGTTTGACACCAAACACGATATGGTTCTGTGTAGCCAATCTCAAGTTATCACACTATCGTGATAAACTTATAATGCGGTTAAGAGTATATGGCTACACTACAAACAACCCAGCAATGGTTTTACGTAGGTTGCAGAGGGGCCCTACTCAGGTAGGGGTCCCCCCTCACACATACCTCAGCACCCTGCCTTGTAGGATTAGAAAGGCCTGCTATAGGGGTGACCTATGAGAGTATATGTGTTGTAATGGGGTGGGATATAGGGTACCTATATCCCAGTAAGGGGTGCTAGCACCACCCTACCCAGACTACAGTAGTGGTCTGGTGGTGTCAGTTTGTATGGCTGTCCCAGGGTGGCACAATAAGCGCTGCAGCCCTGGTAGGCCTACTGAGGGACCCATGCCCAGGGACATTAAACTAACCTTGACCAGTTGAGTCTTCATGTTCTAAGTGGAAATATCTGGAGAGGCCATCTGCATTGGCATGGTTGATCCCAGGTCTATGTTCCACTGTAAAGTCCATACCCTGTAGGGAAATGTACCACCTGAGTAGTTTAGGGTTTTCACCTTTCATCTGTTTTAGCCATAGGAGGGGCTTATGGTCTGTTTGAACTAGGAAGTGAGTGCCAAACAAGTATGGCCTCAGCTTCTTCAAGGCCCAGACCACAGCAAAGGCCTCCCTCTCTATAGCTGACCAACGCTTCTCTCTGGGGTCAACCTTCTGCTAATAAAAGCTACTGGTTGATCCTGGCCCTCCTCATTCAGTTGTGATAACACAGCACCTACCCCCACCTCTGAAGCATCAGTTTGAACTATGAATTCTTTGGAGTAGTTGGGGCTTTGGAGCACTGGAGCAGAGCACATTGCCTGTTTTAGGTCATCAAAGGTTTCTGACAGCTGACAGTCCGCTGAACCTTTTTGGGCATCCTCTTAGAGGTGAGGTCATTCAAGGGGGTCACAATGGATCCATATCCCTTTACAAACCTCCTATGGAAACCAGTCAGGCCCAAGAAAGCTCGAACATGAGTCTGGGTGGTTGGAGCAACCCAGTCCATGATGGTCTGGATTTTGCTCTGAAGTGCTTGAACCTGGCCTCCACCTACAAGGTGACCCAGGTACACAACCTGACTCTGCCCTATCTGGCACTTAGTAGCCTTGATAGTGAGCCCTGCCTTTTGCAGTGCTTCCAAAACTTTCCTCTGGTGGATCAGGTGATCCTCCCAGGTGGTGCTGAAGACAGCAATATCATCTAGATATGCTGCACTAAAGTCTTCCAGGCCTGAGAGGACTTGGTTCACCAACCTTTGAAAAGTGGCAGGTGCATTTTTCAAACCAAAGGGCATCACACTAAATTGATAATGCCCACCAGGGGTAGAAAATGCAGTTTTGGCTTTTTCAGATTCAGCTAACTGTATCTGCCAGTAGCCTGCTGTCAGATCAAATGTGCTCAGATACTTGGCTGAGGCCAATCTATCTATGAGCTCATCTGCTCTGGGAATTAGGTGTGCATCAGTCTTAGTGACTGCATTGAGTCCCCTGTAGTCAACACAGAACCTCATCTCTCTCTTACCATCCTGGGTGTGAGGTTTTGGTACAAGGACTACTGGGCTAGCCCAAGGGCTATCTGAGGGCTTAATCACTCCTAATTCCAACATCTTTTGGACTTCTGTCCTTATGCAGTCCCTGACATGGTCAGGTTGCCTGTAGATTTTATTCTTGACAGGCAGACTGTCCCCCAGTGTCCACTTCATGAGTGCACCAGGGGGTCTGACTTGGAGTCAGAGAAAACATATGTCTATAAGACTGAAGAACTTGTCTACAATCTGCTCGCTGCTGGTCAGTGAGGCTGCCTGCCAAGGCTACTCCATCAACTGACCCATCGTCAGGGTTCTGAGAGAGCAGGTCTGGGAGAGGGTCACTCTCTTCCTCCTGTCCCTCATCTGTTGCCATGAGCAAGCCCATGTCAGCCCTGTCCACATATGCTTTCAACCTATTGACATGAAGTACACTGTGGGGACTTCTGGGAGTGCCAAGGTCCACCAAGTAGGTAACCTCTCCCTTTTTCTCCAAAATGGTATGGGGTCCACTCCACTTATCTTGGAGAGCTGCTGGGGCCACTGGCTCCAACACCCATACCTTCTGCCCTGGCTGGTACACCACCAGAACAGCCTTTTGGTCATGTCAGGTTTTCTGTAATTCCTGACTTGCCTCCAGGTTTTTAGTTGCCTTCTTCATATACTCAGCCATCCTGGAGCGGAGACCAAGTACATAGTGCACAATATCCTGTTTAGGGGGTTTGAGAGGTAACTCCCATCCCTCCTTCACTAGACAGAGTGGCCCTCTAACAGGATGGCAAAACAAAAGTTCAAAAGGGCTGTAACCAACCCCCTTTTGTGGCACCTCTCTGTATGCAAAGAGAACGCAGGGCAGAAGAACATCCCATTTTCGCCTAAGCTTTTCTGGGAGCCCTTTAATCATACCCTTTAAGGTCTTGTTGAATCTCTCAACAAGGCCATTGCATTGAGGATGGTAAGGGGTGGTGAACTTATTGTTAACCCCACACTCCTTTCACATTGCCTTGAGGTAGCTACTCATAAAGTTTGTACCTCTAACAGACAATACCTCCTTAGGAAAACCCACCCTGGAAAAGACTCCCAGGAGGGCCCTTGCCACCACAGGTGCTGTGATGGTCCTAAGGGGAATAGCTTCTGGGTATCTGGTGGCATGATCCACTACCACCAGAATGAACCTGTGCCCAGATGCTGTTGGTGGGTCTAGGGGACCAACTATGTCAATCCCTACCCGCTCAAAGGGCACCCCCACCACAGGTAATGGTATTAGGGGGGCCTTTGTGGACTTGCCTGCCTTGCCACTGGCTTGAAAGGTAATGCAAGAGCTGCAAAAGCTCTTACAGTCCTCACTCATCTGTGGCCAATGAAAGTGAGGGACAATTCTGTCCCAAGTCTTGTTTTGGCCTAGGTGTCCTGCTAAGGGAATATCATGGGCCAGTGTGAGTAGGAAGCCCCTAAACCTCTGAGGTATGACCAACCTCTTGGCTGCACCAGGTTTGGGGTCTCGACCCTCAGAGTATAGGAGCCCATCATCCCAATAAATCTTATGGGTCCCACTGGCATTCCTTGCAACCTCAGCAGCAGCTTGCTGTCTGAGGGGTTCAAGAGTGGGGCAGCTCTACTGCCCCAGGCTCACATCTGCCCTAGAAGGTCCCACTGCCCCCAATAACTCAACCTGATCAGGTTCCAGTTCATCTGGGGCAGTTCCTTCTTCAGGGGATAGATCCTCTTCTGCTAAAAGAGTCTCTACAGACTGTTCCTGGGGGGAAGGCTCTGCCTTACCCCTGCTACTCCTCCTCTTGGAAGGTCCTTGGTCCATTCTTCCAGGATCCAAGGCCTGTTCAGCTCCTGTCAGCTTTGCTTTTGACCTTGTCAGGGCAAATACTTCTGCTGGTATTCCCAACATTGCTGCATGGGTACTTAGCTCCACCTCAGCCCATGCTGAGGCCTCCAAATCATTCCCTAGTAAACATTCAACAGGTAGGTCTGCACTCACCACAACTTTCTTGAGGCCAGTTACCCCTCCCCAGGAGAAGTTCACAACTGCTAGAGCATGGTTAGTACTAACGTTGCTTGCATTGGTCACTTGGTAAGTTTCCCCAAGTATGATCTGGTTAGGGTCCACAAGGTCCTTAGTCACCATGGTGACACTGGCTCCTATATCCCTGTAAGCTAATGACTCCCTTCCATTTATTTTAGGCTGTTGTCTGTATTTGCCCAGACCACTGGGGCTCACAAACAGGGACAAGACCCCATCACAAACTAGTACAGCCTGAGTAGGAGTTCTGACTAGGCCAGAGTCCTCTCCAGATCCCAGGGTCAACCCTACTATGCCCTTGTTCTGAGTACCACCACCTATAGCTGGACTAGGGGGAACAGGTGCCTTAGGGGCAGGGGTGGTACTTGTGGAGTCTTTGGCCTTATTACAATCTGAAGTCCAATGGGTTTTCTGTTTACAGACTTTACACCATGGCTTCCTTGGTTGTTTAGCTTTAGTAGCTTGGGTATTATCAGATGCAGATTTTTGGGGGCCTGTTGGAGACTGCTGGTCTTTTCCCTTTTACCCACCCTTCTCAGAGTTCTTGGCATCTTCCTTTTTAGTTGCACCCCCCAAGGGCTGGACCTTCTGCTTAATCCTGGTTCTGACCCATTTGTCTGCCTTCTTTCCCAATTCTTGGGGAGAGGTCAGATCTGAGTCCACCAGGTGCTGATGTAAGAGCTGATTCTGGCAATTATTAAGGATCTGCTCCCTCATTATGAGATTATACAATCCTTGGTAATCGTTTACCTTACTGCCAGTTAACCAACCTTCCAGTGCCTTAGTAGCACAATCGACAAAGTCTACCCAATCTTGATTCTGTGCTTTCTGGGTGTCTCTGAACTTTAGTCTATATTGATCAGTGGTTAAGCCAAACCCATCTATCAAAGCATCTCTCAAGATATAGTAATCATCTGCATCCTCTTCTCTTACAGGGAGGAGTTTGTCTCTTCCTTTGTCTGCAAAGGAGAGCCACAGGATTGCTGCCCACTGCTCTACTGGGACCCTTTGTACTTTACAGGCCCTCTCTAGAGCAGTGATCCATTTGTGGATATCATCCCCTGCATGATAGGGGGGCACAATCTTATGGAGGTTCCTATTGTCAGGAGCTTTCTCTCTAACTCTAGGGGTTTCATTACTGCCACCAGGGGTCTCTAGAACCCATTTTCTTGAAGCTTTCAGAAGCTCCAGGGATTCCCTGTCCAATGCTAACTGTTCTCTCCTGAGCTGTAGCTTAGCCTGCTCAAACTGGATCAGTCTGCATTTCCTCTCTTGGGAGGATTCTCTTCTCTGAGAAGAGGCAGAGGTCCCTTTGGATCTCTCAGAATGGTTGGACCCCTCTGAGGGGGATCTGTTCCTTCTGTTTGGATCCACCATTCTCCCTTTAGGGATGGAGAGAGTGCCTCTTGGGCCTTTACCTCCTTGTTGTGAATGGTTTTGTTCATCCAGGTTAAGTTCATCTTCCTCTTCCTGGTCCTCATCAGAGTCCACCCCAGGGGTGTCCTCTTCTGGGGGATGCCCACCCAACCTGTCTACCCCATCAGACATTAAAGTCTGCTTAAAGTCTGCTATGAGCAGGATTTCCCTGAGACGTTGAGTATTGGCACCTTTGTGTGTCTTAAGTCGCCCAGTGGTGCACATCTCCCTAAGCTCAGCAAAGGAGAGATGATCATATTTGTCAACTGGGACCCTCTGGGGTCCTTCCAGAGCCTTATGGGCACCTGAACTTAAAGACATTTCTAGTGTAGTGGTACTGGTGTATCTACCTACACTAGGTGTGGCCTACTGAACCCTTTTTTGAGTTGTAGTCAAGGTGTGCTAAACGCTCTACACACAACTCCTAAGTTCAGTAGAACTTATTATATTCTAAGCTTGAATTTATATGTACCTTTGGTACCAAGTGGCTTTCACTTTAGAAATTATCTGGTAAAACAATGGCAAGCTTGAATCCTACTGCTGCCACCAATGGTAGAAGTTGGCCTGGCATATGCTGTCTCCTTGTTATAGGGGACACCTTGCACCAGTCCAAATCGACTCTTATTGATGATAGGTTTAAGACAACCTTTAAAGAAAGCTATCCTAGTGGTAGCTGTGGAGAGCAGCCTTCAGGCTAAGTCTTGAAGGAGTGTTAAGCTTATTGTTTTACTATAGATAACCTCTTGAATGACCAAATGAAAGAGTAGCCCACACAGGTATATATATATAAAATATATGTATTTATTCTAAACAGAATCCCACAAGTCTCTTTATGAGGCTAGAGGCAAAGTTACAATTCAAACAAGCATTGATAGATACAATAAATAGCACTGGAATCACAGGGCCCCAGGGGGGGACCAAACCATATATTAAAAAAGTGGTATGAGAACCACGACAATTCTACAGACAATGCCTAGGGCATTTAGGATCGCTGGCCCCTTAAGAATCCACCCCAGGTTATGAGGAAGGGGACCCACGGGAGGCGAGTGTAGTGGAAATAGCTGCTATCGGGATCTCTATTATAGCCTATGGAGAATGTCGCGGTTTGATTTAAACAGATTAAAGACACTTCTAGCAGGAGTTCAAAGTTAAGGGCTTAGAGTTAAGCCTTTGAGGAGCCCACTACCACGAGAGTACTGAGGTACCACTGTTACCTGCCCCAGGGAAGCCGGGTGCATAGGTCGTTTTCGATGTCGGGTCGCGGGCTGATTTTCAATGGGAAAATGTACAAAACTGCTGCTAGCCAAAAGCGTCGATGATGCCGTGAAGACTGAAGTTGTAGATCTTGTAGAGAGGAACCTGAAAGCAGAAGGGACAGAGTCTGGGTCACGGCACAGTGACCAGGGAGCTCAAAGGAAAGAGCCCTTCAATGTCGGGTGCTTCAAGTGGAAAGAGGTGTAGCTTGGATCTGCAGCCACGGGCTCCGGGAGGCTTCAAGGAAGATCAGCTTCTGGAGGGCAACTGTCCCACGTTGGATGAGGGTTGCTGAAGTGTTAGTATCCGGATTGGATCCACTAAGCCTTGGCAACCGCAACCCACGCAAGATAAACAAATCAGCTACTGGTGCAGACCCACGAGGTCTGTGAGAGGTCTTCTTTGGAGAGACTGTAGAGCAGGCCTGCAGCAACCAGGAGAACTCTTAAATGTTGAGATTGTCCTGCGCTAGGGCCCGCAAGTTGAGAGACAAGGGACTGCGGAAGGCAGCAAAATGGAGTGCGTAAAAGGGAGCCCACGGGCCACCGGAGGGGGCTAGGGTGCTGATCTTTGGCACAATTGCTGCTTGGTGGTTGTCTCAATAATGGGCCAAAGCACAACTTCCCCACTGGTCAGGGTCGTGTGCTATGCAAGAGGTGGCCGGTGTCCTGGAGGTATCGGGATTCTCGGCACCCACACGGTCCACGGTGCTCAGACTTGCTGTGCACACTCACTGGCCTCTGGGGTGCCTAGGAAACCCACCTCAAGGTTGCTGGGAGACGACGAAGTCCATAGGAGCAGCGAAGTTCCTACCGGGTCACTTGCAGTGTTTCAGGTGCCTGCCAAGCAGGGGGGTAACTCCTTTACCCCAAGGGAGATTTCTTCAGTCAGCTGGGCAGCAGCTCGTCGAAGGTCAAGTCTGTGAAGTCCAAGATTAATCTGAGGCTCTAGGGACACAGTATTCACCTTTATCCCCAAGATTAGGGGAGGGTCCTGATCAGAGCCTACCAATGAGAGTTGAGGCGGGAAAGGGTGGCTACACCCACTCCCCTTTGTGTGTTTCCCGCCTGAGCGATGGGCAGGATGCCCCTGAACCGGTTCCAGGCGGTGTATGCAGAATGTAGGCGCTGTAGCTGCCTATGTGTAACTCTGAAAGGCAACATATGGTGCACCCACCCAGTTCCAATCCACATATCCTGTCTGGGGAGATGCTGGCACCTCCCTGCCACAGGAGCCCTATTGTCCATCTGACGAGGCTGGGATTTTCCCCAGCAACAGCCAGTCAGAGTCGTGGGGGTGGCAGGTAGTAGCCATTTTGTACTACATGTGCACTTTTAAATTGGTGTCTAAATTCTGCTGCTTTTGCCCTAGCAGGGGGGAATCGTGCCCTCATGCCCATGGCTGTACTGGGGGTATGATTCCTACATGTTTGACACCAAACACGATATGGTTCTGTGTAGCCAATCTCAAGTTATCACACTATCGCGATAAACTTATAATGCGGTTAAGAGTATATGGTATGGCTACACCACAAACAACCCAGCAATGGTTTTACGTAGGTTGCAGAGGGGCCCTACTCAGGTAGGGGTCCACCCTCACACATACCTCAGCACCCTGCCTTGTAGGATTAGCAAGGCCTGCTATAGGGGGTGACCTATGAGAGTATATGTGTTGTAATGGGGTGGGATATAGGGTACCTATATCCCTGTAAGGGGTACTAGCACCACCCTACCCAGACTACAGTAGTGGTCTGGTGGTGTCAGTTTGTATGGCTGTCCCAGGGTGGCACAATAAGCGCTGCAGCCCTGGTAGGCCTACTGAGGGACCCATGCCCTGGGTACCTAGGGTACCATCTACAAGGGACTGTCAGGGCATCCTCAGCATCCCATTGGTGTGTACCTAGGGTACTCAAATTGTTTAAGAGAGGAAGCAGATAGGCTGGGGTCCTGGATCGCAGGGCCACAGCCTGGCTAGAGTCATAAAAACAGTCAAAACATCAGCAAAAAGTTGGGGGCAACTATGCAGTCGATGCCTTTCATTTTCCTATTTTGTTAATTCCTTCCAGGTAGACTTTCAGTCATATGTCATGATTCAGAAAGTATTTGAAAGAGGGGGGAGTTACACACTCACTCTCTGGACAGCTGGGTTATTCAACAATTTAGAAATCTATGATGAGGTCCCAGAAAAAATACAGATTAATAAATGTCTCCACATAATTGCTCAAATATAATCTTTAAAAATATTTTACAAATTCTATAATTTCTCTCAAAAGATCAGCTTATTCGTTTTGAAAAGCCACACTTTTTTATCTTGAATAAATTCTTTTCAATTTCGGTGTCAATATATATAAATGACACTAGCAAAGCTTCTTATTAAGTACGCCAGGCTGCACACAGGACAGCTACTTATATGTAAAGGATGATGGAATGGGATGTGGCATGAGTATTTACCAGTGTTGCTCGAATTAGATTTCCTTAAAAACCAGAAGACAAGAGCAATTGGCAAAACACCAACAGTTTGTTTAATTAAACAGTTCGGCTGGGTGAACAGTTACAGGCACTAGGTCTGAGGACTGTATCTATTTACATCAGTTTTATGCTCTCTTTATATGTAATATTACAACAAGCAATAAAAGGTTTCCTGCGTACCATATATGGTGAGGAATGTTGGTTGCTGCCTTTAGAATCATAAATTAATGGTCAATGGCTACTACAGGTGGGTCTTGAGCTGAGTGGGCACCATGTGGCCAGTGGTGATTGTGTTCAGATGTCTGGCATTAGGAGTGCGTGATCACTTCATATGCTAGGCCCTGATTGGCTATGTGTTCCTAACTGATGTGGCATCTGACTTTATGGTGTTTTATGGAGCACGTATACCCCCCACGTATGCCCCCTCCGGTCATGTGTGCTTATTGGACAATCTCCCCTGACTATTGTAATGTCGCTGCAACTATCTGTGGGATTGATCAAAAGTTTCCTGCCCAAGTGTTTGCCTACCAGGTATGCACCCTCCTACCTGTAACCCATCAAAATCATGAATCCTGGGCATGGTCGCAGGGCCTGCCTGACTGCATATTTTGGTGACAAGATAGATGTGGAGTTTAGAACGGGCGATTGTGTTAATAAGGACGATATTTCATTTTTGTTGATAAACGCATCAATATCCATATTAACATTCCCTCTCAAGTTGATTCTTCAACGGCACTATTTAACTAATGCGTTTGTACGATTATTTTATTTGGGCCCTGTTGTTCCCAATGCACACTTTTGACTACGAAAATCTTCCTAACTGCTTGCGTTCTACCTAGTTTGAGGACTGTGTTTCTACAGCCAGTGATCTTCAATTATATAACCGAGCAACTCAATCGAAACACAAGGATAACTGGCAACAGTGATTTACATAGATATAAATAGTCGGAGTCAGGAGAACCAATTTGGAAACTATCCCTGCTCAAGAGCACCTCCCTCTTCACACATGCTTCTCTGTAGATTATGCATAGGGCCCCCGGTTTTATGGTATTTATTTTTTTAACATTTCCGTCTGTATTTATCAAAATTTATTTTTTGCAAATTTTATCTGTATTTATCCATATTTATGTTGGGTTTTTTGTAGAAATGAAGCTGAAATTAATATGTTTCCACATTTATTTAACCAATAAATATGTACCCATGCTTGAATGCCTGCCAGGTTTCAATGCTGTCAACATCCGCAGGAGATAAATCAATGCACTTATATGAAAATATACATATTTCAGTATCTACCTTGTGCACATCTACTGCTGTTAAGTCCTCTTTACTAAAATTCCTTTCTTTTTTAATCCCCTTGACTATCAATCCACACAGCTATTGGCCTTGCAGTCTTGGCAGACAGTATTTATAATAACTCAAAATGCAACACAATTTCCTTTTTTATCCACATATAAAAATAATTACAGACAAGAAAACAAATGTTTTCTGTCTGTATTTATCAGTAAAAATCAGTAAAAACAGAAAACAGGAAGGCTTAATCATGCAGTGCTTGGATTGCAAGTGTCAATACCTCACTGTCCATGTCATTCCCTGGGATAAATGTACAGCAGGCGGCACCAGTCTTGGCACAGACCCCTCCTCCATTGCAGTCATTAAGTCCAACACATAACGGTGCTGCATTACCATGAGGCGGATGGCTCACATTTTTCCCTCAATCAAATTGAGGCCAAACTCAGTGGTGGTCATCATTATGAGCATTTCCCACCAGGTGATCTGCAGCCAGTGGGATTAGCTTGTGTCTGCAGGGTGAAAAAATGTATTGATCCCCCTGGCCCCAGTTGTGCTTCCGTGAACAGCCTAAATTCTTCTAGAATGTCTTTGAACTGAGCTGTAGAACCAAGATGAGCCCACCTCAAGGAGGAGTGGGGGCTTGGCGGTGCAGGAATCACTCGAGTCTACTCTTACCCTCCTTATATAATAAAGTGGACCCAGAAACCTGCGTCTGCAGAGTGAACCACCTTTATTACAATAACCCGGGCTATGGAACAGAGTCCCAAGCTAGTCAGAGACAAAACCCAGGAGACTGCTGCTTTACTCCTCAGCGAACAAGCCTTATATACATTTTTACTCCACTCTTTTGGCATTCAGTCCATTGTTCAATCAGGGCGGTGTTTGCAGTTGATAACCTGATCAAGGCGATGTTTGTAGTTGATGACCTGATCAAGGCGGTGTTTGTAGGTGATGACCTGATCAAGGCTCGGCATTCAGACCATTGTTCAATCAGCTTGATCAAGGCTCGGCATTCAGATCATTGTTCAATCAGCTTGATCAAGGCTCGGTCAGTCAGACCATTGTCCAGATAACCTGATCAAGGTGTCAAGGATGTTTACCAAGCAGGAAGCAGAAGATGAAAAACAAGCTTGTTTACACAGGGCGTAGGTTTCTCATGGCTTTCTGTTGATGAATTGGCTAACTGCAAAGAACAGGGGGACTTAGGTATGCGGTAGTTTTGAGTTTCAGCAGAAATGGAGGCTGTAGGCAGGGTTTTGTCAAGAGATGGCAAGGAATGGAGGAATGTAAGGAAATTAATAGAAGCTAGTGAAAACTCATTTTCTTCAGAGCCCAGCCAAAATAGTCTGCCGCTCTCCTTTTGCAAGCTTGGTGCAGCATGGTGTTTTTTTCTTTAGCTGCTGCTGGTGCAATTCTGTTAGCTCTTCTCTGGGAATGACCAGAGTCAGGGTGTGCAAGGTTACCAGGGAACACAAACTTCTCCACCCATGAACCAGCTGAGTATAGGCCTGCTCGCCGCACTGCCAATAAAAATCCATAAGCGTGGAGGTGCCCCCTTGCATAGCCGAAATATGTTAAATCACTCCACAGTTAGCATTCGTGACTATTGTAAGCATTCCTTTTTTCCTGAAACATAAGGAATACAGGGTAAGTTTCCATACAATCAGAGGATGACCTTTCCCTTCTAACCAAGTGTATCCCCCCACATCGGTGTCCCACATTTCCTGACATGGGTTAGCCATACTTTCATTAAACCCTTCCAAATGTGATCCATTCTCCTTTTTTATCCCAGAGGAGAACTGCCCTATACAGGAATTCTATGTCGGGAGACCACATGTTGTTATAAAAGACTGCCCCGGATACACTAAGAGCCACTCTTGGTCCACAGATGGATGCTGGAGCGGACGTATTTGTCAATGAGTTGGATGTTTGGCAATCTCCAAAAACCTCTTCTCCAGGAAATCTCGGAGCCAGGTGATATCCTCTCCTATGGTAACCCTCCGACGCATTATGTCCAGGTCACTTTGGATATCAGTGGGTTCAGTGTAGATGTATAGCGCTGTTGGGCTGGTGTCGTATCGGGTCAGGTTTACAACTACCCTGTGCGTTCTATCTTGTTGGGTTGGTTCTTGGCCCTTATCCTACATAGGTAGAGGTGAATTAGGAACTTTGCTTTCCCAGGGGCTACCTCTTGGGACAGGTACAGCCTATCTGCACCTATCATGTGTGGGATTAATGAGAAGACATAACATGACCTGGCTGATGCTTGGGAGCCAACTGAGGTCATGTGTTGATACAAGTTGTTATGTAAAGGCGTGCTGTGCAATGCATGTGGGATGTTGGTGTTCTTTTTATTGTAAGTGAGATACGAAAGGTCCGTATGTGAGTGCTGTAGTTCCCCATTAGTGAATCTTTTTGTTCAGGCAGTTCCTCAGCGGTAATCAAGTGTGGTACTACCCATAGTAGGCAGATCGTACACAACCATACAAGTAAACATTAGTTTTGTCGTGATATTATAGTTCGAGGTGTGAATCCCTTCGGCGTTGACTGTGCTTGTATGGCATCTGTGTTCCTGCTGGCCAATTTGACAGTGTTTGCGGTATTTAGTTCATGGGTGTCATCGCTATGGATGGGCTCGACTACACAAAGGAACAGTGCACCCACGCAGATGTTAATCAGACACCTCGCTGAGGGCCCGTAGGGTTTTCCTCCCTGCACTGGCGTAAGTTTGGAAATGTCCTTTTTTCGCCTTCTTTGTGGGGGTTGATGAAAAGTTACGCTGGTGCAATTTGTTGTCTTCTCAGTTACCTGTTTTAAAAAAAACGTGGTTGATTGTTAACACAGAAACATTACACATGCTCCATCATTAATGTTTTCAGACACCCTGTATTTTACTCTAGGGGTGTGATCCTAGCACTATACTATTCGCGATCTAGAGAGGCACCGGAAGGTGATCCATATAAAGACATATTTTAGTGATCTCTGGAGTGAGTGTGATTATTATTCACTAGATGGGTCTTATTTATATAAGCTGTTGAGCCCCCCCCCCCCCCCTTAATCTTACTTGGGTATTTTTCTGAACTTCGGCATTGCGATTCCGAGTGATCAGATTGGTGATGGGTGTTTTGGTGAGGTGGTCTTATGAATACAGGGAGGGATTTAACTGTGGCTTTTAGTCATATGGGTGACATTTGTTTTGCCGAAGCGTTGCAACTCAGTAATGCTATAAGTGCGTGGAAAGGTAGGAGAAGGGGGCGTGTTGTTGAATGTGTAGCTGGCCCTGTAAGCATGTTTTGGTGTTTGTGCTCCTCCCTGTTCCCAGCACGTGTTGTGTAATGTGGCCCTCCCTCGTGTCCTCAGATACCAGGTTTTGCTGAACTCGACCCCGCCTCTGATCTAGAATTTTCCCTTTGGACTGATTTTGAGCAGTTTTTAGCTTTAGGCGTTTGATTCATTGTTTGCCCTGCGGGTAGAGGGTCCAAGGCTGCTCTGTGGTTCTCCCCCCTCTCCTATACTGCCCCCGTGGGTCAGCAGATGGGGCCAACTGTTTCCTGGATGGTGCCTGCAAGGTAGGCAGCAAGAGCAGACTGTGCTTGAAAGGGGTTTGAACCTGGATGGGAGTGCACCCAGTGTCCTGAGCGAGTGAAGAGACTTGGAAGCCTACGTCCTTGGCACCCCTGTCCCTCAGGCTACACCCTGCCCAGGGAGTTTCAATAAGCTTGACTAGAGTCTCGAGCTCGTTATTATCCGGGGTGACCAAAATGTAACCAAAACCTCAAAAATTGGGATATTACACACAAAGGCGAGTAGGATTGCGTGTTCACATCGTGGGGGGTTGCAGAATACCTGGAAGACAGCACTCGTTAATGAAGCCAACACCGAACCCTAGGCGCTACTGGACATAGACTATCTACTGGCTAAAAAAGGATAGTTTAGTGGGTCCTCCCAACACCCCAGAAAATATCCTGGGATAAATCACCAGAAAAGAAAAACCGGGAGACGTTTGGTCACCCTACATTGAGGCCTCTAGATTTATTGACTCTTGCATGGGCGAGCTGTGGAGATTTAAGATCTTACCCTCCTAGGCACAAGAAGAGCATTGGTTCCCATCACAGGTATGGATTTTTTAATAGCTGAGAGAGTGGCCTCCATTGCAGAAGAAGCCTCTGGAGCAATTTGGGGGTGCTGCTGGAACTGCACCCCATGAAGGAAACATCAAGACTGGCCATGAGGCCCGAGGAAACAGGGACCTATTGGCCTGGCAATTGGAGTACGTCCCATTAGACTTTGGCTGTGGGACCTGGGTGACTGCTTTTAAAACGGATTTTGTTTTCTTCACGCCCCCTCGTCAGACTACCCTGTTCCAGGGGGGTGGGCAGCTAACCCCTCCCCGGGGATCATCAGCAAAGTGGGGCCTGTTTTCTGTAAACACTTTAGGCAACCAGATTATTCTGTGCTCCCATGGCATCATCACCTATGCCGGATCTAATGTGGATGCCTGATGACAGCCCACAGCAGCCCTGAATTCCTGGAAGCAAGTAAAAACATTTTGACCCTCCAATGCTGTTTGTAGTCCTGCCTGTTCTTAGAAAGAGGGGAAGGGGGCTGCTGTTTGTCTTTACTATTGGAGGTGAACTACCAGGGGATACGTCATGGGTATTACTACTATTTCCTAGTTTTATTTTACTGTGTATCTTGGCTCTGTGATTGTGAGAAGGTGCTACCTACCCCACACTGTCACCCCTCCATTCTGGGGTTGTGGCCCCTGTCTCTGTTGTGCTGGGTTCCCTGTCTGTGGCTGCTGCTGCCACATGCTTGTCCAATTGCTGGATCCCTGCTGAGGTTGTGGGGTGACCGTTGGACCTCCCTGTAGCTGAGTGAATGGTACATTCGGATTACCCTGTGCTTGGTACTGAGGTGGGGCGTTCGTGTGGGTTTGTGACCACTGGCCACGGTTCACTGACCTTTTCTGCGTCTGCTGTTCATGGTATGTCTTTATCCGATACCTCTCTACCAGGTGACCCTTCACTGAACTTCCACTTTCACTGATCCTGCCAATGTCCTTGCCTCCTCACCTCAATGCCTGAGACCAATAAGCAAGCTCAGTAAATAAGCAGAGCGTGGGACCTGGGTAGGGAATTCCTTGTGCGGGAGCTGCTGCTCATAGCTCATATCCTGCTGACAAAGATCATATTGAAAGCAATAGCTCGGAGCACCCACTGTCCACGTGAACTGTGATTGTCAAAGAAAGCCAAATGCTAAGCTATGATCAAGTATAACCTAGTATCACCTAGTTACTGACGGGTGAAAAAAGTGATGTTGGTCTCACCAAAAATCGCTGCAAGTCAAGCTGCTACGGCCTCTTCCTGAGACACCTAGGAAAGATCAGGCTAGAGGAAAGCTTACGGGGCATTAATGCTTTCTTTTTGGCCAAGGACTGTGTTACTTCCTCTCAATTGTGTTTGGCTACAATTTCAGATTTTCTCTTGATTATGGTAACTGATATTTCATGTTTGCTCTGTTGTGGCCTTCCATCAGTTTTATCGCTAATACTGGTGATTGTGAGGTTAGAAGTTCAGCCTCAGCATCTATATCAGTAAAACGGTCTGGGCAGTCGAGGGAATCTCGCTAAGGGTTGGTGTAGATTTCCTTCTGCAGTGGAATTGGACAAAATCATAAATGTTACATTTTCTGAACTTGCACAATTTATGGACCTAGCATCATCTTGGTACAAGATCTCCTTAAAATCTTTGTGAGAGAGTCTTCACACTCAAATATTTTTTGCAGGAAAATCATTCAGTGAAAATGTGGTTTTACTGGAGTTTTCTCATACATAAACCTACTTTATGCAGAAATGTCGATTTGCTTTTTCAGAAGTTTTTAAACTCCAAAATTTGATGAGTTGTAAGAGTTTTTAAAAGACATATACGTCCTTTACACGATCAAAGCTCTGCAAACTCACACCCCAGTAGTCCTGCAGTTCTGACTGCATCAGGTTCAAGAGTACTGCTGCCTATATGTCAGTGGATTCAAGGTGCTTGGTCATGCTAGTCTTGCTCTTTCTTCAGGTCATCTTTTAATCAGAGACGCGGTGGTACTTTGATAGTACCTTCCCTACCGATGCAGTGGGAGGCCAGCAAGTTTTTAAGTAGCATGGAGCAGTCTGCTATTCGAATATCCGTTGTTCAACAAATTCATTTACCAGGCAGGCCTTTACCACATGTGTAATTGATAAATATATCTATATATATATATATATATTTCTCCCAAAGTTCCTCAGATATGAGGCCGCACTCCTTGGCAGATAGGTGTCACCACTTTTATTGCAAAAACGGATTGCTTCTCACCCCCATTATTGCCCACTGGCCTGACGCGTTTCAGGGAATCCTTCCCTTTCCTCAGAGGCCAAACACGGACATCCAGTGTGCTGCTACAAACTCCCCTGCTTGCTTCCTTTTAAATGGCCTCAGGTGTGCCACTTCAGAGATCCGATTTTTCAACATTGCCTGCTGGGATTTGTAGTCAATTGCACCAATCACGACCCTCCAGTGGGTTGGGTGCTCGTTTCATTTTTCAGGGGCCAATCATAGCTCTCCATTGAGCCTGGGTAGGACTCAGTCCGTTTTAAATCCCAATACCTGCCACGCCGATCACGGAGACATAATTCCTCCGCGCAGACCCTTCAAACAGTGCATTGGCGGTGCGTCGCCTCCACGGCCTGGAAGCGCCGCGTGTGAATTTCTCCCAAAGTTCCCCAGATATGAGGCCGCACTCCTTGGCAGGTAGGTGTCACCACTTTTATTGCAAAAACGGATTGCTTCTCACCCCCATTATTGCCCCCTGGCCTGACGCGTTTCAGGGAATCCTTCCCTTTCCTCAGAGGCCAAACACGGACATCCAGTGTGCTGCTACAAACTCCCCTGCTTGCTTCCTTCTAAATGGCCTCAGGTGTGCCACTTCAGAGATCCGATTTTTCAACATTGCCTGCTGGGATTTGTAGTCAATTGCACCAATCACGACCCTCCAGGATTTCCTGGTATAATTTTAAAGTTTTTGCAGTGCGAGTCTACTTGGGAACTATGGCATTGACGGAGCTCTATGCACCTATTAAACATTTTTTTTTCTCTTGGTCAGCCTTACCCGCCACTCGGCATTTCCCCTTGCCTTAACAATCAAAATTGTTTAAGGCAATCACTTTTTGAGCTATAAGCAAATGCCTCCAAGCTCTGATTCTGGAGGTTTTCTTCTTGGTGCCAGGCTGATTTGGATGCCGTCTTTAGTGGGAATTCCTCTCTTAAGATGATGCCAGTCTGTGTGTCTTTAGGATGCTCTCAGGGTATCTCTTTCATTTGGAAAGTATTTCTTCCATACTATGTACCAAGCTGGTTTCTCCACAAGAGCATCTTCATCACTCCCTGGATGTCACAGGTGTGGACGGTACTTACCTGTATGGGAGTGTGGCATGCAGTGATTCCTACCCGTGAACCTGAAACCCAGCCATGATAATTAAGTAGCCCTTCTTGAAATATTGCCCATTGGATGAATTGATCTGACAACCTATTTGGAAATTTAAGGATACGGAAAAACACCTTAAGGTCTTGGTTGAGCCTTTGGAAACCTTACGAATTATAGAAGAAGTAGTAAATCCTCTTGTGGAATAATCTCACTCACTGGACAATCCTAAAGTGGAATTATCTTCACCATACTATCCCCAAAGGTGTCCATTGTCATTTTCTTCTTCGTCCCTTAACAGGTAGGTTAAGATCATTAATTGTCTGGCCCATTATTTAAATCAGATTGATAAACCAAGCCGAATACAGGCATGGACTCAAATTCATCAGAATGCAAGGTGTAGCAGAAGTGACATTGCACACCCTTTAGCCTTAATTACATCACAGGAAGTATTATCAAATTACTTTTGACCCCGAATCATATGACCTTTGACACACAAAGTGACTTCTCATGATCTTAACCTGGCCCTTAAGATCAAGGAAGTGAAGCAAGTGAGTCCAACTTCTTCCATGAAGGGTTCGACGGGAAGTTCTCCCCGCCGAAGATAATATTGAAAAAAATGAGCCATGTAGTACACTTTAAAGCACCATTTTCACATAAATGTACAAAACAATTGACCCTGAAAGTGCACTCATTAAATATTCAGATATTTCATTGTGAACCAGGCCGATGATACCGGATGCTTTCCATGAGTTGACTATGTATTTTTCAAAATGTGATGAATGTGCCCTCATAGATCATAATTATCTTCGGGCCTGGCAGCTTGTCTTGAGTGCCCCTAAGCCCAAAAATTACATAAACTATGCCAGTGCCAGATTTTTTCTCATTAGTGCCATCCATTTAGCATAGATCTTTTAGTTTTTAGTATGTCTGGGCCCACGTTTTGTCATTTTCCCTACCTTTCTTTATAAGTATGGATTGGGATGCGGCCCAAGTAATTTCCAGTGGCTGAGATTAATTCAAACATTCCCTTCATCACTTTTTTGCGTACTTTAAGTGCCGCAGTTCTTTATGGCACAGTTCTACTGTTGTCCTCCCTTATGCAAAGAATTGCCCCCACTATGCTAGCACCAGAATGTTGCCATGGGTGCCTCCATGCTATGAATTTTCTCCAGTATATAAGCACCAGCATTTTTCCAAACGTGCCTCTATTCCAAGAAATACCATGAGTATGCCAGCCGTAGGATTTTGTCTTGGGTGTTCCCATAAGCAGGTATTACCTCTATTATGTCAGAGACAATATTTAGTTAGAGGTGCCTGTCATGATAAGTGTTGCCTCCGGCATGCTAGCACCAGCATTTTGTTATTGGTGCCTTCATAAGCCAAGAAGTACCTTCCGTTTGCCAGGGCTAACCACAGACTCTCAAGAATAACCACACATTCTCACTCACAGTCACATTCATTCACTCACACTCATTCTCACTTGCTCACAGTCATTTTTAGTCTCACTCACTCTTAGCCTGACTCAATAATACTTTCTCACTCTCTCGGTCTTATCCTCATTCACTCATTCTCACTCCTACTTAGTTTCACTTACAGTTACACTCACTCATTCACATTCCCTCACAGTCTATAACACTCCTCGCAATTGTTCTTGTTCATTCTCAATTACTCATGATCAATTACTTCACGTAATTCTTTTGCTCACTCCCCCTTTCTCACTCCCTCTTTTCTCAATCACACTCATTTACTGATACTCAGTCTTTCTCATACTCACTCACTGCATGTCACTCACTCACACACACACACTTTCATGTACAGGCACATGCTCACAAAAACAGACACTCACTCTTACACAAACACACTCCCACCTGCGCATGGGCAAACAAATGTAATAGCATTTTGTTTTACTTCCCTCACCTGTAAATGAATGTCTCTTCCAGTTCTCCATTTAAATTACAAAAACAGAAAATAATATACTACTCATTATTAGTATGATAATATTGTATTCATTATTAGCATAATATAAATGGGCAGGAAGAAGAGCGGGGCCATCTTTCAGGCTAAGAGTTTCGAAAGCACTGTTTGGGGGTTGCAAGGGGCAAGCCAGGGGTCGCAGCTGTGACCCCCTGGAGATCCCTTAACTGTCTTCCAGGTGTTCATTCCTCTTCCTCCTCTCTGCTCTTCCTTTCTATCCTGTTTGTCTCTTTATACATTTACACGTCTCTCTTACATGTATCCTCTTCCCTTTCTCTCACTCCTGAGCTCTCTTACACCAGTCTCACGTGATCTCCTCTCTTACACCTACACCTGCCTCCTACTGTCTCATTCTCACCTCCCTCACCTACCACTCAGATGTTTATTTTTCACCTGCCCCCTAGCCCCCCAAAAAGTCTTTTTCACCTGTTCCGTCTCACTGATGGCTCTTTTGAGACTGTCTCTATCACATCTCTCTCACTCCTGTTCCCCACTCTACTTCTGTCTCACTACTTGCGCCTTTCTCATCTGAATGCCTGTCACATCTCTAATTTGTCTTCCCCCTCTGTCTTCTGCAGTTTCTTGTGAGCTGTCTCTCTGCTCTTCACCTCTCTAATCTATCTCTCCCACCCATGTCTTCCAACATCTATCTCAGCTGTATATTTCTCTCTTTCATTCTCGCTTCCTCCCCCTCTGGCTCCCACTCACAAATCTTTGTCTCTCTCTGTGTCTCACCTGTCTGTCTGTCTGATGTGTCTTCTTCCACCTTCTGATCGCTCTCCTTTCCCTGGTGTCCTCTCGTCTCTGCTGTGTTATCCTCTCCACTCTGCTGTATTTTCCTCTCCACTGTCAGCATCCAGGGACATCCACATTTCTATTGAGAAGCCTTCTTTCTTGGTTCAAGCGGCAACAATTAAAATAATTTTGTTGCAAGTTTATTTCTGATTTTTGTTTGAGCCCTCGATGAAGCCACCACAGAACGCTGCAAAGGCAGTCAAGGGCTCAAGACAAAGCCACCAGAATATGGATGGAGGCAACATTGTTTCATTGCAGCGTTGTTTATTGTAGCCTAACACCCGACCACAGCAGGCTAAATATAGATACATTGAGTTTAAAAAGCTCATGAGACCCTTGTGATCCGAGCAGTTCTCTGACAGCTTCTGAGGCCGGGGTCGCAAGGGTAAAGTTAGTGTTTGTAGCTGCGACCACAGGTTGCCCCAAAATGACGTCCATACAGGGCAAACCTATGAGTTGAGAGATATGGCTGCACCTGGACCACAGTGCAAGGGACTACGAGCATGGCTTAATTTGAGCCAGTGGTTTCCAATGCTCGGCACCGGCCCTTAATTGTCAGCACCAGCGCTTGTGACAGTCTGCCACAAGGTGGCACTGTCTGAGATGACCACAACAGTCAATTATTAATTCCATATACATTAAAAATGACTATTACCTGCCACCCAAGCCATTCTTATAGCCTTGGGGGCCTGGATTAGTCCTTGCAGGAGTGTGATGGTTAGTAGTTGTGTTGATTTTATCATTGGTAGCATGCAGGGGCAATGTTTGGGGCAAGTTGCAGTGGTGCCCTGACCAGAGCCCTGGCACTTATTTTTATACCAATTAAGCACCGACGGTGAGGGATTATAGCCCGCTACGTAGGCTTGCTCTCTATATTCTGTCTACCGTACAGGTTGAAAGTGAATAAGTCACTGATGATTCATCTTGATTTGGAAGATGTGGGTTCTTCACTCCATGATTACTGCATCACTTGTTATGATACTACGAGAAAATGATGCATGCTTTACACTGTGTTTCTGTTTGCTTGCAGAAGCGGAAGAAAATTAATTTCTAGTTAGATATAACCCCATGCTTTACACTGTGTTTTCTGTTTGCTTCTGGAAGCGGAAGAACATTAATTTCTAGTTAGATATAATCCCAGACTCTGATTGTCTACATCTGATCACGATTATTCTTAATCACTTTGACTCTTCAGCACATAGGCCCATCTCACCCGGAGGCATTGCTTGGAATCCGCCCCTTCTGAAATCATAGCCACAAATCAATCACATTTGGAATGGTCAACTACCCATCACTATCAAGCCATATAGCACTTCATACTCCGGCTTCATCTTAGAGCTGTAAGTTACCTCCAGGCAGTGTTGACACAAGCTGCTCCATGACTGTAACCTCCCCTTACTTTCAGAAGAGCACTCTCCCCTAATAGGTCTTCGGCCTCTGACCACTTCTCAACCATCGCACATGAATATTCAAGGACCAGAAAATAGTGATTACGAAGTGTGAGGCTCTATTAGAGTCAATGAGGCTATTAAGGGTCTCCACAGCGAAGGATCTGCTTCAACGTGTGGGCAACTCACTTTAAGACTCAGGGTGTGCTCCATAGTGTAGGGCACGTTACTGGCCAAAGAGATGCTTAAGCAGGTGGTAAACGGCCTCCGAAAGGCTTCTGCGACACCAATGAATTTGACATAACTTTACCATTGCCCTCTGAAAAGACACACTGACCACAATAACCAGAACTTGTCATCACAAGTTAAGTGTGACTGCTGTCTCCGATGGAAATCCCAGAAATCACATCTATGCACCACTAAACAGCCAAAAGTGCCACAAGATCAAAGTGACGGCATAGCATAACTTGTTGTGAGACTCACCACTACAATGCACCAAGTCCAAAGCTCCTTCCTAATGATTTAGTTTGTACCTCAAGGGGTTATACTCAAAACAGACAAGAGAGTCCATTCGCCAAGGAGAGATTTATGTACAATTTCCTGGACCTTACCTGCCAACTCACCCGCATCTGGTGGGTGTCGCCCTCTTTTTACTTCTATTCACCCATCTGACAAACAAAATGTCTCCACATAGTTTTATGAAATCAGCCACTTTTCAAACCTCTATCACCCTCCAAAGAAGTGTTAGTTCACCATTGATCTTACTTGGACTGCCCTCTTAAACACCTGACTTCACCCGCATTTTGAGGCAAGAGGTTGGCAGGTACAATAGACCTCCTCGGCGTGAGACTCACACGCAATCAGAGTGATTAGACTTTTCTTCATCGGAGGGTAAATCAGTCCATTTTGGAGATGCTCTCGATGTGCTGCAGACACTTTTTGCTTGGTTTGCTGGAATAAAAATAACAACAAAAACAATCATGTCAGTGAAAATATATTTCATTTTTGTTTTCCTTTGTGGCGCTGGTGTTGCATTGTCTTGGAAAGCCATAACCAGGAGATCCATCTCTCTTTGCGGCGCTCCTGTCATAAGTCATATTTGAAGCCACCCATCACGTCCCGTTTTGAGAAATGAGCTTCCCGCATCCGGGTCAAGCGGAGGTTAATTGTTCAGTAGAATATAGCGCGTTGCCGGCGTCATGCGCCACAATGTATTCATTCCTTAAGTGACCTACAGTTCCATCTACCTCGGCTCTGAATGATGATATTTCTGACACACCCCACACCGTGTTTGTTTTGGCAGCCTTGATTGCCTAAAACAGGAATCAACAACAATTTCCTTGGGCGAACCCACTGTCTTATGCACTCTTTGGATTTATTCAGCCATCGTTTTATCGACTTTAGTGGTTTATGTACGAACACATTTTCCCATAGACACAGAATGGGTAAAACCCTTTGATACATCTGGCCCTTAATCTATATGCAGTGCTTTAAATGGAAATATAGAAGTGTAGGTACTCACTATTCAAAATATCTGCTTCCTTCTGAGACATACTCTTCCATAAAATGTATTGCAGCAGTGCTGAGAAGTGCAGGTACTCTCCCTTTCAAATGAAAGAAGTGCAGGTACCCAGTACCGGACAATCACTGCCCATTTAAAGCGCTGTCTATATGTATTCATTTAATTCAGTCACATTGTGCTAGCAAGCTTCTAAAAGGTGCTCTGTAGCACTATTGGGGTTCTTGAGGTAGCCATAACAGAGATACTCGATGTGAGATGCTCAGAACTACTGGTATTCCACCAGAATATAATGTTTTACTGTCGCCCTGCGCTTACATCGATTTCACAACATTGACTACCAAAATATTGTCGAGTTACATAGATATGGAGTTAGAAATAGTAAATCTATAGTTCCCTTTATATCAGAACTGAAAGGATATGACATACTCAATATTTTCGGTCCAAATATAGGCAGGTAGATATTATTAACCTTCATATTTTGATATATAGTACTACTATCAGGGCAACAATCTACCTTGCACAAGTCGCATTAGTTATGAAATTGTCATGTTTATGTTTATGGATTTATAAAGTTCATGGCTGCCCGAGGGCTTCCCAGCGCTGAGGAGAAGGTGCGGTCAGGCCGAAAAAGTTATCGGGGGGAAAAAAGCCAAGTTTTTAATTTTTTCCTAAACACCAGTTTGTCTTTTAGCAGTCGCGTTTCTTTAGGTAGGGAGTTCCACAGGCTAGGTGCAAGATGTGCGAAGGATCTTCCTCCCCATCTTGATCTCTTTATTCTTGTCTTTTTCATGAGCAGATCTGGAGAGGCTCTTAGAGATCTGCAAGGAACATAGGGAACTACAAGCTTATATATTAGGGCTGGGCATTTGTCATTCATGGCTTTGTGGGCAATACAAAGCGATCTAAACTTAATCCCGGCTTGGATCGGGAGCCAGTGCAATATTTTTAGTGCAGCTTTTGCCGAGTTTTGTCTGGGAATGCCTAGCAGTATCCTGGCGGCGACATGCTAAACCAGCTGTAGTCTGTTCACTACATATTTGGGGGCGCCCAAGTAGAGGAAGTTACCGTAGTCCAGCCGTGATATCACCATGGCCTGAACCACAGTTCTCCGTGTTTGTTCCAGGATAAGAGGTAAAATCTTCTGAATCATGCGAAGTAATCCAAAACAAGTGGTTGCCAATTTTTGGGCTTGTGTCTCCATAGGAAGGCTATGGTCTAACCATATTCCCAGATTTTTTACAGAGTCTTTTGGGCCTGGGGGGGGGGGGGGGGGGTTGCCTAGTTCTGGAGGCCAGCCAGTAAAGTTTCTAGGAACAGACCTATTTCCCAGGAACATAAGTTCTGTTTTTTCTCCATTCAATTTTAGGTTGCACCTGTTCATCCATTCTAGTACTTTTACCATGCAAGGGGCCAAATTGGTGTGTACAGATTGTGGGCCCTCAATCACTGATAGTACCGGCTGGGTATCCAGTGTATGATACAATAGATAACCTGAATTCCTGCACTATATTCGCCAGCGGTTGCATGTATACATTGAATAATGTGGGACTCAGGGCGGATCCCTGCAGAACTCAGCATGATATCTGTCATCTGCTCCACTGTGCGTTAATTCTCATCAGTTATAAACGTAACATTTACACGTATTAGTCATAGGAAAGGGTGGGGAGAGGAGTTGGCTTAACTGCTACGGCAGTCGACCTCAAATCTGGGGAACCGGGTTCGAGTCACGGCAAGGACGCCAACATCCTGTGATTCTGGGAAAATCACTTAATCTTCCCGTGCCTAACAAAAATGAATGTGTCCTCATGTCCGCATGTAAATGAAACTGGTGTTCGTGTAAAGCGCTCTGATACCCAATACCTTCGGGTCAAGTTCGCCCCCCAAAAAAACTCCGTAAAAAAAAAAGATGTATTTCTGATCGATCATTTAATTCACATATTTTGAATTTGTCAATAGAATCTCTGTATCTCTGTTTCATCATAAATTTCCATATATTCTAATTGTTCATAGACTTACTATAGATCCTAGCAGCGCTATAATATAGCAAACATGTAAATTAGACATAGTCCAGCCATACTTCTGATCATTTCTACAATCACAATAGGCCTGGATTGTCAATAGAAACACTATGGTTCAATCAGTCATAACATTGTTGAATATTCTGATCATTTATAACAGTACACTGTAATCGTTCATAGAAACAGCATCCAATAAGATCCTTCAAAAGGCCATGACATACTCCGATCTGTAAAAATAACCAACTACTGTTAATGGTGATTTAATCACAATATACTTAGATCTGCCATATAATCTCATTCACCTCAATAGGTCATAGAGGAGGTCAACTCAACTACGCCATCTCAGCTATTGATTTTTAATTCTTTTATATTTATTTCAAAACACAGAGGGCCAGATTTATGAAGGTTTTGCGTCAGGTTTGCTTTACTTTTATAACCGAACCCAATGCAAAATCTTTTTCAGGATTTACAAAGTAATGCAACTTGGTATTTGCGTTGCTTTGTTAGAAAAAGTAAGTCAAACCAGCATAATTCGCTGCTTTGTGTTATTCTGTGTCATGGTTGCATTCAATGGATGGTACATGGGCAGTCTCATGCATCCACCCTTGTTTTTTGATGCAAAACCTTATCTAATAATAATAATGGATAGGGCTCTGTGCCCAAAATTAACACCACTTGAAAGCAGACGTTTAAAAGGAGAGCTGCTTTTATTACTCCTTACTTTTCCCACTTTGCATATGTGCTGTTCTGTACAGCAGTGGCATCGCTAGCTCTTGTGCCGGCCGTGGCGGTCACTGCTTTTGCCGCTCGCGGTGGCCGAGTGAAGAGCGCGGGTGGGTGGGTGCTGGCAGTTTCTGCATGAAAAAGCGAGGGGGTTTTTGAGGGGTGACTGCCACCCGAAGACTCGTGCCACCCAGGGCGGACAGCCCCACGCACCCCCCTTGCTACGATACTGCTGTACGGCACACATCCAAAGGGGGAAACGTTTTTAACCCCTTCAGTGCCCATGACGAGATGGTCTCGTCATGGAGCGCGGTTGCGCTGTGCCCATGACGAGACTATCTCGTCATGAACCCTGCCCGCTAATGCAACGCCCGGCACAGGGCGGGGAAAGGGCGGGGCACTGAAGAGGTTAAGTCAGTCTAAGCATAGTATTTTGTACTGCAAGGGCACCTTTCCAGTACAGAATCCATGCTAGACTTACACGGAATGCTGCAAAGGCGTGTGTTTGGTGCTCAGTATCCTGATTGTGCGCCAACTCTGAGGAGAAAGGAGGAGAGTTCCAAATCTCTGTAGATATGGTGCTTTCCTGCTCTTTCGCTGTCACGATACGTAGCAGAGCAACATTTGGTGCTGAGCGGCGTTCCATGACAGCTTTGTAAACCTGGGCTCTAAGTGTTCTTGGAAACACAAAAGTCTCTCACAAACTATGTTGCGGGCACTCATGTTCTTGCACTATGTCCACAGTTTATCATTGATATTTGACAACAGTTCGAGGGACCCTCATGCAAGCCCCACATCAATTGAGACGGCACGCCTGCGAGATCAGCCCCCCTTGTACAGTTGAATTAGAATTGACAGGGTCTGATGGGAGCACACTGCTTACTCTGAGTACTCTGGTTTGCGGCATCTTCGTGCCACATGACCAAACCCCTGCATGGATGTCAAATAGGGGTCAACATGTGTCACAACTGTGACCTCTAGCCCACCCCTTGCAACCCCTGTCACCGTCCTTGCAACCGCTTGGCCAGCATAATCATCACTCACTTTTCACTCTTGTTTCCAGCCAGTGCTTACGTGGACTCAATGATTATTTAAAAAATATATAATTAAATGACACCTTCTGCCAACTCCCTAGTTTTGATATAGACTGATTTACACATGCATGATTCATTGGGTCTGTATTGTGTGGGACGTAAAGTGCTCTGACACCCTACACTACTGGTACGTGTTGTACTATAAAACAATGAAATGCATGTGAGTGAGGGGCCAACAAAGATTGTTGCACTCAGTGGTTAATTTGTAAAACAATAAGTACCAGGGCCCTCGCTGGGAGGATACTGCCGCATGCACCATTCATTGCCCCTGCCAATGCTGCCAATGACAGTACCAACTCAAATAAAACCTACAATCACACCGCTACAAGTGTGACAATTCATACTATTCAAGGCCCCCAAAGCTATAAGATTGGCTTTTGTGGCACATATTATTGAATGCTAATGTATATTAAGTTAATAAACTGCTGCTGTTGTACTCATACCCAAATTTGGCAGAAAGCGCCATGGTGTGGCAGGCTGTTGCAAGTACCGGTTCTAAGAATTAAGTGCAGGTGCCGAGCACCAGAAACCACCGGCTCAAATTAAGCACTGGCTACCATCAGTGCTAAATCCAGCCAAGCCTCAAACAACACGTACATTTACAAGTTGATCATGCATATACTATCCAGGAGACCAAAGGAAATAACAACTCTCCTGTATAAATATATTTAAACTTATGTTAATTTACTACGCTTCCCTTGAATAAACACATGCATCTAGAGGCAGTGCCGGGGAGAGATTTGGTAGCGAGAAGCCACAAAAACCCTTTTATATACATCAACATCTCTTTTGGCTTCAAGCTCTCACCACACCCATCTGCCGCCCATATCATTTAAATAGAATTGGTTTAGCTAAAATACATATATTTTGTATTTTCAAAACACTTCATATTAAAAACACCCAAACATTCCACATTTTAAAGTCTGTTCAAGATACTCCTCCTATCGGCATATTTCAGCAAAAACATTCGCCATTCCAACAGGTTTCAAAGGAGCTTTCAATTAAAAAAAAGAAGCTGTGAAGAACCATTTCCACCCCATTCCTCACTGTATGAGGCCGGTAGTGTTGTTCATCAGACCCCTACCCTGCCCCGCCAGCACATGATCGGCATGGGTTGGCATCCTGAGCAGCCGCTGGAGTCCAGGTGTGGTGGGTCATTTGCCACCTTCACCTCCTAACTGGTGCCGGCTTTATGTTGCTCATGTCCCTGCTCCGTCAGGCTCTCTGCACATGTCCTGCAGCTATGCTGTCCCTGCAAGCCCATGGACCTTGGGAGCACAGGAGGAGGAAGCAAAGAGGAAGAACTAGGAGAAAACTTAACAAGTAAGGGGGCAGAGAAAGAGCAAAGGTGATCCATTCCTGGAGAAGGAGATATAGAACAGGTAAGGTGTGGGATAGGAGGGAGGAAAAGACAGAGATAGGGCTATAAAAAGCATAAGTAGGACAGAAAGACTCGCTGAGTAGAAAGAAAGTGCTGGTTAGAAATAGTACAATTGTAGTAAAGGATTGGGCAAGAGAAAGGAGTACCATAAGTGAGTGCAAAAGAGATCAAGAAAATGGAAACAGTGAACAAGTGAACAAAAAGAATGAGAGGTAGTGAGATCAAAGGTGGTGTAAAGCTGAGAATTAGAGATTTATGTGTGTGCTCGTGCATAAAACAGGGAGAGTGAGAAATAAGAGAAAGAGGGACATTCAAGCTTTCCACCTCACCTCAGCTGGGCACCCTTCCTCACTCGCGAGCCTGCCAGAGAAAGAAAACACCCAGAGACATTTTAAGGAACAAGCTATGTGGACAATTGCAAAGGCCCCTATCTTCCAGGATCCCATCTGATAAAATTATCTCTCACTCTCTTTTTTTCTCACCTCTGACTCTTTGAAAACTATCTCTCTCTGGCTATCTCTAACTGTGTCTCTCTTTCTCTCTTAAGGGCAAAAGAAGTGCATGACGAGGGAAGTTATTTAGGGTGAATTTCAGTGGTTTTGTTAGTTTCAAATGGTATGTTTTAAGTGACATTGTCACCTAACTATAATATCCCCTTAACCTTTGTTTTTTCCAGTGAATTTGCAATGTTTTCTTAATGTAAAGTTAGATATTCTAACAATTCTTACCCATAATGTCACTTTAACCTTTGTTTTTGTCGTTCAATTTCTAGGGCTTTGTATTGTAAAGTAAGAGTTTTATCGTCCTCTTCTCTGTCCACTCTATATACATTCCCCTGTGCAGAATCTCAGATTACACTCCGCTTTTGTTGTTGTGGGGGTCTCAGACCTCTGCCTCCCGCCAGGCCTGGAGATTCAATGTGTGGCCCCTACAAGATGCAAACTGTGCCATTTTCACCGAGGACGAGCTGCAGGCCTTCTTTAAGCTTAATGAGGGTTCAGTGTCGTTTGCCACAACTCTCTGGGCGGCCAGTAAGCCCTCCTTAAGGGGTCATTTTAAGGGTATGGCACAGGTAACTGATCTTTAAGGTCGAATAATGCACTTATAGACTGCTTTCCATCGTTGGGACAGCAATGACACCTGTCACCTCTTGGCATTCGCCTACGAGAAGTTGCAACAAATCTCTCTTGTGGAGGCCAAACAGTGTTGGATGGCCTCCATGCAGAGGGTATACGTTTCCAGTGACAAATCGGGTTAGCTATTGTACTGGCTGGCGAACCGGGGTATCTCGGAAAAGGTAGTTTCAAGGATTCGAGATTCGTCGGGCTGCCTTTGAGATGGGCTCCTAGCTGTATAGCCCAGACTATCGCTGATTTCTACAGAAGGTTGTACTAGCAGCACCCCCAATCGCCCGCCGAGGCCCTGAACCCTCTTCTGGATGACATTCCACTGCCATCCATACCGAATACACTAGCCCAAGAATTAGAACTGGACCCCACCCTGGAAGAAGTGAATTCCGCAGTGGTTACCCTGCAGGGTGGGAAGATGGTAGGTCCAGTTGGTTATCTCATACAGTATTGTAAGCACTTCTACAACATCCTCTGTCCCCACCTCCTGAAGCTTTATGCAGCTACTTTGCGGGAAGGGTCCTTTCCACCAGACTCAGATTGCTCCATGATCATGGTCTTGCCCAGGGAGGGCCTCCCTAGTGACCAATGCTCCTCCTATCGTTTAATTTGTCTGATCAGTGCTAATATCAAGATCTATGCAAAAGCCCTCCCGACCCGCTTGGCCCATTTATTACCACACTTGGTCCACCCAGACCAGTGTGGATTTATGCCAGGTCACAGCACACGTCATTGCGTCAGGAGGGTCCATGCAGCCTTGTCTAAGGTGTATGATTTGGTAGGCACCCTGGCCCTAATGTTAATTGACTTCCCAAAGGACATTGATGCCGTGGGCTGGGATTTTTTTAGATAGAGTTCTTCAGCAGGCTGGGCTGGGCTGGGCTGGTGGAGGGGTTAAGTAGCATGGTGCACCTTCTCTACAATACCCCATCCCCGCGTGTGTGAGTAAATGGGGTACGTTCTCCCCCATTTCCCATAGAAAGCGGTATGTGCCAGGGGTGCTTGCTTTCTCCCTTTTTTATTCACTTTAGCGATGGAGCCCCATGCGCGCGACTCATACACTGTGATGCCCAGATTTGGGTCTGGCATTGGGGGAAAGCTTTGAGGATCATATAGCATTATACGCTGACGACATCCTTTTTTTTCTGAAGGACCCCATCCTCTCTGAGGACCGATATTTGGCTGTACGGTGAGGCGTCCGTTCGCCTTTCAACAAGGGCACATTGTGTCTTATGGAGGTGAGGGGTGATGCACTGGGGCAGAGTTGGTGCCCCAACATCTCCACCCAACGTAATTACTTTAAATATCTAGGAATTTAGGTGTCCCTCCCCCTCTTGTACCTTGCCTGGGTCCTTAACTTCCAGGGCCTGGCCCAGTCGCTCGAGTGCGATTTGAGGTGCTCAGCCAGTCTTCCACTGAAGCCCATAGTGCGCTTTACCCTTTTCTATGATGGTGTGCCTGCCACGCTATCTGTACATTCTAGGCAACTACCCCCACTCCATTCCTCACAATGGTTCCACTCCCTGATAGCCTAGGTCACCAACTTTGCGTGGGCGAGAGGTAGGCACAGGGTAGCCTTTCTGACACTGCATAAATCCCCCTTCATTAGTGGCCTAGGTCTCTCAGACATTTACCTGTACTACCTTGCCGCTCACGTGGTACCAATTAGCAAACAGTTCACAAGTGGGTGAGATGACCATGTATACCGTTTAGGAATCTTCTCGATGAGTCTAAATGGGCTTGACCTCCTGTATGGGGCGCACCTGCCTGCCGCACTCCCGTCTTGTCCCAGAGTGTCCTTGTCCTGCTGGCACTGGCGTAGCTAGGGGGGTTGCTTGGGGTCGGTCCGCCCCAGGCGGCACTAGTTTGTGGGCGGCGGTCGTGTCGACACTAGTGGCCCATAGTGGCGGCCTTTATAATTTATTTGGGGACAATCACTGACACTACTGTCAATCTCTGACAGTAGTGTCAGTGTCCCCAAATAAATTATAAAGCCGGCCGCCGCCACGGGCCACCAGTGCTGCACGGCCGCCGCCCCTACAGTGAGTGATGTGCACTGTACTCCCACCATCCCCTACACCCACACGAGCCCAGAGCAAATGCACATGTGACGTGCAGTTATGTTTGAAGTACGCGACGTACCGCGTTTGTTGTGGGTCTCTGGGTCGTCAATCTTGTAGCGCGAAAGCACTACCAATGACGGCCCTGGGCATAATTTTTGGCCAGCCCCCGCGCCGAAAACGTAGCAGTGACGCATCACACGTGTGAGGTTTCAGGTTCCAAGGCGCCTACCTAGCGTCTCAGGACTACACGTCCCAACAACCCTAGAACCAGGAAGTGGGCGGCTACATAAGGCCGTCACGCACGTAAGGAGGCGTGCGTTATTTTGAATTCAAAGAAACACCCTGTTCGTTGGTTGGAGCTTGGCGTTCACGGCGAAGCAGGCACGGAACAGCGCATCCGAAGGAAAGACATCGGAGTACTCTTCCCCGTCCCTCGGAGCTTGGCGACCAGGCGGGGAGAGTATTTACAGGCCTCCAAGTCATCGGAAGGGAAAGAAGGTGAGAGAATCGTATCTCGGCTGAGATACCGAGGGAGCGCCCTCCGGGCGGATCTCAGGACCTGTCTTTTCCGAGGTCCGAAACCCATCAAAGAAGCACAGCCGCGCCTGTTAGTATCCCAGCAGGGCGGTGTGTAGTTACGAGGGGGAGGCAAACTCATTGGTTATTACGCACGACGGTGCGAGTGGTGGCAGGACTTGAATTTCAAGCTCGAGACTTGGCTTAAACATTTGCAGGGAAAGCGGCTAATAGGAGCATTCATAGCGCGTTGATATCCCAGGGGAAGGAGCGCTACAACGTAGGAACTCCCGGCGACGGTGTTTACACCGCGGAAGCCGAACACCCCGGGAACAGACTCAGGACTATACCCATCTAGGGAGGAAGGGAGAGACCTAGTGTAGGATTACTAGGGAACGTTGTTCAGGCAAACTAAGTATCATTTCGATCCAACGAGACCCCAGAGAAGCCAACTGTAGAAAACGGGTTGAGGGGTTCTTCTTATAGCGAGACTCACAGAGAGTAGACTGTATTATACATGTATGGTGGTGCTTATTTGATGGCGAGGCTCACAGAGAGCAGACTGTATTATACATGTATGGTGGTGCTTATTTCATGGCGAGACTCACAGAGAGTAGACTGTGAAGTACAGGTGTGGTAGCACTGGCGTTAGCGAGACTAACAGAGAGTAGACTGTTAGTATATATTGTTTGGTTGTTATATTGTTTTCTCGTTTCAGGATCAATTCCCTGCTGACTCTTCCCCTTTCCCTGTCCCTCGCCTGATCCCCTCTGGGCTCTGTAACTTACTGGTTGGAGTCCGAGGCGATCTGGAGGTGGAACTCTATTCTTCGCCACCCGGAACCCGAGGAGCTCTGTAGATCCTAACAGAATAACGCACCTACGGTTGGTGCTTCTCCCGGTCCGGGGGGGGGGGCAGAATAGAGGATGACCTCGTTAGAAGATGTGTTGCAGGCATTGACATTGGTTCAACAAGAACTGGTGGCTTCACGGGTAGAGGCAAGAGCATTGAGGGACAGAGTAGACAGGCTGTCGCGCAATCCGTTTGAGGTAGCCACGCCTGTTGGGCAACAGATACATGTGTCCGTACCCCCTCCCATTCCTTTGGCCAGTCCAGAACGGTATGCGGGAGACCCGCAAAAGGTTCAGATTTTCCTAACACAGGTGTTATTACATTTCTCTTGCAGACCCTCGTCTTTTCCCACTAATCATTCTAGGGTGGCGTTCGCCATCTCTTATTTGATAGGAGACGCCGCATCATGGGCGGTTCCCTTAGTCAGGAATAATGATGCCGTACTCTCCGACTGGGACGCATTAAGGATAGCGTTTGAGGGGGTGTTCGACAGACGCACGACCACATTTAGTGCAGACAAAGAGCTACTAACGTTAAGACAGGGGAAGACTGATTTAGTAACCTATCTCACTACATTTAATAGATTAGTGGCTGAGGCGGCGTGGCCGGAAGAAAAACGCATGTCGTTATTTTATCAAGGACTGAGCGAGGAGCTAAAAGACATAGTGGCACAGATAGACCCCCAACCCGCAACCTGTATGGCATTGATGAATTTGGCTTTGAGACTAGATGGCCGCTTGCCGGAACGAGGAGGAGACAGGTACAAGGGGAGTGGGATGGTTAATAAAACCCCGCGGAGAGAGATAAACCCCATTTCCACTAATACGGAACCTATGGAGGTGGGGGCCTTGAGACCAGCACTAACCAAAGCGGAAAGGGAAAGCAGGAGAGCATTAGGGCTCTGCATGTACTGCGGAAAAAGAGGGCACTTTGTTCGCGAATGCCCTTCTAAACCAAAAAATACGGGGATACCGTTTCGAGGGAAGAAAGCGGCAGTGTCCACGCAGCTAACAGCAGAAAGCACCCCAGAGCGGGTTTCCTCTTCTCCACCGGAGACCACAGTATGGAGGATCCCGTCCTTAGCCAATACCAAGTCCACTGCCACTGAAGCACACATAGTGTTAACCGCGGGACTGGAGGTAGGGGAGCAAGAGCACCAGGTACTAGTCATGTTGGACTCAGGGGCCACCGGGAACTTCATTGATAGAGGACTGGTTAGTCTTCTATCAATTAAGGCGGTACCTAGGGAATCCCCGGAGGAGGTTCTGGCTGTAGATGGCGAACCTCTCAAGTCAGGTAACATCACCATGCACACAGGGGATTTAAAAATAACCATGAAGGAAGGAGATCAACAACATCAGGAATTCATAGAATTCAACATCATAGCCGCTCCCCAATACGAGGTGATATTGGGAATGCCTTGGGTTGTTCGCCACAACCCCTCCGTTAACTGGAGGGACCGAACAGTACGCTTTGACTCACAAAAGTGTATCGACAGTTGTTTAAAGGAGCAACACTCTCAGGCCCTGGCGCTAGCGGGTCCTTTTCGCTTGGCTACGGCAGCTGAAAAAGACGTAGAGTTGCCTGCGGCGTATGAAGAGGATGCTGATGTGTTTAATAAGAGTCAGGCTGAACGGTTGCCACCGCATAGACCCTTTGACTGCAGGATAGATCTGATAGACGAAGCAGTAGTCCCGTCTTGTAGGGTGTATGCCTTGTCCGATCCCGAAACACGTCACTTAAGAGAGTATCTGGACAAATGTTTGGCTTTGGGTTTTATCAGGCCTTCCCGTTCTCCTGCTGCCTCGCCAGTCTTTTTCATAGCGAAGGCTAACGGGGAATTGAGAGCCTGTTGCGATTATCGAAACCTAAACAAAAATACGGTAAGAAACAGATACCCGTTGCCACTGATCAGTGTCCTGCTGGATCAAGTAAGAGGAGCAGTGGTGTATACACGTTTAGATCTCAGAGGTGCCTACCATTTGGTAAGGGTTAGGCAGGGGGATGAGTGGAAGACCGCTTTTAAGACCAGGTTTGGTTTATACGAATATCTGGTTATGCCGTTTGGGCTGTGTAATGCCCCGGCGGCATTCCAGTATTTTTTAAACGAAGTACTGCGAGAGTATATGGACATCATAGTAGTGGTCTACATAGACGACATTTTGATATACTCTGCAGAAAAGCGGGACCACACCACGCATGTTAGACTAGTCTTGGATAAATTGAGGAACAATGGCTTGTACTGCAAACTCAGCAAATGCGAGTTCGGGGTCACCACGGTGGAGTTTCTGGGCGTCATCTTAACACCAGAAGGGTTGAGCATGTTGGAGAGGAAGGTACAAGCCATACGAGACTGGCCTATTCCCCGTTCAGTGCGGGAAGTACAGTGTTTTCTAGGATTTGCGAACTATTACCGCAGATTTATACATGAATTTTCCCTAACAGCGGTACCCATAACTCGACTGCTAAGGAAAGGAGTACCTTTTCGGTGGACGACAGAGGCGACGGAGGCGTTTGAGGCGTTGAAGACCAGCTTCACGACAGCTCCCATCCTTCGACACCCGCAAGCGGATGGGCAGTTCATCGTTGAGGCAGATGCATCGGAAGAAGCACTAGGGGCTGTTCTGTCCCAAAGAGACAGGGAGACAGGTAGGCTACATCCGGTGGCGTACCTGTCAAAGAAACTGGACAAGGCAGAACGCAACTATACGATTGCCGAAAAGGAACTTTTGGCAATAAAACGGGCGTTTCAAGAATGGCGTCATTACCTGTGGGGGGCGCAACATCAGGTAGTGGTCTATTCCGATCATCGGAATCTGCTGTACTTAAAGACAGCACGCCACTTAACTCCGAGGCAGATGAGATGGACCCTCTTTTTTGCCGAGTATGATTTCATCATCACTTATCGCCCAGGCACAGAAAACCGGAAGGCCGACGCCTTATCCCGACAGAACCTTACGGAAGGATGCATCACCCCAGCGCCTCTTTCAATCATCCACCCGGACAAGGTCATCTGTGTGGTGAGGGCGGAGGATTTCTTGACTAACATAAAGGCCAGCAGATCGGCGGAAAGGTGGGAAGCTTGGAGGCTAGGAGCTCCGAACCGTAGCCTCAAGGACGGGCTTCCTTTTCAAGGACAACAGTTGTTCCTCCCGACGAAGATGCTGAGACGCCAGGCCTTTCAATGGTGTCATGAATCACCGCTGGCAGGTCATCCCGGGATACAAAAGACAAGAGTGACAGTCGCAAGACATTTCTGGTGGAACCACATGCAAAAGGACATCCGGCTGTGGGTGGCGGCATGTGAAGTGTGCGCCAGGAACAAGAGCGAAAGAGGGAAGAGAAAAGGACTGTTACTCCCATTACCCACTCCTCACCAACCATGGCGAACAATCAGCGTTGACTTCATCACCGGACTACCTAAGGGTGGTGGGTATTCAGCTATCTTAGTAGTAATAGATAGCTTGACAAAAATGGGGCATTTCATACCCTGCCACAACCTGCCCACGGCGGCTCAAACGGCGCAACTCTTATTGTCCCACGTGGTCCGCTTACATGGGTTACCAGGAGTGATTGTGTCAGACCGGGGCCCCCAATTCGTGGCCAGTTTTTGGAAGGCATGGTGTAAGGCCCTGATGATCGAATCGGCTACGTCTACCAGTTTTCACCCCCAGTCGGATGGGCAGACCGAACGTCTGAACCAAACACTGAAGCAGTATTTACGATGCTACGTGGCTCACGCCCAGGACTCTTGGGTATCCAAGCTATGGATGGCCGAACTGGCTTATAATGGAGCATGGCATAGTTCAATCAAAAGGTCCCCGTTTAAGGCCAATTTCGGTTATGAGGCGAAAACCTTACCAGTGTCATGGCCAGAGAATCTGGGGGATCAACCGGCGGTTCATTCCAGGCTACAAGCATTGCGCACGATTCACAAGCACACGCAGGGGGCGTTGAAGAAGGCTAAACTGCAGTACAAAAAGTGGGAAGACCGGAAAAGGAGAGCGAGTCCGGAGTATGAGGTGGGTGACCATGTGTGGCTATCCACCCGTTATATACGGTTTAAACTGCGGAGTGTGTTTCACCCGAAGTTCATAGGCCCATACAAGGTGGTGAGAAGAATTAATCCCGCGGCCTACAGGCTTAAGTTGCCGGGATCTCTACGTATATACCCGGTGTTCCATTGCAGTTTACTGAAACCGGCGTTTACGGCCGCCAGAAGGCCACCCCCCCCGGTATGGGTGGATGGGGGTTTGGAGTATAAAGTGGCATGCATCCGAGACGCCAAGTACAGGAAAGGTCGGTTGTGGTTCTTGGTTTCCTGGAAAGGGTACTCGGGGGAGGAGGATTCCTGGGAACCTTCAGACGCGGTACATGCCCCTGCGGCGGTTAGGAGGTTTTACGGCAAACATCCGGAGAAGCCTGGCTCTAGGAGGCGCTTGGGGAGAGGACCTACTGTGAGGTTTCAGGTTCCAAGGCGCCTACCTAGCGTCTCAGGACTACACGTCCCAACAACCCTAGAACCAGGAAGTGGGCGGCTACATAAGGCCGTCACGCACGTAAGGAGGCGTGCGTTATTTTGAATTCAAAGAAACACCCTGTTCGTTGGTTGGAGCTCGGCGTTCACGGCGAAGCAGGCACGGAACAGCGCATCCGAAGGAAAGACATCGGAGTACTCTTCCCCGTCCCTCGGAGCTTGGCGACCAGGCGGGGAGAGTATTTACAGGCCTCCAAGTCATCGGAAGGGAAAGAAGGTGAGAGAATCGTATCTCGGCTGAGATACCGAGGGAGCGCCCTCCGGGCGGATCTCAAGACCCGTCTTTTCCGAGGACCGAAACCCATCAAAGAAGCACAGCCGCGCCTGTTAGTATCCCAGCAGGGCGGTGTGTAGTTACGAGGGGGAGGCAAACTCATTGGTTATTACGCACGACGGTGCGAGTGGTGGCAGGACTTGAATTTCAAGCTCGAGACTTGGCTTAAACATTTGCAGGGAAAGCGGCTAATAGGAGCATTCATAGCGCGTTGATATCCCAGGGGAAGGAGCACTACAACGTAGGAACTCCCGGCGACGGTGTTTACACCGCGGAAGCCGAACACCCCGGGAACAGACTCAGGACTATACCCATCTAGGGAGGAAGGGAGAGACCTAGTGTAGGATTACTAGGGAACGTTGTTCAGGCAAACTAAGTATCATTTCGATCCAACGAGACCCCAGAGAAGCCAACTGTAGAAAACGGGTTGAGGGGTTCTTCTTATAGCGAGACTCACAGAGAGTAGACTGTATTATACATGTATGGTGGTGCTTATTTGATGGTGAGGCTCACAGAGAGCAGACTGTATTATACATGTATGGTGGTGCTTATTTCATGGCGAGACTCACAGAGAGTAGACTGTGAAGTACAGGTGTGGTAGCACTGGCGTTAGCTAGACTAACAGAGAGTAGACTGTTAGTATATATTGTTTGGTTGTTATATTGTTTTCTCGTTTCAGGATCAATTCCCTGCTGACCCTTCCCCTTTCCCTGTCCCTCGCCTGATCCCCTCTGGGCTCTGTAACCTACTGGTTGGAGTCCGAGGCGATCTGGAGGTGGAACTCTATTCTTCGCCACCCGAATCCCGAGGAGCTCTGTAGATCCTAACAACACGCGCCACAGGGCCATTTCCCCATTCCTCGTTATGGCCCCGCTCGCGAGCGGCTGCTTCGGCAGAATCGGCTTACACACCTTTCACTGGGGTTCTGTTCCAGCAGTAGGAGGAACAGTCTAGCACCTGGTTTTGCGCAGATCAGGAACTGCTGCTGGGGTTGCAGCATTGTCAAACCTGGCCAAATCCAATCCACCCCGCTGCTTGTCGTCATCTTTCACCAGCACACCCCTGTGTCCTGTTTTCCACAGTGAGTGAATTCTATGTGCTAGTTCTCGTGAACCTAAAACCTTACATGTCCAAACCTATTGCATTTGTCAGTACTTATTTTAAAATATAACTGCTTCTCTCTATAACAAGCGATCGCTTTGCAGCCTGATGATTATTATTAGAAAAAATAGGAATTCACCTACATATATATGATGGGCAGTATGCATTGACCTGTGTGTATAATTGTAGAATGCACTCTGTATCACCTATTGTATACAGTTAATTTAGTTGCGTTCCAACGTTTTATATTGGGAGTATTTCTTATGTTGCATTATTCATATGTAGTTTGACTAAAATGCTAAATAAAAACTGAACTGTTTGTCCCAACGCACATGAGTCAGGAAACGTGTGGCTGTGTTTGGGCGGGAGTTGAGCCTCTTCTTCATGCCAGTCTCCTGCAGGGCACCATGCTAGGTCTTACCCGTGGATGCACATTGGGTCTATGTGTGCCAAGGTGCCAGCCCACAGAGCATCATGTGCGCCACTGAGCGTTGTGTGCTTCTAACATTGAAGGTGGCAACATGTAAGCACCATCTTTAATCCAGCCAGGGACAGCCACAAGAGACTCAAAGAAAGCCCCTTATACATATAAGAGGGAGAATGTGGCCTAATGGCTGCGGCGGTCGAACTTGGAGATTAAGTGATTAGATCACCTAATCTCCCTGTGCATAACAAAAATGAATGTGTCTGCCTGTGACGAAACCGGTGCTGATGTAAAGGGACTGTGGGGTGGGCACATACGCTGCAGATGTATTTATTACCTGATGGGCACGCAGCCCCTCGACTTTTGCTTTCACCTTAGGCAGTGAAGTAGAGAAGCGTAGTTAAACTCGGCCAATCCACCACCGCCCGCTGCTTGTCATCAGTTTACACCCGACTCCCCACCCCAAACACCCCCCTGCCCCCAGGTACCGGCCCAAAGCTGGCGGATATCTGAGGGATCGCCCCGGGCGTCTGAAACGCTGGCTACGTCACTGCCTGCTGGAGGTGTGGCCCTTCGGATCACTGGCTGGGACCGTCGCCTGATTTGAATGACTCTCCTGTGGTAGGGTACCTGACTTTACCAACCCGCTAACCTGGTAGGATTTGTTTCTTAGGACAGAATCAGGATCACCTATCTTGGGGATGTCTGCAAGCAAGGTAGCCTCTTGACGGAGACGAGTTGAGAGAGGCTTGTATGGCGCCCCGAGAGCTGACGATCAAATCGGGGCTGCGTATGGTCCATATTAACTATCTGCATGTGACCTACCTCTATCCGCAGAGCATAGATTATCTGCTCCCCAACAGCCTTGCCGCTTGCGCGAGGTGCGTGCTCCTAGCAGCGGATTTTTACATGTTGTGTGGGACTACCCACTGGTGAGGCCCTTTTGAGAGGAGGTGGGCCAGGGAACTTTCCACGGTCCTGGATCAAGTCCTGGATCTAACTCCCCGTAATGTTTTGTTGGGACTGGTAGAGTACCTGGGGGACCTCCGGGCGGAGAGGGTTTTTGTGGGGCTGGCCAGTTTGGTCGCTAAGAGAGATGTGGCTCACACTTGGAAACAGCGAGCACCCCCTACTATCCGGTGTTGGCGCAAGGGGGAAGACTGGTGTGCTCACCAGGAGTAGCCGGTCTTTGAGGCCCGTGGCTGACCTCGATAGCAGGACTGAATATTTAGGAAGTGGTGCAGTTATTATGGATTGTCATTATGAACCTGTAATGTCTTCTATCTTTGTTGTCTGGGACTCTTGTACTGCTAAACACAGACAAACCTCTCAGTTGTCTTGTACTGCTATGTGCCTTGCTGGAAAACTTTCAATAGAGTTGGTTATAATTTTTTTAAAAAAGATGTCCATCATAATGCACGGCAGGAGGGCTGGATGCAGGGTCTGGCCTGACATTGTCCATTGTGCTGCCCGAGTCCAGACTGGCTGACCCTAACCCCCCCTCCTCCTTGCCCTCCATTGTCCAAGTCCATACCCCTTCCACCACGTCCAGCCGTTGTGTGGCCATTGTAATGTCCCTGCCCTTACCGCCTGCCCTGCACATTTAGGTTGCTGCCCCTACCCACTGCCTCCCTCCCCGATGCTCTCTGAGTCCATGCACCTGCCCCCTCTCTCCTGCCCTGCATGGTCGATTGTATCCTCACTAACCGGTGTCCAATGTTTTACCACTGTTATGTGCAGCATACCATGCCTTGCCCTAACCATTTGTTCTGTATTTTCGACATTTTAGCAGTGGAATTGCTTAGTTCAGCTGCAAACAAAGGAACACAGAAACGTGTTTTTCCTACTACAGAACCCAAAGATCTAAATCAAATATCAATATTGGATTTGTTCACTAAAAATAGGATTGCCGAAGACCCTCCTACAGGTTCTAATGAAGGCAAGAGAACAAAAGAGTTGTCTGATGCTGCTCTGTCTAGCAGTGAAGGCATACGCGCACGCACGCTCCCTGAAACATCATCTGCTGCCATTGCAGCTGCTTCACCCTTAGCTGATGATAGTTCTGCCATTGCTGACATAACTGATATTTTTTCACATGCTGACAGCTTAGACAATAGTACTACCCTCTCTGGCCTTGCTGGCTGTTCAACATCCTATGATGTCAATACAGTCAGCTCTTTGTTGGGAGTGACATAATAAAGACATCTCGAATCAGAGAAACTAGTCTTGGCAGACAACTTGTCACTGAATCATTATGGAGGCCCAGTGCAACCAAAAGTTTAAACATTATCCTTAACTGCATGCCGTAGGTGTAACGGAGATTACAAAACCCATTCTTGGGTAGAGTACTCAGTCCTTAAAGATGCTGTTTATTGTTTTGCATGCAGACATTTTAGTCCTGGTTATGTGGGAGGAGGGGGACGTGAGCCTGGCAATGTTGCATTACTTGATATTGGCTTCAGTAAGTGAGAAAAGCTTACTCGTTCTTTGCCCAAACATTCACAGTCAGAGAAGCCTAAATTGTCAGTTATTGCTTGGACCAAATTCAAAAGATAACAGCGGCATACAAGCTGTCAGCAGCCAATTTCTTCTGTGATAGTAAGGTTTGTTGATCAGGAAATTGAGGAGAATAGACAACATGTGGAGCAGCTGCTTAAGGAAGTGTGTTTCTTGGGTGGTCAAGGCTTGCATTCTGTACCAATCAATCAATCAAGAAATTTATATAGCGCGCTACTCACCCGGAGGGTCTCAAGGTGCTTGGGGGTGGGGGTCTGCTACTGCTCGAACAGCCAGGTCTTGAGTTGCTTCCTGAAGGAGAGGTGGTCTTGGGTCTGACGAAGGTGGATGGGGAGGGAGTTCCATGTCTTGGCTGCCAGGTAGGAGAAGGATCTTCCTCCCATGGTGGCTCTTCGGATGTGTGGAACGGCGGCGAGGGCGTGGCTGGTTGAACGAAACTGGCGGGTGGGAGTGTAGAAGGTCAGGCGGTTGTTGAGGTACCTGGGGCCCAGGTCGTGGAGGGCCTTGTGTGCGTGGGTGAGGAGTCGGAACGTGATTCTCTTGTTGACGGGGAGCCAGTGCAGGTCTCTCAGGTGTATGGAGATGTGGCTGTGACGGGGGATGTCCAGGATGAGTCGTGCGGAGTCGTTCTGGATGCGTTGGAGTCTCTTCTGTAGTTTGGCTGTGGTTCCGGTGTAGAGGGTGTTTCCGTAGTCTAGTCGGCTGGTAACGAGTGCTTGTGTGACCGTCTTCCTGGTTTCGGTGGGGATCCATCGGAAGATCTTCCGGAGCATGCGTAGGATGTTGAAGCAAGAGGACGAGACGGCGTTGACTTGTCTGGTCATCGAGAGGGAGGAGTCCAGGATGAAGCCCAGGTTGTGTGCGTGGTCCGTTGGTTTGGGTGCGCTGCCCACGGCAGGGGGCCACCAGGAGTCGTCCCAGGCGCAGGAAGATGGTCCCAGGATGAGGACTTCCGTCTTGTCTGAGTTGAGTTTCAAACGGCTGTTCTTCATCCACTCGGCTACTTCTTTCATCCTTTCGTGTAGGTTGGTTCTGGCGGTGGCTGGGTCGTTGGTGAGGAGAGGATCAGCTGAGTGTCGTCGGCGTAGGAGATGATGTTGAGGCTGTGTTGGCGTGCGATGGCTGCGAGGGGGCTCATGTAGATGTTGAAGAGGGTGGGGCTGAGTGATGATACTTGTGGTACATCTAAGGTGTATATACAAATGGTATAGAGGGATAGATCATATTTACTTTCTGCACAAGCGTTTATTAATTACCTCGGCAAAAAATCAATTTCTTCTGGCAAGATTAAATGATTATAATACAGGCACAAGTATCTATCGGTGAACATCCAAACACATAGTGTACCACAGTACAGTCAATACATCGAATACAAAACAATTTATATTTACACTACAGCACATATATACAAACTCATATACAAAGTAATTCAGTCAAAAATCCTTTCCCCTATTGGCTTATTCCATCAAACATGTGTGCACTTAACATTGCGTAGTGCTACAACAGGGGGTAGTCCTATCAGCAATACACAGATATAGTATTTCATCTAAATTTGTAATGCCAATACAATTTATGTATTTATTCCACAATACAGTGGACTCCTCCTTTGTCAAGGTGTCGACGCGTTCGCGTTTCAGCCTCCACTTTCTTTATGGCTTCCTCAGGACAGGGATATAATCTACAAAAATAATAACGCTAAAGTGAACTTTAAAAACCTATGTTATACTTTTTATCTATTTGCGCTGTGTTCTATCCCTTATTTGCCCAGACAGTGCTGTTAGAAGAGGAGAATCCGCGCAGATGCGTGAACATGACCTCCAAGCCATTTATAAAAACGTAAATGAAATTGAGAAACAAAACATAAATCATACAGGATAGTAGATGAAGAATCCTACTTATATGCTTAATTGGTGTCAATATGATTGCTCAAAACGCGCACTTGTAAATGAAGAAAAACATGCACTTATAAATGAAGAAACATGAAAAACATGGTTCCAGACGCCACAGAACCCAACCAGTAGATGTGGAAAGCACGCGGGGTCCTGTACACCACCACCGAATATAGTGAAAGACATCACCGTGGAGACCCAAGATAAACGGGTCCTGGCCCGTGTGAGGGCGAAAATACCTGTGGGTTCTAATGGGGCAACCTGGTCTCGTAAATTGCAAGGTCGGCTTATACTCCGGTCCCACTCGTCAGTTAGGGGCTCCTACATACGGGAGGAAACAACTATGAAATATCCCCTGTGCATCAGACAGGACACTATGTCATGGCTACTAAAGTTAGGCACCAAACCTCGGCACTTGTGTCTTCTCAGGAATTCTGGGTCTCTTCGATTCCTTCAAGCAATTTTCAATAGCTAGAACCAACAAGCAAAAACAAACCACCTGTCATAAAAATGTCCGGGTAGTCTATGAGTCTAAAAACTCTGCTACGTCTCTCAGACTAGGGGGCACTAACAATCTAAACTTACGTATGTTATAAGTCCTTTTCACCGACACTGTGCTCCTTCGACGTCCGTCATCTCAACGAGCTGGCGTTACTGATTCCTGACGGACCGTCATTAAATACGTAAACACGTGATTACGTGGGACGTCTCTAGTTGACCAAACACAAATGAGGGACTAATTTTCAAGTAACCGTACAACTCAAGTCCTTATTAAACAGGAGAACGAAACTCTGTCTATGTCCATTCTTGCCGTAGCGGAGTGGCCCTACTATATCCACTAGCAACGGCAAGAATGGACATAGACAGAGTTTCGTTCTCCTGTTTAATAAGGACTTGAGTTGTACGGTTACTTGAAAATTAGTCCCTCATTTGTGTTTGGTCAACTAGAGACGTCCCACGTAATCACGTGTTTACGTATTTAATGACGGTCCGTCAGGAATCAGTAACGCCAGTTCGTTGAGATGACGGACGTCGAAGGAGCACAGTGTCGGTGAAAAGGACTTATAACATACGTAAGTTTAGATTGTTAGTGCCCCCTAGTCTGAGAGACGTAGCAGAGTTTTTAGACTCATAGACTACCCGGACATTTTTATGACAGGTGGTTTGTTTTTGCTTGTTGGTTCTAGCTATTGAAAATTGCTTGAAGGAATCGAAGAGACCCAGAATTCCTGAGAAGACACAAGTGCCGAGGTTTGGTGCCTAACTTTAGTAGCCATGACATAGTGTCCTGTCTGATGCACAGGGGATATTTCATAGTTGTTTCCTCCCGTATGTAGGAGCCCCTAACTGACGAGTGGGACCGGAGTATAAGCCGACCTTGCAATTTACGAGACCAGGTTGCCCCATTAGAACCCACAGGTATTTTCGCCCTCACACGGGCCAGGACCCGTTTATCTTGGGTCTCCACGGTGATGTCTTTCACTATATTCGGTGGTGGTGTACATAAGGGGTACAGGACCCCGCGTGCTTTCCACATCTACTGGTTGGGTTCTGTGGCGTCTGGAACCATGTTTTTCATGTTTCTTCATTTATAAGTGCATGTTTTTCTTCATTTATAAGTGCGCGTTTTGAGCAATCATATTGTATTGACACCAATTAAGCATATAAGTAGGATTCTTCATCTACTATCCTGTATGATTTATGTTTTGTTTCTCAATTTCATTTACGTTTTTATAAATGGCTTGGAGGTCATGTTCACGCATCTGCGCGGATTCTCCTCTTCTAACAGCACTGTCTGGGCAAATAAGGGATAGAACACAGCGCAAATAGATAAAAAGTATAACATAGGTTTTTAAAGTTCACTTTAGCGTTATTATTTTTGTAGATTATATCCCTGTCCTGAGGAAGCCATAAAGAAAGTGGAGGCTGAAACGCGAACGCGTCGACACCTTGACAAAGGAGGAGTCCACTGTATTGTGGAATAAATACATAAATTGTATTGGCATTACAAATTTAGATGAAATACTATATCTGTGTATTGCTGATAGGGCTACCCCCTGTTGTAGCACTACGCAATGTTAAGTGCACACATGTTTGATGGAATAAGCCAATAGGGGAAAGGATTTTTGACTGAATTACTTTGTATATGAGTTTGTATATATGTGCTGTAGTGTAAATATAAATTGTTTTGTATTCGATGTATTGACTGTACTGTGGTACACTATGTGTTTGGATGTTCACCGATAGATACTTGTGCCTGTATTATAATCATTTAATCTTGCCAGAAGAAATTGATTTTTTGCCGAGGTAATTAATAAACGCTTGTGCAGAAAGTAAATATGATCTATCCCTCTATACCATTTGTATATACACCTTAGATGTTCCCTTGCCCAGGTATAGGAGGGTCATTTGGGCAAACCCCTAATTATTTTGATTGTAGTTCCATTGCACTTAGTTAAGTGTGAGGGTGATAGAAAATACGGGAGTCCTTAGTTAATTAGGTACACCAGATATATTTCCATTAAATAGTTAAGGCACAGATATCCTGCAGTGTCCATCCAGAGAATTTGATTTCAGATATAATTTGATTTGTTTTATTGTGCTAGATGCGACTGTGTTCTATTTTATTCATCTCACCCTTAGTAGAGAGTTGTGTTTATGATGACCGAACCACATATGGTGAGTTATTCTGAAGAAGAAATCAACAGACTGAAACAGTTCCCTTCCTTATTAGGGGGAGACATCACAGGAGATAGAACTGTTAGTTCTGACAAAGGAGAAAGATTAATCAAATTAAGAAAGAAAAATACGAGGACACAATTACATGCTCAGGTGCTCCTTGAATACTTGAAAACCAACACTATACCAGTTGGGTTACAGGTGAGAAATGTCCCTGTAATTTTTATAAACGATAAACCATACCTAGTCGACTTTAGTGGAGTTGGGACCAAGTGTTCCCGAGATTGGATAGTGTTGTCAATCAACACCGCATTACGAATCAGTGAAGAAGAATTAAAAGAGATTAAAAAGTTAGAAGAAGAAATTGAGAGTGACCTGTCGATTACAGATACTAAGGCCTTGTTGGAAAACATCAATAAAACACTTACTGAATTTAAAACACACACAGTGAATCTTAAGACATCTAAATTAAGTAGGGATATTAAGAATTTTAAACAGGAGCTGGTATATCCTTACTTAAAAGAAGATTTCTTTAAAAATAATAATCCGAGTTCCCTAAATCTGCCATACAAAGGAAGATCTTGGACCAGGTTCATAACCTTCTCTAACTCATCCTCAGATTCTGATCAAGGATCAGACCCTTACTATCAACCATACCATCCCATTTATCAATACCCCAACGCACCTCCTCCTTTTTTAGACAGAGGGACCCGCAGGGGGCGAGGGTACAGAGGGGGATGGAGGGCACCGATCCACCACCAACAAGCTCAAGAACAAAACTTTTTTCGAACACGCCAAAGAGTGTACAGGCGATAAATTCTAATGCAGATCTTGCTATCCCCGTAAATAATTGTTGTAGTGACACCCAGATGCCTATTTACAATTTATCTAAACACACCTTGACGCCATGGGAAATGAGAGTCCTCCAAAAAGGGTTATCCTTTGTACCGCTGGTTTTGCAAGATCCAGTGGACACGAAGACTGAGATACTTCAATTTCTAAGGAAGATTAGACTAAAAGTTTTCTTTGCACACCAACAAGATACACAGGAATACAACGTAAGTGGTCTGAAGAATAAATCTTCTTTTTGCCCCGAAAGTGAGTTGATCCCTGAAGAGATCTTACTGTTTGAGAACCAGGTACTTAAAGAAATAGACAGTCTAAATGGTAAACATCTGACATTTAAGTCTAATTTCAATAAACAGGAACATATGGCCCTGAAAAGCCTGATAGACAACCCCTTAACGATAATAAAACCAGCTGATAAGGGAGGAGGAATTGTTGTCTGGGACATCGATGAATATGATAGAGATGTGACTAAGCAGTTAAACAACCCTGCCCACTACAGGAAGGTATGTGAAAATCCTACCTCAACTTTAAAAGCAAAAATTTTGTACCTAACTACTAAGGCTTTTGAATATGGGTATATTTGTAAAAAAGAATACGACTATCTGAATTTTACCAAGCAAAAAGTACCGTTGATTTATGTACTGCCTAAAGTGCATAAGAATGCCACTAATCCACCCGGACGACCGATCATCTCGTCCTGTGGTTCGATGCTGGAACCATTGGCAAAATATGTGGATACATTTCTTAAACCCTTCGTAAGCACTACACGGGCTTATGTGAGGGACACCATTGACTTCATCTCTAAAATTGAGGACCAGGCTTTCGATGGAGACCAGCAATTGTTGGTCTCCTTCGACATCGAAAGCCTGTATACCAATATACCTCAAGATGAGGCTCTTCTTGTAATGGAATTGGTGTTAGATCAAAGAATGAGGCCACACCAGGTCCCCACGGCTTTTATACTTGATTTGGCCAGAATTTGTCTAAAAAATAATTTTTTCTCTTTTAAGAACGAGCTATTCCTCCAAGTAAAGGTCGTGGCGATGGGGTGTTGTTTTGCCCCAGAAATAGCAAATCTAGTGATGGATCAATTCGAAAGGGAGTATATTTACAATGAGGCGACACCATTTATTTCATACACCCATAAGTGGGTGCGCTTCATAGATGATATTTTCCTTATTTGGAATGGTAAAGCTGAGGACCTAGAGAGATTTCACATTTGGTTGAATGGATGTACGCCCGATTTAAATTTCACTAAAAGTATGAGTAATGAACGTATTACCTTTCTCGATCTATGGATCGTTAACATCAAAGGGAGACTAGAGGTTAGTTTGTATTCGAAACCTACTGACCGAAATACATTACTGGAGTTTTCATCGGGACATCCCAGGAGTCTCAAAGAAAATTTGCCCCTACGGGCAGTTTCTAAGAATACGCCGTAATTGCTCTAACAAAGATGACTACTTCCATAACGCCGAAAAATTACAGGTCAAACTATGTGCGAGAGGATATCCGAAAAAACTTGTGAAAATAGCTTTGAAAAGAGCATGGTTCACGCCAAGGGAGAGTTTACTTACACCCAAAATAAAAGAAAAGACCTCTTGACATGTATTTTGACCTATAATCCAAAAGCAAACAAGGTGAAAAACATTATCTTAAAAAATTGGAGGTTAATTGACCAATTCAATATACCCAAACCATTATTTGCTTTTAAAAAAGGTAAAAACTTGAAACAACATTTGGTAAAAGCAATGAGAGATGTACCGAAAAAAGACACTAGAACCTTATTGGGTTTACCTGCATTGTTAGGACATTACCGTTGTAACAATTGTGTGGCGTGTGCGAGCACTAACGAATGTAAAACATTGATGATAAAGAACAAGATGCACGTGATGCAATCATTCTCTAACTGTAACACCAAAAATGTGGTGTATGCTGTGATCTGCCCTTGTGGGAAGATGTACATAGGGCAAACAACACAAAAGGCGAAGATGCGGATCATACAGCATAAATCCCGCATTAAATGCAAAATCCAAGGAGCTCCCCTTGTACAACACTTCACAGAGTGTGGCCACACTGAGAACGACTTAGAGTGGACAATCCTGGCTGTAGTGAAAGCTAGTAATAAGGGTGAGTTGGAGATGAGGCTTAACCGCATAGAAGCACGACTCATCGAAAGATACCATACAGCAACGGAGGGTTTGAATGAAAGAGATGAAATATGGGCTCTGATTTAAATAGCGTGAGGGTCCCATACACCATGAAACTTGACCATTACATTTAGAACACAATGTTGACCTTGAGCTTCTCTTCCATGCTGTGAGAAGCAGACATTTTATTTAAACAGGACGAGGATTTTAAGTTGTCTACCTTTAGAATGTAAGCCCATTTTTGATCATATAGTGTTGTGGAAAGGAAGACATTGAGGATGCATAATGCTGGATCCTCCCTGATTGAATTGTAGACCCCTCTTTCTATTCTTTCCATTCTTTTTACCCTTCCGATTGTTTGAGGAATCTAGGTTGCATCGTTGAAGTGTATGATCTGTCATGATTTAACCTCTATTGATTGCGAAGAGAATTATGTTGGGCTTTGTCATGACCCCGAAGTGGGTCCACGGTCCCATTGGCTGATGAGACATGTCAATTACTTTAAGAATATAGCTCTAGCCCCCTCATATAATTTATTATTGAGGATGCTACTGTGTCGAGAAGAATTCACCATTCACACAGGTTTGTGATCATTACACCCAGGGTCATAGCTCTAGACGTATGTGGAGGAGTTGAGAATAGGTTCGGATGTGTTGCCATTTATTTATTTTATTTGGTTTTATATGATTATGTTTTATTGTTCATGGTTCCGATTTTGCAGAGTTGAAATTGACGCCCTCATTTGCTAGTGGATATAGTAGGGCCACTCCGCTACGGCAAGAATGGACATAGACAGAGTTTCGTTCTCCTGTTTAATAAGGACTTGAGTTGTACGGTTACTTGAAAATTAGTCCCTCATTTGTGTTTGGTCAACTAGAGACGTCCCACGTAATCACGTGTTTACGTATTTAATGACGGTCCGTCAGGAATCAGTAACGCCAGCTCGTTGAGATGACGGACGTCGAAGGAGCACAGTGTCGGTGAAAAGGACTTATAACATACGTAAGTTTAGATTGTTAGTGCCCCCTAGTCTGAGAGACGTAGCAGAGTTTTTAGACTCATAGACTACCCGGACATTTTTATGACAGGTGGTTTGTTTTTGCTTGTTGGTTCTAGCTATTGAAAATTGCTTGAAGGAATCGAAGAGACCCAGAATTCCTGAGAAGACACAAGTGCCGAGGTTTGGTGCCTAACTTTAGTAGCCATGACATAGTGTCCTGTCTGATGCACAGGGGATATTTCATAGTTGTTTCCTCCCGTATGTAGGAGCCCCTAACTGACGAGTGGGACCGGAGTATAAGCCGACCTTGCAATTTACGAGACCAGGTTGCCCCATTAGAACCCACAGGTATTTTCGCCCTCACACGGGCTAGGACCCGTTTATCTTGGGTCTCCACGGTGATGTCTTTCACTATATTCGGTGGTGGTGTACATAAGGGGTACAGGACCCCGCGTGCTTTCCACATCTACTGGTTGGGTTCTGTGGCGTCTGGAACCATGTTTTTCATGTTTCTTCATTTATAAGTGCATGTTTTTCTTCATTTACAAGTGCGCGTTTTGAGCAATCATATTGACACCAATTAAGCATATAAGTAGGATTCTTCATCTACTATCCTGTATGATTTATGTTTTGTTTCTCAATTTCATTTACGTTTTTATAAATGGCTTGGAGGTCATGTTCACGCATCTGCGCGGATTCTCCTCTTCTAACAGCACTGTCTGGGCAAATAAGGGATAGAACACAGCGCAAATAGATAAAAAGTATAACATAGGTTTTTAAAGTTCACTTTAGCGTTATTATTTTTGTAGATTATATCCCTGTCCTGAGGAAGCCATAAAGAAAGTGGAGGCTGAAACGCGAACGCGTCGACACCTTGACAAAGGAGGAGTCCACTGTATTGTGGAATAAATACATAAATTGTATTGGCATTACAAATTTAGATGAAATACTATATCTGTGTATTGCTGATAGGACTACCCCCTGTTGTAGCACTACGCAATGTTAAGTGCACACATGTTTGATGGAATAAGCCAATAGGGGAAAGGATTTTTGACTGAATTACTTTGTATATGAGTTTGTATATATGTGCTGTAGTGTAAATATAAATTGTTTTGTATTCGATGTATTGACTGTACTGTGGTACACTATGTGTTTGGATGTTCACCGATAGATACTTGTGCCTGTATTATAATAATTTAATCTTGCCAGAAGAAATTGATTTTTTGCCGAGGTAATTAATAAACGCTTGTGCAGAAAGTAAATATGATCTATCCCTCTATACCATTTGTATATACACCTTAGATGTTCCCTTGCCCAGGTATAGGAGGGTCATTTGGGCAAACCCCTAATTATTTTGATACTTGTGGTACGCCGCAGATGACTTCGGTGGCCTCGGATCTGAACGGGGGAGGCGGACTCTCTGGGTTCTTCCAGCGAGGAACGAGATGATCCAATCCAGAGCCTTCTCTTGGATTCCGATGTTGCTGAGGCGTTGTGCTAGAGTGCGGTGGCAGACAGTGTCGAACGCTGCGGAGCGATCCAGGAGGATGAGGGCAGCTGTTTCCCCGTTGTCAAGCAGGGCTCGGATGTCGTCAGTGGCTGCGATGAGGGCGGTCTCGGTGCTGTGGTTGGCTCGGAAGCCGGACTGCGAGGGGTCAAGGGATCCGTTCGTCTCGAGGAAGGCGGCAAGCTGTTGGTTGACGGTCTTCTCGATGACTTTAGCAGGAAACGGGAGGAGCGAGATGGGGCGGTAGTTCTTGAGGTCGGCGGGGTCTGCTGATGGTTTCTTCAGGAGGGCGCTGAGTTCGGCATGCTTCCAGCTCTCCGGGAAGGTGGCGGTGTTGAAGGAGCAGTTGATGACGTCTCGGAGTTGGGGTGTGATGACGGAGGCGGCTTTGTTGAAGACATGGTGGGGGCAAGGGTCGGTTGGTGATCCGGCGTGGATGGTGTTCATCGTGTGGGTGGTGTCTTCGGTGCTGACCGGGGTCCAGGCGCGGAGGGTGGTGGTGGGGGGCGTAGGTTCGGTGGTTGGGTGCGTGGGCTGTGTGCCGAAGCTGTTGTGTATGTCGGTGATCTTGCTGTGGAAGAACGAGGCGAGTGAGTCGCAGAGTTCTTGCGAGGGGGTGATGTCGTTGGTTCCGGCGTTGGGGTTCGAGAGCTCTTTGACGATGCTGAAAAGCTCTTTGCTGTTGTGTGCGTTGTTGTCTAGTCGTTCCTTGAATGCAGTCTTCTTGGTGGTGTGGATCAGCTGGTGGTGTTTGCGGGTGGCGTGCTTGAGGGCGGTCATGTTGTCTGTAGTCGGGTCTTTGCGCCAGGCTTTCTCGAGGGTGCGGCAGTTCTTTATTATTATTATATTTGGGTTTATAAAGCGCACAGATACCCGGGGGTTTCCCGGCGCTGACAGAGAAAAAGAAGCAGGGAGACGAGATGGAAGAGGGATTTAAGCAGAGAAAAGCCAGGTTTTTAGGCCCTTCCTGAATTTCAGGTAGCAAGTTTCAAAGCGCAAAGAAATGGGGAGTGTGTTCCAGAGTGAAGGCACCAGATAGGAAAAAGAGCGACCACCAACTCTGGTGCGTTTGAAACGTGGCACGGAAAAGGTGCCAAGAGAGGAGGATCTGAGGGTACGCACAGGACAGTACGGTTGAACCAGAGTGGAGAGGTAGGGGGGGGAGATGCCTGTTTTAATCCGGTGCATGTAACAGAGAGCTTTGAACTTTGCTCTTGATTCGATGCGCAGCCAGTGAAGGCTGCGCAGGGAAACAGCAGCAGAGGCAGTTCTGGGCAAATTGCAGAGCAGGCGAGCTGCCATGTTTTGCACCACCTGCAATTTACGTGTTACTTCCTTGTTAGCCCCAAGGAGGAGCACGTTACCGTAGTCTAACCTGGAGGTTACTAAAGCCTGGACCACAGTTCTTAGGGTATCTGGCGGCAGCATCCATGCTATTTTTCTCAGCCATCGCATGATATTAGTACAGGTGGCTGAGACTTTCACAGCATGCTGCTTCATGGACAATTGATTGTCAAATGTAACTCCCAGGTTACGAGCCTTGGTGGATGGAACCGGCAGGGGACCCATTTGCAGAGGCCAATACTTAGGGCCCCAGAGAGAGGTGTCAGGACCGAATAGAAGAAGTTCGGTTTTGTCGCCGTTTAGTTTTAATTTATTGGTCTGCATCCAGTTGGCAATATTGATGAGCCCAGATCGGAGAGATGAAGTAGGGGCGTGTTTATTAGAAGAAAGAGAGAAAATAATTTGGGTGTCGTCCGCATATGAAAATATAGAGAGACCAGATTGTTCTGCCAGAGAGGCGAGAGGACTGACGTAAATATTGAAAAAAAGGGGGCTCAAGATAGAGCCCTGGGGTACACCGTGAGGGGACGGGAGAACGGTGGAGACAGAAGTGGGGGAAAAGACCTGAAAAGTGCGTGCGGACAGAAAACTAGCAATCCAGGCTAAAGCCATGCCATGGATACCAGCGGCCTTTAGGGTGGAGAGGAGGATGTCATGAGAGACGGTGTCGAATGCAGCGCTTAAATCCAACAGGATAAGCGCCACCGTCTCTCCTCTGTCCACCTGTTGTCTAATAGCCTCTGTGACACCTAAGAGGGTGGATTCAGTGGAGAATCCAGCCCTAAAACCAGACTGGGATGGGTGTAGGAATTTGGTGACCTCAATGTGAGAGGAGAGGCAGAGGTTAATGTGTTTTTCTAAAACCTTGGACAGACAAGGGAGTAGAGATATGGGTCAGAAATTGGAAGGATTATTGGGATCGGCGTTGTTTTTTTTGAGAAGGGGAACCACCATGGCGTGTTTCCAAACTGCAGGAACGGTGGCTTCCGACAAAGATGCGTTCAGGAGGGCTAAGATGGGTAAAAGAGCGGGAATGTCAAGGGTGCTTAAAATTTGAGGAGGCATGGCATCAAGTGGGGAGCCAGATTTGATTTTAGCCATGAGTTTAAAGAAGAGTTCCAGAGAGATCGAATCCCATTTGTCAATAGAAGTGTGAGGAACAAGGGTAGTAGTATCCTGAGAGATGGTGTTGTCAGGATCTGCACTGGGAGGGTTGTCTAATGCTCGTGGGGAGGCATCAAAACCGGCATAGATACGGTCTATTTTTTCCGTAAAAAATTCGGCAAGAGTGTTACATTGGACTGTGTCCAAACAGGGGGCTTTTGGCGAGTTTGATTGTCCAGAAAGTTCTTGGACTGCTCTAAAAAGAGCTTTAGGGCGGTTTTGAGCTGATAGAATAAAGGTGTTTACATAGTTTGCCCTGGCAGATTTGCACAGGGAGTGGTAGTTTCGAAGTTCCATTTTATAAATTTCTTTATCGTTGGGGGAATACGCAGATCTCCATATGCGTTCAAGTTTCTTACACTTGGATTTGGCGCATTTAAGTTGGTCAGTAAACCAGGGGGCAGGGGGGTGAGTGAAGTTTTGTTTTCCATTACGGGCCGGAAGACAGATGTCAATGGCTGAAGAAAGCCATGTGTTAATTAAACTTTCATCTTTGATAGTGATATTGTTGGGTAAAGAGGGTAGGGTTAAGGCAAGCTGGTGGTTCAGTTGTGACAGCTTGAGTTTTTTCCAATTTCTATTCGGTCTTAGAGTCTGAATATGCACTGATGGACCGGCAATAACACTAGTCAGGATGTTAAATTCGACAATGTAGTGGTCGGACCAGGTAATAGGTTTGGAAGGGAGGCAGGTAATGACGTCAAGGTTCGAAAAGATGGGGTCAAGTAAATTACCTGCCTTGTGTGTAGGGCCCGTGTTGTGAAGATGTAGATTAAGAGCGGCCAAATCTTGAAGAAGGTGTGTACGGATAGGACAGAGTGTGTTGTTAAAGTGAATATTAAAATCGCCAAGGAGAAGAAAGTTTGAAGTTTGTAGCAATAGAGGAGCTATATTTTCCGATAAAGAAGAAGCCCATGCGCCAGCAGCGCCCGGGGGACGATAGAGTAAAACGCCCGACAGGGTGTAGTTAGGATTCAATGATAGTTTGAAGTAGCCAGCTTCGCAATTGAGTATGGCTAAATCTTCCCACTTACATGAGTAGGTCCGTTTATATATAATGGCAATGCCACCTCCCTCCTTGCCCTGTCTATTACGGCACACATAGGTGTAGTTGTTAGGGAGAGCTGTGGCAACGTCAGGTCCTGTGCAGTCGTTCAGCCAGGTTTCTGTTAAGAACAGGGCCGCTGGACTGTCGGAAACCAAAACATCAAAGATGTCCCTCTTATGCTTAGGCAGGGACCTGCAATTCAAGCTCAGGAAAGTAAAATCCTTAGAATGATGTGTGGGAAAGGGAGTGATATGACATGGGGAGGACTTCCAAAAGGTAGAACTGGGAATATGGGTAAGTGAGGGAGCAGAGATTAGAGTCAGGGAGCAAACCTGACAAGATGTAGGGGCGTCCGAAGCCCGTAAACAGGGGCAAGTATTATTCATAGGGGAACGAAGAGATCGTAAGGCATGGCTAGAATAGTAAAGCCTGGGGTTTGTGGGGCACGGCGCAGGGGGGGTGGTCCCTGGTCCCGTCTGGTCGCGGACGGGCGCAGACGGGCTTAACTTAGGCGCAACTTCGGCGCGAAGTCGGCGCCCCCGCTGCGCCCGTCCGCTGCGCCTCCGCCATTCCCCCATATTAAATAGTCCGCTGTAGAGAGCGGCTAGTCCAATCCCCTTCCCCGTATCGCTAAGGGCGGAAGTGCCGCTTCCAGGGACTCGCCGCTCTAGCGGCACCAGCCGAGGCGGATCGAGTCCGAGCGGGAGGGATAACACAGACAGGTAATCACTCAATTCAATAAAAGCACAATATGCAATTTTTAAAATCAACTTTCACGGAGCGAAGTAGCGTGGCAGCCTGCGCTGCTTCTTAGTCTCAGGAATAAGCCCAGTCACACACGTATCTTAAATAGCCAATGATACGCCAAGAGGTGAGGGCGGCTAGTCCAATCCCCTTCCCCGTATCGCTAAGGGCGGAAGTGCCGCTTCCAGGGACTCGCCGCTCTAGCGGCACCAGCCGAGGCGGATCGAGTCCGAGCGGGAGGGATAACACAGACAGGTAATCACTCAATTCAATAAAAGCACAATATGCCATTTTTAAAATCAACTTTCACGGAGCGAAGTAGCGTGGCAGCCTGCTCTGCTTCTTAGTCTCAGGAATAAGCCCAGTCACACACGTATCTTAAATAGCCAATGATACGCCAAGAGGTGAGGGCGGCTAGTCCAATCCCCTTCCCCGTATCGCTAAGGGCGGAAGTGCCGCTTCCAGGGACTCGCCGCTCTAGCGGCACCAGCCGAGGCGGATCGAGTCCGAGCGGGAGGGATAACACAGACAGGTAATCACTCAATTCAATAAAAGCACAATATGCAATTTTTAAAATCAACTTTCACGGAGCGAAGTAGCGTGGCAGCCTGCGCTGCTTCTTAGTCTCAGTTCTTCTTGGAGTTCCTGAGATCGTCGTTGAACCAGGAAGCCTTCTTTCTGCCGGGTCTGCTGGGAGGGTTTTTCAGGGGTGCGAGGTCGTCAGCGCAGTTTGTGATCCACTATGTGAGGTTGATGGCTGCCTGGTTGGGGTCCGTTGAGCTGGCGGGAGGATTCAGGTTCAGGGATGTGGAGAGCTGGTCGGGGGTGATCTTGTTCCAGCTCCTGCGGGGAGCCTGTTGCGAGAGGTGGTGGGTCGTGGTCCTTCTGAAGCTGAAGTGGACGCAGCTGTGGTCAGTCCAGTAGAGTCCGGTGGAGTGGCTGAAGGAGACGTCCTTGCTGGAGGAGAAGACGGGGATGAAACCGAGCATTCTCACCATTGGAGACATTTCATTAAATTGTTAGAGATGATTTTTGATGAAGATGAGAGGTTAAAAGAGAAACTGTCCATGAGGTATGGGCACCATACCTCTCCTGATTACCAAAATGACATGATATCTGTAGTGGCAGCACTTCTCCGTCAGTGTAGTTGATAAAACAAAAGATGTCTCACGTAAAGTGCAGCTGAGTTCTATTATTCGCTTTGTTGATGGTGAAGGAAATGTCCAGGAGAATGCCCTTAGGTGTTACCATATGGAGAAGTTAGATGCCTCCAGCCTTGTTGCAGCCATTGTTGAAGCAGTACGGAAAGCTCGACTTACTGGAAGAAATGAGTTGCACAGTGCTATGACAAGCCCCCATCATTGAGGAATATATGAAAAATCTTTCTGCTCTCACCTGTACACCACATATCATAGACTCTAGGAAATCCCTGGGAATAGTGTTCGATAGAAACTTGAACATGCAAGATCACATCAGCACATCTACCAAAGGAGCAAACTTCCAACTTAGCATCCTAATGAAACTAAAACCTTTCCTTCCCCTGAGGACTTCAAGTCCGTAGTGCAAGTGCTAGTCATCTCATGGCTGGAATATTGCAGTGCAACAATCTGCGGTCTTCCGAGGTACAGTCTAGCCCCCCTCAGAGCTTCACTGAATGCGGCCACCAGGCTCATCACAGGCTTCAAGAAGAGCAATCATATCTCCCCTTACCTCAAATCTCTAAATTGGTTACTTTTCAATGCAAGAATATAACTAAAACTTGCCGGCATGACCCTCAAAGCTCTTCACTTCAACAAGTCCTCTGTACCTCGCAAAAAAACTTGAGCTGACGGGTGGTGCCCGTGCCTCCAGGAGCTCCAGCACCCTGCTACTTCAACCAAAGAAATTCATGAAAACTAAAACTTACAATCGTGCCTTCTCAGGAATCGCCCCAAGAATCTGGAACTCCCTGCCTATGGAAACGAGATCGATTCCATCAAGTGTCTTTCTAAAAGGAAGTGAAAGCGCTACTGATGAGTACTTTCCTGACCTGAAGTTTAGCCGGGGTCCTGAGTTACATCTACCAAATACGGATGGGTCCTATCTAGCCCATGATTCAGCCACTCCTCATCTAACGTCATGATGACTCTTTCTGTCATATTTTACTGTCATATTCTTTTGCCCATTACTATGTCGTTATGTACCTACTGTCAAAATTGTCTATTGCTAATGTTCTGCCAGAATTGCCTCTATGTGTCGCATCTCTCTGTAAAGCACTCTGATACCCTCTAGGGTCATGTTCCTGCTATACAAAACCTTTAAAATAAAAATAAATGAAAAATATGATGGATCCGTTCTGTTAAGAGTGGCTGTTTTAATGGTGTCCACGGTAGCTACCCTACAACAAGTAAAACATTTATTTTCAACATTGCAAGAAGTTTATATTTTTCTTTCACAAAGTTCACTAAAGCATGAGCTCTTTGGGAAAGCTTAGAAAGAGATTAATCTTTATGTAATGGAGCTAGAAAGACTCTCAGGTACGAGGTGGTTTTACTGGTACTCCTGTGTTAGAAAAGTACAGATGCTATTTGAGACTATTACCGTTGTTCTCCGTGTAATAGAATCACAACAAGGTGACAAGAAGGCTAGTTCAGAAGCCAAAGGACTTCTTAAGTACATTTAAAACTTTGGTTTCTTGCTTACATTGCAGTGTATCAAACTCATTAGCTGAAGGATTCACAGTCTATCCAAAGTACTACGGAGCAAAGACCTTGACTTCAGTTGCGGCCGGTGCAGGTAAGCATATTGGTGTGGTGGGGCAGGGCGGAGGCAGTGGGGGAGGGATGGGAAGTTGATAGATGATGCAATAGGATTTATTCATTTATTTTATTTTCCCTATTCTGTCATCTGTCAACCCTCCCCCACCCCACCGTACTTACCTGCAATGGTTGCTGCTGCTTGACCTGCTGAGAGCATGTGATCTAATTAAGTCAACAAGAAGTGATTTAGTGAAACTCCATCGATACAGCCAGTGGACCTTATTGGTAAGCCAGGCTAAAGATTTAGCAGAGGAGTGTGGAATTGAGTTTCAAGAAAAAGCCTATCCAGGGGCTCCACCTCGGAGACACCATAAATTGGGTCACAAACTGACAGATTATCTTCTGAGTACCTCTGTAGGGAAAAGATCCAGCTATTTTGATGCCTTAGAAAGTCAAACTCCACTGTCTGAGCACTTAAAGCAGGAAGTTTGTTTCCCTACTTTAGATACATTTTTAATTGATGCTCGATTTACAGACACCATGGGCCTCATGTCTGCCGTTGAAATATTCAATCCAAAAGCTGAAAATATTTTGGACCTTTTCTCTGCACTAGTTATTGTTGACAAATATCCAGAGGCTGCAGTAGACAATAGTCTTCTACAATCCTAACTGGAAACTGCAAAATAGCATCTTTCAGACAAGAATGTACCAGGTGTTCACTCTTTCGGGCAGGTTTTGAATCTTTTTCATCTAGTTCTTATATTACTTAGTACTTCTGTTACAAAGGAGAGCTTCCTCTCCTGTATGAAAAGGGTAAAAAAATATTCGCGCAATAAACTTGGAGACAAGAGACTCAGTGATGTAATGATAATACCTTGTGAACCTAATGAGGTTAAGCAGCTAAATGTGAATGAAGCCATGCTGACATGTGCCCATGGAGTTATCTTCTTAATAATGAGCTGATCCTTTCCCTTATTCACAGAAGCAGCCTCAGAGGAGCAGAGAAACAGCCTCACACTTTGCCAGACAAACAACAGTTACTCCTTAATCAGTCTCTATTCCCCTTGATGTCTATGCCACCATTATTTTTGACCAAACAAGTTTGTATCAGGCTAACCTTTTTATGTATTAATGTATTTTTTTAAAGTTTGACAAATCATTGAATGAATGACCTAGGTTAACTGAATACTACACTGTTTGGTCCCCATCTAGACCAGGGTTGTGTACAAAAAAAATAGGTAGTTCTTGAAATACACTCCCCATCCCTCTCGGTCTGGTTTCCCACCCCCTACCCTTTTTGTCACTTGTGTTCTTTCATTTAATTTTTCAATTTGTGTGGCACCCTAACAGATTAATATTATTTTTTCACAGTACAAAGCGATTGTCTATTTAATGTTTAGTATTGTCGGAATTATATGTGCACACACTACATGTAATATATGTTATGTATGTGTTTTTATTTGTTGTAGTCTATGGAAATAGATGAATAGACTATAATGCGAATTAATTGCATAAATCCGAAAGTAAACATTTAGGATTTTGAACTTCCTCTGAAACTAAAAGAAAGAAAAAATAAATGCGTTTATTTTTCAATCACAATGAGTGTCACGTGTGATTTGAGTAAGTAATTTGTTGATTTTGTATCAGTATTGGCATGCGTGTTGTTGCTAGCTTATGCCACCTGAAGACATCAGCCAGTGATCGCAGAAGTCAGTAACTTATGCTGGCGCAAGAAGAGAGCAGCCAACACGCTTCTAAGCACTATTGGCAAAGCACCAACTTGCTGTCCATTTTGTTTCTTTCTGTCACAGTGGATATGCAGCCTCATCACATCAGCTTGTCATGTGTAGAACTATGGAACCAGTATTACAAAGCACTGTTAGCCACCTTGATTTCTTGTAGCCAAGCAGTTGCTGTCCACCTATTTGTTCTCTCATCATACCTGCCAATTATTAGTACAGCAACTATTCTTTGTACCAGCCATTATCCAATCCAGAGATCTGTGTACCGTGTATGTGGCACTGTCAGCCTATTCTGGATTTCATATTAGCTCAGCATCAACTTACCCTCAAGCCATTCTCTACATAGGAGGGTGCTCCAACCATCACTAGAACCAGCTGCTGCTCATACCAGCAGACATAATACTAGATGGGGACATGTGAACTGCTGGCCTCTTTTATCTGCCCAGTGAGCACCTTCTTCTTTCCGAGGAAGCTGAGCAGCAGCACCTCTTCTTATCTGTAATGCAGTATCAACACGACAGCCAGTATCTTCGTCCATGTGAGTTAAATCTGCCTGAAATTTCCTAACACTCTTTAAATTGCTCATGCAGGTATAATGATCAACACAAGTGTACTGTACCAGTGATGTGCATGTTTTCTGTAGAAGAAATTAATGATAGGAAACCTGGAAAGGTTCAATGGCTACACATGTTTAGAAGTATGAACGTAGATGAGGATTTGTATACCTGCTTATATTAAATGGATGATGAAATTAAGAGAATTGAGATGAGCCTGCACATTCTAGAACCATTTGCTTTTTTAAAGTTTATTTTTGTAAGGATAAAACACGAAGGACATTGGCACTTTTAATTGATGTAAATCTTTTGACATAGCACCTTATATGTATTAAGATACAGTAGAATACTCATTTAGATTGGCAGATAGTATGAAAAGAATTGAAGTAATCATTTTTAAAGTAAAATGGTTTTTTCTATGAGTGTATTGTGAAGTATATGATGCATTATTCTGGGCATAAAATGAATGTACTGATAAACACTTGCACTTTAGATTTGTTTGTAAAAGGAAGTAAGAGAGATCCTTTTTAAAGTAAAATGTTTTGGTATTAGTGTATTGTGAAGTATATGACGTATTTTTTATTTTTATAAAAATTAATATACGGTAAAGCACTTGCACTTTAAAATTGTCTAGTACTGTAGAAAAGTATACAAGGTTCAGGTGAAAAGAAAGTGATTCATGTATACTAAAGCACTAGCACCTTTTGATAAAACGGTACTGTATAGTTTAAGCACTAGCACTTTTTCATATAATATGCAGGAATTGTCAAAACTATGCACTAGCACTTTACTTTGAGGACTAGCTGTCAGAAAAACTAAGTATGGACATTACATTAGTAATGGGCAACTACATGATTTTAAACTCAAATTATCAAAAATGCATACAAGCAGAAACCTTCAAAACCCCTCGGTTCCAGGAATACAGTCAGGTCCTCTGAAAGAACCCAACACTCTAAGCGTGAACGATGCACCTGTCTTAGAAGATCTACTAGCACTATTTAATTATGCCAATGAGGAAATGGGAAGTACAAGCGAGCCACTAGAAAGCAATGAATTGGTAGGACCCCTAACCTTTATGTTGGAAAGAGACGATCATACCCCATTTCAACCGCCCTCCAGATTCACACCACAGTTGGCACGAGATAATCTGGACATTTTCAGTGAGAATGTAACGAAAGATCTCAAACAATTGTATTATAAAGTAACCCAACAAAAGAGGAAAATTAATCCAAAAAAAGCTTCAATACAAAAAACTGTGGCTAGAATACAAAAAGAAGATGGACTACTAGTGAAACCTTCAGATAAGGGACGAAATGTTGTGCTTTGGGGTCGCAAGTTATATAAAAAAGAAGCACTCAGCCAATTGAATGATCAAGATTGCTATCGCAGGATCCACATAGAGGAATATGAAGGGGTAAAAGGACAATTCTTTGCAAAACTGGAGGTGCGGAGACAACAAGAACTGTTAAGCTGGCAGTGATACCGGTCTTCTACATGCTCGCGAAGGTGCATAAAAGCACCACGACACCGCCTGGAAAGCCGATAATATCTTCATGTGGCAGTTTGTTTGAGAACGCGTCTAAATACATTGACTTTTTTTTAAACCCCATTGTAAGAACACTAACATCATTCATTAAAGATTCAACAGATTTTTTTTAATGCGTATATGACGTACGTTAGAATGAGACAACTATGATATTGGTGACTCTTGATATTGCTACTTTATACACCAGTCTAAGACATATTGACGGTTTAAAAAATACTGAATATTTTCTAAAGAGACGACACATGACATTTTTAAAACACAATCAAATGATTTTGGAATTAATGAAGTGGTGCTTAACAAAAAACATATTTTTATTTGGTGAGGAATTGGTCCAGCAAGAGCAAGGGACAGCGATGGGCACCTGCTTCGCCCCCACTTATGCTAATCTACATCTTGGCTGGTGGGGGGAGTAGGTGCTCGGCAGACCGCCACTAGAACAATGGTCAGAACATATCCTATTGTGGGTTAGGTACATAGATGACGTTTTTGTGCTGTGGCAGGGCACAGAAACGGATATATAACTATTCATCAGGGACCTTAATCTGAATGCTCTCAATCTTAAATTTGTGGGACACCATAGTATAACCTCCATAGATTTTTTGGATATCAGGATAAACCAGTGGGAGATAAACTAGAGACCACCATTTTCCGGGAACCGACATCCGGTAATACTATTCTCCATGCGGGGAGCTCTCACCCTACCCCATTGATTAGGAGCATACACTTTGGGGAGTTCTACAGGGCGCAGAGAGCGTCTAGTGACCCAGATGAATACTGTAGAATAGAACAAGAAATGACCAGAAGGTTTATCTAGAGAGGGTACTCACCAGAAGTTATAAATGGAGCAGCCACTAAAGCCAGGAATTTGGAGAGACAGAAGGTGTTATTCGAACCATCCAGAACCCAACAAAGAAAAAGTAAAAAGCAGCAAAAGGGACTGGAAAACCACAGATTTATAACAACTTTTAACATCAAACATAAAAAGGTTAGGTCCATTTTTAAACATTGGCATCTTGTAAAGGATGATCCAATATTGGGTCCTAAAGTGAATAAACACCCGGATATAACATACAGGAAGGCAAAATCATTAAAAGATTTGATTGTGAGGAGTGGATATCAAGAAAGGAGAGGGGGGGGGGGGGAGCCCCTACATGGCTTCAACGGAAAATGGGTTTTAAAAAGTGTTTTAAATGTAAGGCGTGCTATCATGAAATGAGCCGTACGCATTTTAAGACATCTTTTAACAAAACCATTACAGTTAATGGCTTTTTAACCTGTAGATCAAGTTTTGTGGTATGTATGTTGCAATGTCCTTGCATGAAAATCTATATAGGAAGTACCACTTTGCCTGTATATAAAATAATTTTACAACACCGGAGAGCAATTGTCAATCAGGATAGGACATATCCCATTGCCAGACATTTTGAAACCCACCATCAAAGTAATCCCTTAAGCTTGCAGTACAGCTGCATAGTGGAAATCCCTAGAAATAGGAGAGGTGGGGATAGGGAGAAAGAACTCAGAAAATTAGAGACATATTTTATATTAGAGTTCGATAGCATGGAACCTCATGGGCTGAACGTAGATGAGGATTTGTATACCTGCTTATATTAAATGGATGATGAAACTAAGAGAATTGAGATGAGCCTGCACTTTCTAGAACCATTTGCTTTTTTAAAGTTTATTTTTGTAAGGATAAAACACGAAGCACATTGACACTTTCAATTGATGTAAATCTTTTGACATAGCACTTTATATGTATTAAGATACAGTACAATATTCGTTTAGATTGGAAGATAGAATGAAAAGAATTGAAGAAATCATTTTTAAAGTAAAATGTTTTTTTCTATGAGTGTATTGTGAAGTATATTATGCATTATTGTTGGCATAAAATGAATGTACTGATAAGCACTTGCATTTTAGATTTGTTTGAAAAAGGAACAAAGAGAGATCCTTTTTAAAGTAAAATGTTTTGGTATAAGTGTATTGTGAAGTATATGACGTATTTTTTATTTTTATAAAAATGAATATACCGTAAAGCACTTGCACTTTAAAATTGTCTAGTACTGTAGAAAAGTATACAAGGGTCAGGTGAAAAGGAAGTGATTCATGTATACTAAAGCACTAGCACCTTTTGATAAAACGGTACTGTGTAATTTAAGCACTAGCACTTTTTCATATAATATGCAGGAATTGTCAAAACTATGCACTAGCACTTTAATTTGAGGATTGGCTGTCAGAAAAACTAAGTATGGACATTACATTAAAAATGGGCAACTACATGATTTGAAACTGATCAATCGGATACTGGAACAAAACGCAAGTAATTTATTTTACTGTGAAATATATGAATCCAGACTTGATAATTGAGTAGAAAAGTAGTGCTACGTTGTTAAATGTTAATTTAATACTTGTTTTTATATGTGAAACTAAGTATATGCACTAATAGAACATGCTCCATTGTATATAATACGTTCAAAATGACCATGTTTAAAGATGGCGCCCGTTCTGAAAATGTAAGAAAACTCTATGGTGCCTAATGAATATGCAGTCCTATGTCAATATCTTTAGCTATGATAGCTATTTTAATGTGGAAAAAAAGGCGCTTTGACATTGTGAACAAGGCAGCGAGAAGCTGCCAAATCGCGTAGAATTTGTGTTTACGATAAAATAAAAAACGAGTGATTAGTACCTCTTGGAGTGCTGGATGGTTATTATTAAAAGTGGTGATCTCATGGAGATGTTTAGAAGTATGTATACAATGTCATGAAAAGGAAGGTTGCTGGGAGAACTTCACCTGCATTAAATAGCACTGTTATCTATGTTCCAAAACTTAAATTTAATTACATGGTGCTCTTAGGGCCTTATCACAAGTTTGGAGGTCCGACCGTCAGAGAACCACTTCCGCCCCCACCAGCATCCCACAGCGCTGGTGGTCCAAAGACCGCTGTATTAAGAGATGACCACGGGGCTGGCAGTGTGGAGGTGGGGATCTTGCAGCGGTGGTTAGAGCTTTTCACAAATATATTGATGTCTATGTGTGCATTTCGACTGCAGATGTGTCGGATGCACTCATATGCAAGATTTATGTGGAAAAATATAATATACCTATTACCGGGGATCAGCCTATATGTAGGCAGTCCTGGCAATGGGTATATGGTTCGAAAAAGACTCACCTGTAGATCGCAGCAAACAGGGTCATAAACCTCGGTGTGAAGATCCTACTTTGACAGGGGGACTTGAAGAAAGAGATCCACTTCGAAATCTGCCTGAAAGAAGAAGTAAGGGGTGAGTACGCACCCCAAATCTTTTGTAACTACCACCTTGAAGCAGGCGGTCCGACTGCTGCATTCCGCTCGTTGAATAGGCAACTCATAATGTGGATAGCGGTGTAGATCTCTTGTACTGCCCTATGGCGGCTATCTCTCCCGGACCGCAAATGATGCGGTAGGCGGTCTGCTGGTCGTCTCGGTGATCCATCAGCAGTCTAAGCAAAGCCTATCTGCCCAACTAGTAATAAGGCAGTAGAACCGCCGAGCTTACCACGCTCAGACTCCCACCGCTGATACAGCAGTCCATGTTACATTATCCTAATTGTATATCTGAGGATACTACCTGAAACAATGTATGCAGCTGCAATTTCAAGTATTTCTGTTTATAGGGTACTTCTTTTGTAACTGTAGAGATTTTCCAGACTCTATGCGTGATGTAAGTAACTAAAAGTTAGATTCTTCACTTTCTGTGACAGCACGAATTCCAATATCATGTAATATCGCTTTCATGGGGTCCAAGTGGCAGGTGATGTCACTTGCTGTGATGTCACCAGGCTAAAGTTTGTGTGACTTCACTTCCTGTGACATCATTGAATGTGTCAAAGGGTCGGTGATGTCACTTCCTGTGACATCAGGCAGGGGTCACATGGCATGTGATGTCACTTCCGCTACTCCTGACATTTTGATGAATCGATGTCGATGAACCCCTGAGATCAGCATACTTCTAACGTATTGTGACCATGTACACAGCCTCCAAGCCAGCCCTTGACTTGCAGATACCCATATTTCTCTCAATAATATTTTATTTAAGTTCAGTTGTATTGTTGAGATGTTTGCCAACATCTGGGTTTGAAAATTTTCTTTCAAATACCAAATACAAAAGAGTTACAAAACTCCTAATTTTGACACAGTTGCAATTTTCCATTTTTGAGCAGCAATGTCATATCTATGATGAGCTATGAGCATTTAGGTGTCTGTAAACATTATAATACCATATCAGCTTTCTTGGTTCTGTCCCTTTTCCATTACAGGTCTTCTCAAACATTAGAATACCATGAGCATTACAACTGTTCTTGAACATTACAGTTCGCGAACGCCCGGAGACGCGGGACCTAAATAGGTGATTCATGGGGCAGGACCTTTGACAAAAGTGTGACTAAAAGGCTACCCTTACAACCGCTCCCCTTGACATACATGCTATCCATCATAATAGGGTGGATATAAGACATAAGAAAATCGAATGAAAGATAAGTATACCTTCCATAACATTGTTGAAAATACAGCTTTCTGCATTCTCCATTTAAAAAGTTAAGGAAATCCCTTTGGGTTCACCCAGGGAGGGAACCTCTAATTGCCCTGAGAAAAGCCTGGGACCTTAGTGGCCTCTTAAAGGGGCTGAAACATGTCGGCAAGACACTAGGGTCATAGGACCATCAACTCCTGAAGACCCCTTGTGTTTGTTTATATATTTTTAATATCCCCTACGCCTCCCACAATAAAGGGATACCTGGAGACGGAGAGGGATTTTTTAGATCCCCTGGCCTATCTCTCCTAAGCGCTCCCTGGAATATGGTTGAGCCCACCCTGACCTCAGGGTGAACCCGTTGACGAAGCGTGACACCACTAGGGTGTGTGAGGGTTACTAAACAAAAAGGAAGTGCTTCCTTTCCCGCATTGAGCGGGTAACGCCACGAGAGTTTAGCGCTGAGCCCCAATACACTGGGTGGGATACCTTTACTAGTTTATAGTCTGAATCGGGGGGATGTATCCACACCAGATTTACCTCTCTACCCTCTCAGCCTAGGTGGAAGTCTCTCTACCCTGGCCTTAGTACAGTAGTGGCGATGACTGACATCATAGCCGTGCGGCCCAGATTGGAAACTGGCTTTTAAAGACATTTAATGGAAGGAAAGGTTTCTTGAAAAAGCTTACCATATTCTTTCAGCTCTAGTGGCCAAATAATCTGCCCATCCTAAGAGAACATATGTAGTTGCCTAAAATTGAGATGAATGGTTTGTTAAGAGAGACTGGCTAGAGACGTTCAGGGCTACGTCTGTCTGTATAGCTTTATAGTAGGAGGGTGCAAGGCTTACCATGTTCTACATGTTATGCTGCAGCTGACCTTGTAATAGTGGTCGGGATATTTTTAAAGTCAGTTTTAGCCACTCAAGAAGCTACTTTACCTTGGTGGCTATATGTAGTTATTGCTCCTAATATCCAAGAACAATAGTCCTTCAAATGATTTATGAAGACAGAATGAATGACAGTTCAGGTCAATATTTTGCTGTTGATTTTTTTAGTAAGAGGGTGTCAGTGTCAACATGTTCTATATGTGACTTTGCAGTAGAAGTTTATCAGTCACAAATTGAGATAATTCTGATATTTAGCTAATAGAGGAAGTTGATATTTTATGTTTAGTGATAATTTCACTTTACCACTAAGCCACCTCCCTATTTAAGTCCTTGCTCTCAACACTTTAAAGGGTTGAAACGTGTTAGTGACAGCGCAATAGCCATGAATGCATCACTTTTCAAATATGATTCAAATTGATTTATTTCCACTGGCTATGCGTCTATATTGTGAGATCTGATCCTCGAACACAGGTGAATAGGCAGCAAACCCTCTTTACGGCTTTGTAAGCCTGCTGTCATGACCTCAAGAGATTTATGCAATATTAATTCATTGTCAATTAACTTATACATTTTCTTTAACTTATGCTTATAGAGTTTTGCGTCTAATGCATTTATCTCATTACCAGGTACCATATTCTTTATTATTGTAACTATTGTAACTGAATAGGCCAAGATATAAAAAGTAACGACACAAGCATAAAAATCTTATTTACTCATATTACAGGCAAAACCAGCATCAGTTTTGATCACATCCATATTATGTTATAGCTCTACCACAAACATTAGCTCATTAATGTGGTGGCTTGTCCAGGGAGAGTATAAGTGATAAGGACCAAAGATAAAGAGAAGAAAAAAGAGGAGAGAGAGCGTAGAAACAGGAAAGTCTGCAGGGAGTTTAGATTGGAAACTAGAAGGCAAACCAGCCACTTTTTATTGTGCAAGGATACATCAAACAGCCTTCCAGCCCCTGTGAAATTATAATAACATGACATTAGTGGTATCAGGGAATTGTCCACACTCCATCATATTTACGAACGTTGGCTTACACCCCATCCAGAGGAAGATGTCTTCTCCACTCCTCCAAGAAAGTACACCTCAAGGCGTTGTCCTCACAGGACACCCTCAGTTTAGCCAGCTTTCACAGTGGTGCTGCAAGCTGCCACTCATTCTTCATGTGTCCTCAACTGCTCTTCTCCATGGTCACTGCACTGACATCTGGAAATTTAAGTACTCTACGATTCCTATAGTGAAGGGCATGCGTCAAGCCCCCAGTGTTGCTTCTATTCCAATCCTTGCTGTTCTTTCTACAACAGCGCTTCGATTGCCCAACAGAAATTTCCACCCACTCCAGCTTCTGTGTAACCCCTTCAAATGCACCCGTCATGTTTCTATGTCCCTAAAGCACATTCACTATTGATCTGTCTCTATGAACCCCCTCTATTTCATTCCTCCAACTCACATGATGCACAATTATGTCTTGCTTCTCTTTTGTAGAGGGTTTTCTCACCAAACTAGAATCTCTGAATGTAAATCTCTGCTGTCAAGAAAGTGACTGACACTCAGTTTGGGCCTTGAAGACCAGTCTTATTGTTCATGGAGTCTTCCACCCCTGGCACTTCCTCACTCCACCTGGACAGTCTAATCTTTTTTGATAAAGCCTGTCTCAGTTATACGAGTCTTCTTCATAAGACTCTAGGACAGGGATGGTTGCACCCAGGTTTTGAGAGCTGAACAGGGATCTCGTGTTGTGAGGCCTTTGCCCTACCCACCAGCCACCACATCAGTCAGGGCCTTCAGTGAAATGCATCCGCCATATCATCTCCAGAATGGTGGGGCAGGGACTCCCTTACCTGCACAAACAGATGGATGATGCGCTCTTCAAGAGCCGGAGAATGATTATCTGTCTACATATTGCGTACACTGAGAAACCTCCCTCTCACGAGCCACAAGATCCTGGAACTGACTCTGAATGATGGAGCACTGGAGGCAATGCGGGGGCTCAGCAATGTGCTGCCATTTCACAAGCTGACCAGCTCCGCTGGCTGTAGGACATTATGACATCTGGCTCATTATGGATGTATTTAAATGCCTTCAAATATTGTGAGGCCGATTAAGAAAGGAACATAAACAGATGAGTAAATCCCACCCTGTAAATGTACTCTTTCACTTTGAAGTAAATTTACTACTTTTGGCTATTCACCATTACCATATGCAAAATACTACAAAGTGTAAACTTACATGCCTCCACCCCTGAAACAGAGGGAGGAGCCAAATTTACAAGTGTAAAGTTACTACGAGTAAGTTGTCACACATAGGCAGAGTTTTCTGCCACCAGTGCAGAAGTCTCAATGAGAAAATGTTAAAAAAAATATTTAACTTAAAAAGATTTGTACAAATATTTAATGTTAAATATTAATGTCAATTAAATATATATATTTATTTTACATGCATGACACAATACAAAATGCCACCGAACTATGAACTTAATTTGTAATTATGCATTCAATGAATTCAAATATATTCAACTTAAATTCAAATTATTTTTTAAAGATTTATTTAAAACATCTACTTAATGTAAAATGTTTATATTTATGTATTATTAAAAATGACAAAACATGATTTATAGAATAATTACATTTAATTATAAATATAAAAAGGGTGTTACGTTTTGTTGTGTAAAATAATATTTTTTATATATGTATGACTTTTTACATTAAATTAGATTTATCTATATTTTTAAAAAGTCATAATAAATTAATTTATTTTAAGATCTCCTTTTCCTATGGGGCTCTAGTTTAAATCCCTGTCTCCAATATTGTCTATGGGTGTTGCATTACCATTGGTTTGCCATGTGTTTGGACTTACTCCAAGCCTATGCTGGAGTACTTAACTACTGTTTTGGCTGTAGTAACTGTAGATGTGCAATTTGTGAATAGCAATAGGCTTACTCGTTTGTGGGTTTGTGTCTGTCTCTCCCTGAACCCCTCCTTCACCTTCATAAACCCCTCCTATTTAGTAGTAGGTAGTCCAGCCTCTTGCCTGGTCCCTCCCATATTTACTACTAAGTAGTAAACTTATATGTGTGTGGATCTCCCCATAACAAAGATGAGAGAATGAGGTGTAGATTTCCATTTGCAGCTATGTGAACTGCATTTTGTAGTAAATAATCATTAATAGCGTAGAACTACTTTATATACAACAAAATCCAGTTTGTGAATCAGAACCTATGTGCTTTCTACCTTATCGCCCCACTGTTGGAACACTTATTTACTTACTTATAAAACAGTCCTGGTGCATGGACTCACGGGGGTGTCCTATGTTAACACTAAAAAAACTGTAGTAACCTGTGCAAATAACTTGAAAGGATGGTTCTTTTGGTTTAAATGTGTCAGATGTGAAATGAGCACGGATTCCTGATGCATTAAATGGCAATAGCGTTTTTGAGACCCAATAATTTATTAAAGTGTATCATTCGGCTATTGCTTTCATATTTTTGTTAATAAATCCCTTAATAACATCTTGCATGCTGTGTACACTAAAAGGCACGACAATAAGTATGTAGAGGCTTTTGCTGGGTTTGAAGGCGAATTCCCATTTGCCTCCAGTATGTAGTTAGAAACGTGGAACTTATTTGCTGAACATGTGTCTTTTTCTTCAAAGGGCTATCCAGCGTGCAGTAAACCACATTTTTTTTTATCAAGTCCTGCATCTCTAATAATCACTAATAATATCATTTGAGGATTTACTTTAGTTTAATGATGCTCATTTGGGTTTGAGTCCTATTCTGAGATAATTCACCAAACAACCCCTTTAAAAATTAAGTTCAGGATAGAGGGTCTCAAATTTCCGATGGTAAATGTCTTAATCGCTAGATAATTGATAGATGTCCTCAAATCCTCTGCTCCTTTCTTACTGGAGACGTATGTCACACCTGCTGACACAGTTCAGTGCCTGAAATACCTTTTCTAAGAAACTATTGAATGTAATTTCCTTTATTGACTCCTTTACATTATAATAATAAAGCAGAAATGTGCTGCCACTGAAGGCACTGGTTTTCAACTGCACTGCCATCACACAAAAGATATACTGAGATAAAGGTAACCTGTATTTCAAGTGATTTTAGATGTATGTCAGAATCCTTCCAGGGAGATAAAACATCCCATATCCACAACTTGTGGCATTCTTTATCATCAGGCCTGTCCTCATCCTAACAGATATGATGTTGGGATAGGCTTGACAAAAACAATATAGGGGCTTCTTGAATCCAGCTCAAAATAACCAGTGCGGCACGTCTCTTTCCCATATCCCGCGAGGTGCATGGAATATCTTATATTTTTACCGCCCATCAACATGGTTATTTTGAGCAGGCTTGAACGAATCGAGCAGAATAATACCTTCTTTCGAGGCTCGCACACCGCAAACTTCCAGCGGCACCTCAAGATGATATATTCTCTACAATGATGGATACATCTGGATCCTTTATACAACTATGAAATAGTCTCCTCACCACGACCTTTGCTCTGGTTCCCCCCCCCACCGTCCTGAGGAAGACCCGCTTGCAGAGGAGTCTACCTGCCCTTTTGCGTTTAGGATCGAAACGTCGACACCAACTCCCCCAGTGGGCCTACACCCTACTTTCATTTCCCTCATACCCCAGCCACAGATGAAGCTACACTCTGGGAAAAGATTGTCATAAATTACTGAGATTCTGTATTACAGATAGGGGTAAGCCCTAGAATTGAAGGAATATCAGCCCTATCAGGATCCCCTGCTGACTTCCTTTTTTTATAATTGCGGTTCATTGTTTAATGTATACCTTTCGATGATTTTCTTCTCCACCCCATCTCTACTCTGCACATGAGCACTTACCTTCTTTCTGTCCCTTGTTCTTAACCGTATCAATTTTGTCATGCTGCATATTTTGCTATAGCACATGTTGTTTTTTCATTTAATGAAGTATATCAAATGTGAGAAATAAATTGATGTTTGCTAGAATCAATGAATCTTGGTGGCCCACTATTTTATGGCTTTGCATAATTGGTGGTTTCTTCTTTTCTTTTTTGATGTGCCTTTAAACTATGTACTTTTGTCTGTATAAATTAAATGTACTACAGACACTAATTAGATGTAGTTAGGTTTGTCTAGAAAATCTTAGAGGGGTTTCAACCACTTACGATGATATAATAACAAGGCAGGACATATAAATAAAACATGTTTCAAAGCCTGACATCCATGCTTACAAAAATTACTCAGAGTAAATTTCAAGGTTAAGTAGGTATAAGATTGTCTAAAGTTAACCAATTGTGTATTTTATTCATGGTTACTCTGGCTATATTAAAAAAGCTGAGGAGTGGATAGTTAGGGCACCTTTTCCCCTTTTATCCTGTGATGTCTGTCAACATATTTTGTAGAAACACCATAGTCATTGTCGGTGAAGAGACCTTCTTCAGGGCTGTAAGATCTCTACATCAAATGTCCTGAATCACCTTAGAGAAGTCATACATTGAGAGTGAACAGACAAGACAAACAGCAAAAAATAATTCATGGATACTCGCTCATTTTTCACAGGGTTAACCTGTAGAAACAGACATGCATGCACTTAGATCAAAAGTCAGACAATATGTAGAACTACAATTGAATTCAAATGCACTCAGTGGTACACTGGCAGTCAAAGTAAAGCACAGCTCTCACATGAGGTGGGGCGGTATTTTGATGTCATTGATTGTTTAGGAGAGACTCACCCTGTTTTAAAAAGCAATATGCCTTGAAAGAAGAAAAGGACCATCTCCTTGTACTCACACACTGAATACGAATCTATGGTAGATTCCAAAATTTAGCTACAATTGCACATGGTCGTGTAATCTGGCCTGTCAAGGTCAAATGTGAAAAGATGAAAAGTAAGAAGAGCCCTAAAGGGCCTACTTCCTCGAGGGATGTTGTTACCTCATGTTGATGTACCTTTCTTCTCCTTAAAAATGATGGGAGAAAAAAGAGGAAGAGGTTATAAAGTGATGTTGTGAGGCAAATTCTTTACTTCCACATTAAATGTCATGAGGGAGTTGCGTGAACATACAACAGCATGTGTTGATTTGCCTCGGTGTCAACAATACAGAAGGGGAAAGCAAGAGTGTATTTTCAGGGAAAAGTTCTCAATAAGACATGTTCATTTTCATAGATAGGAAATGGTTAGCTAGTAAACAAAAACGTTCGCTATAAATGAGCTATCTATATCCTATTTATAGTTTAATGAATATAATGAGAGTAAAATCGGATCCTAACAAAACATGATTCTTAAATATTGTGTTTGGAAGATAAACAGTTGTGTATTCATCAGTCCCAAAATACCTTCAACAAAAAGAATAAAAGTTCAACAAGTTCTAGATACTTTCAATGTGGTCAATGTCTGGACTTAGATGCACGAGTTTACTGTGCATGTGTTGGTCACTGGGTCACTACGCTGTGTGCTAATAAGAATCACATTTCTAAAACCAGTGTCCTAAACTAGGGAATACATTGTGACAATAGAAGTAACCATGAAACATATGTTTGAGGGTAATGATATGTTAACATTTAGGTGGCATATGTTGGGTATAGATCTGAATTCCTTCTTAAGGAGAATAATATATATAAATCTAAAATACTGTATATAAATATACTGCTTAACAAGGAGCACAATTAATCGTCCCAGCTGAAGCTAGTGGGTCAGTGAATGTAACTGATCCCATAGAATTTAGTCATTCATACCACAAATAAGGGTCATCAACCTATAAATCCATTATTTTCCCCCGGCTAGGAGGCTATGCTTAGGAATTTGATGTGTGAAGGGAATCCACGGCTTGTCAATCACTATTCACATTAGGTCTCCATCTGTTTGGCCTCCTTCACAAAACTGGTTGTTAAGTGTGTCATGTTTTACATGCTTCACTCTAGTGCTATGTTCACTGATTCTGACATGATTCTGTGTGCAGGCATTTCTAAATACCTCAAACCACATGGGAAAGTAATAAGATAAATGAGATTTTCAGAGTTACATGTTGTGTGTTTTCGGAGCATCTAGTGAGTTGATACTCCACGGTCAATAACTTTAGTGGGTCTTGTCGTGTGACTCACATTGCAGCAACCAGAAGAATAGTGTCCGGTTGCAGGTGGAATGCCCCATAGAGTGGTACTGGGGTTGGGGTTCGATATAGTGTGCCTGGTATGTACTAGAAGGTCATGTAAATCAGAACTTTTGTTGAAAGAAAACACAAATTTATCAAGATTCAGGTTATTTGAATCCAGAATCTGCCCTGGTTTGTTGATAATCTCTTGAATCTTATTTGATAATGTGATGTATGTTGTAACACAAATTATATACAAAAAAAAGGTATGAAGCATACCAGATCAGTGGAGCCCTCTATTGACCAGCACCTAAGCTGCTATCCCTTCTGTATTTATGTCCCTATGGTAGTTGCTAGGGGTAAGTGTGCACACTGGATCGCACCCACTGATACAATGCAAATCCAAACGGACCTAATAATTTCAAGCCAAAAGCACAGGTGCACCACACATTAAGAGAACGGGAAGGACAATAATATAATTCATTCCCCACGTCAAAATTATTCAAAAAAATTCATTTTTATTCAAAAAATGTATAATAGTTATCTCATTTTAAAACACAGAATTGTGAATACAGTCTGTTCTTGACAACACAGCCGACGCGTTTCGTCCTTGAAGCGGACTTCTTCAGGGCTGTTTGACCACAAACACATAAATATCCATAAGCATATATATAAAAGTACATATAAAAACATATATACAACCCAAACCTTTATGTGCTACAAATTACTGGAGTGTCATTTTTTGTGAGTTTCTGTAAATTTTCTTACATGTATATCACCTTATTACCAGTTACATAACTAGTTCCTAAAACACTAAATATTTTCATTACATGTGATTCCTCTTATCTACTTCCAACATATACAGCGCTATATTGTTGTTTTTAACAGTAATTTAATGTCCAAGTTTTAAACCAAGTCAAACGAAAGGAAATCATGTATAAACTGAGCAAAAAGGGGTAAAGAGAGAGAGCCATGTTCAACATTACCCCGAGTAAAAGAAAGAGGATAGAAGCAGGAAGAATAGAAAAAGTAGCAGCACTCATTATACAAGGGAAACCCAATCACGTGTATATGGTCTCAGGCGTTGCCGCACCCAGGCTACGGATCATAAACAATTCCAAATCTAAATGATGAAAGATTGGAGTGACTAATTCCTAGAAGCTCATCTTTGTTTTTTAAAAAAGAAACGTAAGCATTCACTGATACCCACCATGTAATAAGATGCACGAGTTATTCAATTCTATTCTGCATGGATAGGAGCAGTGCCAAACCAGAAATACCCGTGGCGGAATTCCCCGGTTTCTTATATATGCTGAAATTATCTACAAATTAAGAGGTGACAATGATAATCAGCATTTAAAAATGCTAAATGTGGATGCTGCCCTGTATTAATTAAATAGCAGCCCTCAGATCATATACTTACATATAAACGTAATATTCTTAAACGATCACCATGAATTTTAAAAGGATGACCATTTCACATCATTCCAAGTGTTTTCAAGTATATTCTTGTTGTGTGCAACGATAACAGTCTTCACAGTCTATGACAAGAAATAAGTGGTTTGTAAAACAAATCCTATGATAAAATAACACAAAAATCTCATTGTACCGTTAAGTCACCCCCTACTACTTCTTTGTATGAGCCAGCTCATAGACACTAATACCCAAGCAAACACAGTCTCCACTAGGACTTGGGTATCTGACTCGTAGTTTACATATTAGACCCCCAATTGGGTAACAAAGCAGGAAAACACAGATACTGCTCTTCAAGTATCATATAAATAAATTCTCATGGCAGTTAGGCGCATACAGCGTGAACAAAGGAGTATATTCCATGTCACTAACAAATATACCCCTGATTTCTAAGGGGAGCTGGGAACAGCTCCTAGCCCCTTTTGTCTGGCTTACAGAATAGGAATATGTAATCCAACCTACAGAAAGGTGTCATATCCATGTTTCTTAAAAAATACTCTATAATGCACATACGAAAGAATCAAGCAGGGGGAAAGGTCCCAAACCCTCTACTACTACACCTAAGAACTTAAGTTAAGTTTTGTTTTCAAAGCTACTTCCGTAGTGAAACCTACCAGAATGCGGCTGTGACGAACTCCCGACGATCCCGATAATAACGGCTGGCGGGCAGCAGGAAATGTAGAAAGCAAGTGAAAACCAAGTGGGATTCCTATGCCTTAAATATACGCGGTAATTGGCGACTATGGATAACACCTGAAATGAATCATGGCCAGCACCGTGAGCGTTCCCGAGTCTTCTATGAAAGACGTTTTCTAATATGGCGGCCATTTTTAAACGGTGTATTGACGCGGCAATACTATTGTAAATAATTTATCGAATGACCTGACTACAGCATCAAGGTATACTATGTAAGCTAGAAGTAATTTATATTTCTATATTTAACTTTCTACTTAAGAAAGAGATGAAACTATAAGAACCGGTCGCTGTCCCCGGGGAAGATGGCATATATGGCAGCCATCTTAGGACAGGCAGGACCAGAAAGGTCGTTTTTTTCTCTAAGCCAAGCCGATTTAGGCTGCTAACCAATGCACGTCATATAACGCCAACAACTATAAATTACGGGCAATTTTACTCTTGAAGGCAATATGTGAACATTAGAAAGTGTGTTATATTTATTTGTTTGAATGTATATAGTCATATGACGCCAGTGGGTATAAATGGCGGGCAATTTAACTCTAAAGGTCAAAAAGAAAATAAACATTGTAAAGTGTGCTATATCTATATGTGTCAATTTATGTAGTCCTAAGTCCATTTCAAAAGTGTATGCCATATTTGTACTGATGAAAAAATAATGGTAGGAAGAAAACCCTAAATACCAATATTATTACTAAATGGGCATTCAAGGGTGCCATATTGGCATATATGCCCATGGTATGGCGAGGCATGTGACAAGATAATGCATATGAATCCAAGCCAGGGGATTAATTAGAATAGAGTTTCCAGATAGGACCTGGTCTAACAGAGAAAGAAAGGAAATAAAAGAGAAACCTTAAGAGGAGAGAGGAAAGGAGGGGCAGGGGTTCCAATTTTGTTACCCAGTATTTCAAAAGTAAGCAAGTGTATACAATCCACATTAATCATTTTCAGCAAGAAACTTGGTAGAACATATACCAGTGATAAATGAATATATACAATCCACATTATTCATTTTCCATTTTCAGCAGAAACTTTAGCAGAACATTTGCCAGTGATACATGAATTTATACTGTCCAATCAATGTTCATAAAAGGTAGGTACAGAGATCACATTATCCTAGCTGAGACTAACACAATGGCTAAAGAAAGTAGTGCATCTCGTCATCGCTGTTATGTCCCAGTTCTACACACTTGAGTCTACATATCCATGCAGCTTCATTTTTTCTAAGGGCCAGTTCCCTGTCACCTCCCCTTGGGTGAGTCGGGATATGGTCTATTCCTATGAACCAAAGATCCTCCATATTGCCATGATTTTCCTGCATATGGTATGTCAGGGGGTATCTGAGGTCTCCCTTGCGAAGTGCCCGTAAGTGCTCCTGTATTCTTATTTTTAGCGGCCTCTTGGTGCTGCCCACGTAGATCTTATTACATGGGCAGCCCAGAATGTAGGTCACAAATGTCGATTTGCAGTTAATCATGTGATTAATCTCATATGTACGATTGGTGTTATGACAAAATGTCTTAGTCTTGTTTTTGCCTAACCTACATACATTACACTCTTTGCATGTATAAAAGCCCTTTGTCATGGAGGGTAGCCAAGTCTGAGGTTTCGGGGTCGTAATATAGCTTGGACACAGCTTGTTACGTAAGTTTTACCCTCTTCTATAGGTCACTCTTGGTTTTTCAGGGATTATCCCTTGTAAACTCGGGATATCCTTCAATAAGTGCCAATTTTTGCGTAAAACATTATAGGTTCTGCTACTATTGTTGTTAAATTGTGTATTGAAGGAGATTCGGGGTTTATCCTCTTTTTTTGTTGGATTTGATTTCAGCGTATCGGCCCTAGGTACCTTCATCACCCTTCTGTGTGCCTTATCCAATATTGCCTTTGGATAGCCTCTGCTGAGGAAACGTTGTTCTGTTTCACTGATGTTTTGAAGGAAGGTGCTTTCACACAAATTAAACACTCTTCCCCAAAGTTGGGATATGTTTCCCGAAGTGCCTTCTGATTGTTGTTTCTGGCTCGTTTCTTTCACTTCTCTATAATGTGTGGTGGATCGGTTAAGTTAAAAAGTTCTCCGTCAAAGTATCATATTTGTTTGTTATAGTTGGAAAGGGACAAGCAGTTGCTCTTAAGAACTGTTTTATCGAAAGACAGGAGGCTATTTCTATCTGTCGGATTATGGAACACATCTGTTTCGAGACTTACGATTTTAACAAAGAACAGGAGGTCCAAAAACTCCAATTCATTGTTAGACAATGTGCTAGTGAATTTGTGAAATTGGATTTTGACAGTGATCTAATCAACGAATTTCTCAGCTCTTTGACTGCGGCAACTTCATACTGTGAATCCGCCATCAATATATCGACATTCTAATAGGGGGCTTGTAAGTATTTGTGTCTGGATGGTGTAGTCTGATTCAAAATTACATATATAGAAACAGGCCAGACTGAGGACAAAGGGGCGGCCCATCGAAGTGCCATGTGTTTTCAAGTATAATGTCCCTTCCAATTAAAAAATCTTTCTTCGCAGTGCAGTTCTTACAGAGTGTAGTCCTAGTCTAGGCCTTTGTTATACAGGAGTCCCACATTGACTCCGAGGGTTTCTTCTTGAGGAATACTCGTATACAATCATTCTCTGATCCTATCTGCTGCTGTAAAATCTTTATTTCGGCATAATAGCCATAAAAGAAGAACATATATAAAATAAACCCCAAAACTAGTTATAATATTAAAAACAGCTAAAAATGTGGAAAAGAAACTGTACATCATAGTTTAACGATTTATGCAGTTTTCAGTAGTACTCATCGCTTAAACCACATAGCAGCCAGGATTTTGAAACAGCGAATACAGTAGATCTCGTCACATCTGATTTGAGTATTCGGAATGCATACATGCAATGAGCGAACCCCAGATTTTTACACAAAGGTACGAGCCAATACCTTCTAGGCTTACTATAATCCGGGCAAAAAAATAAAACATGTAGTTCATTTTCATTATCACAATTGCAACTGGGACAATTCATTGGAGGAGAGGTAGACCACCTAGTCGTAAAGGCTCTAAGCGGTAGGGTTCCATATCTCCATTGCAGATACAGTTTCCTGGCTAAAATGGGGTAGATATCATCTAAAAAAAGTTCAAAATTATATACATGTTTAATCTTTAAAAAAGATTCTGTGAGAGTGCCCACCTCTTGATTATGGAGGAGAGAATCCAACTTACTATCATAAAACAATCTAGAGAGGTGTTTGCGAGAGATCGCGTTACAACTATTCAAAGGGTCATCCCATAAAGCAGGTATGCCCAACCTACCACATTCGCTCTTGACATACATAAGCCAGGGTATTTTCCATATCTTGGGCATACATAGTATTTCTGCCAATTCCAGCCTGTAATTTAATAACTCAGGAGTTGCCCAGAGCCTACGCCAAAACCTTAAGGGTTTGACACCAAGCTCATGGGCGATCGGTCTTATACCCAGATCTAACCTCAATGGGAGGAGTGGAGTGCTGGATGGTAGGGCCAATAGTTTTCTTAGGAATTTATTTTCAGTCATGCTAATGTCAGACTTACAAACATGACCCCATAGTTCACCCTCATACATCACCGCGCCCCTGGCTTGTGTTTTATAAATCTCTAATGGTGGTCCTATTGGCTTTATGGTCGACTTGTTAGCAAGCTTTAAAATGCCCCCCGCCAGCTGTGCCAATTTCAGTTGGGACTTGGTTTGCTGGGGGGGCCACGTCATACTCTCATTGATAGTTACCCCTAAGTATTCAAATATCTGGACCCTCTCCTATCAATAGCGTTGGTCTCATCAAAGAGGATGTTATTTATGTGGTTTGGCATCACTTTAGTGTCTTCGATGAAAGATGGCATCTTGTTTACTTGGAGGTTGTAAGTAGCAGTCAGAAAATTCTCATAGGGCTTCTAAAAATGTAACCAATGCCCGAGACCATAGAATGCACAGGGGGAAGTCTTGTAGCTTTGTGAAACTTCAGTAGGGGATAAAAGTATGGCACCTTATGTGTTTTATTGATCAGAATATCTGCCTCATATTTTGAAATCCAGGTATTGCCTGAGACTTCATCCACCAAAGCATTTATACATTTTTATAACTCTTTGGTGGGATCTTGCAAAAAGATAGTATGAATGTGTGTATCATTCAGTAAGTTGAGGCATTCCTGGCTGTGGGCTTTCCTTGTGGCATGGTGGCACCATTGTTATCTGCTCCAATTTTCACTAGATCTTCATTCTTGTAACGCAATCCAGCAATTTCACTTTTGCCTTTCTCAGTTGGGGGCACATGCCATTTTATTTAGGTCTGCCATTAGCCAAGACCTTTTCATTTTATAAAAATGTTATATATAACGTACTAACTAATAAGGGCTTTCAGCCATCCCTCTTGATCCAGTGTTTTTTTGAGACATTCTTAATTTGTTTTGCCCACCACAGTCCGTGAGGCAACGGGTCAGCCCACTTCAGCCATTGGCTAACCACACTGTAAATCACTGGAGGTTACTCCTTCATAAACAGCACGCCTCACAAATGAGTTGCCTTGACCAGCAGTTACTGCTGTGGCAAAGGGTGCTTTGAGAGGCCCAAGACAAAAAGATTGGTTTGAGACAATGTTCACTTTTTACATTAGTAAGGGCCTGGTAGATACTCAAAAATAAAGTTTTACAAAATGCCACGACCAAATAAAGTAAGCAATTGGCCCCATACTGCCTTTTAGAAGTAAAAACCTGCGATAATCTGGTGCTAGGGAGCGCCTTAAACCCCTGGACCCTGCGTCGCTGCACCCGCAGCACTCTTGACAGCTCGGCCCCCTGTGTGACAGCAGTATTTCAGAGCTCTCAGAAGTGACTTGAAGGTCGCTTGGAGTTGGAGCTATAAATAAAATATAAATAAATATACAAACGAGTCGCTTTTTTTCTCAGCTGACACAGCAGACCCGAGCCGAAGCCCTAAAGGGCCGCCCCCTAGGGCTAACCTGTCAGCCATGTCACACACCCCCTCAGCTCGGGCCTTTTTCCTGCCTAGAAGTGAAAAGCCCCATTGACGGGGGCGAGGGATGAAAAGAGAGGGGCGTTTGTGTTTTGTTGGAGGGGTTAGACAACAGCGCGCGCACAATGGTGAAAGGAAGAGCCGGGATGTGTCCTTTCACCCGACGGAATGTTTTGCTTCAAAAGGCACAACAAATACTAAAAAAGTTACAAAAATGTGTGCGCGGGGGGTGAGGGGGTGAGGGGGGTGGGGGTGCCTATCGACCAGTACTACTAAATGGAGGGCGGAGAATAGATAAGGCCGCCATGGTGAGCTAGCTTCCTTCCGGGCTTTTCGGGTAAGTCACGGACGTCAGACATGCGGGGTTGGGGTCACTAGTACTTTCACTTTTAAATTCTACCGGAACAGGATTCCTGATATGGGACGTTTTAAGACCTGGGAAAACACATCCGCAGCCGTGTGCAGTACGGACACACACGGGTTGTGGGCCTCGGAATGGGGAGGAAAATGCTATAAAAAGTTCGACCAATTCTCTAAAGTCCACTTGCAATAAACATAGTTAGGCAGTGCACTACGGGATTTTGAACCCACTAGTGTTACTGGTCAACATTTTGTAGGGTCAAAATAGCGAGTCAAAAATGTCGACGAGTTAAGCGCAGATAGGTAAGTGCACGTATACTATTATTAACTCCACATCTGTGTACCTTGAAAATAAATGAATATATATATATATAGTTCCCCGGCTTAGAGGTCGACCACTCTAGCCGTTAGGCCACAACTGCATCTCCATAGTCTTAAGTATGCCTTTGTCTGTGCCTCTTCATCCAGTGTCCGTGTCTCATTGCTGCAGTGTCTTAGTAACATTGTCCCTGTGTTGCCTCGTTCAGTGTCTGTGTCTCATTGCTGCAATGCCTGAGTATCATTGTCTCTCTGTCTGTGTCTCCTCGTTCAGTGTCTGTATCTCATAGTTGCAGTGTCTGAGTATCATTTTCCCTGTGTGTCCTCGTCCAGTGTCCGTGTCTCATTGTTGTAGTGTCTGAGTATACTTGTCTCTGTGTCTTCTAGTCCTGTGTCTGTGCCTCATTGTTGCAGTGTATGAGTATCATTGTCCCTGTGTCTATCTCCTTGTCCAGTGTCCTAATCTCATTGTTGCAACACCTGAGTATCCCTGTCCCTGTGTCTCCTCGTCTAATTTTTCCAGTTCAGTGTATCCTTGTCCCTGTGCCTCCCCATCCAGTGTCTGAGTCTCATGGTTCCAGTTCCATGGTATCATTGTCCCTATGACTGTGTCTCATTGCTGCAGTGTCTGAGTATCATTGTCCCTGTGTCTCCTCGTTCAGTGTCTGTCTCATTGCTGCAGTGTCTGAGTATCATTGTCCCTGTGTCTCCTAGTCCAATATCTGTGTCTTATTGCTGCAGTGCCTGAGTATCATTGTCCCTGTGTCTCTGTCTCCTCATCCAGTGTCTGTGTCTCATTGCTGCAGTGCCGGAGTATCAGTGTCCTTCTGTCTGTGTCTCCTCGTCCAGTGTCTGTGTCTCATTGTTGCAGCGCATGAATATCATTGTCCCTGTGTCTCCTAGTCCAGTGTCTGTAAATTATTGCTGCAGTGCCTGAGTATCATTGTCCCTGTGTCTCTGTCTCCTCAGCCAGTGTCTGTGTCTCACTGCTGCAGTGCCGGAGTATCATTGTCTTTCTGTCTGTGTCTCCTCATCCAGTGTCTGTGTCCTATTGTTGCAGTGCACGAGTATCATTGTACCTGTGTCTGTCTGCTCGTCCAGTGTCCATGTCTCATTGTTGCAGTGCCTGAGTATCCTAGTCTCCTCGTCAAGTGTCTGTGTCTCATTCTTGTAGGTCCAGAGTATCATTGTCCCTGTGTCTGTGTCTCCGTGTCCAATGTCCATGCAATCTTGTCCTAATTTCTGTGTTTTCCTATTTCAGACCCTGTGTTTCTGGACTCAGAGTCTTTGTTGCTAATCCCACTGTCTCCATGTCTTCATGTTTAACCCTGGGCGTAGTGGGCGTAGTGGGGCTACGTGGAGCATCGCGTAGTGTGGCCAAATCTACGCGCGCTCCGCGTAGCCCCACTACGCGCCGCCCACCTCCCGCCCGCCCTCATTTTAAAATAAGTTAAAGTATTTTAAAAATAAGAGAAAATGCCTTACCTGCGGTGCGGAGTCCCGGGGCTCCCTCTTCCTGGTTGACGGCAACTTCTTCTCACAAATGCGCATGCGCGGACGCCCGCGCATGCGCATTTCTCGTGTAATGCGCATGCGCGGTCGTCCACGCATGCGCATTTGTCAGAAGAAGTTGACGTCAACCAGGAAGAGGGAGCCCCGGGACGCCGCACGACAGGTAAGGCATTTTACTTAGTTTAAAATTCTTTAAATTATTTTAAAATGAGGGCGGGCGGGCGGCAGGCAGCTCTGCTTCGCCCTGGGGTGTGCGTAGCGCTGCCTGCTACGCCTACTTTGTAAACCGCGAGGCGTGGGCGGAGCGGAGAACTACGCCCGGGCTTATTCATGTTTCCTCGCTCTGTCTTTTCCAGCCCTCCTAGTGTGAAAAGTGCTGCAGCAACAAATGATGGACGAAATGCTGAATGAATCAAACATTCACCCCCATTTTTTTCCGATCCAGGGAGGACCTGGCCTGGCAGTCCGGGCTGGACTGTTCCCATGAGCAGCAGGGTCTTGACTCATTAGCATATGGCTGGGTCCAAACTGGGGTGGTATAGTGAGCAAAAGAACGATGGATTAAACCCAGATCTGTGACTGAGGGTGAGTGGTTGAAAAGTTTGAGCACTCCGTCCATCACCTTGTTGTGTTTGCTATGTTCACCCTAAGTGGCCAAGGGTGTTCCCAGATGTGGGTCCCGTGGTGCTGTGCCACTGGATTCAAGCTAACCTGACTGATGAGGGTTGATACCCTGAAACTGGTCCCAGGATGCTTGTTTCTGGTCCAGGCGGGCCTGGCCTGGCAGTTCGGGCTGGGCTGTTCTCATGAGGAGCAAGATCAAGAATGATTTACATATGGCTGGGGGCAAACAGAGGTGGCATAGTAAGCAAAAGAATGTCTTAAACCCAGATCGCACTCCGTCCATTGTCCTCTTATTGTGTTTGCTCTTACACAGCAAGGGCAGATGTGGGTGTTGAGTATGGGAGGGGATGAATGTTGGTGTCAGTGAGAGCTGGTGTTATGCAGGTACCAGAGAGGCCTGGTGCAGAGCTGGTGGGAGATGGACGGCGTGGTGCTCATGTGCCCGCGGCGGCAGGCGCCAATGGAGTGATGCTGCTAGTGAGCGCAAGTGACCGAGTTTTCCACTGGGTGCCAGTGCAAGGGACAGCAGGTACATCATAGCCAGTGCACTGCTGGTGCCAGTGGGTAAATGTGCAGTTCATGTGCGAGTAGGCACCATTGTGCTGCAAGCACTGGTTTTGCATGTGCCAATGAGAGCAGGTGCAGTGAAGTTGCTCGTGAAATGGCGTAGTAGGCAAGTGCCAGTGCAGCTGATGTGGCAGTTAGATATTGTGGAAGTTCAGTGCAGCTGTCAGTAGTTGCAGTGTGGGGGGTCACCGGGGGCACTGCAGATATCAGTGGGTACATCTGCAGTGTAAGGTTGAGGGTGTGAAGTGCAGTGCTGTGATGCGAGTGGAAATGTTATGCAGGTGCAGTGCAGGTAGAGGCGCTGGTGCAGATGCATGTGTAGGTGCGTGCTGCACCAGTGCAGGTGCGTGCTCCTTTGGAGGCATTCATGTATGCACTAGTGCACGTGAAACCAGAGGTAGTGTTCTACGTGTCACTGAGTCAACCCAGTGGTATCTTTGGAATGCAACGACTAAAAAGGCCCATTTCTTTCTGGTGATTACTAAAACGCGCCTACTGTGATTTTTAATAATCCTCTGGATAAGAATTATGTCTCCTTGTGGTCTGTTCCTCTCCCTTAATGAACCGTTTTCAAGTTAGGATTCTCGTGCCCTCCCGCCCTATACTTATTTCCAACCCCTCTCAGTTGTTGGTACATTCCACACCTGATGATGACAGTTGGACTCTTTAGACCAACAGCCAATGAAGACTGTTGAAAGAGTGTGCTTGAAGTGCCCATGCTTTGCGGAATAAACGTCATCTTTCCACACACACGCGTGGTTCTTTCCCACCCCTAACTGGCGTGCAGTGGCCCCCTCACAGGCCAGGGGCTCGGTGGCACTGCACCTGCTGCTCTAATGATGGCCACGCCTCCTGGGTTTGCGTCGGCTGCTACGTAGGACGTGCCTCGCGCGAGAGCCGCACTTGGTGCAGGGCTGGAGGGCGCCCTGGGGGAGAGAGAGGCCGAGCGTGCCCAGGCTGAGGTGAGAAACACTGTCAGTGGGTAGGTCACCGTCAGCTGCTCTACTGTTACAAGATCGATACAATATAGCTGACTTTTCTCCAGGCCCAGCTGCATTTCGAGGGTTCTAATTTCTCCACAAGTTCTCGCGCCATTTGGAAAATTCCTTGTAAATTGGTCCTTTTCTCTTCTAACTGTTTCCTGTGGTGGTATTAGTAAAAGGTCCTCTGTGTGTAGGCGCCACATAAGCCTTGCACTGTAACGCGTCCTTTTCATCTTTAGGCGCTACAAGTAGCATACCTTGGGGTGTGGGGGGGGGGGGGGGGGAGGGGGGGGAGGAAAATCGCCATCCCATACCTTTTTTGTTTTCTTTTCCAAAGGTATAGGAGGCAGCATTGAGGACATATTGAAAGGCGTTTCTCCAAACGCAGAAAGAGTATCAATCACTCGCGAGACAGCACCAAGACGGGGAGAGTCCTATTGTTGTTCTGCAGCCCTCTTGTGTTCCTGAGAGGAAAAAGGTCTGTCGGTTTTAAAAAGAGCCCCCTTTTAATCACCACTGCAGTTTCTTTCCGTGGGAAAACTGCCTTTCCTTTGTCTTAACGCCTGGACGGTATGGATCCATGGTAAACTCCTTGTGGATGCAGTAAGAGTGGTTGTTGTCAGTGGCCCATTGTGAGAAGTAAAACATTAACTATGCACGGTTGTTATTCTCAAATTTCTCATGTGTGTATATGTATATATATATCAAAGAAAAAACACAGGTTTCAGGGACGTTATAGTTATTTGGACATTTTGCTCGTACAAAACCAGGGAAAATCGGCCATTATAGTTAGCTGAGCTAACTATAACTCGTGCCTCGCATGAATTGCTGATGACGTCACATATTACATCACTCATGACATGGTAAATGACATCACTGATGACATCATCCAGTAACGGAGTGTTTCTAAATAGTTTAAGATTGTTATGTATATATACACCAAGGTGTATTGAAGAATAAGTGGGTGTATAAATGTCTGAATGGGTGATTTAGTAGGTGCGTGACTGACTGTATAAGTGAGTGATTGAACGGGTCTTAGTGAATGCATGGGAGAATGACTAATCCGTGTGAATGTCTGCATCAGTCTGTCAGTTGGTGTGTAAGTGGCAGCATGGGTGCTTAGTAGCTGCATGAGTGTGTATATGGGTTAATGATTGGTTGTCTGTGTACCTGTATGGGTGTCTAAGTGTGTGGGTGGGGTGTATAACTCCCTGCAATGATGTGTCAGTCTCTCACTTTGTGTATCAGTGGCTGCATGGTTGGTGAGTATTAGTTATTATTTCTTTATTTTTATTTGAAGGATTTATATAGCGCTGGCTAGACCCGGAGGTATCAGAGCGCTTTACATGAGTATCAGACCATAGATGCCGGTTACATCGTTACAAAGGTTACACAGTTATTAGAGCATAGCTACATAGTTACATGTTAGGTCGAGACAAACAATAAGGACATATGCGGAAGGGAAAAAGCAGGCAAGGAGAGAGATTCGGAGGAGAGGGCAGGGGAAGTAGACACCGAATGAAGGAGGGAAAGAGGAGGTGGAGGGAGAGAGACACAGCATGAAAGAAGAGGGGGAGGGTGACGGTGGCACAAACCGGTAGACGAGTAATAGTTCCGACCAAAGTCCAGTAAGCTGTGATGCCAGGGGAAGTGGTATCATTCCCCCAACTCCGTTGCAAGAGGCTCCTTTAACGCAGTGGACTCTCTCAGAGGGGTCTCTGAGACTCCAAGGCCTACCTACTGGATCCTTTCCCAAAAAGGGGAGAAGGAGTGCTTTGGCAAGGGGCGCCATACCATACCTCAACGGTGAGTGGCTCCCTTGGCGCTGTGGACTCTCTCAGAGGGATCACTGAGACTCCAGAGTGTAAGTAATTGGATCTTTCCCCAACAAGGGGAGAAGGAGTGCTTAGTTGAAGGGCACAAGGGACAGGGGCTAGGCGGCGTAGCAGGCAAGGGGAGAGATTAAGGGGAGAGGGGATAGGAGCGGAGGACGTAGACAAAGAATGGAAGAGGGAAAGCGGTAGGGGAGGGTGAGAGAGAGCATGAAAGGGGGGGAGCGTGAAGAAGGCACAAGCCGGTAAACGGCTAAAAACCGCATCCAAGGTCTGGTAGGCTGAGATCCCAGGGGAAGTAGTATCATTCCCACATCTCCGCTGGGTTCGGGTTCTGGTCGCAGTCAAGGTGGTTGGGAGGCGGATCAGTTCTGGCAGATCAGTAGTGGGTGTGGAAAACCTAATTGTTCCAAAATACTCCGTAGCTAGTCGCCATCTTAAGGTCAGGCAGATCAGTAATAGTGAACTAAGACATTTGGGCGCCTTTTTTGGTGGCCATTTTGAAGTCAGGCTGTTCACCAGTAATACATTAATGAATCATAAAAGGAAAGAAAGTATGCCCCTTACTTCGAAAACAACTCTCTAATTCTGTTTAGTGTGGAGGAACAGTGATTAGCCTCCGGGATCCTCGGGTGACTGTCTTGCAGATCGTGGTAAGTGATTTTGAGTAGAACATGCTCTCCGGTGATCATGAGCACGGAGACCCCACCGACATGAAGAAGAAAAAGAGGCAAGTTGTTGGGCGTCCGTCTCAATTTGAGCCGCGAGCACCTGTGAAGTTGCAGGATACATCCCTGTTGTGACCGCTTCAGTGCCGAGCGCTCCCTCGGACCTGTGAAGGGCAGCGAGCCATGCAGACACTCTGCGATCGAGACTCTGCCAGATTTGGTCAGGGGCTGCGCTGTTCTCACTTCCCATGGCCGGCGTGCAGATGTTGCTGAAGTGCTGAGGTGATAACTTCCAAAGATATTTTTTACTTTAGCCCCCATCACAAGAGAAATCGTCCTGCTTGTAGCGAGTGGGATTTGAGGCGCCGTGAGTGCGCGGTCAGAAGTAGTCATCGGCACTCGGATGGAGGGCGGAGTGGTAGTCGATAGCCTGACAGGAAGTGAACAGCCATTTTAGGCCAGGTGTGGAAGCGAGTGTGGAGTGAGCTTCAACAAGAAGGGAGCGTCCATTTTAGGCAAGTAGAGTCAAATGAACGCTGGCAATCAGCACGATGTGGGCTCTTTCCCCATGCAAAATCGACCTGTTTGTTGCGAGCGGGATTTGCGCGTGCTCGGTAGTAAACATGAGCACTCGGGAGGAGGGCAGAGAGGCATCAGGCAGTCGAGCCGAAGCTGGACCTCTCAGCGAAAGAAGGATAGCGGGGACAGTGCTTGAACATAAAAAGCGACATAAAGGGAGAGCCAAGCCCTGGGTAATGCGAGTAGGGCGGTCCGACCAACAGCCCTACTTGCAATAACCCAATAGGTTATTAGTTGGTCTTTTGAGTATCAGTATGAGTGTCTGAGTGTCTGTATGGTTCAGTGGGGGGTATTACATAGTGCATAGGTGCATGAAAGAGTGACTCACTGTTTGTATGTGTTGAAGACAGCATGTGTGCAGGACTGTATGGGTGGATGAGTGTGTGCATGGGTGTGTTAGTGAGTGAATGACTGTCTCAATAGTGTCTTTATGAGTAACTACATATGTTTTAAACTATTATATGTGTCTATTGGTGTATATAAGTGAGTATATGTGAGAGTGAGAGATTGGAAGAGTTCCTGTATAAATAAGTATGTGTTTCTATAAGTGATTGTTTAAAAGACTAAGTATGTGTAAGTTTCTGTAGAAGTAAGTGTGAAGGTGTGTGTATAACTGTATATGCAAGTGAATGGATGTTTGATTCTTTATTAGCATGAGTGACTATGTGTGTGAGTAACTCTATGGATGAGTGGCGTTGTGTAACAGGATGTATAGGTGTATGAGTACATATGATGAGTGAGTACATGTATGAGTGACTGTATAGGACTGTTGGTGAATGAGTGGATGTGTATGTGGATCTTAGAATTACTGAATAGGTTGTTGTAACTGGTATTGGTATATCCATTGTTTTGAAGATGTTAGCTTCTATTTTTGAATGTATGTATCAAAGGTTATAGTAGGGTGAGAGGAGGTCTGCCACTCTATCACAAGGATGATGTCATCAGTGATGTCATGAGTGATGTCATGAGTGATGTCACTGTCCATGTCATGAGTGATGTAATATGTGACGTCATCAGCAGTGCAAGTTATAGTTAGCTGAACTAACTATAACGGGGGAATTTCAATGGTTTTGTGCGAGTGAAAAGTCCAGCTAACTATAACGCCCCTGAAACCTATGGTTTTTTCAGTGAATTTCCAAGGTTTTTTAAATGCTAATTCCTAACTATAACGTGCCTGAAACCTATGGTTTTTCAGTGAATTTCAACGTTTTTTTAAATGCTAATTTCTAACTATGCCTACAGACATTGGACATGTGAAGAAAGAAGAAAAAACGCACAGAAAGAAAAAAAAGAAATATAGAAAGAAGCAACAGAAGTTCTCAAAGATGAAGAAAAGTGCAGGAAGAAGGATAACGTGCAGAAAGAACAAACAGAAGAGCAGAAAGAAGCCTTGTTGCAAAATTATCCTGTACCCTCAACTTTTTCAGACGGATACTGGTGGTAACTGAGACTGACTAACCAGTCCTAGAGCCAGTGCTATGTTAAAAGACACTCAGATTACAGTGAAAACACCTACATACACTAGGGAACACTATGCGTTGGGGTCTTTCTGTGATTAGCTTGACCTCCTCTGTAAACCCCTAGTATTTAATAGGGCAGGGGGATTAAAGCTACCTTTTAAAACGCGCCACAGGGCGTGTTTGCACGCGTCACCTCAGGCCCCGTCCCCTCCTTCCCCACTGTGTAAACACGCCCTGTGGCCGATTTAAGTTGGGAGATTAAGTCCCCTTGAATCCTGAGGGTCCCTAGGATCCAACTAGGCCACTAGGTACCTCCAGTAAGCGCCACAGAGCTGCCTTGCAGAGAGATGTAAAAAGGGGCACGGCCTAGACCACCTCTCTGCAACGCAACGCAGCGCAGTGGCGCTTACTGGAAGCACCTGGTGGGCTAGTTGGCCCCCAGGGTCCCTCAGGATTGAAGATGAATTATTTTTCCAACTTAAAACGTGCCATAGGGCGTGTTTGCACACGTTAACTCAGGCCCCGTCCCCTCCCTTCACCACTGTGTAAACACGTCTTGTGGCCGTTTTTAGTTGGGAGATTAAGTTCATTTGAATCCTGAGGGCCCCTAGGGTCCAACTAGCCCACTAGGTACCTCCAGTAAGCGTCACAGAGCTGCGTTGCAGAGAGGTGTAAAAAGTGGCATGGCCTGGACCACCTCTCTGCAACGCAGCTCAGTGGCGCTTACTGGAAGCACCTGGTGGGCTAGTTAGCCCCCAGGGGTCCTCAGGATTGAAGGGGAATTATTTCCCCAACTTAAAACGCGCCATAGGACGTGTTTGCACACGTCACCTCAGGCCCCGTCCCCTCCCTTCCCCACTGTGTAAACACGCCCTGTGGCCGTTTTAAGTTGGGAGATTAAGTCCCATTGAATCCGAGGGTCCCTAGGGGCAAAATAGCCTCCAGTAAGCGCCATTTCGGAGAGGTGTAAAAAGGGGCACGGCCTGCACCACCTCTCTGCAACGCAGAGCAGTGGCGCTTACTGGAAGCACCTGGCGGGCTAGTTGGCCCCCAGGGTCCCTCAGGATTGAAAGGGAATTATTTCCCCAACTTAAAACGCGCCATAGGGCGTGTTTGCACACGTCACCTCAGGCTCCGTCCCCTCCCTTCACCACTGTGTAAACGCGCCCTGTGGCCATTCTAAGTTGAGAGATTAAGTCCCCTTGAATCCTAAGGGCCCTTAGGGTCAAACTAGCCCACTAGGTACCTCCAGTAAGTGCCACAGAGCTGCATTGCAGAGAGGTGTAAAAAGGGGCGAGGCCTCAGAACACCTGTCTGCAACGAAGCTCCCTGGCGCATACTGGAGATACCTGTTGGGCTAGTTGGCCCTCAGGGACCCTCAGTATTGAAGGTGAATTAATTCCCCAACTTACAACTGGCCAGGGGGGGCGTTTGCAGAGTGCTGCAAGGAGGGGGCGTGGCCTCCGGCGTGATACCGGTCTTTTATTTATTTAATTTTTTTAAGGAGGGCTGTGTGGCCCCCCTTCTTTTTCTATTTTATTAACCCCAGGGACCCCATCCCCCGGGGCCGGCCTTTGTTTTTTATTATTTAAAAAATATATATATTTATAGAAACACCTAGGACATGCTGGACAAACCGTATGTACCTATCACCATGACGATTTGCGGGATATTCATTAAAAGGCGACTATGCATACAATGAATCCACGTGGAATGTATTTACACCGCTAGTGAAGCTCTGACGTGTCTGACGCCCTACCGTGCCTAATCCCGGCGCCCCCGCCGGTGGGTACTCTCCAAGTAGACACCCTTGTTGTTTATTTATACAAACATGGGTAGCTATTGACGGGCACATTTAATACACACGCACACCAAGCCATTCAAAGGGGATTCGACAAAAATTCGAGCAAAACTATGCAAGAAACCCCCCTCACGGTTAATAAAACACACATCCACCGCCGGCTGTGTAATACTTTTTATTTTACTCTCTAGAAAGGGTACGAACCTCACTTGAGAGTCACAGCGCGCTCCTGGCTGAGCCCAATGCTGTGTTACACCCACCAGTGCCCGCCGAGTGCCACACACCTCTGTGTTGTATTCCACCAGCTAGTGCGTATGCTATGACACTCTCTAGCCCATGTGCACTGTAACACCACCCCGTGAATATGTCATGCCACACTTGCCTTCGCACGGGTTATATTGCCCCATCTAACGTGCCTTCCTCGATGCCTATGTTATAACGCACAGCGCAATGCCATACATATTACAATCTGGGATCCATATCTTTGTCACAGTGCATATGCAACGTTACACTCCCCAGCACATATTTTACATTACAACTTTAGATACTAGTTAGGTTACACAACACTGCCCTGTGCATATTACACTCCAAGGCGCATATCGCATAGCACGCGCTAGTGCCTGTGCTATCCCGCGCTCTCCAATGAATCTGTCATTGCGCACAATGTATTGCATATTATATTTCACGCCCCGGTTCATCTTATATCACACTTTTTGGTGCATAGTATATACCATACACTATATCTAATTTTCATTTTCAATCGTGCTCTCAGGACTATGTTCTATATAACACTGCGTTCACCTACCCTTTTCACGGGCATTACATTTTGCGATGGGGGGTGGAGGGTCAGGGGGTGTTTCTGCCAAGTGAGCCCGGAGTCATAGTCACAAACGTCCTCTTCTTCCTGAATAAAAGTGAGATTATGCTGCATACTTGTTCATATTTTAAGTAGTTCGCACAGACACACATTTTAAAAACAATAAAGTTCCTAATACCCACCTTCTCTGAACAGTTAGCTTGCTGCCTCATCTACCTCCTCCCTATCCTCTGTTGTCTGAATCCATGGACTAGCCTCCTCCCTCCTGCCATGCATGGTCTGATGTGCTGCCACTGCCCTCCATTTAGCATGATGTACCAGTCCACTCCTCTTGCCCTCCATTGCCCAATTCTATGCCCCATCATTGACCTCCTGCTTAGCCTTTGTGCTTAGCTTGCTGCCCCTATTCCCCTTCCCCCTGCCCTCCGATGTCGTTGTGCATGCCCCTGCTCCATCCTTTTTGCCCACCATGTTCCATGGACCTGCCACTCCTATCTACTCTGAGTGTTCTGTTGAGCTGCCACTCCCATCCCACCTGTCTAGCATTGTCAGATGACTTTAACCTCTCCCTGCCATCTCCACCCTGTCTGTCCACATGCCATGCCCCTATCCCCTTCCTCATGTCCTCCATGGTCCATTTTACTGCCACACCCTTGTGCCCTCCCTGGTCTGTTGTGCTGCAACTGCTCCTCCTGCCTGCCCCGCGCGGTCTGTTGTGAGGCGCCCCTTCCCTTGAACTCTCTTGTCTGTGCCCAGGTCCTGACCCTCCCTTCTATCCTCCACGGTCCTTTGTGCATGCCCCTGCACCCTCCTTCTTGCCCATCATAGCCATTGTGCTGCCACTAACCCTCCCGCTTGCCATGCTTGGTCTTCTGTGCTGCCACGGCCCCTCCCACCTTCCCTGTGTGGTCAGCTAGCTGCCCCTGACTCCCTCCCACCTTCCTTCCATGGTCTGTGTGTATTCCATCATAGTCTCACTGTTGCTCTCCATGGTGTGTCTTGTTTCTAGTGCCCATCCTGCCTGACCTCCATGGTCATCTTGCTGCTCCTGCCCTGCCCTCTTGCCCCCAGCCCTCTGTTTCCATGTGCAGACCCCTATTCCCTCCCTCCTGGCTTGTCTGTTCCATTGTAATGCCCCTGATCCGTCCCTCCTGCCCTTTATGGTCTGTTATGCTGCAGCTTTCTCTCCTGTCTGTCCATTATGGTCAGCTAGCTACCATTGCCTCTTTCCCCTCTGTTCTCTGTTGTCCATGTGCATGGTCATGTCCCCTACCTATTGCTTTCTATGGATTGTTGTGCTGCACTCCTGTCCCGCATGCCCTGTGGGGTGTATTGTGCTGCTGCAAACCCTGATGCCTGCCCTGTAGGGTCAGTTTGGTGCACCTCTCCATGTCCCTCCTGTCCTCTGTTATCCGAGTCCATGTCCCTACCCCAATTCCTCCTGCCTTCCATGATCCAATGTACCATACTTGCGAACATTTTGAACTTGGTAAGAGGGAGATTTTGAAAAAAAACTGGGGTATTGATCTTCCCCTTTGAGTTACATTGAAAAAGAGGAGATTGTAGACAGGAGACAGATCAAATAAAGCCCATTTGAGCTTAAAAACATTGGACGTTTCCTGGCTGAATCGGGTCTGTTGGCATGTATGGCTGTACTACCACTGCCTCTTCCTTTTGCCCACAATGGTCTATTATATTGCCACAGCCACTCTTGCCAGTCCTGTATTGTTGGTTTGTTGCCCCTGCCCCCCTTTCCACTGCCCTCCATAGTCTGTTGTGCTGCCACTGCCCTTCCTGCCTGCCCAGTGTGGTCAAATTTTGCCTCTGCACCCTCCTACCTGCCTTCAATTTTCAGAGTCCGTGCGCCTGGCCTCTGCCTCTCAACAGTATCCTAATGAACAACTAGATTGCTAACATTCTATATTTATTACAAAAGTGTGGAACGCCTGACGTCATCTTGATGTAATCAAAACTGTAATACCTAGAGCATTTCCTTTGGAAATTACATATATGAGAGGGTCTTATTTGCATCAAAATTATGGTTAGTGCTCTAAAAAACTAAAATGAGGACATATTTTCTGAGTTTTCACATAGCGACAAAGCACTTTTAAATTATTTGTTATCTTTATGTTTTTTTATCCAGTTGACCACTTGATTAAATGTTGCACTTAGGGGAGAGGATGTGGTGTTACTTCCAGAGCTGCAGACTTTGCAACTGGGGAACCAGGTTGGAGTTTCTGCTTCAGCTCAACATTCTGTGATTCTGGTCAAATCACTTAATCTCCCCATGTCTACAACCAAAATGAATTTGATTTTGTGTGATGTAACCAATGCTCATGTAAAGCACTCCAATACCTGACAAGTCTGCACTATATAAAACTGCAAAAACACATAAAATAAGTGTTTTGCACACTTCTGTCATTGGGCTACATGTGGGCTACATCTGGGTGATATTTGTGCTGCATTTGGGCTCTTTTGTCTCTGGTGGCCATCTTGGGAGATTTATTTGTTATGAAGTTTCCTAATTTCCTCATTTACTGCAGTCTCCTCAGTAGGAAATGCTTTCAGTTTTTTACTTTGATTCCATCAAGAAGGTATTCAGATATGTCACACATTTGCCATAAATTCTGAATGTTAGCACTCTAGTTGCTCATTAGATCACTGTAGTAAACTACTGCTCACCACGAAAGTCTGCTGCTGGTATTAAAAGTGCATGTTTCAGTCTGCATGTCAGAATTTTTTAATGAAATAGAAGAGGATTTGAGAAGTCTCTCAAAATGTGCCCTAATTTTTCTTTTTGCAGCACTAATCATAATTTCTATGGCAAAATGAACCCCATCATTTTGTTCCTTTGCAAATTGAATGTTTTAAGTGTTACCACTTTATTCCAATCAAGATGGCTTCAGGTGTGCCATACTTTTGTCATAAGTAAGACTGTTAGCGCTCTGTTGTTACTTAGAACACTCTGGGACATTCTGTCATTGGGCTATACTTGGGCTACATCTGGGTGATATTTGTGCTACATTTGGGCTCTTTTGTCTCTGGTGGCCATCTTGGGAGATTTATTTGTTATGAAGTTTCCTAATTTCCTCATTTACTGCAGTCTCCTCAGTAGGAAATGCTTTCAGTTTTTTACTTTGATTTCATCAATAAGGTATTCAGATATGTCACACATTTGCCATAAATTCTGAATGTTAGCACTCTAGTTGCTCATTAGATCACTGTAGTAAAGCTACTGCTCACCACGAAAGTCTGCTGCTGGTATTAAAAGTGCATGTTTCAGTCTGCATGTCAGAATTTTTTTATGAAATAGAAGAGGATTTGAGAAGTCACTCAAAATGTGCCCTAATTTTTCTTTCTTCAGCACTAATCATAATTTCTATGGTAAATTGAACCCCCTCATTGTGTTCCTTTTTAAATTAAATGTTTTAAGTATTACCAGTTTATTCCAATCAAGATGGCTTCAGGTGTGCCATACTTTTGTCATAAGTAAGACAGAAGCGCTCTAGTTGTTCTTAAGAACACTCTGGGACATTCTGTCATTGGGCTATACTTGGGCTACATCTGGGTGATATTTGGGCTACATTTGGGCTCTTTTGACTCTGGTGGCTATCTTCGGAGACAAATTTTTATGAAGTTTCCTAATTTCCTCATTTGCTGCAGTCTCCTCGGTAGGAAATACTTTGTTTTTTACTTTGGTTCCATGAAGAAGGCATTCAGATGTGTCACACATTTACCATAAATTCTGAATGTTAGCACTCTAGTTGCTCATTAGATCACTGTAGTAAAGCTACGGCTCACCAGGGAAGTCTGCTGCTGGTATTCAAAGTGCATATTTCAGTCTGCATGTCAGAATTTTGTTTATGAAATAGAAGAGGATTTGAGAAGTCAAAATGTGCCCTAATTTTTCTTTCTGCAGCACTAATCATGATTTCTATGGCAAAATGAACCCCATCATTTTGTTCCTTTGCAAATTAAATGTTTTAAGTGTTACCACTTTATTCCAATCAAGATGGCTTCAGGTGTGCCATACTTTTGTCATAAGTAAGACTGTTAGCGCTCTAGTTGTTACTTAGAACACTCTGGGACATTCTGTCATTGGGCTATACTTGGGCTACATCTGGGTGATATTTGTGCTACATTTGGGCTCTTCTGTCTCTAGTGGCCATCTTGGGAGACCTCTTTGTTTTGAAGTTTCCTAATTTCCTCATTTACTACAGTCTCCTCAGTAGGAAATATTTTCAGTTTTTTACTTTGACTCCATCAAGAAGGCATTCAGATGTGTCACACATTTGCCATAAATTCAGAATGTTAGCACTCTAGTTGCTCATTAGATCACTGTAGTAAAGCTACTGCTCACCAGGGAAGTCTGCTGCTGGTATTGAAAGTGCATGTTTTAGTCTGCATGTCAGAATTTTTTAATGAAATAGAATAGGATTTGAGAAGTCACTCAAAATGTGCCCTAATTTTTCTTTCTACAGCACTAATCATACTTTCTATGGCAAAATGAACCCCCTCATTTTGTTCCTTTTTAAATTAAATGTTTTAAGAGTTACCACTTTATTCCAATCAAGATGGCTTCAGGTGTGCAATATGTTTGTCATAAGTAGGACTGTTAGCACTCTAGTTGTTCTTTAGAACACTCTGGGAAGCTGCAGTAGAACACAAAGGAATCAACTGACAGTCTCTGCCCTTGTTGGATGTACATGTTTTACTGAGAATGTCAGACTTCATTCTCACATGACTGAGAAAGATAATGTGAATTTACAGAAAATATGCTCTCAGTTTAGCTTATAGATCACCTTCCAAACCTCTGTGGGAAAAGCATGAGAAAATAGTTTTCTCTCAAACATGATTCATGATATCACAGCAGAAGACTTTTTCACATGGTAAAATCACCTAACAGTAACTAAAGTCTTAAAACCTTCTATTAACTGCAACGCATTATAATGAGGTGCTATCATGTATGGCTGCCAACACTTCTTGGATGATGTACTGACAGCCAATCAGATCTCACGATGAGATGTGTGGTTAGGCTCCGCCCAGAAATATATGTGAATGTGATTTTGATTTTCTCAGGAACTAGTGAACGGATTTACACCATTTAAGCAAAAGGCATGACTCTGAACCAAGGTCTACCTTTCTGCCAAATTTGGTGTAATTCTGTTCAGCAGTTTGGGCTGTAGCTGCGGCTAAAGGTACTATGGAAAATTGCATGGGGAAAACACGTTTTGGGACCCCCCTTTTTTCTCAGCCCCCGCCACATGAATCATCCCAAGACTTTCAGGATAGGAGCGGAGCTGGCCAAATATTTTGAAAATTTCGCGAAGATTCGTCTACGGGCACCAGAGTTATTCCAAATAGAATGTTGCGGATTTCCTATGGAAAATAGGTCCTAACTATAACTACCTACTGGCGACCGCCAGTAGGAGATATATATATATATATTCACAGAAAAAACCATAGGTTTCAGGCACGTTATAGTTAGGAATTAGCATTTAAAAAACCTCAGAAATTCACTGAAAAAACCATAGGTTTCAGGGGTGTTATAGTTAGCTGGACTTTTCACTTGTACAAAACCATTGAAATTCCCCCGTTATAGTTAGTTCAGCTAACTATAACTTGCGCGCCCGCAATGCACTGCTGATGACGTCACATATTACATCACTCATGACATGGTCAGTGACATCACTCATGACATCACTGATGACATCTCAAATGACATCACTGATGACATCATCCAGTGAATGTCTGTTTTTCTGAAAATTAAATATGTTTTATATATGTATATCTCAAGGTCGATGGAAGAATAAATGGGTATATAAGTGTCTAAATGGATGATTTGTTTTTGAAAAATTGATTGTGTAACTGACTGATTAAGTGTATCATAGTGAATACATGGCTTAGTGAGTAATGTTTAAATATGTAAATATCTGTATCAGTCTCTCACTTTGTGTATAAGTGGCTGCATGGGTTGGTGAGTAGCTACATGGGTGTCTATATAGGTTATTAGTTGGTTTTTTGAGTATCAGTCTGAGTGTCTGCATGGTTCGGTGGGGGGTATTACGTAGTGCATAGGTGCATGAATGAGTGACTCACTGTTTGTATGTGTTGAAGACAGCATGTGTGCAGGACTGTATGGGTGGATGAGTGTGTGTATGGGTGTGTTAGTGAGTGAATGACTGTCTCAATAGTGTCTTTATGAGTAACTACATATGTTTTAAACTAGTATATGTGACTATTGGTGTATATAAGTGAGTATATGTGAGAGTGAGAGATTGAAAGAGTTCCTGTATGAATAAGTATGTGTTTCTATAAGTGATTGTTTAAAAGACTAAGTATGTGTAAGTTTCCGTAGAAGTAAGTGTGGTGGTGTGTGTATAACTGTATATGCAAGTAAATGTATGTTTGATTCTTTATTAGCATGAGTGACTATGTGTGTGAGTAACTCTATGGATGAGTGGCATTGTGTAACAGGAGGTATAGGTGTATGAGTACATATGATGAGTGAGTACATGTATGAGTGACTGTATAGGACTGTTGGTGAATGAGTGGATGTGTATGTGGATCTTAGAATTACTGAAGAGGTTGTTGTAACTGGTATTGGTATGTCCATTGTTTTGAAAATTTTAGTCTCTATTTTTGAATGTGTGTATCAAAGGTTATATTAGGGTGAGAGGAGGTCTGCCACTCTATCACAAGGATGATGTCATGAGTGATGTCATTTGAGATGTCATCAGTGATGTCATGAGTGATGTCACTGACCATGTCATGAGTGATGTAATATGTGACGTCATCAGCAGTGCATTGCGGGCGCGCGAGTTATAGTTAGCTGAACTAACTATAACGGGGGAATTTCAATGGTTTTGTACAAGTGAAAAGTCCAGCTAACTATAACACCCCTGAAACCTATGGTTTTTTCAGTGAATATATATATATATATATATATATATATATATATATATATATATATATATATATATATATATATATATATATATAGTGACCGCCACTGTCTCAGGGCAGTTGCAATATAAATTGGGGGGGGGGGGGATATCGCGGACCCCTGTGTCCAGGAGACGACCACCTTGCCGGGGCTATTTGATGTGTTATGGGGGCCTCACAGACCCCATGGGTCCCGGGAACAACCACTGGGCCAAATTCAGTTTTTTAAATGGGAAAGAGCAGTGCGCCTCCCCCTCCCTTTACCAGGCCATTCTCGTCCCGGGGACCGACACCTCCCTTCGGCAGGCCCTACAATAACAAAGGCACCCCCCTCCTGGAGTCAAAATGACCCTGGGGAGTACCATTCCCCAAGGTCCCGCACTTGCCATGTCCTGGGGTGCCCATCTCTGGAACATAGCTGTTTGCTGTGGCTTTCCACCAAGCCACGGCACACACTCTGCTTCCAGCAAGTGAGAGCAGTGAAAATGCTCTAGCTTGCAGGAAGCAGAGCATTTTTCTGTTTCCCTGCCCGCCTTTAAGTGAGTCTCCAGAAATGGACAGAAGCCTCAAGTGAAGCCCCACCTATAATGTATACTGCAGGGATTTCACTTCTTTGTAGGTCTCGCCTGTGCAACGCATGCGCGCTGCATAGGAGGAGACCTCTTGAAATCGATTCGGTTTTTCTGACAAAAACGTGCACGCATGGCATTGCTTTCAGTGGCAACACGTGCACGTTTGGTGATTCCCTTGCGGGAGCGAGCTTTGAAACCATCTGTTTGGTTTCCTATTTCAAAGGCCTCGTTGCTTTCACGTTGTGGCTGCGCGCATCCTCCCCTCCACAAGAGTGCGCGTCGCTTTCACTTTCACACGGCCGCACTTCCACCAGTCACTCCATCGAACCGTTTATCTGTTGCTCTGCTCCGTTTTCAGAAGCAGAGCCACGAACAGGGGACAAACTGCACAGTTCACCTGATAAAATACATTTTACTACGTCAAAACCGAAAGCCTGCCCTGTGTGCTTGAATGGGCGGATATATCCCCAACACATTCGCGCCCACCTCCGGCCAGACATGCTATGGCAATCACGAGTAGGTTACTGTGAACTTCCATGCGCCCTCTGCTTAAACCTCCGCCTCCTCTTCCACTGGGGTTGCAGCTAGGAGCATGCGGAGTCTGTGATATTAGCGTGTACCCCAGCAAACGCAGGTAAGTGCCGATGGGAACAGAAATTAGGATGTTGCGCATGCTCAGCAAAAGCCGGCAAACAGTAGCACTGCTTTGTGAGGCAGTAAAATCTGACTATCTCTGCTGCCTGAGATGGTGTCCATAGGGGCAAGTGTGCGCGGCACATCTTAAAAGTGTGTGCGGGGTCTCTACAGTCTTTGATTGCCTGTTGACAGAGCATAGGGACATCTTAAAAGAGCGTGTGGGGCCTCCTTTACAGTCTTTGATATACTCATATAGAATGCACACATTTTAAGCTGTCTCCCTCGTTTAGTCTCTCCCCCCACATTCCTGTTGCCTGACTGCTTGTCCCTATCCCTGCCCCTCGCTCGTGCTCCTCTCCATTGCTTCCACTAGCCTCCACCTTCTGTGCTGCTTTCCCCCATTTCTAGTGCTGCTTTCGCTCCTGCCACCCCCTGATGCTTTTTACGCCCCCATCCTTTCCCGTTGCTTCTGCATACCCACCTCCCCTGTGTTGCTTCAGCGTTCGTCCTCTCTCTCATGCCCCTATGTTGCTTCGCCGTTTGCCCACTAATGTCCTCCATGTTGGTCTGATGTTCCCACCACCTTCCGTGATGCTGCTTCCACTCCCTATGTCTTAAAAACATGCGTTTGCTCATTTTTATTTTCTTTTTAGTTACTAATTCAACTCGGATTAGAAGGGAAAAAGAAAAAAAAGCACCTGTAACCTATTCTAGATGTGCATGTGTGGTGTGGGCAGCTGCATCAAAGGCTTTTATTTGTTTTACTTTAGTCGCGTGGTAGATGCTGTACAACTTGCATAAAAACCATTGGCAAAGCCAACGGGTCACAAATGCGAGACCTATTGGCTTTGCCAATGCTTGTTTCAGGTTAGCCTTCTCCTTCACCACTCCGAACAACTGCTGGTTTATCGAACTTCCTTCTTGTTTTGGTTGGAAAGTGGGAGGTCCAAATACAGAGAGGATTGCTCAGTGAGCTGAAGTTCGCCACTGACAAAATGCTGAATGCTGGGGGCTTTGTGCAATTTAATGGCAGTAAGGGAGACTTAGCATAACATCCTTCCGAGGTGAGTAAATTGAGTTCTCTAAATTGGTTAATGTAAACATGTGCTATTTAAGGTGCTTAGATATAGTGTGGTTTTTGTAGTATATAAATTTAAAGAAATTATTACTCTATAGAATGACCACAAGATCGCTGATGTGCAATGTCTTCCATACATCTTGTAATTAAGAGGACATATGAGGCAATCATGCAAAAGTCCCAGGGGATCACTGACAGAATATTGGAACCAATAACATTGTGTTGAAATAACATCATGTCAAAAATATAAAAGACCAGAAAATCAAGAAGGTAAGTGCAAATAGGTTAGCAAACGTTTACTATTTTTGACTCCACATCTACGTACCTTGAAGATATATATATATTGTCACGGTCCATATATGTGGAGTTAAATATAGTAAAACTTTTCTTACCTATAGAAACTTACCTTTAAAATATTTTTGTCCTCAATATTCTTGATACAGTATTTTGTTTTACAATATTTTTGGTTCCGATGTTCTGTGTAAACACCGTCCCCGGGACCTCCCTATGTATGGCTGTGCCTTTATCTGCACTGCATCAAACTTATCACCTGAAAAGATTGTTAAAACTCTTGTGAACCCTTCCTACTGCCCACTTCGTTGCACATCTCCCTGCATTGATACTGAAAAACATTCAATGATTATCTTCTCATCGAGGCCTGTATGCACACCGGGAACCTAATCAGCTCAAAATAAAATCATCTGAATTAATGGAAGGGTCTGAAAGTGCTGTAATTCTTCTACCTCACAATTAAGTTACAAAAAGAAAAGCAAATCTCAGTGACTTAGATTTGCCAGGTAATACCTATCAAATTACACATTTCAAGTCTATTTCGGGTACTGCTCTTTCACAATTTCAAATACCCGAGTATTTCCAGGTTGTTCCAGTAGAAAAGTACAGTAGTAAAAATGATATGAGTGCTGAACCAACCACCTCAATAAGATATAAACCATAAAATGCTGGGGGCTCGAGACATGACATGAAAACCTGTTTGTTTCATCTCCACCACTTTCCGAGGGCCGGCTTTATTTAATTACCCCACTAAAATTTTACATTTTTAAAATAAGTATAGTAACCAGTGACAACTTAAACCTTAATAGTAACTTTTGGTAAATGGCTTTTGGGAGAACCGCAGTGAACAAAACCCCATGTGGGCTACATTTGTGAAACAAAAGAAGTAGCTGATTTCTGAACTGTACATAAGCCGGTTGCGGTATGTGAGAAAGTGCCATCTTTCTTGCATGGTATGCCCCCACTTTTTGCTGAATTGCTGACTGTACTTTGACTGAGTGTGCCCTGGGCTCCTGCCAATCAGGTGCCCAGGGCCTTTGTTCCTTCCCTAAAACCTAAAACCCAAATTGGCAAACCCTGGCCACATGTCAGCCCCTTGTAAATTGTACCCTAGGTACCCAGGGCCTTGTGACCAGGGAAGGCCTGTAAGGGCTGCAGCACTTATTGTGCCACCCTTAGAGGCCCTGTACCCTGACAAAAACACACTGCCCTTGCAGGCTGAGTGTCTGGGTACAAGATAAAACAAAGAGTCGACATGCACACATCCCTGTGTGCCATGCCCACAACCTACACTGCCCTGGCAAACATCAGCCACCCCTCTAGTTGGGTGCCCTATGCCAGTGGTGTGGGCACAGGAGCTTGAGCCCTGTGCCCCTACAGTACCCGGGTCAATTCCTGGGCACTGTAAGTGCAGTGCTGCCATTTTAGAGTATATGGTGCTGGGAGCTCGTCAAACACGAACTCCAAAGCACCTTAATGGCAACACTGAAGACTGAGAAGTATGGTATCAAACTTCTCAGCACATTAAACCCGCACTGATGCCAGTATGGGATTTCATGTACAAAGCACTACAGAGGGCATCTTAGAGATGCCCCCTGAAACCGAACCTACAATCCACGTCTGGTCTGAGAGGCTGCCTAGGCTGCCACACAGCAGACATGTTGCTGGACCCCTGGGTGGAGAGCCCCCGCACTCCTGGGGCTGCAACAATGCACATCCTGGGTGAGGTGCTAGGTCTCCTCCCGCAGGATGGGCAGGGGGAAGCTTCAAAAGCATGCCGCCTTTGTGAGCTTCTCCAGGCCATTTGCTGTACCCAGCAACTGGCTCCCACCGAGTCTGACCCCCACTCTGGCGGGAAGACTGGCCGGAAACCCCAAGTAAGGACAGGGGATGTGCCAGCCTCTGCCAACCCCACCCCTCGGGTGGGGGAGGCGAGGTGAAGCACATCTCCGGGCTCTCGCCATCTTGAAGATGGGAAGCCCTGCCCAATCAGGACTAGGCTACTGCCCCCCTCCCACAGGAGAGAGGCAGGATAGTGGGTTTACCCACCCCAGGGCCCATTGGTCCCTGCCCATTACCTACCTGTATAGCCCCTAAATCTAGTATTTAGGGGCACCCTGAACCTTCCCTCCTCAGATTCCAGATTCCGAAAAAGCAAAGAAGAACAAGAAGAAAGAAGACCTGCCGTGCAGCTGCTAAGAAGAGGAAGACACCAACTGCTTGGGCCCCAGCCCTACCGGCCTGTCGACTCTCGAAACTGCTCCTGCTAAATCCCGGCACCTCCTGTGGCCAGCAACCTCACAAACCCCGGAGGACCTGGCTACCTTGTGACTCTGAGCATCTGGACTCCCATGAGCAGTGTCTCTGCTCGAAGCAAGTTTCTTACCTCTAGCATCAGCCCGGAACCGCGAACCCCGCACACTTTGCACCCGTCAAGCCTGGCCTGTGCCGGAGTGGACAAAGACCCCGAGGACGTCCCCCTGGCGACTGTGACCCCGAATCCGGCACCCAAGGACCCACCTCGACGCTCCGGACGACGCCTGCAGCCTCAGAACCAGGGACCCCCCCAACCGTGATCAACAGAGGGTAAGATTTCCCGACATCAAAAGGCACCCCTGCACCCGGCGCCCAGCGGCCCGCTGTGCCCGACTCCTGGGTACCTACCTATCCTCCAACTACCCAACTTACCTCTCAAAGTGGTGGTGGCACCTGAAGAATCTTCGTCCCCGAGCTTGCAGCCTTTGTTCGTCCTTGAGTTTCCCATTGAAATCCATTGAGCGCCCGAAGGCTCAAAAGCACCCTGCACCCAGCCGCCCGAGTGGCCCTGGCAGTGCAACTTCTACTCCTACATACTTCCCCATTTGCCCTGAGCAAGTGACCAGGAGCTCAGCTCCCACAGCCGCGTGGCCTGCTAGTCAGCAGCCACCAACCAAGGCCCCCCCTGCCTCCCGTAGGATAACATTGGGTCTAACTCACTCTGCACTCTGCACCCGGCTACCCCTGTGCCGCTGAGGGTGTACCAACTGTACTTACCTGATCCTGGGAGACCCCTGAGTCTCTGCCCAGAACATTAACTCTGACAGTTGAGTACTTACGCAAAAGCCGATAACTCACTTTTCTTCCATAGGGTAACATTGGGTAACATTGACTGGCTTCTTCCGAAATTACTTCCAAGTGTAGAGTTTCTAAACTTTTAAATATTCACCTAAAATCAACTGAGTAACGAAAACAGAAATACTCGCCTGCTATTAGGAGAGATCCCAGTGCTGGATCTTGGTGCCCAGCACTGACCCTGAAAAGTACTTACAACCATACTTACCACTAACTCAATTTTCTCCCATAGGAAACCATTGACTGTTTTGCTGTGAAATTTCTTCTGTGTTGATTTTTGCAAACTACAAATATTCTTTAAAAGTCGTACCAACTATGAAAACGTAATTACTTACCTGTTTTAGATAGATGCCCCAGTGCTGAGCCTAGGAGCCCAGCACTGGATTACAAAAGTAAAGAGAACATACTTTACCCGTAACTTGAATTTTCTCCCATAGGAAACCATTGACTGTTTTTCTATGAAAGTGTCGATTTTGCAAACTTATAAATCTTCCTTAAAAATCGCCTGTATAACTTAAATGCAGTTTTTCAACTGCTTACAGGTGGTACACTAGTGCTGGATCCAGGATCCAACACTGACCTAGAAAAAGTACCCATAACCCCACTTACCTGCTAAGGGAATTTCCTTCCATAGGATAACATTGGCAATTTGATCAGAAAAGGTTTCTGTCAACTTTCAAAATAGCAAAATATTGTTTAAAAATCACAACAGTAACTTAACCGAATTTACTCACTTGTTTCCAAGAACTGTCCCAGGACTGAATCTAGGATCCAGTCCTGGAGTTAAAAACGTAATCCTGAAAGTAATCAAGTGCTCATAACTTAAAATTCCCATTGAGCTCAATGTATTATTGTGTTTGAAATTGTGTTGCCTATTGCAACAACCTGTAACTATTACCTACAAAAGTCAATTGCATATTGCAAAAGTATTAAACTAAAGCATCTCATTCTGAGAAAGTATATTTTGATACCTATTGTTGGTTCTAAAATAAAACAACCATATATTTTTTCTATAAACCATTGGCTTAGAGTTCAGTTCTTGTGTGTGTGAGACCATTTGCTGACTGAGTGTGTACAACAAATGCTTTACACTGTCCTCTGATACTGCCTTACTGCTCGACCAAGCTACCACTTTAGAGAGTAAGGTTATATCTAACTTTAACCTCTGCCAAACCTCTGGGGACTGTGGACTCTGTACACATTGTACCTACTTGGGAACAGTATATACAGAGCCACTTTTTCACATGCGGTATACATACAAAGCCGCCATCTTTCTGCTATGAAGAAATACATGTTCATGCTTGAAGTTTTTCTAGATCAAATGTAGGTAGGGCTATTTTTGGCCAGCCACTATTCCGGAGTGGGAACTTGAAGATTGTAAATGATACCCAGAAAAAACGTGTATTAATATACAGGCAAAATCATATACGATTTGTGTATTTCATGTTCATGTTAAGCTAAGTTTGCAATTTTTTCCCCCATTCTGAGTTCTGCAAATTTGGTGAACGTTTTACTCACAAGGCTGGTTTGAGTAGAAAATATCTTGTAGGAAATAAAAGTCCCGCCAAGAGACATTTTGTGGGCTAACCCGTCTCATGCTTGCATCCCACATAATATTTAACTCAAGGTTTACAGACAATGCGTTTTCACATACTGGCTGTGTTCATTTGGCATAATATGCATGTAGTAGTCAGGAAAATGAAGCAGATATTGCACAAACCTTGGCACACCACTGCATAAATGCAGGAGCTGGGAGTTAAATAAGCTATATGTGCTGGCACTAGACTGTAAAGACACCTTTAAATTATTTCTGCAATAGGTTTTTATTCTTTACACGTGGCTCTGAAGCACAGCTTCAACAAGATATGCAGTGGGATTTCAAACATCAATCAATCAGGATTTATAAAGCACGGCGAATCACCTGATAGGGTATCCTGGCACTTATAATAGGAAATGAATCACTTTTTCTGTAAGGCACATACTCAGTGCATTCTCCAAGACAATGCACATTACTACTGAGCAATGCATAATCTTTTTCTTATGCCCAGGGAGTAGCAAAATACCCGACCTCAGGTTTATCCATCAAAAACTTCTAGTGTTTGTACCTTAAAGGGGTCTCTACAAGTCAGGCCTGCACGGGATCGGAGGCCATTCATTGCATTTTTTTCACCCTGGGAGCTCGTCTTCTGTTGTATCTCAGCATCCCTACTCAGTTCATGACTGCAGTACAGTCTCATCTCTAAGGCATTGTTACACTCTAAATAGTCATGTTATTGTGCCTCGTGCATTTTCAGAAAAGAGAGGTGATCCCAACAAGCATGTTCCAGGTTGGGAAGCACTAAGAGGGTCAGGTGTAGTCATCTGGGAAAAAGATATGTTGAGCATTTCGCATGCCTCTGCGGTACTCCCCTTCTGCCAAACCATCTCGGAAAAAACAGGAGACCTCTGCAAGAATATTCCAGATGCAGAAGCCATAAGGTTAGACGCCGACATTTTGAAACAAGGTGACTAGTGGAAAGTTTTAAAAAAAGTGAGAAATCTGCAGCCTTCTGTGGCCCCATCCACCCGACCTGCTATCGCAACAGGCCAACTGAACACCTGTAAGGGAAGAGATGAGAGGAAACTCCTTCCAGCATGTTCCAGTAAGAGAATCAGTAAAAGGATTAGGCCGCGCCATTTTGGAATCATTTTAAGGAAAATGAGAGGGACCCCTTGGACTAGGATTCAAGAGAAGAGCACAAAAAGTGCCATTTGGCAAGACTTAATAAAAGACCTACTCATCAGCACGTCATCATTCACTCAATTAAATCTCATACATCAGACATCCAACTACAATAACACTGTTCAGTCTAACTATTCCAATGTATTAGCACAGAAACCTATAAGGCTGAACTTATGGCAACACAATTTATTAAAACCTTTTTTTCTTTTAAAGTTCAAACATTTATTTTCTCACAATAGTAGCATAAAGTTGTCATATGGTTTACAAGAAATTCATACAATAAAAAAATAGAATAGTATTGAAAACACAGGACGAGAGTAAAATATAGACATTGATCTTTGTCATAGCAGACCATATCCGTCTGTGCAAATAATTAAGATGATACCGGATACTTCACAGACAGTCAACATCCATAGAAGCATCAATTTGACGGATTAATGGAAAACAAGCGTTTCGATGGTTATGCTGATTAGACCTTCTTCGTCAAGACTGTAATCGATAGGCTCTCGTTGAATAAAACACATTAAAAAAGCCGCTATTAGCGGTAGACAGTCTACTTGGGAAACTGCCGCAATGATCCAATTCCCAATCAATGAGTAAAAAACCTGTTTGACCCCTTTAATCAACACGTGTTGTAATTTATGGCGGGATTTTCCTTATCCATAGTGGCTTTTACGTAAGTATATAAAAAATCACTTGGACTTGCATTTAATATTACTACGGCCACCTTAATTAACTCCACCTTTGTGAACTTGTTAAGAAATGAAGGCCCCCTCGTCTGTAAAACACGATATGTTTCGGGTCCTCTGAGTACCAGGAATGTATGCCTCGCAATGACAATACACGAGAAAACCGGCGGCGCACCTTCACGTCCGTCCTTTTCTTTTACCTGATCGGTTTTGGAATCAGGCGTAGGCCTCTAGTTCAGGCCTCACCGTAAAGAGTCCCATGCAGCCAACCAGATGGGCTCCAATTGGACTTGCCCACAGGAGTAGTCTTCTATTATCTAGTGCAATTATAAAGCAGTTGGTGTGATAACAGTGGGCGATGATTCTTTCAGAGGCAGACTACTCTTTGGACTGTCAGGCTAAGGACCATACCGCCCATATAACAGCGATGTCGGGCTAATCCTCTGCACAAAATATGAACTTGCTTTCCCATCTTTAAGACTGCTTTGCTGCTTTCTTTCCCATTTTTGTGCATGCACATTAGTGCAGTTGGGTGCAAATCTTGCTTTTGCTCCAAGGAGCTCTTTCGTATGTCTATAACTTTGCTTTACGAGGAAGAGGACATGAGAATATGGTTAGGGCAGGAGGGGGAAATTAATTTTGCCAAAGGCGTGGTTATACTGCCAGATTTCCAGTAGGCAAAATACCGTACATACAAATGTCTGAATTACACAGTATATTTGCATGACCTTTTTAGACAGAGTATTTTCTGTGGCAAGGAAAAAACGATGGCTTATGACCCCAATAACTCTTCCTTTGTCCCAAAGACAAATGCAATTTACTGATTGGTGGAAAGGCCACTTGCTTGTTTCTAAGGCTGCTTTCACAGTGAGCTATAATGTAAGGGCACTGCACGTTTGTGTGACGGAAGCCACTGACAATGGCCCGCCTTGTCCACTGAGGCGACAGTGGGTCTATCTGCAGCTTTTTGACATTTCTCTTCCATTTCTTCTGACAGTTCATTACTTCTGGTTGCATCTGGACGAACTCCCTATTCAGACGCCTTGGACCTCGAAGGGCTTGCCCGTTGGCAGGCCAAAGCGTGATTCTTAATGCCAGGACTTTTTTGCTTTGCATATTACATCAGCATCTTCTCTATGCCAGAAACGAACATTTATGAACTTTCCTCAGTTATTACGTAGCCTGGGTCATTGCCAGGGCCTTACCAATTGTCCACTTGCCTTTTCTATTGTTACAAATAATCAATAATCAAGGCATTATGTAATCACTTAATTACATGTGTGTCTTTTTTTCAAATGTTGTTTGTAATTTCTTTTGCATCATTACATTTTGACCCCCAGAAACAGAGTGGGGGAAACTCAGGAAAGGGAGCAATGAGGAGTAAGTGAATGAAAGGATAGACAAAAAAAGGGAAAGGCAGTAATGAACAAGCATCAGCAGAGCCAATAGGTTACGGTGAAATGTGCAAACTCTAACATACAGGTTTAGCACATTAGAGTGACAGCCAGCAAGGGGAGACAACGATGTCTATAGTTCTAAAGTAGTTCCTCATAAAGTTTGATGCAATCATTTGAGTGTCAGTGGAATGATACACTGAAACTGTTATTGCATTTGGTGGGATGTTAATACTCCGCTGGAGTGAGCCAAGATGTGATTGACAAATTCTCCAGCCAATGCGTGGAAAAGGTTGGTCGAAAAAAATGAATGGTTGAAAGGGCTGTATCTAAAGCCCACTGTATTCATGAAAGCTGCCCTAACAAAACATTATTTACACTTAAATCCAATGTCCCGTGGACTCAGTGATTACTGCTCACTTCACGTACCCTTCAACCACACCCTGCAGCGATTATTCGGCCTCCAGTAGTGAATATTCATAGCACTCAGGGAATAGTATTTTTAGGTCTAATTTATTCATAATTCCACGAGAAAATAAGGCACGCCATATAATTTCCTCACCCTTAATCAACCTGTATTAAACTTTTGTAGAAGAAACTCAAGTGGGCCTATTACGTTTCTGAATGTTTCTTGCAGAATCGTAATGCAAAACCAAAGAAAGTTATAAGCAATACATAAACGCATATTCTACAGCTACACATAAACCAATATCTACCATTAGCAACTGGTACTAGGGAAGGGCTGACTCTGTGCCCACACTGCGCACAGACACATGCTTTGTCCCGAAGATCAAGGATAGAGTTAGGGTTCTGGCTAAAAAGCTACACTCAGACCTCTCTTACTTTAGCATTTTTTATATTGTTTGTAGGCTGGTTCCAAAGTCAACTAAAAATGTACATTTATTGAAGTGATTAGCAATTTCCACCACTACCACTGAGGGGCTCACCGAAGCTCGTCTTCAAGGTGTAGAGTACCACCGTGCCCTCCATGTCCACCGATCTTTTTAAAGGTCAGTCCGTGACAGCACAAAATGGCAGATGGAGCATAATGTTCATCTCCATATGGAGGAGACACATCGATGGCCTTCAGCACAACACAGCCGCCCTCCAAAAAACCCCCAACAACCCCGCTGACAGTCTGAGACTAGCATTAGTTGTCTGGTTGGAGATATAACATCTCCTATGTATTAAATCACAACACTTCAAAACTTGAATCACTGCACAGCACTCCAGTTTCCAGGTTGTGATGTAGTTTTTCCAGCAAAACATAGATGCAAGACATAGATCACCCACAACCCGTTACCTTCCCGTGCATCAAATCATTCCGTGAATTCATAGTTCGGCCTTTAAACCGGTCCTCCTGCGCACCTCTGATATCCCTGAGGTCCTCTGAGGATTCTCCTCAGAGCAACAACCGGACCTTCGCTCTTAAGGGAATCCCTGCTATCTAAACTCGTGCAGGAGGCCCACTCACCCCAGAGCACCCCCTACAGATACCGGAGAGCTAGTCTGGGCTACCGGGCCATTCCTTGGTCCTCTGACGAAGACTGCATCCCCCAACAACCCCGAAATGGCCAGTTTTCCAAATCGCCTACTGCGCATGTGTGCAAGGTTGGTAAAGGATCGTGCTAGCGACTGACCCAATCCCAGCCAAAAAGTAGAAACTTTACATATTACTGCTGGCACCACCTTTGAGGTCTGGGAGACACTGTGTTCCCTGTGCCTAACTTCATGTGAGATGCCAAGGTGGCCTGAAGTGTCCCCACCAACCATAAACTCACCCTACCACAAAGAAACAAAAGGAATAACATAATAAACATAATACAAGTTAACATAGAATTCACTTGCAACGAATTGAGGCTTTAAAATAGCTGCCCTCATTACATATAGCCGAAAACAAGGTATAGAGCAATGTGACCAAATTACGCTAAATAGAACCAAACTGCTAGCTACAGGGATGAGTGGGAAACAGCTCACCCGCTCTACAGCAGCTGACCAACGCTGCAGGTCTCGCGGTGACTGGCGGAAACCGTCCAATTGGCAAGGCAGTGCAGGAACATAGACACCGTGCCAACCTCGCTGGAACATTTTAACCCTGGTCAACCTCAAGACAATGGTTTTCCTAACCGTGCTCGACATTATATGCATCCAGGAGACATGGTGTGAGAAAGAGACATCAATAGATGCATACTGCATGTTTTACACCCCGCAACGAGATCTCACACAAAGGGCCCCACAAAGGGGGGCCTCTCAATCTTTCTCTCGACCCTTTGGGAATTTAAAGCCAGGGAGTATTCCACCTGCCATAAAAAAGTGCAATGTGTGCAAATTCAAAACCGGCGATATCAGTACACAATTTGTAACTTATTCCTAATAAATGTCTATATACATCCAGCAGCAGCAGAGAAACAGCTGTGCTTGAAGAAGTTGGAACAAGCGATAATGGACATTAAACTCAATCACAAGAATGCCCACTTTAACTTAAATTTGTTACATAATCCCTATTGAAGCATCTCAGAAAATACGGCGAACAATCTTTGGCTAATTCCCTCTCAGGACACTCGGCCGCACAGGGCCGACTCTTTGGGGCACACCTTGCGAGCAGCTCTAGAGGCCCTGTCGCTGCGTGCATTGAATTGAATGAAAACACCTTCTCTCTTCACCTTCAAGTCGCCAAGTCAGTAATCATTCCCTATGGTGAAAAAATCTCCACTTCCATCTCCCCGACCTTCAAAGGGGAACTCACCATCTCCATCTACAGAACTGGAACCATTCTCATACAGGCCACTGACCCGTACCTCACCACTTTTGACCGCCACTTCCCCACACTTCTTTCCTCGTTAACTCAACTGAGCCGTCAAACCATATCTCTCCAACCCACCATCACCCTTACTAATAACGTGGAACTGATCCCATCTCCCTGCCCTGAAGAACCTCTCTCCAATTCATGGACATCCACCATCACTCACTATAATCACACTACCCCTATCATTACTCTCCGGCGCCAAACACCCACAACTATTACATCTACTGAGCACACTAGGAACAACAAACTCACAATTAACAAACACCACAAAACCGATCTAGATCTTGACATCTCGGACTCTAACCTCTTCCCTCCTGTAACCGAAATCCCCACAGGCACTCTCCGCTCGACTCGTGATAATCTGAACCCTCCCTCACAAACTACCTCTTCCTCCAACACAGACCCTTTTCCCCCGACCCTTACGTCCCCCATGTCCAACGTCATCTCCAATCCAGTGGTCTCTCTCCCCCCTACTACCACTGCACACTCCCCCGCCGATGTCCCACTTCCACAGACACAACCGGTCTCCACCGATTACCTCACTGACGACCCCCGCGACATCCCCATGGCCAACGTCGTCACCATTCCTTTAAACTCGTTCCCCCCTATTATCACTACACGCTCCCCCTCCGCCGTCGCACACCCACATACACAACCTGCCTCCACCGCTAACCTCATAGAAATTCCCCGGAAATCTGACTTCTTACCTAGAATTTCTCTCCCTCCTCACTTGGACAGTAGACCCTCTACTCCTCCTTTGAACCCCTTGAATGGGAGCATTACTAATCCGGCTCCCCGCGTCCAACCTCTCCCCTCTCCTAACCCCACTGACACTGTCCAATCCCTGACCCCTGTTCACTCTCCCTCCAAAGACCCAAGTCATTCTCGGCCCCTGCCTAAAACCTTAAACTTTTTCAGCTCAATAGCACAGCAACTGAACATAATGGAGCTGAAAATCAACTCCCTTGCTGCTGATTTCCTATACTTACAACAAGATCTTCTCAACAGGACCAAGCCACCGCGCTCCCTCTCCCCGGGTAGATTTCCTCCCACCCCACTCAATACCGCTCCCTTGGCCCCTCAGTGCACCCCTCGTCCCTCCAGTCCATCAGCGAGTCAGGCACTTTGACCCAACCGGGATCGCCAACCCTTTTCGATACCGAAACCTGATGAGATCAACGACTCTTACCTCACTTTGAGCCAGAAGTCAGCCCCTTTCCCCATCCCTGTTATTATCGGCACTAACAAAATCCCCAAAAATGTCCACTCGCCTAGACCTCCTGCTCAATACTCCTCTATCCACTTCACCCCCCCATCATCGAGGCTCCCCGTCCTCTCTCTTGCATGGTCCTCAACTGCAGATTAGCAGTACAACACGCCACAGACATTGCTGAAGCTCTACTTGCTGAAGAAATTGACATCGCTTTCCTCACTGAATCCTGGCTCAATGTCCACACCACACCCATTCTTGACATTCTCACCCCTCCAGGGTACACCATCATCAGACAAGACAGACCGATCAAAACGGGGGGGGGGACTAGCCATCATCTACAAGGCAGGAATTCAGATTACCAAACTTAAACCTGCAGAATACCTATCGTTTGAATACCTGGGTGTTGAACTCAGTGCCAAGGGCACCTCACCCATCAAATTCCACACCATCTACCATCCTCCTGGAGAGCGTACCCTTTTCCCAGAAGAACTAACAGACCTAATATCACGGTTCTCCATGACAGACACTAAAGACGTGTTCCTGGGTGACCTCAATATTCACTGGAAAGACCCAGAAGACTCCACTGCCCAGAACCTATCCAACCTACTTGAAATATATAACCTCAAACAACTCTGCAATAAACCAACTCACATCAAAGGTGCAACACTGGATGCGATCATTACCAACAATGATCTGGTCTCGCTGACAGCGATTTCTCCCATTGACTGGTCCGACCACCACCTCATTCAGTTCAAGATTGATGCACTTGTCTTCCACCAATCTATTCGTGATGACAAACCTAAACACTGGACCAGAAATATCAAAGCAATCCCTTTATCTGAACTCGAATCCAAGATTCATGCCCATCTTCAACTCCAACCCTCATCATCGACGGCCGATGACCTCACTACACACTTTAACTCAAAAATGACAGAGGTTCTAGACCAAGTAGCTCCTCTCAAACTCAAGCAATTGAGGCAAACCAAATCTAAACCCTAGTTTAACGTGGTTCTGAATGAGGAAAGGCGTCAACTCAGACAAACGGAAAGGTCTTGGAGACTAAACCCCTCGACCTTACACCTAGCGCAACTTAGATCTGCTCGGCAAGCATACAAAAAACAAATTTTCAGTGAAAAGGCGTCTTTCTTCCGCAGCCAACTAGATCTGGCAAAAAACAGACCGAGAGAACTCTTCAACATTGTCAAAGCCAAACTAACTATACTCCCTCTCAAGAAATCAAAGCCACCAATGAACGTTGTGAAGAAATTGCCACCTTCTTCACTAATAAAGTCTCGAAAATTGATCAATCCTTCATCCGAACCTCTAACCCTCCTTCCCTCTTAACCTGCCCCACTCTAACCACCCCTGATCATTCAGAAAGAGTCCTTACCAAGGACAATCAGGTCTGCCTCCAGCTAAAAAACAATGCACATTGGTCCGACTTTGAGCTAATGTCGGATAATGAGATTTTCAGTATAATTTCTAACCTAAAACCTTCCTCCCACACTATGGACCCCATCCCATCCACAATCATAAAAGAACTTAACCACACCATTTCCCCTTTCTGGACTAAAATCATCAACGCCTCTCTCACCTCAGGCTGTGTCCCAGACTTCCTTCAACTTGGACAAATCACACCCATTCTCAAAAAACCAGGGGCCGACCCTAATGATCTCAACAACCTCAGACCTATCTCCAACCTCCCATTCCTTGCAAAAACATTGGAGAAATGCGTTCTCCACCAACTCAACAAACACATTGATGAGTTGAACCTCCTCGACACCTTTCAATCAGGATTCAGGAAAGGCTGTAGCACGGAAACAGCTATGCTCAACATCTCGGACGATATTCTCAAGGCTTTAGATGAAGGTGATGCCTGCCTACTCATCCTTATTGACCTATCTGCAGCATTCGACACAGTAAATCATCCAGCGCTTCTGGAGACCATGTCGAAGCGCTCCGGCATCAATGGCACAGTACTAAAATGGTTCACCTCCTTCCGCAACACCCCTCGCAACAAATTAAAATCAACTCCTGTCTCTCGAAGCCAACAAAAGTCACACTTGGGGTCCCGCAATGCTCGATCCTCTCCCCGGCCCTCTTCAATCTTTTCATGGAGCCCCTCACAATCATCTTGAAAAAAGCTGGAGTGAATTACCACATTTACGCTGATGACACCCAAATCTATTTCAAAATCAAGTCTCCCAGCGACATCCAACACCTCAATGCCAACGGAGCTCCAAACTTGGTTCAACGCTAACCACTTAAAACTCAATCCAGATAAAACAGAACTAATCCTATTCTCTCCAAAAAGCAACCATCGTCCAATCCAAGAGTGGCTCAAGAATCTGGTCACCCTCAACTGCCCCATCGTCCTATCCGACTCAGTTAAGTCTCTAGGCATCACCCTTGACAAGAACTTATCTTTGGAGGCCCACATCAAAAACTCTGCAAAAAGTGCTCTTTTCTCTCTAAAACACCTCAAGAAATTGAAACATTTTCTTCCCCATGATGACCTCAAGACAATAGTTCAATCCCTAGTTCTCTCAAAAATCGACTACGGGAACGCCATCCTAACAGGGACTCCAAAAGCTCACCTAGCCCCTCTAAAGGCAGTGTTGAACGTGGCCGCTCGACTCATATCTGGAGTAAAAAGATTTGATCACATCACTCCAGCTCTCAACTCCCTCAACTGGCTTCCCATGGAAGGGAGGTGTATTTTCAAACTGGCCTGCATCACACACAAAACCCTTCACTCTCTGGCCCCTAACTACCTGAACAACAAACTGGTAAGAGCAGGTCAATCCAGATCGCTGAGAAGCTCCAACTCACTCCTTCATATTCATCCGAAACTGAAAAAGAAAACCACACATTACCGATCGTTCTCTGGCAACGCTCCCAGGATGTGGAATGCTCTCCCTATAGTCCTCAGATGCAACCCCTCCTTCTCCTGTTTCAAAAGGGACCTGAAAATCCATCTCCTTAACAAATACTTTCCTGACCAACGTCAACTAACCTAGACTTTAATATCCGAGTTTACTCCTCTCTCTTGACATTCAAGGATAGTTGGCTACCGGACTGTGTTAACCACCTTATCGTCCATGCTGTCTTTTTTTATCCCTGGTTTTGCTTCCTTACTGCCTACTATGTAATGCAATTTCCGTCTGTTTTCTTTACAGTATGTGTGTAAAGCGCTCTGATACCTACGGATCAAGCTAGCACTATATAAAACTTTTAAATAAATAAATAATGGATGCTTTTTTGAAGATCAACCCACCCGCCCCACTCATTACTGCCAGAAAAGGTCAGCAGTGTTAGATTACACCTGTAGTTCAGCCTCCATTTTCAGCACCATTCAAAGCTACTCCATCCAGCTGCGCTGCGAAAGTGACCACATGCCACAAGTCTGGTCATTAAGAGCCTCAATTAACTGAACTTCAACACAACTTTAACAGCGATAGGTTCAAAAGAACCTCAAACAACTGGAGAGGGAAGAAATAGACCATGGAAGCCGCAACAAAGTATGACGATTGGAAAACACTACTTTGTGATCATGGGAGGCCCTTAATCAATACCATCAGTGATTGGGAAATGTTAGCAAAAAAGCTAGTCACCGTTTTGGCAAGTAGCAAACGAGGCACAGCTCACACAAATCTCTCGAATACTAAACCATGGTACACAAAAGATCTGAGGATGCTCAAAAGAACACTGAACAAAAAGATACGATTGATCAAAACACAATCAAATCACACCTTACACATCAAGGTCAAATTTATGCACAATCAGTACAAAAAACAATTTTGGCAAGTCTATCGAGAACATGAGGTATCGCTCCAGACCGAATTATTCATGGCATGTGCAAATGCAAGACTTTTCTCGTTAATCATAAATAGGCTGAACTGCAGCTCAACTTTAACTATGTCAAATGGCAATAACGTCACAGCAGAAAACTGGAAAAAGCATGTCACCACATTATATAAAGCCACATCTACAACACTCAATCAACTCTCTGCCTCTAATAAACAAAACTTTGTACATCATACCCCAAGGATGGGCAAACATCATCAATATGCAACAACTTTGGATGCGGTTAGGATAGCAACAATAATTTGAAAAAGCAAAGCTGACAGTGCGCCAGGTCCCAACGGCAATCCAGCCTCAGTTTACAAACATGATATCAACTACTGGTCGAGTGCCTTGGAAAATCTATTTAAGAGATGTATATCAGTAACACCGCTCCATCGTCCTGGCAAGGGTCAATTCTTCATCCTAATATAAAAAAGGCCCCTTCTCTTTCCCAGATAGTTATCGACTTATCGCACTGCTGGATATCGAAGGAAAATACTTTGGCTCGCTACTACTGGAGGATTTACAAGATTGAGCAACAACTAACAACCTGCTTCAATTTAACCAAACCGGCTTCAGAACATGGTCTGGCACCATAGACAATCTGGTGGCCATAAGGATGCTCGCAGCAAAATAAATACAGAAGAAGGAACAGCTGTATGGCAGTTTCATAGATTATAGGAACACTATTGATCAGGTTAATCGTCACCTTCTGTGGGATAAACTCACAGCCTGGAAAATCCTGGCACCATTACTGTGGGGCATTCTGCTGCTATACTCTAATACCTGGGCTACAGTGGTCTCAGAAAAAATACACATCGAACAAGGCGTCAAACAGGGGGGTGTATTAACACAGACCATTTTTAATTTGTACACGAGCAAACTGGTTCCGGCATTAAATCAAGAAACAAGCCATGCCCCAAAACTAGCAAACCAACATATCACTTCTGTTTTATACGCGGACGATGTAGTCTTGTTAAGCCAAATGTCGATAGGACTACAAAGATTGCTTGATGCCCTAGACAATCATTGCCGGGCACACAAGATTAAAATTAACCACGATAAAACCAACATCGTTACTTTTGGACGGAAGAAGAAAAAACAACACTGTTCGCATCTTAACAATCACCGCCTGACCATCGTAAACAAATATAAATATTTGGGATGCTAGCTAGACCACAAGGGAGGTCACTTACTACACTTAAACACATTAAAACCAAAATTAGCCTCTTTACAATGCGCATTTCGAACAATTGACAAGAGCACTAAAAAATGTCCTTTGAATCGCTGCTAAAAATAGTCTCAGCTAAACTAATTCCAACATAGTCATATGGGTCCGAGGCCTTCCCAGGGAAACTGGGGGCCTTTTGGAACAACTCCCAGAGTGTAGTTTTCAGGGCCGTATTTAAATTACTGTGTAACCCCTCCCCAGCTCAGATCAGAATGGAATTCGCATTAAGAGACCAACTGTTCACACAGAAGGCTTGTATAATTAAAAAAAAAAACCTGTACTCCACAAGAATAGCTGAGCAAGGATCACTGAAACGCTTATCTGGATGGAAGTATTGTGCTCCAAAAACACAAGGCATTCAAACGCCTGGTCCCTGAAGCACTGGAGCAAACGGGCTAGGAGGAGCTGTGGAACTCAAAACTACAGTATCCACAGTTAAAAACAGTCTTGAACACAAAAGCAAATATCAAATCCCATGAATCTGATCACAAAGCATGCGCCAAAAGAGAGCATGCCCCCCTTGTCCTCATTAGCTACGATGGAAAAGGTCCAAAAAATATACTATGGAATCGTTCTCGCCCTACTATAAAACGAAATACATGGAGCTCCGGGTGGGTACCTTCTCGTCACTAGACCTATTACCACCATGGACAGCGAAAACCCAGTCTAAAACATGTCGACTGTGTGGTCCATTTGAGAAATCGATAAACATCTGCTCTGCTTCTGCCCGATCCTCCTTGAAGACTGTAGAAGACTTCTTCGGCTGCTGTGGATTCATGAGGAGCCACGGACACTATCATCTGCTGTTAGCAACTTAATGAACAAGGCACAGCCGCAGGCCATTACCAAACTCATAACATTTCTGGAAATCACAAACAAACTGCTAAGAAACAAGTCAGATCCTTACAAGAGCAGTAGTCTAATCATGAACCGCCCTAGCACCACAGATAATCTCTCACACAGTTGAGATTCACGTGAGATATATCACTTTTTACTGAAAGCACAGGTTTTTTAAGGTTGCGTGGATAGAATTATACAGTTTTTATAGGGCCCAAATTTTGAGTATTTTTGCACCACTTGTATCTTTAACCTTATGGCAGCAATTTTAATAGCGAATAGTGAGTATAGTGAGTGACAATCAGTGTATTGAAATGTATTTTTAAATTACGAACGCACCTCAGCGGATGGAACCTGTATGAAGACTGTTTTTAGGTGTTCTTTTGTGACCAATCATCAACATTTCTCTAAAAAGAAATGAGATATTGATTAGTATTTTAACTTTCACTGGACTTTTGCACTTTGATAGACTTGATTGTCTAAATAAAGTATTTTTAAAGTTAAAAAAAAAGCAGCCAGCCATATTGCCTCACTCTCAAGCCATTGAGAGTTTCCACCTTTTGTGGCGCAGGCTTAGGTTATATAGGATGGCGTGCCAGGTCTGACGTGGGCTTTCTTTTATTTGCCAGACATCTTGCACTCCATATTGTCGACTGCCCTAGAGAGCCTTAGGGCGCACAGCTTCCTAGTCTGTTAAGGTGTTTTTTCAGCCACATACGATTCTTCAAAACATGCAATTGATTACCCACTTGAATTCCACCTGAAACCTTTTTCAAATTCTAATATCTTAAAAAATTGGGATTTACACTGAACCAAAATGAGGGTCAAATCTGAGTTGAGTTTTATCTTTATGCTGCGATTTTGAAAAAACTGCATTTCTCTGGTATTGTGGCCAGCTAAAAAATACTACGGTAATTTAAATAGGAAATGCTTTTTCGTAACTCAGTATGAGCTGCACGTACCACGATGTTGCCAGTTGTTCTTCATAGGCATGAGACAGTGCCAAATTTATTAGCAAACCAAAAATGTGATTTCTTGTGGACTAACCATCTCAGCATTATCTATTGCATTTACGTTTTATATATATACATATTGCATTAGGTATACTGCAAAACACTGTACAGATGAACAATAACTGCATTAGATGCTCTGCATATCAGAAGATCTCACTGGAAAAACATTTAAGAACCACTGACTTCATAGTCCATCTCACATCACAAATATATTGTAGCCGCATCATCAATATGGCAGTGACATGAATATCACTTCTTCATGCAAACTGCATAACAGTACACGGATATATAATAATTATTTTATGTTCACTGCTTCACAGTGTATATACATTGCAAACGAGTTTAATTCTGTATCATATTGCTTGGAAACATAAATAAATACATACTGCATCGCAATGACTATACAACCAAGAATAGGCAAAATAATGGGTTTGGGTTTAAATGTGCTAGCTTCACGCATGGTAGTGCATGACATGTGAGCGAGCCACCAAGAGCAGGCTGAGAGGGTTATGGTTATGAAGTAGCCCTCATATAGTCCTAATCAAACACTCATGTGGAGGCAGATAAGTACACACAAACAGCCAATAGCATTAGGTAAAAGATGAATACTCCACTGGGCTGAAACAAAACATGAGTCACAAAGTCCCAAATCAATGGCTGAAAGAGGCTGGTCAAAGACAGCCAATGATAGGAAGGGGAGGAACCAAAGCCCACTGTAGGCACGTTGTTAACAATAGGATTCTTTAACAGCTGCTCTTTTAAAACCCAGACGGTATACAAATTGTACTTACATTGTGTGTCTTGCTTCACGCTAAGCATGTATTTGATAAGTGTGATACAGGATACACTACTCAAAAATGTAATGTCCATGGAAATCACACTCAACGTCACACAAATATATAAAAGTGATTTGGGTTTTGGAGAACTGGTTTTTATCTGACTACTATGGCCATCTGAACCCTAAACAGGCACACATCCACACTGTCAATGTGTTATAGATAACCCTTACCACAAGCACAATATGCAAACATATCTGATAAGCTTCTAAAAAAAAGTCTGCTGGCGGTAAAATTGCACACTTTGGTCCAAGTCTCACCTACAAATGGGCATACTAGATTAGCCCACATTAGTCAGAACCAACTCAAAATCTTCCGCACAACACAGCACCCGAGACTTATAGTTGGCTAAGTGTGGCAAGTCAAAGCCACTGCTACACACAACACAAACATCAACGCTAGAACATGGGGATGAGCCTGCCATAAACCACACACACTGACGCACAGCATCACATGAAACACCAACCGTGACCCTACCCCCCAAAACGGAGAGAAAAATATAAAGTTCTTTAGGCAAGCGCCCACTCACCCAAGACACCACCAAAGTATTCCTAGTTCAAACTAATCTTTATTTCAGGCAAACACAAACCATATTAAAATTCGACAGTGGACAAATACTCTACAAACTACATGCAACCAAACACCAACCAAAAAGATTATAACAATGGTGTTTGGCACTACACATAAGCGAATATCATTAACCACAGTAAAACGCATCATACTACCCATAAATATAAAAACGTTATAATATGAGGTTCTCCCGTGCAGGGGCACACGGTGTTACAATGTATGCAAATACTGCTGTGATTCTTGAATATGTTCCACTTTTCTGTGGCCTGTAGCACCCCAGGTGAGACATCTATCCTCCATTACCCTCCTTCCCACCACCACACGCACCCCACTCCAACCCACTACCCCCCTCCCCAACCACCCAGCCGAATTGCTAAAATACTCACTTAGCTGTAAAAGTAACACTTTTATTGCAGAGTCTGGACACCTGACTGTACATGACAAGCTAATTTCTTTTCCAGGCCCGTCATCTTTGACCTGCCTTATGGAGAGGTCAGCAGGGCGGTAATAGATCTCAGGACGCGTCCAACCCCCTCTCAACAGTGACCAGAAATGGGGGAGGGCGACCCATTGCGAATCACTGGAAGGGACTCCGGACAAAGCACTTGTTTGTGCTGCGCTGGACAAATGGCTACAGGGAACGGAGAGCGGGTCAAAGGGCATTCTGCATGAGCAGTCCGGGTGCCATGAGAAAGTTGTGAGAGTTACTCAGTCGTGGTGTGCTCGCTGCGCCCCAAAGGGATGTCATCCCCCAACACCTCCGTCCCCTGACCTGGCGCTCCCCGATTGCCCCCCACCCCTGTGGAGGTGACACCTTGGATTGGACATGGCAGTAACCCACCTGCCAGAGATACAGGCAGGAATTTGGGCAGGGAGGGATCTTTTCAGGGCTGGCCGACTGCAAAAGTGGTAGATTTGCAGAAAATGTAGCGTCCCGAAGGCTGGCGCAGGGCCAGTCACGTGTCAGGCTCGCCTCCCGTGTGACTGACTGCCCAAGCACACTGGACGTTAACAGTTTCCAGGTCAGGCCCCCTCCGACCAACAACATGGGCAAAACAACAAACCTCTGCCCTTCATGGGGCCCAGCTAGGGCTCTGTAACAACTCTTTCACCTACTCAGACCTGCTGGGGCAGAACAACAATTTCCTAACCTATTGGGGGAGAGCCTAAGCTTCGAAGCAACTCTTGGGTCCACCACAAGGGTAATCACAACAGCTCTTTGCACCACAGGGAGGATCTAGGGCTGTACAAATAACTCCGTGACAAACTGGAAAACAGGGTGAAGACAGTGCAACAATCATTCCTTTCCTGGGAACACACAAGGGCCACAACACAAATCTTTGTTCTACCGACAGACACAGCTAGGGCAACACAACAACGTTTTAACTTCGTCAGAGATACGGATAAAGCAACAGAGCAAATCTTTGGCTCGCCTAGGTGGAGACACAGCTAGGGTAACACAACCGTTCTTTGACCTAGTGGGAGACACAGCGAGGACTATACTACGAATCTGTAACCTACTGAGAGACACGGGCAGGCAACACAACACATCCGTGGCCTACGGGGAGACACAGGAAGTCTTATCACGAATCTTGGACCTGCTGGGAGACAAAGGCAGGGTTATACATTAGAAAGCTATGGATCACTTGAACGAGACTTCCTGCAGAGAACCGAAGGCCGCCCAGCATGGAGCCAGAGAGAAATCCGAAGGCTGAGACCTGGCATCAGAACGACTTGGAGCAGCAGAGACCGCCCAGTACTACCTCGTGTGCCCCCCCCCCCCCCCCCATACAGAGTAATGCTTCCCAATGCTGTGTGAAGAAAAACATGTACAACGAATAAACACGGTCTCCTCCCCAGGGAACTCTGGGAACAGCAGAAAGTGCCGCTACATTTAGCCGCCGTCGTCACTCAATATGATTCAGCACAGAATAAAGGCAAAACTGCACAGAACCGAGTCTGGGAAATGCAGTGGACAGAACTGCTGGCTCTGCGTTTACGTGTGTGCGTAATCCACAAACGTACTTATACAATCTCCATCAGACCTCTTGCGTCAGTGAAGGAAGCAGGGCCGGACTGGCAGCAGCGGGCAACAGGCGTTCCCCCGGGAGGTTGGAAGGGTGGGGGCTGGGTTTGCAGCAGTGTTCCTATATCGGCTCCCAGTTACAAAAGCAGCAGGGGGCCGCACCCTTAACATTGCCAGGGCTGCTTTGGCTCCCAGTCCGGCCCTGAAAGGAAGGGTGCTGTGTTCCGCCTCCTGACAGATTGTCAGAGCAGTGCTGGAGAGCAGGGAGCATGGCTTCCGGGGCAGAGGGAAGCATGGACACAGGGAGTGGTGGAAGTGAGCAGTGCTGGAGAGCAGGGAGCATGGCTTCTGGGGCAGAGGGAAGCATGGACACAGGGAGTGGTGGAAGTGAGCAGTGCTGGAGAGCAGGGAGCATGGCTTCTGGGGCAGAGGGAAGCATGGGCACAGGGAGTGGTGGAAGTGAGCAGTGCTGGAGAGCAGGGAGCATGGCTTCTGGGGCAGAGGGAAGCATGGACAAGGGAGTGGTGGAAGTGAGCAGTGCTGGAGAGCAGGGAGCATGGCTTCTGGGGCAGAGGGAAGCATGGACACAGGGAGTGGTGGAAGTGAGCAGTGCTGGAGAGCAGGGAGCATGGCTTCTGGGGCAGAGGGAAGCATGGGCACAGGGAGTGGTGGAAGTGAGCAGTGCTGGAGAGCAGGGAGCATGGCTTCTGGGGCAGAGGGCAGCATGGACACAGGGAGTGGTGGAAGTGAGCAGTGCTGGAGAGCAGGGAGCATGGCTTCTGGGGCAGAGGGAAGCATGGGCACAGGGAGTGGTGGAAGTGAGCAGTGCTGGAGAGCAGGGAGCATGGCTTCCGGGGCATAGGGAAGCATGGGCACAGGGAGTGGTGGAAGTGAGCAGTGCTGGAGAGCAGGGAGCATGGCTTCCGGGGCAGAGGGAAGCATGGGCACAGGGAGTGGTGGAAGTGAGCAGTGCTGGAGAGCAGGGAGCATGGCTTCTGGGGCAGAGGGAAGCATGGGCACAGGGAGTGGTGGAAGTGAGCAGTGCTGGAGAGCAGGGAGCATGGCTTCTGGGGCAGAGGGAAGCATGGGCACAGGGAGTGGTGGAAGTGAGCAGTGCTGGAGAGCAGGGAGCATGGCTTCCGGGGCAGAGGGAAGCATGGGCACAGGGAGTGGTGGAAGTGAGCAGTGCTGGAGAGCAGGGAGCATGGCTTCTGGGGCAGAGGGAAGCATGGACACAGGGAGTGGTGGAAGTGAGCAGTGCTGGAGAGCAGGGAGCATGGCTTCTGGGGCAGAGGGAAGCATGGACACAGGGAGTGGTGGAAGTGAGCAGTGCTGGAGAGCAGGGAGCATGGCTTCCGGGGCAGAGGGAAGCATGGGCACAGGGAGTGGTGGAAGTGAGCAGTGCTGGAGAGCAGGGAGCATGGCTTCTGGGGCAGAGGGCAGCATGGACACAGGGAGTGGTGGAAGTGAGCAGTGCTGGAAGGCAGGGAGCATGGCTTCTGGGGCAGAGGGCAGCATGGACACAGGGAGTGGTGGAAGTTAGCAGTGCTGGAGAGAAGGGAGCATGGCTTCTGGGGCAGAGGGAAGCATGGGCACAGGGAGTGGTGGAAGTGAGCAGTGCTGGAGAGCAGGGAGCATGGCTTCCGGGGCAGAGGGAAGCATGGGCACAGGGAGTGGTGGAAGTGAGCAGTGCTGGAGAGCAGGGAGCATGGCTTCCGGGGCAGAGGGAAGCATGGGCACAGGGAGTGGTGGAAGTGAGCAGTGCTGGAGAGCAGGGAGCATGGCTTCCGGGGCAGAGGGAAGCATGGGCACAGGGAGTGGTGGAAGTGAGCAGTGCTGGAGAGCAGGGAGCATGGCTTCCGGGGCAGAGGGAAGCATGGGCACAGGGAGTGGTGGAAGTGAGCAGTGCTGGAGAGCAGGGAGCATGGCTTCCGGGGCAGAGGGAAGCATGGGCACAGGGAGTGGTGGAAGTGAGCAGTGCTGGAGAGCAGGGAGCATGGCTTCCGGGGCAGAGGGAAGCATGGGCACAGGGAGTGGTGGAAGTGAGCAGTGCTGGAGAGCAGGGAGCATGGCTTCTGGGGCAGAGGGAAGCATGGACACAGGGAGTGGTGGAAGTGAGCAGTGCTGGAGAGCAGGGAGCATGGCTTCTGGGGCAGAGGGAAGCATGGGCACAGGGAGTGGTGGAAGTGAGCAGTGCTGGAGAGCAGGGAGCATGGCTTCCGGGGCAGAGGGAAGCATGGGCACAGGGAGTGGTGGAAGTGAGCAGTGCTGGAGAGCAGGGAGCATGGCTTCTGGGGCAGAGGGAAGCATGGACACAGGGAGTGGTGGAAGTGAGCAGTGCTGGAGAGCAGGGAGCATGGCTTCTGGGGCAGAGGGAAGCATGGACACAGGGAGTGGTGGAAGTGAGCAGTGCTGGAGAGCAGGGAGCATGGCTTCTGGGGCAGAGGGAAGCATGGACACAGGGAGTGGTGGAAGTAGGCTGCAGGAGGCCATGGATCTTTTTTAACATTTGGGACCGAGAGGAGAGGTCATGTTATGTAAAGTTCCCTCATTACTCCTATGCCCCGTGGCAACAGTTGAAACCAGGAGCAGTTGATTTTTGAGGACATACAAAATAGAAAATGATGGATGTGGAAAAAGTGATTCACGCGGACATTTTTCACCTCGGGGGTTCTGAGTGATGTCATAGACAACTTGAGCTTCGTTCTTGTTTATTTGATGTCACTCAGAACCCCTTGGTGAATAGCATCTCCGTAATTCACTGCTACTCAGCTATAATTCTGTATGTGACACTCAGCAGGGTTCTATGCATAGGTATAATCAAGACCCTATCCTTGGGCCACTTATTGAAGGCCCTGCTACTTGGGTACATAATCCACTCCAATACTGGGCAGAAAATGTGTTGCCTTACTCTAATGTTTCTAACCTAGTTTGGTGACGGTGCGTCAAGTGAGTGATTGAGAAGAGCAAGTTGGGGTACAGGCAGTTCCCCTCAGTCCTCTACGACACTGCAGTGTCTCTCGGACCAATAAGGCACTGAAACATTTTCCGTCCTTACGTAGAAGCATACCTTCCACAATTCGTAAATCATCTCTTCTTTGCGTATTGGTTTCACTGCAGTGAAATCCATCCAAGTTGGTACATCTAGTACTTATGAAGGGCCCTCTTTTACCACTCCAAATGCATCCTTTTTAAGGAATTATTTAGTGTATTGTGTGTAAATTTATGGAAACTGCACGTGACTGGAGGCAATTTGGGAGCTCCATTGCAAGGATGTGGGGGAGCAAAAAAAATATATATATTGTAAAGAGATGAGTTGGGGGACTGGCGTGTCAACGACATGGATGTTATCAGCACGACTTCCTCTGGAGCTCGGTGCCCATTTTAGGAGCCTCGACAGGAGTAGAGTACACAGGTCTGTAGAAACATCTAAATTCTCACATCTATTCCAGGAGTCATCATCTGGAGTATTCTGTGCAGTTGTTTATGTATTTATCTGGCCATTTAGTTATAGTCTTTGAGAAATCATCACGCACCAACTCTAAGAGGTTTTGGAGAATTCCAGACTGAAATTTCTTTAGAGGGGTTGTTAATCATTAGATTATGATCTTTGGGATGTCGATCCTTCTGAAATTAGTTTTTAATGTTTAAGTAATTGCTTCTGGTAATTCGACTTGGTAAAACCTTCTCCAAAAAGTGCATCCTAGAGTAAATATAAACTGTTGCACAAAAATGTGGTGGTCTGAAATGTGTTTGGGAAAGTAGGGATCTCCAATGTCGCCTGGCCCACTGCCTGGTTCAACCCTGCCTGATCATGTGCCTGGTTTGAGCAAAACACCATGGCCAAGTAGTAGGCATCTGTCAGGCCTAAAGGAATCTACCTTTGAAATGTTGTGTCCAGTTCTTGAGGAGTTTTCTGGAATATTACTTGTGGATCTAGTTGTACTTGTAGGAAGTATTTTGACACTTTATTGTGTTTTATCCTTTTTTGTCATTTCTTTAGGCTTCTTAAGAAGTATTTACTGTATTTATCAAGACCTCAGTTTGAGTATTTTTCCGATTTCTCGAGACCATAGCTAGACTATATTGTCCATTTCTCCAGGCCATAGATGGAGTATGTTGTCTATTTACCTAATCATTAGCTGGAATCTTTTATCTGTTTTTTAAGACATTCGTTGTAATATTTTGTACAGTTGTTAGACCTTGGCTATAGCTCAATTCTTGAGGCCTTAGACGTAGTATTTTGTCAATTTTTCAAGGCCTCATTTTTGATTTTGCAACTCATTGATAAGGCTGTATCTGGAAAATTATATTCAGGTCTGGAGGGCTCATGAAGTGTATTTTCCAATTAAAATGTGCCAATGAGCCACTGTGTAGGTAGGACCTGTTTACCATAGGAAATTGGATTTTTTGTTTTGCTAATAACTTTGAACCCGTTTGACGGGTCTTCACGAAACCTTCCAGAAAAAAGTTCATCTCACTCGGCTCCTTTCCTAAAAGTTTCCAAGTGATCCATCAGTCAGGGGCCAAGGAAAAAAGTGGGTCAAAAACACAATTTCTCCATTCAATTTCCATAGGGATTTTTGAACAGTTCTACAGCCCAAACTGCTGAAATTAATTTCCCCACATTTGGCAGAAAGTAAGATCTTTAACCAGAAAACATGTTTTGGTGTAAATGATTGAGTAGTTTGTGAGAAATTAAGCTTACAATTGTATAGACATTCAGATGTTGGCTACACGGGACTCCAGTGGCCATGCACCTTCAAATAATAGAGCAATCTGATTGGCAGAGGAAGCTTTTTTTCCTTAGGCTGCCTCACACCCTTGGGAGGGAGAGGCTCCTGCAAGTCTTGTGGGAGCACACGCTCTGATTGACTGGCCGCAACATGGCCATGCCCTGAAAATTAAAATAAAATAAGGTATAAGGGGGCAGGATAGGGGTACCCTGACCCCTTGGACATGAGGTCAGATTTTAAAGAAAGTTTAAAGGGAGTCTTTGTTGGGCCCCTGCTTCTGTACCATTAGGATAACAAACATTGGCATAGCCAATAGGTCTCGCCTTTGGGACCTTATAAGTGTTTAGCCATGCAACAGTTGCATAACTAAATACTTATAAGGTCCCAAGAGCGAGACCTCTTGGCTATGCCACGCGGCCGCGAAAGTGATCGGGATCGAGATCAAACATCAAAGCGGCCGTGCGGCCGTGAAAGTAATCGCGGTCAAGCACGCGCGCCCGCGCACATGCACTGTAGCTCTAGGCTGGCCTGGTAGCACTTTTTGGAGCCCTCTCAAAAAGTCCCGCCAGACCAGCGCATACGCTGGGTCAGGCGAGACCTAAAAAGGGGGGGTTCCATTTGAGTTGAGAAGGCTATGCACGGCAGGGAGTTGCTAGCAGCAGGGGTTGCCTGCCAGGGGAGTGGTAGGGTGCAGGGCTGGACCACAGGGCGAGGACAGCAGACAACCTCACACCGTGCAAGGCTGCGTGTGGGGGTGGTCACATAGTTACATATTGTAATAAAATTGTACTTTTTTTTTTTAAAGCACTAACAAACCTAAGGACAAAGTGGCATTATAGATAGGTAAGGAAATAATATATTACTTTACATTAAAAAAAACTTATAAATTCACTAAAATACCAAAGGTTAAAGTGACATTACTGTTAAGTGCAAATGTCAGTTTAAATGTAACATGTTAAATAAAAAAAAACCTGAAATTCACCAGTAACTTAATTAACTACAACTCATGCTCGTTCAATGAAATGACATAATTGATGGCAGCGCTGTGCATGGTAGGGCGAGAGTTATAGTTTCTTGAGATAACTATCACTGATGAATTTCTGTGGAATCAAGGGTAAATCCAGAGACAGAGTCAGATTTCACCTTTCAAACGTAGACAGTAACCGCACCATATCACACGTCTTTGAGGATTAAAAAAATTGAAAGCTGCCCATTTTCAGTTTCAGACAGTAATCTGTTGAGTTGGTTGAGAATTTTATCGGATCAAAATATATTTAAAGATGGGAGCATTATGCAGCAATCATTAGCAAAGCCAATAGGTCTAGCGTTGGCAAGCCTGCAATTGTTTGTATATATTTGTTTCTGAAAGAACATGCAACTGAAATTAAAAATGTTAAAGTACAAAAATGTATTTGGCTAGCTGCTGGGACCCCCGCATAGAAAAAAGGAAATGTTAGCAACTCCACGAAAGTTGATCAAAAAACAAATAAATGAAAGAGCAGATAGGCGAACCAAACCTAGCCCCGAATTGCAATACTTTTTAGCTGGATATGCGCATGCAGTGGAGAAAACTACTGTTCCTCACTTTATTTAAGGACCAACCTTTTCCGCAAGTAAGACCCGCGCTAGTGTATTTACAAATGCTGGCAGCCCTCTTATCTGTTTTAATGTAGCCAGTTTCTTCACAGGGGCCCTCAGGATTAGGAAGAGGTTGCCAGGTTGAAGTGATGAATTTGTGTTTTGTGCTCAGGCCAGGAATTCGTATTTGTTTTTAAAGTATTTTTTAATAGAATTTTTATTTGTTTTCATGTTTTCTGGTTTTTAATGAATCAATTTCTATTAAGCTTTAATACCTTAGGCAGTATGACAGACACTTTTCAGTCCAAACTCTGTAGGGCTCCTTAGAGGTATTTTATTGATTTATGGTCTTATTTGCTTTTAGAGGGAATGTTGTCCTTGAGTTTTAGGGTGCTTTGTGATTATTCTTAATGTTTATATGTGTATTGTATGATGGTTTATATCTGTATTGCTCAGTTTTATGGCCCCTTGGAGCCGAATAAAGTTTATTATTGATTGATTGATACTGTTCTGAAGTCTGATGACCCATCGCCCCATGGTGTGTCCTGTGGAGGGTGGAAGCAAATTGTGAAAGACAGTTTCACAGACTAATGGATGAAGAGGGTTAAACCACAGCTCTTCTATGTATTTATATAAGTATGTATTTGTATTTCCGATTTTTTCAATACACGAGGCTGGTGAAACAGCTGAGCTGTGTCTAGGCCAGAATTACGAATACATAAACCTAGCGAGATCTTGTACCCAATGGTCAGTGCATCATTACTGGACTGCCATGTATTCCAGGTCTCTGAGCCCTTCCGCTGCCCCAGCCCCCACTGCCTGCTCGCATCTCTTCAGTGACATCTTCCGCCACCTTCTGTCTTGCTCCACTCCATCACTGGCAGCGGACCCCCCCAGGCCCTGCAGGAGCGGGCAGGCCCGGCTCCCTTAACCTTTTAGGGTTTGCTGTTGTAAACTGACCTCTGGGCCAGAATTAGGACCAGAGTTCAGCAGTCCCCTCTCCTAACCGGTTATTAGGAGCTGTTGACCTTTTCGGTGGCCTTGGTGACCTCTGCCCACTAGAAGTATGAGTTAGTGTGCTCATTTCATAGAGCAGCAGAAATTGAGCCTCTCTGTTGCAGTTAAAAAAGAAATACAAATGCCTAGGTTTTGTTTTTAACGATTTTGCCAAGGATCACACCACACAGTGCGCAGAAAAACTCAATTGAATACAAAATACAGTGTTTCTCAGCTAACAGCACCTCTGAGGTAACTGCGCCTGCTCCAGTTCACAAATGTCCGTGTTTTTGTGTGCTGTGATTAGAATAATTCCAGACACTCTATACTTTGGGAAATTATAGAATGAAAACAATTCACGATTTTCACAGGAACACACCATTTGCTGCACGGAAGCAGGGACTACAATCGTAAGAACAATGTTTTAGAGCCATTAGTATAGTCACTATACTTCTCTAATCCCTGATACTAAAGGTCTCACTGCGTTATTTGGCCCAGATAGACCTGTATCAGACGAGGGCCTACAAAATGCCTTCTCTGCTTACCATGCGATGGAAGTAAGTCATCACCAGTTGTGCTGGCACAACGTAAACGTAAATAAAGAATGGCTACCTTCCCACCCAAAACTAAACCTAAGTGTTTAACATTTATGAACGCTTGTTTATTTATACAGCAATTAAGACCTCGTTTTTTGCCACTTGAAAAGAGGGGTTCCTTTTGCCCAGTCGAATACCAGTGCCTTGGTGTCAGAATGTATGGGGTGGGACAATTATCACTTACTCTTGAGTTTTACCTGCATAACGTGCATATGTTGGTCCTTATGTACTCCAAAATCCACACGCCCCTGTGTTTACCAGGCACTTCCACCCGGTAAATATCAGATCGTCGGACCTGCCGAAATTTACCTTAGAAAAGGTGCAGGTTGCTGTGTTGTTCCACTGTCCTCGTTGTGTAAGTCTCTCTCGTCTGCATGACTGATTTGAGTGTGAGAAGTGTGTATGAGTGGAGGGTATCCTCAGTTTGGGATCCCCCTGTATGTATGCAGCCTATTTAGCTGTAGGGAGCTTCAAATGCAGGGCCGGACTGGTAATACAAACCGGCCCTGTCATTTAAGTATGACCAGCCACTATGAGGGTCTGGTGGGACACGCTGCTGCTGCTTTTGGTATAGGGGGCCGATATTGCAGCACTGCTGCAGAACGAGCCCCCTGTACGAAAAAACGGCCCCCAAGGTCCAAAACCGGCACCCACCCTTCTGGCCCACTGGGAAAACGCCCGGTGCCCGCTACGGCCAGTCCGGCCCTGTTCAAATGGGTAGGTTAGTGGTAGCCAGAGGTGTCACTTCCCATTCCTTGCCTGTCTCCCTGCAACACGCTCCATTTCCTCCATTTTAAAGTCAGGCATGTGTCTTTGGTTTGGGGAGCAGCAGCAATTATTTGTGCTCACTCTCCCTGGAAAAGCCAGTCCAGTCTATGCCCTGAGAGGTGCAACACCTGAAATAAGCACTTTGTCCACAGGAAGGCCAAAGCTTGATGCCAACATAAAAAAGAAGGTGGGTGGCATTTTGTGTCCTGACCTGCTTCTGAAGCAAGAGCCCAGGAACAACTCTGAATGATCAGAGGGTGGTCAGTGTCAACATACAAAATACAATGGATATTATGGGATGCATATCGGTCCCCTGGCAACCAGCGTCACGATGTGTCTTTGGTTGCTGGTGCTAAGAAAGTGTAGAACAACTATGGAAAAGTGCACTTTTAGAGTTCACCTTGTGACTTAGAAGTGGTCTGCCCACCTGTGTAAAGAAAGGCTGTTACCAGGGTAAGTATACTTTTTCTACCTCCCTGAGGAGTGGAAGATATACTAAAGAATGAGGAATACACTTTACTGCAGCTGTAACCTGAAGAGAGAAGGACGCGAACTGCTTTGCGATTTTGAAAATAAAGTTGGGGAGGGGGTTGTATTTCCCCTATTGACATCAATATTCTTCAATAAGCAGAGTCAATTTTAGTTGGGCGACACCTAGAAAATAGCAACTTTTGGCTTCGAAAATCGGGAGTCTCCAAACTGAATCGGATCAATTGGCAGGTATGCTCGCTGTTGCCTCACATGACCCTGAAGAACACGTGGAGTGTGGTGCTGCTGATCACCACGACAGAGGCAGTTCGGACGGGGCAGATTATAGACCTCAGCACCAAAATAAAAGTAGCCCCCATTAGTAAACCAGATAGCTATGAAAACAAGCATTGAAATTGCAATAGGTCTCGCCTTTGATTAAGTTAAAGCCATTTGCTTTGCTATACAATACCATTAGCAAAGCAAATGGCTTTAACTTAATCACAGGCAAGACCTATTGCATTTTCAATGCTTGTTTTAATAAGTGTTTGCTACATTACCTTCAATTTTATTTCACCTTTGCTACAATGGTCCCAGGTGAGATTGAATGCTTCGGACTGTATACGGTTCCCCTTCTGTCTGCCTCTAAATGGCGGGTCCTAAAATTGTGCTATGTGTGCACATAAGACTGGATTGAATATAGCGCTTCCCAGTAAACCGGACCCCTCGCGGTGCTTACGTAGGTTTCACGGCATCACTGAGGCCAGTTTCTCACTGCATGTTTCTCGCCGTCAGACTGGTAGGGGGTAGCGGTGGTGAAGATTGGACGGGGGAGGGGGGAGAGGAGCGAGAAAAGAGTGGGGGAGAGAAACACTCGCAGAGCTCGTGCGGCAGAGGCAGCGGTTCAAAAAGAGAGGTGGAAAAGAACATGCGGGCAATGGCTGTGCCGTGAAATTAAAGATGAGACGGGGTAGAAAGATGGAGAGAAAGGCACATACTGAGAGAGGCGAAGAAACAAGGGAGGGAGAAGGCGAGAGGAGGCTGGAGGCAGGGGAAGGTTAAGAATGAAAGACAGTAAGGGAGAGACGTCTGGTTGAGGAGTGATGGAAGAAAAAGAGGAATTAAAATATAGAGGTAGGGCAGAGACTTCCCCGAAAGGATTAACACGGCACAGGGAGCGTCATTGCAGGGGGACACGTTTCGTGTGCATGGCAGCAGGGCTCCTCTCGTGCGTGATAACCCAAACACGGGGGCCTTAAGGCAATAAGGCGCACGGGTTCCAGATAGATTAACCAATGACTCGTGCCCAGTACCAGAGTGTGAAGCCACTCTTAATATTCATGTTGTCCTGTTAAACCCTGGCATGCCCACTATCACCGCGACTGTGACGGATTTGCGCCATAGAAAAGGTAAAGAGATTGTATAGAGCGCCCCCATGCATTGATTGATACTGACAGTGCATTTTTTGTGTGCAGTTTTATATTGAGGACACGACCCAAAGGTATTGGAGAGCTTTACATGAGCACCAGCTACGTTACACAGGGACACCTTCATTTTGGGGGGGGGGGGGGGGCGGGGAGATTAAGTGATATCCAGAATCACAGGAAACTGAGCGGACGCCAAGGCTCGATCCTGGTTATCCCAGCTCCAAAGTCGGCAGCTCGACCGTAAAGCCAAGTGCATTAGAGGTGCACGCACAGCGGTGCCAGGAGGGAGTGGTGCCTGAGGAACTTCGATTTCTGATCACGATCGAATCGACCCGCCATTTTGTGCTCCGCCGCCATTTTGTGGTGCCATCACTCAGGCAGCACGGCGAACAAAGTCTATTCTGCTTTTTCTGTAACCTGATGTCGAAATACGCTTTCTGCCTCTGTTTGCAAAGCTGGTGTTAGGACTAGCCGAGTACACTAATATCCTGTCTGGTTTTTCTAATCATCGTCTCAACTATCTGTTGGTTCACACTATTCTTTCCTGACCTTATCTTATCGTCTGGCCTTCACTGTCTTCTGCTAGCATTCTCTCATTTCACAACTGTCCTCCAACACACACAAACGTATCTCGCCACCTGCAAGTTAGTTATGAATCTGTTACTTAGCTTGAGGGAGGGGTGACAAACATAGTTGGAGGAGAGGTCTTTTCGAGTCATCTGATACTTTGTTTTCCAAACTCTCCTATTGGTTCTATCCTGTTTTCCAACTTTCCTTATTGGCTCTTTCTTGTATACTTTGGGAGTGTATTTGGTTAATGTATATGTTTCTATATGGTATATAAGGTTGTGCGCCACAGAGTGAAGTGGCAGTCTCCTGATAACCTACTTTGTGTACTTCTGGGATAACTGTACTAGCTGCAGCTAATAAACATGATCTTCTAACGCCGACAGAGTGTCTCGTGTCTCTGTGTAGCTGAGCAGGAGAACTCCGGAGACTAGGGCGTACCCTGCGCCGCCAGGTCCAAAAGGTTCTGGTTCTTCAACTGGCGCCCAATGTGGGGCAGCTTCAGTGGTACCGGTTCTGCCCGAAGGTTGTGAGGAACCCCGCAAGAAAATTCCGGAGGGTTCGCGAGCCACATTAAGCGACCCCTGTATGTCGAAAGTGGTCCGAAGGTCTTTTGCAGCGCGGTTACTCCTTCCTGACGGCTACTGACAACCGCTGCCCTGACTGCCGCCCTGCTTTGGCCCTTCCTTTGATGATGTATGGTAAGGCGAGACGATAGACGGGCCTCTGTTGGTGGGAGAAGACGTCCTTAGTTAAGTATTTTCGTGGGTCGCGCCCACAATTTTGGTTCTTTGTTCTTCTTCGGTTCTTAGATTTGTCTATTGCAATAAACAAAGCCGAGGGTAAGTGCATTTGTGCTGCGTAAACTGAGTTTTACTCCCTTGAAGTTTGTGAACAGCCTGGTGACATCACGAGATGCATGGGCTGACTAAGTTTGGTAGAATTTGTTGCTTTGGTTGTGATAGGGATTCCCGACTTGAGGACTCTTGTCCGATTCCTTCGGTTGGAACTCCCACATATGAGCTCTATTCAAAACATGGTATTGGCCCCATTGCCTTTAACAAGACATGGACCCGATACACAAAGAAAGATGGTGTTCTAAAATGGCCAGAAAACGGTAGTTTTGATCCTGATGTGCTAGACAATTTAGAAGCAGTTTTATTTAAAAGAAAAGCCTGGCCGGCAATGTTTGACTCTTTCCGCCTTTGGCGTAAGGAAGCCAAACAGAAAGAAATTAAACAAGCAAAACGAGATAGGAAAGCACAGGGTATGACAATTATACAGGCTGCCCAACAGTTTAAAGACGATGAAATTGATAATGCGACTGAAATTTCAGAAAGACAGCATCGTATGGCGATAGATAAATGCTATCCGGTGTTGCCTGTTTCTCCTTCCGATAATAAGAAAGATCTAGAAGAAGATCACCTAATGTCCCATTTATTAAAGTTGCCTCCGCCCTATGCACAAAGTGCCAATGCACCTCAGCCGTTACAGCCTGTCCAGCCGCCAGCGGTACCTCCGCCTGTTCCGGCTCTTCCGCATTTGCCTCCTCCAGTATTACCGCCCTTGCCGGTTTTACCGTTAACCTCGACTTCTTTGCCCTCATCACCTGATCTTAGATCTCCTTTGCCTTCTGCTCCTCCTGCAATTATCGGTTCTCCTTCTGTCAGTTCTCCTAATACTTTTTCTCCAATTCTTATGTCTAATTCTCCGTCTGTGCGAAAGCGTCTTACAGACACAGTCACTGGTATTCTATCTCCTTTCTTTGGAGCTTTAAATGTGTCTCCGGCTTTTGCTCGAAGACAGTCTCGTAGTCAGTTCCCAGATTTCGAAGAACGAGAAAGGTTGGACTCTCTTGCACGTAGATGGATCAAAAAGGGTCCACAATACAGTGTGCTTGATATTATGCCTACCTTTTTGCAATGGAACGCGCCTACGCAAAGATTTTGATAAAGGACTTGTTGTGGGTTCTAAAGTTGAGAAAGCTGTAAGGACACTTATTTCTTATAGATCCTTATTGTCCTCTCAGGCTTTCCCTGATTCTGATCCGTCGGCTAGATTGACGTTGAAAAATTATCCTATGAGAGAGGTTTCTCCAGTATGGAAGGAAGAGGTTGCGGGAGTAGGTGGTAATGCACCTATCCCTGCTCATTTCCAACGTATATGGGTACATGTCCCTTGGAAGAGATCTGAAGTTTTGGCCCTTAAGCAGACTCTACCGGATCCTCGTAAAAACCCTGCAGGTTATTATAAAGAATTATCACAGACAGTTGATGCTTGCATTATGAACTTAGCAGATATTGACATGTTGATGGGAAATGTAGTCCCACAGACAATATGGGCTAAGATCCGTAGAGAGGATCATGCGCAGGAATTAGGTGCTACTTGGGATGTTATAACTACCACAGATAGTGATCAAGTGGGTGGTGTAAAGCCTGGCGCTCTGATCTCGGAACTCCCTGGTAGAATCATTACATTAATGAAAACTATGATGCCTGCATTGAGAGTAAATTGGGATAAACTAGCAGCATGCAAACAAAAGAAAGATGAAAGTGTCTCTGATTTCTTTACTCGTTTCGAAGAAACCTTTATTGATCACAGTGGTCAAGACATGGCTACAGAAGGTGGACAGCGATTATTTGTGGACAAATTCGTATTCAATTTGCTTCCCGAGCTGTCACACAAATTAAAAGATTCTGAAAGTTCATGGGCTGTTTCTTCTTCTGCTCAGATATTGGCTACTGCACAATATTATGAAAACAGGGATAAAGAGGAAAAAGAAAAGCAAGAGAAAAAGACGAAATAATTAAATACGAAGGTTCTCTTGCAACAAGCCTATCCTCCACGTTATGTTCAGCCTCAATTTCAACAGCCTCCGCAGTTTCAGAGGTTGTATCAAAAACCTGAGCCATACATTCCGCGACCTTTGTTAGGACCTAATCAATGTGCCTATTGTAGAGAGGAAGGTCATTTTAAGAATAGTTGTCCGGTTTTATTGCAACGCAATGGAGCATTATCTGCTCCACGAGGTCGTGCTGGCCTTCAGTCAGCAAACAGAGGTAGAGGTCGGGGTGTGTTGACTCAAGAACAGCGTGCCCTTCCTTCTCCCAATTCCGTGAACTACTTTGATCAGCAAAATGTGAAGTCTGCACAGTATTACAATGAAGACCGTTACATTGAAGGCGAGAATGAAAGTCTTCATGCTAACTAGGACAGCCATGGACAAAGTAAGGGAGTTGTGTCGATCCCAGTAGATCAGAATGGACCTTATGTTAACGTCACTACAATGGGTGTTTCAGAGCCATTTCTTCTAGATACTGGTGCAATGAGAAGTTCTATCATCCATTCTAAACTCCCTGGGGCACCTTTGTCTGGCTTAACAAATGTTTCTGTAGGATTTTCAGGCGCCCCTGTTCGTAATCCAGTTTCTTGCCCTTTGCCTATTTCAGTTGGCCCTTATGATTTGGAAGCTCCACTTCTGTTGACGAATGGTTGCGGTGAAAATCTGTTGGGTCTAGACCTATTGAAAAGAATGCATGCTACAATATATTGTTCACCTTCTGGTGTACATCTTACTTTAGGACAGAAATTGATCTCCCCAATGTATTTGACCACAGATCAATTTCCACCTAAATTGCTTTCTCTTCCAGCAGCGCTTTGGGCCACGGGTCCGAATGACGTGGGTTGTCTTGAGATTCCACCTTATGTTGTCACTCTCAAGCCCAATGTTGAATTACCGCGTATCCCGCAGTATAGAATCTCTACTGAGGGTGAAAAAGCGCTTTTGGAAATCATTCATGACTTGATCCAAAAGGGTGTGGTTGAAGAAACAAGAGGTAACACATGCAATAGTCCAATTCTTCCTGTTCTCAAACGCACTGACCCTTCTCAACCACCTGTATATCGTTTTGTAATTGATCTGCGGGAGGTAAACAAAATTGTTGTCCCACAATTTCCTGTTGTTACAGATATCACTGCTCTGTTGACAATGATACCTTCCACAGCGACTTGGTTCTCTGTTATCGATCTAAAGAATGCCTTCTTTAGTATTCCTATTGCAGAAGAGAGTAGGGACATTTTTGGCTTCTCTCTTGGAGGCCGAAGCTTCCGGTTTAAGCGTGCACCTCAGGGCTATTGTGAAAGTCCCTCCATTTACAGCCAAGCTTTAAAATGTCATCTTGATACTTTTCATTTGCCGTCTGGTGCTGCTCTTATACAGTACATGGATGACTTGTTAGTCGCCGCTGGTTCAGAAGATATCTGCAAAGATGTCACTATTGCATTATTACGTCATTTGTTCAATCTGAATCACAAGGTTTCACCTTCCAAACTACAATATGTTTGTCGAGAGGTTACCTACCTGGGTCATCTCCTATCAAAGGAGGGACGACGATTAACACCAGAACGAATTCAGGCGATTACGCAAATGTCCGTGCCATCCACACAAAGGGAGGTACGTGCCTTTCTGGGTATTACTTCTTACTGTAGACAGTGGATCCCTAACTTCTCTTTGTTGGCCAAACCTTTATTGGCACTCACTTTAAAAGATACGTCTCAGCCCCTTCCTTGGACTGATGAGTGCCAAAAGAGCTTTTCTGACTTACGTACTGCTCTGTGTTCTGCTCCTGTACTAGGCACCCCTGATTACACTAAGCCATTTACGCTCTATGTTCACGAGAGAGAAGGTTGTGCATTGTCAGTTCTAACACAGCAGTTCGGAGACAAACAGCGGCCATGTGCCTATTTTTCGGCTACGTTAGATCCTGTAGCTAAAGCATTGCCCAGTTGCCTCAAAGCGACAGCAGCAGCAGCAATTTCTATTCAACAGTCTGCTGGAGTGGTGTTGGATAACAATCTCATTGTCATGGTACCACATGCAGTGGATACTTTATTAAACAGAACAAAAACGCAACACCTGACGAGTGCTCGTCTAACTGGATACGAACTGACACTTTTGGCCAGTCACGTACACATTAAACGATGTAATACCCTGAATCCAGCTACTCTGTTGCCCCTTCCGGATGAGAAAAGTGTTGAGGAGCAACATGATTGTTTCTTCCGTACCGAGGAAGAGACAAAGGGACGAATTGATTTGAAAGACACACCGCTAGAGAATCCGGATAGAACTCTATGGGTAGACGGTTCTTGCTTTAAAATGCCTAATGGAGATACAGTTTCAGCCTATGCTGTAACTACTCTACATACAGTTGTGGAAACTGCACGCATTAGACACAATTCAGCGCAAGAAGCAGAATTGATAGCATTAACAAGAGCTTGTGCATTGTCAAAAGAAAAGAGAGTGAACGTATACACCGACAGCCAATATGCTTTTGGTGTAGCGTTCAACTTTGGGCGTCTCTGGAAGGAAAGGGGTTTTCTCACTTCACATTGCACCAAAATACAACATGGTCAGTTAGTGACTGATCTTCTCGAATCACTTGCCTTACCCACCCAAATAGCAATCGTGAAGTGTAGTGCACACAAAAAGATTACAGATGATGTTGGTCGAGGAAATGCATTTGCAGATGGAATAGCGAAAAAGACAGCAAGAGATGCAACAAGTCGAATGTATGTGGCGAGTCCTGCGAATTGGGTCAGAGAGAGAGGAATGTATGAGGATACAGTGGAAAGTGTAAAAGCGATTCAGAAAGAGGCTTCAGAGAGGGAGTTAAACAAGTGGAAAGAAAGTACCGGAATGTTAGATGAGATGGGTTGTTGGATAGAACTATCTGAACATCAACGTTGGCTGTTGCCAGATGCCTATGTACTCCCAGTGGTTACTATGGCACATGATCCAGCCCACTTAAGTGCAAAAGGTATATGCAAACTTCTGGCTCCAGTGTGGAGAAACGAACAAATCCCAAAATGCGCAGACAATGTAGTGAAGCATTGTATTATTTGTTTAATGTACAACCCGGGAAAGGGAACCCCAACTCCAACAGGTCATTTTGCTCCCCCAACATATCCATTTGAGGTGTTGCAAATCGATTATATTCATATGGAACGATGCAACAACCTCAAATATGTTCTGGTGGTAGTATGCGCCTTTTCAAGATGGATAGAAGCATACCCTTTAAAAGATAACACAGCCTTATCCAGAGCTAAAATTCTACTGAAAGAATTCTTCCCCAGGTTTGGTTTGCTGCGCATTGTCTGGAGTGACAATTGAAGTGAATTTGTTGGCCAAGTCATGCAGAAAGTTTGTGCAGGTCTTGGTATCAAGCAAAAATCCCATGCGGCAAATCATCCACAGTCAGCGGGTTTAGTAGAATGTTACAACGGAACTTTGAAATTAAAGCTAGCAAAGGTTCAAGAAAGTACAGGACTCAATTGGCCCGATGCTTTGCCATTAGCCTGGTTATCCACCAGAACTGCAGTACACTCTCGTTTGGGACTTAGCCCATACGAAGTGGTTTTTGGACGCCCGGCTAACGTCTGGGGAGTCCCTCGTCCTAAGAAATACTCAGATGTGCCATATCCAATGTTGATTGACTACTTGCATAATCTTACGACTAAATTGCGTGTTCTCCATCAACAGGTTCAGAGTGCTCTGCCGGAGGCCTCTACAGACCCAGGTCATTCCATCCGACCAGGAGACTGGGTCTGTATTAAAAACTTTCAGAGGACGAGAAATTTGGAACCGAGGTGGAAAGAGCCCCGGATGGTTTTACTCACTACGAGAACAGCAGTTAAAGTCGAAGGAAAGAAAAATTGGATTCACGGTGTGCATTGTAAGAAAGTGCCTTTGCCTTTGCCCTACGATCAATGGGTACGCAGGGGTATTGGTGACTTTGAAAGTGAAAAGGTTCCACGATTTGTACCCTTTAGTGATGCACACCTGAATGGGACACTGTCTGAGAAAGAGGACGATGACATTCTGCAAGAAGCAATACCATCACATCATCGCTTGGATACGACTAATCCTCGAACATTGTTTCAAGATCCAAACATTCCTGGGAAAGAAAGATACGATTTGAGACCCAGACCAAAGAACTCTTAAAATTTCTCTCTGGTGTAGTATTCTGTCCCGGTTGCAGGGTCACGGTAGGAGTCTGAATTACGACCTGAGTAGTGGCAATAGGCCTGCAGGACCTGCAGTGTCATAGGACAGCAGACAATCGTAATTGAGCGATTGAGGAAGATTGCCGTGAGCATCCATTAGAAAGATGGAAACTACACTAGACAAAAGAGAGAGAAAAGATGAAATGAAGAAAAGATCCTGTAAAATAATGTATAGTCGTTTCAGTATAACCTTGTATATTATTATATTATTGTGTATTGTTTTGGCGTCTATAGGTTGGATTATTTATGCTCTGCAGCAAAAAGTTGTCTCTCCTTCTTCCTCTTCGTTCTCTTATACTGTCTCTCCACATCTCTTTCATACTCTTCCTCCACATGAACTCATTAGAAGAACTGAATATTAAAACAATTCCTTTGTCCAGCTATTACATCAGCACCAATTAGTGGTCTATACAACTGACTGTTGGGTGTGTGGACTTATGCCACATACCACAGAGAAAGGAATGCCATATTTAGTTCTCCCGTTTTCTTATGAGGGTTCTGCTTGGGCTTATTTTGTCATCTTCTCCAACGCTTATCAAAGCAAATTCAGACGATCCATTAGTTCACATGCTAGCGATCCGGATTTTAGTCACAGTTCTTTGATTAAAGGAATGGTAGCTATGGCTAAAATCATGGAAAATAGTAAAATCTCTATTGATGAAAGAAAAGCGTACACTAACTGGAACATCACCCAATATATGTCTAGTCTTAGTGATAAAGTTAAGAAAGGAAAGTCCTTACCCATTTGGACTATACCCCATCAGGGCAACTTCTGCTTACAGATAAATGATCGCTCTTCTGACACTATACAAAGGGATAACTGCTCCTACACGTATGTTTATTCCTCTCAGAACTCGCCTCCTCTAGTGCCGTCTCAAGGCACCTATTTCATTTGCTATAATAGGGCTTACACATGGTTACCAACGGGTTTCTCCGGTACTTGTTATATAGCCTTCCTTCTTCCCCCTACCTACACCGCTTCCGCAAACCATCATCGAAACAGATACGGCAGAGGGATTATTGATTCGAAGGACACAGCAGGACAAGAGGGAGGAGATTTCCTTAAAGGATTTCTTCCTTTTTGGGGTCCGATGGCCAACAGCAGAAATATAAGGCAACTGGTCCGTGTCGTAGAGACTACAATAGACATCACTGTAGGAGCCTTAAGTAACATCACGGCAGAACTACAGGCGGACCGTCTTATGACATTACAAAATCGAGTTGCCTTAGATTTTGTTCTTGCCGATCGCGGTGGAGTGTGCAAACAGATCGGGTCAAGTTGCTGTATTTTCATACCAAATGACGCTCCGACAGTACACCAAGCTATCTCCAAGTTGCACATAATCTCTGAGTCTATTCATCAGGACGAAGGAGATTGGTCTTTTACGGAATGGTTTTGGGGACTACTGTCCAAATGGGGTTGGAAAGCGTTGACATTTCTAGGAATAATTCTGACCATTATTTTCTCCTGCTGCCTTTGTATGCACTGTGGTCCCGCTATCTGTGACCTCTGTGCTACTATGTGCATCCCAAAACCCAAACCACAAGTAACAGAAATTATAAGGATGATGTTACAGCAACAGCTCGATGACCTCATGGCTATCGATATTGACTCAGATTAGCATGAGTCTATCTTGCCTGAGTTCTGGCAAAAGGAGGGTCTGAGGAACTTCGATTTCTGATCACGATCGAATCGACCCGCCATTTTGTGCTCCGCCGCCATTTTGTGTCGCCATCACTCAGGCAGCACGGCGAACAAAGTCTATTCTGCTTTTTCTGTAACCTGGTGTCGAAATACGCTTTCTGCCTCTGTTTGCAAAGCTGGTGTTAGGACTAGCCGAGTACACTAATCCCTGTCTGGTTTTTCTAATCCCCGTCTCAACTATCTGTTGGTTCACACTATTCTTTCCTGACCTTATGTTATCGTCTGGCCTTCACTGTCTTCTGCTAGCATTCTCTCATTTCACAACTGTCCTCCAACACACACAAACGTATCTCGCCACCTGCAAGTTAGTTATGAATCTGTTAATGAATTAGCTTGAGGGAGGGGTGACAAACATAGTTGGAGGAGAGGTCTTTTCGAGTCATCTGATACTTTGTTTTCCAAACTCTTCTATTGGTTCTATCCTGGTTTCCAACTTTCCTTATTGGCTCTTTCTTGTATACTTTGGGAGTGTATTTGGTTATTGTATATGTTTCTATATGGTATATAAGGTTGTGCGCCACAGAGTGAAGTGGCAGTCTCCTGAGAACCTACTTTGTGTACTTCTGGGATAACTGTACTAGCTGCAGCTAATAAACCTGATCTTCTAACGCCGACAGAGTGTCTCGTGTCTCTGTGTAGCTGAGCAGGAGAACTCCGGAGACTATGCGTACCCTGCGCCGCCAGGTCCAAAAGGTTCTGGTTCTTCATGCCCATCCCTGCAGCTGGCAGTCTGGCCCGCCCGTGCTTTCAGCCTAATGAGGGGAAACACCCGCATCACACTAGCAGCTCACATGATGGGCCAGATGTCTGTCTACGTGCTACCGGAAGCTTATATCTGGGGGCTTGGGTTTGAAATGTATTGAACGTTCACCAATTACATTACCAGCCTTTGTAAAGCGCCTTGCACTACTAGTATGGAACTGATGCGCTTCCGTAAAGCGTTCGGAACACCTCTTTGGTTGGGCTCTGGTGGTATTTTCGTCCGTTATGTGTGCTTGTTTTTGTTTAGGAGAGACTAGCTAGACGTTTAGTAACTGTTTGTATTTTTTTTAATAATATAGTTAAATTAGTTTAATGGCATACGGATATTGGTAATGTGTTTCCTGTGTGAAAGGGTGTGCAGAAGGACTTTGAGCATCTTCGCTGAGTTGGCCCCCATAGGTGGTCCAATGCCGGTCTCTGCAGATTATCTTGTGGTCACCATTGCAGGCTGCCTGTGTTGCTGGTTGGAATTGGTCATTGACCTGTAATGGTGTTTATTTCTTTCAGCTGTTTTTACCGGAAAGAAATGTAAATTCAAGTTCGAGGCATATGAGCTGCAGATTAAACACTGTGCATAGATCGCCATCTGGTGTTGAGCCCGGATGTTTGCAGTTTGTTTTTCTTCTTGGACAATGTTTGGAAGTCACGAGTTCGGTGACTCCTCCTTCGGTCCGTACTGCGCATGGGCTTCGGCTCCATCCTCAGATTGTTTTTTTCCGCCATCGGGCTCGGATGTAATACTTCGTGCTCCGGCTTCGAACCTTACCAGTTCGACCTTCGACGAAAAATCCTCGTCCATCGAGATTCTTCAGACGGAATCATCTTCTTTATCTCTCTCTTCGGCACTTCCTTGATTCCAGGCATCGGCAGCGGCCCTCGGGCCTATCTCGACTCCGGTCTCGGCCGATGGAAAGGACTCCTTCTAAGAAGTGCCCAAAATGTGGGTCTAAATTTCCCCACACCGTTCTACATCAGGTGTGCAACCTCTGCCTCTCTCCCGAACACGAGGCCCGAGACTGCCCCGCCTGCAAGTCTTTTCGATCGAAAAAGACTATTCGGGATCGACGAGCTCGATGCACCATGGCGCACTCATCGACCTCAGCTCCACCTGACATCTTCGGAGAAGACACCGGAGCTTCGGGACAGCAGCACACCGAACAGGAGGACGACATCGTCAGTGCTTCCGAGGCCGACGACTCCGACGTGGAGGAGATCACACCGGCGCAGAGGGTCGTGAGTACTCTACCCCCTCCCACTCCCGCGCCCATACCGAAAGAGACTCCGGTTACACCTTCGCCTCCGGGCCTAGGCAAAACCAAGCATACCGCTTCCATCACCCCACCTTCGAGCCCGGTGAAGAGGCATCACAAGTCTCCCGGCGGCTCGGGCTCGAGCCAGCCTACTAGTGGCACCGAAAAACACCCTTCGGCACCGAAGAAAACCACACCAAGCGCCGTTCCGAAGCCATCGGTGTCGAAACCTGGCCTCTCGGTGCCGACCAAACATAAATCCCTCTGCACCAACGCTCCCGTGCCGAAGCCTGCCTCGGCACCGAACAAACACTCGGACGCCCCAAAAAAGCATGGCACGGATAAATCAAAGAAGCCGTCGGCTCCGAAAACATCGGCACCGACAGATGAATCGGTGCCGGAGGAGCTATTCACGCCAGATCCTCGTCAAAAGACTTTAACAAAGGATCCAAAGACTGGACATTTGACTTTGTCTTCAAAGAAAAGACATTTAGACAAGCCAGCTCCTCCTCCACCGCCAAACCGGAAGGACTCTGCCACATCCCCATTCAGAGTACCCTCCCCACCACCTCCACCTCCTCCACCTCCCCCATCTCCGCCTCCACCTTCTCCACCCTTGCCTCATCGCTCTCCAACCCCATCTCCAGACCCTGATGACCAAGGGGATCCATACTATGATCAACAGATGCCCCACAGGACCCCACTCCTCCGGGAACACCAGACCCATGGGAGGATTATCACAATCCAGATGTCCCAGATGTGCCTCAGGATGACCTTTATCCATCCAGGCCATCTCCACCAGAGGACTCCTTGGGGTTCCACCACTTGTTACAATGGGCGGCACATTATCATGGGGTGGAGTTACACAGTGATCCAGTTGAGGAAGACTTCCTACTTGACACTTTTGACATCGCAGATAAATCTACTGCCATATTACCCATGCTTAAAGGGGTGACCAAACATGCGGCAGAGGTTTTCAAAGACCCAGTCAGGGCTAGGGTCTTAAACCCTAGAATAGAGAAGAAATATAAGGCAGCCCCCAAAGATCCTGCCTATATTAAAGGACCTGCTCCCTTAGACTCCTTAGTGGTATCCACAGCTAGGAAGCGATCCAATTCTCAGTCATCGGGGGAGGCTCCACCACCCGATAAGGAGTCCAAGCTCTTAGATGCGTCTGGCAAACGCACTGCCTCGCAAGCTGCCAATATGTGGCGCATCGCCAACACGCAAGCGCTGCTGGCAGGCACGGTACGACAGAGCGCACTATGATGAGCTGGAGGCTATCATGCAACATCTCCCAGAAAAATATAAAAATAAAGCTCAGGAATTAATACAAGAGGGAAAGATCATTACCGACACCTCTATTAAATGTGCACTGGACGCAGCAGACACAGCTTCCAGGGCTATAAACACCAGTGTTCTGCTTCGCCGCCACGCCTGGCTCAGAATCTCAGGCTTTAAGCCGGAGGTCCAAGCATCTATACTGAATCACCCTTTTGACCAACAACACTTATTTGGCCCAAAAGTGGACGAAGCCCTGGAAAAAATGAAGAAGGATACAGATACGGCGAAGTCTATGGGAGCATTACAATCCCACACTCCTAGATGCTCCTTTCGCCGTTCCTCCTTTCGCGGCACTGGCAGAGGTTACTCTGCAGATAACGCCTCTACGTCCTACAAGTCCCCTCCTCAGACTACCTTCACAAAGGGCTATCAAAGAGGTGGATATAGAGGGAACAATAATAAAGGCAGGGGCAAAACCAACACCGCCCGTTCTGCCACACCGCCCACACAATGACTTTCCCCCGCTCCCCCCAGACCATTCCACTCCAGTCGGGGGCAGACTACAAGGCTTTTTTCAATCCTGGGAGACCATAACATCAGACAAATGGGTGACCCAAATTATTCGGTCAGGGTACCGTCTCGAACTAACATCTACCCCCCCCAAATATTCCACCCAGGCACCGTACAATGTCACAAGAACATACCACGCTGCTGAAACAAGAGGTAATCTCCCTCCTGCAAAAACAAGCTATAGAGAAAGTCCCCATCAATCAACAAAATTTAGGGGTCTACTCTCTGTACTTTCTGATACCAAAGAGAGACGAGACCCTGCGGCCCATTTTAGACCTCCGGCCTCTAAATGTATACATACATTCAGACCATTTTCACATGGTAACTCTCCAACAAGTTCTCCCACTCCTCTGCCAGGGCGACTTTCTCACTACACTGGACTTGAAAGACGCATACTTTCATATTCCAATACACCCTTCTCACAGAAAGTACCTCAGATTTGTAGTAGACGGGCAACATTATCAGTTCAAGGTTCTCCCCTTCGGGGTCACAACCGCACCAAGAGTGTTTACCAAATGCCTAGCAGTAGTGGCGGCACACCTCAGAAGACAACACATCCACGTCTTCCCTTACTTGGACGACTGGCTAATAAAAGCCGCGTCCTACAACCAGTGTGTGCAACATACAAACACTACCATCCAACTACTCCACCAGCTAGGTTTCACGGTGAACCACCAAAAGTCCCAGCTAATACCGTCTCACACAAAGCAATACCTCGGTGCCACTATAGACACCTCAAAAGCTATAGCCTATCCCAACTCAGCCAGAATCGCAAGCATACAAGCCTTGCGCCAAAGATTCATCCTTCAGCACTATCTCCCAGCAAGAGTGTTTATGAAGCTAATAGGGATGATGGCATCTTGCATCTCATAGTGCCTCATGCAAGACTCCACATGCGTCCACTCCAAGAGTGCCTAGCACGCCAATGGAACCAGGCCCAGGGACAGCTGACGGATCTGGTGTTGGTGGACGGTCGCACCCATCGCTCTCTGCAGTGGTGGAACACCACAAACCTTTCCAAAGGGCGACCGTTCCTGGACCCGGTTCCTCAGGTAATTCTAACAACGGACGCATCGCTCTCCGGCTGGGGAGCGCACCTATTACACCTCACAGTGCAAGGCATATGGACGCCACAACAAAAGCTACTCCGCATCAACCATCTGGAGTTATTGGCGATCTTTCTAGCCCTGAAATCGTTTCAGAAACAGAGCTCAGCCAAAGCAGTCCTCATTCGCACAGACAATATGACTGCAATGTACTACATTCAAAAACAGGGGGGACACACTCTCCACAGCTCTCTCGCTTAGCACAGAGCATATGGCGATGGGCAATCCCACAAAAAATCTTTCTCCTGGCACAACACGTCCCAGGGATACAAAACACCATGGCAGATCTGCTAAGCAGACAAACGCAGCAAATGCACGAATGGGAACTGCATCCACAAGTTCTTCGCCCATTCTTTCACAAGTGGGGGCATCCTCAGATAGACCTCTTCGCCACCCACGAAAACAAAAAATGCCCAAGCTTCGCCGCCAGATACCCACACCCATTGTCCAAAGGCAATGCGATATGGATGAACTGGTCAGGCAAATTTGCATACGCCTTTCCACCTCTCCCGCTAATTCCATTAGTGGTAAGGAAGCTACAACAGCACTCCCTCACACTCATTCTGGTAGCTCCAACATGGGCCAGGCAGCCGTGGTACACCACACTACTACAGCTCTCGGTGGTACCACACCAAAAACTGCACCTGTCCCCATGCCTCCTAACCCAGAACCATGGAGAAATCAGGCACCCGGACCCAGCTCAGCTCAACCTTGCGATCTGGCTCCTGAAATCTTAGAATTTGGATACCTTAACCTTCCTCCTGATTGCATGAACATTATCAGGGAGGCCAGACGTCCTACCACTAGAGCATGCTATGCCGCAAAGTGGAAAAGATTTGTTCTTTACTGCCGTAACAATACAATCAACCTTTTGGATGTATCCATACAGCACATCATATGCTACCTGCTCCATCTACAAAGGTGTAACCTGGCATATTCATCCATCCGTTTACACCTAGCAGCAATGGCTGCTTACCTGCAAAACAGACAGCATTTATCACTTTTCAGAGTGCCTGCTATTAAAGCTTTCATGGAAGGCCTTAACAGAGTAATTCCGCCCAGGGCACCACCCTCACCTGTGTGGAATCTAAACTTAGTTCTTACAAGGCTAATGGGTCCACCTTTCGAACCAATGCATAAATGTGAGCTGCAGTTCCTTACTTGGAAAACAGCTTTTCTCGTAGCTATCACTTCCCTTAGACGGGTTAGTGAAATACAAGCGTTCACTATACAAGAACCCTTTCTACAGATAAATCACAGCAAGGTGATTCTTCGCACAAATCCTAAATTTCTGCCCAAGGTAATTTCCCCCTTCCATCTCAATCAATCGGTGGAATTACCGTTTTTTTTCTCGCAACCTCAATCTGTTGCGGAAAGGGCTCTACATACACTTGATGATAAAAGGTCTTTACTTTACTACATACAAAGAACGCAATCTTTCAGAAAGACTAACCAGTTGTTTGTCTCGTTCTCTCCACCGCATAAAAGCAACCCCATCTCAAAATCAGGGATAGCTAGGTGGATTGTAAAGTGCATACAAATTTGCTATCACAAAGCAAAAAGAACATTATCTGTTCCACCTAAAGCCCACTCTACAAGAAAGATAGGGGCTTCTATGGCTTTTCTAGGGTTTTCTAGGGATTTTCTTAGATGACATCTGCAAAGCAGCCACATGGTCAACACCGCACACCTTCTCTACAAGAAAGATAGGGGCTTCTATGGCTTTTCTAGGGTTTTCTAGGGATTTTCTTAGATGACATCTGCAAAGCAGCCACATGGTCAACACCGCACACCTTCACAAAACATTACTGTGTAGACGTGCACTCCAAACAACAAGCTAGTGTGGGCCAGGCTGTACTAAAGACACTGTTTCAAACCACTGCAACAGATACCGGTGGTCGCCGCTAGGGTTGGGTACTGCTATATAATCTATGCACAGTGCATAATCTGCAGCTCATATGCCTCGAACGGAATATGCTACTTACCAGTATGCATCTGTTCTTGGCATGTAGAGCTGCAGATCTATACACGCCCACCCGCCTCCCCGGCTACCTGTATCCGTTCCAGTCTATCTTATTTAGATACAACACACATGGGTTTCTTTACTATTATCACTACGCTCCATCATTTCCCTGCTGGCGAAAAACAATCTGAGGATGGAGCCGAAGCCCATGCGCAGTACGGACCGAAGGAGGAGTCACCGAACTTGTGGCTTCCAAACATTGTCCAAGAAGAAAAACAAACTGCAAACATCCGGGCCCAACACCAGATGGCGATCTATGCACAGTGTATAGATCTGCAGCTCTACATGGCAAGAACAGATGCATACTGGTAAGTAGCATATTCCTTTTCATGCGTAATCCAGTTTCCAAACCCCATGCACGCAGCTGGGTCCAGCATAAACCGTGCCGCGGGTCAGCTGGACTCTGCACTGTCCGGGGGGCTGTACCCCGTGTGCCCCGCCCCCGTCACCAGGCGTCCGAGGTCGCAGACTCGGAGCCCTCATCTGCCGATTAGGCCGCGAGTCCCCCGGGAGGTTTCAGCCAGCCCTGCAAGGCGCAGCCCCGCAGTTTCAGCTTTCAAACCGTCGGCATCTCTCCCTTCTGCTTTTAAGGGAATAAAAAAAAAACTCACAGTGAGAACAGGGAGATGGAGGCAGCGGCCTCACTTCAGCCCAGCCAAGAGAATTCAGCCGTGTCTCCGTTCTCTGTTGTGGTTTCGGGCCAGAGGAGACATGGGGTATGTGGTGCATGCATGGAGGCGGTTTGTTGGCCTTTCTATGGCCAGAGCCTACCACTGCTTTTTAGAGCTGTGAGCTGACTGGTGCCACTTGGAATAAATAGGGGGTAACTGCTGTGTTCTGTGCTCTTTAGGGTTCCAGCTGTGTGCTATTGTGGCACTGTGGTACAAAATGCTTTTGGGATGGTACGGGCAGCTGGTGGCACACTGCCAGTCGGCAGTGGTGGCTGCTGTTCGTGGGCTGGCGGGGACTGGTTGATGAGGCAGGGTGTGCGTCGAGCCCTGATCAAGGGCAGGGCACAGAGGAGCGTGTGCTGGCAAAGGATGCGTGTCAGATTTCACCCATCCTTCACTGCTGCGTATCACCTCAAAAGATGAGAGCCGCGCGGGGGCTTCTGGGAGGGGGGTGTAGAAGAGGCACTAGAGATGCGCTGAAAGATAGGTCGATAATATGTAAATCTATCCTCGCCTGAGACCTCTGTTTGTTGTTACAAAAGAGCTCAGAGATGCTGGCAAAACCCCAGAGTTCAGCACTAATCACACACCATGGAAACTGCCATGAACAGGCTCCACTCACAGTGAGACAGCTCAGGAAACTGTAAATGCTGCAGTGATCCGAATGGAACCTGCAGATCACGTGTTCCAGTGCTTGTGAGATAGCTTGCTGTGCCAAAGCGCGTTGATAGCAGCAGCTGCTCCTGGCAGCATATCGGGCTCTGCGACCTCAAACGCTACAAAAAAAAAAAATAAGCGCGGTCCCGAAAGTGAAAGAGGACCGCGCTGCAGACGATTTCTTGTCTTTATGGGGCCATGTGTTTAAACACATGGTCCCGTAAAGATATGAAATTGTTTGCGACGAACGGAAAGCAGAGGAGCCCATCCAAGTGGGCCGTCTGAAAAAGCCAAAAGTACACGACATAAAAAGCTCTTTTCCAATGGCTGGCCACCGTTTAGCATAAATGGCGATGCCAGCTAATGGGAAAGAGGGGTGGGGCTTGAAGCCCTTTACTGAAAGTCCTCAAAAACGTTAAATCTCGCCGAGCGAGCTGCGCATGTGCGCAGCCACGCTAGCCGAGACCTAAAAAGGGCCCATGTTTACAAATTGGGGCACTTTTGAACTTGTAAAGACACACCCTGTTGTTGTTTTGCAAGGTATGGAAGGATGCATTGATTTGAGATTGCTGCAGCCAATGCTTGTTTTAAAATCGTAGAAATCAAGAATAAAAATCAGTCAAGCCGACTACAAAACAGGCCAACAAACAACCCGAAAATGGCCCACACACAGGCCTGTCATTGTCAGACAGACCATTCAGGCACTGACTGATTGCCCTATAGGCCTGACCGTCTGTGGACGGGAGGCCTGGGGCCTGCTGCAGCAGCGGCTACCACTTCCCACCTGTTGGGAGTGCACTGTGTGCCCGCTGTATACATCCCAATAGGCCCTATTCATATGGGAGAATCTTGATTTTTTTAAGCCTTAAATTGCTTTATTAGTGCGGTATCCCGCCTGAAATTTCCTCTGTTTTCAATTGAAGTCAATGAAATACATTTTTCGATTTTTTTTTTTAATCTCCCATTTTCCTCTTCTAAAATGTTGTCATTAATGCAGGTCCTATGGGGTGCACAATTTGTATTCTTCCCAGGAGCCTGTTTGTCCCTGTACCTGCATCAGAAATATCACGCGGGAGCAGGGACAAAGGTGATCTCTCATTTTAATATAGCGAGTCCACTTGCAAATTAAGCAACACCACCTTGACATTTCAAGGGCACAGCATATTCGCCTGTGCAGTGGATATTACACAATGGATATTCCACAGCAGCTCTTTCTGTAATAAGGATATGCCCTAGGGTGCAAATAGCCCTGTGGCACTTCAGTGATCTGTCTGCTAGGGCCTCAAAAGGGATTGGCAGCGGTTCCAATCTGACCAGTGGAGACGATGAAGGTTGTGCCTATAAATTCCTCATCTTCAAAAACTTGGAGCCCTTAGAAGGAGGTTGAACTGCCACTATTAAGCCCTAAATTGAAAATGGGTTTATTCATACATTCAAAACACAAAATTCAAAATGTACTCCTAGCAATTACTTACTGCAAATATCATTTACTTCTATGATACTATCATATTTCTAGTAGTTCTGTCCTTGTTTTGTTTTTTTCGATTACTTTTTAGGTAGATATTAGCTATTGCTGTGTTTATCTAACCACTATAATTGCTAGGTCAACTGCTAAGGTTTTGCTTTAGTCCGGTGGAATTTTGGGTGCCAACTGATTTGTAATATTTCTTAAAACCCAATGAACATATTTGAAACAAAACACAGAGAGCACCAGCACGAAATCTCGCTGGTCGGTGTGAGTGACGGTAATATTGTGGCAGACAACCCTTTCCAAGGGGTGAAAGGAAGGACTGCCCCTGGGAAGAGAGACCTCCCAGCAAGCCATATAAATCTTGCATGAGGCGTCCGTCCTATCAGTGTGTGAGCCAAGAATACCTCTGTACCCCAGTAGTTAATTTGTAAAAAAAAAAAAAAAAAAAAAAAAAGTGCCACGGCCGTCCTCGTCAAAGGGAGACTGCAGAGTGCACCACCCATTGCCCCTGCCAGTACTGCCAAATGACAGTACCAACACAACTACTAGCCATCACACTATTCCAGGCCCCAACAGTATAAGAATGGCTTGAGTGGCAGGTATTAGTCATTTTTAATGTATATTAAATTCATAAGCAACTGTTGTTTTGCTTATCTAGAAAAACAGACAAACAGCGCCACCATGTGGCAGATGTTGATAAATAAGTGCCTAGGCACCGGAAACCACTGGCTCAAATTAGGCACTGGGGTGCCTACATCCTGGGATGGGGTGGGTGGTACATAAAAATCGTTAAATCAAGCATTATGCATTGGAGTTGAGTTGGTGTTCTTGATACACTTTTCATAAGAGCTAGTTACCGTGTGTAGTTTCAGAGACGAGGGATTTCTTACAAGTGAAAGGGTTTGTTTTTTGGTGACTCTCAGGGTGTTCACAATGGTTCTGCTGCACCTTCGGGATTTAATGACTGTTGTCATTTTTAGTAGTACTGTTTGCAGTAGTTAGTCTTGGATGGCACTGCTTTCTGCAATTATGTGTAACGACCAATTACTGCAGTTATGAGTGGTACTGGTGGCTGCAATAGGGTTCTAGGGATTCGGGATCTTATGGACAGTAGTCAGCCCTACAGTTTTTTGGGTATACTCGCTGACTGCGGACTTTGGTAGCACTAGTGACTGTGGTTTGGGTGGTGCTGCTGACATTGATGGTGTAGTATGGATTGCTGTAACTTTGGGTTGTATAGCTGGCTGTAGTTTCGGCTAGTAATGACAGCTCTTCTTTTGAGTAGTAATGATACCTTTGGTGCTGGGTGCTTTTGGTAGGTGAGGTTTGGTGTACTTCTGGCTGTGGTTTGGGGAAGTACTGCTGGCAGTGATTAAGGGTAGCACTGTGTGTGAGATATGTTTAGTGCTGCTAGCAAGATTTTGGTTAGTACTGTTAGCTTTTGTTTTGAGACGTTTTGATGGCTGAGGTCTTGTTGTACTACTTGGTGATAGTTTGGGTAATACTGTTTGGTGAGGCCTTTTGTTGCACTGTTTGCTGCGGTTTAAGTAGTACTGCCTGCTGTGGTTTTGGGTAGTGCTAACTGATGTGGTTTTGAGTGCTACTGTTGTGTGGGGATCGAGTAGTGTTACTGGTTGTGGATATGAAAGGTACGACGGCAGTGATTTAGGGCAATGCTGCTGACTGTGGAGAAGTGTGGCTCAATGGTTAGAGCGGCAGACCCTGATGCAGAGGTCTGGCCCGGGACCAGGGTTCAATTCCCCGCCTCGGCGGGTCTTGGGCTCAAATAATTCCATGGACCTGACAATTCTCGCCTCGGTGCCTATTCCAATCATGGAGTCCCACTCTGCAACTCTGGGCAATAGCTTGCTTAATCTCCACAACGGCCCCCACAATGCTAAGGATGCCTGGCCTCCACCTTGGGGGTGCCCAGGAGTGGACGCCTCACAGGGAAAGCCAGGATGGGTTCCACAGCGGTATTCGTACAAGCGCCTTGAGACCCTTGTGGGTGAGTAGTGCGCTATACAAGTATCAATTTACATTTACTGTGGTTTTGAAAGGTACTGACAGTGGTGACTAATGAGATAGTATTCCACCTTGTGGCATTGAGTAATTTTGGTGGTGGTGTTGTGTACGCTCCTTGGAGAGGGTGTAGGTACTGCCTGTGGCGGCGATGTTGTGTACTATTGCTTTGTGAGGTTTTCTGTAGTGCTGTTGGCTGGCAGTAAAGGTTGGTAGGTTTGCCACGCTAACCAACAACTACCCCTCAGTTCAGAGAACTATAACGAAAGCAAAGCATATATGCAAAAATTCCAAGATCTTACATTATTTTGACTTTTTTTCAACTTTCCAAGCAGAAATCATGCTTCATTTCAAAAGCGGAACGAGTGAAAAGATTACATTCATTAGACAAAGCAATGCAGCTGACGGGAGCGTGTCCCCTTCCAATCAGAGGTCGGGCCAGAGACAGGCATGTCACTTGTCTGACCCCAAAGGCGCCCGCTCTCGAAAAACAAAACCATTCCCCCAAACGTTATCCGAAAGGGAAAAACGCAAGGAGCGACCCCTCTGCCGCCAGCTGCCCTTAGGAAGTCCCGCGCAAAAAGATACCTAACTCTTTTCCCATTAACTTCCCTTTACACTTTTTTTCTCTTAAATGTAGACAATGGTATTCTATTAAAAACTCAAAACTAACAGCAAAACAACATCGCAGCTTAAAAAACACCACATCAATTTTCATGCTATCGTCACCAGAAACATGCCGTCTCTGGAATAATGGATATAATCTTTATCACACGTTTTGGGTGGGAGAGAGGATGCGGCCATTTCGGTAAAAATTATACAAAGAAGGGGAGTGAATACTTCTTGAATCAGGAGATTTCCAGGCCTAAAATAACTATTCGAAACTATTCCATGCCATATATGTCAATAGAAAAACAACGCGTTATTTTATCAGTAAAAGAAAACATTTTCAAAAAGGTGAAACCTTCAATAAGTGGATGGTCGGTGTGGGAGCCCTTAAATTACCTTGTTCCCACTTCCCAGCATTATAGTTAATAGGTTTCCCAGGTCCGTCCGTGATGTAGTTTCAGTACTACTTTTTTCTTTTAATTCTGGGATTTGTAGTCGAGTTTTTATAATGAACTATATAAGACTACAAGTTCCAGAATTCACAGAAAAACAAGCATTTGCAATGCAATAGGTCTCGCATTTGTGAGAGTTTAATCTATTGGCATTGTAAATGCTGAGTAGGCGAAGCGGCAAGGGCAAGGTAAGTGCTTTTATTTATTTATTTTATGTACACTATTCTGTTGTTGGTCACTTACACCCACCTCTGCCCCGCCTCCGCTCCGCCCACCGTGCTTACCTGCATGGACCGCCACTGCAACATTGTGTGTATTTGCAACAATAACTGTGTTATATGTGAAGGGGGAGAAAGAGAGACTGTTGGTTACATTGCTGCTCTTGCTACCTTTTATCATTTTTAAAAAACAAAAATCTTCATTGCTATTTGCACATCTGTTATTTGCACTGTGTAGTACAACTTGTGGGTCTTTGCCGGGTCGATCCTTGTAGCGCGGAGCCCATTTTAGAGTGGGATCACTCTCATTGGGTTAGCGCTCTAGTTTCCACCGCCCACTATAAAACGCGCCACGGCGCAACCGCGCGCAGTGGGCGCGCCGGTGGCGCGCCGAAGGCGCTCTCAAGGCAAGCCCGTCTGCGCCCGTCCGCGCCAAGACCGCGACTAGCGCCGTGGGCTCTGTGTGTGCTGCCAGAATCAGTTACTTGCAGGATGAACTTATGTCATTAAACAATGGTAAGTGTTTACTGCCAGCACTGTTGATTGACCACGATACAGTGGGCCCCAATCGCTGCTCAACATGTGGCCGGAGAACCACCTTTTCTCCGTCTATAAGCATTTGTAACACTATGCTCAACTCCTTTTCCAACCCTGTGGTTCACCGCACTGGACTCGCTGATGTACTGTCAGCCTACGTAATCCCTGGTAACACCACATTTAGTACCAACGAGCTTAACTGCGTCCTATTTAACACAACATCTATGTCCAAACACAAATATGAGCTAGAGGACCTTATATCTGCCACTAGTCCGGACCTGGTGTTCCTTACGGAAACATGGTCATCTATCTCCTCTGCACCAGACTGGAAAATCGCCGTTCCCCCTAGGCTACTCACTGGTGCAAGTAGACAGGACAGCAACGGTTGGAGGAGGCATTGCGCTCATTTATCGCTTCCACTTAAAAATTGCCCATAAACAAGAGTCCACACTAGAGGCAGAAGCCATGTCATTTACTGTAAAATTTAATAATCATGAACTTTTATCTGGTCTACTGATCTATAGACCCCCTGGAGCAAGAGCCCCTTTCACTAAATCCCTTCAGACCTTTTTAGAATCTTGTTTTGATACTGCAACATTCACGGTCCTAGGTGATTTCAATTTTCATCTAGATGACCTCAATAACTTCGATTCATCCAATTTAATTCATAACATGGCAGGGTATGGGCTGCGGCAAATCATATCACAGCCCACTCACGTAGCGGGGCACATACTTGATGGAATCTTCACCAATAATCACACAATTGAAGTGAAGGACATACTACCGGTCCCTTGGTCAGACCATTCAGTAATCCATTTTAAAGTGAACCTTTCTCTGTCAGCAACTGGACGGAAATCTCGCCCTCGGCTGGTAAATACTCGTCCCTGGAAGGACATAAAAAGTGAGGAACTGGCCGATACCTTGACAAGTTGCCCCCCCCCCCACTTGGTGGACAGTAATGAAGGAGCCACTAATTTTGATTCCTGGATCTGCAAGGCAATTGATAAATTAGCCCCAGCGAAATCCACCCAACCCAAAAAAAGATTACTAACCTCGCCTTGGTATACAGCCGAACTTAAGCTTGCCAAAATCACCTGTAGGCGGCAGGAACGTCTCTGGAGAATTGACTATAGCCCCACATTAAAGAAGGAATATAATCTCACCTTGGAAAAATATAAATTATTAATCAAGCAAGCCAAAACGACATATTTTACCAACAAAATTCAAGAGGCAAAAAATTTGTCTAAGGAACTTTTTAAAACAGTGACCACCTTAATCAAGAGTCCCAACGACACCATTTTTTGCCCAGATCAAAATTTTGTCGATAATCTTGCATTCTTTTTTCAACGTAAGATTCAAGATGTCTACCATGAACTCCAGAAGCTACAGACTGATCATGATAAAAATACACGCAACCATATGGAGGATCGTTTATTGGTCAATGGTCTGTCCAAGTTCTCACCTCTTAGCGTAAAACAGGTCAGTGACGCATTACTTCAAATAAAGTCAGGTTCTCCCCTTGATCCGTGTCCTTCTTACATATACCATCTGGCCCCTACAGTAATAAGCGCCTCTCTGGCTCCCTTGTTAAATGAGATCATTAGTTCAGGTGTTTTCCCTTCAAGCTGGAAAAAGGCCTGTATCAGGCCCATTCTCAAGAAACCCTCACTTGATCCACAGGATACTAAACACTATCGCCCTATCTCCTGTCTTCCACTTCCATCTAAAGTTTTAGAAAAAATGATTAACCAGGAGCTAATGCAATTCATTGACTCTACAGAATCAGCCTTGATAATGGCCGTGGAGGAAATCCGCAGAGTCATGGACAATGGAGGCAGGGCCACCCTTGTCCTGCTTGACCTAACGGCGGCTTTCACACCGTTAATCATAGAGTATTACTGGAAAGATTGAATCAATTAGGCATCAAAGACTCTGCTCTAGCGCTTTTACATTCCTTCCTTGACTCTAGATCACAGCAAATCCATTGGGAGGGACTTCAGTCTGCTGAACTCTCTCTCCCTTGTGGCGTCCCTCAGGGATCAGCACTATCCCCCACGCTGTTTAATCTATATGTCACCCCACTAGCTAACCTAATCAAGAATCATGGCTTAAAATTAGTATCCTATGCAGATGATACTCAGCTGGTGGTGTCCCTGACACAAACTGTTGAAGTCACTGTGGAGAGATTCAGAAGTTGCCTCTCTAGGGTGATGAGCTGGATGAGTTCAAACTTTCTGAAGCTTAACACCGAAAAAACGGAGGTGTTGGAATTCGGTCAAAAACCTTCCATCTGGAACAACCTTTGGTGGCCACCAGAGGCGGGCGCCTGCCCTGTCCCTGCAGCCAAAGTGAAGAACCTAGGCTTCCTGGTTGACAAAGACCTCTCATTAACCTATCAAGTTAACCAGGTCACCTCTGCCTGTTTCTTGATGATCAAGATTCTTCGTAAAATCCTACCTTTCATCCCTTTTTCCTTAAGGAAAAGAGTAGTGGGAGCTTTAGTTCTATCTCGCATAGACTATTGCAATGCTCTATATTCTGGGATAGGAGAGCGACAGCTTTCAAAGCTCCAGTCCTTGCAGAACGCGGCCGTAAGAGTACTGCTGGACCACCCAAAGCATCATCCCACTTCAGCAAACATGAAGAGGCTTCACTGGCGCCCTGTACGCAACCAAATTCAATTTAAGACCTTATGCCTTGTACACAAAGCGGTTTATGGAGGAGGTGCAGATGACATGATATTGTTATTTCCTCGGTATGTCCCAAGTCGGACACTCAGATCCACTAGTATGGGCCTAGTCGGCATTTCAAAATTTAAAAGGGCACGATGGGGAGGCAAGGCCTTCTCCTTCCAGGCAGCAAGCTTATGGAATAGACTTCCAACAGAACTACGATTAACAACTAGTAAGACCTTGTTCAGAAAGGCCGTGAAAACTTGGCTTTTCACCAAACTTTAGATCCTCTCCATACCCCTCCTTCTATCTCAGCGCCAAGACGCCTCGGCATAAGTGCGCTTAATAAATACTTCAGTCAGTCAGTCAGTCATATGAAAAGCACAGGTTGGGTATAGCATAATGGCCCTGGCAATTCATGGACATAATATGTGATACACAGCGTGCACACCCGGTGACAAGATAATTGTTTTATGTGCTTCTGTCATCATGATGTAGCCTGTATGGGCACGGGACCCTTGATTATGTTAGGCATCAACTCTGTTTGTTATTGTTATTTTAGTCTGTCTTAAGAACCTAAGAAGGGAATTGTCTTCACGCTCTATGGAAGCGCTAGTACGCAATGTAGTCTTTTTTCTATCTTTATTTTAGTTGTTTGTATTAACCCCTTCGGTGCCCGCCCCTTTCCCCGCCCTGTGCCGGCCGTTACATTAGCGGGCGGGGTTTGTGACGAGCTGGACTCGTCATGGGCACAGCGCCACCGCGGCCCATGATGAGTCCAGCTCGTCATGGGCACCGAAGAGGTTAATGGTGGTAGGGCACACGAACAACTCAGGCTGTGACAAAGACCATTTGGTCAAAACGTATTGTCCGAAATGAACCTTGGTTATGATTAAGCACAATGCAGGAGTGCGAGCATTTGTGTCCTGGACCTGGGGGCGCATTTCTCATTTGAATTTAAGATGAGTTCTTGCACCCTTAACTTGCACCAACCGCGCTTGGTGGGCGTGACCGGCTGATTGCAAGGAATCCTTTGGTGAGTCTACATAGCTAAGACAGTTTTTGACTGAGGAGTTGTGAACAGTAAATCCATATTTGCGAGTACTTATCTTCACAACAATTTGGACCAAATATTTTTGCTAAAAAAATCCTGTAACACAATATTTCTACAGGCAATATTTTTATATTACATTCCTAGTATTGTGGTACCAATTACCAATATGATGAGTTTTAAATATTGTGATTAAAAAAATCATAGCACAAGTATCAACGACCAACATCTGTAAAAGATATGTACATAAAGGTAAGCATAGGTTTATGTTACTTGTCTCCAAATTTAGTACTTTGCCAATATGTATGTGTTCAAGGTACATAGATTTAAAGTTAAGAATCGCAAAATTATACTTACCAAAATATACCTATTTCCACAATATTTTAGGTTTTTTTTTATATACTATTGCTACAATACTCTTGTAACACAATACTTCTGTAGTGGATATCCTGATAACAGCCCTGTCTGGATTACCTCAACATGTGACACCCTGCTCAGCTGCCATTATTAAAGGAACCTGTTCAAAGCCAATGATACAATAAGGCAATACAGGGCAGATGTCTGAAAACCATTAGAAAAGTGGCTTATTAACGGCCCCTGAATGAGAATCATCTATTGCTCCAAAGACATTAGAATGCAAAACAGAATGTAACTTTTCGTATGGCGCCGAGAATCCTTACGTTAGCCACGAATCTGGTGTCCCTCCATTACTTTTTTCAAGACTCTACGACATGCCTATGTTCCTCCTATAAATTTTAAGATGTCCAATTTGGGTATTTCATCAAAGATTAATGGGACATCCAAAGTCCTTTCTTCTCATATAGTCAAGGAAGCACTGATTTTGAGCACTGGGCATTCCTCTGGTTTGCCAATCACCATACGTCTTCAGAGCCTCAATGGCATGTCCCCCGGTCTGCCACATTCAGTTGGCTCTCAGTTGGTGCGGGCACCATACTCTCCGGCATATAAACTTTCAAGTATATCATTGGGAACTAGATTGATCCCAGTCCTTGAGGCCTGCTCGATTGACTCAAGTGACCTTGGCTTATCCTCAAACAAGTTCATTAACATGAACCCCAGGTTCCGATGCCAGTCCCATCCACTCCCCTTATTCACTAGCTCACTAACCTAACTGAAGCAAGGGTTGTTCTGAAAATAATTATTTGTCAACCCGAAGGTCTTCCCCCGGTAAGTCTTTGAGTCCTGAGTCCTCAATGCGAGGAAAATTAATTCCAAGTGCAGATTCCAGTTGTAGGAAACCGGCTCTGTACATACTATACCAAAGAAAAGTATAATGTGCACAGAGTCCAGTGGATCCCTAAAGGTATAGCAGTGGCTAAAGTAGAAATACCTTACTCACATTTGTGGTAGTGTGGATAAGCAGTCAGGCTTATCAGAGGGTAGTGTTAAGCACGTGTTGTACACATTCAGGCAAGAAATAATGTCACACACTCAAAGACTGAATCCAGGCCAATTGTTTATATAAAAAGTTGTTATTTTGTTGCTTTATTTCTAGGACCAAGATGTGCTTAGTGGCAGGCAAGTTATACTTTTGACACAATGTTACTTTTCAAAAGACAATGAGCACTGATTTTGTAGGATCATTCAGATCACTTTTGCAGTTGAGAAAATCGCGTGTGAGCTATCCAGAAACACTTGAAAAATACTTGCAGATTACTTTGTAAATACTTTTCTAGTTTAGCATGAAACAAACTAATAACACTGTCTAAGCAACACAGGACAGCAGTTAACAGGTTAACTCTTTGAAAGGCACTAAATACTGTTCTTGCAGTACAAGACAGTTAAACACTTAGAAGATTTTCAGCCATGCAGTCCTTTAGAGAAAAACAAAGTGTTAAGTTTACAGGTAAGTAAATGGTTTTAGGAACAAAGTTTTGGGGGGTAGAAACAAGGTTCAGGTTGGCACTCAATGGACACCACTACCAGCACTAGGGTGACTGGGTGCAGAGTGCAGGGTGCCAATATTAGACAACAGGGCTAGAAAGCATCTTGGTTGGGGGCTGCTCACGGGCAGGCCACTCAGTCATGGGAGGCAACCTCCTGAGGTTAAGGTAAGGGCAAAGGGGGTCCCAAGTTGGTACCAAGACTACACCACCAGCGGAACAGTGGCGGCTGGGTTCTCAGACGGGGTCCGGAGCCCAATGCTTTCCTATGGAGGTTGTCGTCTTTGGATTTTGACTGCAGGCTCAGTCCAGGAAGTCTTCCAGAAGTCTTCTGGAGGAACCAACAGCTTGGCAGGTAAGAGATGTCCCTCGACGTCAGGACACTTTAGGATTGGGTCACCAGAACTCAGGGTCGGAGACTGTAGGGGTGCCTTTCGATGTCGGGAATCTTCTTATCGGTCCAGTACCGTTGGAGGGGAGTCGTCGTGAAGAGGCTTCAGGTGTCGACACAGAACCTTGGTGGTGACACCCCTCGATGGTTTGGAGGTCAGAACCGCTGAGGGACCACTTCAGGATGAATGGGCCCTTGGGACACGGGTTGTGGGTGACGGGTGTGAGGTAAGCCCTGGAGCAGGGTTTCTTGGTCTTCAGAGGGGCTGAATCTTCCTCTGTGGACAGGGCCGCTGTCCTCCGGAGTCTCAAGTCTTTATTGAAGTGAGGGTTCAGCCCTCACCAAAATCTGGAGGTCGTTCATCTTTTTTGGAGCTATAATTTTCTTCTGAGCTGGAGCCAAATCAGTTGGGCCTGGAGTCTTCACTGCTGCGATGTCTTCGGGATTCCAATCTTTCTAGGTTGTCAAGATCTGCAGGCGGAGTTCAGGGCGGCCTCTAAATACTGTATAGGGGCGTTTTTAGGGGTCTGGAGGTAGTAGCCAATAGGCTACTGACTTTAGAGTGACTACACCCCTGGTGTGCACATCCCATGTGGGGAGGGGATACAATCCCTAAGCCTGATTGGAGAGTGTAGGAAGGTGTAATCTGACTCCATGGTTACCCCCACTTTTTGCCTGGTGTTTTGCTGGTTTTCGACTTGGGTTTGACTAGGATCCTGCTAATCAGGACCCCAGTCTATCTGCTTTTTCCCTAGAATGGATTGCCTGTACCTTAGGTACACTCCACATTGGATGCCGGGGTACCCTTATAAGTTCCGAGTATATGGTAACGTATATAGACAGGGCATAGGTACCCCAGAGGCCTCGCAGGGGCTGCAGCATATATTATGCCACCCCTGGGACACCATTCAAAATAACACAACAGGTCTGCTACAGCAAGCTATGTACTTACTTAGATATAGGTTCACTATATCTAGCCATATCACTGCACATATAAACCGATCAGTCACCCCTATGACAGGCCTTATCAATCCTGAAGGCAGGGTGCTGGGTTTTATGTGAGAGGGTGCCCATGCATGAACAGTGCCCCTCTGCAGCCTTCGGAACCTCTATTTCGGGGTTGTTTGTGATGCAGCCATACTCTTAAATGCATTATAACCTCGTGGTAAATGCTAACTTTAAAACGGCTGCATGGAAACATGTCGTGTTTGGTGTCAAACACCTTGGAATCATACCTCCCCACCAGTAACTGCAGGGGAGGTATGATTCCACCCTACTAGAGGAGAAATATGACTACACCGGTACACCCGGTACCAGCTTCACATAACCCAGGCATCACAAAATGGATGCTGCCAGCCACAGACACGAGTCTGCCCTCCTGCTGCTGGATGAAACTCCGGCAGGGGAAGGTTGGACAATCGGTTTCCTGTCACAAGGAGGTGTGACTACCTCCCAGACAGGCTTTAGTGTATTGGGGCTGGGTGGGTGCACTCTGAGAGTGCTTTTATGTCTGCACTGGGGACACATTTGGTGTCCCTGTGCATAGTCCAGCTTAAACCGGTTGCAGGGCTACCAGCCCCTGCCCTGGCACGAAACTGGACAAAGGACATGGGTGTAGCCACCTCTCTGTCCTGGCCCTTCCATAGGTGGGTCCCCAGGGTTTGTCCCACCCCTTCCTTGCGTATAAAGTAGGAACCCCTGGCTACAGGACTTTAGATTTACCTGGACGAAACTCTGTTACAGAATCCCAGACCGTCAACTATCTACACGACGGTGGATGACCGAAGAATCTCCCTTGGATTAAAGGAGTTACTCCCCTGAAAGGCAGGCACCAAAGATGCATCTGTCCGGTTTGCAACTACGCAGCTCCTGAAGAACTCCGAAGATTTTGCAACACAGGAGGTGGGTTTCAAAGTTTCCCCGAGGCCGATCCGTGCTCTCAGCAAACTTGAGATCCAAAGCCCTCATGGGGACCATGCAACCCGAACCCCTGGACACCGTGCACATTTGCAGCAACATATGCTTTTTGGAAATCCCTCAGGCTGTGCTTTGGGCTACTTGTAGTCCAGACCCAGAGCAGTGATTCCACTGAAGATTATTGGCCTACACTCTACGAGTGTCCCGTGGGCTGGTATTGGGTGATTCTTCTTGAGGTCCCTTCGCAATCCCTTGTCTGTCAACTTGTGGGTTTCTGAGAAGGATACTTTAACTTTCAATAGGCTTACCTGGTTGCTCCACACATGTCCTGACTCTCCATTGCTTGGGGAGCCCACAGGACCTTGCTGGTCCACACTGAAGCCTTTTTACTCTCACCGCATGGGTTGCCGTTGCCAAGGCTTGTTGGTATCCAATTCGGACACCGACCCCCCAGCACTCGAAATCCTTTGTGGGACAGCTCGCCTGCGGACGCGCCTGTGGTCATTGTCGACGTCTCCTGGTCTCCGTGGCAGTGGAGTCAAGCTTCACCTCATCACACGTGAAACACCCGACATTGGCGGGCATTCATCTTTCGTGCCCCTGGTCACTGGCAAGTGACCCAGACTCTGTCCCCTCTGCTTTCAGGTTTGTCTCATCTTCGATCCAGGCTTGGATCACACCCAGCCACGTCCCGTGGTGGGAGTTCCGTGGGGCAGAAAGGTGGGGCGGGGGAGGGGCAGGGTGGGGGCTACTAAAAGCCGGAATATGGATAATTAGAGGTAAGTAAACAATTAAAACAATAAAACGAATTTTGTAGCGCATGCTGCATCGCATTTTGCAAAGGCTCCCACCCCACGGTACAGAAATGTGTCTCATGTTGCCAGGCTGGTGTTCACCAGTCAGGAACCCACCAGAGATTGGTTTGGTTCAGGGGTCCCCTCTAGAAAGGACCCTTGAGTGCAGGGAATAATACATCTGACAATGGGTTCAGTGCAGGTTTATTATTCTGAGATGTTTGATAACAAACATGCCAGAATTCAATAAAGCCATTATGGTGCTAGGAAACCCGTAATGACCAGTTTAAAGACCATATACTCAGGATGGATTTACTGGGCACTTATAATAGCCAATAATAGCCTTGGATATTATATGGACCTGTCTGCTCATGCAGATAGGTCCTCACATGAGGTATAGGGCAATCTGCCTTAAGGGTGACTTACCTAGGCCTCATGCAGTCCTGGGCAGGCATGGCACACAGGGATGTGTGCCATGTTGACTCTTTACTTTTAGCTGCACTACAACACGCAGGCTGCAATGGCAGTGGTGCATATTTGTGGTGAGAGGCCGCTGAGGGTGGCATAATACATGCTGCAACTCTGAGGCCTTTCACCGGCTACTATGCCCTTCGTACCATAGGTACCTCTTACAAGGGACTTACAGGTAGGCCAGAGTTGTGCAATTTGTGGAAACAATGGTGCAGGTTTCAGGGAAAGAACACAAGCCCTCGGTACCTGATTGGCAGGGACTCAGATCACACTCAGTCAAATTGCATGAGAAATCTGATAAAAAGTGAGGAGTTACTGCAACAGAAACCCACTTTCCTACACAGTCCTGACAGGTAAAGAAGCACATGGGCCTCTCCAGAGCAAGGAGCTTAGCCATCTAGCATGACACCTTGCATGCTGGAATTCCAAGCCTTTAGCATTTAGTGGAGGGCTCCAGCTGTAATCCAGATGCCTCTGCCCTCCCAGAAACCTAAGCACATATGGAAATGTGGAGACGCCCAGCGAACTCTACCCTTAACTTCCACTTTGGCTCTTATCACACATGTAGATGTGTACGAAATTGGCTTTCTTGTGCGGTCACCCCCTATTTTTCACCTTTTGCTGGACCCTATATTTTTCCTGGATTTAGAACTCTGTTCACTTTACCCCTGCTAACCAGGGGTAAAGTGCTGGTGCTCCTACTTTCAACATGATAACATTGGTATTTTCCTAATTGGTATATTTAATTTACCTGTAATCCCTAGTAGATGCTAAAAAGTGTACCCAGGGCCTGTAAGTTTAATATTACTAGTGGAGCGTGGAACCTATTGTGCCATTCACTATAGTGGCATGGCATCAGGCCTACCATTGTAGCCTGACTGTGGCAGTTTAAACTCTGCTATTCGACCTGTCAAAACAAACACTTTTGGCTGGTCAAAAATCTTCCTTTTAAATATATATAAAATGTCCCTCTGTAGGCCTTGTTGCCCTCAAGGCATGGTGCATAGTATTTAAAAGTAGGACAGGTAGAAATTCTATGTTAACATGTCCTTACAGTGACTAGCACATAAAAGCGATTTTTTCACTATGACAGGCCTAGCTGTCCTAGGTAGAAAACCTGAGTACAGATTAAAAATCCTAATACTATAACTCAGGAACGGGACGAGTAAGAAAATTAATTTGACAGCTAATTTTAATAGAGTATTAAAATCCAATTCAAAGGTGAAATTGGATTAATAATAAATAAGCAACTTTCAGAAAGATGCCTCTTTTCTGCCTGAAGTTCCTGTAGGTTAAATTTGCATTTGCTCTCCCACTTCTGCCAGCCATGGGGGCTGGGGCCGTAACCAAACCAAGTCAAGAGAACTGTGAGGTGAAACTCTGACTGTTAAATGTATTATGCATTCAATTTGCATTAATTGTGCCACAACTGGGCTATGGTCACCAATGTGTCTCTTTTCTCAAAGTTTTTCTTTTCCTATTGTTTGTGCATTAATGCAATTTATATCAAGCACTGCTGGGGTTTTGGCCATCTTTTGTTTGGCAAGTGGATGAGACTTATCGTTTAGGGGATTTTCAACATTGTGCAAAGAGCACTGAGGTCAGGATCTGGTGGGTCAGCATTGGTGACCTTCATTTGGGCCAGCTGAGACGCACTGGTTGAAAGACTCTGAGGAGTCGCTTATGCCTCCTGAACTGTTAATATTACACACTGGAGGGAATGGTCTGGCTCGACATGGCAGAAGAGACATCATTGAATTACTCACGACTGACATTGCTTGGTTAGCTCACATGGTACCCGTGGCGGTTATTGCATGGTCACACAGAAGGATTTGGGGTCATGGGCCCTCTGTAAATAGTCTCTGAAACTCCACAACAGGTTAAAGTCTCAGCTTCTTAATACAGTCCATCAGAAGTGCATCCCACATGGCTTCTTGCGAGGGGAGCAGTCTTTCCCTATTAATTATGTTTATTAAGTAGGTGTTTGTTGATTCCTTAATTTGTTTTGGTTTTCAGCAGTTGTCTGTTATGTAGGAATCCAAATGGTCGGGAGCCCAGGGTTAACCTGTGGAGGTGCAGACTAGTGATTTGCATAAATACAGGTAGACACAGGCCTAATGGTTGCTTTTAACCCGGGTAAATGCCTTCAATGGTTCTTTGTGCCAAGAGCCCGGGAAGCGCTTCTGCAGTTAGTCGTCCTTTTTTTTTTTTTTTTCCAAAGTATTTTATTAGCTTTATACAAGCAAATACAATAGCATTCTGTCATGGGGTTAGCCTAACGTAGTATGTATGCGATGGTTACAGGTACTCTAAGGTAAGATATCCGTTTTAGGTAATCCGCCATTGACTTGCTGAGAAAATTAGGCAAAGGCTGATAGAAAGAGAGAAACAGGAAAGAAAGGGGTGAAAGGAAGATATGAGGGAGGTTCTGTAGCATAGGAGTTTTAGTCATGTGATAGATCTGACACCCCACTAGTTGGCCTATGGCGGGAGTGGTGGTCCAACAAGGCAGTCCAACAAGCCCCCCGATGTCCCTTTGGCCCGTGGTGGTGACATCCGGTTCGCTCCGTCCCTCCCCCCCCCCCCCAGCGGGGAGGGGAGGAGGGAGCCGGACTGGCTTCAAGGGGGTTCATAGGAGTCTAGGTACGCGTTGAGTGACTTCCACATCCCCTGGTTGCTGGTCTCCAGGGCGAATTCTGCAACGCTATGTTATCTGCGCCTCTGAGGTACGTCACCCAGTTGAGCCAGCCCTTGTATGAGGTCTTAGTCGTGTCCTTCCAGTTGGTGAGGACCATTTTCACTGCTGCAGTGAGAAGCAGGTCCAGTAGGTCTTTATCATGCTCTGATCTTAGAGCTGTGGTCATGAATGCCGTGGTGAGGGAGGTAAATTCAGTTGTTAGTGTGCAGCCCAGTACGTTATTTATGAACCCACAGATTTTCTCCCAGAACTTTTTTAGTGATGGGCAGTAGTATATAAGATGTGCTAGGCCCCCATTTTCCTTGCTACAGTTCCAGCACAACTCATCTTCTCTGAGGCCTAGTGAGAATAATCGAGAGGGGTCCAGAAGGCTTTGTGGAGTAGCCAGAATTTAGTTTGTGCTAGTTCCAGGGTGATTTTATTACGTGAGGCAGAGGACCATAATGTCGCTTGTTCTTGCTCATTAAGTGGGGTATTGCCTTGTTTTATCCAGTAGTTAGTTGTCTTGTCATTAATTTTGGTGGTGTTTGGGCGTAGCAGTTTATAGAGGTGTGATACCTGATGACCTAGTCCGTTGATCTTTGCAAAATACTGTGGGATTGACCGTTGGTCTGGTGATAGTTTGGCTTTGGATAGGGCTGTTTTGATTTTCAGGAAGTTGTAGAACTCGATGTCTGATAGGCTATGTCTAGATTTCAGTACGGCAAACGTGGTGGGGTACCCCCCTTCCTCTAGCTGGGCTGGGTGGGAGATGCCTCTCTCTATCCATGTTTCGAGGGCAAGGGATTTCCCCTTGTATCTGATCTTGCTATTGGCCCAGAGTGACTCCATCTTCGAATCCTTTATGCTGTGCTCCATTTTCTTGTCTATTTTTAGAAGGGCAATTTTTGTGTTCTTAAAAATTGAGCTGGAGGCATGAGGATGTTTGTTAGCTGTTAACAGCGCCATTGGGTTTAGGTTGTTCAGTATGGCTCTCTCGACTTGTAGCCATACCGGTGTGTACCCTTGAGGAGGTGCTATCCAGTAAGCTCCTTGTTTTGCCAGAAATGCAGTTTGGAAGGTTCTAAAGTCTGCTAGGTTTACCCCTCCCAGTTTTTTCTCCAGAGCTTAGTTTTTTTATGCTTATCCGTGCCTTCTTCCCCCGCCATAGGAATTTAGTAATCATGTTATCTACTTTATGGTGGTAGTCATCTGTGAGCAGGAGTGGGAGCATGCTGATCATGTAGTTGATCATTGGGGTGATCATCATTTTGATCGTTTCGATTCTGCCCCACCAAGTTATACATTTCGGGGACCATGCCTCCAGGAGTTTCTTTATCATTTCTAGCAGTAGCTTCTCATTGTGGCCTAGTGTGCTCATGTGGTCGTTGCCAAAGTGTATGCCTAGATATTTGATAAACCCTGTTTGCCAGGCCAGGCTTGAACCCCCTAGGGTGTCCCTAGTGCAATGGATGTTCAGGGGTTTGCATTCAGATTTGTCCCTGTTGAGCTTATGGCCTGAGTATATCTCTATGGTGTCTATCAGGGCCTCAATTCAGGTCTTTGGTTGCTCCGTCACTATTAGGTAAATATGGTAAATATTTCATTACCGGTACTATTTTTTATGCGGTAAAGTCTATTAAGAATAACTCAGTAAATATAAGAGGCAGAATCCGTGGTATTAGAGGTTTTAAAAGGCTTTATTCCTATACAAAGGAATACAATTCGAATTGTAGGCATTCTATTCCATCACCACGAAAGTTCAGGAAGGAAGGGCATACATTATTGACAGATAGGCGGTTTTATAGAAAATACATTACAGTGAAACAGATGCAAGAGGCGTAACAGCTGATAGTACAGATAATAGGTGCATACGTAACTAATAGAGGCGGTATATGGGCGTAATTTAATAAACGTCATCATACATGATGTCACAAGTGGGTGGATCCATAAGAGAATCCTGCAATGTCAGCAGAAATATTTGGCAGAGATGCGCGCGCAGCCGCATGACGTGTGATTGACGTGCAACTAGAGGGTGAAGGGGACTTGACATTTAGCTCTACATGTGGAGACAGAAGTCTGGGGGTCATGTCAACCTAATCCCAAATCATATCTAATATCCTATGTTTAAAGAACTGTGTTATCCAAAAGGAGAGGTCTCTAGGATAGAATCTATTCTTGGTGATGAGCAATCTATTCTATACTGACTGTTAGTGCGTGTACAAGCGTCTAAGTGTCTACACTAGATGCGAGGGGGTAGGAATATTCCATGGTAACGGGGCTATGAATTACTTGCATGAGGACAGCGAGGCCTGGCCCTTTGCACAGTAGCTGGAGGAATGTTTACCTAAACTACTAGACAGGAATGCATCGGATGAGGAGCGGAGTAGATAATCTTGAAGGTGAAATACAGTTTTTGGCAGGCGACAGGCTGGATCAGGCACCGTTAGCCGCGCAGGGAGTAGGACAAAGTTCATGGATACAGCTGCAGGCTCAGACTGGAGCTTTCAGAGGCAGAAGGCAGGAAAAGGCTTGATGACAGAATTCGGGCCTACTTGCCTGAATCTGTAAAATGTGGAAAGTGAACCACATAAAGTCGGTGGCCTTTCATACTTAGGAATGGAATATCTGACCCATTCATGGCGAATCTGAAAGAGGACATGTTGACGGTGGACGCACATATATTTGCGTCTTCAAAACTGGAGCAGGAGGGAACATACATGTACTTATAGCATGCACATGGAGCCGTTGGGGTCTACGATAGGGGACATAACTGATCACAAAATTCATATTTCCTCATTCCCTCCTTGTCCCCTACGGACCCTCAGGAGATATCGATCTTCATCAATCCATCGATCTGTTCATATAGCATCATTTGTTCTTCTTTCTTCTTCCGGGATCTTGAACGAAAACTTGGATGTGGGATACACGAGGTGGCACACAGACCACAAATCGCTGGCCCACATTGTAGACATAAGCAGCAACTGAATAGTATGAGAAAGCCAATACCTAGGAAGGATAGGATTCTCCATCCCCAGGCTGACAACACGCCCCAGAACCAACCGGACCAAGTCCAGGTGCCTGGACTCTGGTGTATCTGGCTTACAATCTTATGAAGGCGAGTTATGGCTTTATATACTGACGGCGAATTTTCTGGTATGAAAATGCAGCAACTTGATCCGATGACCCTACAAGCTCCGCCCCTATCGGCCAGGATGACGTCAAGGACAAGACGATTTTGAAGCACAACAATCCGCATAGCAGACTGCTCTTCTGTTAAATTGCCTAAGGCGGAAATAGTTTCATTCCCTACTGCTTCAAGGGTTCTGGTTAATCTACGTATCAGCTTACTATTAGTGACTGTACCTATATAAGGAAAGAAACCTTTATTGAAATCTGTGTATTTTTCCCATGCTGTTTCAGTGTAATCGACAATTGGGAGATCTCTCTGCTGTCTATTGTGTACTAAATGGGTATTTCTATGATAATCAGGAGGAGCTAGGAAAACAGGTGGCAGAAGGAATGCTATGTAACAGGTACCATCCCAATCTAGAGGTAGACGTATATATGCGGTCTGGCCACATATAAAGTAGGAATGGCGAGAAGCTCTAAATGTAGACTTGCCTTGATCACTGAATTTTATTACAGTGGTGCATTTACTATGGCCCATGTGTATGGAACCATTCTTTCTTACACATAATTCCCCTTTTACTGGGAATACTGACATGGCGGGCAAGATTGGTGTAGCTTCAGATTCAACGTTCAGGATCATAAGGTTAAGTGTAAAATTACCTAATCCATATACTTCATTTTCTAGATCAGTTCCTGTTCTTCTGGGAAGTCCCTCCTTGTTAGGGTAGCAGACTTTAAGCAAAACTAGGTTCAGGTTTCCCCATACCCAGTTGTCTTGATAAACTGCGGAATTTGAATCTAGGGAATTAATCAAACTAAACCATGCTCCACAGGAGCCATTGTGTGTGAACGGATAGGGAAAGAGGGGCAAAACTCCCTTATAGTTCTGATAGGGAGGGAGTCGGCCACATATCCAACAATTTGTGGCATTGCTGGTTTGATGGGAATGATGTAACATACTAATGAATGTGTTGTTGCGCAGCGCAAATCTATAAGACAATTCATGTGGAGGTAATTCGCTAAAAGAATGTTCTGCAGTTACATTGTAAGCATGCTTAAGAATAGGGTAATACATGTGCAATAGTACGCTGACAATGATGATCAGAAGACTTAGAAAAAACAAAATTAATAATGTTACTGTGCAGTGACTACGAAATGATTTACAATACGCATGCTTTTTAAGCTGCATCTGATGATTTCTTTCTCTATTCCGGTCTAGAGGATACATGTCAGAGACAAATTCAACCGATTCACCTTGGAGAGGACTTAAACAATCAAATTGTCTGACTTACTAGACCTTAATTTTAGTTTGTAAAGTTCTGAGTTTGTCTGCTCAACCAAGGGGAGCTTTGAGTCTGTCTGTGAGGGAATACAGGGTTGAGTATTCACACTGGATGGTAGTCCATAAAATTTCTTGATATGACTCGAGTGCAACCACCCTTTCCGTCCCTCGATCTTTACGGCTGTCCTTGTAGTCAGTAGAACCAACTTCGGCGACTTCCACCTAGGATCCAGTTGGGTCTTCCGATCAAAATTCCTGACCAGGACCAAGTCACCAGGAACCACGTCATGGGGCTTCACCTCTGTATTATCGGGAAAAGCTGCGGCTACCTGTGAACGACAAGATTGTAGTGCAGACATCAAGGAAGCCAGGTAATCTGTCAGCATATTACAGTCAACATCAGTGATTTTGCGAGGTATAGGCGTCCCCCACATATTTGGTGGTCTACCGAAGATCACCTCGTACGGGGATAGCCCTGTTCGAGAATGTGCTACCATTCTCATGTAAAAGAGCGCAACTGGTAAGGCTACTATCCAATCAACACCTTTTTCCCTACATATTTTGGACCATCTAATTTTCAGAGTTTGATTATGGCGTTCCACGAGGCCTGCTGCCTCGGTATGTCGGACACAGTGGAATTTCCATTGGTAGCCTAACAAAAGGGAAACGTGTTTCATTAGTTCGGATGAGAACGGCTGGCCGTTATCTGAGTAGACAACACGTGGTAAACCGTACCGTGGGAAGAATTCTCGAACTAACTGTTTGGCAGTAGTCGGGGCAGTGTAATCTGAAACCGGGTATGCTTCTGTCCAACGGGAAAGAGCACAAACAACTACGAGAACATATTTGAATCCTCGACATCGTTCCATCTGGATATAATCCATCTGGAGGACTTCAAAAGCATGATCGGGAGGTTGAAATCCACCCTGCTCTACGGGGATGCTTTTACCTGGATTAAACTGACAACATATCATACAGGTACGAACTTTTTGTTTAGCTGCGGCTCGTAAATGTTTGTTGAACCAAATGTGCTGAATGCTGTCTAGCATAGCTTTTTCTCCTAGGTGCGCTGGACTATGTATAGTGTTAATGATGACTTGAACCATTGAGTCGGGAAGAAACCATATAGATTTTTCCTTCGTCATCCATCCTTGATCTGTTTGGATCCCTCCTAATTCAGTCCATTTCTTTATTTCTTCTGGTGTGGCATGTGTCTGTATGTCAATTACATCAAGGGCGGGATCCTTAACTGTCATGCAATGTGTTGGTGTCGGAACTATTGTCTTTGTCGTGTCAGTTGTGTGAGTCTGATTCTGAGCAGTCTGTTTAGCTGTTCTGTCAGCTAGGTCATTACCCTGAGAAATGATATCGGTAACCTTTGTGTGGGCTTTGCATTTCATAATCGATATTGCAGTAGGTAGATGAATCGCGTCTAATAGGGCTTGAATGAGGGGTCCGTGTTGGATGTGGGCACCGTGAGAAGTTAAATAACCTCTCTCTCGCCACAGTACGCCGAAGTCATGGACGACTCCGAATGCATAACGTGAATCTGTGTATATGTTGACTTTTTTATTTGTGGCTTGAATACAGGCTTGTGTTAGAGCGGTGAGCTCTGCTGCTTGAGCTGACAAAGTGTTAATACAATTTGTTTCAATGACTTCAGTGTCTGTTGTGACTGCGTAAGCGGCCACTAACTCTCCTGTACTTGTTCTCATACATGACCCATCTACATACAATGTCAAGTCTGGATCTGACAAAGGGATATCTGTCAAGTCTTGTCTGGGTTTTGTCGTGATAGTAATGACTTCGACACAATCATGTGCCAATGGATCTGTTCCGCCTACTGGTAACAGTGTGGCAGGATTTAACGTATTACAACGTCTGATTTCTATGTGTGGCTGAAACAATGTTAATTCGTAACCGGTGAGTCTCGCTATAGTCAAGTGTTGTGTTTGTGTGCGGTTCAAGAGGACCTCTACTGCGTGTGGTACTTGTACTGTCAATTGGTGTCCTAACACTATGGCATCGCTTTGTCTGATTGCTAAAGCTGTTGCTGCCACCGATTTCAGGCACGCAGGAAGTGCCTGAGCTACTGGATCTAATGTACTAGAGAAATAAGCACATGGTTTGTGTGATCCTGCTTGTTCCTGAGTGAGTACTGACAAGGCAGTACCTTCACGTTCTGTAACAAAGAGTGTAAACTGTTTACTGTAACATGGTGTTGCTAAAACAGGTGCTTGGCATAAAGCTTTCTTTAAGCTTTCAAAGGCGTGTGTATGTTCTTGAGTCCAAGGGAGGACAGTCGATGTGGCTGCCTCCTGTGTTGTCAACTGGATGAGTGGTTTTGCTAGAAATGCATATTGAGGGATCCACTGCCTACAGTATGAAGTGAGGCCTATAAAAGCCCGCACCTCCTTTTGTGTCTTGGGTGGCGGCATGTTAGCAATTAACTGGATGCGGTCGGGTGTAAGCTGCCTTCCCTCCTTGGACAGCGAGTGCCCAAGGTAAACAACTCGCTGGACACAGAATTGCAGCTTAGAAGGGGACACCTTGTGCCCCTTGTCGGCCAGAAATTTTAAAACCGTCAGTGACGCTTTTTCACATTCAGGTTCGCTTCGGGCGGTGATCAGCAGATCATCGACATATTGAAGCAAGGTAGTGTTAGCTGGCATGTGGATACTGTCAAGTTCTCGTTTCAGTGCTTGGCTATAGATGCTGGGGCTTTCTGTAAATCCTTGAGGTGCGCGTGTGAATTTAAAACTTCGTCCGTTTAAACTGAATCCGAACAGATATTGACTTTCCGGATCGATTGGGACACTAAAGAAAGCATTCTTGAGATCGATTACAGTGAAAAACGTTGCTTCTGAGTCAATAGCTGTGAGTAATGAGGAGATATCTGGGACCACAGGGTATTGTGGTACAATACATTTATTTAATTCGCGCAGATCAATAACTAATCGATATACTGGTGGTGCTTTTGGATCCGTTCTTTTAAGAATCGGAATTATCGGGGAATTACATACATTGGAGTCGGTTTCGACAACCACCCCTTGTGCAATGAGCTCGTCAATGATTTGCAGTAAAGCCACTACAGCATCTGGTGGTAACTTGTATTGTCGCATTCGTGGTAGTACTATTCCTGTTTTCAGTGTAACTCGATATGGTGTAATGTTCATGCAACCAACATCAGTGGGGCCTTGTGCCCATAAATGTGTAGGTAAATTCTGCAGTCGGTGATCCATGTCTCTGGACACGTAGTGACCTTTAAAGTCACGTAAAAATAGTCGTACTCCTTCCGGAGAACAACATATAATGGCTCCTAGAGCTTTCAATGTTTTTATACCTAACAAGTTTTCTGGACATGATTTAGTAAGCAATAAATCAGTAGTACGTGTCAATGGACCAACTGTAAGTGGAAGAGGTTGTGTTACATCATTGATTATAGGTTTTCCTGAGAATCCAAGGGAAATATTTTGTGAGCCTGAGAGGGGTGCCCCTGGAACTTCACTGCGTCTTATAGTTGTTCTGCTTGCCCCTGTATCAAGTAAAAACTTTCTGTCTTCCCCTAATAGTTCACTATGTACATAAGGTCCCTCTTGGTCTACAGGAACCTCAATAAGGGGTAAGCCAACTTCCCTCTCTAGGCTATCTCATGAGTATCGCTGATAATCGGGATAATCTGTTTGTGCATACTGATACATCTGTTGTGTTGTTGCTTGTGTTGCAGCAATAGGCTGCGCTTGTGGTGGTGCTACGATCTGTTGTGGAGCTGCCTGTTGCGGAGCTAGTTGTTGCGGAGCTAACCTAGGTTGTGCATGCTGAGGAATTTGTTGTTGATTCTGATCCTGTCTAGGTGGACGTGGTCTTTCCTGAGTTCTACCTGTGGCAATATTATGTTTCAGGACTGGACAATCGTGTATGTAATGACCTTGTTGTTTACAATAGTTGCATGTCCCTTTCGTAGGACCTGCGGAATCACCCTTTTGATGACTATCGGCTGGAACTGACTGTGCAACAAGCATTTTCATTTTTGTATCTTTCATACGTCTTTGTTCGTGTTCTTGTTCTTCTCTAATTCTATTGTGGTGATATTGTAACATCTGTAACATCTGTGATGGGGTATTACCTTGCCAGGTACTTTCGAACTTCAATACTCTATTCTTGACTTGCAGCAGAGAATTCTCAACTAATTTTGTCACAAACAGATGTGGATATGACTCACTACTGGCTTTTATGCCACTATTTATACTAAAACATTTTTCAAATCGGGAATAGAAATCACTAGTGTCTTCATCTGGCTTTTGTTTACAGGCTGAGATTGCAACCCAGTCTTCCTTTTTCGTAGTTAATAAACGTGGCAGTACCTGTATTAGTAATCCTGCTAGTGCTGTAGTCTTTTCCCCAAGCCCTGCTCCTGCAGCTCTGGCCTTTTCTTCGTTTTCTAATGCTGTCCAATCTATCTTTTGGTCTCCCACCTCCCATTCCTTTTCTTTGAGTTTCTCATAAACACCGGCGGGTAATAGGACTTTTAATATTTTCATAATGTCGGGGTAGGTATACTCTCCCATGAGTAACATGTCCTTTATTTCACGGTGGAAACCTGCTGGGTCCTTGTCATGGCTGGGTACTACTTTCTTCATTTCTAATAATTCCAGTTTAGTTATAGGCGTGTACACAAACACGCGTGTAAAATTATCACCGTCACCTCTGATTGGGTGCACTTCGCGTAACGGGTTCTGTCTATCTATGTGATACATTTTTCTTCCCATAATGGGAACTGGAACGTGTTCTGGGCATACGAAATTTAAATATTGGTTTCGGGATTCTAGAATTTCCTTAATCAAATCAGTACCTGACCCTCTCCATATGTTCGTGAGTAGTTCTGTCAATATGTCAGGTAAGGGTCCTGGATCGGAGTGTTGGCTTTTATATAATATAAGGAGGTGTTGAATCATGTATATACTAGCTAAACGCTGTTCGTATGGGTCAAGATTCAGAAACGTGTGTGCAAGTACATCATCATTGTATTCGCCGGGACTGTCAGCCCACTGTACTGCTGATCTGGCTAATTCTTGTTCGTCCATGGAATCGAGCATGTGGTACCCCCTTCGATCTCGGAGTAATTTATCAGCGGCTTGGAATAGGTGTTCAGGGGATTTTGTATTTAACATAGGGTTTGGAAAATGTCTATTATATTCTGGACGTATTGCACGTATCGGATCATTAAAGCCTCTAGTATTATTATGGGGTCTTCCTCTACCTACATAAGCTATCGTTTCTAATTGCTCTGATTCTTGCTCCTCGTCTTCTTCTGATTCTACTCTGTCTGTTTCTCGTCTTTCTTTATGAATTCGTTCTACTTCCTTGCGGATCTTTCGACACATGGCTATTATACACGCCTGTCTATCATGTTTCTCTTCTGATATGTTCTGACACCATTTGGCAAGTCTTTGCATGGTTTCGTGATCTGCCCCAGGCCTGTCTTGATTCCTAATTACACAATTTATGAAAAAACGTAGTAGTTGTCTTTGGACATCCACTTTCTGGTATTCCATAGCTTCGTTAATACTTTCTGGACCTCGCCCTGTTTGGACAAAGCGATATATTTCGTCTAGGTGTTCACCCATTCCTGGTATCGTCATTAAATATAATGTAGCTCGTCTTATACGTAGTGATGATATGAGCAATTTGTCCTGTCTACCTGGTACTGGGTCGTATCTACAATCCACAAGCTGTTCTTTAAACATGTCGGATGTCGCTAGTTGGGGTGTACGCTGGAGTGCTAGATCTCTAAGGGTCTGTTTATTTCGCGGCGGTGTGGCAAACATGTCTGTCGTACCTCCTGTAGCACCATCTGAGGTGCTAGGCACGAAAGGATTAGTTGGACGTAGGATAGAGATTGTAGATGCGGGAAAAACTGTAGAAACGGACGGACCTGTTGGGACTTGCGTAGGAGTTTGTTGTTGCGGGGGCACAGAAGGATGCTCTTGGTGTTGAGCACCATCGGCAAGCGGTGTGGGTGGTATGGCATTAGCATACTCGGGAGCTGCGTCATCTAAATAGGAGGAAAGGAAAACGTCCTTTGCTGTTTTGGGATGTGTTTTGGGATGTGCTTTTATCGGGAGCAATGGAGGAGTTAAGTCTTTTGGTATTTCCGGGGTAGCCTTAGGTAACCCTTCGGCCAGAAGAGGATACATACCATTCATAAGAGTATTTCTTTGTCTATCTACTTGTTCTGATTTTACTCGGGTACCTTCCTCAAGTAATAGATTTTCTCGAGCTTTGTTTGAATTCTCTCTACCTTTCTCTTCCTGTCTGAGTGCTTTTTCTGTTCGTCTATATGATTCTTTCCGCCATAATTCAATGGCATCTTTCTGTGACTGTCTGGCTTTCTTTTTCCATAATTCTTCTTCTACTCTCATGATGCAATCTGCATCCCAGGTCCCCGCTGCGGGCCATCTCTGACTCTCTGGTAATTCTTTGGTGTAGTCCACCCATAAATCAAGAAATAATACGGCATCTAGGCCATGCTTATGATACATAAAGTACCCTGGAGTGTCCCTAGGTGGGATGGGAACAGCTTCTTCGAGTACACCTTTTCTAGTTTTGATCTGTCTTAGTTTCGAAAAGAGCGGCATTTTTAGACCTTATTACTAGAACACACTTTATACAAGAAAACACAATAATGAACAGTCATTCATACCACAATATATAGAACGTATTTAAAACATTTTAACACTTAACAGTTTTACGAACAATGATAACTAATAGAAAACTAGTTACTGACATAATACTGACACTAGATAGTACTTATTTATATGCAAGACATACTATATATACTGCTAAACAGTACAGATACACTGCTAAAACAGTGCAGACCGGATTTGTGTACCCAAACCCGTCTTGACCGGCACAGACTCTGTGCACGTTAAATGCCTCCCCGGTAATGGTACTCACCGGGTAGCTCGGAACGGAAGGCCTCGGAACGGAACTGAAACTGGACCGGACTGGACTCGACTCGACTGGACTCGGAACTTCGGAACCTGGTGGGCCTCTGTATACCTCGGATCTTGCTCTCTCAGCTAGGCTCTGGTCGGGATACTTCGCACTTCTCACCGCCTCGTCTGGGTGTTGATCGCAGCCTCAGTCGTCCCCGCTTGGCCGGAGGGAGATACAGGAAATCCTGCAGGTACGCGTTTTTGTCCGTTCAGCTGTGGCAGGAGACCGGGCCTGCAACGCACCGCCGGCGCGTGAGATGAGAAAGTGTCCCTGTTCGGGCGCCAATTTATGTGGTAAATATTTCATTACCGGTACTATTTTTTATGCGGTAAAGTCTATTAAGAATAACTCAGTAAATATAAGAGGCAGAATCCGTGGTATTAGAGGTTTTAAAAGGCTTTATTCCTATACAAAGGAATACAATTCGAATTGTAGGCATTCTATTCCATCACCACGAAAGTTCAGGAAGGAAGGGCATACATTATTGACAGATAGGCGGTTTTATAGAAAATACATTACAGTGAAACAGATGCAAGAGGCGTAACAGCTGATAGTACAGATAATAGGTGCATACGTAACTAATAGAGGCGGTATATGGGCGTAATTTAATAAACGTCATCATACATGATGTCACAAGTGGGTGGATCCATAAGAGAATCCTGCAATGTCAGCAGAAATATTTGGCAGAGATGCGCGCGCAGCCGCATGACGTGTGATTGACGTGCAACTAGAGGGTGAAGGGGACTTGACATTTAGCTCTACATGTGGAGACAGAAGTCTGGGGGTCATGTCAACCTAATCCCAAATCATATCTAATATCCTATGTTTAAAGAACTGTGTTATCCAAAAGGAGAGGTCTCTAGGATAGAATCTATTCTTGGTGATGAGCAATCTATTCTATACTGACTGTTAGTGCGTGTACAAGCGTCTAAGTGTCTACACTAGATGCGAGGGGGTAGGAATATTCCATGGTAACGGGGCTATGAATTACTTGCATGAGGACAGCGAGGCCTGGCCCTTTGCACGGTAGCTGGAGGAATGTTTACCTAAACTACTAGACAGGAATGCATCGGATGAGGAGCGGAGTAGATAATCTTGAAGGTGAAATACAGTTTTTGGCAGGCGACAGGCTGGATCAGGCACCGTTAGCCGCGCAGGGAGTAGGACAAAGTTCATGGATACAGCTGCAGGCTCAGACTGGAGCTTTCAGAGGCAGAAGGCAGGAAAAGGCTTGATGACAGAATTCGGGCCTACTTGCCTGAATCTGTAAAATGTGGAAAGTGAACCACATAAAGTCGGTGGCCTTTCATACTTAGGAATGGAATATCTGACCCATTCATGGCGAATCTGAAAGAGGACATGTTGACGGTGGACGCACATATATTTGCGTCTTCAAAACTGGAGCAGGAGGGAACATACATGTACTTATAGCATGCACATGGAGCCGTTGGGGTCTACGATAGGGGACATAACTGATCACAAAATTCATATTTCCTCAATGTCATGTGCGTATGCGGCCAGTTTTATTTCAACATCATTAATGTTGACCCCTTTTATTTTCGCGTTTAACTTGATGTCACTGATCAGGGGTTCCAATGCCAACAGAAAGAGTGAGGGGGACAGTGGGCAGCCCTGTCTAGTGCCGCGTTGTAGTGTGAGGGGTTCGGAGCCTGACCCATTAATAACAATGCGCGCACTCGGATCCCCGTACAGCGCCATCACCTTCCGAATATAACCTTCCCCTAAGTTAAAGGATTTAATGAACTGTTCCATGAAGGTCCATGATACCCTGTCGAAGGCATTCTCGGCATCCAGGGTGATAGCTACCGCTGCTTCTGTTTTCTTTGCTGTGTGTTCTAGTATGTGGCAGAGAAGTCTGGTATTGTCGTTAGACATTCGTGTTCTCAGGAAGCTTACTTGGGAGTTGCTTATTAAGTTGGGTAGGACGGAGTTTAGTCTGGTTGCTAGGATTTTTGCATATATTTTGCAGTCCACATTATTCTGATGGATACATCTGCCAGTGGATTCCTCACCTTGTGAATATCCCCTGCGCCAGCAACATTCGGAAACTTTTGTAGCAGTCCACGCCGATGAGGTCGAAGACGACGTCACAGAGACACAGCTCCGCTCGTGACTCCGCTGACGTCACCGGCTCCATAAGAAGACCTCGTCGGCGTGATGACGTCAGTTCCCTTTTTTCCGCGCCGTCGACGCCAACGGATTTCGGGAATCTCTCTCTGTAGCTATACTTGTTACTTTGTTTTCTGCTGGTTTCTCTTTGTCTTCTTCAGTTGTAATGTCGACGAAGAAGTCTGGATTTAAACCTTGTCGAGAATGTGGGAAACACATGTCGATAACGGATCTGCACGACGACTGCGTGTGGTGCCTATCATCGGACCATGATGAGGAAGGATGTTCTTGCTGCCGCAAGATGAGCTCCAAGGCTCTTAAGGAGAGGGAGGCAAAGCTCTTCATTGCCAAGATGAAGAAAGAAAAAAGAGGCCGGAAGAAATCGAGGTTGAGGTCGAGATCGAGGTCGGCGTCGAAGTCGACCTCGGGGCATGATTCTAAATCTAGGAAGCACAAGAAAAAGAGGAGGCATTCATCTCGATAGGGATGCAGCTTCGAGATCGACATCGCCCTCCCGACGCCGTAAGGACTTTGTGTCTCCCTCGCCTGTTCCGGATTCACCTATTGGGCTGTCGTCACCTGTGGCTTCACCAGAACATTCTCCGGCCCCGGCTCCATCTCCGACGCCGGCTCCATCTCCGGCTCTGGCTTCGTCCCCGGTACCGATTGAGGAGCTTCCAGCTCCGGGAGAGCCTTCGGCTCCGCTGATTCCACCGTTGGCACCGGTGATGCCTGAACATTATCCTGCGTTTCCAGGACCAGGTCAGGACCCTACGCATTATCTTAATGCTATGTACGGAGTCTTCTCCAGAGCCATGTACCCCTCTGGTGCACCTTCGGGTCCTATGGGTCCTATGGCTTTTAGTTTGGGAGTTCCCCAAGCCTATCCTCAGGCTCCCTTCATGCCATTTTTTCCGGCGACGCCGTCTTGGCATCTACCGGCGCCGAGGACATTGACGCCGCTCCCTTCTTCACCGGCGCCGACTCGACATCGTTCGACGCCGGCTGGCCCATCGGATCCACGCTCGGGTCTGGCCCCGACGGATTCGGTCACGGCGCCGCCGACTCCGGTTGTGAGAATCAGGTCTAGGAGAGAGGCCCAAAGGGTGCTGGATGAACAAAGGTACCTAATGGAGGAAGTAGAGGAAGAGGAGCTCATGGAATCGGACGATGTATTTGATGAGTTGAAGGAGGCTAGTGGCCTGGACTTATCACCTGAATGGGAGATTACTCCTCCTTCTGACCTTCCTTCGAAGGATGTGGCACCATACCATGCAGTGATAAAGAAGGCAGCTGAACTTTTAGATCTACAATTGCCTTCTGCAGAGTTCAAACCTAACATCTTAACAGAAGTTCTGCACTCTCCTTCTGCTGTTTCGGAGTCTTTACTCCCTTTTAATGACGCCATTATAGAGCCAGTAATGGAGGTGTGGCGTAAGCCCTTTTCTGTTCCGGCAGCCTCTAGAGTTATTTCCAGGAGGTATAGGGTAGCTCCGGGGGACCCAGACTTTTTGACTTCTCACCCATCTCCGGAGAGTCTGGTGGTTCAGGCTGCCTGTTCCAGAAAATCAGTCGGCCAAGAAGGTCTTCTCTTCTGCCAGCATGACCCTTAAGTCAACGAATGCCACCTGTCTTTTGGGCCGGTATATCCATGCACTTATGGACTCAGCAAAGCAGCTAGCCCCGAAGCTGTTAGAAGAGGATAGGATAAGTTTCAATGAGGTCCTTTCGGATACCCAAGCGGCGGCACGTCAGGTGATCCAAAGTGGCTTGGATACAGCTGACTCGGTTGCAAGAGTCATGGGGTCTTCTGTTGCCACCAGGAGGAGTGCGTGGCTTAAATCTTCAGAATTCTCCCCTGATGTTCAGTCAATGCTATTGGACTTGCCTTTTGATGGCTCCGGACTCTTTGGCAAGAAAGCGGATGCTGCGCTTGAAAGATTTAAAGAGAGTAAGGCCACGGCTAAATCTTTGGGCCTTCAATCTCAGTCAAGGGGTTCGTTCAAGAGGTACAGGGGCTTCGGAAGGTCAACCTTTCGTTCTTACAGACAGCCTCAGCAGCAACAGCAACAAAGCACTCTGTATAAGAGCTACAGAGGCAGACTCAGGAGTCGCCCTCTTCCTTTTCCTCCTCCTCAGCCCCTCCCACCACTGCAAAGCAGCCCTAGATCCACCATTCTGGATCATGTTGGTCCTGTGGGGGGCCGGCTTACCCATTTTCTACAAGATTGGGAATCGGTTACTACAGACCTTTGGGTTCTAGATCTTGTAGAAAATGGGTACGACCTTCCTTTTCGGGAAGTTCCTCCAAATTACCCTCCTTGTCAAGGTGCTTGTTCGGAGGACCACCGTCTTCTCCTGCAGGAGGAAGTCCTGACGTTACTAAGAAAAGGTGCGATAGAGGTGGTTCCAGAGCAGGAGAGGGGTCAGGGATGCTACTCCCGGTATTTCCTGATTCTGAAAAAGGACGGCAGATTGCATCCGATATTGGACCTCAGGATCTTGAATCTTTTTCTGAGGCAAGAGTAGTTCAAGATGCTCACCCTTGCACAGGTTCTTCAAGCGCTGAATCAGGAGGACTGGATGGTGTCGATCGATTTGCAGGATGCGTATTTTCACATCCCCATCCTGAAGTCGCACAGGAAGTATCTCCGGTTTACGGTAGGATCGTAACATTATCAGTTTGCGGTCCTTCCGTTTGGTCTTAGTACTGCACCTCGAGTCTTCACGAAGGCAGTGGTGGCAGCCCATCTCAGAAGGTCGGGGATTTCAGTTTTCCCCTATCTGGACGACTGGCTGATCAAAGCGGAGTCGCCAGAGAAGGTGCTTCATCATCTGCAGGTTACAACTCAGCTGTTGTACAAATTGGGTTTTTCGATAAACGTACCCAAGTCTCACCTGGTGCCCTCTCAGCGCAACCTGTTCATAGGGGCGGTACTGGACACTACTGTGTGTCGGGCACTCCCACTTCCACAAAGGATTCTCGACATACAGGAAATGATTCCCTTGTTTTACAATGGAGCGGTCGTTCCAGTCCTGAAGGTCCTTCGCCTGCTCAGTCTGTTTGCTTCCTGCATTCTGTTGGTCAACTATGCACGCTGCCACATGAGGGCCCTCCAGTGGTGCCTCCGCAGGCAGTGGTATCAGCACAAAGGAGATCTCAGGGAGTCTGTGAGGATCTCGGGAGAAGCTGCAGCGGATCTGTCTTGGTGGAGCGTGGAGGGCAATCTGTCTCAGGGAATGCCCTTTCATCTACCTCCATCAGTGGCCACAGTGATAACGGATGCATCCACTTTAGGGTGGGGTGCGCATCTGGGGGATCTGGAGATCAAGGGTCTTTGGTCTCCAGAGGAAAGGTTGCTTCACATCAACCTTCTGGAATTGCGGGCGATACGTTTGGCGCTCAAGGCCTTCCTCCCTTCCCTTCGCGGTCAGTCGGTTCAAGTCCTGACGGACAACACTACCGCGATGTGGTATGTCAACAAGCAGGGAGGAGTGGGGTCTCTTTGTCTCGGCAGAGAGGCTCTGCGTCTCTGGTCCTGGGCTCAGGATCATCGGATTTGTCTGATGGCAAATCATCTGGCTGGGGTGCTGAACGTACGTGCAGACAGTCTCAGTCTGCATTTTTCCGCTGACCACGAGTGGAGGCTTCATCCAGAGGTGGTTCGTCACGTCTTTCGTATGTGGGGAACTCCTCGGGTGGACCTGTTTGCCACTCACGAGAACGCTCACTGCCCGTCTTTCTGCAGTCTCCAGTATCCGACGCAGGGAGCGTTGGGGGACGCGTTTCAGTTGAGTTGGGGCTCACAACTCCTTTACGCGTTTCCTCCCATACCCTTGATTCCTTGGGTTCTGAGGAAGATTCGCCAAGACCGGGCCTAAGTTATATTGATCGCCCCGGATTGGCCAAGAAGGGTGTGGTATACAGATCTTCTCCACCTCTCCTCGTGCCCTCCGCTCCGTCTCCCTCTGAGGGCAGACCTCCTCTCGCAGTCGGAGGGGCAGATTATACACCCCCACCTCCAGAGCTTACACCTTCATGCCTGGAGATTGAACGGGGCAACCTGAATTCTTTTTCTCTCCCGCCAGATGTTGTAGATGTAATTTTGTCTGCCAGATGTCATTCCACCAAATCTATCTATTTCTATAGGTGGTCTAAATTTGTGCTCTGGTGTGGGGAGAAGTCAATTGATCCTTTGAGGGCTCATTTATCTGACATTCTGCAGTTTGCCCTTTCTCTTGCTCAGCAAGGATTTGTTGTAGCCACTGTAAAGGGATACTTATCGGCTTTGTCGGCATTCCTTTGCTTGCCGGATCAGCCATCCTTGTTCAAATCACCTATTGTTTTACGATTTCTGAAAGGCCTTACATACAAGTTTCCTCCTACTCCTTTTATTGTGACTCAATGGGACTTAAATCTTGTCTTAACTTACCTGATGGGTTCTCCTTTCGAGCCCTTACACAAGTGTCCCTTGAGACTGTTGTCTTACAAGACGGTTTTTCTCATTGCGATTACCTCGGCAAGGAGGGTAAGTGAGCTTGAAGCTCTGAGTTCAAAACCCCCGTTCTTGACCATTCATGCTGAAAGAATGGTACTCAGGACCAGGGCTGCTTTTCTGCCTAAAGTGGTAACTCCCTTCCATCTGGGGCAGTCCATTACCCTCCCTACCTTCTATCCTCCCCCTCACCCTTCCAAGGAGGAGGAGCAGCTTCACCGTCTGGACCCTAAGAGGGCGGTGAGCTTCTACCTTGATAGGACAAAAGACTTTCGAGTCGACGACCAGCTCTTCGGGGGCTTTGTTGGCTGCAGGAAAGGCAGAGCGGTGCACAAGCGCACCCTTTCCAGATGGATTGTCTTGTGCATCAATATATGCTACTCTTTGGCTGGTAAGGAACCTCCAGAGGGTTTAAGGGCTCATTCTACTAGAGCGAAGTCTTCCACTTCTGCTTTGTCTAGAGGTGTTCCTGTGGAGGACATTTGTAGGGTGGCAACTTGGGCCTCCCTTCACAATTTCGCAAAGCATTACTGCTTGAATTCCGAGGTGAGGAGGGACGGGCATTTTGCTTGTTCCGTCCTTCAGGACTTTCTGGTATAGAAGGGTGGACACGCTCCTCCGGGAGTGGGACTGCTGTGGGAATCTTTTCACAAGGTGAGGAATCCACTGGCAGATGTATCCATCAGAAGAACAAGTTACTTACCTTCGGTAACGCTTTTTCTGGTGGATACAGTATCTGCCTGTGGATTCCTCACTGACCCACATGCCTCCCCGTTGTCCACCCTTGTATACCTACAATTCTAATGATGGTATTTCAAAATGTATTTGTTACTGTCAAAGGCATTGTGTTATTTCTTTTGTCTTCCTTTTTATTCTTCACACTGTGTGTGTTGCATTGTATATTATGTACTGTGTATACTGTGTATATATTGCTGTCAGTCCGTCCGTGTGCCTCGAAGGCACGGAAAAAAGGGCGGAACTGACGTCATCACGCCGACGAGGTCTTCTTATGGAGCCGGTGACGTCAGCGGAGTCGCGAGCGGAGCCGTGTCTCTGTGACGTCGTCTTCGACCTCATCGGCGTGGACTGCTACAAAAGTTTCCAAATGTTGCTGGCGCAGGGGATATTCACAAGGTGAGGAATCCACAGGCAGATACTGTATCCACCAGAAAAAGTGTTACCGAAGGTAAGTAACTTGTTCATTAGGGATATGGGCCTGTAGTTCTTGGGTAGCAACTGATCTTAACCCTCCTTTGGGATTACTATTATGTTCGCTTCGAACATGGATTGTGATACCAACCCATTCTCCGCCCAGTGATTAAAAACCCTCTTCATGGTAGGTTTTAGCTGTTCTAGAAAGGACTTGTAAAAGGTGGCTGTGTACCCATCCGGGCCCGAGGTTTTGTTATCCTTCATAGATTCGGCAGTGTTAATTTCTTGCCCTAGACTCTGTGATTCTGCACTGGTTAACGGTGGGAGGCCAAGTCTGTTAAGGTATTTCTTGCATGCCTCCAGATTCAGGATCTGGTCGTTTTTATAGAGTTCCTGATAAAACTCTTGAAAGGTCTTGGGGATGTCTTTGTGTCTTGTGTGGGTTTTGTTGTGTGGGTCTGTGATAGACGAGATGGTAAATTGGTTGCGCTTGTGTTTCAGGTAGGAGGCTAGTAGTTTTCCCGCTTTATTTGCTTCACAGAGGTTAATGGCCTTGTATTTGTTGAACCACAACTCGGCTCTCTCACTCAGGATCTTATTGTAGTCGTATTTTTTTCTAGTTAGGTCAGTTAGAAGTTTGGTATCGTGATATCGTGAGTGGCCCTAGCGTGTCTCGTTTCTAGGCTTTTGATGTCTTGCTCGAGTTGGGTCAGCTGTGAGTTTGTATTTTTGTTTATCTTGCCTTTAATTTCGATTATAGTGCCCCTGATGGTAGCCTTCAGTGCGTCCCATAGGGTGGAGGCGCTAGTCCCCGGTAAATCGTTGTGCCCAAAGGTATTCCCTTATTGCCTCCTCAATTTCCCCCTTGTTCTCGTGGGAAGCTAGGACGTCGCTGTTAAAACGCCACCTTCAGGGGATGTCTACGTTGTGGCAACCGCTCAACTTTAGGCTTATACAAGAGGGGTCTGACACTAACCTCGGCGCTATGTCAGAATGTTCTATTAGGTGTGTGTGTGGGCCTGTGATTAGTATGTAATCTATCCTGCTGTACGAGTTGTGTGGGTGAGAGTAGAATGTGAAGTCCCTTGTGTCCGGGTGCTGGAGCCGCCATGGGTCCTTGAGGTTGAATTTGGAGCACATCTTCTTTAATGTAGTGTGTGCACTTGTGGGCTGGTACTGGCATGGTGACTGTCTATCCAATATGTGGTCCAGAGCCATGTTAAAGTCCCCCACCACCACCATGAGGTCGTTCTGTGGGAGGCTATCGAGCTTGTGCGACACCCCTTCCCAGAAGGTGGGGTTGTCTGTGTTTGGGCCGTATATGTTAGCTACGTGTATCCTCTCTTCCCCCCGTCTCAGGTGTGTTATCAGAAGTCTGCCATTCTCTTCATGGAGCTGTGATTCTAGTGTTCGGGTGGAGCTTTTAGATACCAGTGTGATTACCCCTCGTTTCTTCCCATCCGCCGGTGAGCACGCCACTTGAGAGAAACCAGTTGCCTTGCACTAGTCTGACGTCCCCCAGGGATAGTTTGGTTTCTTGTAGCAGGACCACGTCTCCCTTAGTCTTAGCTAGATAGTCTAGGATCTTCTTACATTTAATAGGGTGGTTGAGCCCTTTGACATTTAGGGATACTATCTTTAGGTCAGCAGCCAGGTTGAGATTGTTGGTAGGGGCCATTATCTGGGGTGAGTCATGTCTGGTGAACCTAGTCTGCGTCCCCAACTCTCTAATGTTGTTGTGCGTTCTCCCCTCCCGCCCAACCGGACCCTCTCTTGTCGAGCTATTAGTGTCTCCCTTGCGTTAGTCCCCGAGTTTGGTCTCTCTCTTCCAGCAGTAACGGGAGTATGGACGAACTTTATCATTAAGGAATGTGAGAGTAAAGAGGTGAAAATAGAAAGAAGGACAGAGAAAAAAGAAAGCAAAGATAAGCTGAGCAATCCATTACACGGCCCTGGCGTGGGAGAAGATGGCCTGCACCAGTGGACTAAGTTATGGCCCGGTTGCCGTGGCATAGCACTCAGAAGGGTGTCAGCAGGCCTCCAGCAGCGTTTCAGTGTTCACTCAAGAGCAGTCATTCACTTACCAGTAGTGGACAGCAGAGTTTGGAAACTTAACTAAGGATTTGTTTGCCCAAGATGGTAGAGCTTGTGGGATGGAGAAGACAGGCTAAGTAATTATCTGGATTTGCAATTTCTATTTTGCACAAATAGCTTTGTGCAACCTTTTGTATCCTGAAAAAATATTTTGTGAAATGACAATACTGTTATTTTTTTCCTTAAATAAATACACACCCCAAAATTCATTTTTTCCTTCCACGGTCTTGGTTCGATTATTTTAAATGGTTCTTAGCCTGACGCCACTTGTGCTCACCTAGTCGCCTTTCTATCATAGGAGCAAATCCTGACTGGGGCAGGGAATCAAATAAATATGAAGCCTGTTAGAGAACAATAGTTGGGATACGATCTTTGTAAAGAACACAAACTTCTCCTGTTTAAGCTAGCCCATCTTTCACACAGGGAGCAAATGTCTTTTATTTTGTTTTTGTTCCCGCTTTCATAAATAGCCACATTTCACAAAATATGTTTGCCCTGCTTTTTCCCGTTAAGACCCAAGTCTTAACTAGCCACACAAACTGTTTTTATGACATTCATTTATAAACCAATCATTAAACAAATGTTTTTCCAATTTACATTGAACTTGACAAAACGTCACGTAATTAGTGGCAATAAAATAATAAAATTACAAAAATGACCTTTTCAAACTACATGTAGCTTACAGGGAAGAAATATACCACATAGAAGCCTATACAAAGTGCCTCGTGCAGCCCAGGGTGGTGTAAGTGTTGTGATCAGGCTGGCACCAGAGACATCTTGTTTGCACACACGGAAAAATCATTTACAGAGGCAAAGCCTTAAAAATAACTCAACGAAATTAACTGTCAGCCCAATCTGGGCAAACAGCAAAAGGTGTCGGGAAGTGCTGTAAACCAATTACCAGCCAGTTAATGTGCCGACCTTCCCCTCCCAGCTGCTTTCCCGCCTTGTCCGTGCGCTCGTGCAGCCCCCTGGGGCTCGTGTCACTCAGTCACGCCTGTCACTGCGTGACGCATCGTCCCTCTGATGGATGGCGCATTCATTCAAACCCCGGTCTGTTGAGGGGACCCTGGCTGGAGATGAGCCCTGGGAGCAGGCTAGGCATCCTGCCGGATAGGCTCGGAGGCCCCCCGCAAGTAGAGCGGACAAAGGACCCCTCTCTTCAAAGGGAGGCCTTTGGTACAGGCCTTGGTGAACGGCATTCCACTGGAATTCCAACGCAGGAGCTCCGACGTTCCAGTATCCAATGGTGGCAGACCAGGCCGCAGCCACCCCAACATTCTCACTGAAACCTCTGTAATAGGAATCTGGTTGGGAGAATGGATCATGTTTTGGGAGCAGTTACAGGGAAGCAGCTGTATGGACTTTAAGCCGGACCTTGGAATGCTAAACTCTTGTACACACATTAGTCAGGTCCCGCCAAGTTCTCAAGACCACCTTAAGTCTGTCGAGTGTTCAAGAGCATCTCATAATTCCACTTCGGACGTCATCTAGAGATTGCCAACCCCTTTAAGTGTAATCAATGTATACATGGTGCCCTGTCCCTACATCCTGGCTAGCTGTGACAGTGTCTGCCTCCTCGTATACACCGCCTACAACCCGGTGCACATCAGGAGGCAGTAGAGGTTTGGGCGGCAAGCCGAGTCGCTGGTTTCCAGGCCTGATATGGTCTTCCTCAATGCGTCCACAAGTGAGAACCTAATTCTAGGTCGAGGGGCCATGCAACCCTACTCTTCGACAAGCCTGCTTCGGTTGACTCTCCCTGTCAACATTAATGCACAGGGCACCACCAGTGCTAAGGCCGACCCTGCCTTTGAGGCCAGTCTGCCTCACCCATAGTTAGCTCCATTGGCCTTGTTTCAGAAGTAGTAGCTGCAACTCACCAGGGATTGGCAATTCAGAATTTGCATGCACACCAAACTAAGTTCGCAAACTTCACAGTCTCTCTGCTTCATTCACAAGCACTTTTAACATGTGCTGCTTGCTGAGGGGCCACTGGAATTAAATATGCAGCAAAGGAGGATAAAATTATGCTGCAGTGTTGACTAAATTATGCATTAAAAAAAAAGGCTGCAGCGTAATGCAGTATATTTTCTGATATTTTATTATTTTTACATGTGTACACATGATAACAGTCTTTGGAAAGATTGTGCATTATTAGTACCAGTGTAACATACAAATGCAACAGTGAGAAAGGTGATCAGTCAACCTTTGCAATAAGCCATCCACTCACAGAAAAACAACTCACATTTTTTATTAACTTTTGATACGTTTTAGCTATAAACAATTTATTAGTTTAAATGGTCAGATCATGCAGCAGACCTTGCATTAGGAGGCAAATATGGCAGAGCCATAATTATATAGAAAACATTTGCAAACTAGGATATTTTGCCATTCATGTTTGAACTGCTGTTGTGGAAAAAGGGATAAGTGCTGATGATAAACTCCATGGCTCAGCGACAAATGGCTTGGGCTTCCACATTTTATCGTATTTGGGACATTCTCTGATTAGAAGCATATCCCACTTTGTGAATGTGTTTTAATGTCAATAATTCATTATAACCTTATATAATCATGTGTATCCATTGGTTGATTAAACTGGGCAGTGAAATGCCAAACAAATACTAAAAATTGGGATGTTTGCGCCTTCTGGCCACACCTCTGGCTCCGCCCACTGAGCCAATCCTTGGGTTATTCCCGCCCTCTAATTCTCTGGGTGCGCGGTACTGTGCTTCAACCTAAAAGTGGAGTTTCTCATATGCTACACTTGTTCTATAGTTCTATAGTTACAGCTTGAGTTACTAAAGCTTAACATTCCACTGATCTGCCACATAAGAGGACTGGCATTAGAAAAGCAGCTGGTTCTCTCACCTATGAATTTGGGTGAGTGATGAGGCCTGCCAAAAAGAGTGTTCTTTAAGCAATTGATGATTTACGTTGGGAGTGGCTTTACAGTGGAGTTTGGGTTGTCATTTCGGTGCTGTTTTCCTCTCTCGTGGACAAATAATCTTTTCCTCTAACCATGTTCAATAGTAGTTATGGTCTGGGACTTTTGGATGTTGAGAGAAAATGGGGTTATGTTGAAGTATCCCCCCATTTTTTGCCTGGCTTTTGATGGTAATTTGACTGTAGAGTACTGGGTCCCTGCTGCCTAGGTTCCCAATACCAGTGTTCTTTCCGTAAAACTGTCCCACAATTGGCCCTTCAGGCCCACTGTAAGTACCTGGGTATCTAGGGCAATGGGACTGAAGAGGGGCCCCTAGGAATCCCTCACCTAGGCCATGCAGACTGCCACTGCAGCATGCATGGCCTGGTGCATACAAAACAACAAAGTCGACATGGCACACTGCTTGTGTGCTATGCCAACTAGCACTTCCTAAGGTATAGATGAGTCACCCCTCTAGCAGGTCTTACAGCCCTAAAGCAGGGTGCACTATACCACAGGTGTGAGCATATCTGCACAAGCAGATATGCGCCTACAATATTTAAGCCCGTTCTTAGATTATTTTAAGTGCCAGGAAAGTTATAGAGATTACATGGGCTGAAACTCAACAACTCGATTTCCCCAGCACCATGATGGCTTCTCTGAAACCAGGAGTATTTGGTACCAAACTACTCCTCTTAATTACCCAACACTGATGCCGGTGTGGGATTTATTGAAACGTACTCAGAGGGCACCTCAGAGGTGCCCCTTGAAAACCTACCAACCCTGGTGTGGCCACAGACTGGCTTTAGGCAGCCTGCCACCACCAGATATGTTTCTTAACCCCTGGGTTGACAGCCCCCACTCTCTGGGACCAGAAACAAAGCACATCCTGGGCACAGATGTCACACCTCCTACCCCAGGATGGGCACAGTGCTCGAGAGAGAAGCTTCAAAGGCTTGCCGCCTTTGTAATGCGACCCCCAGAGTCTGCTGCTAGAAGCAGATGGCAGGCCCTGCTTTACACACCCATTTTGGGTGGGAAACCCTAGAAAGACTAGTAGGGGTGTCCCCCTCTGACGACTCCATCTCTAAGGTTAAGGAGGCGAGGTGAAGTCCACCTTTCAGTCCCCGCCATCTTGAAGATGGTGTGACTCCTCCAATCAGGGCTATGACCATGCCCCCTACCACAGGAGGGTGGCATAATAGTGGGTGGAGTCACCTAAGATAAGGGACGAATTGGCCCCCATCAGTTACCTCCCTGTAATGCCCCTAAATCTAGTATTTAGAGGGCTCCCTCAGACCTGCTGACTTAAGAAGAAAAAGGACGAAGAAGACGCCATGCAGAAGAAGACTGAAGAAGCCTACTTTATTTTACCCAGCCCTACCGGCCTGCCTGCAGCTCTCGAAAATCCTGCGAAGAAACAACGCCTGTCCAGCACTCAGTGACCCTGGGAGGACTGCCTGTCTCTGAAGAAAATCAGAACTCCTGAGGACAGCGACTCTGTCCACAAAGAAAATAAAACCAAGGACTCCGGTGCCCTCGGAAACCGCTATCCTTGACCACTCTGCACCCAACGCCTTGGCCTGTGTCTAGGTGGTCCACTTATCTCAAAAAAGATCCCCAGTGATCCTGATTCCAAGTCCAACGCTGGCCGACCCCTCCTGGACTCCACACCGACGTCTGCAGTGTGAATCCTGAATGCGACGGACTTCAGTAAAAAAGAACTGACGTCAAAGGACACCCCTGAACCCAAAGACCCTGAGCCTTAGGGAGCTCGACGGAGGTGTCCCTATCACCTACAGCATCGCCCCTTACCTCTACTGTTGCTGGTCTCCTGCATCGGTGTTGCTCTCTTCTTTGCATGCTGCTTTTCTGTTTCTACTTCCATGCATTCCCCCACCGGCTCCTACGTTGCCCCCAATATCCCCAGGATCATTTGCTTTACATTTTTCTTTTTTAGCGGGCCATGCCATTTTTGAAAGTTACTGATCTGTCTTCAATCATTGAATTTTGAAAAAGAGCCACCTCATTTTGTAGACACGGGTGTTCGTGGTGAAACGTGTGTGCTTTCATTATCATGGTTGGGCTGATGATTATTTTTTTCTTTTTAGATCTTGCCTGCAACAGCGAATGTGTTGCATGCGCTCTTGCTTGCAAGGGGTCTTGTTTACAATAAAGAGCTTGAGCCCTGCCCACGGCTTACCAGTTGTTGGCTTCATTGTCACGCTTCTTTGCTGCCACCTAATTTCCCCTCACATGCCAGGCGTCACGTCCTTTTTTTTCTGTGGAGCACGGACCATGCATAGATTAATTCAATTTAAATAGTGTGTCCGCTGATCGCACTTTCATTGAGGTGCGTGTTTATGGACACTTTCACTTTTTCCAGTTCCATTGCCGCTTTTTTAATTCACTCTGTTTTTAAACAAAATTTATGACATGGTTTATCTATGCCTACATCTTTTGCTAGTACTAAAATTAAATTATGTTGTATGTGGGTTGGATTAAGCCGTTATAACGTATAAATGCCACACTAACAACACATTTAAACCTTCATGATGTTTGCAGCTGAACACCTATTTTCATTGCCTTTCAGTCATTCATCCCCCTTTTGCCTCATAACTTTGCGTTGATTTTAAGTTGGGTTCCTTGTTTTAGTTACTTATACCAGTGGTTCTTAAAGTGTGGTTCAGGGACACCTGCGGGTCTGGGAGCCCTACTCAGGAGGTTAAATCATATTAAAATTAATAAATTAAAACTAATAAAGTACACACAAACAATAAAGCAAACTTTTACATTTTAAAGCTTTTGATATATTTTATTGTGAATTAAACAAAATATTTCAATATTTGAGCATTTGTTTGGTGTATATTTGTATCTGTATTTGTACCGTTTTGAGATGAAAACAGTAGAAATTGCTTAGGCTGGGGGTCTCCGGCTTCCAAAATGAATCAATGGGGGGTCTTAGATTCCAGTTATGATTCACTGGGGGTCCTCAGCAGTCAAAAGGTTCAGAACCGCTGACTTACACCCGTAACTGTACTACTCTACACAACTCCACTCTAAGGCACTCCACTTTGCGCTACTTCACGCCATGCACTCTACGCCATACCACTCTAAGCCAAGCGACTCCACAACACACCTCTCCACTCCATGCCACTTCAAAACACTCTGTGCCACTCGACTCTATACCACTCCACTCCACATCACGCCACTCCGCTCTACGTCACTTACACTGATCTATGCCCCTTCACTCTGCTCTACGCTCTCCACTCTTCTTCTCTACGCCACTCCACACTACTCTATGCCACTTCACTCTTTGCCACTCTACTCTAGGCCACTCCATCCTATGCCATTCTACTCCACACCACTCCACTCCATACAATGACATTCGACGGCAGTCTACACCACTCCACTCAATGTCACTCTACAGCACTCTACTCTACATCACTCCACTCTAAGCCTTTCTACTCTAGGCTACTCTATGCCACGCCAGTCTACACCAGTCACACCACTCCATTCTACATCACTCTACTCTACGCCACTCCATTCTACGTCACTACACTTGACTCCACTCCTCTACACACCATTCCTCTCCACTCCAAGCCACTCCACTCTCTGCTACAGTACTCTGCGACACTATACACCACTCCACCCTACACCACTCTATGCCACTCTGCTCTATGCCACTCCACTCTGCGACTACACATTCCAGGCTATGCCACTTCTCTCTATGCCCCTCAATTCCACTCTATGCCACTCTACTCCACTCTACTAATTTTATGCCACCGCACTCTATGCCACTCCACTCTACGCCACTTCACCTTACTCTGCTCAACTCTACTCTACACCACTCTACTCCACTCCACTGCACTCTATGCCACTCCACGCTACATCACTTTACGCCACCACTCTGCACCGTGCCACTCCACTTTATGCCACTCCACTCTACTTCACAACACTCAACTCCACTCTATGCCACTCCACTCTACGCATCTACACTCTAAGCCACTCCACTCTATACCACTCAACTCTATGCTACTCCAATATACACCATGCTACTCAACTCTACGCCAGGTGACACCCTGTGCCACTATACACCACACTGCGCCACTTTATGCCACTCCCCTTTTCACCACTCTACTCTATGTCACTCAACTCTATGCCACTCCACTCTATGTCACTGTATTTTATGCCACTCTACTCTACCCCACTTCACTCTATGCACTTTACTCTTCGCCACTCCATTCCATTCTTTACCACTCACCTCTATGCCACCCCTCCCTTCTCCTCTCCACTCTATCCCATTCTATTCTACGCCACTCTCCTCTACTCCATGTCACTCTACTCTACTCCACTCCACTCTACGCCACTATTTGCTACTCTTGGTCAATCAACTTTACTCTACACCACTCCACTCTGACACTCCACTCAGCACCACTCTACTCTTCACTACTTCACTATACGTTATTCTATACCACACCACTCCACTCAATGACACTCTACGCTGTGTTGCTCCACTTTTTTCTGCAACATTCTCCTTTACTCCACTTTTCTCTAGGCTGCTATACTCTACACCCCTCTGCACCATGCCACTCGTTTTTAGACATGCCGAACAGCAGCTACTCTGTGTAACAACATGGCTAAAAGACATTGACAAAGCCATTCGCTCTTGCGTGGGTGAGACCTATTGGCTTTGCCAATGCTTGTTGTTTTTTCCTTCTGGGCAACGCTGCACAGCATCAGCAAAACAGGATTGGAGAACAGCATTTAAGTTATGGAATATTGTGCCTCACAGGGGTCATGGGGTATTGTGTTTCACAGTGTCACTGATGGTTGAGTAATTCTGTGTCCTACCGTGTACCACTTGTTCATGTAATGCTGAATCGTACAGTGCCACTAGAAGTCATATGCTGCGTTGCCGATCTGTGTATCCAGAGATCATGTAATTCTTGTGATGATGGCTCATGGGATCCTCTGTCCTATGGTTTCACCAGTCATGTAAAGCTGTGCCTCACAGTGTTACAGATGGTCAGGTAAAGTTGACCCCAGGTGTCAGCAAGGATCATTGAATGTTGCGCTGCACAGTGTCAGCAGTGGTCATGTAATTCTGTGTCCCAGGTGTCACTATGGGTCATGGGATGCTGTGCCTCACAGTGTCACAGGTGGTTGTGAAATGGTGTGTCCATAGGGTCACCAATAGTCATGGGTTGCTATGCTTCACAGTGTTACAGGTGGGGTGTAATGCTGTACGCAGTTGTTACCAGGTGTCAGGGGACTCAACCACACACACAGTTTGACCTGTGGTCGTGTAATGCTATGTCCCACAGCGTCATCAAGGCTCATGGGATATTGTGCCTCACAGTGTCAGCAGTGGTCGTGCCACGATGTGCCCCGCAGAGTCATAAGTGTTCATGTAATTCTGGACCGTATAAGGCCATGAAGGGCCTGTCATGTAATGCTGCGCCCTGCTAACTTGCCAGCAGTCATGTAATGCTGTGTCTTAGGGTTTCACCAGTGGTTATGTAATGCAGTGTCCTACAGTTTAACGAGTGGTCCTATGAAGCTGTGTCCTTCAGTTTTACCAGTAGTTATGTAATGCTGTGTCCCATGATTTCACCAGTGGTCATGAAATACAGGGTCCTATGGTTTTCACCAGTGGTCATCCAATCCTGTGTGCCTCTGTGTCCCATGTTTTTACCAGTGGTCAGCAGGTGTTCTGCTATGTCCTATAGTTTCAGTAGTGGTCATGTAATGCTGTGTCTCACGGTTTCATCAGGGGTCATGTAATGCTGTCTCCTGCAGTTTGACGAGTGGTCCTGTGAAGCTGTGTCCTTTGGTGTCACCGGGTTTATGTACCGCTGTGTCCTAGGGTTTCACCAGTGGTCATGTAATGCTATGCCATACGGGTTCACCTGTGGTCAGGTAATACCGTGCCCTATGGTTTCAACAGTGGTCATGTAAATCTGTGCCCTATGGTTTCAGCTTTAGTTACGTAATGCTGTGTCTCACAGTTTCAACAGGGGTCACGTAATGCTATGTCATACGGTGACGAGTGGTCATGTAATGCTGTGTCCTACAGTTTCACCAGTGGTCATGTAATGCTGTTTCCTGCGATTTGACAAGTGGTCCCGTGAAGCTGTGTCCTACAGTTTCACCAGGGGTCATGTAATGCTGTGCCATACAGTGATGAGTGGGCATGTCATTCTGTGTCCTATGGTTTCACCGGTAGTTATGTAATGCTGTGTCTCATGGTTTCACTAAGGTCATGTAATGCTGTGTCCTACAGTGACAAGTGGTCATGGAATGCTGTGTCTTATGGTTTCACCAGGAGTTAAATAACGCTGTGTCCTACGGCTTCACCAGTGGTCATGTAACGCTGTGTTCTACAGCTTCACCAGTACTTATGCAATGCTATGTCCTACTGTTTCATCAGTGGTCATGTAATGATGTGCCTTATGGTTTGACGGATGGTCCTGTGAAGCTGTGTCCTGCAGTTCCACCAATGTTTATGTAATGCTGTGTCGTGCGGTTTCACTAAGGTCATATAATGCGGTGTCCTGCGGTTTCGCCAGGGGTCATGTATTGCTGTGTCCTCCGGCTTCGCCAGGGGTCATGTAATGCGGTGTCCTGCGGTTTCGCTAGGGGTCATGTCCTGCGGTTTCACCAGGGATCATGTCCTGCGGTGTCCTGCGGTTTCGCCAGGGGTCATGTAATGCAGTGTCCTGCAGTTTCACCAGGAGTCATGTCCTGCGGTGTCCTGCCGTTTCTGCAGGGGTCATGTCCTGGGTTTCACCAGGGTTCATGTCCTGCGGTGTCCTGCCGTTTCACCAGGGGTCATATAATGTAGTGTCCTGCGGTTTCGCCAGGGGTCATGTAATGCAGTGTCCTGCGGTTTCGCCAGGGTTCATGTCCTGCGGTGTCCTGCAGTTTCTGCAGGGGTCATGTCCTGGGTTTCACCAGGGTTCATGTCCCCACAGTGTCCCCAGGGGCCTTGACAAATGTCCTCTTCAGTATTTCTGGAGATCAGGACAGCCTTCCGTACAGGCACATATGATTATGAAATTGGTTGTGTCTCATTTATTAATATGGACTCTGTGTTCCCTGAATACGTCACATACCAACATCTCTGCTTTTGTAGGATCAGGTGCGTGGCTGCAATTGGTGCAGCAGGTGCAGTGACACCGGGCCCCAGAGGTCTGAGCGGGCCACTCAACCCTGATTATTGCTGTAGTTTGCAATTTAAGTAGCAGTAATGAGACCCATATCCTGCCTTGCACTAGCGACCATGATGCACTCGATTGGAGAGGATGTGGTCCGTCGGCTAAACTGCCGACTTTGGTGCTGGAAACCAGGGTTCGAGGCTCTAGGTCGCGTCCACATCCTGTGATTCTGGGCAAATCACTTAATCTCCCCGTACCTGGATGTGTAATGTAAATACGGTGCTCATGTAAAGCGCTCCAATACCTTCGGGTCGAGTTCGCGCTATATAAATATGCACACACAAAAAAAAAAAAATGTAAATTCTACAAAATATTTAAAATAATCCCATTTAAACAGCAATCGCCCTCCTAATTGGCGAGCGAACAACTATGCAGTAGAGACGCGTGTGCCATACAATTGCAGAACTGTGTTTTAGTCCGGGAGACATGAGCGACCGAACCTTTGACCCGGAACAACTTGAGGTGTCTATATTTTGGAGCAGAAGTCTTTATCGCTCATCTGAGGCAGGACGGGCCGGGGTGTCTTCAGAGCGCACTTCTGGAGTAAGCATGTGATTCGTGCGGTCATTTATTCTGCCCCGCGAGAGCTCGCATGAGTCCAGAGGCGAAACCAAATTACAGGGTAAACGTTTTAAATTATAAGTGGAGGACGCTCTCCCCTTTGTTGACTCCTCTGACCTTTTTAGCGGTCAATCAATGTCACAGCGCACGTTATCTTCCGCCGTGTCAACAAGTGCCGGCTGTGCAATTGACTTCACACATGTTTACAGCGCCTGTTGCCAAGTGCCGTCCTTGAGGCGCAGTGAAGGAGAAAAAAACACACGAAAGATATAGTAAAGCGCTCGTGAAAACAATCGAAAGTTCTGTTAGGATTCAGCTTGTATGCGTGAGATCTTAATTTTAAAACTACTACAAAAGATTTATCGAATTTACTATTGAACAACTAAAGTTGGTGCCAAGTGTAGCCAGTCACTTACTGTGAACATTCCACAATGTAGCAACAATGCATAGTGTAGCCACGGTGACAGACTGAAAACAAGCATTGGCATAGCCAATAGGTCTCGCCTTTGGGACCTTATAAGTGTTTAGCCATGCAACAGTTAATGTTGTTGCACCAAGTATATTGTGCTGGATAACTAAACACTTATAAGGTCCCAAAGGGGAGACCTATTGGCTATGCAAATGCTTGTTTGGTTTAAACTTTCAGTCATTTTGCGCAGCATGCTGTGCAACATGGATAAAGAAACATTGGAAAGCATTTCAGCCATGTTGTCCACATTAAAAGAACATGAAGGGAAATTGTAAAGCTTGGAAGTGTAAACGGGAGACAGAGATGATTTTTGGTTGTTAATAAGTATTAATGGGGTAAGTAGCACCTCATATGCGGGTGGGGGTCAAATACGCAGAGAGAAGAGTGTTGTGGAGCCATCGCACCTCTTGTACCAGTGGTACCTGCGCCCTTGGAAATGTGGGGCAAAGACTTGGGGTGGGAAAGGCCTAAGTGTATGGGTTAAATACAGCAGTGATCTTGGTTGAGTGGGTTTGTGTGGGGCCCGGTGCCACTGCACCGGGTGCATAGAAGGAAGGCGTGGTTTAGTAAGTGTAGTTTCATAGGCTACAGGGGGGAGAGGTGGGTTCAGGGATGTTGCCTTGCGAAGGAGGTGATAGATGGAGGTTTTACAACAGCACAGGCACGAAGCATATTTTGTAGTTAGCCACGGAGCCTGGTGCAAAGTGCATGATAGTGCGCAGCGGGGTAGGCAGCGTGTGATGGCCTGTAGTGCAACAGGGAGATAGGCTCCTTGGCTAATGTAAGAAATCTGAAATGAAGCAGTAATAGGCGCTCAATAGCTCCCAGAAGCCTCAAGGCCCTGGTGCACTGCCCCTGCTGCATGAAGTGTGTGTGTCTGTGTGCGCATGCGTGCGTGCATGAATGCATGTCTGTGTGTGTGTGTGCAAAGGGCATGGATGGGAGAGGGAGTGGTGTGTTAAAGGGCCCTAGAAGAGTGATGGTGTGTTGTTTCAGAAGGACATGTTCCCATCATTTCTAGGTCACAACGCAGCACCCATCGAATGTTTTCCAAAGTGCCAGTGGTGCAGGCAGGCTGTTTGGAGCTGGAGTGCAGGTAAGCAGTTGAGTGCTTCGACTCCTGTTTCAACTGTGTAAGTAAGCATTCATCAGAGGGGTGTGGATTTTTGGGGCACAGCGTTCCTGCATCTGTGGCCTACAATGAGGCTATGTTCCACTGAGTGTAGTTGTGTAAGCTAGGGATGGGAAAGGAAGAGGTATAGGCCTGGTTGTTGTGTAAGGGGAGGGGGGGGCAGGGAATAACATATCTTGTTAGTTGGTTTTGTATGAAAATGACAGGGTGAGTGACAGAGCAAAGTTTGAAACTTTGAATGCACTGGAAGGTCTGAAGGAAAGAGTGTAACTGGTAGAGAACATAATTCAGGAAATGGTGAAAGTAACTGAAGGAGTCTAGCCAGCGCGTGAATATTGTTGAAACGTCATTGAATGTGGTGGCAGCGAATGGCTACTACTACAGAGGAGGTTCTGAAGCTTGGAAGAGGGAAAAGGAAGACAGTGCGGTGGGGTTCGAGGGGCTCAGAGAAGGACAACGATCGTCGGTTGTCGCTATTCTGAAGTAACACTGTGCGGACAAGCACAACATGTGCGGCTCCAGATCAAAAGCACACGTGAGAGTGAAAAGTGTTGTGGCACCACTGCACCTGCTGCACCAAAGGAAACCATGCACATGGAAATGCGGAGCAAATTCAAGGAACGGCAGAGGAAAATGCTTATGGGTGAAATAAAGCAGTAGTGTGTGGTTAATGGGTTTGTGTGGGGCACGGTGCCACTGCCCCTGCTGCACCAATGGAAGCCATACACATGGAAATGCAGGGAAAACTCTAGGGACCGGTGAGGAAAACGCTTATGGGTGAAATAAAGCAGTAGTGTGTGGTTAATGGGTTTGTGTGGGCACGGTGCCACTGCACCTGCTGCACCACTGGAAGCCATGCACATGGAAATGCGGGGAAAACTCTAGGGACGGGAGAGGAATACGTTTATGGGTGAAGTAAAGCAGTAGTGTGTGGTTAATGAGTGTGTGTGGGGCACGGTGCCACTGCACCTGCTGCACACAAAAGTTAATAGCCAGTAAGTGTAGTTGCGTTAGCTGTATGCGGGAGAGGAAGACAGAGAGGTGTGTTTGGGATGGGATGCAGCGAGAAGGGCGATGTGTTGGTGTTATCAAAGCACAGGCGTGAAATAGGACACTTTGAAGTTAAAAAGGGAAACAAGTACATAACCGTGTGGCAGTCCGCGGTGGAGAAGGCGGGTTGTGATGCTCCTAGTGCAGGTTGGCAGTGGGCTCCGTGGGTCCTGTTTAAAGTAAAAAATGAAGCCTTGGTTTGGGTCAGTGTTCAGTGTCCTGGTGCCACTGCCCCTGCTGCACGGCTGGGAAGTGCCCCAGTGGGAGTGCAGCTGCAAAGGGTCAGGGCGCAGTGGGTGGGGCTTATGAGGGGCTACAGGAGAGCATTGATGGGGGGTGTTGTCTCAAAAACCTTTACATAGGTTTGAGGTGAGGTGATCACGCACAGAGCCACAATATGTTTTACAAAGTGCTCTGAGCTTTACCTGGTGTGTTATTAGTTGTAGTGCAAGGAAGGAAGTGGGCAGCTGTGCACCTGGTAGAACTGCGAAATGAAGCAGAAACCTGGGTTGGTTGTAGTTAGGGTTACGGTGTCACAACACCTGCTGCACACAGTGAACCTACAGCCCAGTAAATGTTCTTGATGGGGTAGGGAAGTGAAAGGAAGGCGGAGAGGCATGTTTGGGGGCACAGAAGAACATACCTTGCTCGGGGGGCTTTGTACGTAAAGGACACTGCGTGAAGGTGCATAATTTGTATTTTAGAATGGGCTGGAAGGGCCTCAAGGATGGGGTGTCATTGGTATAGTGCCCCAAGGATGGAGGCTTATTGGTATAGTGCCCCAAGGATGGGGTGTCATTGGTAGAGTGCCCCAAGGATGGGGCTCATTGGTATAGTGCATAATTCATCAAAAGGTGAAAGTAAACTCCATGGACATAGGGAGCACGCAAAATATCAAAACAATGTAATTCAAAACAATGGCGTTGAAAGGATTACAAGGGTACGAAAGGAGATTGTGAAGCTTTGAAGTGGAAAAGGAAGACAAAGAGGGGCGGGCATTGAGAAAGGCAACGATCGGCGTTTGTGAAAACACATGCCCTGATTGCACTGTCATGAAGTGCATCTACAAACAGAACAAGTCCGGGAGTGGTGCGCGCGCACGCGCGCTAAAATAATTTTTTTTAAAAAGCATGGCGAAGGTGCATGCGTGCACGTGCAGCCTGCTCTTTTTCAAAGCGCATACTCGTGCTTGTGGTGCACCCCTGCGCACTCCTGCAAGCTGTATGCCGCCACAAGCACGAGTATGTGCTTCGAAAAAGAGCTGTACGACGGCTAAAGGTCTCCTATGCAGCGCATGCGCGCTGCGTAGGCGAGACCTAAAAATGCACAACTGAAGCTTGTGCTCTGAGCAGCCATTTTGTCAGATTATAATTATTGCACTTTTTTGCCTCGTGCTTTGTAGAGACAGAGAAAAAATAACAGGAGTAAGGCCCGTTAACCCAGGTGAGACTGGGCACAGTTTGCAACAAAAATCAATGTCTCAACTGGAAAATATTTAAAAACAGGACAAATGGAAACAGTGATATAAATCACAATCGAGATGGGGAACAAAAGAAGGAAGACCACAACGTGATAGTAGGGTGAAGCAAATAGACTATAATTTGGTAAGTAGTTAAGAAGCACTACAGTACACGATTATACATACAATCCTTCTAGCAACTTGGTCAATAGGGTTATAGAAAGAAACTGGCCAATACTGCGTACCCATGCACCCTTTAAAGAACCTCCCTTGTTCTCCTACAAAAGGGGTAGCAACATAGCAGACAAACTGGTCCATGCTATCACCTGGCCAAGAACTGAAAGAAAAACTCAAACAGTGACCTCACTGTGGGGGCTATCGCCGACCCTTGGTCACTATAAATGTCAATTCTGTACAGCATGTAACTTCACCTACAACACAAAAGAATTCGTAAACGCAGGACATACTTACAAACTTAACAACTTCACCAACTGTCGTACATCTAATGTCATTTACGCGATACAATGCCTGTGTAATCTTTTATACATAGGCCAAAGGGGATTCTTTCTAGGACTGCTTTGGATTGCTTTGCACACCTGAACGCTCCTTGTGTTGTGCCACAGCAGGAGAGGAACACGAGTCCCAGCGAGTCCTGAGACGGGCGGAGGAGATCAAAAACTACATCCCCCAACAGCCCCTGCAGCGCGTTCACCGCCGATGTGCAGGAAAGCGCCAGGAGTCGCTTAAATTGCAGCCAGGGCTCCCGCAGCGTGGGAGTCTTTCTTGGACTGCTTTGGATTGCTTTGCTCACCTGAACGCTCCTTCTGTTGTGCCACAGCAGGAGAGGAACACGAGTGCCGGAGAGTCCTGAGACGGGTGTAGGGGATCAAAAACTACATCCCCCCACAGCCCCTGCGGCGCGTTCACCGCCGATGTGCAGGAAAGCGCCAGGAGGCGCTTAAATTGCGGCCAGGGCTCCCGCAGCGCGGGAGTTTTTCTTGGACTGCTTTGGATTGCTTTGCTCACCTGAACGCTCCTTCTGTTGTGCCACAGCGGGAAAGGAACACGAGTCCCGGCGAGTCCTGAGACGGGTGGAGTGGATCAAAAACTGCATCCCCAACAGCCCCTGCAGCGCATTCGCCACCGATGTGCAGGAAAGCGCCAGGAGGCGCTTAAATTGCGGCCAGGGCTCCCGCAGCGCGGGACGCCTGCGGGCGTGCCCGGGCAAAACCCAGGTCAAGGGCGGGCCTGTCCAAACCCGTCAGAGGCTGAAGGAGGCTGGGTCACCCTCCTGTGATCCTGCGCAGCAACTTGGACACTAGTCGTTAAATAAGGTACTTATTTTTGATTTTGAGCATCTTGCGGATCAGATAGCAATCAAAAATTTAACACCAGACAGAATGAGTAAACGCAAGGTTACGGGTTTATTGGCGGGGGGGTCGTGGGGACCCTGGATGCAATTCTGACTAGGGCAGAATTGGTCCTGGCCCATCAAATCCAGCTAACCGAAAAAAGACTGTCCCTGGACACCTTTGCAGCCCAAAAAAGATCATCAATGGGAGGCATAAGTACGGCTAAATCTCCTGGGAGGGTGCAGCTAACTGAGGATCATTTATGTTCTGACTCCCCAGCTCTAAGTAATAAGGGGGAAATAGCTAACTTCCCAGTTATACTATTAGTGACAGCTGAGGGGACTACAGTTGCACAGATACATAACTTCAACTCCGTTCAAGACTCCATGGTGGACCAGGGTCCAGATCTCTCAGACATTCCATCTATATTGGCTATAGAGTCTTCCGCACCATTGGTCCCCTCCATGGCTCATACGGCAACCACGCCCTGCTCGCACAGAGGAGAGGTTATCACCAGACCCAAAAGAGTCACTAGGGAAGGTATGGTAAGCCCTCGAAAATCTCGGGCAACAGGCAGTGGAGAGCTGCCCGCAAAACGCACAAGGGGAAGCGCTTTACAAAGGCAGAAGCAAAAACCCAGATCTAAGCAGCAAGTAAATAGGCCTCATGAGAAACTGGTTTTGGAATCTGATGGAGGACCGACCCCGAGCCAAGCTCCCAACAGTGGTGATTACATCCCGGTGGACTGTGGGGATGACCCTGATGAATGGAAAGGACTGGAGACTTTGATGTCTGTTCTCTTGGGGTCTCTTCTTTGTAAATTGGGATCAATCGAGGAAAAATTGTTGCAACTCCAGAATTCTAGTAGCACATCACCCACTCAAGGGGCAGGTAGGTGCACATGCGTAGCACAAGGGGCAGTTGATGTTCCCAAAGACCCGGCTCTGCCCACAGTGAATGGGAGTGTGGGGAGGAAAAACGGGGAAGGGGACCATACAACAGAAAACGATGTTACGGGTACTAGGGTCCCTTATGTACATCTTGACACAACTAGACCCAATGGGAGTACTACAAACATGGGGCTGAGCGAATCTAGGACAGGGACCGTAGGTTATCCCATAACACAGCAGGGGGACCTCGCAAGGATAGAAAGGGGAGATAATGCGCAGCAGCATTTAAAAGAGAGATCTTTGTTTGTTGCGCAGAGTACCCCAGATCTACCATTCATAGATCTGCCCCCAGCTAGCTGCACAGTTGTTCTGACCGGTGTCCCAGCACTCATAAGTCAAAAAGAGCAATCCACAACACAATTGATCAATAAGGTGGCGCATTGGATGTGTAGGCACGTAGGGTTTAACATCAGAGAGTTCCGACACATTCTGATGGCAAGGAGGGTGTCCTGGATTTGGTAGAACCAGGAAAGCCTTTCCAGGGGACAGCGTGATTGTTACGCTTAGACACCCTGATCTTGTGCTCAAGATTCTTTCCCAGAGCAGCGGGTTTTACCCAGCTGATCTAAAATCAGGGATTAAACCGCTCCCGCTGGGTTTCTTTTACAGACCATTGGCCAACCCCAGCCAACGATACTGTCACATGGGTCAACAGGAGGGTGTAACTTGGTGAGCTAACCCAGTGCAGACAAATAACGCCTTTGCCCCATTAAGAGACCTAAATGACATTGATTGACTACATCTGACAGAGGAAGTCTACAGAGTCTATGATACCCCCCTGACCAAAATAGATATAAGGGGGAGGGGAGATGAGATTAACCCCGGGCTAGTTTTAGCTCAAACCATCCGTGAGCATAAGGATTTAAATAATCACATGGAAGGTCAGACAGGTAAGACAATTTTTAGGACCTATAACTCCCAGCTAACAGCTAATACAGAATTGAATAAATGCGCCGTGCTGCTCAGGGGGTCAGCATCCGGGACCCCCTGAGTAGCACGGCGCATTCATCAACTATTGGTCATTACGCCGTCAGAGCACACGCCTGTGGCTCCACTCCCGTGAATCTCTCCAATTTCTTTACTTGAGTTATTTTAGGCACTTATATACAGGCATGCTAATATAATGTCCTGAAGATGATCCACGCATTGCTCACTTGGATCGAAACGCCGTCGACACCTTAAAACGCCTCATGCACTAAATGTGATGTCATTGTTAACTGTGTAGAGACGTTACTTGCGATTTGTTTCTTAAAATTCATACTACTGGTCAAAACAAACCATAAGCGTTGCCTGAGCCTCGCTTAAATGTTCTCCCTATTTTATGTTTGTGAAGTAGGATGCAGGCTTGTGTCCCACTTTTCAGTATTTGTGTTTGTTTATATCCAAAAAACTTGCTGATAAATTAAATATTGAACCTCTGTCCGGCTGAATAAGTTAACCAATACAGCACTGATTGTGTCTGTATTCATTTGTTACTTCCTATCCCTACCTCCCTAGGGACCATTGTAGCACAAAAGATTGGGCAGAGGAGCATCAAGTTATAACAGATGTCCGAATTGGATTCAGACCAGGGAAGTCCACCACCGACCAATGTCTTAACTTATATCTTATTACAGCTAAATACACAGTGGTTAACCCAGGGACGATGTATTTGGCATATATGATCTGACTGTGGCCTTTGACCAAGTAAACCAGGGGAAACTATGGGCAATTATGGGCGGGATCGGGGTGGATTCGGGGCTTATTGATATCTTAAAGTCCTTACATCTTAATACCATGGCTGCGGTTAGATATACCCAGGAGGGGAAGATAACAGAATCCTTACAAGTGCACCAGTGGGGTCAGTAAGGGTTGCATAATAGCACCTTTTCTGTTCACCCTATATATAAATGGCCTTGACCACGCCCTGAGTGGCATACAGGCAGATACTCCCAGGATAGGTATCCGTGGGGTTCCCTTTCTGCTTTACGCCGATGATGCGGTACTTCTCGCGTATACCCCGAAGGGTCTGCAGCTCTTAATAGACGGCTTTGTAACATTCATGGAGAATCTGGACTTGTCACCCAATCTTACAAAATCCTATGTTATGGAAGTGGGGAAAAAGCCATGTAAATCCTATAGCTACACAATTGGTTCTCATCGCTTAGGCAAAGTACAGTCCTTTTCATATTTAGGGATTTTATTTGATGGCCGATTAAATTTGAAATATTTATTAGAGGAGAAGTGCCGAGTTATGACCAGGTGTTCTGGATCAATATCGAATTTTGCTCACAGGTTGGGACGTTGGACTCCAGAGCAGATTCTAAAATGATATAGCTTCATGTGCTATATGGAAGTGAGGTATGGGGATTTATTGAGGTTAACAAATTGCAAGTTGAAGAGAACATGTATCTTAGGCGCCTGTTGAAAGTCCCCCAGAGCACACCAGCGCATATTATTCATGAAGAGCTGGGTGTCAGATATATCACCGACATGATGGCAGTCAAACCTCTAACCTGTTGGGCAAAAATCTGGGCTAACGAGGAGGCGGCATTAAGTAGGCTGGTTATACAAGACTGTCTTTCCCTCGACCACGGGCTTAAAATCCCTTGGCTAAGATATGTGAAGGAGTCTTTTGAGAAAATGGGGTGTGCAGATTTATTTTTCAATCTTTCCAATATGAATACACAGGATAAGGCCCTGGTCAAGGATCGTTTTTTAGGTCTCACGCCTAGCGTTGCAGTGCACAGCACTGCTCGCGCAGCGAGAGACTTTTTGTAGGGGGTTTGAAAACGACCCTAGCAAATCGCACACGCTCGTGCGTGTGCTTTTCCTTTTGGGCCACGCTATTGGCCTTTGCGTGCGTCTTTTTAACAAAGACTGCACGCAATTGGCCAAAGGCGAGCGCATTGCTCCGCCCATGGCCTATTGGTGTCTATTACGCGCACCGCTGCCATGTGGTTTCAATTATCGTGCCCAGACACAGGCGCGATAATTGAGCGCACCACTCGTTGTTAGAGGAAACAGAATGCTCACACGGACAATAATAACTTTACGGGACTCTCGGAAAGCCCTTGAATGCTTTGCCTGAGTTCATGACGCAGATGTCTCCACAGCCGATGGTGATGTCATTGTGTCGGAGTTGGATGGTGAGTGTTGTCTCTACAGCACAGACAGAATAGATGTGTGACTGTCTCTGCTCCAGTCCAACTCGCTGTCCAAAGACACTGACTTGTTTATGTTGTATTAGAATGGTTGCTAATTCCGGAGTGTTTGGGGCTGTGATAAATTCTTAAAACTGTGGCACGCTCGAGAATAGTGACGGTTCCCTGCCGCTGTTTTGACGCTGGGCGTTTTTAAATGAAACCGTGTTTAATTTCACTTACGAGCACTTCAGTTCCTGCGCTCGCTAACGGAGCAGTGCTCTCCCACTCCCCCGACCGGAATGGATTTTTCTTTTGTGTCTGCGGTGACTTTTGAAGTTGGAAGCAAGCACGTTAGTTCCTATGCTTGCCAACGGAGCAGCGTTCTCCCACCCTTAGTATCTTCAACTGTAGTGCCTCTATAGTAATAATCGTGGAGATGTCCTGCACTTCTTATAGTAACTGCTGCCTTGAGAGCACAGTCCCTGAGGCAGCAGTAGCCGAAATGCGGTGACTTTTACCCCCGCCCCGGGCATCTAACTGCACCATCAGGCCGCACAGCAGTTTATATCTTTATAAAAAGGTAGAGTGCGTTCCGAGTCTGTGGTTTTAAGTGTTATAACTGGTGGTGTTTTGTGCCTTTTAGTTGTATTGCTTTATTGTTCCCTGTTTTATTTGGAGAAAGAGGTGTTTAATTGCAGTTACCAGCGCCGCTCTTTTTCATACAGCATGCACACCTTTATTTCTGCACGGCGCCCTCAGCCTCTTCCACCTCTTCCCAGCAGGCAGGCAGGGCGCAAACAGAGCAGGCTGCCTAAAACGCCAACGGCTTCCTTCCGCATGGTGCCTGCAGCTTCTTCCACCTCTCCCCACCGCCACAAAACCCAAGCACGGCGCTCACAGCCTCTTCCACCTCTTCCCACTTCTACGAATCCCACATCAGGCAGGCAGGGCGCAAACAGAGCAGACTGCCTAAAATGTCTTCCGCCTGCTGCCGAAAAAAGCTTTCAATTTAAATTTATGAGCCTCGGAGCGGCAGTCTTTGTAGGTATTACAGACTACAAACAATTGGGGGATATATTATGTGACGTCGCACTATCTTATTGGGTTTATGCTACTTTAGGCGCAATTACACAATTATAGTCACGAGCATTTTACATTTGCAAATAAATTGCCATGGATACTGACCAGATGTTACCACTTTCAGTTAGATAGTGTTTTTATATTGCGTCGGGCTTTCAATCACCACTGTTCTTAGCCCTTCCCACAGCTGATCAAGTTATGCTGGAGGGGGTGGGGTAGAGCCAGGCCCGCTCTGTGGGCTTGTGTTTCACCTACCATGCTCAGCTTTTACATAACAGCAAAACGTAAAGAAATGGCTGTATTTAGTCCTACCTTTTATTTGCTTGCCTTCAAGCTGTGTGTGAATCAGTTGCTACCCGGTGTCCGGTCGGGACCCTCCTCCCCTCCCCAGGGTGCCTCTGTGGAATCTGATGCAGATTGGTAAAACTCTGAGTATATTTTCCATCACCCAAAAGTTGTAAATTATTTGTTGCAAGAACAATAGGCTTCTGTGTGCTCCCATTCATTTGTTTCCAAACCATTAAATGTCGTGGCGGTAGTCAGTTCACTTGACTACAAAAAAGCTTGCCCATCTGCTTAGAAGACCGCTCTCTGTTTGGTTCTATGGCACAGGGAAACAGTGGTTGCGTGTAAGTAACTGAGGGGAAGTTGAAGAACCAGGCTGAATTAGGCCTGGCGGCGCAGGGTACGCCTGAAATCTTCTGAGTTCGCCTTCTAAATGTACAGAGACACGGAACACTCTGTTGGCATAGGAACTTCAATTTATTAGCTGCCGCTAGGTACAGTTGTCCTAGAAGTACATCAGTGGTAGGTTCTCAGGAGACTGCCACTTCAATCCGTGGCTCACAGTCTTTTATAGCGCTTGAATCCCCTAAAGCAACAACCCCCTCAATGTGCAATAAAACAAACAAATCATCCACTAGCAAACATTCTTTGTACAAGATACAGGATAATAGGTAATAGAAATTCCTTCCCTAGGGTCGTGTTCTCTACCTGACCCTATAGGCCAGGTGGCATGAGCATTCCTAAGTTAAATTAATTTACAACAGGACGTGTTTGCGTGTTGCAGGTGGTGATTCGTAAAACAATTGGAGAGGCAGAGAAGGATTACCAAGGGTCAATAGATGGTTATCACGGGAATTTGTTGCTTCGAGCCGGGTCTCAGAATGTACTTTGCTCAGAGAGACAGGAAAAGGTCGTTTAACATGTTACAGTACAGAGTATGGAAGAAACGCTACGAAGGTCGTCGGTGCCTGAGTGAGGGCAACATCACAATGGTGTCAATACGCAAGATGGAGCCATAATCAAATTTCCTCAGACCCTCCTTTTGCCATTACTCAGGCAAAAACACAGAGGCTGTTGTTAATCAGAATCGACTTCAATAGCCATGAAATCTACAAGCTGTTGTTGCAGCATTATCTTCGTGTTCTCTGCTTTCTGGGATACAGGATTTGGAACACACAGGGTGGCGCAGAGCCCGCATATAGCGGGACCACATTGTAGGCAAAGGAAACATGAGAAGAGAATAGCCAAAGTCGCTCCGACAAAGGTAAGAATCTTCCATCCTCATGTAGACAGTAGTCCCCCAAACCATCCCATCAGAGACCAATTCCCTTCATCCTGGTGAACGGACTCAGCGTTCTTATGTAGTTTAGAGATGGCTTGGTATACTGTAGGGGCGTTGTCTGGAATATAAATGCAACAGCTAGATCCGATCAATTTGCATACGCCCCCACGGTCAGCAAGAATAATATCTAATACCATCCTGTTCTGAAGCGTGACAAGGCGGTCAGCAACGAGTTCTGCAGTGAGATTACTCAAAGCTCCAGCTGTTTCATTGACAGTGGCTTCTACAACTCGAATTAGTTGTCTTATGTCTCTACTGTTGGCTATTGGATCCCAGAATGGAAGAAGTCCTTTCAAGACATCCCCGAACTCTTGTCCTGACGTATCCTGGTCTGACGCCACCCTTCTTTTCTGTAAATGATGCTTGGCATCTGCTATATATGTAGGGGGCAACAACCAAGCGATATAACAAGTGCCTCTCCAATTACCAGGTAGAGAAGTGTAAGCCTTATTTCCACACGCGAAGAATGTATTACGTGAGGGAACCATGCGATGCCAATCTGTCCCATTCAAGGTCACAATATGTTGGCATTTGCTTGTACCTTTATATTCTAACCCTCCTTTCCTAATACAGAATGCTGCTTGTCCAGGTACCACTAGAAAAGTTTGTCCTTTTCGAGAGGTTTTATTAGAGGGCAGGAAATACAAATCCGTAGATCTGGTTTGGCGATCAACATATTCTGACTTCTCACTATTCGTCCCATATATCCTTTTTCTGTCCCGCCAACATAAATGGTATAGATGTACTCCCAAGCTCCTTACGTCTCGGGTATCACCATCTCCAGAAAATACCCAACTGGCACTCAATTCCCACCATGCACTACACAAACCATTAAATGAAAAAGGAAGGGTAATGTATGGTATTCCAATATTCACTAAACTTGGCAGAAGACCACAAACCCAACAGTTTGTCGCATTAGTAGCCAATTGATGTTGGTGTAGCATAGAAACAAATGTGTTGTTACGGAATTCACTCCTTCTCGACTCAACATGAGGGGGTAGAGCGACATGTGTATGCATTTCAACGTTAACTTTGGGAATAGGCTGCGTAAAAATTACATGTAGTCCCCATCCTATGCAACACAATATAATACACATTAAAATCAATATTATTAAAGCCACTACAAAACGATTATGCAATAATTTACAATGCTTCGTGCTCATTGTTTGTATTTTGTCCATTCCCTTTTGAACAGTCATTTCCATCTCTAAATGTTGCCCGTGACGGGAGGTTGCTTCACTCAGCTGTGATTGTCTGTAGTTCTTTTTATTTTCCTACAAGTCCCACAGGCCTAGAGCCACACCTTGGGTCACAATTCTGAGACTACGATCACGGCCCTGCAACATGTGGAAATCGGGATAAAGACAAAGTCAATGAGGCACTATTGAGGTATTTTTTTGTTCAGTCTGGGCCTCAAATCGTACCTCTGGGAACCAGGTACAGTTTGTTCTTGGAAAAGGAGATGTGGTTTAGTAGTGTCCAATTTCAATGCCGGTGGTATAGCTGTGTGGAGGACCTCGTCGTCGTCTTTCTCTGATCTGGCAAAGTCTAGGTGTGCATCACTAAACAGTCCAAATCTTGGTATACTTTTGCTTTCAGAATCGCTAATTGGGTTACGAACCCACTGATCATAAGGCAAAGGTAGTGGCACTTTCTTGCAATGTATCCCATGTACCCTGTTCTTTTTGCCGACCACCTTCACTGCAGTACGCGTCGTTAGAAGTACTTGACGAGGTTCTCTCCAGCGAGGTTCCAAGTTCTTCGACCTCTGGAAGTTTTTAATGCAGACCCAATCTCCGGGCCGTATGGTATGACCAGGATCCTTTGAAGCCTGAGGCAAAGTATCTTGTACCTGTTGGTGAAGGACACGTAACTTAGTGGTGAGATCATGCAAATAGTCAATTAACAATGGATGCTCTATCTCGGGAGTATTTCTTTGGCCTTGGGACTCCCCAAACATTTGCAGGGCGTCCAAACACAACCTCATAAGGACTAAGCCCCATACGGGAATGGGTGGTTGTTCTGGTGGATAAGAGAGCCAAGGGCAAGGCATCAGGCCAAGCAAGATCCGTGCTGGCTTGTATTTTCGCGAGTTTAAGCTTAAGAGTGCCATTATAGCATTCCACCAAACCTGCTGACTGAGGATGGTTTGCTGCGTGGAACTTTTGTTTAATGCCAAGGCCTGTACATACTTTCTGCATGATCTGACCCACAAATTCACTTCCGTTGTCACTCCAAATAATTCTGGGTAACCCAAATCTCGGCAGAAACTCCTTCAAAAGGACTTTTGCCATGGATAGAGCAGTATTATCTTTCAGGGGATAGGCCTCTATCCATCGGGAGAAGGCACATCCCACAACAAGAACATACTTCAGATTGTTACATCGTTCCATGTGAATGTAATCTATTTGCAAAACCTCAAAAGGGTACGTTGGGGGAGCAAAGTGGCCTGCCGGTGTTGGTGTTCCCTTCCCCGGGTTATGCATCAAGCATATAATACAAGGCTTAACCAGATTGTCTGCACATTTAGGGATCCCCACATTCTGCCATACCAGAGCCAGAAGTTTGCATATACCTTTAGCGCTAATGTGGGCTGGACCATGTGCCATGGTAACTACTGGGAGTACATAAGCATCTGGTAACAACCAGCGTTGATGTTCCGACAAATCTGTCCAGCACCCTGTCACATCCAACCTTCCTATACTCTCTTTCCACATACTCAATTCTTTCTCTGTGGCCTCTGCGTGGATCATTTTCACACTGTCCACAGTATTCTCACACATCCCTCCTTGTGCAACCCATCTAGCAGAGCCTGCAACATACATGCGGCTTGTAGTGTCTCTAGCTGTCTCTTTCGCTATCTGGTCTGCAAAAGCATTTCCTTGACCTACATCATCAGTGATCTTCTTATGTGCACTACACTTCACAATTGCTATTTGAGTGGGCAAGATAAGTGATTCAAGAAGGTCATTTACCAATTGGCCATGCCGTATCTTAGTGCCATGGGATGTGAGAAACCCTCTTTCCTTCCACAGGCGGCCAAAACTATGAGCCACTCCAAACGCATACTGACTATCAGTATACACATTCACCCTTTTTCCTTCAGCCAACACACAAGCTCTAGTCAGTGCTATCAATTCAGCTGCCTGGGCTGAATTATGTATAATACGCGCTGTTTCCCCAACAGTGTACAAGGTAGTGACTGCATAGGCTGAGGTCGTTTCACCATTGGGAAGCTTAAAACAAGAACCGTCCACCCATAGGATCCCATCCGGGTCTGGGAGTGGAGTATCCTTTAAATCAACTCTGCCTCTTGTCTCTTCCTCCGTGCGGAGGAAGCAATCATGCTGCTCCTGAGTACCATTTTCTACTGGAATTGGCAGCAATGTTGCCGGGTTCAGGGCATTACATCGCTTAATGTGTATGTGGCTAGCCAAGAGCGTCAATTCGTACCCCGAAAGGCGGGCACTCGTGAGGTGTTGAGTCTTTGTTCTATTTAGGAGGATGTCTACTGCATGCGGCACCATGACAATGAGGGTATTATCTAATACCAATCCAGCAGACTGGCAAATGGAAACTGCCGCTGCTGCTATAGCCCTCAAACAGCTAGTTAATGCCTTGGCCACTGGATCTAACGTGGCCGAAAAATAGGCACAGGGACGTTGCTTGTCCCCAAATCGTTGCGTTAAAACTGATAATGCGCAACCTTCTTTCTCATGAACATAGAGTGTGAAAGGCTTACTGTAATCAGGAGTTCCTAACACAGGAGCAGAGCACAAGGCAGTACGTAAATCAGTGAAACTTTTCTGACATTCCGCAGTCCATGGGAGAGGGTGCGGTGTATCTTTAAGAGTATGTGCCAACAAGGGTTTCGCCAGAAGGGAAAAATTGGGGATTCATTGTCTACAATAAGAGGTAATACCTAAAAAGGCACGCACCTCTTTTTGCGTACATGGAATAGGCATTTGGGCAATTGCTTGGATACGTTCTGGGGTCAATCGCCGTCCCTCCTTTGACAAGAGATGACCTTGGTAGGTAACCTCTTGGCAGCAATATTGCAATTTTGATGGTGAAACCTTGTGGTGGTGGTCAGATAAGTGGCGTAACAGTGAAATGGTAGCCTTTTTACAAGTGTCCTCAGAATCTGCTGCAACCATCAGGTCATCCACATATTGAATGAGAGTGGCCCCTGGTGGTAAAGACATAGTATCGAGCTGTGATTTTAATGCTTGACTATAAATGGAGGGGCTCTCGCAATAACCTTGAGGAGCCCGCTTGAACCGGAAGCTTCGGCCTGCTAAGGAGAAGCCAAAAATATCCCTACTTTCCTCAGCAATGGGAATGCTGAAGAAAGCATTTTTGAGGTCAATGACAGAAAACCAGGAAGCTGAGGCGGGTATCATTGTCAACAGGGCATTAATATCCGGGACAACAGGGAATTGAGGTACTACAATCTTGTTGACCTCTCTGAGATCAATCACAAAACGATAGACAGGTGGCTGAGAGGGGTCGGTTTGTTTAAAAACAGGCAGAACAGGGCTATTGCATACATTTCCCCTAATCTCTTCAACCACACCATTTTGTACCAAATCTTGAACTATAGTCAAAAGAGCTTTTTCGCCGTCACTGGAAATGTTATACTGTGGAATGCGAGGAAATTTAATATTAGGCTTGAGGGTTACAATGTAGGGCGGGATCCGCAGGAGGCCCCCATCATTGGGGCCGGTGGCCCAGAGGGTGGCGGGAAGAGATTGTAATTCAGGGGGAAGCTGGTCTTTAGACAAGTACATCGGTGAGGTCAATTTCTTACCTAAGGTAAGACGTACACCAGAAGGGGAACAGTGTAATGTCGCATACAATCTCTTCAATAAATCCAAGCCCAACAAATTTTCACCACAACCAGTTGTTAAAAGGAGCGGGGCCTCCAATTTGTAAGGACCTATTGAAATGGGCAAAGGGCGTGAAACTGGGTTTTGAACTGGGGCGCCAGAAAAACCTACAGAAACATTCGTACAGCCAGACAAAGGTGCCCCAGGGAGTTTAGAGTGAATCATAGAGCTCTTCGTCGCACAAGTTTCTAATAGGAATGGCTCTGTAACACCTAGTGCTACCACATCAACATAAGGCCCGCTTTGGTCCACTGGAACTGACACTACTCCCTTACTTTGTCCATGGCTGTCCTAGCTAGATTGGGAATTCTGGCTCTCATCCTCGGTATAATAATCATCATTGTAATAGTTGGTAGACTGAACATTTTGCTGATCAAAATAATTCGTGGAGTTTCCAGGGGGCATGGAACGTTGGTTATTAGGCGGCGTACCCCGTCCTCTACCTCTGGGTGCTGACTGATAACCACCCCGGCCTCGTGACCCGGGAATGCCGCTCGTACGCTGTAACAAAATCGGGCAATTATACTTTAAATGGCCTTCTTCTTTACCGTAGGCGCATTGATTCTGGCCCAGTGGGGGTCGGGGAACAAAAGGCACAGGCCTCTGCAACTGTCTCTGAAATTGTGGCGGCGGCTGATATTCACGTTGGGCAGGGCGAGGAGGATAAGCTTGTTGCAAAATAACTTTTGTTTTCAGCTCTTTAGTCTTTTTATCAAGTTTCTCTCTTTCCTCTTTATCCCTATTTTCGTAATACTGAGCAGTAGCCAATATCTGGGCCGAAGACGAGACCGCCCACGCACTTTCGGAATTCTTCAATTTATTAGATATTTCCGGAACTAAATTTGACACAAATTTGTCTACAAACAGTCGTTGGCCACCTTCCGTGCTCATATCCTGACCACTATGATCGATAAACGTCTCCTCAAAACGAGTGAAGAAATCAGAGACGTTTTCATCCGCTTTCTGCTTACAAGCTGCTAACTTATCCCAATTAACTCGCAGAGGGGGCATCATAGTTTTCAGTAAGGCAATGATCCTAGCTGGGAGTTCTGTAATTAAAGCCTCAGGTTTGGCACCACCCACTTGGAGTCTGTCCGCGGCAAGTATGGCAGCCCAATCACCCCCCAATTCCCCGGGATGGTCCTCCTTTCAAATCCTAGCCCATAATGGTTGTGGGACCACATTACCCATTAGCATGTCTATATCGGCCAAATTCATAATACATGCATCGACAGTTTGGGACAACTCTTTGTAGTACCCAGCAGGATTTTTACGGGGGTCCGGTAAGGACTGTTTAAGGGCCAATACCTCAGATCGTTTCCAAGGAACGTGTACCCACACACGTTGAAAGTGAGCAGGTATAAGAGGATTACCAACCTGAGCTGCAACCTCCTCTCTCCACACTGGGGGAACCTCTCTCATAGGATAGTGTTTTAATTTTCATTTAACAGTGGAATCGCGTTTTGGCAAAGACCGGCAAGCAAACATCATTCTAAATGTGACAAGCGTCCTTACCGCATCCTCAACCTCTGCGCCCACAATCAGCCCTTTATCAAACTCGGCCTGAACATCTAGCAGGCCCTGAGGGGCTGGTCCCAATCCCATATCCTCCCACTCTTGACCTAAAATGTTACACATAGTATCAAAAACATATCTCTGCGTTGGTGCCTCCCACTGTTGAAAGGTGACCATAATGTCTTGCACACTATACTGGGAGCCATTCGTGATCCACCTTCGGGCAAGGAGATCTAGCACTTCCCGTTCATCTGGACCTGGGAGCTGACTACGAGTTTGTCTACGAGGAGGAACAGGGGTCATTTGAAGTGTCCCAAAGAGAGGGGACAAAAGGCCAGAAACGGTATCAACCATTCGCTTCCAAGCGGAGGGAGAATTCGTCATTAGGACAGGAGATAGAATATTAGGCGGGGCAGAAGAGGGAGTAATAGGTACAAAGGGAGACGAAGGTAGGGGAGAGCTCGGCAACACCGGAAGAGGCTGTGATGGGGGTGCAGGAACCGATTGAGGAGCGACAGGTGGAACAACAGGTGGAACAGGTGGGGCAGGTGCTAATAATAAAGGTGCATTCGCTCCCGGGGCAGGCGGTAGTGCAAAAGGTACATTAGCCCCCTGCGCATAGGGCGGAGGTAATCTCAACAGATGGGACATTAAAGGATCCTTCTCAGGGTCCACATTTTTCTGTGTAGGGGAAGTTGGCAACACTGGATAACATTTATCTACCGCCATACGATGTTGCCTATCTGAAACCTCAATCGCATGATCGGTCTCATTATTTTTAAACTGTTGGGCAGCTTGTAAAATAGACATATCCCTCCTATCTCTTTTAGCTTGTTTTATTTCTTTCTGTTTGGCCTCCTTACGCCATAAGCGAAAAGAGTCAAACATAGCCGGCCTGGCTTTTCGTTTAAACAAAGTGTCCTCCAAATTATCTAAGATATTGAGCTCAAAACTGCCATTCTGCAGCCACCGTAAAACACCATCTTTCCTAGTATAGCTAACCCACGCCTCATTAAAGGCTATGGGGCCAATACCATGTTTAGAATATACTTCATAAGTGGGAGTCCCGGCCGGAGGAATTGGACAAGAGTCCTCCAGTCGGGAATCCCTATCGCAACAACAACAAAACCATCTTCCAAACTTACTGAAACCAAGCATCGCTATCACACTAGTTTCTTTACAAACTTCAAGGGGTTAATTAGTCACTTTATAGTACAAAAACTGCACTCACCCCTCGGTTTCGGCTTTTGCAAAAGTCGAACAAAGACAAAACAAAGACAAAGGAGTGGCCACTATACTTAACTTAACCAGATGTTTTCTTACGCCAACAGAGGTCCGTCTAATGTCTCGCAATACCAATCACCAAGGGAGCCAAAGCGTGGCGGCAGTCAGGGCAGCAGGTCTTCGCAGCCGTTGGAAGGGAGAAGCCACACTGTAAAAACCTCCGGTCCACTTATGACATGCAGGGGTCGATCACGTGGTGCGCGTCCTCCGGAATTTCCTTGCGGGGCTCCTCACGATCCTCGGGCTGGACCCACGACCTCTGAAGCCTCCTCAGAGAGGGCACCATTTGAAGAACCAGGCTGAATTAGGCCTGGCGGCGCAGGGTACACCTGAAATCTTCTGAGTTCGCCTTTTAAATGTACAGAGGCACGGAACACTCTGTTGGCATAGGAACTTCAATTTATTAGCTGCAGCTAGGTACAGTTGTCCTAGAAGTACATCAGTGGTAGGTTCTCAGGAGACTGCCACTTCAATCCGTGGCTCACAGTCTTTTATAGCGCTTGAATCCCCTAAAGCAACAACCCCCTCAATGTGCAATAAAAACAAACAAATCATCCACTAGCAAACATTCTTTGTACAAGATACAGGATAATAGGTAATAGAAATTCCTTCCCTAGGGTCGTGTTCTCTACCTGACCCTATAGGCCAGGTGGCATGAGCATTCCTAAGTTAAATTAATTTACAACAGGACGTGTTTGCGTGTTGCAGGTGGTGATTCGTAAAACAATTGGAGAGGCAGAGAAGGATTACCAAGGGTCAATAGATGGTTATCACGGGAATTAGTTGCTTCAAGCCGGGTCTCAGAATGTACTTTGCTCAGAGAGACAGGAAAAGGTTGTTTAACATGTTACAGTACAGAGTATGAAAGAAGCGCTACGAAGGTCGTCGGTGCCTGAGTGAGGGCAACATCACAATGGTGTCAATACGCAACATGGAGCCGTAATCAAATTTCCTCAAAGTGACTTGCCAGACCACTGTGTTATGGCAGTAATACCAGTTAATTCTGTAAACAAATAACCTCACTTCACCCTTTCCTACGTGATGTAATGGTGCAGCTAAGCATAGTGACCCTCTTTTGAAATGAATTATTTATTTAATAAAAAAAACACCTCAAAGACCCTTGGATGCATTCTAAATCACAACCTAATGCGTACATTATTTCACGCTTCACAACTTTATTTGCAAACAACATAACTAAAAAATAAGCATTTGCAATGCAATAGGTCTCGCATTTTTTAGGTCGAGCCTGGGCAGTGCATGCGCTGCTCTACGAGGCATGCTCTATTGAGGTAGGAACTTGAAGCTCTGCCCACTCTCCCAGCACATTTTTCATTGGCTTGTGTCATTGTCCACTGTAAACTGTGGCTGTTCATTGGTCAAAAGGCTGAGTAGTCCCTCCTTAGTACCTCCTTGTCTCATTTTGCAACCTCCCATGGCGGCACCCCCTGTTACGTGTGTTGTTGCTCGGTAGGCTTTAGTTACAGCCTCCAAGCACTATTTTCTCAAATAGCATTGTCCTAACGCTTTTACTAATTTTTATAGCACATGTTTGCAATGCAATAGGTCTCGCATTTGCGAGAGTTTAAGCTATTGGTATTGTAAATGACTTTTATTTATCTGTTTTGAAAACAACACATAAATAAAAGGCATTGTCATTTACAATGTCAACAGCTCAAACTCTCATAAATGCGAGACCTATTGCATTGCAAATGTTTGTTTAAGTATTCTTTGACAATCCGTGAGAACAGAGGGTCTGCAAAGCCGTCAGTGAGAGAATACCAGGTAGTTAAGTCTACCGAGGGCATTGAACCATATCGGTCCTGTATAAACAGTGCTCATGATAGATTTTTAATGACCCGGTTTAGGTTAAACCTGTTGTACCATGCATGAGCGGAACCGGCAGGGTTTACAGTGTCCATAGAAATGAAGGGGCCCTGTGGTTGCGACAATAGGTCTCCACAGGACACCCTTCAGTTCGTTTTACTGTGCCCATTTTACTCACATCCCAGCAGCCTTTTTTTCAAGGTCCTCCTAAAGAAATCCAGATTTAGACAGGCGCGTGTGGCATTGTTATTTTTAAAATTGGCAACCGATGCTTTTACACTTTTTTGTGTTATTAACTTTTTAAGGGCTGCACTTAGACTAAGGATCACAAGGGGCGGCGGAAGCCCATAGTACCCCCGCTTGTAACATTTTTATACTGTTTTAAATTGTACTAATTTTTTTACTATGTCGTGCCTTAGGCCCAAATCAGGTTTGAAGATGAATTAGATGATTGAGGGACATGATATATGAGATGAGCAAACTTTCTAATTATCTGCCGAAGCCATGCCTTGTAGAATTCAAAATGATGAAATTTTTATAACGTTGTACCTGTAACCTTTTCTTTTTAAAATACAGTGTATCTATTATGGTATTTTTATATGCCGAATAAAGATTGTATTATTATTATTATTATTACATAGGCCAAACCACCCAGATGGTTAAACAGCGTATCTTCCAGTAACAAAGCCGCATCAGATGCAATGTTGAAACAACTCCCTTGGTCAGCGACTACAGAGAGAAAAACCACTCCGAAACAGACTTGACCTGGTTGGTGATTGACCACCCCACGCTTCCACTCAGGGGTGGTAACCTACAGTTGTTATTGAATAAAAGCGAATGCAGATGGATTGCACGCTGCAATTCCGTTGAAAATGGTCTAAACACCCTTGATGAATGGAACACGGTTATTACGGCTCCACGAACCTACCACTTGCTCCTTGGCCCATTTTCACTCAGTCCAGTGCTCCAACCACTACACTGAGTCCACAGGTAGAGACCTATCATTATATTATATATTATAGGCCCTCCTGTGCTATTATTAGACCGGCCTACACATTCTTAAGTGTTGTTATTTTCACCTGCCGTATTTATATCTGTATAACCTTATTGGCTACCATGATTGGTTCGATTGACCTCATCCTATGGCCCCCATTGTGATAATAACACTATCCTGTGACTTAATGTTTTATCACCTTGTGACTATTCATATACTCGTAGACACTGTTCCACCACCTGGGCTTGAACAAATTGACGTGGTTCTATAAGCCGCACACGCATTTCCTGGTTAATTAAATGTTTTTAACGTTGTCTCTCCACATTTACTGTGCTCCCATCCAATACTTCTCCTCCGTTCAACTGATGTAAATGTTTTGTCACAACAATTATTCTCATTGTACTTGTTTGCATTTCACCCATGCAATATGCCAATTATGAGTCACACAATTTAATAATATGACATATGATTTAAAAACTCATTAATGAATTTGTAATCGAAGTGCAGCCTTGAACCTGTCATGCTCGGTGCACTTCTTTCTTTAATTAGCACCCTTTGGTCCCCCCAGGTGCCCTTGACTATCCTTTCCTCTCCCCAGTCTAGTGTTCCACCCCTCGTGACTCGCGTCACGTGATCCATCTCCGGTTTTTTACCCTCCCTTCACTTTACACCATTGTTCATGGACGCTTTACTCGTCCCCGACTCGGCTGCAGCACAGAGGTTTCACTCCTCCACTACAGCGACTGAATTCACTTTCTGCCATCGCGCTACTCTATCCCTGGATCTCATCCATACTTCAGCTTCGAGTAAGTGTTGGCATAACCCGGACAATACCGCCCAACGCGATTGATCACATAGCCCTTTTAATGCTGGCCTTACTCTGTCCTCCCACCAGTATCTTTCAGATCCGTCGCCACGCCCATTGACCGTGCAGCCTCTGGATTCATTAGCATTCATTAGCACGGCTCCCCGTGGCTCCTCATACATTGCCGACCACGTTTAAGGACCAAATTATTTGGGTAATTATACATACAATGGTCCATTGCAATTTCCACACCTGCGGCCTACACGGTATGCCGAATGTCCTCCTTACCCTGTCTACTTCCCCTTACAGCACTAACGCGGAGCCCTGACGCCTCGCTGTTCTTGATTACACCTGGATCGCTCATACCCTTACCGTGGACTCTCTTTGTTAGGTAATTTCTACTTACCTTATCTATTGTCCCCTCTCCTTTTGGCCACTTAGGTGCTGATCTATTCTCCCTTTCCTTCTCCTATAGAGCACTACCCTCAAACTAATGACCATTGCCCTGATGATGACCTGAATCATTCAGGTTGAAACGCTGTCGACTACCCAGCCTAGAACTCAGGCGCTGTTGTGGTCAATCTATTTATCTGAATGTTTTGTACATAAATACTGTATATATTTTGCAATTTTGACCACTTTATCCTTACCTGTTATCGCCATTCACGCTGTTCTCCTCACCCCTGTGTCACTGCGCTGCCCACTTTCACTAGTACGCCCAGTGCTCACTCTGTGTGTTATGGTCATTGTATAATCGTGTGCTGTAGTGCTTCTTAACTACTTACCAAATTATAGTCTATTTGCTTCACCCTACTATCACGTTGTGGTCTCCCTTCTTTTGTTCCCCATCTCAATTGTGATTTAAATCACTGTTTCCATTTGTCCTGTTTTTAAATATTTTATAGTTGTAGAGACAGACGCATCACGTTGTAAACACTAAGCTAATTGCTCATTGCAGGCTGTAAAACTATGCACTATTTGGATGACCAGCAGAGTGTTACCAAACATAGCCAGTAAATAGTTTGCTATTTATATAATCTGTGTCGCTTTGGCTGACAACGACAGACTGGACTCAACACACTATTACGATTGTGCGATTTTTACATCACACAAACATTCCAGCTATACAGGTAGATTAGAGATGGTTTGCACATGGCTGGGTCCTAACAGGGTGGCATGGTGAGTAAAAAAAAAAAAAAGGACTAGGCCCAGATCTGTGACTGGGGGCGAATGTTTGCGTTGTTCCGCATTCCGTCCAGCATCTGTTCTTTTTGCTTTTGTCGCCCTAAGTGGGAAGGGTACGCCCAGGCTTGAGTCTGAGCTCACTGTGCCACTGGATTCTAGCTAGCCTGGCTGATGAGGGGTAATACCCCAAAACCGGACCCAGGATACTTGTTTCCAGTCAGGAGGACCTGGATTGGCAGTTCATGCTGGACGGAGCAGGGTCAAGACCGATTTGCATACGGCTGGGTTTAAACTGGGGTGGTTTGGTGAGCAAAAAAACAATGGATTAAACCAGAGGGTGAATGTTTACATTGTTCAGCATTCTGTCCATCATCTATCTGTTGTTTTAGTTTGCACTATGCCATCACACAATCAAACATTCAAACTGCATAAATAGGGAACAGTGAGCCTGGTTTGCATTATGATATTACAAAATAACATTCTAACTGCACAGATAGGTAGCCCAGGGGCCAGGTTTGCGTTATGACAACACACACAGATTCCAACTGTGCAGGTAGAGAGTAGTCCGGGCCTTGTTTGCTTTGTTACATCACACACATATTTCAACTGTGCAGGTAGGGAGTAGAGAGGCCTGGGATGCGTTATGACATCACACAATCAAACATTCCATGCTTTGGTGGCATCACACAATCAGTCTTTTAATATATTCAGGTGGGGGGACAGAGGGACGTGTAATGTCACAAAAATGTCTTAACTGGACTCGGACGTTGTTTTTTATTAACTCAGAACCCCCGGTTTAACAATTCATTTAACCCTTTCGCTGCGGCGGGAATTCCGCCGCAGCGCTGGGGGGTGCGGGGGGGCAGCGCGGTGGCGCTGTGCTCATGACGGAGCCGCTCCGTCATGAGCCACGGTTGAGCTGTGCTCATGACGGAACGGTTCCGTCATGACTCCGCCCATTTGCGTTGTCCCCCCGCACAGGCGGGGAAACAGCGCCGCGTAGGCGGAGCGGCTGCCAACGGCCGTGACATGACGGAACCGTTCCGTCATGAGCACACAGCAACCGTGGCTCATGACGGAGCGGCTCCGTCATGAGCGGGGAAGGGGTTAAATTAATGCACGAAAAGATCTTAAAAGCGAAGGTAATATGGGCAACAGGTTGCAGCGCCTCCTGTGGGCAATGAACAGGCAGTGCCTCTCTCATTCCCTAGTCTCTGGCGTTCGATATCTGTGAGACCTCAAGCAGTGCTATGAATGTCGGTGAAAGCCTTTTTGCTGTTCTTTGAGCAATTCTAGCTTGCTGCCCTTCCCTTATGCACCGGGGTATGATTGTGGCATAACCGCTTCTGTCAAGAGCAACATGCAGACGGTTGCTGATTTCACCCAATGTGTCTGCCTCGCATAATTAAGGGGTCCGCCGAGCACGCGAGGTGACCACAAAACAAATAACAACCCAATTACGCCAGCCTGAGACCATAACTCAGTTTGTGGTCTGAGAAATCAATCTCAACACAAAATGCTAATTCAAAATGGAAATTAAACATGAACATTGACTTGCTTTGTAATGGAAGAAGTTGTAGGTGGGAAAATCCTAAAATAAAAATAAAAAATACTTAAAGCAGGAATGTTGTGCCGACATTGGCATGTTGGCAGAGATAGACAGAAAGAGTTTCACTCAATCGATGTCTGAGCCTGGCTCACATCACCTCCTAAAGCCTAGAATTAGCTTTGGCCAATCTATCACTCTATGGGGTTTAAGGGCCCGATTACTAACTTAAGACAAAATTCTAAACTTACTACTTTTGGTATTCACAGAAGGCATTTAGTTGTAGTAAAGTTAGGATTTTGTCTTAAGTCTGTCCTAAGTTTGTCTTAAGTCAGACTTAAGTCTGTCTTAAGTCTGTCCTAAGTCTGTCTTAAGTCTGTCTTAAGTCTGTCTTAAGTCTATTTTAAGACTGTCTTAAGTCTGTGTTAAGTCAAACTTAAGACAAAATCCTAACTTTACTTCTACTAAATGTCTTCTGTGAATACCAAAAGTAGTAGAACAGACTTAAGACAAACTTAAGACAGACTTAGGACAAAATCCTAACTTTACTACTACTAAATGCCTTCTGTGAATACCAAAAGTAGTAGGACAGACTTAAGAGAGACTTAAGACAGACTTAAGACAAACTTAGAACAGACTTAAGACAGACTTAAGAAAGACTTAAGACAAACTTAAGATAAACTTAGGACAGACTTAAGACAGACTTAAGAGAAACTTAAGACAAAATCCTAACTTTACTACTACTAAATGCCTTCTGTGAATACCAAAAATAGTAAGTTTAGGATTTTGTCTTAAGTTAGTTCTGTGATTCGGGTCCTAAGAGTCTTGTGGCTGTATTTCCTAATGCTTCTGTCATTACATTAATTTTCATGCTAAATAGCTCAAATATCATCAATTTACCTCAACTTGCAGCTTCCATCTTTCAGGCACATGAACAGCTCTGCTGCAGGGCTCTGACCTGGTCTACGGCTCACTAAGCTTCATTCACAAAGCCATTTGGACAGCTAAGTGAAACTCACAAGCGCCAATTGCCTGATGCATATGAGTGCAAGGTCCTACTACAGTAGTAAATATATTTACTCATGCATACAATCATCACGGAGTAGTGTAATACTGCACAGGAGTAAACCTTAGCCCAGGGTAGGAGAGTTGGTGGGAATGCCCTGGAATATTTTCTATTGCAGGTGCCGAGGAAAGCTTGGCAACCATACTCACTAAAAAAGGTACACACTTTTTTCCAAACCTATTTCCATTCTGTTAATGCTGACAGATTTGCCCTATCTAGTGCAGGAGTGAATGTTTTTAGGGAGTGGGCATAGGTAAGATCCCCCAAGTGGTGGTTGTGTACCAAAAGGGGTTGCTCCATGCTGAAGATATTTCCCGCGTGGAGAAAAAAAACGTAATTGCACACATGGGGAGATATTAACCCAGGCACATTTGTGCACTGTGGTCAAATATGCCAAATTATGCGTGCACAAAAGCTTCATCACTTCATCGTGGTGGTTATTCGTTGACCACAAGAGAATTCCAGTAGTTTGCAGGGAACACCACAGGATTCTAGATGTAGTGCTAGAAACCTTTGGCCCTCGCAGAAAAATTGGTACCTTGTCCTTGCAGGATTGTTTTTTTTGTTTTTTTTAACTTGGGCCTTCTGAGAGGCCTGCCACTCCCGCTGATTTTTGTATCCGGCGATGCAAGGGAGACACATTTACGAGCTCAAAACTATAAAAAAATAAAATAAGGAGCCCAAGAGACCAAGGGTCGCTAGTGGTCCATAAACCAGGGCCATGTTTGTTTACATTTCATTTAAAGTTCTTTAGACGGCCAGGTCACTAAAACATGAGAACTTTGATGAAACCGGAGACCCCCTCCTGGACTTGGGGAGGCAGCGAGATGGCCTTTTCCTTTTCCATTTCCCACCGCCTTCTAGGGTTTCATGCTCAGCTGAGTGATCTGTGCAAACATGGAACCCAAGCCCGCTTCCTCGGAGGCCCGAAGACTTTTCCTGCCCTCAGACTCAATTTACTGCTCTGTTGGCCGTGTCTAATGGCAATCTGTGGCTGGAGATGTTACATGAAGTTAGCAACCTCGACGACCGCTTTCCGCCAGGTCTTTGGAATTCATTTACTGCCAGTGTGTAGTGTAAGACCTGCATAGGGGCAGACTGGAATGTAGTCGAGGCCAGGCAGGCTTCAGATGGGCTAGGCGTCAGAGCCAGCTGTATGTACCTTTGCACAACATAAGTATCTTTCTTGAATTTTTATTGCCATTTGCATAGCGCACATTTTCCAATGTGAACTCATAGCGCTTTCGTTCATTTGTCTGAATTAGACCCTGTGTTGTGCCTGCATGCACGCTGAGGACAGTGTGTGATTGCATGATGCTCCCAGTAGTGATTGGTATCATGCATCTAACCGCGGCGCTGAACAAAAAGGGATGTGAGGCGGATAGAGTGCCATCATGTCGCTCAGGGTAAGGATGGTAGTGCGATAAATATGAACTTTCATGGTTTATCACCAATTCAAACCTATATGTGCCCCAAAATGCCATCAAGTATATTAGATGGACCAATTAACAAAATGTTCTCTCGTGAGAATGTACAGTTTTGTAACTCGATCTGATTGGATGATGGAGACAGTGGAGTGAACGATGGGACTAAGACCAAACCTTTGTAGATTCTTCTTGCAGTTAAGTTGTGGTGACGAGGACAAGAGCATATATCTTTTACATAATTAGAAGTTAAACGTCCATGCAACAGATGATAGCTCTGAGCGGGATGCATTCTTTTTTTTTTTTTTTTTTTTAAAGCTTTATTTAGTTTTGAAAAACATAACAATGTGAAAATATCGGCTGTGCAGACAGTTAAGAGCAAGTGCGGAGATACAACATTACTTTCCCCCCTCATATACAAAAAGCAGTTCGGCATCAGTGCAGCGGTCCATAGAAAAACCTCCATCTAGAGCCCATCATTCTCATCAGCCCGTGCGCACTAAAAGGAAAGGACGCAGTCAGGACACACCAAGCATGTTCACCGGACATCACCATCTTCGGCCCAAGTCCCCCATTGTAGCCCGCCCCGAGAGAGTGCAGCCCCCCAACATCCAACAGGGAGGAATACCAGAACTACCCTACTCCCGTGGGCACTATTCCGGAATTGGCACGCGGTGGGGAAGAGCTCAGGAGGGTAGCGATATAGGTCTTGTAGGGGCCCCAGATATCTTTGGGACGCGCCACTGTAGGGAGGAGACTGGCGTAGATCTCGCTATTTGTGCTGCAATAAGCCATAGACGTGAGCCATGCCCCGGCCGTGGGGGCCGTTCTACCGCCCCAATGTTTTGCCACCTCCCGCTTGGCGAGTAGCAGGCCCAGGGAGGCAAGCCTGCGGACAGTCTTTGGGAAATTTACTGTGTAGCCCAATAAAGCGACCTTCGGAGTGGGAACCAGCGTGAGCCCCAACATAACGCCAAGGATCTCATGTATCTGCGTCCAGTATGATTGCAGTCTGGGGCATGTCCAGGACAGGTGCGCAAAGTCAGCGTGTGGTGCAGCGCATTTCCAGCATGTGTGTGGGCGCGCGGGGTCAATGGCGTGGAGCCTATCAGGGGTCATGTAGCAGCGGCGAAGAAATTTATAATGGAGGAGTTTGTGTCGACTATTGAGTGATATCGCGTTAGTGACTTTGCAACAAGCGGTCCATTGGTCATCTGTAATCGGCCTACCCAAATCTGCCTCCCAAGCTGCTCTCAATCGGCCATCCTCACATGGAACCAGCGCTGCGCAAGCCTTATAAAGCTTAGAAACCAAATGGGCGCCAGAGTCTTTATCAATGAGGAGCGTTAGGGGCTCGAAGGACTCGGGCTCGAGAGGGAACCCCGCAATGCCTGCACGAGCAGCACAATAAAGCCGGCGCAGGACAAATGTGTCCATGAACGTGGCCTCACTGAAGCGCTCCTCCTCCGAGACCGAAAATATGTGGCCCCCAGGGTAGAGATCTCCGATCTTAGTAAGATGAAACTTGGCCAAAGTGCGCTGCACCAGTGCCTCCCCCGTGCCAGGCAGCAACCCGGGGTTGGGAAGTGGAAGAGAAGAGGAGTAGAGGAGAGGCTGGGCTAGATAGCGAGTGAGGCGATGCCATGCCCAGCTGGTGGTGGACACCGTTTGAATGTCTACTGGGTCCCGGGGAACCCCCTTTGGCAACACAGCCGCCAAACGGCCCGGGAGAACGAAATCCGCCTCGGGACGAAGGAACGGAATACGAGCGTCAGGGTGGTACCAGGCATAGGCGTGCGCACACTGAGCAACCAGATAATACAAATACAGATCCGGCACTCCGAGGCCGCCCCTATCATGAGGGAGCGTGAGGATCTTCCAACCGATCCGGGGATGCTTCCCGCCCCATACCAGCCTAATCAGCTGGGATCGCAGCGTGGAGAAGAAGGCCCGGGTGAGAGGGACAGGGATATTATTGAAGAGATATAAAAACCTAGGGAGGACTATCATTTTTATGATCGCAATTCTGGCCGACATGGACAGCGGGAGCCTCAACCATCCCTCCACCTGTGCCTCCAGCCTATTCAAAGCGCGGCCATAGTTGAGGCGGATGAGTTCGTCCGTGTTCAGGTGGATCTGCATGCCCAGGTACCGAACCGAGTCAAGAGCACCACTCCAACGGGAACTCGCACTGCCATGGGGAGGTGCTGCTGGTTAAGGGGAAAATTACAGACTTATGCCAGTTAATGCCCAGCCCGGAGTGTGCGCCGAAACGAAGGATCTCCCGTATCAGGGGGGCTAGGTTGACCTGCGGTTCTCTTACATACAGTATGGTGTCATCTGCGTAGAGGGAAGCAAGCAAGGGACCCGTCCGGAACTGGAGACCCCTGTGGAGATGGCGCTCCTGGAAATGCCGGATCAAGGGGTCCATGGCCAAAATGAACAGTAGCGGTGAGAGTGGACAGCCCTGCCGCGTACCACGCGTTAGAGAGAAGGGACAAGGCAGCGTGCCATTGATACGCAATCGGGCCGTGGGGCGGCTATACAAAAGCCGCGTGGTAGCAAGGAAGCCCTCCGGCATACCCATACGTTGCATGACAGAAAGGAAGAAAGGCCATTCTAGGGTATCGAAGGCCTTCTCGGTATCCAGGAGGACCGCCGCTGCAGGCGTGGCCGGATTAATTCTATGCAGCACCGTGAAAAGCGTCCGCAAATTTAAAGACGTAGAGCGGCGCGGGACGAAGCCCGATTGGACGGGCGAAATGATGAATTCCATCAATTGAGAGAGTCTGTTGGCCACTATCTTGGCCAGGATCTTGTAGTCAAAGTTTAAAAGGGAGAGGGGCCGGTATGAGCTACACAACGTCGGGTCCTTGTTTGGTTTCGGAAGCAGAACTATTACTGCTTCGCTGAGGGTAGCCGGAAGGGAGCCACGCTCCAGCGCTTCCGCATACACCTCTATCAGTTGTGGCGCCAGCAGATCAGAGAAGGCCTTATAAAAATCCCCGGAGAAGCCATCGAGGCCGGGTGCTGTGGACCCGCATAGCACCTTAATCGCCCCGCGCACCTCCGCCACAGTTATAGGCTCCGCCATGAACTCCTGCATGCCCTTATCCAGGAACACAAGCGCGATCTCCGACAAGTAGGCCGCACGCGAGGTTGGGGATTCCCCCAGCTTGGTCTTGTAGAGTTCGGAGAAGTAGGTCAGGAATTCGTCTCTGATCTCGGTGGGTGTTGTGCGGAGTGAATCATCTACGCCCCGCACCTCAACTATTAAGGACTTACCATACGGAGGCCTCAAAGCCTGAGCCAGCGTGCGTCCCGGCCTGTCCCCCTCCCCATATCTACGCGCCGTCTGGTACTTCCCCAGATACAGAATCTCTCTGTCCGCTGCCTCCCGAAAGTCAGTCAGGAGGCAAAGCCGCCTAGCGGACACGTCACTAGCCGGCTCACGCTGCGCCTCAGCATCAATCGACTCTAGCTGTGTCTCCAGTTGCTTAATGGTCGCGCGCAGCGCCTTCAGGACCCCAGCGTGCTTAGCTATGCAAATCCCCCTGATGTAGGCCTTAAACCCCTCCCAGAGCACGGCCTGAGAGTCTACAGATCCCGCATTAAGCGTGAAGTAGTCCTCTATCGCCTCGGAAATCTCGTGGACAAATAAGTCGTCCAGCAGTGCTCTCCCAGGGAATCGCCACTGTCGCTCAAAACCCTCGGGGCGCGGTACATCCAAGCAGAGGGACACAGGGGAGTGGTCTGAGTACGTTCTAGGGAGTGTAAGTAGCCCACGAAACCATGGGGACAGGCCCGGGGACAGCAGCCAATAGTCAATTCTGGTCCAAGTGTTGTGTTGCCCCGAGAAATGTGTGTAGTCAATGGTGTTCGGGTTGCGCCTGCGCCAAATATCGACAAGAGAGAACTGGTGACAAAGGTCCAAAAGTGCGCGCCGCGCCCTAGGCTTGGAAGGAGCAGCCCCAGACGTGCTATCCAAGCCAGCATCGAGCAATAAGTTAAAGTCGCCGCCAAGAATGAGGCCCGCTGGTTCAAGCGTCGCAAGTTGGGCAGCCAGCGCATGAAAAAATTCCGGGGAATCAGTGTTAGGGGCGTACAGACATACCAGGATAACCGCATGCCCCATTAACACCCCTCGTACTATGCAGTAGCGTCCCTCCGGATCCCCCCGGAACAGCTGGCAGTGAAAAGGGACTCTCTTGTGAATCAGCACCGCGGTGCCTTGGGCATAATTGCTAAAATTGGAGAAGTATCTATGAGCGCCCCAGGAAGCTGCAAAGCGCGCAGGAACAGAGGTGTGTAAATGCGTTTCCTGCAGAAAGGCAATGTCAACCCTGTGTCGATTCAGATAGTGTAGTACCTGCCTGCATTTTCGTTGATTGTTCAGGCCTCTGACGTTCCAAGACATGAGAGATAGGCCAAGGGGGGCTTCGTGTAAGCCTATGTGTACCGTCGCTGCCATACCACTAACAATGAGAGAAGGAAATCAGAAGCGTCTCCGTGTATCCGCAAAGTTACAATCTGACCAGCCATGTCAAGAATATCAAAACTCCCCATCCCATCCCCCCACCCGCCACCCAGCCACATCACGCAAACGTGAGGCAAACCCCAACCTGTGGAAAAAAAACAAAGTTCCAAATAACAATACCAATGATATACAATTAGACAAGAAATAAGCATTTTAAGCCAAAAGTGCTCCCGGCGGTGTCAACCAAAGGGGAATGGCAACGACCCGCCGCCGACCCAGCACCACAGAAAAATCAAGGGCATAACAAAGTGTCTCTAACTTCCCCAGTGCAAACAGTCAGAAAAACACAGTCTAAAGCTGGCATGCGGGCACTGACTCAGCCAGGCCCAGAGCCGGAAAACAGGTCTTGGCTAATGGCAGAACCACTGCGCGGAGGAGAGTGTCCATCCTCATCGCCCCCCGAAGGGCCCCTGCGTGGCTTATATGTTCGGCAGAACTCCTGTACCGCAGTAGGATTGTCAAAAATCCGCGGTCGGCCATCGATGTCAACCCTCAGCCGGGCCGGATACAGCATACCATATTTGAGGCCTAGGTTGCGGAGCGCCGCTTTCGCCCCAACATATTTACGCCTGGCCTCCTGTACCATGACGGTAAAGTCTGGGTAGAACGAGAGTCTCGAGCCCTGCCAGGTGATCTCGCCCTTCTCCCTGGCCAGCCGCAGGGCCGTGTCCCTGTCTCGGAAGTTCATGATCCGGGCGATCAGAGGGCGAGGCGGGAGCCCCGGATTAGGTCGCGGCCCCAGGGAGCGGTGCGCCCTCTCGACCACAAAGCCTGGTGTGAAGGAGTCTCTCCCAAAAATGTCCGACAACAGTTGCTCAACAAAAACACCCAGCCTGTCGGTAGCCGTGGACTCCGGAACCCCAGTGATTCGAACGTTATTGCGCCGACTGCGCGATTCCAAGTCCTCGTTCTTGATGGCCACGTCCTTTAGAATACGCTCCAGCCGATCTAGGCGCTTGGTGTCCTGCACTGCGCCATCTTCCACCGCCGATATTCGAGCCTCAGCCTCCACCAAACGCTGATCGTGGGCCTGGATCTTCGCCCCCTTCGTTTCTAGCGTTTTGTTCAGGGCGTCAAAGCGTCCATCGAGGGCCCTGAATCCCGCACGCATCTCTTGCAGCCAGTCAGGGGATGGAGCAACGGCCGCCGGGCCAGAGGACTGGCCCCCAGCAGGGTCCGGCATGTCCGGGCGACGGTCCGCCGGCGGATCGTGGAGCCTTTCAAAGGGCAGAGTCTTTTGCTTGGGGTCCTTCCGTCCCATGCCCCCACGCGGCCAGACTGCGAGTCGCGGGCAGGGGGCCACAAGGCGGCTTCAAGGCGCTGCGATGAAGGCCCAGGGGGAGGAACGGCCCCGTCACTTCTTTGGCCCGCAGCGTGGGCGATGTAGCGATCCCCCGCAGTCGCCGGACACGCGGCACACCAGACCCAGGCACCAGCACCGGCCGCCCCGCTACAGGGCGATTTCTCCACGCCAAAGACCAGGGAGCGTTGCCTTGGGGGTCAGGGCCCCGGACCAAGCAGAGCGGGCGGCCGGTGGGGCGTCAGTAGATGCTGCCAGGCGACCCGGGGCCGGGGAGCGGGAGACCGGACGGCGCAGGCCGCAAACCCCAGGGGCCGCCGAGCAAGGTCCCAGGGAAGGGGGGCAGAGGCGGCCCGGGCGCTAGGGTCAGCGCGGATCCCCCCCAGCCCACCCCCACCGCCAGCCAGCCGTTCCGTCGCCCCCCCAGACCCCCAGACCGCAACAGCCCGGGGATCCCGAGTGGGGCCCGCGAGTGAGGCCGGGACCGCGGCGCCGAGCAACGGCCCAACGCCCGGACCGCACCTGGCCAGCGGCGGTGAGGGGGGCGAAGCAGACCCACACCAGACCGCGCCCCAGCGCTCAGCACCCCCCCCCCCCGGTTCCCCCCCGGTTCCCCCCCGGCCCCCCGCATCATAACCGGCCGCCGCACCAACCTCCCCGGCCGTCGAGTCAGGCCGCCATCTTGGGCATCAGGTCCGCTCGGCCCTGGCGTTCGTTGGTCGCTCCAGGCGCTGTCGGGGCCAGATCGCCACTCCGGGTCGCTGCAGGGGAACAGGGGAGTCAGCGCCGGGTCCGTGCAGCCATCGCCCGCATCAGGAGGTCGGGAAAGACAGGTTTAGCGCTGAGTCGGCTACGGAGCTTCAACACCGTGCGGCCATCTCAGCCCGCGGCTTGGCCACGCCCCCGAGCGGGATGCATTCTTACTAGTGAAAATGTTGTTTCCTGAATCAATGATTCAGCCATTCCAGATCGGATAGCAGGTGCCATCGGTTGACTAATGAGAAGATGATGTATATTTTGACTCTTTGCCCAATTCAATCCATCAGTATTTATTGAGCATGGCTATTCACCCCTTATGGTATTCAGGCGTTAAGATCTCAGTCAAAAAGTCAGGTTTTGAGTCCCTCTCTGAAATTCTTCGAGGGATGGCGACGTTTGCAGGTGTACGGGTAGGTCGATCCAGGACTCGGCGGTGCGGCAGGAGAACGAACAATCTCCACTGTAGCTTTGGTAAATGCGGGCAGTGTGTGAGAGGGAGGCCGAGCGCAGGTGTCTAGTGGGTTGGGAGAAGTTCAGACGGTGGTTGATGTATGCAGGTCCTCGGTCATGGAGTGCTTTAAAGGCGTGTGTCAGCATTTTGAACTGGCATCTCTTCTGAATGGGGAGACAGTGGAGGTTCCGGAGGTGGGGGGGTGATGTGGGTTCATTTGGGGGGGATGAGGATGAGTCTGGCCACTGCATTCTGTAAAGTCTGCAGTCTCTTGAGGAGTTGGGTGGTGATTATGGAGTAGAGTGCATTTCTATAGTCCAGCCGGCTGGTGACAAGGGCTTGGGTGAAGGTTTTCCTGGTGGTGGTGGGGATCCATCTGAAGATTTTTCGGACCATGTAGAGGGTGTAAAAGCAGAGGAAAGAGACTGTATCGACCTGGTTCTTCATGGTGTATTTGCTGTCCAGGATGATGCCAAGGTTGCGGCTGTTGTCGGCCGTGTGGACCTGAGTTTGGGGGGCTACCAGGTGTTGTGCCATGGGGAGGTGTTCTTTCCAAAGATCAGCACCTCTGTCTTGTCTGTGTTGAGTTTCAGGCAGTTCGTCCTCATCCAGTCGGCGATACTTATCATGGCATTGTGGAAGTTCATTCTGGTGGCGCCGTCTGTGAGTGAGAGGATAAGTTGGGTGTCGTCTGCGTAGAATAAGATGTTCAGTCCCTGACTACTAACGATGTCGGTCAGGAGTGTCACGTAAATGTTGAACAGTGTGGGGCTGAGGGATAAGCCTTGGGGGATGCCGCAGATGATGCTCTTGGGCTTTGTGAGTTCACATGTGTCCGTTTAAGATACATTCAGCAGAGGAGCATGGTTTAATACTCACGCATATCAATATTTTGAGTGCCTGATAAGACGGGTACTACTAATATTGGAGAAAGCCAATGAGAGAAGTAGTCAATTCTTTGGTAAAGAATTGATGGGAAACTGGATCCATTTTCTGATGGTGTGAGTACTGAACAAGAAGCCTGGCCAGGTGTTAGTGAAGTTTTCTTTTTTTCTTTTAGAATTGTTATTCCATGGTTATTTGCTTGTAGATTGGTCTGTTGTTATGTGAAGGTGAGAGTAGTGGTGGTACATGAGGTTTATTAGTTCTAATCCATGATTTGACAACGATTCAGAAGACCAAATGGTTATTCGCTTCCTAACGTGTGGTTGGACTGAGTTCCGCAGTATTGCTGCTGAATGACAATCCTCCCAGGTGTAGTTTGTGGTGGGTCAGGATGTTGATTTGCATCTTTGTTTGGAACCTAGTCTCTTTTTTGGGTTTTAATATCCATAATCTCTTTTTCACAGGAATTGAAGCCCAATGAGGCAAATGGCCATCTTTGTGACTATCCGTCTGTCAATATGTAGGCAGTGTAGTGGATTTTAAACTCTTCGAAATCTATTTTGGGTATTTGTAGGTTTACCAAAGTAGAGTCTGTTGGCATTGTCCTATCGAGACCAGACAGCACAATAGTAGTGTTGTCATTACACAATGTAGGCATCCAAAAATAGGAAAAGATGGTTTAGAGTAGTTCCAAAATATGAAAAGCATTTGCAATGTAATAGGTCTCGCATTATTAAAGTTTGAGCTATTGGCATTGCAAATAATTCAACACCAATAGCTCAAACTTTAATGTGAGACCTATTGCATTGCAAATGCTTGTTTTTCCTCGGGTTGATGTATTCTTAGTGTCCTGATGATGACCTTCTATTTATCTAAATGTTGTTGACTACTTCTATGGACCCAATTTGATAGTACATAACATAAGAATAAAATGGCCCATGTTGTTACTTGATACACACTTTTAGTCTTGTCACATGTGTGAGAGCATCAAGCATATTTCTCACCACACACCCACTGTGCTGTCACATTGTTTTAAATGTGTTTTTTATATGAGATTGAATAAATTGATCATTTGATGTATTTGCACATTTTTTTTTATATCCATGGTCTTGGACCCACCGTTATTTATTTACTTTGCACCATGTTGCACAGTAGCGCTAATGACTTCTCGGGCTGTTATTGCTGAGGGGGCAACGGGGACTGCGCTCTGGGAAAGCATCTCAGACCACAATGGCACCCATGTGTGAGATGCAGGCAGCACTAAGAAGGATAATAAAGAAAGCAGTGACATCTGCAAAGACTGTCTGCTTCATGAGCAGAAAGTACTAGACTCACTGGCATACATACCACACACTCACAGATACCATCCAACTGCAATATGCATATATAACAAGTTTCCACTAATCACTTACTACACACATATACCACTTTTCTCAAACACATTACACACAGGCACACACACATCGCTCCATCAAACAAGAATCACACATCTATAAAAATGAATGTGCCCTTGTCTAATGTAACTGGTGCTCATATAAAGCGCTCCAATACGTTTGAGTTGAGTTGCACTATATGAAACTGCAGAAAAATTAATCCAAAGGAAGAGTATGACAGAGAGTATATACTTAGCACGACATAATAATTAACACACACATCACATAAAGACATCTTGACATATCACACACAAAAGCACACACAGATGATAAAGCGATGGTGTCAAAAAATACACATTTCAAAGGCAAAAAGCATAGCCAAGCACATCACATACAAATAAAACACATATGCAGTAATCTCACAAATTACACACACTTTTGTGCATAAGTCCCAATCCTCAAAAAATGAGTGCTGGTGACCACTTTCTGCAACTACGCAAAAATTAATCACTGAATACACATTATAATGACATGGAGGGTTCCACTGTAACAAACCTTAAAGATAGCTACACTCAGCAGGAAAAGATGCGAGAGGCACCATCGTCCACTCTGAGGAGGAAAGTGTCCTGCGCAACAGATCTGTTTCTTCACCCCGGGTAAACCAGAAAATAGACTGCAGGTCTCGCAAAACATATTTTTCTTCAACAGACAGCTGCGGCTACAAGTATGTTACGTGAAACTGTGCCAACACTGCATAATGCTTTTTTCCAAAACATCCAACCTACTTTGCAAGGAATTTCCAATTTTATATTACAAAATAAACAAGCATTGGCCGCACGTGCGCCTCGCGCTTAAAGTTTAAAAAAAAAAGAAAAAACAAGACAAGCCCGGCGGAGCATGGCGCGCGCGCGCTTGGGGGCGGGGGAGCGCATTCTAGGCGGGGGAGCGGACCCTTTGAAGTGCTCCCAAAAAGCGGATTGCATGGCGGCCCGATGCTCGTGATTGTGCGCGTGGTAGCCATGCAATCCACTTTTAAAACCCCCTTACAATAGTCTTGTTTTGCGGTCGCTTACGCGATAGCAAGGCGAGACCTAAAAAAAGGACTTGAACACTCCTTCTAAGAATATGTAAGAGTCAAGTAAAACTCCTAGGTTTTTGACAGGTTGGCTGTCTCAGGGTGTTGCCCATTTTCTATGGTCAACAGAGAGATTTCTGAATTACGGCTCTTTTCACACTTTACATTCGTATGATCTGTAGCCAACACTCAAATCTTCGCACTTAGCAAGCATGATAGCTGATACATCTGGTGGTAAGTAGTGTCAGAGGAGAGGAAGGTTTTATGGGCACACGGAGTGTTTCACCCCTTGGAGATAGACTTTTCATCTTCACTTAAAGCTCTACATTAGACCTGTCATGGAACCTACATCTCACAAAGCCACAAAACTCTCAATAGGTTTGCAAGTGGTGGCAGCCTTTTTAGAGGTCACAGAGTATGAGTTCTTTGTGGTCCAGAGCATGCTTGTAGACAATCGAGATGCCTGGTTGCTACAGCTTGGCTTACTGCCAGAGTTAGGGAAATCCTTTGAAATGGTTTGTAATTTACAGAAATCTGAGCAAAATGCAGATACGTAGGAATGCATTTGTATTATGGATACAACCTATAGTTGATAAGTGCTAATTCAAAACTAATATTTAAATTATAAATTTATATTTTTGCACATCTTGTTATTCAACTGATGAACTGCATTTGTCAGACTTTGACTTATATTTTCTTTTGACGCACATGTTGCATAAATCTAGCAATGTAAGTTGGGGAAGCGATTACTTGATGCTCAGGAGAACGATATAATTCTAATATGTGATTATTACTTTGCAATTTAGGGAACAACTATCTTGAATGTATTTCGAAACACGGAATCTGTTCTCATAAGGCAGAAGGAAGTTACTGATAGTGTAAAAAGTATGATAATTCTAAATATTTTAGATATCTATTTCATTGATATGATTTGTGTTTTCAGTTTTAGGTAAACTAAGAATTCCATCAAAACTTAGTGAGTCGGAAACAGAGATATTCTGAAGCTATACCAGAAGTGATGGAAGAAGTTAGCTGCTGAAGTAAGATTAACAAGGCATTAAAGGTCTGTTATTTTTAATAGTTTATCCAGTTGAAGCCAGTTCACAACTGTTTATCAAGTGAGAGTGTCTCTCTTTATACCCATTCCATTTTCCATGGGTCTTTTGCTAAGCACAAATATAGTTTTTAATTTTTTTGTATGATTTGGGTGTTATCTGGGATATGTCACATTGATTATGCTGGATCGCGAGAAGAGGTGGGCACTAAGAGCGCTGTGTTATCATAGGCCCTGTGCTATTCCTAACTGAAGGGGGTACGTGAGATGATTTTGAAGGGGTTATACTCACCATTTTTACAAATCGTGAATATATATATGGGATGTCATTACACTGTTTGAGATGAAAAGTCTCTTTGGCTTCAGAAGCTACTTTTTTATAGCTAAGTCAAGCTGATTGTGACTTTATCAATACAACTAGATCAGTCAATAAAAAGAAGAAGAAAACTCCCACACTATTTTGCATTACCTATAAAATGAAGCGTGCAGAGACATTATAAGCTTTTAAAAATTCTTCTTGGGGAATGCTGTACAGAATTGCTGGAAACCATTTGCAAACCAATAGGTCCCAAAGGTGAGATCTAGTAGGTTGCCAATGCTTGTTTTTCATGAGCTCCTTAATTTATGCTACGGCCTAAATGGAAAAAGGCAAATTGATCTTTCTTTTTTTTATAGTGATTCATTATTTAATTTTTTCTCCGTTCCACCAGGGACTATTTATTGACAGAGCCAGGACCTACTTTACTTCTTCACAGGAAGGTTTCTAGCTTCATTTACATGTTCTATTACACTGGTTAATAAGCTCCCCAATGCTTTTAAATATTGACAATTAAGTTCTAAATAGACATAAGATGAATACTCTCATAATACATAAGATGAAAACTCTTGTCAACTTGTAATGTAATGCCTGGCTATAGAGAGTTCCCTGTGATCATTTCAAACACTCTAGGGTCATATGATCTTCCAGAAAACAAATGTTCTAGTTTTGAAGATTCGTTTATACAATTCAAAAACTCTCCCTTGGGGGAAATTATTGTTTTCATCCTGATTGATGATTGAAAACAATTTACACTATTGAAATAATGAGAAAGTCTCTAGAGTTTGATCGAGTGAGTTTCCCTAAGTCTGTAAAATGTGGTGCATGAGCGGGAATACCGTGAGCCAGTTACTATTTGAACATCTCAATGAAAATGCCATCAGTTTCTCCCAGAATCCCAGATTATCAATGAATGTTCATTTATATTTGAAGGGTAACTCAGGATATATGCCAATTTGCACTTATACAATCCAAATAATCTGATTTAACAGACGAAGCCTCATGGGCATCATTAAAGTCACCTGAGATTTCTTAGTCGCACCTGGGGTAATATTCACATTCATTAAGATTTATTTTCGGGTGGATGAGCCATAAAAGTTTTGAAAATTTAGTTCTATGGTCTGGATATAGTCAGTCTATTTTCCATAAAGTATCCTTTCTTACCCAATTGCAGGAAATTAAGGATATTTATCCCCCCATTAAGTAATCCTTCATATGCAATTTAATAACAGTTATTTCCTACAACAAATAACTTGACAAGTTCCAAATAATGTAGTGGCCTATTAGGAATTCTCTCGGATTACCATAATTGATGATGATACAAATGCCTGCTACATTCCGAGAAATTATAGAGAGAGGATATTGCCAAACCTTTGTTGACTCTATGGTGATGTTTTGAAGACAGGATTGAACATGCAGGGATTCAAACTAGGATTATTCTTCAAACACAGCTTGGCTGCTTCCTACGTCCATTCTTCTGAGGGTGCCTTAGCATTGTCAGCTTCAGTTTTTACAATACTGCAAAGCCTCCCCCTTCCAGGGGAAAAGCGAACAGTAATTTTATCTGTGAGTAAGTTTAATTTGGATTCCTCCACTTGAAAAGATGGTGTAACTTTAGTTCTGTGGGCACTCGAGCCTTTTATTTCCTTTCCGAGCTGATGTAGAATGAGGGAAAGCCGGCATCTCTAAAACGAGAAAGCAAATCCTTCAGTAAGAGAAAACATAACTACATGCCCAAACCAAATGAATCAACTCCATATTTGGAGCCGGTTTAGGCTACCAATAACAGTGTCCTCACTTGAAAAAAACATCCTCAGATTTAATATGAGAATGATTTGGAATCACAGTCACCAGTCTTACTATTTATCCCCAATTTAAAATATAATTCTGAACCTCAGAAATATAGCTGGTAACATGTTGTCATAGGAAAAGACTTCCTTGTTTGGTGCACCAATTCTAATAAAACTGAATTAGACTTGATAAGCACATCTAGAGTTTGAATTGGATGTGATCCTTCTAAGGAGCTGGCTATTGAGTCTTTCGTCCAGTATGTCTCTAAAGTACAGAATTTCATATCTTAAAGACTCATAGGTAGTGGTCCAAGAGGTGGTTGAATTAATGTTTCATGTATTGCATGGGTTTCATCATGGTTAATGTGAGCATGAATCATTGAGGTTTTTCCATTACATATATTAATCTTATTTAATTACTATATCCTTTGTAACATGACCATTGATTGAGTCCAAGCAGATGTATTGTTGGCATACGAAACAATTACTCACTCTGGTCTGGTAGTTTCTATAGTTTCAATACTATTGACACGGTGCATTGAATATCCTGGTGAGCTATTGGGGTTCCGCTTATCTTTTTTCAAGAAGAACTCGTCCCCAAACAGAATGGCTATTCTGGCCTGATGCAATATTCTTTGAATAAAAAATAAGAGATTGTACTGGATTCTGCATATTGGTGTTAAACACTAAATCTTGATTTTTTGATTCCTCCCTTAACGTCAGAAAATCGTCGACTAGAGTGTGTAGGCCGATAATTGACCCTGGGCTCTGTCATGCAAGATTGTGTTTTATTAGCAATAGCAGCAAGCTGAGTCTTTTCCCACGATTGGCGAGTTTGCCTTCTGCATAGAGGCACTATTCTAGAATGGGTTTTGCCATCATCATCTTTTAAGTCTATCTTGTTTTTTCTGTGAACAAAACTTTTCAGACAATTGGCTCTTTAGGGTCTAAATTCAAGTACAAGTTATGCTCTCTGACGGTTTGATCATTCAGGGTGTGTCATATTTAGCATTGATTACAGCTGCTGTGCCAAGCCCACGAGAAGGAGCCGGGCCATCTCTAAGTACTGAATACTGCCTAGAACATTGACCCCCAGATAGCCTTTCAAATATAGAAAGATGATTTTTTCGCCAACCCTCTATTATCACATGTGGTATACTTGGACGCGAATGTTAATTTGCGATGTTGTGCTACAAATATTCGCCGTTCTTCACTACTTGTGGCATAAAGTCTTGTTTAATAGAAGACATGCTGATCAAGATCACGAACATTGAATCAATATGATTGTATTCTGCAAAATGTCAACTCATACTTCTATTCTGGAGAGTGGCATTGTAGAGCCTCTGTTATCACCTTTAGCAGAATTGAAATGGAATCCAGGGCGTGGCTGATCGCCATGTTTGGCCTGTCTGTGTCGAAGCCAGTTTGTCTTCCTCCTATGGCAGTGGAAAATCCTTAATCCCCCACAAAGTCTGTTTCAGTCCCAAATGTGATGTGACTGAAACAACGGCATTTTAGAGGTGCAGGGCTCTTAATTCATTAGAAAGTATGCAAGCACCATCAGCTAGATACAGAAATGTTTTCAGTCGCAGCTGAGTAAGCTAATCAGAAAATTCTGGCCTCAAATGACGAGCATGGAAATGAAGCTTTACACGTCAAAGACGGCCACAGCTTGAAGGCATCTGCAAGCTTCAGTATATAAATGGCTGCTGCCATTACCGTTACGCTTTGGCAATTTAAAAAGAAATCTTACAGTGACGTCTGCTTAAGTTTTGAAATGTTCCGTGACATTTTTTCCATCCCTGCAGCTATACCAGAACTATTCCACAATGACTAAGGATACTGATTGTGGTGGTGGTAGCAAGGGAAGGTGGATAAAAGGAGTGCATTTACTACAAATTCAACTGATTATAGGGGGGCATCGCCTTACGAGACCATTACACGCTTTTAGGTCTGGCCATGACACAGCTTTAACTGTCTCACCGGCCGAATATAATACACAAAAACAATAAGTAAAAATATAGACATATATAGATATGCTTTGGGTCTGGCCTTGCCATCCTTTGGTGTGATTAACTTCCATATTTTGATTCCACCCACCAGAGCATACAGCATCGGACAATGGATCAGCCCGGCTCCGGTGTTGGTTCCCTTGTACTGTGCCTGATCACAAATGAGTTTTGGGAGAGGATGTTGAGTTTTACTGAGGTCAAGGTAATTGGAGTTGCAGTAGTCTAAGCAAGACTGTATTACGGTGGCGGCAGCAGTGCAGGGAGCTTCCATGATCAGTAGAGGGGCACCCTTGCGTCATTTTTGGAGTTTGAATCTACAGGCAGAATCCAGAGCTGAGATTTGAGAGGTGGTGTCTAGATCTAGATCAGAGTCAAATTTGACTCCTAGGTTCTTTACTTCAGAGAACGTCAGGGCTAAAATGATACAATCAAGACACAGGGACTCCTTGTACTTTCAAAATCTTAAACTCGTACGAATTGAGCTTGAGACAGATATTATTCATCCATGTCTTAATGTAGGAAAGATAAAGGCAAAGGTGATGCTCTGTTGCTGTTGGAGCGAGCAGTGATGGGGCAGCTTCAACCAAAACAAGCACTGGCAAATCTAATAGGTATTGCCTATGCAAGATCTATTGGCTTTGTTAATGTGTTTTTTTTTTAAACATGATGTATAGCAGCACGAGATGTTGTTTAACATGGCCTAAAGTAAAGTAAAGAGAGTGTTATGGCGCGACCAGCTTTGACGGCGTCTTTGCAGTTTTTTTTGTTTACTTTAAGCTATTTTGCCCAGAAGCGCAGGCTGCTGTGTAACATGGCACATGGCTTAACCTCTTCAGTGCCCCGCCCTTTCCACGCCCTGTGCCGGGCGTTGAAATAGCGGGCGGGGTTCATGACGAGATAGTCTCGTCATGGGCACAGCGCAACCGCGCTGCATGACGAGACTATCTCGTCATGGGCACTGAAGGGGTTAAAGTAAAGGAAAAAAAGCAATATGAAAGTATTATGATATGGAAGTAAAGCAACACAAAACAAATGTCATGTTATGGTATGTTAAATTATTTATATAGCACTATGAAAACCCATGGGTGTCTTGGCGCTGAAACAGTAAGCAACGGTACGGGTGTGGATGAACTATTGATTGAAAAGCCAAGTTTTTAGAAGCTTCCTGAACTGAAATAGGGAGGGAGCTGATCTAAGATTGAGTGGAAGGAGATTCCAGGCTGTAGCAGCTCTGACCACGAAGCTGTTGCCACCCCATTTAGATTTTTTGAATCTAGTGGTATTTACTCTGAAAGAGCCTGCTGATTTTAGATTTCTTGAAGGAGTGTACCATGATAGGGCTTTCTTGAGAGAAAAGGGGACCTGAATCATGGAGGGCCTTGTACGTCAAGCGCAGGGCCTTAGGTTTGATTCTGTTTTTGACTCTCAGCCAAGAAGATCTTTGAGGGCAGCGGAAACCGACTGTTGTCTAGGCAGGTCAAGAAGTAGTCTGGCTGCAGAATTCTGAAGAATCTGCAACTTATTTAAATATTGAGCTTGCAGGCTAATGTAGAGGCAATTACAATAGTCAATTTTAGATAATACAGGTGTAGAAATAACACACCTCATGACTGAGATGGGCAGAAATACATATTTTTTAATTCAGTATTCTCAAATGTGGGGAGGAGGAAGCAGCAACAACGGACAGTGAAAGGAGCGGGACCAGCTACACGCGGGAGGGAGATGGACTGGAGATAGATGCAGAGTGCATGGCAAAACGTTTTTTTTTTAAAAACAAGTAGTAGCACGCGGCCAGTGGAAGGACACTTCCCACAGACAGGAAGCTGAACTAGGTCCAGGCTGCACAGCAGGGACAAGACTGAAACCCCAGAGGAAGCCGAGAGGTGAGAAGGAGACACTGACCAATAAGAAGCAAGAAAACACGAGTGACATTGAAGCCAATTAATTGTAACTAACTGTAAGTAATGAGTAGGCTATAAGCCCGTTTTAAGCTTTTAATTAACAAAACATTTGGCCATCATCTCATCCTTTGTCTCTGGTGAGACCTAAAAAGTAGCTGCACAGCACCAGTTGTAAAAGTTGCAGTAGAATGTGCTAATTAAGAGGACCAGTGGAATAAATACTGAAAAGATAGGGAGGTGGGGATTTCAGTGTCATCCCGCAATTCGCAGGGACGTTTTTAGTGCAATTGTTACTAAAATAATTTTTTGCGTGCTGTTGCATAGGAAAGAAGAAAACAAAGCCTTTACTTGTCCAGACATACAAATATCGACAAGTCTGTGAGACACAATGATAAGTCTGTGAGACACAATGATATGTCCGCCGAAAAAGTTAAATTCAGTGCCAGGGCTGGTGCGATAGTGCGTTATTTGTCAATCATTGTTTTGCTTTTTGTTCTCTATCCTTATTTTACTTTTTTTGAAGTCGTCCTGTGTGTTTAAACTATGCCTTCAGGTTACAGTAATCAAAGCCAACAGTACCTTTTCTTTGCCCCAACAAGAATCATACTTTGTGATGTTCATTAACACTAAACAGGGTTTATAAACAGCTGTTCTCAGCACACCTGCCTACTAGGTAGCTCTTGAGTAGCTCTCTTAAAATTACATGCAATATTCACTTTTTAATTCAAAACTTTCATCTCAAGCCCATGACAGCCATTTAAGTTGTGGCAAGATGTTTTTTTTTTTAATTATTTTTGTCGCATATGCTTGGAATGAAAAAAAAGGACCGATCACACCAGCTTGCCAAGTAGAGACCTATGAGATTTCCCAGTGCTTGTTTAACTTTGTCAATAGCACTTACTGCATGAGCACGCACACAAACGCACACTATGACTTATAGGTACAAGTCTGCTTGAGATGTAGAAAAAGATGTGAATTTACCCTTTTAATGTTTTACGTGCAAGTAACAGCCCCACTGCACGAGTTTTTACTTCTCTTTTCTTGGGTAAAGTAGGTACTGTGTATTGCTGTTCTAATGGATGTTTTAAAAAAAAAAAAAAAGCCAGAAATAAGCTAGTTTGTCTACAGACCTCTGTTTTGTAAAGCTGTAGAAAGTCCTTGCTTTCCAACAAGTGAAAGTAGCTTGACGCTGATGCTAATGCCAGGGTTAATTTATCCGAGGACAAAGGCGCAGGCTGGCATTTATTACCCACCCCTGCTGAGGCTTTCTAAATGTGCCTGCTCCAAGGTGCTTATCTGCCCCACTCCCCCCAGAGCTGCAGGCCTCAGTGGTAGCCTGCAGGGGGTTCCTTCATCACTCAGCGCTCCCTGTGTTTCAGTTTCCCTGTGTCAGAAGTGTCTGAGGCTGGCACAGTGGGTCTGGCCATATCAGCGCCTGGTCTTACAGAGGCGGAGAGGAGGGCAAAGTTACCCACAGATGTAAGGTATCTGTGGCTAGAGCAGGCAGTGTGGAGATATTTACACAACTATGGTTTGCAAAATGTTGAGGATGCATAAATACATGTTACTATAATATTTCAGTCAGATGTTTAGTGCAGTAAACGAACAATCTGTAAACGCTGTAGAGTGTGAAGACATGTTCTCAGTTTAGTGCATTCTACACAGTTGTGTCAATTATGTAAACTATGCACCAGAGATTCAACCGTGGGCCCATTGTAGTTAGCCACCCTGTACACACTGCATCACTTGCATCATTGGCCTTGGGGGTCACTCACACATATAATAAGCACAACGCACACACGCGTGCACACACACACACACTGTATGGTGTAGTGTGCCTATTGTAGGAAGATTGTAACACTGCACTAATTGCATGATACACGAGAAGAGTGCAAACACTAAAATGTGTGCATTGTGTGCTTGGTGACACACACTAGACAGAGTGAGCAACACACTGTAGGATGTGCTACATACAAGCAGACATACCGGAACAAGCATTGGAAAAGCCAAAAGGGCTGGGTTGGCTACAAGGGTATTGGCTTTGCAAAGGCTGTTTTATGTTCTCATGTTTTTGTAAACCTTTATTGTTGTGGGAAAGGCTGGGACCTCGCCGCTATAAAATATAACATCGGCTAAAAGCAAAAATATTTTTTGCCTCAAAAAGCACACATGGACATAGTTGTCCCTGGTTCCGAAAGGACCTAGTTTATATGCAAAGGCGCTTCTTGTGAAAAAGCAGAATGCCATCACTCACGGTGACGTTAGGCAAGGGCTGAAGGGGGCTGGCTGACTGTCCCATGCTGGATGCTTCAGAGAGCAGAATAGAATTGTGAATGACACAACAACAGGCCCTTGGAAGAAGAGGGTTGGCAGAAAGCCCAGTAGTATGTTATATATGTAATTTTAGTAAAATCAAAAGGACTAATGCCAGGCCTTAAAAGTGCCACACACCCCCTGTAAGACTTCCTGTCATGTGGCACTGTGTACTTATATGGCTTACCTACAGACTATCGCCCCACAGGTCTCGCTAAAGAGCCAAAGATTCAAATAAACCACATGCTGTAGCCATACTTGAAATGAGCCCAAGTACCCCTTCTAGCCAGACTTAAAAAGCCCAGAGAATATTTTCCTTCGCATCCATAGAGAAGTGTATCTTTACCTTCAAAGATGATTATTATAAATTTACTGGGTGGAAACTGATACCGAAAAATATTTCTATGAAACTTCATCAGTTGCGAACATTCATCACCCCTTTGGTTCTGTCAATGGTAAGTTATTTGGGGCGCCCAGGCAGTGCAGCTGCCTGCAGTATTCCCAGTTCAGTCAAATATACATAGAATGCTATAAGTTGTTTGCTGTAGCATTCCTCCTCCTGTGCAGTGACTGGCACTTCCCAGAGGCCTATTACTCTCTCACCTCATGCTGTTACCTGTTTTGTACAATCACTCCACCTCCTACACAATCCTAAGGGACTATTTTATGTCTAACAAGGCTCTGAATTATGACACTATACATTATTTACCCCCTAGCTGGATTATATACAGAAAGCAGTCGTTTTGTTTTAAATGCAGCTGACTTTTATTAAGTATTTTAGTCAGAACTTAAAATGCAAGACAGACCTATTGGCTTTGCCAAAGTTTTGTATTTTTTAGTCATTAGCTGATTTCCATCGACACACAGTCCCTAGCATAGGAAAGCTGTTGTTGCTTCCCTGGCAGGGAAGGAGTCGCACAGGAGGAAGTGAGTAGGGGCAACCTCTCCACAGGAAACACTCAACTGAGGGCAGAGGGCACGACGATGATAAAAGACCCTTGAAATGGTATTACCTCAGACAACTCAATGAAGACACAAAGAAAAACATGTCAAAAAACACATTCCCACCGCAGATCTACACTCAACTCTACTACGAATTGCTAGGTTGTTGACAGCCGCGGCCCGTGCAGGTAACAGTGGTGGGGCGGTGGAACCAGGTTGGGGGGGGGGGGATTTCGAGGGACGATGCAGAGGGAAAATCAAATAAATAAATAATTTCCCCTTGTTATCATCTGTCATAATCCTCCCCAACCCGGCACCACTGCTGTTACCTGCATGGACCACGGCTGGTTGTTGACCAAGCAGGAGAATTGGCTAGGTTTATAAACGTCCACTGTGCATCTCCATGATTGAAAGCAGAATTTCCGAGCAACCTCAATCAAAAACGGAAATTTAAAATAAAAAATATAGAATTCAGCCTAAGAGACGCATCTCTCAAACGTTTGAAATAATCTGAGACCTCTGTCTCTTTGCTCATCAGCTTCCAAGGACGGAGCTATTCCCTGTGATGTAGTATTCACAATTTAATAGTAAACAAACAGGAAAACTACCCAATTTTTTCTTCTACACTTTAAAACATTTTTACGCACTCAACTATTTCTGGTGGTACAGCACAAGGCAAAAAGGTCAACAAAATGGACCACATTCACAAGGTTTTATGGGAAAATGAATGAAGTGTACCCGTAAAGGCCTGAATCCCAACTTTAAGAATCTACATCTGGTTCTGAATACATTTATTCCTGCTGATGGAATTCACCACTGTCAACAATCTGAGGTTGCAGAAGATATTTGAAGTCTAAATTTAGAGGTTGTAGCAGGAAAAGGACGAACTACCGGGGTGATACACACTTTCTGAGTTTTCACAATCATTTTGCAAGTTGTTTCCTAGCTTGAAAATATAAGTAAAGTAAAACTTCCCCTTTAAAAGGTAGGACCGGGTATCTTTCCATACTGTGAAAAGTAGAAATGTGAAAGGACTGAGAATGCTCCAGACAATATAGAATTTAGCCTCCAGGAATTCTCCACATACCCTGAACACTTGACCAACTAAACGTGTTGGGACACATTATTTTATAAATATAGAAAAAACTATTACATGCAGTTTTAAATCTACCTCAGTACACCAGTCTGCTAGCTAAAAGGCATGTGAAAAAATAACTGGTATATAATCCCTTTTTAGATTTAATCAGACCCCCCAGGATATAGCGGCATGGATTAGCAAATTCAACGGCACAAATATGGAAATTTAGCGGCACAAATATGGAAATTTAACGGCATTTTTGCGGCACTTTATTTTACTCATAATCAAATGTCAGCCTTAAATCAATGGAAACTGTTTTAGAAGAGTATTCAGCATTGAAATAGGCAAACTGGGATATCGAACATAGGAAGCAGCCCACAGGTGAAGGCTGTTATCCCTTGGAATTGCAATCCTCCATTTGCTTTAGTATAGGTCCTGAGAAGCCCATCAAAGATGGCCTGGTAGCATCCCATAGGAAATGGCATTCCAGAATCTACCTTAGTGAAATTAAATATTTGCCTAAGATCACACAATTTCAGCACGGAAGCCACGATTTTATCCAGATTTTCTGGTTTCACTCTGAAGTGCGGTGAGAGGCCCCTGGGCAGTGAGAGTCAGTGCCCTCTTTGTGGTGGGGCCAGGGACCCTGTTGTGTGGTGAGAGGGCCCTGGGCAGTGAAAGTCAGTGCCTCCTTTGGGGTGGGACCAGGGGCCCTGATATGTGGTGAGAGGCCCCCTGACGGCCCTTGCAGTGTGACCTTTGTGATGGAACCAGAAGATGTGCCCACCCCCCTCCTATTTAAAAAGGCTCCCTTGAGCTAACGAGCTGACGAGCTCTGGTTGATGCACCTGCGCCCAGCGAGTGGTACTGAGACCTGAGAAGACTTTGGGCACCATCTCCAGCACCCCCAAAAAAGTGTTGCTCTCTACTGAGGAAGGACAATTCTCCTCAAACACGTGTCTAAAGATACACAGCAATGGCTGCACCAACAAGGGTGAAAAACGAAAGCTTGACACCGAAGAAAGTGTTATCATGCACTGCATTTATTATGATGCATCGGGCTGAGTGCTGGAGTGTGAGGCTGTGTGTGCCCACCCCCCTCATATTTGAACCATAAGATGTGTTTGTTAGTTTAACTCTTGCTGCTGGCAGCGGAAGTTTCTGAAGGTCACAAGTTCACACAAGGCAAGGTAGACACGCCTTTAATCCATCCATCCCAGGGCGAGAAATTAGCACTCGCTGTTATTTGCAGCGCTTAGAAACGGCAGGAGTGTGGTATGAAGCACTACATACAAACAAGTCGATGTTACTATCACAATCATTCCGTCATGCTGCTCTAGACTGCAGAGGACCTGGGATAACCCTACTTTATTTGATTCCGGCTTGCAGGGTTTGCTGATCTGTTACGGTTTGTCTTCGAAAATCATTGCACCCCCACGGGCCCGCGCCTGTTTTGCTACCGCCGCCCTTCATGGCGCAACAAGGTAGTTTTTGTGGGCAGGATATGAGCTGCTTGTACAGCTGTTGTAAAAGTTCTGAACATTTGAGAATGTCACAAGGGAGGGTTTGATGAACAGAAATGAAAAAACCCACCAGATTAATTGCATCACCTTACTGGCACGAAGCAGGCACTCCAGACAGCGCGGTAGCCTGGGAAGTGTGGGTTGCTGCGGGTCGAGCACCCCATCTCTCCCACATTCAGGCTGCCATGTTACAGCCAGCTCGGAAAGCCAAGGTCAGGCAGCCCAGGCCAGGGCCTTTGTTGGACCCTTTAATTCTGTTCCCATGATGCCCCTCGGCGTCTCTTCTCGTCTCGTGGCTTGTGTCTGCTCTTGGGGGCTGAGTAAAGGGGCAGTTGTGAGAGCCTGTGACCGGCTGGGAGCAGCTAATGCGGCCCTAGTAGAATTTACAATACACTGGGAGCAGTGAACAACTGCGCATGCCCCAATTCCATATGAAAAAGCATCCTCAGGGCGGGCCTCTGATAAGAAATGTCCTGGTGTTTACCCTATGCCTACAACAGTAGTGTCAGGGCAGAGGGCATGTGTGCTCTCTGCACCTTTCTTCCCAGGGCATCAAGGACACTGTGAAACATGGCATTCGGAGGGAGTATCTCCAGAGGAAGAGACTGCCCTGGTATCTGCCCTATCCCTACAACAAGTAGTGTCAGGGTAGTGGGCATGTGTGCTGACTGCCCCCTTCTTCCTAGGGCATCAAGGACACAGTGAAACATGGCATTCTGAAGGTGTATCTTCAGATGACACTGGCCTGGTATCTGCAAATGCCTACAACAGTAGTGGCAGGGCAGAGGGCATGATCTCCTTCTAACATGTCAAACAGCACTCCAGCTGTGCACATGGCGCCCAGCAGAAGGCAGATCTCGCTTGGGCCATGCTGCTTTCAAACAGCGTCCTGTAGTGAACAAGTTCGGAAAATGGAATGCATCTGAGAGACCCTATCCCCGGAAATGGTAAGCTTATTCAGTGCTTTAATTATTCTGTGTTTTCTTTTTAAATGTTGATGGTATATTTGTATTGTTCCATGCCTGCGTGGATTAGATTCAGGATGCTATTTTTATATTTTTAAACAAATTTTCAAGTTACAACAATGACTCCATTTAAAATGGATGATCATACATGAAGAGAAAGGATGCACCAGTACAAAAGGGGTGTTTGGTTTTGTCATTGTCATGTAACAACCTTTTCCCTGCATTCCTTCAATTTTGTGGGCACTTTTGTAAAAATCGTGGAATTTTTACAAAAGTGACGGTTTTGCGGGCACTTTTGTAAAAATCGCGGCATTTTTACAAAAGTGCTGATTTCGCGGCAAACCGCGAAATCGCGGAATCGCAAAATCCTGGAGGGTCTGTTTAATGCATTGAACAGGAACATATTTTCCATAGTGTCACAACATAAAGACATTAATGGCTTTGAAGCACTGTAACCAGAAAATATAATTTGGACAATTTAACAATTTTACAGATGAATTAAGAAATTAAAAAAAGAAATATAAAAAAAGAAGGAAAAAACATTAGTAAAGTAAGTATTGGCCTTCTGGCGCTAAAGTGCACTTCGCTCCAAGCAGATGTGCACATATGATCAGGAAAATGCTGTCTCTCACAGTTCAAGAGAGCCAGTGACTAAATTGGGCCTACCCACTGCCCCATGCTGTTGTGGGCAGAATCCATTGGTCTGTTGGACGACAGCTCAACAGACCAATGGATGAAGAGGCGAAAAGACAGAGAAAGAGAGAGAGAGATAATTTGTTATATTTATGAATTATTTGATTACATGAGTCTATGCAACAGCTAAAAGTGTCGCTAGGCCAGACCTAAAAAGCCAGGTTTTCAGCCCTGTTCAAGAAATATGACACCATCACTTGGTGACACCCCAGACTGATGCCTTACCTGATGTTGGGAATTGTCAGGAACTGTGAAAAGGGAAGGGAACACACCTCCATTTCATAAAGGTGTAGGGGCTGCTTTTTCTTCTGAGACAAATATGTTTTACTTTGGAAAAAATTGAGTAAATGTGCAAATGTACATTTTGGCCAGTCAGCAGATTTAATGTGGCCATTGTCAAGGAGTTCACGTTGAAGGATTAGTAATAGACATTGAAATCCATGATTTTAAAGATCAGACCAACAGCATGAATCCATGTTGACTTCTATTCTTTCAGCAGCAGTCCCTGTTGACACTAAGTACCTTTCATGACTTGCCAAAGCCATTGAAAATGGTATGTACTATGCTGGGGAAGTCAAAAACAATAATTCACTCTGGCAGGTTATACATGCCTACATAAACGTACAACATACTTAAGATGCCTAGCTATCCCATCCCTGTCTATGAATGTACGGTGCTAGTTCATGCCCTGTAGCAATCTGTATGTGTGTCACACAAATGGACTACTTTAGTTTGAGAGTTTAAAGGTCCTGATGAAGGCTACCTGTGGGCCTTATTGCTGAAACACTCGACCCCCGTACATGGTGTAGTGACACGCATGGTCACACCAGAACATGTAAAATAGCATAGTGAGTTTTTTTTCGAAACAGTAGTAGCATCTGGAGTCACTATCTCTAAACAACCCCTATTGTATTGTATTGTATTGTATTGTAATTGCATTTATAAAGCGCTTACTACCCCGGACGAGGCGTCGAAGCGCTTTTTCAGCGAGTAGCACGCTACTCCGGAACCCATAAAGGATTAGTGTTGAATTAGTATAGTGAAATATGAAAGTAATTTGAGTGGTGGATAAGTTAGTCAGTTATTTGGATTCAGAAGGATAGCGGAGGGATAGAAGAGGGGAAAAGGTTTGCATTTATATAGCACTCGTTACCCCTGATGGGGTGTTGAAGCGCTTTTTTTGGCGAGTAGCACGCCACTCTGGAACCCATAAAGGATTAGTGGTGAATTAGTATAGTGAAATATGAAAGTTATTTGAGTGGTGGATATTAGTCAGTTATGTGGTGGATATTAGTCAGTTATGTGGTTTGAGAAGGATAGTGGGGGGATAGAAGAGGATATGTCACGAGATACTCTCTTACATATACAGAACAAATGGATATAAATTATTAACAATGATTTTCTTTTGCCTGGTGTATAAGTGAAGACTTGAATATACTGTTCATTAATATGTTGTAAATTCAAACTACTACTTGCTTAGAATTCATGCTATATTTTATTTTACGTGAGGGTGGTTTATTGGAATCACAATTTATGCTGTACTAAACTTTTGAAAATTCATGTTCAATGTACAGTTGTTAACTAATAAGTGCATGAGACTTAACCCAGGTATGGCCTTTAAAGTTTGTAGTGACTCATAAATAACTGATTATTAATTCCAAGGGTTATTGTTTGAAGACTGCTCCCTCCAAATTTTTGACTAAATTTCAAGAAAATCTCTTGTAAGAACTTATTTCTTTAATTTCCATATATGTTCATGCATACCCTAGAGGGTCTTAATGAATTTTTAAGGCTAGAAATCTTTGCAAATCACTGACTGAAATCTGGATGTGTAAATGTCAGACATCTCTGCCAACCCTGTGCAAATCTGGCCAATAGATTCACCTATTCGGTTGTATGGTAAGGAGTCGGTACTTCCAAAGTATTCTGCAAGGACTGAAACGTATCGATTCAAATACTATCCACACCGCTCACTTGATGATAAAGACCTGAGTTAACTGATAAAGGAAGAAAAACAGGAAGCTGGTCATCAGTCTAATATTTTATATTGTGGAGAGAAAGTGTAATCATCAATGTGATAAAGTCATAGGTTTATACCTTAAGCATTTATGAAATTTTGGTTTGCTTATGCAATCGCACTTCTTAAAAAAACATGGCGTATGTCCAAATTACAGCAGGTCTGAAAAATGTTTAATCAGTGATAAATGAAATATGTACTATTGATGTGAGTAGAGGGCCGGACTGGCTGTAGCGGGCACCAGGCGTTTCCCCGGTGGGCAGGTAGGATGGGGGCCGTTTTTGTTACAGGGCCATTTTTGCAGCATAGTTGTAATATCGACCCCTGTAACAAAATCGTCCGAAACTGGCCCTGGCAAACAGCTCGGTCACACTGCCAACCCTCAGGTGGGGCCGGTCGAGCACTTTGCCAGGGCCGGTTTTGGTTCCCAGTCCGGCCCTGTGTGACTAATAATGAAACTAAGCGTTAAACTACAATTGAGTATCTTTTATGAATATACTGCATAAATTGTGATATGATTGACTCTTAGTTGAATCTATGGCAGTGCAGAAGTCTACAAAAATAATGTTACCGACCCATTCGTTTCAAACTCCTGTGGCACTCATATCACAATATCACATTCATTTCACACACAAAGGCTCGTTCACCAGTACACTGCAATTTAATTTGCATTAGCGAAATTTGCAAAAAAAGACAAGTGCACTGACCAACTGGTGCAAAAATCGAATGCTTTCTCTGGCAATTTGTTACAAATTGTTTTGCACCAGTCAACTGGTACAAATGAGTCATGGCAGTGGAAAAATGCACCAGTACATGTGAAAAAGTGCCAAGGACCTGCGCATTCCATGCGATCACATGAGGTCTCTGGCCTCGACACATGTCAGCGTTTTAAAAACATAACGTTATCCTAAATTCCCATAAAGACTGGGGGGGATTCTGCCTGGCGATTAAGAACCTCACTGCCACGCCCGGTCTGCATTCACTATCTCTAAAAGCCCAAGCATGCCTACGAAAATCAGCTTTCACAATGGCGCCCACAATAATAACTACTCTCGCACGGTATGTATGCAGTTTACTCTTGAAGAGGGCGGGGGTCAGCAGTTTGGCTCACTGAAGACCAAGTTTTGGCATCACCGCTGTTTTTTTAAAACTCGCACTAACACGACTATTGGAAGTAAAAGCTAAAATCCCTAATTAAGTTCGGTAATTGCCAGGGTTTAGTTAATGATGGAAATGATGGAATTTGGAGCATTGTTCCGCTCGCTGGCTTTCATTTTCTCCCCCCTGTGTTTACTAAAACAATACACCCCCGTCTCGGCTCGGTTCCCTGCCTTTCCCTTTCTGTTCAGGTTTTGTTCTCGTTCACTTGCCCAGAAAATGGCTGACATCTGCCTACGCGGCCATGTTTGTTCCTGGCTGTCAGGAGGACAGTCATGCGTTTCAAAGGCTGATCCCACTGTGGGGTGCTGAGGCGGAGAGAGATCTTACGACCTCGGGCCTGAATTCTCGGGGTGCACCTGAGGGGCTAGGCATCCACTGAAGGTGGTGGGGGTGGGGGAACCGTCAAAGCCTCGCTGCTGGTGCAAAATGGTTCACGCCAACACTTCAGCGCAAAACATCTCACTTTTATGTGCGTGGGCCTCATCTGCGGGGTCACTCGCATGCGTGCCTGGCATCTTAATTCTTGCGACGTTCACACCTCCTTCGCTGGCAGATTGCAGCCTGCGAACACACCAACTGCCATACTGCTAGTTCTAACAGCAAGTTTTTTCAAATCTGATCTTAAAAATGTACTCTAACAGTTGACAACCAAAGTATTTGTGCAGATTTAACAGCCGCAGTGGCAACCAAAGGCGTAATTTCAAAATCAAGTGACAGGCATCGCATGTCGTTGGCTTCATTCACAACAATTTTGGGCATCAAAATTGCACGCAAGTGATTAAAAAGTTGAATCGGTGGGCGAAATTGGATTTTTACACCTAGAATTTTTATTTACAGCTGCAAACAAGCCTATGGCATTGCAGATTTTTACAGTAGAAAAGGTACTATTGAAAGGGGATGTTTCCATAGGAGAGGCGAACGAAGTAAAAAAAAAACAGGATGTTTGTATGGGGCAGACCACCTTCGAAGGCGGTGGAAACAATAAATGCGTAACTTTCTGCTAATTCTTATACCTTCCAGTTTTGCACATGTACTTCTTGTGATTGGAATAAGTGTGCAAAATATCCCTATCTTTGATAAATCCTTTGGGTTTCTCCACTGTGAAAAATATTTCCCCTCTGGGAAAAAGAGAATAAAATACAGAAATCACTTGAAATTGACATATTAATAGCTGGTACAACATAGGAAGAGTGATGCTAACATCTGCTTGCTTAGTCTTAGTCATTGGGATGGAAATATATTGCACTTATCACACATATGTCACAAAAAGTATACATATTTAGAATATTCGTAGGTCTACGGCTACAAATGGTAACACTATTCTTTTAATTAAGTTTTATAAAATGAGTAAATGTTGGAGAGATATAAAATTTTCCTTCACTTCCAAGTTTACTGATATATTATTTTTTTTATTTTTATTTTTTTAAAGAAAAATATTTATTGAAACTGTAAATTTGCTTCCAACAACAGAACAGGGAAAAAGGGGTTTGGCATATTGATTATCCTTTCTTTATATGACCCAGCTTTGGTATTTAAAGAACATACATATAATTAGTTCCTTTGAAAATTAAAATACTGCTACAAGTGACAAGCTTGTTGGGCTACTGAGGGTTTCTTTATACAGATGTATGTGTGCTTCACAAACTACATGATATATTATTTTTAATCTGGGCCCATACTTTCTCTGTGTTTGATCTATAAAAGTTAATATTTGGGGAAATGTTGGTATATATGGTTTACCACCAGCCGCACAGAAACAGTTAGGGTTGATTTCATGACACTATACATGCCAACATTTTAGAAGTGGAAAGTTGGAGAATTAAAAAAAAAACACGCTGGGGGGAATGTATTTCCCCTATTGACTTTGGTTGAACAAGGGACAATTTCAGGCAGGAGACTGCCAAAATAATGCAATTTTGAGCGTTAAACGGGAGTTTCTCTCCTGGATCGGGTCTATTTGCCATGTTTGTAATACTGAAGTCAAGATCTGCATATAGGAACTGTGTTCTGATAAAAGGAGGTATGGTCCGATGGGAGCATACGTGTGCAAGTGGTAATGATGTGCTGTCCATTGGGAGAAGGTGTGGTATAAAGGGAGGAAGTGTGGACATATGGTAAGTCGGAGGACACGTAGCTTCATGGTAGAGAATTTGACTTGAGGGCGAGGACATGGGAACCTCTTGTAAGGCGGGCGGTCCAAACACCGATTGCAAGATATAGAGCATAGTGGCAGGAAGTGTGATACAGTGTTACTGGCAGATCATGTGGACCGATAGCTTGGCATGTGATCTAATATCTGTAAAGTGTATTCCAATAATAGAACATTTAGTCAACTAACATGATACAAAGACCGTATCAAAATGTATTCCAATGGCAGCCAGCTAGTTATCAACATCATGGGAGTGATCTAATAGCTCAACTGGAAGGCAATGATTCACTGAGACTATAACTCATTAAATCAAAATTTCACAAACTTTGTCAGAGGTAAGAGCCAACAAACACAATGGCTCAATCCTTCTTTATAAGTCAACAGCATGTACACAAAAAAATGACTGGAATATAGGTCAAAAACTCAAAAGCATGACATTTTTATTTATCCTTGGCCAACATTAGTGACCGTGTTCCAGTGCTTTAATGTGGCAACTTCCACTATGTCAGTGGAAGTTTCTGTTTGGTCACTGATGATTATATAAAGAACACCGGGCCCGCTGCATGGGGCCCGCTGCATGGCTCCACGCGGCACACTATGAAAGGATATCCCATATAACTCGTCAGCAGTCCTGCGAACCATGGCGTGTGAGGTGTGGGTGGGCATAGCTAATAGACTAATCCTCACACTCGCCAATTCTTTCGATATTTAATAAACACCAGATCAGAAAAAGCGCAGATCAAAAGGGTGTCCGCGGATTAACGCCTTCCAAGGGTAAATCCCATTCATTAGCACTCTCCGCTTTCCCCCAGGCCTTACTCTTCCTGCGGACAAAAGGACACACAAAGGAGGCTGATAAAGAGATTTTGCTGCATCAAGCCCAGGCAAAGAGCTGAGCCCAGACAAGGCTGCTTCCTGAACAGCCACTTGCCCATCAACACCCCTTCAGGGGTAACAAGCGCTATATAAATGCAAACCTTTTCCCCTCCTCTATCCCTCTGCTATCATTCTGAATCCAAATAACTGACTAACCTATCCACCACTCAAATTACTTTCATGTTTCACTATACTAATTAAACACTAATCCTTTATGGGTTCCAGAGTAGCGTGCGACTCACCGAAAAAGCGCTTTGATGCCTCATCAGGGGTAGTAAGCGCTATATAAATGCAATTACAGTACAATACAATAGGGGCATGACCAACATGACCAAGGTAGTTTATAGAGACATGAAGCTGTTTCGATTACTTGAGCACTGCCTGTGGATGGAAGGTGTATGCGCACGGCTGATGAGGAGAGGAGCCAGTGTATTACCAATAAAGAGAAGGGTCCGTGTTGATGGCAACCCACATACCGAATTAAGAGATATGCAGCATAAGGGAGAAACACAAGGTCAATAAAGGGCGGTTCCTACATTGAGGACCAGCTGGTGGCCCAATAGGAAGATAGACACTCGTCAGGGCTGACAAAGAGATGTCCTTGCCTCAGGGAGAGATGGAAGCTGAAGATAGGCCCATGTATCGAGGACAGGCACATTCTTCCTTAAGAGGCCTGCATGAATCAGCGACGGGCACTTGGACAGGTAAGAGGCGCGCCTGCATTAAGACAAGGCCCGATGAAGGGATGCGCCACTTATTTCAAGTACAGGCACTTGGAGGATGAAAAGATGTATGGCTCCTATCAAGGACAGGCGCATAGTGAATAAAGAAAGGTGCTTATGTACAATGAAAGGCTCATGGTGGATAGAGAGCTGCATCTCTTCCATCAAGAACAAGAGATGGAAGATAAAGCGAGCGATTCTTGTGCCAAGAAAAGGATAAAGAACAGGAACAAGCGGCTAAAGAGAGCACCGCTGGTAACAAGCACAGGCTCCTGGTGGATAGAGGCATGCACCTCATGTATGAAGGACAGGGGTGTGGTGCATAGAAAGCTGCAGCTCTTGCATCAACAACAGTCATATGGTGCATAGAGAACAGGGCCATGCTGGATAGAAAGCTGCTCCTCGCGGTCACATCTGCATAGAAAAGATGTGGTTCCTGCATCAGGAGCAGGAGAAAGCTGCTCCTCGCGGTCACATCTGCATAGAAAAGATGTGGTTCTTGCATCAGGAGCAGGCGAAAGCTGCTCCTCGCGGTCACATCTGCATAGAAAAGATGTGGTTCCTGCATCAGGAGCAGGAGAAAGCTGCTCCTCGCGGTCGCATCTGCATAGAAAAGATGTGGTTCTTGCATCAGGAGCAGGCGAAAGCTGCTCCTCGCGGTCACATCTGCATAGAAAAGATGTGGTTCCTGCATCAGGAGCAGGAGAAAGCTGCTCCTCGCGGTCACATCTGCATAGAAAAGATGTGGTTCCTGCATCAGGAGCAGGAGAAAGCTGCTGCTCGCAGTCACATCTGCATAGAAAAGATGTGGTTCTTGCATCAGGAGCAGGAGAAAGCTGCTGCTCGCGGCCACATCTGCATAGAACAGATGTGGTTCTTGCATCAGGAGCAGGCGAAAGCTGCTCCTCGCGGTCACATCTGCATAGAAAAGATGTGGTTCCTACATCAGGAGCAGGCGAAAGCTGCTCCTCGCGGTCACATCTGCATAGAAAAGATGTGGTTCTTGCATCAGGAGAAGGCAAAAGCTGCTCCTCGCGGTCACATCTGCATAGAAAAGATGTGGTTCCTGCATCAGGAGCAGGAGAAAGCTGCTGCTCGCGGTCACATCTGCATAGAAAAGATGTGGTTCCTGCATCAGGAGCAGGAGAAAGCTGCTCTTGCATCAGGAGCAGGAGAAAGCTGCTCCTCGCGGTCACATCTGCATAGAAAAGATGTGGTTCTTGCATCAGGAGCAGGCGAAAGCTGCTCCTCGCGGTCACATCTGCATAGAAAAGATGTGGTTCTTGCATCAGGAGCAGGCACACGACGGATAAAAAGAGGCGCCGCTTGTACCACGGAGAGCTGCGTGGTGCACAAAAAGACGTGTCCCTGGTATCAGGTACAGGGGCAGGGTGGATGGAGAGATGCGCCTTAAGAACAGACGCTGATTACTAAAGAGATGCGCTGCTTTTATCCAGAACCGGCTTACGGGGGATAAAAAGAAGTCATTCGTTTTATCAAGTTCAGGCACGTGGAAACTATAGTGATGCCCCTCCTTTATCAACAACAGGCGCATGACTGATAAAGAGATGTGCCCAGGGCTTTGGGTGGGATCAAAAAGATGGGCAGAGGTCTCTAAAAGGGGCATGGCCAAAGAAACATAACTACATGTCCTTTCCGAGAGGGAAGGCCTATGTAAGTAGGGTCAGTGCTTGAAACATGTATACTAAAATCCTGCCGCCGGACCAGTCTGTGGGTGCCTCTCTGAGTTTTCCATTATTGCATCCAGATTTAACACCCAACAGTGGGCATACCCCAAAAACAAGCCAAACCCACTGGCTTTGCTAATGCATGTTGGCAGTATCAGATAAATGAATAAAAAACAATTAGTCTGAAATTATGAGACGTGAATTAAACATGACTATGGTGTGTGGAAGAGGTAGTGGTCTTCAGAGTATCTCAGTCACTCGCTTTCTCCCCCTCCCACCACTCTCTGTCAAACACTTACACCCTTTCTCTCCTCACATCTTTCAGAAATCCTCCATCTGTTTGTATCACACCTCATATCTCCCCTTCAGCACCCTGTTTTCACTTTCTCCTGCATGTACATCTTTGCAGCTCCTTCACTTTACCACCCCCTCACACACAAACAACGCAGTCACTCACCTGTAAGCACTTGATTTTTGTTTGCTTTTGCCCTGTCAATATTTCAACAGCATAGTACTTCCTTGAGCCGCTTTCCCAGTAATGATTGGCACGTGACAATTGTTGTCTAAGCTCTGAAAGAGGCCAAGTAATGGATGTGCATGTCTGCCCCACTGATAGGCACTGCGAAAAACTCGCACTGACTTCATCCTCCACACAAGAACTCAAAATTTTAGCCCGTTAGAAACTTCCCCTCACAACCTGAACTCTCCCAGACACCAAGAGGCCACACCGTTCACAGTATGCACTGTACAAGAATAATATTTTGCTTGAAAATATTTACATAAACACAATATCCTGAAAAAAACAAATACTCTTAGAGAATGCAAGATGAAGTAAAATTCGTGAAATGTAAACTGGAACTACCGCACTGACTTGAATTACCGTAAAATGTTTTTTTTAAACTATCTTTATTCTTTTTCATTTTTGTGTCTTCGAGTAACAACAAAGGAAACACTTTATAAGTCACAACACAAGATCAATGCAGGCAGTAAGCTTGGTAAATACATTAGTCCACAGCTCTCGTGATTCAACATTAAGTACCCCCAGGTCCTCCATCCCACATCTAGCCTCCTCTTCCCCAAGGCCCATATCTTAATGCACAGAATCTATTCCAAGGAGTCATTCCCAGGGGTATCGAGAGACTCACAATCTAGACCATAGCAAGTCCTTCAGCTTCTCCATATCTTTGCAAACTTTTTGGGGGGAAGCACTCCCCTTGTAAACCCCTCTTCCCACCTCCATAAAACATTAATTCATACTTACTACACTTGTCTAGTTGGAGCTGCCGGGTTACCCCACATTCTAGCAATGTCTCGTCTTACCGGCGAAAACCTTAAAGTAGAGACCATCGAGTGCCTTTGGGTAGATGGTCATCACACAGAATGCCTAATATCATGAACTGAGGTCTATTAAGTATGGGAATCTCCAGAACAGCTGCCGGTTCAGCAATTACCTGACCCCAGTAGCTCTGTTTTATATGAAATTCCCAGATTGTTTGGAAGAAAGCCATTTCCGCAGCATTATATTTTCCGCACATGGGAGATTGTTCCATTCCAATTCCGTAAAGTCTACTTGTTAGAATACACTCTATGTATACTTTCAGGGGAATCAGTCTTAGTCTTGTTTTTGTAGCCACCGCCGGTTGGTGCATCAGAGCGGCCTCCCAATCAATATCTTCTATCTGACCCAAATGAGCTGTCCACCCGACACTGAGTTTTCATAGATTATCCAGCCTATGGTTAAAGAGGGTCCAATACATGCATGAGACTACCATTTCCTTAATGTTTTTTACAGCTTTTGTTGAGAAATTGATCAGTGTTTTTGCCTTTAAAGTTAATGTCTTCAAGATAGGGCCCAGGATGGATCGGGACAATGTCTTCAACCTCGGGAGCAAGGCAGTTGGCGATGAGCTCAAGAAAGTCTTGAACATTTCCATCAACCCGGCCTCCTTCCCAGAGGACAAGAAACACGCTGAAGTGAGGTCCCTTCTGAAGAAGCCGTCTGCCGACCCAGCAAAACCGAAGACTGCCGTCTCCCTGTTCCCCTTTCCAGTGAAGGTTCTCAAGAAAGGCAATCAACCATCAACTCACCGAACACCCAGAATGCAACAACTTCCTGGACCCCTCTCAATGTGGACTTTGGGCAAACCGCAGCACAGAGGCAACCCTGATCACAGCCACCAATGACATGAGGGCCCTCTTAGACCACGCCAAAGCGCGGCCCTCATCCTCCTGGACCTGTCAGTTACCTTCGACACCATCTCTTATCACATCTTGATCAACAGACTCCACCACATCAGAATCCAGGGAGATGACCTGAAATGGATCGCCTCATACCTCACTGAAAGAACCCAGAGAATCAGTCTCCCACTGTTCGCCTCGCAACACAAGAAGATCATCTGTGGCATCCCTCAGAATTACCCTCTTCAACACGTACATGACCCCCATGGCCAGCACTGTCAGATCACACATACTCAACATCATCTCGTATGCCAACAGCACTCAGCTCATCATCTCGCTGTCAGAAGACCCCTCTGCCACCAGAGCTATATTCCACAGATGCATGAAGAACTTTGCCGCCTAGATGAAGGCAGCCACGGCCCGTGCAGGTAAGAACGGTGGGGCCGGTTAGAGGGGGAGAGTTCAACAGATGACGCAGGAAAATTAATTATTTATTTAATTTTCCCTCATGGTCATCTGTTGAATCCCCCCCCCCCCAACCTGGACCTACTGCTCTTACCTGCAAGGGTCGCAGCTGGATGAAGGACAACTGTCTCAAGCTCAACACGGACAAGACAAAAGTCCTCATCTTTGGGAACAACACCTCTCCATGGAACGATGCATGGTGACCTTCTAAACTCAGCCCATCACCCACCCCAACAGACCATGCCCGCAACCTCAGCATAATCCTGGACATCAAGTTCTCTGTGAAGAAACAGGTAAGCACAGTCTCATCCGCCTGCTTCTACACACTACGCAAGCTTCATACAATCTTCAGGTGGCTCCCAATCAACACTAGAAAGACTGACACACAGGTCCTCGTCACAAACGGGCTAGACTATGGGAACACACTCTATGCAGGAATCACTGCACGCCTCCTGAAGAGACTACAGACAACACAGAACTCAGCGGCCAGACTCATCCTTGACCTTCACAGACATACCCACATCACACCCCTCTCGAGAATCTACACTGGCTCCTGATCCAGAAGAAATGCCAGTTCAAGATGTTGACCCACGCATACAAAGCCCTGCACAACGAAGGACCAGCCTGCATCAACAAATGCCTGACTTTCCACCAACCAACCAGACACTTACAATCCGCCTCTCACTTCCTCGCAGTCACCCCCCGGATCAGCCGAAGCAACAGCGGAGGACGATCCTGCTCACACCAAACAGCCAAAGCTCGAAACGACCTTCCCCTGCACTTCAGGACCACCTAATTGCTCAAGTTATTGAGGAAAGAACTCAAGAATTGGTTGTTAGAATAAACAGATCACCACGAAGCAAGCAGCAACTCCAGCGGCTTGAGACCCTCACAAATGATTTGCCACGCTTTACAAATCCTGATTGATTGATGTACAGGCACATGGCCGACGGAGAGCTGTGCCTTTTGAATCATCAACAGGTGCGTGGTTATTGAAGAGATTTAGCTCTTCTATCATGAAGACGTGCATGGCTGATAAAGAAAAGCGCCACTTGTATCATTAACAGGTGTGTGGCCAATAAAAAAGCTGCACGTCTTGTACCATGAACAAGAGCTGCGCCTGTTGTATCATTAACAGCTGCATGGTTATTAAAAAGATGCTCCTCTTGTATCATGAGCAGGTGCATGACCGATAAAGAGATTAATTCATATGCGCCTGTATGAATATTGCCTGTCTAATATGTGTGTCTCTTTGTACTGTTGATAGATATGGGTGCCTGTAAATGCATTGAACTATGTGCGTTGTTTTTTACTCTGTGCATAATTGTCTGTGTCTCTGCTGGTCGGTATGTGTCTGTTGGTGTGTTCATGTGTTGTACAGGTTTGCCTGTACGCCTGTGTGCAACACAGTGCCTAATTTGTGCCGGTATTTGCCGGTGTTCAGCAAAGGCACTTATTTGTAAACACCAGCACATATTTGTGAGAATCCACCACATGATGGTGCTGTGTCTGTGTTTTTAACAGAGTTCATTAATGGAGTATTTTAACTATTTAATATATGATAAAAGCAGGATGAAACTAGGACTTAATCCTACAGTTTAAAGTGACATGTGGGTAGCGCCGGCTGCAAGGTGCCCATGTGAAATACCTGGGGCCCAGGCACTTCATGTTGTACAAATTAAGTACTGGTGCAACATATAGTGCATCTGCGTTGGCTAGTGTGTCCTGTGACCTGTATATTTTTTAATTTGATTGAATGTTATGTATATGTTTTCTGCTCTTTGTGGGCGGCTCTCTATCGATGTACTGATATGTGCACTTAGATACATGTTGATGCATTATATGTCTGTTCATCCTTCTATCTATCCATCCATCCATCCATCATTCATACGTCTGTCCCTGTGCGCTTGTTTGTGAATAGGTTACAACTCGTTGATGTAGGTCTCTGCGCATAGGTCACAGTAGGTGTCGCGCTCTGTACTTGTTTAACGCATGTGATCTTTGTGTGAATATATGCATCTGTGCTGATCTCCTTGTGCACATGCACCAAACAAAAGCAAAATCTTTGGATTTATCAGTGCTTGCTTTAGGTTAGCTGCTCATTTCCAGGTAGAAAAGGCACACCTCTAGTAGTGGCTACCTACTTTGAAAGAAATTCCAACCCTTTCGTAAAAGCCAGAAGTCAAGAACCAGGTTGATGGGCTCAGCACAGAAAGCAAAGAACCCGCACTGGATCTTCAACTCTTGACTAACCCTTTCCATTTGACGGAATGTAAACAAAAAAGGCCAGAAAGTACAACTTTACACGCCTAGAAAAAGATAAACAATTTAAAGTTGGGAGTGTGGCACGGCGCTGTGGGGGGTGGACGAGGTACGGCCATGAGCACAGCAAATAATCATGGACACACTCCCAGTACATTGCTCTGGGCAGAAGAACCCCTTTATTTATCTCCTCTGGCCACGCCTGGCCAGAGGGTGTTACAGGGTGCAAAGGGCTTCCGGGTCACCTCGGCACCACTCTTGCGGTGCTAAGAATAATTCATCCCTTCTCAACTTGGCGATAAACTGCACCTGAAAAGGTTCAACAGACAAAGTCCTTCAGTCTCTGACTTGGCTGTGGGTTGGGCCTCAGGTTGTAGCGCTGAGGATTGGAACAACTGCTTTCGCCCTGACTGTTTGACTGGGAGTTGATGCTTAAGTCTTCGCTCCTCCCTGGTGACTCAACTTGAGGGTTAGCCAGGGAGAATCCCTCAGGGCCAAACTGTGGGTTCACACCATTCCAGTTGTCTTCCATTCCTTCCGAAGCATTGAGTTCTTGATTCGAGTGGTCACCCTCCGGAAGCACGACACATTCCTGGCGACTACTTCTTCTCCACATTTGGCGGTGACTGTGGTCCTGTTTACACGTGAGACTGTCCACATTCCTGGTTCAAAGGGTGTCTGGAACTTCCATCCTGTTCCAGGGTTTCAGATCAGCACCAGATTTCCGGGTATGAGCTGCTGGGGCTTGGCATGTCTCTTCAGGGTGACGCGTTCGTTGGTCTGGACGCGTCAGGCTTGGGTGTTGGCTGGTTCATAGGGAAGAGGGGTCCACTGGCTGGATACAGGGATGGTATCCTGCCGATGTCCATTGAGCATTAAAGGTCAAGGGGACCGTTGCATAGTTCAGTGTGGAGTTCCTCAGTACTCTTGTAGAAACCGATGCAGACTTGCCCCAGGATAGGTACCTTCTACCACTGCAATGCGCAACACTTTGTTCAGCGTGCGCATGAAGCGTTCTAATTAGCTATTGGCTTGTGGCCACTGTGAGGTGATGTGGCGGTGTCCAATGTCAAGTTACATGAGTAGGTCCCTGAAGTCTCCTCCTTGGAAGGGCAGCCCATTGTCTATCTTTATCTCTTGAGGAAGTCCTAACAAGGCAAAAGTTATTTCCAACACCGGGGTGATGTTTGTGAATGCTGTGGATTCTATCACGTCGACTACTTGGTACTTGGAATAACTGTCGATCATCACTGCTATGACTCTCCCATCTGGGAAGCTCCCAAAGTCAATACTTATCTGGGACCAGAGAGTTGAGCAGGCTTCCTTGGTAATGATGGGTGCTGGCGGTTCCTGACTGCTAGTGATTTGGCAGAAAGGGCATCGCCGCACAAAGTCATCTCCAGTCCCGGGAAGCAGATCTTCTCTCTCATCCAAGACTACATTCGGGTGGTTCCTTGATGGCCTCCGTGGGCGAGACTTGTCACTCGGTCTTGTAGACTTTCGGGGATCACGATGCGAGATACCGAAGTACTAGGCCGTCTGTTGGAGCACTTAGTTCATCACGCACCCTCCACATTTTCCCAAGGCGTTCTTTATCTGGGCCACACCAGTTATTGGCGTCTCGCAGAAAGTTGTGCCATGAGCCTCGGTGTAGGGATTCCATGACCTTCGTCAAGACTGGATCGCTCTTGGTAGCTTTGCTGATTTCATCTACAGTAAGTGCATGGGGTCATGCTCCTCGGAATATCATGTTTACATAGTCCTCTGTGTTGTTGGTGTCACCCTCCACTGGGTTTGGCGGAATGCCGTGAGAGAAAATCTGTGGGGTTCTTTGATCCTGGCCGGTATGTCATCTCCATCTGGTAGTGTTGCAGCTGGGTTGCCCAGCGTTCGATTTGCGGTGGAAGGTGTGGTGCTGTGCCTCGGAATAGTGGAACGACCGGTTGGTGGTCAGAGACTACACGGAACGGGTGTCTGCTGATATAGAGGTGGAAATGGCTGCATGCCCACTTAATTGCCAGAGCTTCTCTCTCGATCTGAGAATATTGTGCTTCCGTGGGTGCGAAGGCTAGCTAGCATATGCGAGGCGTGCCCATTTCCTTGGCTCCACTTCTTGGGTGATCACTGCTCCTAGGCCTACCGGACTGGTACCCACCAGCAGTTCTGTGCTTCATGCAGCGTCAAAGTAGGCCATGGTAGTTTTACTGAGCAGGGCTTTCTTGATGTTCTGAATGGCCTCTTCTTCTTCTCGCCCCCACTTCCACGCAGCATCTTTCTTGGTTAGGGCTTGACGGTGTTCAGCCACTGTAGCTGGTTGGGATTAAATCGTCCGCTGTAGGTGGCCATTCCTAGGAAGCTGCATACTTCGGATACAGTGGTTGGCGCTAATGCTTGCTGGATAGCATGGGATTTGCGCGGGTCTACTTGAACCCCCTCCTGGTTAAACATGTAGCCAAAGAACTTGATGGAGTTTTGAAGCAATGAACACCTGTAAAGGGTGACACCATGGTCAGACAATCGTTGCACAGATGCTCTAAGGTGTTTGGGGTGCTCTTCAAAGGATAATGAGTGAATTAGGATGTAGTCGCTGACATTTAACACTCCTTGCAAGCCTGATAGGGTCTCTCAAATTGCATCTTAAAAAACCTCCACAGCTGACAAGATCCCGAAGTTTAACTGTTTTCATTGGCGTAATCCTATGTGTGTTGAGAAGGTTGTTATGTAATGTCCCTCTTCCGCTAGCCTCAGTTGGGGATATCCAGCGTTGAGGTCCAGCTTGGAGAACCATCTTGAGCTGTTGAGGTCGGCTATTATATCGTCCATTGTGGGTGTTATGTGTCTCTCTCTTTTGATTGCCTGGATGGGTAGGAGTATGTCTATGCACAGCCGTATTTTGCAGGGTTGTTTTGGTTTCTCAGTGATCACCATGGGAGAGACCCACAGTTTTGGACTGGTGACTTTTTCTATTACCCCTTGTTGTTCAAGATTGTGTAGCTCTTGTCTGACTAGGGGCCTCAAATGAAAGGGTATTCCTCGGTGCTGGAGTGCTACTGCTTTGACTGAGTTGTCAATGTGAAGCTTGACTGGGGGTTTCTTCAGGCATCCGAGTCCAGTAATGAGGTGGGAAAACATGTCGAGTATCTTGTCTGTCTGAAGAGCTTTGACGGCATAGGCGAATGTGACTAGGCCTAGGTATTCTGCGGTGTAACTGCCCACCAGGGTACTTGCCTCTCTGTCAACCACATGGAAGGTGGTTGTGATCTCTTGGTCTTCCGCTCTAAATTGGACGGTCATCTTGCTTTTTAGGGGTAGCTGTGTCTGGCTTCCATACATGAATATTTTGACGTTAGTTGGGGACAGCTGAGGGCGCGGGTGGAGTCACCGGTATTCCTGGATCCCTATTACATTGACGGAGGTGCCGGTGTCAATCAGGGCTTTGACACTGGATCGTGCCACTTCGAATATGCACGTTGGCTGTGGGCGTCTCGATCGCTTGAGGTCACTTGCAAATGAGACGAGAAATGCTTCTTCTTCATCATCGGGAATGAGTCTTCCAGGCAGTAGTGATGACGCTGTGATGTTTTGGATGTTCTTGGGGTTTCAGGGTCTTCCAGGGATAGCTGTCGCACGGACTTTGATGGTGGTCGTCTGCCTCGTGTGCCTCTGTTCCTAGGCCCTCCTCTACATACGGTGGTGAAGTGATTGAGGGTTCCGCACTTGGAGCAGGTTCGTCCTTGGGCTGGGTACTCCTCCAGGGAATGTTCTTCTCACCCACAATATCCGCATCGGGATCCGGGTGGTGCAATTGCTGTTTGTCTTGGTCTGTTGGCTCTCCGCATGTGCAGATTGCATTGGCGCATTCCGTCTTTACTGTGATGGTTCTTTCCAGTTGTTGGGTGATGGCAATGACCATTTCTGTCGCTGTGGCGTCAGATGGGTATTGTCTTTCAGTGGTATTTCAGGTTGGCGAAGAATGAGGCTTCTTAGTGTCTTGTTCCTGCAGCCTTGTATGACTTGGGCTCTCACTTCCTTGTGCTGGTCGTCTGTCGTGCTGGCTAGTCCTCTCAGGAGTGTGTAGAAAGTATCCATAGACTCCCCTTCCCGTTGGCAGGCTTGTTGACGTTTGAAGTGCTCCTAGTATGGGTTGAGTTAGGGGTCGAAGTGTGCATTGAGGGCTCTGACCGTAGCATTGTAGTTACCCCAGTATTGGAACTTTCATAGATTCTCATGCTTTGTATCATTCCCCGTCGTCGGAATGGGAGCCTCGGTAAACAAAAATATATATATATATATATCATAACCATAGAAACAAAAGAGAAAAATAGGCCTAGGCCTCATCTCATTTTGTAGTATATCACCCTCTTTGTGTAAAAGAGCCCAAACTTTTGCCAGGACCAATGAGCACAGCCTCACCCCTTGGAACCTTCCTGAGAGAGCTCAGAGCCTCAGATTTTTCTACCGCACGTTGTGCTAGGGAGTCTCCACTGAGCTCTGCTCAGTTTCTCAGAACTTTTCTATTAGACATCTTTATTTGCCATCTTTTGTGACATTATGTCAGAAAAGGAGAAGAAAGCCTTATTCAGACCTTGTGCTTCTTGTGGGAAGAAGAGACTTTTTGTGGAAGATAAGCATGAAAACTGTATTTACTGCTTATACCCGGAACACAAGGCCACAGACTGCAAAATTTGTCGGACCTTCTCCACCAAAACCTTGAGAGACAGAGAGGGTCGGTTGCTGACGTGGCTACAGAAGCTGAAGACCAGACGGAGGTTCTCTCTTCGGATGAGGAGGATTCAATTTCTGGCACCTCCTCCAGGAGATCTAGGAAGAGGGGTAGGTCATCTCCCTCCACCTCTGCGGAACCCCCTGTCAAAGCCCCTCACAGGATCTCTGAAAGGTCTGAGGAGGCTGGTCCCATGAAATCTCCTCACGGAAGTGTAAAGGAGAGGCAGGGACGGGCTGCAGGTGTGGACGTAGCCCTTAGGGACAAGAAAGAGGTTGCAACATCTTCTCCTCCGTCCCAAAAGGAGAAACCTGTGAAGAAACATGCTGCAGGAGCTCCACAGACAGTTCCAGTGAAGAAACAGCGTCCGTCGACGCTGGCTAAAGCAGGTACGTCGACGACGATCTCCATAGTTAAGACTGTTTCCATGGGGTCGTCGACGGGACCGTCGACGATATCTACTTCATCGTCTACGACGGCTTCTTTCTCGTCTTCGACGGCGGTGTCGACGACGAAGACCACATCGACGATGACGATGACGACGACGAGTTCGTCGATGTTGATGACGACAAGTTCGTCGACGAGACCGTCGACGGTTGTCCCGTCGACGATGAAACATGCTCCATCGACGAAGAAGAAGGCTCCGTCGACGACCCTACCGTCGACGACGATTCCTGTATCGTCGACGACCTCGTCGTCGACGACAATTCTCGCCCCGTCGACGACGGCTACCCTTCAGTCGACGATGTCATCGTCGAGTTCGTCGACGCATGGAATCCCTTTGACAACGACTCCGTCGACGGGACCGTCGACGACGAAAAATTCAGGATTTGCCATCCAGAAGTTAAAAATTACACCGGACATGACTTCACCTAGGCGGGTCACGCCTTTGCCACCATCCATGCTTCTCGATGACTCGGAGGAGGAGGAAGAGGATGGGCAGTATGGGGACGCCTACAGCCCTTCAGACCTGAATGTGAAACAGCAGGACACGGATACTGAGGAGTATTATGGTTCAGAGGTGCAGGAGGAGCGACAAAGCTTTTCACAGGAAGTACATCCCCGCTCTCTGAGGCAGGATATGATAGCCTTGCCAGTGGCTTTAGTGACGGATTTGCAGATGATGCTGCAAGACTATAAAGCTCGTTTTCCGTCACTCCCAGACATCACACCGGTGCGCCCATCTACGTCTGTGGTACCGCGAGACATGGCAATGGACTTGCCACCTCTGCCTAAGGATATACCTCGTACCGCTTCATCAGTGGTACCGTTAGTGGTTCCGCAGTCTTCATTTTCGGAACCTGCCAATCAGGACATACAAGATTTGGATACAGATGACGACGATGAGGGGCATGTGATTCCCCTTACTGATCCAGGGGATCCGGATGGGGACCCTGATGACACTGGTATGCAGGATCCGGATGCTGTAGGCCGGGAGACAAATGTATCGCCCCCGGCAGATATTGGGGGTTTCCATAATCTGATGGAGCGTGCATCCAAGAGGTTTGGTCTGCCTCTTACAGTGGAGCAGTCGGACTGTTTCCTATATGACTTTAAAGCACAATATAGAAAGTCGGTCAGATCAATTCCCATCATAGAACATGTCTGGGATGAGGGAATTAAGACGATGCAGAACCCAGCGACGGTCATCCCGGTTCTTCCCCGGCTGGAGAAGAAATACAAGGCCCCTGAGGGCAGTCCTGCATGTCTCCTAGGACAACCTAAGCCGGATTCCGTAATATCTCAGGCCGCGCAGAGCAAGTCAAAAAATCCATCCACTCCGTTAACCACGCCGCCGGATAAAGAAGGCAGGCGGCTGGACAATGTAGGAAAAAGATTCTCCACCATGGCCAGCTTGTTGGTCCGTGCGGCTAATTCTTTGGCTATTCTAGGCAGGTACGACCGCCAGATGTGGTGCGACATGGAGCCGTTTATGGACCAGCTACCAGAGTCGAGTCAAGAGGAAGCCAAGCAGGTTCTCATGGAAGGAGAAAGATGCTCTTCGGAAGTCATTGACTGTGCGATGGACATAGCCTCTACTGCTTTCAGGGCTTTGGCAGGATCAGCGGTCTTGCGCCGTCAAGGCTGGTTGAAGGTGACCTGGTTTCGCCAGGAGGTCCAGAATAAGATCTTGGACCTTCCCTTTGACGGGGAGATGCTTTTTGGTAAGCATGTGGATGACGCCCTCCAAAGCATAAAGAAGGACACGGACACAGCTAAGTCCTTGGGATCTTTGAATTATCGCAAGGTGCCATTCAGAGGAGCATGTGGTCGAGGGGTTTCTACTTACAGAGGAAACCAACGTCAGTATTCCACACAATCAGGACAGTCCTATAAAGGTCAGGACGAGAGGCAATTACCTCGAAACACGTGTCCAGGGATGGCACTATAGTGACATACTAGTGGCATAGGCGTACTCACCGTTGCTACTACATTATCCAGAGTTCTATGGGGCTATTTGCTGGTATGACGAGCAGTGTGCGACCTACTTTGTTTATGTATTTAAGCTCCCTCGAGCGATTTGGGCTGACGAGCCTTGGTTCCGCACCTGCGCGCCGTGAGAGGTATTTTACCTTTAATATTTTGGCAGTCTACTTGGCACCCCACATACCTACCTGCTCCCTGCTGACGAGAGGCAATTACCTCGAAACACGTGTCCAGGGATGGCACTATAGTGACATACTAGTGGCATAGGCGTACTCACCGTTGCTACTACATTATCCAGAGTTCTATGGGGCTATTTGCTGGTATGACGAGCAGTGTGCGACCTACTTTGTTTATGTATTTAAGCTCCCTCGAGCGATTTGGGCTGACGAGCCTTGGTTCCGCACCTGCGCGCCGTGAGAGGTATTTTACCTTTAATATTTTGGCAGTCTACTTGGCACCCCACATACCTACCTGCTCCCTGCTGACGAGAGGCAATTACCTCGAAACACGTGTCCAGGGATGGCACTATAGTGACATACTAGTGGCATAGGCGTACTCACCGTTGCTACTACATTATCCAGAGTTCTATGGGGCTATTTGCTGGTATGACGAGCAGTGTGCGACCTACTTTGTTTATGTATTTAAGCTCCCTCGAGCGATTTGGGCTGACGAGCCTTGGTTCCGCACCTGCGCGCCGTGAGAGGTATTTTACCTTTAATATTTTGGCAGTCTACTTGGCACCCCACATACCTACCTGCTCCCTGCTGACGAGAGGCAATTACCTCGAAACACGTGTCCAGGGATGGCACTATAGTGACATACTAGTGGCATAGGCGTACTCACCGTTGCTACTACATTATCCAGAGTTCTATGGGGCTATTTGCTGGTATGACGAGCAGTGTGCGACCTACTTTGTTTATGTATTTAAGCTCCCTCGAGCGATTTGGGCTGACGAGCCTTGGTTCCGCACCTGCGCGCCGTGAGAGGTATTTTACCTTTAATATTTTGGCAGTCTACTTGGCACCCCACATACCTACCTGCTCCCTGCTGACGAGAGGCAATTACCTCGAAACACGTGTCCAGGGATGGCACTATAGTGACATACTAGTGGCATAGGCGTACTCACCGTTGCTACTACATTATCCAGAGTTCTATGGGGCTATTTGCTGGTATGACGAGCAGTGTGCGACCTACTTTGTTTATGTATTTAAGCTCCCTCGAGCGATTTGGGCTGACGAGCCTTGGTTCCGCACCTGCGCGCCGTGAGAGGTTTTTTACCTTTAATATTTTGGCAGTCTACTTGGCACCCCACATACCTACCTGCTCCCTGCTGACGAGAGGCAATTACCTCGAAACACGTGTCCAGGGATGGCACTATAGTGACATACTAGTGGCATAGGCGTACTCACCGTTGCTACTACATTATCCAGAGTTCTATGGGGCTATTTGCTGGTATGACGAGCAGTGTGCGACCTACTTTGTTTATGTATTTAAGCTCCCTCGAGCGATTTGGGCTGACGAGCCTTGGTTCCGCACCTGCGCGCCGTGAGAGGTATTTTACCTTTAATATTTTGGCAGTCTACTTGGCACCCCACATACCTACCTGCTCCCTGCTGACGAGAGGCAATTACCTCGAAACACGTGTCCAGGGATGGCACTATAGTGACATACTAGTGGCATAGGCGTACTCACCGTTGCTACTACATTATCCAGAGTTCTATGGGGCTATTTGCTGGTATGACGAGCAGTGTGCGACCTACTTTGTTTATGTATTTAAGCTCCCTCGAGCGATTTGGGCTGACGAGCCTTGGTTCCGCACCTGCGCGCCGTGAGAGGTATTTTACCTTTAATATTTTGGCAGTCTACTTGGCACCCCACATACCTACCTGCTCCCTGCTGACGAGAGGCAATTACCTCGAAACACGTGTCCAGGGATGGCACTATAGTGACATACTAGTGGCATAGGCGTACTCACCGTTGCTACTACATTATCCAGAGTTCTATGGGGCTATTTGCTGGTATGACGAGCAGTGTGCGACCTACTTTGTTTATGTATTTAAGCTCCCTCGAGCGATTTGGGCTGACGAGCCTTGGTTCCGCACCTGCGCGCCGTGAGAGGTATTTTACCTTTAATATTTTGGCAGTCTACTTGGCACCCCACATACCTACCTGCTCCCTGCTGACGAGAGGCAATTACCTCGAAACACGTGTCCAGGGATGGCACTATAGTGACATACTAGTGGCATAGGCGTACTCACCGTTGCTACTACATTATCCAGAGTTCTATGGGGCTATTTGCTGGTATGACGAGCAGTGTGCGACCTACTTTGTTTATGTATTTAAGCTCCCTCGAGCGATTTGGGCTGACGAGCCTTGGTTCCGCACCTGCGCGCCGTGAGAGGTATTTTACCTTTAATATTTTGGCAGTCTACTTGGCACCCCACATACCTACCTGCTCCCTGCTGACGAGAGGCAATTACCTCGAAACACGTGTCCAGGGATGGCACTATAGTGACATACTAGTGGCATAGGCGTACTCACCGTTGCTACTACATTATCCAGAGTTCTATGGGGCTATTTGCTGGTATGACGAGCAGTGTGCGACCTACTTTGTTTATCTATAAAGGTCAATACTCCAGCCAACGCCAAGGTCATTCGGCGTCTTTCTCTCGTCAGTCCCAGAGAGGACGTCAAAATCGTCAGGGACGAGACAATGCCAAGAGGCAATAGCGGCCTCCTGGCTCTGGCTACTGTTCCTCCCCTACCAAGAACACCGGTTGGGGGCAGGATCTCTTTTTGTCTGGACAGCTGGGTCCTTTTAACATCGGACCAGTGGGTCTTGAATATTGTAGTGGCCATACGTTGGAATTCCAAGATCTTCCTCCAACGAGAGCTCCGGACGCCCGTCCATCAAAACATCTCCTCTTGTTGCATCTAGAAGCCCACCAACTTTTCATCAAGGGGGCGATAGAGCCCGTACCTCTTTCGCAGAGGGGCAACGGGTTTTATTCCAGGTTCTTCCTGGTTCGGAAGACGGAAGATACATGGCGTCCTATACTAGACCTAAGGGAGCTCAACACCTATCTCATCAAACTCTCTTTCAGGATGGTCACTCTCCAAGATATTCTACGACTACTGAATCCGGGAGATTTTTTGGCATCCCTGGATTTGGAGGATGCATACTTCCACGTTTCGATCCACCCAGCTCACAGGCAATATCTACGCTTCACAGTAGGCAAGAGCCATTTCCAGTTCAAGGTGCTTCCGTTTGGCCTTCGGTCGGCACCTCGGATATTCACGAAGATGCTGGCACCAGTCGCTGCTTTTCTAAGGAAGCAGTCCTTGGAAGTGTTCCCATACTTGGACGACTGGCTCGTCAAGGCTCCGTCGTTCAAGGCAACTTCTCAAGCCGAGTCAACTTGCATACGGTTGTTCGCCCATTTGGGTCTTCAGCTCAACAGGTCCAAGTCGGTGCTGATACCCTCCAGGTCACGAAAGTTTCTTGGGGCTATTCTGGACACAAAGCTATGCACGGCTCGTCCGTCGGAGGAGCGTCAAGGCAAACTGACCACCTCCGCTCGTTAAATACTGCACAGGAGATATGTATCGGTTCGACGGTACAAGTCCTTACTCGGATCGATCTCATCCTGCATACCTTTAATACCGCATTGCAGGCTTCATATGCGTCCTCTGCAGGAGGAGTTGGACAAACAATGGCGCCAGGCAGAAGGGTCGTTCAACGACAAGGTGTGGATAACACCTGCTAAGCGCAAAGCCTGCGAATGGTGGCTGGTGAAGGAGAACATCGCAGGAGGATTAACGTTTCGGATCCCTCCTTCTCCTATGGTGGTGACCACAGATGCTTCCTTAGAAGGCTGGGGAGCTGTACTCCAGGAGCTTCAGGTCAGCGGTCACTGGAATCCAGCAGACAGACTACGCCACATCAATCTCTTGGAGCTGAGGGCTATTCACTTAGCCTTGCTGGCGTTCCTTCCCAGACTTCAGAATCGTGCAGTGCTGGTCCGGACAGACAACACGACGGCCATGCACTATATCAACAAGCAAGGAGGAACAAGGTCGCGGACTCTGTCCAAGGAAGCTCAGACGATCTGGGATTTTGCGATCTCTCACAAGATCACTCTGCAAGCCGAGCACCTAGCAGGGTGCCTCAACATCACAGCGGATGCTCTAAGTCGACAGACGGAAGTGACTCACGAGTGGGAGTTACATCAAGCCACGCTGGAGGAAGTGTTCGAGAGATGGGGTACTCCGACCATAGACCTCTTTGCGTCCCCGGAGAACGCCAAGTGCCGGTTTTACGCAAGCAGGGTTCCCCATCAAGGATCTCTGGGGAATGCCCTTTCGATTGCCTGGTTCGGTGCATTTTGCTACGCCTTTCCTCCCATTCCCCTCATTCCTCGAGTTCTCAGGAAGGTCAGGGCGGAACCATGCAAGATGATTCTCATTGCTCCAGCGTGGGCACGGCAGTTCTGGTTCACGGAACTCCTACTTCTCTCCCAGGATCGCCCGATTCGCTTGCCACTGATTCCATCTCTGTTGTCACGAGATCAGGGGCAGGTGCTCCATCCGGATCCGAAGTCACTTCACTTGACAGCGTGGCTCCTGAACACAGAGAATTCCGTCATCTGAATCTCTCCAGGGAGTGCAGGGAGGTTTTATCTCAGGCGCGGGCGCCAAGCACTAATAAGACATACGGGGCAAAATGGAAGAGAGTTTGTCTGTGGTGCCAGAGGAATAAACTCCTTCCTTATAAGTCCCGGCCACATCAGGTTTTGCCTTACATCCTGTCACTGGCTAAATCAGGTTTGGCGCACTCTTCTGTCAAGGTGCATTTGGCTGCCATCTCCCGTTTTAGGAGGAAAACATCGGGGCCATCTCTATGGTCCTCAAGGATTGTGAAACAGTTCCTTAAAGGGTTGTTTCGGATGTTCCCTCCAGTCCGAGCACCCCCTCCAATTTGGCGGCTCAACCTGGTGTTGGCGCAGCTCATGAAAGCTCCTTTTGAGCCGATTCACAGGGCGGACTTGAAATTCCTGTCGTGGAAGCTAGCCCTCCTTTTAGCATTAACTACGGCGAGGAGAGTGAGTGAACTCCAGGCTCTATCCATAGTGGAGCCTTTTCTGCAATTCAAAAAGGATGTGCTAGTGCTGAGAACCAACCCAAAATTCATCCCGAAGGTGCCTTCGGAGTTTCATCTGAATGAACCTTTGATTTTGAATTCTTTTTTTCCGCGGCCTTCTACCCAGGCGGAACGAACTTTGCATTCTTTGGATGTCCAGAGATGTCTGAAATTCTATCTCGAGCGCACACGCTCTTTCAGGAAGTCTACACAGCTATTTATTGCCTACAGTGCACCACGGAAGGGGTTGCCGCTCGCCAAGAGTGGCATTTCCTGCTGGATTTCCAGTGCAATTCAATACTGTCATCAGGCTGCGGGCAAACCTTTGGATCGAAGGGCCCGCGCTCATTCTACGAGAGCGATGGCGTCTTCAGTGGCTCTTTTTGCTGGAGTGGCTATCAAAGACATTTGCAGGGCAGCAACGTGGAGCAGTGTACACACCTTCACGAAACACTACTGCCTGGAATCGGTGGGACGAGACGACGCTGCTGTGGGTCAAGCAGTCCTCCGGAATCTTTTTCAATGAGAGGTGAGCTTTCCCTACAATCCCTCCATCCTGGTAAGCACATTTGGTTCAGTGATAATTGTTTTTTCATGTAAACTGAGATGGTTGTGTAAGGCCATGTGTCTTCCAAATGTGCTTTTCTGATGTACTGCTTACTATTCTGATACAAAGCATGAGACTCTATGAAAGTTCCAATACTGGGGTAAGAAAATAAGTTACTTACCTGTAACTTTGGTTCCCCAGTATTGGTAACTTTCATAGATTCTCATGCGCCCACCCACCTCCCCTGGGAAAGCTCTGCCGGTTTACTGAGGTAGTGGCTGTTAGCACAACGGCTACGAAAATCTGAGGCTCTGAGCTCTCTCAGGAAGGTTCCAAGGGGTGAGGCTGTGCTGATTGGTACTGGCAAAAGTTTGGGCTCTTTTACACAAAGAGGGTGATATACTACAAAATGAGATGAGGCCTAGGCCTATTTTTCTCTTTTGTTTCTATGGTTATGATATATATATATATATATATATTTTTGTTTACCGAGGCTCCCATTCCGACGACGGGGAATGATACAAAGCATGAGAATCTATGAAAGTTAATAAAACTGCCTAGGTGTTAAACAATAATTCTTTATTTAATATCAACCTCTGGCAGGATTAAAATTATGATTATGGGGTATTCAGGGAAGGTAACGACCCTTATATCCCCACTGCAATTACCAACATGTTTCTGCCAGTTTTTTACGCGCCACACCTGGTCGCTCTGGCATTCGTCAGGGTGTTGGTCCCTATTTTTTGGTCTGTCCCCTGGTTCGGGTTTATTACCTTGTTACTCTGTACAGTGTGGGCCTTGTCCCACCGTCACTTTTCTCTGGAAATTTCCAGGAGAGTACACAATTTCTACAGCAAAAGAAGAGATAATGTGTTAAAGTTGGAAACAAACCTTGTTTTCCATACTCAACGATATTATCAATAGCCTTACCACTTTTTCAATTTTCCCATACTTTATAAAAGATATATTTCTTGCAGCCAGTGAATTATGCACACACCTAAACCCCTCACCCTGAGAACACCACATCTACAGTGAGCCCAATCATTGTTCACAGGTCATGGGTGTCAAATTAATAAAAAGGTTTTAGGTGAGGAACCATATGTGAATCCATCATGTAGGTATTTTAGGGTTTAAAAAGAAGATACAACTTAGCTCCAGGAGTAAAATGTATTTTCCTTTATGTTTTGAGCAAACACTTTTGTGTTTTTGTCTTTCTTTACTACACTCTACCCTCACTACTGTCCTTCATCTTTCAAAAAATTGCGCTCCATCCAGTGTGTTGGTCTGCACCTGGGTGTATGATGCGGCCCAATGATGAAGCATGACACTACCAAGTGTGTGAGGGCAGTATTAAAAATTCTTTTGATTTTCCTGTTCTCACTTTCTAGTATTACTATTTTTGCTATGAAGTTTTTCTCTGTCGTGTGAGTTTTATATATTGTTAAGGGAGTCAGAGAAGACTCTAAACCCTTGTCTCTCTCGTTTTGTGATACTTAATCTATGAAAGTTACCAATACTGGGGAACCAAAGTTACAGGTAAGTAACTTGTTTTCTTGTTGGCCACTCCCGTATTGGGCAGGCATGCAAAAAGTTTGTAGATTTCCTCACCTGCGACATCGAGCAGCAGTGAATTCTTTACTGTGCCGTCTGTCTCCCTGGTCGCAAGAATGTATTTGTCTAGCTGCCCAATCTACATCTTCCACTAGGGAGGTAGCCGGTAGCTGGGTCGGCGAGCTCGCTGAATCTTGGTAGTGCGCTGACCTGCTTATGTTGTGTGGTCGGTGTAGCAGGAGGTTGTGCAGGAGATTGTACATGCTAAGGGCATGCGTTGGCTGCTTCATATGCCACGGTTGCCAGGCGGTGGTGCAGGTGTAGAGGAGGGGATGGAATACCTTGTTCCCTCTGTTGTGGTGGGAGGCGTGCTGTGGTTTCTGCACATTCACGCAACAGGTCCACTTCACTTCTGTGGTGGGGGCTGGTAAGTATTATGTGTGTTTTTCTTTCATTCTTATATATTTCTTTTCTTTTCTTTTTTCTCTTGTTACAACCCTCTCTCAGTATTTTGTGTCCCAAAAAGTCAGCGTGTGTTGCTTTTTTTTTCTTAGCCTTTCCCCTGTGCTCACTTATCTCTCTTCTTGCCTTCGTGCAAGACGCGGGCACCAGTAATTCAGGACCCCCCGGGGAGAAAGTGTTTCAGCAGGGAAGGAACTGTGGAAGCCAGCGGGCCCTTGAGCGGCTCCAGGCCGCACGCCTGGTCTCTCAGTGAACTCTGCTGAGCCAGTCAGGGAGGTGAGGCGAAGCTTTGGCAGGCGGGATCTACGCTCACACAGCGAGTGCCGCGTCTGCGAGGCATCGGCTTCCAGCAGACCTACCACGCAGCGACCTCTGCACCGAAGGTAGGCTCACGCTGGTTGGTCTCGCAGGGATGGTGCAGTGTGGTTGTGCCGTGGCGAGGGGACAGGCCACCATCCTCGTCACCAGTGTGGCGCTGCACAGTTGGGAGTGGACGAGATGAGGCACAGAGCGCAGCAAATAATCATGGACACACTCCCAGTACAGTGCTCTGAAGGAAGACCCTGAGTGGTCTCCGCCCCCTTTATTTATCTCCCCTGGCCACGCCTGGCCAGAGGGTGTTACAGTGTGCAAGGGGCTTCCGGGTCATCTCGGCATTACTCTTGCAGTGCTAAGGTTATTATAGGGAGAATATTCAACTTTGACATGATGTAGAAAGAAAAAGTGTACGAACAGCAAATAACAGAAAAAATAATTAAAATAAGTCTTTCTGTCCTTAAGGTTTGAGAATTGAAATGAGAAAGCCCCTAAACGAGATATTTTCAGACCGATTGCTTCTTTGTTTAGGTGTTTTTGTCTGGGTCTGTCCTCTGCCTGCCCGCCTGCCCTACTCAGTCTGTGTTACATGTGTCTGGTTCGCTTGATCTTACTTTCACTGTGAGTGTAGACTTCCTACCAGAGTCCTTTATCTCTTTTCACTTTCGTCCCTAGGTGCTCTTATCTGTAAAAAAACAAAAAAAGAACTAAAAGAAAAGCGTCTCTCTGCCGTTTTAGACAATTTATCTATTTATTATTATAAATAAATTGCACGAAAACATTGCTTCGATGCGCTCTTCTGTACATCAAGACCTATTCACAGCACTTCTTGCACAAATATGTAACAATTGTGAATACAACATGTGCCGCCCTTGAGCAGAAATCAGGCCCTGGTTCATAGAACTAGGCCATTCACCAACAGGATAAATTTTTCATAGTTATAGCGTTTATTCATATTAACAAATGGTTTATTTGCTTTATATTAGCCGGTGCAGAGACAAAATATCGATGTAAAAATATCGACTTGCACAAATATTGAGGTAAAAATATTTTAGGTCAAAAATATCGACAGACAAAATATCGTGGTCAAGAATATCGATTTTAGGTAAGTAACATCGATGTTTAAAATATCGAAGTGTTTAATATCGTTTGCAGAAGTATAGTTGCTAAAAATATCGATTTTTTTTATTAATGTTATGTATTTTAGTATATATTGTTTATGTATGTGATGTATGTTTTTTTGTATAAGAATTTTTTGTATTTTTATTATATGTGTTAAAATGTTAGTAGTTATTCATTTTTTAAATTTGAATTTTGTGTTTTTAGTTCCGTAGCGAGTTGTGTGTTTATAGGGGAATAGGGTGGGAAGTAATTAAATTATATTCAATGTATTGAATATTTTTCATTTATTAATATTTGTTTAATTGAGATGTTATAGTGTTACATGTGTACAGTAATTTATTATGAATACATTTATAATTTGTTGTTAATTAATTTTTATTAATTAATTATGGTAATTGTGTTATTAGTTTTAGGTGTGTGTTGTGGTGCTTATAGGTGTAAATGGTAGGAAGGGTGGGAAGTAATTTATTTTTTATTGATGAATTCATAATTTGTTGTTAATTAATTTTAAATAATTAATTAATAATTAATTATGGTCATTGTGTAATTAGTTTTAGGTGTGTGTTGTGGTGTTTGTAGGTGCAAATGGTGGGAAGTAATTTATTTTTAATTGATGAATTAATAATGAGTTGTTAACTAATTTAAATTAATTAATTGCAAATACATTAGGGTAATTGTGTAATGTTAGGTGTGTGTTGTGGATATTATAGTGTTAAAGCATGTGTTAAAGCATGTATATTTAATGAATGTTTATTATTTAATTATTAATTGTGCTAATTATGAAAATAAATGCAAATAAAACTTTTGAAGTGTTTTTATTGGTGTGGTGTTATAGGGTAGGAAACAAAATACATACATTTATGTTGTAAATAATTTTTTTGTTTGTTAATATTTGCTCTTTTTAAATATTTATTGTTTATAAATGTATTTATTTTATTTTATATAATATTTGTAGTTTTGTGTTATATGTAATTTATATTATATTATGTGTTCTTTTATATGTTTAATATATTTAATCGTATATTTTTTTAATATTGTTTATTTATTTTTAAGATTTTTTAATTTTCTTTATTGCTTAAATGCTATTAGTCATTTTTATTTATTTGCTATCGAACACTTTCCCTACTGTTGCACTCACTGGAGTGGGAATAGTAATTTTTACCCCTTCGCTATCCAATACTTTCCCTACAGTTGCACTCTTTGGAGTGGGAATATTATTTTTTTTCTCTCCGCTATCCAATAGTTTCCCTACTATTTGTCTTACTGAAGTGGTAATATTAATATTTACCCCACACAAACTTTACCTACTGTTGCACTCCCTGGAGTTGGAATAGTAAATTTAATTATTTTGCTAGCCAACATTTTCCCTACTGTTGCATTTATTGTATTGCGAAATGTAAGTTTTAATTTCTTTTCAATAATTTAATGTTCTAATTTATTATGGATTTTTTTTTATTATAAATTATTGAGAAATATATATATATATCCTTTTCTCAAGTGTCTGCCCAGCAAACGCCGTTCGCCTTCCCTTAAGCGTTGGTGCCAGCCGTGGCGGAAGTCTGCCACAATGTATCCAAGATTCAATCCACAGGTGAGGAAAGAGGTGGCACACTCATCAACAATGGAATATTTTATTCGTCACCAACAACGCGTTTCAGCTGGAAAACGGACTTTGTTGTTTTCCAGCTGAAACGTGTTGTTGGTGACGAATAAAATATTCGATTGTGGATGGGTGTGCCGCCTCTTTCCTCACCTGTGGATTGAATCTTGGAGATATATATATATATATATATATATATATTATCTACTGGCGGTTGCCAGTAGATAGTTATAGTTAGGACCGAGTTTCCATAGGAAATCTGAAAATTCTATTTTGAATAACTTTGGCGCCGATTGACGAATCCTCGCGAAATTTTCAAAACAAATGGGGCGCTCCGTTCAACTCCTACCCTGAAAGTCTCGGGGTGATTCGTCAAGCGGGGGCCGAGAAAAAAGGGGGGGTCCCAAAACGCGTTTTCCCCATGCATTTTTCCATAGGACCTTTAGTCGAAGGTACAGCCCTAACGGCTGAACAGAATTACTTGAAATTTGGCAGAGAGGTAGTCCTCAGGTCAGGGAAGTGCCTTTTGCAGGTCTGGTGTCAATCTGTTCAGTAGTTCCTGAGAAAATAGCATTTAAAAGCATATAAATATCTATAAGCGCGCACCGTGCGAGCACCCTAACGTGCGCGAGCGTAATTCTGATTGGTGGTTACATGTTAGTCAACGTTCGAATCGGTCGAAATCAGGAAGTGTCGGCCGCCATTTTGTTTGTTTTCAGTGCGAGAGTGAAAAAGGAAGGTGGCGAACGTGAAAAGGGGGCAGGGTAGAGAGTTCCTGACCCCCTAGCCTTTGTCAGGGGGTCCCTGAAGGACCCCGAAGGCAGAAACATTTTTTTAAATATTTTTTTTAAAAAATCGCGGGGGTGCGTGCACCGTGCGCGCACGGTAAAAAACCAAAAAAAAGAATTTTTAATACGTAGTTTATTGTAAAATAAATATATTTAAAAAAAAATAATACATAAATAAATTAGCATTTAAAAAACCGTACAAATTCACTGAAAAAACCATAGGTTTCACACACTTTATAGTTAGGAATTAGCATTTAAAAAACCTTGCAAATTCATTTAAAAAACCATAGGTTTCACACATGTTATAGTTAGGTGGATATTTCACTCGTAAAAAACCAATGAAATTCCCCCGTTATAGTTAGTTCAGATAACTATAACTCGCGCGACCGCCACTCTATCACAAGGATGATGTCATCAGTGATGTCATGAGTGATGCCACTGACCATGTCATGAGTGATGTAATATGTGACGTCATCAGCAGTGGATGGCGGGCGCGCGAGTTATTGTTATCTGAACTAACTATAACGGGGGAATTTCATTGGTTTTTTACGAGTGAAATATCCACCTAACTATAATATGTGTGAAACCTATGGTTTTTTAAGTGAATATATATATATATATATGTATATATATATGTGTGTGTGTGTATATATGTGTGTATATATATATACACACATATATATATATGTGTTATTTTTATATAATTTTAAAGTTTAAAAATTAAAAAAGATAATAGTTAAATATATGTATAAATTATGTTTGAATGTTTATATTTTTTAGATTTAAGTTTGTTATATTTAAAATGTATATTAAATTGAATTTATTTTATTAAACATATTACTATTTAATGTATTTGTTATATATTATATTATATAAAAAAAGTATCGATATCTTTTACATCTATATTTTTTTTACTTCGATATTTTTGATTTGATATTTTTGTACTTACATGTTTAAGTATAGTGAGTCGATATTTATGCATTCTATATTTTGTCATCGATATTTTTAACATCGATATTATGTCAGTGAACCAATACCATTAAACAGTGTGGTAGAAAACGCCACAATTATGAATTTAAATATAAACAAAACATGAAATTCCAGAAACATACAATACTTTAGGGAAACACAATACAGACAAGCATTGCCAAAGCCAGTAGGTCTGACTTTCATGTGCCAAGGTAGGGTAAGCAAAGTCTTAAACAAATGATGTTTATATGCATTGCATGCACAAATGATTTTTATGACATCCCAATGCTGGGACAACAGTAGCAAAAGAGATTGCTTTCTCCATAAAATAAATATGGAGGACAACAAATTGCATGTGACAAAGTGTGAAATTAAGCCAAATGTAAAATAGTCCCTCATGCATTCCAATTGCAGCAATTGCTGGAAGATGGAATGAAGCAACAAACTGCCAATAGCATGAGGTGAAAAAGTATTAGTTCTCTGGGTCAACCAGGGCCGAACTTGCTGTACTGGGCATCGGGCATTTCCCTATGACGCTGGAAGCTTGGGTGCCGGTTTTGTTATTGGGGGATGGTTTTGCAGCGGTGCTGCAATATCGGCCGCCAGTAACAAAAGCAACAAGCAAACATAATACACTTCACACTTGCAACCCCCTCCCTTTGTAGGTGTCAGGCTCACTCACTACGCACCGTGCAGGAGCTAATAAAACAAAATTGTCAGGGCTGCTTTGGATTCCCAGTCCGGCCATGGGGTCAACCAAAGTATGCCCTATGCACATTGAAAGAACTGGTAACAATATGTCCTGTAGATATCTGCTGTGTCCAGCAAGTTCTAAAAGCTATGTGAATCATAGACACATGTTCGTGCATGTGGGGACTTACTGTTTTCTTTTTTGTAAATAGCACCTTATGTTTGCTCTGTTATGCCCTAAGCCCTTGGAGATAGTCGTCCACTCATCTACTGCCCACAGTAGGACTCTCATACTGCTCCCATGGTGGGTCTTAAAGGATGGTACCATCGAAGGGTTTTGGAGAGTTAGCCCATTGAAATCAACGGACATTAACATGTTTTAGGAGGTTAACGAACGGGGGGGGTTATCGAATCAAGTCTACAGGAGACGTTTTGCTTGTTTGGAGGCTGACCATGATTGCAAGGCGGGGGACATCCTCTGTGCTTAATTTGTGCTAGCGGTTGGAGGGGAGCCCCACTGGCACTCATTTTGGTGGCCCCCTGCTTACTTTTCCTCATCAAACATGGACTCAGAGAAAGAGAGTGAAAAACATACCAGTGGGAAAGAAGGGCGAAGACAAGGACGGAAAAACTGGGACAATGGGAGAACGCAGGAATCCGCAACAGTGAGACAAATAGGCAGGGAATATCTGGTGGAGGATTAAGAGGCAAGAGGTGAAAACAAGTCTACATGGCCTTGGTATTTGGCACCCCAACATTCGATGTTGTGTATTATGTTATGTGTATTTGAAAAGCACACTATCACCCGTAAGGGTATCCTGGAATTGAGCATAGCTCTGGTGGAGGACTTCTGATCAAAACTCTGTGCCCCGGCACTTATACTTTTACAAATTAAGCACCTGACAAAGTCCAGACCACACAAGGAATACCATGGTGCAGACATGCTAAATGTGGACCACAGGAAAATTAGGTGCACTACCCACAAAAATTTCAGATTGGTTAGCTGTGTCATACTAAGAATTTGGCCCTGTGGGGGCACCGTATACCATAGCTGTGTCATACTAAGAATTTGGCCCATGGGGGCATCATATACCATTGCTGCTCCTGTTGCTTGAGGTGGGTGAACCACTGAAAGCTCAAGCCAGGCTCTGGCACAGTTCGACGTTGATGGGGTCGGGTTCCTTTCGGTCAATGTACTCTGGAACCCTCGGCCAATGGACTGTTTGTACCTGCTTCAGAAGTGTATAGAGGAGAAATAACTAATTTGGTCAGGCTCACCAGCACAAAAGATCAGGACTCCGAAGGTTCTAGGTTAGTGGGTTTATTACAAAGCCAGAAATAACTGAACATACAGGCACCTAAAAACAAGGTTGTAGAAATACATCGCAACTAATACAAAGCCGAACCTGTGTGTGAAATTCAGCCTTTGGAGCATGAAAAGAATGACAAATTCCAATATCAGAACGTAAGCAATAAGTGCCCCCACATCAAGATCAGACTTCATTGAAGGTTTGTAAGTATAAAGCATTAGTCTGTCCCTACACTACCACTAGCGTGATATCCCTACTTAGCATTCCCCAGTCAAGGTTAGGAAAAGGTGTCATGTCAGCACGTGAAGACTTCCTATGAAGTGCGCTCATGTTGTATGGGTCAAGAAGCCTACAGCTACAGAGCGGGTTCCAAGATGCTCCTTCTCCTTCCATCGATCTCCTCTCTTCTCCTAACTCAACCCCCAGGACCCTATCCCTAATTCTAACACCAAAATCATAAAACACGCTGATTTCACATCGTCTGATCGCCTCATCCAGCTGGACACGTCCTCGTAGGTGACTTTCCGCTCAGTTTCGATACTCCCAGCCTCTGGCTCGGTGACCTTGATTCTCAGGCCTTCTCCAGTGAGAAAGAACACCGTCTCACATTATCAGCACTCCTTGTACAAATGTATCCTCTCCTTCCCGAGCCCAACTCCTAAAACATAAGCATTATTCTAACTAACGAAGATGACTGTCTCTACCTACAACAGAAGAGTGAGAACATACAAATCCAGCCTGCACATGAAATTCAACCTATTATATCTCTAATACGAGAGCTTCCAGGGAGAATGCATTTCAGGCCTACAGAAATCGGCCAACATAGAATAGCACGTAGGTCTTATGAAACCACATATAAATGAACGTTTTACTAAGCATTTCTAAATCAACACGTTACATGAGCACATCAAATACATGAATAATTGTAAGCCTCATACAGAAATTAAGCACTTTAATGCTTTCAGCTAAACACACATGTATTGCAACATTACTTCCTTCACGTTTATATGGAAACTATCCCTAACACGTCACCCTTCACATTATTACAGTACACATTCTACTGTCACATGTTAATACGACAAAGGAATAAATGCAGGTACAAACTACTCGTGATTATGATTAAGGCTCCCTGTTTTCCGTTTTTACTGATTTTTACAGATAAATACAGACAGAAAACCATTTAAATTCTTGTCTGTATTTATTTTTAAATGTGGATAAAAACAGAAATTGGGTGCTTTTTGAGTGATTCTAAATACACTTTGCCATGACTGCCAGGCCAATAACTGTGTGGAATGATAGGTAAGGGGGATAAAAATAAAAGGAATTTTAGTAAAGGGGCTTAAACAGCAGTGGATATGCACAAGGCTGATACTGAAATGTGCATATTTTCATATAAGTGCATTGATTTATCTTCTGCGGGTGTTCATATCTCTGAAACCTGGCAGGCATTCAAGCATGATTGCATATTTATTGGTTAAATAAATGCGGAAATATACTAGTTTCAGCTTCATTTTTTTCACAAAACGCATAATAAATATGGATGAATGCAGATAAAGTTGACCAAGAAAAAATATGGATAAATACAGACGGAAATGTCAATAAAATAAATACCATAAAACCGGGAGCCCTAATTATGATGCACCCCTACAAACGAAAGAGCACAATCGCGCTCTATCAACGTCCTATTAGAACCTCGAGGGCATACCGAGCCGAGCATACATGTTGCTTCTGTCTACCTGCTCCCTCTACCCAGGATGTGGCTTTAGGGCCAGGACTGGTGACCAGCTTCATGTCTCCGGATTGGCTCAAAATCATGTGTTTCTGGGCAAATACGTTAATTGCCCCATGACATAAGCAATAAATGTGACCTTCTGTAATGTAACTAACGCTCATATAAAGTGCTCCAATACCTTGGGGTCGAGAACGCACTATATAAAAACTTCAGAAGGATGAGCAGAAATGTAGAAACAAACCCTTGACGTAGGAAAGACAAATGAATACCCAGTTCGTGTCTGATTTGTACAAAGTGAAACTAGAAAATCTGGATAAATTGCAGTTTACCCGCTTATTTTTGCGATCTTAAATATTTTATAACACGTTTTTCTTCATTATTCCCTATGACATCACTTTCAGACATGCGAGTTCAGAATACCAGTTGTGCAAGAACCTATTATACTAGATTTAATATAGTATAATGTTGCACTAAAATAATGTGGGTCACTTACAGTGTTTGCATGACAATTGTCTTTTCACTTAGTGCACTAATGCTTCATGAATTAAAAAACTATCACTTTTAATAAGAACTTCTCGGAGCAATGTTATAATGTCATTTATAAATGGCAACGCTTCGCATGTTAAGGAAATACACTTTCTAGAATTATATTTTACTAGATGTTTGTTGTGTGATTTACATAGCAAACATTTTCATGGCTCGCCTCGTGCACAGGCTCTGCAAATCTGTTGGCTCGCCCGCCTTTACCTGTCACCTGTCTTGCCCCAGAGCGAGTGCGCCCATCACCTGCTTTCTTCCACCTCTTAAGCTAAGATCACGCTACCCACGTGCTATTTAAAATGGTACGGTCTACCCTTTACTGAACGACCTCGGTTATTTTTCTAACACTTTCAACTTAAGTTTCAAGCCGATGAGTTCATTTCGGGTGATTGAGAGCCAGGCCTGTGAGAGCAGCGGAGAGGCGGGGGCCGTGGGAGTACCCTGGGGGGGCACACCTGGTTTGAGTTCATGTTACTCACCCTCCAGCCCAGGGGTCAGGGCCTGACCTGAGAGCTCTGTGAAAGCAGCCCTCCACCCCAGGACCCAGCGACTCCTAATTAACGGCGATTAAAACCTTAGCTCTGGGGCACAGCAATGCATTCCTGGAGGTTTTACAGAAATCAATTACCTTTGGATTTCTGGGGAATTTTTGTATTTTTTTAAAGCCTTCCATGCCCTGGGTGAATCCCTGTTGCAGGTTGTGTGTCCACCCAGCCCCTCCCCCCGTGCACACTTCACACAGCTGCATCTGTCAATCTCGTGACTTCCAGATGGTACCATTTTTGGAGAGAGCTCAAGTGCTGTCGTACGTCTGCAGCTCACTCAGACCTCCGTTTTTACTTTGCATTCTGGGCGTTGTAGTCCTGAATTCATAATATAAAAAACACAAGTTCCAGAATTAAACGGCAAAGAAAAAACCAGGGCTGGGTGAGCACTGACACCTAACATTGAACAAGCCTAGAGGTCTGTGTTGGCACTGCCCATGAGAATACTAATTGCCCATTTAGCTGTGTCACAAACACTGTTTTCGGGACAAAAACAGGAGTTAGATTAATGGTATAATTTAATAAAATATATAAATAGAATCTCATGACCTCATATTTTGCTTCCAAAAGTCAACTGACCTTTGCATTTGTCCTTGGGCATAACAAAAAAAGAAATACGGTGGGAGCGGACACAGGATGTCAATGTGCCCTGTGTTTGGCGCCTACTTGGAGTGAGTGGTTTTACACAGTCCCCATAAGGTTCAGCCGTGACCCATGCCCAGGGAAGAGGGTAGCGTGCGTGCCACCATGCATGTCAAGGCTCAAGCTATGTGCCCAGTTCTACTGCCCGTGGTTCGGGGTTATGCCAGGAGGGCACAGGCCAGAAATATTTAGTGCAGGTTACATATAGTCCACCGCATCCTCTCCGAAGCTACTGCTGAGCACAGAAGGAGGAATACCTGGAGACAAAGATGGCAATTAGGTTAGGTCTAGTGTGGGGAAGGTGTGGCCAATGGCCAAACCCGCAGTCAGTGGGCACTGCCAGTGCCACTGGGCACCTGCACCGTTGGAGCTAAGCAAACACTGAGACCAAGCATACTGCCAGGACATTTACAGGTACTCTGGGTGTGAACTAAACAGTATAATGTATTACTTAACCTGGAAATTCACTGAACCTCTTGTTAAAGTTACAGTATAGAGGTACACTAAAAATGTCAATAGAACTTAAAAATTCCCTTACAATTGCCAGATGAAGGGAAGTTAAGGCTTCAATCCAAATCCTGAAACCAACCGAAATTCCCCAGTTACTATTTACATCTTTAGCAGTTTTCTGAAGCACTATCTTTATATTTTGGTCACTTCAGAACGGTGCTTAATTTGAGGCGGTGGTTTCCGGTGCTCCTCACCCGCAATTAAGACAGCAGTGGTTTGTGTAATATAGAGTTAAGCACAACAACAGTTGTTTATTAATCAATTGGACATGAAAACTACTAATAACTACCTCCCAAGCCATTCTTATAGTTTGGGGGGGGGGGGGGGCGCTCGAACAGTCTGAATTGTTACACTTGTAGCAGTGTGATGGCTAGTAGTTGTGCATGTAGTGAAATTGACAGTGTTACTGGTGGCAATAGGTGGTGCAAACTGGAGTGGCCTACTCACAAGGGCCCTAGCACTTATTTTCCGAGCTAAGCACCGCTTCAGAGCGGTATGGCTATCGGCAAAAGTCAGAGCCTTGCTCCAGTGGCCTCCCAAAGCACTTATCATTTCCTTCTATTGCATGACTTCACACAAGACATCATCCTTGACACCACCGGTGACACCACATATGAAGTATCCAATATTTATGGTTACGCTCTAAGGCATATATAGCTGATATGGAATAATTATGGATTAGCCAGGGCACGAGTCGGGGGTACACGCGTGTACATGGCGTCCACCCATTGTTTTCACAGGATGGATGCTGTCCACCCTGCCGAGATGTTGGGCCCCACAGAAATATGTTAAACTTGTCCCAGTGTAATTTTCAGACACCGGGACACGTTCAGCAGCACATTGTCTGCTTTCCATTTCCAGCAGCAACGAGCAGGCAGTGCGGGGGGGGGGGGGGCGGGGGGGGAAGGGCGGGGGGGTCACGGGTTTATCCTCCAGCTGTGCTAAAGATAAAGGCAGAAGTTAAGGGGCCATCAGGCCTTCTTTTGATCGAGTACAGTATTGGGCTGGAGGCAGCCTGGAACTTCTCACTTACATGCAGATGCAACAGAGAGGAAACAAAGGCACACAGCTTGATATCTCTTCACAGGTACTTAAGAGATGCATGCATCAATGTACAAGATGTGTTACATGAGACAGTCAGGGTTACAAGGTGTAGGAGTCAAATGCCCTTCATAGCTCACTGTAGTCTACTCGAAGGATAACAATTTATGAATTGCAAGTAACAAAAGGATCTCTGGTTCGAAGCAGTAATCCACTTACCTATCTACATAAAATGAAAATCTGTGATCTGCATGTTACATGATGTGCTTTGCTTTGCAGGAGACAAGTTTAAATAAAAAACATATTTTATTGTATTTTGAGTATTCAAGTGTTATAACATGCACATATCAGAGAACTATTGCATAATTATGTGGTACATTTATGCTCAAATTGTATAAGATGCACACCATGTGTGTTGCGATATAATTAATAACAATCCTGAAGAAGGTAGCAATAAAATAGAGGTTCAACAATCCCAAACACCCTGTCCCCCCACCCCCCAAGAACAGTGGGTGATTATGTTTTGCAGGAGACAACTTAATCTTCTATACTACTTTTTTTTAAAACCTTTTATTGATCAAAAGAAAATATAAAGCAGCCATACAGCAGTATATCAAGGTCACGGTAAACATATTCATGTCTTGAATTGGTTGGTATTCGGAAATCACTTAACACATCCCCATGTAAAATCACATTGCCAATACCTGATATGTCCACTAATTTGAATACAGCAATACACCAAGGTCACGATATACATATACATGTCATGTATTGGCCAATATATAGGCAATCACATTACCCATCCCCATGTAAAATCACATTATCGATATCTGAGATGTCCACAATTTTGAGTCAGTCACGTCGCAATTCAACTGTCGGCGACAGGCATATGTCACCTCTGTATCTGCTCCACCCACCCACCCCATTTGCGATCCCATTTTCTGGGGCACCCCCTGTATTTGAAGACGTCTTTTCAGCGATCATTGCTCTATCCATATCAGCTGCCCAATCGTGTATATTAGGGATTACCCCCACTTCTGTGCAATATTCAGTTTTTCAATGGCCCATCCCAGTGAGGCCCTGTTTTCTCAGTCTGCGTAAGGTCAGTGGTATCCCAGACATTTAACAGGCAGAGCTGTGGGGAGGCCTTCAGAGTCTTACCTCCCGCCCTTTCCATTTGCTTGGTGACACCATCCCAGTGTGTTCGCACAGCTGGGCAAACCCAGATAATGTGGAAAAAGGTTCCCTTTTGGTGACATTGTCTAAGGCACAGTGGGTCAACCCTTCTGCCCATTTTGACTAAGAACCCCTCGTCTAGGTATACGTGGTGAAGTATCTTCAATTGAATCAACCGTGATCTCATGGGGATGGCCACCTTTTCACTCATTGTTAAGCTCTTTGCAGCAAAAAATGGACAATCCACGCTTGAAATAAATAATTATATATATAGCTGTACTGTAATGTTCAGTTCTCGAACCTTGGTTAAAGACAGAAAGTTTTTAATCATCGGCTTTGAAAATCTCTATAGCTAGCTTGCAAACCAGTGATCATGCGGATGTAGTGCGGTTAACAAGAAAAATATTTTAAATGACTCTTATAATTGCAAGCTGGCTACAAATCGACACCAGTCGTGGTGGATGCCCCCATTGCCCAAAGAAAGCCATAAGAAAATGTCACAAAGTTTGTGAACCCTAGTCTATGTTTCAAAAATTTATCGGATAACATTTTAGGACGATGATTTACATAAATGATGATACATTTGAAAACAATGATGATTTGCATATAACGAACTCAGCAGTTTATGAACCATGTACCAATTGGCATAATTTGTAGTAAAAACATTTCTACATTAGTTTACAGATGGGACATTGGGTTCGCGAATCACTGTTCATAGTCCAGAAACATGGTCATGGTTCACAAACCATAAGATGATTGTTATTCATTTTGGTTCGCAAACAGTTTTTAAATGAGCAAACAACAAGTATAATTTTAGATTAATAGAAATTCACTGAAATAATGTATTATGGATTTAATGGTTGAAATATGCAGAAAGCATTAATAAACACTAAATTGGCAATTTTTGGTTATCTGGCCCACTCAAACCCATTTATTAGGGTGAAGGTGGTGCTTTTGCCGTCACTCTGTGCCTGGTCCAGATTCTCCAAAAGCATACAAGGAATGGCCTTTAGTCATATACATTGAGCTAAGGCAACAAGACTTGTCATTTAGACTTGCCATGGACATTAGTTCTCATACCAACATTGTCCTCTCTCTGTGGGTTTCACTGAGCTAGCAATGTCCACTGGTGTGGTCTTTTTGGGTTCAGCATTTCCATGATTCTGCCTCGTAGCAGGTTGGGCATTTCCTTAGACATGTTCAGCTGAAGTTGGGAGAGGGCATGGATCTTTGTTCACATTGTGAGCTCCTAACAGATCATGCTCAGATTGGTCTTTGACAATGACCAACCAGCTCTGGCCACTAGCAGTACTCAACTCTCCCACGGGACCACATAAAATAGCTTTTTGTCACCTTTCCCAACATGTTCAAAATGCAGAACGTAGTCTCTTAGCATACCATTTGCCTAGAAGTCAGCAGGACTTGGCCCTCAACCATCCATAGCAAGATCTGGGTTCATGGTGGGTGGGGCCTTTGGTCACATACCTTATGTAGTGTCTATGTCCAAAGCCCGCTAGGCATGGAATTGTCTAGGTAAAGGGCCGATCAAGGCCAAGGACTTGTCTTTCAACAATGCCCTCTGCCTGATTCCCCTTGCTATTAGACCGTACTCTGTATGCTCACTTACCACCCGACAGCCAGGATTGCCTTTCTTGACTACAAAATCTTGAAGTGCCTAGAAGAGATATATTTAAGGAGTGCACTGCAGAAAACATTTAATCTATGGTTTAATAGAGTTGAATTTTATGCCATATACAATAAAATTATTAATGTCCATGTATACATTGTATACCAAAAATGTTATTGTCTCTCTGCTCACTCTTGGCAACATCCGCAGGGCATTCTTCTTTAAATCATTGTAAACTTTATGCATCGAAGTTTAGAATTTTAGTAATTCTCACACTAAGGGGCCGATTCCGATGTCGTTAGGAAGGCCTCCAGACGGGTTCCGTAACGTGCAAATCCAATTCGGAGCCTATGTTTCTGACCGAATCGTCCCCCGTTCCGAACGACCAAGTACAATGCGAAGAACTCGTCCGTATCGGCCGAATAGTTTTCAAACCCAATCCTGTCCGTCCGACTCGTCCGCAACCAAATTGTGCCGTGCAATGGAGCTGGATCCCAAACGAGCGAGTACGATGCGCGATTTGCGCAGCCGTATCGACTCGGTCTCAGCGAGATGAAACAGCTGTGGAAATCGGACTTTGGGGGGCTGTAGCAGGCCCCTCTTCACCTGGGGTCCTCCGAATTGGTCAGTCACAGGGGGTGCCCATATGTCCCCCCGATCCAAGCATGCACAGTGTGGCGGCACCATGAAGTGCCCGCCATAGGGTGTATGCTTTGCCCCACCCACCCATTTTTGCTATGGGGGCCTGTGTATGCTTTTGTTATACAAGCTCCCATAGAGTTCAATGGTAGCCCTGCCAAACCGAGTCTGCCAGCATACGGATGCATTATACTCATTCAGTCGGACTCTCACAGCGCGATCCGGTAGGAAATCCCACCGGATCCGAGTTGTACGGAGGTCTTTCCTAGCGAGATCGGAATCGGCCCCTAAGTGATATTTCATAAAATTAATTTTATTTAAAGGCATTTTATAGTTAATGATTACATGCAGTATTACAGATATCCATCAAGTTTTTCTAGTTGAAGTCACAGGACCAATGTTGCAGCAGTCAGCTGCAAGAGAGTGCAGTAGCAATAGCCATTACTAGATGTCGCTGTGGAATCAGCAGCAAGCATGCAGTACCCCAGGCCCCCATGTGGGGCCACACAGAGACATTGAATCTCAGGATATTAGATTTTATTGTAGGTTCAAACGTTAGTTCTCCAACTAATTCGAGAATCAAAGTGTTAACATTGTGCTGTTTTGTCTTCTTTTAATATTTCAGAAACTAATATCAAATTAACAAGAAAAGATTTCAAATTGAACAAGGCTCTTCATTCCTACCAAGTCTGTAGCAAATGTGTCTGGCAGTTTTTGCAGTGCATTTGGTAAATACTTCTATGGGAATTTTGCAAAGGAAAATTAAATTTGGACTACCCCATAACTTCTGCACAAGCAAATAATCACCACAAAGCTTGTCAGAAAAAATTCTATGGTGGCCAAATAATTCTTTTGGAATTTTTCATGCGGCTTCGAGAAACAAGGAGTGGTGGAGATCAAAGTTATTAGCGATCGAAAAACATGCCTTTTTTTCATAAAAACCGAACTACAAATGTGTTTTTGCAAACTTTGTTTTTGTCCTGTATTTAGAAAGCAGCAAATAGAACGGGTGCGTCCTTTTTGGGTTGAAACTGCTCCACAAAAAGAAATTGCATTAAATATTAGCTACAATTATCAAATCGTCAAATACGTGCACCACCTGGGAGAAAACTTTTTTTAGCTTATAGATTTGCATTTAATTGTCTTTGATGGGAATACGTGTGTGTTAGCTCGGATCTGAGCAGGAAACAGCCTCTGGCAATCTCAGTCAATTTGAAACATATTTTTACCTCCATTTTAGAGTTATTAAGTGTGAAAGGTCAGGCACTAAATTGAATGCTTTTCAGTAAAACCCTTGAGCTGGGTGCTTGCAGACATCACTAGAGCGGTTTCATGTGGTAAAGGGGGTGGAGAACAAATTTCAGCTTTTGCCCTCGTTTATTTTTGGCGCGAGTGCAGTTCCCACTGGGGCTGCTACGAATGTGAATATTGGTGTGTGGGAAAAAAGGAAATTGCGGTGGGTGGCGTTTTTTGTAGGAATGGTTGGGTGAGAAGCCACAAGGAGACTAGAGTTTGCACACATTTGAGCACAATATGACAGACCAGCATCGACAAACAGGGTTTGCACACGTTTAGGTCATCAATGGCCCATTAGGGAAACTTTGCACGATTGTAAAAAATAAAGGAAAGCAGGGTATGGCCATTTGCCCTATTTATGCTGCTTCTTTATTAGGAAATGGAGCAAACAATTTTTGCAAGGGGGTGAACATGGCACAAAAGGATTTTACATTATGTCTGTGGTACATACACACAGTAGAATAAAATGCATTTTCTCCACTTTCTGAAAGTGAAAGTTTTACAATTTCTCAAGCTTCTTCTTACTATTCTAACTCCAGTCCTCGAATATTTTTGGGAAAGAACAACTTTTCCCCAAATATTCCAGGATGATTATTTAGTATTCCAACTCCAGTCCTCAAATATTTTGTCAAAGTTCTGCATTCCCCAAGTATATTTAGAAATGGCTGAAAAGTAGTCATTTTGAATGGGAGCAGTTCGGGGCAAAAAACCTAAGATATTTCCCTATCAGACTAGGTCTGTTTCTTTTTTGTTACAGAAATAGCAAACACAGTGCAAACATTATTCACTCTATTTTTTAATCTTTAGCACAAATTTGTGCTTCTGTTGTTAAAATCTGAAAGACATGTAAAATCATTTATAAGCAAGCACATGCATTGTGTGAGCTTAGAACTGGAACCATGTTCAATTTCGCATGCAAAACCCTGTAAGAAATACAGAGTGGGGCAAACTTTGCTTGATTCCTTACTATGCAGACACCAAAGGGAGGTATAATGTTTTTGTACTGTGTTTGCACCATTACAAATTTTCGTACAACGTCCCCAATTGTTTTTACGCCACCAGAGGTGGGTTAACACGTATGGGCCCACTGGCATTTTTACTAAAACACCTTAAATTATTAATAAACTAAATAGTTAATACAAATTAAACGATAATTATTTTGCCTAGACTATGAATGTGTCATAAAATACTGACACACATGCAAGTCACCGTATGCACGGGCGTTAGAATTAAATGCTTGGCACTAAAATCGTGCCTACCAAACTTTATCAGGTGAAATGACCCAGTAAATAATAAGACATGGGCACTTTGAAGAGGTGAGCACTGACAGATGCCCATTTTCATGGCACAAATCATAATTGCAGGAATAAATGTTGTCAAATAAGTTTAAAAAAACCTTGTTATTGTTATTTATCTGGTCCTACAAATAACAATGTGCCCACGACAAACTAGGAATTGAGGCCTAAGAAAGGCTATTGAAAGTGTTTCCTACCTAAGCCATAATTTCCAACATCCTGCTAAACTTAGCCCTCAGACCCAGCAGAGGTAAGACTTCTATCGCCAGGGATTATTGTGTATTCAGCAGTTTGGCTGTTTTGAAGTCTACGATACTCAACTACAAATGTAGCTCCTTTCCTTTGCAAGGTAGGAATCCAGCATCAGTGCAGACTCTTGCGGAGGTGGGTGGAGAGGTTTGTGTTCTGCAGATGTGCTCTTCCATTCGCCACTTCCTTGCACCCTTTTTGTGGTTCCACAGGATGGCAATACTCTAGCAAATGCATGCAGGGACATCTTAAGGATTTTGGGGCCCCGGGCCAAACATATTTTGGGGGCCCCTGTTCAAACAGCTTTGAATTTATGATACAGTTTCAGCTCTTTCATCCCCTCTTTGGCCAGGTTACTAACAGTGCACAGGCCCAAATCTAATTTCTACTATTCAGGGATCCACATGAACCTTCTTGAAATGAACGATCTAAATCAACTCTGCAATAAACCAACACATATCAAAGGCGCTATACCTGATGCGATTATCACCAAAAATGAACTGTTCTCCCTTATTGCCATCTTTCCTATAGACTGGTCAAACCACCATCTCATACTGTTCAACATTGATTCCTCCATCAAACCACACTTAAACTCATCATTTAAACCTAAGCAATGGACCAGAAACATCAAACAAGTCCCTTTTACGGACCTTGGAGCCAAGATCTGTGAACTACTACAACATCTCCCTTCCTCAAATAACGTAAACGACCTGACCACACACTTCAACACTGCTATAACTGAAGCTCTTGACCTAGTCGCACCTCTCAAATTAAAACAACTAAGATCAATTCAATCAAAATCTTGGTTCAACTCGGATCTAAACAATGATAGAAGACATCTTAGGCAAGCTGAAAGGACCTGGAGACAAAACCCTTAGTCAGTACATCTTAGGCTACTCAGAACTGCAAGGATGACATACAAGAAGCACATCTTCAGAGAAAAAGCCACCTTCTACCGCAACCAACTTGACCGTGCAAAAAACAGGCCCAGAGAACTATTTAATACTGTCAAACGACAAACCACTTCTTCCTCCACACATTAAATCCTAGCCTCTAAGGAACGTTGTGAAGAAAGTGCCGCTTTCTTCACAGACAAAATAATGAAAATCGATCAATCTTTCATTCAAGCCACAAACCCTCCCCCTTACAATCAATCTATCTGCTCTGACACTCCCCACACTACCCCAGGCACTCCTATGGACCTCATCAAAGAAACAATGGCTCCAAATGGTACTTACGGCGACCCTTTCAACATCCAGTCGAAAAATAATACAAATTGGTCGGTCTTCAATCCCATGACAGAACTTGAGGTGTTCAATATTATTTGGAAACTAAAGTCCACCTCTCACACCATGGATCCCCTCCCTGCTAAAATAGTACATAACCATAACCACATTATCGCCCTGTGTTGGACAAAATCATTAACTCTTCTCTAGCCTCGGGCTTTGTACCTGATTCCCTTCAACTAGGTCAAATCACACCCATTCCCAAGAATCCCATGGCTGACCCGAATTATCTCAACAACCTCAGACCTTTCTCCAACCTCCCGTTCCTAGCAAAAACTATGGAAAAATGCATCTTACAACAACTCAAAAGACATATTGAGGATTCCAACCTACTTGACTCCTTCCAATCAGGTTTCCTGAAAGGATGTAGCACTGAAATTGCCATGATTAATATCAGAGATGACATACATAGATCCTTAGATGAGGGTGATGCATGCATACTTATCGTACTTGACTTATCAGCGGCTTTTGACACTGTGAACCACTCAGCCTTACTGGAATCCTTGAGGATCCGTGCCGGTATTAATGGCACTGTTCTAAAATGCTTCACTTCTTACCTTCAACACCAATCACAACAAATCAAAATCAAGTCTTGCCTCTCTAAACCCACATCGGTCTCTCTTGGCATACCCCAGGGCTCAATCCTCTCCCCGTCTCTGTTCAATCTCTTCATGGAGCCCCTTTCTATCATCCTGAAGCAAGCTGGAATCAAATTCTACATCTATGCAGATGACACTTAACTCTACTACAAAATTAAATCCCCCAGGGACATCCGTCATCTCAATGTCACACTGGGTAATATCGAATCGTGGTTTAACTCTAACCATCTAAAATTAAATCCTACCAAAACAGAAATTATCCTGTTCTCCCCCAAAAGTAACCACCGTCCTATCAAAGACTGGATCAATGACCCAAAGGCTCTAAATTGTACTCTCACTCTTTCCAATTCGGCTAAATCCTTAAGATTCACCCTGGATAAAGACTTGTCAATGAAGGAGCACATCAAAAACTCAGCTAAAGGAGCGATGTTCACACTAAAACACCTTAAAAAAATCAAACTATTCATTCCCTTAGAGGACTTTAAATGGGTCGTTCAATTTCTGGTCCTCTCTAAACTTGACTATGGAAATGCTATCCTCACAGGGACCCCGAAATTGCACCTCGCTCCCCTCAGATCAGTACTAAACATGGCAGCCAGACTCATAACAGATATTTAATTATTTGATCACATCACGCCTGCACTCAAGACCCACAAATGGTTTCCCATAGAAGGAAGATGCAACTTCAAGAATGCCTGTATCACCCACAAAGCCATTCACTCACACACCCCTGAATACGTAGACAACAAACTCATCAAAGCAGGAAGAACCAGAGCACTAAGAAGCTCCAACATACTTCTTCTTGTTCCTCCCAAACTAAAAAAGAAATCTACCCAGGCTCGCTCGTTCTCGGGTAACGCTACCAGCATATGGAACTCTCTACCAAAGGACTTACGATGCAACCCGTACTTTACTGGCTTCAAAAGAGACCTTAAACGCCTTCTCCTCAACAAATGCTGGAACACTTGAACAATTCTAATCCTTGGTTCTATCAGTCTTTCTATTTGACACGTTAAGCTGATGGCTGTTTACTTCTATTTTTGCCTCTTTTTACCTTGAATGGTCGTTCTCTCACTGCTCTTATAAGTGGCGGCCTGCCATTATGCAGTAACCACCATCAGGGCCTTGCTGCTATCTGGGTACATATTGTATTCCACTCGCATTGCCTAATTTTTCCATGTGTATTTATTGCTGTTTGTACATTAGCCTACGATTGTTTATGCATCCGTTACTGAGGGGCCCATTAGGTTGGTGGGCGGATCGCCCCCGCTGGGCCGGCAGTAGCCACCGCTGGCCAGGCGGGGGCGATCTGCCCGCCATCCTTGCCTGATTGACCCCCCGCCATATTAGTATGGCTGGGGGTCTGCCGTTTTTCCGTCGACCAGGTGGAAAAAGGGCATGATATGGTGGCGGTGTCTGCAAGACACCGCCATCCATAGCATGATGATGGCGGAGATGTGCCTTTCCATGGCGGCGTTGCTGCCATGGAAAGGCATGCGGTTTCTGCTTTTGGGGGCCCGTTCTGGGCCCCCAGAGTGTTGGGGGGGTGGGGGGTGCACATTGGCGTGGACAAGGTGACAAGCACCACGCGGTGCCTGTCACCTTGTGCATGCCAATGCACAATGTGCATCAACAGCATTGTGGCGGGCGATGCTGTGAGCACCGCCCGCCACAATGTTGTGGATGGAGGATGCCACCGCCATGGTGGCGGTGGAATCCTAATGGCCACAGCGGGACCGCCGCACCTCTGGCGGACGGTCCCGTTCACCGTTACGGTGGCGGGCGGACTTTCTCCGCCCGCCATCGTAATAGGCCCCTAAGTGTCTAGATTATTGCCTGGCTCCTGTAGAGCGCTCTGATACCCCCGGGTCTAGCTAGCACTATATAAAAATTTTATAAATAAAATAATAAAATAGTGGTGTGTGTTTTCAATATTGTACCACAGCAGAAGCTCACTGATATTACTGCAAATAATCTCTGTGTCATATGAACATGTGAGGGCTTGTTTAGACCTAAAATAAACTTTTTTAAATCAATGTTGCATGAAACATAAATGCAACATTTCTCTGCAAAATGTCTGTAATAGACTGCCACATATCACCCACATTAAAAACAAATTAAAGGAAAACAGTATTTGAAACAGTCTGTTTAAGAATTATTCAAGGTCATCAGGGCAAGACTCTCTGCAGAACAGGTAGCACTATCAGCCCCCCTCCCCCTGAAAGACTGGGGCCCTGGGCCAGAGCCTACTTTGCCCATGCCTTCAAACATCTCTGAATGCATGCACTTACTGGGGATATAAAAATGGAATCTTGGAATCTGTGCTGGAAATTAAATTCAGAAATGTAGACCAGGCATGTCATGCTCTTGTGGGGACTGGGCCATCAAACTGAAGTGGGGCCCGTAAGAGGAGGAGAACCTGTTCCAAAGTATACAAATATGTCCTATAAAGAAACACAAAACATGACGGGTCAGCCTTTTGCACCATCTAGTGGGATTAGACATGATATCTGGCTCGTTATTAAAGAAAGCAGCTTTTGTTTTTATTTTAAAATATATAATGAAGTTGCAGCTCTGGTGTCATTCTCCTCTAAAAGGCGTGGCTGGTGGATAAATGACCCCTTTGAGATAGCACTTTAAATTCTTCTATAAGGAAGTCTAATTGTGTAATGAGAAAGTTGTACTTAGAAGTGTTATTTTTCAGTAGGTTGACAACATAAGGGGAAACAACCTTTACAACACAGTCATTACATCGCACTACCTTTACAACGCAGTCATTACAACACAACATCCTTTACTTCGCATGCCATTACAACGCAGCCATTACATCGCATGTCACTACAACGAACGCATGTAACTACAACGCATGTCATTACAACGCAATATAAGGTAAGTAATGGGGAATAGTAATTTTTACCCCTACACTATCCAACACTTACCCTACTGTTGCACTCACTGGAGTGGCAATAGTAATTTTTACCCCTACACTATCCAACACTTACCCTACTGTTGCCCTAAAAATAATGTGCGTTGTAATGGTATGCGTTGTAATGGAATGCTGTAGTGTCCTTGAAGGCACAAATGAGCAGGAGGCAGGCCGTACGAGTACACAAGTGGGTTTATTCGCACCTCATCCACCAACAGCTCTCCGTCAACCACCACTTACAGAATCTCCCGATAGCCCTTCTGATTCCACATTGGAATCCATGCCACATTCTAACCTTCTTAGATCACTGGCCAGTTAACTCCACAGTACATTGCCACACATCTTCCCCCTCAACAACAAAAATAACAGAATTGCAGGAAATTACATAGTAAGGAAATTATCATACAGAATCAAAACAGAGGAACATAACAGCGAGAGCTGCCCAGTAACATACCACTAAAATGAACAGTAAAGCATCACCGTAAAAATAATCATGTGACATATACTTCAAAATGAGCCCCCACACTCTAGCATGACCGACCTATGACCTAACATAGTCCTTCATGTATACAGGAAGTCTGCGCACCCTTTGACTTCTTTCCCGGATGCCCCTTGAGACCCCAGGCAGATTAGAACCAGAGGACGAGAGATCAGAGGACCCGGAACCAGAGATTAACCTGTTGCTATCCGCTTGAACAAATGAAGCAACAGGATTCCCCACTACAACGCGACTCTTGTTCCAAATCCTCCCATCACTCGTTTTTACAGCATTGTTGAATACCTTAATCACAGGTCTTACATTGGTATATTTTGACCAAGGTTGGCACCCCACAGGAGCTCTTATCTTAACCATATCCCCAACCTTCACCACCTGAAATTGGGCACATTTCTTACCATCAACATAAAATTTCCTCAAAGACTGCTTCTCTATCTCTCTATCCCTCCACCTTCCTACCTGATTATCAACAAAACCCTTGTTCAATTTCATCCAACCAGGACACAACAAAGTATTAGGTATCCTCCCTTTAAATAGTTCAAAAGGAGATCTCCCGGTAGTTGAATGAGGAGACACTCGATAAGCCAAAATTCTGTCTTGAAGTGATTCCTTCCAATTCAACCCACTAGCTCTTGCCAGCTGAATGCTCTCCTTAAGAGTCTTGTTGACCCTTTCAATTGCTCCATTAGCTTCAGGATGGTATATAGCACACCTTTTATGTTGTATACCACACCTCACCATAAAATCCATAAACTCACTAGAGGTAAACTGTGGTCCGTTGTCTGAAAGAATACTGTTAGGAAAACTCTCTCTCTCTAATGACACATACCATAGACACATCCCTAACAGCACCTACTTCAATCCACCTGGAGTACAAATCCAAAACCACAATTAAATATGGAGTATCACATACCCCATGCAAAGGACCAACAATATCAATCGAAACCTCATCCCAAGGATGATCAGGTAACTTCCTGCACACCATTGGGGTTTGTTTAGTCTTCAAAATCTTGTCACTAGCACAGCATTCAGAACACTCTCGAACCAACCTCTCTATCTCCATATCCATGCCAGGCCACCAAAACTGCAACCTCAACAGTTCCTTGGTCCTGACAATCCCAAGATGACCAATATGGGCAAAATTTAGCAACTTTTCCCTAATACCCACCGGCGGAACCAACCTCGTGCCCCTTGAAAGCATGCCATCAACCACAGAAAGCTCATCAGAAACCAAACTCCACGGTTTCTCCAACCGTTTACCTTCTCCCAACATCACCATAACTCTTGTAATTTCATCATCCTTATTAATCTCTGTATTCCAATCATCCTGGGTAACAGTACCATCCGTGATCTCACATACATTAACCACCTCATTATCATCCTCACCATCCTCCTCATTGCTCCCATTGAGATCAACCAACCTAGAAAGACAGTCCGCAGACCTATTGACCACACCTGGAATGTAATCAACCTCAAAATTAAATTCTTGTAAAGAAATGATCCATTTCCTTATTCTAGAAGAAATGGAGTCAAGACCTTTCTTAGAAAACACCTCCTTTAAGGGCTTATGGTCCGACAAAACACTGACCTTCACTCCCCACACCAGATTCCTAAACTTCCTTAAAGCCCAAAATATGGCTAGAGACTCCTTCTCTATAACTGAATAACCCCTTTCGGACCCTCTAAGGCACCTTGAAGCACAAGCAATCAAACAATCCACACCATTTTTCTTCTGAAGCAGCACAGCCCCCAACCCTTTTTCACTAGCATCCGTCATGATAACCGTCGGATCACTAGGCACAAACGCATGAAGAGCAGGTGCTTTACTCAACTCCTTCTTGATCAATATGAACTCCTTCTCACTCTCACCTGACCACAAAAACACCGCATTTTTTACAGTCAATTTCCTCAAACTATGAGTTTTACTTGCATAGTCAGGGATAAATTTACTGTAAAACTCTACCATACCAAGAAAAGAAAGCAATTCTTCCTTGTTAACCGGTACAGAAACGTTCATGATGGATTCCACCAATTCCTTCTTGAGAAAAACCCCATGTCCAGTTATACAATGTCCTAGATAATTTACTTCCTGCAACCCAAATTTACACTTATCTTTCCTAAGAGTAAGCCCCGCTTCCCTTAGTCGTTGCAGTACAGCAAGAACCCGACTGTTATGCTCTTGTAAGGTGTTCCCAAAAATCAAAAGGTCATCCTGATAGCACTTCACCCCAACAAGACCCCTGAGAATATGCGACATAATTCGTTGAAACACTGAAGCCACCGAAACAAGCCCGAACGGCATTCTACAAAATTTAAAAGTACCCATGGGGGTAAAAAAGGCAGTCAGATCTTGAGAGGGGTCATCTAACACAACTTGATGGTATGCTGAGGCCAAATCAAGAGTAGAAAAGTACTTCGCACCACCCAACGTACCAACCATCTCATCGATGTTCGGTAAGGGAAACTTATCTACTATGACCTCTTTATTCAATGCCCTCAAGTCAATGCAAAGACGAATTTCGCCACTGGCCTTCTTGGCCACAACTATCGGAGCCAACCATTCCGTGGCTTCAACTGGTACAATTATGCCTGCTTTCACCAATTTATCTATCTCTTTCTGAACACCAGCTTGTTCATTCAACGGAATTCTCCTCACTTTAGCCACAACAGGTACCGCCCCTACTCTTACTTTAATGTGATGTTTATACCCCTTCAGACACCCCAAGGTATCCTTAAATATGTCAGCAAACTGTTCTACAAACCTGAGAGACGTGTCCCCAACTGCTTGTACTTGAACCTGTGGAGAGGCATTGGGGTTTAACCACACCCCCAGTAATCGTTGATGAGGCCAACCCATAAGGGAATCACCCTGCTTAGCAACATATATCTTCCCCGCAATCATCTTCCCACAGAGCTCAATGGTGGCCACAAAATAACCAGACATTTTTATAGGTAAACCACCATAGCCCATGGGAGAGAGATCATTCTTAAAATATTTTACCTTGTTGACAAAATGTTGCATAAACACATCCTCTCCAATTATTGTCAAGTGAGAACAAGAATCAAATTTAAAATCAAGGGATACCCCATCTATATCCACCACATGAGATGGATGATCACTTTTACTTGCATCAACCTGGAATGTGACCACTTTTACCTCAGGCTGGAGCTTGGCAGTCATACTGTTATCTTTGTTACCTTTACCCTTACAACATTTAGCGAAATGTCCTTTCCGACCACACATGTTGCAAGTGGCCCTCAGTCCAGGACAATAAGGTGAATTAGCAAAATGCCCAAAACTTCCACATCTAAAACACACAGGTTTTCCCCCAATTGGAGAACTGGTTACATTACTAGGTATAGATATACTAGTATCTTTTCCCTTCACCTCCCTCTTTTGTACCTGGCATACCACCTCTTCTACTTTATTTTCAACCACCGCACTTTTACTCTTTTCTCCATTCAACTCATGAACACACTTCCTCATATGCTCAACTTGTTTGGCAATAGTAATCACTTCCTCCAGCGGAGGTTCATCCTTCAACCAGAGTTCTTTCCTGATATCATCATGCACACATTTCAACACAAACTGATCCCTGATCCTCTCCTCCACAGCAGGACCAAATTTGCATGAAGATGCAAGCTTCCTCAGAGCCGAAACATACTCTTCCACCGACTCCTACTTTTTCTGTCCCCTCAGACCAAAATGATACCTTTCCATTATCGTGCTCAGCCTTGGTAAGTAATGACGGTCCAATTGTTCAATACATACTTCATATTCATTTAGGTTTCTTTGTTGAGAAGCACTTAAATCAGGTAAGTGTTCTAACACCCCTTGACCCTCACCCCCAAGGCAATGCAGCAATAACGAATGTTTGCGTTCGGCACTAAGGTTAGTGCCACAAACCCTCGCATAATTCGTGAAAATCTTCTTCCATTTTTGCCATTTGACATTCGGCTCGCCTGGACTAGTTAGAAAAAACGGAGGTTGCGTTACATTCTGCATGACGAAAGACTCTGTTGTTCAACAAATTTTAAGTCCTAAACACTACCAAGCTATCAATAATAACCATAAATTCACAAAAAAATAAAAAAAATAAAAATTGTTCTTTTCTCCCAAAAAAAAAATCAAAGTAACGAATAACCAGCTCTTTCAATTCCACCCTTGGTAGCGCCAACACATCCAAAAAAAATGAAATGTTAAAGTACTTATCACCAGCTGGCTCACATAAAAGAAACAAAGAGTTGTTATCCCTCTTCCCTTATGGAGTATGATCACTGTGCACGTTGCCTCAGATGCCAAGAAGAATAGCCACTAGTTATCCACTACCAAAGTTCAGGCCTTTTCCGAACATCGTATTTCTTTAAAGCTGAATGGAGATCTCTCCAACCATTCAAAATGGCCCCCAACGATGTTCTCATTGGCTGTATCCAAGCCTCCGTTTGGTGATTCTCAGCCTCCGACTGGGAATTTCCTGTACACGCGCCGAAGCCTCGCGCCTTCCTTTGTAACTTCTCTGCACACGCGCAGAAGCCTCGCGCCTCCCTTTGTAACTCCTCTGCACACGCGCAGATGCCTTGCGCTCACGGCCTCGCACTGCAATCCGTTTCACGGAGCCGTCTCGCGCTCCCGATGCTACCAGTTGTTTTCTTCTTAAAAAAAACTTTCACCACATGGAAATCCGCAGCGCCTCACCCGGAGCGACACAATTCTCGAAGGCTTCCAACACCGCCTCCTCGATACCACACAGGAAGAACATCCGCCCCAGGATCCACGCAGAACCCCTCCAGAGGTTAGTGCCAAGTCGATGTTGAGGTGCCCTTACTCCCGATCGTCGCCAAATAAATGTAGTGTCCTTGAAGGCACAAATGAGCAGGAGGCAGGCCGTACGAGTACACAAGTGGGTTTATTCGCACCTCATCCACCAACAGCTCTCCGTTAACCACCACTTACAGAATCTCCCGATAGCCCTTCTGATTCCACATTGGAATCCATGCCACATTCTGACCTTCTTAGATCACTGGCCAGTTAACTCCACAGTACATTGCCACAAATGCGTTGTAAACGTAGTTTCTAAAAATGCGTTGTGATGGCATGCGATGTAAAAACATGCGTTGTAATGGATGTTGCGATGTAAAAACTGCGTTGTAAAGGCATGAGTTGTAAATGTTTGCGTTGTACCGTCATACATCCACATATACTACTTAATTGGCGTGTGTACCCTTATGATTATTTTCAGAAATGTCCACTTTTTATTCTTCAACCTAAAGATTAGTTGGTGAAGCTCTGGTGCCTGCAGAGGCTGTGGAGCCAGGCAAGGGTTTGAGAAGGAAGTTAAAAAAGCCTGGGTTATAACGGGGCAATAACGGATAGCTCTGAAAACACCTCAAATAAGTTTCATTTCAGTTTCAAGGTGGGACAAAGGCCACTCACTTGCTGTGTACTGTTAGGGAAATGGTTTTCCAGCCAAGTGTTACTATAGATACTGGAAGCAAAAAGTCTGTAAAAGAGCAGAAGATGGTCAATAATGCTGAATACTTCCTGCAGATCGATGTAAACTTGTATCTGCAAACATCAAACTCTGCTTCAAGAGCACACGGGACTGCCAAAGCTATCTTGAGATATTCCTTATCCTTACCTGGGCAGACTAATCTTTGTTGAAAGTCTTTTTTTCCTAAGCAAAGGATTGGCACTGCATAATCACTGCATGCACTAGGCCATTAGCTGGAAGGACATACGTTTGCATAATCGTAGGAATCAGTGAAGAATTTGGGGCTTATCAAGTTTGGCAAATTGGGTGAACACCATAAATTGGTGGTTCCACTCCCTTATTTAAAAGTGTATGAAGACTTGATTTCGGACAGTGGAGCCTCAGCTCTCTCTGTCAATGGCAACCCTCTTGACTAAGGGGCACCTGCCACAGGGCTGACAGATCACAATGATTGTCACCACCCCTATAATGGTGAGACAGCCATCACTAGTTTCTGGGAAATTACTTCTACCACAAAGTCTTAACCACACAATGCCTTTACCACGAAGTCGTAATCACAAGTAAGTCTTTAGAACGCATGCTTTTACAATGCATATATTCCATTGCCACAAAAGTCTTTACCACGCATTTTAGGTTTGGACAAATACCACGCATATAATATCTAAGTATTTAGGTAAGTAAATGATTTAGAGTTGATATATTAATACGAATATTTTTTAAGTTGTTATGATTTTTTAAAAATATATTACATTTTTGTTTTTGTTTTTTAAATAACAGAATAAACACACTTTTGGGACATGACGTGAAGCTTATAGAGTAATGGGTGGGGAAGTATATTAATACCCAGATAATACCTGAGTATTAATAACTAGGTGTCTTAATATATTTAAATTAAACATTTTCATTAGATTTTTTAAAGTACTGCAACACACACCTTTAGGGAGGGAATACAAGAAATATAGGGGTAATGGACGGGGAAGTGTATAAATACCTAGGTATTAATTTTAATGCCTTGGTATTTATTTATTTATTAGAATATACATATTTTCTAAATGTAATATATTTAAATATAAAGATATTTTTAACACAATCCAACACTCACCTTTAGGGGCGGGATGCTAGGGATATAGGAGTAGTGGGTAGGGGAATATATTATTTCCCAGGTATAAATTTTTTGATACCTGACTATTAATTACTTGGGGTCCATTAGGATGTAGGGCGGATCGCCACCGCCCGCATGGCGGTAGCAATCCGCCCTACATCCTTCCCCACCCACCACCCATTTCCCCCCCGCCATATTAGTATGGCGGTGGTACCACGGCGGACGAGAAGACCGTCCGCCGCTTTATCGCCCGGTCGACGAGTCGACCGGGGCGGAAAAGGGTTTAATATAGTGGCGGTATCTGCTAGACACCGCCATCCATATCAGGATGCAGGCGGTGGGTAGACTTTCCGTGGCGGAAAGGCATGCGGATCTTGAAGTTGGGGGCCCATTGCGGGCCCCCAGGATGTTGAGGGTGGGGGGCCACATGGGTGGTACCTATGGTACCCCCCTGCATCTGCATGCACAACATGGCAGGCACCGTGCGGTACCTGCCACGTTGTGCATGCATATGCACAACATGCATTTTTGGCATTGCGGCGGGTGATGCTGGAAGCACCGCCCGCCACAATGTTAAAAATGCATAATGAAAAATGTAGAATTAAATATTTTTAGACACTTAGGCCATCCTGACGTAAAAAGGGACCGCCTCCCATAAGGGCAGCGGTCCCGTGGGAAACTCCACACTGGTGGGCGCATCCTAATCACTCCCACGGGACTGCCACCCTTATGGGAGGCGGTCCCTTTTTACGTCAGGATGGCCTAAGTGTCTAAAAATATTTAATTCAAATTTTTCATTATACTTATATATACTTTTTTAAAGTACTGCAACACTCACCTTTAGGGACAGGATGCCAGTGTTATAGGGGTAATGGGTGGGAAGTGCATTAATAGCCAGGTATTCATTTTAATATCTGAGTAGGAATTACTAGGCGTTGAAATATATTTACTTTAATTTTCTTCATTAAACTTAAATGTTTACTTATAATTACTGCAACACTCACCTTTAGGGACGGGATGCAAGGGGTAGAGGGGAAATGGGAAGGGAAGTGTATTGATACCCATGTATAAATTTTAATATCCGTGTATTAATTACGAGGGGCCCTATTATGATGTCGGTCAGAGGCTTTCTGACCGACCTCATAGGTTTCATTTTCTTTCTTTTTTTTAAATTTATTATTGAGCAGAATAAATACATGCAAGAAGGTACTAAAAGTAGAAGTAGATATAATAATACTATTCATACTATACAATCCTTTTCATTAAAGAAAGAAAGTAATCGCCACATGTATTATACATTAGAAAACCAACCATTTCATATATACTAAAGTGCGAGTGCTAAAGTGCCATAAATCCGACAAATATGTTACCCCTGGAGATCCCTTTCCATTTGATCAAAATACTTCCATACTGAAATAAATTTTCTAATGGCTCCCACCCTTTTCGCATAAACTTCTTTATAGGTTTTTAATCGTTTCATTTTGTTATACCATTCGAGAAAAGTCGGGGCTTTAGTTGTTTTCCAATTCTGAAGAATCAGTGAACGTGCCACCAAAAAAGAGATTGATGAAAACATTTCCCTCTCTCTAGTTAAAACCTGGATTTGCCTCTGTTTTGATAAACCAAACAATGCCAACTCGGGCTCAGGTTGAATCCTACTCCCAAGGGCACGGCTGAGCTCAGCACACATTTCACCCAAATCTGGCTCACCCTTAAGCATGTACATAAGACATGCAGCCAGCCACCCTTCCCGACCTGCTGACACCGAAAACACTTATTTTCAACCTCGGGATACATTTTATGCAAGGCTTGTGGGGTGTAATAAGCCGTCCATCGGGACAGAAACTCCATTCTTTTAAAGTTTGCGGCTCTCAGTGCCTTTCTGCCATATTGAGCGATAGTTTGCCACTCTCTGAATGAAAAATTGCAAGATAATTCTTGTTTTATTTTTTCAAGAAAATTGGTAACCAATATGGGCTCACCTTAATTTCAAAATACCCGATACCAATACCTATACCTCGCAATTTGGTTCTAAACACAGCAAGAACCGGAGGGGTACCTATTTTTCCTTGGAGTATATGTTTATTTATCAGTGATCTAACCTGGAGGAATCTAAAAAAGAGTAGCCTGCTCTGGTTACCGCATCTAGCCTGAACCTCCTCCCAGTTAATACATCTACCTCCTATTATAAAGTGGCTTAGCTCCTTAAAACCTTTTAGTTCCCAAAGTTTAACATGACTATTCCGGATGTAAAGGCCCAAGCTTCTGGACTCTGTCAAGTCCAGATATTCAAATCCCGTAGACTGGGCCTTTAGAGTATAACATTTCTGAAGTCTACTGGTAAACGCTTGAAGCGTCTTGTATCTTACTTTTTTGGATGCTTTGATGTTTTTATAAAGACCGGAAGCAGTGATCCAGATTCATGGATCATCTTGCGCAAGAAAAAGCCTTCCAGAGATCTCTAATTATCAAGCAGCCGAACAACTATATCCATAAATGCTGCTTCATAATAAGTACGAATATGGGGGAGTGCCAGCCCACCCCAGCTTGTATCCAGTTGAAGGATTGATCATTTTAGCCTTGATGCTTTTTTATTCCAAATAAACTGGCGAAATAATTTTTCCAATTCTCTAAAATAAGCTGCATTGACTTTGATCGGAATATTTGAAAAAAGAAATATTAATAAGGGTAGTACTGACATTTTTATTAGAGCAACTGGCCCTATCAAAGTAAGGGGAAGAAGTGTCCATTTGCCCAATAGATCTTTAATTTTACTTAACGTTGCTTTATAATTTAACCTAAATAATCCGCATATTGGTTTGAGATGTAAATACCCAGATTGCGAATCGGCTCAAGAGAATAAGCTTGTTGGGACACCTTAAGGTGTCCCCGCAGACAAAGGCTGATTTTAAAATACCTTGAACTCTCTTGAGCTCAGGTCTGCATTTTACAAGAGACCCATCTGAGTCAAACAGAAAGTTCTACATATATTAGTAAACTCCAGTCTATTTTAACATTGGCAACTCCTCCGTTTGTTATCGGAGGGGACTTTAACCTCCTTCTTGACCCAGTTAGGGACAGATCTAACACGAGCTATTACATTGGCACTCCAAAATCTCGCCGAGCATTTATTAACATGCTACAGGATTTAGACTTGGCAGATGTTTGGAGGGCCAAGAAAGGAGATTTACAGGAATTTACGTTTTATAGTAAAAAGTGCGGTCACTCCTCCCGGATTGATTATGTTCTGACAGATACACCATCCCTTAATGACATCGAGGAAATCTCAGTCAAGCCTAGTCATCTTTCAGACCATGCGCCAATTCAGTTTGTCTATAGAGCTAAGGGGTCAGCACCTCAGTCAAGGTGGACATTAAACAGAGCTAAGTTGTCTGACCTTGAGATTATTGAGGCGGTTAAGCTTTCCACTACGGACTTTTTTGAATTAAACATGGAGTCTACGTCAATGGACTTCATATGGGACGCCTACAAGGCCAATTTGAGAGGCAGTCTGCATAGCCTCATCTGTTTTAAAAATAGATCTGAGGCTAGTGCTTTAAAATCCATTGAGGAGAGAATAAGTCAGTTGGAGAGGGAGAGGAACAGACTACCTCCAGGGGACTTAAAACATCTACCGCAAGTCCTAAAAGACTTAGAAGATGTAAGACGGGAGTACAGAGGTAATCTAGAAGCGAAGTGCAGAGCACAATGGCAAGCAAGAAACATGCAGAACTTTGAGTATGGGGAGAAAGCAGGGGCTCTCCTTGCTTGGAAATCTAGGATAGATAGAGCAAAAAATAACATTAATATGCTGATAATAAACTCCACGGGGGCAACATCTAGTAAATTTGAAGATATGCAATCTTGCCTACTCTCCCTTTTTTCTGATCTATACAAAGAAGATCTGGAGCCCTCTCTCAGCTTAGTTCAAGCTTGGTTAAGTACTAAGTCTCTTCCCTCTATTACAGAGGCATGTAGAAATAAATTGGAGGCCCCGTTCACCATGGAAGAGATAAGTATGCAAATTAACAAATGTAAGAATAAAAAGGCTGCCGGTATGGACTCACTTCCAAACGAAGTATACAAACTTCTGGCTGAAGAACTGACTCCTGCCCTGGCTTCTCTGTTTAACTCTGTTTATAGCCCTGCTGGTAAGGTACCGGAATCCTGGAAAGAGGCAACCATAGTCTTGATTCCTAAACCCGGTAAAGACCCTCTAAGGGCAGATTCATATCGACCAATCTCCCTGCTCAATGCCGATTATAAGATCTTCATGGGCATATTGGCAGGGAGATTGGCGAAGGTGGTTCCTAAGCTGGTCCATTCAGACCAAAAGGGATTTGTAGGAGGCAGGCAGATCCAAGAGCAAACTCAGTTAATGATTGGCAACATCGATTTGGCCATTACAAGATCTGATCCTTTGGCTATAATAGCCTTGGACGCGGCCAAAGCATTTGATAGGGGTTGCTGGGTATATTTATGGGAGGTTTTGGCAGCACTAGGGTTTGGCCCAATTTTTATTCATACCCTGAGAAATTGCTTCCAAGGCGCCTCTGCCCGTATTCTATTGAATGTGAAACTTACCTCAAGTTTCAACATCCAGAGAGGGACCCGGCAGGGCTGCCCAATTTCTCCACTCTTGTTCAATATGTATATTGAACCATTAGCGCAAGCCATCAGATTAAATAATGATATCCATCCCTTCAAGTCTCAGCTTTATAGTTGTAAATTAGCTCTATATGCTGATGACTTGACAGTATATACAAGCAATCCTGCGGTGGCTCTTTCCTGTCTAGAGTCAATTACGGAGGGATTTGGGGCTCTGTCGGGCAACCTGGTAAATAAATCCAAGACAGAGGTGATGGGCTGGAATGTCGATCATTGGGGAGGAGCCGATTCTTTGGAATTAAGATACTTGGGTATCTATATAGTTAAAGATCTGGCAAGAGTCCCCCTTGTGAATTTGTCTAGAGTTACCAAGGAAATTGATCGCCTCATGGAGGAACCTCCCTTTGACCATATACGGGAAAGTTAATCTGGTGAAGATGATCATTCTCCCTAAGCTTTCCTACGTCTTTTCTGCTATCCCTCTTTCGTTTCCCCAAAATGTAATAAGTAAAATCCAGAGTAAGATTGGGAGTTTCATCTGGGGGGATAAGGGCTCCAGATTATCTTGGAAAAAGCTGAGGCGTAGGCTTGTCAAGGGGGGTTTGGCTCTCCCGGACATAAGCTGGTATGCAGTAGCTTTCCAGTTTAAAGCTTTCCGCATGTTACTGATGAGACCCGAGGATTCGGCGTGGGGGAGACTCCTGGGCGAGATGGCGAGAGTGGAGGTGGGGGGAGGAAGCGAAGAGGCCTTCTTGTATAAGTTTGGTGCTCCAAAGTTCTTCAAAAAAGTTCGCCTAAAGGTTTTAAGGGCAGCCTTGGTTCTTTGGTATAAAGTTAGAACAACATGGGGGATAGGGAACTATTCACACTATGCGCCCATATGGGACTCCCCCGGGACACCTCATTGTTTAAAGGATGGTTTGGCTCTACCTATTAAGAGGGCTGGAATCACAATCTGGTCGGAATTGGCAGACCCAGAGGGGGTACTCCCTTGGGAGGTTTTGAGGTCCAGGATTGGCACCGGTTTCTCTAGGTTTAAATTCCTACAGCTGGCTTCGTGGTTTGAGGCTGAGAAAGAGAAATTGAAAGGAAATTTGGAGATAGAAAGGTTATGTCACTCCACCCTGGTTATAAGAAAAGAGATATCGGTGTGGTACAACCTAGCCCTAGAAGCTGTAGATCCAAAGACCTCCCCATCGACCAAAATTTGGGAGCAGTCCCCTTTTGAGCCCACAATAGAAGCATTGTTTGAGCCATCACTGAAGCTGTGGTATAAATACATTAAACCTGCGGCTTTAAAGAAGAACCACTTCTTTGTCATCAATAGGCTCTACTACACCCCAGCAAGAATTGCGAAATTTACCCCAGCGCCAACCCCGAACTGTCAAAGGTGTAAGTTTCCTCTAGCTAACGACCTCCACATATTTTTTGAGTGCCCAGAAATAAAGACCTTCTGGAAGGAAATTGGAGTCATCCTCAAAGATGTGTTTAAGTCTAACATCGAGGTTAATATGTCATTGATTTTCTTTGGAGATGATGGCTCATTTTGCACAAGGGCTATACAACAGCAAAGAGGTCTATTGTTATACTTGGTTCTGCTTGTACGCAGAGAAATATGTAAGAGATGGAAGGACCCTCAACCTCCTAACAGAGAAGATTGGCTTAAGGCTACCTTTGCTATGGCTCATCTGGAATATGGTGGAGTAGAGGAAAAATCTACCAATCTTTGGCATCCTTTTATGAGCTGGGGTCATAACCTACGAGTAAATATTTAGGTCCAATGATTACACCAGATACCTACACTAAACAAGGGACTGGTCGACCATTGGAAACATATGTGGTATGCCGGGTGGTGCCTTCCCCACAGATCGTTTAAGCGGCTTCATAAGATCCACAGGTGTTTATTGGTGAGATGAGGACCAAAAAAAAAAAAAAGAGAATAAGCTTGTTGTTTTAGATTATTTGGGAGAAGATTACTGCACACATTTACCGAATTCCCTTAAAATACTATCAATATTTTGTCTTTCCGGTTTAAGATAAAGTATAACATCATCTGCGAATAACTTTAATTTCGCCATCCCCTCTATTGGAGTTTTAATATCTATAGGTTTCCCTTTCGACCGCTGCATTACAATGCTTGCGGTCGAAAGTGAAACCGGCCAGTCATTCCGGCTCGATTCCAACAGGTTCACGGAGCCCATCGGCCAGTCGGAGGCCTCACTGTAATCTCTAAGGACAGCGTTTCCACCGTTGGCATCACGATATCGGCTTCCGACAGCCTCTCCATGTCGGGCTTTCTGACATGGAAAGCCTGTCGAAAGCGACTTCGGGGGCCTTTAGCGGGGGGGCCACTTGAGGGGCCTGCCACATGGTGCAGGAATTAACAGAATTTCCCAATTCTCTATGGGAGCTTGTGCTGCGCCAGTTTATGGCTGCACTACAAGCTCCCATAGAGAAATGGGAGCTTGCGACTGCACCATGTGTGGTCGCATTGTAATAGCGGTGTCGGGACGGCCGACAGAAGGTTGATCGGTGACGCAACCGCAACGGTGTGGGGCGGACGTGAGTCCGCCCAACATTATATTTAGGTCCTTAGTGTTGAAATACATTTAAATGTAATATTATCACTAAAAATCTTTTTTTAAATACTGCAACACCCACCTTTAGGGACAGGATGCAGTAAATATATGGGTAATTGCTGGGGACGCATGTATTGATTTTAATGCCGTTGTATTAATTATTGCAGACTAATTCCTATTTTTTTTAAAAAGAAACAGAATAATGAGATTATTTTAAAAGACACTTACTTCAAGTTTAAAACACATTTTTAAATTATAAACAATTATAGTGATAGACACGTTATTTTAGAGTAATCTTTATGACACAAATAAAAACACCAAGTTTTATAATTTAAGAAATATATTTGCAAATAGTAAAAATTGAGAAATATTTTTTAAAATAAATATAAAAAATAAAAAGCATAGAACATTTTATTGTAATAAATTTAAAAGATTTAAAAATTGTAGAAAGTTGTTTCCCACACTCTTGTCCTTTTTTCCTTTCTATTGATAGGACTCACGTACGCTGTTGTGCTTCATGTTTCTATGTCTGAGAAGCCCCTTGTGATTCTTTCACACACAAAGGGGATGGGTTTTAAGTTTGAGGTAAAGATAAACGCAGCCACCAAGCTATCCCTGCACCAAATCAGGCCCCAAGTTACATTATGTCAAGCGAGCCTAAATATTACACAGCTTGTTGAATCGCCTATTCCTGTTATTTTTTTTTTGTGTGTGCATATTTATATAGCGCAAACTCGACCCGAAGGTATTGGAGCGCTTTACATGAGCACCGTATTTACATTACACATTCAGGCACGGGGAGATTAAGTGATTTGCCCAGAATCACAGGATGTGGACGCGACCTAGAGGCTCGAACCCTGGTTTCCTGCACCAAAGTCGGCAGTTTAGCCGACGGACCATATCCTCTCCCCAACATCTGTTATCAAGTATGGAGTGACACAGGGGTGGCAAACAAACAAGACCTCATACCTTTTCAGAATGCTTTGAGTTGGTGCACTTCTCTCTGGGTGAGACATAGGTTTTTCATAACTTAGTACCTCTCACAACTTACATCTACCCCCATCGAAAGGAACAGCATGTGTAAACACGCCGTAGGTTTAGATTTGCTGGGTGGAGTAACTTGGAGTGTATAACCTTATGTTTCACACAAGCATCTTAACGCCTCTCTGTATATGAATTTGTGGATCTGATGCAGTGCATTGAACAAGCTTTGATTTGAACTTTTTAGGATTAAACAAACTTATACTCAAAGTTTTAGGCTCAAACAGAACCTAAACAAACATTTGGTTCTGCCGGCTGGTGTGCCATCTACTATTTGACAAGTCAGTGGTACAAGGAGTTTCTGTACTTCAACTAAAAGACACTTAAGACATTAATGTCTCCACAGGATGGCATAGGGTAGAAGAAACGTGACACTAGAGGAGGGGTAGGTAGTGGGCAAAGAGTAAATTGAACAAGGAGACATGACTAGCACACCAAAACAAACTCAGCAGTAACCTTCATGCACTACCAGGCTCAGCATATTCCTCATTCCATCATACTGTCTAATACAGTAGTTCCCTTAGCTTGAAAGCAATTGTGATGTTTACAAACAAGGGAGCTAAAGAAAGAGGAGATAATGTGATTTTTAGGACCACACATATTGGTCAAGAGCAGAGGCCAGAATTAGACATCAAGGGTCCCATTAGGATGGCGGGTGGACTGTGGTCCGCCCGCCACCCTAGCTGTGCTAGGACCGGCCGCCAGTGGTGCAACGGTCCCGCACCTGCAATTAGGATGCCACGTGGCAGTGGCATCCTCCATTCCCAGCATTGTGGCGGGCGGTGCTCACAGCACCGCCCGCCACAATGCTGGGAATGCACTCTGTGCATTGTCATGCACAAGGTGACAGGCACCGCGAGGTGCCTGCCACCATGTCCATGACAATGCACGGGGGTACCATAGGTACCCCCCCATGTGCACCCCACCACACCCCTACCCTGGAGGCCGGCAACAGGCCCCCTACAGCAATCCCTGCATGCCTCCGTCTCCGTCTGCATCCAAATATGGATGGTGGTGTCATGCAGACACCGCCACCATATTGAGCACCTTTTCCGCCCGGTCAACTAGTCGACCGGCGGAAAACCGGTGGACGGTTTTTCCGTCTGCCGGGGTCCCCCCGCCATACTAATATGGCAGGGGGGAGATGGGTGGCAGCGGGGAAGGATGTAGGGCGGATCACCACAGCCATGCGGGCGGTGGCAATCTGCTCTACATCCTAATGGACGCCTAAGGGTCCTGATTTTGAACTCTGAAAATTAGTCACCTTTACCACGGCCCGACCGCTGTTTTCTAGTCTACTCTTTTCCTTGAGCGAGAAGTAAAAAAAATGTTTTCCAAGAGCACCTACCTCTGTAGAGCAAAGCTCAGTAAAAATAATGACATGAATTTATGCCATTCTGATAAGATTTGGTTGATATTCCTTCTTAAAGTTCGTGGGAAAGTAATCAGGTTTTTCGGCATATTTAAAGACAGGGTTCTAATCCCCCATTCCTCCTAAATATATTGTTTTTAAAGCTGGTAACTGAAATCTAATATAGATGACTTTCCACCAAACACAGGGATTTATGAAAACTCCAACTTGTGGGACACCTTTCCAGAACTGTACACGTCAATCTGAAACGATAATCTTGTGCCAGGAGAGGGACAGCAGGAGTTGGATATTATTTAACAGCAATATCATTCCAAAGACAGGATCATCAACTGCTTTAGAGACATATAACATTTGCTTTGAAAACTACAGAAATTGTGCATTTTGAAAAGTGAAAATTGTCCATGTTAAAGGGTTGAGTGTAGAAATCCTATTTCTGAAGCTTATGCAATTCGTTTCCTTACTTCCAATTCTATACAATGCAAGCATTAAGTAATCCTTCAAAGTACCCAAACGTAACTCACAAGGGTTCTTCAGCAGATTAATAGGGCTTGTTTTGCTGGAAAACAGACTGGATTATTAAAGAAATCTTCTTCTGAGTACTTTTTTGATATGCTGGATTATTTTTACTTTTGTATGGCAAAATTACATACATTGATAAACTAAAAGGCATGGATGGGAATAGACGTCTTTTTATAGCCAACGGGAATCTATAGGTTATGCTTTTAACCAAGGGAAAAATGTCAGATTTTATAAACCTGAAAACAGTTATAATAAAACTGGTACACATAAAAAATACTATTGTTTAAAATAAAATGTATGTCTTATATAAATTGATAGTGATAGTCATGAACCAATATTTTAAGTCTGAATTCATGAGTATCATGAGAATATTTGAAGGATATGAGGTCAAACTAGGGAACCAATAGACATTCCCAGTATATGTAATCTGTTATACATTAAGCACATTTTAATTAATTTCAACTTGGGCCCACATTACATAAAGAGCTTTGGCCATGCTTGCGACCGTGTGGTAATTACCGCCGAATATTTAATGAGACTTGAACCTACCAGATGGCTTTGCTGGTGGTATCACGGAGATTTATGAACACTCCATCAGGTTTTATCCAACTGAACAGACATACTTTGCATGATGGAGAATTCCATATAACTCAAAGACAGCTACATTACATCAGTAAGAAAAATGGAAGAGAAAGCGAGTGCCTGATTGCAAAATGCCATTTTGCTTGGTCTCCATAATCTCTTCCGCAAATTCTCTCAGTGCAACGTTGTTTGCGGAAGTGCAATAGGAGGTCCCCTAAGGCCACTCTAAGGTTGATTTGACGTCCTTGGCAGCATCTCTACCTGTATGGGAAGGAGCATATTGTAGCCCAGCATGATTACAGTAAGGCACTACGTAAGAATGCATGGCGCTAATAACGACTCCGGGGACTGCACAGGCTCAGCTGCTAGATCGACCAGACTTTCTTTCCCCTATCTGCTGCCACCTCAAGAAAAAACAGGAAATATTTTTTGTAATCCCCTAAATCCAGATGCATCCACCGGCAGCAATAAATTTCAGGAGCGGGATTTTTATACCGTAATATAGCACTTGGCGTATAAGCCAAGGACTTTACGGAACTAAATAAAGGAAATTTCCAATACACAGGTAGACTATAAACAAGATAATGTATTTTTGGCTAACTGACACACTTTTTGGATACAGAACAGACTAGGTTGAATAAGATACCTGTTCCAAAACGATAACATTTTATGGCTTTATATGCTAAAAGAGTCTTCAGCAGCTTTCTAAAGGTCGTGCTTTTGGCCACTGGTAACATGCAATTTTGTAGTTCTGATGTTCTACACGAACAGGAGTTTTGCTGTACTTTGCAAATCATCCTCCATCTTCCAGATATTTTGAACATTGTGACAAAAAAATGTGTCTAGGCCAAATGGATCGAAATTTATTCGAATAGCTGCACGAAGGGGGTAATGCCACAGTAGACACTCTGCAAAAGACAGCTGGTCAAACCTCAGGTATTCATTGCTGCAATAAGAGGGGATTTATCTTTGTGCATACAAAGTCACAAGAAACCACAAATTCTTAAGAATTTGTGGTTTCTTGTGACTTTGTATGCACAAAGATAAACCATAAACCCGACAGAACCATTTCTTGTTTATAAACGTTATACCCAGGTTCTGAGGGACACCGGGTCGCCCCACTTTTGTTTTTGATGGGCAATCAGAGGTGAGGTTTCATCAGATAGTGTAAACATTCAAGCTGGATCCACTCAGGCAAGTGCTTTTGACTACAGCAGGAAACCAACACCTTAAGTACTTAAATGAAATTCAAACGCGGTGCAAACACAATCTCCTTGTTGTGAAAATATTTAACACTAACCATTGTTTGCATCACAGACTCTGTTCTCACAGCAGAAGCTATTTCAGCAGAGCGCTCAGAGTTTGGAAGAACTCTAACCAAAATGCACTTCTTTATTAAGGTCAGAGGTTTTGATTCCTAAAGTGCCTTCTAGTGATACATCTACATAATAAAGATGTAATGCATTCCTCTGCTCTGAAGTGCTGTTTTTCAATGGAAATCGATGCTTCCACAGGCCCCATAGAGTTCACTCAATGTAAAGCCAATACTTAAGCTTTAAAATATAAATGGAATGCACATAACACCTTAGGTACTATTTTAATTACAAAAATGCCATACTGGTGTTCTAGCGAGTGCATTTTTAATATGTTCTACATTGTACCCTGGCACTTTGAAGGGCACTGTTAAAATTCTATTCCTGTGCACACACAAGCAAAACTAAATTATCAGCTATTGGTGAATAGCATTCTCAATAGGATCTGTTCACTTTGTAAAAGTTTCTTTTAAAAAAACACATCTTTACATCATATATAGTTTACATGTTTGGTCCGAACTTAGGTACACGCCGAACATCATCAAAATGTATTTTCTGCAGACCATCAAGACGGATACACTTTTTTCTGCTGCTACTTTTGAACAACACTGCCATCTTGTGGCGTATCTTGAGAAGACGTCTAGGTAGCTCAAAGAACATGATTTCAGCTAAACTGGGGTTCCAAAACACACTTGATTTGATCATTTCAAGATGAATATTCTGTGAAATTTTAAGTTTCGGGAACTCATTGGACTAACCGTGTTCGACGTTTTCTAGGTGATTTTACGTGAAATCACCGCAAGTCTAACGAGTCTCTGGAATCCATCACTGCTGATTTCTCTTCAGAGGCGAACTGCCTGTTTCTGTTGCATTCTCAGAACAATCATTAGGTTTTTCGATGCCAGGGGTCGGTGGAACAGCGTTTTTGGCTTGCTGCTGTTTAAATGTTATTTCTTTTTGGAATTCTATAAAGTACTCATCGAAAGTAAATCTTCATGGACTCCCACACACATAAAACAAAGATGACATATTACATTATATTTTGAATAATCGCAGGTCATTGGTAAACCCTAAATATATCTAGCCTTTGACACATTTTGCTAATTTCCATACTTAGCTCATTTGTTGCAGAGTAATAGACATACCGAATTACTCGGAGGCACAGTAATATCTAATATTAGAAAATTGGGAGATGTTTGATCTGGGACATGCGCAGTCACTTTCAGTGTTTTGTAAAAGCTGACACCGTCTTCGGTTTTGTGGAAATTGGGGCATTTCATGGGTTGGCTGCATGGCAAGAGGAGCTTATAGACTTTACTCGCATTGTTCACTGATGGGGCACCTACTAAGTCAATATCCAGTTGGGGTCCAGTGAAGAATAAGGGGCTCATCTCCGATCTTTGATAGTTCATAAAATCTCCGCCTGGATCTGCTCATTCTGATTTCATCTAGGTGACCCCCCTCACACGATGGCATTGTAAATATTGTTTCTAGTCTGGGCTGATGTGTGAAAACCTAAAACATGTTTGGGCCCGTAGTCCTCACTTTCGACCATTGGCCTAGTTAGACAACACACCTGTAAGCAAACATTTGCAGTTGAAAGGCCCATGTATAGAACAGTGGCTGGAATGCCACTGTCAGGAGCAATGGTATTTGGGAATGTAACATTGCCCTGTGTAGCTGACTGCATGCATATCTGTTATCCTGATCTTGATCTTGGTTCTGGTGTCATGCTATTCTAGCGGGTGTGCAGATGCGTGTGCCTGTGCTTGAAAATGCGAGGACCACGGCCTGTCTTGTGACCAGGGTGGCACATGAAGGATAACAGCAGAGTGGGCAGAGAACTTGTTTTTCTATCTTGGGTTTTACCACCTAATGCGGCGGTGGCCGCATTCAATCTTTTGTGATTCTGAGTACCGGAGCAGGCATTTTTATCTGCATCAGTGAGGGAGAGAGTGGCCTACTGGCCCCTCACGTATAAAGTTCTGCTCTTATGTACAAATCCAGACCCTTGTGCTGACATTCTTTGTGTATGTCGACTGAGTGAGCAAGTGTAAACATTCATGTAGCACATGTGTAGTGTAGTGTGTATGATTACCCCAGTATTGGAACTTTCGTAGATTCTCATGCTTTGTATCATTCCCCGTCGTCGGAATGGGAGCCTCGGTAAATAAAAAATATCATAACCATAGAAACAAAAGAGAAAAATAGGCTTAGGCCTCATCTCATTTTGTAGCATATCACCCTCTTTGTGTAAAAGAGCCCAAACTTTTGCCAGGACCAATCAGCACAGCCTCACCCTTTGGAACCTTCCTGAGAGAGCTCAGAGCCTCAGATTTTTCTACCGCACGTTGTGCTAGGGAGTCTCCACTGAGCTCTGCTCAGTTTTCTCAACTTTTCTTTCAGAAATTTACATTTTAACATCTATAGTGACATTATGTCAGAAAAGGAAAAGAAAGCCTTATTCAGGCCCTGTGCTTCTTGTGGAAAGAAGAGACTTTTCATTGAGGATAAGCATGAGAGTTGTATTTACTGCTTATACCCTGAACACAAGGCCACAGACTGCAAGATTTGTCGGACTCTATCTACTAAGACTTTGCGGGACAGAGAGGGTCGACTGCTGACATGGCTGCAAAAGCTGAAGACCAGGAAGGAGGTTCTCTCTTCAGATGAGGAAGATTCGATTTCTGGCACTTCCTCCAGGAGATCAAAGAAGAGGGGTAGGTCATCTCCCTCCATCTCTGCATCTCTGCAGAACCCCCTGTCAAAGCCCCTCACGGGATCTCTGAAAGGTCTGAGGAGGCTGGTCCCATGAAATCTCCTCACGGAAGTGAAAAGGAGAGGCAGGGACAGGCTGCTGGTGTGGACACAGCCTCTAGGGAAAAAAAGGAGGTTTCTATATCTTCTCCTCCGTCCCAGAAGGAAGAGCCTGCTAAGAAACACTCTGCAGGAACTCCACAGATGGCTCCTGTGAAGAAACAGCGTCCGTCGACGGTGATTAAAGCAGGTACGTCAACGACGATTTCCACTGTAAAAACTGTTTCCTTGGTTTCGTCGACAGGACCGTCGACGATGTCTGCTCCTGTTTAATCGTCTACGATAGCTTCATTCTCGTCGTCGACGACGGTTTCCATGAAGCTCCTGTCGACGGCAGTTACGAAGACCACGACGATGATGACAATGACGGCGACGTCGTCATCGATGCTGATGACGACGAGCTCGTCGACGAGACCATCGACAGTTGTCCCGTCAACGATGAAGAAAGCTCCGTCGACGAGCTTGCCGTCGACGAAGAAAAAGGCTCCGTCGACGATCCTACAGTCGACGACGATTCCAGCATCGTCGACGACCTTATTGTCGACGACGATTCACACTCCGTCGACGAAGACTACCGTGCAGTCGACGATTTCATCGTCGATTTCGTCGAAGCTTGGGATTCCTTCGACGGGTCAGATTTCTGGTTTTTCAATACAGAGGTTGAAAATTACACCTGAGTTGACATCACCTAGGCGGGTTACGCCTTTACCACCATCTATGCTGCTAGATGAGTCGGAGGAGGAGGATGAGGTTGAGCAGTATGGGGATGCCTACAGTCCCTCAGATCTGCATGTAAAGCAGCAAGAGACTGATACTGAGGATTATTATGAACAAGATGAGCAGGAGGAACAACAATATGTTCAGCAGAAAGTACGTCCTCGCACTTTGAGACAGGACATGATAGCTAGACCAGTTGCTCTGGTTACGGACTTGCAGATGATGTTGCAGGACTACAGAGCTCGATTTCCATTACACCCTGACGTTCAACCAGTGCATCCATCTACATCAGTGGGTCCGCGAGGGCCGTCAGTGGACTTGCCACCTCCCCCTAAAAATATACCACGTACCTCACCAGTGGTGGTACCAGTAGTGGTTCCTCAGACTTCGTATCCGGAACCTACCAATGAAGATACACAGGATGTTGATACAGATGAAGAGGATGAGGTGCACGTGGTCCCACTAACTGATCCAGGGGATCCGGATGTGGATCTTGATGACACTGGAATGCAAGATCCGGATGCTACAGGGCGGGACACGAACGTGTCGCCTCCGGCAGATATTGGGGGGTTCCATAATCTTATGGAGTGTGCATCCAAAAGATTTGGTCTGCCTCTCACAGTGAAACAGTCGGACTGTTTTCTATATGATTTTAAGGCACAATACAAAAAGTCCGTCAGGTCGATTCCCATCATTGAGCATGTGTGGGATGAGGGAATCAAGATTATGCAGAACCCGGCCACTGTCATCCCGGTTCTTCCCCGGCTGGAGAGGAAATACAAGGCCCCTGAGGGCAGTCCTGCATGTCTTCTTGGACAACCAAAGCCTGACTCTGTGATATCTCAGGCCGCACAGAGCAAGTCCAAGAATCCTTCAACACCTTTGACTACGCCTCCGGATAAGGATGGCAGGCGGCTGGACAATGTAGGGAAGAGATTTTCCACCATGGCCAGTTTGTTGGTTCGGGCAGCAAATTCATTAGCCATTCTAGGCAGGTACGACCGCCAAATGTGGTGCGACATGGAGCCGTTTATTGATCTACTACCAGACTCTAATCAGGAGGAGGCCAAGCGAGTCCTCATGGAAGGAGAGAGATGTTCCTCTGAGATCATTGACTGTGCTATGGACATAGCCTCTACCGCTTTCAGGGCTTTGGCAGGGTCAGCGGTCTTGCGCCGTCAAGGCTGGTTGAGGGCAACCTGGTTCCGTCAGGAGGTCCAAAATAAGATCCTGGACCTTCCATTTGACGGGGAAATGCTTTTTGGCAAGCATGTCGATGAGGCCCTGCAGAGCATCAAGAAGGACACGGACACAGCAAAGTCCTTGGGATCCTTAAATTATCGGAAGGTTCCATTCGGAGGAGCTCGTGGAAGAGGGTTCACTTCTTACAGAGGCAACCAGCGTCAGTATTCAACGCAGTCAGGACAATCATACAAGGCTCAGTACTCGAACCAACGCCAAGGTCAATTGGCGTCTTTCTCTCGTCAGTCCCAGAGAGGACGTCAGAATCGTCAGGAACGAGACAATGCCAAGAGGCAATAGCGGCCTCCTGGCTCTGACTACTGTTCCTCCCCTACCAAAGACACCGGTTGGGGGCAGGATCTCCTATTGTCTGGACAGCTGGGTCCTTATAACATCGGACCGGTGGGTTTTGAATATTGTTCAGAGTGGCCATACGTTGGAATTCCAAGATCTTCCACCAACGAGAGCTCCGGACGCCCGTCCCTCAAAACATCTCCGACTGTTACATCTCGAAGCCCACCAACTATTCACCAAGGGGGCAATAGAACCGGTGCCTCTTTCACAGAGGGGCATGGGTTTCTAATCCAGGTTCTTCCTGGTTCGGAAGACGGCAGATACGTGGCGTCCTATACTAGACCTAAGGGAGCTCAACACCTATCTCATCAAGCTCTCCTTCAGGATGGTCACTCTCCAGGATATTCTCCGGGCGATTTTTTGGCGTCCCTGGATTTAGAGGATGCGTACTTCCACGTTCCAATCCACCCAGCTCACAGACAATATCTACGCTTCACAGTAGGCAAGAGCCATTTCCAGTTCAAAGTGCTTCCGTTTGGCCTTCGGTCTGCACCTCGGATATTCACGAAGATGCTGGCACCAGTCGCTGCTTTTCTCAGAAAGCAATCCCTAGAAGTGTTCCCATACTTGGACGACTGGCTCGTCAAGGCTCCATCGCTCAAGGCAACTTCTCAAGCCGTTTCAACTTGCATTCAGTTGTTCGCCCACTTGGGTCTTCAGCTCAACAGGTCCAAGTCGGTGCTGATACCCTCCAGGTCGCAAAAGTTCCTTGGAGCTATTCTGGACACGACACTATGCACCGCTCGTCCGTCGGAGGAGCGTCAACGCAAGCTGATCACCTCCGCTCGTCAAGTGCTGCAGAGGAAATATTTGTCGGTTCGCCTGTACAAGTCCTTACTCGGATCGATATCATCCTGCATACCATTAATACCACATTGCAGGCTTAATATGCGTCCTCTGCAGGAGGAGTTAGACAAACAATGGCGCCAGGCAGAAGGGTCATTCAACGACAAGGTGTGGGTAACACCAGGTATGCGCAAGGCCTGCGAGTGGTGGCTGGAAAAGGAGAACATCGCAGTAGGATTAACATTCCGGACTCCACCGTCTCCTATGGTGGTGACCACAGATGCCTCCTTAGAAGGCTGGGGAGCGGTACTCCAGGAGCTTCAAATAAGCGGTCACTGGAGTCCAGCACAGAGCCTAAACCACATCAACCTCTTGGAGCTGATGGCCATTCGCTTAGCCTTGCTGGCGTTCCTTCCCAGAATTCAGAATCGTGCAGTGCTGGTCCGGACGGACAATACGACGGCCATGCACTACATCAACAAGCAAGGGGGAACAAGATCGCGAACTCTGTCCAAGGAAGCTCAGACGATCTGGGATTCTGCAATTTCTCACAAGATCAACCTACAAGCCGAGCACCTAGCAGGATGCCTCAACATCACGGCGGATGCTCTGAGTCGTCAGACGGAAGTGACTCACGAGTGGGAATTAGACCAAGCCATGCTGGAGGGAGTGTTCGAGGTATGGGGTACTCCGACCATAGACCTCTTTGCGTCCCCGGAGAACGCCAAATGTCGGTTTTACGCAAGCAAGGTTCCCCATCGAGGATCTCTGGGGAATGCCATTTCGATTGCTTGGTTCGGCGCATTTTGCTACGCTTTTCCTCCCATTCCCCTCTTTCCTCGAGTTCTCAGGAAGGTCAAGGCGGAACCGTGAAAGATGATCCTCATTGCACCAGCGTGGGCCCGGCAGTTCTGGTTCACGGAACTCCTGCTTCTCTCCCAGGATCGCCCAATTCGCTTGCCGCTGATTCCATCTCTGTTGTCGCGGGATCAGGGACAGGTGCTCCATCCGGATCCGAAGTCACTACACTTGACAGCGTGGCTCCTGAATACAGAGAATTCCGCCATCTGAATCTCTCCAGGGAGTGCAGGGATGTTTTGTCTCAGGCGCGGGCGCCAAGCACTAATAAGACATACAGGGCAAAATGGAAGAGGTTTTGTCTGTGGTGCCAGAGGAATAAACTCCATCCTTATAAATCCCTGCCACATCAGGTTTTACCTTACATCCTGTCGCTGGCTAAATCAGGTCTGGCGCACTTTTCTGTCAAGGTACATCTGGCTGCCATATCGCGTTTTCGACGAAAGGCATCGGGCCATCTCTATGGTCCGCGAGGATTGTAAAACAGTTCCTTAAAGGGTTGTTTCGGATGTATCCTCCGGTCCGAGCACCTCCACCGATCTGGCAACTCACCTAGTACTGGCTCAGCTCATGAAAGCTCCCTTTGAGCCAATTCACAGGGCGGACTTGAAGTTCCTCTCTTGGAAGCTAGCCCTCCTCTTAGCGTTGACATCGGCTAGGAGGGTTAGTGAACTCCAGGCTCTGTCCATAGTGGAGCCATTTCTTCAGTTCAAAAAGGATGTGCTAATATTGAGAACCAACCCAAAATTCATCCCGAAGGTGCCTTCGGATTTTCATCTGAATGAACCCTTGATTTTGAATTCCTTTTTTCCACGTCCTTCTACCCAGGCGGAACGAACATTGCATTCTTTGGATGTCCAGAGATGTCTGAAATTCTATCTCGAGCGCACACAATCTTTCAGGAAGTCTACACAGTTATTTGTTTCCTACAGTGCACCACGGAAGGGATTGCCTCTCGCTAAGAGTGGCATTTCCCGCTGGATCTCCAGTGCAATTCAATTCTGTCATCAGGCTGTGGGCAAACCTTTGGACAGAAGGTCCCGTGCTCATTCTACAAGAGCGATGGCGTCTTCAGTGGCTCTTTTTGCTGGAGTTGCTATCAAAGACATTTGCAGGGCAGCAACGTGGAGCAGTGTACACACCTTCACGAAACACTACTGCCTGGAGTCGGTGGGACGAGATGACGCTGCTGTTGGTCAAGCAGTCCTCAGGAATCTTTTTCATTGAGAGGTGAGCTTTCCCTACAATCCCTCCATCCTGGTAAGCACATTTGGTTCAGTGATGATTGTTTTTTCTTGATTACCATGTACTAGTTTTTTACTGTAAATTGAGAAGGTTATGTAATGCCAAGTGTTTACCAAAATGTGCTTTTGTGATTTACTGCTAGCTATTCTGATACAAAGCATGAGAATCTATGAAAGTTCCAATACTGGGGTAAGAAAACAAGTTACCTGCATTTCTGAGGCTGGAGTGTGGAGATCCAGACCTTGAAGCAAGGCATATTAAGACTGAGGTACCTTTAGAGTTTCTATGAAGATGTTGCAAGCAAGGGGAAACTGATTAGTTCTTCCTGGGCACTGCCATTTGGCTAATGATGGGGATGAAGGGTGGGTCTGTAGTTTCTGTTGTTTAAGGTGACAAGGTTTCTTGGTCAGGTCTGCCCTTTTGTATGTTCCTGATTACTACATTGGTGAGGCTGATGACAGCTAGGAGCTGAAACCTCACACTTGATTCTGCCATTGTTGTAGGTGCTCCAGTCTGGAGACAGCAGCAGTGCTACATGACTTGAGGAGCATCACTTTACACAAAGGCTGTGTGTGGACAGCAGCCAGAAAAGGACACTTGAATCACCCAAGAGCAGGTCTTACATTTGAGACATTGAATCCGCATCCTCAGTCATGAAAACGTGTACAAAAGTAAGATCCTCAGAGTACTCACAGGACAGCAATGTGGCGAGGGACAGTGTCAGCCTCACAGTCAGTCTCTCACTGGGTAGCTGACATCATTTGAAGCCTGTACTTTCTGCTGGAGGAGCTGAGGGTCTGCTTAGTTCCTTCAAGCCTGCCTGTGGAGAGAAGGAAGGAATCTGCCTGACTCTGAGGACAACAGACTGTCCAGGAGGAGAAGGCCAACATAATCCTAGTTTTACGACCACCCAGAGAAAGGAACTTACCTGAGTGAACGCAAGAGTGACCCTTACTGCAGATGGTCTCCCTGTCTCTCAATGCTTGTTATGTTATGTTATGTTAAAAGCATTTATTAAGCGCATGTACACCAACGGTTTCATGGCGCTCAGGTGAAGGTCAAGGCAGTGACAGGGAAATCGCTTAGTCTTTGTATGCTTGGATGAACAACCAGGTCTTTAGCTGTTTACTAAACTGGGCTAAAGAGGTCAGAGACCTTATCTCGACTGGGAGAGAATTCCAAAATTGTGGGGCCAAAACTGAGAACCTTAGTCCGCCATACTTCTTCAGTTTGCACGATGGAATTTCCAGCAAGTTCAGATGGGAGAATCTAAGGTCTCGAGAAGGAATTGCCTGGGGTTTTTTGTGGAGGGTTCTTCAGTGGAAGTGGTTTTCACCTACCTTTGTACATGCCCTACAATCACTTTACATCACCCCTCAAGAAATTTTATCAATTTCAGGGACGCTATCAAAGCCATTTGAGATAAGTAGAGGTACAAGACAGGGTTGTCCTTGCTGGTCCCTTTTATTTGCTCTTTATATTGACCCTTTTTAAAATAAATTAGAGCTTTCTAGCACTATCGAGCTTGTTAAGATTAATGCGGTCGATTTCAAAGCGTTGGCATATGCCGATGACATCATAGTTATAACTAGTAATGTATCACCTTCGTTTTTGGCTATTAAGACCCTTGCGCACTCCTTCGGCCGACTCTCAGGGTATAAACTTAATCTGCAGAAAACCCAGATTATCCAATCATCAACTATGGCACCCTCGAAGTTACCAGTAGTGCAAAGTGCAATGTATCTGGGGGGTTAAAATTTCGGCTGCAGTAGAACAGATACCTGATATGAATATTTTACCTATTATAGATATCGCCAATACTACTTTGCGCAGGTTAGACAAGTTACATCTTTCCTTATTTGGTAGGAGGAATGTATTAAAGATGTTGATTTTACCGAAATTTTTGTATATTTTTAGGACCATCCCTCTTGAATTTTCACCGTCTAGTATTAGCAGTGCAGAAAGATGTTGCAATAGGTTTTTGTGGAGTTATCGCATGCCTCGTAGGGCTGCCAAATGGATGGTCCTACCATTGGACAGAGGTGGGTGGTCAGTTCCTAGTCTTTTGTTATATAATTGGGCCGCCCTACTTCAACACCTAGCTCTCCCACTTTTTGGATCACGAGCTTCACTTCCTTCACCATGTAGTCCCTCCATTTTTGAGATTGGCTTGGGACAAGAGGCTAAGGGGTCGCTTCTTATGGTTCTCGAACCCAGCTACTATAAAAAGACGAAGTTCAAGGTTATTGCAGCTAGGCACTCAGTTTGGAGGAAGGTTCGTCGGAAATGGTTAATACCCAAAATTAATTCTTACACACCTTTGGCTGCCACTAGGCTTCTTCCCTCAGTTTTTCAAGATTTGGTTACAATTAGGTGGAGATCCCACGGTATTCTTCCATTGGGGGATTTATTATATGAGGGCAATATGGCCTCTTTTGCATTTTTAAAAGACAAGTACGGCCTGTTCTCACATGATTTTTTTAAGTACCTACAGTTACGCAGTTATATAGATAATTTCCTTAATAATACCTCTACCGCACTTATTAAAAATACTCTTATGGATCTAATTTTAAGGAGGGCTCGAATAGGCGCCTTTAGCAAAATTTACTAACAGCCCTCCCCGACGATCTTTCCTCTCAGAAAGCAAAACTAGAAGCTAAGTTCGGTAAGATTGATATAGATATTACTCAAGCTCTGGATCTTTCTAATGCCGTATTGATTTCTGGGAGTTTACGATTACAAAGCTATATGGCTCTGTTTGATTTGTATTTTACCCCCACTAAAATTTCAAAATGGGGAGGTAGTGGTGTTCAGAGTTGTCCAAGATGTGGTCTGTCAGCAGCCAATGATGTACACATGTTTTTTCCTGCACCAAATTATATACATTCCTCCAAGATGTCCTATTGTTTATTAATAGCTCCCTTAACATTCAGGTAGTACTTTCTCCTGAATTAGTAATAACGGGCTGCGAGACTGATTTACATTCTGACAGATAATTTTCTGAATCTGCCCTTCTCTGTATTGCAATGTCTTTAATCCGTTTATGTATAACGTCTGACTGGATTAACTCGTTACCTCCAACCTTTCTGAATTGGAGAGCAAGATTTCTCGCTCTCCATAATCTGGAATCAGCGGTGTTTTTAAAAAGTGGTAGGAGGAGGCGAGAGAGGGGTTTGAGGATATGGGCGCCTTTCTCGGATTGGTATAACAACTAACTTTTTCTTTTTTTTCCCTACTGTGTTTAACCTACCCAACTCTGCCGTTGTAACAATATTTGTATAGTATACTTATATATATATATATTTTTGATCTGGTTGCCATGATTGTTTAACTATTTGCTATGACATGTTCTTATCAAGCTGTAATAAAAAAAAATAAAAAAAAAAAATAAAAGCATTTATTAAGCGCACGTACACCAACGGTTTCATGGCGCTCAGGTGAAGGTCAAGGCAATGACAGGGAAATCGCCTAGTCATTGTATGCTTGGATGAACAACCAGGTCTTTAGCTGTTTCCTAAACTGGGCTAAAGAGGTCAGAGACCTTATCTCGACTGGGAGAGAATTCCAAAATTGTGGGGCCAAAACTGAGAACCTTAGTCCGCCATACTTCTTCAGTTTGGACGATAGAATTTCCAGCAAGTTCAGATGGGAGAATCTAAGGTCTCGAAAAGGAATGTAGTGATTAGGTCTAGCTGAAATGAAAGCTGGACTGTTGCCATGTAGTGCTTTAAAAATAGTGCAGCCCATCTTAAACGCACAGCGCTTGATCACTGGAAGCCAGTGAAGGCTTTTCATAAGTGGACTAACATGGTGCCATTTAGGCTGATGAAAAATCAGCCTGGCCGCCTGGTTCTGAACCAATTGGAGGCGCCTCAATTGGTATGCAGGAATGCCAACATACAATGAGTTGGCATAATCCAGGCGGGAGATTACCAGAGCAAAAGTGACCAGAATCATAGCTTCCCTACTCAGGAATCTACTGATCTTCTTTATTCTCCGCAGCTGAAAGAAGCCGGCAGAGACGACTGAGCTGATCTGGGCCTTCATGGACAAATCATTACTAATGATAATCCCCAAGCTTTTGGAGGAGGCAACTGGCGCAGGGGGATTGCCCAATTTGGGGGGCCAGAAATTGGAGTGCCATGGATTTAAAAATCCTCGAGGCGATTCCCTCCGTGATTCCGGACGAGGAACAAGATCTCCCGCAACCGTCAACATCCTGCCGTCTCTCTTCTTGGGGCCAAGTCACGACTGAAGAAGTAGAAGACACATTAACATCCGTAAAAAGCGGCTCACCTAAGGATCCAGCCCCACTCCGAATTCTCAAAAAGGTAGCCTCCACGATCATCCCTCCTGTGACTCACCTGATTAACACCTCATTCCAACAGGGAGTTGTACCCCTAAGCTGGAAGGCGGCGGTCGTGAAGGCCCTGTTAAAAAAACCCTCCCTCGATCCCGAAAATCTGGCGAACTATAGGCCCATCTCCCTACTCCCAGGAATCAGCAAGATCGCTGAAAAACTGGTGAATAGAAAACTTTCCCAGTTCCTGGAGGGTAATAACATACTAAAAAGCTCTCAGACGGGCTTTCGCCCAGGGCAGGGCACAGACATCGCCCTCCTAGCAGCGGTTGAAGAGGCCAGAACGCTACTGGACGGAGCAGGATCAGTGGCAGTGATCCTCCTCGACCTAAGCGCGGCCTTCGACACCGTTGACCACCGACTCCTTATCAAAAGACTCAAGGGAGCCGGTGTAGAGGGCTCCGCCTTAGCCTGGCTTACATCTTTTTTGGCTCAAAGGACTTACCAAATCTGGGAGAACAACGCCCGTTCCTCCGAAATTCCCCTCCAATGTGGCGTGCCTCAGGGCTCCTCCCTGAGCCCCACTTTATTTAATATCTATATGTCCACATTGGAGGAGGTTATCATTCCATTCGGAGTGAGTGTCGTCAGTTACGCTGACGACACACAATTGGTTGTGTCACTATCCCACCCCAAACAACAACCAGCAGATCTATTTAATTGTCTTGCGCAGGTCCACCACTGGATGAACACTTCTGCCCTAAAATTTAATGGATCAAAAACGGAGGTTCTGCTCCTGGGCCCAAAAGGACTTACACTGCCCCCGAACATTTGGCCAGCATGTTTGGGCCCTCCTCCAGAACCCAGAGAGGAAGTAAAGAGCCTGGGAGTGTGGCTCGACACCGACCTCTCGTTCAATGTGCAGGCAAAGAAAGTGGCTGGGACCTGCTTTGGTCTCTTGAAGTCATTGAGGAAAGTCCTACCCATTCTACCCCCCAACTCCCAAAAGTTGCTTATTCAAGGCCTAATAATTTCGAGGCTTGATTACAGCAACGTGATATACCTGGGCGCCCCGGAGATGACTCTGAATAAACTGCAAAGAATTCAGAATACCGCGGCCCGTATCCTCACGAATACTCCTGCCAGAGTGTCGGCCAAACCGGCCTTAAAATTTCTCCACTGGCTCCCTATAAGAGAGCGGGTCAAATTTAAGGCCCTGTGTCTGGCCTACAAACTACGACGAAATCAAGGCCCCCCTGCTCTCAAGAAATTCATCGCCCCTTATAAATCCTCAAGACCTCTCCGTTCCGACACCGAAAACCTCATTGTTGCCCCCAAATTTAAGAGAGCCCGATCGGGAGGAAGGCGTTTCTCAGTCCAGACTGCACGACTTTGGAACACCCTCCCCCGAGTCCTGCGTCTCGAACCTCAATACCTCCGGTTTAGGAAACTGCTTAAAACCCACCTTTTCCCACAGTGAATTATTCCTGGCCCTTATCTCGTTCCTTTGTTCCGCCCTCCCTGTCCTCTTTCTTGCCCCTCTTTCTTCTTTTTCCCCTCCCTTGGTCCACTGCACTCAGGAGATAGGATTTTTTTAGCGCTGGGATACCTTCGGGTGACTACGCGCTCTACAAAAATAAATAATAATAATAATAATAATTTGCTGACCCACCCGTAAGAATCAGCTCAGTTTTCTTTGGGTTCAACGTCAATTGTTTGTTGTTCATCCAGTCACTTATAGAAACCATAATGGCTTGAACATTAGACGCTGATGATGTGGATGAATTCATATCAAACACCAATTGAAGATCGTCTGCATAGTTAAAAATTCCAGCATTTCTTTCTCTTAGAGAGCGAATTAGAGGAAGAAGGTAGAGGTTAAAAAGGAGCGGGAGAGAGAGGAGCCCTGAGGGACCGCACAGGTAATTTCCCTTTTGTTGGATGAAAAATTGGCGAGGCGCACCCCTTGGGACCGATTACTACGAAAGGAGGAGAGTCACTTTAATGCCAGACCCTGAATTCCAGCATTGCTGACACGGTCGATCAAGATGCCATTATCGAACGTGTCAAATGCTGCTGACAGATCCGGGAGAATCAGGGCCTGGGTAGTGCCTTTATCTGCCCCCTTCTGAGTACGTCCATGACAGTAAGAATGACCGACTCGGTAGAGTGAGCGGGTCTAAAGCCGGCCTGGTGGGCATCCAGAACCTGGAAGTGTTCAACGAAGGAACTGAGGCAGTTAGCTACATGAGCCTCTAAGACTTTTCCCAGGTAGGGTAGCAGAGAAATAGGACAGTAGTTGCTAAGAGCCGACGGATTGGCACCCGGTTTCTTCAGGATTGGAATAATTTCTGCCCTTTTAAAAGAGTCAGGGACAATGCCAAGCTCAAACGAGTTGTTCAGAAATGATCGGGGGTCTGGGCACGTAGTAAAAGCTTCTCGGAGTATGTGGGGGGACAGCAATCCGTGGGAGAGCCAGAGCTGACCTTATTTAATAGGTTCAGAAAGATCTCCTCCGAGATCGGAGGAATTAGATCAAGACGGTGTAGGTTCGTACCAATGTTTGGATCCTGTATAGGAAAAGTAACGGGAAGGATACTAGCCTTAATGGTGGCTATTTTCTCTAAAAAATATGAATTGAGGGAATCGCATAGAGACTGTGAAGGAACAGGTTTTGGCGTAACTCTATCTGGTTTGTAGAGTTCATCGACTATAGAGACGATCTCTTTCAATTTATTTGACGCGTTGATAATTTTTTGAGAGAAATAGTTTGCCTTAGTTTGGATAATCAGATTTTTGTATTCTTTCAACAAAATTAGGTAAGAAACTTTTTTGTTTGGGAAATAGTGACGGCGCCATCGGCGTTCTGCTTGTCTAAGTGCAAGTTTCTTTATTTTTAGATCATCGGAAAACCACCGTTGAGCGTCGTGGGGTCTCATGATCTTCTCATGATCTTTGTTTTTTTGAGAGGAGCGACGCAATCGCTGGCCGATTCCAGCCATAATTTAATGCTCTCTGCCTGAGACTGGAAGACTTCTAGTGTAGAGGGGGAAGTGCTCATTAAAAGTGACCGGAAATGATCCATGTCTGCACGTCTCCAATTTCTGGACATTTGGTTCTCTATTAGTTGGAATTTCAAGGAAGGAACACATTGGAGAGTAAATCTAATCAAATAGTGGTCCGACCAGGCGCACGGGCTATCAAAGGAGTGGAGATCTTCAAGTCTGATGTCCAGACTTGATCTAAAATGTGCCTTTTTATGTGGGTAGCTTCCCTCACATGCAGAGTACAATTCATCCCAGAAAGAAGGTCGGCAAATTCCCTCAAACTAGTGCTCTCCCGATCATCGCTAGGCCAGTTATTGAAATCCCCAATTATAAGAATCCTAGCATGATTAATAACAAGGTGAGATATCATCTCACCCAGTGCCTGAGAGAATGTAGGCATGTTACCGGGGGGTCTATAAAAGAGGGCACAGATAAAAGACGACTGAGGAGATTCAAGTTTTAGAATCAGATAATCAGTTGAGGGCAGACCAGTGACCCCTAAGGTTGTAAACTGATGTTCCTTGCGGATAATGGCTGCAACCCCGCCTCCGACTTTCCTGGAGACTGGTTTGCCTGAAGGATGTAATAGCCTTCCGGAATTGCTGCTAAGATATCCGGGGCACAATCCTCGGTCAACCACGTTTCAGTTAGAAGGAGTATGTCAGGGTTTTCTGATTGTAAGAGCAGGAAGATTTCAACTCGGTGTTTCACCATGGATCGGGTATTGAAATAGCAGACTGTGAATCCTATTGATTCTTGAGCCTTAGGGGAGGTGGGAACAGTGGGGATGAACAATGCTTCCTAGCAAGAACTGCAAAAGTCCATGTACATCCACCTAAGGCAGGATGCATCTGCCTTGCATATGTGTTGACCAAAGTCAGTGCTGTATTTACCTTGCTGTGTGCGTAAACAGAGGACAGGGCTGCATCTACCATGCCATGTGTACTGGTTCAAGATGGGTTCCACCTGCACCACTGTGTGCAGACTGGCCCAGCGTGGTTTACAACTTCCTCATTGTATGCATTAGACCGGGTTGGGGCCACAACTGCTGTGACGCTCGTCCATGTCAACATGGAAGCTAGCTATGACTGCCAGAAGCACCTGCACAGTGATGCCAGTGCCCATCAAGTGATAACAGACAATGCTGAGAGAATATGTGAGCTGTGCCCGACTCTTTCAACAGCCACCACTGAAGCTGCATGCAATAATCTCAGCCTTCGCCTGTGGTGGGTCTGAGTTGCTGATCTTGCAGTTAAGGAAGACTAAAGACTGATTTACTACCCACTACCACACCATGATATAAGCAGTGACTGGTTGTCCATTTGACGTTTTAGGAAATGTATACTGTGTCTGAGCCTTATTCATTCTTTTACCATAGTTTTGGTGTGCAACAGATCTAACTAGGGTCATCCAGGTGGAAGAGAGTACAGAGAAGTTGAAGGGCTGTAGCACCCAGAGACACAATAAGGGCTAGTATTCTGTATGCTGAATTGAACTGTATAGCATTGAGCATTATTGTGTTATTAAAAAGTACTTTCTTTTTCCAAAAGACAAGCCCTGGGCTGGACTTTAATGTTATTGTGACTAGTGGTTAATTGTTGAGTTTGGAGTTGAAGCTTGCAACACTACCTCCCTGAAAAGCATGTGACTTCTCACCCTCGCTACCAAGAGTCAATTGTAAAAAAGGGTTGTCTTTGGCGCAGTTTGCATTGACATTGTAGGATGGACCCCAAGACACCAGTGGCAAACGACCCCAATCAACACGGTTGGGGCCCGCTAGCCCCTGTCTGCCCCAAATGAACGGGGTCTTACATACATTAAGGGACATATGTATCAAACGATTTTTTAATCGCAAACGCTGCGATTCGCAAAATAACAGCGTTTGCGATTAAAAAATCGCTAATCGGGATGTATGAGCCAATATCTCATCGCAAAATTAAGGAATTGCTAATTTAGCGATTTCTTAATTTTGCATAAGCATTTAAGAAATCGCAAAATGCGATTTCTTAAATGATATGTAACACGCACCCAAGTTGTGTGAATTATCCTTAAGAAATCGCAAATTACCACCAACTTCTAGCTGGTGGTAATTTGCGATTTCCTTTCAAAATGCACTTTTTTGAATTTTACAAAGGCCACGTGGCGCACATACATGCCTTTAGGGCATGTATGTGCGCCATATGCGCACACATGCTCATTTCAGGGGTGCATCAGGGTGTCATCATGACACCCTTGCACCTTTGAAATCATTCTCAAATTGCGATTAGCAAATTGCGAATCGCAATTTGAGAATTACTTCACATTCATTCCTATGGGTCTCCTGGCCCATAGGAATGAATGGGAAGGTATTCCTTAATTGCAATTTCGCAATTTGCTAATCGCAATTAAGGAATTTTAAGAAATCGCAAAAGTTTTGCGATTGTTTAAATACATCCCGTTTTGCAATTCTCAAATAGCGATTCTTTAAAAATCGCTATTTGAGAATCGCAAATGGAGATGTTGATACATATGCCCCTAAGTGAGGTGTCCACCCTAATCCCATCTAAGGACCTGGGCATAGCAAGACCTTTATGTGTTCAATCAAATGTCTAGAAACCATGGACCTCTACCTCTTACCTTCAACACACATGCTGCACCCCATCCACTTCGCCAAAGTTTGGTTTCACTCATACATCCCACGCTGAATTATTCCCCGTACCTAAAACTACCAACTCATCTTGTGCGCCACCCAACCCCTTTAATCCTAAACCATGAAACTCCTGGGCCTGTCCACATGTGTCCTGCCTTTCTGGACGTCAATAATTAACTACACTTAGTTACAGCTACTACCCACTGGCCTTCAGGTCTGCAGGGCTGTGCCTCTGTGAAATAAATCAACACTGCTGAGCCTGGTCTCCAATTATCATCACTCAAAAACTCTCTAAAGTATTCTAGAAATTCTGGCTGTCATTTATCACTACCCACAGCCTGCTCAAGCCCCTTCAATCTTTCTTCCATTTTTCAATCTACAAAAACTGCCGTCTCTCGACTGGCCAATTTCATTACCACTGCCCACTATGGCTGTCTCTCATCTATTCTTATGCTTTTTTACTTCTCTGCAGCATTTGATACTGTAAGCCACCAGCATGCAGTTATTGTCAGATTGCTCATTATTAATATCATGAAGCTCACCGCTGTCCAAAAGGAAACCTCAACCAGTAGGATTCCCAGGGCATTTCCACTAAAGTTAATCAATGGTAACTGTGCCCGCTGGAAAGACGTTTTTGTTTTCAACAAACAAACTCCCAAAGCAGTGGTTTGTTTCTTAAAAACAGAAAACAATCCACCACACTCACTGTGAGTTTCCTCATTGTGAGTGTACTTGTTGTTTCCTCCTTGGTAAACCAATGTCTTTCCTTGTGGTCCAGGGAACACACAACAAGCTGTTACAGGCGCACCATACATTGGTCAATCATTCCTTCATTCATTTACATATGGCGGATGAGCTGTCAGTGAAATGTTTCCCTTGGGAGAGCCAGGTAAGGCTCCACCACCTAAATTGGGTACGTGAGTTTTGTGAATCCACCGATCCTTGGTGAATTCCTACATCAGCCACACTCTAACTGATTCCATGTTCCACTGACTGGTTGGATCATTTCCTGAGATTGTTCTCTTAAATTTCCACGTACAGAAGAGCCTTTCGCAAATCTAGGGATATAACCTGGTTTTATACCGTAAAAATATAAACCTCAATTCTTTGGCTTAGATGGCTTGGAATAATCTCCACTCTACATCCTCCAATCATGATGCCTGAGCCACCACTACCCAATACAATCAATCAGTGCATGCAAATGAACTGCTGGAAAATGTAGGAACTCAAAATAAAAGAAAAAGATCTAGGGCCAGATGTACGACCATTTGATATGCGACAAATTGCGAGGTGCAAAATCAAATGTACAACAGTGTGTTTAACACTGTTTGCGATTCCCAATGGGATTGCAAATTGCGAGGCTCATTAATATTAATGAGCCTCTCACAATTTGCGAGCCCATTGGGAATGACAGGCCCTCCCAGGGATGGTGGCCTGCTGGGCTCAGCAGACCACCATGTCTGGGACTGCTTTTAAATAAAGAAGTTTTTTTTAAAATCCAGCCCGTTATCCGTAAAAGAAAACAGGATGCATTTTTTTAAAAAATCAAACATTTTTGTTTCCTTTTATTAAGAGCAGGCAGTGGTCCCTGTCATTGTGTGTACTGTGTGAAGCACGGCCGCTGAGCCGTAGGGGATCTGTTTTTGGTGACCGTGGGTACACCAGATTGAGCATTTGCTCAATAGACTAACGTGCTGTTTTGCTTGAACACCTCCATAATCAATCATGGCACTTGAAGAGGGACTTGCTTTTGATGAAGAGTCTGTCCAAGGAATTTTAGATGGACCCTCACTATTGGGAGAGACAACCATTAATCAGGTCTTGATCCAAGGAGAAGGATGGGACACGTTAATAGAGCTTAGAAAAACACATGTTAAAGCCATCCTACATGGGGCCATCCTCACTGAATATTTGAGGGTAAATGCAGCACCTAGAGGCCTATTAGTAACTAACGAACCCCTCATCTTCCTGGAAGACTCTTCTTTCAGGAAGGACTGGGCATTAATTGCATGGAAATGCATGAGGGATTGGTTAGTTCTTATAATAACTACAGCAAAAATAATTGCAGATACTCTGCTCATACAGATACAAAATAGTGAGCAGGGACTCAGGGCGAGTGTGGTGCTGGCCACATATAAGAGAAAACTTGAGGAAGCAAACACAGAAATAGGAGACTATAAGGACTATTTAATGCAATCAAAGATCTCTAAATTACAGAAGGATCTGAAGAAGTTTTCAAAAGAAAAGATCTATCCATACACTACGGATGAGTATGTTCAGAAGAAGTTGGAAGAAGCAAAGAAAGGGTTACAGGGAGGTCGTAGAAGTTCAGACTCCATGAGCTCAAACAGTGACGGGAGTGAATTTGACAACAGACCAAGGAGTAGGGGTAGAGGTAGAGGAAAGTATCAAGGTCCGGGATTTAACTTCAACCCTATGTATCAGAACTACCCAGGCCAGGGGTTTGGCTGGCATCAGATGTACCAACCATACCCTTCTATGCAAGGCCCGAATAACATTCAGCATTTCCCACAGCCACCTGGTTCCCCTTTTTTAGACAGAGGCAGGGGAAAACAAAGAGGCACCCTGGGGGTCCAGTGGGAGGATCTCAATCAGAGAGTAACATGGAGCATGGCACTGGATACAATGCCGGGCACCAGCAGGGAGGGAACCGAGTGATGAACCTCACAGATCTCCCATTGACGATAGCCCAAACAACAATGTTAAACAAAGGATTGGGCTTTGTCCCTACAAACACAATGGACAACTTTAGGGTACGTCAGGAGCTCTCTTATTTTTTCAGATCGGTGAGATTGAAGGTCTTTTTTCAAGGCCGGGAGGATAGAGTTGAAAATAGGGGGGATACTGATTTTCGTCCTAAATCGACCTTTACCCCGATCGATGAACTCTATACTGCCACAGGAAGTCAAAACGTTTGAAAGCGCAGTGGTGCACGATATTGAGGAACTAGGGAAAAACCAGACACACCCCTTTAGGAACATCACAAGAGAGGAAAGGGAAGCCCTAGAGGAACTGAAAAACAATCAAGATCTGGTTATAAAGCCTGCTGATAAGGGAGGTGCTATAGCTATCCAAACAAATTCAGCATATGAACAGGAGTGTCAGAGACTGCTGAGTGATGAAAGGAATTATAAGATCCTCCTGACAGACCCTACTCCAGGATTAAGAAGAGAAATCGCTACGGTTGTAGAGGAAGCCCTGAGTAATGACTGGATAACGGAACATGAGGCCAGTTTTTTACAAAAGAAAGACCCCATTACACCAGCATTTTACACCTTACCTAAAGTGCATAAATCAGTAAGACCACTTTCGGGTAGACCTATCGTGGCTGGAATTGGCTCTATACTTGAGCCATTGTCACAATTTTGTGACTTCTTTTTCAAACTATTGGTCCAGAGTAGGAGGGCATACTTAAAGGATACAACAGAGGTCCTTAATCTCCTCATTGATATGGATTTCTACCCGGACGAGGAATATTTGGTGGGATTAGATATAGAATCCCTGTACACCAATATTCCTCAACTGGAAACTTTGAAGGTGATAGAGGAGCTTCTGTTTGAACAAGATTGGCAATATCAGACTCCCAGACCATCTATCTTACATCTGGCTGAACAAGCACCGACAAGGAACTTTTTTTGAGTACAAGGGTTTTTTTTTATTTACAGACTCATGGAACATCAATGGGCATTGCATTCGCACTGAGTCTAGCGGGTCTGTACGTATCAACTTTTGAGCACAGATATATCTTTGATGCAGGAAATCCATGGACACAGAACATTCGTGTCTGGAAACGGCTTATAGGTGATGTCCTCCTCATTTGGAGAGGCAATGAAACATCTATAAAATACTTTGTGCAATGGCTGAATAGACAAAATACTTTTCGGCATTTCACTACTACCATTACCAAGGACGATCTTACCTTTTTGGACTTAGTCATTTTTTAATACGAAGGTAAATTGTCTACTAGAGCACATCACAAACCCACAGATAAGAATGGGCTACTTCACTTTGGGAGTTTTCATCCTAAATCCCTTAGGGAGAATCTCCCTGCAGGGCAGTTTCTGCGGCTTCGCAGAAACTGTTCGGAACCTGACAAATTTAGGGAAGAGGCGGCCCTACTTGCAGGTAAACTAAATGACAGAGGCTACCCAAACCAAGTGGTCAGCAAGGCGCGCAAGCGAGCATGGAATTGTCCAAAAGAGGCGTTGTTGGAAAAAGTAGAGAGACCGGCTAAGAACAATACTATCTGTGTTACTATATTTAACACATCTTCCACTGCCATTAAACGCATTATGCTTGAACATTGGCGGATATTGAACTCCAGCGGTCTCAGGCTTGAGAAACCTCTATTCTCATTTAGAAGAGGCCAAAACATCAAGGACCAATTGGTACATTCCCGATCACAGAGGGGCTCCTCGAGGGGTTGCGAACCTTACACCAGTCACGGGCCACACACGATGTGGTTCATGTGACGTATGCAGATTGACAAAAAACACTAATGAGGTGGATGAGGGCCTTAGACATCCTTGGCAACAGCGAGTGCACACGAATTGCAATTCCTCCATCGTCATCTACATAATCAAGTGTCCTTGCAACTTGATCTATGTGGGGATAACATGCAGAAAGGTTAAAGTGAGGATAATGGAGCATAGGAGCAATATTCGCTGTGCCAGGACGACCACACGCCTTACATCACACTACGCGGAAAAAGGACATACGGTTGAGGATATATATTGGACGGTGTTGGATAAACCTTCTTTCGCACCTTCTACTAGGGAGCCATCACATGCCCTTTTTATACGCTAACAGAAGTGAGTGTACCGTATTAGAAGCCACGAAACAGGGCTTAATGATGAAATACCCTGGGCAGCCCTGGGGAGTAAATAGATTTCATTCCGTTATTTAGGTTAGCCCGATAACATGCATTACGCTACATTTTATATCAAGTGGACAGGATTCATAAGTAATTTGTAGTGCTTGATATGGCTGGCAATATTCTCCCTTCAAGTAACCTGGGGTGTATAGGAATTCACCCACGGAACCAATATATTGGTATTAACAACCCTTAGCGCTCGTCATCGGTTTTATCCAACTTCCGGGTGATAAGAATGAACATGTCCCCAAGAAACTGGACCAGCGGTCTAGATTTTAGTGGTATTGTGGTACACGTTACGTTACACGCTTGCACCACGTGATGGGAAGAGTGAGTGGATAACTTGCATTAGACTACACTTGATATCAGTGGTCAGGGTTTATAAGTAATTTACAGAACATGAGATGGCCGACAAAAATCTCCCTCTGAATAACATTGGGTTTATAAAAATTCACCCATGGAACCAATACGTTGGTATTTATAACCCTTGTGGCTAGTCATCTGTATTATCCAACTTCCTGGTGATGAGAACGAACATGTCCCAAAAATTGGGTCAGCGGTCTAGATTCTAGCGTAAACATGGTACGCGTTACGTTACACACTTGTACCACGTGATGGGAAGTGTAACTAATGAAAAGAACGGGAGACCGGCTATCCATATCCCTGCACGGCACCGAAAGAGACTTACTAAAGTGGCGGCGTACCACTCTTGATGAAGTAAGGAGTAGGTGGGTACCATGGCTGCTCTCGATACACGATCTAGAGGGCATACTTGCAATACACTTGAATTTTATGAGTAGCGCTATGTACTTCATCATGGGGGCGTAACATGTATTAAAGGAGGGATGTGTATTTTGGATTTTTAGTGAAACCTAGTGATACCCACGGATACATTTCCACATCTAGAGGCACACAGATCGTTGGTAAAGAGGTGTTAAGAATTATTTTCTTTGAAGCCCTGATTATGGTGGTGTTGCCGGTAAAAGGTCAAGACGCTCTGGCAAAATTCTCTAACCATAATATATGATCGTTTGGAGAGTTTTGGAACTTCATATTGCTTCTACAAAATCTAGCAGAAGATTATATACTCTAAGTATATTTATTTTTTCACAGTGTGTGACTACAGAGGGTCGCCCTCTACTCCAGTGCCAGTTTTAGCATTCTACCTAATAAACTCCATAAGATGGGCAGAGTGTTGTACCAAGTGAGACCGAGATATATTACACCTAAATATATACCTAAACCTATGAGTACGATATGGGGCAGGGTGCCTCAGTATCATTTTTATTTTATTCTTTGTCTGTGTGGAGGTGTTCATCATCATTAGCACGTTTAATCTTCTATATGGCACGCTATTGGCATAAAAGGATGTTATTCACAGACTGTGTGAGATATATACCATTGGTAGGGCCATTGAATGCCCGCTAACTTTTTTTTAAAAAGGGTGTGATATTCGTTATTCATGAAGCACCGTAGTCGAACCAAATGGGTTGTTTTGAATGTAGGAGAGCATAGGAGAGCACACTATAAAATTCTTTCTTTGTATTGAGTTGGTGTATTTGGGGCAGTTTGTTTTCACAGTTTTTATGTTTCTATTTCACAGTTTCCATTGGAAGAGTAAAGTTGCCAACAACTCCAGACTTACAGGTGGAATAGAGCTCAGCAAAGTGGATGTACTAGAGGGGTTTAATTGGAAACGTAGCATAGGGATCCAGCTTGTCCTGATGAATGCCGGGTAAAGAACCAAAAACCGGCAGAAACATGTCGACCTCTATGCAGAACGGAGGGGTGGTGAGTACCTAATTTACTCACACCACCACTATCCGTAGGTATATTTATTGTACCTTTTTTAGCTCTGACTAGGGAATCGAGGAATAAAAATATTATATAGATATCCCATAGGCAGAATTATTTGCACCTTCATAGGATCCTGTCTTTTCCTTTCTTTCTTGTCACTGTTGTATTGTCTACCCCTCCCTATAGCTCTGCCACTAGCGTTGGTCTGCGCAGAGGCGTCAGTAGCAGCCCTATGATGAAGCATGCCACAACTTGTTGCGGGTGAGGGCAGTTTTTATAAAGTAGGTGTGCTCTCCTTGTTAACTACATTCGGTAAACAGAAATAGGACGACTGTTACTTGCTCTACCTCTTTTTGTGTATTAGCACTGCCTGCCCTTAAAAAATAATTTTGCATGCATTTGCAATGGGAAAGGGGCCTCATGGGGACCCCTTCCCATTTGCGACTGCATTGCCACCTACTTGAAGTAGGTGGTAATTACGAGTGCTTTGCGACCGCAATTGCTGTCGCAAAACATTAGTACATGGGTTTGAGACTCGCTATTTGGAAGGGAACACCCCTTCCAAATAGCAAGTCTCTAAACACTTTGTTGTGAGTTGCAATTCATTTCTCGCTAACCCGTTTGCGCATGCTAAAATTGGTCGTACATCTGGCCCCTAATCCAAGTAAAGAAGCTGAGTGAATCACAAATTCTTCTTTCTCCCTCCTATTTGACTATAATTGAGTCTCAGCAGCGACCAGCTGTGGGAGCTTTCATCAGAAACATTCTGCATCTACGTATGCCCCTAAATTAGGAGAGCATCATGGCCGAAAACTTAGGTCTCAGCTACTCAACGGAAGAAATAAATGGCATCCTATCGCTTCCCTCATTACCGCAAGATAAAGATTTGACCCAGACCCTAGCACAAACTACTGACTGGGAAGAACTATTTGAAACAAAAAAAGAACAGGTACGCACGGCCATTCATGGCGTGATAATGACTGAGTACCTCCCTGCCAATGCTGTACCCAAAGGACTCTGGGTTAATAATGCCCCTCGTATTTTTCTTCAAGATTTAGTTTTCCGGAGACATTGATCCGCCATCTCCTGGAAGTGTACTAGAGATTACCTAGTACTAATAATAAAAACAGCCACTAGACTGCCTCACAATTAAAATCCAAGTGAGCGAAGCCAAACTGAAAAACATGGTTCACATCACCGTATATAAAAAAAGACTTGAAGAAATCAATAAAGAAATGAATGAGACCAAAGATTACATCACACAAAGCAAAATACAGAAATTTGGGAAAGATCTAAAAAGGTTGTCTATGGAACGCATGCACCCTTACAGCTCAGAGGATTACAAAATCCCGAACAATATCTCTGATAATAACTCTAGTGCAGGGTCCTCAACAGATGGCTCAGATTGGAGTGGAGATGAGTTCTACACAACGAGGAGAAACAGAGGACAGTATAGACGCCAAAATAGGCGGAGACCCAACACATGTACACGCCATTCTTTGGTAATCAACCGCAAACAGTACACTTTCAATCTTTCAATCCAAACTTCCAAGGATGGGCGAATCCCTACTTCCCAGGTCCATCACCAATGGTGACACCGATACTATCAACTATGGGTCAAGGTTACACACAGAGGCCGCCTTTTTTAGGGAGAGGCCAGACCAACCAAAGAACAAGACGGAAAGGAGTGACTTGGTCAGACCAACAACGACAGGTCCACACCAGAAGCATGACAGGGGCGAAACCAGGGATAAGCGCAACAACCTCATATTCAACCTAACAGATACAATCCTGACAAATGAACAAGAAGACATCTTGAATAAAGGACTTGGCTAGGTACCAACACCTCCCCTGGACACTTTCAAACTCCAATGTGAAATGGCCGAATTCTGCAGAAAGCTTAAACTGAAAGCCTTCTTCAGGAAGAACAAGTCAAAGACGGCGACACAACACTACGTCGCAAATCCAACTTCTGTCCCATGAACCACCAAGTTCCAATAGAAATATTGGCCTTCGAACAGGCAATAATGAAGGAAGTAGAAGGTCTAAAAGACCAAACCAAAAAACCCTTCATGAACATTTCCAACTCTGAATAACAAGCGCTGGATACGCTTCAGAAGAATGGAAACCACGTGATAAAACCTGCAGACAAGGGTGGAGGGATCGTACTATTGACAAAAGAAGGATATGATCAACAATGCACTGAACTACTCTCTGATGAGAAATTCTACCAAAGAATCACTACAGACCCCACAGTGCGACTACAAAGAACCATCGAACTTAGGGTCGATGAAGCCAAAACAAATAACTGGATCTCAAAGAATGAAGCAGAATTCTTAACAAAAACACCAAGGATGCCATACTTCTACTCTCTCCCTAAGATCCATAAAGAACGCAGACCCCCACCTGGACGACCCATTGTCTCTGGGATCGGTTCTGTCTTAGAACCTTTATCCCAATTCGCTGACCAATAACTGAAACCTTTGGTGCAACAGACCCCTACCTACCTCAAAGACACCAGAGACCTGCTAAACCTTCTGAAAGATCAATTTTACTTTAAAGAAAGAATGTTACTGGTAGGTTTGGACGTTGAAAGTCTATATACCAGTTTACCTGAACAAAAGACTTTGAAAACATTAGAAATGTTACGGTTCAGCAAACAATGGGACTACAAGACACCCAGACACTTCGTTCTCAAATGTTGCAGGTTGGCCCTCGCCGAAAACCATTTCGAATATAACAACACAATGTACCAACAATGTCATGGCACTTCAATGGACAGTACATTCGCACCGAGTGTGGCGGGACTGTATGTGAGTGATTTTGAAGAAACCCACATACAAAACACCACCAATCCATATCTATATAGGATTGTTTTTTGGAAACGCTACATAGATGATATCATCTTAATATGGGAAGGCGACAGAGAAAGACTAACCAAATTTCACCAATGGTTAAACACCAGGGACGAATGGCTTAGATTCACTTACACAGCAAGTAATAAAGAATTGGATTTCCTAGATATCACAATTTTCATTGAAAACGACACAATACAGACCAAACCTTTCTTTAAACCAACTGCAAAAAATAGTTTACTTTCATATAAAAGCTTTCACCCATGACCACTGAGAGAAAACCTCCCTTACAGTCAGTTCCTTCGCTTAAGACGGAATTGCAGTAACATCCAAGATTATAAAAATCAAGCTAATGACCTCTGTGACAAATTGAAGAACTGTGACTATCCTGCAAGTACCATCAAGAGATGCCAGAAAAGGGCAAGAAATCAACAAAAAGACAGCCTCCTGGAAACCACAAGGAAAGAACCAGAAAAAGACTTGGTTACTTGTGTCAGTTCCTACAGCACAGCCTCAAACAACATCAAAAAGATTGTAAATAAAAACTGGCGAATCTTGACCTCTGGATCCTTAAATTTGCCGAAACCCAGGTTTGCTAATAAGAGAACGAGAAACCTAAAAAGATATGCTAGTCCACACTAGACCACCGCCACAAACACTGAACAAACCTCCATCAAGACTATGGAACAATCCACCAGTGACTGGACACTTTCCACGCCGTTCCTGCTCTGTTTGTTATTTAACAACTGCAACAAAGACCATACAACTGTTACCAAACTTGAAATGGACAATCAGATTTTACACCAATTGCAATACGACACATGTAATCTACATGATTACCTGTCCTTGCAAATTGCGCAACATAGGAATGACTTGTCGCAAAGTGAAACAGAGAATATGCAAACATAAGAGCAACGTAAAGTGTAAGAAGAGTACTACAAAAATGAGCAGTCACTTCCTAGAAATGGGACACATGGTCATTGACTTACAATGGGTGATTCTAGAGATCCTGACAACAAAAAGTCACAATGCAGAACAGGTACTCTTTGAAAAAGAGCAGAGATGGGTTCACCGTCTCAAAACGAATGTACAAGGGCTGAATGATAACATTCCGTGGCTCAGCATCAAACAATAAATCTGTAACTGTGCCTAAAAACTGAGATCAAAACCATCTACATTTATGAAGCATACATACACAATATGTGTATATCATTCAAAAATGTATAATTTTACCCCTCTGGGAATGTACAAGTTATTATCTCACCACATGTGACCATTTACATCCCAAATATTTTTTACAGACATTTCCCTGCCTTGCCCAGTAATGAGGAAAACGCTACTCTAGAAAAAGTCCTCTTTCTCTTTCCACACACTCTTTTTTAACTCCACTAGTCTGTACCTTAAACACAACTGGGTCACTAGAGGAAGAGCCAGCACAAGTTGTGCTACACTGCCACAGAGGTATGAAAGAAGAACACAAGGACGCCTGAAACCGTAACGTATTATTAAACAATGCATTTACGAATGTATTTCCTTGTGTTTTAAGAGCAGAAACGGACCTCCAACTCCCCGATGAAGCCCGCAATCAGTGATTCAAGGTACGGTCTGTACGGAACAATGTACTGCCAGGATATGCATTACACACCGCTACTATTATACCGCATGTACCCATTTCCTAACGCGCCGTGATTAACAATACCCCCTCACAGGATTACTCGCTACACCGTTCCCGAACCAAGGGCAGCAAATAAACGGTGAAATCTAACAGCGTCTAAGCCCATAAAAAGTCATATACGCACACCACAACAAACACGTCAAAGATTATATGGTAAACAATGACAATCGAATTTTCCCTAACGACACACCAACTGGGCACAAATTAACATCATTACATACGATATCTATATAGCGATATAACCATTATGATTTTTGGAGCAGGCGGAGGGCTGCTATATTACCTCCCGTCAACGGCCTCACAATAGCGGGCTCATTGTTCTCCTGAACTATCTTTACGCCATCATATTTAGTCATGAAAATCAATTTTGATTCCCCATGACGTCTTTTGACTGAAGAACATTAATTCCTAACATATGCTTATGCTGCCCTCACTGTAATTAACTACCGCAAATTTTAAACCACTTGAGAACAGCGCGCATTCAGTCACATATCAAAGGCCACCCAACGAGGATCACGCCACTGATACGAACTAGAACTTTCCCGATAGAAATCTTTCAATGAAATTTTTCAATGATGTTTCCAATGATGATTTCCCTCAATATGTAACGTCGTAAATATACGTGTACTGCTATATTCCTGGGCACTCGCCTTTATATGACAAAATGGATTTAACTGTTGAATTTGAACTTGTAAAATGAGGGTATAGTTTGCCATAACATAGTGAGAATGATTGCTTTAAAGAATTGCCATTTTGTTAGTTGTTGCATTGCCTGATGCATTTTTCTTCCTCGTTAACACAGCATAAGCGAGAACATAACAATGAGTGTTTTCTCTTCTCTTTTACCTCCCTCTTTTAACCAATATAGGTTCCAATTGAACAAACACCAGGTGGATTAACTTATCCCCCCTTTCACAGAAGACCCGCAACAACAGACGGCCTCCCTTCACTTTTTAGGTCCTTTAGAAAGCCCACTTGACCCCTAGGGGCAACTCAACGGGCTGAAACATGTTGACCTTTTTATGGACAGTGCATTAGACCATAATTAGTCTCCCTGTGCACGCCAAGACTTTTTAACTATCTCGAACCCAGTCTGATTAAAAGTTAGTTCTGGCTATACGAGATTTTTATAACACTTCACTTCACCTTAACACAATCACCTATCTCTTGATCACTACTGAAATAACCAGTGGGTCAACCTCCGGGTGGAGGAAGCACATAACTAACCCTATGATGATGCTGTCACGTTGTTAACAATAGAGCGGAGAATCAAGATATATCGCTTTTTCCAAAATGTTAACTTGAATGAGGGTTTTTATCGTTACACTGTACGAATATCGCAAACCCTGGTTTTTCAGGTCAAGTGATCCATTCCCTATTTCATTTTTTGAAATCCAAGCAAAGAAGGTGAGTGGATCACAAATTCTTCTTTCTCCCTCCTATTTGATTATAATTGAGTCTCAGCAGCGAACAGCTGTGGGAGCTTTCATCAGAAACATTCTGCATCTACGTATGCCCCTAAATTAGGAGAGCATCATGGCCGAAAACTTAGGTCTCAGCTACTCAACGGAAGAAATAAATGGCATCCTATCGCTTCCCTCATTACTGCAAGATAAAGATTTGACCCAGACCCTAGCACAAACTACTGACTGGGAAGAACTATTTGAAACAAAAAAAGAACAGGTACGCACGGCCATTCATGGCGTGATAATGACTGAGTACCTCCCTGCCAATGCTGTACCCAAAGGACTCTGGGTTAATAATGCCCCTCGTATTTTTCTTCAAGATTTAGTTTTCCGGAGACATTGATCCGCCATCTCCTGGAAGTGTACTAGAGATTACCTAGTACTAATAATAAAAACAGCCACTAGACTGCCTCACAATTAAAATCCAAGTGAGCGAAGCCAAACTGAAAAACATGGTTCACATCACCGTATATAAAAAAAGACTTGAAGAAATCAATAAAGAAATGAATGAGACCAAAGATTACATCACACAAAGCAAAATACAGAAATTTGGGAAAGATCTAAAAAGGTTGTCTATGGAACGCATTCACCCTTACAGCTCAGAGGACTACAAAATCCCGAACAATATCTCTGATAATAACTCTAGTGCAGGGTCCTCAACAGATGGCTCAGATTGGAGTGGAGATGAGTTCTACACAACGAGGAGAAACAGAGGACAGTATAGACGCCAAAATAGGCGGAGACCCAACACATGTACACGCCATTCTTTGGTAATCAACCGCAAACAGTACACTTTCAATCTTTCAATCCAAACTTCCAAGGATGGGCGAATCCCTACTTCCCAGGTCCATCACCAATGGTGACACCGATACTATCAACTATGGGTCAAGGTTACACACAGAGGCCGCCTTTTTTAGGGAGAGGCCAGACCAACCAAAGAACAAGACGGAAAGGAGTGACTTGGTCAGACCAACAACGACAGGTCCACACCAGAAGCATGACAGGGGCGAAACCAGGGATAAGCGCAACAACCTCATATTCAACCTAACAGATACAATCCTGACAAATGAACAAGAAGACATCTTGAATAAAGGACTTGGCTAGGTACCAACACCTCCCCTGGACACTTTCAAACTCCAATGTGAAATGGCCGAATTCTGCAGAAAGCTTAAACTGAAAGCCTTCTTCAGGAAGAACAAGTCAAAGACGGCGACACAACACTACGTCGCAAATCCAACTTCTGTCCCATGAACCACCAAGTTCCAATAGAAATATTGGCCTTCGAACAGGCAATAATGAAGGAAGTAGAAGGTCTAAAAGACCAAACCAAAAAACCCTTCATGAACATTTCCAACTCTGAATAACAAGCGCTGGATACGCTTCAGAAGAATGGAAACCACGTGATAAAACCTGCAGACAAGGGTGGAGGGATCGTACTATTGACAAAAGAAGGATATGATCAACAATGCACTGAACTACTCTCTGATGAGAAATTCTACCAAAGAATCACTACAGACCCCACAGTGCGACTACAAAGAACCATCGAACTTAGGGTCGATGAAGCCAAAACAAATAACTGGATCTCAAAGAATGAAGCAGAATTCTTAACAAATTGTATCCCTAATCCTTTGTTCAATGATTATTTACAGAACTAAATGATTGAAGAAAACCTCTTGATAAAACAAGCAGACACTTGTTCTCTTTCTCCAATCTAAATGACATAAGGGCAGCCGCATACTTTATTAGAGGCACATTTTTATTGTGAAGGTGTCTCACATCATATCACAAGTTGAACCTGTGAATAATCAAAACAACTCTTTGAAGACATCAAATTGGTGCATGATCGCCCTCCTTTTTTTTTTTTTTTTTTACAGTTGAAGATCCTGGCATTTAATCAGCCAAGTCTTTCCCCTGCTGAAGAGACTCTCTACTTATGCTGAAGATCTTAATCATTTTTGTTGTGTCTCAGGGATTGTTTTCTTTGATAAAGCAACGGAAAGTGGTGTTGACTTTCCACTTATAGACTAGAGTAAGTAGACTGCCTTGATCAAATTCATTGAGGATTCTTGATTCATTTTTTACTCTGAAAACTCAGGTCTACTTGTTCTCCTTGACTTATCTTTGGCTTTTGACAAGGTTAACCTTTACTCTCTTATCAATATCCTGAACAAACATAAAGTCATCTTTAACTAAATGACGTTAGCAGATCAAATTGGGAATTTAATTTCCAGTTCCATCAACTTGCCGCACAGGTCATCACATTCTGACAGCTACACTTTTCTTGCTGTGATCCGCAAAAGCTCATGGTTTCAACAGTATGCTGACATTACTCAGGTGTACTTTAAGATCTCCTCGCCGAATTATATTTCACACCTTGCCTCTGTCCTACAGGTTGTTTATTATTGGATGCCAATGCACTACGTAATGCTTCCAAAATTGAGTATCTAATCATTTCTTCTAAACAACTAGTGTTGATTCCTGCCACACTCTCGATTGCAATCCAGTGATCTTTAATAGCCCTAAATCCCTTCACATTACCTTTGACAATAGACTTGGTGGTCATTTTGGGGACTGGCAGATGGCCCACCAAGTTGTCAGAGACCCCGCCTTTGTTCCCCCATATCCTGTCTGCAGAGGATCGTGTTAGGCATGCTTTCAGATCAATACACATTCAGGGAAGCTGAATGCCACGTGTGCTGCCATGCTGTTGTGGCATTATCTTTTTGGTTTTTTTAGAAACAAATCCCGGAAGCAAGGATTTGTTTAAAAAACAAAAATACCCTGGTGCAAAGGGAGTTTACTCCCTGCACGTAGTGGACATTGTTGATTGTTTGTCAGGGCCTTCCATGCCTCACAGCATGGACATGGAAAACCGTCATTGTAGGATTGCCACAAATAGGGCACAGCTCCAGATTACTAAATGTGGCAGTAGTGTGTTTGATGTGCCACCACGAACATCTGACTGCAGTGGAGCTAGCAGAGGCTTTACCAGCAGTTCTCTACCTCTAAATTTGACATGGAATCATAGATTCCGTGGTTCAAGGGCCCCACCGATTTACAGTACAGCGCCCCCTCTGCAAATCCTAATGGCTGCACTAAATTCCAAATTTCATATTTATGGGATTGATAAGAGGACACACTTTCAATATGGATTCTTCTGAGGATCCATGAAAAGGACCCCAATAACTTAGCTGAATCTCTTGTTCTGTCTTGACTGGACTATGGCATCTCCCTTTCAAAGCACATACCCAGAGTTTGACTCTAATCTGTATGGGAACCTCTGAATGTGGCAGCTTGCTTTGTCATTGGGAGAAAAAAATTGATCGCATCACTCTCACCCTACAAACAAACCATTGGCTTTCCAGGGAAGCCAGAACAGTCTACAATACACCCTGCATCAAAGCATCTCTCATAATGTCTTATATGCAATAATTTTTTCATACCAAAAAGTACAAAAATTCTAGAGGTCAATATTCTCTACTCTGTGCCGAAACACTTCACTTGGACTTGTATTCACTGAAGCCTCGACATTTAGAAAATAGTGTGCTATGGCTTAGTCATTCCTGCCTGTGCAACTAAGGTCTGACACTCCCTCTCCCAGGCTCAATGCACAACTACCTCATTTGAAACATTCGAAAATGTTCAAAACGTAGCTTTTTTGTCAGACTTGTTTTCGGAATCCATCTGACTTACCTTCTCATAAGTGCCATCTTCCTGTTTCTTGGTTTGCTCTCTATTCTACCATTTCCTTCTCCAGTCCTACACTTGCCATACCTTTTCCTTCCATTCTCTCCTATCTTATCTTGCACAAGTATGTTTTTTTTCATCCGACATACTACTATAGACCACCTTTCCTAGATCTTGCCCTTTCTCATGTAGATTTTTTTGCCTCTATACCATTCTTCTATAATACTGCAGTCCTTATACAATGGGAGATGTTGTTGCTCACACAACGTTAATTGATTGATAACCCACTCACTCCTCCCTCCAATAACTAGCAAATCGTAATTTCTAAATTGACATGCTGTTTTTTTTGTTTGTTTTTTTTTAAATAATGATCCTATTTTAGAACGCTTTCATCCTTATATGTATGTTTGTTTTTTGGGGTACCTCTCACAGTGTTTTTAACTCTAAAGGGCTCTAACGCTCCTTGGCCAAATCTGTGCTCTGTACAACTGCATGAATAAATAGATAAACTCACAAATACGTAAAAGAGTGTAGTTATCAAGAGAAAATCATGTGTAAAAGGGATGCACTTGTTCGCTCCATCAAACTCAATTCAACAAACCACCAGACAAGTTACTACGACTGCGCCAAGAAGCGAGATTTATCTGCAGGAGTGAGTTAGAGTTCTGGGGAGTCTGATTCCACTCATGCCAGCCTTGATATTTCGAATCAAGAAGAAATAAGGGAACATGTTGTCAGATACATTGTGGAGCAAGCTGAGCTGAACTGTGAAGACTAAAACCAAATCTGTGGTTACCATCCCTCATCAGAAGCTGAACAAAGAGAAGGATAAACTGTCAGGAACCTGCACAGGAGCAGAACAATCTAAGTTCATGAAATCCAATATGTGAGCCGGGATGGTGTTTTAAGAGAATTTGTTTACACCACCTTTAAAGATGAGAAACTGATAAAGGAACCACCATCTGAGTTTCCTATAGGTTTTGGAATGTTTTCCAAATATAAGTTAATAATTGTAGTAACTGTAGATAGGTTCTTGCGCAGGATGGTCTTGAAAGTAATTTATTACGTCAGACATAAAAAAAAAAACAACTGCAGACATGCCGGGCACATCTAGCAGCTGAACTGCCCGATTCAAATCATGTAATCCATACATGTCACCATGCATGTTCTGCAGTTAGTGTTTTTTTTTCATTTGAAAGTGGTGCCAAACCAGGCTCTGTCAACAGTCATCTTTTGCCTAATGGCTTCTGCGTCACTGAACAACTAGGTCCAACTGATGGTCACCCAGCCTATTTAAAGCAGAATTGACCCACATCTGCTTTCCATGTCCACGTCCACCGTGTTTATCCTGGCTGATGCGGGTAGAGAAAATATTCCACGGCGCCAGAAAAAAAAATCCTGCATGTCAGGGCCATTGACCTTTTCTTTTCCAGAAACAAACGCACACTTTGGTAGTTTACTTCTGAAAAAGAAAACCAAATGCAGAGCTGACCATAAAAAGCATGAGCACCAACTCAACATTATCAGTGACAAAAGTGGATCTACCAAGCTGACCGATGCACTTTCGCCTGAGATACACAGGGCAGCCAGGAGGGGATTTCTAAAGGGGGGCAGTCTTCCATTAGTGAAATGTAGGCCATCACTACCTGCAGGGTGCCACCTGCTGGGGTCTAAACAACCCAGTATTGGTTGGACCAGGTGCTAGGTATCAGACTTTTATTTTTATTCATTTTACATTGAGTTAAACCAAGAAAAAGAAATTGCACTATTGCGACAATGTAATACACTTTCAGTTGGCCAACAAGTTTTTAGAGCTCATCTCACTTACAACTTGTCCGTATTGTACCTCATAGTCCTACCTTCTCAGCAAGTGGTTGTTCAAGTATTTTAGACCATATGTTTGTCTGCTACATGCAGGGGAACTTTAGATGCATTTTGTGATTATAATCCTATAACATTTGCTGTCAAGCGAGTTACTGTAGTTGATCCAAATACCATGTCAACTAAAGATGAGGCATTACATTATGTTGTGAGCAGAATGTTCCTGCTTTGGTTCAGAATCAGGTGAAAGCAGTTTCAGTGTGTGACAGCTTTATATTTGGAAGGTTCCGCTTGGGCTATTGATATTCTGAATCCCTTTGATTCAATTCAGACACATTTTTCTTATCCTCTTGGCACAGCTGGATGCTTTTTGCTAGTAACAATTCAAACTGTTTTATAGGTTGTGCAATGAGGCAATATGAATCCCCATTATCCATTGGAGTGCTTACCTTGTGATTAGGAGGAAATCACTGCTTTTAGAGCTGCTGCTAAGAAAGCTATCAGACAACTGAATGTCTGTGCTGCTATGGATTCAGATGCATTCTGGAAAGTGGCTAGCCCTACTTCATTTCAGAATGATGCCATTCAATCCAAGTTAGAGGTGTGCATCATGGAAGTGTGTGTTCTGTGTGTTTCTGGCATCGATAGATCTGTAGGCCATCCCACTATGTTATCTTTCTCAATACGAGGCTGTTCTATAGTCGCCCCAAAGTGATTGGAGCTGCTAGTGATAGAACAAACATTGAATCGTGGGCTTACTTCATAACTAATTAAATGAATGCTGCTTGTAACCACCGTCCTGGCTTCTGGGCAAAAATCCCAGTCTCTAAAAAAGGAGATAGGGTGTATTATGCAGTCTCCTTGATAGATTCTTTGGTTAAGGTGGCTTGAAAAATATTTAGGATAATAATTAATGATTGGGCACAATCCAGTGGGGTGTTGACTGAAACTCAGTGAAGCTTTTTAGCCAGCTAGGGGCAGTGGAACAGTGGCTGAACTTACAGCTGTTATCTATCAAATATGTGTTTGTTCTTGGGGGTGGTCTTAACGCCTAGCCCTCATGGACCTTCACCAGCTTTCAGCGTGTCAACAGGTCTAAACTCTCAATAGTCAAATCTGAGAGGGTGGACATTGGATTATAGGTCTTATAATCTTACTGCTCGAGTCATATGCGATCCAGCGCTGGTGAGAACTTTGAGAGCTCTGATTTGGCTGGGGGAAATTGTGAGGGAGATGTAATGGCACCTCTCCTCTTAACCCTATTTCAAACCAGATGGAGAAACTTTCACCTTCTCTTACCCAGGCTTATCTTTTGATAGCAGCAGCTCAAGAGCTCATCGTTACAGGCTCGAAGGCTTAAGTTTATTCAAACATTGGGGCAGCATTTACATTTACCAGTCATACAGGGGACAAGTCCTTGAAACGTGACATTACAAAAGTAAGCGCATTGCTGTCATCAATTGCACAGGTGTTTGAGGTATTGAGGTATCACAGATGTATCCAGCTTGCAAGTAGAGGATGGTACATTTTGCATGGACTTTCGGTGTTTACCTCACAACACTTCTCATTTCCTCTGTACATGGGGAATGGGCTTGTATTATTTGGTGGACAACATCAAATTGATGCCACTACTTGTATTGAGTTCTTTCTGGATCAAAACTGTCGGTTGCCTCAATCTAGATTATTCAAGACCGCTTGAAATCAGAGGCTGATCATAGGTTTCAATGATTACATTTTATGAAAAATGTATGTCTTGATTTATGTCACCTAGAGTTGCTCACTAGCCAGTGGAATGTTTTGAAATCTGATAATACGTGCATTGAAAATGTTTTTACTACCTTCTCAACAAACTTTATTTTGGTCAACAGACCTTAAAAGTGCAAACGTGCATATACAAAGATTATTGCTGATTACATACATATAATTCATTAGTTACATCAAAGCAACACATTAAAACATGGTCACATTTCACATATGTAATAAGATAAGTAAAACAGAAAAATGTATCAGCTAAGAATCATTTAGATAAAAAGAAAACATTATGTAAAATGATTAATCAATGTGCCTCAGGCCTTCTATTTTTTTATAGGTTAGTGCATTGTATACTTTAAAACAGTACAAACTGTTGTTCGCTGACCAAGAGTAAGGAATCACATCAGAACAAATCGTCAGGGTAGATGGTTTCCATCGTACCTTCCCTCTGATTACCCACATATGACCTAGGAACTTAGCTATCGCACAAGCAAACAAGGGTCTTGCGTCAGATTTTAATATATGAAGTGCCTCACTACGGTCCCTAGTGCCCAGTTGTTTGCATATGAGAAGGAGCCACCTGCTCCCTTGAACTGAATATCCTGGGCATCCAAAGAAGGCTTGACCTATAGTTTCTCTAGAGGCAAAACAGCATGGACAGCCCTTGATGGAAGTAGCATACCTGGCCAAGAACTTGTGAATGTATTCAAAGGAATTGTACCATGTCTAAATTAAATGTATAGCTTTCCGTCTGCCGGGACCTGTATCAAGTCAAGGAAACTCCAACGATCGATGCAGTTTAAAGCCTAGGAATTCCCCTGTTAATCTTCCTAAATTGCTGTACCTGACCTCGTTTTTCGAATACCCAATCATAATACATAGATTTTAGTTGTTTTTTTGTGGGGAGATCTTGGGGATGAAGGCAGCCACCTTTTAACCCAATGTTTTTTAGTAAAAGTGAAGGCTTAAACATGCACAGGGGAATTTGCATAGAGGCATGAAGGGCAAGTAGAACGCGAGGCTGAGGCAAACTCCCCCATGAAACGTGCAAAGTTAAACAACATATCCCTAATGGTATATCACAATGGTCGCTCCATATAACACGGAAAACATGAAAGTATTCCCAGTGAGCACATATTTAACAATGCACAGTGGTCATTCTTCATAACATGTAGAATATGAATGTATCCCGAGTGAGCACACACCTAACAATGCACGCTAGTCTTAATAGATAGATAGCATAATCTGTAGGAGTGCAAGTCTCCTCATACCATTTGTCCATTTTTAGATTGTGGAGACATTGGAGGTAAACATAAAAAGAGACAAGGTGTCCATGGCCACGAAAAGTGCACACTGCAGCAAGTCCCGGTAGGTGGTTGCTGAACCAATATCTTAATAAAACCCTAACAAAAGATGTGGAAATTTCAGTCACTATTACATATGATTCTATTCATATAGGTTGTGAACAACCGTATCCAAGGGAGAATGGAATATCAAGTACGTGAGTAAAAGAGCTCAATAAAATTGTGCTTCTAAAACTCCTAGAAAGCATAAGCTTACATTACAATCATCTTTTTATTCAACACAGGTAGTAGATGTCCTACACGAAAAATAGTTCCGCCCTGATGAAGACCTTTTTAAAAAAAAACTTTGGTCCACCTATTGTGAAGGTCGATACGCGTTGGCTACTACATCATATGAGGTCAAGAGTTAATAAGGACTAGAATTCATGTCAAACAATTAAGGCATCTTTGAGCTGAAAGAATAAGCTCAAACTAGAAGTGTATAAATAGTCTCTGACCCCTATAGGACATACGGACAAGCGGTTATTGAGGAATAATAAATAAATGTCCCTATTTAAGATCAAAACAAGTAGGACTATAAGAGTTCTTAAAGGAACATTATTTTTTTGTAAAGTGATTGGATCTGTAATATATTTTGATTGCAAAGATATATGTGTATTTATGTGAAAAAATGTCTATTGTAATGTTTATGTCTTTATATCTGTTAGTATTGTAAATATTGTATATGCTGTTGCTTTGCTACAAAGAAAACAACCAGGGTTCGCTCAAAAGATAGTCGACAATAGGAACCTTAAATGTAAAAAAGTATTTTAAAAAGTTGCAAAATAAGGTAACCCAGTCTTAAATAATAAAACTTCTGTGGTACAAAGTAAAAATTGAATCTATGGTTTCTGAGGCAATACTCTGTTTAAAACTCAGTATATTTTTCTCAGTCATCCAGTCCTAAATTCTGGCTAAGAGGGTGCAACTAAACACCTTCTGGATGCAGTCTATTAAATTAAAAGGCCAGTAATTCGCCAAGTTGCTGCGATCTCCTTTTTAAAACCTGGTATAACCGCGGCTCCCTTCCAAGACTCTGGAATTCATGCTCCCTCCGCGATGGCATTAAAAAGTAACAGCATGTCATTTGACCAATTACTTTTATCATATCGAACAAATCACTGGGTATTCCATCAGGTCCCTGGGCTGTTGCAGCTACAATAGATTCAATTGAGGTTTCTATATCCTCCTTAGTGAAGTGGACTCTCACTAAGTTTGGAGGCATCCCTTTAGGTCAGAATGTGATGGCAGAGTAAAGGGCCCCAAAGTGCTCCTGCCAGTCCCCAGCTGTTATATTAGTGGCTAGTGCAGGCTGGTTTACCAAATTACCCTTTCTCACAAGAAACCGGAACTTCCTATAATCTTTCATAGAGCACGCCTCCCCGATTTGCTTCCACTTATCCTCATCCCAATTCCGCTTGGCCTCCTTTATGGCTAGTTTATATGACCTCTATAGTGCTCATACTAGGGGTATGTTTTTATGGCTCTAACTACTTCACACTTTAGAGATCTGCACTTGCTTGAGAACCATGAGTTCAATCTGGTTGGATCCCCAAAGCTGTAATTTGTACGTTTGGAGTTGACTACAAAATATGAAGTGAGCTGTTCAAAAAAGATTGCGTGCAGTTTACTGACATCTTCCACATCTCCTGCTGCCTCTGAGAGGGATTGGTCTACACCGGCCAGACAGGCAAATAGGTCCTGCTTATTTTTGTTGAGTTTAATTTCATCCCCAAGAACCATGGGCCATTTAAGGTGGCGCTTGTCGTTGGTGGCTAATGCCTCTTTCGTAATCAGATTGCTCCTAAGAGCACTATCTTTCCACTCCCAGGGAGAGACTAATTCCAGACTGAGTGGGTTGTGGCCGCTATCGCTGTTCTTAATTATAGACATGTTGAGTAATGTGGGCCACAACCTCAGATCCACTAGGATGTAGTCTATGTGACTAGCTCCTGTTGGACCGATGAAGGTCAGTTCGCCTTCTCTATCCAATGCGGTCCTGCCATTAGTGGCCCTTAAACTATGTTCGATAGTCAGTGCTTTCAATTGCAAGGCATGTTAAGACCATTTCTTAATTGGAGGTAACCTAAGCAAAGGGACATTCTAGAGTTTATCCTTGTCATTTACTTCAACCTCATCCTCATCCAGAGGCTCAAAAGTTACATTAAAATCACCCCCAACAATCAGGGGGTGGTGAGGCTATCTATTACCTAGGAGCTCATCTAAGTTCTGCAAGGTGACAGATTTGCCTCCCCCTCTGGTGCCTCTGGCATACACATTATAAATGTCTAAGATGAAATCAGAGTTGGCTTTCAATCTAACAGCTTGTATATCAGGGCAATTCATGAGTATCTCCTTGGTACTACAGTTAAGTGCAATGCTAATCCATATCAACATTCCACCTGATGGACGACCTTTATTGGATGCTATAGCAGGCAGATGGAACGACACATAGCCGGCAAGAAAGTTGGAGATAAACTCCATGTTTCCCGCAGGATACATATGTCGTGGGATTGGACTAACTGTACCCAATGAGGTAGACTCAATTAGCTTCGAATTCCAGCCACGTTCCATGAAATTAGTGTGAGCAAGTTGTGACTTGTGGGTAGCTCAAGAGGAGCGTGGTGAAGAATCTCAAGGCCATTTTCTTCCTCGACAGGTGTTACACTACCGTCAATTTTAGAAAGGCCCAGGCCATGTGTTGGATCTTTTGAATTGGGTGACACTATAGGATTTGGGCCCATCGGGCAGATTGGCATTAACAATAGTTACCTGCTTTCTGGGAGGGTCTGTACACAGAACGGTGCAAGGGACACATGAATGTAGGGCTGTGATGTAGTCAGTCAATATCTGCTAGGGGGACGTTGAAGTTGGCCTATTGGACTTTAAGTTGGGGTTGCACGAGGGAGTAGGGGTAGCAAGCTGCCTCTTAAATTGGTTTTTCGATGTAGCTGGGGGAAGAGTCCTGACTTCCTGGGTGATAAGATTGTACACTAAGCTCTTATCAGCTAGGGTCAGCTCAATGGCATCTGTTGGATTGTTATATAAAACATCTCTTTGCATCAAGTATGTCTTCCCTAATCATGGATCTGCACCCTCTAACGTGCCTGATCCAATGGATGTTTTTTTATTTACAAGGGATTGCTAGTTCTCATGTCTTGTGGAGTGATCCCATTTAGGGACATTGATCATAAAGATCTTTTTCCCCTGGGTGGCAAAGGAAGTACCAGGTCCTACCCAACGTTGTGGGCTATTACACCTTACTGTTTCTCTACGTGAAGGATGTAACGGATGTGAATGTCTATATGATGCCTCTGATGCTGATTGAACCAACTTACCCCTCACTACATTTCTGGCTGTTTCAGCTATGCATTCACTCAAGCCGGTGTTAGAAGTTGTTGTTAAGGGAGTGCCATATGCGGCTGTATGGGTCAGCTGTTTCCTACTGTCGGCTTCTCTCATGTACTCCAGTCTAGGTTCTGTGCCTTTTCTATTAGAATCTCTGAGCCCGTCTAACAACCTGTAGATAAGTCCTGTTAGTGTCCCAATGAGGGTTTTCAGGGCACAAACCTCCTTATGTATATCAGAAATGGAGATAGCAGCTTCAGGATTAACCAAAGGTACATCGCTAGGCGGGGGTGCTTCCTTTCTTGGCTTACCCCATGTCATCTATGATCTCAGTAACAATGCTGGCCTCAAGTAAGTCTTGCAAGGGTGAAAATCTATTACTGCATAGATGCTCAGTAGTAGAAGCTGGTAAGTCATTGATCACATTTTGTAGAGCATCCTGAGACACAGCCAAGGCTTCCTGAGTCTGAGCACCTTTACCATCTTTTGCCTTCCTGAACATACTAGGTATACACCCCTTTTTGGCAAGGGTCTCGTGTGCTGTGGCTTTTGCTCTAAACAGGCATCAACAGGAATTGGAGCCAATAAACCCTCGCAATCTGTCATTAAATCGTCAATGCGATTGAGAACGCCGCCCACCCTCTGGTAGGCTCTGTGTCTTCTTGGATTTTTTGGCTGCTTTGTGTTTTCCACCAACCAGTTGCCCCCTCCACAACCTTCCTTTTCCCAAAGGGGGCTTCAACGGGTTTAACAAAAGTTCTAACGGGGGACAGAATGTGTAAATGCAAGGGGAGCTGACAAGCCCACAAGCCAGCGCAGCCGATAGGGAACAACGAACAAATCGCAAAATGGGCTACAATGCACACAATGTCTTGTTCAGTATCTTGAGTGAGACTCCGAATCGCAGGGGTTAGAGGGGTGGCCCAGTCCAGCCTCTTCCAGGCTATGACGGGCACCCCTTGGCCCGGGCGCGGCACGCGCAGCTGGGCCTCGCGGCTGGCTTTATGCGCCTCCAGACGCCAGAAAATGAGACGAAAGCAGAGGAGTCTGGGGGGGTGTGGTCCGTGCGCCGGCTCGTAGTTAAGCAGGTTTTACTAAGAGCATATGCATTTAGACAGTCTTCGGAGCTTGAAAAATCTTTAAATAGGTTTTTATTGTTCTTAAAACTGTTCCAGTCTTCAAAAGATATTTAGTCTTGGAATCAAGGGTTTATGCTTGTTATCTACTTACTAGAGTCAGCGGAGGTATTACACATCATTTGTTATTGAAATTGGTAATCAATGCCCTTCAGGTAAAATCTCTGCCAAAACTATGATGCACTTTATGTTTTTGGGGAGTTTTATAGACTGGCTCATATCAAGTACCTTAAGCCCCCAAATATGGAGTGGCCTTTCCATATCTTCAAATGTTGTCATTCCCAATCACATGCAACATAATTGGTCGCTTTTTAACCATGGCCTGTTAAAATGAGATCCATATTCTATGACTAGTTTCATGAATCAATACTTTTTGTCACATTTTAAGAAATTCTATCAGCAAATTAGTTATTTGGGTCATTCTATTGTTTGGAATGTATTTTTAGGCGTTCTACTTTTTTTAAATAAAATTTTACTGTTTGGATAACTTTGTCAACAAAGTGAAATAAAATGATTAACCAGTTTTAAACAGGTTTATATAAATACATTGGATTCTTCGTTGCTGATGCACATTATTTAACCTATTGCTTCTTTTAAGGAACCATTTACCTAAAGAAAGTGGATATGAAGAAATACTCTAGGTGTGTTTATGCTTACTGAAATCTGTACTTCACTTCCAAACTGAAATTTTAGCTACCCTAATTGGGGGTGTGGTGTGTTCGATTTCCAAAGTTAGCTTGAAAAATTGGAAATGCATAAAAGCATGGATCCTGCATCATCCCACAGTAGCCTCTCCAATCTATGTGTGTTGTGTATGCACTGTGCATGCGTGTAAATAGGTATAAACAGCAATGATCCTGTTGCCATATGTCTTTTCTCTGTACCAGGAGGGGCTCTTTGACCCATGACTCCGGGCTGCTCGGGCTAAGGGCAAGAACCACTTACAAAAACCATGAAATGTGTGCACGCACACACAGTACACATGACAACAGATGACCGGCTATAGTCTGAGAAGTGAGCTTTAGAATGCTAAGAGCAGGCAGAACATGTGAGAGGACTGGTGGCAGGTTCATGAAAAAGATAGCAGCTTGAGTATAGCTGACTGCTCTTCAGGTAACTAGTAGAAGTTATCTGAGATCCAGGATATATCTTATATAAAGTACTGTTCAGGGCTGTCCTCTGCTACTCTACAAGGAGACCAGGGCCACCAACGGCAAAGCTGAAAGTGGTGGAGTCTTACTCTCAGCAATTACACAGTCACAGAGTACTGCCAGAATCTGTGTCGGTGACACTAGCAACAACAAGGACTACTGTACACTAATGGGATAACTCAATTATTCTAGCTCCACACTTAACTCCCCATGGGTAACAAGGACAAGATATTGGTACCAACCCCATGACCTGATACATGTTTTGAAACTCAGAAAATGTATATTAATAGTGCTAAAAAAAATATTCAATGTACAATCAGAGCGATACATATTTAAAGAATGAGCTGTTAAATTAGATTTGGGTAGTAGGTCAACTAAAATAAGGCATATAAAACCAAAAGGCCCTTCTCTTGAGGAAATGATGTAGCTATAAATACACTAAAGTATTAGCTCTGGGTTACATAACTTTTCAATCATTATTTTACAACAGAAGTATTATGGTTGAACCATGAGAGCCTTACGTTTATAATATAGCCCTTTGTTTCTAAGGTCAGTCATTAGTACAAAGCTGTCAGACATTGTGTTAAAATGTAGCATGTTGTCTATGATACATCTGTACTTTGCTCTAGTTTCTCAGCAGCCATAGGTAGTACATGGAGTGCCAAATATTGGTTTAAGAAGAAAGTGACTGAGACTAACAATGACTTACAAATCAAGTTGTCTTAACCCCTTCAGCGCGGCGCACATTACCGCGCCGTGCTGAAGGTTCCATGCGCGGGCGGGGCCATGACGGAGCGGTTCCGTCATGCACACAGCGCAACCGACGAGCATGACGGAACTGCTCCGTCACTCGCATCAAAGGGGTTAAAGCATACATAACAAAATGAACAGATACAGAGAACAGATACAGAGAAGGGGTAGCAGCTGACAAATAGCTCAAAGTTTCAGAGTATTGTTAATGTCAAAAGAGGTGGTAGCTTTAACCAGACCTCTGGTGATAGATGTCTGGGGCACTTGGGTGACTAGTTGCTGTACAAACAAATTTTGACCTTTAATGCTTAGAATGGAGACTTCTGGTACAGGATTTTGAATAGCACCCAAAAGATTGTCCTGAAAGGATGCCACAGTTCATGGGCCCATATCTTAAAAGTGACCCTCACTGGACCGCCTGATAGATAGACCATTCAGAACAGGAATACTGAGATTTAGGGTCCACGACTGTAACTTAAAATTATGATATCTCTAGAACTTAATGGTTTTGTAGAAGCATGCTTTCCAACATCGTTTCTTCACCAACATAGGTGAGCAGAGAGGGGGTGGCGAACGATGGAGAGTCTAACTTTAGCAGGTCTCTATTCATCCATCATGAAGGAAGCCAAAGAATAACAAAAAAGCACAAGTCAGAGCTCTGGCACTAGCCTCCTAAGCGTTTTAATGAACACAAATCAGATTTGTGAATTAAGGATTTATGTGTTGTGATGTTGAGAGCAACGCTGAAATGCAGTCTACAAATCAAGCCCAATGTGTTGATAAAGAAATTGTTGTTAAATTGCAAATATCCACACAAAAAAAGATTCAATTGCTAGCTGAGATGTGAAACATCGGCCACATCATATATTACTTGTTAAACAGGGGATATTGTATGGACCTTGATGTGTAGTAAGCTCTTCCTATTCGTATAACAAAAGGCATGATTTAAACTTTACATTCCACCAAGTAGACTAATAAAATAGCCCAAAATGAACATAGCAAAGCAACCACTCAAAACATCCAAAATACTAGAAACCTGATCGTAGTAGCATTCTGAGCCAGAATTGTTTGTCATTCCGGTTTGACAGCCATTTGGCACTGCAAATTTTAATACGGAAAAATGGAAGCACACACATAAAGAAACTTGTCAGTGTAACTGTAGGATGTCTAACTGGGCCCATACCTAGCAAACAGGGAAAGGTGTGAATTGTATGGTACTATTTTTAAGATTTAGCTATTACAGGTATTACTACTGTAAAGCAAAATGAACAATACTAAGAGGAAATCAGTATCCTGGATCAAATAAAGTTGAGATAACAATAAGAAGAATTTCGCAACGTAACAAGCCGGACTAACTATTTGCTCCATTGCTATTTTGTTCTACAAACAGCAGGAAACAATTTGTGGTTGGTCAATCCTGACTCAAAAGATGATTCTGTAGAGAAACACATCATTTGGCGTTAAATCAGCTGCAGACATTCTGCTTTTAGAAAATCACTTCAGACATTCTTAATAATAACCACTTTTTCTATACAGAGCTTCATAGAGCACAAATGCCATTTTGAAGGAATATGGTTTCAAAGTTGTGGTCTATAGATTTGAAAAGTCTTCATTTTGACACACTTTAGCCAATAGGCAGTAAACCACTCTACATAACCCGTAATAACATGGGAATTACTTTTGAACATTTGACATAGTAGAAATCCCGTGAGTGCATCGCGGGATGCTGGTGTGCATCAGCCTACATCCTGCACATGACACACATAGCTGTGCTTACGGCTGGCTGTGTCAGCCTCATTAAGCACAAAACCAACAGTGGAGTACCTGCAGTCTATCTCCCTACATATACTACACATTATACAAACATGCCATGTATCTGAGCGCAATAGGCACACACTAAATACAATGAATGACAAAGTAAGTCATAGTGACAAAGCCAGTGTTTCGTTTTTAATGAATACCCTAGTACTGTTTTGCAGCCAATCCTTCCACTGTCAGCTGGCAGCAGACAATGAAACACTCCACACAGCAGTCAGTGTACTTAATTACATTATTAATTATCCGACAAACATTATATACTGTTCTCTGAATACAATGTAGTTTAAGGTTCAAGTTCCATAGAAGTCCAATCCCACCACTGTGCTGGACCTGAATGTGAACATTTTGTTGAAGCATGGACAAGGTAATATTTTGCCTCCAGTGCCGTTCCTTAACTTCAGAACAAAATTACTTCTGCCATTGTGGACTTCTTAACGACATATCAGAGCACATCATTTCAGTCAACATAAAGGTTTTGCCCAAGGAACTGCTGTCATCACAAAACACTGTATGAAACAACGGCAACATAGCTATGTCAATGTACAGGCTGAGCAAAGTAGCAAACAGCTTGGCTGTTGTAGCAGACAAATGGGTAAACTATGTTAGTCTAACAGTCCCCTTCTACCAGTAATTTCTGTGGGTGGAAAATGCTTTACCAAATTTCTTAATGGATAAAAATTAACATATGCAACGGAGTATTCAAATGGGTAGAGCTAATGTTTGTGACCATTCATTTATATTGAACACTAATTCACACCATTCAAGAGGGCGATAGCAGCAAATATTAGTAGACTTAAGGCCTACATTTTATGTTGGAGAGAGGTGAGGGTCCCCCTTAGTCTGGAAAGCCCAGGATAATTGCCTTTTTCAAAGGCCTGGCAATCCTCTTTTTTGCCACTGTATTCTTTAAGGGCATACAATGAAAACAATGATTCTGTTGTAGAACTTTCCCATAGGCAAACCATAAAATATTCCCTAGATAATATGCCCACTACCTCTTCTATTGAAAACTCGTCACTTGTTCACATTGGGGTCGATTATTACTTTCTCAGTAGTTGTAGTCTGGTCACTTAGTATATAAGTGGGTTGCATAACTACAATGAGCTTCTGATGCGTATCCTTCAGGTAGTTCTGATTTTTTGAACTTTTATTGCAGTTTGCAAATAGATCTTTCTATACACCGTTTTGCTGCTTGTAAAGTGATTTATATTTGACAAAAAATAATATTTTGGGACCGTTGGTGTTTTTATATATTGCAATCACCCGGTTTCACTAGCATTTGTGTTGCCCAGTTTTACTTTTTTACGATAATCTATTAAGCACAAATTCCTCAGTGTGGCAGCACACCATACGTCCTGTTATTTTAGATGGGCATGCACTGATTCACACAGGAGTCAAGTCTCTTCACATGTAGTCCGGATTTATAAAAAAGGAAGTCCAATCTTGAAAATCAGTTTGGCTAGCAGGCTGGCGATCAGAACTTTTTGTCATATAAACACTTCCTTATAAGAGGAATGGTGGTAGGGCACTTCCAGCTGAAAAATAAACTTGGAGATAGCATTCCCCCTGAAGTCCTCTTCAATAATTTTATGAGTACACATTAATTGACCATTAACTGCAATTCAATTTCATAAGTTGGGGCCTCCCTCATACAAACATTTGAATCACCAAATCTAATCATGTTCACTCCATGCTTACTTGTCATGAAGAGCTGCTGGTTAGACATATGGAGAAATCAGTTCTGCAACAACCAGTTAAATAGTTTAGAAAACGTTCAATAACTGATTCCCCTGGGTGGCAAAGGAAGTACCAGGTCCTACCCAACGTTGTGGGCTATTACACCTTACTGTTTCTCTACGTGAAGGATGTAACGGATGTGAATGTCTATATGATGCCTCTGATGCTGATTGAACCAACTTACCCCTCACTACATTTCTGGCTGTTTCAGCTATGCATTCACTCAAGCCGGTGTTAGAAGTTGTTGTTAAGGGAGTGCCATATGCGGCTGTATGGGTCAGCTGTTTCCTACTGTCGGCTTCCCTCATGTACTCCAGTCTAGGTTCTGTGCCTTTTCTATTAGAATCTCTGAGCCCGTCTAACAACCTGTAGATAAGTCCTGTTAGTGTCCCAATGAGGGTTTTCAGGGCACAAACCTCCTTATGTATATCAGAAATGGAGATAGCAGCTTCAGGATTAACCAAAGGTACATCGCTAGGCAGGGGTGCTTCCTTTCTTGGCTTACCCCATGTCATCTATGATCTCAGTAACAATGCTGGCCTCAAGTAAGTCTTGCAAGGGTGAAAATCTATTACTGCATAGATGCTCAGTAGTAGAAGCTGGTAAGTCATTGATCACATTTTGTTGAGCATCCTGAGACACAGCCAAGGCTTCCTGAGTCTGAGCACCTTTACCATCTTTTGCCTTCCTGAACATACTAGGTATACACCCCTTTTTGGCAAGGGTCTCGTGTGCTGTGGCTTTTGCTCTAAACAGGCATCAACAGGAATTGGAGCCAATAAACCCTCGCAATCTGTCATTAAATCGTCAATGCGATTGAGAACGCCGCCCACCCTCTGGTAGGCTCTGTGTCTTCTTGGATTTTTTGGCTGCTTTGTGTTTTCCACCAACCAGTTGCCCCCTCCACAACCTTCCTTTTCCCAAAGGGGGCTTCAACGGGTTTAACAAAAGTTCTAACGGGGGACAGAATGTGTAAATGCAAGGGGAGCTGACAAGCCCACAAGCCAGCGCAGCCGATAGGGAACAACGAACAAATCGCAAAATGGGCTACAATGCACACAATGTCTTGTTCAGTATCTTGAGTGAGACTCCGAATCGCAGGGGTTAGAGGGGTGGCCCAGTCCAGCCTCTTCCAGGCTATGACGGGCACCCCTTGGCCCGGGCGCGGCACGCGCAGCTGGGCCTCGCGGCTGGCTTTATGCGCCTCCAGACGCCAGAAAATTAGACGAAAGCAGAGGAGACTGGGGGGGTGTGGTCCGTGCGCCGGCTCGTAGTTAAGCAGGTTTTACTAAGAGCATATGCATTTAGACAGTCTTCGGAGCTTGAAAAATCTTTAAATAGGTTTTTATTGTTCTTAAAACTGTTCCAGTCTTCAAAAGATATTTAGTCTTGGAATCAAGGGTTTATGCTTGTTATCTACTTACTAGAGTCAGCGGAGGTATTACACATCATTTGTTATTGAAATTGGTAATCAATGCCCTTCAGGTAAAATCTCTGCCAAAACTATGATGCACTTTATGTTTTTGGCGAGTTTTATAGACTGGCTCATATCAAGTACCTTAAGCCCCCAAATATGGAGTGGCCTTTCCATATCTTCAAATGTTGTCATTCCCAATCACATGCAACATAATTGGTCGCTTTTTAACCATGGCCTGTTAAAATGAGATCCATATTCTATGACTAGTTTCATGAATCAATACTTTTTGTCACATTTTAAGAAATTCTATCAGCAAATTAGTTATTTGGGTCATTCTATTGTTTGGAATGTATTTTTAGGCGTTCTACTTTTTTTAAATAAAATGTTACTGTTTGGATAACTTTGTCAACAAAGTGAATTAAAATGATTAACCAGTTTTAAACAGGTTTATATAAATACATTGGATTCTTCGTTGCTGATGCACATTATTTAACCTATTGCTTCTTTTAAGGAACCATTTACCTAAAGAAAGTGGATATGAAGAAATACTCTAGGTGTGTTTATGCTTACTGAAATCTGTACTTCACTTCCAAACTGAAATTTTAGCTACCCTAATTGGGGGTGTGGTGTGTTCGATTTCCAAAGTTAGCTTGAAAAATTGGAAATGTATAAAAGCATGGATCCTGCATCATCCCACAGTAGCCTCTCCAATCTATGTGTGTTGTGTATGCACTGTGCATGCGTGTAAATAGGTATAAACAGCAATGATCCTGTTGCCATATGTCTTTTCTCTGTACCAGGAGGGGCTCTTTGACCCATGACTCCGGGCTGCTCGGGCTAAGTGCAAGAACCACTTACAAAAACCATGAAATGTGTGCACGCACACACAGTACACATGACAACAGATGACCGGCTATAGTCTGAGAAGTGAACTTTAGAATGCTAAGAGCAGGCAGAACATGTGAGAGGGCTGGTGGCAGGTTCATGAAAAAGATAGCAGCTTGAGTATAGCTGACCGCTCTTCAGGTAACTAGTAGAAGTTATCTGAGATCCAGGATATATCTTATTCAAAGTACTGTTCAGGGCTGTCCTCTGCTACTCTACAAGGAGACCAGGGCCACCAACGGCAAAGCTGAAAGTGGTGGAGTCTTACACTCAGCAATTACACAGTCACAGAGTACTGCCAGAATCTGTGTTGGTGACACTAGCAACAACAAGGACTACTGTACACTAATGGGATAACTCAATTATTCTAGCTCCACACTTAACTCCCCATGGGTAACAAGGACAAGATATTGGTACCAACCCCATGACCTGATACATGTTTTGAAACTCAGAAAATGTATATTAATAGTGCTAAAAAAATTATTCAATTTACAATCAGAGCGATACATATTTAAAGAATGAGCTGTTAAATTAGATTTGGGTAGTAGGTCAACTAAAATAAGGCATATAAAACCAAAAGGCCCTTCTCTTGAGGAAATGATGTAGCTATAAATACACTAAAGTATTAGCTCTGGGTTAGATAACTTTTCAATCACTATTTTACAACAGAAGTATTATGGTTGAACCATGAGAGCCTTACGTTTATAATATAGCCCTTTGTTTCTAAGGCCAGTCATTAGTACAAAGCTGTCAGACATTGTGTTAAAATGTAGCATGTTGTCTATGATACATCTGTACTTTGCTATAGTTTCTCAGCAGCCATAGGTAGTACATGGAGTGCCAAATATTGGTTTAAGAAGAAAGTGACTGAGACTAACAATGACTTACAAATCAAGTTGTCTTAACCCCTTCAGCGCGGCGCAGATTACCGCGCCGTGCTAAAGGTTCCATGCGCGGGCGGGGCCATGACGGAGCGGTTCCGTCATGCGCACAGCGCAACCGACGAGCATGACGGAACTGCTCCGTCACTCGCATCGAAGGGGTTAAAGCATACATAACAAAATGAACAGATACAGAGAAGGGGTAGCAGCTGACAAATAGCTCAAAGTTTCAGAGTATTGTTAATGTCAAAAGAGGTGGTAGCTTTAACCAGACCTCTGGTGATAGATGTCTGGGGCACTTGGGTGACTAGTTGCTGTACAAACAAATTTTGACCTTTAATGCTTAGAATGGAGACTACTGGTACAGGATTTTGAATAGCGCCCAAAAGATTGTCCTGAAAGGATGCCACAGTTCATGGGCCCATATCTTAAAAGTGACCCTCACTGGACCGCCTGATAGATAGACCATTCAGAACAGGAATACTGAGATTTAGGGTCCACGACTGTAACTTAAAATTATGATATCTCTAGAACTTAATGGTTTTGTAGAAGCATGCTTTCCAACATCGTTTCTTCACCAACATTGGTGAGCAGAGAGGGTGTGGCGAACGATGGAGAGTCTAACTTTAGCAGGTCTCTATTCATCCATCATGAAGGAAGCCAAAGAATAACAAAAAAGCACAAGTCAGAGCTCTGGCACTAGCCTCCTAAGCGTTTTAATGAACACAAATCAGATTTGTGAATTAAGGATTTATGTGTTGTGCTGTTGAGAGCAACGCTGAAATGCAGTCTACAAATCAAGCCCAATGTGTTGATAAAGAAATTGTTGTTAAATTGCAAATATCCACACAAAAAAAGATTCAATTGCTAGCTGAGATGTGAAACATCGGCCACATCATATATTACTTGTTAAACAGGGGATATTGTATGGACCTTGATGTGTAGTAAGCTCTTCCTATTCGTATAACAAAAGGCATGATTTAAACTTTACATTCCACCAAGTAGACTAATAAAATAGCCCAAAATGAACATAGCAAAGCAACCACTCAAAACATCCAAAGTACTAGAAACCTGATCGTAGTAGCATTCTGAGCCAGAATTGTTTGTCATTCCGGTTTGACAGCCATTTGGCACTGCAAATTTTAATACGGAAAAATGGAAGCACACACATAAAGAAACTGGTCAGTGTAACTGTAGGATGTCTAACTGGGCCCATACCTAGCAAACAGGAAAAGATGTGAATTGTATGGTACTATTTTTAAGATTTAGCTATTACAGGTATTAACTACTCCAGAACTTCTACTGTAAAGCAAAATGAACAATACTAAGAGGAAATCAGTATCCTGGATCAAAGAAAGTTGAGATAACAATAAGAAGAATTTCGCAACGTAACAAGCCGGACTAACTATTTGCTCCATTGCTATTTTGTTCTACAAACAGCAGGAAACAATTTGTGGTTGGTCAATCCTGACTCAAAAGATGATTCTGTAGAGAAACACATCATTTGGCGTTAAATCAGCTGCAGACATTCTGCTTTTAGAAAATCACTTCAGACATTCTTAATAATAACCACTTTTTCTATACAGAGCTTCATAGAGCACAAATGCCATTTTGAAGGAATATGGTTTCAAAGTTGTGGTCTATAGATTTGAAAAGTCTTCATTTTGACACACTTTAGCCAATAGGCAGTAAACCACTCTACATAACCCGTAATAACATGGGAATTACTTTTGAACATTTGACATAGTAGAAATCCCGTGAGTGCATCGCGGGATGCTGGTGTGCATCAGCCTACATCCTGCACATGACACACATAGCTGTGCTTACGACTGGCTGTGTCAGCCTCATTAAGCACAAAACCAACAGTGGAGTACCTGCAGTCTGTCTCCCTACATATACTACACATTATACAAACATGCCATGTATCTGAGCGCAATAGGCACACACTAAATACAATGAATGACAAAGTAAGTCATAGTGACAAAGCCAGTGTTTAGTTTTTAATGAATACCCTAGTACTGTTTTGCAGCCAATCCTTCCACTGTCAGCTGGCAGCAGACAATGAAACACTCCACACAGCAGTCAGTGTACTTAATTACATTATTAATTATCCGACAAACATTATATACTGTTCTCTGAATACAATGTAGTTTAAGGTTCAAGTTCCATAGAAGTCCAATCCCACCACTGTGCTGGACCTGAATGTGAACATTTTGTTGAAGCATGGACAAGGTAATATTTTGCCTCCAGTGCCGTTCCTTAACTTCAGAACAAAATTACTTCTGCCATTGTGGACTTCTTAACGACATATCAGAGCACATCATTTCAGTCAACATAAAGGTTTTGCCCAAGGAACTGCTGTCATCACAAAACACTGTATGAAACAACGGCAACATAGCTATGTCAATGTACAGGCTGAGCAAAGTAGCAAACAGCTTGGCTGTTGTAGCAGACAAATGGGTAAACTATGTTAGTCTAACAGTCCCCTTCTACCAGTAATTTCTGTGGGTGGAAAATGCTTTACCAAATTTCTTAATGGATAAAAATTAACATATGCAACGGAGTATTCAAATGGGTAGAGCTAATGTTTGTGACCATTCATTTATATTGAACACTAATTCACACCATTCAAGAGGGCGATAGCAGCAAATATTAGTAGACTTAAGGCCTACATTTTATGTTGGAGAGAGGTGAGGGTCCCCCTTAGTCTGGAAAGCCCAGGATAATTGCCTTTTTCAAAGGCCTGGCAATCCTCTTTTTTGCCACTGTATTCTTTAAGGGCATACAATGAAAACAATGATTCTGTTGTAGAACTTTCCCAAAGGCAAACCATAAAATATTCCCTAGATAATATGCCCACTACCTCTTCTATTGAAAACTCGTCACTTGTTCACATTGGGGTCGATTATTACTTTCTCAGTAGTTGTAGTCTGGTCACTTAGTATATAAGTGGGTTGCATAACTACAATGAGCTTCTGATGCGTATCCTTCAGGTAGTTCTGATTTTTTGAACTTTTATTGCAGTTTGCAAATAGATCTTTCTATACACCGTTTTGCTGCTTGTAAAGTGATTTATATTTGACAAAAAATAATATTTTGGGACCGTTGGTGTTTTTATATATTGCAATCACCCGGTTTCACTAGCATTTGTGTTGCCCAGTTTTATTTTTTACGATAATCTATTAAGCACAAATTCCTCAGTGTGGCAGCACACCATACGTCCTGTTATTTTAGATGGGCATGCACTGATTCACACAGGAGTCAAGTCTCTTCACATGTAGTCCGGATTTATAAAAAAGGAAGTCCAATCTTGAAAATCAGTTTGGCTAGCAGGCTGGCGATCAGAACTTTTTGTCATATAAACACTTCCTTATAAGAGGAATGGTGGTAGGGCACTTCCAGCTGAAAAATAAACTTGGAGATAGCATTCCCCCTGAAGTCCTCTTCAATAATTTTATGAGTACACATTAATTCACCATTAACTGCAATTCAATTTCATAAGTTGGGGCCTCCCTCATACAAACATTTGAATCACCAAATCTAATCATGTTCACTCCATGCTTACTTGTCATGAAGAGCTGCTGGTTAGACATATGGAGAAATCAGTTCTGCAACAACCAGTTAAATAGTTTAGAAAACGTTCAATAACTGATTCCCCTGGGTGGCAAAGGAAGTACCAGGTCCTACCCAACGTTGTGGGCTATTACACCTTACTGTTTCTCTACGTGAAGGATGTAACGGATGTGAATGTCTATATGATGCCTCTGATGCTGATTGAACCAACTTACCCCTCACTACATTTCTGGCTGTTTCAGCTATGCATTCACTCAAGCCGGTGTTAGAAGTTGTTGTTAAGGGAGTGCCATATGCGGCTGTATGGGTCAGCTGTTTCCTACTGTCGGCTTCCCTCATGTACTCCAGTCTAGGTTCTGTGCCTTTTCTATTAGAATCTCTGAGCCCGTCTAACAACCTGTAGATAAGTCCTGTTAGTGTCCCAATGAGGGTTTTCAGGGCACAAACCTCCTTATGTATATCAGAAATGGAGATAGCAGCTTCAGGATTAACCAAAGGTACATCGCTAGGCAGGGGTGCTTCCTTTCTTGGCTTACCCCATGTCATCTATGATCTCAGTAACAATGCTGGCCTCAAGTAAGTCTTGCAAGGGTGAAAATCTATTACTGCATAGATGCTCAGTAGTAGAAGCTGGTAAGTCATTGATCACATTTTGTAGAGCATCCTGAGACACAGCCAAGGCTTCCTGAGTCTGAGCACCTTTACCATCTTTTGCCTTCCTGAACATACTAGGTATACACCCCTTTTTGGCAAGGGTCTCGTGTGCTGTGGCTTTTGCTCTAAACAGGCATCAACAGGAATTGGAGCCAATAAACCCTCGCAATCTGTCATTAAATCGTCAATGCGATTGAGAACGCCGCCCACCCTCTGGTAGGCTCTGTGTCTTCTTGGATTTTTTGGCTGCTTTGTGTTTTCCACCAACCAGTTGCCCCCTCCACAACCTTCCTTTTCCCAAAGGGGGCTTCAACGGGTTTAACAAAAGTTCTAACGGGGGACAGAATGTGTAAATGCAAGGGGAGCTGACAAGCCCACAAGCCAGCGCAGCCGATAGGGAACAACGAACAAATCGCAAAATGGGCTACAATGCACACAATGTCTTGTTCAGTATCTTGAGTGAGACTCCGAATCGCAGGGGTTAGAGGGGTGGCCCAGTCCAGCCTCTTTCAAGCTATGACGGGCACCCCTTGGCCCGGGCGCGGCACGCGCAGCTGGGCCTCGCGGCTGGCTTTATGCGCCTCCAGACGCCAGAAAATTAGACGAAAGCAGAGGAGACTGGGGGGGTGTGGTCCGTGCGCCGGCTCGTAGTTAAGCAGGTTTTACTAAGAGCATATGCATTTAGACAGTCTTCGGAGCTTGAAAAATCTTTAAATAGGTTTTTATTGTTCTTAAAACTGTTCCAGTCTTCAAAAGATATTTAGTCTTGGAATCAAGGGTTTATGCTTGTTATCTACTTACTAGAGTCAGCGGAGGTATTACACATCATTTGTTATTGAAATTGGTAATCAATGCCCTTCAGGTAAAATCTCTGCCAAAACTATGATGCACTTTATGTTTTTGGCGAGTTTTATAGACTGGCTCATATCAAGTACCTTAAGCCCCCAAATATGGAGTGGCCTTTCCATATCTTCAAATGTTGTCATTCCCAATCACATGCAACATAATTGGTCGCTTTTTAACCATGGCCTGTTAAAATGAGATCCATATTCTATGACTAGTTTCATGAATCAATACTTTTTGTCACATTTTAAGAAATTCTATCAGCAAATTAGTTATTTGGGTCATTCTATTGTTTGGAATGTATTTTTAGGCGTTCTACTTTTTTTAAATAAAATTTTACTGTTTGGATAACTTTGTCAACAAAGTGAAATAAAATGATTAACCAGTTTTAAACAGGTTTATATAAATACATTGGATTCTTCGTTGCTGATGCACATTATTTAACCTATTGCTTCTTTTAAGGAACCATTTACCTAAAGAAAGTGGATATGAAGAAATACTCTAGGTGTGTTTATGCTTACTGAAATCTGTACTTCACTTCCAAACTGAAATTTTAGCTACCCTAATTGGGGGTGTGGTGTGTTCGATTTCCAAAGTTAGCTTGAAAAATTGGAAATGTATAAAAGCATGGATCCTGCATCATCCCACAGTAGCCTCTCCAATCTATGTGTGTTGTGTATGCACTGTGCATGCGTGTAAATAGGTATAAACAGCAATGATCCTGTTGCCATATGTCTTTTCTCTGTACCAGGAGGGGCTCTTTGACCCATGACTCCGGGCTGCTCGGGCTAAGGGCAAGAACCACTTACAAAAACCATGAAATGTGTGCACGCACACACAGTACACATGACAACAGATGACCGGCTATAGTCTGAGAAGTGAGCTTTAGAATGCTAAGAGCAGGCAGAACATGTGAGAGGGCTGGTGGCAGGTTCATGAAAAAGATAGCAGCTTGAGTATAGCTGACCGCTCTTCAGGTAACTAGTAGAAGTTATCTGAGATCCAGGATATATCTTATTCAAAGTACTGTTCAGGGCTGTCCTCTGCTACTCTACAAGGAGACCAGGGCCACCAACGGCAAAGCTGAAAGTGGTGGAGTCTTACACTCAGCAATTACACAGTCACAGAGTACTGCCAGAATCTGTGTTGGTGACACTAGCAACAACAAGGACTACTGTACACTAATGGGATAACTCAATTATTCTAGCTCCACACTTAACTCCCCATGGGTAACAAGGACAAGATATTGGTACCAACCCCATGACCTGATACATGTTTTGAAACTCAGAAAATGTATATTAATAGTGCTAAAAAAAATATTCAATGTACAATCAGAGCGATACATATTTAAAGAATGAGCTGTTAAATTAGATTTGGGTAGTAGGTCAACTAAAATAAGGCATATAAAACCAAAAGGCCCTTCTCTTGAGGAAATGATGTAGCTATAAATACACTAAAGTATTAGCTCTGGGTTAGATAACTTTTCAATCATTATTTTACAACAGAAGTATTATGGTTGAACCATGAGAGCCTTACGTTTATAATATAGCCCTTTGTTTCTAAGGCCAGTCATTAGTACAAAGCTGTCAGACATTGTGTTAAAATGTAGCATGTTGTCTATGATACATCTGTACTTTGCTCTAGTTTCTCAGCAGCCATAAGTAGTACATGGAGTGCCAAATATTGGTTTAAGAAGAAAGTGACTGAGACTAACAATGACTTACAAATCAAGTTGTCTTAACCCCTTCAGCGCGGCGCAGATTACCGCGCCGTGCTAAAGGTTCCATGCGCGGGCGGGGCCATGACGGAGCGGTTCCGTCATGCGCACAGCGCAACCGACGAGCATGACGGAACTGCTCCGTCACTCGCATCGAAGGGGTTAAAGCATACATAACAAAATGAACAGATACAGAGAACAGATACAGAGAAGGGGTAGCAGCTGACAAATAGCTCAAAGTTTCAGAGTATTGTTAATGTCAAAAGAGGTGGTAGCTTTAACCAGACCTCTGGTGATAGATGTCTGGGGCACTTGGGTGACTAGTTGCTGTACAAACAAATTTTGACCTTTAATGCTTAGAATGGAGACTACTGGTACAGGATTTTGAATAGCGACCAAAAGATTGTCCTGAAAGGATGCCACAGTTCATGGGCCCATATCTTAAAAGTGACCCTCACTGGACCGCCTGATAGATAGACCATTCAGAACAGGAATACTGAGATTTAGGGTCCACGACTGTAACTTAAAATTATGATATCTCTAGAACTTAATGGTTTTGTAGAAGCATGCTTTCCAACATCGTTTCTTCACCAACATTGGTGAGCAGAGAGGGGGTGGCGAACGATGGAGAGTCTAACTTTAGCAGGTCTCTATTCATCCATCATGAAGGAAGCCAAAGAATAACAAAAAAGCACAAGTCAGAGCTCTGGCACTAGCCGCCTAAGCGTTTTAATGAACACAAATCAGATTTGTGAATTAAGGATTTATGTGTTGTGCTGTTGAGAGCAACGCTGAAATGCAGTCTACAAATCAAGCCCAATGTGTTGATAAAGAAATTGTTGTTAAATTGCAAATATCCACACAAAAAAAGATTCAATTGCTAGCTGAGATGTGAAACATCGGCCACATCATATATTACTTGTTAAACAGGGGATATTGTATGGACCTTGATGTGTAGTAAGCTCTTCCTATTCGTATAACAAAAGGCATGATTTAAACTTTACATTCCACCAAGTAGACTAATAAAATAGCCCAAAATGAACATAGCAAAGCAACCACTCAAAACATCCAAAATACTAGAAACCTGATCGTAGTAGCATTCTGAGCCAGAATTGTTTGTCATTCCGGTTTGACAGCCATTTGGCACTGCAAATTTTAATACGGAAAAATGGAAGCACACACATAAAGAAACTGGTCAGTGTAACTGTAGGATGTCTAACTGGGCCCATACCTAGCAAACAGGGAAAGATGTGAATTGTATGGTACTATTTTTAAGATTTAGCTATTACAGGTATTAACTACTCCAGAACTTCTACTGTAAAGCAAAATGAACAATACTAAGAGGAAATCAGTATCCTGGATCAAAGAAAGTTGAGATAACAATAAGAAGAATTTCGCAACGTAACAAGCCGGACTAACTATTTGCTCCATTGCTATTTTGTTCTACAAACAGCAGGAAACAATTTGTGGTTGATCAATCCTGACTCAAAAGATGATTCTGTAGAGAAACACATCATTTGGCGTTAAATCAGCTGCAGACATTCTGCTTTTAGAAAATCACTTCAGACATTCTTAATAATAACCACTTTTTCTATACAGAGCTTCATAGAGCACAAATGCCATTTTGAAGGAATATGGTTTCAAAGTTGTGGTCTATAGATTTGAAAAGTCTTCATTTTGACACACTTTAGCCAATAGGCAGTAAACCACTCTACATAACCCGTAATAACATGGGAATTACTTTTGAACATTTGACATAGTAGAAATCCCGTGAGTGCATCGCGGGATGCTGGTGTGCATCAGCCTACATCCTGCACATGACACACAGCTGTGCTTACGACTGGCTGTGTCAGCCTCATTAAGCACAAAACCAACAGTGGAGTACCTGCAGTCTGTCTCCCTACATATACTACACATTATACAAACATGCCATGTATCTGAGCGCAATAGGCACACACTAAATACAATGAATGACAAAGTAAGTCATAGTGACAAAGCCAGTGTTTAGTTTTTAATGAATACCCTAGTACTGTTTTGCAGCCAATCCTTCCACTGTCAGCTGGCAGCAGACAATGAAACACTCCACACAGCAGTCAGTGTACTTAATTACATTATTAATTATCCGACAAACATTATATACTGTTCTCTGAATACAATGTAGTTTAAGGTTCAAGTTCCATAGAAGTCCAATCCCACCACTGTGCTGGACCTGAATGTGAACATTTTGTTGAAGCATGGACAAGGTAATATTTTGCCTCCAGTGCCGTTCCTTAACTTCAGAACAAAATTACTTCTGCCATTGTGGACTTCTTAACGACATATCAGAGCACATCATTTCAGTCAACATAAAGGTTTTGCCCAAGGAACTGCTGTCATCACAAAACACTGTATGAAACAACGGCAACATAGCTATGTCAATGTACAGGCTGAGCAAAGTAGCAAACAGCTTGGCTGTTGTAGCAGACAAATGGGTAAACTAGGTTAGTCTAACAGTCCCCTTCTACCAGTAATTTCTGTGGGTGGAAAATGCTTTACCAAATTTCTTAATGGATAAAAATTAACATATGCAACGGAGTATTCAAATGGGTAGAGCTAATGTTTGTGACCATTCATTTATATTGAACACTAATTCACACCATTCAAGAGGGTGATAGCAGCAAATATTAGTAGACTTAAGGCCTACATTTTATGTTGGAGAGAGGTGAGGGTCCCCCTTAGTCTGGAAAGCCCAGGATAATTGCCTTTTTCAAAGGCCTGGCAATCCTCTTTTTTGCCACTGTATTCTTTAAGGGCATACAATGAAAACAATGATTCTGTTGTAGAACTTTCCCAAAGGCAAACCATAAAATATTCCCTAGATAATATGCCCACTACCTCTTCTATTGAAAACTCGTCACTTGTTCACATTGGGGTCGATTATTACTTTCTCAGTAGTTGTAGTCTGGTCACTTAGTATATAAGTGGGTTGCATAACTACACTGAGCTTCTGATGCGTATCCTTCAGGTAGTTCTGATTTTTTGAACTTTTATTGCAGTTTGCAAATAGATCTTTCTATACACCGTTTTGCTGCTTGTAAAGTGATTTATATTTGACAAAAAATAATATTTTGGGACCGTTGGTGTTTTTATATATTGCAATCACCCGGTTTCACTAGCATTTGTGTTGCCCAGTTTTACTTTTTTACGATAATCTATTAAGCACAAATTCCTCAGTGTGGCAGCACACCATACGTCCTGTTATTTTAGATGGGCATGCACTGATTCACACAGGAGTCAAGTCTCTTCACATGGAGTCCGGATTTATAAAAAAGGAAGTCCAATCTTGAAAATCAGTTTGGCTAGCAGGCTGGCGATCAGAACTTTTTGTCATATAAACACTTCCTTATAAGAGGAATGGTGGTAGGGCACTTCCAGCTGAAAAATAAACTTGGAGATAGCATTCCCCCTGAAGTCCTCTTCAATAATTTTATGAGTACACATTAATCCACCATTAACTGCAATTCAATTTCATAAGTTGGGGCCTCCCTCATACAAACATTTGAATCACCAAGTTGCACTGTAATCATAATGTGATAAGACCAAAAACAAAAAAAAATCTAATCATGTTCACTCCATGCTTACTTGTCATGAAGAGCTGCTGGTTAGACATATGGAGAAATCAGTTCTGCAACAACCAGTTAAATAGTTTAGAAAACGTTCAATAACTGATTTACTTAAAACATACAATGAAATATAAATAGTTTTCCTCCATATATATATGCTCAGTGCTGTGGGTATAAACTCACTCTCTAATATATCCAATGAATGAAATGTGGAGCAAACTGGTGGCTATGTTTCTAAGAGTCCCATTCTCCACTTTTATACTCCTGCATTTCCTCATCTTCTGAGTCAGCAGATACTTTTTTAATTCTTTTCATAGCTGCTTTGATACTTCTTTCCAGCTCACATTCTGGTTCATTACTAGAGTCTGCTCTGTCCTCACGGACAACTTTTCTCAGTTTCACTCCTTGTCTGATGGAGGAGAGGATGCTGTCCCTTGGGCCAGTGTCTGTTGCTGGGGTACTTGAGTGCTGGACTTTACGAAGTAGAATTTCACCGCGTTTCAAGGAGGCCAAGATTTCATCCATTGATCCAGAATAGTGGTTGGAAACATTCTTCCCAGATTCTTGTAGCTTTGCTTCAGCGCCATTTCCAGACAATCCTTCACTTATTGATGGCTTGTTAAAAGTTTTCAAAGAGGGGTCTGGTGAAAGAGGTTGAGAGATGGCATTTCGTGAAAAAGGAAGAGGAGGTGGTAGGGGTGGAGGAGGAGGTGGAGGAGGTAATGGAGGGGGTGGTGGAAACACATTTCTGGATTCTTCAATCACCCGGTCACTGAAGGTTTCGTCTTTTGGTACATTTGGTGAAACAAAAATCTGTACAGGAACATCTACCAGAGCACTTCGAGGTTTCCCTCTTCCAAGTACCTTGGATCGTGGCCGTACTTTTGGCTGCATGGAGGGCGCGTGGCTGGATTTGATAGAGGGCGATAATGGCCGGTGGGAAAGATCCTGAAGCACTTTCAAACTTTGAGGCTGTGACCGCGATGTTTTCAGTACAAACTGAGATGGGCACTTCCCTTTAAAAGTCAACAATCTCTGCAGCGTTCTCTGGCGCTCCTGGTCAACAAACTCTTTCTTTTTCTGGTCTTCTTCCTTTTTTCTGTTTCGCTTTATCTGTATGCTGTGATGCTGATGATACTCTTTCGTGGTCTTTTCTACTTGTTGCAGCTTCATTTTCTGGGTCTCTTCACATTGATCTCTCTTGTTCCTGAGATAGGCTCTTCTTGCACATATATTGCCTCGTTTAGACTCCAGACGCTGTGCCTTCATATTGAGGGTTTTCATCTCTGCTGACTCAGGGTGATGCAGTAACCCCTTCGGCTCATTTTCTTGAAGCTCATCTGGGTCTTCACATGTATCATAATAGATAACTTCTTCCTCCTTCTCCTTGATTTGACGCCTTATACTGTCCAGTTGTGTAATAAGCAGCCTCTCCTCGTGTTTTAGTATCTCAAACTGCACGTCATACAGTTCCAGTTGGGTCTCATAGTATTGAATCTCCAGCTGGTCAATGGCATCCATGTTCCGCTCTGTCAACTTCTCCATGCTTCTCTGAATTTCCACCCTTTTGTGATTGAGGCATAGCTCTCTCGCCCGCATGTGCTGCAGTGTCTCCTTCGCCAACATAGATTTCAGCTTCTCTAACCTAGGCACTGCTGCAGCCCAGGCAGTGTGACCAAACCTCTTCCCGTCCATCTCCATCTGTTTTTGCATTGCAGCCAGTGCCTTAACAGTCTCTCTAAAGTAATTCACAGTCACATCCTGAATAGACGACACAGCCTGCTCAGCGCGTCCACTCCACTTTTCAACATCCTTCTCCAGAGCTTCTATTCTTTTGGGGCCCAGATCATCCATTTTCAAAGATTTCAAGATCTCCAGTTTGTATAATACTGCAAGTTCTCTCATGTCTCTGAATGGCTGCAGTAAATATTGGTAGAACTCAGTAGCCACTGTAACAAGGTTTTGGTATAATTCATCTTCTTTTTCATACACCTTCACCAGATCCACCATCTTATTGGCATGTTTATGCTGATGGAGAATGTTCCGGAGCTCTTCCTTAGCCCTGGTCACGCAGTCCTCCAGAGTCTGCTTCCGAAACTCGTGCAGGTTCTCGAAGTACTGATCAATATCCCCCTGGTCCTCTGCAAAGAGGGAATCCAGGACTATGCTGCGACCACAGAGCTCAGTGGCTGTTTTGAAGTAGGATTCAAGGTTACGGCAAGTTGCCTCTAGTTCCTCTTCAGCCCCTTCAAACCCCGTTTCGACTGGAAATATCAAGGACCAGAGAGTACCACTTGACTCAAACACTGGCAGAGCTGGAAAACAGGGCTTCAGCTCCTCACATACCCCAGACAGCTGTTGGTTGATGAGCTGCAGATCCCGGACTGAGAATATACCAGCCCAGCTTGTGCGCTGATCTTCTTCATCCTCCTGTCCACCACCTGACTGGCGCCGCTGTCGCAGCTGAAGGGTCCGATTGTGACAGGTTACTGCAAATTTGCTTTCAATTTCATTCCAGCACACAATGAAGACTAGTCTGAATTTGTCTGGTTCCTCGAAGACATTGGGCTTGATTGCCACCCAGCCATCCAGGCTATCCATGCGCTCGCACTCCATGCTGGGGGAAGGTGCACACTTGCAGATTGGGGACGTCAGAGGATGGCAGTGATCTCAGTTGGCAGGACTACCTCCCCCCTCCTATTCTAGGAGAGCAAGGCTAATGTTCTCCTTCTGATCTGATTCTTTGTTGCCTTTGGTATACTCTTAAGAACGGACAGTGCAGCCAGTTAAAGAATAGATGACAGTGTCTGGCACACTCAAGTCTGTTAACCTCTCTGCAAAGAAAGTATTAGGCCGTTTATATTTCTGCTTTCGGAAACTGAAGCTGTGGGGGCCCCTCCGTTTTGGGAGAGGTGAGATCCATTCTTGTCGAATCAACTGGATAGCCTGTCGCCAGTGCCTTCCAAGTGTGTCCAAGCCACTTTACTGAGAGACTTCGAGAAGAAGAACCCGAATAACGTGCATGTAACTTCTGATCGATACCAAAGACTGCCAGCTACACTTCTACCTTTTCTTTCCGCAGTCAGATGAGCGTCATGAGGGAAGAAACATAAGCTTTCACCGCTGTGACGTGCCAAGCAGACTTTAACCCTATCTCTGACACGATAAGGAAAACAAACCACTTTAGAGGTCGTTTAAAGACTACGTAAACGCAGGAGCCATCTTACAAACTAATGATTTATAGGGCGTTTCAAAGAAAAAGTTTATGAAAACGGTGGTTTAGTATTTTTAAATCAAAATACTGCTTTTGTCTTTAAAAATATAGTTCACACGGATTTTTAATTATTACTGATGAATATAAAACGTAACGCTCATTATATAGGTTTTTTTCATGAAACATAGCGCTTTTTTTTCTTTGCGAGAATACATTTTAAATGAAGCTCTACGGACCAACAAAAGGTACCGCCGACACATCTTTGGGGCGGGCGGAAGCGTTATTTCTTCAGCGCCGCGGCGCGTAATCTGGTATCAAGCCACTCGATTGGCCTGAATGGCGCATGCCCTCATGTTAGTCCGTTTTCCATCGGAAATCGGAGCAGACACCTTGGAAAAGAATGCGCTGAAGTCAAAGTAAAGAGAGGCGGGCGAAAATGAAAACACGAACAGATTAAATTTCTGGGGAGAAGAAAAATATTGAGCTATTTTCTAATGTTTTGTTGATACATTTGCTATTTAAATAGTGCGATATTATTCTGAAATAAAACGGTAGGAACTGTTTTAAACATTTATTGGATCGCTTGTAAGATAATTGAAATTACAGTTCTAGTGTTTGAAAAACTGGTTTGGAACGATGAGCAAATCTTTGATTTTTATGAACTACAATAGGTTTGGTGGTTTTCGTACTTTTCCAAGATGGCGTACAGTAGTTCATTTGGGACTCGGCTCTACGTTTGCATACAGTAGAATGCGCTGAGTTCTTCAAGTAAGTGACTCTAAACTGAGCTACGTCTGACTGGAGAAAACTGGTCAGTTAAATTTACTCTCCTTATCACACCCCCTATTGATGTTAAGGCACCCCGGGAGAGGCCTGGCTGGGCAATGCGAGCCAGCTTGAAACATTCGGTGTGGGAATCTGCTCATTAATGAATAGGAGGGAATAGATTTACGGAGGTGGGCGAAGGATGTAGAATGATATTGGGAATATGCATTGACTAAATAAAAAGATAAAAAGACTACCTTATGTTAAGGAAATATATGTAATTTAATATTGTATTGTAATTGCATTTATATAGGGCTTACTGCCCCTGACGAGGCGTCGAAGCGCTTTCTAGAGAATTTAACTTCCCTTTATTTGATGATTGTTGCATGATTTACCTGCCAAATATTTCATGGCTTGGTTCGCGCATGGGCTCTTGCACTGCAGCCGAACCAGAACCCTTTCTTGGCTCCCTTTCATTTGCTGGCACATTCAGGACAATTTAGCGTTAAAACAGAAAGGTGTCCGAGGATAATATCTTTGCTCAGTTTAACCTTTGGATGAGCTACTTGAAGGTAATGCACACAGTGTACATAGATAAAAAGAATCGGCTCCTTTTATTGCCAGGGTCACCTGACTGGTGACGCCTGTTTTGGGTGGGTGTTCAGCGTGTGTTACAACATGCTGAACACTAGAATTCTGATCGGACGATCACTACATCTATTAACCAGTGTTCTGGGGACCCATTGGGTCTGAGACAACTACTCAAGGGGTTCTGCGACTGTTTAGATTTTTTTTTTTAAATAGTATTAACGGATTAATAAAGTTTATATATATTGAAACAAATAAAACATTTTTAAACATTCCTTAAAAGTGGAGGAATTTGAAATTGGAGACAAAAAAAGTATGTTGGTGTCCTCAGATTGATTTGTGGAAGCAGTGAAAATCCATCAAACAGAATGTAGTATGGAAGATGGGTGGCCTCAGTTGAATTTTGAAAAGCCCAGACCTTCCCATAAAAATGGACTCTTTCTTTTTATATATTTGTGAATTAAATAAAATATTTCATAGTTTGTGAATTTGCTTGATGAATGCTTATGTCTGTTTTTTGTTTGTATTGTTTTGAGGTTCAAATCATCAAAATTTAGCAATTCGTGGTTCTCAGCTTCGTCTAATGATTCTGTGGTGGCCCCTGAATTCCTGTAACTGTTCATTGGTGGTCCCCAGATTCCAGTAATAATTAAGGGGGAGTCCACAGAAGTCAAAAAGGGTAAGAACAGATACCACAGCTCTCGGTTCAGTTAACTATGAGCATCGTAAAAACATTAGAAGGATTTAGGTATTGTCATGGTGTCAAAGAAAATCCAAAGCCCTGCAAAAAGGACTCTCATATACCTGGAAATACCATACGCCAATGAAGACTGTTAGTCTTTCAGGAATGTCAAGCATGATGAAACCGCCACCTCTGCTGAACTAGTGAAGTCCAAGATCAAGGAAATATCTTGAGCTGCGAAAGCATGGTATAGTACAATACCTTGTTGATGTATTGATAGCACCAGTCATTGGCCTGGTGTTAGCCAAGACCTTTTGATTTTAGTAAAATTATTCATATACTATACCAACTGAAAGATCCTTTCAACCAACCCTCTTCATCTATTGATCTGTTGTTGACATTTCCATTTGTGTTCTACCTACTATTGCATACAGCATGGGGCAGTGAGTCACTTTGCTTCAACCGTTGCTGTAAACAATTTCTTTGACTTACACCGTTGTGTGCTTTTTAAGACCATTTTTTTCTCCATTTTTATTACATTGGCGATGGCCTGGAAGTCTAAACAAATTTAAACAAATTCCCTTGCAAAGCAAGCATTGAAAAAGCCAAAATGCAGGCAACCAAAGTCAGACCGAATGGCTTTGCCAATGCTTATTTTGTGGGAGGCATTCCATGATTACGAGCTTGTGCAGCTGTAGTATCTTTCTGGTAGGCCAGTGTCCATTGCTTCCGTAGGCAAGCGTTTATTTATGGATACCACAAAGAATCCTTGAGGAACAGGCAGTCGTTTCCCTTATTCAGTTGGAGACTGTAAGTGGTTTATAACCTGTATCCCGGCCAGAAGTTGAGAATTTTGTGCTGGGGACCACATTATCGGAGCGGAGTTCTGTACATCTAGTGTATGAAGGGTAAAGTAATCAGTCTAATCTCCTGTTATCACATGTAAGGCCAAGTAATCAAAGTGATCACATTCAGAGTCATCAAGGTGGCTCAATTACTTAATTCTTGCCTCTGGCATCTGTTGTGATTTGTATGCCATAAATTCGAATTGTGGCACGCCGGACTTAGTCTTCCATCCTTCTAAAGTCAGTAAACCGAACAACCTTTAAACTGTTAATAGCAATACTTGCGATAAGAATTAATAAAAAATGAAATCTGAAATTATAATTAAAGACAGGGAAGCCATTTAAAGAGTAAGCAATTGGAGTAAGCTCCTTGTGTAGCCAAGTTATGGTAATGGAGTCAAAGGTCACACACTTAATTTAGTCCTACTTAAAGTAATCAAGTAACTTACTTGTTTAGTGCAGGGCAAATTATTCATATTCTAATGAAGGGACAGGGTTACCAGAGTATTTACATTTTATGATATTAAGTAACCTTCTGAAAGCTTAAAAATGGGTCATACAATAAGGGTAATCTTTTTAGGTGTGGCCTTAAGACACACATATAGATACATAGAAGATCTTTTGGTCTGCCCTCTTCATCCATTGGTTGGTTCAAGTGCCATTCAACTTTTGCGTCAGCTAACCACAACATACAGTCCGAGTAGTGGGTCATCTGACGTCCGTCTTTGTCTCTCTTCACTGCAAATGATGGCATTGTGCTCTTGCACTTGTGCACATCACCCTAGAAAGTAGTCAACTTCATTGTCGGGTCTTGAAGCCCAATCTATGCTTTCATTTCATGTTTTTTTTTAAATGTATTTGTGAGATATGTCATTTTAAGGTCAAGCCTGCTGTCTGGTTGTGAAAGACATATTATGGACATATAATGAAAATACGGAGGTTTGGGGCCTTTGCGACCGCTCTCTGCCTGCTTCTTATTTGTGACCCAGCTAGTCAGATTTTGTGTTGCTTTCTCCTATGAAGCATAAACTCTTTACCATCTGTTTTCGTTGGCTGGCTTCGATGCTTCCACTGCTTACTTTTCAAGCGCTACTTTTTCCTTTTTGGTTAAGCATTCCACAAGAGTGAATGTGTTTTTCAGCTATCACTCTCACAAACTTTTCTCTCCTGGCACTCTGTATTGCTCACTGTCGCCCGCATGCTTCTCTCTGCTCCTCTATGTTGCGGTTGATGTTGTGTCGCCTTCTTCGTTGTTTCTTGCCCGTTTGCCTCTTTACCACCGTCCACATGCTCTCTCTGTCTTGCGTTGCTTTTCCTCCTCACATTCACCCTTCGTGTTGCTTAGATTTAGCCATGCTGCACAGTTTCGAGTTTACTGAACACATGGCTAAAAAACATTAACTAAGTCAATAGCACTCAGAGGTGAGACCTATTGGCTTTGCCAATGCTTATTCTCATAATTAGGTCTCGCCTAAATACAGAAATGCATGTAGGGGAAACATAAAAGGCAGCTGCACATGATGCTCCTGGGGGCGTGATAATTGAGGAAGGGGTTTCTAAGGGAACTTTGTACAGTCACTGTTGTGTTCTACTCTTCTCATGCTGAGGAAGCTTGGATTTCTGCCCATTCAGTACCTGTTTTATGTCTAAGCGAAGGCGGAAATAACGTTTTCACCAAATGAAAGTCAAAACTGGGCCTTGTCAGTGCTTTACATTTTTGGGTAGGTTTCTTTTATTGTTTCAGCTTGACCCTTAGCTTACCTTCCCCTTACACAGTTTTGTTACTAGAAACGTGGTGTATCATTTGTCAAATCACCTAATTTTTCTGAAAAAACTAAATAGAAAGTGATATTTTTCCATGTAATGTTCATATAATCATTGTTTTAGTCCAGGTGTGGTTCCTGTTCATATAATCATTTATCGTAGTCCATATGTGTCTCCTGTGAAGTTATCTCGGTCTTCTCACCATGGCGTAATATGCCTACTTCGGATTTTGCTGTTGGGTGCTTTGAGATGGGGCGAGGGAAGCTCCAGTCCTGTTTCTCTAAATTGACTCGACGTCAAATAATGAAGTATGTTTTTTGCTCAAGGTAACTGAATGATGTTCCCATGTGTGTTTTAAATTGTTGTGAACTGTATGCCAATCTGGATTTGGAAAAAAACTAAGAACACAGCAAATTCCAGTGATCTCACTGTTTTGGACCGATCGTTTAACATCCATCTCTCTTCATTTCAGCATTGTCCTAATGATTGCTTTGCGTCTGCTCAAGACTAGCAGAACATTGTTCCAGTCAGCCTTGCGACTAGGTGGTTCTGCCACATTTCCCAACATGGAGAGGCCAGTGGAATCATCCATCCGCACCAAGCTTGCTAGCCAGCTGGAGCCAGTCCACATTCAGGTCTACAATGAGAGCCACATGCACAGCGTTCCCCCAGGGTCCGAGACCCACTTCAAGGTGGTGGTGGTTTGCAAGCGCTTTGAGGGAATGACTTTGCTCCAGAGGCACAGACTTGTAAATGACACCCTGAAGGAGGAGCTGGCAGGACCTGTGCATGCATTATCCATCCAAGCAAAGACCCCCCAGCAGTGGGAGGAGAACTCCAGCATAAGCAAGAGCCCTGCCTGCATGGGGGGATCCAAGCATGATCCACAAATGACTAATAAACTGACCAACCAAGCTTAACGCTTGATGGGGAAATAAGCTGAGGTAGAGCGTGGAAGATGCCCTCAACACATAGCATTACGCTTACCTGGTTTTGCCTTTTTCAGTTGGATGCAATAAATTATTCTAGTGCATTTTGTGTTAAGTTTTGTGTTTCAGTCTTAGAATATTCAGCCATATTGACTTACTGATTACAGATTGGGCCTTTCACTCTACTTTTCAACCACAAAGTGACCCTTTACTCTGTATCAGGGTCCTAAATTCTGACATTTTTTTTGCAGCATGTAATTTTACTGTGAAGCTGTTAAACTAATGCAACTCTTTCTGAGTATCAGTGCTTCTAAGCCTATTTCACCTCCATATTTGGTCACTTGCTGAAAAAGTTCCATAGAAAATAAAGTTTTGTTGGTGCTTTTATGATTTTGGCACCGTGACACCTAGCACTCTTCCTTTCCAACAGTTTGTTTATTTTGACTTCATGCTACTGTATCGCAAACCCTCCACAATGGTAATCTCTGCGCTGCATTGTGTCCCACCAGTGACAGTTTAAAAGCATACGGTCACTAATTATCGCCAATGTTTTTATCTTTATTTTTTATTATTACATCCTACCTTATCCTCCTAGGTTTAATTCACGTGAATCATGCTATAGCAATTAGGGTGCTGCTTGCAGTTTTGTCACACTAGAGGGTTAGCTTGAAACAGTGGAAACGGAAGTCTTCTTACAGCACAGACATATGCGAATGACTGGGTGCTCTGTGCAGGGAAGGTTTAGATCCAGGGGTAGAGCACTTTCTGCACTAGTACGATTCCCAGATAGGCTAGCGAGTGCATTGTTCACTGTGTGCAGATGGTAGAACAGATTGCACATAAAGGACATCTACTTCACAATGATCCCTAAGCCAAGGGAAACTGCCCCCAATGAAACAACACCAACCACACCCACTGATGCCCAAAGTCTAAATAATCTGCTCCTCGACCCACCACCATACAAAAATCCTAAAAGGATTGCGATAACTCCTGGCAATTAAGATGAGGTCAGAACTTGAGTTTATACCAAAAGAAATCTGGCCATAAGAATTTTTTTAAGATGCTGCACTCTGTGGCCACGGATCCTTACAAGCCATAGGAAGCTATAGATTCCACTGTGTCCAGAACCTTGCTAATGAGGACTTTAAACGTGGGATCCATAACAATTCTGAAATAATCCTGCCATGATGTTAAAAACACAGGACTGGTCTTTGATAAATAGGAGCCATTGACTTATATTTTCAGTTTTAGAATAACATTTTTGGCTATTCCTTGAAACTTCAATATCTTTATTGCCTACACTTTAATTTTGTTGTACATGCTCCTTGTTCGCTTTGGTGATGGTTTTCACTGACAATGGCTTTCACTGCATTTATGTATTTGGAGCATCAAAACGGTCAAACTTTAATGAAGGTATTCTGTGCATGAACTGTATATGAATTAGTGCTCTCTCTGATGTAAACAAGCTCTAGATAAACCAAAGAAAAATAAAAGAATTCAGTTGTGAAGCTTATTACTTGATACAGTAGATGAGTTTGGTATTATTTTGCGAATAATTTTGAAGTACAGCAGGAAAGCCAACTTTTCTGTATACATTTTGAATCTGTTCCATCATCCCACATTAACACGTACTCAACCCCATTTGTTATAGAAGGTACAGCCTATTGGCATAGTCCAGTGCCCAAGAAGGGTGCATAATGGATAACATATTGCCTTTATCTTGTTAATGCAGAGGTACCCTGAATACTGCCTCACGCCTCTACGAAGAAATCTACAGGGCATTTAAGCTATGTATGGGTCAGCCCAGTCTCCTAGGTTGGCCACAACCACATATCTAAACAACTACACTGAGTAGGTTGCACTTCACAACACATCAATTCTCCAGGGTTGCCCACTAATTAATGTCAGCAAATAGTCACCACCAATTCATTCTAGTAAAGATAGCGTACAACTATTCAGGCTCACTCCTATCCAAACTTTGAACAACCTAACCCAATGTCCCTTAACACAACATTTCATTAAGTACGTGCCCCGGGTGATAGCAGTCAAACCTCATGAACTACTCGCTCTTCCGCAGCATCACTGCATAGAACACACACAAACTGTTGAGTGAAAGAAGGGTAGAAGCATGTAAAGAGGTTGTGTTTCAACAACATGATCACAAAGACTAACAATCAAGCCTTTGAGATGTTTCATATCTATCTTGAACAAGATGACTCCCAGAGCCTGCAAAACGCTTTTGTGGCCTCTGATCAATATGACAAGGTAGCACAACCCTCAATTAGGGAGATAGTAAATAGATGATTGTAGTATAAACCGATTACAATGATGTTAGAAAAGAGCTAATTATTATATACACTAAAATCCACTGACCGTGTACAGTTAATACGTAATGTAAACAAAAACAGCAAGTAACGTAAAAGAATTGCGGATACTAATGGAGATATTAGATGGCTCTTCCACTGTGTCCGGTTATGTTGCAGGGAAAAATTTCAGAGCGTAGGATCAAATGATTCTGCATGACTCAGATTAGGTATCCAAAGTCCATTTTCAGGTGTAGAGGTACAGAAATAATTAACAGTCAACTGACATACGTTTTGTTGCAGTAAGCACTTTTTCAATGCTAAGTGTAGATGCGCTGAGTCGGTAATGAAAAAACGCTTGGTTGGTTGCATAATGTGCAATATTAAAAACAATGCTGAAGAATGTGTATGCCAAATTTTCATTCAGAAATTATAAATCTGTATATCCCCTAATCTGCTTGAAATGCGTATCACTCAAATCCAGAACTTCGAATTTGTCAATATTCCAAAAAGTGGAAAAAATGGGTCATATTACTATTAGAAATGATTCGAATGACAGAGTTCTGCACTTAAATTGACAAATGTCATGGTCGACCAGTGACTGTGCCAGCGCGCATTGTATTATTTATCCTTTTTGGGATACTGTCAAGTTAGATGAGCAATGTTTTGGCTTTTATCAAGTGCTAAGTTTTTCACGTTTGGCAAAACACATCTTTCATCATAACTGTTTTTTTTTTAATAACATTTTTTATTAAAACATCCAGAAAAAATGGTCATTGCGTACAAGAAATCATTTCTTATTTGAGTGTTACAGATTCATGATCACACAGAGATGTCATAAATTATGATGGTGTACAGTACAAGATGGTCGCTTTCTACATACATTAAGGCGTCAGTGGTTCGTCAAGGAAGGGGACTATTGGGGGTTCACACAAATTGCCACAGTAAACATTCCATTTAGTCCAGATCGCTATCCACTTTCGGGGACAGCCACGAGCTACATACACTGTTTTCTCCCGTATCATGCACCAGTCCATGTCTTTCTTCCAGGCGTTGAGTGTTGGCGGTGTTGCTGCTCCCCAAAGGCGTGCCATGTTACGTTTCGCTATCATCTGCCCAAGCGTTGCCCATGTTTTACCCTTTGCATTCAGATCTGTGGGCTCCCAAATATTCAGAAGACACCTTTTGGCTTCAAGTCGCATTTCCCCTCCCATACTGTGCTCATACATTCATGCACCTTTTTCCAGTAGGTTTGGATTAGTGGACACTCCCAGAGTATATGTAGAAAAGACCCTTCCAGGCCACATTGCCTCCTACACGTCCCCTCTTCACTCCTACCCATCAGCACCAATCTGTGACCAGAGAGATACACTCGGTGTAAAATCTTTAATTGAATCAGCCTCAGTTTCGCTGAGACGGCCAGTTCCTTAGGGGAAGAGAGCGCTTCCTGCCATTCCTCGTCATCTATCTCTAGGCCATCCCTCCCCAACTTCTCCCTCAAAGATACTAGGGGGTCGGGGTGTGGTGTATGAGCTTTTTATATGTGAGAGAGATAGATTTGTCTGGCAGGTATCCGTCTAGCAGTCTATCTTCTTAGGTCCCACTTGTCAAACCCTTTAGTCCGACCCAGTGTACCCAGACGTTCAGAAACCCAGAGTGGGGTTGCTAGCGTGAGTTTATCAGCCCATCCCAAGTTGCGACTTACCATATGCCAGAGTTGGACCGAGTGTCTTGTTGGCCCCGTAAGAGGATATTTATTTGGTCTGGAATAAAGCGCCCCCTCGAAATTCCCACACGGGAGAAGCCACCTGTCCAACCCATATCCGGGATCGTCCCCACTGCGGTACGTACATTGATTGATTGCTGAGAGGTGTGCTGCCCAGTAGTATTTTTTAATGTCAGGGAGTGCTATGCCCCCATCATACCAACCAAGTGTTAGTTTGTGGAGTGATATATGTGGTTTCCCGTTCCATAGTAGGTCCCTCTGGGTGGCTTCAGTGTCTTTAAAATACCCCTGTGGGACTAAGTCTGGATAATTCTGGAGGGCGTATAGGAAACGCGGCAGTGTCATCATTTTAAAAGGATCCGCCCATCCTAATAATGACAACAGGAGCGTTTTCCAGGTGGCGGTATCTCGTTTGAACCTCTGTAGGGGAGGGAGGAGATTTCGTTCGTATCGCGTTTTAGCATCAGTGGTGATGAAAATGCCAAGATATTTGAACCCCTCGGTAACTTTCTTAATTGGGCAGTAGCTTGGTATGAGGGGAGGGGCTCAATGCAGGACATATAACAACGATTTGCTCCAGTTAATGCTATAGCCAGAATTTCTCCCGAAGCTGGTGAATATGTCCAGAACCAATCTTAGTGATTTGTGGGGGGAGGCGAGATACAGAAGGATGTCGTCTGCATACAGTGAGATCCGGTCTCCCACCCTTCGGCCCATTTGAGTCCACGTATTGAGGAGTCTCTTCGTATCCAGGCCGCGAGCGGCTCGAGGGAGAGAGCAAAGAGCAGGGGTGAAAGTGGACAGCCCTGCCGCGTCCCCCTTCCCAGAGTGAACACCTCGGAGGTTTTGTTAACTACCACTTGGGCCAGCGGTTCCGTATAAAGGAGCCGTACCCATCCAATAAAGTTAGGGCCGAAGCCCAACTTTTTAAGGACCGCCATCAGGTATGCCCATTCGAGCGTATCGAATGCCATTGTGGCGTCCAACAAGACCACTATTGCGTCCTCCTGAAGTGTAGAGCAGCACCCCAACACTCCGTGGAGTCGCCGCAGATTAAGAGTGGTGTTGCCGTGCACCATAAAGCCCGATTGGTCTGGGTGGACTAGTTTGTCTATAATCGGCTTGAGTCTGTTTGCCAAGAGCTTTGCGAGTATTTTAGGCTCTGCGTTTAACAGTGAGATTGGCCTATTTGAGGTATATTCATCTTTGGGTTTCCCTTCCTTAAGGATGGCCACCAATGTGGCGATGCGTTGGTCTCTCGGCAGTATTCCAGATTCTTTACTATCTTCATACATACGCTTCAGGTATGGGGCCAAACCATCGGGCTTGAGCTTGTACAGCTCTATTGGCAGACCATTTGGTCCCAAGGCTCTTCCTGGCCGGAGATCTCTGATCGCCGTAGCCAGTTCGTCATTGGTGAGCGCGCTCTCCAGTGCCTCACGGTCTGGATCGGCGAGGGTAGGCAATCAGATGTCTGCTAACAGTGTGGAGGAGTCCTCTTCCGTGAGTTCTGATCCCCTTTGGTACATTCGCTAAAAATGCGCGGCAAACTCGCGGACTATGTCCTGAGGTTCTGTCAAAAGAGTACCTGAACTGCATTTGAGCTCCGATACTAGTCTTTGCGCCGTTTCTTTTTTGTCCAGCCATGCTATAGTTTTGCCCGCTTTGTCTCCCTAGTCGTATAAGCGCCCGTCCCTATCTCTCGCAAGGATTTTAGCTGCGTCAGTCGCTAGTGCTTTGTATTCGGCCGCCTTAATTTGCATTTGGTGAAGAGCTGCTGGGTCTTCACCGTCTTTTGCTGCTTCCTCAAGACGGAGGAGGTCACGTTCAATAGTGAGCATTTGCTTTTCTTTTTCCTTACGCTGCCCGGCTATAGCCGAGAGGGTGTTCCCCCTAAGCACTGTTTTAAACGCCTCCCACAGGGTGGTAGGGGAATCCACTGTACCCTCGTTTCATCATAACTTTTGACACTCACATACACCACTTCAATTAGTAACTCTCACACTATCGCTTTGTCTGGTTCACTGTGTATTTCTTACTTTCACGCCTTTACTGTTTTGCTGAATGTCGCAGTGTGAATATCAGAAATGATATGCAAATGAGACAGGAAATGGAATTGTAAGGAAGGAATGTCAGTTTTCACTTTGGGAGTCATTTCATCTTGCTTGTTACATCTGAAGTGGCATTACATTGTGGTACTTTACATCAAGAGTACTTTACATCACAGCTAAGATGGTAAGTATATTTATTTTTAATGTATATTTGTGTAGATGTGTGTGTATATATCTATGTGCATGTATTTATTTTCATATATATATATAGTGACATTTATACACACACCCATATCTTTATGTATAGTATATTAAAAAAACATATATACATATTTAATATAACATTTAATTTTAAATAATGTAACATGATTTATTTGAATTCTATTTCTTTGTACTTTTCTAAAATGTGATCTAATATTGATATATCAGTTTAATTAATAATTGTAATCTATTTAATTTGATAAAATACCCAACACTGACCTTTAACAAATCCTTACCTCCCCTCGGCCCTAAAAATTCCACACTACCATGACATACTGCCCATCGATGTACTGGGAAAACTCCTTACTATGCCTATTCACTACTCATCCCTAAGCCCCAAAAATCCTTACTACCACTATATACTAACAATGTCTTATTCATCCCTGAGCCATAAAACGCCTTACTACCCCTATGCTCTACCCATCCCTGAGCTGTAAAAATACTCAGTACCCCTATGCACTACCCATCCCTTAGCCCAGAAGACTGCTTACCACGAATATACATTACTTCTCCATAAACCGTAAAAAAAATGATTACTTATTTTGATACTTAACCTGTTTAAAATAATTAATAATTATTTACATTGAATAACAAGTTAATTTTACCTAATAACACAAATGGAAATATTTTAATCAAATTTGTAATTTTACTTGTGTACATTTATTTTAAGTGATATTTAAATGACTACTACATTTTTAGTTGAGATAACCTTAAAAATGGCTTATGTTATATATATATATATATATATATATATATATATATATGTTCAACAGCTCGTCACTGATGTCGTTCCACCTCCTTCCGACGTCGGTGCCTGCAGCGGTAATGACATCCGCTCGTAATATCCAAAATTAGAGATATCCAGGGACTCCAGAATAAATCAAGCGGCACACCAAGAGGACAGCACAAAAGGTTTATTGTGCATTCAATGATGCGTTTCGGTGAAGCCTTTTTCAAGTTGTGGGACCTGCGCCCAATCGACCATAGAAATACAGGTCATGGTGCATAGACATGGACAACACATTCGATGTTTCCGTTTTTTTGCAACTCAAATTAAACATTATTAATTTATAATGCCTTCAAATTATTGCGTAAATACAGCTTGGAAAAGATAAATCCCAACAAAGAAATTTATAAAGGATTTTAGGAAAACTTCCACCTTGCGATGCCAGAGTTATTGACATAGAGGACAGACCCAACCAATCATGGCCACATCCAGTGTTGCTGCACAGTCGTCGAAATTATAAAATTGTAAAGAGCGGACACTCAATAATTACTGCCACATTGCGCGTAAAAAAACATATTACTTAATTAATATACACATTTATATGATATACATTTCAATCTAGTCTGTAATTGCACATCAAGCAGCCTCATCACTGGTAATGTACCCTGGTCTTTATAATCACATTCCAATATTAGAAATTCTGCTAAATTCATAGCATGGACATAATGCAACATCCCTTTTACTACATGCCTTACAAGAACAATTAATACTGCAAATTCATGGCATGAACAACCCATAGTGAAAGATCTTGATCAAAGTAATTCATAAAACCTACACATCCAATTTATAATTTCATTGGCTGCGGCATAACAAGTTATTCGGATTCATTCATAATTCAAGTTGCATCCTTCAGGAAAAACATTAATCAAAATTGTTTCATGTCTATGCGTAACAAAATAATAAGCAGGTATCAGATAAATGTGATGCACCTAAGTGAAAGAAAGTTAAATCTTGGAACGGGAATTCCACAGGTGAAGGATGCAGAAACACTGAATGCAATAGGGATCCTAGTTTTGACGCTAACTCTAGCACCCAAAAACTTTCCATAAGAGTGTGTTAGACCATTGCCAAATATATCACTACTCTAAATTTATTCATGGAACTTGTTCCTTGCTAATGGTGCTCCATACTCCCTTCAACCCAATAAAAAAAGGTAAGAATTAAAATCAGTTAAATAACTGAGCAATTCATCCATGTGAACAGGAAGGACTAAAGAAATGGAAAAATGAAGTGTATATCCTATCATTTATATCCAATATGGGTTGCTAATTCTTCTCCTGAATTGAGCCCATTCGGCCACTTCGTGTTGAGCTCAATAATGTATCTAGACTCTGTGACTCTCAAAAGTTTTTCTCAATCACCTCCCCTGGGGTGTGGTAAAATTCTGTCAATTCCAAAACATTCAATTAGATTGCAGTTGCTCTGATGTTTTTCCTGATAACGTCTGGCCACTGGGTAACTTAAGTCTACATTCATGACGGCCCTCATATGCTGCAAGACACAAGTTTTTAACTGCAGCTTTGTGCTGCCGACGTATCTTAGGCCGCACGGGCATTCCAGGACATAGATGACAAAGTCACTGGTGCACGTTATGAGTTTTGTGATCTTTTTAACTCTACCATTGTCCACCCTATAGCTGTCTTTATTATGGCTATACTTGCAGGCCTTGCACGGATTGCATTTTCTGAATCCCTTCGACCTTCCTAACCAGGTGGTAGGGGTGGATGTGCCTTGGTAACTGTGGACAAGATGATCTTTTAATTATTTTGATTTTCAATAGGTAATCAGACGTGTAACCCCTACAGAAGACCCTATAATAGGATCCGTTGCTACAACCACTAATGTTGTTTCATAGATTGTTTCAGGGCGTTGAACTGGGTATTATAAGTAGTGATTAGTCTGGGTGTCTTAGTTTCATTTTTTTAATTTTGTGTTTTTTTTCTTTTTTAATGAAAAAAGGGCCTCAATCTGTGAAATGTTACTGACTACCAATAGCTACTGTAATTACTTTATTCTTATAACCACGCTGATGGAACCTCTGTCATAACCTGTTGCTCTTTCACAAAACCCTCTTCTGTGCTACAGTTTCTGCGAGCCAGGAGAAACTCACCATAGGGAATGCTATTGCGTAAAGGAACAGTATGATTACTGTTAGCGTGGAGCAGTGTATTGCCCACAGTATCTTTTCGAAAGAGACTGGTCACAATCTGTCCATTTGCTATTTTCACTGCCACATCCAGAAATTCACAATATGTAGAACTGATCTTGTGAGTAAATTTTAAATTCAGATGATTGTTGCCCAGCTATATATATAATGTTTCCGTAACCATAGAGCTGCTTGGGCGACGTAACCCGCCTCGCGGTGCCGGTACCAGCAACCATCAATTATGAGCAACAGAAGACCATTCCAGTAATACAAAATTATACAGGCGACACACCAAGTGAGAAGCACAGATTTTTAATGTGCAAAACAATGCATTTCGGCTGTGAAGCCTTTGTCAAATTTACACAGTGTGCCCCCATAACTCGAGTGCCTTTTCATTCAACTGTGCACCTTATCACGCAGGATTATACATTGAATATACGCAATTGATTTCATGATCTGATTGTTATATGAAATTCAATATAATTGATTTGTATAATTTATTGCAGCAAATTTTGTTTTCTCTTATTGAATTTATTCTTCATAATGAGTGGTTTATTTCAAATCAAATACTGAAGAATCATACAGACATGATTGTAATGACTACTCGATCGTCCTAAGTATTTTTTTTATGTCCATAACGTCAAAGCATATTTCTATGGTTAGTGGGGCACACTGTGTAAACTTGACAAAGGCTTCACAGCCGAAACGGTTTGTTTTGCACATTAAAAATCTGTGCTTCTCACTTGGTGCGCTGCCTGTATCATTTTGAATTACTGTAACGGTCTTTTGTTGCATATATATATATTGGAGCAGAATGTAATACGCGTCCGTCCTACCGCGGAGTGTGCACCATACCGTAATGTTATTGGGGCCACCTGACATGGTAACTATCATGTCGGCAACGTGGGCCAGCAGCGGCAAACAGGATTGAGGACGAGTCCACTTGCAGGGTCCATACAGGACAAGATTTGTGTGCTATCTGGACCACATTTCCCACAATGCACAGTCTCAATCGAGCTTCCCATTGGTGGGTGTGCAATATGAAAATGGAGAAGTGGGTTCAGCGTTTGCACACACTGTCTCCGTTCAAGCCTCTGAAGAGAAGCAAATGGAGCTTCTAAACGCGTCAGGCAATTCCATTACGGAGCGGCTTCTACAAGCGGATTCTCGTCCCTGCCTATCATAAATACAACTGCTGATCGAGTGCTACTCACCAGGTGGACAACCTTTGGAGCAGAATGTAATAAGCGGCCGTCCTGCCGCAGAGTGTGCACCACCCCGTGAAGTTATTAGGGCCACCTGACATGGTAACTATCATGTCAGCAATGTGGGCCAGCAGCGGTAAACAGGATTGAGGACGAGTCCACTTGCAGGGTCCATACAGGACAAGATTTGTGAGCTATCCGGACCACATTTCCCACAATGCACAGTCTCATTCGAGCTTCCCATTGGTGGATGTGCAATATGAAAATGGAGAGGTGGGTTCAGCGTTAGCACACACCGTCTCCGTTCAAGCCTCTGAAGAGAAGCATATGGAGCTTCGAAACGCGTCAGGCAATTCCATTACGAAGCAGCTTCTAGAAGCGGATCCTCGTCCCTGCCTATCATAAATACAGCTGCTGATCGAGTGCTACTCACCAGGTGGACAACCTTTGGAGCAGAATATATATATAAATATATATATAATTATTTATACATGCACAAATATTTTTAAGGATAGGATATTTAACACTAACTTACCTTTGAAGTAAAGACCTGAAATGTAAAAGGCTGGAATCCTTACCTATGATGTAAAAATCGAGTGCTAATGACCTCCAATGCTCACTGAAACAGGCGAATACTTTTCCATCTGAGAATTGGCACTCATCAGATGCAGATCATTCAGTATGCAAATGTCCCAGTCATCTTAGACGAAAATAGGTCTGCAACGTGCGCTGGATGAACTGAACAAGTACAATCAAGCCAACAAGCTATCAGTTAACTTTATTAAAACGAAGATCCTGATCTTCGAAAGGAAAAAAAGAATAAGCATAGGCACTCCTGGTCACTCCGGCACTTAAAGATCTCCTATGCTGGAATGTACAGCTGAATATAGTTCTTTGTCCCGCAGTCTTTTTCCCCGCATGGAATCACAACGCGGTCGTTACAACGACCGCGTTGTGATTCCGCATACCATTTCTCCGAAAGTCGGAACAACGACTTGCGGAGGGGGGGCGCTGGATGTTGGAATAGTATAACTTACTATTCCAACTCCAGTCTGTGCGACACTAGGGAAGGTGTTGGAATTTAAATCCAACACCTCCCCCCCCCCCCCCCCCCCCCCCGCAAGTCGTTGTTCCGAATTGCGGAGTAATGGTATGCAGAATCACAACGCTGTCGTTGTAACGACCGCGTTGTGATAACATGCGGGAAAAAAGTTTCGTCATAAACGTTGTTTACCGTACAGCTACCTTGGAGTCTGGTTATCAGCTTCTGGCAGTCCCAGCACACATTTCAATCACATCCAGAACAAAGTTACAACCTTAATGTTTCTCTGTGTAAATTAAACACTAATCAATCTAGTCCATACGCTGAGTTAATAATCAATGCCATCAAGGCAAAATTAATACCAACGATTTCTTATGTGCATCAGGCTTTTCCTGCAAAGCTTGCAGATGTTCTGGAGAAACTATAATGTTGACATACCTACGAATATTTCACCTGCTCAAGTACACACAACGAGCTCATATTCGCTTAGAGTTTACCCTTCCTATACAGATTTAGAATGCGTGTTGGCAACTATCAAATATTATCAAGTGATAAAGGCAGCCCCAGATTCAATGAAAATGGTGATCCAAGCAATTTTTAACTCCACAAATAATCCTTGGTCCACATATTGAGCAGCAGTCTTTCAAGATCTAAACCTCCTCTGGAGCAACGCTATTATTCTGGGTCTCCCCATCGAGGGATACAGAACATCTTATAAGAATAGATCAACCCTCACCCTGCATTGCAGATTTTGTGACTATAGACGAAAATCTTTTGTGCACCCTCTTTGCTGTTGCCCTGAATTTTTACAGGCCTGTTGCACTTTACTAAAACCAATCTTTTTAAAAAAACCGAGGGAAGCCTCACTTTTGTGTTTCAACTCCAAGGACATAACAGAACTAGCCAGGGTTGGCAAATGTATAATCACAATTTTTAACCGAGTCAACTATGAAAAAAAATAATGCTGATTCTTTTATATACTGCAATATCTTGTTTTATTTGCATCTGTAACTGCATTGCTTTGATATTTTTTATTTATATGGGTTTTAATTGCAACAGTTTTAATTATCCGAATCAATAACCATTTGCTGCTACAAATACTACTCCTTTAAAAAGCAATACATTTTCTTGGAAGTACAAACACTCTCGCTTAACTGTGGAAACCGTCTTTCGGAAACGTGATCCTTCTGCTTTTTATCTCTCCTGCTGCCAATCGTCGGAGCTTTTGTCATGGCAGTCAAGATTGGCACCACTGAGAAAACTCAAATGAAGACCTTTTTCTTTCTCACCCATATTTAAAAGAAATACAGACTAGGAATCCTATGGTTTTCTCTCTCGATTTATCATTAAAAATCAGTAAAAATGGTAGAGTGGGCTTTATTATGATCGCTGTATCTAAGGCTACATTAAGCCAAGCAGCAGCATCCTTGAAATGCTATAGTTTTTACATCTTGTACTGCATGGTGTCAAGAAGGGAATGAATTGCATTGTTTAGGTTCATGGGCACGATGGCACTAACATCAAGGCCATTTCAGAGGCCCTTGAAGGCTTGCTAGATTAGTCAGAATTAATATTGGTAGAAGACAGTTTTTGTTACCCTGGGATATTGACCAAATTCTTAGTATGTAAATAATAAAATAGCCTTCCAGGTTCTTGTCTTTGCTCCCCGCAGTAGGTGAAGTATCAATCTACAGAGGACACATTTTATTCAATTCAGTTCAATGATCTTTATTTCGATTTAAGAAACCATAAAAGATTACATTCAATTAATGCATTTCACAATAAAATACCATCATGTTATAATACTACAAAAAGGACTCTGTCAGACAAATACGCAAATGTTGGAAATCACTGTCCCGATACAAGACCTTTTTTAAAGATTAAAAAGAGAAATAAATAAAGATAAAAACCCATCATTTAGTACATTTGTTGATAAAATGGATTGAGCAGCATTAAGTTTTTGACATTCTTAAAATAAATTAATCTTTTATAGATTAACAGGTAAAATCTGTTAAAAATCTATTAAAATGTACAAAAATCGTAGCAGACGCCTAACATGATGCATAATAGAGCATGATTCCTCTTAGTGCAATACCAAGCTAGTATAGGCCTAAATAAGGGTTCCATGTGTACTTAAGAAGCGCTCACAGAAATTCTAAAGTTTCAACCCTACTCTCTTTTTAATTAAGTTTACGCCAAACAGGTATCTGCTGACACTAAAAACCACTGCTTGCGTGGTGTCTGTTCGCAATATTCTTTCTGCCTCGGAACAGGATCTAGTGCCCAGAAGACGACAAATGGGTTTGCCCATTTTCTACTACAGTGTGTATAAGCTGGGCAGAATAATAATAAGTGTAGTTCATTTTCTTTTGCACCTGTATGGCATAAAACACAACATTCCACATTTGTATATCCATCGCTATGGAGCCATTTTACTGTATTTGCATTTATCTGTAAATCACCATAGCGAAGTTTCAAATATAAGGATTTAGCCAAATGTGGTTGTATTTCGTCCAAAAAAGACTTAAAGTTCCAGTTTGATTTCATTAATAGGAAACGTGAAGATACTGTACCTAGTTTTGAACAATGGACAATGTGTCTTGGTGAAAAGCTCAGAAGGTTTGCTTCAACAGTTTTTTTGAACCCATGGACAATCCTGAAGGATCATCCCAAAAGTGTAGAACCAATCATGGACATGTTTTAACCAGGGCAACCAAGTGCCATTTTTGAATCTAAGGATTTCCTCTAGTCCTTCTCTGTAGTGAGCGAGTTCATCTGTAGACCATAGACGGACCCAAAACAATAATGGCCGTAAAACTGCCTGTTGGTCAGTGCGGCGTATGTTTAGGTCCATTGCTATTGGTATTAGCGGTGTACGCACCAGAAGGCTTAATAATTTTCTAAAAAACGTGTTCTCCTCCACCGTAAAAGTGTTATTAGTAGCGAGGCCCCACATAGGGATGCCGATTGAACCCTATATTTGTATACCTCGAGGGCAGGAGATACTGCCTTAGACAAACTATTCTCATGTTTTCTTATTATTGGCACACAGTTGTGGAGTGAAATAGTTTTACTTTTTACCAACTGAGGTCTCCAATTCATTTTGGTGTCCAGAGTAATGCCCAAATAGTTAAAATTTAGCACATATTCTATCTTTTCATTATTGACAGTTAAGTTTAAAAAAAAAGATTTGGGTGGGTTAACTGCCATATATTTTGTTTTGGTAGAATTATTTCCAGGCCCTTCGTTTCACAATATGTCCCAAAGGTATTTAATAAACTTTGGAGTCCTGTGGGGGTTTGCGATATTAAAATTGTATCATCAGCAAATAAGAGTGCCGGTACTGGCCCCCCCCCTAATTTGGGAGAATCGTGTTCACAGCCCAAAAGGTATTCAGGAATGTCGTTGACATACAACGAAAATAGAGTGGGTGCCAGCACACATCCCTGCCTTACCCCCCTTTTCACGTAAATAGGATCAGTAGGTTCACCCTATAGACCCCATCTAACCCTTGCAAAATTATCCTCATGTAGTATTATTATCTGCAAAAGGATTTCTCCTGGCACTCCCTGATCTTTCAATGATTTCCAGAGGAGGTTTCTAGGGATGAGATCAAAGGCTGCCTTAAGGTTCACAAAAGCAATATACAAATGACCTTTCCTGAATAAAGTATACTTCCAAGTTATACAAAGGAATCTAAAAACCTGATCAATTGTGCTAGTTTTAGCTCTAAAACCTGCCTGATATTTGGATAAAATATTATGTTCCTCAATCCAATCACTCAATTTATTTAAAATATGTTGTGCATATATCTTCTGTAAAACATCAATTAAACTAATCGGTCGATAGTGCGAAGGGTCATGGCGGTTACCCTTTTAAAAAATTCTTGCAATCTCAGCCCCTTTCCACGGTTCCGGTATGGGCGCACCTGAGGCAACCGAGTTGGATAAAAGATTGATGTAGGGACCCCAAACCTCTTTATCATATCTCCATAGGTCACCTGGGGCCGTATGTAGGAAGCTGTTTTGCGATCGCAAACACTGCGAATCGCAAAAAACAGGGTGTATGCGATCGCAAAACAGACCTTTCCTATGTAGGAAAGGTTTCCGCTGCCCAAAAATGAGAATCGCTAATTTAGCGATTACCATTTTTGCGTAACACAGATTCTGCGAATTATTTTGTGAAATCGCAGTCTGCGTCACATCAACTGCGAAATTCGCTACTACCGACCTTGGTAAATGCGAATTCGCAAATTCAGATGTACGAAAAAATCGCAATTAGCGATTTTACGAAAATCGCAAATTTGCACTTCTCAATTACCACCAACTCTGAGCAGGTGGTAACCAGGTGCAACCTATTTAAACAGGCCCACAATGCCACTGGGAATTCCCACCATGGATGGCCTGTACGTGATAGCCAGGAGGCTGCGAATCAGAGATGCCACACAGAGAAGGAGACGCCAGGAAAGGATCTGCAGAGCACGCATCACCCTCTTCCAAATGACCGAGGAGGAGATCCATGTGAACTACAGGCTGCACCCAGACAGCATCCTGGATTTAATAGAGGAGCTGACACCCATACTTAAACACCCCACACGCAGGGCACAAACCATTCCCACCCATGTTCAGGTCCTGTGCTCACTGCACCTCCTGGTGTCAGGGAGTTTTCAGGGGGTGATCGCCACAGCAGGAGGGGTCTCTCAAAGTGCACTTTTCCGCTTCTTCCACGCTTTCCTTGATGCAATGGTACAGAGGCTGCATCACCATATACAATTTCCAAGCACACAACAAGCACTAGATCAGACCAAGCAGGAATTCTACCAAATTGCCCAATACCCCGACGTCATTGGCTGCGTAGATGGGACCCATGTCGCAATCTCACCACCCTCACAGAATGAGTATGTTTTTAGGAACAGAAAGTCATATCATTCCCTGAACATCCAGGTAGTGTGCAACACCCAACATATAATCACTGATATTGTGGCCATATACTCAGGAAGCACACAGGACTCATTCATGTTTCGCCACTGTGCATTACATTGCAGACTCACAAATGGTGAATTCGGAGAAGGCTACCTGCTAGGTAAATGCATGGCTTACAGACACAGAACCAGTAAAGGTATATAGTGACAGGACAGTATTGAACATAAATCTACTTATACCCTGCAGGTGACAGTGCGTATGCTGTACGTGACTACATCCTCACACCGTACCTGAATCCAGCCACTGCAGGTGAGAGGAGGTACAACAGCGCACACAGAGCCACACGCTGTGCTCTTGAGAGGACCTTCGGAATCCTAAAGAGCCGTTTCCGATGCCTCCATAAGAGTGGAGGTGCGCTACAGTACAGCCGAGACATGTTGCAAAATTGTGGTTGCCTGTGCAACGCTACACAACATTGCTACCAAGAAAGGCACCCCAGTGGATCTGACAGACTCAGAATCATCAGATGAGGAGGGACCAGCTCCACGTCGCGGACCAGCAGGTGGGGCCGGGGCGGCTGCCGGGCACATGAGACGAGATGAGATCACACAGAACTACTTCTAAGTGAGTAATCAGGACACAATGCCACTGAATGGTGTTTAACAGTGATGTTCATTTCCTTTGTTGCAGGAATACATCTGTCACACAGCGTGACTTTATTGTTAGTGCTTGCACATGTTTGTGCCACAGTGCAAGAATTTCCATCAGACACTGAGTCAATATGGAATGTGTTGCTTCACACATGGCCATTAGTCCCTGGTGTACCTTCACCTCCTATGTGCACGCCCTGTTGCCCCTCGCTCTGTCTGCCCACTGTCCTCCCTGGAGTCATCATCCACTCTCTCCTGGCGCGCACTCCGGCGTCTGTCCAGTGGAATTGGGGGAGTGATGCTGTTCCTGCTGGACTGTTCGTCCGTATCTATTGCACTAAGTGGGCCTATGCCACCTGTGGCAGCTGCGCGCATCTGGTCCACCGCATGTGTTACCTGCACCAGGACCCTGCCCGCGTCCTGGCAGCAGTGGGCCATCTCACGCTGCATACTGACACATCTTCGGGCCAGCAGGGATGTGGCAGTTGACTGGCGGTTGACTGCTCTTGTGTACAAGTCCAGCCGGGTGTGATGGCGATGTCTCTCCCTGCGCCGGGCTGCCCTGTCCCTCCTTATCTCCCTGCAGAGTCCTTCAAAAGCACCAGTCATGGCCATTACACCAGCCCGCAACTCAGTCATGTTATGATTGTGTGCAGCCAGTTGGCGCTGTATTGATCTTATCCCCTTGAGTTGCAGGCGCTGTTGTTTCAGCATGCTGGCCTCAAGGCCTGAGAACACCGTGTCTTCTTCGACAGGAGCAGTGCTGGTGGACTGCCGTGCCCTGCGTCTCAACCCTCTCCCTTCTCTGGATTGTTCAGGGTACTGTGTTTTCTGCTGTCCTGCACGCTGCCTGTGCACTAGCTGTGCCTCTCCTGCTGTGTCTGGTGCCTATGCCTCCAACAGTGGCAATGGTGACACTATGTTGCGCCGCCTGTATGGTGCAGGGTTTGCTGGTCTTGCTTCGCCCTGCTCCTCCTGCCCTGCCTCGTCCTCCATTTCTGGTGTTTCCTCCCCTTCTGGCACGATTTCCTGTGTTGGTGGTGGTGCTGTGAATTTAAAGACACACATTAATTCTGTGTCCTGTCTCGCATTTGTAATGCATTACAGTTTACAAATAAAAATTCACATGAGTACTATCTGTCTGTTTCCCTCTTTTCATGAAGGACTCATCCCTATTCCACCTAGCTGTGTCTCACTGGCCCAGGTATCAGTGCATGTGACACATCTCCCATAATGCATTTCTGGTTGCGCTGGTGGACATGTACTGGAGTTGCACTCAGGTTGCTTTTCATGGGGTGTGAGTGTGTTGGGTATGTATCAGGGGGTTTTGGCATGCATCTTACCTTGTCTGGTGTCTGTGTGTTCGGAGCTGTCCAGGTCAGCCACGCCACTCACACTCTCAGGCTGAAGGGTTCCCTCCACCAGCTCCTCCAGGGGCGTTGGGTCTGTTGCTGTGGATGGCCCACCACCGGTCTTTTTGACATCAGCCAATCTTGTAGCCACCCTCTCCTTTGACCTTTGCCGCACCTTTTTCTGAAGTCTTCGACTGAGTGGTGTGTCACGCCAATGGCATTTACTTTTTCCTGGATGTAACTCCATATTTTTCTTTTGCCAAACAGGAGGTCATGGCTGCTGACTATTTCCTGAGTGAGGACCTCCAGATCCCTTTCGCGAAATTTTTGTCACCTCTTCCTGGGTGGTTCTTCCTGCTGCTTCTCTGGCCCTATTTATCTTGCTTTCAGTAGCTGAGCACAAATCTCCAACTCTCCTCACAGGCTCTCACTCAGCTTCTGGCTCTCACTCAGCTTCTGGCAATCAGGTGCAGCATGGGCAGTCACACTTCCTGGTTGTGATGTCATCAATCTGCACCTGAATTGCAGATTCCCGGATTTGCGATTCCTTAATTGCGAGAACGCAATTAAGGAATCGCAATTTCGGTAATCGCAAAATAATTCTGCGATTTTTTGGGAATCGCTATTATTTTGCAATAATTTACCTACATCGGAATTTGCGATTCTCAAAATGCGATTCGCGGAAAATCGCAATTTCAGAATCGCAAATTGCTTTTTACCTACATATGGCCCTTAGTATCTTATCTGGTCCGGGTGCCTTCCCCGGTTTAACTGCATTTATTGCTACCATTGTTTCCTCTAAGCTAAAATGTAATGAGGCACTGCTTAAAGGTGTTTCGTAGTCCTGTAGACTATACTCGATAACATTTGTGGATGAAGAATAGAGTCGGGAAAAATGGGTTACCCATGTGTTTGCATCTTAAAAAAGACCTTTGCTACATTTCCCCTTATTGTTGCCCTTAGATATCAGATGCCAAAAGGTTGATTGGTCATTTATTTTAGCTGCAGCAATTAACTCAGTCCAGATGTTATCTTCCCAGCTTTTTTTCGCTTGGATTAGTAACGTTTTATACTGGGTCCTTTTTTCCCTTAGGATCAATATATCTTTGGCTTTCGTTGCCTGGATGAGATCCTTTTTTGCCTCTCGGCATTCTTTATTGACCATGGATTATCCACTGCGGCTACCTCTGTTGCCATCTTTTTAGGTTCTTTTGGAGTCTTACTTAATATGGGCATTAGATTTTCTACCAGCCTATGGTGTATTTCCATAATTGGAATCTCTGTTATAGATAGGTCTATGTATGGGGAAACTATCTCGACATAAGTGTTGTAGATCTTTTTAATAGCCATTTCATTTCCCCCTATCGAAGGCCACCTAAGGGCTCTACGCTTGTTGGATAATAGTGGCTCAGTTACACTGATGCTAGTGGCACCTACTTTCTGGGTGGCTAACTGGAAGAAGTTAGCGTCCAGTGTCAGGCTAATCAACTTTTGGAATTGCCCCTGGTAAATGTGGGGGCGTTTGAGCTATCAGAAGGCAATCGTCCATTACAGGCACGTAGGCCGTGGCCTGACACCAGTCTTATTAACTGCGCAATGGCAGTTGTACAAGGTACTACAGGACTACTGTCCAGTGATGGGATGTAATTGGCCATATCCTCTTCCTTGAAAATATTTTTAAATCCAACCACCGGTTCGAATTTACGGTTGAAATCACCCCCCACAATAATCAAAGCCCTTTGATTAACTGAGGTTAAAACAGATCTAGATTTTCAATAACCTCAGTTTCTCTACTTGCTAAATTTGGTCTACAATATATATTTAAAATGTATACTTCCCTTTTGTCTGGTGCTAGAAACCTTATTCCCAAGATATCCTGACACGGGAAATCTATCTGTTTTATATTAATCCCTAGGGTAATTTTTACCCAAATAGCAAGACCTCTTGAGGGCCTCCCTCTAACTGAAGGTATAGCGGCGACACTAAAAGTTTTAAAGCCTACTTTGTGGGGGCTTTCCAAAGCTCATATTTCTTGAAATAAAATTATTTCGCTTTGACCAATATATTCTTGCCATACTACATCTCCTTGATTTCTTCAGAGCCCTGCTATGTTCCACGAAGTCAGTTTTGTCTCAACTTGGCGTTTTTCCATGTTTTGTTCATAACCTGTTCCTTCGGCTTCATTTCCTAATCTTGGCATTTCCTCACATTCATTTGGAAAATTACAGATAGAGTTATTGTTTGTGGTATTGTTTGTGGTATCCCCCTCACTACTCTGATTTAAGGAACCCGTCTCAACATACCCACCATTCGCATCCGCCTTACATGTCAATTGTCCACCAGAATTACTGCATATTGTAGCCTTCTCACTATTATTAGGGTTACATATTTGGTCCCTATGACGGATATTCGTGTTTAATTCTCCTGCATCCCTTTCTAAAATGCTAGAAGCAATTCCTACATCGACCTTGTCAGTGATGTTTTCCATTTTATGGTCTTTTGCAGAATACATATGTTCCAAGACATTAGAATCAGCAGCTAGTATCCTTCCCAGTTGGGCTATAGGTAGTTGTCAGTCTTGGGAATCCAAGTCCGACAGTGCCTGAAACCTATTAAATGTTGTAACTGGTGTAGGTCTATTAGTTAAGGATCCAGCTTGCGGTTTGTAGAAATATCTTAAAGGTAGTGCACAAATGCCAGTGTTAGGAGCAAAGGTTGTCTCACGGTGGTGTAAAAGGTAACAAACCACCTGTGGCCTACGAAAGTTAACCACAATACAGTCACCCTTTATACTCTTTATAAATTGACCCACCCCCCCTACTCTCCGAACCATTAAAATCTCTTCAATATCCGAAGGATGGAACCTTTTATGTTTTATCAACCAGTCCATGGTTTTATTCCGTAGATCATTCCAATTTTCTCTCTGGCCAACCCTTAACGTAGGAACACCAGCCAAAATTAAAACATAGGGGCATGAAATGGGGGAAGACTTGATACATCCATGTTAGGGTTCGAAGAGTCATTAGTTGCATCGACTCTTAGATTCTTAGCAGGAGCAATCACACCACCTCCTGAGTCATTAGTTGCATCGACTCTTAGATTCTTACCAGGAGCACTCACAACACCTCCTGAGTCCAAGGGTGTCAATCAACTATTCAGTTGACCATGTGGGCCTTGGACATTCATACCATTCATACCATTGGGTACCTCCTGCAAGCTACCTCCCATACTATTCGAAGTGGGAATGATCAGGTGATTTTTCTTGGCTTTCCCGTCATGTTTTAATGTTGGGCAGCTATCCACCTTTGTCTTCGAGTCTTCCCTTTCTACTCTGCTCACTTGCGGTCCCACGTTGTTACTACTTAGGTTTTTTATGGCGGTGTCTAAAAGAGTAATTTTTTTCCAAAGTAGAGCAAAGTTTTTTTCGACCAAGTCATGGACACAAGATAGCACTGCTCATAATGCTGGATCATTTAGTTCAGCGTCAGACTCAGTCATAGCGTCCTTAGTATTAACAGCACTCATAACATGTGAGGGCGGAACTATATCAGTTTGTGTTCCAACCGAAATGCTTTTTGAGGAGGAAGAATTAGCATGATGAACAGTATTGGCACTATCGATTACTTGGGAGCCCTTAACAGCCTTTACTTTTCTTGTCCCAACCCCCCGCTTTCTTTTTACTGGCAAAGCTTCCACCTTTCGAGCTACCGCATTCTTCAAGGCCCTCATCCTAGTAGCTCTAGCAGAAACTACCGGGGATTTTGAAAGTGTGGTGGGGGTAGGAATAGGAGAAACATTTATGGCAATATTGGGCACACATTCTTGGGCAGAGCATCCTGTTGCAAGTGAAGGGGTACCTGCTCTTAAATGTCTCTGCAGGATAGACGGGTCCATGGAAACACCCTTAGCACGTAGGTCAGTTAGCCTGTGTAACGGTATCAACTCACCTCAGCGCCAAGACGCCTCGGCAATCGAGCGCTTTATAAGTATGTCAGTCAGTCAGTTGATCAGCAAGTGAAAGTAAATTATTTGAGAGTGGTGACAATGGCAAGCACCAAGGCACTCACTGGTAGAAATGTCACCTCTTGCTCATTCCCCAGAAGAATGATCTCATGCACGCCATGGAGACCTCCAAATTCCAACATCATGATGTTTTCAGAAGAATAGAGTAGTCAACAGTTTTAAAAGTAGCTGAAATTCCAGATTAATTCGAGTTCTATCATCATTTAATTCAATTATTCTCGTAGACCACCAAAAATCTCAATAATTACTAAGTAAGTCCTACAGGTTTCCCAGGCTCAGTGAAGGTCTAGAGGCGTCGGATAAGTAAATTATTGCTGTTCATAAATGACTGCAAGCTGTCAGAACACAAACTACTCCAAGAGTATTTGCTGGAAAGGGCATACCAGATTTTGAGGCTTTTTTGAAATTGGATTTGCAACTACTTTGAGGGCTTAAGGTTTGCCGTGTCTACATGTAGGAAGGTTCAAAATAATAAGTTAATTAACCAATTAGAAATCCAAGGGGAAGTTTAGGTATGTTCCACATACCTCCTGACCAGGAGCGTAGATGTTAATGATAGCTCTGCTTTTATCTAAGGAGTTCTTTAATGAGTCATGGTGGAGTACTCAGAGACCTAGAACACTTAACAGCACATGCCTACTGGCTGTAACAACACAGTATTTTGATAAAGTATGTGAGGAGAAAATGAAATTCTGTTGAAAGGGACATTAGCTACAACATTATTTATGTGAGACCATCAACAAACCAGAACATATGCTTACATCTGATGTAGTAAACTGAGATCCCAGCAAATTCTTCTAGCTCACCATAGAGTGATGGACTAAGGTAACATAATGATAGTAGGTCATTTTGATCTCCAACTAACCTTTCTGTTTTAGAATAAATGCACAGGATAAGTATTGCGAACTGAACCTCAGACATGAACACAAACTGGAATATTTGAAAGAAAACAGTTAAAGGGTAGGGCAAAATCAACATCAAACATCCAACGAGTGATTTAGGAGTGGCAAACCACACAGAAAACTGGTAGAATTTAACTAGCTAGCAGATTTCTAAAGAAGAATTAAACGAATGTTAAATAGCATTTACATATGTCTCTAACTCGACAATGTCTTAGAAGTCAACCAAAAAGTGACTTAGAAATAATCCAATAAATTAAATTGAAATATTTTCATTATCAACCCTTCATATAAATGGGTATTGAATTATCTCCATGACTCTTGACACTCTTTCATGACTAAGATGTGTTCATACACAGCAGTTCTGTTATTCTTTCTGTCTAGATTCATTTAGCACTTTTGAAATGTTATTGCTTTCTTTTCCTAATTACCATCAGAAACTTTCACTGATACCGGTCACAACTCGGTAATAAAGAATATATAATTATTGATCATATAGACTTCAAAACAGTTAACTGCAATAACAAAGACAACTTACCTGTTCAGCAGTGGAGCACATTTCAAAATCTTTAGTGTAATGGTAAACTATGCAGTGGTGATAAAGAATGTAAATTCGGCCTTTTTTTAATGCTATATATTAAGAAACACTAACTGAAAATTCAGTTGTCGAACTAAAAGTAGGACAACACAGAATCTTCTCTAATGGTGTAGATATTGGGTTATTGAATGAAGAGTTCTGCTCCTTGCAAGTCACTCAAAAATTCTAGAGAGATGTTTGAAAGATTGTCAACTTTGAGTCCACTCCGTTAACTTCGTCACCCAATCATTTCCAATGTTGGAAGACTGACTGAAAAAATGTCTTTGTTTATTGACTCCTTTATGATACCACCACTAAATATATTGCTCAGCTGCCACTTGTAAAATTGCTGTAGGCTTGTTACCATGGATGTGGAAAATGTAAGCTCAGGCATTCATCATAAGTTTATCTGCATTTGAAACCTAATTACTTATTTTTTAAGTGTTGTTGCTGTACTTTACTGACTTTGAGCAGAATTATATATATTTTTGTTTGATGACACTACCTACAGTCAACAAGTGCTGCCATGGATAGCAACTTGGCACTCTCATATGTCTGTTTAGGTAGTAGGTTGGAGAGGGGCACAATTAGTCCTCTCAGATGGATGAGTGCCATCAATGTGCCATCTTGTACAAACAGTATGTTTAGATGTAGAATTTTAAGCTAGAAATGGTACACTCCAAAGCAGGCTATATAGAAAACAAACCATAGTTAAAGCTATTTCGCTTGTGGATTAGGGTTGACTAAATTAAGGGAAACTAAATATTACATTTTGTGAAACAAGCCTAAAGGTACTCTAGTAAACGTAAATACTGCCCTACCACAATTTGTTATTATTGAAATAATTTTATATAGAGATGATTCGAGGCAAATACCAGGACAGATCAAAATCAAATCAGATGAGGAAGAATGTGCCCAATTCTTAAAGCCCCAGATGAAATCTAATCATAAAACCTAAGTCATGTATGAAATCATACACCAACTGGCTGGCACAATAAATATCCTTCTAAGAAAACACAGCAACATTTTATTTTGATAAACAGCATTAGCTCTCCTTAGACCTAGATTGGTTCATGGCAACAGCCTTGCCATCGCTCAGTATCCTAACAGGCATTGCGTCTCATCATGCAAAAAATAAAAAAAACTATTCTTGCCTCTAAAGACGATTCTTAGCCTAGAACGGTCTTGGAGAAAGACACTGACACTAAAGCTGAAAAAATACTTGGGATTCCATCAAGCTTCAGCTGTTTGCTCGAAGGATAACATGTTTATCAGTCCTCTGCACAAGCGGTTTCTTTGGGCACACATGTCTAAGCTTGTTTTATGGAGAAGAACATGACCAAAATCTATATTTACTGTATGCATTTCCTGGTTTTGTAGAGAGTAGATGGAATAAAGCACTGGGGAGGAGATTGGTTCTTTTCACTTCCCAATTAAGTCCCAGCTACAAGGGTCTGGAAACAATACCTCAAAAAGCTTGGACATAAATGTTAAAACATCTCTGCCAACCCTCATGCCTGAAACAATTTTTGGACCTGTCTACAGCCATCTTCCACGTTTTCTTTCTTCCATAAGGCAGTGGTGTAGTAAGGGTACCATAGACCCTACTACAAGTGAGGATAATAGACCCCCTCATCTCTCCATTTTCTCTTTTAGTTAGAAAAACAGCTACGGTTGTGGTGCACTGTGCCCCTCAATCTACTGGGCTCCAGTGCCACTGCGCTGGCTGCATTATTTCTAGCTTCGCCTCTGCATAAGACAGACATAGAGACTTCATGCGCCACACTTTATTTTTCTTGAGCCTCAATGAGAATAACTATCCCTCTTTTAGAACATTGATTAGAATAGTTTGTTGGACAAAATTGCCAGTCTGCACCTCCAGGGTGAACAGTACTTTTCTTTGATTGTTTGCATTTATCAGCTTTACGAACAGTAGTTCTTACCACTGGGGATATTAATGTTGCTGCCTGAATTCAGCCATTTAAAGATTCTGAACTGCTTCGTGGCTAATAGATAAACAGTATGATTGAGTTTTATTGGTCTTAACCAGCTAATCACCCCACTTTCTATATTTGTGTTTTTCTTTTTTTTCCACATAATTAAATGGGACAGAGGAGTAGGATACCAGATGGGTGGTGACTGGGCATTGCCTGTTACTTTTTGAATTTGGCAGCTTTGATGAGTTGGAAGTCTTGGCAGGTATTGAAGTAAGGTTGGCAAAAGGGGAGGTATACTTTTTGAAAGTGAAATGTGCTGACAGACATGGCCCATCATATCTACTTTGCATAGAAATGCTCTGGTTATTTTCGATGGAATGTGTCTTAACTTTTTTTATCCATATCCCTTTTTACTATGTAATGAGTGACTTCTAGAATAACCCTACATCAGCAACTTGTGGTAACTGTGTTATCAAACAGCAGCAAAGTGATATTGTCTGTTTGCAAGAAACACTCTATGCGCATAAAAAAGAGGGCACTCATAAATATTGGGGTACCTCCCCAACATGCGATGCATAGGGGACAGACATTTTTCTCTGCAATCTTGCAAAAAATATGAAACATGCCCTAGTAGACCCTGCAATACATTTTAAACATACCATAGTAGACAATCATGGGTTTTGGGTTATTCTGTAAGCTAATTTCAATCACTATTTTCTCTCTTATTTTCTATTTATGAACCAAACGTGGATGACAGTAATTTGTCTTATGTTGAGTTTGGGTATTGATGGTTTGTGACTACTGAAACAAAAATAATGAAATGTGACGTATACTTTCAACAAAGTGTTGGATTGTATGTTGTACTTTAAGTGTGGGGGCAGTATCTTTCCACAATGAATCATGTGAAAAAATTCAGACATTTGCTCAGTCATAGGATTTTGAATCTGTACTCTAGGTTTATGAATGTTGGAGAATCTTGTGTGGAAGGATTCAGTGGATGAGAGATGAAATTGGGGAATGAATCACCAAGCATGTGTCGCATTCGATTCCTACTAATAAATGTAGTGTTCGCTTACACCTGTCTAACTCCCTACTTCAGTGATGAGGAGTGCGATGGTCTCTTGTATAGTTTATGACACTGGTCATAAGGAGTTGGTGTCGCTACTCAACCCTTGTTCTGCTGCTATGAGCTTACCTTACTTCTTGGAGGCCCTCCATGAAGAGAGCTTAGGGACCTTTCTGGCTATATTCTTGCTTTGATCCTCAGTCAAGTCATGCCAGGTGCATCCATGTCCAAACATGTGGTAACTAATTCATATGTGCCTTTGTTTGACAAGAACTAGCCTTGCACTGCTTGTGCGGCCTCTAAATCTTCCTGGGTAAACATGTTCAGATACAGGTAACCATGAATTTGCTCAAAACACTTGTAGTGGAGAATATTTAATGAAAGTGTAGCAGCTCTGTACTTCAACCAAGTCCTTATGTAGGTCTTCATTTTCATTCAGCTGTGTTATGCTGTGCAGAACCAAGACTGTGGCCAAAATAATTGTAAATGTATTTATATAGCGCTTACGACCCCAAGAGTATGATTTCTGCTAACAAGAGACTTTCCATTAACTAAATCTTGGTTTCCTACACTCTGTGACATCTTTCAAGTGTGTGCTTCTATTTGTCATTATTGCTGACATTTGCACCACTAGTCCTTGTAGTGATTGTCAGGTGCATGAAGCGATGTAGAAAAGTGTACACTTTTTGAAAAAACAAATTTCTAAATTGTGACGCACACGCACCATGGTTTTACAAAGACGATGGACTGGAATATGTCCCAGACTTCTTACAAGTGGAATTCCTCCCATCACCGGTTTGTTTTTCTCTATGAGTATACAGCTGCGCCATTTGATGTCTGGCATCCTCGGCAAGGGTACCAATATTTTGAGTCAACCATTTGTAATTAAGGTCTTGCTGAATGCGTCATCCGCAGGGCATGTTCCCTATTATGAGGTACAGATAGTTGAGGCTTATCCAGTTGTACTGCAGTTCCTTGTTATGGATGTTGCAAGCATTTGACGATCAGGTACACCTTAGTTGCACTGATTATCAGTGTAATTTTGTTTATACTACCATGTAGAATGTGAGTCCAATTGTTTTTTTGGTTTTTTTTGCAAAGGTGTGCATCAGTAATTCAGATTATTAAGGAGATATCTAATGATGCAAAGACAATTCACGAAGTTGCTTTCCTAATCATTGTGCAATCCGTTAAGTCATTATTTTAACAAAAAAATAAAGCTGCAGCAATGGAAATGGTTAGCAACACTTTCCAGTAGCCACAACAGAAATTGACCCAAACGTAACCTCTCTTTGACACTTCAAAATCCTATCGTATCATGACCTCATTTCAGCAATCTCACTGTTAGACATTGCACCCCCCCTCTGATGCGTGACCTATAAATGTCTTTGAACAAATACAAACTAGCGTTATAGGGCCACTAAGAACTGTTCTCAGTTTGTCTCTGAACAAGTCGTTGTGCTGCTGCCCATTAAATCCATTATTGCAACCCCGATACTAAATATTGCTGGAGCTGATCCTATCAAACTGAAACTTTAGGCCAATTACCTTATTACCAACTACAGTAATATGTCCAAAATACTTCAGAATCATATAGCAAAATAAGTATGCTTGCACCTTAATGCCTATCACGTCTTTTGGAACTATCTAGGCCGGCTTCAGACCATCCCACAAGATTCAGTTGCAGCAGTCAGGCAATTTGCGGAAATACCTGCACCTGGCCCTGTTGGAACATTCAGCCACATTCCACACACTGACATCAGAACTGCTCAATCTTTTCAAGGACTGCGGCAAAATGATTTCACTCCTTTGATGCCAGTCTGTCAGACTATCACCTTTTATGGCGGGAAATCTCTCAAAGCAAGGCACCCCCCAAAGGTCGGCCCTATCACCCCATTTATTCAAAATACATTTGAACCCCTAGATAAGGACCTACAACCCATGATTATGTTTTTACAGATTTCTTTATTATTTTCTTTAATCAATCATTGTTCTCTTTACAGTCATCAGCATATTAGCCAATATATTGCAACATAACTTTCGTTTTGCCGCATGTTTACAACCGGTTCAAGCATTTTGGTCCATAGCTGTAGAGATCATATTTCCAGTCTCCCCATTCCCAACTCCTCCCCCCCCACCCCCCCACCAGCTCCGTCTATCTACTATTCATTAGGTACAGTGGGTGTCTTCTTGATAGTCTTCCTTCTATTACGGCTCAAAATCCAACACTGTTATTCGGCTTCTAATTGGTTATCTCTAGTATGTTCGTTTTTCCCTTGGGTGTCCTTTGGGTCCTGACTCTACTCCTGACTTGCGTCTTGTTGTGTATGTTGGGTTAGTCCTACTACTTCCTGAATCATCAGCCCCCAGGCCTGGAGTACCTCTGAAACTTTCTCGTCCCTCCTAGTTTTCCTCATGTGCTCCTCCTCTGCAATTGCCCACTCCTTGACCTACAACCCATGATGTGCAATTACTAGTCTGCCTAGGAGGATCTGTGAGCTCAAGCTTTATCTCCCAACAATGCATGAAGCTTATCTAGAAGTGGACGGGCAGCAACTGACTTACGTTAATTGCCCATAAAACAGAAGCTCTAGTGATTGCCATAAGTCAAAATGTGTGCACTCACAATTACCGGCCTGTGGAAATGGGTGATCTTCCCTCGCCTGTGTCCACAGGAAATAGCTTATGAGTAACCTTTGAAACTAAATTATTCTTGTGCAGACACATTCATTCTTTGGTATGTAAATGTATGTTTAATCTAAAGTTTCTAAGAAGTGTTTTCAACTTCTAAACAACAATGGCGAAAGATGGGTGTTACAACGTGTTTTCCTTTTCCAATTTAAAATATGCTCATTTACTTTGTATATTTAACATGTTCCTCCTTGCTCACTCCTGTTTTGATCTTGGTGCGCTCCTGGTTCCCTGGAGGCCACCTTAGAATGTTGAGTGTGAAGTTTTACGAATACTGGTGGAGAGAGGAGTTGGGAAATAAAGTACTACTCTTACCTTCTGAAGATTACGTCTTTTTATCACTGGCGATGATCTGTGTAAGGGGACAGATGTATCCTGCTCCTCCCCTTCTGCGTGCTACTCCACCAGCTGTTCATGAAGGTGTTATGGCCAGCAACCTGTAAGACTTCTACTGACTTTACGCGTGTGCCACCTGTGATGCCATCGCTCTAAGATCTGGTGAGGTGACTTAAACAATTTGGGGGGCTGCTGGCGTTTCTATAATCATCCATTGGATTTATAACACAAATGTGTGCGAGTGACTTTCATCCAGTCGCATTGCTTGTCAAGCGTTGACACTGCTTTTGGTACGGATCTCTTCTTTTTACCGTTTCCTTAATGGAAGAGATGAAAAACTGAGCTTGTTGTAAGCGTAGCTGGGTGTTGCTTCGTGATCAAGCCTTGTTCTTGAACTCAAGGGGTTTTCCTCTGGCGCTGCACTTCAAAGAGTTGCGCTGCCATTTTTCCTGTCAAGTAGTGTTTACGAGTGTGCAGCAGCTCCAGCCCTTGTTTCTCGAGTACCGTTGGGCATAGAGACTCGCATGTGTTGATTTGGCAAGTCGTATTCATACTTTCCGCCAGGCGGACATTCAACCTGAGGTAAACTTAACTGTCTTCCTGCCCTTCGCAACCAGAGCTTCCATCTCCTGTAGTGCTACAGTGCGCTCGGTGACAAAGTCTATTTTTCTTAGAGCTCTGGAAGTAAGGGTTACGGATGTCCTTGCCTCCACCTTCGTCCTTCTTGTGAATCACTTCACCGAATTCAGTTTTCTGTCAGGAACGCCCCCGACGCTCCAGCCGCTTCACAGCCGACTTCCTCTCGGCGGACGTTCACGGCGCACCAGCTACTTCGGGTTCATACATTAAGGAAACTGATTTCTTTACTTTCTCATTCGGAGATACGCACTCCTGAGCGTATCCATGCTTCGTTTTCACGGTGACACGCACACCTTCAAGGATACATAGCGTGTTGAAAATGGATTTCACGGTGACACGCACACCTTAAAATAATTTGCATATTAGGATCACTCAGCAAGATAATCCAAAGCAGACGAATACACAGTGTGTTTTACCTTTAGTTACGGTGATACACACACCTTCAACCTTGTAAGCAAATGTCATTCAAAGTAAACATCGTCTAGTTAGCGTGTCGATCTTGACTTCACGGTGACACGCACACCATAAAATAATTTGCATATTAGGATCGTTTAGCAAAAGTAATCCAAGGCAGACGAATATACAGTGTGTTCCACCTTTATTTACGGTGATACACACACCTTCAACCTTGTTATGCAATCATCATAGTAGAAGTATTTGCTACTGATCCTTTGGAAACACATCACAACGTGTTTTTACTCTCAAATTACGGTGACACACACACCTATAAGTGTGTCATTCAGTTTGGAAAAATGTGAAATATTTTATATTTAGTAATGTGCAAAATGTTTATTCCATGTTAATATCTGAATTTAAAACATCTTATCATCAAGTTTTCATCCCTATATCTTTAAATTTACATAATTATTTGTATGCTTATAGGGATCTTTTTAAGTACTGATTGTTGGTGTAAAGCACTTCTCTTATATTTAACATTTTGAGCTACAAACTACACACGGTGATACGCACACCAATACGTTTTCTTATTTCCTCTTCCATTATGGCAGCTGCAAGCATGTCGCAACCAGCGCCATTTCTGAATGAATTCGGAGAACCCAGCATTCCATGGGAAGATTGGGAGAAAGTCTTTGAATCTTATCTTGTAGCCATTGGAGGAGAAAAATGCAGTGCTTTCAGAAAGCAGCACATATTACTACACAACTTGGGTTCAAATGGAAGGAAAATATTTGAATCACTACCGGAACCAGAAATAGAGGAAGAAGATGAGGATGTTTATGGAACCACCTTAGTTAAGTTACGTATTCATTTTGGGGACAAAGTTAATATAGTTTTGGAAAGACACAAATTCTTCAGTCATTCTCAAGGCAAGCAAGAAAGTGTGTCCACTTACGTTGCCGTTCTCAGAGGTCTCAGCAAACTATGCGCTTTCAATGATCTCAATGACTCATTAATCAGAGACCAATTGGTACGTTGTACAAACAATAAAGAAATTCAGAGGAAATTATTAGAAAAACAACCCGATCTCCAGGAGGCAATAAAAATTGCCAAATCCATTGAACATAGAGCGATTTGCATAAAAGAGCTAAACTCATCAGATTCTAATGATAAAGTAGCAGAAATAACCAATCTAGATGAAGAATCAGAAGTATACAAAATTAAAAATGAACCATCCAAAACTAAGAATGACAATTGGCATAATCAAACTGGAGATTCGGAGAATTCTAAAATGAAATGTTATCGTTGTGGAAGCAACAATCATTTGGCAAACAACCCCAACTGTCAAGCCAAGTCTGCTTGGTGCAAAAAATGCAACAAGAAAGGGCACCTAGCAAGAGTTTGTGGGTGCTTTCCAAAGAAGACGGGGGAATCGGGTCATTGATGATAAAACGCAAGTCAGGAAAATTATGCTACAAATTAATGAAGTTGGAGTACACAACCAACAAAGCTATCCTGAATGTAACGTCTCTATTGATGGGAGAAGTGTCAAAATGTTTGCGGACTCTTGTTCGACTTTCACTCTTGTGAACTTATCGGACTTTCAAACCATCTTAGGAAAGGAACAAGATAAACTTTATAAGGCAGACATAGCTCCCAGTGGTTATAACAGAGACCCCATACCTATGAAGGGAATGTTTAGGTCTCTTATTTCTTTTAAAGACCGTTCCACTGTAGGTAAAATTTACGTTGTAGAGAATGGGTCAAATTTATTAGGATGGCAACATCAAAAAGAACTAGGAATTAAATTAGACCCCAATAATCCGGAACAAGTCTTGGTGGTAAATCCTTCAAATATCAGTGAACACATCGCAAGTGAGTTCCCAGAACTTTTTTCAGAGAATTTAGGTTTACTTAAAGACTTTCAACACAGAATTCAATTAAAGCAAAATGCTAAACTAGTGATCCACAAAACTAGACCCATTCCACATCTGATGTGGGAACCTTTAAAAACAGAATTAGATAGATTAGAAAAGCTCAACATCATACAACCTGTTGATTGTTCCGAATGGGTCACCCCCATTGTCATTGCCAAGAAAGGCCATGGAGCTGCATCCGGACTCTAGAAAACTCACTGCCTTCACTACACCCATGGTAACCTTCATGTTCTGTTGCATGCCTTTCGGATTGGCCTCTGCGGCAGGGGTATTTCAGAAGATTATGCAACATGTCTTAAAAGATGTACCAAAGACGCTATGCTTTCAGGATGATGTTCTAATATATGGTGCCAATATTGATGAACATAACACTATCTTAAGACAAGTCCTTTCTAAATTCAGAGATGCTGGACTCACACTTAAAAAAGAAAAATGCCTATTAGGTGTGGAGTCTGTAGAGTACTTAGGACATTGTATCTCTAAGGAAGGGTTTAAACCTAAACATTATCTCATTGAAGCGGTAAGGGATGCTCCTGCACCTACCAACAAAGACGAACTTAAGTCATTTTTAGGGTTGGCAGAATATATGGCGAAATATGTTAATCACTTCTCTGATCTAACTGCCAACCTCAGAGAACTTACAAGGAACCACACTCATTTCAAATGGTCAGACGAACATCAGACATCGTTTTCTAAAGTAAAAGAGGGCATACTCTCTGCTCCGTATTTGTGCAACTTTGAACACAGCCGTAAGACTTTTCTCACTAGATATGCGAGCGGAAAGGGTTTAGGGGCTACCCTCTCACAAATTATTGATGGCAAAGAAAGGATTGTTGCATTTGCCTCACGATCCCTTACCAAAGCGGAAATGAACTATTCGGTGGTGGAAAGAGAAGCGCTGGCTTGTTTTTGGGGAGTGAAACATTTCAAATTCTTTCTATGGGGAATTCAATTTTGCTTGCGTACTGATCATAAACCCCTAAATATGTTCCAGGTATTCAAAATGCTGTGGCAGATTTTCTGTCTAGAAGAATCATTGACAAGGAAGAACAATTTGAAACTCTTGAGTACCCTGTCTTCCAACTCAATCTTAGTACCATCACTTCACGAGAATGGTTAGATTGCATGAACTCAGACAACACTATGACACAAATCATTTCTTACACTTTACATGGTTGGCCCAATTCTTCTGATCAAATAAGTGCAGATGTAAGGAAGTTCTGGGAGGTACGTTATGAACTCAACATGGATCAGGGTATTTTATTCAGGAACGATAAAATAATTCCACCTGAAGCTCTTAGGAATAAAATAATTGACCTTGTTAATGAGGGCCACTTAGGCAGAAGCTTAACTAAAGCTAGGTTACGTGAAAGGTATTGGTTCCCCAACATGGACTCGTTGGTGGAGACAAAAGTAAAAGATTGCCTTACATGTGCCAACAGTGACAAATCTAGGATAACCAGGAAATCCCCCATCTCCCCAATATCTGTACCAGATAAACCATGGGAGAAGATTGCATTAGACATTATAGGTCCTTTCAATTTCACGGGGGTGGTAAAGCAGTTCGTACTGGTCTTAGTTGACTTCCATTCACATTGGACTGTGCTCAAAATGGTCTACCAAGTAACAACTGTGTCTGACATTCAGTTTCTAAAAGATACATTTGTTCTAGAAGGCATACCATCCTCTATAATCACTGATAATGGGGTCAAATTTACTTATCATGCCATGACAGAGTTTCTTGGAAAACTTAATTTATCACATTTGAGAACGCCTCTCTACTGTCCGAGGGCCAATGGTTTGGTGGAAAGAATGAACCGCATGGTCAAAGGTTGTATACAATTGGCGGTTGTCAACAGAATTCCCACTGAACAAGCGTTACAAGAAATGTTGTGGGCTTATCACACCACTCCAAATTCAATTACTGGTATTTTTCCTTTCTCGGCTTTAAGAGGAAGGAAACCTGGCACAAAAGTTTTCCCGAATTGGTTGGGAGGGGGATCTCACATCACGAAGGACATGCAAGCTTACAGAGACAAAATAGATACACACCAAACTAAATATAAAATTCACTATGACACTAAACATGGGACCAAAATCCCACAATGGAAAGTGGGAGACTGGGTATGCGTTAAGATTCTAAAAAGGAGCAATCCTGAAACAAAATTTTCTAAACCTATGCGCATTACAGCTGTAAGAAACAACACAGCCATATTGGATAATGACCAAATGTGGAGCATGGACAGGTTAGTTAAATCTCAACACTCACACAGCCAATCACATGACCACGCTGTAGAGTCACAAAGTCAAGACCTCAATGATTTACCTGTTACACAAGGAACCCGCAAGACTCCAGATTGGCACAAAGACGTTGTTAGGTACAAATAATCCTCAGTTTATTTTAGGGGGAAAGATGTGTTACAACGTGCTTCTTTATTTGTATTAGGGGGAAGATGTTTTACAACGTGTTTTCCTTTTCCAATTTAAAATATGCTCATTTACTTTGTATATTTAACATTTGATATGTTCCTCCTTGCTCACCCCTGTTTTGATCTTGGTTCGCTCCTGGTTCCCTGGAGGCGACCTTCGAATGTTGAGTGTGGAGTTTTACGAATACTGGTGGAGAGAGGAGTTGGGAAATAAAGTACTACTCTTACCTTCTGAAGATTACGTCTTTTCATCAATGGGCTGTGACTATCTTCATCGGATTGCATTTAGATTATGTTAGCTCATCCTTTAATTTGGATCTGTGGCTTACCAACTCTAGAGGCTTCAACGTATTCAAAATTATGCCGCACAACTGAAATCAGGAGCCCTCAGATCAGTGGTGTTGGAACAAGTTTCAGAGAGAGGGTGCTGCCATTATTGTTATATCACTGAAGTCAATACGATGGTGAAAAATCTAAGTGTCACTCAAAAAACAAGCATGGGATATATATGTGCCACACCCATTCAGCAGGAGAGGGGTAAGGGTCTGGTGTGTAGATAGTGGTGTATTTTGGAGAACTGGTGTTGTAGCATCCTGTCATTTACAGACAGCACATTGTCTGTGAAAACAGCCACTTAATTTGCATAGACCTGCAGTTCTACTGATAAAACTATATAGTGCACAAAAGATAATGTGTGGAAAATCGAGGGAAGTCAGGTTTGAGGAACTACTTCTCATTTGTGCATCACCAAGTAAAGTGTCTTGATTTGTTTTGATCCTATTAAAATCTTTTTCAAACTTCAGAATTACAAGCAATATGCTTCATTTTTGCTTTCAGATATTCATTTTGTTGTGGTAGAGAAAAATTGCCTTCCTGCAGCTTTTCATTTCACTTCCTATACCACTACAAAATGTGCTCCTCTCACTCTTACAAAATCCTCTGAGTTTGTTGTCAGAAAGAGAAATAAACACCAGTTGTTATAAGAATAAGCATCAATTGTCAGAAGACATATCCTGATATTTGACCTTTGTCTTTGAAAGAACACCAAATGTGGCACAATAATTGCAAAATTTAAATGCATCTTTATTGCTCCTCCACCTCTTTAACTCCAACACTGTTTTTTTGGGGTGCTGCAGCAATACCAGCACCTCTACTTCCCACTTTACCCACGTTCAGTCCCTCATTCTCAATCGCACTAAATTCATATAAAGGAGTGAATTCAATTCAAGAATATATGCATCTCATACCATTCTCTTTACCGACAGGCCCCTGCATTTGTGAGCAATGGACTTTTTCGAATAAACACTATATAGAATTCTGCAATCCAGGTCAGCAAACCTGCTCTTTAGACAGAGAGGCTGCTGTTTTTTTCTTTCTAGTCTGCTGAACTCTGAAATTTCTTACCAAACAAGCTAGAAGCTTATACTATCCTCAGCCCTTACAAGCCAAGTTAAAATGTTGCCCTTCACTTCAACTTTCACAGTCTGAGTGTATGATTTAGAGTTCATCTGCATTATATCCAATGGCACTTATAATATAGAGGACAGGATATCTGTTACATTTGTGACTGAGTAACCCGTCAAATCAAGCCCTATTTATCCTCAATCCAGTAATTCTTCTCGGTGGCACAAATTAATTGGTGACAGTGGGCTTTAAAAGTTTAGGAAAAAAGACATAAAATCTGGATTCTCACAAATGTACTCGTAGTACATTATAAGGCGGCAAGTTCACTGACATTGTTTAGTGGTGCAATATTGAGAATTTTAGTGCACTATCAAGTTAGATAATCTTTTTTTTAAGATATACTTTTATGAAGGCTTTACAATGAACCATCAATTTACCTGATTTCATTATTTTCACATTTATTTAGACAATTAAAATAGTTCATGCAGTTGAATCAACCTTTGACTTATCTACCCTAACCATTTAGCAAGCAGTGAACTGCAAGGCACAAGTCTTTGGATTTAGCAATTCATTATTTGCAATGACAGATCAGAGCACATGTTTGTTTTACTTAACCACGTTTAGGAGGTGGGTGAACTAAAGGTCTTTGATCTTTTGACTTACCAAAGGTAACCGGTTGACCAAGAGGCAGAATCAGATATATCGATGAATGTCAATAACACTGCATTTTATGCGTATTATTAACTGCAATGTCTTTGAACATAGGAGTAGCATTTCTTTGGGATGGAGTTTGAGAGCGAATATTGAGTACATAATATCTGATATTGTTTCTGCTTAGACCCTACCATCATTAACCGTAGACTTGTGTGTATCCTCATGATGAGCGTAAGCGCATATACATTGTGTAGTCTGATTGCCTCAGTTCTTTGGATACATTAAATCTTATTTGGCCTTAACTACTGAGAGGAAAACCAAAGGGGATGATGGACGGAGTGTTGAACATTGCAAGCTTTCACCCCCTGTCAACTGATCTGGGTTTAATCCATCATCATTCTTTAGCTCACTCCGCCACCCCAGTTCAGACATGGCCATATGCAAATCAGTCTGACCCTGCGCAGTTCGGGCTGGACTGTTCCCATGAGGCACAGGGTCAGACTGATTTGCATATGGCCATGTCTGAACTGGGGTGGCGGAGTGAGCTAAAGAATGATGATGGATTAAACCCAGATCAGTTGACTGGGGGTGAGTGCTTGCAATGTTCAACACTCCGTCCATCATCCCCTTTGGTGTTGCCTAACTAGTGAGAGGCCACGTACAGTGTCTGCAATTGAATGTTAAACACTGCTCATTATGTGTAGAAACCTGAAATTGTTTTTGTGGGTAAACTACTTTACATTGTGAGCAGATCATTAGCTATTGTTACATGTATTATCTAGCACATGGATGACAAATGTCCCAATGCAAGTTACCAACTTCGGGCCTGATTCCAAGTAGCATGGTACTGCGGTAGACTTACCGATTCTGTGTGCTATGTCTGCACCAGTATGGGGCAATTACAAGCAAAACCCCATTAAATATGGAATTGACATGTGGGACTGATTTATTTTTCTAGTCGTTAAACTACACAGATTTTTCAATTTCATGGGCTTTTAACGGATACATCTACCACCCGCATTGAGCAGGTGGCAAATCTATATGGGGACTTATGGGTGGGGTGGAGTGGACGGAGTATGGGTAGCAAGGAGAAGTTGTTTTCTTCAGTTTGGAGCATTATAAACACAAAGACTGAAGCTTGACTGTGGCTACAGCCGAAGCCTTGTGATTTTTCCATCTGGAATGGTCTGATAGGGTTCTCCAACACTTGAAAAATCCAGGTGTTGAATAATCTACCCACTCTGAATCAGGCAGAGTGAAATTCCATGCATTAATTTCGCTCTGCCTGACTTAAAGTCAAGGCCTTAGTGGAATATTTCTAAGAATAACAATTCTAGGCCCTATTCACAAAGGTAAATGTACACATTTATACTTGCTTGTGTATCTTTACTCTAAACCTAGATGTAACTCTCCACTTTATTGCTATTCATAATTTCCAAGTGGAGATTTACATCTTTGTGTAGACTTACAAGTCACACCCCTCCCCCATTAATTTAGGTGGCAGAACCTCCTACATCACAACTTACTAGTGCAAAGTTACTACTAGTAACTTTGAACATGTTGGTGACGATCTCCAGGCAGGTGTGAAGATCTTGATATTGTAAAGTATATGGACATTTAATAAAGTTTGATATATAAAAAATATATTGTAATGCATAATATAATGTAAAGGTAAGATAACCTAAAATATGTATCATTGAGCTAGAATAATACAATACGAATTTAGAACTCATTACGTCATCATATTAAATGTGTATTAAAGAATTTCATTTATGAATATTAACTTTTAAATAATAATAAAAAAATACACATCATAAATATTTTTATTTAATATTTGTGAAATGTAGCACAAAGTTGTATGTTTAAGCAACTGGTTTTTTTTAAGTTTAATTTGTTTAACTTAAGTTTCTTATTTATTAAATTAATCACTACTTATGTATATTTTTTAATCACATAAAAAAATATATGGTTTGAAATATCAAACTATTTTAATTTTCTCTATCAAGTCTATGCTTTATGAAATAGGCTCGCGAACCCTTTGAGATGCTCCAGATACAGCCAAGCTAGTCTCTCACTTCTTAATAAAAGACCGCTTAAAGGAGCATCTGTGGCTGAGGTAATTGAGATGTGCTAAGACGAGGAGCCTGACAGACTCATTCCTGAATATAAAGATCACCCCTGCTTACGAACTGCTCTTTGATATTCTCCCAGGTTGTACCACACTGCAACTTTAATGGAGTTATGCCTGTAATCAGTTTCTTTGTGAACTGGGACGCAAAGTGCTGTAGTTCCTGCAAGTGCCCCCTCCTGTAGTTCAGTCGAAGAAACCCTACAGTGTTTTTTTTTCTGCCCTGATTATGCAAGGCCAGGCAAACAGTGGGTAAAACCTGTGTGTAAACTCCTGGGTTTTTGACAGTATGGGCCTGCACTACTTATTCTACGCTTTGACACTAGAGAAGAGATTGTTATTGCAATGACAACGTTTTTGCATGCTGCTTGGCTTATTCCCAATTGCAGTGTTAAAACCCTGAATTGTTGATATGCTTAATTAGCACCTCTGTATCTGATACAAGCTTTCTATCACAGTTTTCTTGCACTTGTAGATTGTTTTTTAGCTGAAAGTTCTTGTAGTTTTATCAGGGCTTTCTCTTTTATTACGCTCAAGGTTTTAGAATCTTTTCAGCTACTATCCTTTACATCTAATACTATTTATAGACAAGTTTATTACTCTGTCCCGCTCTGTATTTTATAAATCATGCATTATTTTTATGATTGTAGCACTGGTAGATTGTTAGCAACTGTCGGTTTTTACTGTTTTAAAACTTACTATAGGTATAAAAAAAATTTTTACTTTTGGGGACGCCAAGAACAATGAGACCGCAGCCGTGAGGGGAACGGCCAATTTTTCCACTTTCCAACCGTGAGGGGAACGGCCATCTTCTCCACCTTCCCGCCGTGAGGGGAACGGCCGGCGCTGCCAAATCCAGCCGTGAGGGGAACGGCTAGGGAAAGAACTACACTTCCCAGCAGCCCCGAGCAGACGCCCACCCCTGACGTTGCATCGCGCGCCCGGAGGCGTGACAAAATCCACACAGGCCTCCCACAGCGGGGGACGCCAAGAACAATGAGACCGCAGCCGTGAGGGGAACGGCCAATTTTTCCACTTTCCAACCGTGAGGGGAACGGCCATCTTCTCCACCTTCCCGCCGTGAGGGGAACGGCCGGCGCTGCCAAATCCAGCCGTGAGGGGAACGGCTAGGGGAAGAACTACACTTCCCAGCAGCCCCGAGCAGACGCCCACCCCTGACATGCATCGCGCGCCCAGAGGCGTGACAAAATCCACACAGGCCTCCCACAGCGGGGGACGCCAAGAACAAGGAGTCCACAGCTGTGAGGGGAACGGCCAATTTTCCACTTTCCAGCTATGAGGGGAACGGCCATCTTCTCCACCTTCCCGCCGTGAGGGGAACAGCCGGTGTTGCCAAATCCAGCCATGAGGGGAACGGCTAGGGGAAGAACTACACTTCCCAGCAGCCCGAGCAGACGCCCGCCCCTGACGTTGCGTCCCGCACTCGTGGGCGTGCCCGTCTGCGCCCGGACGAGCCTGGGCTGGGCCACCCCCCCTTGGTTTTGATTCTGGAGCCTAAAGGACACTTTCCTCACTGGATTTCCCACTTAAGGTTAGTGCCATCAATTTGTACAGTCTACCTTCTCTTAAAATGCAAGCCAAGGGGAGCTCTGCATGGGTATTCTGTTCAACCTTTTCCTCGACAGAAATACCTGTAAATTTATCATTCGATTGAATAGCAGTGGGAAGCTGTCAACTCTAGCCTCCTGGGATTTGTTACGGAATCAAGTAGCAATTATTCTCCGGCGCCTTCAGAACTATTAACATCCGTGACCATGGGCAAACCAAAATCAGTCACCTCTTCCCAACCTGCATTGCCACTACAACCTACCTCAATAGATAAAATGCTGCAAAGAGCAATAGGAGCTGTAGCCACGGAGATAGAGCGGACAGAACGGCGCATCTCACTAACGCCAATTATAGCCCCCTGTCCTTCCACCCAGGAACTTTGTAGCCTGTCCCCGCCTAACCCATTAACACTGGATCCAACACCTGAACCCCCAAGAACACGCACAAAGGTCTGTGTAACTTCCAACATTGAATCACCTCTGGCAAGCAATACCAAAAGAAAAGGGACTACCTCCGGACCAAAGCGGAAGAAACCAACAGCGAATAGGGCAAAGAACAGCAACATAGGGGAAAAAGGAACAGGGGATATACTGCAGGCTAATCATGAACAACCACCTTGGGTGGGACATTTGATGATAGACCTGCAATCCCAGTTCAGGACCATCATAAAGGAGGAACTTAAGTCACTAATGGACCAGGTTGACAAACTGTCTTTATTAGTTGACAATTGGGTGGGTAAAGTAGAGCTAACCCACAAGGAGGTGGAGACAACCAAATCTCTAGTCCAGCAAATAGCTCCTGTTGCCGCAAATCTACCCACCTCAGCCCCAAACCAAGAGGTAGATCCTAACAGGCCCAAACCAACAGACTCAAATGCAGCTGATTCCCCAGGGAAAAATCCATCTTGCCAGAATTCAGCCATCAGAAACCATCCGCAGGCAGCTCCCCACGGGAACACCGCGGAGAGCATCCCCAGGCTACATCCGGGGGGGGAGGGAGGGGGGATTAGCAGGACCAGCTTTCTGGCAGTTAGGCTCTACCTCTGGGAATAGGGAACACCTAGCAATCTCTGAAAATGTCTCAGCAGAAGAGACTGCATCTTATAGAAAGACGCAAATGTTCACTCGCAGGGTAAGGTGGGTGGAGGAAAGGCCAACGCTCAGCCAGAATTGGGACCTCAGTCGACCACCCCTGTATAGCATTCCTGTTGCAAACAGATTTAGTCCTTTAGACTCGATAGACTGACTCATCCTCAGTGGCCCCACCCACCAAAGTTTTGGATTCCAAGCAGAGAACAAGGCCAAAATATTCCATCCAGATGCTCTCTCACATCAAGGAGGTCTTGGGAAGCACACGGGAGGACCAGAGAATGGTGGTGGTGGGAAAGGGAGCGATCCATCGAGTGTAACTCAGCAACCAACTCACGTGGGATATCCAACCCTCGAGTGACTACAACACAAACGGAAGATAAGTAACTCACCCATACCCCCTTCCACAAACCTTCCCTTGATAGCAACGAGTATTAGCGATTCGGGCTATGACCAAGGGGCAGTAGGCAAGATGGGGATTAATAATCCACAGCCGGTGCAACATAATTCCAGTTCCCTGGTCTCTACCCTCGCAGCAATCGAGATGGATACACCTGGTTTGCAAATACTATCCTGGAACATAGCAGGACTCACCTCGAAACTGGATATACCAGACTGGGGGGCATTTATTGATCAACATGGGCTTTGTATGTTCCAGGAAACCTGGGCTAGAGAGCCAGCACATAGAGCGGGATACGCCTCCTATAGCATCCCAGCAGAGAGGGGGGAGAGGGGTAGGCTCTTCTGGGGTCTAACTATCTGGGTTGGCACACACCTTGGTTGTAAGGTCAAACAGATAGAAACTCCATCTAGTGACATCCTTTGCATTTTTTTAAGTTTCCCCCCAAATAACAAAATCGCTCTGGTCAATGTCTACTCACGCCCGGTCTGTTATAGCCAAACCTCCAACACTCTCGAAATACTGTCCACCTTTCTTTTAACAATACCAGATAACTACTGGTTAATCATAGGAGGGGACTTTTATTGTCAATTTGAACCCCTGAATGGTCTTCCCAATAGTATCTCAAGCGAGGAGTACTCTGGGCAATTCCAGATTTCAACATCCCGCCCATACGGGCCTGGACCCTGTTGGCTTTACAGATGCATGCACTCATGTTCAGTCACTCACTAAGGGCATGCAATGGCCATCTTACATCAGACAGTCCGGGGAAGCATACATATAACAGACCAGGGCATGCTTCAATCATTGATTACATCCTAGTGCACACCAAATCATGGCATAAGGTGTTAGAGTTTAAGATCATTCCCCGCCACAAGAGCGACCACAGTGCCCTCGAACTAGATGTATCTGCCCCATATGACAGGAGCTCTCCAGGAGGGATTCCACAACCTACCCCGGGACTTACTCAGGCCAACAGAGGTAGGAGAATTCGCTGGGGGGAACTCTTGCAATCCCAGACCAAGCTCGCCTCTCTATACCCAAAAATTATTCCCCTACTCACTGTAGCACACTCTCACTCAAAATGACTGGCATTTCAACCTCCCAGATCATAGTTTCCAACAACCACAAAGACATGCTTTCTACTCTAGCTCCCTTTTTTGCTAATAGAAAGGTCAGGCCAAATAGAAATCCACACAATTCTTGGTACAATGACCATTGTAGAACAGCTACATCAGACCTCCTAGTTGCTATTAAGGCACATAATAGACCCCAAATCAAGGTAACCAGGGCAAGTTATAAACTAGCCATAGCAAAAGCTAGAAGCAACTGGGAGTGTGAAAAATGGGTCAATCTAAGAAGCACCCTGGAAAATCATGACATGCGGGCATTCTGGAATTTGATTAACACTGGAACAACTGAGGGCAAACCAGCGATTTCAGTAAATATAGGGGAGGAAGTCTGGAGAGCCCACTACAAATCCCTATATGAATCCACTGAGAAGGAAGACTGGCGGTTGTAGTGACCCCTTCCTGCCTAGAACCATCCAAACGAGATATCCCCCTGTTCACTCTAAAGGAGATCATGGAAGCTCTGGGTAAGATCCGTCCTGGAAAGAATCCTCTATCTGGGCTCCCTATTTGTGGACTCTGTTCAAAGCCATCCTCCAAGGTATGGCAATTTCCTCAACATGGGTTGGGGCAGAAATCATCCCAGTCTATAAAAAGGGCTCCCCGTTGAGCCCAGCAAACTATCGCCCCATCAGCTTGATTGATGTAAGCCAGAAAATCTACGCACACGCCCTTCTGGGCCGATTACTGGCTTGGATAGAAGAACACAACGTACTCACACCCCTCCAAGCTGGGGTTAGGGCCAAGATCTCCACCATCTATCAAATCTTTAGACTACAGCTTCTGTTTTGGAAGACTGTGAGCATCGAGGGTGGCAGCCTCTATCTCATTTTTGTGGACCTTAAATCCGCTTTTGATTTAGTTCTGAGGGATAAATTGTGGGAGATACTAATGGATCTAGGGGCCCCAGATTACGTCTGCCATGGGATGAAACGCCTGCACCAAGGAAACTTTGCTCAAATAAGGTATGGCAAACACGGAGAGCTAGCAGCCCCCTTCCCGGTTGAAAAAGGTGTACGTCAAGGCTGCGTTCTGGCCCTAACCCTCTATTCCCTTTTTCATAATGGTTCAATTGAATTTTTGTTGGCAGGAAAAGACATTGACGCACCCCGGCCAACGAACCGGAAGATACCCGCCCTGATGTTTGGAGACTACACCCTTTTACTTTCAAAATCCCCTATGGGCATGCAAAGGGTCCTCGATGCATTTAGCGCCTTCTGTAAAAAGAGGGGTTTGTATTGTATTGTATTGTATACGGTACTTGTGGAGCACAGCTATCACCCAACGGGTATCTTAGCACTAGTACGTGAATCCTCATCAAGCAGTGGAAGGAAGAACTGGCATAGACTGATAGGGCAGCTCCAGGGTTTATCAAACTCTGGGAAACAGCCATGTTTTGATATTTTTCCTAAACTGTAGAAGATCATGCAGCTGTCTAAATCCCAGAGGGAGGCTGTTCCAAAGCTTGGCAGCAGCCGAGCTGAGCGCTCTTCCTCCTGATTTAGCTCTTTGAATTTTCGGCACTTTCACCAAACAGGCGGTGGCAGAGCGGAGACACCTTGATGGAATATACCCTGTGAAGATCTCTTGAAGAGGTATAGGTCCCAGGCCATGAAGAGCCTTAAAGAACAAACACAGAGACTTAAACTGAACCCTCTGCATTATAGGTAGCCAATGAAGCTCTGCAAGGGCTAGTGAACCAGACGAGCATCGTGGTTTCATCAATGATAATTTGGCTGCCACAGTTTGGACTCTTTGGAGGCGCTCAATCAAGAATTTAGGGGCCTCTAATAGTAGGGCATTACAGTAGTCAAGTCTACTGAGGATGATGCTACCAACAACCAACGCTCTGGCCGTCTTTGGCAGCAACGGAAGGATCTTCCTTAGTGCCTTAATCAGGGAGAAACAGTTTCCCACCACCTTATTTACCTGCATTTCCATGGTCAAATTCGCGTCAAGCATCACTCCCAAATTACGTACTACTCCAGCTGGAACCTGAGCAGAACGTAGTTGGGGGAACCCAAAAATTGTGCGGAAAAAGGGGGGGACCTTCCCACAGCACAGTATAAGACTTCAGTCTTATCTGAGTTAAATTGGAGTGAATTAGTTCTTAACCAGTGGGCAGTATCCTGTCATGAAAAGTTGCTAAGGAGATCGACTGGTCTCCCTCTAAGGAGAAAACAAATTGGGTGTCGTCAGCATAATTTACCACTCTCACACCATGCGCTTTCATAATTCCTATCAAAGGTCTCATATAGATGTTAAAGAGAATAGGGCTTATGGCCAATCCCTGAGGAACGCCATGGTGGATGTTGGAAAATTTAGACTGGTACGGCGGAAGGGAGACTGCTTGACTTCTGTCAGATAAATAAGAGCAAAACCACTCTAAGACCATCCCTGACACCCCGACTTCTTCCAGCCTGGTCAACAAAATACAGTGATCCACTGTATCGAATGCGGCAGACAGGTCGAGCAAAATAAGAATGCCCGATTGTTCCCTGTCTGCCCGCAGTCGAAAGTCGTCTAGCACAGTCACTAGGGCAGTCTCAGTTCCATGGCCAGGTCGAAAGCCAAACTGAACGTCGTCCAGCCTGGAGTTAGATTCCAGGAACTGAGACAGAGTGTTGCTGACCAGTCGTTCAATGATTTTGATCGGGTAAGGTAAGAGAGAGATTGGTCTGTAATTCCCAGCACATGTCGGGTCCAGAGGCGTTTTTGCGGTTGCAAATCTGGCGCAGAATAGGAAAAAGCTCAGGTCCCAGCTCCTTCCAAATCTTGTGAGGGAGAGGGTCTAAAGGGGACCCCGAAGATACACTCATGGCAATTTCATTAAAGGTTTTCTCTGAGGGAGGCTCAAAATAACTCAGGGAGGACAGTCGACCTGACTCTACCCTATTATCCCTCCCTAAGTCTCGTATCTCATTGTTTTTAATTGTGAAACCTTCTTTCTGAGAAGAATTATTCTTATTCTGTCCATCAATGATGTTACTTATTTTCTCCATAAAGAATGTCGCTAGACTATCACACAGAGCTTGGGTTGGCATGATTTTAGACTGTGTACACTTCGGGACAGTCATATCCTTCACTATTTTGAAAATAGCTCTAGAGTCATTCTTAGAGTTTAGGATAATATTAGCAAAATATTCAGATTTAGCCAAATCACTTCCCTTCCTATAGTCTACCATTGCAGCCTTCCAGGAGACCCTGTCCTCATCCAAGTAGAACTTCCTCCATTTCCGCTCAGCCTTTCGGCAAGTCAGTTTTAGGGTTTTCAGATGATCATTGTACCAGCAAGCTGACGGACTACAGGTCTTTTTACAATTTTTTAGAGGAACAATCAAGTCAAGCCGACTTTGAATCTGGTCACAAAAGTCCATGGAATTATCTTCCACTGTTCTGTCATTATCAAGATCCTTTCCTAAGGAAAGAGTCGAAGAGATATCGGTCTTTTTTTTTATAAACCCTTCCAATCTCTACTCCTAAACATTCGTGTTACATTGGTGGCAGGTCGACCCCTTCTAGGGTCAAGTATCTGAAACTTGACCAAATGATGGTCGGACCAGCCAACCGGGAGGATCTCTACTGCTTTCACGGCCTGTTCCTTAGAAAAAAACAAATCCAGTATATTCCCCCTTTATGGGTGGCTTCGGTAGTCCACTGGCGTAGTCGCAGGCTCTCACAAGCCTGAATAAGATTACTGTATCCAGAATCTAAATTTCCATTGCACCATAGATTAAAGTCACCCATGAGAAACATGTTGGAGTGAGTAAGGGCCATATTGCAGATGATATCGATCAATCCCTGCAGATGAGATGATTTCATCGTTCCTGGGGGTCTGTAACAAATAATGCCCACCAGTAGGCAGCCCCTAGAATCTTTAAGAGAAAAACCAAAGAGTTCAAAGCCCTCAATTTCGTCAATCTCTATTTGGGTAAGGTCCAGATCTTCCCTAAAAATCATCCCTACCCCACCTTCTCGTCCTCTGGCTCTCGGTTTGTGTATAATTTTATAGCCCGGAGGACAGGCCAAGCCTAATTCTACCTTCCATCCCAGGTGGGTCCAAGTTTCACTCATGAAGAGAACATCTAGGCAGTGAAAATCAAGTAACACATGATGTTTAGGCAAGGACCTAACATTGAGCAGCCCTCCCATTATGACATCCTTCCTTACAAAGTCAGTCTTAATACCCGTTGTGCCCTCCAGGCAGGGTATAATAACCCTGTCACTTACTGACCTACCTATCTGTCTTAGTGCCTCACTGGAATAGCAAATCCTTTTACTGACGACGTCCCCTACATCAAAATGGACAGCATGGCTGGTGCTGTGTGCGGCCCGAGCACGGACGGGTGCAGGCGGGCTTGCCATAGGCGCGCCTTTGGCGCGGCCACGCCAGCGTCCAACTTATGTAGTCTGGGCAGGAAAAAGACTAGACTGTTAACCACAAGAATGGCGGGTCCGCCCTCTCAGGCGGACACCGCGAGGACAGTCTAGGGTCAGGGTTCGAGCAAGGTTTGATCAGTGCAAAAAAATCAATTTCCCAAATCCCAAATTCCCAACTTTCAATAAAAACACCAGAACGCTCCCTTTTTTCAAAAATACAGATTGTGCAAATATGCGAGTTCACAGCCCCCCGCCACACAGAGAATTACATAGCTTAGCTGCGCGGCCACGCCAGCGTCCAACTTATGTAGTCTGGGCAGGAAAAAGACTAGACTGTTAACCACAAGAATGGCGGGTCCGCTCTCTCAGGCGGACACCGCGAGGACAATCTAGGGTCAGGGCTCGAGCAAGGTTTGATCAGTGCAAAAAAATCAGTTTCCCAAATTCCAAACTTTCAATAAAAACACCAGAACGCTCCTTTTTTTTAAAAATACAGATTGTGCAAATACGTGAGTTCACAGCCCCCCGCCACACAGAGAATTACGTAGCTTAGCTTGGAGATCAATCTACAGAAACCCAAGTACATGGTTTTCAACGCAAAAAACCATTCTCGCCCAAGCCTCTCTTTAGACGGAAGGGCGCTAGAAAGGGTGATGATCTTCGGATATCTTGGGATTACGTTAACCGAGAAAATGGACTGGGGAGAATCAAAATAAAAAAAGCCAACTTAAAATTGGTCCAGGCACCGGGGGGCATTCTAAAGGTATACAATAAATGCTCTCACAAGGTAATAGGCCCAGAAGTTGAAGTATATAAGATCCAGGCAAGGGGAGCAACTCTGTACGGGGCAGAATTATGGGAACACTGCCTCCTCTATCGTCAACAGAGAACTCCTTTGTTAGACAGCTTCTACGACTTCCTATTAGCTCCCCTCTAACCCCCCTTAATCTGGATCCTGGAATTAGCCTCATAGCAGACGAAATAGCTCTAAGACCACTTCTCTTCTGGCAACGTCTGTGGAGCACCCCAGAGCTTGCCCCTTACATGGATGAATTAAGGGAAGTTATGAGTATGCTTGCTGAGGTAAAATTGCCTTGGCTAGCGCACATAAGGAATACATGTCACTCCTTGGGGAGGGAAAATATGTGGATCTCAGCCGAAGATTCTAGCACTGTGACCCCAAGAAAGGCATTAATCGAGAACTATAGAGAGCTAAAAATGACCCAGCTATGGAGTACTTCCTCAGGGAGCCTATCACAAAGGTTTATGGATATAAAACTAGTATATCGGCTAGAATCAGTATTGGATGACATCCAACCGCTCCTCGCTAAGAAACTTTACATCCAGTTCAGACACGGGACATTTCCACTCCGATCGTTCACCACTAAGTGGTTGAGCAGCCTTAGTCGGGACTGTCCTGTGTGTCTGAAAGTGGAGGAGACTGAAGTGCATGTACTTTTCTTTTGCCCTGCCTACAGGAGGCCTAGGTCCCGCTGGCTGGTCCAGCTGTGTAAGAACATCGGCCTCAGACATTATTCTGAGACCCTTAGACTGTTAAAATATGATACCCAAATGCCCATAGCCTTTACTATCGCACATTTTTTGTATTTTATGTGGCATATTCGTAGCTCTATTTTGAAAACAGAGTCAACGAGGCTACAGGCCAACAAATGTCCATTATCAGTCATTAATGATTTTATTTAGAGGACAGGCGCGTTTCCCTATTAACGTTGCCTGGATTCCCTTTTCTCGTCTTTTTATTTTGTATATAACCAGGTTTTAAAGGATAATCTAATAACGTTCCCATGTTTTATCTGACAGTGCTGTTAACTTTTTGTATCTGGTCTTTTGCTGTTAATCAATGCAACATGCGATTGTCCACATAGGACTGCACTTGGCCATTTTTTTCTGCTAATTAGAAATTTAGAAAGTTTGTAAAACTATATTGTCCAAGGACACCCTTCCTTTCTAATCACGTGTATTATGTAGGTGCCTTTTCCCCTAAGATAATGTAAGATATCTCCTTTATTTTAATCAATGCACTATCATGGCTAATACTGCTACTTTGATCCAACACTGCACTTTATCAGGACATAAACGAAGGAAAAGAAGTAGCAGTCTCTGGAACACACTTACAAACTAGGTCTACGTCCGGGGACTACTTGAAGAGATGTACTTTTGTACTTAGTGATTTCATGCTTGATCAGCAAATCAAACTGTGTTATTTATCTTTAATATAATTTAAACCATGTTGACAGAAATTGTATATAATGTATTATTCTTTTTATGTGCTTTTATGGTCCTAGTGGCCGAAATAAAGATTTTTGACTGACTGACTTTTAATCTTCTGTAATTTTGATGCACTGTGTTTTATGGAGTGTATATCCGAAATAAACAGTTTTTGATGATGATGACATTTTGTAATAACTTAAAAGATATATATCATTTGAAATGTCAAACTATTTTAATTTATCCGGCATTAGTTACGATGGGGTGCTTGTTTAATTCCCTACCTCGATTGTTTTCTATGTGTGTTTATTGCACAACCAGTAGGAGATTATGTGGTGTTTGACTCATACCGAGGCTGGTATCAATTAAATATGAGCCAGTAGTAACACATTTATAGCTGTAGTAACTTTAGAAGTGTACTTTGTGAACTGCAATTGTCTTACTATTTTGTCGGAGTGTGTTTTATTCTAGCACAACCCTCTCAAACACCTCCTTATATTTCCCAAAACCCTTCCCATTTATTATGAACTATTCAATGTTTACCAGTTGCTGCCTTAGGACCTCCTCCAAATTTACCCCAAAATCATATACTTACAGGTGCACCGATCTTCACCACTGTGGCAAAGGTCTACTCACTGAGAAGTTAGAAAAGGCAGAAGTCCCTGGCCGTAGGTTTGTGAACTGCTTTTTGTAGCACTTGAGTAGTACTATTTAATGTACTACCAAATGCAGAATGGGAATAAGGCCCGCTGTGTTTTTTTGTGTATAACCTCATGGTTGCTGGGTGCTCACTGGCTGTTTATGAAGGTTCCCTGAAAGTTTGGTGCAGCTATGAAAAAGAATGATACAGGTAACTGGTTTACAGTCATGGTTGATTCTGTTTCAACTGTGGGAGTTTGTGCTTCCTTAAAAGGTCGTAATTTGAAGCCTTGCTTGAGGGTCTAGTTTTAACAAATGTGTTTGAGTGCGTTGCCTTCTGTGGCCTTATGAAAAACAACCACACAAAATGCAATAGTTTTGTGAATGTAAATGTATGTTTGCATAGAAGAGTGCCATACTACATAGAATATAATCATGTTTGAAGAAATCTAACCAGTAGAAAATAGTAGCAGTGCACCTTTATTAGCAGCAATATGTGAAGTGAGTAATTTTTCATGCATTCATGATGTTTCACATCACCAACCGGGTTAGATCATCCACAGTCCTGTGTGTTAGCAGAAGGGACAGCCTTGACTGTCAGTGCATGTTGTGATGAGTTGCAACCTTTATTCTGTCAAAAAGGCAAACAGCTTCCCAATTCACACAGGAACCATATTGTTTGTTAAATCTTAGAAAAGTGGTTATCAGGCCCAATTTTATACTTTATGTTGGCTGTTTTGGGAGCTCACAAACCATAAGTATTATGGAGGGAAAGCAGTAACCATCAGCCTGGGAGGAAATTATACCAGAGCCACTGATGAGGTTGGGGATTCTCTGGTGAGGTTGGGTGGAGGGTGATTCAAAGGTTTCCAATTGGGACAGAATGGCGGTGCTGCGCGGCTGAGTCTTCTGTGTTGCAGACAAAGGCTGTGACGTGGATCTTTGGCACAGGAGCCTGAATTAGGTCAGTGACGAAGAATGAGTCCCTTACAAGTAGTGGTGGTTGTCAGAAAACACAGGTCTGACAGAACAAATCCTGGGGTGAAGCTGAACTATGTGTGAAGGAGTGCTTATAGGAATAGTTCTTCCTAGCTAGAGCAGTAGTTTTATCTGACCTGAGTAGGCTACACTTCAGGGAAACAGCAGCTCATAATGAAGCGGCAGCGACATGGCAGGCTAGCAGACGAGGAGAGAGAAGCATGATTTTTTTCAGCCAAAATTGAAGAGGAAGAAGCTCAAGGGGGAAGAAGATAGCAGGGACACTTCAAAAGGTGAGCGTTTTCAGAGACAGAAGGAGATGAGGTTAACACTAGAAAAAGAAACTGAGTAAGGGGGAAGAGCATTCATGCTACAGGGAAGATGGAGTTTAAGGTTTTATGGACTGAGCTTGCGATATCCACCATGCAGAAAACGCTGCAGGTTATTCAGAAGAATGCAGCCATTGTGATCACAGATTTGAGATTTTGATCAGATTTTTTGGAACCAGGCAGAGGTTGGTATGGTGAATGTAGAAAACAAAATGGAGGTCTTGGAAAACACTTGAAGTCAGCTAACCGTCACATGCTGTCGGTCTGGATGGAGGCTCCTGTGTTTGATACATCTGAACTGATGTGGTCCTTTTTCAAGGAACATCTGACTCCCCTGAATACTATGGCTCTTATGTGGAAGGCTACGACAATGTCATCCAGCCTCTCTATGACTTTTGTCATGTGTGGTAGATGATAAGTCTTCCACTAGAGGAAAACGTGGGTTCTCCAAGACAACTACCATGAAATGATATCCATTATTGAGGAGTCCAAAGTAGTCAACCGCATTCCTCTCCCAGGCTTGCTAAGGAAGATAAGACATAATCAGCTGGTGGTTGTTAGGTATGTGTATTAGACCCTAGAGCCGGTGCCACCTTGACAACTGTGTCTAAGGTGGAACCTGAAACGTGAGAGTTTGATCAGTTGCTGGCTGCTGCTTGGCCTGCCGGTTGGGTATAGCTTCAATGGAATAAACGTACTGTTTCTCAACGCTGTGATTTCATAGACTTTTTATTGGCGACAAGTGGACAACAACCCTATGACGGGAAGAACAGGCAACCCTCTGCACAGCCAAAGATTAATCCAGCATGCAGGTCTGGATTTGAAACAGCCTTTTGCAGTTGTTGGCCGCTCAATAATTTCATCACTGTCTCTCAGATAAGTAAGATTTATCTCCTTAATGGCCGATGTCGGCGGTGGCACAGCAAGAAGTCAGGCCAATGATAGGGAGGATTTCACTCAAAAGGAAAACATTTGTGTTATTATGACGCTCTTTAGGTACGGAGGGGAGGTTGTTTTGTGTGATGAAGATAATGAGGTTGATGAGTATGTTTCAGAGCTTTGGATATTAGATAAAAGAAAAAACAGAATGTTATTATGGAAAGGCATAAATGTTGAATGAGGAAACAGTTACTGGGGGGAATCAGTAGAAAACTTTGTGAGTGATTTGAGAATTTTGGGGTCAACGTGAGACTATAAGGCTTCTGAGGATGAAATGTTAAGGGATCAACTAGTGGAAAAAACGAGTAGCAGGAAAAGTTATTGACTACTGATAATTTAACATTGGACAAGGCTCTGGAGATAGCGAAAGGTGTAGAAGCTAACCCAGTGCTTATGGAGCCAACAGCTATAGAATTCTGGGTACAATCACTGGGTGTAGATGCTGTGGTTAAGAGAAAGGAGAGAATGGTTGATTCCAAACCTTCGTTTTATGAATGCTATTGGTGTGGCAGCAGGAACCATTTGAGAAATGCCATTACGTGTCCTGCTGCGGAAAAACCATGTGCCAAGTGTAAATAAAACGGGCATTTGCGAAAGTTTGCAAATGTACAAATTCCTTTGTTAAGCCTAAAGCAAAGAAAAGTCTTTCTGTTGACAGTGCGCTCAAAACTAATTCTAATTCAGACAGTGAGGATTAGAGTTGCGTGTTGATGATTTCTGCTTCATCAGCAGAAGGTGAAAAGACTTGTAAAATTCTGAAGATTGACTCAACCATGCTCAAAATACAAGTTTGTCAAGTGGATATCTATGGAATTCCTAGACCCGTGATGGCTGATTCTGGGTCATTCTTTACCTTGATTGGTCTAGATGAATGGTGGACATTTGACAATATTGAGTTGAAAAAGTCCCTCGTTAGACCTGTAACATATGTGGTAAATCTGTAGACGTGCTTGATGAGTTTGAGTGTACTGTTAGTTTAAAAAAACGCAACACTTCGGCCACACTTAATGTGGCAAATGATGGGGCATGCCTTTTAGGGTGGTTGGAGCAGAAAAATCTTGGCATCATTTTTGATCCTAATAGTCCTGAACAAGTTTTGCTCAAGGAGGAATGCAAGTCGGTATGGACGCCTGAGGAGTGAGTGTGGAAAAGAGCGTTTCCTGAAGTTTTCAGTGAAAAGCTGGGTAAGATCAAAGGTTTGTCTCATCGCATTGTGTTAAAAGATGGTGTGAAACTGGTTGTTCATAAAGCTAGACTGGTGCCTTTAGCCATGAGGGAGGAAATGGATCTCAAATTTAAATCCTGTGATAACAAGGCATAATTGAACTCATTGAGAGTTCTGAGTGGTTGTACCCCGTGGTTCTCGTCAAAAAAGGAAATGGTAGTTTTATAATGTGCATTGACTTGCGTGATCTTAATGAAAGAATATGTGTAGCTAGACGCCCCTTACCCAACATCACTGAAATGTTGGGTTCCTTAAAGGATGCAAAGGTTTTCACTACCCAGATATGTCTTCCACATATCATCAGATAGCTTTGCATAAAAATTGCTGTAATCTAACCTCATTTGTTACTCCTGCTGGTGCGTTTAGGTTTAAAAGAATACCTTTTGGTCTTGCTTCAGCTTCTGCTGTTTTTCAAAGAGTAGTAGAAGTCATGTTTAAAGAGGTTGCCAACGTGAAATGTTTCCAGGATGAAATTTTGGTGTATGGGAGCAATATGGAAAGTCACAATAAAACCTTTATGCAAAGTTTTAGCCATTTTACCTGAAAATGGGGTAACGTTTAAAGCCGCTATGCGTAGGTTTGTGGTGAGCTCTGTGGATTATTTAGGTTACGAATTGTCTTCCCAAGGTGTAGAATGGAAAGAAAGTTTTGTGAGAGCTATCAAAGATTATCCAGTGCCACAGACCAAAGATCAACTTCATTCTTTCTTTGGTATGTTAGAGTTTTATGCCTGCTTTTTTTCCAACTGTATTGGGAAAACGTAGCACATGAGGGCTCTCATGAAAAAATCAGCAATTTTTGTGGACTGACAATCAAGCCCAGGAATTTGAGATCATCACAAATGAATTAGCAAATGCCATTCCTTTGCAGCCATTCAATGCCCATGATTCCTCTGTTGTGGTGACAGACTCTAGTCAGCATGGTTTGGTGGTGGTACTTTTACAGAAAAAAGATGTTAAAGAAGTAATGGTGTGTAGGAAGGTGGATATCTGACTATGGATTTGGGAAAAGGGGGTGGTGATGGACAGAGTTTCTGAATGATGCAGAATACTCTTACCAAGTCAAGAGATCATGGTTTTAATCCATCACTGTTTTTTAGCTCACTGCACCATCCCAGCTCAGAACCTGGCTACATGCAAATTAGTCTGTACCTGTCCCAGTGCATGATGGGAACAGGGCAAACCAAACTACCAAGCCAATTCTTATACTGGGAAGGAAACAAGCTTCCGGGGACCGGTTTCTGGCATCACAGCCTTCGTCGGCCCGGCTTGCCTGAATCCTGATAGTGCAATGAGCAAGGGACTCACGTCTGAGCATACCCTCCCACACTGAGTGTGGATAAAATCGATTTGGGAAAAGGGGGTGGTGATGGACAGAGTTTCTGAATGATGCAGAATACTCTTACCAAGTCAAGAGATCATGGTTTTAATCCATCACCGTTTTTTAGCTCACTGCACCATCCCAGCTCAGAACCTGGCTACATGCAAATTAGTCTGTACCTGTCCCAGTGCATGATGGGAACAGGGCAAACCAAACTACCAAGCCAATTCTTATACTGGGAAGGAAACAAGCTTCCGGGGACCGGTTTCTGGCATCACAGCCTTCATCGGCCCGGCTTGCCTGAATCCTGATAGTGCAATGAGCAAGGGACTCACGTCTGAGCATACCCTCCCACACTGAGTGTGGATAAAATCGATTTGGGAAAAGGGGGTGGTGATGGACAGAGTTTCTGAATGATGCAGAATACTCTTACCAAGTCAAGAGATCATGGTTTTAATCCATCACCGTTTTTTAGCTCACTGCACCATCCCAGCTCAGAACCTGGCTACATGCAAATTAGTCTGTACCTGTCCCAGTGCATGATGGGAACAGGGCAAACCAAACTACCAAGCCAATTCTTATATTGGGAAGGAAACAAGCTTCCGGGGACCGGTTTCTGGCATCACAGCCTTCGTCGGCCCGGCTTGCCTGAATCCTGATAGTGCAATGAGCAAGGGACTCACGTCTGAGCATACCCTCCCACACTGAGTGTGGATAAAATCGATTTGGGAAAAGGGGGTGGTGATGGACAGAGTTTCTGAATGATGCAGAATACTCTTACCAAGTCAAGAGATCATGGTTTTAATCCATCACCGTTTTTTAATATCTGACTATGGTTACCCCCAAATTTTTGCCTAGTGTCTAGCTGGTTTTTCGACTTAGTAGGCCTGAGATCCTGCCATTCAGGGTCTCAGCCTGTCTGCTCTCACTCTAAAATGGACTCCATGCGCCCTAGGTGCATAACCCATTGGAATTAGATCACCCTGTGAGCCCCTGTACCAGTGTACACTAGGTACCCAGGGCATTGGTGTATCTAAGGCCTACCAGGGGCTGAAGCATGTATTGTGCCACCCCTGGCCTGGCCTAACAAATTTGACACAACTGGCTGATCACTCAGCTGGGGTAAGTTGGTGTAACCACCTCTTACTTAGGTGTAGTATACCTATACCTAACCTTAAATGGGACACCTGGTAACCTATAAGTCACTCCTATGGCAGGCCTTGACAATCCTGAAGGCAGAGTGCTTGGTTCCATGTGAGATGGTGCTCTGGCATGAGCTGAGCCTGTCTGCAGTGGTCGGAACCACTTCCTTCTACTGTTTCCAGATATCGTCATACCATATACTCTTAAGTGCATTATGAACCTCGCGGTTAAATGCTAACTTTGGTTTGGCTTTATCAAAACATGTCGAGTAAGGTGTCATACGAATTGGAATACTAACCCCTCGCCAATTCTGGCGACGGGGTTAGCATTCCACCCTTCTAGAGGGACACGACATGTACAGTACCTGAAACCCGGGTAAAATCAGACATAGCCTCAGCTCCACAAAATGGATGCTGCCACCACAGACACAAGTCTGCCCTCCTGCTGCTGGGAGTCCTTCCAGCTTGGGAGGTGTGGACAAAGGGTTTCCTGCCAGGGGAGGTGCATGCACCACCCCAGACAGGATTTTGTGTATTGGTCAGGTAGGGCTTGAAAGAAACCAGACATGCCTGAGGCTCACAAGGAGCCTCGGTGCATATGCCAGTTCAATCCGGTCCTGGGGCACACCAGTCCCGGGCCTGGGGCGAGCTGGACAAAGGATTGGGGGTGTAACCACCCCCCTTCCTGGTCCCACCCTTAGGGAGGGACCTAGCAGGTAGTCCGGCCCCTAGAATCCGCTTAAAGGTAGGAGCTGTGTCCTAAGACTTCAGACATCCTGGAATCAACTTGAAACTAAGAAGAAGACGGGAACTTCGACGCTCTGCCGCACAGAGGACTGAAGCCAATCTCCCCTGTGGTCAGGGAGTGACCACCTTGCTAACGCAAGCACCATCCAGCGAATCAACGTCTGCTTTGCCGCCGCCTCCCGCCGGAGCCCGAGCCCAGAGACTGACAAGACCTGGACCTCCAGACCTCTCACCGCCCGATCCACAGTCCCTGAAAAGAGGAGACCCGTGGAGGCACCGAGACACGTGGAGCCAGCCATCTTGAAACGACCACGACAAGCTGACCAGTGCAACAACCGAGGCTCCCTCCAAGTTGTGCTTTGGGATCTGAGAAGCCCAACACCCGAGCAGCATCTGCACCAAAGGTGAGCCCTCCAGCATCTCCACGATCTGCGTGGGGCCCTTCTGCATTTTGCCACTCGACGCGCCTAACCGGTTGCTGTCCCGCTGGCTAGTGGCCATCTTGGCGACGAACTCCAAGAAATACACCGCTGGTCTGGTTGCTCCAGACTGGCCCTCGCTCCCCTCCAAAGGAGCAGTCCCTCTGACCTTGCTGGTCAGAACCATCAGCTTATTTCATCTCCCACAAAAATTGCTTTTGCCAAGGCTTGTTTGCTTCGATCAAGTCGCCGACACCGCCGACAGCGAGAACCTGCGTGGGACAGCTCGTGAACCGACTCCTGGACGTCGTCAACCTCCAGGGACCACGTGGCTGCAGAGACAAGCTACACCTTTCTTCCTGTTTGCACCCGACATCGCCTGGTACCCACCTGGTGCCACGCCGGTCACTGGCTAGTGACTGTGAACACTGTCCCCTCTGCTTACAGGTCTTCAACATCTCCGATCCACTCTTGGATCCACCGCATCTCTTCCGGACCGGCCGCCTGCAGCATCTTTATCCACAGGCTCCATTGAACAGATAGAAGAAACCCGACGCACTTCGACGCCTATGCACCCGCTTCCTGTGGGTGAGGTAAAGCTGGCACTCCGGTGCCCAAGTGTAGAGAATCATCTCTAGTGTCTGTGTTTCCAATCTTAAGTTCCTAGTCCATCCGGAAGATCCTCTTTGCAGTAACTTTGTACTTTTTACGCACCCATTGAAACCTATGGGAGCACGCGTGTGACTATTTGCTCTGCACACGCAACCCGTGGACCTCCTGGTCACTAACTGAAGTTAGCTCCTTGTAGGCCCAGCGATTCTAGAGGCCCTAGGCCTTTTCCCTTTTCTGTTCGTGGTACTTATACCACTTTTTTAGTATATGGTTATAGTGGCCACCAGGGCCTATCCATATAACGTGCAACTTCTGTGTATTCTACTGTAATCTTGTTTGACGATTTGTGCTCCTGTGTTCATAAAGAGACTAGGGGTTACTTTGAGAAATAAATACATATATATTTTGAATATATATATGTGTGGTGTCCTTTCATTGGTATAAAAGGGGGTTACTTTTGGTAAAACAGCTTGCTTAAAACGTTTCACGAGTTTAGCCTCAAAGACTGCTTAGCCTACGCTACCACTAGGGCAGCTAGTCCGAAAAGGTTGACTTACAACCACACCATAAGGGTTGCTTGGCATGGTACAAGGTGGTCACTTTAACTAGTGAACATCATATACCAGGCCAACTTCTCACATGGTGGTATTTGCCTCGAGCTCTGCGCTGTGCGAAATCTACCTATTCTGTAATCGAACGTGAAGCTCTGGCATGTTGGTGGGTTGTTTATCACTTCAGGAATTATTTGTGGGGCATGGAATTTGTGATTCGCATGGATCACATACCTTTTATGGGCATGTTAACCATGTTGGGTGCTGGCAAGGCAATGCCTTGCATAGCTGAGTGGCATTACAGGATGCTGGAATTCCAGTTTCTTTTGGAATACATTCTAGGTGTCTAGGTGTCTAGTAGTCTTTGTGGACTACTTATCAAAGGTTGCCACTTAGGAATGATGGAAGTGAGACTTTGCTGTGGTGGCTGCCTTGCAGGGTTCTGGTTATGAGTGCATTTCTGAGGAGCAATGGAAGAATGCTGTTGAAAAGGATGATGTCATTCAGCAGGTGGCATGTACGTAGAATACAAAATGGTCTGATGTGGGTGTTGATGAAGAGGTGAAAGCCTTTAAGCATGTTTTCACAGAATTATGCATGTATGATGGCGCGATGAGGAGAATGGAGTTACTGGTGGGTCCATGTGTCACACAGAACAAAGTTTTGTTATTAGCCCATGAGGGGCATATCGGTGTGAGAGCCATGAAAAGAAGGATCAGGGAAATGTTTTGGTGGCCGGGTATGGAAAGATCTGTGGAACATTTTGTGAGGGAATGATTGCTGTATACTGTAAGCGACTAATCACAGGTGACTTTTCCCAGTCCTGTGGCGTCAATGCCCATTCCGGACTTGTTGGCTGAAGGTCAAATTTGTAAGAACAGCCAACACCGAGGAAGTGGCTAGATTTTTGCTAACCATTTTCTTGAGAGAGGGTACACCCATGGAACTGGTTACAGACAATTGAGTGCAATACATGTCCAAAGAATTTTAGGAATTTTTATATCATTGGGGCATAAAGCATTTTGCAACTTCTTTTTATCACCCACGCAGCAATGGCCTAGTTGAGCGCTGCAATAAAATATAAAGGATAACATTCAATTGTCTTTGGCCAGTGGTTTGGATTGGTAAACTAAACTAAGGAATTTCTAGTGGGCATTGCGAACCACTCCCAACACCACCACCAAATTGGCCAGACCATGGATAAGTAATTTAATGGTGTCAGACGTGAAACATGACAGAGTCAAACCTAATAGTGAGAAAGCTCAACGAAAATATGTGAGTGAGGAGAAAACCAAAGGAAGACTTCAAGCTAGTTTTAGAGTGGGTGATTGGGTGAGAGTTAAACTTCCTGGCTTGATCTTTAAAGGATAACCCACGTTTTTGGAGCTTGTACATATCAAAACTGTTAAGGACAGAGTGGTTCAACTTGACAATGGCAAGTGGTGGCGTAAAGAAACATTATCCATTCAAAGTCAGATGGAGATGCCAAAGGTGATTGTGGTACGGGCCTCTCTGCTGTCTTCTGAGTAGGAGAAGAGGTTGTTAGAGATCTGACAGTGAAAGAAGACCACCTCCATGGCATAAGCATTATTTCTAAGCATCCGTGTTTATCCTATGTAGTGTTTCCAGTTTGCTTCAAATTCTTGTGGTAATAGTTTTTTGGGGGGGGCTATTTATTTTGCCACTGCATGTGTTTCATGTTTATCTTTTTAATTCATTTCCTCAGGACGTTTCTCTAAGGTGTTTAGTAACTGTTATTTAATGGTAGAGTGGGTACCATCTTGGTTGTCATTAGGGAGAAGATGTGTTGGGTTCTGTGCTAGAACCTAGAGCTGGTGTCACCTTTGCAACTGTGTCAAAGGTGGAACCTGCAATGTGAGAGTTGGGTCAGTTGGTGGCTGCTGCCTGTCCTGTCGGTTGGATATAACTTGGTGGAATAAACGTACCATTTCTCAACGCTGTGGTTTCATGGACTTTTTAGTGCAGAGTCGTTTTGGGAGACAGACAGTTGCACAGATGAGAAGCCTTCAGTACCCTTTCAACTCATTCATCAAGACACAGGAACCACACTCGATGCCTGAGGGCTCTTTTAATGGAGGCAATGCCAAGTTGTCCTTGGTGTGCCAGTTCAATAACTTGTTGCTTCCGGCTTTCAGTAATAACTGTTCTCACCTCTCTTAGTACAACACCATCATGTGTAACAGAAAGTTCTTCCAGAACATTTTTGAATTTCTGGTACTCAATATCGTCTGAAAGAAGTACAGTATGTTTCCTCTATGATAAAGTTGCAATGATTTCTTTAAGCTCAAGCATGTCTTTGCCAGTACTAGTAGCTGTCAGAATCTGTTCAATAGAAAGATCTGCAGGTGCACCTGACTTTACTATAAAATTGATCTAGGCCTCAGCCGCTTTGGACATTGTACTATGACACTGTAGCCGCACTCGTGAAAAATAGTCTGCAGGGTTTTGGTCCTTCCCCGGTTTGGGCACAATAGTGTAATCATCCTCCTGCAGATGCAACCCTCACCTCTCGATGTGAAGAGACATCTTGGCTTTCGGTTACTGAAAATGGTGAGCAACGCTTGATAATCCGTGATGTGGGTGAAATGCTTTCTGTACAGAAACACATGGATGTGTTCACACACCCATAGTACGGCTAATCTTACACCCATAGTACTACTAAACTTTCTTTCTCAGGTTTAAAATAAGCATGTTCAGCCTGAGGAAGGCTCCGGCTAGCATAGGACACTATGTGTCTCTGAGCATCGACCTGTCCTTTGTGTTGAGCAAGGATCATGCCCAGACCCACAGGGCTTGCATCAACCACAATCTCTGTATGCAGTTTTGAATCAAAGTAAGCCATTTCAGTTGCACATTTTAACTGTGTGTTTTATTTTTTTGGAACTTTGGTCACATTCAGATGACCATTCAAATGGAAAATCTCACTTTATTAGTTCTCTTAGAGGGGCACTCACAGTGGCAAAATCAAGAATGTACCCGGAGCAGTAGCTGGCCATGCCTTAGATGGTTTGTAGCATGGTCACATCTTCTGGAGGGCAAGTAGACAGCAGTGTCTGTACCTTTTTGGGGATACAGAAAAGGGGCTTGGTCTGAGACCAGTCAGGAAGGGCCCATATCACATGTATCAAAAAGAGGTCCTGGCTGGTATTTTTATTGGCTGTTTATTTAAACAGACTTAGACCATTAAATCATTTAATGAATCTGAAGTATTTCATTTACTTCTTTTTGTAAGTTTTTAAGCAAACTTAGACATTATTAGGACATGTCAATGAAAGAGACAGACTACCTGTGACATTACATATATTGAAACAATTCTCAACATAGACATAAAATAAACATTGTTAACAAAAACAAATAAACATCTTGTACATCAAAAAGTCATTTATAAATATTACAGACTTATTGTTGGTTTTTACAACACTATTACTTTGTGTAGCCTGCTGGGTACAGATAGATTTTTGTATGTATCTATGAGGGAGAACAAATTTTACACAATTGGCATGTCCTAATAATGTCTAAGTTTGCTCAAAAATTACAAAAAGAAGTAAATGAAATACTTCAGATTCATTAAATGATTGATTTGACTGTATGATATTTTATCAGCTTGTGCTATTTTCTTTATCACATCTTTTACTCCATCACCTGCAAGTTTAGAAAAAAAGTATTTGATGATCTGTTTGTCATCTGATTCTTCTATAGCATCAATGAAGTCATCAAATGTTTCGGTCCAGGCAGTCTGTCTAGCACCAATATTTGGCTGTATTGAATGGAGGCGGTGGTCTCAGGAACACGACTGCACTGCATTTGTCGCTTTTCCCATACTCCATTTGTTCTCGTGTGTGTTGTTCAGACAGTGTTTGTCTTTCTGCGTCCTTTGACCCGGTTGCACCTCTACAAGCAGCAGTATCCTCACTAGTACTCAGGTCCTCGTACCTGAGTTGAGCTCAGCGGGTTCCATCTTTCTTATTCATGGTGAGTAATGGTTTCACTTCTTGCACGTGCTGTTCACCACTCTTGACTTTATGCATTATGCCTGGCTGTCACTGCCTTTAGCATTTCTCTGTACCTGTTCATCTTTAGCGATTTCCTCCACCTGGCTGTCGCTGTTTTAGTGCTTCTTCATACCTTGGTGTCACTGTCTTTAGCGTTTCTGCTTTGTATTGGTTCTGGCTCTGTGTTATGCTGTGGCGCATTATCTCTTCTTTCAGCCTTACCAGTAGACTTCTGGCGGGCTTACTGACAGTGCTTCTCTGTAGGGCCTTCACCTTCTTTGAGGGCCTCTCAAAAGCTGGAGTTGTGCTTTTACTCCACATACGCCAACTGTAGACCACTTCTTGGGTCGTATGTGGCACGCAAAGTAGTTTGCTGGACCACGGCAAAGTTTCAGGGAGAACAGTCTTGTATTCCTGGGGTCACGTATCCCATCCTCGTCACCAATTGTAGTGTCCTCCCCAACCCGGGATCTTGTAACAGACCATGCCATACCCGGAGCACTGGTTTGCACGCCTTTATTTTTCAGCATGCAACCGTTAACTGACTGCAGTGCATCACAAAATGTATTAATCACATCCCGCCACAGCTAACAGATTACCTAATACTTGTAAGGAGTCTGCTGAGGACCACTAGAGGCCTCGTACGCACAAACACAGGACATAACATTAGGAAGGAGCAACTATCTTTTAGTATCAATATAACCTTCTGTCCACAGTACTGGGGGAGGGAAGTTACATGTAGCTTAAAACTCAAACCAAGATGTACCCTTTTTTTCATACTTTGCTTTTTATTTCCTAATCCAAGATTTTGGTGTTACTTTCTGCAACCATGTTTATTGCTGTTTGGAAAAGGTGGATATTTCCTTGAAACGCTTCAATTTTTTTCGCCCCTTCAGCTTTATATTTTTATTCCTAAATTTGTCTGGCTTTTTGGTGAATGTGAATTCATATTTCATTCTTTTGAGTCTTTATCAGTCGACATATGCCAGGACAATTATAGAAGAAGATCAAAGGGGCTTTTGGAATGTGAGAAATGTGGAGACGGATTGGGAGTAGCGGCCATATATGGTATTCGTGCCTACATTGCCCATGCCATACAGTGTGACAGACACACACACAGCCACAATGAAATCCTGTCCTCTATCGCTGCTTCATCCTTCGATAGAGCCATAACTGTTCTCTTACCCAGAACATCATCATCAATAGACTTGAGATTCGGGATGACTGATGTGATATATTTCACATATCGAAACACTACCTGAAGACAGACACAGAAACCAAACAAGTGTATTTTACATATATTTTTATTGATATTGTTCATTGTTGACAAACATGTCGCATTGCCGCGCAATGCTGTCCAGCCAAGTTTCTCACTCACACGCACACAAACCTTGCACAGCACCTTTCCAGCAGGACATTGAAATAGCTGTCATATCTAACCACTTTTTATTCATACAAAATAGACACATTGAAGACCACAGTTGTAATAGTTGTATTTTTGTTGGTATTTTTCTCTTTTTACACCTGTTCTTTACAAACACCTAAAATCTACAGCACGGTACGACTGATACACATAGAGTACTACATAGGCAAAGAGCAGCTACTCTGAAGACTAGAAGATAAACAGACAGTTACTTTTCAGAGAATGGACCAGACAGGCTGCTTTCCACAAGGCTGGTGCAGGTGATCTCAACGTATAATTGTATTTTATATACAATTTTTTTCAGCACATGTATATCTGTTTTGTCAGTAATTTGTAAATGTTTCTGCTGGCCTAAAACTAAATATGTCGCTTTTTAGAGCCAGGTCCAAATACAGTCAGATTCAATTGCTGGAATTTAATATTGATATTGCAAATAGGCCTGATATGTTTCGCACAAGGGAAATGAAGGGCATAATATGTTTCCCCATTTAGTTCTTAGTGCAAAAATGTGATCAACGTAAAAGGTATTGATATGTGAAGTTCAGTAGTGCAAACTTACATGCCCATTAAGCTGCCTGGTCTTTAGATTTGCGCAATGAGGAATCCCCTAAATATATCACAACTCTAGCATGTGTTTTTTCAGTTATCTGTACCATGTTGCATATCTAATATTTTGTATTGTTCTCTATGAGGTCTGAAAATTCTACAAATCAATATAACCATCAGCAGCGGTCCGTGGAGGGAGTTCCGTGGGGCGGAAAGGCGGGGCGGGGGAGGGGCAGGGTGGGGGGTACTAAACACCGGAATATGGATAATTGGAGGTAAGTAAACAATTAAATAAATAAAACGAATTTCGTAGCGTGCGCTGCACCGCATTTTGTGATGCAGGGCGCGCTATGAAATTAGTTTTATTTATTTAATTGTTTACTTACCTCCAATTATCCATGTTCCAGTGTTTAGTACCCCCCGCCCCGCCTTTCCGCCCCACGGAACTCCCTCCACGGACCGCTGCTGATAACCATCTTTAATAGAGCTGGGCACGGAAAGGGCTTGCAGTAGTGTGGTTCTGGTTAGTTCTGAGGAGCTTGCATTAGTAAAGTCAAAGCCGTGTCAATGCATCGCTTTTCAGCTTAATGCTGCCCGAGAGCAACTCTAGCCTTTCCAGCGACTCTAGTCCCTCCAGCCCCTCCATGGGCTAACATTTTTTTTATGTCTTGCTAAATAAGAGAAACCGGACAAAAAGAGAGAATTGGGCATCAAGAGGCGAATTATTGGGGTGTGATAAAGAGAGAAAAGGGATAAACAAGTCCTGGTTAAACATCGGAGAGGGACAGGGCTGTACCCTGATAGTGGGACGTAGCAGTACGAATTGGGCATTGGAATGAGCTAAGAAACAGCAGAAGGCGAGAATGGGGAAGGGAAGGATAAAGGAGGAAGAGCGGGATATGGAGGGGCACGAAAAACATAGTAAGGACACAACACACTACCTAACCCTCCAAAATGAACGGGCCAGATGTCGGTCCATTATTGAACTCAAGGAGATCCCCTAAGTTCAACTCAGTCTGCACTAACTAGCAGACTGCTGCGTTCGAGCTGATCACATCCTCAAGAAATACACTTGTAAGTACCATGCTCAAAGGACCCTCCTCTTACTGCCAGTAAGCAGCCTGTCTGCCTAAAAATCACAGATGTCAACTGTAAATGCCATCATCATATAGACCCTCACCATTTGAACCGAAGGGACATAAGATATATTCAAGAATTGAGATTTCGAGCCCCAGTCTTGGTCTCTTCAGACTCTCAAAAGGCAAACAACAGTTCTTGGTCTGGGATACATTGGTGGGAACGTTTTGCGCCCTTCAGATCAAGCAGTGCCACTATATCTGTGTTGCTTCTTAAACTTCTTAAGCTCCCTTTGATTACAGCCTGAATGAGCCTTTAATCGTGATGTACAGTGTCCAGACAATATCTCTGTTTAAATGCATGATCCAGTCTGTGAAAGAGAAGCCAGGGGTGTGACCCACGTGTTACCCTACCGACATACAGCATTGCCTGGAATTGCACATACTGGTTTTGGACACTTCTGCTTTTACAGAATTGGAACTGCTCCATTGAAGTGTTTTACGCATCCTCGTGGGAGAGACAGAGCAAGCCCAGACATAACCTGCAGGATTAGTGGTGCTCCACATAAAACCAAATTCCAAGGTATCCTGTATTTGCTTCAAAGCCAGAATTGTACCCTTTAAACAAAGATTGGGTTTGCAGCCTCACATTGGAATTTTCAACAGTATCTTGTGCTTCCAAATCAAGGAATGTTCTTTTATTAAGTTTTTTTGTGCTTGATTCACGGTCAGACTGTCAGAGTCCAATTAACTCACACAAACGTGTGGTCAGTTACCACCCCCTCTCTTTCCCCTTATGCTTGAGGCAAAGCCAGGCACATGCCTATGTGCAGCTAGGTGTTCACAGATACTTTATTGGTTTCCATTCATGTTCTCATTACAAAAGGATTGTGCTTATTCTTCACTCCCTAGAAAAAGAGTTACTCAATTGTGTGCTTTTATCGATTGCTGGTTGACAATTGAATATAACTGATATTATTAATGTGCAAAATCTTTAAAGGGAGAACTCCAGTGTATTTATCTTTATTTTCGAGCCTCCTCTGCACCTATGATTTGTATTGCTCTAAAACAGAAACAGATTACTTTGAAATGCCCAGACATTACTGTAGAGGCAGTAGTCTTGCCTTTCTACTCCTAAGGCGGGACTTCCTGTGATAACATCCTTACTCTTGTTCAATTTCAACCTACTAGACGAGAAATCATTAGATGGAAATAAGAAACATTGTGATGTTCTTTTGAAATCACAAAACTACAATTCATTTGCTGTTTTTTGTTCTGGACTGATTCCACCATGACCCCTAAACCTGCGGAAGCAAACGTGTAAGACGTAGCTTTCTACTCTCTGCGGAAAATCTCACTTTATTAGTTCTCTTAGAGGGGCACTCACAGTGGCAAAATCAAGAATGTACCCGGAGCAGTAGCTGGCCATGCCTTAGATGGTTTGTAGCATGGTCACATCTTCTGGAGGGCAAGTAGACAGAAGTGTCTGTACCTTTTTGGGGATACAGAAAAGGGGCTTGGTCTGAGACCAGTCAGGAAGGGCCCATATCACATGTATCAAAAAGAGGTCCTGGCTGGTATTTTTATTGGCTGTTTATTTAAACAGACATAGACCATTAAATCATTTAATGAATCTGAAGTATTTCATTTACTTCTTTTTGTAAGTTTTTAAGCAAACTTAGACATTATTAGGACATGTCAATGAAAGAGACAGACTACCTGTGACATTACAGATATTGAAACAATACTCAACATAGACATAAAACAAACATTGTTAACAAAAACAAATAAACATCTTGTACATCAAAAAGTCATTTATAAATATTACAGACTTATTGTTGGTTTTTACAACACTATTACTTTGTGTATTTTTAAGGGCTGCAGCCTGCTGGGTACAGATAGATTTTTGTATGTATCTATGAGGGCGAACAAATTGTACACAATTGGCATGTCCTAATAATGTCTTAGTTTGCTTAAAAATTACAAAAAGAAGTAAATTAAATACTTCAGATTTATTAAATGATTGATTTGACTGTATGATATTTTATCAGCTTGTGCTATTTTCTTTATCACATCTTTTACTCCATCACCTGCAAGTTTAAAAAAAAAAGTATTTGATGATCTGTTTGTCATTTGATTCTTCTATAGCATCAATGAAGTCATCGAACGTTTCGATCCAGGCAGTCTGTCTGGCACCAATATTTGGCTGTATTGAATGGAGGCGGTGGTTTCAGGAACACGACTGCACTGCATTTGTCGCTTTTCTCATCCTCCATTTGTTCTTGTGTGTGTTGTTCAGACAGTGTTTGTCTTTCTGCGTCCTTTGACCCGGTTGCACCTCTACAAGCAGCAGTATCCTCACTAGTACTCAGGTCTTCGTACCCGAGTTGAGCTCGGCGGGTTCCATCTTTCTTCTTCATGGTGAGTAATGGTTTCACTTCTTGCACGTGCTGTTCACCACTCTTGACTTTATGCATTATGCCTGGCTGTCACTGCCTTTAGCATTTCTCTGTACCTGTTCATCTTTAGCGATTTCCTCCACCTGGCTGTCGCTGTTTTAGCGCTTCTTCGTACCTTGGTGTCACTGTCTTTAGCGTTTCTGCTTTGTATTGGTTCTGGCTCTGTGTTATGCTGTGGCGCATTATCTCTTCTTTCAGCCTTACCAGTAGACTTCTGGCAGGCTTACTGACAGTGCTTCTCTGTAGGGCCTTCACCTTCTTTGAGGGCCTCTCAAAAGCTGTAGTTGTGCTTTTACTCCACATGCGCCAACTGTAGCCCACTTCTTGGGTCGTATGTAGCACGCAAAGTAGTTTGCTGGACCACGGCAAAGTCTCAGGGAGAACAGTCTTGAATTCTTGGGGTCACGTATCCCATCCTCGTCACCAATTGTAGTGTCCTCCCCAACCCGGGATCATGTAACAGACCATGCCATGCCCAGAGCTCTGGTTTGCACGCCTTTTTCAGCATGCAACCGTTAACTGACCGCAGTGCATCACAAAAGTTATTAACCACATCCAGCCACACCCAAAAGATTACCTAATACTTGTAAGGAGTCTGCTGAGGACCACTAGAGGCCTCGTACGCACAAACACAGGACATAACATCAGGAAGGAGCAACTATCTTTTACTATCAATTTAACCTTCTGTCCACAGTACTGGGGGAGGGAAGTTACATGTAGCTTAAAACTCAAACCAAGATGTACTCTTTTTTTCATACTTTGCTTTTTATTTTTTAATCCAAGATTTTGATGTTACTTTCTGCAACCATGTTTATTGCTGTTTGGAATGGGTGGATATTTCCTTGAAACGCTTTCATTTTTTCGCCCCGTCAGCTTTATATTTTTATTCCTAAATTTGTCCAGCTTTTTGGTGAATGTGAATTCATATTTCATTCTTTTGAGTCTTTATCAGTCGACATATGCCAGGACAATTATAGAAGAAGATCAAAGGGGCTTTTGGAATGTGAGAAATGTGGAGACGGATTGGGAGTAGCGGCCATATATGGTATTCGTGCCTACATTGCCCATGCCATACAGTGTGACAGACACACACACAGCCACAATGAAATCCTGTCCTCTATCGCTGCTTCATCCTTCGATAGAGCCATAACTGTTCTCTTACCCAGAACATCATCATCAATAGACTTGAGATTCGGGATGACTGATGTGATATATTTCACATATCGAAACACTACCTGAAGACAGACACAGAAACCAAACAAGTGTATTTTACATATATTTTTATTGATATTGTTCATTGTTGACAAACATGTCGCATTGCCGCGCAATGCTGTCCAGCCAAGTTTCTCACTCACACGCACACAAACCTTGCACAGCACCTTTCCAGCAGGACATTGAAATAGCTGTCATATCTAACCACTTTTTATTCATACAAAATAGACACATTGAAGACCACAGTTGTAATAGTTGTATTTTTGTTGGTATTTTTCTCTTTTTACACCTGTTCTTTACAAACACCTAAAATCTACAGCACGGTACGACTGATACACATAGAGTACTACATAGGCAAAGAGCAGCTACTCTGAAGACTAGAAGATAAACAGACAGTTACTTTTCAGAGAATGGACCAGACAGGCTGCTTTCCACAAGGCTGGTGCAGGTGATCTCAACGTATAATTGTATTTTATATACAATTTTTTTCAGCACATGTATATCTGTTTTGTCAGTAATTTGTAAATGTTTCTGCTGGCCTAAAACTAAATATGTCGCTTTTTAGAGCCATGTCCAAATATAGTCAGATTCAATTGCTGGAATTTAATATTGATATTGCAAATAGGCCTGATATGTTTTGCACAAGGGAAATGAAGGGCATAATATGTTTCCCCATTTAATTCTTAGTGCAAAAATGTGATCAACGTAAAAGGTATTGATATGTGAAGTTCAGTAGTGCAAACTTACATGCCCATTAAGCTGCCTGGTCTTTAGATTTGCGCAATGAGGAATCCCCTGAATATATCGCAACTCTAGCATGTATTTTTTCAGTTATATGTACCATGTTGCATATCTAATATTTTGTATCGTTCTCTATGAGGTCTGAAAACTCTACAAATCAATATAACCATCTTTAATAGAGCTGGGCACAGAAAGGGCTTGCAGTAGTGTGGTTCTGAGGAGCTTGCATTAGCAAAGTCAAAGCCGTGTCAATGCATCGCTTTTCAACTTAATGCTGCCCGAGAGCGACTCTAGCCTTTCCAGCGACTCTAGTCCCTCCAGCCCCTCCATGGGCTAACATTTTTTTTATGTCTTGCTAAACAAGACAATAAGAGAAACCGAACAAAAAGAGAGAATTGGGCATCAAGAGGCGAAATATTGGAGTGTGATAAAGAGAGAAAAGGGTTAAACAAGTCCTGGTTAAACATCGGAGAGGGACAGGGCTGTACCCTGATAGTGGGACGTAGTAGTACGAATTGGGCAGTGGAATGAGCTAAGAAACAGCAGAAGGCGAGAATGGGGAAGGGAAGGATAAAGGAGGAAGAGCGGTATATGGAGGGGCACGAAGAAACATAGCAAGGACACAACACACTACCTGACCCTCCAAAATGAACGGACCAGATGTCGGTCCATTATTGAACTCAAGGAGATCCCCTAAGTTCAACTCAGTCTGCACTAACTAGCAGACTGCTACGTTCGAGCTGATCACATCCTCAAGAAATACACTTGTAAGTACCATGCTCAGAGGACCCTCCTCTTACTGCCAGTAAGCAGCCTGTCTGCCTAAAAATCACAGATGTCAAGTGTAAATGCCATCATCATATAGACCCTCACCATTTGAACTGAAGGGGCATAAGATATATTCAAGAATTGAGATTTCGAGCCCCAGTCTTGGGCTCTTCAGACTCTCAAAAGGCAAACAACAGTTCTTGGTCTGGGATACATTGGTGGGAACTTTTTGCGCCCTTCAGATCAAGCAGTGCCACTATATCTGTGTTGCTTCTTAAACTTCTTAAGCTCCTTTTGATCACAGCCTGAATGAGCCTTTAATGGTGATGTACAATGTCCAGACAATATCTCTGTTTAAATGCATGATCCAACCTGTGAAAGAGAAGCCAGGGGTGTGACCCATGTGTTACCCTACCGACATACAGCATTGCCTGGGATTGCACATACTTGTTTTGGACACTTCTGCTTTTACAGAATTGGAACTGCTCCATTGAAGTGTTTTACGCATCCTCGTGGGAGAGACAGAGCAAGCCCAGACATAACCTGCAAGATTATTGGTGCTCCCCATAAAACCAAATCCCAAGGTATCCTGTATTTGCTTCAAAGCCAGAATTGTACCCTTTAAACAAAGATTGGGTTTGCAGCCTCACATTGGAATTTTCAACAGTATCTTGTGCTTCAAAATCAAGGAATGTTCTTTTATTAAGTTTTTTGTGCTTGATTCACGGTCAGACTGTCAGAGTTCAATTAACTCACACAAATGTGTGGTCAATTACCACCCCCTCTCTTTCCCCTTATGCTTGAGGCAAAGCCAGGCACATGCCTATGTGCAGCTAGGTGTTCACAGATACTTTATTGGTTTCCATTCATGTTCTCATTACAAAAGGATTGTGCTTATTCTTCACTCCCTAGAAAAAGAGTTACACAATTGTGTGCTTTTATCGATTGCTGGTTGACAATTGAATATAACTGATATTATTAATGTGCAAAATCTTTAAAGGGAGAACTCCAGTGTATTTATCTTTATTTTCGAGCCTCCTCTGCACCTATGATTTGTATTGCTCTAAAACAGAAACAGATTACTTTGAAATGCCCAGACATTACTGTAGAGGCAGTAGTCTTGCCTTTCTACTCCTAAGGCGGGACTTCCTGTGATAACATCCTTACTCTTGTTCAATTTCAACCTACTAGACGAGAAATCATTAGATGGAAATAAGAAACATTGTGATGTTCTTTTGAAATCACAAAACTACAATTAATTTGCTGTTTTTTGTTCTGGACTGATTCCACCATGACCCCTAAACCTGCGGAAGCAAACGTGTAAGACGTAGCTTTCTACTCTCTGCGCAACTTCAACTACTTACAAAGTGATAGTACCAAAAGCATCAACTGTAATTTATTATTGCAAAATCACTGCTCATTAAGTATCTAATCAATGATTATAGACAGTAGTGAGTCAGTGTTTCTTTCCGTCCAAGTATGCATGTAAATGGTTGGATTTTGGGCACCCGAAATTAATGTTTCAAGCTTCGAAATACCTCCTGATCTAAAGGGAACAAGGTGAGCTGCCCAAGATGACACAATGCATCAAGTAGATGACATAACGCATCAAGTGGGAGTCTCCCCCGAGCACTCAAGTACCCAGCTCCCACACTTCTCCATTGTAAAAAACACTAAACAAAGGCCATGGGACTCAAATGTGTACTACCTCCTGTGGGCAATATGTGTAAGTTTGGAGAATTTCAGCTGAAAACACTGAGGTGTCTTCAGAGTTAGGTCAGAATTCCCACCTGTTCAGGTGCCTTTATCCACCACATTTCTACTGTGCAAGTTCCCAGCCAAAGCAGCTGAGTCACGCCAGGGATCACATGCACCAGGCCATGCAGCCTTTGTCTGACCAGTCTATCACTCACTGTCATACCCCAAATACATGGTCTACATACGACTATTGCATTGTTTATTTATAGTTGAAGTCCGAAAACTGTAGAAGAAAAATAAATAAAATGAGTAGAAAAATATTTGGCAATTAATGATGGGTGACATATACACGCACACACACACGGCAGAGCACAAGATTGATCGTCACTATGTCTTCAGTGACAAACTTACTTCAATGGGTTTCCTGTGTCATTCCTGTACCCACGGATCCTATATCAAAGGGTATTTTTAAAATAATCTGAAGAGTTTTTACTAGGAATGGACAAGATTTTTGATTCACTGCCTTTTTTCAAATAAAAGGGCTAGCTTTTTGTTTGTGACTAGTTGAAGAGATTGTGAGGGTAGGGAATAGGAAGCCTACTGATTATGCATTAAAAATCCTGAAATTCCCTCTTACAAAATTTGTAAAATTCAGTAATAACTTTGCTTTTTGGAAGTCGTTATCTTTTTCTTTGAGATGAAAAAATAGAAATAAATGTTCCAATGTGTAGGATCAAAACACAGGACTGAGAAAAAGAAGCTAAAGCTACAGGTTCTGACGGTATGCACCCCGATTTTTATTTCTTCAAAACAAAATTATCATCCCAACTTGTAAGTTCTGTTTCTAACCTTGGGATACTTGAAACTGCATTATGTTTCCACTTTTTTTGGAATGTGTTCGTTTCTATGCCACCACCAATGCGTAGAAAACTTGCACATCTCTTAAATGAATGTAAGGATTAAATAAATAACAGATTCTGATAAATGTGGAAAATAGGATTCAGTATGTGTCTTATGCATGGAAAATAATTTTTATATTTTAAAAAACTGAATGCTCCCTGTACAGATGGAGTGTCCTTGTAAAATTATTTTTTAATAGATTTGTATGTGGAGAAGCAGATTTTAGTTTCCATTCAAAATTTTGACTAGCTGGCTACCTGGTTGTATTTTAATTTTGTCGCTTTTATACTTGATCGCTATTATGCTTCTTAGGTCCCTTCCAGTTAAAGAAAAGAGACCATCATACATTGCATAAACATTTAACACATGTAAACACACTTTCTCCTCCCACCCCTGTCAACTGCATGCTTCTTCACAGTACAAAAAACACTTTTAAAGATCAAGATTTGGCACCGACTACAACGATCTGGCCAGAAGAATCTTTTGATTAGCTCTCCGAGCTAGCCTATCACAAGGCACCAATGAGCCTCCATTTTGTACCCCTGTTGGTAGACTTTGAGTTTGGTCCACGTTAACGTATTGCATGCTTTCTAAACGGCTTGTGCTTTAATTTAATTATGAGGTACAGTATATTCATAATCCACATACATTTATTTTTTATTGGGTATGTGCCCTATTTCCATGGCACCGAATTGCCAGGGTTTGTTGTAAGATTCTGTACTAATACGGCCATCTTCATTACAGAAGAAAGGATTTTCCTAAAATATAACTTTTTTCATCTATTAAGAGTCCGAAATTAAAAAAAGTAAGGAGCTCAGGGTTTCATGCATCTCTGCAAAATCTATTGCTGAACTAAAAAAAATTACATTCCGTGATTCTTTACAATGAAATGTATCCAGCAGTGTTTGTTGTAAAGGTACATATTTGTTTAGAGTACAGGAATATACTGAAATATGAGGCTGCATTTTTATCAAATTTCACTAGAGGTCAGAGTCCTGCAGCAGAAACTTCCCTCTACATGGCCCATAATTAGAGTTTGCAAAGTCTTCCACCTGAAATGATTAGGAAAGTACAAAATAGTTTCCACTCAGCAAAACCCCTTCAGTGGATCAGCAGTAGGTTTTGTTCGGTACAAATCCTGTCTTTGGCCAGAATCCCAACATACACACGTGGATATCTACCCGGAACTTCCTCGCCACGTGTGTTCATGGTTTGTGGAAGGATGATAAACGAGTTAATGACTGCAAAAGTTTGACTAGCACTGCTTTCTGTTCTCAAAAAGAAATATGATGAGAAACAATGGGTTTTTTTCTGTCACTTCCGCGCTCGGACCAAGTGTTGCCTTATATACAAATTTGTACAGCTAAGATGGCGAACCATTGAATTAAATACCTATATACAAAAACCCAGAGGATTCTTTATTAAGTCAGAGTTACGTGTCCATCAAACCACCTGTCTGATGCTGCAACAGGGGGTCGCATACTTGAATGTCCTCTTTATACCCTCCCCTATCAGGCTTCCTTTTTAAAATCCCAGAATTATTTGAAAACATTTTTTCGTGTGCATCCATAACTCATATCTCCACCCTACAGAAAGAGCTGATCCGTCTAAAATCCACAAAAAATTAATCTGTTTCTTCATTTCATTGAACCGCTCCCCATTTTGTTCCAAAAGAGTGCCTCCTTTCATATTTCCAAATAAATACCTTTATTTGCTAAATATATACAATTGTTAACCGCCTATGGTCCTAGGAAGGAGGTCAGTTAATTTTCTTAACAAGGATTTTCACGGGCCTTCCCGAATGAGGCGTTGAGCTTCAATAGTGTAAGATACATTTAGTAATTCGCCTTTTCAAGAACCTTATTGAAAGAGGCTGAAAACCCGCACAAATTTAATAATATACATATGTTTTTAATATGGTGTCTTAGAACAAACGATTCTCCTGTCCAGTGCAACATCACCCTTTTATCGATTTTGAAAGTAATAAACATTACGTTTAGTTTAGTTTAGTTTGCCATTTGTAGAGTGCATGGTTACACCACCGGTGAGTCCCCGCGCTAAAACGGTTCTTAGTAGGTAGGGAAAGATAGGCGACATTTGTATACTTGACCCTTAGACTGTATTTTAATCACTGGCTGAGAACAGCCAGGTCTTCAGTAGTTTGCGAAATCTGGATTCGCATTGTTCTGTTCTTAAATCCATTGGTAGTGAGTTCCAAGCTTTTGCCGCCAAATAAATGCACAAAAAGACACGCACACACACATATATGGCTATTGCGATACATACCCTGCATTGACGTTCCATTTTAACTAGCTCCTCCACTCACCAGATGATCATCTTTCATCATGAATGTGAGTCGTGTAATACACTTTATTGCAGTCGAAATATCATCTACAGGTGTATCCTGGCCACTATATCGACTCCGAAATGTAATCACGGCGGAGTTCATGGTAATAAATCTCCACACACTTTGATAATAGTTACGAAGTGGATATGATAATTATAATTATGCGTAGGTCGATATTTGTTGAGCTCAATAATGTGACACACAACCATTTGAACTCAGCTTATGTGTAAATTGTTCTGCACTAAGATAAAAATCCGGACTCGTATATCTCTTCTTTAGCATATGCCTTTTTACTCAGATGGAACGCGCACTTTGGGTGGGTGCTGACTCTAGAGGCCTTATCCTCCTCCACCACCACCAATGGAGGTGGTTATTGACAGGCGGTCAAAGGTCCTGTTAGTTGGAATTTCAGTCCCTTAAACAAATGATAGGTGAACTGCTGCATTAGTAATGGCATTTACCTGTGACCGTGAGGGTGTACACTGACCTGTCAACCTGTTGACTCATCAATAAGGGTGGAGTTGTATATTTAGGAGGGCGATCCCATTAAAATGAATGGCAAACAATCCGTTTTTGAAGAGCGATGCAGTTGAAGTCTATGGAAGCATTTTGTTTGTCAGATGGGTAAATTTGAGGGGAAAGATGGCAACACCAGTCAAACAGAGGTGAGTTGCAGGTCAGCATACTTGGAGTCAGCATGGTGAGTGGCCATTCTTTCATGTGTATGAAACTGAATGAATTAATGCCATCATTGCCATGGAATTCTGAACCTGGGATGAGTTGGAAATAGCAACATTCATGGCCGCTATTATGAATAGAAGGAAATCTGTTGCATGCGTTGCCCTTGTCGTGTGCTGTTATTGGGAAACAGTACAGCTCAAATCAGAAAATAAAGGATCTAGAAAGGCGTTTATGGTCATGGACACTCAACTGGTGCCAGGGCACAGAGTCCAAACCATATCCATTATCAACATCCTTCTCTGCACAGACATTCTTTTGAATGCCTGGATGACTTCAAAACGTGGCTGCCTGTCGCCTGTAAGTACCCCAGCTGATAGAGTGCAGACATTGCGCAACTTTTTATTGCAATAAAAAAGTTTCTAAGTATCACCTGCTTCCCCCTTGGTTTGCATATATTGCATGTGGGCAACCCAGTGGACTTAGTTCCCCAAAGGAGATAATAAAATTGCTCTGCTACCAGGCGGGTGACTAAGCTGACGTAACTCCTCACTGCTCTGCCTGATTCTCTAATACACTGCTTGTTAAGTGTATGCACCACCACTGTGCACTGAAGTGTGGGAGAGTCTAATAAATAAAGTATATATTTAAATTGTTAAAAAAAAGTATTGCTTAGAGCTTCTTCAATGTTCTTACAAACCCACATCAGCCAAAAAGGTATGCTTACAAACCCACATCAGCCAAAAAGGTATGCTTACAAACCCACATCAGCCAAAAAGGTAATCCATAACATGTCAGTAAATGTGATGGTTATAGCATGCCTCAGTAATACCAGGAAAGATCTAAGGAAGTTATCTTCGGCCAGTTGTGCACCGTCACATGTATGTTTACAGGATGAAACTGGCTATCTAGAAACATTGCAGAAAATTACCAAGGGTTCTCGTAGAGGTACCGGCAATGTTGTAAATGTGGTAAATAGGTAAAACACCACGGAGCATGATTAACCGATACACTGTGCCAGGTTCTAAATAACTTTCAATTGCTTAAAGCAAAATCTCAACAACTTGTGATATCAACCAACATATTTTGTCTATCTTTACATCTTGTATTTTTCTGATATCTTATTCAGAAAACTACAGATAGCTGTGGCACCATAAAAATAGCTTTCAGCCAAAACAAAAACAAAAACATTCCAAGTTCACAGGACTGATATCATAGGTTTGACACCAAAAGCCATCTTCTACGCATATCAGACTAGATTGTGACAACTGGCGGATAAAAGTACAAGATGGTTGTGGTATTGAAAGACTTTCTGTCAATAACGCCGTCATACGCGCTCTGGTTTTTGAGCTGTAAATAGTAACAAACTATTGTTGCTACTATTTCTCATGCCATTGATGAGTGCGAAGAGGTTACATTGTTTCCAGGCAAGTATTTTACTGCCCAGTACCACCCTCCAATCCGGTTGCATCGTCTGCGAAGCTGTGCTGTGGGTGGGTGAAATTACTAGCAATTCTGCCAGCCATGCATGAGTTGCCACATCTCCCCAGCTTTGGCTTTTCGGTCACTTGCTGGATTATGTATACACAGACACACATCAGGATACCTCATTCTGGGCCATATATGATTATTAATTGCTGGCCTAAATGAGTTCATTATCATGTCCATCGGAAGTGTGCTTTGATTTTTCACCAGGGTAAATGTGCTGGAAGGGCACTATAGAAAAGAGGCCCTGAATCGAGAAATGGTGACGTCCCATTCTGGCTGGAGTAATGCATTGAACACAATGAGCCGCTTATTTCCACACATCTTGTAAAAGAGGGTAAAGCGATGCCCTGAGCTGGCTTCTTGTCGAGTAACCAATGAAGGGCACAGAAGACTGGTTTTCTTGATGCACTGGTTTTAGTGGGCAAATCCCTGTGACTGCACAGTTTGGTACTCCACTGTAACTGGTTGATGGTCAACACATTCCTAGAGTTACTGTTGACTAAGCGCAGTAGCTTTCAGGTCTTACCCTTGAATGTCCACTACAGTGCAGTGGCGGCTGCTAACTTTGAAAGTGGTGAGGCATATATGTGAATATAGACTTACCTTTGACGTACCTTGAAGTACTCCGAGTCCCAAGGTTAATCCTGTCGCCTCGCGCTACATGCTTGTAAAGATGTAACCTAGCCGGGAAAAATAAGTCCGAGCTCCCTAGCCAATACAAGCACTGTTCTTATGCTGCATATAATACTAAACAGCATAAGAGCAGTGCTATGATACGCTAGGGCATGCAAGCACAACGCTCCATTGAAGACCAATGGGGCTGTGTCTTTTCTGACGCAGCTCCATGGGTGCCTCTAATGTGGAAACCTGAACTGGCAATGTCAGGTTGGCCACAGCAAAAATACAGGGCAATCTGACATGCACAGCTCAGCTCCAGCCTCAGCTGCTCATCCCACCTACGATGAGCTCCGTAGCCCACCCACAGGAAAATACAATGAATGGAGATACGGCAATGCGGGGCTAATTGCATTTGTCAAAAATAGCCTGGGACCATAGTGGCTCACAGCAGCCGGGGGTCAACAACCCTGTGCCCTTATGAAGAAACTGCTGCTGCAATTGAGACTATGCTTTTGAGCATTCTTTGTTGGTAACAGGCATGTAAAATAATTCATTCTATGTTTTTTCTTTTTTGAGAAATCAGAGTGGAATCCGCACAACGGATTCATGATCTGTCCAGGATTATTTTTTAAGGATACTCCCGCTCATGGAAAAAGACTGAATTTGGGAGGTATGTACTCACCCAAACTATGACGAGTTAATGGGCATTGTACTTATACTGTTTAACTGACTGCAAAGCGCATTGACACCCTCAGGCATACTGCGCTATTGATAGAAAAAGTAAGTAAATATTACAAAAGGACATGATACTTTCTGGGATATGACACACTTCAGATCAAATATAAATAACCAAACTAATAAATAAATACATACTCAATAAGGCAAAGAGATAAGAGAGTGAAGACAAACATGATAGATAATGCATCATCCGCTAGTGCAACACCGAGAGGCAGGCAGCTGACCAATCAGCTATGATCTCCAACTGCTTCAATTGAAATAATGCAAAAAAATTCATGTCAAAAACCGATAAGGCAAATCAGAATGAGTCCGAGGAAGACAAACATGGCAAAAATATGCTATCACCTATTAGATCGCAAGCCGAGGTGATTGGCCTAGCCAGCCAATCGGCTTTGAGATGCAGAAGATGTTTAATGATGAAATAAACTTGCTGAACATAGGCGTGTTAGAAAGAAAGAGGATACCCTTGGCTTGAGGTTGACATCCAAATGTTTGTCACTTTGGAATGCTTCGCCACAATCCGTGAAGGCCACATCAAGAGCTTCTTCAAGACACTGCTGTTTAGGAACACCTCTGGTTATTAGTGCTGCCTTTGCTCATGGATCTGTGGACCACGCTTAAAAAGCCTGCAGGTTGCATAAAGCAGAGGATATAATTCAGAACTCAGAGCGCGCACCACTAGGCTCCTTGTAAACTTTGGCCTACAATTTCTAAACTTTTGCAACGGAGCTCAGACTTCACATAGGCCGGCATGCACATCAATAAGGTACAATGTATTGCACAAGCACTGGGGCAAACATTAGTAAATGTGGTCCCAACAGTGTTCGATAGACTTATCTTAGTATGGTCTGTTTTTGGAATACTGTGGGAGACAGAAAGGGTTCTGGTAGAACCCCCCCCCCCCCATCACAAGTTTCCCCTGTCTGTCTTATGTGAGCTCCTTAAGAGACCTCACCTCTTATTGTTTATTTCTTCATCTTCTCAAAGAAAGACTACACCTCATTTTTAACCCCAAAGCCTCTCAATTCCCCTGCACCCATAAATTCCCTGGATAGAATTTGAAAACATAGACTGTAAACACATACTTTGCTGTAATATGGACCACAAAGTACAGACTAGGTAGGCGATGTTAGCCAATGGATAACGTGCAAACTTCAGAATTCTCCTACTTGACTGTAGTTGTGTTATTCTGGGCACATAAATAAGTCTCCCTGTGTAAATAATTGTAAATATGTGAAGTGCACCTGTATAATTCAAACCTGCACGTCCATACTTGATATACACAAGATTGTATCTTCCACTAGCACCCCTCATAATGTACACCTCTCCGCTTCTCCTTAGCTAGGTTTGGGTAACATAAATACCAGTACATGCATGCATACCTAAATCTTGATCATACATACACATCTCCCTGTAAAAATCTCAAACTGCAATTTTCTATGTGGCACTTGCCTCGAAAACTGTTGGAATTTGAGGTGGATTAGTTCTCCCTAGGTTTTCTAACCTATTTGGATAGAGAATTTAGCTGTACTTAAAAATGGCATACATGTCAACATTTTTATAGGGAGATATTTATTTAAGGTCAAGATATCTCAGTCTTTGTACAGGAGTCTATGTTTTTTCAAAAGGAGCCTTTCTTAGAGTGTGGCGGATATGATACTCTATCAAAACCTGGCAGAAATCCTGTCCACCATTTCCCAAGTGCCATAGGCTATAATGCACTTGTAATGCAGTGGACAGGACATCCGCTACCGAGCATTCCATCCACCAAACTTTAAATACGCCCTATGTCTCCACATGGAACCTTCCCCAAGTGCTCAGTTGCTATCCTTTTTCTACAAAACGGGCGTGTTTATGCGTTCTATGAAAATGCAGTTGGTCATATTTGTATCAGGAAACCCTTAAATCGATTCACAATACAAAAAATTGAAATGTAGTGGTTAGTAATGAAAAAATGGTCAGTAGTAAAAAAAAGATGAAAATAAAAGTGTAAGCAAACCAAGGCCTGGGGCACCTCAACTTTCCCAGAGCACAACCCTGAAACTCACTCTTTCAAAATCCCAAAAAGAAGACTGAAAGGCCTGAAAAACTTGGTGCCCTATTTAGAGTATGGATGGAATTGAAAATCCCCCAATTTCTGGTGGAAACTCTAAATACAGAGTAGATTCCACCAGCTGAATTTCCTGTGCTATAGTGATAAAATTGTGGAGGAAATTAACCTGGTGGATTAAAGTGCATATTTAGAGTTTCTTCTAGAAACTGGGGGATTCCAGTTCCTTCCAAACTCTAAATTAGCCACTTGGGGGCCTGATTTGGAATTTGGCGTATTGGTTACTCCATCACAAACATGATGAATATTATGTGCACTATTACAAGGGGTGTGCAAAATGTGTGTAATCTGCTTTCACGTTACTATGCAAAATTCCAGGAAAATGACGTATAATTATGCATAATGCGAATCTGTCTTTTAACACTATATTTTAGCGCCACATGATTACTCACTGAAATTTTTGACACAAGAACGCATTTTGTGGTAAAAAAACTAGTGCATAAAATAGAAGAGGTGCGAACACCAGCCATTCGCTTTCCGGTGGTTTGCGCTATTCTCGTGCTCTTGTTGTCAAATTTTCCCAAGAATGGCGAATGATTATATGACATGGTATAAATGCGTAATTTTGAAGACTCCACAAAGCGACCATAATGGAAAATTCCCGAAATTATGCCGGGGGATTTAAGTTTCGACCAATCCTACTTATTATCATATGGCACTTTTAATAAGACGGATGGTATGGCTATCCCGTTGTGACGGAGTAACTCATCTTCCATTTCTAATAAGACGGATGGAATGTCTATCACCTTGTGACGGAGTAACTCATCTTCCATTTGTAATATGACGGATGGAATGTCTATCACCTTGTGACGGAGTAACTCATCTTCCATTTGGAATATGACGGATGGAATGTCTATCACCTTGTGACGGAGTAACTCATCTTCCATTTATAATAAGACGGATGGAATGGCTATCATGTTGTGACGGAGTAACTCATCGTCCATTTGTAATAAGACGGATGGAATGGCTATCATGTTGTGACAGAGTAACTCATCTTCCATTTGTAATAAGACGGATGGAATGTCTATCACCTTGTGACTGAGTAACTCATCTTCCAAACTCTAAATCAGGCCCTTTGTTTTCCTGGAGCCCGGCTGTAAAGTGCAAACGGCTAATAAGCAGAGAAGTGTCTCATTTTGCGGGGTGCGCCTGACCAAAAGCCCAATTTACCCCTATTTCCATTGAAATGATTTCTGGGGAAAAGCTGCCATCTGGAGGCCATATGTGATATTGCTTATTAATCTGGCACTCAAAAGTTACCACTTTTTCGGGAGAGCACGCGGAGGCATGTGATTAAAGGAAGTTACTGTCTTGCAGCAGTGAAATGAAAAACACGACCGGAAGTGAGGTGAAAGAACGTCTTATTGATGGTTGGTTTAGACTGTGTGACGGTGCAAGATACAGCAAGTTCCAGCAGAGCTGATATGGTTGTAGCTGCCCCTGTCTTAAAGGAGTAATGTGAAAGAACACATGGATCAGACATTTTAGGGTGAGTGGGCCCTATTCCATGAGAGGGCTTTCCATCGAACGAAAAGGTCAGTTATATGGTGCACACCACAAACTGAGCTACCTGTCAAGAATTTAGACGTTTAGTAAAAACGTAGCAATTGGATCAATCTGTTTAAGTCTCCGCCTCATTGGCTCTCGCATCTCCACAGCGGCAAGAGGCCCTCTGCAGGGTGTACTTTGCCCAAATGGCGCGAGATGGAGCCTTGTCTCTTCAGTAGTATTTAGTGAGCTTCAAGGAAGCAGGACTGTGTTTGAATAGGATCCCACCCTATTTCCATCGACATCCCCTCTATTGGCACCTTTCTGCTCCCACATTATTTAACTAGGACACCAGAATGGTTTCTGCCTTCCAGTTCAGTGCAATGCAAAAAGGTTACTTGGTCTTCACCACTCCTTCCTTCAGGAACGACATCTCCAAAGAGGCGGATTCACACACACAAAATAACTTAAAACTGTTGGGGGCGTGTAGAGACAGAGATGGCAGAGGAGGGCGGGATGGGAGCGGCTGTGGACCAAAACAAAAGACATTTCACAGTGTCTACAAATCTATTTTCCCCTCCACCCGCAAACCGGTTTTCACTGGAGCACCTGGCCCCGGGTCTCTGGCAGCTTGAGAGCCAGCGAGCTGCCCACCGCCAGGGCCACCGACGCCAGCAGGATGGGGACGGCTTTGGTCACCCCCACAAAGGAGGTGAAAATGCTGATGCCCAGAACAGCTGCAAGTTTGCAGAGAGCATTGAGGAATCCAAAGGCTGTCGTCCTGTCGAAATGGAAAAACAAGGAATATAGTTGTTAAAGAAGTCCTTCAAATTCAACAAAGGAGCATGCCAAACTCAGAGAGAGGCAAATATATCTGCTCCAATGCATAATAATATGACAGTGTTATTGTTATAATACACGGCGAGGAGTGGAAACCGATTGATACTTGTAAATAATGCGAGTGAAAAAAGAACGAACATGAACAACAGAAATAGATGTCAAACCAAAACCACTTTCTTCTGGGAATGGCACTTGAATGTGAAGTCTCCTGTCTTTTTTCAAGAGAAAATCCTTTGAAAATCTCATGGGACTCATTTATTTACTTTTCAGTTATGTCAAATATGACTGGAAGGGCAAATGTGAAGTTTCTGGCAAACCCATATGTGTGGATGTCAACCTGCCCTCTTCATTCATTGGTCTGTTATTGTACCATTCACATTTTCTTCCTCCCACTTCAACATACAGAATGTTCCCTGAGTTAGACCACTTCAGCCATTGACAAACTGCACTACGATTAAAGGAATTCAGCCCTTTCACAAGTAGTTCCCTTAGATGCTAGGGGCTACTATGCAAATATTGATTTTTTGAGACCAAAAATATGTTTGTGTTCATCCAGTTATTTTGTTAGCTTGTCAAAGGGCCAGGCAGCTACCTCAACAGTAAAGTTTTTGAAAAGGCCATGACAGCAACCACTGAAAAAGCCAAAAGGCTAGTGACCAATACCAGACCTATTGGCTTTGCCAATGCTTGTCATTGTAGCAAACACCCTGTTTATCCTTTCTTTCATTGGTTTAGAAACTATTCTGAAAACTCCACTTCTTCCTCCACAACACCTGTGGTTGACTGCCTTAGGAGCTGGGTCAGGGCCTTGGGAATATGAAGGGATACATAAGAAGAACCCTCTCCAAAGGTATCCACAGACCTATCTAAGACCCTCATCTGCATCCCCTATAATCAACGAATGGGTGTTTCGAGTCCTCTTTCCACATCCATTATCATTGTTATCCCACCGCTACCAAACTGAAATGCCCTAAGACAAATCATATTATGGTTTGAGCTACACAAATCCAGTGGATAAATACAGAAACATTGGCGAAAATGGAGGTTTCTCAACAGGTTAGCAGGGGAGATGGAGGAGAGTCAATGCACCCTGGAATCAGGAGTCATCATAAAAGAGCTGTAAGGTAAGTGTTCATGAGACTCACTCCTTACCTATCTTGCCTGTGGGGCTACTGGTGTTGTTAAGCCACACTGACCTGCACCAATGAATTTGCCAGGCATTCGCCATGATGTAGCAAGACAGCCTGCCCTTCTCAGCTGAGGTTGTGTGTGGTATGTTAACAGCCATTGTTTTAGACTTGGAGGTCTTGACATTTTGTCTCCATTTTTCTGGGCTGTTAAAGTTACCCAGCTGTTCCCTATTTGTGAAAAAGTCTGTAGTGGCTAGAACCCACAAACCTGCCTGCTTTTTACTGTGTTCATCCATTCTTCCAATAATTCTTAGCATGCTTCCACACAGAGTAGAGTGAATGGATGTACCTTTTATCCGAAGGGTAGAGCTCCACGGTAAGCACATCGAGAGCGTTCCACGAGGCGATGCTGACCCCCCCAAACAGGCAGAGCAGGGCGATCATGGCCGACTCGCTGTTCCCAAAAGACAGGAAGAAGCAGCTGATGCAGGACATGACACTGGAACCAGCTGTGACAGGGAGAACCATGGGCAAAAAGAGAAATATCAGCACATGACAAGTTTTTAACTAGAGATGCCATCTTAGATCACAATAAAGAATCCGTACCTTAAGGCTAGACTATCTTAGACCTTTTCAGGACAAGGGTTTTATGTTCGGGTGCCAGCCTAAATTAGCACTTGGCTCAAGTTTTCATTTGCGATGCCATTTTGGATCAATCATTACTAGACAGGCTTTCTAACATATTGCACCACCAAAGATCAGAACTAAGTAAAAGGTTTAAACTGAAGTGTTTAAATACCACACCAATTTATGAGAAGACAAGGAAAGTAAATTAGAGAATTCCAATCCTTCCCAAGGAGCATTTCTGAAAATGTAAAATGTTGAATTTGTATTTTATGTTGCTGTGTGCTATAAACTGACAATCACGGTGTAAGAGCACTTACTGTCTGGATATAAAGATTTCAAAATTAATGTGACCAGCTTGACCTTACAATGAGAACAAGCAACGGCAAGGCCAATAATTCTAGCTTTAAGGGGATGATGTATGGTAATGAGCAGCATTACAAGTAAATAGCATGGGAATAGATATGTATTTCTCTGGAAGCAAAGAACTGTAGGATAATACTGCTGTAGGTTAAAAGGTCAGGTAACAGTTGGACTGTCAAGCCAGACCTAAAAATCCTTGTAGGTTAATGAGAGCCCACCTCCCAAGCAAGCTCTTGCCGGAGAAATACAACATAAATCATCTAGTTATCTAAGACACTTTACTAGCATCCCAATGTCGGGTGTGCACCCCTAAAAGATCAAGCTCAGGCTGCCGGATAAGCCAACAAAATGATCACAGCTGTGTGGAGGGCAAGAACTTTACTGTAAAAGCACACAACTTCTACCCAATCAAAACATGTACTCCTGGCTCACAACATGTGGGCGAAGCCAAAGCCTTTCTCTAGTGGTGCTCACTTAACTGTCTGGGGAAGCTGCACTGTCAAGCCAGACCATAAGAGGGCCAGATGCACGTTTGAAAATCTCAGGAGTGCATGAGTTGGTTATACTCAGCACTTGTACTACATACATAGTACCGTAGGAGAGCAACACCATAGGCATTGCATACATTTTTTGAATTGGAAGGCCATTGATTTTGGAGTATTTGCTGATAGTATGCAGGAGAAATTAGGTTAAGATGAATGTTTCTTTGCAACACTACTCAATCCGGAGGGTTGTGTGTGTTGTTGGTGACTCAATCAATGACAAATGATCAGTCACCAGAAGCCCTATGTCCACAAGACATCAGTATGCCTCTTATAAAGTAGGCACAAATATTTTCCGGGTCGGCATTGTCAGCCACATGTTGGTTCCACCCTGATAATTCCCTTACCGTGCTTCCGGTGTACTATTCTGCTTTCATCGTTGGCTGTTGAGATTGTCTACTCAACAGATCATGTATAGAAGGTGCTTGAGAGGTCAATAATTCCCTCTCATGTTCAATAGGTGCTCTGAGCTGTGGCCATCAGTGTAATCGCTTTTCGGATCAGGGTAGCTGTCCGGTGGTAGTGACTAGACAGCTCTATCGAGTAGCTAGAGAGGTGACTAAGCCTGGCCCCAGACAAGATCTTTTGAAGCAGGTATAAGACAGCTGGAATTATTCTTCGATCATAACAGTGATCTGGTGGGCAAAAGAACATTTTAACGCCATAGATGAGGATGGAGACCTCATATCTGCCCTTATATGTCCTTCTCGTCATACTCGCTTTTCTAATATGATGCTCATTGATTTGCGAAGGACCGTGTGTCCTCATCTGAAGGTGATCAGCACCTGAACACAGCCTTTATCCTTGCTTTATGTGGCATAACTCAGTGTTATTCTAAGGCACCCAGAGGATCACCTGCCCTGCCTCTTTCGCAATGCACCTTCATTTACTGACGCTGCGGCATACCATTTCACTACAACCATTGATCTCTGCACTCACTGTTAAATGTTTTGGAATGGAATTAAGCTCTGTCCATGACTGATAGACATAGTCATGATGGAGCAGGTCTACGGGTAGCCAACGGACATTGCTTCTTAGCCCTGATGAGAACAGCAGGACAAACGCGTCAACTGTTACCAATATGGGCTGATGTTTACAAATCATGTTTTCGAGCCCATAGGGCATTGTCCTTGAGGTTCCTTGTGCCTTTATTCCTTTATTCAGCCTTTGTTTTTATTGCTGAGCAATACGTGCATATTTCACTTCCACTACAGAACTACTCCACTGCGCAATCCGTGCATTTATACATCTGTTCACAATGTAAAATGTCAGCTGCATCCTTAGAAATACAGGGCTTTTGTGTCACTGTTCCTTTCCATAACAAATGGATCCCTATTGTTCAGGGTTGAATTTCATTTAATTCTTCTGCACATAGAAGCTTTAGACAGCATGTAGAGTGAATCCTCAGGGGCTACTGTTCTTGAATATTCTCCAATCCCCTGTTCCTGTTGCAATAGTAGATGGTCCAGGTTGTGCGTCCTTCAGTGCCCATGTACAGTTGCTGTCTGTCCTCATAAAATGATGCTCATAGACCAAGAGTGAAAGCTTTCTGCATAGGTACCTGCACACTGACCTTCATATACATTGGACCCAGGAAGTGAGTTGCATGCCATGCCCCACACACCCATACTCATGCAGATAAAATGCCCACCCTTTGGGTGCAGAAACAGCCTGGCCATACCTAACATCCTCAGCCGCCCAATTTTGTCCATGAGGAGGGCAGACACGATGTTACCCGGCAGGACAGCCAATGTGCCCAGGAAGCTGACAAAGTAGATCATGTAGGCATTGTTGTCATCGCTAAAGTCGAGCTGGCAGCCCTCCTTGCTGTGTAGGAAGGAGCTGTTCACTATCCTGCTGTCGATGAACTTGTAGTCGAAGAGATCTAACAAGAGAGAGAAGAAAATCGGATGAGTAGAGGTGAGGACAGACATTACCGGCCTACTTCATCCCTGAAAGGGCTGTGGAGAAGCCAGGGACATGCCGAAGTCTAGAATGGGACTGCATTTTTACCCAGCTTGCCAACACATTTCTAAATTTACCTTTGGGCTGATTCCCAGAGGGGTTTGATTCTTTTACAACATGATTCTTTCTTTTTCTTTTGACCTCGACTGGCAGCTCTACCAACCTTCTCAGCATCCCCAACCTAAACTCACCCTCCCCTCTTCCTAGGCCCTCGGTAACACCATTATGCGAACTCTAAGTTACCAACACTGTCTTCCTCCACCCTATTTCTTCCAAACTCTATGAAGAGTCCTCAGCATTACTGAACCATGTTGAAGTGCCCCAGGCAGACCTAACAACTTTACAGACATTGAATTGGCTAGCTCACACTAAGATGTCCTCCTATAAGCTATTTATTGTAAAGTTAAGATGCATTCCATACTTCTTACCCTGTTCTTGCCATTTGCTTTTACAAATCTACGTTTCGACTTCAGTCGAACATTCTGCACACCTTTAATAGTGCCAACACAGTCTTTGTTTCCTGTTCCTCTTTTGTTAGCTCCACGTACAAAAACTCTCGAATTACCCTCTCAGTGCACCATTCCCTAATTAAGATCGGGCTTCCTCAACAAGTAGCTCGGGAGCACCTGGTAGCTCTCCAGCTTTCTGTGAGTAGCTCCCCCAAGTGTAACTACAACTAGCAAATTGTAAGATTTTGTTTAGTTGAATTAGATGGGGTTCCAAAATTGAAAAGGGTATATTTAAACATAAAAGGTCTGTATTTTTATAAACAATAAACTGATTTTGGAAAAATTACATATAAGGATAATATTTAAATGATACTTTATGCTGGATCAAGAAGCACTAAGATTGTTAATCGTTCTTAGGTGCTTGGGGGGCTTTGTGAATATATCACTGCTACGACATCTAGAGTCATTCAAAATTGAAATTGATGAAGCTTCATTTTTTTACTTTATTGCTGGTGGCTTTGTCTGATACACAGAGCTGGTCACTACTAGTATTACGAAATGCAATGGCTACTTGTCTGAAGTGGCTACTATCTCTTTAGAAACACTGACAATTTTGTGTTAGTCGCTCAGGATGACTTTTATGGAGCATGAGTAGTTCTTATTAGAGAAAAGGTTGGACAGCCCTGATCTAGAGCCATTAACAGCTTGAAAGTCATATTCAAATGCCACCGCGTTCATTTTGTAAATTTTGCATGACTGTCCCTGAGGGTCACCAATACATTCCTACTATACTTTTGTTTATAACTAAGGTTCCCAGTTTGTTTCTCTGGGTCTATTTAATTTCAATACGTGAATAATACAGAACTTAAGTCTTCTGAGTGTCACTCATCACCACCAGGTCAATAAATACACATATTGATTTGGAGGCAGTTATAAGAGGTCCACATGTTCTACTACCACAATGCTTATGTTTTCAGGTGTATATATTAACAAAATGGGGTGACCCTGTGTCCCTAGGAACCTGGGTATTTGATATATAAAGAACAATGGTTCTCTTGGGTAGAAACAATGCGTATTGCGGTTAGCCATTGTTACTTCAGCATAACATATGATACATTTCTGAAAGCCAGAACATTTCTTAAGCAAATGGGGGAAGGAACAAGAACACAGAAAAAGGTTTTTTCATTAATTTATGTATCAGAATTGATAGCATTCGTTATGCGAACCGAATTATATTAATTTATGTATCAGAATTGATAGCATTCGTTATGCGAACCGAATTATATACAACAAAAATACATTGCAGAATTTTTGCACTTCAAAATTCATACAGTGATACACAATGGTGAGATAGTAGTGCTCAGTGGTGATATAGATACACAGTGCAGTAAGGTGGTAGTGGGGGGATGCAGTTTGTTTTGGAGGGCCAAATTCAAGAAGCAGTGACAAGTACGTTAAACAAATTATATAGTTGATAGCGACTATGTCCTGCAATCTGTGCCAAAATAGATCGTCGACGTTTCAACCCTATGGGCGCTTGGTGGAGTGTCACAAGTGGGTCTTCATCAGGACTGTGGAGGAGGAGAGGTCGCCTATGGGAAGGAGTATTATAATAATGAGTGTTCAAGTTCCCATTGTTCGAAAGTAATTAAATCAAGGAATTGTATTATAGACTCACCCTAGAATTTCAAGGGCGGTCAAGGCAATTGATTGAAGGGGTTGGTTTATTCTAGCAACATGTCTGTGAAAAATAAGGTATTTGTAAGTGCTAACTCAGATGTGAGTAAAACACAATAGCTTGGAATAATTCTAAAATCTTACCAACTGTGATATGAATTGCAAAGAAGATCTAAAGGAAAACAAGATAAAGGGGAAAATTAATCCCTAAGAAACCAAAAGTTGATTTGAGAGTGGTATAATCAGGGGACAATGGTAAAACTCACCAAAAAATGATTGTATTCTGGTAAAACGGAGTCCTCACGAAACACTGCTTTCTGGTTGCAGAGCAAGTGAGAAATGAGCTCTTAAGTACACTAGGCCAAAGCTCCAGCTGGGAGCTTGATGATGATTGACAGGTGTGTTCAATCACAGCATCACAAGTCCTCACTGCCGAGTCAAAGGGCTACAGCTGAACTGTAGCTAAAACAATCAATCAATTAAATTCTGCCAGGTAAATGTGTGCAGACGAAGTGAAGGGAAAAATGCCGATTTGGATAGTTAAACCCGAATCGCTTTGGCGAATGTATTGGGTAAGGGAAAAAGAATATTCATGGTGATACTACCTTGCATGGAAACAATTGATTGATTCATAGAGGAGGGGCCTACGCAGGCAAGCTGGGTTGGGCTCCCACCGTGAGCTTGATGATGATTGACACAAGTGTTCAAAGAAAGCAGCCAAAGGATTTCACTAGCGCTGAGTATGATTGAAGCTGAAAAAATCCAGCTGAAAGAGGCTGTAGGAAATCAATTGAACTTCTGCAAAGCAGATAAATGTATTCAGGGAAAAGCAGTTTTATAAAAATACACTTCATGAATTCTGGATGTGGGTGCTGATCATACAATCTTGCCTAAATTTAGAGGCTTGGACAGGTATTCAGTCTCCATGAAAAAACTGTGTTTTATGTAATGGAAACACAGTGATTCATGCAGGAGTAACAAGAATATCATGAAAGAGCACAATAAATGATAGAGACAACAGATCTAAAGCACTCCGAAAATACAATGGTATTAATAGTCATTAAATAATTTTTGTAAACAACGCTGTGGTTTTTGGACATGTAAAAAGAAACATTAAGTGCTAAAATCAGTTTAACATAACAAAGACATGTTATTTTAAAGGACATTCGTACTGTTGGGCGTTACTACATGTAGATGGTTAAAAACATACAGTAGAAGTGCCCTTATGTAATGTGTGCAATTGTCCTTAAAAAGTGGGGGAGGCATGGGACTGGGGAGAACTAAAGTTGGCCCATCTGTCTCGAAGTCTCTTCTTGTTCATTGAGCCCCTCGGTTACTGAATTAAGTGAATGTATCCATTTGCACTCTTTATACCTGAGAGCTTGAACAACGGAACCACCCCTGGGACTGGGCAGTATCCTCTCAAGTATAAGCCATTTGAGACTTGTAGCCGTGTGCATTTTGTTCGAAAAATGTTCGACTAGGGGTGCTCCTGGGACATTGCATCTCACCCTGCTCATATGTTGCAGTATCCTCGTTTTTGCCTTCTGAGTTGTTTGACCCACGTAACCTTTTTCACAGGGACATATAATGGCATACACAACATTCATGCTGTTGCAATTGGTGAATGCTGGAAGTTTGTGGGTTTTGTGGTTGTGTGTAAAAGATACACCTTCGATGGTAAGGGGGCAGGCTTTGCAAATCCCGCATTTGTGATGTCCTATCAGTGGCGGTAATCGCAGCTGGTCCCTGATGTCTGGTGCTTTTGGAGTCTCCAAATAGGCTTTTACTAGATTGTCTTTCAAGTTTCATTGTCTTTCAAGTTTCTGCCCCTCTTAAAAGCAAAAACCGGTTCAGAATTGGTAGGTAGATAACTGGCAACCAAATTCCAATACTTCTTCACAATTTTCTTGATGGCATTGCTTTTGGAGTTGAAAGTGGTAACACACACCAGGCCCTTTGAAGTCTTCTCCTTGTCGCCAGGTCTTAGCAGCTCATCTCGCGGACAATACCAGGCTCGTTTCCGTGCTCTCCTGAGTAATCCAAGAGGGTAACCTCTTTCTTTTAGTCGTGTGGTCAGGATATCCGTTTCCCTGAAGAAGTCCACCCTGCGTGTGCAATTCCTCCTGAGTCTCAGGTATTGCCCAAAGGGGAGGTTGTCCCTTAAATTCCGGGGGTGGTGGGACTGGTATTTGAGAAGCGTATTTCTTTCAGCTGGTTTCCGGTATAAATCACAAAAGATAAGGTCATCCTCGACTTTCAGAGTGAGGTCTAGAAAATCAATGCTGGCATTGTTTTTAGTCATGGTAAACTGGATATCCATAGTCCTCTGATTGAGCCAAGCTAAAAACTCATCTAGTGCCGTTGTTGATCCGGTCCAGACCATGATAACATCGTCGATATATTGCTTCCAGACCTCAATATTCTCCAGAAAAGGGTTGGACAAGCTGTATAAATGTTCTTCTTCATAGGAATCCATGAAAATATTCGCTAGACTCGGTGCATATGTAGCACCCATGGCGACTCTTTTGCATTGAAAGTAAAATTGTTTAAGGAAAACAAAATAGTTCTTCCTCATGGCTATTTCCAACATGGTTGTCAAGAATTCTGTAGGGATCCAATGTGGTCTAGGGCGCCTGTCAAGCGAGTCCCTTACCACCCTTAATGCAGCTTCTTGTGGTATGGACGTATAAAGTGAGGCTACGTCCAAAGTGACAAGCCACTGGGTGTTGGCATCAAATGGCTGTCCCTCCAAGAGTTGGATCACATGGGTCGTGTCACGCACATATGACTTGGTATCTAGTACAAAAGGCTGAAGAAAGTGATCCAGAAATTGATTCAGGGGTTCCAGGATTGAACCGCAGCCAGAAACTATCGGTCTACCTGGTGGTTTGTTGAGGCGCTTGTGAACCTTGGGTAGAGTATAGATAGTTGGTAACCTAGGTTCCTTCTGGATGAGGAATTCTGCTTCTTGTTTGCTTAGAAATCCTTGATGTATGCCATCCTCTACCAAAGCTTGTATGAGGTTCCTGATCTCACCCGTGGGATCTCTACGGATGGGGAGATAGCTGTCTTGGACACTCAGTTGTTGTTTGATTTCGTCCACATAATCAGTAGTATTCTGTACCACCACGGCGCCACCTTTGTCTGCACTCTTAATCACAAAATATATGTTTTCAGGTGGTTCTATAATTTTATTGAATATAGTTACACAGAACACTAAAACCTCTCAGACATTGAAATGTTTAGTGTTCGTTTATCAGTTAAATAAAGGTGGAAACTACATTTTTGGTGATTAATTTGTTCATACACCAGAATCATAAACAATTTATAATAAGAAAACGATATGAAACGATATAAAATATATGGATAAACAGTTTAAAATGTCAAACATCATATTTGTAATATACACTGTAAATGCTATGCCTCCTAGTAATGTCTCATTCTCTGCTCCTGTTTTGAAAATCTTGTTAAACAGAAATCCAGTAATGCCTCGTTCTTCACCTGCTTACCCAAAATACTGTCCTTATAATTATCTGATATCCATGTTCCAACTGCGCAGCTGCATATAATGCATATTCAACATTTTTGTGTGAGATGCTCATTAAATAAATCCGAAAGAGGCCGGCTCACCTGTGTTGAAGAAGACGGTGGAGAGAAAGGTGCAGTTCTTGAAGAAGGTGTTGCTGGAGGTGATGTCCTCGAAGTAGCAGGCATCAAACAGGGTATCCTCAAAGGTCACAGACTTCATCTTGAGGCCGATGAACCTGCAGGTACAAATAAAAGTCACTGCCTGCCCATCGGGTCTATGGAACGTCTTTCTCTTGATCTGCTATTGTGTACCGTGGAAAGATGCTGTGTGAAATGCTGGCAAAAGTTGGATCCACTGGCAATTGACCAGAACCGTATTCCAAACCATAGTTTTTGCTCTTCACTAACACTTCAGAGACATATGATAAAACACAAGTCTGGAGCACAACATAGAAAGTAGTTCCAAAAGTTGTCACTTTCTGTAATCAGAAATTGTATTTGAAACACTAATTTATTTAGCATTAAGAAATTATCACATGCGTATATAAATACAAAGCAAATATAATTTATAAAGGTATAATCATGGAAATGTCCAATGCATTCTAAATAACAGAAATATAGACGTTAACAATGTACGGTTCCGTCTGACCACAGCCTTATGAAGGTATAATCATGGAAATGTCCAATGCGTTCTACATAACAGGAATATATACTTTAACAATGTATGGTTCCGTCCGACCACAGCCGTATGAAGGTATAGTCATGGAAATGTCCAATTCATTCTACATAACAGGAATATAGAAGTTAACAATGTACGGTTCCGTCTGACCACAGCCTTATGAAGGTATAATCATGGAAATGTCCAATGCATTCTACATAACAGGCATATAGACGTTAACAATGTATGGCTCCGCCTAAACACAGCCTTAACAATATGATGTTTTGATCCATACACAGCCAACACGTGTTTCGTCTTTATCCAAGACTTCCTCAGGGCTATTGATGTATGTTCAAGAACCAGTATTTATTTATGTATAGTTCCATTATGTTGGTCAGGTAGCCATATGACCAGTCACAGTGTATTAAGTAAGTACTCAGGAAGAATTGCGTCCATCCGGTGCACGATAACAACTATCAAAGACTCGCAGGGTGAGTAAAAATAAGTAAGGGTATGATAAGCAAAAAGGTCCTCTGATGAGGAATGCTGCTTCCCGGTGTCAGAGTAAACCTCCGGGTAGATTCCCAGTCAGAAACATGTTAAGATATGTGTTATGTAGAATTCATTGGATATTTTCATAATTATACCTTCATAACTAATATTTGCTTTGTATTTATATACACACGTGATCATTTTTTGGTGTTAAATAAATTAGTGCCGTGAGCACAATTTCGGATTACAGAATGTGATAACTTTTAGAACTACTTTCTATGTTGTGTTCCAGACTTATGTTGTGTGCTATGTATGGCATTGTTTTCACTGTCTGTCATAGCACACGATTAGCCTATGTACTCACCAGTATTCAAGGGAGGGTTTCAGTACGGTTCTCCCTTGCTCCACTGCTGCTGTTTGTAATAGTCAGAGACAAGCCATCTGCAAAGCCTTAATTCTGCTTCAATAGGAACAGTTTCAGCCTAATTGCCAGGCCACCCCCCTCTAAACAGGAATAAAGGCAACCCTGGAGTGGTTTTGGAATAGTTAGCCCTTCTCAATGAGTTACAGCTTGAGTCCTGTGACACAGAGTCTATCTGTGAATCCTGAGTCGTTGCATTTAGGCAAATACAAAGATGATTTTTGAAAACCTTGGCAAAGACTAATCCACTAGCTATTCACTCGGGCCGCATTCCAGTCCATCTGTTTTCACCACGATGCCACTTCAGCCGGGGCCCAGCCATATGTAAATAGGTGCTTGATTTACCAGAGAACAAATCAGTAAATGTAGTCTTTTTTCCATTAATTCTTTAGTCCTGCTTTGCAGATGTGCAAATTACGCTACTGGTGAAGTACCTCACAAATCTGAGCATGCAATGAGTGTTCCTTATTTAAAGAAAAACACCCTGAATATGCAAAGCCAAGACACTCAATGGATAAGCACGTCGGAGAAGCTTAGATACATCAGAAGGAACATCTATACATACGAACGTGGGAAACCAATCACCACTCGATGCTGGTACTTATAATAGTGCATCACGTCAGATAACTGCCTTTGAATATGTGATGACACAACACTTCTGCCTGGTGTGTATAATGATATACCACTTCTAATTGGTGCATGTTTCATGATGCACCGATTCCAAATGATTCACATGTATATATAATGGTCTCCTTTGTATTGGTCTGTCTCTTAATATACGTATGATGATACACCCCTTCTGATTGGTACATAGTCAAATATGTATGATGGTGGACTGCATCTGATTAGTTCATGTTTGTTGCATATGTATCTATGCAGATGTATCGCTTTTGAATGGTACACGTAAATGCCTGGTCATATATACTTTGCCCTTGAATTGTGCCATAACCACAACTTGAGTTTTGATGTTGCTTTCTGAGCCATATTGACTTGACCTGGACAATCCTGATTTTCTCAACTGCTTGGTGTTTTGGTATACCACGTTCCTTGCTACCACCTCCTGACAAGCTTTTCCACCACTGACAAAGGCGCTCCAAAAAGCCTTATAAGTCAAACTTTGTCTTGTCACTGTTGCGGCAGCTAACTCTCCTCTGTAACTCGTGATACACCCATAGGTATGGTCAATCACACTGCAACTACAGCGTTAGGTGACCACATTTGAGGTGGAACTACCCCTTTCTTATTTCTGCTGCCAAATCCACCACTTTCAGAGCAGAGTCATTTGTATGTTTATTTTTGATTGTCCACCTCTGTGTAGTGTCAGTTTGCTTCTGCCTTACAAGTAGCTGACAGCGCCCCCAATCCCACTGCCAAAGACCTCACAGCCTATCGGGAGCTACAATTATTTGCCTGGAAGCCAATCCGCCGCTATAACAAAAGTAGGCTTACTTTTAAAGCAAGCTTTTTTGATCAGACTCAAGCAGTCTCTCTGCTTGTCTATACCCACCCTGGCATCCCCGATCTCTAAAGGAACCTACTTGTCGTTGAAGAACATGCCGTCTCGATGGACTTGGTTTTCAAGCGTGAAGTTGAAAGTTAGATGCTCCACTCTTTCGCGCATATATACCCTCGTCTTCGATGCATATTCTATGTTCTGCAGATGTTTGATCATGTCGGGGAACCAGACAGTCAATCCGTAATAACTGTTGACAAAACAAGCATCGTTTCAATGTGTCATTCAGTCATTGATTAAAAGCAGCATAAAGAAATCATAAACCCAACGATGTGCCTGTGCACGAATCGTAATATACAGTTTTTACCTGATAAGTAGCAGCATCAGTTCAAGGAATAGAAGACACCGTCATGTACAACTGAATGTATACCTAAATATATCTTATACCTCATCTATACAACAAGTGTATTAGCAGGGTTAGTGTTGTGCGAAGTTTGTGGGTCTATGCAAGTGTGGCTCGTGTAGTTGCTGATTATTGGGCAACTGATTGCTCACAGAGATTCTATTACAGGACCGGAGGCTTCGTATTATGCTTCTCTTTCTATTTATTGCTACTCACAGCAGCCAATGAAAACTTTTCTTATGTAAAACAAACTACATTTCCCATGATACATATACCACATCACTTCCTGCAGGGCCCCATAAGAGCCAGTAACACCGGAACTAGTCCTCTTTCTTTGCTGCTCACGCAGACAGTTAAGTTGAGAGCTCCGATTTTACATTGATTGTACTATGGCTTTTGTGTACTGGTGATGCAATTTTATTGTGATAACAGTTTCGTGGTGCAGCGGTAGCATTGGCGAGAGCGCCCTGGGCTTATGTAACCCTCGGGTTGAACGGTCCGATTAACGTGCGGTGGCGCTTGGTGATTCCCGCTGTGTGCGGAGTGATCTTGGGGGCATTGCGGACGATTGTGGTCCGTGGCGCGAATGCGCGCATACTTGAATAATTGGTCAGTTTCAACGCGGCGCTCGGCCGCTCCGATTACCCCGATCAGCGTGTAAGCGCATCCTTCGTTCAGGATCAGCACACGGTACCGCCCCACCTTCGGTGGGCTCAATTTTATGCTTTATGTGGCGCTGAGGCTCCCCTGATATGCCGATGACGCCGGGAGACTGTTAGTTTTGCTTTCGATCACGTTCCCACGTACGTAGCCCAATTGGGCTATTTTGGTAGGATTTGGGCTACGCACGTCGAAACAACCCGGTTTGATGTTGTTAGTTTAACTTTAAGGCATTTAGGCTGTTTTTTCCTTCGGAGAGCACTGCTTACGCCTGGCTGGCTGCAAAAACGACCTGGGCCTGGAGGGAGCACACCTCCTTGGATCTTATTCTTGCTCTTCGGCTCCACTACGCCCTGGGGGCTGTAATAATTGGTCTACAGCTGCTGCTGAGGAGCTAGGTACCGGTGCTGTTGTGCTGTGGGTTGGCTCCCCTTTTGGATTATCCCTCCTTGCTGTTGCCTTATGAGCAAATACATTTACAAGTTTGGTTCCACTATGGATAATTGGGTGCATTACGAGGAGGATGATACCTTGTATAAAGAGGAGGTAGGGAGACCTGCCATTGAGGATAATATTGTTGAGGCCCTGGACGCTTCTGTGCAGGAGTCGGTCAACAAGGCCCTGGAAAAGACAGTTCCGGGAACTGTGCAGCAAGCTTTGGCGACTGCTTTAAAGCCTATTACTAAGCAGGTGGAGAAACTTGCGAAGAAGCATGGCTTCAATACCCAATCGGAGGGGACGTCAGGAGAACCCCGGGCTAAGTCTTGGCCGCATTCCGATTCTTATGAGTCACTTCCGCGCCCGGCTAGGGAGCGTGAGAGGGTACAAGATACTGACTCGGAGTCTACTGCCATCTCTTCTGACACCCCTGATGACTCCCCTCCCAAAAAGAAGTCTCGGAAGGTTACAAATATGGAGACTTCTCCGCCGGCTCCCACGCCCTTTACATTCAACCCCTCGGATATCGTTCACCCCAGATCCTCGGACTGGTTGCCTGCCCCGGAGGTGGCTGCGTATTTACACGAGAACTTGCGCAAGTGCTTTGATAAGGAGGTGCGCAACAGGCTGCGGTCCGAATGTCCCAGACCGGATCTCTCGGACAAGGTGGCGGAAATGCCGGAAATTGATCCAAGTATGCTTACATTCCTTAAAAAGTTCGCCAAAGACCCCAAGAAGGGGATAGATCGCGCTTGGCGAGGGTGCCAAGATAAGCTCCTGGACGTGGTCGGGCCCCTAGCGAAAATATTGGAGATGGCTCTGGAGGCACAGGAATCGGGGAGCACGATTGATTCCCATGTGCTGGCAGGCTGGACCCAACGGGCTATCTGCCTGCTCGGGAATGCCAACTGCGTGATTTCAACGGAGCGCAGGAAGTCAATATTGATGCGCATGGACTCTAATCTTACAGAGTTGGCTGCGGCGGAACCTGGGCCATTGGCGGACGGCAACCTTTTTGGTGACCGATTCGTCAAGGACGTTGCAAAATACGTGGGCACGTTCACGACCCTGGACAAGGCTCAGGCTGGGATCAAACGCGTTTTCCACGCCGGTGTTTTCAACCGGGCCGGACGAGGTCGGGACGCTCGTTTGGCCGTCAACATTCCCAAGGTCCTCAGCGAGGAGATTTCGGACGCGGCAGAGGAGACTGGGACTCCACCCGCGGTGGCACCTTCTACCCCACCAGGCAGCGCTTCAACAAGCGGCGCTTTAACAAGGGATCCTATCGGGGAGGATTCCAAGCCACCGAGTCTTCAGGTGAGCGCTCCAGATTTATTTCCTCTTCCCTTGGTGGGGGCGTATTCGGCAGTTCTATCACAATTGTGTTCAGATCTCACAAGACGCCTGGGTGTTACAGACAGTTCAGGGGTTCCACCTAGAGTTTTTTCAGACTCCCTGTCAGGTACATCGTCCCAGACAGCTTTCTTTTTCCCAACTAGAGTGCGATTTTATAGATTCAGAAATAGAAGGGTTGCTGCGGAAACGAGCGATAGCTCCTTGCAACGAAGGCCCTCGCGGTTTCTGCAGCAATATTTTTCTGGTACAGAAGAAAGGCGGTGGTTACAGGTTGGTACTCAATTTGAAAGATTTCAACCACTTTCTGACCTACAAGCACTTCAAGATGGAGGGCATCCATCTGCTGGCAGACTTACTAAAGCAAGGGGACTGGTTGGTCCGGCTGGACCTGAAGGACGCCTATCCGTCCCCATATATCGCCCCCATCGCCGATTCCTTCAATTTCAATGGCGGAACCGATGGTACGAATATTTGGTCCTTCCTTTTGGACTTTCCTCAGCACCGTGGTGCTTCACCAAGGTTCTGAAACCGGTCGTTGCTTACCTCAGAGAGCAATGGGTTCGCATGATTGTCTATTTGGACGACATGCTCATCATGGCACAATCTCAGGAGTTAGTAGCACTCCACTTGCGCATGACCACTCATATTTTGCAGAACCTGGGGTTTGTGATCAACGAACCGAAATCGGTCTTGTCTCCCACACAGCGGATAGATTTTCTGGGGTTCGTCATAAACTCGCAGACGGCCCAACTCAGTCTCCCAAATTCCTAACTTCAGGATATAAAGAAAGAGCTTCGCTCGTTCCTGACCAAACAGATGGTCTCGCTCAGGGGGATTGCCCGGATAGTGGGACTTCTTGCATCGTCCATTCAAGCGATCTTTCCGGGTCCCCTGCACTACAGGGCCCTTCAGCGACTCAAAATTCAGCACTTGCAAATGGGCCTTTCCTACACGGACATAGTCCCTCTTTCCCAAGAAGTGAGGGAGGAGATGCAATGGTGGTTAGCCCACGTCGAGGCATGGAACGGCAGAGCAATTTTTGGCTCTCTCCCAGAGGTAGTCATAGAATCCGACGCCAGCCGTTGGGGTTGGGGAGCGCGCTGCGGAAATATTTCCACAGGGGGACGTTGGTCCCTAGGGGAGTTAGATCTTCATATAAATTGTCTAGAGCTCCTAGCAGGTTCGTTTGCGATCCGGACGCTGGCTCCCAAATGGATCTCATGTTGCATCCTTCTTCGGATGGACAACATATCGGCGGTACGGTACATCAACAAATTGGGGGGCACGAGGTCCTCAATGTTGGTGGAGATAGCGAAAGCCTTTTGGCATTATTGCCTGAACCACCAGATCTTGGTGATAGCGGAATTCATTCCGGGTCAGTCCAATGTGGTGGCGGACTGGAATTCACGCCACCTCAAGGACTACAGCGACTGGCAGCTTCTCCTACGAGTGGTCCTGTGGCTGCAGGAGATTTGGGGGATTTGCGAGATAGACCTGTTTGCCTCCAGACTGAACCGTCAGATGACGAGATTCTTCAGCTGGAGGCCGGACCCTCTGGCTCTGGCGACGGATGCCTTTGCGCAAGAGTGGACTCAGAAATTGAACTACGCGTTCCCACCATTCATCCTCATTCCGCGCGTATTCACTCAAGTGATGCGCCAGAAAGCGGAAGTGATATTAGTGACTCCCTTGTGGAAGTCGCAGCCTTGGGGATGACCCTGTATTGTAAATTAGAAAAGGCGGCGGAGGGTTTGGCGTATCGCTCGGTTAATAACTTCCGTTCCGCCATTTCGGCAGGCCACTCTCAGATTGAGGGCAAACCTGTCGGAATGCATCCTTTAATTTGTAAACTCCTAAAGGGTATCAGAGTAGCTAATCCACCCAAACCGAAGTATTCTTCATTGTGGGATGTCTCACTGGTTCTGTCTCTGTTTAATAACTGGCCGGACAACAACAGGTTGTCCAGGAAACAATTGTCGGCAAAACTGGCCATGTTGCTTTGCTTAGCGGCTTGCAGACGTTCTTCGGATGTTAAAGCACTGGATATTACAGGTAGAGTATTTACTCCGGAGGGAGTTTCGTTTTCTATTACGTCTAGGACTAAAACAATGTCACGTAGTGTGGATTATCATGCTTTTCCTGATGATGCTAAACTTTGTGTGGTTCAATGCCTCAAGGCTTATGAAGAATGTACCAGGTATATTAGGCCTGATGGTGTGGCACAATTGTTAATAGCTCTGCAAAAACCGTACAAACCTGTGACTGCGGCTACCATAGCCAGATGGCTCAAAGATGTTATGCAAGAAGCAGGGGTGGATACCCAAGTGTTTGGTGCACATTCTGTTCGAGGCGCCATGGCCTCTAAGACTTTCATGCTGGGTTCTACTGTACAAGATATTATGCATTCTGCAGACTGGTCGTCTGAATCAACGTTTAAGCAGTTTTATTACAAACCGGTGGGTGATATATCCTCTGTTGTTTTTAATCAGCGTTAAACTAGCATAATACGAAGCCTCCGGTCCTGTAATAGAATAAAAAATTAGCTAGCATTCGCGCCAAGAATTTTCAATTCTATTAAGGACACGGAGGCGAGGATTATCCCACCCGGTTAAATTACTGTAATGTAATTTTTTGTCCACCCGTTGTATATATTCTGATTATACAGAAGTTACGGGTTGTTTTATCTCTGTTTTTTCAGGATCTGACAAGAAGATGGATTAATCCGGTGTGCAGATTGACGTTCTTCCCAGCTGGTCTGGTGTTCTTCCACGTTGGAAGCTGTTGTTGAACTTTAATACTTATTGGACTTTTGTTCGGAGCAAAGAAAGAGGACTAGTTCCGGTGTTACTGGCTCTTATGCGGCCCTGCAGGAAGTGATGTGGTATATGCATCATGGGAAATGTAGTTTGTTTTACATAAGAAAAGTTTTCATTGGCTGCTGTGAGTAGCAATAAATAGAAAGAGAAGCATAATCCTCGCCTCCGTGTCCTTAATAGAATTGAGAATTCTTGGCGCGAATGCTAGCTAATTTTTTATTCTTGCTTTTCCTATATCTATGTACTTACATAGTTTTCTCGCTAAGATTTAGTTGGTTTCTATAATTTACCTGCATTTTTAATACAAGCACATACCGTGCTTTGCTTTTCCTAGCAAAGAACTCCAGAACCCCATTGCACTGGCAACTGGGAAGCATACTTAGTAAATGTGTGCATAACTTGATTACCTTTTAGCTTGCGAATAACTCAATATAAATAACATTTGAATCAAAAATACTCATAAATGTACAGATTTTCACACAAAAAACCCTCCTATGCAGAGAACTATTGCTACTTTGCTTGGTTTTCAAAGTTTTGGCACAAATTCTCCTTTTTTTGCAAGGAAAAGGCTACACAGCTTTACACTGAAACAATGTCTTGGCCAGGGTTCTCAAGTAAAGTGAGATGCCAAGAAAGCAATCTGTACCCCCATTGGAAAGAGAGAAAGGGGAGGTATTTAGAGGTATTCATTCTGTCAGGTGCATAAGGTAAAGGAAGGACCTGTATAGAAGTGATGCATGAGTTTAATAACTAGCGTTACAATCTGTTTTGTGGAAGGAGGAAGTTAAAGATATTTTTCACATATTGAGTGGCAACTGCATGGAGCTGCCAATCCAGGGCTTGTGATCATGAGAAAAAAGAAAATCAACAGTCAAATCCAGTAAGCATCGACAAAGCCAACTGGTTTGGCGTTTGCAAGGTGAGTGCTCGCAGGCACACATATATCATGTATACATGTATACTGACCAAAACACCTACAGAGACTTGTTTTCTCAAATTCCAACAAACACATAGAGAGAAACATGCACACAAACATAAGGACATCAATGCACACCGGCAGTCATCCATAACCATGTGCAGCGGGTTGGCAATGTGATGTGCATCCGCAGAGCACAGAGAGGATCATGTATATGGCTCTCAAAGTCTGACTTTGAAAACAGGTTTGTCAGTGAGTGTGGGGTGATGGCTTATGTTTTTCCACTGTTTGTGGACTGAATGATGGCTTCTATGCTGGTGCATTGACCAGTTTTGTGGGATGATGTCTCTCTGGGGAAGGATGAGTCAATGTTGTGGGTGCAAGGTGGCATGGTACGAAGCAACTGCAGAGTTTGTCTCAGAGCGGGGTGGCAGTGGACAGCCATGGCTATCCACAACAAAGATGCACACAGCTTGTGACTGGGGAGTATATCCACGCCAGGTCGTAAAATATTCCCTTAGATCCTACATACGTCGTAGTTTTTCCTTCCTCCACCTCCTACTCACAACAAAGACACACATATTTTTATCTTGACAATTCATTGAGATCTTTTTGCAAAGTTCTCCAAAATAATGTCAGTTTAGCATTGACACAGACTCTCATTAAGTATGTGTAAGGGTCAGGTTTAAAGCATATATCTTTTCATGCTGGGAATTAAGTTAGCCTGTTTCTAACCACTTCCATGTTTTGTAGAAATTAGGTAATCTCCTTGCTCCCATGCCCCACAATGCACTGGGACATTCTGGCAGTGGTGTACAGCACTCAACAAAAAAACCTCAAATCAATAAACAGCTTAGGCAGCATCGTACCACTTGGTCATATGATGCTAGGACGCTTTAAGAGTTCTCTTGAGTCCAGTTACCTCCAAGGTACACATTATGTAATGAAAATTAAGTATTTGAACAGCACAAATATTTTGTTTAAGATGAAACCATAAATTATTGCAAACAAATGACAGCTTTTAAGACAATTTCGAGACTATCATCTTTTCTGAGACGATCTTATCTTGCTTTTAATGAGGAATATAAGAATTCCCTCGTCAATCCAAAAAAAACTCTGCCATGCTCACACTTCAATATTTTAGCTTATTCATTTTGAACTCCGACATAGTTGATTCATTTTGTATTCCAACTTAGTTAAACCCTTATTTTACAACGTTTATTGAATGATATGCCAGGGCCTGAGGCACAGATATGCCTTACTTTCCTCACTTTATTGCTCAGCAGCCAGTATCAAGTCAACATAGATACACAAACCTTAAACTACATTTCCCATGAAACCCTGGTAAAATGACCAAACAATAGTCCACCAATCACTGTCTACCACAGTCCATACACACCTGCGATGCTCCTTTCGTCCCCTCTTTCTTTGCTGCTTAGCCTAACATTTTGGGCTACGATTGAACTGTTGAACTGTTAGTGCATGTTATCTGGTGGTACTTGACCAGGTAGCTAGCAGCCTGTGCGAGTGATTTGTCAATAGAGCGGAGCCACCTTCATTGGCAAATCCAAAGGCTGGTTTCGGCCGATTTCGTTACAGGGGACCGATATCTCAGCCCCCTGGTAACAAAAACGGCCCCCCAGGGGCCCAGAACCGGTCCCCACCCTAGCGGCTTACCGGGGAAACGCCCAGGGCCCGCTACGGCCAGTCCGGCCCTCCCAGCTGGCCACCCTTCTGAACACCACTTAGTAGTTGACAAAAACCTGGTATTTCCCGGGTATTTCCTAATTCTAAAACACATAGAAGATGTCCAGCACTTACACCTCAGTTGGGGAAGTTTAAAGCAACATTCATCACTTTCGATAAGGTGAAATCAAAATATTGGGGGAGGCACTATTTTTGCAGGAGGTATTTGAAGCAGGGTATGTTTGCCTGGCTGCTGCGGCCAACATGGTCCCCAGAAAGGACAAGGAAGCAACAACAGGTAGCCAGGCAGCAGGCCATTCTGAACCTTTTTTCACACCCCAGGGAGTGGTAGAGTAAGAGGAGGCAAACATGTCCAGTGGTTTATGTTGTAAGTATCACCTTTCCCTTCTAAAGGTATGTAGTATCTTGGGTGTTCCCTACCAAGTTGAGACAATATGATGAGGGACCTGTAGGTTTGAAAGACATTTCACATAGTATTCTATGGGTCCCTGGTTCAAACGTTAGAGCCCAAGCCACTCATTTTGATGGAACAGGAAGCTAGTGTGATAGACACTGGGTGTTAGGAAATCGAGAGTGAAGGAGCCATTCACAGGGCTACCGTACATCGGAGAGGTTTCCTAAGCAATACTGTCCTAATGAAAAAGAAAGAAAAGGGCCTGCAATAAACATAAGAGAATTCAACAAGTGGTATTTTACTGGCATTTCAAGAAGGAAACACCCGACTTCTCAGGGACATCCTGCTCCCAGGGAACTAGATGGCCAGGCTGGATCTCAAGGGTGCCCACCTGCCGGTCTCATCTTTTCTTCACTAAGGCAATTGCTTCAATTCTGCTGGAGGGACAGTTCTGACCTCAGACCCATTGTGTTTCACCAAGCTCCTTTGGCCTGTGTAGAGTTCCTGAAGTTCGGGAGGGGGGGGGAGGGGTCAGGTTGATCATTTACCTGGATGATATTTGGTGATGGATCATAGACAGCAGCAGGTGTGGTACAACTTGAACACAGCTATTGCTCTTCTCCCAGGTCTGGGCTTCAGGATCAACCAGAAGTCAGAACTGACACCCACATACTCTGTGCGTTCCTGGATTTCATTATAAACCTGGACAACCCTATGGTGAATCTGCCAACTAAGGAAGTGTGGGGGTCAAGAAGGAGCTCAGAAGGGTCCTACAGAGACAGTCTTTCCCTCGGGCAACCAGTCAAGATTGTGGGATAGCTTTACTTCCGCATACAAGCAATCATTCTGGGACCCCTGCACTACAGGGACCATCAGTCGTTGAAGTGTAATCTTCTGAGAAAAGGATTCAGCAAATCAGAGAGGATCACTCAGTCTCAGGAAACCAGGATGATGATCCAGCAGTGGTGGCTGGATCACATGAAGGCATGAAACAAGAGAGCAATTTTTGGTACTGCCCCACCCGGTGATCTAGTCAGATGCCAGACAATGCAGCTATGGGTCCAGGTCTTATATGGAAAACCTTTGTCTCTAATAACTAACATAATCACTGAGTTTTGGAAATGTATTTGAACACTGTGAGGGGGGGGGGTTTAAGCCACTAAAACCCAGGACCACTTTGTGACTATACAGTCTAAGTTCACAGGTGCATTAAGTTTAAAGAAACAGCAGTGCAGAAACAATCATGAATGTCGAGATTGATGTTAAAAATTCTGCTTATCTATTCTTGAATTTCATCGTTTAACTTAAGATCCTGTTCCTTCAGGGAGAGAACAGGTTAATTCTTAGAAATGTATACTTATATAGTTATTACTATCCTTTTGTTTTTCCTACTTCATGACTAAGACTTCCTGTTGCAGAGATATTGTATTTCCGAACTACATCTGGACTCACATCAGCATCCACCCACCTGAAGAACATGGTAAACCACACCTTCATCCTCATAAGGGTGACTCAATGATACTCTGGAGCAAAACACCACTGTAATTCAGAGCCACATCTGGACTAACAAATACCTACCACACACCTAAAGGACATGGTGAACCACACCGCCATCATCATGACAGTGATCCGACGATACCCTGGAGCAAAATACCACAGTAATTCAGAACTACATCTGGACTCTTACCACCCTACCATCCATCTGAAGGCCACAGTGAACCACACCACCATCATCATGAGGGTGATACGGCAATACCCTGGAGCAATACACCACTGTAATTCAGAACAAAGTCTGGACTCACACCTGCCTGCCACCCACCTGAAGGACATGGTGAACCACACCGCCATCATCATTAGGGTGATCCGACGATACTCTGGTGCAAAACACTGATGGAAGTTGGCCCAGACCTGGAAAAGAAATAGATATGTCTCACGATGCAGTATGTTCAGACAAAACAAGACAAGGTTGCAGCATTTTGATTTCAGTCAGGAGAGTGTGGTGGCCAATGATAGATGAAAAGAAGTTACGGGCAAGTGAAGATACCAGCACCAGCACAAAGAGAGACTTAAAAGACTTTGGGCCTGATTTAGATCTTGGCTTACAGGTAACTTCGTCACTACAGTGACGGATATCCCGTCGCCAAAATATCAATTCCATAGGATACAATGTGATTTGTATTTCGACAAACAGGATATCCATCACCATTGTGACAGAGTAACCCGTCCATCATGATCTAAACCAGGCCCTTTTTTTGTTAAGGAAACAAAGATGTTGGCATGGATTATTGGTTGTTTCTGCTAGAAAGGCTATTCAACCATCACTGGGGCTGCTGAATCCAAAGTAAAGGACAAGCTCTAAACAACATCTTGGGCCACAAAGCCATTAGAGGAAGCAATTGGTAGAGTTAGGAGCCAGTAACACCAAGATAGAAGAAAAGGGTCTTAAAACATACTTTATTTTTGTTATCTACAAATTTGGCATAGCGATTACAAAGTTGCATCCTAATCCAATTTATGAGAAAGGAAGAGCAAAGTGACTGACTTTACCGAGGTAATCTGTTTAGCCCTGTGTGACACTCAGATCTTGGCCTGGGAATGGATGCACAAAATGGTGCAGGGCCTGACAAATATTCCAATATTAGGACAGGTGGGGTGGTGCTTCCCACTGTCCTAATTTTCTGCCAGGTAAAAACCTAGATGTTCCAACTTTGGGGCATTTGTGTGTCTAATTCAGGGTTGTTCCTGAAAAGCAAATGATCATTGCCTTAAGTGACCTACAGGCTTTTATTGCCCGTCCCACAGGACTGTGCACATTGTACCTAGCTAGTGGGTGAGCCTCTAGGGTAGCACAGCCCAGGATGAGGGTTGCCTAGATCCTGGCAGCAAAATAACCTAAGGATTCCTGTGCCTGTGAAATCCTACTCTAGCAACTCATATCTCAATTTTCATGGTGCCCCTCATGCTGAGTATGGGTATATGTATTTTCTGAAATGAGGCAAAGTGTGATCATATCACACTTTTATCAAAATAGGTCTGGGTGGGCTCCACCCCCTATAATTTCCTTATCCTATCCCGCTATAGTGGGTAATCTGGTTTAAATTTGTCAGCTTAGGATGCGCCCTAGAAAATACATGAGATGGCGGCTACCATCAATACCTTCCACAGTATGGGGATGAGTTTGAGTATTCCAGTTTGCTATCTGAATAGGGATTCTACAATGTTGATAGCATTTGTGTATGTGCTAAATCATAGCAGTGGCAGAGCCAATCTGTGTGATACCCCAAATTTGTTGCTTGAAATAGATGTTAACACTAAAGAGAGGTTGCCTTTGTATATAGCGGAACAGAAAGATCTGACACAGTCACCATATGTCTGTTGATATGTGGAGGTGATGGAGGAGAATGTCATTGGTCAATGTGTTGACTACAACAGAGATATCGCTACAGTCTCTGGTGGTGCAAGGATCGTGTCATGATGGCACCGCTTGTGCCGCAGCTCAGGGGGATCTATGCTTGTAATCAGTGACCAGTATATTTCTCTGCAATTGGGAGAAGAACTGCACAGCAGCTGATGACTTTCAACTGGTCTATAGTGTTACAGGTCCCCAGGGCCAGCAGCTGGTTTTGTTAGGATGGTGCGGCATGTGGCAATCTCAAGCCTCTAAGGTGCCGCCTCTTTTTCACTTTAAGTTCTGAAGAGCCCAGGGATAAGTTAGGAAACATGGGTATGTGAAGACAGGCACACTGCAGTCACTAGTCTGCAATTAACAGCAAAGCCGGGACGAGGTTATCATGGATTTAATTTATTTATTGCATGTTGCATACAGGGGTCTTCAGATCCTTGCCACTTCCATTTTGGAGATGAGGAGAGCTCATGGGAAGCAGCAAGGAAGCTCGGCTTTCTGATAAGCCAGAGAGCCTACTCGGAATCAACATCATGATTTTTACCAAAGTCATCTATCTTATAGTGAAATGCCTGAAAGAGAGAGTATTTTATGACATACTGGAGTCTGCTATTTGACTGATGAGGGATATCAAGTAACCTGTTATATGCACAGACATCAGAAGTGTGGCTTGAAGTACTGTCTAAAAGTTAAATCTTATTATTATTGTTGTTTTAGTATTGTTATTACCATCATCATCATTACTGTTATTATCTCTATTCTGAAGAGCTCTCATGAGTCGTTGTTGGTATCTGTAATATCCAGGATGGGAAGAACGTACTTTTATCTCAAAGTAAGGCATGTTTGTACCACCTTTTAAACAGACTGTTACCAAACCACACATACAGACGGGAAACAGGATTTACATCGAATGCGCTACAACGCATGCGATTACAACGCGGTCCTTACAACGACTTGCTGTAGGGGGCGCGCTAAACTAAGGAATAGTGTAATTCACTATTCCAACACCTTCCCTACTGTTGCACACGCTGGAGTTGGAATACTAAATTAAACCATTCCTAAGTCCAGCGCGCCCCCTACAGCAAGTCGTAGAAACTACTTGCGATGTAATGGCTTGCGTTGTAACAACACGGTCATTGTAATCGCATGCATTGTAGTGCATGCAATGTAACATTGCATATTCATAGAGACCACTACAAAGGGTCAAGTGAGCTAGTAAGGGTTATAAAACATCATCTGTTAAGGAGGGCCAAAAATCTCATCAGCAGAGGCTTCACCACTGCGGTCTAAGCGTTGTTACAATAGTAGATTGTGCTAGCGCAGTGATGTATATTTTCATTAACTACCTGTTGAGAGAGGTTTAGGATCCTGACCATCCAGCGTCGGTACCAGGTTCCAGTGTCTGACTGAATCTCCACAAGTTCATCTTCCTGCTTAATTGTCTTTATCTGGGTCACCTGGAAGGAAGGAAGATTGCAGAAGTTTAGAGAAATGCTGAGGCTCTATTTATTTATTTCATAGATTTGTAAAAAAAACAGATAGGTCCTGTGTAACATTCATGGCTTTTTTACACTACATGTGTAGTAGTTGAGACCAATCCGGGACAGGAGAAAAGTTTTTGTTTTTTTTTTAAATCAATTTTTATTTATTTGAACACAAGAATGCAATATGTCAATGTTATTTGCAAATATCAGTGTACAAAGTAATCAATATGCATTCACAATTAGTTGCACTCGAGAAAAAGAACAACCCAAACACCAAAAACCAATATAAATGATTTGGGTTCTCATGATGTGCGATCAACTCCTAACCGCAGCGATGGTCCAGCTAACTCAATGAAAGGTTTTGACTTCTAAGATATGGGCGTAATTGTCCAGTCAGTGGACCCTGTAAATTAATTTTGTTCCCTGCTAGAGATTTTCAGTGATCCATTTATTTTCCTGACTGTGATATGGATTTTCCCTAAAACAATTGTATTTTATTTTGGTTTTATTATGTTTATTCTTTTTTCGCCACAGTATAAATTACTGTTTATGTTTCAACTGTATTCGGCCAAAATAAAAATGTTGTCTCCACTTTAGAACCTAATTTGGTTAATAGCTGTACTTTCCTAGAAATCCAGAGAATTAAACTATCACTTCATGATCACTCCACTGCCACTTCTCTGATATGGTAGGAGTCTAACTCCATACTAACTTGTACGTTACCACTCTTTCACTGCATCTGGGGTGCCTGGCACCTATTTTAATACAAGCTTTACCTCTCATTTCCATTACACTTTTTCAGTTTCATATACTACCTGTATGGCCATTGGTGGATGGACCATTTTTGTTTTGCCTGAAAGGTTATATGCACTATTCTTAAGGGACCTTCAGTTCATAAATCTCTTCAGGGAATGATGTGGGAAATATGAACTTCCTTGAACAGGTCCCTGTCATCTATTCAAATATCTAGACAATAATTGCTGTGTGCTTTCTGCCAGTTATGAAGCATATCATAAGAATGGCTGTTGTATTCACAAATATTTCATAAAACACTTCAGGAACTTCCATGATAGTGTTTTTGTATTCTTATTTCTAAAGACAAACGTACGGAGGTCACATTCCTAATCGAGCCATAATACTCTTTCTACTCTAACACAGTTTTTGCCTACAGCACTTTAACAGTATCCAAACACAAAAATAGGATACCATTAGAGGAATACCACAATTTCACTTTTTGTGATACTTCTTTTGGACATATCCAGTTCGGAGTTCTATAGGTCAAAACATTTTAATCTCACATAATACTTTGCACTAAATAGAATCAGTGTTGGACTTACATTTATCATTCACTCATTGAAGAGGGAGTTAGTTCACCCAACACACATTCTGCTGTTGTGGATACTGGTAGTTTTTACTCAAGGGTAGAGTTTAATCTTTCAGCCAAATCATATAACTGGGTATGGTAATGTTCATTTGCACTTTCTCCAATAGCGACACCGATTCTGTGAATGCCGCCATTTTACTCCGCAGACTAAAAATAAAGAGCGTATTTTCTCCATGCCATCACGTACTGAGTTTGTACTTTCCATGTAACCTCTCGATGCCCAAGTGCCTCCACATTGATCATCATGACGGTCACATAGTATTTCAGGAACAACATGTTTAAAGACATCGACTGACACCTAGTCAAATAACTTATCCTAGACCGCTTAACACCTACAAGCCTGGGTCAACCTGTTGTTCTATCCATACAGCATGATGTTTCTGATATTTCATGCTAGGATGCCCCAGGAAATACTCTATAATTCCCACCACACTCCTTTGTTTGAGTGTAGTGATGCTTCCATCTTACAGGGGATTTTGCATCATTCAAATAGCATAAATGACTTGCTGTATTTTGACTATGCTGCAACTTGTTGAGATGTCTCTAAACTCCTGGCCTCTGAGGCAGTGCATCTGCTTCTGATGCTATTTCATGAGGTAATGGTATGAAAACTTACATCTTATAATCAACCTGGAAGAATTATCAGTAGCTTTAGATTGTTATAAGAAATGTCTCCTGCAAATATTCCTAATCACATGTTCTTATGATTGTTGTGTCTGCTAAACTCTTTTCCACATCAGACCATGGGGCATTACCCTCTACTTTATATTTACACATGGGCTTAGAAAGTACTGGAGTGGGCTGGGCACATCACTGTCTATACAAACTGAAGACTCTAAGTCACGTCTTTTGCATATGAGATGTGTGTTTCCCAGGTTCCATCTTGTCACTGTTTCTTTTCAATCTTTTGGGGGAGTTGCAAGAGTATCTAGTAGCAGTAGCGTTTCCATTCATCGAGTGAACGGCAACACCCAATATTGCTTGCACTGTCATCTGAGGATGACCTCCATCAGCAGCAGGGGAATTACCTCTTCCCAGGTGTGGCTGAATCTGATATTTAAATTTGACATATCCAAGATGAAATGCTTGTTTTCTGTATCAGAGAGTAACCTCCATGCTCTGTCCATGATTATGAATTTCGAGAGCCCCTATGATTGTGATCTGTGCTAAGTCTCCGGGTCTTCATCAGTTACTAAACATGTGCAGAAATCTCATGTAGCTAAGAAAGTGCAGTTAGTATAATACCACTTGTCGCTCCTCAGGCCTTTTCAGTCATTATTATCTGCTGACACATTTTATTCTATGGCAATATTAAGACATTATGACCTGAGTCCTTCTAGGCTGCACTGTGTCCCTCAAATGTGTTTTAAGACCCCTAAGCCTGCATTCCTGTGAGCCATTCAGTTAGTGGGGGGGGCTGACTGGAAAATGTCCACCTCTCTTCACTGACTTTGATTTGAAGGTCAAATACTGTGCGACCTAAGCTGTTTGATATTTAAAAAAGTGATGTTACTGCAACCATATATATACTGGTGAATTTGAGACTCATATTAAGCCTGCTGGTGTATAGAACAGGTGTCTCCAACCAGTCGATCGCAAGCTACCAGTAGCTACCAGACACCTTCAGAGTAGCTCACAGCCTTGAGTTCATTTTAAAATAAGCAGTGTCACATTTTCCTTTTGAAGTTAAGGGACGGCTGTGTTTATTTTACATTATTATTATCAGGATGCAGAGAATATAGCATCTTACAACGAATGCTTTTACTTCGCGTTCTATTACAACGCGGTCGTTACAACGACCGTGTTGTTAGAACGCGATTCCTTTACATTGTAAGTCATTAGATCAACTTGCTGTAGGGGTTGCTCTAACCTAAGGAATAGTATCATTTACTATTCCAACTCCAGCGTGCGCAACAGTAGGGAAGGTGTTGGAATAGTAAATTATACTATTCCTTAGGTTAGAGAGCCCCCTACAGCAAGTCGATCTAATGACTTGCGATGTAAAGGTATCACGTTCTAACAACGCAATCGTTGTAACAACCGCATTGTAAGTGTAACACAATGTAATGGCAGCGTTGTAAATGCTATTTCCCGAATGCAGATAGCAGGGCATAATAACGAACAGTGCTCAGCTTGATTTATGACCCATGCTGGGAAGCAGAGGGGAAGAACTGAAGCACAGAGGTATTTAAGTCTTAAACTAAAGTCCTTGCCAGCTCAATATTGGTATGTGAGAACAAAATGATGTTTCAGAATGCTTTAAGATGGGAGAAAATTAAAAGGAAAAGTTACCTTAATCATTAAATTAACTCTTCATTTTAAATTTCTCCCATTACAAAGTGTTGTATTTACAAACAGTAGGCCTCCTGCTCCCAGTGGCCAATGGACACTGTACCATATGTATAACTGAAAAATATAGTGATTTTTTTGAGTGGGAAAAATTTAAAGTGCAGGAAAATGTTACATAATTTGAACATTTTTGCAGAACATTTTTCTGCACTTTAAATTTCTCCCATTTAAAAAAAAACAGTTGTTTGTTTGTTATACCCATATGGCAAAATGCCACCAGTACGTATGACACAGGGTCTCAGTCACCCATACACATATATCCTGTTAATGCATCGCACTGACACACATGGCATAGGGCCCTAGTCAAAGCATTTTTTTCAAACCATAGTCTCTGGCTCTATGATTAGCCTTAAAGTCAGTGAAGCTGGGCGTGGGGGTGTCTGGAAACAATGCACAAGTTGTTTAGCCTTCATTAGGTCACGGTGATTTTCACTGATCAGAAGTAGCTCTCACTACAGAAAAAGTTGGAGAGCCCTGGTATAGAACATCTCTAATCCAAGAAAGATACAAACTCAAAGGCGGACTTTTTTCTAATTAACTGGAATTACAAATTACTCTGTCATTTAACCTAAAACTTTACTTTCTCTAACTAAAGAATTTTCTCTATGTAGTATGAGAGCCTCTCCACTTTTTATCTATCACTAGGGAAAAAGAATGTGCTATTGGCTAGTGCCTGCTTTGAATCTCTCCAGTTGTTTGTAGCTGTGGATTAGTAGTTTGTTTGGGTTCAACTTGTATTTTATTGTTTCAAATGAATTGCCTTATTTGTACATCTTGAAGTCAATTTAAAGTAGGAAAAAAATTGCACTTTATTAACTTTGTAGAATAAGACTGAAATATAAAAATAAGCCTAATCCCATTTGTTTATTAAAATTACTTGTAATTTTATATTGATCACAAAATGAATGTTAGTTCCCAATCCAACTCCTTTATTTCTAGGAAAGTACTTGTGATCAAATATGATATTTACCATGTGTATGAAGATATTTATATGAACTTTGTGCCTCATTTCCAGTTTGGTGTAAAGAGTACTCCACCACAAATGTGGCGAAATGCCCTCTCTGTCTAACTTCACAGTCAACATGCTCTATTCAGAGTCTGGTAAACCTTCATGCTTCTGTCGACAGAGCACCATCTAGGTCCCCCAGCAGAAACCTTGCGCCGACAGATTTGAGGCCGACCATGCTAGCAGCTTAACTGACCATGCTATTCGAAGAGAAGTTCTAAGGTAATTTTATTCTGTTTAAGACCTGGAAGTCTTGACCAGAGAAAAAGCATAAACCTTGCACCCAGGAAGAGTAATCCCTGGGTGTCAGGGGCATTCGGTTTTTTGTGTTACAAAAACATATTCCTCCTTTCGTAGTGTGTTCTTGTAAAATAAAAAATGTTGGTGAGCAGCCCCATGTAACATGGAGGCTGCTTGGCAAACTTTCAATGCCTTCAGAGGTACCTCCATGTCAGTGGTTTTTATGAAGACACAGAGACCTCTGCCACACAGGCAGAGATCTCTAAATATGGGGGGCTGTTTTCCACCAGGGCAGCAGAGTGGATTCCTCTGCTTGCTCAGTCGCAATAGGGTACAGCCCACTAGGGTCTAAATGACTTGAATAAAAATGTATTTGATCTGCCTTCATTCACATCTTCCTCAATATGAGGTGGAAGGACGGGCCGGCTTTAGCACTCGTGGCGCCCCCCCAATGACCACCTCTGCCACAGATTCCCACACTACCACCATTGGACAGTGCTCCTCAAGTCTCAATAACCTCTGTCGTTTAGATTAATTTCGTTTTATAGCACGACTCATACCAGTTTAAGGTGTAAGAACACTTTACATCACACACACATTGCACGAGACAATCATACATGTGTAAATGAGTGTATAGGAAATGTTACATAAGACAAAAGGCTACAAGATGTAGGAGTAAAATGACATTCATTCTGGTAGGCAGTATAGTTTAAGAGTCTTTGGTCTGGAAAAACACAAATTCAGAATTTAAAATGTTACAACAATGTTCTTATTATTAAAATACGAATTGATTTCTACATACATGAACCCTTTTTGCAATATTAGGATAACAAAAGACTTGCAAAAAATTCAAACAGCCCTAATACATTCCTTGAAGTTTGCATGTAGCTCTTTGATGACAGTTAATATATTAGGATTTTAACTTATACTAGTAACAACAGGATCTCTCTGACAAAAGGGGTAACCCATTGAACAAATTATATTTTATGCAGTTTGTGATATGAATGGGACACGTTATTTGCAGCAGACGTATTAACACTCTGCAGTACGAGTCAACATTTCTCAGACAAAGCTCCGGTCTTCCTCCAGGAAGAACGTTAATCAGATGAGTTATCTTGACATTTTTATTGCTGGAGCAATATCATCTTGTGTGTTTTGCTGTTCGCCCTATGTGGGAAGGGTATGCCCAAACGTGGGTCCCGTGCTCACTACACCACTGGAGTCAATCTATCCTGGCTGAAGAGGGGTGAAACCCCGAAACCGGTCCTAGGATTCTTGATTCCGGTCCAGGGAAGACATGGCTTGGCAGTTCGGGCTGGACTGTTCCCATGAGGCACAGGGTCAAGACTGATTTGCATATGGCCATGTCTGAACTGGGGTGGCGTGGTGAGCAAAGTAACGATGGATTAAACCCAGATCTGTGACTGGGGGTGAATGTTTTGCCAATGTGCAACATTCCGTCCATCATCTTGTGTGTTTTGGAGCTAAGAACGGGGCACCAGCTGCCTCTAAAACAATAAACATGGCGCCCCCACCCCAAGTCAGCGCCCGGTGCGATGGCTCCGATCGCACCGCCTTAGAGCCGGCCCAGAAGGTTCTTGATCAGAAAACCCCAACTTGGGAGCACACTACCTCTGTGCCCACAAGACACCCACATACTTGACAGCCTTTAAAGGTTCCTGAAGACTTAGCCCTTTCCCAAAACATGTCACTAGCAAACCCTAGTCTAACACCTGTACCTATCTCCCTGTTGTTCAAGAGCCTTGAGACCTTAGCAACACATGTCAAAAAAACACAACTAACAAACAAATACATACATATTATTGTATGGAACCCCATTTAAACCTTAAGGTAACTTTGCAAAACATTTTCCATAGACAGCCACTAGTCAAACTAAAAACAGGCACACATGTTTTGCTTAAACACAGATTCATTGCTGAATGTAAATGGAGATTTTGCATTTATAAGTGTATGTTCATTTACACCATCCCAAATCTTGAATTTTCAGATTGTGACTGGTATTGTACAATGTGGGGAGCCGTACGATTTAAGTTTGAATATTAACGTGCACTCATGTCAACTCCACAGGCTCGACAACCACAAGGTAAACAGTTATGGAGTGATTATTTTGAAATTCCCAAAGAGGAATTTTAGGAAAACCACCTTGGAGAACAAGACTAAAATATACAATGTATTCAAAATATAAGGTATGCTCGATTAACTTCTACAAACATATAAAACGAAAGGTCAAGAATTTGACTTCTGAAACTGCTGAATCAGAGATTAAAAATCAGTCCAGGAAGGAGGTGCTGAAAAGGACAACACTTACAGAAAAGACTCTTTCGGGGTGGCCTTTGGCCCTCATATTGGTGTCATGGACTTGTTTCAGCACCATCCAGGCCTCGTCATGCTTCCCGTTCTGGAAGAGAGAGCAATACAAGAGACTGTTAACAACTTGTGTGAGCGGATAGGGACAAACCGCATTAGAGAACTAACAGCATTATTTATGGTAAGGAAACTGATTGACGTCCTGAGGTGGTCCAGAATGGCTATACCGGAAATTCTTAGAATGGCAACCTCAGTTTAGGGGAAACACCTACACTTACGTTTGAATAACCAATGGGTCTAGTTTTGTGCTTGATGACAGACGCAAGAGCCAAAATAATTAAAAAACATAACAAAACAAAAAAAATTGGCCAGGTCAGAATTTGAGAATTACTAGTACAACTAGCATTCTCTAATGGTTCTGATTCAAAATGATTTCACTGCGAAGTGTGACTTACCTCTAGTAATCCATGCTTATGACTGAATTATATAACTAAGGCAGGAACCTCTTGGCTTACTCTTTGATTAAGGAGTGAACCAAGTGTACTACAACAGTAAGTCAAAGCAAAAACTCTGTCAAGTGGGCACTAATGTGTTTTAGGAAGGAATATGGAGACCTAACCTGCTAAACAATGGCAGGTCAGTATCAGGTAAGGTTAAATGTAAATATGTGTACATTAATTTATTAGGACTACAATAACACTCATACGAAGTATACATTATGAGAGGACGGAATGAGGAAAGAATCCAGCAGTGCCTACAGGATATAAGATGGATGTGATTGCACCCCATCATGAATTCTGGATTTAAGAGGGCATTGAAACCAGGCCAGGAAAAGCCATTTTACCATGGAATAATTGACATGTATGTGTATGCCACCATATAGTCTCTTATGGCGTGTCTTTGCTAGCCCAACAACATTTGAGGATAGTGTTCACATTTGGCACTCTGTCTAGATAGTAGTGAATTAGAAAGTTTTCAAACCAAAGCTATCAAATGTATTGATAGAAAAAGAGACATGAGTTGTTGTGAGAGATTCCTCAAGTTTGGGAAGTTCTGCAAAGAGAACAATGGGTTGGGAGGATGTTTGATTGCTCTGTGTATCAATTAATAGTTCATACAAGGAGTTATGGGGCATCTTTGCCCCTCAATTATTTAGTACAGATTATTTTTTTTTAAAACAGCACAATGGCTTGTCAATCGGTCAATGTCTATAGGATGTCCGTTCCTGTGCTATTATCAGAGATCATATCATAACTCTTTCACTATCAACAAGGCTTTGGTAAAATGACATCACTATGTGGAACATGGGAATACGGTGGACCTTCAAGGGTGCCCACATGATTAGGGACATGAGCTGCTCAAGAAAGTGGTGTTTCAGAAATTACTCCGAGTGCGTTGGATACCTGTATTAGTGGCAACACCTGTTGTGATTTGGGCAGTGTTACCATTAATCCAGTAACATTTGTACAGTCATGGCAGTGTAAGCAAGTTAACTACCAGCTTGGTGAGAATCACTCCTAAACTGAATGTGAAAAGAAATTAATAATGTTGTATTCTAAATAGGGCAATATACTCATATTAGATATCTGAGTGTGTCAAAACTGTAAGCCCCCAGATCAAACCATTGAAAGAATAATCCGCCCCTCACTCCCACCACCCCCCGTATTTTCTCCGAGTGGTGCTCCTTAGAAAAGGTGAGCCATTCAATTTCTGGCACGCTTACCTCCAGGAAGAAGCGAGGGCTCTCCGGCATAGTGGTGAGGGCACCAATTGCGAAGACGGAGGGGAACGCGCAGACCAGCACAAAGACACGCCAGCTGTGGAACTGGTAAGCTGAGCCCATCTGGAAACTCCATCCTGTGGCAGAGAAACAATGATATGATTGAAGAGTGGTGAGGAAATTCAAAATACGGCCCATCTTTGCTTGTAACACCATTATGCTGTTGCCCTCACTCAGGCCCCTTCAACCTTCATAGCGTTTCTTTCACGTTCTATGCTGCTGCACATATTACACGACCTTTCCTGTTTCCCTGAGCTAAGTCCATTCTGAGACCCGGCTCGAAGCAACTAATTCCCCAGATAACCATCTATTGACCCTTGGTGACCGTTCTCGGCCTCTCCAGTTGTTTTACGAATCACCATCTTCAACACGCAAACACGTCCTGTCGTAAATGAATTTAACCATGGAATGGCTATGCCACCTGACCTATAGGGTCGGGTAGAGAACACGACCTTAGGGAAGGAATTTCTATTACCCATTATCCTGTATCTTGTACAAAGAATGTTTTCTTGTGGATGATTTGTATTTTTATTGCACATTGTGGGGGTTGTTGCTTTAGGGGATTCAAGCGCTACAAAAGACTGTGAGCCACGGATTGAAGTGGCAGTCTCCTGAGAACCTACCACTGATGTACTTCTAGGACAACTGTACCTAGCTGCAGCTAATAAATTGAAGTTCCTATGCCAGACAGAGTGTTCCGTGTCTCTGTAATTTGGAAGGCGAACTCAGAAGATTTCAGGCGTACCCTGCGCCGCCAGGCTTAAATAGCCCGGTCCTTCAATTTGGTGCCCTCTGTGAGGTCCAGCCCGAGGATCGTCAGGAGCCCCGCAAGGAAATTCCGGAGGACGCGCACCACGTGATCGACCCCTGCTTGTCGTAAGTGGACCGAAGGTTTTTTACCGTGTGGCTTCTTCCTTCCAATGGCTGCAAAGACCTGCTGCCCTGACTGCGGCCACGCTTTGACTCCCTTTGGTAATTTGTATCGCGAGACATCAGACGGACCTCTGTTGGTGTACGGAAACATCTGATTAAGTTAAGTATAGTGGCCACTCCTTTTGTCTTTGTTTTGTCTTTGTTCGACTTTTGCAAAAGCCGAAACCGAGGGGTGAGTGCAGTTTTTTTTGTACTATAAAGTGACTAATTAACCCCTTGAAGTTTGTAAAGAAACTATTGTGGTAGCGATGCCTAGTTTCAGTAAGTTTGGAAAATGGTTTTGTTATAATCGCGATAGGGCTTCCCGACTGGAGGACTCTTGTCCAATTCCTCCGGCCGGAACTCCCACTTATGAAGTATATTCTAAACATGGTATTGGCCCCATAGCTTTTAATGAGGCATGGGTTCGCTATACTAGAAAAGATGGTGTTTTACAATGGCCACAGAACGGCAGTTTTGAGCTCAATATTTTAGATAATTTGGAGAACACTTTGTTTAAACGAAAAGCCCGGCCGGCTATGTTTGACTCTTTTCGCCTATGGCGTAAGGAGGCCAAACAGAAAGAAATAAAACAAGCTAAAAATGATAGGAGGGATATGTCTATTTTGCAAGCTGCGCAACAGTTTAAAAATAATGAAACCGATCATGCGATTGAGGTCTCAGATAGGCAACATCGTATGGCGGTAGATAAATGTTATCCAGTGTTGCCATCTTCCCCTACGGAGAAAAATGTGGACCCTGAAAAGGATCCTTTAATGTCCCATCTGTTGAGATTACCCCCGCCCTATGCGCAGGGAGCTAATGTACCTTTTGGATTACTGCCTGCCCCCGGAGCCAATGCACCTTTATTGGTAGCACCTGCCCCGCCTGTTCCGCCTGTTGTCCCACCTGTCGCTCCCCAACCGGTTCCTGCACCCCCACCACAGCTTTCTCCGGCATTGCCGAGCTCTCCCTTACCTTCGGCTCCCTCCGTAAATGTTACTTCCTCTTCTGCCCCGCCTAATATTCTGTCTCCTGTCCTAATGACGAATTCTCCCTCCGCTCGGAGGTGAATGATCAATACCGTCTCTGGCCTTTTGTCCCCTCTCTTTGGGACATTTCAAATGACCCCTGTTCCTCCTCCTAGACAAACTCGTAGTCAGCTACCAGGTCCGGAGGAACGGGAAGTGCTAGATCTTCAAGCCCGAAGGTGGATCACGAATGGCCCCCTGTATAGTGTGCAAGATATTATGGTCACATTTAAGCAGTGGGAGGCACCAACGCAGAGATATGTTTTTGATACTATGTGTAACATTTTAAGTCAAGAGTGGGAGGATATGGGATTGGGACGAGCCCCTCAGGGCCTGCTCGATGTACAGGCCGAGTTTGATAAAGGGCTGATTGTGGGCGCAGAAGTCGAGGACGTGGTAGGAACCCTTGTCACTTTTAGAATGATGCTTGCCTGCCGGTCCTTGCCAAAACGCGATTCCTCCGTCAGGCGAAAATTAAAACACTATCCCATGCGAGAGGTTCCCCCAGTGTGGAGAGAGGAGGTTGCAGCTCAGGGTGCTAATCCTATTATACCTGCTCACTGTGGAACTGTGGGTACACGTTCCGTGGAAACGATCTGAGGTATTGGCCCTTAAACAGTCGTTACCGGACCCCCGTAAAAATCCTGCTGGGTACTACAAAGAGTTGTCCCAAACTGTCGATGCATGTATTATGAATTTGGCCGATATAGACATGCTAATGGGTAATGTGGTCCCGCAACCGTTATGGGCTAGGATTCGGAAGGAGGCCCATGTGGGGGAACCGGGGGGTGATTGGGCTGCCATACTCGCCGCGGACAGACTCCAAGTGGGTGGTGCCAAACCTGAGGCTCTAATTACAGAACTCCCAGCTAGGATCATTACCTTACTGAAAACTATGATGCCACTTCTGCGAGTTAATTGGGATAAGTTAGCAGCTTGTAAGCAGAAAGCGGATGAAAACGTCTCTGATTTCTTCACTCGTTTCGAGGAGACGTTCATCGATCATAGTAGTCAGGATATGAGCACGGAAGGTGGCCAACAATTGTTTGTAGACAATTTTGTGTCAAATTTAATTCCGGAAATATCTAATAAGTTGAAGAATTCCGAAAGCGCGTGGGCGGTCTCCTCTTCGGCCCAGATATTGGCTACTGCCCAGTATTATGAAAATGGGGATAAAGAGGAAAGAGAGAAACTTGATAAAAAGACCAAAGAGTTGAAAACAAAAGTTCTTTTACAACAAGCTGATCCTCCTCGCCCTGCCCAATGTGAATATCAGCCGTCTCCACAATTCCAGAGACAGTTGCAGAGGTCTGGGCCTTTTGTTCCCCGACCCCCACTGGGCCAAAATCAATGCGCTTACTGTAAAGAAGAAGGCCATTTAGAGTATAATTGCCCGGTTTTGTTACAGCGCACAAGCGGTATTCCCACGTCACGAGGCCAGGGTGGTTATCAGTCAGCACCAAGAGGTAGAGGACGAGGTACGCCGCCTAATAACCAACATTCCATGCCCCCTGGAAACTCCACGAATTATTTTGATCAGCAAAATGTTCAGTCTACCAACTATTACAACAGTGATTACTATACTGAGGATGAGAGCCAGAATTCCCAACCTAGCTAGGACAGCCATGGACAAAGTACGGGAGTAGTATCAGTTCCAGTGGACCAAAGTGAGCCTTATGTTGATGTGGAAGCACTAGGTGTTACAGAGCCATTCCTATTAGACACTGGTGCAACAAAGAGCTCTATGATTCACTCTAAACTCCCTGGGGCACCTTTGTCTGGCTGTACAAATGTTTCTGTAGGTTTTTCTGGCGCCCCGGTTCAAAACCCCGTTTCATGCCCTTTTCCCATTTCAATAGGTCCTTACAAATTGGAGGCCCCGCTCCTTTTAACAACTGGTTGTGGTGAAAATTTGTTGGGCTTGGATTTATTGAAGAGATTGTATGCGACATTACACTGTTCCCCTTCTGGTGTACGTCTTACCTTAGGTAAGAAATTGACCTCACCGATGTATTTGTCTAAAGATCAGCTTCCCCCTGAATTACAATCTCTTCCAGCCACCCTCTGGGCCACCGGCCCCAATGATGTGGGCCTCCTGCGGATTCCTCCCTACATTATAACGCTCAAGCCTAATACTAAATTTCCTCGCATTCCACAGTATAAAATTTCCAGTGACGGCGAAAAAGCTCTTTTGACTATAATTAATGATTTGGTACAAAATGATGTGGTCGAAGAGACTAGGGGAAATGTATGCAATAGCCCTGTTCTGCCTGTTTTTAAACGAACCAACCCTTCCCAGCCACCTGTCTATCGTTTTGTGATTGATCTCAGAGAGGTCAACAAGATTGTGGTACCTCAATTCCCTGTTGTCCCGGATATTAATGCCCTGCTGACAATGATACCAGCCTCAGCTTCCTGGTTTTCCGTCATTGACCTCAAAAATGCTTTCTTCAGCATTCCCATTGCTGAGGAAAGTAGGGATATTTTTGGCTTCTCCTTAGCAGGCCGAAGCTTCCGGTTCAAGCGAGCTCCTCAAGGCTATTGCGAGAGCCCCTCCATTTATAGTCAAGCATTGAAATCACAGCTCGATACTTTGTGTTTACCACAAGGGGCAACTTTCATTCAATATGTGAATGACCTGTTGGTTGCAGCAGATTCTGAAGACACTTGTAAAAAGGCTACCATTTCACTGTTACGCCACTTATCTGACCACAACCACAAGGTTTCACCATCAAAATTGCAATATTGCTGCCAAGAGGTTACCTACCTAGGTCATCTCTTGTCAAAGGAGGGACGGCGATTGACCCCAGAACGTATCCAAGCAATTGTCCAAATGCCTATTCCATGTACGCAAAAAGAGGTGCGTGCCTGTTTGGGTATTACCTCTTATTGTAGACAATGGATCCCCAATTTTTCCCTTCTGGCAAAACCTTTGTTGGCACTCACTCTTAAAGATACACCACACCCGCTTCCATGGACTGCGGAATGTCAGAAAAGTTTCACTGATTTACGCACTGCCTTGTGCTCTGCCCCTGTGTTAGATACTCCTGATTACAGTAAGCCCTCCATCAATTCCACGACTGTTAACTAGCTTGACATTCTTATCGAGAAAAAAGGCACCACTCTCACAACTCGAGTATTTAAGAAGCCGACTGACAGGAATAATGCACTTCATTACCATAGTTTTCACTCACCTGCTCTTAAGAATCACTTACCATTATCCCAATTCATTAGGGTTCGCAGAATTAGTTCCGATGATACTCAAGGGAAATCAGACATTGACATACTGGCTCAACAATATTTGGATAGAGGTTATCCCACACAAGTCCTAGATCTGGCTAAACATAAAGTGTATAGCATGGAAAGATCGCAGCTTTTGAAAAAAACTACGAAACTTGAATCTAAACGAGAGGTCTGTGTTTTAAAATATTCCACAGCGGCGACGGCTATCAAACGTTGCATTCTCAAACGATGGGAGATCATTGAACAAGAGTATGACGATAAGGAAGTTTTTTATAACACACCGATTTTTGCATTTTCTAGATCTAAAAACATTAAATAAATTCTAGGTAAGAAAACCCAACAGTTTGATGATACCACTAAATTGGGCATGAGAAAATGTTATAACTGCGGGCACTGCGGTAACGTGATGGTCGGAGATAAATTCACACACCCTCACACAGGTAAATTGATCAAGTTAAAACACACATCTGATTGTAACTCCGCTATGGTGATATATGCCATCAAATGTCCCTGTGGACTTGTTTATGTGGGGCGAACTACTAGGAAGATAAAAGTAAGGGTGACTGAGTACAAAAGCTCAATTCGCACAGCTAACATGAAATCGTGCTTAGCAGCACACTGGTCTACATACAAACACACCATACCGCAGTTACGCTTCACTGTTTTAGAGCAGGTATCAGTATTACCACATGTTGATCCTAACAAACATTTGGCACAAAGAGAAACTTTTTGGATACGTTTTTTAAAAACCTTGTGTCCGAGTGGTCTGAATGATAAAATTGAATTTATACACTTCTTGTGAAAATATGCTTTTTTCATTAATGTTTGTGTATTATTGAGTTGTTGAAATCATCTGACAATATTTATATTGCATTTCATGAATGGGCCTTTGAAAAATATGCAGAACAGTAATATACCCCCTTTTTAGATCTTTTTTAGATCTTTTAACTTTTTGTCAGTACAGGTCATGTACTTCACTATATCCTTTATTATATCCTGTATGCTGTTAGATAGACTCGGGTGTAGTGTTCCGTGTTAGCCCTCACATTTCCTATTTAACAATTTTTTGCGGTTTTCATAGCAGCACTGTTGACACCTGGACTGTTTGTCCTGGTGCCGTTATATCTGATGGTAGTTTTGTTTTTTTCATTTTCTCTATGCTAATTTTGACAGGATTAGATATATAAGGAGCAATATTAGTCCTACTTTTATTCAAGTACTTTATGGTTCTGTTTGTGCACTTTGGTTAGTCTTTCTTTCATTTTTACGAGGCTTGCACTCAATTCCAGGCAGTCCTTTTTCTATATCTTTGGTAGTTTCACGCACGCACAGGTAAACGTTCGGCTGTAGGCAGCGGAAGTGACCGGACACTGTTGATGCGTGTAGATACCCCGTTATGAAGGTAATTGGACCCAGTTTGGCGGTATACGCCTTTCGGCTTTTAACATCTTTGCATTAAGATAGAGCGCGATGAATTAGTGGCACGTAATAACTATAGTTATGGTTTACACAGATACCTCTGGCATACAATATCGCACATTTCCGTGTGAAAAGCGCATCTCTAGAGTACGTCTCCGACTTGCAGTTGCAAAGTAAATGGGATTTTCCAACTGTGTTTATCCGTTGTGACCGCTCAGGCTCAAGTTTCTTGATTATAAATTGTTGCTCGCTTTTTTTAGTTTTTTTTACTTTTCTCACCTCGTTCAGCATGGATATTTCTTTAACACGCTGATTAGAATTCCACCACAGCTGCTAAGATTCTCATGGAGGTGAGTCCTTTAATGTTACAAATCAGGCATAACAAGCACACTTGTTGTTTTTGCACTAGGGAAGGTGAGGTGGAGTTGATTTTGACATGGGTAGTATCCACGAGTATTTTCAATTTCGCACCATTTTTGTACTCGGCTACCAAACGGGGACATTATAGTATCCTATTGGATGGCACATAACTGTCTGCATGGTTTTCAAACGCTTTCTTCTGTTTTTTTGGTTGCCGACTGATTCATCATATATAATTGGCTATAACTGGATGTGGAGCCTTACATTGTTATATGTTTGCGAGTCTTTACTCTGTAATGTTTTGAATTACATTTGTAAATGTCTTTATTGATTGCATTTGGGAAATGTATTATACACAATGCATATATATTTTTACAGCATTCCCCTGACAAAGGTTTTCACACCGAAATGCATTGGGACGCCATGATGTTGATTTGAAAGCATTGCTTAATTCGAAAAGACATGGAATAAGAAAATAAAGAAAATTCCAGGCATTGGATTGATATATATTTTGGAGTTATTTGGAATAGTATTTACATCTGTCATGTAACGCGCATTCAATTCATATGGTGTAATTTTCACGATTTCATCCTAGGATTGCATCGGGACGGTGTGGCATACTGTTCTTTGCAAGTCACTGTAGAGTGAATTTCACTTGACATCTTTGTATTGATGTTGTTTAAGTTGTTTCGAATTTTTGAATTTTTTTGAACTAGATGTGATAAACGTTTGCACCTTATTGGGCCAGTGAACAGTGCGCCTTTGATTTCAAACCTTCGTTTGAAAATTTTGTTACAGTAAGCCTTTCACACTCTATGTTCATGAGAAAGAAGGTTGCGCGTTATCAGTTTTAACGCAACGATTTGGGGACAAGCAACGCCCCTGTGCCTATTTTTCGGCCACGTTAGATCCAGTGGCCAAGGCATTACCTAGCTGTTTGAGGGCTACAGCAGCAGCGGCAGTTTCCATTCGCCAGTCTGCTGGATTGGTATTAGATAATACCCTTATGGTCATGGTACCGCATGCAGTAGACACCCTCCTAAATAGAACAAAGACCCAACACCTCACGAGTGCACGCCTTTCGGGGTACGAATTGACGCTCTTGGCTAGCCACGTACACATTAAACGATGTAATACCTTGAACCCGGCAACATTGCTGCCAATTCCAGTGGAAAATGACACTCAGGAGCAACACGACTGCTTCCTCCGCACGGAGGAAGAGACAAAAGGCAGAGTTGATTTAAAGGATACTCCACTCCCAGGCCCGGATGGGACCTTATGGGTGGACGGTTCTTGTTTTAAGCTTCCCAATGGTGAAACGACCTCAGCCTATGCAGTCACTACCTTATACACTGTTGTAGAAACAGCACGTATTATACATAACTCAGCCCAGGCAGCTGAATTGATAGCACTGACTAGAGCTTGTGTGTTGGCTGAAGGAAAAAGGGTGAATGTGTATACTGATAGTCAGTATGCGTTTGGAGTGGCTCATAGTTTTGGCCGCCTGTGGAAGGAAAGAGGGTTTCTCACATCCCATGGCACTAAGATACAGCATGGCCAATTGGTAAATGACCTCCTTGAATCACTCACCTTGCCCACTCAGATAGCAATTGTGAAGTGTAGTGCACATAAGAAGATCACTGATGATGTAGGTCAAGGAAATGCTTTAGCAGACCACATAGCGAAAGAGACAGCTAGAGACACTACAAGCCGCATGTAAGTTGCGGGCTCTGCTAGATGGGTTGCACAAGGAGGGATGTGTGAGAATACTGTGGACAGTGTGAAAATGATCCAGGCAGAGGCCACAGAGAAAGAATTGAGTACGTGGAAAGAAAGTATAGGAAGATTGGATGTGACAGGGTGCTGGACAGACTTGTCAGAAAATCAACGCTGGTTGTTACCAGATGCCTATGTACTCCAAGTAGTTACCATGGCACATGGTCCAGCCCATATTAGTGCTAAAGGTATATGCAAGCTTCTGGCTCCGGTATGGAAGAATGTGGGGATCCCTAAATGTGCAGACAATCTGGTTAAGCATTGTATTGTATGCTTAATGCATAACCCGGGGAAGGGAACACCAACAACAGCAGGACACTTTGCTCCCCCAACTTACCCTTTTGAGGTTTTACAAATAGATTACATCCACATGGAACGATGTAACAATCTGAAGTACGTTCTTGTTGTGGTATGTGCCTTCTCCCGATGGGTAGAGGCCTATCCCCTGAAAGATAATACTGCTCTATCCACGGCAAAAGTCCTTTTGAAGGAGTTTCTGCCAAGATTTGGGTTACCGAGAATTATTTGGAGTGACAACGGAAGTGAGTTTGTGGGTCAGATCATGCAGAAAGTATTTGCAGGCCTTGGCATTCAGCAAAAATTCCACGCAGCAAACCATCCTCAGTCAGCAGGTTTGGTGGAATGCTATAATGGCACCCTTAAGCTTAAGCTGGCGAAAATACAAGCCAGCACGGGTCTTGCCTGGCCTGATGCCTTGCCCTTGGCTCTCTTATCCACCAGAACAACCACCCATTCCCGTATGGGACTTAGTCCTTATGAGGTTGTCTTTGGACGCCCTGCAAATGTTTGGGTCTGAGGAAATTCAAAATACGGCCCATCTTTGCTTGTAACACCATTATGCTGTTGCCCTCACTCAGGCCCCTTCAACCTTCATAGCGTTTCTTTCACGTTCTATGCTGTTGCACATATTACACGACCTTTCCTGTTTCCCTGAGCTAAGTCCATTCTGAGACCCTTCTCGAAGCAACTAATTCCCCAGATAACCATCTATTGACCCTTGGTGACCATTCTCGGCCTCTCCAGTTGTTTTACGAATCACCATCTTCAACACGCAAACACGTCCTGTCGTAAATTAATTTAACCAAGGAATGGCTATGCCACCTGACCTATAGGGTCGGTAGAGAACACGACCTTAGAAAAGGAATTTCTATTACCCATTATCCTGTATCTCGTACAAAGAATGTTTTCTTGTGGATGATTTGTAATTTTATTGCACATTGTGGGGGTTGTTGCTTTAGGGGATTCAAGCGCTACAAAAGACTGTGAGCCACGCATTGAAGTGGCAGTCTCCTGAGAACCTACCACTGATGTACTTCTAGGACAACTGTACCTAGCTGCAGCTAATGAATTGAAGTTCCTATGCCAGACAGAGTGTTCCGTGTCTCTGTAATTTGGAAGGCGAACTCAGAAGATTTCAGGCGTACCCCGCGCCGCCAGGCTTAAATAGCCCGGTTCTTCAGTGGGGTCAATGCCACCATTGTGTGGATACAGGGGAGCTACGAGGTAAAAAGAAGATCTTGCCCTGGTGAAAAGGACGGTTGGACCACAGGTGTTGTGGGCTCAACTGATGAGGAATCAGATTTACTGGCGGGAAGAATACTCATAGAACTCAGTGGCCGCTGCAATTTGTATCAGAGCAGAGGTATGAAATGCATAGAGTACTTAATTTGTCCCGGTGTTTACAGGTGGTGGGCACCACCACTAAATGTTGATGCCAGGCATTATTTTTCATAATCTGATTTCAGCCAAGGGAGAGAAAGAAAAGAGAGAGAAAAGGAGGGAGAAAAAGAGAAGTATTGTAACCGTAGTATTCAGAGGCACTTAGGGCAGGCTTCCATAAAAAGCCTTGGGCCATTGCACTTACTTTTTTTGTTTTTGTTTACAAATTAAGGACTGGCCCTATGCCTCTGGGTCTGCATTGCTGATTACAGGCAGGATCATTTCTGACAACGTATATATTAGGATCTTTCAAAAAGGAGGCATGTATTCACAATCCAAGAACAAGCAGATTAATACATATTTTTGCATGAGATATAAGATTAACATCTCTCACATCCTCCCAAGAGCTGTTAAGATGAATGTCTAGTTTTTTTATGTTTGAATTTTTATTTTTCAGACGTCTAAACCTGTAGAAAGAAACCAGACCAATTACAACCATTTTGCAGCAGCCTGACCACCTCCTTGATCTATCCGATGGGTGCGAGAGAGCAGTTTTCCATGCTGGTGGCCAGAACTTCCCAGTCCTCCTGAGGTACTTCCAGGTGATGGTGAAGGTTACTGTTATACCTGCTGCTCAGCCAGTGTGAGTGTGGAGTGTAATGTTGGTGCGTGGTGATGCATGGAATGTTGGATGTCTGAGAGAGTCAGCTGTAGTATGGGCTGAGCAGCAGGAAGGTTGCTCCTGGCGGGACTCTTCATTATAACTCTTCATCTTAATTGCTTAATAAAACATCTTACTTAATCTACACCTGGACTACTAGACATCATTTATATTACAACAGCTACATGCGTGAAAGGGGACTCCTAGGTGATCATCATGCTCTCAAGATCAGTAAGTGAGGGAGTGGAGTGAAGGCACCGGCAGACATGCTTTTTCGAAGGTGGTTGCGCAGTTTGGTCAATGCAGTAAGTCAGGATTGAAGCTTGCTTTACTTTTTTCCAGAGCTGACAACGTAAACTCTACGACACCCAAACGTACTGTGATGGGGGGTGAACCTCTGGGCTACCACTGGCTGTCAGGAGTATGATCTTCACCATGAGATGTGTAACCCCGCCTTGTGCCTGCTGAATATGTCCAGAGACCTGTACAGCCATGACACATCACTCCTAACTGGTGTCAGGTGTGCCCTGTATCCCTTTCTTTGAAGGGGGGGGGGGGGGGGGGTGTTTGTATAGCGCAATCTAGACCAGTAGGTATCAGAGCACTTTACATGAGCATCAGTTGGGTTACAGACGGACACATTAATTTTTGTAGGCACGGGGAGATTACGTGTTTTTCCCAGAATCACAGGATGTTGAGCGTCCCTGCTGAGACTCTAACCCGGTTCTCCAGCTTCTAGGTCGACCGCCCTGGCTGTTAGGCCACATTATCTCCTCCATGTGTCCTGTTCTCATGATCACACAACTGCCCTACAGATGCATATTCCGAATGATATTTTTGCCTGCTCTGGGCTTCCAAATTGTCATATTTCTCATTCTAACGATGTCATGACTACCCATGGCATTGCACATTCCTTAGGCTAGCAATGCTTGCAATGGGCTCAGGTGCTTTAGCCTTACAGTGTATACCATTCAGATGCTCTTACACAGAAAAATACCATAAACTATCCCTGCATACACCGGACTCTGGCTCAGAGCAGGCAAAATACCATTGTCTGATCTGGACTAATGGATTATCATGTGTCCTCTTTTGGATAATGTCAAGGCTGCCAACTACCACTGCATGCTCTCGACTCATACATCTGGAGTATAATTCTGATATTGTCATGGCTGCATGCTCTTGACTCATACTTCAGGCGTATAATTCTGATATTGTCATGGCTGCATGCTCTTGACTCATAATTCTGGCAAGTTTGTGGGCTACCTGGACTCTGATTTACCATTTGTCCCATTCTGATGATGATAATTTTATGGGGTGTCATACATAGGCCTACAATATAGTCCTCAGTTTGCAGGATATGCCCAGACGTGGGCCTCTTTCTCATTTTGCTACAGGATTTAAGCTAGCCTAGCTGATGAGAGGTGTTACCCCAAAGCCGGTCCCATGATGTTTCTTTCCGGTCCAGGGAAGACCTGGCTTGGCAGTTTGGGCTGGACTGTTCCCGTGAGTAACAGGGTCAAGATTGATTTGCATATGACTGGGTCTGAACTGGGGTAGCAAAGTGAGCAAAATAACGTGATGGATTCAACCCAGAGCGAATAGTGACTGGAGGTGACTGTCTGAAAAGTTCAGCGCTCAGTCCATCATCTCCTTGTGTTTGTTTTATAATATAGACTACAGTTGCCTGCTTTTAACTTATGAGTTACTATGTGTCCCACTCTGATGATGCCATGGCTGCCCATACACAAGCATATTCTGTATACTACCATTACCTCCGTGGACACATGGCTTATTCTTTCTCCAACAGGAAAACAGAAATGTGATGGCCAGAATGCTTGAATTAATCTCAGGCACTGCTCCTTAGTCTATGCCAAATGTCTGCCCTATCTTTTGCTCACTGAGTCCCAAAATGCAAGGACCAATCATATCCAAGCCAGTGCTGACCATTATCCGATAGAAATAGATCAGTTGTAATGGATTGGCCACGTCCTCTAAGATTAATTCAAGAGTTCCATCAATCACTTTTTTAATATCTCCCAAAAGCTTACAGGAATCAGTAGTTGACGTTTTAGTTGTATCTCCTTTGCCCGTTATTTGTTGCTAGGGTCAGGACAAATTTTATGTCAAAAGAGTGGATAGATATCGTGTCTGGTGTGATGCAAAGAGCTAAACCCCCTCAACTATAATCTCATCTAATGCCACCTCATTCATGGGGTTGTAAATTAGCCCAAAGAGTATATGAACTAGAGCCCAGAACCGATTCAAAAGGTTAGGCCTGTTTTTTAAAGAGAGTGTCGTACATCAGAATCTCATCCATGTTTGCGAGTTGGTGGACTGCAACGAGTCGGTAGAATGCAATGCAAGATGCCATTATGTGACATGAAATGAAATCTTGAAGGACCCCAGTTGATCAAAGTCAAAATTCTCAATCATATTTAGCTCCTGTCTGTATAATTTAATTTTAATCCCCAAAACCCCAGACGGAGTAATAAATCTGATAAATCCATTCAATTGTGCCTGCCCAGGAGAAATAACTTCCAACTGGTGCCATCTTATTTTGATGCCGTACTGCTCATCCAATGTTGATGCTATATAGTAACCAAGGAATGATTTATCGTGTCTCTGAGGGTTTGTTACATATGCACCTTGTTCGAATAGGCATATAAGTGAGGACCTGATTAAGATGTGGAAGACAGGAACTGTCACAAATATTACAGATATCCCATACTCCTTATTACAAGAACCATTGAATGTAATGCACTGGTAGTTAATTGTACAGGATATCAATTTTGTGACAGACTAAAGCCTGTATGCCAAACTGTTAAGCAGGACATGAGTCTGTAACCCATACTTTCACATTGTTTGATTTTCAAATATATGTTTCCTAGCATGTATGACACTAATTTGTTTTTACTATAGCACCTTACATTTCACTGCTGTTGTCTCCAAGTGCTGTATGTAGTAATTGTTACTATGCAAACACGTGATTGTACTCAGATTGCTAACTCAAATGGTGGAAGGCAAAGTTGGCCTTGCTGGGGATTTTACTTCTGGTGTCTACGGTACATCAGGTGTGAGTGATGGACACATATCTCCCTGAACCACATTGCCTGTACTGGTGGTTTGAAAACATGTTGCCACGTGTGGTGGTTCCTTCATTGGTTTGTGTGCAAGTAGTAGATACTTTCATAGTGAAAGGTAGTGTTGAGAGCTAAGGGGATTCTTGTCATGGTGTGATAGATGGTACAGGAAGATTCCTGTGAGGTTTTGGTTTAACGCTAACATGACTTGTCTTTTATGATATTTTCCAGTCAGGGACAACAAATATATATCATTCATGTTAAAAGATTAATTTCAGGAAAATTCACAAATGAGGTTTATCTCACTCAGTATGTGAAATCCACTTCTGGTAAATATAAAACAAGCTCTTGATGCCAGGGTAAATCATCATGAGTTTACCGTAAAAGACTTATACAAGATGGCACCCTTCGGATATCTTTTTTTCATCATAGGACTTCCTAAACCAGGGATCATTCTTAATGTTTCAAAGGAAGTATTAAGGCCTGATGGATTGACATACTTGTCAATTAAAAATGATAAAAACATTTGATCAAAGAACAAGTGGATCAAATAAGCTGTTGGTTTTGTGCCATATTCGGACAGCACATGTATACTTGATACTATTGATATGAACTCATATGCCAACTTAGGTGGAATTCTATTGTTTGCTACTATGTCCCTCAGCACCAAATACAAACGTTTAGGTGCTCTAGGTTGGGTGTAATTTGCTGTAGCGTAATTATGCAAAGTTACAGTAAAGTTATGCGAGATTACCATGTCCAAAATAGACCTGAGGATGCATTTTGCGCTAAGAAAATTGTGATTAATGTAACAGAGCACAAACAGTAGCAGCCAGCATCTGCTCGTGCATTTGTTATTCCTGTGCTCCTTACAGTCTTTTAACCCCTTCGGTGCTCATGACGGAACGGTTCCGTCATGAGCCACGGTTGAGCTGTGCTCATGACGGAACCGTTCCGTCATGACCACGCCCGCGCAAGATTCCGTCAGCACAGCGGCGGAATCTGCGCAGCATGGAAGGGGTTAAAAACAGGGCTGTTCGACATAAACAAAAACAACAGATGATGGACTTAATGCTGAACAATTCAAATATTCAGCCCCAGTCACAGATCTGGCTTTAATCCATCATTTTTTTGCTCACCACGCCACCCCAGTTTGGACCTAGCTATATGTAAATCAGTCTTGACCCTGCTCCCCGTGGGAACAGTCCAGCCCGAACTGCCAGGTCAGGACTTCCCTAGACTGGAAACAAATACCCTGATACCGGTTTCGGGGCATTACCCCTCATCAGCCAGGATACTTTGAATCCAGTGGGACAGTGAGCACAGGACCCTTATATGGGCATACCCTTCCCACTTAAAGCGCCAGAAGACAAAAGAACAGATGATGAACAGAATGCTGAATAAATCAAACATTCACCCCCAGTCACAGATCTGGGTTTAATCCCTCATCTTTTTGCACACCACACCACCCCTGTTTGGACACAGACATATGCAAATCAGTCTTGATCCTGCTCCCCATGGGAACAGTCCAGCCCGAACTGCCTAGCCAAGTCCTCCCTGGACTGCAAACAAGCATCCTGGGACGGGTTTCAGGGCTTCACTCCTCATCAGCCAGGCTAGCTTGAATCCAGTGGCACAGTGAGCTCGGGCACCAAGTCTGGGCATACCCTTCTCACTTACGCTGATAAAAGCAAAAAGAAAAGATGACGGACGTAATGCTGACCAAAACAAATTCACCCCCAGTCACAGATCTGGGTTTAATCTATCGCTTTTTTGCAGCGCCAGACTAGGAACACAGGAGAGGATGTGGTACGTCGGCTAGACTGCCGACTTTGGTGCTGGAAACCAGGGTTCGAGCCTCGGGGTCACGTCCACATCCTGTGATTCTGGGCAAATCACTTAATCTCCCCGTGCCTGCATGTGTAATGTAAATATGGTGCTCATGTAAAGTGCTCCAATACCTTCGGGTTGAGTTTGCGATATATAAATATGCAACAAAAACAAAAAAAACAGCCCTGACCGGGAAGGGGGGGGGCGGGGGGGGCTATAGTGAAGCACTGATGCCGCTTTTGTTACAGGGTTTGATATTGCAGCACGGCTGCAAAACCGACCCCCACCCTTCCAGCCTACTGGGAAAACACCTGGTGCCTGCTACGGCCAGTCTGATCTGCTTTTTGCTCCCCACTCCGGTTTGGACCCAGCCATATTCAAATCAGTCTTGACTCTGTTCTTCATGGGAACAGTCCAGCCCACATGTCAAAAAGATCTTTTGCGTAGCTAAAATCAAGTGCACATAGTGTCGCCCATCTTAGAAAGGTTAAAAAAATAAAATAGTCCCAGTGTTCGTTTGTAGGCACACACGTGTGGTGACACATCCGCACGCATACGTCGTCACATGAGCCTGCCTGGCCACATCATCGCTCCCTTTATTTTTATTTTTTGCCGAACCTGCATCAAATCAACAAAAAGCATTGGCAAGGCTAATAGGTTAAAAAAAACAGGCCTGCTGGTTTTGCCAAACGTTGTTCAACTATTGTGAATGGACCGCAGTATTTAGCTGAAGCTCAGAGCTGACTGAAACAGGAGCATTAACCCACTCCACTGCCTTCTATCTTGGCAGAGGCAGCGAAGATAGAGGCACCGCAGAAAGAAATGGCAGACGGAGACGTGAAGTGTCTATCGTGGCTGTTCATTCCTTACGCGTTTAACCTTTAAAATGTGTTATTCCTAAACCACAGCTGGACCACGTTGTTGTCGCATTACCCCGAGATTCTGGTCCCCACTCTCTGCAGAAGAACGTGTTTTCCATTCCACTTCGTATAATAGCAGCATCGCTGCTCATTAAAGGTTTGGCATTTTGTTTCTTGCACATGCCTCCCTGCTGGCCCCTAACTCTCTTTCTCATGTTAATGTTGTCGTGTATGTCTCAGCTCCGAGCTCCCCTTTCACATCAGGCCGCCTTCGTCTTACCAGCCCCGAGGCCTATGACTGCAGCAGCGACAGCAGAGCTTGCCTCGTGCCGCCACATTTCTGCTGACTTGGTTAAAATGGCGGCACTTCAGTCCTTGTGAGACCAGTTCAGCGAATGGGGACGAAGGCGTAAAATCTGTCATGTTGTGTTAGTTCCGAGGTTACGGGGAATGTGCAGCGTGGTGGAATATTTTTACGGTTTCAGAATATTTTTTGAGGTTTCAGTTTGGGATTTTTCATTGTTCTCGCACATAAAAACACACTCACATGGAGCAGCGCAATTCAGGCTCCACCCTTACATGTCACAGAAGCGTATATTGTATGTGTATTTGCAGTAGCGGTCCATGAAGGGAGTGACGGTGGGGCAGTAAGGTGGGGGAGGGGCAGGATGGGGAAATGTAAACACCGGAATATGGATGAACGGAGGTAAGTACACATTTAAATAAATAAAACAAATTCCTTTGCACGCGCTGCATCGCAAAATGCGATGCAGCGCGTGCAACGAAATTCGTTTTATTCGATCACACTGAAAGTCCTTGGGAATATAGTGGCTGCACTCTCTCAGGGGCCGATGATACTAGGGGGAGACTTCAACGATATCATGGGTCAGGGTGACTGGCACAGGCCTGAGGGACATACTCCCAGACGTATTCGGGGTTTAATGGATTGGTAGAAAGGACTTGGCCTCAGTGACGCCTGGCAGGTGTGGCAAACACAAAGAGATGTTGGACGGAGTGCTGAAACTTCTCAGACACTCACCCCAGTCACAGATCTGGGTTGAATCCATCATCGTTCTTTAGCTCACTCTGCCACCTCAGTTCAGACCCAGCTATATTCAAATCAGTCTTGACCCTGTGCCTCATGGGAACAGTCCAGCCTGAACTGCCAAGCCAGGTCTTCCCTGAACCGGAAACAAGTATCCTGGGACCGGTTTCGGAGTAACACTCCTCATCAGCCAGGCTAGCTTGAATCCAGTGGCAAAGTGAGCAAGGGACCCACGTCTGGACATACCCTGCCAACTTAGGGTGAACAAAGCAAACAAAAAGAGATGATGGATGGAGTGCTGAAACTTTTCAGACACTCACCCCAGTCACAGATCTGGGTTGAATCCATCATCGTTCTTTAGCTCACTCTGCCACCTCAGTTCAGACCCAGCTATATGCAAATCAGTCTTGACCCTGTGCCTCATGGGAACAGTCCAGCCCGAACTGCCAAGCCAGGTCTTCCCTGAACCGGAAACAAGCATCCTAGGACCGGTTTCGGAGTAACACTCCTCATCATGTGGAGAAGTGTGGCTCAATGGTTAGAGTGGCAGACCTCGATGCAGAGCACTGGTCTGGGACCAGGGTTCGATTCCCGACGCGGCAGGGTCTCGGGCTATAAATTCCTCAGACCTGATATTCTCGCATCAGTGCCTATCCTAATCATGGGTCCCACGCTGCAACTCTGGGAAATAGCTTGCTTAGTCTCCACAATGGCCCCAACAGCGCTGGGATGCCTGGCTTCACCATGGGGGTGCCCAGGAGTGGACACTTCACATGGATAGCCAGGAAGGGTTCCTACAGCGGTATGAGTACAGCGCGGAGATACCCCCAGGGGTGATTCGGCGCTATATAAGCACATACACACACACATCAGCCAGGCTAGCTTGAACCCAGTGGCAAAGTAAGCAAGGGACCCACGCCTGGGCATACCCTGCCAACTTAGGGCGAACAAAGAAAACACAAAGAGATGATGGACGGACTGCTGAAATTTCAGACACTCACCCCAGTCACAGATCTGGGTTGAATCCATCATCGTTCTTTAGCTCACTCTGCCACCTCAGTTCAGACCCAGCTATATGCAAATCAGTCTTGACTCTGTGCCTCATGGGAACAGTCCAGCCCGAACTGCCAAGCTAGCCAAGCTCCTCAGGCAGGTGTGGCACCCAGGGGACTCCGGCTTTACCCAGGCTTCACCTACCCACAGTTCACTATCCCATATTGATTATTTGTTCTTAACGCCCACCGATCTCTGTTTCAGAGCACTGAATCCCAGTTCCTGCCTTTGGGGGATATCAGATCATGCACAGGTTCTACTTCACTTTGACATGCCATACAGGTGCAACTGCCCTATATGGCGTCTCAATGCTTGGTTCTGCTTGGGGTGAATTAGGGTTCTGTTGATTCTGCTGAGACCTTTTGGGAAGCAGGCAAGGCCTCTATGAGGGGCGTGGCTCACTCCTACATCTGACTGTGAAAAACACAGCCGAATGGTCAAGCTTGAAACCTCGATAATGGTTTTGGACCGCAGGTAGCCTGGATCACTTATTGACTCAGAGGCAAGACTACTAGAATCATGCCTGGGCGAGACCCGCAAGTGCTGGATGGCATCTACGCGCTGTGTTTATGAATGAGGCGACAATTCTAGTAAATTTCTACACTGGCTCGCTACACACTTATCTGAAAACAGGGTGATACCCCGCATCATGGGAAACTCAAGGAGATGGGTGGAAGAGTCTCAGGGGATCTCCGCTGTATTTGCCCAGTACTATAGGGAGCTTTATGGTCGCTAGATATGTCCAGACACTGAAATATGCCTCTTTTCGTGGGGGGAACTCCCCTTGCCCCGATTGTCCCCCCTGGAAAGAGCTATCCTGGAAATGGATACTACCTGGTAAGAAATAGGAGACGCGCGGACAGATCTTCATCCGGGTAAAACAAAAGGGTCCGACAGATACCCCGTAGAGTTCCTTCGCAAACTCTGCCCCAACATTGTCCTGCCCCTGCTTCAATTATATAATGAAGCTGTTGTCAAGGTCTACTTTTACTCTGAGACTGACCAAGCCACAGTTGTGGTCCTTTCCAAACCTGGTCGCACACTATAAGCTTATGCCTCTTTCTGACCCATTTACCTTATAAATAGCAAGGTTAAACTTTATGCAAAGCTTCTGACGAACCGGCTGTTGACGGTCATTAACAAACTTGTCCACCCCGACCAATGTGGGTTTATCCCTCATCGCAGCACTAGGCATTGCATCCATTGAGTACACATAGCTCTGTTCCGCATCAGAGCTCTAAAAGGCCCAGCATCCCTCCGGTTAATTGATTTTGAAAAGACATTTGATATGGTTGACTGGGCTTATCTTGATGAAGTGCTTGGTGGCATGGGGTTCAGAGTTTCAGACCTCAATTACGAGCATTTGTTAGGGTCCTGTATGCGGGAACGCAAGCCCAGGTTAAAAGAGTACTGTCAGATGCCTTTCCGGTGAAGAGGGGTACCAGGCAAGGGTGCCCACTGTCCCCTCTCTTATTCGCACGCGCCATCGAGCCGCTGGCATTGTGGATCCGATGCAACGTCCAAGTTTGGGGCTTTGACTGGGGCTTAGCGCTGCAGAACCACATAGCGATATACGCAGACAATGTAATTTTATTCATGTCCAGAACAGCTGACACGGGGCCCAGAATTCTTAAAATCCTGGGAACTGGGAAAACATCGGGCCTTCGAATCAACTGGATCAAATCCCTACTGGTTCCGGTGATGAGAGATTGTCAGGATGAAGCCTGGAAATCCTGTTTTTTGGTGTGCCAGATTACCTTTCAATACCTTAGAGTGCACATATCCTGGGAGTCAGACCTGACATGGAGCTTGAACCTTGTTCCCGTGACACGCAGGTACAATAGAACCTTTTGTGTTGGAATAAACCTTACCATCAATACTATAGGTAGGATCGCATTGTACAAGATGGTTAGCCTTCCAAAATTGTTCTATATTTTACAAAACTCCCCTTTAGACATACCACAAGCCTGGTTTGACTGTGTTCTGGCTCTGGGATGTAAATTTATCTGGGCCGGTGGCACTCCCAAAGTAGCTTTTGTTAAATGCACCCAGGTGATGTACGGCGGGTGCCTAGCCATGGCGAATATGCACCTATACTATTGAGTGACACAATTACTCCCTATTAATGACTGGCTACATGGAGGTTGGGAATACCCTGCCTACAGAGGCAAATTAGACCTCCTGAGACAGGACAATGCACTCCACATACTTTACGGTACCCCCATTCCCTCCAACATCCCAGAAGTAACCCAAGTGGCATTTGGAGCATGGAGGAGTGCTCTCTGTTGGTTGGGATAGAACCGCAAACTGACAAAGGAAACCCCGCTGTGGGAGGGCAGGTGGCTGGATCAGGTGTCCCCTCTAGACAGATCTAAGGGATGGGACTCTGCTGAAATTTTGAGACTGGGGACATTTGGGGCAGTAGCCACATGAAATCCTTCCAAGAGCTCCAGGCAAAATTCCAAATTGCAACCTCCCAATTCTACCACTACCTACAACTTCGGCACACACTACATACTTACCGAGATGCACTACAGGACATTCCTGAGTATAGTCCCTTGAAAAATAAGATTCTTATGAGCCATTTAGGCAAGGGAAGGGTATCCCAGATTTAAAAAACCCTAGTGGTGCACTTGCCTACATCACTGACCTCTCTGAAAGAGAAGTGGTAAGGTAGGGTAGGGGACCTGGATGAGGAGGACTGAGGAGATGCCTGTATGGCCTATCGCACATTAACAATATCTTCCAGACACCGCTTAATACAATTCAAGAATTTACACCAAGCCTATATCACTCCCCTCAGTCTGTGGAGAGCGGGCCTCACTGATTCCTCAGCATGCCACTGGTGCAAAGACCATATCGCGGATTTCTTTCATGTTGAATAGAAATGCCCAGTGATACAAGTTTATTGGACTGCCATCCTTGATGTCCTATCATCCCTGGAAGGTACGACTGTTGACACAGACCCAAGGATTGCTCTGCTTGGTATCCTAGATGATATGAGGGGGTCCAGAGGGAATAGAACACTTGTGGGTCTGGGCACATTAATAGCCATAAGTGAAATAGCCCACAATTGGATCTCTCAAATGGCCCCCCGGTCGAGGTCAGGACTCGGGGTATGGACTGGTGCAGCAACCTGGAAGAAATGATCTACAAAGCCTGGGGATGCCATGCAAATATGACAAAATCTGAATCAAATGATGGAACTACCATGGACTGACAACTTAGATGAAACCCAGGGAGCTACTTGTAACAATGGGGACACTGTGCCGGACCTGTACCGGGAACACAGGATGACAGTGAAGCAATGCATATTAGTATCCATATTGAGCAAGGCAAATGTTTTATTGTTAACATGTAACATGGCAATAAAATGTTACTATTAAAAAAAGAGAAAGGAGTATTGTTGTATTATTGATAGTGAGGCCTGAGAAACAAAATCTTGGCAGGAGCATGAAAAGCTAACGAGCTGAAGAAGCTTCCAATTCATTGCATATCAGGAACGAAGATATACTCAAGGTTACAGTGACTGTCCAAGTTGTGGGATGGAAAATTTGAGGGATGTTGTTGATACCTACTGTGGGAAGGGAAGAATAATTTGGTTTCTGGTCTGACGTGGGGAAGAGCTGATTTTTCTTGAAACATTGTTTTATTTTGTGTTCACACTGCTAGAGTTTTAGTCAGATCCCTTTGTATTTCAAGAGGTGCAGACCTTGTTCTTTACTTTCTTCTTGCGAGTGTGTGGCTTTATGCTAAACATTTGTTCCCTTTAGAAGATTGCTACTGAAATCTTCACTATGCTGACACTTTTCCACTTTCCTGAATTTCTTTGAGACCTTTCCATGACCTGATCACAATTTTAATCAGAAATCCATTTATGTTTAGGAAGGAGGAGTGGAGTTTCTTAAAGGAACACAGATTCCTATTTCTTGATATCTGTATTGTTTTGACTGCATTTATTGTATGCTTTATGTTATTGAGTCAGAATCTGTTTGAACGCCTTAATTTGCTCGTTATAATTCTTTACGTTTATAATATGTTCCTGATTTTGGTATTTACTGGAATGATTATTAACTTGTAATAAACCCGCTTAACTTTATTTACCAATTCCTGGTCCTTATTATGTGGCCAAATGCACTACACAAACTTTAAATAGTTTTTATTAAATGTTGACTCCCTTATGCCTCTCAGTCAACCAAAAAGATAAATCAGATGAGAAATGGTAACCACTTTCCAGCATGCTCCCACACACAATCACACACACAAAAAAAACGGCATGTAAATTATGCCTAAAAAAGGAACAATGCAGCGTTAGGGTCGGGAGCAACCCGGCGGAGCTACATTTGGAAACAAGCAAAACCACCATACAGAGCCAGCATTTTAAGCTTCACTCACTAAGCACCCACCCTGGGGCTCCCACATGAACTCTGATCATGGCTGCCTCTTGCCCCAACCTTGGGACCCTGGTATTTTGTTCAGCCAATAGACATTGACTGCACCGCTGAACGCTCCGTCTCCAGCACCAATGCTTGGGTACATTTCAGAGCTCTACTAGCATGGATTCCACAATCTCCCACTAGTCACCCGGATTCATGATTTGCTTTGCAATCCAAAAAGATCCTAAATCGGCTTCTCATTGTGACCCACCATAGCCCTCCGCTCACTGTCATGCTACTGGCTCAACAAATACTCTGAGGAAATACAAAGGCAGAAACCTAGACGTGCAAGGACTCAGACTTTGGAGATCCCAGTCCCGCACCAGATATATGAGCCAAGTCTCTTTTTTTATTGCAACATTAAAAATCAGAAAATATTACAATGAAAGATAATGGTAACAATATCATTTAGTTTTGAATTTACAGGTACTCTGAGTCTCAAAATTATGTTTTTTTTCTATCTAATCATCTTAGTATTTGTGTTACACTGGTCCAGTCAATATTCATTTCTATGTTTCAAGAACGCCTATAGTTTATCATGTTTTTATATGGTCCTCTTCCTTCATAGAAAAGCTCTTCACAAGCCATTCACATTTGATGAAAAGACCTTAATCGGTCCCATCAATATAGTTTGTCTTTTTTAAAGCTGGGGAATTTCTTTAAGTAATATCTGCTTTAGTGTCTCTTATTTTTTGTCCCTTACTTTCTCCCCACCCTTCTCCTGTTTCCACAGCCCTGACAGGCTTACTTCCCCAAACTTCCATCTTACTCTCCCTCTTCTACTTTAACAGGTGAAGGAACTATCACATTTAGAAAAAGGGAGGTGGAGTGACTGGTGCTCCTACACCTTATTCGCCGAGCTCATTTCTTGCTCACTTGCACGTCTAAACCCATCCTATGAGGATTATCTCATGTTTATTTACTACCTCCCATTGTAATCATTTTACAGTATCTTTGCGGGTCCAGTTTTGGTCATTCTCAACTGAAGTGAACTGAACCATAAATATAGATATGTTGATATCTAACACCCTCTTTGGTAGAGCCTTTTAGCTACACCATGCCTCAATTTTATCTTCACTTCTATCAAATCCAAGATAAGAAGGCATGCACCTCCGTAACCTCACTAAACGTGAGTGATTCATCTTTTTATAGGATGTGTAAGATCAATTGATGGACAATTTGAGAATGTCCTCCTGCTAGCTTCAGTTCTAAGGTGAGTTCTCTCATTGCTTTTCCCTTTTGCGCTGATTTATGTGGGAAATATGAGATGTGGAATTTGAATCCTTGTATTGCTGTAAAAAGGCTATTGCCTCCTCCTTTCTACAGGTTCATTATTCTAATGCGATCATCTAAGAAATAAACAATGCTTTATCGTGACATGAGCTTAGGTTTTTGGAAAAAGGTTTGGTGCGCTCTAGCTATTGTCAAATCGGGTACCAATGTCAACCAAACTAGGCCTTCTTCTGCTGATTTGTGTCGTATGACCTTCTTTAGCTTTACTCTCGACTGACAGCATGTAAGCTCTACCACCATCTCTCTCTATTCTTTAATTGCTTTCATCAGTGTTTTGAGCCAATGAAAAAGAAAGAAGATCTGGCCAGGGCTCATAGTTTAGGTATTGACTATGGATACAGGTGCAGTTTCTTGACCATTAAATGTGTCCTAAAGCTTTACTGAGGGGGAGTTAAGCCTTAATAGTTATTTAAATGTAAGAATATACCCCGATCAGATTCAATGACTTTAGACATTTCCAAAATTGAACTTCCTGCCATCAACCCATTTTCAGAGTCTAGTTCTGAGATGGGTTGAAGTCACAGTTTTCCTAAAAAGGCATGCAAACTTCAGGAAATCAATGCCTTTGGTTCACTCATAAGCTAAAAATGAATGTGCTTTTAAAAGGTTAAACACGATTAAGAATTGCTAAATAAAAAATAGGAATAAGATCACATGGAGCTTTAAAAACAGCAAGGGGAGAAATGTCCCATTTCTCTTACCATAGTGCGGGATGATTGCCCATGCCATGGCCGATGCGTAGATGCCACCAATCATCCAGAACATGCACAGCCAACTGAGGTGCTCTCCTCGCTTCTCCTGGGCCAGGAACTCGGAGAAGTAGGAGAATACAATGGGGATGGAGCCTCCAATGCTGCAAGAAATCAAAACAGTTCAGGATGCTGATGGCTGCTTATTTAATGTCATATCCTTTTGATCTCATCTTCTCCACTGTCATCATATTAATGGTTCTAATCATCATTAGTTATAAAGTGCTTAAACCCAGGTTGACCAAGTTCTTAGCTTTTTAATCACCCAGACTACACCTCTTAAATTTGAGAAAACGACAAGCTTGACACCCGCTAGCATATTCTGTTTTACATGTTACAGACCGCAAAACACGTTGAACAAAGTTTTGTTAAATATTGCCATTTCTTATACAATATATCAATAGCACAATTTGTCATTTCCAAAACAACTGTAAAATTTTCAAATTCACTCTCATATTCTCATATTCCAACAGACTATTTGGGAAATTGAGAAATGTTCTAATAGGCAAAGTCTTTATTAAGTCTGGTATCCTTGGAAGTAAAAACACAATATATGACAGACTCTACCCACTTAATCTGTCTGCTTACTAGATCAGCTTTGTGTATTTTTGTGTTCTATGGATGTAAAGAACAAATCGTACATTGGTTGATGTTTCTCAAATTGTTGTTGCATATTGTTGTAGTTCTGTTTACTTCCGTTCTGGTAGATACACACCTTTAGTTTACAAAATGTATCACATATACTAAACGGCATAAAATCTGTGTGCACTACTGGTCAGTGTAATATATCCCATTATTGTCATTTGTAAATGAGATGAGGTAGCGGGAGATGGAGCCTCATATGACTCATGATGCAGCCCGCCAACTCTAAACAATGATCATGTACACCACATTTCACCTTCCGCTGACTCCAGAAGAGTGACTGATGCCAGAGGGCCATGGCATGCTGTGTTTCATAGTTTCTCTCATATAGCACCAAATGTATGACTTCTGCAGTCACTAAACGGTGAATTGCACCTTTCCCTTCATGTCCGTGGGGGTCGGAGACAGTGGTGCTCCTAAAGAGTAACTTTGTTTTAGGGAGGTATATGAATACGTAACTTAGAGCAGACTCCTACACCGAGAAGAGATGCCTCACTTGGATATAATAGAGAAGGCAGTTCAAGCCTAAATCTTTATTAGCCGGGGGCCACTCAGCACTATGTTGGAAAATAGCAGTCATCCTCACATATCGCAGTTAAAACACTCCCGCTCAGGATATACTGTTATGCAAAACCTTGGCACAATCTAATTATCAATGAAGCTTGTTGCAGAGACCCAGGGACAAGTCTCTGTGAAAGGGTATACCGCAGGTTTATTATGTAATTTGGTGTCAATCTGATACTAATTTATAAGGGACACTGATGAATATTTTAGGGACATTTCAAAGACAGCTTAACACCAAATATAAGGACAAGCGGATATCTAATTTTTTAGAAATTTAAATGATCACACTTGGATACACATGAGCAGCTATAGAACAAAAATAATTTAAGGGACAATATGGGCCTTACTATTGGAACAATTTCATCCATGTTTGGCGACAATTTCGTACTTAATAAAGGACATTTTCATGCAGATTAAGGGAACATATCATGTTAATTAAGGGACAATTCTATGATGCTTACAGTTAAATTTTAAGGATTAGAAGGCAGATATTTTCAAGATTATTAAAGAGATCTTTCATAAGAATCTGTAATAATTTCATAATGATTATTTTCCAAATTTAGGTTGCTTATGTGGTGAATTTCATATTTGGTTCGGAAAAATTTAGTGCATATTCTCAGAATATTTACCTGATTAAAATAAACCACTAGCATAACAGGAAGTAGTAGGATGTCATGATGATTGTAAGGAAATGTTCACAAAGAAAGTTGGGATAGTTTAATAAATATTGGAAGGAAAGGTTATCGCTATTGCATAACAATTACATGCCTCTGAGTTTTTTGTTTTTTATTAGCAGTATAATACCCGCTTTTGTTTACTGTCATGCTAGTCAGGGCCGCAATTTTATGGATAATGTGCAACAGCTAACATGTCAGAATAATTACAGGGACTTTCATGATTGTGGAGATCATAGCATGAAGATTGTGTGGCGAATTCCATGTTCTCCTACCTCGCCGCCAAGACCTGGAACAGTCTCCCCACCCACCTACGGCAGACCCAAGACCTGCTGACCTTCAGAAGACTCCTCAAGACCTGGCTCTTCGAGCAGTAGCAGCACCCCCCACCCCCAGCGCCTTGAGACCCTCACGGGTAAGTAGTGCGCTTTACAAATGCTATGATTGATTGATTGATTGATAATGGGGGATTTTGTATGATGACTGAACGAAATTTCATCAGAAAAATGTCTCAAATGATATGGAGAAAATGTCAATTATGTGTTGGCAATATCAGTATGACTAGAATTACAATGTGATGATAATTATTGTTATTTTTTTATCTTTGAGGGTTAATTACATTCTTATAAGTGGGAAATTGTTATGTTGCATATGTGACAATTTAATGAAAATAATGATGACAATTTCATGATGGTTAGTGAGACAATATCTTGATCTGAGTAAAAGGAGAGACTTTCACTATGATCAGTAGTACTATTATATGACGAGTAAGAAGACAATTAAAAGATGATCAAAATTAACATTTTATGATAATCAAGCACGCAATTACTTGACGGTTACGCTCTTGTCCATAAACCTCCAGCGCCTTACCTCAGGGACACCACTGTGGTTAAATACTTGTGGGAATTAGATCTAAGGTGTCCAGTGAAACATACGTTTCACACGCATCCTGTCCAGAATATGTCAGGCTTGGAGTTTTTGTTGGGGGTAATTTGTCAGGGGCCACATGGCCACTGTGGCATGAAGCCCGGCCAAAAGTAATAGTGGGAAGTAGTCAATCAATATTCTGTGTGGGTGATGTTTCACAACCAGGGGATACAGGGATGTTTTATTCTTTTGGGGCATGATGCTCTGGGCGCCTGTAGTTAAACCATATTTTAGTAGCACATAAGTGCAGTGTGCGAGAGTCAGAAGCTACTAGGCTGTCAACAAGGTTCTTGTTCCTTAATGTTAGCTCAATACACTCTTTTTGTTAGTGCCTGTTTGCTGCACTAATGTTTTGTGTATGAGAGAATGACATCCCCTAACTTTCTGTATCCAGTGGGTTGCCTTGTTATTCAGTGTGCCCTCATCCTCACTACGTTCGGACTGAGTGAGCTTGGGGACATCAGTGGATGTGGCCACTGAGGGTTGAAATTTCAGTGCGTGTTCCAAAGGGCGCTCAAACTCTGGTAAGAGGTTTATTGCCATCAGCGGTTAATTTGTAAAATAAAAAGTCTCGGGGCTCTCCTCAGGAGGCAGCGCTAACAGGAGAAATGTGCCTCCTGACTGGGGCCCCAGCACAAATTAACCTGGAGAGGACTTGGTCTAATGGGTAGAGCTGCTGATTTCCGAGCTGGGGAACCCGGTTCGAGTCTTGGCGTGGCTCAACATCCTGTGAGTCTGGGGGAAATCAGGTGCATTTTAAATAAGTGTGTCCTTAACTGGTGCTATAAGCACCGGTCCCGAGGATTAGGTGCCGGTGCTGAGCCCTGGAAAGCACTGGCTCAAATTAAGCACTGATTGCCATGGCTAGAGGGGTGGGGAAAACTGGAAGGTCAAGCTGGACTAGTAATAATGTTATTGTTAAGCCCTCCCAAATCGCTAGACGTTCTCAATTTAGGAGCTAAACGTTTTGACTGAGGTAGAATAGAATGGAACCCATTTTCGAAAGTATTTTATCCTTCCTGGAAAATAATTATAATTCCACAGGAGTGGACTTGATATGGGCCTATCAATCGGCTATCTCCAACTTTCTGATTTACTTTTTAGAGATGCCGTTAAAAGTACTATCAGCTCTTTTAAGTCAACAAATACAAAATCAGCTCTTTTAAGTCTTCCGCTTCCCCCCTAAGCACTTTGAAATGTTGAAAAATGTAAGCGATGTCTCACATGGCAGAGGATGGGAGAAACTCAAGCCTACAAGCAGGCTGTGCGGGTGGTGGGCTACTGGAGGTCTCTGCAAGTGCTGGAAAATTATTTGGGCAGTGTTTTGAGGGAGAGGTCAGTAGATGACTTGACTCGGCATTCTGGGATTATACAAAAGGTGTTTCTGGGACTGGTGGTATGTCAGGGTCACAATGTTTGCTTGGTTGTTGTTTAAAATAACTGGAGATAGAATGTCATTCATTCTTAGACTTACCTGCTCCCACTTCTTTGGAGGAATTGTTGCGTGGGTTTTTCTGTTTTTAAGGAGTAGCACCCGATTTATTAGGCAGTTTACCAGATGATTCAGATAATTTGATGTTTCCGAGGTTGGTCCTTTGCTCTAATTTAGAAGGGGTATCTGAGCTAAAAAAGCAACTCACCCCCCTCAATAAGAGTATCAATTTCTTTAAGAGTACAAGTACATGTCTTAATTTGGGCCATTTTTTTGTAATGTTTGGAGGTGCCTTCTACCTGCTGAGCCGGCTTATGCTTCCCCATGATGACGATAATGGGGCAAACCACTGCTTTGCAAAGCTACCCGCTAAAATACAGAGGAGCATAATATAATTACTGCTTAGTATCCACCCATGCTCTGCTTGCAGGTGAGGATGCCCAATTGGCCCAAGGCATTAAATTTCCCTGGGTCATTCGACAAAGCTAGTCCAGTGCTTTTGCAGTCACTCTGCTATGCATGTGTAACTATACCTTGTAAGGCCTTCCTTGGGCCTCCAAATGCCAGAGCCAAGGGGGAAGGCACAGCCCAGCCTCTTCTGGGCTACGACAGGCGTGGACGGGCCTGCCCTTGGCCTGTATATGTTTCGCGCATGTTCCGCACAGCGGAGCAGTGCGGCTCCTCTTATCAGCAAAGTGAAGTCAACTGTGGGTGACACAAGGGGTTATGGGCAAGGAAGTCCCATGTGGCTGTTGAACACAGCGTCTTTCCCCTTGTAGATGTCAATCTCTAAAGTGACCCGTGCATTGTAGCAACTCCCCAGCAGCTTCAAATGAGTATCAAGGCTTCACGTAGATTTAAGGTCCATCTTGGCAATGCACTCGCCGACACTATTTGTCCCGCAAACAGCAGAGCAGTGCAGCGCAGTGCAGCGCTTCTTATCAGAAGTCAGCTATGGGTGACACAAGGGGTTATGGACATTTTAGTCCTCTGCGGCTGTTGAATACAGTGGCTTTCCCCTTGGAGATGGCTTCACCAAGGGTTATGTTCCATCTTGGCAATGCACTTGCCGACTCTGCTCGGACCTACTTATAATAAGGGCTTGAAAATGTTGCCACATAATTCTTGATAGTAATGTGAATGCGATTGGACAGTTGTTTCCAGGCTCAGTGTTAGACCCTCTTGAAGCCAGGGTACAGGCAAAAGATATTTTACCTGTACATCAAGTCGTCTTTCGACTGAACCACTCCAGCCTGGACAATATCACTTCCCTGCAATTGTTTCTAGAAAAAATATATTCAGGGTAAAGGTCATACAGTTTACGTCATGTTTATTGACGTTTTGACCTCCTCTGCTAAGCTAGATAGGACAGGGATGGGAGCCCCAAAGACATATAGTCTAACCGCAGTTTCCATGATGGGCCAAATTTCCCACTCTCTTTACCATGGCAATAAGATACCCAATTGCCAACATATTCCATATTCTAGTTTACCAATGTAAGAGTGACAGAGGACTACCTACCTCACCTCATACATCAAGTTTATCTTAACCCTTCCATGGTACAATAAAGAAATAGAAGCTAATTCAATGATAGTGTATTGTAAATACAGGTTTATTAGCACTCAATCCTAGTAGGTGATTGTACAGCGTAAAAGTGGAAATTTAGAGCCTTAGATTATAAAATTCTCCCAATGAAGGAATTAGAAAATAAATAAAATGGACTGGTGTCCAATAGAATCGAATTTCTGCAGAAAAATAAAATACATAAAGTGACTTTTTAATGTAAAGTTGTATAAATTGAGTCTGTGTGAAAACACAAGTGACTTAAAAGTCAATGTCCAATGAACATGGAAGCCACAACCTAGCGTGCCAAGACCAACGCTCCCAGCAAGGCCTTCTCAAACTGGCTAATCGATCGGCCCTTATGCTTGCAGGGCTGGCTCTCACAGGCTGTCCTGATGCCGCCACGATGAAGGGTCCCGATATCAGGGCGATCCAAGGAAGAGCGGTTTCGCATACTAGGCTGTGAGCTGGTGTTATGCAAGAGCAGATGGATGTCAGCCTGAATCATCTGAATGCAGATGACAAGCCGGTATTGTCGCAATCACCTGAGACACTCTTTAGTACAATAATGAAAGCCCAACAATTAAAGGAAAGGTCTGTTGTTGCCATGGTAACAACAGACTCCCTACCGACCATTGCTTGTATTTTTAAAAGGTTTCTAATCACACTGAGCGAAATCTTTCACTAAGCATGATTTATTCGCTTCCAGGCAAGCTTTCCTTGCACTGTGCTGTTTTATGTGAATCTGTTGCAGATCTCCTCAGGAAATAAAGAGGTAAATCAATAAAAACACTTTACATGAGTTCGCAAAATAAATTAAACCAATCTAATTGCATTCCCCCTCCTTTACGGGAGTCGCAGTGGTCTGTATCAATGCTTTTTGACCGCAATTGCAGCTGGAAACCATTGATCAGATAATGAAACCAACAATGGATAGTATCTGATTTGCAGCGACGAATTTGTGCCTGTGGGATAGCTTCCCCTAAGGGAATCATCCCTGCTGGTGACTGGAGAAGGGGGTCTGGTAGACACTGATCTAGGGTACCACTCCACTACATACTCCTCCATGATGTCATGCCTGACAGGAAAGCTTCTTAAATTTTTTTTGTAAAGGAAGTAGCACTTGAGCACCTGTCCCTTTAATGAAAATGGGCTGTTTTAAAAAAAGTTTATGTGTCAGGAATGCGACAGGAATGGAGGAGGTCTGCTGTCCCTTGAAGGCGTCCGTTTGTTTGAAGGTATTCGCAGGGGTGACAAAATACATCCTTCCTTATTAATAATTATGAGGCAGGAGGTTTTGTGACTAATTAATAAATCTGTTGCATTGTAATATGCAGCCCAGATTGAAGGATGTCAGTGAGCAATTTGCACCTACTATTTACAATCTGCACTTTGATACATCAGGTCCCCGCCAGAGGGGAAGGCATGTGCCACCGCCGGCACCAGCCTACAACGCGCCCAGGCATTGGTCAGCCCGGCGCAGGGTCCCGGAAGTGCATAAAGCACTTCCGGGTCGGGGAGAACCACTCTGCTCCAGACCCCGCTCCTTCAAATGGCGGTGGCGGAATAGCAAAGTGGTCTCTTTCACTGCACGGCACGCCGACACGCTGACCGTCTGCACCATCGGGCTTAGAATTGAACTGGCTTTTTTGTTTAGATCCCTAAAACTCCAGACGATCCCACACGAGTGCATACAGGGAGAGAGGTTTTTTATTCAGGATGGTGTCCACCTTTTCAAAATTGGGGAATTACATTTTTCTGGAAAATATGCTGGCATGGTTGACCCTTAGGCTGGGCAAGGCATGACCTTCAGAGCAGATAGTGGGGAACTCTGCTGGCCTGTGGCAGTAAGGTCATGATTGGTGGGGCATTTACGGTCTTTAGAAGGCATCCCCTTGTTAATGGGGATAGGTCGTAGATAGCGGTCTCTCAGGCCACTCAAGGGGGTGTGTACGGCAAGGCGGCTAGAGGGTGTGCGGTTGGGTGAGTGCACGCTTCCTACAGGCCTTTGCGGCCAAACCCCGCACAGGCAACTGGACGTCAAGCTAGCAGCACAGCCCCTTTGGGGTGGTATTTACGTGCGTAGGGAGTGCCCAAGGTCGGTAATATTCTGGGTAGTTAGCCCCCTGCACAAGATCACTCCAGGGGGTCCTCACAGGTAGTTGGACCAGTCATGATCTTACACGTAGGCTCAATGCAGGATATGCACGGGCAATGTAAAGTTTATGGTTAGGAATGGCTATGTATTAGAGTCTCTGTTAAGGCTAGCCATCCAAGACTATGCCAATAATGCTGTATGGAGTGTTATGGGGGTTTCTGCATATTAATATAAAAATTATAATTTTTATGATGTGTTGTGTGTAAATAAATACGGCTGGGGTTGTTACAACTCCTAACCCAAAAAATACAGACGGTATATGCGTGTAATATGTGCCACGGGGGCATGCTGATGGTGAAGACCCATGGAATGGGGGGGAGATCCCGGGGGTGAATGGTCTGCGGTCTACTTCCAAATCAGGGTGTAGGGGCGGGAGCTCGGCAATACCTGCCCATATAAATGCTTCGCTAAAATGGCACAACAGCAGACTGCACTCAAAAATATATAAATATGTGTGTGAATATTTGTATGGCGTAATAGTTTTATAATGGCCTGAAAGCCTCATGTTCGTTTGGAGTGTGGCTTACAGTGCAGAGGGTGAGTCGAAGGGGTCTAGAGTGATGTGGAAGAGGGAAGTGGTGATATTAAAGCCATGGGCTTAGAAAATATTACAAAGTGAGTTTACTCTAGGCACTTATAACCGAAGATTTTATTAAATAGTTTTTTTTTTTTATTGTCCACCTCAGAGTTTGAAAAGGCTCAGTTGTAACTGTTAGGTTTCAAATCTGCAGTTTTTACATTGTGTTACACAAAAAAAATCCATTATTATTTATTGAACAGCTAAAAATGTCATCTGTGGTCCGTAGTTTTGGGCTCAAGAGTTGCACTTCGTTTTTATATGTCAGTCGCAAATGGGAGTGATCCTGTCGTGGGAGTAGGGTGCTGGGATCAGGGGAAGTTTTGTGAACATATGTGTACCTCCAATACCAGACATCCTGATTTATTTTGTAATCAGATACGTCACTTGTTCATATCTGTAATTTTCATACATGACTTCTGTTCTTTTCCATTTTCTTTGGTTACTCGGGTCCCACACACTTGCTGTTAATGTGACTCTATGCCCCTATCACACTTTGTGAAATATAGAAAAGACATGGCCTGTATAAAGTATGTTTTTTACTTGATTTCAGTGTTTTTACTTCAGACACCGCCCGTAATACATTTATTATTGTACGATAGACAAATCATACACATTTTATGAAAATTATTATATAAACAACACAAAAGAAAGCGATATATACACAAAGTTCAACAAAGTTACATAATAACATTACATTTGTAAGTGTCAAATATATATAATCACAGGTAGTGTTTGTTGTGAAGGAGTGTCCAGCAGTGTAAACCAAAAAAGGTGTCATGTTTCAATGGACGGGGGAAAATATTGTAACCCTCAGAGCTACGGTCCAAAAGACACTTTGGGGCCCTTAATGGTGAGAAGTCATTGTAGTAGTCCTAGAGGTATCAATACTCTCCTGGCCTTTTATATGAGTTACTTCTTTCTTTATTATAGAATGGCTGTCTCCTGGCCACTTTATAGTGTACGCCGACGTGTTTCGAACTTCTTGTTGGGCCTGGGTGTTTTTGGTGAAGGTCTTCCTCAGGGCAGGCTATGGGTCTACAGGACACATTCAAAGATGGGACTGTCGAATAGAGGCTCCACCTTTGAGAGGATCTGATTTAAGTCTGGCGCAAAACCTTATGCACTAATTCAAATGAAGCATTTAATAACTGTTAGTATTCATAGTGGTAATCCTTTTCCATTCTAAAGGGTAATTTCTCGTGTAGGGATCATATCTTTTGGTTTGTGTAAGTCCTTACACAGAGCCGTCTTGAATCGGTCCTCGGAGGTCTGTTATGTGGCAGCAGACTTGAAACTGAAGCAGAGCTTTGGAACATGATTAGAGGACCATTTATGAAAAGTTCAATATTTGTGTTTTGTCATGGAAAATTGGGAAGAATTCGGTTCATACAAGAAAACACTATTTTCCTGCGGACAGACCTAGAGAACAATGTTTTCAGCGCACCACTAAAAGTCTGCCAGACCCTATCCATATATTTTTTTTATCTTTTGCGAGCGATATTAATTTTGTCGAATTTGTGTTCTGAAACAGTTTTCACGAGTTGCATTTAGTTTATGCTACAGTGAAGAAAGTCAAAAGTTTCTGAGGCCGAGGGAAGACTGCCACTAACTGTAAATCTAGAATATGTGGGGAAAGAGCTATTTTCCACAAGAAAGTTGAGGAAGCTTATGCACTGTTCTAACTTCAGTCCTGGAAAATTTGGGGAAAACTTAGAAATTATCCAAACATTTAAAAAAAACGGTTAGTTCAAATGTATCCAAATATTTTTAAAAATTGTTGAAAATTGTACTTTTGCATTGCTGGAAAGAGCTGCTCAAAGGTTGTGCTCAAGGCAAAAAACGAGACTCCCCTTAGTCAGTCATCGTATATTTGGACATCCCATTAAGTTTGGTGTGAATGTCCAGCGAACATTTTGGTTGACATAAAGTTGTACATAACTGTCAATTACTTTCTAACATTGAGAAATGGGAAAATATACAACAGTGCAGAGAATTGATAAAAATCTGGCCCATAATGTATTATATAAGTATACAAAACATTTTGTTTGTATGTGTGTGTGTGCGTGCGTGTGTGTGTGTGTGTATATAGATAGATATATATGGATGGATGGATGGATGGATGGATGGATGGATGGATGGATGGATGGATGGATGGATGGATAGATGGATGGATAGATGGATAGATAAAATGATATGCTTTATAATTCATATTTGAGTAGACGCAATTAATAGCCTTGATAGGAACATTTGACCATGAGTTCAACTACATATTCTGGAGTGTGTGTATTAGTCAACTGAGTCATCAGATCCAGCATAAGAACTGTCCACATTCACCAAATCATGCCATTCCATCACCAAAACGCAGAGAGACCAGGACACACCCAGAACAGTTAAAGGACAGCTCACTCACCCGACCCCAGAGAGAAGGCGGCAGAAGAGGAAAGTGCCGTAACCCTGTACGAAGGACGAGAAGAAAGCAAAGACGCTGTTGACGGACAGGGAGATCAGGAGACACTGCTTGCGTCCTAAGCGGTCAGCCAGGCCTCCCCACAGGAAGGCACCCACCATCATCCCCAGGTAAACAATGAGACCTGTAGAGGAGGAAGAGCAGACCTAATAAGAGCAGGTTTCACTTTACATGGGTGGGGGAAAGGGGAACAGTAGCTCTCCCACAATAGTTTTGCCTCCGTTCTGTTGGTATGTGGTTGTGTCCACCTAGGTAGCATATGCGAAGTATACAAGTTTCACTAACTCAATTAAACTAAAATGGCACACCTACAAAGTAAGAGTCACACCGTTCTGCCTCCTGCCACCATGTAAGGCTACTGGCACCTTCAGGCAGTGCAGGAAATGAGGTGGATCTCGCCGGATCCAGGAGATATTTTAGATATGGCAAATTTGTTCTGGTGTAATTTTCCAACATTATGAAACAATTCAGTTGCATCTGCACATAGTCTGCTTTCTGTTCAGAGCAGCAACGCGGGGATAGGTTTTTTATTTTCACTTCCAGTGGGTCTAAAACAAAGGCCTGAATTAAAGAGCCATTAGCCCTTCTTTTGTTTGCGTCATCCTGAATGAGAGCCATCTGGACCCTAACACCTGGACACCAATAGAATGGAAGGAAACAAAGGCACACAGCTTAAGACTCCAAAAGAACTTTAGAGAAACTATGATTTGGAGGCAGGTTTTTGACTTTGATCTGCTTGCCTATGTAGGAATTCTGCACCCACTGAGTGAATACCACATAAATCTGTGTGTTTGAGTAATTACACAAATAGCTAATTTAATGAAAATGACACTTACTGAGTAATCTTTTAATTAGTTGTTTTAGAGCACTGCTCATCTCAAATTAGAGTGCCAGGGTACTTTACATCACACACAAAAGGATAATTCATTCAAGGAAATGTTAGAAAAGCAATGAGGGCTATGTGGTGTAGGAGCCCCATATCGCCCATACTTGTAGACATTGTATGGCAAGAGTGCATGATCAAGAGAAACTCAAAGCCGGAATTTAAAACATAATGCAGTGATTGAGGTCATCTGTACTAACAGGACTATATTAAAAACTAAACGAGCCTTTTTTGCAAATTTAGAATAACGACAGATTTAGAAAAAAACAATAAAGATTCAAAACCATGACTTTCAGATTTCATGAAGCTCCTTGATGCCGGCTCATAACTCACTGTGCTATTTTAGAATTGCTGTTTATGAACTGGAAGTAATTAATGGATCTATGTGTCAAAAGCGGTAACCCACATACCTTTCTACATGCAATACAAATCGGTGAACAGAATGTACATGATGTGCTTCGCAGCAGGCATGTTAACCCTCTATGCTACTTTTTTAGTCACAACTGTGACTAGACAAAACACATAACTCTCAGGGAACTGCATTAACCATGACAGCTAAGTTAACATGTTTAGAATCCCATGATAACTGCTGGGTACACAAAGATCTCTGCCACATCAATGCTTTGAATGGCCAGGTATTCTCATGTACTCAATATCTGCACTTCCTTAATTTGGAAGGGAAAGTACCGGTACTTCTAAGCGCTACTGTAACGCTTTTGATGGGAAAGTAGCGGCGCCTCTCAGCAGCACACAGGTACCCAGAGGGCGGGAGCACCAGCACGTCCATTTTTCCATTTAAAGCACTGCGCAGCAGCCAGCAGGTGTTTTAACCTTTAAGTCATTTAAATGCAGCCTCTTCGTGACCAATTAGGCACGCGGGACAGATTCATGGCCGCATTGGTCCTTGCTGCCAAACCCCTTTGCGGTAGATTTAGATTTTGACTGTCAAGTTCCGCTTTTTGTGGCTCCGCCCCTCGTGACTCCACCCCTTCCCCCTGACACTAGAGTTCCCAGAGTATTTTTCTCCTCCAATTTCAACGCTGTCTTCAGGTGAAATGATAAAGACAGCTCGCGCCAGGCGTCGGCGGAGGAGATGATGTGCCGCGCGCTCCTTTCGCGCCTCATCAAGCGCTCGCGCTCCCATGCGGCGTGCACTCTGACACCCTCTAATCACGCCTCGCTTGTATATCTCAGCCTCGCTGCTCTAAAGGCCTCGCGAGCAACTGCAAATTCTCAGCCTCTGGTGCTTTGAGGCCAGAATGTCTGGTGCAAAGAAGAGGCGGTCCAGGTCACTGATGGTTAAGCCCTGGGGGAGTTTTTTACCTTCAGCCAAGAAATGAAAATGAATTAGGGGCATATTATCAAGCAAAGCGTTAAAATTATCGCCGCTTTAGGGGCAGAAAACTGCTGCTAAAGCGGCGATAATGGGCTTGATAATATGTCGCAGAGAATTCCAATAGAAGCCCATGTTGACACCAGAACATGGGCTTCTATGGGAATTCTCGAGGGCATATTATCAAGCCCATTATCGCCGTTTTAGCGGCAGTTTTCGGCTGAAAAGCGGCGATAATTTTATCACCTAATTAGCAAGGCCGCGCTAACGCGTGAAACCTTGCTTTAGCGTGGGGATTCCTAACGCCCAGCTTTGCATCTCTAATGAGATGCAAAGTGGGCGTTGCTGACCTAACATGACAGGAGAAATGTCGCTAAGCGACATTTCTCCTATCATCAAGCCCCACGCTATGAAGCATAGCGGCAGGAAAAGTAGCGATAACCCCTGTTATCGCTACTTTCCTTACGCCTGCTTCAGGACTGACTTAGCCATGATATCCTATGGAAGGTGGATATCATGGCTAAGTTTGTGAGTCCCTATCAACAAGCTAACGCCACACTACATGAGATTATCGCTGGGTTTCCAGCGATAATCTCACGTTAGGCAGTTAGCGTGAGGATTTTTATCGCTGAGGAGATAAGCGTTGCTAATAGCACGCTATCTCAGCGATAAAAATACACGTTACCCAGCGATAATTATCCTCACGCTAAGAGCGCTGAGCGATAATTATCGCCGGGTGTTGCTGAAATGCCCCTTAGTTTTTATATAGCGCTTGCTACTGCTTCTTTTAAATTTCCCAGAGCTGTACATAACAAGTTACAGGGAAACCGAACTGCGTGGCTGTCAAGTTAGTAAGTTGGACAGTAAAGGTTGGGTTGGTGGCCACAGTGGAATTCAAACCCGTAACCTGCAAGTTACACTCAAATTGTTTTATATTGCAGCATTTGTTTAGCGTTTCTTCTGCGTTCTTTCATAATGTATAGTTGGATGTATAGCAGTCTGGCAACTGGGTTCTGAATTATCTCTAATTTCGGTAGTATTAACAGGAATGCTACAAGGAATCGTGCACAATCAAGATGGGAGCGTGACGGATGAATGGTAATATGACATTTTTTAGGGACGACAAGGTATTGGAAAATACACTGAAGGTATGACATCCTGTTGAAATTTTGTTTGAAGACGTGGGCCATAAGAAGGGCTTAGCCGAGTGGTAGGAATATAAAAAACCTTCAGTCCTCCCACCCCACTAAACCTGCAGTTCGCCAATTCTAAAGCAATCGGTGGAACCACCCGGATACCCACCATGGAGCCTTCGAGGGTTTCAATGTTAGTAACCCCTGACCCGGGGGCCACGTCACAGCCGGCTCACAGTGATTATCGCCCTGCCCTATTGAGGGCAGAACTTCTGTCGCTCATTGTCCCTTCCCACGTCCTTCATGCAGGACATGGTGGGATCAGGAAATTCAGCGGACGCTCCTCATCCACGGTGCTGGAGGTCATGCCCACTCCCCTCCTAATGGGCTGGAGGACAGCCCACTAACGTCTGAATGCCCCGATGATTCTATTGTGGTATAATAGAGTGGAGTCCATAATCTCCCCCCCCCCCCCCCCTCCCCAGGCTCCCCTCTTCAGCGGAACCGAATGGTGGTGGCCCTGGCTCTTGAGGTCAGATGGTTGAGGGGTGATACTCGATCCTTTGGCTAGATACAATATATCAGTTTTTGAGGTATTTGACTTGAAACGGTTTTCTAAGATCCATAGAACAGTTTCTGAGGCTGCTCGAAATGGTTGTCTACCAGCCAGATATGTGTATACCAAGTTTGCTGAGTGGTGCCATCATTGGACTGCACAGCAGTCAAGATCCGATCACTTTTCAAGCTGTTTGGTGTTTTTGCTTTAGAACCTTTCCAACAGTTTAGGTTAAAATAGATGAGGTCTGGAGGTGGAATGAGATAAACATTGAACATGGGGGTAGCAATGGTTGAGCTTCGGGGTGTGTTGCGCTTTGGATTTCAATCATCCCAAGGAGACGGAAAAAAGAGAGGAGAAGAATGAGGTAGGAAGGAAATCACGTCAGGACCCTTCCTGCAACTCCATTGTTATCAATTCTCTATAAGAATGTTAGGTGATGAACCACAGCAAATGCATATCAGTGACCACATTGAAGCAATACTGCTATTTTATATGTGGTACCCATGGCTTTGATATCATCATCCCATTGGGCTATTACCGTTACTGCAGTACTGGGGTGGGATAGTATCCAATTTGATCGTCCAAAGACATGCTATTTTCTTCAGTGAATAATGATGCTTGATTTCAAGCCGAGTCTGCCAAAAATAAGTCACTAGATACCAGTTGTTAGTTAGAAGGGTGGATCGGAACAAGGCTGAGTTTCTTTATGTAGTTTCGATGTGTGCAGTTTTGAATTTGCATGGGAATACTTCAGTCACTAAGGCCTGACTGATGATGGGTCTGGCCAGGATGGCAGTACGCTATCGAGAGGATATCCTTCAATACATCATAAATACACATGGGGCCAGTTGCACGGGTGAACCTGCGGAACAACACAATTAATAGCACTGATAAAGTCTTTAGGGTTTAGAGAGTTAAAGACAAGTTACTTCAGATCTTAATTTATATTGTGAGATTTGGGAGATGTGGTGAGGTAGCCCATTTGTTATCCTTTTTCTTCTCTAGGCGTGTTTCCAAGTCTTTTATTTTATTAGTGAAGTTGTCAGCCAGTGATTCTAAAAGTCCCTTGGACTGGGCGACTTTTGAGTGGAGGAGTCCCTTGATACGCAAAAGGCTTCTGGATGAAGTGTGAGTATGGAATCGTTGATTTTTTGATTGTTCGCAAATAGATTCTGGAATTATATTGTAGTTTCAGTTTCACATTATTGCTTTTAGCAGCAGTGTCTTTCCAGGGCCCCCCTGCCGTGCCTATCTTAATTTAGGGATATTACTATCAAATTTCCTTAGGTGTTTAGTGGAATTAAAGGATTTGATAAGAATATCATGGACCAGAGGCGCAACTAGAGTCAAATTTCGGGGGGGGCTAAGACATTTTTTCGGGGGGGGGGGGGGGGGGCTGATTCCTCAAGCAAAAAGCAGAGTGGAGCTGCAGGGGCTCTAAGCAGGGGTGAAAACCATCAAAGCCTCATTAACAAGCAAAAGGTCTTTTAAAGACCTGTGAAGTACTTGGGTGCGGCTGTGTGGGTGCCCGGGAAGCTGTCTCATTCCGGGCACCACACACGACGGGGGGGCTGAAGCCCTTTGAGTCCAATGGGCGTTGCGCGCCTGTCATGGACGGTTGTCGGTCGATGGAATGCTACTGAATTATTATTGTTGAAAGGTGACTAGGTAAGCAGCTAGTAGGTAGTAAAAGGAGAATGTGTCCAATGATTTTCATGGACTGACACGGATTACAGTATTTGTAGGCCTACTCATTTTAGGTGCTGCTGGGAAGGAAGGGTCACTATAATCCCTTCATGCTCAGTACAGATGATGGATGTTCTTAGTCACTCAGAGAGACTCGTCTGTATGTGTGGGCCCTGGGATCAATTGCGGATAGTTGATTAGTTCTAGGATAGAGGGTAGGAATTTTGCTTGCTAAAAATGAGCTTTTGAAACATGCACTGAAGCCTCTAAGTTTTATCCCAGATGATGCTAACTGAATTGCCTCCATTTTGCTCATTGCTAATACCAAACATACCCAGGTGGTCTTGCGTTTCGGCCGCCATGTTTGCTTTTTAACCATGTTAAGTGGTATGGTTTTATGTCAAGGTTTTTAATGCTAAATTTGTTTTAAGTGTATAGAAGTGTTTATGGTTTTAATTAACCAAAATAAATTCTACTACTACTTAGGTGAATAGATATTTGCATTCACGGCTATGCAGTGTAGTCCTCTATCCAACTGGTGCCAAGGTTGGTTTTGTAAACATCACTAGACCGCTGCCATTGTTTTTCAGACTGTCAATTTTGGAAGTACGTTAAGCATACAGGGATTGTTCAATATAGAATGGGTGGTGCATCATGTCACAGGTAAGTTTCAGAAATTAAAGTAGGCCAGGGCTTGTGATACTAGTTCTTAGGTGTTCATAATGAATTAGTGAACTCAACTGTTTCAGCATTTATGATAGTAGCTGACCTTATAATTTAGTGACAATAATCGCATTATTCTGCAATTAGGTTAGAATTAGTATGTGTAAAGGCTACAACGGTTATTTACATCCACATATCAATCATTTTCAAAAGGAGCTATTTAGAAACGGTGATTTGAAACCAATGAATACAATAAACTTCAATAGTATTCTTGTATGACACTTATTTTTTTTGTTTAAATCTGTTTAATGTATTTTCGTGAAACAATGTTTTAATACAGCATACAACATTTCGCAGCTCTGCAGCTCTGACGTACACAGTACTTGATATCAAAAGTGAGTATAATACTTTGTCATCAGAATAACATGGCATTGGTACATATGTGGGACACCCTTTGGCTACTGGGGTGCCATAAGACATCTGGGGAGCCGGCTTTTGAGAGTGTGTAAGTGAACAGGTAGTGCTTTGTACGAGTTGTGTAGGCGACGTTGACGGCAATGAAGTGATCGGGCCAGTGGGGTGCATGCTCCTCCCCGGCATGTTGTAGCATTCAGCTATCCTGTTTACTGTTTTGGCATGAGCAACCCAATCTAAATGGAGTGGAGGTGGCAATCGTGGCTGCTACCTATTGGAGGGAAGTGGGTTGCTGTGCCAGCTATGCGGTAAATGTGCGTTACGAGGTAGGTCACAGGTAAGTGTTCTGTGGTGTGCGCCCTGTGATTCGCGGTTGCACGCCAGGAGGGGGAATACGCTCCCATGGAATGCACACTCGCTGCTTCTATATGTCAGAGCTGCTAGGGGAGTGTTAAGTGGTGAAGGAGCTGGGGGTAACTACGAGTAACTGGGTGGGGGCATGGGTGGGCAGATCGTTTGCGGGTCACAGGAAAGCAGAATATGTCAATGTGGCAGCAGCTGGGGGGTGACTCGCGCTGTGCGGAGAGGGTGAGGGCACCGCAGTCTAGTTAAGCCAACGTGTGTCTGTGTAGGTGCAGCGTGCAGCCACCACACGTGTCCCAAGACATGTTATGCTACGTGTTGCTTGTGTGGGGTCTCCCTTGCTGTTCGCCAGATTGCGAGGCCGTCGTCAGGCTCTGGGATCTCAGCGCTAGTCAGAAGTTCCCATAGCATTATGTCCAAGTTCTCTGCAATTGGGAACTTACGAAGACCCAGTGCGTATTCCCTGCACAGCGCTACACACTCCGCCGCGGCCCAGACCTGTAGCGAGCGCTTCCAGGCCTGTACCACTGGGGGTTCTGCCGACCGCCAATGCCTCGTGATAAGTCTCTTTGGCCATTTGGTGTTGCAGCGTGCGCAATGTAATTCGTTTTATTTATTGCTTTATGTACTTACCTCCGTTCAGCTGTATGCAGTTTACTACTCCCCACCCTGCTCCTCCCCCGCCCCACCTCACCGCCCCGCAGCACTCCCTCCAGGAGCCGCTACTGGTTCTGAATTGATAAATGCAGCTCAAATTGAGCCACACGTTTCGGATTCTACAGCTATCTTTGTACACCTGTTGAACATCTTTGATAAGGTTCAACAGGTCCCTTTTAGAGAGTATTTAAATTATTAAGCTTATTAAGAGGCACAGTCAAGTCTAAGCTACCCTGGTTAAGCAGTAATTGGAATTCTGGAGAGCCCAGCATCTGAATAAAGAGAATCTTCAACCACCTTCCGAGGTGAGTTTTTTTGTACATTTTAGTTCACATTACTGTGCTACTATCCAGGAGCCATATTGCGTACAGTGGCCCGGCCCCACATACTTTTTGCACCATTGGAGTCCTGCAGTATTAAAGGAGAGGCTGAAGGCACAGTGACGGCTGGCTTATACTGAGGGTAGTGGGTGTGGGGGTACAAAAAAAATAAAATTAAAATAGACTTACCTTTTATCCTGCAGTGTGACGTCCTTCTCCCTGGGGTGTCTTCCCTCCTCACTGAAGTTCCCGATGCAGGAATCTGCACTACCCAATCCTGGCGCTGCTTTCACAGCATGAGAGCAGCGCCAGGATTGGATAGAGCAGGCTCTCCTGGCGCCCCTAAGAGCACTGGAGGCCTGCACTTTCTCTAACCCAGCTGTCTAAGACAGTTAGGTTAGAGAAGTTCAAAATGTGCATGTTTGGCTGGCTGGCCCAAGACAGCCGGCCAAAGAGACATGCACATTTTAAAGCACTCTGCTGCTGCCAATCACCAACGCTGGCCCCGCCCCACACTGACACTTAAAACACGACGGGTTGCTGAAAAATAAAATGGTAATAAATGAACTTTATTACCATTTTATTTTTCAGCTCTGGGGCTTCTGGGGCGGTGCTCCTCTGTTCAAATGGACGAGCCGCCCTTGCGCAGGTAACTGTGCTTCACTTTTTTAGGTCGAGCCTAGAGGTAGCATGATTGCGCTGCTCTGCAAGACTGCTGTAATGTCTCTGGGAAGTTAGAAGACACCCACCACACGCACACCGCTTGTGATTGGTTACTTGGTCCACCTTTCTAAATGCCATAATTTTGATTTGTGGATAGAGTACATTTGTCCTGCCTTGTGGCTGTTTTGTTACCGCCCTGGCGTTTCCCCTGCTGCATGGATCGTCTCGATAAGGGCCATATGTTTTAGTACCCGCACAGCTTTTTCTTTCGCCTCAGTTTGTTTTTTAAATTTCCTGTTGCTTTGCAAACCGCCCCCGCGCATTCTCTTTTGTTCCTGCCTCCCCCCTCCCTACTTGCAGTACCCGTGAGGTACCCCCCCTCCTGTTGTCCGTGTTCACCAGGCTCCCGCCCCCTCCTGTTGTCCCCATACCCTTTGCTCCCGCACCCCTCCCGTTGTCCATGTTCATCCTGCTCCTGCCCCCTCCTATTGTCTGTATTCCCTTTGTTCCTGCCCCCCTCCCCACTTGCGGCAGCGCCCCCGTGGCACACCACTGTTTGGTAAAATGCTGAACAGAGTCAGCGAAAAGTATTGGTAAAGCCAAAAGGCCGGACCTATTGATTTTGCCAATGTTTGTCTGCCAAGCCGATACACGAGGGTTTTCAGTGTTGGGGTAACGGATGGGGTGAGGATCAGGAGGGGGGAGGGGAAGGACTGGGACAAGGGGTTTTAGAAATCGCCAACTCTTAGTTCTGCAAGACCCATCTCTCTCTCTCTTTCTCGTTTCAGCAGGAGATTTGTCACCGTTGCTGTAAAATCATTTCCACGACGTGCCTAGCATGGCGATCTCTCCCCGCCACGGGCTCTGGTTGCCAATTTAGCAATTTGCAGCATTCATTTAAAAACAATTTAAAACATGGAGCATGAACAAAATCTTCCCAATTCTTGTCTTTCTCCTCACAACACCCCCCACCCCTCACTGAAGCCCAGATTTTAATGTCAAGCGCCCCCCTGCGCATCGCCTTCGAACATTAGTCCACGCCTGGCATTCTGTTAACCCCGGCAACAAGACACACACTGCCTGGGCACCCACAGTGCCTTCCTAGTTAGCTCCTTTTTAAAAATCTTTCTTTCTTTTTGTGACCTTGTTTTTTAGGTCTCGCTGAGTCAGCGCGCATGCGCTGCTCGGAGATACTTTAGTAAGGGCTTTAAAAAATGCTACCACTGGCTACAGCTTGCAGTGCATGTGCGCGGGCGCGCGCTTCAGCAAAGGCACCATATGGTGTGATTACTGCTGCGTGTGCACCACTCGCGCACATGCACTGCAAGCTGTGGCCGGCGGTAGCATTTTTAGCTTGCTAATCGTGGCACCGGTGCTTTACTTTTGCCGCGATTATACCAAAAGTAAAGAAATGGAAACAGACATCTATTTCTTTACTTTTGATATAATCGCGGCACCCGCGCTTTACTTTTAATGTTAAAAGTAAAGTGCGGTTGCCGCGATTATAGCAAAAGTAAAGAAATAGAAACAAACATCTATTTCTTTACTTTTGCTATAATCGCGGCACCCTCGCTTTACTTTTAATGTTAAAAGTAAAGCACCGGTGCCGCGATTAGAAAAAAAGCAAGCATTGGCATAGCCAATAGGTCTCGCCTTTGGGACCTTATAAGTGTTTAGCCATGCAACAGTTGCATAACTAAATACTTATAAGGTCCCAAAAGAGAAACCTATTGGCTATGCCAATGCTTATTTTTTTGTTTATAAGAGATATGCTTAAGGCATCTGGTGCAGAGTGTGCGGGGGGGGGCTCTCCTTGGGCAGCACTGGAAGCTGGGGGCAGACTCTGGCTGCCAGATCCGGTGCTCAAATGCCCCCTCTTCACTGCCTGCTTGCATGAGCATGTATGCTTGTAGGTGTGCGTGGATGTGCTTGGTTATGTTTGTGGTTGATTTGTGTTGCACCAGCAGAACCCCACATACGGTAGCTTAAACGATTAGGGGAAAAAAAAGCAAAACAAGCAGACAGAATTAGGCACAACTAGAATTAGAAATAAATTTCACTAGGAGCTCACCGACGAGAGAGAGTTTGCAGTGGAGAGGGGGCAAATCCCAATGCCAAGTCAAGCTCGTGGTCTGCCAACAGACAAATTACTTTGAACATATGAGTTCTTTTTTCAAACTTTGACCTGCAAACTCCTCCTTTGTACCGAAATACACAATCTCCAGGAGGGACGTGAATTGCAGCAAAGAATTGGTAAAGGAACTCCGTTCCCGCACGTCCTACGCATTTCCAGCCAAGCAGACTATGGGCTGCCCTTGGTCCACGAAGGGGACCCTCCTAGGAGGGCGCCCGCCTTAGTGCCACATAAGGGCACACGAGGCTTGGATGCCCAGTCTAGTGGCCAGAAGGGCCAGTGGGCGGCCTCATTTTCTGCAGGTGGGGGGAGGGCAGGGAGTATATATGCCTTTCCCCGCCCTCAGTGCGGCCTCTTGTTTCCTGCCCGTCTCGCGAAGTCCCACCCTACTGCTTAACCTGCGGACGGGGCTAAGGGAGTGGGGAGGGGGTGAAGCTAACTTATTGTTTTGTGTTGCAGGAGGAGTTACAGGGCAATCCAGAGGCTGTAAGGTACAGAATTGTACTCTATGCAGGAGCACAACAAGGGTGCAAAGCCAAGTGTACCCAGGGATGTCATCACATTGTCCCCTGAAAGAGCGACGGCGCCCCGTTAGTCCTATGGGCGGTTGTGAGCCTGAGCAACCGGGGGCTGCCTGGAACACTCCGCCCCTTTGGGGGGGTGAGTAATGGGCGTGGACTTGCGGTCCACCACGGGGAGGGGCCCTCCCAAAATTGGTAACCACCGATTGGCGACGGCCATGGTGTAATTTGGTTTATCAGGTGGGCAGACGGCGTAGGGGGGCTGGCCTGCCCTGGGATCGCCCGTAAGATAACCCACCATGTTGGCATATTTGTTATGCAAATAAATCTGCAGCAATTTTCTCCACAAACAAGGTGTTGTGTGGTTTATTTATGCATGTTGCGGTATGAGTAATGGGGGAGTGTTGCCAATATTGGCACTAAGGTCTTCACAAGCTTGTGGACGGTGCAGGATGCATGCTAGGTCTTATGTTTTCCTGGATAGAGTGCCAGATGCTTGTGTCCAGGGTAGATAGTCTGGAGCACCCATAATTAGGGACTAAAAGTTTGAATGGGCAGAGGAGTTGGCCTAACGGCTAGAGCGGTCGACCTCGAATCTGGGGAAATGGGTTTGAGTCTAGGCAATGACGCTGAACATCCTGTGATTCTGGGCAAATCACTTAATCTCCCCGTGCCTAAGAAAAAGAAATGAATGTGTCCTCATGTAATGCAAATGGTGCTATGTAAAGCGCTCTGATACCCGATTCAGGTCAAGTTTGTGCTATATAAAACTCTGTAAAATAAAATTAAAAAAATGTATGATGAGGCGCGGTGGCGGTGAGCTTAATGTGCGCTTCTTCGATTGGTAAAACCAGGGCTTCAAGTGGGCCAGGTCCTGCCGGTGCTGACCACCTGTAGTTCTAAAGAGCAGGTGCCGAGATGGGTCCCTATCCATATCTCCACTTTTGCCCTCATCCTCAGGGTGAAAAAAACGTACCTCAGCCGCAGTGCCACCCATCACCGGCGTTTGATGTAAGTTCAAAGAGACTCCTTATGGTTGTTTCACAGTCGCATCATTTTAGAAGTGAATCATTTTCAATATTATGGACAAAAAAGCCATAGTTGTTGCTTATTTATCTTATGTAACTAACAACCATTGACAAAGCCAATAGTCCTGGCTTGTTTTAGGTGTAATATCAATTGTTGCATTATATATCTGGATGCAATAACAGAAAGACGCAGTAAAATACCAGTCGGGCAGGACACTAGTCTAAGCGAACCCCCCCTCCCCAAACCCTATTCTCCTGCCTGGCTAAACCCTGATAAGGTCCTGTCGGCGAGACCTATTGGCTATGCCAATGCTTGTGTAATACAGCTAGCACCAACTCATATATGGCACACTGCCGGGGATCTCCGTCCCACCTTTGAAGAGCAGGTGGGGGCCTCCTGCACAGTTAAAGACAGACTGGCTGCGGCAATCACCTGGTCCATCTTTCACTAATGCCTACCCTCCGGGCAGCAGAGAATTATTGTCTTCCACGGGAGCAGAGCATTACAAGTAATGGAGCACAGTGTCCACGTTTGCACCTCAAAGGGTTGTAGAATATGAAAGAATATATGGATGGATTTTGATGTGGATGTCTGCGTAACTGAATGAAATAACAGTTGAAGATTGGAACCTTTGGATAGAAATAGACAAGAGGAACTCCCTGTCCCAGGAGCAGGATGGACTAACATATGTTATTGAATGCAAGACTCTAAAATGTGGTGTGATGTGATTTTGATATGTTGTCATTTCAAGACCAGTGGCGGCTGTTACGGAATGGGGCTGGCAAGGCGGGGGGATGAAAGATAAAAATAAAGAACACTTACCTGTTCACATCGCATGCTTCTTGTCGTCCTCTGCTCTTCCTCTCTCCCTGAAACAGGAAGCACCCAGGCACCCCTAAGCCAATCACGACGCTGCTGTCACCATGACAGCAGCATCGTGATTGGTCAGAGTGCCCTGGTTCGGCGCTCAGGTGAGGTCTGCGAGCCTGTGCATGATCTCCACCATGGCTGTACATTACATCCTGGTGGAGAACATGCTTAGTGCGCATGACTGTATTGCCGGCTCAAGATGGCTTGCCAAACCGTCACTGCACTTAAGGTGCATATACCACTCCTCGTCCTGCACTGTGACAGAAGCCCCGCCCTCCCCGCCCAACCTGGCTCCGTAGAGAAAAACATTCTGTTATTATCATTTTATTTTTCCTTTGTTACACTGAGAAGCAGTGGGGGGCCCTTCTGAGTGGAGAAGCCACTGCTGGTGGTAACTATTGAAGATATTTTTGTCTTTATTCCGCACATTTTTACAGGACGTAACACTCATGGTGTGCTTGGCCTGTTAGGGTGAGAGCATTGTCTTCAAGGGCTACCTAAACCTTATTACCTCCGTGACATATCTTTATGTATAGAATCTATTAGATATGGTGTTCCGGAACCCTAAATCAAGGGTATCTTGTTGTAGTTAAATAATCCAGTCTTCATACACAAATGATATTCCAAGTTGTAGATGTTTTATTAAGAGCATAGGAATAGCGTTGGTATCCCCTCAACAGCCAGCATACATCTGCCAGACTAGGAACACCAGTATGATGCTCCCCATAGCAACGCTAGAACACACAATAGAATCCCCCCATTTAAAGTGCCATACATAAATTGTAACATGTAGTGATAACCAAACATAACATATCTCCTTACTGTAGAACCCTTGGGGTCACCCAGAATAGAGGTTGAAATTGAGAATATCTCTAACAGAGGACCTTCATGTTTGAGGCATTAAACCGCAGAAATCAACTGGTTCAGACAAGCCAGACCTCTTGCGTCATCTGTATGTCCACATTACAATTTTACATTCATCCCTGGCAATGAGGGAAAGTTAGTTCCATAAGTTGGTTTTTAGGACAGTAAACAATCAGACTCCTTATTTCATGCACTGTTTGTAAGGGACAGATTAAGAGGGCTTTGGTTAAGTCTTGGGATGTGGTGGTTGTACAATGGGGGAACATCTCAGGCATTGTAGTTCTAGTTCAAAGTATCTATAGGTCAAGATTCACAACTTCCGTAGACATACTCTTGGGTGTCGGCAACAAATGCATTGATTGGAGGCTATGAGTGCTGCACTCAGAGAGTTTGATCTTTGACCATAGCCAGGCAGCTACTTTTTGCGACCCATGAAGCCAACCAGTATCACTGTTTTCACAAAGAGAAAGACTGCCAGTGACGCTCCGTCTAGGTCGCATCAGACCTCTCTACAGTGGTGAAAAGTTAGAACTTGGGAACCTCCAGCAAATTTACACTTCAGCTTCATCCATGCGCTCATAAAATCTGCACCAAACTTGCGTTTGACCTATTATGAGAGAAGGCACAGGAGAGTGTCCCTTCTGTTAACTCACCCACAGGCCTTAGAATAATATGTCTTTCAAGCTGCCAGAGACTGAAAATAATGGGCTTAAATATATTCCACTTGTACTATGGTTTTTTCCTGTTCTGTCACTTGTTTATCTTCACCACTCCCTTTAGCACCATGACTCCTTTTAGGTGTCTGTGCTCTTTAAAATAACACAGACAATACTAATTTTGGTCAGGCCATAACATGCAACATAGAGATATAGAAATATTATTTTTAATGTTTCAGGTGAAATTATTTTTTTTACTACTAATGTAAATTTTCCCCATTTAATATAGCCCTAAACTTATTTTCCAAGTAACTGGAATTGGATCAGATCAGTGACAGAATATTGACCACACAAATTTCGTGACACAGAAATATTGTGTCAAAAATATTGTTGACACAAAATTGTTTTCCTGTACTTATAAAGGTAAGTACAAAAATATTGAGTAAAATATATAGTTTACACTAATATCGTTAATAATACAACAAAAATATTGTTTTTCAATAAATACACAGTTTAACATAGTAAAACATAAACATTTTAATGCATAACTAAAATATAATTTATTTAACATACATTTAAGCATTTAAAAATAAATATATACTTTTGTAAACATACACACATGAAAGCATTTGTGTCTGTATGTTTATATACACATATCTATAAAAAACAACTAATAATAAATATATATATATTCAACATAATAATAATATTTTGGTGGGTTTTTTAATGAACGGATATAAAAAATATATATACATATATATATCGTTATATACATATACAAATACATAAAACCTAAACAATTAAAAAAGTGAAAACAAGTAAAAACATTAGAAAACACATTAACTAAAAATATGAATAACAAATAAAAATTATACACATATAGTGGACTTTGTAAAAAATAGACATACTATTACCACTGCCGTGCAACATTAGTGAAAGTGTTGGACTCCAGAGGGATAACATTTACTAATCCCTCTCCAGTCTGTGCAACAGTAGGGAAAGCGTTGGATGCCGGAAAGGTAAAATGTACTATGCACACTCTAGTCTGTGCAACAGTAGGGAAAGCGTTGGACACCAGAGTGGTACAATTTAGTTGCCCCACTCTAGTCTATGCAACGGTAGGGAAAGCGTTGGACTTCAGAGGGGTAAAATGTACTATTCCCAATCCAGTCTGTGCAACAGTAGGGAAAGTGTCAGACACCAAAGGGGTAACATTTGGTATTCCCACTCCAGTCTGTGCAACAGTAGGGAAAGCGTCGGACACCAGAGGGGTAACATTTAGTATTCCCACTCCAGTCAATGCAACAGTAGGGAAAGCGTTGGACACCGAAGAGGTAAAATTTACTATTCACACTCCAGGCTGTGCAACAGTAGGGAAAGGGTTGGACGCCAGAGGGGTAAAATGTACTATTCCCACTCCAGTCTGTGCAACAGTAGGTAAAGCGTCGGACACCAGAGGGGTAAAATTTACTATTCCCACTCCAGTCTATGCAACAGTAAGGAAAGTGCTGGACACCAAAGGGGTAAAATTTAATATTCCCACTCCAGTCTGTGCAGCAGTGGGAAAAGTGTTGGATTTCGGCAGGGTAAAAGGTATTATTCTCACTCCAATCGGTGCAATAGTAGGGAAAGCGCTGGACAGCTGAAGGGGTAAACCTCACTATTCCCACTCAAGCCTGTGCAACAGTAAATTATTTTAAGAGTACATACCATATTTTAATATCTCTATTAACTGTCCAAAAATATAAAACTATTAATATACTATATATCTCTATAATTTTAAAAAACTATTACATAATTTAAATAATTATTAACAGTTTTAATAATTAATGAGTTTTTAATTAATTGATCATTTATTTAAAATACATCATTATACTCCCACAAACACAGAAGCATACAATTAAATATAATTAAATAAAAAAACCTTACACAGCTAACATATTAGTACTATATAAAATAATTATCAATACATTCTTTGTCAGTTAATCATAATTCAATAACTTCCCACCTAATTTACCCCAACAGACAGAACACAAAATATTATTTTTGAACAATTTACATTATTATTAATAAATTAAATATGTAACTAAAAAGTAATAATTTTAAGATTGTTGATTGTTTCTTAATTAACTTCCCACTCTATACTCCTACAAACCAAACAACCCTCCCCTAAACAATAACAAATAAATTATATTTACACAATTTACCTAATTAATTATCAATTACCTGATTAATAATAAACAATTAATTAACATTTAACCAATTATTATTTAATTAACTTTCACCTTATACCCATACAAAAACAACCTTCTCCTAAAATATCACATAAAAATGTAATGATTCAGCGCGCAACCAAGATGGCCGCGTAGGCTTATGGCTCTCGAGGGCCTCCGCAACCTCCCACGTCTATCCTGACTTAATCCTGGTTTATTTGACGGGCTTTTGCAGATGAACTTGCGCTGAGGTGTCACCCGTTTTCCAAATTCAGATCGGACGCCGGGACCCGGAATGGTTGCACTCCGAAGTTTGCGGCCTGCTCTTGCCTTGGTCCCGATCTCGAGCTGGTGAAGTGCCCGGGTACGAAGTGAACAACAGCGGCTGGCTGGGCTTGCCCTGCCACGGACCCTGCACTTTCACTTTCGTTTTCAAGCTTGCTCTCTGATATCGGCCGAGAGACTCTGGTGTTTCAGAGGGGCGCGGACGGCGAAGTGTCTGGCCTGACTCTCGGATTCTACATGGGCTGACTGTCGGTGACGGCTGTGTTCAATTGAATTAGCTACCTGGTCCCCTTTTTTCCTGGTGCGGGCGGGTGCCGGCCTTGGTGGCCTCCGGACGATGGCGGCGAGACTAGACGGAGACAAGTCGAAACCCAAGTCAACCCGGAGGGGTGCCTATACCCAGGTCAATAACATGGATCGATATGCGCAGGCAAAGGGATCCCCTGGTGGCTCGCATAAATCGCCTGAGAGGTCTAAGGAGGTCTCCGGCCCATCGTCGGAATTGACCCTGCTGGACGTCATGGGCGCCATTGAGGAGATGAAGACCGCTGTGGGTCAGCAGTTTGATACCCTGGCTCATAAACTGGACGCGGTCCTGATCGATGTGAATTTGGTCAGGGCAGACCTGTCCAAAACTAACGAGCGGGTCGACTCCTTGAGTCAAGCGGCGTCGAGTCTAACTGTGGACGTGGCCGCCCTGCAGACGGAGGTCCGTAGGTTGCGGCTAGCCAGTGATCTGACGGACCGTCGACTTGAGGACTCTGAAAGCAGGGCTAGACGGAACAATGTTCGTATCATTGGAGTTCCGGAAAGATCGGAGGAATCTGCTGCGGATCTCTTTGTTGAGGACCTGGTGACCAATCGTCTCGCACCTAAGGGACTGAGCAAGTTCTTTGCGGTGGAGCGGGCCCACAGGATTCCGGGTGGTGCGCCCAAGGTGGGTGCTCCCCCGCGGCCTATAATCGCCCGACTCTTTAACTTTCGGGATAGGGATGCTATCCTTCAGGCGTCGAGGGTTGCCGGGCCGCTGAAGTTTGAGAACTCCAATGTCAGCTTTTACCCGGACTTCACGCAAGCGGTCCAGAAACAACGGCTGGGATTTTTGGGTGTCAAACGGCGCTTGAGGGACATGGAGCTGAAATATGCTATGTTATTCCCGGCGAGGCTGCGGGTTGAGTTCCAGGGTCGTTCCCACTTTTTCGACCGGCCGGAGGCGGTTGGAGACTGCTTGGATGCCCTGCCTCGGGGACAGGATCGAGACAGTCGGATGGCGGAGAGCGGACGGGATTTGGTGGAGCAGGATTAGAACTTGGTTCCTGGTGATGGACTGAACTGGTGACGTTTTGTACCTTGGCTCAACTGGACCCTAGATTGGCACAATATGCCCTCCAAATGCCCGGGGGTTGTGGGGAGCTTATTGGGGTCCTTTCCTCCTTCTGGGGTTCTTTTTGTGGTATGTGTTAGGGCGACAGGCACACTGCGAGTTGGGGGGGCTGTTTGGGCTCAAGCAGGGGTGCAGGGAGGGGGGAGTTGTGGTTTGGGGATTGTGGGGGAGGGGGGTTGTTGGGGATTGTTTGTTTGTTTCGCAAGGCAATGTGAAGTTCTCTGCTGACTTATCCGGGTTGTGCTTTCCGGGATGTGGGTATCATGCACGGGAGTGGGATGGGGGGTAGGGGATTGAGAATCCTTTCGTGGAATGTGAATGGACTTGGGGACAGGATCAAGCGCAGGGTGGTGTTGCAGTTCTTGAAGCGGATTTCACCCGACATTGTTTTCCTGCAGGAGACACATTTGATTGGGAACTCCTTCCATGCCCTAAATAGGAGGGGCTATCGCCTTGCCGCTCACTCTGGTTTCACTTCTGGCTCTAGGGGAGTGGGCATTTTGGTTAGGGCCTCTCTCCCATTGGAAGTTGATGAGGTGCTTCACGATGATAGGGGGCGCTATGTGGCACTGGTGGGGAGATGGGAGGGTAGGACTATCTCGCTCGTCGCTGTGTATGTGCCTCCGGGGTTACAGACGGCTACATTTGCTGATTTGGGGCGTTTGGTCCTGGGACTCCCTGGGGGGTTTTGGTGTTGGGGGGTGACTTTAATGCCGTTGTCTCCGGGTTGGAGGACCGTCACCCCCCCAGGGATCTCCCTAGGGCTCAGGCCTGGTTGGGTGGCTTTTTGGACACTTTGGGACTTGTAGATTGCTGGAGATTGATGCACCCGGGTCAGGCGCAATATACCTTTCACTCGGGGGCCCATGGGAGTCTCTCGAGACTTGATTACATGCTTATGCCAGCGATCCAGGCTGGGATGATTGGGGAGGTGCGTCATTTAGCCCGAGGTATTTCTGATCATTCCCCTATATGGTTGCAACTGAAGGTTGTCCCTGGGGCAGAGGGGAGAGTGGCACCCATTAGCCCCTGGTATCTACGTAACCCTAAGATCCGCGCGGAGCTGGTCAAGTCCACTGATCACTACTTCAATGATAATGTGGGGTCGGTGCCGTCGGCCGTCTCCCTATGGGAGGCTTATAAAGTGGTGATCAGGGGGCAGGCCCTGTCCCTTATCTCCCATGCTAAGAGGTGCGAGAGAGCAGAGGTGGTTCGCCTGGAAACTGAAATAGCTGAAATGGAGGAGGACTTGGAGCGGGGAGTTACTGATGAGAAAGTGCATGTTCTCAGCCTCAAACAATCAGATTATAGAGCGCTAGTCACGGAAGCCGCTAAAGGGATGAGTAGAGAGCAGCAAGGACTACTGTATGATGTGGGGGATAAGGCCGGAAAGTTGATTGCTTGGTTGGATAAGAAGGAGAGAGCAAGCAGGGTGGTGAGAATGGATGGAGCGCGTGTGACTGACCCGGTGGAGATCGTTGACTGCTTCGCGGCTCATTTCCGCGGGGTATACTCTCCGGTTTCTGTGCGTTCGGAGGAGGATTCTCATCTGTTGCTTAGAGACATTGCATTGCCAACCCTATCGGAGGCTGATGCAGTATTGATGGAGGCGAAGTTGTCGTCAGATGAGATCGCTCTGGCCACTCGCTCGATCGCATCGGGTAAAGCGGTGGGTCCTAATGGTCTTCCCATCGAACTATATAAGTTGCGTCCCGATAAGATAGCGCCGCATCTTCGGGACATGTTTTTCGCGGCACGTGCGGCGGGCTTCCTCCCCCCTGACCAACGCCTCGCCAATATAGTTGTGATACACAAAGAGGGGAAGCCGCGAGATCGCTGCGCCTCCTATAGGCCCATTTCGCTACTGAACGCAGAACCCAAAATTCTGGCTAAGGTATTGGCTAATCGACTGGCTCGGGTCGTGGGCGACTTGATTCATCAGGGTCAGTCCGGTTTCATACCTCATCGGAATACCGCTCTAAATTTGAGGCGGTTGCACGGCGTGCTGGCTAGAGCGGAATTTATACGTGAGCCGGCCATCTTGGCATCTTTAGATGCTACTATGGCGTTCGACACTTTGGAGTGGCCATATATTTGGGCCGTGTTGGCGAAATTTGGGTTCGGCCCTGAATTTATTGGTTGGGTAAAATTACTATATGCTGACCCTCTGGCTCAGGTGGTGGTGAATGGTAGGGTGTCGGCTCCCTTCGCACTGGGGAGAGGTATGCGGCAGGGATGTCCGTTATCACCCCTTCTCTTTGCACTTTCTTTGGAGCCTCTCGCCGCCTGGTTGCGTTGGGAGCCGTCGTTGCGAGGCATTAGATGGACGCCGGAGTTTGAAGATCGTGTCTCCCTTTACGCGGATGACATCCTTCTGTATCTCACCTCTCCCCGACAGTCGCTGATTGTATTGGTGGACGTACTGAATTCCTTTGGTCGCAACTCCGGCCTGGTCATCAACTGGGCCAAGTCGTGTGTTTACGTCCTCTCGGGTGAGGCCCCCCTCCTGCCACGGGATTGCCCTATCCAGATTGCTACCCTGGGGTTCAAATATTTGGGAATATTTATCTCACTGGATCCCGCGGTCCGCTAGGAGCGAAACCTTCTCCCTCCCCTCCAGCGATTGAAGGCCGACGTCGCGAGGTGGCGACGACTTCCGCTCTCGCCACTCGGACGGGCGGCATTGTTTAAAATGATGTCACTACCTCGCTTCTTGTACGCTTTGCAAAATACTCTAGATGTCGTGCCAGCCCGTTATTTCCGGGAGGTGGAGGGTCTTCAGCGCCAACTGTTTTGGGACGGGCGGCCGCGGATTGCTCTCGCCAAGTTGACGCTCCCTTGGTACGATGGGGGGGTCGCCCTCCCCGATATTAAACGATACTATTGGGCGTCTCAGTTGGCGGCGGTGAACCACGGGATATACGGTCCTGCCTTGAATCCGGCCTTCGAGATGGATACATTTCTGCTCCCGGGTGGGGACTATAATAGGGCGCTGTACTCGGTGACTCCGGGCACGCGGTTGACGGGACCCACGCAGGTTGCGGTACGTGTGTGGCACGCGGCGAATGCTGCGATGGGGTGGAGGGATCGCTTGACTCGGGCGACGCCGTTGTATGCCTCTGAGCGGTTGGTCTGTTTGTGGAGATCGAAAGGCTTTGAGAAATGGGATATGATTGGTATATGTAAGGTGGGTGATCTTTGGGCGAAGGGGTCTTTCAAAACGTTTGAAATGCTTAAAACTGAATATAAATTAAACGATAGAGAGTACTTCCGGTATGCTCAAGTCTACCATGCGCTGTGTTCGGTTTTTCCAGACGTTGCTGCTATCCCCGAGTACTCCCCACTGGAGGATAGAGTGTTGGATGGCTACGTGCCCGACAGCACTATTTCTCTGATTTATAAGAAACTCATTAATGATCGCGCGGACTTGCTGCTCCGTCTGCGGGACGCATGGACAGGCGATGGCTTGGAATTGGACGATGAGGACTGGGTATCGGCGGTGGCCTCCCCGAAAGAGGTGGCGATCCCGGCCCGCTTACGATTCGTACAGCTGAAGATCCTTCATGGAGTGTATGTCACGGGGCCCGGTTTGCTGCGTATGGGTTACTCGATGGATGGACAGTGTAAGCGTGGATGTGGCCTGTCGGGTACCTTTCTCCATATCTTATGGGAATGTTTGGAGGTTGTGCGATTTTGGAACGGTATCCACACCGTAATGGAGGAGGTCACGCACGTTGCTCTGTTGCCAGAGGCTAGGAGGTGCTTGTTGAATGTCTGGGAACCGAATGATTGTAATGCGGCACAGACGCAGTGGGTGACCTTGGGGTACATGGTGGCTAAGCATAGCATTGCACAGCTGTGGGGCTCCCCGAGGCCGCCCACGATCGAGGTATGGAAGGAGAATATGGACTGGTGTATGTTTAGGGAAAAGACGGTGTATGTGGCGAGAGGCAAGCCAGGGAAATGGGCTAAGGTATGGGGTCCATGGAATTTATATCAAGGACGTATCTGCACCCCGCCTCTGCCATTAGAGATCGATATTGCTTTGTACCCCTAGCCACGCATTCCGCGGGATGGTGTGAGGTGTGTTCCATGCTTTGTTCTCCCGTTGCCCCCCTCTACCGCTTCCAGACAAGACCTGCTTTGGACACTGTACGTTGTTCCCCGTCCTGGGAAGAGCACGCTGCTATTTTAGACTCTCATTGCCTTGAGTGTGTTTTATATTTAATAAAAAATGAAACTGTTTATTCCGAATGCTCCTGGCCTATGGCCACGGCCTGTTACATGTGCTCACGAACTGCCGGGAGCTTTGCCTCTGGATCATTTGAATGTGTGGCGTTGCACTGCGGGCCCTCGGGCTCTATAGCGGCCGGCCCTGGTGGTTGTAGGCCCTTGTCTGTATTTTATTGTGTACCAACGGTTTCTAATAAAAAAATAAAAAAATAAAAAAAAGTAATGATTACCCAATTGACATAATTAATCATTAATGAACGAATTGATATTAATTAAAAAATATTTATAATTATTTTCCCACCCTATACCCCTGCAAACCTCACATCCCGCTACAACACTATAAATTACTATTAACAATTAAATTGAAGATTATAAATAACTTAATATTAAAAACTACAGGTTAGAATTAACAACAATTATACAAACAATATATAATATATGCAATTAAAATATGAATTATAACACATACAAATAATTAAAAAACGATATTTTTACAACTATATTATTGCAAAAGATATTAAAAGGGCAGATATTCTTGCAAACGATATTACATACCTAAAAATCGATATTTATGTCCACAATATTTATGCATCACAATATTAATGTTCATGATATTAGAAAGTCAAGATTTGTGTGACTCAATATTTATAACTCGATATTATGTCCAAACACCATTGGATCATATCCCATTGTTAACAGCCATATTCCTTCAAGAGTCAGATTTAGGAGGCAGATTAAATCCACACCAATGCTAACAGAGAAAGGGCTTTTGAGCACTGCTGGACTGAATGTTCCTACTAGTGTGTTCTGTGAGGTAATCAGTAGCTGAAGAGAGCTTCCAGAACTTTCAAAGGATCCTACCACTGATTGGATGGAGACAGTTGTCACTCAACAAGTAGAAAGGGTGCGAAACAGGAACTTCGAGGGTGTGGCTTGACGTGTCCACGTGTACTAAACTGCGCTGAGGAAGAGTCATAACAGAGTCTGTGTGTCTCGCCGGACGGATACTGCAGGAGAGACCCAGGGTCACCGGTCTTGGCAACAGGAACAGAGGCTTACGAAGAAATGTCAGACATCAGGGACGAGCTGTGGAAGCATGAACTGATGCAGCCCACCAGATCTTTCAGTTTGGTGTTCCTGAAGTTAGCATACTCTTCTGTGTTTACATGCCAGAAGTAAAAGTACTCAGATAAGTCTGCCAGTGCTCTGAACTGGATACTAAGAAACCCATCCACCTGGAACAGTTGGTGCATTTTAATGGACCAAGCTCCCATTGTCTACAGATCTGTAAATTAGATTATTAGGTCAGCAGGAAGACCCAAAATGAGGTCAACTGGGGCGCCCCATTCGGTGGTAGGGAGCGGCATCCACATGTAGCCTTGTTGTGTTTTCCAGGTGGGCTGGAGCTGCACATACGAAAAATAGGGCATGGGGTACAAAGATCTGAAAGTCAAATTCCATTGGACTGACCCTTCCAGTTAGCAAATGTGCCTTTGGACTATCACTTTGAGCAGAGGCACAGGCTCTGGAGTCGTGGTGGCAATGAGAAGCCCGAGTGCTTCTGCGGTGGAAATCTACACACGCCTCCTTCAGAATTTTAGAGGCAGTCGGTGACTTTTTTACTTGCAGAATCCTTTGAATGTGTCGTTTTTTCAGATTGTTGTGTTGTACAAACCCGTGACTTCAGTTACACAGTTGTTGCAGGGATAGCAGCTTGGCCTTGAACATTGCTAAGGAGCACGCCGCACGTCTGAGCAGCAGGTGACTGATACATATTCCCTCCATCCAGCTGGGGGGAATCAAGTAAGATTTATGAAATGGAAGATTCCTGCTGACCTCTGAGATCCCAGTGCCTCGAATCGGAGTGAGATCTCTCTAGGCACTGGAGCTAAGAGACACAGGCTAGGCTGAATATACTACAGGGCAGAGGGTAACAGTCCTAAATGACTGCTGGGTGAATGTACCATATCTTACTGCTGCAGGACAGCTCTAGGTCTCAGCCACGGCTGTAACATATGGGTGATGAGTGGAGACTTGAGGGTCCATGCCATGAATGGAGAGACCCCATCACACATTTCACTTTGAGGCAGATCCCAACTCCCCTCTTTTCTTTATTTAGTGAGTGTAAATTCATGTGTGCATGATTCATGACTAATCTCTGTTGTACACAAGCATGTGTTAATACTCAGGGCCTGTTCCCCTGTAAACAAATGCCTCTGAAACGGTATCCCCTCCTCTCTTTCCACTGCCCACTATTGAGCTCCTATCGCGTCCAATTCTCACTTGCGTTAAGCCTACATTTGCAGTATATATGCAGGGCCACTGAAATTATGCAATTATGCGGTAGCCACATTTACCTAATAAGTGTGGGTTTGCCGCTTTTGCCACAAAATCCACCATAAACTGCATAATCTGCAGATTTGATCAAAAAGTGTTTCTAGCCAATCGGATCAAAAGTTACTCAAAACGTGGCTAAACTTGTTGTCACAAAGTGGAAGACTTCTCACAAATGTTTACTGGTCATCTTTTTGTTGCTCATTTCTGTATTTGGGTATGAGGTGAAACCTTTGCCCAGACAGTGTTAGCATGTTTATAAATGTCAAAATAAGTTAATAAAATACCACCATAAAATGTGCGGCATTGTGCCGTGTAATTTGCAGTTTCTCGCCACTTAATTTTCTCAACCGTGTCGCATAATTTAGTCCTCCACTTGCACATAATTCTAGAGGCACTGAATACAAGTTTTGACTGTGGTAACGTTTTTTTTTGTGCAAAGTTTCCATTCTCATTCCAAAGGGTGGGATATAACTGAAAAAGGGCTTGGCTATGAGTGCCCTGGAATGGTAGACAATATCCTACCCCACCGAAAACAATAATACCTATACCCTGGCGGTTAGAATTTATCAAGACAATAAATATTTCCTCTTACTAGTTAAGCCTTGAAAATGGGGAATAACGTGCATTTTGGTGATTTCTGCATGAAAATCCACATGTCCCAGTATGCACTTGGCCTTTTCTTCACCATTAAATTTGAGCGGGTTTCTAGGCGTTATTTCTCGGGTCAAAAACTGAAGGTGTTGTCTTTATCACACCGCCTAATTACCAGGCAAGATAAGTATTGCACCATTTGTAATTGTGAAAACAACTGAAACAGGGATCGTAAAATACACAGGCCCTTTGGATTGGGGATAAGTGTGGCGAAGCTGTTATTACAAGTGGTTCAAGACTTTCCCCAAAGGGACTGCTCTAAAACTTCCATTTTGGATGTAAGTTCTTCAAAGTTGGGTTCCTGGGTCCAGCACATATGCCTACCTTCACACCCTTGGCCACTCGGTATTAATAGTCCTGCAGTGCTTAATGTATAAAAGAGTAAGTGAAGGGCACCAGATGTGTTCCAGGAGCCCGCCACCGCAGATGAATGCTGGGATTGCCAAGTACCAAGGCTGCCTAGTCTTGATTCCACCTCATGCCTCTCTTCCACCGCCCTGCACTTCCTATCGCTTTATCTCACTCTTTTGGGTTCTTTTTCATTCCCCCTTTCTTTGTTTGTCATTGTTTTATGCTTTCTCTTCCTCCTGCTCTTCTCTCTGTTCCTCTGGGTCAAAGTCTGATGATGGAAAACCAGTCCTGTTTCCTAAAAACGAGTGCTGGTGCCCCCCAGCTGTACCACAAATTTAGCACCAAGGACCCATAAAATCCCTTAAGGCATTGTCCATTCCCCCGGCCTGTGGGGCCTGAGGTCATCTATCCTCTTTACGCATTCTGTCCTCCACACGGGTTACATTATCTCGAACCCTATGGCAAGGTAACCTAAAAATGCGAGAATGAGCATTTGCTGAGCTCAGAGTTCAGATCTCTGCGTCTAGAGGCAGCAGGCACCTTACAAAGGCCCAGTTTACGCTGAGCTATCAAAGACCGGAATATCTTTATTACACTTTTCACTTAACTATTTTTGATTTTCACACCTTTTCCTAGAAATTATTCTGATTTAGAACCTTGTAAGAAGAAATAAATATCATTTCTGTCATATGAAGCACAAAAAAAAAAGAGTGAGAGTATAAAATGAAATCTGCCTTGCGACTGACTGGAGAACTTCAATTATACGCTCTATGTTGAGTAGAGTACGCCTACACAGCTGTCAGTCTTACAGGGAAATAATGAATCAGACGCTAAGTAGCAAAGAAGTAAAAGCAGTGAAAAGGTAGATGGTTCTTGGGTGGAAACGTGGTAACACTCTGTAACGAGCCATTAATGTGCGATCCAAGGCAGTGCTCGAAGTGCTTTGGAAAAAGTATGGGAACTGTGATGCTATGTGCAATGGGGGCGGGGTTAGTGGTGTGGGGGCGGGGTCAAAGGCATGCTAAAAAATATTCTGTAACTTTCGTTGTTTCATCTTTAAGGAACCACATATAAAATAGCGCAACGCTTAAATTAAAATGAAATGCAAGTTATGTTAATCAGTGGGAAATTAACTATCACACATTATGCATCCTCTATAAGTCAATGCACTGCACCAGAGAGCCACAGAATGTAATCCTGGCTGGTGTAGTTGAGAATGCTGACTTGTGTATGTTTAGTGCTAAAAGGTCCCAGTCTGTGACAGAAAGCACTCTGAACATGTAAGCCGTTAAATTAAACTTGCATTACACACAGTATAGGATAGCTGCTACAAAATGCCTCCAAAATTTAGATTATAGTAATACCCAGACTGTAAGTACCGTAAAAACATTTTTAGCTGTCTTTTGAAAGCACATACTTCACAATTTAGCTGGCAGCTCCCTTACCATACCACTCAAAAAGAATAAATGTGTGTCATCCGGAAGCTTCAAGTGATTCCATCAATTAAAGCCAACACAGGCTTACAAGCACCCTTTACATTTGCAGATTGACCAGTTGCGCAGTTACATTTCTTTCGGAGAAACAGGCCCCTCGGAAGGAGACTTGTTTAGCTGTGCACCCCTCCTTCGGTTTTACACCAGAGGAAGCTAGCTCCCTGCCTTACATTTCAGCTGAAGTATTTCCTCTCTGAATTAACCGTCCTGGGACGGTTGTCTTTTCACAAAAAGTAGGGGAATTATTTTTCTAAAATTAAAAAAGTAGGGGCACATCCTTAGCCCCGGCCCCCCCCCCCCCCCACACTGATCCAAGGCAAGGACACAAAATGGCTGACAAGTGAACTAAACCCTCAGTCACTAGGATGTCTGCCATTTTGAAAAAGCAGCAATCACCTGCCGGTGGCTAGCCCAGCCAGTGTACAGAAGACACTTTACCAAGATAAGGCATAGTCCTAAAGCCATTCGTCAAGTGGAGTTCCCCTGAATCTAGGACACTAGGACAGTTGATTCCATGTGGCTAGCACTTTCTATCCAGAAAGACATGATATTAAAATCAAGGGAAATCCTAACAAAAACAGCATGATGGACTGCTCAGTCAGAAGCACAAATCCATCACTATTTCTTGAAATGAATCATACAACTGGTAGTTATATATGTTGTGCATATCATACATGTGTTATACTCTATCCAGCTTAAGTTCTATACCAGTCCGCATGAGCTAAGCCCCATCTCTACTCCTGGCCGAGTTAGAATTAGGCTGAAGTATCCAGAATCCTGGTCAGTAGGACAGTAGATGTATAAACTGTGATGCTGCAGGTGGCCCCTATAACTTCAAGGATCTGCGAAGATGTATGATTTCCAAATATTGGAACTGTGGGGTTCACGGAGGAACCATCACTGAATATCAGAGTACCTAGTCTGTGTAAGGTACCTTATGGATCTCAAAAATGTAAGCGTTTGACATTCCTTAGAAAGCTGCACCTAACACCTTCATCTGGAGTACTAAGCAACTGTGTCTTAAAAGGAGGGTCACTGGAATTATCCAGCAAGGGAGGACCAAATTATGCTGCAGGGTTGACAACATTTTGCAGTAAGAAAAGGCAACTCCTGCGGCTTATTGGTGCATGTTTTGGGATGGTATTGCTTAATTAGTTTGCAATTTTTGCACATGGTAACCCTGTCTGGGCAAATATTTCACCTCAATAGCACCAGTTTAGCAAACACATACAGCAATAAACAACTGAAAGATAACCAGTCAACTTTTGCGGTGGGTCTTCCACCGCACAAGAACACGTGTCGCCACATTTTTAGTAATTTTTGATACAGGTGAATTAGAAACAAAACTTTTTTTGTTAAAATCTGCAGATTATGCAGCACATGATGGAATAAGTTGCAAATGCGGTGAACCCATTATTATGCAGAAAATGCTGTTTCTGAGGAATTGCATAGTTTCTGTGGCCCAGGCATGAGCGGAGGCTCTAGTATTTCAGGAGCGGTCGGTGAGCACATGGAGCAGGGAGGTAGGGGCATGATGATGGCGGTCGGGGGCGGGGCGTCAGGCGCGGGGCCCAGAACAAATGAGGCTAACAGCCTCAGAAGTGACGGGCGAGCTGGGGAGGAAGCAAGAGAAACTCTCAGAGGCAGTTGGGTGGCTGGGGAGGAAGGGAGGGATACAGGAACTGCCTGTGTGGCCCTGGGGGTAAGAAATGTCACAAAAGAGAAAGAAGATGCGGGGGCCAGAAGAAGGGAGAGCAACCAAGAAGGAGGCTGAAACATGCAGATAAGGTCAGGGGCAGGACAAGGTCAGGAAAATGAGCAGAGTGACCAAGGGTAGGAGGGCTAGTAGGTGCAAGCATGTCTGCACGGCATTGGCCCCCGGTGTCTCTGGCACTGGGGGGTTGACTAGAGAGAGCACCATGGGTATGAGGTTCTTCTAGTCAGAGGAGAGTAGATGGGGGCACGGGGAGACCGGATGGGGCTAAGAGGGCAATTTTGGGTCACAACGGCGACTAGACAGGGAAGGCCCTCAACGGGTTGGGAGAGAAGTGAGGGAGCATGTGGCGGGCTCTGCATCAGCAGTGGTGGCGACCATGTTGGAATGGAGCGAAGGTGAGGGCCAGGACGGTGGGAAGGAGGGTGCGTGGGGCGGGGGTGGCGGTCTTTAGAGACTGGAAGTGAAGCCGCCTCAGAGGGTATATGGGAGTAGGGAGCGGGGGACGGCACCAGTGTGTCGGGGGAATTCTGCAGTGAAGGGACAGGCCAGGGCAGAAGTAAGCACCAAGTTGGGGCGGCGGGCACAAGGGGACAGCGAGGGACACACAGGGCAGGATGAAAGGGGCAAGAGGGGGCGCTGGCTTTGGGTGCCTGACCTAGGCATTGACCAGGCAGATAGGGGGACTAACACCGGCACGCCTCCCCTTTTTCTTTCAGGCTCCGCAACACAGTGTACACGCAGACTCAGGAGAGCTTTTTGAGTCTCAATGTCCCAGAGGAAAAGAGATGGCAGGGTCTTCGCCGACCAGCTGGATGCCAATGGGGGATGGTGTCCACACTGCCACACGAACGTCTTGTGTGGCCTCGGCAGTGCATCAATTCGGTCAAGTCAATGCGGCCCATGGGAGAACAGGGAGCCCGGGGAGTTTCAGCAAGAGAGGGCATGGTTAGGAGGGTGTATTATTTCCCTCTGGCATCCCTACACATGGGCTGAGGTGCCGAACAAGACCACAGATGGTGGCACAGATGTACAGGTGGTAGGACCCACAGGGCTGTGGCCTTTGGATGAGGCACATGTCCAGTTGGAATATGATGATCTGAGCCTGGAGGAAGGCAAAGTGGTAGACGATGATACCCCTGTGGAGGAGGAACAAAGGTGGTGACAACGCAGTGCATCTTGGAGGGGGGGACAAGTAATGCAGTTGTTTCTAGTATCTTACAGGAGGACCATGACGACCAGAGAGTACGTTGCATGAAAGTTGGTAATGAAGCCCCTCGCAACTGGTTAGGTGGCTGTATCCAGTGTGGCGGCTGACCTTGAAGCCAGGTAAGGGCACTAGGTATACAGAGGTTAAACAAAACGGCAAGGAGAAAGTGTTCACTGGGGTGGGAAATGGGAGGAAGGGAGCTGGGGGACACGCATTCGAGGAAAGGTTTGTATGTTAAGGATGCTGGTGTGGGGACAGATGCACAGACTTCAGAGGAGAAGATAGGCATGACCAGCAGCAGCGGGTATAGACGCAGGCAGTGACAAAGAGGTTGCTCAGCAAAATAAGGAGGAGGAGGAAGGAGGACAGGATAAGGCAGGGGAAAAGGACACGGACAAGTGGGACAATAAGGAACTCAAGATAAAAAATTGCCATATATGAGGGTGACGAAGTCACTGGGTGCCCACGGGCAACAAAGGAAAATAACTGGATTGGGGAGTATGTTGAGATGTTGAATCTGCTTCACAGGGAGCTGAGGGCAAAAGAGGGGTCAAAGGAAGAGGAGTATGAATTGTCAAAATGGCCTAAGGTGCCAACGACAATTCAAAACTGGATAGCAGCATTTTTTATTTTTCGCATGTGTATACTTAAAAAAATGCCCAGAGAGGTACATGTCACTATTTAAATATGTAGATGTGATCAGAAAGGCCCAGATCACTTTTGGGAGGTATTCCTGGGCACAGTATGACAACTAGTTCCGCCCAAGATTAGCATGGGATCCTGAGGCAAAATGAGGGGAAATAGACAATGACTTATGGCAACAGATGATGTGAGCAGCAAAATTCTGAAAAAAATGTTTTATTGTGAGTGGCCTTCCATGGGTATACAGGCTAATTCAGCCCCGCCCCACCCGAGGAGGGGTGGGGGGCCAAGATCCAGGGAGGAGCATTTGGGACATGCTGGGATTTCAACAAAGACCATGTGCGTGGGAGTACTGTAAATTTTGCCAGCGTGCTGCAAATGCACAGGAAAACACACACTTGTGCACAGCTATGGGGCAGGGACTGGTGGCCAAGACCAGCCCACAGGACAAGAGTCCCAGTACCAGGGGGCAAATGGAGGACAGCGGGGTAACTATACAGGTTTTTGGGGGGACGAGGTGCAGAGGGCAACATGGGCAAAGGCTCATGCACCAATTGATTTGGGTACTTGAATTTCTGGTTAGAGCGATGCCATGACAGGAGGGATGCTGAATTGTTGAGAAAGGGTTTCCGGGAGGGATTAAGCTTGGGGTACAAAGGGCCTCGGACACGGAGGTGGGCAGAAAAATTGAAGTCAGCACAATCATACAAACAAGTGGTATAAGCCAAACTCATAAAGGAGGTGCAGGACGGTTGCATGGCGGGACCATTTGTGAATGGACTATGCCAGACTTGATTGTTTCTCCCATTAGTGTGGTACCAAAAAGGAGAAAGGTCAATTTCGGCTCGTACAGCACTTGTCATGGTCTCAAGGGATATTGATTAATGATTTCATATCACCAGAGATCTCATTGGTCTCCTATCCGTCCTCTGACGTGGCAATGGAACTGGTGGAACAGAAGGGTAGGCTGGCGATGATGGCAAAGTGCAACATTAAGTAGGCCTTCCGGCTTTTGCCGATACAAGCCGCAGACTTCCAATTGCTGGGCAAACAATTTTACGGGCAAGGGTTTGTGGACTAAGCATTACCCATGGGGTGTTCCATCTCTTGTGCTTTGTTTGAGTGCTTCAGTTCACTCTTATAGTGGCTTTTCATGTGCCACACGGGAAAAACCATGGTGACACATTACCTAAATGACTTTTTCTTTGTAGGTCAATCAGGTTCTGCCGACAACAATTGGCAAGTTTCAAAGAACTCATGGGTGAATTTGGGGTGCCACTTGCTCCAAAAAAGACAATGGGACCAAGCACTGGACTCTCTTTTTTAGGTAGCAAACTGACTCAAGGTCCATAAAAGCGCGCCTCCCGGAACAGAAGAAAATGCATATTCAACTGTTACTAAACTCTATGTTAGCAAAACCCAAGGTGACAGTCAAGGAGGTACAGGTTTTATTAGGCCATTTGAATTCCTCATGTCGAGAAGTGCGGTCAGGGAGGACTTTTCACATGCAGCTGGGTATGTCCCTAGCCAGCCTGTTGCTGCCTCATCACCATATGCATTTGGCAGGTGACGTTAAGAAAGACTTATGTATGTAGCTCAGGTTTCTGTACGATTTCAATGGCATACCGCTAGTGGCCTTGAAATAATGTGACTGGGAGGTGCAGATATACTCCGATGCAACTGGGGCAGGGGGTTTTGGCTGGTATTGGCAGGGCAGGTGGTGTGCTTAGGAGTGGCCGCGGACTGGGAGCATGGGGGGAGGAGTATTGTCTTTCCTGAATTTTTCCCTGCTAGTAGTAGCAGTGACACTTTTGGGTCAGGAATTGGCACACAGGAATATTTTGTTAAGAACTGATAACCTGGAGGTAGTGCATATTGTAAACAAACAGTCTGCAAGGGATGCGCAGGTCCTTAAGTTGTTGTTGAGGGTTTTGGTGATGGGTTAACATTGCAGATGTTAAATCTCGTTCACAGTGGGAGAGATTCCATGGGCTGGCCACGGAGGCAGACACGGTAAAGACAACTATGCCATCGGACATGTGGACCATAGGTGAAAAAGGAAGCTTCAATTGGTGGTAGGGTATTTGGCAGAATCTACACAGAGGTCTTATGTGCAGACCTGGGAGGAGTTTACATCAGGTGGCGCCAAGAGGAGGTCGGGTGTTTGGAGCAAAGAAGAGGACGTAGTCCAGTTCATCTTGGCATTGGTAGAGAAGGGATTATCTAGGATCAGGATAGTAGGCAAGTGGGCGGGGATTGCGCTCATGGGCAAGCTCTAATGAAACTTTGCACCATCGGCCAGGGTACTGGGAAGAAGGATACTAGAGGGATGGGCAAGGGAAAGGTGTCAGCGGCCATGAGTACGGAGGCCATTGACCACACCAGACAGCTTTTCGGCGAGGTAATGAGGATGCTCCCAAACATATGCGAATGGATGGAAGAGGCGACGTTATTTGCAACTTTAATGTTGAGGATTTTTTTGGGAGTATTCCGGGTGTTGGTGAATTGTTGGGGAGGAAGAGGATGGATGGGTTGGATTGGGCGGATGTGGAGACTGGGGAGGACAAGATTGTGCTTCACCTTCATAAATCGAAGACAGACAAAAGAATAAAGGACAAGACATTGTTGTTATCAGCATTCCCTGTTCCGAGTTTGTGTCTGATGATCTAGGGCACATAACTGGGAGCAATTAGTGGAGGTCATGGAGCAGTTTTCCGCCATTCCAATGGGGCTCAGGTGTCAGCCTTCCAGCTGCTATGGGTGCTATGCAAGGTATTAGCAGTCTGGGGGAAGTTCCTTGGGATTATGGAACACATTCAATCAGGATTGGTGTTGCCACTGAGGCAGTACAAAGGGGAAGAATCATGCAGTTGGGTCTGTGGTCTATAGACTGATTTTGGCGGCATGAGCGGCTGTGAAAAGGGGATTGCTGAAGACATGGCACACTCTGCTTTTTCTTGCATATGTTGTTCTTTTCAGGTGCAGTTGTGGGTCCAGAGGCAGTTGAGCTTTCTCTGTGGGGCGTAGGACATTCCTTTATTAAGTGAGCGGAAAGGAATGAACTTCACAAAGGCAAAGGTGCTAACCTCAGGCTTGACAAATGTTTGCACAAAAGTAACATGGCATGAAAAAAGTGGTATGAGATGGCAGATGCTGTTACAGTTTTTGAATTCATTGTTGATAAGGCATAAACCTACGGATATATTGGTGCTTCATTTAGGAGAGAGCGACATGGTGCTATGCAAGGGTCTGGCATGGCTAAAAGAAATTAAGACAGATTTATGGGAAATCAAACCGCACTGGTCTGGCTGTTTCATCCTGTGGACGAAATTCATGCTCAGGAGACAATGGAGGGGGCTAAGATCCCATCCGCTATTGATAAGACCAGGGGAAAAATGTACATGGAAATGCGCACTTTCTGCAGGGATGAAGGTTTTGGTTGGGAGGAACATCTAGAATTAAAATATGATGAAGCAGAATTATTTTGGGGGGAACGAGGTCCATTTGTCCTGGGTTGGGATGGAGTTATGCTTGTTGCAGCTAAAGGAAGTGCTAGATAGAACATTGAATGTGAATAGGTACAACAGCGGGTCCTACGGGGACGGTCAGAAAAATAGTGGCGGTTGGTTGTTTAAGGTGGCATGGTTATACATTAACATTATTGTTGTGAACATTTGATGAATCAGGACAATGGGGAGTGGCAATAAAGTTACAATTGGATGAAACAAGAAATTGAAAGTTAAGACTTACGATACTTAGTTAGATTAGGATCGGAGATAGCTAGATGTTAAGGGTATAAGTTTAACAGAGTTAAAGGGCAACAGCAGGGTAGGATTTACACATTTGTAAATGAAAAAAGGTAAAGGGTGGCGGGAAGCTTAGATGTGAGGGGTAAATGATGGTAGGTGCTTAATGTATAGTGCTGCTTAATTTTGTAAGGCAAAGGCCTAGGTTTATGTTGTGATGTGCATCTGTCTTCAATAAGTAATAATAAAGCTGTTTTTGTCACACAATAAAGCGAGCATGTGGTCTGTGCTGCTCCACTTTCGCCCAACTTTATTACTACGATGGCTTCCGCTCCCACCTCCTACACACTCCTCTACTCAACCAGCTCAGGAGTTTTACATACATGACTTGGTTATTTGCTTTCCTCTAAAGCACCCTTGGCCATTCTGTCCTCGTAGATACGAAGTGACACGGTTGAGTGATATGAACGTTAACGCGCCATCCAAGCAGTAATGAGCGGGTAGGGAAGCTGAAGTCTGTCTTCTGTGCCATCTGTCCGCGTGAAATGTAAGGAAGCTCCACGTGGAGGGGGGCTAGTTCAGTACATGATGGAAGGGGTGACCTGCTATCAGAATATTTCTCTATTAGGGATACATGTCAATTTATAGAGATACATAGACATATATTTAGAAGGCTCATAACTCTATACACATTCAATGTAGCAGTTGGATGCAGAAACATGCATACGTCGGTGTGATTTTCCATGAAACGGAGATGTGTGCACCCTCCTCTGTGTCACTTGTTCTGCTCACACACAAATGGCCTGTGACAAGAATTTATGCAATGACCTGGAATCCCGCAGTTTGTTGCTCGCGCTGAGTCACTCCGCCTGCAGCAGTAGTCCTTCCCCATCAATTGCTCCACCACTGACTGGCAGCTCTGAGCATTGGCCGGCCTCCCCTGCCTACACAGCCAACACTGATGGGAACACCGTGCGTAGCTGAACTCCCAGCCCCATAAAGCTGGCAATAGTGGGAACACCGTGCATAGCTGACCATCCTCTGCAACGCCCAGGTAACAATAATGGAAACACTGCACGGAGGTCGACTGCCCCTACCACACCACCACCAACAGCGATGGAAACACTGCATTCTTGCCGACTGCCACAACCACACCCCACAAAAAGTAATGGAAACCTAATGTCTTGCCAACTGCTCCCACCACTCACCACCAAAAGTAATGGAAACACTGCATCTTGCCGACTGCCCCCACCACGCACCACCAACAGATTAGACTTTTCTGACTTCAGATCCAATATGACTGATAATCCATATTCTCATTTTAAAATAATCATATTCCTCCTCTAGAACTCCATCCAGCACCCTATATCCACATATCCCCGCATAAAATTATGTTTAGTATAATAAAGTCTATATATTGTAATTTTTGCTGTCAAACTCGTCGGCCGTGTTGTTCTGCAACTCCAAATAAAATAATTGAAGCAGAAGATGTAGAGAGGCAAGAACAGCTTCACATCTTGAGTGCACGGTGTCAGAGAAGATCCGCCATACGCCACGACTTAACGACTAAATTATCCCACTCCGCGCGAGCCTGCCACGTTGTAGGCGAAGCAGCCATCCAGAAAGCTTTCCATTTGCACTAAATGGATCTACAGCAACTGCGATCAAATTAGACAGCTTCATTTTTAATTAAGTGTGATAAAATGCCATGTCTGGTGTCAGTAGAGTGCACTGATGAAAGCAGAGCATAGGGACCTTTTCTGCTCCTAAGTGAGATGGAATGTGCTTCTGATAGCAACAGAGATGATGAATTCCAAACATCAGCTCCACATGCGTTCATGATGGTAGTAACTTGTGGAAGAATTTGGGAGTGATAATCTTCTTGGTGCCGAAGCCAAGGTAAATTTATTTTGAGTTGTAGTGAACCGTACACACATGTTGAGAAGAGAGGTAGCAGTGTAAATTGTAGTCATTATTGTTGGGACTGCAAGTTGTATAATTGTAATATTTCTACCTGCATTTATCCATATTTATTCTTTTTTGATAGTTATACCAGTATCTCTCTCTCTCTCTCTCTCTCTCTCTCTCTCTCTCTATATATATATATATATATATATATATATATATATATATGTGTGTATATATAATATATATATATATATATATTTATTTATTTATTTATTTATTTATTATTTAGTCTGATATGAAAACATTTATTTGAAAAGTTGCGTATTTCCATATTAGTTTAACCAGTAAACATGCTTTCACCCTTGCTTGCCTGGTTGATTTAAATACTATAAGCAGCTACAAGAGTAAATTCACTGAGTGTACAGACTGGTATTTGAGGATATATCAAACCATATTCGGCTCTCGAAACAGTCAATATGTTAAGGTCTTGGTCTGTTGCCTGTACATGCTTTAGCAAACCTTTTTGAAATGTCTCTATGCTAGACTGAATCTCTAGAATCCACAGGGAACTTGACACTGGTTCTACTAATATTGATACCCCTATATATCCTTCTGAAAACTACAATTCCCAGCAGCCCAAGAGCCCTGTTCCACTCTCACTGTCCAAGACTTGGAGAAAGTAGGAAGATCTGTATGCCCTTCAGTACAGCCACTTAATCTGTTCGCTTCCACTGCGTTTTAATCGAGGTGATTGCATTTTGAAGGGTATGTGTGAGAGCCGGACCTGTTTTGATTACGACTCTCGCAGGCACTTGACGACATTTTAACACCTGGTTACAAGTGGAAAATTATTCTTGCAATCAGCATATACTTGGTAACCTTGTCCCGTTTTCAAGATCCATGGGTGATGAGCTACTTCAGTTCAGATTCTTTTCTTTGAATTCTGGGACTTGCAGTCTTCTTTATTCCATTATAAAACAGGACTACAAGTCCCTGAATTCAAATATTTTTTTAAAACAGGACTGGAGCAGTACATCACACAAGGACCTTGGAAACATGGCATATATGTCTTGGTCCTTGTGGCCTGAACCCTTTTCTGCTTGCAAAGCCCTGTTTCCCCTCCAGCATTTGTTTCTATGCTCTTGCTACTAACCCCTGAACTCAATACTGCTTTTGTTGCTTCTTGTCTTCTCTTCTCCAGTGATAGCTCCTGGCATGCAGTTCTAATGGCACGCAACACAAACCTCTCCTCACTGATGAGAAGAACAAGGCTAAAATCTGTCTGTGGTTGTTTGTGTGCCTTTGCAGAGTAATTACGTGTAACAGAGAGTAATCCAAGAATTTCATCAGAGCAGCACCCCCAAAATAACTCTGCTGAGGTTCAGATGGTGAATCAGCAATCAATATGCCTTTAAGTTTGAGTTTATCCTGTCACATTTTCTGTGTGTTCAAAAACAGAGGTCAAATGTCAGGCTTAATCCTTTAACATAGGGACTGATGTTCACTTTTCTTTCTCTGACTGCAAATTTAGAGGATTTTGTAAAGTGAACTATCAAAACAAATCAATACACTTTACTTGGTGATGTGAAAATGGTAAAAAAAAGATTTCCACGCATTGTTTGCATGCTGTACAGTTTAATGAATTAAACGGCACACCAGTATGGATTTTGTGGCTATTTCTATGTGAAATGTGGTGTCTGTAAATGATGGTGTGCTACCACACCATGCTTTAGTGATATATTTGCGACAGTGTGCTCCGAAATGCACCACTGTGACATACCACACCCTTACCACTCTCCTGCGGAATGGACATGGCTCATTTGCTCTACTTGTTTTTTATATGAGGCTTGGATTCTTCACAATCCCTATGACTTCAACGATGTAACATAGATGCCAGCATCACCAGTCTGAAAATTACTGCACCACTGTCTCAATGAAATGCCCTCGGCTCAGAAGATACTTGTGGATGAATGTCACATGCTTGCTCGGCCACAGACCTAAAGCTGTGTCTCACTGTTAACACCCACAAGGCCGAAACATGTCTGTGGTTCCAGTGCAGAGGAGATGTAGGCTAGTAGTTTGAGCTGGACTCATGGTGGAGGATGACAGAGACTGGTCTGTATATATTTGATCCCTTTCGGAGTGGCACAAAGAGCAAAAACATGATGAACTGGAATATGATACTCAATAATTACCTGTCGAGCAAGTTAATTCAAGCATTTCATAAATCCGTTTTTTGACCCAACCAAAATTACTTTCTCAGATATCTTTTGAATGGTTAGTGGTAAAGACATCTTCTTATGCTTCATTTGTAGTGCTTGTGTACTTCGGAGTGTGTGTATCTAATGATTGAGCTTTATGATTTTCAACTCGACATAACATAATGTGTATTTCTAAAGCGCACGTTCACCCGTAGGCATCTTGGTCCTGAATAACAGATGTTTATTGTTACCCAACTCAATGGTACTAATTTTATCAACCTTAGGTCGATGAAAGGCTGAGTGAACCCGCCAGGATTTGAACCTGTGACCATGAGGTCGGACATAGGCCCATGCAGTGGCTACATTAATCCACAGAGCAACCAGCCCCGCCTAACCTAATATGCACTCTCACCTTAGGTACCAGTAGCCAATACTTAAAGACTCGATAAACTGGTAAACTGTTGCATAGCATGAACCAATTACAATGGGCTATGACATTAAAAAAGATACAGGACAAAAGGAATAGAAATAGGGCAACAAATAGGGAAACACTGCCACTAAAAACGCACATGGTGGTGATAAAAATGCCTTGCAACAAAAAAATGGCAATAAGCAGGCGCGGCCGGCACAGGGAAGAGTGGTGGGGTGGGGTGTGGCGGGGGCAGGGCGGGGAATTAGACAGCAGACAGGATAGGGAAAATTACATTTAAAAAAAATAAAATCACTTATCTTGTGCATACGGCATCGCAGAGTGCAAGGTGAGTGGTTTTATTGTTTTTGTTATTTAATTTTACCTATCCCGTTGTCTGCCGGCTTCTCCTCTCCCACCCCTCCCCACTGCCCCACCGCTCTTTCCTGTGCTGGCCACGCCTGGCAATAAGATTAGTAATCAGGGGAACAGACTTGGGCAAGGGCTATATGGACCAACTTGGGGAAGTATCAATAAAACATGAGCAATGAAAATAGTATATTGAGTGATTTTTTTTTTTACTCGAGACCTCGAAAGAGAGGGGACCAGACAAAGGTATATGCTGCTATAACATGGTTACAGGCAATGAAAAGAACTGGAACACTGCAGAAAGGACATTGTTCAGTAACATGTACAAGGTGCCCAAAAAGCTGCATGAGGTAAGAAGGAAATAACAATAAAAAGTGTATGGGTTCGGAAAATCCCACTGACCAACAAAAAAAAATGGTGGGGATAGAAAGGGGAATGAAAGTTTAAAGGGACATGTGGCAAGGAGCATGAGGCTATGAATATCAGGTGAGAAAATGGAGTTTGGGTATTATGTTATATTGCATTGCATTTGCAGCATTCATACAGCTCTCCATACCCCTTCGCGGGGGCGCCGAAACTTGTTTTAGGGTGGTGAAGGATTGCTTGGTGGGTAAAGTGTTTGTCTTTATTGTGACCCTATGTGAGTAAAGTTCTGGTTTCCTGAGTGAGGGCTCCAATCACATTGTCCTGGGATGTAGTATATTGTGGTATTATGAGGAGGGATGTGAGTGATGGACTTGCGAATTATGGTTGAATTATTTTACTTTATGGTCAAATACCATTTCTGTGTTGGTTATACGAGATAGGTGGACACTATGTAGGTTTATGGGTTCTGAATGTAGTGACAGACTGGGAAATACGTTGGAATATGTCGCGATCTGCCTGTCTATCTTGCATTACAGCCATCTTCTATGAGGTTGTGACTATGGGATGTATGGAGATTGATCACAGTATAGGAAAGTTGGATCATAGACTATATTAGCGTCCACCTGTAATACAGAACATAATGGGGCAATAAATAGGATACATTTATCAATAAAAAACTGCATGAGTCAGAGAATAATGACATGATTTAATACAGAGGGGAATGAGCCTGTGAGCCCAAACATCCTTGATGAAGAATATGGTTATCATGCCAAATACTGCTCAGAGGTGAGGGAGAGACACACAGATGTCCTTCTCTGGTCCTGCGGAAGGCATCCGGCACTGTCCTTCTGGTGTGCTGCCTGCCTTAATAGCAGTCGCGAGCTTCCTTCCTTCAGTTGGGCACTTACTGCGGCAGACATTTTGGAGAAGCACGCACAGCTGATTTACTACTCAAAGTGCAGCCCTAAAATACGTGGGAAAAGTAGATCTTTCTCTAAAATAGCACAGGGGGCTTTTTTGCTATTCTAACTCCAGTGGGGGTATATTTTGGGGAAAGTTAAAAACTCTACAAAATCCTGGAAGTGAGGGGGGTGTGGGGGGGTTGAGAAGATGCATTAACCAGTGGGTAGGTACAGCTGTTAGTGGGCTAAGTGGCTAGAGGTGGGCATCATACCTGCCAGCTTACAAAATACCTTCACCTTGTGAGGAGGGGGAGAGGGCTTGGAGAGGATGTGCTGAGAGCTATCCAAGAGGGACTCTGCCCCTCACCAAGCCTTCCACCCTCTACCAAAAAAAAGAAAAAGAAGAGGGTTATCTAGGCTGTCGCCGATGTTTTTGTGTGTTTTAATGGACCTGGGCTGTTTACAGTGTCTAAAATCGAGCTGGAAATCCATTGTTTACAGTGGTTTTCAGCTTGTTTTTCCTGCCGCCGTGTGATTCCGGCTCCTCGCCGAGTAGAGTTAGTCGAAATCATGTGACACACGGTGGCACCGTGTGAGTTTGCAGGTCCGGGGCATGCTAATAAAACCTGGAGCCAGATTTGAGCCCGATAAATGTCTTTGGATCCTGTCGAATCTTCGAGCTAAAAACAAGCCAAGTCTGCTTGGGGTTTTTGTCACCTCTTACCTCAGTCTCTGAGCCCCCGCTGCTCCTCATCCTACAGAGGAGGCACTGCCTAGCACCGTCCAATTGCCACTTTGCAGATGGATTGATAGTCAAGCCTCTTCAGAGTTCTGTGAAAGTGCTTTGTGAGGGATATTTAAGCAAATGATTTTTCCTTGAGCCCTTTCACAAGGCTGTGTATGGTCTTGGTGGTCTGCCAGCTGAAATGGGACTCCCTCCACCAGGTAAGAGAAAAACAGATAGCCCACACAGTGTGGGCTGTGTGAAAGCCTGCAGGCAGCTGAGCTCTACACTTCACTGGTGTCATGTGAGCACTCCCACACCTTTGTCTTGTAGCTGTCTCTCCTTGCCTTCACTGACATGCTGGGCCTGTCCTGAAATCTGTCTTTGTATTAATAGAGAGGAAGCAGATTATATCAAAATTAAAATAAAGGGCCCTGCCTCACCTTCCCTTAATTCTTTTATTTTTAATAGAAAAGACTTTGAGGGAGATTTACTAACTTTTCACGTAGCGCTCTGCAGCAGCCTTAAAACATGAAAAGGAGAGTGCCCTATTTACTAAAATAAGGCACTCTACTCCCCTCTCACTAGCGCCCGCGCTGACCTCAGCTGCCTTGCGCCACGGTGACGCCTTTGCGCCATGGTGCAACAGTGTCTCCATGAGGCTAGCATAGGTTTTGTACTAGAAGGGTACTCTTCCAGCACAAAATACTATGCCGAGACTCACTTCAAACATTTTCCCTCTTTGTATGCGTCCTGTACAGTGCAGCACACATGCAAAGTCGGAAAAGGAAGTAGAAAAAACCTGGGCCGGGAAGGTGAAGTTGGACCCGATGGGGCCCGGGTAAAACGCCGTCCAAAGGCAGGAGGCCATCCCCTCCCCATTTGCATGCCGGCTGGGCCGGTGGGGGCCAGGATTGGTCCCTAAAAAACAAGTCGCCCCCCCCCCAATCAGGGGGTGAACTAGTTAGGGCGAGGGGGGGATAAAAGAGGGGCAATGCCTAGCCTCGTGAATCGGAAGCCCAGAAAAGGGGCCCCTCCCAGGATATTGAGGAGGCTGGATTCACAATGCAAGAGAAAGAGATTAATGACCAGTGGATGAAAATAGATAACATGGACAATAAGGGGCCGATTCCGATCCTGGAAAAACCGGGTACAAACTGTCGGTCGGAGCGTTTTCTCCGTCCGACTCGTACCCGGGAAAAAAACCCTACAAACTTGCAAGTACGATTCGTACGGAAACACCATTTCCGTACGAATCGGAAAAAAGACCGACCAACAGAAAAATACATACAAATGTGATCCGGGACACCGCGGACGTGACGTCCGGACGGAGTTTGGCAGCTTTTTACGTACCAGCAAGTACTGTTCGTACCGACAGCACTCCGGACGGCAATATTTTTACGGCACCCAAAAAGTGCCGGAAAAGCGAAGTACGCCGCGAAGCGTGAGGAAAAGGGGGCCCGGTACGTGCCGAACACCCCCCTAGCCCCCCCATATGTACAGAGCGTACCCCCAGCCCCCCCTATGTATGGAGCGTACCCCCAGCCCCCCGTATGTACGGAGCTTACCCCCAGCCCCCCCTATGTACGGAGCGTACCCCCAGCCCCCCCGTATGTACGGAGCGTACCCCCAGCCCCTCCTATGTACGGAGCGTACCCCCACCCCGTATGTACGGTGCGCTACGCGCTGGGGGTCCGCACCGTACATACGGGGGTGGGGGTACGCTCCGTACATACGGGGGGCTGGGGGTACGCTCCGTACATACGGGGGGGCTGGGGGTCCGGCGCGCACTTACGGGGGGGGACTGGGGGGGTGTTCGGCGCGTACCCGGCACCTGTTTGGACATCTCCATGGTTGCTATGGGAGTTCGCTCCGGACGGTCTTTTTTCCATACAGTTGTACAATCGGACGGATGGGACGGATCGTACTTGCGCATTCGGACTTCAGTTTTTCCATTTGTACGTAAAAATGTCCGGGGACGTGTCGGAGACTTTTCCCCGACCCGAGGACGTGTGGGAGAATTTTCCAAATGCGATTCGTGTCGAATCGTACTTGCCAGTTTGTACGGGACTTGTACGATTCGGTCGGAAAAAACTCCAGATACGATTTGTACGGGGAATATTTTTCCAGGATCGGAATCGGCCCCTAAATGTTGATATGACCATGAACGGTTGAAATGTATAAAGTTATGTTGATGAATAAACTGCGACCTTTTCAGGCACCAAAGCACATTGTCAGTGGTGATTTAGGGTAAAAGAGCACAGGTGGTTGAAACGCTTAAGGAGGGAGAGGCAGGGCAACTCGCCGTCTGGAGGGGGTTATGAAAGTATTTCTCCTTCCTTGCGCCTACTTGAAAAGGGTGCAGTTTTCTCATGCTAAACTCAATCTACTGTTTTTAGTAAATTGGATTTAGGGTGAGAAACCTTGGGTGGTTGCATGGGAAAGCCCATGCTCCACCGTTGGTACGCACCCATGGTGCAAAGTAAAGCACTGCTTCGCTTTACTTTTCCATTATTTCCAGCGCTCAACAAGTTTAGCGCTGGAAAGTAAATTGGAAAAAAAAGATTTTGCGTCGATTTGCGTTACTTTTGTGAAGCAAACACTGCGCAAAATCTTAGTAAATCTCCCCCTTCTTGTTTCAACTTGATTAAACATGTAACACATGTACTTGCTGAAAGACAAATCCTTAACTTTTGATGTAAAACAGGATAAAGAAATGTAGTGACTGAATTGCATAATTTGAAACCGGGAAACCTGGATTGAATCCCGGCTTCCCAGAATGACCCAACTGTGTGATCCTAGGCAACTACCTTATATCATTGTTTTTCATTTGTTTTTTATCATCCAGTGGAACTGCACCTTTAAAAGCACCAGTGCAGGATGTGCGCTGTATAAGCCTCTCTTATATATGTTTCAATAAACTACAAGTTTGCTCCATCTATAACAATCAATTTCACGCATAGGGTACCTAAGACAAATGACTTGCCTCTCGGTTCACTAATAGCATGATGGTCAGGGTGCTGCAGGAGAGAGGCATGCATGTTTCCAAGGCCATGTTTAGAAACTATCACTTTTAACATAGGTCGCTCAAAGCATTGGTATATTCTAACCAAACACTTCCGCATATTAAAGAAAGAATTTTTTTTTTAATTTTCATTTGGCTTTTTCATGTTTTACGTGACGTTTGTTGTACAATATATATCCCAATATATATAGATGTGTCGGCGTACGGCACTTAGAGCCATGCGAAACCCCTGGCTCGGCTCTGATTCGGCTCTTTATTAATTTGCTGGTTTGCTCACCTCTGGAAGTGGCTCACCCAGACCCCACCCCTTACAGTTAAGCACCCATCAGGAATGGTTCTCATGCCAGATTCTTCTGGACAGAAACGGGGAACGGAGAAAAAGACATATACTCCAAAAAATATTCATTAGAATGAATTTGTGACCCCTTGGTTGCCCCTTGCGACCCCTATCACTGTCTTTCTGACCCCTGACCTCAGAGGTGACAAAATCAGTTGGACGTTGACTGAGTTTTTTTTATTAAACTAATAGTGAATAATGTCTCATTGTTCACTATTAGTGTAATTAAAAAATGGAGAACAATTAGCAGGAATATTACCTCTCCTGGAAGCAAAGGTAAGTTAAATAAATGATTTTAAATGTATGTGTGTGCATCAGAAGCGCACCTAGAGCCAAATTTCGAGGAGGGGGGCTAATAAAAAAATTGTTTTGGGGGGGAGGGCGGTAAGTCTTCCAGCAATAGGCAGAGTGGAGATGCAGGGGCTCTAAGAAGGGGTGAAATCACAACAAAGCCTCGCTATCAAGTATCAGGAATTTTTTCTCTCTGTAAATTTCTGCAGACTAGACCTGACAAGTGTATGCCGGTGGGGGACGCGTGGTGCTTATCGCACAACTCGTAATTTAGATATGTGGTGTAAAAGGAGTTACTGAAATACCGCTTGTTCTCAGTGCCGACTGTAATTGGGGCCTAAAGGCCGCCCATCTCTTCGGCTCCTCCCCTCCTCTTCAGGAAGGACTCGTTCACCCTTTGCAATAGCGTTGCGCGCCATTTCTCTAAGGACAGCCCTAATTGGGTTTCAAGTGTGCAGCGCATGTTTCACTTCAAAGGCGTCCCACAGGCCCGTGTAATGTGCTGAATGGGGAAAACGTGTGTTTCCTTCATCAAGGTTGCGCCGCTGCATTAACTCCTCCTTAACCCACAGGCCCGGCATCTGTACCATGCAGCATGAAGCAGATGTTCACATGCCTGTATGTGAGTATTCTTGATAGTGACTCAAGTGTATGATCATTTATGAGCAGCCTTTATAAGCACATCCTCTTTCTCTACTATTCCTCGGGCCAGAAGGTGCTCAGTCAGAGGGTAGGACTGGCTGCAGTGCATTAAAGCAGACATCCGCGGAATGATGTCACAATAGGTCTCAAAACCCCAGCTGACATCATCTAACAGATGAACATTCCAGAATGCCTGTCAGTGATTCAATTACTTACCAGTAATCTTCATTACCCCGATTATTAGTCCTCCTCCTCCCAGTGCTTAGATAGGGAGGTGGGCTGGGACGAGGAGTATGGAGATGACGGGGTAAAGGTGATTGGTTGGTAGAGATGCATGACTGTGCAAAGATATCTCTTTTTTTCTGTGCGCTGCACTGCCCCTTTAAGTGTGGTTTGGGTAGCTGGGGAAAGGAAGGTCTCCACCTTAGGGTGACCAGATTTTGAAAACCAACACCAGAGCATTCCAAAATCTTAGAAGTAGGACTACAATTTTGCATCATCTTAGGGGTGCAGAATTTCTAATTTCACCACGCTTACCAACATAGAAAAAATGCAGACAGTGAGCTACTGAGGACAATTAAGTGCCACTTTTCTACACATTTTTGCCTATGTTGACACAATTGCTCTCTACTTGGGCCTGCTAACCAAATCTGCACTTGAACACACAAAGACTTGCCACCATCTGTATTCAGTTGACTCGCTCTGAAAACCAGGACGTGCTAATTTTACTGAAATGTGCAGGTACTGATAGTGAAAAACTGGAGCTGTCCCAGCAAGTCCCGGATGCTTATACACTCTACTCCTACCCCTAGGTCGTGTTCCCCAGGATATAAAGTATACTCCTTTTAAACCATGAGTGAAAACTACCTGGTGCCTACCCTAAAATTCAGGGTTGCCGACAATCCATCTTGGGTCTGTTATACATAGCAAAGATAAGATAGCTAAGATAATTTTATTATTTCTGTTAATAAAAACCATAAAATATTACACCGATAAAAAACGAAATAAAAAAATACATGTACTGCTATATTAAAGAAAAGAGGCTCATGTGATGATCTGGCTAAATTCTTTCTTAATAAAGTAGAAAAGATATACTCTGTATTGAATGATGATAAGCCGGTTAACACCATCCAACAAGCATCTACACTACCACAAGAAGTCAGAACTAATGATGACAGAGACAGTAAAGCCTCAGTATCCGTTAATAATCTGGAATCCTGGTCGCCATTAGATATGAACTCCTTCAAGCAGCACCTAGGAATCATTAAATCAGGCTCCCCCAGCGATCCTCTTCCTATCTCAGTGCTGCAGCAGCTTGAGCTGCCTTTACTTACGATAATCATTGATCTCCTTAATTCCTCCTTACAGGAGGCAATTGTCCTCCCAGAATGGAAACATGCAATGGTCCTTCCCTTGCTGAAGAAGGCCAATGCTGACCCAGCCCAGCCCTCTAATTACAGGCCAATTTCACCACTCCCGGCTTTCACAAAAATTCTAGAAAAACACATCAATGGCCAGCTATCCCATTTTATTAAAACACAAAATATCCTACACTCTTCTCAATCTGGCTTTAGAGCCGGTTTCTCGACTGAAACCACCCTTCTGGGAGTCACGGAAATGTTACGACACTGCTTGGACGCTGGAGATACAGTTGCTCTTATATTACTGGACTTGAGTGCAACTTTCGACACGGTGTTTCACACTGTGTTACTGAAAGCTCTACATTCTTTGGGTGTAGCTGGCCCTGCACTCAACTGGCTTACTTCTTTTCTCACTGACCGTACGTTCCAGGTTTTCTCCCCTACGGCCAGTTCCAAAACTCATTCCTCTCCCTATGGGGTACTTCAGGGCTCGATCCTTAGTCCTCTGTTGTTTAATATTTACGTTAGACCTCTTGCAAAGATTGCCGAAGAGGCTGGGTTGTCCCTCTTTTCCTACGCAGACGACACCTATTTTCTCTCTCTCCGCTGAAAGGGAGTTTGAGTCATCTGTTCTCCAGCTGGGTTTTCTTAAACTTAATGGTGAAAAAACAGAGGTTCTGATCTTGGGGGAAAACAAAGCTCTCTGGGGCCCCCATCACTGGCCTGCGGAAATGGGTGCTCTGCCTCAGCCCTCTCACCAAGTCCGCAATCTTGGCTTTATTATTGATGACCAAATATCAATGCGTCAACAAGCCGTGAAGGTGGCTGCGACCTGTTTTACCATCTTGAAATGGCTTAGGAAAATTGTCTGAATGCTGCCTAGTTCTACCCAAAAAACGTAGTCCAGGCTCTTGTTACCTCTAGACTGGACTACGGCAACATTCTTTACCTTCTGGCTAGCAAGGCTGTGATATGCAAGCTACAGATGGTGCAGAACTCTGCTGCTAGACAGCTCTGTCAGATCCACAGAACGGCCTCCATTTCAAGCTCCCTGAGGGACCTTCAGTGGCTCAGGGCTGAGAACCGGATTAAATTCAAAGCTTTGATTTATATGTTTAGGATCAAATCCGAAATGGCCCCTCAGTATCTGCAAGCTTTAGTACATCCTTACCGGCCATCACGCACTCTCCGATCTACTACTCAGGCGAAATTTTCGGTGCCAAGGATCAGACTATCTCGCATGGGGGGTCATTCTTTTGCCTGTTTAGGCCCTTCTTTGTGGAATGCTCTTCCCATGCTGCTCCGCAACAAAACTGCTTATGGGAATTTTCGTAAATCTGTAAAAACGTGGCTGTTTGATCAATAATCTTTACTGGCTTTGTTCCTCTCAGGCTGGTGCCGGGAAACCCTTTTCGGGTAGCTGTTGCGCCTTACAAATCTAAAATAACAGAACATAACATAACCTCTATCTCAAACAAAGCAATATCCATTATATTTAGAGTTGTGAGAATTCAGGAAGCTTCTCTCTTCGAGAAGAGGAAGTTTCTAGATTTTATCCAACTCCTGCCTCATTTAACCGAATATCAGGCCCAAGATGGACAGACAGAGAGGCTATCTCGTGGCCCTGCTCAGTGAAACTTTTCCATATCTTTATTAAAACCTTTCCCAGCTTCAAACTTTTGAAAGCTGACGAACGTAACTTTAAAAAATATTTCATGTTGAAACACATTTGGCTTCACAACTTCCCACACCCCTTATCAGAATGTCTGATTATCAACTTTCAGGCCAGGTACTGAGCACGTTAATAAATGAAAAACACAAAATGGGACGTAGTCGAAGAACTACTTACCTCAAGAGCCCAAGGCCATGTTTGTGTCTACATCTTACTTGATCCCCCCACCACCTTTGATTTTGTGAACCACTACAGAATGCTAAACATGCACACTAGCCTGCACAACTAAGAGATTGGCATGTGGTTGGTTTACCTCCTTTCCAGACAACTGCCCCTTCGAATTAAAAATGTCATAATTTCTTTCCATAGTCCAACAGCGATTGACCTTATCACAGATCCACATTAATTTAACATGCATCATTGACTCAAAAAACCTAGCCCGCCGTCTGTATTTGGATAAGCCTCCAAACCACCAGAACTTAGAAGATCACAACAGACCGCTCTATTAGCTTCCACCTGACTTGTTGATAATCACGGCGAAACATGTCGGCTGCAAAAACTCATCAGTTTACTCTGAAGTGAATGATCTTCAGATTGGTAGGTTTCAACCGTTCTGTGGCCTGGATATACTACTCTTTAGGCAATTATATCCCTTGCATTGCTCATGCAAAACAAATCTTTTTTGACGGATGTTCATCCAGCAGAGTGGAGCGAAGGTGAACCAGCAGTGTCCAACCTGTTTTGTGGCTTAGAAGTTGTGACTCTACCGTCTGAATCGGGTCTGAGGCTATGTTTGGGTAAGCCGCGTAAGGGTGTGATTTTGAGCACATCACATATCACTCATGGATTATCAGGCAATACTGCTTCTGCCCCTCGTTGCGCCTGCTTTAACTTGCCTTAAGAATCTAGTGCAAACCAGCTCAGCCTTTTTTGGTTGATCTGGCCTTACGTCACATCTAAGAGGTGTATGCGTTGGTCTGTCGCGGACACACATTCTTTGCATAAATTAAGAGGTGGTGGGCACTTCGCTATACAAACTAAGTTTGATGGAGCTGAGGGTCAAGTTTCAGCATTAAAAATTTTTAACACACAAAAGTTAACCGATGCTGCCTTTTGGACTGCCAAGAGCTACCTAGCACCGCGTGAGCATCAGCGCAACCTTGTATTGAATCTAAGCCCGATTACTTGAAGCTGGTAAAAACAGCACTGCATGTGGCGCATCTTGCAGCTTGTCTTTAAAATTCTGTGATTGCACAGGAGAGTGAGTCACTGATGACTCAAAGCTTAGGCTGTCATTATGCACTTCATGAGGTGCCTTTGTCAGCTCGCTGAGTGGTCAGAGTGGAACACATCCCCTGACTGCAATCGGAAAACAGTCCTTAGTCATTAGAGCTGCCGATTATTCTGAGCTTCGCTGAGAGAGAACACGGGCGGACTGCGAACCGAAACCGGCCCTGGCAAACAGTTCGGCTGCTCCCTCACCACCACCCCCCCCGTCCCCCCGGGGGTTCTACGTGCTAGTTTGAAGCACCGCTCCCATTTCACCGCTGCCGTTTTTGTTACAGGGGGTCGATATTACCAAACTGGCTCCCACCCTGGTGGCCCACTGGGGAATGCCCGTTGGCCGCTACAGCTACTCCGGCCCTGGTTCCACTGCTCCCCGTAGCTTCTGTACCTGCTGAGCTGTGGTCCCCAGCATCCAAATGATAACCGATTTTGGTGGAACACATTTTTGGGTTTCACTTTTCATATTTATCACATGTTCAGGTTTGTACTTGGATTTGGGTTGGGGCATCAACTGCTACCCTTTGCTTGCCCTCTGGTACCCCTGGCATTGCCCTTAGTAGCATGGTCTTTCGAGCCATGAATACAGAACAGGAGGGGAAAGGAAGCAGGATTCAAGGAACCTTGCTTATTTTCTGTACTTTCTATGTCCTCAGCTGCTGTCCACAATCTGGAGGTTGATGAGGGGCAAAGGGTGGATAAGGGGTTAAGACTGTGATATCATTGGAGCCCAGAAGGTGCTTGTTTTTTAAAGTAACAAGGTCAAGAACCCAAAATTTTCTTAGGAGCCCCCCCCCCCCAAGTTCTGCCAAATATCAGAGTTTCACTTTATACCTCATTCTTACCCCACATTACACTTCCTGTCTCTTTATGCTATTTTTCCAGATACTGTTTTACCCATTCTTGCTGTATTTGTCACAGTTTCCCTAAATTTCTCTTTCCCCTTCTTTCTCCCTTTTCTGTCTTCCTCTTTTTTGCTCTGGGTCAAAACCTTGGGGATGAATAAGAAGTACGAGTCCCCAAAGCAGAGGGCCAGTGCCCACCACCAGCAGCTGCCCGCCAAAAATGAGAACTGGCGGTCCGCTGTCACTGGTGCTTTGATGAATCGATGATCGCATGTTCAGAACGGTCATGTAAGAAAACTAATTTCAGAGGAGACTTTTGGGCGGAGATTTCACAATGGTGAGGATTGACTGGACCCAAAATTAGGAGTGATGCCTAACGGATTATTTCTGGGAGAATGTAAATACGTTTAGGTCTGAGCCAAGTTCCCATGGATCTTAAGGGTTAACATTATTGAATCAGTTAATAACAGGAGCAGTGTGACACCACCTCATAAATCAACCCATCATATAAATACTCCTTTTCTGTATCCACAGAGGGCAAAGGTAAGAAGGTTCAAGATGACAACACTACACACAAGACAGAACAGCTCACGCCCAGTCAGAAGTCTCATTAATTGAAACTACAGCTATCCAGTGGTTAATTTGTATAAAAAATAAGTACGGGGGTCTCGGTAGGAGGCAGCTTGCACCAGCCCATTTCTCAGATTAGCACCACATAAAACAGAACCAACTACTAACAATGCAATGCAAGGCTTAATGGCCAGAGCTGCCGACTTTAGCACTGGAGAAGCAGGTTCGAGTCTCGGCGTCGACTCAACATCCTGTGATTCTGGGCAAATCACTTAATCTCCCCCTGCCTACTATAAATGAATGTCATGAAAAGAGCTGGTGTTGGTGATTAAGTGCTGGTGCTTAGCACCGGAAACAACTGTCTCAAATTAAGCACGACCGCTACCAAGGGTCACCGTCCCACAAATTTAAGGGCTAGTTCAGTGTGAAAAAAAGGACAGAGAGCCTAGTTTTTGTCCCATTCTCTCTAGGGCGAGATGAAGCTGTTCTGTGATGTGATTTGCCAGGCTCCTTCAAAAAATCAATCATACCAAAACAAACAAACTGTGGCCTGTTAATCGCTGTTCTTTTTCTGAATGTCTTCCTCGATGAACATTTCACAGAAAAAATAAATTATGTTCTCACTCTTTACCTCGCCAACCATGCTTCTTTCTGGCCAGTTGGAAAAATCATACATGTTCCCAGCACCACCATCTACAATGTCGGCTATGAATATATTTTTGGAAATTCAACCATTTTCCTCCAAACATCAGCTTATGAGTTCTAATAATACAGGCATTTTCATCTGAAGTACATATGTTTCAATTTTAGTATGATACATAAATGTAGCCAATTAAAAGCTTCTAATTTAGTAGACTAGGCTGCACACAGGAGCGATACTTATACAGGTAGCTGCAGATCTACCAGTAGCTTTCGAGCTACTCGTTGGAAAAGCCCGGGATAAGACTTATTATTTTGCATACAGTTTACGCAATTTCTGACACATATTTCCAACTCGCAACCCATGCCACAACCCCAGATATCCATTTTCTTTTCATGGACGACATGCCTACATGGCATTGATGCAGTACCTTTTTATTTTTTTCCATGCCTAATGTGCCAGTATTTCACATGGCAAATGTGGTCATGCAAATCAAGTGTCGAACAAAGTGCTCCAAACAGAGGGGCTGATTATGTTGGCGGGCGGATCGCCACTGCCCGCATGGCGGTGGCGATTCACCCGCCAACATTCACCGTCTGCCTACCTTTTCCCCCCGCCACATTACGATAGCGGGGGGATCCCGGCAGACAGGAAGACCGTCTGCACGTTCTCCGACAGTCGATGAGTTGACCGTGCAGAAAAGGGGCTTAACATGGTGGCGGTGTCTGCAAGACACCGCCATCCATATTAAGATGCAGGCGGTCCCTCGTCTTTCGGAAAGGCTTGCAGACTTTGCTGTTGGGGGGGTGGGGGTGCACATGGGGGGTACCTATGGTACCCCCCTGCATTTGCATGCACAAGGTGCATGCAAATGCACAACATGCCTTTTTTACATTGACGCGGGTGCTGCTGACAGCACTGCCCGCTGCAATGTAAAAAAATGCGGGATGCGGGATGCGGGATGCGCCCTCCAGTGTGGGGGGGAGGCGCATCCTAATTTCAACTGCCACACATATGGTGGGCGGTCCCTTTTGCCGTTACGGTGGAGGGCGGACTTTGCCCGCCCACCATCGTAATGGACCCCAGAGTGTAGTGGCTATCAGTGAGACTTGGTGTCCCATCGGTAGACAGGCGGCAAGGTCAAGGCATTTTGAAGGCAGAGAAACCTGAGGGTCCACTAGCCGAAACTCTGCTTTCTCCGACAGCTAAATGTGGCAGATGAACAACGACTTAAGCAGGTTCATGGCACCACTAATTTATGGTAATGCTCCCATCCCTCCAATGTCTAAATGAGCCATATATTTCTAGTTGAGGTTGTTTATTTTAAAAATCAGTTTATTTTGGAACACGTGGCCTTCCTGTGCTTCATTTGACGAAGTTGGGGGTAACACACTTAAAAGCAATTTCCAAAAGGAAAGCTCTGGAATTGATATATGCGGCTGGTCCTATACGAAGCTCTCTGGACACACACTATATGACACAAATCAAGAGATGAACTTAAAAGATGCTGGCTCTAAATTGCAGTACTTCATATGTTTAATGGAGCGGGAATGCCAAGGGTGGTATAGGCATTCAGATTTTATTGTAGGCAAAGTGTTTCAGGATGGAATGAGTATGCAGAGTGCACCCCATACCCACTGATTTTTCCAAAGATGGCATGCAGACCTAAATCCATCATTGCCCAGGAGAGGTCAAGGATTGAATGGGTTTTGAGACTACTCTACTCTGTTTACTTGGAATAGCATTACAGCCAAGCTCAGATGAAATGTTGAGTGAACAAGAAGCCTTGTTAGCCCCAGCCCGAACGGAGCATCCATCCACCCCGCCCTCTGTGTTACAGTCTCATATCTATTTCTGCAGGAGTAAGGGACAACTTCGCAGAAGTGGAGGATTACGAAATGAAATATGGAATGCAACAGTTTGGGCTTTTCCCGCCTTTACTTGAAACACTGGGAAAACATGGTCAAGAACCTGCCTTGGATTCCCCGACTCCATTTTTCCCATGTGTTCTTTTGGGGGCACTTTTTTTTAAATAAATTTTTCAAGATCACCAGTGAGAGCTGGTCTTCAATTTCCTGCCAGTTGAGAACACGGGGTCCTCCTTGTTATCAAGCTTTGCTCTTGATTTATCAGTTTTATTCATCCCAATTTTCTTGATACAAGCGCTTTAAAAAAAAACACTCATTTATAATTAGGGCTCCCGGTTTTTGACATTTCCATCTGTATTTATCCATATTTATTTTTTCTCATTTTATTTGTATTTATCCATATTTATGTTGGGTTTTGTGGAAAAATGAAGCTGAAATTAGTATATTTCCACATTTATTTAACCGGTACATATGCACTCATGCTTGAATGCCTACTAGGTTTCAGTGTTTTAAACACCCATAGAAGATAAATGAATGCACTTATAGGAAAATATGCAAATTTCAATGTCAACCTTGTGCATATCTACTTCTTTACTAAAATTCCTCCTTACCTATCAATCCACACAGCTATTGGCCTGGTAGGCATTGCAGACAGTATTTAGAATTACTCAAAAAGCAACCCACTTTCCGTTTTTATCCACATTTGAAAATAAATACAGACAAGAAAATAAATGTTTTCTGTCTGTATTTGTCTGTAAAAACTGAAAACCTTATTTATAATTCCCTGCTGTTAGGCTGGAATGCACACACACCCACTCCCTGAAAACAGATTCAATGTCTGCCCTTAGGTTTCCTTCTGAGGTTCCATATTGTGTCGCCTACTTATAGTACACGTCTCATTAAAATGCAGCTTCCCACACTGTACGACTCACTCAGTACAAACCATCACTACATGCCCAGATGTGTGCCCATCACCCAGCAGTCCTCGGTGGCTGCTCTGATCTGCCATGCAGAACACATATTCATCCTCAGGGGATGCTCAGATGTGCCTCCCATCACTTGGTAATCCCTCCTAGCGTGAGAGAGAAAGTCTGTAGTGAGTAAGAACCAACCAGGGGCCAACGACAGGCGGACCAACAAGCAAGCAAAGGGCAAGAATTTAATTGGGGGAGACAAACTCTTTTGTCATTCGGAATTGTGCTTGTTCTGCAAAAAGGTACACGAATCCTCCATGTTTCTGTCCGCCTCTGTCTTCCAGCAACCCCTTCTCTGAATGAATGATTGTGTGCTGTCTGACTGCACGTGAGTTGCATTGGTTGTGCTAACTGACTGACTGTATGTTATTTTTGTTTGATAGTGCATAGACAGCCATTAGCAGAAACGTTTTTTTTCTGTTTGTATGTCTACGTTCTTGTGTTAGAGTATGTTCGTGGTACCTCTGTGTCTGCTAGTTTGGGTGCATAGATAACTGCATGCTTCTTACTTTTCTTGCATGGGTACCTGTATGTCTATGTGAGCAGTACCGTATGTCTGAGGATATTGTGTGCCCATATCTTTGTGTTGGTCTGTGTGTTCACAGATATGTGGATGGTTGTCTGTGTGGGCGTATGGCTGTCTTTGTGTGTGCTGCTCTGCATATGTGCACGCATGCGTCTTCTGTGTCTGTGTTCAAGGATGTTGTTTGATCTGCTCCACCGTTAAAGTATGGCTTGAACTTCTTAAAGACATACAGGCACATACTGCATCCATTCACCTCAAAGGGAGACTCTGAAACCTGTGCAAGTCAGAGCGCTTCGTGGCCTCTTCAGAGGCATGAAGCACTACCTAACTTCTACAGTGAGGTAACATACAACCTGTGGGCATACACTATGCAAATGGCAAACTTCTTGTATTAGTAAATTCTTCTTCTAGCCGGAAGTGCAAGGCAGCATGGTTACCTCAGTGGATCCATGCACTTGCTGTAGAGATTGATAAATAGCCTTCAGGTGACAGGTTAGAGGTCATCCCAGTTCACCTGCCAGTGGGCTGTGGAAATACAGACCACGGTTCTGGTGACTGTGTCAGGTGTTAGCTGTACTTTGAGGGCGGCCTGCTTAGTGGTCTATCACATGTAATTTTTTTAAATCATAAATCGGTTTTTTTCCCTGCCTGGCCTTCTTAGATGGTTCCAACCACTGCCTCTAATGTTTCTCATCATCTTTTTGTCTCACTTCTCAACTTTTTTATTTCTCTTTAAGATTCTTGTCCGCACCACCAACTTTCTATCTCGCTTCAAAACATGTATTCTTCCGGTTACCTTTGGTTTTCCCTTTCTTTCTATTCACCGCTCCCTTTCACCACCATTTCTCCGCAACCCTCCTCGTCTATTTTGAATTCCTGCTTCACTTCACCTCATTTACTTTCTTCCTTCTCTTCCTCTTTTTCCCCAGCCCTACGATTCATTTTCCTTGCCTATTTCCTTCGCTTGCTTTACTAAACCTTCCTCGGCCTTAATCCTTCCCTTTTTCTACCTCATCCCATTTCCTTCCCACCATTACTGTTCCTTCACCTGTCGTTTCACTGCCCGTTTTTTGTTTTTTTTGTTGCATATTTATATAGCGCGAACTCGACCCGAAGGTATTGGAGCGCTTTACATGAGCACCGTATTTACATTACACATTCAGACATGGGGAGATTAAGTGATTTACCCAGAATCACAGGATGTGGACGCGACCCCGAGGCTCGAACCCTGGTTTCCAGCACCAAAGTCGGCGGCGTAGCCGACGGACCACATCCTCTCCCCTGTTCTTCCTCCTCGCTAGCTCTCCGCATCTTCCACCTCTTTATTTTCTCCTCCCTCCCTCTGCGTAGATCACCTCCCCTCCCCCTCCCGCACTCTTTCAGCTCGCAGGTTGTGTGCCTAGCGCTGGTGCGTCCCCAGCTGTTCCGCAGACAGGGTTGACTCCAGACTCCCCTTGGAAGATGTCGCTGAAAACATGTTCTATTACCGGCGCGCGCTTGGACGCCATCGGCAGAACACAGCCGCCGCGAGGACAAATAGACCAATTTAGCAACAGATTATTAGCGGCGGAAGAACCTTCTCTGGTGAGCATCGGAGAAGCGCCTAAGAGCCGGGCAAACGCCTTCCTGCTCCCAAACAAATCACTTATTGAAGGACCCACGCGATGGGCCTAAGATTAGAAACCTCCTCGTGTGTAACATGCATCCTGGCTGGTCGCTACTGACATCTGTTCTTGTGCTGCTGACATTTGTAGCAGTCTGGTGAATTTTCACTCATTGGAGACAGATGTCGGATTCACCTGGTGATGATGACCGTGGAGGGGGGGGTGGGGGGGGGGGGGGCTCTACCTCTATATCACATATGAATCTGCTCAATATTACATCCACTCTATCAACCTTACCACTACATCCTTCGTCAATTGCTTGGGAGTTGAACAAATTGTAAATATCTACTTACTTTGACTACGTAGAGGTAGGTGACTACGCGTATGCGATATTATTGTAGGGCGATACTTTGACCGTGCTATAGTGACATACAACTGTTAGCCGTGTTGGACTCTGGTCCTGGTCTTTTTCTCAGTTAGGCAATATCTTCTGATCTGTTTTTGCTGCTAGCTTAAACCACTTCTTGGTTGATAGACATTCCTATTCTCCCGTTGGGTGGCGGTGGTGTTGCGTGTCTTTGTTTGACCATATACCATTTCCTGGGCTGTGTCTGAATGTATGTTAGGAGCTCTATCAAATGTGTTTTATTGGAGGCTAACGTGTGGCGTATCATAGTGGGATGTGCAATTGGAAGCATTTTGATAGTCAACTATAGCCATACTGTTCCAAAAGGTCTATTGGGTCAGTAGAACTCAGTGATTCCCGCTGGTCACTATGTAACGGACATGATGAGTTCTGAATGTCCATGCCACACTTTAACCGGTAGCTCCTTATTCGCCAACTCCTTAGGCCATCTTAAAAATGTATCTCATCCTCTTCTGAACTCTGCGATCCATCGAGTCGAGCCCTCTTCGAAAAGGGTGATCCGAGGCTATCTGAAACTAGAACCCACCAAAACAAAAATTGTTATTTGCAACACGGCTACTCTGACATCCGGTGGTGACTCTCAGATAGGTACCTGGAAGGATTCTCAACACAGTACACGCCCCGTGCCTTGTCCCACGACTTTTACATCAAAATCGACCTCTCTTTAAAGCGCAACATCCCAAGGAAAACCCATAGAGCCTTGTATTTGATCTCCGTGCTCATCAAAGAAAAGTCATACTTACTGAAATCAGAATTTGGAACCCTTTCTACTGTCAAAGCCCTGGTCTTTTTTTTTCCTTTTATTAATCAATCACTTACTTTATTTCGCGAGTATAAGAAAACGGCATAAAAAATATACAATATTCAAGGGTCATCTTATATCTAAATGTGAGTAGTATCCTTGATTGGGTGGAGACTGGCATACACAAATTGGTTTTGGAGTGGAATGTCAAAGTGCGCAAGAGAGGCGAGAGAAAAGAGGGGACGAGGTCTTGCGTAGGGGGCAAAAATACTTGTTGCTACCCCCTTTCCTACCTATAGTAGGCCTGTAACCACAACCTCTACTATTATTAAAACAACCTGTAATGTAATGTCGCCCTACAATGAAATTGTTTACTGCTATATATCTTACCTTGTAGTGCACGAGTATCTCTCACTGTCTATCTGCTCATTGCTTCTCTGTTTTTCTTTTATATATATCTTGATAATCAAAATGTTTGAATGCAAAAAATGAAATATCCTTGTTTGAGGCATTGCTGACTTCCTTGATATACCGAACAAGTAATCTAAAATGATCCATCCGTCTTCTCAAGAGACGACAAAATTCAATCACATGACGCCTGCCATGATGGACCTCCACTTGCTGCTCTAGTAGCAGGAATCACGCTCAAGGCCTGCCGACAAGGCTGCGATGGTAAACTCTGCAACATACCTAGCAGAAAAATGCCCATCCCAGGTACCGAGATCTCAGAGAAGAAAAAACCCAGACTCAAGCCTTCTCAAACTATGTTCTCACACTATAGATCAATGCTTTTCCCCACCCCACCACTCTCGCCGTATCGCTCTTTCAGTTCATCGAGGAGCTGAGACCACCATTTCAATGATCTGGATCACCGTTAACATCCTAAGCATTTTGCCTCAAACCCTCTGTGAGGACTAATCCAACCAGGATCCGAGGGACTCACCAGCCAACACCCGCTCGCCTTCCCATCACTGAAAACAGTCCCAGAATCTATTCCATTCCACCTCTTCAGGACCCCAGTCCTCACTTGTTCACATCACTCCTGCTGGTTTGGTTCCCCTAACCAGCTCGGGAACGGCCAAACAGCACCAACTATTTATTCCGTGAACACTAGTAGTTGAGCTGTTATTTTGTACTAAACCTTTTTGGTCCATTTTGTTAAAGTTCCTTTTCATATATATGAAAATAAAAAGGGAAATCTCCTTATTTGCCAACTATCCATACTCTTTCCAGGGGTGGGGTTTTTCTGCTCTCTGTCTGATGTGTATGATACAATAGAGATGTTATCTTATCTTAATATATCTCATTGGTTAACGTTTGAGCCTGAAGTAAAATAGTTCCTAAATAAAATGGTTAAGATTTTATTTGATTTTTTAATTTGGAACTTCTGACTGATTCGTATTTTTTAATTTGGAACTTCTGACTTGTTCGTATTTTTTAATTTGGAACTTCTGACTTATTCGTTGGTTGCTCAATTGCTGGTGTCAAGGACTATTGGGGCGGTACCTCTGCATATGGTTTATGTTCCTAGGGTCCAACCTTCCCTAGTTTCTTATGAACCCTACCCTGATCTTGAATTTTACTCTTGTAGCTAGGCCCTTACTATATTAATACCCAATACCTATGGAATCAGTGCTATACAAATGCATGGCAAAGAGACTTTCTGTTAGTGATGTGGTATTATCACAGTTCATACCGAGAACATTTACAAATCTAGTTTTGAGTCCAGATATTTCCCTGGTTGGTGTCCAGTTCTGGGAGGCATCAAGCATTGAACAAAAGAATAACAAGGTTTGAGCAAAGGGCAGCTAAATAAACAAATCATTGAATTTCCATTAGGCTTCAGCAGAAAATTTGTTCGCTAGAAAAGGCCCCGGACTCCACCATATGTCGGTGGCTGGAAGGAACTTTATTTCTAGTTCGCTGATGAGGGAGACACTCACTGGAGCAGATATTAAGGGAAGAAAGATTCGTGGAGGGTTGGGCCAGTAACAGCGACTCGCTGAAAATGGCTTCCGATATACACAAAACTCCTTATGGCGGGAGTCCCTAGATCAAAATGAAACGTAAAAGAAATTGGGAATCAGACTGGGCCATCGTATAGGGGAAACAGGAATGAATGAAAGCTTTCTAATATGGTAACATTTAGACCTCATTAACCGTGAAGTTCCTGCAGATGAATGTCCTGCTGTGTCTGTGTTGGTTTCCAAGTTATTTGGTTGGACTCAAATTAATAGATGAAATGAGGGGCTGGAGGTGGGGGGCAAACGAATGCAGGCATGATACACCTGTTGGTAGAATATGAATTTTTGGATAGTTTTTCTGGTTGCTGCCTTTAAACCAGTAACATACTACATCTTAAAGTGTATTCAACAACCAGGAGGGGAATTCTAGGCATCATAGCTCCCTGTGCAAAATCCACTGGCGCTATCAACAGATGTACGCACCATACCTACCCGTCCTGAACCCACGGTGCCATGGTCAGACCTAGGTACCATACCTACACGTACAGAACCCACAGGCCATTGACAGATCTAGGTATCATACCTATCCATACTTAACCCACAGTGCCATGGTCAGACCTAGGCACCATACCTACCCATACAGAACCCACGGGCCATGGACAGATCTAGGCACAATACCTACCCGTACAGAACCCACAGGCCATTGACAGATCTAGGCACCATACCTACCTCTACTTAACCCACACTGCCATGAACAGAGCTAGGCACCATACCTACCCGTACAGAACCCACAGCCCATGGACAGATCTAGGCACCATACCTACCCGTACAGAACCCACAGCCCATGGACAGATCTAGGCACCATACCTACCCGTACAGAACCCACGGACCATGGACAGACCTAGGCACCATACCTACCCGTAGAGAACCCATGGGCCATGGACAGATCTAGCCACCATACCTACCCGTACTGAACCCACAATGCTATGGACAGATCTAGGCACCATACCTATCCATACAGAACCCAAGGTGCCATGGACAGATCTAGGCGTCATACCTACCCATACAGAACCCACTGGCCATGGACAGATCTAGGTACCATACCTACCCGTACTTAACCCACGGTGCCATGGACAGACCTAGGCACCATACCTACCCATACAGAACCCACAGGCCATGGACAGATCTAGGCACCATACCTACCCGTACAGAACCCACAGGCCATTGACAGATGTAGGCACCATACCTACCCATACTTAACCCACAGTGCCATGGACAGACCTAGGCACCATACCTACCCATACACAACCCATGGGCCATGGACAGATCTGGGCACCATACTTACCCGTACAGAACCCTCAGGCCATGGACAGGTCTAGGCACGATACCTATCCATACAGAACCCACGGTGTCATGGGCAGATCTAGGCACCATACCTAGCCATACTGAACCCACGGAAACATGGACAGATCTAGGCACCATACCTACCCATACTGAGCCCACGGGCCATGGACAGATATAGGTACCATACCTACTCGTACTGAACCCACGGTGCCATGGACATATCTAGGCACCATACCTACCTGTACAGAACCCACAGGCCATGCACAGATCTAGGCACCATACCTAGCCATACAGAACCCACTGACCATGGACAGATCTAGGCACCATACCTACCCGTAATGAACCCATGGTGCCATGGACAGATCTAGGTACCATACCTACCCGTACAGAACCCAGGGACTATGGACAGATCTAGGTACCATACCTACCCGTACTGAACCCACGGGCCATGGACAGATATAGGCACCATACCTACTCGTACTGAACCCACGGTGCCATGGACAGATCTAGGCACCATACCTACCCGTACTGAACCCACTGTGCTATGGACAGATCAAGGCACTAAACCTACCCGTATAGAACCCAAGGCCCATGGACAGATATAGGCACCATACCTACCCTACTGAACCCACGGGCCATGGACAGATATAGGCACCATACCTACCCTTTCAGAACCCACAGGCCATGGACAGATTTAGGCACCATACTTACCTGTACTTAACCTACTGTGCTATGGTCAGTTCTAAGCACCATACCTACCCGTACAGAACCCACAGGCCATGGACAGATCTAGGCACCATACCTATCCATACAGAACCCACGGTGTGATGGACAGATCTAGGCACCATACCTACCCGTATAGAACCCATGGGCCATAGACTGATCTAGGCACCATACCTACCCGTACAGAACCCAGGGACTATGAACAGATCTAGGTACCATACCTACCCGTACTGAACCCACGGGCCATGGACAGATATAGGCACCATACCTACTCGTACTGAACCCACGGTGCCATGGACAGATCTAGGCACCATACCTACCCGTACTGAACCCACTGTGCTATGGACAGATCAAGGCACCAAACCTACCCGTATAGAACCCAAGGCCCATGGACAGATATAGGCACCATACCTACCCTACTGAACCCACGGGCCATGGACAGATAAAGGCACCATACCTACCCTTTCAGAACCCACAGGCCATGGACAGATTTAGGCACCATACCTACCTGTACTGAACTGACGGTGCCATGGACAGATCTAGGCACCATACCTACCCATACAGAACCCACAGGCCCTGGACAGATTTAGGCACCATACCTACCTGTACTTAACCTACTGTGCTATGGTCAGTTCTAAGCACCATACCTACCCGTACAGAACCCACAGGCCATGGACAGATCTAGGCACCATACCTATCCATACAGAACCCACGGTGTGATGGACAGATCTAGGCACCATACCTACCCGTATAGAACCCATGGGCCATAGACTGATCTAGGCACCATACCTACCTGTACTGAACCAATAGTGGTATGGACAGATCTAGGCACCATACATACCAGTACTGAACCCATGGTGGTATGGACAGATCTAGGCACCATACCTATCCATACAGAACCCATGGTGTGATGGACAGATCTAGGCACCATACCAACCCGTATAGAACCAATGGGCCATAGACAAATCTAGGCACCATACCTACCCATATAGAACCCATTGTGGTATGGACAGATCTAGGCACCATACCTACCTGTACTGAACCCACGGGCCCTGGGCAGATCTAGGCACCACACCTATCATTATAGAACCGATGGTGGTATGGAAGATCTAGGCACCATACCTACTCGTATAGGACCCGTGGTGGCATGAACAGATCTGGGCACCATACCTCCCGTACAGAAGCCAAGGGCCATGGACAGATCTAGGCACCATACCTACCCTACTCAACTCACGGGCCATGGACAGATCTAGGCACCATACCTACCCATACAGAACCCACAGGCCATGGACAGTTTTAGGCACCATACCTACCTGTACTGAACTGACGGTGCCATTGACAGATCTAGGCACCATACCTATCAGTACTGAACCCACGGTGATATGGACAGATCTAGGCACCATACCTATCCATACAGAACCCATGATGTGATGGACAGAACTAGGCACCATACCTACTCGTATAGAACCCATGGGCCATAAACAGATCTAGGCACCATACCTACCTGTACTGAACCCATAGTGGTATGGACAGATCTAGGCACCATACCTACCAGTACTGAACCCACAGTGCTATGGACAGATCTAGGCACCATACCTATCCATACAGAACCCATGGTGTGATGGACAGATCTAGGCACCATCCCTACCCGTATAGAACCCATGGGCCATAGACAGATCTAGGCACCATACCTACCCATATAGAACCCATTGTGGTATGGACAGATCTAGGCACCATACCTACCTGTACTGAACCCACGGGCCCTGGGCAGTTCTAGGCACCATACCTATCATTATAGAACCCATGGTGGTATGGAAGATCTAGGCACCATACCTACTCGTATAGGACCCGTGGTGGCATGAACAAATCCAGGCACCATACCTACCCGTACAGAACTCACAGGCCATGCACAGATCTAGGCACCATACCTACCCGTACATAACCCACAGGCCATGGACAGATCTAGGCACTATACCTATCCAAAAAGAACCCACTGGTGCTACCAACAGATGCAGACATCATACCTACCCGTACAGAATCTATAGTGCTATTGACGGATCTAAGCACCATACCTACCTGTATAGAATCCGTAGTTGTATGGACAGTTCTAGGCCTCATAGCTATCCTTGCAGAACCCAAGATGCCATGGGCACATCTAGGCACCATACCTATTGATACAGAACCCATGGAACCATGGACAGATCTAAGCACCATACCTATCCATACAGAACCCATGGGGCCATGGACTGATCTAGGCACAATATCTATCCATACAGAACCCATGGTGCCATGGACAGATCTAGGCACCACACCTGCCTGTGCAAAACCCACTGGTTCCATCAACAAATGCACACACCATCCCTACCTACGGAATTTATAGGATTCTCTGTTCTTAGTTCTAAGTTCTAAACTCTGCGTCTGATGCGGCAGGCATAAACAGCAGAAAGGTAGTTGCATACAATTACATCCAACTAAATTGGCCTCAAACCAACCAATCGACAGCCTTGTAGATAGGATTTTCTGAGACCCAGGCAAAAAGACATTTTGAAGGTTATGTCTTCCTTTTACCCATGAACAAAGCCTTTTAAGGGCATTTATTGCCATCTGGTGCCTTAAGTTTAACAGTTTCTGGTGGCAACATAAGGCTTCTGACTGCAGTGGCCATAATATTACACCATCCAGCAATAGAGTTGGCTGAAAACCCCAAACTTGGCTTTTGTGGTGAAATTGATAAAGAATTCTGCCTTGAAAATCCCAGAAAATTAAAATGCGGGACTGCTCTTTTGATCACTCAGTGAAGAAGATGGGTTGCCTTTCTCCTACATCTGTCACTTAAGTGTATGTTTCCTTGCCATTAACGTCGCAGGTATTCTCCTAGTAAAGATCCAGGTGGGTCTTTTGAGTGCAGATCATGGCTCATCTTTTACCTGCCTGTTTACTCTGAGGCTTTTCTGCGAACAGCTTCCATGTTGGAAAACAACTGAGAAAGAACCGCTCATCTCGTGGCCTACATTGAGATGCAAGTGACATTCAGTTATTATAAAATTTGATCCGCAGCTTCCCGGGAGATGCAAGAGAGTATTTATTTAGAGTCCTTAATCTAATATGTACTGGAGGAAAATTGAGTCTCTCCAAGCATCTGAGAAATGCTAGAGCACAAGGGAGCTTTTCCGATGCACCTTGGAGAGGAATTCAGAATCTATTAGGCGCCAACAGCCTATCGCAAAGCCCTTCTGATGTAAACACGCGGCGCTTAGATATAAGCACTCCTAGACTTTTCGACAATGTTTTTAAAGTAACCACCCCCCAGGGGTGGCGCCTCATAAAAAACAAGCATTTGCAATGCAATAGGTCTCGCATTTACGAGAGCTTGAGCTATTGGCGTTTTAAATGACAATGCCTTTTATTTGTGTTTTGAAAACCTGCAAGCGGTGCATAAACACACACTTTGTACTTATAGTCCTTGCTTATGAGAAGCAAGACTGGCAGTAAAAGAGGCGCAGTTACTGCCAGCCTTGCTTCTCATAAGCAATGACTGCAAGTCCAAAGTACGTGTTTATGCACCGTTTGCAGGTTTTTAAAACATATAAATAAAAAGCATTGTCATGTACAATGCCAATAGCCCAAACTGTTGCAAATGTTACAACTATTGCATTGCCAATAGTTGTTTCTTTTCCACTGCACATAGTAGGCAGGTCCTGGCCTTCTTAGAGCAGAAGCTTCTATTCACTGTCACAAAGATCTCGAGGTCCAAGAGCCACATGTGTGATGTTTGTCAGCTGTGGACCAAAATCTAATGTGTGAAGAGGAAGGTCTATATCTGAAAGTCACAGAAATCACTACAGACCACTGAGACTGTCCTGGAATAAGACTGTGCCCATGGGCGTGAGATGTGCATTGTATGTGGCCGGTTAGGTTTGTGACGTTTTCTATAGGAATGGCTGAAGTCCATCATTAAAAAAATGAATGTCTCCTGTCAATGTTTTTATGCGGGGTACGCCAACATTGTATTTCCTTAAGCCGACATCTACTAACGAGACTGCAGAGTATTACAAGGAGCTCCCACTCCTGTCAGTCAGTTGTCTTTAGTTAATGATGGGGCTATAACTCTTCATTTCCAAGTTTCCTTATAAAGGGAATTAGGTCTAAATGCGGGATTTTTCAGACATGATTCACGCTGGCAGCATAAGTTAAAACTTACCAGGCCCATTTTTATTGCATAAGAGAGGTGCCCAAAAGCATCCCTCCTGGACGAAAGCTAATAAAACAAGCATATGGTGCTATGTTTAGGCGGTGGCATGCTCTCTTTATTTTTTATTCTTTTTATGTTATGCTTGAAGATAAAAAAACAAAAAGGTTGACCAGCGATCCAGCGTGCCATACCAGACCTATGGGCTTTGCCATTGTGGTATTGTATTAAGCAAAGTGTTTTTAAAAAAAACATTTTGCACGGAAATGTATAAAATGACACCAAATCTTTTTACCTCCCTCCCCCAACCCCGGCCCGGCTGCTACGTCCTTACGACGACCCAAACACGATTCGGTTTTCCTGTTTTAGTCACTGGTGGCCACTCAGCTGGGGTGGATATTTCGGTAAGAATGGGCCGCCCACTCACCATGCACAAGCGTTGTGCGTTGCACTCGTTCTGCCTCACAACCGCAGGCGCCAGAACGTACTAAAGTCAGAAAAAGGGCTGACAGGTGGGAAAAGAAATGCTGATAAGAGCAGCTTTGGGTGGGAGGTTTGTTTTTACTGATTCATTTACCAGAATTAAAAAAAACTGGTAAAAAAAAGGTCCCACTCAGGGCCCAGCCCTCCCAAAAAATAAGCATGTGACATTCCCACACAGTGAATCAGGGGCTGAGACGGGATTACAGTTTAAACCCATTCGTTCCAACCAGGAGACAGCAAAGACGCCCCTCAAGTCCCTCTTAGTTTCGTAGACACTTGTCAAAAGCACCCCCTGTCCCCACCCAAACCCACTGAACCGACGCCCCACAAAGCCCTTTTTCCAATTATACTTTCTCGTCCTTTTCACTGATCCCTGCCCTATGAATGACATGCAAGCACCCGCCAGAAAACGGTAAATCATGCAAAATGGTTGCGAGAACACAAAGCTGTTGAATGTCTTTTCACGCAACAGCACGTGACACCGAGCTGCCTGCAGCCCCCGCGGTGCACAGGTGGGGACTCTTCGTATAGCTACTAGTTTAGCCACCTAAAGGTCCCCTCAAAGATCGCAGCCACAATGGTTATGCTGGAAATGTAGGCCTACAGTTTAATGTGAAAAGTGACACTACAAGTCCCAGAATGCAACATGCTCATTGCCCAACAGCTAGGACCGAGCGAAGGAGTCGTAGAGCTCTAGGTATCTTAATAGTACAGAGACCTACACTTGTGCACAGACAGGGAAATGTGCAGACGGGGGACGGGGGCGGGGGCGGGGGGGCAGGCACTCATCACAGACAAGGCTCCCGGGATCCGAACATTTCCTAAAAAGCAAGAGACTGGGATCCGAACATTTCCTAGAAAGCAAGAGACTGGTGCCAGACTTTAAGCCTAAAGAGATTATAGTGCAGAGCTAAACTGGTCAAAACAACAGGGAAAGAAGAAGTATTTATTTCAAATAACTGGTTCATGTGGCTGCAATAATTGTGCATTTGAATCATTACTATAAACGATTGGGCACGGAGCCCCGATGAATATTTATTTTTCTTCATGCCGTCGCTGGCGGTCAGAGGAATGAGGAGAAAATGTTCTACAGCTTTTACGCATCATTGTAAAACACCGCTTTACCAGCCGGATTACCCCTGTCTTCCCCGTGACCCCTTGCGCCTCTGAGCTCTGTGTCTGCCTGCCGCCAACCAATCACAGAGCCGACTGGTGCATGCTCCAGGCGTGAAGGCAGCGTGGTTGCAGGAAGCCCAGAGCACTAGCTCGTGTGCTTCACAGCTGTTGTGAAGACTTTTCTTATCTGCTTGTTAAATAAACAAGTAGAGAAGAAAAGTCTTCACGACAGCCGTGAAGCAGGCGAACCAGTCCAGGTGGGTCGGCCAAAAATGCGAAAAGGAGGCACCCTGGAAATCCTATTTGCAATGGCAGCCCACCATTTAACATAAACGGTGACGCAAGCCAATGGGAATAAGGGGCGGGCCTTCAAGCCCTTTTCTGAAAGTACTCATCTGTAATAAATCTCGCCGAATGAGCTGCGCATGTGCGCAGCAACGCTTGACGAGACCTAACAAGTGTGGATGCAGCCTTGTAGCGCCACCTGCTGATGTTGCCAAAGGACTCAAAAGAACTGAAAAAAGGCCTGTTATCTCTGCGGCCAGCTATATTATATTTTTACCCTGGGCACTGGAAGTTCCTGTGCCAACCCACTGGGTTATAATGCTGGGCCTGGTGGTTCAGTGGACTAATGCGTCCACTGTAGCGGCCTGTGTCTGACCTCATGGCCACAGGTTCAAATCCAGACCTTTCATCCTGCTGAGGTCGATAGAATGAGTACCGTTCAGTTGGGTAACAATGAACATCTGTTATGCAGCACCAAGATGCCCTTCTGGGTGAATGCGCACTTTACAAACATGCATGTTATGTTATGTTACATTACGGATGAAATTCCACTGGTGGATTCTCTTCTATATTTAGCACGTCTTCCTGAAATTAGAGAATTTACCCTTTAAAAAACAGCCCCAACCTGGCTCTTAGTTTAGGAGATTCAGTAATGACCTTCCCCACCAAACATAGTGACCCTCTTTTTATTATAGATAAGATCTCACTTAAAAAAAAAATGATCATAAAGGTTGCTTTGCATTTGCTTAGTAATACTGAAATCTGTTGGCTTTCAAAAATGAAAAAAAATTAACACCCTTAAGAAACCCTAAAGAAAGTTTGCTCTCTATTTAAAGGCGCTACTCGATTGGCTTAGGGCGAACAAACAGCAATGCAATCCAGACCAAGATCCTGTTGTTTGTGCCAAATCCCCTAACAGGATGGACCGGAGCATGGGCGAATAATTTAGTCCCTCTGCCGCCCCCTGCGGAGGTGGCTAGAAGTGTGGTTTGATTTGAATCTCTCCTTTTATTCCCAAGTTTCATCGGTGGTAAAATCCTGTTTTAGGATTCTCCGCCTGCTTAAGAGATTTCTGCACCTGATTCACCAGGAAGCTCAGGTCACAGTGGTTAGGGCTTTGATACTGTCACAGCTGGACTATGATAATCTTTTGTACCTCGGCATCCCAGCGTTCCTAATCCAGGGTTTACACGTGGTACAAAACATGGCAGTCCGCTTATTGTACAAGCTACCTAAGTACACGTCTATTTCGCTTTTCCACGAGCAGCTTCATTGGCTTCCAGTGCGGAGGGGTGTAATGTTCAAAGCGCTAACCCTGCACATCAAGCCCTCCACAGTAAGGGCCCTTCATATCTGAACAAGAGGATCCATGTATACACAGTCCAGGAAAAATGCTGCACTATAATCAGGCTGGGCTGTTAACAGTGCCCCTCTTTAAAAAGCAGCTGACAGGAGGCTCTTTCTTTATGGTTTTGACCACAGGTATGTGGAACCAGTTGCCGGGCCATCTGAGATTACCGATAGAGGAAGCAAGTTTGAAGAAATGATTGAAAAGGTACCTTTTTAGTCTCCAGGGTATGGCTGGGTTCTATTCTGTTTCTCCTTATGATGCTGAGCGCCGGCACACTCTTGGAGTAGCCAAGCACTATATAAATAATATTCATTCATTAAGCACCATATACTGAGCTGTGCAAGTCTGCGGCCAACCCATGCCTTTTCAGTGCTTTCCTACTCATACAGCTTTTAGCTACCCGTTGTCAAAGATCCATTGTGGACAATACCAATACTTAGAGTAGGCTTCGGGGTAGTCCACTGCTTACCATTCGTTGACTTCTATGTCAGTCTTTGCTTGCATCTTGTTTGATTGCTTTCCGGCTTCTTCCTATATTTGTCCCTCTTTTTGATTGGATGCCTTTTATCCTTCCACATCTCCACACACAGAACTACTTTTTTATTTTGTGTTCACCACTCCTTGTGTTTTCCTGCGCTCTCTTCTGTTCAGCTTTCTCTCACATTGCTGTTCCCATGCTCTCTTTGTTGCTTTCCCGTGTACCTCCAAAACTCGTCCGCCCAGTATAACTTTTTTTGTAATTTTTCAACCTTGAAAAAAGCTCCACCATTGCTTCCATGTCCCACCCTGACTTCATGTTGCTTCATGTGCAGCATTGACCTGCAGCTCCCTACCCACTCCGTAATTTCTCTCCTACCACCCAATTGCTCTTTTTAAGAAAACCGAGATTTTTTTTCTTATAGGAGAGCCCAGCAGGTGCATGCCACTCCTTTGTCTTTGATATGTTTTTCGCATTCATTTTTTAAATTTACAGGTCCAAGAATTAGCTTTGCCATTTTGGCAGGGTGGAATATAAGTAAAATAAAAAAACCTATCCCATTTCAGACTCAAGCAAAACATTGCCGCCCAAATGGGTTCAACGGTTGAGTTGCAATTTGGAGCCTTTGTCACTTAGCATTACCAGGTCCGTGGTGGGTCTCAATATGTTACTGACACTCTACAAATCATTACATTTACTGGTACCCTGTACCAGAAGATCTACAAGTACAAAAAAAACCTGCAAACGTGTCACTAAATGTCACTGTGTGAGGAAGGGATAGGGCCTTTAAGGGGGCGTGGCTTAGTGCTAGGCGCAGCCGAAATGCACTTTAAATTCGCCCCCCCCCACTCCAACATAAAAAAAACAAAGTTTCTGGGGCTGTCATCAATGTCCTGAGGAGGTTTCACACCCCGTATTAAACATCAGCTGCTCAGAACATCCAAACAATGATCTGTAAAATGGCTTTCTGCAGGGTTTTCTTGCTAATTGTGTGCACACCATTTGATATCGGCACCTCAACGGGTGACCGCGTGGAATGAGCCGGTATTGTGTGACACACGGTGGTCTGACACCAATTTTTCTTCAACATTCAGGTGCTAGCCTTATACCAGTGCATACAGTGCCAAGTAACATTTACAGTAACATTTACAGCCATCTCTGCATATGTTAATATCCAAACTTACCATGGTAGAACTGGCAGGCCCCATCCTGTGATGAGAAAAGTGAAATCGTAGGCAGTGCTTTAAATAGAAATATAGAAGTGCTCATGCTCACTATTCAGAGTACCCGTTTGATCCTGAAAAGTGCTGGGCTTCTCCCACTAAATGGACTGTAGGAGTGTCGAGAAGTATAGGCACTCTCCATTTCAAATTGAAAAAGTGCAGGTACTCAGTACCGGACAGTACCTGCCCATGTACTGACTTGCTGTTGGTGGCGTGCAACACCAGGCAATGTGTTGGATTTTAAGTCCAACACCTTCCCTGCTGTTGCACAAACTGGAGTAGGAATATTAATTAATACTATTCCTAAGTCCAGCGCGCCCCCTACAGCAAGTCGTTGTTATGACTTGCGATGCAATGGCATGCGTGGTAACAACACGGTCGTTGTAACGACCGCGTTGTAAAGCCATGCATGGTGAATGTATGCGTAGTAACTTCATACATTCAGCTATAAAGCCTTGCCTTTGCCTGGTGAAGTGTGGCATGTTCGGGCTGATTCTGTTGGCCTAATTTGTAGCGAGGAAAATCCTGCTTGTTTTGTTATGATTCTTCTCTGACATTAATTGATGCTTTTGTGATGTGTTACTCACATATCACAGATATTTACTAATTCATATCCTTCTACATATCCTTAGAAATGCACCCATGAGTATACTGAGCATGAAGTAAGTACACAGATGAGTAGGTGAACCGCAAATTTGTACAACGTGAACTGGGCAAGGTTTTTCAGCGCTACAGCCAAAACAGAAGTTTGCCCGTTGGAGTAGTCCTTAAAAAATGAAAAATACTAATTTATGGGTTTATTCCACTAATGCGGCCACCTACGTCTTTTTTCAGCCTACAATGCATCAGTTATGTGTCTTTTACATGTGCATCTCCATAAAACTGCTGGGAAAGTTCTAAGAGGCTCAGAACACACGGAATGGAATTTGCTTTGAGTGATGGAGAGATACCCATTAGTCTTTGGCAGAACTTGCATTGGTTATAGGTTGAAGATAGAGTACCATTTAAACACCTGAGCCTTGTATGCATATTCAGAACAAAACACCTATGTTCCAGCAGACCGGCATTCAAAGTTGCTTACCGAATATACAGTTCTGATTCACTGAAAAAGGGACACCGAAATCAACCCACATCGGTCATACCCACCAAATCGGTAAATGTTTACCTTTGTGTGATATAAAACTTTGAAAAAGACCTCTCATCCAATGTTAACTCTTTCTTAAACACTTATCCCTATGCCCACTAACCATTCATTTGTCAAGCATGACAGCCACGTGCCTGGAGATTTTCATGGTGTCTATATAGTTTCAATGACTAAAATCTAAATAAATTGGCACCAATACTGGTTACACCATTGACTGGACAGAACAAGATTAGAAGATCCAAACCATAGAGCTTATTTCCAAAGCAGATAAGTGTTTAACTCTTTGATAAAACATCATTGCGTACAATAGCAAGCAGCTCCTTTCCCTTTAAGACCTATGCGGGTGACCACCCAAAAATCAATGAATGCATCATGTGAGCAGGAATCTGAGAATGTTTTTCTGAAAAAAAGCTTGAGCAGCTATGGAATTTTTTTTGTAACACAAGCAGAATAATTTAAAAAATAATTTGTTTCCCGACCGCAGATGTCAAACTTTCTAAGGTTTTAAATAAGGCGTACAGATTAAAGCCATTCAGCTAGAAATTTGGGCAGATCCACCATCAGTGTGTTTGCATATTCACATTTAGCATTAATGAGTATACCTATAATTTTGGTAACTAGTCATTACATTGAATAAAAAATATCGAATGGACAAATTATTGAGTTTTTAATATCGAGTGGACAGGATATCGACTTGCAAAAAGATAGTGGTTAAGAATATCGACATGCAGGTAAGAAATATCGATTTTAATAATATCGAAGTTAGTAATATCGATTGTCAAAATATCGTTGTTAATAATATCGATTTTTTTTAGTGTTTTGCATGTTAGTATTTGTGTTAAAAGTATGTATATATTTTGTAATGTGTGTTTGAATTTTTTTAAAGTAATGAATTTTATGTTAATTAATTTTTGCGTAATTTAATTCCGTAGCGGGTTGTGGGTTTATAGGGGAATGGGGTGGGAAGTAATTTAATTATAATACATTTTTTAAGAATTATTTAGAATTAATTAATTATATGTTAATTACTTTTTGCGTAATTTAATTCTGTAGCGGGTTGTGGGTTTATAGGGGAATAGGGTGGGAAGTAATTTAATTGTAATTGATTAATTATTTTATTAATTAATAATTTAGTATATAATAATTTATATGGTTAATTAAGTTAATTACTTTATTATTAATTTGATTAATAAAAATGAATAATTAATTGGCAATTATGTTTTTATTAATTAGTAATTACTTCGATATTAATTATGAATAATTATTTGTAAATATGTTAACTGTGTACTTTTTTTATGAGTGGGTTGAGGGTTGATAGGGGAGTAGGGTGGGAAGTAATTTAATTTTAATGTAATTTTTATTATTTGTTATATAATATTTATTAAAAGTTATTTTATAGTGTTAATTGTGTGAATTAATTAAGATTTGATGGTTATTCATTTTATTGTTACTTGTTATTAGTTAATTAATTAATTGTTAATTAAATATGTTAATTTATTACTATTTTACAATATTGTAGATTACGCTTATAGGGGAAAATGGTGGGAGGTAAATTAATTTTGAAAAATTTCCACCTGCTATCCAACGCTTTCCCTACTGTTGCATTCACTGGAGTGGTAATAGTAATTTTTACCCTCCCGCTATCCAACACTTTCCCTACTGTTGCACTCCCTGGAGTGGGAATAGTATTTTTTACCCACCACTATCCAACACTTTCCCTACTGTTGCACTCACTGGAGTGGGAATAGTAATTTTTACCCTCCCGCTATCCAACACTTTCACTACCGTTGCACTCGCTGGAGTGGGAATAGTAATTTTTCCCCACCCACTATCCAACACTTTCCCTACCGTTGCACTTGCTGGAGTGGGAATAGTAATTTTTACCCACCCGCTATCCAACACTTTCCCTACTGTTGCACTCGATATTGTGGTAGCTCGATATTCTTCTCCTCGATATTCTGTCAGTGATCCTATAATTTTATGATGCAGCTGATCGATGAAACAAAGACATTGCTGCAGCTCCCATAAATTAATGAATTCAAACCGCAGAACTGATCTGAAGTGGTTGAAGTTGGACCCCTGATCTGGGGTGGCCATAATTTTCCAGGTCATTACAGACACAGCCTTCTTTTTGAACTTTTCACTTCTACATCAGTGATTTCTGGTGTGGTAATGTAGATCATGCAATGGAATCAATTTAGAAAGAAAACTCCCAGAATGCATCAGGTGATATCCCAAACGTCCAGGGCTAGATAAACTCTGTAAAGGACAGGAGGGATCTGGTCACCCACCCAGTTCAATCAAAAGTTTTTGCTTTATAAAGAAATACAATAGTAATGGCAAACATTTCATGGGTTTGGGACGGCATCAACAGATCCGGCTTCAGTAGTGTGAGGATCAGTAACATACAGATATATCTGCATCATTTCCACTTACGAGTGAAATGGAACCAGGGCCGAACTGGCCGTTGCAGGCATTGGGCGTTTTCCCAGGAGGCTGGAAGAGTGGGGCTGGTTTTGCAGGGGGGGGGGGCGTTTTTTGGGCCGGTTTTGCAGTGGTGCAGCAATATCAGCCCCAGTAACAAAAGCAGCAGTGTTTTACACTTACACTCCCCTGTACCCGCCCTTGGGTTCTGGTCGTACAAATTGCCAGGGCTGTTTTAGGTTACCAGTCCAGCCCTGAATGGAACACCTTTAATTCTTTGGATCTGGAACAGATGTTTCATCAAACATTAAATGGTAAGTGGGAATGTGCTGCCCCTTGAGGAACCACACGAGGATTGAATGATCCAAAGTTTGAGACAAGTGGATAATCCTGGTGTCCTAGCAGTTATGTTAACAGGTTTTCTGGTGGTGTCTCCAGTGAAGGTCTATACCAGAGTGATCAGGCTCACGACTGGCACGTAGCAGTCTGTGTGCATGGCTCAGTGACTTGTCGTTGCTGGCATTGGGAGTCTCTATCCTTGTGCTATGGATCACATGCAGAAGTGGCAACTCATCTGCATTTGGAAGGTGCCACCTGGGTTTAACTACTATTCACCTGCTTGACAAAAAAAAGCCTCCATAGATATTAATGGTCTCACCCTCATTTCAAATATATACCCTCCAAAAACGATTTATGCCTCGTTGACCTTCATGGATGACTGTCTTAAAAGTCTGACTTCACCCACATTTCCGAGTGCACACCTCCTAACTGACCTCGGGTCCCAGAATTATCCCAGAACTGTTTTAATTTTCGTTTAAGGCAGCAGGTGCCTTTTACAATCAGCTTTTTGATGTCCTCCACTTATTAGGGTGACGTGGCTAGGAGGGGTAGTATAATCAAAAGAAAAAGAAGAGTAGGAATATAATGAGGAAACGTAAAGAGATAAGGAATCGAGGTAAAAGGGGTGACAGAACGGGCGAGAAGGAAACAAGTGGCGGGGGCTGGGAGGGGAAGGGACTTGGAAAGGAAGAGAGAGGAGAAATGGAGCAGAGTGAGTCGCAGAGGGAGGGCCGAGGTTTGACATCAATAAATGGTGGCAGAGGCAGCCACAGCGGAGCGTGAGCCCGCCTGAAGGCAGAGGGGCTATTTTTATCCCGCCTTTCTCATTTTGAGGAGGGGGAGAGGCAGTCGCGCGCAAGGGGGAGCGAGAGATCCTAAGCGTGGGAGGGGGAGGATGCTGAGGGGCTCCCCGGACGGCACAGGGAAGCTCTGCAACCGACGTCACCTCACGCAACCAACGTCGTCTAACGCTGACGTACGTCACGGGAGCTTGGGTACTTCTGTCTGCGTTCGTGAAGGACGAACTTTGAAAGAGGGTCTTTCGTGTGTTGCTTTCCCGCACTTTCGGTGATTAGCCGATCAGGACAATGCGCAACTGCCCCCTGGTTGTGTAGTTATCATAGCACACATCAGTACATAACCATAATAAAACATAACCATCAGTACATAACCATAATAAAACCATAATAAAACACATGACACTGAATGTAAGTGGAGAAATATTGCTGCAGGTTTATTAGCATAATAAATATGCAAACACGGTGGGTTATCTTACGGGCGATCCCAGGGCAGGCCAGCCCCATGCCGCCTGCCCGTCTGATAAGCCTAGAGTCACCATGGCAACGCCAATAGGTGTCTACCAAATGTTGGGAGGGTCCCCCCCTCCCATCCGTGGACCTCCAGTCCACATGCTTCACCACGCCCCCCCGTGATGGGTGGGCGGAGCATACATGGCAGCCCCCGGTTGCTCAGACCCACAACCGCCTGTCGGTTAGCGGGGCGCCGTAGGTCTTCCAGTGGACACGCTAAAAGATCCCTGGGTATCCTGGCTTAGCACCACACGGTGCTGCTGCATGCTATACCCCTTGGTATGTGCAGACCCTGGATCGCCCTGTAACTCCTCCTGCAACACAAAGTGAAAATTGTTAGAAAAAACCTCCCCCCCCTTCTTGTCCCTCCAGATGCCGGGTAAGCGGATGGGCGGGCAAGGCAAACGAGCGGACAAGAGGGCGAGGAGGGGGCGGGGACCGAATATGTACCCCCCCCTTGGCTCCTCCCCGCCGGAAGCAGCTACCTGACTGGGGTCTCCCTAGGTCAAGCCCAGGGACACGACCTCCCACCCCTGTGCCTTCCTGTGGCACTAAGGCGGCCGCCCTCAAGGGGGCGGGCCGCTGCGCAACCCCCCCCCCGGGCAGCCTTACATAGTGCCAATATCGGCAACCGTTATCATAGCACACATCAGTACATAACCATAATAAAACACATGACACTGAATGTAAGTGGAGAAATATTGCTGCAGGTTTATTAGCATAATAAATATGCAAACACGGTGGGTTATCTTACGGGCGATCCCAGGGCAGGCCAGCCCCATGCCGCCTGCCCGTCTGATAAGCCTAGAGTCACCATGGCAACGCCAATAGGTGTCTACCAAATGTTGGGAGGGTCCCCCCCTCCCATCCGTGGACCTCCAGTCCACATGCTTCACCACGCCCCCCCGTGATGGGTGGGCGGAGCATACATGGCAGCCCCCGGTTGCTCAGACCCACAACCGCCTGTCGGTTAGCGGGGCGCCGTAGGTCTTCCAGTGGACACGCTAAAAGATCCCTGGGTATCCTGGCTTAGCACCACACGGTGCTGCTGCATGCTATACCCCTTGGTATGTGCAGACCCTGGATCGCCCTGTAACTCCTCCACAGCCTTGGGAGTGGCCACCGTCACTACCAGGGCCCCCCACCAGGACCCCTATTATTAGCAACCCGCAGCTGTCAGAGCTTCTCCTAGATCCAGTAAAAACAACTCCATGCCTAAATCCGAGAGGTGAACCCCATCACCTTTGAGACATCCCGTTGCTTTGGCATGCAGAAGGCCGTGCCTGATGAAACCAAAGCCTCTTTGCTCAGTGAACTTGCGCATAGCGCTATTAACCTTTCTTCTAGATACCTCGATGGCATCGCCTGAGCGAGCACCATGCCAAATCGTGCGTGGTGTCATCTCAGACCACCACAGCTCACACGGCCCCAACAACACGCTCAACTTGCAGAAAGTATCCCTCATGTCTTGTAGTAGAGCTCTCCTTCCTAATGATGTGAGGTCATTCCCCCCCAGGTGACCACCAAGAGGTTGGGCGGGAGCCACCCTCCCCGGAGTCTCTGCTTCACTTTCCGTAACAAGTCGCACCAGCGCAAGCCTGGGAAACCCAACCACGTGATGTCCGTGTTGGCAAAGCCATTCTGCCACTCTCTTGCCGCCGCCCAATGTGCCAGTCTTGCAATAATTGAGTGACCAATTACCCACACCTTCATACCTAATAAAGAGAAAATTGGTTTTGAGTATATGTTTATTAAGCGGAAAGAGAAAACAACATAAGCAAACTTCAGCACATCTGCAGTCAAGGTATACGTCAATCAGGAAACCAGCGAGGGAGGGGAGGCCTAATAAGATTGTGGTCACGACTAGACAGCCCAACCAAAGTGACCCACAGCCCCCCCCGGCCACCCCTAGGGCCGGATGTACCGCTTGAAGCAATGCGACTGCCAGCGCCCCACCATCATAATACCTTCTGCAGGCATTCCTGCCAGGAACGCTGTGGTGGCCGCGCCTATGCGGAAAGAGTGGCTGCTGAATATTTTGCCCCTAACCTCATGGCCGGACAGCCTAAGGCAGGCCTTGAGGATGTGGTCCACTTGAAATCTAGTGACCGGGAGGCCATCCTGATGCACTAGCAGGTAACCCGCCCCACGCGGGCGAAGCAGCAGGTAGGTTCTGACACAAGCTACCGGGCAATATCTCTCATCCCCCAAGCCATGTAGCACCACTACCCTCCCTCGCCCTAGCTGGTCAGTTTTGGACTGTCTAATGACTATTTTCAAGCACCCCGGTTCAAGTTCTACGTCCTTTACGTTCAGAGCCACCCCCGAGGGGTCAGATTTTGAGCGGGCCACTAGTTCCCCTATCCTGAAGGCACCAAAGAAGGCTAGGGAAAAGCAGGCCGAGAACAGTGTAGCTTCGTACCCTGAGTGAGTGGCCCTATCCATACAGTCCAACATTCCTTGTAGCAGTGAGAAAGTAATGGGGGACCTGGGATCCGGGGATCGCGGATCCAGTTTCGCCCACCCTCGCAAGGCTGCCTTGATCACAAAAGCCTTGGTGGGATCAGCCTGCCCCCTCAATCTGGCGTGGTGGCTGATGGCAGCGAGGTGGCCCGATATCCAGGAATGAGTTTTCCCCTCCCCTCTGGCCCACAGCAAGAATTGTTGGACTCTAAGTTCCAGAGCCACCTGATCCTCCTCCCAGCCCCCTGTAATTGCACAAAAGAGGGTGACACAGCTCCCGTAGCGCTTCGCAGTTCTGGGGGCTAAGGACCGTTCTCCCAGCTCCCTCATCCGTGGTCCCACTTCAGCAGCCGCCACAAGTGCGGCGGGAAAGGGGTCCCCTCTTGACGTGCGCTCGGCCAGGCCTCCCGGAAGCGGTGCCACTGGAAACGAGACAAAGAGTCAGCGGCAACATTAGAAATCCCTGGAATGTGCCTGGCCCTGCACTCTACGTTGTTAAATAGGCAGGCCCTGGCAAGCTCTCGCAATAGACACAGGACTAGGGGGCAGCTAGCAGACTGGGAGTTGATGGCCTGCACCACCGCCAGGTTGTCAGACCAGAAAAGCACCCGTTTGGCGGCCAGGGCCCAGGGCCAGAGATGAAAAGCAACCACAATTGGGAAGAGTTCCAGGACCGTGATCTTGGACGTGACCTTTTTCTTGTGCCAGGCGTTAGGCCACCTCTCTGCGCACCACTCTTTGTCCAAAATCACTCCGAACCCTTCCCGGCCAGACGCATCAGAAAAGAGGGCCAGCTCCCGGCTGTTGGCCCAGGGGTCGCGCCAGATGACAGCCCCATTGAAGTTGACTAGGAAGTCTGCCCACATGACTAGGTCTTCACGCATCCCCTTGTTCAGTTTAACCATGTGGTGCTTCCTGCTCACCGAGGCCGTAGCTCTAGCTAACCTTCGCGCAAATGCCCTGCCCGCGGGGATGACTCTGGCAGCAAAGTTTAGCTTCCCCAGAAGGCTCTGAATGGCAGCCAAGGAGACCTTCTCCCTCCCTACCACTCGGCTAATCTGATCTCTCAGGTCCCGCACCTTGTCAGCTGGCAGCCTGGCCTCCCCCGCCACTGTGTCCAGCTCGATCCCTAGGAAAGAGAGAACTTGAGCCGGGCCTTCCGTTTTCCTAGGGGCCAAGGGAACGCCGAAATGATGCATCAGGACCTGAAAATCAACCAGGGCTGCCCTACATTCCTGAGTGCCATCCCTCCCGATGAATAGGAAGTCATCTAAGTAATGGGAAACCCCAGAAACGCTGTAGGTGTGCTGGAAGGCCCATTGAAGGAAAGAGCTGAAGGCCTCGAAGAAGGCACAGGAAACCGCGCACCCCATGGGCATGCACTTGTCAAAGTAGTACATGCCGTCCACCTTGAAACCCAGCAGGTGTTGGCTGCTGGGGTGCACTGGTAGTAACCGAAAGGCCGACTCAATGTCGGCCTTCGCCCACCAGGCTCCTTTGCCAGCCCTCCTTACCAGGTCAAGTGCGACATCCAATGTACAATAAGACACCGAGCATGACCCCTCCTGAAGGCCGTGGTTTACTGAGCCCCCCTCTGGGTAAGACAAGTGGTGAATCAACCTGAAAGACCCTGGATCTTTTTTAGGGACCAAGCCAAGGGGGGAGACTACAAAGTTGTCTAACGGGGGCTCCCTGAAAGGACCCGCCACCCGCCCCAGCCTCAGTTCCTTCTGAACTTTTTCATTCAAAACCTGTGGGAGGACCCTGGCAGATCTGAGGTTCTCCGCATCGCGGCTGGACAGGGGACCTACATAAGGGATGGTGAAGCCCAGCGAGAAGCCTTCAGGCAGGAGCGCACTGTCAGCGGAGAGGGGGTACAGTCTGAGTAACTCTAGCATGCGGTCCAGGAGGACCGGGGAAGGACCCTTGCTGGCCAGGGGCGCAGGAGTGCAGGCGACTAGGTCGGTAGGAGGGTGATGGAGGGGTGGGGCCGCAGCTGGGGGAAGGAGTGGAGGCGACTCAAGCAGCTGGTTTGGCGGAGTCAGCAGGCTTCTTGTCCTGTTTGGTTTGGCACGAGGCAGCGGGGTGACGCCCCCCGCACTTGCTGCATGAGTGCTGGAAACGGCACTTGACCCCCCAAGAGCAAGCGCCGGCATTGAAAAGGTTGCAAGTCCCAGGAGAGACCCGCTTGGCCCCTCCTCCCCTGCCACCTCCTCTACGCCCCCCCCGAAAGGACTGCCTCGCTTGCTTAGCATTGAACTGGGAGCTCCCTGTCTGTCCGCCACCTCCTCCAGACCCTTTGGGAAGAGAGGCAGGACTCTTGGATTCCCGAGACCCCATGTGGTCCATCCACAGCTGTACCTCTTTCTGGTCCCATTCCATCTCTGGGCAAATGGCCATCTTCTTTCTGAACTCCATGTCATAATTGAGCCACCCTTCCCCGCCCCACTTCTGCGCCTCTGTGTGAATTAGCCTCTGGTACAGTACCAAGGCCTGGCCCTGTTCAGGAAATTTTTCAAGTATAACAGATTGAAGAATGGAAAAGGCGGCTAGCCAGTTATCAATTGTTTTATCCGGCCACTGCTGGAACCTGACCTTCTTGTCGTCCTCCTTCCCCCCAAGCCTACGCGCGTCTTGCCCATGCTGGCCCAGCAGAAGTAGTGAAAAGATGTCTAAAAACTCACGCCTCCAGATGAATTCTTTTACTGCTAAGGGGACCTCCCAGATCAGCGAGCTATGGCCAGACAGGAGCGGGGCATGGGTAAACTCCTTCTTAGCTGGGACCTGCAGAGGTGAGCGTGGTGCTGTAGCGCTAGCTAGTTGCGTGGACGCGCTACCCCCCGGGGCGGCCGGGGGGTGGCGATATCAATGGCGGCAGCAGACTGCCCGGTTAGCGGCTCACCTCCTGCTGGTTGACGCTGCTCACCCCCAGCCGGGATGGGCCCCGGGGCCGGGGGGCCAGCGGGAGCCGCCTTCTCCTGCCTGGCGGACAAGACAGGCCCTCCCACCGCCGCCGGTTCTGCACTTCTGGGCAAGGAAATAGGCGGTGTGCACGGCACCGGGGACAGCTCGGGGGCCTGACGACATGTCCCTTGTGGTGCCCAAACAGTGGCTGCAGCGGAAAGGTTCCCTCCCGCACTGTCAGCAGTCGGCCGCCCCACAGCTGAGGCTGCCCGCGAGAAACCCGCCCTGACCTCATCCATGAAATTTTTAAGTGTCTCATTGAGGTTGGCGAGATCCTCCCTGGATGCAAAGTTAGTGGCATGAGAGCTTGAACTGCTCGGTGGTGGCGGGCCAGCCGGGGACGGCGGGGGCGGAAGCCCGGAAGAGCCCTTGACGGCGGGCACCGAGCGGACCCTGTGTGCAGTACGTTCAGCCGGGAAGTCTCTAACTGTGGCCCTGCGGATTCGTTTAGGGCGAGGGGGTCCCGCCTCCTCGTTCGACTCTTGTCCCGTCGTATGGCCCCCAGAGATGACCCCAGAGTCATCAGGGCAGCTGGCCTTGAGGAGGTCTGCAGCCCAGGCCAGTCCTTTGGATTTGGCCATCTCAATAATTGCTGCTAACTGTGCGTCTTGCGAATTGCCCGGCTGGGTCTCATCGACCTGGGACGGCGTCGAGAAGAGCGCTGGGGTGCCCTCACTATCCATCTCGGACTGGGTCCTAACCTGAAAGAGAAATGAACGTAAGCATCGGCCAATACCACTTGAGACCGGCCCCTACCCACCCTTAACCAATCCGCGCCGTCACACACGCTCTTACTTACTCTCGCGGAAGAGAACGCACCTCCTTCAACTCAGAGCGTATTGCTGTCCCAGATTTCCTGCATACAAAGAACAAAGCTGTTAAAACGCGCCCCAGGGCGATATTGTCCTTGGCCGAGCCAGCCAGGAGCCTACTCTCCCCTTCCTTCCCCACCATTTGGCACACTTACACCCTTTTTCCGGCAGCAAGCGTGATCGTCTGGCACACCTAAAACCTTCGCACGAACCTTCGCACGATCTAGGAGGAAGGGAAGAGAGGATGACACGACAATATCACTTCCCTGCTGCTCTGACCCACATGCCTGGAGGTGAGGTGATCGTGCAGAATCATGGATGTAAGGCATTCATAACAGGCCTGAGTTTATCTCCCAGGTCCCCGGACACTACATCTCCTTCGCTACTGAAGATCGGGTAACCGGGAAGAACGTGGAGAGTGCCCTGCACAATAATACGACCACGGTGTGAGATGCTACCTTTAGATGACGTACCATTAATATGTCAGTGATTTCCTGTCATACAATGGCACGCGACGAAGCACAGCCTTCACGTTATGTAGGTAGCGTGCGATACTGAAAGCCAGTCTCCCGAGCTCAATGGTACGCCGGAAGGTAACTAGGGCGGTTTGTGGCACGCGTGCCGAGACGCCCGGGGGGAACGGGCGCGTTGCCGCGCGCACCATGAATGTACCAGAGGACGGCACTAAGGAGATGGCCTGGGCTGTGCGCGGAGTACCATGCACACGATCATATGTTCACATATTGGCTCATTACCAGGATTTGTACGAGTGAATGTGGCAGCATACGAACATACGCCTTTTGCGGACATTGCGTAACCCCCGTAATGTACTGCCATCCTGCCAGCGTTATTACTTTGCGACTGATTGCTAAGCTGAGCACAGAAATGCTTCGAAATAGGCGGAAGTGACAGGCCCAAGTCGAGCACAGTCGCATTCTGGTACGTATCGTTTTAACTGCCACTGTGAAGAACTAATGTGGGAGTGTGCAGAAGTTATTCTTTCGAAACCCTGTGAAGTCTCTTTCAGCAGTAACTAATACGCAAACGTTCCTGAGCTTGCAGGGTTAAACACAAACTGCAGCAGACCCTCTTGGAAAAGAGGACTGGAACGTGTGAACACGCTACTTCACGTAAAAGGCTGCTGTTAGCGACGCGCCTAAAACAGTATTTTTTTAACCGCAAGCGAGTGCATCGTGCTTGCTTTCCTGTCCGCTTTGATGGACGGGTTGAAAGCATCACTCACTGGCTAATGCAGGAAGAGATGTCCCCCAGATACACGAGCGCCCCGAGGCGGCACTCATGGCGCCCCGAGCCGTGCCCACTGTGGCCTGATCCTGTCCGCCTCGCGACGCACTTTCCCCCCCCCCCCCCCCCCCCCCGCGAGCCCCAAACATGGCGGCTAGGGGGGGGGGCAAGACGCGATTCGAGCGCATGGCGGGGACAGCTGATGAGAACTTGCAGGCTCGCAAATGCAGCTAACGTGCATGCTTCCCCAACCCGCGAACCCACGTACGAGGCCCCCACGTCCCCAGGGCAGTCTGTTTTATGCCCCGTGCATCAGGGCCAGGACTCGTTGCCCAGAGTGAACCTGTGTGCACACCCGAAGGCAAGTGAGGTACCCCCCCCAGCCCCGCGATCCTCAGGCATTTGTCGGAGCAGGGAAGGGAGGGGCATAATGCGTAACAATGTCGCAAGTCAGTGTGAACATAAGAAGCCTGGCGCTTTTTGCATCGCGCAACCCATTGTATGTAAAATATTTTCACCCAATTGCCTTTATTACCTTTCTTTTAAATAGGACAGCGCATGAAGCCAATCAAAGTAGCCACTTCATTTATAAGCATAATGCGGAACACTGGTGAGCGTGGGCCGCCGACCGTGGTCTGAATCCGCCCCACCGACAGCCTCCCATTACCGAGTCCGTAACCAGCTCATGTCCAGGACTCGTAACGAAAGCCAAGCCCCACTACGATGAACGGAGCCTGGCCCAGGGTAACTTACAATTAATCACAAACGGCGATTTCCCCCGCAACGTGCACAAGATCCAGTCCCCCGCCACAACTCTCCCCCCGGCTAAAACACCAACACTAATCGCCACGAGCAACCAGGGGGAGTAAGGGAACCGGACGCTCCGAAACCCGGGCGCGACCGAGGCCTCCCGCAGGAGCCGGCTCGATATTCACAAAGCGATGTGGACATCAAAGGGACGCTACTCGACCTCGTGACCCACAGCATTCTGCCCTCAACGTACACACGATCCTGCCCCTTCACAAACTCTTTCCCGAGCACGGCCCCCCCCCCCGCCCGTGGCACGCCGACCACAGGGCCCTGTCTCCTGGTACTGCCCAGGGACAAGGCCGGGGCGAGAGGGAAGTAACCGGCAGACTCACCTAAGTGAAGACGGGCGACACGACGGAGCACGACGGACTGCAAGCAAGGCAAACGAGCGGACAAGAGGGCGAGGAGGGGGCGGGGACCGAATATGTACCCCCCCCTTGGCTCCTCCCCGCCGGAAGCAGCTACCTGACTGGGGTCTCCCTAGGTCAAGCCCAGGGACACGACCTCCCACCCCTGTGCCTTCCTGTGGCACTAAGGCGGCCGCCCTCAAGGGGGCGAGCCGCTGCGCAACCCCCCCCCCGGGCAGCCTTACAAATGCGCAACTGCCCCCTGGTTATGTAGCAATGGCAAGCTGTAATGTGGGTTTTGTGGGCCCTGGAGCTACTGCATTTGTTGCAGTTTTATCAGAGCTTTGAATGGGCTGGCACTGCCTGGTACTGATTATCTGCACATCTTTAATTTGAAAAGGAGAGTACCTGCACTTGTCAGCACTGCTGCAATGCATTTAATGGGAGAAAACTGCAGGCTGTCCAGAACACAGGAGCCCGACGAGTCTGCAACCTCCCACACCATGCCCGCATCACAGCACACCTTGGGGAACTCCATTGGCCCTCGATATACAAGCGCACACACTTTAAACTTCTCACCCACACCTACAAAACCCTCCACATGTCCTCAGGAAACTGCATAGGGTTTCACTGTGCACCATGTGCTGACCATTACTATCCAACTGAGTACGTTTTTATCAAGAAGATCTTGTGGGAAAAAAATCTGCAAGGATTTAAACTCGTGCAGATATATGGAGTGGGCGCATAACTCGCTGAGCTAGTTTACATGATTATATTTCGAGAGCTGGAGTTTGAATAGGGATCAGTGCAACAAAAGCATTAACCCACTGTTCTGTCTTATTTAAACAAGCATTGGAAAATAGTGGCTTTGCCAGCGCCTTTTGATCTATTGGCTTTGCCAGTCTTGTTTGTTGATGCTTCGCAGCATCGAGATAAAAGCGAATTACTTTTTACCTATGTTTGTGCAGTATTTGCAAAAGTAAAAAGGCTTGATGAAGCCGCTGCTGGCAGTTGCGTAATTCTGGTGGCGCACGCATGCTTGATAACATGCATGCACCATACAGGCTCGTGGATGCCACTCAGATTGATAAAGATAAAAATGTCTTTTTTGTGGGGCAAAGCACTTTCTGCACTGTATTGTGGCATGGCAGGGGCCAGGCACACCAAAACAAAAACGAAATTAAAAAAATAGGAACGATAGGCATTGGTGTCACGGAACAATGGAGGAGTGGAAGGGAAGGAGCCGGTAGTGGTCAGTGATAAAATAAAAATATATGTATGTGAGGGTGACGTGGAAAAGCCCACGAGAGAGAAAACAACAAGGACTTCAGGTGCAAGGGGAGAAGCACACGAGCGAAGCACGAAAGGACAGCTACAGAGTGTGTAGGGGAGGTGGATGTTTTGGGGCAGGGAAGCCGCTTAGAGTGGAGAGAGCTAGCATACACTCTCATGAAGTCCTGAAGGAAAAAAATAATTAGTTCCCTCATTGTGAACAGTAGAAGGATACAATCCATTCAGTCAAAAGGATGGTAAAAAAGGTTACGCTTCGGTGGAGGGACAAACAGTATCCAAAAGCTGTTGTCTGGTAGGTTAGACCAAAAAAGAAATACATGCCCTGCGGATTACATATAATTTTGTGCCACAGAAACATCAACACTCTAAGGAGTTTAGTAAAACATACCTAAATTCCCTAGATTATACACACAGCTCTCCCTCAACCACAGTAGCCATCTGAGTCTCTCACCATATAAAATCCTGCAACAATGCAGGAAATTAATGGAATTTAGCCAGATCATAGATCCAACAGCTATTATTTGATCTGGACCCTGGGTAGTCCCAGTGAAATATGCTGAATTTCTCATGGTGTGATTTGCTGACACCGGAAACATTCAACAGCGCCCGCATGTTGTCGGCTCTCTGTTCAGAGTAGCAACCTGATTTCTTACTTTCACTTCCAACTCAGCCCAACACAAAGGCCTCACTTAATTGACAACCAACCCTCCTTTTTTGAAGTCTAATCCTGGTTGGGAGTTACCTGGAGCCTCACATCTGAATGCAAAAGTCATCAAAGGAAATAAAGGCACTCCGCTTTCTATCAATTTACAAGTGCTTAAGCGACACTATGGTTCGGGGGCACGTTTTATAATTTGTATGTAAGAGTTCTGCATGCACTGTAAGAATATCATATGAGTCTGCCCGTAAAAGTAATTACATTAATAGCAATTTAAATTTCACTTATTAATTTTCATTAATTTCTTTTATAGAACTACTCAGGTTGTCAGAGGGCTTAACCTCAAACAAACATATTACACAGAATCACGCAAGTGTTTAAACCAATGTAAATGTTACGTGAGACAGTGACGGTTACAAGGTGTAGGAGCCACACATCATCCTTACCGGTAGACAAATCTTGAGTATTTAGTCTGGAAAAAATACAAAGTCAGGGTTTTAAACATAGCAAAATGTTTGCAGTTGTTGGTACTAACAAAATGATCTCTGTGACAAAAGCTGTAACCCACTGAGCTGTCTACATAAATACAAATCTGTGATCTGCATATTGTATGTTGTGCTTTGCAGCAAGTACATTAACCATCTAAGCTACTTGATGATGAGTGAAAACTGACCAGACAAAACACGGATATCTTTAGCAGATGTAGTAACCACCAGAGTTACCTTACCGTTATTATTATCCCCTGAAAAAATTGCTGGGGAACAAGGTTGTGTACTGTAGGTACCTTAATGCCATAAGATATTTGAAATTGCAGCCTGTTTGTGATCAATCAAGTAAGCTAGAGCAGAATTACTGTCAAATTTGTCACCTTTGGCAATTTCTCTGAGGCAGAGTTTTAAAACAATAAATCTATAAGTCGACTTCTAGGCTTCACTTTCATGACTCCACCCCCTTTCAGCTGCCAAGCCTTGACCAACAATTTCTGGTATCTTAGAGCAATGTTTTCCGTTTTCAGCACTGCCCTTAAATATAGCTCTCTGCATAAAGCACTGTAACCTGCTAAGATATCTTAGAATGATATTTATTTGTGACTAATTAATTAAGAAATAACTAATTTAGTATCTATATTGCCTTAGTCGCTGGTTTTCTTTGCGTTAGACCTTTTGCAATGAATACATAGGAAGATTGTCACGAAACAGCTGGATGTAGCCCCTCATGACTAGGCCCTATTTATGCTGCCTCCCCATATGCCTAATTTGTGGGTACCAGGATTACCTTTTTTGCAGTTCCAGCACTGTGACCCAGCTGGTATGGAGACAGGAGTTGGCCATCTATAACATGAAGCTGCATCCAGGGTGTCTTCACATTCTTCTTTCTCCCCTCATGTGCTTGGTGAAGGCAGCCATCTTGAAAACATTGGTGGGCTTGCATGTTCCCAGATGCTGACAGATGCCATTTGGTTGGTAAACCTCAGGTTCACAGATTTGACAACAGACAGTCTGGCAATTTTCTGATACATGATCCGGTCTTCTGCAATTGCATCCGGTGCTTTTCCTTTAAGCTACAGGAAAATGTATCTCTTTGTAGGTCTGGCCAGAGACAGCTTCTGTCCACACAGAACACAGCAATGAGCCACTTCACTTCAGTCATTGGCTTTGTTGCATTGTGAGAGACGGCATTTCCTTGATCACACTTTCACATCACCTAAAAAGAATACTGCTTTGCCGTGGTTTGTGGGTCAATACTTTAGTTTGCCAATGCTTTTGTATTTCCATTCCATATCTGTTGTTTTCGGCCCTCTGCAGGGTCCCCCACAAATCTTTTGCCTTCACCCCTCCTGTTTTCTGAATTCATTTTTTGTTGGCATTTGGACTCTATGAACTCTACCAGTGCCAGCCAATGGCAACGTGCATGTGCTCTCTCTCTACAACATGGTACAACTGGCTTATACCTAAGTAGCACATTTTATTTACTTCTAAGTACTCAGTAAAGTGGTACCTTGTGTACTCAGGGCCTGTAAATTAAATGCTGTAGTTGGGCCTGCAGTACTCATTGTGTCACCTACTAAAGTAGCATTTTAAAGCATGTCTCAGGACTGCCACAAAAGACTGTAGCTCAGTTTAAAACTGCCATTTTGACCTGACAAAATAAACCTTTTGCCAGGCCTAAACCTTTTATTTTTAATACTTATAAGTCACCCTCAAGGTAGGCCCTAAAGACTCATCAAGCAAAGTGCTTTGAATTTAAAAAGTAGGGCATGTGTGTTTAAGTTTCACATGTTCTGGTACTGAAAACCTCCTAAAGTCGTATTTCACTACTGTAAGGCCAATCTCTCCCATTGAATAACATGGGATCACCTTATTGCTTTTAAAAAGTGATAACCAGGGCACACATCCTAAAAAAAGAAGTGGGGGGGACTAACCTAATTAATCAGTATGTAAGTGGCATCACGGCGCGTGACATCACAGCGAGTGAGGCACGTGACATCACAGCGTGTGACATCACAGGAAGTGGCATCATAAGAAGTGACATCAGATCTTAGGCCCTCACATATATGTTTAGCAGGTCTATCATGAGTACATTTCAGCACATTTTGAGTATACTTGCAAACCCTCCTGATTTAGGCAGAAGATTCACACTTTTGAAAGCTTCACATACACCAATGTTGCCTTTTGTCAGCGAAAAGCTTCCTCTACCCATAGTGCTTTAAAAGAAAAAATAGTGATATTTAAATTATTACAACGCCTCTTCATGGGTAGTAAGCGCTATATAAATGCTATTTATTTTGTGCAAATACTGGGAAACACATCTGATGTTCTTACAGTGCATGCAAATCTCCTAAACAGAGCCCAAAGTGACAAGCTGTCTCTTTTAAGTATGTGTGAAGTGCTAACCTTTGTTTCCCCTATGCTGCATTTGCTTCTAGGTGGGAGGCTCCTGACTGCTGCCAGCTAGGAGACTCCAACAAAAGGAGGCCTGATCACCCCTCAGATTCGGCCTTTGTTATGGGCCCAGCAGAGGTCAGAAATAAGAGAGCCCCATCCCTTCCCCACCTGCACGTTGTTGCAGATCGAAAACAGTTAACAAAGGGCAGGCGCTGCTGAAAATGTCCTGGTGTTAGGAAATTACACCGGGACCAATTCAGCATCTTTGTCAGTGGGGCCCAACTTCTTGGCAAGGTGGACGGCGTCCACCCTGTGAAAAAAGTGGGTGGACGCTGTCCACCCGCGTGTACCCCCGACTCGTGCCCTGGTGATAACTTTTGATTGGGAGCAGATGGAAATATGCTCTTTAGACGCAAGTGAATTGTACTTTTAAATCCTCTTTAATGGTAAAGTCAGATTTTTGCAGATGAGTAAATATACAGCAAACACAGCTCCCACGGAATCGCATATTTCCAGTGGTCCTGGAAACAGCTCTCAAGCACCTCCTTGTGCACTCACAGCCCAGTTGACATTTGTAATCATTGTTTAATTAGGAGGTCTCTGACTCTTCAAATATTCCCCTGTCTTGGCTGTAGCTGAGCAGAGCTGCCAACAATTGCACATAGATATTAGGGGAAGCTTTTTGTCTACACACTGAATAATATGGTAATACATTGGGCACCATTAGCACATTTGAGAAAGAAAGTGCCTCAAAAGGGCAAACTTATGCAGCACCAATTATCGTACCAGTACCTAAGCATTGTAATTGAGCTATCTTCATGACTGACCTCACTGGGGCTATCTGTACTAGTCAGGCAGGTAGCTAGTAACTGGCACTAACACGTGTAAGCTGCATTAGTAATAATTTGGTTTTATACAGTGATTCCTGTCCCGTGGCATGCCTAACTGCTGTACATAAGCTTTATTCTTAACCAATTCACCAGTACATTTTATCAAGTAAATACATCAATGACCATTCAGGAAGGGACTTAAAACCTGGCTTTTTACCTCCTAGGCCAACTCACACTCTGACAACCGGAAGGCAGCATTCAGCGCCAGGGCACCTTCAGGTAACCGTCGCGCTTAGGAAGTACAATTAACATAACATAACATAACATACTGGCGCAGGGTTATTCGGCAGAGTCATTTAATGGATTATTTTTCTCACGGTCAAATATTTTGGGGAAAAGGTACTAGTGTGGGTCAACCGTCCCATAAAGTCTTTCAGCCCCACTGCCTTTGCATAGAAGAATTTGCGCTGCCTCTGAAAATCTGGTGCAACTGGGGCTGAGTCAGTCGCACTCTTTAGCACAGGACTGCCTCCGGCCCCGCTCTGCTTGTAGGTACTGGAATATATATATGCAGTTTCGCAGTGGGCCAGGTAACCTTTGCACAAAAAATCACACATCTTTTGTGAACAGAAAATGGCTTGGCCTGTGAGGTGACCTCTATTTCAGTGCTCAGTGGTAAGCAGGGTCTGCTAAGGGATGTGCTCTGCTTTCTGCCCTTCAGAGTCTGTAATCAATCATGGCACCCGTGCGAAGGCGGCCGATGACCCCAGGCCAGCCAATCTCACTCCTGCCTCACCTTGTTCAATCTCAGCTCTCTCTGGAGGACTGCGCTTCCATTCCCTTCTCATATAGTGAATGGTGGGAAGGAGCTGTTCTCCAGATGTACTGCTATGTTTAGGCAAATCGCAAATCTGTCGCTCACTCCTTCACCGTCACGTTTCAATTATAATCTCTGCTGCGAAATGGTGCAGCATGATTGGAGCACACCTCTGAACCTCAAGCACAACACCCCAACATGCTACTCATAGGTCCCACCTCAACCAGCAGCCTAACAACCACACATAACAAAATGAGTGGCCGGTTAATCGAAAGAACACAACAAGCATAAGGACCTTCTCTGGGGTAAGACAGCACAGTACATTACAGTTTACCCCATCTCTTACCTTTTCCTCTTCCCCAGAATCTAATATTTTGATTTGTAGGGTGTGTGTTACCAACAAGTGTCACAAGAGTGTCTTTAAATTAGTAAGGAGCGACTGCAATATTTTGAACACACTACAGACCAGGGATCTATCTTCATGTCTTTCAATTAGAAAAACGCATCAAATATATGTGGTCTAATGGCCAGAGCTGGCGACTTTGGAGCTGGGGAACCAGGTTCGAGTCTCGGCGTCGGCTCAGCATCCTGTGATTCTGGGCAAATCACTTTATCTCCCCGTGCCTAACAAAAATGAATGTATCCTTGTGTAACGTAACTGGTGCTCATGTAAAGCGCTCCAGTACCTCTGGTTTGAGTTTGCGCTATATAAAACTAGAAAAAATATAAAAAAATAACACAAAATAGATCCTTTGTGAAGAGACTAGTATAATCCGATTTCGTACATTTCTTAATATTAAAAGCCGACAGCTTTAGTCGCGCCCAGTGGTGCACGGAACAGACTCCCGGCTGATGCACGGAAGCGACATATGTACATGGATTCACATGTACCTACAACAGACCATAATCGCATTGTCAAGAGTAACAAGGAGTAAATCCATACAGGTCCTTGTGGACAGAGTGACAATATGAATGCAGGCTCATCAGGCCACTATGTGCCTCAACATCTATGTTCCCATGTTATCTATGCATTAACCCGCAGTGAGGTAGGTATTACATTAGGTAGATACCCCTGTCCTGAGTTAGGAGGCATACCTGAAGTGTAAAATTAAGATTCAGTGTGTATTGCACAAAAATTGTCATGTTTTGTCTTTTTACTGCATATTTTTATTTGATACATTTCAGCCTGTTTGACCTGTCAAAATCTGTCAGGGGAAGACCGCGCGGGTGTGATAATCATTGCACAACTCAGAATTCAGATCTTAGTGCAAACGAGGCCTTGGTGTTTTATGGATATCCCCGAACCAGGGAGGTTCTTGCAGTATTCTACTGAACTCATACGTAAATAGCAGTGACGGCTCGCCGAGGGAGTGCTGCGGGGCAGTGGGGCGGGGCGGGGGAGGTGCAGGTTGGAGGGTAGTAAACTCCGGCATACGGCGCAACAGAGTTAAGTAAATAAATAAAACAATTTACATTGCGCGAGCTGCATCGCCGAGTTGCCGTTGCAGCACGCGCAATGTAAATTTATGTATTTATTTATTTACTAAACTCCGTTGCGCCGTATGCCGGAGTTTACTACCCCCCAACCTGCCCCTCCCCTGCCCTGCCACACCGCCTCGCAGCACTCCCTCGGCGAGCCGCCACTGGTAAATAGTATGCTATGGATTGTGGGTAATCTCTGAGCACTCGAAAGGGGCATGCCAACCCAACTCTTCCAACCCAAGTTTACTAAAAGTGAGTCATGTGTGTTGCTTGTTTCCACATGGTTGGTGTTCTTGAATCTGCCAGCCTGTTGTTCAAAGGGGATATGGCAGTGGTATAGAATGATCCATACGCTTCTTATCATTGAGCCTGTGTGCATGGATGAATGGGTTTGCGTATGGTGGTTACCATTAAAGGATATTTTAGGTGGCAGATGGCCCCCTGTGACAAAAATAGGTTTCCAACCACCGCAATGTAGGTCCCTGCACCGACAACCATATATTCTGAGATTTTTTGTTTCTCCCGGCATGCTCTGTTGTTCTTCCCTCAGAGGACCTCACAATCTTCAAGTCCTCTGAGATAGCACCATGTTTGCTTTCACATTCTCCACCAGGGGCCAGACTCCCCAGTACCCATGGGTTCCTGTGAGTGCACCAATTGTAATTAAATTCTGACCCTCTGCATGGTGTGTGGAGGACCTGTACCCTGAACTGGGTAGCAACATAAAGGTGCATGGAACTGAAGGCTGTCTGAAGGCCATCTCATGAGATTGGGTACTGCAAGAGCTAAAAGTAACTTATGCCCCCGGGATCAGAATGAAACTGAAGATATCTACTTAAAATAGGGTCTTGGACCTGCCGGAGGCATTCTGTGCCAGCATGTGAAACTCCCCACATCATTACCTGACCGACATATTTTCAGCTTGGAAACGGCATGTGAGTTTGGTAGCCCATTGGGCTAGCCTAGTTGTCCTGAACTGAGAACCATTGAACCATCTTTCTAGTGTTTGCAGTTCTGGAAATGTCATGGTTGAAAGATACAAGCTAGACAGTAACCCTAAATTCCAGTTTCATAGTTACAACTGGGAACTAGTCGGTCCAGATTGTGTCAGCGGTCCACTGGGTGATCCTGCCACTTGAACATTTGACTGTGACCAGCTCTTCACAAGATGGAAGAAAGTACAGTAAAAGATAGTAACCCAGAAGGCCCACTTGGGCTGCTAGAACTTTTCCAACACCAGTAAATCCCTGGTGTGACCATCAGTGTAGAGACCAGTTTGAAGTGCTGGACATCACCCACTGAACTGCGATACGTGCTCCATTTAAACAACTGCATTAACTGGAATTTTGACTTTGCCTTGTTTTTAGCACACTAAAACCATAATTCGTCTGTCATTTTGAATCCTAGCCCATTTCTGGGGGAAGGGGATTTGGGTGTTGCATCTTTTGTGATACAACATTTTGGCAAATTTTCAGCTTCTTGGGAACACACCTCCATTTTTCCCTTTCAACCAGAGCCACAAAAGAATTGGGACAAAATATATATTGAAATATGTGATGGGTTTATAAAAATCTGCCATCGATGTATTACTTTAGCCTCTGTTCAGAAATAGGTTTCATGTGAGAGCCTTCTTGCTCGGCCTGCCGAAGTGTCATTCAAGGTCTTGTAATTTGTGTAATCTTTAGGTCGTTTGTGTTAAGCTTTTTATATCTCAAAGTCCCACAATGACATCATTACGTCACTTCGCGTAATCATGTGCCATTCGCCATAAAAATGTGCTGCGCATTGTGCAACGCACAGTAAACATTGACCGCGAACAACAGAAGGCTAGCAGCTGTTGTTTGTGGTGTATTTTTTTTAAATGCATCCATACACCAAAATCTGACACAAGGGTACATTTCTCATTAAAATACAGCGCGACATGACATGCATTTCGCGAGATTTTTGCATAACTACACAAAAGCACATTACGTGTATTTCGTTCACTTCTTGAACCACATTACATTTGTTGGAAAATGTTCTATGTGCTTCATGAGCACAAAAGACCGTTTTCCTTTGTGTAAAAAATGGGTGCTCAGTGGTAATGTGCGACACAGTCCGAGCCGGACTGGGAACTGAAACCGGCAAACAGCTCAGCCGCCCCCCGGGAGTTGCTAATGGAAAGCACCACTCCCGTCTCACTGCTGCCGCTTTTGTTACAGGGGGGCGATATTGCAGCTATGCTGCAAAATCAGCCCCGGTAACATAAACGGCCCCAAAACCAGCCCCCACCTTGGTGGCCCACCAGGGAAACGCCCGGTGCCCGCTACAGTCAATCCGGCCCTGGACACAGTTTTATATTTTGGTTAGCCTAACGGAGGGTATCGCGATCTGGATTAGTACATATATTTTTTTAGACCAACGTGGTGATGTAAATGTTTTTTGTGAATGTTTTTCATATTATTAACAGTAGAAGGTGCAAAGTGGGTGCAGCAGGTGGTTCAATGCAGATGAACAGCCAGATCTGAAAAGCTGGCTGCGGAACAATTTTTGCATTGTGCTGTGACCAGCCTCTCCCTTGGCAGTGCGACTTTTTATAACATCGAGTTTGTACCTTGGGGGTTCGCCTTCCCTCCCTGTCAACGGTGATCACACCTGTAATGAAACTGAGAGCCTGGGCGCGAAGTGGCCCCATATCAAGAGTGGTATCTTCTGCCAGTGCCTGCTGGGTTGTTTTAAGCCCTTCCTTGTATATTCAATTACATTCCTCAGAATGGAAAGTACCATTGGGCGCAGTAAGTGTGGGGGACACAGAGGATATACCCCCGATATTTTGGGATGAGGGAGACGCAGGGGACAAGATGGGGGGGGTACGAGGTGGATATATATATCTCCTGAGCACCTCGAGTGTTATCAGGGCCATTACCTCTGTTGCTCTCCTCTCATATCACTGAGGGGACAGAAATAACTGTTTGACAATTGTTTTATAGTTTCTCCCGCTGTGCTGCGGTGCCTCAGTGAAGCTGCACAGCAGGATGTAAGGAGGTAAAGCAGCTTCTGAGACCAGACCAGGCCTTTAAGTGGGCCGGTCCACCTGGCCTCAGAGAGGGTAGTAATAAAGAACAGACATTGAAACGGGTTCCTATCAGGCCCTGTAGTCATGTCCTTAACCCCTTCAGCGCGGCGCGGATTACCACGCTGTGCTGAAGGTTCTATTGCGCGGGCGGGGCTATGACGGAGCGGTTCCGTCATACACACAGCGCAACCGATGCGCATGACGGAACCGCTCGAAGGGGTTAACCATAATGGCAAAAAAGGGATCGATTTTTGAACAATAAATGTAAAAAACGTTGAGGTAATCTATGTCAGCGATTTGTTTTTTTTTGATATTTCAAGTTTTACTTATTATGACACTCCCTACTAGTGTTAGCTACTTCCAGGATGTTATGTTTCAGTTTTTTGTTTCGTTTAGCATCTTAAATTTATATAGTGCATATTTTCAACTGAGCCGCCTCTGTGTATTTATGACGTGCCACGACTGAGCGCTCTGGAGTTTAGACTGAAGTTTCTCGCGATTGCTGTCAGTGGGTCAAGAAGCGCAGAATAAACAGAGGAATGATCACATATTTCAGTTGCAATTGTGAATCTATGCAAATGTGTGTGAAGGAAGGTCACAGTTGTCAAAATATTGACAAGGCAAAAGAAAAAGAAAATGCGAAGGTTGCATGAGTGAGTGCCTTGGGAGTTTGGGGGGGTGAAGTAAAAGAGGCGCGAGGAAGTGTATTCAAGAGAAGGAAAAGAGGGTGCCGAAGAGGAAAGATGAGATGTGTGATATGCAGATGGAAGGTAAAAGGGTGTACATGTCTAGCATAAAGTGACCCTAACAGGAGTGATTTTCAATATTAATTACATAAAGCAAAAGCATTGTTGTTACTCCATTATCTTAAACAGCTAACACCCATTGACAAAGGCAATAAGTCATGGCTGTTTTACGTGTATGTCAGTTGTTACGTTATATATCCGAATGTAGTAACAAGAGCACGGCAAGGAACCTAAATACTGGCTTAGTGTCACAGAGGAATCACAGAAATGTAGGAGCAGATTTGTCAATATTTCACGCGACTCAACACAGGAACACACCGTGCTGAGCTGCGTGAAAAGGAGAGGCCAGGAATGCACCATATGTAACATTACATGGTGCATTCCTGCCATCTCCTTGCACTGGCCCACTTTTGGCTGCCTAGCACCAACGCAGGCATCCTTGTGTCATATTTAACATCATATGGTGCATTCCTGTGGTCTCATTGTGCTGGCCTACTTTCGGTTGCCTAGCACCAACGCAGGCATCCTTGTGTCATATTTAACATTATATGGTGCATTCCTGTGGTCTCATTGTGCTGGCCTACTTTCGGCTGCCTAGCACCAACGCAGGCATCCTTGTGTCATATTTAACATTATATGGTGCATTCCTGTGGTCTCATTGTGCTGGCCTACTTTCGGCTGCCTAGCGCCAACGCAGGTATCCTTGTGTCATATTTAACATTGTATGGTGCATTCCTGCCATCTCCTTGCACTGGCCCACTTTCGGCTGCCTAGCGCCAACGCAGGCATCCTTGTGTCATATTTAACATTATATGGTGCATTCCTGCCATCTCCTTGCACTGGCCCACTTTTGGCTGCCTAGCGCCAACGCAGGCATCCTTGTGTCATATTTAACATTATATGGTGCATTCCTGCCATCTCCTTGCACTGGCCCACTTTCGGCTGCCTAGCGCCAACACAGGTATCCTTGTGTCATATTTAACATTATATGGTGCATTCCTGCCATATCCTTGCACTGGCCGACTTTCGGCTGCCTAGCACCAATGCAGGTATCCTTGTGTCATATTTAACATTATATGGTGCATTCCTGCCATCTCCTTGCACTGGCCCACTTTCGGCTGCCTAGCGCCAACGCAGGTATCCTTGTGTCATATTTAACATTATATGGTGCATTTCTGCCATCTCCTTGCACTGGCCCACTTTTGGCTGCCTAGCGCCAACGCAGGCATCCTTGTGTCATATTTAACATTATATGGTGCATTCCTGCCATCTCCTTGCACTGGCCCACTTTTGGCTGCCTAGCGCCAACGCAGGCATCCTTGTGTCATATTTAACATTATATGGTGCATTCCTGCCATCTCCTTGCACTGGCCCACTTTCGGCTGCCTAGCGCCAACGCAGGTATCCTTGTGTCATATTTAACATTATATGGTGCATTCCTGCCATATCCTTGCACTGGCCGACTTTCGGCTGCCTAGCACCAATGCAGGTATCCTTGTGTCATATTTAACATTATATGGTGCATTCCTGCCATCTCCTTGCACTGGCCCACTTTCGGCTGCCTAGCGCCAACGCAGGTATCCTTGTGTCATATTTAACATTATTTGGTGCATTCCTGCCATCACCTTGCACTGGCCCACTTTCGGCTGCCTAGCGCCAACGCAGGCATCCTTGTGTCATATTTAACATTATATGGTGCATTCCTGTGGTCTCATTGTGCTGGCCTACTTTCGGCTGCCTAGCGCCAACGCAGGCATCCTTGTGTCATATTTAACATTATATGGTGCATTCCTGTGGTCTCATTGTGCTGGCCTACTTTCGGCTGCCTAGCACCAACGCAGGCATCCTTGTGTCGTATTTAACATTATATGGTGCATTCCTGTGGTCTCATTGTGCTGGCCTACTTTCGGCTGCCTAGCACCAACGCAGGCATCCTTGTGTCATATTTAACATTATATGGTGCATTCCTGTGGTCTCATTGTGCTGGCCTACTTTCGGCTGCCTAGCGCCAATGCAGGTATCCTTGTGTCATATTTAACAGTATATGGTGCATTCCTGCCATCTCCTTGCACTGGCCGACTTTCGGCTGCCTAGCACCAATGCAGGTATCCTTGTGTCATATTTAACATTATATGGTGCATTCCTGCCATCTCCTTGCACTGGCCCACTTTCGGCTGCCTAGCGCCAACGCAGGTATCCTTGTGTCATATTTAACATTATATGGTGCATTCCTGCCATCTCCTTGCACTGGCCCACTTTCGGCTGCCTAGCGCCAACGCAGGCATCCTTGTATCATATTTAACATTATATGGTGCATTCCTGTGGTCTCCTTGCGCTGGCCCACTTTCGGCTGCCTAGCACCAACGCAGGCATCCTTGTGTCATATTTAACATTATATGGTGCATTCCTGTGGTCTCATTGTGCTGGCCTACTTTCGGCTGCCTAGCACCAACGAAGGCATCCTTGTGTCATAATTAACATTATATGGTGCATTCCTGTGGTCTCATTGTGCTGGCCTACTTTCGGCTGCCTAGCGCCAACGCAGGTATCCTTGTGTCATATTTAACATTATATGGTGCATTCCTGCCATCTCCTTGCACTGGCCCACTTTCGGCTGCCTAGCGCCAACGCAGGTATCCTTGTGTCATATTTAACATTATATGGTGCATTCCTGCCATCTCCTTGCACTGGCCCACTTTCGGCTGCCTAGCGCCAACGCAGGCATCCTTGTGTCATATTTAACATTATATGGTGCATTCCTGCCATCTCCTTGCACTGGCCCACTTTCGGCTGCCTAGCACCAATGCAGGTATCCTTGTGTCATATTTAACATTATATGGTGCATTCCTGCCATCTCCTTGCACTGGCCCACTTTCGGCTGCCTAGCGCCAACGCAGGCATCCTTGTGTCATATTTCGGTGAGGATAGCCCCCGGACTATTCCGGCCACACACACACAGTAGATAGGTATACACTTCTGATACGTACCCAAGACCACTTATTTGAGCCGCCACCAGTCGTCGACGAGAGCACTGTTGGGTGGGGAGGGAGGGTAAGGGCGAATAGGGACAGGGGAAGGGTTCTGTTGGGGTGGGGGGGAAAGGGGGGGCGAAAAAACTTCAAAGCGGAATGTAGACATCCTATGAGGATACTAACGACACTAGGGGCTGATTTAGATTGGGTACACTGGCCCACATGTTGACGCTGCCCGGACTCAGGGATGTGGGCTAATAAGCTGTGTCTGCATGCCTTCTGGCCTAGCAAAGAAATGGCACCGATGTTTGAGACGCCGGACCGCAATGTATGTACAATGATAATCCTGTGATTCTGCAATAAAAACGGTTTAAAAAAAAAACCAAAAAAAACAAATCCTTGTGTCATATTTAACATTATATGGTGCATTCCTGTGGTCTCATTGTGCTGGCCTACTTTCGGCTGCCTAGCGCCAACGCAGGCATCCTTGTGTCATATTTAACATTATATGGTGCATTCCTGTGGTCTCATTGTGCTGGCCTACTTTCGGCTGCCTAGCACCAACGCAGGCATCCTTGTGTCATATTTAACATTATATGGTGCATTCCTGTGGTCTCATTGTGCTGGCCTACTTTCGGCTGCCTAGCACCAATGCAGGTATCCTTGTGTCATATTTAACATTATATGGTGCATTCCTGTGGTCTCATTGTGCTGGCCTACTTTCGGCTGCCTAGCGCCAACGCAGGCATCCTTGTGTCATATTTAACATTATATGGTGCATTCCTGTGGTCTCATTGTGCTGGCCTACTTTCGGCTGCCTAGCACCAACGCAGGCATCCTTGTGTCATATTTAACATTATATGGTGCATTCCTGTGGTCTCATTGTGCTGGCCTACTTTTGGCTGCCTAGCACCAACGCAGGCATCCTTGTGTCATATTTAACATCATATGGTGCATTCCTGTGGTCTCATTGTGCTGGCCTACTTTCGGTTGCCTAGCACCAACGCAGGCATCCTTGTGTCATATTTAACATTATATGGTGCATTCCTGTGGTCTCATTGTGCTGGCCTACTTTCGGCTGCCTAGCACCAACGCAGGCATCCTTGTGTCATATTTAACATTATATGGTGCATTCCTGTGGTCTCATTGTGCTGGCCTACTTTCGGCTGCCTAGCGCCAACGCAGGTATCCTTGTGTCATATTTAACATTGTATGGTGCATTCCTGCCATCTCCTTGCACTGGCCCACTTTCGGCTGCCTAGCGCCAACGCAGGCATCCTTGTGTCATATTTAACATTATATGGTGCATTCCTGCCATCTCCTTGCACTGGCCCACTTTTGGCTGCCTAGCGCCAACGCAGGCATCCTTGTGTCATATTTAACATTATATGGTGCATTCCTGCCATCTCCTTGCACTGGCCCACTTTCGGCTGCCTAGCGCCAACACAGGTATCCTTGTGTCATATTTAACATTATATGGTGCATTCCTGCCATATCCTTGCACTGGCCGACTTTCGGCTGCCTAGCACCAATGCAGGTATCCTTGTGTCATATTTAACATTATATGGTGCATTCCTGCCATCTCCTTGCACTGGCCCACTTTCGGCTGCCTAGCGCCAACGCAGGTATCCTTGTGTCATATTTAACATTATATGGTGCATTTCTGCCATCTCCTTGCACTGGCCCACTTTTGGCTGCCTAGCGCCAACGCAGGCATCCTTGTGTCATATTTAACATTATATGGTGCATTCCTGCCATCTCCTTGCACTGGCCCACTTTTGGCTGCCTAGCGCCAACGCAGGCATCCTTGTGTCATATTTAACATTATATGGTGCATTCCTGCCATCTCCTTGCACTGGCCCACTTTCGGCTGCCTAGCGCCAACGCAGGTATCCTTGTGTCATATTTAACATTATATGGTGCATTCCTGCCATATCCTTGCACTGGCCGACTTTCGGCTGCCTAGCACCAATGCAGGTATCCTTGTGTCATATTTAACATTATATGGTGCATTCCTGCCATCTCCTTGCACTGGCCCACTTTCGGCTGCCTAGCGCCAACGCAGGTATCCTTGTGTCATATTTAACATTATTTGGTGCATTCCTGCCATCACCTTGCACTGGCCCACTTTCGGCTGCCTAGCGCCAACGCAGGCATCCTTGTGTCATATTTAACATTATATGGTGCATTCCTGTGGTCTCATTGTGCTGGCCTACTTTCGGCTGCCTAGCGCCAACGCAGGCATCCTTGTGTCATATTTAACATTATATGGTGCATTCCTGTGGTCTCATTGTGCTGGCCTACTTTCGGCTGCCTAGCACCAACGCAGGCATCCTTGTGTCGTATTTAACATTATATGGTGCATTCCTGTGGTCTCATTGTGCTGGCCTACTTTCGGCTGCCTAGCACCAACGCAGGCATCCTTGTGTCATATTTAACATTATATGGTGCATTCCTGTGGTCTCATTGTGCTGGCCTACTTTCGGCTGCCTAGCGCCAATGCAGGTATCCTTGTGTCATATTTAACAGTATATGGTGCATTCCTGCCATCTCCTTGCACTGGCCGACTTTCGGCTGCCTAGCACCAATGCAGGTATCCTTGTGTCATATTTAACATTATATGGTGCATTCCTGCCATCTCCTTGCACTGGCCCACTTTCGGCTGCCTAGCGCCAACGCAGGTATCCTTGTGTCATATTTAACATTATATGGTGCATTCCTGCCATCTCCTTGCACTGGCCCACTTTCGGCTGCCTAGCGCCAACGCAGGCATCCTTGTATCATATTTAACATTATATGGTGCATTCCTGTGGTCTCCTTGCGCTGGCCCACTTTCGGCTGCCTAGCACCAACGCAGGCATCCTTGTGTCATATTTAACATTATATGGTGCATTCCTGTGGTCTCATTGTGCTGGCCTACTTTCGGCTGCCTAGCACCAACGAAGGCATCCTTGTGTCATAATTAACATTATATGGTGCATTCCTGTGGTCTCATTGTGCTGGCCTACTTTCGGCTGCCTAGCGCCAACGCAGGTATCCTTGTGTCATATTTAACATTATATGGTGCATTCCTGCCATCTCCTTGCACTGGCCCACTTTCGGCTGCCTAGCGCCAACGCAGGTATCCTTGTGTCATATTTAACATTATATGGTGCATTCCTGCCATCTCCTTGCACTGGCCCACTTTCGGCTGCCTAGCGCCAACGCAGGCATCCTTGTGTCATATTTAACATTATATGGTGCATTCCTGCCATCTCCTTGCACTGGCCCACTTTCGGCTGCCTAGCACCAATGCAGGTATCCTTGTGTCATATTTAACATTATATGGTGCATTCCTGCCATCTCCTTGCACTGGCCCACTTTCGGCTGCCTAGCGCCAACGCAGGCATCCTTGTGTCATATTTCGGTGAGGATAGCCCCCGGACTATTCCGGCCACACACACACAGTAGATAGGTATACACTTCTGATACGTACCCAAGACCACTTATTTGAGCCGCCACCAGTCGTCGACGAGAGCACTGTTGGGTGGGGAGGGAGGGTAAGGGCGAATAGGGACAGGGGAAGGGTTCTGTTGGGGTGGGGGGGAAAGGGGGGGCGAAAAAACTTCAAAGCGGAATGTAGACATCCTATGAGGATACTAACGACACTAGGGGCTGATTTAGATTGGGTACACTGGCCCACATGTTGACGCTGCCCGGACTCAGGGATGTGGGCTAATAAGCTGTGTCTGCATGCCTTCTGGCCTAGCAAAGAAATGGCACCGATGTTTGAGACGCCGGACCGCAATGTATGTACAATGATAATCCTGTGATTCTGCAATAAAAACGGTTTAAAAAAAAAAACAAAAAAAACAAATCCTTGTGTCATATTTACCATTATATGGTGCATTCCTGTGGTCTCATTGTGCTGGCCTACTTTCGGCTGCCTAGCGCCAACGCAGGCATCCTTGTGTCATATTTAACATTATATGGTGCATTCCTGTGGTCTCATTGTGCTGGCCTACTTTCGGCTGCCTAGCACCAACGCAGGCATCCTTGTGTCATATTTAACATTATATGGTGCATTCCTGTGGTCTCATTGTGCTGGCCTACTTTCGGCTGCCTAGCACCAATGCAGGTATCCTTGTGTCATATTTAACATTATATGGTGCATTCCTGCCATCTCCTTGCACTGGCCCACTTTCGGCTGCCTAGCGCCAACGCAGGTATCCTTGTGTCATATTTAACATTATATGGTGCATTCCTGCCATCTCCTTGCACTGGCCCACTTTCGGCTGCCTAGCACCAACGCAGGCATCCTTGTGTCATATTTAACATTATATGGTGCATTCCTGTGGTCTCATTGTGCTGGCCTACTTTCGGCTGCCTAGCACCAATGCAGGTATCCTTGTGTCATATTTAACATTATATGGTGCATTCCTGCCATCTCCTTGCACTGGCCCACTTTCGGCTGCCTAGCGCCAACGCAGGCATCCGTGTGTCATATTTAACATTATATGGTGCATTCCTGTGGTCTCCTTGTGCTGGCCCACTTTTGGCTGCCTAGCACCAATGCAGCCATCCTTTTGTCATGGTGCAAGCGTGCCTGCATCACAGGCAGGATTATTTTTGTGCAGGGCAACCCTCTGATGTGTTTTCTTCCTTCTGTGTGTGCTGCAGATTTCAGCACCCATGCAAAGAGGGAAAAAAGGAGCAAGATAAAGATATTTCTTCGTGTTACACCTCCCCTGGAAAGGCGCAGTATTTCGACACATTCTCAGGTCTACTATTCACGGTAAATCTAGGAATGCTCGTAAATCCATGGGTGGATGCGTGGGAACAGCCATGCTCCACCCATGGAATGCCTCCCTGAAACAGGGTAATGCATGGTAGCCACTTGCACTGTCTTGCGTTATTCCAGATTTACCAAACACCGCAGGGCCATGCAAGGTGGCATTGCGTGGCTTGGTAAATCTGACTTTAGTGTTGTGTTCCCCTTGTGTTACCTTGCGTGACGCAAGGGCAATGCAACACTTTTTCATTTTACTTGATGCCTTGGAGAATACCCTCTGCTGACCTACCTCGTGAGATTTCCCCTTAGTGTCAAAACAAACATTTGAAAAGAAGAAGGGCTATTTAATGAAAACCCTTTTGCACTATTTTCATTTGGAATTGTAACATGATTTGGCAACATTTTGATGTTCTATCAAGCTTTTTAAAAGCTATGCATTTATTTTGTTTCTTATTGTAAAAAAAGCAATTTTATATGGATTTTTGTGCCTCCCCCACCACCTTCCCTTCTGTTTTGTAGGCACATATTTATACTTATAAAGTCCTGGTTTTATAACTTGCTTTCAGGACTCTCAGTTCTGTTTTTACATTTTTAGATGCAAAAATACAAGTCCCAGAATGTAGCCAAACTGTAGAGGTGAGAGAACCACTAAAAGCTCAAGTCAGACTCCAGGCCCAGATACCTGGTTCTGGCTCAGCTCGATGATCTTCTGGAACCTTAAACCCAGAACAAGCCAAGCTTGCACAGGAGGTGACCTCACGGCTAAAGTTGCTGACCATGTAACATGAGGACCAGGGTTCAAATACCAGCCTTGGCTTCGCATCTTGTCAATCTTGGCAAATCTCACTGTGCTGCAAAAAAAGCATGTTTTGCCGGTGTGTCTCGTGAGGAGCTCTAATGCCCTTGAGCAAGGTTTGTGCTATGTAAAACTATCCGAAATAAAATGTGGATTCTGCCTGTCACCCATGCACTAATATAATCCCCTACAAATTATGGGCAAAGCATTACCCTTTGATGTCAGAAAGAGATACCCAACTAGCAGCTAATTGCACACTAAGAAACTAGAAAGTATGGGATCAAACACAGCTTCCCTGCTTGACCAAGTTGTATGATTCTAGGCAAATACTTTAGTTCCCCGAATATCCTTTTTGTTCCTCATGGCTCTTAGTTGATGCAAAATTGTAGTCCTACGTCTGTTTTTGTCTGAGGTCCTGGTTTTAGGTCTTGCCTAAGACACTATATGCACTGTCGCCTGTGAGATCTTTTGTTAACTTAAACTTAAAGGGAGCTCAGAGTCCGCACATTACTTACAATTAATTCTGCATTTTTTAAACTTTATTGTGACTTTGGCCAAACAACACTATCCCTGTGTGACTTTTTAAATCGAATCCCCCAAAATGTTTATTATACATTTTAACAAATCAAGTCACAGATTTATAGTTGTGTGGTTCCAAATCCCACTGCCAAGTATGGTATTCTTAGACAAACCTGTGTACCCAATTTATTGTAATTATGACTAGATCAGATCAGTTCTCCATAGATTGGACAACAGGTAACATTTCAAAACATCTTTCTTGCATTTTTGCAAAGTTCTATAACAATTGTCATTGTATTTCTTTGGGTAATGGTATGGCTTTTATTCAGGTATTTCTTTGAGTGGCACTGTGTTGCTTGCCCTGCGCCTCCCGCCAGAAAAAGAAGCGCAATGACGAGGCCAGTGCTGACTACGTCATACTGCTTTTATCTATCTTTTAGCTATGCTGCACTGTACAACATGGCTAAAAGACATTGACAAAGCTAATAGATCTCTTATAGGCGAAACCTATTGCCTTTGCTAATGCTTGTTGGTTTTCAAAATGTAGTAACCCTAAATTATGATGGCCCTGCTTTTGACTTTCAGACTTTCCATTAGTACTTTTGATCAATCCGCAGGTCACAAAATGAGGCGACTGAAATGAAGGCCAATGACACCCTAAGCCCACTGCCCTTTTATTTACACTCCAGGGCTTCGCCCATTCTTTGTGTGTTTGCCTTCCTGCTTACCGACAGTTTCAAACTGTCCTGTGCCACTGAGGACCAACGAAGAGGTGGAACCTGTTTCCTACCTGCTGTTTACTGCCCGCAGTTTGCCCGAGGATGAGAATCAGGACCTCCACACACAGCTCACTGGCTGACAGGCCCAGGCTCTGGGTCGTGTAGTGCCCCTGGCTCCCCTCAGCAACAGCCCTGCCAAGGTTCCAAGGTTAAGGCATTATTGCTGTTCCGGTCCAGATTTTTTTTCTTTGAATTCTGGGACATGTAGTCTTCTTTATTCCATTATAAAAGCAGGCCCACACTCTGCAGTGCCGGAATGCAAAGAATAAGAAACCTTGACTGGAGCATGAATGGACCAGGGAACATTGCCATGTATGCCTCCCCACCACGGTTGCTGCTTTGAAGCTGAGCATCATGCTGAAAAAGAGGATTAGCAACGTGCCACCCAGCCCAATGCCTGCAGACGGCTACCTCCAGGTAAGAGATTATTGTTAGAGCGAAACCATGTACACTACAACAACATCTGCAGTGCAAACAAAGACAGTAATGTTGTCCCCATTTTAATCATCACTCATTTATCAGTGCATAAAAAGCATGATCCTGACTACAACGGAGGCGGGGGTAGAGATGTGGCAAAAAAAAAAAAACACTTTTGAAACATTTTGCTGGCATTTTACTTACAGGTAACTTATGAATACAGTTTTATTTATAGGCCCAGTCGACTTTTTACCCTGATGTCAAGGTTCTGTGTTTTTGTTGTTTTATGAAATATTTAATAAATATATTCTGATTTAAACATTTTGGAGCCCAAGCCACGAAAACATCTTTCGATTAATCATGTTCATTCCTGATTTAAATTCAGCATGGCTTTTTTCAAGAAGCAGCTACGAGAGCCTCCTACGCAAGAGCCTTGATATGTGTGCGACTCAATCAAATGCTGGGACCGCACCGATAGAGGAGGAGCGGCTTGAGTGAATTTATTCACTCCTCGAAACACAGTACATTTGAGTGTCTAGTGGAATAATCTTCAGGTCTTCTGTCTCAAACCTTTACATTTTGTCAATTTCCACCAAATGTTTTTTCCTGTTTTACATTTTCTCACATTTACTGTTCAAAGATGTCATGTGCTGCTTTTGGAATGAATGGAAGAGGTGTGGCACCGCATCCAGGGCGAGTGGAAGAAGTGTGGCACCGCGGCCAGGGCGACTGACTCCGGAATCTGGGGACCACGGTTCGATCCCCGGCGCCGGCGGCAGATTAGCCCAGCACCATGCGACTCTGGGCAATAGCTTGCTTAATCTTCCTGACGGCCCCCAGCGCCTAGAGACCCTTACGGGTGATTGTCCGCGCTTTACAAATTTGGATTTTTTATTTTCACATTAGACTGAGCATAACCAGTTTTCACAAATAATATCATCTGTGTTGTGCTAATTGTTTGAACATGTGTGTGTGTGGGCCAGCTTGTGACTTTTACTAATATCATATCGGGTAGTTCACCATAAGCAGGCCCACTTGACGAATGTGTTTCTGCAGCTGCTGCATTTGTCGCATTTGTCACATAATACATCATCTGCTGCATAATCTTCAGAGTTTATAAAAAAAATGATTCTTGCTCAAACGGATGAAAAGTTGCTAAACCTGCAGCAACACGGATTGCAGCACAGTGGAAAGCCATTTGCAAACTGACCTGTCAACCTTTCAGGTGCTTATTCCTGTATTAGCTGTTAAACTGGTACTAATGATGTGAAACATTTCCCAGGGCTAATATTTCTAAAAATGTCAAAATAAGTAATATCATAAAAAGGTACCCATAATGCCACATAATTTGCCATATGTGGCTCCAAGATTTAGTCAACCCTGCCTCATAATTTGGTCCTCCCTGCCATATACTACTAGCGGCCCAGACTGTTGGCGATAACTGCATGTGAAAAATAATTGAAAGATAAACTAATCAGTGGAAGTGCTTTGTTCGGGTAAGATAGCTTAGTTGTTTACAATGATTACTTCAGAAATCTGTGTATATAACTGGTTGATGAACTACGGACTAGTGTCTTGGGTGTTTATAGACGTATGAGGTCAGGGCCGGACTGGCCGTAGTGGGCACGCCCCCGGTGCGCCGCACAGGTGGGGGCCGGTTTTGGGCCCCTGGGGGCCGTTTTTGTTACAGGGCCGGTTTTGCAGCATAGCTGCAAAATTGGCCCTGTAACAAAATCGGCCGAAAACCGGCCCTGGCAAAGAGCTGATGAAGCATGTCACCAACTAGGTTGGTGAGTGAGGGGTCTTCTATAAGAAAGGATAAGCCTTTCTTTTCAGTGCACCTCTCCATCCCCTAGGCATTAATTTACCTTTAAGGGTGTACTCCTTCTATTGTTTGTCTAAAAGAGCTCGGCGGCACACCCAAGCCTCGGCCGAGCACTTTGCCAGGGCCGGTTTTGGTTCCCAGTCCGGCCCTGTATGAGGTCCGAGAATGGAAGAGAAAGCATTGCGTATACATAGGTCAGGTTAAAAAACGAATTAGGCTATTCACAGTATAGGATAGGCTGCCACAAAGTGTGCAAAAAGACTTAGGAGGAAATATACTAACACTTTTCACTAGGTTTGCTTCACAAAAGTGACACAAACCCAGGTAAAGTGTTGTGTTGGCATTTACTTTCCAGCACTAATTCTAATTTGCTTTGGGAAGTGGACTAACGTAACGCATAGCAGAGCTACGTGCTACTTTGCGGCAATGAGGTGCTCCATGGGTTGGAAATGGGCATTCCCATGCAACCACCCATAGTTTTGATGCAAAACCCCAGCTACTAGAAAAATAATCATGATTCTGTGCCACAAATCTACGTTTCCTCGCAGCAGCTGTAAAGTTTTGTGAAAATGTTAAAGGGTACTCCTCCTATCCAAAACCGACGCTTGGCATCACACGTCCATTATTGCATTGTTGCAGAATGTAAATAACAATAAAGCATACTTACAGACTGTAACTACATGCCTGCCTTTATTTTTCACTTTAGAACTATGCGATTGCATTTGTTTATGTTTGTGAGAGCCTGCTCGCCGACAATAGGCACTCTGTATAGGGTCAATGAAAAGTCCACAAGCCTGTATCTGCCCCTCCCCCCCCCAAAAAAAAGATTTACTGTATCCTACACCCCTGCACTGAATAAGAAGCTAAACATAGCATGGGGCCACTTGGCAGCTGGGTGTGAGATCTCCTTCATTCACTTTCAGGGTTCACAACTCCATTCATGCATGTCTCATCCAGTTTGTATGTTTATCTTTTTTCCACCAGTTGTAGTTGTGAATTTATTATAGTGCACAACGAGCCACCGAGTAACAGAAAGCACAGAAAAAAACTGCACTGAATTAGATACTCATTCTTGGAATCAGAAAATTGGGAGATCTGTGAAACACTGGTAAGCTGAGATAAAGTCAGTCACCGTTATATTTGGCAACGTTTAGAGTTCAGTGAAGATGGAAAACCCTTTAATATCTGAAGAACAATTCTAAATCCATAAGAAAATCTACTTGCTGAATTTCCTCCACCAAATAATATCATGGATTCTATTAAGGATTTATCGTATTTTGTCAGAAATTGGAAACACACAACTTGACCTATTGGCTTTGTCAACAATCATTTTACCATTTACAGTGAGCCTCATTTAGAGTTCAGTGTCTATTGGAAATCCTCCAAATTTGTAAGGAGACTCCTAAAACCATAGTAGACTCTACTTTCTGAATTTCCTCCACCAAATGATATGATGGATTCGCTTTTAGAGTTATCATTTTTTGCAGCAAATTTGAAACACAGCCTTTCCTACTAGCTTTGTCAAAACGAATTATGCCATTTACATTTGTGCCAGATGAGGAGCTCAGTGGTGAAATTATCTAGGTTCAAAAGTAAAATCTGAATTTCCTCAACCATATGATAACAAGGATTCTCTTTCATATTTATGTATTTTTTCTGGACATTGAAAACACATGAAGTGACCGATTGACTTTGTCGCCTCTCATTTTGCCATGAACATTTGTCCTGATTCAGAGTTTGGCGGTATTTGAAAACCGTCCAACTTTTAATGGAAACTCCTAAATTCCATTGTGGACTCGACTAACTGAATTTTCGGTTTCATATGATAGCATGGACTCTCTTCTCGATTTATGATGTTTCTCCAGACATTAGAAACATGAAGCAAAATACTTTTTTCCCCCAACACAGATGCATAGTTGTACATTGCTAAAGCCTTACAGATGCCCTGCCGGATACAATATACTATATAGGACTGAATGAGCTATTGAAAACATAAATTGATAAATACATGTGACAATTGATGACAGTGGTGTTTTAGGGATAACAATTCTTGCATTGAGTATCTTGAAAAGATTCAGACCTTAACATTTAATGATCCCTGGTGTGCATCTTCACCATTGCACCACAGTTCCAATCCCCCTATGAAGACCTTCCGGCCCGTCATACCACCCTCTTCCAGATTTTCATTTTTCATTTTCACCACTCGATCCGCTATACAGGGAGGATTAGAAGCCGCTGCTGTGGAAGTGGAAGATAAGCTCCGAGTCCCAATTTGCATTTTTTCAATTATTCTCCCTCTACGGCGTGGGCGTTGGGCGGAGGAGGGGGTCAGACATGTTGTCGACGTAATTGCCCAGGAGGCTCTGGTAAGATTCGTCGCTAGCTCTCCGTAGTCAGCGGAATGCCATGGTTACCCGCTTCAGCCTTTTGGCTCTCCCGATGTTGCTGCCATGGACAGTGGCGTAGCAAGGGCGCCTGGGGCTATAGTGCAAGTACAGAAAATTTCAATTGTTTTAAAGAATAAATAGCTATAATCCAGGTACAGTCGGCTCTTCAAACCCCTGGGACCCAGTGGCACTGCACCAGCCCCACTATTGATAGTTACACCCACTGGCCATGGAGGGAATGTAGCTATCTGGAGTTAAGTGGCGGGCGTAGCATGAAGCCGTAGGGAACAGCATTCCTCATGATGGTCAGATAGTTGAAAAAGGGGCACCAATAGTCAAAGGAACAGCGGAATCCAAAATGGCTGCATAGCCTAGACGCAAGAGGAACCATTTCTCCATTGGTTGCACTGCTCTTCTAGAATAGAGAATTCTTTGAGTTTTTTCTAAACTCAGTTTAAAAGGTGATAGGCTGTGCTTGAAGGTGATCATAATTCTGGTAGAAATATCATTTAACCTGTATGATTCTTGTGTACAATGAAGGCCTGAAAGCCGGTGGGACAACATTATTTATTTACAACATGCCTTACTGCCATAAGACTTTCAGGTGGAGTCCGAGATCTAGCCTTGTGATCCCTGCCAGAAGAAACAGGTTTTATGCCCGAGAAGTCTCTCAGGGTAGGTTAGTTCAGGCATTTGTAAAGTGTCACATAGATACAAAGGGTATCTTGGCGCTAGCCACCTGTATCATGTGAAACGGTAAATTACCCTACTTCGCGGAGAATCAAGGATCGAACCCTTATGTCTACCCTTCTGCCCACCTATTAAGACTGAGGAAGCTTGTGTGCATTAATAAAAAATGAACACAGGGCAGAATAGTAATTTACATGTGAATGCACATGTATACATGGACATCATGCTATTGCTTTTGAAACTATGTGTTATAACCTGTCAAAGTGTATTTGCCTGGCTTATGCTACTTAGGCCTTAGTTAGGCCTCAACGCCATCTTGTTCAAAGTGGGTGTCTCATCATGTTTCTGGTTACTTTATAATCCTACTGCACATAGTCAAGCAAGACATATTTTGACATGATTTATTTCCAGTTGACATTGTCCTTGAAGACGACACTCTAGCAAGGGCGCTTAGTATTGGGACATTTCCCCAAGAACCTTCTGCTTGCACACGGCATCAGCCTGTATTCTGATTGGTTGAAAACTTACCTCAGCTGGTGATTTTGCAGTTTGCCATACATTTCCATGTGAAGATTTCCTATATGAGCCCCTGATTTAGTGGGTGTGCCTGATTTCCTTTGAGACCTTTCCTGTGCTAAGAGGTTGCTGCCCGATTTACTGATTTTGCTGCAAATTTGAGACTCAGCTTTTCTCTGATTTTGTAAATCTTTTATATTATTTTGCATTGATGGCTTTGATGGCAAACTGACTTTCTGTAGCCCAACAGCTCCTGCATTCTAATCATAATCCTCTTTTGTACGTTCTGAAGTTTTGTAATAAACCTTCATGGTTTCTCTAAATTCGGTGCTATAACTCACCTATTAATCAAGCCGTTCTTATGTGACTGTGTTTTTGGTAATGTGTCTCTGGGACACATTACCTCATTGAAGCTGAGGTTAACACTGTCCTCAATCCACACAACCAGTGGGCGTGCTTTTGAGGTGTAAGATTGTGGCAGTAAAGGGCCCCACAATATCTTCATCAGGTTAGAGGGCGACCACAAACAGTGCCTACTATAAACTACTCTTCAAAACTATGGCCGGACCACAATGCCAGGCGGAAATCCCTGTCAGATGCTTACATCCTCACAATCTTCACTTTGCAAACCAAAACCCAGCCATACTGAGACCTCCTTACTTGATGTTAAAGTGCCAGTGAACATGCTTTGGCCTTTTTTCACATAATATAACGCACAGCACAAGTCGGGGATACACGCAGGTACACGGCATCCACCCACTATTTTCATAGGGTGGACGCCGTCCCTCCTGCCAAGAACTTGGGCCCCACAGATATATGCTGAACTTGTCCCGGTGTAATTTACAGGACACATTCAGCAGCGTCTGTACATTGTCTGCTTTCCATTTTCAGCAGCAACGTGCGGGCAGCGAGGGGGCTTTTTTCACCTTCAGCTGGGCCTAAGTTAAGGGCCATCAGGTCTCCTTTTGTTTGAATATCCTGACTGGAGGCGGCCTGTAAATACCACAGAGCAGAAACAAAGACACACAGCTTGTTATCTCTTCATGGGTACTTAAGAGAGGCAGCTTTTGCCTTTGTTCAGTCCCTGTATAAAAGAGAAGCATGCATTGAAAGAATGTCAGATGTGTTGGTCTGTCCCAGTATTTACACAACAATTTCAATAGCACTATTTTCTTTTATAGCGCTAAGCAACCCAATGCAGGGTGTTGCAGCTCTTTACGTAACATACACATTATACATGGACCATAAATTATGTATATGTGTAAATCAGTGTACAAGATGAGTTACATGAGACAGGGTTACAAGGTGTAGGAGTCACATGCCCTTCATAGCTAACTGTGCTATATTACACAGATTACAATTTATGACCTGCAGGTAAAAAAAGGATTTCTGTGTTAAAAGCAGTAACTCACTTTATTTTCTACATAAAATAAAAATCTGTCATCTGCATGTTACGTAATGCACTTTGCAGGAGACACATTAACCCACTATGCTACTTTGATTCAAATATGGGACTTCACAAAACACAGATCTCTCCAGCAAACACATTAACCACCAGAGTTATCTCATCATTATTACTATTCCCTGAGATTTACTGGGCACCTTTACAGCAGATGCCTTAACCCATAAAATATTTTTAAAATGTAGACTTTGCACACAATTAAGAAGAACAGATCTACTGCCATGCTTCTTCTTGTTGCCAATTTCTTTGTGACAGGGTTTAAAATATATATATATTATTTGAGGCCCAGATTTTTTGTCACAATCCCAACATCAAATCAAATTTTTTAAATCTCATAATGTGCTTAAATGTACTCATGATATACCTGATAAACATGTATGAGGTCTTATTATCTGATGTCACTTCTTGTGATGTCACATCCAGTGAGGTTACTTCCTGTTATGTCATGTGCAATGACATGCGTAGTGACATCATGCGCTATTTGGCACGCATCATGATTTCACTTGAATACTTCCTAACCTGGTTAGTCTCCCCACTTCTTTTTAGGTCTCGCCTAGCGTGGCAGCGTATGCGCTGCTCGCTCGGCGAGATTTATTGTTAAGGAGGACTTTCAGAAGAATTTCAGAATGAGGGTTTTGGGTTCACGCCCTTTCGCCTCCGATCCGGACTCGGTGGCCTGCTTTGCTGCTGTCGCAAAGCACTTTCTTATCTTTATGGGGCCATGTGTTTCTAATTAGAAACACATGGCCCCATAAAGACAAGAGATTGATGCTTGTTTTTGTCAGGGCCGGGCCTATGGATTTCTTTCGCGAGGCAGTCAGTGGTGGTGAACGTGATTTTTCAGGGGTGCGTGCAAAGGGCTGTGCAGCTGTGCCTTCCCCGCGTCGTCTGTGTGGCTCAGCCCCTCACTCTCACCCCTTCGGCTGGCTGGTGAGTGGACTTTAGGCTTCTGCCGGGAATGGGGAAGGCGGGCGGGCTCTCCGGGAGCCGTCTTTGTTTCTGCGGTTGACGGCGACGCGCCTTTCCCCTCCCTCGGAACGGGTTGAGAGAGGTTCTTGTTAGCAGCATTTCACCAAAATATAATGCGATGAGGTCCGGAGCGCACACTAGCACAATACAGAAACCTAGCACTTTAACATGGAGACGTGGTGAAGTTGGTTTCTGTGCTTCAGGCGCACTCAGCCAGCAGTAGCCACAGTCTGCCTATGGCACCGGCTTGACCAGTGTCCCTGCCGCCGCTGGGCCTCCCCTCCCACGGGCCGGACCTGCCCTTCCATGGGCCGGGTTCTCTCTGAGGTGCTCCTGCCCCGCCGGGCAGCGCTAGGTGCTGTGATTCGTAGCAAGAGCGCGCTGGGCTCTCAAGGAAGCAAGGAAAGTGTCCCGCCGCCCACTGAGTGATACAACACAGCCGCAATTGGGTGCAGAGGCCCCGGTGGCACTGCACCTGCCGCACCAATGAATGTTGCGCCCATTTAGGAGAGCGACCGATTCTAAGAGCTGAATATTGACGGTTTCGATGATGGATATCGGCTTGTACCGGCAGAGATGTTTATTTGGAAAACAGCTCTGTCCGGGATGAAAGAGCAACTTATTTTAACAACAAAATATTAATCTTTAACCTGCTCAATCCGGATGTCCCGTAATAATTTCGATATTTCTAAATACACTTGAAACGTCTTGATAGCTAAACGGTCAGTTTTACTCTGGTTCTTTTGGAAATTCGTACCCGAAATATAAACTAGTCTTAGTAATTAATCTGCTGTAGATCTAACCTGCCGGAAAGTAGGCACCACAACACGATGACGCACCCTTCAAGATTATTGAGGTAAACAATGGCATTGACATCCTAGTTAAAATAATGCGTATTAGACTATGCGAGTGTTTAAATAAGAATTATTGTTTAGAATAGATATTTGACACTGCCGCAAAGAGATTCTGGTGCTATGGAAAGAAAAGCTGCACACATTCAACACATCATACTCGGAATTGTATTGACAAACAACTACTCATTTTATCCCTGGCCGGACAGAGACAAGCATTGGAAACCCGTTTTGTTTACCTCCAGCCAACGACGCACAGTAACCCAGATTGTGTAAAACACGTGCAGCGTTGTAGAAGTAAATCCTGCACACGCACGCTTGCTGGAATAAAAGGGGACCTCATTTATTCCTCTTATCCCAATTAGGTTGTAAACCCTGTCTTCAGCTCCAGGAGCAGCCTGTGTCCGGAACAGCGGGTACCCGGAAACGCCGCTCTCACTCACGGAGCCCTGCGGAACATTCTGGTCTACGTCATGTTTACTACATACATGTATCACTAGGAGATTGCGGCTTACACAGAGACATTCCATGTGTGTGAGTCTTGTAAAGTCCGGGCCCTTTAGAAACAGCTGCTTTCTGAGAACACTGGTCGTGATGTGAAAATGCATGCACGTGTGAGTAGTGGAACTAAATATATCCTCGCTCCTTTGATTGCATTTAGGTACTGCAGACCGAATCCGTCCTCGCAGTCCATTAAGGAGAATGTTTTACGCTATTATAGACAAGCATTTGGAATGCAATAGGTCTCGCATTTACACGAGTTTGAGCTATTGACATTTCAAATCACAAGGCCTTTTATTTATGTTTTGGTTTTGAAAACATAAATTAAAGGCATTGTCATTTACAATGACAATAGCTTAAACTCACAAATGCGAGACCTATTGCATTGCAAATGCTTGTGTTATTAACGCTGCCTTTCTTTTTCAAACCAATCCCCCTGAAATCTGGCGTTCTGGCGCTGGGAAATAAAGGGGGATATCTGTGCACTGTATGGCATCGAAGGCTCCGTTTCTACACTCAACATTTTTATTGCTCACTATGGCGTTGGGCCACCCCTTAGGCCTCATCAACGGCAAAGCATTTCACACAATACATTAATGAGCACAGTGCAAAATGAACTCAGTGGTTGCCGGACCTGGCCAGATTGAAGGTGGAGATAGAAGTGACTGTCCGCTTTAAGTACACATCATGTGTTGTGCCTACACCTTTACGGCTCACAGCTCCAGCCTCGCTGTGCGATAGTTAACACAGAAAAGGGACATAAAAGTCGGCATTAGAGGCGAGCATCACAAAACATTCATTACGTTGCAGGAGACACGCTCACGCTGAGATTTCATGCAGATAAAATAAAAAAACACATGTCCCGTCCAGAAAGTGTTGCGGGCAGCTTTACTGTGAATAAGTGCGTCAATATAGGTAAAGCGAACCGCTCTGTCATTCAAATAAATATATTTCTAAAAGTGTGTGGCACACTGCGATGTTGTGGAACATCATTAAAAACCAGCTGAAGCAGCGCATGTCGTGCCTGTAGTAGGAGAAATGAATTAAAGAAAATAGTGCTTACAGTCTATAGAACACATACAGTGTAACAACCGAAGTAAAAGGGCCAGTCCTCATGGGTTACAAATGAAGACAAGGAGGAACTAATAAGCCTACTTGCGAAACAGAAGCCAGAATTTAGGGCAATGCGTCCGTGAGACTAGCCCTGTGGTGGGGGAGGGACAGTTGTGAGAGGCGCCATGAGGAAACAATCTCTCGGCATGCTGTAGCGGGGGCGGGGGAGCGCATTCCAGGCGGGGGAGCGGACCCTTTGAAGTAGGATGCCAAGGCTGTGGCTACACGTGCACGCGCCAGTGGGCTGAAGCGCTTCCCCAAACGGATTGCATGGCGGCACGATGCACGTGATTGTGCGCGTGCTCGCCATGCAATCCACTTTTGGGAGCACTTTGAAATGCCCCTCTTACCAGAGTCTCGCATAGCGATTGCGTAAACGCAATAGCTAGGCGAGACCTAAAAAAGCGTCACTTCTAAACCATGGCTGCAGGGGTTAATAGCTGGAAGGTGGCCAGGCACTCCAGTAAGCTCACACTCTGCATGCTGTTCTCCCTAATGGAGACAAAACTCAGAATACTGTTTATTTTAGAGTAGTGCTCGGGTGGGGGTGCAAGATGTCAGCAGGCATTGGTCTATTTGAGCTGCAAATACGTTTTTTGTTAAAATGTACAAATAGCGCAGCACATGGCGGAATATGTAGCCAGTGGGACAAATTCATAATTCAATTACCCTTTTTAGCGGTGGCTTTGTCTATACTTCAGAGACTTCCAGTCATGAACGTTCCCGGGCCATGATGAGGGAGACTCAAGGCATGCTGGGACTTGTAGACCTACTATTCCCATGGTAAGTAAAGCCCTGCTGGATCCAGGGTGCTTATGCCGCTTGAGAAATACAGGACTGGTTGAAAGTCCCCTAAATGTCCAAGGGCAGGCATGAGATCCGTTCATGTTGTTCTTCTGTCTCCAAAGGCAGCACCCTGGGTTCTGGCTGTTTAAGCTATTCCACTGTGGAGGTGTGGTCTGATCTCCTAACTCTGCCTCTCGTTCGTGTGCACTGCATGTATTCTGGGACTTTGTGGAGAGGACAATGTTTACTGTAACCATGAACACGGAGACAGTGACTCTCTGAAAAGATCACACATGTCTGCGTCCCGCTTCATTTTGCACATTTTAAAAATTGGTGAATTTTTACCAGGGTCTCCAACCAGTAGTTCGTGAGCTACTGTAGCTCTCCAACTACCTCCGAGTAGCTCACCTGTGTGCAGCCCAGTTTAATAAATTAGAACGTTTTTGCTTGGTTGAATTATAATACATATAACAAATTTCAATTATATAGCACTACGAATATTAGTAGCTGTCAATGACTAGATAGTAGTGAGCTACTTTTTCGACCCCTTATGGTTCAAAGGAACAGACATAATATACATTCATTTAAAGAAACGATACAAGTTATCACTATGGCAGTCATTCAAATCCAATGCAAAACCGTGCCTGTCTGAAATTATTTTTTTCACCTTGATATGCTTCTAATTTTCTGTTCAGGGTAGAAGGAAAGCATTGCAAATGGGGAGGGAACACCCCCCCAAAAAAAGCCTTTGCAAAGCCAATAGATTTGGTGTTTGTCAGTGATTGTTGTCATGGTTTTTACAAATCTTCATTGCTGGGAGAGTGCTTGGCTATCGCCAATATCAAACTAAATAAAAAACAAACAAATAAAGCAAGATATCAAAAAGAACACATTGTCTTAGAAGTCCCTGGCACTGAAGGATACTAATTTGCCTGCAGATGTGTCCCGTGAATGCCATCCATGCTGTATGCTGTAGCGAGCAGAAGAAAAAGTGAATGACACAACTGACTAAAGGGTATAGAGGGCTGACGGAACCCCCTTTAAATAGGTATAATACAAATTAGAATTTTAGCAAAAAAATCAAAAGCTCTTGGATGCTGCCAGACCTAAAAATGATGTGGGTGTAAACTCGGGTGTTTCTGTGCAGGAAAAAATATTTTCCCCATGGGGAAACAAAGAAAAACTAAATGTGCAAATGTTGCAATGTTGAAACGAACACCTGGCTACAGTTTGCATACAAAAATAGATAGCACACGTGAGTACATCTGGGAATCGGCGACTGTTGTGGATGCGCAGTAAGTAGTGCTAATGGAATTCTTTGTGAATTTAAAAAAGTTTGGTGCTTGTCCCAAACGTAGGAGTAACTACATGGAAGCGCATTTCTGATTTATAAATTTATTTATTTTATAGGATATTTTGTGAATTGAGACCATTATATTTAGGTCTGGCTAGAGACAGCTTAAACTGCCAGCCTCATGTAATCAATAGTAGCCCTAAAAAACAAGCATTAAAAATGCAATAGGTCTCGCTTTTCATTAAGTTAAAGCCATTTGCATTGCTATACAATACCATTAGCAAAGCAAATGGCTTTAACTTAATCAAAGGCGAGACCTATTGCATTTTCGATGCTTGTTTTAGGACATGTGCCCTGATCTAGTATCAACAAATAAATCAGTACATGGTCATATTTTGAATTTTTCATCGCGTTGCACAAGTCCTCCGTCCAGGAGATTGGTTGCGCTATGGTTGTGCGCCACGCAGTAATGCCAGATTCCTGAGGGACTTTTGGCAATGCATTAACAGCTGACAGCACGCAACGTAAATCACCTCCCGAGGGCCGACGGTGAAAACAGCTTCCGCTTCCGGCAGGAAATGAATAATTTCCGAGAGTGTTAATAGTACGCAGCAACTCGTCAATGTGGCAAGTTCCCGCACACTCACTTGCTGGCTGCGCCTCCTCGAATTATCCACGTCGCTGCAATATGCGCCACGGAATTCAGTCCAAATTATTCAATATCGCAACCTCCCCTGTCCAGATAATTAACCAATAAATGCTAAACAATACAGGGCCTTATTAATGCTGTCAGTAACCTTGAGAGAGCTTTGTCAAACTGAAGCGGTCGTGCTAACTCGAACCAGCAGGGAGGACTGCAGACTTTGTGCCAAATCCTGAACAAGCGTTGGAATAGCCAAAACGTCTAGCCTTGGCAAGAATGTGTGTTGTTTAAACATCTGCGATAAGCATCTAAAGCAGAAATGCCATATGGCATGCTGTGGTAGGCGAACGGATGCAAAATGTGAGTGACACTTGAACAGAGGGTAGCCTGAAAGTGTGTATGTGTGTGTACGCACAGATGCACAGAGTATAATATGCTTTTTATATTGTGTGTGAAAGGGCACTGACTCACGAGTGGCGCTGTGTTCCTCCACTCTATCAAGAAAAGCAATATATAATATATCATAATGTGCACATCTCTGCATACAGTTAATACCATGTACTTTTGACATATGTATTTGTTTTAGTAAATGCATTTAACCAAAACCAGGTTGCAAGTGGTTTACTTTGGGCAGCAATATTGAATCACACTCTTCCATATGTGACTATTTAGGAGAGATGTTTTCCTGTGTACATTAATTGTCACGTGCAATCTGTGAGGCAGTAAAAAGAGTGCTTCTCATGTTACTTTTGCTAAACTGTGCTAATAAACACAAATTTGACCTAGTAAGATATGTATGAATCCCGGGCTTATTAGTAGAATTGTTCTAAACATCATGTTATTGGACTATATTTATTTCCAATCCTGTATATATTCACTGAAAAAAACAAAGGTTACAGGGATGTTATAGTTAAGCTCAGGTTTCCAGTGAAATTCAGCCGTTATAGTTAGTGAACTAACTTTAACCTGCGCCCCCGTAAGGCACTGCTTATGACCTCACATATTATATCACTCATGACATGGTCAGTGCATCAACGGTGTCATCATCCAGTGACTGGGAGTGTTTTATAAAAGTTTATGAGTGTTAAAAATCTATGCCAGTGTGTATACAGGAGACAGTGGGTGTATGAGTGCCTGTTTGGATGATTCAGTGGGTGCGTGACTGACTGTATAAGTGAGTGATTACATGTCTCTGTGAATATATGGGTGAGTGACGGGTTGTGTGAATGTCTGTTTCAGTCTTTCAGTTGTGTCTAAGTTGCTGTATGGGTGTGTGAGTGGGTACGTCAATTTCTGTATGGGTGAATGATTGGTTGTCTGAGTACCTCTGTGGGTGTCTGAGTGTCTGTGTGGGTGGGTGAGGGCTGTGTGACTGCCTGTATGAATGAATGGTAATGTGGAGGTTGGAGTGGGTGTATGAAAGCGTCAGAGATTCTGTGGATAATGTCATGAGTGATGTCATTTGAGATGTCATCAGTGATGTAATTAACCATGTTATGAGTGATGTAATATGTGAGGTCATAAGCAGTGCTTTGCGGGGGCGTACATTGTAGTTATCTCACTAACTATAACAGCTGAATTTCACTGGTTTTGTACAAGTGAAACCTAAGCCTAACTATAACGTCTCTGTAACCTTTGGTATTTCCAGTGAATTTCTAAGGGTATTTTAATTCCATGTTCTAACTATAACGTCCCTGCAACCTTTGTTTTTTTCAATGAATTTCGATTTTTTTAAAGTGGTAGTCGCATTTCCAGAGTGGTGGAGAAGGGGGCGGGTCCTCCGACCAGCTCTCAGGAATCCTGCTTTGTAGGTCTTAAAGGAGGTACCAGGAGGGCTTCTTGGCCCCCAAGGTCCCTCAGAAGTAAAGTCGACTTCATCCCCCAACCAGTAGTGTACCAGGAGCACGTTTGCAGAGTGGTGGAGAAAGGGGGCATGGCCACCGAAGACCTCTTAGCAATCCTGCATCAAGGATGTCCTTGGAGCCAACTTCCCCTGCTGTTACCTCCAGTAAGTCAAACACAGCAGGATTGCTTTTGAAACCCCTATTCTATGATCTAGGTAGACACTCGATCTTAGACATAGCACGCCTGCGACCCCTTCTTTTTTGGGCCCGCATTAGAAGGACGGCTGAATTGTCCAACTACGCGCTTGCCCTTGATGAATTGATCCTAGCCGACACAGGGAGTAAGATTAAATGGCTATCAGATTTGCGGAAAATTTTAATTGCTATTGGTTTTAAGGAGGCTTGGGATAGCCAGATCCCCCCAACAAAGCAGGCTTTAAAAAGAAATTACTGGGATTGGGTGCAGACACAGGATATTCAGAATCCCAAACTAGGGAAGTTAACAGAGGGATTTTTCCAGTATAAAATCATCCGCAAGCTGGAACCCTACTTGGAATTTATCCAGACTCCCAGAGATAGGGCCTTATATATGAAACTGAGATATGGGACTCTCCCGATCAACAGTTTCATCACAAGCTGGAGAGGTATAAATATGGCATCGACACCCTGTCCAGGATGTGCCTACCATAATGAGTCTACTGCACATTTTCTGTTCGCCTGCCCAGCTTATAGACTACCCAGAGTCAGGTGGCTTAAACCAGCTTGCCAATTATTAGGGCCAATGAGCCATCGTAATGCACTCCGCATTTTATGCACAGACTCATCAGACTTATCTCTGATATGCGGGGTGGCCAAATTTCTAGGCTCCGCTTGGCAATAAGAACCAAGATCCTGGCAAGGAAGTCAACCAACCAAGTTAATGCAGATGTGAACTGTGATTAGAATCCAGTCAATTCGGGGGCTAAATCCTGTTTGTAAATAATCCTGCCTCTTTTTTAAAACAGTTTTAAGTTTTACATTTTAATTGTTTTAAATTAAATAACAAAAACCACGTGATGGGGAAATTTGTACTGTACTAACTGTAGTAGATCATGATTTAATCGTATTTTATAATCTTGAATTTTTTTTATTTTTTTCCTTCTTTTCTGGAATTTGTACAGCTTTTATGATGTTTTTATATATCGAATAAAGCTAATACTACTACTGCTAAGAGGTCATCAGAGACAAACCCCCTTTTCCCACCACTTAGAAAACATTCTGGCGCGCTTCTAATTAGGGGATGAAGTCCTCTTTGCTCTTGAGGGTCCTTGGGGCCAACTACCCTTTCTGTTACCTTCAGTATGTCTAACACAGCGGGCTTGCTGAGAGGTTTTTGGTGTCCACTGCCCCTTTCTCCACCACCCTGCAAACACGGCTCCTGGCGCACTACTAGTTGGGGGATGGAGTCCTCCTGGATGCTGAGGGTCCTTGGGGTTCAGGTGTTTTATCATATGTCCTCTAATGTCTAGAAATGTGGTGAGCTGGACACAATGCAAAAAAGACCATTAAAATAATACAACTTTCCAACAGGACCTACCTGAAATACAGTGGCTACAGAGGTCAAACATTGGCAAAATATTTATTTCAGGATTAGATTGCCAGCATTTGTACAGAAGTATATGTGATAAAAAATAGTAATATTTGACATTTACAGATACAAAATGAGAAGCCTGGCAATGAGGGTTAAAGCCATGTATGTCCGTGCCCAGTGCTCTACATGGACACATAGAAGTGCTGGCAAGGGCGGCTCCTCCGTCGCCCCACTTAAATTCCCCCCAAAGCTCCTGAGATGAAAATTAAAGTTGTCATTTATTACCATTTCATTTTTCATCCCCCGTCCCGAACAGAGCATCAGGATGGGGGCGGGGCTGATGTTGAGGGACAGCAGGTGGGATGGCTATGCACTTTTCAAAGTGTGCATGTCCCTTTGGCTGGTCGTCTTGCGACAGCCAGCCAGACTTGCACAATTTGAAACCGCTAACCCAGCTGTCTTAAGACATCTGGGCTAGAGTGAGTGCAGGCCACCAGGGCGCTGTGGAACACCGAGTGAGGCCACTCCCACCAATCCTGGCGCTGCTCTCACAGCATGAGAGCAGTACCAGGATTCGTTAAGGGAGTTCCAGCATCCAATACCCGTAGGCGTCGGAGGAAGGAGCCGAGGACGTTGTAAGGTAGGTTTTTTTAATTTAGTTTTGTGAGCGCCTCTGATCCCCCCTCCCCAATAGATGCTACCCGTTACTGAGTGCTGAAACTTACTTTTTAGAGTACCTGTTTGCTCCTGAGAAGTGACAGTACAGTCCCTTTGAAACTGAAGAAGTGCAGGTACTCAGTACAAATCAATGCTGCCTGTTTAAAGAACTGACCGTGCCTACACGTGTGGAGAATGAAGGGGTGTATGGGGTTGGCTCTGGGTGGTCTGCATTGCGGAGTGGTTGTCCTGCTTGATAGGTGGGCCCACCAATAAATACCGATGTATCTTTAGAAGAGACTGCCTCAGCTTGCGTCAATACCATTAAGTTCAATTGGGTCACCCTGTCTCCCTCAGAACCTGGGTGTATAATTGCAAATCTACAAATGGTTCCGTTGGGTCAGCACCATGGGTTGCTACTTTAGAACTAAAACATTCCTTCAAAATCCCTATGAATTGTACTAAACAATCATGAACGTACCACACCTACAAAAATTTAGCGAAAATATATATATACATTTATTATTATTTTTTTTCTAATTTTTCTGTTTTTCAACTTTGTAAACACTTTGCACTGAAAATAAATATGGGGTGTCCTATGAAAAAACACAAAATAAATAATAAATGTATCTATATATATTTGCCAAATTGTTGTAGGTGTGGTACGTTCGTGATTGTTTAGTACAATTTATAGGGATCTTGAAGGAATGTTTTGGTTCTAAACTAGCACCCCGTGGTGCTGACCCAACTGAACCATTTGTAGATTTGCAATCAGTTTGCGTCAAGACCTATCAGGAATTGACCCTGTTCATGATCCGGAAGTGCTCGCTTTGAGCCAGTGGTTGCAGATAAACACTGACCCTCATTTTTGAGGCTCAGTTCATTTATCAATATCAAACTTTGACCAAGAGAAGGGGAGAAAGAAGAAAACAGAAGCAGCTGGGAAAAAATGGCAAGGGAGAAAGCAGGAATGAAAAACAGAAGCTACGAGAGTGAGATGAAGAGACAGGAAGGTCAGGGTGGCAGAAGGAAAGACATGAAGTGCTCGTGCTCTGCCGGGATAGAATGAAGATCATGAAGTGTCCAAAGGTCTCGAGTCCGGAAACAGGAGAATGAAGAGGACAAGGATGGTAGGATAGGATATGGAGCTTGACTGCCATCTTATAGTCAGGCAAGTTAAGTAAGTTTATCCCTGTGATTCTGCGGCTGGGCTTGCCACTAGATCTGTGTTTCTGTAACTCTGCTATGCCTTTGAAGGTTAAGGTAGGACCTCCGATCTCAGGGATAGCCAAGGTGGAGACGTCAGGGACGGAGAGATCCAGAACCCGTAAAAGGTATAAATGAATCTTGAATGCCACCAAATACGAGCGTTATTTCCCGTCAACAGGGGCCCCAGGGATCAGAAGATACCTTCAGTGCTACACTCACCCACACTTGCAGTCCTTCATTCAGGCCCACAGTTCACTGGCAGCATCTTCAGTGCACTATTCTCCAGTGTTTTGGGGCTTATGGTAGACAGTCTACAACCTCCAGGCCCGCCCCCCCCCCCGCCTGCAGTACATCCGGCCACCAGCCTTTGACGTGGGGGTCCTGCCAACAATAATCCCCTCAGCACGAGTTTACCGATATATTCCACAATAAGGCCTCACCAAAGCTCGTCATGCACTGTGGGGGAGGGGGCGCCAAACTGAATTACAAAGTAGGCCATCAGGGTGTAGAATGGCCGATTACTCCCAGCTTGCACACACGGCTGCAACAAAGAGTGCAGGTCGGGAGAAGGGGGGGGAGAAGTCCAGCCCTTCCCCCACTCACCGTCACATCACAGGGTCCAGGCCAGGAGCGCTCCGATGGCGGACGCATACACCAGAGCCCACCCGGTGCGGAGCCGCAGCTGCAGATGACGGCGTGCCCTCCCGAGCCTACGATGAATCGGCTGGAACGAGGCAACAGCTAGAGTGATTTTCAGGCCGGGGAGAGAGAGGTCAAAATCCGCCAGCGCCTGCAGACCGCTTCCGTGCACCGTTGTCTCGTACTATGATGCCAGGTAGCGTCGTGGCTGGAACTCTGCCTTCTGCTGGCTCACGATTATGGGGCCAAGAACTCGGGCTGGGGCTGTCGACAGTTCTCCCCGGACAAACCGGATGCAAGGGGCTCCCAGTCAGCAGGTACAGCTGGCTCAACGGATACATTTGACGGATGTTGGGGAGAGATTACTCTCTGTACTGTACTGGTCTGGAGCTGTCCTTATTTACAGAGCCACAAGAAACTCTTTTATTTCTAGTAATAGTCCCACTAAAATAGTAACAATGCTAAAGTAATAATAAATTAACTATAATTTTGTTAAATAACAAATGGTTTAAAAATTTAAAAAAACAAATTAGATGAAAAAAAAGCTAAATAATTGCATATGCATCTACCTGGTTGAAATTAAGGTAATCCTAAACAAGTGATCTGAAAAACTATAATCCTAAATTACAACAGTTGAAATTGTACTGTGGCACTTTTTATCCATTTGTTTGCCCAGCTGGAGATGTGAATACAGTCTTAGACTCTTTTGTGCTTATTAATTCTCCCACAGATTCACTTCCATTCGCCCTTACAACATGTTACTTCCTCAGCTTGCCTTCAGCCTCAGCCAGAGGCACTCCTCATGTCACTATGGGGGTATGACCCTCTGTACACTATGAGCCCTGAAACTGGTGCCAAGAAGCTTGTTTTCGGCTTTAGGAAGGACCTGGCCTAGCAGTTCGGGCTGGGCTGTTCCCATGGGGAGCATGGTCAAGGCTGATTTTCATATGACTGGGTCCAAACTGGAATAGCAGGTTGACCAGAAAAACAATGGATTTAGGCCCAGATCTCTGTACTTGGGGTGAATATTTGACAATGTTCAGCATTTCATCCATCATCTTTTTGAATTTGCTAGAGTCGCCCTAAGTGGGAAGGGTATGCCCAGATGTGGGACCCATGCTCAGTATGCCACTGGATTCAAGCTAGCCTGGTCGATGAGGGGTGATACCCACAAACTGGTCCCAGGATGCTCGGTACTGGTTCAGGGAGGACCTTGCCTAGCAGTTCTGGCTGGACTGTTCCCATGGAGGGCAGGTTCAAGACTGATTTTCATATGGCTTGGTCCAAACTAGAATGGCATGGGGAGCAAAAAACAATGGATTTAGGCACAGATCTCTGTACTGGGGATGAATGTTTGACAATGTTCAGCATTATGTCCATCTCTGTTTGTGTTGCTATAGTTGACCTAAGTGGGAATGGTATGCCCAGACGTGGGTGCCATGCTCACTATGCCGTTGGATTCAAGCTAGCTTGGCTGATGAGGAGTGATACCCTGAAACCGGTCCCGGGATGCTTGTTTCCGGCCCACAGAGGACCTGGCCTGGCAATTCAGGCTGGACTGTTCCGATGAGGAACAGGGTCAAGACTGATTTTCACATGGCTCTGCCCAAACTGGAATGGCATGGTGAGTAAAAAAGCTATGGATTTAGGCGCAGATCTCTATACTGAGGGTGAATGTTTGACAATGCTCAGCATTCTGTCCATCATCTTTTTGTGGTATCTTTTTGTTGCTATAGTCTCCCTAAGTGGGAAGGGTATGCCCAGACGTGGGTCCCATGCTCACTATGCCATTGGAATCAAGCTAGCCTGGCTTATATGGAGTGACACCCCGAAACTGCTCAGAAGACCCTTGTTTCCGGTTCAGGGAGCACCTGGCCCGGCAGTTCGGTTTGGACTGTTCAAATGGGGGGCAGGGTCAAGGCTGATTTGCATATGGTTGGGTCCAAACTAGAATGGCATGGTGAGCAAAAAAACAATAGATTTAGGTTCAGATCGCTGTACTGGGGGTGAATATCTGACAACGTTCAGCATTCTGTCCATCAACTTTTTGTGTTACCATGAAACCAAACCAATGGAGCGCACTCCTACTAGGAGCAGCATCAATGCAAAGCGGTGGCCAGTTGGCTGCTGTTGTATGTAGGTGCGCAGTTCGCATTTGATTAGTGCCTCACTGTGATTCTTTCTCAATCTAAGGGTAATAAATCCAGTTTACTTGCTGATTCATTGTGTTATGTCTATGACAGATGTACTAAATGATAAAAGTTGTCCCTTTCATATTTTTTAGCTCCATATGGCCACCCACGGACAGTCTGACTCTTCATCCCTTTTTCTTTTCTATGGTTCTTTGGTAGTCAGGTACATTCTACTGACACTTCAACCCAGGATTGGAAACCCTAAGCAAATCCCCCTGAAGAGCTATTGGCCTGATTTATTATAACAGTCTGTGTTGTTACATATATATATATATCTACTATATATATTATTACAAATGCATTAAACCCTATGGCACTTGTAATAAGTCGGAGTTTCTGCCACGTTTGTGACAGAGAAACCCGTCCGCCAAACTCTAAATCAGGCCCTTTATTTCTCTTGAACCCGTTCCACATTAGCACAGGATGGTGATCCCTGCCGGGACTAATATGTTTCCCAGGGAGAAGCTGGGACTTAGGCTCTTGTTTACCAAGCACCTCGGTACCAGCAAAACATTAGTTACATTACTTAGAAATTCCAAATGCAAGCAAGAGAAGAAATGTTGTTAGAAAAAGACACAGACTGATCTAAAGTAAATGCAAGATAGAGAGCAGAGGATAGAGGACAAAGAGGAGTATGACAATACATCAAAAATGAATAAAATGGAAGATTGGCATGTGGTGAAGCGGCGATGAAGCAGAGAATTTTAGTCCGAAGGATGTTATGAAGAAGATTACAGGAAAGCATCTATTGGTGGATGGTGGAGAGGCAACTCGAAACAGTGGTGTGGATTAAAGTCAAAGACAGAGAAATAGATGTAGATGTGAGAATCATACCAATAGAAATGGCAGGAGACTTAAAGGAGTAAAGGTAGAAAACCAGAGATAAATAAACAGAAGACGACTAAAACAATACCTGTAGACCACATATCGAAAACACGTGGTACCAGAAAAGCATGGACTGAATATCATCTAACAAAACTATTTAATTGTAAATATAATTTGCAAAGATATGGCCCTTTGTAGCTAATATTATAAAATTGGCACCGTTTTGGGCACAATATTTATGTCAGAAAATATACTTAGTATCTATATTTTGATATGCAACCAAACAAAGGTGCGATGAGAGGGAATAAGAGACCCTCTGTGAATGGATGATCCAGAGATCCTAAGAGAGTAAAGCATAGAACAGAGAGTAAACTACTCCACCATGCCAAAAGCAGCATCATGGATGATCAAGGGAAAAAAAGCTGAGGTTAAATTAAAGAGTGGCTGTCAGAGGGATAGTGATGAGATGAGAACAGCCCAGTAAAATGAGGGAAGGCAGTGTGGAAGGGCAAGAAAAGAGGCTGGAGCAGGGGTCACCAACCTTTTCTGTACTAAGAGCTTCTTATGTTCAATTAAAATCATCCAGAGCTACTAATAGTATTAGAATTTTAACACTGACCACATCGAACAAGTTTATATTTTCGTCTCAAATACACACTTTTCAATTTTTGGATACATATATTAATACTACCAAGCAAATGCTTCTAATTTAGTAGGCCGGGCTGCACACAGGAGAGCGACTTTGGGTAGTTGGAGAGCTACAGTAGCTCACAAGCTACTCGTTGGAGAATACTGGGCTGGAGTCAAAAACAAATTGATGGGAGGAAAGGGCATCTAGCAGTCTAGAGAGACACTGTAGATGAGGGATGGGGTAAGAGAAAGGGAAGATGTGTAAAGAACAGCTTTTTGAATAGAAGTAATCCCAAATTGCTCGAAAATATTAGAGGCAAGTGGAGCAGAGATCAAAGGACAAACTAGAATGCAGAGAGCAGAATAACTGGAAGGGATGAGAGACAAAGGACGAGGGGTGGTGAATGACTCCATGAAGGAGGCAGATCTGAAACTCAAATTCAGATGGAGACCAGAATGAAAAAGGTACTTTTAGGGGAGAAAGGGACAGCACAGGAGAAGCAGAGGAAAGGCCAGAAAACATGCATAGAGTGTGTAGGTTTTGAAAGTAAAGAAGTTAGCAAAAGGATATGAGCTTAGAGGAGAGAGAGGAGCAAGACTCTCAGTGAGGTGAGTAATGGGGGAGCTTTTTCACTTTTCTCGCACAGTGGGGGAGAAAATATGACTATATTGTTTAAAAAGTTGGCAGTAATAAGGCGGGATTTAACCACAAGCATGCAGGAACATGCCAAAAGCACTCAAGACTGAGTATCCCTCCCACTAGTAGAAGTGGGGAACTATGCCACCTCAGATGTACAAGTGGGGCCTTATAACAGCACCAGAAGCCCTAAAAGTCTAGGCCTAGACTATATGTAACTTTGAGGGGCCGGTGCAACGCACTGAGAGGTGTGCAAAGTGCGTGAGACAGTGGAACATTGCGAATTCATTTGTAGGAAACAGAGAGACCAGAAATAGCTCCTCAACTCATAACTCAATGGAAAGAGGATGTGGCCATATGGCTAGATTGGTCGACCTCGAAGCTGGGGAACCGGGTTCAAGTCTTGGCAACGGCGCTCAACATCCTGTGAATCTGGGCAAATCACTTAATTTCCCTGTGACTAACAAAAATAAATAAATGAATGTGTCCATCTGTAACGAAACTGGTGCTCATGTAAAGCGCTCTGATACCTGATATCTTTGGGTTGAGTTTGCAGCTGTATTAAAAAAAAAAAAAACAGTTGAATGGCTTTCAAATCTCAGACCTGTCAACTCATGTCTCACCATGTGTCGCATGATATGGAATTTCTTGGCATAGTTTCCAAGTGTGGTTTCCTGACTTCACACGGTGTGCACAGGGCGAGCTGGAGACCTCTGCAGAGAGCTGGTGTCCAGTTTGTGAGTGGAGGCTCTTCGATGCCCATCAAGGGTTTTTAAATCGCCCCAGGATGTGGGTGGCAGCCTCAGAAGCCTTCGTAATTTGTATTTGAGGGAGGGTCTGCTTAGACCCCACCCCCAAAGCCCGGATCAGGGCAGAGGCACACAGGGGAGTCTGCAGGGGCTGCTGTTCAGGGAAAGGGCCACAGTATTGGCACTGCACCCACGCAACTTTTAAAGTGGGTGCAGGTCTCATTGGGACAACAGGAGCCTCTTACCACATAAGGATTTCTGCGTCCCTTAGTGCCAAGCACCAAATGTGTTGCAAATTCCATAATAATATAACATAACACGTCTAGGATCCAAGCCCCGCCACTCAGCATGGCTCCACCTTCCCATGGTTGCCCGGGTGATGGTGGGCTCAACTACTACTCCAGATACCACACTGCCCCCTCTTCTCACACAGTAAAAGCCGAGTAGCTGCAGTTATGCAATTCTAAGGCCGCAGTCTTTTCCACTTAATTATGGATTCCCTGCGATTCCACATAATTCAACATCAGCTGCTTAATTTGCAGATTTGAGCTAAAACGGATCAAAAGTTACCAAAACGCTGCTACACATTCTGCTGCCCAGTAGAATGCCCTTCGCAAAGGATGACTGGTCACCTTTCAGTTGCTTATTGCTGCAGTAGGGAGTTAGACTGAAACTATTGAGGTGAAACCTTTGCCCAAACAGTGCTATTGTGTGTAAAAATGGCAAAATAATAAAGTTATACTACCACAGAATGAGCTGCAGTACTCAGCAGAATTTACTTTGTACTGCTGCATAATTTAGTCAACTTTGCCACCTAACTTTGTCCTTCCCTGTCGTATAATTGCAGTGGCCCTGCCATTCAATATTTTCAAAGTTGCCAGTTTGTAAATTTATCAGGCTGTTCTCCTAATGGTATGTCCTAATAATGTCCCTCTCTGGCATGTTACATCAGAGTGTTCCATGAAAAAGTATGATCAGGTTTCAGGAGTCATAGATATCTGACACAATGAAGGAAGATGAACAGCAGTGCAATACCCTTCAGCAGCATGGGTGTATGCCATTATAGCATTAATGTAGCGCTTCATACCCCATAGTGGGCGCCAAAGCACTTTTTCGGATTGGTTGCATGCTTCACTTTGGGGGACTGCGCAGATGGTACGAGTGTTGTATTTGTTGTGATCCTATGTGAGAAGTGTTTTGGTGCCGTGCGTGAGTGACCAAAGAGAGGCTCTCATCTTGAACTGGGGGTGCATAACGTAGCAATGTGCTGAAGCAGGAGGCATGAGAGATAAGTGTGCAAATCACAGTTAGGACTGAAACATATACACAGCTAAAAATACCAGCCCGGCCAGCAACAATGGGCTGTGTGCTGTGCACCAAAAACAGAGGGGTCATCAGGAAATGCCCAATAAATGATTCCAAGGGAGCAAGAAGGGGGATTGGTGACATGAGTAGCAGGCATCCACTTTTTGTAATGGTTCCTACTGCTGTGCTGTGGGGGCAGGATTTTCGTTAGAGCGACAGGCGACATCCACGGAAATGTAGCATGCGCACATCATCCAACTGGATGAACGCATCTGTGCCGCTCTGGTGGTGCGCACATAATTTGAACAACAGCCCAGCTGCAGGGCTAGCCTGTAAGTGGGACACTGGGAACCCCTACCTCCCCATATCTCCACCCACGAAGTAGGCAGGGCCAGAATCGGCTGCTGTCAGGACTGGTTGGGCGGGAGCGGGGAGATTCATCCTCGGTCCATCCAGCCCTCAGAGCAGCCCGAAGGGACATACACAGAAATCATTCACAGCAGAAGGGAGCTGATGCTCCGGGTATAGGGTCGGACCAGATTAATTAGAATATTTTATGAGTTTCTCTTCTGAGCTACTTGTTAAACCACTGGATATTATACCACTGGAATGGTATTTAATTTATTTATGATGTTTGTTTATTTGGAAATTATAAAATGCACGTAAACATGAAGAACTATTTCATTTAGATTCTAAATTAACAGTTTTAAATTCTAAAGCAATAGACTGATTTTCGAGAGTTTGCCATCCAAATGATATTATTTATGTGTGTGTGTTGTTTTTATACACAGCCCATAAACAAAAATCTTAAATAAAGTAAATAAAACCTAAGACTTTTAGTCAGTATTTTTGAGAAAATATACTGTACAATGAATCATTTAAATCAAATTCTAAATCAACATTTTTGTGAAAGATCACTCTTGATCTAACTGTCCCGAGGATAACTGATTTGTTTTTTTGCTTGTTTCACTTTGGTGTTAAAAATGAATCATTTAATGAGGCTCATTTTTAGCTCATGTTGAGGAGGCTTTCATCATCAATTGTATAGTGCCTAAAACCCAGGGGCATCAAAGCACTGTACAGTATGCTGAACAGAACAAAGAATCAGAAATGAGCTAGTTTTTTTCCTATCACCAAGCTGATTTTGGTGAGGAGTTCCAGAGACGGCGCGCATGGGAGCGAAGGACCTCCCATCAGCTTGAATTCATTCACCTTGGGTACCACAAACAATGTGTTTCCCTACAACGCGGAATGTTGGAGAGGTTTCTACCGTTAAATGTGGTTTTAAAGTGAAATGAAAAATTATATTTATATAGCGCGTAACTGCCCGGAGGCCTCGTCGCGCTTTAAGCAGAGTCCTATGACGGCTCCAAAGTGAGCTTTAACATTACCAAACACAGCTATGTAGGTCAATTGGATTTATCAGGGTGCATGTGGTAAGAAGGAAAGATTGAACCACTTTACGGCCAGTGAGTAAATGTGAAGATAAAGCGAGTATCATCTGGGTAATTATGGAACCATACCTGACATTCCAGAATCCTTAGCCTGACAGCTGGACATGGGCGGTAAATAGAGGGGGAGACAAGCATGAGCACCGTAGAACACCATTTGACATTTATTTGCCATGCAAAGTTTTGACCATCAGGTTTGTCGGGTCTGGTGGCTCAGTGGACTAATGCATCTACTGCAGGGGCCTGTGTTCGATTTCATGGTCACAGGTTCAAATCCCGGTGGGTCCACTTCATCCTTTCTGAGGTCGATAAAATGAGTACCATTGAGTTGGGTAACAGTAAACATCTGTTGTTCAGCGCCAAGAGGTGAACGTGCTCTTTACAAATACACATGTTATGTTATGTTAGTCAATAAGGATTAGAAACACTTCCTGGTCAAGTTCAACAACTCCACCATGTAAGAAGAGCAGGCGGAAGACACTGCCCTTGAGTGGTACACCTATGCCACTCTGTGCATAAGTGTGTATAGCAGATAAACACTGATGATACGTTGGCTCCACATGCAGGAGTCTATAGCCGTCCGCGTGTGGTTACATCAAACACAACAACAGGCGTCTGTGCGAAGTAATAGCAGGCAGTCCATTTAAGGCAGTTTATTGCGCGCCTTGGGGGGAAAGACGTTTTATCTCCCTAATGTGGTATTAAACTGCAATTCATCCCGCTCTGTGCCTCGTGAGATCCTGGCAGACAAAATGCACTATAAATAAAAGGAAATAAACTTAGTGTAGGAGAGCCTCGGGCTTCGACTCTTCCACCGCTAAAGAGCCACCATTACGCTCTCAAATGCACAAGCAATAGGCTGGTCTATTACTTCTGTGCATTGCAAAGCGATGGAATCTGTAGCTACGCCAGCTGTACAGAGAGCATGTGACGCGTTTCAGCCAATAACCAACTTTGCCGCGCAAGCAACATTTCTCGCTAGGGCCTGCAGGGGTGGCCAAAAAGCCTCCACCTCGAAAAAAGCAATTCAGAAACATTTTGTAAATTTTAGGGCCCAGATCATAATAGGGAAGATAATCCCAAGTAGGCTGCCAACTCCCGTTTTGGGGCCATAGCGACTGTAAATGTGGACACCAGTCACGTGCAAATAGCGAAAATGAGCATTGGGGTTGAAATGGAACTTGCATGTGCTTTTTGCACGTTATTCCGCAATCTGAGGTGCAACACTCAGAAATTGTATGTAAACTGTGTAGCTGCTAATGTGTGCGCTTCGATCTTACTCAAATTTGAAGGTGTGCAATTTGCACCCACATTTTGAGACTCATCTTGTTTGACTCTATCTTGATTACGCTGAAAATGTGATATAACGTTATCATTTACACACAATACTTTTAAATAGGTCAACTATAGGACTTAATTTGCGTTTTTCTGCCAAATGAGTGGAGCGGAGGAAACGCTACCGCTTAAGACAGCTGTTCTGCCATGCCTTGACACATCACAAACGAGTCTGCCCTATAACATTTTTTAAAAGCAAACCCCACACATAGTGCTTAATTTGTGCCGGTGTTTTCAGGTGTTTGGTACCAGCGCTTATTTGTAAACACTGCAACCTACTCATGAGAATCCACCACACGGTGGCGCTGTGTGTGTAATTGTTAAGCAAAGTTTATTAGTGGAGCATTTAACTGTTTGATTTATCTTTTTTTTAAAATGATAAAACTCGAACTTAAACCCGAAGTTTAAATTGGCATATGGGTTGCACCAACTGCAGTAGACCTATGAGAAATACCTTGGGCCCTGACACTTAATTTCTTTGCAAATTAAGCACAGCCCACATGGGGTGGTCTGTCCTCAGAAAATGTTAAACTAGGTTTTCTGCTCAAATGGAAGTTGTCTCCAAGCACATGATGAACATTTTAGCTTGAGCATTCAAGACCTCTAGTTGTGGGTTTAGGACCGCCCCTGTTTGTCCTTTGTTTGTTTCAGTGTCCTTTAAAAATCCTTGCTTGCTAGTGGTCAGTCCTGCTTCTTTGTCCTTTCTTTTTAAATTTTGTTTCCTCCCATGAAGCAGGGCCCAAGTACTTTAGCTTTACGCTTTGGTTGTTTATCAGTCGTTTGGGGAACCATTTCTTTCTTGGTTTCCTGCTCGTGTAACAGTTTGCCTGTGTTCTGCTTAGGTGCCCTGTTTGGTGGTAAATTATCTTTATTTAAATCTTTTCAGCTAAATGACTGTGTGTTGTTATCGCAAAACAAACATCCCTTTTCTCACTTTGCACGTTGTGCAAAGTGAGTGCATGTCCTCTGTACGTGTTTCCTGGAATCACTCGGGGTTACAGTCTGCAGTTCTCATGCGTGCTAAGTAGGGGCGCCGGGATGTTGGGGTATTTCGCCAAGACCATGACTGGATGGATCTAGCCCTGCACTTCGCTGTTTTTTTCAATGAATCCCTAGTCATTGTGTGTGGAGCATTGGTTTCCCTGCTTCCTATTTCAGGCTAACTACGGAGGCGCCATGTTATGCCCAGCTCCAAGTGAGTGGGTGGATTGCTAAACACTTAAAAGGTCCCAAAGGCGAGAGCCTATTGGCTATGCCTTGGCTTGTTCCCGTCTGGTACTGATTTGGGTAACTTCTAGTCTCCGGCTGGAAGCAAGGCAGTGGACAAGGCCTTTGTAAGGCAGTCCTTATGACTCCATGTTCACAAAGGATTGCCAAGGCGAAAGTTATTTGCTAATATCGGAGTCCAGAACCACTTTCTGGCTGACAAATCCCCATCGCTTACCTCTCGTTAAGGCCACGCATGCACGTGGTCGGTGAAGGAACACCCTCAAATTGTTGCTGTAAGTCCCGTCACATTCCACCTCCGAGTCAGACACTCATACATTCCAACAGGCCCCATTCAGGTGAGACCCCAGATTTTTTAAGCCAAAAATGACTTTATTTGAGCTGTCTTTAGCCTAAAATTGCTTTTGCTTCAATTTAAGTCAATAGGGAAAACACATTTCCCCGATTTTTTGGTGGAGTTTTTTTTTTTTAAATCGCCCACTTTCCCCATTTAAAATGCTTCCATGTGTGGAGATAAGTGTTTGGAGAACAATATAGGCCAACATGCCCAGTTTTCGGTATTCCCAGCAAAAACCTTTTCTCGGGAAGAAGGCCAGAATCTCCTAAACTCCGGATAAAAATATATTATATTTATTATAAATTAAACCAGTAGTCAAGACATATTGAAGGTCCAGGGCTGCATAAATACACACATTGGAGATATGACACATGCCCTGCAGGTTTTACTCACATATTAGCTCATATAAGTGATGAAAAATCTGATTTGTCTATATGTATGGCAAAAACACCCCGGACATTTTAATTTTCTATTACACCCAAATACACAATTCTAGCCTTCTACCGCTCCGTATCACTACAATGAGTTAATTTCACCCCTTCAGAACTTTATATGTAGTTGTGTCACTATCATAGCCCGACATAAAGAACATCTTTGGCCCTCCCTTCCAGGATGCTGTATGTACCAAGGAAGGCCCATGCATTTCTACGGTGTCCTTTATGGGGCATCTTTCAGTGCACTTAACGCAGCTGAAGGGTCATCCGAGACATATGTGAATTTCACTTCACTTCTAATAATCCTACGAACAGAATCGTTGGATTGGCTCTTTTGAAACACCGCACCGGATTGGCTCACATCCTACATATCGGAAGGGGTGGTTGTGTTAGGGGGGTGTTAAGGCGCTGCTACTTCCATGACCTAGTTTCCCTGTGTATACAATGTAACAAAGCGTCTTTCTTATTAGCTTTTTATCTCCCATTGAAATAGGAGCGCGAAACATTAATTTAGTCTAGTTAGCTTCGGAAAGGTTTCCAGTGCTTGCTTGTCGAACTCTCTTGTCCTCAGCTCGCAGGGCTTCCTTTGAGGGTTGTCTATTTTTAAACTCGTCATTGAACATCTCCTTGTCTAAAAATAGTCCCTCAACATGAGCAGAACCAATCAGCACCGGAAGAACAGAGGTTATGGCAGAAGGGCGGCGGATGGACCCGTGTGGTTGTCGAACCAGCACCTGTTACTTACGGCAGATCGTTGTGCGTAAAATCAGGGCTTTTTCACCAATATAGGGCTTACGTATTTTCACTCCGAGTGCAGTAAAATACATTAAAAGAAAGCATTGGCAAAACCATTAGGTCTAATGATGCTAACAGCATTTTGCCTTTGTTATTGCTTGTTTTGTTTTTAATTTTTTTTTTTTTTTTAAATGATTGTTGGGAGATTGGCCTTGCCCATGGTAATTAAAAAAAAAAATGCTAGAAGCCAAAATATTCAATTGGCCTTAAAAAGCGCGCATTGTCATAGTGATCCCTGACAATGAAGGGAGCTGCTTTGTGTTTCGCGCATGTACTCCGTGTGAAACAATAAAATGCCTTAACTTACAATGAGGTTAGCCAATGGTTGAAGTGAGCTACCATTGCCCCATGCTGTACGCTGTGATGGGAGGGAGAAAAATGTGAATAAACAATAACAGGCTGCGGTATCGAAGCTTTACCTCACTGATGAGGCCTACTAGGGCCAAAACCAGTCTGGGTTTTTTTGTAGTCTCTTCTGGATGACACCGCTCTTGGTGGTTCGGGTCGGGCCGTTCGCTCGAGGAGCAGAGTCAGTACTGATATGCATAAGATGGGCCTTCAGCTGGAGTGGCACAGTGGGCGAAATGGGTTGGAATGTGACCGCTAGCAATTATCGGTGGTTAGGCTATTTGCGAGCATTTCTCCTTTCACCTTGTGTGTGTTTTATGTAATGCCCAAAGTGGCCATACTTTAGCCCTTTGCTTGCTGTGCCACAGGATCCGAGCTATACCTCACTGGCGAAGCCTGATAAGGCCTAAACAGGTTTGGGTTTGTTTGTGGGGCCATATGTAGTGCACCTCTCCTGGCAGTTTAGGAAGGACTGTCTCCATGATGAGCTGGGCAAATAATGATTTGCAAAAGGCGGGCCTTTGTCTTGAGTGGCACAGTAGGTGAAAAGAAGTGGGTTGAAATGCTACCAGAGCAACCGCCAGTGGTTAGACTCTTGGCAAGCATTTCTCCCACGTCATGATCATTGGGCATGTACACAGTCCTTCTGATAACAGGGGTTTAAACCATGGATGTCATTTAGGCGTCTCAGCAGCGACCCCTGGTTTGCCCCTTGCTACCCCTTGCAAAATCAGTTCCAGGAACAGTGGCACTCACCCTTTTGAGCGTCAGTTGGGGCTGCACTCTCTTTCTATTCTGTCAATGATATTATTACACTAATAGTGGAATATTTATAAAAACTATTTTTTACTATTAGTTCAATTAGCTGAAATATGACCCTCTCTGGCAGCTGAGGTATGTTAAAAATGCTTCTAAATGAATGTTGTGTGCATACTTGCAGGTGACATGTGAGAGTCTGTGTGTAAGCGTGAATGTGTGTGTATATGTAAGCATGTGTGTGTGAGTAAAAGTGAAGGTCGAAGGGAGTGTGATGTCACATACGCTACCCCTGGCATGTTGGTGAATTGACATGCATGGTTAAACCCATCTGCCATGTACAAATCAATTTAATTTCCCGGTTGATCCCATGAAGTTGGATATAAAGAAGAAGTTTGAAGGCTGCCATGAGGGCAAGCCACTATGTTCTGGTGAAACAAGAAATTATTCAACACAACATGGCCATCTTTTTTTTACTGCAAATGGAACAGTTTCGAATAAAGCCCTCGATCAGTTTACCAAAGGTAAAGTCATTAGGAAAGTAAGAAAAGTGGGACAACCAGTTTCTACAAATACATGGTTGAGAAGGTTTGCCAGAGCATTGATATCTCTCAGGTACTTTTATATCTGATTGTGAACTCCTTATCCACTTCTTGTCCTTAAACTTCCACATACAACAGCTCAGGAAGACCTAACATTTTCTCTAACTGAACCATCACATACACCTGACATAGACCTATTGGGGGCCATGGTCCTTCCAGGATGGGGAGACAGGAACATCAAATACGTAGGAGGCGCAAAAATCTGGGAATCTAACCTCACGTAAAATGGACAATATGCCCCCTGTGTGCTTCCCACTAAAGCACAAACAGTCTGGAAGTTCTTTGCATCTTTCACAAAGCCTTCTGGGAAGGGATCACCACTAACTTAAAACACAGGCACAGGAATACAGATCAGGAGATCCCGTCCTGCGTCCGAGATGAGACAACCTCAGAAGCAAGACACTCAGGACATGCGCTGAGTTTTCTGGAACAATTTGTGGAAGTCCCTCCATGATCAACCAAACTTTCAAAGGTACAGGAAATAAGTGAAAACTGTTAGTTTCAGACAAGCTTCCAACTTTGAACAAATTGCAGGAGGACACAACCCATACTATTTTGGAAGAGTCAGTCATCAGCCCTATCAAACCACTCACACCTGTCATCTATACAAGCTGATGGCTCTTCACAGCACACCCAGCAAACCTGTTTCTACCCTTTTTGCTGGACCACTGACAGTCGACTCAGATTGAACGGCTTTTTTGATGACGTTGATATCAAGAGGTGATGGAAAGACCAAGGGCATGCATTTCACAGAGTTAACTCATCTGTCGACAAAAGAATCTCCTTCAAGCTCCTGATCCACGCACACAAGGCATTCCACAAGACCCACCCAGCCTATCTCAACAGCCGACTCTCCTTGTACGTACCCAACAGGAAACTCCGCTCCGCAGACCTCTCCCTGACTACCGTCCCACGCATCCGTAGAACCACAGCCGGAGGCAGATCCTTCTCCCACCGCGCCGCCAAGACCTGGAACACCGTCCCCCTCATCCTACGACAAACCGAAGACCTTCTAACCTTCAGGAGACAACTCAAGACCTGGCTTTTCAATCAGTAGCAACAGCACCCCCTTCCTCCCCTCCCTTCAGCGCCTTGAAACCCTTGCGGGTATGTAGTGCGCTTTACAAATTGATTGATTGATTGATTGATCTCCCTTTTGATGATAAGGCATCATTGGTTTGAATCAAACTGTTATCATTCGGCTCTAGGAGACAATTCAGTTTGTGGGGTGGAATACCTAAATCCGTTTTTGTAAGACACCAAAAGCAACTCTACAGGTGAGAGCATCATTAGTGGTGAAAACGGGTCGGAAAGGAGTTTTCTCTGTGCTGTAATGAGCTATGAAATTTCGGTTCTCTTTTATTAATAAAAAAAAACTTTTACAAAGGGGAAACGAGTAGGTCGTGGAGTTTCTGGATGGAAGTGGGACTAAGTTGGGAAGCCGAGTGGTACTGAACCGACCAGGACAATTAAAACATTTTTTTTAATTCAGAGAGCTCTTCCTTTTTATATTTTAAATCATTTAAAAGTTCACATTTGCTGTTATGAACACAAATTTCAAATGTTTTCTTGATTCCGCCCGAACCCTGTCAGGCAAGATTGTTATGTCTTATTGGTTTTAGCATCCCTTCTAGCTTCAAGCTTCCTACAGGTGTCTCTGTTTAGTTTTTTATTAATTTATATTCCATTTCTTATGTGTTTGTGAATTGTGTTATTAAAGATAGTGATGGATTGTTCAGACCACATTTAAAAAGGCACATATTGTGTAATTTCCCTATAAGTAAAATACTACAAGTCCAATTTCAATCTAAATTCCAAGTTCTGGTCTGTGAAAGGATGGGCTGCTTGAAGGTGGCCATTGTGACATGGGGTCAGCATCCATCTACATGCCTGTCTCATTGGACATCAGAGTTGATCACCCAAATTCACTGCGGAAAGAAGGACACTGTCTCACACTGAAGGCTTCTCAGGTATAACACACTGGGTGTATTCCGCAGATGTGTCTTATGTGGAACCTTTTGTCAGAGGTAGATATGGACATGTACTACATAACTTGTCTCACATGTCATGATTTTATGTGGTTCTGGCAAAGCAAATGATGTTCATTTTTCTATAGAACTTTGGGCGGTTGTAAGAAACACATCTTTGCATCTAGTTGCATAAAGGAAATCTTTGCATACAGTTGCATAAAACAAATCTTTGCAACTAGTTGCATAAAACAAATCTTTGCATCAAATTGCATAAAGCAAATCTTTGCATCTAGTTGCATAAACAAATCTTTGCATCAAGTTGCGTTAAACAAATCTTTGCATCTAGTTGCATTAAACAAATCTTTGCATCTAGTTGCATAAAACAAATCTTTGCATCTAGTTGCATAAAGCAGATCTTTGCATCTAGTTGCATAAAGCAGGTCTTTGTATCTAGGTGCATAAAACAAATCTTTGCATCTAGTTGCATTAAAGGAAATCTTTGCATATAGTTGCATTAAACGAATCTTGTCATCTAGTTGTATAAAACAAATCTTTGCATCTAGTTGCATAAAGGAAATCTTTGCATACAGTTGCATAAAACAAATCTTTGCAACTAGTTGCATAAAACAAATCTTTGCATCAAATTGCATAAAGCAAATCTTTGCATCTAGTTGCATAAACAAATCTTTGCATCTAGTTGCGTTAAACAAATCTTTGCATCTAGTTGCATTAAACGAATCTTGTCATCTAGTTGTATAAAACAAATCTTTGCATCTAGTTGCATAAAACAAATCTTTGTATCTAGTTGCATAAAACAGATCTTTGCATGTAGTTGCATAAAGCAGATCTTTGCATCTAGTTGCATAAAGCAGGCCTTTGTTTCTAGGTGCATAAAACAAATCTTTGCATCTAGTTGCATTAAAGGAAATCTTTGCATATAGTTGCATTAAACGAATCTTGTCATCTAGTTGTATAAAACAAATCTTTGCATCTAGTTGCATAAAACAAATCTTTGCATCTAGTTGCATAAAACAAATCTTTGTATCTAGTTGCATAAAACAGATTTTTGCATATAGTTGCATAAAACAAATATTTGCATCTCGTTGCATAAAGCAAATCTTTAACCCTTGGTTGGAACACAGTATTTTCCGAGGAGCATACGCAGCGACGGCCACTACCAAGTTCAGGCCGGTGCTGCAACTACTGGTGGTGTGGACAAAAGAGAAGTATATGAAGAGGAGAGTCTCTCAAACTGTGTGTAACTTATGAGATATATGACCATCCTCCAAGGGATACAATAATACTGCAACCTCAACAAGTACAGGGTGGGGAGTTTCCCCCAGCCTGGAGCTAAAATAAAGGAATCCTGATTACAAGTGGCTCAATGATGGGTTCTTGTGGAAACCCCAAGCCAAAAACGAGCGAAGCATAAATGCTACACCCTTAAGGTTTTCCACGTTGTATGATCAGTCTGCACCTTTGTGGTTTTTCCAGGAAACCTTTTGGGAGGTAAAAGCAGGTGGAATTTTTCCCAAAATGAGTTCCTGCAAACCAGGGAAAATGTGGAAAAATTCATGCGGAAACACCAATTTCGGCCCCTAAATCTGTCATGATATGGTAAAACCACACCCAGAATTTACAACAGCCCACAACTAGGGTGGGGTATTACGGTACCGAAAGTTTCTTCCATATTTATAATGCTGACCTCTGTGTCTCATTTGCAGGAAGGTGCACAATGAACAAGACATGAGGGAACTTGTGAACCTAGACTCTTGGCTAAAAGAACTTAGGGCATAATTTAGAGTCTGGCAGGTAGGTTACTCTCCTGCAAACGTGGCGGACTACCAGGTTCTCAAATTGACGGCCCGCTCCTCTATCTGAATCATCAGCCCATCATGTTTACGCTATCGGAGCCCCACCTGCCTTTGCAAGCAGAACCCCTTACCTCGGTGTTAGTACATCAGACCATCATCTCTGTTTAGCGCGGGCATTCTGATGTACTTCTTTTCTTTTCAGGACCGCTGGGAAAAGCATGGCAGTCCTGAAGAAAAAAAATACAAAAAATGACCTCCAGGCCTTTGGAGAAAACTCCCACGATAGCTAGGTCATTATTTTTTTGTTTTACAGAACCAAACTTCAGCATTTGGAGTTTGTTTTTGTAAAGAAAACAATTTGCTGATAAGCCTTCTGAAACATGGCAGTGTGGCGGCGCATGGGGCTTCTATATAAGGCCCTTAGTGCCTTCAGAGGAGCAGCCACTGCTGCAACTCCTCTGAGGGCACGGAGAACCCCACCAGACAGGCAGAGATCTCTAAATATGGTGGAGAGTAGTCCGACACTGGAGCGGATGTTAATAGCTGCACTTCCATTGCCGGACTAGGGGACCGAAACCGGCCCTGGCAAACAGGGGGGATACGGCCGAGCTGTTTGCTAGGGCCAGTTTCAGCTGATTTTGTTACAGGGGGGCGAAATTGGCGGGCCCTGGTAACAAAACCTGCCCCCACCCTGGCGGCCCACCGGGAAAATGCCCAGTGCCCGCTACGGCCAGTCCGGCCCTGTCCACTGCCCTGGTATCCAACTGTTTATAAAGCATTACTGTAGTGGTGAGAGGTGATTGTTGTACCGGGACACTCCACAAGTGCTCCAGGTAGTTAGGAAAATATGGTAAAGGGCCCACTGGAAAAGTCAGAGAACTCATTTAGAAAGGCAGCCCTCTTCTGGGTGACTATTAAATTCAAAGAAATATAAGAGGTAATCTGTTAAATTCTGAAAAGAGAAAATGAATAGGAGAGATGGGGGACCGCTTGGAGAGTTGTTTAAGAAGCTCAACAAAATCCAGGTATACATTTAATGAAGAAATCTTTCACTTGAGGGATTGCAACCTTCCACCATGGAACCAGTCATAAATGCAACTACTAAGGTGATATGCAGTATGGATTGTCAGTCGCTAGATGGAAGACCTCAGTGTATGGTAGTGGACAAAGCTAGTTATAAAGTTGTAACCTTTTTTATAACCTTGGAGGTTACACTTAAAAGATGTAGATGCTCTTTTATTACAGGGCTGACTCATGTAAGTGCCAATATAAGTCCCACAAGTGTTTTGCTTTTGTGTGGAAAATTAATAAAGTTGTTTAAAAAGTAGTAACATTGCACCTTAGTATAACTTTCGGATGTTAAGTACAATTAGATGCTATTCTTGCATAGATGTTTGTGATACTTATGTTCCATGGTGAAAATAATAACACAATATTTCCATGACGTTTGCAGCCTCAAGAAAACAATGCCCAACTCAATAAGGAATGCCAATAAATGGACTTACCCAGCATGCCCTTGTTAGAGTCCGATAAACACATGTCTTTCTCTGCACTTGGCAGCACAAAGCCCACCACAAAGATCTCCACTCCATCCGCCATCAGTGCCAGCCCCAGCACGAAGTACAGAGTCCACTGGAACCTTCCGTGGCCGCACTCCTGCAGGATCAGCTCGTACTGTTGAGCCAGCTCCTCCTTGTCCTTCTTCCGCTGACCCTCCAGGTCCTCAAAGTCCTTGAACTCCCTCACTATCTGCTGGTTGTCCATAATCTGGTCTCCCTTCATAGAGTCAGTGCGAGGAATGCCCTGGTACTCGCCCTCATAGATCTCGTCATCATCATCGTGGCCCTCGGTGGCGTCGCTGGAGGCGCCCTCATCATCGTTATTGTGCTGCTGGTCTCCACGGTAATAACCATCCTGCGGCTCGTCATCATCATCATCATCTTCCTCAAAACGGGTGTATGAGCGTTTGGTGTACTCGTCCTGCACCCGGTCCACGTTCTTCCCCACCTTCTTGGCCGCATGCCGCTTGACCTCTTTGGCAATGTCTTTGGCGCCTCGTATGAAGGCAGTCCGGTCTTTGAAGCTTTCATCCATGATGAGGGAGGGTAATTCAGTTCAGCAGCTTCTTGGGTTTTAGGTGTCTCTTGTGTACCAGGCCACTCTAGAACATCTGAATGTCAGTTCAGCACAGATTTCCCCTCCTGGTTTGGAGTGTATGAATAATTAATTTTCAAACACAAAATTACACAAATATTATGTGTCAGAAGCGCGTTGTCAGCACAGTGTCAGTTCTCGGTGATCAATGCAGCGGGTCAGTTACAGCCTGGAACACAGCTAGCTGCTACTGCTGCAGTCGGGTCGCTTCAGATTTGATTGTGCTTCGTCTTTCCTTAATTTACGACGTGCTAGAGGAAAACAAAAGAGAAAAGTGTTATGAAACAAGCGTCTGGCATATGTCTCTTGTTAATGTGTATCTGACAGTTCACCTATTTGTAGAGAAGATCTGACCCTCATTTTGAGATGGGATGTCTAACAAAAATGTAGAGTTAGCCGACTGCCCACCTTTTGCGTCCCAGCCTCATTTAGATATATATAAGAGTATGGTGTTTTCCCAAAGAAAGAGCTGCTGATGACTCCACCATTATAAATAACCATCGTATGGGTTCCAATAATGTTTCACCTCCACCCTATTTCGGTCGGATCCACCAACAAATTGTCTGAAGGTTTTTATCCTCCGTAGGTATGCCATGTGAACATTTGCAGTACCCCCCTTTCTCTTGGAGATACATTTTCATTCTTTTTTTTTCAAAACCAGATCCTTACTGTAAAGGTCTATTTCCCACTAAGGGTGTCTGTCATCAGAAATGAAATAGGTGGCAAAAGTTCTGACACGCAACCATGGCTCAATGGTCCGGCAATCACTGTAGTAGCCCCCATCATGAAAGCAGTAAAAAACACAGACCAGGAAGGAAACCATACATTTTATCGTCCATCTGTGATAGAGCCTGCGGAGATAGTACCTCTGCTGCTCTAGCTGTTTAACAACGTGCACTACAAATTTCAAATGAACCCCTGTGCCTGTTAAGTTTGTGTGTGTTTGTGGGTTGCTCTGAACTCAACATTTGTTGGTGTGTAAGATCTGAACATACCAGCAAAACTTCTCTGCACTCACAAGGATCCATTCTCTGGAATTTCATTCCCTTACATCTCTGCCACAAAGTTGGAAAACTTCTCAAAAGGTCCGAAGACTTCCTTTCGCTAATCCCTTGACTATTCCTGTTGCTGTTAGCTCCTCCCAATTTGCCTCCACAAAGAGCTTTGAATCCTTTGGATGGGAGCCCAGGTCTACATACAAATTATTCATGAATTAAATATGTAAGCATCTATTGGTGTGAAAATAGATTCATTATACCATTTACTTCAGACCGCAGGTCAACAAAAGTGTCTAATCCCACTCTGAGACTATCTACGAGACAAGTTAGAGTGAGGAAAGGCCAAACCACAAACAGTCAGGAGACACTGAACATGGTAAGTTTTACACCTTGAGGAGGAAAAGCATTCCCCCCCCCACCCATGAGTAGAGAAGCCCGATTGAGAGTGACTGGTGACACGACCAATCACAGACGTCTCCCTCAGGTAGCTAGCCTCCCTCCAGTGTAAATAAATCCTGCCTGTGGGGGAAACCATTAGGCAAGACCTTCTCACCGTTAACCTTCAAATCCTTCGGACTGTCAAGATACCTTTTTTGATTTAATATATTGCATTTCATTCATTTAAAAAACAATGTATATGCAAAGAAAATAACAGTTAGTATTTCTTGGAGGACCAATATACAAACAACGATGATCACAAGAGGTAGTCAAGTGAAGTAAAATAATCTTTATTCGGCTTATTAAAAGCCATAAAAACCATTGAAAAATGCAAAACTTCAGACTTATTAAAAAGGTTTAAAAACAAGGGCGCCGAAATCTGAATTCCTTTATATCCTATGGGATTTACATTTCGGAGGACGGGATATCTGTCACCGTTGTGATGGAGTAGCACTTCTGCCAAGATTGTAATCAGGTACAAAGTCTTAAAAGATTTACCAGCCACATGTAAAAAGCAACCGGAATTTGATTAACTTGATGCAATGCCCTATATCTATTTCTAGTTCTCAATGAACACTTGACAAACTTTGCCACTGCAACACACAGGTCTGTATTGTACAGTTTGTGCAGAATAATCAACGCCTCCATATGAGATCTAATCTCGGATAAACTTAAAATTGGGGTCAATATCCGTTTCCGGGCACAGGAATATAGGTGACAAAAGAGTAAAGTGCAAGCTACTCTGTTTGGAAACATCACAGGAGCAACTTGGCAATGTTGCAATCCAGCCGACATCCCTAGGAATTACCATCAATAAATGTAATGTGTTGAAACGAAACCTTATACGTTAAAACCTGCAATTGATGTTAAAAATGGATAACAAGTAAAATTCACAACCCAACGATGTTTTGATAAACTTGTAGTTGGCACTACAGCAGAGTTACTCAACGTTTACCTAGTGAAATCTACCCTGACTTTCCTTAAATACCTCCTTCATCCAAGACACAACATTTTTCTTTATATTCTCCAGGTTAAAAAATAGCTCTGGGCAACCTAAATCTATAAATCCCACTTTGATATAATTAATCCAAGAGATCGACAAATGCGTTTGTTTTTAGTATTTGGATTTGGTATTTGTTAGGCGCATGTATCACCCGTAGGTCTCACAGCACCAGCAGATACTCAGAGACCCAAGGTAGGTGTCTCATCAGAACTGGAAAAGCCAGGTTTTAAGAGTTTTGCGAAACCTCTTGATCAGGGAAAGGCCGTCTTCCAGGACGATTATTGAGGGGTGTGCTCCCGTATTTTCCCAGATTCTAAGCTTGATTTTATCCTCCATAGGAGTCAGACCATTGACACATATAGGAAGGAGTAGTTTGGGGAACTACCAGGAGTCTTCGCAAATATTTGTTCTCGACCCTCTGTAATGGACTGGTAACCTTATACCTCCAGACCACGACTGCACAGCTCTTTGGCATTGATTCACCCTTTTAGTATAAAGGCTATGCCAATTCAGGTTATGGTCCAAAGGACTACAGAGATAATTAAGCCTTAACCCCACAGATCTCTGACCCGCCAGATGACATGCTCTGGTTTTAACATTTTTAGGTCCAATACTCATCACAAAAGATATTCTAAGATTAGTTTTAAGAGCTAGCCCCCCATAAAACTATAAAAGGCGTCTAGGAAGAGTTGTAATCCATTTGCGGTTCTTGAGATTAGACCACATTGTCTGCATACGATGAATTCGGTAAAACAATCAACTACATTTGGGGCAAACATTTCCCTGCTTTACTCAAATGAAACTCCAAGTCATTTAAATATATAAGAAACAAGAGGTAACTTGAACAATAAATGCTTCCAAGACTATCTTAGGTTTTGCCAGGGGAACCTGAAAGAGAAAACTAGTCCCAGTGTTGTCCTTGGTCTCTAGAGTTTGGACATTTCTCTGATGCAGGCTTCACAGCTTGACCTATGCCTCTCTATGCCATGTATCAATGTGCCATTGTGCTAATTAGAAACCACCAGCACAGGTTTTCAGACAAAGGCATGTTACCACTTGCCGCACCGCACTAGATAGCCCTCACCAGGAAATCTCTGACCGGGCAGCGTAAGGAGCGGTTCCCCAGTTTTAAAGCGCTGTTTCCTGGACTGTTGCTGAGCAGCAGAGTATGCATGTCGGATCTGTTGTAGATCTCAATATGTTTACAACTAGATCAGGCATTCAGCTACTGATGGTGTGGTAGGTGCAGTAGCACCGGAGCGTAGGTTTGTGAGGAGCCCACTGAGCTCCAATTATAGATGTCTATTAGAACCCAACCAGAGCCTAGTGATGCCCTTTTCTAGGTCCAACCTTCGACAGCTCATGCGCTTCTTGTGCCTGCGCTCTCGCTTGCGAGACTCTTGTATACAAAAGGGGCTTGCAGCACGCCCGTTGCATGCCAATCTTTGGCTTCTGGGTCACTCTTCTGTGCTGCCTCCTGATCGGCCAGCACATGACAAGTGGCCCTCCCATCCCTTTCTGTGGAGCACAGACCAAGCACTGATCAATTCTACTCAATTGAGTGTCAGTCTGCAGCGCTCTCATTCAGGCTTTATTTTTTCTCTCACCCCACCCCTTCTTCCACTGCCTCCATCTGGTTCTCCCTCCTCCCCCGCAACATGGCTTAAAATATAGCGTTATGACCAGTCGCGGCTGGTGCTGGTAAGCTCAGTGGAGCGGGGGAGGGGGAGTCGACAGACGATGGAATAGGTTTTATTTATTTAATTTTACCTATTCCGTTGCCTGTCGACTTGCCCCTCCACCACCCTGCCTCACTGCGCTTACCTGCACTGGCCGCCACTGGCTATGAGTCGGTCAGGCTGGCCGCGTCATTGTGCTTTTTGTCGTGTTTACCTTTTGATGGCAGTTTAGTTTGTGTAACCTTCTTTCAAACAGCAAATAATTGAGTGAGGGTTTCTGGAAGATGCAATCCCCACAGCTTTGGTTGTTTTTCGGGTTATTTTTGGTATTGCAGACTGTATCTCTTGCCCTGGAATTCATGGGAAGTTTCTTACGCCCCTCCCTACCCAGTGTGTTGCCAGTATGTTATTGAAACTCATGCAATGAACGTTTGCTGTCTTCCCGCCTTCTATGGTTCTCTGGCAGTCCCTTTTCTGGAGTGGATCTTGAAAGCCAGCGGTAGTGAGTTCATATTGTGTCTGTGCTGGGAGCCTGATGACTAGGTGGCATTTCCGACAAGGAAATTGAGGGTAGGGATTTCATATCCACATCTGCAGCCAATCGGTTCCATCAGTGTGTCATGCTTTGTTGTCCTTGGGTTTCTGCATTTCTCATGTTTTTTGGTGATTTAATTTTGAAGGCTGTAATGCTACAGTTGTTGGCAGGTGGCATGGCAGTGAGGAGAAAAAATACCCTTTTTGCAGGGGTATGTAATATGTATTTACCTTAGAAATCATAAATCTGGCGCTTTATGCCAATACTTATAGAAACATGACCACACTGTCACAAACAATTTGGTTTATTTTATTTTTGATGTTTGAAGCTTAAGCATACTGTTTAAATTGGTGAAATAACATTTTATGTTAATCTTCTAAATAATGTTCTTTAACATGACAGAACAATCTATCTAGGCCCTTATTCCCAAAGGTATGAGATGTGAATGCTACTAGCAAAAAAAAAAGAATATCAAATGTTTGATTATTAAAGTACACGGAAAACAGAGACTGCAGACTTGGATTTCAACCCAGCTTAACGTGTTTGATGTTTACTTTTTTATTTTGGTGGTTTTGTATAGAGATAAAACGTTTGTTCGTGCAGCCTTTTCATGTCACATTCTCAGTTATTAAGATTGGGTTAATAGATAGCCTGGGGTCCTGCAAACGGTGGAGCTGGCTGGCATCTGTCTGACTTGTGTGCTGATTTTACCATGCATGTTCACACCACAAGTAGTCACTCTGATTATGTGGTTGACTGGTTTAGGTGGGGTTGTCAGTTTCCACCCAGTACATAAACGACAATCCAGCCCATCAAGTCCTTGTTTGTCTATTACCGTAGTGCTTTCATCACTAGACTACAGCACTGCCATTGGTAAAACTCAGGAAACCACAGAAGGCCCGATTCACAAAGGGCCTCCGCGCTCGTGGTGGGGACCCTGCACTTGTGGCGGGACAACCGCAATGAGAAACTGCAGTGCGGAGATCCTGCCATGAGTGTTGAGCCTCCACCACGCGTGCAGGGCCTCCCCCACGGGTGTAGGGTCTCTGCCAAGAGTGCAGGGCCACCGCCACGAGTGCTGGGCCTCCACCATGAGTGTAGGGCCTCCCCCAAGAGTGTGGGTCCTCCGCCAAGAGTGTGGGTCCTCCGCCACCAGTGCTGGGCCTCCGCCATGAGTGCTGGGCCTCCACCACGAGTGTAGGGCCTCTCCCAAGAGTGCGGGGCCTCCGCCACCAGTGCTGGGCCTCCGCCACGACTGTGAGGCCTTTGCCACGAGTTCAGGGCCTCTGCCATGAGTGCGGGGCCTCTGCCATAAGTGCCGGGCCTCCGCCACAAGTGCAGGACCTCTACCACAAGTGTAGGGCTTCCCCCGAGAGTGCGGGGCCTCCGCCACCAGTGCTGGGCCTCCGCCACCAGTGCTGGGCCTCCACCACAAGTGCGGGAACTCCGCCACAAGTGCGGGGCATCCGCCACCAGTGCAGGACCTCCACCACGAGTGCAGGGCCTCCCCCAAGAGTACGGGGCCTCCGCCACCAGTGCTGGGCCTCCGCCACCAGTGTGGGGCCTCCGCCACCAGTGTGGGGCCTCCGCCACCAGTGCAGGACCTCCACCACGAGTGCAGGGCCTCCCCCAAGAGTACGGGGCCTCCGCCACCAGTGCTGGGCCTCCGCCACCAGTGTGGGGCCTCCGCCACCAGTGCGGGCCTCCGCCACCAGTGCAGGACCTCCACCATGAGTGTAAGCCTCCCCTAAGAGTGCAGGGCCTCCGCCACCAGTGCTGGGCCTCCGCCACGAGTGTGGTGCCTCCGCCACAAGTGCGGGGACTCCGCCACGAGTGCGGGCCTCCGTCACGAGTGCCAGGCCTCCGCCAAGAGTGCAGGCCCTCTGCCAAGAGTGCGGGCCTCCTCTACGAGTGTGGGGCCTCCGCTACGAGTGTGGAGCCTCCACCACGAGTGGGGGACTACGCCACAATTGCGGGTCCTCTGCCACAAGTGTGGGGCTTTCGCCACAAGTGTGGCCTCAGCCACGAGTGCAGAGGCCCTTTGTGAATCGAGCCCAGAATGTTTTTAAAGACTTGTAGGGTAATTCACGGCAAGAAGAATTAATGGTCCCATCCCGTTGAACCTGCTCTAGTCAAGTGGAGGTAAGCAGTGGCATAGCTTGTGAAATAAGGACCTAGCGGCTGCATTAACGCCTCAGCCCACACGGTTAGTAAAGTTTGCTCTTGCTATCAAGTGAAAGCCCTGGCAATTTGTCATCTTAAGGGCTGAATAGTTTGTTGAATTCCTCTGTGAACATGCCTCCATTTGGGTCCAGTACCAAATGGTGTGTAATTTTATCAATGTGTCTGGTGTAACTCTAATGGAGGCGCCGGTTGTAAAGAACATGCGGATAGGACCAATAGGATTTCGCCATCACATTCTGTTGCTGTTCCTTTAAACAAAGCTCTTATTTATTTCGGAGGCACTAGTGCGCTCTCAGTGGTGACGCGGGCACTGGTCTTCATCCTCTTTATGTTTTTCAGGAGCAGGTCAAAATCACAGTGCAATGTATTCCATTGGCTACTGACTCTACTCGCTATCCTGGTTGGCCCAGCAGTGCAATATGTTTCTAGAGAGGCGCATTAAGTTGGCTCCTTTATTATAGTAGCTCTACTTCATGTTGGTTTTTAAGACACGCATAAATGCGTATGAGGGCTTTTCAGGATGGCAGCTTTCTGTGGAGCTGAGGACAATGTTTTACAGACGTGCTCGGTTTAAACTGTGCCAATCATGTAGCAATACATATTTCTTCTTTTGTAAGTTTACTGGAGGCAGCAGTTCAGGGCAGCAGGTACCAGCACGGTTCCTGGGAACATACTTTTGCCTAAACTCCACTCTACGCCACTCTGCGTCACTCCTCTCTCTGCCACTCTACTCTGTTCCACTCTACGCCACTCCACTCACTTTTAGACATGCTGAACAGCAGCCATGCTGGTGTACACCATGGCTAAAACACATTGGCAAAGCCAATAGCTCTCTCATAGGAGAGATCTATTGGCTTTGCCAATGCTTGTTCTTCTTTGCATTAGGGCACATGACGCCCTTGCTACACCATTGAACTAGATGCTACCAAACTATCTGAATATGAAAAATTCTTAACCCATGTTAAACATCCTGTTTTCAGTCTGACGTGTAGGACCAATGGTGGGCAACCGTCGGCTTAAAATGTCGACTTTGGTGCTGGAAACCAGAGTTCGAGCCTCGAGGTTGCGTCCACATCCTGTGATTCTGGGCAAATCACTTAATCTCCCCGTGCCTGAATGTGTAATGTAAATACGGTGCTATGTAAAGCGCTCCAATACCTTCGGGTCGAGTTCGCGCTATATAAATATGCAACAAAAAAAGTGACAGGACGGGGAGTTGGTGATCCACGTCCTTTTAAAGCAAAGAAGAGAAGGCGACGATAGCGAGAAAAATCTTGAAACAAATACCCTATATGATGTTAAGGACCGGCAATCCAGAGTCTAAGCTTCGGGACAGCCCAATGGGAAGAAGGCACCAGAGAAACAAGGGAACTGGGGACCAATGTCAAGTAAAGCAACGCTTACAAGCAGCCGGAACTACAATTGAAACTAGGAAACAAGTGCCACAACTGAGGTAGTTAACACAGTTTATACCCAGAAACAAGTAGCAGTCAAGTCACGCTATTAAAATCCCCGCTCTGTGCCAAGCTGAACATCGACTATACAATGGCTACCGCTCAACCACCAACAACCTGACTGTTGCAATTCATTCGAAGAAGCATAACTACCATTTGCAAATCTAGGCCCAACGAGACGCCAAGCAATGGTGCACACCAGAACCACTTCCTCAAGTCTTGCAGTGGATCTGAGGACACGCTCCCTACTTGCAGTACTGGCTGAATCGTACCCTGGCTTCGATGGCAGGTCTCAAGACCCACCCCGCCAACTAAAACCATTTGCAGGGACACCCCTATACACACTATGAAATGGTCCTCAGGTCGCCTTCCAAGTTGAGCAATTGCAATTCATTCAAAAATACAAGATGCCACATGAGACAGTAACTACCTCTTGTGGAACTCAGGCATGGCTTTAAATATATACGTTTGTATGTACTATTTGTATAGCGCAAATATAGTCAAAAGACGGAGAAGCTCTGTACATGGTCAAAGGCAAGTATATAGTCAACAAGTGATAGGAGAGGTAGTTAGTTTCAGTCAGAAGAAGTCTACTGCTACTGCATCATGATGGAGTGTTCTTCAAAGATGTATGTCTTCAGCCCTCTCCTCAATGGGAGCAGGTTGGGGCGATCCTGATGGACATCCCAGCAATAATCCATTAGAACAATCAGACCCAACATCCTCACATATATAACAGACATACATTGAACTATAGTTCCACTTGTAGTTGCAAAGTTGCAACACACACCATAACATGCCATAGCACATTTACTAAGATGGGCTAGGAGGCATCCCTGACTACTGGCTACCCTACTTTGTATAGCTGTGATGAAGACAGGCCCTTGAAAAATGATGGTTTGCAATTTGTGTTCTATTTACACTTGCAACAAAGCCAGCCCTTTGAAATTCCTTTGTTGTGCTCTGGCACTGCCTTTTGGCCATTTGAGGTGGTGTCATAAGGCAGCTGCCTACAATGGCTTTAGTGTATCACTGACCTTGTTTGTCTATGTGAACTGTGTGCACTGCAAAAAGTGACTGCAGCAGTAAACTGTTTTGCAAGGCACAGCTAGAAGGCCCAGCTCTAACTTATATCTGCAGTTGAGAAGAAAGGAGGAGATTGCCAGGCGCGCATGGGGCGAGTCTACAGTGATTGGCAGTGCATGCAGTGAGATCACTGGTGGATTCCTGCAGGGAGAATGGTTGCTGAGAATATTTACTTCTTGTCTAGAAGAGAGTGAGTGTTATTTGGGGGAGCTTGCAGTTGAGCTGCTTGCATGGCAGAAGTGGTGAGCCTTGGCCCCACAGACTCCATCATGGGGTTTGGGAGGAACCAAAGATTTCTCATCTGTAGGGCCTGCTGGTAGAAGAGGGGCCCCTAGTGGAGCTTAGGCCAGTCTCTTGGAGACCCCCCAGGTTGGCCGGGCGGGCTCTATGCCAGGTCTGGACTGCCGATGGTATCCATGTCCGAGCGACCCTCTCCAGGCGCACAGTACATGAGGTGGAGAGAGGTCACTGAAATTAGGTCCCGCTGATAGTTGTGTAGACTGTAAGGGATCGGTGTACTCTTAGAGCTATTAACCCCAGACCAGGTGCGCCAGAGGTGCGCCAGGCATCATTCTTCTTCACTGATCATGGGTGGGACATATTTCCAACATTGGCCCTGGGTCATATCAGAATTCCTCATGGTTTGAGGGAGGGAATTCAGGGCCAAGACCTTATTTGGGAGTCCCAAGGAGGACGAGACTTCATACCTGCTTCCACGTCCTCAAGCATCTGCACAAGCTCCCTTCCCACCACCTCTAATAGGTACAAGACAGGTTATGCGTGAACCACTTCCACCTCATACTGTGTGTAAATCAATGATTGGAATCCCAGTAGGGATGGCTGAACTTTTCAATCTTTGGAAATCGATTACATGAGCAGTATGTGCCCAACAGCCACCTGATATACTGGGTGCTAAATTTAGTGGCTGGCCCCGCTGCATGGGAAGTATCTCGGCAATGTCTCTGGCAGGCTTCCGGGTAACGGAGGGGTGCAGATGCTCACAAAGGTGAACTTCAACCGGAAGCAGGAGCACAGGGGTAGGTGGGCCAAAGAAGACTTGGCCAGGTGTAACAAGATGCTTAACTTCACAGGCCAAGGGTCAGGCGGCCTTTTTAACTGCCGTGACCCGTCCACCGAAGTTGTAAAGTGTAATTATTGATAATGCAATGATATGGAGGATTTCAATCGGGTGTTTAAGTTACGTGTTATTTTAGGAGGTGTAGCTTGTGTTTGGCAAGGAAGGATATGGCTAGACACCTTTTGCAATCTGCATCAATTTCCATACAAAAATTGTTGTCTTTCCTGCATAATGTGGGCTTTGGAGCTCTCGCGGTGCCTGGGTTGGGAGAGGAGTGCTCACTCAACAGTTTCTAGCCCTTTGGCCGATACTCCATCTTAAAGCCTGGAGTAAAAGGGAAATTGGTTTCATGCACGGGGTAGAAGTTATGGCCCAGTCACATCTCTGACCAGTGTGTGCATGGTTATCAGGCCTACATCAGATGGCCTTCGTCCAGTTGGAGAGTTGAGTGTTTTCTCATTTTGATGCGGCCCTTGGTTTTGACAAAGTACAGGACGATGGAGGCCTTTTGAGTGACTAGAAATGAGTCTACAAAATAGTCTAATGCGACCTAGGTTTAGGAGTGGCAATGTCTAGAGTGCACTGTAAATACACTAGCACATATTGTTTCAGTAGGTAGAGACGCTCACGCGCTGTAGTGTATGTGGTTGTTCAATATTAATTAAACAGATGCTAATTACTGTGCATTATTCCTTGTAGGGTCGATATTCACTTAGAGCAAGTGATGAAAATCTCACCTCTGTCTTCTTTGAGAACAGGAGAGCCTCCACTTAGAATGTCTATTATGGGCAGTATGTTCAATAGACAATACAAATAGTTCTGCAGCATGTCCCTGCGGCTGTACACAAAAACGGAACCTCGCATTACGGCTCGGTTCCTCCTAAAATGCTACTCTTTCCTGACAAACCAGTGGTGTCAGCAGCAAAAAAAGGGATTTATTTGTGAGAAATACTCAATGGTGCACTTTGGGTTCTGGGACGATCACTCCAAACACACAGGTAGCACTTTACAAACAGCAATATTATCTGGTGGAATGCACAGTTGCTATATATTCCCTGCCAGTACTTTGGGCCTAGGGTGTTTTGCTGTACTAGGCTCACTAATTATGCTCCATCACTCCCACCTTGGTCAGCACATATGCACAAATTCACACAAAACACAACACAAACGATCAAATCAAATAAAATTTTCAAGTTAGAAAAAATCATGTATCTTTCGCACTTAATAATTGCATTTAGAGCTCATTCAAAGTGAAATCATTTTAAAACAAACAGCAAGTTACCATGGATGTCACATTAATAGCATGCATCTCTCGCTGCCCCTAAATAAATAAAATGCTGTTTATTTATGTATTTATTCATTTGTTTCCTTATTTATTTTTGGCCTGGGCGGTGAACTCCACTCCGTTTGCTGAGTTTTCTGCACTCTGCGCTCCGCAGAGCTCGCGGAGTGTAGAAAACTACACTCTGTGTAATGCAGTGTAGTTTTTTCCCTGCTCGCGTTCGCTAATGGTAGGTTGACGACTGCAAGCTGCCTCTCGGGTAGAATTCCTACCCGAGCTTCTGGAAGATCAGCGCAAACAGCAGTTCGTGCTGCACTCTGAAGCTTGAGGAACTCCGTTGAGTTTTTATGTTACTTCGCTGAGTTCCACAACGTGGTACTTCACGAACTACGCCCAGGTCTAATTTTATTTGCCGTCTTATATGGCGCCAACCGGACCCCGAAGGTTATCAGAGCACTTTACAGAGTTTAACAGAACAGTGCACTTAACAAAATTACAAAGGAGTATTAGATAATGCCATGTGATTTAACCTCTTCGCTGCGGCGCAAATTCCGCCGCAGCGCTGCCGCAGTGCTGACATTCCAATCGCGGGCGTGGTCATGACGTCTCCCGGCCGTCGTCCGCACACGCCCATCGTGACTCATGACGGCCGGGAGACTTCATGAGCATGGAAGAGGTTAAGTCTGATTTGGTTGACAGGCATGCATTAGAAGTATGCAGATTCATAAAGGGGCAATTAGGAAGGGAGATATTGTTGTCGGAGTGGGGTATTCAGTTCCTTTTTATAAGAAGATATGCGTGGGGATTGTCCTGGTGGTAGGTGGAATGGCATTCCAGATTTTGGGGGCGGCACCAGAAAAGGATTGCTTTGGAATTCTCCGTTTTTTGAAGGATGGGGTTGCCAGACACATTAAGAGTTGGAACGCCTAAGGGAACAGAAGCCATCCGAAATGTTCCCCTTATTAGTGAGATGGTTAGGTGAGCCCTTCATGTAGGGTTTTGTGAATAATACGTACCAATTTGAAGGTAATCATTGCTTTGATGGGGCCAGTTGAGTGTGGTGAGGATAGGGGTGATTTGGTCTTAACGCCTTCTGCCCGAGACAATGCGAGCAGCAAAGTTGAAGCTGCAGTCAAGGAGACAAGGGACATTTTAGGAATGCTCATAAGTATAGAGTTGCCGTTGTCCAGTGTAGAAAGGACAGTCAATTGAACTAGCATTTTGAAGTCATCAGGGGGATAAGTGGTTTGATCCTTTTGAGAAGCTTGAGTTGGAACTGGGCACTCTTTGCTATGGCACTGAGAGGGGCGTGTAAATTTAGACTGGTGTCAAGGGTAGGACGAAGTTGTTGAAGTTGGATGGTTCCGCATCAGGTTTCTCCAGAAGGGGTCTGACCTGGTTGGCTTTGAGGCAGTCTGGCACTACATCTTCACTGAGGGGGGAGTTGATTATTTGGGCGAGGGTAGAGATTAGAGATGCGGCTAGGTTTTTTATGATGTTTTCCAGGATAATTTCTGCAAAATTAGAAGAGGGTTTAATGACTGATTCTAATTTAATTTAATTTCTAATTTAAAATACTTGTAAAGCGCAGCATACACCTTGCGGTTTCTTGGCGCTGGGGAGATCGGCAACTGAGGTGAAAACAAGAAGACCAGGGAAAGAAGAAAGGGAAATTTGAAGGGGTTTAAATGGGGAAGGCTTGGTTAAAAAGGAACGTTTTCAGATCTCTGCGAAAGGGGAGATACTGGGTGGCTGACCGGAGGTGGTCAGGGAGTGAGTTCCAGAAGGTTGGAGCTAGTGTGGAGAAATTAGCCCCGCCCCACTTTTTGCGAGTGAAGCGAGGGATCTGGAGGAGGGACCTGGAGGAAGATCGAAGTTCTCTTGTGGGTAAATAGGACTTGATTAGTGAGGAGATGAAGGCAGGGGCGGAGCCCTGGCGGGCCTGGAAGACCATGCACCCGATCTTGAATAGGGCCCGTTCCTTTATGGGGAGCCAGTGAAGCTCTCTAAGAAGGGGGGTGGAGTGGTGATAACGAGGGAGGCCGTACACAAGCCGAGCTGCTTGATTCTGGACGGTCTGGAGTCTACGCAAGCTGGAAGCGGGGATACCGTGATAAAGAGCGTTTGCGTAGTCCAATTTTGATATCACGAGTGCGGCCATAATAATCTTAAGTGCCTGGGGGGAAAAGAAGCGGGAGACAGTGCGGATAGTGCGAAGAGAAAGGAAGCAGGAGGACACCACAGAACTGATTTGTGAGTGGAGAGTGAGTTGGTTGTTTATTTTGACACCAAGTGTTTTGACTGTGGTGGAGGGGGTCGGTGCAGGGCCAAGAGAAGGGGGCCAGAAGAGAGAGTTCCAGGGACTGGATGAACCACCGGTGAGAACCAGCTCGGTTTTATCCGGGTTCAGCTTAAGGTGGTTGTGGTTCATCCAGTCACTGATGAATGTCAGGGTTGACTGGAAATTGGAGACCGAGAGAGGAGAGGGGGACAGATCAAAGATGAGCTGGAGGTCATCCGCGTAGTTATAGACGGAGACCTCCAGCTGCTGTAGTGCAAAGATGAGAGGAAAGATGTAAAGGTTGAAAAGTAAGGGGGAGAGCGAGGATCCCTGGGGAACACCGCAAGTGACAGGAAGGGGAGTGGCCGTGAAGTCGCCTAACCGGACCGCCTGAGTGCGTTCCCTCAGAAAGGAGGAGAGCCAGATCAGAGCTGATCCCCCGATACCGGCCGCCTTGACACGGGTGAGTAGGATGGTGTGGTCCACCGTGTCAAAGGCGGCGGAAAGATCAAGGAGGACCAGTGCCTGGTGTTTATTTTCGTCCATACCCTTTCTGAGTTTGTCCAAGACTGAGACCACGACTGACTCGGTCGAATGCCTGGGACGGAATCCGGCTTGGCGGGAAGCCAGTCCCCCGTTTGCCTCCACATGGGCGCTGAGCACCGCGGTAACATGGCGTTCCATCACCTTGCCCAGGAAGGGTAGCAGGGAGATGGGGCGATAGTTAGCCGAGATAGAAGAGTCAGCGCCAGCTTTCTTCAGGATGGGCACTATGGTAGCTGCTTTAAGCGAATAGGGCACTACGCCCTGTGCCAGGGAGCTGTTGAGGAAGGCAATGGGGGGGTCAGGGCAGCTGGAGTATATTTGCTGCAGGACTCGTGCTGGGCAGACGTCCGCAGGAGATCCCGACTTCACTTTAGGGAGTATCTCCAGAAAAGAGTCCTGCGTGAGGGGGGGGATAGAGGTAAGAAGGTGGGGGAGAGGAGGGGGGGCGGGATCGACGAAGGCAGAGGAGGGTGGAGGGATATTAAGCTTGATAGTTGCTATTTTGGCCAAAAAATAGATATTAAGCTGGTCGCAGAGAAGTTGGGAGGGAGGAATAATGGGCGAGGTTCGGTCTGAGAATGCCAGGTCATTCACTATCTCGAAGATTACCCTGGGTTTGTTTTCGGCAGATGTAATTTTGGACGAAAAGTAGGCGGACTTAGCAGCCAGGATTGCTGTTTTATATTTGTCCAGAGCTGATGAGAAGTGGATTTTTAATAGGGGATCGTAGTTTTTCCTCCAATGCCTTTCTGCCTGACGGGCGCTCAGTTTGAGAGCTTTTAGGTGGTCGTTGAACCATCTATTAGAGTCCTTTGGTCGGCGGACGGAGATGCGGCGTAGGGGCGCCGCAGAGTCGCAGCCATCCGCCAGCCAGGTGTTAATGGCCTTGGCTTGACTGATATGGTAATTTCTAGTGCAAGTTTGGATAACGGTTCTAAATTAGACCATGTATCTTTGGATTTACATGTTAGTGCCACAGAGGAGATTGGAGCAAAGTTTTTAAGATGGATCGTTCAATATTGTCAATATGTCTGGAGAAGAATGAGGAGAGATTGTTGCGGGCTTCTTTGTTGTTTGGAAGATTGAATAAAAATCGAGTGGAGGTGGACTCCCTGACAATTTCAAAGAGATGTTTAGGTTTGTTTTTGGCCACTGAGATTTCTTTGGGGGGGTGGGGGGATTTCACCAGAGACATTCAATGGAACTGAGCATCTCTCACTCCTCTAAGACTTGTTTGGAATGCCATTATGCTGAGGAGGAGTCCCGAATTTAGTTTGAGCAGGGCAAACTCATTAGCTATTTCAGTCAAGGGTGCATTGTAGTTCTCCACTAGGTTTTTCATGCTGGTGTTGGTTTGTGTTTGCAAAAGTTTTAGGGTATTTTTGGAGCATAAAATGGATTTGTTGAAGTTGTTAATGTTTCTGATCCAAGATCTAGGTTTCTTGGGATGGTCTTAGGAGGAGGTTTTAGTGCAGAGGAGAAACAATTTCTGTGATAAGAGAGATGCTTTCTACATTAAACCGTTACCTTTTACAAAAGAAATGCAGGTCATTTTCTTTATCTCTAGACATTCTGGTCATATTCGCATGAACCTGATGAAAGAGAAACCTGGGAGCTAAAGCAATAAAGTTGAGATGAAAGGGTTTCCTTTGGAAGAAAGGATTAAAAAAAAACTTATATCCACACATCCCAGGAACATGTCAGGATGTATCAGGTTATGTAGCCAGCCCTGCCTGCTAGCCACAAAGACATCTATAATCTGAGAGAGTGTGATTTCTAAGATCAGGAGTTCATTTGTGATGGTCAACAGCTTTAATTTTAAAGGCCCAGCAAAGTACATTTTAACTAATATGTTACACTGATCCAGGCCCTACAAAAATCACACAACCTCTTTGTATATTTGCATGTGTAAGCTATGTAAACTCTTTTATCTCAAGTTTGTATGTTGATTTCATAAATTGTTGATTATATGAATAAAGTGATTACAATTGGTCTATGACATTTTTGTAAAACTATGAGGATTTTTTCAGATACATGAGCGCACAATCCTAACTTGGATCTAGAGTGAAGTTAAATCCCCCACATCTACATCAAACCAGTGTAGAGAGCACTCTCTTTACTATATCATAACTTAAACGTATGTATTCACATAGTAGCACCCAAAGATGGGGACATGTATGACTCCAGACAAACTAAATACCTTCTCTTCTGGCTGCAGTAGATTCGCAGAAAATCAAGAAATTGCAGAACATTCTTTAAACGGTAGGAATGTATATCAATTTTGAATGCATTTTTAATGCATACCCATTTCTTTGTTCTATCTTTATTCCTTTATTGTTATCTGCATAAACAATATCAATTAGACAAGCATTCAGATATTATAACATTTTCAAACACTACATTCATAAACTATCACCAGACAATGCAATCATATGCTCTACTAATTAGGGAACAAACAATAAATATTATTAAATCCAATACAAAACAATACTTTCTTTGAGGTGGTAGACAATATTAAAAGATAATATTGGTAAGTGGGGGTAGAATAAACTGGTACATATGGCACTTAGTAGGTGGTGGATGAGATTGCCAGCTATTTGACTTGGAGGTGTAGTTCAAGGATAGATTGTGAAGTCTTGATACAAAATGGGTGACAATCAGTAAATCTTAGCTTCAAATGCACACTCCCTTGTGCTAGTGTGTATTTTCTTTGTCAATGAAAACTGGAAGGTTTAGCTCCATTTAGAAAAGAATTCAAATAGCTGCTAAAACATAAGTACTCGCCATAAAACAGTTTAATGTAAATTAATCTACAAGTTTTTGAGACCATCTGGCCACTATGTGCTTTACAGATGTTAGCAAGCCAGGCTTAAAGGCAGTGTGTAATTATTTAGTGGTTTATGCTTCAGATTTTGTTTGGGTGTGCAGCTTATTAAAGTGTTTAGATCCTGAAAATACAGACCAGTACAATTCAGAACTAACTAATAAAGAAGTATAAAACTGTTTACGGAATGTCATTCAAAAGCCATAAATAGGCAAATGAAACAGACAGCCGATGAAGGAGAAACAAAGCTCTTGCCATTTGTGAACCACCATTTCTGATGTGTATCAAATACTTGAAATGTTCAGTATAGGACCTGATATAAGAAGCAGTCTTGGGCTTTAAGAAGGCTTACTAATTTAGATTAATTTTGTCAAGCTCTGTTTTTTCCCAAAACTTTGTTTTAGTAATGTGAACTACCATAAAATCACATTTAAAACTTGTACAGCGTAGCAATGATAATATATGAGAGTAGTATCACTATTGCAAGGTACCAGGTAGAAATAACATCATTAACTTAACCTTTACGTTTCACTTAATCACTAACACTGGTCTCCACTGAGTAACCGACTATCTGTCCGAAAAACATTTCGGCACCTCGTCGGGGGAGGTAAGAGTTTTATAAATAGCCTTACCATACTCTATATTATTAAAGATCAGAAACAATATACAACTCTTCTCATGCTGATATGTAGTGTTTATTATTATCCAGTGGGGATGAAAGTGAAAGTAAGTAAAAGTAACTATGTTTTCCTGTTTACTATCTCTAAAGCTTTTAAGCGACACAATTATGGCAAAAATGTGAGTATTAATTCTAGGAGATCCTCTCATAATTTATGCAGTCTATATAGATAAAGCTATTCAAAGCCAGTGGAATAGATCATCACAGATGGTTGACATTTAATATAACTGTGGACTATTTTGAATATTTTGAAGATTAGGGCTTAGGCCAGGATTCTGCATATATTTAATAATTTCTATGTGCCCAATTAGAATTCAGTGTCTAGGATTTTAAATTCAAGGTGACAAGTTTTATATAGTCTTCAAAATCTAACACCATAATAATATAAGAGAAATTAAAGTATGCCCTTCAAATAAAAAGGTTGTAGTTTATCTTTTCTCATTTGAAAAAACATCAAATTGTCTTTGGAATACAACAAGCATTGCACTATAGGCTCTGGTCGGGAAGGTCAATCCCTAAGTGGACCGAAATTGAATCATATGTTTTTTAACCGAGCCTGTGATGTTTGTGCTTTTTATTTAAAAACTTATTAGTAACATCATTTGTGGACAGTGAGATGTTTGCGATGCAGATGTGTATGAATAGTAATTGAAGGTGCTATTTATTAAAAGAAAATAAAGAGATCAGTATACTCTCTAATTATCTCCAGTTCCTGACAATGAGCACATTTTGCATCAAACAAGGTGCTCTGACAAATGCATTAATATGGAGATATTCTTAGTAATCAAATGATTTTCTAAGAAAAGTAAGTCACATTTAAATATTATGTAATAATTTACATTGCTGAGTTCAGAGTTCTTTAATTGTCTTATCTTGAAACTTGCGTGCAAACAATAATTCCACTGATGATTGATTATTAAGAGAAATGTCTTGCATTGCTTTGTGCATTAGATGTTAGACACCTTTGAACATGAAAAATCTGCACTGATCTGAATTTGTGAATTGCTTCCAGAGCACAGACTCCACCATGGTTCACATGTTTGTTGACTGTGAAAAGAATCAAGACTGGTGCAAAGAAACAGCAAACAGAATTTTATGATGAAATCAGTTTATCGCAGCTGGCTCTTTTTGTTCATTTACGACTCCTCATGGCATACTCAAGAAAATGTATTTTGAAAGCTATTAAGACAGCCAAAAACAATGGTGTTAAAGACCTGCAGGTGTGTGTATAGATTGACATGACCGAACTTGTTATTGTTATTGTTAGGTCTTGCTGTGATTGGGAAGATTTAATGTAATCTTACAGGCAATGAGGATCTTGTTTGACAGAATGTGAGGCCGCTTTTTAACCTATATGATTACGGAATTGTTGTCTCTTTTTGTCTTTTGAGAACTTCTTCTTATACATCCTTTTATATCCGTTTAATCAGTTTATGTGGCTCGTGTAATTTATTTGATATTTTAACGGTAAAAGTGTTATTGAATACTGCGAGTGTGAATATAATTTATGTTACAGATATTTGAAGTTCATTAGGCTATTGTACATACCTTTGAAGTATATAGTTAACTCTTAGTAACTGTGTGACAGGATGTTTTATTCAATAAATTATTTGAACTTTCACCTCCCATAACTAAAGAGCATTTTGAAGTATGTTTTTAGGTCTGGCCTAGAGGCAGCCTTAGCTGTCTCACCTGCCTTGTGTCTTCCCAAATTTCCTAACAAAAATATCTATTTATATACACCTAGAGGAGCTTTTGGTCAGCTCTCTTCATCCCCTAGACTGTTCGTGTCAATCACATTTTGCTTCCATCTACTGCTACTATGTGTTTATCAGCTCAAATGTGATGTTTTGACCTCCAAATATTTCACTAGTAAATGTTTGTTCTTAGACTTGTGTACAAAACTGTTTTATTTTTTCTAACGAGAATTATAGCTTGATGTTTTTTCATTTGTTTCTGCAATAAAATCACAGCTTTTGTGCAGTGAAAATAGAAAAGTGGTTTGGAGTAGGCCCAGGCAAAATTTCAATTACATCAGTGTAATTCTCATGATGTTAGGAATTTTGTGGTACGTTTGTTACATGAAATTCCTGAAATTATGCCATTACACAACATTACTTAATTACACCACCGTTCATGCAAAATTATAGTGGGAACAAGTAGAAAATGAGTGGCAGTTCAATTTTTTGCACTAATTACATTCTTGAGTCAAAAATTGACGTGAGGATGCATTTCGCAAAAAATATAGTGCTAAATGACAGATTGTAATTTCGAACAATTTTCTCCAAATTTCAGGTTTATTTCCAAAAGCAAATTACGTGAATTCGAACCATCCCTTGTTTGGAGCAGAGTGAAACTCATACAGAAACCTAGACTGTCATGTAAAGCAGAGCACAGAAGCTTCCTTTCAATACTCATCAAGCAGGAATCCAGGCTGCCTTGAAGTCATTTCTGCATTCAGTATCCCACAATCACAGTTTTGTTCATCAGAAACTAACCGATATAATCAATTAATCTTGTATTTTGAAATTTCTTTTAACATTTAAGTCAATTTGCATTAAATGTTTGTGTTTGTTTCTACCTCAAGTAAACTGTGTACATTGCATTCCCTTATTCCATTGTGGAAAAATATATACTAGTTATTAATAAACAACAAATGTGTCAGTTTAATTTTGCAGTTTACATCTCAGGCTGTTTTAACCTGCAGACGAATTAAAAGGTGATATAATTGTGATCAAACAAACCCCCCTGATTTTACAAAAATATTCTATTAGCCTAAACCAATTGATCTCATGAATATAGCGTGGGCTAAGAAACAAGTGGAACACAAGCTCAAATCATTATATATATTATTTTCTTATTTTAATTTGCAGCACAGTGAAACCACCCTGGTGGCAAAAGTCATTAGCACATTACAATTTCCGAGTCTACTCTGCAGGGACATTATATCTATTCTCCCAAAACAAACACTCCATCTTCTCGGTCCTGTTCTCAAACCAATCATCACCATAATCGGCTAAAGTCCCATAATCTTTTTGCTGCTGCGACTTATGGCGAGTTGCATCCAGAATCCTATTTGACACTCCCCTTGTTAAGATCTTACAAGCGAAGGTTCCTAAGATTACAGATGGGCTTATTCAATGTAGAGGGAGTAGTCAAAGGATGGAAACACAAACGCTAAGACATTGCCTGTTGCTTTTGCCCCTACTCAAAGGAAAATTTGGCCCACGTACCGTGTAGGCGATTCTGGCTAAACCCACTATTCGAGAACTGAGCATTCGTTTATGCCAGGAGACAATCGACCATTACTTTTGGGGTAGGAACTGCAGGTTCATTGGGCATTTTGTGAAGTTCAAGGACAAAGTAGGCTAAAAAATTGCTGCACAGACAAACTTTATTTAGAAGATCCCCATACGCAGGGCAAGGTTCTTATCTTTTACGTTTTTTAATGCTTTTGACACATTTTGTAAACGTGTAGAGGAGCATTTTCTGTGATATGTGAAATGTATTGTTTTTATAAAATTTGAGCAGGGACGGCTCCTCCGCAATGGCGGAGAAGCATCACCCCACTGGCTACCAGCCAGCAGCAAAAAAAATTAAATTTTATTTTTAAACAACTGGCTCAGCCAGCGTGTGCAGGGAGGGGCGGGGCCCCGGACATGGGAGGAGGGAGGAGGAGTGCTATGTGCACTCTCTACGTGCAGATGTGTGTTTGGCCGGGCATCTCAGGTCGACCAAAACACACATGCGCACTTATGTTTCTCTAACCCGGCTGTATTGAACAGCCGGGTTAGAGAAACCTCACAGACTCTCTGACCTGAGCGGAGCATTTTTTCAGCCCACTTGGGCCAATCCCCTCGCTGCTCTCCAGCTGGGGATTGGACAGGGAGTCTGTGGCGTAGTTCCAGTGTCTGCTCGGGCACGGAGGACCCAGCACCGAGGCACGATGTGGAAGGCAGCCATAGACAGGTGAGTTTAACTTTTTTAAACAATTTTAATATTATTAAAGAGTCCTTTGTCCCCCCCTCCTGGGATCTCACACCCTCCACACCCCCTCTTCCCCGCCTCACCACTTTTTGCATATTGCGGCCGCCACTGAATTTGAATAGTTTTAATTAACTATCAAATAAAGATTTATATATATATATAAATATATATATATATATATATATATATATATATATATATATACCCTCTTTCTAACAATTAAATATCTTTTGCTACAGAAAATGATTGACTTTATCAATGTTTATTGAACTGGAGGAGTAATCTAAACGGCAACACCATTAAGACAGTGTGCATTCACTACAGTATGTTTGTAAGACCAGTCATCTTTCCTTCTCTCGGCGCACCTGGCCCCCAAAAAACATACTGACTTTATTTTGCAAAGAGGCTCTACTGATGAGACTGAAATCACATGGTGGTGATTAGACTTTGTTATTATAATGTCACTAACAGGCATTAATCACATACGTTGTCTGCTAAACTGAGGTTCTCTGTCTAGAGTTTGGTCTATGACAACACGCCGTGGCCGAACACCCCATTGTGAATGTCTCGGACAGCCATCATACTCTTGATTCCACGTTTACCTTTGGCCGGCAATCACCTTGGTTAATTTAAAACATGGCAATGTCATCTAAAACATGAACTTACATTGACCTCGCATCAACAGCAGCCATCTTTTCAAATCCAATTACAGGTTCCATTTTTAAAGAATGTCACATTTCTTTAAAAAATGATTTTTGCAATGAAGGTATAGATATGAATACCAGGAGTGAAATATGAAAAAGCAGTGCTTTTGGTAGTCTTTGTCCTGTCCATTTATCCATACATGCTACAGTGTTCTGGTCAATTTAAGCGAGCAAAGGAAATGGACAATTTGGACAGACTAGAAGTAATACTTTGCCTGATACGCCTTCATTCAGTTGTTGAATCATGGCTCTTCAGACATTCAAGTCTACAGTGAGGCAGGACAGGATTGACAGGAAATGTGATCATGCTGCAGGAAAATGAAACAAAATGTAAACATTTACTTTCTATAATTTTTCTGGTATAATTGATCTCGAAAGTGCACCTTTTGTTCATGTCTGATGTTCTCTCTTTCTTTAGAGATTAAAGAAGGGTTAAAAAATGAGGATAAATTGAAAGCATACAATAAAATAAAAAATAAAGAGTTTGATGTGGAAATTCTGCAGAATGAGTAAGGACAACATATTTTAAAACAAACTGTAGGAACCCTATAAAATGAATACTGAAATTAAAAAATATATATTAGTCAGTTAATGCACGATGTATTTGAGGGGGCTTCCAACAAACTCAATTTGAGCGTCGGTGCTTTTTATTTCTTACGTGTTAGCTCTGAGTTGTAGTCGTCTATGGCACTGAAGTTGTGTTTTAATCAAATGCAGGATTCAGATACTATAAATTGCCTTTTAATGTCAGTGTCTATCAGTGCCCCTGGCTCCCCTAGGATCTTCAGTCTCTGCTGATAGTTCTTGCTTAGTGATGCATCCTTATGTAAGGAGACGCATAATGCTGCTGAAGAGAATGCTCATCGACAGCTTTCATTGCACCTTAACATCACTGAATATCAGGGAGCTTTGTTGCTGTCTCAGCAACATATCGAAGAACCAGACTGGTTGTCGGTGGATCTGGTGTCCTGCAAGAGATTAGACCCAACCAGCACTTTCTCAGGCAACCAAGATGATGAGGCTGACAGCCATTCATTTAGAAGGTATTGACTGAGTGGATAATGATTATGGCACATTTTACAGAGTTAAATCATTGTGTCGCCACCAGTATATGCAGTTCTGGCACCACCCGTGAACAGGTACTGCCGGAACTGAGACACCAGGAGGCCACCCAAAAAATTTCCAGACAGCATCCATTCCAAAAAAGACTTCTCGAAGAATAGAGGACATTGTGACACTCGTTTCTGTTAGCGTGTATGTTGAATATTCCTTTTTCTGAGAGTATATTCCAACTCAACCCTGAGGAAAGGTTAAGCCAAGAAAAAATGTCAGTTCAGTCATCTCTAGAAAATCTGAATAAAGAAATTCAACCACAATGTCATGCATTTTGGTTCACAGAAAATACCATGAAAAGGCTTGTGGCTCCAGCATAATGTATATTTGAGACAAGGTCTTTCCTATATTTACAAACCATTTCCAGAATGTATCATTTTATAAGATGATTGCTTATTTTTCAGAGGGTTAAAATCAAACCTGGTGTTTAGGTGCAAATATGAGGTCAAGGCACAGTAAAAGGCATCTCATCCCAAGAGAGCATGATAGAACCAAAACTTGTGCAGATGCTTGAAGATCACAGCACAAATTTACAAACTGAAGAGAAAAAAAGAAGAATATGGAAAATAATTTAAACAAAAAGTCATAGACTTACTTACAAAATATGTCTCCAAAGAAAGCCAAAAGATGGAGCTGTTAATCAAAAGATAAATATGTAAATAAAGATATTCCAGAGGATCGGGATATTGGTAGGGAAGGCTTGTTGATTGGGCCAGCATACAATGTCCACCAATTAGAAAATGTGATTGAGGTTCTCAGAATATCAAAAAATGAACACTTATCAGACAAGTTTTTGTTCAGTGAATTTCATTGGAGGATGTTTGCCTGTTTGTGGATCATCCTGAAAAACCCTACTGGATGTTGATGTTGTCAATATTCTCCTTAAACAATTGCTCATCTGAATGGTAAGCTATCCAGACTTTATTCAGGGTCAACAAGGGCAATTAGTGATGTTTACCTGTAAAAGGAGTAATTGAGTAGATTTACCCCTGTCAATTATTTAGGGAATACAGGATTTAAATCCTCCTGTAATGGATGGTTTGTTCTGGGGATACTAGCCAAAATAGCATAGGCAGCATTCAGTCTTGAAGAGACCTCATGGAATCCAAAACCCTGCAAGAACATATGAAACTTTACAAGTGTCAGAAACACAACAGGAGTTTCTGAAGCTGCACATGGATCAGTAAACCAGCAGAAACCTATGACACTGGGCAGGGGTCAGAAAATCAACCGAAGGTCTGAGACTCGACAGGGATTAAAACATCCTCAGGAGTATCTGAGAAAGGATGGGATTCAGAAAACCAGAAAGAATGTCTGAGACAGAAAAGGAGACATAAACCAGCAACTGCACCTGAGGTGGAAATGGGTCAGAAAAACATCAGAAATATCTTAGACTAGACATGACTCTTGAGTCCGTAAAACAGCATAGGCATATTGGTCTGGATAGGCGTCTCCAAACCATCAAGAGCATCTTAGACTAGGAAGGGGTCAGGAAAATGGTAGAAGAATCTAAGACAGGATGAGGATGGGGTCAAATCCCATTGAATCCCCAAAGACCGTGGGTTTCTTAGGAAGTAAAAACTAAAACAGATAGGTTTGGATAATCTGCTTATTTAGATTTTTAAAGAACATGAAAGAATAAATTATAAGCAAGAACACCACTGACAAGCGAGCATGGGCAACACTACAAATGGTGATGATGAATAAAGCAGGCCACCATAGGAAGTGAAGGAGCATAATTGAGGGAATTCTTGAGAGTTTGGTGGACAGGATAGACTGCCACAAAGATGGCGGATATCCCAGCTGCCATATTGCAAGTACATTATAGCATATGTGCACCTCTGGATAGCCCTATAATGCAATCTAGTAGTTCACATGCGCCACTGCTTGGAAAACGTGTGTAGGGCAACACCTATAAATGGGTTCTTAAAATGTAACTGACATGAGGTCGGTTGAGCTTTGCTGAGGAATTTATGTACATCTCACGTATAACATGTGGAACAACTTCTTATCTGCATGTTTTCTGTGTCTGGTTGCTGCACCTTATAAGCAGTTTCACAGTAGTATACAGGCACCAAGAAGCACTGAATAATTGCAGAATAAATAAAATGACACCTCTAAAAGGATAATCTATAATAAAAACCCCAGCATAATTTGAAAGGAAACAATGTATAGTGTCACGGACAATATGTCTGACCTTGCCTACAGATGTTTTACATTTAACATATTTGTTATTTAAAAAAGAAATTATTAGATATTCGACTTGTTCATCAGCAACCGGCTACATACCTGGAAGTCTGCATGCTGCACTGCCTTCCTCTGCCAAGGCTGTCTGTCACTCGCCCTTGTGCAATAACGCTTAGTTCTAGTTGTGGAAATGACATGTGAGCAGTTCCTCCTATCACCAATGATAGATGACTATATATGACGTATAGATCGAGGAAGCACTTCCAAGGACAGGCTGCACCTTTTGTGAGCTCGACATACGTACAATATGTAAAAAATACTAATATGCCAGCATGGAGCGAAGACCACAATAGAAGTAATTGATCCTGCACTCCAGAATGATATTTTTCTGGGTAAAAAATCTGAAATGTCATAGGGCTTTTATCCAAATTGTTATTACTCAATGGAAACCGGTAGTATTTGAATTGACTGTGAAGTCGATCACAGTAGAAGCCTGTGGTTTTGTGCAGAATCATCAATGAGTGTTTTTACCATACGCAACCTGCCGGTTCCGGGATGGATCTGCCATATCGATTTTATTTTGACCAAGTCTAACGCTCATTACTGCAGCGTACATTGGACTTGATGCTTCCTGCCATGATAGGCCAGGGTTGAATAAGGACACAGAGACATGGCAAGTTCATGGGGTGGACCTGAACACAGTCATGCAAAAAAATGCATAGTGGGTGGGAGTGAGGTAAACCAAACAGAAGGGGTCACACCAGTCTCCCACATGGCAGCAAAGGTAAGGGAGCTCCTTTGTGCTTTGGTTTGGATGAATTCTTGTAATGGTCAATTCTGGTGTCTCTTGTGGGTCAGTTCTGGTCTTACATATGGGTGTTCACTCATCACACTCAGTCTAGTGGGATATAACCAAGCGGTAAAGGCTAAACAGAGTAGGACACAAGGGTGTCCTACTCTGATCTTCAAAGGGCACTATCATACCAGATTTAAGGACCATTATGGAGTAGACTAGTTGTATTTATGTCTTGTGTATATACCAAATACCCAGCTTGAATACAGCCTCAAAGGATTCATGTGCCACTCCTGTCCGCGAAGAGTTGTCCAGATTGACTCATTACTGAGCCTAGAGCATCATCATCCTCCCAGCTCAAGACCTTCCCTGTCAACTACCCCGCTGCATATATTAACGCTAAATGGTCTCAATCAAACTGGTACTCCCTTCAATGAGGATACAAGGACCCGCCGTATTTTAATGCGATCGCTCGTAGGAATTTAATTGTGTCTTTGACGTCTAATGGTGTATCGCAGCCTGGCACGTGGCCAAGCGCTGATTGCTTGCATTGTGGCTCTTCTTCTGCAAACACGCCTTCAGTGTGTTCGGCGATTGATGCTGATTGCACAGGAGTCGGTGTTGTTATTTAAGTGGCTGCTTGGAGAGAAAGAGATGAGATGATCCTGCTTGGATGAACATCCCACCTGTGTGGGGTTTCCTTGGTGATGTGTGGTGCAGAGGCTTGCTGATCTATCCTTCCAATGTCTATAGCATAGAGCCCTGTCCAGCCAAGTCATGTTCGCCTACGTCAAGGACCCTTAATTCACTGTCCAGATTGTAACATCGGTCAGCCCTGCAGCCTCACCCGGTATGTCCAACTCTGATGACTTAGGTCACGCAAATGCTGGATACAGCTGCCCTTCACATGCATTGTGCTGCAAACCACCAGGATGGTCGTATCTCCAGGCTGCCTAGACACTTTTTAGCAAGTCTTTCTTGGCGATAAAGTACTGCACTCCCGCTAGAAGGTGCTGGTGTGTGCCCAGTCCTCTATTATGCCCAACGGTGCTGCCTTAGGGCCCAGTTTCTCCTTGATCCGAAGGAGACGTGTTACCTTGGTATGGACTGCTTTCCAATACCTGTGGTGGCTGACACCCTAAATATTAATGTTCAAGGCCTTGTCAGCATCAAAGCTGTCACTCATGACTCGTTATAAACAGAGTGTATGATAAACCACGACTGAGAACTCTGGCATTGAGGCTGAAGGCAGTGCAAGTCTTACAGTGCATCAGTGGGTTAAGAATAGTAAATAAAAAATCTACTCGCCCATTGCAAGCGCTCGCTCGTCTCCGGTTCTCCTGCTTCATTCCCTCGGCCCTGGTCTGATCTGCAGGCTGCTGCAGTTCTCCACACTAATCCGAACGCTGCTCTCATGCTGCTGATGATGTTAACAGCATGAGAGCAGCGCCAAGATTGGATGGAGCTGGCTGCTTCGATGCTTTCGCAGGCACCCGGGGCCTGTGCCTGCTCTCCACCTAGCTGTCTTAGGCAACTGAGTGGAGACGCTTACACTGCGCATGTCAGGCTGGCCATCGCAAGATAGCCGGCCAAAGGGACATGCACAGTGTAAACTGGTGGAGTTAGCACCACTACCTCCTGCCAGTCATCAACAGCCTCCCCCCCAAACACAGCTCAGGCTGGGGAAAGTGAAATTAAATTGGTAATAAATTCATATTGTTCCCATTTTATTTTCGCCTTTTGTGGCACTGGCAGAAGGGGAGCAACGCTCCTCCGCCCTAATGGAGGGGCCGCCGCTGTCCAGTACTCAGTCAGGTCCACGTCAGGTGTAAGAAGGATCCCTCGGGGTGCGATGAGCACAAATCTTGTTTCCCTGTGTCTGGAGGGACTTTATTGTCTAGGGATGAGGTACCAGAAGTGATCACAATATATTCTTGGATCCCTAGTGATGTCCTCGGTTGTTAGACGTGATTTTGTTATTTTATCGTCATCAAGTTAATAATATTTCTGCTGTGTTGTGGCCAGTGGTGAATAAGGTGCTCCCCCCTATGAGGTCTGAGCCCACTCTTGGTCACCCACCTTGCATTTGTCTATTTGATCATTTAGATGTCCCTTCCTAACCACTCTTCCAGCTTTTGAAAAACCTCTGTAGTTGTGGTTAACCTGACCAATAAGAAACAGCGTAGGGCGCTTTATTGAACATAATGTTCCCTATGCACGAAGAAAGGAGACCGGCAGACAAAATGCAGCAGCCACTGCAACTAACACAGCCAGGGCCACTGTATTTTTGCTGCAGAGGACGAAATTGTGGGGCAGGGTTGACTAATTTATGTGTCAAGAAAAGGCAAATATGTGGCATAATGCGGCACATTTTGTGACAGTATTACTGAATTATTTTTCATTTTTAGGTCTCGCCTGACCCAGCGCATGCGCTGGTCTGGCGAGACTTATTGAGAGGGCTCCAAAAAGTGCTACCAGGCCAGCCTGGAGCTACAGTGCATGTGCGTGGGCGCGCGCGCCGCGATTACTTTCACTTTAGTGGCCGCATGGCCGCTCTGATGTTTGATCGTGATCGCGATCACTTTTACTTTCGCGGCCGCTTTGCATAGCCAATAGGTCTCGCTTTTGGGACCTTTATAAGTATTTATTTATGCAACTGTTGCAAGGCTAAACACTTATAAGGTCCCAAAGGCGAGACCTAGTGGCTATGCCAATGCTTGTTAAACATGTTAACACTGTCTGTAAAAAGGTTTAATCTTATTAATTCCAGTTTAATCCACAAACACTGCAATAAGCAACAGAAAGCTGACTAGTCAGCCTTTGCAAAGGGACTTTCACTGCACAACATGTGTCACTTAGTTTTTAGTAACTTTTGATCTGTTTGATCAACAATTAACTTTGTTACAATTTGCAAATTATGCAGCAAATAATGGATTATGTGGCAAAAGCGGCAAATCTATAACTATGCATGCGCAAAATCGCATAATTTCAGTGGCCCTGACTGTAGTAAATGAACTCCGTCCCCTGACTGTGGCAATCGGAACGCCAGTCATCACACCACACCTTTAAGAATCGAAAAATAAAAAATAACAGGAGAAACTAACAGTAACACGACAGGTAAGAAAATCAGTAATCAGTTGAATAATTTAATATCCCTGGAAATATACACATTGTTTCACCAAATCAGTGTTACAGACCGAACCACGACTGGTTTGAGGCTTATAGTCAACATCCGCACTTGTACCTTGTCCACAGTTGGTACTTTCCATGTCATCAACTGCATAATCATAAATAGGGCTCCAAGTTTTATGGTATTTATATTTTTGTCATTTCCGTCTGTATTTATCCATATTTATTTTTTGCAAATTTTACCTGTATTTATCCATATTTATTTTAGGTTTTGGAAAAAAAATGAAGCTGAAATGTGAATATTTCTGCATTTATTTAACCAGTTAATGTGCACTCATGCCTGAACGCCTGATAGGTTTCAATAATATATACATACTCAGATGGTAAAACATGCGCTTGTAAGAAAATATGTCAATTTTATTATCAAGGTTGTGCAAATTTACTGCTTTTTAAGGCGTTTTACTAAAATCCCTATATTTTTTTAACCCCCTTACCTATCAAACCACACAGCTATTGGCCTGCAGTCATGGCAAAATGTATTTAGAATCACTCAAAAACAACCCAATTTCTATTTTTATCCACATTTAAATATAAATACAGACAGGAAAATAATTTTTCTGTCTGTATTTATTTGTAAAAAGCAGTAAAAACGGAAAACAGGGATCCTTAATCATAAATAATACAGAATGCTACATCTGAACAGTGGAGTTACGTTGTCTCAACCAGCCAGCCCTGCTTGCTGTCCAGCAGCTGCCTTGCAAATCTCTGAGGTTTTTGTTTTTCTTTACGTTTCCTTAATTGGAATGACTAAACCCAACACTGACTCCAAATCAATGTATACTCCAATCTGACCTGATGCAGTGCCTAGATTATGGTAACCAATAGCCTTTCTTCTATTCAGTGTTTGCAACAATGTGCCACTATTTGGTCTTGCTGTGTTTCCCAAGTGCCGCCAGTACAATGAGCCCACACGATCATCGACTGGCTTGCCGCACGTTGATCCTAGTATTGAATTTGTACATTTCTGGTACTACGCAAGGTTACGCAGTCAAATGGACTTCCAACCTCTGCGCTGCCTCCAAACGCTCATCAAACAATGCTTTCCAGTCTCTAGGAACTGCTGTGAGGTGTTAATATTGTATCCCTAAATATCCTATGGAGGGAAAAGTAATACTTCCTTCCTGTCGGCATCACAGTTTCAACCTTCTGTCACTATAAAGTGGGTATAAAAGGTGAGACTGGTCTCTGTAGTGAAGTGTTGGTCGTTCAAGTGATTGTCGGAAGCAACAAGCTGCCTAGTTGATGCGTATCCTTACGAGTATGTGTTTCTGGTGCTATCCGCTTTAAGTCTTCATGGCCTTCACAATCTGTGGAAGGCTCTTCTAAGGCAACGCTGAACACAGTGATTTCACATCTATAAAACTTGTGCTTTGGTGGATGTAGAGCCAGACAACGTGCACGCGTGCACGATGAGCCAGACAGTACTCTAGTAGTGGAAGGTAAAATGACAACATGCTACCAGGAAGTGTCTTCCACTCATCTCCTCATTTGTTTGACCTGTTATTGCTCAGAGGTTAAGCCTACGCAAGGCCAAAGTCTTCTTCCCCAATCACAAAGCTGTGTAAGTAGAATTGTGTTAGCTAATATACTTCTGCCCCGCTCGAGAGGCACGCCGACCAACATGGGCGGAGCCTGTGGGTCTCCTCACAGTCATGTGGTTATTTATGAAACACGACAGTGCTTGTGTGTGGCCTCCACTGGATCCCACGTCTGGACTCAATTCAAGTGGACAGTGCTCCACTGGGCATCCTCGCTCAGTGCCAACTGTGGCAGTCTAGAACATGAAAAGCGAGACAGGCAAATACGCAAAGCAAGGCGTACTGCTCAGAAAGTGGCCACAGCATGGGCGTGGGTGGAGTGCGGGCTGAACGCAGCTGTCACTGCCTTACAACTGCCTTTATCAGATGTTCTCAGAATCCCCACAGTGACGACTGGAAATGCAGTTCTATCATGACATTGTACCATTAAAGTTTAATGCCAGTCTCGCCTCTGTTTTTCAACTTTCTCTGTGTAACTCTTACATAAAATCATAGAACATGGGACACATTTGGTCCTGGTGATACCATTTCGCTCAGCCAAATGACTGCATTTTCAGTTTTGTCCTTGCTTCATACCAGCTTTATCAACATAACATTGTCAAAGTATGGCATTTTACCGTTTTTTTTTATTCATGAATCTACAGGTTAAAATACATTGATGTCCCTAAGTTTGCTACTCAGCTATGACTGCTCCAGATCGGCATGTGAGTTTGGGGCCATGGGTTAGAGGGTTAGGGTCAAGACTCAAGAAGTACATTCTGGGAGTAGAGCCTAGGTAGACCTCACAATCTGTCTCCGGAAACATGTCGAGTTGTTTTACAGCAGCGAAGCTATGGATCCACCCTCTCTAGTCCTCACGGGGAAGAGATCGGGTTGAAGAGATCTTTGTTGCATTTTTGTACGCAGTTAGTGGGAGGGAAAGAAGTGGAAGTTCTAATATTATATATATATATATATATATATATATATATATATATATATATATATATATATATATATATATATATATATATATATATATATATATATATATATATATATATATATATATATATATATATATATATATATATATATATATATATATATATATATATATATATATATATATATATATATATTGGTTTCATAGGAGTCAAGGTGACCTTGGTACAAAGTGCCATTCTTGATGGTGTGATATGCCATGTTGCTCTCAGGATGCCCTGCTTTTACAGCTACGTATGAGACATATTATTTGAAGTACGTATTAAGGGTAACAAGCAGAGTCAAAGGTAGCCAATCCGCTATGCCATTCCACTGTGAGTTACAGTCAATAATATCAGATAATCAATGCTGGTCTTTTGTTTTGCAGTTGAGAAGGGCACCAATGAGGAACTATGTGTTGCTTAAGAGACAGTGGAAGTTGTGTCAGTCTTCTGGTAGTGAGGAATCCTTTAGGGGAAAGCATTAGAGCTCAACTAGAGTGATTTATTTGAGCCACATACATGGAGCGACTTAGGAGTAAAGGATCATGGTTCCTTCAAGAGATCTTCCTGAAGGAGCTGTGGACCAGCTAAAGAAATACTACAAAGATGTGCGGCTGCCGCGGCCGTGTAAGTTGATGGTCTAGGGTGTAAGAGGGAACTGCATGCTTCGCTGAAGATGCCAGTGAAGCTACTGAGGTCATTGTTAAGTAACATGGTGGAAGAGGATCACTATACCGCAGAAGATCCCATTCAGACATCAGTCAAAAAAGCTCAGAGCCAACATGTAACTCAACGAAGAGTGGAAACGTGTGTTCAGCTGGACAATAAATGTGTTATATATCAGTTTCAGGGAAACCAATCAAGAAGCTGAGAGCGTAGATAGCCAATAGATGGTGAGCGGTCTAGGCGCATCACAATTTAGGAATGCCTAAGAATTCACAGAACTAAAAGCTTGTCTTCATCTGCCAATTCTTTCTGAAATGTTTCTTTTCAGTCACAAAGCCATCCAGGATTCTGACCTCAACAGTCTGGATATTCCTACGTCCTTGCAACTTTGAGCCTGAAACTATTTCAGACCATCAAAAGAGAGGAGATGAGCTGGCATCCATCAGGGTCTTTGGGACATTGTCCCAGGAGCATTGCATCCTTGGGTCTCACCTGAAGGTTGAAAAACAAGTAATGGTCTTCTAAGGATGATACCACTTTCAAGACTTCCAGTAGATCCCAAGGTTTGAAAATACAGTTGTGATACAGCAACTTCCTGCGGCAAAAGCATGCAGGAGCTCGGCAGTAGGAACAAGACAGTGTGCCAGTGTGCATGTTGTGCAGCAACTAGTGGAACCGTGGCCCGACACCAACAAAGTGGGAGATACTTTTGACATCGCTGTCGAGTTGGCTGATGATATACTCAACAAATGGTTGACTTATAGACACACAACCATACATCATAAAAGGAAATAAAAAACATGAGCCCCCAGAGATGGTGCCATGAGCATTAAACTGTGTCGTCTGTTTTTAGTTTTGAAGGACAAAACACTCTGCTCTCATATAGTCCTGAAAATAGGCAAGTGTGTAGTTCTTTCATCTCAAATGTTCATTATTGTGAGGAAGAAGCATGTGTCACCATTGAGGGGGTGCAACAAAGAGTAAATGGATGATCTTGTGGGAGGGTTCACATATAAAAGAAAAGAAAAACAGGTGGGTATGGGCCCTTCTCTGTAATATGATCGATAATGTGTCAACTACATCTACATTGACTAGGTGCATAACGGCACTCTCTCCAGAGCTAGAAAGGAGCCTGTTCCTCTCAAGCAATGTCCATGTGATTTACAAGACTTCGGAATGCTGCCGCAGAAATCAAAACATGATATTGTGGAATATTTGTTTTGGCTCCAGGTCTTAGTGAAGTTTGCAGTCCTCTTTACAACACTGGTCCTTTGTTGTCTGTTGACTTAAAACTGATCTATTCAAACACCCTTGTTTATGTTTGTGCAATTTCTAACAATATGACCTTTTCATGCAAGTATTGTAACTCCTACAGATTTCCCCATTTTTGGGTTTGTAATGTACTGGTGGTTTGCCTATTTTCAGTATTAAAGTGTCCATCTGGTGAGTGATGTTACAATATGTTTCAAAACGCAAGAAGATGTAATCAAACGAAGCAACATTATGGAAAGCTTGTTGCTGGTGAATTTTAGTGTTATGGAACTAGGTAACACTTGTTTTTTTGTTTTGTTTTTTGGATGGCTCCTTTAAATGGCTGTGCACATGTTTTAACTGTTTAGCAAATTGCTGCTTACTGTAGCCTCTGTCACACTCGCCCCATTTATTTCTGTTCAAGGCTCAAATGGTATTGCTACTTTAACTGCAATGTGCAGATGTTTGATTAGCCAATTTGCAACAGGAAAAATCTGATGAAAAGTTGATTTATATTCGCGTGTTATTCCCCATTATCATCTCAGCGGATTGAAATTCTGTGCAAATTGTTGATTTGCTAATTAGCACGTCTTGACTAGTACATGTTAGTGGGTGAGCAATTTCCCATCGCAAAAGACATGCTAATTGTGATTGGGGAACAAAGTATAAACGTTCTTAGTATTTTTTTCCTATTCCAATATCATCCTTTTAAGGGTATGTTGTGTGATCATGAAGAAGAAGAGTGTTGCGACGGCATCGGCGTGTGACTGATAAATGCGCATATTTATTGCAAATGCCGTGTTTTGTGAATAACCCTGCTGATGCTTATGCATTGGGATTTAACATCTATACCGATCATTCTTATAAGTATATTGCCACTTTGGACCAGGTAGTTGGCACACAATCTTCTCAGAAGAAAAAAATATTTTGTTTCCGTCAAAAGTCACAAAACCGTCTCCAGATCAAATAGCACACTTAACAGAAATAGGAAATTTAATAGCTGGTTAGGTTCCTCAAGCTTGTTGGTTGCGCCATATTTCTACCCTGATTTGTCGCACAAACCCAGCAATGCCTATGGCCTCTTACAATAAAAGATAAGTGATCAGACATCCCAGATTTAGAACCTTTAATTGGACAACACTCTTTGAAGGTATTGGAAAGTCAGTTACAAAGATTGGAAATTTCTGGCAACCCTCTTGTCAACTCAGGGGTGGACATCTTAGATGCTCCAAGAGGTGGGGAGTGCAACAGAAGTGTGGTGCAATTTGGTGGGAGAAGGACTTTGGAGATCTGCCAAGGGTGGACATACAGGAGATTTGAACTGAGTTTAATGTCCTTCTTGGGATGGGGTTTTAATATGCAGTAAGAAGTCTTAGGAGACTGAGCCATTTTGGGAGACTAGGAAATGGATAATGCCCCGGAAAGACAGGTGTAAAAATAGACAAGCAACTGGAACTTAGTCAACTTACAAGTTCATGATGCGGAGCCAATAATATATAACAAAACAAGCTGTGGATTTAGGGCAATAAGTGCCCCAAAAATGTTTTTAACAAATATGGACAGCATCCCACGGAGGCTGGCAACCAAAATCTTCTCGCTCCTTTACGATGTTGTTTCTTGATTTTTGTGTTGTCGTATCACAGTAGCTCTATTGTTTTTTTGTTTTTTAAGTTAGGTCAGAAAAATCCTTAGCTTTCATTTGAATGTGTTTTAAGTTTTTAACGCACATTGTAATTAGAACATTTTTTTAAAATAATAAATTCTTGAAATGAAGGGAGATTTTAGGATTGTCAGTAAGAAGAAGCAATATTCTCCGGTGAAAGGGAGCGTACTGGCATGACTATGGCTTTTCTTTGTGTTTAGCCTGAAAGGCCTGCTGAGAGCGAGCCTGGGACCTAATAACTGTAATTATTACACATTTCAATGCTCTCGCTGTGCTTTCTCCATTAGCACTTCACTTACAAATGAAGTGCATTGTATATAATAAATGTATACAATTAAATATATTGGTCTTACAATTATTACTATATATTATATATATAGTATTTGCACATAACAGACCAAGACCAACACTTTGCAAGAGTTTTCTGTATGTAGCAATAGCATTAGTTGTTTACTTTTTCTAGCTTCTAATTGACTCATCAACTGACTGAAGAAAGTATCACTAGATCTCTCCCTCTTGGAAAGACCTGTCCTGATTGGCTATATAGTTTGGCATCATCACCAACATGTTTGTGTTTGGCTTGGATTGGTGGACTGTGTCTGCGTGTAGCAATCATCATTTCCTTTGGTAGGGGCTTGAATGAGGAAGACTTGAACTCAGAGTAATGAAGATTACCAGTAAGTAACTGGGTGATTCAAAGCTTGGCTGGGCCCATGTAGCCTTCCATTCTTTTGAAGTCGATAAATTGTGTTTCACAGATGAGTGAAAATAGCTGTAACTAATTATGAGCCCAGAAATAAGCACTTTTTGGGGGCATTCCATACATATTTTTAACCCCTCTACTCCCAGGAACATATTCTGAGCTTTGCTTGATGTGTATAGCACCATAGAGTGTAAGATCTCTCAGGCCCTATTGCCATTGTGTAAAGGAGCCATATCGCTGCTATCAGGACACAAAGGCTTTGATGTCATTACTTCCCTTTCAGGTGAACTCCCAACACATCTGAGGAGAAGTGGTTGAAGTTGTGTTTCCATTTGGCCAACCGCCATGTGTCACTCTTTTCTCTGGTGCACAAAGGGCAGTGTTTATAGTTATTTTTTCATGGGGTCCAGTGTAACATAAAGGCGCACTGGTTTCTCCTTACGTTCAGTTTGAAGAAACTGATGGTGCAACCCAGGTTCAGATACACGCCACTGCATGTAGTAGTAGTCCCTAATTTATTAAAGAAGATGCTTTCAGAGTTGCTAAAAAATATTTGGATTGTGTATAATTTAAGACCGTACTCTTTCAAATGTGTGTGAAAGCTGCTACCCAGACACTACCTTTGTGTTAAGCGATTCTTGTCACAGCAGATCATATAGGGGCACACTGGAGCACGCATAACATGTGCAAAATGAAGTGTGAGGTTTCTGCACCTTGAAGTAGCTTCATTGATAGAGGAATGGGCAGGCCCAACCTAGATTCGTACTCACCTTGAACATCATACATGCAGTCCCTACCTCTGTCTCCACCATCTACTACATAGCAGTGCTCAGGAAGGACTGATCAGCAGCCCTTTACAAACAAAGACTTCATATGTTATGTTAAATAAAGTTATATAGAGCTACGTATACCCGGGGGTGTCTTGGCGCTAATAGTAGACATAGTACCTAAGCTTGCTGTGCGGGGACGATTCCAAGTTAAGCCAGGTCTTGAGAAGCTTTCTGAAAGCCAGCAGAGAGGGTGAAGATCTGATGCGGAGAAGAGGGCTGTTCCAGAATTTAGTAGCTCCTGCATGGAAGCTACTGCTTCCCCATGTGGCTTTCTACAACCTGGACGGAGTATCAGTATATGAACCCAAAGATCTGATGTTCCTCTTACGAGTATACCATGAAATCGAATTTCTGAAACATTCTGGGCCTATTCCATGCAGGGCCTTATAAGTGAGACAGAGCGTTTTGAATTTAATGCGGTTTCTGACCGTCAACAAGTGTAGTTCTTTAATGGCCGAAGTAGCAGACTGATGTTTTGACAAGTTTAGAATTTCTGAAGGTGGAAGTGTCTCCATCTCCTGACTTCAGTGTCTTGAGCTACACCGTCCAGTCACAGGAATCCAGGTGCTACACATGAACTGTCTGGGATTGTGTCCTCATCCTCCATCTTGGGACCCGCTAAACACGGGATGTACATAATGGATCGCCCTGGCTTTAGTACTACAAATGCTACCGTAGTCCACAAACACACAGGATGTCATTGGAAGGGTTTGGGTTTTCACATAACAGCAGACACAAGAGGGGCCAGAAGGCCAAACTCTCACTAACACAGATAAAAAGGTCTGGTCAACTATCAACGATCATAGAATACAATGCACTTCCAACACCCCTCTCAGGGTACTTGGGGCACCCTCGGGGTCACAGGATAGGTTCTGGACTGCACATTGTCTGGGGCAGGTCTAGGCCTTTGTGCACATACTATACCAGCATGACCCCAGGACCACACCCTGTCAGGCAAGGGTACGTGCCCGTATACGATGAAAGGGACACTCCCCTCTCTTCACATGCAAATAATGCTGTTTTCTGTCCTGTGATTGCATGCTAATTCTAAGCGTGTCTTCCCACTAAATTCTAAAATTGTGTATACAAATCTGACCTTGACTTAGATCTTCCAATTGTTCCCTCTTCATTCATTCCTTTGAATTACCCCATCTTACCTCCATCCTCTGCCTGCCTCCTTTCTCTGCCTATAGCTTACTCGAAATCGCATGCCTGTCTCCCTAAATCTCCTTTATTGTATTTCTTCAAATTTGCCCCACCTCATTTCATGGATCACAACCTCTTCATCTTAAAACCTTATCCATACCACCAAACAATAGTTCTTTTCCTCTAGCCTACCTATTTGTCCCATCAATGATCTCCAAAATCTAACAAAGCCCACACTGATAATCACACCTAACTCCTATTGATCTAACCTCAAAAAGGGAAACTGGAGTAAATTCATAGAAGGATTTTGGTGGAAGCCCAGGACTTCTTTCAGTAATCAACAATAATCTATAACCTAATCTTGGGTTCCGGAATATTGTATTGTATTGTAATTGCATTTATATAGCACTTACTACCCCAGACGACGAGGTGTCAAAGTGCTTTTTCGGCGAGTAGCACGCTACTCCGGAGCCCATAAAGGATTAGTGTTGAATTAATATAGTGAAATATGAAAGCAATTTGAGTGGTGGATAGGTCAGTCAGTTATTTGGATTCAGAGGGAGAGAGGAGGGAAAAAGGTTTGCATTTATTTAGAGTAGTGTGCAACTCGCCGAAAAGAGCTACAATACCTCGTCAGGAGTAGTGAACGCCATCTAAATACAATTGCAATTACAAGACCTCCTGTACCGCCTAAAAAGTTGTGGCAACCAGCTCATTACCCTTCCTTGTAGCAAAGCAAACCCATTTTAATGCCACAGGAAGGCACAAAATCCAAAGACATTAATGCATGAAGTGCAAAAAGACAATATACGATACAGAATGATGTGACGCACTCATTCAAACGTCAACAGGATATAAATCAGTTCTAGTTAATATTCCTTAGATACTAGGATTTAGTTAATATGTTTTTAATCCGACATAGGTTAGCGTGATAGGCTATCAGTACAACAAATTAAATTCCACCCATAAATATTCATTCAACGGATGTTTTGCTCTGGCTGCAGAGGAGATTTTCGAGGTCTACTTATGTTCATATCTATCAAGTACGCGTACACCCCAAGAAATGTACACAACTCATGTCCATTTGACCAAATAATGCCCATTCGTAAAGGTGCAATTGTAAATTATATACAGAGGATCAGATCCACATGGGCTAAATAATCGTACAGGAAGAGAACAGAACATAAAGTAAGTTATATTCCTTCACGCAAAGTACGTCACCCATGCGCACCACTAACTTGATGCATTTACAACCACATTGGTTTCTGTAATTCAGTCTATACATTTATTGTTCTATATATCGAAATCAAAACTTTTATAACGTACAACATTTTTGATTCGAAATGTCCATCTCTGATGAAAATAAAATGATTAAATATGTATGTATAATAAATATGATTAAATATGTATTCGGTCTGGTACAGAGCGGTGCATTCCTCTGCTTTCTCAGTTACTTTATTTGTTGAAGATTCTAAGCTTTCATTTTTCTCCCTGAGGATTACTGAAAAAGATATCGGTTGCAGAGCTTGCATAAAGTACACCATCTCTTTATAATAAACCTTAACTAACCCTAAATAATCACCTGAGTATGAAACATGACAGTTTTTCCTTTTCCATTTTTTTTTTAACATACTTTATTGAAAACCTTATCCGCATAAAAGGATGACCGTTTTGATACAAAAGGTATTTTGTTTTTTGTTGTTTCCGACTTATACATAATACATATTGGGCCATGGTATAACTTCTGGTTACAGATGTAGTTCGTCTGACGCCCACATTTGCGGTATGAGAGGTTTGTTCATATAAGCAGAAAATAATATTACATTGAAATCAGTAATACCAAGCATGTTTATGTTTAAACTAACTTTAACTTTCTAACTCGCCCCTACCCACCTCCCGCTCCTTACCTCCCTCCTGGTCTGCAGTTTCCGAGTCATATGGTCGCCTGATAGGGACAGTTTTACCTTTACATAGTTATTAAATATGACATGCCCTTGTATCACATATGTTAAAACATACTCATTTGGCACTATTGTTATACTCTTTTTTTTTTTTTTCTTTTTTCTTTTTTTTAATTCAGAGCAAGAGGTTCCACAAATACATTACAAAATAAATGTAACATTCATATCATAGATAATATGGCATTAAAGTAGAATAATATGAAGAAAAAAGAGCACTAATCGAAAGTGCAATGTGCCTTGTGCAAAACAGCAGAAATACAAATACTCAAAAACCACTAAAGTGCAAGTGCAAGACTTGAATAATTGCAATTGCTATTGTTATACTCATTGTAATAAGCGAAGTCATTATTGCTAGACTAAAACAATGTAGACCCTAGCAGTAGGCAGAGGTACTATGGTTTCATTAGACAGCAATATTTGCTTCTGTGGGGATAAGCCACCTCTTTTTCCAAAGATTGCACTTACATTAATGCATAACCAACATTTGGTCCATACAATGTTGGCATGATTAAATTCTATATTTTATTGTAGAGTGGTAGACCACAGAGTTATCAATGGAGTAAAAAAGAAAGCATGTTTTCAAGTTGATTTTGCTGGTTACATTCTATGGACCGTTAATAGTCAATGGCACATTGGCTGTATTTGAATAGGTCTGTGTTTTTTTGAGTGGTTGGTAACTTTAATTACATTTGGAGAATGAGTGAGGGAGGGCCCCCAACCAGAGCCAGTGTATATCCTGAATGAGCTATGTACAGATCGTGCCCGAAGGCCGCGCACGCTATGTACCACACATAGGTCTTGCCTATCCAGTGCTTGATTTGTAAAATACTGTGCCCGCCTATATTTTTCCCAGACGCCATCGGGCGCTGCTGCCAAGTGTTACGATTACTGAATACTCAGGCTGTATTTGACCTCGTGTCTCTTTCTTCCAGTTACATACTCTCCCTGCCCCTTTATCTCACTCTTGCAGGCTCTTCTTAATCCCGGCTTTCTCCCTTTGTCACGGTTATTCTGTCTTTATTTCCCTCCTCCGTTTGCTGACGTTTTCTGTCTTGTTCTGGGTTAAAGTCTGATGATTAAAATTAAGTCCTGTTCACCAAAAAAAGAGTGACTGTGAGCTCCACGGCCAACTACCTGCTCAAACTAAGCATTACCCATGACGCCTAACAAAGCAAAGGCCATCTTATGCTACGTCAACGGCATTCGTACAGTGTATTCCCGTCTGAATCCGCGCACACGTGCAGTTATGATATACTAATTGACAGGAGTCAAAGTTGTCTGTTGATGTTGCGTTTGGCTGTTTTATATTGTTTAGATGTATGTCATATTGCATAGCGCAATGCAGTACATGCATGACAACCTACATTATGTTAACATTGTGCCCAGGAGTGTATGTGGAGCGCGTCTCTACCTAATGTTTGTGTAGATACTATGCACAGGAAGTGGCCACAGGGACAGAAGATATACCCTGTGGCTCTGAGTTGTGCAGGAAGTACCACACACACTCACTTCAACCTGACACCTTGCCTTTTCAGGTAGCTCTGGGAATTGATTGCGCCATCGCACCAGGCCCCGCTGTGCATCCTATGCGCATGGACTGACCGGCCCATTTATAAATGTCAAAACGCACAGGGCGGTGAAGAGAGACTTCGTTAATAAAAGGAATACGTCCTTGTGTTACAAGAAGCCATTTTGCAGAATGCGGCTTGACAGTTAATTAGCACATTCGATCCAAATTTAGCGCCATCCGCAGGGGTTGTTTCTCCGCACAGTACTCATTGCTACAGCGGTGGCACGTTATGCAGGCTGCATCTGGCTCCAGTGATTATCTGTTGAAAACTGTTTCCTAAATTGGTAATAAGAATGGTATAAAGAATGACCCAAGACCTTGAAACCCAGTAAGCATGATATAGGTGGGATCCATTTAAGATCTTTGAGGGTCTCAATGTCCTTAAAATATGTACAGTATTATGAAGATCTTCATATATACCATGACAAAAACTGAAATGCTCCTTTGTGCCTATGGTTACATCATTTTCACAGAACATAATTTACAAATTTTCAATAATAATTTGTATGTTTCAGGACACCAGGGGCCAGATTGCAGAGAGTGCCCCGGGGTGCAACGGCTGTTTGCGCTCACTTTGCTGTCCCCCAGGGCACTTTGTTATTACAGAAGGCGCCGCAGACACTTGAAAATGTAAATGTGTATGTACTTGTATAGCGCACTGCCACCCCCAACGGGGGGCATCCTGGCGCTTTTACTCATACCGCTGAGGAACCCTTCCTGGCCTTTCCCTGTGACATGTCCACTCCTGAGCACCCCCATAGTGAAGCCAGGCATCCCTGCGCTGCTGGGGCCGTTGTGGAGATTAAGCAAGCTATTGCCCAGAGTTGCAGCGTGGGACCCATGATTAGAATAGGCACCGAGGCGAGAATTATCAGGTCCGAGGAAATTGAATCCAAGATTGAACTCTGGTCCCGGGCCAGAACTCTGCATCAGGGTCTGCCTCTCTCAGCATTGAGCCACATTTCTCCACTTATGCAGCCCTTCTTTAATACCGATAGCGCAAGTGCACATAAAGCACCAGCGCTATCTGCAGGGGGGTTCCCTCATTCGCTTGGGGGCGTGCCCCATGCAAATGAGGCAATCCATTTGCATTTGTGTCCTCGCTGTATTACAGACGTGGGCGGAGAGGCAAAGAAGCTGTCAGGGGCGCAGTGACAGTCTGCCACCTACAAGGTGGCGTACTGTCAGTATGACCCCTGAGAGCAGCCCTCTGCAGGGGGGGAAGGGTGTCCTATGGATCCCCCCAGACATCCCCAAGCAGGAAGATTCAGTCACTGACTGCACCTGGCTGCAAGGAGCTCTCTAGCCCCCCTTCAAAGTGCAGGCGGGTTGCCGTCTGCACTCTGAAAACACGGAGCGGCTTTGTAGCAGTCGCTTCATTTTTCACCTGAATGTGCTGCTCGCAGGACAGAGGGAGTTCGCTGCTGCCTCGAGGGCACTGCATTTATAGTAATAGGGCACGTTTTTATTGTTTTCAACGGTGCATCTTTTAAAAGGTACGCCCAGAGCAAACAATGAAAATGCGCCTTTACTGTAATACGGCCCCATGTGTCCCAGTGAGTTCAAATGTGCCCACATTGCCAGAATCCATGTAATCTTTTTCCAATCCAGACAAAGGCAAAATATTGTCTTGGGAACTTTAGTCAAGTGCTTAACAATCAAGACGTACACTTATTTTCTTCTTGGTTCTAAGGATCATTATGAAAAAAATGGGGAAAAAATGAACAAATAGTTATAGTAAAAGTCAAGTGATTACCTCCCTAAAACGCATTCAACCTAAGAACATGACTACAATGACCTCTTGTATGGTTTGCCAGTTTGCTAAATAAACAATTCACATATGGATTTAATGTACGAAAATGTTTCCAATGTACACATCCAGAAAATGTGGCGTGGGTCCAGCCACCTGACATCCCAGCTATAAATGTTCCCATTGGGCAAAAATGTCTTTCTGTGACACTGACTGAACTTCCTGCCTCATTCGGGCCCCACAGGTTCTCTAAATTCTTCTAAAAATGTGCATTTCTGTTCAGATCAAGGTAATCATACGCACGAGATTATAGATTTGCTTTTCTTACCTCCACATACCTTGAAGAAATAATTATCACAAGAAAGAATATAGATGTGTAGTTCAGAATGGTAACTGTACTTAACTAAACATATACTTATCGTGACCATATAGTAGTAATCAATATTCTGCTCTCAATATTGTTGAAGGTCCATATTCTGCTCTCAATATTGTTGAAGGTCCATATTCTGCACTCAATATTGTTGTTGAGGCAGTAGCAGCTGGTGTCCGGGCTGACTGGTGGGGCAGGGGGCAAGGGGGATGAACGACAACAGAAAAACAAATAAAATAAAAACTTCCCTCCTTCATCGCCGCTCTTCCACTCCTCACCAGCGCAGGCTCCCAGGATCCCCACGAGAGCAGCGCCAGGATTGGCCAGAGTGCCTCCGGAAACTGGGAGCCTGTGCCAGGTGTCTCCAACCCGGCAACGCAGCTCGGGTGAAGACAGCTTCAGTGCACATGTCGGTTTAGCCGTCGTGAGACGGTCGGCCCGAACCAACATGCGCACTGACAACAGTGCCCACCACTCCCCCGCCGTGACTGCCTCGTGATGGCCCGGCCTCCAAGACTCGCCCGGGAAAGAAAAATAAAATGATAATAAACCTGGTTTATTATTTTATTTTTCAATTTTTGCAGCTCCTGGCAGGGGGGGGGGGGTCGACGCTCCTCCCCCATACGGGAGGAGCTGGCGCTGTGTTGAAGGCGAAATTCTGCACTCCATTTTGTTGAAGTTCAACAGTCTGCACTCATTATCGTTGTAGATCGATATTCTGACCTTGATGATTGTTGCAGAGTACTCATGCCTCATTGATCATGTTTAATTCCTACTATTCCATACATTTTGAACTTGCTACTGTATGCACCAATTAGATCAATCTCTGTGCTTGATTCCTGCTTATTGACAGCACAGGTGGAGCACTGTCCTATAAACAGCCACCATTGATTCATCGTAAGGTCCCTGGATGCACATCCCATAATACTTAGACTTTTCTGCAGACTTGATTAATATTCAGCTTCTTCAATGGATAAAAAGGATGATGCTATGTGGATTTCACACAGCTGCTGAAATGCGCCCAGTTAGTTCTGGTTTGAAGCGTGAACACTTAATATTCACTCCGCAAGTGGAGCATACAAAATGGCTTACCGCCAATCACAGCGACAGTCATGCGCTGCATTGTTGATATCAAAGGGCCTCAACAGGAATGGCCCACTGTACGATAACGCACCCGGCACATACAGATTCCATGGGGTGCGGGATTACTTTGCTATTTCCCTGGTTGCGAATTGTGAAACCAGGGAATATTTTGTTTCCTCCGCACCACCATACTCTACATAGGTATTGCTTCGCAGTATTTGTGAGGGAAAAGATGTGAAAGTTGCGCACTGTGTGGCAGATTTAGTAGAATATAGCTCAATGCAGTGCAGCAACCGAGATGGTGCAGTGCGACGCAAAACGGTAGTGAGAGAAGTGCAGAGCCATATTTACTAAATACGGTCTGGTCCTGTTATTCTTTTGGGGGTGGGGGGGAGGTGGTGTTTTATATAGCACACACTAGACCTGAAGGTATCAGAGCACTTTACATGACCATCAGTTGCGTTACAGACTGACACATTGATTGTTTAGGTTTTTTTGTTAGGCACGGTGAGATTAAGTGATTTGCCCAGAACCACAGAATGTTGAGCGTCCCTGCCGAGATTCGAACCCAGTTCCCTAGCTTCAAGGTCGGCCGCCTCAGCCGTTAGGCCACATCCTCTCCATGTTGTCCTACCCTGTGCTGGCACACAAACAGGCAGTCTAGTGCCACACGCACACCTTTTCACCATGTCGCAGTGGCATGTGCCTGATGTCTAGCATGGGTTTTGTATGGGAGGCATAATATACCTGTCCAAAATCCTATGCCTAGACACATTTTAAATCACTTCACACTTTGACTGGGTGCTGTAGAGTGCACACACATGCAATGTGTGAACAGTTTGGAGAATTAAATATAGTTCTCTCACTTTACACCTGCTTCCAGGAGGCATTATTTTTTTATGCAAAGCTCAGTCTGACTATTTTATTTGATAGCCATCAAAAAACATGGGTGCTTGTGCTGGAACTCCCAAGTATTGTATTGTATTGTATTGTAATTGCATTTATATAGTGCTTACTACCCCTGATGAGGCATTGAAGCGCTTTTCCAGCGAGTAGTAAGTTACTCCGGAACCCATAAAGGATTAGTGTTGAATTAGTGTAGGGAAATATGAAAGTAATTTGAATGGTGGATAGGCTAGTTAGTTATTTGGATTCGGAAGGATAGCAGAGGGATAGAAGAGGAAAAAGATTTGCATTTGTATAGCGCTTGTTACCCCTGATGGGCTGTTGAAACGCATTTTTCGGCGAGTATCACGCTACTCCAGAACCCATAAAGGATTATTGGTGAATTAGTATAGTGAAATATGAAAGTAATTTGAGTGGTAGATATTAGTCAGTTATTTGGATTCAGAAGGATAGCAGATGGATAGAAGAGGAAAAAAGGTTTGCATTTATATAGTGCTTGTTACCCCTAATGGGGAGTTGGAGCACTTTCTTGGTGAGTAGCACGCTACTCCAGAACCTTAAAGGATTAGTGGTGAATTAGTAAAGTGAAATATGAAAGTAATTTGAGTTGTGGATATTAGTCAGTTATTTGGATTGAGAAGGATAGCGGAGGGATAGAAGAGGGGAAAAGGTTTCCATTTATATAGCGCTTGTTACCCCTAATGGGGTGTTGAAGCACTTTCTTGGTGAGTAGCACGCTACTCCGGAACCCATAAAGGATTAGCGGTGAATTATTATTTCTCCAAAGCATCACCCTCCTCAGCACAGGTTATGTATGACAAATGCAAAGACCATTGACTGTGCAGTACCAACTGCAGTGGGCAGAAAACAGGCTTTTGTAAATCTGGCATCACTGTGGTCCTAACAGATTTGTTGTGGTTTCATTAACAGAGTATATTAAACTGTTTCCATTAGTATTACAGACTATCGAGCTGTGCAGTGTATTGTAATCACATTTCTGCGGGTTTTTTCAATTATTCATCTTATTGTTACAGAGCGGGAGACTCTCACTTCCCCAGTAGACACTTAAAACGTTTTTTTTTCCATTCTTGACACTAGAAAGGGTGTTGGGCCATTGTACCCTGTTGACACCCCACATCTGTTTTTATCTATTCTGTGGATGTCTGTTATTAACCCCTTCGCCGCGGTAGGAATTCCGCCGCGGCGCTGGGGGGGGGTTTGGGGGCAGCGCGGTGGCGCTGTGCTCGTGACGGAACCGCTCCGTCACGAGCCACGGTTGAGCTGTGCTCATGACGGAGTGGTTCCGTCACGACTCCGCCCACTGCGCTAATCGCCCGCACAGGCGGGGAAACAGCGCCGCGTGGGCGGAGCGGCCGCCAACGGCCGTAGCATGACGGAACCACTCCGTCATGAGCACAACGCAACCGTGGCTCATGACGAAGTGGTTCCGTTATGAGCGGGGAAGGGGTTAAAGTGATATCTGGGCGTCCATCAGGATTTTTTTTTTGTTAATAGGAACAAATGGTAAGTACATGAAAATATCGGTACTGCATCACATATAATAACAAAAACAGAAAAAAAGAGAAAAAGTGAAAAAAGAGATACTAACTTTGAGGAACAGAGGAACACATTAAAATATTACAAAACTTGGTGCAGCTGGGCATAGGGATAGAAAACAACAAGCGAGAAAAAAACACCCATACTTAAATAGACAAGACGAATATTCCTGGCCAACCCTAATCGGCCCGAAAACGGCTCAGCATCCCCATCATTGGATCCCAGATGCTCCATACCCTACTCCTACGCATATCATTGTCCCCTAAGGAGATTTCCAAAAAGCCGATATTCACAAATTCATGCTACCTAAAGATGGCAGGCATTGGGAGCCTCCTGTAAAAACCAATGCCGGGCGAGTACCAATCTCGCCTGTGTTATCACAAAAAACCATATTCCTCGTAGGTGTAGTGGAACAGCTGTCAACAGGAATTTTTCATTCCCACTAGACGTCTTCAAACTTTTTACTGCCCCCGCCCCCAAGTGGGGAACAGAATCATAGCCCCACCCCCCCCCCGAATTTTTCACAATTATTCTATTAATTTGGCAATGTTTAAATATGTCTAGACTTATTTAAACATAGCAGTGGAGTTTTCATACTGCTTTAAAAATGCAATCCAATACATGATTGCCAAACACACTATTCTGGTCAGGCTGGCGTTACTAATGCGTCCAAGTATCCACCGTGTGATTATCAGAAGTGAGGGGGGTTAGAAGATTATTTGGAGTCCCTTCCCTTTTGACACACACTCCCAGCCAGGATATAAATGACAAAAGATGTTAGTGATGGCCCATTACAGAGCGGTTTACTGCTGCTCGCCTTAAACAAAGCACCGTTATCAGCATAATGCTTCTTTTGGCTACAGACTGGTGCCCCCCCCCCCCCCCTTGAATCACTAGGGGGGCCAGCACCCAGTTTGAAGACACTTGCCCTAGACCATGGATGAACAAACAATATCTTAAGTGCTTCATGAAACAGGGTTGAGCCCACCTTGGTTTATAGGGACCCGGATGATGAAGCATGACACTGCTAGAGTGGGTGAGGTTCCTTAACAGAACCTAAAACCACTTCCCGTGGGTTGCCTTCCATTGTTTTTACTCTCGATACCAAAAGGTAAACCAGTTAAACTTAGGTTGTACGCTATCCTCTTGTAATGACCATCTGATTAGGAAGACTTTATCCTGTATCCTGGAATTTCTCTCTCGCCTCCGGTCCATACAGCTGCTGTCTGAGACCGGGTCAGGGGCTTTGGTGTGTCTTAGCACGCCCAACATCCTACCAGGTTGTCATTCCTTTTAATAGATCTTGAAATTTGCTTAGTCTCAGGCCTGGATTTAATAACCGGCATTAAAGGAACATGTCATGCATCTTTCCAGGCACCAATCTGGGTCAGGGTTATATCAAATGAACTGTTTTGGTAACCTTCTAAAACAGTAGAGAAACATGGCCCAGTGCCTAGTCACTGGTCATAGATGCCATGGTTTCCTGCACAGCAAACTCCAATAGCTGGTTTTCAACTCCATGGAGCTACAGGTCGGGAAGGAATCCACCTACCCTTTTCTTTCTCTACTTTTGAGTGTGTATAACACATTTCCAGGTTTGAGTAGACCACTCGCAGCTTTAAATGGTATTAAAACTACACAGAATGTAAAATGTACATTGTAGCTTGAGTATTCACTTAGCCCATGCATATTCCTTCACAATAAAATTGAAAACAGGCATGCATAGGTCTGTGTTTTGACAGCCCAGCTGTCCAACTAACATATTGCTAACAATGGACATAGAGTCTAGACGCATGCAAAATGTAAATTATGTCAGCGTAAATTCTGTAATTTCGGGTACTCCTCATTATGCAATTCCCAAAATTAAGCTATTACACTATGTTGCATAATTAAAATTATTTTGATGGAACAACGCAAACAACCAGAACGCGAGTGGGTATAGTTTAGTGAAATTATGATTTTTTCTGGCTTTTTATAAGCTTGGAATGCATCCTGGAATAAATAACTGACAGAAGGAAACGTTTTGGTCTAAAATACAGCACTAAATGACAGGTTTGCACTTTGAGTAGTTATTTGTAGTTTTGTGTACCTTTCCGAAAATTTCATTTTATCAGTGGCGGCTGGCACAGGTAAGAGCAGTGAGGCAGGGGTGGGGCCGGGTGGGGGGGATAGTAGTCAGACGACAGGATAGGTAAAATTAATTAAATAAATAAATAAAATCACTTACCTCGCGCTCCCCGCATTGCCGACTCGACGATGCCGCGAGCGCGAGGTATGTGATTTGATTTATTGTTTTGTTTAATTTTACCTATTCCGTCGTCTGTCAACTACCCCACCCACCCTGCCCCACCCCACCACCCCGCCACTCTTACCTGTGCCGTCTGCCACTGCGTTCAATTACACACAAACAAATGACACAAATTTAGCATACCCATCATTAGAATGGGTTTGGGGTCTCCCTTTTCAGCCATCGACTTTCATCAACCAGCTTCTTTCGGCCATTGGTTGGGACTTTGTCAATCAGGCCGTGGCTCAGGCCAGTGGTGTTATTAATCGTGTCTCACATAATAGTATTGGTTGCAAGTATCCTTCCACCTCCACTAGGGTGCTTGCATTGAACTGCCTTTGGGCCTACTTTACAGTCCTCTCTGGAGACACCTTCCGCTCTGTCCTGTGTTTCTGCTGTCCTTTGTTTCTGCTGTCCTTTGTTTCCTGCTCTGATGTGCTAATGCTGCATGCTTTTGCACACTTAACCCAGAACTACTGGCTTTGTCATTGCATGTTTTGTCTTGCTACTCCTCAACCCTGCACTAATTCCAGAATCTGGAAAAATCGTCCCCTAATAGAGTTAGGGTGCGGCATATCATTATAGTTGCACAGTTACTGGTTTTTCACCCCGAGTATATTCTTCAGCTGCAAAGAATTTGTACAGAGAAAACTAAATAAAAAAATGGCTAATGGGTAGGATTTCCCGAATCCTGTCCCATTAATGTTAAACAGGCAGGGTTCTGTTAAAAGTAGCACATTGTGTAAGGCTCAGTCAAGCCCCTCTGTGCTCTGTAATTAGTGCCACTAGTCTTTGTGATGTTGACAAGCCATAGTTAAAGTCTTCAGGAGCAAATAATCACTGTGAAGAAGCAGACGTTCACACTTAGAATGTCTTGTTTTGGGAGCAGTGAAGCGCGCCATCGTGCCCCTGGACCTGTAATCTGCAGACGAGGCTCCGGCTGCATACTCACACAATATGATGCTCTTTTAGGTATATAAGTGAAGCCTTTGGATTCCTGCCCTAATTTGTATAGTATACCCCAGTATGCATAGGTAGCCATGACAATGTTTTTGTTTGATACAGTGCTTAATTTCCGCCGGTGTTTGCCAGTCCTCGGCACCAATTTATTTTTAAACACTGGCACTTGTTTATAAAAGATACACCATGTGGTGGCGCTCTCAGCCTGTTTTTAAACAAAGAACCACCGTAGAGTGTTGAGCAATTCCAATTCAATGTATTACCAAAAAAAAAAAAAACTAGCACTCCCATGCCACCCCTACAGCTTGGAGTAATATGGATTAGTCCACGATCTCACACTTTTTTTTAAGTGTGATGGTTAATTGGTAATGCTGGCATTGGCATGCAGCAGCAGTGGCTGGAGCGGCAGGTGGTATCAGTTGAGAAGGGAGCACTTTGGGCTCTGGCACTTATATTTTATACAAATGAGGCACTGGTTTTATAGCAGGTAGAACCAGCTGATGGACGGTTGAAGTGAGAGAAAAATGCTCTGCTTTGAGTGTTAATGCTCCGGACCAAAACAATTCAGGCCACCTTTATCGCTGGGATATAACGACCAGGAAAACAAGTTGCTGCCTTGTGAGGTGAAATGTTCTTCTTCCAAAACCACCCCCTCTTCCCAGTTGCACTCCTGAGCTCATTAACTATAAACTGATTGGAGAAAAACGATGTCCAATCAGTTTGGCAGAGACTTAGCATGTCAAGATACATGAGCAGTGGTACAGCAATGGAGTACAAAGTCCTAGTATAAATGAGAAAACATCCCTCCATTTGCAATTTGTGCAAAAGACTACCATCATTGTGTTTCAACGGGCCACTCACGCCCCTGGCCACTGGCCAGTGGCTCCACCTAATGATAGCGGAACCCCAGGACTCAAGGCTTTCGGGGCGTTGCCAATTTCAGCAATTGATAGTTTGGGCGAGGTGTTCTACATGGTGACAAATTTCCCAAAAAAGTAATCCATAGGCGTTCCTCACTGGGGTCCGTCCCCTCTTTGCACTGCTTGGGAACCTAACAAGTAGGCTTGTTTATGAAGTTCTTCGATGTCGATCGAAATTGAAAATTCAAATTCTCAGAATCAATTGTTATTCAATGAATTACCAATGAGATTTTTGTAGCTCATTATCATTCGTATTCATTGTGGTGAAAACAACTTTCAAAATTTGAAGCGCTTGTTCATAACCAAAATAAAGCCGTCCCATCCAATGCATTTCGGGCCGGATTAGCCCTTCATCAGGGGTACATAGAATGAAACTCGAAGGTTAGTGAAGAGCGTATGAACGCTTTCTCCCACTCGCAATGCCCTTTGTCAAGATACAGGCCTACTTTAAAATGGAGACGGTAAGAAATTCACTTTATGATGTTGGATGAAAGAAGTTATTCTAAACCTTACTTGTCACAACACCAGTTTGAACTTATCCTGTCGGCCTTTGGGAGCCGGTGCATTTGGAGCACTATTTGCTACGGTTTGAGAGTAAGCCAGGAGTATCCTGGTTGCAGTTGTGGTTTACTGATGGAATTCAGGATTAAACCAGGGGCTCCACCAAAGCAAATCCCATCTACTCGCAGCAAAATCATTGTGGATCGGACTCGTCCAACATAGTGAGGAAAGATGGAACAGATGCCGTGAACTATTTGCAAGAAATGTCAGTTACTTCAAATATTTAAATATAAACAATCGGAAAAGTGTATATTTATGAAGCACAGGACAATTCAATAAGAGGTTTACGCAAAGGTCCAGTTAGGGTTTTTCCGGTTTTGAAGGCGCTCTTCCCTACCTTTTGGGTATAAATGTCTAAGCTTGGGGCAAAATCATGAAAAAGTGTCCAGATCACTGCACATCTCCAGACATCAACAACCGAAAGCACAATGTATTCCAGCAAAGCAACGAAAGGCCCTAGGCTAATGTAAATATTAAATAAACCAGCTACCACAGGCCAGATCCTCACTGGAATACTTCAGAAACAAGCACTGGCAAGGCCAGTATGCCCGACTTGCATTTTGGCTCCTGACTACAACATTTAAAACGCCCCCCTGCAGTAAAAAAGAAAAGAGAAAAGGATTGCTGCCAGTCTTCAATGCATCTAAGAGAGATGGAATTTAAAGTGTGATGAGTCATTGTCCTTTTGAGGTGTTGAATAGCCCCTGATGCATTGAAAAGCAACAACTCCATAGGAAGCAGAAAGGTACACCTAATTGCCAACAGCAGGTAGTGAGAGAGAAATGCTCTTTTAGGAGGAGCTAAAGTCCATCTGGGTATATTTGAAAGAATTGACATCAATATGCTGTGTAGACAGCTTTGCCGTCAAGCCAAAACAAACAAATGAAAGTAGTAAGAGGCATCAGACTCATGATTAAGCTAGAAAAATCATTAATGAAATGCCCCAGGCACATGACAACTCTACAGGAACCAGCAGTCGAAGGGACCTAGCTCATTAGATTACTCTAGGACCTCATTTTAAAATGCTCTAGGAGTCGTTCGTAATATCACAGAAACAACTGGTAGAGGACCAGGCTCAGAGTAATCCTCCAAAAAACAAGTGTTAGAGGCCCAGGCTCATTTACGACTGCACAGAAAACCAAATTTTCAGATTTCTGTCTCCCTCTGACACCCCATGGGCCCAATGACCTATGACTAGATCTCATCGCATTACTCCAGAAAACCAGCATCCAGACTTCCCAGTCCACGGTAGTACAGAAAAGCAAGATACACTGTGCCTAATCTCATTGTAATTCTCTAGAAACCCACTATAGGTTATAAACTCAGCACAGGTTTCAAGAACATCAACAAAACAAGATAACTCAAGTTCACTGAAATACTCTAGAAAACCATCCACTGGAGGTTATAAATTCAGCATAGGTTTCAAGAACATCAACAAAACAGGATGACTCAAGCTCACTGAAATACTCTACAAAACCACCCACTGGAGGTTGTAAACTCAGCATAGGTTTCAAGAACATCAACAAAACAAGATGACTCAAGCTCACTGAACTATTCTAGAAAACCACCCACTGGAGGTTACAAACTCAGCATAGGTTTCAAGAACATCAACAAAACAAGATAACTCAAGCTCACTGAACTATTCTAGAAAACCACCCACTGGAGGTTATAAACTCAGCATAGGTTTCAAGAACATCAACAAAACAAGATAACTCGAGCTCACTGAAATACTCTAGAAAACCACCCACTGGAGGTTATAAACTCAGCATAGGTTTCAAGAACATCAACAAAACAAGATAACTTGAGCTCACTGAAATACTCTAGAAAACCACCCACTGGAGGTTATAAACTCAGCATAGGTTTCAAGAACATCAACAAAACAAGATAACTCAAGCTCACTGAAATACTCTAGAAAACCACCCACAGGAGGTTATAAACTCAGCATAGGTTTCAAGAACATCAACAAAACAGGATGACTCAAGCTCACTGAAATACTCTACAAAACCACCCACTGGAGGTTGTAAACTCAGCATAGGTTTCAAGAACATCAACAAAACAAGATGACTCAAGCTCACTGAACTATTCTAGAAAACCACCCACTGGAGGTTACAAACTCAGCATAGGTTTCAAGAACATCAACAAAACAAGATAACTCAAGCTCACTGAACTATTCTAGAAAACCACCCACTGGAGGTTATAAACTCAGCATAGGTTTCAAGAACATCAACAAAACCAGATAACTCGAGCTCACTGAAATACTCTAGAAAACCACCCACTGGAGGTTATAAACTCAGCATAGGTTTCAAGAACATCAACAAAACAAGATAACTTGAGCTCACTGAAATACTCTAGAAAACCACCCACTGGAGGTTATAAACTCAGCATAGGTTTCAAGAACATCAACAAAACAAGATAACTCAAGCTCACTGAAATACTCTAGAAACCCACCCACTAGAGGTTATAAACTCTTCAAAGGTTTCGAGAACATCAACAAAACAAGATAACTCATGCTCACTCAAATATTCTATAAAACCACCCACTAGAGGTTATAAACTCAGCATAGGTTTCAAGAACACCAACAAAACAATACAAAAGCTCACTGAAATATTCTAGAAAACCACCCACTAGAGGTTATAAACTCAGCATAGTTTTCAAGAACTTCGACAAAACAAGATAACTCAAGCTCACTGAAATACTCTAGAAATCCAACCTCTTTTGTTCAGGGAAGTACGGAAGACTGGATTGTTTAACCTTTTCACGACAAAAAGAGGAGCGATGACAACCGTCACATTCTCCTCAGGGTCCTTCTTCCAGTTTCTTACAACTTCCCTTAAACCAAGTGCGTAGTCTTGACCAAAAGGAGATGTAGGAACTCAAGTAATCTACCACATAAGCGTAAGGTAAATATATTCACCACTGTGCTTTTATGGTTTGTTTTAAACCGAATAAAGTTTCTTACTACTGCATATTCACCACTCATTACCATTAAGAATTCTTTTATACTCCTGAAAACCAATAGCTGGCCAGTGGTGAGCAGTAGAGGCCATTGCGATACAGCAGAAAAAACAGAACAAGAGAAAGAGACTGATGTCTCAAAATTAAGAGACAAGTAAGCATCTTACCTCTGAGATTCACCTAGAAAACAAGGCCAAGAGCGCCATATCTACTACGCTACTATAGAAAATGAATGTACATAAACCACAGGCCAGCTACAATACTGCAGAAAACCAACAGAGGCAGAGCCCAGGTTCAAAACACTAGCACAAGCAAAGAACAAACAGCCTTTGCTCTCTGTAAAGAGACAGGAAACCAGCTGTCAGTGACCCCAGACTCTCATATACTAGCCATCACCAGGGTATTGCTGGTCCACTGTTAAATAATACAAGCAACATAAATAGAGGGACCTAAGAGAATACAGCACTCAGACTATTCAAAAGGCTAACGCTAGACTTACTACTGTTTTCTGGACAAACAGCCACCATAGAACACTAGATAACTGCAATAGACCAGAAAAACAAAAGATGAGACCCCCCGGTATTTTTCAGCTTCTCAGAAAAAAGGCAGCCACAGACTACAAGCCCAAAGCAGCATATATATATATTATATATATATTAATATATATATTAACCTGCCATGGGCCACAGGTTCAATCCTATACCTGTAACAGAGTCTAGGTGAGCAGTGTCCTCATATTTCCATTTGCTGTTAATGTGACTGGTGGTGAAAGATTGGTGGTGTCTTCCCGAGTCATGTTGAATGACTCGGTATAGGCTGAAACTCGGACCAATAACATAACATGTTTGTGTGCTACCAGACAACACCAGGAAATCAATCACCCAACCACTCATCACCAGCAGACTAGACTATAGAAGCACCTTGTATGCAGGGATTAGCAACCAGCTACAGGAAGATTGCAGCCCATCCTAAAAAGCAGCAGCCAGACTAGTCCTCAACCTCCCACACCAAGCCCACATCAAACCACATCATGGAACATACCATTGGCTCTCGATATACAAGCATGCACACTTTAAACTTTTCATCCACACCTACAAAGCTCCCTTCAACACAGACCCTGCCTACCTGAACAGCTACATTGGCTTTCATCAACCTTCCAGACACCTCCACTCTGCCGTTCTCTCACTAGCATACACCCCATGCATACACAAAAACAGAGCAGGGGGGGCACACCTTTTAATACCTGGCTTTTAAAGCCTGGAACAGCCTTCCACACCACATCAGACCCTTCTCCTCTCTTCTTGACTTTCCCAAGAAGCTGAAGGCCTGGTTTTTCGAGTAAGGCCCCAGGATGGCCTGACACACCTGCTACAGAACACCTGCAAACCCTCACGGGCAAGGCCGGCCTAGACGTACTGGGCATCCGACTTTTCCTTGGGAGGCTGGATGGGTGGGGGCCACTTTTGTTATTGGGGACTGGGTTTGCAGCAGTTTTAAAAGCATTGCAGAGTTCCTTGTATGTCTAACAGTTTTCAGGTAAAAATAAAAGTAACAAGATAACTCTGGTGAATAATATACCTGCTGCAGAGAGATCAGAGTTTTGTCTAGTAGCAGTTTTGACTCTTGTAAGGTAGCGCAGAGGGTTAATATGCCTGCTGCAAAGAGAGTGTACCATGCAGATCACAGGACAGTATTTTATATGTATAGCTCACGGGTTACTGCTTTTGTCACAGAGATCATTTTGTTACTCTGCAGTTCATAACTTACAATTGTAATTTAGGTTAGGAAAGTTATGTTTTTCCCCCTGTCTTTCATTATCCTAGTTTTTCTAAAAGCGGTTAGTTTGGCCAGACATACGTTTTTATCAGTAGTCAACCCTAACCTCTGTGTTACCTTCTGAATCCTACATTTTTGCTTCCCCGGACCAAGGACTCTTAAAAAACTACCTACGAGTGTGAATGACATGTGAATCCCACACCCTGTAGTCCCCTTTGTCTTATGTAACATTTTCCATACACTGATATGCACACGATTCATTATCTGTATGTGTGTGTGATGTAAAATGCTCCAACACCCTACACTTGTATGGAAGGTTCTATAAAACAGATGAAATGCATGTGAGTGACGGGCTATGGAGAGATGAGGGGCACTGTTTGAGGGTGATAGTGAGGGAATTAATGAAGAGCCCTAATAAACATTGCTGTATCCTGGTGCGCAGTAAGGTTATCATTTACTAGGTTTTAAAAACTAAAATAATTGAATATATAAAGAAAAATGTGTTTTAGACCGCACCATATTTTACCAAATTTTATTGAGAGAAGAACCCCCCCCCCCCCAAATTCCTCCTGAAGTGGGTAGTCTCTCTCTCTCTCTCTCTAGCTATGCACCATATGGTGTGGTCTGACAAAATTTCCCAGGGCTTCCTTTTTTTATCAAGTTTTATATATAGCGCAAACTTGACCCGAAGGTATTGGGTATCAGAGCGCTTTACATGAGCACCAGTTGCATACAATAGGACACATTCATTTTTGTTAGGTACGGGGAGATTTTGTAATTTTCCCAGAATCACAGGATGTTGAGCGTCGTTGCCAAGACTGGAACCTGATTCCCCAGATTTGAGGTCAACCACCCTAACCGTTAGGCTACATCCGAGTCCGGCCTTGCTCACGGGTGATCAGCGTGCTGAACTCCAGAACTAGAAAAAACAAGGTTCATTAACCCCAGGCCCTCTTCAACAGCCCAGAAAGCTGTCATAGGCCTAGGGCCATGGACATGCTAGAGAACACTCCAGTACTAGAAAAAATAAGGTTCATTAACCCCGGACTTCACAAAATCCACAACCTACTGTAACAATTCAGAAACTGCCCAAGGCTTAGGGTCATTGAAGTCTACTCAGGATTATACAACTCACTGCAAAAACCCAGAAAAACCCAGAATCAGGAGACCAGACACAATGTGAAATCACTGAATACCAAAGAGGCAGGTCACATGAAGACTACAACACTCTGGAAGAAGCAACAGAAAGGAGGAGTGAGGAAACACAGACTAGATGAAGTATTCACAAACTCAGAAGCACTCTTCTTGCAGCTATATTCCAGAAATACCTGCTCGCCCTCTCCAGTTCACCAGAAAATCGACATAACGACTACCTCTTGGTCATTGCAGTACCCCGGACAAACCATTGGCTGGTGGCTGGAGCTCAATCTATTGTTCCACAAAGTAGAACACGTCACATGCTCTCTGAAATACTCCACCAAGAACAAAAGGTAGAGCTTGGGAACTACAGTGCCACATACAAAAGTCAACCCTTTAACACCATCCTCATTGGTGGATTTCGTGGCCAATGAGAGAAGACTGTAGCCATCCTAAACTTGTTGTTGTATCTAATCGCAGCCATGCTGGCGTAACATTCACATTATTCATTATCCATGTTCATAATTCAAATATATGTAGATTTTAAATGCCTCAATGAACCATCCGTAATTTTTAAGTTTGTATTTTAAGGTGAGTACTACGCTCACGAGCCACAAAGGCACCCGCCCCAAGTTCAGCAGTAGCTGGTGGGATTGTTGTTGGATATATATAATCTGCGTTTCTCCACTCGCTTCTGCAGCTTGTTACCAAAGACTGGAGCACGGACACCAAGTAAGTGCAAGAATTTCTTTTATTTTTTCTTTAGTAGCTAATCGCCATTATGAGTTTCAGCCCCGGAGGGCCTTGATCACATATATATATATTATACACCAAAGTCCCTCCACCAGGAACATAACCAGAGCACACTTGCGGGTTCAATGTTCATTTTATTTGCACTGGGCATGACGCGTTTCAGAATCAAGCCAAAACGCGTCATGCCCAGTGCAAATAAAATGAACATTGAACCTGCAAGCGTGCTCCGGTTATGTTCCTGGTGGAGTGACTTTGGTGTATAATATATTGGTGCAGGCCACATGCTCTCCGGAGGGACCCATCAGCAAAGAGTTCGGCAGGTGTGGTGGCACTTCGTTGAAATATATATATATATATATATATATATACACACACACACACATATAGATACATATATATACACACACACACACACACACACATAAAGATCATGCAAAGGACATCTACATTGAGGAGTCCAAGGCAAAGACACACACTGCAGGTGTCGATGTGCAGTAAACCACATTCTCAGGCGTCAAAGGGGGGCACCCCACTGCAAAACCCTACCATACCTTGAGTCGAACACCGCATATACACTGAACTGGCCAACATTCTCAGACATCATATGGCCCAGGTCTCGTCAAATGCCTACAAGGACTGGTATTATACACCCCCCCCCCAGTGCATTGCAGGAGCCCACTGGCTCAGGACACCGCAATACCCTACAAGACCTGGAGTCAAACGACCAAGGTGCGCTGTAGACGTCAAAGGGCCCAGGCTCCTGCAATATCCTACAAGATCAGGAGTCATAGACCTAGGTGCACTGCAGTAGCCCACACTCGCAGTAGAAAAAGGATCAAGTTGACCGCAATGTCCTATAGGATCAGGAAACAAACGCCCCACGTTCACTGCACAGCACCACATTAACAGGCGTCAGGGGCCCAGGCCAATGCAATATCCGACAAGACCAGGAGTTCGACGCCCCAGATGCAGTGTATTGGCCACATTAGCTGGCGTTAAATAATCCTCATCGCGGAGATATCCTACAAGACCAGGAGTCAGATGCCCCAGGTTCACTGCAGCAGACCACTCGAAAGTGCCAGGATCAGTGCAATATCCTATTAAAGGAGGTCAGACACTCCAGGTGAACTGCACTTCGACCACATTATCACACATCAAAGGGCGCAGGCCACAGCAGAACACTGCAAGATCTGGAGTCAGACACCCCAGGTGTCCTACAGCACACTCCTTTAACAGATGTCAAAGAGCCCAGGCAACTGCAACATAATCCAAGCTCATGAGTGGCAGATCCCTGGGGCACAGCAGCACCCCCACATTATCGAAGGTGGGAGGGCCCGTGCCACTGCAATATTCAGTGCGCCGCATTATCATGCATCAAAGTCAAAGATGGCACAGACCTTCTCACACAGCACACCCACATCACCCGGATTCACAGCCCATCTCGCACTGAACGCCCACATCACCCAGATTCACAGCCCATCTCACACTGAACACCCACATCACCTGGAGGCACAGCTGTGCTGACACTGCACACCCACATCTCAACAAGTAATGTGACTTCTCACACTACACAACCACATCACAGGAAGACCCAGCCCTTTCCACGCTACACACCCACATCACCAGGAGTAAAGGTCCTGCTCACCCTGCACACCCACATCACCATCAATTACATCCTCTTCATGCTGCTCACAAACATCAAAGGTAGTCACAGCCCTGCTTACAGTACATAACCATAGTTGCTGCTCTGCTTACACTACCAACGTACTTTACTGGAAGAATATGAGTCCTGTTTACACTCACATCATCAGGCATCACACTCCCGCTGACAGTGCACACTCACATTATATGGGGTCAACAGCCCAGCTCACACTGCACACTGATCTGCCAGAATTCAATAGGCCCGTTCATACAGCACAGCATTCTATTATCCAGTCAGCATTTCTCACTCGCACTGCAAACCCACATAATCAGTAGTAGAGATCGCGAGCAAGGGCATAATGTTCTCGGAGTATGTTTTTCTAAAGCGCAGCGTCTGCCATGGACGCTACTTGGTGCTGACATCTGTCATGGAGTGCAGAGTGGTCCAGTTATTTACCAGCAATCTTCATTACTCCGAGTCCTGGTTTTCCTTGTCGCGGACCTCAAATATTAAGCATCCGCTTGTCTCATCCCACGCAACTTCTGAAGACTGCCAATGACGTGAGTATGACTTGAACATCGATCGACGCCTAGACTGCTGAATCAAGGAAGCTACTGCCTTTGCACAGCCCATTGCCTGAAGATTTACAATTTAAGGGCCATACTGCCAACTGAAGGTGAATCAGAGTTGCTTGTGGTGTCTGAGAGCCCTTTGTGGGTTGAGGAGTTACTGGAATCAGTCGATGATCTTGAAATACTAACTGACGCCTCCAAAATGGGACCTTCAGAACCTCTGCCTGATCAACCTTGATCTTCTGTAAAACACTTGGGAATAATAGGATTGGCGGAAACACATAAAGAAATCTGAACCCGAGGACCACCCTTATAACTCATGTAAGTTACAACCACCCATTGTCTGTTCTGATTGGCACATCTTGATTCTTCAGTATTGAGGCACGATGGAACAGAGCCAGATGTAACTGCTTTGAGCTCGTTCCAATTAAAGGAAAAATTCTCCCAATTTTGGCCCATCATCCCTGGACCGACTCCTCCCCCAGTGCGGCTCCCAATGTCAACCTGCCGACATCCATGGTTACTGCTATGGTTGAGTGAACCTGCAGAGGGGAACCCATAGCCTGAATTTCTTCCTTCACTCACCATTCCATTGCTCTCACAATCTCCAGTGTCAGTAGTATGTTCTCCTCAATTTTTGACAGCTGGGATGCCAACGGTTCAAGAGCTGATTTACGAGAGGATAGGTGTAACTTGCCCGGAAGCAGAATCATGGATTGCCACCTTTAGGCCTTGAACCCTCAAACACTCCCTGGCTGAGGGAGCTTTGCCGGCCAGAAGGCAGGAGAGATTATAATGAATGTTTTGCATCTGAGGAAGGGGGAGAAAGATTCTGCCCATGTCTGTTCTGAAGTGTATTCCGATAATCTTCAATTCTTTTGTTGGTATCAGGTGAGACTTCAACTGCTTTATCAAAAAACATGAACCTTCAGCAGGCTCACGGGTAGAGGCGCTGGCATGGGGGGTACGTGCGAGTGGTCGTGCGGGGAGGGGGGGTCGCCCGGGGAGGGGGGGGATAAATAATAATTTAAAAAATTTCCTTTCCCGGTCCTGCGTTTTCCAAGCTCCAGTTCCTGCTTTCCTGCCTCCTCAGGAACAGGAAGCAGGCAGCCTCCCTACCCTCCTCTAAGCCAATCACAATGCTGCAATTACAGCGTTGTGATTGGCTGGGACGCCGACTGCACAGGCGTCTATGGGGAGGCCATTCTCTCCATGTAGGCTGCATGCAGCCTACATGGAGAAAATGGAGAGTGCGCATGACTGGTTTGGTAAGCCCCAGGGGAAGCAGTGGGGCGACGCACCTCCGCCCACATGGAGGAGCCGCCCCTGACGATCACCATTGAAGTCTGTGCTGTTGTAGTGGCTGCCCTAAGACACCAGAGCAAATGTCCTCTAGGAAGCAGACTAGCTGCTACATTCTTGATAGCATAGCTGCTTCCTCTGCTCCCCAACTGAACTGATAAGCCAAGTTTGGAAGCCTTTTAGCAATGAATAGATAGTATAGTTTGTATTTGCCAAAGCCCCAATTGAAACATTAGAAGCAGCACACGGCCTATTAGTAGCTATTTCCACTCTTTTATTAACAGTGTCAGATGGAGCTATTTCTTCTGCATTCATTGCCCCTTCAGAGGGGGAGAGGAGTTGGCCTAACGGCTAGGGCGCTCGACCTCGGACCTGGGGAACTGGGTTCGAGTCTCGGTAATGACGCTGAACTTCCTGTGATTCTGGGCAAATCACTTAATCTCCCCGTGCCTAACAAAAAATGAATGTGTGTCCTCATGTAACGTAACTGGTGCTATGTAAAGCGCTCTGATACCTGATTGGATTCAGGTCAAGTTCGCACTATATAAAACTCTCCAAAAAAAAACAAGAGGCTAACCCCGCCATCAAGGCATCTACCTTGACAGAAGCTTGGACCTTCTCCGCAAAAGCCTGTAGCAGATACCCTCTGCTCAAAAGCACCAAAAGGAATGCCCACTTCCTTTATTTTACCTTCCTGAATACCCCATGTAAAGGTAAATTGTCAGACTCCCTCCTCTCGTATTGGCAGAAAAAAATCTCTATCTTCCTGTTATAGAGATTCTGGAAAAACTATTTTTTCTCAAAGGTGCCACAAAACACTTTAAGTTCTGGCCCTTGGCTGAATCTGACTTGGACTTCCACCCCATCAGCATCCTTTCTGAAGCATCAGGGAGAATCGAGCACAGCATCTTGGAGAGATGCTTCTGTAATTGCCATCTTTATCATCATCGTATGTCCCGGACTGTAGGTATTTGACTGGAGGTGTGTCCATCAATCTCTTAAATCTGGGGTTCGTCTGCCACTTGGTGCCTCTTAAATGAACTCTTGCAGATCTCTTGGTACCAGGAAACAAATAGAATATAGAGAAAACTCTCACACTCTGCAGTGTTCCTTAAAGTGCAGCTGATCACACAAGGAACTTGGCCATCTTCCTGCTTGTGAGCATTGCCTTAGCAACACTACAGCGATATTCTTGCGTGACCGGCACCATGTTGAAGTCAGGCAGCGACTCGCATTATTTTACTTATGTGTTTACTTTTGGTCAAGCGTGCATTTTCTGACTCCCCATTCTAGGATAAATGGGGGTTGGAAACATTATAAATTCAACCCCAGAGGACTGCTAGAACTAGTGTCTGACTGTTTAACATGCAGCAGGCGAGCCACGAAGTCCGCTGCAGCACGACCTTCCTTGGGCCCGCCTGTATCCTCTACATTTTTTAGATTACTCAAGCAGACCCTCTCAATATTATCAAGAACAAAGGAAAATGTATATTAAATCTACACAAATTATTGCAGTTACTTAGTGAATGTGGTCCGCAGAAACAAAAAACTGGATGTGTGGACAGTGAACTTCCTTTTTATGATGCATCATGGGAATGGTAGCAGAAAGTGTTGGCATTTTGGAGAGATGGGAAGGGATCTATTATGTAATGAATGCCTGTGCACAGAAGCGAATGCTCAATACGTGAGGACAGGGATGAGGAAGACAGATGAGGAGGTAATGAGGTCTCCTGGAAGTCTTCATATGTAGGGTGGACAGCCTGTTGGAGAGTTGTGTCTTATGACAGGTGAGTTAGGTATGCATTAGAGCAGGGTTATGCGGTTATGATCGATTTGAATATGGCTGGGTCCAAACTGAGGTGGCATGGTGTGGCAAAGTGACGATGGATTGGATGTGGCTTCAAGTAAATATCAATGGCTGAGATAATGCGAGCATTCCATCCATCACTTTTTTATATACATTAGTGGGACACGCTAAGTGGGATGGGTATGCCCAGTTTACACTGTGCTAATGAAACCAAACTATACCCATGGCCACTGAAATGATGCGCTTCTGCAACTGCTGCGTTCTAATCAAAATTATGGATTTGCCATATTTGCCACATAATCCACCTTCTGCTGCTTAATCTACAGATTTTAAGAAAATAATTGTTTCTGGCATGAATGGATTAAAAGTTACTAAAAACACCGATTTTGCCACACAGTGGAAGGACCTTTAAAGGGTTGATTGGTCACATTTCCGTTGCTTGCTGAAGTGTTTGGGTGTAAAACTGGTGCTAATGGGGTGGAAATATTTGCCCATTCAGTTTTAACATGAGTAAAAATAACAACTAATGAAGTAATACTATTATTTAGACAGTTTTATATAGCGCTGGAAAGACCTGGGGGTATCAGAGCGCTTTACAGGCAAAGACAAAGGCAAAAGAACACTAGACAATAGTCAAGTTCGAGTTAGGGAGCAAGTTATACATAAAAGACTCAGTGGGGGTCAGGAATATAGTAGTTAGTGGAGAGGAGATTAGGATAGAGGCGGAAAGGAGTCCCGTGGTAGGCTAGGTGTTGGAATCCGTGGGGTGGAAGTGTTGAGGAGAAAATCCTTTAATTGTCTTCACAAAATGTACCACATTATGAGGGCATATTTTTCCATTTCTTGACGCAAAATATAGCCACCCCTGCCACATGATTTGATCCATACCAGCCGCATAATTCCAATGACCCCAGCTATACTGGACTGTTGAGCCCTTAATGGGGAAACCGTCTTGGGTTGCCTGTGTTCTGGTTCAGGAGGTCCTGGCCTGGAAGTTCAGGCTAGACTGTTCCTATTGGAGCAGGACCAAGACTGATTTGCATATGGCTGGGTTTAAACCGAGATCACATGGTGAGTAAATTCCAGTGCCTGCGACTAATTCAAGCGTTCCAAACGTCACTTTTTGTATGATTTATTGTGACACTTGACAGCTCCTTTTTGAGTGAATTCTGTGGAAACCTGCTTGAATTTGGTCACTACCATCGAGACTGAGTACTGCGCTCCAATAATTTGAATAGTAGGGTTTTTTTAGCACTTCTCGACAGGGGCGCAGTGTATCTTAATGTATTTTCACGTATGGGAGGGGAAATGACGTTCGTGGCGCACTGAAGGTCAGCACTCCACTGAGTCACCGTTCTCACCTAACTGAGAATAAATGTGATATTGCACCGCATGGGCGTGAGTGTATGCATGCGTATAATTTATGAATATATTCTGTAAGCTTTACTGGAGCGAACATTAGGGCGACAATGCAACACGTCAAAAGTCCTAAAACGCAAGCGGTTCTGTAGGGACTCAACCCTAGATTCCAGAACGCACTTTTCATGACCCCACGCAAGTTGCCACGGATGACATTACAAAATACGTCACCAGTAATATATGTGACCCCTGACAACCTTGCCCACGTCTGCAAAGGCAGCCATGCCGCTGAATAAATGCGTGTCCCCTCCCTCCAGCCACCCACACACAAGAGTGACACTCATTGTTTTCACAATACAACATTTAAAACTTTCTCTGCTGGTAGGATATCTAAGTACGCTAAGCGCTCGCCACTGACATCGGAAGTGGCTGGAAGGTGATACAGAGGTTGAATGCTGGCAAGGCCAACTCATACTTTTGAGGTTCGTAAATCAAGAAGCTTTAAATCGGATATTAGTAGCCGCCTGCTTGAAAGGAATGTCAAATGTAGGCACTCATCATTCATTTTACAGTGTGCGTCGGGAGGCCTGCTGTGTGGGGGGAAAGGAGTAATGGAAGCCTGCGCGTCTTTTTCTGTGATATTAGATGGTACGTTGTTTACTACTGAAGATGGGTTCTGAATGCAACGCATTACATCCTCATTCACAGGGGTTATGTGGGGGGCACATTTATGACTTTTGTCGTGCAGGGCTGCACAGCAAATCACCTTGCTGCCCCTGCGTCACAGGGAAAGGGCAGGAACTTGCCATATTTATCCAATGCAGCGCATTCCTGTCCTTTTTCCTTGTGCTGGAGCCGTTTTGGCAGCCTAATGCCAACGCAGGCACCCTTGCACCATGGTGCCTGTGTTTTAAGCAGGCTTTCGTAAATGAAGCGACACCTTCCTGCACAGAAACAATCCTGAGAGGCTTTTCCCTCATTTTATGTGTGCTGCATTCAGCAGCACACATAGAAAGAATTAAACAAGCATTGGCATGCCAATAGGTCTCGCCTTTGGGACCTTATAAGTGTTTAGCCATGCAACAGTTGCATAACTAAATACTTATTAAGGTTCCAAAAGCGAGACCTATTGGCTATGCCAAGCGGCCGTGCGGCCGTGAAAGTGAAACATCAAAGTGAAAGTAATCACGGAAAAGCACGGCACACGCGCCCGCGCACATGCACGGTAGCTCTGGGCTGGCCTGGTAGCACTTTTTGGAGCCCTCTCAATAAGTCTCGCCAGACCAGCGCATGCGCTGGGTCAGGCGAGACCTAAAAAGGAGGCTGAATAAAGATACTTTTCTCGTTGCGCCTCACCTGGGAAGGCCTATCTTTCCGGCGCATTCCCAGGTGTACAAGGCCTTGTAAATCTGGGAATGCATCAAAAACAATTGGGAGTTGGGTTGGAATGCCCACGCAACATCCATGGAACGCCTGCACAGGGCAGAGTAACACAACAACACAGCAATTTGGGCTGCGTTGCGATACTCCAGATTTTTGGAGCCATGCAAAGTGGGTTTGCGTGGCTTCAAAAATCTGACTTACGGTTTGGGTCGCTCTTGAGTGGAGCAAGAGCGATACAAACGGGTGATAAATAGGGCCCTTATTAGTCTCATCAACATCGCATAAAGGTACACAGACTATTGCCCTCAAAACACCTCTGACCCATATAAATGGTGGAACTGAGCTTCACGGGTGTACGCGACATAACATACCAGCTACGTTTTTTTAGGTAATGTGGAGGTCACTAGTTCAAATCCCGGCAAGGGAGGCACAGCCTTTGATCCTTCCAAGGAGAGTAAACGAGGCACCATAGTTTGTGTATCTGTAGTCTCTGTTATTTATAGCGCATAGAAACTGCACTCGTTTGGTATGTAGCGCTATATCTATTATTATTATTAGTGCTGGAGTCATCCCTACGAGACGCCATGTTGTCTTAGGTCAGGACTGCCAAGTACATCTGTAATGTCCATTGACCCAAACAGTATGGAGCATTCTATATTTAATTTCTATTTTAATCACGTGTCGAACGCGGGCGAGGGGACGCTCTAGTTTGCCGTAAGGGTACAACCCGCAGCAAGGTCATGGGGCGGAAGTCGGGGAACCCTCGCTTCTACGGCGAGAGGCCCAGCCCACACCAGGCATGGGAATCCTCTGATCCATCTTCAAAATGTGCAACGCCGAGTTCCCTTAGAAACAGAACATTGACAGGGAGATGCGAGGAGGCCCTGCCACCCATCGAGCAGCAACAAGGTCACCGAGCAATACACCGCCCCTCCCCCACTGGGCTCCGAAACACATCTAGCGCCGTGGTAAGGCATCAGTTTGAGGGAATGTGAGAGGCGCTGAGGAACAGAACTGGTGTTAAACGTGCCTCTCCGGACCATGTCACCTTTCTGACGCCACTTAAATTCGAAGAGTTCGCGAACACAGGCAGGGGCCCTTTTTCGCCACCTCTCGTAGCCGCGGATAGTAGGCAACCCGAATGTCGCCGAGATATGAATGTTTCTCACTGCCCCGTTAATACCTTTCACAGCGCCCCCCAGGCCCAGAGGCTGCAGTCCATGTTAGCACGTTTTATACGTTCTGTGCCTCTACGGTCCAGCAGCATGTCTGCGCTCATTCTATGCCTTCGCTCATTCTTGGGACCCCATTAGAAGCATAGTGGCCCGGAACCTAGGGAGACTTTAATGGACTGGCAGCGGCCTTCATGCTTCAAATGCGGAAACTCAGTCGCCGGGCAGGAGTAGAAATACTTCGTAAAATCTTCAACACCCACCTCCCACCTATCTCGCACCTCCCTCTCACCCAAAACACATTGTTTTATTCCAGGCCTTACTTAAGTGGAGATTGTTTCCCCCCAGGGAGTGAGGGGGAAAGGGATGGATGGACGGACTTGATAGCTTTGGAATGAGGGGTGGGTGGGTTTCGGCACAGCGTTCTTGCCCTCTCGCCCGAAAACGCACAGATATATAATTCAGGTAGCCCAAACCCAGGTTGCGACTGGTCATTTTTCGTCGGACAAACACTATTTACACATTGACTTACAGGTTTGCATAGCCCAAGGTCACATATCTAAAAGCCTATATTCGTCACACCAGGGCAGGAGCGTGTCGCTTCTAATATATATTTACCATTGGGGGTGCAGGGGTGGGCGCCTGGTGCGTTTATCGGGGGCTCCCGAGTCCCTACGGTTCAGGATTACCGCTTTCAGATGGCAGGCTACCGAAGGGGGCGGGCCACCAACCGGGGACAAGGTTTCGCAGGACAAAATGGCCACAGCGTGGAGAGAAAATTACTCCTTCCGTACTGACACATGTGCGCCTGGCTTCACACTCAGACGGGCAAGGCGCTCTGGCGTCCTTACCTAGTCCGTGGGTGTGGGGGTGGCTCCGATGTCTCATGGAGGCTGGATGCACGCCTGTGTGTCAGTCAGTGCGCGCGTGTACAGGCGCTTGGACCGAGGATGCTCAGACACGGACGCAGCAGGGGAACACACACCTGGTTTCTTACCTGGTCCTACGGTTCTGGACGGTTTCATCCCCCGGTGGTATCTCTTTAGTGACTCCTGTTGTGCTTGTCCGCGTTTGCACGCATCTATGTGCGCGCGTCCCTGTGTGCGTGAGTGTGCGTGCGTGTGCTTGTACCAAGGATGCTCCGACAGGGAAGCAGGAGGAGGCAGATCCTGGGTACCAGAAGGATGCTCAGCGGCAGCTTCTACACATCATCACACAGGAGCACCGGACGGTTCCATTCGCTCCTTGGGGGAGTACGCGGGTTTCCCTGGGAGACTAAAGACGGGGGTTGACATGAAACCCGGAATAGAGACGATGCGTGGTTGCGTTAACGGGCTGCATTACCGACAGTCAGTCAAGGAAACGTTTCTAATTCATTTGAGCAGTTGTTCCACTGGTAGTTTCCAGCGTCACCCCGTGGTGCAGGCAGGGGTTGGTTTGTTCTGCTTCATTGACATGCAGTGAATGAGGTGGCACTGGTAATGGGGTATTATTAGGCAGCTGAGCGGGGATGTGCTTGATGCTCAGAGGAGTCAGAGGCAGTGGGTGGGGGGGGGGGGATAGAGGATGCACCAGGAGGGTGCACCGTGGCACTAGGAAGGGTACATTATGGTCCTGGTGATGGATCTGAACGCACCCAGGTTTTATTATAGCGTTTATTTCCTTAAACCTGGCAGAGTTCCCACTTATGGCAGCTAGATTTCGAAGGAGGCGGCGTGTAAAGTGATGTGCTCAGGATCACACAGTTGGGTCAAGCGAGTTATATATTAACTTTGAATTATGGTAATGTACTCAGAATGTACCCACTGGACACACTTTTCCCACAGTATTTTTATTACAAGGATGTGCAGAATGATGGAAGTACATAGCAGTAGTGATGGCCCCTGCATATGAGTGAATACCATTTGTGATTGTATTAGCACAAAATGTGCACCGGCATGATCTACATTTAGTTAATAAAAAAAATAATAATAAGTGCTAGTGCTCTCTTGTGGAGGACACTGCAGCTTGCACCACACAGTGCCCCTGCCATGCTGCCAGTGATGGTAACAAACACTACTAACCATCACACTCCTACAAGTGTGACAGTTCAGGCTATTTCAGGCCCCCAAAGCTATACAAATGGTTTGTGCAGCAGGTAATAGTCGTTTTTAATGTATATTGAATTAATACTTAACTGTTGTTGTGGTCATCTCTAAATTAACCAGACAGTGCCACCTTGTGGCAGACTGTCGCAAGCACCGGTGTTGACATTTAAGTGAGAGTGCAGAGCACCAGAAACCACTGGCTCAAATTTAGCACTTTCTATATTATAGTTACAAATGTTGTGGGCACAATCAGAGTACACTTGAGTAGTCCATAATGTGTAGTAAATATAAAATCCTTTATTCTGCTCCACTGAGACAAATTTCATATTCATCTGTTCGTAACTTTACAGAAACATGGTTGTTTCCAGCTTCGTAGATCCTCGCCAACACGTGTTTTGTCCTGCACAACCGCTATGACTTTCCCAAGGCTGAGGAACATATCAGGGGTAACGAGCGCTATATAAATGCAAACCTTTTTCCCTCTTCTATCCCTCCGCTATCTTTCTGAATCCAAATAACTGACTAACCTATCCACCACTCAAATTACTTTCATATTTCACTATACTAATTCAACACTAATACTTTAGGGGTTCTGGAGTAGCGTGCTACTCGCCGAAAAAGCACTTTGACACCGCATCAGGGGTAGTAAGCGCTATATAAATGCAATTACAATACAATACAATATACAAGAACAAAATGGAAGATAAAGGTCGATACACCCCTAGCTTCGGAGTAAGATTCGCAAAAATTACCACTTCCTTGGATTTGCTCTGTAAACTCTGTAAGTTTACATTGTGAAAGAACACTGGGTGAAAGATGGGGTAGTGTTCTTATTGTGTGAGAATACTTACTGTAAATATTGTATATGTTCCTTAGCCTTGAGGAAGTCATGGCGGTTGTGCTGGACAAAGCACTGCTTTCTGAGAGTGCACTTCAAATAAAGTAATGGGGCAAACATTGATGCATATTTCATGAGATGTATGCATGTACCCATGCACACAAGCATGTGTGCAAACATGGATCGGCACAACAGGAGCCTCTTGAGAGGTAACACCAGCGTTGTAACCCCTGAAGTTTTAACAGTAAATCTGCCTCCTCCTATATATGCAGTTTCCCCATTGTATGTGAAATTGGAGGCAAAATCGTAAATTTGACCGCCGCCAATAAGTTAACTTTCCACTATCTATGTGAGATTGAAATAATATTTCTGACACGCAAAAATATGCACTTTACCCAGTGTATGCAGGATTGGAGTAAGAATAGCAAATCTACTCCCCCTCACAATTTTTACACTTTGACCAATGGATTTGTGATCTGACGCCCTTCAATATATGCATCTTCCTGACTGTATGTGATGCGAAGTTAAAATGGTAACATGTTACTGTTATTTCAGTTAGATTAATAAAAAAAAAATTAAAGCACAGTAAAAACATTATAATAAATAATATTTGGCTAGAAAGATTAATCTTTTGAATGTAAAGCCTTTTAAAAATAATATTTTAATTACAATTGCACAATTGCAATGAGTATATTTTATCAATTGTATTTTTTCACAATTAAAAACATTTTTCAAAATGATTCCATACTATATTTTTGAGACTGATATTATGGTGCAATCTATTTAGTTCCAAGAAAATACAATATTTTTGATATCTATATTATTGTTGTAGATAATGTATTTTCTATATTTTTACAAATTTATATTTTAGTTTTCAAAATTTGTATTTACTATTTGTTTAACAACTTAATATATATATATATGTGACACAGTATTTATGTTTCACAATATTTTTGTAGTCAATAATCGAACATACATTTCAAACTTATTGGCTTTGTCAATGATGTTCCCTGGCAACACTGGGAAGCAAGCAACGACAAAAGCATCAAAAAATGGATGTTACCGAAACAATCTCTAAGCAAGCATTAAAAATGCAATAGGTCTCGACCTCGTTTAAGTTAAAGCAATTCTGTTTGCAATTAGATGGCTTTTTAGATTTGCTTTTATTAGTGTTTTTCAAACTTCCATGTACATAACATGCATATGTATGCATATATGTATATGTATGCATGCATTTATATTTGTATTTATATAGATATGCAGATGTATATATATGTTTATATATGTATGTATGTATATATATATTCACTGAAAAAACCATAGGTTTCATACACGTTATAGTTAGGAATTAGCATTTAAAAAACCTTGCAAATTCACTTAAAAAACCATAGGTTTCACACATGTTATAGTTAGGTGGATATTTCACTCGTAAAAAACCAATGAAATTCCCCCGTTATAGTTAGTTCAGATAACTATAACTCGCGCGCCCGCAATCCTGCTCATGACGTCACATATTTCATCACTCATGACATGGTCAGTGGCATCACTCATGACATCACTGATGACATCATCCTTGTGATAGAGTGGCGGTCGCGCGAGTTATAGTTATCTGAACTAACTATAACGGGGGAATTTCATTGGTTTTTTACGAGTGAAATATCCACCTAACTATAACATGTGTGAAACCTATGGTTTTTTAAGTGAATTTGCAAGGTTTTTTAAATGCTAATTCCTAACTATAACGTGTGTGAAACCTATGGTTTATTCAGTGAATTTGTACGGTTTTTTAAATGCTAAGTTATGTATGTATTATTATTTGTTTTATATATTTATTTTACAATAGACTACGTATTAACATATATATTTATTTTTTTTGGTTTTTCACCGTGCGCGCACGGTGCGCGCACCCCCGCGATTTAAAAAAAAAAAATTAAAATGTTTTTTTCTGCCTTCGGGGTCCTTCAGGGACCCCCTGACAAAGGCTAGGGGGTCAGGAACTCTCTACCCTGCCCCCTTTTCACGTTCGCCACCTTCCTTTTTCACTCTCGCACTGAAAACAAACAAAATGGCGGCCGACACTTCCTGATTTCGACCGATTCGAACGTTGACTAACATGTAACCACCAATCAGAATTACGCTCGCGCACGTTAGGGTGCTCGCACGGTGCGCGCATGGTGCGCGCAAAGTGCGCGGCTATAGATATGTATGTGCATTTAACTGCAATTTTCTCAGGAACTACTGAACAGATTGACTCCATATATGCAAAAGGCACATCCCTGACCTGAGGACTACCTCTCTGCCAAATTTCAAGTAATTCTGTTCAGCTGTTCGGGCTGTACCTTCGACTAAAGGTCCTATGGGAAAATGCATGGGGAAAACGCATTTTGGGACCCCCCTTTTTTCTCGGCCCCGCTTGACGAATTCCCCCCGAGACTTTCAGGGTAGGAGCTGAGTGGAGCGCCCCATTAGTTTTGAAAATTTCGCGAAGATTCGTCAACCGGCGCCAAAGTTATTCAAAATAGAATTTTCAGATTTCCTATGGAAACACGGTCCTAACTATAACTATCTACTGGCGACCGCCAGTAGATAATACACATACATATATATGCATATATATATACACATATATATGTGCATATGTGTGAGAGAGGTAGAGGGGTGGAGAGGTAGAGAGAAGTAGAGAGAGAGGTAGAGAGAGAGGTAGAGAGAGGTAGAGAGAGAGGTAGAGAGGTAGAACAGTAGAGAGTAGAGAGTGAGTAGTAGAGAGTGAGTAGTAGAGAGTGCGTAGAAGAGAATGTGTAGTAGAGAGTAGTAGAGAGTGAGTAGTAGAGAGTGAGTAGTAGAGAGAGTAGTAGAGAGAGAGTAGTAGGGAGAGAGTAGTAGAGAGTGAGTAGTAGAGAGTAGTAGAGAGTGACTAGAGAGTAGAGAGTAGTAGAGAGAGTAGTAGAGAGTAGTAGAGAGTGTAGTAGAGAGTGAGTAGTAGAGAGTGGTAGAGAGTGAGTAGTAGAGAGCAGAATGTAGTAGAGAGTGAGTAGTAGAATGAGTAGTAGAGAGTGAGTAGTAGTGAGTGAGTAGTAGAGAGTAGTAGAGAGTAGAGTGTAGTAGAGAGTGAGTAGTAGAGTGAGTAGTAGAGAGTAGTAGAGAGTGTGTAGTAGAGAGTAGTAGAGAGTGAGTAGTAGAGAGTGGTAGAGAGTGAGTAGTAGAGTGTAGTAGAGAGTGAGTAGTAGAGAGTGGTAGAGAGTGAGTAGTAGAGTGTAGTAGAGAGTGAGTGATAGAGTGAGTAGTAGAGAGTGAATAGTAGAGAGTGAGTAATAGAGAGTGGTAGAGAGTGAGTAGTAGAGAGTAGAGTGTAGTAGAGAGTGAGTAATAGAGTGAGTAGTAGAGAGTGAGTAGTAGAGAGTAGTAGAGAGTGAGTAGTAGAGAGTGGCATAGAGTGAGTAGTAGAGAGTAGAGTGTAGTAGAGAGTGAGTAGTAGAGTGAGTAGTAGAGAGAGTAGTAGAGAGAGAGTAGTAGAGAGTGAGTAGTAGAGAGTGAGTAGTAGAGAGTAGTGAGTAGTAGAGAGTAGTAGAGAGTAGTAGAGAGTAGTGAGTAGTAGAAAGTAGTAGGGAGTAGTGAGTAGTAGAGAGTAGAGAGTAGTAGAGTGTAGTAGAGAGTGAGTAGGGAGTGAGGAGTACAGAGTATTAGAGAGTAGTAGAGAGTGAGTAGTAGAGGCACTGCTGAAGATGGTAGCGCTGCCGCGCCTACTGTATTTTTTTCGTACATTGCCCATATGGATACCGGCATCGTTTTTTGAGCGGCTTCGAGCACTGTCCACGGGCTTCATATGGGGCTCGGGTAGGCGGCGGGTAGCTTTGACCACACTACGGCGGCCAAGAGCGGAGGGGGGCCTGGCGGTCCCGGACTTCGAGTGGTACTATCTGGCAGCACAATTACAATGGCTCACGCAGGCGGTGGTACTGGAGTTTAGAGGCCCTGAGGGCCCGCAGGGCAGGTTAATTCCTCGCCATGTGCTTTCTTTCATAGTCCTCCAACAGCGGATGGACCTAGCCCAGCTCACTCTTGAGGAACGCACCCTTAGGTTGTGCTGGAACCGATGTCAGAGGAGGGCCGCCATTATCTACCCTAATGCCCCGGAGATCCCCCTTGGTATGTGCACGGCGCTCCCACACGGGGGTGATTGGTCGGGACTAGCCGCTTGGGAGGACCTTGGCATACAAGTGGTGGGTGACTTATATAGGGAGGAGGTGCTCTTACCCTTCCAGGAACTGCAGGACTCCTATGGGCTCCCACGGGGAGATTATTTACTTCACGCTGCTCTCATAGCGGGCCTCCAGAAGCACTGGAATGCGGGGCTCTCGGAACCGCCAGTCGCCGCGGGCTGCCAATATGTGGTCATGGCCGCGGGTACGGTCGGGGCTATTACCTGCCTATATCGACGGCTGTCGACGGAGCGCTTGCTGCCCCTAGTCACGTTGAAAGATAAATGGGAAGCTGACCTTGGGAAGCCCATCCCCGAGTCGACATGGCCAGCGTTGGTGCGGCGGGCCTGGAAGGGTACGCGTAATGCCCGGTTTCAGCTAGTACAGTTTTTTACACTGCACAGGGCATACCTGACGCCAGTCAAAATATTGCAATATTTTGGGGGCACACATTCTCAGTGCCCGCGGTGTGGGGGAGATGGGGCTGATTTTCGCCATATGTTTTGGTCTTGCGCGGCGCTGGGTAGTTACTGGGAAGACGTCATGGAATGCCTGAACCAAGTGACAGATCGCACCATCGATTTTGAGATGGGGGCCTGCCTGTTGCTTTTGTTCCCCCACACCCGCCACACGAAGGTTACTATCAAGTTCTGTGACTTAGGGTTGATCATGGCCAAGAGGGAGCTAACCATGCATTGGAAGTCAAGGGTCGGGCCTAGCTTTCTGAGGTGGCGGACGGCGTTCGCGAAATGGGCAGGCGCGGAGGGCACACTTCGCTTGCAATTAGCGCATAGGAGGAATGACGAAAAGGCGTTAGCGACGGCCCGTGCATGGGAGTCACTGGTGGTTGAACTTCAAGGGCTGATGTCAGAAAACATAGGAGAGGGGGACCTAACCGACTGCCATGAGGATGTGATAAGCGGGGAGTAGGAGGGGGGTAACTATGATAGGTGGACACATTCAACGCGGCTGAACCCAGGGGAACGCCCAAGCTGACAGAGGCAGGATAGAATACCCCTACACGTATCATAGTAAGAGGGAGGGTCACATCAGAGGGAGGATAGGAAGACGGGGGCACACTGACAAGCGTTGCGGGAGGGAGTGGGAGGGAGGGCCCAAGCGGGAAGGGTAACTTTTCCAATGCATAACTGGTTGAAATGTTGTATGTACTAATTTTTGGTGAGTTTCTTGGGCTCTTGTGGGAATTGTATTGGTATGTTGGTAAGAAAACAATAAAAAATGTATAAACAAAAAAAAAGAGAGTGAGTAGTAGAGAGTAGAGTGTAGTAGAGAGTGAGTAGTAGAGAGTAGTAGAGTGAGTATTAGAGAGAGTAGTAGAGAGGGAGCAGTAGAGAGTGAGTAGAGAGTATGGAGTAGAGTGAGGAGTAGAGAGTGAGTAGAGAGTGATTAGAGAGTGAGTACACCAGCAGCAATTTATTCACTCGCCCATCACCACACCCAATTACGCAAACACACCCACTGGTTAACACACAAAGCGCAATACTAGCAGCAGAAGAGTACTTCACCGTAGACGCAAACTGAACTACACCTGAAGCTGTCTTCTGCACCTGCTCAATTTCAAACACTTATTTCAGATATGGAGCCACACTGCTTTTGGCCAATGCATGCATTGACTTTGAGCATTTCCATAAAAGGTACAGTTTATCTCTGGGTATTGCAGCTTCAGGTGTGTGATGAATTCGCAACTGATAAGTCACACTGAAAACTGAGCAGACAAGGAACATCTTTTACTTTGCAACCTGAGTTGTGTTCGCGAACCATGAATTCACCTACTGCTTGGCATGCTCTCTCCATGAGTCCTCATATTGAATCTAACACTTACTTATTAGCTTGAAACATAAGGAAAACCGCCGGAAAACAAAGCCCCATGAAGTAAAGCTTACAGCAACGAAAGGCTAGTTGAAGCTGCCCATGAAAACAAACGCATGCGAAGTCTTAAAAAAAAAAGTGCAGCAAGCTTACAATAAACCTACTGTGTCACGCCGCTGGTGAGAGATCCAATCTCACAGGGCGTGGATTAAAGGAGACAGGGTGGCAACAATCAGCGAGTGGCGTTCCTTCAGTGCAATCATTGCACTGCCTTTGGTATAATTTGTGACACAAAAGGACGCGCACGAATCAAAACTTAAGGCGGAGCTGGGAGGAGGCTTCTGGAATCGTATAGATTCCAAGAAGCCTCGTATGACGAGACAGCGCATGCGCTGCCTACGTCAGGCTGAGACCTAAAAAGCCAGTAGGCCTCGCCTTTGGGACCTATTGTCTTTGCCAATGGCTTTAGGCACGTGGTGCAGCAGCCCTGACAATGTGCTGCATGGCTAAAGAGTTTAAAAAAGCTTTTGGTGCGTCCGTCTTTGTCACTTTGTAGGCTCCCGTAGCAAACATGCACACATCGACAAAATAATGCAGCCTATTTTTTTACAGATCCAAGTTGGATTGGTAACTAAAAGGAAAAAAAACGGAAGCATTATTTATTTTTATTTTTTAAAGCTGCTGGGCGGAGTGCGATGCATGGCAGAAGCAACATAGAGGGTGTTGTTGCGGGGTGACAACAACACGGGGACAAGGGGCAGTAGCAATATAGGGGCTCGGCTGGGTAGTAGATTTATAAAGCAAGTGGGGAGAAAGCAACATGGGCTGGTGGAAGCAACCCAGCAAGGGCATGGGAAAGGATGGAAGAAACACGGAGGACGACAGCTGAAGCAACACAGCGAGCGCAGGTGGGGGCATAAGTAAAATGGGAGAGTGGAGCAGAAGGCAACATTGGAGAGCATGGGCAGGGTGATCAAATAAACGAAAGAGAGCAACGTGGTGCTGGCAAGGAGAAAGTGCATGGGTGAGAAGGCAACACAGGAGGAGTAGGGGAGAAGCAACGGCGAGAGAGAGGCACTTGGAATGTAGCGGAGGGGGGAGAGAAACACACATGGGAGACAGCGGGAAAACACATGCACTACTCATAGAGTACTTAAACAAAAAGAAAAAAGTAGCATTTGAAAAAGGCGAGCAGTGGAAAGACAAAGTAATACATCTGTGCTCCAGGGGTGGGGCAAACACTAGAGGAAGGGAAGCCCACACTGTTATTGAATAAGAAACAAGTAAATGAGAGTGACAATGAAGCCAGCGAACGTTAAGCAATGGGCGCTCCAAGATAACAATATGTCTTGCAAAACAGCACATGCACTGCCGAAGGTGAAAACGAAAAAGGGTAGCTTTCATTTGTGTGGCATCTATTTTTGAAGACGCTTTTATTAGCGCTCGCTCCCCAGCGCTAATTAACCACGCACCAACTAATTTCAGATGTAAATTGTCCCTCTTGCATTCCATTCAAGGTACATCTGAGGAGCAGATAACAAGTGACACAGCGTTGGTGGGGTGAGAATATTGCAGTGCTCTGAGCAGGTGGTAAATGTATACTGCGGCTTCTGTGTGGGGTGGTCGTGGAGGTAGGGGGTTTGATGAAGAAGGGAGGGAAGGGCGGATGGAAAATAAATGCTCCACCACCAGAAAAAGAGTGGCAAAAGAGTCTTTGCTGAGACTGCAGCCAAAGCCTTCCAATATAAATTAACGCCTCGTAAAATCAGGTCTGGTGTTCCCACAGCCTGGAAAACGGAGTGGGGGAGCGCCATTCCACCCAGAATCATGCAAAGTGGACTTCCATGCAGTAATTACATTCCCCCTGAGATATTTAACCTTTGCGACCTCGTTGCCACGTGACTTCCAAGATGGCTGATCGTGACGTATGCTAGGAGCGAATGGTTCTCCAGTGCATTGCACGAATCTTGTGGACAGACAGCCATGAGTAAGGGGCCGCCAGTCCCCCGATTATGTGTGAAAACCTGTTGTGCCCATAATGCCGCACTACCATGCAGGTGGCCTTGAGGAGGACTGGAGGTAAAGTGGGAGGGCGCTCGGTAGGAGGGGCGTCTGCACTCACAGATGTGCACGCGGCCGCGAAGAAAGCTCTGCGCTGACAGTCACACTCGCAGCGCTCAAATTACGATTTTCACACTTTTATTTTTAGGTTAATTGGTTCTACGGAGGCAGCGGCAGGGCTGTGGAAACACAGCAGGGAAGAGAAATGCAGGCCTGTCAATCCTTTCCCAAAACCCAACACACACAATCTTTGCCTGACTCCAACCATTGGTTTTGTTATGCTCAGCCATTTTTAGGCAGAACCCTCAGAACAGAAAGAGGGTGGAATCAGGAGTGAAGGATGATAAAGCCAATAGATCCATACATTGAATGGTGCACATACATCTAAAGAAGAAGGTCCTGTAGCCCATAGGAACCAGTGCATTATCACGCTAACAAGCACCGGCTTATTTACAAGCCCCTTGCGCTGCCGGTATATCACATCTTCTTCATATTAACCCTTTCGCTGCTAGGACTCCACCCCCCCCCCCTCCCCCTCCCCGTGCTAAGCCTTTTTTTGGGCTATTTGGGGTAGTTCTCGCTTAGGCCTCTGGAACTTTTTGTCAAATTTGTGCCCATTTCTTCCAATATCATGGGGATTTTACAGATACCCAGGGTTTGTGGATTTCCCTGGAGGGGACCCAAAAATTAGCTAAAATACAGCTACATCTCCCGATAAAAATGATACTGACTTGTGTGGATGGGCCAAGTGCCTTAGACATTGATGGGCCAACAACGTGTAGAGATTGAGGGGGGCCCAAAGCGGGTCTAAAAGGGCAGTTTGTTTATATGTTTTTAGACTAACGCTACTTTGGGCACCCACACAAGTGAGGTATCATTTTTCTTGGGAGACCAAGGAGAATGCTAGGTAGTAGGAAATGTGTGCCTTTACGGTGATCCTACAACAAACCCACACAGAAATGTGCGGAAAATGTGACTTTGTAAGTAAATTTGAGGTTTGCGGGGGATTCTGAGTAAGAAAATTCTGTGGGATCCATGCAAGCCAACTGCCAGCCTCAAGAGTCAGTACACGCACACCACCATCCACACACACCACCAGCCAAACGCCATCCAAGCACACCGCCAGCCAAGCACCATCCACACACACCGCCAGCCAAGTGCCATCCATTCATACCGCCAGCCAAGCGCCATCCACGTACACCGCCAGCAAAATGCTATCCATGCACACAGTCAGCCAAGCAATATCTACGCACACCGCCAGCCAAGGGCCACCCACACACTTCGGCAGCCAAGTGCCATCCCCACACACCGCCAGCCAAGTAGGGACAGGCTGGGAATAGCAACCAGCCCTGGCAGATTGCTGCTCGACCCGCCCTTGGGGGGAGCGGAGGGGGGCTGCTAGTAAAAAGCACCACTCCCGCTTTTGTTACTGGGGCCCAATATTGCAGCACTGCTGCAAAACCGGCTCCCAGTGACAAAACCGCCCCCACGGCCAGAAAACCGCCCCCCACCCCTCCAGTTCACCGGGGAAACACCTGGTGCCTGCTACAGTCAGTCCAGCCCTACAGCCAATCACCATCCATGCACACAGCCAACCAAGCACCACTCCACGCACACCACCAGACAAGCACCAATCTACACATCTCATCAAGCGCAAGTCCACCCACACCATCAGCCAAATGCAGGTCCACACACACTGCCAGCAAAATCAGTCAAACTCAAGTTTACACACACACAAACTCTCCCTGGTTTTTAGTGGTTTTCTGCCCCTTCTTGATTGCAGATTAGAATAAAAATATCACAGAAACAGCCAAAATGTGTGCCTTAAAAAAACAGGAGCGACCCTTGCTTATGGGGATTCTCACTGGCATGCCCATAAACATATCCCTGGTACCTAGTGGGCTTTCTGCCGCGGGGTGGCAGATCAGGGGCTATTGCCCTCATCTGTCTCCCAGGGGAGGCAGAAAGGCTGTGGATTTTTTTTGGGGGGGGCATTGGCATGCCCATCTCGGGCAGTCCTCAAGCCAAAATATGCTAAAAAAGAAAATCCCTATTGGTTTGTGCGCTTTCTGCCCCCCGGAAGGTAGATTGGGGGCTATTGCCCCTATCTGCCCCCCAGGGGGGCAGAAAGACTGGGTAATTAGGCAGGGGTGTGGGCATTGGCATGTCCATCTCGGGCAGCCCCCACCCCAAAATTTTCTGAAGAAGAAAATCCCTGGTGGCTATTACCCCTATCTATCTATCTAGGGGGGGCAGAAAGTCTGAATATGGCAGAAAGATTTGGGGGGAGCAAAAGCCCTTGCCCAACGGGCCGCACTCCCCACCCTGGTGTCCAGTGGGTGGATCCCCAAGGAGAGATCCACTACGGAGATTCTCCCATTTTCAACAATACCTCTCCTGACTTTCTATGTGCTCAGGGGGATGAGATAGTCCCCTGAGCATGTAGAAAGTGAAACTGAAATGAGCCTATCGGCTCATTTCAGTTTCAGTTAACAGTTTCAGTTACAGAGAAATGACTTCAGCGTGACCTGAACACTGGTTGTCATTTCCCTGAAACAAACAGAACAGCCTTGGGAGCTGGGGAGACTCTTCCCCAGCTCCCGAGGCTGTTTGGGGCTTAAAAAAATCCTCTGGTGCCCATACCAGAGGGATTTCTTGTGCCATGTGCACGGACTGCCGGGAGCCGTTTGACGCATATGAGCACTGGTGCGTCGGACAGCTCCCTTCCGTCCGACGCACCAAAGGGGTTAAAAGTGACACACTGGCGGCGCAAGGGACTTGTAAGTAAGCCCCCACATTTTCAGTGCAATGCGACCGTCAGCTGGGGAGGCAGAGGTGGCATTAGCCCCCAGACCCAGTACGTTTTTTAGGACCCTGTGCAGTATAAACCATATTTACAAATTTGAAGCAAGCTTGGCTTGTTTAACCCCTTCAGCGCGGCGCGGATTTCCGCGCCACGCTGAAGGTTCCGTGCGCGGGCGGGGCCATGACGGAACGGTTCCGTCATGCGCACAGCGCAACCGACGTGCATGACGGAACCGTTCCGTCATGCGCGTCGAAGGGGTTAATAACGATAAGGGTGCTGACATGGCTATAATCACTAGATGGCACCAGGTGCTGGAGCTGGTGGGTTTTTTGTTTCCTGGGGAAATTTTTCTTAAACTTGGAAACATATGCTGGTGACAAGTGGGGCTCACTATGGCGTTGTTGACCTGGGCGCATAGAAACCTAAGACGTGCCTGAACACAAGGTACAATGATAAAGTTTCTTGGGGCTAAAACCTAATAAATGAGCAATTATTTAAGAGCTTTCAGCTTCTATTGAAACAACAGGAGAGTGAAGGACATCCTCAAAACTGATAACTGGTTCCTCGTGTTTGAATCAAAGTGCTCGGCCTACTTTCCTGAGTATGACGTAGCAGTTGATTCGTTGAATGCAACGAGTGCACGGGGACATGTTTCCTCAGCTTGTTCTTCATGAATGCTGAAGTAACACCATGCACCAGACCATGGCCAGTGAACATAGCCTTGAAAGAGGAGGTGGCTTGAATGAGGAACCAACAGAACTGCTTTAACAGTCAAGGTGCCAAACTGGATTTAAGCATTTTAAGCAGTATTAGAGCAATAAATTGCTGCTAGCCGCATTGGAGAAGCAGAGGGGAAATGGGCAAACTTGGCCTTTAGCGGCCTCCTGCTTAAACACTGCAATGTTTTTCTTTGTGTGTCTCATTTTTTAATTTAGAACATTCTACCATAAGTGGGTGTAATATTTTGTATATTTTGATATATGTCTATTTGCCCTGCGCTGTTGCAAGTGACTGACTCTTTTGCAAGAGCTGTAGGACCCAAGCGCGCCTCACTGATGAGGCACAAAAAAGCTGAAACAGTCGGGAGCTGCTGGGGTTCTGCTCTGTTTGAGCTGCACTGTTCCTATGTAGTAGGATTCAAGACTGATTTACGTATGGTTGCTTCCCATCTGTAGTGGCACTGTGGGCAAAAAAGAGGGGCTGGAATGTGGCCATGAGCTGAGCCTTTTACAAGCACTGCACCCATCGCCTTGTTTTAATGTGACATCCGAGCGCATCTGTAAGGCCTAAACATGGTCGAAGACGAATCGCGCTGGTGAGACTCAACAGGGTTTAAACCTCTCTGGGATTGCTTGAGTTCACATGGAGTGGGAATAGGGTCTGGCAATGCGGGATGGACTGTTCCCACTGGAGCTGGGTCAAAATTGACTCCGTAAGGCGTCTCATCAGCAATAGCGCAATAGAGATATTTCAGTGGCTGAGACTTTTGCAAGCATTCCACTCATCACCTTTCTCTGTTTAATTGTGACACTTTAAGTGGGATGGGCATGCCTAGACGTGACTCTGGGACTTTGCGTGCCATAGGATCCAAGGTGCACACTACTGATGAAGTGAAACAAGGATGAAACTAGTCTGTACTTGCTTCCACTCCAAGGGGACCTAGCCTGGTACTTTGTGTGAACCATTCCTCCTGGAGCAGAACCAAGACTTTTAGACATGGCTGCCCCCAAACCGGAGTGGTACCATGTGCAAAGGAGTTGACTGTATGCAGCTGAGTAACTTCCTGTGGCTGAGGCTTTTACAAGTATTCCACCCATCAACTTTTATTGTGCTAATGTAATGACCTAAGTGCGTGGGCAATGTCCAGACATGGGCCCCTTGCTCTCTGTGCCATAGGATCCAAGCAGCACCTCACTGAAGAGGCCCAGTATGGTTGAAACTGGTTTGGGATTGCTTGTTCCTGTTCAGAGAGGATGTGGCCTGGTAGTTAGGGCTGGCTTCCTCTTATTGGAGCCAACGCGGTAAATGTCTCTCCCCAAAGTATTTATATCCGCCATGTTGGAGGAGCCACACTGTACGATGGTGGGGGTTGGACATTCAGCAAAAAAAGATATCTAGTGCCCATAGATTGATTGTGAAATTTCCCCCAGATTGGTATAGCATGCCCTATAGCATGCCCTCAGATTGGTTTACTATGCCCACTGATTGGTACAGAAAGCTCTCAGATTGATTAACTATGCTCACAGATTGGTACAGCATGTCCTCAGATTGGTGCAGCGTGCCCCCAGATTGGTACAGCATGCCCTAACTTCGTACACCATCCTCACAGATTGGTACACCATGCCCTCAGATGGGTACAGCATGCACCCAGATTGGTATAACATGCTCACATGTGGCTACAGAATGCCTTCTGGTTGGTATAGCATGGCCTCGGATTGGTTTACTATGCTCCCAAATTTCTACAGCGTGCATTCAGATTGGTACAATATGCTCACAGATTAGTACAACATGCCCTCAGATTTGTACAGAAGGCCTTCAAATTGGTTTGCTGTGCTCACATATTGATAGTGCATGCCCTCAGATAGGTACAGCATACCTTTAGATTGAGGACATGCTGTCCCAATCTGAGGGCATAGTAAACCATCCTGGGAGCATAGTAAACCAATCTGAGGGTATGCTGTACCAATATAAGGGCATGGTGTAGGCGTATGTGAGCACTGTATCTTGGCACAGCATGCCCTCAGATCAGTATACCATCCTCACATATGGCTACAGCATACCTTCAGATTGAGGGCATGCTGTTGCAATCTGTGTGGATGCTGTAGCAATCTGAGGGCATTGTAAACCAATCTGTGAGCATTCTGTGTCAATCTGACGGCATGCTGTGGCAATCTGTGAGCATAGTAAACTGATTGGTACAGCATGACTTCATATTGGATTACTTTGCCCTCAGAATGGTTTATTATGCTCACATACTGATACAGCACACCCTCATATTTTTACGGCATGCAGTCAGATTGGATTACTATGCTCAAAGACTGCTATAGAATGCCCTCGGATTGGTAAAGTGTTGTAAAGATAACATGCCCTTAGATTGGTTTGCTATGCTCACAGATTGGTACAGCATGCACTCAGATTGGTACAGCATACCTTCAGACTGAGGATATGCTGTCCCAATCTGGGGGAATAAAAAAACAATCTGAGGGCATGCTGCACCAATCTGAAGGTATGCTGTATACATATGTGAGAATGGTATATTGGTGCAGCATGTCCTCGGAGTGGTATACCATGCCCACATATGGCTCCAACATGCCTTCAGATTGAGGACATGCTCTACCAATCTGAGGGTATACTGTACTAAAATGTGAGCATGATAATCCAATCTCATGGCATTATGTACCAATCTAAGGGCATTGTAAACCAATCTGAGGGCGTACTGTAAACATCTGAGGGTATGCTGTACCAATTAAGGACATGATGTAGCCATCATATGTGAGCATGATACATTGGTACAGCATGCCCTCAGAGTGGTATACCAACCTCACATATGGCTAAATCATGCCTTCAGATTGAGGGCATGCTGTACCAATCTGTGAGCACAATAACCCAATCTGTGGGCATGCTGTACCAATTAGAGGGCATTCTGTATCAATCTGAGGGCATAGTAAGGCAATCTATGAGTATACTGTACCAATCAGAGGGCATGCTCTACCAGTCTGAGGGCATGCTGTGGTAGTCTGGTGCAGCATGCCCTCAGATTGGTATAGCAAGCTCACTTATGACTACTGCATCCCCTCAGAGTGATACAGTAAGGCCTCAGATTGGTATAGCAAGCTCACGTATGAATACTTCATCCCCTCAGAGTGGTACAATGTGCCCTCACAATAGTACAGCATGCCCACAGATTGGTAGAACATCCTCACAGAATGGTACAGCATTCCCTCAAAGCATGCTCAACGCATGCTCAAAGATTGCTACAGTTTGCCCTCAGATTTGTTTACTTTGCTCACAGATTGGTACGCCATGCCCTCAGATTGGTTTGCTATCCTCATAGATTGGTACAGCATACCCTCAGCTTGGTACAGCATGCCCTCAGATTGGGTTGCTTTTCTCACAGATTATTACAGCATGCCCTCCGTTTAGTACAACATAAGGGCATGATGTAGGCATATGTGAGCATCGTATCTTGGTACAGCATGCCCTTAGATCAGTATATAATGCTCACATATGTTTACGGCATGCCTTCAGATTCAGGGCATGCTGTACCAATCTGATGTCACAGTAAACCAATCTGTGAGCATTCTGTACCAATCTGATGGCATGCAGTGGGGATCCATGAACATGCCAAACCACTCTGAGGGCATATTGTACCAATCTGAGGGCATGCTGTATCAATCTGTGAGCATAGTAAACCGATTGGTATAACATGCCCGCAGATTGGTTTACTATGGTCACATATTGCTATAGCATTCTCTCAGATTTTTACAGCATGCCATCAGGTTGGATTACTATGCTCACAGATTGATACAGCATGCACCCAGATTGGTGCTGCATGCCTTCAGATTGGTGCTGCATGCCTTCAGATTGAGAACATGCTGTACCCATCTGGGGGCAGAGTAAACCAATTTGAGTACATGCTATACCAATCTCAGCGTGTGCTGTATCAATCTGAGGGCATTGCAAGCCAATCTGTGAGCATGCTGTACCAATCTGAGGGCATGCTGTACGATTCTTTGAGCATGCTCTGGCAATCTGATACAGCATATCCTCGGATTTTGTTTAGCATGCTTATAATTTTAGGGCATGCTATACGAATCTGGTAGCATAGTGAACTTATCTGAGGGCATGTTGTCTCAATCTGAGTTCACGCTGTACCAATCTGAAGCATTCTGTAGCTATATGAGTATGCTATACCAGTCTGAGGGCTTGCTGTACCAACCTGTGAGAAAGTTGTACCAATCTGCCAGCATTCTGTAGCAACTTGTGAACATGCTAAACCACTCTAAGGGTATGTTTTACCAATCTGACTGCATGCTGTACAATCAGTGAGCATAGTGAACCGATTGGTACAGCATGCCCTCAGATTGGTTTTCTGTGCTCACAGATTGGTACATCATGGCTTCAGATTGGTTTACTTTCTCCTCAGATTGGTACAGGATGCTCCCATATTGCTACAGCATGCCCTTAGAGTTTTACAGCATGCCTTCAGATTGGATTACTATGCTCACAGATTGGAACAACATTGCCTCCAGATTGGTACAGCATGCCCTTAGATTGGTTTGATGTGCTCACAGATTGATGCAGCATCCACTCAGATTGGTAGTGCATGCACTGAGAATAGTGTAGCATGCCGTCAGATTGAGAACATGCTGTACCATTCTGGGGGCACAGTAAACCAATCTGAGGCATTCTGTACCAATCTGAAGGTATGCCGTACCAATCTGAGGACAAGCCTTAGCCTCGTGTGAGTATGGTACATTGGTACAGCATGATCTCAGATCGGTATACAACGCCCACATATGGCTACAGCATGCCTTCACATTGAAGGCATGCTTTACCAATCTGTGAGCACAATAACCCAATCTGAGGGCATGCTGTACCAATCCGAGGGCATTCGGTATCAATATGAGGGCATAGTACACCAATCTGAGGGCATGCTGTACCAATCTGAGGGCATGCTGTGGCAATCAATGAACATGCCAAACCACTCTAAGGGCATGCTGTACCAATCTGAGGGCATGCTGTACCAATCTGAGGGCATGCTGTACCAATCTGTGGGCACAATAACCCAATCTGAGGGCATGCTGTACCAATCTGAGGGCATTCTGTATCAATCTGAGGGCATAGTAAAACAATCTGAGGGCGTACTGTACCGATCTGAGGGCATAGGAAGGCAATCTATGAGCATGCTGTACCACTCTGAGAGCATGCTCTACCAATCTGTGAGCATAGTAAAACAGAATTGTACAGCACACCCTCAGAATGGTACAGTATAGCCTCAAATTGGTATAACAAGCTCACATATGACTATTTTCATCCCCTCAGATTGGTACAGCGTGCCCTCACAATACTACAGCATGCCCACATATTGGTAGAGTATCCTCACCGAATGGTACAACATTCCCTCAAATTGGCATAGCATGCTCAAAGATGGCTACAGCTTGTCCTCCAATTGGTTTACTGTGCCAACAGATTGGTACAGCATGCCCTCAGATTGGGATGCTATGGTCAAAGATTCGTACAGCATGCCCTCAGATTGGTACATCATGCTCACAGAATGCCACAGCATGTCTGCGATTTCTACAGCAAGCCCTCAGATTGAGATAGCATGCTCACGTGTGGCTACAGCATGCAATCAGATTAGTACACCATGTCATCAGCTTGATACTGCATGCCTTCAGTCAGATTGGTACAGCAAGCCCTCAGATTAAGGGCATGCGGTACCAATCTGAGGGCATAGTAAACCAATCTGAGGTTATGCTGTACCAATATAAGGGTTATGGTGTAGGCATATGTGAGCATCGTTTCTTGGTACAGCATGACCTCAGATTGGTATACCATGCTCACATATGTTTACAGCATGACTTCAGATTTAGGGCATGCTGTAGTAATCTGAGGGCATTGTAAACCAATCAGTGAGCCTTCTGTACCAATCTGATGGCATGCTGTGGCAATCTGTGAACATGCTAAACCACTCTAAGGGCATGTTGTACTGATCTAAGAGCATGCTGTGCCAATCTGTAAGCATAGTAAACCTATTGGTACAGCAAGCCCTCAGATTGGTTTACTATGGTCACATATTGGTACAGCATGCCCTCAGATTTCTGTAGCATGCTTTCAGATTGGACTACTATGCTCACAGATTGGTATATAATGCTCTCCGATTAAATTGCAAAAATAGAAACAAATACATTAATTCAAAGCACAACACTTGAAAGCTGGAGTTTATTAAATGCATCTTTAATCTACATATGCTACCTCCCTTATGCATTTATATATATATATATATATATATATATATATATATATATATATATATATACCTTACATGTACTTGTGTAGCTATATATTTATTACTTTCCTTCTAATTCAGCATATCCAATGCACTGCCCTATTTACCACAACATACCTCTATGAATATATTCTCTACCGCCACTCTCTCTTTCATCCCAACCCCCATAGCCTTACTATGATCCCCAAAGTAACCCTTTCTAGACTCTTCCCTCCTCTGACCCTCCTTGCATCATCTCATACCTATTTTACTATTAAGATCTCCCAAACAAGCCTTTCTAAACCCTTACCTCTGACTCTTCCCCGTCCACCTCCCCTCCACTCATCCCAAACACCCTCCTACTGCTATGAACTCCCCCAAAAAAGAAAACATTCTAGACCCTTCTCCATTCTATTCCTCCTTCCCTCTTCTATCCCTTCACGATTCCTTTTCAGTCCAAATAACAGACCAACATGTCACCACTCAAATTAATCTCATAATCCCCAATACTAACTCCCCTCCACATCAACTTTACTCATCTCAAACCCCCTCCTATGGCTATAAACTCCAAAAACAAGTAAACACATTCTAGACCCTTCCCTCTTTTATCCTTCTACTATTCCTCCTTTTTAATCAAAATAACAGACTAACATGTCCACCACTCAAATTAATTGAATATATTTCCCTATACTAATTCCCACTAATCCTGTTTGGGTTCCAGAGTGGCGTGCTTCTCATTGAAAAAGTCTTCAACACCTTATCAGGGGTAGCAAGCGCTATTTAAAAGCAAACCTTTTCCCTCTTCTATCCCTTCACTATCTTTCTCAATCCAAATAACGGACTAACATATCCACCGCTCAAATGCCTTCATATTTCACTATACTAATTCAACACTAGTCCTTTATGGGTCCAGAGTAGCATGCTACTTACCCCAAGAATGTGCTTCAACACCTCCTCAGGGGTAGCAAGCACTATATAAATGCAAACCTTTTTCCTCTTCTATCCCTCCTCTATCCTTCTGTATCCAAATAACTGACTAGCATATCCACCCCTCAAATTACTTTTATATTTCACTATACTATTTCACCACTGACCTTTTATGGTTTCTGGAGTAGCGTGCTACTCACCGAAAAAGCTCTTCGCACCTAGTCAGTGGTAGTAAGCGCTATATAAATGCAAATACAATTACAGCATTCCTTTAGATTGGTTAATTATGATCATAGGTTGATTCAGCATGCACTCAGATTGGTATAACATGATTCAGATTGAAACAGCATGCCTTCAGATTGAGGACATGCTGTACCAATCTAGGGGCATAGTAAACCAACCTAGAGGCATGCTATACCAATCGGAGGGTATGCTGTACCAATCTGAGGGCATGCTGTAGCCACATGTGACCATGGTACATTGGTACAGCATGTCCTCAGAGTGGGACACCATGCTCACATATAGCTATGTCGCAGGGGTATCATTAGGAAGGGGGCTTAGTTTTGTACGTTATCACAGGTTACATGACATTCAATGTAACACAGTGCAATATGTTTTTGAAATTATGGTTTGTTTTGACCATATTATTTACTTAAATATATGTGGAAAGCAATTGTACATTACCGTCTCGCTCCACTTCTTTGTGTTTCCCCATGCTCCTTCACAGCAATTCATTTTGCTCATTAACTAAGCCCGTTACTAATGATACCCCTTGAGACATTGTTTATGTTACACTCAACTACCCTGTGTTCTGTACCAATCTGAGGGCATGCTCTAAGATTCTGAGGACATGCTGATGCATTTTTTGTTGTTGTTGTTGCATATTTATATAGCGCGAACTCGACCTGAAGGTATTGGAGCGCTTTACATGAGCACCGTATTTACATTACACATTCAGGCACGGGGAGATTAAGTGATTTGCCCCGAATCACAGGATGTGGACGCGACCCCGAGGCTCGAACCCTGTTTTCCAGAACCAAAATCGGCAGTCTAGCCGATGGACCACATCACATCCGGACCACATCTGGTGCAGCATGCCCTTAGATTGGTTTAGCATGCTCACAATCTTAGGGCATGCTGTACCAATATGAGGAGATGTTGTACCAATCTGTGAGCATAGTAAACCAGATTAGTACAGCATGCCCTCAGATTGGTATAGTATGCCTTCAGATTAGTACAGCGTGCCCTCAGATTAGTACAGCATCCTCACAGATTGTTACAGCATGCCATCAGATTGATTTACTATGCTCACATATTGCTACAGCATGCCCTCTGATTGGTACAGAATGCCCTCAGATTGGTACAGCATGCCCTGAAATTGGTACACCATACTGTGAGAAGTTGACCTGGTATATGCTGTCCACTAGTTATAGTGGGCACCTTGCACCAGTCCAAACAACCCCTTATTGATGATAGGTTAGAGACAACCTTTATTGAAAGCGATCCTAGTGGTAGCTATGGAGAGTAGCCTTCAGGCTAAGTCTTGAAGGAATGTGAAGCAGCTTGTTTTACCAGTCTATAATCTCTTGAGTGGCTAAATGAAAGGAGACCACACCAGGTATAATATATATAAAATATATCGTGTGAGAACACAGCCACGAGCTCCCGTTAGCTTCTGTGGGGAAAGTCGCGGTTAAAATTTAAAGTTTAAGGATACTTAGGAGTGGACTAGGAACAAACCCTTTTGGACTTAGATGGTTCTAGGGCCACCAACCATGGGAGCACCAAAGTACTCGTGTTACTTCACCCAGGGAGGCCGGGTGCATAGGTGTCAAATGGTGTCGGGTCGTGTCGTTGTTTTCAATGGCAGGAGACTGAAAAGTGCTGATGCCGTGAAGAGAAGTGTCCGAAGAGATCCAAGCCTGGATTGAAGATGTGAAGAACCTGAAATTAAAGCAGAGGGGACAGAGTCTGGATCACTTGCCAGTGACCAGGGGCACGATAGACGAATGCCCACCGATGTCGGGTGCTTCAGGTGCGAAGAGGGGAAAATTGACTCTTCAGCCACGAGGACCAGGAGTTGTTGAAGACAACCAAGAGCTGGATTCGAGCTGTTCCACGAAGGATGTCGAGTGCTGCAGCATCGGTGCCCGGATTGGACACAATAAGCCTTGGCAACAGCAACCCACGCAGGAAGAGAAGAAATGCTTCGGTGCGGCCCAGCAAGGTCCTGGGGACTCCCCGAGCGATGGAGAGTCGGGGCACATCTGGAGCAACCAGAGAAGCCCAATTAAAGGAAGAGTTGCCTTCACAGGGACCCACCAGTCGACGGACCAGGGATCGCGAAGGGACCTTGAGAGGAATCACAAAATGGCGGCCCACGGGTCACTCGGAGTCGGTAGGCCAACAATCTTCAGTGGATTTTCTGATCGGGGTCTGGGCTACAAGTAACCCAATGCACAGCCTCAAGGGACGTCGAGAAGATGATGCACTTGCAAATGTGCACGGTGTCCAGGGGTTCCGGTTCCACAGTACCCACGAGGGCTACGTGTCTCAGCTTTGCTGGGGACTCGGTTCGGCCTCTGGGAAGTATGGAAATTCACCTCCTGCACTGCAAAGTCTTTGGCGTCCGGTGGGAGCTTTGGGGATGCAGACCGGACAGATGAATCTTTGGTGCCTGCCAAGCAGGGGAGTAACTTGTTTACTCCAAGGGAGATTCTTCAGTCATCTGGCGTTGAACAGATCGTCGAAGTTCCAGGATTCAGTTTCAGAGTTTCGTCCAGGGATATCTGTAGCAGAGTTTCATCCAGGTGTAATCTAAAGTCCTAAGGACAGGGGTCTTTATACCCAAGGAAGGGGTTGGACTAACTCTGGGGACCCACCTATGGGAGGGTTTGGAAAGAGGGGTGGCTACACCCATTTCCTTTGTCCAGTTTTGCGCCACGGTTTGAGCTGGACTATGCACAGGGACACCAAATGTGCCCCCAGTGCAGACTTCACAGCACTCCTGGAGTGCTCCCACCCATCCCTAATCCACTAAGGCCTGTCTGGGAGGTGGTAACACCTCCCTATGACAGGAAACCTATTGTCCAGGCCTCCCCTGCCGGAGTTTCGGTCAGCAGCAGGAGGCCAGACCCGTGTCTGTGTCTCGCAGCATTCATTTTGTGATGCCAGGGCTCTGTTAGCTGGTACCGGGTATCCCGGTGCTGTCTTGTCTCTCCCTCTAGAAGGGTGGGATCATACTCCCACACCAGTTACTGGTGTGGGGGGTATGATTCCAAGGTGTTTGACACAAAACACAACATGTTTCCGTGCAGCCAGTTCAAAGTTAGCATTTACCATTTGGTTATAATGCATTGAAGAATATATTGTTAGGCTGCATCACAGACAACCCTGGAGAAGAGATTCCGAAGGCTGCAGAAGGGCTCTGCTCATGCATGGGCACCCTCTCACACAAACCCAAGAACCCTACCTTCAGGATTGATAAGGCCTGCCATAGGGGTGACTGATAGGTTTATATGGGCAGTGATAGTGTGAGGTATAGTGAACCTATACCTCAGTAAGGGGTGCATGCACCACCTTACCCAGGCTGCAGTAGCAGACCTGTGGTGTCATTTTGGAGGGCTTCCCAGGGGTGGCATAATACATGCTGCAACCCCTGGTAGGCCTCTGGGGTACCTATGCCCTGGGTACATAGTATACCATATACTAGGGACTTATAAGGGCACCCCAGAATCCAATCTGCGGTGTACCTAAGGTACACTGAATCTATTTAGAGAGGAAGCAGCTAGGCTGAGGTCCTGAATAGCAGGGCTCCAGCCAGACTAAAGTCGAAAAACTGTGAAACATCAGCAAAAAGTGGGGGTAACCATAAGAAGCAGATCCTACTCTCCTACACATACCCTCAGATTTCTATAGCATGCACTGTGATTGGTATAGCAGGCTCACATACATCTAGAGCTTTCCCTCAGATTGGTACAGAATGCTCTCAGATTGGTACAGGAGGCTCCCATATTGCTACAGCATGCCCTCAGAGTTTTACAGTATGCCTTCAGATTGGATTACTATGCTCACAGATTAGAACAACATTGCCCTCAGATTGGTACAGCATGCCCTTAGATTGGTCTGTTTTGTTCACAGATTGATGCAGCTTCCACTCAGAATGGTAGTGCATGCCCTGAGATTAGCGCAACACGCCTTCAGATTGAGAACATGCTGTACCATTCTGGGGCATAGTAAACCAATCTGAGGGCATTCTGTACCAATTTGAGGATATGCTGTGACAATCTGAAGCAAGCTGTAGCCTTATGTGAGCATGGTACATTGGTACAGCATGCCCTCAGATTGGTATACAATGCTCACATATGGCTACAGCATGCCTTCAGATTGAAGGCATGCTGTACAAATCTGAGGGCATGCTGTACCAATCTGTGAGCACAATAACCCAATCTGATGGCATGCTGTACCAATCCGATAGCATTCTGTATCAATCTGAGGGCATAGTAAACCAATCGGAGGGCGGGCTGTACCAATCTGAGGGCATAGTGAGGCAATCTATGAGCATACTCTATCAATCTGAGGGCATGCTGTGGCAGTCTGGTGCAGGATCCCCCCAGATTGGTTTAGCATGCTTGCAATCTTAGGTCATTCTATACCAATTTGTGAGCATAGTGAACCAATCTGAGGACATGTTGTATCAATCTGAGGGCATGCCGTGCCAATCTGAGGTCATGCTGCACCAATCAGTGAGCATAATAAAGCAGAATGGTACAGCTCACCCTCAGAATGGTACAGCATGGCGTCAGATTAGTATAACAAGTTTACATATGACTACTGCATCCCTCCACATTGGTACAGTGTGCCCTCACAATATTACAGCATGCCCACAGATTGGTAGATCATCCTCACAGAATGGTACAGCATTCCCTCAGATTGGCATACTGTGCTCACAGATTGGTACAGCAAGCCCTCAGATTGGCACACCATGGCATCAGTTTGGTACCGTATGCCCTCAAATTGCGCTGCTATGCTCACAGATTATTACAGCATGCCCTCCGTTTAGCACAACATGCCCTCATATTGGTACACCATGCCCTCAGATTGGTACAGCATGCCCTCAGAATGGTACAGCATGCTCACAGATTGCCACAGAATGGCAGAGATTTGTACAGCAAGCCCTTGGAATGTGATAGCATGCTCACGTATGGCTACAGCATGCAATCAGATTAGTACAGCATGCCCTAGGCTTGATACAGCATGCCCTCAGATTGGAACAGTATGCCCTCAAATTGGAACAGTATGCCCTCAAATTGGTACAGCATGCCTTCAGAATGGTTTACTATCCTCACATATTGCTCGAGCGTGCCCTCAGATTGGTACAGCATGCCTTCAGATTAAGGGCATACAGTACCAATCTGTGAGCATAGTAAACCAATCTGAGGGTATGCTGTACCAAACTGAGGGTACAGTAAACCAATCTGAGGCCACAGTAAACCAATCTGCGGGCATAGTAAATAGTAAACAGATCTAAGGTAAAAAAAAAACAATTGGAGGGTGTGCTGTACTAATCTAACGGAATGCTGTGCCAATCTGAGGGCATACTAAACAAATCAGAGGGCATGCTGTTACACTCTGAGAGCATACTGTACCAATCTGAGGGCATGCAGTATCAACATGAGGGCATGCAGCACGAATCAGAGGGCATAGTAAACAAATGTGAGGCCATGCTGTACCAATCTGACAGGATAGTAAACCATTCCGAGGGCATGCTCTACCAATCTGAGTGCATGCTGTACCAAAATGAGGGCATACTGTACCAAACCAAGAGTATGGCATACCAATCTGAGGGTATACACCACCAATCTGAGGGCATAGTAAACCAATCTGAGGGCAGCCTGTATAAATCTCAGGGCAACCTGTATCAATCTGAGAGCCTGCTGTACCAATCTGTGAGCATGGATTACCAATACGAGAGCATAGTAACCCAACCAATCTGAGGGCATGCTGTAGAAATGTAAGGGCATGCCTTCCCAACCTGTGAGCGTAGAAAACCAATCTGAAAGCATGATGTACCAATCTGAGGGCATAGCTACTGCATGCCTTCAGATTGGTACAGCATGGCCTCAGATTGGATTACTGTGCCCTCAGATTGCTACAGGAGGCTCACAGATTGCTAGAGCATGCCTTCAGATTAAGGGCATGTTGTACCAATCTGAGGGCACAGTAAACCAATCTGAGCGTATAGAAAGCCAATCTGAGGGTATACTGTAACAATGTGAGGGCATGCTGTTGCCATATGTGAGTAGCGTACATTGGCACAACATGCCCTCAGATTGGTACACCATGTCCTCCGATTGGTAGAGCATGCCATCAGATTACTACAAAATGCCCTCAGATTGATACAGGCTGCCCTCAGATTGGTTTACTATGCTCATAGATAGAAGCTGCATGCCCCCAGATTGGTAGGGCATGTACTCAGCATTCCCTCAGATTGGTACACCATGCTCACAGATTGGTACAGCATGCCATCAGATTGATACGTGCTCTCATTAGATTGACTTATTATGCCCTCCGTTTTATGCTGCATGCCCTCAGATAGGTAGAGCAGGTCCTCGGATTGGTGCAGCATGCGCTTAGATTGGTACAGCATGCCCTCAAATTGGGTTACTGTGCCCTCAGCTTGGTTGACTGTGCCCTCAAATTGGAATAGCTTGCTCCCAGATTGGTAGAGAATGTCCTCAGATTGGTACAGCATGCACGTAGATAGGTACAGAATGCCCTAGGGCTGGTACAGTATACATTAGATTGGTTTACTATGCCCTCACATTGGTATATCATGCTCGCAGATCAGTTTACTATGTCCTCAGATTGGTACAGCATGCCCTGATATTGGTTTAGTATGCTCAAACATTGGTACAGCATGCCCTCAGATCGATTTACTATGCCCTCAGTTTGGCACAGCATGCCCTCACATTGGTTCACTTTGCTCACAGATTGGTACAGAAAGCTCACATATTGGTACAGCATGCCCTCAGATTGGTACATCATGCCCTCAGATTGGTACATCATGCCCTCAGATTGGTTTGTTATGCTCACGGACTGGTACAGCATGCCCTCAGTTTGGTACAGCACGCCCTTAGATTATTTGATTATGCCCTCAGATTGGTACAGCATACCCTCATATTGGTACAAGATGCACACAGATTGGTACCATGCTCACACATTGGTACAGAATGCCATCATATTGGAACAGCATGCCCTCAGATTGGTGCAGCATGCACTCAGATTGATCCATATTGCCACTACATTGGATTACTATACCCTCAGATGTATGCTGCATGCCCTGCTTTCGATACAGCATGCTCACGGATTGGTAATGCATGCCCTCAGATTGGTTTACTATTCCTTCTGATTGGTACAGCATGTGCTTAGATTGGTACAGCATGCCCTCAAATTGGTTTACTATGCACTGAGATTGGTTTACTATGCCCGCAGATTGGTTAATTGTGGCTCAGATTGGTTTGCTGTGGCCTCAATTGGTACAGCATGCCCTTAGATTGGAACACCATTCCCTATGGTTGGTATAGGATGCCCTCAGATTGGATAACTATGCCCTCAGGTTGGTACAACATGCCCGATTTACAATACCCCCAGATTGGTACAACATGCATTTAGATCGATTTACTATGCCCTCAGATTGGGACTGCATGCCCTCACATTGGTTTACTATGCCACAGATTGGTACAGCATGCCATCAGATCGGTACAGCATGCCTTCAGATTGGTACAGCATGCCCTCAGATTCGCACAGCATGCCCTCAGATTGTTACATGCTGCCCTTAGCTTGGTTTACTATGCCTTCAGATTTGTGCTGCATGCCCTCAGAATGGAACAACAAGCCCTGAGATTGGTTAACTATGACCTCCGATTGACACAGCATACCCTTAGTTTGGTTCATTATGATTCCAGATTGTTAGGGCATGTCCTCAGGTTGGTATGGCATGCCATCAGATTGGTGCAGCATTTCCTCAGATTGGTACAGATTACCCTCAGATTTATGTATACTCTCTTTACATTGGCTTAATATGCCCTCAGATTAATACAACAAGCCCTCAGATTGGTACAGCATGCTTTCTGATTGTTTTACTATACTCTCGGATTGGTACAGCATGTGCTTAGATAGGTACAGCATGCCCTCAGATCGGTTTCCTGTGCCCTCAGATTGGTTTACTATGCCCTCAAATTGGTTTACTGTGCCCTCAGATGAGAATAGCTTGCTCACAGACTAGTAGAGCATGTCCTCAGATTGGTACAGCATGCACTTATATAGGCAGAGCATGCCCTAGGGTTGGAACATCATGCCCTCAGATTGGTTTACTGTGCCCTCAGATTGGAACAGCATGCCGTCAGATCAGCGTACTATACCCTCAGCTTGGTACTGCATGCCCTCATATTGGTTTACTATGCTCACAGATTGGTACAGCATGCCCTCAGGTCGATTTACTATGCCCTCAGATTGGTATAGCATGCCCTCAGGTCGATTTACTATGCCCTCAGATTGGTATATCATGCTCTCACATTGGTTCACTATGCTCACAGATTGGCACAAAAAGCTCTCAGATTGATTATCTATGCTCACAGATTGGTACAGCATGCCCTCAGATCGGTTTACAATGCCCTCAGATTTGTACAGCATGCCCTCATATTGGTTTGCTATGCTCACAGATTGGTACACCATGACCTCAGTGGTACAGCACACCCTCAGAATATCTGATAATGCCCTAAGGTTGCTACAGCATGCCCTAGATTAGTACAGTATTACCTCAGATTGGTGCACCATGCTCACAGATTGGTACAGCATGCCCTCAGATAGGTACAGCAAGCCCTCAGATTGGTACATCAGACTCTCGGATTGTGACAGCATGCTCTTGGATTGGGACAGCATGCCCTTAGACTGGTTTTCTATGCCCTCAGATTGGTACAGCATGCCCCCACATTGGTTTACTATGCTCACAGATTGATACAAAAAGCTCTCAGATTGATTAACTATGCTCACAGATTGGTACAGCATTCCCTCAGATTTGCACAGCATGCTCTCATATTGGTTTGCTATGCTCACAGATTGGTACACCATGACCTCAGTGGTACAGCACACCCTCAGAATATCTGATAATGCCCTCAGGTTGGTACAGCATGCACTAGATTGGTACAGCATTCCCTGAGATTGTTGCACCATGCTCACAGATTGGTGTAGCATGCCTCAGATCGATTTACTATGCCCTCAGATTGGTACAGCATGCCCTCACATTGATTTACTATGCTCACACATTGGTACAGCATGCCCTCAGATTGGTACAGCATGCTCTCTGATTGGTTTACTCTACCCTCGGATTGGTACAGCATGTGCTTAGATAGGTACAGCATGCCCTCAAATTGGTTTACTGTGCCCTCAGCTTGATTTACTATGCCCTCAAATTGGTTTATAGTGCCCTCAGATTGGACTAGCTTGCTTCCAGATTGGTAAAGCATATCCTCAGATTGATACAGTATGCACTTACGTAGGTACAGCATGCCCTAGGGTTGGTACACCATACCCTCATATTGGTTTACTATGCCCTCAGATTGGTACAGCATGCCCTCAGATCCATATACTATGTACTCAGATTGATACAGCATGCCCTCATATTGGTACAGCATGCTCTCACATTGCTTTACTATGCTCACAGATTGGTACAGAAAGCTCTCAGATTGATTAACTATGCTCACAGATTGGGACAGAAAGCTCTCAGATTAATTGACTATGCTCACAAATGGGTACAGAAAGCTTTCAGATTGATTAACTATGCTCACGGATTGGTAAAGCATGCTCTCAGATTGGTTTGCTAAACTCACAGATTGGTACAGCATGCCCTCAGTTTGGTACACCATGCACTCAGATTGGTACAAGATGGCCTCAGATTGGTACCATGCTCACTGATTGGTACAGCATGTCATCATATTGGAACAGCATGTCCTTAGATTGGCACAGTATGCCCACAGATTGATCCATGCTGCCCTTAGATTGGATTACTATGCCCTCAGATTTGTGCTGCATACCCTCAGAACAGTACAGCGTGCCCTCATTTTGGCACAGCATGCTCTCGAATTGGTAGTGCATGCACCTTCAGATTAGTACAGTATGTGCTTAGCTTGGTTCAGCATGCCCTCAAATTGGTTTACTGTGCACTGATCTTGGTTTACTATGCCCACAGATAGGTTTACTGTGGCCTCAGATTGGTTTACTGTGGCCACAGATTGGTACAGCATGCCCTCAGATTTGCCCCACATGCTCTCATATTGGTTTACTATGCTCTCAGATTGATCCTGTATGCCTGCAGTTTGGTTTAGTGTTCTCACAGGTTGGTAGAGCATACCCTCAGATTGGTACAGCATGCCCTGAGATTAGTTTACTATGTCCTCAGAAGGGTTCACTGAAGCCTCAGATAGGTGCAGTGTGGCCAGAGATTGGTATAGCAGTCGCTCAGATTGGTACAGCATGCCCTCATATTGGTTTACTATGCCCTCAGATTGGTACAACATGCCTTCAGATTGGATTACTATGCCCTCAGATTTGTACCGCATGCCCTCATATTGGTTTACTATGCTCACAGATTGGTACAGCATGCCCTCAGATCAGTTAACTATGCCCTCAGATTGGTACAGCATTCCATCAGATCAATTTACTATGCCCTCAGATTGGTATAGCATGCTCTCACATTGCTTTACTATGCTCACAGATTGGAACAGAAAGCTCTCATATTGATTAACTATGTTCACAGATTGGTACAGAATGCCCTCCGATTAGTACAGCATGCCTTCAGATTGGTTTGCTATGCTCACATATTGGTATAGCATGCCCTCAGTTTGACACAACACTCCCTCACATTATTTGATTATGCCATCAGATTGGTACAGCATAACCTCAGATTGGTTCAAGATGCTCTTAGATTAGTACTGCATGCCCAAAAATTGGTACCATTCTCACAGATTGATCCATCCTGCCCTTAGATTGGATTGCTGTGCCCTCAGATTTGTCCTGTATGCCCTCTGAACAGTACAGCATGCCATCATATTGGTACATCATGCCTTTGGATTGGTAGTGCATGCCCTCAGATTGGTTTACTGTGCCCTCAGATTGGTACAGCATGCCCTCAAATTGGTTTACTGTGCCCTGCTATTGGTTTACTATGCCCACAGGTTTACTGTGGCCTCAGATTGGTTTAATATGGCCTCAGACTGGTACATCATGCTCCAAATTGGTAGAACATGTCCTCGGATTGGTACAGAATGCCCTTAAATTGGTACAGCATTCCCTAAGGTTGGTACAGTATGCCCTCAGATTAGATAACTATGCCCTGAGATAGGTACCGCATGCCCTCAGATTGGTTTACAGTGCCCTCAGATTGGTACAGCATGCTTCAGATCGATTTACTATGCCCACATATTAGTTCTGCATGTCCTCGCATCTGTTTACTATACTCACAGATTGGTACAGCATGCTCTCTGATTGATTAATTATGCTCACAGAAGGGTACAGCATGCCCTCAGATTGGCACAGTAGCCCTCAAATTGGGTTCAGAAGGCCTTCAGATTGATATAGGCTGCCTTCAGATTGGTTTACTATGCCCTCAAATTAGTGTTGCTTGCCCTTAGATTGGTACAGCATGCCCACAGATTGGTATATCATGCCCTCGGATTGGTTTATTATGCCCTCAGATTGGTTTGCTATGCCCTAAGATTGGTTTAGTGTGGCCTCAAATTGGTTCAGCATGCCCTCAGATTGGTTCTGCATGCCCTCAGATTGGTACAGCATACCCATAGATTGGTATAGAATGCCATCATATTGGTACAGCATGCCCTCTGTTTGGTTGACTTTGCTCACAGACTGGTACAGCATGCCCTCAGATTGGTACAGCATTCCCTCAGATCAATTTACTATGCCCTCAGATTGGTATAGCATGCTCTCACATTGCATTACTATAGTCACATATAGGTACAGAAAGCTCTCAGATTGATTAAATATGCTCACTGATTGGTACAGAATGTCCTCCAATTGGTACAGCATGCCCTCAGATTGGTTTGCTATGCTCACTGCTTGGTAAAGCATGCCCTCAGTTTGGTACGGCATGCCCTCAAATTATTTGATTATGCCCTCAGATTGGTACAGGATGTCCTGAAATGGGTACAACATGCCCTCAAATTGGTTTACTGTGGCTTCAGATTTGTTTACTCTGGCCTCAGATTGGTAAATTATGCTCCCACATTGGTAGAACTTGTGCTCAAATTGGTACAGAATTACCTTAAATTGGTACGGCATTCCCTAGGGTTGGTACAGTATGCCCTCAGATTGGTACAACATGCCCTCTGATTGGTTTACAATGCCCTCAGATTGGGTCATCATGCCTTCAGATCAATTTACTGTGCCCTCAGATTGGTACTGCATGCCCTCACATTGGTTTAATATGCTCAAGGATTGGTGCAGCATGCTCTCAGATTGATTAATTATGCTCACAGATTGGTACAGCATGCCCTCGGATTTGTACAGCATGCCCTTAGATTGGCACATAAAGCCCTCAGATCTGTATGCTATGCACAGAGATTTGTAAAGCATGGTTAACTATGTCATCGGATGGATTCAATACGGCCTCAGATTGGTACAGCATGCTCTCGGATTTGTACAGCATGCCCTCAGATTTGTTTGCTATGCTCAGAGATTTATAAAGCATGCCCTCATATCCATACAGAATGCCCTCAGATTGATAAGGTTGCCCTCGGATTGGTTTACTATGCCCTCAGATTGATGCTACATGCTCTCAGATAGGTACAGCATGTCCTCAAACTGGTACAGCATGCAGCTAGATAGGTACAGCATGCCCTAGTAGGTCGTAGAGCATGCCCTCAGATTGGTTTACTATACCCACAGATTGGTACAACACACCCTCAGATTATTTGATTATGCCCTCAGATTGGTACAGCATAGCCTCAGATTGGTACTGCATGCCCTCAGATTAGTATAACATGCCCTCATATTGGTTTACTATGCTCACAGATTGGTACAGCATGCCCTCAGATCGGTTTACTATGCCCTCAGATTGGCACAGCATTCACTCAGATCGATTCCCTATGTCGTCAGATTGGTATAGCATGCTCACACATTGGTTTACTATACTCATAGATTGGTACAGAAAGCTCTCAGATTGATTAACTATGCTCACAGATTGGTACTGTACTGAATGCCCCCAGATTGGTAAAGCATGCCCTGAGATTGGTACATAACGCCCTCAGATTGAAATAGGCTGCCCCAATATTGGTTTACTGTTCTCACTGATTGGTAGAGCATACTCTCAGATTTGGGCAGCATGCCCTCTGACCGGTTTACTATGTCCCCAGATGGGTTAACTGCGGCCTTAGATTGGTGCAGCATGCTCTCAGATTTATATATCATGCCCTCAGAGTTGTTTGCTATGCTCACAGATGGATAAGGCTACTCTCAGATTGGTTTGATATGCCATCAGATTGGTGCTGCATGCCCTCAGATAGGTACAGCATACCAACAGATTGGTATAGCATGCTCATGATTGGTACATCATGCCCTCAGTTTGGTACATCATGCCCTCAGATTGGTACAGCGTGCACTCAGATTGGTACACAATGCTTGCTCACAGATTGGTACTGCATGCCATCAGACTGGTACAGCATTCCATCAGATTGGTACACATTGCACTCAGATTGATACATGCTCTCCTTAGATTGGTTTCCTATGCCCCCACATTTGTGCTGCATGCCCCTCAGATAGGCACAGCAAGCCCTCAGATTGCTACAGCATGCTCTGGGATTGGGACAGCATGTCGTCCGATTGGTTTACCATACCCTCAGATTGGTACAGCGTGTGCTTAAATTGGCACAGCATGCCCTCAAATTGGTTTATTGTGCCCTCAAATTGGTTTACTGTGCCCTTAGATTGGAATCGCTTTCTCCAAGATAGATAGAGCATGACCTTAGATTGGTCCAGCGTGCACGTAGATAGGTAGAGCATGCCCTCAGATTGGTTTACTATGCCTTCAGATTGCTACAACATGCCTTCAGATCAGTTTACTCTGCGCTGAGATTGATACTGCACACCCTCAGATTGGTTTGCTATGCTCAGTGATTGGTACAGCATGGCCTCAGTTTGGGCCAGCACGCCCTCAGATTATTTGATTATGCCCTCAGAATGGTACAGCATGCCCTCAGATTGGTACAAGATGCCCTCCAATAAGTACAGCATGCTCTCAGATTGGTACCATTCTCACGGATTGGTACAGCTTGCCGTTTGTGCTGCATGCCCTCAGAACAGTACAGCATTCCCTCAGATTGCTACACCATGCTCACAGATTGGTAATGCATGCCATCTGATTGGTACAGCATGCCCTCAGATTGATACGTGCTCTCATTAGATTGGCTTATTATGCCCTCAGATTTGTGCTGCATGCCCTCAGATAGTTAGAGCAAGTCCTCAGATTGATGCAGCATGCGCTTAGATTGGTACAGCATGCCCTCAAATTGGGTTACTGTGCCCTCAGCTTGGTTGACTGTGCCCTCAAATTGGAATAGCTTGCTCCCAGATTGTTAGAGCATGTCCTCAGATTGGTACAGCATGCACGTAGATAGGTACAGAATGCCCTAGGGCTGGTATAGTATACATTAGATTGGTTTACTATGCCCTCAGATTGGTATATCATGCTCTCAGATCAGTTTACTATGTCCTCAGATTGGTACAGCATGCCCTGATGTTGGTTTAGTATGCTCAAACATTGGTACAGCATGCCCTCAGATCGATTTACTATGCCCTCAGTTTGGCACAGCATGCCCTCACATTGGTTCACTTTGCTCACAGATTGGTACAGAAAGCTCACAGATTGGTACAGCATGCCCTCAGATTGGTACATCATGCCCTCAGATTGGTTTGTTATGCTCACGGACTGGTACAGCATGCCCTCAGTTTGGTACAGCACGCCCTTAGATTATTTGATTATGCCCTCAGATTGGTACAGCATACCCTCATATTGGTACAAGGTGCACACAGATTGGTACCATGCTCACAAATTGGTACATAATGCCATCATATTGGAACAGCATGCCCTCAGAATGGCGCAGCATGCACTCAGATTGATCCATGCTGCCACTACATTGGATTACTGTACCCTCAGATGTAAGCTACATGCCCTCATATCGGTCCCGCATGCTCACGGATTGGTAATGCATGCCCTCAGATTGGTTTACTATTCCTTCTGATTGGTACAGCATGTGCTTAGATTGGTACAGCATGCCCTCACATTGGTTTACTATGCACTGAGATTGGTTTACTATGCCCGCAGATTGGTTCATTGTGGCTCAGATTGGTTTGCTGTGGCCTCAATTGGTACAGCATGCCCTTAGATTGGAACACCATTCCCTATGGTTGGTATAGGATGCCCTCAGATTGGATAACTATACCCTCAGGTTGGTACAACATGCCCGATTTACAATACCCTCAGATTGGTTTGGTAATGCATGCCCTCAGATTGGTTTACTATTCCTTCTGATTGGTACAGCATGTGCTTAGATTGGTACAGCATGCCCTCAAATTGGTTTACTGTGCACTGAGATTGGTTTACTATGCCCGCAGATTGGTTCATTGTGACTCAGGTTGGTTTGCTGTGGCCTCAATTGGTACAGCATGCCCTTAGATTGGAACACCATTCCCTAGGGTTGGTATAGGATGCCCTCAGATTGGACAACTATGCCCTCAGGTTGGTACAACATGCCTGATCTACAATGCCCTCAGATTGGTACAACATGCATTCAGATCGATTTACTATGCCCTCAGATTGGTACTGCATGCCCTCACATTGGTTTACTATGCCCACAGATTGGTACAGCATGCCATCAGATCGGTACAGCGTGCCTTCAGATTGGTACAGCATGCCCTCAGATTCGCACAGCATGCCCTCAGATTGTTACATGCTGCCCTTAGCTTGGTTTACTATGCCTTCAGATTTTTGCTGCATGCCCTCAGAATGGAACAACAAGCCCTGAGGTTGGTTAACTATGCCCTCAGATTGATGCAGCATACCCTTAATTTGGTACATCATGATTCCAGATTGGTAGGGCATGTCCTCAGGTTGGTACGGCATGCCATCAGATTGGTGCAGCATTCCCTCAGATTGGTACAGATTACCCTCAGATTGATGTATACTCTCTTTACATTGGCTTAATATGCCCTCAGATAAATACAACATGCCCTCAGATTGGTACAGCATGCTTTCTGATTGTTTTACTATACCCTCGGATTGGTACAGCATGTGCTTAGATAGGTACAGCATGTCCTCAGATTGGTTTCCTGTGCCCTCAGATTGGTTTACTCTGCCTCAAATTTGTTTACTGTGCCCTCAGATGAGAATAGCTTGCTCACAGACTAGTAGAGCATGTCCTCGGATTGGTACAGCATGCACTTAGATAGGCACAGCATGCCCTAGGGTTGGAACATCATGCCCTGAGATTGGTTTACTGTGCCCTCAGATTGGAACAGCATGCCGTCAGATCAGCGTACTATACCCTCAGATTGGTACTGCATGCCCTCATATTGGTTTACTATGCTCACAGATTGGTACAGCATGCCCTCAGGTCGATTTACTATGCCCTCAGGTTGGTACAGCATGCCCTCAGGTCGATTTAGTATGCCCTCAGATTGGTATATCATGCTCTCACATTGGTTCACTATGCTCACAGATTGATACAAAAAGCTCTCAGATTGATTATCTATGCTCACAGATTGGTACAGCACACCCTCAGAATATCTGATAATGCCCTCAGGTTGCTACAGCATGCCCTAGATTAGTACAGTATTACCTCATATTGGTGAAGCATGCTCACAGATTGGTACAGCATGCCCTCAGATGGGTACAGCCCACAGATTGGTACATCAGACTCTCGGATTGTGACAGCATGCTCTTGGATTGGGACAGCATGCCCTTAGACTGGTTTGCTATGCCCTCAGATTGGTATAGCATGCCTCAGGTCGATTTACTATGCCCTCAGATTGGTACAGCATGCCCTCACATTGGTTTACTATGCTCACAGATTGATACAGAAAGCTCTCAGATTGATTAACTATGCTCACAGATTGGTACAGCATGCCCTCAGATTTGTGTAGCAAGCCCTCATATTGGTTTGCTATGCTCACAGATTGGTACACCATGACCTCAGTGGTACAGCACACCCTCAGATTGGTACAGCATGCCCTAGATTGGTACAGCATTCCCTGAGATTGGTGCACCATGCTCACAGATTGGTGTAGCATGCCTCAGATCAATTTACTATGCCCTCAGATTGGTACAGCATGCCCTCACATTGATTTACTATGCTCACACATTGGTACAGCATGCCCTCAGATTGGTACAGCATGCTCTCTGATTGGTTTACTATACCCTCGGATTGGTACAACATGTGCTTAGATAGGTACAGCATGCCCTCAAATTGGTTTACTGTGCCCTCAGCTTGATTTACTATGCCCTCAAATTGGTTTATCGTGCCCTCAGATTGGAATAGCTTGCTACCAGATTGGTAAAGCATGTCCTCAGATTGATACAGTATGCACTTACATAGGTACAGCATGCCCTAGGGTTGGTACACAATGCCCTCATATTGGTTTACTATGCCCTCAGATTGGTACAGCATGCCCTCAGATCCATATACTATATACTCAGATTGATGCCGCATGCCCTCAAATTGGTACAGCATGCTCTCACATTGCTTTACTATGCTCACAGATTGGTACAGAAAGCTCTCAGATTGATTAACTATGCTTACAGATTGGGAGAAGAAAGCTCTCAGATTAATTGACTATGCTCACACATGGGTACAGAAAGCTCTCACATTGATTAACTATGCTCACAGATTGGTACAGCATGACCTCAGATTGGTACAGCATGCTATCAGATTGGTTTGCTAAACTCACATATTGGTACAGTATGCCCTCAGTTTGGTACACCATGCACTCAGATTGGTACAAGATGGCCTCAGATTGGTACCATGCTCACTGATTGGTACAGCATGTCATCATATTGGAACAGCATATCCTTAGATTGGTACAGTATGCCCACAGATTGATCCATGCTGCCCTTAGATTGTATTACTATGCCCTCAGATTTGTGCTGCATGCCCTCAGAACAGTACAATCCGCCCTCCTTTTGGCACAGCACGCTCTCGAATTGGTATTGCATGCCCTCAGATTGGTTAACTGTGCCTTCAGATTAGTACATTATGTGCTTAGCTTGGTTCAGCATGCCCTCAAATTGGTTTACTGTGCACTGATCTTGGTTTACTATGCCCACAGATTGGTTTACTGTGGCCTCAGATTGGTTTACTGTGGCAACAGATTGGTACAGCATGCCCTCAGATTTGCACCACATGCTCTCATATTGGTTTACTGTGCTCTCAGATTGATCCTGCATGCCGACAGATTGGTTTAGTGTTCTCACAGGTTGGTAGAGCATGCCCTCAGATTGGTACAGCATGCCCTCAGATTAGTTTACTATGTCCTCCGAAGGGTTCACTGAAGCCTCAGATAGGTGCAGTGTGGCCAGAGATTGGTATAGCAGTCTCTCAGATTGGTACAGCATGCCCTCAGATTGGTTTACTGTGCCCTCAGATTGGTACAGCATGCCCTCAGATTGGTTTACTGTGCCCTCAGATTGGTACAACATGCCCTCAGATCGGTTAACTATGCCCTCAGATTGGTACAGCATTCCATCAGGTCAATTTACTATGACCTCAGATTGGTATAGCATGCTCTCACATTGCTTTCCTATGCTCACAGATTGGAACAGAAAGCTCTCAGATTGATTAACTATGTTCACAGATTGATACAGAATGCCCTCCGATTAGTACAGCATGCCCTCAGATTGGTTTGCTATGCTCACTGATTGATATAGCATGCCCTCAGTTTGGCACACCACTCCCTCACATTATTTGATTATGCCCTCACATTGGTACTGCATGCCCACAGATTGGTACCATTCTCACGGATTGATCCATCCTGCCCTTAGATTGGATTACTGTGCCCTCAGATTTGTCCTGTATGCCCTCAGAACAGCACAGCATGCCATCATATTGGTACATCATGCCCTTGGATTGGTAGTGCATGCCCTCAGATTGGTTTACTGTGCCCTCAGATTGGTACAGCATGCCCTCAAATTGGTTTACTGTGCCCTGATATTGGTTTAATATGCCCACAGGTTTACTGTGGCCTCAGATTGGTTTAATATGGCCTCTGATTGGTATGTCAGGCTCCCATATTGGTGGAACATGTCCTCGGATTGGTACCAAATAAATTGGTACAGCATTCCCTAGAGTTGGTACAGTATGCCCTCAGCTTAGATAACTCTGCCCTGAGATTGGTACATCATGCCCTCTGATCCGTTTACTATGCCCACAGATAGGTACTGCATGCCCTTACATCGGTTTACTATGCGCACAGATTGGTACAGCATGCTCTCAGATTGACTAATTATGCTCACTGATGGGTACAGCATGCCCTCAGACTGGTACAGCATGCTCACAGATTGGTCCAGCATGTCATCAGATTGGTACAGCATACACCTCAGATTGGCATAGCATGCCCTCAGATTGATACATGCTGCCTTAAGATTTGCATACTATGCCCTACGATTTGTTCTGCATGCCCTCAGAATAGTAGAGCACACCCTCAGATTGGATTACTATGTCCTCAGAGTGGCACAGCAAAACTTGAGATTGATACAGCATGCTTCCAGATTGGTAGGGCATGTCCTAAGATTGGTAAAGCAGGCCATCAGATTGGTACATCATGCCCTCAGTTTTGAACAGCATGCCCTCAGATTGATACATGCTCTCCTTAGAAATGGTTTACTATGCCCTCAGATTTGTGCTGCATGCCCGCAGATAGGTACAGCAAGCCCTCAGATTGGTACAGTTTGCTTTCAGTTTGGGACAGCATGCCCTCAAATTGGTTTACTGTGCCTTCAGTTTGGTTTACTATGCCCTTGAATTGGTTTACTGTGCCCTCAGATTGGAATAGCTGTCTCCCAGATTAGTAGAGTATGTCCTCAGATTGGAACAGCATGCACTTAGATAGGTACAGTATGCCCTAGTAGGTCGTACAGCATTTCCCCCAGATTAGTTTACGATGCCCTCAGATTGGTACAGCATGCCCTCAGATTGGTACCACATGCCCTCATATTTGTTTCTTGTGCTCATAGATTGGTACAGCATACCCTCAGATCCATTTACTATGCCTTCAGATTGATACAGCATGTCCTCTGATTGTTTTACTGGGCCCTTAGATTGGTTTACTTTTACTGTGCCCTCAGATTGGTTTACTATGCCCTCAAATTGGTTTACTGTGCTCTCAGATTTGAATAGCTTTTTTCCAGATAGATAGAGCACGACCTCAGATTGGTACAGCATGCACTCAGATAGGTACAGCATGCCCAAGTAGGTCGTACAACATAGAAGCAAGTTGGCAAGGAGGAAAAACAATATATATCCTTCTCTTAACCCCTAAGGAACTCTATATTTCCTTACGAACAGTACACAGTCCTGTTGTCAATTCTTTTATCTTAATTCACCAGAATCACATACCACAAGCACATTTTTGTATAAAAATATTTTAGTTATCTTGATTTATTTATGTTATTTGTAATACTGATTCTTTGTCATCAATATTTCAAAATAATCTTTTCCTTTTTTCTTTTCAAATAAGTAGACATAAATACAAATTACAGTAGATACACATCACAAGCAAAAAAATTCTTAGAGTCCTACAACCCCTAAAGATAGAAAACACAATGGTCGCCTCTTAAATAAAGGAGATCCACTCATGAGGTAGTCAACTCAGCACACGAGGAAATAATCCCTCTACAAATCACAAATCATAAGTGTGCATTCACTAATAAGAAAGTAATATCAATTGTGTTCAGACTGCGCGTTTTGGCCTAGTAATCTCTGCAAACAGGGTTCCGTCCACCGACGGTCTCAAACTCCCCGGGGCTCCCACTTCGTTATTTCCATATCTCAACAATTAACGGGACGTTACTCGATTAACAGATGCTCTCACCGGGCTAAATGCGGCTTAATCCGCTTTCTCGTTTTACTAGACGGGTAGGGTCCTAATTCTCCATAAAGATCCACTCGCACAAGTGGATCTTTATGGAGAATTAGGACCCTATGGAAATAACGAAGTGGGAGCCCCGGGGAATTTGAGACCGTCAGTGGACGGAGCCCTGTTTGCAGAACACTTGGATTGGATGCGAGAAGTTTCCTTACCCTTGTCCTGAGGCCAAGAAGGATTACAAGCCCGAAACGCGCATGCGTTGACAGTCTTCTTACAAGAGGAGGAGTCTGAACACAATTGATATTACTTTCTTATTGATGAATGCACACTTATGATTTGTGATTTGTAGAGGGATTATTTCCTCGTGTGCTGAGTTGACTACCTCATGAGTGGATCTCCTTTATTTAAGAGGCGACCATTGTGTTTTCTATCTTTAGGGGGTTGTAGGAATCTAAGAACATTTTTGCTTGTGATGTGTATTTATTGTAATTTGTATTTATGTCTACTTGTTTGAAAAGAAAAAAGGAAAAAAGAATTTTGAAATATTGATGACAAAGAATCAGTATAACAAATAACAGAAATAAATCAAGATAACTAAAATATTTTTACACACAAAAAGTGCTTGTGGTATGTGATTCTGGTGAATTAAGATAAAAGAATTGACAACAGGACTCTGTACTGTTCGTAAGGAAATATAGAGTTCCTTAGGGGTTAAGAGATGGATATATATATTTTTTCCTCCTTGCCAACTTGCTTCTATGTTGTGTGTAGTATTTCGCCCAGGTAAAGGAGGGTAATTTGGGTGAGCCCCGATATTTTCTAGATCTAGTAGGTCGTACAGCATGCCCTCAGATCAGTTTACGGCTGCCCTCAGATTGGTACTGCACGCCCTCAGATTGGTTTGCTATGCTCAGTGATTTGTACAGCATGCCCTCAGTTTGGTACAAAATGCCCTCAGATCAGTACTGCGTGCCCTCAGATTGGTACTATGCTCATGGATTGGTACAGTATGCTACCATATTCGAACAGCATGCCTCAGATTTGCACATCATCCCCACAGATTGATCCATGCTGCCCTTAGATTGGATTACCATGCCCTCAGATTTGTGCTGCATGCCCTCAGAACAGTACAGCATGCCTTCGGATTGGTACAGTATGCTCTCGGATTGGTTTACCATGCCCTCAGATTGGTTTACTAAGGCTTCAGATTGGTGCAGCATGCCCTCATATTGGTACAGCATGCCCCAGATTGGTTTACTATGCCCTAAAATTGGTTTACTGTGGCCTCAGTTTGGTGCAGCATGCTCTCAGATTGATCCTGTATGCCCTAAGATTGGTTTACTGTTCTCACAGATTTGTAGAACATACCCTCAGATTGGTGCAGCATGCCCTCAGACTGGTTTACTATGTCATCATATGGGTTCTCCTTGGCCTCAGATTGGTACAGCATGCTCTCAGACTTGTACAGCATGCCCTCAGATTTCTTTACTATCCTCAGAGATTTGTATAGCATGCCCCCAGATTGGTACAGAATAGCCTCAGATTGATAAGCCTGCCCTCAGATTATTTTACTATGCCCACATATTGGTATAGCATGCTCTCAGATTGGTACATCATGCCCTCAGATTGAGACAACATGCCCTAGAGTGGTAAAGCATTCCCTCAGATTGGTACACCATGCTCACATATTGGTACTGCATGCCATCAGACTGGTACAGCATGCCATCAGATTGGTACAGCATGTGCTCAGATTGATACATGCTCTCCTTAGATTGGTTTACTATTCCCTCAGATTGGTACAGGAACCCCCTCAGATTGGTACAGCATGCTCCCATATTGGGACAGCATGCCCTCAGATTGGAACAGCATGCCCTCAAAATGATGCATGCTGCCTTAAGATTGGCTTACTGTGCCCTCCCATTTGTTCTGCATGTCCTAAGAATGGTAGAGCAGGCCCTCAGATTGGATTACTATGCCCTCAGATTGGCCCAGCATAACCTTAGCTTGTTACAGCAGGCTTCCAGATTGCTAGGGCATGTCCTCAGATTGGTACAGCATTCCCTCAGATTGGTACACCATGGTCCCAGATTGGTACGCCATACCATCAGATTGGTACAGCATGCCCCCAGATTGGTACAACATGCCCTCAGATTAATTCATGCTCTCCTTAGATTGGTTTACTATGCCCTTAGATTTGTGTTGCATGCCCTCGCATGTGTACAGCAACCCCTCAGCATGCTCTCATGTTGGGACAGCATGCTCTCAGATTGATTAACTATGCTCACAGATTGGTACAGAATGTCCTCAGATTGGTAGCGCATGCCCTCAGTGTGGTTTGCTATGCTCACAGATTGGTACAGCATGCCCTCAGTTTGGTACAGCATGCCCTCAGACTGGTAACCTTGTGCCCTCAGATTATTTGATTATTCCCTCAGATTGATACAGCATGCCCTCAGATTGGTACAAAATGCCCTCAGATTGGTAAAACTTGCCCTCATATTGGTACCTTGCTCACTGATTGGTACAGCATGCCACCACATTCGAACAGCATGCCCTCACATTGGCACAGTATGCCCACAGATTGATCCATGCTGCCTTTAGATTGCATTACTGTGGCCTCTGATTTGTGCTGTATGCCCTCAGAACAGTACAGCATGCCCTCAGATTGGTACAGCATGCTCTCAGATTGGTAGTGCATGCCGTCAGATTGGTTTACTGTGCCCTCAGATTTGGACAGCATGCGCTTAGATTGGTACACCATGCCCTCAAATTGGTTTACTATGCCCACAGATTGGTTTACTTTGGCCTCAGATTGGTTTACTGTGGCCTCAGATTGGTACATCATGCTCCCACATTGGTAGAACATGTCCTCGAACGGTATTCCCTAGGGTTGGTGAAGTATGCTCTCAGATTAGATAACTAGGCCCTCAGATCGGTTAACAATGCCCTCAGGTTGGTACAGCATGCCTTCAGATCGATTTACTGTGCCCTAACATTGGTACTGCATGCCCACACATCAGTTTACTATGCTCACAGATTGGTACAGCATGCTCTCAGATTCAATAATTAAACTCACAGATGGGTACAGCATACCCTCAGATTGGTGCAGCATGCCTTCAGACTGGTTTACTATATCCTTAGATGGGCTTTCTGCGGCCTCAGATTGGTACAGCATGGTCTCAGACTTGCAGAGCATGCCCTCAGATGTGTTTGCTCTGCTCAGAGATCTGTATAGCATGCCCTCAGATTGACACAGAATGCCCTCAGATTGGTAAGGCTGCCCTCAGATTGGTTTACTATGCCTTCAGATTGGTGCTGCATGCCCTCAGATTGGTGCAGCATGCCCTAGATTGGTACAGCATTCCCTCAGATTGGTACACCATGCTCACAGATTGGTACAGCATGCCATCAGATTGGTACAGCATGCAGTTTGATACATGCTCTCCTTAGATTGGCTTACTGTGCCCTCAGATTTGTGCTGCATGTCCTCAGATGGGTACATCAACTCCTCAGAGTGGTACAGCCTGCTCACATATTGGGATAGCATGCCCTCAGATTGGGCTAATATGCTCTCAGATTGATACAGCATGCGCTTTGATTGGTACAGCATGCCCTCAATTGGTTTACTTTACTCTAAGGTTGGTTTACTATGCCCTCAAATTGGTTTACTGTGCTCTCAGATTGGAATAGCTTGTTCTCAGATTGGTAGAGCATGTCCTCAAGTTGGTACAGCATGCACTTAGATAGGTGCAGTATGCCGTAGGGTTGGTACATCATGCCTTCAGATTGGTTTACTGTCCCTTCAGATTGGTACAGCATGCCCTCAAATCGGTTTACTATGCCCTCAGATTGGAACCGCATGCCCTCATATTGGTTTACTATGCCCTCAGGTTGGTACATCACTTCCTCAGAGTATTTGATTATGCCCTCAGGTTGGTACAGCATGCCCTCAGATTGGTACAAGATGCCCTCAGATTGGTACTGCATTCCCTCAGATTGGTACCATGCTTACAGATTAGTGCACCAAGCCATCATATTCGAACAGCATGCTCTTGGTTTGGGACAGCATACCCTCAAATTGGTTTAGTGTGCCCTCAGTTTGGTTTATTATGTCCTTAAATTGGTTTATTGTGCCCTCAGATTGGAATAGCTTGCTCCCAGATTGGTAGAGTATGTCCTCAAACTGGTACAGCATGCACTTAGATCGGTAGGAACAGCATGCCCTAGTAGGTCATACAGCATGCCCTCAGATTGATTTACTATGCCCTCAGATTGGTACAACATTCCCTCAGATCGGTTTATTATGCCCTCAGATTGGTACGCAGTGCCCTCATATTGATTTACTGTGCTCACAGATTGGTAGAGCATGCCCTCAGATCGGTTTACTATGCCCTCAGATTGGTAAAGCATGCCCTCAGCTCTATTTACTATGCCCTGAGATTGGTATAGCATGCTCTCACATTGGTTCACTATGCTCACAGATTGATACTGAAAGCTCTCAGGTTGATTAATTCTGCTCACAGATTGCTACAGAATACCCCCAGATTGGTACAGCATTCCCTCACATTAGTTTGCTATGCTCACAGATTGGTACAGCATGCCCTCGGTGTGGTACAGCAAGCCCTCAGATTATCTGAATGTGACCTCCGTTTGGCACAGCATTCCCTTAGATTGGCGCAAGAGGCCCTCAGATTGGTACAAGATGCCCTCAGATTGGTACAGCATGCCATTATATTCAAAAAGCATGCCCTCAGACTGGCACAGCATGCCCACAGTTTGATCCATCCTGCCCTTAGATTGGATTACTATGCCCTTAGAATTGTGCTGAATGCCCTCAGAATGGTGCACCATGCCTTCAGATTGCTACAACATGCTTTCGGATTGGTAGTGCATGCCCTCAGATTGATTTACTGTGCCCTCAGATTGGTACAGCATGCACTTAGAATGGTACAACATGCCCTCAAATTGGTTTACTGTGCCCTGATATCGGTTTACTATGCCTACAGATTGGTTTACTGTGGCCTCAGATTGGTGTACTGTGGCCTCAGATTGGTACATCATGCTCCCATATTGGTAGCACATGTCCTCAGATTGGTACAAAATGCCATTAAATTGGTACAGCATTCCCAAGAGTTGGTACAATATGCCCTCAGATTAGATAACTCTGCCCTGAGATTGGTACAACAATGCCCTCAGATTGATACACCATGCCTTCAGATCGATTTCCTGTGACCTCACATTGGTACTGCATGCCCTCACATCGGTTTACTATGCTCACAGATTGGTACTACTTGCTCTCAGATTGGTTAATCATGCTCACAGATGGGTACAGCAGGCCCTCAGATTTGTACAGCATGCCCTCAGATTGGTACAGAGTGTCCTAGATTGATACAGCCTGCCCTTAGATTGGTTTACTATGCCCTCAAATTGGCGCTCCATGCCCTCAAATTGGTACAGCATGCCCTCAGATTGGTACAGCATGTCCTCATACTGATTTACTATGTTCACAGATTGGAACACCATGCCCTCAGATCGGTTTACTATGCCCTCAGATTGATACAGCATGCCCTCAGATCGATTTACTATGCTCTCAGATTGGTATAGCATGCTCTCACATTTGTTTACTATGCTCACATATTGGCACAGAAAGCTCTCCGATTGATTAACTATGCTCACAGATTGGTAAATAATACCCTCAGGTTGGTACATAATGCCCTCAGATTGGTTTGCTATGCTCACTAATTAGTACATCATTCCCTCAGTTTGGTATAGCACACCCTCAGATATTTGATCATGCCCTCAGATTGGTACAGCATGCCCTCAGATTGGTGCCATGCTCACGGATTGGTACAGCATGCCGTCATATTCTAACAGCATGACCTCAGATTCGCATAGCATATCCTCAGATTGGTGCAGCATGCTCTTGGATTGGTAGTGCATGCCCTCAGATTGGTTTACTGTGGCCTGAGATTGGTACAACATGCTCCCATTTTGGTAGAACATGTCCTTGAATTGGTACAGAATGCCCGTAAATTGGTACAGCATTCCCTAGGGTTGGTACAGTATGCCCTCAGATTAGATAACTATGCCCTGAGATTGGTACAACATGCCCTCAGATCGGTTTACAGTGCCTTCAGATTGGTATAGCACGCCTTCAGATCGATTTACTATGCCCTCAGATTGGTACTGCAGGCCCTCACATCGGTTTACTATGCTCATTGATTGGTACAGAATGCTTTCAGATTGATTAATAATGCTCACAGATGGGTACAGCATGCCCTCAAATTGCCATACCATGCCCTCAGATTTGTACAGACTTCCCTAAGATTGATACAGGCTGCCCTCAGATTTATTTACTATGCCCTCAGATTGGTGCTGCATGCCCTCAGACTGGTACAGCACACCCACAGATAGGTATAGCATACCCTCATATTGGTACAGCATGCACTCTGATTGGTTTACTATGCCCCCAGATTGGTACAACATGCCCTCAGATTAGTTTACTATGCTTTCAGATAGGTACCGCATGCCCTCATATTGGTTTACTATGCTCACAGATTGGTACAGCATGCCCTCAGATCGATTTACTATGCCCTCAGATTGGTATAGCATGCTCTCACATTGGTTTACTATGCTCACAGATTGGTACAGAAAGCTCTCAGATTGATTAAACATGTTCACAGATTGGTACAGAATGCCCTCAATTTGGTACAGCACGCCCACAGATTATTTGATTTCCCCTCAAATTGGTACAGCATGCCCTCAAATTGGTACAAGATGCCCTCAGATTAGTACTGCATGCCCTCAGTTTGGTACCATGCTCACAGATTGGTACAGCATTCCATCATATTTGAACAGAATGCCCTCGGATTGGCGCAGCATGCCCACAGATTGATCCATGCTGCCCTTAGATTGGATTACTATGCCCTCAGATTTGTGATGCATGCCCTAAGAGTACAGCATGCCCTCAGATTGGCACATCATGTTCTCGTTTTGGTAGTGCATGCCCTCAGTTTGGTTTACTGTGCCCTCACATTGGTAAAGCATGCGCTTAGATTGGTACAACATGCCCTCAAATTGGTTTACTGTGCCCTGATATTGGTTTACTATGCCCACATATTGGTTTACTATGGCCTCAGATTGGTTTGCTGTGGCCCCACAGTTGTACATCATGCTCCCATATTGGTAGAACATGTCCTTGGATTGGTGCAGAATGCCTGTAAATTGGTATAGCATTCCCTAGGGTTGGTACAGTATGCCCTCAGATTAGATACCTCTGCCTTGAGATTGGTACAACATGCCCTCAGGTCTTTTTACAGTGCCCTCAGATGGGTACAGCATGCAATCAGATCGATTTACTATGCCCTCAGATTGGTACTGCATGCCCTTTCATCAGTTTACTATGCTCACGATTGGTACATAATGCTTTCAGATGGATTAATTGTGCGCACAGATGGGTACAGCATGCCCTCAGCATGCCCTCAGATTGGCACAGCCTGCCCTCAGATTGATATAGGCTGCCCTCATATTGGTTTACTATGCCCTCCGATTGGTGCTGCATGCCCTCAGATTGGTAGAGCATGCCCACAGATTCACAGATTGGTAGAGCATGCCCTCATATTGGTACCGATTGCCCTCTGATTGGTTTACTATTCCCTCAAATTGGTTTACTGTGCCTTCAGATTGTAACAGCTTGCTACCAGATTGGTAGAGCATGTTCTCAGATTGGTACAGTATGCACTAAGATAGGTACAGCATGCCCTAGGGTTGGTACACCATGCCCTCATATTGGTTTACAATGCCCTCAGATTGGTACAGCATGCCCTCAGATCGGTATACTATGCATTCAGATTGATACCACATGCCCTCAGATTGGTTTACTATGCTCATAAATTGGTACAGCAGGCCCTCAGATCGGTTTACTATGCCCTCAGATTGGTACAGCATGTCCTCAGATCGATTTACTGTGCCCTCATATTGGTACAGCATGCCTTCATATTGGTTTACTATGCTGACAGATTGGTACAGAAAACTCACAGATTGATTAACTATTCTCTTGATTGGGACTGAAAGCCCTCAGATTAATTGGCTATGTTCACCCATTGGTACAAAAAGCTCTCAGATTGATTAACTATGCTCACAGATTCGTGCAGCATGCCCTGTGATTGGTACAGCATGCCCACAGATTGGTTTACTAAACTCATAGATTGGTACAGCATGCCCTCAGTTTGGTACAGCACGCCCTCAGATTATTGGATTATGCCCTCAAATTGGTACAGCATGCCCTCAAATGGGTACAAGATGGCCTCAGATTGTTACCATGCTCATGGATTGGTACAGCATGCCATCATATTCGAACAGCATGCCCTCAGATTGGCCCAGCATGCCAACTGATTGACCGATGCTGCCCTTAAATTCGATTACTATGCTCTCAGATTGGCACAGCATGCCCTCATATTGGTTTACTGTGCCCTGATATTGGTTTACAATGCCCACAGATTGGTTTACTATGGCCTCTGATTGGTCTGCTGTGGCCTAATATTGGTATATCATGCTCCCATATTGGTAGAACATGTCCTTGGATAGGTACAGAATTCCCGTAAAGTGGTATAGCATTCCCTAGGGTTGGTACAGTATGCCCTCACATTAGATAACTCTGCCTCGAGATTGGTACAACATGCCCTCAGGTCTTTTCACAGTGCCCTCAGATTGGTACAGCATGCTAAGAGATCGATTTACTATGCCCTCAGATTGGTACTGCATGCCCTTTCATCAGTTTACTATGCTCACAGATTGGTACAGCATGCTGTCAGATTGATTAATTATGCTCACAGATGGGTACAGTATGCCCTCAAATCGGTACAGCATGCCCTCTGATTGGTACAGCCTGCCCTCAGATTGATACAGGCTGCCCTCAGATTGGTTTACTTTGTACTCCGATTGGTGCTGCATGCCCTTCGATTGGTACAGCATGCCCACTGATTGGTATAGTATGCCCTCATATTGGTACCGCATGCCCTCTGATTGGTTTACTATGCCCTCAAATTGGTTTACTGTGCCCTCAGATTGTAATACCGTGCTACCAGATTGGTAGAGCATGTTCTCAGATTGGTACAGTATGCACTTAGATAGGTACAGCATGCCCTAGGGTTGGTACACCATGTCCTCATATTGGTTTACAATGCCCTCAGATTGGTACAGCATGCCCTCAGATCGGTATACTATGCATTCAGATTGATACCACATGCCCTCAGATTGGTTTACTATGCTCATAAATTGGTACAGCATGCCCTCAGATCGGTTTACTATGCCCTCAGATTGGTACAGCATGCCCTCAGATCGATTTACTGTGCCCTCATATTGGTACAGCATACCTTCATATTGGTTTACTATGCTGACAAATTGGTACAGAAAGCTCACAGATTGATTAACTATTCTCTTGATTGGGACTGAAAGCCCTCAGATTAATTGGCTATGCTCACACATTGGTACAAAAAGCTCTCAGATTGATTAACTATGCTCACAGATGTGTACAGCATGCCCTGTTATCGATACAGGCTGCCCTCAGATTGGTTTACTTTGCCCTCCGATTGGTACAGCATGCCCACCGATTGGTATAGTATGCCCTCATATTCGTACCGCATGCCCTCTGATTGGTTTGCTATGCCCTCAAATTGGTTTACTGTGCCCTCAGATTGTAATAGCTTGCTACCAGATTGGTAGAGCATGTTCTCAGATTGGTACAGTATGCACTTAGTTGGTACACCATGCCCTCATAGTGATTTCCTATACCCTCAGATTGGTACAGCATGCTCTCAGATCAGTATACTATGCAATCAGATTGATAACGCATGCCCTCAGATCGATTAACTGTGCCCTCATATAGGTACAGCATGCCCTACTATTGATTTACTATGCTGACAGATTGGTACAGAAAGCTCACAGATTGATTAATTATCTCACAGATTGGGGCTGAAAGCCCTCAGATGAATTGACTATACTCACACATTGGTACAGAAAGCTTTCAGATTGATTAACTATGCTCAGAGATTCGTACAGCATACCCTGTGATTGGTTTGCTAAACTCATAGATTGGTACAGCATGCACTCAGTTTGGTACAGCACGCCCTCAGATTATTGGATTATGCCCTCAGATTGACCCAGCATGCCCACTGATTGATCGATGCTGCACTCAAATTGGATTACTATGCTCTCAGATTGGGACTGAAAGACCTTAGATTAATTGACTATGCTCACACATTGGTACAGAAAGCTCTCAGATTGATTAACTATGCTTACAGATCCGTACAGCATGCCCACAGATTGGTACAGCATGCCCACAGATTGGTTTGCTAAACTCATAGATTGGTACAGCATGCCCTCCGTTTGGTACAGCATACCCTCAGATTATTGGATTATGCCCTCAGATTGGTACAGCATGCTCTCAGATTGGTACAAAATGGCCTCAGATTCGTACCATGCTCACAGATTGGTACCGCATGCCATTGTTCTCTCAGATTGGTACAGTATGCACTTAGATAGGCACAGCATGCCCTATGGTTGGTACACCATGCCCTTCTAATGGTTTCCTATGCCCTCACATTGGTACAGCATGCCCTCATAATGGTTTACTATGCTGACAGATTGGTACAGAAAGCTCTCAGATTGATTAACTATGCTCAGAGATTAGTACAGCCTGCCCTGAGATTGGTACATCATGCCCACAGATTGGTTTGCTAAACTCATAGATTGGTATAGCATGCCCTCAGATTATTGGATTATGCCCTCAGATTGGTACAGTGTGCCCTCAGATTGATACAAAATGGCCTCAGATTGGTACCATGCTCATGGATTTGTACAGCATGCCATCATTTTCGAACGGCATGCCCTCAGGTTGTCCCAGCATGCCCACTGATTGATCGATGCTGCCCTCAAATTGGATTACTATGCCCTCAGATTGGCGCAGCATGCTCTCGGATTGGTAGTGCATGCCCTCAGATTGGTTTACTGATCTCACAGATTGGTAGAGCATACCCTCAGATTGGTGAAGCATTCCCTCAGACTGGTTTACTATGTCTTCAGATGAGTTCACTGCAGCCTCAGATTGGTACAGCATGCTCTCAGATTTATAAAACATGCCCTCAGGTCTGTTGGTTTGCTATACTCGGAGATTTGTATAGCATTCACTCAGATTGGTACACAAAGCCCTCAGAATAATAAGGCTGCACTCAGATTAGTTTACTATGTCCTCATATTGGTGCTCCATGGCTTCAAATTGGTACAGCATGCCCACAGATTGGTATAGCAGGCTCTCAGATTGGTACATCATGCCCTCAGTTTGGTACATCATGCCACCAGATTGTTTTACTATGCCCTCAGATTGGGACAGCATGCCCTAGATTGGTACACAATTCCCTCAGATTGGTACACCATGTTCACAGATTGGTACTGCATGCCATCAGAGTGGTACAACATGCCACCAGATTGGTACACATTGCGCTCAGATTGACACATGATCTCCTTAGATTGGTTTACTATGCTCTCAAAATTGTGCTGCATGCCCTCAAATAGGTACAGCAAGCCCACAGATTGGTACAGCATGCTCTAGGATTAGGACAGCATGTCCTCAATTTGGTACAGCACACCCTCAGATTATTTGATTATGCCCCTGGATTGGTACAGCATGCCCTCAAATTGGTTTACTGTGTCCTCAGATTGGTTTACTGTGCCCTCTAATTTGTTAACTGTGCCCTCAGATTGGAATACCTTTCTCCCAGATTGGTAGAGCATGTCCTCAGGTTGGCACAGCATGCATTTAGATAGGTACAGCATGCCCTAGTAGGTTGCACAGCATGCCCTGAGATTGGGTTACTATGCCCTCAGAATGGTACAGCATGCCCTCAGATCGGTTTACTATGCCCCCTGGTTGGTATAGCATGCTCTCACATTGGTTTACTATGTTCAGAGATTGTTACATAAAGCTCTCAGATTGATTAACTTTGCTAACAGATTGGTACAGAATGCCCTCAGATTGGTACATCATGCCCTCAGATTGGTTTGATATGCTCACTGATTGGAACAGCATGCCCTCAGTTTGGTACAGCACGCCCTCAGATTATTTGAATAGGTCCTCGGATTGGTACAGCATGCCCTCAGTTTGGTACTAGATGTCCTCAGATTGGTACCATGCGCATGGATTAGTACAGCATGCCATCATATTCGAAGAGCATGCCCTCAGATTGGCCCAGCATGCCCACTGATTGATCGATGCTGCCCTTAAATTGGATTACTATGCTCTCAGATTGGCACAGCATGCACTCAGATTGGTTTACTGTGCCCTGATATTGGTTTACAATGCCCACAGATTGGTTTACTATGGCCTCTGATTGGTCTGCTGTGGCCTAATATTGGTATATCATGCTCCCATATTGGTAGAACATGTCCTTGCATTGGTACAGAATGCCCGTAAATTAGTATAGCATTCCCTAGGGTTGGTACAGTATGCCCACAGATTAGATAACTCTGCCTTGAGATTGGTACAACATGCCCTCAGGTCTTTTCACTGTGCCCTCAGATTGGTACAGCATGCATAGAGATCGATTTACTATGCCCTCAGATTGGTACTGCATGCCCTTTCATCAGTTTCCTATGCTCACAGATTGGTACAGCATGCTGTCAGATTGATTAATTATGCTCACAGATGGGTACAGCATGCCCTTAGATTGGTACAGCATGCCCTCAGATTGGTACAGCCTGCCCTCAGATTGATACAGGCTGCCCTCAGATTGGTTTACTTTGCCCTCCGATTGGTGCTGCATGCCCACTGATTGGTATAGTATGACCTCATATTGGTACCGGATGCCCTCTGATTGGTTTACTATGCCCTCAAATTGGTTTACTGTGCCCTCAGATTGTAATAGCTTGCTACCAGATTGGTAGAGCATGTTCTCAGATTGGTACAGTATGCACTTAGATAGGTACAACATGCCTTAGGATTGGTACACCATTCCTTCATATTGGTTTACAATGCCCTCAGATTGGTACAGCATGCCCTCAGATCGGTATACTATGCATTCAGATTGATACCACATGCCCTCGGATTGGTTTACTATGCTCATAAATTGGTACAGCAGGCCCTCAGATCGGTTTACTATGCCCTCAGATTGGTACAGCATGCCCTCAGATCGATTTATTGTGCCCTCATATTGGTACAGCATGCCTTCATATTGGTTTACTATGCTGACAGATTGGCACACAAAGCTCACAGATTGATTAATTATTCTCTTGATTGGGACTGAAAGCCCTCAGATTAATTGGCTATGCTCACACATTGGTACAAAAAGCTCTCAGATTGATCAACTATGCTCACAGATTCGTACAGCATGCCCTGTGATTGGTACAGCATGGCCACAGATTGGTTTGCTAAACTCATAGATTGGTACAGCATGCCCTCAGTTTGGTACAGCACGCCCTCAGATTATTGGATTATGCCCTCAGATTGGTACAGCATGCCCTCAGATGGGTACAAAATGGCCTCAGATTGTTACCATGCTCATGGATTGGTACAGCATGCCATCATATTAGAACAGCATGCCCTCAGATTGGCCCAGCATGCCCACTGTTTGATCGATGCTGCCCTTAAATTGGATTACTATGCTCTCAGATTGGCACAGCATGCTCTCGGATTGGTAGTGCATGCCCTCAGATTGGTTTACTGTGCCCTGATATTGGTTTACAATGCCCTCAGATTGGTTTGCTGTGGCCTAATATTGGTATATCATGCTGCCATATTGGTAGAACATGTCCTTGGATTGGTACAGAATGTTCGTAAATTGATATAGCATTCCCTAGGGTTGGTACAGTATGCCCTCAGATTAGATAACTCTGACTTGAGATTGGTACAACATGCCCTCAGGTCTTTTCACAGTGCCCTCAGATTGGTACAGCATGCATAGAGATCGATTTACTATGCCCTCAGATTGGTACTGCATGCCCTTTCATCAGTTTACTATGCTCACAGGTTGGTACAGCATGCTGTCAGATTGATTAATTATGCTCACAGATGGGTACAGCATGCCCTCAGATTGGCACAGCATGCCCTCAGATTGGAACAGCCTGCCCTCATATTGATACAGGCTGCCCTCAGATTGGTTTACTTTGCCCTCCGATTGGTACAGCATGCCCACTGATTGGTATAGTATGCCCTCATATTGGTACCGCATGCCCTCTGATTGGTTTGCTATGCCCTCAAATTGGTTTACTGTGCCCTCAGATTGTAATATCTTGCTACCAGACTGGTAGAGCATGTTCTCAGATTGGTACAGTATGCACTTAGTTGGTACACCATGCCCTCATAGTGGTTTCCTATACCCTCAGATTGGTACAGCATGCTTTCAGGTCAGTATACTATGCAATCAGATTGATAACACATGCCCTCAGATCGATTAACTGTGCCCTCATATAGGTACAGCATGCCCTACTATTGATTTACTATGCTGACAGATTGGTACAGAAAGCTCACAGATTGATTAATTATCTCACAGATTGGGGCTGAAAGCCCTCAGATGAATTGACTATACTCACACATTGGTACAGAAAGCTTTCAGATTGATTAACTATGCTCACAGATTCGTACAGCATACCCTGTGATTGGTTTGCTAAACTCATAGATTGGTACAGCATGCACTCAGTTTGGTACAGCACGCCCTCAGATTATTGGATTATGCCCTCAGATTGGCCCAGCATGCCCACTGATTGATCGATGCTGCACTCAAATTGGATTACTATGCTCTCAGATTGGGACTGAAAGACCTTAGATTAATTGACTATGCTCACACATTGGTACAGAAAGCTCTCAGATTGATTAACTATGCTTACAGATCCGTACAGCATGCCCACAGATTGGTACAGCATGCCCACAGATTGGTTTGCTAAACTCATAGATTGGTACAGCATGCCCTCCGTTTGGTACAGCATACCCTCAGATTATTGGATTATGCCCTCAGATTGGTACAGCATGCCCTCAGATTGGTACAAAATGGCCTCAGATTCGTACCATGCTCACAGATTGGTACCGCATGCCATTGTTCTCTCCGATTGGTACAGTATGCACTTAGATAGGCACAGCATGCCCTAGGGTTGGTACACCATGCCCTTCTAATGGTTTTCTATGCCCTCACATTGGTACAGCATGCCCTCATAATGGTTTACTATGCTGACAGATTGGTACAGAAAGCTCTCAGATTGATTAACTATGCTCAGAGATTAGTACAGCCTGCCCTGAGATTGGTACATCATGCCCACAGATTGGTTTGCTAAACTCATAGATTGGTATAGCATGCCCTCAGATTATTGGATTATGCCCTCAGATTGGTACAGTGTGCCCTCAGATTGATACAAAATGGCCTCAGATTGGTACCATGCTCATGGATTTGTACAGCATGCCATCATTTTCGAACGGCATGCCCTCAGGTTGACCCAGCATGCCCACTGATTGATCGATGCTGCCCTCAAATTGGATTACTATGCCCTCAGATTGGCGCAGCATGCTCTCGGATTGGTAGTGCATGCCCTCAGATTGGTTTACTGATCTCACAGATTGGTAGAGCATACCCTCAGATTGGTGAAGCATTCCCTCAGACTGGTTTACTATGTCTTCAGATGAGTTCACTGCAGCCTCAGATTGGTACAGCATGCTCTCAGATTTATAAAACATGCCCTCAGGTCTGTTGGTTTGCTATACTCGGAGATTTGTATAGCATTCACTCAGATTGGTACACAAAGCCCTCAGAATAATAAGGATGCACTCAGATTAGTTTACTATGCCCTCACATTGGTGCTCCATGGCTTCAAATTGGTACAGCATGCCCACAGATTGGTATAGCAGGCTCTCAGATTGGTACATCATGCCCTCAGTTTGGTACATCATGCCACCAGATTGTTTTACTATGCCCTCAGATTGGGACAGCATGCCCTAGATTGGTACACAATTCCCTCAGATTGGTACACCATGTTCACAGATTGGTACTGCATGCCATCAGAGTGGTACAACATGCCACCAGATTGGTACACATTGCGCTCAGATTGACACATGATCTCCTTAGATTGGTTTACTATGCTCTCAAAATTGTGCTGCATGCCCTCAAATAGGTACAGCAAGCCCACAGATTGGTACAGCATGCTCTAGGATTAGGACAGCATGTCCTCAATTTGGTACAGCACACCCTCAGATTATTTGATTATGCCCCTGGATTGGTACAGCATGCCCTCAAATTGGTTTACTGTGTCCTCAGATTGGTTTACTGTGCCCTCTAATTTGTTAACTGTGCCCTTAGATTGGAATACCTTTCTCCCAGATTGGTAGAGCATGTCCGCAGGTTGGTACAGCATGCATTTAGATAGGTACAGCATGCCCTAGTAGGTTGCACAGCATGCCCTGAGATTGGGTTACTATGCCCTCAGAATGGTACAGCATGCCCTCAGATCGGTTTACTATGCCCCCTGGTTGGTATAGCATGCTCTCACATTGGTTTACTATGTTCAGAGATTGTTACATAAAGCTCTCAGATTGATTAACTTTGCTAACAGATTGGTACAGAATGCCCTCAGATTGGTACATCATGCCCTCAGATTGGTTTGATATGCTCACTGATTAGAACAGCATGCCCTCAGTTTGGTACAGCACGCCCTCAGATTATTTGATTATGTCCTCGGATTGGTACAGCATGCCCTCAGTTTGGTACTAGATGTCCTCAGATTGGTACCATGCGCATGGATTAGTACAGCATGCCATCATATTCGAAGAGCATGCCCTCAGATTAACACAGCATGCCCATAGATTGATCCATGCTGCTCTTAGATTGGATTACTATTCCCTCACATTTGTACTGCATGCTCTCAGAACAGTACAGCATGCCCTCAGATTGGCACAGAATGCTCTCGGATTGGTACTGCATGCCCTCAGATTGGTTTACTGTGCCGTCAGAATGTTACAGCATGCCCTCAAATTGGTTTACTGTGCCCTGATATTGGTTTACTATGACCACAGATTGGTTTACTGTGGCCTCGGAATTGTTTACTGTGGCCTCAGATTGGTACATCATTCTCCCATATTGGTGGAACATGTCCTCAGAATGCTCTTATATTGGTCCAGCATTCCCTAGGGTTGGTGCAGTATGCCCTCAGATTAGATAACTATGTCCTGAGATTGGTCCCACATGCCCTCAGGTCGGTTTGCAATCCCTTCCGATTGGTACCATGCTCACGGGTTGGTACAGCATGCCTTCAGATTGGCACAACATGCCCTCAGATTGATCCATGCTGCCCTTCGACTGGTTTACTATGCCCTCAGATATGTCCTGCCTGCCAACATGTGCTGAGATAGGTACAGCATGCCCTCAAATTGGTTTACTGTGCCCTCAGCTTGATTTACTATGCCCTCAAATTGGTTTATCGTGCCCTCAGATTGGAATAGCTTGCTACCAGATTGGTAAAGCATGTCCTCAGATTGATACAGTATGCACTTACATAGGTACAGCATGCCCTAGGGTTGGTACACAATGCCCTCATATTGGTTTACTATGCCCTAAGATTGGTACTGCATGCCCTCAGATTGGTACAAGATGTCCTCAGATTAGTACTGCATGCCCTCATATTGGTACCATGCTCACAGATTGGTACAGCATTCCATCATATTCGAACAGCATGCCCTCAGATTGGCGGAGCATGGCCCACAGATTGATCCATGCTGCCCTTAGATTGGATTACTATGCCCTCAGATTTTTGATGCATGCCCTAACAACAGTACAGCATGCACTCAAATTGGCGCAGCATGTTCTCGTATTGGTAGTGCATGCCCTCAGTTTGGTTTACTGTGCCCTCAGATTGGTAAAACATGCGCTTAGATTGGTACAACATGCCCTCGAATTGCTTTACTGTGTCCTGATATTGCTTTACTATGCCCACAGATTGGTTTACTATGACCTCAGATTGGTACATCATGCTCCCATATTGGTAGAACATGTCCTTGGCTTGGTACAGAATGCCCGTAAATTGGTAAAGCATTCCTTAGGTTTGGTACTGTATGCCCTCAGATTAGATAACTCTGCCTTGAGATTGGTACAACATGCCCTCAGATCTTTTTACAGTGCCCTCAGATTGGTACAGCATGCATTCAGATCGATTTACTATGCCCTCAGATTGGTACTGCATGAACTTTCATCAGTTTACTATGCTCACAGATTGGTACAGAATGCTTTCAGATTGATTAATTATGCTCACAGATGGGTACAGCATGCCCTCAGATTGGTACAGCCTGCCCTCAGATTTATAAAGGCTGCCCTCAGATTGGTATACTACGCCCTCCGATTGGTGCTGCATGCCCTCAGATTGGTACAGCATGCCCACAGATTCACAGATTGGTATAACATGGCCTCATATTGGTACAGCATGCCCTCTGATTGGTTCACTATGCCCTCAAATCGATTTACTGTGCCCTCAGGTTGTAATAGCTTGCTACCAGATTGTTAGAACATGTTCTGAGATTGGTACAGTATGCACTTAGATAGGTATACTATGCATTCAGATTGATATCGCATGCCCTCAGATTGGTTTACTCTGCTCCTAAATTGGTACAGCATGCCCTCAGATCGGTTTACTATGCCTTCAGATTGGTACAGCATGCCCTCAGATCGATCTACTGTGCCCTCATATTGGTACAGCATGCCCTCATATTGGTTTAATATGCTGACAGATTGGTACAGAAAGCTCACAGATTGATTAACTATGCTCACAGATTGGGACGGAAAGCCTCAGATTTATTGACTATGCTCACACATTGGTATGGAAAGCTCTCAGATTGTTTAACTTTGCTCACAGATCCGTACAGCATGCCCTGTGATTGGTACAGCATGCCCACAGATTGATTTGCTAAACTCATAGATTGGTACAGCATGCCCTCCGTTTGGTACAGCACGCCCTCAGATTATCGGATTATGCCTTCAGATTGGTACAGCATGCCCTCAGATTGGTGCAAGATGGCCTAAAATTGGTACCATACTCATGGATTGGTACAGCATGCCATCATTTTCGAACAGCAAGCCCTCAGATTGGCCCAGCATGCCCACTGATTGATTGATGCTGCCCTTAAATTTGATTACTATACCCTCATATTGGTGCAGCATGCTCTCAGATTGGTAGTGCATGTCCTCAGATTGGTTTACTATGCCCTAAAACTGGTTAACTGGGGCCTCGGATTGGTGCAGCATGCCCTCAGATTGGTTTACTGTGCCGTCAGAATGTTACAGCATGCCCTCAAATTGGTTTACTGTGCCCTGATATTGGTTTACTATGACCACAGATTGGTTTACTGTGGCCTCGGAATTGTTTACTGTGGCCTCAGATTGGTACATCATTCTCCCATATTGGTGGAACATGTCCTCAGAATGCTCTTATATTGGTCCAGCATTCCCTAGGGTTGGTGCAGTATGCCCTCAGATTAGATAACTATGTCCTGAGATTGGTCCCACATGCCCTCAGGTCGGTTTGCAATCCCTTCCGATTGGTACCATGCTCACGGGTTGGTACAGCATGCCTTCAGATTGGCACAACATGCCCTCAGATTGATCCATGCTGCCCTTCGACTGGTTTACTATGCCCTCAGATATGTCCTGCCTGCCAACATGTGCTGAGATAGGTACAGCATGCCCTCAAATTGGTTTACTGTGCCCTCAGCTTGATTTACTATGCCCTCAAATTGGTTTATCGTGCCCTCAGATTGGAATAGCTTGCTACCAGATTGGTAAAGCATGTCCTCAGATTGATACAGTATGCACTTACATAGGTACAGCATGCCCTAGGGTTGGTACACAATGCCCTCATATTGGTTTACTATGCCCTAAGATTGGTACTGCATGCCCTCAGATTGGTACAAGATGTCCTCAGATTAGTACTGCATGCCCTCATATTGGTACCATGCTCACAGATTGGTACAGCATTCCATCATATTCGAACAGCATGCCCTCAGATTGGCGGAGCATGGCCCACAGATTGATCCATGCTGCCCTTAGATTGGATTACTATGCCCTCAGATTTTTGATGCATGCCCTAACAACAGTACAGCATGCACTCAAATTGGCGCAGCATGTTCTCGTATTGGTAGTGCATGCCCTCAGTTTGGTTTACTGTGCCCTCAGATTGGTAAAACATGCGCTTAGATTGGTACAACATGCCCTCGAATTGCTTTACTGTGTCCTGATATTGCTTTACTATGCCCACAGATTGGTTTACTATGACCTCAGATTGGTACATCATGCTCCCATATTGGTAGAACATGTCCTTGGCTTGGTACAGAATGCCCGTAAATTGGTAAAGCATTCCTTAGGTTTGGTACTGTATGCCCTCAGATTAGATAACTCTGCCTTGAGATTGGTACAACATGCCCTCAGATCTTTTTACAGTGCCCTCAGATTGGTACAGCATGCATTCAGATCGATTTACTATGCCCTCAGATTGGTACTGCATGAACTTTCATCAGTTTACTATGCTCACAGATTGGTACAGAATGCTTTCAGATTGATTAATTATGCTCACAGATGGGTACAGCATGCCCTCAGATTGGTACAGCCTGCCCTCAGATTTATAAAGGCTGCCCTCAGATTGGTATACTACGCCCTCCGATTGGTGCTGCATGCCCTCAGATTGGTACAGCATGCCCACAGATTCACAGATTGGTATAACATGGCCTCATATTGGTACAGCATGCCCTCTGATTGGTTCACTATGCCCTCAAATCGATTTACTGTGCCCTCAGGTTGTAATAGCTTGCTACCAGATTGTTAGAACATGTTCTGAGATTGGTACAGTATGCACTTAGATAGGTATACTATGCATTCAGATTGATATCGCATGCCCTCAGATTGGTTTACTCTGCTCCTAAATTGGTACAGCATGCCCTCAGATCGGTTTACTATGCCTTCAGATTGGTACAGCATGCCCTCAGATCGATCTACTGTGCCCTCATATTGGTACAGCATGCCCTCATATTGGTTTAATATGCTGACAGATTGGTACAGAAAGCTCACAGATTGATTAACTATGCTCACAGATTGGGACGGAAAGCCTCAGATTTATTGACTATGCTCACACATTGGTATGGAAAGCTCTCAGATTGTTTAACTTTGCTCACAGATCCGTACAGCATGCCCTGTGATTGGTACAGCATGCCCACAGATTGATTTGCTAAACTCATAGATTGGTACAGCATGCCCTCCGTTTGGTACAGCACGCCCTCAGATTATCGGATTATGCCTTCAGATTGGTACAGCATGCCCTCAGATTGGTGCAAGATGGCCTAAAATTGGTACCATACTCATGGATTGGTACAGCATGCCATCATTTTCGAACAGCAAGCCCTCAGATTGGCCCAGCATGCCCACTGATTGATTGATGCTGCCCTTAAATTTGATTACTATACCCTCATATTGGTGCAGCATGCTCTCAGATTGGTAGTGCATGTCCTCAGATTGGTTTACTATGCCCTAAAACTGGTTAACTGGGGCCTCGGATTGGTGCAGCATGCCCTCAGATTAGTTTACTGATCTCAGAGATTGGCAGAGCATACCCTCAGATTGGTGCAGCATTCCCTCAGACCGGTTAACTATGTCCTCAGATGGGTTCACTGCGGCCTCAGATGCGTACAGCATGCTCTCAGATTTGTAGTGCATGCATTCAAATTTGTTGGTTTGCTATGCTCAGAGATGTGTATAGCATACACTCAGATTGGTACAGAAATCTCTCAGATTGATTAACTATGCTTACAGTTTGGGACTGAAAGCTCTCAGATTGACTATGCTCACAGATTCGTACAGCATGCCCTGAGATTGGTACACCATGCCCACAGATTGGTTTGCTGAACTCATAGATTGGTACAGCACGCCCTCATATTATTCATTATGCCCACGGAGTGGTACAGCATGTCCTCAGATTGATACAAGATGGCATCAGATTGGTACCATGCTCATTGATTGGTACAGCATGCCATCATTTTCAAACAGCATGCCCTCAGATGGGCCCAGCATGCCCACTGATTGATCGATGCTGCCCTTAAATAAGATTACTATGCCCTCAGATTGGCGCAGCATGCTCTCGGATTGGGTAGTGCATGCCCTCAGATTGGTTTACTATGCCCTGAGATTGGTTTACTGTGGCCTTAGATTGGTGCAGCATGCTCTCAGATTGATCCTGCATGCCCTCAGATTGGTTTACTGATCTCACAGATTGGTTGAGCATACTCTGATTGGTGCAGCATTCCCTGAGACTGGTTTACTATGTCCTCAGATGAGTTCACTGCGGCCTCAGATTGGTACAGCATGCTCTCAGATTGATACAGGCTGCCCTCAGATTAGTATACTACGCCCTCCGATTGGTGCTGCATGCCCTCAGATTGGTACAGCATGCCCACAGATTCACAGATTGGTATAACATGGCCTCATATTGGTACAGCATGCCCTCTGATTGGTTCACTATGCCCTCAAATCGGTTTACTGTGCCCTCAGGTTGTAATAGCTTGCTACCAGATTGTTAGAACATGTTCTGAGATTGGTACAGTATGCACTTAGATAGGTATACTATGCATTCAGATTGATACAGCATGCCCTCAGATTGGTTTACTATGCTCCTAAATTGGTACAGCATGCCCTCCGATCGGTTTACTATGCCTTCAGATTTGTACAGCATGCCCTCAGATCGATTTACTTTGCCCTCATATTGGTTTAATATGCTGACAGATTGGTACAGAAAGCTCTCAGATTGATTAACTATGCTCACAGATTGGGACTGAAAGCCCTCAGATAAATTGACTATGCTCACACATTGGTACGGAAAGCTCTCAGATGGTTTAACTATGCTCACAGATCCGTACAGCATGCCCTGTGATTGGTACAGCATGCCCACAGATTGATTTGCTAAACTCATAGATTGGTACAGCACGCCCTCAGATTATGCCCTCAGATTGGTACAGCATGCCCTCAGATTGGTACAAGATGGCCTCAGATTGTTACCATGCTCATGGATTGGTACAGCATGCCATCATTTTCGAACAGCATGCCCTCAGATTGGCCCAGCATGCCCACTGATTGATCTATGCTGCCCTTTAATTGGATTACTATGCCCTCAGATTGGCGCAGCATGCGGTCAGATTGGTAGTGCATGCCCTCAGATTGGTTTACTATGCCCTAAAATTGGTTTACTGGGGCCTCAGATTGGTGCAGCATGCTCTCAGATTGATCCTGCATGCCCTCAGATTAATTTACTGATCTCACAGATTGGCAGAGCATACCCTCAGATTGGTGCAGCATTCCCTCAGACCGGTTTACTATGTCCTCAGATGGGTTCACTGCGGCCTCAGATTGGTACAGCATGCTCTCAGATTTGTACTGCATGCCTTTAGATTTGTTGGTTTGCTATGCTCAGAGATGTGTATAGCATGCACTCAGATTGGTACAGAAATCTCTCAGATTGATTAACTATGCTCACAGATTCGGACTGAAAGCTCTCAGATTAATTGACTATGCTCACAGATTCGTACAGCATGCCCTGAGATTGGTACACCATGCCCACAGATTGGTTTGCTGAACTACAAGAAAGATTGGTACAGCACGCCCTCATATTATTCATTATGTCCTCGGATTGGTACAGCATGCCCTCAGATTGGTACAAGATGGACACAGATTGGTACCAATCTCATTGATTGGTACAGCATACCATCATTTTCAAACAGCATGCCCTCAGATTGGCCCAGCATGCCCACTGATTGATCTATGCTGCCCTTAAATTAGATTACTATGCCCTCAGATTGGCGCAGCATGCTCTCGGATTGGTAGTGCATGCCCTCAGATTGGTTTACTATGCCCTAAAATTGGTTTACTGTGGCCTCAGATTGGTGCAGCATGCTCTCAGATTGATGTTGCATGCCCTCAGATTGGTTTACTGATCTCACAGATTGGTAGAGCATACCCTCAGATTGGTTTACTATGTCCTCAGATGAGTTCACTGCGGCCTCAGATTAATACAGCATGCTCTAAGATTGATACAGGCTGCCCTCAGATTGGTACAGCATGCCCACAGATTGGTATAGCATGGCCTCATATTGGTACAGCATGCCCTCTGATTCGTTCACTATACCCTCAAATTGGTTTACTGTGCCCTCAGGTTGTAATAGCTTGCTACCAGATTGTTAGAACATGTTCTGAGATTGGTACAGTATGCACTTAGATAGGTATACTATGCATTCAGATTGATACCGCATGCCCTCAGATTGGTTTACTATGCTCCTAAATTGGTACAGCATGCCCTCAGATCGGTTTACTATGCCTTCAGATTGGTACAGCATGCCCTCAGAGCAATTTACTGTGCCCTCATATTGGTACAGCATGCCCTCATATTGGTTTAATATGCTGACAGATTGGTACAGAAAGCTCACAAATTGATTAACTATGCTCACAGATTGGGACTGAAAGCCCTCATATTAATTGACTATGCTCAGACATTGGTACGGAAAGCTCTCAGATTGTTCAACTATGCTCACAGATCCGTACAGCATGCCCTGTGATTGGTACAGCATGCCCACAGATTGATTTGCTAAACTCATAGATTGGTACAGCATGCCCTCCGTTTGGTACAGCACGCCCTCAGATTATCGGATTATGCCTTCAGATTGGTACAGCATGCCCTCAGATTGGTAGAGCATGCCCTCAGCTTGGTGCAAGATGGCCTAAAATTGGTACCATACTCATGGTTTGGTACAGCATGCCCTCAGATTGGTACAAAATGGTCTCAGATTGATACCATGCTCATGGACTGGTACAGCATGCCATCATTTTCAAACAGCATGCCCTCAGATTGGCCCAGCATGCCCACTGATTGATCGATGCTGCCCTTAAATTGGATTACTATGCCCTCAGATTGGCGCAGCATGCTCTCAGATTGGTAGTGCATGCCCTCAGATTGGTTTACTATGCCCTACAATTGGTTTACTGGGGCCTCAGATTGGTGCAGCATGCTCTCAGATTGATCCTGCATGCCCTCAGATTAGTTTACTGATCTCACAGATTGGCAGAGCATACCCTCAGATTGGTGCAGCATTCCCTCAGACCGGTTTACTATGTCCTCAGATGGGATCACTGCGGCCTCAGATAGGTACAGCATGCTCTCAGATTTGTACTGCATGCCTTTAGATTTGTTGGTTTGCTATGCTAAGAGATGTGTATAGCATGCACTCAGATTGGTACAGAAATCTCTCAGATTGATTAACTATGCTCACAGATTGGGACTGAAAGCTCTCAGATTAATTGACTATGCTCACAGATTCGTACACCATGCCCACAGATTGGTTTGCTGAACCCATAGATTGGTACAGCACGCCCTCATATTATTCATTATACCCTCGGATTGGTACAGCAGGCCCTCAGATTGGTACAAAATGGCCTCAGATTGGTACCATGCTCATTGATTGGTACAGCATGCCATCATTTTCAAACAGCATGCCCGCTGATTGATCGATGCTGCCCTTAAATTAGATTACTATGCCCTTAGATTGGCGCATCATGCTCTCGGATTGGTAGTGCATGCCCTTAGATTGGGGTACTATGCCCTAAAATTGGTTTACTGTGGCCTCAGATTGGTGCAGCATGCTCTCAGATTGGTTTACTGATCTCACAGATTGGTAGAGCATGCCCTCAGATTGGTGCAGCATTCCCTCAGACTGGTTTACTATGTCCTCAGATGAGTTCAGTGCGGCCTCAGATTGGTACAGCATGCTCTCAGATTTAGACTGCGTACCCTCAGATTTGTTGGTTTGGTATGCTGAGAGATTTGTATAGCATACACTCAGATTGGCACAGAAATCCCTCAGATTAATAAGGCTGCCCTCAGATTAGTGCTCCATGGCTTCAAATTGGTACATCATGCCCTCAGTTTGGTACATCATGCCGTCAGATTGTTTTACTATGCCCTCAGATTGGGCCATCATGCCCTAGATTGGTACAGCATTCTCTCAGATTGGTACACTATGGTCACAGATTGGTACTGCATGCCATCAGAGTGGTACAACATGCCACCAGATTGGTACACATTGCGCTCAGATTGATATATGCTCTCCTTAGATTGGCTTGCTATGCCCTCAACATTGTGGTGCATGCCCTCGGATAGGTACAGCAAGCCCTCAGATTGGAACAGCATGCCCTCAGTTTGGTACAGCACGCCCACAGATTATTTGATTGTGCCCTCAGATTGGTACAGCATATCCTCCGATTGGTACAGCATTCCATCATATTCAAACAGCATGCCCTCCGATTGGCGCAGCATGCCCAGAGATTGATCCATGCTGCCCTTAGATTGGATTACTATACCCTCAGATTTGTTATGCATGCCCTAAGAACAGTACAGCATGCCCTCAGATTGGCGCATGTTCTCGTATTGGTAGTGCATGCCCTCAGTTTGGTTTACTGTGTCCTCACATTGGTAAAACATGTGCTGAGATTGGTACAACATGCGCTCAAATTGGTTTACTGTGCCCACAGATTGCTTTACTATGGCTTCAGATTGGTACATCATGCTCCCATATTGGTAGAACAAGCCCTTGAATTGGTACAGCATTGCCTAGGTTTGGTACAGTATGCCCTCAGATTAGATAACTCTGTCTTGAGATTGGTACAACATACCCTCAGATTGGTGCAGCATGCATTTAGATCTAATTACTATGCCCTCACATTGGTACCGCATGCCCTTTCATCGGTTTACTATGCTCACAGATGGGTACAGCATGCCCTCTAATTGGTTTACTGTGCCCTCAGATTGTAATAGCTTGCTACCAGATTGGTAGAGCATGTTCTCAGATTGGTACAGTATGCACTAAAATAGGAACAGCATGCCCTAGGGTTGGAACACCATGCCCTCATATTGGTTTCCTACACCCTCAGATTGGTTTACTATGCTCATAAATTGGTACAGCATGCTCTCAGAACGGTTTACTGTGCCCTCATATTGGTACAGCATGCCCTCAGATTGGTAAACAATGGCCTCAGATTGGTACCATGCTCATGGATTGGTACAGCATGCCATCATTTTCGAACGGAATGCCGTCAGGTTGGCCCAGCATGCCCACTGATTGATCGATGCTGCCCTTAAATTGGATTACTATGCCCGCAGATCGGCACAGCATGCCCTCAGATTGGTTTACTATGCCCTAATATTGGTTTACTGTGGCCTCAGATTGGTGCAGCATGCTCTCAAATTGATCCTGCATGCCCTCAGATTGGTTTACTGATCTCACAGATTGGTAGAGCATACCCTCAGACTGGTATACTACGTCCTTAGATGGATTCACTGCGACCTCAGATTGGTACAGCATGCTCTCAGATTTGTACTGCATGCCCTCAGATTTGTTGGTTTGCTATGCTCAGATTTGTATAGCATGCTCTCAGATTGGGACAGAAAGCCCTCAGATTGTTAGGGCTGCCCTCAGATTAGTGCTCCATGGCTTCAAATTGGTACACTATGCTCACAGATTGGTACTGCATGCCCTCAGTTTGGTATATCATGCCGTCAGATTGTTTTACTATGCCCTCAGATTGGTCCATCATGCCCTAGATTGGTACACCATGCTCACAGATTGGTACTGCATGCCACCAGATTGCTACACAATGCGCTCAGATTGATCCATGCTGCTCTTAGATTGGTTTACTATGCCCTCAGATATATCCTGCCTGCCCCCAGATTGGTACTGCATGCCCTCAGACTGGTACCCCATGCTCACGGATTGATCCATGCTGCCCTCAGATTGGTTTACTATGCCCTCCGACTTCCACAGTATACCCTTAGATTGCTTCCAGATTGGTAGGGCATGTCCTCATTTTGGTACAGTATTCCCTCAGATTGATACACTGTACTCACAGATTGGTACAGCATGCCTACAGGTAGGAACAGCAAGCGCTCAGATTGGCTTACTATGCCCTCAGATTTGTGCTGCATGCCCTCAGAATAGTACAGCAACCCCTCAGATTGGTTTATTAGTGCTGCTACTGCTCAAAAAGCCAGGTCTTGAGGAGTCTTCTGAAGGTCAGCAGGTCTGCCGTAGGTGGATGGGGAGGGTGTTCCAGGTCGTGGCGAGCGAGGTGGAAGAACGATCTGCTGCCGGAGGTCGCTCTTCGGATGCGGGGGATTGTGGCGAGGTAGGCGGAGCTGGCGGGTGGGGGTGTAGAAGCTGAGTCGTCTGTTGAGATGCGCTGGTCCGGTGTTGTGCCTTGTGTGCGTGGGTGAGGAGCTTGAAGGTTATCCTCTTGTTGACGGGGAGCTAGTGCAGGTCTCTCAGGTAGGGTGTGATGTGGCTGCGGCGAGGGATGTCGAGGATCAGGTGTGCAGAGGCGTTCTGGATGCGTTGAAGTCGTTTCAGTAGTTTGGCCGAGGCTCCTGCGTAGAGGGTGTTTCCGTAGTCCAACCTGCTGCTGACGAGGGCCTGGGTGACCGTTGTTGTTCTTTCAGTGGGGATCCATTTGTAGATCTTGCGGAGCATGTTGAAGCAGGAGGAAGAGACAGCGTTGACCTGTTTAGTCATGGAGAGGGTGGAGTCGAGGATGACCCCTAGGTTGCGTGCGTGGTCGGTGGGTGTTGGAGCTGTTCCCAGTGCGGTCGGCCACCAGGAGTCATCCCAGGCCGAGCGGGTGGATCAGAGGATGAGGACCGCCATCTTGTCCGAGTTCAGCTTTAGTCGGCTGTTCCTCGTCCATTCGGCGACGGCCTTCATTCCTTCGTGGAGGTTGGTTTTGGCGGTCCTTGGTGAGGGAGAGGATCAGCTGGGTGTCATTGGCGTAGGAGATGATGTTGAGGTCGTGCAGTCAGGCGACGTTGGCGAGCGGTGCCATGTAGATGTTAAACAGCATTGGGATGAGCCCTGGGGTACGCCGCAGATCTCGGTGGCTTCGTAGCGGAAGGGGGAGGCGGACGCTCTGTGTTCTGCCGGAGAGGAAGGAGGTAGTCCGTGGAGGCGCGTGTGTAGGGTGCGGTGGCAGACCGTGTCGAAGGCGGCTGATAGGTCCAGGAGGAGGGCCGCGGTTTCTCCGTTGTCTAGCAGGGTCCTGATGTCATCGGTGGCAGCGTTGAGGGCAGTTTCGGTGCTGTGGTTGCTGCGGAACCCGGATTGGGTCGGGTCCAGGATGCTGTTCTCCTCGAGGGAGCGGGTCAGTTGTTTGACGGTCTTCTCAAGGACCTTCGCCGGGAACGGGAGCAGGGAGCTGGGCCGGAAGTTCTTGAGGTCCACCTTGGGTTTCTTGAGTAAGGCGTTGATCTCGGCGTGCTTCCAGCTCTCCAGGAAGGTTGCGGTCTCGAAGGAAATTGGTCCTTCAGAAGATTGGTACAACATGCACTAAGATAGGTACAGCATGCCCTAGTAAGTCGTACAGCATGGCCTGCAGATTGGTTTACTATGCCCTCAGATTGGCATAGCATGCTTTCACATTGGTTTACTATACTCTCAGATTGGTATAGCATACCCTCAGATCGATTTACTATGCCCTCAGATTGGTTTGCTATGCTCACAGATTGGTACTGCAAGCAGTCAGAATGGTACACGTTGCTACACCCTGCTCAGACATTGGTTTACTATGCCCACAAATTGGTTTACTGTGGTCTCAGATTGGTACAGTATACTCCCAGATTGGTAGAGCAGATCCTCAAAATGGTACAGCATGCCCTCAGATTGATACAGTATTCCTTCAGATTGGTATAGCATGCCCTCAGATTGGTCTGCTGTGACCTCAGATTGGTGCAGCATGCTCGCAAATTTATATTGCATACTCTCAGATTTGTTTGCTATGCTCGCAGATTGGTACAGCATGCACTCAGATTGATACATACTTCTCTTAGATTGGTTTACTATGCCCTCAGATTGGTACAGCATGCACTCAGATTGATACATACTTCTCTTAGATTGGTTTACTATGCCCTCAGATTGGTACAGCATGTCCTCAGGCTGATTTACTGTGCTCTCAGATTGGTACAGCATGCCCTCAAATTGGTTTACTGTGCCCTCAGATTGGTTTACAATGTCTTCAGATTGCTTTACTGTGGCCTCAAATTGGTACAGCATACTCCCAGATTGGTAATGCATGTCCTCAGATTGGTACGGCATGCCCTCAGATTGGTAAAGCATGCCCTAACATTGGTTTACTATGATCACAGGTTGGCTCAGCCTGCTCTCAGATTGATTAACTATGCTCATAGATTGGTACAGAATGCCCTCAGATTGCTACTGCATATCATCAGCTTGGCATATCATGCTCAAAGATTGCTACAGCATGCCCTCAGATTGGTACCGCGTGGTCTGTTACTGTGCTCACAGATTGGTGGAGCATACCCTCAGATTGTTCAACTATGCCCTCAGATTGGTTTACTATGCCCTGAAATGGGTACAAAAGGCTCACAGATTGCTTCAGCATGTCATCAGATTGGTATACTGTCACCTCAGATTGGTGCAGCATGCTCACATATTGGTAGATCATGCCCTCAGATTCGTACACAGCATGCCCTCAGGTTGGTATACCACCCTCACAGATTGTTACAGCATGCCCTCAGTTTGGCAGAGCATGCTCTCAGATTGGCACAGCAAGCCCTCAGATTTCTTTGCTCTGCTCACAGATTTGTACAGGATGCCCTCATTGTTTTTACTGTGCCATCAGATCGGTACAGCTCACCCTCAGATTGTTTTTCTATGCCCTCAGATTGGTACAGCTCACCCTCAGATTGGTTTACTAATCTCACAGATAGATACAGCATGCCCTCAGATTGGTACAGTATGCTCATGGATGGTAAAGCATGCCCGCAGATTGGTACAGCATGCTCATAGATTGGTATGGCATGACCTCAGTTTGGTAGAATATGCTCACAGAGTGGATTATTATGCCCTCAGATAGGTTTACTATGCCCTCAGGTTGTTATAGGATGCCCTCAAATTGGTTTACTATGTCCTCAGATTAGTTTACTGTGGACTTAGACTGGTGCAGCATGTTCCTTGATTGGTAAAGCATGCCCTCCGATTGGAATACCTTGATCCCAGATTGGTAGAGTATGTTCTCAGACTGGTACAGCATGCACTAGGATAGGTACAGCATGCCCTGGGGCTGGTACATCATGCCCTCAGATTGGTACAGCATGCTCTCAGATTAACTGTGCTCACAGATTGGTACTGCATGCAGTCAGAATGGTGCAGTTTGCCTTCATATTGGTACATTCTGCTCACAGATTGATTTACCATAACCTCAGATTGGTATAGCATGCCCTCAGATTGGTTTACTATGCCCTCAGATTGGTACAGCATGCCCTCAGATCAATTTACTATGACCTCTGATTGGTTTACTGTGCCCTCAGATTGGTACAGCCTTCCATTTGATTGGCGCAGCATGCTATATGATTGTTTTTCTATGTCGTCAGATTGGTACAGCATGCTCCTACAGATTAATTAACTATGCTTACAGATTTTTTCTGCATGCAGTCAGAATGATACAGCAGGCCCTCAGATTGGTACAGCCTGCTCACAGATTGGAATAGCATGACTTCAGTTTAGCATGCCCTCAGATTGGTTTATCATATCCTAAAATTGGTATAGCATGCCCTCAGATTGGTTCACTGTGCCCTTAGAGTGGTTTACTGTGGCCTCAGACAGATGCAGCAAGCTCCCAAATTGGTACAGCATGTCCTCAGATTGGTTTACCATGTCCTCAGATTACTACAACATGCCCTCAGATTGTTTTACTATGCCCTCAAACTGGTTTACGGTGCCCTCAGAATGATTTACTGTGGCCTCAAACTGGTGCAGCATTCCTTCATATTGGTACAGCATGCCCTTAGAGTGGTTTGCTATTCCGTAAGATTGGTACAGCATGCTCACAAATTCGTTAATCATGCCGCAGTGCTTGATTTGTTATATAATAAGTGCCAAGGCCCTGACCAGGAGGCTACGGCAGCTTGCACCACCCATTGCCCTGTCATCGCTGCCAATGACGACAGCAAAACAAGTACTAACCATCTTTCTAGTCAGCGAGTGAGACAGCTCAGATTATTCCAGGTCCCCAAAGCTAAAGGAATGGCTGGGAGGCAGTTATTAGTATTTTTAATGTATATTGTATTCATAAACAACCGTTCTGTTCATCTCTAAATTAGATGAGCAGCTCCACCATGTGGCAGAATTTCAAAAGTGTGGTGATGACATTTAAGTGCTGGTGCCGAGCACCAGAAACCACCTGGCTCAAATTAAGCTGCCATGATGTTAGATTGGTTTACTAGGCCCTCAGATTGGTACAGGGAGCTCACAGAATTGGTACAGGGAGGGGGGGTGGGGGGTTCACAGAATTGATACAGCATGCCCTCAGATTGGTGTTTCATGCTCACAGGTTGGCATAACACCCTCAGATTGGTGTAACATGCTCACAGATTGGCACAGGGGGCTCACAAATTGCTATAGCCTGCTCACGTGAGACACAATATGCAGAAAATAGCACAATGTCATTTATTTCCCTCCTGGATGGGCGAGTCTCGAGCACCGATAGCAGAGGGCATCTGGGAATAGAGGTGCGCGGCTGCACCGCCGCAGGGCTCGGTTCTGCAGTAAATTATAATTTCCTTGTCAGAATTTCAGGGCTTTGCATTTTTCAGAGTCGTGCCGTCACTGCCTTAGAGGACTGGTCGACCTAGCAAATGTGTGGGAGGAGAGCAGGATGTCTAGTACTGGGAATAAATCACACAGGACAAACTCCGGTACTGTGAGTAAACCATCCAGTGCCCTTTGGTAGAATAAACCTTTCAGGAATCTAGTACTGAGACTAAGCCAACACTCCCTCGCCCCCCCTCTATAGTGCTGAGAATAAACTATTCCGGAGCCTCTGGTACTGAAAATAAACATGGGTACAAGAGTATATAAGCCCGTGCAATAACTCCCAAGTTTAGCGGGTCCAAGGACGATTACATATTCCAGTCTTTCCTTTGCATACCGGGGAATCTAGTCCGAGTTTTGTAAATTTATGAACATGGTATGGCTGTGTTGGTGGGCGACTATGACAGCCACACGATGGACTACTGCATGGCTTGGGAAGGCCAGAGCTCTGGAGAGGGGCCAGGGTTATCATGGGGGAAATACAAGTATAGTTCTGTAAGCTAGGGGCAAAGCATGAATTTAACCACCAGACCACACTCATTCTTTTTAGCCAGAGTTCCGTGCCAGGCTACCCATGAATGCGTGTACCCATTAATATAAGTGTCCCTGCACAGGCCAAACTAAACAAGTGGCAGGTACCCTGGTTTAGGATGTCTCATCATGGGGCTCATTAGGGCTAAGGGCAGGACTTATTAGGCACCAGTGCCTAAGACTTCAAGGTCTTTTTCATGTATTGCCACAATTCACCAGAAATTGACAGGATTCTCAGTACTAATATCCTACCAATGCTGGAATCCCCTGTCCCAGGGGCCGCTGATCCTGAGGGCCAAGGTCTCAAGTGCGCCTTGTGCCAGGATCACCAGGACCCATCACAGCCTGGTTTCCATTGGGAACAACAACACCAAAATCCCCATAGTCATTAGTGGAAGAGTATCGCGTGCAAAAAACCTCTAGTTCACAACCCTGCCAAGGTCCAATGTACCCATAAATGCCAGGTTTCTTTAACATTTCAGGGACACTGGTGCCCATCCACGCCAGGGACACTTGTGGAAACAGTTCCTAAGCCCCACGTCTTCATCATAGACAGACTGCAGAGCCTATAACTTACACAGAACTCCTCTGTGAGCATCTTACAGGCCCACTACCACCAGAGGCTTTTGTGCCCACCAGTGCCAGGGCCCATAGTCCCTCATCTGTGCCTGGGACTCTAGTGCCGATCAAAAGATGTGGTTTTCCAATCTGCACCAGTGTGCTCCTTAGTGACCTGCCTCAGATAGCGCTTCCAAGTCAGTGCTGTGCGAGTCCCCTAAACTCCAAAGAACCATTGACTCCAGTTCCCACCTTTGCCACATCCCAAACAGTGCAAGTGCTGCTAGGGCCAGTGAGTGCCCATCAGTGCTCAGGTGCTGGGCTCAAAGTGTTTATTAGGGCTTTAGTTACTACCGCCCATCCTTTTGCAAACCCAGCACGTCCTGTGTCTTTGTGAAACATATGGGTTCCATGGAACCTAGAACCAATTCTGGTGTTCGTCAGTGCCAAGATTCCTTCATTGTTAAGGTTCCCTTGTTGTCATAATTCCTGGGGACTCAGTGAAACATCACTGCTGAAGTCTCGTGCATGCCAGGGTTAGCAGTGCCATTTCCACAGTACCAGTAGGGCCAAGTGTGGCAGTATCCACAGTGCTCATCAGTTCTAGGGTTTCTACGACCTTTATTTGAATGCCCGAAAAGTCCTTAGACCAGCACTTCACTGCATGTTTGACCCTTGACGCCGGTGTCCTTCGGATCGATGAACTCCAGGATCAGTGCACACTTATCCTCACATGCTATGAGAAGACGCTGCTGGTATCTGTCCCCACCGATGATCTGGCTTCTTCCAGTACACATCGTGTCCATCATTGCAAGTTTCACAACACCCACCTCAGTCCTCGAGTATGCCCAAATCCCAGAAGTGTCTTGTAAAATGTGACAAACTGGGGTGTCTGTTGTAAAACGAATGCCCTTCGGAAGTAGATACTTACAATGTGCCTCCCCATCCTTTCAACTAGGGAAGGAATCTACAAGTTAAAAATTACCATAGTTTTTCAGTAGAAGACCAGGTTATTTATTTGCTTTCAGATGTAAGGAATGAAAGGACAAAATGAAAACAAAATCTATGAAAAACTTCTCAGTTTTATTGATGTGGCTGAGAGGTCCATTCACGCTTAGAATCGTATTAAAAACGGCGTGGGCTGTCCTAAAGTAAACATGACATAAAAAAACACCAGTCTTACGGATCGGAAAGTAACTGACGGTACCACCTGTGGGACCCAGACAACAAGCAGGACTTTTCCTTAGGAATGTCAATGTGCAGGTGCTTCTTGGCAGCACAAATACACCGAGCCAATAGTAAGGTCTGTCCATCGGTATTCTGCAGCTCCTCACTGTGGCATGGGCCCCCTCATTGGGACTAGCGGTCGTTGCACTGGGCGTGGAGGTGGGATGGGGCCTCCCCGGTAACCGTATGGTGGTGGCCGCGGTGGTCCATTGAAGGCATGTGGTGGCATTAGCGGGGGTGGGCCACGCATTCCATGTGGCGGCATACCAGGGTGCCCTAGAACAAAAAATTAAAAGACACCTTGATAAGGAACTTGTTCATACAATAGAAGGCAGATAAAAGTGAAAGAAAACTATGGCATTAGCTACAAACTCAGATGAAAAAAAAAATAATAATCAAGTACTGGAAAAGCCAGTAAATCTTGCCTTAGCCCACCTTTGACCTTTACCAAGTTGGATGCTGCCCAAGTTTGCCAGGGAATGAAAAATTATCCAACCATCCAAGCTGCACCTCGAAACCAAAGCTAAAAATTCACTATCCTATTATATTCTAATCAAACCAAGGCAGAACCCACCCACCATCACTACAACTGTAGCCAAAAGCTAGCAGAACTCCACTATCCCTGTGTCACCTAAACAAAACTATGGTAGACAACCCCTGGGCACCATCCCAAAACCAAAGCTGCCTAGAAATTTCCTAACTGCCTTCACCCCACCCTCAGACATCAAAGCAAAGCAGAAATCCACCATCTCTGCAGCAGCATCAGACCAAAGCTAAACTGATATACACTAATCCTGTGACACCAACAGCAAGGCATAAACCCAACATCTCTTGGACAAACCCAATGGAAAATCCATGGTCTCTCCAATATCTATATCGAACACAGGCAAATAAACCACCACCTGCACCAAAACCAGTAAAAGTGGAAAGAAGAAATCATTAGCTCTACTACACTCACAAATTGATACTGGGATGTAATCTCAATCTCTCGCAGCAGGGAAATTAGTAGTAGAAGTCTATTTTAGCAGTAATGTGGCATGTTTCATAGTTCACAATAATTTGTGTGTCTCAGTACAATTTTTGTGGAAAATGTTATTAGTACTGGTACCAATAAGACATAAGGGAAGCCCCTAATAGCACCCAGTTCCCATCAAAAGATCTAATTAAGCTAAGGTATTGGAAACTGATTGTACAAGAAGCTAACAGAAAAAGTGATGCCACAACACTGACAGGAATGTTTTTGCAAATAAAACCGAGCCCGGCTGAAGAGAATTATTGGGACGTAATATACTAAGAAAGTGGTATAAGAACCATGACTCTGGTCAAGACAAAGTCGAGAGGACGTAGAAGTGCTGGGGACCCAAGGAACCACCCAAGGTGAGTAGATAAGGACCCCACGGAGAGCATGTGCAATGCGGGAACACGACTGTGTCCTCTGTACAACTCTACATGTAAGTCGCAGTTGGATTTTTAAAGTTTAAGGACCCTTCCCAGTGCACCCTGAAGAAACCCAGTAACCCAGTGGAAGACAGAAGGTTAGAGAGCCACCCCACCCGTGGTTACCCTAGTACCCGCGTTGCCTACACCAGGGATGCCGGGAGCATACGTGTGAAGTGGTGTCAGAAACCGCTGTCGAACCCAATGAAGGACTTCAGGAAAGTGCCGCTGCTGAAGAAGAAAGTGTTCAGTGGAATCTGAAGGTGGATTCTAGATGGGAGGTACCTGCAAGCAGAGGGGACAGAGTGTCACTCACGAATGACCGGGAGACTTGGAAGACACATTCCCTCCAATGTCAAGTGTTGCAGGATGGGGAGGGGGGGGGGGGGGGGGGGGGGGGGGGGGGAGAGAGACGGAGGGGACGATGACCTTGACTCCAGCTGTGAGGACCAGGCGACGCTGAGGAAGACCAGGAGCCGTGCACAAGCTGTCCCACGAAGGAGGTCGATGGGCTAAGGGGTCAGTGTCCAGTGGGAGCACCATCAAGCCTTGGTAAATGCAACCAACGTAGGAACTGAAGGACCAACGTCGGGACCAGCAAGGTCCAGGGGACTCACCACAAGAAGGTGAGTCAGGGCAGGCCCGAGCAATCAGGGGAGCCCAGAAGAAACAAAGGTGACCCTCAAATGGACCCACAGGCCGGCGGCACTGGAGTCGTGAGAGGCCCTCGAGCAGCTCAGCAAAAGATGCAGGCCACGGTGCACAGAATGTGGTGTGGCTGAAGATTCTGGCTGCTGGAGGTTGGGGCTACTTGGAGCCCAAAGATCTTCTTGGAAAGAAGCCAACAAGCCTTTGCAACTGAAAGTTGAAGCGGTGCACAGGGGTTCGGTTATTGCAACTCCCATGAGGGTTACTGGCCTCAAACTTGGTGAGAGGGCAGGGCAGGCCTCCGGAGCTGTGGAAAACCACCACCTGTTTGCAGAACCTTACGGAGTCCGGAGGAGCTCAGGATCAGCAGACCGGTCGACTTAGTTGCGGTCCCTGTGAACGCAGGGGAGTGACTCCTTCACTCCAAGGGAGATTCCTTCAGGTGTCTTTGATGCCCACAGGCCTTGGAAAGTTCCTGCAAGGTGCACAGGCACAGATGATGCAGCAGACTGGAAGGGAGATGAAGTCGAGCCCAAACGAAGTCCAGCAAAGTCCAGAGTGCCCAGTAGGTAGAAGAAGTCGTGTCTGATCTGAATCTTGTCCCACGACGAATCTAGGGACCTACACCCAGTTAAACCCTTAAGTACCCTAAGGAAAGGGTTGGGACGATTCAGGCGACCCTCCCAGGAGAGGGTCTGGACAGGGGGTAGGTTACTCCCATGTCCTTTGTCCAATTTTGCGCCAGAGCAGGAGCCAACAGCTCCCTGGACTTGTTTTAACTAGACTATGCACGGGACACAAAATGTGCCCCTCAGGCAGACTGAGTGGCGCTGGTAAGCGAACCCACCCTACCCCAATACTATAAATACTGCCTGGGAGGTGATCATACCTCACTGTGACAGGATACCTATTGTTCTGCCTTCCCCTGCTCGAGCTTGGCGCAGCAGCAGGTGGGCAGAATTGTGTCTCTGGTCAACAGCAACCAGCCTTCTTGACCCAGACAGCACAAAATGGTTGCTGTTGACCAGAGACAGGAACACTGAGAGCCTAACAGAGGGCTCCTCCAGTGCTTGGAATCATAATTCCCACACCGTTTACAGTGTGGGGTTATGATTCCAAAATGTTTGATACCAAACATGATTGGATTTGTTGCAGCCAGTTTTGAGATAGTCATCGCGTAATTACACGGTGCCCCTCTATATAGTATATGGCTGCTTCACTGCAGAAGGATCCTACCTTATTACAGAGTCTGCAATGTGTACAATAGAGGATGGAGCCCCCAGACCGACTAATCAGAGGATGGCTTCTATCTTAGGTGAAAGAATGTGGCCACTAGAGGAGCCAAAGCAAACAGCTAGTGGAAAGAAGAAACTAGGATATGAAGAAAAAGTGCGAATGGAATCCGTCCAAGTACAACAAAATGAATTAAGTCTCCACCGCCAGGTGGAAAAGAGATACATCAATAGCACAGGACACGGTCTCTGAGCTACAGAGCATGGCTCAAAGAAGGGGATTAGGCAATCCTACAAAGGGAAAATAGAGTCTGGGAAAAAAGGGGACAAGATCATACACAAAATCACCCGAAAACAGTCAGGATGCCGTATGTGAACGCCAAATATACTAACAGTATGAAAGAACACATAAGGCTCCTGTCCTGATAAGAGCAACAGATGAAGGCCCACCAGACACAAACCCCCTTCACCAAGGCAGGGTAAGGCCCTAGAAATACGATGCAGACATAAAAAAAGAAGGAGTTCTAACATGGAGAATGCTTTAGTCTGTGTCCTTCTCTCCCTTTTCCCTCAATATTTTTTAACCGAAAGGGTGGACACCGCGCAGCCAAAAGACCCGCGTAACAAGACATATCCAAAGGCATAAACGGACATATGAAAACCTGGACACTGTCTTCGCAATACACCTATGCAGATAATGCATGCTGAAGTCCAAAAATATACGGCAACACCCAAAGGCACACCGACAATGCCCAGAGTACCAACAATAGAAAGAAGAAAAAGGGAAGGGTAAATAAAATCATCTAACAACAGAGTGGGGCCAGATCACAAGACAACATTGTTTGCTAGAAGAATCTCAACAGGCACATACTACCCAAGGGGAAAACGTGAAAGAGTACGCTTGTCTAAAAGCCCGTACCAATTGCTAGACCTAGACAACAAGAAGGTATGACTGAGTATTCCAGAATCACCCAACAGAATATCCTGAAGAAAAACTCCCACAAGACAAATGAGGGAAGCAATCTACAACGGACCGGCAACCATGGGATATAATTAAGGCTCCCAGTTTTCCTTTTTCACAGATTTTTGCAGATAAATACAGGCAAAAAATGTGTTTTCTCTCTGCATTTATTTATGAAAGTGAATAAATACAGAAAATTAGGCTTCTTTTAAGTGACTCTGTGCTGCCTTTAATGAATTATAGAGCCACCAGCTGAGTAGATGGACCACATGGGAAATAAAAAAAAAACAGGATGCAATTTCTTTAACCCCTTCAGTGCCCATGACGAGCTGGACTCGTCATGGGCCGCGGTGGCGCTGTGCCCATGACGAGTCCAGCTCGTCATAGACCACGCCCGCTAATGCAACGGCCGGCACTGGGCGGGGAAAGGGGCGGGCACTGAAGGGGTTAAATAATGGCATATGCCAACATACATTTGTGCAAAAACAACAATAGATGGACAGAATGCAGAACAATGTCATACATTCACCCCAGTACAGAGATCTGGGCCTAAATCCATCGTTTTTTTGCTCACCATGCCTTTCCAGTTTGAACCCAGCCATATGCAAATCAGTCTTGACCCTGTGCCTCATGGGAACAGTCCAGCCCGAACTGCCAAGCCAGGTCCTCCCTGGACTGGAAACAAGCATCCTAGGACCGGTTTCGGGGTTTCACCCCTCTTCAGCCAGGATAGCTTGATTCCAGTGGCATGGAGAGCACGGGACCCACGTCTGGGCATACCCTTCCCACTCAGGGTGACAAATGCAAAAACAACAATAGATGGACAGAATGCAGAACAATGTCATACATTCACCCCAGTACAGAGATCTGGGCCTAAATCCATCGTTTTTTTGCTCACCATGCCTTTCCAGTTTGAACCCAGCCATATGCAAATCAGTCTTGACTCTGTGCCTCATGGGAACAGTCCAGCCCGAACTGCCTTTGGTTTTTGCTTTGTTCAACATACATTTGTGGCACAATGCTAATATTTACCAGTGGATGCATTGTAAGGCAATATTTGGCAGCTTAAATAGCTAAAACACGACAATCAAAGTACGAGTGCGGGTTTATCAGTTAAATACATATGGAAATGAAGTTTTACAACTTCATTTATACGCAAAACACAAAATAAAGACGGATAAATACAGATAAAGTGGTCAAAAAATAAACATGGATAAATACAGATGGAAAAAAATAAGTACCATAAAACCAGGAGCCCTAAATAGAATATGCATATAGAACAAAGGTTCATACAAGGACCGCTCAAGAGGCAAGGAGACCAGATCACACAACGGCCGAGAGGCAAGGACAACAGGTCATACAACATCCACGAGGCAAGAATAGCAGATCATGCAATGGCCGTGGGGTGGGGCAGAAGGAAAACAGTAAAAAATCATGTAGCTTTACAATCCAATGGCAACCACACTGACCCTGCTGAGCGTCCGCAGCGGTGAAGACAGTCAAAACCTGGGGTATGCTCTATATTCCCCAACATCAGAGAAATGTAAGACCCTGGCTGGGGGAGGCCTGTACCACCAGAGGCATAAGGCGGTACTCTTGAATCCCAAGCTTAGGGGCAACAAGTCTCCATGAAACTCACCAATCCTACCTCTAGCAAAGAGAGGTGGCATAGCATAACACGCGCGACCAAATCCACTAGGTGGAAACAGTCAACAGGGGAAAAACGATCTACCGGAGGTAATGCGTAAAAAAACGCCGCAAGAAAACATGTTGCAATTGTAACAATCGAAGGATAGAAGGAGACCACTCCAAGGGAGTGCAGAACAAAATCTGCGTATCATTAATACGTGATAGAACGCACTTAATCCACCTCGCAATACCCGATTTGGAAATAGGATTGCCCTTGTGTGGTGGCGCAAAAGCAACAAAGAGGTGTTTTATTTTACGAAAAGATTTTGTCCTTTCAATGTAGTCCAAGAATGCTCTTATAACATCTAGGGTATGTAAAGCTCGTTCTGCCACTGAATCAGGTTGAGGGAAGAATACAGGTAATCCTAGCGACTGATTTATGTGAAATGCAGATACTACCTTAGGTAAAAAATTTAGGATTGGTACGAAGAACCACTTTGTCTCTGTGTAGTTGGAAAAATGCTTCTTGTATCGTTAATGCCTGTAATTCACTCACTCTCCTTAAAGAAGTGATTGCAATGAGGAAAGCGGTTTTCCAGGAGAGGAACTGTGTTTCGCATTTGTGCATGGGCTCAAAAGGTGGCCCCATTATTCTTGTGAGGACTATGTTAAGATTCCACACTGGAGCAGGTGGAAGTTTAGGTGGTATGACTCTTTTTAGTCCTTCCATGAAGGCTTTGGTCACTGGTACTCTAAACAATGACAAATGCTGTCTATTTTGTATATATGCAGCTATTGCCTCTAGGTGTAGTCTGATGGAGGTGTAAGCCAACGCTGACTGTTGCAAGTGTATCAGATAGCAGATGATGTTTTGGTTGGAAGCATCAAGAGGGTTTATATGATTGTTACCACAATAAACAACAAATCGCTTCCACTTAGCTGCATAGCAGGCCCTTGTAGTAGGTCTTCCAGCCTCCCTAATGATAGTCATACATTCTGGTGGAAGGTTTAAGTAACCAAACTCTAAGATTTCAGGAGCCAGATCGTGAGGTGCAGTTGTTTGGGATCTGGGTGTCTGATTTCTCCATGGCTCTGTGTGAGGAGACTGGAGGTTAAATGCAGCTTTTGATGCAGAACCAGAGATAGCTCCAACAGGGTTGTGAACCAAGGTTGACGTGCCCATGTGGGAGCGATTAAAATTAGTGTGAGACACGTTTGCCTGAAATTGTGAACCACTAATGGAATGAGTGGGAGAGGCGGAAAATAGTAGCCAAATATCCCTGACCAGTTCATCCATAGTGCATTGCCCTTGGATTGCGGGTGTGAGTACCTGGAGGCGAAGCTTTGGCCTTTTTGCGTTTTTTTATGTGGCGAGCAGGTCTATGTGAGGGACTCCCCTACTTAGAAAGTATGGAAGGGGAACTTGAGGGTGGAGTTCTCATTTGTGTATTTGCTGCCTTTGCCTGCTGAGTAGATGCGCAATCTGGTTGTTCACTCCTGGGAGGTGTTCCGCTAGGAGATAAAGTTTGTTGTGAATGGCCCACTTACAGATGTCTTGGGCTAAGTGGGACAGTTGGAGAGAGTGTGTCTCCCCCTGTTTTTGTATGTAATACATAGCTGTCATGTTGACTGTATGAACCAAGACAGCTTTGCCCTCCTGGTGAGAATGAAACACCTTGAGAGCTAGAAAGATTGCAAGCAGCACTAGATGATTCATGTGGAGCAACTTCTGCTGTTAACTCCACAGGCCTTGCACTGTGAGATGTTGTAGATGACTTCCCCAGCCAGTGAGGGACGCACCCGCTGTCAGTACAATCTGTAGAACCGGGTCTATGAACGGCCGTCCTTTTGACAAACTTTGTGTGTTCCACCACTGCAGAGACCGATGAGCACGGCCGCTTACCAACACTAGATCGGTCAATGATGCAAGATGCCATCATTCCCAGCAGTGCATATAAACCCAAGCTGGAATCTAGTGATTGGGTTGAAACTGGAGAACTAAAGCCCGAATATTTTGAATTTTGGCTGCACTGGGGAAGGCCAGAGCTTTTTGATTATCTAGCATGGCTCCTAGGTAGTCCTGAGTATTGGCTGGTTGTAAATGTGATTTTGTCACATTGATTGTGAACCCTAGTTGATGTAGTAACTGAATCATTCTGAAAGTGTGCTGAAGAGATTGCTGGTACGTGCTGGCTTTGATGAGCCAGTCGTCCAAGCATGGGAAGACATAGATAGTTTGTCTTCTTAGGTGAGCTGCTACTACCGCCAGACACTTTGTGAAGACTCTGAATGGGAGTACCTTGAACTGGAAGTGTTGACCCGCTACCACAAATCTGACGAATTTGCAATGAGCGGGGTGGATTGGAATATGAAAATAGGTGTCTTTTAGATTTAGAGTAGACAGAAAGTCGCCTTTCTTCAGCAGACAAAGTACTTGTTGAAGTGTTACCATGTGGAAATGATCTGACTGAATGTAAAGATGGAGTTCTCTGAGATCTAATATTGGTCTGAGAGAACCATCTTTTTAGGGTATTAGGAAGTAAAAAGAGTACACACCCGACCTGTGATGTTGCGGTGGTACGGGTTCTATAGCTCCTTTGAGAAGTAGAGACTGAACCTCTTGTTTGAGGAGGTGTAGGTCATCTGATGAAAGTTTGTGACTTTGGTGGAATGTTTGAGGGAGTGTTGATGAACTCCAGGCAGTAACCAGTACCCAATTGTCTGTTATTGACTGGCAGATTGGTATGAAATCTGGTAGTCTTCCCCCCGACAGGTGTTAAGTGGTCGGGGGGAAGTGGAGGCAAGTCACTGCTTTGTATTAGAGGGGGGGGGTGCGTGTGTTTGAACCCCTGCCTCTGCCATTGTTACCTCTGTAACCCCCTCTGAAGTAACGTCCTAGATGTAGAGGATTGGCTATAGGTGGTCTCCGAGGAGGTATTTTTCGAGCCTCTGTGGTAAAAGGAGCACCGAAAGGAACCACAGCTTTGTGCTGACTGAAGGGCTCCCATGGATTTGTCCACTTCGTTTAATTTTTTTCTAGTGAAGAATCTACCATTGGACCAAATAGATGCTCTTAATCAAAGGGAGTGTTTAAAATGGAGGTTTGCACCTCTGGTTTGATCCCGGATATGCGAAGCCAAGTAGGTCTTCTCAAGAGGACACTGGTGTTTACCGCTCTAGCAGCAGTGTCTGCAGCATATAGGGAACATCTTATAGCGTTATTGGAAATAAGTTGCCCTTCATGCACCAGGTCGTGTGCCTTAGATCTGTGTTCCTGGGGGCAAATATTGTATGAATTGCTCCATCTGGTCCCAGTGCGCACGCTCATACCGTGCTAGCAATGCTTGAGTGTTGGAGACAGAGGCCACTCTTTTCCTGAAAGCATCAATAAGTTTGGAGTCCCTATCCTGGGGTGGCGCATCTCCTGTTGTCTGGGAGCGGGCCCTTTTCCTTGCATTGGACACAACCAGGGAGTCTAGTGGCAACTGACCTTTTATATATACTGAGTCGGTGCCGGACTTGTGTTTCGACCCTGAAGTTCTAAGCTCCGAACTTGATTTGGAGGGAGTCTTTTCGGAGTCGGTAGGCTCCGGTGCCGAGCCAGAAGGTGGGGCGCCGGAAGCATGATCTCTGTGCCAACCGGAGCCCGAGGGCGCGGGTTGGACCGGAGCCACCTTCTTTTGTGGAGGTGGATCTTGGGAAATGGGGGGAGCTGTACTCACTGTACGTTGTCTGTGTGGGATGCCGTCCTCTTGGTCGAGCTCCGTGATGGGGATTGGCTCCTGTTCCTCCTCGGTTCCCATGGCCTTGCCGGCCTCTTCGTCCGATTGGTGTTCAAAGATGTCCAGAATGGAGCTTGTGTGCTGGCTTTGCATGTCGCGACGTCGAGCCCAACGGTCGCAAATTGTCTTTTTGGAGCGGAAAGCCTGGCACGCGTCACAGTCCTGTTCTCTGTGTTCGGGGGACAAACAGAGATTACACAGTTCGTGTGAGTCGGTGCACGGGTATTTCGCGTGACAGAGGGCAGAATTTAAAGGGAGTTTGTTCTATCAACTGCAGGTCAGCCCGACGAGGGTAGGCCCGATAGCCTTCCACGAGCTTTCCGATCGAAAGTTTGGTTTTTGCAAGTAAATACGATATGCGGTAAAAGGGAAAACGCGATTGAAAACAATACCGTCGAGGGTGAGTATCTTGCGCACCAAGGGAAACCGAAGGATAGTGTCGAACCGAAGCGCAGCGATAGACGTCCGAACACGACGGCAAAAAAAAAAACCCAATCTAGCAATGGAGTCGATGCCCATGCGCACTATCATCCTCATAACTGAAAAGACTTCTCCGAAGAACAACAAGTGCAAACACCCGAACCCAACACTAGATGGCGAGCTATGCACAGTATATGATCTACAGCTTGCATGCCTCGAACACAAGGTTTCCAACGCATTAACAGGACAGGATAACAAGTCCAGAGCCACAACCCAGGAACAGAAGAAAGGGCAATAATCCTGAGTGGCCAATATGACACATATCACAAAATGCTAAAGGGATTGCGTGATAAGGGATTCACATAAGAGTTGCATCCAAGGAACCCCACCGGCCAGTAGAGTAAGACCCTCTGAAGGGTCTCAAGACGGGAGGCTTGCCAGCAGCATCAGAGACCAGGGAAAAGAAAATGCTCTGGCGATCGACAGCACAAAACACGCATACCGCATTGCAAGAACGAGGGGAAAAAAATGGAAGGGGGGCAAGCTAAGGGTCTGACACTCCCCGAATAACCTATGTAGGGCCACATCTGCTTAGGCTCCAAAATGATGGACCCCATCAAATGGCATGTCAAGCAATGCTGTCTGGAAAGCTTCTGAAAATCCAGACGCCCGAAGCCAGGCATGCCGGCGCAATGCCACAGCCGACGATGAGCAGTTTGACCACATTGCGACCATCAAAAAACAACTGGGTCAGCTCGTCCTTTTAGCCTCTGGAAACAAAGGTAAATACCGTGCCAAGAAGCCCCACCAGGTATGGAGAAAGCGTGCGAGGATGCAAATCGTGTTGGTGGAGTGTAATGCTGCCCTAGAGGAGGAAAAAACACGTTGCCCACAAGAATCCTTCTTCCTGGACTCTTTGTCATGGGAGGAATGGGGAACGTTCTCCATCTCAGGGACGCCATAATGGCCTGGACCACGAAGCTGCGGAGGGTCGGCTGTCGGATAAGGCAAGCAGAGTCCCCTGGGGCAGGGCGGTATTTGTGGCCAATAGCACGGTCCACTGGTAACACCTGACTCCGGTTTTGCCCATGCCCCCAAAAAAATATCGGACAGTGCCTCACAATTGGGGAGTACTGGTTCAACCTCCGGCTGGCGTGGATGAAGGACCTCAATAAGAGGGTCCATAGCCTTCTCCACTGTAGGTAGAGTATAGTAGATGTAAGACATCAGCCTATCTTTTCAAAACTTCTGCCAAAGAACAACTGGCTTCCAATACAAGGCTAGGAGGCGATAAAAGAGAGGGAGCAGGGGATGAATCTAGCACTCTTCGATCTCTCTGAAATAATTTGTGAGTGAGTGCAAACTAACGTAAATGTCACTTGCACTGGCTCAACATAGGGTACCAACATTATAATTCATGGCTCCTTTTTAACATTCAGAAGCTTCCACAATCACATGCTGCAAAATATCATCTTAGATTGTTTACAAATACAAAAGTGAGACTTGCAAAAGGATGCACAGATGACTTAACTGACAGGAGGTATTCTATGCACTACATCACAGGAGACTACCATGCCCGATGGTGCCTGTGTCTGACTACTGCGTTAAGTTTCTTGTTGGGCTAGTCATGTTTCAGGACTCCAACTGTACACATTACACTAAAGTAGTATTGTCTATCAGTATCTACCTCTCAAGCACCCTTCCCTCCTGACATCAGGTTTCCATCACTGCTATATGTCTAATCTGTCATGAGCACACAATCACTCACTCAAAAAGCATGTGGTTTGTTCAAAAAGCAGTAATCTTAAATGCCATGCTCCAAAAGGATTAATACTTTCAATAAATTGAGTGCTGTTTTATGCAGTGAAGAAGAGGCACACAGCAGAATCTTGGCCAGTGTGGGTGAAGGTGTTTGTCAATGGGCATTAGCTACTTCCCTTGTAGCAATTACTCTCTCACTTCGAGATGCATGAAGAGAAGAAGTACTCACCCATAGGAGTCCCAAAGTGCGGGCCTCTTGGAGGCATGCCCATCGGAGGTGGTCCAGGGTGTGGCATTCCGTGTGGAGGGCGAGGTGGCACCTGTGCAGCAGAACCTGGTGGTGCTGGGTGATGTTGCTGCATCCCCGGAGGGCGATGATGCTGCACCTGCATTGGTGGCATTCCTGAAAAATAGGCAGCACATTTTAACATCCTGGAGATGCATGTAGAGAAGGATCAGATAACACCACAAAACGATAGCACAATCTCCCCAAATTGACCAAGTTGGCAGTGACCACCATGAGTATCTATTATGCACATTTCAATGAGTACTTCAAACACTTATGTGATTTTTGGATCTGGCATTAGCGAAGACCTTTTGATTTTACTGAAATCATATGTACATTACACTTGTTTACGAGGGGTTTCAGCCAGCCCTATTCATCCATTTTTCTTTTTTTGTGTTATGCTTATTTTCCTAACACCCACTGCAGCATACAGAATGCAGGAGTCCACATCAGCCATTGATCAACTTTACTGTGAATAGACTGCATCCAGACCTTTCACAAGAAGCACATCAATACACAAAGCGCATCCCTTCAGTTCCATGGAGTACTGTGGCAAAGTGTACTCTTTGGAAGATAAAAATTAGATTTTGCTTTTAACCTTTTTTTTTAATTAAAGATTTAGCAGAGCCCAGCAACTCCCCAACCATAATGTTTTGCAACAACCATGGCAAGACAAAACAGGCATCGAGTTCTTCATTGTTCGAGACACCTTGATGAAAGTGCAGAAAGTGGAAAGCAAGACCGAACTATCTGACCAATATTTTCATGTGCCGCAGGAGGTGCGATCTGGGTCCAAAATAGAGGGGTCTGTGGTTGCCAAGAAAAACGAACTCTGGGCCCAGCCCTCTCTCCAGGTCGGGTTAAATGGACTAAAAAAGGCAAGGACACTGGAATCTCGGCCAGTGCTTCCAGACTACAGCATGGACTCAGACGCCACAGCCCACATCGAGTTTTCAACAATGATTGGAAAACCTTAAGCTAATCCATGTCAAGTCACGTATCTGAGTCCCGGTGTACATTTCACTTTTTGATGTTGTGAGTTTTTCTATTAAACATGTGATTTGCATAGTTCTTACTACGTCTGGGTAAGTTTAGGTTATGAATGAGCAGTCTGGAGTGGACACTGAAGGCAATGACTGTTTGGTTTTTGGGGCTTGGGTATAGTGAATGTTTTCATAAAGATGTTCATAGCAGTCCAGAAGTCTAGGGACATTAATTAGGTGAGTGGTTAGGGTAAATTCTCATTTTTTGAGAAAGTACCAAATCTAAACCTTGCAATCAATGTACCGGTGTTTCATAAAGGAAGGTCAGCAAAGACTAAAGAGGGCTGCTGAAGCCTGCCTGATAGCAGCTTCAATGCGCATGCTCCAGCTCCCCTCTTCTGAGTTTACTGAGCGCCTCTGTGACGTCACACATGGCACTGGCGAAAAGCAAAGGCCCTTTAAGCTGTTGCGCTTTCACAGCTGACTTTTAGGAGGACTTTTGGAAAGCTTCCTGCTGCTTTTGCTGTCGACAAGCCTGTTCTCCTGATGCTGTCTGCAGCCTGGTCTCACCTGGACTCTCCGACGCTCCTTGCATCGGACTAGCCTGCTTCCCTCTACGCCGCCCGCAGAGCAGCTTGATGCTCCATTCACAGTAGGATCATGGAGTGCTTTCCCCTCCTTTTTCACAGCTTTGTCCTTCCTTTCCCCCCGTTTTCTTAAGTGCTTTCTACTTGTTTTTCCTTTCTTTTTCACTCGTTTCTTCCCCTCATTTTCTGAATACTTTCTGGTTGTTTTTCCTTCTTTTTTCCTGCTTTCTACTTCCTCCTCTCCCTCCTTTTTCGCTGCTTTTTCCTGCCCTAGCCCGTTTTCAGGGTGCTTTCTGCTTGTTTTTCCTTTCTTTTTCACCATTTTCTTAATACTCCCTCCTGTTTTCTGACCGCTTTCTGCTAGTTGTTCCTCCCTTTTTCACTGCTTTCTTCCTTCCTCCCAGTTTTCCGAGTGCTTTCTCCTTGCTTTTTCCGGTCTCGCCTGAGCCAGCGCTTTAGCGCTGCTCTGGCGAGAGCTATAGAAAGCGGGATTTGGAAGTGCAAACTAGTGCTTTTGAGGCCGCCAACTGAAGTGCATGTGTGGCAGGCACGCACACCATTTGGCAGCCTGCTGATCACTTTCGCAGCCGCTTTGATGTTCTCAGTGAGCCACGCGGCCACTGAGAACATCAAAGCAGCCGCGATAGTGCTCACCATATGCCAGCCTTCCCTGTGTTGCTTTATCACTCACTGCCCCCCCGCCCCCCCTTCCATGTTACCCGAGTGCCTGGCGTTTTGTAATGGTCCTCTCTCTATTTTCATTTCAGCTTTCCACCTTTTTTAATACTCACTCAGACACTTTAAAAAAACGAATATATCCTGAAACATCTGTAGGCCAAGTTATAAACAGATCGCCCTGTTTTATATCCTAATGTTTACCCATGTTAACCTAAAATAGATGTCCACATATTTTGAGTATGATTTTGATCAAGCAATCTGAACGCCAGTGGTAAGAAGTTGCTACTCTTAACTTGCAGCATCTGTAAACCGAAAACCTACACATAAACCTAGTTTCGTTTAAATATAGACAGTTGTGTTTCCTGTCACCTTCAGTCACTCACCAGATTATTAGTTTGCAATCTATTTTGAATATTTTATAGATGGTACCTCTGACTGCTAGATGTGTTTGTTTTATATTTTTACTATAAAACGATTTGAAAAAATGTGTCATGAAAAACTAACTTTGCCAAAGAACACAGAGCATCCTCGCATACCTCCCCAAATACCAGGGCAGCGGTTTTAGACTGGAGCTCGACAATTCCCCTCCAGATTGTAAGAAACATCTGGAAATAAAGTAAGACTAATCTAACCAAATAACTGGCACTTTATTTTCATAGAAATTGATTGGATCGCCCTTAATTGGTTTGTATCAAGGTCCGCGCTATTTAAAGGCACATTCATACAATCCGATTGCTCTACAGCCCTGTTTCTTACCCGTTTGAACTCTGAGGGTCCCCACTGAATCACAAACCCCTGCCTAAGCAATGCCTACTATCTGAATCGCAAAAGAATGTGCAAACACCCAGACACAAGAATACGTTAGACAAATGCACATATTAGGGTCTATTTTATTGAATTCAGAAACAAAAGATGTTGACATTTTAATGGGAAGATTTAGCTTTTCAGTACTTTTATTTTTAAAAGACGAAGCCTTATTCGAGTGTTAACTTTTTTACTTCTGGGGACCTCCAATAAAACAGTTTTAGTAGCCACGGATCTTTGCCTAACCGATATTTTTTACGATTTGAACCCCAAAAGAATTCACAATAATACAGAAACGAGTATACATCAAACAAATACATTGGGAAGTATTTTATTTAATTCACAAACCAAAAACGCAGACATTTTAATGGGGAGGTTTGAGCTTTTTCAACATTTAGCTTTATTTCTAAAAACTGAATTTATGTGCTCGATTATGCACATCACGTGGTCTTCTTTGCTCCCCATACCTGCTCTCTTTTTTTGTCGGTGCATGCAGCTGCTGCTTCATTTGAGGCCACCAATCATCCGTGTTAGATTACGTCTGCTGTTCTAGCCCTGCTCCCACAAATCATAAGGATTCCAACTTAATTTTTGGCTTCTAAACTAATATTTTTACATTTTAGAGAGAATTTAACCCCTTGCATGCTTCTGACGGAACCACGCCGTCATGAGTCACGGGTGAGCTGTGCTCATGACGGAGTGGTTCCGTCATGCTGGGGCCGTTGGCGGCCGCTCCTCCCACACGGCGCTAATTCCCCGCCTGTGCGGGCGATCAGCGCAAGTGGGTGGAGTCATGACGGAACCTCGCCGTCATGAGCACAGCTCACCCGTGACTCATGACGGCGTGGTTCCGTCATGAGCACAGCGGCGCACCACTGCCCCCAACCCCCCCCAGCGCTGCGGCGGAATTCGCGTCGCAGCGAAGGGGTTAAAGCATTCAATGCAATTTTGCGTTTTTATGCACAGGTAATTAATCTAATATTTTTTAAACTGTCGCGGACACTCTGAGAATGCGTTGCGGACCCCAGGGATCTGCTGACCACAGGTTAAGAACCACTGCACTACTGTCATGCTAAAGACTGACGTGAAGTCCCTCAAGCTCCAATTCATTGAGTCGTGCAGCTTACATGCTTGCACATGTGACATTTCATAAGTTAAATAACCCTTTAAAACGACTTACGAAGGAATAGTAAAAAAATGCCCCCCCCCCCCCACATTTTATCCCTTCTCTCCCGCTAAACTCCTGGCCAGAGTGGGGATCTATTAAATGCAGCAGTTAGTAAAGAGGCACTGGAACAATTTTCAAAGTGCGGGAACTGCCACCAATGTGGTTTTGGTTAAGTCATAGGGGGTATGAAAAACCCAAGTGTTACACAGATGTACAGCAAATGAGCCGCACCTATTCAGCAGGTGAATGGTGGGCGAGTGTTGTCCAGTGGTGCTTTTTATCCCGAGCATGTGACTAAAGTATGGTGTGCTACGATACTGCCTTTTACAGAGAGCACATTTTTCATTTAAATGGACTCTTGAAACAGGCACTCAATTTCCATCAGTCATGCAGCTCGATTGATAAACCTATGTGGCTTATAGGTATAAACAATAATGTGAAATTGAAAATGTTTGCATATTTATCATTTGTGCACCACACAAGTAAAGTGTCTTTGTTTTGATCTTATGAAAATCTTTGTTTCACTCACACTTCAGAATAAATTAAAAACGAAATGTCTTTAACTTTTCTTGCTGCTGACAAATGTTGAAATATCTGTAAAATTAATTTGCAAGTATTTAAATTGTTTTGTGTATTAGAAAACATTTGACATCCTGCAGCTTTTTCTTTTATACTTAATGTACTCCAGCAGGATTGTCACTTCGTTCACATTAAAAACAAGCATTGGCATAGCCAATAGGTCTCGCTTTTGGGACCTTATAAGTATTTAGTTATGCAGCACAATATCCTTGGTGCAACAACTTCAACTGTTGCATGGCTAAACATTTATAAGGTCCCAAAGGCGAGACCTATTGGCTATGCCAATGCTTGTCACTGCTTCCCCCCATTTTGTCAGTGCTTTCTCCTTGCTTTTCTTAATCAATGCATATCAGAAAGTGGCGTCATGCTTTGGCTATATGACCATTGCCCAGCTAAACAGAAACCGAATACCAAGGAGCTGAGACTCGGTAACCTTGGAGAAAAAGTTTTTTTTTTTGTGTGTTTTTTTTAATGAACCGTTGGCTCCGTTTTCTTAGCGTTCCTCCCAGTAAAGGGCTCCTGGATGTGACCCGCCTGCTACTGCGTGAAATGCCTGCACGGTGTTTACATGCATTGGTGGGAGGGTTGGAAGGAAGGTGTGGGGTACAGGTGGCATTCTCCAGCCAAAGAGATGAAAAATGTTAACTTGAAAGTAACATTTATTTGTTCTAAAATAAATGCTCCCACTTCAAAAAGAACATTTATCAATAGTTACACTACAAAGAAATCATACAAGAATGCACTATGTTTTTGCACCTAAGTGTCTGGGCATCTTCAAGCGGTTGCTTGCTGAATTTTAGATAGATGCCTCAACTGTGGTCCCCACAGGAGACCAAAAAAGTTGTTTCCTTTAGATTTCATGACAGATGGAATGGTGAGCCCTGGTGAAGTACTTATATTGTTACAACTGTTTACAAAGCGTGTGCTGTGTTTCTTTGGGGAGAGGTTTGTTGGAAAGAGATTTCCTGGACTATCATCACTGAGTAGTATAAAATAGTGCAATTTTCAGTTAAATGCACTATTTTATTTACATAATTTTGGACACCCCAAAATATCCAGTGAGGATAGGTTTACCAACTGACTTGATATTGTCTGATAATAAAAATGTATTAGTAACATGTCAGCTTTTTAGTTATATCTGCTTTGGAAATGCAGTATTGTCCAATAATGTGTTGAAACCTGGTGATTTTTTTCCGCTCTAGCCCTGCCCCCAGCGACCCCCTCCACCTGGCCCATTGGTGCAGCACTCAGCCACAAACCAGACTGTAATTTTTGCCCCCGAGAGAAAGTTTGCGAGTACCCATGATATAGATAATGGCAATAATGCTGGTGGACTTTACGGACTGTCTGTAGTGACAGGAGCCAGGCTGACGATCCTGCTGCTCTGGGTTAGGCCACATGCTCTTTCCTCATTTCCTGCTCTTCACAGACACGGTTCCGGTGTATTTCATTTTTTAAATTTATTAGTATAATACCAAAAATACTTTTGGGTATCTAAACATCCCCAAGGAGGAATACCACTCCAAAGTGAGACAGCAAGCAGAATCCCTGGGTTCCTATCCTGCTTTAGTGACTAATTCTTCAGATTCGGAGTTTCTGACAAGAATATTGACAAGTTCCAGAGTTGAAAGTGGTATGCCAACCAAAGAGAATTAAGATAGCAATGGGAAGAGTAACTCTGGAATTTTAAGTTAATTATACAGAAAGGATGAGTATATTTACGTAGTCTATATTTTGTAGAAATGTGTAGTATCATTGACAAGTGCTTGTTAATTTGGTGGCAACTGTATATAGTTGAACAACCAGCAGGTGTTTTGTCCTATTTAAGGACTAGTTCAAAAAACTGCTGTGTAAGAGGAATATCAATAGGTGGCTTGGTGGAGACTGGCGTATCCTCAACGGATCTAGATATGCTTGACTATGTCCCAATATATCTGCAATTAATAACAAATTCAGGCTCATGAAAAGCAGCTGCTGATCAGAAAATAATCCTCTGTTTCGAGGTTGGAATAACAATACCTAGCTGAGGAATTCTTTGTGAAAACCTAACTGTATGAAGGTGGTAGGCACTGGGAATTAGTTGTCCTTCATGGGATCTGACCCACAAGCAGTTGGCGAACAAAGTATTATGAAGGGATTAGCTCAGAAAGGGGTTGATCAGTCACAGGTGTTTCATCAATGACCATCGAATGCTTTCCTGAGCTTTTGAATCAACAAAGCAGAAGAAAAAAATTGCTCCCTAGGTAAAATGAGCGCACTGTTTTCTTATGATTTCTTATGCTCACCAATCCATGCGACTCCCAATCTTCGTACTTCTGCTCAATGCGTGCGCCTCTCGCCTGGCCCCTCCACCTGATCCCACACGTATTTAATCTTCCATGGCCCATTGCCTTGCTTTCGGCTCTTCTTTGGATCTTTCCCACTCCCCTCATATGTCGCTTATCAACCCCCGACCTCTTTCCCTCCCGGGATGCAACACTACAGCATTTCCAGGAGTGTGTAATTTAATAAGATATCTACTTGTCCATGGAGTAGGATACTTGTCCTGTAATAAAATCCACCCGTCCCTTTTGTGTCATGTAATGCAACAACAAATTATGGCAGCAATCTCATTATATAAGAGCTCTGATATAGCCTCTGATTATGCCAGGGCTCATACCATAGTAGTGTTTAAATACTCACAATTCCCTTATGTTTCCACGTTTCCGCAGATCTACATACTAGAGTTGAAGGGAGTGATAAGCAGTAGTTCCGGGGTTGGAATGTCCGCTTGAGTCTGTGCAAACCTATGAACTTGCATGTTTTAAGGGTTTTCACCAACTCTTCTGTAATCTTTTCCCATACTGTGAAAGGTTGGAAATTTACGCCAGACAATGGCAGACGTAAAACTTCTCCAGGGTTGGGAAAAAATTGGTTGAAGGGAAAGAACTTAACACTCAGATTTTCGCAAGAGCAAATCTACACATGCATATTTGCTCATGCTAAAATGCAGTTCACAAATATTTTCTAGGAATATTATTTCTTGACCTACTTCTGTAATTCTTGTGAATTCCTGAAAGCTGTATATCTACACTTAATGCAAGGACATATACCACGGGTGCACTTTTGAGACTTTCTTTAATAATTGGGCCCCTAATTAAGTCTGGCGTTAACCATGACCATTTGTCTTTATTAAAATTCTGTCTCTCGCTCTCTCCTTTCGGTCTATCAGTTGGCTTCACTGTGAGTGACAGAATTCTGCTCTAGCACAAGCAGCATATCGGCACACAAAGTAGTTTTGTTCAGTGCTAGAACTACTGTAGAAATGTGTGTTTTTTGAGACCACAAACAATTTTTGCTTTTGCCAATGTTTGTTATAATGGTGAGTGCCCAGCAGTTCCCACACAAATAAGGTTTTACAAACACCATGCCAAAATAAGTCACGCATTGACAAAACTAAAAGGCTGACCATCAATTTCAGACCTGCTAGCTTGGTCAATGCTTGTTTTTTTAATGTTTCCCATAATTTTATTGATACTGGTTGCACTGATTTTCCATTATGAATATTTTTGGGAAATACTAGCATACATCAACACGTTACTAAATGATGCTGCAAATAAATGGTAACCTAAAATATTACAGCAGTTTAGCGTAATGTTTTTTTCTTACTTGCATTTTTTTGTGAACATTTTGTTTTGAAAGCAAATAATCAATCTTGTTTTAAATCTTCTGCAAATATTTTCATTTAATCAGAGAGCATTCTGAAGGCATTATACATAGCGTCATATTGCTAAACTTTGAAAACATGTTTACACATTTTTATACTGAAATCATCATCAGTAGTGCAGTCCGATCTTATAACATTTACTTAAGAGTGCTCACCCTAATAATAAAGGACTTACATTAATGAACCATAAATACAAGTTTGAGCAGCATTACCACACGGACACTAATATTACATTAACTACAGACTATGCCATTCCCGCGATCCATAATCGGTTACTGTAAACTGGCAGCCAAGGGGTTTGTGCTGTAAGGGGCTGGGTCTAATTGTCCCAAGTACAACACACACATGAAAACTTGTTGCCCTTGGCTCCAAACAATATGTCCTGGGCTTCGGGCTATAGGAATTTCACATCCTCGATTTCTTCCTTTCAATTCTCATATCTACCACGGCCTTTATTCATCCCCATCAACTTTTTTCCCTCCACTGCGCCACTCATGACCATGACAAGTGGGTACGTTTATCTCTTAAATCTCTCTCCCCCTATCATTATCCCTAGTTACACCTTTACATGACAGACATCTTTCAACTATTCTGCCTCACAATTTTACTCCCCCATCCTACACTTTTACACCAGACTGCTTCCATTACTATAGCCCTTTCTTTCTACGACAGCACCACTCCATATAACTATTTTCCCTCCACTGCACTTCTCCACCCAACCTCTCACCCTCCCTCTGCACCTCTCAGTCTAGCCTCAGCCTCTTAAGTAGGGCCAACCTCTATTCGCAAATTCTCTACCCTCCTGCTTTTCTGCGTCCGACAGGAATCCTCTCCGCAGCTGGATTACCTCTAGGGACCCCTTTCTCCTCCTCTTACTGGACTATTTATCCCTTCCCCTCAAACAGCACTAATTTCTCCCTCCTAATTTATCCATCAACCGGGGGCACCTCACCTGCCCATGGCACCCACCCATTCAAGCTATATCTCCTATTCCATTTTCTTTCTATGTCCTTCACAAGAACTCTCCTTCGAAAAGCTTTCTTCCATTAAATATTATATGTTCTTAGCCTGTGACTGCAGAACCTTAAACCTAATATTTTTGTATTGTTATGCACATCACTGCGAATACTCAGTGCTTTTTTAAAACGAACTGTATGCCTACGCCTGGTGCTTTTTATTTTGATTAGTATTATAATATGCATAGGCAAGGTGCTCAAAATAAACGCATTATAAGCCATGTTGCATCATATTTTCCTCGACTACAGCCACCAAGTGCCGAGTCACTCATGCATCAAGGTTTGGCTCAGGTACTCTAAATGAACTCAAAGTCGCACACCTCCAACAAAAGTACTAGGATGGTTTTTAGTGACTGTCTTTACCACCAAACTGTTTGACTTGTGGGTACAACAGAATGTTCTAAACACAATAACCTGCCACGCTCCATAATACAACACTTAAAAATAGATATACCAACGTACCAGGCGGTGGGATCCCTCCGGGCTGGAAATGATGTGGAACTTGAGGATGAGTCTGTACAGGAGCGACAGTGGTCACTGGGCCAGGAGCAGTGGAAGCTTGCGGCAAAGGCATTGGCGGAAGAGCTGGAGGCAGGCCAGGGGGCATTGCACCAGGAGGCGGCACAGGCGGCGGGAAGGTTCCAAGGGATGGAATACCTGCATAGAAGGGGGAAAAAACAAGTCCAGAGATTTTCTTAACGTTGGATCATCATGTGGGTTTGGCGGTTACAAAATAAAAATCCATATGAAAGAAGGATAGTAGATACAACTGTAAAGTGTAAGCATTCAAATCGAAAGTAAGTTCACATGAACTCTAAGGAAACAGCAAAGAAGTTGGAATAAAAAAAAAACAACTGTTGTAATATTCGTTATATTTCTTTTACTGCAACGATTATAATAGGTATTTATAACCCCAGTTAACTCTTCTGATCAATTGGCACAGAAGCAGAGAACTCGCTTTGATTCAGTGTTTTGTAAGTCTTATGACCGGAGACATAGCCAGTGCCTTGTTTACTAATTACAATGGAAGAGGGCAGACTCGGTGGTATGAAATAAACACGTCTTGTATTACTCTTGGTTCAATGTTTCTAAAACTTGTGGGCCATCAGCAGGAGGCTCAACTGATAGTCTGAGCAATCAATTAAATGGGTCATAAGCATACAAGCACCACGGCACGAACAACGAGGACAGCCATGTGCAGATGATCCCATGTCCAGTCTGTTGTCCTATAAACTGCCCCCAACAATCATGTTGTCTTAGTAACTTTGTTTAACCACAGATCAAACTACATTCAACTATTCGCCAAACCTAAGAAGTGGAGTATGGAAGGAAAATTACACCAACAGAGTGGAAAGACCCAAGTGTTTTACCTTTTATGGAAGAATAATTTGGGAAATGAGAGGTTAACTGACTGCTTGCTTTTCAAAAATGCCATGTTCTTCTTCTGTTTACTTACTAACATCTAATTCAATACTTGTTTGAATGTGAATGCCTCTTACAAAAGGGGAACCTGCAAAGTCTGTGCTTCACTGCAGAGTAAGTGTTGTCATGCAGGCAAATGGTGCCTTACATCATACAACATACTCTTCAAAGAGAGCATAAGAGGGACTGTGGAAGAGAAATGGGATGGAAGAGAAATGGGATGGAAGAGAAATGGGATGGAAGTCAAGCGTGCAGGCCTTCATATGACAAATCAGACATACAATGGGACATGATTTGAAATTTTTCACTCAAACAGTAATTCAACTATAAATGTAATCTGCTTACCCACTGGAGTGACGGTGCCCTGTCCCATGGATGCAACAATGGGTGTTGGTGCAGAGGGGGGAGGAGGGGCATCTGCGAACAGCTGATGAGGACGGTCTGCCTGTGAGAGGGGATTCTGTGCTGCCAGCAATCGCTCTGCAGCCGAGCCATGCCGCTCTCCCTTGGAATCCTTTTTGAAGGCGTAGGACACTGTGATGGGCCGGTTGCAGAGGTACTGTCCATTCATAGCCTCAATGGCAGCATCGGAGGCGTCAAAACTTGCAAAGTTTATGAAGGCGTAGCCCTTGGAGTTGCCAGTGTCCGGGTCTCTCATGATTTTGGGGGTCTGCAGAATGACACCAAAGGCGCTGAATGTGTCGTATAACAGCTTCTCATCGATCTCAGGGTCCAAGTTGCCGATGAAGATGTTGGCCCCAACGTCCAAATTCTTGTTGTGCGCTGAGGCCTTGTTTACCCGAATTGGTTTGCCATAGAGCTTTATCATGTTCATAATTTTAATAGCATAGTCTGCATCTTCTTCACTAAGGAATTCCACGAATCCATAACCTACAAATCAGGAGCGACAAAACAAAATCACCTAGATTAGCGTTTTAAAAAAAAAAAATATATAGCGGTGTGCGAGTCTCACCCTCATCCAAGAACAACAAAAAGCAAAACAAAAATGTACATTGCAGTCAATGGGAGAGAAGCAGCAGACCACGTTGGTATCAGACCCCAGAGACCAGGAGAGAACAATGAGGTAAGACTTGGGGGCCGTTTTACAAGAAGGACAAACCAACGTCGTCATAGTGTCCTGCTGGTGCACCAACTGCTGCTGGTATGATTATAACCATGGTAGAACACACACCAGCTATTGAGCACTTAAACTTTAAGATCCAAAAACAAATTCGGTAATCTTATGTTAGCACTCATTAACTCCTTCCGTGCTCATGACGGAACCACGCCGTCATGAGCCACGGTTGCCGTGTGCTCATGACGGAGTGGTTCCGTCATGCTGCGGCCGTTGGCGGCCGCGCCGCCCACGCGGCGCTAATTCCCCGCCTGTGCGGGCGATTAGCGCTGTGGGCGGAGTCATGACGGAACCACTCCGTCATGAGCACAGCCCAACCGTGGCTCATGACGGAGTGGCTCCGTCATGAGCACTGCGCCACCGCGCTGCCCCCCCCGCACCCCCCAGCGCTGCGGCGGAATTTCCGCCGCAGCGAAGGGGTTAAGTCATAACATGCAAGACACAGGTTCGAAACACGGCAGGCTAATCCAGCCATTGATGTCAAAAAAAGTATGTTTAATGTGCACTATAACGATCAAGGCTTCCGGGTTTCCGTTTTTGCAGATAAACACAGACAGAAAACAATGTATTTCCTGTCTGTTTTTATTTTTAAAAGTGGAAAAATAGTGAAAATGGTGCTTCTGGCGAGAGACTCTCCATGCTGTATTTCATGAATTCAAGGCAAAAGTTAAGCAGATAGCATAAAGGATTAAAAAACAGGATGAGATTTCCTTAAGTACAGGCAGATGTTAACATATTTGAGTGTGGTCTTTGTTAAACGTGTCAGGTAATTTGCTAAAACGCGGCCGCATCCAGGTACGAATGAGTGCACGTCCAAGAGTTAAATAAACGTGGAAATATAACATTTTTACAGATCCATTTATTCTCAAAACACAAAAAAAGATGGCTAAATACTAATAACATGGGCAAAAAATAAATATGGATAAATACGGATGGAAATGTAAAAAAAATTAAAAAAATAAAGAATACAGTAAAAACGATAGTACTATTAATAATTAACGTTCATGCGAACACTTATTTCATGTAAAACTGCAGGATATTAACTGTTTGTGCCCACTCCGGCAAACCAATAATAGCTGTTAATTATCAGTCTTTTTGCTATGTTTCCGATCGTAAAAAAATTATTATACTTAACTGTTCAGCAGCTATGAAAATCATGGTATTAGTATTACTTCACCCCAAATCCCACTAGCCCACCATAAAATACATCCCAATCCACTCTGACAGTCCGGTCCAAATATCTTTTTGTGCACGTGTCAATGGTGTACATGGTTAGATTAATACTACTGGAGCAACAAGATTCCTTCATTACTCTATTTTGTCCTTTTTTCACCTTTCCAATTTCCCCACCTAAGATTTGAGGTAACCATAGGGTCGCATGCAGTGTTATAAAAAATGAATTGGACAACATATCCACGTATACAAATATCACCTGCATTATGCAACAACAAAGGATCAAAAAGCCACTGATGGATTTGAATGCAGAAAACTAATATAGCTAAACCCCATCATAAGGGCTTGACTGGGTGAGCCAATTCAACAATTCATCTTCAGGTCCCAAATACTGAATACCAAAAGCTTATCCAAAACAACGGTGTCAACTTAACGAGCTCGATTGATCTGAAAAAAACAACCTCCTCTAACCTGACCTGGCCTTCTTTACATTTACTTCCATACATTTCCACAGCTATTTGATGAGAAGTGACACGATGGTTGGTTATTTGATCTTCAGACTAAATTTCACAAGCTAAACACTTTGGGGAACATGGACTATTACAGAGCTTACTGACAGAATGATGGACATTTGGTGAGAATTATTTTTTGATGTTACGGTGTGTGGTTAGAGTGAATGAACGTCCTCTGCGTTGAAAACTGGCATGCATCTCTTTGCAGACAAGGTACTACTGTTCACGTCCTGTATAGTTCGCATGAAGCAGAGGTGGCAGCATACCAATTCTAACGACTTGGGGAGGACTTTTTCCTCTCTCTGGCGGCGATTGGGCTACTGACATCACTGGGGTAAAGTCCACTTTAAGGTCACCTAGCGGACCTTGGCATTGACATCCCACCTGTGTGTCAATACCCCTGTTGTGAGAACAATCTCCCTGCACAATAGGGTGTGTCTGCAATGCAGCCAGAAAATGATATTTGAAATGCAATCCACCTCATACTGGTTCTAGGACTTTAGACAGGATAAGCATACCCTGTCTGAAAAATGAGCATAAACATAGGATAGAAACCATCCCACTTTGTTCCAATTACATGTTCTTCTTGGAGGATGATGGGGATCCAGAGAACAGTACTGCAAGGGCTGCTGTGATCCAAATCTCGTGACTGCACTCCCAGAAGTGAGGGGACATGTCCTGAAGTCTGCACAGCTTGCTGGAGAAGCTGTGCCTCCGCTTACAGCCCAGAAGCCTGAATGTCCCTGGACCTGAAGGATGGGAGACTACAGTAGGAGAACCCCAGTTGTGTTCCTGCCGTATGGCGTACCAAGAAGCAGACCTGTCCAGGAGCCTAACTAGTGCCAACCCATGCCAATATAGGCACTTATGCCTCACCACTGTGTGTAGCATTTAGTTTTGATGTGACATTAAACTACTTCTCATGTTAAGATGGCCACTGGGCAGGATAGAGTTGCTATTTCTGTTAACTGCTTGAGCCAAGAGTTTTTTCCCCACACAACCTCCCTGAGAAACCTTGGACTTCGCCACCCTAAAATTCAAGTACAGAAAGGGAGTACTGGGCCCAGTTTGTAAAGCCATCATAGGACAGACGCCAGAACACCAAATGAAAACCAACCCCTACAGGCCTGGCTGTGGCCAAGTAGTCCCTGCCACCTATGCGCCCTTTGAATGGGGTCTGAGAGCAGAGCTCCGGTATATGTAAGCATGCGTTTTGCAATGGAGACTGGTGACCAGAATAACACAAAGTCTGAAAATTCTGTGCAACAAAGTGGAGCCATCTGAAACATTAAAGCAGGTAAGCAAATCTCCTTCTGTTTATAATGTGTGTCTGGTGGTGATCTGAGAATCAATGATCAAGTTTTTTTAATGTGGATTATTTTTGCATGTTTCCAAAATGAAAGAGCAATACCCCAACTCAAACAATGAAAAAGAGTAGGGACAGTAAGTAGCTGTTGAATACTGGGAACATATCTGCACCCAACCGACCTGACTGAATTTCCTGTCAAACAAAGATTACAATGAAAGCACTGCACATCAATGATATCAAATTGATCAATATCAACTCCTGCTACATGCAACATAAATCGGTTAACTAAAAAGGGGTCTCTAAATTACAAAAACTTAACTGAGAACATGCGAAGATTGCTTACAAAGTGTTTTTGATTTTTAAAGAGCAGCATGTAATAATCAACCAAATTTACCAGCTGCAGTCTGACCTCTATCAGACTGAAGCTTTCCAAACAAGTGACTTATTTAGCAAATGGTGCAATATGCAAAGTGACATATAGCTTTAGAGGGGAGTAGCAGCCAATGGTGAATAATAAATGCATCATCCAGACATACCATACCTGTTTTTCAAAAGCCTTTTTGTTTTTAAAAGATTTTAAACACAGTTTATAGAATGAGCACTGGCAAAGCCAATCCGTCTCTCCTATGTAATCTCTACTGGCTTTATCGGAGTGTTGTGGTGTGGTATTGTGTGGCGTGTAATATTGTGTGGCGTGGAATTGTGCCATGTGGAGTGGTACTGTGTGGCATGGAGTGGAATTGTGTGGCATGGCATTGAGTGTCATGGATTGGAAGTGTATGGCTTGGAGGGGCCTGGAACTGTGGAGGGGAACTGTGTGGCATGGCGTGGAACTGTGTGGTATGGAGTTGAATTGTGTGGTATCGAGTAGTATGGGAAAGAAGCAAAGCAGAGACTGGGTGGGAGGGAAGGGCAAGAAGCAGAGGAGACTGGGTGTGAAGGAGGGGCAAGAAGCAAAGCGGAGACTGGGTGGGAGGGAGGGGCAAGAAGCAAAGCGGAGACTGGGTGGGAGGGAGAGAGAAGAAGCAAAGCGGAGACTGGGTGGGAGGGAGGGGCAAGAAACAAAGCGGAGACTGGGTGGGAGGGACAAGAAGAAAAGCAGAAACTGGGTGGGAGGGAGGGGCAAGAAGCAAAGCAGAAACTGGGTGGGAGGGGCAAGAAGCAAAGCGGAGACTGGGTGGGAGGGAGGGGCAAGAAGCAAAGCGGAGACTGGGTGGGAGGGAGGGCCAAGAAGCCAAGCGGAGACTGGGTGGGAGGGGCAAGAAACAAAGCGGAGACTGGGTGGGAGGGAGAGGCAAGAAACAAAGCGGAGACTGGGTGGGAGGGAGAGGCAAGAAACAAAGCGGAGACTGGGTGGGAGGGAGGGGCAAGAAACAAAGCGGAGACTGGGTGGGAGGGAGGGGCAAGAAACAAAGCGGAGACTGGGTGGGAGGGAGGGGCAAGAAACAAAGCGGAGACTGGGTGGGAGGGAGGGGCAAGAAACAAAGCGGAGACTGGGTGGGAGGGAGGGGCAAGAAACAAAGCGGAGACTGGGTGGGAGGGAGGGGCAAGAAACAAAGCGGAGACTGGGTGGGAGGGAGGGCAAGAAGCAAAGCAGAAACTGGGTGGGAGGGAGGGGCAAGAAGCAAAGCAGAAACTGGGTGGGTGGGAGGGGCAAGAAGCAAAGCAGAAACTGGGTGGGAGGGGCAAGAAGCAAAGCGGAGTTTGGGTGGGAGGGAGGGGCAAGAAGCAAAGTGGAATTTGGGAGGGAGGGAGGGGCAAGAAGCAAAGTGGAGTTTGGGTGGGAGGGAGAGGCAAGAAGCAAAGTGGAGTTTGGGTGGGAGGGAGGGGCAAGAAGCAAAGTGGAGTTTGGGTGGGAGGGAGGGGCAAGAAGCAAAGTGGAGTTTGGGTGGGAGGGAGGGGCAAGAAGCAAAGTGGAGTTTGGGTGGGAGGGAGGGGCAAGAAGCAAAGTGGAGTTTGGCTGGGACAAGAAGCAAAGTGGAGTTTGGGTGTGAGGGTGGGGCAAGAAGCAAAGTGGAGTTTGGGTGGGAGGGTGGGGCAAGAAGCAAAGTGGAGTTTGGGTGGGAGGGTGGGGCAAGAAGCAAAGCGGAGTTTGGGTGGGAGGGTGGGGCAAGAAGCAAAGCGGAGTTTGGGTGGGAGGGAGGGGCAATAAGTAAAGCGGAGATTGGGTGGGAGGGAGGGGCAAGAATCAAAGCGGAGATTGGTTGGGAGGGAGGGGCAAGAAGCAAAGCGGAGACTGGGTGGGAGGGAGGGGCAAGAAGCAAAGCGGAGATTGGGTGGGAGGGAGGGCAAGAAGCAAAGCAGAGATTGGGTGGGAGGGGCAAGAAGCAAAGCGGAGATTGGGAGGGAGGGGCAAGAAGCAAAGCGGAGGTTGGGTGGGAGGGGCAAGAAGCAAAGCAGAGGTTGGGTGGGAGGGAGGGGCAAGAAGCAAAGCGGAGGTTGGGTGGGAGGGAGGGGCAAGAAGCAAAGCGGAGGTTGGGTGGGAGGGAGGGGCAAGAAGCAAAGCAGAGATTGGGTGGGAGGAAGGGGCAAGAAACAAAGCGGAGACTGGGTGGGAGGGAGGGGGGGGGAGAAAAAAACACCTCAATCACACCACAGGCAGCTGATGAACACCAATTAAGATGAATCAATCCAGCAAATTAGAATGCAGCAAAGAAGAGAGAGAGTAATGCCAATGAATGCTAAGTAATGGGAGGACCACAAACCCTTTGTAGTAAACATTAGCCCTTGCAGTAACAACAGTGCAGGCGCTGTTGGTAGGCGAAACCTAAAAATGCCTACATAATTGAGCATTTAGCACTTTGTGGGCACTGACAAATAAGTGCAGTAAGTAAACCTTTGGGTTTTGCTTTGTAGGTCAAAGGAACAGGAGGGGGTAGAAACTCAGACTATGCGGCCCAAGAATGGCCTAATGTCCAAGAGAGATTGTTTTACCCTAAATGTGGGTAATATCCCTAAACCCACAACAGCAAGAGACATTTTAAGGTAAATAGGGTAGATGGTTTACAATGTTGCAATTATATACATTTAAAAAAAGAGCTTAGAGACTTTTCGCTTAAATTCAATTTATATAAGTGCATTATAGATTCAGATCATATTAATTTCACTAAAATTGGAAAATTACCTCATTGAGAATTTGTGCAACACTGCAAACTGTCACCCAATTTAACAAACTGGGTTTTGCTCTCATACCTTGTTAGTCCGTCTGCTTCAAAAAATATAATAAATCGTTTAAAGAAGTCTGTGCATTTTGATTGGCTGGCTTACTTAAAATAGGTATTAATTTTAGTGTGAAACACCACCAGCTGCACTCCTTTTAAGGTTAACCATACCACGCCCGTAGAAAGGACTAGCTTTGTGGGTTTCTTTGAGATTTGCTCAAGCCAAGTATGCATATCGTGCAAACCTAGCCAATGGCAACAGGTAGCTGTGCTGGTGGGCAGGTGGAGGAGGGGTTAAAGGTGCTGAAATGCGGATTGAGCAGACAGACTTTGGAGCTAGATAAATGAAGAAGAGTTCTAGAAAGAGGTTCATGACTTTTTAGAAGTTAATCCCCACAACACTGTCAAAAGTTACATATGGATGCAACTTTTTCAGGCCGGCACCCTGCCATTTAAAGATTTTGCCATCTCCCTTGGATTATTAGGTGCTGTTGCAGCTCTTGGGTCACAGCACAAGTGACCCCATAGGTATGTAAAACGAACCAAATGAAACAATCACCTTGCCCTTCACCAGGAATCAAAAGGGAAGGAGATCATCATACTGCTTCACTTGATAGGACAATGCACATCACATGGTACTGGAAATATTCCTATTCACTTCACATCCCACTTAACACAATGCAAATCAACAATGATTAAAATACAATTCTGTGCAACATAAATATGTATTGTTCAAACAGGACTTCCTCATTCCAGTTCCTAAAAGCTCACCTTGATGTTGGCCTGTAACCCTGTCCTTGGGCATGTGTGTGTTGACCACTGGTCCTGCTTGAAGAAACAGCTCCCATAACAGCGGTTCGCTCACTTTCTCATCGAGGCCACCAACATACACTGTTGCATCTGGAAACAGATTTAATACAACATTGGGTGAGCTCGACAGTAGTCAGTTTAACTGTTCGGTACATAAAAATTAGGCTTTGGGCAAGCTGCATAATTATTCAGAAGATTTAATGACTGCTGGGTAATGTGAAGTTGCATTTTGCTTATCTTGAAAAGTAAACTAGATCAATGGATTAGGTAGTACGAAGTCAAATGTTAAGTTCCAATGAAATCCAGTACCTCATTACCTTATTTCTAAGCATGCAGGTTTGACAGGCAAGAGATCTGATGCACAGGGAAATTACACGCTTTGCAGAACATAACAGGTTATGCAGCTGACAGCATAGCAGCCATTCAGCCACTTCTGGATGAAAAGCAAAGTCAGTGAGGGGCCTCTGCTGATGGAGTGGATCTAGAAGATGCAACATTAGGAGGGTACATTGTACAGGTTTGGTGTTCAATCAAGTACAACTAAAAATGATCAGCAAGCTTCCTCGTCCCCTTCTCCAGCATTCCCAATTAGAGATTTTAACACCTAGATTACTATATCTTCTTTACTGTTCTCCGCCATTGTCTTTTCCAATCGAGAGTAGGCTGTCCCAGAGAGTCATAACGGTACGACAGGTCATCTCTTTTGAACCACTGCTTGCATTAAGTAGACTATTCAGTGTCGTAGCAAACTAATGATCTAATGTGTAACACTACTCTGTGCCAAATCTTGTTGCTCCCAAGGACTCGTATGTGTACGATCTTTGTTAACACTAATAATCCTCACTTCCCTAAAGCAAGTGAAAGTCTGGAACCTATGGAAATAAAATGTCTTACAAAAAACAAAAATGAAAAAGGTTTAGCCAGAATTGACTTTTCACGGATCCTCTATAGTAGAAGTTGCAGCTTCTTATTGCTTCATTAATATTTACCTTCTGAAAATCCAACTTCTGCCCTATACGAATATGGTCACATCTAGTGAAGCAGACTGTTTACTCCTAGCATACTCAACAACTGTGCACACTATTAAGAAAGCACAGATTCCGTCCTTAACCTTCTCTCCGAAACACTAGGCATTGTTATAGTACAATTTCTCTTTAAGATTCTTTAATCTACCTGCAGATTTTGACAAAAAAATAATTCCTTCCATCCACGGATTTCCATAAATTAAATTAATGATGACCTCTTGCATGTCTCACGTAGCGGACCCTAGCTAGTTCCAAAGGGACCATGGCGGGCACACACTGCGCCTTCTTTCCAAGAATTCAAAGAAATATTAACAGTATCACGCTGAAGAACAGAATACTGACGTCAATTTGTTAACTAGTACCCAGTAATCACGGTGTGCTGTAAATTCGGGCCACTTGACAGTGTCCGAGCAGATGTTCATGCAAGGGAGCTTAATTGACGGGCACACATAACTGAGGCAAAAGTATAATTCATTTGAATAGCTCAACGTCAGAGGAATCTTTACTTGCTGGAGACAAAACAGATCCACTGTACTACTGAGTTTTAGGATGATAAATTACTGTTTATAAAGTTAACATGGATTAGATTTATGTACACCTATTCGAAAATATATAGAGAAAAAAATAGCATGGAACAGGCCTTCCAAAACCTCTGCTGTAGAAGCTTTACTTGTAGGATTACATTTGACAGAGGATTACTTCCACATGCTCATCCATTGTGGTTATCAGATGTTCTTCAGGTCATTATCGATTTGCAAATAATCAGGATGAGACCATAAGCGTTGGCATCTACATCTGGTGCAGGCATCTACCAGTTTATAAGTAGGATTGGACCATGTTAGCAAGAACGTCAAAGAACATCATTTCCTAAAAAGACATCACAACTGGAACTAGAACTGAGCCCTAAATGTATTAGTAACAAGTTTTGTACAGATGTGAGCAAAATGTTCATTTCCGAGCATAGATCTTTAAGGTTACAGAGCCAACCAAATGAACTTTTGTAGAAGAAAAAAGCAATAGCACTGAAGTTACTGAAGTCTTACAAACATCTACCTCTCCGTCCATTTGTGGCTTTTTTGGCAGGGTATGTCATTCCACCATGGGGCAGGACAATATAACCCACCCCAGCCCAGCCCAACCCAATTCATCCCAGTCCAACCCAACCAATCCACCCCAGTGTAACCCAATCCACGCTAAGCCAGTCCAACACAATCTACCCCAACCCAGTCCAACACAATCTACCCCACTCCAATCCTATCTGCCCAAATCTAACCAGTCCGTTCAATCCAATCCGCCCCAATCCAGTCTAATCGCCCCGCTTTAATCCAGTCCAATCCGCCTATTCCAATCCAGTCTAATCTGCCTGCCTCAATCCAGTCCAAGGGCCCCGCCTCAATCCAGTCCAAGGGCCCCGCCTCAATCCAGTCCAAGGGCCGCCCCAGTCTCAGTCCAGTACAATCCGCCTGTTCCAATCCAATCCCTCCCAATCAAGTCCAATCCATCCCACTCTAGCAATAGTCTAATCCACTCCGCCCTCTCCAATCCACCCCACTCCAATCTGCCCCAACCGACGCCTCCCCGCTCCAACTCAACCTGCCCGCCCTGCTCCTACCCACTCCGCCCAGCCATGCTCCATCCTAATCCGCCCCAGTTTTATAAAGCCTAATCCAGACCCGCCACAGTCCAGCCCAAACCAGACCCGCCACAGTCCAGCCCAAACCAGACCCGCCACAGTCCAGCCCAAACCAGACCCGCCACAGTCCAGCCCAATCCTCCCCAGTCACACCCAATCCTCCCCAGTCACACCCAATCCTCCCCAGTCACACCCAATCCTCCCCAGTCACACCCAATCCTCCCCAGTCCAAACCACCCCAATCTGTCCTGCCCCACTCCAATCCAATCCGCCTGCCGCAATCCACCTCAATCTGCCCAACTCCAATCCACCCCACCCCACCCGCTCCAATCCACCCCAGTCCAATCAAATTTGCCCCGCCCCATGTCCAATCCACCCCAGTCCAACCCAATCCACCCCGGCCGCCCCAGTCTCCAACCCAATCCACCCCAGCCTCCAACCCAATCGGACTGGGGCAGATTGGATGGGACTGGGGCAGATTCATCCTGCCCCGCCACACTCCAATCCGCCCCGCCACACTCCAATCCACCCCGCCACACTCCAATCCACCCCGACCCAGTCCAACCCAATCTGTCCTGCCCCACTCCAATCCAATACACCCGATCACGCTTCAACCCGATCCGCCCAGCCCAATCCAATCAAGCCTGCCCTAGTACCTAGCCCCACCACAATTCAGTCCAATCCGCCCCACCCCAATCCAGTCCAATCCGCCCCACCCCAATCCAGTCCAATCCGCCCCACCCCAATCCAGTCCACTCCGCCCCCGCCTCAATACAGTCCAATCCATCTGGCCCTGCCCCAATCCACCCGGCCACGCTCCAACCCAATCCACCCGGCCACGCTCCAACCCAATCCGCCCGGCCACGCTCCAACCCACCCAGATTTTCACAGATACTGGTAAACTTCATCAAAGCCATTTCTTAATAAGATGATATATTGTCCTTGTCCATCATCAACACACACTTTGGGGATGTTCTCTCACTCCTACTCACTATTGTCAATGCATATCAACTATGGGCATCTTCCCAAAAGCCCTCAAGACAGGCAGGGTCTTTCCACTCCTAAAATAAAAAGCTACACTAGAACCCAATGGCAATGCCAACTCCAGGCCCATCACTCACCTACCATTTATAAACAAGTCTATAAAAAAGCAGTCTATGTTCAACTTCACAAAAACATCTTTGCGAACCAGCTTCTGCACAAGTACCGGTCCGGCATCAAATAAGGTTGCAGTGTGTCAACTGACACGTTACACATTGTAGATAATACCCAACTAACCATAGATGATGACCCCCCTATCCCTTAATATTGCGTAAACACTCTCTTGCCCTCTACAGTTGGCCATTCTACCCTCGTATGCACTTTGGTGTCTCAGATGGGGTTCGCCTGCAATGTCCCTCACTGGTTCTCCTCCTACCTTTTTAACCTACACCAGTTTGTTTATATGGGTATCTCGAGGACCAAGAAGATTTCCATCCCCTGTGGAGTCCACCAACTGCGCAGAACCCCAAGGTTGTATACTACCTCCTGTCACCTTCAACCTGTACATGCAGCCAATAGGTGCTCTACTTGCAAATAACTGCAGCAAGATTCACTAATATGTCGATAATGCATAACTACTTAAAATGTCTTCTCTGCTTCTGACATCCAACGAGTCAAACACTGTCTGCGTCTCACACCGACTTAAATCCACCCCACCCCAATCCTCCATAATCCAATCCACACCACTCAAATCCAGTGCATACCTGAAGCTCAATCCAACCAAGAAAACACAATTCTAGTTATGTGTCAAAAACACCAAGCAAGAAACAGTACAAAGCTGGCTCAATGACATGAACCAAGACAGCTTCTGACCTCAACTTTCACAGAATGCCAAGTCATTTGGATTCACTTCATTCTCAAGCAACACACTGCCAAATGAACCAAACACTGCCTGGAGCCATCTCTCTCTTCTAAAGTGAAGTGGTTTCTTATACAAACAAACATCTGAACTTCTATTAAATCACTGGTAATATTGCATCTGGACGGTGGAAACTTCCTACTTAACAGCCCACAAAACTCAACACTGGCACCCCTTAAAGGGATACCACATGCTGCAGAACATCCCAGGGCATGAAGAAATATGATCACATCACCCCCATCCTGATCGAACTCCATTGGCTTCCCATGTTGGTCTGCTCCATTTTCAAAACCAGTTGCTTGTTATGCAAAGCTAGCACGAACAGCACATCCACTCATCTTGCATAAAAGCTCACCATCTCTGGTGGTTGTCAGCAAACCCGGAGTCAGGACACCATCACACTGTAGACTAAGAAGTGGGATGGCCTTTTGTATCTATGCACGCATGATATGAATAAACATCCCTGTATCCATCAGAACCGACTCAAAACTCCCAATTTAAGAAAGATTCAGACTCATCTCTTTAAAGAACACATGGCAAAGAAATAACATCTACAACCCAGCTACCTCTATCACTCAGTGACTTTATGCTTGTCTTTGACCCTTTCTAGCACTCCACTGCCTTTAGGATAGGTTTGTGCCTTAGACATACATATACATACAAACAACTTAAGTTCAAACCCAGACCTCTACGGTTCTCATGCTTCAGATTCAAGTGTGACTTCCTCCATTTTTCAAACACGCTTTACAACCTTCATTGTTTCAATCACTAAACTGGATTCATATTAAGTTTTTGACTTTGAAAGAGATACTTCTTATGGCCATCATTTAAATGGATCTGGAGTAACTTCTATTTTGAGAATGACGGGACTCTTCATCTTAAAACCTGACCTATTATTCTCAGGGTATATTCTCCGGACATTATCCTTTTTTCTGTCTTCTGCACAGGAATTTCACCATTAGTGGGTCAAAGTCAGCAATGATATCATAGTTCACGTCTCAAAATGTAAGCCTCACAATTAGTCTTTGAAGAAGTAGGCACTCACTTCCACCAGCAGCGGGTGGAACAGAAATGCCTTTTTTTAGGTCTCGCCTAGGTAGCGCTTGCGCGGTTTCTTCGAGACATGCTGTATTCAAGAAATGGGCATAAAGCTTAACCCACTATCCGTCCATCTTTTTAATAGGCTCACGTCCCGGTCATTTGTAAATGGCGGCTTTTCATTGGTCAATTGGCTCCTTAGTACTGGCTTGTCTCTTCTTGTAACCTCCCATGAGGACGTGTTGTTACTTCCTAGGTTTTAATTACAGCCTCAGAGCACTATTTTCTTAAAGGGCTTCAGCAGGCTTGGTCCTAAACAAGGTTTCCACATCTCACATTTATATGAGATCTATAAATGTCCCATCATCACCTCCAGACAGAGTACAACCTAATCCGGAATTAATATAATAATTATTTTGTCAAATTTCAAAGCTACCAATTGTATATATGGACGTAGCTATTTGAATGCACTTGTGGTACTGTCTTGCATGCAGTGCATTATGGGTAGGGTAGATTTACCATATCGTCTGCAGGGTGCAGTATTATATGTGGCCAAAAGAGGTCCCATGGGACCTTTTTTGGCCACATAGGGTACTGCACCCTGGCTAGGTAAAAAAACACAGGCATTTATAATGCCAATAACTCAAACAAATGCAAGACCGATTGCATTTCTAATGCGATAGGTCTCGAATTTGTTAAAGTTAGAGCTGTTGGAATTGAAAATGACAATATTTTTTTCTTTTGCTTTTTTATACAATTGGTATAAGTGCTATGAAAATATAATAACTCCACTGCAAATAACACCACAAAAGTAAAAAAACATTATTTTCAACGCCAACAGCTCTAACTTTAACAAATGTGAGACCTATTGCAATGCAAATGCTTGTTATGCTTATTAGTGCAAGATCGCCTTCACTAGGGAACTCCGATGCATCCAACTCAGGGAACAGGAACAACAATGGAGAAGTAGGAGGGTCATATATCAGACATCTGTCAGGCAGCCACATGGGTGCGCCCCCATACCTTCATTCAGCACGAAAGGTTGAGGAAGCCTGCGGCTCTCGATTTGAAAAGGAAGTTATTGCTGTTTGTACACTAATTTAAAACAGCTGTGAGCAAATGGAATACCAATGTACAGTCAGAATATTTTCTTAATTTACACTCCAATATTACAGTTTCTAAGAACTGGATCATACCCACGATGTAGAAAACCTCCAAATTCATAGGTGCTCCGTTCTCACCACAACAAACAATATTAAAGCCAGAATGGAAAAATAGGCCACGGGATGGTGGCTGTCTACAGAGCTATGTGGACCCTGTTGGTCACAGAGCAACATATGTGGTAGGCAATGCACTACATAAATACCAAATATGATAACAGCAATATACAATAAAAGTTTACAATCTCTTTAGGGTGGATTCTGCCCTTCATCTTTCTGAGGCGATCAACTGGGCTTCAGTGAACTGATTGACATCACCCTGCAATAGCAGCATTACTTAATCAGTGAAATATATGGGCCTTACACTTTCGAAAAAGTAATAATGTTCAAGTAACAACTAAGCAATATGCCAGTAATGGGGCAGCCAGCGTTCATGTAGGCATGTAAGAGGAGGAGTACAAAGGGAGGGCTTACAAACTGGGCATAGTAGAGCACAAAAAATTAGTGATACAGGTATCGAGTAAAGCAAGCAAGTAAAATGATGGGCACGTAGCAATTAAAGTCGGCACAGTAGGGGTGACAGCGTGCACATAAAGTACGAAGAGAAGGAAGCACTTGCAGAGAGCAGAGTGGACGGTAACCAAGCCATACGGGAAAAATGAAGGAAGGATAAGCATTAAGTAGATGGAGGAAGGGTAGGATGGTCAGCGGGCAGAGAGTGAGGGGTACATTGACAAGAGGGGAACAAGCAGTGAGCAGGCTCAGACAGAGGGCAAGGGAGTCAAGGAACAGGCAGGGAAAGGTAGGGTTAGGACGGCCGAACGAGAAATAGGATGGGTAGGAAGGTACATGAAGTTCGAAAGGCAGAAAAGACTATGCAGGGAAAAATGCCAGAGGGAGGGGAGACAGGTATTTAGGGGGGGTCAATCAATGTGCAGAAAGGCAAAAGGGGAGGTGAAAGAGATGCACAAGCAGGACAGTCCGGAATAGGGGACACAGTCGGTATGAAGACAACAACGGAGTGGAAGAGAGGACTAAGGATATGCAGCAAAGCGGCGAGTACATATAGTGTAGGGTGTGGAAAAGGAGGCATGTGATGAGTGGTAAGTGCTGCATGGCCAGCAATAAAAGTGGGACAGAAGACCTGTTACCCCTGATGAGTGTTGAAGCGCTTTTCTGGCGAGTAGCACGCTTCTCCGGAACCCATAAAGTATTAGTGTTGAAAGTTAGTATAGTGAAATATGAAAGTAATTTGAGTGGTGGCTATGTTAGTCAGTTATTTGGATTGATCAATCTATTATATTTAATAACTGCTGGGTGGGATACTGTGATGAGAGGTCTGTGCTGAAAATTCTGCTTCACAGAGCCGGTGCTGTGGCCAAGCAGTCTGTCTCTTCCCTTCTTTGTATGCTTTGGGGTTAGGCATTTACCTTGCATGGATGGAGTGTGTGTTTCTTGTTCACTTATTTATGGATCCTTTTTGGCTTTAGAAAGTGTGGCATGTAGATGGGGGCATCACTCACTTTCTGTGATAACATGCATCCCCGCCTTTGTTGCTCAGTTGTTGCAATAAGACCGCAATAGCAAACTGGCCATGAAGCCTGTCACTGCTGGAGCAGAACATATTATAGGCCTGATGCTTCCCCAATTACCGCACAATTCTTTATTTTTTTCAATTTTTATTTCAGATTTTCACAATATTAGCCACTTCTGTCTGCAAAGTCCATTTAGAACTTAGTTCTGGCTGTGAAGTGTCCAAGACGGGAGACAAGTTGACCTTTCTTAAAATGCCCTGTATCACCAATCTAAGCCTTCCAACCAATATCCTGCCCTTATGTTTCACAATTCCATGACTTCATCCACCTTTAAGTTCCTGTATCTATCTGTGGTGTCCTCCAGGCTCTGTGAAGAAGAATTTTTTGCCCCACCATTAGAAACGGTGATGGCAGGGACAGCGTTGTGAATTTGTGCTCTATTCGTGTGAAGCGATGTAAGATGCTGTGTTGAAATCTGCTGGCAGAGTATTCTATACAAACTGAACAATCTGGCGCCTTGTTTTATTCACAAAGGTTGTGTATCTATGCCTGCCTACTTGAATCTGCAAAGGGAGTGTCAGAAAGGTCCCTGCTGTCGCCAAGCTGTGAGTTATCACAACTACAACTTTTCCGATGTGTTAAATGAATGAGGACAAAACACAGTTAATGTGTTTAAAAAAAATAAAGGGAACCTAGCAACCTCACCTCCTCCCTTACTAAGCTGCAGTATGGAAGCTCTTCCTCCACAAAATGATAGCCTTTGGTTTGCTCTTTCGGTGTCCGGGGCTTGCTTTCTCTGGCACTCGGGCGTGCTGTCTCAGCCTGACTCTCTCGCTCCCTTTGTGAGTACTTCCCCCCTACCTCCCCTCTGTTGCTACTTTAGGTAGTCAGCCACGAGCTGATAAATTAGTACAAATATGATGCATGTGGGTGAATTCTGCATGTCCATTTGAACTGGGCCTCAGCTTACCCTGACATACACCCACATTTGACATTGCTTTACATTGTGAATTTTGCTGGGCGCTAAAATTAAACTACTTACGTACTCCCTTAGCCCAAGTCATAGCTGCCAAGGTTTCAGATTGCTATGTGTGACATTTTCATAATTTCAGTGAAATTATGTGTGACATTTCAGCGACCACGAGTGACACTTACTCGCGAGCAAAATAAAGGAATGAAGAGGGAAACATAAATATCGGACATTACACCCATTTGAGCATCGAGAATGTTTAAGTTCACTGCTCCAAAGCATAAGAAATAATTGTTAAACAACTAATTTATCAGACTGCAGCCAAAATTGCAAAAAATAGATAAAGCAGTGTAGAAGGCATTCATAATTTATTATAATCAGCTGCAGAGTCACTCGATTGACGCCGACCATAAGCTGTAAGCAAGCTGCATTAGAAAGTGGAGCGCGGGAGGCACTCTTTTAGGCCACAGCAAGGCTGATAGTATAGTCTCACTAACCTGACTTTCAGAACACTTTCTTTTGAGGAAGGTGACGAGCCAGCTCTGTGGTAAAGATTATGCTCAGTCCTGATGGCACACACGCAGTGATTCATTTTTGGATTAGGATTTCCTCATTTATCATTGTAGTTACTGGCACAGGCCTTTACTTTTATCCGTCTCTGCAGTTTAGAGCACAGTTGCCAAGTTGACTTTCCAGCCAGAATGGCGCGTTAACTAAAAAAAAAGCATGTAGCATCCGTGCACCACAGAAGGTACTGTGTGATAGAAACACAGCGAGGGGGCATGAAGCGGACGTTCCATGACGAATGTACAGAAGAACATTCTCGCAATCTTTCACGAGTCAAGACACTTAAAAGCACAAAACCCGCAGCTGTACACAATAAAGAAAAGCAGAGTCTCAAACACAGCGTGTGCTAAAGCACACGTCATGTTTGAGACACTGCTTTTCATTTCTTAACAGTGCACAGCTGCGGGGCTGATTGTGGGCCTTTGAGTTAGTATTCATGTTAATTGAAGCGCACACGGGCGCTGCAATTAACACGATGTAAAGTACTCACGAACGCATAGGTGAAGTATAAGAGTACTTTATTTCAATAATAGCCAACACGGACTCCAGGAAGGTCTGGAGCAAGAATTGCGTCTGGGCGGCTGCGTGATCAGCTGTCAACTGTCAACGGACAGTTGTCAGCTGATTACCTCACAGCTGGTACAGGTACCCAGATGGGACAACAAGTAAGCGAACATATTACGGTGTCCGCGCAGGGACACACTATGCAAATCACAACACATCCTCCCCCTATGAGATGAGGGAAGGAAAAAGATGGGGAGGGGGTGAAAAGAGAAACAAGGAAGTAAAAGAAAAGGTTTACTCACAAAAGAAGTCCCTAAACCTAGTGGGCGGGCCTAAAAGTCTACCAGACCTACTAGTTGCTACAGGTTCAACATTGTCTGGTTCCGGTGGTGTGGGCAACATCCGTCTGACCCTTTCCTTGGTAGTATGCATAGATGGTCTGTCAATATGCTCGGAAGGAACGTCTGCACCTTGGCTGCCCCCGGGATTGTCCTCCGTGGGGAACTCACATTCGGAATCATAATCCGAAACACAAGGACCTGTATGTTTGTCGCCACTTGTTTTACCACTGGTTACATCCTGGGATGTGTCAGTTGTGGTGTCATAACAAGGGTGTCTAAATGATGAAAGATTGGAGAAATGCCACACCCTTCCATCACTAAGGAGTGCAGAATTGCAGTAAACCTCACGCACTGTCAATGGAGGTGTAAACTTATCCTGACCCTTAGCAATGTGGCCACTCTTCTTTACTTTGACAATGTCACCTTCCTTGAGAACCACTGGTTCACTTCCGTGTTTTCTGTCATAATTTTCTTTAGCCGCTGACTGAGACTGCCGAAGTTTCTTCAGAACATGCTGAGTCGACCAGTCAACTCTTTTTGCGGCTCTGATCCAACCCACATTGTCCTTTGATAATGGAGTTCTTCCTCGCATCATTACAAAAGGGCTGAGTCCAGTAGACACGCATTGGGGTTATTCTGTACGCCCAAACAGTCTTTAGAGTCTCTTGTTTCCAATTTAGATTGTTACTGTTGGCTATCTGAATAATCCCCTTAATGACCCTGTTAAATCTTTCAACTGCTCCATTACCAGCAGGATGATAAACTGACGTAGTTTTGTGATCAATACTATTGAGTGGCCACATTTCATTTATTTTCGGGAGTGGGTACTGCTCTACAACTATAATCTTGTTTAGATCAAATCACAAACACACTAATACTAGTTTAAAGTGTCACAATCAGCCCCGCAGCTGTGCCCTCTCAAAACCCAGAGCCACAGGAATTACCGTTTTTCGCGCCGCTCGCGATTTAAAAGCGGCGGCGTGAACGGTGTTGTGGGATGTGTGTGCTAAATACAGCACACTGCGCGTTTAGAGTGACTTGGCTGCGCGCGCGCAGGTTATTGGGAACAGTGGTCAGAGGCACACGAAGTTGGAGAGGTAAGAGGCAAGACTTTGTTCAGGAAAAAGAATGACACACATGGAGAGAATGGCTAAGGATACGGGGAAGTGATGGAGCACAAGCAATGTGGAAGACGGGCAGGGGACAGATTAGAAGCGGGGACACTGGGAGTATACATAAACGGAGGGAGGGTGAGAGCAGGCAAGAATAGACAGTTGATTGCGTAGGGAATTTGCAGGCAGGGTTACACACATGCAGCAGACAATCAAGGTGAATTTTGACAATTTATTAATTTCTTTGCATAGTTACTTAAAACCACTGCAATAATAACGCCAATGGTATAACCTTAAGTACGTTAGTAGTACTATACTGCACATATATTAGGGTAAAATCATTACTTATAAAAGGAAGTCTTCTGCAAGTCTTCTGCAATGTCCTTACTAAGGATAAAACCATTGATAACAATGTTAAAACATAAATTATACCAGCAGCTAACCGTATTTTCCTTGTAAAAATGTCAATGCGAGGGTTCGAGCAATATCGTGTCAACCCCTAGGAAAAGTAATGGCAAATGCAAGTTTGTGTCAGGCAGGGTACCCAGTGCAAAGCCGAGGCAGAGGGTTGAGTAGGGCCTGATCTAAGGCTGCTCCGAATCGGTGAGGGCCGGAATCCCTAGGCCATATACAAAAGATGCTGTCTTTCAGGGGCCCAAAAGTACATAGTACCCTGCTGTTACTTCTCTGTTGGCCAAACTTGCCTGTAAGTCAATAGACTGGCCAGCCGTGGTTTGGGCAGGTAACAGCGGTGAGGCGAGGCAAGGGGGGATTTCGAAGGACGATGCCAAGGGAAAATTAATATTTTTTTTCAATTTTCCCTCGACCACGTCCCTCGGAATCCCCCCTTACACAGCCCCAATGCTGTTACCTGCACGGACCGCAACTGGGATTGGCCGACCAATAGCTGATAAATAGCTTTGTCAAAATGGTTTCTTGCATAGGTGTTCAAGGTGTGCTTTGATGAAAATAGATTACTGCAAGGAATGGTTAAGCGGCCTGAGGGTTTTCCAATGAAGGGGAAGAGAGCACAGCTAATAGAACCAGTGCAAGCGAAGACAGAAGTGCACTTGGGGGTGGGGTAACATTCTATGATACAGGGCTGTGCACACTACTGCAGATGTATAAATATGGGCTCTCGCCACTGGTGAGCGTACTGGTCACCTCGGTGTGTTTCCTCCTAAAGGAGGATCGTTCTGTCAACGAGATGAGCTCTTTCACAGTCGAGGAGGGGGAGGTATGGAAAATGTTAGTAGGATCTTCCTCTACCCAGGGCTTTAAGTGGGCCGGGTCTCACCGGTGTTAAGCACCGGCAGATTTTTAGAGGGGACCTCAAAAAGGGTCTCAATCGGGCTGTTTTGTGCCCTGGCACAGGCGATGTTTTTACCCGGACTGCAGTGACAGCCGGAACATTGATGTGTGCGAGCTCACTCACACTGCTCACTTCTCATTAGTGGAAAAGTTAACGGCATGACTTCATGCCAGGTGAGCGTTGTAGGGGAAGGGAAACCCTTTCAAGATTGTCATTTTCTCTCTGGATTTCCCTTCTCTTTTCGAAACTCAGGAGGAGCAACATTGTCATGGTGTCGCCAGGGCTTTAAGTGGAAGCTTTTTCAATAATATATGCAAGCCATAGTTGCTGCTTATTTATCTTATGCAACTAACAACCATTGACAAAGCTAATAGTCCTGACTTGTTGTAGATATGATATGTTACTTGCTGTATTCTATATCTGGATGCAATAACAGAAACAGCAAAATAAAGGTCGGGCGGCACACTATGCTGAGCACAGATTTTTAGTTTAAGTGTTATTAGGCCACGCCCTTAATTACATTGGCCACTCCCCTTTGAGAGACCCCCGTTTTTCCATCCTACTTAAAGCCCTGCTTCTCCTTCCTCGAGACGTGTGTACCCTTCGAGTACGTCAACCATAAGGAGATAACACACTGCAGTACAATCTTCGTGATTATACTAAATTGCCTTTTGATAGACAACACTAATGTTCACGTTGGGCCAAGTTGGCCAGTTTTACTTAGAACCTCCACAGTTTTAAATCTACCATCACTGCACGGGATGCAATGGAGAAAGGTTCTAACATAATGCAGCTGCTCGGTCTGCAGGCTAAGACATTTTCACGACGGGCTCTGTCGCTCCACTCATGACGCGCTGTACTTTATTTGTAACACCCGGCACTCACCCTGGTTTCGCTCCGATATTGGCCCCGCCGCCATTCTTCAACGTACCCCAGAATACACGATTCCGGATGTGCTTCCTTTACCTCTAACCCTTGACCCCCTGTTACGCAGGGGGAAAGACGTTTTGAAAATGTTACTTCCGGTTACCGTACTTCAAGAGGTGGAATAGCGAAGCATGAAAATACTGCCTTCCTCTCTGCCGGCGCCATCTTGAAAGGTCTCAGGAAGTTATTGTTTTATGACGACCCGTCGAGCACTCGTGCCAACTGGAAGAAAATTGTTTACATTGCTTTGTTTGATTGAACAATTATAGTATTTATAACCAATGTGCTAGAAAGAAATGTCATTTTCTTCAATCCATTGAGCCAATGCCCCTCAAATCTCGGTCTGTCCTGGGTACCTCCAGATCCTCCAACGAAACCATAGTCACTCCTTAACAGGTTTTTTTTTTTTGCATATTTATGTAGCGCGAAATCGCGAACTCGACCCGAAGGTATTGGAGCGCTTTACATAGCACCGTATTTACATTACACATTCAGGCACGGGGAGATTAAGTGATTTGCCCAGAATCACAGGATGTGGACGCGACCTCGAGGCTCGAACCCTGGTTTCCTGCACCAGAGGCGGCAGCGCAGCCGACGGACCACATCCTCACACTAAGGGCACACTGAGTCCCATTTGTTAGGTCGAGCCTGGGCAGCACATGCGCTGCACTGCTAGGCATGCTGTAGTCGGTGTATGGGCTTCAGGAGCCTTTGGACACGTACACCTCTTTTAATTAGTTAGTTGGCCTTAACATTCCTTTTCTCTGGTCTGGTTGGTTTATGTTGTGCTTCTTCTGCCCCACCTTTCAGTGCTTATGCTTGCACGCTTTTACCACATGCACCTCTGCAACAATGCACCACCAGGAGTGCATGCCCTACCTCAGCACCAGCGCAACCCCATCTTAGCAGCAACTCAGCACCAATGCTGCACCACTTCAGCATCAGCTCAGCACCACTTTAGCATCAGTTAATCATCATCTCAGCACAGCAACAACTCAGCATCACCTGATCACCAGTTCAGCACCACCACCTAAGAAAGAGTCAGCACCAGCACAGTATCACTCAGCACCAGCGCAGCATCACTCAGCACCTGTGCAGCATCACTCAGCACCACCACACAGCATCACTCACAACCAGGAGTGCAGGCCCTACCACAGCATCAGCACAGCACCACCTCAGCATCAGCACAGCATGAGTAGATAAGCTTATTCATCAAAAACATAGGAGAATGGTGCCGCGAAAGGAGGAAGAATAAAAGTCCACAAGGTAGAATCACTCTAAAATAATCAGGGTCACTAGCGCCAAAGTACGGTCAAATATATAATTTCAGCGAAGGTAAAGAAGGAGCAGAACACAAGTGTGTGTTTATCAAATTTTGAAGAAGAAAAGAAAGCGTGTCCTGGAGGCACCGATGTTGACGTGTGTGTGTCGACTCGTGTTCTGCTCCTTCTTCACCTTCGCTGAAATTATATATTTTACCGTACTTTGGCGCTAGTGACCCTGATTATTTTAGAGTGATTCTACCATGTGGACTTTTATTCTTCCTCCTTTCGCGGCACCTTTCTCCTATGTTTTTGATGAATAAGCTTATCTACTCATACTCGTACTATTGATTGATGTTACGTGCTGATTGCCGGTTTTGATTTCTTCACTGGTTTTTCGAATACCTCACCTCATGATACTTCCTTCGTACTCCAACTTTATCTGTTCTACCGTTCGCGTCGCATACCCTGCCGGGTTGGTATTATCACCGTCTTTGGGCCCTGAAGAGTCGTGGGATTACTTTCCCTGACGAAACACGTGTCGGCTGATTGTGTTTCTGAAAGGAATAAAGATCATCCATTACCACTGAAGAATTTAGTATATCAGCTTTCTCCACTACAGTATCTACTTGATTTAATGTATATGTGTGCACAGGATTATTTTGTATTGTTTTGTTGTAGGGTGCGCCCTACACATATTAAGGGGTTATAGGGGTCTCCCCTTCCTGTTTAGCACCATTTTTACTCGTCTAGTTAAACACCCTACACGCATACTTGCTGAGCGCCACTACTTCCTACATACTAAAAACCCTTTTCGCGATTCTGTTCAATCAGCACAGCACCACCTCAGCATCATTGCAGCTTCACCTCAGCACAGCATGAACTCATCATCACTCAGCACCACCTGAACACAGGCGCAGAACTACAACCTCAGCATGACTCAGCACCACTAAAGCATCACTAAGCACCAGCTCTGCATCACTCAGCATCAACACAGATTCACTCACCACCATCTTAGCAACAGTGCAGCATCTCCATAGCATCACTCAACACCACCTCAGCATCAGCACAGCACCACCTCCCCATCAGGGCACCGGCATAGCACCACCTGAGCACCACCACAGCACCACCTCAGAATCAGCACTGCAGCACCTCCTCATAAATGCACCACCAGGGCAGCAGCAACTCAGTATCAGCGCAGCACCACCTAAGCACCAACGTAGCACCTGTGCATCAGTGTACCACCACAGTGAAGCCCCACCTCAGGACCAGCGCAGCCCTACCTAACCAGCACCGGCGCAGCACCACTTCAACATCAGCGCAGCATCACTTCAGCATCAGCGCATCTTCACCTGAGCACAGCACCAACTCAACATCACTAAGCACCACCTGAGCACAACCGCAGCACACCACATCAGCATGATTGAGCACAACACCAGCATCGCTCAGCACCACCTCAGCATCAGTGCACCACCACCAGTGCAGCACCAACTTAGCATCAGCATAGACCAACCTCAGCACCAACTCAGCACCAGCGCAGCACCACTTCATCAGCAGCACAGCAGCTTCTCAGCATCAGCACAGCACCACCTCCGCATCAGTGCACCACCACCAGTGCAGGCTCCACCTCAGCAGCAACTCAGCACCAAATGCAGAACCACTTTAGCATCAGCGCACCACTTCAGCATCAGCGCATCATCACTTCAGCACAGCACCAACTCAGCATCATCTGAGCACCAGCTCAGCACCACTTGAGAAACCGCGCAGCACTGCCACCTCAGCATGACTCAGCACTACTCAACATCATTGGCACTACACGATGCACCAGCGCTGCATCGTGTAGTGCCTCCACAGCATCATTCAGCACCACCCCAGCACCAGCGCAGCATCTCCTCAGCATCACTCTACACCACCACAGGACCACCTCAGCATCAGCACACCAGCACCTCCGCATCAGTGCACCACCACCAGTGCAGGCTCCACCTCAGTACCAGCACAGGCCCATCTCAGCAACAACTCAGCACCAACGCAGCACCACTTCAGCATCAGCGCAGCAGCACCAACTCAGCATCACTCATCACCACCTGGGCACCAGCTTAGCACCACTTGAGCACCAGCAGAGCACCACCACCTCAGCGTGACTCAGCACCACCACAGATTCACTCAGCACCAGCAATGCATCACTCAGCGCCACCACAGCAACCCTTACCACCACCTCTGCACCAGCGCAGCATCACTCAACATCACCAGAGCACTAAGTCAGCATCAGCACAGAACTAACTCTGCATCAGTGCATCACTACCAGTGCTGCACCAACTCTGTACCAGTGCAGCCTCACCACGGCATCAGTGCAGCACCACCACAGCAACAGCACAGCACCACCTCAGCAGGAACTTAGTATCAATGCAGCACCACTTTAGTATTAGCTCAGCACCACCTGAGCCCCAGTGCAGCATCACCTCAGCACCAGCGCAGCATGAATTCAGCATCACTTGGCACCACCTGAGCACCAGCACATGCTGCACTGGTGATGAGGTGGTGCTGGGCTAATCCTGAAGTGGTGCTGCATTGGTGTTGCATAGCATCAACTCAGCATCATTCAGCACCACCAATGCATCAGTCAGCACCACCTCAGCATCAGAACAGCATCAGCACAGCACCACCTCAGCATCACCTCAGTGCAGCACTAACTCAGCATCACCTGAGCACCAGCACAGAACCACAACCTCAGTATGACTCAGCACCACCACAGAATTGCTTACCACAAGTACTGCATCACTCAGCGCCAACACAGCATCACTCACCCCCAACTCAGCAACAGTGCAGCATCTCCTCAGCATCACTCAACACCACCACATCAGCACCAGTACACCATGAACTCCGCATCAGTGCAGCACCACCAGTGCAGCACCAACTCAGCACCATAGCAACCCTACCACAGCATCAGCACAGCACCACCCCAGCTCCAGCGTAGCACCTCCCCAGCAGCAACTCATCACCAATGCAGCACCACTTGAGCATTAGCGCAGTACCACCTCAGCACCAGTGCAGCACCACCTCAACATCAGCACAACACCACCTCAACATCATCACAACACCATCTCGGTATCAGCACCACCTCTGCATCAGTACACCCCCACCAGCGCAGCCCCACTTCAGCATTAGCACATCACCCCCGCAGCATCACTGCAGCTTCACTTCAGTACAGCACCACCTCAGCATCAATCAGCACCCACTCAGCATCACTCAACATCACCTGAGCATCGCTTCTGCACCAGCCCCACCTGAGTATCATTCAGCATCACTGCAATCTGGCCTCTGTTGATTCTCACCCAGTGTTCATCTGATGCTTGTGTTGTAATTCATGCGCTATTTCCCAACCTCCACCCTTCTGTTGCTTATGCCCCCTTCCCCATAGTGAAAAAAAGCTAAAAAGAATAAGCATTACAACAGGCTGGAAGAAGTTGACAGCATTGCAAGGACAAAAAAACTAGAAGACTTTTTTATTGTAAATTATTTTTTTAATAGGGTCGTTCAGTTGTACATAATGTCTTCTTGGTTATATGTAAGGTAACAAAAATGCTGGCAAGCAGCCACAATCCTCTACAACATATCTTAAAGACATTGGCAAAGCCAATAGCTCTGGCTAAACACATATAAAGCCCCAAAGGCAAGACCTATTGGCTATGCCAATGCTTGTTTTTGTTTACAGTTTAATACGGTGCCAATGATCACCAGGTACATTACAGAAGGACATCATTTTTTTGTTTGCTAAGCACAAGAAGACAAGTAATTTGCCTGCAACCACAGGATATTAAGCCTACCCCGAGACTTGAACCCGGCTATTAAGTTCCAAAGTCCTCAGCTCTAGCCGTTACTCCACATCCTCTCCCTTCTCTTTGTCTGTTGTTTCTTTCAATCGGAGTCAGAGTACCATTCAGAACGACTCTATTTGTAGCTACATTCTTTCACTAGATTGCCTACTTCCATTCAAAGGTTGTCAAGTTCATCAGTGCATGTCTTTGTTTCTGGTGTTATCAGATTAAAGCCAAACCAATGAATGCTTGGTTTCGTTTAAGAAGTGGGATATATATGTATATTACCCAGAGGTGGTTACCACTGGGTAGTTATAGTGTGGATTGTGTTTCCATAGGAAATGCCTTTTTGTGAGTTGCTAATAATTATGGCGCCGTTTAACAAATTTACACTAAACTTAAAAAAAAAGTGCTAGTTTTTGACTAGTTTGCATATGGAAAGTTTCAGGGTGATCCATCAAGAGGGGCCCGAGAAAAAGGGGTTCCAAAAATACATTTTCCCATTCATTTTTCCAGAGGAACTTTAGACACAGCTACAGCCCTAACCCCTGAACGGATTTCCACCAAACTTGGTCCAAAAAGAGTGCTTTTTGTGTTTTGGTGTACATTTGTTCACTACTTGTTGAGCAATTAATGCTCATTTTTTTTGAAATGCAGGAATGCAGAGTCTCTGCGGATCTGACAGATCTCCTGCTGAGATCTTATTGGCTGCCACCACCTCTACCAGGAAGTGTTGGCAGTCATCTTAGGACTCGGGACTCAGTCCCGAGTCTTATAAAACATAAAAAAAGACATAAGGGGCAGGGTACAGATACCCTGACCCCCTAGGCCTAGTGGTGGGGCCTCTCTGGGGCCTCACCTGGGGCCAATAACGTTTTTTATTCTTTCCTGCAATTTTGCCATGTTCTGCTAATTACCTCACATATTACATCACTTATGAGATCTCTGTGACATCATTGATATTATCACTGCAACATTTTGAATGAAATTATTGGTGAGAAAACTGTGCATGGCGGGGACACAAGTTGTAGTTATGGTATTATATGAGTTATAGTTACTTGACATAACTGTAACTATAACTGGTGTATTTCTGTGGTTTCTAGAGTCTAAACGTTACGTTGGGACTGAACAATTCACTTCACTATAACGTTACTTTAACTTTTGTTTTTTCAGTGAATATATATTTATGTGTGTGTGAGTATGTTAATATGTCATATGTGTCATAGCTGTCAAGTTTTCAGTTTGCTTATGTGTGACAACCATCTTCGTAGTGTTCCTGGGTGTGACTAATGAATGCTTAAATGTGGCACACTAAGTGATACCGTACACAAGTAGAACAAGACTGCTCTATCCATGGAATGCAAACGATTTTTCCAAAAAACCCTTTGTATAATGTAAGTCTTAAAACAGGATTAACACATCTTTACTGCTCCTCAGGTATGTGTGCAGTGGAAGGCCGGTGTCACCTAGCAGTCTGCTGTATGCTCTGGGGAATGGAGACTATCAGTTGATGATGAGAGTTCAACAAATAAGTTCCAAGTTATTCTCGAGGAACTTAACCTCCAACTCTCAGACATTACCGGCATTTCACTCTACTTCACAACTGTTCCAAAAGGCCTTAATCAAATCAAACAGTCTTCCAAAAAGACCTGTCAACTCACCTACATTTGGCAGTGTCATCCCCATTTTACTTCTAATCAACAGGCAGACAAACAAAAAGTGCCTGTATTGACTTAAATGGAGTCACCTGCTTTTCAAACCTATGTCACTCTACCTTTTACATGCCTGACCTCATGCGCAGTTTTGAAGCAAGAGGTTAACAGGTTTTCCACAGATGACACAGTGCCTGAATTGAATGGGCTGGGATTGGACCTCCAATTTAGTTCAAGATGGCCGTTTGATTAGGTTTTGAGTTGGGATCATCTGGCTTCAGTAAAGCAGTAACCGGATCACCCTACTTCACGTTACCTTAACCCCCACATACATGGCAGGCCAAACTAACCATGTAGCATCACTACCCAGAATCCTCCCAAGTCTTGACCTACCTATGCTTAATTCTTGCTTACAACAAAAACCCTAGTATTGAGATGTGCCTCAAATGAGTAATAGCAATTACTGGTCCTTTCCTGGCTTGACACTTCAAAGGTATACAAAGGCAAACAGCTCGAAAAGCAGGCAATTCTCTCCCTTAAACCCCAAAAAGCAATTTAATTTTCACTTGTCATCCATGAGAAAAAGGTACATCCACTCCATCAGTTTGCTTTACCATAGATTTAAAGTTCTTGCTAAAGTCCTCTGAGGCCAGTAACAGGAGAAGCAGACAGAATGATTGTAGGAAGCTGGCTCTGCATATACCATACCAAACTAAGGTATAGTGTGCACAGATTCCAGTGGATCCCCAGAGGTATAGCAGAGGCTAAATTAGATAATCACTAACAGCTCTATTTGTGGTAGTGTGGTCGAGCAGTTAGGCTTCTCAGAGGGTGTGTTAAGCATTTATTGTATTCACTCAGGCAAGAAATTATGGCACACACTCAGAGACAGAATCCAGATCAATTAGGTAAGTATACAAAAAGGTATACTTACGTTTTATTTCTTGATACAAGCAGAACTTGGCACAGGTAGGTAAAATATACTTTCAAATGCAAGGCTGTACACAAAAATGCAATTGTAAATGAAATGAGTATGGTTACAGGATTGTATTTACTGTTCAGAATACTTTAAAAATACTTTGGATTACTTTTTACTTCAATCGACTACTCTGGATGATATGCCTAGATATCACACTGTGTATCCTACAATACAAGTAAGAGAGTTTATGTTTCAAAGCATAGTTACTTTTGTTCCATACAGAAAGCAGGTCGACACAGAATATTTCAGAGGAAAAACCACAACATGGGTTCATATGGACAAAAATAATGTTATCGGTTTGCAGGTAAGTAAACGACTTACAAGGCTGAGTTTCTGGGGTAAGAACCAAGGTTCGAGGAGGCACTTGAGTTGCACCACCAGTGCCACTCCGGTGGCTGGGTACAGAGTGCAAAGGCCCAATGCTAGCCATTGGGGCTAGAGGGCCTTCGGTAAGGGGCTGCTCACGAGCAGGCCACTCGGTTGTGGGAGCAAAGCTCCTGCGGGTAAGTTCACCAGTGCAGAGGCCAACAATCAGCACAGGAGCTGCACCACCAGAGGCACGGGGGCGGGTGGATGCAGGGTGCCAAGGAGACATCGGGAGCCCTGTTGATTTCAATGGAGATCTCTGGTTCTGAAGAAAGGCCTCGGACAAGGAGGTTTCCTGAGCGCGACCACTGGAAAGAGAAGTAAGTTGGGTTGTCGGGGGATGCCTGGACACCAGTGGTTGTGCAACTCAAATCTGTGGTGCATTTGGTGCAGGGGTGTCTTTAGGTGTCAGGTTTTCTTACCAGCTCTGGTCACTTTCAGGGGGACCCCTCAGGTTGAGGCTGCAGGCGCCAGGTAGACGTGCGAGACAGGTCTGGGATCACCGGATTCCAAGTCAGGATGGCTGGGGAGACCTCCTTATGGCGTTGGGCCACTCGAACTCGGGCCGAGTCATCAGGTGCACAGTGGTGCAGAATCGTAGATCCAGTTGTGTGCCGGGTCTATGTTGGAGTCTTTAGTTGAGCAAATCTGCTGCTCATTGGAGACAGAGTCTATTTGGTGAAGATAGGGCAGGTCCTCTCGGTTTTGGATGGCTGCTAGCTGCTAGACACGCGGGGGTTTTTCTTGTTGCAGGTTGAAGTCAGGACAGCCCGGTAGTGCTGGGGCCAAAGAAGTTGTTGTCCTCTTCTTCCTCGTTCAGCACGGCTCCTCAGTCATTCTTCTTTCTTCTTCTCGAGTCTGAGGAGGCAAGGTTCAAGTTCATCCCTAAATACTAAATTTAGGGGCGTTACAGGGTGTGTAGGTTGGGACCAATAAGTCACTTCCTTGGGGTAAGTACATCCCCTATTATGCCACCCTTCAGTGGGAGGGGAGGCATGGGCTGGGTCCCATATTCAAGATGGAGGGGACTGAGATGTGTACTACACCTCGCCTCCCACACCTGAAGGGTGTTGTTGGCAAAGGTGGGCACACCTCTCTTCCTAACTTGGTTTTACCGCCTATTCTACAGTTGAAAGTGAGGGACCGAACCGGTGAGAGGCAGTTGCTGGGGGCAGCAAAAGGCAGGGTCAGCTAACAACGGTGGCTGGCCTTTGAAGCTTCCGTTCGTGGACCCGCCCACCCTGGAGGAGGAGGCATGACACCTCTGCCCAGGAAGGGCTTTGTTTCTGGACCCAGAGAGCAGAGGCCCTCTACCCTAGGGCCCAGAAACCTGTCTGGTGGTGGAAAATGACGGGTAGTCATTCAGGAACCACACCAGGACTTATCGTTGTTCAGGGGGCATGTCTAAGATTCCCTCAGTTCATTTTACATTAAATCCCACCCTGGCATCAGTGTGGGTTTAATGTGCTGAGACGTTTTCTACTAAACTTCCTAGGTTTCAGTAAAGCCGTTATGAAGCTGTGGTGCTTTTGATGACAAACTCCCAGACATATAGGGGCTTATTTACAAGCCCTTTGGGCTGCTGGTCCGTCACTTTTTATGTGGAAAAAAGTGACGCACCGGCGGCGCAAGGGGCTTGTAAATAAGCCCCATACTCTTTATGGCTTTACTGCACTTACGATGTCTAAGAATGGACTTAGACAGTGTAGGGGTACAGTGCTCCTGCAACTGAACCCTCACCTGTAGTCTAGTGCACCCTGTTAGAGGGGTGACTTACCTGGTCCACAGGCAGTGGATGGCAGGCAGGGCACACAGGGATGTGTGCCATGTCGACTCTTTGCTTTTCTCTGACCAAAACACGCAGCCTGCAATGGCAGTGTGTGGGTTTTAAGGTGCAGGATCGCTATGGGTGGCACAATAGGTGCTGCAGCCCTTAGAAGCCTTCCCTGGTCACAGTGCCCTTGGTACCCATAGTACCTTTTATAAGGGGCTTACCTGTGGCCAGAGTTGTGTCAATTGTGGATACAAAGGTACAGTTTTGGGAAAGAACACAGGCACTGGGAACCTGATTGTCAGCAAACCAGGGCACGTCAAGTCAAAATGCATCAAGTGTCAGGCAAAAAGTGGGGGGTAACCATGCAAAAAGGGGCAATTTCCTACAATGATGCCCCCAAAACACCACAGTAGATGGAACAAAAGTAAGAGGCGGATCTGCCTGTGCTGCTGAAGCTTCAGAAAGTAGGACTATGTCCAGAATTCAAACCATTGTGACAGAGCAGATGCCATTGCACGTCAAGCAGAGGTTCTTGTGTTGCCTCTGAAAGGAAAGTGGGCAGAGTCCTTCACGTGCCTGTCACGGGTATCAAGGTCTTATGTCGAAGGGACAGTGACATGGAGCACTACAACATGAGATCTTGATAGTGGTTGTAGGCTAGCAGAGTCAGTGGAGTACTGTGCCAAGACGGAAGACTCCAGTAGAAACAGTGGTGAGACAAAACAAATGGCCAAGTTGGGACAGTCATGGAGTTAGAGGAGAGAGAAAACAGGCAATCAGAGCATTCAAGTAAAGAGTGAGTAGGGAATAATGCACAGACTGGAATGGGCGGAGACAGCCAAAGGAGAACATTTGTGCTTAGTGGACAAATATGGTGCCTACTCTGGAAGAAACAAGCCACTAGCAGTTCTCTGTTTCTGTTTATTGATGTTGCAAAGCGCCTTAAATTCAGTAATGCCCGCTGTTTTATTATTCAATGGGCCAGTTTTTTGTTTCTGTATGCTGCTTGGCTTGTTTTTATTGAATGTTTGCCTGGGTTGGGGCAGCTGGTTTAGAAACGATATCCAGAACCAGGAGACTGCAGGAAGGAAGGCTTGTTGAGTGAGGCATTAGAAACAGACGTGGAAAAAGCTGAAAGACTAACAAGGAAAGTGATTGAGATAGGGCAATAGCTGAAAAGGAGAAGTGTAGGAACCTGGCTCTTTATGTGATATATAAAAAAATCTGACATACCGTGTAAAGAGTACAGGGAATCCCTTACTAGTGGACAGGGCTTGCTATGCACTTTCAAAGTGCAGTGTGGTTGAGCAGCCATAGGCTTAACACAGAGGAGAGCATGACGTTTTCAAATACACACAATGATTAAAAAAGGACAACACGACTCAAGACGGAGAGTCTTACCAATTTATAAAAATAGCAAGTATCTTTATATATGTTTAGGCATCAGAGAAAATTTGTTCAGGTAAGTACGTTTTTAAATTTAAATTCTGTTCACTTTAAAAAGTGAACATAGTGCAATTTCTGAGTAATGGAATGTTATCCTATGGAAGGAAGAACAAGTTCTGAAAACAATCTCCAGGTGTTAAGGTGAGTGGTGGACAAGGTCCAAGGCAGCACCAGCAGTACACCACCAGCGGCACAAGGGCGCCCGGGTGCAGGATGCAAATCAGCTTCGGGAGCCCAATGTATTTCAATGGGGATGAGCCACTGTAAAAAGAGGCTGTAGGCTCTGGCTAGAAAGCCAGTCGCGCTGAACCAGCAAGTGGGTTCAGGCCTTGCAATGCTCCGGGATGGGGGGACACTTTTGTGCTTCTTCTCCAAGGGCCAGGGGCGATGGTGCAGGGAGAGGTGTCCTTAGGGGTCGTTTTTTCCTTACAGGAGCAGTCGAGGTTGAGAGGGCCTACGTGCACAGGCTGCAGGCGATATTGGGGAGTCCAGAAGGGGTGAAACCATGATTGACTTAAGCTCTGTAGTGCTGGGGAACCTAGTTAGCACCGGAGGCCCACCTCAATTCGGGCCGGAGCCGATGGGTGCAGTGGTAGCTTCAGGTGTCGGGTTTTGGCAGTTCCCGAGGTCTCAGAGTGTTTTCTTTAGGAGTTTTTGCAGAATGCATGGAACAGTTCAGCTGTTCTTTGGGAGGTCTTGGTCTTTATTGAAGACAGGCAGTCCTCCCAGGATTTTGGAGGCACCCAGCTGCAGGACGAGTCCTCTTTGGCGCAGGTTCGACAGAGAACGGCAGACAGGACAGCAGGACTGGAGCCAAGTGAGGTGCTCTCTTCAGTCTTCTGCGGCTGTTCGTGTCCTTCATTTGTAGGTCATCAGGATCTGCTTCTCTGGTGCCAGGGACTACCTTAAATATTGAAGTTAGGGGTATTAGGGGAATGTAGGGTAGTAGTCAATGCCCTACAATACACTATGCCCCCTACAGTACCACTTCCTAGGGGAAGTGGGCATAACCCTGTCCCAGAATTCCTAAGTATTCTATCACAAAGATGGCTACTTCTAAAAAATGGTGTCCTCCTCACACACAGTAGCCCACTTTACTAACCTGAAAGAGGCACACCTACCTGACTAGCTAATTTCGCTGCCTGTCCAGGTGCCAAGGGGGCTCTGGACAGGGGTGGGTGGCTTCCTCTCCTTTGAGGGGAGACAGTTTCACATTCTAAAGGCGATAGCTTCTTTGAATCTCACCAGCCCAAGCAGGTCATCATAAGGGAGGGGTTGTTGCACCATCTTCCAGGATATGCTTTTGTTCTGGATCTCCTGAGAGCAAAGGCTTTCACCCTAAGATGTCAGAACAGCATCTCGGTTAGCAGACTGGCAGAAACCAGGCAGCAAGCACACCAGATGTTGGTAGTTTTACAGGGTGCACCTCTGAGGTACCCCCTGGGTGCATGTATTGGGAAATCCAACACTGGCATCAGTGTGGGTTTACCAATACGAGATGTTTAATACCGAACATCTCTATTTCTGTGAAACCATCATGTAGATGGGGAGCTCATTTTCACCAGTGTCCAGTACATGTTTTAAAATGTGTTCCCTGTCCACTTGCACTGGCAATAATAGGACTGTCAGGATTCCTGCCACAGCTCACCTCTCTTGACTATCACAATATACCAGTATTACTCATATCATTCCTCCCAACACTTATGAATGAACAAATGTCTTGTACCCTGACCTTTGACCATATTACATGCTGCTCGTAATAGCTAGATGCAGCTGGTGTTCCCTGTTTCTTAAAAAAAGGCTGAATAGCTTTTACAAATGTTTTACCATGCATAGGCAAGGTCAGGTTTCAGGCGCCAGGGAAACATCCAGAAAATCCACCAGAATAAGCATCAAGCATCCAGCATAGATGACCCAACGTGAACCTTCCGGAAGGCAGCCCTCATTAAATGAATCCCCTGCACTTGTTCCATGATATAAGCAATTAGAATGTGGCCTCTGTGAACATTCTAAAACACCTTCTAGAAGACAGCCTCATCAAACTAACCATGTGCACCTGTTACTTGCTATAAGCAATTAGAACACAACCTTTGCGAACATTCTAAAACACGTTCTAGAAGACAGTTTCATCAAATTAATCATCTGCACCTGTTCTTTGCTAGAAGCAACTAGAATGCAATCTTTGTGAACATTCTAAAGCATTTTTTAAAAGGCAGCCCCAGCAAGTTAATTATCTGCACCTTTTCCTAATTTCGAACAATTAGAATGTGACCTTTATAAACGTTCTAAAGCAGTCTTATTTAAAGACTGTCCACACTCCTTCCCTTCGCTTATCCTCTTTGCCTGCCACTTACCTGTTTCCCAGCTTCCAGGACTCTATCTTGCCAGCTCACTTGATTCACCCACTTCGACCTCACTGCAAAGAACGTCCCGCATTAGTCTTGCACCTGGATGGAAAAAAGAACAACAAGAAAAGGGGAGATGCATTACCAGACGTGATTTTACAAGGCGCTGAGCTCAGTCGCAATATGGTGCTGCAAACAACAGTAAACAGTGTTTTTTTCCAACTTGTACATTCTGTTGGCAGTGCTCTGCCAGAGACGACTTGGGTGAAGCCAACCTCGTCCAAATTTGCTTGTGGGTTTGATGTTGAAATCATACTCTTTACAGTTTTCGAAACATTTTGCTAAAGGAGCCTCTACGGACAACTAAATAAAAACAAGACGACAATATTAAAGGTTAGTTGGGAGTTGAAAAGCTTTCATAATGGGATACCTTAAGAGACAAGAGTTAATACTAGACTAAAACCTTATTATTTGTTTGGTTATAGGTACCATATCAGCTGGTACCATTCATCAGACTGGTGTAAATGCCTGCTGCAGTGTTGCTGTTGAGTAGATGAGCTACAGCATCTTTGACTCTGCACGCTCACTTCATCCCAACCCCCTTCCCCCTTCCCCCTGGAATTTGCCACCGGAGCAGTGTCTCCTCCTGTAAACTGAGAGCAAGTCTCAGGAGGTTGCGGAAACTAGCATCACCGCCCCATTGGAATCATCTGGGAGTCAGGTAGGTGGCTTATGACAAGGACTGACTAGCATGAGGCACATCTGCTCATGCAGGCATACCCTCCTATGTAATGTTTAGCACCCTGCCTTAGGGCTGTTAGGCCTGCCATAGGGGTGACTTACAAATATGACATGCAGTGGTAGGAGACATGGCACACAGAGATGTGTGATTTGTTGTGTTTGTGTTTTCACTTTTGTCTTCACCAAGACACGCAGCCTGCAATGGCAGTCTTGAATGTGTAGGGTAAGGGGGCCCACACTTCATGCTGCAGTCCTTAGGGGCCATCTTTTAGCACTTGAGGCCCTAGGTACCAGGGTGCCATTTACTAGGGACTTGCAGAGGGTACTAAAGGTTTTTCAAATTGTGAAACAATTGTACAGTTTTGAGAAAGAGCTCTGGCACTCAGGACCTGTTTAGCAGGAACCTAGTGCACTTTCAGTTAAAATCACATCACTTACCAGGCAAAAAGTGGGGGTGGTCAAGTAAAAAAGGGGCAGTTTCCTACAGGGAAAAAAAGGAGATTAAAGCGAAAGAGTAACAAAGTGGGCAAGGGATAGAGGGCAAGAAGTGAGGGTGAGACTAATGCAAGTGCTTGTTTGTAAGAGAGACAGAGGGAGACAGATTATGGAGCAGCAGTGACAGAGTGAACAGAAGCATGCAGTAGTGAAAGACTTAGATCCATTTAGATACTTTACCTGAAAACTTGTGCCAGAAGGGCTTGCTTGTGATGGCTTCTTTTATGCTTTGAAAACTCTCTGGACTCAGATTGCACTCTCTAATAAATGATCAATGACACATCTAACAGTGATGGAATAAACAAGTCCAGGTGCAGACCTCTTTGTCCACCTGAGGAAAAGTGGGGTCACTGCAGTGTGTTCCCTTGCTCCACGCATTAAAAAGTCAGTTACAAGGGCGTACTGGGATATGCATGTTTGAACCGGATGTACATGAGACCCATCAATTACAGTCAGTGCCAGTGGGTGTGAGGAGGCCAATCCCAATCTAAGGCCCATGAAGGCCTGGAGGAGTTGCATTCACAACAGCTCCAATAGCTTTACTGATTGGTTCTGCGAGCCAGCAGAGGTAAGAAATAAGCCAGAGGCACAGAATAAAATATTTGTAAAGAACACAATTGTCAGCTTTTGATTGGCTGATTTGCGTGGCTATTTTGAGATCTCAGAATGCGTTAGTACATGGGTACTTGCAAACATTTTCCCAGGGGCCACAAAGTTTGATCTGTGATGGGACCTAGGGTCTCATTGATGCCAGCAGGATGGCCAGGGTGTGGGGGAGGCGGGGGTGGGTTGGTGAGTCGGTGGAAACTTAGGTGTATAAGAAGAAAAACAAGTACATCAAGTGTCACAAATTGCACAATGCGAAACCAAAAATTTGGGATTAATACTGGCTTCTCCACCTACCCAAACTGTATGATCCTAGGCAATTATTTTATTTTACTTTCCCTCCTGTTTTTTCCTATGTGAACATTGAAATACATGACTTTGGGATGTGTGTTGCACAAAAACGTCTCCTGTGTTTGAGTTATTAAACTATAATGTTCATGTATCATAGAGACCTCAGCCACCCAAAGTGTGCACAAAAAAACGTACTTGCCTCTTAGTTCACTATTGGCATTGTTGTGAGGGTAGAGTTTAGAAGGAATGTTTCGGGAATTCATTTTTGAGAACTATCACTTTTAAAAATATAGTTCTGAATTACTGATGTACTAAGGTGAATTGGTTCTACATGTTAATAATATATACTTTTTGTTAAGACGTTATCTTTTACACTTTTGCAGCAAGATGTCTTTAAAAATGAAGGAGTTTCTACAGCTGAGTTGTACAGGACTCCCGAGTTATTTCTTTACATTAACTTCAATTAAACTTTGTTTTTTCGCCATTTGTTTTTATTCTGGGATACATATTGCAACATTATACAGCATAAGCATATATCTCATAAGCGTAGGGGCCCCTCGTTGCGTACCTCCTGCGGGCTCGGAATGAGGACGACTCCGAGGACGGCGGGACCGGGAATGTAGAGAGAGCTAGCTCATCCGCCATGCTTGGTCCTGACCCTCCGGTAGATTGATTTCCTTGGCCCCCCTTTCTCCTTCTTTCCCTCCCCACGTGTGGCATACGGGCACTCCCTGTACGCCCGGACTGGGTACCCGCTTTCTGGTAAGATTGCATTCTGTGCACCGGGTACACAGGTGGGAAGGGGTGTGAGGTAGAAGTTTCCCGGGACTACGGACACCATAAAGCCTACCCTACCACGGCGCATGCTGCGTGGCATTGACAGATGTAGCACCAGTTCACGTTCACTAATCGCATTGACGATATCTCCTCCCAGGTCATTGGCTGGTCAGTTAAGTGCAGAGCAACATCACACCGAGCTTGGGACATACCCAGCAATGGGACACTTTACATTATGGCCCTGCACTGGACAATTCCTTACGCCACATACTAAGTATGGTGGATATGCACTGGGGGAGCACAGTTCTTATTGGAGTTCAAGTTTGGTTATAACAAAATGAAAAGAAACCTCATAGAGTCACTGGTCGAGCGTCCCTTGCTGTTATTACCGCCATGTATGCATCTACAGCTGGTATATACTACTCCGCGGTTGGCCCATGTGGGTTGTAGGCAACATGCGGTGTTCTTGAATTGCTCCTGTTTAACAAGTGCTATAAGTCTGTCGAACTGCATGTTGTTGCTGCCGGCCTGGTATCATGGTTGTAGGCAAGAAGCTGTGTACTATCTGCTACTGACCAATAAAGGTTTAAAAAAAAAAAATATCTCATAAGCATAATGTACAATTGTACTTCTCTTTTTGCGACCGTGCTCTTGGCAGTTTATGCTAAAAGACATGTAACACATGCATGATTTAAGAAAGGTTGCACATCCCTATTTACTTTTTTTCCCCGAATAACAACAATAGAACTCATCAATAAAATACATATCTGTCGAAAAGAGAAAAAATAAATAAAGAGAAAAATCAAAAAGAACTGGGCAGTAATTAACAAAGCAGCATTTCTCCAAATCCCCTTGCATCAGTGACAGATGTGATGGGTACAGCTCACTTCAAATCTCAAATTCCTCGCAATGAACATATGTTGTATTGAGTAACGGAAGAAAATGTCGGGCCTCCACACCCTGTGTGTCCCCCTTAAAACCCCAGTGCGGTGGCGTTCTAAGCTGTAGGAAGACCACTCATAACCCCCAAACCAGGATTCCAAGAGTCCACACACGGTAAGTAGCACCTCACCCCAATCAGCCACGGGGTCCAGCGACTACTTTGTTAAGTAGTGTTACCAGGACCATTGGGGGTACCTTCGCCGCTTCTCGTCTGCGTGACTGGGGTACCTGTCTGTGGTTGGGTATCGGATCCCACTGCTGCCTGTCCCTGGGGCTGTAAGTTACACAGCAGCAACCCCCACGTCTCCAAATTTCGCTCTGCATTTTCATCTGTACGAACTATCGGCAAGCGTCTCGCCTCTGCTACCCCCATTCATTAGGGTGACCAGAATTTTAAAGCAAAAAACTGGGACATTTCACAAAAATAGAAGAAGGACTATAACTTTACGTCAAGCGAGCACTCAGAATGACAGCGCTCCTCAGCAGAGAATTACAAAACAGGCAGTAAGAACATACATAAGATGTAATGTTTAAACCCAGTAGCTTGCCTGTGAATTAAATTGCTTTCCTGGAACAACTGCTAACTATCCCTACTTTGTAAACATAAAAAAACACCTCCCCCGTTTTTAGTCGACCCTCTCCAAAACCCGGGACATGAGCCAAATTTCTTGAAATCTGCCCGGACAGCTGGTGACAACCGGGGACCGTCCTGGCAAAACCAGGACGCCTGGTCACCCTACCATTCATGCATATTAGCCATCCATCTGGGTAATGTGGGTGGCACAGGCTGCGTCCAGTGTATCGCTATGCGACAACTAGCAAGTACCAGTCCTAAATTCACAAATCTATGCTGCATTCTATTACTTAGCTTTGGGGTCAGCAAAACCCCCAAGGAGCAGTGCTTAATGGTTCCCTCAACCCGAAGACCAGTCACCCCTCAAATCGTCTCTAATAGCTGCAGCCAATCCTGCTGAAGTCTGGGGCAATCCCACGTCATATGGGTGAACGTGGCTGGCCCAATGCCGCAGCAGGGACACCTGCTGAGCCAGCCGCATTGATACGCGATAGAGGGGTCATATACGTGCGATGCAAATAATGAAAATGTATACGTTTATAGCGGGCATTGCTGGCCACTTCCCGTACCTCTGCAAGCGCTCTCTTCCATCCACTGTCAGGGAGTCGGCAGATCTGTCGACCATCTGTTTCCAATGTGGGAGACATCAATGCCACGGACAGCTTTGAACGATCTGTATAGAAGGGAAATCAGTCCCCCGTGGGCACCTGGGTCTAGAATCGCCATCGATATGTGGTACTCTGTTGGCATCTCAGGGACTGTCGTGCAATAACCACTCCACACCGACTAGCTAGCGTAAAAGGCCATTTATTAGGACAGGGTTGACACCAAATATAACAATAAGATCAACAACTCCAAACAATCCCCCCAACCTCATGTCTTCCATTCCTCCATTCACTCCCACACTCCAACTACTCAGTCCCACATCAACCATCGACCTCTTCACTTATCCCATTCGCTTCGTCACTTCTCTTTCCAACCTCTTCTAGCATCTCCAGCCATCGCACGCCTGCATGACGTACCCCCACCTTGCACCTGTATCCCCCTGCCCCGGAAGGGTGAGTATGCCCGTCATGGACTCCCCCCCCCTCCCAAATACCGCCAACATGCCACTTCAACCCGTCCTAAACTGGCACGCTGTAACAAATACCCCCGCTTTACCACTCCCGAAGCAAGTAGGGTGGGCGGGTGGTCAAACTTTCTAACTCCCTATCCTGACAGCGCTGGGAGGCAGGAAGAGGAAGAGCTTCCTCCCCTGCCTCCTTTTATACCTGCCTAGCTCCCACCCCCTCCCACTATCTAACCCCACCCTGTCCGTGGTATAGCGTGAATACCCCGGGGAAAGACTGGTCTGCCGACCTTGCTTCCCCTGGGGCCCGCATCGCGCAATAACCACTCCACACCGACTACCTAGCGTAAAAGGACATTTATTAGGACAGGGTTGACACCAAATATAACAATAACATCAACAACTCCAAACAATCCCCCCAACCTCATGTCTTCCATTCCTCCATTCACTCCCACACTCCAACTACTCAGTCCCACATCACCCATCGACCTCTCCACTTATCCCATTCGCTTTGTCACTTCTCTTTCCAACCTCTTCCAGCATCTCCAGCCATCGCACTCCTGCATGACATACCCCCACCTTGCACCTGTATCCCCCTCCCCGGAAGGGTGAGTATGCCCATCATGGACTCCCCCCACCCAAATACCGCCAACCAGGAAACCACCGTAGGGCGGTTACCTGCCCCACCCAGCTCAAGTGCACCTTTCGCCCTCAAATCCGCCTACACCAAATCGACTCGTTCCACAGCCCACTGGTAACATCCCTCATCTCCATCATGTAATATGCATTACCCATGTGCGAAAGGTGCACTCCATCGTCTCGAAAAAGAAGGGGCTCCTCGAGCCGTATCCCCCTGTGAGAAATCACTTTGATCCCAGCATTACCACAGAAAACTCTCATAGCCTTATTCAGCTTACGTCGAGCCCTCTCAACCGCTGCGGGTTTCAATGCTCCCCGCCAAATCCGGCACGGTATGAATTCAGTCCACACAATACAGGCGCTAGCCAGATTGGTACGCATCGCTTCCAAGTCTCTTTGCATCAGATGTAATAAGGACACCCCAGATTGCTTCACCAAGTCATTTTCCCCCAAATGGATCACGATCATATCCGGGCATCCTCTCTGCGATACTTTTTTGGTCAGCCAGGGCAATAGAGCCCCCCAGCGCATCCCACTCTTGCCCCACCAGTGCACTTCGTGATGACTGCTCCTCAGGCCGAGGCCACGGCCGTAAACCTGCCTGTCCGCATATTTGGACGCCCAGTGTACAAAGGAATGTCCCAAAATCCAGGTAACCGTCTTGGCTCCCGGCCCCGCCACACAACCTACGAAAGAAACATAGATTAAAACAACGAAACCCAACCGTCCCTTCGCCACCAAACTATGAACTCCGCCGCCGCTCTCGCCTGCCTTCATTTACGCACATAACGTTCACCGCAGCGCGACCTCCACCTCCCGATCTGCCTAATCTCCTCCCCAGACCACCCCAGCCGCGCAGCCGCTGTCGCCGCGCCAATGCGGAAAGAATGTGTCCCATACCTTGCCGGGTCCCTGCCTACCCGTCTCAGCGCCATGCGCAACACTGCCAGCAGCTGAAAAGCTGTAACTCGCCCCCTAGGGGCACGGCAAAATATTTCTCCCCCCCACACCGTCGCCTGCCGACAAAAGTCTCTCCATTCTTGCACTGGGTAGGCTCCCCCACAACCATTCTCCCTCAACCATACTCACTTACCCCTCCACGCCTGGTCCGTTTTTGAACGACCCAACCATATACCAAGACGCGCCTCCTCCAGTTTCACATCCTCAAACAACCTGCCAGCGGACCCCCTAGACCCAACCAGCTCTGACACCCGAAAAGCCCCAAAAAACATCCAAACCATGCACAGCCTAAACAAGGCTAACTCCGACACATCATAACAACAATGCGGCAACGCCACTAGCACTTCTTCCAACAACTCAAACGTAATGGCCTCCCTAATGGCCCCCCCCAAGCCCCCCCTTTTCCCTCCCCCAACCTTTCAACATTCTGCTCAGCAGCTCGCTTCTCGCTGGCTCAAAACCAAAATGCAGCAAGCTATAAAAGGAAATCCCCGCCAGCTTCCCCGCAATCGTGACCTGTGACAGCCCCCTATCCATGCAACGCAACACAAACTGCACGACCCCCCATTCACAGCTACTCTGAGACAGCCGCCCAGACACACCACCCCCACCCATAAAAGCGCCGAACTCAGACCATGCCAACCAGTAGGAGTGCCGAGTGGAATCCGCTACTGACTTTTCCACCAAGTCCACCACTCTCACTCCCCCCAAGCCCAGATACCCTCCGGCACCTTGGTCTTGCAAGCCTCTGCTCCCGGCGCCAGCCTCCTGAAACGCTGCCACTGCGAACGACACAATGCGTCCGCAATGTCATAGCTTCGCCCTGGTACATGTTGCGCGCGAAAAAGCACATTAAATCGCAGACATAGCAGCATAAAACTGCGCAGCAGGCGCAGCACTCACAGGTCCCTTGCCCTTTGCATGTTCACCAGGTCCACCACTGTCTTGTTATCCACATGAAACAGAACAGACCTGTTCTGGAATTCACTGTCCCACACCTCCAGTGCGACCAGCACAGGAAAAAACTCCAGGAATGCAATACTCCTGCCCTGCTGCAGCCAATGTTCCGGCCACGGCTCGGCGCACCACCGCCCGTCCCAGAAAATGCCAAACCCTGCCGCCCCAGCCGCGTCAGAAAACAACTGCACCTGCCACACCATCCTGTCATACGGGAAGTCCAAGGACACACCATTGAAATCCACCAAGAAACAGTGCCAGATCCGCAAATCTGCCCTCACCCCCAGCGAGATACGTACCCGATGATGTGGCAGCACCTCCCCAGACATGGCCATGCCCAGGCGCCGGCAGAAAGTCCTTCCTGCCCTCACCACGTGACACACAAAATTCAACAACCCCAACAGTCGCTGTACCTCTCGCAACGCAATCCTCCGCTCCCCCATCACATACAGCAAAAATTCCTGAATCTCCACCACCTTCTGTTCCGGCAACCGTGCCGACCAGGCCACGGAGTCCAGTTCGATGCCCAGGAAAGTCAAACAACAGCTGGGCCCAGCTGTCTTTTCAGGCGCCAATGGGACCCCAAAATCCCGCGCCAGTCACTGAAACTGTCCCAATGCCTCCGCACATTCTCCTGTCTGACCCTTTCCAATGAACAAAAAATCTTCCAAATAGTGCAACACCAGCCGGTGCCCACTTCTAACCGTGAAGGCCTACTGCAGGAATGAACTGAACGTTTCAAATAACGCACACGAGATCGCACAGCCCATTGGCAAAACTCTGTCTAAAAAGATGGCACCCCCAAACTGCATGCCTAGCAGTGAGAAGTCCGCCGGATGAATTGGAAGGAGGCAAAATGCAGATTTAATGTCACACTTCGCCAATTCTGCCCCTCGGCCACCCGCCCGGACCAAACCGATCGCATCATCTACTGAGGCGTACAATACCCTAGAATCCTCCGCCGCAATGAAATCGTTCACGGAGGCCCCCTCCGGCCAGGACAAATGATGCATCAGACGAAACTCCCCCTGCTCCTTCTTGGGTACCACCTCCAACGGGGAAATGATGAGATCCGGCATCGGCCACGACGCAAAGGGGCCCGCAATTCTACCCTCCAACACCTCCTTCCGCAACTTAGCTTCCACCACCTCCGGCAACTCCTTTGCAGACTTCAAGTTTTCCGCCCACCTCCGTTCCCTGGGACCCTGATACCCCACGTGAAACCCCTCCGAAAAACCCCAGTAGAGCTTCAGCGCCGCTTCCGTATCAGGGTACCTCGAGAGCCATGGACCCATGGCTCCCACATCAACCGGCGTAGGAGCCCTTTGGTCCAGCCTGCCCCCGTCCTTTCGTGATCCGCCACTGCTCGGAGGGAGTGGCCAGCGTAAAACATTGCGTGACCGGATGCCGCCCGCCGCACTTGGAACACTTGTGCTTGAATTTGCACGGGTAACGGGTGCAAGAGCCCTTAATGAAGTTCCAACATGCCCCAACAGTAACTCCCCCTGTCCCTGTAGGCCCATTCTGCCCTCCCACTGAACCACTGGAACCTCCGTGCCCCCCCGCCCCAGACTGGGCGGGACGCGACTGAAGAGGCCGATACGAAACCGGGAGACCACTAGCCATATGCGTGGACGCCGCCGACTGCGTGGAAGACATCCATTGCACCCATAACTCCTGATCCACTTCCCCCCAAGGCTTGTCCGGATTAACGCTGACCCGTGCCCGAAACTCCTCGTCGTAACTTAACCATGCAAAGCCCCCCGAAATGCATCTGAGCTTTGCGAATAATGTCCATATATTTCAGGAGTGCAATCGCCCTGTCCTGGTGTTTTTCACAATATATACTTGCGTAAATCAAAAAGGCGGACGTCCAATTTTCCATATTAACCGGTACCCTCGGCCGCCTGGTCAATTCCCATTCCTCTTCCTTCGAACCCTCCTTAGCCTGAATTTCCCTGTGTAACAGCTTGAAAACATCTACGTATTCATGCTTCCAAATGCGGGACCGCGTCTTCTCCGACAAATGTGACCCTAACGGCATAGCCAAGCCCATATACGGTAATGTCTTCCGATGCTTTTCCCCAGATTCCTCTTTCCCCTCCGTTTCCCCTGGCTTATCCGTCTGAACTCCAGCACCCACCAGGTGCTTCCCCCCGCCTACTGCCTCCACCACCTTGGCCGGTGCACCCCCAACCCGCACAGACCCCTCCCCCACCCCCACAGACAGACATGCTTTCTTCCACCCTTTAGCTCCCTCACCCCACGCATCCCACCATGCTTTCTCACCTGCCAGTTTCGGGGGCACCGCCCGGTCCTTCCCTCCTGCGACCGCAGACTGCAGGCTTTCATTCCTGGTCCTGCTACCGCTGGCCCGCGGCGCCTGTAAAACACCAATCTTTCCGGTTGCCGCCTTTTCTCGACCCCCAACCCATTCACGCACTTCACCCTCCTCCAACTCCTCACGATCCGAGTCATAATCCAGTTGCTCCTTTTGCTCCACCTCAACATACTCCTTTCGCACCTCACTCACTACCCGCTTCGCACCTTTCCCTTTCATGCCAGGCACAAACTCACACTCCGGCGCCGACGATGCCCGCTCCCTTGATGGAGGGCAGGCCGCCGCGGACCCCCCTGCTGCTTCGCCCCGGCGTTTGGAGGCCGTCTTGCGCCCCGCCGGCCCACCCTTGCCTCTGCCAGCTTCCACCGCTGGCTTGCACCCCCCCCCCCCAGACCGTCAAAGCCCGGGGGAGCCCCAGCGCCGTCAGGCCTCTGCGTCACTGCAGTCCCTGCCTCGTCCACCCAAACCCAACGGCCTCGTGCCCTAGCCCCCCTGGCCTGCTCACTCTCAGCCCCAGCGACCAAGCGGCACGCTGGCGGAACCACCCCCCCAGCGCACCCCCCAGCCCGTCTCCCTGGCCTCATAGAGCGCCTGCCCCCTTAATTCGGTGTCTTCGATAATCTGTCGCTGCTCCCGAATCTGATCCTCCAGAGACATGGCGTCCCAACGTTCCGCCCATCGCCCCCTAGCCCCCGGTACCAGGCCCGCCTCCCCGCCACCTGACGTGCCCGCCGCGCTGAGCGTTACAACAAACAAATGATGGACGGAATGCTGACAATGCAGACATTCTACCCCAGTCAAGAGATCTGGGTTAAATCCATCGTTCTTTTGCCCACTACACCACCCCAGTTTAGACATGGCCATATGCAAATCAGTCTTGACCCTGTGCCTCATGGGAACAGTCCAGCCCGAACTGGCAAGCCATGTCTTCCCTGGACCGGAATCAAGCATCCTAGGACCGGTTTCTGGCTATCAGCCGTCATCAGCCAGGATAGCTTGACTCCAGTGGCGTAGTGAGCACGGGTCCCACGTCTGGGAATACCCATCCCACTTGGGGCGAAAAGCGTTACAACAAACAAATGATGGACGGAATGCTGACAATGCAGACATTCTCCCCCAGTCAAGAGATCTGGGTTAAATCCATTGTTCTTTTGCCCACTACACCACCCCAGTTTAGACATGGCCATATGCAAATCAGTCTTGACCCTGTGCCTCATGGGAACAGTCCAGCCCGAACTGGCAAGCCATGTCTTCCCTGGACCGGAATCAAGCATCCTAGGACCGGTTTCTGGCTATCAGCCGTCATCAGCCAGGATAGCTTGACTCCAGTGGCGTAGTGAGCACGGGTCCCACGTCTGGGAATACCCATCCCACTTGGGGCAAAAAGCGTTACAACAAACAAATGATGGACGGAATGCTGACAATGCAGACATTCCCCCCCAGTCAAGAGATCTGGGTTAAATCCATCGTTCTTTTGCCCACTACACCACCCCAGTTTAGACATGGCCATATGCAAATCAGTCTTGACCCTGTGCCTCATGGGAACAGTCCAGCCCGAACTGGCAAGCCATGTCTTCCCTGGACCGGAATCAAGCATCCTAGGACCGGTTTCTGGCTATCAGCCGTCATCAGCCAGGATAGCTTGACTCCAGTGGCGTAGTGAGCACGGGTCCCACGTCTGGGAATACCCATCCCACTTGGGGCGAAAAGCGTTACAACAAACAAATGATGGACGGAATGCTGACAATGCAGACATTCTCCCCCAGTCAAGAGATCTGGGTTAAATCCATCGTTCTTTTGCCCACTACACCACCCCAGTTTAGACATGGCCATATGCAAATCAGTCTTGACCCTGTGCCTCATGGGAACAGTCCAGCCCGAACTGGCAAGCCATGTCTTCCCTGGACCGGAATCAAGCATCCTAGGACCGGTTTCTGGCTATCAGCCGTCATCAGCCAGGATAGCTTGACTTCAGTGGCATAGTGAGCACGGGTCCCACGTCTGGGAATACCCATCCCACTTGGGGCAAAAAGCGTTACAACAAACAAATGATGGACGGAATGCTGACAATGCAGACATTCTCCCCCAGTCAAGAGATCTGGGTTAAATCCATCGTTCTTTTGCCCACTACACCACCCCAGTTTAGACATGGCCATATGCAAATCAGTCTTGACCCTGTGCCTCATGGGAACAGTCCAGCCCGAACTGGCAAGCCATGTCTTCCCTGGACCGGAATCAAGCATCCTAGGACCGGTTTCTGGCTATCAGCCGTCATCAGCCAGGATAGCTTGACTCCAGTGGCGTAGTGAGCACGGGTCCCACGTCTGGGAATACCCATCCCACTTGGGGCGAAAAGCGTTACAACAAACAAATGATGGACGGAATGCTGACAATGCAGACATTCTCCCCCAGTCAAGAGATCTGGGTTAAATCCATCGTTCTTTTGCCCACTACACCACCCCAGTTTAGACATGGCCATATGCAAATCAGTCTTGAACCTGTGCCTCATAGGAACAGTCCAGCCCGAACTGGCAAGCTATGTCTTCCCTGGACCGGAATCAAGCATCCTAGGACCGGTTTCTGGCTATCAGCCGTCATCAGCCAGGATAGCTTGACTCCAGTGGCGTAGTGAGCACGGGTCCCACGTCTGGGAATACCCATCCCACTTGGGGCGAAAAGCGTTACAACAAACAAATGATGGACGGAATGCTGACAATGCAGACATTCTCCCCCAGTCAAGAGATCTGGGTTAAATCCATCGTTCTTTTGCCCACTACACCACCCCAGTTTAGACATGGCCATATGCAAATCAGTCTTGACCCTGTGCCTCATGGGAACAGTCCAGCCCGAACTGGCAAGCCATGTCTTCCCTGGACCGGAATCAAGCATCCTAGGACCGGTTTCTGGCTATCAGCCGTCATCAGCCAGGATAGCTTGACTCCAGTGGCGTAGTGAGCACGGGTCCCACGTCTGGGAATACCCATCCCACTTGGGGCGAAAAGCGTTACAACAAACAAATGATGGACGGAATGCTGACAATGCAGACATTCTCCCCCAGTCAAGAGATCTGGGTTAAATCCATCGTTCTTTTGCCCACTACACCACCCCAGTTTAGACATGGCCATATGCAAATCAGTCTTGACCCTGTGCCTCATGGGAACAGTCCAGCCCGAACTGGCAAGCCATGTCTTCCCTGGACCGGAATCAAGCATCCTAGGACCGGTTTCTGGCTATCAGCCGTCATCAGCCAGGATAGCTTGACTCCAGTGGCCCAGGGCCCCCCAGCACCACCTTCAGGGGGCCTTTGCCCTTGTCCCCCGCCCACCCCACCCTTCCCACCCCCCAGAAAGTTCAATTGGCTGCTCTCCCCCCACCCCTCCTCTCCCCCAACCGAGTCACTCCCTGACAATACCAGCTCAAAATCGTCCCCCACCTGCTCCTCACCCCCACTCAGCTGTCCCCCATCCCCTACACTATCCTCACTGTCCTCTTCCTGGAAATTGGGCCACCCTAGAGCTGTCACTCCCGCCTCCTGCGTCTTGCCCAATACCTCAGCCTCCCCCGTACACACACGTGCGCTAGGCTACTCACCCGCGGCCCCCCCGCCGCTTCCGCAACCGTGTGCTCACTCGTAGCCCGTCCCCCGCGCTTCGCCCCCTCTGAATGCCGCCTGCCCTGCCCACGCGCTGTTGTACCTGGTTTCGGCGGTGGGGGCTCCTCCAGGCACGCTGCCACCGCCGCTTAAGCGGACCGAGGCGCCCGGGTCATCCCGACCCATGCCTGGTCCAGTACGCCGGGCCGTAGGAGATCCGATCTCCCGGCCCGGCCCAACACCTGCAACGGCGCTCTCACCGCCGCTGCGTCCGGGTCCGCCATGCCGTACGTGTCGACCGCCGTTCCGAGGTCCCCCTCAGTCTCCTTCCACGAAGCACGCGTTGACCCCTGCGACGCTAACCACTCCGTCCACCCGGTCGACCGACCGGGTCACCAGGCCTAACCCTAACTCCTCAAACTTTCTAACTCCCTATCCTGACGGCACTGGGAGGCAGGAAGAGGAAGAGCTTCCTCCCCTGCCCCCTTTTATACCTGCCTAGCTCCCACCCCCTCCCACTCTCTAACCCCACCCTGTCCCGTGGTATCGCGCGAATACCCCGGGGGAAGACTGGTCTGCCAACCTTGCTTCCCCCGGGGCCCGCAATATCCATATCTCTTGCGAAGTGCGGGAGAGGTTTGCATATTGCAAAACTTGCCCTCCTGGAATCGCGAAGCACTCCACTTCAGCAAATGTAAGGAATGCCCCACTACTGTATAGGTCACCCACAGTTAGAATTCCCCCCCCCCCTCCCCCCATCCCCCAACCATCTCGTTAAATCCATGGCCTTTTGGATGTGGCAAAAGTTACGCAGCCATTGGAACGGTAGCGGTTGTGCATAAGGTGCCCTGCGCAGCACCAACATGACTGCCCGCTCCTATGCACCCGCAACCTGACACACCACTAATGGGTATTGCAGGGGTGCCCGAGATCCCATCATGAGGCATCTCAGTCAGCCATTCTCCTGTCCCCAGTCTGCCAGGAGCTCTTTCTCTACGTTTGGCCCTCCGCACACCAGAGTGCTGCCTATTGGAGGGGGGCGGACATGTAAAAAAGCCGTAGGTCAGGGAAGCCCCCTTCCCCCTCTGTGTCCAGTTTCAGAACCTCCAATTTAACCGGGCTGCGCTTGCCAGACAACTTCAATTAACCTTTAAATGCGTTCTTACCTGTTTATTTAACATCCTTTAATCTTAATGCTGAGTCGAATAAACAGCAGCCCAGCGCTGCTGTTGACCAGGGGCTGCATGGTAAGGTCAGGAGGGCCGCATGCGGCCCCCGGGCCGTACTTTGAGTATTCCTGCGTTGGTATAATCCACCGTTAGTAATGCTTCACAGAACTGATGTGTGTGTAACTCACCCACGAATCCCCACCAAAGTATTTTCTAAATCCTGCTCTAGTGAAGAAACAAAACAGAAAGGAATGCTTTGTGTATACAATGTATGCCTTCAATAGAGTATTTATGAGATGATTCAGTGTACATTTGAGATGTAAAATAATCTCTCCTGCACTCAGTCCTTGACTTGAGGAGGTGTATGCAGGTTGTGCCCACCAGCACTTCTTTTGGGGACCGGCACTTATTTTTCCTCATCAGACTTTCACCCAGAGTAAGAGAGAGAATCACACCCAATGGGGAAAGGAGGAGGAAGAGAAAACAGTGATATAGGGTGAAAGCGGGTTTGAAAAGGTACCTGGAAGAGCAGGATAAAGTGGTATTAAGAGCCTAATGATGGATTAAAGAGGCATGAGCTGGAATTAAGTCTATGCAGCCTTGGTGTTTCTCACACCTGATATTCGTAGTACCGGCAGGGGGCTTTTAGGCGAAACTTAAGGCTCCTGCATTTAATTTTACAAATCCTTGTTTTCAGCTATACTAGTCCAATTGGCTCAGCTAAAAGGCACAAGGCTACAGTGATGAAGGAAGGATATGTGAAAGGTGAGGTGCTCTTAGATTACATTAGCTAGCTGTCAAAGTTGACTTTGCGGGTTGGATGTTGATTCACCAGTAATCACTGAACATTTTCAGTCCACCTTCTGTGCTTTATTCAGCATCAAGGACACAGAAATGTGACTCTTGGGGCTATAAAGGGAGCAAGGCCAGAAAGTGGGCAGGGAGCCCCACGGCGGTCTGCATATAGTCATTACTAAGGGCCATATTATCAAGGAACGGCGATAACATTATCGCCGCTTTAGCGGCGGGAAACTGCCACCAAAGCGGCGAAAATGGGCTTGATAATATGCCCTTGTGAATTCCAATAGAAGTCCATGTTCTGGTGTTAACATGGGCTTCTATGGGAATTCACAAGGGCATATTATCAAGCCCATTATTGCCGCTTTAGCGGCAGTTTTCAGCCGCTAAAGCGGCGATATTGTTGTCGCCGTTCCTTGATAATATGGCCCCTAAATGAGTGCTGCTTTCGAGAGCCCTGCCAAGTGCCACATATTTCCTGCTGCTAAAACATTTTAGTGCACAATGCATGAGTGTGAGGAAAGTCTCTTTTTGTAGGCTCACCCCTACTTTTTGCTAGACGGTATTGCTGGCGTATGGACTCTGAATACTGGGGAGCTGCCGTCCAGCACCCATTGCATGTGCTCTGACCCCCAACATTATGTAGAACTGGCTAATTCCGGACTGGCATATTTAATTTACCTGTGAATTTCTAGTATGTGGTACTGTGTATCGAGTGCCTGTAAATCAAATGCCATAATTCGACTGCAGCACTTACTGTGCTATAACTAAAGTGAGAAGTAAAAACACAACTCTAGGCCTGCCACTGTAGCCTAGCTGTGCAGCCTTTAAACTGCAAATTTGACCTTTCAAAATAAACTGTTTGTCACGGTTATACTTTAATTTTTTAATAATGGTAAGCCACCCCCGTGTGGGCCCTATTTGCCCATAGGGCAGGGTGTATGATATTTAAAAAGTTGCACATGTGTTTTTAAGTTTTACATGATCTAGGAGTGAAAAATCTAAAAAGTTGTTTTTATGGAGGCAGGGATAGGTTTCTCATAGAAAAGCAATTGGTTGCATTATAACACCTTATAATGTAACTTCAGTTTGAGAACAACTTGACCCGCAATTCAAGGGATCAATAGAAATTTTAAATTCAATATGATGGTGAAGTTAGATTTTAAAATTCTATTTTGAAAATGACACTTTTAGAATGCTGGCATTTTCCTGCCAAAAGCCTCCAGTAACTATTTCTGAGGTAATCCCCAACGGTCTCCCGGCAACTTGTTGAGAGGTGTAGATTGCTCTCATGAAAGGGAACAAAAGTGCCTTGGCTGGGAGGAGGTGTGACTTCCACCTGTAAGGATGGCCCGGGGACGTGGCCACCAAATGGACTAGCTTCAAAGGGGCAGTCACTGACACAAGCAAATGTAACACACTTAGGCATGGCCCGGCCATTGTCTAAGTAGCCAGATTGGCACCAATCCCAGTGGGAGGGAAACCTTTCTCAGAACTGGGTTTTAAAGGGGAGTTCGCCATTTCCCTAGATATACCTTGGGGTGTGTCAATTGCTCTGACCCAGAGAAGAACGGTCGTGACCTCTTAGATTTAGGCACAAAGATGCACAGTGGGAGAGTTAAGTGCCCATTCTCCAGGAGGTGATGCAAAGGTAAGTAGGGTTGCACCCAGGAACTTTTCCTTATGGGTTAGGGAGTCAGCCCACCCACAAGCTAATGCAGCACCCCTGGCTACCTTCCACAGAAAACTGCTGGACCTGTGGAAAACAGAAAGACTGCACCTGCTGAACTAAAGCACTGAAACTCAGATGAGGGACTGACCCTGTTGTTTTACCTATGGAGAGTAACTGCAAAGGCCGGACCTGCTCCCACTTGAACATAGGACAGAAGAATGGACTCCAAGAGCGAGTTGGCTAGCCTCCTCTTAAGATCCAGGAACATAAAACCTGCATGAAACCTGCAACAAAGAAGAGCCCAGCTGACTAGTTCCAACAGGATTTGCCCTGGACTCTGGACCAGGCTGGTGATTTACAAACATTTAACACAACCTAGCACTGCAACCAAAGTTGCTCACCTCTGCTACACACAGGGAGAGAGCAGAACAATCCCATCTCTACCAAGTATGGTGCAGTTTTTCTCTCTCTCCCTGCGCTCGCACACGTTAGGCTGCTTTGCTCCCATGCACACACCCTTGATCGTAAGTACAAGGGTATGTGCATGATGTCACACATGGGCTTTGTTCTGGAAGTCAACCCTTCCTGTACAAAATGCTATGCTTTGACATAGCTTAACTTTTATAAGTTTGTATGCATGCTTGTGTACAGTACTAAGGTGAAACCGGTCCTTGGTTGCGTATGGTATGGTTCAGGGAGGACCTGCTTTGGCAGTTCAGGCTGGATTATTCCTATTGGAGCAGGGTCCAGACTGATTGGACATGGGTGGGTCCAAACTGAGGTGGCATGTTGTGCAAAGTAACGATGGATTGGGATGGGGCGCTGAGTGATTACCAGTGGCTGAGATTAATTCAAACATTCCATCCATCACTGTTTTGTGTAGTTATTGCATCGCCCTAAGTGAAATGGGTATGAACAGGCGTGGTGGGTACGTGAACACACTGTGTCACTGGAACCAAGTTGTACCTGACTGATGAGACCATAACTAGGGAAAAAAGGTCCTAGGTTGGTTGTGTTCCAATTCAGAAAGGACCTGGCTTGGCGGTTTGGGCCAGACTGGTCCTATCGGAGCAGGGTCAAGATTGATTTGCATACTGCTGGGTCCAAACTGAGGTGTCATTCATAGTGTGCAAAATAACGATGGGTTGGGATGTGGCCTGAGTTGTTCCGAATAGTTCAAAGTGCTACTTTTCATTACTTTGGGGATACTTTCCAGCCACAACAATGTTTAGCTTTGGCAAGTAATTCCCCAAATCAACCCTTTGCAGAAAAGTGATGCAAACCTGGTGCAAAGTGTCAATAAATATGGCCCCATATGTCAGATTAAGTGCACACATCTCTTCTGCTGTATCTCTACCACTCACGACTCTTAGAAACTGCTGATGTTGGTGAACAAACTATGGGCCTAATTCATTGTGGGTAGCCCCAACTTTCACCAAGAAGATGGAGTAAAATACTTGGTCGCCATGACAGAGGTGGCGGACATGTAGCCAAACCTCCGAAGGCCCTTACTACATTGCAAAGGTTTGGCCACAGCGGAGACAGAGTAGTCTATGCCGTTGTCAAACTAAGGTCCGCCCACATTTAAATCAGACATGCGGATCATAGTCTTGATGCGGAGGGAACTCCGTCACTATGGCAAAGGAATCCCCTCTCTGCCAAGATATAAATTGGGCCACATATTTCTCTGAGACTCTGTTATTAGCACATGGCAGAATACTGAGAAAGGTAAATCCTGGCCTGAGACTTTCAGCACAGTAACCCATACCATGAGCTCTGTCACCGAGCTAGCAAGTATTGGATGTTTTGAGTAAAGCGCATCACGTTATCTGGATAACAGAATGTACAAACTATTAATCCTAATGGGCTACTCCTTTGGTAGCCGTGCTAGATGACTCTAGGTCCCTGAACTATGCAACTCTGCTTCTTTATTTGGACAACCATTCCTTCTCTTTTCAAGAACATTCATTGAATGTTTCCCAGTTGATACAACTTATTTGGAAGAAAGATCTATGATGTTGGTTTGTGCAAAGTTCTTGTTAGTCATTATTAGGTCTCGCGTACCAGATCGTAGACATGTGAAATCAAGATTTTATTTTTTACTAAGGGATTCGTTCAAGACGGAAATGCACCTGAAGGCAATGCAAGCCATACTGAAACTTGCAACGAACACCACAAGACTGTGACTAAGATCGGGTGCAGAGGAAACTCTAGCAGTGCTTAATTTGTGCCAGTGTTTGCCGGTGCTCTGCACCTGCACCTTTTTCTAAACACTGGCACATATTTATCCACCTCATGGGGGCACTGTGTGTCCATTTTATTTTTTTATCAGAATTCCTCAATGGTGATGTAATATAAGTCAGGGGCAATAGGCCATGTGTTCATTGGCCACTGACAGAGGAGATAGCCCTCGCACAGCTGGCGTATTCTTGTCTTATCAAAGACAGCAGAGTTATCTCTCAAAAGTCACTGACAGCAGTACTCCCACAGTATCACAGAGACCATGGATCCTCTTCACTTGTTACAGACAGCAGAGTTATCCCTCAAAAGTCACTGGCAGCAGTACACCCACAGTATCACAGTCACCATGGATCCTCCTCACTTGTCACAGACAGCAGAGTTACCCTTTACTTTGTGTAGACCAATCCCGTACTCATTTGAGGTCCATCTCACTCATACAACAGGCATACCTCTCACCTATTACAGGCACCAGAACTATTGCTCACTTGCCGTTGCCAGCCCTACTTCCCCTTATGTGCCAAAAAATCCACTGCTGTCCTCGCGTATGGTAGATCAGTCTCTTACGCAGCTGGAAGGTACTCACTAAGTGCAGACAGAAAAGCTTTTCTTTTGACAGCTCAATCCCCAGCTCATAGGACTGACATCTAGCTCAGTCTGGACAGCACCGCTATCGCTTGTCTGACATAGCACCTGTTACAGACAGCACACATTCCCTCAATTGTTAAAAAATGCCAGACTTTGCCTTCCTCAGCTCCAGTGCTTAATTTGCAAAACAAAAAATAAGTGTAGGGGTCCTTGTCAGGAGACCATTGCAGATCACACCACACATTGTACTTGTTAGCACTGCCAATGTCAGTACCAACACAACTACTTACTATTACATTCCATCAAGTGTGGCAATTCATACCATTCCAGCCTCCCAAAGTTATAAGAATGGCTTGGGGGCAGGTATTAGTCATTTTAAAGATATATTGGACTGACAAACAACTGTTGTTGTGCTAGTCTCTAAATTAAATAAACAGTGCCACCATGTGGCAGACCATCATAAGCGCTGGTGTTAACTATTAAGTGCAGGTGCCGAGCACCTGAAACCACCAGATCAAATTAAGCACTGCTCAGCTCACATATTTCTTGCTCTGTGCAGAAAACGTTGGGGCCTCTCACTTTTTTTTTTATTATTATTTTATTTTCCATTTCAATAATTCAATACAAACAAATCATAAAAATGAGGATGATAAAAAAAAAGGGGGATTAAGAATGCAAAAGAAAAATAACAGAAATAAGGGCTCAGTTTCCACTTTGCAACATGATACATGTATAATAAAAACAAGATCCACATAATCACTCCATCCGAACATAGGTTGATTGATGCACCTCCACATTGACGAATCACTGCCAACAACCAGAGCGAGCAAGACTGTGCAACCAAATTCGTGTATCTTTCGTGGGACTGCAAAGTCAAAGGTTTAACATTCCAGCTGCCCTGGGCAGGTATCTTGTTGACATGTAACTCACATCTCCCGATACCGTAGCTATGTTTATTGTGTCATCGGATCACCCTCTGCCATTATGGATGTTGTATTGTGTACCGTAGCCTTAGTCGCGGTGTAAGTGGCATAGAGTCCCCAAAAATTCTTCGGTCGATTCCTAGGGGGAAGGAGCTCACTGTATGCTTCTGTTTGCGTGTTGCAATATAGCATGTCACTAGTACATTGTTTCAGCGTGAGGAGTGGGCCCCTGGACTAGTGCATCGCCGAGACACGTTTGGCAACTAGGAGTGCCATGTCCACCAGGCGCCTAATGGGTTTCTGTATCTTCTTGGAGTAACCTAGTAATGCAAGTAGCGGGTCTGGGCTCATAAGGGGCCTCTCACTTGTTACAGACATCAGAACCTTGCATCACATGCCGCCACCAGTAAAGTTATCCTTGGATAAGAGGGCACCTGGCTGTCTGGCAACCTATCTGTCCATCTGTTGTATCTGGGTGCCCATTGGTTCATTTGTTTAAATGTGTCCATCTGTGCACTCAGTCTAGAACAAAGAGCGTCAAGGACAAGGTGTCATGGATCATGGGGACCTCTGGAGAGGGAACCTCAGAAAGAACTCTTAAGATGGGGAAAACAAGGGAACACAAATACATGGTACTCAACAACACTGGTGAAGACTGGGAAATGTCAATCACAAAAAAAACAGGTATGTTGCCTCAAAGTAGACAATCAAATAAAAAGCAGGATTGGACATTACCATTACTACCTAGACTAGAAATACAATATTCCCAAAATGAGAGACAGATTATACGTAAACACTATACTAAAAAGAATGACAAATACTCACATAAGCCATTTGGAAGGACACACGATCCATTGCCCTTCCTCAATAACAATGGCACAGATGACAACGCTTAGGCAGATAGCCTCAAGAACGGACTATCCACGGCACACCATGATGCAGACACAACCCACAGCACATTGAAACATTCACAAGAGCTAGCTATGAATGGCTCAAGACCCATCCACTATATACGATCGCTTTGAGAATAAGCAGCGCGTTTTAAGCTAATCACCCACACAATATGGTTCCGGAATCAAATCCCAACATTGTACCCTATTGCCCTATTGAATAACAATTTGCAGCAGGCACGTACCTAATTCAATCATCTGGCTTTAGCCTACTTTGGATTTTTGTGTAGTACCTAAAACCACTTTGTTTGATTGCATTAGCTGTGTTCCCGCCAATCTGTAGTCCTTAATTCATTTTCAGGGGCCCTCTTACATAAAGGTCCCATGGGGCGCAACATGCATGTGTGCCCGCATTGTGTGCCCTTAGGACACTTTGGTATTACAGAAGGGGCCGCAGCTGCTTTTGCAGCCCCTTCTATCACACTGATAGCGCTTGCGCATATGTGCATCAATGCCATTGTGAGAGAGTGTGCCCTCATTTGCATGGGTCCACGTCCTCTTTATATCTGCGCCTGCGCGCAAGACGAGTAGGCGGTTCCTGGGCCTTGTGATCGCCAAAAGGCGTTTCGCGATCCATTGGCAAACCCAGCAGGGGCCACTAGTTGCGAAGTGGAGGACTGATTTAAAGGAGTGGGCACTAGCAGAAGAAGTGCATATGCGTAACACCAGGAGAGATAACAAACTACCAGAAGTGCTGCTGGCGTGGGGAGTTATGATTCACAAGATAGCCACACACACCACACAATCCACACAGGCAGATTCAGAGCCGCCGCATTCTGCGGGGGGGGGGGGGGGGGGGACGCCCCAGGTTCTAGGGGACCCAGTATAGGCGATACGACACATGGACCTCGAGTTACCCAGACCCGGCAGGATGGGGGGGGGGGGGGGGGGGGGAGAGGGGAGGGAAGGGATGGGAAGCGACGGGAAGGGGTTCAGGGAGGGTTAGTTGGGGAGGGGGGAGATAAGTTGCAGTTAAGTTTTGATGATGTTTATAACACTGATTAAGAACAATGACGACAAGTGACCGGGAGGACTCCTCCACTGATAAGACTGGTGGTCTAATTCCTGATTTGTATTATCACAAAAAAAACGTGCTCCACCTCGGCTGAGGCGGAAACGATTGCTGTTGATTGTTGTACATTGTTTGCTGTTCTGGAGGAACACCTAATAAAGAAATTTAAAAACTTAAAAAAAAAAATATATCTGCACCTGCGCCGTATTATGGAGACCGGTGCAAAGAAGTCATCAGGAGGTGCGCTGTCAGTATGCCCTCAGAGGCAGCCCTCTGGAGGGAGTTAAGGGGGTCCCATAGAACCGCAGACATCCCACTGCAGGAGGGTGCAGTCATTCATCGCACCCGCCTGCAAGGGGTCTCTACCCCCTCTTGAAAGTGCAGGTGGGTGCCGCCTGCACAATGAAACACGAAGCGGCTTGTAAACAGCTACGCTGTATTTCTCTTGAATGCCCTGCCCCCAGAGCAGCTCAAGTTTGCGGCCGCACTGAAGACAGCGCATTCACCATTATAGGGCACATTTTCCCTGTTTGCGGTGTGTTGTGACGCAAACAGCCAAAGTGCGACCTGTCAGTAACATGCTCCCTGGATGTCTATGTTTTCCGTACTATAAAGGGGTGAAGAAGTCAGTTTCAAGCTATTTTTTAAAATAACATATTTGCCTTTGGTTTTGTAAGCAATTTATACATTTGTAGCACTGCTTCCGCAATTACAGGTTTGTTCAAAGTTGTCCGATAGCAGCTTTGCCCGCTTTAGGTTTGTTAACGAACACAGCAGATGAATGAACCTCTATATATCTATACGCACAGTTTCTTTATTATCAAATAATTGTTCCTGAATACAAAGAGGCAAAGTACCAAAGGCAAAAATTAAACACATGATTTAAAAATAGCTTTAATGTTCTTTCTTTAAATAGAGACATGACAGAAATATACACATCAGAAGAAGAAATACTTCATATTCCAAAATATGCATCATATTACATGAGGGTAATCAGCATACCATTCATCCATCACAGAACTTTCAAAAACATTCTCAATATGTGTACATTTGTTTGATCTTTGGAGTAGAATTGAGGAATGGCGTTGCATAGTCTTGTGGGGCTACCATCAGTGGACAGGTAACTGCCTAGGACATTTTGCAGAGGTGAGAGCGATAAGCAAATTGGATTTCAGAATCAATATTACCAGTAATTATCAAACACGTCTACTAAAGCAAATGAAATATATCCTAACAAAGACCTTTTAGCAGATCACGAAAGCTTTCGTTCTTTCATGAACAGGCAACAACATTCAATAGAGCCTTAGGCCTTGAAAATATAACTCCTGGTGCCCAGGGACACCATATTTTAAGTTCTCTGCTTTTCTTTGAAGGCTTTATGAGAGTTGCATTCAAGTTTACTTTCAGTTTCATATATTGGGCACAGTCAAAGACCACAATCACTTGAAAAGGAAAGTCAAGGCCTGAAAGCATGGTGGGCCTACAGACATGGAGCCACATGGCCACGGGCTATGTCAGATCAATTCTGAGGCATATTTTTCCTGTGGGAAATGCATGACATTTTAATTCCTGGTTTACAAATGCAAGTATTTGGGGGATCCATCATGCTAACTAAATGCGTCACAGGGCAGAGAATATAGCAAATATGTGTAGGCAACCGCATAAACATATACACAGTTTTTGGCCATATTTAACCCTAGTCCCAATTCGGCCTAGTGCTTCTCGCCAATGACAAGATGTCCCTAAAAGTATCCTTCAAGGATGACAGCACCCTAAACAAATTGCCCCCAAAAACAGACCAAAAGGTAAATGAAAAGATGACCTGGATGAGCAAAATGAACCTGGTTGGTCCATATAAACAGATATGGACAGGACAGTATCCCTGACACTTATTTGAAGACCAAATTTGGCAATTATGCCAGAGCAATGGAGATTTTAAGATAACTATGAAGTGGGTCCTTTGCAAGCTGTTCACCTTTTAATCTCGAACACTTTTCAGTGCAACAATTAGAATGTGTTAAAATAAATGTTTGAAACCAGAAGACAACAATAAATAATTTTGTGAAGATGTTATGTTGTATTGCTGCTGATTTGGAGTTTTTCCCGTACCACCAGCAAGCCCTGCTAATTTAGTTTGCACTAGACTGTATAACCACAATATTAATTTTTTCTATGTTTTTAAAGTAAGCAAAATTGTGTTTTTCTTGTTTCATCCAAGGTACCTATAAAGTATTAAAAGAAATATATAATATCTGCAATAGATCTACGACTTCCCAGGTTTGGAAATGAAGGAGTAAAACCCACTGAAATGTATGTATTTATAATGCACTTCTTTACGGTTCGCATTCGTGATTTCCATGACATGTTTCCAATATTTTGGGTGGAGTAGAAGAAAGCAGATGGGTGCTGTGGGGAACTACTGTGAGTAAGTGACAACAAAAGACTGTAGACACTGGGGTCTGATATATACCCGGGCAGTCGTCGGCCGTCAGTCACAGCGGCAGAGGTGATGCCCTCGCTGACACCAACGAAATTAGGAGATACCCCCGGTCCTGTTGTGTTCTGTGTGCCTTCGCAGGAGCTGTCCTCACAGGAGCTGTCGCCACAGCAGCTCCTATGAAGGCACAAAAAGTCTGGTGTCAGGCTCCTGTCTTTTATACTGCTGCACACCAAAGATTTTTTGTTTTTGAGAAACAAACTCCCATATGGGAAGGCTGTTTCTGAAATACAAAAACTAATGTCCCCTACATCCTTATGGTTTTCTCCCAGGGTGTTAGGGGTCATTATGTTATATATTGTTTGTGATCACCAGATTTTACTTGGTGCTGACTGGCAGAAAAAAAGCCATAAATCAGTCCGCTGTGAATAGTATGGGCAGCGTGATACCCTTACAATCCCTGCCCCTTCGCTGTCGGCCATAAGAGTATGTTTTTCAATGGTGGAACCAACAGGGGCACTGCCATCAGTTAAATACCGGTCCACCTGTCTCACAATAGACTGGGAGGACCGAAGGTTTGGCAGACAGGGTACTCTGTCTTGTCTGCGGCAGAGTACCACATCCACCACACTCTAAATCAGGCACCAATCTGAAATGTATTCCATGGTCTGCCCGCCTGGATATAGGTTATGCTAATTTTTCAAGGTTAGGCTAGGATTGCTTAGATAGCATAAGTTACGCTTGACTAGGTTAGGTGATGTTCCGTTAGTTGAGGTTGTTTTAGCAGAAGGCTGAAGTTGATTGGCCCATCACCTCTGAACACCACATCCTACTGGTACATGTGTAACAGACCCTAGGAAGAATCCTCTAGCCAATCGACCTCTCCATCTCAAGGACTTTGTGACAAAAACAGGAAAGTGGATAGAGAAAAGCAGACACTATACATCCTATTTAGCCCAGGGCAGGTAGTGGAAGAAGAGACCTTTAGGCCCAGAGACTGTAACCTTTTGAGGCAAACTAGCCACAATTTTGCCTCAAAAGGTTACAGGCATGCCATGCGATAAGCAGTTTCATCATCTGCGTATTCACGCCGTGTCTGAAACGTGAACAAACTGCTATCACATCAAGAACCTATGCCAAGAGTTCTGGAGCTACTTTTAACTGTTGTGTGGACCACTTTGTGGTGTATTCATCAGAACTCTGCCTTGAGCAGATGTTGGAGGTTCTAGACACACATAAGATGCAGCCAGTGACAAATATGATGCAAGAACCCCTGAAGTTGGTATCAATAAATTGATCTGTGAAGGGATTACAGAGAGCACAGAATTGTCTGAGATGATTTGCTTTAGTGTTGACTTGAAAGAGCCTAATCTATGATCACTATGATGATCAGGCCAGATAGAGAGACCAGTCTAGACAGCGTTTTTCAATGGCGTATCTTCAAGATTATCTCCATCCAGAAGAGAGACATTTAACATCTTTGTGGCATTCTACAGAGCCTAAAAAATACCAAAGGGTGTCCTTTTGGTTGGTCACTGCAGACACTGTCTTCCAATGGTTATGGCAAAAGAGTTTCGAAGGTTACACTCATGTTTTGAATCTTACTTTTGCCCTGACATTTTTGCATTGTCAAAACGTCTTAAGAGTACACAGATGCCACTGTAATATGGCATTTTAGGACGATGCAAAGTACCTAATCACACAAACAAGTATTATGAATGACAATTACCAGCCCTAGAATCCCATGGACGCACATTATGAAAACAACCACATACACTCATGGTGAAAAAAATTCAAAATAAACATGTTTGGCTACTAATATAACATCAAAATTAGCTGTTAGTTCGCAAACGAACATGTCAAAAACACTGTTGGCATTTAAGTGAGAGAGGTTCCTGCATCGGGTATTAGAAAACATTTGGCCCCAATCTGAATGCGAAACAAGGAAATGGTGTTACCAAATCTAAGAGCTACTATTTTCACAGTTGAGAGGGGAAGAAAACAATTACCTGTGCTACATTGAGCTGTGTTTTTAAGACAGTAGTGCCGCCAAGTGCATGGACTTCTGGCCGAACTGACTCAATCTGTCACCCTTCTAAGATAAATGACTCACAGTGAATTTGGTAATAGTAAAACGTATTATATAGGTAAGAGCATTAAAATGCTGGTGTGTGTTGTACAAGTATTCAATACTTATGGCGGGGGCTTTGGGGCAACAGCATAATGATTTTACCCATCCACCAGTCTCAAATGGTCCATTGCCCCCATACATAGGGTAGACAATCTGAATTCAAAGGCAAAGCATTAATATCTCCAATGGAAAATTCACGCTTTTTTCTCCAAAGGAAATAGGGTAAATGGAAACCATGTTTTATTAGTCAACAAGGAAGAAGCTTCCTCCTCGGAGCATGCATGCAGTGCTTGTAAATGGGGTTGCTTCAACACATAAATGCAGCCACCTCAATAATTGTTCTATAAACCTGTAACCTAATTCCCCATAAACTTTAGTAAGATGAATACAGATATCAGCTAGGCTACTGGCATATCATGTGCACGCGCAGCGCTCTTACTTCCAGGTAGTACCGAAAATAGAAAATATTTCCCTACAATTGTTTTCAGAGCCTCATACACATCATAAAAGGTGTCAAATAAAACTGATGAATTGTGCCTGACGAAAGAAAGCACAGCTATGCTGCTAGTCAGCAAGCAGTGAGATGACTTAGCTGGTCAAAGAACCATCTTATATTTAACCCCATGGGTTGCAGGTTCTGGTATCTACTTTTTTTTTATATCCTTCAAACGCAAACAGAAGGAGTAAAAAACTTAGAGTGAATTTTCGCTTGGTGCTTAAATAATTAGTGATACTGTTGTTTATTGCTTCATTACCAAAATCTTGTTGCTGAACTGCAACGGAGAGGGTAGAAGCCTAGAGGGAAATATGAATAACAACTACGCTCTATAGTGTGAGCTGAGCCTCCACACTGTACGGCTTGCTGTACAATATATTCACCAAATTCACTTAAATCAGTACACTGGGTCACCGGACACATCATAAAAAGGTAACCACTTTTAGTGGGATCGGTATGAGGCGGTTGAACGATTAGTTAGAACATTGGAATGTTAGGAGCTTTATTGGAGACAATGGAGTGCTCCGGGCTTTTAATGGTGGGAGAAGCCCGGAGCATCAATATTCCAATGTAAAGGGGGGTTGAAATTCCCCTGAGCTCTGTGAGGCCACGGAGCTAAGGGGAATTTCACCCCCTCTGGCTCCATGAGGCCTTTGTTTTACAAATTAGAACATTCTGCCCTCGGCTCAAGCCTTTACCGCTGGAATAGACCTTTAATGGCGGGTAGAGCCCGCTACAGTGGGCTCTAAGGCTATATTATTTGTAAACCCTATTGGTGGTCCCACAAAACAACCACCAAAGGAAATAAACCTCAAAAACAAAAATCCCAAAGCAGTAAACTGCACTGAGCATGGGAAGGGGGAAATAAAAGTAGTTCCCTGCCATTTGTAGTTCAAGATATTACTCGAGCATGCACCGAATCAAGAATGTGGCTTGTTCCTGTCATTGCTTGTATGCAAAAATGTGCAAATATAACACTGGAACAAAGTGCAAACTCCTAAAAACAAAAATATGGGGCAAAAACGTCCCTATCGGTAAAAACTTCACAATTTCTTTTTTAAATCTATGGTTGGATGTGGAACATGAGACATGTAGAGAGCGTGATAGAACACATATGAGGTTACTACTCCATCATCTGAGAAAACTACATTTAGTAAAGTTTCCGCAAATCGGAAACGGGTGCAGTGTTATTATTCTTCATAACTGTCCCCTATGTTATTTTTCTGCAGCCTCTCTAGCTACACCTTCCAAGAGATAGCTCTGCTCTGTAAAAAAAAAAAAAAAAAGAAGAAGCATATGTACCATTTATGCAAAGCTAGCAGCAGCCTTTAAGAGGAACTACCAATCCCCAAGCAGGAGCGATGCTTCTTGTAGCTGGATACGCCTGTGGTTTCCAGCCAAATGGCGGGAACTTAATAGAAAAACTCTGGTCCAGCAAAGGTGTGAGAGAGCATTCGGCTAGCAATGATGTAAACACCGATCTGGCATGTAGGTCCCCGGAGGTTTAGTCCCGTACAATGATGAACCATCAAAACAGGCACTGATTACCTACTATTTCAAAGTTCAACACAACAGAAATGAAACAAAGCACCAACGGCTACTGGTCCCTAGGAACCCTCGGAGTAATACTTCGGGGTCAGTGCAGGCAAGGTGTTCGACTTTACCAAAAGGAGGGGTGGCTGGTAGCCACGAACACTTGAAATGACTGAGCTCCGTGAGGAAGCCCTTGCGATTATATGAAGGCTCTGCAGAATACTTTTCATCATTCCTTCTGCGCTTTAAATCCATGACGACAAATTCTACGTAGTTTGGAGATCCCGACTGATACTAAAGTGTTCCGTGAGTCTAGGCCATTGACGCACCAAGAACCTTTGACACGTACAGAATCAGTCTTTCATATCTCCTAATTTGTTGTGCTGTAGTCATCGAGAATGGGAGTCCAAGCTTCACCAAACTGCTATTGCTACGTCCTGCCAGCTTGGTGATCTGTGGCATTTGGGGTTTTGCTGCTGAGATGGTGAAAGAGTTTCTCCTGGAGCAGCTGCAGTTCCTTAGCAAGGCTGGTGCTGGTAGTCGTGGAAGCAACCATCTGGCAAGGGGAAATATGAGGAAATTATTCGAAAAGCAAAGGTAACGATATCGTGGTGGAGACAAAGTTCACACATTTAAATCCCCAGCGTTACTTAAGCTCCATACCCCAAAAATTAAAAACGGCTTTCTATTAATAATATATATCTACAGTAACAATCATTTTAGTTTTATGGTAAAAAGTATTTTTCATGAAAACGAGAATGAAAGAAGTAAAATATATTGCAGTTGGGAATAACAATAATTTAGGGAGCAGTGTGGATTTCAATTTAAAATAGGGATAAAAAAAGGACAATGTGACTGGACACCAAACAAATAATTTTCGTGTACAAAAAACTGGAATGTCTGCACTACAATGAAAAATGGCCACCACTGTGGGGTGTTTCGGGCCAGCGATAGAGTCCTTAAGACCCCTCTGACATTACATTTATATCCGTGAACAGACTGATCTAAGTAATCTCTTTTTATCATACATTTTTATAAATACTTGAATACTCTTTTGACATTTAATTTACAATTTGATATATATGTGATGTAACGCAACAGCTTGTACCCACTTTGTTAAATAAAATGTGTTATTTCTGTGAAAGTAAAGTTCAATTAACTGCCTCAATTTCCAGAAAAAACCCTAAGAGTACAAGCGTACTAAGCTACGAGAAATAATTGCTAATCATGCTATTCGACTCTCGCATAGAAAAGGCTTCCCTTGTAATCAATCCACATACTCCAACCATCCAATTCTGTTCTTCATTACTCATCCATAGGAAATTCTGAACCTAAATAAATCAATAATCACCTGAACGTCAGAATTGCCTCGAAGGTAGCATCTCCTCCAGAGATGGATTCTCACGCTTGTGAGAAGTGGAAGCAGCATCTCTCCGGAGTAGGACATGGTGAAGTTTGGCTTGATGATCCGCAATGACCTCTCAGGTTCCATCAGCAGACTCTCAGAAGACTGGGCTCGGCGGGAGCCGCGCCTTTGGTATGAGGCATTCTTCCATGGAAGAAACTGAGTTTGCAATGTGAGGGATCCTTTCTGTAGTAGGTACACAACACAAGTTCCAGAGGAGAGTGGATCCACCTGAAAAAGAGATGAATGTCTTACTAACCAATGACAACATGAAAGAATTGTTAGCATGCAGCACTGAAGTGCTGGGCAAGTTCATCTATATGGTCAGATTGGGGCGCGGGGTTCCAGGGAGATAAAATGTAAGAGTGGCACTACATATGATGAATAAATGTAATTAAACAAAGTAAAATTACAAAAATGGTTTTGGTGTAGATAGCTTGGTTTTCCAGCATGCCACTTGCAGCCAGCCATTCCAATGCACGCTCTGCCCAAGGGTGTGCATTATATAGTTTTTAGGAGGTTTTACTTTTCAGCAGGCAGTGGCACCTACTGATAAAATAAATATTTCGAAGTTATATTAAGTGATATGTACAAAAATAATATTTTGTCTCTTAAATCAAATCCCTATTCTTTTATCTTTAAAATAAATTGTACTCCTCACAAATGTCCTCCCACTGAAAACTAAGCCATTATGCATGCTGGCATCATGACAAACACAAGGTAGGATGAGCTTGTAATATCCATTCCATTTATTAACTTTATTTCGGCCACTAGGGCCATAAAAGTACAAGAACAATAAAACAGATAATGTACACTTCTAGTTGAGAATTTGGGTAACTTCCAAAACATCTTCTTGTACAGAGTTCATCCCACACGAGAGCAGGAGAAAAAAAACCACACGGTGCATAGGAGTTACAGCAGGGATGTAAAATTATGTATAAAACTATCTTCAACTCATTAAAAACGGAATAAAAGCAACCATCCAAAGATGAGCTGTGATCTAAAATTTTTACAAAGGCTAAAAATATAGGACAAAGATACAAATCCCCAAGCATGGGTAGACGGTTGCTTGACCGGCGCAATTTCAGTGCATTTATTCTTCCCCAACTTTAGACAGGCCCGCCGGATGTGCCACATGCAATTTAAGAATCGTGATACAGCAAAGACAATTGGTGGATGGGTGTCATACTTTACCACTCTGTAGGCCTCTCTGCAGCGCACAAAGCCCAAATTCTTGCATAGCTGTAATAACCAGCGCTTACGCGGCAGTCGATAGGCAGGACAGAGGAGCAGAACATGTAGTTCGGACTCCTCCTTATAGTTACAAGCAGGGCGTTCACCCCTTTGGTCTTTCACCCATTTGCTAGTGAACGATAGTAGTGGAAGAGTCCCTAGTCTGAATTGCACATACAATTTCCTGGCCAATGGGGGTTGAATGGAATCCAGGAAGTTTTCCTTGCTGTATACATCTTTTACAAGCAGGAATTCTGCTGTCAAACGACCACATTAGGTACTTTCTTGGATGGACAATAATTTGGCTAGTCTATAGCGTTTGACTAGTTCAAACCTAGAAATCGTGGCACATGATGTCTCGGGTGTTCTCAAGAGGTCCGACTTGCCTAACTTAGAGGCAAGGTCTCTTATGTGGCAAAGCCATGGAATGTTCTTGGTGGTGCATTTGGCTAAAAGGTAATTTAACTCGGCCCTGAATACAGATAACTCTGGGGTCACCAATAATCTCCGCCAGAAGGTTAGGGGTCTCAGGGCAATCTCTTCATCAAGGGACCTGATACCCAGGTCCATGCGAAGGGGAGTAAGGGGGGTACTACGGGGTAGGTTTATAAGAGGTCGCATGAAGTTATTCTCCACCGTCATCAAGTTGGTAGTAGGGCAATGCCCCCACAACTCCACCCCGTATAATGTGGCACCCTTTGCTGTGCTTTATAGATTTCCACCTGTAGTGAATGAGCCTCTTCTGTGGTCTGACACTCTATGATGACCCTCAACCACCACCATTTTGTACTGACTTAAGTGTGTTATGTTGCCCTAGCCTTAATGTATGATGGGCTTGCATATGCCTGCTTTTCTTCTGTCTTTTAGTGGAATAGTCTTGCCAAGAATAGAAGGTATGGGATGTTGAGGTGCAGTCTTGTGGGTGGTGGTGCACACATGTGCTCAATGTTGTATACTGAGGGATTAAGTGTATAATGTTATTTGGGTTAGGTGAATTATGACTTTGACCTATTGGCTTTGACGTGGTCTAATGTCATTTCTGTGTGCACAGTGGTGCTTGTAAGTTGTGTGGATGAGAATTATAGGTGCTAACTATTGCCTTTAACATGGTTTCATGTCATCCTTGCTTTTCTGATTCCATCTTGCTGTGGGCCTTTGTGTGCATGGCTTAACTAACTTTCTGTGCCTGCACGAAGAAGAGGGCATGTTCTGCTCTGCCTTCTGTTTTTTGCATTTTTCTGACTAGAGAGAACAGGTTCTTATGAGAGGAATGTACATGGTTTCTCTTGGAACCATAGCAAAGGCCTGATCAACCGTTGCTGTGGCCTTGGAGCAGGCTGGTACGGGCTCTCATGAGAACGAGGGGGCGAGGCTTGCTAGAAGCTTCGCTGTGTTTGAATTTGTATTAAAAAGGGGAGCCTACACTGGCCTGGTGGAAGTTCACGCCGTGGAGCAGACACGGAAGAGTGGAGCTGGTGTCACCTCTGAGCTTTCACCCGGTTCAAGCAATGGACTCCCCTTGAGCGAAGTGGGGTGAAATGATGGAGCAGTAGGTGAGGTGTCTCTGCTACTAACTGTCTCTTGATTCTTTACTGATTCTCTCCTTTCCTTCTTATTTTCTGATTCTTATATCCATACATATATATATTTCTACATATATGTTTGCCTTGATTGTGTTTCAATCATACTATTGATATGTTAGAGTCTGCTATGATAGGTGCATTTGGCTTACCGTGTGGTGCTCTTTACTAATAAATACATCCCAGATATACCAATTCGTTTTTTCCTTGTAGCAGGAGGTGTGGACTCTTCTTGGCCAAGTATTCTGTTGTAGAAGGATGGGTGAATTCCCTTCTAGCAGGTAATTGTGTTATAGGAAGTTGTTCTACTCCTGGCAAGTGATGTGCAAAGTATATTTCGCTCTAGAGCTTGCCTTGCCTTTGGGGGAGTGTTGAAAGTTTGCCCACCTCAGGAAGTGCTGTGTATATGTTATATTCCATAAGTTTGGAACTGATATTCTCTCCCTGGGAAAGTGACAGTACATACCTTGGTCCAGGGGAGATCTAAGTTTGGCATTACACCACCACAGGGGCGGCTGGTTTAAAAGCTGAAGTTCTATACAATTTCATTATACCGCCCACTGTCTGGATTAGCCTGAGTCTTGCTTTGTCCAACTGTGGCCCCCAATCAAAATGCTCTGACCGGGTAACTCCCAGATAATCAAATATCTTTACTCTTTCCAGAGAATTTCCATGTAAGGAAGGGTTTGGATGGGTCGTGTTGGGAGGGTTAAAGACCATATATTTATTTTTTGTTAGGTTGATCTCCACCCCACGTAGCTTACAAAATTTGGCAAAGCCATCAAGAGTGCGCTGGATACCCATTGGTGTTTTTGAAAGTAACAGGGTGTCGTGTGCAAACTTCAGCGCGGGGACCTTCCCGGAGACTTGTAATATCAAGATTTCCCAACAATGTATTTATGGTTGCATAGAAGTTTTAGGTGGATTCATAAGTCATGAAACATCATGAAATCATGAAAAAGCTGAAATGGGCTTTCAAATGAATCAATTGGGCTTGACTGGCAAAGTGTTTTTTCCAGATGTATGTCCAAATTAAGTTTGGAAAAAGAAGTACTTTATGGGCGTATAACCTAGACATAATTTGCAAATCCGGAGCAATCATATTACGTAACTTATTTATAAAGTGTTGCATTTCTTACATATGATTGGGTTATGACTTACTGCGAGTGGATCAAAGTTTAAAGGCTAGTTACTGGACATAGGTCCAGTCATACACACTCAGTGGCCACAAATTAGGCAATTAATGAAATCAAAAAATTTTAAGTATAATTTTGGTAATTTGGGAAACATCTAACACATAAAATAGACCTGGTGTAAATTGGATTTAAACTGAAATCACGAATGCCAATCAATTGAGAAATTATAAGTCAGATTTACTCACATGTAGTCGCGAACATACATCCTTAATCTTTGACTTTTTACCATGAACCTTTTTGAGCCGGCCAAATGCTTTCAAGACACAACTCAAAACCAAGAGCACCACTAAAAACCCTTTAAGTGTTCGTATAATTCTAGATGATTACACATCATCTCCATTGCATCCCAGTTACCTCCACACCATCCACAATACCTATTAAGCATGGCTCACCCACATACATTTCTAGCTAGCCTCACGCAGTAAGACAATGCTTGTTGTTATTAGGTTAAACTCACCCGAGGCCATCATCTATGGTAACACTGTCTGCTGGTGCTTAATTTCTGCAGTTGCTTGCCAATGGTGAGCAGTGGAATTCATCTTTAGGGGACAGACTTATTTGTGTATCACATTACTGTGACCCAAAGAAAGAAAGAAGAAGGCAAAAAAGGAGAAACAAGTTGGAAGAGTAATCTAGGAAACAAGTGACAAAGGTAGAAAGAATGGATGAAAAGGAACCTGCAAAAGATGAAAGGAGGGAAAATGTACGATGGTGGGAGAAAGAGGTATGAGGGTGATTCAAGGCAGTCTCGGTAGTTGGGAACCCCCAGCAGTAGGATGTGCTGAAAGCAGGCTCCCAAGAACGACTTTGGGCTCCTCTATTTATTTCATCATTTGTTTTTATGAATGAGTCACTGCTGATTGCAAGAAATTGTATTTCAAAAGGGTTAATGGTTTTAAAGTGACCTATCAACTAAGCTGCCAGAATGTGCCCCTTTGGTCAGCTGGTGACCATCACATGCAGCTTAGAAAGACCCCGAGCTTCTAAATCTAGCATGCACCGAGTTGCCTGTTTGAATCTGCATGTTTTGATATATTACAATCAAGTCAAGACACATGGCCCAGTCAAGTTTCCTTTAGCTAAAAAAGTTCTCAAAATAGCAGTCCAGCCTGCCATCAGTTGCTGGTAAATGTCTCAAAACAAAATATAGCTATTTCCAATAATGGTTTAGTGTGTGTGTAACGTCAGCATGTACTCTCATTATGAGTTGGGACTAGCAACCTTCAGCTGGGACAGATCCGTTTTTAATTGGCTTTTGTAGCAGATATGTAGCTAGGAGCAGGCCTTGGCTGTCTGTTATTTTTGTTCTGGTCTTTGCTGATTGCTGAATACTTTCACCAAACTACTTTGTTATTTCACCTTGGGATTTCCTGAGTCATCGGACTTTTTTTGTGGCAACAAAGGTTTCCAAAGACTTTTGGCTGATTTCATTCACTTTGTTTCATCCTAGCTGGGTTTTGGAATGCTAGTTTTGTTTCTCTATGTGTGTCATTTTTCTGAGAACTGCTTCATCCCCACTTTTGGGAGCATTTCTAGGTTATATTGATTGCAAGCGTTCACTGACATTTGGTGTCCTGCAGTGTCTTTAGGAGGGGGGTGGGGAGTGCAGCATTTGTGAAGTTTTAGCATTACATTGTCCTTGAGGGCCCCATGACCTCTTCCATTCTGTATGCTCTGACTTTGTATATGTGTGGCAGCTGCTTCCCTGTAACATTAATGGCCCTTTGTAATCAAGCTGGAGCAGGAATCAGTGATGTGAAGATTCAGTTTAGAATCCCAGGTCTCTCCGATATCACAAATATTTACTGTTAACATTTTTTTTTACAAATTATTAATTTGCAGTGCTTTTCTTCCTCTGCCTTTTGTTAAATGTGAGCGTGGCCATACTACTGTCCTTTTTATTTTATATTATTTTTTGCAACCTTGCATGTAGTGAAAAATATTGCGACACCATTGGTGTAAGTCTCAACTGACACAGTTCACAAAAAGTTTTTAATCACATACAAATAAATAGTGCAAATAGAAGCATTATAATTAGCTGTTACAGATAAACCCAGTAATGTTGTCTCACTGGCCTACTTAATGTGACCTCAGTTGTTTCTCTACATCCAGCTTCCCTCATTCCATCTGGAAGACACTGAGGGGGAGAGTTACCAAATCTCCACACAATGCAGCATGGCGCAGCCTCCCGCGAGGCTGCGCTGAGTTGCGTGACAGGAAAGGAGCAGGAGAGCGCCATATTTCCAAAGATATGGCTCACTCCTCCCCTTTCCCTTGTGCCGGCGCTGATTACAGCTGCCATGCGCCACGCACCAACTTGGCGCCATAGCGCTAGGTTGTATGTGTGAGTCTAGCATAGGTTTTGTACAGGAAGGCTACTCTTCCTGTACAAAATACTATGCCCAGACACGAGGGAAAGCTCTTCCCACTTTGTATGCGTGCTGCACAGTGCAGCACGCATACAAAGTCGGAAAAGGAAGGAGAAATGAAAGCATTTCTCCTTCCTTGCGCCTAGTTTAAAAGGGGTCAGTTTTCTCACGCTAAACGTTAAATTGAAATCCACACTGCTCGCTAAACCCAATCTACTGTATTTAGTAAATTGGGTTTGCATGAGAAACCTTGGGTGGTTGCATGGGAACGCCCATGCCCCACCCCTGGTATCCCCCCTTTGCATTACTTTTATGTTATTTCCAGTGCTAAACAAGTTCAGCGCTGGAAAGTAAATAAGGAAAAAAAGATTTTTCACCATTTTGCGTCACTTTTTTGACCCAAACACGGTGCAAAATCTTAGTAAACCCCCCCCTGAGGCGCTTGTCTTGTGCCATCAGCTTCTTAAAGTAAAGAAAATAAAGGATTTCTTGTACCTAAACTAGGCTGGAGGGAGGACAGCTGCCTTTCAATCGATTGACAGTTATTAAACACCCAACCTCCACAGCCAAATATATAAACTTCTCTTTCATTTCAAGTTTACTCCTATATCTGATTAAGCATGAGTCAAAATGAATTGTGCATCCTACTCCTCTGAAATTTTGTAAAAAGATGTTGTTCCAATACAAGCCTAACTCTGGAAGAGTCAAACACATGGATCCTACCTGGCGAGAGATTCCGACATCTAGGGCAGTCCTTACTAGCAGATGGACTTGCTATTCACTTAGTATTTTTCTGTTGGAATATAAAAATCAAATATTAAGTGGTAATGCAGGAGTGTATACCTGGTGCCCTATGAGACTGGGAGTAGTATATGAATTGACTTGAAAAAGTCTTAAGTCTTGTGTCTCAATAAGGACCTGCAGTCGTCTCTGCCCATTCTACCAATCCATCCTGAAAACCCAATCCCAAATCGCTTGGCCAATCCGGTCAAGGGTGATTCGACCACAGCGAGTTTACTCAACCCAATATGATCTCATAACGCTGATGACAGTGCATTTAAACAACCTTTTCTAATGTCTTTTGTCCTAAAGAACAAACTCTCTTCTGTTTTTCCGGAACTGGATACGCTGTGATCAATGAACGTTGCTCGGACTGTTACAAGGTCTTGCCTCGTTTTGGAACCATACATACATAAATAAATAAATACAAATTCTGATATCTTCTATAACCAAAGCATTAACAAAGACTGACATAGGCCTGTGAATGCTCTGTCCATGAAAGCTAGGGAAACTCAGTAAGGAAGTCCCTTAACTGCAGGAAAGAAAGAAGTCTTTCTGGGGCATATGAAACTCTTCCCACAACTGTGTGAAATATTTCAAACTACTTCCTTGATAGAGCCAATATGGACCTAAGCCATATTTGTCTAGGATAATGAATAATTGAGAAAGGTAAATATATGGAATTATTTAATCGTGGAAGTCGGAGAGAACAGTGGTGCCCATGAAACATGCTATACCTGGAATGATCTAACCAGACCTGCAAGAACTCTCCTAATACTTAGCATCTCATCAGGCAGTGGAGCAGGTTAGCACACCTATGTGAATAATGCTGACAGTTAGTGGTACATATATATCTAAAAATGAAATAGGTGCATTGTAGTGATTAAGAGATCTACATTTTCTGGCCCTTAGCAGCTAAGGAATAAAAGGATGCAGGTATTGAAGGGCACATGTGGGTTTTCTTGTGGCCCCATATAAAATATGATAAAAATTGATTTACGCTTTGTAAAAAAGAAAACAAATGTAAGTCAGACATTGCTCAAAGTACTTGAATATAAGGGCATATTGTTTTGTTAGAGTTACTACCAGCTAACAAATCACTGCAATGGCACTGGAATCATGGAACTCTGAATCTGCAATATCTAGAATCTGTTCTTTTTGTTCACATTCGAGATGTTACTGAAGTATTGACTATAATATGGTCTCAAACACCTCAATCTCAAGGTCTTGAAGGGAGACTTAAGTATATATTAGGTCATCGGCAAACTTTGCGCCCTTCAGAAAAACATTCACATAAATTAAGCTTGGGAACTGTACTAATAATTCAATAAATGTCTAACTATAAAGCATATACAGTATATACAGTATTTTCGCAACACCAACAACAGTCTATTTTAAAAGGTCGGGAAATTTGACTACTGCCACTTTCCAGGAGTACTCCCAGGATTCTCTGTGAATGTGTAACGCCCTGAACGTCTCAGGATCGTTTAACAGACACGATAATGAGAACGCAACCACTTGTGAAGGTTTAGTTATTTTAATGAAGGCAAAAACAATACAAGGAATAAACAAAGGTTATAGTCACTGGAATCCTCCAGGCTAAGTACGTTACCAGCCCACAGCACGGATGGTCCTAACCGTCCTCTGCATATACGCCGATCCCGGCGTATGCCAACAGAGGGCAGAAATGAAATGGCCGACAATGCCAATCGGTAGGCTGTGAGGGGCACGAAGAGTGTTGGGGAGAATCGAGGAGTCAGGGAAACACCCAGCCGGGGTCTCTACCTGAAGGGAGCAGCCGCTCAACCTCTTCCTCAGACTGCACCGGGACGCGGAGTCACCTCCTGGTGATGCGTCACCGATACCCCAATCACAAGCAAAGAAGACTGAACCGAGAGCAGCCGCTCGATCGATCCTGTGGACTTCCGAGTCTGTAACGCGGCAAACACCTCCTGGTGTGCGTTACAGCTGGCAGTCCCTGTATCTCTGGTCGGGCTGGGAGTTACGACTCCAACCAGCAAAAGCGCCACTGCGCTTTGACTCTGCCGAGTCAAAAAGCAAAGCTCAATGGTTATCCGGTAGAGCTTCCGGGTCCTTCACAGGTGACGATGGGGCAAGACACGGCCCAGGGAGTAACGACTCGACCTACCTCCGTTCTTGCCTTACTGGAGCACCACTCCGGAACACTGCTCTTCACTAAGCAGGTACGTCGGTGTAAACACAATATCCGACAGCGTTGTACCTCCCGGTTCCTCCCTTTATAGGGCGTGTTTTCCTTGAGTTATGTAACAGCTCTCCTGTTTACATAAGGGCGTGTTTTCCTTGAGTTATGTAACAGCTCTCCTGTTTACATAAGGGCGTGTTTTCCTTGAGTTATGTAACAGCTCTCCTGTTTACATAAGGGCGTGTTTTCCTTGAGTTATGTAACAGCTCTCCTGTTTACATAACCTCTCAACCGCTAAGCATCCTGGGAGATGTAGTCCGTTTTCGCTGGTTACCGTTTTCCTCCCCTCGCATGACAGGAATTCTTGACAGTACATCCTCCCTCTCAGCGGCTCCCCACGGGTCCAGCGCTGGCAGGAAAACGCCGATGGAACAAGGAGACCAAGCGCGGAGCATGAACCCCTTCAGCCGGTTCCCATGACTGCTCCTCCGGGCCATAGCCTTTCCACGCAACCAGGTACCACAGCTTCCCCCTGCGCCATTTGGACGCCCGTATGCCCGACACTTCATACTCCACCTCCGACTCCACGCATACCGGCCTAGGTGTCCCAGACGGCTTGGAGGGTGCTGGTTTGAGCAATGATACATGAAAGACAGGGTGTATCCGCAATGACTGGGGCAAGCACACCTTCACGTTCACGGGACCCATACACTTGGTAATTCGATAGGGGCCCATGTACTTGGGATGGAACACACTGTTCTTTTGAAACCTCATGTTTCTTGTGGATATCCAGACGTAGTCTCCAGTGCGGTACAGTGGCCCGGGCCTTCTCTTCCTGTCTGCCGCAGCCTTGTATCTTCTCTTGGCCTCTATTAGGACAGCCCTTGAGCGCATCAACGTGTCTTTTATGTGTGCCACCCTGTCCGCTGTGGCGGGAATCCTGTCCTCTCTGAACGGATGTAGAAATGGCAAGAACCTGGGATGTTGGCCATAGTTGCTATAGAACGGAGATGACTGTGTGGAGCTGTGAGTGGCGTTGTTATAGGCTATCTCTGCAACCCATAGCAAGTCGACCCATTCTTCCCTGCCCTGGTCCACAAAACATCGCAGATACTGTTTGAGCGTTTGGTTCAGGCGCTCGGTTTGGCCGTCCGTTTGAGGGTGGTAGCTGGTGGACAGGGCGGTCTTAACATGCAGCGCAGTGCACCAAGTCTTCCAGAATTGCGCAGTAAACTGCGACCCCCGGTCCGACACGATCACCCCTGGTAATCCATGCAGTCGTACCACATTCTTTAGGAGTAGTGACGCCAATTCCCCGGCCGTAGGGACTCTCTTGCAGGGGATGAAGTGCCCCATTTTCGTCAAGTAATCCACCACCACCAGTATTGCCGTCATCCCCTGGTCTACCGGTAGGCCCACCACGAAGTCCAGTGATATGCTATCCCATGGTCTATCCGGGGTCGGAAGTGGATGTAAGAGCCCTTGGGTTCGGCCATGGTCGGCCATCATGGTAGCAGACGTAGGACACTCCTGTCCCCACCTCCTGACATCCACTCTCATGGATGGCCACCAGAAATGCCGTCCCATGCTAGCCACCGTTTTTTCAAAGCCCAAATGACCTGCGCATGGAGAGTCATGGCACCAGATGAATGCTTGTTTCCTTAGCCTAGGCATGGGTATCAATAGGCACCTGCCCTTCAGGGGTATCCCGTCCTTCAGCTGCCATTCTCTGTGACTGAGGAGCCACCTCCGCCATGCGAATGACCTGATCCCTCTCTTTATTCCCCTCAGGAAGGTATCCGGTTGGATAACCCCCAATACCATCCTCGGGGAAATGATGGAATGCTCGGTCGCAGGCAATGGTTCCTTAACTGCAGATTGACGGGACAGGGCGTCCGCCTTCCGGTTTTCCGTCCCCGACCGATATGTGATGCGGAAGTTGAACCCCGCAAAGAAGATCATCCACCGCAGCTGTCTGGGAGAAAGGTGTCTTGTGGCCGTCATGAACTGTAGGTTCCGATGGTCCGTGTACACCAATACCACATGTCTTGCCCCCATCAACCAATGCCTCCATTCGGTGAAGGCGTCCTTGATTGCGAGAAGCTCCTTCTCCGCAATATGGTAGTTGCGTTCGGCGTCGTTGAGTTTGCGGGACATGTACGCAACGGGATGAAGCACCCCTGTGTCGTGGTTGCGTTGGGACAAGATAGCCCCCAGCGCCACATCCAATGCGTCCGCTTCCACCACGTAGGGGAGATCCGGATCGGGGTGAGCCAACACCGGCGCCTTACCAAAGGCGCTTTTTAGGGCCTCAAAGGCTTTGTTCGCTTCAGGGGACCTTCCTCAGTAGCTGTGTGATTGGGGCCACCAATCCTGAAAATCCATCTATAAACCGCCTGTAAAAGTTGGCGAAGCCAATGAAACTTTGGACGTCCTTCACGCTTTGGGGCACCGGCCATTCTTTCACCGCCTTGATCTTTCGTTCTGCCATCTCCTGTCCCTCTGGACTCAGCATCACTCCGAGGAATTCCACGGATGTGACGTGAAAGTCACACTTGCGGAGTTTACAAAACAGCATGTTTTCCCTCAGCTTTTGGAGCACGGCTTTGACGTGGTGTACGTGCTCCTCCACACTGGACGAATAGATGAGGATGTCGTCGATATATACGACCACGTAGATATCCAACTCCTCTCTGAATACCTCATTCAAAAAGTACTGAAAGGCTGCCGGGGCGTTGCACAGACCGAACGGCATGACGAGGCACTCAAAAAGGCCGAACCTGGTCTTAAAGGCGGTCTTCCACTCGTCTCCGTCCCTCATGCGCACCAGATGGTATGCCCCTTTCAAATCCAACTTGGTGTAGATACGAGCTTTCTTGACCTGTTCCAGAAGTACACTGATGAGAGGCAAGGGGTACCGATTCTTTACGGTTATCGCATTCAATGCCCTAAAGTCCACACAGGCTCTCAGCTCCCCATTAGCCTTCGGGATGAAGAAGAGTGGCGAGGCGGCCGGAGACTTGGACAGGCGGATGAATCCTAGCTTGAGGAGTTTATCCAGGTACCCCCGGAGATGCACGTTTTCAGGCTCCGTCAGGGCATACAGCCTGCCGCTGGGAACGCTGGCCCCTGGCACCAGGTCGATCTGGCAGTCAAACTGTCTATGTGGTGGTAGCACTTCCGCCTTCACCTCATCAAATACATCCTCAAAACTGTGATAAGCCTGGGGGAGAGCCACATCTTTTTCTGCCGCTGTAGCCACCGTCGGACTCCCGCTCTCATCTGCGTCAAGGGATTCCGTTCTTATTCCACAATGCAGGATGCAATACGGTGACGTCAGTTCGATGCGATGTGTTGGCCAATCCACAGAGGGGTTGTGTTTCAAATGGTTCCTCCCACATCTCATCGGAAGGACCCCGTGTGCTGCCCGATGGGCCCCGTCACCAATCGCCTTCCGTCTACAGCATAGACGTCTTCGGGTACAGCTTTGGGAAGAAGCACTAGCCCTAGCCTTCATGCCTCGTTGTGGTCCATAAACATGCCAGTGGCCCCTGAATCCACCATGGCCACAACGGGTATCCACTGGTCATGCACTCCCACGTGCACCGTGAGAAACAGGTGTCGTTGTCCCTTAGTGACCGTGTTGGAAAGTGAAGGGATGGATGAGTGACTCCGAGATGCCCCTTCTTTGGTCTGGGAGTCCTCTAGTTTTCCGCCGGTACGTCCACCACGGCTGTTACCGACCGGTTGGCCCGATAACGTGACGTCTTCGGTTTGGCAGGGCATTCACGTACGTAGTGGCCTTTTTTGCCACAATATAGGCACAATCCTTGTTTACGGCGTGACTCTTTCTCCGTGGCTGTGAGGCTCGCTCGTATTGCGCCGATGTCCATGGGTTCTCCCTTGGATGCGGTGGAAGTTTCAGGACTTCCCACTGTCACATAGGATGGAAGGGAGTTTCCTTTTCTCCCATGATCCCCCTTTCTTTCACTTAGCCTATGTTCCAGCCGTAATACCAGGTTGATAAGGCCCTCACATGTCTTGGGTTGTGGGTCAATATGAGCCACGGCGTCCTTGAGCTCATCGCACAGCCCGTGATGGTCCTAACCGTCCTCTGCATATACGCCGATCCCGGCGTATGCCAACAGAGGGCAGAAATGAAATGGCCGACAATGCCAATCGGTAGGCTGTGAGGGGCACGAAGAGTGTTGGGGAGAATCGAGGAGTCAGGGAAACACCCAGCCGGGGTCTCTACCTGAAGGGAGCAGCCGCTCAACCTCTTCCTCAGACTGCACCGGGACGCGGAGTCACCTCCTGGTGATGCGTCACCGATACCCCAATCACAAGCAAAGAAGACTGAACCGAGAGCAGCCGCTCGATCGATCCTGTGGACTTCCGAGTCTGTAACGCGGCAAACACCTCCTGGTGTGCGTTACAGCTGGCAGTCCCTGTATCTCTGGTCGGGCTGGGAGTTACGACTCCAACCAGCAAAAGCGCCACTGCGCTTTGACTCAGCCGAGTCAAAAAGCGAAGCTCAATGGTTATCCGGTAGAGCTTCCGGGTCCTTCACAGGTGACGATGGGGCAAGACACGGCCCAGGGAGTAACGACTCGACCTACCTCCGTTCTTGCCTTACTGGAGCACCACTCCGGAACACTGCTCTTCACTAAGCAGGTACGTCGGTGTAAACACAATATCCGACAGCGTTGTACCTCCCGGTTACTCCCTTTATAGGGCGTGTTTTCCTTGAGTTATGTAACAGCTCTCCTGTTTACATAAGGGCGTGTTTTCCTTGAGTTATGTAACAGCTCTCCTGTTTACATAACCTCTCAACCGCTAAGCATCCTGGGAGATGTAGTCCGTTTTCGCTGGTTACCGTTTTCCTCCCCTCGCATGACAGGAATTCTTGACAGAATGGCATAAAATATGGAAATGTACACCAAACATAGGTGGTAAACCAAGTGGAGTTAATTTCAGACTTTTCTAACTTTGCCATTGTGAAATAGGTCCTTTTTTCGTTATTCCAATAAGTTTGTTGAACTTTTTAGTTAAACAAGTATCAAATGGCTCCTTGTCATGAATTAAATGTATTTTGACTCTATTTTAGGCCAATACTTCATTTTAGTTGCATTTGGCTTCCTTACTCATTCTCATGGTGCTGGTTCATCTTAAGTTTGTGAACTCTACCAGTGTTTCCTATTCTTACGTTGCTTGGTATACATCTTGTGCTTAATATTTTCCTTTTGACTGACTACATCACTAACCCTAAAGAATGCTTTCATTATGCCCATACTCCTCTTTACCATGAAGGGGTAAGGTATATAACCTGGTTGAGACATCTAATCTGCCAGTGATTCAAGTTCGTCGACACCACCAACACACCTACATTAAAAAGACGTAAAGGAATTGACTACCCCAAGATAGCAGGAAAAAAGAAGGGGCATTCTTGACAGCAAAACCCCCGCCCCCCCCCCCCCCAAGTTGCTGACCTATATATTTATGTCCCGAATCTTCCTTTTAAGATTATCTTGACACACAGTTTGGTACACTTACTCTGGACTCACTCTTCCCAATTACTGTTCATACTAGGACATAGTCATCAATTAATGGTGCAAACACTTCTTCTCCAAAGAGATTAACCCACAGATGTTGATGTCTGTCTAAAGTGGGCTTCAAATCGACAGCATTAATGCTAGCTTGCACTTGAACTTCAGGTAAGAGTGAATAACTATATATGTCTACATTAATTCATTTCTGTTTGAGTGTTTTTTTGATTTAAAACTTTACAGAATACAATTTACAATGCAATTTTTTATAGGCAACTCTCAGGAGGCTGACAGCAGCCCGCATTCTGTCACGCCCACCTCCACCGATGTGCTCAGTGTAGTCGAAAGAAGTATAAGGCGAAGGAGTCCATACAAAGGTTGTGCTCTCATCCTTCAGCCCAGAAATCTACCAAGACCATTGAGCATAATGGGAGAGAACAGGCTTATGCAGGGTTATCTTGCAAAGCCAATTTCATAGTAGCAGATCGTTTTCAACAGAACTGATTTGATGGCACAGAGTTCATATAGACCTTGACAGCCCTGGTGGGGTCAATTCTCTACTAGAAATCATAGTAAGAAGGAGAAGATGTATAATATATTATCAAATCGTTTTTTACACTCTCAGGTACATCGGAAAAGGACTTTTAAGCACACAAGGACATACTAGAAGGGCCCCTTTAAATCAACAATCAATCTGATAAGGCTGCACACATACCTTGTCTGTGTTCGAAGGGACACAGTTGCCGTTTGCCAATTCTGGATGTTGAATTCGCTTGTACACTGGGTTCCTGAACTGCGCCCGTTGCTGGTGACTGCAACTCAGAGACCACTCCCATACTCTGGGGCAGTGGGAGTTGGCTCCGTCACTCGAGAGGTCCCCACTTTTCATGTGTCGTCCATGGTTGGTGATGTCCCGCCATCCATTGATGGGTGTGTACATTTGGCCACAGTTTTGTCGCTACAGATACAGATATGCACACATATCAAGTTACCTTTTGTTTTTAAACTTTTCTAAATGTACACATGGTTTTATTACTTATAACAAGTACAGTCGAAAGAGAAATGTGTACCTGTAGTAATGCATCTCTGCTCAGACAAAATGTAATCCATTATTCTTTAATAGTACATGTGTTGGACCCGGCCTCGTGGCGTGGTCTTAACCCTCTTGGTTTGTGCTCGTCCCCCCCGCACCGGCCTACACGGGCCGCCCTTTCAGGCCACCAGGGACCTCTCCTCCCTTCGAGGTCCCCCTCGGATTGTGTCCATTTGCCTACACCCGCCTCGGCGGCCCCCTTTTCCAGGCCGCACAGGAACCCCTCATCTCTTCGGGGTTCCCCCCCATGCTTGCTCCACGCACCAGCCCGCACAGCCCGGCTCCCCCCGGCCTCGGCCCCAGCGAAGCCCCGACATCGAGGCACCAAGATCTGGCCAGGGGGCACCACGTGGCCACTTCACCTCTCCCGGAGGAGGAGAGTTTTGATGGGACCCCCACCGTCCCCCCACACCTGGGGCGCCTCTCCCGCTGGGCGTCTGGCCTCTCCCAGCCAGGCCTCTCCGCCCCCCCCCCAGGCGCGAGGGTCCGGACATCAAAGAGCTCCAGACCTATATCTGGGGCAACCCCGCAAGGGAACGGCAGTTGTATCCCGGAGTCAAGAGCCCTGCTGATGGAATCGCGGCTGACCCTACGGAGAAGAACTCTTGCTTGACCCTGTACCACGAGCCCAGCTGACTGCGTCGCGGCTCCACCTTATTGAGACAAAGAACCTCACGGAACATCGGGGCCCTGCTGACGCCGTCGCGGCCCAACCTCGCTGAAGCCTCCCCTAGAGCCCTGCTGACGTCGTCGCGGCTCGAGCTGAACTGAACCACCTGAAGAGCCCTGCTGACCTGGTCGCGGCTCCAGCTCCACGAACTGATCACCAGAGCCCTGCTGACGCCGTCGCGGCTCGACCCCTCCGGGACACGGAGTCCCTCCAGCTCGAGGAACAAGAACTGGGCCTAAGGTACCCTCGTACCCCGCTACTACCAAAGACTGTCCCGCTACCCCGTCCCTACCAAAGACTTTGAGACTCTTGAGGATCCCTCGATCCCCCCCTTGTATATATCGATAACCGTAACCTCCTAAATGCTGATAAAGAATTGCTCATCGTGATAAACCGCCTCGAGTCCTGTGTGGTGGTGTTACTGTGCTGGTACGGTATAGTAGAAGGACCTCTCCTAGGAGCCTTCTCAGCAGCGCTCGGCTACTTCGTACAGTGTGGAGGCCCCCCTGGGTGGTCTCTCCGACTCCCCCGGGGTCCGCTTTCCAACATTTGGTGGCAGCGACGGGATCCGAGCCGAGCCGAACGCAGAAACGTACAAGCAAGTAACCCACTCGCTATCCACCCAGACGAACAGAGACCATGGAGTTCCAACCAGAACGATTGGAAGAGTACACACACAAAGAGTTAAAACAGTTCTGCAAGGACAAGGGCATTGCGACCACCGGCCTAGGTACCAAGGAAGAGATGCAGGAAGCCCTAAGAACCTGGCTAGAGTCCGAGGCGGGTCCCTCCCAGAGCGAAGGTCCCCGGCCCCTGAATGCAGCCACGCCACCAGCCCCGACCCCCGCGAACGGGGGGAGAAACAGCCTGGAAACCGGCCTCTCCGCGGACGAAATACGAGAGCGGGAGAAGGTCCGGACCCATGAGCTAGAGCTCGCACGACTTCGGCTGGACGGCGAACTCTTGCTGGCCGAAAAGAAATTGGCCATAGAACAGCTACGGCTACAAGAGGAGATAGAGGAGAAGAAGCGGCATCGAGAGCTGGAGGAGAAGAGGCTGACCCTCGAACACGAGCGGGGCCTCAAAGAACTCGAGCTCAAGGCCCAGAAGGGGGAGACCGGCACCCCCAGCAATAGAGACGCTCTGCCCCCCACCGAGGCCAAGGTCCATATCCCCAAAGATGTCGTCAAGGAGTACTATAAAAACGACGACATCCAGCAGTTGTTTAAGGCGTACGAGGTGGCCATGACCTCCCATCGGGTACCCCGGAAGGATTGGGGTGCCGGCCTATGGGGTCGGTTCCTTAGCGAGGGCCGGGACACCCTACTCCAGCTCCCGGAAGAAGTGATGACCTCGTACGACCATATGAAGGAGGCCCTGCTCACCCGCTATGGACTAACCGCGGAAATGTACCGCCAGCGGTTCAGAGACTGCAAGAAAATCCCCGGTACCACGTGGGTAGAGTATGTTGACTTTTTCAGCAGGGCCCTAGAAGGTTGGATCAAGGGGAGCAAGGTCGCCACCTACGGGCAGCTGGTCAACCTCATTATTTGGGAACACCTCTCCAACAACTGCTTCGTGGAGCTAAGACAACACCTCCCCGACAGCAAGCTGACCGAGCCGCGGAAGCTTGCCGCCGATGCCGATCGATGGGTCAACACCCGAGTCCCCTGAAGCTCGATGGGGGAGTACCCGCGAAACCCCACCGGACCCCCCCGCCAGCGCGGCGGGGGAGGAGGGTCGAACAGGAGTCGGGACATCCCAGCCGGGCCGCCCCGGAGTCCGCCGCGAGGGCCGCCTCAGCAACACACCTCCCCGAGCCTAGCCCGAAGAGGGACGGCGCCAGCCAAAGCCGGACCCCGGCCCACGATAACCTGCTACGGCTGCCAACAAACAGGACACTATGCCAGCGACCCTGCCTGCCCCATGAACCGACGACTAGCGGCTGCCGCCCTAGGATAAGGGGAGGAAGAGGAAGAACTCCTCAGCGGGGGGTCCACTGAGTGGGAGCCGGCGGCTATGTCCCTGGTCTGCCTGGGCAGCCGAGAAATGGTGCCCCAAACCCCCATCCCGAGCAACACCCAGAAGTACCAACAGTGGGTCACTATCAATGGACGACGGGCCGAAGCCCTCCGTGACACCGGAGCCAGTGTCACCGCTGTCCGCTGCCACCTGGTGGCCCCCGAACAGATCCTGCCCAATGTAGTATGCCCCGTCCGGACGGCCGACAACAGCGAGAGCATGTGCCAGATGGCACAGATTCCCTTCGAATGGGGAGGGGTGACGGGCATACTGAAGGTGACTGTCCGCGACGACGCTCCGGTGGACTGCCTCCTGGGGAACGACCTCGAGAGTTCCCCCTGGGCTCAAGTGGAGCGGCGAGAGCATCTCCGAATGCTAGGACTACCCGAATGGGCCTGCGCCACCACCCGGTCCATGGCCGCCCAGGCTCCCCGTTCGTCCATGGCCGCCGACACCGTCGAGCCCGAGGGGCCCGTGCCACCGCCTGCCTCCAGCGAGGAAGAAGCGGACACCGATGCCAGATCCACGGTGCCCCCCCGGACGAGGTCGCCTCTCTCGGCACCCTCCCGGATCTTGCCCAATGGCGCCACGACGGGGGCCCCACCAGAGAACAGTTCTTGCAGGAACAGAAGACCTGCCCCTCCCTTGAAGGAGTCCGGCAACAAGCGGCCTCGCAGGCCAACGGTGCCCAGACCGCCCTGGGTCACCGCTTCATCCTGGTCCTCGTAGACCACGCAACCAGGTACCCTGAGGCCATCCCGCTTCGAATTGTGACCGCCCCCGTAGTGGGCCGGGCCTTAATGGGGATCTTCTCGAGAGTGGGGTTCCCCCGAGAAGTGGGGAGCGACCGAGGTACGAACTTCATCTCTAAATACATGCGGTCCCTGTGGCAGCAGTGCGGGGTCACATACAAGTTCACCACCCCATACCACCCTCAGGGGAACGGACTGGTCGAGCGGTTCAACAGAACCTTAAAAGGTATGATCAAGGGCCTGGAAGAGCCCCTACGCCGGAGATGGGATGTCCTGCTGCCGTGCCTCCTGTTTGCCTATCGGGAGGTCCCGCAGAAGTCCCTGGGGTTCAGCCCTTTCGAATTGCTGTACGGGCATCCCATCCGAGGACCCCTCAGCCTGGTCAAAGAAGGCTGGGAGACGAAGCCCCGAGATGCCCCTCCTGACGTCTACAGATACCTCCTGACCCTCCGCAACCAGACACGAAGGTTCCGAGCCCTGGCCGAAGCCAACCTCGAGGCCAGCCAAGAGGACATGAAAAGATGGTACGATCAAAACGCCTCTACCATCGAGTTTGAGCCGGGCCAGCAGGTCTGGGTCATGTCACCGGTTGACCCCTGCGCCCTCCAGGACAAATGGACCGGGCCCTTCAAGGTGGTGGAAAAGAAGAGCCCTGTCACCTACCTGATCGACATGGAGTCTCCCCGGAACCCCCTCCGGGTTCTGCACGCTAACCGGCTCAAACCCCACTTTGCCCGGACTGAACTAAGCCTACTACTAGCGACCGACGACGGGGGCGAAGGCGACTCCGAGCCCCTACCCGACCTCCTGCGGACCAGCGACCACGACGGGACCATCGAAGGCGTCCAAATCGCCCCCTCCCTGACCCCGGAACAGCGCCACGACTGTCAGCAACTGTTACAGCCCTTTGCGGCCCTCTTCTCCCTCACTCCGGGGGTGACTCCATGGTGTGTCCACGACGTCGACACTGGGGACAGTCCCCCCGTGCGACACAGAGCCTACAAAGTACCCGACCGGGTGTGGGCCTGCATCCAGGCTGAGGTGGCGAAGATGCTGGCCCTCGGGGTCATCGAGCCCTCCGACAGCCCGTGGGCCAGTCCCGTCGTCCTGGTGCCCAAAGCCGCCGCACCAGGCACCCCCCCGGAGCTACGATTTTGTGTGGACTACCGGGCCCTGAACACCGTTACCAAGACCGATGCCCATCGTCTTCCCCGGGCCGACGAGCTCATCGACCGCTTAGGGGCAGCCCGCTACCTGAGCCCTTTTGATCTCACCGCCGGGTACGGGCAGATCCAGCTCACCCCCGGTGCCCAAGAAAGATCCGCTTTCTCCACCCCTGACGGGCACTACCACTTTCGGGTGATGCCCTTCGGCATGAAGAACGCCCCGGCCACCTTCCAGAGACTAGTGAACAAGGTCCTGGCCGGGCTGGAGGCCTTCAGCGCGGCTTATTTGGATGACATTGCCGTATACAGCAGCCAATGGGCTGAGCACCTGGGACCCCTCAAAGCAGTCCTGACCGCCCTCCAAAGGGCCGGGCTCACGATCAAGGCCAGCAAATGCCAGATAGGCCAAGGATCGGTGAGCTATCTGGGCCATCAAGTAGGGAGCGGCCAGGTGGCTCCCCTCCAACCGAAAGTTGATGCCATCCAGGCGTGGGAACCCCCCACCACCCAGACAGCTGTCCGGGCCTTCCTGGGCCTCACCGGGTACTACCGGCGATTCATCAGGGACTACGGGAGCATTGTCGGCCCCCTCACAGAACTCACGTCAAAAAAAACAGCCCAAGAAGGTACACTGGACCCCCCCGCTGCCAGGCGGCCTTCGAGGCCCTCAAAACGGCAATGTGCACGGCCCCCGTGCTACAAGCCCCGGACTACAGCAAGGAGTTCGTGGTGCAGACGGACGCCTCCGAATATGGAATTGGGGCCGTCCTGTCCCAGGTAGATTCGGAGGGACTCGACAGACCCGTGGCCTTCATCAGCCGACGGCTGCTGCCCCGGGGCAGCGGTGGAGCACCATCGAGCGGGAGGCCTTCGCTGTAGTGTGGGCCCTCAAAAAGCTCCGGCCCTATCTCTTCGGCACCCACTTCCGGGTCCAGAACGACCACCGGCCCTTGCGGTGGTTAATGCAAATGAGGGGCGAAAACCCCAAGCTGTTGCGATGGTCCATCTCGCTGCAGGGGATGGACTTCTCTGTTGAACACCGGCCCGGCAGTGACCACGCCGACGGCCTGTCCCGCTTCTTCCGCCTCGACGAGGAGAACCCCCAAGGAGATGGGTGACTCTCCCTGCCTTCGGCTGGGGGGGACGCCTGTTGGACCCGGCCTCGTGGCGTGGTCTTAACCCTCTTGGTTTGTGCTCGTCACCCCCACACCGGCCTACACGGGCCGCCCTTTCAGGCCACCAGGGACCTCTCCTCCCTTCGAGGTCCCCCTCGGATTGTGTCCATTTGCCTACACCCGCCTCGGCGGCCCCCTTTTCCAGGCCGCACAGGAACCCCTCATCTCTTCGGGCTTCCCCCCCATGCTTGCTCCACGCACCAGCCAGCGCAGCCCGGCTCCCCCCGGCCTCGGCCCCAGCGAAGCCCCGACATCGAGGCACCAAGATCTGGCCAGGGGGCACCACGTGGCCACTTCACCTCTCCCGGAGGAGGAGAGTTTCGATGGGACCCCCACCGTCCCCCCACACCTGGGTGCGACCGTCCTCCGGCCTCCCCGGGCCTGACGCCTCTCCCGCTGGGCGTCTGGCCTCTCCCAGCCCAGCCTCTCCGCCCGCCCCAGGCGCGAGGGTCCAGACATCAAAGAGCTCCAGACCTATATCTGGGGCAACCCCGCAAGGGAACGGCAGTTGTATCCCGGAGTCAAGAGCCCTGCTGATGGAATCGCGGCTGACCCTACGGAGAAGAACTCTTGCTTGACCCTGTACCACGAGCCCAGCTGACTGCGTCGCGGCTCCACCTTATTGAGACAAAGAACCTCACGGAACATCGGGGCCCTGCTGACGCCGTCGCGGCCCAACCTCGCTGAAGCCTCCCCTAGAGCCCTGCTGACGTCGTCGCGGCTCGAGCTGAACTGAACCACCTGAAGAGCCCTGCTGTCCTGGTCGCGGCTCCAGCTCCACGAACTGATCACCAGAGCCCTGCTGACGCCGTCGCGGCTCGCCCCTCCGGGACACGGAGTCCCTCCAGCTCGAGGAACAAGAACTGGGCCTAAGGTACCCTCGTACCCCGCTACTACCAAAGACTGTCCCGCTACCCCGTCCCTACCAAAGACTTTGAGACTCTTGAGGATCCCTCGATCCCCCCCTTGTATATATCGATAACCGTAACCTCCTAAATGCTGATAAAGAATTGCTCATCGTGATAAACAGCCTCGAGTCCTGTGTGGTGGTGTTACTGTGCTGGTACGGTATAGGAGAAGGACCTCTCCTAGGAGGCTTCTCAGCAGCGCTCGGCTACTTCGTACAGTGTGGAGGCCCCCCTGGGTGGTCTCTCCGACTCCCCCGGGGTCCGCTTTCCAACAACATGTAAATAGGTCAAACCGCTTTTAGCTATGACAATACTTAAGTCTGAAAACAACATCCATTAGAGATGAGAGAGGCTTTGGTAAGTTGTGTGGAGCTGGTTGAAATAGAATGGTTCTGTATTTATTATGTATTTGTTTCCTTCCCAGGGGCGTGGCCGAGCCGCTAAGATGGCCGCGTAGTGCTGAAGCTCCGCCGTCGACCCAGCTCAATCACACATGTCCCCGGCATCCTGATGGGAGAAATGGACGGCGGGCGCTGCCGCGGCACCTCCTGACCCCTGAGGCACGATCCGGTGCCGGTTACGCCACAACTTCATCGGCGGCGGCCTGGGGGAAGATCGGACCCGGAGGCCTGCGGCGGCATGATGGCGGCCTAGATCAGCGGGCGGCAGCGGCTCATGGCGGCGGCCGGCGCGGAGACAGGTACCGTGAGGGGGCTACGGGGGAAGGGTCTGGACACCTGGGCGCGGTCTGGACGGGGTCTGCCCTGCCTTCCCCACTGCGGCTGGTACGGGGCTGACCGGGCGATCGGCAGTAGGCCGACGCGGCCTCGCTCGCATCCATCCCTCGGATCCCTCGCCGATTACTCAGGCGGGGTCGAGGGGGGGAACGGGATTGCCTGCCTGTGGTGGAGGGGGGCGGGCTGGCTCCTGGTCTGGACCGGGCGCTTGGGTCGCTCCTGCCCCGCGCCCTTCTCTTGGGGCGCCCTGTGCTCCGGTGGCTGGGTGGTCTGGCCTCCTTAGCCCTGCGCTCGGCCTCTGGCTACACAGCGGAGCCCGGGGGCCTGCACAGCGGAGAGCAGCGCGATCTCCTGCTCCTCTGCCCATTGGAGCTGCTGAGACGCCACGCGGGGGTTCCCTGGTCCAGCCCAGAGGGGTTTCCCCAGCCGGCCTGGCCTGCACGCGGCTGCGACCTACGCCTGAGGATCCGTGGGGTCGGGGCAAGCTTGATACGGCGGACGTGGCTGCGACGGCTGGAGGCCCGCGTCGGGTGGTGGTGCTCCGGGCTCCCTGGCTGGTCTGGCACCATTTTGACGAGTGGAGGACGCTGATTCATCGAGGGCTGGCTGGAGTCCAGTCGCATGCGCTGGGGCATGGGTCGGAGGGACCCGAAGCAGAAAACGCTGTTGTTTGACAAACCGGCTGTGCAACCCTCGGAGAGGCCCCCCGACATGGCAGAGCAGGGTGGAGACAGGCCCGGTGGGTCGGCGGCTCGCGCCCCATCTCCAGACTGGCTGCAAGAGATGAGAGCTGGGTTTAAATCCATTGACAGTCGCTTTGACTCCCTGGACAAGACGCTGGAAACCATGGGTGCCAAGATCCAGGCCCATGATCGGCGGCTGGATGAGGCGGAGGCCCGGATTTCAGCCATTGAGGATGGTAATGCGCAGGAAACCAAGCGCATAGAGAGGCTGGAGCGCATATTGAAAGAAGTGGCCATTAAGAACGAGGACCTGGAATCGCGCAGTCGTCGCAACAATATACGTATTACTGGGGTTCCGGAGTCCACAGCGACGGGCCGACTGGACTTGTTTGTGGAAAACTTATTGACTGACATCTTCGGGAGAGACTCCTTCACATCTGGCTTTGTGGTAGAGAGGGCGCATCGCTCCCTGGGGCCGCGGCCTCAACCGGGGCTCCCTCCTCGCCCACTGATAGCCCGCATCATGAACTTCCGGGACCGGGACACTGCTCTGCGTCTGGCCAGGGAGAAGGGAGAAATATCTTGGCAAGGCTCAAAGCTCTCATTTTACCCTGACTTCACCGCTATGGTTCAAGAGGCCCGTCGGAAATACGCTGGAGCGAAGGCCGCACTCCGCAACCTCGGCCTAAAATACGGCATGCTCTACCCGGCGCGGCTGCGGGTGGAGGTGGACGGCCGGGTCAGGCTATTTGACAATCCTACTGTAGTGCAAGACATCTGTCGCGCCTACCGGCCGAACAAGAGCCCTCCGCGGGGGGGCGGAGGTGGTCAGTCCCCCCCTCCCAGTGGATTGGCGACCAGCCAAGATTTGTTCGCGGGCTCGGGGGTTGGGTGAGGCGGTACCTCTGGCTGAACTGTCTTTATCTCATCTATTACAATATGGGGACTCTGGACAATCTTTGCATAACTGTTTTATATGGCTGGGTTGATGTCGGGTCGTTGCCACCCCCCCTTGGTGGAAACCGCTGGGAATCATTTTGACCATGAGGCTCCTTTTGCTACTGTTTGACTGTACTTTTCGAATGTGTTTGGAGCTCCTTTTTTTGTTCGCAGGTGTGGGATTGCCTCACGTTTTTGTGGTATGGCTGGGTGGGGGGAGGAGGGTTGGGATAGGTTGTTTAGATCTCAGAGATATTTCTTGGTGTGTACTAAACTTGGTGCTACTTGATGCTGATGTTGTCCCCTGGGTCCCACTGCTTTTTATGATGTTTAAATGGCTCGTATAGGATTGACTGAGAACCCCACAAACCTATCATTAATGTCTTGGAACGTTAGGGGCCTTAATAACGGATGTATGACGTTACAACGCACACTTTTACAACGCATGCACTTACAACGCATTTTTTACAACGCATAATCCATTACAACGCACTACACTTACAGCGCATGACACTACAACGCATTTTTAAAAACTACCATTACAACGCATACCATTACAACGCATAATATTTAATTGCATTTAAGGTAAGTATTAGATAGTATAGGGGTAAAAATTACTTTTCTAACTCCAGGGGGTGCAACAGTAGGGTAAGTGTTGGATAGTATAGGGGTAAAAATTACTATTCTAACTCCAGGGGGTGCAACTGTAGGGTAAGTGTTGGATAGTATAGGGGTAAAAATTACTATTCTAACTCCAGGGGGTGCAACAGTAGGGTAAGTGTTGGATAGTATAGGGGTAAAAATTACTATTCTAACTCCAGGGGGTGCAACAGTAGGGTAAGTGTTGGATAGTATAGGGGTAAAAATTACTATTCTAACTCCAGGGGGTGCAACAGTAGGGTAAGTGTTGGATAGTATAGGGGTAAAAATTACTATTCTAACTCCAGGGGGTGCAACAGTAGGGTAAGTGTTGGATAGTATAGGGGTAAAAATTGCTATTCTAACTCCAGGGGGTGCAACAGTAGGGTAAGTGTTGGATAGTATAGGGGTAAAAATTACTATTCTAACTCCAGGGGGTGCAACAGTAGGGTAAGTGTTGGATAGTATAGGGGTAAAAATTACTATTCTAACTCCAGGGGGTGCAACAGTAGGGTAAGTGTTGGATAGTATAGGGGTAAAAATTACTATTCTAACTCCAGGGGGTGCAACAGTAGGGTAAGTGTTGGATAGTATAGGGGTAAAAATTACTATTCTAACTCCAGGGGGTGCAACAGTAGGGTAAGTGTTGGATAGTATAGGGGTAACAATTACTATTCTAACTCCAGGGGGTGCAACAGTAGGGTAAGTGTTGGATAGTATAGGGGTAAAAATTACTATTCTAACTCCAGGGGGTGCAACAGTAGGGTAAGTGTTGGATAGTGTAGTGTAATATTATGCGTTGTAATGGTAGGCGTTGTAATGGTATGCGTTGTAAAGGTATTTTTTAAAAATGCGTTGTAGTGTCATGCGTTGTAAGTGTAGTGCGTTGTAATGGATTATGCGTTGTAAAAAATGCGTTGTAAGTGTAGTGCGTTGTAACAGTTGCGTTGTAAAGGTTGTTCCCCTTAATAACCCACGCAAAGGCAGACAAGTGATACACTATTTGAATAGACATCAAGTCGATGTTGCATTCATTCAAGAGACGCACTTGCACTCCACTAACACTTCCCGATTTGCGGCATCCTGGGGCACACACAGGTACTTTGCCAATTTTAGTAATTATGCTAGGGGCGCGGCAGTGCTGATCCACAAGAGAGTCCCATTTCACTGCCAGCAATTCATTGGGGACAGGGAAGGGCGCTACTGCATGGTGAGAGGGGTAATGATGGGTCACGGGATCATCCTGGTGTGTGTATACGCTCCCAACACTGACTCCCCGGACTTTTTCCATTCGCTTGCCGACCGGCTCGCGACCCTGGAGCCGGCTCCGCTCCTATTGGGCGGCGACTTCAACCTACTGCTAGATGTGGGGTTGGATAGTACCTCAGAGGCCGCCGACTCTAAGCCCAGGGCACGTCGTGCCCTCCGTGAACTCTGCCGCCGATTTTCCCTGACTGACATATGGCGCAAACGCAACCCTGACACCACCGATTACACTCATTTTTCGGGCCAACACAACACCTGGACTAGGATTGACTACTGGCTCCTCTCCCCTGGTCTATCCCCCTGGTTCCGGACTTTGAAGACTTTTCCTAGAACATACTCAGACCACTCTCCGGTTTTATTGTGCATGGCTGTTCCTCGCCCTGAAGGTTTTGAGAGACAGTGGCGATTCCCGAGTAGGGCGCTCTTAGACGATCTTTTCTGTCACGAGGTCACGGAGGCGATTGAGGACTATTTTGCACTCAACACAGGCTCAGTGGCCACGTGGGCCATGCTCTGGGAGGGGTTCAAGGCATACATTCGGGGAGTTTGCATTGTGAAACATGCTGGGGTCTTAAAGTCGCTGCGCGCGACGCTCACTCAGCTGGAGGCACAGTTGGTAGCGCTAGATGCGGAGGCGAGACAGGCAGCATCGGACGACGTGTGCGCTCGGCGGCTGCGCCTCCTGTCCGACTATAGGGAGGCAGCGGATAGAGAGATTCTATATCTAGGCAAATATCACACTGCACGGCGATATGGTGAGGGAGACCGTCCGGGGCGCACGCTGGCGCAGGCCCTGCGACCGCCATACAGTAAGCCCTTCATAACTGAGGTTAGGGGCGAAGATGGGGTGCTCCGTACGACGCCCTCGGAAATTAGGGACGAGTTCCTGTCCTACTTCTCGGCGCTATACACGACCAGACAGAGTGACAGCTCCACGGCGCGGGATGACTACTTGTCTGAAATTGCGCTGGTGTTTCTGGAAAAGGGTATGCAGGAATTCATGGCGGAGCCCATAACGGTGGCGGAGGTTCGAGGGGCGATCAAGGTGTTGCGGGGCTCCTCGGCCCCGGGACTCGACGGCCTAACAGGCGAGTTTTATAAGGCATTTTCGGATCTTCTGGCACCCAAACTTATCGAGGTGTATGCGGAGGCCTTGGAGCGAGAGTCACTCCCACCCACTCTTAGTGAGGCGGTTATTATTCTGCTTCCAAAACCAAACAAAGACCCGGCGCTATGTGGGTCGTATAGGCCCCTTTCGCTATTGAATCTTGATTATAAGATTCTCGCCAAAATAGTGGCCAACAGACTGTCCCAATTGATGGAGTTTATTATTGCGCCCGCTCAGTCGGGTTTCGTACCCCATCGATCGACTTCATTGAACTTGCGGACTTTATTTACAGTATTACATCGAATAAATCCGGATACACCCGCGGCGGCCGTCCTCCTCGATACTGAAAAAGCCTTTGACTCATTAGAATGGCCTTTTTTCATCTCCGTAATGGAGCGAATGGGAATGCCGGCTGGCTTCATTGCCACCACGCGGCTCTTATATAGTCATCCCACGGCGTGATTACGTATTAATGGCACCTTGTCGCGCCAGTTTGCGCTTACATGCGGCACACGCCAGGGCTGTACGCTCTCTCCGCTACTGTTTATTCTCGCCATGGACCCACTAATCCGGCCCTTTCAGGAGCGGCATCTGCACAGGGGTCTACAGTTTCGGACGGGTCCCCTGTTGGTCTCCCTCTATGCTGACGACACCATACTGTATGTCAGAGAGCCTCAGGTGAACCTGGCCCCTCTGCTCCGTGAAATACTTCGCTTTGGGTGCCACTCGGGGTTGGGCATCAACTGGCATAAGTCTATCATTTTCGCATTGACTAGTGGCACCACCCCCTGGCACTGCGAGTTTCCGCTGGAGTGGTGCTCGGACTCGGTAAGATATTTAGGCATCCACATACACCAGAGCACGGACGAAATTATCCGTCTGAATTATGGATGTGCGATCGCAAAACTTGAATCGCAGGTGGACAGCTGGCTGCGGCTTCCGCTATCCATGGCCGCTAGAATCGCCATCATAAAAATGATAGTGCTCCCCAAATTTTTGTATCTTTTTAATAACATTCCCATTCCCCTCACCCGAAGCTTTTTCGCATCCTTGCGGTCCCAGTTGATTCGCTTGGTCTGGGGAGCGAAACACCCCCGGATACGCTGGAAGATCCTCATGCTTCCGCACGACAGAGGCGGCTTTGGTGTACCAGATCTGTATCTATACTATTTGGTGGCTCAGTGTGCCCATGCCTATGCCTGGTATCACCCGGACGCTCGGATTCCATTTCTCCGTCCGGAGGCGGATTTTGTGCTGCCGGGCCGCTTGTCCGCGGTATTGCCCCGGGGCGTGCCTAGACATCCGGTGGATATTCAAACGGTGTCCACCACCAGCTGGGCCTGGAGTAGGCTGTTGCGCTACTTGGACCAGCCACTTCTATACTCCTCCTCCCTCCTGTTGCCGAATGTGGGATGGCTGCCGGTTACTGGCGAAACACTGGTGCAGCGTACCTTAACGAAGTTTAACCTCACCAAGATCGGCGAGTTGTACCCAGGCGGGCACATATTCTCGGTGTCGGAAGAGGCACGCTTCAGCGATGCCACTTTCATGGATAGATTCATCCTCAGCCGGCTTTATTCTACAGTTCGGAAATTAAGGGTTTCCTCCTGGAGTCGGCTTCCTTTGAGCCCCTTACTCTACTCATTGACAAGGATACGGGGGCACATATAATTTCTAAACTGTACAGGTTATGTGCGACACTGATCCCCTACTCAGATGACAAACTCCGTATGGCCTGGGAGGGGGATTTGGGTAGGCCTATCACGGAAGAGCAGTGGTCAGCCTGCTGCAAGGTCACCAATAGGATATCGCTCAACAGTCGGCACAAACTCCTGCACTATAAGTTCTTGCGCAGAAGCTACATGACGCCAGATAAACTCCACTCCCTTGATCCCAGGCGACCCCACACGTGCTGGAAGTGTTCCTCCCCTCATGCTGACTTTGCCCATATGACCTGGACCTGTCCGAAACTACAACCATACTGGGCACAGGTACACGAGACACTGGGAGAGATGTTAGGGCTCACACTGGTTCCTACCCCGGAGGCTGGCGTCCCTGGGCTTTCTGTTAGCGAAACGGGAAATAGCTCGGTGCTGGGGAGGCAGGTCAGTCCCCACAGTCAAAGCGTGGCTCACGGCCATGGCGTACTGTAGCCTAAACAGTGAGGTTTACTCAAGTCTACTCCCCACCATAGCCAGGCCAAAAGACATATGGGGCCCATACAAAGCGTACATCTCGAATCTGCCGGGCTCCACCCAACCACACTCCGACTCAGGTATAGTTCCCACGGGGGTGGGTTGAGATTTACAATGATGAGACGGAGGGATCTGATAGGCCTTGGGGTGGGGGTGAAACTACGGACTCCAACACTGCGGGTGGGGGACTAAGGATAACGCCTGGGTCTGGCATGGCAAGGCTGAATGATGGGCTCTAATGTGCTAGACGGATCTAGGGAGGCTCAGTACTGCATTGTTTGCGCCTAGGGGTTCGGCTGGAATATATTGCTGTGATGGAAAACGAGAAGTTGTTGCCTGGAGCCAGGCTTGAGTATTATTTATGGGCGGGGGGACATTATTATCGAACTGTATTTGACACACTCAAGAGAAATCTATTCAGCGCTGAGATCTCTTTATTGTTTGTTTGTAAACTACAAATAACATTTAAATTAAAAAAAAAAAAATGTTTTGTTTCCTCAAAAACGTATTCTTATGTGACTTTATTTCTCAGTAAAACATAAGATTTCAGGGAATGATTTTTACTACCACATTCGTTTAGGTGTGTCTTCTAAGAGCATATTAGGTTTGTTAATGCAGCTGAGGAAGAAAGGACTAAAGTAATTCATCAGGCAGACAATCTAAAATAACAAATAGATGGAAAGAAAGAACAGGGAGCAAGAAGTAGACAAAACAAAAGATAACTTTTAAAACTTTCTTTGAAAAATAGGTAATCAACTCCAATAAACAAAAAAATATGAATTTACTTATTATGGACAAATTTAAAACTATTTTTATTACTATTCAATTTCAGAAATGTGGCTATTGACAGAATGCCCTGCTCCTGGCTAATCACTCTCCCTAGTGCTACAAAACGCATATGGGTAACTGCGTTTTCCACAAAAACTACAAATAACAAACATGGCAACGAAAGCAGCTGCATAAAACATTTAAAAAGGCTAAAGGGGTAATGTAAATGCATGTTTGCCATCACACGTATCATCATGCAATGGTAGACTCAATGCCATGAGATGTGATGCTTATGTGTCGCCATGCATGCATGCATACATCATGATAGACTGTTTTTTCGATTCACTGTTCCAAGATGGTGGATGCCAATCTTGGCATGGTAAATTAAAACAATAACTGCAAGGTGTGCAAAAGAGTGAAAACAAAAAGGAGTATCCTTGTGGCAAATTGGAATAGCCGGGTCTTCCTAAAACGTCAAAATAAAATAAAAAGGCTGGACAGCAACACAGGGGGTAGGGAAACAAATAAACACTGCTAACTAGTGGCTGTAGTGAGCAGTGAGTTTTAGAGGGGCAACAGAGGGAAGGAAGACTTATAAAAAGCCATGAGGGATTCAGGCATGGTGTGGGAAGCTACGGGAAATCTAGGGGTGGAAAAGCAACATGGGAGCATGTGGGCTATAGTGGGGGAAGCAACACACAAAAGAGGGAGCAAACACAAACTCATGGAGTGGTATAAGAAAAAGTAAAAATGAGTCCCCTCAGGGAGAGGAGTGGAAGGATGCAAGCCATCCACTTAAAAGGATGGTAAAGGAGTCATGCTCCCAGGGACAGCCAAACACAAAAAAAGAAAGGATAGACATCAAATACGAAGCAAGCAAAGGAAATTGACAAGACAGCAAACCAATGATAAGCAGTGCGGACCCAAAGGTGTTAAAAAATGGCAATGCCCAAAATAGGCCTTCAACTTCAGATGGCTACAACTCTGTAGACAAGACCCGAAATAAAGTAGCAATTAAAATCCTTTAAGAACATCATCCACTTCCACCCAGAATGCCTTGAGCCTCCCTAGCTGAGCACCTATAGCTGCCTGGATGAGAAATTCCTCATGCATCCCTACAAACTACGATACGAGTTGGTTTCGTCTAAGTATGTAAGTAGAACACTGAAGAGGACGTACTGATGGACAGAAGATGCAATGATTAGCACATGCCAAGGATGTGCTAATCGGGTGGATGTGGCTCCAAGCCAGCATGGCACTGGCCACTAACCTTTTAATGAAGCTGTCCAACTGGACCCTTTCCCTGCCTAACCAATCTGCCCCGGATGCAGCTCTTTTTGAAACACTAAACTAAAAAATGAAATCACAAGCCGATGCTCCACACATCTAGAGCCTTGGTACAGCCCATATTGCCCCTAGCTCACCTGATTCCCACGACCTCGCTCCCATTGGCAGTTATAGATGAAGGTACTAAAGAACGGCTGGTAGGTGATATCATGCATGGCGGTCAGGTACATCTCCGTGAATTCAAAGGAGGCGGGAAATTGCTGCAGCAGCTGCCAAACACAATCCAGGAATAGTAGGAACACTGGTGACTGCAAGGAAAGAAGTATAGGTGAGAATGTAAGAAATGAGAAGTGCTCCAAAGTCATCAGCAAGTATTCTTGGGGCTTTGCCGGGGGTAGGCCAATGGGCGACATATTCTTTGAGGGAAAACACTCATGTGGCCTGGTGAATAATTCCTTTTAATAAGGAAGCCTTTAAGTAGAGCATGCAAAACAACAATGGGTCCTTACCTCAGGCCTCAAACGACCAACGCATTACCAAAATTGAGATGAGAATAGAAGGAGAAACATTCCAATCAAAGGTTCACATATTTCACAGATGATCAAATCATAGACCCTTCATATTTTTGCAATATCCAAACTGGGACACCTCCATACACTACCCACACACCTGCCCTCATTCCGACCCGCAAGGACATATTGCAATTTCCCGCTCAGATTATTTGACCCTAGAGTACCAAAATAAACTCAGTTTCGGAAGTCAAACTAAGGAGTCGATTCAGAAAGCAGTCTGTTCACATGAGTTCCATCTAGATGTGTAAATGGCATGGTCAATGAGAGCAAATTCACTTTTGAAATCAACAAACCATTAATTTACACTTGTAGATGTATTTACTCACATGTAATATCACACCAGCTGGTGTGATATTACCTCAATGTAAATCTGTTCCCTGTGGAGAAGAGCGGGCACTTGGGGGTACAGGTAAACGCCATGAACATTTGGCGAACACCCACAAACCTGTGGCAATACGGGCCCACAAACTTTTAAAAGGCATATATTTACATTGGGTATGGCCTAAAATCTATTCCTGTTAATTACAAGACTAAATTCCTATTGTGGGCGGTAATGACAAGTGGGCACCCCCAAAATTGCTGGAGATGTTATGGATGGGGTGTATCCATGGGCAACAAAAAATTCACACGCAAATCCACATTTGCTGAGAATAAATGTAAATAGCCTTCTTAATATGTGACTGCTAACGCTCCCTAAGATTACTGAAATTCTTTGAGAATTAAAAAAAAATTAAATTGAGTCAAGAGATAGGCATAAGAATCTTATGGTCTATGCGCATATATAAGCCTTATAAAAGTTTGGGGGCCCATATTTTCACTGGTTTGTGGGTGTTCGCCAAATGTTCATGTGTTTGTATTTACAGACATTTCAGTACATAGAGGTTTACACCTAGGCCCAAATCTCTGCCTCAATGCAATTTGGCAACTCCGAGCTGCGATTTATGCCTTATGGAAGGCTCACGTCCCCACCTCCTTAAATGATGGGGCAAGGTAACATACAACTTAAAATATAGGCGTAAAGATTTTACTAGTAAATTTGTAGGCTTGTTTTAGGAGTAAATCTGCCATGGTGTGGTTCTTATAGGCAGAGATCTCAGTCCATGCTATGTAGAACTACAAACTCAATAGAAAGCGTGGGAACAGGCATCACCAGAGGAAATAAATAACACACAGCTGACAAACAATAATACTCGGAAAACATAAATATGCCCAACCCCCAGTACTCTGTTCTCTTCTCCATGTACTGCAAGAGGATGAGGACACTAGACATCAGTTACCGTACTGCTACATATCACCCTGTATGTGTATATGTGTGTTTGGGGCATGCAAAGTGTTATGATGTGTCTTCTTTTTCCAGAGTTTAATATACCGCAAACTTGACCTGAAGGTATCAGAGCGCTTTACATGAGCACCAGTTACATTACATAAGGACAGATTCATTTTTGTTGGGCACGGGGAGATAAAGTGATTGGCCCAGATTTGAGGTCGACCGCCTTAGCCGTTACACCACATCTTCTCCCTCTTTGTGTGAGAAGAGGGGTGTTAGATGTGGCATAAGTGTTTTATAATTCATTAACAAATTATATATGTGTATTCTTCTATGCACATTCATTTGTTATATTTATATTTTTACAATATAAATTGTACAGGCGGGGGTCACAACGTAGATTACACTTGTTTTAAAATGCTATCACATTTGTACAATGTGATGTAGATGGGTTTATGCCATTTCTAAATGACTGATTTATTGCTTGAGTGACTGAATGATTGAAACTATTTATAAAGCGTTAACAGCTACTTAAGAAAGATGTGTCATGGCCCCAGTGAAGAAAAAAATAGAAACAGCCAGTCACATACAAGAAGGGGAAAGAAAAGAGAACAAAAGAGGGAAGCAAAAAAAAAACCATCAAATTCCAAAGATGGCACTCTATCCAAATCTAGACATTGGGTGTGAACAAAAAGGTCTTGGATGTTTTTTTTAATATATAGAGACTTGGTTGAGAGTGGAGAGCCATTAGCAGAGGATTCCAAGCCTTGGATGTCTCAACCACTAAGGAAGATCCTCCTAGTCTGGATATTTTTAAACTTGGAGGTTTGACAAGGAATATATATTTGGATTTTAAATTCCATCAAGGGTTGTGCCAGGAAAAAAGAAATGCCATGTAGGTTTCCTATGCTGTGTTATTGATGGTCTTATGGCAAATAAACAGGGCCTTAAAATAGCACCTCTTGTTTACCAGCAGCCAGTAAAGCTTTTGCAGATGCTGAGAGATGGATTCAACCTAGCAGCATCGATTGGAAGCAGCTACAGTCGGTCCAGAGATATGCACCAAGTTCTTTCAGGAGGCGGAGGTATGTATCTTCCTGATAATGAGCAGGAGGCGGAAAACAGTAGTACGCATAGTTTTGACATGTTCAGTAAAAGTCAGGTTGTTGTCCATAATTACTCATAGATTGCGCACTTGGTGTAGGGAGAAGGCAGAGGTCTCTGGCCACCAGTCTGTTGTCCATGCGCTATATGGTATAAATACTATGATTTCTGTCTTGTGATTGTTTAGGAATAAACAGTTTAAGTACATTCATCCAGCAACTTCCTGGAGGTAATTTTTAAGATTACAAATAGCCTCAGATGTTTCACCACCAAGCATGACAACCATTTTGCTGTCACCGACATAAGTATGAAAAGAGATAAACGATTCAATAAGCGAGACAAGAGGAGCCATGTACATATTGAATAGAATATGGTGGGACTCAGAATGTAGCCCTGCGGAGCTCCAGTGGTAATCAGCTTACTGGAGGATCTAAAATTATCCCGGGCCTCAGTTTGAGTCTAGTACTGTATCAAAGAAGTAAACCAGTCATGGACTAGGCCTGAGATCGTAACCTCAGAAAACCGTTGAAAAAGGATGGGGTGGGAGGTGGAATCAAAGGCTGCTGATAAGTTTGATAAAACCAGGGCCGCTTTTCTATCCCTCATCCCTAATATGTCTTATATCATCAGTTACTTGGGCCAGGAGAGTTTCCTTGCAGAAACCTTCACTAAAACCAGATTGTGCTGTGTGTAAAAGTTGGTTAGGTTCAACAAATCAAGTTGACTGCTGATTAACTAAAGTGTCAGTCTAAAGTGGTGAAAAGAGGAAGGCGAGAAATGGCCAGTAACTAGAAAGTGCATATGGGTCTAGAATATGTTTCTTTAACAAAGGAGAAACAAAAAACAATTTCCAATTTTTATGTATCATTCCAAATCTCAGAGAGGAATTACAAAGAATTGTCAGGGATGCAATAACTATCTCAAAGATCTTGAACTGTAGGACAGAACAAACCTCCAAATGGGAGGAACAGGTCATAGAGGTCGGAATATTTAAGGTCTCTTCTACAGTCGCAGGAGAAAAGAAATACCAGGCTTCTTTATAAGTTGTCTCAGGTGCAAAAGACAGGCATTCAGAATTTTGGGGGTATTTTTTCACTAGCTTTATAATTTTTTAAGGAATTCTGATAGGCTGTCGTACAACTCTTGTGATGGGCTAATTATGTTTTCCTCCATCACAGGACACGTCATGCTTTTATAAAGCCTAAACACCTTCCTTTTGTATTTTTGGAACCAGGGATCCTTTTCTGGGCAAACTCTGCTTTTTGAAACTTTGATTAATCAGCAATATGTTTGGAGGTTGGCTTTATTAAAGGTTTTTTTTCTAATGCCAAATAGTTTTCCCTCCATTTTATTTCAAGCACTTTGCAATCATGCTTCATAGACTTTAACTCTGTATTATATTATGAAGCAGGAGGATGGTCTTTTTTTAGATATCTGTCCTCCTAGGGAAGTGATGGTATTGAGGGAAGTGAAAATGCACAAATCTACTAACTTTGACCTTAGATATTCTGACATAGGGCAGAAGCCATCTAATATGACAGCACATTCTTTTGAGCTAAGTGTACTCCAAGGTCTGAACACCAGTACTTGTTCCTGGGTGATACGATTAGTGCCAATTGTAGCTAGAACATTAAAAAACAGAAGTAGGTGGGCCTTCCGAGTTAATTTACTAGTCCTATTGGAAACAGCAAAAAGGAAGAGCTTAAAATGAAGTCAAGAGTGTGACCGAATTGATAATAGGACTGGTAAAAAGACTCCTTCAGTTCATGGCCCCACTAAAAAGCTGTAAATTGTGAGCTTTATCTGAATTATCATCCAGGTGAATATTAAAAACTCCTAGCAAAATGAATGTTTAAAATGTTAGTTTATATATTTTTTCATTTGTACTTTGTGATGTACATGGGGGCTGCAATACCTAAAGTTAAATGAACACGTGTTATGTACCACCGCCATACATTTCTATGTGATTTCTTTGAAGTACTGTGAGCAACCATGTGTGATTAACTCAAAGTCTTGGCTGGAGTTAATTTGAACGTATTTGGGTTATCGCACCACTGGAGCAGATGCGGGTGTAACTTTATTGAATTTCATGTGACTTATCCTTTTGCAGGCTTTTTATATCTGCATGACCATCCCTATTGGCCCTCCTCCATTTGCCGTTCCTCTTCATACTTTGTAGTAGATATTCCCCATTTTCCAGACACTGCCCCTACCATTTCCCCATTCACACCTAACCACACGTACTGAGCTTTATGCACCCAGGGTGGAGAAACCTGCATAAAAGAGGCACACACTGATAGCTATTGAATTGCGTTTAACATTACGAGACCTAGCTCCACAGGAGTACTACTTCATGTACTCAAAAATGCCTTTTGTGATTTAGGACCTGAGTGTAGATTTATATTTTTACTGAATCAGGCCCTTAGATGGGAATGTTGAGGTTGGACAACTCAGTGGTACCAATTTTATCAACCTCAAAAATATTACACCGAGTCTTGTTTTAGTGTTTGATAGTAGTCGAAGTGGTAATCATTTTCAATGAGAATTTGCAGGCTGGATTTCCTTCAACGTATGACAGTGCAGCGGAGGATCATTTGACAGAGAATCAGCATCCAAATTTACCTTTTCTCTACATAGTTTGATGATTTTCCCTATCATCCAATTCAACATCAGACCCCAAGCTATCCCTCTGGTGATTCAGCTTACACGGCGTTCTTCACAACCCATTGCTCTGTCCTACTGGTTATGTGACTTCATATACAGCACCCAAATATTTGCTCAATGGTGGGTCTCTCGCCACTGGCACGACTTTCACATGCACCGAACAAAAAGACAGTGTTCAGAGTTCTATCAATAAGCACCTGGTCTTTATCCATCTCTTTGAAGATGCCGAAACGCTGACGGAAAGGATGCCCGGCTGCTACCCACTCCTTCTGAACCAGGCTCTGAAATCCCGAGAACGTCCGTGCATGGGGGTCTGAGATCACCTGGATCAGGGCGGCCAGTAGACAGTTCAAATCCCGATCATCAGACTCTAAAACAGAACAAGAAACAGGCACAAATTCAGAGAGGAAGGGTAGGCTGGAGAATCAGACACAAGCAGAAACTAACACAAAATCTTTTTATGCACACTCATATTTCACACAACTGAAAGAAAGCATCAGTAAGGGCACTTCTTTAGTGTGCAAACAACTATTTATTTTATTGACCGTTTTGAGGATGAGGGCACGGTCTGCCTCACCTGGATACAAGTCTGTCAACAGCTACTCCTCCACAATGTATTTTTCATTGATAACCCTCTAAAGAGCAGAATGTCCTTCATCACATAGAGGAAGCGGGATTAAGGCAAACTCTCTCTGACAAAACTGAGCCTCTCCCCTTTGTTCATTTTATGACGATAATGTTGGCTGAAAGTGGATCCCAAGGACCAGGTTGCAGTTCTGCATATCTCCACAAAAGGCCCAAAATACCCCTTCAGCCATCTTAGTCGCTGGCTGAAACTCTATGGATTTGGAATTGGCTTAAGGCTCTGAAATAAGGAGCCATAATCTCTGTTTAGAATATCAGCTTATGACAACTGTTCTAACCTCAGCACTGATCCAATTGGAGCCCTAGGAGACCTTTTTACGTTCTCTTCCTATAAATCACTTTACGTTCACTGAGTCTAGGAGTATCTATGGCCAAGTTACGAGCACAAAACTGCAAGCTACAGGTAGCAGTTGCTACCCCAGGCTCGCCATAATTGTCATCCATGAATCAAACAGGAGCTGTCTTTCCGATACTGGCATTACATTGATAGAAAGCATCAGTCTGTTGAATAAAAGCTGCTGCCCTGGATCACGCTGGGATGTTTGCCCCTCAAGATGTTTGACAAATGTTGCAGACAACAATCACTGCCATAGTCCAGTCCATACCTACCAGCATCTACCACTGCACAGGTGATGTACCCAGGGAATCTAAGGCAGCAATGATCTAGCTTTAACTCAAGAAGCCGTCGCTCAATATTGTTGACTTACCCAACAGTTGATCAATTTCTAACTTGCCTTAATGTGAAAATGTATTGGGAATAGGTGGAACTGCTCAGTTTCAATCTTTCACGTTGGAATTTCAGCTTCTTCATACTTTTTAAGTACGGTTTGACAATGGTAGGGCGCGGAGACCAGATTACAATCCTGAGGAAGATCTGTGCCTAGCAGTGGACATAGGTAGTATCATTGCATTGATACCTTAGAACTTTCAGATGCAATTTGACAACATTGACCTCTAAGACGGGTTACCCATGATGCATTTCTGCACTGCCAGATGGGTGCTAGGAACAATTTGAAATAGCGCAATTCATAAGGCTCGTCCCTTATTCCATCTTACCTGATTACTCCTTTCATTCCACCTGTAAGGACTTTGAAGCTGCACTAAACCAAGGCAATCTTTATCCAAACACAGGTTACAACTGGTAGATGGTTCTGGCCTGTTTTTCAGGGCTATATTAGCACCTTAACCCACTAATGCAAGATATTTCACACTGTCCATTGCTGGCTGATGTGAAGGTAAAGCAGACAAAGGATTAATGACAGTGAAATCACCTTGGGCGACTTCTTTCGACAATTGTTCAATGCCACCAGTGGGTTCCTGAGAACTTGTTTCTATCTCAAAAACTATTCACTGTGTATGTTATACCCTCGAGTACCATGGCAGGACAGAAGGGGACCACGGCATTCTATCTTCTCCATCCATTTGATAAAACAAGACTTATTCTCAGACTTGCAAGACACAGAAAGAGTTTTCATGATATTTTTATTTTCCTATTAAGGGAACACAGAGACCAGTAAATGAAGTGACTTGCCCAAAAATTCTATTAGGTAGAATGTAGAAACTGGGATTAGACAGAAGATCAGCCACTTCCGCAACTAATAATGTCACCACGATACGCCTATTCTGTATGTTGAAAATATTTAATGGAAAGTGCAGAGATCAGGGTTGCCATTCTTAATGATGGCATGCTTCATGACAAACCTGGAATTTTGTGTTATGGCAGTGTCATTACCGTAACTTTTTAAGTCCAAAAATTACCTAAAATATTCAGTATCAGTGTAATGAAGTCATTCATCTGTAACAATGATTTACCATAGATTCAAACATTTGGTGAAAAATGAGAATCTACTGGGGATCCAATGTTGGAGAATGAAGCCTGGGGCCTAGTTTACTTTCAGTGCTGGCTCCCTCCGAGATCCACTCCTTCAAACTCTCTCACATAGTTGGTGATAGCGAATTTGGGAATATCAGCTATTAACCGATGAGCTGGTGCTCACAAAATGAGCCTCTGTCTGTAAGCCCTGCCTGTCACCTCATTTCGCTGGATCGACCCTTTCATTGATCTGTGCAGTGGCTGGCTGAAACCGTATAGCTGACAGCCTTTGGCAGATTACTTCTCAGAACAAACTATTTCACTCGAAAGACTCCACTCAACACTCAGCTCACCTTATGACCAACCACACAAAAATATTTAAAAAACAAAAAGATCCCAAAATGTTAAGACGCCTGAATCAGCTAGCCATATAGCTAAGATAATACACGTTTCTGCAATGCTTCAAATATTTACTAAAATCTCTGCTCTTTGCAAAATTCCTACTGTCTATAACCTAACTGATTTCAGTTATGTAAGACATATTGTAGTTATAAGTAGAGACCATCCCATGTAACGCGTACTACATACTCGGTAAATATTGAGGCTATTATGTGAAATGCTCCGTTACCCTCTTCCTGTTGCACAGAGCTAGGTCTGAGCCACATAAATAACCCAAATAAAATGAAAAAATATTAAAATTGTGTATTCCAGCACATTCATAGCTGAATTTTCAAAATGGAAGTTGGGGTTCATTTCTATACACCAGTGTACCACTTTCCGTATTTTCTTCATGGCTATATTTTTCAAGGAAAATGTAGCCGGCTATTCTATGCCTTGACTGGACGCCATCTTTACATGGGTTTAAAGCTTTAGGCAGTTTCTTCTATTGGCGAAGAGTGTCAGCCTCTGGTTGAGGTACAAAGCAACAGCTTCTCATGTCTCTGGGACTAACTATACAGAAAGAGGTAGCTGCTCAGTACTGTACCTTGAAGGACCACAGATCGGGACCTCTCTGCAATCAGAGACGAGATGTCGCTCGCTTTCTTCAAGCATGACCTGCAAAAGCAGCAGAAGAAAATGTTAAATATAGTGGAAGAGAGCACCATTATATGTCTAACAGGAGGCATTGGAAGACACTAGCACAGAAATCCGAAATGACCAATATTGCCCACCTGTCCTTTGATGACTTAGCTGTGCTTTCATGCGATTATGATGTTTCAAAAGGAGGTACACTCACCAAACCATTTAGGGAACTGGTGACAGTCAAAAGATCAGAGACACAGTCCCCACACAGCCTGCCCTTTTCATTACCAGTTCTAAACATGGAGATTTAAATTAGCCTCCAGCAGAGCTTTAGCTGTCCCACGATTTAAAAATGTAAAAAATGTATATTCCTTGTAAAACTGAGGACACCAGCTGAAGCTCCACAACGACTGACATTGCCCTGTTGACTGGCACTCTAAACAATTGTTGAGTTACACAATAATGGGGTAAGCCCAGACACGTCACTAGAACCTGGGTGAAACTTGGTACGAAAAAGGGGGGTGGTCCCAGTGGAAACATAATTTTACATCGAAATCAACATCACCTGATCAATTACAAACAATATTTATACAATATTTATACATATTGAAAATATTTATTAGAGTTGAACATATATCCATCATGTTCAAAACACATTATATTCATCAAAAACGTTTGTGCATAGGTGCCCCTACGAGGAGAAGGGAGGAAATTAGTCCATCAATGTGCAGAATTGAGGGTGAGTGATGGAGGGAGGGCAGTGAACAGTGTGTACATCCAAAAATATAAAAGGCCTGTCCAGCCTTAACCAAGGCTAAATTATTTACAGAAACAGAATGTCAGAAAGGATACGGTGAATCTATCACTGTTGTACACATTCAATACAGAAAGTAGAGCTGTCAACGTTTCGACCCCGGGTTAGTGTAGGAAAATTCAGCTCCTTACAATAGGGTCTTCATCAGGACCAAGGGGGGCACCCTTCGTCCATCTGGGAATGTGGTTGAGAGAACAAAAATGGGCCCGGAGGCTCCAGGGTCAGAGAGGCACTTCTGTTTCTGCCGCGTCCCATCCCAGATTGTTTCTTTAAACAGCACTTTCACAATTAACACAAAACCGGCACTCTCTTACATTTTTAGCAGGTAGACCAAGGAGGGAAGTTGAATAACCTGAAGGCAATTGCTCAGGACTATAAAACAAAGGAGGGAGGGAGATGCAGTCGAAAAAGATTCAATCAAAAAGAAAGGGGAGAGATAGAGAAAGGAATAATTCAGGGCAAAAGAATTTCCTATTTGGAAAAAGACCCATCACTCACCAACCTGGTAGGTGACATGCTTCATCATCTGGGTCCCACCCTGACCGCCGAATGCCGTCAGGGTGTGCTTCGACGCCTGGAATTCCAGCGGAGCGGGTTTTCGTGTGTGTAGGTGAGTGAAAACGTGAATGATGAAAAATAAAAGTGATATATTAAAAGTGTCAGCGGTGTGCTTCCTAATAATTTAATATGAAGCCACTTGGCACGATTAAAACCTGTGAATAGATATCGTAACTGGTATTAATGGCCAGTGATATCAGTGTTGGTATGTGTGTGTGGTCAACATGTTTCAACCTTTCTAGTAATTCTTAGGTTTTCGTCAGGACCAGGAATTTGAGGAACGGGGGGTCTGCACTCGCTAGGGTGCACCCACACCCTGAACCCCTGTGTACTACACCTTTATTAGAGAGTAGTTTGTTGTGCCTTCAAGCCGTTCTTGAAGGATGATTCGGATGTTAAAAAGGCTAAATATAAAGCCTCATGGTTCCCGTGGGGAGCGTGGGCTTTGAACCATTGGTTCTCTCACCGGTACGCCCGTTTACACACCTACTTCGGGGTCCCACAGTTACCGAATGCATTCGGGAACCATGAGGCTTTATATTTAGCCTTTTTAACATCCGAATCATCCTTCAAGAACGGCTTGAAGGCACAACAAACTACTCTCTAATAAAGGTGTAGTACACAGAGGTTCAGGGTGTGGGTGCACCTTAGTGAGTGCAGACCCCCCGTTCCTCAAATTCCTGGTCCTGACGAAAACCTAAGAATTACTAGAAAGGTTGAAACATGTTGACCACACACACATACCAACACTGATATCACTGGCCATTAATACCAGTTACGATATCTATTCACAGGTTTTAATCGTGCCAAGTGGTTTCATATTAAATTATTAGGAAGCACACCGCTGACACTTTTAATATATCACTTTTATTTTTCATCATTCACGTTTTCACTCACCTACACACACGAAAACCCTCTCCGCTGGAATTCCAGGCGTCGAAGCACACCCTGACGGCATTCGGCGGTCAGGGTGGGACCCAGATGATGAAGCATGTCACCTACCAGGTTGGTGAGTGATGGGTCTTTTTCCAAATAGGAAATTCTTTTGCCCTGAATTATTCCTTTCTCTATCTCTCCCCTTTCTTTTCGATTGAATCTTTTTCAACTGCATCTCTCTCCCTCCTTTGTTTTATAGTCATATCCAGACCGGGGGTTCGGGATCCTCATTACCCTCACTCTCTCTATTGTTTTTTTGGGCAATTGCTCAGGGCCATATTCCAGTTGAACGTTTTTCACCTATAATGCCAATCTAGACAGAGACCAACCATGTGCAAATACATTTTTGTTCTGTTCCAGTAAGAACATCCTAGCCTGAGCACCAGGTCTGGAATCCTCCAGATGGAAACACAAGCAACCCAAGGTCAGTGTTGGCATACTTAGGCCTCGTAAGTAAGGTATAGCTTGGGTTCTATGACTCAGCGGGCACAGGACCCATGTCTGGACATACCAGTCGTATTCAATGCCCAAACAAGAAAGTGATGGAAAGAACTCTTGAATTTATCCCAGACACTGGCAATCACTTGGGGCTGCATTACCTTCCATTGTTTTTTGCCCATAATACCACAGTTGACGAGCCATAAGCACATTTTTCAGCTCGGTCCTGCTCCAACAGCAACAGCCCGGCCCAAAATGCCCGGCTGAACCCCCTTCAGACAGTGGTGTAATGCAAAATGATGAGGCCCCCCTGCAGAATGTGTTGAGAGGCCCAAGCCCCCCATATATTGCAGATATTCTTTGGTCTCAGGCTGAATGGGGCCACCATTGAAAGATTGGGAGCGCACAGGAGGCTTGGGGGGGCTGCACGTGCCTGTGTTACTCCCCTGACTCCAGGAGGCAACACAAGCGTCCTCAGACTCACTTCAGTTCATGTCTCAAGGTGACCTGGAGTGTAATCTGTAGCAAAACTGGTACAACTGGAGCAGGTTCAAGGGTGAATTCCCTGGGCCCTGTGCTCACTGAGGCAACTACCCAAGCTGCACCTCACCGATGAGGCCCAAACAGGCTGATACCAATACGGGGTTGCTTGTGTTCACATTCAGAGGGAACAGGCCAGGCAGTTTGGGCCGTGGTGGTTCAATTGGAGCATGACCAAGGTTCATTTGCATACGGCTGGTGCATGTTTGAGGTTGCAAGGTGGGCAAAAAAAGATGACCTGTTCTGAAACCCTGCGCAATTACCAGTCACTGAGATTAAATCAAGCACTTCATCAGTTATCTTTTTGTTTAACTTAGCATGATGCTTGAAGCACGACCGGTATATACCTAGACTGGTCCTGTAATCCCTATGCCTCTGGACCCAAGATACACCTCCCAGGCGAGGCTCACAGAGGTTGAAACCGGTCTGAGATAGCTTATGTTCCCTCGCAGAGGGGATTTAGCCTGGGAGCTTAGGCTGGACTATTCCTAAAGGACCAGTATAAGGCTGCTTTGCACAAGGTTGGTTCCTTACATAGGTGTTATGGTGGGCACAAAATGATGAAATGGAATGTGATTCAAGTATTTCAATAATCATCTTGTGGTTTTCCATTTACGTATAGGACGGAGACTTCACTCTGGAGAAAAGTGTGATACGTTTGCACTGGTGAGTGGAGAGTGTAAAACACGTACACTGTAGAGTGGCATGTGGAGTTTACACTGGTGACAAGGAGTGAGGTCACTGTCACTCCTTTAACAGGACCAAATTCATCATTTAAAGTGATAAAATGTGACTTTGTCTTCTTATTGTTATTTATCAGACCCAATCACTAAACCAGTGGCCTTCAAACTTCTTAATGCAGAGGCCCCGTGTACAAAAAGAATAGAAAAACAATCATTGGGCCCCCCTTCAATTTTCTCAATTATTCTGTTAAAATGGCAGTGTTTAAATAGGACTGAACATATTTAAACATTGTAATTAAGTTCTTTTACCCCTTTTACACATACTCCCAGTCAGGCTACAAATGAATAAGTATGTTAGAGGTGGCCCATTACAAAGTGGCTTACTGCCGCTCATTTTTTTATCACTTAAAACAAAGCATAATGCTTTTCTTGGCCACAGCCTGGCGCTCTCCCCACCCCACCCCCCTGGATCAGCTAAGGCCCACCCAGGGGGGCCCGCACCCCAGTTTGAACACCTCTGCACTAAACGATCTAGGATTCATCAAGGATATGTAAACAGCAGTGAAAAGTGTCAGGGCGCTTCCGGAAAAGTACAAAACAACATTTTTTAAAGGAAGAATACTGACTGGTAAAGGCATTGATCAGGGCGCATCTACAGTTGTTGGACACAAGCCGGCATCTGCAGTATCCGTGGATTGCAGAAGAGAGGGGGTGGGTTGTGAAAGCCGGTCTTGGACTTCCACCTGTAGGATTCGGGGTGTCTAACTTAGATCTGGCGGAAAATAGAAAATCTGCCAATTCCTGGAAGTCGTGTTAAATCTAGAGGACAATCCAGTGGTGGACTCTCCTCCAGCCATACTAAATTCAGTACTTCATCCACTTCATCGTGCCCAGAATGCCCTAAACAAAAACACATCTGAACACTAGTAAGAGTGATTAAGCCAGTGCTCAATTTGAGCCGGTGGTTTCTGGTGCTCGGCACCGGAACCTAATCGTCAACACTGGCACTTATAACAGTCTGTCACATGGTGGCGCTGTTTACAATTTAAAGATGGGCACAACGACAGTTGTTTATGAATTCAATGTACATCACAAATAAGTAATAAATGATGCCCAAGCCAGTCTCATAGTTGTTGGGGCCTGGAATAGTCTGAAATGTCACATATGCCACAATGTAGTGGTAAGTAGGTATGTTGGTAGTGTCATTGGCAGCGCTGGCAAGGCCAATGGGCGTGCAAGCTGCAGTGGCACACTGACGAGTCCCTGGCACTTAAGATTTTACAAACTCAACACTGGAGCAAGCGCCGCTGTAACTGAGTGCTGGGGCTGCTGACTAGGGAACACACGCACCACTCCAGAGTGAGACGGTGATTGGTAGACTTGACTACAAGAAATAACCTTATCAAAGACATATGTTCATGTTTTAAACTCGAACAACACTGTGGTTCAATCCACAAAAGAGGAGATTGATGGAAATACAAAGAAAATCTCAGCTTGGCACTAGAGTGTAGCACTCTGCTCCTCACCTGACATAGTCCAACCAGTGGGTGCCTTCCAAGCTGGAGAGCCACTTGTCATCAGATCCAGCCACCGAGTTCTCTGCAAAAATGAAAGCATGGAGATCTCATCACTACCAATGGATCAGTTTGATAAAGAAATATGTGATGCGGCCTAAAGGTTTTCACAGCAGTCGCTTGTGCAGAATGCCTGGGTTTAGAGTACCAAGGCTGCTGAGCCTTGATTAAACCTCCTGTCTCTTACTATCACCTTCCTACCCTCCCTGCCTCTTTATCTCATTCCAGTTATTTCATCTGGCTTACCCCTAATTTGACTGTTTCCCTATTTTTCTCTTTCTCCTCATTTCTCCCTTATCTGCCTTTCTCTTGCTCTGGATTAAAGTCTGAAGATGAAAAAAGTCCTGGACCAAAAAATGTTCCCCGGTGCCACATGCCTTAATCACTGATGCTCCATCAACACCAAACCTTCTAAGAACAAGTTAAACACTATCTTAGAAACATGAATGTAAGCTGCAAGTTCCGCCCTGAAGAGGACATAGTCCTACACAGTCTAGTAAAAGGAAAAGCGATATTAGAGTTAGCCGTAAGGAAATAAACGAAGCACTAACAAAATAACAGGTATGCTTTCACTTTTTACAAGAGAAAAATGGGGTGTGAGAAAATACCATCTTTTTTTCTACTTTTACAATTTTCCGCTATATGAAATAGCTTCTTTTTACTTTATAATTCTACTAGATAAAAGCTTAATAAAAACTCATTATTCTCCTTCAAATAGTCTAGTTCCAAATCATTGCAGTCACATACTGTCTCATTTCAGATGGAGATACATAGTGCTAGCGTTCAAAAACCTGCAGCCTCTCTCGGTCATGGAACAAATTACTTGCTGCTATAAATAAAAGACCTAAAAAATATATTTTTTCTCCTCCAAACTCTTCCAACCTTTTCATTAGAGGACCATTTAGAGCACTTTAAACCCCTCAAACTTTGTCTGGTTGACACTAACAGCACTTTGAGAAAGAGTGAGGAAATGAAACAAAGAATAAACGCTGAAAATAAATGCAATGAGGAATGCTGAGGTGATGTCTAAAGAAATTGAATCCCTCAAAGAAGATTTCTAAAACTCACATGAAAAGAATAACCTATGACTTATATGTGTGTGCGTTTTATTACTATTATAACAAGTTGTTATGTTTTTCCTCTTATTGTTTCGATAAAGTTATTAAAATAAATTCTTAAATTTAAAAAAACCCACTATAATTCCAAACTTAGAGGATGGTCCCATATTCTATGCATATCTATCAGGTGACAGAAACATTATCACACAATGAAACTATCGACTCTACTGTTATGAGCCAATGAATCCATTCCATCACATAGCTTCGCTGCTGCTAAAATGGAAGCAAACATGGTCCAGGTCTGCTCTTACCATTCATACAAAGGCTTCGCAGCTTCAGGTACGACATCTGTATGTCCGAGAGGCTGGGTAGCTCGTCCGCTGTGTCTACCATGACGCATTGCGAATGATTCGCAAACATCAGCATTTCCACAAACCTAGAGAGAGAAGGGCAGAGCAGGATCAACAGAAGGGTCAACCAGACGTACCTCTTCATTTGTAACCCCCCAAAATAACCAATGCAGGAGTGAACACATTGGAGCACAGCCCCACTTAGAGTAAATAAACTCAGCAGGAGTGAACGCATTAGAGAATCGCCTCCCTTGGAGTAATACACCCCGCGGGTGTGAACGCGTTAGAGCACCGCCTCCCTTAGAGTAAATACACCCCGCGGGAGTGGAGGCGTTAGAGCACCGCCTCCCTTAGAGTAAATACACCCCGCGGGAGTGGAGGCGTTAGAGTACCACCTCCCTTAGACTAAATAAACTCCGAGGGGGGGGAACGTGTTAGAGCACCGCCTCCCTTAGAGTAAATATACTTCGCTGGATTGAACGCGTTAGAGCACCGCCTTAGAGTAAATACAATGCGTGGGAGTGAACGCGTTAGAGCACAGCCTCCCTTACAGTACATAAACTCTGCGGGGTTAACACGTTACAGCACAGCCTCCCTTAGAGAACATACACTCCACAAGAGTGATCTCGTTAGAGCACAGCCTCCAGTAGAGTACATACACTCCGCGGGAGTGAACACATTAGAGCACAGCATCCTTTATAGTACATACACTATGCTGCAGTGAACAAATTAGAGGCAAGCCTTCCGTAGAGTACATAAACTTCCCCGGAGGTGAACACGTTAGAGCACAGCCTCCCGTAGAGTAAATAAAGCCCGCAGGGGTGAACACGTTAGAGCACAGCCCCGTAGAGTAACGAATAGTTTCTTACCTGTCGGTGTAGTTTTGCAGCTTGAAGATCTTTCTGGATTCACTATGCTGTGCATTATTCCGCGATCTGGTGGTTGGGTCCGGATTCGTAGTCTTTCTTTTGTGTTTTTTTTTGTGTTTTTTTTTGTAGCCCAGGTGGGCGTCGACGTCCCACCATTTGGTGCACCTCTCGTGACGTCGTCGTGCTTCATGCGGAAGTCCCACCTTTGGGGCGCCATCTTCTGGTTCTTTTTTCCCTCTCTCTTTTTTTTTTTTTTTTTAACCCTAGGCGAATGATTAAATTATATGTCCACTTTTCTGTAGTATTTCATTCCTTCTGTAGTTCTCTGTTTTTCCCCCTCTTCCTCCAGCCTCATCTTCCTGGCGGAGGTGAGTGGGTTCGCTAGTGAATCCAGAAAGATCTTCAAGCTGCAAAACTACACCGACAGGTAAGAAACTATTCGTTTTGCAGCGTGAATCTTTCTGGATTCAGTATGCTGTGCATAGACTTTGTAGCGGTTTGTTATCTTTGTGTCGGCTGGGTGGTAGATGAGCGTTGGTCGTTGAATATGTGTTGAAGCACCTTCTGTCCTACTTGTGCTTCCTTGTTCATCTGTATGTCCACGCAGTAGTGCTTGGTGAACGTGTGCACCGAAGCCCATGTTGCCGCCAGGCATATGTCCTGTATGGGCGTGTTTGCCAGAAAGGCAATGGTTGCCCCCTTCTTCCTTGTGGAGTGAGCTTGAGGCCCCTCCGTTAGCTCCTGTCCTGCCTGTTTGTGGCAAAACTGTATAGTTAGTGCAATCCATCTAGCAATGGTGCCCTTTGTCACAGGTCTCCCCATGAAACTCGATGCAAAGGACACAAAGAGCTGCTGAGTTTTTCTGTGCTCCTTGGTCCTCTCAATGTAGTGCATCACCGCTCTCCTAGCATCTAGAGTGTGTAGAGCCTTTTCTGCGTTCGAAGTTGGGTTCTGAAAGAAACTCGGTATCTGAATACTCTGGTTCATATGGAACGCCGACACGACTTTAGGCATGAAGTGTGGGTCTATTCTCAGGACAACCCTATCCTTGTGTATCTGTATGTAGGGCTCTTGTAGCGTTAGTGCTTGCAGTTCGCTCACCCTGCGTAGCGAGGTTATGGCTACCAGAAATGCCATTTTCATAGTCAACATTTGCATTGAGGCCTTGTGTATGGGTTCAAACGGTGCCTTCATAAGCTCTGTCAGGACCACGTTGAGGTTCCATGCCGGCGGCGGCAACCTTTTAGGTGGCGCGATTCTTTTCGCTCCTTCCATGAATCCCTTTACTACCTGCGACGTAAAGAAACTTCCACCCTTCTCCCCTCCTGTGTAGGCTACTATCGCTGCTAGGTGTACCCTTAGGGAGGTCGAGCATAGGTTACTTTTCAGAAGGTGCGTGAGGTATCTCAGCACTGTTGAGTCCTTAGTCATTTTATTTTGCAGCCCATTTTTCCTACACCATATTTGAATTTAATTTGAATTTAAAAACACTTCTATAGCGCACTTTTACCAAGCGGTTTCTTGGCGCTGTTGGATTGCGAGAAGCAAGCAGGAGCAAAGGGGAATTTAAGCATTGTAAGCACGGGAAAAGAGAAAAGTTTTAAGACCCTTCCGGAACTCAATGTAGGAAGATGACATACGGAGTTCCGGGGGGAGGGAGTTCCAAAATGCAGGAGCAAGTACTGCGAATTTCATACCGCCAGTCTTTTTCTTGCTGAAGCGGGGGATGGTTAACAAAGCCTGATGAGTAGACCTAAGCTCTCGTCCAGGTATGTAGGGGGTGATGGCAGAACAGATAAATTCCGGGGCAGTGCCTGTTATGGCCTGGAAAGTGGTGCAGCCAAGCTTGAACAGAGCACGCTCTTTCACCGGCAGCCAGTGCAAGGCCTGCAGTAGGGGAGTAACTCTATGGTATTTAGGCAGGCCGTGAATCAGGCGGGCAGCCTGATTCTGCACTAGCTGCAAACGGCGAGTGGCGTAGGCTGGAGCGCCATTATAGATGATGTTCCCATAGTCGAGGCGCGAAAGCACCATGGCCATCACTATAATTTTTAGGGCAGGTAAAGAAAAAAAACGAGAAATCTTCCTAATGATTCGAAGGGAGAAAAAACAGGAGGAAACAACTAAATTGACCTGAGAGTGAACAGAAAGTGAGGGATCCAGGAGGATACCAAGGGTCTTGACCTTAGGAACTGGGAGCGGGGGAACACCAAGTGAGGTTGGCCAATGGGAGGGGGACCAAGGACTGCAACCACCTCTGGTCAGGACTAATTCCGTCTTGTCCGGGTTGAGTTTGAGGTGGTTGCAGTTCATCCAATCCTGGATGAACAGCATGACGGATTGGACATTTGAAGCAGAGGAAGTGGAGTGGGAAAGGTCAAAAATTAGCTGGAGGTCATCGGCGTAATTGAACACCGTGACCTCGAGCTGCTGTAACATAAAAATGAGGGGGTAAATGTATAAATTAAACAAAAGAGGGGAGAGGGAGGAGCCTTGGGGAACTCCACATGCAACCTTACGAGAGGCAGCGGTGAAGCCAGCAAGGTGGACTGCCTGAGCCCTGTCACTCAGGAAGGACTTAAGCCAGGTGAGGGCCAGGCCCTCTATACCCGCCGCCTTGACACGGGTGAGGAGGATGGAGTGGTCCACCGTGTCAAATGCGGCGGATAGGTCTAAAAGAATGAGGGCCTGGGGGACGTTGGTATCAATGCCCTCACGTAGGCTGTCCATCACTGAGATCACTACCTTCTCCGTCGAGTGGAGGGGGCGAAAGCCCGCCTGCCGGGGGGAGAGGCAGTGGTTGGCTTCCACATAGGTGCTCAGGGTGCTGGTTACATGGGTCTCCAAAACCTTGGCCAGGTAGGGTAACAGGGAAATGGGACGGTAATTGGAAGGGGATGAAGGGTCGGCACCGGGTTTTTTTAGAATGGGAATGACTGCCGCAAATTTATGGGCGGTGGGGACCACTCCGGATTTGAGTGAGTCATTTAAAAGTGTAAGGGAAGGGGAAGGGCAGTGTAGGAAGACTTCTCGCAAGATACAAGCAGGGGCAAAGTCTAGGGGGGAGCCTGACTTTACCTTTTGGAGCAGGGGAGGAAGTGTAACTGTGGTCAGAAGGGGGAAGGAAGTGAGTTTGGAAGTGATAGCAGGGGGGGAGGGATTAGTGAAGGTGAGGGAAGGGGGGGAGATATTAGCCTTGATCGTTGCGACCTTATCAACGAAGAAGTCGTTGAGGGAGTCGCAAAGCGGTTGAGAAGGGGGGATCGAGGCCGTGGCTCTATTAGACGAGGCAAGCTCATGTACTGTGGCAAAAATCTCTTTACATTGAGATTCAGCTGCTAGTATCCTGTTTGAGTAAAACAGGGTCTTGGCGTCAAGTATGCTTTGTTTGTATACTTTGAGCACAGAGAGGTAGATGATTTTTTTGGCGGGACTATATTCTCTTCTCCATGCGCGCTCTGCTCTGCGTGCGGCCAATTTCTTCTCCTTGAGATCGGGGGTAAACCAGCGATTGGCAGCATGGGCACGCTTCACCGTGATCCGTCTCAAGGGAGCAAAATCATCGCCTGCCTGGGTCAGCCAGCCATCGATGATAGTCAGCTGGTCCGGGGCGGCGAGACCCGAGAGGTCAGGGCAGGAATTGGCCAGGGATGAGCAAAACGAAGGCATGTCTGCCTTACCCCATTTTCTAGCCCAGATGTTCTTTGGGAGAAGAGGTATAGGCACTGGGGCTAACGCGAGGGAGAAGGAGATTGAGAAATGGTCCGACCAAGAACAGGGGGAGATGACAGGAGAAGTGGTGGGGATATTTAGGGTCCAGACCTGGTCGAGCGAGTGGCCATGAACATGGGTGGGGCTGTGAACGAGGGGACGAAAGTTAAGACTGGTCATGAGGCTGGTGAATTCTTTGGAAAGGGGGGTTTCGACGGGATCGTTGGGCCAAAAATTGAAGTCACCCAACACCAACACTGAGGAGTTGTTAATAACCAGTGTGGCGAGGATGTCCTGAAGGCAGGAAACAAAATTGGAAGTTGTGTGCGGGGGTCGATAGATAAGAACAGCAGTAAGGGGGGTAGAGTAAGAGCTAGCACGAATTATTAGGCAGTCTACCTCGGGAATAAGAGGAGAGGGGAGTATTTGAAAGGGGGAGTCAGTATGTGTTATCAGGGCTACTCCGCCGCCTCTCCTGCCCTCCGGGCGATCCGCACGAATGATGGAATAAGAGGGGGGGAGTGCGGCTAAGACGTTGGGGAGGGAGTCTGCCTTAAGCCAGGTCTCTGTTAAGAACAAGAGGTCCGGGTTGTGGCTGTCAAGAAAGTCGTGTAGCTCATGCTGATGGCTAACGACAGATCTGGTATTGAGGAGTATGGCAGTGGTATTATAGGACGGCGTGTGGGGAACAGGCAAGACGGAATGAATAGGCGCAGCGGCCCGAGGCCCAGAAAGACAACTTTGAATAACGGCGGGGGGTGCGGCGGGGGGGCTCGTAAGGAGATTTAAATGTTGTACTGAGTTAGACACAATAGGACTAATGGTGCCAGGGATCCAGTGAGAAAGAAGCTCGGAGGAAGTGTATGACAGCGGGAGGGCATGAGGAAGAGCCCCCAGCCCCGGCCTGCCGCGGACGGGCGCAGACGGGCAGGACTCTGGCTTGACTCCGGCGAGCCTACGGCGCGCGCGCTGCGCTGTAAATCTTTTCCATTTCGCACTATAGCATTTGCGTGTAGTTGGTCTCCTTGCCTCTCGCAGCACTCGCATAGTGCTTGGAGGCAATCTAAGGTCCACAAACTCTAAGTCTTCAGGAGCCATGCCGCCAGGCTGAGGCTCTCTGGTTCTGGATGTAGAACCTCTCCGTTCTGCATGGAGAAAAGGTCCTTTCTTCTTGTGAATCTGTGGGCATTCCCTTGAGCCATTTCTAGAATTTGGGAGAACCAAGTCTGCCTTGCCCACTGTGGTGCCACCAGGATCAGTGTCATGTTGCTGGTTCTGCATTTCTCGAGCACCCTGTGTAACAGTGGTATCGGCGGAAAAGCGTAGGCAAATGTCCTTAATCAGCTTATCCATAGGGCATTCCCTTGGGACTGCTGGTCTGGTTGCCTGGACGCGAAGCTTCGGCATTTTGCATTCTGGCGTGTTGCAAACAGGTCTATTGTGGGAGTTCCCCATTTCTGGAAAAGCTTCTGCGTTTCGTGCCCATTGAGCTCCCATTCGTGTGAAGCCGAGGTCTGCCTGCTTAGCCAGTCTGCCTCCACATTGTCCTTCCCTGGTAGGTGAATTGCCAGCAGGTCTATCTTGAGAGGTATGGCCCATCTCCAAATCTCCTGTGCCAGAGTGGAAAGGGGGAACGACTGTGTCCCTCCCTGTTTGTTGATATAAAACATGGTTGTGGTGTTGTCCGTTTGAATCAACACTCTCTGGTTGTACAGGTGCTTCTGGAATGCCTTCAGGGCTAGCAGGACAGTCTTCAATTCCAGGTAATTGATATGTCTGACCGCATCTGCCGGAGCCCACAGACCCCTCACTCTGAGTTTGTCCATGTGTGCTCCCCATCCCCTTTGAGATGCGTCCGTGGTGATGGTCACAGTTGGGCTTGGGGGTGCCAGGCTTTTCCCTGTAGTTATGTTGTCCCTGTTCCACCAAGTTATCTCTTCCTGCACTGCGTGTGTGACAACCACTAGATCTTCCCAACTTCCGCTTGCCTGTGACCATTGCTGTTGTAGCCATTCTTGGAATGGTCTCATGTGAAGTCGTACATTTGGGACCAGGTGGATACATGACGCCATCATACCCATGATCTTGCTCACTGTTCTCACTGTCAGAACTCGCCCCTTCTGGTAGAGGCTCGTCTCCTTCAGTAGGGCTTCTGCTCTCCTGTCGCTGGGCACGACCGTTCTGTTTATGGTGTTGATTTTTGCTCCCAGGAAAATCTTCACCTGTTCTGGCTTCATTGATGACTTCCCCCAGTGTATAGAGAACCCCAGGTTCGTCAGTGTCTTTGTCACCTGTGCTGCGTGTTTCTCGCACTTCTTGTGGGTGTTTGCTTTGATCAGCCAGTCGTCTAGGTAAGGGTACACATGAATCCCCTTCCTTCGTAGGTATGCTGCGACCGCCGACAGGCATTTCGTGAATACCCTTGGTGCTGATTTTAGCCCGAAGGCCAGGGTCGTGAATTGGTAATGATCCTGGTTGATGCTGAATCTTAAAAGTCTTTTGTGCCTTCTGTTTATTGGGATGTGCAGGTAGGCATCTTTGAGATCCACGGTGGACATGAAGTCTCCGTCCCTTATTTGGGGCAGCACCTCCTGTAGTGATGTCATTTTGAACTTTTGTGTTCTGATGTATTTGTTTAGGTATCGCAGATCCAGGATGGGTCTGAGATTTCCATCTACTTTTGGTACCACGAAGTAGTTCGAGTAGACCCCTTTGTTCCTTTCCTTGTAAGGCACTGGCTCGATGGCTCTCTTTTCGAGCAGCTTCTGTGTTTCCTCTCTGAGTTGAGCAAGCTCCTGACCTGAGCGTTGCCTTTTTTTTGGTTTTCTGTTTGGAGGCGTCCCCTCCAAGTCCACGCAGTAACCGTGTTGTATGACGTTCAGTATCCACTTGTCCGTGGTTATACGTTGCCATTCCTGTAGGTAGAGGCCCAGTCTTCCGCCTACCGGTGTTGGATGCTCGTAGGCGATCGGGTCTCTTCCCCCCCTCGTTGTTTTTGCATTGCGCCTCACCCCTGGGGGTATGTTGTGGGTGGGCGTCCCCTTGCGTGCCGAGTCACTTAGATGAGGGTTGGTCACCCCCTCGTCTCCTTTGGCCACGTCCGTTTCCCCTCCCGCGAAAGGACTGGCCCGAGGCTGGTACTGCCAGTTTTGTTTTTGCTGACTTTGCTGGCCGTGACTTTCACCCTGCTGTCCTTGCTGGAACGTCTGGTGCGACGCTCCCTGCTGGTTACCCCCTCTACCGTAGGGTCTCCTAGTTGGAGTGCCTCTTCTCATCCCCCTGAACTGTAGGGCCCCCATGGACGTTGCCGTCTCGTTCTCTTTCTTCAGCTGGGTGAGCTTTTCGTCCACTGTCGCCCCGAATACTGTTTCCCCGTTGAAAGGGGTGTTTAATATGTTGCTCTGCACCTCCTGTTTGAATCCAGAGATTCTCAGCCAGGCCTGTCTTCGTTCGGTGATCCCTATGGCCATCAGTATGCTTGAAGTTTCCGCCCCGTCCAATGCAGTCTTAATGCATGAATTGGCTATATTTTTACCTTCTTCCACAAGGTGGGAGGCTCTTTGGCGGTACTCTTCAGGGAGGTGTTTCACTAGTTCCCCCATCTCGTCCCAGTGCTGGTACTGGTGTCGATTGAGAAGCGCGTTTGAATTCGCCATGCGCCAGTGCATGGCGGCGTTCCTTTCGACCTTCCTCCCAGTGAGGTCCATCCTCCTGCTTTCCTCATCGGGGGGTGGCCCCGAGGTCGCTGGCACGTTGGCCCTTCTCCTGGCCGTGGAAGCGATGATGGAGTCGGCAGTGACCGATCCCTTGATGTAAGGCGGGTCCAGGGAGGAGTGCTTGTGCTTCTTCTCCGTCCTGGGCGTGATGGACCGGCATGTTGCTGGTTCCTTAAAGGCCTCCTTCCCTTGGTTCATTACACTTTGGAGCATGGGAAGGAACTGGCTCCTCGTCTGAATGGGGAGCAGCGTCTCGAGAAGGAAATCAGCTTTCGGTTTCTCCTCGTCCAGTTTTACCCCAAAGGCTGCTGCAGCACTCCTGACGACCATATTGTACACCCCGATGTCGTCGGGCGGCGAAGGCCTCGAAGGATATGTGTCCACGGGCTCTTCGGGATTTTTGGCGTCGATGTCTTGCCATTCCAGCTCGTGAGTGGTTGATGGCGCCGAGCCGTAGAACGACTGCTGGTCGTCTTCCTCGTCTTCGCCTTCATAGTAGGGGGCTTCCTCCTCCTCCTCATGATCTCTCGGCAGCCCTTCGGTGTCGAATTCGTCCTGTTCCCCGATCTCGACGACGTCCGTCGACGGAGTCGTTGGAATTCTGAAGTGTTTCATTTTGGCGTCGAACTCCTTCTTTCTCTGAAGGATGCTCTCCATCTCCGCCTCGAGCCTTCTCTTCTTTTTCTCCATCTCGGAGATGCTTTCGACGTCGACCGCAGGTCTTTTCGACAGAGCTTGCGTCGACGCTGGCTTGTCTTTCTGCGTCGAACGCCCCGTTTCGTGGGCTATCTTCGACGAACTCTGCCTTTCGGCGTCTTTCGGCACCAGGGAGTCCTTTTCGCAGGATCCGCTCGGCCTTTTGTCCATGGATCCACCCTTGGTCGTTGAAGTTTTCGGCGCCGGTGCTCCTTTTGAGGACTTTGACTCAGATTTTCGAGAGTCACTCTCAGGTTTTCGAGGCCCTTTCGGGGGTTTTGAACTCGACGATTCTCTTACCTCGTCAGGCGTTTTCTTGTCGGTCTCTATGACCGTGAAGTTTTCGGGTTCCTCGGCGATGTTGTCCTCATCGTCGGTGGAGAGGCCCAGATCGTAAAGCGACGGGGCCTTACCCTTGCCTTCCATGCTGAAGTTGGCTCTTCTCTGGCGTTCTCTCACCCGGAGCGTCTTCGGCGCGAAAGCTGAACAGGCGTTGCAGTCCTTGCTCGGGTGGTCGATCGGTAGGCAAAGGTTGCAGACCGGATGCTGGTCCTTCTGCGCGAACTTGTGGTGGCAGTTAGGGCAGAATTTGAACGGTGTCTTGTCCATTGCGCTCAGAGCCTCTGAGTGCGCATTTTTTAAGGGCGTCGAAGAAAATTCGTGAAAACTCTTCCTTCTTCGCGTCCCGGATGTAAGTTATTCCTCTTTGTGATGTTAGTAGTTCTTTCCTCGACGAAACTCGCGTTTTCTCCTTCTTCCTTCGATTGAAATCCTGGAGCTTCTCGATGACGATCCAGACCCAACGGCGGAAAAAAGAATCTGAAGATGGCGCCCCAAAGGTGGGACTTCCGCAGGAAGCACGACGACGTTACGAGAGGTGCACCAAATGGTGGGACGTCGACACCCACCTGGGCTACAAAAAAAAAACAAAAAAAACACAAAAGAAAGACTACGAATCCGGACCCAACCACCAGATCGCGGAATAATGCACAGCATAGTGAATCCAGAAAGATTCACGCTGCAAAACTAAACCCCGCAGGTTGAACAGGTTAGAGCACAGCCTCCTGTAGAGTAAATAAACCCCGTGGAAGTGCACATTATAGAGCACAGCCTCCCGTAGAGTACCTAAACCCCATGGGGTGAACACATTAGAGCACAGCCCCCCTTAGGGCAACTAAACCCAGAGGGAGTGAACAGCTTAGAGCACAGCCTCCCTTAGGGCAACTAAACACTGCAGGAGTGAACACGTTAGAGCAGAGCCTCCCTTAGGGTAACTACACGCCGTGGGAGTGAACACGTTAGAACACAGCCTCCCTTAGGGTAACTACACGCCGAGGGAGTGAACACGTTGGAGCACAGCCTCCCTTAGAGTACACAAACTCCGCTGGAGTGAACACGTTGGAACACAGCCTCCCTTAGAGTACACAAACTCTGCGGGAGTGAACACGTTAGAGCATAGCCTCCCTTAGGGTAAATACACCCCGCAGGGTGAGCACGTTAGAGCACAGCCTCCCTTAGAGTATACACCCTGCGGGGGTGAACAGGTTAAAACACAGCCTCCCTTAGGGTAAATACACCTCACGGGGTGAACACGTTAGAGCACAGCCTTCCTTAGAGTAAATAAACTTCATGGGAGTGAACACATTAGAGCACAACCTCCCTTGAGTAAATAGACCCCACGGAGTGAACACATTGAGCACAGTCTCGCTTAGAGTACATAAACTTTGCAGGAGTAAACACATTAGAGCACAACCTCCCTTAGAGTAAATAAACCCCACAGGAGTGAACACATTAGAGCACAGCCTCCATTAGAGTAAATAAACCACTCAGGAGTGAACACATTAGAGTACAGCCTCCCTTAGAGTAAATAAACTCCACAGGAGTGAGCACATTAGAGCACAGCCTCCCTTAGAGTAAATATACTCCACAGGAGTGAACACATTAGAGCACAGCCTTCCTTAGAGTAAATATACTCCCTTAGAGTACATAAACTCCCTTAGAGTACATAAACTCCACAGGAGTGAACACATTAGAGCACAGCCTCCCTTAGAGTAAATAAACTCCACAGGAGTGAACATATTAGAGCACAGCCTCCCTTAGAGTAAATAAACCCCACAGGAGTGAACACATTAGAGCACAGCCTCCCTTAGAGTAAATAAACTACACAGTTGTGAACACATTAGAGCACAGCCTCCCTTAGAGCACACAAACTCTGCAGGAGTGAACACATTAGAGCAAAGCCTCTCTTAGAGTACACAAACTCCGCAGGAGTGAACACATTAGAGTACAACCGGCCTTAGAGTAAATAAACTTCGCAGGAGTGCACACGTTAGAGCACAGTCTCGCTTAGAGTAAATAAACTCCACAGGAGTGAACACATTAGAGCACAGCCTCCCTGAGAGTGAATAAACTCCACAGGAGTGAACACATTAGAGCACAGCCTCCCTTAGAGTAAATAAACTCCACATGGGTGAACACATTAGAGCACAGCCTCCCTTAGAGTAAATAAACTCCACAGGAGTGAGCACATTAGAGCACAGCCTCCCTTAGAGTAAATATACTCCACAGGAGTGAACACATTAGAGCACAGCCTCCCTTAGAGTAAATATACTCCCTTAGAGTAAATAAACTCCACAGGAGTGAACACATTAGAGCACAGCCTCCCTTAGAGTAAATATACTCCACAGGAGTGAACACATTAGAGCACAGCCTCCCTTAGAGTAAATATACTCCCTTAGAGTAAATAAACTCCACAGGAGTGAACACATTAGAGCACAGCCTCCCTTAGAGTAAATAAACTCCACAGGAGTGAACATATTAGAGCACAGCCTTCCTTAGAGTAAATATACTCCCTTAGAGTAAATAAACTCCACAGGAGTGAACACATTAGAGCACAGCCTCGCTTAGAGTAAATAAACTCCACAGGAGTGAACACATTAGAGCACAGCCTTCCTTAGAGTAAATATACTCCCTTAGAGTAAATAAACTCCACAGGAGTGAACACATTATAGCACAGCCTCGCTTAGAGTTAATAAACTCCACAGGAGTGAACACATTAGAGCACGGCCTCTCTTAGAGTAAATAAACTCCTCAGGAGTGAACACATTAGAGCACGGCCTTGCTTAGAGTTAATAAACTCCACAGGAGTGAGCACATTAGAGCACAGCCTCCCTTAGATTTTAAATTGACGTTTAATGTCATCTTACAACTCTGTATAGATCTCCTCTCTGGCAGGGCATCTGGGGCATTGCTACTGAGGGAAGTGGAGCTGTTGTTTGGAGAATCTGATTTGCACTACAGAATCATTTGGAAGCTACACAGTGAGTCACTCATTTATGTAACGAATACAATGAATGATCCTTGTGCTATAAAAGCCTTATTAATCCAGAAAGGACAAGAGTTGGACGGCCCAGGGAAATGTTCATTAACCTAAGACATTACATTTTCACTGACTCACAAAATTGTGCATCCGAACCTAGGTACGGTGTCAAACTCACAGACTGGCAAGTCAAAGCTAAAAAGTAACACACCTCTGTTCTAGAAGTTGTATTAGAACTTCATGAAGTATATGAGTATATATTGGAGGAGGCGGACTAGTTGTTGTGTGCCATGACAAACCAAATGAAAGTGATGCCAACTATTGTTGCAACTTTGCTCGGGTACTGAAGGTCTGTGGTGAAGTGGCTGGGGTCTTTGTTCCTTGGTAAAGATATCTCGGTTTCAGAGAACAAAGAGCTACGTTCAGAAGCAAGAGCTGTTTGATAACAGCAGGGTCACTATGGACACATTTTTGATGGTGCTTTTAATAAATTGGGAACTCGGCTTATCCACAAAAGCATATAGAAAGCAAATAGAGCCAACGCTGACATCATAAATAAGACTTGCACCCCAATAAAACAGAAACATTTATTTTTGGGGGGGGAGTAAAACTGCAGCTTGGCTGTAAAATGTAAAGTAAATAAACATGAAAATTTAAGAGATATGTGTAAGTTCATGATTTCTGTACTACAATTTAAGGTGCATAAGTGTGTAAAACACACTGTCAGACCAAAGGACACCTATCCTCCATTAGAGGAGGGAGATGAAGGAAAAACTAAGCACAGGCAGCTTAAATTTCCTATCCACCCTCCTTTTGACTCCCCCACCTCAAATATAGTGTGAAGAAACGTTTTACCCATTAATGTACCCTTTCCTCTCTGTAAGGCCTAAAATTGGGAACATCTTTGGGCCAGAATTCACCATTAGAAATTGTATCGAAGAGCAACTATGTTGAAGGCTTCTCCTCAGAAGCAACTTTCCTCATTCGGAGTCTATTATGCAAACCCTGGCAAGTATGGATAGAGAAAGTCCTTACATGTTTCACACATGCTCGGGGAAATCTCCAGGCATGTGCAGGACATGAATAATGGTATTTCCAAAGATGGACCTGAGCTGTGGGTGTCTGTCTGCGGAATATCATAAGTGGCGGAAGGTCCATCGTGCCAGCGTGGCTCGGCAGACCTGGTGCTACATTTTCATTTGTGCAGTGCGGCATCCACCATGGAGCTGCTTCAGGGACAATATCCACCTGCAAAGCGAATAGGTCACAATTCAGTGGGCGCGGTAGAAGCACCGCCACCATATTCACAGCCATATGGAAGCCAGCCTGTCGAAATCTAAACGACCCTATAAATACTTAAAATTTGGGTCAAGTTTGCTGAGCCAGTCACCATAAGTGCAACGTGTTAGGAAATCCCGGATGTATTTCAGTCCTGCTGCAGCCACACGGTACAATAAGGCATCACATCTGGAACAAATATTGTCATTGAAAGATCAGTGCATGCAGTCTGTATTACCTTCATACTCACTGATGCCGCTTTTGAAGAACCTTGCATTTCCACCATCCCCGGGAGGAACTTGATCTCATCGAGCATATAGCACAGAAGTACTCATTAATGGCATATATCATAGGGCAGACATTATGGTGCCATAGCCCAAGATATTTCTCATCCTGTTGCATTTAAACCTGGATGACTGTTGACTAAGGTACATGTTTGCCTACCTCAAATCCTCCTTCTCTGGGTCTGTGTTAGGTTGGAAGTTTGCCGCTCTCAGAAGATCGCTACCTCCGGGATGCCGCCAGGATAATCTCTGGAGAAAAAAACGACATAGAGACGACAAGTTCCATCAGCGACAACGCTGTGCAGAATTTCTAGCTAAATGCTGTCTATGTGTTACCACATTCCACATAAAGCTGCTGTCAGAAATGCAATAGAGGTCCAGAAGGGATCAGCTGCAAGAACTAAAGCCGAAAGAGCAGGAAGTAGATAGACTCAGTAGAACTTGCAAAAGGAAGGAAGTGATCCATATTGGTTGCAGAGAGAGAGGTAGTATGGGATGAGTAAACAAAGTTGCACAAGGATGGAATTGAGCAGAAGTAAAGAACAAAGGGCCAGATGTATCAAACGGTTTTACCCATTCTGTGTCTATGGGAAAATGTGTTCATACATCTGGCCCAAAATGAATATTTGCCTGTGATACTGGAGCATTGGTCTATTAGAACGTGCCATTGTAGGTAAAGAGAGCACGGCAGGCGTTCGCGTAGCAGCCCAGACAAGATGGTGATAAACTGATCGATGTTCGCAAGTCAGTCTAACAGGTCAGAGCCTTTCAAAGATGGAAGCTGCTGCCAGCGGCCCACCTCCGCAACACACGGTACTCACAGGAATCCGCCTCTCGTTAAAGTGAGGGAAGGTCCTCTTCAGCTCCGTGTCCAAGACCTTGCTGGGGACCAGGAAGTACTTGGAAAGGCTGAAAAGACAACCAGTGTTGAAAGACCAGCAAAGAGCCGGCTGGCAAGCACACACCCAAGCAGCATCATTTGTGCCTATCTGGCCACAAGAGCCAAAACATATTTCTAGCCCCACCTCCCCTCGTGTCAGCGATACACAACTTGCATGTCCATCTGAGGCTGTGACTTTACATATTTTTGCATAAATTTAATATTGAATGCAGGCATGTGTGATGTTCTTTTGTATTGATCTCTAAATAATACCTTCTATAGCACCGAGTCATATATGCAAACACAGCCAGCTGGTTGCTTTCAAATGAGAAGGCTTTTTGACTTGTGTTAAGTAAGTTTTGACTAAATGCAGGTTTTGTAACATCTATTAAGACAGAAGTTCTCTATTAACGAATTCTAGTGTTATTTTACGCTTTTTAAATACAGTTCAGATTAAAATGCTCATTCAACGCAGAAAACTGAGCTTTTGGTTGTCAAATGTCATGGATTTGGGAAAAGCAAGTGAGTATGAAGACCTGGCTTGAAAAAGCGTTGGCTCGTTTAGGAAATCTAATCATCATTTAATAAGAAGTGGACAACCTAAGGGCACTGTGACAAGTGACAGGAAGTCCTAAGAGGCGAAAGTCTGCAGAACAGGAAGTCATCGGAAGTAACCGCTTCCTCTTGTTTTAAATGGTTCCTCTTAGCACACAATATAAACGGTTGCGTGTCATCTGCATACATGCTAACACTTGGCACCGATAGGACACTATCATTTTGTTCACCAAAAATGTAAACTATTTTACTTTCCTTCCTACTTGGAAATTAGCTGGTTCCAATATTAGTAGAGAGCGAGGACTGCCAATGATGAAGCATGACACCTGGTGGTGTGTGAGGACAGTCCTTCACATTTTTTGAGATGCCTGGCACCCCACTTAATCAAGTGTAGTGTGCCTGTTCTCACATATAGAATCAGAGATTTATTCAGGGTAGCTTATTTTATGTGCACACAAGGACATGGCTGCCCCTTGTGGGAGATGTGCAAGCATTCAATAAGAGTGGAGCATCCTCATAACGGACAGCACAAGCTTGAGCCCTCACCTTGCGGATGTGTCGAACCTCTCGTTGATGGGGCTGACTCTCCAGTCCTGAGCGCCAATACGTTTCAGCTCATTCTCCCAATCCATGAAGGTTTCGAAAAGCAATGTGGGGAAGTCTCCCAATCCCTTCTTCCGGCTCCCAACTCCATTTTCTGAAATTCATAAAAAGATAAGTCACACCAAATACCCTCTAGGAAGCTGCAGACAAATTCTGAAGTGGAAACGGCTGGATGCATGACAAAGATCACAAGGCTCTACTCATAGAAAAACAAATTCCAATAAACAGCCCTAACCAAATGCAATGAAGCTGGTTTCAACTTTTTTCCCTTTTGCAAAAGTTACTCTCCAGCAAAAACAGTGTAAGTATTTTTACCCCTCTATATGACATATTATTTGTCCTACTGGAGTTCTCCCCATATCTGAAAAAATCATTTTGAGCTTCTTGCAATAATTTGGCAGAACCACAAGGTAGCACGCTAGGGATGCTGTTTTACCTTACTTCAGGAAGTACTGCCTCAGCCTGGTAAACCTACATTGTGAGTATTTTTTAAGCAAGCTTGTTTAAGTTTAGCAGATCACTGAAATAGCCAAAAAGTTGTGACTGTGGATGGCTATCACATTTGAATTATCCGTGACATTCCAAGGCCAAACCATTTCTTCTTCTTCGCTTGCTGTTCTCAGGACTGCATCACGCAGATCTTCAACATAAGTGCAATAGTCATATGGAAATAGATTCCTTTCATAGTATTTTAAACCTTAATCCTAGATTTATGAACATATGTGGGTAAAAGGGTTTATAAAATGGCACATTGGTTCAACGTGTATTCAAAGGTGTTGCTGAAATAGTTAATCAACAATGATAAATATTTTCTCTGGAAGAAAAATATAATAAATTGAAGGACAGTAACCACCAAAGCCATGTCTGGCTATAAACTCATTCACCAGGTCCTGAAACACTGACTGTGTCTGGAGCTATTTCCTATAAAGGGTGTCTATTCTTTAGAGTAGTATTTCACACTAAAAAGACTCGTAAAGGACTATTCAGCAGTGGGTGTCCAATTCGCAAAGCCTTTCCTCTAATTAGTAGATACTAATGCCTTAGCTATAACCTGATGAAGCATGACATCCTTCGGGGTGTGTGAGGGCACTTTTTCTCAGACGTGAACACGATAATTCGAACCAAGGAACTGCACACAAACTTGAAATACTTAATTCTCGTTAGGGAGTACGTGTGCTGGATCAGCTTAAAAAAGCTCCTGGTTCCTCTCATTTTGAGAATTAGCTATAACGTTCTCATTGTTTTCCAGGAGTAGGGCATGCTTACTCAAAAATGTGAGACTTGTTTTCTATACTGCTTAAAAGAGAAGTGTTTAAAAAAGAAATTCATTGTGCAGGGATACAGATAGCTTAGCCTCATTTAGAAGAGGCTTGAGGTAATGACTTGGCGGGCAGTACTTTTAAGATCATGAATAAGGTTTTTAATACATCTCTGGTAAAGCATGGACCACTGTGAATTCCATGCTCCCCGTGAAAGTGGGAGGGTATGCGACTTCACAATTATGGGGATATGTGAAAAACAAGATGACGCAACCACAATGGACATTGTAGTGATGCAGAACTATATGAGATTCTTTATCACAATGCTCTGTGCACTGCTGTGATGCACTCTGCAAAGAAGATCTGACATTAGCTCGGAGAATGCTCTACTGCCTAGGTTCTGGGGGACACAGGGCAACCCCATTATATTTAATGGCTACTGCTAATTCAGCCATACAGAGCTCTACATAAATTTTAAGTATGATGTGTTCACTGATTGATTTAGTACTAATGCTGTGGGGGTGTTGTTTGTACAGAGAAAATAGGCGCCTGTCAAGTTAGCGTAGTATACAATAATCAATACAATTATGCGGTGCAAAAGGTGAGGGAAAACACCATAGAACCCCCAATAATGCAGGACCAAAAGGCCCGTCACATAAGTAATACCCCTCGACTTCTTGTACCGGTACAGAAAACGCAACCGCCGCCAAATCGGACTGTCAGCGCACTCGCTACAGATCTACCACTCCATTAAGGCTTACCACACACGGATGTGTTTTTACATTTCGGCACGCACGTAAATGATTTACTACTAATACCCGAAACTGAGGGATTAAACTCAACCTTGGAAACTTTATGAAATTTTATGGGAAGGATAACCAATTGACCAGCCGGGTCGGAATTATCACCGGCAGAGAGGATTTGGAACACTTAATACACAGAACAGAACAGCCCTGAAGAAGTTGAGGGGTAATCCCCAGACGACGAAACACGTGTTGGCTGGACGTTTGTTTGAATAAAGACAAAGAAAAGAGCATAAGAGACACTACTCATCTTTTACCTTGTACTTCAACTCTATGATGAATTTTCATTTGAACACTAGAGCGTGTGCATAGGACAGGATATTACTCACTGGTTGACTTAGTCAAGATTCCAGTGATAATAAGTACCATTTATCTAGCGTGCCCGACAAACTCTGGGTACGACAAACTAGGGGCCTGATGTTCAAATATGGTCTGCGAGGCCTACTCTGGGGTCGGCAAATGTTTTACAAAATTAAATAATATTACAAATAATTAATTAAAACTGATAAAGTATATACAAATAAAGAAGCAAATTGAACATTTACATTTAAGCACTTTTTCCATATTTGATTTTGAAATAAACAAAACATTGCGATATTTGAGCATTTGTTTGATGTATCCTTGTTTCTATACTTTTGTGTATTGTTCTGAGATTCAAATCATAGAAATTGCTGTGGTCAGGGATCTACGACTTCCAATAGTGACTCAGGTGTGGGCTCCCTGGATACCAGTAATGATTCCGTGGTGGGTCCCTGTATTGCAATAATGATTCCGTGGGGGTCCCTAGGTTCAAAAAATGATTCAGTGGGGGTTCCTGGATTCCAGTAGTGATTCAGTGGGGGGGGGGGGGGCGGTCTCTGGATTCAAGTAATGATTCAGGGGGGGGGGGGGCGGCTTTAGTGCGACTGGTGTGGTCGCACTGGTCACTGACCTGGAGGGGGGGGAACTGACCTCCTCAGGGGAGGGCACTACGTTTAACAATAATGTACAATTTAAAATAATCTGCTGTAGAGTTCCTTGTGCGTACAGCTTTCAGGCAGCAATAAATACATCAATATAATTCTGTTGATAAATGTTTCTGTTGGAGACAGAGATTGGAGTTTTGTCTAGAGACAGCTGACTCGCCATAAATTATAGAGACATTTGACTCGCTATAAATTAGCGCAGAGGGTTAATATGCCTTCTGCATGAAACAAATCTGTATTATATGTGGCTTGCTGGGTGGATTATTAAAGCCACCCTTTACCGGCACTTCAAATCAAATGAAATGTATGTGAGAGAGGGGCTATGGAGAGATATGGGGCACTTCTGCCAGGCGGTCGTGAGCGAATCCGAGGAGGAGGTCCATGTGGGAGGGCGAACACTGTCCCACCAGATGCCCCCAGGGCTAAAGCCGGCCCTGGTCCACAGAAGTCAAACGGTTATGAACCAACTCACTTACCCACAGTCCATGGACCAGCCTTCTCAATTGGCATCAGAGCAGTACACACCTGGAGAGCCTGGGAGATGGAGTTCGTGATCTGTAAGGGAAGAAAAATTAACTTGAGGTTTTTGGCTTCTGCCATTAAGAACTCAAGTAATATCTTACAAGAAGATCCCCCCAATGTTGTAACCCCCTACAATGTTGAATTCCACAGAAGAAGCCTTTCTACATCTCATAGCTTTCATTAAGTGCATCTTCCTCCTGCCAAAAGCCACAACCTGGACCTCTTCATGTCTGGTCTATCCTCACTGACCTGCCAAGATTTTTAAAAAAACTTGACAACTGGGTAGGCCACCATTAGCACCACCATTCACACTTCATACAAAAAGTACTCTTTCTAACGTACAAGCAGTGACAAAGTAATCACTTGATCATTTAAACACGCTACAAATTTACACAATCTCATCACTATCCATAAATCGCACACACAACATCAACTTCCAGGTTAAGAATCTAAAGGCTACAACGCATCACTGATGAACCCAAGCATAGCCCCATTACAAGCAATTAAGCAAATCCCTCACCCTTCAGTCCTTCCGGCTTTCAAAGCAGCTAAGATCTTGAAAAGAAATGTACAGTATCCTGATGCAAATCCTATTCTCATTCAGATCTCGTCCCTTTTTTTTAAAAACAGGACAAGTCAAAAGCAAACAAGGCCTCACTTCAAACCAGTCCATGACCGCCTCAACCTGCGACTTCCCTCCATTCCGTACTTCAGCCACCACTAGGTATCGTAAAATGACCACTACTTCTCCTTGGAAGCCCCTTCTCTTGTAAAGTGATCTACTGCTTTGTATCTAGATTCCAGTTATATAAATATATGTAAGTACATACGTAAACGTTTGCAGTATTTATTGATACCCACAATGAACACTTGTTGGATGTTTTCAGATACTCGTAAATAAGCAAACGTTCCAAAGCAGAGTGCTCAGAACATGGGTGTAGCTGCAGAATGTAGGCATTGCTATGGGAAGACTGGGCATTCCAAGGTTGAGGAATCATGGATGACAACACTCTATGATGGGAAATGAGACATTCCTGTTCAGGGCATATTACACAGTCAGCTCAACCTCTGTGCAGTATTTCCGCATGTGAGAGCTTCCATCCCAGCAGTAGGAGGAAGGCTTGCAATCATTTTTCGACTGGTCCAATGACACAAACTGGGCTGGCTGTTTTGGCATCTGGATAACTCCTCAAGAAGATGGGGAAATGAAGGCCGGCTTCAGTCCCCGTAGCAGTAGGTGTGACCAGCACTTCTTACATTATTTTACTGAGTCCATTAACTGATCCCAAGTTAGGTGGTAGCCATATATTTTGTCAAAACAGGATTACAAGTGTCTCCGGGTATTTCTAGACACATATCCACCAGTAACAAAGCGATGGATATAATACACCCGGGGAAAAAGGACATGGTAAACGTGGCTAAACTAGTGCACTAATAACTCTTTCCCCATGTAATTCCCATTTTCCAACCGTAAAACACTGGAACTACCTGTATGACAGCCCCCGGGGAAAGAAAGGTACAGACTAGTCTTTCCCCAGGGGAATTGGTGCTTTAGACAGGACATGGGTGGGGATAGGTTGTTCAAGGGAGAAGGGGCGGGTTCACCTTGTCTTTATAAGGGTCTGGCGAGGCGTAAACGGCCTCTTCCGGACCCTGTGCATCACCGGGGCGATAGATAGGGAAAGTGAATTTGTCCATCCACTCACCCTACATGCCGATTAGGATTAAAGGAGTGGTGTTTTTTATAGTGTGTTGTGAAAGTTGTTTTCTGCCAATATTAGGATGGGTTGTGCAGTTTAGCAGGTAGGGCAGAAGTCTTGGGGGGGTGAGAAGTCACATGCGGGCTCTTACCCACCATCAGGGGGGGGAGAAGAGTGTGCAAAAGGGAAAACCGGGGGCAGTACCTTGTCGGGAAAGAATTAAATGAGAAAGGACGGTTGGGGTTGAAAGTTTGCTGGGAGATGTGAGTGGATGTGTGATTTTGGGTGTTTGGTTGAATTAAGTTATAACTTTATTGTTAACGGTTAATATGGTTAATAAGTTATTAATGTGCAACGATGTCCAAATAAATTTGGCCTTTCACACTATTCACGGGTCATGGAGTGTTTATTGTAGCACGAAAGCCACAGTAATGCTGCCTGTTATCTGTAATATCTTGTATTGTGCGGGTATGATAGTGCCTTACTAAGGGGTGACTTTTAATAGGTCCACTTCTCTATAATCATAAAGACACCAAACCTAAGTAACGATTTCAAACTAATTCCGACCGTTTCTGTCAGCAAAACATGGCGCCAAGTTCTCACCCGGAAGGCCTGTGTCTCGAGCCCGCTCTGGTTGAAATAGAAGTGCATGATGCGGAAGTCCCGGCAGTAGATGAGCAGCTCTTCCGGAATAAATTTCAGGGTGGTGTTCGCCGTGAGAACCTTCGTTTTCGGCAGGCTGTTGACTGCAAAAGAAATGCAAGCTCAAATGCGGAATATGTTTCTTCCCACAGTTTTCTGAATTCAAACCACTTGTACATAGATGTTGAATTAGGAATACATTATTCATGAATTAAGATAGTTATTATATTACAAGTACAAATCAGAATTCGATTTTATTTATTTTGGGTCTTATAAAGTATGTATGTGCAGGGCCATCTTAACAGCATTATAGGCCTTCGGGCAAAGCAGTGCACTGGGCCATGGATACACAACCACTCACAGGAATAAAAATGATTAATGGAAAAGTAGTCTTAAATTCTGGTCTGCATGGGGCCCCATGCTCGTGGGGCCCCCGGGCAATTGTCCAGCATGCCCATGCGTTGAGACGGCATGATGTCTGTTTGGGTTCGACTGATAACGGATGGTCACAGCCGCAAAGAGAAACTGGAAGCCAGGGATTGGGTAAGAAGAGCAAGGATTGGGTGGGCCTGGAGGGTGACAGAAATAAAGCGTAGAGGCCAAGAGGGACAAGCGAGGGCCCACAGACATACAGACGCGGGTGCACTTCGGATAGACTGGTAGGTGGTTATAAATAAATTATTGTTTGAAGAAGAGAGTCCTTGGCTGCTCCGGAACTACAGGAGCAGTGCTTAATTTGAGCCGGGGGTTGCAGGTGGGGTCCACTGGCACTTGTTTTTTTGGGACCGCCATTTATTTTTCCTCATAAAACATTGACCCAGAGCAAGAGAGAAAAAAACAGAAATGAAAAGAAGAATAAAGAGAAAGGCAGAAAACCAGTGACAAAGTGAGAAAGCAGAGATGAAAAAGAAGCTGCAAGATTAAGATAAAGGGTTACGGACTGTCTTGTGCTGGATGAATGCGGCATTAGGAGGAATCAAGACAGCGCAGCTTTGGCATTCGGCAACCTCAACATTATGCAGTAATGGGCGAGGACTTTTAAGAATGTTTTGGGGGCACCAGCATTTACAGCAGGAAGGACATCCATACTCTGGGCACGTAGTTGGAGAAGGCTTGACATCTTTCCTCTCCTGCAAAGTCTCCGTTTCCAGGCATCAGCATGTACTGCTGTGGGTATCCCTTTGTCTTCCAGAGGTTTTGATATGGTACTGTGGGGTGATGGTGTTAAATGTGATAACCGCAGGTGGAGAAAGCCAGTGTAGGTATCAGAGTTTAGGAGTAATTCTGTAATCTTTACATAAGGCCTTCAATGGGATGGGGTCCCACATGTAAAACACTCTTTGACGGTGTCGCGTGGGTCTCAGGTCCACCAGTCAGCAGAGTGGTGCCTCCATCCACAAGTCCTACGGCTAGCATCTGCACAGTTGTTTAAAAGTTGGTTTTGCAGAATGAATGGCTTCATGGTGCAGAGGATACCAAGCAATTCAAGGGGGAGATTTACAAAAAATTCACGCAACACAGTGCAACCCCCGCAAGGCTGCGTTGGACGACAGGGAGGGAGAAGGCGAGCGCCGTATCTTCAAAGATATGGCTCTCTCCTTCCCTTTCGCTGGCGCTGATTGCAGCTGCCGTGCGCCATGAACACACCTTAGCGCTGCAGCGCTAGGGTGTGTGCATGAGTGTAGCATAGGTTTTGTACAGGAAGGGTACCCTTCCCGTACCAAATACTACACAGGAGGGAAAGCTTTTCCCACTTTGCATGTGTGCTGCACAATGCAGCATGCATTCTAAGTCAGGAAAGGGAGGAGAAATGAAAGCATTTCTCCTTCCTTGCGCCTAGTTGAAAAGGGCGCAGTTTTTTCATGCTAAACCCAATCTACTGTTTTTAGTAAATTGGGTTTTGCATGAGAAACCTTGGGTGGTTGCAAGGGAACGCCCAAGCACCACCCTTGATACGTCCCCATGGCGCAAAGTAACGTGAAGCAGCGCAATGCGCTGCTTCTCATTACTTTTACGTTATTTCCAGCGCTGTAAAGTAAATTACAAAAAAAGATTTTGCATCACTTTTGTGACACAAACACAGCGCAAAAGCTTAGTAAATCTCTCCCCAAGTTTCTTATTCAATGTGGATCTTGAAGCCAAAGGGTTGTGTCAATATGGAAGCCCAGGAACTTCATACATAAAGCACTCACTCTGATTCACTGTGGCTTCAGGACACACAGTGTGGGAGAGATGGGACATGCTTAAGACAGTCAGTGCTCTAGGCTAGTTCTAGCCCTTTACTTTGTGTTGAGCGGTGTCACGGGTCTCGGCTGAAGGAAAGAGGTACATTTTACTCAACTTCTAAATCTTAAAAAGTTCTTGAGTGTGCAGTTGTGAGTCAAGAGTTTCCACAAAGGTGAAATTCTCGAGTATGGAGTGATCTCCCACCAAACATTTCACACACAGCCGGATGAGCAGAAAGCAGGTCGCAGAGGGGACAGCATTGGCCATCTGGTTGGCTGGAGTTGCAACCATTTTGATCTTTGTGGACAAAGAGGAGTAATTTGACTAGCATTCATTCTCAAATAGTAAGCCATCGTAGAGGCATTAATGCTCAAAGGATGTGAGGCATCCATTTTGGGCAAAAGACTATGGCTACCATGTGCTTCTGGGTCATCTACAGTTTGCTCTGGTGTTTGGGGAATAGTCCGGCCCAATTGGCATTGCAGAAATCGACATGAGATATTATCTCAGCCACGATAGTGCATATATTACGAGACAAGAAAGAATTTTGAGGACCCACAAGAATAGTTGTAGCCATGGAGGGTACCTCTCTGTGACATCATGGTTTTATTTGTAAGAGTCAGATTACAATGGATTGGAATTCCGAGGTGGTGCACCCTCGGAGGAATTTACTCGATGGGCATTGACTAGTAAAATTATAATTTTTTGGATTCATTTATTGGTGCCTGGACCACTGGAATAGGAAGACCGAATTATGCAGCCAATGATGTATTATGTGGTAAATGCCAGAAATCCCTAATTATGTGGAAAACACAGTGGCCGCAGAATTGCATACTTACGGTCGCTGTGAGTAAGGCACGGCTTGTTTCAGTGTCTTCAGCGCTGGATATGAGACAGGACGCTGGGTATTTAGAGCTGGATGCCAAATCACTCCTCGATCCAGAGGTGGATTGCAGAGTCGTTGGATTGTAAGGGGAAGCGTGTGTGACAGCGAGACGAGACATGGGCCACGGTGCACCCATGAAGACAACGAGAAGGACTTATGGGACAGAGGATCTATGAAGAGCTCGACAATTCAACTAATGATCTTAGTGAGGAATTGGGGAGGATCATCTTTTGACTTGTTGTTGAGTGGTGGGCTTGAAATATTTAACTGTCTTGCGGTTGCATTTTAGAATTTATCGGGACATTCTACACACCCTGCCAACAAGCGCAAGACCCGATTGAGAGGACTGACTGCATTGGGGGACTGACTGCATTGGGGGAGTTTCAACTCCCCACCGGTCAAATTATCAGAGATTCATTGACTATGAATTGATAGGCACTTGGTGCTTGTTGTACACATAGGTGGCTATCACAACAGCAACATTACTATGGCTAGTTACTTGCTTAATGACTGGGAATTCAATGGAAAATGGGGGAACGTTTTATGTAGCAGATCAGGATATTAACATCAAGGGGCCTTGTTACAAGTGGGTTGGCGTTCTAGTTTTCTCCACGCCATGAGATTACACGTGTCCAGATATTTCTGGGGACACAACCTGCTAAAAGGAGGTGGAACAAACCCTGGAAAGAGCTCAGAAAGTGAAAAGGGTGCGGTTAAAAATTCAGTATAATCGATTAACACAAACATATTCCCCAATCAGATTCCAAAACTTGGAATGGTCTAGTAATTGTGTTGTCACACCACCCAATAACTGTTCGGTTGTGACACAGCTGACCAAACGAGACATCCACTCTCTGATACTTAAACTATGCAAGGTAGAAATGGAAACCATGAGATCTTTACACATCCTTTCTCCTCTCCTGTGTAGGGGACAAATTCTTTCCACACTTTAGTACAGGAGGCCCCTCTAGAACTCAAATAGAGAGCTCTGTACCATGGTACCTCTGGAATAATGGTGGCATCTCTAGACTGCAACCAAAGGGCTCTAGATCCTGGCACCTCTGGAATGATAGCAGCAACTCTAGACTGCAACCAGGGGGATCTGGAATGATAGCAGCACCTCCAGACTGCAGTCAGGGGGATCTGGAACCTGGCACTTCTGGAATGATAGCAACACCTCTAGACTGCAGTCAGGGGGATCTGGAACCTGGCACCTCTGGAATGATAGCAACACCTCTAGACTGCAGTCAGGGGGATCTGGAACCTGGCACCTCTGGAATGATAGCAGCACCTCTAGACTGCAGTCAGGGGGATCTGGAACCTGGCACCTCTGGAATGATAGCAACACCTCTAGACTGCAGTCAGGGGAATCTGGAACCTGGCACTTCTGGAATGATAGCAACACCTCTAGACTGCAGTCAGGAGGATCTGGAACCTGGCACCTCTGGAATGATAGCAACACCTCTAGACTGCAGTCAGGGGAATCTGGAACCTGGCACCTCTGGAATGATATCAGCACCTCTAGACTGCAGTCAGGGGGATCTGGAACCTGGCACTTCTGGAATGATAGCAACACCTCTAGACTGCAGTCAGGGGGATCTGGAACCTGGCACCTCTGGAATGATAGCAACACCTCTAGACTGCAGTCAGGGGGATCTGGAACCTGGTACCTCTGGAATGATAGCAGCACCTCTAGACTGCAGTCAGGGGGATCTGGAACCTGGCACCTCTGGAATGATAGCAACACCTCTAGACTGCAGTCAGGGGAATCTGGAACCTGGCACTTCTGGAATGATAGCAACACCTCTAGACTGCAGTCAGGGGGATCTGGAACCTGGCACCTCTGGAATGATAGCAACACCTCTAGACTGCAGTCAGGGGAATCTGGAACCTGGCACTTCTGGAATGATAGCAACACCTCTAGACTGCAGTCAGGGGGATCTGGAACCTGGCACCTCTGGAATGATAGCAGCACCTCTAGACTGCAGTCAGGGGGATCTGGAACCTGGCACCTCTGGAATGATATCAGCACCTCTAGACTGCAGTCAGGGGGATCTGGAACCTGGCACCTCTGGAATGAAAGCAGCACCTCTAGACTGCAGTCAGGGGGATCTGGAACCTGGCACCTCTGGAATGATAGCAACACCTCTAGACTGCAGTCAGGGGAATCTGGAACCTGGCACTTCTGGAATGATAGCAACACCTCTAGACTGCAGTCAGGGGGATCTGGAACCTGGCACCTCTGGAATGATAGCAACACCTCTAGACTGCAGTCAGGGGGGTCTGGAACCTGGCACCTCTGGAATGATAGCAGCACCTCTAGACTGCAGTCAGGGGGATCTGGAACCTGGCACCTCTGGAATGATAGCAACACCTCTAGACTGCAGTCAGGGGAATCTGGAACCTGGCACTTCTGGAATGATAGCAACACCTCTAGACTGCAGTCAGGGGGATCTGGAACCTGGCACCTCTGGAATGATAGCAACACCTCTAGACTGCAGTCAGGGGGATCTGGAACCTGGCACCTCTGGAATGATATCAGCACCTCTAGACTGCAGTCAGGGGGATCTGGAACCTGGCACCTCTGGAATGATAGCAACACCTCTAGACTGCAGTCAGGGGGATCTGGAACCTGGCACCTCTGGAATGATAGCAGCACCTCTAGACTGCAGTCAGGGGGATCTGGAACCTGGCACCTCTGGAATGATATCAGCACCTCTAGACTGCAGTCAGGGGGATCTGGAACCTGGCACCTCTGGAATGAAAGCAGCACCTCTAGACTGCAGTCAGGGGGATCTGGAACCTGGCACCTCTGGAATGATAGCAGCACCTCTAGACTGCAGTCAGGGGAATCTGGAACCTGGCACCTCTGGAATGATAGCAACACCTCTAGACTGCAGTCAGGGGGATCTGGAACCAGGCACCTCTGGAATGATAGCAACACCTCTAGACTGCAGTCAGGGGGATCTGGAACCTGGCACCTCTGGAATGATAGCAGCACCTCTAGACTGCAGTCAGAGGGATCTGAAACCTGGCACCTCTGGAATGATAGCAACACCTCTAGACTGCAGTCAGGGGGATCTGGAACCTGGCACCTCTGGAATAATAGCAGCACCTCTAGACTGCAGTCAGGGGGATCTGGAACCTGGCACCTCTGGAATGATAGCAACACCTCTAGACTGCAGTCAGGGGGATCTGGAACCAGGCACCTCTGGAATGATAGCAACACCTCTAGACTGCAGTCAGGGGGATCTGGAACCTGGCACCTCTGGAATGATAGCAGCACCTCTAGACTGCAGTCAGAGGGATCTGGAACCTGGCACCTCTGGAGCGATAGCGGCACCCCAGGACTGCAGCAGGAGGCTCCGGATCACAACACCCATGGACTGCTAGCGTCATTAGAGGCTCCCATACAAAACCGAGTGATAATGGAACCCATTTCTCCACCGCCACTAATTACCACCTGTAAAGTGTCGCGCCTTTCTTTATGTACAACTATAGAAGGATATGAATAACGCAAAGGCAACGTCCCAATGTGTCAATATAGAGAGATTATGGAAGCACATAGAAAAATGCTGGAGGTAGATAAAACATATTAAAAAATGTACATGCATTAAGCATGGCAGATGTGGTACAGCATATGTATCAATACATACATGGGTACTCAAATACAATTCAAGGCGCTGAAGCACATTTGCGTAACATGATCTATGAATGTGAAGCCGTGTGCAGGCAGTGAGACACCAATCTATTCTTCCAGGTAAGTTTTAACCAAACAAAACGTGCCCCCCATTATTTGTAATATAGAAATCCCCCCACACAGATGCATCCTCTGGTGGTTCAGTTTGCATTGAAAAGAGAAACAGGCAAATCAAGGTAATTTTTGTTATAAATAACATCCAAGTAGGACTAGAAAGAAGGGAATCTGACTGCCCTGAAGCAGGGTGAAGTGAACATAAAATGGTTGCAAGGCCGGGATGCAAATGAACAGTCTCATCCCCACCACCGAACCCATCACTCCTTGCCCGGTGGCCATGAAGCTCTCACCTGCCAGTATCTTCTCAATGCAGGGCAGGGCGACGTCATGCTCCCCGCTAAGAATGATGGTGCTGCCATTATCCTGCGGGAAGAGAGAGACATTCATTGCACTCTGTGGACTCATGAAGCCTCCATGACAGCTCTGCCAAGGTCCCCTTGGATCTCCGAGGATCTGATTAGCCAAACACAAGGAAAGTGACCGACTGCATTTACTGGGCTTTTCATGGAAAAACAGCAGTTGAGGCTCAGAGTCCACGTTTGGGATCAGTGAACCGATAAAGACCATAGTTTGGAAAAATCAGGGCCTAGTTAACACCATGTCTTATTCTCATGGTTCACGTTCCTGGAAATGGAGTCAAAATATACAATTCTCAAGAGTTCTTGCAATTTAGACAAGATCTGGGATTAGATGTAACAATTTCAAGGACGTCTGGAATAATTTTGTCTATTTCAAGGTATGTGCACTAAAAAAATATACACTTTCACGTAAGTGGCTGCTGAATTTACTCTACTTGAACAATCTTCAAATGTCTAATGGAAAAAAAAGAATATATTTGAAGAATTTCACACACATCCAAGATATAAGGCAAACATAACAAGCATTAGCTAAGCCCAGACACTTACTGACTTTGTCAATGACTTTAAGCCATGCTGTACAGCATCCCGGATACTATGCAGCATGGTTAATTAAGGAATAAAAGGTTGCACCATTTTGTAGGCGATCGCACCACTCAAATTGTATTTGCAAATAAAAAGAAAAATGCTTCTACGTGTTTTTTAAGAGAGGAGGGTGTGAGTGCGGGAAGCAAGACAGAGGTGGGGAGCTGAAACAACAGCAGCAGAGAAAGAAGGCTTCGGGTGTGGGAAGCAACAAGGAGGGAAGGTGTGGGGCAACACAGAAGGCGGGGTGGAGGGAGAAATGTGGGGTGCAGATAAGAAGCAATTGCGACAAAGAAGGAGGGAGTGTACATGTGTAAGCAACATAGAGGATGAAGGAAACAAGCAACACAGAGAGTGAGTATGAAGAGAAGAAACAAAAAGCGAGATAGCAACGTGGAACAGATGGGAAAGCACGCACAGGCAAGAAAGCAATCCAGAGAACACGAGATTGCAAGCAACAAGGAAGGGGCAGAGAGAAGCACATGTGCGGCTGTGAGCAACACAATGCGCACAAAGGAGACAGCAGGAAAACCGATGCACTCTCGCGGACGACTTAACCAAAGAGAAAAAGTAGTGCTTGAAAAGCAAGCAGTGGAAGAATAGAACCCAGCCAATAGAAAGAGATGGTAAAGAGGCCATGCACCATGGAAGGGACAAATTCAAGATTGTCAATCTGGAACACGAATAAGAAGCAGACAAATGACAGTAACAGAAAAGCCAACCAGTGGTAACTAAAGGGCAAGCTCCAAGCCCGTCTAGGTTCTAGGTAAAACCTCAATATTTCTTTTGCAACCAGACAGCTGTGCTGCCTTTTAAGCTCGACCTAAAAATGACTTCAAAAGATGAGCTCAGGGACAGAAGCAGAATTAACTAATTAAGAATCAAAAGGTTCCTAGAAAACAAAGCCGAAACCCTGTAAACACATCAATAGACTTATTCTAAACTGTACGAAGGTAAACAATAGCATAACTAGTAAACAGTTTAGCGGGATATGTATCAAATACATAGCTCTGTGTAAGACCTACAAGTTAAAGGTCAAATCTAATGGTGATTAAATAAATCATCCTTAAAGATTTATAAAATTGAGATCAATAATTTAAATAATATTAACAGCTATTAGACAAGTGCCAAGAGACAAATTCAGTTACTGTTCTGTAAACAGCTTCATTATTATTATTTGGAGTGGACATTGCAGTAGTGTTGTTATTGATATTATCAAAATTATTATTACTTTAAATCCCAGTTTCAGAGGATATTCATTTACCAGTATGCACTACAGAAATTTCAAAGAGGAGTATATTGAGATGGATGAAGTTGTGTAACAGCTCTCTTTCCAAAAACACGCTGCAACATAAATTCTAAGGACATTGCATTACAAATTTGAGGAGGGTCGAAGACACCTCGAGCTGGCTGATCACTCACCTCGACCGTATGCGCCCGCTCTGGCCGGAATGCAACCCTCAAGTTGGTGCAGCAGAGAGTGCCCGGAACAAACCCGCTGCTGTCCTTGTATGAAATGCTCTTCCTTACATTGACGGCCACCTCATAGACATATTCACCTAAAAAAAGAGAAGCATAATAGTCAAAATTCCAGGTGGCACAGAGATCAACCAAATATATGTAAAATGTATGACAAAGTTAAGAGCAAAGATTCCTGATTTATTTTCTTCCTCATTTACCCTTGCACAGGTGAAGTCTGGGTTACATGTATAACAATAATGTAAGCCATTCGTCTACTGCCTGCTCTTGGGGGCGGAGAGGGCGAACGATATGCAGGAAAGCCATGTATACAAAAATTAATGGGTGTATCTAGGTAATACGAAGCAGTCCTACTTGAGGCACAGTCATATGCGCCGTTCCCTGTAGTACTCACCTAAGGCTGCCGAACCTCAGACCCACAAACCACATGATATCTAAGTAAAGCCTTCTTTGTCTTGAGTCTGGATTAGGGCGGTGGGGGAGGAGGGGCAATGGCAAACCTGTGTGGGGATTTCAGCAGTGAAATTGCACGTGTGCTACCTGTAAGGACATATGTACGCTGGCAGAGGTGTGTGTGTAGCTCTTAATATCAAAATAGCAAAGGACAATGTAAATCAGGATTGGGGTGGACTGAGTGTGTGTGGGCCCAAGTACTAAAATAGCTTGATTACTTCCGGTCAGGATTGCTGGGTTTTCTGGTGAAAGATAATTTCCAGGAATGGTGTAGGTTAGAAGTGAGGTGCGTAAGCACAGTTGTGTTTGGGTGCAATGTCAGGTATAGCAATGGTGCTACAGATTGGGATTGTCGTGCAGTGACTTTGGGGGTCACTTAGTTCTGAGAAGCCCTTTAGGGCAACCATGGGCTTTATAAATTACAAAAAAGTAACATAAACTAACATAGATAACATAACATAACATAACATGTCATCTGTGTATCAATGGACGGAGTGGACCAATGCCGAAAATGCATTAAGGTTATTAAGGCCATTCTAGTCACCTGCTTTTGGTGCATATGGCAAGAAGTGTACAATATATTGTGACAAATGGTCTAAAATAAAAATAAATTGCTAGTGGAAGACAGTCAGGGCCGGCTCTAGGGCGGTGCGACCGGTGCCACCGCATTGGGTGCTAACTTCAGTGGGCACCCTGTTTGCAGGTTTACTCTGGCTTTAAAAGCACTTGCTGCCGCGTTCCTGGCCTCCAGCAATTAACAGGCAACAATAAAAATGTCAAGCTAACTCCAGTGATTAATGTTCTTCCTGGAGAGAGATTGGAGTCTTATCTAGTGGAAGGTTTAACTCATCATAAACTAGCACAGAGGATTAATATATCTGCTGCAAAGAACGTGTGCCATGCAGATCACAAAGTACATATAATGTACAAAGGCCAGTGGGTTACTGCTTCTGTAAGAGACATCCTTTTGTTACTTGCAGTTTATACATTTAAATCCTAATAGAGAACAGTGAATTGTTAACTGTCAGCAAAGAACTGTATGCACACTGCAAAGTATAGATTAGAGCATAGATTAATGTTGCAAAAAGGGTTCATTTAGGAACAAATCAATTCTTATTATTAAACAGAACCGCAAACTATGGTGTGCCATTTTCAAGTCTGAGTTTGTTCTCTAGACCAAGCACTCTTAAACTATACAGCCTACCAGTATGGATGACATGTGACTCCTACATCTTGCAGTCCTCTGGCTTATGTAACATTTCCTATACGCTGAGTCTCTGTGTGTGATGCAACATGCTCTGACACCCTACACTGGTATGAGTGGTGCTATAAAACGAATTAAAATGCATCTGGAGGGTTCCCCCCTCCACCATGGATGTGGGTGGTGCCAACACACATTGTCACACCGGGCGCCACCAGCGCTAAAGCTGGCCCTAAAGACAGTTCAAAAGTCAAAGGACCCTTTTGCCTGGCGCTCAAAAAAACCTTGCTCTGGGCTGGCAACTAATATTACTTTAAAGCTTAGACAGGTGAGGTTCATTTGGGTGTCAGGAGGGGCTGTCCTGCCTTATCTTCATTCCCTGTAAACCAAGGGTCTCCAAACTCTTCAATAGTGAGAGCTGCTTCTGATCTATGAAAAAGGCCCTGATCTACGGCCTTATATATGGATTAGACACCCGCACAAAAAAAGATCAAGCCGCTTACACACTGCCCCTAGAGCACCCAGCCCTGATGAAGTAAGCACACACAATTATTGGCAGAACAGCTGTTGGGGAAAGATGTGGATCTATGTGGGCCGCAAGGACCAGTGTTGGCCCTTCACACTTTTGTGACTCATCTGTGAGAGGTGTCTCAAGGGTTTTGTTGTCTCTTACTCGGGCAATACGTGGTATGACACTATCCTGATTATGAGAGCTAGTACCTGAAAGACTGACATTTTCTGGCTAATTGCCCTAAAATCCAATCATTGATGTCCAGAAAGTGGCACTACCATAATGATTTAAGATGAGGAATAGGTACATAACCACTTCATAGTGCTGTGCTCTATAAGTAAACATACCTCTGCAGCCATTCTCATTCTATAAGTATACTTCTGGTGCAAAGATGAAACAGAAAACAATGAATGAAGAGATTGCTTTGGGAAGTGAATTACCTCTAAAACAAAGAAAAGGAAAAAAGGAAGAACGAAAAAGTTAAAAAGGAGCAAAAGAAAGAAGAGAAAGAAGGAAAAGGAAAGAACTTGAGGGAGGAGAGAAAAAGGAAATTATGAGAAAGGAAGCTGGAAAAAAGGAAAAAATAAAGGAGAGAGGAAGGAATGAAGAATAGAGTGACAGGAAAGAGAGGGAGGAAATGAAGAAGAGAAAGAAAAGATGGAAGGCTAATAAGGAATCAAGAAAGCAGAGGAAGAAAGGAGAGAAACGAAGGAAGGAGAAAGAAAGGAACAAAGTAATCAGAGAAACAAGGACCATAAGAAAGAAGGAGAAAAGGAACAGAAAAAAAGATCAAATGAGAGAAGACAATGACAGCAGGAACAAAAAAAAATGGAATATTAAAATGAGTTAAATAGAATAAAAAGCGAAAGGAAGGAAAAAATGGACAAAATTATTCAGATCCCAATTTACCTCTCCCACTTCCAAGCCCAACAGAAATGTATGAAGTTGGAGATATCGGAAAAAAAAAATGACGGGGAAGAAGCAGCTGCTGTTGTAGCAAAATAGTGGCCTAATGTGTGAAGTCCTGAGTTCCTCCAACAACTAAGCAAATTATAATGAACAGATAACGCAAAGTTTGGATTATGCCCAATTACATATACTGAATGTAAGAAGCAATGCCAGGGAACGTTTTTTTTAAACAGGCCGGTATTTGAAGATAGACCTGTAGAGTATTGAATGTTGACCTCTTGAAATAAACTGGATCAATAAAACTGGAGTATGATCCCATTAGCCACAATTCCCTCCCCAAAACCATAGTAAGGTGAAAAACAAAGGCTGCTATATAGTAAATTCTTATTGCTGGCAGGAACATTGCCCTCTGTCCCGAGGAAGTTGAAGATACTGTATCTTACATCGCTGCTTTTTGTAGTTCCATATGAACTTTTGCCAAAGGGCTTCAATTTTATTGAAAGAAAACTTGGGACGGTATAATGGTTTACATCTAAATAAATCAAAAATTGGGGTTTAATGAGCATTTTAATACGATTACACCTCCCAATAAGCCCCAGATGCAATCTATTCCATTTGTTAAAAACCTCTAGAGATTGATTATAGACTTTACCATAATTTAAATTAATAACCTCCTCCGGCCGTTTGGTCAATTCAACACCTAGGTAGGGTGCTGACCGAACCTTCCTCATATTAGAGTTGAGTGCGGAGACATTTGAGATGGCCTGGGTCTTATTGGAGTTAAGCTTCTATACAGAAACACGACCAAACTCCGTTGCCAGTGAATCAACCACTCTCAATGCAGTGACTGGAGAAGATGTCAAGATGGCGACATTATCCGCGTAAGCTAAGACTTTAAGTTTTAATCGATACAGGCAAAGTGTACTGATAGGGTCTGCCAACTGCAAGGTCTAATGTAAGGTTTGAGATGCAGCGCAAAAAGTTGCGGTGATAAGTGACACCCCTGCCGGGGGCCTCCAGTGATTTCAAGGAACTCTGATAATTTACCACCACAGAAGATCCTCGCAGTTAACACCCCATCCAGTCGCTTAACCAGAGTGATAAATCCAGAGCCAAACTGTGAACTACTCATAACTTCCCAGAGGGGAATTGCCCGGAGACCTGGTTGAATGCCTTTTCGGCATCCAACATGATCATCCCTATGGAGGCATCTTCCACTGATGCTATCTCCAAGGTAGTTATTGCCATATTAGCATAAGAACTGTGTCAGATCCCAGAATAAACCCATGTTGCATAAGGTCTACCAAAATGTGAAATCACTGCAGATAATCTATTGGCCAAAATCTTTGTATAGATCTTTGAGTCTGCGTTGATCAGGGATATTGGCCGATAATAACAGCCCATTGGATCTTTCCCTTTCTTTGGAAAGATGACAAGTTTAGTTTTGTCCCATGAACTAAGAAAGACGGGGAATTGAAAAGATCTTGGAGGACTAGTGCAAGTACCCCAGAGAAGGTTTTATAAAATTCCAAAGGAATTTGGTCCAGCTCAGATGCTTTCCCCTTCGCCAGCTGACAGATAGTCAGTTCAGCTTCAGATGAGGTGATATCTTCGTCCAACCTGTCACACTGTGATTGTCTCAATTTACCCTAATGAAATTTCTCTATATATTTATTGATGTCTTCTGAAGAGAAAACACATTCTTCTTTATAGAGATTTCGGTAGAATTTCCTAAACTTCTCCCTAATTCCTGTCTGGATCGGAAGCTGTTGCTGGACGAGATATATATCCAAGATATGAATAATAGCCTAAGGAAATAACTAGATATTAACGTTGGCTCAGCATCCACAACTGCGGTCTGGGAAGCACTTAAAGTGTTTTGTAGGGTGTGAATGTTGACTTATTCTATACCCCAACAGAAAACCTAGTACATTGAGGAATCCCAAATGTGACACTCCCTTACCCAGATCGAAGCCAGCTTGGAACAAAGGATAATTGATCAAGATTGGGAAGGAGCCTTAGCTTTTCTTGGAACAGCCGCAGGTCGAGCAAGCAAATTTAAAGAAACATATTTGGCACAGGGTTAACAAATGATCTGGGTCAGGAAAATGTTATCTTTTGAAAAAAGGAAGGAGATGGGCCACTTACGTGCTTTTAAGGTAAGGGACAAAGTAAGCAGCAATCTCACTCATAGAATTGTCAACAAAGAAGGTGTATCAATTGTTGAACAGACAGAAATTAGGGAGGAGTTCAGGAAATTCTACCAAAATCTCTATAAAGAAGAATGTTTGCTCTTCAGAAGACATCAATAAATATATATAGTAATTTCATTATCGTAAATTAAGACACTCACAGTGTGACAGGTTGGACGTGAGTGACTCGCTAGAAACATTTCAATCCGAGAAAGGGACTTGCAGGGTGATGAGTAAAAGCTAAAGCTGTGCTCCAATGACATATAGCACCGCCAAACATCCACCAGTGCATAGGAACTAATAACCTGTCTCAATGCATTGCTGAGATTTTTATACCTCCCCTCTCCATTTGCCAGGTTCCAGGATACCCTCAACGTAGAGTCTACCCCTCGACAAAGAGCAATACTAAAATCCCCACATAACACTAAGGGCTCAGGCCACTGTTTCAATTCAGCCAGCAAGTAATTGCAAATAGAAGTATCGTGCTCATTCGGACCATAAATTGTTCAGATAGTGAGCTGTATATGTCTCCTTACTGGATTACTGCAATCAGCCATCGCCCCCTAGATTAGACTTTGTTTTGACTAAAATCCAATTTGAATCACTAGAACACCCCCCCCCCCCCTCCCAGGTTGAAGTTGTAGCAAGACAACTCAGAACACTACACCCCAGCTCTCTTAATAGGGAAGATTGATTGCAAGACAAATGAGCTTCCTGCACACAGACAATGTGCATCTTAACAGTGTGTGGCTCATCCTTAGTCAATTTAGGCTTATCTACGGCTTTCATACCATTGATATTCCAAGTAAGAATATGAAGTTTCTGACCACGACCCATCCCACTGTCAATTGTCCTCATTGCTTTGCCCAGATATGACACCCTTCCTGTCTGATACCCACAATAAAGAAAAGGGGGGAGAAGGAAAAAGCCCTACCTCATCCTCCTCAAAAAGTAATACGTAAACACACACAAGGAGGTAGAGCAAAAAGACGGCCTATGTATGTTTGCAAATGTAATAGATTTAAGAGAGCACACACACTTTGTAAAAACTGCCCTCACCCACAACAAGTTGTGGCATGCTTCATCATAGGGCTGCTACTAACGCCTCTGCGCAAAACCAACGCTAGAGGCGGAGCAATAGGGAGGGGTAAACAATACAACAATAATAAAGACAAACTGAAAAGACAGGATCCTAAAGTGCAGATAAGTCGTGAATTTAAAAACTGGCTAAGGGATATCTCTATAATAATTGTATTCCTAGATTCCCTAGGCAGGATTAAAAAGGTATATGAGAAAGTATATACCTATTGGATAGTGGTGGTGTGAGTAAATTAAGTGCTCACCACCCCTCCATTCTGCATAGCGGTCAACATGTTTCTGCCGTTTCAAAGCTTATTCTCCGGCATTCATCAGGACAAGTTGGATCCTATGCTACTTTTCCAAAACTCCTCTCACTGCCCACTATAGTGGGCTATACTCCACCTGTGAGTCTGGAGTATTTTTGTAACTTTACTCTTCCAATAAAAACTGAAAGACAAAAGACAAAACAATAACAACAATTATTTCCACAACCAATTTAAAATACAAAGAAAACTTAATAAATGTGTGCTCCCAAACATTCACAAACCACCCAATTGGTGTGACCAAGATCTTTCGTACACGGTGCAGAATCCACCATTATAAATTTACGGGCAATCAATGGCCCTCCTAATGGTCTATATATATCACATAATCTGTGATTTATATCCATATAAACTGATAACATACTTTACAAAAAGAAGCAACGTGCTGAAGAGAAACAGTGAAGACACACTCCACAAAATCCAACATAATGTAAAAAAAATAGAGGCATCATGCCCCGTATCGTGAACATAGATTTTAGTTTAGGTGCAATAAATCTGGGTCTCACAATATCCAACACTCCACACTTCTTACCAGAGTTTATTGAGTAGAAAGCTAGAAATGGCACTGGAGTAGAGGGCGACCCTCTGTAGCCACACACTGTGGGAAGGAAATCACAAGATATTCACTTCTTTGTTCGATTCCCACTCCAAAGAATATCCACCCAACTGAAAAGACGTTCTCCCTTAATATTATCGCAAAGGTTCGTCAGGAAGGCACTGCACGTGTTATATAGTGCCAGCATCCAAGAACACAGTCTACTATCCCCATCTCCGACGTCCGTTAAAATGAGGGGAACTCAATGGGGTATTACCGTAAATCAAGCAGGATACCTAGATCGCTCCCAAAAGGAACTAATTGCTTCAATCATTGGCCTTTTCTTACAATCGAAAACAACCATGATGTAAGTATATTCTCCCCCAAGTATATGTCCAGATACTCCTTACTTCTTCAAGAGTGGTATGCCGCCTACGAAATCCGTCTCTCCTGGTGCCGTGTAGGTACCACAGGTTTCCGTATCACTCATCATATCTCTTCCGCTTCTCATCATGTGGTGCGCGCGTATGACGAAGCACGCGAGAAACTAGACCGCTAACCCCACACCCCATCGAGGCTATGCGCCTACTCTCGTGAGAAACGACAACCTAGTACGTCCAGATTAGAAGTGCTGCAAACCACTGTACGATCTCTCATTTGAGCCAAAAAATGGGGGTGTATTAGTCTAAAAGTTGCCAATATTAACAAATATTCACAAGTTGATAATTTATATGTGAGATGTCAAACAGATAAAATAACAACGGTAGCACCCCCAAAAAAAACCATATATATCAGAGGGTAGTTCTTGGCTGTCTTACCGATTTTCTTGGTGCTATGTAGCTATTCAGAGGTCAAATAGAGTACTCTAATCTAAATATTCCTCAACTCTCTCATACAGTAAAAATTGGAAAGTTTAGAGCGAGACCTACGGGTTCAAATTCATTTTCTACCCAGTGCTGACCACGGTATTTCATCGTTGAGTCCATAGACATGACTCTTCGTGCGGTATACCCACTTCTGCTCCTGCACGAACAGGGCTTGTGAAAGGTCTCTCGTAGATGATGTAAAGGCAGGTTTATCCAAAACAGTCCAGTATATATCCTGTATTGTGTGCCCTTTCTCAGCAAAATGTAATGTGAGGCGTGTGTTGGTCCTAGAACATCTGATATTGCTCCTATGCTCCATTATCCTCACTTTCACCTTTCTACAGGTCATCCCGACATAGATCAAATTACACGGGCACTTAATCATGCAGATCACATTGGACAAGTTACAGTTCGTATGTACTCGCTGTTGCCAAATTTCAGACCCACATCTACCTCTTTTGTGTTCTTCGTCAGAGAGCAAACATCACACGACCCATACCGTGTATGCCCCGTGACAGGTGTCAGGTGTCCAGCCACCCAAGGAGCCCCTCGGGTGCTGTTCTGTGGGCGGGAATGTACCAATTGGTCCTTAATATTTTGACCTCTCCTGAATGCAAAAAGGGGTTTCTCAAGCTTTAAGCCACTAGAATTCAAGATACGCCAATGTTTTAAGATGATTTGTTTAATAACCGTAGAAGATGTATTAAACGTAGTAACACAAACAGCGTTATTTCTTGTTGGTCTCTCTACTTTGTTCAATAATACCTCTCTAGGGCAATTCCATGCTCGCTTCCATGCCCTCCTGACTATTTGATTCGGATAACCTCTGTCATCCAATTTTCCTGCTAAGCAAGCAGCCTCTGCCTTGAATTTATCCGGTTCTGAACAGTTCCTGCGAAGCCGCAGGAACTGGCCCACCGGTAGATTTTCCCTCAGCGATCTGGAATGGAAGCTACCAAAGTGCAGGAGTCCATTCTTATCCGTAGATTTATGATGAACTCTTGTTGTCAGTTTACCCTCCTTCGGAGAGATAACCAAGTCCAAAAAGGGGAGACTATCCTTGGTGATAGTATTAGTGAAGTGCAAGAAAGAATTTTGTGCATTCAAAAATTGCATAAACTCATTTATAGATGCCTCATTACCCCTCCAAATGAGGAGGACGTCATCTATAAATCGTTTCCAGACCCGTATGTTATGCATCCATGTATTTTCAGAGCCAAAGATGTGTTTTTGCTCAAAGGTGGCCACATACAAACCCGCTAGACTCGGTGCAAAAGCACTCCCCATAGAAGTACCATGGGTCTGCAAGTAAAGAACTCCATTGAACTCAAAGAAGTTCCTAGTCAGAGCTAAATCAGCCAGATGTAAAATAAATGGTCTAGGGGTCTGATATTGCCAGTCCAAATCAAACAAGAGCTCCTCAACCGTCCTTAAAGTTTCAAGTTGCGGAATATTAGTATATAGGGATTCAATGTCCAATCCCACCAAAAATTCCTCCTCAGGATTGAAGGCCATGTCACTGAGAAGATTGAGTACTTCAGTGGTATCCTTGAGGTATGCCCTCCTGCTCTGAACTAAAGGTTTAAAGAAAAAATCACAAAACTGTGATAAGGGCTCAAGTGTAGAGCCTATACCAGCCACAATAGGTCTTTCTGGCGGTGGTCTGGTTACTTTATGTACCTTTGGTAGAGTATAGAATGCTGGTATAACAGGGTCTTTCTTAAGTAAAAAAACAGCCTCATGTTCTGTTATCCAGTCATTACTCAGGGCTTCCTCTATGACCATGCCGATTTCTCTCTTCAATCCTGGAGTAGGATCGGTTTGGAGAATCTTATAGTTCTTCTCATCACTCAATAGTCTTCTGCACTCCTGTTCATACACTTCTTTCATTTGAATAACTATAGCTCCACCCTGATCGGCGGGCTTTATAGTTATATTTTGGTTGTTCTTTAAATCGTCTAGGGCTTCCCTTTCTTCTCTTGTGATATTTCTGTAGGGGTACCTTTGATTGTTACCTAGCTTTTCTCTGTCATAAACCACTGCTCTCTCAAAGGTAACAACTTCCTGTGGTAGTACCGAATTCATGGGTTTAAAGGTAGATTTGGGACGAAAATCAGTATCCCCTCTCTTATCAATTCTATCTTCTCGATCTTTAAAGAAGACATTTATTCTCACTGTTCTGAAAAAATCTGAGAGTTCCTGGCGTACCCTGAAACTATCCATAGTGTTAGTAGGGACAAAACCCAGGCCTTTGTTAAGCACCCTTAATTGTGCTGATGTTAAAGAGAGGTCTGTAAGATTCATTACTAGGTCGCCTCCCTGCTGGTGCCCGGCATTGGGTCCCTTCCTGTCTGCCCAGTGTATACATTCTGTCCATGCCTATTTTTACCCTCTTATTTTTATTTTCCGTGGCTTTCTCTGTTGCGGGGAGAGTCAGTGGGCTCCCAATGCCTCTCTAGGTTTTTTTTTTATTTATATAGCGCGAACTCGACACGAAGGTATTGGAGCGCTTTACATAGCACCGTATTTACATTACACATTCAGGCACGGGGAGATTAAGGGATTTGCCCAGAATCACAGGATGTGGACGCGACCTCGAGGCTCGAACCCTGATTTCCTGCACCAGAGGCGGCAGCGTAGCCGACGAACCACATTCTCGCCCCAAGGTTGGGGAAGAGCAGGAGGGTTCACAGTTCTCTTCACAGGCTAGCAGAGAGAGGATGTGTGTGTGTGTGAGAGTGTGAGTGTGAGTGTGAGTGTGAGTGTGAGTGTGAGTGTGAGTGTGAGTGTGTGTGTGTGTGTGTGTGTGTGTGTGTGTGTGTGTGTGTGTGTGTGTGTGTGTGTGTGTGTGTGTGTGTGTGTGTGTGTGTGTGTGAGAGAGAGAGAGAGAGAGAGAGAGAGAGAGAGAGAGAGAGAGAGAGAGAGAGAGAGAGAGAGAGAGATAGATCTGTGTTTTGTCTTCCATTGCTTTCCGTAGGTTCTGTAAAGAGTTGGAGTGCTCCTAGTGGTCTCCCCAGGTTGCGGGAAAGTAGGAGGGCTTTCAGTCTCACCGGGTATTATGACTGATGGTTTCCTCTGCTTTCTGCGTGTGGTAGCAGGAGAGATTACTTCCACTATTCTCTCATTGGGAGAGAGAATAGGGTGGGCTCTACTGCTTTGTGTCTGAGCCACTAAGAGGAGTAGGCGGACTTCCTCTCCTCAATGGGTAGAATTAATTTTATTAGAGGTTTATATAGAACCTGCGCATCAGAGCACTGTATGTAGCAATGGGAATATGTGCCCTACATGAAGTGTTTCACAGCACAAGCAGGGTCAGATTGGGACAAAAAGTAGTCCTGGAGACCAAAATAATAAGCATTTGCTATGCAATAGGTCTTGTAGTGATTGTTTGAGGTATTGGCATTGCAAATAATAATGCAACACCATTAGCTCATACTTTCAGTAATGCGAGACCTAGGGCATTGCAAATGCTTGTTCCCTCTGCTTCTACACCATCGTAAGTGAAACCAAGTCTACTCATACCTCGACCTCTCCGCTCTACGCCATCGTAAGTGAAACCAAGTCTACTCATACCTCGACCTCTCCGCTCCGTTCACTCCACTCCAAATACACCCTCCCAAAGAGCAAACCCACCCCTCAACCTCTTTGCCACATCCTAGGCCATCACCCCATCTACCTACCCACCAACTCTTGTATGCTAACGGAAACCACTAGGTTAGACATCAAATCATCCCCCACCAGAAATCTACCAAAACAATCCAAACAACAAAGTAATACAGCACACAATATTGCTAAAAAAAAAAAAAGCAATGTAGTAGAAACAAAACACAGAAAAGGATAAGTGGAGAGACAGAGCAGAGCGCACACACACAATTGGAAAAGGGAGGAAATTCCCCAAAAGGAAGCACATATAAACACTCAAATTGTTCCATTCCTCTTAGAGATGAGTAATCATTTGCCAGATGACCACATGTTTAACAACTCCTTTGACATAATGTCGTCTTGGCAGAAATACAATGTGTGTCCTTTGAAGCTAATCCTCAAGTCGGCTGGCTCCAGCAGTGAAACCCCTGGCACCGACCTTCTGAAAAGCAGGAATGAATTTACTAAGCTGTCAGCGACAGGCAACAGTTTGATGACAGACGTCGGATCGTACAATGAGGTATGGAGGGTGGGCAGAGTGCCCTACCCTCCTGTCATTTTAGGGCGGGTGTTAGGGTCCAGGGGTGAGGAACTCCAGGATTGGTTTGGGAACGTGGGGGCGCTGTTATCACTACATTTTAGGGACATGACGGATTGACGGCTTGGGCAGGGTGCCATTTTAGAATATGGGTACACCCGGGCTGGTAAGGGCAGTCCTTAGTTTTTCAGTGGCCAGGTAGTTCAGGTGGTTTAGTTCGTAATCGTGTAGGTGAGTGTTTTCTGCAGGCAGCCCCCTTGTGGAGCGTCCCAAGAGGAGGTCGGTGGTCATTATGGACTGTTCGCCTCCATCCCGCAAGATAAACAGGAGTGCGGTAGGTGTCGAGTGCGGTAGGTGTCGGGCGAACACAGGGCCCTGCAGGTCTACTGGGGGCGGGAAGGGTCATGTTGCAGTGAAGGGCTGTAGGAATGCAGGCTGGGTGGTTGGGAGGCAGGAGGGCCATGGTCCGGGGGGAGGGGGGGGGGGCAATGCAATCTCTTGCTCCGCAGTGGCCAGGGCTGGACTGGCCGTAGCGGGCACCGGCGTTCCCCCGGTGGGCCGCCATATCGGCCCACTGAGACAAAATTGGCCTTAACCGGCCCTAGCAAATAGCTCTGCCACTCCACCCTGCCCCACACGGGGGCCGGCCGAGCAGTTTGCCAGGGCGCCTTTCGGTTCCCAGTCCGGCCCTGGCAGTGGCCCGTTCTAGCAGGGGCCACGCGTCGTGTAGAGGTGCACGCCCTTTTAAAATGACATGTCCTGGGACCCCGGCATCTGTTCCATGGGGACAGGTGCCTGCTGGCACTGTTCTTCTCACGGCGGGGTGTGTGAGGCCTCCGGTGAGCGGGGGCAGCCAAGGCGTGGGGTAACGCCTCTCAGCCGAATGGAATCTCCCATAGGGTAGAGACGGCAGTTCCCAGGGCCTGCCTTTAGAACTATCAGGTTCGCGAAGGAAGGCCCTGCATCAGAATGAAGGGAGGGAGGGAGGGGCCGGAGAGGGTGCAGTGGCCGCTGAGCGCGTTTCTGGCCAAGTGGGAGGAGGGAGTGGAACAACAGCCAGAGCGATTTCCTTCGGGGGTGGAATGCGCCCTGCATTGGTTTCCGTGCAGGGAGTAGGCATTTCTGGCAATACAGGCGACGTATGGTTCTGGCATTATACAGGTGCCTCAAGTGTCTGGGAGGACGCGGGGTTTCCTGGGTCAGTTTGGGGAGGCATGTCGAAAGGCGGCGATGCCCTGATGCCAATGGGATGGGAGTTGGATTATGGAGAGGATGAATTGGAAGAAGGGGACATTGCTGAGGCTGATGGGGCCCAGTATGAATGGTGGGAGGCCCCCCAGCATGTGCAACGGGCTCGCGGTGCCACTAACGGGGGGGGGGGGGGGTTATTGGTGTTTTGCAGTCAGTGGCAGATGTACCAGAGAGAACAGTGTCAGGGAACAAGGCGACCTCAGCATAGGGAAGGACGGAAGGGTGCTGGTCCTGCCCTTGAGGCCAGTTAAGGTGTCTATTGTGGGAAAAAGCCAGGTCTTCATTTTTTTACGAAACAGCATCAAATCCTGTACCTGTCTCAGTTCGAAGGGGAGGCTATTCCAAAGTCGAGCAGCTGCCACGCCAAACGCTCTTCCCCCCCAGAGTTGCTTTCTTTGTTTTGGGTACGATGACCAAATTGGCTCCTGTTTCCAGACACTGTGGTAACGCTCTGAGTGCCTGCGCCGTCACTCACCTTGTGTTTTGTGCCATTTTGCTTCTTGCCTTGCCTTGCTGAGTTGCTACCTCTCCGTCCCCCGCTGCCGCCATCACCGCTATCATCAGCTGCGGCCACTTTGCGGGGACGGACCACAACTCCCGTCATCCTGTGCGGCAAGGGAAGCCGCTGACGCAGGCTACGCACCAGGAGGCGCTTAAAAGATCGGTGCCCCCACCGCGACGCGGGACACGCGCGCGGGCGCCGCCGGGTTAAGCCCGGGACAAGGGCGGGACCGTCTGTGGCCGGTCGAGGCTGGGCTGGGCCCGCCCTCTAACATCTGCGCTGTGCTGCTTAAGGTATAGCGTGACTGTTGGTGTTGTTTGACCGAGACTATTGTATTCCGGTGTGTGTTACCATACACAGTTCATGCCCTGGATATTGTTACGTAATACCTGTTACAAGTGCGTATAAAAGCATCTATAATTGCGCACTATGACATCACGCTCTTTAAAAGGCAGATCCTCTTTGTTGGGGGGCACTGTTCGAGGTACTCTGGACAACTTCATTACAAGGGCCGCTTCAGTCCTTGAGAATGAGATTGCCTTGGTGGAGCGCCGCCTTTCGGCTGACCTTTTGCAGGGCAAACGCTCCTCGCTTGGTACTATCCAAGTGGCTGCTTCCCCTGTTCATGCACTGCCTCCACCGTGTCTAATAAATAACTCGCAATCTGTCCTAGGGTCGCCTGTACATACACGAGACGTCGTTGCTGAGACACAATTTTGTGTCAATGCACCATCGTCTCCCTCTACCCTTAATGTCAACCCTTCTTCTAACAAAATATCTTCTGGCTCATCCTTGACAAAGTCCACTAGTGTTACCTTCACCAAGAGCCCACAAAAGAAGGGAAAGAGAACAATTAGTGGAGGCCCTCCCCCTTTAAAGAAGAGGAAGAAGGGAGTGAAGAAGGACGTTAAATCAACTCCTCCTGCTAGCATTAAGTGTACCCAGCTGGATAGTAACCCCTTGATCTCTCACCCTATCGATGACATTCAGTCACGCGATGTTCAAATCCAGCCGGAATGTCACCATTGCGATCTATTGACTAACGAAATTGTGGAACGAATGGAGATATTGGTAAAATCTCTTTTCCTCCCACTTTTAGAAAGAGCTAAGGGTATGATGAATCAATTAGGGCTAATTGAAAAATCTGTTATGCAAAATACTGAGCATATGAAAGATTTACTCTCGAATACAGTAGCAATTCAAAACACTATCGCACATACCTCCTTGATGACAGTGAGTGATAATAAACAACCAGGGCGAGACCAAATGAATACAAAAACACAATTATCCCTAAACTCAAATAACCCCCAATCGGGACAAAATGTTAACGCTGAGCCTGATCATGGTCATAAAAATTCTACTTCTAAAAATACCAAACCTGACTCTAATTTACACAGCACTTCTGCAGAGTCTGCTCAGAATAAAATTGAAGGTCTTAGCAGCCAACATATAGATTTACCTCCGGAAGCGGTTCCTTATGTTGTAGTCCTGACAGGGGTCCCCGTTCTGGAATCAGGGAAGAGGGAGGGCTATCACGAGTTAAAAATCAAAGCAATGTACTGGTTGAGAAAGAATAGGCCCCTACCGCCCCACATTAATGGTGAAATTTTACATGTCCGTAGACTTGGGTGGGTTGGCTCACGCCCAAAGGACATTGCAGGTGATGTAATAATTGTCAATTTCAGAGACTACAGAGCTATTACCCACATAGTCAATTGGTTTTACGTTTCACATCAGACTACCATAAGAGCACATGACCTGACTTATTTTTATCCACAGGTATTAAATAGGAACCCAATATCACACAGAACGCACTTACGCTCTCAAATAGAGCACTTTAATTTTAATCTTCCCACCTCCAACCGTTTCCTTCCCCTTGGAGCACTGGAGGATGTCGACTGACTCTCCTTGGTTGGCCATCTGCGGACCTCAGACAGTGGTCAAAGGAAGACTTCGATAGATAGCGAGGTTTGCCTTCCTACTGTAAATCAAATTCCTCCAAACATCAACCATCTGCAACCACCGTCACCAAATATTACTCCCCAAGTAACAGTTGCTCCGAAGATATCTACGACTCCTCTATTATGTCCCAAGGTTACACAGAACTCTAATTTAATTAAATCAGAACTAGCGGTTCTATTCTGGAACGCAGCGGGTCTTCGCTCCAGATTAGGAAATGATGTTTGGACTAGCTTTAGTGTAAATTTTAACATTTTGTGTTTACAGGAGACATGGCAGATAACAGCTACACACTTGAACGGCTATAGAACATATTTTTCACCTGCCCAACCTTCAAATTTTGGTAGGGCCAAGGGTGGGTTAACCACCTATATTTCAAATCTGATCGAGCTAGATGAAATTAGGACTTTAAAACTCGACCCTAATTTCCAGCTCATCAGTCTTACATTAAAAATGAGACATTGTTTTCTCCTGGTTAATTACTATAATAACCTTACTGATCGAGTGGCTTTGGAATTAATTAATTCCATCTCCACTTTAATAACATCTTTCATTAAGGAAAAAACCAGTGAGGTGACTATTATTTGGGGCGGTGATTTTAATCAGCCTATGTGTGTCACATTCAATCAATTTCTGTGTGGTTTGAATGATGAGATGGATAAACCCATCTCTCATTTTGCACACTCTACCTTAGGCAGTTCTTTAAATGAAATTATCTTTAAGCTGGACATGGGAATTATGAATAGTTTGCATGATTTAGATACTCCCCCGGCCCCTACTTTTCATGGGCGCGGATGTAAGTCTACTATTGATTACATTCTGCTTTCTAACAGTGCTGTAAGGAAGGATACAACCTTCAATACTCATCAGATCGCACTGAGTGATCATTACCCTATCAGTAATACCTTACATCTTTTCAATAGGTCAAACACAAAAATTCCAAGCATTCTGGACCAAAGTGATCTAGAATTGTCAAGATTAAATGGTTATTCGTTAAAATGGGCCCTAGTAGATCCAATTGACATCCTAAAAACGGTGGTCACTAAGGCATATTTGTCTATCATAAAATGCCTTGACCAGTCTGTTTCTGACACAGAGGTTATTGCCAATTTTGGCATTGTAACCGAGGAGGTTAGGCGGGCTTTGATGGTTAAAAAGGCCAAATCCACTCAAAACAAAAGAGGCTGGTTTAACCATTCATGCACTGTGGCCTACTCCAAGTTAAAATCTGCCCTGTGTAAATCGGCAAGGGATTCCGCCGAAATATCTAAACTAAGGAAGGCCTATAATTGTGCCTTAAAGGAAAGAAAATTGGAGTTAAAAAAACAGCTCTGGGATGAACTGCACGAGAGTTGTTTTAGTAACAATAATACCACTTTTTGGAAAGTGGTTAGAGCCCCATTTCTTACTGACAACGGTAAAATGCCCAGAGTGGAGGTTGCTATAGATGAAAGGGACTGGGTCGACCATTTTTCAAGAATTTTTTCAATAGTTCCACCAGCAATTGATTCTGGCAATACTGATCCTTATTGTCAAGGGCTTTTGTCTTTTCCGATTGATATACCTATTACTATTGACCAGGTCACACGGGCTTTAAACGCTAGCAAATCAGGGAAGGCCCCGGGGCCCGATGGGGTCCCAATAGACTTTTATAAAAGTAATACCGAACTCTGGATTCCTTTTTTAACTAGAGTGTTCAATGCACTAGGTGCCACAGCCATTCCGGAATCCTGGAAAACATCTATCTTAGTCCCGATTTTTAAGAAAGGGGACAGGAATTTAGTCACCTGCTACCGCCCCATCTCTCTGTTGGATTCAACGGGGAAAGTGATGGGTCGGATTATGCTCGATCGTTTGCAGGAGTGGGCAGCGGATAATAACATCTTATCCGACCTACAATACGGGTTCCGCGAAGGACTGGGCACCATAGATCAGGCCTTAAATCTATCACTTTTGATAGATAAATATGTTAATATCAAGGCCGGTGCACTCTACATGGTCTATGTCGACCTGTCATCCGCATTTGACTGCGTAAACCATGCTAAACTTTGGTCCATCCTCTTAGATCTAGGGATGGACCAAACCGCAGTCACCTTTCTAAGAGAACTCTATGCGGATGCAAGTGCAAGTGCCAGAGTAAGATTCGGAATAAACGGCGAATTGACTGCATCCTTTGGGATAGAAAAGGGGGTGAGACAAGGCTGTGTCCTGGCTTCATTCCTTTTCACCCTCTATACTAACGGTCTGGAGGGCGAAATGTTGAAGGGAGCTCAGGACCTTCCCACGGTGGCCAACCGCCGTATCCCGGCACTTTTGTACGCGGATGACGCGGTTATTTTGGCCCGCACCCCAAATGAACTCCAGGGGGCTTTAAATAAATACGCTTCTTTTATGTCTAGTCTGAACCTTAAGGTCAATATAGGGAAAACCTTCGTAATGAAGGCAGGTGTCAGTAAGAGTACTAAAACCAGATCAATATACTTGAACAAGGAAAGTTTAGCAATTACTGACAGTTATCCCTATTTAGGTGTCATGATTGACAAAAAATTAACCTGGAAACCGGCAGTTGAAGTAGGAAAACTGCAGTTTGCTAGAACCACCTCCGCACTCGCGAGTTTCTCGAGGAAACTTGGAAAAAAAGCACCTGCGGAGATGGTAAAGATCTACAAAGCCAAATGTATATCAGTGGCTTTGTATGGTGCAGGAGTATGGGGCCACGTGCCTGTGGCGGCCATTCAGACGATAGAAAACAACTTTCTGAAATATCTCCTTGCCCTATCAACATCAGCTGCAAACTATGCCTGCCACGTAGAACTAGGTCTTCCATATGTTACTGACCTGGCGAAAATCCAGCCTCTTTTATTATGGCACCGAATATGGACATCTGATAAATCTCTCCTTACACAAACTATCATCCAAGACTGTATGGACTTAGACAACGCTCACAGATCTGGGTGGTTATCCTATGTTAAAAAAAATTTCACTGATCTGGGCCTAGGAAAATATTATAGTGATCCCCCTACAATCCAAGAGTTAACAAGAAAAGTCTTTTACGACCTTTGTTATAGACACCTTGAAGATTTAAGACTTAACTCGGAGGTCATGAAACAAACGGTTAGACATAGCCTAACAGTCCAGACCGTCTTTGGGATGCAACCTTACCTGACTTATAACATTACTTCTTATGAGTTATTTCTTCTGGTAAGGTTTAGACTGAATTATTTCCATCGACTAGTCACATTTCCACTGAGAAATAATTGGGCCAAAAAAATTCCACTCTGCCCTTGTGATGGGAGTTCTTCCCAGTCCACAATTCACACTATTTTATTCTGTAAATACTATACAGACCAGCGGAAGAAACTATTAATCCCCCTTCTAAAACGCATGGGCTTCCGTACCTGTCGCCCGGCGTTACTGTTTCTACAGTCACTTGAGGGGGAGGGGCTGGTCTATACTGTTTCTAATTTCCTACAGTACATTATGCGCCATAGACAGAATTTAGGCTGACCTAACCCAGATCTGATTTCATTTAAATAAATTGTACCAATTTAATTGATGCTCTACCCAGATGTGTATCTTATAGCTTACATTTTGAAAACTGTCATTATTGTGAATATTTATATCAGACATGACCTTTAAACACAATGAATTTTAAACAAATGTGTTTTTAAATATGTATCTAAATGTGTATTTTTAAAACTGTATCTTTTATGACTCTCTTTGGTGAGTCGAATAAAGAAATTTTGATTTGATTTGATTTGAGCTCAAGAGGAGCGGAGGCTGCGTATAGGAGCATACCATCCAAACCTATTCTGTAGCGGTTTGGGCCCAATTCCACGTAGAGCTGTTACACAAGAGTTTACTGTGAAAAATACCCAATGAGGTGTGAGGCCTTCTTTAAATACCTTGAAGTGGTGCGCAAGTTACTTATGGGGGTTGGTCTAGGGTACGGTATAATGAGGAGTTCAGGGCTCGCCTCGCGGAGGACAATTGGATAATGAATTATTCTTACAGACTAAGACACCCAGAAGACCAGCTCCATCAACTTATATGGCAAGTGGTGGCAGGTCTTATACAAGTCCTTTAGAGGGTGCACCACCCCAGATGTTGTGGGGGCAGCAGGACGGGGTCAGGTGGGGATTGGAGGGGCATGTTTGTCATACAAGAGGGGGCAGTGCTTGCAGGAATACTGCAAATATCATCATGAGTGCTTAAAATGCAGTGGGAAGCACACCCTTATTCAGTGTGGTCCCCAGGGAGAAACTTCTGAACAGCAGGCTGATAACACGGACAGTGGGCAGGCTCCAGTGACCGCAGTAAGGTCAGGGCTTAGAATCCCATAGTAAAAAGGAACATACACCAGTTAAAGAGGACAGGTTACAATTTTGGCTTTATCTATGGAGTACTGACAGGGAAAAGGAATTGTTGACAGGTTTTCATTCTGGTTTGTGCTACAAAGGTCCCTGGGTGAGACAATGGGCGAACAACCTGAGGTCAGTGACAGGGCGGAAGGAGTGGGTGTAAAGCAAGCTTTTGAAGGAGGTGAAGGAGAATGGAAGGGCCATTTTCGGACTAGCATTTTGAAAATTTGAGGGCTTCCCCGGTAGGGGTGGTTCCTAAGGAGGAGGCTTGAGAGTTTTGCTTGATTCACCATCTGTCCTGACCAGAAGATTTGTCAATGATTGATTAGATTCCGGAGGAGTGTAATACGGTGCATTATGCATCAGCGGATTCGGCAGTGCAGTTGGTGAATGTCATGGGTCAGGGGGCGCTGATGGCGAAATGTGACGCCCAATCTGCTTTCGGCTTACTGACGGTCCACCCCGTGGACTATGAGTTGTTGAGCATACAGTTTGGTGGGAAGTTTTCTTTTGGACAAGGCTCTCCCTATGGGTTCTTCTGTGCCGTGTTCTTTGTTTGAAACCTTCGGTACTTTTTTGCAGAAGGTTTTTACTCGTATAGCAGGGAAGGATGCCATGACCCGCACATCTCTCCCACACCGCCTTGTGCACCTCAAAGTAAGATCTGCGCTTTTGGAGAATGTTCCTCTGTGAATGGAATGGAAATACCATAGTGGGATTGGGGGAGCAAATGGAATGGTCAGTTGAGATGGTTCCTGATACAGCAGGCGGCTATGGTTTCGGCAAGTTTTGGCAAGGCCTATGGTGTGTGGAATAATGGTCAGATACTTGGAAGAGAGGGAGCGGAGTATCGCCTTCTTGGAGTTATTTCCTCTGGTGGTTGAGGTTTGTCTGTGGAGCCATTTTCAAACAAGACAGTTCTTTTCAATGTGAACAATATATCTGTGGTGCCTATTGTCAACCACCAGTCCGTGTGGGATTCCAAGGTCTGGCAGATGCTATGGGTTTATGAGCTGGAGTGCTTGCGCACAAAGATTACTTACAAAGCATGTCATATTCTTGGAGTCAACAATGCGATCGCTGACGCTCTTCCTCATTTTCAGTGGACGAGATTCCGTGGGCTCGCACCACGAGCCGCCGAGATGAAGACAGCATGCCAGTGCACTTGTGGTCAGTGGGCGAGAGTGTGTGATGAGCAGGGGAAGCTGTGTGACTATGAGAGTATATCTGGATGTGTGAGTCTGATGATGAGTCCGGGGATGATGGGTGGCACTGTGCAGACAAGTGAGGGCACCGGGTTAAGTTTTCAGATATGAGGATGATTCGTACGTTATGGCATCCCAGTTGTTAGGTGTTTTGAGGAAAGCGCTTTTGTCTCTTGTGCTCCATAATTTGGGTCTCATTCTTTCAGGATTGGGATGACGATGGAGGCAGAACCAAGGGGTTGCGCTGCAGCAGAAATCAAGCATGGTGGTCAAAGTGTTAATAGCGCTATTTGCGACCAGGCTGGGTTTTGCATGATTCGCATTAACATAAACATTTTTAGGTCGAGGACGTCCGGTCTGCCGAAAGGCAGAACCGGAAGTCGGAGATTTAATGACTTGGAGAAGAGGGGCTTGAACCCGCCCCTCTTCTCCCCTGTTCTCCATTGGCTGGTCTCTTGAATGCTGGCCAGCCATTGGAGAAGAGGTCAGTCATTCCGATCAGGCCCCGTCCTTTTCGGATCGGGGGGCGTGTTTTTTGCAAGAAGTCTCATTCTCTCCTCCAGCCAATGGCTGGAGGAGAGAAAAGACAAACACGCCCCCGAATCCGAAAACACCACTGCGTTTCTCTGAGGCATTTCTGCTGTGCCTCGGAGAAAGGCGGTGGTGTCCAGCATCAGGTTCGTCCAGCTCGCAGCTTCCTCCTTGTTACAAGGAGCTTCACACGCCCGCTCTCCCCCGCTGGTGCTCACCGTGGACAAAAAGCGCGCCCCCGCAGTGCCGATCACTTCCGGCCAAGGTTCCCCTGCAGCGCGCTCGGCAGAAGTCCCGGGATCCTTCATCGGCGAAGTCGTGGGCCTGCGTGTGTCGGCAGGACCGTCCCAGCCTTCCAGCGGAGCAGCCTCCGCCCCTCGAGGCCTCGTCGGTGAGTACCGCTCCCAAAGCCCGGGACCACCAGGTTGCTACCCCTATCCCGAGCGTGCAGCACCGGTGCCCCTCTCGGCCTCTCGGTGTCATGATGGTATTTGCATGTGAACAGCTCACAATCTGCCGCGGGTGCCACAGAAGCCCAGTTCTGTGGGTGGTGGGGTGGAGTGGTGCGGCCATCAAGCCACACATCACAGCTTGTGTAAGGTCTCCCCAGAGGGGTGGCAGCTTCTTGGGGTTCGGTCACGCTGCCCTTGTAACCAGATTTCGTTAGGCTTGTCCAGAATAACACGATTTAAACGGCGGGATGATGAGGGGCCTCGACACGCCTCTAACCCTCTTTAGGCGCCTCGGGGGAGGCCGGAGGGCCCGGTTCCAAAAGCTGGGCGTCCAGATAGCACTTGGAATGAGGTCGTCCGCCGTGCAGCACTAGTTGCGTCCTTTAAATGTCGGCGCTGCTGGCAAATCTCTAGCAGCAGGCGTTGTTTTACGTGTCTGAACAGCACCCCTTGTGAGTGGAGCAGTAACGGCGCCTGTTCGGGTTTCCCGCTCACTGGGTGTTGGGCGGTAACAACGCAGTCAGTGCATACCTATGTAGTCTCCTACCCTACCCTGCTCTCCCCGTCTCCTCCCCTGCTCACCCATCTTCTCATTAGCTCCTCCCCTGCTCACCCATGTCCTCCCCTGCTCACCCCATATCCTCCAATGCTTGTCTCATCCCATGCTCATATCGTCTCCTCTTCTGCTCACGCTGTCCCTCCCCTGCTCACCCGGTCTCCTCCACTGCCCCCCTTCTCTTCCCCTGACCCCCCTTCTCTTCCCCTGCCCATCCCTTCTCCTCTTCTGCTCACCCCGTCTCCTCCTCTGCTCTCCCAGTCTCCTCTCCTGCTCACCCCATTTCGTCCCATGCTCACCCCATCTCCTCCCATGCATGCTTGTCTCCTCCCGTGCTTGTCTCCTCGCGTGCTCGTGAGGGTCGCTATTGGCATTGCTCATGACAATGCCGTTTATTTAAATGTTTTAAAAACAAAAACAAACAAAAATAATGTCATGAGCAATGCCAATAGCTCTAACTTTACCAATGCCGAGACCATTGCATTGTAAATGCTTCATATTCTGGCTGCCAAACTTGCAACGTTCATATGTTCATTTTGCTGCCTTGGTTTTTGATCCTGCTGACGTTTGGGGCCACAGCGTGATTTTCTGTAATCCCTGGTGGGACCGTAGTCCCAGGGTCCATTGCTGCCTGCTGTTACCTGCATCTCGCTCCAGTTATTACACACACCACCCTGGTGGGGGACTACCAAGCCCAGGGTGCAACACGCCAAGATCCGCAGCCGTTAACGAGGGGGAGGCGCTAGAAGTCAACTTGCTCATAAAGCGCTGCCTCTTCCCCCTGCGGCACGGGATGCGCATGGGGGGGGGGCCGTCCTGCGCCCACCGGCGACAGGAGGCGGCATGGCGTGGCCACCCCCTTTTCATTCTGTTTAAGAGACCGGAGCCCCGTCGAGGTATGTTTATCTATGTCAATTAACTGCATGAAGCGTTAAGTTTGAGTAAACAGGATTGTGCGGGTCTTGTGGTCCCTGCTGCCCTCGGCCAAGTGAATTTCCTAGAGTGTTTGACATTGCCGCTCGGGTGGGCTGTGCGCGCCGGCTGTGGTACTGCGGTCCAGAGCCCTGGAACATCATTGTATGGACTGAGGTACTAATGAACTGATCTGACCAAGAGAGACTGTTTATAAGTAACACGTGAAAGAAGGGAGGGGGAGATAGGCCCTTGTGGATTTATCATCAACACGCATAGTTGGGGGGTGGGGGCGATATTAGCACAATACTGTGACTTGACCTGATAACTGTTTGACTTTTCACACCTATAGTGCCAATATTAATTGGGCCCATTATTCTCGACCTTACCCACGTAAGTACATTTTATAAACAGACGTACCCGAACCAATCATCGACTAATATGGGCAAAAGAAAAGACATGGCCATTACAGGTACAATGCTCTCTCCAGACAAGTCCCAAACATCCCTGTTACAGTACATCACTGGAGCAATCGGAGCTATAGAACAAGCATTTACAATGTAATGGTCTCGGCATTGGTAAAGTTAGAGCTATTGGCACTGCTCATGACATTATTTTTGTTTGTTTTTGTTTTTAAAACATTTAAAGAAACGGCATTGTCATGAGCAATGCCAATAGCTCTAACTTTAACAATGCCGAGACCGTTGCATTGTAAATGCTTGTTCTCCTAGGTTGCGGGCCAAGAAAGAGGAGGGCACAGTGAGGTTTCAATCTGTGGGCACTCCTTTGTGAAGTGAGAGCGAGAGATGCTGACAACAGGAGAGGAAGCCATCAATTAGGGCTGCCTGATACCGTGGTTCAACCAAAATGGTTTGACAAAGGAGGCACAAGATTGCTCAAACTGTTGCTAGAGCTACATTTTTGGTGAAGGGCTGCCCCTGCCCCAATGTCCTGATTTTGCACCTGGGGGAAAATTATTTAGTCAAATTAAAGGGACTCACACTGGTGAAGAGTATGAAGCAGGATTTATTGTGAGTAACAGGAGCTTGGTATGGCACAACAGTGGTAATGAGAGAATTTTAGTTCAGAACATTTTTATTAAAGAGAAAGGTAAAAAAAAGGTGGCAAGAAACGATACATAGTTTCCAGCAAAAAACAGTACAATATAGGGGTATCCAGCATAAATACACAAATGAGAATATAAAACAAGATCACAGCAAAATAAAATTAATGAATTAAACAGCACACAGTTTGTAAGAAAAAATAGAAGAGCGACAATAAAAATCATGGAGGTTTAAGAACTTCTTACTGAGATGGGAGTGGTAAAACATGTTGCAATGCACACTTGTCAAAAAAGGCAGTAACAGGTGACCATAACTGAAGTCTTTTCGTAGCCAAAGGAAAAAGCAAAAACGTATCCAGTCTATGATGGTGGCAAACATCATACCATCAAGCTTTGTAAGAAATGTTTGCAAAATCTTTCCAATTTCTCGTAATCTGCTGAAAAGCAACGGCTATTAACAAATCCACAATTTTAACATTAATTTCACAATTATCCCATACTGGTGAGAGGCTTCCCAAGAAAATGTCCCCTATGAAAAACGGGAAATTGGTGTCAAAAATTTAGTTAATTTGAGACCAAACCTGGGTCCAGAACTTACGCACTGAAGGGCAAGAAAAAAGCATGTGAAAAAGAGTGGCATCAGAAGACGTACAAGACAGTAATGACAGAATTAATGCCAAGAAGAGTTTGGTGTGGAGCTCAGAAACCTGGGGCAAATAGACAGAGCTTGCAGAAAAGGTAACAGAGACCAGAGGAAGTTCTGCAAAGCGGAAGGTTTAATATTTTTGGGACATTGCAATATTAAATATGAGAGTTTGGAGTTATTTAGGAATGACGGGGTCCTTTTTGGCAGAGATGCTCCATTTGCCATTTGGGATGTAAGGTCAGTGAGCGGGGCGAGGTGGGACAGAAAAAACTCATTGGTTTTTCTGGCGGTGCTTTGGTACACAACTTAACGTTGGTCGTGTTCAGACCCAGTTAGAAGTTTCAGGGGCAAGGGGGGAGTTTATGAGTGGAATGAGATGGCGACAGTGCTGAGATTTGGATGCTGTGAGTTTGAATGAGGAGAGTTGTGATTGGATCGTGGTAGGTGGCGTTGGGACGGGTTGCATCGGGGAGGGGTTTTGCCTTGTTATGTAGATGTATAGTAAGGACACACTGATTTAGTATGTGAGGCTTAGATCCAAGGTTTGTTATTAAAGTTTGACACATGTTTCATTAAAGCAGCTTTTTCCACACTATTACATAGTCAGTCATTCTTGGAGACACCATCCTGCCCGAAAAACTCCATCCCACAGGATCTAACGGGAGAGCTAGGACAGGCTACCTGGAAAACCGCCTGCCACAAAATAACGTTCCCAACATAAATTAAGATAGCCCAGGAATAGTGGGCTGCTCCCCTCCTCCTGGGTTGTTGAAAAGGGAAACAATGTGAACTTTGGATCATAGAGTTCATATTCCAATCATTTGAGGCCAGAAAGGCTTATCTAAAGAACAATCCCACACTCCTGTGGACTATACGAAGGCAGGATTTGGGCTTGCTCGGCTTGCCCGGAGTAGCCCGCTATGCTTGTGCATATGCTTGTGCTGATACTGCCTCCGCCTAGCACACCTGCAACAAGCCTGTACCTTCTGCACTTTCCAACGCCGGCATGATACGTCCATTTACATCACCAAGGAGTAGAGAGGGAGAACATCAAAGCTGCTGCCGCACTCCTCCGCCACATTTCCCCGCTCCACTCTCCACACCACTGGAGACCTCCCCGAGTGGCCTCACCACTGTACCTGTGCCTCCAGGAGTCACAGGTACAGTTCAGGAGGGCTTCGGCGTCCTCTTGAGGCTAGCTCTGCAACGTCATCTTGCTTAACAGTTAGAGACCAGCCCTTGAAATCTAAATTCACACTTTGGAACCTTTATCCATTATTTTTCAAGCCTTCAGCCTTTTTCTCAGGCAACGTAACACATGCAAAGCTTGGCCATAGATTTGGATCACCCAAGGGTTGGGTTTCCGACTGAAACAAATGAAGGTCCAGGTCTAGCTCTAGTCAAAGGCCCGGCTCTGGCTCGGCCCTCCGCGTGCCAGACCTTGTGAGACTTGAGCCCAGGATCCTGTGGACTAAACAAGGTCTCCCATCCCAACTTCAGTTTTACAAATAAAAGAATGGAGATCCCTCTGCAGGGATAAGGCTAATATATCACACTCAGGAATATACCAAGTCCAAACTACTGTTTTTCTTCTTTTCCACTGAAATGACGTCAAGGTCAGAACAAGCCAGTGAAGCAATATCTACAGATTGGGTCTGCATTTCCAATGTAGCATCCCACTGAATGCTTGAAGCCTAAGAACAAGGACCAAGACACGTCTGGGAGTTTTGTTGCTAATTTATTTAAACAACTGATGCATTTGTGAACTTTGCTAAATTGCTTTATATGGTCCATGATTCATTCTCCACCCCCTTTATGACCGAATTATTGCCTCTTTGACTATCTGGTGTGTGGGATTAATACTTATACAGTGTCAGATTGATGTAACAAGTGCTTTGTGTATTTTGCAGTTCAGCTTAACTGAACACAGTGTACTCAAGTTTATCTTGAAAGAAAAAGCAACACAAAATCAGTTTTTTTTTAAATTAGAGAGGAGAAAAAATTATCCAGTGGCTAAATTGCAGAATGTGTGACTAAGAAACCTGAAATAAAATCCTGGATTCCCCACTTGACTAGATTGTGTGTTCCTGGGCAAATCATTTACTTCACGATCTCTTTTTCCTTGAATGCACAGAAGGAAACATTCAACTTCGGATGGCTTATACCAAAATCTAGTTCAAAACCGGGTTAAAGAACTATGATGTAGCACCATATATAACAATAAAAAAATGTGTTTATATAGTGCACATCACACAGCGAGATGTCTTTTGGCTATCTCATGCCAACATCGACACAGCATTTTGTGGTGGATAAAAATAATTAGGTCTGGCGTTAACCAAGACCATTTGATTGAACTGAAATTACATATATATTATGTAATACTTATATAGGCTTACCAAAGGCAATCTTTATCCATTGGACAGTTATCGTGTCATTCACATTCTTCTTCTCCCCACTACACCCCAATTCATGGGTCAATGGGTAAGTCCACTTCAGCCACTGCCTAACTTCACTGTAAATGATGGCATTATACCATTTCACAAGAAGCACTTCCACACACAAAATAGATCCCAGCTACTATCAGTCACTATTCTAGGAAAATGTACTTTTTTAAAACAAAAATAACTTTTTTAACTTTTAGCAATTTTTTTTTAGATCGTGGAAGCTCCAGCAACTTTCCCAACAGTAAAATTCAGCAAAAACCATGACAAAACAAACATGCCAGACATATTGGCTTTGCCAATGCTTGCTTAAATAAATGTCAAGCTCGATCATATAACCCAATGCGCTATATTGAACATCTGCAATTATTAAAGAGGCAGACGGGTATATCATTAACATGGCAATCCTGCTTTGAATGACCCAACTCTTATTTTGACACAGAGGGCCAGGCTGGACCACTGGGTTGCCTGTGGGAGGCCTCTCCCTAAGAACAGGCTGCCTTACCCATCTGAACCATGTCCATATTATGGACTTCTGTTCTTCAATTAGGAAAGGTCTCAGACCTTTGGAGAACCCTAAGCAGGAAGCATTTGCCAAAAGTACTCTTGATGAGAACTTGTTAGTGTAAGGGAGTTGCTGAACTACTTCTGTGATTTTATTAACTTTTAATTAAATCTAAAATTACCCACCCCAAATATTCGCAAGTGGAATTCTGATGGAATAATCAATATTCTCGGCGGATGTACTGGTGGGGAAACTACCTTTACTATGCAGTCTTTACCACGCATATGCCTTTACCACGCGTCATACAACCGTGCTGGTGTTTTTATAGAAAACACTGAAGAAAGCTAAAGAGGGTGGTAGGTTATCGGATTTCAGCGTCATGGGACTGGAACGTAAGATAGACTTTCCATTATTGATATTAAATCTTTTCCGCCACTCTGTAAGGTGGAGGGTTTTTTCTCAATTCATTTTGCACGCCATGTCTCCTGCTGTGCTCTGCAGCCATTTTCTCGTGCCCAGCTGCGCCCTTCTTCAGGTCAAAGAGTGCTATTGTTGGGTCGTTGTGTTCTCTTTCTTTGTAGCACAAAGGACTGCATCACGCCCACCGCCTCCTATGAATGCATGTGCATTTCTGGCTTTACATTCCCACGTATAGACGCATGCCCTTCAGCCAAAACCATATGGGGAAGTTCTTGGGAGTGACAAAGGGAGGGCTGTTCCGAAACTCACGGGGAGAAACTAGCAAAAGCGATACTGCACTGCTTTATTAATATAAAATTCAATTGCCTTCATTTGATTAACAATTTTACAAAAGATCTTCAAATAGGCCGGCTAGACACAAACTCACACGTACACTGTTGCCAAGAATTTGCTAGGGGTAAAAAATGAATCTATTAAAAGAATCGATAAAAACAAATATTTTAATCCATAGTAGAAATCAGGCCATGTGCTCCTTTCAAAGTGTTTTACTTCTTATACATTTTCTACCTTTTTAATTTTTTTTATTGTTTAAAAAAGGAGTTCTGTTAATAATTTTTTTGTTAATTTAATTTTGCAATCGTTTATAAAGCCTCCAGTAACCTCTCCCAGCTTCCCGCGTGTAGGCTGTACAGCCAGCCTCATCATGTAAACCGGACCTGAAAGAGAGCAGAGCAATGCCCTTCTATTTACATTGCATTGTGGTTAATGGGAACATATGAAGTGCTGCCAAGTCAAGGAAACACTTGACTTTTTTGACTGTCCTTCTATTTCTATTCTTAATGGAAATAAAAGAAGGACTACTCCTCTGGTCTGTTAAGTTATGCAGCAGCCGATCGGGACCGCAAAAGTGCAGGAAATGACAAAGAACCTCTGTCCTCTGAAATAAACTGGTTGTGTCCACTGGCAACCAAGGGCACAAATTAATGGTTGGGTAGTAGGATGAAGCCGTCTAGCTCGGATTCAAATGTTCCAGAGGTTTAAAGTTAAACACAGAGAGGCCAACAGCAGTTTTTTAAATTCAGAAGAATCAAAAGTGATGGGTGGAATGCGTGAATTAATCCTAGTCACTGGTATTTACTCTAAACAGAGACTAACCATTTAAACCAATCAAACTTGGTACTGCTCCAATAGAAACAGTCCTGCCAGTCCAGGCCCTCTCCAAATAGGAACACAAGCAACCCCAGAGTAGTTTAGGCCTAGCGCTTCTGAGGTGGACTCGAGTCCGATGGCACAGTCGGCATGTGATCCGTGCCCTGCTTTTAAAGCTTGAAAGTGTGTTGAATGATGCAGCATGAGGTGGCAAATTGTAGGTTTCAGACTGGCAACAGGATGTAAGTTTCCAAGGTACCCCGGTCCTGTGTGGGTTACTGTGGCGTATGAAAGGCACTAAGGGCTTTAACAGTGACTGCTCCAACTGCTCAGGGAACGGTTTGATGACTGGTTTAATGTGGTGCCATTTCTGGAAGTTGAGGCATAATATGGTTGCCTGGTTTGGCAGTCTTTGGTACATATCAGTGACTCTTTTGGGAAGCCAGGTGTTGTTTACATTGCAGTAATCTAGAGGCTACAGCTCTTGCAAGTTTCACTTCATGGTCACCTGGAGAAGATGTGGGAACCAGGCACGCAACGCCCATTGGGCTCAAAGCCCCCCCCCCTGTCGTGTGTGGCAGCCCGGGATTAGACAGCTTCCCGGGCACACACACAGCCGCACCCGAGCACTTCACAGGTCTTTAAAAGACCATTTACTTGTAATGAGCCTTTGTTGTTTTTTCACCCCCTTCTTAGAGCCCCTGCAGCTCCACTCTGCCTATTGCTTGAAGAATTAGCCCCACCTGAAATTTTTTCTTAGCCCCCCTCCCCCGAAATTTGGCTCTATTTGCGCCTCTGGTGGGAACTTTCCTCTGCACGAACAGCAGTAGGTTGACACCCTATATCACATCACTGGGGTGTAACCATTAGTTCAAATTCAAATAGAACTCCTGAGGTTTTGCCTTTTGTGCTATGGCCGTGAACGGACAGAATTGAAAGCAGTAGAAAGAGATTGTCGCAGGATTGGCCAGGCCTTGCACAAAGATGTCAGTCTTGGTTCTATTTAGGCAAATACCCTTTCCATTAAATAGTACACCTTTGGTTGCTATGCTCAGCCTTTCATATTCTTGTCCAAAGAAGGTGTCAGAAATAAACAATTGAAAATTCACTGTATGATGTTTTGGCCCGAGCCAGGCAGTGCATCCAGATGTTGAGCAGCTGGGGTGAGACAAGATGATCCCAGGGGCAAGGATAGTCTTAATAAACTGCGGGGCACTGCACACTCCTGAAGCCTTTTTCTGTGGTACATCATGGGCATGTCTTCTGAAATTATGGGGCAATGATGGACCAAATTACAATCCAGTGTTGGCTAAATGTGTTGAGAAAAAACCAAGGGCCTGTTGGCGGATGGAATTCTCACACAAACGTGATGGATATCCGGTATGCCGTATTGCAAGTTCTATTACATCCTATGGAACTTGTAATACGACAGACGGGATCTCTGTCATGCAGGGCTTTAAGTGGGATGAAAAAACGGGGGTCTCTCAAAGGGGCGTGGCCAATGTAATTAAGGGCATGGCTTAAAATCACGTCAACTAAAAATCTGTGCTTAGCATAGTGTGCCACCCGACTTGTATTTTGCTGTTTCTGTCAATGCATCCAGATATATGATAAAATAAGTAACATCATACATACAAAAAGTCAAGACTATAGGCTTTGTCAATGGTTGTTAGTTGCATAAGATAAATAAGCAGCAACTATGGCTCGCATATAATATTGAAAAAGCTTCGACTTAAAGCCCTAGTGACATCACAACAATGTTGCTGCGCCTGAGTTTCAAAAAGAGAAGGTAAATCCAGAGAGAAAATGATTCTCTTTAAAGGATTTCCCTTCCCTACAATGATCACCTGGCATGACGTCATGCTGTAACTTCTCCACTAGTGAGAAGTGAACAGTGTGAGCATATACAGATCGATGTGCCTACTGTCACTGCAGTCTGGAAAAAAACGGGCACAAAACAGAGCCCGATAGAGACCCATTTCGAGGCCCCCTTTAAAAAACTGCTGATGCTTAGCACCGGTGGGACCCGGGCCACTTAAAGCCCTGCTGTCACGTTTGTAATGGAGTATTCCATCCGCCAAGATCGTAATCAGGCCCAAAGTATGCAGTGTGATACAGCACATCCTGTGCCAGTATTATTTCACTGCTCTGTCATTTTATTACACATTAGCACTATCTGGGCAAAGGTTCCACTTCATTATTATAAGTTTAATACCCCAAGACAGCAATCAGCAACAGAAAAGTGACCAGGTAAAATTTGCAAAGGGACTGTCACTGTGAAGCATCAGGTGTGTATTTTTTTCTGGCAACTGTTCGTCCATTATAGCTTAAAACATTTTTTTTGTTGAAATCTGCAAATTAAGCACAAGATGGTGGGATGTGTGACAAGTGCGGTAAATCCATAAGTATGTTGAATGGGCAGTGACTGCAGAAGTCCATAATTTTAGTGACACTAATTATGATTTACCAAATCGTATGCCACCAAGACAAAAACATCAATGCACCCAGCAGATCATCAAGGAAGATGCGGCATGCCTGTTTACGGTTACTACTGTCAGTTGCCGGACTCAAACTGATAGTTGTACAATGCGTAGTTTTTAGGTTTTGCCTGCACAGCACTTGCACTATGTTTGCAAAATCTCTTGTATTTAAAAAAAATCTTAAAAGGAGCTTAGAGCCCGCACATAACTTACATTTACTTACCATTGGCTGGCTCCCACAACACTTTACTTACCATTGGCTGGCTCCCACTTCACTTTCGTTTCCATACTTACAATTGGTCAACAACTCCTCCTCACCTGCGTCTTTCTCCTGCGCTTCAAGTCTTCTACTGCCCTGTACCCTGGACCACATACTGCTTCTGGTGGCCAGTGTCCTTCCACTGCAGGCCCCTGAGGTTCAGGTACTCTTTATTTATGTTTCAACATGCTCTCTTTGAGTGCATGTCTCTGCAGTTGTTCTCCTTCACCCCTTCTTAAAGTAAAAAAATAAAAAGGGCTATGACGCTGAAAAAACTGGCCACATCATAGCACTTTTTTTTACTTTAAGCCATGTTGCACAGCAGCTCAACTGCTGTACAACACATAAAAAAAACACTTTCAAAGCTAATAGATTTCGCATAGGCGAACCCTATTGGCTTTGCCAATGTTTGTTTTTTGTAGTGCCTCACTGACTTTGTTTACTTGCTTTTACTTGAATATGGGATCTTCTACATCAATTTCTTGTTCACCAGATGTTATGTTCTGTTACATTACCAGTATCTTCTGTATAAACTGGAACTTGCCCTAGCCTCTGCCAATATGTAACAAACAAGGAACAGCTGTTTATCCATGTGCTTTTCATCATGAAAGAAATGTCCTGGTAAAAATACAAAGGAAGAAGCGCCAGCCAATCTTATGTCAGTAAAGGAGCACGCCCCTCTCCATAGTTTTCAACACAAATAAAAGTAACTTGATTGCACAGCTGGGAAACACCTACCCCAGTGCTTAATTTGTAAAATATTAAGTGCCATGGCCCTGATCAGGAGGCCACTGCAGCTTGCACCACACATCGCCTCTGTCATCGCTGCCCAAACAACTACTAACCATCTCTCTCCGCAGCAAGGGCGACAGTTCAGATTATTCCAGGTCCAGAAAAGCTAAAGGACTGGCTGGAGAGGCAGGTATTAGTAATTTTTAATGTATATTGTCTTCATAAACAACCGTTGTTCTGCTCATCTCTAAATTATGTGAGCAGCGCCACCATGCTGCAGACTGTCCTAAGTGCGGTGTTGACATGAAGTGCTGGTGCCGAGCACCGGAAACCACCGGCCCAAATTAAGCACTGTCTGTACACCTTGGAAAGCATGGATGGTAAAATCTTTCATACTGTTTCCAAGGATTATTCACAGGGATTCCAAACCCAAGATGAGTGTAACACAGGCCCCTGTAGCCCTTGTGGCACTGGGGGTCGTCTAACCATTCAGAGGGTCCCCCAACCTTTTAAGGGGACCCATTCCACAGAAGGCCAAGAAATATCTGTGAGAGATGGGAGACTCAGGGGTTCCTCTTCACATTCTGCAAGTGAATCCTATTGTTTTGCGTTACGTCACTGACGCAAGCCACTGGATTCAAGCAAACCTGGCTGAAGACGGCTGAAATGCCAGAAACCGGTCCTAGGAAGCTTGTTTCCGGTCCAGGGAAGGCACGGCTTGGCAGTTCGGGCTGGACTGTTCCCATGAGGCACAGGGTCAGACTGATTTGCATATGGCCATGTTTGAACTGGGGTGGCGGAGTGGGCTAAAGAACGGTGATGGATCAAACCCAGATCGGTTGACTGGGTGTGAGTGTGTGATTGGTTCTGATGCTCCGTCCATCACCACCCCCTTTTGTACCGCAAGCCAGCGTCTCACATGGCCAACCTGTGCTTCCCTGCCCATGTGATCACACTGACCCTCACTGGGCATCTCTACTAGAGCCAATACCGGGGGCCCTGGTAGACTGGGGTGGGGGTGGAGATGACAGGGATCAAAAGTGGGGCCCTGGGGGGGGGTGGGGGGGTCCCACTTTTACTGGGGAAACTCATAATTTTGGTCCTGATCTCCCTGTATATTCCTCATTTCAATCTAGCGGGACTACCAGGGCACTTTTTTTTGTACATGAACTCGGCCCAAGGTCTTTGGCACACTTTAGATGAACACCAGTTACATTACATAAAGTCATATCTTTTTTTTTAGGCACGGGGAGATTAAGTGATTTGCCCAGAATCACAGGATGTTGCGCTAACACAGGGACTCGAACCTAGTTCCCCAGCTCTAAAGTCAGCAGGTCTGGCCGCAATGCCACATCCTCTCCTTCTCACGTGTTACAAGGCTGCCATGTAACAGACTCCAGTGTTGGCTTGTCACCAGAGGCGCTGGAGGTAGGGGTGCGGAGGGATTCTACAGCACCCCAAAAATAAACATGCTGAGGGTCAGAAGGTGAATGGGCAATAAAGATGCTTTTTTTTACTTGTCTCATTTCCTCTGCATTCAAAGACAGAGGTCAAATGTCAGGTTATGTCTTCTGACATATTGCTCCTTATTCCTTTAACATAGAAATTGGCATTTACTTTTCTTTCTCTGACTGCAAATTGAGAGGCTTCTGTAAACTGAAAGATGCAACAATCTTGTTGTGGCACAAGGAGTGTAAAATGATGGGCTATAGGATTTCCTTTTTTAACAGACAAGAAAATGTTAATATCTGCAAACGAACTGGACCAATAGTTCCAAAAATGCAGTTATTTAATTCTGAAGTTTTATGGAAACAAAGGTTTTAATATGATCAAAAGAAATCAAGACACGTTAGTGTTGATGTGCAAATGATAAACATTCCCTGAAAGCCAATTTCCAGATATTATCTTTTGTGTGCTGTATAGTTTTATTAGTACAACTGCAAATCTCTGCAAATCTCTGCAAATGTAGTAGCCACTTCCATGGAGAATGTGTTGTCTGTAACTGACACTGCCCTACCACGTCAAGCTTGAGCAATATATTTGTGACAGTGTGCTCCAAAATGCACCAGCAGCTAAATACTACATACACCCTTCCCGCTCTGCTGCTGACGGGGGTGTCTCGTTTGCTACACCTGTTCCATGTGTGATGCTTGGAGTTTTCACAGTCCCTGTGATTGCAGTATTGTAACACCCCCACTCTGAAATGGGCTCCAGCAGCCCTGGGTTTCACAGTGTGCATCAACACTGCTCAGACAGGTGAAAGGGAAGCCCCCCATCCCTCTCTGGGACGGGGGGCCCGAACCTTCAGCTGTGGGTCTCTGCTGAGACCTTCAACAGTACACGGTGAGAACAAGCACCAGAAAACTATGGTAGCTGGGGGTGGAATCCACGCCCCGGGCTCTGGTCCAACCCCATGCTGTAACACTTTCCTGCACACTGCTGGCTCTTCCCAGCCTGAGATAAGGCCTTTGTGCTTTCAAACATCTGAATAAGCTATTTATTGGAAGGAGGGTGCTGTCAGATAGATGCAAGACGGCCTCTTTGTATCCGACGCTCGACGCACAAAGGGCTGACGTGAGCACAGCGACTCACAGTATCCACACCAGGCAAGACAGGGACACTGTGCAGTTCTGACCTCCAGAATCTTACAATGTTGCAACAAAAATATAAAGAGTCCACGGATGTCTTTTGTAGGGAAGACAGGCAAAGAGAGTCTGAGACAGAGAAGACGGACAAAGAACTGATATGGCTAAAAGACACCAGGAAGAGAACAAGCGAGACAGACTGGGCAACTCAAAGAAACCAAGTATACAGTGACGAGGAAAGATAAACAGATGGAGACAAGTCAACAACAGAGTGAAATTCATTTCTTTTAAATGCAGAAAAAAAAAATACAACACTAGCTAGGAGTGTTCAGCGCGCGCTCCTGAGAGCCGGTGTATATTAAAGATCCCCGACTGAGCCATTCATTCTTTAAGGTCATTATAGAAGGTACCATTGATTTAAACTGTAATGCTTGTTATTTACATCCCTAAAAACTGCGGTAGCAATTTCAATAAAACAGCCTTTTTGCTTTGTTTATGCTTGGTTTAATTTAGCATGTTTTTTGCAAAACTTTATTGCTGGGGAAGCTGCCAGACCTTCATCAATCTAAAAGAAAAACAGTGGCTGAACGAAAAAATATTTTTGGGTCTCAAAAAAATGCACATTGCTATAGTAGTGTCATAGGAAACTACTTTGTGGGTGGATTTGCTCTCTGTGAAAGTACAGAATGCAAACACTCAAAGTTGGCCTATCAGTGACGTGGGCTGATGCAGTGCCCCATGCTGTATGCTGGAGTGGCTAAAAAAATTTGAATAACAGAAAAACAGGCCAATGGACGAAGCGGGCTGGCTAAAAGCCCCTTATCAGTAAGTACATTATACATATAATTTTAGTAAAATCAAAAGATCTTGCCTAACACCAGACCTAAGAAAATATATTATATTGTAATTGGAGAACTATGCAGCTACAGAGGGGAAGTGTTAAGAGGGCACAAAGGTTGGAGTGATGGAATCAGAGAAAATTCCAGACAAATATAAATAAACACATATAGAGGTGGAGATACAAAGATAGAAATGCAGAGGAATCTGAGAGATAGAAAGAGAGAAACAGATAGAGAGCGAATGAGAAAAAGGACGTAAGTCCCTTCCACAGATCTTGATTTCAATGTGGCCGTATTATAGGCGTAAAACCTCTGGGCGACCAATTAGCTCTGAGCAGTGGGTCACATGCAAGCCAACCGGTGCAAGCAAGTCTGCACCAATCAGTGCGCACTAGAGATCATTATGCTTTGTCAGCTGATGTGTAACTGCTGTGGGCACTTGTCTGAATGGCTGGAGCCACAAAGCTGCTTTATGATTGGCCTTTGATTACTGTGGAAAACATAGGTTTTACTGCACTCTACTAGCTCTGCCCAGACATAAAGAATGACAGTTGTATCTTCTTCATTTAGGGTGGTTTGTGGCATCAGGGGGAATCCCAGTCTAGGTCCCTTGACTCCGGACTATACGCCAGTCCCCAATGCTGTCACATTTACCACCACTATTTCCTCATCGGGAAGAGATGAAAGGCAGACATCACCGAAGGAAGAAGGCAGATCTGGCCACATTAGCACCCAGTGGCAGAAACGCCTTTCATATACTCATGGTGTCCAGGCTGCTATCAGGGAAACATGTGTCAGATGAACCAGTTCAGAACAACCAAAGATAGTGCCACCACCCACCACCCTCCAGCCCAGGGCTCTGCTTCATCAATGCTGCTTTTCATTTTTTACTCAAATCTCATGCTTCTCTACTTTATGCCCAAAGAATGCCATAGGTGGTGGGATGCATCCGTATTTCTCAAAATTCAGTCCATTAAAGTCCTAAATCCATCTCACCAAAAATGAATCCAGACCTTGAGTTGTTGTCTTCCAGTTCAGAAAGCAACTCACAATCTAGGCCAATTTTGTCAGCGGAAGCCCCTTGGAAGACATTCACTCGCCCACAGCACTCATTTGCCACGCTTTCAGTTGAAGGGAGTAGGTGGGAAGTTCCTGGTGCTACTGGGAGCAAAACTCTGGAACTCCATATGGATTGAAAACTGGCTTCTGAACTTTCACAAAACGTTGAAGGCTCGCGGCTTGAACAGTGAGTGCAAAGACCAAAGTCTTAACCTTCGCAGCACCAAGGTCTTTGCACTATTGTGTGTGATCTGCACGGTGGCATACCATCTATCCTCTAGAGTGCCAAGAGATATTTACACGCAAATGCTATGCTCTGTAAAATTGTTACTATAACATCATATATGTGAGACTCCGAGCAATTCTAGTACAATGATTTTCAAAGCCCATGGCAAAATTATATTTCCTCTGCCAACATACCCATTTTAGGCCAATCACAGCAATCTGGGGCCCTCTTATGGCCTTTGCGGTGGTGGCACAAGGCAGCTTGACATAGTGGCCTTAATGCAATGACGGTTCTCCAAAAAGTGATTCTAAATATTTTCAGCACAAAGGTAGTTATGCGAGAGACCCATAGGAGATCGGAAACCACATCAAAAACAGATCCAGCTCTGCTCTGAGAAGGCAACGTATGACACCAAACAGCAGCAGAAATTGTGGGCACATGTTGAGTGTCGGAAAAGAGACAGTCACAACTCACTTCACTCAGAAACTGTTGTGGGAGATCAAAAAATTTCAGCACAGACTGATAGGAAGGTTCGTAATCCACTCAGGGACTGCCATGTGGATGCTTGGTTCCAGTCCAGGGAGGACCTGGCTTGGCAGTTTGGGCTGGACTGTTCCCATGAGGCACTGGGTCAAGACTGATTTGCATATGGCTGGGTTCAAACTGGAATGGCATGGTAAGCAAAAGAACGATGGATTTAGGCCCAGATCTCTAACCTGGGGTGAATGTATGACATTGTTCTGAATTCTGTCCATCCACTGTTGTTTTTGCATATGTTTGACAACCATAGACAGTAAAAATCTGAAGAAGAAAACACCTTGGAGATTGGAGACTGCCCCAGCAACTGTAACATGAGAGACCTTCAGATATCTCATGTATATAATGACAGTCTTGTCTTTCATTGGGCAGGAGCACTGAAACCTAATATACTGCAATGTATCGCCTGCAGTATCAGCCCAATAACTGGGCGCACCTACACATTTGCCCAGGGCAGCTGGAAATAAGGTGGCAAAATCGTTTCGTTCCAGGAAACCCTTTTACCAAAACAGAACGAACATGTAACTGGGTTGAGTTAGTTAACGTAGATCTGATGGCTTATCAGTTCTAATTCTTAACACACCAAATATTACCTTTTTTTTTTTTTTTTTAAATAAAAGTGGAATACAATTGTATTTATTCAGGGTTAGTGTAGCATAAATGCGATCATTGTGGGAACAAAAGCAACTTCCCGTTGTCACAAAACGTCCTCACTTTGAGGAATTTCTACACCTATTTGTATCATACTTGCGAAAGCGATACATATAATTTACATTACCAGATACATAATCTAAATATTATTTAAGCACTTACATATCTAATACTTTATATTATATTTGTTTCTTTTTTATAGCATATAAGCAGTCAGAAGGCTGCCTCAGAGCGATACTCGAACCTCATAAATGTCATTGTATCTCATACCTTCTTTTTTTACTGCATTGATTCTTAAAGCAATCTTGTCATTCCTTAATTTAACTTTGATCAGAACATGGCAACATAGCCTAAACCTTAGATCAACACACTCTTCAATGTATATGAGAGTGCCTTGAAAAACACTCTGGGCATCAATCAATAACATAAAACACAATGTTCCAAACCCATGGTTCTCACAAGACTTCTCAGAAAACAAACGCTCTGTCTGAAGATAAAGAAAGGGAGAAAGAACAAAACCATGGGCAATCGAACCCATTTCAAAACACTCCAACCACCAAAGCCAACATTTTCAAGAACAGCATTGCGGCAAGCAACAGAAGTTAAGCACATTTCAAGCACTGATCCCGCTCCATCTCAGATCCACCCACTCAATTTTCAATAGACAAATGTAATGCCAACCATCAGTTCTTCACTGGAAAGGTTGTAATAGTCAGAACCCACTTCAACAACATCAAACAGGCAACCACACTCTACAATCTTCCACCACTCCACCCCCTAGTGGACTGCCTTCAACCTCCGCCTGTACACGGAACGTCTCAACATCCTCAACTTTTTCAAGTCATCACCTATGAAGACGACATTCTTTCATCAGCCATCATGAAATCCCTCACGATGATGCCCTCATAATCCTCCTCAATAGTAACACCACCTCCCTCGGTCAAGGAAACGTCCCAAATACTCACAAAACAGACAAAATGTCCCGTTGCTTAAGAGAACCCTAATCTTTTTGATTCAACCAACTGCTGCCTCCTCATGCACCTGTCTTACATCAGTATAATTATTGGTAAACCAATCTCCATTAAATTATATAAGATGAGCAAAATAAGCGCCTAAGAGACTACCATATGGCTACAGACTTTGCTGTAGCAGCGAGACTGCCACTCTTGAGACTATCGACAGAGTCGTCCTCCTCATTGACGAGAATGACCCCTACCTCTTGATCCTACTTGATCTCTACGAAGCATTCAGTATGTTACAACCAGTCCTAATCCGCACTCAAGGGCATCTGTATCACAGTTCTGCAATGGTGCATGTCCTACCTCTCCACCTGCAACCAATTCCTCCAGATGGGAACTTCAAGATCCCAGAAACTATCCTGTGGCCGACGGCTCCATCTCGATCATCGTCAACTCCTACCAGTAACTCACTGAGCTTTACTTAAAAGAAAGGAACATCAATATCCATCAATATGCCAATGACATAACTCTACCTAGAAATCAAGCAATCACAACACCCATTGACTCAAAATGTGCCTTGACCGCATCCAGATTTTGGTGTTCAGAGCTTACCGAAAACCAGACTCCAACCAAGACACCAACTGTTCGCCAATAATAACAAAGAGAGATAAGCTCAGATGCACCTCTCTGAAATTAATGTGTTTGCAAAATCACTTGGATTCTCTACTGATACCAACCTGTCCTTCAAATAACAGACTGCCCCCAAAAAAAAATAGCATGATAATAAAAAAAAAAGTGAAACCCTGCCTCCTGGAAACCGCATACAGAACAAGTCTTTGCTACAGCCCTCTTGCACCTTGATAGAGATAATGTCCTGCGGTCTAGCTGACACTCCCCAAGGCCCAGAGATGGTTGAGTGTACCACTCAAGACTGACAAAACTACATGGACTACTGCTCCATGCCTGAATCGCCTTATGGATGACCTGTACCACATACAAGGCCACCACGAGAACCAGCACCCACCATTCCCAGCAGATAAATAAACCACTTCAAGTGAACAAAGCCATATCAGCAGACAGGATAAAAACTGCATATAACAGAGGTAATACAAAGAAAAGATTCCCCAACTGGGCTTATAGGACCTTTAATAACATCCCCATTGACATGGAACCTGCCCTAACCCTTCTCCAGTTCAGAAAGTAGTTGTACACTTGACTTTTCTTTAATGGTTTTTATTGATTTAATACACAACAAACAGGAAGTGTATGAACACCATATCAATACACCAGCAGATCATTATCCAAACATTACAGTTCAAGTGAATTCTACCCCCCACCCCCCTACCGCCTCCTCCAAGGATTTGGTCACTCATTCCCAGAATGGGCGTATCTCAGGACAGCGCCACCAAGTATGGATAAAGGTTCCCTCCATGCCACATTTCCGAAGACACAAGAGATTTGCGGTCTTCCCAATTTTATGAAGTAGTGTTCTGGTGTAATATGTCTTATGTAACACTTTGAGTTGGATTCATCTAAAGCTGGCCTTGATGGCCCCCCCTGGGCTAGGAATCTCAGCGCGTGCTGCAAGTCTTCATCATCAATTTCCCCAAGCTCATGCTCCCAGCTACCTTTAAGATGTACGAGCGGCCCCTGAGTATTCTGCATCAATTCGCCATATGTCAATGATATCAATTTATGCGGTACCTGCCCATCCAATAGCCGCCTCTCTAATGTGGATTCCTCCTGAATTTCCGGATCCGTACCTACGCTGGGGGTTAGGGCATGCCTGAGCTGCCTATACTTTAGCCACTGCGTGTACGGCATTTGGTACTCCCTCGGGAGATGTTCAATGGGAGCAACCCACACTTCGACCAATGTGTTGATGACTACCATGTTCCACCCAAAAAAGGCTTTATGACTAGCCACCTGTCTCAGTCTAGTGCCCTTCCAAAGGGGTGTACATGGTGTGAGTCTACTGTCCCACTTCATCTCTCCGAGTAGGTTATTCCATGCTTCCAAAACAGTGGATGTAGCCGGATATGCCTGCTCATGCAGACGGCCCCCATACAGCACATGCATAGAGCTATCATCTCCCAATCATTCCCCATCTGTCCTCTCGCACTGCCAGGTCATCCTATCCAAGTGCACCCAATCATTCAGCACTGCAACCTGTGCTGCTTCATAGTATTTTCGCATATTAGATTACGCAATGCCTCTGTCATATTTAGACCGTTGCAGGGTCTGTAGCGCAATACAGTGCTTTCCCCTCCGACCAAAGCAGCGTCCTCAGTAAGCTGTCTATACATGGGGAAAAAGTCTTCAGTAATTTATATGGGCAGTTCTGCAGTACATACAACAATCGGGGAAGGGTTATTATTTTAAACTTGGGAGCTTTGCCCATCAGCATCACAGGGAGAGTACTCCAATGTGTAACGTCCCTGTCCAGTCTCTGAAGCAATGGCTCAAGATTGGCCTGAGCATGGGAAGTGGCATCTCTAGTTATCCATATTCCCAGGTACATAAAACTATGGGATTTCTCCCATAGCGGGAGAGTCATTGGACCCAATTGTCTCTATCCCCTCATTGGGAATAAGAGCGACTTCTCCAATTAATTGCAAATCCAGAGAGCTCTTCAAACATTTGGAAAATGTCACAAATTTGGGCTAGCGATTGGTCTGTGCAGGTCAAATAAAGCAGAATATCATCCGCATATAATGATATTCCTTTTTTCCATCCCGAGGCCCCCATCCAGCCTCCTCATGAGGGTCACACATTCTTATATCACCAGGGCGAAGAGCATCGACAAGAGAGGGCATCCCTATCTCATTCCCCTCTCGATAGGGGTGCTCCCAGACAGACAGCCATTAACTTTTATTCTAGCACAGGGTTTTTGATACAGTAGTTTGATCCAATAACAGGGCTCAAATCCCATTTTTGGGAGGAGCAGGAACATAAAGGGCCATTCAACTGAATCAACTGGCTTATTGGCATACAGGTATAACACAGCCCAGTGTTCCCCCCCAGTGTCAGCTTGTGCTGTAACATTATGGATTCACTGCAGATTGGGTCTGGTCAAGCGGCAGGGCATAAAATCTGTCTGGTCCAAATGGACCAGGTCAGCCACCACTGTGCGAAGCCTAGTCGCCAGCACTTTTTACTGAATCTTGGTATCAACATTGATCAGCAAAATTGGTCTATAGGAGTCGCACTGCTGCACAAGCTTCCCCGCCTTGGGTATAGACACAATGGTAGCTGTTTGAAAATAGTCTGGCAAGGACCTCTGACGGAGAGCTTCCTGAAACATCAGAAGCATTGGCTTAACCACTCTACCTGCCATTCTACCGAAGAATTCTACAGGTAGCCCACTAGGGCCTGGGGCATTCCTGGCCTGCATGTGGGTCAGAGCCTCCGTCTCTGTAAGATTCGCTTCCAGCCATTCCCGCTGTGCCAAGGTCAGGGTTCTAATTGGCAAGTCTCTAACAAATCTCCTAATCTCTGCCTCCAAACCCCCAGCCTTGGAGGCGTAGAAGGCAGCCATATATGTTGCAAAGGCCTCCACAATCTGGTTGCTACCCCTGGCCACCCTTCCCAGCTACAGCTGCAGCTCTCTAACATGCATGGATTCCCTTTCCCTGCTACCTATCCAGGCCAGCAACTTAGCAGTTTTGTAAATACGCTTCTACTTGACCAAAAAGGACGTCATAACTTAATTGCGCACAACTTCCTTGTATTCAGTGAGCGTATGTTCTAACGTCTGACCTAAAGATGCTGTCGGTGGGAAACATATCGACTTTCAAGGTCCTCTATGTCAGGGTCTAGCTGTTTTAGGCGCTGCAGTCTTTCCCTCTTGTCCCTTACTTCTACAACGCTCCTCTAAGTGTGGTCTTATATGCCTTCCTTATTACCCTGGCACTATCCACTGTGCCTTCATTTTTGCAAAAATAGAACTCGCTAGCCTTGTCAAGTGCCTTCACCAGCTGCTTTTTAGCTAGCCTCCAAGTGTCCATCCTCCAGTCCTGGCGGGGGTGTATGTGTTTGTGTGTGTGTGTGTGTGTGTTTTTCATACTTGTGTAACAGTTAGAACATTACCCAAAACCTCCCCACTCCCTACCTTACCGTGCTGTGATCTGAACATGACTCCCCCAATTCATGGTACGTGTAGGCCCTTAACCAGGAAAACATGAGAAACCAGGGTCTACTATGTACTATTCATGTGGGGAGTACCTCACCAGCAGTGTATCAGATGTAACAAGCACACCACCCATAAGTCGCTGGCCTCTCTTTGGTCCAGTGTAGGCCCAGAGCATTCATATTGAAGTATCAGGTCCCAAATACAAGTTCTCTGTCAATGGCCCGGCTCTTGGACCACCTCCCCAACATATGTACTTACAGTTCACCTGCGTGGGTGAGGTTCAGCATCAGACAATATGGTCTGATGACATCTGGGTATTCACCGACAGCTGCCCCCCTCTGTCTTCTGTTCCAGAGACCTTGGAATCCATCTCCACTCCCCCTCTTTTAATGCAAGAACCCTCCATCTGTTATTGTCAAGGATATCTCTGCAGTTCTTGATGATGTTCACCACTTGTGCCTGCTCTGCCTTCATTTGCGCCTTCGTTGAGGAAGACCTGCCACCTGCATCTCTCTGCTTCCTGGTCTTCCGCTGCTGCCACTCTGTGTCGTTCCTCGAGGAACTAGCATGGCCAGACCAAAGCCACCAGGACTCCAACCACTGCCATGCCTCCTGTACAGATAGCAACAAATTCATATTTTCCTGGTATACTACTCTGAATTTCATTGGGAAGATAAGGCCATATTTGAGACCATGTTGGTGCAGTACTTTCTTGATAGGAATGAAGTTTCTCCATTGAGGTTTGACCAGGGAGGTAGCCAGATAGTCCAGGTAGATATCAGCTTCCTGCCTCTCCAATGTCCAAAGACCATGGCTACAGGAAATCTGAAGGATTTTATCCCAGTCTCTGTAGTTAATCAACGTCGCAATTATTAGGTGAGGGGGTTGTCCAGGGGTCAGGGCTCTCGCCGGGATTCTGTGCGCCCTTTCCACCTAATAGAAATGTGAGGGCTTTCCCTGTAGTACTTTTTTTTCCAGCCAGCCTTCAACAAAGGGTTCGACATTCTGCCCCTCCTCTCCCTCAGGAATTCCTATGATGCAGAAGTTATGTCTTCTTGACCTACCTTCTGCATCTTCAAGGCAGTTGGTGAGGACTGCCAGTCCCTTCCTCAAGGTCGTACATCATTTCCTGAGGTTCTGTGTCGCTGGGTGTGTCTTGTCCAATTTGATTTCCATTTTTTGGAACCGCTCCAACATTTTCCTATGGTTGGCCTGGAGTACGTCCACCTCATTGACCACTGCTGCCATCTGCGCTTCTAACGTGAACTTAGTGTCTTTGATGTTCACCAGTAAAGTCACGATATGCTCTGCGAGAGGGTCCTCCATAGAATCCTGAGGTGGGCTTTTGCTCCCATCCCCCTCCAATGGCACCTCCAATGCTTTATTCTTTGCCATCTTGGGTTTCCCCATTACTGGAAAGTCAGTAATATAGTGCAGAGGTTGGAGGGCCTCTCCTCTTGCCAACTCGTGCGTATGTTGTCTGTAAATCAGAGAGGCAACCGCTGTCCCCCTATACCCCCATGTTATTCAGTACCCCTTGGGTGAGCAGTCAGATTGCATCAAGTCCTCCACAGCACCTTAGAGATACCTCCATTGAGTCGCAGCAAGCCAAAGTGTGGGTGCTAGTGGGGTGGCGGTGCGGTCCGGGGTCAAGACAGGGAGAAATCTCAGACACCCAGCTTTGCCCTGCGGGCACTACTGGACCCCAGAGTTCCAATCCAAGTCCTGACACACTCCCGGCTCAGAGCCCTAGCCAAACCTCAGGCAAAGTTAGCTGTGGTTCCACCAGATCCCCTGCCCGATTCCTTTGTCGGGCGCCGCAGGTCAGGCAGCCATTCAGTACCTTTAGAATATTTGCCGCAGGTCCGGTAAATCAGGCCCCCACCCCACTAATTCAACAATGTCACTTGCAGCTCTGCTCCGGCCACCATCTTTTGCAGGGCTCATCACCTCCTTGGCCAGGCGTATTTCAGAACGGGCCTCAGTAGCCCTACAGGACCTCACTTAGCCCTCGTCGGGGCCTGTGTGTTGCCACAAGAGATCCCGGCGCAGAGAAGTTCAGATCAAAGTGGGGGAAGGGTTGATCCGCGGCCCCCAGTCTCTGTTCAGCTCCCCAGGGCCAGAGGGGGAGAAATCACGGAGAACCAACCCCGCACTATGGTCACTCCAGGTCCCAGCGGCCAGTCTATGCCACAGGGCATCTCCGGGACAGAGCCTCAGCCAATCCCTGGTGCCCTCATTCGTGCTGCCACCAGTGCCCCTTCACTTGGCACCTCCAGGGTAATTCAGACAGTCACCTCCGCCTATTGAGCAGTGTGACTCATGACATACTGCTACGATCGCCATTTTGTGTGGGCGTCAGCAGTACTGCAGTCAGGCGTCCATTAACACGGGCAATAGCAGCCCCACAGGACCTTGGTGGGTCCCCATAACGGTCCCATTCGCCGCACAGCAGTATATTCTCCCTGGGGTGCCGATCTGTCTATGTCGGGCTCAAGATAATTGATTCCATGGCCTCACAGTCGGTAGTAGCTCAGCCGAGCACGTCCGCTGCCATTGCTTTGTAGGCCACACCCCCCAAACTCTTAACTCTTTATGAACCACTACATGTCCACACAACAGGATGAACCACTGAGGAGCATGCTGCTTCCTTGTAAATGATCCTTAATCGTTAATCAGGCTCCCCCTTTATCCAGTGCTCCATTGAGTGTGGCTGTTGTCCTGTCCTCTTAGATATGCTTACATGTAAAGAGCTATGAAGTCTGCCTGTACCATGGAACATGTATTACGGTATAGGCTTTGAGTTAAGGGATAAACTACATGAAGGTACACATGTGCTGTGTGTGTTTTATGCACAATCGCTGGGGAGATATTGGTGTGAATAGGTCAGTGCTTAATTTGTTAAAGAATTAGTGCCAGTGCCTGAAGCTCTGCTGAGATGCCCGCAGTCAGTGCAAATAAACATCGGTGCTCCAAGTACCAAGGCTGCGTAGTCCTAGACTACGGGATGCTTCTTATACCCACTATCAGACACTCCCTGCCCCTTTATCTCACTATTGCAGGTTCCTGCTTTCTCCCTTTGTGACAGTTTTTCCGTCTTTCTCTTCCTCCGTCTTTCCAATGTATGCGTTTTCCCTCTCTTGCTCTCGGGAATTGTCTGATGCGGAAAAATAACTGCCGGTCCCTCATAATAAGTGACGATGCCCCCCACTGGCACCCACCAGCTCAAATTAAGCGCTGATGCATTTTCAACTAAGGCACCAGAGCACTGGGCCTGCCCTGGTCGCAGGTAATGAGACGCAATGCCACAGCGCCAACAGAAGCCAGGGTGGTGAAATGTGACACCCGTGGACACTGGGCCAAGAATCCTTTCAATAAAACAGCCTTTATGCAGAGCAGGAAAGCGGCTGGCACCAGGTCTGGGCCCACCTCTCTCAATAACAAGGCCCTCTGGAGCTGCAGACTGCGAGGAGGCCAGCACATTTCACAGCAGAGCTCTGGCCGCATCTATATAGGTTTTATTGTTCTCTGCGAGCACCATTTATATCCTGTGCTTAGTACAACACGACTTGAGGTGCACATGCATGAAAAGTGCATGCTTTAGAAAGCACAATCAGCAGCTCTTACAAACTGCTTTAAGAAGCAGACAAAGGAGGCAAAAACACACAACAAAGTAAATGCCCAATATAGATAATGCACTGTTCACAACAGCACACACCAGCTAATGCAGAAGATAGTTAATATACAAAATAGCAAACAGATGTATGAACAAAATACACAATGCATAAATATATACATACATACATATATATATATATATACGTACATATATATTATCTACTGGCGGTCGCCAGTAGATAGTTATAGTTACAACCTAGTTTCCATAGGAAATCTCAAAATTCTATTTTGAATAACTTTGGCGCCGGTAGACGAATCCTCGCGAAATTTTTAAAACAAATGGGGCGCTCCGTTCAGCTCCTACCCTGAAAGTCTCGGGGTGATTCGTCAAGCGGGGGCCGAGAAAAAAGGGGGTCCCAAAACGCGTTTTCCCCATGCATTTTTCCATAGGACCTTTAGTCGCAGCTACAGCCCGAACGGCTGAACAGAATTACGTGAAATTTGGCAGAGAGGTAGCCATAAGGTCAAGGAAGTGCCTTTTGCAGGTCTGGTGTAAATCTGTTCAGTATTTCCTGAGAAAATAGCATTTAAAAGCATATCAATATCTATACGCGCGCACCGTGCGCGCACCCTGCCGTGCGTGAGCGCAATTCTGATTGGTTGTTAGATGCCGGTAAACATTCGAATCGGTCGAAACCAGGAAGTGTCGGCCGCCATTTTGTCTCTCGCAGTCTGAGGGGGTGAAAAAAAAAGGTGGAGAACGTGAAAAGGGGGCAGAGTGGACAGTTCCTGACCCCCTAGCCTTTTTTTTTAAATCGCGAGGTGCGCCCAACGCGCGCGCACGGCGCGCACGGCACGCACTGCGAACCGTGGGTGCTCGGTGCGCGCACGGTGAAAAACCTGAAAAAAATAAAAAATAATAAATACATAACTTAGCATTTAAAAAACCGTACAAATTCACTGAAAAAACCATAGGTTTCACACACGTTATAGTTACGAATTAGCATTTAAAAAACCTTGCAAATTCACTTAAAAAACCATAGGTTTCACACATGTTATAGTTAGCTGGACATTTCACTCGTAAAAAACCAATGAAATTCCCCCGTTATAGTTAGTGCAGGCAACTATAACTCACGCGACCGCAATCCTCTGCTGATGACGTCAGATATTACATCACTGATGACATATGTGTCTTTATGAAAAATAAATATTTGTAATATATGTATAGCTAAAGATTAATGGAAGAAGACATGGGTAAATAAGTGTCTAAATACAGTGATGTAATATCTGACGTCATCAGCAGAGGATTGCGGTCGCGTGAGTTATAGTTGCCTGCACTAACTATAACGGGGGAATTTCATTGGTTTTTTACGAGTGAAATGTCCGGCTAACTATAACACGTGTGAAACCTATGGTTTTTTAAGTGAATATATATATATATATATATATATATCACTTAAAAAACCATAGGTTTCACACAGGTTATAGTTAGGTGGATATTTCACTCGTAAAAAACAAATGAAATTCCCCCGTTATAGTTAGTTCAGATAACTATAACTCGCGCGCCCGCAATCCACTGCTCATGACGTCACATATTACATCACTCATGACATGGTCAGTGGCATCACTCGTGACATAACTGATGACATCATCCTTGTGATAGAGTGGCGGTCGCGCGAGTTATAGTTATCTGAACTAACTATAACGGGGGAATTTCATTGGTTTTTTACGAGTGAAATATCCACCTAACTATAACCTGTGTGAAACCTATGGTTTTTTAAGTGAATTTGTAAGGTTTTTTAAATGCTAATTCCTAACTATAACGTGTGTGAAACCTATGGTTTTTTAAGTGAATTTGTACGGTTTTTTAAATGCTAAGTTATGTATGTATTAATTTTTTTTTTTTCTTCAAGGTTTTTCACAGTGCGCGCACCGTGCGCGCGCTTTGGGCTCACGGTGCGCTGCGCGCACCGTGCGCGCACCCCGCGATTTAAAAAAAAATGTTTTTTTCCCTCTTGGGGGTCCTTCTGTGACCCCCTGACAAAGGCTAGGGGGTCAGGAACTCTCTTCCCTGCCCCCTTTTCACGTTTTCCACCTTTTTTCCCCCTTTTCTTTTCAGTGCGAGAGACAAAATGGTGGCCGACACTTCCTGATTTCGACCGATTCGAATGTTTACCGACATCTAACAACCAATCAGAATTTCGCTCGCGCACGGCACCGTGCGCGCACGTGCGCGCACAGTGCGCGCGTATAGATATTTATATGCTTTTAAATGCTATTTTCTCAGGAAATACTGAACAGATTGACACCAGACCTGCAAAAGGCACTTCCCTGACCTGAGGACTACCTCTCTGCCAAATTTCAAGTAATTCTGTTCAGCCGTTCGGGCTGTACCTTCGACTAAAGGTCCTATGGAAAAATGCATGGGAAAAACGTGTTTTGGGACCCCCTTTTTTCTCGGCCCCCGCTTGACGAATCACCCCGAGACTTTCAGGGTAGGAGCTGAGCGGAGCGCCCCATTTGTTTTGAAAATTTCGCGAGGATTCGTTAACCGGCGCCAAAGTTATTCAAAATAGAATTTTGAGATTTCCTATGGAAACACGATCCTAACTATAACTATCTACTGGCGACCGCCAGTAGATTATATATATATATATATGTATATATATATATATATATACATACATACATATATATACATATATATATTTTGTATTTTTTTTTTGGGGCATGCCAATTGTAAACAAGCATTGTCAAAAGCTGATAGATCTGGCTTGTATTTTCAGTAGTGATAAACATTAACAGGCATTGGTAAAGCCAATAGGTCGCCACTTTGAGACCGATTGGCAAAGCCAATTTCGCCAAAGTGTTTAAACAAAGAATGAAAACAGGAGGGCAACAATAGCAATGGAGGGTGGGTGATAGAGGAAGCAACAAAGCAGGGTGGGTTGGCAGGAAAAAAGCAGCAAAGGAGGTGGGCGCGAGAAGCAACAAGTGTAACGGAGGGTCTGTGGATACTAAGCAACATTGGCAACAGATGAAGGATGGTTGGTGAAAAGCAACACAGGGTGGGTGGACGGGTGGGGACTAAGCATCACTGGAGGGAGAGTGAGTAGGCACTAGGCAGCAACTGAGGGACAGTGAGAGGGCTTTACTAAGTGGCAATGAACGGTGAGCGGGCAGGGAAAAAGCAACAACAAAAATGGAGGGGTGTACACCAAGCGACATCGGCCATGGCAGGAAGGCGAGTGGAGAAAAAGCAACCGCGTCAGAGGGGTGGGTTGGTGGGGAAAAAGCAACAGCGGCAGTAGAAGAAATGGAGGGAAGGTGGGCGGTGAAAGGAAACGGGAACAGAGGGAGGGTGTGTGTACACTAAGCAGCAAGGCCGGGTAGGTGGGAAAAAAGTAATGGTGGTACTGGAGGGAGGGTAGGTGTTGAAGAAGCAATGGTGGCAATGGAATGCTTGTGGAAAAGGAAAAAGCAATGGTGCCAATGAAGTGAGGGTGGGCGAGGACAAAAAAACAGCCACAATCGAGGGAGGCTGAGAAAAAGCATCAACAGCAATGGAGGGTGGGGGCCTCAGACACTAGGCAAAAATTGGCAATAGAGGGAGGGTGGGCAGGCAGATAGAAGCTTCGTGGAGGAACACCTCTCCAGCAAAAGAGATATAGGGAGGGTGAGCATAGATTAGAAACGCATGAGTGGGGTCCGACTGGGGGACGAAGCAACACAAAGGAAGGGAGCGTTGGTAAGGAGGACTTGGTGAGAGACAACGTGGAGTGGGAAGCTGATCATCAGAACATGGAAGAGGAAACAACTTGGAGTGATGGGTTCAAAAAGTGAAGCCCACAAGAGATAAAGCTGGAAAACACATGAACTCTCATGGCGTACTTCACAAAAAAGAAGAGAATTGTTCCCAAAAGTGGGCACTGCTGGAAACATAGAAGGACCCAGTCAGAGAGATGGTAAACAGGCTATTCTTCACGGGAGAGACAAACACAAGCTGGACGAACTAGCTCAAATAAAACAAGCGAATTGAAACCAAGCAAATGTGAGTGACAAAACACAAAGCCAATGATAAACAATGGGTGGAATGCATTCCTTGGTAAGCTTTAAGCATGTCCCCAATACGTCTTTGCAACCAGACTGCTACACAGCCTTATAGACTTCGACCTTAAGGATATATAAAATAGTTCCTCATGTATTACAATGCAAACTCTCCAAAGATGGTGAATGATACACCAAGCAGGAAAAAGTATGCAGGGAAAGAGAAATATTCCTCTGTGTGGAGCAAAAGCCCACACAAAGTATATTTTAAAGTATTGTAACAGGTAAAACGGATGGAGAGTGTGCTCTTCATCCAGACATAAAAATATTTTACCCAGCAAAATATGTTATTTGAAACAAATGTACTAATGTACTAATGTGCACAGATTCAGGAAATATTATTATAGTATGAAGCTCGGTTCCATAGTTATAACTACAATAGCACCATTTTAATCAAAATAATTTGCGAAAACAATGCTACATGTGCTGCAGATTCCATTGCAGAATAAGTTTACAGAATAAAAGAAGTAGCGCCCTGCTGGTCATCGCCTGGTTATGTGATTTTATCTTGCCATATCTTAACCCCTAGGGCTCCAGTTGTGGTCAATGCCTTTCTTTCTACCAACTAAACCTAAAAAAATTAGCATGAAATAAACCATACATCTGGATCTGATGAGTGTAAGACAGACGCAAGAAATATGGAAAATATTTAATAGGTACCTATGGAATATAAGTAAGTAAAGTTTATTGTTTAGTTAATTAAAACCATAACAATGTTACAACTTAGATGAATTATTATTAAAAACGGAAATTTAAAATCATTTCAACAGGTCCTATATATCAAGGTAAAATTAACACACAGTATTGAGAAACATCAATTGTCAGTTAATACATATCATAATAAATCCCACAGTGTAATATCTAATTTGCATAGGGCATTTTTTTGACTGTCACGTTTCAGTTAGTGCTGTACATTAAAGTAAAGTTAAGACGCACAATTTTAAAAACATCAATTATCGGGTAGCAAACATATGATTTGAATTTCTGACCAGGAATTTTTTATTTAAGTTCGTATATCTCTGAATCCCTTGTCAACCGGTCCCTACGGAATACGGATATTATAATAGAAGAACCCTACCCCACAAAAATAATACTTGGCAGACATTTAACATTGTCGGGACATTAGGATCATGCATCCCTGCAGGACCAAATGATGTGACATGGATATCTAAATTTGGTTTTACAAAAAGGTAATTATCCGACATTCTCTGCTGCATTATTTTTAATCAATTGAGTGAGTAACAAAATGTGTTGTTTAAATCTGTTAAATATTTGGAGAATTGTGTGGGATGTGTCTCTTAAACAGAAATGAAGGAGTTTTACATAATGTTATTTTATCTGAATCTTTTTATATCAATATTTTAAGTCTGTATTTATTGTATCTTAGACTATTTTTGACCAGCCAGATATCTATTGTGTATAAGTCTGACTACATATTTTATTTTTATTGATGTTTCTAATCCTTTATGGGTTCCAGAGTAGAGTGCTACTCGCCAATAAAGCGTTTTCAACACCCCATCAGGTTTACAAGCGCTATATAAATGCAAACCTTTTTCCCTTTTCTACCCTTCCCCAACCCTTCTCAATCCAAATAACTGACTAACATCCACCACTAAAATTAATTTCATGTTTCACCATACTAATTCAACACTAATCCTTATGGGTTTCAGAGTAGGGTGCTTCTCGCCAAAAAAGCGATTCAAAACCCCATCAGAGGTAGCAAGCGCTATATAAATACAAACCTCTTTCCCTGTTCTACCCTGCAACCTACCCTTCTCTATCCAAATAACTGAATAACATATCCACCACTCAAATGACTTCATATTTCACTATACTAATTTTCAACAATAGTCCTTTATGGGGTCCGGAGTAGCGTGCTACTCGCCAGAAAAGCACTTCAACACCCATCAGGGGTAACAGGTGCTATATGAATGCAAACCTTTCCTCCCCATCTATCCCTCCGCTATCCTTCTCACTCCAAATAACTGACTAATATCCACCACTCAAATTACTTTCATATTTCACCATACTAATTCATCACTAATCCTTTATGGCTTTCCGGAGTAGCGTGCTTCAACACCCCATCAGGGGTAACAAGTGCTATATAAATACAAACCTTTTTTCCTCTTCTATCCTTCTGCTATCCTTCCGAATCCAAAAACCTCACTAACCTATCCACCACTTAAAATGTACTTGCATGTTTCACCATACTAATTCAACACTAATCCTCTATGGGTCCTGGAGTAGCATGCTACTCACCAAAAAAGCGCTTCAACGCCTCGTCAGGGGTAGTAAGCGCTATACAAATGCAATTACAATACAATACAATGTTTGTCTGCTTTCAAGGCTTTGCAGCCGAAATAAAGTATCATTATTGTTTTTATTGTGTGAGAAGTGTGCTAAATCCACAATTATGCAGTAAATGCAGCAGCCACAGAATGGCCAAGATTGCACAGGCCCTGAGCATTGTCCATTGTTTTATCAACCATCGATCATGAAAGGGATTATTCTAATTCTGCTCAGTGTCCACTGTCAGCTGCATCATGAAGCTAACAGCTTCAACTATCCCTTCCTTCTATAAACAGAACGTGTTTTCAACACCACAAAGGGTGTTCTTTTCTAAACTTCTACATTTATTCAAATACGTACAGTTCTCTTCTTTTAATCACAACAACCAGACAGCATAGTCTAGTATTTCACAATTTTCAATAAACATGTCCATGATTGAAAAACACACTTTTCAAGCTAACTGCCACAAAATAAAAATTCAATATAAAAATGCATAATGAGAAACATATGGTCTTATAGCACAATTTACGCCAAGCCAATAAAAAATAAACTAGCCCAATAAAACGTTATGCGCAGCACGTGTAGCTACAAAACACAGATTCAGACATTTACTACTACATCAGAAAGATCAAAATTTCCCCCAAACCTTTGTGGATTCTGCCACGTACCCTGTAACTTTGAACTATATTGCGTTGCTTGGTGCAGCCAGACAGGCGGTCTGTGAGCACCACACTGTCTGTATCATGTGTTTTACATAAGCTGTGTGTGATTCTGGGAAATCATTGTGCAGGTTTCCTAAGGCCAGGGTGCAGTCCTTGCCTTTCCTTCACCAACACAGCCTCTCCTAACTCCCACAATTTCCTTGTCTGAGAAGCCAAAACAAGCACTCAGTAGGCACGTATTTTTAAAATAATAACTCGTATTTTTGTGTAAAAATATTTAGTAAATTGGGTTAATAGATAAGAATGGGTACCAATGTAACCCGTTCCCTAACTATTTGACCTTCGGTAAACTTCTGAAAACTGTGCTATTAAGGCAACCATATGATTGAGATGCAGGAAGGAAATTACCATGAACGTCAATAGCTACCCTGGTCTCTGATGCAGAACACCTGATCCCTTCAGTGTATCCCACACTGCAATTCAACACTCGGTTCCATCCAAGTACCCGCTCTGATACGCTTCAGTTAATATGTTTTATTCAGCACATCAACAAGGAAAGCAATTGTTCTCCATAAGGTGTCTCAAAATCAATCAGCATTTATAAAGCGCGGCTAGTCACCTGATAGGGTATCCAGGAGCTTGAAGGCCCCGGAGGCTTATTTCAATTGCCAGGTCTTGAGGGCCCTTCTGAAATCCAAAGGTGAGGTGATGGTCTGAAGTTGCATGAGGAGGCTGTTCCAGGTCTTTGCTGCAATGTGAAAGAAGGAGTGTCCTCCACTTCTGCTTCAGTAGATGCGGGGAGTATGTGCAAGTGAGAGAGAGGCGGAGCATAGTCTCGATGATTGGTGGAAGTTCAGGCAGTGATTAATATGGGCGGGTTAATGGTTGTGTAGAGCCTTGTGTGAGTGGGTCAGGAGCTTGAATTGACATCTCTTCTGTACGGGGAGCCAGTGGAGTTTCCTGAGGTGGGGTGTGTTGTGGGTTCATTGAGGAAGGCCGAGGATGAGTCTACGTGCACTATAAGCTCATCCAATGTTATATGCTTCATAGAGCATACCTGCATACCTGTTTTCTGTTTACCCGCTGCAGGACTCTATTGGTGGAATTTTGCCATATGTAGTAGCCCTGTACCTACCCTAGGTTGCAGGGCTACTGGGCTAATGCCCTGCAGTAGCTGGCGAACCTTACAGGGCTCCCCAGGTTGAAAACATGGGAGGCCTGTGCCTATGCCATCTTGAAGACACCCAGAAAGAGGAAGTCGGCTCACGCCACCTCGGCGTAGCGCTATCATTGGTTGTATGCCATCACTACCAGACTGAAGTCCCTTCATCCTCCCACGACTGGCAGCTGTCACAGGTGGGATCTCTTGCATTGATTGGGTGAAGGTTGAGTGTGTGGCCCTAAACAGAGAAGAGGCCTGCGGCCTCCACCGTCGGCCCTTAGCTGGATGCACTCTGGCAAGTCTGGTAGCCCCTCCCACCAATGACCCCCTGCTGTTGTGCGGCACAGCTGTGCCATCCCCTGTTGATTAAGGGGGTTGAACTGCATGTTGGGTTTCAGCCTTTGGTCGCCCCCCCCCCCCCCCCTCCCGATTGTGTCCGTCCTCTGCAGCTGATGTTCTGACCCTATTTACAATAGTAGTTCTTTTGGGTCCACGCCCGACCCCTGTGTTTCTCCTCAGTGGATTGGACTGTTTGTATTTCGATGCTTCCTGTCCTACATTATGCACAGCACCCACTTAGGGAAGTCTCTGTACTTCGTCATGAAAGCATTTTATCTCCAATGTTCAGATTTTTGTAAACTTGTGGTATGTTTGTAATGTCCAAAAATCTAATAAAAGGTATAAAAAAAGAAAAACAGGGATATGACTTTCTCAATAAACGCTACTGCGATAATCAGTGCTTAATTTGTCAAAATAAATAAATGGAAAATAAGTGCTGAGAACCAAGGTTTTCCTTAGGAGTCTGTCACTGGGGTGCCAAATGCCCGAGTTTCTGAGTACCAAGCTTGCCTAGTCTTGATTCCACCCCAAGCCTCTTATACACCTCACGCCGCCTGCCCCTTTTTAGCTCAATCTTGTAGGTTCTGTTTCAGAACTGGTGTCACTGTGTGACTTTTTCCCCTATCGTTTTTAGGTCTCGCTGAGCCCAGGGCATGCGCTGGCTCGGAGAGACATTTTGCATGTAAGTTTTCAAAGTGATGCTGGCTGGCCTAGCGCTTGCGTTCATGCGACCGTGCACGCACGAACCGCTAGCCTTCAGCAGCACTTTGAAAACTCGTGCGTCATCGCGATCACTTTCGCTTTCAGAGCGATCGCCATCGCGATGAGGCACGCTTTCAATGCTTGTTTTCCTTGCGATCCCGGAAGCTGGCGCCAACCTTTTTTTTAAAAATGTATTTACTTTTCTTTTATAATGCTGGCACCCGTGCTTAGACTTTAAACATCTTGAGCTAAAGCGCGGGTGTTGCAATAGCTTTAACAGTAAAGAAATTGGAAAAATCTTTACTTTTACAGCAATCGCGGCACACACGCTTAAGATGTTCAAAGCCTAAGCGCGGGTGCCATCCTTGTAATAGAAAAGTAAACAAAAAAGCATGCGGTTGCCGTGCTTCACGCGGTTACGCTTGAGGTCGCAGACGCACAATTTACTTTTCTCTGAATAGTTTCAGACTAATTAAAATAGTCAGCCATGGTTACTAAGCAGCAATCTCCCTCCAAGACAGTACGCTTAGATAAACGAGAAGCCTCATTGTGCATTAGCGTATCCCAAAAGCCATAGAGCTCTTGCCCTATGTTCAGTGGTTAAGCAAGGCTGTCATGGTGGGTTGGGCCCTAATAAAAGTGAAGGAAACAGGACCCATCCCAATGGCTAGCTAGTGAAAAAAGGCCGACATTGAGCTGCAGTGGTCCTGCACGTCCCTTGCTATAGTCATGTTCCAATCTCTTCATTCCCCCACCACTGCATCACTCCTCGAATAACTCCAGCTGCTCCTCCTGTTTCTTGTCCTCTGTATCACGCTACCTTTCACTCTCCCCACTCCCTTTCTACCTCTCCACTTTCCCTCCGCCTCTCATTTGCTATTGATGGCTAGAATTCCCCAGTCTCCTCTCCCTTTTTTCCTGCATCCATCAGCACCTTTCTGTCCCCTGTATTGCTTTACCTTCCAGAGGAGTTGGCCTAACGGTTAGGGCACTCGACCTCGGACCTGGGGGAACTGGGTTCGAGTCTCGGTAACGACGCTAAACCTCCTGTGATTCTGGGCAAATCACTTAATCTCCCCGTGCCTAACAAAAAATTAATGTGTGTCCTCATGTAACGTAACTGGTTCTATGTAAAGCGCTCTGATACCTGATTGGATTCGGGTCAAGTTCGCGCTATATAAAAAAAACTCTGCTAACTCTTCCCTATTCCTCTTTTTCCTTACATTCTTCCATTCATATGTCCACTCTACCGTCCTGTAGCTTCCACTGTATTTCGCCGCTTTTTATGTTTCACCTCCCCATTCCCACCTGTACCTCTCCATTCTGGTCCGCAGCACCCTTCTACTCTTTTTTTCTAATTCATCAGTCTAGTACCTTTTACCTCTCTTTCCTTCTCTTAGCGTTTCGATGTGCCTCGTTTTACCCAGTATCTTGGTCTTCATATTTATGTAGCTGCTTTGCTCCTTTCGCTCTCTCCTGTACCTTTCCATCCACCTGTATCTAGCTTTTTAACACCTTTTACTCTGCGCCGCATTTCTGCATTCATCTCCATCGAGCTGCTTTACACCTGCTCTCTCCACTCACCCCTGCATCTTCCTATCCATCTTTAGCTAGCTTCTTTACACCTTTTACTCTGCGCCGCATTAATTATCCATCTCCATCGAGCTGCTTTACACCTGCTCTCTTCACTCACTCCTTCATCTTGCTATCCATCTGTATATAGCTATCTTCTGTCGTTAGCTCTTTCCCCCATATACCCCATTTCATCTGTATATTGCTACTTTACGCTCTCCCACATAGCCCGGTATCCGTCTGTATCTAGCAGTTTTGAATAGTTTGCTCTCGACCACTCACCTATCTTCTTCTCCATATGTTTCCCGCTATTTTCCGCCTTCCGTTCTCCGCCAGTCACCATTTATGGCACTATCCATCTTCATCGAGCCGCTTTACACGTTTTGCTTTTCTCCTCTATCCCCCTGTATCTCAGTAGCCACTTGTATCCAGCCGCTTTACACCTTTGACTCTCTCCCACATCCCCCTGTAGTCCTCTTACCTTTCTTACAATTCCCCAAGTAGCTTTAATATAACATCGCACCTGTTGTTAAAGAGCAGGTTCACCCAAGCCTTGGATCTATTGGCGCTAGAATAACATGTTTATTGTTACTAAATGGTACTCATTTTATGAAGGATGAAAGGTTAAGTGGACCCGCCGGGATTTGAATCTATGAACATGAGGTCAAACAGATCCCTGGAGTAATATGCATTAGCTCACTGAGTCACTGACTCGATCTTACATCCATTCTTGTATATCCTGACTTTCTCCTCCTCGCTCTACATTTGTATCTCGCGTTCTATTTTTCAACCTCTTTCCACTCTCCACTGTATATGTCCGCTCTTCTTCCCATTATACCATTCACTCCTCTATCTTACTAGTAATTTTTCTCTACTCTCACCTCATCTGTTTTCACACACACAAGCGCGCGCACCAAAGAACCCTTCCCGAGGCCTCTTTCTACCCTCTTTCTACTCTGAACTGAAGCTGTCCAGCGCCAAGAGCCAGGCGGGCAGCCCTCGGAGCGCATTGCTTCTGCGTTTACAAGACCTCCTCTCAAGAAGCTGCTTAGGAAAGGGGGAGGGGCTGTATTTTCATATATGGGATTCATACATACATTCCCGTGGTATACTGTACATTTTAGTTTTGTGTTTTGTTACCACATATGATGTGATATACTGTCTGTCCAACATTGCTGCATGCTCCAAACACGTGTGATGTTTTATATCGGGGATTGCTTTCTCAATTCCCCCTGTAGACACTTTATGGTTGCAGGCGTGTCCTCTGTTGCACCATCAGTCCGGACCTCACCTTATTCCAATACTGACCTTCTTCATTTGTAGATATTGCGGGTATTTTGTGTTCACTGCTACCATTGTGATGGTTTTTTTTTTTACTGTTTCAGCCCTTCTCTCTTTCTTCCCTGCCTCAGTCCTTCTCTCTCCTCCCTCCTTTCTCTGCCCCAGGCCTCTTCTCCTTCCACTACTTCAGCCTCCTCTCTTTCTACTCCTACCCACTTTTGGCTGTCGCAGCCCCCTTTCCTATCTGTCCTTTGCCTGCCTCAGTCCTTCTCTCTCTCTTTCCTGCCTCAGCCCTTCTCTCTCTCTTTCCTGCCTCAGCCCTTCTCTCTCTCTGCCTTGTCTCAGCCCTTCTCTCTCTTTCCTGCCTCAGCCCTTCTCTCTCTCTGCCTTGTCTCAGCCCTTCTCTCTCTTGCCTGCCCCAGCCCTTCTCTCTCGCTTTTGGGACCTTATAAGTATTTAGTTATGCAACTGTTGCATGGCTAAACACTTATAAGGTCCCAAAGGCGAGACCTTTTGGCTATGCCAATGCTTGTCTTTCTTCTTCACTAGTTGCCTTTCTTTCTCTTGGGTGGTTTCTGTTTTAAGCCCCTGTTTAAGAGAGAAAAATACAAGCTGTTGTTTATTTTCCTTAATTGGTTTACCCCGAATTAAAATAGAAACGTCTGCCAGGTGTAAAGAGAAAGATGGGCGGTAGTGAGGGCAGAGTTCCTCTTTCTGCTACTGACTTTCACAGCATTATACATTTAGTGGTGTCATTTGAAATGCACTTATATAAAGAAAGTCACCGAAATATCATGTTGCGCTGAGGAAACCCGAGACCCATCCCAGCAGATATTTCTTACCCCACGCTGACATTTGACACTTGAGGGCAGAGGTTACGTGTTTGACCCCGGCTGGGACTGCTGTGGTAACAGGTGTTTTTGTAGCCGCATGTGTCTATTAATTGTAAGACAAAGGCGGGGTAACTCACCCTGAGACACATGGCGAGAGACGGCGAGACTGTCAAGGCGTTGTTGTGACAGGCCTCCCCTATAAAGCGCCAGCCCGCTGGGCCGTCCCTCGTTAGTCAGGCTGTTTAATCGATCGCAGATATGTCGCTGAAACCATGATATGTTGTAAACGGCGCTAAAGGCCAGATGAGAAGCATCGGAATTATGCGATTCTCATTACCGTTTGCCGCATTTGACACAAAATGAGCGTCATCTGCAGATTTTAACAAAAAAAGATGTTTCAAGCTCAAAAGGATCAAAGGTTACTAAAAACATTGCGACTCACATTCACTGCACGTGGAAGGCCCTTCGCAAAAGTTGACTGGCCATCTTTCAGTTCCTTATTGCTGTATTTGGAAGTTAAACTGCTACTAATGAGGGGAAATCTTTGCTGAAACAGTGTTACCATGAGTAGAAATGCCAACATAATGAAGTAGTACCACTACCACCACAAAAAGTACAGCATTGTGCTGCATAATTGACCTTTTTGCCGCATAATTTACTCAATCATGCTGCATAATTTGGCCCTTCCCTGCAGCATAACTCGTGGCCTTAGTATGAAATCACTGAACGTATATCGCAATGTTTGACATCACTTGTAATCTTTGACACTACTAAAGGTAGGCTGTTCGGTGCCGCGTACGTCAAAGATTGCCCAGTACGCTATTCTGTGGAGTAGTAAAGGGGCCTTGTTGTAAGTTAGGAAATCTTTTCTGCATTGGAAAACAGAGTTAACATGGCATGGGCGGTCTACGGGAATTGGAGAGAGTGTTAGAGATGCTACGCCCTCTGAAAGTCCACTCACGTGCAGCAGCGACCTTAACTCGGGCCCGGCTTGAACCTGGCCCAGCTTCTCACTCCCCTGTGCTGGGGAAAGGTTGACAGGCAGCAGGTCCGTCTCGGCTCCTGTTTTGTCCGAGCAGAAAACAAACATTTAAATACCGAGTACGTTTCTAGTTTTTTTTTCAATATGTGTCTGTCCTACATGGTGCAACATATGGCCCGGTCTAGCGCTTCGAGGTCAATTTTGGGTTTTAGCGCTCTATAAATGGAGATGGAATGTTGCTATACTCCAATAACAAACTACCACACCTCCCGACTTTACAATTTTGTTCTGCGATTACAGTTGCCACGGATTTACAAACAGAGGGGCAGATCTATGTCGAAGATGCGCCACTTTTACGCCGCCGTTGCGTCACTTTTGTGACGCAGCGGCGGTGTAAACCCTGTGCCACGTTGCGCCATATTTACATCGTGACGCATCTATGGAGATGCGTCACGATGTAAAGCCCTGCGCCACGTAAAACCTGCGTCAGGTTTCACGTGGGCGTGTCGACATAGGGGGGGGCGTTCCGTCGCAGGAACGCCCCTGAAAAGTGACTCAGTCAAATCTATAAGATTTGACTGAGTCACTTTCCCAACGCTGATGCGCCAAAACCCTGCGCCTGCTTGAAGCAGGCGTAAGGCTTGACGCACCATGTTAGGGATAGGGTTGGTTGGAACAGTGCTGGAGTTGCGTCGCGCTTGCGACGCAACTGAAGCACTGCGCCAACCTTACGCCATTGGATGCGTCACGCATCTGTTTATTCCTGCGCCATGATGCGCCGCATTATAAATGCGGCGCATCATGTGTGGCGCAAGGGTAAACTTGCGTGACGCATCATTCCTGGCGCATCCTTGCTGATTTGCAGGGATGCGCCAGGCAACATAAATCTGCCCCACAGTGTGGTGTGCCAGGTACGCTATCGAGTGTGGTGGAACTAGGAGAACCTAGTCCCACTCCCGGCTTCCCTGCGTGGCCAATGGTTCGTGACCCTGCGCAAATCACCGTTTCTTCCATGCCTTCTGTTGCCACTAACTGCAAACACGACAAACGCAAGACCGCACGTGTTCACCGCAGCGTGAAACCCTGACATCCTGGTGTGGACATTGAGACTATGTACTCTGTAAATAAGTAACCACAGCCCGAGGTGCCACAAGCAGCGAAAGTCCATGCATGTGACCAGTGGGCGCACTCTGCATAAACAGATCAGGTTTCTTGCACCGCTGACCGGTTATGGGAGGAGTTGATTATTAATCTTTGGTGATATGTCACCTATTTACACTACTATCTGTGCAGATTCCCGTCACACACTCTATTTCCTGTTTAAGAACATGGCGTCCAGGGAAGGCCGGAGTTCACCTGCACAGTTACAGTAACTTATTAGCCACTTAGCAGAGTTAATAAAAGATTGCACCAGTTTAGTGTTAGGAAGGGGGTTGGGGGATGGGCACTTAGGTAGGAGGGGAGGAAGCAGGAAGGTCTCAGTATAAGCATCACAGAGGGCGTGCCAACCAGGTGACAGCATTAGCATAACCTAGCGGTGGAACCAGACAGGTATGAGTGTCATTGAGGGGCCGAATTACTAGGAGTCACTCAACTGGTATCAGTGTCTGTGAGGCGAGGAACCAGACAGTTCTCAGTATGAGCGTCTCTGATGGGCCGAACCAACCAGTTGTCGGCATTGGCATAAACAAGTGAAGGAAGCAGACAAGTCTCCGCATGAGCATCATTAAGTCACTGAACCAACCAGGTGTCAGTATCATCCAGGGGGTGGGACCAGACAGGTCTCAGTAGGAGCACCGATGTGTGGTCGAAACAATTAGGTGTCAGTATAATCGAGAGGCAGAACCAGACAGGTAACAGTATGAGCGTCAATGAGGGGTCAAAACAACCAGGTGTGAGTATCATTGAGAGGCGGAACCAGACAGGTAACAGTATGAGCGTCAATGAGGGGTCAAAACAACCAGGTGTGAGTATCATTGAGAGGCGGAACCAGACAGGTAACAGTATGAGCGTCAATGAGGGGTCAAAACAACCAGGTGCGAGTATCATCGAGAGGCGGAACCAGACAGGTAACAGTATGAGCGTCAATGAGGGGTCAAAACAACCAGGTATGAGTATCATCGAGAGGCGGAACCAGACAGGTAACAGTATGAGCGTCAATGAGGGGTCAAAACAACCAGGTAGGAGTATCATCGAGAGGCGGAACCAGACAGGTAACAATATGAGCGTCAATGAGGGGTCAAAACAACCAGGTGTGAGTATCATTGAGAGGCGGAACCAGACAGGTAACAGTATGAGCGTCAATGAGGGGTCAAAACAACCAGGTGTGAGTATCATCGAGAGGCGGAACCAGACAGGTAACAGTATGAGCGTCAATGAGGGGTCAAAACAACCAGGTAGGAGTATCATCGAGAGGCGGAACCAGACAGGTAACAGTATGAGCGTCAATGAGGGGTCAAAACAACCAGGTAGGAGTATCATCGAGAGGCGGAACCAGACAGGTAACAGTATGAGCGTCAATGAGGGGTCAAAACAACCAGGTATGAGTATCATCGAGAGGCGGAACCAGACAGGTAACAGTATGAGCGTCAATGAGGGGTCAAAACAACCAGGTATGAGTATCATCAAGAGGCGGAACCAGACAGGTAACAGTATGAGCGTCAATGAGGGGTCAAAACAACCAGGTATGAGTATCATCGAGAGGCGGAACCAGACAGGTAACAGTATGAGCGTCAATGAGGGGTCAAAACAACCAGGTGTGAGTATCATCGAGAGGCGGAACCAGACAGGTAACAGTATGAGCGTCAATGAGAGGTCAAAGCAAGCAGGTATGAGTATCATCGAGAGGCAGAACCAGACAGGTAACAGTATGAGCGTCAATGAGGGGTCAATACAAGCAGGTATGAGTATCATCGAGAGGCATAACCAGACAGGTAACAGTATGAGCGGCAATGAAGGGTCAAACCAACTAGGTGTGAGTATTATCGAGAGGCGGAACCAGACAGGTAACAGTATGAGCGTCAATGAGGGGTCAAAACAACCAGGTCTGAGTATCATCGAGAGGCGGAACCAGACAGGTAACAGTATGAGCGTCAATGAGGGGTCAAAACAACCAGGTATGAGTATCATCGAGAGGCGGAACCAGACAGGTAACAGTATGAGCGTCAATGAGGGGTCAAAACAACCAGGTATGAGTATCATCGAGAGGCGGAACCAGACAGGTAACAGTATGAGCGTCAATGAGGGGTCAAAACAACCAGGTGTGAGTATCATCGAGAGGCGGAACCAGACAGGTAACAGTATGAGCGTCAATGAGAGGTCAAAGCAAGCAGGTATGAGTATCATAGAGAGGCAGAACCAGACAGGTAACAGTATGAGCGTCAATGAGGGGTCAATACAAGCAGGTATGAGTATCATCGAGAGGCATAACCAGACAGGTAACAGTATGAGCGGCAATGAAGGGTCAAACCAACTAGGTGTGAGTATTATCGAGAGGCGGAACCAGACAGGTAACAATATCAGCATCAATGAGGGGTTGAAATAACCAGAAATAACAGTATGAGCATCATTAAGAGGTCGAAACAACCAGAGGGAACAGTATGAGCTTCAATGAGGGGTCAAAACAACCAGGTATGAGTATCATCGAGAGGCAGAACCAGACAGGTAACAGTATGAGCGGCAATGAAGGGTCAAACTAACTAGCTGTAAGTATCTTCAAAAGGCGGAACCAGACAGGTAACAGTATGAGCATCAACGAGGGGTCAAAACAACCAGGTTGGATTATCATTGTGAGGCAGAACCAGACAGGTAATAGTATGAGTGCCATTGAGGGGTCAAAACAACCGGGTGTGAGTATCATCGAGCGGCGGAACCAGACAGGTATAAGTATCAATGAGAGTTCAAAACAACCAGGTGTCAGTATTAGCATAAGTAAATGGTGGAACAAGACCTGTATAGGTAGGAGTGTCATTGAGGGGCCGAACCAATGAGGTGGCAGTGTGACCATAGTTGAGCAGTGGAACCAGATAGGTGTCAGTATGTGCTTCATTAAGAAAGAAACCCACTAGGTGTCAGTATCAACATCAGCAAGCGGCGAGAACCAGACAGGTATTAATAATATTAAGAGGTGAAAGAGTCAAGGAACAGAACCAGCATCAGCAAAAGGCTACACCAACAAGGTACCAGTGCCATCAATGAGCGGCAACAACCTGTCACCACTATCAGTCACTGGGCACACTAGTCGGGCAGCAAATTAAATGAAGGAAAGACCAGTCATGCAACTCTATCAGCAAAGCTATACAGAAGCCGGGGTCGGTTTCAGCAAATGGCCAGACCACCCTGGCAATAGCATGGGCAGAGTGCTGTGTCAATTTCAGCAAAAAATATTACCACGCAGCAGCGGCGGCTGCTACCTGTTAGCGGCGGTGGGCACGTTGGGGGAAGAGGAAAGAGGTGAAAAAAAAATCACTTACCTCCCGGCTGGCTGTCGCCGCTCCTTGGTCCTCTTCCTGGCCTCTTGGAGGAGGGAGACAGGAAGAAGGAAGCACCAGGGCTCCCAGGATCCCTGCAGCCAATCACAATGCTGCAGTGCAGAGTTGTGATTGGTCTGAGCGCTGTCTCGGGCTGGAGGAGTGGGCATGTTCTCCACGTAGGCTGTAATGCAGCCTGCATGGAGAACATGGTATGAGTGCATAACTGTTTTGGGCGGCCCAAGAGGGCCGGCCAAGCACTCATGCTCACATAGGGAGTGCATACCACTCCGCCCCCTGCTCGGAGAGCAGCCTCACCCCACAAAGACGACGCAACTGGGAAAACTTAAATGATAATAACTTTGGGTTATTATCATTTTCTTTTTTTCCACTGCAAAAAGAAGTGGGCGACGCGACACTCCTCCGCCTTGGCGGAGGAGCCACCACTGACAGGCAGATGTCAGACCCCAATGAAGGGTATTACCACCTAGATGTTCTATTTAGGAAAGGGCTGCAATAGCATGGTATCTTTATCACAAATATGGGACCCGTATCACCACCATGGTACCTGTATCATCAGCATGGTACCCTTATAACCAGCATCAGATCTGTATCACCATGATCATATTCGTATCACCAGCATCATGCTGATATCATCATCATGTTATCCGTATCACCAGCATGATACTCATATCATCAGCATAGCATCCATATTACCAGCATGGTACCTGTATCATCAAAATGGTACCCGTATCAACAGCATGGTACCTGTATCATCAGCATGGTACCCGTATAACCAGCATCGTATTGGTATCACCAGCATCACGTCGGTATCATTAGCATGGTATCTGTATCACCAGCATGATACTCATACCATCAGCATAGTACCCGTATCACCAGCATGGTGCCTGTATCATCAACATTTTTATTTATTTTAAAAGTTTTATATAGCGCTAGCTTGACCCGTGGGTATCAGAGCGCTTTACATACACAAAGTAAAGACAGAAGAAAAATTGCATTACATAGTAGGAAGGCGGTAAAGAAGCAAAACAGAGATAAAAAAATACAACATGAAAAAATAGGTAAACAGTGCAGGGGAGGGAGAGAAAACAAACGAAGGTGGTTAACACAGTCCGGTCACCAACTATCCTTGAATGTCAAGAGAGAGAGGAGTCCACTCGGATAATTGAAGTCTTGGTTCGTTGAAGTTGGACGGGGAAGTATTTGTTGAGGAGATGGAGTTTCAGGTCCCTTTTGAAACAGGAGAAGGCGGGGTTGCATCTGAGGACTCTAGGGAGAGCATTCCACATCCTGGGAGCGTTGCCAGAAAACAATCAGTACTGAGTGGTTTTCTTTTTCAGTTTCGGAGGGATAAGAAGGAGTGAGTTGGAGCTTCTCAGAGTTCTGGATTTTCCTGCTCTTACCAGTTTGTTGTTTAGGTAGTTGGGGGACAGAGAGTAAATGGTTTTGTGTGGGATGCAGGCCAGCTTGTAAATACACCTCCCTTCCATGGGAAGCCATTTGAGGGAGTTGAGAGCTGGAGTGATGTGATCAAATCTTTTTACCCCAGATATGAGTCGAGCGGCCATGTTCAGCACTGCCCTTAGTGGGATAGGTGAGCTTTTGGAGTCCCTGTTAGGATGGCGTTCCCGTAGTCGATTTTAGAGAGAACTAGGGATTGAACTATTGTCTTGAGGTCATCATGGGGAACAAAAGGTTTCAATTTCTTGAGGTGTGTTAGTGAGAAAAGCGCACCTTTTGCAGAGTTTTTGATGTGGGCCTCCATTGATAAGTTCTTGTCAAGGGTAATGCCTAGAGACTTAACTGAGTCGGATAGGATGAGGGGGCAGTTTAGGGCTTCCAGATTATTGAGCCACTCTTGGATTGGACGGTGGTTACTTTTTGGAGAGAATAGAATTAATTCCGTTTTATCTGGGTTGAGCTTTAAGTGGTTAGCGTTGAACCAAGTTTGGATCTCGGTTAGAGTGACATTGAGGTGGCGGATGTCGCTGGGTGATTTGCTTTTGTAATAGATTTGGGTGTCATCTGCGTAAAGGTGGTAATTCACTCCTGCTTTTTTCAAGATGATTGTGAGGGGCTCCATGAAGAGATTGAAGAGGGAAGGGGAAAGGATCGAGCCTTGCGGGACCCCAAGTGTGACTTTTGTTGGCTTCGAGAGACAGGAGTTGATTTTAATTTGTAGCGAGCGGTGTTGAAGGAAGGAGGTGAACCATTTTAGTACTGTGCCATTAAGGCCGGAGCGCTTCCTCAAGGTCTCCAGAAGAGCTGGATGATTTACTGTGTCGAATGCCGCAGATAGGTCAATAAGGATGAGTAGGCAGGTATCACCTTCATCTAAAGCCCTGTGAATATTGTCAGAGATGTTGAGCATAGCTGTTTAGGTGCTACAGCCCTTCCTGGATCCTGATTGAAAGGTGTCGAGGAGGTTGAACACATCAATGTGTTTGTTGAGTTGGTGGAGAATGCATTTCTCCAATGTTTTTGCAAGGAACGGGAGGTTGGAGATAGGTCTGAGGTTGTTGAGATCGTTAGGGTCGGCCCCTGGTTTCTCGGGTATGGGTGTGATTTGTCCTAGTTGAAGGGAGTCTGGGACACAGCCTGAAATGAGAGAGGAGTTGATGATTTTTGTCCAGAATGGGGAAATGGTGTGGTTGAGTTCTTTTATAATTGTGGATGGGAGGGGTCCATTGTGTGGAAAGAAGGTTTTAGGCTTGCAATTATACTGAAGACCTCGTTTTCGGACATTAGCTCGAAGTCGGACCAATGTGCATTGTTTTTTAGCTGGAGGCAGACCTGATTGTACTTGGTAAGAACTCTTTCTGATTGGTCAAGGGTGATTAAAGGGGGGCAGGTTAAGAGGGAAGGAGGATTTGGATGAAGGATTGATCAAATTTTGAGACTTTATTAGAGAAGAAGGTGGCAATTTCTTCACATCTCTCTTTGGTGGCTTTGATTTCGTGAGAGGGAGTGCAGTTTGTTTGGCTTTTGACAATGTTGAAGAGTTCTCTCGGTCTGTTTTTCGCCAGATCTAGTTGGTTGTGGAAGGAAGACGCCTTTTCACAAAAAATGTATTTTTTGTATGCCAGCCGAGCAGATCTAAGTTGCGCTAGGTGCAAGGTCGAAGGGTTAAGTCTCCAAGACCTTTCCGTTTGTCTGAGTTGACGCCTTTCGTTATTAAGATCCACGTTGAGCCAGGGTATAGATTTGATTCGCCTCATTTGTTTGAGTTTGAGTGGAGCTACTTGGTCTAAAACCTCTGTCATTGTTGAATTAAAGTGTGTAGTGAGGTCATCGGCCGTCCAGGTGGAGGGTTGGAGTTGTAGATGGGCATGAATCCTGGATTCAAGTTCGGTTAAAGGGACTTCTTTGATGTTTCTGGTCCAGTTCATAGGTTTGTCATCACGAATAGGTTGGTGGCTGACAAGTGCGTCAAACTTGAACAGAATGAGGTGGTGGTCGGGCCAGTCAATGGGAGAAATCGCTCTCAGAGAGACCAGTTCATTTTTGGTAATGATCGCATCCAGTGTTGCACCTTTGATGTGAGTTGGTTCATTGTAGAGTTGTTTGAGGTTGTATATTTCAAGTAGGTTTTATAGGTTCTGGACAGTGGAGTCGTCTGGGTCGTTCCAGTGGATATTGAGGTCACCCAGGAATACGTCTTTTGTGTCTGTCAGGGAGAAACATGTTATTAGGTCTATTAGTTCTTCGGTGAAGAGGGTACGCTCTCCAGGAGGATGAGTGAGTTCAACACCCAGGTATTCAAACGATAGGTATTCTGCAGGTTTAAGTTTGGTAAACTGTATTCCAGCTTTGTGAATGATGGCTAGTCCCTCACCAGTTTTGATCGGCCTGTCTTGTCTGATGATGTTGTACCCTGGAGGGGTGAGAATGTCAACCTGCTAAAAGAGCACAACTCCACAATGACACACCACAATGTATATGTATCGTCAATGTATGTATCTGTGGAGTCAGTAAGTGTTATGGCCTGGCTCTGATGATTTGAGCAAAATCGGATGCGTTCTGAATCATATGCATAACTTCTAGAATGTGGTGGAGCTGAGAGAGCCTGAAGGCTTGCAACCCATCAGAAAAGGCTACCCAGATCTAAGGACTGCCTGAAGGGATGCTTCTGAGCTGAGGAATCCCGTTTGTGAACTTAAGGCCGCCTGGGTCGTCATTATCTTCAAACCATACAAGAAAACATATTTACCTATATACACTTAGTCAGGTAGTCGGTATCCTGGCCATGATATTTAGGCTACTTGATATTCAAATCTCGATATTCTGGTAGTAAACCTCTTAGGCATTTAAATCGACGCTCTACTGGGGATATCTCTGAACCTGTATAACCCATTTCCGCTTCCAAATCCTTTTTGAAGATACATTTAGCAGCATAGAAGCCATGCCGAAAGGCGATCAATTTCAGATCATTGCACAGCACGAATGTGACCGTCTCCAGGGCTGTTCAGATTCTTACTGAAGATACAGCAGACTGGCCCTGTTGATAGCTTGAAGAGGCAATATTTAATTCTGAGAATTTATAAAAAGGAATAAACAATCAGCGTATTGCAGCTATCTGGAAGGTTTATGTATCCAATTCCATAACATCTGCTTATGGTATCCAGAACTATGACTTCTTCCTTGCACAGCTTGCAGAGAGTTGCTTCTGTTCAGCTTGTTTGCAGGCTGACACTAATGCCAGACTGATTTTAAGACAGCGAACTAAGGTCTGAATGTAAGTAAGAGACAGGACCTTCATACTATATACAGTCAACACTTAAGTTGTAACCTCAAAGGAGAAACCACAGGTTCAAAATGGCTCCATTCCCGGGGACTCCCCCTTTAAACCATGCTCAAGATTCTGATTGGCCACTCACGCACCAATCATTTTTCATGACCAGTTCCTACGGGTTGGAGCAGACTAATATTACAGGTGAAAGGTTGGTTGAGTCCTCAGTCTTAGGTCTTTCTTAAAACAGCATCTTCAGCTGTGTATGGAAGATGAGGCGGGAAGGGACACTGTAGGAATGAAAGTCTTCACTATGTAACAATAGTGTTGCCAACCTGACCTTTCGTTCACCTTTTTGGCTGACCCCATGTTCTTTTCAGACTTGGTGGCTGCTGTTCCACAGGTAGTGCTCCAGGGGTTGTTTGGCTTCATTAGCAGAGTTCAAACTGTTGGCAGAGGGTGCATCTAAAGCGTACACCACCCAAACGTTGTGCAGCTATGGAGAGACCCATGGTTGGAGGCTGTAGAGACTCCGTTTATTGGCTGGGACCGGTCATTCTTAGCTTTACCCCTGCAAGACGAATCTATCAGCATTTTCATGTAAGATTCATCTTTTGCCCCACAGCTGGGGTCTTCAGCTCCTGTTCATATAGCTGCCAACGTATACGCAGGACCACTGGAACTACGAGATGTTGAGGCTGCAGCATTTTCACAAGCAATTATGGAGTTGCTGCATTTGCCACATACTCCACCAGCTTCTGCATAATCTACAGATTTTAAGAAAAAAACATTTGAAAGGCCCTTTGCAAAAGGTGACTGGTCTCCTTTCTGTTCCTAGTGGTGAAACATATTTGAGTGTTAAACTGGTACTAATGAGGTGAAACCTTTACCTTGACAGCGTTATCTTGAGTAAACATGAAAAAATATGGACGTAATACTATCTCAAAACGTGCTGCATTATGCTGCATAGTTAGCCATTTCTTACTGCATAATTAAGTGAACCCTGCTGCATAATTTGGTCCTCCCTGCTCAATCATTCCAGTGCCCCTGCTTATACGATGCTGCTCAGGTTGTGCTATCACATGGGAATGTTGGGTGCACACGTGCTGTGCGGGGTCCCTCTCCGGCTGAGAAGGTGACTGAAGCATGCAAGAGGGGCATTCCACCAGTTGCCTCTGTGGGCTACAATCCCATTACAGAGCCCTGCAGCCCTCTGGGAAGCAGAAGGCAATCGAGATGTAGCTTCTGTCCAAAGGAAGCCCTGCACGACCAACGCACTGGTTTTAATGTTGTCACCTGGGCCGACAAACAGGCCAGAGATGGGGTTACCCTCCCTGGGATGATTGGCCCTGCACCCTCTCCTACTTGGCACCGATGCCACTGGGCCTCTTCTTTGCCCTGCACTGCAACAGTATGGAAACTGCTGAGTCACCGTTCAGACATTCTGTTACGTTCCCTTTGTTGACCGACTTAACAGGAAATGGTTGTGTTAGGCCTTTCATTTCAGCTTATATTGTGCTGTAATGACAAGTGAAAATCCATGAAGGAAGTGATGGAACAGATTCAGCATATCACTACTATGCCAATGTCCTGATTCTCTTTCTTATCTCCTGTTGTAGGTTGCAGTTGGTTCTCTATGAGTGGAGAATGACATACAAGATCTCCCATTCCGAAAAGTAATTTACGAAGATGTGGCTTAACGGCTAGATCATATCTAGATGTAAGAATATAATTTTTATTTATTTTTTAAGTGATAAGTAAGGTGCATTTGGTGATCCATGAGGTGTCACAGAAGTCACTATGTGTTTTTAAAATACCCCTCACACACTATGAGTCCCATAGTGTCATGCTTCATCATGGGGGTCTTCCCGTCCCTCTACGGGGCGGGGCGTGCTACTACCTGCGAATACGTGGGAGCACTGTTGTTATGAATGAATAGGCTATGTGTAGTGAAAGGGTTTGAGTGATGGGGTTAAGTGCAGGATACCAAAATTATTTAAAAATTAAAAAATTCCCTGGCTAGTAGAAAAAACAATTTTATTCAGTTCTCTAGCTGGGAGCATTAAAAATGGGGAAATGTGTAGGAGGTATGTCACAAAATTGTGACTGCCTACTGGGTCAACATGTTTCGTAAGCAGTCCCCACTGCTTTACTCATCAAGACCAAAAATAATCCCTATTACACTCAATAAAGAATTATTGGTTTGTTTGTGTGCCTATTATTCTAATTTTTACCAGACCCTTCAAAATATGTAGATCTGGAAACAAAATAATAATATACGAGGGTACATTGACCCTTGAGGTTCAAAACCAAATTGGTATCTGTAAAGATAAAGAGAAAAAGGAAAAAACAATGCAACACGTTTTTAACTGTTAGATTGACACATCACCATACTCTGGAACATCTAAATTGAATTCATTGTAGTAATAGTTCAGAATTTTTCGCGATCTATTTTTCTCGATATATTTTTCTTCTATGGCAGCGTAGGTGGAATTTCTGTAACTCACTGCCTACTTGTAATAGCAAGAATAGAAAGAGTACTATAGTTAGACCAGAGACAAACTATACACACACTTACAACAAAAATAGATATCAAAAACAACACAGAACACTGATTTTGTTAATATAGTGAATCAATCATCCATCCATCACCTTTAACTCAGTTGTGAAAATTTGTAAGTTTAGCCCGTTATTTTAGTGCCCAACATCGTTATAGCGTAAATTCACTGTGTACATACACTAATTAGGCGAAATGTTCAGGCTTCATGAGCGCGCACTGGAGGGGAGGGTGCCTGGATTAAGCACTGTGGGGAAATAAACATCACATTAGCTTTAAGACGATTACGCCGTAATCTGGGGATATAGCGGTTGCGCTTGCCTGGTTTAAAGACTTGGCATAGTCTAACTTACAATTTGCAGGATCTTCCCTCACTTCTATGTACCTCCGTGTTGCTCCGTGGATGGCAACACGGAAGTGTGTGTGGAGGCTTTTAACTGGTTCAGTAGAACAAAATACGGCGGGAAAACGCTTCCGTTTGAAGAACTAGAGCGTGAAAACCTTACAAAATGGCCGCCCGGAATGGGCTTGTGAGGTACTGAAATGATTTACTTCCTGGTTTCTCGATATTCATGGAAATGAAAGGTTTGAACAGTTTGTTTCAAAAAGAGAAAAGAAAAAATGGTTATCTTAAAAATAAGTAATAATACTATTGTAGTTTTATGCTGATTTGTATGTCCCTTTACTTGACAAAAAATTATAATAATTGAAAATGAAAAAATGGCTTTAGCAACATCCGTGTTATTCGGATTGAGAACCAGATCGGTAAAACAAAATACAGCAGGAGGCTTTTAACAGGTTTAATAGAACAGAATGCGGAGGGAAAACGTTTTCATTTCAAGAACTGGAGCGTGAAAAACTTTCAAAATGGCTGCCTGCGATGGGCCTGTGAGATACTGTATGGTTCACTTCCTGGTTTCTCAATATTCATGGAAATGAAAGGTTTGAACTGTTCATTTCAAATGGAAAATGGTTTTCTCAAAAGTAAGTTTATATAATACTATTGTAGTATCATACTGAATTGTATATCCCTTTACTTAACAAAGAGTCATAATAATTAAAAAATAAAATATGAAAAAATGAAAAGATTGGGCTTAGCAACATCCGCGTTATTTGAATTAAGAACCAGATCAGTAAAACGGAATATGACTGGAAACGCTTTTGTTAGGAGAACTAGAGCGTAAAACCTTTCAAAATGGCTGCCCGGAATGGGCCCGTGAGATGTTGAATATCTTGCCACTTAGTATGTGGTTATTTTGATTATATGATGAAAAATGGCGGAAATAATGCCACAGGGTAGATAAATTGATGTCTCATATCTTAAAAAACATATGGTTCTCAGTATGATCACAACTGGCCCCATGGAATATCATCGTTTAGGCCTGTGATATTGGTCTTCAGGCGGAACACCCATCTTTGTTCTTTTTCAAAAAGATGCCTTTCATTAGGAACTTGTTCAATTACTGTCCATGATATATCTTCCGGTGTATGGGCAGAGTCAATAAAATGTGCTGCCCTTTTTGTTGTGCCTCTTTTACACCTGATGATACTTTTGTGTTCACCAATTCTTGTCTTTACGGGTCTTGTTGTCATCCCTATGTATTCTAATTGGCAAGGACATGTGATCAGATATACCACATTATTACTGTTGCAGGTGGTGAATTTTCTCTGTTCCCATTTAGTACGGTCAAGAAAGGTGATGCTTTTGCTCTTTCTGGTAAGTGGACAGACCTTGCACTTACCACACGGATGGTGTCCTTGAATTTTGGCCATAGCTGTTGATTGGCCCATCGATTCATTCTTGCTTGGTCTGGTGTGGACAAGCATATCGCGAATACTTTTCCCTCTTCTGTGTGAAAAAATTGGTTTGGGGAGGTTCAATCCTCCACTATTCAGGATACGCCAATGTTTGTTCACAATTTTTGTAACTTGGTTGGAATTGGTGTTATATGTGGTGATACAGAATGGTCGTTTTTCATTAAGTTTAGGGGTTGCAGGTTCTAGAAGACTCTCTCTGCAGTTGTTACGCGACCTTTTGTACGCTTTATCTATGATCCGTTTTGGATATTGTCTTTTCACAAGTTTGGCTTTGAGATCTTTGGATTGGTATTTAAAATCTTTGACTTCTGTGCAGTTTCGTCTCAAGCGCAAAAATTGTCCATAGGGGAGATTGTCTCGCAGGTGTTTTGGGTGAAAACTTTGGTATAATAAAAGGCAATTGTTCGCTGTGGTTTTGAAGTGTGTCGTGGTCATCAGTCTCCCATCTTTAGGTGATATATTCAAGTCAAGAAAGATCAACTCCTTGTTGGAAATAGTGCTGGTGAAATTCAGAAATTCATCTTGGTAGTTGAGCCAAGTAATGAACCGATTAGCGGTATCTTCATCGCCGTCCCAGATAATAAGTATATCATCTATGTATCTTTTCCAGATGTTAATGTGATTATGGAAAGGATTATTGGGATGTAGAATCTTCATTGTCTCCAAATGATGTACATAGAGACCAGCTATGCTGGGAGCAAAGGTGCTCCCCATGCTGGTCCCGTGCTTCTGGAGATAGATGGTTTCATTATATTTGAAGAAATTCTCTCTCAGTGCTAAATTGCAACATTCCATGATGATATTTCTAGGTGTTTGATACTCCCATTCGGTGTCAAAGAGGACTTCCTCAATGATGCTTAAAGTCTCTGTATGCGGTAGACTAGTATACAGACTTTCAACATCCCAACTTATTAATAGTTGGTGTTCAGGGTCAAAAGGGAGGTCTTCTAGTAATACAAGAACGTCTTTGGTATCCCTCATATAGGTTGATGCTTTTTGAACCATGGGTCTCAAATATGCATCTGCAAATTTGGAAACTGGTTCTAGGATGGATCCTATTCCGGATACGATGGGGCGACCTGGAGGATCTTTTAATTTTTTGTGTATTTTAGGAATGGTATATAGATAAGGTATTCTGGGCGAATCTTGAATCAGAAAGTCTCCTTCTTTTTTTGTTATCCATCCATGAGCAAGTGCTTCTTCTACCATGCTCATTATTTTTACTTTTATCCTTTCTGTTGGATCTTGATCTAGAATCTCATAATTTCTTGGATCTTGAAGGAGACGTTTACATTCATTGTCATACTGATCTTTAGATTGTATGACTATAGCCCCTCCTTTATCAGCAGGTTTTACACCAGATTGGGATTCTCATTAAGTTCTCGTATTGCTTGTCTTTCGTTGTTAGTTATATTCTGGAAAACTTGATTGGTAGTTGGGTGCAGGTTCTCTAAATCTTTCATTACTGCTTTCTCAAAGGTGTGCAGTTCTATGGGAAGAGTTGAATCCAGTGGTGTGAAGTTAGATTTAGGTTTTAGACCAGTGTCACCCTCTTGTGTTTCCGTTGGTTCTTTATCTTTGAAGAAGACTTGTAGTTTCAGTCTCCTCATGAATTCTTGTATTTCCTTGCATAGTAGAAATCTGTCCAAATTCGCTGTTGGCACAAAACCTAGTCCTTTTTCTAGGACTGAGATCTGAGCTGCTGTTAGTGGATCATTGGTTAAATTTACTACCAAGTTCATTTCTTGCTCGTTGACGCTTTTGTCATGCTCCTGGTTGATACTTTCACTTGTTCTTCTTCTCTGGGTGTCCAATGAACGTTGTTGCCTCTCCGGTTCCTTCCTCTGTTTCTTCCTTGGCGTGTTCCTAAAAAAGGAGCTTGATCAAAGTAGGAGTACTCTTGGGGCGGATAGTGCCATGGTGGATATGTCCCTTGGGGATGTGGGAAGGGGGGTGGTCCAAAAAATTGTGGTGGATACATCTTTGGTCCTTGGACATTTCCCCATCCTCTTGGTCCTTGTTGGTTGGGGCGTCTATAGTTGTTCCTCATGCTTGGGTATCTATGACTTCTTCCGTGGTTGGACCCTGAGCTGTTGGAACCAGTGTCAGATGAATCATCATCTGTAGTTGCTTCTTGTTGAGGTTTATAGTCTTCTCTGATATATGGATATATTTTTTCGTGACTGAATCTGCTGGTATCCTTCTTTAGTTTGTTATATTTGCTCTGTTTTAAAGTAGCTTCAAAATCATTTAAAGTTTTGTTAAGTTCTTCTAGATGTTTCTTCAAGCTACTTGGAGATTCATAGCTCTTAAGTCTTACTTCTATGGTTTGGATTTCTGTTTTCAATTCTAGTGCCAGTCTACTTGCTGTTTTTATTATTAGGACAATCCAATCTCGTGCAATGCCACGATATTTGTGACCAGTCTTTTTTTAACCTTATGTCGTGTTGAAAGATGTATGGTTCATTGCGAACAATCAGGCCCTGTGGTGCTGCATTTGCTTTCAGATATTCTGACATAAGTAGACCATGGAGGGCAGTTTTTATTTGGGTGCGTCTTAATTCTTCTATCTCGTCCCAATCATTGTTGCCAATTGAGGGTTCTGCTGTATTGAGTCCTTCAAAGGTTCCCAATGATGACAAAATGTTCTCTATTTCCTCATCTGTAAATGTCAAACCTGTGTTCTCCGCCATGATGTATCAGTGTGTTTCAGGATGTCTCGTCTAACTACAAAGATGTACTCAAAAAGGAGATGAAAGTCTTAACCTAATATGGTTAAGTCATAGGAAATGGACAATTTTTGCGCTTGAGATGAAACTGCACAGAAGTCAATGATTTTAAAAACCAATCAGAAGATCTCAAAGCCAAACTTGTGAAAAGACAATATCCAAAACGGATCATAGATAAAGCGTACAAAAGGTCACGTAACAACTGCAGAGAGAGTCTTCTAGAACCTGCTACCCCTAAACTTAATGAAAAACGACCATTCTGTATCACACATATAACACCAATTCCAACCAAGTTACAAAAATTGTGAACAAACATTGGCGTATCCTGAATAGTGGAGGATTGAACCTCCCCAAACCAATTTTTTCACACAGAAGAGGGAAAAGTATTCGCGATATGCTTGTCCACACCAGACCAAGCAAGAATGAATCGATGGGCCAATCAACAGCTATGGCCAAAATTCAAGGACACCATCCGTGTGGTAAGTGCAAGGTCTGTCCACTTACCAGAAAGAGCAAAAGCATCACCTTTCTTGACGGTACTAAATGGGAACAGAGAAAATTCACCACCTGCAACAGTAATAATGTGGTATATCTGATCACATGTCCTTGCCAATTAGAATACATAGGGATGACAACAAGACCCGTAAAGACAAGAATTGGTGAACACAAAAGTAACATCAGGTGTAAAAGAGGCACAACAAAAATTGCAGCACATTTTATTGACTCTGCCCATACACCGGAAGATATATCATGGACAGTAATTGAACAAGTTCCTAATGAAAGGCATCTTTTTTAAAAAGAACAAAGATGGGTGTTCCGCCTGAAGACCAATATCACAGGCCTAAACGATGATATTTCATGGGGCCAGTTGTGATCATACTGAGAACCATATGTTTTTTAAGATATGAGACATCAATTTATCTACCCTGTGGCATTATTTCCGCCATTTTTCATCATATAATCAAAATAACCCCATACTAAGTGGCAAGATATTTAACATCTCACGGGCCCATTCCGGGCAGCCATTTTGAAAGGTTTTACGCTCTAGTTCTCCTAACAAAAGCGTTTCCAGTCATATTCCATTTACTGATCTGGTTCTTAATTCAAATAACGCGGATGTTGCTAAGCCCAATCTTTTCATTTTTTCATTTTTTATTTTTTAACTATTATGACTCTTTGTTAAGTAAAGGGATATACAATTCAGTATGATACTACAATAGTATTATAAACTTACTTTTGAGAAAACCATTTTCCATTTGAAATGAACAGTTCAAACCTTTCATTTCCATGAATATTGAGAAACCAGGAAGTAAACCATACAGTATCTCACAGGCCCATCCCGGGCAGCCATTTTGAAAGTTTTTCACGCTCCAGTTCTTGAAATGAAAACGTTTTCCCTCCGCATTCTGTTCTATTGAACCTGTTAAAAGCCTCCTGCTGTATTTTGTTTTACCGATCTGGTTCTCAATCCGAATAACACGGATGTTGCTAAACCCATTTTTTCATTTTCAATTATTATAATTTTTTGTCAAGTAAAGGGACATACAAATCAGCATAAAACTACAATAGTATTATTACTTATTTTTAAGATAACCATTTTTTCTTTTCTCTTTTTGAAACAAACTGTTCAAACCTTTCATTTCCATGAATATCGAGAAACCAGGAAGTAAATCATTTCAGCACCTCACAAGCCCATTCCGGGCGGCCATTTTGTAAGGTTTTCACGCTCTAGTTCTTCAAACGGAAGCGTTTTCCCGCCGTATTTTGTTCTACTGAACCTGTTAAAAGCCTCCACACACACTTCCGTGTTGCCATCCACGGAGCAACACGGAGGTACATAGAAGTGAGGGAAGATCCTGCAAATTGTAAGTTAGACTATGCCAAGTCTTTAAACCAGGCAAGCGCGACCGCTATATCCCCAGATTACGGCGTAATCGTCTTAAAGCTAATGTGATGTTTATTTCCCCACAGTGCTTAATCCAGGCACCCTCCCCTCCAGTGCGCGCTCATGAAGCCTGAACATTTCGCCTAATTAGTGTATGTACACAGTGAATTTACGCTATAACGATGTTGGGCACTAAAATAACGGGCCAAACTTACAAATTTTCACAACTGAGTTAAAGGTGATGGATGGATGATTGATTCACTATATTAACAAAATCAGTGTTCTGTGTTGTTTTTGATATCTATTTTTGTTGTAAGTGTGTGTATAGTTTGTCCCTGGTCTAACTATAGTACTCTTTCTATTCTTGCTATTACAAGTAGGCAGTGAGTTACAGAAATTCCACCTACGCTGCCATAGAAGAAAAATATATCGAGAAAAATAGATCGCGAAAAATTCTGAACTATTACTACAATGAATTCAATTTAGATGTTCCAGAGTATGGTGATGTGTCAATCTAACAGTTAAAAACTTGTTGCATTGTTTTTTCCTTTTTCTCTTTATCTTTACAGATACCAATTTGGTTTTGAACCTCAAGGGTCAATGTACCCTCGTATATTATTATTTTGTTTCCAGATCTACATATTTTGAAGGGTCTGGTAAAAATTAGAATAATAGGCACACAAACAAACCAATAATTCTTTATTGAGTGTAATAGGGATTATTTTTGGTCTTGATGAGTAAAGCAGTGGGGACTGCTTACGAAACATGTTGACCCAGTAGGCAGTCACAATTTTGTGACATACCTCCTACACATTTCCCCATTTTTAATGCTCCCAGCTAGAGAACTGAATAAAATTGTTTTTTCTACTAGCCAGGGAATTTTTTAATTTTTAAATAATTTTGGTATCCTGCACTTAACCCTATCACTCACACCCTTTCACTACACATAGCCTATTCATTCATAACAACAGTGCTCCCACGTATTCGCAGGTAGTAGCACGCCCCGCCCCGTAGAGGGACGGGAAGACCCCCATGATGAAGCATGACACTATGGGACTCATAGTGTGTGAGGGGTATTTTAAAAACACATAGTGACTTCTGTGACACCTCATGGATCACCAAATGCACCTTACTTATCATCACTTAAAAAATAAATAAAAACTATATTCTTACATCTAGATAGGGTAGAATCACTTTGTTTATTAATAATCATACAGGAGGTAGGTTCTATCCAGTTACCTCTCTACTCCCCCTTTTGATATTGATTTTAACGGCTAGATCAACTGACTTTAACGCTAGGGAACCAGGTTCAAGTCCGGTGGGAGGCTCAAGCATCCTGTGATACTAGGCAAATCACGTAACCTCCCCGTGCCTAAAATAAAAATGAATGTGTCCATCTGTAATGTAACTGGTGCTCATCTAAAGCGCTCCGATACCTTCGGGTTGATTTTGCGCTATATAAAACTGCAACAAAAAAAATGTTTTAAGTCATTCTGTGCTATCTGAGCTCGTTGTTATAATGTGAGGGTAAAAGGGGAAACAGAAATCTAAATAGAGAGGAAGTTATGGTCGGATTTATAGTTAGTCAATTAAGATCCAGGCCAATGTATAATGTGGTACTGAAGATGACCCAGTGACTGCTGATGCAGGTTTCCTCCTACAACCATGCAGCTGTATTTACCTGGCTGTTGTTTTTCCAATGGCCTACGTCATTAGCACAGGAGTCAGGATATGGAACAGTATTGCACAGACGTTGCTCACCACTACCCTGGAAAACTTGCTTGAAAAGAGTGAGGGGCTGCCTTAGACTCACAGGGACCCAAGTGGTGGTGTGGGAGCATGGCCACAGGAGCTAAGTGAATACAGAAGAGCCAGAGCTTCCTTAGGTGATGGACTAAGGATGCTCATGTGTTTTCAGGATGAGAAAATACTTTTTCTAGGCTACTCTGCTGTGAGATTGGTCAGGCACTGCTGGGTCTTCTCCGCTAGGTCCCTGGCTACATACTTACCACTGAGCCCTTACACTTCCATCACATGGCAAGAGTTCAATCAGGCGTCTAAATTGTAGAACAGCATTTGCCTCTTTATAATCTAGCATGAAACCCCATCAGACCACAATCTGCATCACAAAACCTTTTTATGATTATTATGTTTTTTTTCTGTGCTAGGTATCCCCTTTTAGCTTTCTTGTGTTACTCATTTAAAAGTGAACGTTTGAGTTTAATATGAAATGCACCTTTGTTTTATGCATTGTTTTTGCAACGTGGTAATCAAACCTGCTTGAATATGTTCATAGTACTTAACCTTCGCTGACTAGTCTGTTCTAGACAATTGTTATTAATTTGTGAACAAAGTTTCCTGGAAAGTAGTTAACTTTTGGCCCTGCTTATTCCTATTGTGCAAGAAAACAAAGTATTGCAGAATGGAAATAAAAGGTCATCAGGCGACTATCTGCTAATAGTTTATCCTGAAAGATTCAACAACAACCAAAAAACGTTATATAAGATAAGCACAGGTTGCTAAGGGTTAGAAAGGAACTTCATGCCAAGCTACACAAATGAGACAGGCCTCGCAGAAACACATCACCCATTTTGGCTGAAGGCTAACTTGAAGGTTTTCAGCTTTCACTTCAGCATTTATCAGCCCAGCTGCAAGCCTAAGACAAGAATAGTAGACTCTGCTAATACATCAAACAGAAAGCCTTATTGTTCAAACTTGTATGTGGGTGTGAATCGTCTTTGAAACTCAAATAAGCCTATCCTTTTAGTGCTAATATTAGCTTAGTAAGTATAAGAATAAGAGTGAAATTGATGCAAAGATATACAGTAAATATGTTGGAATTTTTCCTGCTGTTTACACTTTTAGTAAATGTTGCAACTACTATTCTGTTTATCTTTATAATAGCACCAAATTAAATTGTGTGAATTAGGATAGAATTCTGATTTTAATAATAAAATGCTTAAAATACATCCATGCTTTCCTAGAGTTCTTGTGTGTGCTTCTCCTTCCGGAAAAAGGGGTTGGGGTTTCATTAATTATCCCAGTGATTTTTCATAGGATTGATCCATACATGAAAAACATCTCACTCAAATATTGCTCAGTGTGTTGTGGGGTGGTTGCAAGCCAACTGGTTTTCTGTCTCAAGTTGGCATGTTAACCATGTTCTTGGTGTCAATGGGTCTAAAAAACTGATTCTGGGATGTGCTCTAGAGGATAATTTAGACAACGTATCCGCTTTGCAGTCCAGGCTCACTTCCCGCTCAAAGGTTACGTGATGCACCCTGGAAGACCCTTCAAGCTCCAGTCAGAACTGGTAACTCCATTATCGGACAGACACATCACTATGTGTGGCTAGATGAGAGCACTGGCGTAACAAAACTTGAGAGGGCCCCCATGCAAGATACATGGAGGGGCCCCTTCCGGAATCAATTAGGAGCTCTCGGCCAGAGTTCTGTGCTGAGGGGCCCCCCTGGAGTTTTGGGGGCCCCCCCGCACGGGCTGCGGGTGCCTGTGTTACGCCATTGGATGAGAGACAGGTATAATGAAAACGTCCTTCTAAATGCTCATGCTAACGTACAAGACCCACACAAGAGTCTAACTTTATCTTTGGACCTCCCCATTTTGGGGTTGTTTCGTCATTTGGGGTGTACGACAAATAGAGGATTAGGTGCAAAAGGCATTTAAGCTCTCACATCTCTTGAAAGTGCACAGCCACTGCACAGGTAGGAACTTGAATGTCCCCTTACACGTGTAAATGACGTTGTAATCCTATAGCCGGGCATTGCCCCCTGAGACTGCACCATTCCATACCTGTATACAAACTATAATTAAGGCACATAGATTTACATTTTTACTTATTTTTAGAGATGGAAAAAACATCGATTTCTCTGTGTTTATTTTTAAACAAGGAAAAAAGTACAAAACTAAGGTTTTCTTATGTGTGATATTTGTTGCCACCAATCATAACTGCTAGGCCCATAAGTGTGCAGACAGAAACGCGCGGCAGTTCTAAAAAAAGGCACAAGTTTTCCTAATGAAGCTTTACGCCGGTGTGCCTGTGTAGTAAAATGGTAACGTCATGTAAGGTAATACATATGAGTGATGCATTATATATGGCTTCCGACCGCACTAAAACAAATTAGGAATCCAATTGTAAGTGTGCATTATCGGCTCAATAATCTACTAATTTCAAATTAAAAAAACAGCAAGAAAATAAATATTGACAGACGCAGACAAAAATATGGTTAGTTACAGACAAAAATGTATAATTAATAAATATCATAAAACCAGAGATAACTGCCAACAAAATTGCTTAGTGAAAAAACACGATTACATATTATTGCAGCTAATTACAGTGTGCAAAATCACTTTAAAGACCCTCCTGCCTCCACATAACTCGTTTTTTCTCCTTGTATTAATTTGTAGACTTTCTTGCTATAACCAGTTATGAATAATACATGGCAGGCTGCTATCAATGTATAAAAGCCAGTCTCTAATTTCCTTACTCCAGGCAAATTGTGGCATCTCTAGTTACCTGCAGTAAGAAAATGACTCTGTTCAGCTGTCACTCCGGCCTCATGTATCTAAATAGTTTCAGAACTCCTTGATGACAAGCAAATCTCATAATGTAAAGCTAGGGCTACCTTATACTACATATCATCTTTTGACACTTGTAACTTTACTAAAATTGTGACAGTTTAAAAAAATGATTTCTCTTCTCAGGATTCAAAAACAGTCATTTTTATGTTTTCAAATGTACTCTTCATCCTGTATGAATTGTCTGCCTCAGTTATAGACTAGGCTTGGGAGTAATTTTAATGACACCAGTGTAACTGGCGTAACTTTGGTAATCTTGCAGAACGAAAGTTGAGCATAGTTACCGAGATTACGCCATCACACCATACTGCGTAACTAGATCCCAGTTTGGGCTGAAACTGTAACAAGATCAGGGTCTTCTCAACACAAGCAATAGAACACGAGCGGTCAACAAACATTTCAGGTAGATTTTTTACCGGAGCGGCCCATTCGAGTGATATTTGTGCATGAAACTACAAATCCACTAGCGAGCGGCAGAGTTGAACGCGAGTGGCAGTTCCTTTACCCGAAGCAGTCAACAAAAACTTCAGGTAAATGTTCTACTCGAGCAGAACGTTCAGGTAACTTTTAAGCTCAAATTCAACAAATTCAAACGCAATCTGCAGTATTCGGACTGTGAGCGACCAGAAATCAACTTGAAATTACATGTTTGAGTTTAATTTTCTCCCGATCTGATAGTTCAGGTAATTTTTTGAGCGCTAGACGCATCTCATGCGCGAAATTCAGCATAATCTTGGAGGGATTTTGCGTAAATTGCGCTAGAGCAAATGACGAAAGTTATGAAGTACCCTATTACAGACTTTCTCTTTACTGGCACTTATGCATGTTGTGAATTTTTGGCACTTGTGCCGCCATTCAAATTGTGACCGATTTGAAAAGTGATTTCTCTTCTAAGGATTCTAGTAAGGTCACCAGGGTCGACAGTCCATCCTGCAGCTCAGGCCTTTCCAGGGTAAGGAGGCTGCTACCAACCAGGCGGGCAGCCATGACCCGCCATTCCGGTCACCATGTCCTCCAGGGTGTGCTGGTTCAGACATTTTTGACAGGGCTAGTTTTGGTCTCCAGCCTTGACCTGAACGTCATTTCTACTTCTTCAAACAAGCATTTTTCGACCAAAAATATTCTGCATTTTTTAAAAATTGAAATACATTATTTGGGTTGTGTTTTCCATTGAACTTTGGCAAAAGCTTTTTCGACGAGGGTGAGTTCTTGGCCGCACTGGCCCTGCCAGTCTCCTCGCATTGCACCATTCTTTTATGCTATTAGCACAGGGTGAAACTCCAAACAAAAGGGTTTTTATTAACACTTTCTCCACAGTGCATTATTGTTTAGCAATGATGGATAATGTTGCCAAGGAGGCAATGTCCACAAACAGGAGAGATATAAATCTTGTTCTGAATGCCAGCAATGGAAATCAACACAGTATGTGCAAGTTATATTTGCATTTGTCGCTCAACCTCCCCTTCACCGCTGTTGCTCAAAGGTGCAAGCGTAACCAAAAAGAATGAAAATAAATTATCCTGGCATTGAACTTAGCTGGCTGGAAAAATTAGCTGTGGACTGAGTACATTGCCTCACCCGCCCTGCTATGTTCTCTCAGGTGCACACCATTAGACTGGTTTCCTCTGTTGAGCAATGCTTCTCTACAGGCGACTGGCACCGCCCCAGCCCTACTGTCTCTCAAATGCCTCAGCCTTTCAGTATAGATCAGGCAACTTCTCCTGCCTCTATATTAAACATTCCTTTCGCCAGTGCTTAATTTGTAAAAAAAAAAAAAAATAAATAAGTGCTGGGTCTCAAACTTTTGTTCAGAAGTCCACAATTTCGAATAGCAAGGCTGCAAGGCCTTGGGTTTTTTTCAAGCCTCTTTTATCCACCACCAGGCATTATCTGACTCTTAATCTCACTCCTGAAAATAATTTTTTTTCTTTAGCTTTATATAGCGGGAACATGAATCGAATGTATCAGAGCACTTTACAAAAGCACCAGCTGTGTTACAGATGGACACATTCATTTTGTTAGGCACGGCGATATTAAGTGATTGCCTAAAATCGCAGGATGTTGAGCGTCCTTGACGAGACTCAAACCCAGTTCCCCAGCTTCGAGGTTGACCGTCCTAGCCATTAGGCCACATCCTCTCCCCTTGGTTTTCAATCTTACTTTCTCCTTTGTCACTGTTTTTCCATCTTTCACTTTATCCTTCTTTCACTCCTTTGTGATTTTCTCTCTCTTGCTCTGGGTCAGTCTGTTGAGGAAAAACAAGTGCCATCTACTGTGCATCATAAAGACCCCTGGGCACAGCTCAAGACTGCCCTGTCGCCTGAGCGCCCATGCGCACCACTGTAAATGGATGCCCTTGTTTTGAAGTCCTGCTGGTGACTTTACGGCACTGGGACACCACCCTTCTAGCCCTGGGCTTCCCTTAAACAAATCAATGCTATCAGATGCTTTGGTCAAATGTGTTCAAGTGAAGTGAACCAGGACTACCACTCCCAGAATGCAGTTAGAAGAACGCCCTGGACTGGAAACATATAGAGTCATGTTATGCTACATTTGTTCCCAAAACTACTTTTACTTGAGTGTACTTACACTTCGAGCCATGCCACAAATGCTCATCAGCTTTCACTACTAAGTCGCTGTATGGGTTATACTATGTAATATTGTGTTCACTTGTACAGTGAAGTTCCTCCCTCTGTTTGGTCCTCCACCCTCTGGAATCTGGGGTCCTCTTGGGATTCTCACTGACTGGAGTCAAGGTGGTCTGCTGACATTGTATCTGGGTGGGTTTGCTTGACTTGTTAGTGGTCTGATATATCCTTCTATTTGAATAAATCACTAAGAGATTACACGGGCACCACAAGACATCCGAGGTGTCCAGAGTATGTGCATGAGGGCAGAATCCATGCCTGGTTTTCACGCTAACCACTGGCTGTGTAAATCATTTGGGTGTAGATTAATTGCATGCTGATTTATCATATAGGGATATCCCTAAAATAACCCCAAATTATGATATCAATTGGTCATCCTCCTTTATCACTGGAAACCGGACACTTCTGCAACCGATGGCCTGCCACAGAGCAGAAGATACAGGTGAAGGACTGGCAGAAAGGCGAATGATGGAAACGCCAGGCCAATGTGTGTGGCTGTAAGCGTGTGCATGGGGTATGTCCGAGGCTAGTTTGTATACGAAGCTCTATGCAGTCGTGGCCGGCAGAGGTAAGAGAAGCGCAGCCGGCGGGGGTTGGTCGCCATACGATGGGAAAAGTTAAATTAAATTTAAAGAAAAAATAAAATCACTTACTTCCCCGACCCCTCCCAACCGCCCCACCACCACGCCAACGCCCCACCACCCCACCGCTCTTACCTGTGCCCGCCGTCACTGGCTCTATGTTTCTTAAAAGCAAGCCCTTCACTTCTAGTGCTCCAACCAACTAGGCTTAAGTGCTGTAAACACATCACAGTTGGCTCAGTCCTCTACATATGGCAGAGGTCAAGATTAGGATTTCTTTGGGCGCCAGCCATCTTGGATAGCTAGGTAGACCCAAAGTGGGCAACATCAAGCACCCCAGTGACCCATCAGGTACAGCTAAGTGGTTAAGAGGCGAAAATACGACTCCTAATTCTCCACGATCGCCCTTGACAAAGGTGGTGAACGATAGGCCAAGCCCTACAGGAAATAGGGTGGAGCAGGATTCAGAATAATGCCAGAGCACACTATTCAATAAATCAAAATGTCCAGAGGAAGCAGTTCCTTGAATAGACATCTTCTTCAAACAGTCTAAAAATAGACTACCATAAAAATATAAGCAGCTAAGAAAAACAGGTCTTAGTAAATCTATTCATTATAGAGACAAGACTCAAAATAGGTTCAGTCAAAGCGAAGACATCTGGAGCAAAGGATAAAATGGGAAGCAAGATTATGCGAAGCTGTAAAGCCAGTTAATTTGTTTTCAGCACTACAGTGCTCTCTGTACAATACTCCATACAATATATGAGCGAGCCAATAGATTGTTTATTGTTCAGTTTATAAAAACCATAATAATACTACATCTGGTGACTTCAAAAAATTCAATAGACAAATATATAAAAGCTGAAGATACACTGTGCAAATGTTATATTTCAGTTCAGTGCAAAAATGCTTCTATTAACGCTACAATGCTCTCCAAGATACTGCAGTAATGTAGATTGTAGGGTTTTTAATGTTTAGTGCCCAACCACATACCCGACTGTCCCCGGCCTGATTTCGGCCCAGAAGACCCCATCCTCTAGGGCCTGGCCTTACTAAAATATGGATATGGCCATGCGCCCCACCCCTCCCGGGCTGATTTCAGCCCTGGGGACCTCATCCGCGGAGCCCAGCACAATAAGAAAGGGATGAGGGCCAAGCACCTGCCCTTCCAGAGCCAATAATGGCCCAAGGGGCCCCACCCCCAGAGCAGGCTCCTTCTATGCTCCAGGGTTCCCATTCCCGGGACATAGCGGTTTCTCTGCCTGAACTGGTGTGAATTTTCTGCCTCTTGGTAAGAGCAATTTCAAAGCTCCCACCAAGCAGGAGCAAACACAAAGACCACTCCGGTGATGCCGGCAGAGAAACAGGTCTGAATATTGCTTCTGCCTGCAGATAGCAGCATTTTTAGATGCTCCCTGTGGGATGGAGCAATGCCGACTTCCTCTGGATGCGGGGAGCCGGCTGGGGCCACGTGGCTTTGGGGCTCCCCCACAGCCCCCAACAAGGATATGGTGGGTGCCCTGGGTGAGCACCAGGGCACCCACTCTTTGTTGGCCAGACCCTGTGGATGGGGTCCACAAAGCTGAATTTCCAGGGAGAGGAGTTTGGGCATGTGGCACCCCTCCCCCTTTAGTAATTTGGAAGGCCCCAGTAGATGGGGTATCCAGGGCCAAAATCAATCAATCAATCAATTAATCAATTAATGAGGGGTTTGTAAAGCGCAGCTACTTACCTGTGACCCTCTGGGTGTAGGACCAGTCAAAGAGCAAGGTATTGAGGTCCTTCTTGAATTGGGTTGAAATCAACCTGGGGAAAGGGGGCTGTGTGCCCCATCCCCCTTATTATCTTTGGCTGGGCCCCTGGGGGGTGTAGTCAACGGGGCCAATAATAGCACACGGACGGGAGCCACGGACACCTTCTCCTAAATATATTTGCTGGGCCCAGGGAATGGAGTCCAAAATCAACCAAGGAAGGGGGATCGTGCACCTCACCGCCACAAAATGTGCCAGTCCACAGAGATGGGGTCCCCGGGGACAAAATCGGCCCGTGGAGGGAGGCTGCGTGCCCCCTCCTTTAGAATATGGCCGGGACCTGGGAGAAGGAGTCCCTGGGGCTGAAATCGGCCCTAGGAGTGGTGCTGCATGCCACCCTCACCCATTAATATAACAGTGGGCCTGGGGGATAAGGTTCCCAGGGCCAAAAGCGACCCTGAGGTTGGCTGCCTTTGGGGTTCAAAGTCAGTGTACGGCGTGGGGGTGGCAGCATGCAGGGGGTTGGCTGCAGGCCAGGACCTGCAGCCAACAGTTCGCTGGGCATGGCCAAAGGCAGTTGAAATAACGTATGGTAATTAATTATTACTTTACGTAAAAAAAAAAAACTAGAAATTCACTGAAAACTGAGGTACAGGGATGGTTTAGTTAGAAAAAAGAATTTTAAAAATCCTAGAAATTCACACAAAAAACACCGGTTACAGGGACGTTATAGTTAGGTTCCGATTTTACACACACAAAACCATCGAAATTCAGCTGTTCTAGTTAGAGTTAACTCAAGTAACTGTAAGTTGTGCCCTAAGGTAACTACAACTTGCGTCCTCGCCATGCACTGATACTTACCCCATATATTACTTCACTCATGACATCTTCTTTGACATCCTTGATAATATCATTGCAACATTTGCAGTGAAATTATTGATAAGAAAACTGTGCATGGCAGGCCAATTTGGTCTCATTGAGTGCCTTCTTATATCACTGTGTAAAAGGGATGCTACAAGAGAAGGACCCCTCTTTAACACAGGCCTTGGTGCCTGTGAATGAATTAAACCATTTGTGCTTACGTGGTGTACTATATGAACCTATATTCGTATAAAGACTGGTGACAGATGCTCATGTTAAGTAACTCAATGGTACACTTTTTGTGGCACTTATGAGGGTAAAAGGACTCACTGGCACTGTCAGGATTCACACAAATAGACTGTGGTTACACAAAGGACTTTCATTCCATTGGCTGTGGTGACACTGATTAGCGCTCAAGCTCTGGTTCGCTCACAAAAGTAGGACACTTGGTGTGAAAATTGAACACTTACTCCCATCAGGTATGCATTTGTGAGGGAAAGCATTGCAACAGTGCAAGTTTCACAACTCAAAAAGGGGAAAAGTGCGATTAAGGATGTGGAGTAAGGACGTATATGGCACCTGGTAGATCCTTGGAGTGATGCGTAATGGGAAAGCATAGGGCCTTTGGTAGATCCCACACCCACCAGTATCCCTTTTACGCCTGGTAAAATACTGCCTTCCAAAATATCCCGACTCTCATAATGGGGCTCAGAGTGCTAAGCAATGACTAGAAGGAGGGTGAGAGCCCACTGCCTCACATCCCAGCGCTTAATTTGCCCTAATGCATCATGGTAACTGCAGGGCATGATAAAACTTACTTCAGTAGTAGTCTAATTTTTCACCCTTGTTGGTGCAGCCTGTATTATATAACTCTAGACAAGTGTTTCTGTAGTCATTCCTTCATCAGTGGGGAGCAACAAGTCATTTTGAGGGAGCTGGAAATGCTGACCAAAGACTTCTCAGGTCTCTGTGCCACTCACCGGGCAAGGTGCAACAACACAAGCTTGTCTGCTCAATAGCTCAAGGGAGCCTTTTCAAAGAGGAGGGTGGGAGCATACTGCCTCACATCTCAGCACTCAATTTGCCACACTGCATCATGGTAAATTTCTTGGTAAATGTGTTGGGCCACTGAGCCATCTGACTGGCAAATCATTTGCCTTCCTTAGCCAACAATAACCTTTTCATTTAAAATGTGTCGACTTTTTGGGGAGCTGGGATAGCCTTTCGGTCTATGAGTTACAATAAAATTGAAATACATGTGCAAGCACTTTCTGATAAAGACAAGACGTCACATGTGCTGGCTGGCTGCATTGCCGAGTAGTTGTGTTTTGAGGGTGTGCCTGTAGTCTCTGAAGACATCTCCAACATCTGCCATCCAGAAGCCTCCCAGTTCTTGCATCTGGCTTCCTTAGAGCATCCAAATTCTGTGGTACATTAACATAGGCCATGCAAAAATGCTCAGAAGATGGAGCCAAAATATTTCCACAATGGAAATATTTTCCATTCCACAGACTTAACTGATAGGGTCTGGGCTAGTGCCTGGAGGAAGAACAGGCCCATCAGTGAGCCAGAGGCTGGGAAAAGTCTACGGCACCAAAGCCTAGCGCCGGTCCAGAAGCTTCAGTTCTGTGCCAGATTTTAAGGCTACCACTGTCTATTAAATTACTTCCATTTAGATTAATTTCACTTACATTTATCTTCATTTGACAGCTTGGAAATCTGGATTAGATGTTGCTTTCCCAGAGGGCCCTACTGCTCTGCTAGAATGGCTGTCCAAAGTAGTTCCAGGAAACCCGATCCGTGCCAGATTTTCAGGATAACCACTCACTGTGCAAATGAGTTCCACTTAGATTCATTTTAAATAAATGTATGTTATGTAAATATTCTACATGTCTGACATGCACTCACAATACAGTTGCACATTGGATTCCCAGGATCTACCATGTTGGTGCAGGCAGGTGGATAGAGCGACTAGATGGGCAGGCAAGCACCATAAAATCAATTTTCCTTGACTAACTGTGATTATTAGCATTGGTGCAAACAAAAAGAGAAGACATCTTGGCGACCCAGCAACACTCGCATCTTCTTACCTGGCAAGCACTTGAATGCAAGGTTCCTGGATTTCTGTTCACTGATTTCAGGGATCTTTGTCCCTTTCGGAGGCTGTTAAAACAAGAGAGACAACACTATTATCTGGTATATCCAGTCACTTCTCCATTTACATTTATGGTTATTATTGGGTCGTGTTTGTGAAGCGCAAGGTCTGGCAAAGCCCTGGCAGATAAACTGGCCTGGTTATGTTAGTTTGCTGAGTGATATGTCCATGAATCTGAGTGCATATGCACTGGTTTCCATTTCTCGGTGTCCTGGTCTTTGTGTGGGTGTCTACCTCTCTCAGTGTATGTGCGTATGGAGTATTTGGATAGTGCAAACCTAGCTGAAAGGCAGGAGAGCTCTGTGAAGAGTCAAAGGAAAACAGTCAGTGTCTCCCAATCCCAGTGTTTGAGTGTCCGTGCCATAGAAACCATGGCGCCTGTCCCACATTCTGAGTTTCTTTGTCTATATGTAAATGTGTGCCCATGCCCCCGGTCCCAGATTATATGCATTTTTCTATTTTGTCACTGTCTCGGCCTAAGTCATCCTGTTCCGCTGTCCAGGTTTCCACATGCACCCTAGCATCTACCTGTTCTTCTGTCTGTTCTGTTCCCCGTCCCAGTGCCCTGTCCTGTGTGGCTATGACCTTCCACAACTGTCTGATGTTACAATGAAACAAGGGTTGCTGGCCTAGACCCCTCTCTGCTTGGAATCAGGGCCTTCCAAGTCATGCTTTGCAAATCTCTGCCCAGTCCATCAGCCAGTCAATATCTCATCCAATCCAGAGTTTTGAACTCTGGGATTTATAGTCCTGGTGATCCCATTTTGAAATTAAGACTACAAATCCAAGAATTCAGAGAAAATCCCTATCCTGGACAAGAGATTAGGATAATGTGCGAGTAAGGTCTCACATCTGGGCCCTAATTGCTTTAGCCAACTATCTATAGCGAAGTGAATGTACACTTTACTGCTGAAACACTGACCCGATCAACCTCTCAAGATTCCCAGTCCAATGCATAAATGGCACACCCAGGCAAGGAACTCAATTTGAATTCTGGGTCTTGCAGTCCTGGTTTCATAATTTTGTTTTTGTTTGTTTAAATCTTTTTTTTATTAGCATTTTGCACATTTTTAAAGTAGACAATCCGAACAAAGCCCGTACATCATGAATAAATGCTTGCCAGTAGTACAGAAACGAGCTCTCAACAGCAGTGGGTGTAGCAGACGAATTGTATAACAATGACTACAGGAAGTCCAATCACTGCGGCTATCTAGAGGCGCTTCAGGGCCAAAAAGGTCGTACCCCTGATCGGCATGTAAATAAGTCAGACATGGTACAAATTGCAGCAACTGTGGACATAGGATGCAACAAAAGGAGGCCAACATAAATCAAGAAAGGGGTAGGGGAGTCGCATGAGACCTGCCGCCGTGACTGGTGTAGCGGGGGGGGGTGGGGGAGACCGGGTTCATCAGGATTCAGCAACAATCAGGTTCTGTATTCGACTGGTCAGAGTGTCTTGGAAGTCAGTGCTATTCACCGCCCGTAGAACAGTCCTGGTTTCATAATGGTATAAAATGGACAACAATTCCAGCAAAAATACTGGGACTGGATGGACTATTGGATTTTGAAACATTTACAGCGCATCATCCATCTTGTTTCTTTGTCTGCCATAATTCACGCAATTTTCCCTGGAATTTGCTTGTCCAGCCCTACTTTCCCCCCCTCATCGCAGCCCCTTTTAGTGAATTTGCTGATGTTTCTGGTGCAAAGTCATCAGTTAAAAATATTACATCGACCCACATCTATACATTGAGCATATCTTATGATGTTAAAAAAAGTTTTAAAACCTGTTCCGGATTTTACTTGTAAGTACAGCGGTGAAATATAGTGTTGTAGTTAATGTGCTATGAAACTTTGACAATCCAACCATTTGTCTTCCTTCGTTCCCCTTGGGGTTGGGGTGGGCTGCAGAGCTGCCTTCCTCTGCACTATCAGTAGATTGATTTCACTATAATCACACAGTTAGTGGAAGTGTTGTCATAACCCTTGGACCCAGTCACTCCTAATGATGACATCAAAGGATGTGACATCCTAAGCAATGACCTATGAGACCAATGGTGGATCAGCGTATGTTTCTTTAAATAATTTTGATTCAAAACTGCAGAATGGTAAGAGCAAAAAAACTAGGACTGCCGTAATGAAGCAAATTTTGTTTCATAAGAGAAAAATATACACCCTGCCCCTTCATGGATCAAAAGTTAAATGCTTACCTAGATTAGTTGTTAGATTTTGTTCCCACCATACCCCACTTTGACCGCCATGCTTCCGGGTGCTCAAAACGCAAAAGGCTCAGAGAATGGCGGCGATTGAGTGGAAACCTCTTTCTACGCTTCTGCATGTGGTTTGCTGATATGAGTTGCCACATGATCTGTTGCGTCTCACAGGTGGAAAGGGGTCGTCCCCATGCCCTGATGAATTTGCCAAAAGTGAAGTGGCAATGAAACATGTCAGCTGGTCAGCTTAAAATGGTCTAAACGTGGTATGGTGTTTTTATTATGAGTACGGGCACTACAAATTAAAGATAAGTGCAATGTGCCTCACTGGAACTCAATTTTACATGTTTTTGAGGAAGAATCTTCTCCTCTTTAGACGGGGATCGACATGGAACATATATGTTTAGATGTGCACTTAACACTTTTTAAGGTACACACACATTCCTTTTTTTCACTTATGGGCGTTGGTTTTCATTCCTTTTTAGGAAAGTGCAGATGATGAGGGTGTGAAAATTGACGAGAAACTGCTAATCACTCCTTGGTGGTTGCTTACATGAGGCACACCCTAATCACACATTTTTTACCTACTTTTCAACACATTTGAGAAGCACCTTTTGAGCATAGGACCTGTATTTGTTTTTACATAAACATATGGGAGAGTTCATAAGTAGATATTAGACCCTTCCCCACTAAAACAGAAGAAGTGGGGCCCGTGAAATAGTGACATTATGTGTAGTGCGCAATAAGTTTTTTTTTGTATAAGGTATAGTTGAGTGGAGGGCGCCCTTTTTTGCTTATATTTCCTTTTAGAGCTCCTTCTGCATGAAGAGCTTTTGTAAGCAGCCAACAGGTGCAAACGAGCAGTGTTGAGGTAGCAAGTGCAATTTAGGGTGACCAGCTGGTTCCACATCACCAGGACACCAATTTTCAATTCTTGGGATGTACTTTTACATATCATTGCATTCTGGGAGTTGTAGTCTTTTAATTGAGCTAATTGTACCAATGCTCTTTAATAACAATATGGAAAAGCTAAGTCCAGGAGTGGAAAAGTTGTGTCCTGGTGACATGGAGCCATCAGGTCACCCTATTGCTATCTTAACTATCACTGACCACCTACCCAATATCGTATCAACTATGATGTCAGGTGTGACTTCAAACAGCAATTTTAGCGACACATTTCATTTATGGTTTCTTTTGATGCACACATTTCTTGACTTATTGACTTTTATTTGTACCATGTGTATTACCCTACAAGTCCCAGCATGCGCAGTTCTGTTGGCTGAAAAAACAGGAATGACTGCAAGTCCCATCCTGACGGAGCGCCAGGGGACTGACATCTATATTATTATTAATTGTTGTCATAAACAACCTAAGAGGCCAAGTCCCCCTACTGTGACCACCTCACTCCAAGTCATAACAGACAACATTTCGAGGTCTGGACTTTGAATTTACAAATCAAGTGCGTTAGCCTGATTGCATCAATGGAAGTCAACCAAGACTACAACACCCAGAATGCATTAGGTTGGAGCATAAAAATCACATTATAGCAACAGTGTCCGGAATCAAATATATGATAGCCAACCAAGTCCCCATCTAACTGTGCATTGTACATCCTCCATTAGTACAAATAATAAAACAATTCTCCTCCTGTTGTGTTCTGTCTCTCTGTTGCAACTATTGTGGTGAGATTAGAGCTTGTGTAGTCTTTTATGCAAAATAAAAGTTTAAAAAAGAGTTTACAAGAATTTAGTCTTGGGTTATGGCCAAGTCTTCCTGCTGAGCTCCTTCCGCCATCCCTTCATTCAGGCATCTAACATGGCCTGGACGTTGCCTATATTAGGGTTGCCAACTTAACAATTATATTCCTTACCTTGGAAGATTTTATTTAACACATGTTCAAGGAAATATGTGTACATGGATATAAGAAATCTAGAAGTAATTATCAAATATTGACTGAGCACAGCTGGGGTGAAGGGTGACTAAAAAATGTATTGCCTTGATTAAAAACATGGATGTATGCACTGCATAGTATTTAAGGATGATCCACACATCTACTCGCGCGACAACTAGAGTTACAGTAAAGTGTCCTGCCTGGCTACACTCGCTCAACACTTTCAAGCACTCCACCATGTTCACTCTTCCACCTCGCACATCTCTCTGCAATCCACAAGTGACCACAAACACTATATACAACCGCGTAAATTAGTATTTATCGAAAGTAGGGGCGAATTAATAGATTAGAGAATACTTAAAATCTCACAGCTCAGTATAGTACAAAAAGGTAACTATAGTCGCTGCAGTGTCGAGACAGTTAAAGATGGCTGCTGCTGTAGAGACCTTTCTTAAAGGTGTGTGATGCAGTGCACAGATTCCTTTAAATCCAGTCACTGGGGTACCAAGAAACCATTTAAGGTGTTCATTGTACTGTCAAGAGAGATTTAAAGACGTGGTGGTAAGATTCCTTTAAACATGGCCGCTGCAGTCCCACTAGCCCTTGAAGATGGCAATATGTCACGTTGCAAGACACAGAAGACAAACATGGAAAAGATGGCACACCTGAGAATGGAAATGACACCATTAGGCATATAAAACTGCATTTTCCAGAGTCGCAGCCAAACCAATAGAGGACCAGCACACTCGGACAGACATCCAATTCAATAGTGGCAGACAGGTTAATTAGACATCACTCACACTGAGCTGTCTATAAATAGCGGTTGTTGTCACTCCTCGCTATGCGCATTAGTTCATAAGAGCTAAACTGGGACTAACTGTAATAATAGTTGTTTTTTCAACTGCTCAATTTCGCTCGATACACTGATCGCTCTCCTGATGTGACTTGCTTTCTGACTCCTCCCCCTTGTTTAGTTTGTACTTATCATCTAGTCTCTCTGTATCCTGGTCTTGCAGCTGAATTCATCTTCAGATCCTGTGCTGGTTTTGTGGTATACTGGGGGTTAGTAAAAGCGTACAATCTGAGCATACAATCTGCAGCGTACAATCTGCAGTGTACAATCTGAGCATACAATCTGCAGCGTACAATCTGCAGTGTACAATCTGTAGTGTAGTGTACAATCTGCAGCATACAATCTGAGCATACAATCTGCAGTGTACAATATGTAGCGTACAATCTGTAGTGTACAATCTGCAGCGTACAATCTGCAGCTTACAATCTGCAGCGTACAATCTGCAGCGTACAATCTGCAGTGTACAATCTGCATCGTAGAATCTGTAGTGTACAATCCGCAGCATACAATCTGTAGTGTACAATCCGCAGTGTACAATCTGAGCATACAATCTGTAGTGTACAATCTGCAGCGTACAATATGTAGTGTACAATCTGCATCGTAGAATCTGTAGTGTACAATCCGCAGCATACAATCTGTAGTGTACAATCTGAGCATACAATCTGTAGTGTACAATCTGTAGTGTACAATCTGTAGCGTACAATCTGAAGCGTACAATCTGTAGCGTACAATCTATAGTGTACAATCTGCAGCGTACAATCTGCAGCGTACAATCTGAGCATACAATCTGCAGAGAACAATCTGCAGTGTACAATCTGCATCGTACAATCTGTAGTGTACAATCTGAGCATACAATCTGCAGCGAACAATCTGCAGTGTACAATCTGCATCGTACAATCTGTAGTGTACAATCTGTAGTGTATAATCTGTAGCGTACAATCTGCAGCGTACAATCTGCAGCATACAATGTGCAGTGTACAATCTGTAGCGTACAATGTGCAGTGTACAATCTGCAGCGTACAATCTCTAGTGTACAATCTACAGTGTACAATCTACAGTGTACAATCTGCAGTGTACAATCTGTAGCGTACAATCTGCAGTGTACAATTTGTAGTGTACAATCTGCAGCGTACAATCTGCAGTGCACAATCTGCAGCGTACAATCTGCAGCGCACAATCTGTAGTGCACAATCTGCAGCGTACACTCTGCAGCATATAATCTGAGCGTACAATCTGCAGCGTACAATCTGCAGCTTACAATCTGCAGTTTACAATCTGCAGCGTACAATCTGCAGCGTACAATCTGTGTTCAATCTGCAGTGTTCAATCTGCAGTGTTCAATCTGCAGTGTTCAATCTGCAGTGTTCAATCTGCAGCATACAATCTGCAGCGTTCAATCTGCAGCGTTCAATCTGCAGCGTTCAATCTGTAGTCTACAATCTGCAGCATATAATCTGCATTGAAGACCTAAACATGAGAGTCTGGACTGAAGTCATTCTGCCTAAGAAATCAGCCCGGGATGTCTAACTACCAACTTTCAGGAGTCTCTCTGTCTCTCTCTGTGTCTGTGTCTGTCTGTCTCTCTCTCTCTCTCTCACGTTTATCCTTAGCCTGAGTCTTCCTTATCATCTTTGACCTAATTCGATGGGGGAGGCCGATCTCTATGCCGGCAAGGAGGGATTGGCCTCAACACCCTCATACTTGCAGTACTGAGTCCTTGACACTGTTTCAGGATCAAGAGTTCTCTGAAGTAGTTTTTGCAGTTCGGAGAGTCTTCTAACGATCAAAAGTGTTTGCTGCAGGACCAAGAGACCTTTAAGGAGGCTATGAGCCACACTGGATACCAACATGTTCAAACTAGCTCCACACTGCAGGAGGCTGCAACAAGAATGGAGCCAATGGCACATTCGTGGTTGGGTCACAGGAGCCCATCAGCTACCAGGTCACAGACCTCCAGAAAAACACCAAAATGGTCAGACTGGCTCTGTGTGATATCAATTATCTCTGATGTCATTCGCCATTCACTGCAGCTTACCGTGCAACAGAGCTGGATTGCCCTGCCCACCAGAACCAGGGAATCACTTTTGTGCTCCCTTAATTAAAAAGAGAGTGATCCCAAGCAGATACAGCTCAACAGAACCTCATTCCTTCATTCAACCGTTTATCCACCACCAAAGTCATGGCCCCTTGTGTTTGCTTTGTACGCCTCAAGTTGGCAGGGTATGCCCAGATGTGGGTCCCTTGCTCACTTTGCCACTGGATTCAAACTAGCCTGGCTGATGAGGAGTATTACCCCGAAACTGGTCCCAGGATGCTTGTGTTCCGGTCCAGGGTAGATCTGGCTTGGCAGTTGGGTCTGGACTGCTCCCATGAGGCACAGGGTCAAGACTGATTTTCATATGGCTGGGTCTGAACTGTAGTGGCGGAGTGAGCTAAAGAACGATGATGGATTCAACCCAGATCTGTGACTGGGGGTGAGTGTCTGAAAAGTTTCAGCGCTACGTCTGTTTGCTTTGTTCGCCTTAAGTTGGCAGGGTATGCCCGGACGTGGGTCCCTTGCTCACTTTGCCATTGGATTCAAACTAGCCTGGCTGATGAGGGTGTTACCCTGAAACCGGTCCCAGGATGCTTGATTCGGGTCCAGGGAAGATCTGGCTAGGCAGTTCGGTCTGGACTATTCCCATGAGGCACAGGGTCAAGACTGATTTGCATATGGCTGGGTCTGAACTAGGGTGGCATGGTGAGCCAAAGAATGTTGATGGATTCAAAGCAGATCAGTGACTGGGGGCGAGTGTCTGAAAAGTTTCAGCGCTTTGTCCATCATCTCCTTGTGTTTACCATCTGGATCCCAGCCAACAACCAGCGAAGAGGCTATCTATGGGTCGAGGTGTGCGGGTGCAGATGTGTGGGGCAGCAGACCAGCCCTTGCCTGCTCAGATCCTTCTATGCTGCTCTCATTCATCGGATCCATCTTCCCTTTTATCCCCCCAAACCCCCTCCCTCGGCACAATAGCAACTCCTTAATGTAAAGTTGACTGTACTCTGGCGGCTAATCCCTAAAATGCCTGGAATTCATCTGTACACTATTTAAACCTATACATTGTTCCTTGTGGGCGCCGTGTACAGCACACTGACATCTTCAGTAGCAACACATTCTATAAAAATGCAAACAAATAAAAAATAAAAATGGCTTCCACCGCTCTGGGAACAAGGGCGATATTAAGGCTGACAAAACGTCATGGCTTGCTTCGATGCCAGGCTGGGAGCGGGGCAGCAGGCAGCACACGCCCTCTAGCAGACTCTGTGGTGAGGTACCGTATCATTAGACCCTCTTGATGACGCACACCACGTTACCAATTATGCGGCTCTAAATATGCAACGCCTGTCTTGCAAACTTTACAAAAAACGTATGTTTGAAAATTGCGGTTTGAAGTTATAAATACATCAGACACACCCTACCCTCTCCCAAAACTGCTGCAGGCACTCTTTTTGAGTATCATCTTCATGGCCAGCTGTTGTTTGCAGTCTTATTTTATGTTATTATTTTTCTTGCAGTTTCATATAGCGCTTTACTTGTGCACCTTACATTACACAAGGACACATTCATGTTCTTTTAGTCATGGGAAGATTCAGGGGTTGATTACGAGTTTGGTGGTCTGTCGGACTGCCAAGCCCATGGTGGTGGTCCCATTGTGGCACTACCTGCCGCATTCCTAGTGTTGCAGTCGGATTGCCACAGGACCCCTCCAACCGCTGGGGATCTATGATCACGCAGCAGTGGCACAGCGGTTAGAGGCAGAAATATGCTGGTGGTGCCGCTGTGATACCGCTGGGCATATTACAAATTGCCTCACCGCCATCCTTTCCAAAGCGGTGAGCCTGCCATGGAAAGGGTGGCGGTGAGACAACACAGGGCCCCCTTGTGCCTCTGTGCCTGGGGGTGCATGCAGGGTTGGCACATGTTGTTCCCCCCAGTACACGGCCGGACTGGGAACCAAAACCAGTCATAGCAAATAGCTTGGCCAGAACCCTGGGTGGGGGGGTGGGGGGGGGGGGGGTTGCAAGTGGAAAGCACAACTCCCGCCTCAAGGCTTTTGTTAAAGGGGGGCGAGGCCAATATTGCAAAACCGGCCCCCAGTAACAAACACGCCCCCACATGGGTCCAAAACAGGCCCCCACCCTGGCAGCCCACTGGGGAAACACCCGGTGCTCGCTACAGCCAGTCCAGCCCTGCCACTGTATTTTGCATCCCCAGTTCCTGCACACGAAGGAATGCACGACGGTGCATTCCTTCCCATGCAGGAACATGCTGTGGCGGTCCAATAACGGTGCCTGCCTAAGACTCTCCTATGAGCCTTTAGACAGGCACCACCTTGCTCACTTTGCCACTGGATTCAAGCAAGCCTGGCTGAAGACGGCTGAAATGCCAGAAACCGGTCCTAGGAAGCTTGCTTCTGGTCCAGGGAAGGCATGGCTTGGCAGTTCGGGCTGGACTGTTCCCATGAGGCACAGGGTCAGACTGATTTGCATATGGCCATGTCGGAACTGGGGTGGCAGAGTGGGCTAAAGAACGGTGATGGATCAAAGCCAGATCTGTTGACTGGGTGTGAGTGTTTGATTGGTTCTGATGCTCCGTCCATCACCACCCCCTTTTGTACCGCTTTGTTCGCCATAAGTTGGCAGGGTATGCTCAGACGTGAGTCCCTTGCTCACTTTGCCACTGGATTCAAGCAAGCCTGGCTGAAGACGGCTGAAATGCCAGAAACCGGTCCTAGGAAGCTTGTTTCCGGTCCAGGGAAGGCATGGCTTGGCAGTTCGGGCTGGACTGTTCCCATGAGGCACAGGGTCAGACTGATTTGCATATGGCCATGTCGGAACTGGGGTGGCGAGTGGGCTAAAGAACGGTGATGGATCAAAGCCAGATCTGTTGACTGGGTGTGAGTGTTTGATTGGTTCGGATGCTCCGTCCATCACCACCCCCTTTTGTACCACCACCGCGGGATCGCCACAGTATGTCCACCCACCAAGGATTAAACGCGTAATATTGTGGGCGGTGTCAGAATGGCTTTGGCAGTCCTCCTGCAGAGCACTGATGTGGGACTCCGCAGGAGGACCGCCAAAGTCGTAATCAGGCCCTAAGTGCAGTGGCGGTTGGCATGGTTTGTGGGTGGCCAAGCGGGTGCAGGCGCGACGAGGGGGGAAGGGTGCACAATGTAAAGAAAAACAATAATAAAATAAACACTTACCTTGCCGCGCTGGGTCCTGCGTCTCTGCTCCTACTCTCCTTGGACTGAGGCACAGGAAGCACCGCCAGGCTCCTCTGACCAATCACAACGCTGCAATGCAGCATTGTGATTGATCTGAGCATCCTGGTTGGACGATCAGCCAGGGAAGGGGGGCTTGGGCATGTTCTCCATGCAGGCCTTAATGGAGAACAGGGAAGTGCACATGACTGTTTTGGACGGCCCAAGAGGGCCGACCAAACAGTCATTGCGTACTTAGGAGTGGGCAAACCACGCTTCCCCTCCTCTGCTCCGAGAGCAGAGCAGCCCCACCCAGCCGCAAACCAGCAGGAAACATAAACAAACTCAATAAACTCAAAGTTATTATCATTTTATGTTTCCTTTACTTTGCTGTGCATTGCTTAAAAGCAATGGGGCGACACTCCTGCACCATAGCGGAGGAGCCGCCCCAGCCTAAGGCCAATTATTTTTTTGGGGTATATTTTATTGATTTTCCGCACATTTCTACAAAGTGAATGGAACAGAGTGACAGCACCTTAAGACATATTAAGCAACCTAAAAAAAAAACAACAGAAAGAGGCGAGCCCATGGTCAAAACCTACTTCATCTGCTAAGAGCAGAAACCAAAAACCCACTCACCAGCCAACAGCCCCATCCACATCAACCAAAGCCACGTTTGCTTAAATCTTTCCTTTGCAGATTCCTCAGAGCGAGGGACGGCTCTGGCCCGTCCATATCCTTGAACTGCTTACACCAATTGGCGGCCAATGGTGAGTTTGGTTCGAACCAGTACAGTGCTACAAGAATCCCAGCGGTTAGAATCAGGACGTAATACCTTTCAACTCCAAGGGAACTACATCAGAGGTACCACCCATAATCCGCTGGCATCACCAAAAACTAAAGTATCAAATAAAGGTGTTTGGTTTGGTTGTCGGTGCAGCTTTTGAAGTTTTATGTTTATTCTCAGACTTGATCTCCCAGTTCAACAGAAGACACGAATTAGGGATGCCGAAATCAATCCCTCGCCTCACTCTCTCCTGCCCTGCACCTCCCTCCAGCCTCCCTTATTGTACTGTAGCATGTGCGCAGCAGTGTGGCTTTCTTTAACTAGTCTCACTCCACCGAGTGACAGGCAGTAGTTTATTTATCATCACCCAGTCAGCAAAAGTAAATAAATCACTGTGCAGAGACGCTTTGTCTGCAGTTAATAGTTAACAAGGCCAACCAGAGGCTCTCTGAGAACCTAGAACAGTAAATTGTGTGTGCAGAGGTCGCCTTCAGAGGGCCCTTTGTGGTCACCCAGGGCCATTTGTGGCTCACCAAGGTCATCCGTGAACTGCTTGAGGTCGTTTGTGGTCAGGCGTGAGGGCACAGGGCTTCATTCTCTCATATCCGGACCCCTCCTTCGAAAGTCCATAGACATCTCTGAGTGCTAATAATGCCAATGCAGTGGAGAATGGTGGGGTACCTCAAGGCCTGGGACTGGAAACGGCCAGTGCAGGATTAAACCCTGTGGAGGCCCCGAGGCAGCCGACATTTCGGGGCCCTCCTCTCACATTACCTCCTAATACCCAATACACCGATTCTTTTTTACAAACTGACAGCTGCCAGAAGCTGAGCTTTTAAGAGACAAACTGTTATGTGAATCTGATGTCTCTGGTTTATGTACTTTAAGTTGTTAATATGTTACATTGCATTAATGCAATATTTTTCTCTATAGAGTCTTTAATGGAAAGTTCTCGTTTCTTTGAGTTGATTCGTTTATTTTTATTTTTTGGAAAGAATATTTAAGAAAGCTTGATTGTAATTTTCTTTCAAGATCAAATCAATATTATTTTTTTCCGTTGTCACAGGGCCCCTAAAACGATTGGGGCCCATAGGCCGGTGCCTACTTTGCCTACATGTTTCCATCCTGATAAAGTTTACTGAATCCGTGCATAATGGAGCATAGTAATGGCTGTTTAGGTCGAGGACGTCCGGTCTGCCGAAAGGCAGAACCGGAAGTCGGAGATTTAATGACTTGGAGAAGAGGGGCTTGAACCCGCCCCTCTTCTCCCCTGTTCTCCATTGGCTGGCCTCTTGAATGCTGGCCAGCCATTGGAGAAGAGGTCAGTCATTCAGATTAGGCCCCGTCCTTTTCGGATCGGGGGGCGTGTTTTTTGCAAGAAGTCTCAAGGAGGAGACAACAGCAAAACACGCCCCCGAATCCGAAAACGACGCTGCCTTTCTCCGAGGCATTTCTGTTTTGCCTCGGAGAAAGGCGGTGGTGTCTTCCTGGTGCCCATGTTGTGGTCTGTGTGTTGCAAAATAGAAGCTCTTAATTTTGTGGCCGTAAGTAACGTGCACAGAGGGGGCTTCTTGTACACTGTGTATGATCAAGATCTTCTTCATGCTAATAGGTCAAGTGTTCTTTATTAAGTGGCAAGAGCTCCTAACTATAGGTGAGTGGGCGGAAGTTTCCAATGATAACAGAGGGCTTTTCATGAAGACAGCTTTAAATGAAGAGTGAAGGCAAAGGGGTTACATTAACTATGTGAGGCTCTTCTGAGTTTCGGCCAAAGGAACACCTTATTCTTGTGCGTATGTGGCTCACACTCAGAGTTACAGGGTTCCCAATGTCCCTAGCCCGAGGTGTCTGTTCCCCACACGTTCCTTACCGTCTAACCCGCACCTAGCAGTGCTGAGGCCCCTCTAGCTGTCAGAGCCTGCACAGGACAGGAACAAACCCAGAAGCCTGCGTTAGTGTAACACAGCCTACCCTGGCAGTCATCGACCCACCCCCAGAGCTCGCCCCTCCTTCCTATTGGCTATTACAGCTTCATTCCAACTAGAGTTCGCCTGGTCGCAAGTACGACTTGCACCGCCCTACAGCACACTCTCCCTCCTATTGGCTGTTACCAAATCAGGCAGTAAACGGTGCTTTTGACGTACAGACCAGCTAGTGTCCTCACCCCTTTGGCCGGCCTTTTCGTTGGTAGCTCTGCTCTTCCCCTAGTGTTGCTGCATTAACAGAATCTAGCATTGTAATCCGTTGCAGATCCACTAGAATGACTGCTTCGAAAAAAGCATACGCCCCTTAAAGCACGAGGCAACAAGTCTAAGGGTTCCTGCTCGGGCGGAATCCTTGTTTGGTGCTTGTAAAATATGTACTATAAGAGGGAGGAGCTGCTAGTCGCCATGTTAAGTGTGGGCAAAACCAGCTATACTTTATACAGAATTGCACCGGGACCTGCCATTTTGGTCGTGGGCAAGGGCATCAATTTCCAGAGGGGCGGGGCAGAGGGGGGAGTTATTAACGTCATCGGAGTTGCAGAAAAAAACATTTTTTCTTTTGAACAGTCGTGTTTGATGGCACTCCAGGAGCCCCCGTAATTCCTCGAACCTCCAGTAAAACGTTTTGATTTTGTGAAGAGGACCACAACACAGTGGAAGTATTACGAACCTGGGCATGTAGTCCGGTTTCCTCGTCCAGGTCATCCGTGATGCTTTCTGCCGTTCAACCTTCAACATATTTCGACCTCATGTGCCAGCTTGTGGGTAAAGCAGAGGTGGATAGTTGTTCATTTCTTCTCAAGGTGTGGGATGGCACAAAATGCCAGTATCCACATAAGGTGTGTGTTGGAAATGGTGGCGTGGAAGGGGATCCTGAAATCATTCACCAGCTTAGAAATCTGACCATAGATATTTTGGTTTTCGATAACCATGCACAAGAAGCGAAATCAATGAAAGTCGGAAGCTATCTAACTATTTACAAACTTCATGCAAAATGTCATACACCATGTGATGAAGAAGCAAAAATACCGTGCCTAGAATTCCTGCTGCATGGTGGTACGGGCTTTGCTCGAGGAATAGCAGTTATTCCAGAAAATAGTTATTATGTTCAAGAAGTACTAAGGAAGATTTAAACTTCATTTTGCAAGACTGTGCAGCAATGGCTCAGCATCAAAGTTTGCAAAATGCATTGTACGATTCCTTCCTTTGGACCAGAGAAAACCAAGAAGAAGAAAAAATAGCTGTCCACTTTTTAAAACAAGCATTTACAATGCAATGGTCTCGGCATTGGTAAAGTTTGAGCTATTGGCATTGCTCATGACATTATTTTTGTTTATGTTTTTGTTTTTAAAACATTTAAAGAAACGGCATTGTCATGAGCAATGCCAATAGCTCTAACTTTAACAATGCCGAGACCGTTGCATTGTAAATGCTTGTTTTAAAAACCTTACAGGCCCCAGGATAAGAGCCAGGAAGAATGCAGAAGTCCTCTTCATCACACAATGAAAACTTGCCTTTTTCGCAGCTAGGCTTCCATTTTTTGCCCGAGAGCCAGTAAATGTTTGTAGAGAGCCCAGATCAGCCAGCAAAACGTCCCAAGATTGAATGCAGTTTAAGATTACAAGATGGAAGCAATATGTTATGGACTATAAAATAAAATAATAATCATCTGAGAGGAAGAAAAGGGGAGACGGGCTTGGACTAATGGCATCTAGCAGGAGCGGATTACTGAGGTGAAACTACAAACATGTATTGGCAAATAGAAAAGGTCTAACTTTTTACCTATTGGCTTTGCCAATGCTTTACAAAAAAAGCTTTGTAACATTAGGAAAAAAAAGAGAAAAAAGTAAAAAATGAACATCCATGTCATTTCCTAGGCGTGGACATGTATGATGATATATGCAGGTACCATTTGGATCAGTAAATAAAAAATAAAAACATTTACACTGTGCAGAGGTCCAGCAGCAAATGGTAGCTACAGGGCCAACCCAAAAAAACAATAAATTTAAAACAAAATGTTATGGACCATGAGGAGAACGGGGACCAATGGAGGAGTGGGTGGGAGGAGGCAACGGGGAGTGGGCAATTGAGGAGCTTGAGGCTGGGCTTTGGGAGGTAAAACAATCATTTAAAAAAGGCAGGAAGGGGTGGGCAAATCAAAGAAGAAGTTTAGGGGAGGGATGAAAGTGCAACACAGAGTGCATGGGGAAGGTGCTTGGTGAGGAAGTAGCACAGGAGGGCGATGCAACAAAAAAAGAAAAAAAAAGAGATCCTTGAATGTGAGCAGTGGATGAATACAAGTCAATAATTTCAGGGCAAGGTGAAGAGTCTATGCTCCAGAGGAGGGACAAGGACAAAAGGTAGAAGGTAAGAGATTAAATAAGAAGCAAGCAAAGTAAAGTGCTAATCAAGCCCACAAAGGGTAGCAACAAGAGGCTTCCAAGCCCACTCGAAGTTTTTGGTATAGTCTACAAGAGGCTCTCTTCTATAAACAACTAAAAGCTGCCTTGTAGGCAGGGCCTAAAAATGAGAGGATGAAAATCTAAGTCAATTAAATATTGTATTAACCAGGCACAAAATCTGATAGCTGAATTAGACTAATGCATATTTTTGGGTGTAGCCTTTGAAACAACAAATACCTAGTTCTGAAGCAGTTCTAGTACAATTCAAAGTGTAACTGCATCATACAATTCTCGAAGGCAAGTTTGGTTACAATAGGGTGTGTGAAATTGTGTACATTTTATCACAAGAAAGTTTGCAAAATATCATGGAAATTTTACGACATTGCATGAAATGACCACTTTAGCTCAAGATGTGTTTTGCATGCATCGCGAGTGGTTTGACAATATCTTGCATGGTGGTTTGGCTCCAACTAAAGATGGCTGCTACTCACTCAAGCTTAGTGGCGATTGAGGCCATAATGATAAGTTACAATAGCTGACTCTCTATTCCACGCATGAAAATTAAAATGTGTTTCAAGAAGCCTGTCCAGATTCTTTTGCTTTCAAAACCCTAAAAAGCTTTTTCCTTGAACTGCCTATGATTCTCATGAGAAGCATTCACTTTTTCTTCTAACTGACTGCTGTTTTGCTTACAACCTCTTTATGTGGAGCACTATGGGGGCTGTAATTCTTTTTCTATCTAAAATATATTGGCTGTTAAACAATACATATTGGATTCCCCAAGACCTCTGACTGACTAAACATTTAGTTTATCAATACTTTCCTGAAATAATTATATTATTGTGCAGCTCTGGGATATATCCTTTTAGTCAAATGGTGATGTAGAGTTAGTAGCACTGAGTGATCTATACAGTGTCTAAACAAAAGTTTTCATTTTCATGTTTTAACTAATTGGCTAATTTACTTTCACTATCTTTGAAATAAATGAACCAGACTTTGAGCAGCTTAATCTTATGAAAATACTGATTGCTTGGTATTCAAACTAAACTACAGTTTTTGCTTCTTCCTCTTATTATGAGCAAACTAAAAAAATTAAATCGAACGCCAAAGGGTTCCACACATAGATGTAATAAACATATCACTTCTGCTAATACCATCACAATCTCTGACACAATGGACAGTACATCACCTAAACAGTAAGGGGCAACTTTATAGTCTCTTACAAAGGAATCTTCTATTCCATCCACTCTGAATACCTTTGCCGCTATTCATCCTACTAGTCCATTCAGTAAAAACCAAAAAAGATCCTCACTCTCCAGTGAACAACACCCCGTGTATCTCAGTGGAATTTCTTCCGGTAGAAATTAGACATTATAGCCTCAGATGCAGACAAACAGAAGATTGCAAAGTTTGTATGGCAAATAGTCATGCATGGATGAGAGAATGCCCTTGGTCGAGGAATATGTCCTAGATACTGCACTCAAGGTAAATGGTTTTAAATCCGAGATCTCCTCCATAAAAATTAGTTGAAGGCCTTGAAAACTGCAATAGGATAAATAATTTGAGGATTTGGGGCCTATCAGAAGGACCAGAAGGCAATGATTCAATTGCCTTTCTTTCTTTTATTCATAACTAAAGTTCTGAAATTGTCAGAATCAACTTCACTTAATATCCAAGAGCGGATACACTAGGTAGCAGGGTAAGCTTTCCTCATCATCCAGTAAATCTATAGGAAAGATCATTTATTTCCTGAAGTATACAGAAATGCTTAAAGCTATTACAGCAGTTAAAACCAACAAACACATTTACTGGTCAGGTAATGTCTTATATTTCTCATAGGATTTTACAAAGCTTACTGCTGATATGTTATGTTCAAGGAATTCTTAAGTATTAGACTGGCTCTTCATTCATTCAATGTCAGGTTTGGACTTTTTCAGCCATGTCTTTCTAAGGTAACTTGGAAGAATAAAAAAATTACTTATGAAGAACCAGCTACATTGAAGCGCTTTCTAGAAGAATGTAAAGTTGAATAAAGGGATACCTCTAGACCTACTAACAGCTGAATTTACCATTTCTTTGCTGCCTGTGTATTTTCTTTGCTCTACTTTACATATAATTTCTAGTTTTGTTATGATGTGAGTTTATGAACCTATATGCAAAGTCCAGTTTTCTTAATCTCCTGTATTATTTTTCACCAGTTTTCCTGATTCCTCTACTTTCCTTATGATGCCGAAAAGGCTTTCGAATGAGTCAGTTCAGTTCAAAACTTTATTTGGTAAGCTAATAACAGCAACAAAAATACATAAAAATAATTTATGAGGCATACAAAACAAATCTGAAAAATACACACATAATAAATGACCCATCATTAAATTCTAGTTAATTAAAACAGTTAATAATAACTGTTAATAAAATGTTAATAAAAAACAGTCATTACACTCCCTACTAATATCTAATCTACAATGATTTTCCTTTGATATATTGCCTTCTTAATAAAAAGGGCAACATTAAAACACACAAGGCGATCATTAAGTGTAAACAGATATTTCAGAGCATTGTTATACGTTCTAATGTTCTGTGCAGGAAAGATACGTTTAAGATAATAACACTGAATGTTCTTATAAAAGTTGCAGAGCAGTATAAAGTGTTGTGTGCTTTGTTTACTCAAACCATCACATGGGCAGGGGGTCATGTCTGAGGGTCAAGACTTCACTTTGGGAAAAGCGACCAGATGATGAACAGTGCCAAATCTAAATCTGGTCAGGACGTAACAATAAACATCTGTTATTCAGTGCCAAGATACCCTTGGGTGGAAGTGTGCTTTCCATTTAAACATGTTATGCTATAATGGTGTTGGATGTTATCAACACAGTACAAGTAGTTTTGACAACCCTCCCTGGAAAACAAAGACATATGGAAGGCAACCATTGATTTCTTCATCTCAGCGTACATTCTATGTTCAGACCTGTGTTGGAAAAAAGTGTCTTCGATGTATTTCTTAGTAAGTGATAAAACCTGGATGGATCTAGCCACATTGACTAACGAAATAAAGTGCTGAAGAATGAATTCATATAGACAAGAAATCTGAAATAATTGATTTTGTAAAGCTGATTGCCTCTTTTGACCATATAGAGAACCATGGTAAAAAAAGGATTCATTAAAAGCAGGCCTTCCAAATACTGTAAACCAACCTCTTTATGGGTGATCAGAGATGAAAACCAGAAACAGATAGACAGAGCAAATATTTTAGAAAGCTAGTTTCCTCAACCTACTGGAGGTATAACCCCACAGACCTGCCCCATAAATGGCAGTGGGTACTCCTCTGGCCTTGTATATCTCAACCATTTCCTTAACAGGTTGACGACCCAGTTTTGTTGAGAACCTAAAGATCCCATAACATTTCCTATTAATTTAAGATGTATCATTTAGAATCTGCTGTGGCCAGATACCATTGCTTGTAAATAAAATACCCAGATAGAAAAAGGAGTTTACTCTGGAAATTTGGGTATCACCAATAAAAAAGGATCTAATTTTTTTCATTTTGTCCCCACATATCAATGGCCTTTTATTATCCAAACACAAATGGTTGGGTTTTGGCTAACAAAAATCTGTATTTACTTTTTCTCCTGTACCCATCTTCTCATTCTGGTTTCCTTATTAATGGTTTTTCCTTGCACATTTTAAATTAGGCAGAGAAGTAACTCAGAACTGCCATCTATCTCCTTGTCTATTTAACTTAGCATTAGAGTCCTTATTTTTCTAAAATACGACAAAATGCAAATATTTAGGGCTTTCTGTGTAAAGATAAAATATTAAAATGTCAGTATACATAGAAAATAGACTTCTATTTTTATCAAAACCTCAGGTAGAAATACTGATTTTTAGTTGAAGTTCAATCTTTCTGCTCTGTTTCTAGTTATAAATTAAAACCTCAGATGAGAAAGCCTACCTCTCAATAGATTTTGTTTTAAGCACAATTTTATCAATCAAATTTCACTTAGAATACTCAAAGATTAAATACTTGTGTTTACGGTTTACACAATCAATAAAAGAATAATTACACTAAATTTGGAAGAATGCTTTAACAGAATAAGGTCACAAACCACAAGACAGATTCCTTTATATTTCTCTTTGTGGAGTTGTTTTGATTATCTTAAAAAGGTGTTAGTTCCAATCATTGTATACTGAACACCTATATTTCCTATTAACATTCTCTCCAAATTCTTAAAGAGAATAGATGCTATACTTTCCTCCTTTCTTTGGAACAATAAAAAACATTTTCATTTCCTTAGTAAAATTAACTTTTAGAAACTTTGATGCTTTCTCATGTTGAATGGAAGCATATATTTTTTAATTCAACAGTCTAGTATAATAATCTGATTAAGATAAGTAATATATCTATCTAGTGGAAATCCCAAAGAAACAGACTGAATTAGGATTTATCAACTATTTTCTGGTGACAATTTAAAATCCTTCTCACAAGCAAAGTTTCATTTACTTATTAATAGAATTTCAGCTGTGCACAATAACCTTCCTGCATGTGGTAATGGCGATTAAAGTTTAAAAAAAACATGTTCTAAATGTATTCAAAGCAAACTCGAATGTATCTACCATCCATAAACTTTAAAAAAAAGGAGAAATCAGAGTTGGAATTGAAATGGGAGCAGGACTTGGTCTAACTTGACCAAAAACCTTGTAGAACAAAATATGGTTTAAGATTAGGAAATCTTCATGTGCTGCAAATATTATTCAAACTCTTTTAATAATATAATACCATCTTCCTCAGCCTTAAGCAAAATAAATTCCAATGTCCTTAATATTTTCTGGTCTTGTAATGAACGGTTTACTGATTTGAAACATATGTGTTTCTTCATATGTTTATTCAAGACTTCTGGAAAAAAGATTGACATCAAACAAACTTATTTTTTCATTCTAATATCCAGTTTAAAGGTGTCAATATATTTAGGTACTCTTTTAGATGATTGGAAAGACGTTTTCTTGAATGTCAATATAATGGATCGTTATCTAACAATTATTTTTCAGCAGAACACAAAACATTGGAAAGATTTCAGTCAACTTTATGGTGTTACCCTGTGAGTTATAACCACTAATTACATAGATCCATATCTCTTTTTATTAAAAGAAGGTCTTTCTGGTCCCCTGTAACATTTTATCTTGGCAATTGTCGACAAATTCATAATTTGCAACAATCACTTATTTCAGAAGTTGCCAAGCTCCCTTGACAATTATTTATTAAGAACTAAAATATAAACACATTCATTATCATTATTTACTCTATATATGTTTGAGACTGGCATGTAATATTCCTATTAGAATTAGTATTAACATATTCTATTATCTGATAAAATCATTGCGATTTAAATACCTACAATACATGCTCCTTTTCCCTTTATCCCTTCCACTACCCACCGCTAATTATAGCTGATTTATAAGATATTTTATAGTTACTATACTTTTAATTGTAATTTTTCAACATATTGTTCGTTAATGTTGTTTTGGAATAAGATATATTATACTACAATAAACATTTTTAAAACTGGACAGCATCTTCCATGTTTTGACTATCTGGTCTGGTTCTACTATATCTAGTGTGACTTTTTTAACGCAAGGGCATAGCTTGTACACAAGATAACCAGTAGGAGGCTACTTCAAGCAGAGTGTGTCTCTCTGGAAGCAACTTTCGGTTCAAATCATGGGCTGAAATCGTGAAAAAAAATGTTATTAGAAATTTTGAAAATTTTATGTATAATTTGGGAAAATCACAAGTACACATGAAGTGATCAGGAATTTGAAGTCCTGGTCCTGTACTTGGATGTTAATGTTGGTATTGTCCTATGCTAGGATGTGCATGAAGTTTAGCACCATTTGAGATAGCAGGTATGTGTCTCATGTTCTGCAATTCAGTGGCAAATCTATCAAATGTGTAGCAGGTGCAGTTGTTCCAAGGTCCAGGGCTGCAAGCGGCCCACTTCACCACAATTAGAAAATATTTTTACCACTAAACCAGGGGCTAGGGGGGCAAATTTACTTTCTGCCATTAGGGTCCCTTGAACCTTTATTATGCGGCTACTGCCATTAGCAAGTCTGCTTATAACAATCATTTGTCTCCAGTTATCTGGCTCTGCGAAGGCTTGCAGTAACAATTCTGTAAAATATCTCCAGCATTTGATACACTTGGAGAATGGGCTGCGGGTTTAAAGCAAACGTGGGCACGGTTGCCGGCTGGAGACGTATGGATATGTATTTCAGAAATATATATTTGGATCTTTTGTGGCTCTGAAAGGCAAGTCATTTAAAATGGTTGTATGATGGTACGTCGCTAGTAAAAACATTGCATGCCTTTAAAACACATTTTTTACCAGGCATTTGTTTAGCGCGCATATGCTTTTACCTCGCATGCCATTACCACACATTACTAAGGTAATATAAATAAGGCTCCCCCGTTTCCGTTTTTACTGATTTTTACAGATAAATACAGACAGAAAACATTTATTTTCTTGTTTGTATTTATTTTTAAATATGGATAAAAACGGAAATTGGGTTACTTTTTGAGTAATTCGAAATACTGTCTGCCAGGCCAATAGCTGTGTAGATTGATAGGTAAGGGGTGAAAAAAGAAAGGAATTTTAGTAAAGAAGCTTTAACAGCAGTAGATAAGTGTAAGGTTGATACTGAAATATGCCTATTTTCTTATATGTACATTGATTTATCTTCTGTGGGTGTTTACAGCATTGAAATCTGGTAGGCATTTGAGCATATTTAACGGCTAAATAAATGTGGAAATATACTTTTAGCTTCATTTTTCCATAAAAACCAAACTAAATATGGATAAATACAGATAAAATTCTCGAAAAATAAATATTGTAAATACAGATGGAAATGCCCCAATAATAAATACCATAAACCGGGAACCCTAAATATAAATATATATATAATTATTTTGAACCTTTTTTGCCTTAAATGCGTGGTAAAGACATGCGTGGTGAAGGCCTATATGTGCTAAACAAATGCAGGGTAACAAACACGTGGTAAAGGCACTGCTATGCAAAAATCTTGTTGCAAAGAATGTTTTCCATTTAAAATCCTCTGGTTACAACACATACTAAAGCAATGTTTGCCTCTTGGTCCATATTCTGCATGGGACTATATCCATTTGGCATGCATTACTTGATCACATATGATGGCATGTTGTATGTGTTTAGGTTGGGAGCTTGCTCTCCGTAAGGAAGTAGGGGTGGCGTGTAGCTTTGAGGAATATTTATGTCTATAAGGTTCTGTAATTTGTTCAATCATATTAAAAATGTATTGCAAATGACCTGATTTCTGTATTTTCTGCATGTTATGCAGTCATCAAAATTAAATGCAAATGTCCGTGAAAACACTCCCCAGGGCTCGTTTTAGAAAAATGTGTCAACAATCATAACCTTGTGATCCTTTACACAAACTAGGAACAAGGGAGTTTGTATAAAAGCTCATGTTTTGCAGCAAAACACAATGTTCTGCAGTATGTTTCCATACCAAACAAAGGTTTGTTTTTCCCTCCACTAAAAAAAAGTTTAAAATTGGCACTCTGGCATGTGATTTTATATATGAGTAGTGCTTAATTTGTGAAAAAAAGGGGCAGGCCCTACATTGTTTTTTTGAAGTCTTTACCGGTGCTGCCAAAAATCTGGGGTTGCTGAATCCCCAAACTGCCTAATCCTGATTCTACGGCATGTCTCTTTATTCCACGCCCTACCCTTCCTGTTTTTTATCTCACTTTTGCAGGTTCTTTTTTATTCCTGCTTTCTCCCTTTGTCACTGTTCTCCTATCTTTCACTTTCTTATGATTTCTCCCTATTCTCTCTATTAATCTGGGTCAAAGCTATGAACAATAAGTCCCAGTCCCTAAAAATGAGTGCTGTTGCCAACCACCTGCAACCACTAGCACAAATTAAGCACTGTATATGTATGTGATTTTTTTTTTAAAATAAAGTGAACCGAGCACACTTAATCGGGTAGCAGGGAGGCTGGGACGTTCAGCCATGTTCTTTGAAGACCAAGGTATTGAGTTTCTTCCTGAAGAGGTGGTGAGATGGTGCCTGGTGGATTTCATAAGTGATTGACTGAAGTGGTGGGATGGTGTTTGGTGGATTTCATAAGTGATTGACTGGCGCTACCTTGACGGAAGCCATTTAACCAATGGAAGCACAGTGTTTTTTCCACTCACACCAGATGTGCAGGTTATGCGGAGAAACACACAAGATGCTCTAATGCCCTGATTGGGCTCCTCGCACCTCCTGGCTGTGGTCCCCTTTATTATTATTACTGGTCTAAATCACAGTTTCAAAATTAATAGGAAGATGGGAACCCCTGCCTGCTGCTACTATGTCTTTGCTGTCATATGGGTGCGGCTATTGAATTGGGAATTGATAATTGTCTTTGGGCATTTTTATTGCAACCACCACCATGGCTGACCTTTGCTTCTCTACCTCATAGAAGATCTTCTATGTTTAGAAACAAGAGCTTAGATAATCTGAGAAACCTACTTCAATTCCAGTCCGTAATCCATGAGCCTCCACCCAGAAACCCAGCAAAGTCCCTGATTGGTCAGAGTATAGGTTACTACAGAATCTGTCACTGGACGCTAGCTCCATTGGTCACATACGCATTTATGGGCATCAAGACAGTTGAGGAAAAAGAAAGGCCTTTTCCCTCTAGAAAAAAATACATAATAAACCAGTCCGACTTGCAGTCACAGTCCCTGTCACATTCACACTGTCACTGAGCCCATCAGTTTATGGACCAGTGGCGTAGCAAGGTCACGTGGTACCCGATGCGGAACATTTCTTGTCACCTCGGCTTGACAAAATGGCAAGAATATGTGTTTCAAACACATATTTTTGCCATTTTGTCACCCCCCTCAGTGATGACACCCGGGGCGCCCCGTACCCACCGCACCGCCCTTCCTACGCCACTGCTATGGACAACGGCAGAGCCTTCTGGAAGGGCCTCATTGGCAGAGATCTCGCAGGGGACTGGAAACCCATTTAGTCTCTATTTGCAAGACACCTGTTTCACTCAAGAAAGCAGTTATAAAATCACTGTCACCATGCAGAGTACAGCTCAGATCACCACGTACGCAAATGTCATTTACAAGCAGTACAAGTGCAGTGCAGGCAAGGGAGGCTCCCGCAGGGTTCAAGCAAATTTCTCTCGCTGTCAGATTTTGTATTTTTATTCTTGTATGTGATAGATTCAAAACAAACATGTTTATTTTTTTATGTTAGTATGAATATATGAATACAATGTGGTTCTGGGATACCTTTTCTCACTGCAGAAATGCATTGAAAAGGAAATTCAGGGCGAAGTTGAGCTTGTCAACTGATCCCATGTCATGAAAGTGACATGATACGAAATCTAATCAGTTAAAAACCCAAAGAAAGCTGGGAATGTTAGGCTGATGCTTATGATGAGAGTAGTGAAATGGTAAGTCTCAGAATACTTAGTGCTGTTGCATACCTTTGTAGACTACAACTAATGTAGCTGTAGAAAGGTAATGCAGTTTGGGGTCTCCAGCCTTTTCTGTACTGAGAGCTACTTATGTTCAATGAAACTCATCGAGAGCTGCTAATATTATTAGTACTGTAACAATGTCCACATCAGACAATATTTCATTAGTGGCTGCCATATGGAAGGTTACTACCAACAACCACCACAGTGCATCAGTCATGGTTGCCAGCAATAATGTAAAAAAAGACTGTCAATATGGAATGCCTCTACATGGGCAATACAGAACAGCCATAGCTAAAATGTGTTATAACAAAGTAATAACATGTATAAAAAGTATCCTCAATGCCACATGATTTATCACTGAAATATCAACTTTAAATATACTTTGGAAAGTGACCCATTTCCCTCCAAATGTCAGCTCAGGAGTCCTAGAAATAAACACATTTTCATCTTGAATATCATACATATATTAATTCAACCAAGCAAAAGGTTCTAATGTAGTAGAGTTGGCTGAAAACAGGAGATCTACTTACAGGTAGCTGGAGAGCTGCCCGTAGCTCACAAGCTACTCGTTGGAGAAGCCTGTATTATACATTGAGTTTTGAAATACTACATTGATATATCCTGCAAGGGGCTCACCTCTATGCCGATGACACCCAACTCTACTATAAGATCAAATCCCATACTGATGCACTTCATTTAAGCAATACCCTGAGCAAGATCCAATCCTGGTTTTAGTCCAACCATCTTAAACTGAACCCTAATAAAACAGAAATTATTATTTTCTCTCTAAAAAACAACTGTCTCCCCATCCAAGGCTAGATCTCGGACTTCAACGCCCTCAATTGTCCACTCGCCTTATCTGACTCAGTCAAATCCCTAGGTTTCACTCTTGAAAAAAACTTGGCTCTGAAGGACCACATAAATAAGGCAACCAAAGGAGCACTTCTCACTCTCCAACACCTCAAAAAAATCAAACCCTTCGTTCCTCTATACGATTTCAAATGGGTTGTCCAATCACTAGTCCTCTCTAAACTTAACTATGGCAACGCTATCCTCACCAGATACCCCTAAAGTCCACCTAGCCCCCCTTAGAGCGGTGCTCAACTTGGCGGCCAGGCTCATAACGGACTGTAAACGATTTGACCACATCACGCCTGCCCTCAAATCCCTAAAGTGGCTGCCCATCAAAGGAAGATGCTTCTATAAGACTGCCTGCATCACGCACAAAGCTCTTCACCAACAATCCTCGTCGTACCTAACTAACAAACTCAAGAAAGCGGGCTGCTCCAGACTGATGAGAAGCACCACAGCGCTCCTCCTCGTCCCCCCGCAACTAAAAAAGAAATCCATCCAATCTCACTCCTTCTCTGGAAATGCCCGGAACATCTAGAATGCCCTCCCGAGGGACCTTCACTGCAACCCCTCCTACCTCAGATTTAAAAAAGACCTAAAATATCACTTTCTCAACAAATATTGGAGTCTTTAATCACTCCTTTGACCTTGCTATCTGTTTCCCATGCATTGGTTATCTTTCTGTTTACCACCTTCGCTCTCCCTTTTACAGATCCTCCTGTTTACCCTGGCTGTAATGCTCTTTTGCTCTCCAGCCCCCCTCTCTCCTACCTCTGCGCCCTACCTCTACAAATTGTTCTGCCCTGTATATAACTCTCTTCTCTGAGTCGTTACCCCCATTTTACTATTTAGATGGTTACAACCTGTGAACCACCCAGAATTTTGCCTCCCTTAACTTAATGGGAGATGTACTTGCTTGTTTTTGTTTGCTCTGAACTATTGCTTTTTGACTGCTCCTGCTCCTGCTCATGTAAAAAGCGATACCAAAGGGGATGATGAACGGAGCGTTTGAGCAAATCAAACACTGACCCCTAGTCAACTGATCTGGGTTTAATCCATCATCATTCTTTAGCTCACTCCACCACCCCAGTTCAGACATGGCCATATGCAAATCAGTCTGACCCCGTGCCTCATGGGAACAGTCCAGCCCGAACTGCCAAGCCATGTCTTCCCTGGACCGGAAACAAGCATCCTGGAACCGGTTTCGGATTCATAACCCTCATCAGCCAGGCTATCTTGAATCCAGTGGCAAAGTGAGCAAGGGACCCACGTCTGGGCATACCCTGCCACCTTAGGGCGAAAAAAGCGATACCAAAGGGGATGATGGACGGACCGTTTGAGCAAATCAAACACTCACCCCCAGTCAACTGATCTGGGTTTAATCCATCATCATTCTTTAGATCACTCCACCACCCAAGTTCAGACATGGCCATATGCAAATCAGTCTGACCCTGTGCCTCATGGGAACAGTCCAGCCCAAACTGCCAAGCCATATCTTCCCTGGACCGGAAACAAGCATCCTGGGACCGGTTTCGGGTTCATAACCCTCATCAGCCAGGCTATCTTGAATCTCTGCACTGGGGTGAATGTATGACATTGTTCTGCATTCTGTCCATCAACTGTTGTTTTTGCACCTGCTCATGTAAAGCACTCTGATACTTCCGGGTCTAGCGAGCACTATATAAAACCTTTCAAATAAATAAATAAAATAAAGGGGAGAACGAGAAGAGAGAATGCTACAGGATGGCGTCCGTCAGACAACCTGTAATTTGGTTGTTTCTGCTGCATTGTGGGTAGAGCCCACATTGCTAGTCCTGGAGAGGTTTGTGGCAATTGATATTCGGTTGCAGTTGCATTGCCACCTTTTCTTCCAGGACCTTGCTGAGAATGATTTATAGGTGACCTATCGGCTGTTGGTGAGGTTTTTCAGGCCTAGGTAAGGGTTTTGTACAGTGATAGGGTGCTGCTAATATTTGAAGGGTGGTGGTAAGAAGAGGGCAGTAATATGGGAAGAGGTAATGGTGTTATTTTGTTGCAACAAGATGGTGCTTTCGGGTTCCTTAGAATGCTAGCTTGTGTGTTCATAGTATGCCCTCGGAAAGTGAGTGTGGGGGATGTTGCACTTGAGTGTTTGAGGTCTATGGCAGACTACACTTGAGGAGCCAAGTTGCTTGTGCATGGACTATAGAGGTTGTTCTTGAGAGATAGAATTTGGGGTGATTGGTGGTTGTTATCCTTGGGGTTTGGAGGCTGTAGTTCTAAAGATCTTTACAGACAACGGTCACTCATTACAAAGAAAATACTGATGATAAAAATAATACCAATGACCACACCACAAACTGTGTTGTCTCCTGCTAGTTTATTAAAAGGTGTTATAACTATATACCAAGGACTTATTGACTTCTGTGCTCCCCATGTCATCGCATCGTTGTGCCTCTAGGCACCTCAGTTTACAGTGCAGCGCTACAAAGAAGCTTGTGTCTGCTGAATCATGGAAACCAGAGCTCCTAAGCTCAGCTCATCAGCTGGCAGCTCTGGCATTGATTCAGGTGTAAGAATAACCCCCTGCTCAACAGCTTCTTTCTCAGCCACATCCAGTCTCCCTGCAGTAAGAGATGACCTACTTCCTGGGCAAGGAATTCATAAATCTGCCTCATGTTTCAACCAACTGTGCAGGACAAACAAGCAGAAAGCCCCAGGTCACACATACAGACTCGGCCAACGCCTCACAGCTCCAGCTGACACGCACACATCTTCAACAAACACTTGTTTCATCAGTAAAAGCACAGCTGCAGCTAAGCGACACTGCTCCACCAAAGAGGCACAGATCAAGCAAACACCCACAGCGCGAACAAAAATACACACCGCACACCGCCACAACAAACACACAAAGACAGATAGAGACAAGCATCGGGAAAAGCCAATAGGTCTCGTCTATGCAAGCGCTATTGGCTCTGACAAAGTGTTTTAGCCATGTTGTACTACTGCGTGGCTACTGTTCAGCATGGGAAACAGCATTTACAACGCTGCTATTACCACGCAGGTAGGTCACAACGCGGTTGTTCCAACGACCGCGTTTTTACCATGCGTGGCATTACATCGCAAGACGTTTCAATGACTTGCGCTAGGTGGCATGCAACACCAGGGAATGTGTTGGATTTTAAATCCAACACCTTCCCTGCTGTTGCGCTAACTGGAGTAAGAATAGTTATTTATACTATTGCTAAGTCCAGCGCGCCACCTAGCGCAAGTCATAGAAACGACTTGTGATGTAAAGCCACGCATGGTAACAACGCGGTCATTGTAACGACCGCATTGTAACCTACTGCGTGGTAATAGCACCCGTTGTAAAGTGCTATATTCGTTCAGCATGGCTAAAGGTTTGTGGCGTAGAGTAGAGTGAGGTGGAGTGGAGTGGAATGCCGAAGACTGAAACAGAGTGTCATAGACTGGAGTGGCGTAGAATGTCATGCATTGAAGTGGCATAAAGTGGAGTTGTGTAGACTTGCATAGAGTAGTGCGGACAGGTGTAGAGTGCATTGATGTAGAATGATGCAGAGTATAGTGGAGTAAAGTTTGTGGCGTAGAGGAGAGTGGAGTGGAATGACGAAGAGTGAAATAAAGTGTCATAGACTGGAGTGGCATAGAATGTTGTGCATTGGAGTGGCATAAAGTGGAGTTGTGTAGAGTGGCATAGACTTCAGCGACGTACAATGCAGCATCGTGGAATGCAGTGGCATAAATTAGTGTTGCATGGAAGAGTGCAGTGGTACAGAGTGTGGTGGCGTAGAGTGGTGTGGAGTGGTGTAGAGTGCAGTAGCACACTGTAGAGTAGCATAGAGATCAATTGCGGAGAGTACAGTGTTACAGAGTAAGGTGTCATAGAGTGCAGTGGTATAGTGTGGTGCAGAGTAGAATCTAGTGGCATAGAGTGGAGAAGCATATAGTGCAATGGCGTAGAGTGGAGTGCTGCAGAGATCAGTAGTGGGGAGTCCAGTGTTCGAGAGTATAGTGTTGTAGAGTGCAGTGGTGTAGAGTGGCATAGAGAGCATTGGCTTAAACTGTATTGGTGTAGAGTGCAGGGGCAGAGAGTATATTGGTGTAGAGCATAGTGGCACAGAGTAGAGTAGGGTAGACAGCAGTTGTGTAGAGTACATTGGCATAGAGTTCAGTTGCACAGAGTGCTATGATTAAAAGTAGAGTGGCATAGAGTACAGCGACACAGAGTGCAGTGGCATAGATTGCAGTGGCATACAGTGCAGTGGTGTATAGTAGATTGTTTCAGAGTAGAGTGAAGTGGTGTAAAGTGGAGTGGTGCAGGATAGAGTGGCACAGAGTAATGGTGTACAGTGGTGTAGAGTGCAGTGGCATAGAGTGTAGTGGTGCAGATTAGATTATAGTGGAGTACAGTGGATTGGCGTAGAGTGCAGGAGTTTAGAGTGGAGTGGTACACAGCAGAGAGCATTGGCGTAGATTTCATTGGTATAGAGTGCAGTCACGTAGAGTGCAGAGTGGCATTAAGTGGAGTGCATTAGAGTGGAATTGTGCAGAATAGAGTTGAGTGGCCTGAACTGGAGTGGTACGGAGTAGAGTGGCATAGAGTGCTTTGCCTCAGAGTATAGTAGTGCACAGTACAGAAGAGAGGCATAGAGTGAATTGGCGTAGATTGCAGTGGTGTAGAGTGCAGTGGCGCAGAGTGTAGTACAGTGCAGTGTCAAAGAGTGCAGTTGTGTGGTGTAAAGTAGAGTGGTGCAGAGTGCAGTGGCGTGGAGTGGTGCAGAGTAGAGTGGAGTGGTGTACAGTAGAGTCTGTATGGTGTGGTAGCACACTGTCATTACATACAACACATTTTCAATTAAAATGACCATTACATTTGCACAGACATACAGTTTTACTAACAAAACTATACAGCACACCAACTTTAATGTATAGAAATAGTGTCATCTAGTGTATTGGTTTGTTTTGCTCATATTAAAGTATTTGTTTCCAACATACTTCAGAATTAACAAGAAATGTGCTTTATTTGTGCTTTGCTAATTCTGATATATACTGAAATAGTTTCACAATTCATTGAAATGCTGTGTGCTAGAAAAAAACCTTTCCTACCCCCAGTATCAAGCAAGATTGCCACATAAATCCTCTCACTTTGAAGTCAGAGAAGGAAAAGTAAACACCAAGCTCCCTGGAAGACAGAACCTCACATTTTACCTCTGTCTTTCAATGCACAACAAATGTGACAAGATAAGAACAAGATTTATAGGCATGTTTACAGAAAGTAGCACTGGTGGAAGAATACAAGGAGAGGTAGTGTGAAAGCGCTTTGCTCCTTGAGATGGACGAATTGAATCTGGACAGCCTGAAACAAATAAAGCCAGCAAACAGAAAGCCAGGAAATGTGAGTTACAAACCACAAAGCCAACGGAAAGCAATGGGCGGAATGCATTCCCAGGGAAGGTTTCTGAACGTCCCCTAGCAACCAGACAGCTGTAGGCTTCGACCTAAAAATGCACAGCTCTCCAGAAGGCACTCCGCTTCAGTAAAAACCCACACCTCTCTCAAACATTCAGACGCCACTCTAGCGATCGAGTTACAGCAAACAAACACAACTCCAACACAAACACGCAGGACTTCCGCCCAAGTACCAAAATATCACAAGATCGGATCAAACTCACACATTACGCTATGGGCCCTAACGCAAGCAAGAAAGTTATGCCCCAGGCCCTTGTTTTGTATTTAACAAAACAATAACTGTGGTGAGGAGGGTTCTTGATAGTCCATGGTCCGGGTGTCACTGCACCTGCTGCACTACTGGTAGCTATGTCCCAGGAGCCAAAACTCCAGCAAGGACCCGCAAAACTGCTATTTTTTCTGTACCGAATGGCACATAGCACCAAATCAGTACAGTGGCTGGTTGGGTAAGGAACATATGTATACAAAATCGATGACACATCTCTGGACCCTGATTGGACCAGAGCATAATAGACTATTTATTAATACCATTATTGAAGAACTAGGGTGAGGCATCATGACACACAGGACCACACGTCTCCTGAGACACCGCACCTCCCCACATTCAACCATGGTGATAAATAGTATACTACACTTTGCACATGGGATACTCAGACACAAACGTGGCAGATGTCTTGTCCACCGTATCACACACTGCATTATGGCATATGGCTCTTGGAATACAGTGGAAAGGATATCCTATGTGTTTTTTACCCAGTAGTCCATCCACTGAACTCCAAATTAGGCCCAATGGTAGTAGTTAATGCACGTTAAAGAATAGCATGGCATGAACCATATATGCAGATGCAAAGCCTGTAATAAGCTGTATATTATCATTGGTGAGAGAAGAAAGGTGCTAAGCAGTCCAACCCACCTAAGGCTTCACTTTTCATGAGTAATGGCCCCTCCCCACACTCCACGATGGTTATAAATAGCATAAGACACTCACTGTATCAACATATATACCCTATATACAATGGCATTTTGAACAATTTTAAAACATAGCTCTACAGATCAGAAAGCAGGTGCATAGGAATCAAGCAGGTGCATAGGAATCAAGCATTGGCAAAAGCAATAGCTGTGCCCTTGGCAAGCCTGAAAAAAATGTTTGCAGACATTTGGTTTAGGCATTAAAAGTGTAAACGTAATTAAAAGTATTAAAATGCGCCACCTAAATATGGTGTGCATGTCAGCTAAAAATATGTTTAAAACAAAGTGTGCAAAAATACATATTAAAACCATCACATAGATATATTTTACTTTTATTCATTTTTGACAAAGCGTGACTGAAGAGAGGGCTCGCAGTCTCTAGACCAGACTTACATACAAGATCACTATAATGCGCACGATCAAAGCGCTTTGAGGCCGCCCCTCACTCCCAGCGATAAAGTGAAACTCCAACATCACTCTCTATTTTAAGGGCACACTCATTTTTTTCTTCTCATGCTTGTCAGTGTTTGCATTTGAAACCTATTTCTCTTGTTCAATGACTCTCAAGAGACCTTATTGGAAATGCTTCCTCCTTGATTTTTGTATTTTCATTATTGCACCAAGAATGTCAAATAATCTCTCTCGTGTGTATGTGTGTTTAATCACACATAGAATAAAATGAAGTATTTCTCTATCTCAATTTATACATCAACTCCCTATATATTTAATATTGAACTCCATCATCAGGTGGATGATGACATATCTTTCTTTGAAATTAATTATTCTACAACCATAGGGTCATATTTCGTCACCATGTCTAAGTAAAATTCCAAAACAGTAACTAATTAGTCACATTAGTAAACATGCAGGGACTGTCATCGATGTCATGTGGGGTATCATGAACAATGTATTCTGGGTCAACCAAATACATACATGTGTTTAACACTACAGCGAAATAACTATAACCACAGAATTAAGGCACTACCACCACTAGAGTCGCTAAGCAACGTGACTCCTCCCCCCCCCCCCCCCCTCCGCTGGCTGCACATGATAACAAACATTCTAATCCCCACTTGTCCACACTGTGTGATCCTGGGCAAATTCTGTTATCTGTGTCTCATTTCCTTTAGCTACCAATGTTGCAAGCGCAGAGAAACCTGGTTAACCCTCGGTATTCACTGTCAGTGTGGTGGCCAGCTGATGCCAGCGCCTTGCAGTCTGTAGGTTGTTAAGATCCGAGTTTTAAGTTCCATGCTTGCATCAGGGTCGGATTTGGAACGCGGGCAGTCGGGCATTGGGCGAAGGGCCACCTGGGGGCGGTTTTTTGCGCTTCTGTAAACCGGCTCAGAGACTTAATTTCTTCCCCAGTCCCCGCCAGGCCGCTGTAACGTGGTGCCAGTATCACAGGGCACCCCCCTGCCATGTCGTAAGCTGTGGTTGGGGTCCGAGTGATTTGACCCTTGGGGCATTCTCACCTCGACCCGCCCCCTCCCCCCCCCCCCCCCCCCCCCGTCTTGTGTGGCCGCTGGGCCACAGTGTTTGTTTAGTCCATGATGAGTGTGGTGGTAGTATGCAAGGGCCTCGCTGGGGGGGGGGGGGGGCTGGTGCTTTTGCACCATTGGGCCATTCTCACCTATGTCCCCAGAGCAGTGTGCTTTGCTTGACGTCTTCCCTGCAGGGTCATCGCCCTGGGGCTATAGTCTGCAGGGGAGGGGCGAGTAAGAGAAGTGGCCTCTAGGGGCCGAGTGTTGTCACCTCGGCACAAGTGTCTCTTAGGCCTTGCTGGGGAGGGGAGAGGGGGGTTTGCATAAAATTGAATGTGGCATTGTGGTTAGAGCTGCCATCGTTGGAACCATGTTCGAGTCCCAGCGTCAGCTCCACAACCTGTGATTTTAAGCATATCACTTCATCTCCATACCTAAAATAGGAATGAATTGTGTATGGTAAGTGGTGCTCGTGTACACTGCTCTAATGCCCTAGGGCCGAGTTCACACTACATAAAATTACAAAAAATGATTTTACAAAAAATAACCGGCCAGATTCCAATGAGACTAACAGATGGTGGTCCATGAAAGGGACGATCTGCGAATGTGGGCCACTTTTTTGGGAGTGCCCGGGCCTAATTGTGATCCCAATCTGACTACGGCCTGCATATCGCGACAGTCCGCTTCTCTGCATCACCATCGCGATGAAACTGCCTCCGGAATACCTGTGCAATCTCCTAATGCAGTGGCATTCCCCCCAGGAACATTAGAAATATATCAAAAGGAAGGTATGGCGCGACCAAGAGGGCTGCGTAATCCACCTTATCTTTTGCAACAGCGATTTGAGGAGGGATTTATGAGAAAGAACATTTCCACGGCGTTTCTAAAGATGCACTTGCTTCGGCGTTCCTCGACCTCTCTCAAACCTCTCAGTTCTTCCTTCATCTTACGTCTCAGCTGCTAAACATTAGTCTGAAATAAACGTTACGTAAACCTTCCCGGAAGCGCATCTACGTAACTTTTCTCTCGGTCGCAGCGCCAAGAGGAAACCGCTTCACTTTCGTTACCGCACAGAGTCGAGCACCGCAAAGACGCCCATCTTATGAGGGCCGCAACGGTGGCTTCATGTGGGTCACACCTGGCACTAACGACATAATCAGACGCCTGCCCACAACGACTTGTGGTGAGGTGCGCCTGGCAAGAACAACTTCACGAGACTCACACCCGGCAAGAAAGACTTCACGAGACTCACGCCCGGCAAGAACAACTTCGCGAGACTCACACCTGGAAAGAAAGACTTCATGAGACTCACACACCTGGCAAGAAAGACTTCATGAGACTCACACACCTGGCAAGAAAAACTTCACGAGACTCACACTTGGAAACAACTACTTCATGAGACACTCACCTGGCAAGAACAACTTTGCGCGACTCACATCTGGCAAGAAAGACTTCACGAGACTCACACCTGGCAAGAAAGACTTTGCAAAACTCACACCTGGCAAGAACAACTTGACAAGACTCACACCTGGCAAGAAAGACTTCACAAGACTCACACCTGGAAAGGACTACTTCATGAGACACTCACCTGGCAATAACAACTTCATGAGACTCACTCCTGGCAAGAAAGACTTCACGAGACTCACACCTGGAAATAACTACTTCATGAGACACTCACCTGGCAAGAACAACTTCACGAGACTCACACCTTGCAAGAAAGACTTCACGAGACTCACACCTGGAAAGAACTACTTCATGAGACACTCACCTGGCAAGAACAACTTCACGAGACTCACACCTGGCAAGAAAGACTTCACGAGCAGACACCTGGAAAGAAGTCAAGAATGCCTGTATAATAGTAACACCCGGAAAGAACGACTTCATGGGAGTCACAACTGGAAAGAACTACTTTATGAGACACACCCCAGGCAAGAACGACTTAATGAGACACATACCTGGCAAGAACTATTTTATGAGAGTCACACCTGGCAAGAACTACTTTTGAGACACGCACCTGGAAAGAAAATCTTTATGAGAGTCACAGCTGGAAATAACTACTCTATGAGACGTACACCTGGTAAGAAGCCAAGAACGACTGTATGATAGTCACACCCGGAAAGAACTACTACATGAGACACACACCTAGAAAGAACTACTTTATGAGATGCACACCTGGCAAGATCGACCTTATAAGAGTTACCAGCTGGCAAAAAGGGGCTAATGTGAGACACACCTAGCAAGAATAAGATACAGAGATCACACCTCGTAAAAATGACTTAATGAGAGCACAACTTGAAAGAACAACTTCTTGAGAGTCAGGTTGAGTGATTACAGCATCATAAAATGTATAGTGAGCAATGACAACTTTATGAAAGTCTAAACTGGCAACGACAGCTTCTTGAAAGTCAAAACTTATAAGGATAAGTTATTGAGAGTAGGGGGCTACAGTGATTTCATGAGTCGTACCTGGAAAAACCTTGATACGACTCTATGAGAGTCAGACCTGGCAACAATGACTTCATGGGAGTCAACACCAGCAACAACAAGGTCATGAGAGTCAGCCCTATTAAATGCATCCACTTCAAGAGTCAGACCTGCTTATGACAACCTCATGAGAGTAATGCCCAACCACGTGAATTTCGAGAGTCAGACCTGCTCATGACAACCTCATGAGAGTAATGCCCAACCATGTGAACTTCATGAGAGTCAGACCTGCTGATGACAACCTCATGAGAGTAATGCCCAACCACGTGAACTTCATGAGTCAGACCTGCTCATGACAACCTCATGAGAGTAATGCCCAACCATGTGAACTTCAGGAGAGGCAGACCTGCTGATGACAACCTCATGAGAGTAATGCTCAACCACGTGAACTTCATGAGTCAGACCTGCTCTTGACAACCTCATGAGAGTAATGCCCAACCACGTGAACTTCATGAGTCAGACCTGCTCATGACAACCTCATGAGAGTAATGCCCAACCACGTGAACTTCATGAGTCAGACCTGCTCATGACAACCTCATGAGAGTAATGCCCAACCACGTGAACTTCATGAGTCAGACCTGCTCATGACAACCTCATGAGAGTAATGCCCAACCACGTGAACTTCATGAGTCAGACCTGCTCATGACAACCTCATGAGAGTAATGCCCAACCACGTGAACTTCATGAGAGTCAGACCTGCTCATGACAACCTCATGAGAGTAATGCCCAACCACGTGAACTTCATGAGTCAGACCTGCTCATGACAACCTCATGAGAGTAATGCCCAACCACGTGAACTTCATGAGAGTCAGACCTGCTCATGACAACCTCATGAGAGTAATGCCCAACCACGTGAACTTCATGAGTCAGACCTGCTCATGACAACCTCATGAGAGTAATGCCCAACCACGTGAACTTCATGAGAGTCAGACCTGCTCATGACAACCTCATGAGAGTAATGCCCAACCACGTGAACTTCATGAGTCAGACCTGCTCATGACAACCTCATGAGAGTAATGCCCAACCACGTGAACTTCATGAGAGTCAGACCTGCTCATGACAACCTCATGAGAGTAATGCCCAACCACATGAACTTCATGAGTCAGACCTGCTCATGACAACCTCATGAGAGTAATGCCCAACCACGTGAACTTCATGAGTCAGACCTGCTCATGACAACCTCATGAGAGTAATGCCCAACCACGTGAACTTCATGAGAGTCAGACCTGCTCATGACAACCTCATGAGAGTAATGCCCAACCACGTGAACTTCATGAGAGTCAGACCTGCTCATGACAACCTCATGAGAGTAATGGACAACCATGTGAACTTCATGAGAGTCCGACCTGCTAATGACAACCTTGTGAGAGTAATGGACAACCACGTGAACTTCATGAGAGTCAGACCTGCTCATGACAACCTCATGAGAGTAATGGACAACCATGTGAACTTCATGAGAGTCAGACCTGCTAATGACAACCTTGTGAGAGTAATGGACAACCATGTGAACTTCATGAGAGTCAGACCTGCTCATGACAACCTCATGAGAGTAATGCCCAACCACGTGAACTTCATGAACGTCAGACCTGCTCATGACAACCTCATGAGAGTAATGGACAACCATGGGAACTTCATGAGAGTCAGACCTGCTAATGACAACCTCGTGAGAGTAATGCCCAACCACGTGAACTTCATGAACGTTAGACCTGCTCATGACAACCTCATGAGAGTAATGGATAACCATGTGAACTTCATGAGAGTCAGACCTGCTAATGACAACCTCGTGAGAGTAATGCCCAATCAAGTGAACTTCATGAGAGTCGTATCCAGCAAATACGACTTCACGAGAGTTACATCCATTAACTAGGTTGACTTCATGAGAGACAGGCTTGGTAATGACAACTTCGTGAGATTAACACCCAGCAACAGCTTCATTACAGTTATACCAAGTTAAGAAGACTTCGTGTCAATGACAACTTCATGAAAGTTATACCCGACAACTACAAATTCATGACAGCCAGACCCATAAATGATTTGGCTCTCATGGGTTAGGTCATGGTAATGCCAACGTCATGTTAATCAAACCCTGAACCATGGCTTCATGTGAATCAGCCCGCTATCAACAACTTGATGAAGATCAAACCTATTAACTACATAGATCTTACAGAGTCACCAGAAGGAAGAACAACTTTGTGAGAGTCATACCCAGTATCATCGCTGATCTCATGAGAGTCAGGCCTGGCAACGCTAACATCATGAAAGTCAGATTCAGAAAGAGCGACTTCATGGGAGTCATTCCCAGAAATGACAAGTTCGTCACAGTCATGGGGGAATTGACAAACTTCACTAGAGTTGTGCTTGCCAAGGAAGACTCCTTCCGAGCCAGATGCAGTTTCAACTATTTCCACATTGATCTCCTCAGAGTTCGACATGGTAATGACAACTTCATGGGAGTCAATTACTGAAATGACAAGTTTGTCAGAGTCACACTGGGTATGGCTAACTTCACAAGATTTATGCTTGCCAAGGTAGACTCCTTCCGAGCCAGATGCAGTTTCAACAATTTCCAAATTGATATCCTAAAAGTTTGACGTACAACTTCACAGGAGTCAATTACTGAAATGACTAGTTTGTCAGAGTCACACCGGGTATGGCTGACTTCACAAGAGTTGTACTTGCCAACGAGGACTTCTTCTGCGCTAGATGCATTAACAACTATTTCCACGTTGGTCTCCTGACAGTTAGACCTGGTAATGAAAACTTCATGAGTCAAACGCTGAACAATGACTTCATGGAGGTCAGATCCAGCACCAACTCAGCAAGTATGACAGTCAAATTGGCAATACGAACAGCTCCTTGGTCAATACCCATGAAGTCGCTGGCCCCATGTGTGTCAGATTCAGCATCGTCGATAACTATCGTCATACCACTACAGGCAACTATCCCATCGTGACAGAAGCAGACCTAGTGGCGACGACGCAACTTCCAAACAAAACTTTTAACGGTTTTTTTGTGGGTTGTTTTTTTAACGGGAAAGTTTCACTTGCCAGGCGACTGCCCTACGCACCCGTCACGAGACCGGTTTTGAAATCAAATCTTTCCAGACACCCGGATCAAACAGCGCGTAGACAAACCGTTTTAGCGACAGGACTGACTGCCCAACACCCACAGCAACAAAAAGCCGCCCTCTCACACTCACTGTACCTACCCAGCTCTCCGACATAAGCAGGTCCGAGAAGACTTCAGTGATGCAAAAAAAAAAAAATCAAAACAAATAGAAAGAGACGAGTGGTCGAATAACAAGTAGACTGCCCATATCGCTGGCCCGGTCTGTGCTCACCATATACTGCCCCGGCTGGTGCTGTTTGACGTCGAACGAGCTCCTGGACCCTGATAACATCTTGGGACCTTTGCACCCGGGCTGGCAGGTTACTGAGTGCCGCTGCAGGGAGTGGGAGCCCCGCTCCCGCCCCAGCCCATGGTGTGTGTGCCGCCTGGATATAAAGGTTACTTTGTTCTGCTGCTGAAAGGAGGCTGCCGTCCTGTGCCTGCTGCCCTTGCTGCTGGTGTCTGCATTGCTGCCACGGGAGGCGGTGGATTATTTTTGTGGGAGCTTTTAAACCCTTTCTCCGGCATTCTCCGGCGCCCCCTCCTCGCGCTCACTCCCCGTCACGGACCTTGTAGAAGTGATGTGTGTGTGTGTGCGTGTTTTCTGCAGAGCTGAGGGGGTGGGGGTGTTAATCTCACTCACTCCCCGTTCAGTCAGCAGGAGGGAGGGAACTGTTCAAGGAGCGACGATGATGTGGAGGGAGAGCCCACGTCTGCCAGTGAGAGACTGCTCTTGTGTAGCGCACACCGCACGCCGAAACGCATCTTGGCGCTGTGGAACTCTGGAGAAAGGGGTGGATACGGAGAGAGGATGAAACATGACATTCACAAAGCCTGAGAGTGGGGTCTTTACCACACTAACCACCGGCGAGCGTCAAATACAATTGATTGGAGTTCAACCTGTCGCCCATTCATCCCTTGGCCTCTCTGTGGAAAGGGACGGCGGCTGGGCAGTGCTAGACTCCCAAGTGAAACCTGTCAGTTTGAAAACGCTACAGGCTGAAGTTCAGTGCTGCAGTGTTAATTTCTTATACCATCTGGAAAACCCATTCAGGGAGTCCAGCATCTCAGCCATTACTTCCATGGCCCCTCTGTCGATAGAGGCAGTGGCTTGGTAGTGCTGGGTTGCTTATGCTATGTTCAGGGGCACGGTAATTATAGGGCAGCGGAGGACAAAAGGTTGACTAAATTATGTGTCAAGAAAAGACAAATTATGCGGCTTAATGTGATAGTATTACTTCCCTACTTTGTCATTTTTACCCCGGATAACTCTTGCTGGGGAAAGGTTTCACATCATTAGTACCAGTCTAACACTCACATAAAGCAATTGTACCAGTCTAACGCCCAAATACTGCACTAAGTAACAGAAAGGTGACAAGCCAACCATTGCAAAGGGGCTTCACCTGCACAGCAACGTATTGCAGTCTTTTTAGTAACTCTTGATCTATTAGAGGTAGAAGATTTTTTTTGTTAAAATCTGCAAATTATGCAGCAGATGACGGATTATGTGGAAAATGAGGCAAACTCAATCATGCAGAAAACGCAGTGGTTGCAAAATCTCATACGCAACAGCGGCAGTTATAACGGCTTCTTTTTGAAAATAAGAACACCGCTATAAGACGTAGAACGTGGGGAGGAGGTTCCAATTGTGAGCCACCAGGTAAGAGTAAGAAAGTCCTCCAGTGCTCATGTGATGGATGCTTGGAACTACTGCAAGGTGAAGTTTACTGGAGAGGAGAGCTCTCGCCGGTTTGGATAGGGTGTCCCTGCTTCTCAGATAGTGAAGGCCAGTGCCATAAAGCGGTGTGTGCATGCGACAGAGTCACCTAGAAGTGCATGTTTGTGACTAGGCAGCCTTGAGGAGGGGAGCCGTTGAGGAGAAAGCCGGATGTTGAGAACCCTTCTGTACAACTTGCAATATACTTAGGAGGTCCTCTGGAATGCATTTATTTATTAATTTATTAATTTAATTTGTTGAGCGCGAACAGCTACCCCTGAGGGTTTCCCGGCGCTAAGAGACAGATTGACAACATCAGGCAGAAGATTCAGAGATCGAAGAGCCAGGTCTTCACTGCTCGGCGAAATCGCATGTGACAGTTTTCCATCCGTAGTGCCAGTGGAAGTGAATTCCACAGTCTGGGTCCTAAGTTCGCAAAGCTACTACCGCCCATTCTGGTAAGTTTGAACTTAGGTACCTTAAAAAGATGATGGGATGAAGAACGGAGAGCCCGAGTAGGAAGATAGGGGCTGACAAGGGCCTGAAGGTAGAGGGGTGCTGATCGGGGTTTTGATCTTATGCATAAAGCTCAAAGCTTTACATTTTATCCGGTTTTCAACACGGAGCCAATGCAGCTCTCTCAGGCGTTCTGTGATGTGGTCACGTTTATGACAGCCACAGAGAAGCCGAGCTGCAGCATTTTGTACCAGCTGAAGGCGCCCTGTGACGGTCTTTGAGGACCCCAGATAGTGCACGTTGCCGTAATCCAATCTGGAGGTCACCAAGGCATTCACAACAGATCTCTGGGTGTTTTTGGGAAGCATCCAGAGGATTTTACGCAGCCATCGTAGAATGGTGAAACAGGTGGCTGTGACTCTGTCGCCCTGATCTTTCATGGATAGTCCCTTGTCGATAATTACACCCAGGTTGCGCACTTGTTCAGATGGAGTTGGAAGAGGACCCATGGTAGTGGGCCAGTGACTCAGGTTCCAGAGATCAGGTTTGTTGCCAAAAATCAGGACCTCCGTCTTTCCGCCGGTTAACTTGAGTAAGTTATTGCTCATCCATCTAGATATTTTGCTGAGTCCAGTTTGCAACGGGGAGGGGGTTGTGGGATGAATTTGAGACAGTGAAAAAACAATTTGTGAGTCATCAGCATAAGAATAAAGATTTAATCCAGAACTTTGTGCAACATAAGCCAAAGGTGTGACATATAAATTAAAAAGGAGAGGGCTAAGGATAGACCCTTGGGGTACCCCATGGGGGGAGGGATAACATCTTAGAGGACGAAGACTTGGAGAAAATTTGAAAAGTGCGGTCAGACAGAAAGGATGCGAGCCAGTCCAATGCTTTGTTTCCAATGCCAATGGCCGCGAGGGATTTGAGAAGGATACTGTGTAACACAGTATCAAAAGCTGCGCTGAGATCGAGTAAGATCAGCGCAACTGTTTCTCCTCGATCCAAGAGCAGACGCAGGTTGTCCGTGACGCCCAATAGGGTCGTCTCTGTAGAGAAACCGGGGCGAAATCCCTATTGGGAAGGATGTAACAGGTTATTGTCAATTACAAATTTTGAAAGATGGGCATGGATGTGACGTTCCAAGATTTTTGAAAATGCCGGTAGTAAAGAAATGGGACGGTAATTGGCGGATATTTTGGGATCGGCTAGTGGCTTCTTCAAAAGCGGGGTGACCATGGCATGTTTCCAACAGCTAGGAACAATAGCAGTATCCAATGAGTTGTTTAGCATTTTGCAGATGGTGGCTAAATGCGAGGAGTTTAGAGAGCGTAAAATCGGGGCGGGCAAAGGGTCCAGCGGGGATCCTGACTTGATTTTGCTCAATGTTTCTGAAAGAGTTATCGGACAGAGATCAGGCCAGGCTAACAGTAGCGGTGGAGGTGACCCAGAAGAGTTCATGGACACGTTACTGGTCTGAGGGGAAATGGAGGGAACTTGGGTTTTGCTTTGAGCGAGAATGTCCTGATGTATGTTTGTAATTTTAGAAATAAAGTACTGGGCAAGCTCATCGCATTGCGTGTTGGACAATTGGGGAGGTGTTGCCGTGGTCTGTGAACCAGCGAGCTCTTTCACCACGTTAAATAGGGTTTTTGATTTATTTATTGCTTCGTTTATGGATTTGTTGACGTGGCTGGCTCTGGTAGTAGCACACGCCTTATGATAGCATTTCAGCTCAGTTTTATAAGCGGTACCCGATGTAAATGAGTAGTCTTTCCTCCATAAGCGTTCTAATTTCTTGCACTTTGATATGTGCAGACGGAGCGTCTCATTGTACCAGGGCGCGGGGGCTTTGTGAATAATACCTTTCTTGTGGGTAGTGGGAAGACAGGTATTTAAGGCTTCCGAGAGCCAGTCATTAGCAGCACTGGCTAACCCATCCATATCATTGGACGCAAATATATTTTCTGGCTTAAGATCAGATAGAATTTTATTGAAAGCAGCAGGGTCGAATTTTTTCCACTCTCTTTTCTGTGAGTAGTTATTTATTTATTATTTATTTCAAATATTTATAGAGCGCGGCTGTCACCTGGCAGGTATCCTGGCGCTGGTAGCTACTCCGGGGGTTTATTGCCGGGGGGGGGAAAAGACTGTGGCTGGCCGGTCTAAAGGGGTGAAGGAAAGAGCCATGTTTTGATTCGTTTCCTGAAGGGGAGGAGATGGGGGATTTGGCGGATATCGACAGGCAGACTGTTCCACAGCTTGGCTGCAGTTACTCTGAACGATCTTCCCCCCGTCCTGGCCTTCTTACATCTGGGCACTCTCACAAGGCAGGCAGTTGTGGACCTGAGTGTTCTGATGGGGGTGTACCAAGAGAACAGACGTTGAAGAGGTCTGGGTCCTGCACCATGTAGTGCCTTAAAGACCAGGCAGAGGGCCTTGAAGGCAACGCGTTGCTTCAAAGGCAGCCAGTGCAGCTCGGCCAGTGCAGCGGTGGCCGAGGATCTCCTGGTCCATCCAAGAGCCAGTTTGGCTGCTGCCGACTGAACTCGTTGGAGTCTGTCCAGTAGTGTCGCAGGAGATTCAAGCAGCAGGGCATTACAGTAGTCGAGGCGACTAAGAATAGTACACCTGACTACTAGTGCTCTGGCGGAGGCAGGTAGCAAAGGCAAGACCTTGCGCAGCGAGCGCATAAGGCCAGAGCAGGTAGCGACTGTTCTTGAGACCTGCGTTTCCATGCTCAGTTGGTGATTAAGCATGACGCCCAGGTTGCGAACAGTGGTGACAGGTGACGGGTTGTTGGAGTTTTCCGGGGGCCAGAATTCAGCGGGCAGAGGGCGGGGTATACGACTCGCAGGGCAGAACAGCACCTCGGTTTTCGAGGCGTTGAACTGAAGGGAGTTCTGATGCAACCAGCTCGCAGTGTCTCTTAGACATTCATGGAAGGCTTGCAAGGATATGGAATCTTCGCCTTCCCAAGAGAAGAGGAGCTGGGTATCGTCCGCATAGTTTACTGTGGTCATGTTATGTGATTTAATTAACGTGACCAGTGGTTTCAAGTAAACATTAAAAAGAATCGGACTGATAGAGGAACCCTGGGGAACACCGTGAGGGACAGGGGTAAAAACCGATTGGAAAGGAGGGAGGGATACGGCCTGTTTTCTTTCGCTGAGATAGGAGTGAAACCAGATCAGGGCCGTGCCGTCGATCCCTGCCTCTCTCAAGCGCTCGAGCAGAATCCCATGATTGACAGTATCGAATGCGGCAGACAGGTCTAATAAAATCAGGGCCACGGCTTGGCCCCTGTCTGCGCGCATTCGAAGCTCCTCCATGGCAGTGAGCACAGCAATTTCAGTGCCATGGGCTGGGCGAAAACCAAATTGGAATTCGTCCAGAATGTGGTGCTGCTCGAGGTGGGCTGAGAGGCATTTACTGACCCAACGTTCGAGCACCTTCACCGGGAAAGGTAGGAGTGATATGGGGCGGAAGTTGGATAAACATTCTGGGTTTAGCGTGGGTTTCTTTAGTAGCGGGGTGATAAGCGCTTGCTTCCAGTGGCGGGGGACGAAGCCGCAGTCGAGGGATTGATTACAAATCATCCGGAGAGTGTCAAATAGTTCGTGCCCACATGCTTTCCAGATTTTCGGAGGCAGAGGATCAAGGGGGGATCCCGAGGTGATGCCCTGTGCAACTTTTTCAAACTCGGTTTGAGAAATAAGGGGGAAAGCCAGTAGCCTATTCGTAGGAGGGCAGGCTGACCTCAGAGAGTCAGAATTGGCGGGGCTGACTTCGGGAAGGGTGGGATAAGTGTGTGACGGGGGCGTTGCCAGATTGATGATGATGTTCTCAATTTTGTCAGTAAAAAACTGAGCAAGGCTGTCACAAAGGGACTGAGATGGGGGAATGGGGTTCTTAACGCAGTCGGGATGTAAGATGTTGTCCAGGATCTGAAATATACTTTTTGGACTGTTGGCCGCGTTGGCTATGGTAGAGCAGTAGTAATTCGCTTTACTCTCTGCAATGGCGAATTTGTAGTCACGGAGTGACTTTTTCCAGAGGATTTTATTGTTGTTGCAGTATCCGTGTCTCCACTTTCTCTCAGCCTGTTTGCAGGTAGATTTGAGGGTTTTCAGAGAGTCATTGTACCAGGGAGCGGGTGCTCTACCTTTAGGGATCAGGTTTGTAAGTGGGTGTGTTCACATAGTTTGTGACAGTAAATTTAATTAGGAAATGATCAGACCAGATGATGGGCACCGCCGCGGAACACTTTACATGGATACTGTTAAAAAAAATTGGGTCTAAAAGGTGACCGCCTATATGGGTGGAGCCCTTGTTGGATAAGCTGAGGTTCATGGAAGCAAGGTCTGCAATAAGATTGCAGGCCAAGTTGTTGTTTTGATCGTCCAAATGAACGTTCAGATCGCCAATGACGAAGAAGTTGCTAGATGTAGATAAGGCCGAAGCTATGAGTTCAGTGAGCTGTAACTGCCAGGCGTTGCCAAGACCTGGAGGGCGATAAACTAGTAGACCTGAAAGAGTGATTTTGGGTTGGAGAGCGAGCTTAAAAAACGCAGCCTCACAACCGTAAAACGGGACAGGATCCAGATGGCATTTGTAGGTATTTTTAAAGATTATTGCTATACCGCCACCAATTTTCTTGGGGCGATCATGTCTAACAATCGCATATTGAACAGGAAGAGCTTCTGCGATATCTGGTCCAGAACTATCACGGAGCCACGTCTCTGTGATGAAGAGTGCGTCAGGAGATTCTTCCGTGAGGAGATCGAAAATCTCACGTTTGTGTTTGGGAAGGGAGCGGCAATTCAGGCTGAAGAGGATGTAGCTTGAAGGAGAGTGGATTACTGCTCGAGGAGATAGACTACGACAACGCTGTGGGGTCTCCAGATGTAAGGAGCAGTGGGGGCAACATTGTGGAAATTGATCTAACATATTAAAAGTAGCTGTTGGATGGTTCAATTTAGAATTAAGGGCGAGAATCTGATCAGCGTCATAGCACAAATGCGGGCAAACCGTTTGACCAGGGGGTATGGCCCCTGGGCCTGGAAGGGTGTTCCTGTAATCAAGGCGGCTGGACATCAAGCCTGAATTAGATATTTTACGAAGCATTCTGAGGCTTCCGAAAAAAGTAGAGGAGACAGAGGTGATCTGCTCCCTCATGGTGTGGTTGTTTTCCAGGATTATCCGCAGGCTGCAGGCTGAGGTAGTTTACCTAGCTCTTAGGGCCACCATGCCTCACACCAAACCGAGGTCAACTTGCCAAACAGGATCACTTCTGTCTTATCTCCGCTGATCGTCTTAGTTTCCTTCCTCCAGCTTGCTACATGGGTCACACACAGGCAGGGACGTTAACCCTAGTTTTTGGTATGTTTCAGTGTTGGAAACAATGAGTTTAATATCATCGACATAAGAGACAATGTTGCAACCAAAAGATTTTATAATCCCAGTCGGAGGAATCATATAGGTATTTAGGATTTGACTCAATTCACAATTACGGAGCAGATGCCAAGATGATGTAGGTGTCTGAGTGGAATGGCATGGGAGTCCATATTGAAGGCGGCCATGAGGTCTAGAAGGAACAGCGTTGACAATGGACCCTGATCGAGAAGGTGGCGAATGTCGCCTGTGGCCGATAAAAGTGTCTTCTCAGTGCTATGGGCTGCTCTGAAACCCGATTTGTAAAGTGTCAAGAAGAGAGTTGGCTTCAAGGTACTGAGTGAGTTGGAATTGACTAGCTTTACTAACACTTTGGCTGGGTAAGGCAGTAGGGATATGGGTCCTAAGTTGCTGAGGGTTTTTGAAGGTTTGTGTTTCCATATTTTAGGCATGGTGGCAGAGCTAAGAGATCCATTGAGAAAATCAGCTAGATTAGAACAGAAGGGTTCCAAGTAGTCAGAGAAAACAAAATGGGGGGATGGGTGTTCTCCTTTTTGTATACCGATGATCCAGATCTGATGGGACATAAATGCGGACAGACCAGGTCTTGAAAAGGCTCCTGTATTTAATTACAATAATTACATTGATAAAAGCAAAAGTTTTGGATGGAAATGCTTGGACTAATCTATTCTTAACCCAGGATAATAATTTGTGTTTTTTTGCATGCTGTATAATAACGCTTGGGCTCCACCCAAAGACAAACCCTCTTCACTACCACCGAAACACTACAGTCCTGCAGAACCTGGTAGGCCACTTCCCACTTACCTTGAACACAACAACTCGGATAGGTAGCAGGCTTGCGGACCTTCTTCCGTGAGGTGCAGACTCGGTCCCTATGCCAGAGTGTGGCCCATGATTGCTCATACCAAGGATATTGAAGGCGACTCATTAAGAAAAACAAACTAAGTGATGGGTGGAAACACTTCAACTATTCTATCCACTGGCCACATTTCATTCCATTATTTAGTTCTCGCTCTGTCATTTCAACAACAACAATAACAATCAATCATACTTTATTTTGCCGACAAGATACTGGCATAAAAAATATTCTACAGACATAATTTCATTACTAATTATAAAAAGAGATACCTTACAAGTTATGCTGATATGTATCTAAACCAATTTAAAAACAACAATAAAAATTCAGCATCAAAAGTATTCTACAGACATGATTTCATCGCTGATTATAAAAAGAGAAACATTACAAGTTATGCTGATATGTATCTAAACCAATTTAAAAACAATAAAAATTCAGTATCACAAGTATTCTACAGACATGATTTCATCGCTGATTATAAAAAGAGATACATTACAAGTTATGCTGATATGTATCTAAACCAATTTAAAAACAACAATAAAATTCAGCATCAAAAGTATTCCACAGACATGATTTCATCGCTGATTATAAAAAGTATACATTACAAGTTATGCTAGTATGTATCTGAACCAATTTAAAAAGACAACAATAAAAATGAAATTAGCCTAACTCTACAAGTGTGAATACCAGCATTAAGTGCAACGTCAATTTTACTCTGGAAAGGAACCCGGAGCAGGGTCACCATAAACTCATTATTGTAAAAGTAGGAAGCATTGGGATAGCCAATAGGTCTTGCCTTTGGGACCTTATAAGTGCTTAGCCAGAGCTATTGGCTTTGCCAAAGTCTTTAAGCTATTCTGTAGAGCAGCCACACTGCTGTGCAGCATGTTGAAAAGTTACAATAAAAAAGTGTTAAGTATTTTTGTTACCCTATATATAACCAAAAAGACATTATGTACAACTGAACAACCCTATCAAAAAAAGAATGAACACACAAATAGTTTTCTAGTTTTTTTAGGTCGAGCTTGGGCAGTGCATGCGCTGCTGCAAGGCCTGCAGTTTTGAAGTATGGCTTAAAAGCCCCGCCCACTCTCCACCCATATTTTTAATTGGCTTGTGTCATTGTCCTTTGTAAATGCTGGCTTCCAAGTCGTTATTAGGCTTGTTAGTCCCTCCTTAGGGATGGCAATAGCAATAACATTAAGGCAGTTAAAAACAAAACCAACAGGCCCTATCTCCCCCCCCAACCCACAGGTAGCACAAGCCAAAATCCTACTCACTTTCACCTACAGTAGTGAAGCCCTGAGAGGTAGGGACTCAAACACTTTGGATACCACCATGGTCAGGGCCTACAGAGTCTTGTTTAATATTCTAAATTACGCTTCACCATCCCAGATCCGGTTAGAGTTCGGTCTAACCAAACAACTCCTGGCAAGGGAAGACTCATATATAACTTAATTAGGAACTCACCCCGAATACATTGAACCACCAGCTTTGGCAAGAACTTTGGTATAGATCAACTTCGCCGGCCAGACAATACTTAATGGACTCCCTGGCTACCCCCGGTTTATCTGACCTATGGGGAATTCAAACCACCCATAAAGTCTGCAAGCAAGTAGTCAAAAAGGCAATAAAGAAACTCTCACTGGTGGAAGACAAAGCCAATTTTGCACGAAGAAGCCACGCATGGATGACAATGAATGGTTACAAATCACTAGGTATACTGGCATACTTCAGGCCGGGGTATTCTAGGAAGACAAAAGAAAAATCCTTATAATATAGACTAGGAATGCTGCCAGCAATTCCACACCTCCCACCGTGGCTGAGGGGGCAATTTGCTAACACATGTCGGCTATGCAGCAATGGTATTGAGGATATGCTCCTGCTCCAATTTAAAGAATGAAATAGTATGCCTCCTTAAACCACAATTTAATCTTCGAGGGATCCGCACCCAGAGACAGGCTGTGATCGCATGCTTCTACTCCATGGAACTGACGCTAAACGGTATACTAGTGAAATTCTTGACACTAGTAGAAGCTAAGCTGGGAAGAGTTGCACACCTCTCAATTGCCTAAAAAGCTGCTATTCCATCACAACGAGTTACAACTCCCACAATCAAAAAACTCCACGGCCAGCCGTAGGTTATTCCTTGGAACAGGCTCCAGCATTGCCAACAAACAAATGAAAACGAAATAAACTGAGCAAGCCGTTGCAAAACTTTGGGACTTTTACAATTTTTAGAAACCTACTTTCTAATATACTCCCCCCCCTTCTCCTCTCTTCCTTAAAAACATGAATTTTGAAGTGTACTTTTTTTTGATAAACAAGTTTTTATTGTTTTAAGTGACACAACAGAAAAACATTGAGCCTGTCGAACCACCAGCTTACAACCGCACAGCACGGGACCACTCCACCCCCCCGCCCCCTCCGAAACTCTCCCCCCACCCCTCCCCCCAAACAGCATGTTCACAAAACATTGCCCAACCATTTCCCCCAGACCCTACGGTACTTCTTAAGACAGCCTCTTGCCTGGTAGAGAGTCCGTTCCTGTGCCGCACACCAGTCCACTCCAGTACTCCATTTGGCCAAGCTAGGCGGCTGTGGGTGCTTCCAGGCCGCTGCAATGTCTCATTTCGCCACCATTAACGCCGTCACAAGGAATAGCTTCTCTGCGCGCGTGCCATCTAGGCCGTCAGTGATACCCAGTAGGGTGTGTCTAGGGTTATGTGGCACCACCCACCCCAAGACCTCCGTGAGGTCGGCTTCTATGCCCCTCCAGTACCCCCCCAAGTCCAGACAAGACCACACCATGTGGATGAAGTCGGCCAGATCAAAACCGCAGCGGGGGCAAGCTGCGTCAACGGAGAGGCCCGCATGGTGCAGACGAGCCGGTGTGAGATAGGCAGTGTGAAGGTAATACATTTGAATAAGCCTCAGTTTGGCGGAGGCCGTCACCAGCCTGGGGGCCATAAGGGCATCCCGCCAGTCGACCTCGTCCAGTGGACCCACCCACACCTCCCATCGTTCCTTCAGGCCTTCCCGGGGCATGGGGGTATTGTTGATAAAAGAACGATGTATCCTGGATATACCCCCCCTCCCCAGGTTGCCCAGCAGGACCTGAGCCTCCGGGGGCCTGTGGTCCGGCAGCCTAATGTCCAGTGGGGTGTAGGTGCGTATGGCATGTCGCAGTTGGAGGTATCTATAAAATTGAGATGAGTGGAGGGAGAAGCGCGCCTGCAGTTCCGAGAATGAGCACATGCGTCCCCCCCGCCAGACATCTCCCAGCTGGGAGATGCCGAGTAGGTCCCAAGATTTAAAGCCCTACAGGTCCGCAACATCCCGCAGCCACGTCCCATGCCAGAGGGGGGTGGCGCGAGTCAGCCTCCTGGTCCACCGGGTGTGGCGGAGCGCCGCTCGCCAAGCCAGGAAGATCGTTTTGGTGATGTCGGGGCAGGAGGCGGGATGGGGGCGCCATACAGGCGTTCCTGTATACGGGGGAAACCCAGGTCCTCTAATTCCACCCTGTAGGCCGGGTCAGACCATCCCCCCCAAACCAGTCATGGATGACCAGGAGGTGGGTGGCCAGGTAGTAGAGGTAAAGATTGGTCATGCCTAGCCCTCCATCAAAGGTGGGCAGGCGACATACCGACAGGGCCAACCGCGGTCTCCCACCACCCCAGAGAAATCTGGTCGCCAACCCATCCAGCTCGCGAAACCAAGGCCGTGGGAAGGACACGGGGGTATTTTGCAATACATAAAGGAACCGGGGGAGAATCATCATTTTGTATAGCGCCACCCTCCCCAGCGGATTGAGCGGGAGTGATTGCCATTGCGCCAGATCTACCTTGGCTTTCTTGACCAGGGGGGTCACATTAAGAGCCCAGCTCAATTCCGGGAGAAGAAAGACCCAGATGCCCAGGTACCTGAAGGACAACCGGCGGAGGGGAATAGTGACCTGCCAGTCAAAACACTCCCGGGAGGGGTGCAGAGGCACAAGGAGCGACTTTCGTGGGTTTAAGTAGAGGCCAGACGCGCGGCCAAAGCGGCCCAAAATATGGAGTGAGCGCGGTCCCGAACGTGCCGGATCGCTAAGGTACAACAGGACGTCATCCGTGTAGAGGGCTATTCTGTCCGGCTCGAGGCCCGGCCATTCCCAGCCCCGAAGGAGAGGATTCGTCCGGATCAGGGCAGCAAGGGGCTCCATTGCAAGCGCAAAGAGGAGGGGCGATAGCGGACACCCCTGCCGCGTTCCCCGGCCGATCCCAAACGGTCTCGACAGTGCCCCATTAACCAACACTCTGGCGCGGGGGTGCGCGTAAAGGACCCGTACCATTCCAACAAACTTGGGGCCGAAACCCATGTGGGTCAGGACCTCAAACAAGTAGGGCCACCCAACCGAGTCGAAAGCTTTCTCGAAATCGGCAAGCAGGAGGGTGAGATATGGAGATATGCGATGGCGGTGAGCCAAGGTCACGTGAAGGCGACGAAGGCAGTGGCGAGTGCCCCGATCCGGCATGAAGCCGCATTGGTCCGGATGCACCAAGGACGACAAAAAGGGCTGGAGCCTCTGGGCCAGGACCGCTGCGTAAAGCTTGATATCAGTGTTAATAAGAGAGATCGGCCGGTAGGCCGAACTATCACAAGGAGGCGGCGTAGACTTGGGCAGAACCACAATTGTGGCTATGTCGGCTTCCGGAGGGAAGGAGCCTTTGGTGACCGCTTCATCATAGAGGGCACCCAACCGCGGGACCAGGTGCTCCCTGTAGGTGGCATAAAACTCCTGGGGGAAGCCGTCCGGTCCCGGGGTCTTCCCGGCAGACGTGCGCCCTATCGCGTCCCCAATCCCCTCAGGAGAAATGGGCGCCTCCAGACTCTCCCAGTCGTCCGACCGAAGTTGGGGAAGCCGCAGGTTACTAGTGGCGAGCAACGAAGCCAGGGAAAGGTCCGACGCCCGGGCCCGATAGAGCTGCGAATAATACTGAGCGAAAGCTTCCGCTATTGCCACGGAGGAAGATTGGAGCACGCCGTCAGAGTCGGCTACCGCCGGGATGATGCGCGATGCCCTGGGGTAAGTAGCCAGCCGATGCAGCAGCGCACCATTCTCATTGCCCCACCCGTAGACCCTCGCCAGCGAGGATTGCCAGAGGAGCTTAGCCGCATCAAGCGACCGTTGCCGAATCTCCTCACGCAGAAGTCGCAGTTGTCGGGTCCCAGCCGGATCACCGGACTCAGAGAGAGATTGCTCCAGTCGCAGCGCGCGAGCCTCACAGGGAGTGAGCCGCTGGAGTTGCTTCTGACGATGCCGTACCACATGTGTTTTGGCTGCCCCCTTAATGGTGGCCTTACAGGCCTCCCAAAGGGTGCCCGCCGAGGAAACCGACCCGTCGTTGTCACCGAAATAATGCGCCAATGCGGACCCCACCTCCCCACGGAGCGTCTTATCCTGGAGGAACCAGGCGTTAAAGCGCCACATCTGGCGGGCCAACCCAGGAGGACCGGAGAGTGATCAGATATCCCCCTGGGGAGGATGCGGATGTCTTGGATGCCTACGCAATCGGCGGGGGGGGACAAAGATCGCATCAATATGTGCATGGGTGTGGTGGGCGGCCGAAGTGTGAGTGTACTGCCGTGCGTGCGGGTGCCAGGTCCGCCATGCATCGCACAAGCCCTGAGCCTCCGCCCAGCCCGCCAGCTGCTTCGCCCGCGGTGCGCCGATACCGGACCCGAGGAGTCGAGTTGCGGGGCCGAAACGGCATTGAAATCTCCCCCAAGAACAATAGTGCCCGGCGGAAGAGTTGCCAGCAAAGATGCGGCCTGAGATAAAGCCTGAGACAGCTCGGAAGGCGGCGCGTAGAGTGATATGAGACTGAGCGGCCGACCCTCAAGCGTGCCGCAAACAGCAATCCCCATGCCAAGGGGTTCGTGGATCACCCGGGTAAACACAAAAGGGAGGGAGCGGCGCAGCAGGACGGCGACCCCCCGCGATCCGCGCGAGAACCTGGAGTGCCACACCCGGTCATACCCATAGCGCGCCAGAAAGGGACATTTCTCGCCAAGCAGGTGGGTTTCCTGAAGCATGAGCACATCTGCCTCCGCGCGCTGGGCATATTTAAGGACGGCGGTGCGCTTGAGCCGGTCCAATAAGCCGTTCACGTTCCAGGACAGGATGCGCACCTGGGCCTTGGAAGCTATGTCATCCATGGTAGCGACGGGAACGGAGCGCGCCGGGAGGGAAGCGGCCAGGGGACGTCGGGACTACGGGTCCCACGCTAGGGGAGGCCAGCGGACGGCGCAGGAAAGCGAGCGGCGGCGGAGCGCGTGTGAGCGGTTGCATGAGGTAGTGCGGTGACACGCGAGGCGTGGTGCTGCATAAGAAGCTCAATGGAGAACAAACCCAAACCAAACAAAACATTCCCCCAAGGAGGAACAACCAACAAGTACCCAACACCGACCCCCCACCCTACACTTCAAGAACGGAAGCATCTGTCGCCCTAACTGAACCAACAATTACAGGACCCCAAGCTTGAGCGCTCGGGTGTAAAGAGCGTGGTGGACCCCTCCTGAAGCACGGATTCCAGTGATTCGTCCTAGGTTACTACGTGAAAGCGTGAGGACTGTAGAGCCCCCTACACCCGCTATCGGGCAGGGTCGTCGCCTCCCCCTGTGGATGCGGGAAACAAACATTAAGTCATATAGCAGGGCTGCGGGAGAGGTCTGACAGGTCAATTTGGGGGTTAGAGACCCTCCGGGCCGAGGTGACAGGCAGCGCCGGGACCCCCCAGCCGCATGAGATGATGTTCCAGACGAGGCAGAGGAGTCTCTCACTGTTCTTCCAGAGATGCTTGCAGATCGGGTCCGGGCCACCGCCGCGCCTCGGCGCTGCTGGGAGTGCGTGCGCTTCCTGCGCCGTGGTCGTTGGGACCCAGCTGCGTCGTGGCCCCGGGGCACAGTAGTGGGCGACACCCCTCCGGGTTGGCGCAGAGGTCTCTCCTCGGTAAGCCAGGTCCAAGCTGCCCTGGGAGTGTCGAAGAACAGTGTCTTGCCCTGGAAAACGACGCGCAGGCGGGCCGGGAATTGGAGCTGGTACTGGAGGCCCAGGGAGCGCAGCTTTTGCTTTACCTCCCTGTAGGAGCGGCGTTGTTCCTGGACCTCCCGGGTATAGTCTGGGAAGATCATAATGGTGTGGTTGTTAAAAGTCAAAGGGCCGCTCACCCGCGCCTCCCGCAGGATAGCGTCTCTGTCCCTAAAGTTGAGGATCCTAAGAATAAAGGGGCGCGGGGGGGGCTCCCACAGGAGGTTTGGCCGCGAGCGACCGGCGCCCCCTCTCCACCACGAACCAAGTTGACAGACCGGCCGCCGGCATCCAAGACTTAAACCAGGCTTCTAGGAAGTCGTCGGCTCGGCCAGACTCGACCCCCTCCGGAAAGCCCACCAGGCGGAGGTTGTTGCGGCGGGCGCGTTTTTCGGCATCTTCTGCCCGTCTGTGCAGTTCTTTGGAGTGGGTTGTGAGCTCCCGGACCTGGTCCTGCAGCTGGCGAATGTCGTCCTCCGCCGTGGAGATCCGGGATTCCGTTTCCGTAATGCGGGCCGTGGCGTTGCGGAGGTCCTGCCGCAGGAGCGTAACGTCCACCTTCACTTCCCCAACCATCCCCTCCAAGGATGTGCGGGAGGCGTCAATGGCCTGGAGGATGGTGGCCAAGTCCTTGTTCGGGGCCGGCGCCTCCCCTCCGCCCGCACCCGGCGGGTCACAGCTCGCAAACTGGTCAATCCTCGTCTGGTGGGACGCCGCCGGCGGTCTGGGGCCTCTTTCTTTGCCCATGGTGGGCCCAGGGAGCACGCGCTGGGCACGAGGGCGTGCGCAGTGGACCGGCAGGCGGCTCCCGCCCGCCAAGCGAAACAGCTTGCCGGGCCAGGGATGGAGAAATCGAGGAGAAGGGAAGGGTGAAGGTGCGTCCTGTCCCCAGAGTCCGTCCGGCACGCACCCCCCCCAGCCGAAACCGGGCTGAGCCGCCCTCACCTCGTCGTAGGCCTCGCGCTGTATTCCACACCCGTGATGGTCACCCGTCAATACCTAGCACACGGGCCGCTGAAGCGCCGACCCTCGCTCCAGTTCACAGGCTCGGCCCACTCAGCAGGGAACTCCGCGGCCGCCAGGGACGGGGGGCGCCCCCGCCAGTCCAGGCACAGCGCCGGGCAAGAGAGACAAGGTGCGATGGGGGGGGGGCCCTCCCTGCCGGCGATGGCTCCCGGGAAATGGTGCAAGGCAGAAAGGTCCGGCACAGCTTCTCCCACAAGCCGGCGTCACGGGTGCCAAGGAGACGACACAGCTCTGTGCGCGGTGACTATCTTCAGGGTCCGAGTCCCCCAAGCGGGCACCCAGGACAGGTTGATGGGGGGCCCGGAGGAGCCGTCCCCCTCAGTCGGTGTTGGCCCAGGGTTGGCAGCGTAGGGAGGGAGCGGACGCCAGCGACGGCAAAACCGGACCCGGGCCTTCAGTCGGGCCCGCACAGCTCGGGCCGATCCGCCCGCCGGACAGGGCCCTGCCGCCACCTGTCGTGGGCCTCCACCCCTTAGCAGCTCCGGGGGTACTCACCATCCACCGGCCCCCCCCCAGCTCACTTGAGGTCTGGCACAAGCTCGGGTTCCACTCCGGAGGCTCCTCCGACCCCCGGCCAGCAGCTGGCAGTCTCGCGGCCTTCGCCCCTCGTGGTGCGCCGCGGGCGCCCGTAGATTGCACTGCCGGCCGAGGAACCGGCCGAGTGCGTCCCGTTCACCGGCGCAGCTCACGGGCCGCCTATCTCGGCTCCAACGGCTCAGAACCGGCTGGAATTCTCACCGGAGGCAGGTAGCAGTTCCTCAGCACTCGATGGTCACTAGATCGCACCTAGGACGGCCATGGCGGATGTAGGGCGGATGCGAGGGGTCAAGCATCCAGGAGCCTCACCTCAGTGCGGCCATCTTGGTTAGCGCCACCTAGCGCTCCCTCTGAAGTGTACTTTTGTAATGGTTTTAATTAATATAATACAATAAATTCACTCTCTCTCTCTCTCTCTCTCTCCCTCCTGGGTACCGCCTTGTGTGCATTTGTAACCTCCCATGTCGACTGGCCCTTGTACTTCTGTTGCAACATGGTATGTCTTCTTTAGTCTGTAGGCACTATTTTCTTTAATGAGTTTCTCCTACTGTAGGCACAATGTGCTTTCCTCGCCATGTCCGCTTTCAAGCAGCCCCAGACAATGGCGGCCGCTTCTTTGATGTGAAATAGGACTCGCATTTACAAGAGTTTGAGCTATTGCCATTGTAAATGACAATAGCTTTAACTCTCGTAAATGCGAGGCCTATTGCATTGCAAATGCTATTTTTGTCCTTGTAATGCTGGCAATATCTTCCTGCCTGTTCTAATGCTTGTTTGCTATAGCTTTATCTTTGTTATGGGGGGGGCATAAACAACAGGAGGCTGAATTTCAACACGAGCAGCGGACGGACTCTACGTGAGAATCTACAAATGTGAGATTCCAAGGGCAGACTGAGTTGGTGCAGAGATGGTGGTGTGCTGGTGTGGAGGTGATGCGCAGGTGATGCTGAATGATATTCAGGTGGTTCTGAGTGAGGCTGAGTTGCTGGTGTGTTGGTGCGGAGGTGATGCTGGTGGTGTGCTGGTGCAGAGGTGATGCTGAGATGGTGCTGTGCTGATGTTGACGTGGTTCTGAGCTGATGCTGAAGTGGTGCGATGAACCTGATGTGGTGCTGCGCTGATGCGGAGGTGGTGCTGTGCTGGTGCTGAGGTGATGCACTAATGAGGAGGTGGCGCTGTGCTGATGCTGAGATGGTGCTGTACTAATGCTGAGGTGGTGCTGTGCTGATGTTGAGGCGAAGCTGAGCTGATACGGAGGTGGTGCTGCGCTGATGCTGAGGTGGTGCTGTGCTGGTGCTTAGGTCGTGCTGTGCTGATGCTGAGGTGGAGCAATGATGCGGAGTGGAGCTGTGCTGATGCTGAGATGGTGCCTTGGTGGTGCTGTGCTGTGGTGCTGTGCTGATGCTGAGGTGAAGCTGTGCTGATGCTGAGGTGGTGCTGATGCTAAGGTGGTGTTGCGCTGAGGTGGTGCGCTGATGTGGAGGTGGTGCAGTTGAGTTATGGTGTGGTGCTGCTGAATGATGCTGTGCTGGTGCTGCACTGATGCTGAGGTAGTGCTCCACGGTAGGGAGGTGGTGCTGTACTGTTGTTTGTAAATCATCTTATCTGGTCACATTTGCTGTGTATTTAAAGTAAAGGACGAATAATAGACACAGTTTTTCTATAGGGGGATGTTTTCTTTCAGTCTCTGACATCAAAAGGAGACTTGTTTGTGCAAGCTTCACTTTTTTTTATTCCTCTTGCTTTTGTGGCATTTGAACAGCAGACCCTTGAATGGCAATCATTTTTGTATTGTATTTAAAAGTTTAAAGGCTATTACACATTTATAATTAAAAAAAATGCTTTCAATAAATAAAATATGCAGGATGTTGCAATGGAGATGCCAATTATAGCGTGGCACCACAAGCGGAACGTCCTTTAGGTGCTTGCAGACTCAATGGAACAGTCATTCACAATTGGTCCACATTTTTTTTCAAATCCTCCCCCACTACGCCTCCACTAGACCACCTCGATAATTGGAAAGTAAGGGAATACAAGCGTAGAGGGTCACACCATTTGTGTGAAGCCAGGAGCGGAACTTAGGATGTAAATCAGCTATTTAATCAGAGGGTCTATGGCCATGTCTTCTCCTTTGGCTCGTTCAAGCTACACGAATGCTTGGTTATGACATTTAATGTTACCGAGCCGATACTCCATGTAGCCCTGTAAAGGGCACAGCCTAAGACCCATATCCCTTTAGTAACCTATGCCATTAGTCCATATAAAATGTATGGGATGCACTTAGCTACGTGTAGAGGTTACAACAACACATTTTCCACCCATATACTTATGAGACGCTATGTAACAAAAAGTGCATGTGTTTCAATAATTAAAATAAACAATGGCACCATTACTCTGGTAAGGATCCATAACCAATGCTGTAAAAGTAATTGGCGCTGAAAACATTTGCAATGGGTGGAGGTGGGGAGCGTTTTGAAATTTTGAAAAAATCTTTCATGTGATGAACAATGAATGATTTTATCAGTGCATATCAGAGACGACTGACAGGGTGTGCATGGCGCTCAAAGTGTGGCAGTGCCACTGTGCCAGGCAGCTCCCAAGAGGGGACTGGGGGCAGCACAGTGCGCCTCTCAGAGATTCATATTTTTTACATGAAGGTCAAACGTTCCGGCAGAGTGGTTAGCAGCTGCTGCAGAGCAGGGCCGGACTGGCCGTAGCTGGCACCGGGCATTTCCCCGGTGGGCCTCCAGGGTGGGGGCATGTTCTGGGCCCCTCGGGGCCTTTTTTGTGACTGGGGGCCAGCAATATCGGTCCCCTGTAAAACAATTGTCGGAAACCGGCCCAAGCAAACAGCTCGGCCGGACCCCCCCCTTCTTCCCCCCCTTCCCCACCGAGCAGTTTGCCAGGGCCGTTTCCGGTTCCCAGTCCAGCCCTGCGGCAGACCCAAGAGCCCAGGCGTGCGGGGGGGATGGGCCAGCGGCTGCCAACCTGGGTAGGGCAGCAAGGTCATGCGGTGCAGGGTTCTGGGGGCCTCGAGATCCGAACTACAGGAACCTTGAGGAAAGTCAGGAACACAGGTCAGGACTGCAGAAGTCCCTCAGCATGCTTAAGGGCGCCTGTGGGGTTAGGGGTCCTAGACCCGTGGGACTCTAGAAAAGGGCCGTGTGGTAGGAGCATGTGGGGCAGGCACTCGTTGGAGGAAGGGTCTGGAGGAGCCTAGCGGAGGGTGCAGGACACTGGGCAGGGTGATAGCAGTCCTTGGGCAAGCGCCTGCGGGGTAGGGTCCAGCAGTAGGTAGGACTACAGGACTCTGAAAGGGATGGAGAGACAGGGTCCAGAAACAGGACTATACAGGATCTGAGGTCGGAGCAGGGACCCCAGGCAGGAGGACAGAGTCCTTGGGAAAGTGCCTGAGGGATAGGTCCGGCAGCAGGACCGCAGGACTGTGGCATGCCCTGGGCACGGGAGTAGGGTGACCAACCGTCCGTAATTGTCATGGACTGCCCATAACCATGCACCCACATGGAAAGCACGTTTTGCATGGCAGATTTAGCAGTGAAAGAGGTGTGGAGAACAGGGAAGTCCCTACAGGAAATGCTGTGTGCTATCTTCAAACAATCAAAAGCAGCTATGCAAATCACTCCTTACGACCGTTTTTAAATAACTCTATGCATGGAATTCTAAACACTGCGCAAGATAACAGAGAGGAAGCAAGGCGGTTTTTACAGGACTGGTGCGAGCACGACGTGTGAAAAAAGTAAACCGACATGAGCTTTAACTAAAACTTACGGCGCGGCTAACTTTGCCCTCTGCCTCGGGCGCAGCGCTGGAAAGTTTGGTGCACGTGTGTGCACATATCTTGTCCATACGCGTGCACATGTCCACCCGTATGCGTGCACATTGAATCCGTATGGATTCCAAATGGCCCTCTCATGGCCAGGGCAGCGCATGCGCGCTGCTAACGCCAGGCGAGACCTAAAAAGGAGCCTTCTTAACAGAGTGTCTGCTTCCCCAAAGAAATGCAAATGTGTGCAATTAGCAAATGTTAAGGCTGTTTTGGAGCCGGTATTTCCTTGAATTGATGGAGTCACTTGAAAACTTCCAAATAACAGGCATTATCTGTTATGCGCGAGCCTATAACTTTAAGATGGCTTTAAATTGCAGTGGGCTCTGTATCCAGTATCTAACATTGGTGAAATATTCGCAGGTAAAACAGCTTTTCAAAAAGACCGCGCTGCTTATCTTCTCCGTATCCTCAGAAGTGCCACCCATTCACCCTCTGATAGACAATTAGGGAGGGCATTTTGAAAAGTTGTGGATTATCACTGCACAGTTCGCTACATTTTGTGTGAAATGCCCAGACACACACCAGGCCCATTGACACATAAAAATGGAAATACATTTATTTGAAATCATTCACGGTAACAGACGTTCCGCCAGTTATTTGTGTTGGGTGTAATTATTTTTTCCTCTGAAGTAAAGATATGGCGTAAGTGCATGAAACAGAAACATTAATCGTCACCTTTGCTTAACCTCCCCACACGCTGTTTTTGCTTAACTGACCATTTCTTTATTAGCTCCTAATGGCGAGGTCTGTGGGGTTACACACCTGATAGGAAACCTGCAAAACAGCCCTTCTATTTAATCAGAGAGGGTTTGAATGGCCGGTTATTTGAGTGCACTGAGGAACAAATGGAGTTTATTACACCATAGTGAACGTATAGTACTATGTAGAAGATAGTAAATAAACGCATTGATAGAATAGTGGGGTATGGCCTCTCCTTCAATGTGTCTGTAAAACTGACCTTTTGTCCTGAGTTTTTGTCCTGAATTATAACCCTTTGTCCTGAATTTTTGTCCTGGATTTTGACCCTTTGTCCTGAATTTTTTACAGTCATGTCCAGAATTTGCCTCCATGTCAATTGGGCACCCTACACGGGAGTTAGACCATGGGACTCTTGGAGGGGATGGGGGACAGAAACATTTAAGGGCAGGAACGAGAAAACAGGGAGGCAGAGGTCTTGGGTGGTGGCGGGAACCCTAGAAGGACTGGAAGAGGCGGATCACCAACATACTTATTTTGAACTACTACGTTAAATTGCATTGTATTTTTATTTATTTTGTCGGTTGCAGGTGCAACGAGGAGGCTGCGATGCACCCCTTCTGTGGGATTCCGGCTGCCTCCTTGGCGTGACTTACCCAGAATGGCCTCAGGTGCAGAGATCCAACGGGGTGACTGAGCCAGCCGGAAGAGAGGAGAGACAGTGGCCTGCTCTAGGTCTCCGTTTTGCCATCGGAGGACCGCTACTTTGTGCTGTGATGCGACTCTGGCTGATGGGACCATACTCCCATGGGAACTCTATGGTGACAAGCATTAAGCCGCCTGCATCACGCCCGGAATATCGAGGGTGAGTGGAGTCTTTTCGCCCCTCAGCATCGATGGGCCAAGCACCAGATCAGCACAGAGGGAACACACCCTGGAACGGAAGGCAAGCCATGCGGGCCCCAGGGCTATCAGCTACTGGAATGGACACAGGAGTTTGCTGTAGCCCTGGGGAGCAGGTGGAGATATCGCCAAAGCACCAGGGTGGCCGCCACAGAGGACGGGTCACCATCGTCAGCAGGCCAAGCATGCCAAGTGTGTCCATAAATATCGATACTCCTCCATGAAAGAGGACTAGAGAGCAGTCATACGGACGACGAGCTGCCACGACTGGGGAGCAGCAGTCATACTGACAAGCAGCCACGCCAGGAGGGGGAGATTAAGGGAACTGGCTCTACAGGCAGCCCTGTGCACCCACAAGTGGCGAGTAGAGGAGGAAAGAAAAAAGTAGTGCAGTAAAAGAAAACGTACAGCCACTAAGGAAAGGACCCATGAAGCAAGGGCAGTCGCCAGGCGGTAACTAAACAGACACAAGGCGGGACAAATGTACACTGTTCACCAACCAAAGCAATGCAATTTGGAAATGCTGACCAAGCAACCAATCATAAAGCGGGCGTGTTTAAAACACACAGGGGGATTACAGCATGCCTCGCACAGCAGCGCATGAGCGCTGCTTCTAGGCTCGACCTAAAAAGATGTTTCCACCTTCTTCATGGAAGCTACTTCCTCCCAGTTCTCATGTAAACAAACACAGGACAGGAACAACTGTATTTAATTTGAACCTGTGATTGGCACAGAAACTGAGACAGGACATGTAGAGCTCTGCACCTTATTTATGACACTACTCAGCCCAAAATATGCCAAAGTCTATGTCTTAAATTAGCTTGTGCAGTGATCGCTTTATGTGGCCACAGTCACTCTTGACAGGAACACAAGCAAAAGATGTTTCGGCCCATTGCATCCTCATTAATGAGATGCGGCTTGAGTCTCCGTGTGACTGGAGTACCCGTAGCCCAGTCAGCTGCACCGGCCTTTGTGGCTCCATGAATGATGATTGGCTTGAGTCCCCATAGCCCAGCCTGCTGCACCAGTCTTGGCGACCTCATGAATGAGGTGCGGCTTGAGTCCCCGTAGCCCAGCCTGCTGCACCGGCCTTTGCGGCCCCATGAATGTGGTGCAGCTTGATTCCCTGTAGCTTAGCCTACTGCACTGGCCTTTGCGGCCCCTTGAATAATAATAATAAGAAGAAAGAAGCTTATAAAGTGCATAGCAACTCATATAGGAGTGTTCCAGCACTGGAGGGTCAAAGCTACTAACCGAAATCAAGTGTTTTGGTTTTACCGGAACATGAGTTCTGTCGTGGAATGCCTTAACTGCAGAGGGAGAGTTCCAAAGCTTAGGTGCACGTAAGCTGAAGGAGCTCCCACACATACAAGCTCTCTTCACCCATGGCACGTGACCTAACAAGGCCTCGGAAGACCTGAGATGTCTCAAAGGTGAGTAACGTATAATGAGATAATGCAAATAGGTCGCACCAGTCTTCCTGAAGATTCTGTAGCAGCAACAAAGAGCTTTAAAAGCAGTGTGCGTATTTACTGGAAGCCAGTGAAGCTTGAGAAGTGCTGTGCCCATGGAGGCCCGTTTAGGAAGATTTACTAACAGCCGAGCTGCCGAGTTCTGAACCCGCTGGAGTCTCAACAGCTGTGACTAAGAGACTCCCAAATACAAGATGTTGCAGTAATCCAACTGCGAGATGACTAAGGCTTGGATCACTGTGTTTTGAGCAGATAATAGTAGGAGACCAATAAAGCTTTTCAGTGACTTGCAGATCCCAAATCATTCACCTGTCAAGGCCATAATTTGGTCATTGAAGGTGAGACTTTGGCCAAACCAAATGCCCTGGTTCTTGACCGTAGGCTTTGGCAGACAGGCCCCCAGGTAGCTAGCCCCACTGGGCGAGTTCTGAGATAAGGTGACGATCAACTGAGCATCATCGCTATACGATAAAATATCAAAGTTGTGCCGCTCAATGACATCAGCCAAGGGGCGCATGTAAACGATGAATAGGGTGGGCCTCAAGGAGGAGCCCTGAGGCAGCCCTGTGACAATGGGAGCACCTTTGATCGAGAAAGGCTTCTGGAAAACCTGAAAGGTACGGCATTGCAATACGGATGGCAGCCATTTTAGTGCCCTGTGGCCAACCTGGTAACTCCACAGCCGCTCCAATAAGCCGCTAATGAAGACGTGGCTTGAGTCCCCATGGCCCACCCTGCTGCACTGGTCCTTGCGGCCCCATGAAGGAAGGTATAGCCTGAGTCCCAATAGGCTGGTCCTGCTACACCGGACCCATGAACGAAGGGGTGGCCTGATTTTCACCGGCCCAGCCCGCTGCACCGGCCCTTGCGGCCCCATGAATGAGGCGCGGCCTGAGTCCCTGTAACCCAGACTGCTGCACCAGACCCATGAATGAAGGCATGGCCTGACTCCCCGCCTGCTGAACTGGCCCTTGCAGCTCCATGAATGAGGCACAGCTTGAGTCCCCGTAGCCCAGCCTGCTGCGCCAGCCCTCGCGGTGCTATAAATAAGGCAGAACTTGAGGCGCAGTAGCCAGGCCTGCTGCACGAGCCCTTGCGGCTTTGTGAATGAGGCGTGGTCTGAATCCCCGTAGTGCAGCATGAAGTGCTCCGGCCTTTGCGGCCCCATGAATGAGGCTGGCTTGAGTCCCGATAGCCCAGCCTACTGCACCGGCCTCTGCGGCCCCATGAATGAGGCGCAGCCTGAGTACCCATAGTCAAGCATGACATTAAAGTGATAGCATCAGCCAGACAAGCTTCGGTACTATTCAATTAAAGGCGCAGCAGGCGTGCTGTACAGTGGGAGTCACGTCACAATAAAGGACAAGCGCTCCTGCTCAGAAGTACCGGTACTGGCACAGTAATGGTATGTAGGTATTTATGTATGTATGTATGCATGCATGCATGAATGTATGCATGTATGTACGTATGCATGAATGCACAAATGTATGTGTGTATGTATTAATGCATGTATGTATGTAAGCATGCATGTATGCACATATTTATGTATGTGTGTATTAATGCATGTATGAATGAATGTATGCATGCTGCATGTTTGTATGTATGCATGTATGCACACATGCATGTATGTATGTATTAATGCAGGTATGTATGAATGCATGCACGTGCATATGTATGTATTAATGCATGTATGAATGTATGCATGCATGTTTGTATGTATGTATGCATGCATGCATGCACACATGCATGTATGTATGTATGTATGTATCAGTATTTGTATAGCACACACCTAGCCTGAGAGCAGAGGAGTGCTGGTTGAATAGTCACCCCTAAAGGGAAGCATTCATGCTTAAATGAAATGAGAAGCGACACTACTGAAGGATGCCGGTACTACCGCATTACCATTACAGGCAGAGCCACCATGGTGAGAAGTGTTGGTAATGCCCCAATGACGATTTAGCAGCTGTACTGAAAACCCCTGTGTAAGAAGTGTCAATGCTTTCAGCCGGCGCTATAGCCGTGCAAAAAAAAGTCCCAGTACTGCCCGAAGTCATAGCAGTTATTTTAAGAAGGATTACCACTGCTCATTGGCACAGCACTGCCCCTTTAAAGGTAGAGAAACGCTTCTGTGAAGTGCCAGTGCTTCCCAACTGAATCTGTGGCAACCCTGCTGAGAAGTGCCAGTACTGAGATAACACTGGCCTATAGCAGCCCTGATGAAAAGTGCACAAACTGGCCTTACAAAATGACTCCCTAATGAGAATTTCCTGCACAACCCCGTTAAAGTTTGGGGAGTCCTGTTGGGAAGTGCTGGTCCTGAAGTGTTCAAGTGCTGCTCCACTGGAAGTGTTTATCTAGCTGCTTCTTCTGAGTGTGAGCCAGAGCTGCTCCAGGCGTGGCCTGAGTGCGGCTTGTTTGGAGCCCTTATCACCTTCACAATATGTCTGACTCATAAGACTTTCAATAAACATAGGAATTGGAAACACAAGATAAGCCTCAATGCAGCCCTTGGAGATACAACAAATACAAGCAACTGGGCACAGAGACAAGAGGAGAGGAGAGGGCAGGCGTGTTCATATCTGAGCTCCGATTCTCAGAGTACACCACCTGAATATCCAGTTTTATAGGTCATGCTACTAAAATATCACACTAGAATATCGACGACAAAAATATTGTGAAGGTAAATATACGCAGGTAAGTATGCATATACAGTACTTTATTCCGCATATATGTACGATAGATAGATAGATAGACAGACAGACAGACAGATTGTGAATGGCTGTACATGGACTTCCAACACGCCTGTAGGCGCTCGATATTCTGATACACAACCGATTCACAAAAAAGAATCACAAAATCAGAAATTTACTGCCATGGGTTCCCGCCTACATTTGTGGTCAAATCTGACTTTTTGGGATTTACAAAAGTTTCCAGGAGTATGCTTATGGAGCAGCAAGAGTTGCAGGTTTCCAGAAGTACTCCAGGAACGCTATTGTGAATCCACATTTACGACAACACAATGGCCTTTTCACAGCCTTAAATGTGTGTATTGCATGTTTATGGACTGAAAAATATCTTGCACATGTGCACTTACTCCTTCTAATTTTGTATTATACTTCATAGCGAGAATATTTTCATTGTGAAGAAACCTCTTCTTTTCTACTCCATCAATTTGATGGGGCCCCTTCCTATTCTTACTTTGAACCTGCTTTACTCCTGCACTTGACAGCATCTTGACCTTCAAGAGGTTTAAAACCTGTGTAAGTTGAACCTGCACATACAAATGGTTATGTAGACTACAGAAAACAAGGTGGCGGGTTAATATGTCACACATTCAATCAAGTCATAAAAGTGTAAACACCAGTAGTAATAAGACAAATGGGTGCTCAAAGGAGGCAAGGACAGCCACAAAAAATACCTAAACTGGAGCAAAGTCCGAAACAGAACAAGAAGCCCTGAGCACTCCAGGTAAGTCAAGAAGTCCAAAGTTTTGTTGTACTCTTCGTTTGCATTCACAAGACGCTGACACGTTTCGTCATTGGATCAATTTCACATTAGCTTCTTCAGGACTAGAGTAAACACAAAATAGTGATATAACAATAGCTACTACTAACTTCATGGACATACACCAAAGCCGCACTAACCTCAAATGGTGTTTAAGAGAGGCACCGTTAAACAATTCCAAAGAACCAAAGAGTTCGCCCCTGCACAGTATCAATAAATCATAGTTACCCACTTCATAGGATGCAACAAAGAGTTGTATCTAAAAAAAGTAACAATAACAATTATAACTGTGTGCTAAACAAATGTTTACCAAGAGTACATTAATCCTACGATAAATAGTAACCAAATGAGAAGATCCAAGAGAATATAAAAAAAGTGTAGTGTAGTTCTTGCTAATCCGTAGGATCTGCTCATTGTTTGGACAACATAAACTAGGGGCTCGATGTCAAGACTGATATCGAACACCCCTGCAGGATATGATGGTCTATAGACCAGCTAGCTCACACTGCCACCGTATGCCCCCTCTAAGCTATCAGGGAGTGAATGGTTTCTAGCAACGACGGAACATGACAACCCTCTCCCCTCAGGGATCATGGAAAAAGTACAGAACTTTTTGCTGAGTCACTCGTGCTCAATTATTCTCAGAGAAAAATACAGAGACTACACAGTGGGACATTTTCAATAATATTTATTGAACCAACATTATTCTTGCATAAAATGCGTGTGCTGCAATGGTTAGTAGACAGAAGCAGATAAACGTGATTACAAGCACCAAAAGTGTAAATGGTAGATATAGTTCTACCATGGTGCAAAACAATGAATATATGCAGGCATATAAAACTCGGCAATAATCAAGCATACTCCTACTATGTGACCCCTGCTCTAAGTGTACGTAGAGTGTGTGTAGGTGTAGAGCCAATAATCCCCCCAAGGGACGATCCAATTCCATTACCTGATGGGATAGAGTGAAGGACCCCGTCTTGGTCACAAACTGGACACCCCTGACGAGATGTCAGACAGCTGCCTGGTGATTTCTCAGCATGCAAGGACCCTCGGTGTCAGCAGAAGCATCTTCTCTACTAATCTATCAGGATGCTCATCCTTTACAATAGAAAGCAGCCTTGAGATGTGCCTATAGATTAGTGATGTTATGGATATGTAGATAGCCCAGTCGCCCCGTGGATGAAGATGGTGATGACATTTGTACGTAGTGCAAAACAATACCTTGTACATGATGTTCAGGGCGTTGTGATAATGTTGAGCGAAGCTAGATGTGAAAACAAGTTTAGTTTCAGTGAAACTAATCCAACATTGTTGTGCATGCAAATATGTGCAAAAGGTCACAGCTGAAAATGTTATTTGTGAGGACAATGTACAAAATAAGATGCTTCGCTACATGGGCCTAACTCGGGAATACAACAAAAGCTCACCAATATTTTGTTGCTAACAAATAATGTGTTAAGTCTTCAACTTCATTATAAGGAAAGTTGAAAGACTCACTCTGGAATAAACGGAGTGACGATGTGTCACATCTGCACCTGGTCTTTCCCCCCAAACAAAAGTTTGGCTTTGCATGGTAGCTATACTTGATATTGATGACATTCATGGAAACATCCTGCCTATCCCTGTGGCAACAGTGGCAGATCATTGACATATAATGATGATCCTTGGTTGCATTCTATCGCTGGCATGATAGTGGGCAAATCCTGTGGGCATTCGTAGCAAAATTTTTGCCATCCATTGACTAGTAGTGGCCTTTTCTTGACATATAGTGGGAATTTATGGGGCCCTATGTCTATACCTAGTGCAATGGTGGCCTATAATTGATATCGAGCAGGCATCCTTTGTAGCCCTGGTGGAGGTCATGATTGCCAGATTTATAAATGACCGCTAAGCTGGCGGTCCATTATAAAGCATTGGCTGTAATCGCCCTCACGGCAGTTCCTGTCAATCCATTTTCCTATTTGGTACAGGGGTAAGTCAACATGACGGAGCCTTGGACAAACAATTTTCTTTTTTATTTTCAAAAAGATAATCCTGAAATGGGGTTTTCTTTTTGAAAATAAAAAATATAATACCATCCTCTCCCTGTGAGTCATCTCCTAGGGTGGGAGGGGGCATTCTTTTTTTTGTACTGAACCTCTTTGCTATGGTTGCCTGGTGGTGACAGACAGTAAAATATAGTTATATTTCCACCTTTATGACTGAGTTCCCTCTCCGCCAACATATACATCTGTCCCTATATAACATGATTTAACAAGTTTTGACATCTACTTAGTTTAACCAGGCGTAAAACAACAGACTCAGTTTTAGATGAAATACGAGTGCTGCTTCGACTCTGGCAGTGAATATCAGCAAAACCAGGAATATAAGGCTTTCTGAATACCTAACTTTAGAACATGAATTTATTAAGCTAATTTCGATGACAGATGAAGATTAACTATATGTCTTCTAGCATCAAGGAAATTATACATATAAAATGAGTTTGCTAGTGACTGTAAACTGGATTGCAGGGTGGCCACATTTAAATCTTTGTCATAGGTTGTACATGTAGAATACATCTGCCGTACCATTGGCCCTTATTATAGAAGGACAAGGAAACCCAATTCGTAATTGGTCAGGGACCTTGGTTAATCAGACTTTTTCTAAAGACAATGGTCCCTAAACAAAGAGTAGGCAAGGAGCAATTAATATAGACCCAATCAGCACTATATTGTAGTAGACATCTGTCCAGCCGGGCAGATATTTTAAGATGCAATTCATTCAATATAAACAAAAATAAACAAGAAACTATTTTTAGTGGGACACAAGCCTGCATCCAACTCAAGCAAAACAAGGACGTACAACATAAAGTGAAAAGGTTCAGGCAAGAAAAAATGTTTGTTTTAGGTAAATTTATCATAGAACAAACATAAGATACAGTAAACACCATTACACAGACATTAGAGCATTCTAAACAAGTGTATATGGTGTACAGGGTGTCAACGGCGTTTCGATCCCTTATGTGGATGCCTGGATCATCTTCAGGACATTTAATAAGCAAGACTGTTATACATATGTCTGAAGTGCCTGGGTAATTGGCCAGGTTGTGTGAGAGGCAACCTTGAGATGGACCAACGTGGGGTCAATTGAGGTAATTGCGATTGACAACGTGTCAGAAGGCTGAGACCAGATAGCAAGTACGATAATCCAGTCTACAGTGAGGCGCAGATTGCGGTAGCGTTTAGGATTCCTGGGCCAGTGCGATGAATGGGTTCCAGAGTATATACAGTAGTGAAAAACGAGCCGCGAATGCGGTCTCAATTCGGGTGCCGGATCAATGCGTCTTTGGTCGTCAGTGCATCACAACATGGTGATTGCCGGTGGGCCCTTGCCATCATGCACAGGGCCGGACTGGGACACAAAATAGGGCCGAGAGCCAAAATTAAACTGGTCCCCATTAGTTTGTCAGATAGCTAAAAATGAGCCCACTTTTGCAATTTGGGGCAGTTTTGAACTTGAAGACACACTATATATAGGTGTTTTTCAAGGTATGCGAGAATGTATACATTTGTACTTCCTGCAGGCAGGGCTGGCTTTAGCATTGGTGGCGCCCATTGCGGCAATCTTCGTTAACACCCCCAAAACCTCTTTCTCCATAAATTTCCTCACTACCAGGCTCCACCAGTGCCCCTCATCTCTCTATAGCCCGTGTATCATATGCATTTAATTGTTTTATAGTATTCTCATACCAGTGTAGGGTGTCGGAGCACTTTACATCCCGCACACATTATACAGAGCCAATGAAACATACGAGTTTAAATCAGTCTATAAGAAATGTTACATAAGACAAAAATAATTACAAGGTGTAGGAGTCACATGTCACCGATGTTAGTAGGCAGTGTATTTTAAGAGTGTTTGGTCTGGAGAAGCGCAAACTCAGGATTTAAAACGTACCACAGTGGATGGCTATACTAATAAGAATGTATTTCTACCCAAATGAACCCTTTGTAGCAACATTATGATAATGAAAGTCTGGGGGAAAAAACGAACGTTCTAACCTATACCATGCAGTTTGTATGCAGCTCTTTGATGACAGCTCATAGGTCACTGTCCTATATCAGGGATGTAAATTATGAACTGCAAGTAACAAAAGGATTTCTGTGAAAAAAGCAGTAACCCACTGAGCTATCCACATAAAATACAGTTTGGAGATTCACGTGCATGTTCTCTGCAGCAGGCATGTCACCCCTCGGAGCTACTTTACCATGAGTCGAAACTGCCACTAGTTTGGACAAAACATCTGAGCTTGCCTGCACAACAGACTCTGCCATCACCCCCCCAGTAGACTAGTCAGGTCTGCACACAAAGCTATATCAAGGATCTCTCGCATTCATAGGCAGATCTTTCTTGAATCTTGCCCCATTTCACTGGAACAAACTTCCTCTGCAAATGTGTATGTGCTCAGAAGCTGACAAGCTAAAAAGACTCCTAAAAACATGGTTGTTCTGACTGTACTGTACCGACCCTTAGTAGCAAAGCGCTGAAATACACCCTCAGGAGTGAGTCGCTGCGCTATAGCAAGCGGACATAACATATCTCTCTAGCTGGTATATTAATCACCAGAGTTATCTTGGCATTCTTACTGTTGCCTGAAAACTGCTGGACACACAAGGAACTGTGCAGCAGGTGCTTTTAAACGGCTCAGTTTCTTTTCTATTCTAAACACAACGGCCCCCCCCCTTGAGGTTATCACCAGGTGCAGCTGCACCGGTTGCACCACCCTAGAGCTGGCCTTGGCCGCAGGCAATGTTTGTGGTAATGTCAGGGAAATCAATACTAAAAACCAGCGCACCATACCATAAAACAGACCTACATACAACCAGAAAACGAGCCCACACACTGACCTATCAGACCAGCCCCGGGCACTGACTGATTGCCCGATAAGCCTGCCCGAACCTGATCACCCATTAAACTGCCCTACTCACAGTTTGAGGTGACATCCCAGCCATAGCAGAGGGGGGCTGCCTCTCTGCGCTGGTCTGCCTGGGCCTGTCGATAGCCTTCGGCACAGTAAGATCCAGTACCCTCATCGATCGCCTTCAAGAAGCCGCCACCGGCTTCAATGCCTTGACATAATGTCTCAGATCCTACCTTAGCAACTGAGTGGACAAAGTGAAACAGGACCCCTTCATCTCGAGGCCAGCCCAACAGACTCCACCGACACCCTTCGGTGAAATATTAATGAGGGAGCCAGGAGACCTGTCTAGTGCAACAGTTCAAACTGGGGCGCCGCTATGCGCTTCTAGGCACTGCGAAGCAAGCATGTAATGTCCACTTTATATCCATATAGGGCTTAATTCGGCCTATTTCTGATTACTGCCAATTTTGGCAGCCAATGCAGATGATGCAGAGAGAGAGAGACTTTCATTTGCCAAGGATTCAACATCTTGGTCAAGCAAGGAAGCAGGGACTAGATGTTTGGTCTCTTGCGCGCACAGCTGTAAACTTAGCCACCAGACCAGAAATCCTCTCACAAAATGAAAAAATTCTGGGTGGGAAGTCATAATAACTCATTATTAATGTCGACCTGCACAAAAATCACCTCCACAACATTGACTCACACTATATCATGAAGGTGAGTAGATTTTGAGTTAGAATAGTAAATCTTTAATATCTTATGAGTGCTGTGTTGTGCAGTCAACAGATACTCAAAAATATTGTCTGTCTTCGATACTGCGCCATACAAACCACCTCTATAGCAAATAAACCTACTTATATTCAGAGTACAAGCCGTTGGTACACAGCATCCACCCACTATTTTTACAGCGTGGACGCCGCCCCCCTGCTAAGAAGTTGGGCCCCACAGAAATATGCTGAACTTGTCGCAGTGTAATATTCAGACACCGGGACACGTTCAGCGGCACCTGCACATTGTCTGGTTTCGATTCCTAGCAGCAACGTGCAGGCAGGGAGGGAGCATTTTTTTCACCTCCAGCTGGGCCCAAGTAAAGGCGCCATCAGGCCTCCTTTTGTTTGAATGGCCTGACTGGAGGCGGCCTGGAACCTCACTCAAATGGAGGGGAAACAAAGGCACACAGCTTGTTATCTCTTCACAGGTACTTAAGAGAGGCAGCTTTTGCCTTTGTTCAGTCCCTGTATATAAGAGATGCATACATTGAAAGAACGTCAGATGTGTTGGTCTGTCCCAGTATTTACACAATAAACAATTTCAATAGCAATATTTTATTTCTGTTATAGCGCTACGCAACCCAATGCAGGGTGTCAGAGCCCTTTAAGTAACATGCACATTATACATTGACAATAAAACATGTATGTGAGTAAATCAATGTACAAGATGAGTTAACCCCTTCTGTGCCACGCCCTTTCCCCCTCCTGTGCCGGGCGTTACATTAGTGGGCGGGTTTCATGACGAGATAGTCTCGTCATGGGCACAGCGCGACCGTGCTCCATGACGAGACTATCTCGTCATGGGCACAGAAGAGGTTAAATGAGACAGGGTTACAAGGTGTAGGAGTCACATGCCCTTCAAAGCTCACTGTGCTATATTACAAGGATTACAATTTATGAACTGCAGGTAACATAAGGATATCTGTGTTAACAGAAGTAACCAACTTACCTATCTACATAAAAAAAATATCTGTCATCTGCATGTTACGTGATATGCTTTGCAGGAGACACATTAACCGTATACTACTTTGATTCAACTCTGGGACTTCATAAAACACAGATCCCTCCAACAAATGCGTTAAACTCCAAAGTTATCTCACCAGTATTACTATTTCTTGAGATTTACTGGGCACCTTTACAGCAGATGCCTTAACCCAATCAAATATTGTAAAATGTATACTTTGCAACCAATTAAGCATAACTGATCTACTGTCATGCTTCTCCTTGTTGCCAAATTCTTTGTGGCAGGGTTTAAAAAATAAATGTATTAGTTGAGGCCCAGATTTTGCGTCGGGATTGCGCCACTTTTTTGGCCCAACGACAAATCTCATTTGTTAAATCTCATAACGGGCTTAAATGTACTCATGATATACCTGATAAACATATGTGTGAGGTTTAATATCTGATGTAACTTCCTATGATGTCACTTCCAGTGAGGTACTTTCTGTGATGTCACATGCAATGTCACGCATTGTAACATCATGTGCTGTGATGGCACATGTCATGATTTCACTTGCATACTGCCTAACCTGATTAGTTCCCCACTTCTTTTTTTAGGACTTGTGCCCTTCTTATATTCCATATAAATATAAATCTATCTGAAAATAAATAGCCCCCAAAAGCATTTGACGAGCCTCCCTGAGCCGCGCCAATTAACAGAATGGATGCGAAGAAACCGTTTTAAATTAATTGACCAAAGACTGGATCTCAGCTAGAAACTTTCAGCCCAGAAGACGGGGTGTCTTGTGGTGGCCACAAGTGTAGGACATTGGGGGGAAAACACAAAACAATGGAAACCCTTTTCTGAGAATCCAAATAAAAGGAAGGTTTTTTTAGTGGTAAAATAAATTAATACAATCATAGTTCTGTTGCAAATAATAGAAAAAAAAACGAAGACAGATAAAAATAATAATAATGTAACCCAAAAAAACCAACAGTTTTTAAAAGAGAAAAAAAAAAGGTAACCTAATAGCTAATCTCAGTTAGGATATATAGTTGTACACTTAAAGTGGAAAAAAGCGATAAGGCAACAAAGTTAGAGGGAGTAAGGGTAGGAAAAAGGTTAAGAGTAGAAATAAGGGTACGATAGATGGCCCACACAAAAATTGCGACATGGATTGGCAAAGTCAATAGGGCTGGTGTTGGCTGACCGCCGTTCGGAAGTATCTATGCTTGTTTAGTGTTGCCATGATTTTTGCAAGACCCTTATTGTTGTGGCAGCTCAGATGTACTCATTCAATTAAAAACAAACATTTAAACAATTGGCAAAAATAAAAAAAATAGTTTTTGTCTCAAATGCCCCGTAGCCTCAGTAGTCCTTGGCACTGAAGGGAACTGCTGTCTGCATCTCAATGCTCGTGCTTGTCGGAGAGAAAAATAGTGTGCACCTGTAATACCATGATCCTTCTCAGTGAGGGTAATTGGCATGCACCAGTAGCCTGGGCCTTGTCACTTGCTGTAATGGGGTGCATGTGAACCCTGTAATTGTCAGCAAGAGTAAGAATGTGCACCTATAATACCATGACCTTTCTCAGTGAGGGTAAGTGGCATGCACCTGTAACATGGGCCTTGTCACTTGCTGTAATGGGGTGCACATTAACCTTGTAATTGTCAGCAAGAGTAAGAAGGTGCACCTGTAATACCATGATCCTTCTCAGTGAGGGTAAGTGGCGTGCACCAGTAACCTGGGCCTTGTCACTTGCTGTAACGGGATGCACGTGAACCCTGTAATTGTCAGCAAGAGACAGAAGGTGCACCTGTAATACCATGATCCTTCTCAGTAAGGGTAACTAGCATGCACTAGTAACCTGGACCTTGTCACTTGCTGTAACAGGGTGCACGTGAACCCTGTAATTGTCAGCAAGAGTAAGAAGGTGCACCTCTAATACCACGATCCTTCTCAGTGAGGGTAAGTGGCATGCACCTGTCACCTGGTCCTCGACAGTGAGTGCTGTAGTGTACATGTGTACACTTAGACTACCCCCAGCAATAACCGATTTACTAAATATATAGTTTGTTTCTTCACAGAGAAAATCTCTTCAGCATACTTCAAGGAATGCATAATCTATGCCAGACATTTTTTATTCAGGATAAAAAGGGACAGTGTAAATGGTTTATTTTAAGTTATTTATATGTAAACATATCTTATGCGGACATCCTTAAAATCTGCCCTAGGAGCAGCCCTCCTTTTACCTGCTTTGGACACCCCATTTACTGAACCAATGGGAAGAGGCATGGTAGAGAACACTGTACACCGGTGCCTTCATATGTTTTCAGCCAAAGAAGGGTAATGTCCATTTGAATGCATCTGAAGCAGGGGTCTGGGTGGCTTGAACACTTATTGCTAGAAACATACCCGAAGGAGGGGCTATCTTAAGACAGCTTTTTGGTCCAACAAAAGTCACCCGAATTTAATTCCGGACCAGCATAGGAGTCAATATTTTGAACCAGTCTAAATTAACACTATAAGTCAACTCAGAATAGCCATGCTTGGCGAGGGAAAGGGTGCCAAGTGACTCCTGGGTTCGGCCTGCCGGCGCCATTTTTGAATGAGACAGAATAGAAGACAAGCATTGGCAAATGCAGAGACTCTGTGGGCTGAGATCAGCAGCTTTACTGCTCCATAATTCCCTACTACACGATCTGAATCCAACCGGTGGTCAATTAATGGGAACCAATGGTGATCAGAAATGTCTGGCAGATGGTAAAACCCATAGATTCATGTAAATAGGTTCTAATCAAAAGGTTGTCAGCCCTACCATGCAGCCTAAAACTGGCCCCCACAGAGTAATGCTTAAAGAAAGACATGAACTGTAGACCATGTGGCAACCCTACCTATAGCTGCAATGGGAATAAGATTCTGAAAAATCATAGCTGCTGTCAACTCGATGGAGATGAGCGGGAGCATTGGGTAATGGAGGGAGGAGCTCTTGTGGGTTTCTGATCTACTAAGGGTGCAGAAAAGAATCCCTCAAGTGGGAGACTCAAAAGATTCCCTGAGAACCACTAGATTCAGCACACTAAGATCATTACCATCTTCCCATCATATGTGGCCAACCACCTCGAACCATGACTGAACCCCCTGGAATAATCGAAGTAAACACTTAGAGATGTTCACCCATCCAGACGAAATCAGACTTGGAACAAGAGATGGAAACAAGACTGATCTTGCCTGACGTGCGACTGACTCTATCCCAGCCCATTTTACCATTCTGAGTTACCTGCTTGAGTTCCCTGTGGTATCCCTTAGAGATGGTTAACATTGGGAGTTATTTGTTGTCATATAAATACTGTCACTCATCAACCATTCCATGATTGGTATCGGCCAGGGGTGTCCAACGTATGTCCAGGGGGGCAAATCCATGGTAGATTTTCGGATAGCTGCTAAGTAAATGTGCTTCATTTTGATTTGTATGTAAACTTATTTTCTGTGGATATCCAGATAATCTGGTTTGGAAACGTCCCTCCGGCAGCCTGGTTGGACACCCCTGGGTAACTACATTTTAAAGAGTACCCCTTGGGGTTTCTTTTTAGTCCAGCCCTCACTCAGTGTTTTGAATACCATCCCTCTACATAATCAGTCTTGTGTAAGAGGCAGAGGGCGACTCAACGGAATACTGGATACTCAGACATTATTCTGAGGTCCCCCGAAATCCCAAATGAAGCGGTAAAGGGATTTTATTGGCCACATGGGAATTGTAAATCAGCCTGTGGAACTTGTGTCTTTCGCGCGGAGTCCCCGGGTGAAATAAATACCGAGGTAAAATTACAAATGACCAGGGAAATCAGGACTGGAAATACCGGCCCCTTCCATAATTCATCATTTCTAAGGGGGAAGGGGGGGCAGTCTGGGATCCACTTGTTATCCCTGGCATCTCCACCCACTGGAGTTACCAATGCCCGAACCCTGTTTTGTTTTTGTTTATTTTTGGCTTTTCGTTTTGGAGTTTTACGTAGCGAAAACTTGTACCCAAGGCATCAGCGCGCCTTACACGAGCAACACTTACATCACAAAAGGTCAGATTTGCTTTTACGAACTGAGAAATTAACTGAATTGCCCATAATCCCAGGATGCTGTCTCAGCGCTGGGCCTCTAACCTGGTTCGCCAGTTCCGGAGTCGGCTGCCCTGGATTTTACGCCACCTATACGTCACTTCCGCTGACGGAGTAACCGGGCCTTACTCTGGCCCACTTGTAAGGAGGGCCCTTCTGCTGACTAGGACACAAAGCTGCTCGCCGATCCAGCAGCCGGAGGCACGGCCCTGCGGGTGGAAAAAGCTGCTCTGCAGACAGCCCATCTGCTGCAGATTAGGCACGTGCCTTCCATCCCGCGATGAGCCTGCCCTTCTCTCGCGGCCCGTCATCGGCCAGACAGGCCCAGCTGGGAAACCTGCAGCGCAGCTCCTGAAATCCGCGGCCGTGTGGCGTTAAAACAACACTGCAGCCGCTGCTGGGTCTGTTCAGTCGGTGCTTAATTTGTAAAAGAAAGAGAGACGGTGCCATGAACGCTGCACTAAATGTCAGCGTGCCCAATACCAAGGGCCAGTGACGTACCGCAAAATGATGCCCCCCCCCTCAGATTGGGAAGAGGTGGTTCTCAAGTCTCCGATAGCTCTCAGATTCGCCCCTGACCGAGGCTGCTTATCCTTGAATCCACCTCATGGCTCTTTAATCCACTCCCAGACACTTTGTGTCACTCTTGCTGGTCCCTGCTTTCTCCCTTTGTTAATGGTTCTTTCTCTAATGCCGTTTTTCCGCTGTGTGTTTTTCCCCCTCTCTTGCTATTGTTAAATGTCTACTATAAAAAAAATAAGTGCAGGTCTCCAATAATCTTCGCCGGTGGATCCCAACGACAACCACCAGCTCAAAATAACACTGACTGCCGGGCCATCACCAAGAGTGAAGGCCCCCCACCACAACTGCTGGGTCTCCACCATGAGTGCAGGGCCCCCACCATAACTTCCAGGCCTCCACCACGAAAGCAGGGCCCCCGCCACGACTGCCAGGCCTCCACCAAGATTACAGGGCCCCCGCCACGACTGCCGGGCCTCCACCAAGATTACAGGGCCCCCGCCACGAATGCCAGGCCCCCACCACGAGTGCAGGGCTCCCATCACTACTGACGGGCCTCCACCACGAGTGCAGGCTCTCTGCCATGAATACAGGGCCTCCACCATACTTCAGGGCCCCCGCCAAGACTGCCGGGCCTCCACCAAGAGTACAGGGTCCCCACCATGACTGCCAGGCCTCTACCAAGATTACAGCTCCCCCCCCCCCCATGACTGCCAGGCCCACAGTACGAGTGCAGGGCCCCCATCACGACTGACGGACCTCCACCATGAATGCAGGCTCTCTGCCACAACGGCAGGGTCTCTGCCACAACTGCAGGGCCTCCACCAAGAATGCAGGGCCTCAGCCACGACAGCAGGGCCTCCGCCACGACTGTAGGGCTCCCGCCATTAGTGCAGGGCCCCCAGCCACAACTGCAGGGCCTCCGCCGTGAGTGCAGTGCCCCCCGCCACAACTGCAGGGCCTCCACCAAGAGTACAGGGTCCCCAGCACGACTGCCAGGCCTCCACCAAGATTACAGGGCCCCCGCTACGACTGCCGGGCCCCCACCGCGAGTGCAGGGCCTCTGCCACAAGTGCAGAGTCCCCAGCCACAACTGCATGGCCCGCGTCACGACTGCAGGGCCCTCGCCACGACTGCCGGGCCTCCACCAAGAGTACAGGGTCCCCACCACGACTGCCAGGCCTCCACCAAGATTACAGGGCCCCCGCTACGACTGCCGGGCCCTCACTGCGAGTGCAGGGCCTCTGCCACAAGTGCAGAGTCCCCAGCCACAACTGCAGGGCCCCCGTCACGACTGCAGGGCCCTCGCCACGACTGCCGGGCCTCCACCAAGAGTACAGGGTCCCCACCACGACTGCCAGGCCTCCACCAAGATTACAGGGCCTCTGCCACAAGTGCAGAGTCCCCAGCCACAAGTGCAGGGCCTCCGCCACAAGTGCAGGGCCTCCGCCACAAGTGCAGGGCCTCCGCCAATAGTGCAGGGCCACCAGCCATAACTGCAGGGCCTCCGCCATAAGTGCAGAGGCACTTTGTAAATCAGGCCCACCGTGTGCAGTATGGGCTGAGGGTTGTGAAGCACATGCTACAACCCAAGAGACAGAATGGACAACATTAATACCACACCTGCATCCTGTGAGGGTGCCACGTTGTGATTTGCTCAAGGCTGTTCTCAAGTAACATTTCCTCTTGAAATAATTTGTTCCCTGCAATGAAGTGATCAAACATGCCAGTTTGTTTAAATCGTTTCTTGTGTTTTTTTAGACCTTTGCATCTGCTCGAAACATGTTCAAAAAATTAGGGGACTATTTTCTGTACTAGCATGTGGAAAATAAAAAAAGGGATAGGAGCGCAGGTGAATGTGGGCACAGTCACATCTGTAAGGGCTGAAACTCACAGAAAGCCATGGCTATATTTTTTCTTTTATTTATTTACCAGTGTTAGTGCGCAACCAATATAAAACAACTTTAAAAAAAACTTATTTTTAATGATTTTCAAACGTTTGCGATATGAAAACAACTTCAGCACAGGTGAGCAGATTACAGTATAACCATCATGTAGTATATTTGTTTATTATATAGGACAGTTACTGCATTGGGAGTTCCATATCAGAAATTGTATAAGTTAAGGAAAGGCCAGCTGCTTGACAGGCAGAGTGCCCTTTGTGCTCATGGCACATTAACCTGAACTGGTGGCATCTATTGACTCTGCTCCCGGTGATATGGTTCTTCCTGGGCACAGCATGTGTAGTTAGTTGTGTGTCATAGATTGTTGTGTTTTTTGCTTATACAAGCTAAAGAATATTTGCATTTAAAACACAGATTGGTTTTTATTGAATTGAATACTGTAAAGGTTTTAACTAACCATACGTAATAAAGATATTATATATATTACCTACTGGCGGTCGCCAGTAGGTAGTTGTAGTTAGTACCTTGTTTCTATTCAAAAAGTGCTTTTACTTTTGCCAATATTTTTGGTGCCGTTTGACGAATTTTCACAAAATTTTCAAAATGAATGTGGTGGTCAGGTCAGCTCCTGTGTTGAAAGTTTTGGGGTGATTCATAAAGAGGGGGCTGAGAAAAAGGGGAGGTCCCAAAACGCGTCCATGTTAATTTCCATAGGAAACTTTAGACAAGGCTGCAGCCCGAACTGCTGAATGGAATTACAAATTTGGCAAAAAGGTAGCTCTTACTCCAGAAAGCACTCTTTTTGTTAAATGGTGTAAACCCGTTCAGTAGTTGCTGAGATATGTAAACATTTTTCAGATATCCATATAACTCAAGTCTGCGATCTGATTGGCTGTCAACAGTTCCAGCCAGGGAGTGTTGCCAGCCATCTTGTGACTCAATTGAACAGAGTCACAAGAAAACAGGTAAAAAAAGGATAGAAAACAAGAAAAGGGGGCAGGGTAGAAACAACCTGACCCCTAGACCTGCTCAGGGTTTCTCACAGGGACTCCCAGGGCTAAAAAAAGCATTTTTTTCAACATTTTAGCAGGAGTCGCGTTGGGTGCACTAATCACACCGTACATTTTTCAAAAACAAAGCGCAGTCTCCCACGCTTTGTTTTCTTTAAGCCCCCGGGTGGGCCAGGTCCCGGGACAAATCATAAAAATACATGCGGGGGCCCGTGAGGGCCCCCGCAGCCCCGGGGCTGCCCCCTCCCAGGGGCTTTATTTATTTGTTAAATGTGTGGGGGGCTCCTGCCCCCCACGCAGCCCCGGGGACCGCCAACTCCGCTGGGCTATTTTCAAAAGTAAAGTGTGGGGGGACTCAAGCCCCCCACACAGCCCGGGGCACAAATCCGGTAAATGCGGGGGTCCGATGCGGACCCCCGGCCCGGGGACCAACACCTCCCAGGGGATACATAGAAGATGGGAGGGGGCCATGCGGCCACCCTCAAGGACCCTTCCATGGCCCTGGGGACCGCCTCCCCCCAAAGTCCACTCCAGCAATGTCCCAGGGTGCCCACCCCCGGGACATGGCAGTTTGCTATGGCTTGGTGAAGCACTGCTCATGGAAGCAATAGTATGGAGAATGCTCTTGCTTCCATGAAGCAAATCAGAACTGCTTTTGGGCAGAGAGAGCTTCATGTTAGCAGCTCCCTTTACCCAAAAGCAATGCCAGCTCCCCCAGGAGGCGAGGAGCCGGCCGGGACCACGGGGGCCTTGAGGCTGCCCCCGTGGTCCCCAACGAACTGGCAATGCCCCGGGGGATGGGGTCCCAGGGTCGAAAATGGCCCAGGAGGGAGGCCACTCAGCCCCCCTCCCTTTTGTTTTTAGGTCTCGCCTGACCCAGCGCATGCGCTGGTCTGGCGAGACTTATTGAGAGGGCTCCAAAAAGTGCTACCAGGCCAGCCTAGAGCTACAGTGCATGTGCGCGGGCGCGCGCGCCTCGTTTGACCGCGATTACTTTCACTTTCGGCCGCTTTGATGTTTGATCACGATCGGATCACTTTCACTTTCGCGGCCCCACGGCCGCTTTGCATAGCCAATAGGTCTCGCTTTTGGGACCTTATAAGTATTTAGTTTCGCAACTGTTGCATGGCTAAACACTTATAAGGTCCCAAAGGCGAGACCTATTGGCTATGCCAATGCTTGTTTTATTTACAAAAAAAATGGCCAGGCATGGTGCATCCCAAATGCAAAAATACCGGTCGAAAAGGGACAGATTCTGCAAATCTGCCCCTTTGCGACCAGTATTTTCGTAGATGCATGCGGCCCTAAGAGAAGTTATACAAAGAAACTGGAAAATACTTTTACTGGATGAAACATTAAAAACAAATCTTTCACTGCATCCAAGCATCACTTACAGAAAAAAGTCATCTCTTGATTATATTTTGACACATAGTCATTTGACGATAAAACAAACTACCATCTCTACCTGGCTCAATACTCCTGGCACCTGGCACTCCAATACACCTAGAGGCCTTAACCAGGACGAAGAGCTTTATGTACACCTGTAACAACCAAATTTAATAAAATCATCGTACAAATACTGTTATTCCCAGCACCTTGACAAAAATGGCAAAAAAACGCTCACCGGCGAGCTAAAAAAAGAGAGAACAATGACAATAATAATAAGGAAACATGCTCCATCCTGGTATAGAAAGCCGACAGTCAATCTAAAAATGATAAGAACTATCAACAACATCGGAAGTTCCTAAAAATGTCCCACCAAAATTAATGTACAATCATCTGAAACTGTGAAGTCAAAATGGATTACAAATGAAGAAATAAAACTGACATTCATTCCATATGAAAGTAAATCCACCAGCGGATCCATAAAAATTAAATAGAGACACCAGGAACAATAAGCTCACTAAAGAGATTAAATGGACATATTAAATTGAATCAATGAAACTACAAAATAATTGCCTCTTATAAAACAGAAATGTAATTGGTTTTAAATCACAGAAATCGGCACTTTCAATTCATTCACTGTTTTGTATATTTTTTATATAAAGCACTATGCACTTTATAAACTTGTCACTACACGTACCACAATGCATTGTGAAAATATCAGGAAATGGTTGTGGGTCATGGAAATAAATAATGCCGCTAACGATTATGACATTATTCCGTGATCAAGGTCCGAGTAGGGGGACCGTAACGCGTTGGGCATGGCAGAGTTTTGTTTGCTTGAATAAACCGCCATAAAACCTGGAACCGAGTGTGTGCGACCTTCATTACCGAAAGGTGAAAGCTATATATATATATATATATATATATATATTACCTACTGGCGATAGCCAGTAGGTAGTTATAGTTAGGACCACGTTTCCATAGGAAAACCTCAACATTCTATTTTGAATAACTTTGGCGCCGGTCGACGAATCCTCGCGAATTTCTCAAAATAGGTGGGGCGCTACGCTCCGCTCCTACCCTGAAAGTCTCGGGGGGATTCGTCAAGCGGGGGCTGAGATAAAAGGGGGGTCCCAAAACGCGTTTTTCCCATGCATTTTTCCATAGGACCTTTAGAACGAGCTACAGCCCGAATGGCTGAACAGAATTACTCAAAATTTGGCAGAGAGGTAGTCCCTAGGTCAAGGAAGTGCCTTTTGTAGGTTTGGTGTAAATCTGTTCAGTAGATTCTGAGAAAATAGCCTTTAAATCAATATATATATCTGAGCCAGCTTACGGTACGCTTACCGTACGCTTACGGTAAGCGTACGGTGGCGTGCGCGAGCGCGATTCTGATTGGCTCTTAGATCTTAGTAAACATTCGAATCGGCCGAAACCAGGAAGCGGCGGCCGCCATTTTGTCTCTCGCACTGAGAGAGATTTTTAAAATCGGAAGCCCAAAAACATGTAAAGGGGCTGTTTTGACAACTCCCTCCCACATAGTCATGTTGAGGGAGTCCCCAAACATCCCCCAAGTGCAAAAACGGTTTTATTTTTTTTTCGGCAATTTCGCGGGGTACGCTTACCGTACGCTTACGGTAAGCGTACGGTAAAAAAATAAAAATAAAAAAAACACTATCCACACTTACCCCACCCCCTGTGCTTTTGGTGGCAGAAGGCCACCAAATGTGCTGGGCTTATTACAATGGAAAAAAACACTATCCACACTTACCCCACCCCCTGTGCTTTTGGTGGCCGTAGGCCACCAAATGTACAGGGCTTATTATAAGGGAAAAAAACTTAGCATTTAAAAAACCGTACTAATTCACTGAAAAAACCATAGGTTTCACACACGTTATAGTTAGGAATTAGCATTTAAAAAACCTTGCAAATTCACTGAAAAAACCATAGGTTTCACACATGTTATAGTTAGTGGAAATTTTACTGATAAAAAACCAATGAAATTGCCCCGTTATAGTTAGCGCAGGCAACTATAACTCACGCGACCGCAATCCTCTGCTGATGACATATGTGTCTTTATGAAAAAAAAATATTTGTAATATATGTATAGCTAAAAATGTATGGAAGAAGACATGGGCAAATAAGTGTCTAAATACAGTATTAGCATCAGCAGAGGATTGCGGTCGCGTGAGTTATAGTTGCCTGCGCTAACTATAACGGGGCAATTTCATTGGTTTTTTATCAGTAAAATTTCCACTAACTATAACATGTGTGAAACCTATGGTTTTTTCAGTGAATATATATATATATATATATATGAATATCAGGCGCGTCCTTCCACTTCCCAGCGGGCGAGGAGGAAAAGCACACGGACACCAGACGTGCTTCATAGAGATTTATTCAAGGTTAGTAATGGCGAGGCATGTCATTACGCGTTTCGGCCACCAGGTGGCCTTGATCACATAAAGTAACAACCATATTGAATACCCTTTTATACAGCATTTTAAAGTCACGTGATGATTGGTGTTGAACGATATAGAAGAGATACTTATGATTTGCTTGTCATTATGTAGCCTGATAGAGGTGTGCAAATACATGATCAGTGATAAGGTACAAATACTAGTTATTTAAAGTGCTTGGGTTGAAGTACAAAAATGCAAGTTATGTGCAAAATATGCTGCAAAAGGTGTAAATTGCAAATTGTTGCATAGGATATTTGGTTATAAATGGGGGGGTAGCTAAAAAAACCATTTTAAAATTGTAAAATGCATTTGATAAAAACCCTCAAATTTGATCGTTTATAAAACAATATCAAGATGTTTATGTGCAAAATACGCAATGATTAAATCCACATTGATCAGCAAAAGAAAGAGAGAACTCTCAACCTAGTTTACAAATGATCATGGGTACAAGGTTCAATAACTGACAAGCAGAAAATAAAAATTCAAAGCCTAATGACCATATATCGTTCATGTGAATCCCAATTTATAAAACAAGTGCAAAAAAATGTGTCAAAGTGATGGAATAAGGGAACACGAGAAAGGAACCCATATGTGTCTGGCAATGGAAATTCATGAAATGTCCCGGCTTGCATATCAATTGAGTCCAAAATCAAAGTCCAATTTCAAGTTGTGAAGGTTGGTTAGTGGGCGTTCGCCTCAAAATTAAGATATGCATTTCTTCAGTCACAATATTCCCAAACATATGATGGCTTGTGGGCTTTGTGGAGGCTATATTGGGTGTATTTTCCATTGAAGATGTTGCAAACATCGGTTCCGGCCAGTATATGGGCGACAGTTTGGGAAGGCAGTAGGCTGGTCAAAAGTAGCCAATCAGAAGGCGGGGAGAGGCAAAAGAAAAAGAACCAAAAAACAAGAGAAAAACACGCATTTAAAACTAGTAAATGGGTCATCAATTAAAAACCCTCATTGTAGTGTTTGGACAGTAATAAGTAATGTTGCTTCCTTGTTTTACCAACTATTTATGATTAAAATTTTGAAATAGCATAAAAGAGACTAAAATCAAGGAACAAATGACTAAGCACAAAACAGATATCAATGGATATCTCATTTGACTCTTTCACATGTGTATATTCACGTAAAGATATTATGGTACTATCATATGCAATTGTATAAATCCTCAGAATTGTTGAGTCCTGTGGGGGCCTTGCTGTCGAATTCAAGGATGTACCTTGTTTCGAGTTGTCTTAACGATTTTTCTCTATTGCCCCCTCTACGTTGTGCCGGAATATGGTCAATAACAAAGTACTTAAGACAATTAAGGTCATTGTTGTGATACTTTTTAAAATGTCGCGCTACGGGGTAGCTTGAGTCATTGTTGACAATAGCTCTAAGGTGCTGAAGGATTCTGGTGTGGGCTTGAAGTTTTGTACTGCCAATATAGTTTAATCCACATGTGCAGTTTAGGACATAAACCACGAATTCTGATTTACATGTATAATGGCCCTTGATTTGTCTGGCAGTGGGGCTGAAGGGTACACGATATTCGGTGGTGTTTTGGCCGAATTTGCATGCCCTGCAGCTTGTGCATTTGAAGAATCCACTTTTAGGTTTAAGCCAAGTGCTGTTGGTAGGCTTGTCCCTATTGGATCCCATAAGTTCCCCCCCTATATATATATATATATATATGCCAACAATCCCGCTTTACCAGAAAAACCGGGTCTGACACATGCTTGGGCTGGTCAACAAAAATGTAATGCCACCAGGATGCACAAAAAAGAATCAACGCGATGTCCATGCCATCAGCTCCTGGCAGACGCGTTTCGGCGGATGCCTTTTTCAATGCCGGGCGTTCTGGCTGAAAATTCAAAAGGTAGGTTTTCGCGGGGCTTTGTTATACAGTCTTTACGAGGATTTCCATTGGCTGAGGATTGTAGTGATAGAAAGGGGACAAGGAAAGTTCCACCTAGTAGGTACTAGTCCCTTTCTTTTAGACCAAGGATCTTCGTATTCGTGCAGTTGATTCACACTGAAAGAAAAAAGACAGTCCATAATTCAAAGCGCGGTGCAGTGACCCGCTTTCGTACATGATAATACGTTTTGGTGCCGCCAATCTCCAGTACAAATGTGGGAAGCTCCGTCCCGGAAGACTCCATCATTGCCGCTCAGCCCACTAGCAGTCAATCTGCTCCCTCTCCCCGATACCTCTGCCAAATCCAGGTCCGGGGGGCGCCGCGTTGTGCAGACCATGCACTTAAAGTCCAAAAGTTTGCCGGTTCACGCGGAGCACCAGACCGAGGCGCGTGCCAGATAAGCGGAGCCGGCCTCCGCTATAACTATGCCACCAATCCCGCTTTACCAGAAAAACCGGGTCTGACACATGCTTGGGCTGGTCAACAAAAATTTAATGCCACCAGGATGCACAAAAAAGAATCAACGCGATGTCCATGCCATCAGCTCCTGGCAGACGCGTTTCGGCGGATGCCTTTTTCAATGCCGGGCGTTCTGGCTGAAAATTCAAAAGGTAGGTTTTCGCGGGGCTTTGTTATACAGTCTTTACGAGGATTTCCATTGGCTGAGGATTGTAGTGATAGAAAGGGGACAAGGAAAGTTCCACCTAGTAGGTACTAGTCCCTTTCTTTTAGACCAAGGATCTTCGTATTCGTGCAGTTGATTCACACTGAAAGAAAAAAGACAGTCCATAATTCAAAGCGCGGTGCAGTGACCCGCTTTCGTACATGATAATACGTTTTGGTGCCGCCAATCTCCAGTACAAATGTGGGAAGCTCCGTCCCGGAAGACTCCATCATTGCCGCTCAGCCCACTAGCAGTCAATCTGCTCCCTCTCCCCGATACCTCTGCCAAATCCAGGTCCGGGGGGCGCCGCGTTGTGCAGACCATGCACTTAAAGTCCAAAAGTTTGCCGGTTCACGCGGAGCACCAGACCGAGGCGCGTGCCAGATAAGCGGAGCCGGCCTCCGCTATAACTATGCCACCAATCCCGCTTTACCAGAAAAACCGGGTCTGACACATGCTTGGGCTGGTCAACAAAAATTTAATGCCACCAGGATGCACAAAAAAGAATCAACGCGATGTCCATGCCATCAGCTCCTGGCAGACGCGTTTCGGCGGATGCCTTTTTCAATGCCGGGCGTTCTGGCTGAAAATTCAAAAGGTAGGTTTTCGCGGGGCTTTGTTATACAGTCTTTACGAGGATTTCCATTGGCTGAGGATTGTAGTGATAGAAAGGGGACAAGGAAAGTTCCACCTAGTAGGTACTAGTCCCTTTCTTTTAGACCAAGGATCTTCGTATTCGTGCAGTTGCTTCACACTGAAAGAAAAAAGACAGTCCATAATTCAAAGCGCGGTGCAGTGACCCGCTTTCGTACATGATAATACGTTTTGGTTCCGCCAATCTCCAGTACAAATGTGGGAAGCTCCGTCCCGGAAGACTCCATCATTGCCGCTCAGCCCACTAGCAGTCAATCTGCTCCCTCTCCCCGATACCTCTGCCAAATCCAGGTCCGGGGGGCGCCGCGTTGTGCAGACCATGCACTTAAAGTCCAAAAGTTTGCCGGTTAACGCGGAGCACCAGACCGAGGCGCGTGCCAGATAAGCGGAGCCGGCCTCCGCTATAACTATGCCACCAATCCCGCTTTACCAGAAAAACCGGGTCTGACACATGCTTGGGCTGGTCAACAAAAATTTAATGCCACCAGGATGCACAAAAAAGAATCAACGCGATGTCCATGCCATCAGCTCCTGGCAGACGCGTTTCGGCGGATGCCTTTTTCAATGCCGGGCGTTCTGGCTGAAAATTCAAAAGGTAGGTTTTCGCGGGGCTTTGTTATACAGTCTTTACGAGGATTTCCATTGGCTGAGGATTGTAGTGATAGAAAGGGGACAAGGAAAGTTCCACCTAGTAGGTACTAGTCCCTTTCTTTTAGACCAAGGATCTTCGTATTCGTGCAGTTGATTCACACTGAAAGAAAAAAGACAGTCCATAATTCAAAGCGCAGTGCAGTGACCCGCTTTCGTACATGATAATACGTTTTGGTGCCGCCAATCTCCAGTACAAATGTGGGAAGCTCCGTCCCGGAAGACTCCATCATTGCCGCTCAGCCCACTAGCAGTCAATCTGCTCCCTCTCCCCGATACCTCTGCCAAATCCAGGTCTATATATATATACACAGACACACACACATACTGGAGAGTGAAGGCCAGTGTGATTATGGGGGATTGCTATAGGCCTTTAATCAGGACATAGCTACCACTGGTGCAGCTGGTGCAGAGAGACTGGGGTCAAGAGCCCTAATGGGCCCATTGAACGCTGATAAGTGCTGTATTTTACTACCCCAACAGCAGTCAAAGTGCCCATTTTCCTTGTCTACACCAGGGCCAATGGCATCCTTCTACTTGCTGTAATAGGACTAACACCTCAGGTGATGACATAGGTCAGTTCGAGGACTTCCACCTAAGCTGATGACAGGGATGTACAAGAGGTGGGCCTCCCGCCATAACAGTAAGACAGACGCCACCCCCCCACCCTCTTGTCTCACTGGTGGAGAAATCCCTAGGAGATCAAGATCAGAGGAAGCAATGTCAGTGAAAAAAACACTAGAAACAATTCCATAGATCCACTGCAGTTTGATGGAATTGCTTTTAGCCAAAAATGGATCAGGAAATGTACCCCAACCATGCAGGTACATTCCACTACCTACGTTAGAAGACCTCTGGTGTACCCAAATAATTTTAACCCAGAATGTGAGGATCATTTCTTGTGCACAGTCACATTTTCTAGCACTGCCTAGCCCTGTGGCAACGAAATGGAGGCTACAGCCTTCACAGGGTCTGAGAATGGACTGAAGGACTCCTCAAGGGCCCCTCAAATTCCCATCATAAATGGTACAGTGGCCAAGAGTACCAGCCAGTGTGCATCTTTGGGTAGGGTGCCTCACTAAATGCCCTCTCTGAGAAGAGTATTCCTTCAGTGGTTGAACACCATGGGAGGAGAGACTGTCAAACTAGTTGCAAAGTGGAGGAAGTGAATGAGCATTTGCATATATCACCGGTTAATGCCCTGATAATTTCAGAGAGGTACAAGTTGAAAAATGTGTCCACCAGGAGTCTTAATGAAGATTATATAGTTCTTCAAGCCTATTGAGAATTTAGGATCAGGCTGTCAAGGCTCAGATTGCACCGGTCCACCCAATCACAATGGTAAAAGAGAGCGGGAAATATTTTCACTTCTGATCACATATTCTTCAATCCTCACATGTTCTTCAATCCCCTACTCCATTTAGCTTTCATTGCATATGTCACTTTCACAGCAATTTCCTAATACTCTCTTTTACGTTCCTCCAATTTTGGCAGAGCCAGAGGACTAGACATCAAGAGTCCGTTTGCAAATGCCACTTTATCTAGTGAAAAAAACAATCCACGAGCAGGTCCAAACTACTTCAGATGGTACTTAAAGAGAGAGACTCTTCCTACTCAATTAAATTTCTGCCCACATCACAGGGCGACAATAGGGAAGAAAGATGCAGCAAAAGGGACAATATGGCCATGGTGTAGGGGGTAGCCAAACGGAAGCGGGCTGTCTGACAGAATATTGAAGCTAAAAATATCGTGTGGACAGAATTTCCTGTAAATAATATCGAGGTATGTAAGTAAAAATAGGTAAATATAAATTTACTATTCTTCACTCCACATCTACGTACGTTGAAGATATATATATTGTCAAGGTATATATATATATTATCTACTGGCGGTCGCCAGTAGATAGTTATAGTTACGATCGTGTTTCCATAGGAAATCTCAAAATTCTATTTTGAATAACTTTGGCGCCGGTTGACGAATCCTCACAAAATTTTCAAAACAAATGGGGCGCTCCGCTCAGCTCCTACCCTGAAAGTCTCTGGGTGATTCGTCAAGCGGGGGCCGAGAAAAAAGGGGGGTCCCAAAACGCGTTTTCCCCATGCATTTTTCCATAGGACCTTTAGTCGAAGGTACAGCCTGAACGGCTGAACAGAATTACTTGAAATTTGGCAGAGAGGTAGTCCTCAGGTCAGGCAAGTGCCTTTTGCAGGTCTGGTGTCAATCTGTTCAGTATTTCCTGAGAAAATAGCATTTAAAAGCATATAAATATCTATGTGCGCGCACTGTGCGCGCACGGTGCAGTGCGCGAGGGAAGTTCTGATTGGTTGGTAGATGTCGGTAAACATTCGAATGGGTCGAAATCAGGAAGTGTCGGCCACCGTTTTGTCTCTTGCACTGAAAAGGAAAGGGGGAAAAAAGGTGGAAAACGTGAAAAGGGGGCAGGGAAGAGAGTCCCTGACCCCCTAGCCTTTGTCAGGGGGTCACAGAAGGACCCCCAAGGGAAAAAAAACATTTTTTTTTTTTTTTAAATCGCGCGGTGCGCGCACGGTGCGCGCACGGTGAAAACCCTTGAAAAAAAAATTTAATAAATATATAACTTGGCATTTCAAAAACCGTACAAATTCACTTAAAAAACCATAGGTTTCACACACGTTATAGTTAGGAATTAGCATTTAAAAAACCTTGCAAATTCACTTAAAAAACCATAGGTTTCACACAGGTTATAGTTAGGAATTAACATTTAAAAAACCTTGCAAATTCACTTAAAAAACCATAGGTTTCACACAGGGTATAGTTAGGTGGATTTTTCACTCGTAAAAAACCAATGAAATTCCCCCGTTATAGTTAGTTCAGATAACTATAACTTGCGCAACCGCCACTCTATCACAAGGATGATGTCATCAGTGATGTCATGAGTGATGCCACTGACCATGTCATGAGTGATGTAATATGTGACGTCATGAGGAGTGGATTGCGGGCGCGCGAGTTATAGTTATCTGAACTAACTATAACAGGGGAATTTAATTGGTTTTTTACGAGTGAAAAATCCACCTAACTATAACCTGTGTGAAACCTATGGTTTTTTAAGTGAATTTGCAAGGTTTTTTAAATGCTAATTCCTAACTATAACCTGTGTGAAACCTATGGTTTTTTAAGTGAATATATATATATATATATATATATATATATATATATATATATATATATATATATAAAGTTAAAGTATAGTACAACTATGCTTGCGCATGGAAACTTAGTTTCACAATATTTTTGTTCTCGATATTCTTGACACAATATTTTGTCCATACGATATTTTAAGTAAATTGAATACTACAGGTAGTTACTGAGTTATGTATTTTGGATACTATTGTGTTAGGTCATGCATAGCACTATCTAGATCTCTTCAATGCGGACGAGTTGAGGTAGAATTGTTTTGATAATTTATTTAATCAACTAATAGAAATTTCCCAGCTTACCACAAATAGATGCCTACACTACGGATATATAAATTTAGATAGTATCTTCTGTGCTTTCAGTGATATAATCTAAGACTTTTTCCAATATATATAACCTTAATTTACTTCAACAGTCTGCAGTTTGTAAGTCAACCATAACTGAGTGTAAAGGGCAGTAACTGTGCTTATTACTGAGTAAACTTGTGCCCATTTACACCATTTTTTAATCCCAGAGCAAGGAAGTTGTGATTGTGTAAATTTCCTGCAATATGAGCTGTTGCTTTTTCATGGTGCAGAGTGAAACTGGAAAAGCTCACAGCTTACAGAGGGCTAGTTACACAGATCGTCGCTCCAGGAGACGCCACAACAGCTTTCACGTGCTACTGACAGTGGCTGAAGGCTTGATTATTTACTGGTAATCTAGATAGCTCAAAGAAATAATCCTTTGTAAAAATAATAATTTCAGATTTGTAAAGCGCAACATATCACCTCTGTTGGCTACCCAAGTGCTGGGGTCTGTCTGGGAGATAAAGTGAGCTATTGCCCAGAGTCACATGATGCTGAGCTGAGCTGCTGCTGGTGATCGAACCGTGAGCCCCGTTCTCCAGAGCCAGCCGCTCTGACCACTGCACCACACCTCTCTTCCTCCTCACGGTCCTGTTCTGGTGCCTTCTACACATAGTCCAAGTGCCCTGGTCTCCATATAGGAGGGCCCTGGACCCTGGAAGAGATGTATGAGTAAACGGGTGGAGTAAATTGAAAGTAAAAATCGGAAAAGGGTTGAGATCCACAGAGTGGATGGTGGGAAAGACCCTCTTCCCTCCGGTTAACTCGGGATATTAGTCTCTTGGTGAGGACACATCCTCGCTTAGGGCTGTCATGAAGAAGTGGTCAAGCTGGGTTTCCAATCCTCTGCTCCTCATGCCACACTTTCTCAATTGCACCCATTTTTAAACTGGTCTTTCCAAATATCCTTTGGGTGTCAGTTCTGCTTGGACACAAGGACTGTAAGTAGGAGATACATGTGAACAAGGTCTGCACAAACAGCGTTGCAGGACTGTGGATGACTTTATCGCCCCAGGCAGGTGCTGAGGACAGGAATGCTGACACAGCTTTGTGGGAAACCACAATGAAAACACATTTGTTCCACATTGAATAGCAACATACACCAGGGTGAGCAGGCGCAAGGCCAGATAGACTCATAGGAATGCAGCTCTTGGACACAGGATCAGTAAGGTGACGCAAGCGCATGAGTCAACCAACCAGCTAAAACCTGCCGCTCACGCGCAGATCAATTCTCAATTAGATTCGGGCAACGCCATTTTAGCTGGAGTTTCCCCAATCATGTCTATCCACAAAACGTCTTTCTCCATGAGGACAGAGGGTTTCTGAGGAGCGTGACACCCTTCAGTTAAGAACCCCAAAATTTAAAACTTTCCAGACAGTCAAGCAATCCTTCTCTGGCGATGCTTCTAATTTCTGGAATTCCCTTCCGCTCTTACTCAGGACTCAACTGTATTCCGTTATCATCTGAACTAACTGTGTAGCTCTCAATGAGGCTCCATATCCCTTGGTATCATCTTATTAGTTAATCTCTGTTTCATATCAATATGTTCATGTGAGTATTCCAGGAATAGGCTACATGGCAACCCCTTTTCATTATATGTAAAGTGCCAACAGGAAAAATAGAAATACATGCTTGTGATTCTAACAGAAGGAGGCTTGAATCCTAGCAAGGCTGATTCCAGCTCCATATGATGGGAGGGTTGTCAAAGGGGCCATTTATTGCCCAGGCCCTGCCTTTTTTGAAGGCTAGTCACTTCGGTGGCTACCATTTACATGTAGACCTTAGAACACAGGAGTCCGCTTCCTTAAGATTAGGCAGCAAAGGCGTTTTATGCCAACAGATGGGGGTGGATTCTGGATTTGCAGTGTTTCCACTTTCACTACAGAACATTTTGTTTAAACTACTAGGCGCCCTGCTTTAAGTTTGTTTCTCCTGGCCCTGCAAAAAGCTTCTGATATGCCTGGTCGGTCCAGCTTTTCACACTTCTAGAATGGACCAAAATTAGCATTAAGGAGTCTGGTAGCAGAAGTGCCTGCTTTTTAAGGTTAAAATGTAATTAAATTGAGGCTCTTGACTGTGATCATTAAGGTTGCCGGAAGGTTTGATGTCATTAGAGTAGCCATGCTCCAGTCCAGGGCATTCAGTTAACCTCTTCGGTGCCCATAACGAGATAGTCTCGTCATGGAGCACGGTCGCGCTGTGCCCATGACGAGACTATCTCGTCATGAAACCCGCCCACTAAGGAAACGCCCGGCACAGGAGGGGGAAAGGGCGTGGCACCGAAGGGGTTAACAACACAGTCCAATTCAACCAACTGGATCTAAAGTTCTAGATGACAGTGGCTGTAAAAGAACCGGAGTCCGCTGTCGACGACGCGGTCACCTGGTAAACTTAATCATAAACGATTAATAAGTGGAGTATCGAGTGCTAGAACAAACTGAGGAGGGACAATGGGAACCGATGGGTAATGGCAGAATTGCCATATTCATAGGTTTAGGGCGAAAGGTAGTATCGTGAGAGTAGGAAAAATATTAGCGATATGACTCACCCCATTAAAACTGTAGTCATCCTGCCAATCGCATACCTTCACCAAACCCAATCAAATTCGTGTCTGCAATGGACAATTATAAAACGTCATACCCCAGTCAACAGAAAGACACTTTAATGCCAAACAATGCAAGGTTGTCTACAATAGGAATAATAATTAACAGTTCGGCGCATGCGGTCTTACGCACACTTGTTGGTTGCACGTGGGATACAGGGTGATACAGGGATACAGTAATGGGAAGGCAGACACATGGACGTCAATTCACCAAAATGCCAGGGGGTAGCGGAAGTGACTTCACATGCCCCTTGACCTTCACTTTCACTCACACATACACATGTATTCACACATACACTTGCACACAAACTCACACACTCTGCCTACACACGTATTCACACTTACACACACTCTCACATAAACACACTCAAAACTGCAAGCACAGACACAACATACATACATTTAAAAGCATTTGTTCTACTTACCTCAGTTGTCAGGGAATGTCATATTCCAGCTATTTGTACTCCATTTTTATTAAACTAATAGCAAATAATGTAATATTATTCACTATTAATATAATAAAATTTTGACAAGAGTGAGCCCCCACCGACGTCCATAAGGATGAGCTGTTTCTATTCCTGGCACTGATTTTGCTACTGCTGATTCTAGGGGTCGCAAAGGCAGTGCCAGGGGTCACAAGGGGCATAAAAGGGGTCGCAGCAGCGATGCCAGGTGACCCCTAAATGATGCCCATCTGCATATATGGATGTATCACATTGCCTAGAGAAATTAAACTAACACAAACTACCATGTAATTATACACATTTCATATTTACAGTGTTTGGTGCACGGTTGAAAGAGGGCATAGGTAATACATTTAGGGCCAGATGTGCGACCCTTTTTAGTGGTCGCAAATGGGGAATCGGCCCGTTTGCGACCGCTAAAAAGGGTTGTGGTATGTATAAATCCCATGTTGCAAGTCGGTAACCTATTACTGACTCTCACATTTCAATCGCAGTTACCACCTACTTCAAGTAGGTGGTAAGCCAGTTGCAAATGGGAAGGGGTCCTCAGGGGACCACCTCCCCTTTGTGAATGTATGCGAAAATATTTGTTTGAAGACCAGGCAGTGGTCCCATAAACCACTGCCTTCCCTTGAAAAATGAAAAGAAAACTTTTCATTTTTTTCTTTTAAAGCATCCCATTTTCCTGTAAGGAAAACGGGCTGCATTTGGAAAAAAAGTTGCTTTATTTAAAAAAGCAAACACAGACTTGGTGGTCACTATCCCTGTGATATGTGAGATTCCTACGGGGTCGCAAATTGGACCTACCTCATTAATATTAATGACCCCATTAGGAGTCGTAAACAGTGTCTCAGACACTGTTGTACATTGCATTATGCGAGTAGCAAAACGCCGCAATTTTCGACTCACAAAATGGAATAATCGTACATCTGGCCCTTCGACCTTGTAAGGCGGGTAAGAAAAATTAGGTCTGAGGAGTGGTCAAGAGACAAGGCATTAGCAGAGGGGTCACTACAAGGAGGAAGTGGAGGGTTTCCAGGTCCCAAATACATTCTTCCTCACCTAGGGCCTCATGTAGGTGGCATACACTTTACCGATTCTAAAATACCGAATCATACCGATTCGGTATTTAAGAATCGGTAAAGTGTATGTAGGTAAAAATTCGGTAAATGTTACCGAATCGGAGTGAGTCGGTAATTACCGAATCGGTATTTACCGATTCGGTAATGAGGCATACCTTCCCATTGATGGGAAGGTATGCCTCATTACCGAATCGGTAAATACCGATTCGGTAATGGGGGAGCACATGCAAGGGTGGCAGGGTGTCACATTGACACCCTGTTGCACCCCTGATTCGGCCATGTGTGCACATGTGGCACACATACATGCCCTAAGGGCATGTATGTCTGCCACATTGCACACTTCTAAGCGCTATTAAATGCGTTTACACATCCATACTTTATTTACCACCAACTATTAGTTGGTGGTAAATACCGACTCCAAACAACACACACACACTCCCCCTACATCTCATTTCTGTATTCGGAATTTACCGAATCGGTAAAATTACCGATTCGGTAATTTTACCGATTCGGTAAATTACCGAATACAGAAATGAGCCCCCTACATGTCACAAGCCTAAATACCGGTCGGTAACGGTATAATTACCGAAAATCGGCCGTTACCGACCGGTATTCGGCTACGTACATGAGGCCCCTAGTCATCAGAGCCACATTCTGCAACTGTGGCTTTTTACGCATTGTTATTGATTTGCTGCAATTGTCACATAAACGGTTGTCTGCTGTTTACTCTTCAGAGTATGCCCCAAATATGCATTTTGTTTCTAACTCAAACAGATCAAAAGTTACATAAAAATGTGGAAACGTCTGTACAAGCAGTGGAAGACCCTTCGCAAAGTTCAACTGGTCATCTTTTAGTAGCTTATGTCTGTATTTGGTTCCTATAGTCGTACCAATAAGATTAAATATTTCCCAAGACAGTATTACAAATGTGTAAAAATGACAAAATATTGAAGTAATACTGTCACAAAATATGCCAAATTAGGTCTAATATCTTGCTTTATCGTGCTGCTTATTTGAATCAATATGGCGCATAATGTGGTACTCTTCTGCCGCATAATTCCAGTGGCCCTTCCTATCATATGCCCAACAATTAACCCATAAATTATTTTTTATAAAACATGTACCAGGCGCTGCTGAATGTCTGGGCTGCCTTATACCAAAGCTGACTAGTCTTGATTCCATCTCATGCCTCTTTCTTCCACCTCCATACACTTCTGCAGAACTGCTTACGCCTACTGTAGCATTGTGTGTCATGTGATTTTGTCTCCCTTCACCCTGTGAGGAGCCAAAATCTCGTGATGGCTGGGAAGACGAGCTGGAAACCACTGCACAAAGTGGCTTTCCAGCTGGTCTTTGGATTCTGTAGGCAACAGATGCTCATTAAGAGGTGTGAAAACACCCCATGATAGGGTGACAGCCTTAGCAACTTTTAGTTGTGTTTTTAGGAGGGGGCTAGAGGATCGGTGGAGGGCAGAGTGCCTCTCAGGTAGCTCTCACGAGGCCTCTTCCCTTCCATGCCCCGCTCCCTCCTCACACAGTTAAATGTATTTATAAGTTGTCAGGTCTCATTCCTGCCTCTTTATCGGTCTTGCAGGTTCTTTTTCATCCATTTTTCTCCCAGTAGCAGCTCCTTCTCAAAGGCGGAGGAGCGTCGCCCCACTGCTTTTAAGCAGTGCGAGAGGGGGAAAAACAACATGATAATAACTTTCAGCTATTATCATGTTCTGTTTCCTGTGCAGGTGGGTGGGCGGGCTGCTCTGCTCACGCAGCAGGGCAGGGGCAGAGTGGTTTGCCCACTCTAGTGCGCAATGACTGTTTGGTTGGCTCCCTCGGACCGCCCGAACCAGTCATGCGCACTTTCCCCTACTCCATGCAGATTGCATTACAGCCTGCAGGGAGAACAAACCCAGGCTCCCTTTCCCTGGTTGAGCATCCAACCAGGACACTCCCAACCAACCACAACGCTGCATTGCATTGCAGATTTGTGATTGGTCGTGGGGCCTGGCTGGGCAGTGCTTCCAGAGATCAGCAGGAGCTGGAGCTGAGACGCTGGACCAGGCGGGAAGGTAAGTAAAAAAAAAATTGTTGTGTGCTAAAAAAAAAGCCTTTCCTTTAACACACCCAGTTGGTCAGATAAATCCTTTCACTTTGAAGTCAGAGAAATAAAAGCAAACACCAAGCTCCCTCGAAAGACAGGGCCTGACATTTGACTTCTGTCTTTGAATGCACAGCAAATCTGACAAGATAAGAACAAAATGTAAAGGCCCTTTTATAGAAATCAGTAGTTGTGGAAGAATACAGTTAACAGGCTATGCTTCACGGCAGGGACAAAGACAAGCTGGACAGCCTAAAACAAATAAAACCAGCAAACAGAAAGCAAGCAAATGTGAGTTACACACCACAAAGCCAATAGTAAGCAAGTGGCGGAATGCTTTCTGAGGTTAGCTTTCAGAATGTCCCCAAGAAGTCTTTAGGAAGACAGCTACACAGATAGGCTGCGACCTAAAAATGAGTGCAACTGTAAAATACCTGCACAAATTAAGCACTGCCTTTATCCCATGTCCACTGCCTATCTTACTGCAATGTTTTTCAATTTTGCTTCAAAAGGTGCTTTGTAGTAGTTTTACCTGTAGTTCCTTTAAAAATGATATCTAGAGAGGCTTCTGGCCTTGAGGCAGGCAATGGCTCGACCTCGAAGCACAGCTGATATAACACTTTCTACAGCTGACATGCCACGTAGTCCGGTACGTGTTAATCTCATAGGTAGAATACAGCACATTAGAAACCTGAGGAGAGCAGCAGTGTTAACTTTCGCAGCATTCGCACGCGACACCGGATCTTGGGCAGGCATCCATCTTTAATGCTGACGTAGCGAAGAGCCTTTGCAGCAGTAACATATCCTTTTGTACACTGCGGCTCTTTGTGCAGCAGCCTGGCTGTCTCTTTTGTTAAGAAGTCTCACAAGTATACAGGGAAGACCCCTGTAACGTGAATAAATACAAGTCATGCTAAAAAAAAAAATACCAACAGGCTGAGACAAACAGCCCCCTAGATTTATACTGAGCTTCACAGCAGAGAGCAGCAGGCAGTAAATGTACCCACACTTTGAACCGTATCGCTGATGACTTGGAGTTTCTTTCATCCCTCAGTACATTCACCCTTTATCCTTGCACCCTTCTGTCTTCCAGTCTTCCATCCATCCACCTTCAGTTCTTTTACCTTTCCCTCCTTATAACATTTCTACACTCATCGTCCTTGTCTCCTTTCACGCTTCCTCCTTTCCTTACTCTTGAGTCCTTCAACAATTATTTTCTTTTCACCCTACATACTTCCTTTCTGCCCTTATTTTTCTTGTCTGTCTTTCTTCACTTAGGTTCACAAGGTACTTGATATAGCTTAAATTGCAACAACAAAAAAATCAGTCAGTGGCGTTGCAGTGGCCACCAAAAATATTCATTGTCTTTGGGGCCAACGTTGCACAAGTGGCACATTTGTATTTGAATTTGAGCTCTGAATCCTATGCATTGCTCCAGGTCTTGGTGACATTGACCATTGCTTCTGGCTTACGTGACACTCACCTGACACCCTCGCTATGCGACAGTGCTGGTGACAGACCAACAGGGCGTGGCTAAGACATAGTGAGGCCAAAAACCACAGCACCAAGAGCACTTTGCTGTTAAGGAACTGCTCTGACCTACAAGATAGCTTCCACTTTTACAAATGAAGTATCAATCCTCGATCCTTACTGCACGAATGTGTCTATAGACAAGGCCACATCATTCATCACCCTCTGCAAATTTAACAAAAACATTATGCTTCTAGCTCAAACAATTCAAAAGGTAATAAAAAAGCATCGACAAGTGTTGCCACTCAGTGGAAGGCCTTTTACAAAGCTTGAATGGTTACCTTTCTGTTGCTTAATGCTATATGAAATTGTTTAAAATCTCACCAGAAAAATTAAAAATTTCAACCTGTTTTATACTCCTATACCCAACCAAAACTCACTCATGGTCGCTAGGTTACTATAACAGAAATATTTGTGCATGTGGTTAATATTTTGGTCTGTCTGTCTGTCTGTCTATCTATCTATTTATCTATCCATCTATCTATCTATTATCTAGCTATCTATCTATCTTTGTTTTCTCAATGTATTTTTCACACATAACATTGAATTACCAATTTCTGTAGTATCAGTTCTTCAGTGCAAGCGGCTTCCTCAAACCGCCATGCGTCCCAAGGTATTCCACAAGCCTTTGGCCAATCCCTAGGATGTCAGTCCTTCATGTGCAATGGCTTTCCGTGGTCATTGACCAGTTGTTTGGGTACCAGGATCTTCACCTGCATTTTGGCAAGCGTGCTGATTGGAGAACAAGTGGTACTTGCATCACCTTCAGATTCTGAGGAAATCTTCGAGACCACGGTGAAGTGGAAAGGAATTCCAGAAGGTGTACACTTGTATATGAAGGTACTGCAACCCATCCCGTTGGTATATAACCAATGGCTGGCTTGTATATGGAGGTCCATCTAAGGTGGTTAGCACATTCTAAGATGAAAATTGTGCCAAGATGGACATTTAAATTACGACTCTGAATACAACTGGACAAGATTAATCAGACCCCCTACACACACCCCTCTACGTGCAGGGTTCACAATTACAAGTTGTATAGGGCTTATTTCACCTTGTAGGACCACTGGGTAGTAAAACCCATATACCCTCAAATTTCAACAAGCGTGTATTGCCATGTAAAACCTGCCAATGTACCAGGGAAATAACGAGAAAATACAAGGTGGATGCTAATGTTTCAGCAGAAAGCACATAAATCCCTATCAGATTTGAAAGGCTAAACACCTACTCAGGGCCCGGGGCCGCTCCTCCACTAGGGCGGAGGAACATCATCCCACTGCTTTCTTGCAGTGCAAGAAAGACTACACATAAAATGGTAATAACTTTTAGTTATTACCATTTTTTGTTTGCTTTGCGCGTTGCAGGCGGGCGGCTCTGCTCTGCTCTTTGAGCAGGGCATGGGAGGAGTGGTTTGCCCACTCCTGAGTGCGCAAAGACTGTTTGGTCAGCCCTCTCGGGCCACCCAAACCAGTCATGCGCACTCTGCCCTTCTCCATGCAATCACAATGCTGCACTGCAGTGTTGTAATTGGCTTAGGGGAGGGAGCCTGGCTGCCTGCTTCCTGTTCCAGAATGCAGAGAGTTCCCGAGCAGCGCTGGAGAGCTACTGAACTGTGCTGCCCCATTAATGTGATTCATCACCATCAAGTATCTCACTGCACTCATTGCTCTTTTGAATCCAACCTATGGTGGACCATACCCTGAAGACCTTTCTTTCTTCAATTCAGGCTGTCCCTTGGTTCGCCTTGTCCTGAGGAAAACCCGCTGTGCCCACTTGCCACTCATGCACTTCTCTAGGTCGAAACGTTACGTGCTTGTGATAATCCGGACCCTTCTCTATCCGCCCCACGAGAAATGGAAATTTAAATCCCAAACAGCGCGGAGATTTATGTACCTAGGGATGGATGACCTCTGAATAACCAGTTTTAACCATCCATACAACACTGTATATATCCTGTTCACATTTAGCACTTTTCTCGCACTTTCTTCACCTTATCACTTGCACCGTTTGATCAATTCCTATGTTCGTAGATTGTGACAGCCTTCTAATGTCATCTTGACGAATATGTGACGTTACAACGAATGCGATTACACATGCCGTTGCAACGCAAAACTTTACCCCGACTTTCTGTCGGGGAAGCACGGGAAGTTGGAATAGATTAATTTTCTATTCCAACTCCAGTGTGTGCAACAGTAGGGAAGGTGTTGGAGTTAAATCCAACACCTTCTACCCACTGCTGCACACCTTTGTGTTGCAATGGCATGCGATGTAATCGCATGCGTTGTAACGGTTGCGTTAAAAAGGCTGTTTACCCATCTTGACACCATAAAATAAATGAATATATTGATTATCCCTCAATAAAAGTTCAGATTTATTCAATTTTGTGGTGTGCTTTTGTCCCATTTTCTCTTTCCTTTTCATTAATTATTAATAAAAGGTCTGAGTATTGTTTTCTAATTATTATTATTCAGTAAACCAAGAATCACTTCTGTAGCTGACAGAACCAACACTCTCCTCATTTTTTGTACACCCAGGTTCTGAGGAGCACTGGGTTACCCCATTATACTAGATACTTCCTGTTCCTGTCGGAGGCAGAAGAACAGGAGCAGAGAAGACGCGGGATCCGGCGGAAAGGTACGTTTAATTTCATTTATTTATTTCTCTGCAACACCCCCGTGATGCACTCGCGAAACCCCCATGAATCCCACTCCCCAGTAACCCCTCAGGCCCGTCTCACCACCTGCGAGCAATGCCGGCCGCTACTGCTCAGGGCCACTGGAATTATGCGATTCAGCAGCCGCAGCTTTTTTTAAATATAATTATGGGTTTGCCGCATTTGCGTCATAATCCATCATCTGCAGATTTTAACAAAAAAATTGTTTCTAGCTCAAATGGATCAAAAGTTTCTTGAAACGTTGCGTAATGTTTTTACCCAAGCAGAAGGCCCTTCACAAAGGTTAACTGCTCATCTTTCAGTCGCTCATTTCTGTATTTGGTTCTTAAACTGGTACTAATTCGGTTAAATCTTTGCCCAGAAAGTTTTACCGTGAGTAAAAATGACAATATGAAGAAGTAATGCTATCAAAAAATGTGCAGCATTATGCAGCACATTATGCCTTTTCTTGCTGCATAATTTTACCCTGCTGAATAGTTTGGTGCTCCGCTGTCACATAATTCCAGTGGCCCAACTCATTATATATTAATAATAATTATTACACCCATTAAATACTCTACCCTGGGATATCCTTGCAATAATCCTCATAAACCCCCTCTGGGGCAGCCTAGGAGTTGAAACTATGCCCAATATAAACGCATTAAATGCATCAACGAAGTTGGGGCTGGAGAGCAAAATCAGAAAGTTATCGAAAAAACATAGAAGCGGTCTATAAAAAAAATAACACTTTTAGCCAAAAATCCCTCTTTCGTTTCTCTCTGAGAAGCTGGAAAATGCGAGCCAGTTTCCGAGCAAGTGAGGGAGAAAGCGAGTCATGAGACCAGCAGCTATTTTAAGCCGAGTTTGGGAGGCAGGGACGTGCCCCTCCCTTCTCGAGGATCACGGAATTGCAATAAAACTGTTCAGTGAGCACGTCATGCCTCGCAAAGCTCCTCAGCCTACTTTCTCAAGTAATGCTCCCTGCCAGGAGGAAATCCCAACCCGCCTCCAAAAGAGATGGATATTACGCAACTGGGCCCATGTGTTTGGCTCCAGGACAGCAACTGTCGCAGACAGACCGCTGGCGGACGGCGGTTGAGGCCGGGCCTCCTGGCGGCCATGACAGGCGGCGCGCGCGTTCCTGCCCTCCATGGAATGCCTGGCAACGGCCGCCCTGTGGCCAATGTAAGAATCTTTGTAGGGGCGAGTCGGGTCATTTCCTCAGGAAGGGGCTCTCAGGGACGTAGGAAGCTTGGTCAGTAATATTGGGGGGTCTATGAACTTCCGATTTCCCAATAATCACGCTGGAGTATCTTTTGAAAATATATATATGAGAAGCAGGTGTGTGTGTGTTATAAGTACTTAAAACACATTCTTTTTCAAACTAAGCAACATTCTTTAAGACCTTCAAAACAGAAAAGAGTGTGAGTGTGTTTGTCTGTGTGCATGTGAAACCCCCAGGTAAAATCTACAGACACCTCACCATAACTGACTAAAAGCACTTGTACTTGTACCCAACTATTTACTATAGGATCATTTTTTCTAGGGGGGTTCACACCCCTCCCCCGCAGCCACGCCCCTGGGGGCTGGGGGCTCTGTAATCATAACCATAGCAAGGCAGTAATGAAAATCTACTGTAGTAGGGTTTTGGTCGCCAAGCAGTGGCGTAACGAAAGTTGAGAGGGCCCCCCCTGCCACGTACACAGAGGGGCTCCCACTCCGGATTTAATCTGGAGTTCTTGGGCCCGAGTATTGTGCTGAGGGGGAACCTGCAGCTCGGGGGCCCCCGCACCGCGGGGGCTGCAGGGGCCTGTGTTACGCCCCTGTCGCCAAGCTGAACAACTGCGCAACGGGCTGGCCTCCGTGCTTAGAATAAAATGCCGAGCCTTCCCTTCAAGTGAATCATGCAAGGCGGGTCAGTGGGGGAACAGATGGGTCGGGAGAGCACGGCTGTTGCGACTCGCCCACCGACACACCCGCTGATGCTGACCATGCCAACGAAAGCTGCTGCCACCTCCTTTTGCTGCTTAAAGTAGAAAACAGCCTGTACTGAAAACATTAGAGGACTGTCTGGGGATCTCAGCTAAGTGGTGGTGGGTGAAGGAGGCGGGGGGCCTGCAATGGACATGTAGAGAAACACCGGCCCGAATTAACTAAGTTTTCATGCAACACAGCTTAGCAACCAAATTTGCTGCATGGTCTTGAGTGAAAGGGTGTGAGCAGAATAACAGCATATCTACTAAAATATGGCGCAATTTTTCTCTCCCCCTGGCATGGTTTTCTTATGGCTGCCTTGCGCCAACACAAACACCATGTACCATGGTGCAAGAGTGAGTGCGTAATGTCTGGCATAGGTTTTGTGCTGAAAAGGTTCAATTTGAGTAGAAAATACTATGCTCTGACTTAGTTTAACACTATTTTCACCTTGTGTTTGCGCTGCACAGTCCAGCAAATGTGCATAGTTGAAAAGGTTTTGAGAAAAGAAAACTTTTCTCTATCTTGTAACCTGCATCGAGAAGGAGTACATTTGTGGCCCAATTTCCAGCCTACAAGTGTTAGTAGGTAGGAATTTGCATCAAAACCCATAGATGGTTTCATGTGAATGCTCCTATACCCACCCATAGAACCCCCCCTGTGATGCAAAGTAGCGTACAGCACTACTTTTTATTACTTTAGGCATCTTTTCAACAAAACTCAGATTTGCCTTTGGAAAGTTAGTCCCAACATAATACTTTCTACCTGGTTTGCGTCACTTTTGTGCTGGTAAATTACCACCACAGTTTTTAAGCCTAGGCGGAACAGATGTGGATGTCGCTTGCAGTTGTTTAGAGGCTGAGTGAGCCTTCTAATAGGAAAATCAGAAGAAGAGTTGTCCAACAGTGATGGAGCAGGTAAAACAACATTTTGTACACCTCCTCTAATTTGCATGAAATTAATTACGTAATCATTCTAAAGATTAATGTGCAATAACATGTTTGCAGTGAAAATGGATTACTCAACCTTTGCACCTTGATAAACACGAGATACTCGTGGGACTAAAATGCTAATTGCATGGCAGAACAATTAATTAATTAACTATGGTATGCAAAGTAACCTTAGATTGTGGTGAAATAGTAAAATTGCATGATTTATGTTGCTTTGTGATTGTTTGTGCTCCAAAATGTCTGCATGAGGTGCGGAAGAGCCGCTTGCAGGCTTGTGCTCCAGCCATTATGGCCTTGTAGTCTCACTACTGTTTCCGGAGCTTCCAGAAAACTATTCTGATTTTTACTCTAATGGACTTTCTGAACTCTCAGGGGCCGTGATCGCAGATCATCAGCTTCGACCAGATTGGGCCCATTTACCACCTATCAAAAGTCAGAAAACTGCACCAATGCGTTTGCACTCTTAGGTAAGCCAAAACTTACACGCAGCACATTACAAAACAACTAAATAAATAACAAAACCCTGTACACCTTGGCATGAAAACTTCACACAATGGGGACTTAACCCCACCCCCCCCAAAAAAAGATGAAATAATAAATCAGACCACTTGTCATGTAAATAGTATATTTCAACTCTGCAAACCACAATCATTGTAAACAAAAAAAGTTACCAAAGGCAAAAACATAAAGTAAAAAATAAGCAAGAACCCGACACTCCTCCGCCTCATTCCTCCTATTGTCAACTGTTCAGTTTCAACCTAGGTGCAACAAATACTATTTTCTCTAGAGAGTCTAATAACAGCTGCAAACAAAAGACAGAGATCACTTTACCCCTGCAAAGGAAATGGGCGGCACCAAATCTTTCATCCTTGTTTTGAGAACTGTTCATGTTTGGTTCCATACTGGGGTAGGGTCGGTCAACATCAACTGCAACAATATAAGCTATTTTTACAAAATATCAATTCCTAGATTTAATATTGCCTCAGTACTGCAGGTTTGCCTTTTTCTAAGCACCCATGTTTTTGAACATCTGGTAACTGCGGTATCGAGGGAGATAGTGATTGGTCCAGGACCATACAATTTCATGATGTGATAAAGGCGTGAATTTCAATATTCCACTATCGACCAACAAACCCTAAAATTGATATACCAGCATTAATTTAAAAACACAATTCACTTTTCTTATTTCGCCAAAGTTTTATGATATCACTTGAAAATGTCCAAATTATAAATGCACCGCAGACTTGTTTTAGCTTCTGCTCAATTAAATATTACAAAAACACCTGAGATAATCAGAACTCTACCATGGCTCTCTCATCTGCAGATGTAGAACACCCCTCACAACAGTTTTGCACATCAGATCCCTAAACTCTTCAAAAAGTCTATACTGTTTCTGCGTTTCCCATTGAGTGACAGGTGTAGGCACCACACCAAGTAGAACAAGTGAAGAGAATCGGGCTCTCGTCATCCCCTGTTGGGAGAATGATCTTTCATTCAGCCTGGATCCCAAATATAGCACCTTTCTCACCAAAAAAGAGTTTCCAGGTGGTGTTGTCTCAGTGACAGATCTTTGACTTTGAAGGATGACTATCCATGGTCTACATCTAGAGTCCCTTCTTGGACTAACTTCTGGAAGAAGTAATTATCTGACTGTGCCTCAAATATAATAAAAGTAAAACGTGAAATTGATTATAAATATGATACTTCACGTATCAACGGCTGGTTACATGGAAGATTTAGATGGTGGCCATGAAACGTCATGTGCAGGTTGATAAAAAATGAGATTACTGGCATGATAAATACACTATAATCACCAAAGACATCTTCTTCTCGCTCTCTACAAAATATCATGTAAGTAAATAAAGGCAAAATTGCTGCCAAGAGACAGAATTGTAAAGAGAGGGTGAGAGATCGAGAGACCACAAAGTGGTCAATGGGCAGTCTTGGGAGACACAGACAGGTACTTCTAAGGACAGTCATAGGCACCACCAATTCTTTACCAGCATCACTTCTTCATGAAATGAATAAGACAATACCTTCAGGGAAAGGTCTGCGGGTACGATATAAATACAAGCAAATTCAACATCAATTATAGAGGGATACAGCCACAAAGGCATCAAAGCACTGATTCCAGAGAAGAACCAGAATCCCTGAAAAAAGAATAGATTTCCCCTATTTTTGGGTAACATCGAACCATGTAGACGATAAAGCTTATGCTCCCTGCTGCAGCTAAAGCAAGAAGTTGGGCTTTATTTTAAGGCTTCTGACTGCTTAATGGTACATAGACTTTACCGGCTTGGTTAGAGTTTGGCAGATGGTTTACTCTGTCACAAACATAATGGATAGCCCATCTGTCTTGTTACAAGTGCATTATAATCTATGGCACTTGCAATGAGGAGGGCAGGATATCTGTCACGTTGTAACAGAGTAATCCTTCCTCCAAACTCTAAATCACGCTTTAAGTTCTTATTTTAAAGCACTCTCAGTACTATTATTATCTCAAGGCGACTGTCCCACTGAAACAAGAAGTATTGGCAAAATCAATACGTATTGCTGTATTGTACCAATGAAAGCAGATTTAGTACATTAGAAAGAGACACATGAGAGGGAGCCAGCAGAAGAGGATGTAGAAAGCTATAATTGTACCATATTCCCTTGTACAGCGCAAGTGCCAATGTGGAGATGAAGGACACACCCAAATAGACCAATATCATTAAGTGGGAGATGAATACTTCACTGGGCTGAGCCAAACCGTAACTGACAACGTTTCAAGCCAATGGCTGAAAGCGACTGGTCGACGACAGTGATTGGTTGAAAGGGGTGGACTCAAACCCCACTCTATGTATGTAATAGGTCTTTTTGTTGGAGCCATTTAGCATCTTTTCAAGATACTGTACCTATGTCAATCAATCAATCAATCAATCAATCAATCAGGGATTAGTAGAGTGCACTACTCTCCTGTGAGGGTTCAAGGCGCTGGGGAGCAGGGGGGTTTCGGGCAGCTCCGGTCATCGAAAGAGCCACGTCTTGAGACTCTTTCTGAATGTTTGCAGTGTGGGGCTTTATCTGATGCTGAGGGGGGGTTCGTTCCAAGTCTTGGCTGTGATGCAGGAGAAGGATCTGCCTCTCGTTCTGGCTCTGTTGGTACGAGGGATTAAGCCAAGGCTAGATCAGCGGAGCAGAGGTTTCTCTTGGGGGCATAGAAGGAGATTCTTTCGTTGAGGTATTGAGGTCCGGTGTTGTGGAGGGCTTTGTAGGCATGTGTGAGCAACTTGAATGTCACTCTTTTTTCAACAGGAGCCAGTGGAGGTCTCGTAGGTGCTGGGTGATGTGGTCTTGTCGTGGGATGCTGAGGATGAGTCTGGCTGCAGCGTTCTGAACGGTCTGGAGTTTGTGGAGTAGAGATTTGTTGATTCCGGCATAGAGGGCATTCCTGGAGTCCAGCCTGCTGGTGAAGAGTGCATGGGTGACGGTCTTCCTAGATTCGGGGGGGGGGATCTATTTGAAGGTCTTGCGGAGTATGCAGAGGGTGTTGAAACATGTGGAGGATATGGCGTTGATCTGTCGGTTCATGGTGAGGGAGGAGTCGAGTATGATGCCAAGGTTGTGGGCGTGGTCCGTGGGTGTGGGAAGGTTACGGGGGGGAAGCAGGGGTGGATCCGAGGATAAAGACTTCAGTTTTCTCCAAGTTGAGCTTCAGGCAGCTGCTGCTTATCCAGGATGCGACGTCTTTCATTCTTTCCTGGAAACTGGGTCTGGTGATGTCGGGTTCCTTGGTGAGGGAGAGGATGAGCTGGGTGTCGTTGGCGTAGGATACTATGCTGAGTCCGTGTTTCCTGACGATGGTTGCAGGGGGGCCATGTAGATGCTGAAGAGCATGGGGCTGAGGGAGGATCCTTGGGGTACGCTGCATCTGATCTCTGTGAGTTCAGAGAGGAAGGTAAAGAGTCTTATTCTTTGAGTTCGGCTCGCGAGGAAGGAGCAGATCCAGTCTAGGGCAGTTCCCTGTATGCCGGCGTCGTGGAGTCTGGCAGCCAGAGTGCGGTGGGAGACTGTGTTGAAGGCTGCTGAGAGGTCTAGTAGAATCAGGGCTGCAGTGTGGCCTTGGTCGAAGAGAGTGCAGATGTCCTCCGTGGCGGCTAGGAGGGCTGTCTTGGTGCTGAGTGTGCTGCAGAAGCCGGATTAAGATGTGTCTAAGATGTTGGATTCCATAAAGTTTGTTAGCTGGATGTTGACAATCTTCTCTGTGACTTTGGTGGCGAAGGGGAGGAGAGAGATGGGCCTGTAGTTCTTGAGGTTTGTCGGGTCTGCGGAGGGCTTCTTGAGGAGGGGTTTGACTACTGCGTGTTTTCAGCCATCGGGGAACGTGCCTGTATCTAGGGTGCAGTTGATTGTCCGTCGGAGTTCTGGTGCGATGGCGGAGGCGACACTGTGGAAGATGTGCAGCGGGCAGGGGTCAGTGGGTGCTCCGGAGTGTGTGCTCCTCATGGTCTTTGCGGTTTCTTCTGTGGTGACAGGGGTCCAGGCGAGGATGGTCGGCTGAGTGGCATTGCTGGTGGGAGGTGTTGGGTCGGTGCCTTGGTCATGTTCATGGAAGTTGTCGTAGAGTGTCCTGATCTTGTAGTGGAAGGAGGAGCCTAGTTTGTTGCATAGGTCCTGGGAGGGAGGGACGTCAGAGGTTTCACTGGGGGGGTCTGGTGAATTCTTGTATGATGTTGAAGAGTTCCCTGGAGTTGCGGGAGTTGGAGAGCATTCTGTCCTGGATGAAGTTACTCATCATAGATCTGATGAGTTGGTGGTGTGCTGTAGTGGCGGATCTGTAGGTGGTGCGTGCTTCCGGGGTTTTGCTGTTCCTCCAAGCTTTCTTTACTCGTCAGCGTGAGCACTTGGCTCCTTAGAGGTCCGTGGTGAACCAGGTGGTTTTCATGGTGCGTTGTCTGTCGGCGATCCATTTGTGGAGATCGTTGGCTGCAGAGTTGGTGTTGGTTGTGGTGGGGGGAGGAGTACGGGCGAAGGTGAGGTGCTCTTCGGTGATCCTGCTCCAGTTTCAGCGCAGGTGACGTGGCGTTGGCTGGTGTGCAGTGGTTTCAAAAAGGAGAAGTGAACCCAGTGGTGGTCCATCCAGGGAGGTTGCGTGGTGTGACTGAGGCGAATGTTGATTCCTCCGGCAAAGATGGGGTAGAGGGTGTGTCCCGCCTTGTGAGTGGGGGTGGAGACAAGTTGCTTCAGTCCGATGTTGGCGAGGTTGTCTAGGAGAGCTGTGGAGTAGGGGTTGCAGGCTTGCCTTTGGCGCACCAGCGGTGTGCCCGCTGCACACGGCCACCATTTAGTAGGGGTCGGGAGAGCAGCTGGGAGGTGGGAGCAGGAACACGCAGGGGGGGAAGAGCCACAGGGGCAGCAGCAGCAGAAAGGGCTCGAAAAAAGGCAACGGGAAAACTACAACAAAAGTGAAAACAGCAACAGAAAGGACACAGACAGACAAAAGGCACAAACAGATAAAGAGGCACAACAGATAATGAGTCACAGACAAATAAAGAGGCACAAACTGATAAAAAGGCACAACAGATAAAGAGGCACAGACAGATGAAAACAGAGAACAGAGAAAGACTGGCAGAGCGGACCAGCAGAAGAGCAAGGCTCTCCCACTGGACCACCAGGGATGAGGTGCAGGCAGGAGCCTGCGGGTGGAGGAGGGCCTCAAACACCTACCTGGAGAGCAGAAGGCACTGGGGGCAGTGCCTTAAGGACAGAGCTGTGCGAGGGGAGAGCGGTTACCCTGACCAGGAGCCTTATGTCTGATTCCAATGAGGCAGTCGAGTACCCAGCTCGTAGCAACAGGAGTGATTTTTAGAATTTTGTTTTATGGCATCCTATTTTTGACATTTTTGCTCAAGCCCCAGTGTTCAGCTCTATGTGAGAGTAGGCTTCTGACCCTACCCTGAACTACCTGGTTAATAAGCAGTGAAAAGCCGGGTCCACAAGAGCTGGCCATCTTCAAAATGGAGTTAAGGGACAACTCTAATTTCTCTATTCCCATTATGCTATCAATGTGTGCCCCCCACTTGAGGTTGGTAGTGGTCGTAAGCCCCAGATATTTGAAGGAGTTGACTTCTAGTCTTCTGCCACTGATTCAATTTTTTTTAATACCCTCCTGTTTTATACACCATTGTTTGTGTGTTTATATTAAGCCCATTTTCATGGTGTCCTTACCCACTACTGTAAGTCGCACTTCTAGAGCATTTGGTGTGCGAGCTATCAGGATATAATCTCTTGCGTATAGGAGCACAGGTATCTGAAGGCCTTCAATTGCTGGTACATCTTGCAATTCTATCATAACTTCTCTGTGAAAGTTATTGATGTATAGGGAAAATAATCACAAGGCGAATATGCATCCCTCTTTTAATCCTTTTGGAATTTTTTTTAAAAAAATTGTTCTTACTGAGGCTACCTTTTTTATTTAGCCTTATTTGCGATGTTGTGTCTGTGAACAGCCTTTTCATCGAAGACGGTATTGCTGGGTCCAGTCTCATGGCAAACAGTTGTTTTCCAAAGTGTGTGCCTCAGTTAAAGGTCAAAAGCTGCCATGAAGTCTAAATAAACCACATAGAGTGATATATTTTTCACCTTACTGTACAAGTGGATTATGTACAGGAAAGTGAATATTTGGTCTATGGTTGACAGACCGTCTCTGAAGCCACCATTTATTAGTTATAGTATGTTCTGATTTTAATCCAATCCTCTAGGGTTCTGGGTACCATCTTGGAAAAGATTTTACAATCAACGTCGATGAGGCGGATAGGCCCGTAGGATTTCAGTCGCTTTTTGAACTTTTTAGTATAAGTGGATCATTATATTATTCTGCTTTGATAAAGTGATTTCTGGGAATACGGCTGCAAGGATTTTAGACCACCATTTTGGCCAGTGCTCAACTACCTTCCAGGGTATCATATTTTTCTGGGTCCTTTCCCTTGATTATTTCCTTTTTGTTTCCATTAGCTTTTTCTGCTTGAAGATGTATTTGTGTAAGGTTCATCCTCTCTTGATTTTATGCATCATTAATTGTTTTGTACGACACTCTGGACAAACGCACTCTTAGAAATTTAAATTTATGATGGATAAACACACTTGAATAGGGTAAGTCCATTAAAAAATACACACTACCATGGAATGATATCTACATTTTGTTGAAAACGAGTGAAATGAACAAACTGGTCACAAAACAACAGCTAGACCTGGAACACCCTGCCTCTCCACCTCAGGCAATCGCCGTCGTTGACCCAATTCAGGAAGACCTGATTCTTCGACTGAACCCCAGTGCCCAGAAGGATCAGCTGCCCACCGCTCCCCCTTAGTGCCTTGAGACCCTCATGGGTGCGTAGTCGCACAATATGTGTAAATGTATGTAAATGTATGGATACTTGTATAGCGCACGACTACCCGGAGGTCTCTCGGCGCTTGTACGAATACCGCTGTGGAACCCATCCTGGCTTTTCCCTGTGAGGCGTCCACTCCTGGGCACCCCCAAAGTGAAGGCCAGGCATCCTTAGCGTTGTGGGGGCCGTTGTGGAGATTAAGCAAGCTATTGCCCAGAGTTGCAGAGTGGGACTCCATGATTAGAATGGCACCGAGGTGAGAATTATCAGGTCCGTGGAAATTTTGAGCCCAAGACCCGCCGAGGCGGGGAATTGAACCCTGGTCCCGGGCTAGACCTCTGCATCAGGGTCTGCCGCTCTAATCATTGAGCCACACTTCTCCACTTCTACAAACCCGGATTGGATTGATTAATTGCTAGGCATTACTAAGCTTTTCCCTGGCTTAGGGGTGTAAATGCCCAGTGACAGTAGAAATTCTCAATATCCTTTCAAGTTAAACAAATACTTGCCACCTATGAACATCTGAAAAGCAATTCTCAGGGGAATAAGTTGTTTGAGAGGGAGAAATTCCCTGCATTGGGCTCTGAAAGGGCTAGCTCAAACTTAAACTCTAGTTTCATGTCTGGTTTCACAGAAGTGGCTCCACGGCGGGATTTGCTTCTGTGAAAAAACAGTGCTTGCAATTCTTCCGTGCCGGGGCAGCCTGGCAAATCTCTTGACAGAATTTTTATTTTCCAAAGACAAACCCCCAAAGCTGGAGGACATTTCAGCATTTTTCTTGTCCGATATCAGCATAGTTCACATGGCAGTGCTGGGCAGGAGTAATACAAATGGACATGGTGTTGAAAGACTCGCCCTATAAAGGTCAGATCTACTGACGCCTTGGACTTTGGTGGTTGGCGAGGGATTTCTCAACTTTTCAAACCTCTAAATACAGTGGAGAAGGAGACAGGTGGACAGACTGGTCAACAATTTTTTAATTCAACCGCTCAAAAATATTGTCTGTAAAATATAGAAAACTCAGGTACCTACCACACCCAGCCTGCTTTGTCTCTACAGTCATTGCAAGTTTCCCACTTTCAGGCGAGACTTGCCGCTCCAGTTTTAGTTTTGCATTCTGGACATTTATCTGCTTTTAATCCATTCATAAATCTAGGGTTGGAGGTCCCAGAAAGCAAATTGAAAACCTGGACTGGGTTAATCAAAGACATGCCAGAACCAGGAAAACTTGGCAGCTCTGACTTTAACAATCCCATCTAATCATCAACCTGAGCTTCCTCTTTCTGTCAGTACCCTGAAGTAGCCAAAAGGAGACAGGCAGCACTTTACAAACCTTCTTAATAAACAGTACACCAATAAATCAGTTCCCATCTCATTAAATTGCTAAACATATAGACAGCATGACTGCAACCTGCTTTCAAGGGAGCATTATTTCTTCAATGTCTAGCACAATCTGTATTCAGTTAGACAAAAAAAAAACCAAGAAAAGACCTCATCATAACGTTTACCCAGCATTCTTGATATCGTTAAAGGGATATCATCTCCCATGGTAACATATGTGTAACAGCCCCACATCCCAGCACAGCGGGGTCTATTCCTCACATTCTCCACATAGACACAATATTGCAAAGCTTCAAGGCTCAGTGACGCTGAAGCTCTAGCTTGGATTGAAGCCCTCCCTTGAAAGCACTTGGATAGCTGCTCACTCTTTGCTTGGAATCTGGGTCCAACCCAGAGCCAAGAACAAGGAATGGTATTTCCTCTTGGGTCATAAAGCAGAGCTATGAGAAAGCCTCAGGATCATGACTCATAGGACAGCCTCCAAAATCCAGGGGGACCTTAGCTCTGGTATGCAAAGAAATGAAAACAGTTTGCTGTATCGACGTGGCACTGGGTGAAGAGCTGGCTGCAGCATCCCTCAGACCTCCCCATTTCCCAGAAATCACACATATGGCCTGACAGGCTGGCTCCTGACAGAATTCTGTCTCCCAGTAGCCGCAACACACTCCAAACATTTTTAAAGAATCTGGGACAGGAAAGCGTTAGTTACAAGGCTGGTAAGTTTCCCAAATCCATGGGTGACTAGTTAGGCCTGTTGCCCGGATATGAATTTACCTTTAAAAAATGAAAAAACAAGAGGGGTTTGGCAAAACAGGAACAAGTTGGTTTAATTAAACGCAGCTTCCAGGAGAGCAGCAGCAGAGGTATATCCAAAGACTGTCTCGACACACAGAGGTTTTGGCCGGCATTATATACAGTTCTTGAAGTACAATAAACCGATTATACATTCTTGTAGACCATGTAAATCCAAGCCTAGTCATGAACCATAAATTCAACCATCTGATAATGGGGCACAGGTGGCTCTCGAATTTGTGGGGAACTAATAAGGGCTAGTGTGTATGTGTACAGATGTTTGGCATGGGTAGTGTGCTTGCTGTGTTCTGACTGGCGGAGTGATCCTAACTGTATATGGCATCTGACTTTGTGGTATTATGTGAACGCGCGCCCCTTTGGCCAAACATGTTTTATTGGTGCCAATCTCCTCAGACCTTTTGTGGTGTAGCTGCCTATCTGTGGGATCGATCTGGGTATTCCCTGTTTGCACGTTTGTCTTTGGGCTAAGTGTAGCCCCACCTGTGATCTATGACTGTGCTATCAATCGGTAGGCTTGGGTTGCAGGGCTTGTCTGACCATGTATCTCTGACTCAGGATTGATGGGGAGGTCATCTCAGGTAGACATAACAGCAATGAGACAATTTGTTATTACGTGTACATAATAACATAGCGGTCATTGATATTGCATTTATTGACATTCTAATTATTATGCATAGATATGCCGTGGCATACATATTTACCGTAATTACCATTGTTATGGATACATATATCATGGTGTATATTGGTATCGCATTCACTGGTATTGACATTGATATGTGTACATATATTATGGCATACATTGACAGTGCATTCACCAATATTAAAAGGCCAGTACTGTTTTCTGTTAGAATCCTGGAACTTGTATACTTATTTAAACCCAGTACAAAACCAGGAGTACAATAGTAAGAAATTCCCAGAATTACAAGAAAAAAAACGGGCTTGAACCAACTAGTCACACATGCATCGTGGAAACGTGGCAGCTATGCAGTTAGATAAACTACAGGCTTCACCACAAGTTCTATCTTTACGTAAGTAGAGTGAGAGAGACTTCATTCCGACCGATCACTCCTCTCGAGCAAATCTTAATATCTTAACAAGTGCGATAATCTATGTAAAAGTATAATGAGCTATGATATGTTTAGAGAAGTGTCCTAAAGATCATGCTTCATGCATGCAATAAAACAATGTTGCATAGCGTGGCATACTGCACCATCAGCGGGGAATACTAACAACTTTTAACTGTAGTGAGTGTTATCATACACTGCATTTACCACAATGCATCTGGGTAAAATGTGTACTGTATGCCAAGCAGCGTGCTCCCTTCGCCCTTCCGTGATTGGCTCCTTGAAGAGCTATTGGACTGACAAGCTCATTGGAAAGTACATGCGCTCAGGGTGTGGTACAGACACCTGAGAAGACTATACACAGCATTATCAGCTCCCCCAAATTTAAAGGATTACTCTCTACTGAAGAAGGACATATTTCCTGAAACATGTCTGGAGATACACAGAACTGGCTGGCCCAACAAAGGTGAATACTAAAGACTTTCAACTTAAAGTAAGTGTTATCATGCACTGCATTTCCCATAATGCACTGGGTGAATTCTGTGCTGGTAGCCAGTCAGTGTGCTCCCCACCCCACTTTATGTTTCATCATAGGGTTCTCCCACCTAGCACTTGACAAACACCTTCTGGAATGCATGTAATTATCATACATCAGTCTTTTGTAGAAATAGGGGGGAAAGGGTTGAGCCTCTCTCTGTCATCTGCAAGGAGTTGACAAAAAATGGAGAGTTCTCTAAGAGCGTGAGTGCCCACCACTACAGATTAAAAATCTGGAGTGGATTGCAATCACTTTATACATCACTATCCAGCACATTATTAAATCTGTAAGAGTCAGGATGCTGGACTCTGTATGCTTAATGAGTCAACACGTGTCGGCACCCATTTACAGGCTGAATACGGGTCCGGCACATTAATCTGAACAGTGTTTGGAATTGTCATACTTGGAACACTTAGTACAAAACACACATTATCAGATGCCATAATTAAAGCATCTGATAACATTCCACACCGACATGTTCATATTTTATTGGGTGCAAAAATGATTTTCCATTTTAAGTTTTTGGGGAATAACACAAGGAGTTTTGTGCTTACTTCACCAAAAGCTGCATGTTCTGGGAATTAAGGGGCGTTTTTCCAAAGGTTTGACCTGACAAAATTTTCCCAAGGAAACTTGTAGCACCCTGTGACATGGGGCACATACTGGATTGATTACTCTTCTGCGGGAGAAAGCATCTTCCTGTCTACAGAGTTTTTAGTCCTATGTAAGATACAGGGATTGGTTATTGATTGACAGACCCACTTAGATGCAGGCACTAAACCCACATTTTTTAAAACATCTTTTTATTGGTATTTTTTAATACATCATTCCATAAGAGAAAAACGTTGATAACTTATCATGTGCTTTGCATGTACATGTTATACATTGGTTTATACTTTACAGCATATGCTTACATCACAAGTGGTTGTCTCTTATACTCTATGCAACATTCTCCCATATTATGTTGTCTGTGTATTTTCTTATAATTAAAAAGCGTTCCTCCTTATACTAACTGTATCTAACTATAACGGGGGGTAGGGGTGTGATGGAGAAGGTTGCGCGGAGAGGGAGTACCCGTGTTGAGCATCCTATTCCTGGTCGCAAAGTGCAGCTCTCTCGAGATGCCAGAGGCTTCTGACATTCCATTGTGTTCAATGCATTATGCAGACAATGGCAATAGCATTCTCTCTAGGGGGTATGAGGTGTGTTCTGTCTAGAGGACAATATCCTATGCCTAGTTGCTGTAATGGGGGACCTGCTTCTGCGCTATCCTGTAACTCTACTACTCCGGTAATGGGAGCCCTTCCTCCCCGTCTGCAGTGGTAGTTTCACTTATATACTCATATTCATCACTGTCTTGCTCAGGGTGTTCCCATACGTTCAGTATTTCGGCCCATAGGTCTGCTATTGGTCGAATTATAATCCCCCTAGCCTCTTCCCTGATCAATGCCCGCTCTTCTGCTCTAGCCCACTGTGTCATCTCTGTTTTCCATGTCGTCACTTTTGGTCCTTCCGTTGATGCCCATTCTATGACAATTCGCCGCTTGGCCAGGCCTGGTGCTAGATCTATGAATCTGGTTCCCACCTTTTTGGCCCTAGGTCTAGCATATAATCCTAATATACAGGCTTCTAATGTCTGGGGAGGGTTCGTCCCAGCGCCATACGCAAGATCTCCAGTATTCCCGACCAATAGATCTGCAATTGTGGACAATACTATATCATGTGCTTAAACTCCGCGTCTAAGTGCCCACACCTGGGGCAGGGTCGAGGCTCCCCTCCATATGTGAGCTGTAATCTATACGGTGTCATGTAGGTCATATGTACGTAGTTATATTGGGTGTATTTCAGCCTAGTATTTCTAGAGATTTGTTTCGGTGTAGCTAACATTTCTTGCCATTCCGAGTCTGTTAAATTACGAGCGAGAGCCTCTTCCCACCTGTTCCTTAATGGATCAAGGTGACCTTTAGTCATGTCTACTATGGATCGATAGAACCAAGGCACCAAACCCACATAAAGTGATTACTCATCATCTCTATCTTGTACCTTCTGTGACCAACATAGATGACAGTGGTTTTTGTCACAATTACACAAATACAAAATACAATATATTAATAAATGAGCAAATTTTTCATGTCCTTCGTTTAAACCTCTATTTCTCAGGCTTGAATATTTGGAGAGCAGTGTGTATTTCAGCAATGATGTAGTCAACAGTTTAGGAAAAAAGATATTTCTTTTACAAGCAATGTGAACATTTCCATCTCTACACAAACACACATATTTGTGTTTCTGCACCAGGTAATGGATCAAGCGGTATCCATCTCATTTCAACATTTCTGCTCTGTCTGCACTCAAATCCACCGCCCGCCTATTTTTACTTTATGAAGCACTCGTTTTTAGGTCTCGCCTAGCGTGGCAGCGCATGCGCTGCACGCTCGGCGAGATTTATTGTTAAGGAGGACTTTCAGAAGAGGGCTTGAAGCCCCGCCCCTCATTTCCATTGGCTGGCGTCACCGTTTATGCCTAACGGTGGCCTGCCATTGGAAATTAGGGTTTAGGGTTCACACCCTTTTGCCTCCGATCCGGACTTGGTGGCCTGCTTTGCTGCTGTCGCAAAGCACTTTCTTATCTTTATGGGGCCATGTGTTTCTAATAAGAAACACATGGCCCCATAAAGACAACAGATCCCCATGCTCCGGCTGCAGCGCGGTCCTCTTTTCAGTCTCATCATTTCAGAGCGGAAGCATTTTCAATGTTATATACAAGGAAGCCGTAGTTGTTGCTGATTTATCTTACACAAACAACAACCATTGGCAAAGCCTATAGCCCTGGCTTGTTGTGGGTATAATGTCACTTACTTTATCAGTATTATATATCTGTATGCAATGACAGAAGCAGCAAAATACAAGTTGTCGTACACGACCACCAGCAAGGCTCCGTATAATGGCGCTGTGCGTCTTAATCTCCATGTCTGTCCAGCTGCAGGGTTGATTGTGGCGTTACAACCAGAACTGCAGAATTTGGAATTTCAGAACCATGATTGAATCTCGGCGTGCTTAAAATCCTGTGATTCTGGGCACATCACTTCTCCCCGTGCCTCAAAACATGAATGTGATCTTGTGTAATTTAACCGGTGCTCATACACAGTGATCCAATATCTTTGTGTGGAGTTCGCGCTATATAAAACTGCAATAAACGCTACTCCATCATGGTTTTACATTTGTTTTCATCTTGTTGGTTGGCCTGCTGGGGTTGCCTTCCGTCCTGGCTAATCTTGCTTGTAGTAGCATGCGCAGAGCTCTGGGCCTCTGTGCAAACTGACCTGCACCAAAACTGACTCAGTGTCGCCGTTAGTTGTCCTAGTCCCCCACAGATGCAGGGGCACAGCCGGCTAGGGCATGCTTTCCTGCCAGTGTTGTGTGTGCTACGTGATCACGAGTGCGTCAGGATCTGTGGTCCCTGCTGGGTTCCATCCTCCTACAGGTGAGAGCCAGGGCTTTAAGTTGGCCGGGTCCTGCCGGTGCTCTGCACTGGCAGTTCTATAAAGCAGTTGCCAAACCGGGTCTCTATCGGGCTCTCCATTTTTGCCCTCGGGGTGAAAAAAAAAATCTTTCCTCTGCAGCAGTGCCACTCGTCACTGCTTTTGAGGTAACTTGAAGGAGACTCGTTAAAGTTCTTTCAGTCTCATCATTTCAGAACGGAAGCATTTTCAATGTTATATACTAGGGAGCCGTAGTAGTTGCTGATTTATCTTACAAAAACAACAACCATTGGCAAAGCCAATAGCCCTGGCTTGTTGTAGGTGTAATGTTACTTGCTTTATCAGTATTATATATCTGTATGCAATGACAGAAGCAGCAAAATACAAGTTGTTGTACACGACCACCAGCAAGGCTCCGTTTAATGGCGCTGTGCGTCCTAATCTCTATATCTGTCCAGCTGCAGGGTTGACTGTGGCGTTACAACCAGAACTGCAGAATTTTGACTTTGAGAACCATGATTGAATCTCGGCGTGCTCAAAATCCTGTGATTCTGGGCACATCACTTCTCCCCGTTCCTTAAAACATGAATGTGATCTTGTGTAATTTAAACGGTGCTCATGCACAGCGATCCAATATCTTTGTGTGGAGTTCGCGTTATATAAAACTGCAATAAACGCTACTCCATCATGGTTTTACATTTGTTTTCATCTTGTTACTTAGAGGAGTTGAGCGAAATGCTGCGCATGGGCGGCCTGCTGCGCCACTTCTTTTCAATCTCCTAGTACTTGGGCTGGCTCCTCAGGCGTCTCTCCCGGCCCCAGCTGCACGAAAAACCTCTTGTGGGCCTGCGCAAGTAGCTGCTCTTCCTAACACTTTTCAGGTTACTGCTGCTTCACTTTAACTCCAGGGAGCACTTCAGCTGCATGCTGCAGATCCTCGCTGCCCCCCCTGCTACCCCACTGCCGGGGTCTTTAATGGTGCACTCGTGCGTGCCCCGACCAAGGCTAACAGCTTGGCACCAGCACTGCAGCGGTTCGTATTCCTCGAAAGCGTTTGCCTCGAGGTTAATTGCAAACGTGAAGCACTGTTCAAAATTTCACCACGCAGCACGCTGTTTATTTGCAGTCTGCACCCATTATTGTGTGCCACTGTGCTTGTGCAAATTAACAAAGCAGTGCTTTCTTTTAGCTACATAAATAAAAACATTCCGATTTTGAAACGCAACGGTCACTTAATTTTCAGGCGCCATTTAAGGGTGCTTTTTGTTGTACATGTTTTGTGTTTAACGCACTATTCATTTATTTATAGCCTGTAAGATTTATTGCTCAATGTTTCTAATTTTTGTGCTGGAATGAGGGGAAAATGACTTAATTGGCGTTAATTTAACCCTGATGGGCAGCGGCAGGGCTGTTTCAGAGGTCTCCCTTCTGTTGCTCTTCCCCCACATCTGTGCTTTTATGGCTCTCTCGTCAGTGTGAAAAAACAACAGTTGATGGACAGAATGCAGAACAATGTCATACATTCACCCCAGTACAGAGATCTGGGCCTAAATCCATCGTTTTTTTGCTCACCATGCTGTTCCAGTTTGAACCCAGCCATATGCAAATCAGTATTGACCCTGTGCCTCATGGGAACAGTCCAGCCCGAACTGCCAAGCCAGGTCCTCCCTGGACTGGAAACAAGTATCCTAGGACCGGTTTCGGGGTTTCACCCCTCTTCAGCCAGGATAGCTTGATTCCAGTGGCATGGAGAGCACGGGACCCACGTCTGGCATACCCTTCCCACTCGGGGTAACAAATGCAAAAACAACAGTTGATGGACAGAATGCAGAACAATGTCATACATTCACCCCAGTACAGAGATCTGGGCCTAAATCCATCATTTTTTTGCTCACCATGCCGTTCCAGTTTGAACCCAGCCATATGCAAATCAGTCTTGATCCTGTGCCTCATGGGAACATTCCAGCCCGAACTGCCAAGCCAGGTCCTCCCTGGACTGGGAACAAGCATCCTAGGACCGGTTTCGGGGTTTCTCCCCTCTTCAGCCAGGATAGCTTGAATCCAGTGGCATGGAGAGCACGGGACCCACGTCTGGGCATACCCTTCCCAGACATGGCTTGGCAGTTCGGGCTGGACTGTTCCCATGAGGCACAGGGTCAGACTGATTTGCATATGGCCATGTCTGAACTGAGGGAAGACATGGCTTGGCAGTTCGGGCTGGACTGTTCCCATGAGGCACAGGGTCAGACTGATTTGCATATGGCCATGTCTGAACTGGGGTGGCGGAGTGAGCTAAAGAATGATGATGGATTAAACCCAGATCAGTTGACTGGGGGTGAGTGCTTGCATTGTTCAACGCTCCGTCCATCATCCCCTTTGGTTTCTCTTGCCAGTGTGCCTCTCTGCTCTGTGCACTTCCCCCACATGATGGACCTGGCATGCTGTCCTGTTCCTCTGTATTCTTTCTGCTCTGCCACACATTTCACACACAACAGCTATTTATTTTCTCACATGAGCGCCTGCCGAGCTGGGCCTCTTTCCTTCGCTAGGTGGCTCTTTTCCATAAATGAGCTCCCTGCCGAGATTTATGGCTGCGTCTGCTACTCCACCCTCCTACAGCGAGCCATTAGACTTCACATGTAATGTCACCAGGGCAGTGTCATAAACCCAGAACACTAGCAGATCAAGACCTTGTGTTTAGATTACTGTGCACTTTGAATGTCTGAGTTCTAATCCTATTTCAAGAAACATGTTTAGAGTTTGCATTTTTAAACATTTGAAATTCTGCTGAAGCTTTCTTTATTAAATCTGCATGCGCCACCTAAATTATGTTTAAAAAGTTATTTCTTTTCTAAGTCATGGGCAAGGGATGGTTTAAAGTGCTGCATCCAAATTGTAATATCACTTGAAACCCTTCATTTAAGTACTCTTTCTGGCAGCATCTCCAGGGTCTGTGTTTATTTTTTGGGGGGAAATGTTGTGGCAGTTTCTGTCTGGTAACTTTGCATCTAACAACTCACTAAGGCTAAAACAGGCCCTGTAAACACATATAATTTTGACAGTCCTCCTGCAGCTGTTTTTACCGATATTCATAAAGGATAATAAAGTACATTCAATATAGCCTTTGCACATACGTGCACATTAATCATTGCCACCTAATTACACTACTAAATACCAGATAAATACATCCCACATAAAACCACTATGCCAGATAGCAACCATCCATACTAATACACTCCACACCATGCCACATAATTCCCATCAGCATAATTTCACTCAAAATACCACACAGTTCCACACCACGCAATTCAGCTCCACACATTTCCATTCTGCACCACATAATTCAACAACAAACCACATAATTCAAATCAACACACTTACACAACAAATGCATCCAATCCACAGCTCAAAATTCAACATCATGTCACACAATTCAACAGCTCACCACATAATTAAATTCCACTACATACCACGCCACAGGACAACATACCAATACACATATTTACACTCGATAACACTCAATCCAATTCTACATAATTCCAGCTAATTTAATACCTCATAATTACTATCCACATAATTCCACTACACAAATACACATACACACTATTCCACCCCACACAATTCCACAACCAACAAGTTCAATCCAATCCATATAATTAAACTCCACACTACATACATCCACTCCATAAACAAAAGACATTGTTATTTACAACACCATTAACTCCAACTTTCACTAATGGGAGACCAATTGCATTGCAAATGCTTGTTTTATTGTACTTTGTGGCAGATCTGCTCCACTGTATCTCTTGGGGCTCTACAAACAAATTTGGTGATGAAGAGTAAATTGTATTTTTCTTAACTTTTTAATTAAAAAGTTCTTCTCTTTAATTTCCTGTAATTCCCATAGTTGAAAAAACAAGCATTTGCAATGCAATAGGTCTCGCATTTCGCAAGTTTGGGCTATTGGCAAGTGGGCTGCTGGATGCTGTTGGCGTAGGAGTAGTTGATCATAAGAACTTGCAGGAGACACATGTGAACTCTTGTTCAACGTTGTTTGGTGCAGTGTGGCAGCAGTGCGGTGAGCGGCAGCCAGGCCTGAAAGCACAGAGGAGTGCAGCACGGTAGCGGGGCTTGGGACAGAATTTGGATCCCTGGTGCTGGACACGGTGCAGGTGCAGATAGGCACAGCTGTGCCTGCTGCACGCATCCTTTCATCATCTGTTTTGCAGCTTAAGTAGTTCGTGGGAAGGAGTGCAGGGTGCCGTGGGCGGGAAACGGAAACCAATTATGTCACTTCCTGTACGATGGATGATCGGAAATCCAGTGACGTCCCTTTCTGTGCAGATGGTTGATAGGAAATTAAGTTCTCTTTGTAGGTTTCTTCTACTGCCTAGATATAAGCCCTCATTTATTCCCCATGCTTGCAGTGCAATACAGCAGGTTAAACATTCACACTACACATATAGCCAGCGCACCTTTGTGCATGACGGCGTTTACATGCATGAGTGCATTGAAGCTTAGTACAATCAGACTACAGCATTAGTTCTGTATTGAAGAGATAAAAGTTGGAGAGATTGCATATGGAAAGATAAACTGTTTTCAAAGCCTGCGTTCTATACGTTTTATCTTGAGTAACACAGACGCAGTCCATGGAACTGCTAAGCTCGGCGTTTCATTATCGCAAAATATCCAAGATAAGGATTGACTGAAAACTGGTAAATATAAAACTTTGCATCACTTTGCAATTAACACGAAGGTGTGTTATTACCCTGAGTGCTTGGCGCTGTACCTGTGTGCGTTCCATCAGTTCTTGGCGCTGCACTGTAATGGCATTCTTGTAAAAAAAAACATCTCTGGGGTAAAAATCTTTCACAACAGGGTACATAATTTGACAGATTATTTTCCCCTTCTTACTACCATACTCCCGTCAGTGCACTGTAGTCACCAGCAAGCCACATTTGTCCTCATGAGGAGGAATGACGGCAGCCGTTTCTCCAACTCTCTGAGGAATACGGCGGAGTTTGGCAGGTACCATGCATGCAGTCGGAACAACTCACCCAAAAAAAAAAGCATTACAAATGCAATAGGTCTCGCCTTTCATTAAGTTTAAGCCATTTGCTTTGCTATACAATACCATTAGCAAAGCAAATGGCTTTAACTTAATCAAAGGCGAGACCTATTGCATTTTCAATGCTTGTTTATAACATGGTCGGTTCTTTTCCAACTCTGGCTGCTTCCAACCAGGCTCAGTGAAATACCGCCGGGGTAGAGAAAAGGTTGCACCAAAACACACTCTTTAAGACTCAGGACCTAATTCACCAAAAAAGAATGAAAATGTATTCACATAGGTTTCGTCTTACACTTGGAGTAAATCAGAGATTTTTGGGGAATTCAGAATTACTTGGACAGTTTCCCAGCAGTGTTCCTATAAAGTATTTGTAAATTCCTATTTACTAGCACAGTGCTGTATTTCTGTCTGTTATCCTTGTTTTACTTATCCGTAAAATATTTTATTCGCTCGAGTAACACATTCTTTCAATCGCCCCCATTCCACTAATTTTCGAGGTGTTCCCTTTTCACACTGGAAAAGGATTTACCCCTGTTCTTGAGAGGAGTGAATATCTTTTAACAAGCAGAGCACTGGCAGAGAAAATGTGTAAATATCACCAAACAAGTATGTCTGTGGGGTTTCCCCAAACTTCATGACATCCTGGTCCTGCATCATATAAAAAAACGTTATCTGTTGAAGAATGTTTTTCTGAGGATGAGAACCCTCACCCACCCTTGGGTGACATGCCCACACACCTGCACAGCAGAGAGCAGACAGTGGCGGCTCCTCCGCTGAGGTGGAGGAGCGTTGCCCCACTGCTCAAGAGGAAAAAATAAAATGATGATCACATATCGTTATTATCATTTTATTTTTCCTATTGCAGGCAGTGGCGGGCGCAGCTAGCCAGAGCAGGTGGGGAGAGGGGGGATTGGTTTGCACTCCCTAAGTGCGCATGACTGTTTGGCCGACCCATTTGGGCTGGCCAAACAGTTCATGCGCATTTTGCATGTTCTCCACCAGGCTGCATTTTACAGCCTGGTGAAGAACATACATGCCGCGCGTTAGGTTGTGTTGTAATCGGAGAAAGTACAAATCACTTCAACGATTATTACAAACTTTGTATGGGCAGCCAACTAATTTAATACTTGTTTGGCTATTTTAACTATAGACCTACATTTGCTATGATCATTTGGACATCAGCAAGAGCCTTTGAATATTGATGAGTCCTTTTATGTAAAACATTAGACCGTATATAATTTTGCTCAATGTCTATAAAGCTTTGAAGAACAGTTAAAAAAAAAGTTTTTTCGTCTGAGTGCTATGTCATCGTAAGTGCGAGCCTGCGCTCTGCAGTCTCCACACATATTCCAATAGTGAAACATGCAATTTTTGTCCTGAAGAAGGTGACAAAATATCTGATTTTCACCGAAACGCCGAATTGACAGTTGTTCTTTTAACTTTTTTAAATCAATTTGCAAGTATTTTGTTTTTAATGATATGTGTAAAAAGGATTAAAAAAAATCTTGTATTGATGGAGTCATGTTGATATGATTTTATTAATCTATGTATCTGCACTTTGTCCAATTTTTTCCAATAGGTTTTAATAAAATCATGATATATTTGATTATATATTTTTTATTTGATTGTGTATTGATTGTCATTGGGTCTTAATGCAGTAACCTGTAAGTTAACCCTTTTGCCTTTTTTCCTTATGATTGAATTTACTTGGGAGAGGCCATTTATATCACACAATCTGCATATCTGGTTTGCCAGTACTATTATTTTCTCAGACTAGGTTTGTTTTCCGACTAATTGAAAAGGGAACATGCAAAGTGTGCATGAATGTTTGGCCGGCCCCAGAGGGCCGGTCAAACATTCATGCGCACTTACATAGTGCCCACCATTTGTCCCCCAGCTCGCAGAGCAGAGCAGAACTTCCCCGCCCCACCTGCCGAGACGCAGCAGCAGGGAAAATAAAATAATAATAACGTAGAGTTATTATCATTTTAGTTTTCCTTTTTTTCCACTGCGAAAAGCAGTGGGGCGAAGCTCCTCCGCCTTAGCAGAGGAGCCTCCACTGGTTGCAAGTTTTTATTGGATGTTTCACTGCTTTGTAGGTGGTGGGAAACAAACCTTGTTTATTGTGGAAATATGGATTTTTCTGGTCAGTTATGTCCCCTATCTTGGACCCCAACGGTTCTATGTGCGTGTCACAAGTACATGTATGTTCCCTCCAGTTCCAGTTATGAAGACGCAAATACATGTGCGTCCAACGTCAACATGTCCTCTGTCAGATCCGCCATGAATAGGCCGGATATTCCATTCCTAAATATGAAAGGCCACCAGTTTTATATGGTTCACTTATGCCATTTTACAGTCCAGGCAAGTAGGCCCTGATTCTGTCATCAAAACTCTTCTTGCTTTCTGCCTCTGAAAGCTTCAGTCTGAGCCTGCATCTGTGACCATGAACTTTGTCTCATTCTCTGCGCGGCTCACGAAGCCTGACATCAGCCTATTCTCTGCCAAGAACTGTATTTCACCTTCGAATTATCTGCTTCCCCCTCAGCCGATGCATTCCTGCCTAGTAGTTTAAGTAAACATTCTTCCAGTTACCGAGCAAAAGGCCCGGCTTCTCTGCCCTTATGCAAGTAATTCATAGCCCTGTCACCATGGAATATTCCTACCCCCTCGCATTCAGTGTAGACACTTAGACGCTTGTACACGCATGCACAGTCAGTATAGAATAGATTCTGTCCGAGAGTCCTTCTTTCTTGGATAACATAGTTCTTTAAACATAGGATGTTAGATATGATTTGGGATTAGGTTGACTTGACCCCCCAGACTTTTTGTCTCCACATGTAGAGCTAAATGTCAAGTCCCCTTCACCCCCTAGTTACACGTCAATTACACGTCATACTGCTGCGCGCGCATCTAGGCCAAGTATTATCTTATAGATCCACCTATATATGACATCATAACCAATTATGTTCCTTTTTACGCTTTATTACACCCATTTCTGGTTACGCAGAACAAATCGTCATTTTCCTTATCAATTGTTACGCCTACTGCATTCACTTCATTGTCATGTATGTACTATAAAAGTCATTTCTTGTCAATAAAGTATGTACTTCACTTCCTGAACCCCCGTGGTGATGGAACTTGGAGCAACCGATTATAATCGATTACTGGAATAAAGCCCATTCCGAAACTCTAATATCACGGATTCTGCCTCTCATTTTACTGAGCTATTTTATAATGTTTCTGTATCAAATTCAGTCCCGGTAAAGGAATTTTATTTACCACATGATGGCGCCCGAACAGGGACACTTTCTCATCTCACGCGCCGGCGGTGAGTTGCAGGCCCGGTCTCCTGCCACAGCTGGACGGACAATAACGCGTACCAGCAGGATTTCCTGTATCTCCCTCCGGTCAAGCGGGGGCGACTGAGACTGCGATCAACACCCAGACGAGGCGGTGAGAAGTGCGAAGTATCCCGACCAGAGCCTAGCTGAGAGAGCAAGATCCGAGGTATACAGAGACCCACCAGTTCGAAGTCAAGCCCAGTGTCCGACGAGTCGAGTCGAGTCCAGTCCGGTTCAAGTTCAAGTTACCGAGGCCTTCCGTTTCCGAAGCTACCCGGTGAGTACCATTACTGGGGAGGCATTTCTGACGTGCACATAGGTTGTGCCGGTCAAGACGGGTTTGGGTACACAAATCCGGTCTGCACTGTTTTAGCAGTGTATCTGTACTGTTTAGCAGTATATCAAGTATTCCGAAGTATCTAGTTAGTGTCAAGAGTTATGCTTGGTGATTAGTTATGCAGACGATCATCATTGTTGTTTATTTTAAAGGTAAAAAAAATGTTTAATGTTTAATGTGTTAAACGTCCTGCATATTGTGGTATGAATGGTTGTTCATTATTGTGCTTTTGTATTAAGTGTGTTCAAGATTAAGTATCGGATCAGTTGCCAATATGCCGCTCTTTTCGAAATTAAGACAGATCACGACTAGAAAAGGGGTTCTCGAAGAAGCCGTCCCTATTCCTCCTAGGGATACTCCAGGGCACTTCATGTATCACAAACATGGCTTAGACGCTATATTATTTCTTGATTTATGGGTAGACTATACCAAGGGATTACCAGAAAGTCAGAGCTGGCCCGCAGCGGGGACCTGGGATGCAGAGTGCATCATGAAAGTCGAGGAAGAGTTATGGAAAAGGAAAGTCAGACAGTCACAGAAGGACGCCGTTGAGTTATGGCGTAAAGAATCTCATAGACGCACAGAAAAAGCACGTAGACAGGAAGAGAAGAGTAAAGAGAGTTCAAACAAAGTTCGAGAAAATCTATTAATTGAGGAAGGTATCAGAGTGAAGTCAGAACAAGTAGACAGACAGAGAAATGCCCTTATGAATGGTATGTATCCCCTTCTGGCCGAAGGATTACCTAAGGCTACTCCAGAGATACCGAAAGACTTGCCACCCCCATTATTCCCAATCAAGGTACATCCTAAGGGGCATCCTAGAACCGCAGAAGATATTTTTCTTTCCTCATATTTAGATGACGCAGCTCCCGAGTATGCTAATTCCGCCCCACATAGACCGCATATCAGGGAGGTCCTACGCCAAGATCCAGCACCCGTATCCCTACAGCAACAAATCGAGTCACAAGTTCCGGCAAGCACATCTGTTTCTGTATCTGTTCCTACAGCTACTTCTATAGCTGTGTCCACACCTATAGTTGCTGTGTCACGTTCAACGAATCCTTTCACACCCGACGCCCCAGATGGGGCCACGGGAGGTGCTACCAATATCTTTTCTACGCCACCCAGAATAAATAAACTTACTTTTCAAGAGTCAGCGCATTCACGTACACCCAAATTCGTAAGTGCTCGTGCACTTAAAGAACTTCTCGTAGATTGTAGATATGACCCGGTGCCCGGTATAGAGGACGAAATGACCCTGGCCTCATTGCGTATCAGACGAGCCGCAGTGTATTTAGCGAAGTTACCAGGAATGACTGCGCATCTAGACGAAATATATCATTTTGTCCAAACAGGGCGAGATCCAGAATGTATTAACAGAGCTATGGAGTACCAGAAAGTAGAGATACAGGGGGAACTGTTACGTTTCCTCATAAACTGTGTGATCAGAAATGTAGACCGACCGGGGGTAGACCCGGAAGCAATGCAAATTCTTACCAGATGGAGTCAGAACATATCAGAAGGGAGACATGACAAGCAAAATTGTATAATAGCCATGTGCCGAAAGATCCGTAAAGAAATAGAACGCCTACACAAAGAAAGATTAGAGGCAGACGAGTTCGAACAAAGCGAGGAAGAAGGGTCAGGACTGCCCGCAGGACAGTCGGACACCATAGCCTATGTAGGTAGAGGAAGATCTTGTAATAGGAATCAGACTAGATGTCATACTGACTCAATACATCCGATATGTCCAGATAATAACAGGAATTTTCGAACACCTATAATTAATATAAGGTCTAACGAGCGTTCGTTCCAAACCGCCGACAAACTACTCCGAGAACGAAGGGGTTATCATTTTCTCGACTCCATGGATGAACAAGATTTAGCCAGGGCAGCTGTCCATTGGGTGGACAGTCCCGGAAAATATAGTGATGATACAGTAGTACGCACATTTTTGAATCTCACCCCAGATGAACAGAGGTTAGCTGGGATTTATATGATTCAACAACTCATTATACTATATCGGAGTCAGCATTCGGACCCTGGTCCCTTACCTGACATACTGACTGAATTGCTTATGAATAAATGGAGAGGTCCAGGTACTAAATTAATTAAAGAAATTCTAGAATCAAGAAAGCAGTATATTGTTTTTGTATGCTCAGAGCATGTTTCATTGCCCGTCAAGGAAAGAACCACGTATCACATGGATAGACAGAATCCCTTACGAGAAGTACACCCAATAAAAGGCGAGGACAACGAGTTTAAGCGCGTATTTGTATATACGCCCATATCAAAAATAGAATTGTTACAAATGAAGAAAGTGGTACCCAGTCATGACAAAGATCCAGCGGGTTTTCACCGAGAAATTAAAGACATGTTACTCATGGGAGAGTATACCTATCCCGACATTATGACAATATTAAAGGTATTGATGCCTGCTGGCATTTATGAGAAACTCAAGGAAAAAGAGTGGGAGGTAGGAGACCAAAAGATAGAATGGTCAGTGTTAGAAGCGGAAGAAAAGGCCCGAACTGCAGGAGCAGGACTTGGGGATAAAACTAAAGCATTACCAGGTTTACTAGTACAGGTACTGCCACGTTTATTAACTACGAAAAAGGAAGATTGGGGAACGATTTCAGCCTGTAAGCAGAAGCAAGATGAAGACACTAGTAATTACTATGCCCGATTTGAGAAATGTTTTGGTATAAATAGTGGCATAAAAGCCAGTAGCGAATCATACCCGCATCTGTTTGTAACAAAATTAGTAGAAAATGCCCTGCCCCCAGTAAAGAATAGAGTATTAAAATTCGAGAGTACCTGGCAAGGTAACACTCCATCACAAATGTTACAAATGCTACAGTACCATCACAATAGAATTAGAGAGGAACAAGAACATGAACACAGACGCATGAAAGACACGAAAATGAAAATGCTAGTTTCCCAGACAGTTCCAGCGGAAGGACATAAAAAGGGTATGACACATTCCGATTCAGCAGGACCTGTAAAAGGGACATGCAATTATTGTAAACAACCAGGTCATTACGTACACGATTGTCCAGTTTTAAAACATAATATCGCCATAGGTAAAACACAAGAAAGATCACGGCCACTTAGACAAGATCAGAATGAACAAGGAGCTATGCAGCATGCCCAGGCCATGCCAGCCGCACAACAGCCAATACAGTTTGTGCCAGCTGCACCACCGTTGCCTGTTACTGCCACACAGACAACAACACGACAAATGTATCAGACCGCACAGTATGAATATCCCGAGTATCAGCGTTACGCATGAACAAGCCTAGAGAGGGAAGTTGATTTACCCCTTATCGAGATTCCTGTAGATCAAGAAGGACCTTATGTACATAGTGAATTATTAGGCCAAGATAGGAAGTTTTTACTCGATACAGGGGCAAGTCGAACAACTATAAAACGTAGTGAAGTTCCAGGGGCACCCCTCTCAGGCTCTCAGAATATTTCCCTTGGTTTTTCAGGAAAACCTATTGTTAATGAAGTGTCACAACCACTGCCACTTACGATAGGACCTCTGACCCGAACTACAGATTTATTGCTTACTAAATCATGTCCAGAAAATCTGTTAGGAATTAAAACCCTGAAAGCTCTAGGAGCCATAATATGTTGTTCTCCGGAAGGTGTAAGGTTGTTTTTACGTGATTTTAAAGGTCACTATGTGTCTAGAGACATGGATCCCCGACTGCAGACTTTACCTACACATTTATGGGCACAAGGCCCTACTGATGTTGGATGCATGAATATTACACCATATCGAGTCACATTAAAGGCAGGAGTGGTGCTACCACGAATGCGACAATACAAGTTACCACCAGATGCTGTAGTGGCCTTACTACAAATCATTGACGAGCTCATTGCCCAAGGAGTAGTTGTGGAAACAGACTCCAATGTATGTAATTCACCGATAATTCCGATTCTTAAACGAACAGATCCAAAGGCCCCGCCAGTATATCGATTGGTTATTGATCTGCGCGAATTAAACAAGTGCATTGTGCCACAATTTCCTGTGGTCCCAGATATCTCGTCATTACTGACAGCCATTGATTCCGAAGCAACATTCTTTACTGTAATTGATCTCAAGAATGCCTTTTTCAGCGTCCCAATAGATCCGGAAAGCCAATATTTGTTCGGATTTAGTTTAAATGGACGTAGCTTTAAATTCTCACGCGCACCTCAAGGATTTACAGAAAGCCCCAGCATCTATAGCCAAGCACTGAAACGAGAACTTGACAGTATCCACATGCCAGTCAACACTGCACTGCTTCAATACGTCGATGATCTGCTGATCACCGCAAGAAGCGAACCGGAATGTGAAAAAGCATCACTGACAGTTTTACAATTTCTAGCCGAAAAGGGGCACAAGGTGTCCCCTTCTAAGCTGCAATTCTGTGTCCAGCGAGTTGTTTATCTTGGACACTCGCTGTCCAAGGAGGGAAGGCAGCTTACACCCGACCGCATTCAGTTAATAGCTAACATGCCTATACCTAAGACACAAAAGGAGGTACGAGCTTTCATAGGCCTCACTTCATATTGTAGGCAGTGGATCCCTCAGTATGCATTTCTAGCAAAACCACTCATTCAGTTAACCACACAGGAGGCAGCCACATCGACTGTTCTCCCTTGGACTCAAGAACATACACAAGCTTTTGAAAGCCTAAAGAAAGCTTTATGTCAAGCACCTGTTTTAGCAACACCATGTTACAGAAAACAGTTTACACTCTTTGTTACAGAACGCGAAGGTACTGCCTTGTCAGTACTCACACAGGATCAAGCAGGAGCACACAAACCATGTGCTTATTTTTCTAGTACATTAGATCCCGTGGCTCAGGCTTTGCCTGCATGCCTGAAATCAGTGGCAGCGACAGCTTTAGCAATCAGACAAAGCGATGCCATAGTGTTAGGACACCCATTGACAGTTCAAGTACCACACGCAGTAGAGGTTCTTGTAAATAGAACACAAACACAACACTTGACTATAGCGCGACTTACAGGGTACGAACTTACATTGTTTCAGCCACATATAGAAATCAGACGCTGTAACACATTGAATCCTGCCACACTTTTGCCAGTAACCGGAACAGACCCACTAGCTCATGACTGTATTGAAGTTATTACTATAACGACAAAACCCAGACAAGACCTGACAGATGTTCCATTGCCCGATCCAGACCTGACGTTGTATGTAGATGGTTCATGTATGAGAACAAGTGCAGGAGAATTAGTGGCCGCTTACGCAGTCACAACAGATACTGAAGTCATTGAAGCTAATCGTATAAATACTTTGTCAGCTCAAGCCGCAGAGCTCATCGCTCTGACACAAGCCTGTATTCAAGCCACGAATAAAAAAGTCAACATATACACTGATTCACGTTATGCATTCGGAGTTGTACATGACTTCGGCGTGCTGTGGCGAGAAAGAGGTTATTTAACTTCCCACGGTGCCCACATTCAGCACGGACCCCTCATTCATGCCTTATTAGATGCGATACATCTACCTACTGCAATATCAATTATGAAATGTAAGGCTCATACGAAGATTACTGATATCATTTCCCAAGGCAATGATCTAGCCGACAGAACAGCTAAACAGACGGCTCAAACTCAAACCCCCGACATGACAAAGACAATAGTCCCGACACCGACACATTGTATGACAGTTAAAGATCCTACTCTTGACGTGATTGACATACAGACCCATGCTACACCAGACGAAATAAAGAAATGGACTGAATTAGGAGGGATCCAAACGGACCAAGGATGGATGATGAAGGAAAAGTCTGTGTGGTTCCTTCCTGATTCAATGGTCCAAGTTATAATTAACACTATACATAGTCCAGCACATCTAGGAGAAAAAGCTATGCTAGACAGCATTCAACACATTTGGTTCAATAAACATTTACGAGCAGCAGCCAAACAAAAGGTCCGTACCTGTATGATCTGTTGCCAGTTTAACCCAGGAAAAAGCGTTCCCGTAGGACAAGGTGGATTTCATCCTCCTAATAATCCTTTTGAAGTACTCCAGATGGACTATATCCAGATGGAACGATGTCGAGGATTCAAATATGTTCTCGTAGTTGTCTGCGCTCTGTCCCGTTGGACAGAGGCGTACCCGGTTTCAGATTACACTGCCCCGACTACTGCCAAACAGTTGGTTCGAGAATTCTTCCCACGATACGGTTTACCACGTGTTGTTCACTCAGATAACGGCCAGCCGTTCTCATCCGAATTAATGAAACACGTTTCACTTCTGTTAGGTTATCAGTGGAAATTCCACTGTGTCCGACACCCCGAGGCAGCAGGTCTCGTAGAAAGACATAATCAGATACTGAAAATCAGATTGTCCAAAATATGCAGAGAGAAAGGTGTCGACTGGATAGTAGCGTTACCAGTTGCACTCTTTTACATGAGAATGGTAGCACACTCTCGAACAGGGCTATCCCCGTATGAGGTGATCTTCGGTAGACCACCAAATATGTGGGGGACGCCCGTACCACGCAAAATAACTGATATTGACTGCAATATGCTGACAGATTACTTGGCTTCCTTGATGTCTGCACTACAATCTTGTCGTTCACAGGTAGCTGCAGCTTTTCCTGACAACACCGAGGTGAAACCCCATGACGTGGTTCCGGGGGATCTGGTCTTTGTGAGGAATTTCGACCGAAAGACTCAGCTGGAGCCCAGGTGGAAGACACCCAAGTTGGTCCTGCTGACCACAAGGACAGCCGTGAAGATCGAGGGCCGCAAGGGCTGGATTCATTCAAGTCATATCAAGAAATTTCATGGACTATCCTCGGATATAGACATTGTGCCCTGCACTCCCTCACAGACTGATTCAAAACTTCCTTTGGTTGAAAGGACTGAAACCGAACTTTACAAACTAAAGCTTAGGCCCAACAAGTCGAACAATTTGATTGTTTAAGTCCTCTCCAAGGTGAAGCGGTTGAATTGTCTCTGACATGTATCCCTTGGACCTGAGTAGAGAAAATACCCGGAAAATGTTGAAACGACAGGCGTATTGTAAATCACTGCGTAGCCACTGCATAGTGACATTATTAATTCTGTTTTTATTAAGTCTTTTAATAATTATTACAAGTATGTTGTTGCACATATATTACCCTATTTCTAGACATGTTTATAATGTTGCTGCTGAACATTCTTTTAGTGACTTACCTCCACATGAATTGTCTTATAGACTTGCGCTGCGCAATAACACTTTCATTAGTATGTTACATCATTCCCATCAGACTAGTAATGCCACCAATTGTTGGGTGTGTGGCCGGCTCCCTCCCTATCAGAATTATGCAGGAGTCCTGCCATTCTTTCCACACCCATTTACACACAATGGCTCCTGTGGAGCATGGTTTAGTTTAATCAATTCCATAGACTCAGACACAGCAGTTTACCAAGATCATTGGGTATGGGGAAACCTGAACCTAGTTTTACTCAAGGTCTGTTACCGCGACAAGGAGGGTCGCCCCAAAAGAACAGGAACTGATCTAGAAAATGAAGTATATGGATTAGGTAATTTTACACCTAATCTCATGATTCTAAATGTCGTATCCGAAATTGAACTAGTCTTGCCCACCATGTCAGTATTCCCAGCGAAGGGTGAATTATGTGTAAGAAAAGTTGGTTCCATACATATGGGCCATAGTAAATGCACCACTACAGTAGAATTCAGTGATCAAGGCAAATCTTTATTTAGAGCTTCTCGCCATTCCTACTTTGTATGTGGTCAGACTGCATATATGCGTTTACCTCTAGATTGGGATGGTACCTGCTACATTGCATTCCTTTTGCCACCTGTTTTCCTAGCTCCTCCTGATTATTACAGAAATATTCATTTAGTACACAACAGAGAGCGGAGAGATCTCCCCATTGTCGATTACACTGAGACGGCATGGGACAAGTATGTAGATTTTAATAAAGGCATCTTTCCCTACATAGGTACCGTTACTAATAGTAAGCTGATACGTAGATTAACTAGAACCCTTGAAGCAGTAGTGAATGAGACTATTTCCGCCTTAGGCAATTTAACAGAAGAGCAGTCTGCTATGCGGATTGTTGTGCTTCAAAATCGTCTTGTCCTTGACGTCATCCTGGCTGATAGGGGCGGAGCTTGTAGGGTCATCGGATCAAGCTGCTGCGTATTCATACCAGAAAATTCGCCATCTGTATATAAAGCCATCACTCGCCTTCATAAGATTGTAAGCCAGATACACCAGAACCCAGGCACTTGGACTTGGTCCAGTTGGTTTTGGAATGTGATGTCAGCCTGGGGATGGAGAGTTTTATCCTTCCTAGGTATTGGCCTTCTCATACTATTCAGTTGCTGTCTATGTCTACAATGTGGACCAGCGATCTGTGGTCTGTGTGCCACATCGTGTATTCCACCACCAAGATTTCATTCGTCACGGAAGAAGAAAGAAGAACAAATGATGCTATATGAACAGATCAATGGATTAATGAAGATTGATATCTCTTGAAGGGCAAGTAGGGGACAAGGAGGGAATGTGGAAATATGGATTTTTCTGGTCAGTTATGTCCCCTATCTTGGACCCCAACGGTTCTATGTGCGTGTCACAAGTACATGTATGTTCCCTCCAGTTCCAGTTATGAAGACGCAAATACATGTGCGTCCAACGTCAACATGTCCTCTGTCAGATCCGCCATGAATAGGCCGGATATTCCATTCCTAAATATGAAAGGCCACCAGTTTTATATGGTTCACTTATGCCATTTTACAGTCCAGGCAAGTAGGCCCTGATTCTGTCATCAAAACTCTTCTTGCTTTCTGCCTCTGAAAGCTTCAGTCTGAGCCTGCATCTGTGACCATGAACTTTGTCTCATTCTCTGCGCGGCTCACGAAGCCTGACATCAGCCTATTCTCTGCCAAGAACTGTATTTCACCTTCGAATTATCTGCTTCCCCCTCAGCCGATGCATTCCTGCCTAGTAGTTTAAGTAAACATTCTTCCAGTTACCGAGCAAAAGGCCCGGCTTCTCTGCCCTTATGCAAGTAATTCATAGCCCTGTCACCATGGAATATTCCTACCCCCTCGCATTCAGTGTAGACACTTAGACGCTTGTACACGCATGCACAGTCAGTATAGAATAGATTCTGTCCGAGAGTCCTTCTTTCTTGGATAACATAGTTCTTTAAACATAGGATGTTAGATATGATTTGGGATTAGGTTGACTTGACCCCCCAGACTTTTTGTCTCCACATGTAGAGCTAAATGTCAAGTCCCCTTCACCCCCTAGTTACACGTCAATTACACGTCATACTGCTGCGCGCGCATCTAGGCCAAGTATTATCTTATAGATCCACCTATATATGACATCATAACCAATTATGTTCCTTTTTACGCTTTATTACACCCATTTCTGGTTACGCAGAACAAATCGTCATTTTCCTTATCAATTGTTACGCCTACTGCATTCACTTCATTGTCATGTATGTACTATAAAAGTCATTTCTTGTCAATAAAGTATGTACTTCACTTCCTGAACCCCCGTGGTGATGGAACTTGGAGCAACCGATTATAATCGATTACTGGAATAAAGCCCATTCCGAAACTCTAATATCACGGATTCTGCCTCTCATTTTACTGAGCTATTTTATAATGTTTCTGTATCAAATTCAGTCCCGGTAAAGGAATTTTATTTACCACATGATGGCGCCCGAACAGGGACACTTTCTCATCTCACGCGCCGGCGGTGAGTTGCAGGCCCGGTCTCCTGCCACAGCTGGACGGACAATAACGCGTACCAGCAGGATTTCCTGTATCTCCCTCCGGTCAAGCGGGGGCGACTGAGACTGCGATCAACACCCAGACGAGGCGGTGAGAAGTGCGAAGTATCCCGACCAGAGCCTAGCTGAGAGAGCAAGATCCGAGGTATACAGAGACCCACCAGTTCGAAGTCAAGCCCAGTGTCCGACGAGTCGAGTCGAGTCCAGTCCGGTTCAAGTTCAAGTTACCGAGGCCTTCCGTTTCCGAAGCTACCCGGTGAGTACCATTACTGGGGAGGCATTTCTGACGTGCACATAGGTTGTGCCGGTCAAGACGGGTTTGGGTACACAAATCCGGTCTGCACTGTTTTAGCAGTGTATCTGTACTGTTTAGCAGTATATCAAGTATTCCGAAGTATCTAGTTAGTGTCAAGAGTTATGCTTGGTGATTAGTTATGCAGACGATCATCATTGTTGTTTATTTTAAAGGTAAAAAAAATGTTTAATGTTTAATGTGTTAAACGTCCTGCATATTGTGGTATGAATGGTTGTTCATTATTGTGCTTTTGTATTAAGTGTGTTCAAGATTAAGTATCGGATCAGTTGCCAATATGCCGCTCTTTTCGAAATTAAGACAGATCACGACTAGAAAAGGGGTTCTCGAAGAAGCCGTCCCTATTCCTCCTAGGGATACTCCAGGGCACTTCATGTATCACAAACATGGCTTAGACGCTATATTATTTCTTGATTTATGGGTAGACTATACCAAGGGATTACCAGAAAGTCAGAGGTGGCCCGCAGCGGGGACCTGGGATGCAGAGTGCATCATGAAAGTCGAGGAAGAGTTATGGAAAAGGAAAGTCAGACAGTCACAGAAGGACGCCGTTGAGTTATGGCGTAAAGAATCTCATAGACGCACAGAAAAAGCACGTAGACAGGAAGAGAAGAGTAAAGAGAGTTCAAACAAAGTTCGAGAAAATCTATTAATTGAGGAAGGTATCAGAGTGAAGTCAGAACAAGTAGACAGACAGAGAAATGCCCTTATGAATGGTATGTATCCCCTTCTGGCCGAAGGATTACCTAAGGCTACTCCAGAGATACCGAAAGACTTGCCACCCCCATTATTCCCAATCAAGGTACATCCTAAGGGGCATCCTAGAACCGCAGAAGATATTTTTCTTTGCTCAATGTCTATAAAGCTTTGAAGAACAGTTTAAAAAAAAAGTTTTTTCGTCTGAGTGCTATGTCATCGTAAGTGCGAGCCTGCGCTCTGCAGTCTCCACACATATTCCAATAGTGAAACATGCAATTTTTGTCCTGAAGAAGGTGACAAAATATCTGATTTTCACCGAAACGCCGAATTGACAGTTGTTCTTTTAACTTTTTTAAATCAATTTGCAAGTATTTTGTTTTTAATGATATGTGTAAAAAGGATTAAAAAAAATCTTGTATTGATGGAGTCATGTTGATATGATTTTATTAATCTATGTATCTGCACTTTGTCCAATTTTTTCCAATAGGTTTTAATAAAATCATGATATATTTGATTATATATTTTTTATTTGATTGTGTATTGATTGTCATTGGGTCTTAATGCAGTAACCTGTAAGTTAACCCTTTTGCCTTTTTTCCTTATGATTGAATTTACTTGGGAGAGGCCATTTATATCACACAATCTGCATATCTGGTTTGCCAGTACTATTATTTTCTCAGACTAGGTTTGTTTTCCGACTAATTGAAAAGGGAACATGCAAAGTGTGCATGAATGTTTGGCCGGCCCCAGAGGGCCGGTCAAACATTCATGCGCACTTACATAGTGCCCACCATTCGTCCCCCAGCTCGCAGAGCAGAGCAGAACTTCCCCGCCCCACCTGCCGAGACGCAGCAGCAGGGAAAATAAAATAATAATAACGTAGAGTTATTATCATTTTAGTTTTCCTTTTTTTCCACTGCGAAAAGCAGTGGGGCGAAGCTCCTCCGCCTTAGCAGAGGAGCCTCCACTGGTTGCAAGTTTTTATTGGATGTTTCACTGCTTTGTAGGTGGTGGGAAACAAACCTTGTTTATCAAGCTGGCCCTGAAAGAGAAAGCTATAAATAGGGTGCAAACTGCAGAATGCTTTGCTAAATATAGTAAAAGATAAAATGAGTGCAGATAGTAACAACTCGCGATCATGGCATTTAGGGCAAGCATCCCTCTACAATGGTCTCTTGCTTGTTAAATACTTACTAAGAGCACGCTTGCTTGAAAGTTGTTTAAAAGCTGCTGTATATTGTACTTCATCGCCAAATAACCACTGGCCGCAAACAAGGGGCAGCTGCCCTTCTAGGATACCCAGGTCTGTGCTTGCTGCTCTTCTGCTGTCGCTAACTTTGAAACCACTGTTGTGATTAAAATTATGAATTGAATCTTGCCACGACTAATGAAAAAACACACACTTTAACTCCTCTAATTGGCATACGAAAAGTAAATGTGCCATTAACAACTGTAAACTGGGGAAATAGCTGTGATTAGTGCAGCAAGAGCCTCTGCACCGGGGTATCTGGTTGCAATCTAATTATAGCTCTATTTTACTACCCAACTGAGGCCCATTTCCTAGCTTGCATTGCCTCCTCAGCCCTACCTTGTTTTCAGTCTTTACTTGCATATGGTTGTTACATCTCCCCCAGGCACTATGCGCCGATGCTAAAAACGAAATCCACCCAACACCCTCCCCTTTTTCCCACAGACCCCACCTACTCATCTAGGGTCAAAAGAGTAGAGAGAGCACATCACTTCCTGTTGTTATGTGTCTACTTCCCATCAGAAGTACAACAGACCTAGCCATGTGGCGGGCCTCGTATGAATTCTTCTACGTTTATACATGTTTTTTATGCCCAGCATCAGGTAAGCGTGATGGTAGAGGGACATTTCCTAGAGAAAGTAGTAACTCTTTATTTTAAAGCTCTCCTCAATGACGCATTTCCTTGCATTTTGCTGGCTCCTCAAAGCCACTTCAGGAGGTGGGATTTGGAAAAGCACTAAGCTGCCTTTTCTTTTCTCTCAGAAGAAGTGCATCTGGTAAGAGGCTACCTTTTCATCAGCAGGGAACAGAGCGCTACCTCAGCTGGCATGGGATCTCTGTCAGGATCTGGCTATGCGATCTTCCTTGGTCAGATCTGGCTATGGGATCTTCCTCTGTCAGAATCCAGCTATGGGATCTTCCTTGGTCAGGATCCGGCTATGGGATCTTCCTTGGTCAGGATCCGGCTATGGGATCTTCCTCAGTCAGGATCTGGATATGGGATCTTCCTTGGTTTGATCTGGCTATGGGCTCTTCCTCTGTCAGAATCCAGCTATGGGATCTTCCTCGGTCAGGATCTGGCTATGGGATCTTCCTTGGTCAGGATCCGGCTATGGAATCTTCCTTAGTCAGGATCCGGCTTTGGGATCTTCCTTAGTCAGGATCCGGCTATGGAATCTTACTTGGTCAGGATCCAGCTATGGGATCTTCCTTGGTCAGGATCCAGCTTTACAAACTTCCTTGGTCAGGATCCAGCTATGAGATTTGCCTTGGTCAGATCCAGCTATGGGATCTTCCTTGGTCATGATCCGGTCTATGGGATCATTCTTGGTCAGGATCCAGCAATGGGATTTTCCTTGGTCAAGATCCGGTTTCTGTAAGTATGAGCGAGGCTCATGGCGTATAAAGGGTACTAAGGAATGATCACTGCCTAGAGTCCTTCAAATGTAATGCTGAAGAGCTGGCTCCAGGCAAGTTGTGGTTCTTGTATTAAAACTAAATATACAACAAAACAAAAAAATGAGGGGACATGCAGCACTATATTGGTCACCTAGGGAGAGTTCTTAATTGTTTATATGTAGGGGAATATGTAGTAAGGCCCTCATTGCTTCTGATTTTGCTGCTGTCAAGATGGAGCACAGAAAAGTGCTCAGCAAAGAGGTGCCATTTGGAAGACGAGGAGGGTTCTACTTTGGCCCACAGAAGATAACGGGGCTTCCTTGTCGGTACAATGAAACCAGTTTCAGGAATGTGTGACCTCCTTCTCTAAGATTTTAATGAAAACTGAAATGGGTCCAAACGATCAGGTCCCAAAATAGTGCCCAGGGTTCTCGTTAGGTTCTTCAGGATCTTCTCCTTCCTCCATTGTATCGTGACCTTCACAAAAATATCATGATTCTCCTAATCCAGAGCTTCAACCAGTATCTAGAGGCAACTTTGTTGAAAGATCAGAGCTGCCCTCGGTGTTTAAATATTTGGCAGAAAGCCTTCAACGAAACTTTGAGGAGAGTATTCCTTCTTCAGGTTCTATGTTTCAGTGGTCACTGGTTAATCCTCCAACCAGTCTACAACCATCCAGGAGGTTTGTGATGCTCTGCTCAGAGATTGGACGGATCCTGAAAAAGCTGACAGCCATGTATTTGACAAGATTTTATTTTTTTGCCAATGGTGAACTAGAACATTCTACGTCATAAAAGCTGGATATCATGCCATCTTATTTGGTGGGGAGATCCTCTGTGGTAAGCCAGAACATCAGAGGAATAGAACTGACAATCAATTTATTTACTATTGACCTTCAGACTAAGATGCATGGAGCAACAGTAGTGGGGAGAAATCAACAAATAATAAACATACAAAATTTAGGGACAAATGTAGGGTTTCCATGGGGTAGGAATAATCCACTACCACCGACTTACCATTTTCCTCCCCCACTGCCCCAATACCAAATGCAACCATACTTAGGCTGACGATACCCATTTACCCAATATGAAACCTCAAGACACTCTATGAACTTTAGACCTCCTTTTTAGAGTGTGTTCAGGGAACATCCAGGGGATAGAAAAAGGAGGCTACACATGTCCAATGGGAGGACAACAGCAACCAACACAAAGTACATACACAGAACTTGACCAGGGAGACTACCCCGGGAACCAGCACAGCACAACACAAGTTGTCAACCTTACAACCAGAAGATTCACGTTCCTAGAAATTAAAGTTCTGAATATGGACCTAAGCTTTGTCCTCACTCCCACGTTTGACAAGTTGAAGACTACATGGGAATTTGCATAATCCTGCAGAAAAATCACACTCTGAGACTTTTTCAAAGATAAAGCTAGACAAAAGGACATGGCAGGAGATACAGGACTTAGGAGAAAATCATATTTAATGAGATTGATGAACTTGATATAACCAAGCTAGGACCCTTTCAAAATATATCACAAGCAGCGACAAAGGTACTAGAGGATCTGAGATTAGACAAAGAACTAACTACAAAGCCTGCAGATAAAGGTGGAGGGATATTGATACAGAAAGGAATGCCAATGACTACGAACGGATGGGAAAAAGACATCTAGATCAGGACCCTACATCAAGTCTCAAAAGAAGGATAGGTTTCATGATTTAAGAAGCACTAACTTGTGGCTGGATCTCAGAGGGAGAGGTTGAGTTTCTAGAGAAGAAAGATCCCATGACCCCATACTGCTATACTCTAGCAAATACTCATAAGAACAAAGTTCCCCCACCAGAATGTCGGATCGTTTTTTGCATAGACTCCATTTTATAATCACTCTCACAATTTTATGATTTCTTGCCTACACCCGATAGTCCAGAATACACCAACTCATGTGAGAGACACCAAAAATCCTCTGTTTCCTTTGAGATTTTGAATTTGTCCAAGAGCAACAACTTCTCACAGGCCTTCATATCAAAAGCCTGTTTACACGCTTATCCCAAGGAAAGGTATTTAAGTTAATCAAACAGGTCCTTTGTAAAACACCTTGGAGCTATTCAACCCCAGGATATTTCATTCGAGAATGTGTGAAAATGGCACTAACAAAAAATTCTTTGAATGTGAAGGTATTCTCTAGTCAGAGACCCATGGAACATCAATAGTGATTACCTTCCCTCTTAGAATAATGGGTCTCTATGTATACAATTTTGAAAAACAGGAAGATACTGTCTGAGGCAAACCCGTCCAGGGATGAGAGGATAGAAAAGATGCCTTTGAAAATGTATTGTGATCTGGGATGGGAATAGAGACAACTGATGACGGTTTTGTTTGGTTGAACTTCTTAGTGAACATTTGAGATTTACACTCACAGTAAATAGCAAAGAACACACATTTAAAGACATCAAGATTTTTCCAGAGTAAGGCAGATTGAGTACAGTGACATATGAAAAGCCTATTGCAAAAAACATCTTGTTTGGCCAGTTCATGTGAATTAGGAGAAACAGTACTAATTTAAATGCCTTTAAAAAGCAAGTATTGTCTCTAGTAGACACGTTGAGAGACTTGAAGTATCCTGAGAAGATAATACAAAAGCTATAAAGAGATCAAGCAATAACAACAATGAAGCCCTCCTGGAAAATACAGTAAGAGGAAAACACTGATAGATTAATATGCACGACTACATACAATGATTCAGATTGACTATCAAAGGAAAAAACAATTAGAAAACTAATATTTAAAACCAAATTTCGACACAGCGTTTCGGTGGACTGGAGTTAGTTGACACCACCTTTGTCAGGACAGGTTTGTGCGTAAAATACAATATAGTTGATTTTAGAGATGGTTACTACTGAAATTCTTCATGTTTCATAGAGATTCATTCATTATTTGGCAGGGATTTTCCTGCTATTCAGCCGACGGTCTAAATTTCTTTAGATTTGGATATTATTGCTTAATCCTTAGATCTGTCACATCCATTCAGGCCGTGGCTTTTTCAATGCAATATGGCAGATGGAATTCTTATTTCCGATAACCAGTAGTCCGTTTATGTATATCTTCGTTATCTATTCACACGGATAAAAATGTGTGATTCGGTCAGCCATTCCTCAGGTATCTCAGTGTCCATCCGCCGTATTGCATTGAAAAAGCCACGGCTCGATAGGATTTTACAGATCTAAGGATTAAGCAATAATATCCAGATCTAAAAGATTTCAGACCATCAGCTGAATAGGAGCTAAATCCCCATCAAATAATGAATGAATCTCTATGAAACATGAAGGATTTCAGTAGTAAGCATCCCTAAAATCAACTATATTGTATTTTACGCATAAGCCTGTCCTGAAGAAGGTGGTGTCAACTAACTCCAGTCCACGGAAATGCCGCGTCGACATTTGGTTTTAAATAATATGATAATTGTTTTAAATGATATTAGATTTCTAATTGTTTTTTCCTTTGATAGACAATCTGAGTGTATGTTTGAAAATACTTTCTCATGATATGTTTCTTTGGGAATATTTGTAAAATTACACATCATATAGATCAATATAAATCACCAATGTGTGAGATGTGTATTCCAAAGTTGTAGAACTAACCTCTACACTTGGATAAAAACTAAGGATTGTGCCTTGGAGAAGAAATTAATTATAAATAAGAACTATTGTGTTTTTAAATGAATGGGATATTAAAATGTATTTATGAAGTGTTTTTATCAACGATTTGCATAATCTGTTTTGTAAAATAAAGGAGGAGATATAATTTTTACTAAAAACAAGGCTTATTGGTTGTATGCTTTATATGTATGAATGAGTATGAGATATTATTTGTTTTCATAATTGAGAAAGAATCAGATAGGGAACATTGTGTGGTTATTGGTGCTACTTGACCCAGTTCCCTTTGTATCTGAAGGGCTCCTCTCTGTTTTGGTTTTGGATGACCACATACAATACATCTTCCAACCACATCAATAAAATAATGTACAGACACTGACAAATACTAAATACGGGACTCTCAATCTTGGAAAAAACCATAGTCTTTCACAAAAGAGGCCTAAGTGTAAAAGATATTTTAGTTATTACAAGACCTGGAAAGACTGAACCAAAACTGCCAACTGCGACCAATTTGTGGGGTATCTCTAGCAGTGTTTCTGGTTGCAAACCCTTTATGGGATTTCATGTTGATCATCACTCTAAAGCAACTAAATGAGATCCCAATAAAAACACATTAAAAAACTGGGACTTTGCAAAAGATCATTTCATTAATATCTGCTGACAAATGGATGATAACTGTGGAGCTTCAGCATGCATATCTCCAAATAATAATTTGTCAGAACTGTCAGAGGTTTTTACGTTCATAGTCCTCACTGGCAGTTTCAAATAACCAATAGGCCTACATTCAGCCCCCAAGAATATTCACAAAGGTACTAGCTCAATTAGAGTCCCTCTTTCACACTTAAAGGATCACCTAAACAAGTCACTAAACTCCATCTGCAACAGGGGTGTGTCTTTTAGGACACATTCTGAGTTTGTCAGCTCCTGGTATGTCACAGATTTCTTATCAACATCAAGAAATCCTATTTCAATAGAATCTGATTTCATGGAGCAGGTTACAGAGACCAGATAATTTTGTTTGTCTATCCGAGTTGAAAGCAGCAAACTTGAGACTTTGGCTATCCAGTCTCTTAGCAAGGTGTAGAACTTCTACCATGGACTGGCTTCCAGTGCATTGAGATATGGTAAACCTTACAGTAAAGGGGATGTACACCATAGGCTTTCTTTATTTTGGACTGTTAGTTTCAATTTTGTGTTTCTGTTTCTGAAGGCATCCTGTGTATTTGTAGGTTCCTTTGCTCACCTGCGCCTAGGTCCCTTGATCAGACATCTGCTCTTGTTTTTGCCTACTTCTTCCAAGAACTATGAGATTACTATTCCAGTCTCTCCATCAATCAGAGAGAGACTTCAGTGGTGGTTGGACCTTGGAAATCTCAAGAAAGGAGTTCCTCTGTCCCTTCCTCAACCAGTAGTATTCTCTGCAGATGCCAGCAAGATATGATGAGTGCAACCCTAGGGTCTTTTTCAGCTCGAGGGTCGTGACCTCATTCAGACCTAAGCCATTTCTCCAGTTTGATACAGCGGGCAGCATTTCAGAAAGTGCCTCTCTGGTTCTCCCGGGTGATAGTAGGATACTCAGTTCTGATTTGAATGGACAATAAAGTAGCCAAGTATTACATAAACAAAGAGTCAGAAACGGGCTCGCCCCTCTAGTTTGCTGAGATTGGCTCTTGGGTGGAGGAACGTCTTTTACCCCCGATTGTCAAAGTCAATGTGAGTGTGGGTCATTTAAGCAATATTATTTCTCGCTCTCACAATTTCAGTTTACCAGGTTTTTCAAAGCATTTGGAGTAGGCTTGATACCCAGTGGTGAGCTCTTTGCCAGTCCCAACAACGTTGTACTTCCATGTCCCTCTCTCAGTTTCGAGGGTCAGAAGCTTGAAACGAGGATGCACCAATTTCTTCTTGGCATATTATTTTCCTGTGCGCCTTTCCTCCAATTCCTCTGAGTCCCTGGTAATTATCTTCACTCAGGATAGAGAGGGTGGGTGTAATCTTAAATCTGGCCTGGATGAGCTGGTTCCTTTTGTTGAGGTGGTGGCTCAGGCACCAGAGTGGATACTTCCTTTAGACCCTTGTCCCCTCTGTAGCCGCTCCTGTGACAGTAGTCTTATTATCTTTATCTTTCTGTCTGGAAGCTGAAAGGAAGAGGTTTTCAACATTTGGTCCTTTCTTCTTCCTCTGCAGCAACAGCTCAGAATCTTACCATCATTCTACTAGACGATCATACGGAATTGTTTTTCCTCCTGGCATTTAGGAAGATCTTTACATACCTGAACCTGTGAGTCTAAGTAGGTTCTTCAATTTCTTCAGGATGAGTTACACTTAAGTCTGTCACTTTCCACCCATAGAATTCAATGTGAAGCAATAAAGGCAGTCGGGGCCTGGCTGGGAGGGGAAGGGGGTCTTTCTGAAAAGGAACAATTGGGAAATTGGTTCCGATAAGGTTTTCTACTGCAGTGTCCTCCTTCAAGACCAGTGGCAAATTCTCAGAATCCAACTAGAGTCCTCAGGGCTTTACAACAACCTCATTGTGATCCACTAGAAGAGGTTTCTTTAGAATGTCTAACCTTTAAGATTTTGGGTTGTGAGAGTTTGGCAAATTATCTATTAAATCTTCCAGTGTGCGGTTCTTTCCAGACAGATTTTTCTCTGTTTAGGTATAGGTTTTCAGCCAAAGATAACCTTCTCTTTCGAGAGTGGCCAGATTATTACAACATCTGGATGTCACTAAAGTGAATATGACTCATTACTTCGCATACCAGTACCACGTGTGCCATTACAACTTGGGTATTACTACGCAATGTCAATGTCAACGACATACCATTACATCGCAAACTTTTACCACTACTATACCTTTATCACGCATACCACTACAACACAATGGCATGCGTGGTAAAGGTATACTAATGGTAAAAGTTTGAAAGGTAAGTGACTCTACCCTGCCCTACCCTAAACCCTAATTTAGTACCCCTGCACAACCATCTCCCGACCCCAGTCCTCTGCCTACATTTACACTACCCTGCACGACCTCACAACACTACCCTAAACCCTAAAATACTACCCTACACAAACACCACAACACTACCCTAAAACACTACCCCCGGCACGACCCTCCTCTGCCCCCCCAGTCTGGTCCCTACACTGAAACACTACCCTGCACGACCCCCGACACTACCCTAAAACACTACCCTACACTACACAAACACCACAACACTACCCTAAACCCTAAAACCATACCCCAGCACAACCCACCCCCGCCCCCAGTCCTCCCCTACACTGAAACACTACCCTGCATGACCCCCGACACTACCCTAAACCCTAAAACACTACCCTACACTACACAAACACCACAACACTACCCTAAACCCTAAAACCCTACCCCCTGCACAACCCTCCCCCGGCCCCCAGTCCAGTCCCTACACTGAAACACTACCCTGCACAACCCCCCGACACCACCCTAAACCCTAATACACTACACGAACACCACAACACTACCTTAAACCCTAAAACCCTACCCCCCAGCATGACCCTCCCCCGCCCCCCAGTCCGGTCCCTACACTGAAACACTACCCTGCATGACCCCCGACACTACCCTAAACCCTAAAACACTACCCTACACTACACAAACATAACACTACCCTAAACCCTAAAACTCTACCCCCAGCACGACCCTCCTCCGCCCCCCATTCTGGTCCCTACACTGAAACACTACCCTGCACGACCCCCCGACACAACCCCAAACCCTAATACACTACCCTCCACTACACGAACACCACAACACTACCCTGAACCCTAAAACACTACCCCCTGCACGACCCTCCCCGCCCCCCAGTCTGGTCCCTACACTGAAACGCTACCCTACCCTGCACAAACCCCCAACACTACCCTAAACCCTAAAACACTACCCTACACTACACAAACACCACAACACTACCCTAAACCTAAAACCCTACCCCCAGCTTGACCCTCCCCCGCCCCCCAGTCCGGTCCTTACACTGAAACACTACCCTGCACGACCCCCGACACTAACCTAAGCCCTAAAACAGTACCCTACACGAACACCACAACACTACCCTAAACCCTAAAACACTACCCCCAGCACGACCCTCCCTCACCCCCCAGTCCGGTCCTTACACTGAAACACTACCCTGCACGACCCCCGACACTAACCTAAGCCCTAAAACACTACCCTACACGAACACCACAACACTACCCTAAACCCTAAAACACTACCCACAGCACGAGCCTCCCCTGCCCCCCAGTCCAGTCCCTTCACTGAAACACTACCCCCAAAACGACCCTCCCCCTACCCCCAATCCCCCTTACCTCCCTCTCCTTGTGGTTCCTCTCTCCTTGTTCCAGCGTCCTCTGAGGGGCGGTGCACGTCGTTGTGAGGAAACGGAAGAGCCTCAGTTTCCTCATAACGATGTGGATAGCCATTACATCGCATGCTTTGTAAAAGCGCATGCGATGTAATGGTATGCGTAGTAATGGTACGCGTTGTTACATCACATGCGTTGTAACGCATGCGATGTAATGACTTGCGGTGAAACAACCACATAGTAATGGCTGTTAATCCACTAAAGCAATCAAAAATGGAACTCTCTCTCTCGCTTTGCTGATTTCATGGTGTGAGACGGGCTCTTTAACAACTTTGATCCTTTTGAAAAGGGTTGTAAACAATCTACTTTCTCTCTAAGCTGGTGGGTTAAGTATGTTATTTCTCTGGTTTATGAATCGCAATGAATTTCCTTAGCAGTATCCATTCAGGGGCGTTCCCCTCGCAAAATGGCATCTTCTAGGGCTTAAGCAGGAGTTGCCTCCATTCAGGACATTAGTCTAGCAGTGACCTAAGTGGTCACTTCAACTTTTGTGACACACCACCATGTATACTTGATAAATCAAAGGGGCTTAATCTCTGGAAATAGAGTTCTAAATGCTGTGTTGTAAAAAGTATGTTTTCCTCCCGTAAGGATAAATGTCTTTTTTTGATTAAATATAGATGTACTGGTATTACTTCGGAGTAGGGACTTTTTTCAGTCAGTCAGATAATAGGCTTTATTTCGATAAAATCTTATCTTAAAAAGCAATACATACAATACGATGAAAAGACAAAAAAAAAACAGAGCCACAACAAAACAATACAGTCGATAAAATATACCATAAACGAATGACATTAATAAATTACCTTGAACACACAAATTTAAAATCCTCCAATTAAACAATTAATTTGAGCCTTCTTGATCTGATCACCCAGGCCCAACTTAAAAACTTTGCCATGCCACACACAATTAGGGGCCGTGTATCTGACTTCAATATTCTCAAGGCTACCCTATAGTGCCTAGTACCCAACTCCTTACATAATGGTTTTAACCACCTAGATCTAGGCGCTTTGTAGGCAGGGCACTCAAACAATAGATGGGCAACGACTCAGTCCTCTGTGAACAGAAAACACACAAGGGACTAGTTTGAGCCGTAATTTTCCAGCGGGCAGTCAATTCTCCCACTGGTAATACACCAATTCTAAATTTGATATACAAGGCCCTGTCTCTGGATTTTGAAATTATGTCGAGATAGGGTTCCCGAAACGACACATCCTTAACCGAGAAGAATTCACTGGAAGATCTATATAAATTTGGGTTACAGTTGTTCCTACCCACTACCCAATTCCCAAAAATCTTCTTCAAGGCGGATTTGGGAGGGGCAGACCTGGAATACCATGACTCCCAGAGACCCAATTCCCCCAGCAAAAATTTGACATCCCTTAACCACCCAATTTTTGACCAGCCGGGCAGCGATAAAATCTCCCTCAGCCCATCTGCATAACTCACTAATTCAGGGACTCTCCATAGGCGAGCCCAGAGGAGCAAGGGGCGAAGCCTGGCCTGATCACTAATAGGGCGGCAGCCCATATCCATGAATAGAGGTAAGGACGGGGTACTATAAGGGAGGGACAACAAGTCTTTCAGAAACTTACTCTCTGAACATGCTAGCAGGTCAGTGTTCTGCAAACCCCATAGCTCAGCACCATACAGGGCCGCACTAACCCCTCTGGCTGTATAGATATCCAACACAGGAGAGATAGGTTTTGAGGTGGATAATCGTTGTTCTTTAAGAAGAGCCCCTATCACCCTTTTATGACTCAGCGACATCTTCTGAAGATGGGAAGTCCACCGCATAGTATCAGTAAGACGGATGCCAAGGTAATAAAACTCCTTGACCCTTTCCAAAGGCACCCCATTTAAAGTTGGAAATTTTCCAAGTTTCTTCGGGGGATTAAGGATCAAATATTTGGTTTTATCTGTATTAATTTGGAGACCCCTTTTCTCGCAAAAAGTTTGGAAGCTGTCAAGGAGACTTTGTAAGCCCATCGGGGATTTGGAAATGAGCAGGGTGTCGTCGGCGAATAGTAAGGTGGGTATTCTCCTGCCCGCCAGGGATGGTGAATCAGTAGGATTTTCCAAAAGATGCTCCACTACACCGTTCACATACAAGGTGAACAGAGTGGGAGCAAGCACACACCCCTGGCGGACACCCCTATTCACCGGTATTCTAGCGGTCTTCTCCCCCTGCTTGCCCCACCTCACCTGTGCAAAATTTCCTGTGTGGAGCTTCATTACCAAGGATAATAAATATGCGGGCATTCCCATTTCCCACAAAACCTTCCACAAACAGCTACGAGGGACAAGGTCAAATGCAGACCGTAAATCAATAAAGGCAAGATACAAACTGCCTTTGCCCAGGACAACCACTTTCCAATACAAGAGCATCAGTCTGAATGTCTGCTCAATAGTCCCGGTGCCTGATCTAAACCCAGCCTGTAGGTCTGAAAGAATTTTCATGTCATCCACCCACTGAAGCACTCTCCCTAGAACCACCTTCCCCGCCACTTTCTGGGAAGAGTCAATTAGGCTTATGGGCCGGTAATTAGCTGGGTCGTCCCGGCCCCCCTTCTTGAAGATCGGAACGACCTCAGCACCCTTCCAAGAATCAGGAAGAGCTGCACCACAGTACGAAGCATTTAATAGTGAAGAGATAAGTAAACCCCATTCCGTTAGGTTAAGACGGAACAGATCCCCTGGTATCCCATCTGGGCCTGAAGCTTTGTTGGGGACAAGAGAGTTAATAACCTTCTCCACCTCCTTGGGCGTTAAAGAAACATCTTCGCTCGAGCCGGAAGGGCTCAGAGAAGGTAAGACAAACATCCCACTGGTATCGTCCTGGGAGGGAGAATAAAGTTTGGAGAAATGGTTAAATCACATCTCCTCAGAGATGTTACAAGTTAACAGAGAGTCAACCGGCCTGTTCCTCGACCTAACTAGGTCCCAAAAACCCCTCGAGTCCCTCACAGCACTGGCCATTTTCAAATCACACCAAAACTTGTCGTCCCACTCTTTCTTAGCGTTACTGATAGCATACCTATAAACCATTCTAGCCACGCCAATTGACTCAGAACTCTTGGACTTCACAGCTTCAATTAAAACCCTTTTCGCTCTCCGACATTCCTTGGAGTACCATCCGTAGTTGCCCCCAGATTCCCTACTGACTCTAATTGAAGAACCCTTATTCCGTATCACAAATAACTCTCCCAGGGCTTCAATAGTGTCACAAAAGATGGAGGAAACGTCAGGGTAGGTCAGGGGGCCGGTTCCTAGTCCTAACATAGCCTTAATCAAGATCAGACCTATTTCCTGAACCTTCCCCTCGTCCAAAATGACCTTTTGCCACTTAAGACGCCTCCCACAGTTTGCTGGACAGACTTCCCCAGTTGTCCGCAAAACTGGAACTTCTTGAGAGCGGGTACGGGCTGACAGCATAGGGGAAAGTGACAAAGAAAGTGGGTTATGGACGCTGTCTGTAGATGGAAGGACAGCCATATCAATCATATAAACCCAGAGCTTAAGGTCCAATAAAACAATCTATTCTAGAGGAATGGCCGACCCTGTTGAACGTATGTGCTCCACAGCGGTCCGAAGTTGTTCTGCCATTTGCCGCCCTTAAACCATATTCCAAAACAAGGGCATTAAGCTGCATGGCCCGTTTGGTCCACCTTTTTAGGTCTCGCCTGCGAACGCAGCGCGAAGCGCTGTGAGCAAGCGAGATCTATTGTTGCTGACTTGCCTCGGAAGTGGGACAGGAGATGTGCACGCGCAGGCTTTTGGCGGATTTGAGTTGGTGTACGCGCCTACAGCCACGCGGCGTGCACATCTCCTGTCCCCCTTCCCTCGCAAGCCAGCATGCAGTTTCACTTTCGTCAACACGCACGTCCTAGTTGATCTTGTTTTGTTTGTTGCTGCGGTGTAACTTGTTTTAAATTGCAGTGCCTTTAGAAATTTGTAAACTCGTGTGATTGTTGCTTTCACATCCCGCGCTTGCAGCGCTCGTTAATGGTTGATTTACATATGGATTATTTAAAATCGTTTCCACAACTTTGATCTCCTGGGATCGTACCGAAGGCTGGAAACTCGCCAGACGTGCCCGGCACCGGTGCGCATGAGCCGCCCCGCCCCGGCCACTAGGTGAAGCGGTTGCCTCTTGGGTCCGATCAACAGCCATCGCTCGATCTGCACCGAAACAGAAGGAAGCCCCGTGCCCCAGTCTCCGTACTGCAACAATGCGCTTCTCGGCGAGGGACATAGCGCTGCTCCTTTTAGGTAAGTTTTAGGGCACTAAATCTGGATCGTTGATGTACGTGTGTGTGTGCATTTGTGTAAGCGCAGCCCCTGCATGTCAACGATATCGAGACGATAAAATGCAGAGATGGAAACCCTTGACCTGCAAATTAGGAAAGGAGCTCTGCAACTCACCCAAACCACTGTGCCACAATGTGTTTTTCTGTGCATTCTTGAGGCCTTATAGGGGCCACCTAAAGTATTCCGTATCCGGCGTGTGGCTGAGGGCCAGCTTTAGCGTTGTAGGCACCCGATGCGACAGTCATTTTTAGTGCCCCCACACCCAGGATCTCCTGCTCGGATTCTCTCACTACCTCCAGGCAAAAGTGCCCCTCATGTCTACAGTAATAAGTTACTGCTAAACACAGCGCCCCCCCCCTTTCCCCACCCAAGGTCAGCGCCCTGTGCGGCCGCACCTGTCGCACTGTCCTAAAGATGGCCCTGTGTGGCTGTAATGAGCTGTATATAATCACATTGCAGCACTAAGAAATAATGGTAGTGGTGACCCAGAATGTCCTTTAAAATCACATATCGCAGTGCAGTCAGTGCTTCCTCCTTTCAGTGTGTACAACCAAGGGTGTGCACCATGCGAGGACCTGCTTTCGTGTGCGCAGAGATCTCAGGGGCACTATGTCCAGTATCAGTACGTAATATTAATATTGTTATTGGATTTGCCTCCCATTGTTAACACAGGTCCACAAGTACCAGAATGCATGTGTAAAACAACAGTACGAAATGGGCTATTCACGCCTACCATTGAAATAACAGAAGAATCTTTCCTTTTTGTTCAGGGAAGAGAGAGGGATAAAGTTGTATCTCATTACTCATATTCCTGGAAATCCTTTGCGGTTAGAACATTGTGTGCTGCCTTGAATTGTGACTTTGTTTATTTTTGTTTAAATTTCTTTATTGATTTTAAGATAGCCATATCACACATAAAAATGGCATACATTCCATAAACCCTACGTAGGCTACAAGTTCAGTTTTACACATCTCGTTTTTTTTTTACCGAAACAGTTCATTGTTAAAGGGAGCATGATCACAGTAATCAATATATATGCAGTGTTTCTTTACAGCAAAACGCATATAGCAGTCTTTTGGCCAACATACCTCCAGCAAAGAACTGTGCAGTGTGCACATTAGTGTACAGGCCAGGGCTGTTTCTTATGTATAGTCCTATGCTGTAAAGTGTGCCTGTAAGACACCCACAAGCAGGTGGGTTGGTAACCTGGACAGTATATGTGCGAGTGCACCGTGCAATAAATATCACATTTATTTCGGCAGTGGGGCGTCAGTGAGTCACGCAGCTCCTTCTTTACACCAAGAAGTGAAATGAGTGCAATATTGTGATTCCCGCACGTGCTCATGTTTTTAAATAGATCTACGTCACTGTTCGGTTTGTCTGACCCATGGATATTTGGGGTCCTTGTTGTAGCGCTGCATTCCACAATGAGGTTGCTTCAGAGCGCTGTGGGGTGCATGCTTACAGTGCAGGGTTACAGTCTTACGGCTATTGCCTACAGACGAACCATGAGATAAAACACAGTACAACGGTCTACGCTCAAACGTTCTTTGTATTAACTGTGGTATCGGGTCCCTCAATCAGGGTCATTGTTTTTAAAGTAAATATAACATAAGACGCACATTATTTAATGTTAAGGATCTTCCATTCTTCGTGAAATTCTTTTATTCCATGTCGGTATATTTAATGTGATAGACCTATACATGGATGTGCATGACCTCACATGCCTTGGAATATGTAATGTTTTGGGGTATATTAAATATGACGTACTTAACAATTACAGTGCCTGACGTCATATACTTTAAAAGATTGTATTTAAGTTGTCCAGCTGCGGAAAAGCAAACATTAATGGTCTGAGTCAAACATTTTATCGTTCCTTTCAGATTTGTTGGAAGTGATGCATCTCCTTGGCCTGACTTCGACTAGGGTCCCTGGCTCTATATGTGCCATTCTGCACTTGTTTTCTCCTGTCCCCTTCGCTGCCCCCGTGATTCTGTGCCTTTTTCTCCTTCTGTCCCCTTCGCTGCCCCCGTGATTCTGTGCCTTTCTCCTTCTGTCCCCTTCGCTGCACCGTGACACAACCGTACACACAAGCACACCCAACCACACAAAAACAAGCTCACACACAAGCACAACACACACAACCACACACACACCCACAACCACACAACCACACACCCACCCACAACCGCACATACACCCACAACCGCACACACACCCACAACCGCACACACACAACTACACCGTCAGTGCACACTTTCACCAGGCACAGACACCATCAGTCAGTGCACGCTTCCACCAGGCACATTCCACCGAACGTCAGTGCACGCTTCCACCAGGCACACACACACACCACCGGACGTCCGTGCACGCTTTCACCAAGCACACACACACCACCAGCCGTCAGTGCACGCTTTCACCAGGCACACACACCACCAGCCGTCAGTGCATGCTTTCACCAGGCACACACACCACCAGCCGTCAGTGCACGCTTCCACCAGGCACACACACCACCAGCCGGCAGTGCACACTTCCACCAGACACACACACCACCAGCCATCAGTGCACAATTTCTACAGGCACACACGCCACCAGCCATCAGTGCACACATCAATTGTTAACGCATCCACAATTAACTATTGTAGCAATCGCAATATGGCGCACTTTACTTTTACACATATTCATCTAAAGCGCAGCATGCCACCATTGCTACAAAAATACACATTTTTTTGACCTACAATTTATAGACTTTTGTTGCAATTGGTGTTGCAATATTTTGCAATGCCAATGGCTCAAACTTAATTAATGCGAGACCTATTGCATTGCAAATGCTTGTTATAGGTGCTATTGCTAAAGATGGAATACCTCTCCTCAGATCCTTCTCTGCAATACCCAAGATGTCGTCTGGTGCAAGAGGCTCAAAGGTACAATTAAAATCTCCAGCAACCAAAATATGCATGTCAGGACTACACCGAATAGGTTCGTCTTCCAGCCCTGATATAAGTGGCGATGACATACCACTATTGCCACCTCTTACATAAATGTTAAAGATTTCCAGGGACCGCCCTCTATGAGATCCGGTAAGCGAAATTCTCATTAGATCTGGTAACTTTGAAACCCTAGACCTGATCTGAAGGCCCAAGGCAATACTGTCCCAGATGAGCAGTCCACCCGAAGGGCGACCTCTCCCTGTGATAGAGGAAATTGCCGGAACAAAAAAGGTGGTATAGCCAACCTTATAACAAGGCTCCAGACACCAAGTTTCTTGGAAAATGCATATTCCAAAAGACTCAATGAAGATGTTCCAGTCCGGAAGGTCTAAATTTCTGGCAATGCCAGCTATGTTCCAGCTAACAATCCTTAAGTCGCCTTTGGTTTTATCTCGAACCACTTGCAGATGTTTTGGGGCCATACTGGGCCCAACACAGGACTCACATATTGTGCCCTCAGACCCTAACATCGTACAATTGTTCTCTAGGAGGCAGTAATCCAGTACAGCCTCATTCAGTGAACCAGGAGAAGGGGAATACAAAGGAACATAGGGATTAGAAGGCACCACTGAACCCCCTAAATGCATCAGACTACGGCTTACAGGAAAAACAACTGGGATAGCAGCCCTCCCCGTAGAATGCAGGACTTCAGGTCAACAGCCCCACCTCTGCCAACGAGGACCTGCACCTGAAAAATTTGAGAGCAAACTATGGGGAGGAAAGGTAGAATGAGGATACGATTTGACCCTTCCCCCCCCAGTTTGAAGTGCTAGCTGGCCAAAGGGTTGCTTGATACGGATAGAAGTAGTTCAGGGTGTGGGTGTTAATTCCTGAGTTACCATCCCTGTAAAGATGGCTGCAGATGAAACTAGCTACCCTGGCGTCTGAGAAATTAGACTTTTTCAGGCCGTGTTGTGATTAGCTTTGGTGGACACTCATTCACGTAAAGACTGGGAAGAGGTAGGATTGTGTAGGTATCATTACTCCGATTATCCTTACTCCCCCGTGCTTACATAACACCCTTCCTCCCTTGATCGTGACCTTAATTCCTTTTGGATTTTGGATGACCGAACGAGAGCAGCCGCTCTACCCTTTCGACCATAGGTGAGTGGAGGTTGGGGGAGGGTTTGTCAGATGTAGTAGTTTTTGGCTTGGTCACCTGGTGCTTGGGAAGAGGTGTAACCACCTCATTCAAGTAAGAACTGGGACGAGAAAGGATATTCAGAGTAATGAAGATTACCGGTAAATAATCGGCATGGTACTTTGGCTACACCATTGTCATAAATAATCCTAATTGTTAGCTAACGCAACAAGAAACACAATTTGGTGTTCCTTACCCAACAAGATTGTAAAAATAAACATTAATTCAAAGTTAGATGTCAAGACATTTTACAAATTAAGTGCCAGCAAAGAGCATGCAAAGTGCCTTTTAGCTCCAATCCTTCCAGTGCTTTAATGGGCCGGTACTCACCAGTACTGAGTACCAGCAATTTTTGATATACCCCCCTCGAGTGCTGGAACTTTTCAGCAGAGAAGGAGAGTACCAGTACTCAGAGGGGGCCTGGCTTCAACGCAAGTGGTGTTAATCATGAATTTGTGCCTTTGCAGCAGCTTCTGCACATCCTGCATTGGTTTAAAAATGGCTTTCAAAGGGTTGACACAGCGACGTACGTGTGCTGCTGTGGAAGTGGTGCTGCAGGGCGCTATCTTAATCTTACACAGTAGGCGGCAAAAAGTGACCTGATGGGCAGGGGTGTGGGGTGCACTGTTCAGGGCAGTGCAGCTTGTTTAGCAGGCCTACTGTTTTAAATGCCTGCAAATATTTACCCATCAGCAATTTAAATCAGGGGTGTGCAGGTTGGGACCAATAGGTCCCTTCCTTGGGGTGAGCACGCCCCCTATTATACCACCCTCCAGTGGGAGGGGGGCATGAGCCTCTGTCTGATTGGCTGGGCCTCCTAATCTTCAAGATGGAGGGGACTGAGAAGTGTGCTTCACCTTGATGCAGCAGAGTTTACCAGCTCTAATTTAAATTAAAGGCATTTGCGTGAAAGAAAATCCCTGCTCTCTCCATCTATTTCCCTCTATTAACCTCAAAGAAAAACTACATAAGAGCAAAATAAATGTTTTTTTTTTTTTTACGTTTTATAAGTGGCAACCTCTTGCTTTAGAAAGAAAACCAGACCTAAACAAATTGTAACAGGAAGTTACATGGAAGGTGTGACACTTTCATACAGTTTTGCATTTTAGCTGGCAAACTTTCACATTCTGGGATTTGAGGTTTCCTCTTCTCATGCTACTGAAGAGATGTAAAAAAATCCCAGCATACAAAGCATGTATTGCAAAAATCAGGGATATATTGAAAATTTCACATAGCATAGGTCCACTTGGGACTACCAGCCACTACTCATATATTTTGTGACAGTCCACAGGTATACGGCATATAAACAAACATCAACAAGGACCTTTCTGTTGGCTTTTTATGGTGAATACTGAATCCTTCAGGGCTCTGATTCTGGCACAGGATCTATGCATTCATCCGGGCTGTTGATGAATCCTTCTATCTCCTGACATCTGTTTAAACAGGGGATCAGATCCATACTGGCAGAGTAAGCAACCTCCACACTAGATGGCCAGCTGATGCCTGAAGTGGAAATATTATGCAAGAATCTAAACTTAAATCTATCAATCATTATTTATAAAAAGCTGCAATTTATTGATTCCTTGGTGTGCTATTTATTATTTAACGTTTCTTATAGAACTGTAAACGTCTTAGGGATTTAGAGCAGCCAAATCACCTTCTATGTAACTCTGCTGCAATTAGACATACCCGGGAGCCTCTGAAAACGTTTAGCTTGTGAACACGCAAATCATACAAAATGCCTCTCGACTAGCTGTTGTACCTGGTAAAGTTTTGAGAGTTGCCACTGTCTGCAATGCATGTATTTGACAACATGTGAGAGATAGAAAGTAAAAGCAAAAAGTGTGCGAGTTTGCAAGCATGGGTATGCCTGTGAGCAGGGCTTTAAGTGGGATTAAAAAAACTGGGGGGGCTCTCAAAGGGGTGTGGCCAATGTAATTAAGGGTGTGGCTTAAAAACATGTAAGCCATACATCTGTGATTAGCACAGTGTGCCCCCCGACTTGTATTTTGCTGTTTCTGTCATTGCATCCATACGATATAACAAGTAACATCATACCTACAAGTCAGGACTACTGGCTTTGCCAATCGTTGTTAGTTGCATAAGATAAATAAGCAGCATCTATGGCTTGTATATAATATTGAAAAAGCTTCCACTTAAAGCCCTGGTGACACCACGACAATGTTGCTGCTCCTGAGTCTCAAAAAGAGAAGGGAAATCCAGAGAGAAAATGACTCTTTTCCCTTCCCCTACAACGCTCACCTGGCATGACGTCATGCCGTAACTTCTCCACTAATGAGAAGTGAGCAGCGCACATTGATGTCCCTGCTGTCACCGCAGTCCGGAAAAAAACTGACAACTGTGACAGGGCTCAAAACAGAGCCCGATAGAGACCCATTTCGAGGCCTCCTTTAAACAAGCATTTACAATGCAACGGTCTCGGCATTGTTAAAGTTAGAGCTATTGGCATTGCTCATGACATTATTTTTGTTTATGTTTTTGTTTTTAAAACATTTAAAGAAACGGCATTGTTATTTACAATGTCAATAGCTTAATCACTCTCAAATGCGAGACCTATTTCATTTGCACCCACACACACAAAGCCACCCAAACACACAGAGCCACACACAGAGCCACTCACATAGAGCAACCCACACACAAATAGAGCCACCTACACCACTCCTAAAACGTTAAATCTCGCGAGCGAGACTGCGCAAGCGCAGCCTTCGCTAGCCGAGACCTAAAAAGGACCAGGTCATTCTTGGTGGTGTATCTGATTGATTGAGTTGGGGGCCACTGTACAATATAAAGGCTATGGAGTAGATCTATGGTATAGTTTTATTACACCGAACATATGAAAAGGATACTTGTTAAATAGGTGGGACTGCTATTTAACAAGACGAGATCACAAGTTCTCACTCTACTGATTACTGTGCATAATATAAAAAAAACACAATGGCTTTTGTGTAGCATATGAAGAGCATATACACGTAGGGACAATAATAATACATTATACTCATCATGCACACTTTCACATCAAGAAAGCCTCCATCACATTAAATGTGCACGTCGTAACCCCGCCCCAGACCATTGATCAATTTAGGAGTACCTGCACTTGCTTTTTCCAATTTAAAGCACTGGTTCGATGGAATGCCTTAAGATGCAAGAAAGTGTTTTACATAAAGGAATAAATGCCCCAAGGTCTGCACGAGTCATAGTGACAAGAAATAAGGATACAGAGTGAATCAGTAACTGCTGGAAGATAACATACCTGGGAACAGCCACTGCCCTATAATGAAAAGTGATGCCCAATGTATGGTCTTAGACCAGAAGTGATAATTTCATCTGTCCTGGGGCTACAGAGAAAGAAATTGGTATCAAGGATGCCCCGAAACTCACCCTCTGCAGAACGTCCCCCTCCTGGATTCTTCTGTGGCTCCGCCCGGAAAGCAAATCCAGCAGTGCTCAGAAACTGCTCACTTTCCCACCATCCCCATGCATTCCTTGCCCCTTCAGCAACCTGTCCCTAGTGTCACCGGAACTAGGAAGCTAGATCCGAAAGAAGGAGGGGCGGGATAAATTGTTGAAGATGATCACCACATGGGTCATGAACAGTAAGCGGCACTGCTTGGAGGATAATTAGTCAGTTGCTTATATTGATTTGAATGCTTCACAGATATTGCGAATGTCAGTGGTGCATAGAAATGGGTCGGAGAGTATAGCCAGTATTTGGTGAAGAAATCAGAAGCATGCCTGAAGTGTGCAATCTACTAATTGAGAATATGAGTTAATTGGCAGCTATCGTAGAGTCAGATTCTGCTTAACTGATTACTTAGGGAGAAGCTGTTCAACTGAAGAGGCCCCAAGAGCAGGAAGCACACAAATATGGAGGTAGAGGAATGCAAGAGATAAACACAGTATACGTGGCAAAAACATAATAGGCGGCAGGGTGGGATGTAGCACGGTGTATAGTAATCTTCTGGATGTCCTTCAGTGGCGAGGAGTCTGGAAACAGAGTATATAGTGTTGATGTTCAAAAAGAGGCAGGCAAGGTGCAGGGTAGACTGCTGTAGTACTTTCAGCATTCTGATCAACTGTGCACTGATCACTGACACCTTATATTAGCAGATGAAATTGTGGCATGCTCCAGACTAGAAAAGAAATGCAAACCACCTGGACTGTTTCCTCAATTGAATTTTATGTTGGTGTTTGCCCATAACTTTGCTGTGCGCGTGGTTTCAGATTGTGGGCTGCGTGCAAGTCACTAACAAAAGTTTTATTTTATGTACAACTCTCACTTCCTTTAGGAAACATACGTGATGACATTTTTTGGGGCTGAGGAAACACATGCAGGGCAGCCACCAGTCATGTGACGTATTTGACTAGGCAATTACCCCTTTTTGCAAGTCTACACTCAATCACAGCACAGAATGACTAGCAATGTCTGAGGCAGGAACTTTGTACATATTTACCTACTGAAATGTTATTGAGCTGCTGTGTTTCTTCCAACGGATAATCGAGTCCCTCACACAGCCTACGTTGACCAACTAGTTACAGCATAGGTAGGTTTGCTTTTCCATACATTTATAGCGGTCTGGCATAACCTATTTGTGTATGGACTGCGCACAAAGCAACAAGCGTCAGCAGTGGCAAAATGTTAAACTAAACTTAAGACACGTTATTGTGGGGCCGTAATTTATTTCCTCCAACATCCATGTGGCAGATCTAAGCACGATCTGGAATAGATTGATAAGTGTGTAATACATACAACAGGGGGACCACAGACCCCCTCGAGTTCTCAAGAAAACGGGAGACTCAATATTGTGCATTACTGAAGAGGTACTCAAATATCAGACAGCTTGTAAGGGTTGATGTAGCAGAACCCAGGGTTTTCAACACTACACTGACAACGTTTACTGTACACGTTAACTGTTTGCATTGCTTGCAGTGTAATGCAAGGTCCACTTAAAATGCAACTCCGGCTGTATCTTAAACTGTTTTGTGACAACCTACAAAGGTACATTAGCTAGAGATGCAGCTATCACTGGACTGGCCTCCTCGTTACCAGCCACATTTCTCAGCTCAGTGTGCGCACACATCCTGAAAGCACAAAGTGACTCTCAATGGCGCCTTCGCACTCAAGAGGCTCACTTCGGAGATTGTTTTCGCAGTTAAAACAATAATGTAGGTTTAGGTTCACAACGCTCCAGATCTTAATCCGTCCAGTACGGCGAGTGCAGCGACCACTGATTTCTTAAGTGACAGCGTAACCCTTCTCGGTGCTCTAAATATCATATTATCCATTCAAATCGATAGCCAGTTTCAGGGGCAGTGGCCCAAATCCTGCTGCTACCGCAGGCTTTATTTTAACAAATAATATCGCTCATGACAGCCTAGTTATAGCCGCGTTGGGAACCAAAAAGAGCCGCAAGGAACCCTGCCTTTCCTAAAGCCTGATGTCCGGTTCAGAGCCTCCCCCTGACAACCTTCGGCTGCCTCGACGGGCACTGATTTCATCCCGCCGCCCCAGGCACTTCAGATCGTAGGGCTAGGGAAAGATGACACTGGATTGCACTTAGGGATTTACAGGCACCATCGGTTCCTTACCTGCATATCGCGGCGGCCATCTTGTTGCAATGTTGGTGTTCTCTGACAGATCGAGTACGAGCAAGAATACTGCATTTCTGAAGACAAGAAAGGGGGAGAGAAAGAAACACGACAGAAACAGAGAGAGAGAGAGACAACTGCCTTTCTCCGAGGTCAAGCAGAAATGCCTCGGAGAAACGCAGCGGCGGTTTCGGATTCGGGGGCGTGTTTTTCTTTTTCTCTCCTCTTGCCATTGGCTGGAGGAGAGAAAAACACGCCCAGCAAAAACTATCGAAAAAAAACGCCCCCGAATCCGAAAAGGACGGGGCCTGTTTTGCGAGACAAACCTCTTCTCCAATGGCTGGCCAGCATTTAAGAGGCCAGCCAATGGAGAAGAGGGGCGGGTTCAAGCCCCTCTTCTCCAAGTCATTAAATCTCGCGAGCGAGACAGCGCAAGCGCAGCCTTCGCTAGCCGAGACCTAAAAACTGCCGGTGCTCAGACCCGGTGAGACCCGGCCTACTTAAAGCCCTGCCTGTGAGAATGAAATGTGGAACTTGTGTGTTTGTGTGAAACTGAATGTGTTTCAGAGTATGAAATGGGTGTTTGAGTGTGAGTGTCTGTGCAGTAGTGGCTGCTACCGAACGGGTGTGGGGAGAGCGGATGGGGGAGGGATTAAAAACAAGCATTTGCAATGCAATCGGTCTCGCCTTTGGGACCTTATATGTATTTAGCTATGCAGCACCTTAGCCTGGGTGCTGAAACATCTACTGTTCTTTAACATGGAGGGAAAGTAAGCACCAAACTGCGTGACATGCCAGGTATGGGAACACATGAGAGAAATATTGCCTTTCAGCCGGAAATGGTATAGTCCAAAGCTCTGTTTTTAATATAAAAGCAGGGCCTTCGGTGGTCATATCACTGAAAATACAAGATTTGAAAAAATATTATTGTCTATGGGTGCTCGTGGATGACAATTTCCATGGACTGGAATCTAGAGAATGCTAAAGTGATTCTGGTATTTTACTGACCTCTGCTGGTCGTTTTCTATCACGAAAGTTAAATAGAGGCAGTTGCCAGAAATTATTTTTTTTTAAAGTCCCTCAGCAGAAAGAAATTCTGGTATTTTAGTGACCTCTGCTGGTCGTTTCCTATCAAGACAGTTAAATAGAGGCAGTTGAACAGAAAAAAAAAAACTCCCTAAGCGGAGGCAGACAAGTCCTAGGGCTGATCTCCAGAGCCCACAAAGTACATACACATATTAGAATATACTAAAGTATATACAAGAGGTCTTGAATGCTCAACCTAAAAATGGAGTACAATTGGCTAGAATATGACCTTCCACGAGAGCTTAGTTAAATAAAAAATGATGTTGAATGTATGTTGTGTGCGTGCTTGCAGATAAGAGTGTGTTTCTGGAAGAGAGAGTGTAAGTTTGAATGTGTGTACGTGTAGGCGTGTGTGAGTGAAGTGAAGATCAAAGGGCATGTGGTGACACTTCCACTACGTGGCATTTTGGGTAATTGACGTCTATGAGTATATGTGAGTGAAGCTTGTACTGGTTCTGCTGTCATCTTTGCTGCCACCGCCAATGTCATACCGGTGCTTTGTGCTGGCGAAATCTGATAAAAGCATTTCATCATAGAAGGGCAAAAGACGGTTGGCTTTGTCAAAGTTTGTTTTCTTACCAATTCAAATCTTTAGTTAATGTACGTCAATTAAGCCTTTCACCAGACCTTTCCCATTCAGTTTTTCGTTTTAGGTTTTTCGGCAGAAGCCCAGGGGATACCTACCTGTATTTCTCCCTAGACCTCCTTTTCTTATTCAATTAGCACTACAACTGTCATGAAAGAATGTCACAGTGCATTCCTTAACGGAAACCTAAGAAACGACACACGTTCTGTGAAGAGCCTTATATTCTATTGGATGATCCTAAAATACGGAAGAGGTAGAAAGGGTCATAAAACTCAAAGGTCAATTCCGCTTCTTTGTGTTCAGTGTGCTTTGTCACTCTTTGAAATCAAAATAACTTGAAGTTAATCAAATGTGGCTGCTCCCCCATCCCCATTAAATTACAGTAAAGTGTATCTCATCTATTTATTTTCAAGTGCAACAGACCACCCTGGTTTATTGCCTGTTTTCATATGAAAGTAGAATGCGAACACAGTGAGCCCAGTCATGCTGCGCCATCTAGAGGTTGGCGTGAAAAAGTGTTTCTCGATTACTATAGATTATTTTATGGCCGGTTCCTAGCATTTGGCTCGTCATATTAATTTAATTTATGTAAAACTATTTCACGACGCCATAGACCTCTGTTGGGAGGCAGCACTACCATTTGCGCTCAACCGTAGACATTAATTATTACGAAACATGCACCCAGCATTTGGAAGTCATTTGCTGGTGGTTAACCTTCAGCAATAAACATAAATGGACGAGAAACCCAGACGCAGAAAGAATGATGTGCCATATAGCTTTCAATTGCCGTGCAATGTTTTCCGACACATTTAACTGAACCACTTAGCATCTGCAGGGCCGCAGACGCTTCAAAACGACACCCATCCACAATGATGCACAGCCGGCCTCTTTGAGAGTTCAAAATGGAGCGCGGCGAAGGACACGTAGAGCTAGACTGCGAACACGGACATATAGCAAGGCGTGAATGACGGAAGCAAGGCGAACTTTCAATGTGTTCTTTTGACACTTCCAGGGCTTTAAGTGGGATAAAAAAGGACATCGCCTCGGCCTGGCCTGGCATAGGCAGGCGGGGGCAATCGGGGAGCAGGGGGGACTATCGGAAGGGCTTTGTAGCCAAATGGGATAAAAAAGTGCTTCCACTATCGAAAGGGCTTCGCGGCTGAATGAGGGGAAAAAAAGTGCTTCCCGGCTAATTAAAGGACACAGTATAACGCTGCAGGTAAAATATCCAGTCCGGGTGGGCGGGGCTAAAAGTGGACAGAGCGGTAACAAGGAGGGACTAAGAAGCCTCCTTTACAATCAGAAGATGACGCTACCCAATCAAAAAGATGGGTGGTGCTTCAAGTCCCTTTCCAAAAGCGTATTGATTACAAAAAGCTCTCGCATGGCGAGAGCAGCGCATGTTCGCTGCGAACGCCAGGCAAGACCTAAAAATGTCCTGACCTGGATGCAGCCCTGTCCTCTTTCCTTACTCTTCTTCTGAGGCAGCAGGAAGCATGCAGCCTCACAGACTCCCCTGACCAATCACAATGCTGCCTTACAGCAGCCTCGTGATTGGTCTGAGTGCCGTAGTTCGGAGCTCAGACCGGGGCTGGGAGACTGGAGATGTTCTCCACTAAGGGTTTAATGCAGCCTGGGTGGAGAACATGCAAAGTGCGCATGGTATTTTGGCCGGCCCGAGACTGCAGGCCAGAATGTCCCACAGCCTCTAAACAGCCCAGCCCAGCCCCACCCCACCCCCCTAACCAACTGAGCAAGTACGCTTAAATAAAATGATAATACTGTTTAGTTGTTATCATTTTACTTTTCCATTTTTAATTGCTCAGTGGGACGATGCTCCAAGCCGGCACTGTGTGTGAAAGGGGGCAAATATATTCAGACTTTTTGGAGTGTGGAGAGAATGTGTGTGTTAATAGCCCATCTCAATCTTTTCCAGAGAAAATTCTGTGATGTCTTGTGATTTCATGAACTTTTGTGAATGTTTTAAAGAATCATGCAGGGGCCAAGAGTTGGCAGAAAGTGGGCAGAGTCACAAAGAGCAAAACTCTGACAAGACCAATGTGATAATAACTCTATTTTGGCTTGCTTAACTGATCACAGCAGGCTTCATTTCAAAATATCACCTAGTACAGAGATGTTTGTGTATCTAGCACGTTCCTGGGTACAATTACACTTTAGTAGCTCTGGCAGTTAATGTACTTGCTGGAAAGATCTGTGTGCATTCTGATCAAAGGGTTGACTCAGCATAAAATGGCATAGAGGCTCAATGTGCCGGATGTAAAGCACAGCATGAAAAATGCAGAAGACAGATTTGTTTATGGAGATAGCTTAGTTGGTTATTAATTTTGTTCCAGAGATTCTTGAGGGACTTGCAGGTCACGAGTTAAAATCCTTAGCATATAGCTTAGTGATTCATGACCCTGCCTCAAGAAAATGCATGCAAACTGCAAGGTATACTTTGGGAACCTCGCTGTTTTTCTCTATATATGTTGTTATTCTAAAATTGCTAAAGAAGTCTTACTTTGGTTAATAATAAGAAGTTATTATATAAGTACTGTATATATGCCTGTTAGTGTCATAACTCATGGACAGATACATCAGACATTCTTTACAGTGCGTGCAGATTTCTGGCTTGGAAAGGTCAAAACGCTAGCCCGCCCCTTGCCCCACAATTAGCACCACCCTTATGCTGCCCCAAACTCCACCCCAGTCCACCACTCCTTTTGTACTTCTTTTTAGGTCTCGCCTGACGCAGCGCATGCGCTGGTCTGGCGAGACTTATTGAGAAGGCTCCAAAAAGTGCTACCAGGCCAGCCTAGAGCTACAGGGCATGTACGCGGGTGCGCGCTCCGCGCTTGCCGCGTTTACGGTCACTTTCGCGGCCACACGGCCGCTTTGATGTTTGATCGCGATCACTGTGGTGTAGCGGTCTAGTCGTTCGCGCACTAGGCACGTGACGTAGGCAGAAGTTCGGTGGCGGCCATGATATCGGCATTGGCGCCCGGACTCCGATCGTAACAGAACACCGCTCCGGCGCTCCTGTAATATTAATAATTACCAATAAAGTGTTTGGCCCTGTTCCTGGTTGTAAGAGCTTCCTTAGTGCACTGCACTTACAATATCAAAGCACCAACGTTATAATGGTGACGAGGTGGTGCAGGGTCCACCAGCACCCCTTTTGAAACCCACGTGGGAGCTCAGCAGTCCAGCCTTGCCATCACAGGGACAGCACACGGGAGCGCGGCAGAGCAGCGGTGAGTGTGCCATATATCCGACGCCCAGCCCCACGTGATCCGGGATCCCACGCCTCTACGCCAGTGGTCCTCCACCCGTCGACAGCAGTCCAGAGCAGTGTTCCACACCACCCACGGGGGGGGGGGGGGAACAGGTCCACTAGCCAGTCGACCCCAAGAGGGGCACCCTGGCCCTGGCGCAGCCAAGCGACAGCCAAGCGGAGAGTGGAGATTCCAGCCAGGAGGACGAGGAGCGTAGAAGGGACGCCCGAGGTGTAGAACTCCAGGACATCCCTGCCAATACACGGAAACGCGCGGCCGACAGAGAGGCGATGAGTGCTCAGACGTTCTCGTTGACGAACCCGGTGCCGTTCTTGGCAAAAGGGGGAGAACCCAAGATGCCGTGGGAAGACTGGAAACAGTACTTCTTGAATTACCTCTCGGCGCTAGAAGAGGAGGGGGAAACGGAGTTCTCGAGTACCAGGCGGAAGAAAATTCTACTCCACAATTTGGGCCCGGCGGGACAAAGAGTATACCAAAACCTGGTAAAAGAGGAAAGAGCAGCAACGGATGATGACGTGTTCAAGCACGCGCTAGAAGACCTGGACGCACTCTATCGTCCAGTAGTGTGCACGGCTATAAACAGGTACAACTTCTACCACAGGAAGCAAGAAAAAGGGGAATCGGTAGATGAATATGTGGCGGCCCTACAAAAGTTAGCCATAACATGCAAATTTGGAGTTTTGCAAGAAGAGTTGATAAGGGATCAAATCATCATGCACACTGTAATCTCCTCAATACAAGAGAAGCTGTGGGTCAACGGCAATGCACCTCTGAAGGAAGTGGTGGCATTAGTCAAAAAGGCGGAGTTGTCCAAGAGGTGTGTAGAAGCAGCCAAGCAAGAGGGCGGCCAAGGGCAAGCAGTGTGCAAGGTGGCGGACAGGAAGGCTGGCGACAATAAACAACCGCCAGGACAACAAGGGGCACGGAGCTACAAAAAGTACACTACTAGGACCCCAAGACCACAAGGACAACGGAATTGGAGCAGGACCTCCTGCTACAGATGCGGCAGCAACACTCATGCCGCCAACGACAAGGGATGCCCCGCATTCAGCGCCAAATGCTCGTATTGTGGACTGTTAGGACACTATGAGAAAGTGTGCAGGAGGAAGTCCACGAGAGGTGAAGTGAAGTACGTGGCACAAGAAGGGCACAAGGAGCATGAAGAAGAGGAGGAGGAAGAAGACGATGGAATCCTAATAGTGACAGAGCAGGTCCTGGGCATAGCATGTGCCACAGACAAGAAGCCGAAATGCGAGATGACGATCGGAGGGGTACAAGTGACCATGGTGGCTGACTCGGGATCACCCTACACGATAATCCAGAGGACGGTATGGGAGAAGGAGTTCGTCCCAAGAACGGATTACCATCTACAGCCCACCGACATCCACCCGGTGACATTCACGGGAGAGCCTATTCCCATGGTGGGGTTTTGCCCCTTGCTCTTCGAATTCAGGGGGAGAAAGTGCGACGGGAAATTGTACGTGGCCGAAAAGGGGCCATCGGTACTGGGCTGGAAGGATCAAGGAGCCCTGGGAATGAAGTTGAACCCAGGAGGACACACGCAAGTCCTCATGACGGAAGAGGGTCCGGAGTACGCTGCACAGCGATGGAAGGAAGAGTTTCCCGAGGTCTTCAGAGAGTCCATTGGACGCATGGCAAAGTTCACGCACAAAATCCAATTGAGAGAGGGGGCACAACCGGTGTCACACAAAGTACGTAACATACCATTCAGGACCAGGACAGCAGTGCAAGAAGAGTTGCAGTGACTGGAAGATAACGGCGTGATAGAAGCTATAGACAATGCGGAATGGCTGGCGCCCTTGGTGGTGGCGCAGAAGCCAAACGGCAAGGTGAGGCTATGCGTCGATTTGAGGGAACTAAACAAAAACATCGTGGTGGATAAGTTCCCACTCCCCAGAATCAACGAAATGCTGGCAAAACCCAAGGAGCAAGATGGTTCTCCACTATCGACCTCACTTCGGCGTATCACCAGATTGCCCTGCATCGCTCCTGCAACCACCTGACGTCATTTATCACGCCATTCGGATGCTACAAATTCCTAAGAATGCCCTTCGGACTAGCATCTTCGGCCGTCGTATTCCAAAAACTGATGCACCAGCTGTTCCACAAGAAAGAAGGCATCCAATATTTCCAGGACGATATATTGGTGATCGGAACATCTAGGGAGGACCATAACAGGAAGTTAAAGGAGGTGCTCACCACACTGATGCAGAATGGCCTCACCGCCCAATGGGACAAATGTAAGTTTGGAGTGAGCAGAGTCACGTATTTGGGGCACGAAATAAGCCAACAGGGGATCGAGCCCAAAGCATCCAACGTCACAGCTATCAGAGAGGCTCCCACACCCAGGAACCGGGAAGACATCAGGACCTTCCTGGGGATGGCCGAGTTTTATAGTAAATTTGTTCCACACTTTGCATCCAAGACCCATCACATGCGCTTACTTCTGAAGGACAAAGCGACATTCCACTGGACGGGAAGGGAACAACAGGAGTTCGAAGACATGAAACGCAACATCAGCGACGCGGTACCCATACACGGATTCAACCCCGAGGCGCAGACCATACTCACCACTGATGCCAGTGATCGAGGTTTGGGGGCAGTACTCACGCAACAGTCCACCGCGGGAGAGATCACCACGATCAGCTTCGCTTCCAGAGCATTGGCCCCCAACGAGCAAAAATTCAGTGTCATCGAAAAAGAGATGCTAGCAGCAGTGTGGGCAATGGAGCGATTCGGGCAGTTCCTGTGGGGAGGAAAGTTCCTTCTGCGCACGGACCACAAACCCTTGGTGAAGGTCCTCACATCAAGCGGGCATGAACATGCCACTCCACGGATTGCTAAAATGACCCTGAGACTCCTAGACTATGTGTATACTGTGGAGTACCTGCCTGGACACAAGAACAAGGTAGCGGATTTTTTGAGTAGGGCTGCATCCAAGGAGCGAGCGGACGACCAAGGAGAAGGAGGATGGGAGGAGTACGCAGTGGCTCTCACAGGGGACCCGGAAAAAGCCATAAGCGCCCAGGAATGGGAAAATGAGTATGACAAAGACGCTAAACTAAGCGCGGTAAAAGCATATGTGACGAATGGGTTTGCCGGACAAGAGATTGTTGGAGGAAGAATTGAAACAGTATTGGGAGATCCGAGACGAACTGTCAATAGGGGACAAAGCCTGGTTCCTGCTGAGGGGGACAAAGGTTGTTCCTCCCCACGCCCTGAGGAACTTCATTGTGGCCCTCACGCACGAAGGACACTTGGGCATCGTAAAGACCAAATGGAGGGCAAAGGAAGACTACTGGTGGCCCGGGATGGACGTGATGATAGAAAGGCATGTAAGGGCGTGTGAGCAGTCTTGCAATGCGGACAAGACACAGAGGTTATTACGCCCGCCCCTAGGCAGCTACGATGTTCCGGATAATCCGTGGAAGGAGATTTCCATAGACATTCTGGGACCCATACAAGATGCACACGGCACTCAGAAATATATCACGGTTGTCATAGACCAGTACTCCTAGTGGCCGGAGATCGACGTGAGTGAAAACACGGAAACAGAAACAATACTGGCCTTCCTAACAAACGTCTTTACTAGAGAGGGAATACCCAAAGGTATCTTGAGTGACAATGGCCCGCAATTCACGTCATCGAAATGGGAGGCCTACATGGAGAGAAATGGCATCACGGTGCGACATACGCCGATATATCACCCGGCAGGAAATGGATTAGCGGAGAGATTTAACCGGGTGATCATGGGGTCGGTTCAGGCGGCGATCAGCCAAGGCATGGACTGGGAGAAAGAATTGAAAAGACTGATATGGGCTTATCGGATTACACCTACCACCACAGGATACAGTCCATTCAGAATACTGCGAGGAAGAGAACCGTTCACGAAGGACAATGTGGCCTGGAAACGTCTCACGGTGCAAAGTCACTGGTCTCCGGCAGTAGTGCGCAAGAACTTAGAGAGAGCTCAGGCAGTGTACACAGAGCACTACGACACCAGGCATAACACCAAAGAGGTCGCACTGGAGAAGGGTGAATGGGTGAGAATTAAGCTGCCAACACAGCAGAAGAAAGGAGATAGTAAATTCACACCCCCGCTTCAAGTGGTAGAACCATATTCCAGGTCGGCACTCCTCAACGATGGGAAAATATGGTTTCAAGATCGAATGGCGAGATGTAACTCAGCAGGCCTGAGTAGCACCATAGAGGAGACAGTCAACACCTCACCGAGGAGAGGAAGGAACCCGGAGAGTCCCAAGGAGGAGGGGAGCAGCCCATCACGGAGGACAGAGCAAGAGGAGAGAGAGGACAGGAGAGAACCGGCGATCGGCACCCAAGAGGGAACAGATCCGGGAAGCAGAAGGGAAGCAAGACGCATGGACGATGGGGATGCACCCCAGCAGGGACATACTGAGGCCACTCCGAGCTCGGGAGGTCTCAGTGGTCGCACACGATGCGGCAGAAGAGTCAATCTGCCCAGAAGGTGTGGAGAGTTCGTTATGGACAGCAAGTAAATGTACAGATATGTAAATGTACAGATATTTATATAGCGCAAATCACCAACCGGTCTCTAAGCGCTTGCTTAGGGAACCCGTTCTGGTATTCCCCTGTGAGATAACCCAGCAGGGCATCCACAAGGTGAAAGCCAGGCATCCCGCCGCGAGGGGCCATTGTGGAGATTAAGCAAGCTATTGCCCAGAGTCGCAGAGTGTGAACCCATGAATCGAGTATGCACTGGAGCGAGAATTATCGAGTCCATGGACAATTTATGGACTCAAGACCCAGCCGAGCCAGGAATTGAACCCTGGTCCCGGGCTGACCTCTGCTTCCAGGTCTGCCTACTCTAACCAGTGAGCTACACTTCTCCAAGTAAGACTACTGTTTCTTTGGGTTGTTGTAAAAGGGGGGAGATGTGGTGTAGCGGTCTAGTCGTTCGCACACTAGGCGCACACTAGGCACACTAGGCGGAAGTCCGGTGGCGGCCATGATATCGGCATTGGCGCCCGGACTCCGATCGTAACAGAACACCGCTCCGGCGCTCCTGTAATATTAATAATTACCAATAAAGTGTTTGGCCCTGTTCCTGGTTGTAAGAGCTTCCTTAGTGCACTGCACTTACAATATCAAAGCACCAACGTTATAATCACTTTTGTCTCGCTTTTGGGACCTTATAAGTATTTAGTTATGCAACTGTTGCATGGCTAAACACTTATAAGGTCCCAAAGGCAAGACTTATTGGCTATGCCAATGCTTTTTTCCCATTGAAAGCACTGGGTCCTTCTGAGATGCTGCATTTTAGAAACGTCTGCCGTGTCTCGGTTGGGAGCCAGTGATCACACTTACCGCATTCCTAAATTATCCTACAAAGTAAAACGAAGCCTGGTCCGGGTTACTGAGAGCCCTATAAATGCATGTACAATGCAACACTTGCACAGCAGTGTCGGGCTGGCCTGTGCAGCAATCAGGATGTGCCCGATGGGCATTGAGGTCAGTTTTTGGTTATTTGTGGGCCTGTTTCATCATCGGTTGAGTCGAGTTTTATTGTTGATTTATTTCCCTGATATTAAACAAGCATTGCCTGCAGCAAGCTCACATCCATGCCGTCTTCCATACACACTCGCTCGCACACCGTGCGTTCACGAGTTTAAAAACTGAACATGCGCCTCTTTTTATCTCTCTGGTTTGCTAATATGGGCCCCTTTCAGTTTGGCACCCGGGTCTATTTTCTGCTCCAGTCCGACCCTGATTGTACTGTATCTGACACTAGGTCTTACCCTCAGGAGCAATGATTGCGCGCGAAGTGGACTCGGCACTATCTGGTGATGATGCGTGCAGCCAGAATGCGCTCTTTGGTGACACGTCGCCATCTAGTGGATGTTTATTAAAAGGATTTCAAAATATAATCCAAATAAAAAACGTTTTAAGGATCTAACTAGAGAAAAAGTCCACTCTACAAAGGTTCAAGAAATAAAACGACAATGTATAAGGAGGAGTATATACGCTGACTGTTCCAGCCATATTTTCCAGACCACCACATGTGTCACTCAAAGTATGTGCTGGGCGTGTCCTCGAGAAAGCGGTTGCTGTTTAGAATGCAGATATTGAAAGAAAAACATTATTTGGGCGGTGGGGCTCAGGGAGGGTGGAGTCGAATCTATAGAGAGGGTGGAAATGTCTCGATAACTTACCGGTTATCTTAATCGTTCCGCATCATAATCTTCCTCGTCACTGCCCTTACATTCTAGGTAACCATATTTCCAAAACGCCAAATACGTCGGCCACAATTAGAACTAAATGTTGCCACGGCCAGGGGATGTCGAAGGACTACAATGCCAGCAGAAGACCTCAGAAATTTCCCAAATTCATGCCTAAGCAAAGCGTCCAGCCCGGTTTTTGCTTTGCTTTCTGGGAATTGTAGTCCTGATTTGTAATAGGCTAAATAAGGCCACACACCTTAGGCTGCTAAGCAAAGACCTGGACTGGATCGCCTACTCGTGCATTGACTTGAACGCCCTCTTGCACACAATGACACTGAAGAAAGAGCGCCCAGCACACCCTACTAACCTATGCATAAAATACATATTATAATTTAAAAAAAAAGAGTATTTGGAGAAGTTTTAACTATCCAAGCGGTCTCATGACAGTCATAACTCGATCATTCACCCCAGTTTATTTTGCATTCTGGGACCCCCTGTGCTGTATTTATAATAGTAAAAATGTATTAGACGTACCAGAAAGCAAATGAAAAACAGGACTGGATGAGTTTCCATTTTTGCCCCATGACAGAAGGTGATGGTGCTAGGCCTTTGAGTGGGTGGCAGGAGATACTTGCATTCTGCACTTGGAAAACAGTTAGGCCCACTTTTACGCCTTGCTATATTTAATTGTGCACTTGCATAACTGCCAAGTTTCCCAGGACCATGCGTGATATGCTGCGCCAGTCCCTTTTCTTTGAATTCTGGGACTAGTAGTCATGTTTCATAATGAAGTAAACAAGACCACAGTCCCCAGAATTGAAAGAAAAAGTTTTGACGGGGCAGCATTTCACGCATGGGCCAGGGAAAGAGTAGAAGGGCTCCACCTGTTTTATATAGTTGCGCAAGACTCTCTTAAAACCAGGAAAATAAAACACTCCCATCTTCCATGCTACATGGAGTCTCAAGGGCAGGCAGATCAGCATGGTAGCAGGACCAGATTATTAAAACCAAAAGCCCGGCCATTTCACAAAAATAGAAGTAGGACTACAATTTCACACTGACAGAGGAACGCAGAATCATTTGAAAGACAGCGTTCACCAACATAGGAAACATAAGGGCACCAGTCGGGGGTACACCGGTGCTTAATTTGTAAAATAGTAAGTGCCAGGTCACTGCAGCTTGCACCACTGATTGCCCCTGCCAGGGCCTTCCATAACTGTACCTACACAACCATCACACTGCTACAAGTGTGACAATTCGGACTATTCAAGGCCTCCAAAGCTATAAGAATGGTCTGGGCGACAGGTTCGAGTTGTTTTAATGTATATTGAATTAATAAACAACTGTTATTCTGCTCCTCTCTAAGTTACATAAACTGTGCCTCCATGTGGCAGACTGCATTAAGTGCCGGTGTTGATAATTAAGTGCCGGTGCTGAGCACCGGAAACCACCTGCTCACATTAAGCACTGGGGTACACACAGATACATAGAGTCCACCCACTATTTTCACAAGCTGGACGCTCTCCACCCTGCCAAGCAGGTGAGCCCTACAGGAATATGCTGAACTTGTTCCGGTGTACTTTTCAGACACTGGACACGTTCTGCCGCGCCTGCACGTCTACTTTCCATTCCCAGCAGCAACGTGCAGGCAGCAAGGAGGGGGGGGGGGGGCTTTTTTCTTTCCACCTCCAGCTGGACCAAAGATAAAGGCCGAAGTTAAGGGGCCATCAGGCCTCCTTTTGAGCAGTATCCTCACTGGACACGGCCTGGAACCTCACTCTTGTATGCAGATGCAAGGAAGGAGAAACAAAAGCACACATCTTGTTATCACTTCTAACAGAGGTATGCTTCTGACTTGGTTCAGTGCCTGCACTGCCTGCACTGCATGCACTGTAAGAATGTCAAATGTGTTGGTCTGTCCCAGAATTTACGCAAAGAACAATTTGAATAGCACTATTTTATTTCTTTTAAAACACTACACATCCCAATGCAGGGTGCCAGAGCGCATTACGTAACTAACTTACACATTGTACATTGACAATAAATCATATAAGTATGTAAATCAACGTGCAGGATGTGTTACATAACACGGTGAGGGTTACAAGGATAGAAGTTGCATGCCCTTCATAGCTCACTGAGTTTTACTAGAAGGATTACATTTTTTGAACTGCATTTTCAAAAGGATCTTTGTGCTGAAAGCAGTAACCAACTTACACATATACATAAAATACAAATCTGGATGTTACATGATGTGCTTTGCAGGAGACACATTAACCTTCTATACTACTTTGATCATATATAGGACAACACAAAACACAGATCTCTCCAGCAAAAGCATTACAGTCCAAAGTTATCTTGCCTTTATTACTATTCCCTCTTTGTGGCAAGGTTTTAAAAAAAAAAGTATTAGTTGAGGCCCAGATTTTGCATCAGAGTTGCAACGGTTTTTTGGCACATCTCGGACTAAAAATCTAATTTGTTAAATCTCATAATGCTCTTAAAAGTACTCATGATATACCGAATGCGTGAGGTCTTAATATCAGTCACTCTTGTGATGTTACTACCAGTGAGGTCATTTCCTGTGATGCCACATGGGATGTCACGCGTCGTGACTTCATGCAATGTGATGGCACGCCCCATGATGTCACTTGCATACTGACTAACTTGGTTAGTCCCCCCCACTTCTTTTTACAGGACTTGTGCCCTGAGAAACACAGACACTGAGGCACTATGGGGAATACATATAATACTACTTTTACACAGACTATCATAAGTGCTATTTGAATTGATTTCTGAAAAGCCTGGTTTCTAATCCTGCACTGAAGCAGATATAAACATGTTCAGTTGACCTTTTTCTCGAAACCGGGAGAAGTGGTGCATTTAGTGAAATCTGCCAGGACAGATTATCAAAAACTGGGGCTGTCTCTGCAAATCGTGGGCACCTGGTTACCCTAAGGCATGGGCCTTGTGAGAGGGGCCCTCCAATGTCAAAACTCCCCACTTTAGAACACGGTGAGCAGCATGAACGAGGCAAAGCCGCACAGCAGGAGAGTCTTTAAAGAAACTCATTCTGTCCTTGGGTGTGAAGGAACATTGGATGAATCATGAGCATGCACACATTTAAACTAATGACAAGTACCCAGACCCTCTCTCGAAAGCATGGACATATATTTAGGTTAGTGAATGGTGTGAGCACCCTGAGACAGGCTGGGAAAGACCAGTACTTTCACGTCTTATCTGGGTTGTCTGGTAACCCAGTGAGGCGAGTCTTTCCCCATGTGGGTTGTCGCATGAGGTATTGGGCAAGCACAGACCATAAAGGCTCAGACTACTGCTACAAAATACAGAGACCCCGAACTTCGGGTTCTCGTCCTTTTATTAACTTCGCTCTACGTCATAAGGTCCAAGCATTTCTAGCGATTTCCACACAGCCTCTCTCCTTCAGTGGTACCACCCCAGTGTTGACCAGCCCATAGACTACATTCCTCCCAACATTTGGAATGTTCAAAGCCCAGTTCACCTTTTCTCCATTCCTCATCTAACTGCTCAAACTCACAATACCGTGGAAAGGTGGTAGGATGAGCTCTCCAGTTATATCAAGGATAGTCAACTTAGGACAGAACTACAGGGACCTCAACACTACTCACACCGGGTGAGCTGAACACGATCTCCAGACTAGTCTCACTTTATTCCACCCACCAAGGACAATCTGAGGCCCCTCTTGAAGGTTCGGTCAGGTGGCGATCATCAGACGGCCACCCTTCTCCAGCTTAGACTTCAAGTGGTCTGTCTTTGAACTTCTTGAAGAATTAGATATTTCTTGTGACTTCAACTCAACGAGCTGTTACCTTCGTGCCTTGCCTGCACACCACTTGCATCAGGAAAGACTTAAATGGAAGTCGAAACGTACTGCATAGGTGATGATCGCGAGCCAGCACCTCTTCCCTCACCTTAAGATCCATAACTTTGGCTCGCATCCGCTTGCTAGCATCACAGTTCCCCTCTCTTCGTTTTTTAGGTCTCGCCTGACCCAGCGCATGCGCTTGTCTGGCGAGACTTTTTGAGAGGGCTCCAAAAAGTGCTACCAGGCCAGCCTAGAGCTACAGTGCAGGTGCGAGGGCGCGCGCGCGCCGCACTTGACTGCGATTTCTTTCACTTTCGCGACTGCTTGGAATAGCCAATAGGTCTCGCTTTTGGGACCTTATAAGTATTTAGTTATGCAACTGTTGCATGGCTAAACACTTATAAGGTCCCAAAGGCGAGACCTATTGGCTATGCCAATGCTTGTTTAACTTCTGCTGCATCAAGCTGGGCAGGGGTTCAGCTCAGGTGATGAAGAGAAAGGTCCATGACACCGTGGCCCATGCACACCTGGCTCAGAGACCAGCCTGTAGTCACATGAGGTACCTGCTAATACTCCTAGACAAAGGGGTATATGGCCCTCTCCAGGGCCTGGTAATTGGTATGAGCAATACGGATGACAAAAGACATAGTTACATGAAGAACTCGACTTCATTGTTGGCTTGCGGCCACTCGGTTATTATTTTCCTGTGGGTAATGTTCCATGACATGAGGTAGTCTGACACCTCCTGCCACTGAAACACGGGTCCATTATCAGTCCTAAGTTCATGTATCAGGCCACAGTGGCCGTCACCTTTTTCATTCTGGGCATCACTTCACTGGACAATGTAGATGACACAATTTCAATCTCACCAGCAGCAGCATTTACCGGCCGTCAGGGAGGCTGTTGAAATCTACACCAGCTTGAACCCATGGGACACCGTATGGTTCTTCCATGATAACGGAAGGATTGAAGAGCCAGGCTGCCTGCCACAATGGGTGCCTCTTCACTACAGTCTCCACCAGCTTATCCATCTGGGGAAATCAGACTTTATCTCTACTTCTGCTCTTCACCATCTTCTGGTGTCCCACATGAGCAAGATGAATCATGTGCATGGCAAGGCTCGCCTCTATTACAAAATGGTGACCCCAGAGGACAGTGTTCCATAGCCAAACCCAACGCCTTTTGAACATGATAAAGAGAATCCAGCACTTGCTGTGCTTCTGGAGTCCTGCGAGGAATGTTGGTCTTCTGGACGGCCCAGTTGCCAGTCTGAAAAGCTGTCAGGACCATTTGTAGGCAGTAGTCTGCCTCTCTGCCTTCAGAATTTTGGTCAGAGATATCAACAGCGGCTGAGACCTATGGAACACATAGCGGACATATTCCTCCATTTCATGTCACACTTTTTCTTCATCCAGTGGGGCAGACAGTGGATGCCGGGTCAAATAAACTGCTTGATATTGGGAACCAAGCTTGTTCTCGACTGTAAATTAATTCTCTTGCAGCTGGTTTCTCGATCTATGAGGATGAGTTTGATGGCATATCCTGAAACAGTGTGATCAGTAATTTGCAATCCATGTGCACCACAAACAAATGTCCATACAAATGAAAGTGCCTCTATTTCCAAGGATGTCAATGGCCTACCATTTTACTTGTGAGTATCTTTGCCCTATAGAGGTAAGGGTATTCAACCTGGGCCCACTCTCTACATTGCTGTTTTTAGGATAACTCTTCCCCCAGCACAGTGGGGCTAGTATCAAACAAGAGCCTAGGTTCCTTAGCTGGATCAAAATACACAACGAACAAGTTACTTACCTTCGGTAAAGAGATATCTGTAAGAAACATTAGTTAGTTAGATTCCTTACCTTAGAATAGATACCCCACCAATACCAACCCCGCTGGTTGGTCTGTGAACGAAGATCACACCAGGAAGTCCTGGAGAACGGACCGACCAAAGAAGCAGTCTCTCCGGACTTGGCTGTCCAGGCAGTAATGCTTGGCAAACATGTGCAGCGAGGCCCACGTTGCTGCCTGACAATTTGTCCTGCAGAGGGACTCCCCATCCCAGGGCAGTAGTAGCCGCTATGGCCCGAGTGGAATGGGCCCTCAGCCCCACAGGAGGTTCCTTCTTAGCCAAGGAATAACAGGCCTTAATGCACAAAACGACCCATCGAGAGATGGTTGGCTTGTGCACTGCCCGCCCTTTCTTAGCGCCCACGTAGCCAACAAAGAGTTGGTCGTCCACCCGGAACTGTTTCGTGCGGTCTAGATAGAAGGACAGCGCTCGTTTCTGGTCCAGACGGTGGAGCCTCTCTTCCTCTTTTGAGGGATGCGGAGGCGGAAAGAAAGTGGGCAATGTAACAGACTGGCCCATGTGAAAGGCAGTTACCACCTTAGGGAGAAAGGAAGGACGAGTCCTGAGGACAACCTTGTCCGGATGGACAGAGAGGAAAGGAGGCTTAGAAGATAGAGCCTGGAGCTCACTCACCCGTCTAGCAGAGGTGATGGCAACCAGGAAAGCAGTCTTAAGAGTCAGAAGACGAAGAGGACAATTATGAAGTGGCTCAAAAGGAGCGCACATCAGATAGGTTAACACCAGGTTCAAATCCCACTGAGGCATTACAAAAGGGACAGGAGGAAACATATGAGTAATGCCTTTAAAGAATCGAGCAACAACAGGGGACTTGAAAAGAGAAGGCTGATCAGGAAGCCATAAGAAAGCAGAAACAGCTGAAAGATATCCCTTGAGGGTGCCCAGAGCAGAGCCCTGCTGGGCCAGGCAAAGAAGAAAGAGGAGAACCTCAGAAAGAGGGGCGGAAAGAGGTTCCACAGCCTTTGCTGTGCACCATGCCACAAATTTGTTCCACCTGCAGGCGTATACCCTTTTAGTGGCGGGATGCCTGGCTGCCAGAATGACATCACAGACTTCAGGAGGCAAGGCAAATGGCATCAACTGTCGCCGCTCAATCTCCACGCATGGAGGTGGAGGCTGGACAGGTTCAGGTGGAGGACCGTCCCCTGCTGCGACAGAAGGTCCTCCTGAAGAGGCAGTCGAATCGGGGGATCGATTGATAGACTGAGTAGCAAGGGATACCACTATCTTCGTGCCCAATCCGGAGCCACAAGGATGACTTGGGCCCGGTCGCACCTGAACTTCTTCAGCACTCTGGGCAGAAGTGGTATAGGCGGAAAGGCGTACAACAGACCGCAACTCCACTCGCGACGAAAAGTGTCTCCGAGCGAGTGCCGTCTTGGAAATTCCAACGCACAGAACGGATGACATCGCGCGTTCTCTTTGGTGGCGAATAGATCTAACCAAGGCTCTCCGCACTGCCCAAAGAGGCCTTGCGCCACATCCGAGTTCAGACGCCATTCGTGATCCATCATGCACCGGCGGCTGTGTTCGTCCGCCCTGACTTTCAGAGAGCCCGCCAGGTGTTGAACCACCAGGGTGATGCCCTGATGTTCCAGCCATGTCCAGAGGCTCCTGACAAAGGGTCCACGAACCCACCCCGCCCTGTTTGTTGCAATACTACATGGCGGTGGTGTTGTCCGTGAACACCTGCACTACACTTCCCCGAACAGAGGGAAGGAATTCCTTCAGTGCAAGCCGGATCGCCCACAGCTTCAATAGGTTGATATGGAGCCGGGACTCCGCCGAAGACCAGAGGCCTCTGATCTCCGCCTCTCCCATGTGGCCCCCCCATCCCAGGAGGGACGCATCCGTCATCACTACGTGCTCCGGTTGGGGAAGGGAGAGGGATTTGCCACTGACCCAATCGCAGTCCATGAGCCACCACTGCAACTGTATTGCAGTGCCCTCTGAGATCAGGGCGTGGTCGGACAGGTTGCCCCGATGCTGAGCCCACTGGAACTTCAGGTCCCACTGCAGAGCCCGCATCCGCCATCTGGCGTGATGCACCAGCAGGATGCAGGAGGCCATCAGACCCAGCAGCCGCAGCACCAACGTGACCGAAACTCGGGATAAAGGCTGAAAGATCGGAATCAGAGCATGAATATCCCGAACCCGCTGTTCCGGAGGATAGACCCAGAACTGCGCCGAGTCCGGAACCGCTCCGATGAAAAGGAGCTTCTGGGAGGGACTTAGATGCGACTTCTGCACGTTGATGGAGAACCCCAGCAAATGCAGGAGGTCGGCCGTAGTCTGGAGGTGGGAGACGACTGCCTGGGGCGAGCCCGCCTTCAACAACCCATCGTCGAGATAGGGAAAGACTGGAACCCCTAATCTGCGCAGATGAGCTGTAACCACCGCCATCACTTTCGTGAACACCCGAGGGGCACTGGTGAGGCTGAAGGGGAGCACGGTAAACTGAAAGTGCTCGTGGCCTACCGTGAACCGCAGGTAACGCCGATGGGCTGGCAGGACGGGGATGTGGAAATATGCGTCCTGCAAATCCAACGCTACCATCCAGTCTCCAGGGTCTAGGGCAGCCAGAACCTGAGCTAAGGTGAGCATCTTGAACTTCTCCTTCCGGAGGAAGGCGTGGACGCTCCTGAGGTCCAAGATAGGGCCTCGGCAGAATCCACGTCCGCGTTGAGGCTGGTTCTGCGGCCTGTGGCTAGACGGATGTGTGGGGCCGCCCCTTCCTTGGCCACGAAAGGGGCGAAAAGCGGAAGTTTGCGGGCGCGGGCCGAGAGGTCCAAGAACTTGGCCGCAGCCCTGGAGTCCTTACAGCGCTCCAGCGCACTATCCGCTTTGTCGCCAAAAAGGCGACGGCCATAGAAGGGCATGTTCATGAGGGTGCTCTGGACGTCCCCGGAGAAATTCGTGGATCTCAGCCAGGCGTGGCGACGAATCGCCACCGTGGTCGCAATTGCCCACCTAGCGAGTCCGTGGTGTCAAGCCCACATCGTATCGAGTACCGTGCTGCATCCCGCCCCTCAGCAAGAGCCTGGGCGAGCCGTGTCTGGGCCTCCTCCGGACACTGGGGCAGCACGTCCGCCACCGTATCCCACAAGGAGTGGGTGTAACGGTCCAAAAGGCACGCGGTGTTGATAGACCGCAACCCCAAACTAAGGGAGGAAAACAGCTTCTTCCCAAACTGTTCCAACCTTTTGGATTCCCGATCCGGAGGAGCGGATGGGAACGCGGTCTGGGAGGTAGAGGCCTGGATAACCAGGCTCTCAGGGGTGGGGTGCACCGACAGAAAGCTGGGGTCGCCCGGTGCAGGGCTGTGGCGCCGGGCCACGTTTCAGTCCACAGGAGTGACTGTGGAAGGCTTGGACCAGGTGCCCATCAGAACGTCAGTCAGTGCCTCATTGAACTGCAGTAGTGGCTCCGAGGAGCTTACTGGTGGTTGAAGCACTTCAGTGAGGAGGTTAGTCCTCACGGCCACTGCAGGGAGCTCCAGATGAAGGGCTTCAGCAGCCCTGCGCAGCACCACAGAATAGGTAGCACCCTCCTCCGTAGCACGGAGGGAAGAGAGATGAAGCCAGTGTCAGGGGAGGTGTCAAGACCACTGGCATCCCCCAGCTCTTCTGCTCAGTCCTGACTTAACTGGCACTGCTGTGCCAGAGGGTCCTCAGACCCCTCCCAGTCGTCCCCGTCATCTGACTCCTGGTAGACAGGCTGAAAGGTCGGAGCCGGGTGGTAGATGAATTGCTCATCCATCGGCGCCGGAGACGGCGCCGCTCTGATGCCGGACCCGGACCGGGACTGAACCTGGGGACGACGTCGTCCGAAGACGGCGCTGGGGGTGGCACTGAAGGGGTCGGCGCCGGCGGAGGGGTCATAAGGTCAACCGGCGTCGACCGGGATCCCGGCCTGGATCCCACGGGAGCCTGCGGCGTTGGGACTGAAGACGGCGCCGGGACCGAAGTCGACGACGGCGCCGGCTTGCTAGGCCTCCCAGTCGGACCTGCGGGGCCCGAAGGCGCGCCGGCAGGCCTCGACGGCGGAGCGAGACTCCTCATGGTCACGAGGAAGTCTCGGAGTCGCATTAGGCCCAGGGACCGGAGGGTATGGGGCCGGATGCGACTCCTGCGGCTCCGACGGAGCCGCGCGGGTGGTGCCACCCAAACCCTCAGCCAAGTCGCGCGACCGGTGAGGGGAGTCAGAAGAGTGATGTCGCCTCTTTGACTTCTTCTTACTGTGCCCCGACTTACCGGAATGCGAGGACTTCGAACCCGACGAGCGTTGATGGCTGCGGCTCCGTGACCGGTCCCTCAACCTCCTCCTCAAACGGGACCTCGAGCGGCGCAGAGCCGACTGCCAGATCTCGAGCAGCTTGCGGGACCGCTCCCGCCTAGCCTTCGAGGTCAAGGCCCAGCACTCGAGGCACGACTCGGCATCATGGTCGGCCCCAAGGCAGTAGAGACACCGACGGTGGTGATCCGTGACCGACATCAGGCGGTAACAGGTGTCACACGGCTTGAGCCCGGGCATCCCTACCGGCACCAGGAGTCGAGGTCGACTCGCAAGAGGAACCAAAAAAGTTTTAAAAGTTTAGTCAAAAAGTGACTAAAGGATATGCTCTTCCCGGATCTCCGCTTACTGGCGTGGAAAAAAGAACTGACGTCAGCGCGCAAGGGCGGCATCCAAGTACTCCGACGACGTCATCCCGGCGATCACGACGCCAACGACACCAACGACGGACGCGGAGCCGCAGATGACGCCTAGCGACGCGCAAGGGTATTGCTGACGAAAAATCTTTCCGGATCCAGCCTGACGCCTGGGGATATTCTAAGGTAAGGAATCTAGCTAACGTGTTAATTTCAGATAGTATCATTCAACAGGGCTTTCTTCGTGCCTTGGAAATCTACATTATGAATACCATCTCAGGTCCATGGGGTAAATGCTTTTGTGAGCTTACAGAGGGAAGCAGTGACAGCCAGATGATTGGGGAGGGGCCAGCATGATGTCTGTTAACTTGGCACTGAGAAGTAATACTCAAAGACACTGATCTGTTGCTATCTGAGGCCCCATTCTCGGAGTCTTTGCAGCATCTTTCAAAGTTGGACGTGGTGGTCTTCCAGCAAAGGAGCATGCACTAAGATGATATCAAATACATTGAATACGCCCCTCAGACCAGACAGATCTTCCCAGATGGTGCTTTAGAACATCTTTGAAGTTCTCGATATCCCAAAGTTAAGCCGTTTGTATTGTCAGAGAACTGGGAGTGCGGCAAAAGTTGTTATGTATCAGGTCTTAGGATCTAGTGTGGTATCCTGTTCATGCTTCATAGTCATCTATTTAATATGCAGAATGCTTGACATAGTATAGTCAAAGAAAGTTTAATCTAATGGAATGCATAAGGTTTTAGAATGTATGGGGAGTCATTTAGTAGCTAGCTTATCTTAATTATGAGACGTTTCTGTATATCGGGCTACTTACTAAATATCTAAGCTCTCTCAATATCATTGTGGTGATATGCATTTTCACATTGATGACGACGTGGAGATCATATTTCAAGGACCATGCTTATGAGAAGTTTCTAATTTGATTTGCAATGGATGAGGTCTGTCAATCGTTAGGAAACGACTCAACATATTCTGCGGTTACTAGTAGGAACTCGTTTAAGGTAGTTTACAAGGCCGCATCTTGTCGAGTTTACGCTTCAGAAAAACTTTATCCAAGTTTTTTTAGCTGCATATAAAACTTACAGTTTGAAGCTGAATGTGCAAGCAGGTGAAGTCCTTGCTTTCCATCCATGCCGCGTGCAGTTGCCCCGACCGCGCTGTGGAGGGCTTGCGCCGTATTCTTAACCTCACACCACAGAAAGACTAGCACAGTGCCTCGCGCTGTACCATACATTCAAGGAACGCAAGGAGCTGTGGGGTGAACTTTGATGCTCATACGTGAGGACGTCTTTAAACGCGAAGTGAACTACACGTCTCTTCTGCCGATTGTTCTTGTTGCCAGCAACCAACGCTCTTCGTTGCTGGAGCAGAGGCACAGTGTGTGCATCTTCTTTCGCACGCACTGCAATTAAAGTCTACGCTTTAGTAACACTTCACGCAGAAAAAGTTACATCTATGACACTTAAAAAGGAATGGACGACTTGAACTATCTGTGTTCAGCGTAGTGTGTTAACTTGAACAGGGTGGTTTGTATTTCCTTAGTCTGTTTTTTCCTTTTAGGTACTTCGCGAGTGTGAAATTCCCACACCGGTGTTTCCTCTCATATTCCTCTGGTTCTGCAGTGGTATTTCGGGTGTACTTTCATACAGCGGAGTTGCGATTTTCAACTTTGGGTCTTGTTCTTCTTATTCAAACCTTGAAGTTTAGCAGGAGACTGAGTCATGCATCACTGATCTGCGTAAGTTCGGTGCCACTTGCAAGTGCGAAGGTACCTTGGAAGAACATATATGTGATCAAATCATGTTGTGTAGTAACACTGGAACAAAACCAAAGATGAATTGCGTCAGAGGGATGATCTGATGATGTGGTGTTAGTGGCAAAAAGGATTGAACATTCTCTTTCCTGTGTTGAGGAGATAAAAAAGGATAGTGGTACAGTTTAGAGAAAGTGCATAGTGTATGGACAATGCCTACAAAGCACAAAGACTAGTTCAAAATCAGTGCTAGTTATTTCAATTCTAACTCTTAGAAGACATTTAAGGGTAAGTGTTTTAGATGTGGTACAGTGGAACACTTGGAAAATAATAAAACCTTCCTTGCTCTGCTGGCTAACTGTCATAGTTGCAGCAAAGTGGGACATTTGGCAAAACGTTCTAGGCCCCAGCAGGAAACCAAAAGGGTCAAGGAAGTGTTTGAGAATGATAGTGATTGTGAGTATGATGCATTACATTGTGGCGAAGTTTTACTTTAGATCGGGTAAAACAAATGTAAAAGTCCAGTTGATGCCTTTAGGTGAATTATGTAATGTAATGTAAAGTGCACTTATATAGCGCAGCTGTCACCCCAAGGGTATCCTGGCACTTAATTATCATGTGATAAATATGACCATTTGACTCTGGTGCAAACATTTCTCTAGTGCCTATGGTATTTTATATCAAGAACTTGAAAGGGAAGTATAAGGTATTTAAGCCTTATATTAAGCCTTTGGCTTAAAGTGGCCAACAGATAAAGTTATTTGGATATTTTCTAGGTGATATTGAGTATACAGTGATCGCTTGACTGCTAGCAAGCTATATATATAATGTAAAGGTGACAGCATTATCAGCTGGTTTCACCAGAGACGTCTAAATCTAATATTGGACCCCAACAGTAAGTAATACATTGTTCTGAAAGATGCTTTTCCTGGTGGAGGGTCAATACTTGAAGAGAAGGTGGAAGTTAAATCTAACACCTTAAACAAGGAGGAGGACAACAAGATTCTTGAATTATACCAGGAGTTCAAATAGGTGTTTAGTGAAAAGTTAGGTTGTCTCAAACTATACTCACAAAATTGTTCTCAAGGAGGGTGCCCTTCTGGTTGCATGTAAACTGTGTGGTGCACCGTTCACCCCGAGAGTGGATGCGTTCTGAGCTTGATCAATTAAAAAGCGAGGGTATCATAGTAGGGACTGAAGCATCATAGTGGCTTGCTCCTGTAGTCTTAGTATGAAAGGCTTCTGGAGAAATATGGTTCTGTGATGATTTAAGAGAGCTTAACAGGATAGTAGTTGCAGATAGATACCCACTTCCTAACATTGCAGATATGTTGGGTCAACTAGAGGGAGCTGTTGTGATCTCCACGTTGGATCAAAGCCACATACCACCAGATACAACTTGATAACAAATCTACTGATCTTACATATTTCATCACTCTTTTTGGGTTGTTCAAGTTCATGAGGTTGCCCTTAGGTTTAAATTCAACTGACTCTGTCTATCAGAGAGCTATGGAAGATGTCTTGGAAGGGATACCTGGAGTTAAGATTTACCAAGATGACATTCTGATTTATGATCTTTCTCAAGAAGAGCACGATTGCAGATTGAGATCTGAACTGGAGACGTTTAAAGATAGGTGTCTCACGTTAAGAGAGAACAAGTGTAAGTTCAATCTTACCTGGGCCATAGATTAACTAAAGATTGCATCAAGCCCAAAGAACAATTTGTAAAATCCATTGAACAACTTCCAGTTCCGGTATGCAGAGATGATTTGGTAATCTTTTCAGGGATGGCCAATACTATAACACATTCGTACCATATCGTACCGTATCGTGTTTTCCTTCCAATCACTATGAGTAGCACGTGTGATTGAGATGAGTGATTAGTTAAATAGTGATCAGCATTGGCATTGTTTTTGTTGTGTATATTGACCCCTGCAAGACACCATCTCTGTGATGGCATCCAATTATAGTGGGTTGGAATTTGCAACCTATCTTCTCAGTTCTAAATTTGAGCTATGGTTGCAGGCAGAGTCCAGTGGCACTCATATTTTGGTACCAGAGCGAACTTCCCCTAATAAGACCTTGGCACAGAGCAAGAGCGAGAAAAGCGTGCAAGGGGGAAATGACGAGGAGGAGGAGAAGGGGAAGATGGAAAAACAGCAACAGAAGGAGAAAGAGTGAAATACAGAGGCAGGGAGCATATGGTGGACGAAGAAAGAGGCATGAGTTGGAATCAAGACTATGAAGCCTAGCTATTCGGCAATCCTATCATTCGTCATTACTGGCTGAAGGTTTCTGATAAAAACCTTGTGCGCCAGCATTTTAAAAATTAAGCACTGTACCACATTAATGTGCTTGAGGTAGGTTGTATTCCATCTCTTAAAAACCTTAAAAACTACCATGAAGCAGGTCTTTAACCAATGTGCAGATAGAGGGACTGTGTCTCAATCCATGACGGAAGCCAACATAATAGTCATCCCAAAGTAGGGTAAGGACCCTCTGTCACCCAAAAACTACAGACCCATATTCCTTATTAATGTGGACTGTAAAATATACGCAAAAATCTTAGCAACCAGACTCAACTCTGTCCTACCCAACCTGATAAGCAACTCCCAGGTGGGTTTCCTACGTACGCGGATGTCTAACGACAATACTAGACTTCTCTGCCACATACTGGAGCATACGGCCACAAAAGCAGAGCCAGCAGTAGCCATTACCCTTGATGCCGAGAAAGCCTTTGACAGAGTCTCCTGGTCCTTCCTGGAGCGATGCATGCAATCTTTCAACTTAGGGGAAGGATATGTACGGATGGTGATGGCCCTGTATGGGGATCCAAAAGCCCGTATTGTCATTAACGGGTCTCTCTCTGAACCACTCACACTACAACGAGGCACAAGACATGGCTGCCCACTGTCCCCCTCGCTATTTTTGCTGGCACTGGAGCCCCTGATCCGAGACACCAAGATAAACACGAGGCTAATAGGGGTGGATGTCAATGGAGTTGAAATAAAACTTGCTGAATACGCGGATGACATACTAATAGTAACGGAGCAATCGAAGAGCTCAATTGAGGCCCTGATAGACACCATAGGAGAATACTCCGGGCACTCGGGATACAAGCTCAACAGGGATAAACCAGAATGCAAACCACTGAACATCCACTGCACTAGGGAAATCCTAGGGGGGGGGGGGGGGTCAGGTCTAGTCTGGCAAACAGGATTGATCAAATATCTAGGTATACACTTTGAGTGTGACTTAATGAGTACACTAGGCCACAACGAGAAACAATTGCTAGAAAAGATAAAGAAACTCTTGGAGGCCTGGTCCCCAAAATTCATAACGTGGTGGGACCGAATTGAGACGATCAAAATGATGATCACCCCAATGATTAAGTACCTGATCAGCATGCTCCCACTCCTACTCACAGATGACTTTCACCGCAAGGTAGACATCCTGATCTCTAAATTAACAGCAAATAAACATACTCACGCCTCCAGGTCCATCTTTAAAAACACGAAAATTGCCTTACTAAAGATAGATAAGAAAACGGAGAGCAGCATCAGGGGGTCTAGGTGGGAGTCACTCTGGGCCAACAGTAAGTTCCTATACAAGGGGAAATGCCTAGCCTTCGACACATGGATAGAGAATGGCATTCACCACCCATACCAACTAGAAGATGAGGCATATCCCATAACTTTTGCAGAGCTGAAGTCTAGGCATAACCTAACAGACATTGACTTCTACAACTTTTTAAAAATCAAAATGGCCCTGTCCAAAACCAAACTATCGCCCGCACAGCCTTCAATCACCCAGTACATGGCAAACATAAACAGACTAGGACACCAGGTCTCGCACCTCTACAAACTCCTACGCCCAAAATCCACCAAACTTAACAATAAGACAATCAACTATTGGGAAACACAAACCAAATACACACTTAATGAACAAGAACTGGCAACACTATGGACCTCGGCCTCACGCAATAAAATCTCCCCGGTGCTCTCCCAAACAAAATTCTGGCTACTCCATAAGGCCTTCTGGACCCGGGCACGCTTATTCTCACTAGGTCTCAGGGACAATGCACTATGCTGGAACTGTAGCAAGGAAAAAGGGGACCTAGCACACCTTATCTACCAATGCCCAACTCTCAAAACATACTGGGAGAAAATCTTTGGTTTTATAAATAAGGTACTGGGCTGTACACTAACAACTGAATTTTCCTCCCTCACCACCGCATTTATGACTGCAGAACTAAGATCAGAGCACAACAAGGACCTACTAGACCTGCTGCTGACCGCAGCGGTGAAAGTGGTCCTAGCAAATTGGAAAGGCACAAGTAGGACCTCATACAAAGGCTGGTTCAACTGAATTACGCACCTCAGAGGTGCGGACAACATTGCACTACAGAACTCAACCTGGAGACCAGCAACCAGAGGGATGTGGAAATCACTCGACACATAACTAGACTTTTACGAACCCCCATGAAACCAATTCTACCCGGCGGCACACCCCCCTGACCCCCGTTAAGTGCGGTAAAATGAACGTAATTGAGCGCAATCACTATGGCCCTACTGATCGGTTGGACTGACTTGTCTCCCTATCGCGCCACAAGCAAGCCAGTGATGTGGCGGCTTGGTCAGGCGATTATAAGTCACAAAAATAGAGAACCTTTCTTGTGCCCTTCTTTCCTGCTTATTTCTATCACTTTTTTTCTTCTCTCACTAAGCCACGTCAGGTGGGGTTAGCCAAGCATGTTTTCGAAGTGATTGTAAACACCGTTGTACAAACTACGAATGGCTTACCTTGTAACAGAAATGCAAATGTCTTTGAATATAAAAAATCAATAAAATACTTTGAAATAAAAAAAAAAAAACCTTTACTGGTCTCACAAAATACTGGTCGCAAATTGTGACCAATAATTTATGACCTGGTGTTAGTACACAGGGCCCAAAATTCATAATTCATCTCCTCTTGCCAATTGGGAAGTACAGTTCAGTCAGTCTTCGGGCACTTTCAGAGATCTCGGTCTAACTGTGTTGTTATCTTAAGTATGATTTTAAGTGCAAATAAATCTTGTTATAAAGTGTTGGTGGTAATGAGGTTAATTCTTCTCCACCCAAAATAGTACAGAAGTGAAGTCGTCTCCTCAGACTGCACTTTTAGACGACTCCACTCCAAAGTTGTCTCACACTAGTGTGATCTGTTTCCTCTGTTCACCTATCACTCACTTTGTCAAGCTATTCCAGACTCCACCTCTGCTGGTACCCAGGCCTTCAGTTCTGCAGGTCTTGGGAGGAAGTGGATGTCGATTTTATCACACAAATAGGTCAGTGGCTCTGAAAAGCCATATTTGACTCCGAAAAAACATGTTTGATCTGGGATAGATTGCAATTTAAAAATAGATCAAATGAATGAGGGTGTGGACACTAATGAAAACATAATTAATTCTGAAGGCAACATTGAAATTTGTCCCAAATATATAGTACCATTAATAATGGGTGGGGACCACCCCAACGGAGAAGTGAATATCAAGATCCCAGGAGGGGGACAGGAAAAGGAAGATACAGCTAAGGCATGTAAAATACTGTTTTGGAATATTGCTGGATTATCCACGAAAGTGAGAGACCCTCAGTGGTTAACCTTCGTAGAAAAATATTCTATAATCTGTCTACAAGAAACCTGGACAGTTAAGGAAAAACATATCAATGGCTATCGAACCTTTCAAACACCGGCAGGCATCAGTGATGAGGGCGTAACAAAGGTGGATTATGTATTTATGTCTCTAACACTGTGGGGGTGACCAACTTGAAACTTACAATTGAGACTGATTATTACCAGATCCTAGTAATGAATATGGTAGGAGGGTACTGTTCAGTGTTACTCAATTTCTATAATAATATCCCCAAAATTCAGATAATGAGTGTGTTAATGAATTTACGTCAAGCATTGAGTAATTTGGAAGGCAAGATGTCTGGTGATATGTGTATTATATGGGGGGGGTGATTATAACTGCTTCCTGTGCCAACATACTCAAAGGGATATTTGTGGCCTAGGAAAAGATAAAGATGATACGCCGGCCCATTTTTCACATATAAAACTGAGTGATCTGTTAAATGAAATTGTTTTTCAGTTTGACTTGGGATATGCCAACGAGTTGTGTATTCCCTTAGTACGTTTCGAGCCTACCTTTAATGGTAAAAGCTGTAAATCAATTATTGATTTTGTTCTAGTGTCAAATAGGTACTCAAGAAATGTCCACACTTTTGAAACCCATGGTATTATAATGAGTGATCACTACCCAATCAGTATTGCTTTCGATCTAGAGAGTTCTGATAGAACTAAGAAGGATAAGGGTTTACATTATAATTTTAATATCAATCTTGCCAGAACAAACAGGTACTCTTTAAATTGGTCAAAAGTTGATCCCATGGTCTTTATTAAGCAACTTGTAAAAAGGTCCAGAGAAGATCTTGAAGTTTGTCTCTCCGAGGAAAGGGATGATGAAGATGTTCTAAATGCCTTTCTTAAAATCACCGGAGAGGTACAGAAACTATTAATTAGGGAGCAGACACGGGGAACGCACATGACACAGGGCTGGTTTGATAGGGAATGTAGTAAGGCGCACATCCACTTGAAGAAAGTATTACATAAGGAAATTAGAAATAGGGAGGAAATAAGACAGGCTAGAATTACATATCAGCAGGCGATGAAAAAGTGAAAGGTACAATTAAGATTGGAGGCGTGGCAGACGCTACACAAGGCATGTTTAAGGAAAGATAATAATAGCTTTTGGAAAGCGGTCAACGCACCATTTTTTGTGTACAGACTACAGTATTTCCTATAGATATTTGTTTTTCTTTAGAGGAAGTAACTAGGGCCATAAATGAGAGCGCATCTGGTAAGGCACCTGGGCCGGATGGCGTTCCTGTGGATGTATACAAAACTAATATTGAGCTGGAGGGCCCCACTTTTAACCAATGTTTTAGCTAGATGTAGTCGACACGGTTTCATTCCCACATGGTAAGACGCAATAGTGATCCCCATTTTTAAAAAGCGAGACAGAAACGAATCAAGGTGCTATCGTCCAATTTCCCCGTTAGATTCCCTCTTGAAAGTAGTAGGGAGGGTAATTTTAAATAAATTACAATTATGGGCTGATGAGACAAGAGTGTTATCTAATCTGCAATATGGGTTCCGAGCGGGGCTTGGCACGATAGAGCAAGGACTCAATCTAACCCTGATTATAAGTAAATATACATTAGCAAAGGAGGGAAAACTATTTTTGTCATTCTTTGACCTTAGTTCAGCGTTTGACTGCGTAAAACATGAAAAGTTATGGGGTGTTCTTAAAGGGATGGAAGTTGATCCACCCTGCGTTTATTTTTAAAGGAATTGTACAGGGAAGCAGGGGCAAGGGTTCGATTTGGGAGGCAGGGGGAGTGTTCAGCTAAATTTCAAATGAGAAAGGGAGTGAGGCAAGGCTGTGTACTAGCCCCTTTTCTTATTATAAATTAACAGTCTTGGCCAATATTTGATTGAACATCGGCAGGACTATCCGATTATTAAAAATACACCTGTTCCCATTTTACTTTATGCGGACGACACGGTCATAATGGCGTGGACGCAAATAGGGTTGCAAAGAACTGTCACTAATTTTGTTAATTTAATGCATGATAGGGGTCTAAATGTGAATATCAGTAGACTTACACAATGAATTGTGGGGAAAAAAAGACTAAAAAATGTGACATTTTTATTAACAATAATAAAATTGAAAGCACTGATAAATTCTCTTATCTGGGGATTAACTTTGATCGGACAGGGTCTTGGACTGCCGCTATTCAGGCAAGAAAATGAATGTTTTCCAGAGCAATAGGTGCGGTGATGAATTTTTCTAGGAAATTAGGCTGCAGACCTGTCCCTGAGTTACTAGCTATTTACAAATCCAAATGTCTATCAACAGCTATGTACGGGGCAGCTTTATGGGGATTTACAGATGTTCATTCGGAACTTGGTCTGCCTTTTATCACTGATATTACTAGATGGATTGTTTAAAACTCGATAGGGTTGCTACTATACCTTGGCTTGGTTATATTACAGAAATAGCGAATTAAATTGGCCATCCTGAATTCTTTGAAACACCGGAGACTATGGTAACAAGCCCTAGAAAAACCTTAAAAACAGATTGTTTGACCTACCTAGAGAATAAGCAATGGCTTAAAGAAAGAGATAAAAAAAACGTCATTGATAACCATTTGATGATAATATGCACAGGTATACAACCCTATTTGGAACAGGTACAGGGAAGCTTTGATCGCATGCTTTTAACTCGCTTTCGTTTTGGGACTTTCCATAGATTGATCACCTTTACAGGAGTTAATGATTGGCCGAGAAACCTACTCCCATGTCCGTGTGATGACATTTCAACCCAAACCACGATGCATAGTATTTTATTTTGTAAATTCTATACACTACCTAGGAAAAGGTTTTTATTACCAATCTTGAAGAGTATGGATTTAAGACAATGCAGAATAGCTTACCTGAAGTTACAATCTTTAGAAAATCAGTTGATTATAAGGGCGATTTCTTTATTTCTAAAGAGTGTTATTAGGTACAGGAATACAATGTAAAGATATAAGCTATGTAACTCTTGTCTGCCTGATATATATTTATTGAATCTACTCTGTAATATAAGTGAATGTGTATTTTAACTGTGCTTTTATGATTTTTATTTTACAAAATAAATCGAATAAAGCTGTATTTGAATTGAACATGTTTGATCATCAACAGAAAAGTAATTCTTTTTACTGCCAAAACTAATTTGGGCCACATTGGGTTTCAATACCAAAATTATTTCGTTTTATTACTCTGAATTAAATCTCAATATTGGTTTGTCATTGTTATGGAGCAAGCACAGATTTTTAGGTTTTTAATTGGTACCTATGTTCAACTTCCTTTGTGATGATTGCAGATTGGGCACATGTTTGTGCCTGTAAGGGACAGAAACTTCTAGTGACCTGCCAAAGTGGAGGAATTGCAATTGTGAGTTTGTTTCCTGCACACTCTCCATTCTGAGAACTGATGACCTAACAAAAGACAAAAAAAATACTCATAGTCATTATGAGGGTTTCGAATGAGAAGAAATACGCTGTCAGATTGCAAACGCCTTTGTGTAGAAGCCCACATAGCTATATTTTAGGGCTCGCCTGCAGACAGCTTTACCGGACTACTGTTGAAGGACTATTGTCTGCAATACAATATATATATAGTGTGGGATTTAGGTTACCCCTGGCTTGATGGCTTTCTTGTGTATCCTAATTCAATAACTTTCCTCCATATTATTGTTAGCATTTTAATCTCGCCGTGTTTTGACTGGGTGAGGGGTATCCTTTCACTGCTGACGTCAGGCCACTACACTGAGTACTTGCAAACAATGGGCTAGAGAGAGAGATTCTGAAAATATAATGGGGCAAATTATTTTCCCTCATGTTTTGCTTTGAAGTGGTGGCAATTTTAGACATGAGAAAGCAAAGGTCATCTTTCACTATTGAAATCGATACCTCTCCTTCTAGAATTGCTCCTGTTGGCATGTACGCAATGCATGATCAATTATTTCTTCTATGCCTCTGTCTCTTGCTGCTTTCTTGCCCCTTACTCTCTTTATTAAAAAAAGAGCCGTCTACATGTCCAGCCTTCCACCTTACATTGTACCCGTGGCCCACTCTTGTGTAGGCTGGCAGCCATCTTGAATTTGTTTTAAAACCTGCCGAGATGACCACCCATCAGTGTCCTGTTGCACATGGAGAGCAGCCATTTTGTACATGAATTTTCTTATATTTTAAAAAACATCATAGCCAGACGGGTACCATCTGTGAGCAAACAAGCTTGTGTGGTGACCATACTAGAATGATTTTCCTAAAAGAAAGAAAAAAACACACCACATAGTGGCTATTTGTATACCAAGATGTTTGCACCCAAGTGTCATGGTAGAGACTTATTTACTTTGTCAATGCTTGTTCTTCTTGGTATCCAACTTTTGAGGTCTTTTTCAGATTGAAACATTTGATAGCCGGCTGATGCTCTGGCATGTGGATCTACATGTACACTAGGAAAAATAATTTGTTTTACCGAAGTTCATGCACTTTTCTGACCTGTAAGTCAAATTGTTTTTTCTAAAATTAAGTCTCTCACTGGTACTCGATAGTTGCAAATTTGAATTTAATTTGAGGAGGCATGAAATATTCTCACTCCCTGCTAAGATGAAAATTTTACTAAAGGGGCTATATCTTGTGAATGGGATTCTGCTTATTATTATTACAAATGGGCTAATTTAAAGGATTTGAAAAACATAAAGATTAAGTGGAGTCGCATCACATGGATACCTGCGAAACACGCCAACTACTTGACATTGCTTGAAGCCTGGCCTTGATAAAGTTTTTTTGTTTTTTTTTTAAACACAAGGTAAAAGTAGTTAACATTAAAAAAAAGAGTAAGGTCTAGTTTCTCCTTTCCACCCAACCTCCCACACCCGAGAAGCTATAATGTCAGACAGTGTAATGGAGGGGTGTAGTAATGTACAGCCACAACCAACATGGTTACTTCAATGAACACCAGTGTGCCAAGAATAAAAAAAAAATAGTCACCCTCCACCCTCCCACACATTTATTACGGTTATGCCAAAGCACCATAGATTCTGAGAAGCCATCTTTTTGATGATTGGTGGATTGACTATAGAGACTATTTCAAAGGCTTCTACAACACATTCACAAAAATCACAAAATGTGTCAAGACAAATAAGCCACCAGAAGCTGGCAAAATGTTGTGTTTTGGCTAAAAGTATATCCAAGTATCATGTGTATTTAAAACATAACCTGAAAAAAAACACCAACTCTGTCCAGAAAATACGTAGCCGTGAGCTATATGTTAATAGGGGGGGGGGGGGGGGTATGTATTTATAGGATTTAAACTGGAAGAAACAAAATACTGTCATCTTGCTTGGATAGTCTTTGTGTTTACGCCCTCAGGCGAATCTTCGCAGACCTGCTTCAGCTCAAGATAAAATTCCACCATTAACATTTCGAAGACACGCATTTTGTGTTTCTTTTTAATCAAGGTATGTGTGCAAAGGGTTTCGTTGAAGACCAAGATTGCGTGTCATCACCTGGATTTTACGCTTTTTTGGAAAAACGAATGCCAAACAGTGCAGTTTAAGAAGGTTTTCAACCAATCCTGGCATTGTGTAGGTAATTGGGGGGCGTGTTTGGCGTGCAAAACTGTGGGTGCTTGCTGTGTCCTTAATCCTGGCTTTCTACGCCAGCTTTACACAAGGTGGCATTTTTAAACCCAAGGTGGTGCACGAATTTGGAGGGACCTGTTCAAATTGTCAGTAGCTGGTTTTGTAACCTTTATAGGGCCACTGTGTGTACTTCCAAGGTAAGTCAATCCAGTGTGTGTTTGTGATACGTATTTCCACAACGATAACTATATCGTTTTTATTTTAGGAAGTTCTGCTTTTGGTTACTTGTTCTTGAACTGATTGCAGATCCAATGTCCTTCTCATATTTCTTGTTGCTGTCGCCACTGAGGTTTGTCTTTTTTTATCAGCAATGCGAAGCTGCTTTTACAGAGAATTTTCAATAATAGTTTGACAACATCCCCAAGAGAATTGAAGCCAATGAACAACGAGCAGACAAGCACCTAATATATTGCAATGGAGGGGGGTGGGGGTCACATTCAGAGTTTAAGTCAACAATGCAGACTTAAAGCTGCAAAGGGAGAAAGGTACAAGGACTATGTTGCTATGTTGGCTTGTCTGATATCAGCATTCTCTCTCAAAGAAATATTAGGTGTGTTCTATACTATTTTAGGAAACGTTATCTACCCATATGCCATCAAAGGAGGATAGTCACCAAAATATTTTAGATGAAAAACTTTTAGAAAATACTTACTCATTTTTCTTGTACACTCACCACTACTAGTGATGGGCACACCAACACAAGGTTGGAAACTTCAATCAGGCAGTGCCCAATGGGCTGGTGTGACAGGTTAGTATGTGGGTCCATTTCTTGTTGTTTGTGGTCCGTTTTGTGGTGGTTTGTGGGCCCGTTTTATGGTTAGCCGGGCTGGTATTTAGCGCTGATTTTCCTGATATTAAAACAAACATTGCCTGCAGCATGTTCAAATCCATGCAGTCTGCCACACCTTGCAAAAAACTTATACAGGGTGTCTTTACAATTCAAAACTGCCCCAATCTGCAAACATGTGCCCTTTTTTAGCTTTCTAATTCGCTCGTAGCGGCCACATTATTTTGGGGTCCATGGCCCACTTTCTGTCCCAATCTGACCCTGCACCAACACAAAGATGCACACCCTTTGACTGAGTCCACTTTCCATCCGTTAGACCGACCATCGTTTCTGTTATAAACTCGACCAATCCTCTTCCGAAGCAGATGATGCAACTACACTGGAAAATCATCAAACACGCCCATCACGCCCCCTAAGAGGTTCTCCATCCAACAAGGCCATTTGTCCTCTGCAAGGAAAACTGGTTACGTCACGCCACCTCTAAAAAGCAAATAAAATACAAACCTGGACACCAACATCGGACCCAGATCAAATGTTAATTCTACAACCCGTGGCCTGTTGCCAAGCTATTCTTAGTAATCAATTAAGAAAACAGAAAATATTATATTACACAATCAATCTACTACCCAACACTTAATCACATTTTCATGTGCTACTTAAAAACGACTGTAGATGTGGATTAAAGCTTAGTATTGCTCAGCAAATGGATGCTCTAGCTGTCAGCACCCTGGTTATATTTGAGGGCTAGTTTGTGTGTACCCCAGAATCAAATAAGCATTTAAGTGTTTATGATGGTGGTTCTTTACAATAATAAGGATTCCCCAAGCTTAAGTATCACCCAACACACTGGCAGCTTTAGCAACAGTGCAACTTCCCTCGCCTACCCCCCAAAAAGTATAACACTGACAGTATCACGTGCTTTTTCATACAGAACAGGTACAGCTGAAGGGCTGTGTGTGAATAAAAGTCCAGCAGTTTGTTCTTGGGCTCACCCTCACTTATAAGAAGAAATAAAAACACTGCAGCACCTTTTTGTAAGCTTAGGCTGGTGAAATTACATTTTGGCGAATTTCTAATTTGAGGAATCATTGGTCATCCTGGGTCTAACAGAACTGTGGGAGTCTCCAACTGACGCCGGTACCTTCAAAAGAGTGGTAACTAAAGTCACCAAGGCGATCTCGTTAAAAGAGGACAAGGCAACTTTAGCCAAGAGACAGCATGGATGGGGAGTTTTGAAAGACTATACAACTCTCAAACCACAACAGTACCTAATAATGGGTCTCACACACAAAACAAAAAACAAGTTCCTTAACCTCCGCCTAGGTAATATACCCATAATGCCACATTTAGCACCCTGGAAGAGGGATAAAACAATAAATCTTTGCAGACTATGCCTTTCCGGCAAGGAGGATCTAATACACATTATCTGTATTTGTAAAAACCTTTTGGACATAAGGCGTTCCCTGTTCCGGACCCTTTGGAATCAGAGGAGGATAACCAGCTGCAGACAGGCCGTGTTGCTCTGTTTTAACCCCACGGAAACTCAACTAAACTGCAGAACAACAACATTTTTTGACACAGTCGCGGGCAGACTCAAAGAAAAAACGGGACACTAATAGACTCAAACTATGACTTTTAAAACTTTTTAAAGATTTCAAACAAGTTGATATTTCATTTTATTTTGTTTGTTTTAAATCAAAACTTTTAGCAATGATATTATTCCATTAAGTGTTGTGAGTTTTTATTAACTGTGCAATAAACTAAAACTTAAACCTTAATTTGAGGACAAACACAGAAAAGAAACAAGAAAAGAGGTAACGAGAAAAAGGGCAAAGAAGCAAAGGAGAACTGATGGGGGTAGAGGTACTAGACTAGAGCTCGTGGTAGAAGTATTGGGGTGTAGGCAAGGGAAGAAGTATTTATGGGTAAAGGTACGGATACTTATTAGCAGGGATGACCATGGTGTGGGTAGACGTGCTAGTTTGTAGGTATGGGTAAAAGTACAGAACTTAAGCACAGGCAGGGTATAGAGACCCTGCTGTAGGTGGGAGTAGAGGCACTAAGGTGCAGATAAACGTAGGTGTACTTGGCTAGAAGTATACGCAGAATAAATTTACTAGGATACAGGTTCCATGACCTTATCCTTGATGCGACAGAGGCAATTTCAACTGTGGTAGATAAGCCTAGGCGTGAGATTATATTTCACGTTACCCTTAACAGCATGAAGACGGCGACTATAAATGTTGTATTGATTAGTGGTTTAAGTAGGTGATGTTTAATTATGTTGCGCTTTTAACTGTTACTTATTGGTGTAAATATGGTGAGGTCACAAGCATTGCACTCTGTGCGAGTTATAGTCTGATTGTGCGAGTAACAGATGAGGGAACTAACCGCAACCTGTTAATTTCAGTGTTTTTTGGTTTCAATTCATAACCATCACTGAGCTTTAGCTGTGGGCTTTAAAGTGAACTTCTGAGGTGTTTTCTAAAGATGCATTTAAGTGGAATAACCAAAGCAAACCAAAATGATTTTTTCAGTGAATATTTCTTTTTTGTCATATGCTACATCCAACTTCTATGATAGTGTACCCAACTTAGCGGCACAGTGCCTTGACCCTGCGCCCGGCCTACCACAGGGGGTCAACTCCAGATGTGCACGGCCTCAGCCATGTTTAGCAGAGATTGGCTTTGCTAGGCATTATACCCAACTGCACTGTGAAGGGATAGGGTCTGCTTGTAACCACCCAACCAGATACCACTGTCCAATGCCTTTGAGTGGCCAATAGAGATCACTTTTTATTTTTTAGGTTTGATGACCCAAGTTTGGGCTTGTGAAGCCACACAAATTCAAGGGCCTTCGATTGACCTCCTAAAGGGTCTACAGACTAGTATGAGCGCAACAGACCCTGTGGGAGGTCCAACACAAGACTTAATGTCTGTGTGGGTACATGGGTCTCGAGGCAGAGTTTGCAAACCCAAGCAGAGTCCAAGGTGTGTACAAAAGCACTCAACAGTAATTTGAAGACCCCTGAGGAAGGATTCACAGATTTTAGATCTGCAGTGGGGTTTGCAAATCCAGCCTCAGGGACCAGGAAACACATTGCATTTTTCTTTATTTCAATCTAAGAGGGTCCCTTTAGTAACCTCATACCCTGCCTGTGTCAGCGGGTCCTACCCCTGCCCCATCGTGGCTTCCTTACTTTTTTTCAGTACCAACCCCTGTGGTCTATAATGACAGCTGCAACTGATCTTCCTCGGTTGTCGCCAGACAATCAGAACCTTGTGGTTCAAAAATTAGTAATCGCTTGTCCAACAGAATTCATATTTTTTAAGTTCGCTGCCCATCCCTGGACTAAAGACCTGTAACTTTTTAACCCTTTCAAGCCCATCTGAAATTTTATTATTTTTTTTGTTTGAAAACCTTTTATTGAAATAAAAGACAATCTGCATATACAGTGTTACAGTCACGAGGATAGTTACTCACAGCCAATCGGTACATAGTTTCCACAGAGACACCAACTCTATGATGACTACAATAACGTTATAGCTCATCGTCCGAATCTTGATCCAATACCGGAGGTGTACAGATGTTTCCCCTATAAATATTCCATTTGCCCAACACCCTTCCCCATTTCTTTAGGCATCCCCTGTGAATAAAGGTGGCCTTCTCAGCTACCATAATCATATCCATATATCTACACCATTCTAGTAAAGTTGGTACACTTGCCGACCACCATTTTTGAGCTAGATTTTGTTTAGCTATCATCATGCCCGTCGTTGCCAACTGGCGTTCAGATCTGTTGGTTCCCATATGTTGAGGAGGCAGCATTTAGGCTAGAGCGGGACTTGCTTCTCGCTGACTTCCGTAATGGTGTCTATCACTGCTGCCCAGTATGGTATAAGTAGTGGGCACTCCCACAAGGTGCCTATGGCGCTGCAGAGATGTAAGCAGTGTGGGTGGGTATCTCTTTCCATCTTATGCAGTATTACCCATGTGTAATATGTACTGTACAGTATTTTTAGCTGTTCCAGCTGTAGTCTAGAGGAGGTTGCCACCTCTTTAGGCAACGCAATCGTGTCCCGCCAGTCAGGGTCGTCCATATCCCCCACCGTCGTCTGCCAAAGCGCCCTAAGTCGGTCGAGAGGGTCCGTCCGGTTATTAATATTTTCTTGTGAGTGAGGTTGCTTTTTTGTTTAAATAGTCGGTTAGTAGTCGGTCCTCTAAAGGGGGTGATACGGGGAATATTTCCGCTGCTGGAAGGGCTGCATCTATCGCATGTTTAATCTGCACATATCGAAATCTTTCCCCCGGAGCCATCATGTATTGTTCGTGTAGGTGGGCACAGCTCACAACCTCTCCATTGTGCCAGAGGTCCCCCAGCCGGGAGATCCCTATCAGGTCCTATTTTTGAAATCCCTTGATCTTTCCCAGGGTGCCCAGTTTGCCTGTGTCCCACAGTGGAGTGTGTTATGTTAATCTGTCTGACCAGCCCAGGTGCCTTGTTACCATGTGCCAGACACAAATTGTGTGTGCCGTTGGACCCATGAGGTCTCGGGTTTTACGTTTGTTGTAAAGTACCCTATTGACTCCACCCTTCCCCAGAGCCACTCTGTCAAGTTGGTAGGCAGGGTCAGTGTCAGGTACATGGATCCACTGATTGATGACTGTGATTTGCGAAGCCCAATAGTATGTCTTGATATCGGGTAAAGCAATCCCCCCATCATACCAACTTCTGATCAGTTTGTTCGCTGCCACCCTTGCCGGTTTAGTATCTCATAGGAGGACAGCAACCTCTGAGTTCACTGCTCTGAAATAGGAGTCGGGGACTGGATAAGGCGTGTTGTGCAGGGCGTATAAAAATCTGGACAGGGCCATCATTTTGAAAAGAGCCGCTCTGCCCAGTAGGGTGAGTGGCAATGCTCTCCAATGCTTGATATCACACTTCAGCCTTTGCAACGGTGCTTGTAAGTTAAGTGCTAAGAATGCATCCCTTTGGCAGACATGGGGGCAGTCCATGTAGAATGTAAAGTACGGGCTTGTCCCAATTAATTGCATATCCAGACACTAACCCAAACACCGCGCAGATGTTGAGCAGTGCGTGGAGAGATCGCGTGGGTGAGGCTATATATATTAAGATGTCATCTGCATAGAGGGAGATGCGATCTTCCCATCCCTCCCTCTATTTTAGACCTTGGATTATGGGACCCCATCTAATCCAAGCCGCCAGCGGTTTCAGGACCAATGTGAACAATAAGTGTGACAATGGCCAGCCCTGCCGCGTCCCTCTACCCAAAGTAACTTTTCGTGATATGTGTCCATTGGCAACTACATGCGCAATAGGGTTTGTGTAGAGTTGGTGTATCCAGGAGCAGAATTTCGGTCCAAACCCTAAATGTTGGAGGATCGCAAACGAAAATGCCCACTCCACCGAGTCAAAAGCCAATTTTGCGTCCAGCGAGAGGACAACAGCGTCCTCCTGCACTATATGTTTCTGACCCAGTTCGCCAGACAGGCACCTGAGGTTCAAGGCCTTGTTTCTGCCAGGCATAAACCCCGATTGGTCCGGGTTGATCAGTTTGGCAAGATGGGGTGTTAGTCTGAGCGCTAATATTTTGGCTAAAATTTCAGCTTCTGCATTAATTAATGAGATGAGTCGATATGATGTGCATTCCACAGCCGATTTGCCAGGTTTGTGGATGGCCACAATGGTGGCCAGTCGCTGATCTCTGGGGAGTGTTCCTTGGGCTAGACTTGTCTCATACATTTTCAGCATATAGGGGCTACCTTGTCCGCCATATGTTTATATAATTCTATTGAGATGCCGTTGGGACCGGTGGCTTTACCTGATTGTATCTTGGAGATGGCTGCCTTGAGTTCGTCCACCGTAATGTCTGCCTCTAGTCCCTCAATTTCTTGAGGCGTGAGCCTCGGCATGTGAATGTCTTGAGGGAATGAGAGTGCTTCCTGGACAGTCGTGGTATTCGTGGATGTATATACTTGTTCGTAGTGTTGTGCTAGCGCAGTCACTATTTCTTGTGGATCTGATGTGATGCCCCCAGTTTCGACTCGGATCTGTGCTATCCATCTATTCGCCCGTTCCCTCTTATCTAGCCAAGCAAGACGTTTGCCTGCTTTATCCCCAGATTCATAGATCCTGTGTTGGACTGCCAGTAGGCGGCTTCTAGCATTTGCCCAAAGATATTCTTTATATTCCTGCCTTTTAACACGTAATGTATGCGCAGTGGCGTCAGTGGGGTCTATAGCATGTTGAGACTCTAATTGCTGTACCTCCTGCTCCAAGGTCTCCACTTCATTTTTCTTTTCTTTTTTATGACCATCTATGAGGGAGATGGCCTGCCCACGTATGACTGGTTTGTATGCCTCCCATAGCGTTAGAGGAGAAGTGACTGATGTTTCATTTTCTTGAAAATATTGCGTTGTTGCAGTAACCAAACCTTTCTTTATTTTTGAGTTAAGTAGGAATCCTGGATATATGGGGTACATACGACATTGGGTAGGGCTGCGTGTTTGAATCGCCGCCTTTACCGGGGAGTGATCGGAGATCCCCCTGGGCAAGTGTGAGGCCGCCCCCAATCTCCCCATGTTATCTAGTGCTGTGAATATGTCATCTATGCGTGAAAAGCTATTGTGAACCCCTGAATGAAAAGTGTATCGTCTCTGAAGTGGATTTTGGAACCGCCATATGTCCAGTAGACCGTGGGTTTCCAAAAACTCGGCCAACGGTGAGCTAAGACGATGTTGGGGGCAAGCAGGCGTATGGTCCAGTGCATCATTTATGGTCATGTTAAAGTCGCCCCCTAATATTAAATCCCCTTCCGGTAATGCTAGGAGGAATTTGCCCTGATCTTGAAAGGCGGATGAGTGTAGGGCAGGTGGGATATAGACAGTCACTAAGTTAAGCAGGCGACCCTCCCACTGGACCGAGATTTCTGCAAAACCGCCCTGGTCATCTTTGGAAGTGTGGTGCACAATGAGAGGGAATCGCTTTCTAACAAGGATTTCCACCCCTCGGGATCCTGTGGTGAACTCTGAGTGCACTATTAATTGAAACCCCCACCGGTCAAGTGCTTTACACATGGATCCTACTAGATGCGTTTCCTGTAACAGTATAACTGCTGGGATCTTGCGTTTTAGATATTGCAGCACCAATCTGCGTTTTATCTTGTCTCTCAGCCCATTAACATTCCATGAGAGGAACGAGACGTTGGCGTTGTGGTGCGTTGCGTCATTGGATCAGATGAGGTCATAGAAGGCATGGGTGTTTGTGACAGGCAGTATATCTGAGGTCAAGTGTGAACCTGTTCCTGTAATGACTGTGTCAGTGTTTGCAGATCGGTAACTATCAGAACGATAACATCCCAAAAAACTCCGTATTGCAGGTATACATTATCTACAGCTGAATACTTCAACCCTCCGTTGCTGCTCAGTTGGAGTAATGACATGAGCATATAACCAGGTTTCACATTTCTGAGGGGGCTAAACGATAATTCTGCTATCATGACAATACAAAAGGGTGAATGTATTATTCATTCAGCATTCCGTCCATCATTTGTTTGCGTAACCAGTATAGATGGCATGTGACTCTTACATTTTTATATTGTTTTATGTAGAATTTCTTCTACATTTATTTACACAATTATATGAATCATTGTCTTTGTATCCCTCAGTGTGATGTAAAGCGCTCTGATACCCTACATTCGAATGAGTAACACTATTAAAGAATTTAAATAAATGTGGTAGCGGGGCTATGGAGAGATGGGGAACCCTGATAAAGTGTGGGGATGAGGGGATCCATGGAGAAGGTGATCATGGTGGGAAGGTTTTCATACAGGGTGTCGCCAAAGAGGTCCCTATGCACGATGAACTATCTCAGTACTGACACAGGTACGGACTCTCATGTCACACCTCCATATTGTTCTCCAACACACATAGTGCCATAGAACATCATATAACATACAAGTTGCCTAATATTTGTCATCGTATGCCATTGTAATTTTTTCCTACCATCTCTCTTTTCATGTTTTTCTTTGACATGATCACCCTCTTACTCTATTTCTGACCTAATCTCCTATCACTCTGTTACTATTGCCCTCTTCTTTTCCTTCTCTATATAATATATAGATTTCTGAAAATGTTGTGGTGAGTGTCTAATATGTGATACAATGCTGCAGGATTTCATAGTGACACGAGGACAGCCTGAGGGAGACCTGGGCTACAGGCCGCTTGGAACATAGATCTGCGGCAAAACTCTGCCAACCGCTGCGTGATGGAGTTTTACTCCGGTGCAGCTCGCCAACATTAAGTTGGTGGGCAAGAATTGGCATCTCTGAGAAAGATTTTTGGGCACTAGGACAGCACCTGGCAAGATTTTCTCAACACAGGCGGTAGCGGGCAGTTGCGACCATTCACTGTGAGATAGCTGCCGCTCGGGTAGAAAATCTACTAGAGTGGCAGCAAAGAAGCAGCACCCTCTAGTGCACCACGTGGTGGTGTGCTTGCTGATTTTACAGTGCAGTCTCAGCACTAAAAATCAGCACAACATGCCGATTTCAAATGCTGGCGGAACTCTGCAAAATCGCTCAGAGTTTTTATGTAACTCCGCAGAATTCCGAGTACTCATATTCACGGATGTCACAGTTTTGATTGCAAGAGCAGCAAATGGGTTTTAAGTGCTCCTGAATGTCTTAGGCACACTGATTAATAAATTGGGCTTGAAAGCCAGCCTTACTTAATAATTTACCACAAATGAGGGCCTAAAAATACCAAATCCAAAACGTTTCACAGTAATGGGGTACAGGTGGTCAAAGTGCAAAACTTTACATATCTGAGTATCCTGTTTGACATAGCCATCAACTGGAATTTTTTACCTAATTGAAGGGTACTCCAATATCAAAGGTCCATTGACTCAGTTTTTCAATGTGCGTCAAGGCTGGGCCGTAAACCTGTGAGAGAGCATGTTGTTGTTGCTTGGTAAGCTTTAATGACAGCCTCCGAGCATTATTTTGTTTAATGGTTTTCTTCAGCCTGCCAGACACGCTCTCTCGCAACAGCGTTATTTTTAACATAGCACGGCATGACATGCTGATAGTGGTGGCTGTGCCTTTGCTTTACTTGCCACACCAAACAAGGCCGCATGTTTTTTTAAAAAAACTATTTAATTTTTTTTTATTTTAAATGCCCCATGCCGCAATTACACTTTAATGTCGGCCCGCCCCTTTCCTTAAACAAGCTGAGGCTAAAGAAATGGGCGTGCCCGCCATTAAAGTGAAAGCGTGGCATGGGGCGCTTTTACAAAAAAAGCATTTGTCAATTTGACAAACGATTGCATTTTTGTGTAAAAAAGCCCCATACCGCGCTTTCCCTTTATTGCCTGCTACGCCCGTTTCTTTATACATGGCTCGTCTAAAGAAAGGGGCACGTTAAAGCGTCGCATAGGCGTTTAAAAAAAATAGCATTTGTGATGAAATAGGGGTCGCATTTACGAAACTCTTGTAAATGCGAGACCTATTGCATTGCACATGCTTGTTTTTTGTGGCAAGTGAATGGGTTGCTTTCAGTCCCGCCCATATTTTCAACAGTTCAGCTACTTTCTAGAGTTGGCATTTAGACAGACTGAGGGAACAACGCATGGTAAACCATTACTTTGAATTCCTATCATATTCTGGCTAGGCTTTAGCGACTGACCAGATTCTTTTAGCTACTTTACTAAACATCTGGCAACATTCGAGGTGCCTTTCCCTGTGGAAAAAAACTTAATGTCGGGCTACCTTCCTAAGGATAGAGATCGATTCACTGAAGAATGAGTGTAGGAATCCACAGTAGAAGGTGCAAGCTTTTAAAGAAGATTGTTGTGGGTCACACAAAGTCACACTTCATCAACTCCAGGTTTTGGTGGGAAAGCTCAGCTTTGCAACTTATTTAAATGCAGTGCCCCTTTTCAAGGTCCATCGCCCATGGTATTTCTAGCCTGAGGACGATCACAGAACCTGCGAATCAGCAGAGATGAAACAGGAGCTTACGATCCAGTGATCACTGCTTGAGGAATTCAATGGTTCAGTGGTAGGACAACCCCCCTCCCCTCTTTTAGGTCAAAATACAAATTTAGCTACTGTTTCCCAATCATGTCTGGACTGGCCGCTTCTGCAATCAATCTGTTATATTTAGGTCCGATAGCGTGTCCATGGTTGAGTCAATTTACTTATTGAATGCCAAGTGTAAGAAGGTGTTGATATTCGTTAAAAGATTGTGTGAATTCGTTTTCAAAACAGTCTTGATTAGAGCTAAACAAGTCCTTGGTATCTTGAAGAATGCTGCCAATGCCTTATCTCTATGTTGCAAGCATTTTGGTGTTTCCATCATTGGGCAGCAGAGGAAGCCACCCCCTTTTCTAGAACAACTATGGAGTCTTGGTGTTCACGCCTTACTGACCTGGTTTCAGTCATTATCAGTGCTGCCTTACCTGCATAGGGGACCTGTTGCCTTACCCGCCTTGCCGCTGTTCCTGGAGCCCTGACGCTGCGTGTATCCCCTGCTGCCGCTATCCTCCATCGCGCGGCTACAGCAGGGGGGAGACTACAGCTCCCAGCTTGCTTAGCGGGCACCTGACGCATTCCACGCGCCCGGAGGCACTGAAAAGTTGGAGGCTTCTGCCGCGTCGCGGGACGCGTGCGGGCGGAGCCGGACGCAGCCCGGACAAACGGCGGTCCGTCTGTGTCCGTCAGGGGCCGGGCCGGGGCACCCCCCTTGGTTGTTCCCGCTAAGTTGCAGAGGAGTGGGACTCTATCGTAAGGTGTCGTGATATCTTGTGTGGTGCCTGTACGCTGATTTGCCCTGTTGTCTCTCCCAACGTTGTTGTCCCTGCTCCTGAATGGGTAAGAGAAAGCTAGCCGAAAGTTCTGGGGGATCAGGGGGTAATAGCTCCTTGCCCAAAGTACGGAAACTCAGGAAGACTCGACGTGCAGCTAAACAGCCTGACCCGGAGGGGGCTTTGGCTCGTATTGGCATCCTGGTGGGGGAGTGCGAGGCTATTCTGGGATCCGACCAGCTATCAGCGGCTGATAGTCAGGCTGTAGCTACATCCTCTGCTGACTTTGGACATGTTGACCCTATCCCAGCACCTACTGTGCCGGAAATGTTTTGTTGCAAGGCCACTTCAAGAGTTTTTAAGGGGGCCAGTATAGTGGTTGTGCCTGAGGGTTTGGCTGTTGGGGATAGCTCTCTATTGTCTCCTGCAGTCGCCACTGTGAACATTGTTCCTACTGTACCTTGTTTCAATAGGTTCTCCCCTCTGACGAACCAGCAGGATGTTATCAATGTGATTTTACCTGAACCTTTGACGTGTTCCCCCAAAGTTTTAGTAGGTAATCCTAATGAGTTTTCTGATAACCCCTTAAACGATCTTATAAAAATGGTTAGTTTGCTGAGGGAGGAAATTGGTTTATTGAAGACAGTGATAGAGACTCTGTCTAATAAAGTAGGGTTGTGTTCTGTTGTCCCATGCCCTGCCCCTGGTACTAGTACGATTACCCCCTCTCCTGCTCCAGCAAATCTATTAGGTACACAGGCTAATAGCCCGGGGCTCTCTAAACCCCGTCCAAAAGGTAATGTTACCTATAGCGATGCTGTTAAGGCTGGCATGAACCAAACCTTGGTTCGTTCAATAGTTAATTCTAAAAGTACTTTGCAGGATAGAACAAATTGTACAAAGAGGCTGGGCGTGGGTAGTGACTTTGTCAAACTTGACCAGAGTTCCCTGGTGGGCCGGGGTGTTTGTAATGTTCATTCTAAGGGTAATGCCATTGATTGCCCCAATAAAATTTTTATGACCAACGTCCCTAAACTGCCAATAAACAGTGACAAAGAGTCTCCTGGGTCGCTGACAAATAAGGCGATCCATTGGCTGAGACATGTTAGGGGATGTCGTTCAGTCATTAGGGAAGATATCTCAAGAGCCATTAGACTTTCTTCACCTAGGGTCTCTGTTGATTGCATTGAATTAACTCTCAAAAGCAACTACCTTGCAGAAAATCTTCTTTCCTTGGAGTATAGATCTAGTCCCCCGGATGGTTCTTCTATCCAATTACGAAGATACCCCGCACATGATCTAGGGGGGACGAAGTGTGGGCAAGGGAGTGACAGGGAGGTGGATGGTTCATCTCTGGATAATATCGACTGACTACATAACGAGGGGGGTGCTGGTCCCTGGGACAGTGGTGTGAGGGTGATGGATATTGAGTACCAGGAGTCTATTATGGCTGGCCCTAGTATTGACTCCTATTCAATCCCCGTTCACCAAGTGGGTAAAGTCTTCAGCAGCTGCCATTCTACCTCTGCCCCTAAATTATGGCAGTGGTTTTCTATCAGACCCGCAATTTACCATCTCTGAAACTGTCGGTCATTCCCTGGCTGGTGGCTCTTTATGTTCTTGGAATATTGCTGGCTTAAATTCCAAGCTAGCTATTGCTGATTGGGTCACATTTATTAATTCAATGGACATTTGTATATTCCAGGAGACCTGGCTCCTAGAACCACGCTTTTGTGTGGGTTACCTAAATTTTTATATCCCGGCAATTAAGGGTCCCCATGGGCGTCCATCTGGGGGCTTAACCATTTGGCTAAGAAGCGAATTGCGTTTGAACACCAAGCTCCTTCATACCGGAAATAGTGACATCCAACTGCTGAGGCTAGATCTTGGATTACTGGGCATAATCGACATATACAATGTGTATGTAAGGGGCTCTAGAGGTGCTAAATCTTTGGTTATTGTCAAGCTTTTTCGCCTGTTTGATCTTTACTCAGCAGATACCTTCATTATTGTTGCAGGTGATTTTAACGTAACGTTTGAACCTCTCGTTGAAAACAAGTGGGACTCACAGGATAATGAAGAGTTATGTTGGGGTATCCCTCCTCTGGAGTTGTCTCCTATACCAAGGTGGCCAGAAGTTGCCATTCAGATTAATTCCCTTTGCATGGAAAGGGGCTTGAGGGCCCTGAATGGTAGGATGCCAAGTGACCGAGAGGGTGCCTGCACATTTAATAATGGGCTGAGCAAGAGTCGAATTGATTATATTTTGGCTGATATGAAATTATGGCACCCCCTCGTCGAAACCAAAAGATAGTGCCCCTTCCTGAGAGTGATCATAACCCTCTCTGTTTATCCCATAGATGGTGGCAGGTAGATAGCGGTCCCGTAGAGGACAGGGAGTCGTATCCTCCCGAGGTGGTGACATCTAATGAAATGCGCCGTCTGAGATGGTCTGGTCTTATGGGGAACCCTACCACCCTATCAAAAATTATAGATGAGGTAGACGGTTCTGTCGCGGAGTCAGTGGCAAAAGAACACAAAATTGCCACTAACCTCGGAAGGAAGCCTTCGGGAGCGATGGAGCGTGGTTTATCCCCCCTCGTCCCTGAGGCGCAGACCCTCACAGAGCAATAACTACACTGCTGCGCGGGAAAGCCCCCCGGGGTAAAGGGAAGTGGATAAAATAAGAAAATGCTGCTGGGCGGTGAGGTATCTCTGGACCTGCGTCTACGATGGAATCTGTGACTCGGCAGAGGAACCTCCCAGGAAATAACTACAGAGGGGAGACAAGCGACAGAGAGGTAAATACGCGCTTCCCACCCCCTTTCTACTCAGGTTACGTTGTTACCCCAACAGCAAGCGAGACTTACTAGAGACAGTAGCAGCAACTGGAAGGCACTTCAGTGCAATCAACAACTGTTTTTTCAATGGGTTGAGCGCGAGCATGCATCTCAAAATTGGCCGTAGTAGATACAGTCAATCTCCCCCACACTGTTACGTCACAGTTGGGGTTGATTAATCGCTTCAGAGTTCACTTGAATTGTTCACTGTTACAAAGACTGGATAATCCCTGGGATAGCAGGCTTCTAGGCGTAGGAGAGCGCTTCACGCGAAGGTAGACTTGAAGGAGTAAAGCGAACGAGGTGTAACAAGGCAGCGCTAGACAGTGCACCAACCAGAGTGCTAACGCATGGCAAAGAAAACAGGGGGAAGCAGGATACCACTTGGTAGTGCGCTACTCACGGAACTTCATCCGACTTGGACGCATCGGAGGTTGCTTTCTTCCTGGTCTCGAAACAGTGATGTCTCCGTCACAACGGCGCGGTCTATTTTGCGTGTCGAGTCGCTGCAGGTTCTCCTTGGCTAGGCTTCGTTGGTTGGGAGTATCCAGCGGGGAATACCATCCGCTACAGGTACGTTTGGAAAAGCATTGTCAAGCCCTGTTCCCTGGGAGAGGGAAGGGCTTTATCGTATTCCGGCAGAACCGCCGGGAATTACTTCCGGTTCGTCGTCTGTGGGCATGCTGGGAGTTGTAGTGCCCGGTGCTTGTGCATACTACTGCCTCCCCTTACGCGCCCTGCATATCGGACCACGCGCTGCAATCTATAAGCGCCGGGGGGAAGATACCTGGTGCGCGCCGCGCCCTGGCCTTCCACTGCAGAAATCGCGACAGAGCCCCCTCGCAAGGACTGCCGTCTCGGCGGTCGACCTGGCTTCCCTGGATTTTGAGCATGAAATCGTGTAACTAGAAGAGGGCAGTGTAGGTTACTAGCGGGTTCCCAGGTTCGGTCTTCCACCCCGTATCCTACCCAATCTACCAGGTATTGCACCCGCCCTCTGACTAAGCGGGAGTCCAGTATGGCTCTTACTTCGTATTCTTCCTGTCCGTCTATTTCAATAGGGGCAGGTCGAGAGGGAAGTCTCATAGAACTAGGACACAATTTAAGTAAAGAGACATGAAATACAGGGTGTATATGCCAGGTTTGGGGAAGTAACAGTTTTAAAGCGACTGGGTTAATGACTTCCTCCACTGTATACGGCCCTATTTATTTGGGTGAAAGCTTTCCCCCTCCCTTCAGATGTAGGTTTTTTGTGGACAGCCATACCCAGTCTCCTACTTGATAAAGAGGTTCAGGACTTCTTTTCCTATCTGCGAAGCGCTTGTGGGCGTCTTGAGCTTTCTGTAGTTGTTTCTTTGCTTCTTTCAGCACGATTCGAAGATGAACATGATGTTCTTAAATAGTAGGATGTTTGGAAACCACAGGCCAGTCGAATGGAAGCATGTTTGGATGAAACCCTGGCAGACAGAAGAAGGGTGAACACCCCAAAGTGGCGTGTTCAGCGTTGTTGTATGTGAACTCCGCTGTCCAAATTAGAGGGTACCAGTCGGATGCATTTTGCAGGGTAAAACACCAAAGGTATTGCTCCAAGGATTGGTTTAATCGTTCCGTTTTGCCATCTGTTTGAGGGTGGTAACTGGTGGATAAACGGGCATCTACCTTCATGGTGGAGCAAAGCGCCTTCCAGAAACGTGAGGTGAACTGAGTACCCCGGTCAGTGATGAGAACTCTGGGAATTCCATGGGCTCGGACAACATGTTGCAGGAATGTGACAGCTAGCTCAGAGGACGTTGGAAGTCTCTTCAACGGAATGAAGTGGCCCATCTTTGTCAGGTGGTCTATGATTACAAGGATGGTGGTGTAACCTTCACAGGGGGGCATTTCCACAATAAAATCCATAGAGACTGTATGCCAAGGTAGGGGAGGAATGGGAATGGGTCGTAAGAGGCCCGCGGGTTTAGAATGACATGCCTTGCTTTGAGCACACACTGAACAAGTACGTAGGTAGTCTTGCATGTCTTTACGCAGTGAGGGCCACCAAAAGGTTCTTTCTAATGCCGCCACCGTTTTCTGTTCTCCCAGGTGACCTCCGAGGGTGGAATCATGAACCCAAGCCAGCGCTTGTTTTTGGAGGGTGACCAAGGGGACATACAAGGCATGTTTATGGTATGCTAGGTGTTCGTGGGTTAGCCGATTCTCGGGGTCTTCGTCGACCCACTGTTGGATATTCACGGTCAGGGCTGTCTTGATTTCCTCAAGAAAAGTCTGAGACATAAGTGTGGCACCAAGTGTCTCTGAGAAGGCCTGACTGGGTAATATGGAAGGGGGTTCCGTCGTTTCTTCCGCCTGCCCTTCCGCTGTTTCGACTTGTCGTGACAAGGCGTCCGCCTTACCATTCTGGAGACCGGGCTTGAATTTTATGACAAAGTCATAGTCTGAAAAGAAAAGAGACCATCGGAGTTGTCGTGGCGTCAAGGCTTTGGCTGTTTTGAGGAATAGCAGGTTTCTGTGATCCTTATAGATTTCTACGGTGTGGTGAGCTCCCAGGAGATAATGCCTCCACTCCTCGCAGGCTCTTTTTATGGCTAGGAGTTCCTTGTCCGAGATCGAGTAGTTTACCTCACTGGGGGTGAGTTTTTTAGAATAGAAGGCGACTGGGTGGATTTGCCCTGTAGTAGGATGCCGTTGCGACAGTACCCCTCCCAAGGCATGTTGTGAGGCATCTGTTTCCAAGATTAAGGGCCCTTACCAGAGTAGGAGTCGTTTTCCGGACATAGGGGACTCCTATATTCTTTGCATATTGCTGATCGATGAAATTACCCGTGGCTCCTGAATCGAGCAGAGCGGGTACTTGTATGGGCGAGTCTGATGTTACCCACAGCGTGACGTCCACGTTCAGGTGGGCCACAGAGGGCTGGATGGTGTTAGCCAAGACAAAAGGGATTGTAAGCTCTTCAGAACCCAAGACGGAGATCCCGTCCTGACTTGGGTTTAGGCGTTTTCCGCTTCCTGGTGAGTGGCGGCTTGTGACTTGAAAACGGACCCCTTCTCTGAGCCTTTGGTTCTGGCCCGACACTCTTATAAAGTGTCCTCCTTTTCCACAGTATAAGCATAGTTTCTGTTGTCTCCGTTTTTCTCTTTCTTCTGGGGTCAACGGACCTCGGAGTCCTCCGATTTGCATAGGTTCTGACCCGTCTGTTCCCTTGGGGCGTTCGTCAACAGACGGGCGGAGTCGAGGTAAAACTAAACGAGGTTCTCCTCTACCTTTATCCCCTTTTCTCTCTTGTAACCTATGGTCCAGTTGTACTGTCAACTCGATTAGTTCTTCACAAGTTGGCGGAAGCTGAACTACTTGAGCCAGGACGTCTTTTAATTCTCCCCGAAGTCCCTGATAGAATAACGATGTACGCTTTTCTTGGGGCCAGATTGTTTCCACCAGGAGCCGGTTAAAGGTCGATATATATGTAAGGAGGTCCTGTGACCCTTGTCGTAGTGTCATCAATTCTTGATCCAAGGAAAGCATATGGGTTTTTCTATCGAAAAGTTTTCTCAGTTCCCCACAGAAGTCTTGAAAATTGTGAAGCACGGGGTCGTTTCGTTCCATTAAGGGTATTGTCCAGTTTGATGCGTTACCTCCCATATAGGACATCATGAACGACGTTTTGGATGCGTCCTCTTGGAACACCGCTGGTTTACACAGAAAATGGAGTCTGCATTGGTGTAAGAAGGTTTCAAACTTTTTTGGATCCCCATAGAAACGTTCTGGGGCGGCTAGGGGAATTCCGGGGTTCTGTATCACATGGACTGTTGGGATGAGGTTGGTACTTGACGAAGCGGCTGCTGGTGTTGAAAATATACCTGTTCCTTTGGGCCCTTCACCTTGGGAGGAAATGGGTGGTGGTAATGTCCAGTCTCTAATATAGGAGCCTCTCCCTGTGGTTACTGGGGTACTGGTTCTTGAGAGCCCCGCTACTTCTCTACGTAGGGTTCCCATTTCATTCCTAAGCTCTTGGGTCTCTCTACGAGAGGTCTGTACTTCTTGCTGGAGAGCATTTATGCTTTCCAACAGAGAGGACATGACCGTTGCAGTGTCCATCGCTCAGGCAGGCTCGTTCCTTGGGCTTGACAATCTGTCGCGGAGTCAGTGGCAAAAGAACACAAAATTGCCACTAACCTCGGAAGGAAGCCTTCGGGAGCGATGGAGCGTGGTTTATCCCCCCTCGTCCCTGAGGCGCAGACCCCCACAGAGCAATAACTACACTGCTGCGCGGGAAAGCCCCCCGGGGAAAAGAGAAGTGGATAAAATAAGAAAATGCTGCTGGGCGGTGAGGTATCTCTGGACCTGCGTCTACGATGGAATCTGTGACTCGGCAGAGGAACCTCCCAGGAAATAACTACAGAGGGGAGACAAGCGACAGAGAGGTAAATACGCGCTTCCCACCCCCTTTCTACTCAGGTTACGTTGTTACCCCAACAGCAAGCGAGACTTACTAGAGACAGTAGCAGCAACTGGAAGGCACTTCAGTGCAATCAACAACTGGTTTTTCAATGGGTTGAGCGCGAGCATGCATCTCAAAATTGGCCGTAGTAGATACAGTCAATCTCCCCCACACTGTTACGTCACAGTTGGGGTTGATTAATCGCTTCAGAGTTCACTTGAATTGTTCACTGTTACAAAGACTGGATAATCCCTGGGACAGCAGGCTTCTAGGCGTAGGAGAGCGCTTCACGCGCAGGTAGACTTGAAGGAGTAAAGCGAACAGGGTGTAACAAGGCAGCGCTAGACAGTGCACCAACCAGAGTGCTAACGCATGGCAAAGCAAACAGGGGGAAGCAGGATACCACTTGGTAGTGCGCTACTCACGGAACTTCATCCGACTTGGACGCATCGGAGGTTGCTTTCCTCCTGGTCTCAAAACAGCGATGTCTCCGTCACAACGGCGCGGTCTATTTTGCGTGTCGAGTCGCTGCAGGTTCTCCGTGGCTAGGCTTCGTTGGTTGGGAGTATCCAGCGGGGAATACCATCCGCTACAGGTACGTTCGGAAAAGCATTGTCAAGCCCTGTTCCCTGGGAGAGGGAAGGGCTTTATCGTATTCCGGCAGAACCGCCGGGAACTACTTCCGGTTCGTCGTCTGTGGGCATGCTGGGAGTTGTAGTGCCCGGTGCTTGTGCATACTACTGCCTCCCCTTACGTGCCCTGCATATCGGACCGCGCGCTGCAATCTATAAGCGCCGGGGGGAAGATACCTGGTGCGCGCCTCGCCCTGGCCTTCCACTGCAGAAATAGTGACAGGTTCCATCATTGCTATTGAGTCAGTTCTTGCCTCTGATGGAAATTTGAGGGATGTAACATCAGCTCATGATAGCTTATTTGCCAGTTTGAAATCCTATTTTCTTACAAAAGCGAAACCTGGACCGAGAGGTGTTAACCACCAAGCCTCTTGGTACAATAAAGAATGTAGGCAGGCAAGGCTACTACTTGGGAATGCCTTAAAGGGTGGTGATGTAAGCCTGGTGCGACATAGAAGAATCATTTATAAAAGTTGTGTTGCTAGGGCTAAACGCCAATGGGATGGAAAAAAGTGGGAGGGCCTTCTCGAAGCAAGCTTTCAGAATAATAGTAAATTATTCTGGAGCATTGTTAAGTGGGGATCTGGTGGGCAGCCTGAGTGTCCCCAAGATAATGTTTCGCAAGAGAAGTGGGTTGAGTATTTTAAACCCCAGTATGCCTCTCCCACTGATCACTCCGTAAGCCATGGGTTCCCTCAGTTGTTCAATTTTGAAGATAATTTTACTAGTTCAGAGGTGGAACTAGCACTTGTAGGAGTGGCGTCTGGTAAGGCTCCCGGCCCGGATGGAGTACCCGCGGATGTCTTCTTGTATGATAAGCTCAAATGGGGGAGATATATACAGTTGATTGCTAATGCGATGGCACATGGTGCCCCAATTCCTAGCTCATGGAAAGCGGCGGAAATAATTCCGGTGTATAAAAAGGGGGACCGCTCGCTTCCTGTGAATTATCGGCCTATTAGCTTGATTGACGCTATCCAGAAGATCACTGGGAGATTGATCTTAAATTGTGTTCACTTATGGATAGCGTCAAACAATATTTTGTCTCCATTCCAGGCAGGATTTCGCCAGCACATTAGCACTATCGACCAAGTATTTCGTTTTATCCTCCTTTATTGGAAGACAGTGGTCCTGGGTAAGGGGAATTTGTACGCGGTGTTCGTAGACCTAAGGGCCGCCTTTGATCTAGTCCCTCGTTTTAAACTTTGGTTGATGTTGTCAGATCTGGGGCTTCATGGTGGATTGTTGTCCTTAATCCAGAGGCTTCATGCGGATAACTCTGCCAGAATCAGATGGGGAGGGCAGGGTACGACGACCGAGGATTTTCCGGTCCAAAGGGGTGTCAGGCAAGGTTGTGCAATGGCTCCAACTCTATTTTTCCTATACATTAACGATATAGCGGATCGATATTGAAAGCTCATGTTGATGCCCCCATTCTTGGCGACACTAAGGTCCCTATTCTAATGTTCGCTGACAATACGCTTTTAATTGCTAAAACACCTTGCGGACTTCAGCGTTCATTGGATATTTTTGAGACCTTTTGTGTGGAGCGTGGGCTTGAAGTAAATATTAAAAAAACTTAGCCCATGGTATTCAGGCCACATAAATCTTTTAAAAACAAACTTGTTTTGTTTAAAAATCCATTAGAACAAGTACAGGCTTTTAATTATCTAGGAGTTAACATCCAAAATAACTTCGCGTGGAAACTCCAGAGAGATTTGTCCACTTTAAAACATAGGCAGCTTGCTGGAGTTCTATCTGGCGAATTTAAAAAGTCTCCTTCGAAGCCTATTAGACCTGTGCTTCAGGTCTATAGTGCCAAAGCTGTGAGTTCGGCTCTTTATGGTGCTGAACTGTGGGGATACGAGAACCTGTCTTCCTTAACCATCTCGGAAAACAAGTTTCTGTGTAGTATTACTTCGCTCCCGCAGAGCACATCTATAGTTCCCTTAAGATTTGACCTCGGGAAGAACTCCATAGCCGATGTAGCCAGGCTTCGACCCATTCTCTATTGGCGTCGCCTATGGACCACTCCGGCTTTAGCCCAGTATGCGGAGGGTTTTCGTGATATAATGTCTTTGGTGGGCTCTCGGAAGATTGTTTGGCTCAGAGAAATCAGAAAATCCCTTGAGGCTCTGGGGATGAGCGATCTTTGGGAGAACCCTTCGGGTGCTACTTTTCCATCTAAAGCACTCTTGAAAGAGAAATACTGGGAGTTGGTAAATGCCAAGGTATTTTTTGACACTAAACCTCTTTCGCTATCCGATGAATTTTTGAGTATTAAAACTGCCCCAGGGTTAGAACATTTCTGGGATCTTGTCACTAAAGTCCTAGATAGGAAACTATTTTTCCAGATGCGGGTGGGAGCGCTGCCCTTAAACTCATTTGTTGCTCGGTGGGATACTAAGAGTAGTAACTCATGTTTTTTGTGCAAATCCCAGGTGGAATCATAAGCACATATGTTTTTTGTATGCCCTGCCTACTCGGCTCCGAGGCGCGTATGGTTGAGACCTGTTTGCCAACTATTGGGTACTAGACGGAGTGTTGAAGCAGGAAGACTCCTTCGTACCTGCACTGACCCGGTAAATGTTGTGGCTGTTGCTAAATTCCTGGGGTGGGCATGGATTATAAGAATCAAGAGTAATGGTTAGTAAAGTGTTAGCTGCCTTAGATGTTTTCCCCAATGATCTCTTTTGTATTATATGTATTTTTTAAACTTGTAAATATTTTAAATAGTATTCGATTTTATATTGTCTGTTTGTTCAACTATTTGTGTATTGTGTACCTGTACCTGTTTTGTATTGCTTTTATGACTTTTGTCGAATAAAGCTCTTTTGGATTGGATTGGACCTGGTTTCAGTCATTCTAGTACCTAAGATAAACAGGGTCTGCAAAAAGGCTTTTCAGGCTTATTTGTCAAATGTTGTGAATATCCCAGAGATGGGCGTTTTCTCATAAGGAAGCTGGGAGTGATTTCTTGAGAACATGCATCCAAAAAAAGATCTGCAGCTTTTGCAAGCCGACATTTCAGCACTACCCTTTTCCTCCATGAGTGAGAGAGGCAATCCTGCTGGTGTGTGGGGGCCCACCCTGAAATGGGAACGTGCCAGCTTTCAAACTCTGATTCATTGGGCTTCTATTTCTTATGAATATGTAGGGGGTAAGATTTGGTCTCGGACCAACTCCATTGGTGTTTTGTAACAGTTTAAGAGTTTGGGCTCAAGCCCGGTGCCCAGTTCTGCAAATGCATAGGTGACCAGAGGATGAGGAGACGCTGTAAGATCTGAAGTGAATTACAAATTGTTGTGGGGGACAAAGAATGTGAAGATTATAAAAACTGATTTTTATTACAGGACTCACTTGCAAGTGAATCTATTGTCTTGTGCTGCAGAACCAGCTTGAGGTCTTTCCAGACTGCTCACAGACACAGCCTTTGTTTAGTGATACCCCTATCACAGCAGGGCAGTCTCCAGCGTAGAGAATCCAAGACAGAGGCACAAGGTGTGAGATTTTTGTGCTTGGATGTCAGCAGCCCAAAAAAACGTTTAATCAAGGAAACAAAATGAACAGGCCTCACCTTAGGTGTCCGCTGCACCTTGAAAACAGAATCTGGAGTCCTACCCCACACTTATCATTTACTGCATGGAAGTGCCTCAGAAAATCCAATCAGCAGCGCCTCGTTATGAAATCCTTCATTAAATTTCAAAAGGGAGCACAGCCACCATTCTTCTCGCCTCAGTCTAGCCACAGGAACGTAGACATTACAATTGACTGTCTGGAAAAGCAGTTGTCGCCCTCCATGTCTTACCAAGCAACTGCTGGTATTCAAAAATTAGATCCCACTTTGCTTTGTAAACAATACTGTGAGACAAACTTGATTAACACCAGCCTCAAGCACTTGCAGATTCTCCCTTTCAATGTTTGCTTCACCTCCCATATTCTCTCACATTGATATCATCCTGAGATCAAGGCTTCCTTTAAGTATAGCCGAACACTCTCCTTATTACCCCAATAAGTAACCAGCCAATACTTTCCGCTTCCAGCCTCTGAGCTGGTCGGCTGTTATTGTTGGAGCAGTGGTCTAGCATTAGCCTAAGAGTGGACAGAATGTGCACTTGATTTTAGTGCTATCAAAAGTGTCTAGTTACATACTGGGAATAGTATTCCCCGCATGTGTGCAGCGCAGGGATTGGGAGCTGGGAGCCTGTGCAGTAGTTCCTAGACGTCTGGGCGGCAAAGATCGGGAGGAAGGTGGCAGCCATCAGAGAAGGTAAGAGCATTTTTCTTTCTTTATTCATAATTCTTTTTTTTTTTAGTTTGTGTTCCCCCCCCGTCCCACCATTTTGCAATACGAGTGGCTGCTCCTGGGCCTGAGTGCGACCCTGATCCTGTGGCAGTCTGGTGTGCTCTACACTTCGGAGCCTGAGGATGCTGTGGTCTGGTGCCTGTAGGACAATTACTAGTGAGGTATTTTGTCCTCTGCCTGGCAGCCTAGTGAGGTGCCCGGCAGCGGCCACTCTATTTTTCAAGACTAGGTTTGCTTAAGATATGCAAGGCAGTGTGGGCCTCGATGCATGCAGGGATTAACAACTATGCTGCAATAGGTGACATGGGTTAGGCTTAGGCCTTCTACATACTCGTCGTATATCTTGATTGTAAAATGTATTACTTTTTGGAGCCAGTTGGTCAAGTTTTTACACAGAGACTTGACAACTTTTAAATACAGATGTAGAGGGACCCTGCAACAGTTCTGAAAGCTTGATTGCCCATGGTGTACAATGGCTAACTGACCCTGGCCTATAGTTGCCAAAACCACATGAAGCAAAAAACAGACACAATACCACTAGGGGTCTAGTGACTGGTGGCTAATGATCACACTCAAGTCAGGTGTCATGGGGTGGTGAATGATGCTTGGCCTGCCCACCGCTGTGTGCCGGTGCTGCAAATCTAGCCTCTCTCTACTCAAGTCCTGATGCCTCATGTTTGATGAACCCTGCTGCATAGCTTGAACCTTAATCAAGATTGGAAGACAGACCAAAAAAACACTTGTAAAGCCTCTAGGCTGGCAAGGAAATGCAAAGAACATTGTCCTTTGATGAACAAATGAACCTTGAAGATAGATGTGAAAATGCTACTTTTGAGCAAGAAACAGTCTCCAGTCAGTAAACAGCAATTTTGACTCTCTCAGTGAGAGGGTGGCTAGAAAGAAAGACTGGATAAGCCAGTGTAGAGGGTGTATATGGCTGAGAGATGTATATTTGACATTGAAGTCACTGAGACAAGAAGAGCTAGAACACTAGAGCTGAAGTCAGTCCTATAAAGCTGAAGAATATTAAAGAACTAGAGGCTAGGTCAAGGTGCAGCACATTACACATCCTAGGTGTCCCTGAATCTACTAACAAAGGACATATTGGGCAATTTGCAGAAAATATGCAGACGGTTCTGTTTGGGGCAGATAACTTTTTTCCTCTACTAATTATTGAAACAGCTCAACGTTAGCTGGCACCCATACCTCTGCCTGGTGCCCCTCCAAGGCCCATTATATCCAAACTACTTAACTATTGGGACTGCGATACCACCTTGAGGTTGGTCTGAGACATGAGAGCTATATCCCAGTAGGGGAATTTGTTCACTCTACTCCTAGAATATATGGCAGCGGTATAGGATGCTAGAACGGCCTATGACCTAGTATAAAGAAACTACAAAAATATGGCCTACAATATGCACTGCTTTATCTGGGTATGTTGAAAGTAATGCTTAAGGCCAAACCTCTTTTCCTCAACAGCCCTAAGGCAGCAATGGAATTTTCTCAGTTGGAAGCAGATTTCAATCACCCAGGGATGGCCATACTGACAATTCCCTGTTGGTTTGCTCACTGAAAAGCAATGACTGAACCAGATTATAATCGCCCAATGTGGAGAAGGTTAATCATCATTTACCTTACAGGGACTCAGCTGCTGCAGCGACTCATTGGTGACCATGCGCTGGGAATGTAGGGAGTCATGGATCCCTGGTTCCCACATGCAAAGCAGAATGTTTGTCCCAGATGAGTTTGTGTAAACAATTCATGGGCTCTGGGAAGCATTGAAGTATTAGTCTTGATGGAGAGAGAAAGAGAGAGTGTGAGAGAGAGTGTGAGTGTGTGTGCGTGTGTGTGTAAGGGGGCGGTCTGTCTCTGAGTGGGGTTATCAGTGGGGGTGGAGGAAAATTATACTTGAGTGATTTATGTAGTTGCTTAACTTGCAGCACTCTGTACATATTTAGAACAAATTCAGGATTGTACATCTTCTAAGAGGGAATAAAGCAGCCACCCAATAGGAATGTTGATGGTAGGCCCACATGCACATACAGGCATCCATCAAAAAGAATTTGAGAATCTCCATATGATGATCTCTCACAAAACTCACCTCACACCTTTGATCCTATTGATGGGTTATGTAAAGCCGTCCTTAAAGACTGGGAAAGATTTGAACAGCCAATGGCATATTAAAGACGATCCCCTAACTTAGACAAGTTGGGGTAGATGCACAATTCTCTCGCCAGTCTAATTTCAGACTAAGAGTCAGCCTTATTTTCTGCTGCCTTTGTCTAACAAGGGTTCCTGTAAGTAGTCTAGTCTCAGCCCTGAAGGTTTTCATGAGACTTCTTCCTAATTGTCAGGCTACCTCCTTGCTGGTACACAGTAATGGGGGCCCACTGACCAGCTTTCAGGTCATGAGGGTATGTCTATTGCTCTGCAAGCAGAAAGGCTAGATGATTCCAACTTCAGTTACTATTCCTTCGGGGTTGGGGAAGCAACGTCTGCTAAATGTTTGAGCCTTGTAGCAGGTACCATTAAAAAGATTGGGCATAGAGTCAGATTGCTATAATTTAAAAAGTTATTACCTTTGGTAACGCCCTATCTGGTAGAGAGAAAATCTAGCCGCAGATTCCTTATGTTTGAATTTCCCAGGCATCTCACTGGACGCCAGTAGGTGGTGTTTGGCTCCGAGTGCACCATCTGCATCATCTGCGCCAGAATTGATGTCCGCGACACCTATATAGGTGCCACCTAGGCATGCTTACATCAGTTTCTTTTCACGACTTTCCAAGCCAAAAGAGCGGAGCCATGAAGAACACTGACCACTGTTGTGGATTAGCCATGTCCCTAGAAATCCGTTCAGAAGATGGGTGGGTTGGAACGGAATCTGAGCCGAGATATAGTCTCTACCAGATAAGGCGTTACTGAAGGTAAGCCATTTGTTCATCTGATAGAGACTTCTATATGCAGATTCCTTACCTTTGAATAGATACCCAAGCAATCCCTCAGAGGTGGGTCTGTGAACCAATTTCATATACGGAAGTACTGCAGGATAGAATGGGGAAAGTGCCCATCTCTATGGACCGGACTATCCGGACAGTGTCAAGCGAACATGTGCAGGGAAGCCTACGTTGCTGCCTGACAGATGTCCAGGACTGGAACTCTGCGTGCTAATGCAGTGTTTACAGCTTTAGCTCAGGTGAAATGAGCTCGCAAACCTTCAAGAGGTTGCTTCCTGGCCAGTGCGTAGAAAATCTTGACGCAAAGTAGGACCCATCTAGAGATGGCCTGCTTCTGCGCTGCCTGACCCTTCTTCGCATCAACATACCCCATAAACAGTTGTTCATTCACCCAGAACTGTTGTGTGCAGTCAAGGTAGATTGCCAACGCTTTTTTGGGTCCAGGCGGTGGAGTGGCTCTTCTTCTCTAGTAGGATGTGGAGGAGGGTAAAAGGTAGGCAGGGTGACTGATTGGCCTACATGAAATGGGTGACCACTTTTGGTAGAAATGGAGGCCCTCGTGTGAAGCACCAGTTTGTCAGGATAGACTAAGAGGCAAACCGGATTTGAAGATAAGGCCTGAAGCTCAGTCACTCTACAGGCAGATGTAATCACCACAAGAAAGGCTATTTTGATTGTCAGAAGCCTGAGGGGACAATTATGAAGAGGCTCAAAAGGAGCACACATTTAAAAAGTCAAAACCAGATTAAGGTCCCACTGAGGCACAATAAATTGTGAAGGAGGGAATAGGTGAACAATACCTTTCAAGAACTATGTACATAAGCAGAAAGAGCAGATAGATATCTCTCAAGAGTGCACCAGACCAGAGACTTGCTGGGCAAGGGAAAGAATGAAGAGCAAGACTTCAGAAAGGGGAGGCAGAAAGGAGACCAATGTATGTTCCTGCACTCCATGCCACAAATCGTTTCCAATGGCAAGTGTATACCGTCTTACCTAGCTGCCAAGATTCCATTACAAATTTCGGGAGGCAGGTCAAAGGTCGTCAAATGTCACAGCTCAATATCGACGCAAGAAGGCAGAGTGGACAGGTTTGGGTGGAAAACCCTCCACTGCTGCTGCGACAGAAGATCCTCCCAAAGGGGGCAGCCTGATCGGAGGACCGATGGAAATGCTCAGTAGCTCGGGATACCAGACTCTCCGTGCTCAGTCCAGAGCCACGAGAATGACTTGGCCAGATTGTTCCTGATCTCCTAGAGAACTCTGCGCCAGAGGGGTATGGGCAGAGAGGAGTACAGAAGGCCTGAACTCCACTCGAGATGTAAAGCATTTCTGAGCAACAGCCGCCTTGGAAACCCTAGCATGCAAAACTGGTGACATTACACGTACTCAGCAGAGGCAAACAGATTTAATCAAGGCTCTACCCACCTCTGAGTGGTGATGCCATTTGTGATGCGCTAGGTATTGACAGCTTAGTTTGTCTGCTCTGGCGTTGAGAGCCCGCCAGGTGTTGAACCACCAGGGATATGCCCTGCTGTTCCAGCCATGTCCAGAGGCGCAGGGCCTTTTGAAAAAAGGGTTTACGACCCCACTCACTCTGTTTGTTGTAGTACCAAATGTCAGCAGTGTTGTCTATGAACTCTTGTACCAACCTTCCCTTCATAGAGGGTAGAAAGGCTTTCAATGCCAGTCGGATCTCATAGAGCTCCAGCAGGTTGATGTTGATTATGGATTCTGCTGGACACCAGAGTCCTCTGATCTCCACCTCTCCCAGACTGCTGCCCCCTCCCAGGAGTGACATCTGTCACTTCTGTGAGATCTGGTTGGGGAAGGGAGTGGGGCCACCCCTCCGCGGTTCGTTAGCCACCACTGCAGATCTTACACTTTTCCCTCTGAGATCCAGCCCATGTCAGAGAGGTTCCCTGTGATGCTGTGCCCATTGAACGTATGTCTCATGGCATAGCCTGCATATGCCACAGGGCAAAAGTTTTTAACAGGATGCAGGGGTCCAGGAATCCATACATGGAATTTTTATTCTCTATTGAGAATAACGGCAGGACTTACTGTGAGAGTGTATTGGGTTATCGGCCAATTCGGTTATACTTGTAGCTTGATAGTGGAGTGCTTGTAAGTATCGCACTGCCTGGATACGGTGTTTTTTTTTCTTTGAGATATTTTGAGTGTTGCTATAAAGAGAATCCTTGTATGAGAATTAGTGAGTAATATGTAATGCGGTTGTGATATATATTCTTAACTGGTATGTATACCTCTCAATAGGATACAGTTTGAAGACTGAGTGATAGATATATCACCATCTTATTACAAAACTGTTGTGTATACCAAGGATTTTGCAGATACCTATTTTTTCTTTATGAAATTTAACCTGGGTTTATTGATTTTATAGCATTCTCGGGGCTTTCAACACACTTTTGGCTTGTACAGGTGTATCTAAGATACTGTAAATTGGGTCCTGCAAGCGAATATTATTTTTTGTGTGACCCTTATTGGTTGAACACATATCTTGGTGAATCACTCTGGTAGTGTCTTGGTAATGATTTGGCACTACTACGATATAAGGGTATGATTAACTATAAATCCCTTAGCAATATTAAGAATACATTCATTTACTTAACATTGTTTTGACAAGGAACGGAGTGATGATGAGGGCTGCTATTGGCATTACAGGTCTGGCTTAAATCTACTCTTCGAAGTTCGCTTTAGCAGGTTACTGCTTTCTTGTCATTATAATCCTTTCCTGGTTTATTCTTTACTTTCCCACTAAACCTTTTAATTATTGCCCCTTTTTGTTTTTTTACATGGTTATGATTTCATTATATCCTTGGGTGTACCTTTCATTTATTAATCTATGGACACTACTTTCTTGGTATTCTTGTACTTCTAAGTTTCGCTATCTAGCACACTAGAGGATTATGGTGTGCATTGGTTTATTTATACAAACTTGGGTGCTAGCTACTTTAGGTGGTTCTTCTATTTCTTGGATAACGTCACACACTTTTCTAGATTCAAGGACACCACTCTGGTGGGTAATGGTGTGTCCTCTATGCAATACATTAGTAGTTTTACCAAGGTCATTTGGATTTCATATTGCAGACCTGAGGAACTCGAAGGCATATTAGACATATGACGAAACACTTGTTGGCTGTATATTCTTGGCTGCCTCTTCACGTATCAACGTCATAGAATCACAAGATGAAAATGGAATAAGGAAAATTTCAATTTTGGAAATTTGATACTTGACACATTGAGTGCTCAGAACTATCCTATTCTTTTTGATTGCATTTAGTACATTAGGATCAGGGAGGGGTAGGGTGTTTCCCTTTCTCAGACCCAGAGGGCCGAGAGGTCCTTCCCCTGTAGAGAAGAAAAAACAGGGGGGGGGGGGGGGTATACGTCCTCCCTATTCACACATACAAAAAGGTATCCCACTTGGAGTACTGTTTATGGTGTGCTGGGCAATGCAAGTCCTCACTATGGCACTGCGTTCTTAAATGCAGGGAAAGAAAGACTTCCTGATCTTTACATAACCCTCACACATTCTAGTAGTGTCATGTTTCATCATCTGGTTCACCCTGGCTCATGAAGGTCAGGGTGGGCTCAACCATCTTCTAGGGAGCTTTTGCAAGAAAAGACCGTGGGGCGTAATATAAAGATTAAAATTCTGGTGCAAGGCAATCTCCTCCCACTACTCTAAATGCAGCCCAGGTCTATTCAGCCCAGCCCTGACTCATCCAGGAAAGGCAGGACACACCTAGACACCCCGCCAGTGGCTGTCTGAAGAGAATGCACATCCCCAGCCCCTGTCACTCCAAAGTCAGACAGCCTGTGTCTCTCTGCTGGGTTGTGGATTGAATAAGCAAGAAAATACCTACTTTCAAATAGTGGTATTTTCAAACAGAGAACATAAAAATAAAATCCTCTTCATTAAAATATGCATTTCTGCATTCTGAGTTCAGGCATACTAAACTCCATTTCTCAATCTTGACCCAGTGGGAAGATATACTCGTAAAATGTTACCAAGTATTCCCAATTCTATCCTATGGGACAGTTAGCCTTTCAACAGTAAACAAGCATCTGCAATGCAATAGGTTACACATTTACACAAGTGTGAGCTATTGGCATTGTAAATGACAATGCCTTTTATTTTGGTTTTGGTTTTTAAAACATAAATATAAGGCAGTCATTTACAATGCCCATTGCTTAAACTCTTGCAAATGCGAGACCCATTGCATTCCAAATGCTTGAAGGCATTGCTGTGTTGCCCCCTTCTGTCTCCCATGGCCCCTGAAGAGCTCCCCGTTTGCTACGAGTTAGATAAACAAACTGGTGGTCACAACTGGGCAGGAAGAGAAACTCATTAAAGAAAATAGTTCTTACAGACTAAAGAAGACTACCGTGTAACAACCGAAGTAAAAGGGCTAGTCCTCATGGGAGGTTACAAACGAAGACAAGGCGGTTCTAAGGGGGAACTAACAAGCCTAATAATGAATCAGAAGCCAGCATTGATGAAGGACAATGACACAAGTCAATGACAAGTATGGGCGCAGAGTGGGTGGGGCCTCAAGTACATACTCCAATACAGCATGGCTCGCAGAGCAGCACATGCGCTGCCCAGGCTCAACCTAAAAATTAATTAAACTGTAGATCACTATCAGGACATGTCACACACACCAGGACATGTCCTACCATTCACATACAGTGCACCCTGCCTATAGGGGTACCTTGGTTCTACCCTAGGGGTGACTAACATGCAATAAAAGGGAACATTAGGGCTTGGCAAGTGGGTGCACTTGCCAAGTCGACATGGCAAAGGCAGTAAAAACTGCGCGCAGACACTGCAGTGGCAGGTCTGAGATACTTTACAGGGCTACTCTTGTATGTGGCATAATCAGTGCTGCAGGCCCACTAGTAGCATTTGATTTATAGGCCCTGGCACCCTCAGTGCCCTTTACTAGGGACTTACCAGTAAATCAAACATGCCAATCATGGAAATACCAATCCACAAAATAATTTACAGTATGAGCACTTGCACCTTAACACTGAACAGCAGAGAGAAAGTGTGCAGAGACACTAAACAAGCAAAAACAGAGTCAAAACCAGGAGGCCAGAAAGCAAAAAGACTGGGGAAACACCCCAAAAGATGCCATGTCTAAAAAAGTCCCCTCCAGCCTAAAGTAGGGAGAACTAACCAACCTCCTAGGAGTTCTCTTCACTAAGGCATAAGAACCTGTACAGACCATCAGCATTGGCGTGTTCGGTGCCAGGGCAGTGTTCCACTGTAAAGTCCATTTGATGCAGGGAGATGGACCACCTCAACAGCTTTGGGTTCTCACCCCTCATTTGCATAAACCATCTGAGAGGCCTGTGGTCTGTCTGAACTTGGAAGTGAGTCCCAAACAGGTAGGGTCTTTGCTTCTTCAGTGCCAGGACCACAGGAAAAGCTTCTCGCTCTATGGCACCCCACCTCTGTTCCCTGGGGAGTAGTCTCCTGCTAAGGAACACTACAGACTGGTCTAGGCCCTCATCGTTGAGCTGTGAGAGCACTGCTTCCACATCATGCTCTGAAGCATCAGTCTGCACTACAAATTTCTTGGAGAAGTTGGGTGCCTTGAGCATGGGTGCTGTGCACATGGCTGCCTTCGGGGCATCGAAAGCTTTCTGGCAGGCATCAGTGCAGACCACTTTCCTGGGCTGCTTCCTGGAAGTCAGCTGTGTCAAGGGGGCAACAATGGTGCCATAGCCCTTGACAAACCTCCTATAATAGCTGGTGGGACCTAAAAAGGCTCTCTCCTCTGTCTGGGTCTTGGGGGGCACCCAAGCCAGAATGGTGTATAACAGACTGCAGAGGCACCACATGGCCGCTTCCTACCTGGTGCCCTAAGAACACCACAGATCCCTGCCCGATCTGGCACTTACTGGCCTTGACCGTGAGGCCTGTCCTCTGCAGAGCCTTCAACACTTCCCAGAGGTGCTGCAAGTGTTCTTACCAGCTGGAACTGAACACTGCAATGTCATCTAGGTAGGCAGCACTGAAATCCTCCAGCCCAGCCAACACCTAGCTGACCAACCTCTGAAAGCTCCCAGGGACATTCTTCAACCCAAAAGGCATCACCCGAAACTGGTAGTGTCCCTCTGAGGTTGAAAATACTGACCTCTCCTTGGCCCCCTCAGTTATGGCAATCTGCCAGTATCCAGACGACAAATGAAACGTGCTCAAGAACTTGGCAGCTCCCAACCGATCAATGAGCTAATCAGCCCTGGGGATGGGGTGCACGTCAGTCCTGGTGACGGCATTGAGAACAGGGTAATCCACACAGAACCGCAGTTCAGGAGTGGCACTGGGTGCAGCAGCCTTTGGGACCAAGACCACTGGGCTGGCCCAAGGACTGTTGGAGGGCTCGATCACCCCTAACACCAACATCTTGGAGACCTCCTCTTTGAGGCTGATTCTGACCCAGTCAGTCAACCTGTAAATCTTCTGTTTTACAGGAGGGCTGTCACCAGTGTCCTTGTCATGGGTACACCTGCAAGTAACACTTTGTCAGAGAGAACAGCGTAGCAAACTGCCCCAGCAATTGGTGACAGTCACTCTGCTGCTCTGGGCTCAGTGTAGGGGAGAGGATAACACCTTCCACTGACCCATTGTGCTCCTTGGTAAACAGGAGGTCAGGGAGAGGTTCACTCTCCTCTTCCACCCCATTATCTGTTGCCAAGAGCATGTTCTCCAAAGTGAGGCTTGAGGCAGTTCACATGGAGGACCCTCATAGGATTCCTGGGAGTCTGCAAATCCACCAGGTAGGTGACATTACTTTTGTGATCCACCACCTCAAAAGGCCCCGTCCACTTGTCCTGCAAGGCACAAGGTTTGACTGGGGCTATGACCCACACTTTCTGGCCAGGATGAAATCCTCCAGAGTGGCATTCTGGTCATATCAGTGTTTCATCTCCTCCTGGCTTGCTTCCAGGTTCGCCTGAGCGAGTTTCCTGAAGCGTGAAGTTTGGTTCCTGAAGGCCAGCATGTAGCTAAATACATCCTAGGGAGTTTTCCTAGGACCGGTCTCCCAGCCTTCCTGGACCAAACTGAGAGGTCCTCTCACAGGGTGCCCATGCAGAAGCTAAAAGGTACTGATCCCTAATGACTTCTGTGGTACCTCCCTGTATGCAAACAGAACGCATGGTAAGAGGACGACCACATACGCCTTATGGGTTCTGTTAGACTCTTGATCATGTATGCCCTTTAAGGTTTGGTTGAATCTATCCACCAAACATTTACCTTGTGGGTGATAAGGAGTAGGGAACTTGTAGGTTACACCGCACTCCTCCCACATGGATGTCATATACCTGGATATGAAATTGGTCCCAGTCAGTTACCACCTCTCTGGGGAAGCCCACACGGGAATAGATCTCATTAATGCCTGGCCCACCACTGGTGCCGTCGTTGTCCTGAGACGGATAGCCTCCTGGTACCCAATGACATGGTTCACCAAGACCAGATTGTGCCTGTTGCCCATGGCTATCCTGGGATCCAATTGCCCCACATTGTTCATCCCAACCCTTTCAAAAGAGGTTCCTACAACTGGAAAAGGTTGTAGAGAAGCCTTACACTTCTCCCACTCATACCACTTGCCTGGCAAGTTTGGCAAGACCTGCAATGTGCATCTGACTGCCTTTGCGTTTGGGGCCAAAAGAAGCGGGTGATAAGCCTGTCAAAGGTCTTGTGCTGCCTCAAATGTCCTGCCAAAGGCAGGTCATGGGCCAGACCCAGTAGGAAGTTCTTGAAGCGCAGGGGTACGACCAGCACACAGGCTGACCTAGGCTCAGCGACCTTAGGCTCGCTATATAGGAGAATATTCTCCCAGTAAATCCAGTGTGATCCAGACTGATCACCAGCTGTCTGATTTGCAGCCAGCTGCTGCAAACCCTCCAGAGAAGGGCATTCCTTCTGCTCCCTTCAGAATTCTTCCCTGGTGGGAGCACCTTCTTGCTGCCAATGGGTCTGCTCAGATAAGTCCCCCAGTTAAGCTACCTGCTCCCCTGTAGGTGCCAGGGCATCCCCCTCGAGGTCAGCCTCCTCCCGGACCGTGGGAACTTCAGGGGCAGGTGTCCCGCACTCGCCTTTCTCTTGGCAGGAATCTGGGTCACTGTTTCAGGCTCCCGGTCCTTGTGACCACCCTTACCGACTGCCATTGAGCGAGTGATCAGGCATGCCCACTCTGGCAACCCAAGGATCTCCAAGTGAGACCTGAGCTCAACATCCTTACACAAGGACTGCTACAGGTCATTACCTAGCAGACAATCTATAGGCATGGTAGTGCTCACAACCACCCTCTTGGGAATGTGCACAATCCTGTCTTAGTGCATTGAGGAATTGCTGCCACTATCCGTGCTGGATTTACTCTTTAACTCCAGCTCCTTGAGTCCACGTTCATGGTCTAAAACGATCTTCTGTGATTCCATCTTGAGCCTTTCAAGCTCTATTTGATGCCTCCTAGCTTCCCTTCTGTCCTCCAGCTTCTCTGGGGACAAACCACAGCTGCCTGGCCTGGAGGGATCCCCCTCCCTTCCAAAAGCACATCTATGCTAGGAACAGGCTCTTCTGTCTCCTCATTAAGATCTCCATCCTGCCCACTTGCATGTCATGGTAGTGTTAGCAGACTTGTAAACAGTACCTTTGGTTCCGGACGACTGCGTCGGTGCTGGTCGGTCATGGCAACTGTTGCGGTGTGAAGTGAAGAGGTGCAGTGTACAGTGCCTTCAAGTCACGGTGAAGTCAGCAGCTCTGTGACGGTTGTCCAGAAGCGTTGGGGAGACCAGGGCTGCAGCGGGGAAAGAAGCGGTGTTCGTTGCGGTGTTGACAGGTCATAATGCATCAGACAGTGCCAGTTGATGGAAGCTGGCGTCGGTCAAGACTGCAGTGTGGGACGAGGTGGTGCATTGTGTGACTTACGAGAGCTGCCCCTGAACCACGTTGTGGTCACGGGTGTTGAAGTCAGCACGTCATCGGTGAGACCAGGGCGGTGGAGTCAAGTGAGGTCATGCAGAGTGCGGTGCTCAGAGGTCGCGGTGCCAGCAGCGGCTCAGTGGTGGCTGCAGTCTTCAGTGAGACCAGGGTGCGAGGTGCGGCACTGCCTTCTGCTGTGCCTTCAGGACTTGGAGCCAACAGCGGTGTGGGCTGCTTTCCCCCTCTGTGGCAATTGAAACTCACGGTTCCAGTAGCAGTACCCAAATGTAAGTGAAGTCTCTGCTGTCCCTGATTCTTCGTGAACAGGAGGCAAGCTCTATTTCAAGCCCTTGGAGATACTTAGCAACAAGTGCAGAAATTTCAGTCCAGTCCTTCCACTGCCCACAGCAGAAGCAGTAACTGCAGGCCAACCAAACAAAGCAACTGGGCAGTACTACTCCTGGCAGTTCTTCCAGCTCTTCTTCTTGGCAGGTTCCTTGATATAAGCAAGTTCTAAAGTTCTGGGGTCTGTGCCCCAATATTTATACTCAGTTTCACTTTTTTCTCTTGGGCAGAGAGGGTCTGTGCTCAGTCAAAACCAGTTTGAATCTCTCTGGCCCTGCTTCCCGGTAGGAGGTGGAGACCGCATTATCCAATGGCAGACCAGGCCCATTCAGGTGCAAGGAAATCTCCTCCCACTTCTCTAAATGCAGTCCAGGTCTATTCAGCCCAGCCCTGATTCATCCAGGAAAGGCAGAACCCATCTAGACCCCCCCCAGCAGCTGTATGAAGAGAATGCACATCCCCAGCCCGTCACTCCTCAACCTCAAACCCAGCAGAGGGACACAGGATGGCCAAGCAAGAAAATACCTACTTTCTAAAAGTGGTATGTGAGAAGTTGGCCTGGCATATGCTGGTCACTAGTTATAGTGGCCACCTTGCACCAGTCCAATTCGACTCTTATGGTAGATAGGTTTAAGACAACCTTTTAAAGAAAGCTATCCTAGTGGTAGCTGTGGAGAGCAGCCTTCAGGCTAAGTCTCAGAGGAATGTAAAGCAGCTTGTTTTACCTTATAATCTCTTGAATTACCAAATGAAAGGACACCACACAGGTATATATATCAAATATATATGTATTTATTACTAGACACACTCTACTAATCTCTTTATGAGATTAGAAGCCAGATACACATTCAAAATTCAACGTTTCTCAATACGTTAAGCACAAATATGGTGGAGCCCTAGGGGCGTACCAGACCATATACTAAGAAAATGGTATAAGAATGTCGACTTGCAAAATGACAAGGCCTAGGGCCTGGGGAATCGCTGGGGCTTCACTACTGCAGTGTTAGCAGGTAAGTAACAGGCCCACGGGAGACGCGTGCAGTGTGTGAACATAGCCGCGGGTTCCCTATGGATTATAATGGTGCAAGTCGCAGTTTGATTTTTAAAGTTCTAGGGTACTTCGAGGAAGTCTACAAGCAAGCCACTTACAAGGTAAGTACTTCGAGGGCCAACACACTAGGGCATTGGTGTCGGGTCGCGTCGCTGTTTTCTATGGAGACCAAAGAAGACTTGCTGCTTGCGTCGACTGAAGAAGTGTCCGGTGGAATCCAAGGGTGGATTCAAGATGGAGGCGACCTGAAAATTGAAGGGACAGAGTTCAAAGTCACTTGCCAGTGACCGGTGGCCAGGAAGATGGCGGACCACGGATGTCGGGTGATTTCAGGTCGATGGTGTTTTGACTCTTCGCTCACGAGGTCCAGGAGGGATCGACGATGACCAGCAGCTGGATTCAGAGTGTCCCACGACGTCTGCGGCTGATGGCAGTGTCGACAACCGGATTGGAGCCAACAAGCCTTGGCAACTGCAAGTCTTGTGTAGACTGAAGAAAGTCGATGGTGCAGACCAGCAAGGTCTGAGGGACTCACCCAGTGAGGGTAAGTGAGGGCAGGCCTGGAGCAACCAGGGGAGACCTTTTAGTCGATAAGAAAGTCTTCGGGGGACCCACAAGCCAACGGGCAAGGGATCGCGAAGGCGCCTCTTCAGCAAATGCTTCACAGGAGCCCACGGTCACTCGGGACGGGGTAGGCCTCTGATTTTCGCTGCAAAACCTACTGGAGGCTTGGGCCACGAATGGTCCAATGCACAAGTCCATAGAACGTCATGAAGGGTTTGCACTCGACAATAGTGCACGGTCCCCGGGTATTGCTGTTCCACGTCACTTGTGGGTTCCACTCGCCACAGCTCTGCTGGGGACTCACAATGGCCGTCGAGAAGTCAGGAAATCCACTTCCGGGGCTGCAGGGACTTCGAACTCCGGCGGGAGCGGGAAAGTTTGCAACCGTTGATTAAGGTTTTTGGTGCCTGCCAAGCAGGGGAGTCACTCCTTGACTCCATGGGAGATTCTTCCATCTTCCAAAGGTAGTGGAACGTTGAAGGGCCAGGATTCTTCTTTGTAGATCGTCGTCCAGGGTTATCTGTTTTGCAATGGCCAAGTTTGCTATCTGATAGTGAAGATAGGGGAGGGACTAGCTCTATGACCACTCCTCTAGGAGGGTCAGGGTAAGGGGTGGTTACACCCACTTCCCTTTGTCCAGTTTTGCGCCAGAGCAGGGACAGGTAGCCCCTGAAACGGGTTGAGCTGGCATATGCACAGAGGAGCCTACTGCTCCCCCAGTGCAGGACTTCAAAGCACTCTAGGAGTGCACCCACCCAGCCCCAATACACTAAATCCTGTCTGGAAGGTGGTGACACCTCCCTGTGACAGGATGTCTTTTGTTGGGCTTCCTCCAATGCGAGTTTCAGTCAGCAGCAGGAGGGCAGCCCAGTGTCTGTGCTGGTGGCATCCATTTTGTGATGCCAAAGCTCTTTCAGATTTCTGTTGTTTTACATGTCGTCCCCTCTAGAAGGATGGGATTATGCTCCCACATCATGGACTGATGTGGGGGTATGATTCCAAGTTGTTTGACACCAAACACGACATGTTTTGATGCAGTCATTCCAAAGTGAGCATTTTAATGCACTTAAGAGTATATGGGTTAACCGCATCCACAAACAGCCATAGAGAATAGACTCTGGTAGCTGCAGAGGGGCCCTGCTCAGGCAGAGGCACCCCCTCATATTGTAAACCAAGCACCCTGCCCTCAGGATTAATAGGGCCTGCCATAGGGGTGGCTGATATAGAAACCTATATCTCAGTGAGGAGTGCTAACACTACTTCACACAGGCTGCAGTAGCAGGCCTGTGGTGTCAGATTGAGAATGCTTCCCAGGGATGGCATAATACATGCTGCAGCCCCTGGTAGGCCTATGAAGTGCCTATTCCCTAGGTACCTAAGGTACCATATACTAGGGGCTCATAAGGTACCACAGTATCCAATCACTAGTGCATCTAATATGCACAGGAAGTCGTTTAGAGAGAACAGAGAGACTGGGGCCCTGATTAGCAGGGACCCAGCCAGACTATAGCCAGAAACCAGTGTATACTTCAGAAAAAAGTGGGGTCAACATAAGTGCAGATCCTACTCTCCTACATGGTATTTTCAAACACATAACATAAAAATCATCTTTACTGAAAGATGCATTTCTGCATTCTGAGTACAGGCAAACTTAACTCCATTTCTCTATCTTGTCCCAATGGGTAGATATACTCGTAAAATGTCACCAAGTATTCCCCATTTTATCCTATGGGACAGATAGCCTTTCAACAGTGAGAAACGAATTAAACTGTAGTTCACCATGAGGGCATGTCCTACCTTTCACATACACTGCACCCAGCCCACAGGGGTACCTTTGGCCTACCTTAGGGGTGACTCACATGTAATAAAATGGAAGGTTAGGGCTTGGCAAGTGGGTGTACTTGCCAAGTCGACATGGCAGTAAAACCTGTGCGCAGACACTGCAGTGGCAGGTCTGAAATACTTTTCCAAGGCTACTCTTGCGGGTGGCACAATCAGTGCTGCAGGCCTACTAGTTTCATTTGATTCCCAGGCCCTGGCACTCTCAGTGCACTTTACTGGAGATTTACCAGTAAATACAACATGCCAAGCATGGAAATACCAATCCATAAAATAATTTACAGTACGAGACCTTACACTTTAACACTGAACAGCAGAGAGAAGGTGCCCAGAGACACTAAACCAGGAAAAACAAGTCAGAGTGGGTCAGAATGCAGAAAGGCAGGGGAAACATGCTAAAAGATGCCAGGTCTAACAGATATCTAGAAAAGTATGTCCATTTTCTAAGTAATGTGCTGTAAATTGTGTGGATGTTCTTTGTTCTTTTACATCGTATAGTGCCACCATGTTCGCCGAGTCGTATCGACCTTTCTGGTGGGCATCACTACATAGCAATGATAGCACAGGCACATGATCATATAGATCACATTATTGCTGTTGCAATTAGTGTGGTGTCGCTGTACCCAAGGGGTAGGTAGGCCTAGGTCAATTGGATTTGATTGTGTGGTTAGGGGGGCACAGTGTGCCGGAGCCACAAGGAAAATGTCCTTTAAAGTCGCGGTTGGCCCCACAAGGTTTTTTTTTCTCCTAGTCGGCCTTTCCAAGTGTTGCTGTGTACAAGCATATTCCTAATTCTTCCATACCATTTGAATGAGAATAGAGGTCTCTTGAAGAACAGATTGTTAGATATGAGGATATGCCAGTTCCTATTTTTCTCTTTATGGCATTCGAGGACGAGTTATATGTGGTAACACATATTAGAGAATCAGTTTCTTCTTCGGTTTTGGGTTCCAATAGCGCTGCCCGTGGGGTGTGGCGGGCACTTCCTGTGCTTGTTCAATGATTCTATTTGGGTATCTTTTTTTTTTTTTTCATTTTGTGAGTTTCAGATTTCTCTTTAAAATTGCATTGGTACGAGCAGTTTCTTCTGATTCTAAAGTTTTATCCCACTGGAAGATTTTCTCATAGGGCTTGCGGGTGGGAACTGTTGAAATGGAGCAAACTGTTATGGTCCATTGATTTTGTAAACCGTTTGATTTTGAGTTTCCGTTTTTAGCTACAATATTCACGTCGAGGAAAGAAACCTTATTTTTACTGGTAGTCATGGTGAAGCATGGGTAGGGATTTAGTTGGTTCAGCCATCCCTTGAAACCTTCTGTGCTTTCCTCATCCCCACGCCATATTACCAGGATATCATCTATGTAGCAGCACCAAAGGCGAAGCTCATTGTGGTAGGGGTTATTCATACAGATATTTTCTTCCTCAAACCAGCTCATGTAGAGGCATGCTATGCTTGGGTTGAATGTGCTCCCCATTGAAGTTCCGTGTTGCTGTAGATAGATCTGATCTTCAAATTTAAAGTTTTCCATCAGAGCCAGTGTCATAATCCATTGGATTGGTGCATTGACATACCCAGTCTTGAGCCTGTAGTATGCTGGTGATTACTTAGAGGCTTTCGTCCTGTGGAATACTAGTATATAAAGCCTCCACATCCAGACATATCATGGTTTCTTGTGAAGGATCGTACTCAACTTTGTTCAGCAGGTTTAGAAGGTGTTTAATATCTTTAATGTATGATCTGATGTTGGTGACTAGTGGGCGGAGGAACCGATCTGTGTATTGTCCGAGTGGTTTGAGGAGTGATCCGATCCCAGATACGATGGGACTTCCAGGACGAGGTTGTCTTCCTTTGTAGATTTTTGGCATTGGGTCGAATTGAGGGGTTCTGTGTTCCGGAGTGATTAAATTCATGTTCTTTTTTTGAAATTCTGCCTCTTTCCAATGCCTCTCCAAAGAGTGTGACTAGAGGGCGACCCTTTCCCTCCTACTCCCAAGAAACAAGAAGCCCAAAATTAGAGGGTGAGTGCATTAATGTTTGCAGTGTGTTTTAACATCATACCATACATTTTAAAGTAAATCACACCTGACACCAGTATAAACATATCACATATACAAAAACTTTTTTTTTCCTTATTTTAAACAATGCTAATGCTAGTCGGATCTGGTAAAGGAGGCTATCAGTATAAAATAGGCACTAACTGTTTAGGCTACTGAGATTCATATGACGTAAAATACACATGATACACCAATATATCTTGCTAAATGAATGATGAACGTGATGTGTGTATTACACAAGGAGACTTGTTAAGAATGGCTTGTATAAAAGTACTCCATGAATGATTAATGGGTGGCTAACATGGAAGTTCCACTGTGACCACCGAAATAGTGTGCACTGGGTGATGCATGCCACAAGTGTGAATCTCATGAGGAGATTCTAGATGATTCACTGGTTGTCATAACAAGAAGTATTATGAAGACCGGAAGTAATATTGCCATTTTCTAATTACAGGTTGGATTCGAAAAGAAGAAATTGGCAAGTATAGTTATTGCCCAAGCATGCACAAATTTGCATGCACATTTACAAGGGAGGGTTTCAAGGGGGGCAGAGGGGGCGTGGAAAGAGGGAGGGAGATGTGGAGGGAGGGTGGGGGAGAGGGAGGTGTAGGTGTATGGACGAGGGGGGGAGAGGGAGGAGGAGAGGACATGGAAGAGGGGGGAGAGAGAAGGAGAGGGAGGGGGCATGGGGATGGACGAGGGGGAGAGGGAAGGAGGGGAAGAGGCATGGGGATGAGTGAGGGGGATGGGGAGGGAGGGGGTTGACGAGTGGGAGAGTGAGAGGGATGGGGAGAGAAAGGGAGGGGAAGCAAGTGGGGGAGGGAGAGGGGATGGGAAGAGAGGAGAGAGGGGAAGGAGAGAGGGAGGGGGATGGTGTGAGAGGGAAGGAGAGAGAGGATGGGGTGAGAGGGAGGGGGAGTGAGGCAGGGTGAGAGGGAGGGGGAACTAGAAGGGGAGGGAGTGTGGGGGCATGGGAGAGGGGCAGAGAGGAAGGCAGGGAAGGGGGTATGGAGGGAGGCGGGAGGGCGATGAGAAGGAGGGGGATGGGGAGAGGGTGGGGGAAGGGGGTGGGAGGGAGTGAGAGAGGGGGTGGGAGGGAGAGAGGAGGGGAGGGGAAGGGAAGGAAGGGCAGGGGCATGGGGGAGGGGGAGAGGGAGGGGGCATGGGGAAGGAAAAGGGATGGGGCATGGGGAAGGAAGAGGGAGGGGGCATGGGGAAGAGGGAGAGGAAGTGAGAATTCTGAGATGGTAGGAGTGGCAGGGGCACCACGGGGGGAGGGAGGGGTTGGCAGAGGGATACGGATGGAGGAGGAGATGCAGAGAGGGAACGGTAAATCAGAACAGGACGTTGGGGGAACGATGAAGGGGGGAAGGTGGGGGGCTGGTTCAGGAGTATGGGGGTCAGGAGTACTACCAGGGGAGGAGGGGGCCCTGACCGCGTGGGTGGCAAGGCTGAGGTGTCAGTGTCGGGGATTAAGGGGAGGGGCGTAGGTAGGGCTGAAACAAATGTTAAAGGGTCATAGGACCATCCCATCCTAAATACCCCACATAACCTTTAGTTTCAACATCCCTGACCACTCCACCAATAAAGGATACCTAGGAGTAGTCGAGGGAATTTTAAATCTTTATATTATGGCTCCTGGACTTTTCTTGTAAGAGCTCCCTGGAAAATGGTTGAGCCCACCTAATTTTTAGGAGCCAGGGTGAACCAGATGATGAAGCATGACACTTCTAGTGTGTGTAAGGGTTATTTTAAGAAACAAAAGTCTTTCCTTCCCACATTTAGGAATGCGGTGCCAAAGTGAGGACTAGCATTCCCTAGCACACCAAAAACGATACTTTAGGTGGGATACCTTTTCGTATATACGATTGCATTAACCCACAGGGGTTTATGTTTTTGATGTTGTTCTGGTAGCCAACCTTTGTTCTGGAGCTCCATTAGAATACTAGTATATTACTTGTCCCGGATATCTGGTGAGCGCCCCCTGTTAGCCTGCCTACCACCTTCTTGTTGAGCTTTAGGGTCTGCCTCACAGAAATCCAGGCTGGAGGATCAGTATCATAGCCTAAATAACCTGGACTAGCTGCTTGGGAGGATAAGCCTGAAACTGCACTGTGTCCAGAACAGCTCAGATGAAAGGGAGCATCTGAGAGGGAGTCAGGTGTGACTTTGGCATGTTGATAGTGAACCCCAGCAAGTGCAAGAGGTTCACCGTAGTCTGGAGGTGGGAGATGACAGCCTTCAACATCCAGCCGTCGAGATAGGGGAAGACTGGCACCCATGAACTCCACAAATGAGCTGCAACTACCGCCATCACCTCGGTGACCACCCGAGTGGCGCTGGTAATACCAAAAGGGAGCACAGTGAACTAAAAATGCTTGTGGCCTATTGTAAACCGCAGATAGCAGGCAGAACGGAATGTGGAAGTAGGTGTACTGCAAGTCCAACGCTACCAACCAGTCTCCTGGGTCCAGGGCACATGAGACCTGAGCCAAAGTGAGCATTTTGACTTTCTCCTTCTTAAGGAAGAAGTTAAGAGCCCGCAGAGCTAGATTAAAATGTTGTCCTTTTTGGGAACCAGAAAGAAACGGGAATAGCAACCACAGCCTACTTATTGCACTGGAAACTTCTCTACGCCTCCCTTGGCCTAGAGAGCCATGACTTTCTCGCACAGAAGGAAGAGATGATCCTGTCAGCCGGTCGTGAGATGGTGGCATGGAAGGAGGGTTTTTTGCAAAGGGGAAGGAGTAGCACCTTTGGACGATTTCCTAAACCCATGATTTTATGGACTATTAGTGGGGCACGGGATGGCAAATCCTGCCACATACTGGCTGCGCGTGGTGGTAAAGGGCAGAATGGGAGGGTTAGGAGGCTGCAGCTACTGCGGGGGGTGGACTGAGCAAAGCACTGGCTGCCCGAACCATGAGGTCTGTGAGTACCACACCCTCGACCACGCAGAGGTTGGGGAGCATGTGCAGATCAGTGTCTGGGAGGAAAAGTAGAAGTTTGGATGTGGAGACCCCCGGTTGCAACACCTTTGTCAAGATGTTAGTCTTGACTTCCACCGAAGGCAACTGAATGTCAAGGACCTCAGCCACTTTCCACACCACCACTGCGCATGAGGCTCCATCCTCCGTAGCCATGGTAGGGGAAAAGCATACCAGTACTCGAGAGAATTACAGTCCACTGGCTTCACCCAGTTCCTCACACCAGGCCATGCTAGGGTCTTTCTCAAATGGCTGGTATTCTCCCAGGTCCAACACCTCCCGTTCTTCCCGGAGTCCAAACCAAAGGGGAATAGAGCTCAGGCTACAACTAAGAGGCATGTCTCCTGTCAGCACCCAAGTCGGCGATGCCCATCTGGCTCTATATCAGAGTCCGGGATCACAATCAGGATGGCGCCGCCTGAGGTGGCAGGGGTGTCTGCATCAGGACCAGCGTTGGGGAAGGTAGAATTGGTACAACCAGTGCATGTCCCGATCCAGGAATGGATCCTTGTGGGTCCACTGAAACCGGGACCGGAGCTGCCAGTGCGGGAACAGATGCGGTCCCCTCTGTCCTCACGGGGCCCCTAGGCATGCAAGAGGGGTAGGGCGGTCCAACTATGAGGCGCATGGCCTCATAGAACTCTTTTAGTTGGGTGGGGTTGCTCCGGCTCCCAGAAAATCGGAGAGGTGCAGAGTTGGCCCAGGCACAGGCTATACTGTGGAGCCAAGCCTTGAATGTAGACGTTCCCTCATCTCGTCAGTCAACAGACTGAGAAGTCATTGACCACTTCGACTTTTTCTTCTTGTGCCTCGACTTTCTCGAGGACTTGGAATGGGACGACCTCGGACTCTGCAACCGCTTCTGGGACCTTCCTCTAGACAGGGACCTCGATTTACGTGGAGTCGCATGCCGGCCACCATGAGCTTGAGTGATCACTCCCGCAAGGCCTTCAGATTCATTGCGCGGCAATCTGAGCACGACTTGTGGTTGTCATCGCACTCCAAACACCACAAACAGACAAGGCGCAGGTTCATCACTGACAACAGCCAATGACTGACTCCGCAGGGCTTGAATTCTGCCTTCCTAGATGACTTTCTACAGACCAGGACTACAAAACTTCAAAAAACTCGACAAAATGTAGAAAACATTCAGTAAACAGTACTGAGGGGTAGCTCTTCTCCGGATCAGCGCTGGCTGGCACGAAAAGAACTGACGTCAGTGCGTCTAGGTGGCGACTATATAAGTGCCACAGATGTCACTTCCAGCACTGATGCCGCCGACGATGCACAAAAAGCCGAACGACGCTACCTACCGGCGAGCAGGGGGACTGCTCACAAAAAATCTTCTTTGAGTGGGAGACGTCTTAAGCTAGTTCAACTAGTTCAGGCCAGGCTGGGCCTAGGTGAACCTGCTCCAGGGCTGCTCACTGTTAGATAGCTATGCCCATGAAAAACACAATCATACATAGATGGTTCAGATAAGACCAGCTAATCATTTATACTGTTGACCCCTTTTTTGACCAGGAGTTGCTTGATGTGGCAAAGAATAACAAGTAGATTCAATCACTAAGTTCCCCATGGTCCTGGACCTATAATTTAGTTTGGGACTGTGATGTGCTGTTACTCGACACACCAGAAAAGGAAAAACATTAGCAGACAGCATTCAAATTCAGGCTTGTAGGTGTCTCCAATTTGCGTTCTCACTACAGAGCAGTCATCTGATTAATAACAGAGAACTCACACGGATGACAAAACAGTCAATATTCAGTATTAAGAATATATTGCCTGTGAACATTCTGTAATGAGAAAAACCAAAGAACCTGGAGAGCAAGAAACGGCAACAAACCAGATTTATGGTACCCCAAAACAATTCAGGTCATTTTTTTGTGAATTAAAGCTTTACATTTTATAGCAGTTGCCTAGCACAGAGCATCAAATAAACTCTCAAGTCTTCCTGCAGTAAAGGTGTTTCTTGTAAGAAAATAAACAGATCCTTATCAAATGGTCATTCAATACAGGTATTCGTTTGATGAATCAAAGAGAAGTCATGTGTTCCAAATGTGGTTACTATTTAAGCGGAATCAAATGACTAACATTCTATTAGTTTGTTTCAAATTTGCAAGTCAAATAAGCACAAAATAAATATTTCAACCAAATATCATTAACTGAGTGTGGGAGAAGTTAAATAATGTGGATTTCCAGTTCCTTGCAAGACTTTCACTTTCAACACGTAGCCTGGTTTCATTTTGTACACAACTAAATTACAACAACAACAAAAACCCTATCTAGTCGCATTTGAAGGCGTACCCTGCAGCCTGAATGAAACCCTCCAACCACAACCACAACCCATAAAAGTTACATCTAAAAACTCAGTTATAAATGCCTTTCCCTCAATTTCTTTCCATTTTTAGATATCAATAAATGTGCACCTAGGGAGGGTTTCACAGGTTGGTGGGACTGGAAACCAGAGTACAAAGAGACTTATACTTTACCACCCAATGACAAAGGATCGCACCTCCTTTACAATTTAAAATTTTTACTTTTGCTTATCACACATCTTCCAGAGATCACCCAGTTCGTCATCATAGCTCCCACACAAAGAATTCAGTGTTTTGAAATGTTAAAATGCATCCCACCATAGCCCTCCCAGGAAAATGTCCTGACCTGCCAGGTACAACTCTGAAACACCCGGTCTCAGCAACTTTCTTCAATTCAAGCTCAATTCACTTCCATGCTTGCCAAGCTATTGCACACATTTGAGCACCAAAATGAAACTCTGAACTTGACATTTTACATGAACCTCATCAAGAGAATATGCTCTTTCAATGTTCCTCTGTTCCCGTCATCTGCTTTTGTATTATTAACTATTGAACTAGTACAGATGTCTACTGCTTCTTCCGGCCGGATCTCCACACTAACACAAACACGACTTTGAACATTATTCCCTGAAGAGAAGAGACGTCAGATGTCGATCAGCCGAGCAACACAGAGAACATGGACTCTGTAAGTAGAGGCAATGTTATCGCTTACACCAATTTTGCAAACATATCATTCAGTATCTCAGCACAATCAAATTCCCTTAAACTTTAAATTCTGTGTAAGGAAGACTGGTCTTCTGAACCAATTTCAAGCAAACACGTGGCAATTTTTCCATAATAAGTACACTTTAGTCATCTTTGCACCTACAGTAGATTAAGGACAATGGGTAAGCTTGACATTTAACATAATTGCATAGATATGCTGTTGAAACCAAAAATGGGTTATTTTTTTAGTCTTTCATTAAGAAATGATACATGTTTTCACATGGTAATTTAACCCTGTACATATAACTGGAGTGATAAAAGATCCAGCTTGTGCTCTACAGTTAGAGGTTTGTGCAAACACTGCAGTGCTAAAGTAAATCCTCCACAGCCACGCTGGGAGAGAAGAGAGAACACATCAAAACATCAAATACACATTTGAGAGAAGATGCTAAACTCGCGTCAGTCATCGTTTTGCTCGTCTATGGCGGCAGTTTCATATATATATTTGATTTTATACGCCCCTCAGTTATCTTTTTTCTTTTTTTCTTTAGGAGTCACCTGGCTCATTTCCAACTGTTTTAAATGAAAATAAGAAGCGTCAAAGATGGGAAAGGAATCGACATCATCCGAAGGATCCGAGGTTGTATGGTTTGCTAAAGCTAGTTTTTACTGAAGTTTAATCTAGCAAGCGTCTCCAACATACTTCCAATCTGGTTTGTTACCGCTTGCCTCTAAAGGCCATGTGACCACAGAACTAAAGGCAGGCTGCATGGGAAAAAAGATTTTTTTCTTGAATATAAATCTCAATGTTTGGCCATGTAACCTGAAACTAGGATTTTAATTTCACCATCAAAATGGTTTAAAGGTATTATGGGATGCAACTGTTTCAATGGATGAGAAGGGAGGTTTTGAGAGACGAACAAGACATACTGATTTTCCCTCTAAGGCTAGTAAAACAGTTTAAATAGCGGAACCAATGGTTCCCAAGCCTAATAGATCAAGCATAGGGCATTCTTTGATTAAAAGCACTTTGACTACATCCCTCTTACTAAAGAGATTTAACTAGCAGTGGCACAGTAGGAAAGAAGATGTGCAAAATACTTAATTTGGGCCTTAATGCATACGGTCTACAATCAGGCACATGAATATGTAGAGCTTAACAACCAGAGTTTCAAGCATGAGGGTTACACTACACATCGCAAATTGGTAAGGAATTAATTTGGGGAGAACACATATCAACTGCTGTAACTGTAAGAAATGATCTCTGCATTTCATTTTTGGGATCGGAATGCCAATGGCATCTGTGCCACTCAAGGCCCTCCTGGCAGTACCAGTGTATTTTACCATAGCTGAAAGCCGACACAGATCTAGATCACAGTGCAGATGTTTTTTTTAAAATTGAGGATTTTGAAAAGATAAAATCATGCAAAATAAGACCTCAATAATAAGTTTACTTGTCGTCTTTAATAATAGCTTCTTTGCATCCTGTATTTTTTCTTCAGCTTCACTTCTTGAAATAAACCCAGCTGCAAAGCATGGACTCCAGAATGTGGTCTTACGGTGCCAGGGGTCACAGACGCACCCACCACACCCTACGGTGCCACCTCCACATGACAAGGGTGATTACATGTGGTGCTGCATTACCTCAGATACTTCCTGCCTCTATCAGGTAAGCAACATTATCTGGGGACAGGAGCAGCATTCAATAATAAAAAAAATATGAAAAGGAAATGCAATATTCCAACTGCACTAATTTTTGCAAAGGATAGTACATTCTTTTAATGGACTTTTTTCATTTGCAGACCCCTCATCCAACGAAAAAGTACTCTTAACAATTTCGAGAAGCAATGCTAGGACATTTCGGGACATAAAACTCACCCATCTCCAAAAAATGGCTTCCACACCCAAATCTTAATAGAATGCTGTAGGTAATACAGTAAAATGGGAATGCAACATTAAGCTAAAAATTGAATACTGAGCCAACAGTGGGCAAAAAATATGTTTTTTATTTCAAAGCCATGTGGCATTTAGAGAATTCATGGCAGATCAGAAGGCGAAGCCCAAAGCTCACTGACTGTTCTAGAAAAAGTTATGCCTACCATGAATGCTGATTTAAGGGTAATATGCATTTAAAGGAACAGATGTGCATTGTCTTAATAGTGAGTGAGCTAGCCCAATCACTCATAACTAAGTTACTCTTCTGTTGGGCAGGAGGCTAAGAACTGGAAGAGCACCAATCAGTGGAAACACTGAATTTTAGAGTGTAGCGATCTTTTGACAAGTGTTTAAATCTTTTGAGAAGATTGAATATGTGCTTCCTCTTCCAGCAATAGTCCACTGACATGTTTTCAAACTGTTGACATTCTGCAAGGCCTTTATTTCACCCATACCTATTGCCCTTGTTAGTGGGCAGCTAATCAGAAGAAAACACTGGCATCATCAGAGTATCAACCTTAACCTACATCATCTTGCAGTTCTCGACTCTCAACCAATATCTAGCTAAAAGCGATGCCACCAATAAAAGTAGATGTGCTCAGAATTGCAGTTCTGAGTCATACCATGGTCAAGAACCAGAGACGGCCACAATTCTTTAGCACTAAAGAGAGAATTTTCAATAGCGTCAAGAAAACTGTGAAATGAACAACTGATAAGTGGTTCATGAGCAGGTGGTGAAGATTTAAGAAGAGATGGAGACGTTTTTTCAACATCTTCGTGGAAACCTGTTACCTTACAATGAGCATGAAAAAAAAGAAAGAGAGTCGAGTATTGGCTGTAAAGTTTTAGCAACAGGAGAAGCTCTATTACAATACAGACGCGGGACACAGGCATTGTGGCAGTGCACCCACGCAAACCTGGAAGCGTATAGCAGTACTAAAAGTTTCAAAGTCGATTACTGAGAAACTAAACTAGCACTACACTTGCGGAATAAGAGGACCTTAGGGTGGTAATAGTTAATTTTTAAAAAGGGTTGTCTAACTGATCAGCTTGAGAGTAGACTCTTAACTTCAGAGTCGTGGTTCCAGTCACCATGGGTGTCTGGCAGCCAACGTGTCTTTGGCAGTCAAAGTAGTGCCAAAACAATTCCAGCCTCGATCCTGGGGATATTTCAAGAGATGAAGAGCTTGCAAAAGTGTCTATTAGATTTGAGATATCGCTGAAGGATTCAAGAAAATGAATGATTTTATACACCAGTTAAACTGCAGTATAAACCAGGTTACCTCCCTCACAAAAAAAGACAAAGAAACGGCAGAGCACCCGACACAGTAAAAAAAAAAAAATAACGTTACACTTCATGAACAGAACATTGCCCAGATCGCACTTTTATGTTTTCAACAGTTACAGTTGCAGTCTAAGCCCTGACCATATCAAAAATAGGATTCTATTTTTTTTATATCACTTGTTACTCTAAGGGCAAACTATGACTCAGCAAAATGGAGCCAAAATTACTTCTATCCACCAGAACAGAGGTAGTGTGGTAAGTCAGTGTAGCCCAGGTTAAAATCATGCTACAAGTTTCTTTTGTCAAGCACATTTCTTTAATCCAGGGAAAACTGCCGAGTCGATTTGGATTTTTCCTTCCAGTTCGGCAGGCCGCCCAAACAGCATTTCCACTTGTCCACACTATAAATTATTGCTGTGCACGTGAATCCAATGTACCTGTCTTGGACTTATGCTTACAAAGCAGGTTTGACTATTTGAAACAGGAACATTTTGTCAGTTTTTCCGCAAGAAAACTTGAACACTCGGTATTGCCAAAAAGAAAATTAACAACCAAGTAATTCTAAAATAAACACAATAGTCAAGCCCAATGAGAAAGAGTAGAGCTCTGAACCAAGCTGTAAAGAAGCATGCTCAGAGCTGCACTTGAGGGTGAGGGGAGGAAGCACACTTCCACTGCAGAATAGAAAGCAGTCTAAAGTTCTAATTTGTTTGAGTCCAATTGTCAATATTACTCTGCTCTTCGACAACCTTATACAAATTAATGTGCAAATACATAGCTCAATAAAAAGCAAAATAAATTAATGTAAAAAAATACTGAACTATTTAAATAGTAGCATTCAAATCCAGAAGGGCAAGATGCACTTGTAAGGATCAAAATCATTTGTCGTTGCAAACCTAGGTAGTTTGTGATCAAAGGGAATAGCACAGATCAACCTTATCCAGTCAAATTATAAGTTACTCTCACCTTCCTCATCAGGTTTTTGCTGTATATTCCTTGACCAGTAGCATTAAACGGAGATCAGATTGAATTCACAACATTTGTGAAAACGATCTTCTAGCAAGCATATAAAACTGTATAAAAAAAGAAATTGAGCCACCTTATCTAGTGTCTCAACCATAGTCAGATCGGTGACCCTGCCAATGATTATGCAACAGAGTTCCAAATCATTGCGTCATGCAAGCTCAGAGTTCTATTAATTAGGAATTACTCTCTGGGAGTGGCCATTTAGTGCGCATGAGGTTCAGTTTAATTTTAAGAGTTAGGCAGCAGCTTTACAAATTCTCCAAATAATCAGGGGACAGTATAATGGCAGTGCTAGCCCTTTTACGATTAAAAATTAAACAATCTGGCCGATGGTGCTGGGTTTCAATCTTGGAGGTTACCCAACCAAGAGCAGCCACTCCCAGATAGGGAGAAAATTATGCCTTGGGAGGTTTTAATCTCCGTTGCTTGTCAAGTGCCTGTGTCGAATAAAGTTGAGAGCCTGCAAATGTCAGTTTCATGCTAGTCAAGTCTCACCTTTTTTTCAAAACCACCAGACAATTTTGTTTGACTACAGGACTTAGCGTGCTTCCAGCCCATTCCCTTCAGATCTCAATCTAAGCATACTTCCTACAATGGCTTCAAACCTTCTAGCAACTTTCAGTCAACTGATAAATTCCCTCTCTCCAGTGAATCTCTTCTTTGGATTGCCACCACCAGAATACTTTAGTGGATCTGCTCTTGCAACCATCCCATTTACTCCCACCTGCCTCTGCAAAGGGGGTGAGGCGGGGGAAGAGCAAAATATTATTGCATTTCCCATGCATAATGGGTCCAGAATGAGAAATTAGTAAAAACAATTCATCCTAACTCTTCAAAACCTATGTATTTGTGCTTCAAGGATCAATTCTTTTCGTTTCAGTTCTGCCTTGAAACAGCAGGAACAGTAATTGCCAGTCTCAGGGTGCCCATAAAAGTTGCAGTTCGGTTGCTTGCATTTGGTCTGCTGAATGTTATAAATTACTCGACTTTTGCTTTTGTCAATGTTGGGTGCCTTTGGCAAGCTGTCCTGCTCTGTGTACTCCCTGCAGCTGTTGTTGTGTTGCGTACAGGCTGAGCCATCGTTCTCCACAGGGTAACTAGGAGGCAGGTCCATCTCCGAGGGCGAAAACCTTCCCAAATGGGAAGGGCTGTGTTGGTATGGGAGGGGACGCGCCTGTGTGCAATGTCGAGGCAAAGTAGCATAGGCGGGAAGGTTGCTACATGACCCACCAGCAACCTGCCGCCTGGTGTCTTGAAAGCTATGTGGATGAGAGCCATCCAAAGTGTTCACCAAAGAGGGTCTGGGAATTGTGAAGACCCCAGAGTAACTGGAAGGAAAATTTGCGGCTTTAGCACCAGCCTGGAGCTCTGTGTTCTGCAGGCTGTAACTGGGTGGTAACTGAGAAAAAGATGGATCCAGATCATCGCCTTGGGAGACACTGCTTTCCTGCTCTGGCTTCTTTGATGCAACACCATTCCCCAGAGCTTTCTTCTCCACTTCTTTCTGTTTCTGTTCAGCTACGAATCGATCCCGGGCATCTGCAAGGTAGCGTTCAATCATTTCTTCCTGGTAAGGCTGTCTGTTGCTGGTCTTCAGGAGACCAGCAAAGATGAACTTCCTCTCCCCTTGCATGGCAGCGCGGAGGATGCTCAAGCTCAATTTGACATCATTGCTATATTTATAAGGATCAGTCTGCTGCCTCTCTGTTGTTGGTTTATCTTGACATGATTTCTCTGAACCAGCACTCAAATCACTCTGGGATGCCTCCTCTTTACTGCCTTTCCTAGACTTGAGGGACCCTTTCTTCTTTTTCTCCAGGGTGGCGTCCCCTTGGCCATTGGTCGCGCCACCTTTTCCACTCTTGCTGTGCATCAGTCCGCCCATGTTCTTCTTCAGCTTACTTCCCAAACTTTTTCCAAAGCTGCCCAACTTGTTTGCCACGGAGTCTGCCCTTTTTTTATCCTTGTCTTTTTCTTTATCCTTCTCCTTTTCTCGCTCTTTCTTTGGTTTCTCTTTTTCCTTGCTGCTTTTGCTGCCGCCGTTACTGGTGGAGCTGCTGCAGACGGACTCTTTGTCAGATTCTCCAGATTCAGCAGCTGACCGGACATCATCGCCCGCTGATGCAGTGGGAGACTCTGGTTGTGCAAGAGGTGCTTGCTAAAAATAAAATAAAAACAAAACAAATGCGGTTTAGAAGCTAGCGTTAAGTTATTCAAAACTTCAGGTTCAAGTGCAGCAAATTACAAAACTATTCTTTGGCCCCATTTGAGCAGAGGGGTCAAACAAGTATTAGTACTGCAGTTATAAAGCAATGGCTCATGTTCATCGTACACAGACACTCCATATGTCTGAGTTGCTGGAGAACTGGAGAGTTCGTTTATGCAATGGATTGCTCTAGGCTACTTCGATGTATTCTTCCAACTCCCATTGCAATCTCCCATAGACTATTCTGATCAAAGTACACTCAGTCGGTATACACTAATTTCTTTATTATGTGCACGCCTTATACAAATATTTTTTTACTGCACCTCGCATTGTTTAGCACTTTGTTAGCACGTGAATGCAAGCTGCCTTTTGCCTTTTCTATCACGATGACCTCACCAAAGCTGGCAAACTCAAACTCTGCTCTTGTGAAACTTCGAGCAGCCAGCTTGCTTTCAGCATGAACATACATGAAATTTTGTTTCGAAATGTTCCTTCCCAATGCTAGCATTCTGATCCATATTCAAAAATCTTAAAAGTACACACACACACATACGTAAACCCAAACATACACACATGTACGTACAAACACACACACGTACACAAAATACACACCAAAATACACAGTATAACTCACACCCTTGTCAAAGGAACCAAAAAGGAGCATTCACACTGCTTCACCACCATCTTATTAAATTGCAGTAATACCATACAAATGTTACATGGATTGTACAATACCCTTTCAAGGGCATCCATTATGCCAGAATACATCACTGATACAGTCGTTATGTTGAAAATTCCACTGGGAGAAAACTCCCACTATCAATAAACTCAGCTCTAAAAAAAAATATTACGGCAAATGCTCACAAAAACATTTGGAGACAGGTGACAAGCGCAATATGTTAAAAACTAGCTAATGCCACAAGTCTCTCCGACCATACTTTCTTTCTCAACAGCGCATACAATGAACTAAAACCCAACAGTTTATAACGAATAACGTATTAACCTTACCTGCATTTCACAAGGCAATGTGAGCCATGTAACAGTCATGTAGCTGTGCAGAAGATTTAATTTTGCTTCCAGTGATAAGGTTACGCTGCAGAAAAGTGTCAAATGTAGAATTGTAAATTAAATGCTCTTCACTTAAGAATCTGACACTTTCACAAATAACAAGCAAACTGAGTTAACAACAGCCTGGAGATGGAACAGGATCCAAGGCATTCCGTAGTTAAACCAACAGTGCACACACATTCAAGTGAAAAACAAGTAGTTTCAGAAGGTTTTCCGAATGCCACTTGGATGGTATCCTAGCCATGATGACATTATCTACCTTCTATCGATAGTAATTATATTCAATCCATTTTGGCAATTGAATCTATGTGTTTTTTAGATGTTGAGGTTGAACATATTTGGGATTTCTGTGAGGCGCTCTGGCGTGCACAGCTGTTAGACTTCAAAAGAAGGAAGGGTGTGGCGTGGTGGGAGTGAGAAGAAAATAGATGGCAAATTACAAAATCAGTTCAAGTAACCCCCCTCATCAAAAAGCTGGATGCCGACCCAAGTGATCTCAGTAACTACAGACCTATAACTAACCTCCCTCTGCTTGCTAAAAACCATTGAAAAATGCATGATTGCGCAACTCAACACCCCCATTGAAAAATACAACATACAGGTTTCAGGAAAAGCTGCAGTACAGAAACTGCCTTACTGAAAATCTTCACAGATCTCTGGACGAAGAACAGGCCTGCCTCCTAGTCCTCCTGTATTTATCAGCCGCCTTTGACACTGTCAACCATGACATCCTCCTAAACACCTTCACGAAGAGAGCAGGCATCAATTATTATTATTATTAGACCGATTTGTAGCGCGCACAGCTACCCCAGCAACGGGGCGTCCCAGCGCGGCCCTGATCAAGACCAACAACCAGGAGACAGACGCAAGATGACAGCTAAACATATAAAGCTTTAGCAGGGCCAGAGAAGAGCCAGGTTTTTATAGCTTTGCGAAAGGCCAAGTGCTTCTGAATAATTCTGATAGAGACCGGTAATGAGTTCCAGAATTTGGCGGCTAAATTCTGAAAGGAGCGGCCACCTGCTCTGGCTTTGAAGACGCGGGGGGTACAAACCAGGGCGCAGCCAGCCGATCTTAATAGGCGTCGTGGGGTGTAAGGCTTAAGTAGATTGGCCAAGCCCATAGGGGCCTGACCAGATAGGATTTTATGTGCCACACATAGAGCCTTAAACTGGATGCGCTTTTCCACAGGAAGCCAGTGCAATTTAGGAAGCAAAGCGGTCACTGAGCTCGACCTAGGAAGTCCTACCAGCAGCCGCGCAGCGGCATTCTGGACCCGCTGCGGACACTTAATACTGGCCATATTAGCGCCCAGATAAAGTACGTTACCATAGTCCAGCCTAGATAAAATTAGGGCCCGGACTATGGTTTGGCGCACTTTGGGGGGGAAAAAAGCCAATCACGGGTCTTAGGCCACGTAGAATCCCAAAACACACCCCAGCCACAGTTTTGGATTGCGCTTCAAACGTCAAACCGTGATCAAACCATATCCCAAGGTTCTTTACCACCTTTTTGGGAGAGGGCGCAGGTTTAAAACGCTCAGGCCAACACTGTTCGGACCATAGTTCGCGATCCTTCCCAAACAGTAAGATCTCTGATTTGCTGGCATTGAGCTGCAGAAAGTCACCCGCCATCCAGTCCGCCACTGCTAGAAGATCCTCCTTAAATTTCCCCAGGCTGACATCACAGTTCTTAGAGAAGAAGATCAGCAGTTGGGTGTCAACAGCATATGATACCAATACAAGCCCTCTGCTTTTAGCTACCGCAGCCAGGGGGCGAACATAGATATTAAACAAAAGTGGGCTCAAAACGGAGCCCTGCGGTACTCCCTGATGCAGGGCAAACTCCTGGGAATGAAACGGAGGCATAGAGACTTGAAAAGACCTTTCCTCCAAGAAGGAGCGGAACCAGCCCAAGGCCTCGCCCTCAACACCAATTTCCTGCAAACGGAATAATAAAATTGCATGTGATATGGTGTCGAAGGACCAGAGCCACGGAGTCACCCCTATCCAGACTATCCCTGACAGCTTCTGATACTGCCAACAGTGCAGACTCGGTCCCATGACGCACACGGAAGCCATGTTGCGAGGGGTCCAGAATGGCATTTTGATCTATATACTCCGAAAGAACAGAGTTGACATGAGATTCTGTCACCTTGGCCAGGAACGGGAGCAGGGAAATAGGCGGATAATTGCCCGGTTCCACAGGGCCAGAGAGGGTTTCTTAAGTAAAGGCACAACTTTGGCATGTTTCCAAACCCTGGGAACCGCTGCAGAAGACAAGGATAAATTCACTAACCCCACAGCCCAACGGGAGATCACGGAGTGGAGTTAGAAGATAGAGAAGGAAAGGATACCAGACTACGACCCGCTATGGAGCCAGAAGTAATAGAAGACTCACTCCCAGCACACAGATCTACCGGCGGCAGGTTGGAATAGATCTGCTCAACCTTATCCAAGAAGTGATGACCCAGCTCACTACACTGTTGGTTGGAGATAATCGAGGAGGATACCACAGAACCTGCACTTTTCATACTTTTGAGCAGGGCAAATACCGACTTGGCAGGATTAGTGCTTGCCAAGATTTCTTTAGCCACGTACTCAGCTCGCACCTTCCGGATAAGGCGGTGATACTGTTTAATGGCGGCCCGATATTCCCGCTTAGCCGAGATGTCATAAGAACGTCTCCAGACACGTTCCAGCTGCTTACAACCCTTTTTGGCTGAGACAAGTGATGTATCAAACCAAGGGTTGGAGGACCCTCTACCTTTTACTCCCAGGCGGGCCGGGATACAAGTATCCAGGCCGAAAACAACCCATTCATGGAAGCAAGAAGTTGCTGCCTCCAAGTCACAGGGCATAAGAGGTCTACTATAAGCCAAACAGGTCGAAAGTTGGCAAAGATCTAATTTATGCCAAGGACGCTTCAGTACGGGGACAGAGCGTAGGCGAACAACTTTACCCTGCAATCGCAGCGCAAAAGAGACTAGAAAATGATCCGTCCAGGCCAGGGGAAGTGGAGGGGAGACCTGTAGAGGATGTAAATTCGAGAATATAGGGTCTAACAGGTGCTCTGCCTCATGAGTACTCGCAGAGACGCATTGTACCAACTGAAAGGCCTCCATATCTGCCAGAAGGTTCGAAATCTCCGCTTTCTCATGCATCTCAAAGTGAAGGTTGAGATCCCCTAAAATAGTAAAATTCGACGCCCTGCCCGCATAGAGTGCAATTCTATTCAGAAAGTCCTCCCTAAAGCCTGTAGCGGGACCCGGGGGACGGTAGACTAAGAGGCCTGACATAGTGAAATTGGGGGTCAGCATAACTTTAAACGCTGCACTTTCACAATCCGTAATTGTTTCTTTTATAAAACTACAGTTATAAACATCTTTAATAATTAGTGCGATACCGCCACCACGCCCCACCTCTCTATTAACTGTCTTCAGCACATAGCCCTGTGGAAGGGCAAGCCAGGGTACAGTCACTGAGTCCTGCGTAAGCCAGGTCTCAGTTAAGAATACAACGTCCGGGGCCTCATCAGAAAGTAAGTCGAACACCTCCGCATGGTGTTTCAGGAGGGACCGACAGTTCAAGCTAAAAAACTTGAACTCAGTGGCCTCAGGTGCAGAGGACGCTCTATCAGTTCCTGATAGCTGGAATAAACAGGACTTACACTTATGGGAAGCAACCTGGGGCTCCCAGCGTGGCGCAGAGCACTTCACCTCCAGCTCCAACAGCTCCGCACGCGAGTAACAGATGGGATCGGAGGGGGCTCGGGCAAGGTGCCTGGCGACCACAACTGACGTGCACGGACGGGCGGAGACGGGCTTGCCTTAGGCGCGCCTTCGTCGCGCCCGCGGCACCCGCTGCGTGGCCGCAGTAGTGCCGGCATTTGTAGGTCGCGTTGCCAACAACTAGCCCGTCAACCCACACCCAACCAAGATGGCGCCTAACCTCCTCCCAGCCCCTCCGCTACTACCGCCATCAGCACACTTGCCATATTACATCCTAATTATACAAATGGCTGCACTTAGCAAAAACACACTTTACCACAGAAACGTTTTAAAAAGTGCCGACAGTGGGCAGGAAAGAGAATTTAACTGGAAGTATAGTGTTATGCATCACCAGGCAGTGCTCTAACCTATAAAAAATAAATGGCATGTGGATATGGACAGAGTAAACTAAAGGGCAGACTAAATATGCTACATCTGATGCATCTCTGGAAGCTGCAATAATAGACTGTCTCAGGTAAGGCTGTGGAACTGAGAATGGTACATTTTGCTTAACATATTTCAGGTATTTTAGGTAGAAACTATGTATTATTTCAAAGGAAGCAAACAGAAATCAGAAGACCACAGTCATCCTAAGGGTGAAGTGCTGCATGAGTAGAAACTCTTCCTCCTGATAGATGAACACAGACAAGAGGGCAGGGAAAGAAAGGATGCATCAAAGAAAAAAAAGAGCCACAGATTAGATTCCAAACTCACCAGCTTGATAGTGCAGTGCACACAAAGCTTAAGGGACCACGAGTCAAGTTTTAATAAGGCTAACCTAGTCTTTCATCTTCTGGAGTACCTTTAAATTGTATAGTAGTAAAAAACATTATTTCCAACGCTTAGAAACTGCAAAAAATACGGGGCTGGAAAAGGAATATGCTACTTACCAGTATGCATCTGTTCTTGGCATGTAGAGCTGCAGATCTATACACTGTGCATAGATCGCCATCTGGTGTTGGGCCCGGATGTTTGCAGTTTGTTTTTCCTCTTGGAAAGTCTGTGTAAGTCACGAGGTCGGTGACTCCTCCATTGGTTCGTATTGCGCATGGGCTTCGGCTCCATCCTCAGATTGTTTTTCGCCAGCAGGGAAAGATGGAGCGTAGTAATAACAGTAAAGAAACCCATGTGTGTTGTATCTAAATAAGATAGACTGGAACGGATACAGGTAGCCGGGGAGGCGGGTGGGCGTGTATAGATCTGCAGCTCTACATGCCAAGAACAGATGCATACTGGTAAGTAGCATATTCCGTTCGAGGCATATGAGCTGCAGATTATACACTGTGCATAGACTATATAGCAGTACCCAACCCTAGCGGAGACCACCGGCATCCGTTGCAGTTGTTTGGAACAGTGTTTTTAGTACAGCCTGGCCCACACTAGCTTGTTGCTTGGTTTGCACATCTACACAGTAATGTTTTGTGAAAGTGTGCGGTGTTGACCATGTTGCTGCTTTGCAGATGTCATCTAGTGGTATGTTTCCTAGAAAAGCCATAGAAGCCCCTATCTTCCTTGTAGAGTGGGCTTTAGGGGGAACAGATAGCGTTCGTTTTGCTTTGTGGTAGCAAATCTGTATGCATTTTACAATCCACCTAGCTATCCCTGATTTAGAAATAGGGTTGCCTTTATGTGGTGGAGAGAAAGAGACAAATAGCTGTTTGGTTTTTCTGAAAGGTTGTGTTCTTTGGATGTAGTAAAGTAAGGCCCTTTTAACATCCAGTGTATGTAAAACCCTTTCCGCAACGGTTTGAGGTTGTGAGAAAAAGACTGGTAATTCTACCGACTGGTTTAGATGGAATGGAGAAATGACTTTGTGTAGAAATTTTGGGTTGGTGCGGAGTACAACCTTGTTCTGATGCATTTGGAGTAAAGGTTCCTGTATAGTGAGTGCTTGTATTTCACTAACCCTTCTAAGGGAAGTGATGGCCACTAGAAAAGCTGTTTTCCATGTGAGAAATTGCAGCTCACATTTATGTAATGGTTCGAAAGGGGGTCCCATTAGCCTTGTGAGAACTATATTCAAGTTACAGACAGGTGAGGGTGGTACTCTGGGTGGAATTACTCTTTTGAGGCCTTCCATAAAGGCCTTGATGGCAGGCACCCTGAAAAGTGTTAAGTGCTGCCTGTTCTGTAAGTAAGCAGCAATTGCTGCGAGGTGTAACCGAATGGATGTATATGCTAGGTTACACCTTTGTAGATGGAGCAAGTAACATATGATGTGCTGTATGGACACATTTAGAGGGTTGATTGTGTTGTTGTGGCAGTAAACAACAAATCTTTTCCACTTTGCAGCATAGCATGCCCTAGTAGTAGGGCGTCTAGCTTCCCTGATAATATTCATGCAATCAGGGGGAAGGTTAAGGTATCCAAATTCTAGGACCTCAGGAGCCAGATGGCAAGGTTGAGCTGAGCTGGGTCCGGGTGCCTGATCTCTCCATGGTTCTGGGTTAGGAGGCATGGTGAGAGGTGCAACTTTTGGTGTGGTACTACCGAGAGTTCCAGCAGTGTGGTGTACCGCGGTTGTCTGGCCCATGTTGGAGCTACTAGGATCAGTGTTAGGGAATGCTGTTGTAGCTTTCGCACCACTAATGGAATTAGTGGGAGAGGTGGAAAAGCGTATGCAAATTTGTTTGACCAGTTCATCCATATCGGATTGCCTTTGGACAATGGGTGTGGATATCTGGCGGCGAAGCTTGGGCATTTTTTGTTGTCGTGGGTGGCGAATAGGTCTATGTGTGGATGCCCCACATCTGAAAGAACGGGTGAAGTTCCCATTCGTGAATCTGTTGCGTTTGTCTGCTGAGCAGATCTGCCATGGTGTTTTGGACTCCTGGGACGTGTTGGGCCAGGAGAAAGATTTTCTGTGGAATTGCCCATCTCCATATGCTCTGTGCTAATTGAGAGAGCTGTGGAGAGTGTGTGCCCCCCTGTTTTTGAATGTAGTACATGGCAGTCATGTTGTCTGTGCGAATGAGGTCTGCCTTGCCTGAAATCTGCGTCTGGAAGGATTTTAGGGCTAGGAAGATTGCCAGTAACTCCAGATGGTTGATGTGGAGTAACTTCTGTTGCGGCGTCCATGTGCCCTGTACTGTGAGATGTAACAGATGAGCTCCCCAGCCGGACAGCGATGCGTCTGTTGTTAGGATTATTTGTGGGACCGAGTCCAGGAACGGTCGGACCTTTGGAAAGGTTTGTGGTGTTCCACCACTGTAGAGAGCGATGGGTGCGACCGTCTACCAACACCAGATTTGTCAGTTGCCCCTGGGCCTGGTTCCACTGGCGCGCTAAACACTCTTGGAGTGGACGCATCTGGAGTCTTGCATGGGGCACTATGAAGATGCAAGAGGCCATCATCCATATCAGTGGCATAAACACCATTGCTGGGAGAGAGTGTTGACATGAATTTTTGACGCAGAGCCTGTATATTTGCAATCCTGGCAGGATTGGGATAGGCTATGGCTTTTGAGGTGTCTATGGTGGCACCGAGGTATTGTTTTGTGTGTGATGGTACCAGGTGGGACTTTTGGTGGTTCACCGTGAAACCTAGCTGGTGAAGTAGTTGGATTGTAGCGGCGGTGTGTTGCACACATTGTTCGTAGGACGTGGCTTTTATTAGCCAGTCGTCCAAATACGGGAAGACGTGAATGTGCTGTCTTCTGAGATGTGCCGCCACTACTGCTAGGCACTTGGTGAATACCCTTGGTGCTGTTGTTACCCCGAACGGGAGCACCTTGAACTGGTAGTGTTGCCCGTCCACTACAAATCTGAGGTACTTTCTGTGAGCATGGTGTATTGGAATGTGAAAGTATGCGTCTTTCAAGTCCAGAGTGGTGAGAAAGTCGTTCTGGGAGAGGAGTGGAAGAACCTGTTGAAGGGTTACCATGTGGAAATGGTCTAAATGTATGTAAGTATTTAGAGGCCTAAGATCTAGGATAGATCGTAGAGTCTCGTCTCTCTTTGGAATCAGAAAGTACAGGGAGTAGACACCTAAATTTTGTTGATTGATGGGGACCTGCTCTATGGCTTGTTTTTGCAGGAGGGAGACTACCTCCTGTTTTAGTAACGTGGCATGTTCTTGAGACATTGGGCATTGCCTGGGCGGAATGTTTGGGGGGGTAGATGTTAATTCTAGGCAATACCCTGAATGAATAATTTGGGTCACCCATCTGTCTGAGGTGATTGTCTCCCAGACGTGAAGGAAATGTTGTATTCTGCCCCCGACCGGAGTGGAATGGTCTGGAGGGAGCGGGGAAAAGTCATTGGGTAGGCGGTGTGGCAGAGCGGGCGGTATTTGTCTTGCCTCTGCCTTTATTATAATTACCTCTGTATCCGCCTCTTTGATAACCCTTTGTGAAGGTAGACTGAGGAGCGAATTTGTAGGACATGGATGCACTATCCGAGGAGTAGCCCCTGCCCGTGCCCCGAAAGGAAGAGCGGCGAAAGGAGCGCCTAGGAGTGTGTGACTGTAGGGCTCCCATGGATTTCGCCTTATCAGTATCTTTCTTCATCTTTTCGAGGGCTTCATCAACTTTTGGGCCAAATAGATGATGTTGGTCGAATGGGTGGTTCAATATGGAGGCTTGTACCTCAGGTTTAAAACCTGAAACTCTTAGCCAGGCATGGCGACAGAGAAGGGCACTGGTGTTTATGGCCCTGGAGGCTGTATCTGCCGCATCTAGGGCACAGCGTATAGAGGTATTAGTTATTGTTTTTCCCTCTTGGATCAATTCATTAGCCCTATTTCTGTATTTTTCAGGGAGATGGTGCAAGATGGTCTCTAACTCATCATAATGCGCCCTGTCGTATCTGGCCAATAGCGCTTGCGTGTTGGCGATACGCCATATATTGGCGGCTTGTGACGCAGTGCGCTTCCCTGACGCGTCTAGGAGCTTGGACTCTTTGTCAGGTGGTGGTGCTTCGCCTGACGCCTGAGATTTTGAACGCTTCCTAGTTGTAGATACCACTAAGGAATCCAGTGGTGCAGGGCCTTTAATGTATGAAGGATCTGTGGGGGCGGCTTTATATTTTTTCTCTATACGGGGTTTAGGACCCTGGCCCTGACTGGGTCTTTAAAAACCTCTGGTGCATGTTTGATTACTCCTTTTAACATAGGTAGAATGGCAGTAGACCTATGTGCATTATCGAAGGTGTCTAGGAGAAAATCTTCCTCCACTGGGTCAGTATGTAACTCCACCCCGTGGTAATGTGCCGCCCTCTGTAGTAGGTGGTGAAAGCCTAACTAATCTTCTGGTGGGGATGGCCTAGATGGGTAAAGGTCATCCTGTGGGACATCTGGGATGTCCGGATTGTTATAGTCATTCCATGGGTCTGGAGATCCAGTAGGGGTGGGGTCTTGTTGCACATCTGCTGGATCATAGTAAGGGTCTCCTAGATCATCTTGGTCTGGAGACAAGGTTGGAGAGCGATGAGGCAGGGGTGGAGAAGGTGGAGGCGGTGAGGGTGGAGGAGGTGGAGAAGGCACTCCGAAAGGGGAGGTAGCAGTGTCCTTCCTCTTTGGAGGTGGAGGTGGAGCTGGTTTGTCCAAGTGTCTCTTTTTTGAAGACAGTGTCAAATGTCCAGTTTTTTGGATCCTTGGTAAGTGTCTTTTGCAGAGGATCCGGTGTGAAAAGTTCTTGCGACACTGGTTGTTCGGTCGGCGCAGAGGTTTTCGGGGCCGACGGCTTTTTAGGCTTGTCTAAGCCGTGCTTCTTCGGGACCTCTGATTTTTTGTTCGGCGCCGAAAGAGGCTTCGGCACGGGAGTGTCGGTGCCGAGGGCCTTATGATGTTTGGTCGGCACCGGGAGGGCAGGTTTTGACACCGAGGGCTTTGGTGCTGGGCTTGGTGTGGAGGTGGAGGCAGATTTTTTCTTCCGTGCCGAAGGGTGTCTTTCGGTACCGCTGGTAGGCTTGGCTCGAGCCCGAGCTGCCGGAAGGCTTAACAGGCTTCTTTACCGGGCCCGAAGGTGGGGTGTGAGAAGCAGTATCCTTGGTCTTGCCTAGGCCCGAAGGCGAAGGCGTGACCGAAGCCTTTTTGGGTATCGGCGTGGGTGTGGGAGGGGGTATAGTACTCACGACCCTCTGTGACGGGGTGATGTCCTCCACATCTGAGTCGTCGGCCTCGGAAGCACTGATGAGGTAGTCGTCCTCTTCTTCGATGTTCTGCTGTCCCGGAGCTTCGACGTCGTCCCCGAAGATGTCGACTGGAGCGGAGGTCGAGGAGTGTGCCATGTTGCGTCTGGCCCTTCGATCTCGAATAGTCTTTTTAGATCTAAAAGACTTGCAGGCGGGACAGTCTCGGGCCTCGTGTTCAGGGGAGAGGCAGAGGTTGCACACCTCATGAAGATCGGTGTGGGGGAATTTGGACCCACACCGAGGGCACTTCTTGAAGGGAGTTCTTTCCATCAGCCGAGACCGGAGCCGGAATAGGCCCGAAGGCCGCCGTCGACGACCGGAATCGAAGAAGTGCCGAAGAGAAGGTGATTAAGATGATTTATTATCTGAAGGATCTCGATGAGCGAGGATTTTGCGTCGATCGCTGAACTGGAAAAGTTCGGTACCGGAGCGCGAAGTATTACATCCGAGCCCGATGGCGGGAAAAAACAATCTGAGGATGGAGCCGAAGCCCATGCGCAATACGAACCAAAGGAGGAGTCACCGACCTCGTGACTTCCAAAGACTTTCCAAGAGGAAAAACAAACTGCAAACATCCGGGCCCAACACTAGATGGCGATCTATGCACAGTGTATAATCTGCAGCTCATATGCCTCGAACACAGGGTTTGTTTTATTTTTCTTTTTTGTGCTTAAGAAAATAGTAATGTACTACTTTTAAAAGATGCAAGAGCAATGCTTGTGCAACTTCAGGAATTAGAACAAGCAGAACAAGTATAAAATGTAGAGAAGGGCTGAAATAAAGAGTGAAGACCAGTACCTCAATGCCAGGGAAAACAGAGGACCCAGAATTTAGAAAATTATGGGATGGGATGTATGGCTGTAAAGAGCAGTAAGTGCAAAGGAATGGAGAACAAGTCCTTTGTAGAAGACAGCAGTGAATGCAAATGAGGCATCAGAGAAATAATACACAACAGGACATTACTACTATCATGTCTCCAAGGTAAGAAATGCTGCTGGGATGCTGTAAGTTTCACTACTCACTTTGTAAAACAGGTATGATTTGTATGTTTGTCTTATGATTGTTTAGGAAGTCTCTTCGTACAGTTACTATTTTCACAACTTTCTTTAATCAATAGAGTGTCTGCACAAAAGGAATTAAGTATAGTAAAAGTAACCACAAACATCATTCTTTAAAACCAAAAACAAGATAACTAGTTTAGATTTGTTGATGTACGGACACATTAAGGGAAAGACTAAAACACATCTGCAGCTTTCTAAGCCAAATCTATAAAGCTGGCTCTCAATAAGAAGACATCAGCCACATAGATCTCCTTAAAGCATTAATTTGTGGAGTTCTGCTTAATGAACAACATTTCTGTTGAAACCATATATATGTTCAGGCAGCTCAAGAAGCTTGCCTGAAGACGTAAGCAGGTTGTGCGTATAACCAAACCTGTCAAAATATCAAGTCTACTGGTATTTTAGACATTAACTCTTTTACCTTCGGAGGCAATGTGTGTACACGTCGCCTGATGCGCAGCAAACCGGAGGCCACACCCCTAGGCGGAGACATGGCAGTGGCCGCCGCGCTCATGTGGTTCATGAGAACCGCAGCTGCCTGAGTTGTCCGGGCACTTTTCTTGCAGTGAAGCGCTAGACCTAATTTAAGGATTCCATAAAAAAAAAAATCAAGAGGTTTTGCTAGTCCCTTGAAACCGCCGGTGGTGCTGGATCTACCTCAATTCCCAAGTGACTTTCAGAGGGAGGAGAGTCAATACCTCTCAGTGGGATTAACAAGACACCAGGCTGAGAGGAGGAGCCCGGGACACCTTGTGTGACTGAGCTTGATTGAACTCTCTGCCTGTTTGTCTGCCTCCCAAGGAGAAGCAGCATAAGGCTCCCGGGATGCTGGGAGCCATGGGTGGAGCATTCCAGGTAAGGTGAGCGGTCTATTTACTGTTCCTTCTCTCGGCTGAGGTCTGCACTGGCGGCAAAAGTGCCCTTCGCTAAGCACTTTAGTGAGGCAGCCCATGTATGCTTTAGCCATGCCTAAACCCAAATATAATGCTAACGTATTAGCCCCAGTGGGAAAATCCTTGGAAGCCTACACTAAGGATCGGTGCAGGGGCTGGCAACAGGAAGAAATGCATCCGGGGCAAAGTCAAGCCAAATCTTGCAATTCTAGGGCTGAGGGGGAAAGCATCTCTGTGGCCAGCTTTGTGGCTAAAGAACTAGTGGCAGCTGAGGAAACAAATGGCTGTTCTACTCCCGGTATTAAATAGCCGCAAGTCTGGTGATAATACGTTGTTAAAGCTCCCTGTGGACATGGAAGAGCAACGAAGAAGGAAAGCACAGATATCGAGTAGCGACGCTCATGAGGTTAGCTTCCTATTGAGGTGCGATGGGGAAAATCAAGGGGATTTGCACCTTAAAACAGAAGCCTTGAAGATGGGCATGGCTTTGGAGGAGAGGGGAAGCAAGGGAGGACTAATGGCAAATTTAACCTGGATTTGGATGATATGAATGAGCCGAATGGGCCTAGACATACCGCACGAGTACCCAGTTCAAATACGATGATTAAATGGGAAGGTAGCTAGTGTCCTCTCCTTTAACTGCCACAATCTGCGCCTATAGTAATTCAAACCAACTGGCCGTGGAGAAATAGTTTCCACTGTTTGGTACGGTAAATCAAGCTCCCATGAAGGTAAAGTCAGCTATTCACATTAACAAAGCAGAAAGGGAGATATGCGAGGGTGAGCGACCCTCTTCAAGCCTCCTGCAAAGCAGTCCGAAAGTTGCAGTAGATCTTGCTGAGTTGGGTGGTATGGATAATGAGAAGCATGGGCCAGAGACAAAAGTTTAATCTCTTGTGTTAACACATCCCAAAATGTGCTTGTTCAAACACTATGTATTAGGATGGCAGAACTGAGTAAGGTCTTTGAGACATTTGTAGCTCAAATGGAGTCAATGCTTAAAAGTATTTAGGATCTTGAGGCACTCAAACTGAGTTGCTGAAAACAAACTCCATTCTTAAGAAAGAACTTTGTCCTGTGAACCAACAGCTGACTAATCTTAGGTTTGTGGGGATACCAGAGTGGGAGAAAGGAAAGGACGCGACTGCTATTGAATTTATGGATGAGCTGATTCACACTCACATATAGCAACAATTTACAGATGATCTTACAATAACCAGTGCCCATCAAACTCCTTTTTTGGAATATGCAGACAGGGCACGCCCCTGTGCAATACTATTGAATTTTGAGGATTATAGAATCTGGGACAAGTTGCTCAACACTGCAATTAAGAAAGGAGGGCCTAGAATTTGAGAATGGGTCAATGTCCAGGTCTTTCCTGATAGGTCGTTTGAGACCTCTAAAAGGCAGAAGGAGTTTAGGTAGTTGATTTCTGCATTTCAGGAGGTTGGAAGGGGGGTGGGTTGGGTTGGGGTGGGGTTGGGGGTGTCAAGCCAGCCTTCTGCAGCCTGATATATTGAAAGTTCTGTTTAAGGGAACATTCAAGGTTTTCAATGGTACTGAGACAACACAAAAGTATTTGTCTGAAATTCAGTCTTAGAATGGTTGAACTGAAGGGCTCTCAGAAAATGACTTTATGAACTTAACCGATGTTGATGCAGTAAATGGATTTGGTGGGGTGGGGGGGGGGGGGTTTATTGGGGGTTATGTTCGGAAGATGAAAAGGTTATAATTGAGCTGTAGTTTCAAATTGTTCAACAGCTGGGTTTAAAAAAAAAAAAGAAGAAGAAGAAATGGCAAGTGTAAAGCATGTAAGTTTGCTACATAGCAGCCCATAAGTTTACTTGAAGGGGAAGTGGCCCAGGCAGATCGGAGCCTCAGGAAGGTGCAAGCACCACACCAGAGGGTTAGGAGTAGGCGGGCCGCAACTAGGCGACTCAAAGTCAATGGTGGCTGTCGCTGGGGACAGGATTGAATTCTGTGCGACTTTCCGGGTTGTGGGTGGGGTTAAGGCAGGGGGGTGAGAGTTGGCCAACAGCTCCCATGTGGGGCTGTGGCAGGTATGCAGAGGGGAGGGTTTCTTGCAGGGGCTGTTCGAAGAGAAGAACAAGTTACTTACCTTCGGTAACGCTTTTTCTGGTGGATACAGTATCTGCCTGTGGATTCCTCACCTTGTGAATATCCCCTGCGCCAGCATTCCACGGAACTTTTCTTCCCCAGCATTCCACGTCGACGTGGGCGACGTCACAATACATCGGCTCCACACGCGACTCCGTACGACGTCATCGGAGCAATAAGAAGCCCACGTCGGCGTGATGACGTCAGTTCCACCCATTTTTTCCGTGCCTTCAAGGCGAACAGGTGAACCAACGACAACTCCAAGTATACCCAGTATATAGCATACCAATACATATACATAGCATACAAAAACAAAGGAATGCTAACCAAACAAGCACTTCCTACAAATGTACAAGAGAATATACAAACATTTCAAACAAGACCTATTCTATGGTATACAAAGGCGGACAACGGGGAGGCGGGTGGGTCAGTGAGGAATCCACAGGCAGATACTGTATCCACCAGAAAAAGCGTTACCGAAGGTAAGTAACTTGTTCTTCTGATGGATACATCTGCCAGTGGATTCCTCACCTTGTGAATAGATTCCCACAGCAGTCCCCACTCCCGGAGGAGGGTGTCCACCTTTCTATACCAGAAAGTCTTGCATGACAGAGCGCGCAAAGTGGCCCTCCCTCCTCATCTCAGAGTCCAAGCAATAATGCTTTGCGAAAGTATGGAGGGAGGCCCAAGTCGCGGCCTTACAAATATCTGCCACAGGAACACCCCGGGCCAGAGCAGATGTTGAAGACTTAGCTCTAGTAGAGTGAGCACGAATACCCTCAGGAGGAGTCTTACCAGCCAGGGCGTAGCAGATCTTGATGGTCAGTATAATCCATCTTGACAGCGTGCGCTTGTGCACCGCTTTACCTTTAGAACGACCAACGTAGCCAATAAAAAGCTGGTCATCAATACGAAAGTCCTTGGTCCTGTCCAAATAAAAACTCATAGCCCTCTTCGGGTCAAGGCGATGGAGTCTTTCTTCTTCTTTGGAAGGATGAGGGGGTGGATAAAAAACAGGGAGGGTAATAGACTGCCCCAAATGGAAAGGAGTAACAACTTTTGGCAGGAAAGCAGCCCTGGTCCTGAGAACCATCCTTTCAGCATGTAAGGTAAGAAAAGGAGGTTTGGAACTAAGAGCTTGAAGCTCACTCACCCTCCTTGCCGAGGTTATGGCTACAAGAAAAACCACCTTAAAGGACAACAGCCTCAAAGGACAACTATGAAGAGGCTCAAATGGGGACCCCATTAAAAAGGTTAAGACAAGATTAAGGTCCCACTGAGGCATTACAAATGGAGTGGGAGGAAACATGTTTGTAAGGCCCTTGATGAACCTCAGAACAACTGGAGATTTAAATAGCGAAGGTACAGAAATGCCGATAAGGCCGAAAGGTAGCCCTTGACCGTGGCCACAGCACAGCCCTGCTGAGCCAAGGAAAGAGCAAACTGAAGCACATCAGAAAGATGAGCCTTTAAAGGGTCAATGGATCTCTCTCCACACCACTTTACAAACTTAGACCACCTGTAGGAGTATATGGACTTGGTGGAGTGTCGCCTGGCCGATAAAATAACGTCCACCACATCAGGTGGGAGAGAGAAGGAACTCAGGTTGCCCCGTTCAATCTCCAGGCATGAAGGTGTAAGCTCTGGAGGTGGGGGTGTAGAACCTGCCCATCCGACTGCGAGAGGAGGTCTGACCTCAGAGGGAGACGGAGCGGAGGGCACGAGGAGAGGTGGAGAAGATCTGTATACCACACCCTTCTTGGCCAATCCGGGGCGACCAAAATAACTTGGGCCCGGTCTTGGCGAATCTTCCTCAGAACCCGAGGAATCAAGGGTATGGGAGGAAACGCGTAAAGGAGTTGCAAGCCCCAACTCAACTGAAACGCGTCCCCCAACGCCCCCTGCATCGGATACTGGAGACTGCAGAATGACGGGCAGTGCGCGTTCTCTCGGATGGCAAACAGGTCCACCCGAGGTGTCCCCCACGTCCGAAAGACGTGACGAACCACCTCCGGATGGAGCCTCCACTCGTGGTCGGCGGAGAACTGCCGACTGAGACTGTCCGCACGCACGTTCAGCACCCCGGCCAGATGATTTGCCATCAGACAAATCTGATGGTCCTGAGCCCAGGACCATAGTCGTAAGGCCTCTCTGCAGAGACAAAGAGACCCTACTCCTCCCTGTTTGTTTATATACCACATCGCGGTCGTGTTGTCCGTCAGGACTTGAACTGACTGACCGCGAAGGGAAGGGAGGAAGGCCTTGAGTGCCAAACGAATCGCCCCGCAATTCCAGAAGGTTGATATGAAGCAACCTTTCCTCTGGAAACCAAAGACCCTTGATCTCCAGATCCCCCAGATGAGCTCCCCACCCTAGGGTGGAGGCATCCGTTATCACTGTGGCCACCGATGGAGGTAGATGGAAAGGCTTTCCTTGGGACAGATTGCCCTCCACGCTCCACCAAGATAGATCCGCTGCAGCTTCTCCGGAGATCTTGATCGACTCCCCGAGATCCCCGTTGTGCTGATACCACTGCTTGCGGAGGCACCACTGGAGGGCCCTCATGTGCCAGCGTGCATGGTTGACCAACAGAATGCAGGAAGCGAACAGACCGAGCAGGCGAAGGACCTTCAGAACTGGAACAACCGCTCCACTGTGGAATAAAGGGACCATCTCCTGAATGTCGAGAATCCTTTGAGGAGGAGGGAATGCTCGACACACAGTAGTGTCCAGTACTGCCCCTATAAACAGGTTGCGTTGAGAGGGCACCAGGTGAGATTTGGGCACATTGATCGAAAAACCCAAGTCGAACAACAGCTGAGCTGTCACCTGCAGATGACGCTGCACCATCTCCGGGGACTCTGCCTTCAGAAGCCAGTCGTCCAGGTAGGGAAAAACCGGAATCCCCGACCTCCTGAGATGAGCAGCCACCACTGCCATCACCTTTGTGAAGACTCGAGGTGCAGTAGTAAGACCAAACGGGAGGACCGCAAACTGATAATGTTGCGACCCAACCGTAAAACGGAGATACTTCCTGTGCGACTTCAGGATTGGGACATGGAAGTACGCGTCCTGCAAGTCGAGCGACACCATCCAGTCTCCTTGCTGCAACGCTTGAAGAACCTGCGCAAGGGTCAGCATCTTGAACTTCTCCTGTTTCAGGTAAAAATTCAAGATTCTGAGGTCCAGAATCGGACGCAATCTGCCGTCCTTCTTGGGGATCAGGAAATACCGGGAGTAGCATCCCTGACCTCTTTCCTGCTCCGGAACCACCTCTATTGCGCCCTTCTGAAACAAGGCTAGAACTTCTTTCTGCAGGAGAAGCAGGTGGTCCTCCGAGCAATAACCTTGGCAAGGAGGGTAAGGGGGAGGAAACTCCCGAAAGGGAAGGGCGTACCCAGTCTCTACGAGGTTCAAAACCCAAAGGTCGGTTGTAACAGATTTCCAACCCCGTAGAAAGTAGGACACCCGACCCCCCACAGGTCTTACATGATCCGGGCTGGGGGATCTAGGGCTGCTTCCCTGAAGCCTCATTTGGAGCAGAGGAGGAGGAAGAAGAAGAGGGGTTGCGACCAGAACCTCTCCGACCCCTTTGCTTCCCTCTATAGGAGCGATAGAGGGGATTCTGCTGCTGTTGTTGCTGCTGCTGTTGTGGCTGTCGGAAGGAGCGAAAGGATGATCTTCCGAATCCCCTAGCCTTACGGAAAGATGAACTTTTAGCAGGAGCCTGCAGACCCAAGGACTTCGCCGTCAACCTACTGTCCTTAAAACGTTGAAGGGCAGAATCTGCCTTCTCCCTTTTGTCCGTCAAAGGGCAGATCTACCAGCGTGGCCTGGACATCTGCAGAAAAACCTGAGGAACGGAGCCAAGCCTGTCTCCTTGCGGCAATGGACGACCCCATAATCCTCGCCACCGAGTCCGCCGTATCCAGCCCAGACTGGATCAGCTGCCTGAGTGTCCGCCACAACCTCCATGAAGGACGACTTATCCCCCTCAGGTAACTTAGGGGCCAAAGTTTTTATAGAGTCCATCAGGGCATGAACATAACGCCCCAGCAAGCATGTGGCATTTGATGACTTCAACGCCATACTTCCTGAGGAGAATGTCTCTTTGGCCGCCTGATCAACTTTCTTTGACTCCCTATCAGCAGGAGATTGGGGGAAAGCACCCGAAGCATGTTTAGAACATGAAGCCTGCACCACTAGGCTCTCCGGAGAAGGATGCGTGGATAAAAAATCCGGGTCTCCTGGCGCAACCCTGTACCTCCTTGCCACCTGTCTGCAAACTGCCGGAGCTGATAGAGGCTTCTTCCACACCTCCAACACTGGTTCCAAGAGAGCCTCATTGAAAGGTAACAAAGGCTCCGAAGCCGACGTCGGAGAGTGCAACACCTCTGTAAGCAGGTTGGACTTGTATTCCACAGAGGGCAGCTGCAGATCTAACAACTCCGCGGCCTTCTTGATCACAACGTGGTAGGGCGCCAATTCCTGTGGTGGAGAAGACCTTGCAGAAGCATGCTCCCACTCAGGGGTGGTATCCAAACCACTTGCTACCTCTATACCTCCAAACTCATCCGAAGAAGAGTCGACTTCACCTTCTTCCACCTCAGCCCGATATCTTTCCTCCTCCAAAACCCTTTGGGCCTCCCGCCTCGATCGGATCCGGGGAGCCGGCGTCGTCGACGCCGAACACGGCGTCGGTGGAGCCAAAGGCACCGGCGTCGGAGGCGCCACAGGTGGAGTCGGCGGCGCCGGATGCGGCGTCGATGGAGTCGGCCTCGGCGTCAGAGAAGGCTCCGAAGATTGACGATCCATCCGAGGTCGAGCCGGATTCCCAACCGGCGCCGGAAACTGCCAAGAAGGCGCCATCGGCATAAAAGGCAGAAAAGGAGCCTGAGCGTATTGCTGCGGCTCTCCCAGAGAAAACGCCATCGGACCCACGGGACCTGCTGGTGCTCCGGATGGGAAGGATGCTCTCTGAAAAATGCCATACATGGCATTCAGAAATCCCGAAGGATCCGTACCTGGAGCCGGGAATTGGGGATAAGGAACTGCCCCTGTATCCTCCTGTGGAGTCACCGGCGTCGGCTCCTCAGAATCCTCCACCGGAGCCGCGGAGTCACCAGGCACCGGAACAGACTCTTCCTGCTCCTGCTCATCCAAATGCACATCAGATTCCACCCGACCCGGAGTCGAAGCCTTGGACGGCGCCGGTGATGGCGTCGGGGAACGAGCTGGAGTCCGCTTCGGCGAGGGAGACTTCGAAGACTTATCAGGAGAAGGCGAAGGAGACAAGACCTTGCTCTGACATCGACGAGGCGAAGCCGACCTCGACCTCTTAGACTTCGAGGACCGACGCCGAGAAGAATGCTTCCTCTTCTTGTGGTGCTTCTTCGACTTCGACGACCTCGAAGTCGAAGACTCTCGCCTGGACTTCTCCTTTTTTCTCCCTCTCTTCTCCTCACCGATCTTCTTCATGAAGAGTTTGGTCTTCCTCTCCTTCAGCGCTTTAGGATTCATGCTCCTACAGCACCCGCACTCATCCACGTCATGATCAGAGGAGAGACACCATAAACAGTTCAGATGCGGATCCGTCATGGACATCAGGCCTCCGCACTCCCTACAGGGCTTAAAGCCCGACTTCCTCGTCGAAGACATACCGATTTTAACAAAAATACACCACTAGACTACAAAGTATCTAGAGAGCACTGGGAAAAAACCGTTGCGCGTCGACGGCGCGGAAAAAAGGGAACTGACGTCATCACGCCGACGTGGGCTTCTTATGGCTCCGATGACGTCGTACGGAGTCGCGTGCGGAGCCGATGTATTGTGACGTCGCCCACGTCGACGTGGAATGCTGGGGAAGAAAAGTTCCGTGGAATGCTGGCGCAGGGGATATTCACAAGGTGAGGAATCCACTGGCAGATGTATCCATCAGAATTAATCAAGTAGACACAGTGAATGGTGAGGAAATAGAAAAGTGTTTTAGGTGTAAAGTGAGAGCATGACTATTCCAACATATGGTCTGAGCTGCAGGATGATTTCAGTGAATGTCAATGGGCTGAATAACCCATGTGTGTAGAGCAATTATCCATTGGCTTGCTAAGCAGAAAGCAACTCTACTACTGTTGTAGGAGACTCATTAAAACTACTTTCAGTAAACTGGAACCCTTTCCAACTTGTGGCTAATTCCTCCGTATCCGCTTCTCTTAGAGGTGCTGCAGTTCTTGCCAGTAGCAAATTTGGGTACAAGATAGGGCAGGGAGTCTCATATTTGTCTGGTAGATAGGCTGTGGCAGAAATTCCAATTAATAGCGAGAAGTGTTTCCTGGTGTCGTTTTATGGCCTGATTTCTGATGGCCCTCAGCCATTATATGATTTGTCACTTCAACTGGCGAACTTTCCTAATAAAATACTAATTGGTGGAGATTTTAATTGTATACAAGGATAGAGATAGATTTAAGTAGGCAAGTGGTCCCTCAACTTAAACCGTCATGTAAGCATTATACTTTTTTTTCTTCCCGTTTTTGCTCTGCCTCTAGGATAGACTATTTTCTCACTTCTAAGGATCTGATGACTTCTTGTCCCTCAATCATTTCTATCTCTTTATCAGATCACGCTGCTATACTGTTTAGAGGTGATTTTTCTGGAGAAGCCGCTCCTTCTCAATCGTTGACTCTTAAATAGAGCCCTCTTAGCTGTAGTCTCTTTTACTTAAACAAAGGCTCAGGCGATCTAGATTTGTTGTGGAGAATAAACACTCCTTTTCCATAAAAAATGTATGGGAGGCATTTATAGCAACAATGCCGGAGGAGATTGTTGCTTATCAGGCTAATTTTAATAAAATTAATAATTTGAAAAGTAGGCAACTATCGGAGGCCTTTTCTCTGGCAGAACTTTATCTCACGCAGGTAGCTAATCCCCAACATCGCTAAGAAAGAGAACTTGCAAAGAATAAGCTACAACATTTTTTGCTGTAGAGGTAAATTATAAACAATAGAACATTCAGTCAGCAACTATATGAGGAGGGAGAAATAAGCAAGGGACTGTTGGCCTAGCGGGTAAGAATTTGACAAGTAAAAAATACTATTTATAAACTTCGAAGTCCTTCTAAAGGTATTCTGGTGTACAAAGCCCTTCAAATAGAGGCAATGGTTCAACCGCAATTTGCCAGTACTATGCTGCAGATCTTCATTCCTCTAATGAAGATATAGCTGGATTTCTGACTAGTATTGGCCTCCCAAGGTTGCCAAGCAAAACAGCACAAAATCGTGCCCGCCCGAAATCCTTATCCCCCTCACAGAAACTCTGTGACAATCTAGCAAACTTCTTCAATGACAAGATCGCAACATCTACAGAAACTTCAAACCCGAGCCCAAGGCTACCGATTTCTTCAAGCAACTCAATGGCCACAGACATCTGACTAACCGAATGGAGCCAGCTTGCCCGACAGGACACCGTCTCCATCAAGAACTATGTCTATTCAGGGGCCCCGACTGACCCATGCCATCACCACATCTGCAACCTATGCAAAGCCAGAATCAGCCACATATTAAGCACCCTCTAACATCTCAGTTTCCACGACCACCTTCCCCGAGGACTGGAAACACGCTAAAGTCATCACCCTACTAAAGAATCCATCAGCAGACCCCAGCAAACTCAACAACCACTGACCTGACTCCCTGCTCCTGTTCCGGCCAAAGTATTAGAAAAAGCCAACTAACAGCTCTCCTCACATCTGGATAGAACCTCTTACTAGATTCCTCCCAAAACAGATCACGCAGCAACCACAGCACAGAGACAGCCCTCATCACAGTTACGACATCAGAGCCCTACTCGTCCTTAATCTCCTTAGATGAGAACACATCATCTCCTACCTCAGGGAACTCCGCTGGCTCCCTGTACAGAAAAGATGCCAGTTCAAGCTACTGACCCATGCATACAAGGACATACACAACTGCGGACCCGTCTACTTGAACCACCACCTGAACTTTCCTTAACCCACCAGACACCTCTGCATTCATTTCTCTAACCCTCACCCCCCACATCTGACATATCAGATGCGGAGGCTGCTCCTTCTCCTTCTCCTACCTAGCAGCAAAGATCTGGAACGAGCTAGTCTTTCATCTATGGACCTCCCCATCTCTTCCAGAATTCCGAAAGTCCCTGTAGACCTGGCTATTTGGCTAATTAACTGGACGCTACCAGTGCCTAGATACCCTCACAGGTGAGAAGCAGCGCTATACAGATCTACTGATTGATTGATTATCTGAGATTGAAGGGATGGTTAAAACTCTCCCTTGAGGGGAAGCTGTAGGATTAGATGGGTTCCCATCAAAGTGGTATTTAATGCTGCTTCCGGAAATTACATCATCAATGTTGAATTTGTTAAATAACATCTTAACGCCAGGTCCGCCTCCCCCGTCTTTTCGTAAGGGGCTTACTTGTTTCCCTAAGAAAAAGAAAAATCCTGTAGATATAAATTCATTTTGCCCGATAACACTGCTTCAAGCGGATTATTAGATTTTTATGAAAGTTCTTGCTGTCAGGGTAGCAGTGGTCACGCCGTCCCTGATTGGGCAAGACCAAACTGGATTTATTCCAGGACGTCAATTGTATTATAATACACATTACCTAGTAGAAGAGATAGACTATTTTAATCAGAGTAGTACTCCTGCAGCAATTCTACTTATTGTGCAGAAAAAGCTTTTGACTTGTGAGCTGGGAATATTTGCTCAAGGTGATGGAGGTTATGATATTTCCAGCACAGCTCACAAGGTCAATCGCGTCAATTTATGATGGCTCATCTGCAGCAATAAATCTGAATGGTAAGATTTGGGATTCCTTCCTTGATTACCAGGGTCACTAGTCACGGCTGTCCACTTTCTCTGTCCTTTTTATAGAACCCCTGGCTTGTTCTCTATGAGAGAATTCTAATGTGAGAGATGTAATTCCCAGTGGGTCTAAACTAAAGTTATAGGCAGACGACTTGGTGTTATATGTGGCTCCCGAGAAGTCTGTGTTTTAATCTCTGTAGGGTATTCCTAATAAATTTCCACCGCTGACTGGCTATCAGGTAAACATTTATAAAACTTTTTTTTTTTAACAAATGAATGCACTTTACCTCAACTTTTTGCAGACTGCTTACCTGCAGAAGCCAGTTAGGTATTTGGGTATTACGTTCTCTAAGAAATATGAGGCTTTATATGAATTAAATAACACCCCCCCCCCCATGTTTACTAAGATCCACCAACATGATAAGACAGGTGGGGAAGGATTCCGATCTCGATAATTGGAAAAGAAGCCCTAGTGAAAAATGCTTTTCCTACCTATTTTTGATTTCTTTTTTACTTCAATTGCCTGTGTATCGTAGAATACGTTTTTTCAGGGGTTGAATGATCTCATCAGGACATTCAAATGGAATAAGTCCAATCCAAGGATTAATATTAAGAAGATGCCACTGCCAGTACAGGAGGGAGGTTTTATGTCTTCCTACCTGGGGACTGTACTATTTTGCTTCTCATTTAATAATTTGTGACAGGTGTCGGAGAAGAGTAACCAGGGTAAGGTAGGTGACTGGTTGAGAAATTATGTTTTGATCCGTTGGGAAGCGCGCCAGCCTAGTTTTCCTACAACTTGGGCTCAAAATAAGTTGGCATATATACAAAATTCCTCTATATTGCAGGAATATCGACCACTACAAATCGAACCAACCAGGGAATTAGTTCAAGTGCTATTTCAATCTGAGAAAACAGAGCTACTGGATAGGCTGGTTGCGCTCAGTTAGGAGTGAATTTAAGGATTTGTTTCAGATTATTCTAAATAAATGGGTAAAAGAACATACACTAAATCTACCCTGGGATCAGTGGTTGGAGGCCTCATAACTTGGTTCCAAAGTATTACAGGGTCCTAATTTTCAACTGATGCAACTCTAAGCTTAATGTATGGTGTACTATACCCCTTCACGGTTACATACATGGAATTCAAATTATTTTTCAGAGCGATGCCCCAGATGCTCGGAATCTGGTAGTTGGATCCGTATTTTCTGGGACTGTGACAGTGTTTAGGCATTTTGGGAAGGGGTGTTGAGGTGTATGTGGGTTTCCCTTGGGATAGAGTATACAGTAGATCTGAATGCAATTGTGCCGGGCTGTTTTAAGCAGCTAGCGATCAAACCGGCCCCAGTACGTAGCTTGTGGTTTATTGAAATGTTACTGGCATGCTCTATAGTAACTGTTCTTTGGAAATTGAACTAACACCCAAGGTTGGTGCAGACCAGAGGAACTAGGTACATGTCCCTGTGACAATTTTTCGTCACAGGACAAGATGCATTTTATAATGTTTTGTGACTATTACAGTGAGTCGTAGGAGGTTTTTAGTCCCTCTGCTAAGGGGAAAGGGGTTTTTACAGGTTAGACCTGCTTTATTTTATCTTCAACTGCTTACCGATCCATGGGAGATTTATAACACTGCTAGCTTTTTAGTTGCAGCGGTTCATCTCAGAAAAAGAAGGGACCCTATGTTAAAATCTGTGTGAGCTCTGATCGTATAGAAAACCTCTGTTTTACCCCTTTATGAAATTACACCTAATTGTGTATGTAAGTTTTTATGCATTTGATAATCGATCATGCTGTAGTAATTCTTTTTTAAGTCTCTCATATGTTTTATAGGGTATATGACTATATTATATTGTGTAATGTACTTTTATGATTTTAATTAATCGAATTAAGTGATAAAAAAAAAAAAAGAACTAACACCTAAACTGCAACATTTGGTAAATAAAGAAAACATTATATACACTAAAGATCTCTTCTACTGGAAACAGATAGGGAAAGGAAGAAGGTTTAGTAATGTTAGGAAAAACGCTGAGGTGTATAATATTAAATGAAATATTTTCATGACTTTATTGAGTCGAGTTGTTCTAGTAGTTAGTATTACAAGTTTATGAGTAGTGAAGGCTTGGGCGGATCGCAGGTAAAGCAGTATGAATTACACATTTTGGAACACTTTTTGTTGCACTGCAGATTAATTAGTTGAACAAACATCACTTCAGAAGGCACTTCTGTGAATTTCCTGTTGCAAATAAATGTATAACCGCAATCTTTTCAGCAGCTATAAATCCATTATTATTTGATACATTTGGCTAAATACAATGTTTTTCTAACATATTATGTTTGTTTTAATCTTAAGGTGGGAGATGTTTTTTCCAATGCAATGTAATTCATGCTTTGCACTTTATGATTTAAGCAGAGCACTGTTAGCTGTTTATCCACCTTGGAAGGAATTTAGCTTTGATGGTAAGCTATTATGAGGATACATTTATTCTTTTTCTGCAAGAAACCGAAATAAATACATTAAAATAAAAATAAAATCACTTTTACCCTCAGATCCGAGTTAACAGTGTGCACCAGAAAACCTATCACCTTTACATCCGTGATGAACAAGTACATATTGTAACATAAAATTGTCCAACAAGACCAGTTATGTGATGCAATCATTGAGAAATGGTACATTGCCATCAGCAGTTTCCAGAGGGGGACTATTAGATTAACATACCATTGACATTCTGCTTTCAATTTCAAGAAGATGAAGTGTACCTAGGAAATGGAGTTGTGTTGCCAAATTAGTGTGAATTAACGCAGCTTTTGTGGGGTGTACTGGTGACAGTTGCCTTAATAAAGACATGGTCACCACAATTATTCTTGCCACCGAATGTGGCTTGCTTATGTCCCACTGAAGCAGAAGAACAAAAAGATGAGATTGTTCACAAATAATTGACCAGCCACACTCCCACAAGAATGCCTGGTGACTATGGGGAAGGCAACTGAATTAAAATATATCCAATTCTGTGCATCTAAGTTATCTTTTCACATTCACAAGCGAAACATTTCCATTCCTGAACAATGGGTACCTCCAAGGAATAAAAAGTGATGTCAGGAGTTTGTCATTTTATATTCATGTTTGACCTCGATTTTAATGATTTGCCTAATCCAAGTTACTGCCAATCTTTGAAAATTATGAAAATAAAAGTTAGCCTACTTTTATTCAGGCAAAATCAACTAGTTGTAGATTTTCAACTCAGGATTTTTTATTTGTTTATATTTTGTATTCACCTGAATGGTGCAACAACACTTTCAAAAATTAAAAACCCGGGGTGCGGTTTAAGGTCTCACCTAACACTGAGCACAAGCTGTCCATTTAGAAAAGACCTACTTTGGGATTAGAAAGAGTTTATTGTGGACTTTCAGCCCATCCATTGTTTATCATTGGTTCACTTTATTGTCACTCATTTACTTGCTACTCATTCAATGGCTTTCCTTGTCCATCCTACGTTTGTCTCCCATAAGCACAGCTTCTTTACTATCCTTTGGCATGCATTGCTCACTCTTAGGGATCGACTTTTTCTTTTTAAATGCAATCTCAGAGGGCATGCTTTCAAGCCCTCTCTCTAGTGTGTTTCTCCCCAGGCCAAATACCCGCCTTTGTGCTGCTTTCCCGTTCTTGTTCTTCTCCCCCAATCCTGTGTTGCTCTCCCTCATGTGCTGCTTTAAACTTTCCTTTGCTTTTCTGTTACCTGCTCCTCATTGCCTCAAACACGTGGCCCTTTTTTTTTTTTTTAATATATATTTTTTTCGAAGATCTGGAACAAATTGCTGCCAGTATTTGTCGCCTTGAAATTCTTTTTCTTTAAAAAAAAAAAAAATAATAAATGACTTTTTCCTGCTATTTCCATTTTATTTTCGAAAATGGTGCTGTGTCAGTTTGGAAGAGAGTTAATGCGTAATGAGCATATGCACCCGCCTCGTGCGTCTGTAAGCCCACGAAATTATTATAATTTATATTTATTTTTTACTTTGGCCATGCTGCTCAGCATTTTGCTGATGCTGGACAGCATCGCTAAATGGCATTTTCAAATCCCCGTAGATCTCAAAGGTGAGGCCTACTGGCTAGATCACTGCTTGTTTTTTCTGTGATGGTGTAAGTTGTTGGAGAGGAAAAGTTTACTTTTACCTCTCCATAGCTACAAAATAGATTGTGACAGTGCTAAGACAAATAAGCACAGAAATTGCAACAGCTGTGTGCTTTCTGTAATGCTGCCTTTCAGTAAGGCCATACAGAATTTTCTGCACACAGCGGTTGGTTTTTCCAAGATGGATGATGTCAAACAAAATATGGAGTCACTTTTTTTTTTTTTTTTACATTTGCGAGTGACTGTAAGGAATACGAAGTCTACATGTTTCAATTGATTAAGTAAATCCTGAAACTCACCTGGCCATTTTAACATTGTCAGCATCGTCTTTACCCCATTCCCAGTCCTTCTTGGGGTCTACAGCAAAGTGCACGGGCAGCAGTTTGTGTTCAGAGTCGGTCAGTGGTATCACTGCTGCAAAGGAAGAACAAGCAATATATTTTGTTGCATGGTATTAATTTTTAAGTGCACAGAAATCAGGAGGGTCCTATTGTTGCTCAGGAGTATCAACCCCAACACAGCATCAGAATACACATGCAATGGCATATACACAGTCGTTATATACTAGGCATAAGAGTCAACATAACAGACAAATAGTACAGCACCACCATGCATGGATATGAATGCATTTTACAAGCCTTGGCAAGAGCATTCTCTATCCTGAGCTACCTAATAACAATGATTAAATGCTTCTACACCTCGACTAAAGACTATTCTGATGTAAAGCAACAATTCACATTTTCAATCCACATCCTCGCTTTTCGCTCCTCATACCACATAACGAAAGATCCTGAACAGGTATAATAAAGAAATGAAAGCACTTATAACCTGGAGAGGTAGGCACAGATAGAGGAGTCACTAGCCAACACTAAACAGGGTGAAGATTGAATTACAATAACGCAGAATCTGTAGCCGACACCAATACTTGTTAACACGTCTACTGGCCCGACGCAATTCAAAGGAGAAACAAGCATTTGCAGTGCAATAGGCCTCACATTTACAAGAGTTTGAGCTATTGGCATTGTAAATAACAATGCATTTTATTTATGTGCTGTTTTTAAAACAGAGGAATAAAAGGCAGTCATTTACAATGCCAATAGCGTAAACTCTTGCAAATGTGAGACCTATTGCATTGCAAATGCGTTTGTGCTGTAAAAAAAAAGAAAAAGCTGTAGGAGAGAGCTTGTCCTGCCTGCAACAGCAGGCAGGACAAAGCTATTTGAGAAAATAGTGCTTGGAGGCTGTAATTAACGCCCATCGAGTAAACACACGTAACAGGGGGTGTCGCCATGGGAGGTTACAAAATGAGACAAGGCGTTATTAAGGAGGGGCTACTAAGCCTATTGTCGAATGAACAGCCACAGTTTACAGCGGACAATGTCACAAGCCAATGAAAAATAGAGTGGATGGAGCTTCAAGTCCCTACCTGAATACAGCATACCTCGAAGGGCAGCGCATGTGCTGCCCAATCTTAACCTATTAAAAAGAAAAAAAGAATGCATGCTAAAAAGATTCTGCCACTTTTTATGAAGTGCTTAAAACGCACTCAGTATGCAAGCTCAGAAGAATTCGCAACACGTATCCACAGGTTCCCCTTGAAATTCCCGCTGCCCAATCGTGATGACTCGCACTGGAACGATCGAAGGGAAAGTTCACCGGCGGAGGGAGACCCGGGGTTTCATCAAATTTTGTTACTGCATAGGCTGCCCCTAGTAACAATGAATGGCACTGGCTCTAGATCACTTTAAACTGTCCTTCCTTGTCCTCACATGGCCCCAGGCAGGTGCGTTGCCAACATAGCTTGGCGGTGGAAGAGCTAGATGTAGTGGGGCATCCAATATAGAGGAAAGGCAGTTCCCTTGAGGCAGTCCTGGCATCTCTAACAGTCATCTACGACAGGAATTGGAGATTGACCATGTTTGCTGCCGCCAGCTAGGGTTCTGCATCCCACTTTAACATCATTCCTTGGATGGCTCCACAGGAGCAGCAGTGCGGTATCCAGTTCCATCATATAACAAAGAAGCCCTAACTGTGAAGACCAGAAACACAGTAGCACTGTCCAGTTTGTCCCCAAATAAGATCCGACTCGTGCGCTAACTGCAGAAACCTATAGGTGTTTGCTCGTACGACTTTAGCCAATCAATGCCTGGAGCAATTCATGTGGCAATCTGTGCGAAAAATCTGAGTTTCCGCACCCCAGAAATAAGGAAAATACACAAAACTTCAGACCCAGTAAAAACCATACTCGTGGTAGTTTATCATGTGTGTATTTTCCCCAGAATTGTGCAAGACTAAGAGTGAACTTAGACTGTGGGATCTAAAATAATCCATTACAATGCCGGACATGTACTCTGTTCTACAGCACTACAAGTAAGTGCTTTAAAACTTGTGACACCACCCCCTCTACACCACATGCATTATTTGCCGTTTTCCATCACCAGCCATTGTTCCTGTAACCGCCTCCTAGCGCATTCCAGAATACCTGTGCATGCACGGATCCTCATACCCAACAAGGCGCTGTGTCCGACACAAACTCAATCACAGTCCTTAATTAAGAAACTGAAGTCAATGAACGAAATGCAAGTCAGAGAAGCACAATATAATCCAAATCGCTGCATCCTCAACCGGTACTACTATGGCATACATGGCACAAAGCACATCCAGTGGTTCTTCTTTAAAAATACCTAGCACTGTACAACACAAAGCTTCCAATGAAAAGAATAAATAAACACTGCCTTAAATTAAACTCTCTTCAATGTTTAGACCATAATGCACCATTTTTTCCATTGTTTAAAGTGAACTCTGAAATCTGGCAGGCGGCCTGGGGTGGAGTATAGTGAATGATGGTCGGGCCTAGATGGTCTGAAGTTCACCAATCGTACAACCCACAGTCACTGTCTAGAAGACTGTTTTCAGAGTTAGCAGTTGAACCGCCAACAAGGCATCCACTCCAAAGGGAGTGCGACGAGGAACCAGTGCGCCAATGGCGCTGCGATGAGGCACCACTGCCAACGGCAATGCGACGAGGCACCACTGCCAACGGGACTGTGACGAGGCACCAGTGCCAACGGGACTGCGACGAGGCACCAGTGCCAACGGGACCGCAGTGAGGCACCAGTGCCAACGGGACCGCGATGAGGCACCAGTGCCAACGGGACCGCGACGAGGCACCAGTGCCAACGGGACCGCGACGAGGCACCAGTGCCAACGGGACCGCGACGAGGCACCAGTGCCAATGGGACCGCGACAGGGCACCAGTGGCACTGCAACAAGGAATCCGCTCCAACGGCACTGCGACGAGGAATCCGCTCCAACGGCACTGCGACGAGGAATCCGCTCCAACGGCACTGCGACGAGGAATCCGCTCCAACGGCACTGCGACGAGGCAGCAGCTCCAACAGGACTGCAACCAGGCAGCAGCTCCAACAGGACTGCAACCAGGCAGCAGCTCCAACAGGACTGCAACCAGGCAGCAGCTCCAACAGGACTGCAACCAGGCAACAGCTCCAACAGGACTGCAACCAGGCAACAGCTCCAACAGGACTGCAACCAGGCAACAGCTCCAACAGGACTGCAACCAGGCAACAGCTCCAACAGGACTGCAACCAGGCAGCAGCTCTAATGACACTGCAATGAGCATCAGTTCAAATGTCACTGCAATGTGGCATAAGCTCCAATGGGACTGCAATGAGGCATCCGCTCCAACAGGACTGCAATGAGGCATCTGCTCCAACCGGACTGCAATGAGGCATCCGCTCCAACAGGACTGCAATGAGGCATCCGCTCCAACAGGACTGTAATGAGGCATCAGCTCCAACAGGACTGCAATGAGGCATCAGCTCCAACAGGACTGCAACGAGGCATCAGCTCCAACAGGACTGCAACGAGGCATCAGCTCCAACAGGACTGCAACGAGGCATCAGCTCCAATGGCACTGCAACGAGGCATCAGCTCCAATGGCACTGCAACGAGGCATCAGCTCCAATGGCACTGCAACGAGGCATCAGCTCCAATGGCACTGCAACGAGGCATCAGCTCCAATGGCACTGCAACGAGGCATCAGCTCCAATGGCACTGCAACGAGGCATCAGCTCCAATGGCACTGCAATGAGGCATCAGCTCCAATGGCACTGCAATGAGGCATCAGCTCCAATGGCACTGCAACGAGGCATCAGCTCCAATGGCACTGCAATGAGGCGTCATGTTAACCAAACCCTTTAGTATGCACACCACTCGTGGCAACGTAAACAAAGAAGGCCAGTCAGTAAGACACGACATCAGATAATGTAGCCAAAAAATCCTTTGCAGCAGCCACAGCCAGGACATAGCGGAAAGCACAGTACATCGGAAGTTGTTGCTGAAAAGGGATTAGAGGTTTCAGCTTGCATCACTGAACAAACCTGCTGAGCAAACCTGCTTCAATGAAGTGTGGGATGGGTTACCTATTAGCCAAGATGAAGTCAGCAACTTCTGGCAGTAAGCAAAAGGACTATTTAATACTGCTCAATTTCTGTATATGTATCTGCAGTATTTGAGGGTAAAGAATCTGTCTAATGTGCTGTGAGAGCAGGTCCACTCTGTGCAGAAAAAAAGAGGGGGCAGAGTGCTGGTTTCCACGGTTTCCAAATATCAAAGTCATCTAGCCAAGTCCGGGTAATCAGAATCAACTAAGCTTGACCATCTAGCACTGTCTGTAGAGCTCTCAACATAAGGTGCATTGGCGAGAATACATAAAGCATGGCCAGGGATAATTCTAACAGAAAGGCATCCCCCTAGGAACCATTCAGTGGGAAATGTGCTGGACAAAACTTAGAACACTTTCTTTTCTGGACCATAGAAAACAGACCCACATGTGGAAATTCCAGATTGAGAAACATCACTTCTGAGTGAAATTCCAAGTCATGGTTCTCCAAGAAGAGGCCACTCAGCTTATCTGAACACATGCTGAGGGTGCCTGGGAAGAATGCCACCACTGGGAAAGTGGGTGTTGCTGGGCCCATCAGAACGGTCAAATCATTTCCAATCACTGATTCCACAACAGCACATGTACAGCACTGTGATTTTTTTGTTTTTGGAAGGAACTTGAAAGACACTCCCTAACATGGAAGAGAGGAAGGCATTCAGGGCTAGGGCACTGCATCCATCTTAACTGGTTTATGTTTAACTACTACTCTTACAGGGCTACATAGCTCAGTGAAGAGTGTTTAACTATGTATGGTAGCCTGCAACTGTGAAAGACAGAAGTACGACACACTGACAGGTTGGAGAAGAACATCCACTAATGCAGACATGGGAGGACATTTTTGAAAATATGAGAGGCGCCAGGCGACTCCGACGATGCTGGAGCAATTGTTTCCTTAAGCACTACTGAAAGGCTCTTATTTACCATCTGCATTCAACAATAATAGGATGTATGAAACCATCAGACCTGAAAAGTATAAGACATGCAGAACCGGGATATGTAACTAAGCCAGAAACAATCAAATCATATCCCAAATATCTGTAAAATTCTCAGGAGGAGAAAAAAGGCCTGAAAGCTAGCATTGCTCCAAAGAATGTCAGCATCTGTGTGGGTGCAAGATGGGTCTTCTGGGTGTTGATTATGAAGCCCAGGTCATGAAGAAGGCTCAATGTCTCCTGAAGATGTTCTGTGACCAGCAAAGAGGACCCTACCTTCACCAACCAGACATCCTGGAATGTAAATACATGGATTCATGATCTCAGACAAGCAGCTACCCTGGCCAACACCTTGGTGAATAAACAGTGAGCAGTCTTCAGTCCAAATGGCATAACTGCAAACTGGTACTACTGCGACTACACAGTGAACATCAAGAAGTGCCTTTGAGAGTGCAGGTTTGTTAGAAAAAGTAGGTGTCCTCGAAACCAGCTAATCCCTGTGTCAAGGGTCTCAGGGGCAGCATCTTGAATTTACACTGTCAAGTGAAAATGTTCAAGATGCAAAGGTGCAGGATGGGTCTCTCACTTTTGCCCTTTATAAGGACAAATAACTAAAGGGAGTAAATGCCAATGTCCCTTTCTCCCTGGGCACCATCTTTAGGACTCCTTCAGGACAAATTTGAGATGTGGGCCGGAAACATGTCATTGTGGAAGGAGAGTGATACAGAAGATAAGAGAACAACAAGGCACAGGCCTTGCAGATTAGCGGGATGACCAAGTGATCTGTCATGATTGTGCCTGAAGTGGTGGAGTGCTGGGAGACTATTGTTTCACCTGAGAGGCTAGGCCAAGTAATGTGCAGTGGTGCTGTGATCTTTGACGCGCCACAAGGAGAAGTACATTTTCTCTCTGAACTGCTCACTATAGAAGGGCATGTCCATAGTGCTGCTTGAACATCACCTGGGAAGCCACTGGAACGGATCTATGCGTGATGATGCACCGTGACATCAGTATCAAGGCGTCTGATGCCTCTAGGCTGTACTTCAAAATCTATTGATCAGGTCATAAAAAAGGCTTTTCATGGCATCAGGTAACCTAATAGCAGTTAGTTTAGCAAGCTTCCACAGAGCAAGGACATAGTTGGCCAGAAGGCACTTGGTGTTCACAGCACGAAGAGCAAGGGTCCTAGAAGCAAAATCTTTTACAGTCCTGTCCCCAAGACTCTCAGTCTAGAAGACCATTAGGAAAGATGTTAAGAGTTTAGCTTCACAGCAGAAGACAAGACCACTAGGCTCTCCAGAGAAGGGTATAACTCGAGATTCTTATCACAAACTGCATGCCTGCGTGACTTAGAAATTTGACTGTTGACTGTCATGCGCTAGGCTGGAGAAGATTTCTTCCAGGCAGCCAGTACAGGCTCAAATAGAAAGGTAGAGGAGGCTCTGAGACTTCAGATGAAGATTGCAAGCTTTCAGTCAAAATGTTACGACTTGGCCTCAGCAGTGGCAAAGTTAATTTTAGCACTCGTGCTGCTTTTGTACCACCGTAGCAAATGAAAAACCTTCATCTGAAGTAGGTCCATAGGAGTGAGAACATAGTCTTCTGTAGATGTATCTTGGCCTCTTGCATCTTGTAAGTCCAGAAAAGAGGCCAGTGTCTGTGTTGGAAGAGGCAAGGAATTTATCCACCTCCGAATCATCATTCCCTCTATGGCAATTATATAACAGAGGTGTTGTGCCAAAGGTTTGTCATCAAAACAAGCCAAGCAATTTGCCCTCTGACAACGTCTACCAGATTCAAGGGTTTTAAAAGTGGTGTGGAAATTAGCTCAAGGAGGGGCACAGATATCAGAGTCACAGGCTGTTCAAAGTATGCTGGGGGTCAGTGCAATTGGATGGTACAGGCTTTATCGGAAGAAACGCCAAGCAAAGGCGGGAGACTGTGGAGGCACACGGAGGTTGCACAGTCAAAGCCATCTGAACGGTCAATCCAGCCGACGCAAGCTCCCTTTTGTGGAGAGGACAGATTGTACTGGAGCCATCCTGAAAATATTCACCACAGTCTGCCAGAAGGCACGACCTTCACAGGATCTTCCTAAGAAAATCGTAACATATAGTTTATCTTTTTTATGTTGGAATCTGATCTGTAAATAAGGAAGGAATGGCATTGGGTAAAGGCACCAAGGCTCTGAAAGGACCCAGAAGCTGGCGATATTTTTCAAGAAAGAAGAGGGGTCTTCTTCCTAAGGCACTTCAGTGTTTTTGTATTAAGAACTTTACAGAGATGGCCCTTGTCTGGAAACTTACAGAAAGGGGACAAGCTTCTGATTATCCCTGCAGGCCATAGTAAAAAAATACCTTAGCTTGCAAATCTCTGATGGCCTTCCATTTCATCAATGAACAACAACCACAGGCCAAAGGAGGTCTTGCATGCAGTCAAAGAAACCACATGCAGATCTTTTTATGATGTGTCAAATATATCTTCTTCCGGCATCTGCAAAAGGGTTTGAAACCTGAAACTTTGGAGGAGACATCTGACCCGGCCACTGTTAAAAGCCTTTATCCCTTACCCAAGTAAGCACATCATGTGAATTTTTTTTTTTTTTTAAACCAATTCATAAGGTACCACAATATGTATCATGAAAACATATTAAAAAAACAATGCTAAAGACTGTACGTATCCTTAAGCCTAAAGGAGTAGATTAGCTTTGGCCTGGGAAGCCACTTGGTAAACTATTAACACAAAGTTGTTGTCTTCTATAAAGGACATTTCTGAAATTTGCCAACTAAAAGAAACATTAAACAAAAACCCACTGGATAAGTATGGAAAACAGAATTTTGTCTATTTAGCATCACTTCTTGGAAAAACCTTTGAAACCCGACTAGTTACACAAAAATGTTTGTAAAATAAAACGTACAAGTATGTTGCACAATGCACTCTGGCTTTCTTAAACGGGATTACGGGCACAACCATAGGCACATTTCAACCACTAAAAATATCTTTGTTAACAGACCATTTGTTTATCTATCAAGCAATCTGCAGGGGATAGCACAGACTTCCACATTACAAGGCTTTTATGCTTGACAGTCAAACGGGCCAAAGGGAAAAATGCATTTTGGTCTGTGGCACTGATAAAGCTTATACTGTTCCTTCTATGAAGACGATTTTCTAATCAACATAATCAAACAACGGGCTCTGGCTTTCTTGAGGGCATGTGAGAACATGCGTGTGAGCGCACACACGCACCATATGTTTATGTACTACGCATGATACATCAATAAGGTGAGGTAAGGGAGCCACCTTTTGGCACCACCAGTGAGGTGTAGCATATACGACCATATTACATGGCCCTTAGGCTGGGCAGGTAGGCAGAGTCACAGGCAAAACACAGTTTGGTCTATGGCATTGCTTAGTATTGAACCTTTCCTGCTACCAAGCTAGTTACCAAACAACAGTATTAAACAGAAAAAAATAAATCGAAAAAGACCCTAAAATATCAGCTGAAGGTTTGTCAATGTACTAAATCCAAGCTTGAAAACAAGCTTTTGAGAAATACCAATAGGTATGGCTTACAAATGAATCATCTATCCTTGTATCCATGCACCAAGGTATCCACTCACTGATTCAGTCTTCATTCCTAAATTCACCCACTTACCAACCACAATAACACACTCACAAGCCCTACAACATATAAAAGATAAAAGAAAAGAAAAAAGAGAAAACATGCGGCAGTCTAATATGGTGGGCATAAGCTTGCAATAATAAATCAAACTAAACAATTACGTAGGTGGCTGTCTACCAATGGTATTGTACCTAATGGATCACTGTGTTACTTTTAGCACAGTTGTCATATTTAGATGCAATATGTTTGCTATTTTGGAACAGTAAAACAATGAGGCACTATGGACAACTCTATTCCATGATGGATGGCAGGTTTAGATACAGTACCCTGAAGGGATGACGTAACCCACCAGCACCCTCGGTCTTCCTTAACCAAGCCATGCTTACCCAGCCCTCTGCGATTCCACCCAAAACCCTCTGTGTTGCTTCCCCTGCCTATGTCATCCTTGGTGACGTTGCACGTTAAGAGGAAGCGGAAGCGTCCTTCCATTTCCCATAACTACGCCGATTGCCTCCACATCTTTCTTTAAATGACGGAAACAGGTGCGTTTTTTTTATATTTTATTTTGGGGGGTGCCCCCCCAAGACCCCTTTTTTAATCCCACGCCTTTTGGGACACATGCCTTTACTATCTCGTAGTAAAGGTATGCGTGGTAAAGGCTTTTCATTGTAACCACGCATGCGTAGTAATGCATGCGTGGTTATGTGTGGAAACGGCCGCGTTGTAGTGGCTGTTTCCCCTACGAAACAGGTGCTTTCTTTCATTAGGGGACCATGTTGCGGGTCCAGCTCTGTATCTAGGATGTGTGTAAATCACTGGCATTCGAGAGGTCCAAGCAAAGTCCTTTGAACATGTACTGAGTGGGGAGACAAAAATATAATAATACTAAGCATCCTCCTCATCATTTCATCCTCGGGAACTATTTGCAGGCCCTGGACCATGTCAAAGTTTATGTCGAAAAAGGGCTCCTGGCATCATGGAAGAGGATCAGAGTTCATCACTACAGGCTCCACCTGTGCACTTTCATAGTGGGGTTAGAAACAGTTCTGGTATAAGTGATTTTGAAGTTCGCTGTGGCACTGGTACGGCAATAACCAGCTCAGACGTTGGAATCTGAGTGGAGTTTTCGATTGGTATTGGTACTAGCCCAGAAATGGGTCCTCAGGGGTCAGTCGGTGTCCAGGAGAGCGTGCCAGCAGAAGTAGAACTGGAGGCCGCTGTAGCAACATGGGGCACGCAAGCAACCCAGAGAGGCGGTAGCAGTTTGAAAATGTGCACCGCAGCTTCCTTTAAGGCCTCAAACTGCTGTGGTGCAAGACAATGGCATGAGGAACCCTAGGCACACCCGGGGCAGCAGTGGAACAGGCCCAGAGCTGGAAGAGTCAGGAAGTGAAGGGTCCTCAGACTGCCATCCACGCAACTTCTCACCTGATTTCAAGTGACAAGAATGGGTCGAATCTATTTCGCTATGCTTTCATGCAGTTATGATGTGTTTTTAATTTACCTTAGACTGAGAGCCGGACCAGCTGCCTGACCAGGAGTTACCCAGAGACGGAGGAGGAATGGTACCTCTGCTTCGAGTGTGATCTTTTCTTATGTTTGACGACACAGAGCTTTGATTCTAGGTCCCTGATCGCCTTTGGTTGTGTGAGAGTACATTTCGTTATCAGAGTACATTTCGTCATCAGAGCCCAGGTACCAGAAACACATATCGAGAGCTGTTGACTGGCCTCTGCTTCCTGCAGTTTTGGCATGGCTTGAAATTGTTTTCAGCTGAGAGGTCTTCCCTAGCACTTTCTGACTTTCTCAAGCGTTGCTGGATGGCTGACAAAGCGGTGCTTCACAGCTGAGGCGAAAGGCAAAAATAGAAGGGAACTGATGTTAGTGCGCATGTGTGGTACCTAAATGCGCCTCTCAGTTCTTGGCACCATCTGATGGTGCACAGCAGTAACACTCAGAGTTCTCTAGATCTAGTCTGGTCCCTGCGATGTTCTAAAGCAGAGGAATCTATGGTTAAAAGTATCCATCAAAAATTGAACTCGCTTGGAAGAATTCATTGGAGATAAGGTTAAAATGCATTTATTCTCACTATAGGGAGGAGTGAGAGGTAAGACACATTCTAGATGTCTCTGGTAAATCCTCCTAAAGACTAGTTCTCTCAAAAATACCATGATACAGAGACACGTTATATTGGGTGCTAAGCGATAGCAAGTGTACACGTACTACTGCCTACTGGGGGTGTTGCCTAAAAAGGACATTAGCCCTCACTCACCGAATTGACATGCTTCATCATCGGTCCAAATATCACTGTGGTTTCTAAAAGGTAGCCCCAGTGGGCTCTACCTGGAGCTCTTCGTGGGGTTTAAAAATGTGTATGCCTCCATATTAGTGAAGTGACTGGAACCTGTTCAGTTAAAAAAAAAAAAATCAGAAGGGATGGTGTGTGGGTAGCGCCTTTATTCTTTCACCTCACTGCATGTCATGGCATTTTTCTGAGAGTTAAAATATACCCAGTTTACAATGCTGATAGTACTTGTTAGGATTCTACATCGATCATTCCACTGTAGCCATTTTCCTGACAGCAAGTCTTTGCGAGATGTGTGGTGTTTATTAGAGAAGATGATGAAATTAGGGGGAAAATTGTATTTTATGATGGTAGTTAGCTTTAAGACATAGTTACTTACCTGTAACTAGAGTTGCAGATCTCTAGTACATATACATTTCATAGCCCCCAAGTTTTAGAATTATTTCTTGTGGCCAGTCAGAGAATCTTCAATACCTCATTTATACTTTTAAAACAGAATTGCAGTGCATGTCCTGGAAGTATTACACGCTGTGGTATTCTCTATAAATCGACAGTCAGTATGAATGCCTGGTGCTGTTGTCTAAAAACATCACACAAGAATCCCTACAGCTGTAATTCTGCAATGCAATCTTCTCCAGCAAAACAAATTGTATACAGGAAGACATAAGCGGTGCTTCTCTCTAAAACTAGGAGATTAAGTTGCCACGGGTGCTCTAGATAGTTGTACCTATAGCACTGACTAGCTTCAGACGAGGAATTGCTGAATAAATGTCTTTCTGATGGTGGAAGGGCAATTTGGGCAGGCAAGCTGAGCTCCTCAGCGAGAATTTGTTTTTTCTACAAGGTTCAGGCCGAACGGTCAATCATCCAAACTGAATTTAAGGCTATGAGTAATTCAGCCACATAATTGGAGGCTGGCCCTGAAGTTAGCGGGATCATCAAGGTGAGAAGCTTGTAATGAAAAAGGCCAGCCTGATAATTAAGGAGAGACAGTAGGGGTATCAAGAGAGACTGAAAAGCACTGAACCCGAGGCTGGCTCTAAAGGCTACTTTGAGTGGAACCTATACACAGGTGTAAGGAACCGAAGGTGTAAGGAACCGAAGGTGTAAGGACCCTGAGGGGTGCCATGGAAAAATCCTCAAAACAGATCCCAAATAGTGCCTTGAACTTGAAGACTACCCATGATGAAACTTCAATAAAATGACAGCAAGGCTCAGAATAATCCTGTGAGGGTCAACTCAAAAAAGCCAAGTGTAACGTGTAACAGGCCCAAGATGAGGTCCAATCAAAAGTAATGAGGAGTCACACTGGATAAAAATTTCAGGGAACCTTGAATCAAGTGGCATCAGAAGGCAGGCGAAAGAAGCACAAAGCTATTAAGCACTCACCAGACAACAAGTAAGACAACACAAGGAACAACAAATGGTTAACAAGTAGGAAATCACCACAAGAAAGCCAGAGGGGGATCCTAGCCTACCTGAGTATGTGAGAATTGGGCAAATAGAGGGATTTGGGATGATTTCGAGGTTAGAAGGCGTGGTATGAGATCTGTGTCATGGCATGAATGGATCCAGCACCATGACAAGCTTTGCCAACCTGTTTTATGGTAACTACTAATCATCTTCATACTGCAAACTTCAGACTCTGACATCTTATGCATCTAAAAGTAGGACAGGAGTAAAGATAGGTATCTGATTTTCAGATTGTATGAAGTATACCTGGGTTTACTGATAAACTTATGTATATATTTATGTCCTGTGTGTAGTAGGTTTAACATCCCATTGTTTGACCTCATGGACTCTCAAACTAGTAAAAACTCACTGGCTGTTCCTTCTACTGGTGATGAATAAAATATGACACCATATAAGACCGAGCCCCCTGAGCTTTTTTAGCACATGCACGTTATATGTTTCCATACATACTTAAATAACTGCTGAGCAAAGAGTATGTATAGAGCTGTAGCTGCTTGGTACAGACATTGCACTGTTTCCTTTGGGTGCCCACAGACCAACATGAGTTAACTGACTGGCATCACTTGCCACCTTTCTTTCTATAAAGAGGGTTTAGCCATCAAACAGCATATCCCAGGAGCTAATCGGAAATTTAGCACCAACAAATAATCTCTTACCAGCCAGCCATTTTTAGGTCTCGCCTAGGCAGAGCGCATGCGGTGCTCTAGGAGGACCGTTAGCCATCGGTCTTCACTTTTCAAGCACTGCACTCGTGATTGTGGCGGCATCCACCTTGCGGGAGCGAGCAGCACCGCGCCACAAGCACGAGTGCAGTGCTTGAAAAGTAAAGACTGCGCCCCCAAGCGCGTGCGCGCGCACCACTCAAGGGGCCAACCTCCTGCTCCAACTCTCTCTCACAACCTCTCCGCTTCACAGCACTGCGCTTCATGTTTCATTAAATGCGGCCACTCACTCGCTCTGCCCTCTCCGTCTGCTTTTTGCTTGCGCACTCTATGCCAATGTTTGTTCTTATTATTATTAATTAAGGAAAAGGAGTGGGGGAAAGGAACTGATATCACACAAACCTTCACCAGTGACGCAGCGCAACGATAGGCTTTTACCAAAATAGAAATGGCTGTGTATAACCCTGTTCCCCCTGCCAACCATCCCCCATCCATCCCCCCGCCCCCATCAAACTTCCCTGTCGTCTGTGTTGTTTTTACCCAGGAAGCCCCTAAGGAGTCTACATGGCAGGTCAGTTCACAGCGTTGCTCTCTTCCCCGGTCTTCTCTCCCCTTCACAATCGGCTCTGCGACATAGACTGCTGTCTGTACCAGGTCTGAGTCTCACTGTTTGTGTTCCTTGACCAGTCTCCACTCTTCAGAAAAACTCCTCTGCCGGTCCTTTGGTCTTGAATCTTCTCTGTTCGGGTGGTGACAACGTTCTCTCCAATGACTCGGGTTTCAAAAGGTCCACGCTCTCTGAATCCACTGTAATTCGTGCTCATGATGCGATGACGTGAGCATGCTTGGCCAAATAGTTTTTCATGCCACCCGAAGGCAAGTGAATATTTTGTTGAGGTCTGTCATTTCAGACAGCTGATGGAAGGTGCAATTAGGCTAGGATGAGAAGGGCTGTCAATCACTGCTCCTAAGGACAAACAGAGGCCTCTTTTAAACAAGTATTGGCATAGTCAATAGGTCTCGCCTTTGGGACCTGCTGCATAACTAAACACTTATAAGGTCCCAAAGGCGAGACCTATTGGCTATGCCAATGCTTGTTGTTCCAAGTCTGTGATATCGAAAGCAGGTTTGATGTCCTGGTTATCCTCCGACTGTCCTGCAGAATGTCTTTAGCCTTCTCTGTTTTCCCAGAGTAACATTGATTCCAAGTTGAAGCAACGCAGCAGAAAAGTGATTAGTTCCGATCAGGCAGATATAAAATTCAACAAATACAGACAATGGTGCTTGATGTTGAAGGTCATCATATAACACATTATAAAACAAATCCAGTCTGCACTAGCAGGACAGACCCATAAGTTGTGTACAAGGTAATTTGTATACTGGTCAATCTAGTTTTCCTTGATATAACAGTGCCCATTGTTGCTTGTTTATAGATTATCCTGGGTAGCTCCTGTTCTGTTACATAACAATCTAGGCCAAGCCTGTGAATCCATGACAGTTACTTTCAGCAAACTTAACATGTTACTTTCCTGCAACTGTCCGTTTACAGCTCATGTTGCAAATTTAGACCAGATCTGGCTTTACCAATTGCCTTGTGGCAAAAAAGAGGCAACACTTGCTGAGTTGACATGAGCACGGGTACACCGAGCAATGGAGAAAATGTACTTACTTTAAAGAGGAGTACATGCCTCAGTGCATTTAGTTTCATCATGCCTGTAGCTGAAAATGAAGGGCTTTGAAAAAATAGGTTGAACTATTGTGAATGAGACACTAGATAGCAGGAAAGTGCATAGCAAGAGAAACTGCATCAGATACACTTCGAAAACAAAGGTTATAATTCTCTTTCTCAGTCAAACCGATCTCACCCTGACAGTACCAGAGACACCCAATTAAGTTATGTGTAGAAGCTTATAAAGCACAGCTATTACCTACTAATAGCTTTTAGGCACTAAGAACATCCATATGATTTAATATGGATGTGATTTAACCCATCAGAGCGGATATTTTTCAATGCCACTCTGGATGTAATCTACTGACTTGCTTAAAGCAGTCTTGCTAACACCCTTGCTAACACCACCTGACCCCAATGATGAAGGGAATGCATGGAAATGAGGTGAACAATCATTTCTAAATTAAAAATGCAGACACAAACAACCTTAATGACTTGGCGCATAAGAGAAAGATCCTTCTCAATTCTGATACTTAAGTTCTTCCCCACCCTGTGGGGTCGTGGGAAACTGCTGTTAATTCTCAGCCATATAATTTAGACAACACCACCATTTTGCTTTCAGCCACGATTATATCAGTTTTGTTACGTTTTAACATCCGGTGGGCAACACACATTCAGTTACCAATTATCTCAAAATGTTAAAAGTTTTTCTTATGAATAGGACTCTGAGGACAGAGTTCCATAGGTCTGGATTTTTTTTTAACTAGCTATGCACCACCAGCGTAATTATAAAATATACTTTCTAAAGTTCTTAACTAGGTGACAAGATTTTGAAGATCAAAGCATAAGAGGTCCAATTAGATCAAAGTCCGTGAAGTACAATAAGAAAGAGCCCAACATGTCACTGCCCGTTTTAGGTCTCGCCTGAGCTAGCGCATGCGCTGCCCTGCGAGACATTTACTCAGTGGCTTTTCGAAGTGCTACCAAAGGCTTTTGCCGGCCACCAGCTTGCGGTTACGCACACAAGCGCGCGCGCCTCGCTCCGCCTCTCCAATCACTGCTGCACGCGCATCCCTCACGTGCTTCGCACAGAGAGCGTTATCGCGATCACTTTCGCTTTTACTGCGATGACTTTCGCATTCATGGCCGCGCGGCGTTACTTTTACGGCCGTGCGGCCAATGCTTGTTTCTCTTTTTCTTTCCTCCCACATTCTGTTGGGCTTTACCTTGTGGCATGTAGCTCCTCCTTTGGACCTTTTTTGATAGGCGTACTCACTTTCATTACTCTGCCACAAACGTGGGATGAGCTAACTTCACGGTGCTTGGTTGTTCTGTTCTTCACTTCTGCTCAATAGACTATGACCACTGGTTAAACAGACCACAGAGGTAAGCAGGCACGACTCTCTTGCTAACTTCTCACGCTCACCCTTGCTGAGGGTCCGGAACCAGCACAGGCAATGGAGATTGACGTGCACAGCTAACATTCTATGTTTTTGAATCTCTCTCACAATTTCCCCTGCGCGCTGCTCACACATAACTTACCTTGATTTCTCACTCGCACTCTTCTCCTCAATGTTCTCTTCAGCACACCTGAACAACTTTGAAAGAACTGTAAAATCAGTCAAGGACCCACCTTTCCTCTGATTAGAGCTACCTTATGCGCTCACCCCTTCAGTTCTCAGGATAATAAAATCCAATTTTCAAGTTGTGTAGCTTGTTTTCATGATTTTAGCAACAGCCAATCTTCATTCTCTGCTCCCTTTTACTGGCTAGGGGCTGTGTTTGCATTTGGGTGCTTTGTTCGTCCACCGACCACCACTCGTGCAAGTCCACCCCACACAGTGGTGTATTGATAAATCCGCCCAGTAACAGCCAAGCCCTTCCTTCTGATTCTCTTATGTCTAACCCCCACTCACTGGAATCCTGTCACATCCCACCTGTGTGACCTAGTTACATTCTAGAATCACATCAGTTACATTAATAATAATAATACAAAGTTGAAACAGCTCAATGGATTAAGAGGGCTGCTCGAAAGCCCAGGTGTATGTATGTATTTATGCTTATTGTAATTTTTTTTAAAACATAATGCAGGCTAATAGCTAAAGCTCTCTAGGCCAGACGTAACTATTATTGGTACAACCGCTACTTATTTGAAAGACGTCCCCCGTGCGCACTTCTTTCCTCTCCCCTTTTCCAAGAATAAACATGGATTTACAGCCTATTCCACAGAGGCAGGAAGGTGGTTTATTTTAGAGGTTGAAGTAACTGTGATTGTTGTTAAACGACAAGACCGAACTTGCTAAACCGGTTTCTGCACCTTAGAGGTCAGAGGGGGCCCCCTAAAGATCCAGCTGACGAAAAAGAAAAACAAGCATTGGCATAGCCAATAGGTCTCGCTTTTGGGACCTTATAAGTATTTAGTTATGCAGCACAATATCCTTGGTGCAACAACATCAACTGTTGCATGGCTAAACACTTATAAGGTCCCAAAGGCGAGACCTATTGGCTATGCCAATGCTTGTTTAACATGGGACACCATATATAGTGTGCTGACCCATTTATTACTATTCCTAAAAAGTGTTTGCTTACATTGTGTCTTAGATATGAAATGAAAATTTGATTTGTAGTCTCCTAACAACCAAAGCTTTAGGAAGGGATAGAAAACTTTAACCTGCAAGGACCTGTATGAATTGAGTTGGTTCCCAAGTTTCATACATGTTGTATAAAACTAGGAGCACACCCGAGCCAAATAATTCCTCAATGGGCATGTAGTGAAAGAATAAGTCAGATTTCCAGTCTAGCAACTAATAATGTGAATCACTGAAAGGCTCCATGTTGGAAAAGAAGGTGACTACAAGTCCAGTGCCCAGCCAAACACCTCTGTATTTATATTTAGGCAAGAGCTACCAATAAGCTGAAAGACTGATGTCCTCATTTCCATGTTGAAGTACAGCACTAAATTATTGGTTTCTGAATTTCACATTGATCAATTCAATTGCATGATTGAAAATCAGTTTCCATAGCCTCGTCTGTGGAGTTTATCTGTTATTCTGAGGAGAGAGTTCTGTTAGGGAAACTACCAACAGGATTACTATGGATATAAGAAAAATATATTTTGCCACATGTCACATCATGGAGGTGGGAGGGGCGTGTTCATTTATCATAGATTTAGCTGGGAAGCAAGAATCCGACGTAGTGATGGACACACACCCTTGATCAGTTTCATATGTCTCCTTGCTTTTGCTGAAAGCGTTCTAATTGTATTACCATCATGGGGTTTGACATCAATCAGCACTCCTCAATTTAAGATCTACAGAACTATACATTAAAATGCAGAATTTCAGCTCAAATTTCCACTAAACCTTCATTTTACTGGAACTAAATGTTTAAAGTATCAGTACTGTACATAGAAAGCAAAGAAAAGATAAAGTGGAGATAAAAATCAGTGTTAGAAAAAACTACTTGGTGTAGAAACGTTGACACACTCTATAGGTTCCTAAACATTACTAATTATTAGTTGTGCCTAAATCCTTTTTACGAGTCAAAGATCAGTGATTACAAGTAAAAAGAAAAACTGTAAGTAAACAAACTGAAAGTTCAATCCCACCTTGTCTAGAAAAGACATGTGAGGTATAAAGGGGTTGTGCAAGGGCTTATGACAACTACATGTAGGGTCACTGACATGGAGGTTTCAAAAACTGTATACAATGTTGTGGGGCAGCAGTATATCCTCATCAAATACAAGATTTGCTAATGAGAATTTGAAGAGGCAGACATGGATGTGCACTGAGAGGTACATGACACATCAATCAATATCAGGACTTCTGCCAAAGTCAGCAACTACATAAACATTCAATAGCACTAAAGTGATTCTATGTTTGCCTTCCCTCTTGGGACTGTACAATGAATTGTGTAAACTCTGCACCACCAGAATGGTTGCAAAAATTGAGAAAGAAAAGCTAAACCCACTACTATATAACCATTCACAATAAGCCCTCACAAGGTCCATACAGCATTGTATGCACAGATTATCTCCAATTTATAGTTAACAACTCTAAACCATGTAACCATAATACCTTGTTCTTTTGGACTCTCTTTTTGCTCCATGGATACCAGTGCAGAGAAATGTGCTTGATCATAGGCTAGCACCAGAGGTGAACGGTGGCATTTGTTAGCTGGGACTTCAAGAGGAAGATAGATACCGCCAAAAGGAATGGGAGCAAATGCTGCAAAGGAAATAAGAGGACAAAAACTATAAAGTATGTTTAGGTACAAACAATATTTTAAAATTACGATATATTGGCAGACTTAACAAAAATCATTAAAAAACAAGTTACTTACCTTCGGCAATGCCTTATTTGGTAGAGACTATCTAGCTGCAGATTCCTTTCCTTAGAACTATCCCCAGGTGTAGACTGGATCCGGAATTATTTTGTGAGTAATACACCTGTGTGCCAGTAAGTGGCGTTGTTCAGCTCCGTGATGGGTTGTCGGAAGTGACGTGCACATTGCCTATATAGGCGCCACTCCAGCACGGTGACATCAATTTTTTTGCGACGTTCCACGTCAGGAGCATGCAGCCGCGAAGAACACTGGTGTGGAAAACTAGGACCCTAAAAGGGGGAAAACCCTGACCCTAAAAAAATGTTCGCGGAGCGGGGAGGAGGAGTGGGTCAGTAGGGAATTTGTGGCAAGATAAGAGAACCAGATAAGGCGTTACAGAAGGCAAGTAATTTGTTCATTTGAATGAGACTTCTGGCCTCAGATTCCTTACCTTAAAATAGATTCCCAAGCAATAGCTCCCCGGAGATGGGTCAGCGAAACTGAAACTAGAAAGTCCTGCTGGACCGAGAGAGCAAAGTGCCCACCCTGACTGACCCGGCTGTTTAGGCAGTATTGCTTTGTGAACGTGTGTAGAGAAGCCCACGCTGCTGCCTGGCAGCTAGCCAGGAAAGGAACTCCGTGTGCTAGCGCATTGGTCGTAGCCTAAGCTCTGGTGGGATGAGCACACAGATCCTCAGGGGGTTGATTCCTGGCCAGTGCGTACCAGAGCTTAATACAGAGCACGATCCATCGGGAGATGGATACATTGTTTCCCTGTAATCCTAGTTCTTTTCCAGGGGAATCCTCATCAACGCCATAAGCACTGAATAGACCCCGGAGCAGTGTGTGTTGTGTGTATATATGTATATATCAGCTCCATAACCTTGTCACTTCAAAACAAGGGAAGGCACTCGCAGGGTTGAGTTCTTGGAAACTTATTTAGAACTCTGCAGAATCAACAACACAAACGCGTTTCGGCAGTCGCCTTTCTCAATGTAATCAGGCGCACCGGAAACGAACAGTATTTAACATAAAAAATGCATAATAAACGACGGACTCATATATACATCGTGATGCTTATAGTCACCATCTTGTCATGGTGTCATTCAACAGTATTCAATGGAATCGATGTTATCAAAACAAAACATAATTTAACACATTGATGTGACTTCTGTTTCCCATGGTGTAACTTATGACTGTGAAATACATATAATGAAGCATTTACGCATAATTCATTTATATCGCGCAGTGCATCCACAAGCAAGATTGTTCATTGTTCAGACATTCATTTAATGGGCAGCGGCGAACAATCTTGCTAGTGGATGCACTCAATCAATACAATTCATGCTGAATATAGGAAGCCTTCCACAAACTCTTTATTAAAAGCAAAAAGGAAATGAAATAGGATGCACTGTTAGCCAAAAGGCTGCATTCAAAGAGTAAGCATAAAAAATGGCACTATGGCTTTAAGAACCTCACAGTACCCCCTGTAACCCATCATGCTCCACAGCTGACAGTTATGTGAGGGCTTTTTTACAGAGAAAACTTAAAGATCCTGCATCCAAAACTTGTTGAGAGCTGTAATGGCTTCCGTCCGGGGAGGTGGATGGGTTCCTTATGATTTTGAAGAGGAATCCTCTGGAAGAGAACTATGATTACAGGTAAGCAAGTTATCCTTCTCTTCCAGGGAAACCTCATCAATAGTTATAAGCACTGAATAGAATAGCAAGCCCATCCCACAACAAATGGACTCCAACTTTTAAGCAAAAAGATTTCTCAACAAAGCCTGTCCAAATTGAGTGTTTGCCCTAGCATCTGAATCCGGGCAGTAATGCCGGGTAAAGGTATGAGCAGATTTACAGGTAGCGGCTTTACAGATCTCAGAAATTGATACATTTGTCAACAGAACTGCAGTAGCAGCTTTTCACCTAGTAGAGTGTGCTCTAGGACTAACTGGTAATGATTTCTTAGCTAGCTGGTAAGAAAGTAATATACATGAAACAATCCATCTTGAAATCGCCTATTTAGATGGTGATAAACCAGTTAGTTGGTAGAAAACTAGGATGAGTCCACATAAACACTCTATTGGAGAGAAACAGTACATAGTAGCTCTTATCACAGAGCTTGAATGTCACCAATAAAGCTGCTTTCCAGGTGAGATGATGCAAAGAGGCTTTATGTATTGGCTCAAATGGAGGGCCTGTCTATTTGTAAAGGACAATATTGAGTTCCCCCGAAAGAGAGGGATTTTTGGACTGGGGGAAACAACATTTTAAGCCCTTTGAGAAAGCATTTTACCACTGGGAGTCTGACTGAAAAAAGATGCTTGAGAAGGAGATTTTTGGTTAGTTGTAATAGCTGCCAGGTGTACTCTGATGGAAGAGCATTGTAGCCCCGATTTAGCCAAGTGAAGGAGATATGGGATGAGTACATCCTCTTGACATGAAACTGGGTTGTGACCATTTTGTGTACACCACAAATAACACCTCTTCCATTTGAAGGCATATGAACGTCCAGTGGAGGGTCTCATAGCCTCTTCGAGAATGTCCATACACTCTTTAGGAAGTCCTAAATGTCCATATTTGGAGGAATTCAGGAACCATACTGTCAAATTCATGGATGAGAGGTTGGGATGGAGTATCTGTCCATCAAGCCTGAAAAGGAAATCCTGTCAACATGGAAGTCTCTTGTGAAGCCCCTCCAAAAGATGTAGGTATGTGAACCACTATTGATTAGGCCACTTTGGGGCTATGAGAATCATCCTGGTGTGATACATGTGTGTGGAAAGATCGGATGCATCTGCAGCTCTGCTTAGGATCTGATTTGAGACCAAGCCGCCTTCATTGAGAACCTACAGCAAATCTTGTCTGTCTTCCTTGGTCAGTTTTTCAGTTAATTCCACAGGTATCGGCCATATCGTTCGAGTAGAGATGATGCACTAGCCACCTTCATGAAGGATGTCAATGTTCCACACATTTTCTTACCCAGTGCATACATCTGTTTTCTTTCCTTGTTCAGTGGTACCAAGGATAAATAAGATGCAGCAGAATGGGATTTACGTGCAGCTGCCACAATAACGGAATCCGGAGGGAGGGTCAGTTCTGAGAAACAATGGGTTCAGATCGGGTGCTTTAAACTTCTTCAGAAACCGCGATGGTGCGGACCTTACGGCTGCTGGCATTAGGAACAGCTGCATTGCTGGTCCTATTAGACCAGGTACAAGAGGCAAGAGTGGAAGTGACTCTGTTCTGTGATTCAATGTTTCAAAGATCACAGATGTTGTAGGTTGCTTCGGGATGTCTATGTTTAGCTTTGTCGCACCCCTCATTAGGACCTCATTAAATGTCAATAAGTCACCACAGGTGACATTCTTGCTGGTGGTGTTTCAGAAAGAGTAGGGGACTAGTCTTGAACCGATTACCTTGAAGATGTAGACCAAGATGGTGTCCTGCTTCTGTGCCTGGTGGAATCCATACGAGTTCTTGATCTTGCAGACTTTGATCTGGTCCTGGACCTTGTTCGAAAGCTAGAGCAGTGGTGCAGAGGGCTTATAGACCTTGGATATGGTGGAGGCACACTCATACATAGTGTAGCACTGGTAGTTGTGGGAGAAACTGATACAGTACTTGGTGACAACAGTGGTGGAGGTGTTCTCTTGGGAGACTGAGTACGAGGCTTAGATGGAGAGTATGCCTGACAATATTCAGAATCAGATGTCGCAGGCAGAGTTGTTTTCTTTAGGGTTTCCCTCCAACTAGGCGAGATGTTGCCTGGGGCCTGTGAACAAGACCTACAGGGTGTTCAGGGTGAAGTTATGGTCACTCCAACAATGTGAGCCTCTGTAGGTTACATTTGAGGTCGTTCTGTCACATCCTTGTGTCTCGATGTCGACCGTTTCTCTTTTGACGTCGTGCAGGTGGTATTTGTCGGCCTCAGTGTTGTTGTCAACTGCGTTCTTGATGTCATTGACTTGTATGGCCCAGGCTTTCTCAACGGTGTGGCAAGTCTCAACGTCAAGTGTGTTTTCAGCACCTATGTATGTTGTATTGCCGACGTTGACCTTGATGGCAAAGGCTTCAAAAAGTGCTTCGAAGTAGATGGGCGATGCCTTCCTGACAGCAATGTGGGTTTCGACATGGAGTGGCAGGTGTGCTCAGACATCTAGCGGTGCTGAGACCTCACTTTTGACAGCATTCTCTAAGGTGAACAGATCGGTATTTTCTTCAACGTCCTACCTTTTGACATCGAGCTACACCAGGCTTTTTGTTGTTTTCTGTAGATCTGTCTTTTTGATTTTTTGGACGAGAGGAGGGCTCTTTGGAGGAAGTTAGATGCTCCTCAAAGGGCGTTTACGGATAAGCTTCTCTCCTGGAGTCCATGTAGTCATATCTTCTCTCTGTCCTTCAGAGTACGCCTTGATAGTTTCTGGCAGTGAGGACAGGAGGCAGGATTGTGGGACTCCATAAGGCAGATAATGTAGACTGTATGGGGCTCAGTCGGGGCCACCATCTTCCCACAGCAAGGGTCCTTCACAAAGAGTAAAGGCATTTGTGACCGAAAAAAATATATTTACCATCAGAAAAAAAGGCTGTCAGTATACCAGATACAGGTGACTATCAATTGTAAGTGGTTAGAAACAGTTTTGAAAAGTTTTTCTGACTATTTTAGTCAAAAAAAGAGATCTCAGTGCTTCAGTATCCTAAATGAAGGAGCCGGAAAAAAGAACTGACCTAACTCACCTGTGGGGCATGATGGAATACAGGGGGTACTGTGAGGTTCTTAGAGGCACAGTGAGTTTTTTTATGTGTACTCTTTGAATGCACCCTATTGGTTAACAATACCTCATATTCCCTTTCGTCTTTTAAATAAAGGTTGTGGAAGACTTCCATTAATCAGCTTTTGTCTTTGCAGGAATTGCATAGATTGGATTGCTATGGTTTTAAAAGAAAAGTAAATGTAATCGGGCCATTTTTTTTACCCTTCTATAGGCTGCAGATATATATATATATATATATATATATATATATATATATATGGTCTGTGCTGCTGCATACACGTTTTTTTACATATATATATATATATATATATATATATAATGTTTAAGAAGTGCTCTGGGGTCCCGCATGTGGGAGGGACACTAAGTGCATATGACTATTGATCAGGAGAGAAGATTCATGTCTGCATGACATTCCATTGTTCGCTCAGACATACCCCACTAAGGGTTGGTCATTCAGCCGGAACTATTGCTTGCGGTGAAGGTATGAGGACAATGCTCTTTTAGGGTCCAGTCGGTGAAGTCACTCCTTTTCCATAGAGGGATGTGACAAAGTGTAAAAGGTAGTAGGTAGGGTGATAACTGGCTTACATGAAAAGAAGTGGCAACTTTCAGCAGAAAGGAAGCTCTAGTGTGAAGAACCAGCTTGTCTGGGTAGATATTCAGGTAAAGAGGACAACGCCTGAAGCTCAATGATCCTCAGGCAGATGTTATTGGCACGATGAAGACCGCCTTGATGGTAAGGATTCTGAGAGGACAGTTGTGCAATGGTTCAAAGGGAGCGCACATCAGAAAAATTAAGACCAGATAACGTCCAACTGAGGCATGAAGAAGGACGAAGGTGGAAACGCGTTGCAAAACTTTAAAGAACCCATTTACCAACAGGGGATTTGATAAGGGATTGCTGATCAGGAAACCACAGAATGGCTGAGATGGCAGAAAGATAGCCCTTTAGGGTGCCCAAAGCAAAGCACTGCTGGGGAACAGAAAGAAGGGCTTGAGGAAGAAGAGCAGAAAAGGGTCAAACTGTTTCTCTGCTCACCATGTCACAAACTTGCCTCAATTGCAAGCGTATACAGTCTTGGTGGAGGGAACTGGCTGACAAAATAACAGATTAGACTTCGGGAGAAATGTCAAAAGCTGTCAACTATCGCCACTCAATCTCCATGCATGAAAGCAGAGCATTGACAGGTTAAGGTGGAGAACCCTCCCCTAATGCTGCGACAGTAGATCCTACCAAAGGGGCTGTCTGATCATATGACCGATGGCCATGCTCAACAGCCCGGAATACCAAACTCTCCAAGCCCAGTCCGGAGCTACAAGGAGGACTTTGGCCTTGTCGTTCCTAATCTTCTTGAGAACTCTGGGCTGGAGTGGTATGGGCTGAAAGGTGTACAGGAGGCTTGAGATCCACTTGAGATAAAAAGCATCTCTGAGCAAGAGTCGCCATGGAAACTCCAGTGAGCAGAACTGCTGACATTGTCTTTCTCAGCAATGGCGAACAGTTCTAACCAAGGCTCTCCCAACTGCTGACAAGGATCTTGCACCACCTATGGAAGGAGACGCCGTGTGTGGTCCACTTCGTATCGTCAGATGAGTTAGTCTGCCCTGGCATTAAGCGACCCTGCCAGGGGTTGAACCACAGGGGATATGCCATGATGCTCCAGCCAAGTCCAGAGACACAGGAGCCCACGATCTCACCCAGCCCTGTTTGTTGCAGTATCACATGGCAGTGGTGTTATCCAGGAACACCTGCACTAGCCTTTTTTTTTTTTCGGAGTCGTATATAGCGCAAACTTGACCCGAAGGTATCCGGTATCAGAGCGCTTTACATGAGCACCATGACAAATTAATTTTTGTTAGGCACGGGGAGATCAAGTGATTTGCCTAGAATCATAGGATGTTGAGCGTCATTGCCGAGACTCTAATCCGGTTCCCCAGATTTCAGGTCGACAGCCCTTGCCCTTAGGCCACGCCTTCCCTTGATGAAGGGTAGAAAGGCTTTCACTACCAGTCAAATCGCCCGAAGCTCCAGTAGGTTGATTTGGAGTCCAGATTCTGCCAGAGACCAGTCTCTCCTGAGTTCCACCCCTCCAAGTTGGCTACCCCAGCCCAGGAGTGTCGCATCTGTCCCCAACGTCATGGAGAAGCGGTCTGCCCCTGACTCAATTGAGGTCCATTGCCCACTAATGGAGAGCTTTTGCAGCTCCCTCCGAGATCTGGATCATGTTGGAGAGAATCCCCTGATGCTGCACCCACTGGATGATTAAGTCTCATTGCAGAGTCCACATATGCCAGTGGGCAAGTGTCACAAGCAGGGGGCCATGAGACCTGGAAGCCTCAAAGTCAGTCTCATTGAAATCCAGGGTAGAAGCTGAAACATCAGTATCGTAGCCTGAATATGCTGGACTCGCTATTCAGAGGATAGGCCGAAAACTGTACCATGTCCAGAACAGCTCCAATGAAAGGGAGTGTCTGAAAGGGAGTCAGGTGTGATTTTGGCATGTTGATAGTGAACCCCAGTGACTGCAGGAGGTCTGCAGCATTCTGGAGGTCGGAAACGACAGCCTGGGGTGAGCCTGCCTTTAATAGACAGTCGTTGAGATAGGGTAAGGCTGGCACCCCTGATCTCTGCAGATAAGCTGCAACCAATGCCATCACCTCGGTGAACACCCGAGGGGAGCTAGTGAGACCAAAAGGAAGCACTGTGAACTGAAAGTGCTTGTGGCCCACCGTGAACTGCAGGTAGCGCCTGTGGGCAGGCAGGACAGGAATGTGGAAGAATACGTCCTTAAAGTTCAACGCTAGCATCCAGTATCCCAGGTCCAGGGCTTACAGGACTTGAACGAATGTCAGCATTTTGAGCTTCTCTTCTTGAGGAAGAAATTGAGAGGCGAAAGGTCGAGGATAGGATGAAGTCCTCTATCCTTCATGGGCACCAGAAAGTAGCTGGAATAACATTCACAACCTACATCTGGCATCTGCAGCCCCTCTATTTCTCCCTTGACCAAGAGAGGCATCACTTTATGACGGTGTAGGGAGAGAGAGTCATCCATCAGCCTGTCACAAGTGGGTGGCATGGGTGAAAGGATAGTCACAAAGGGGGGGGGGGGGGGTAGCCTCTTCAGACACTCTGTAGAACCCAGCAGTCTGATGTTATAGACTTTCAATGGGGCAGGTGATGGAGTACCTGACCTTCCACTGGGTGCCCACGCAGGTTAGAGGGCAAACTTAAGGGGTTTGTAGGCTGCTGCCAGGGGAGCAGTGAACTAACCATACCTCTGGCTGCCCGACCCACGGGGTCTGTGGGTGTCGCGTCCTCGGCCACGCAGAGGCTGGAAAGCTTGCACCCCGTAGTGGCTGGGATGGTAAAGATGCGATTGGAAGCCCATTTGTGGCCACAAAAGTTGGACTGAGGTTGCTTACGAGTCATGGAAAGGCCCAAGGACCTGGCTGCAGCTCTGCTACTCATGAAGCGCTCCAGTGCTGAGTACGCCTTGCCTCCAAAGAGACGGGCGCCATTAAAGGGCATATCCATAAGTGACGCTTTGACATACCAAGGAAAAGTCAGTTCTCCTCAGGAAGGTGTGGCACCATAAGGCCACCGACACAGAAACCGCTCTGCCCAGCAAGACAGCGGTGTCTAGCCCACATTGAATAGTTAACTTCGCTGCTTCTCTCCCTTCAGACATAGCCTGGGAACGTATGGCCTGGGGCTCCTTCGGGACCAATGGCAGCACCTACGCAACCGGATCCCACATGGCATGGGAGTAACAGCCCTAAAGGTACGCAGTGTTCACGGACCACAGTGCCAGACTAGTGGAAGAAAACATTTTCTTTCCCAAGGTGTCTAGTCTCTTGGATTCCCTATCCGGCGGAATGGTAGGGAATGCACCAGGATTTACATCGGAGGTGGAGGCTTGGACCACAAAGCTCTCTGAAGTAGGGTGTTGCATGAGGAAGTTGGGGTCCCCTGGGCGGGCAGAGGGCAATCATTTGGTTCACAGTAGTACGTGTGCAGGGTTTGGACCAGGTCGCCAGCAGGATGTCCGCGAGGGCTTCATTAAATGGGAGAAGCAGTTCTGATGGGGTCACTCTCAGGTGAAGCACAGCCGTCAAGATGTAAATCTTGACTACCACTAAGGGTAGGTCAAGGTCCAGGACCTCGGCTGCCCTCATCACCACCATAGCAAATGAAACCCCCCTCCTCCATAGCCATGGTAGGAGGAGAGAGCATGCCAGCATCTGGAAAAGTCTCCAGTCCACTGGCGTCTGCCAATTCCTCACACCAATCCATGTTGGGTTCTAGAGGATGGTATTGAATATGCTACTTACCAGTATGCATCTGTTCTTGGCATGTAGGGCTGCTGACATTCATATCTGTGCATAGATCGCCGCCTAGTGTTGGGTCCGGATGTTTGCACGTTGTTGTCCTGGAAGAGTCTTCGAAGTATCCTGGGATAGGTGACTCCTCCCCTGGACTACAGTGCGCATGGGCATCCTCTCCATCCTCAGATTGTTTTTCGCCATTGTGGCAGTGATGGAGTAGATATAGAAAGTGATGACCATGCTTACAGTAATTCTGAGAGCTGCAGCTGCTACAGGCGCCGGGGAGGAGGGAGGGCGATATGAATGTCAGCAGCCCTACATGCCAAGAACAGATGCATACTGGTAAGTAGCATATTCAGTTCGAGGCATGTGGGCTGCTGAATTCATATCTGTGCATAGAATATATAGCAGTGCCCTCTTATTAGCGGCGGCTACCAGTGCCAGCTGCAGCGGTCTGAAAAAGAGTTTTGAGAACAGCCTGTCCTACAGCTGCCTGCTGTTTGGATTGCACATCTACACAATAGTGTTTGGTAAATGTATGTGTAGTGGACCAGGTGGCTGCTCTACATATGTCATGCAAAGGAATGTTTCCTAGGAAAGCCATTGAGGCCCCTAACTTACGTGTTGAGTGGGCTCGTGGGGGAATCGTTAAAGTACGTTTAGCCTTTTGATAGCAAATTTGGATACATTTAACGATCCATCTGGCTATTCCTGCTTTGGAGATAGCGTTACCTTTGTGGTGTGGGGCAAAGGCAACGAAAAGTTGTTGTGTTTTCCTAAAGGGTTTGGTCCTGTCGATATAATACATGAGGGCTCTTTTGACATCTAGTGTGTGGAGTGCCCTTTCTGCGACAGTTTGTGGGTTTTGGAAGAAAACGGGCAGTTCAATGGTTTGATTCATGTGGAACTGCGATACCACCTTTGGCATGAATTTGGGGTTGGTACGTAGTACGACCCTGTTGGCGTGGACCTGTATAAATGGCTCTTGAACGGTTAGTGCCTGGAGTTCACTAACTCTCCTCAAAGAAGTGATCGCCACTAGGAAAGCTACTTTCCAGGTAAGGAATTGAATCTCGCATGAGTGTAGAGGTTCAAAGGGTGGACCCATCAGGCGTGTGAGGACCAAATTGAGGTTCCACATCGGAGCCGGTGGGTGGCTTGGAGGAATGACTCGTTTGAGTCCTTCCAAGAATGCTTTGATGGCAGGCACTCTGAATAGAAAGAGGTGCTGCCTGGTCTGCAGATAGGCTGATATTGCGGTCAAATGGACACGTATAGAGGTGTACGCCAGATTGCATCGGTATAGGTGTAATAGGTAACAAATAATGTTTTGGATGGATGCGTCTAGCGGGTTAATGTCATTATTATTGCAATAAATGACGAACCTCTTCCATTTGGCTGCATAGCAAGCTCTGGTAGTGGGTCGCCTGGCCTCCTTAATGATGTCCATACAGTCAGGTGGCAGGTTGAGGTAGCCAAACTCTAGGACTTCAGGAGCCAGATTGCCAGGTTCAGCTGTTGCGGATCTGGGTGCTGAATCTCTCCATGGTTCTGCGTCAAATGCTCGGGTTTGATCCGTAGCCTTTGATGCGGCACCACGGAAAGTTCGAGAAAGGTGGTGTACCACGGTTGGCGTGCCCACGTTGGAGCAACCAGGACGAGCGTCAGTGAGTGTTGACGCAGTTTGCGTGCCACCAGCGGTATCAGTGGTGCTGGGGGAAAAGCGTACGCAAATCTGCCGGACCAGTTCATCCATATCGCATTGCCCTGCGACTGTGGATGTGGGAACCTGGCGGCAAAGCTTTGGCATTTTGCGTTTTCACTCGTCGCGAATAGGTCTATCTCTGGATGACCCCACTGCTGGAAGTACGGTTGGAGTACTGATGGGTGTAACTCCCACTCGTGCATCTGGTGGCTGTGTCTGCTGAGCAGATCCGCCATCTGGTTGTCTTTGCCGGGGAGGTGTTCTGCCATGAGGAACATGTTCCTCTGAATGGCCCACTTCCACATGCTCTGAGCAAGATGAGACAACTGTGGAGAGTGTGTTCCTCCCTGCTTCTGTATGTAGTACATGGCAGTCATGTTGTCCGTCCGGATCAACACGACTTTGTTGCACAAGTGTACTTTGAATGCTTTCATAGCGAGGAAGATTGCCATCAGCTCTAGGAGGTTGATGTGCATCTTCTTTTGTTGTTGTGTCCATAGTCCCTGCACTGTGTAATGGAGTACATGAGCTCCCCATCCCTGGAGAGACGCGTCCGCCGTCAGTATTATCTGTGGGACAGGCTCTTGGAACGGTCGGCCCTTGCAAAGGTTTTGTGGATTCCACCAATGCAGAGAGTTGTATGCCCGACCGCTCACCAACACTAGGTCTTTCAACTGTCCTTGAGCCTGATTCCACTGACGTGCTAAGCACTCCTGAAGCGGGCGCATATGTAGTCTCGCGTGTGGGACTATGAAGATGCAGGAGGCCATCATGCCTATCAACTGCATGAACACTCGCGCGGACAGGGAGTGTTGTGGTTTGAACTTGGAAATCAGCATTTGCATGCTGTTGATTCTCACTAAATTTGGCTGAGCTGTGGCTGCCAGAGTGTCTATAGTTGCACCAAGGTACTGTTGTACGTGTGCGGGCTGGAGATGGGATTTTGGGTAATTCAGTGAGAACCCTAGACTGTGAAGGAGGTGAATGGTGCGGGACATGTGGCTGGCACATTGCTGGGCTGACTTCGCTTGAACGAGCCAGTCGTCCAGGTAAGGGTAGACGTGTATGTGCTGCCTCCGTAGATGTGCCGCCACAGTAGCTAGGCACTTTGTAAACACCCTTGGTGCCGTTGTCACGCCGAAGGGAAGGACTCTGAATTGGTAATGCTGTCCTTGAACAGTGAACCTGAGGTATTTTTTGTGTGATGGGTGAATGGGTATGTGGAAATACGCATCCTTGAGGTCCAGTGTGGCTAGAAAGTCTCCCTGCTTGAGCAGCGGGAGGACTTGCTGGAGAGTGAGCATGTGAAAATGCTCGGAAAGAATGTATCTGTTTAGGGGTCTCAGGTCTAATATAGGTCTGAGTGACCCGTCCTTCTTCGGTATTAAAAAGTACAGGGAGTACACCCCCGTACCTTGCTCGTGGACGGGTACGACCTCTATAGCGCCTTTTAGAAGCATGCTTTGCACCTCCTGCTGTAAGAGCGTTAAGTGCTCTGAGGACATAGGACGGTTTTTTGGAGGTATTGTGGGTGGAGTGGAGGTTAGTTCTAGACAGTAACCGTATTTGACAATATCTTTGACCCACCTGTCCGTGGTGATGGAGTTCCACGTGAACAGGAACCTTTGTAGCCTTCCCCCGACAGGTGTTATGTGGTCGGGAGGAAGGGAGAGGGCGTCACTGCTTGTTCTTGGGGGAGGACCTGGTGTTGCCGTAGCCGCGTCCTCTGCCCTTTGTACTGGAGCCACGATATCCACCCCGGGTGTTTTTATCGTAGGTGGTTTGTGTATTGCTCTTGTTGTATGTTTGCTGTGACCCATGTCCTCTACCTGCTCCTCTATTTCCGGGGCGACTAAAGGAGCCGCTCCGAAAGGACTGAGTTTGGAGAGCCCCCATGGACTTTGCAGTGTCCGTGTCCTTCTTTATTTTCTCTAGGGTGGTGTCAACCTCCGGGCCGAATAAATAGTCGGGGTTGACAGGCTGGTTGAGTATGTTGTTTTGCACCTCAGGTTTGAATCCGGAGATTCGTAACCAGGCATGTCGTCGCAGCATGACGCTAGTGTTTATGGCCCTGGCAGCTGTGTCTGCGGCATCCAGCGCGCACTTGATGGATGCGTTTGTGAGGAGCTGTCCCTCCCTGATGAGGATCTCTGCACCTTCTCTGAATTGGTCAGGGAGATGTTGGATTAGTTGCTCTAATGTGTCATAGTGCGCTCTATCGTAGCGAGCGAGGAGTGCTTGAGTATTGGCAATGCGCCATACGTTGGCTGCCTGGGCGGCAATCCGTTTGCCAGAGGTCTCTAACACCTTGGACTCCTTGTCCGGGGGAGGAGCGTCACCTGTTGTTTGTGAGTGTGCCCTCTTGCGAGCATTCGCAACGACAATGGAATCCAGAGGTAATTGGCCTCTGATGTAAGTAGGGTCCCCAGGCGCTGATCTGTATTTTTTGTCGATCCTGGGGTTTATCACTCTTGCCCTGGTGGGTTCCTTGAAGATGTCCTTTGCTGGTTTGAGGACACCCTTCAACATGGGTAGAGTTTTTATATTTCTTTCTGAGGAAGCAAAAGTATCCATAAGAAAGTCGTCCTCGACGGTGTCCGAGTGAAGTTGCACCCCATGATTGGCCGCAGCACGTTCAATTAGAGCGTTGAATGCTGCCGTGTCCTCTGTGGGAGATGTTTTTGCTCCATAGAGTTGCGGGTCTTGTGCATCCATAGGTGCACCTGGGTCCACAGGGTCATCCCAAGTTTGATCAGGGTCTTGCTGGCCGTCAGGGTCCATGTCTCCGGGGTAGGGGACCTGGTCACACATGTAGTCCCCCAACGCATCCGTGTCGGAGTGTGTGGGAGAGAAGGATTGTGGATCCTGGTAGGGTGAGTGGAAAGGTTCGGAAAGAACTGGTTCTGAAGCCACAGGCAGCTTTCTTTTTAGTGGAATCCTGAAGGAGTCCAAAGCCGGCTCCGAAGTTATTTTCCGTTTGTGGATAATCATCCTGCCGGTGTCGGCGTCGATTATATGCGATGGAGACGTCTTCGCAGAGTGTTCGGCAGGCGTGATTGTGGTATGGGTCACCCGTGTCCTGATTTGGAACATTTTCGGGGCCGTGGATGGTGGCAGGCCAAAAGTAATGTTGGCTGGTGTCGAAGAGGCTGCTGGAGCTTTAATTGGCTCGGAGCCCGACGTGTCCTGGAGGACCATTTTCTTTTTGGTGCTTTGCGCAGCAATGGGTCGAGTCTGGAGCGCCCTCGAGTCTTTCGCACCGACCGGTTCAGTTGAGGCGGTCGTGGATTTTTTCGACGCCGGTGGGTCATCGAGTCGAGGGGCGGGAGTGGCCGTCGACTTTTTCGATGATTGTGGCTTAGATGTCGCCGTGGAAGCGGCGTGAGACGCAGCAGGCTGTTTGACCTTTGGGGTCGGAGTCGATTGCGTCAGTGCCGGGAGCCGAGCAGGTTTGGTGGTACCGACGGCCTTCTTCCTTATGTCGACTCCGACGTCGGCCGCTCCGAGTTCGGCACCGAAGTCTCGTTTGGTGCGCTCGGTGCCGATGTGTTTTGCTGGCGTCGAAGGTGTGGAGGGCCTCGATCCGACCAGCGCCGGTTTCGGTTTCACGTGAACCAATACTGCTTTCGGTTTCGGTTTTAGAGAAGGGAAACCAGCCATTTTTGGCATTAATGGCTGCCGCTGAATGTCCGAGGCCGGGCCCGAGGGCGGGGCCGAAGAACTGCGGGATAAGTCTTGGGTAAGGCCCGAAGGCGATCCCTCGACCGGAGCCATAGACTGTTGCACTGGGCTTTCTTCAGTCTGAACGGGTAGGCCTTGCTCGTCACCGGAGCTACTCTCTTCGGCCCCTAAGGCCTCATCGTAGTCTCCTACCTCGGTGTCGTCTTCATCTCTGCGAAAGAGTGTTTCGTCGACATCCCCCGATCCGGAGTCATGTTCGGAAACGGGACTGGAGGGTAGGTTCTCCACTTCTTCGACATCTTCGGTCTCGGCGTTGAAGATGTCGGCCGGGGCCGGTGCCGCTTGCTGCGCCTCGAGTCTCGCCGCTCGTCGATTCCGTAGAGTCTTCTTGGATCAAAATCTGGCACAGGCCATGCATGTAGATTCGTCGTGATCCGGTGAGAGGCATTTGTTGCACACCGGATGGACGTCGACGTGGGGGTATTTCGCATTGCATACCGGACACCTCTTGAATGGTGTTCTCGATTCCATCGCTGATGTCGAATCGACGGTCGGGTAAGATGCGAAAGTTTGTTCTAGAAGTTAGTAAACGAACAGAGATACTATCGATACCGATCGATAACAGTACCGACGCGAGCTAAAGGCCTTTTGGCCTGAAAACAGGTTTTCCTAACTTGAGTCAAGATAACACATCCGAACCCAATGGCGGAAAAAAACAATCTGAGGATGGAGAGGATGCCCATGCGCACTGTAGTCCAGGGGAGGAGTCACCTATCCCAGGATACTTCGAAGACTCTTCCAGGACAACAACGTGCAAACATCCGGACCCAACACTAGGCGGCGATCTATGCACAGATATGAATTCAGCAGCCCACATGCCTCGAACTTTTCAGGATCCAGCGACCCCTCTTAATCTTCCCCGAGTCCCAGCCCATAAGAATAGGGCTGAGCTCTGGCCTTGAAGGCATGGCTCCAGTCAACGGCGGAGTCGGACTGTGCACCTCTGGCTCCATGTTGGAGCTTGAGATGTGACTGGGGCCTGTGTCGGGAGTGCAGGCATTCGGACCGGCGCCAGGAAAGGTTGAGGTGGGAAGACCAGCAGCGATCCAAATCCATCCATGGATCCAAGGGGCCCCACTGGAGCCTGGGATGGAACCGTTGCCAGAGAACCAGTGGTGGCTGCTACAGAACACGCAGGGACTGGAGGTGTGCCGGCGGGAATGGGCCATCCAAATATGAGGTGCATGGCCTTATAGAACTTGGGAAGTTGGGTGGGGGTCGATCTGGCTCCCGGAAACTTGGGGAGGCAGAGTCTGCCCAGGAACCGGCTCAACCGCTGAGCCAGGCCTCGAATGACGATACATCTTCGTCTCAACAGTTTACTTTGACGAACGAGGCAAAGTCAAAGACCTCTTCAACTTCCTACTCTTTTTGTGCTTGTGAAACTTACCAGAAGACGACTTGAAGTGCAACGAGATTCTTGGTTGTCGCGTCAATCCGGGAACCTTCCTCTCAACTGGGATAGAAACCATTGAGGTGTCAGGCTGCAAGCAACTTGGGATGCATGGCACAACAGTCGACGCAGGTCTTCACGTCATGATCACGCTCGAGGCACCAGAGGAAAGCAAGATGCTGTTTCGTCACCAACATGTGCCGGTGACATGTGCTGCAGGGCTTGAAGCTGGCCATCCTAGTTGGCATCCTGCCACACCAGGAGAAAAATCTCAACGATTTTAACAATAAGTGAAAAAAAGGTCAGTCAAAACATGGCTGAGGGTAGCTCTTTCCTGATCAGCGATGAATGGCGTGTAATGAAAAGAACTGATGTCAGAGCACTGGGGTGGCGACTATATAGACACTGCGCATGTCACTTCTGGTGCGGACGCCGCCACACGAAGCTGAACAATGTCACATACCGGCTGGTGTACATGGGTTACTGCTCCAGGGGATAACTTTAAGGTAAGGAACCTGCTGCTCGAAGTCTCTATCAGATTTCTAAATTCTGCAAAAGAAAAACCATTTTTATGTTGATAAAAAAAAGGTAAGCTAGCAATAGACACAGGAGACTGCAAAACTTAATTGGCTCCTAAATAAAATGTACTCCTTAAAATTCAAATTTATGTCAATGGGACTTCTGTATAGAGAAACATGGAGACTTTAAGCATTTGGAAATAATTTGTGGTTATTACTGGGAAAGACACACACATTGAAATAAATACAATTGTGTTTCAAACAATACCCAGCCACCACCCAATAACCTGTTTATGTTATTATGATAACTGATCTGAAATTTCATTTAAATTCCTTATTAATAAAGCTCCAAAGAGAGACAGTATGTAAGAGGGATGTGAAAGGGGGGGGGGGGGGATTGGGGCGACAACAATACTGAAAGCCCAAGGATTCTCTTTGCCTTCATCTTAATCAGTATCTGGAAACCATTTAATCCTGCGCAGTACCAGAGGGTGACCACACCTGTACTAGGATGGATAATGCCGACAGATAAAAGTGTATGTACTAGTGAAATATTCTGATAGTTAAAGTGAGGGAATCTGGCCTTTAGTGCCCCCATAACCTGGCTTCCTCTCAAATACAGTAATAACAGATGCACAGTAAAACGTTATAAATCTGTAACATATACTTCCCAATCTTGCGTACAAATGTTTTATTTCTGTCTTCATCAAGTAGCTGGAAACTGTGTAAGAGTGCTTTGGATGAACAGGAATTATGGCTGCAGTATCGGTATGAGAACAAGGTAACGCTCTGTATAAAACTATGAATTTCAAGCACTGTCATTTATAAAATGAAAAAAACATGCAACAGGTCCTGTTGATTCTGCACCATAATCGTTGATCAAGTCTTGACTATCTGACAGGAATAAAGTGAATATGATAATATCCCGAAAAATTCTATACAGGGACACCTCCTGATGACTAAAGAGTGGTGAGATCGGTCTACAGACCTCGCCTGTATTTCAAGAAATATTTCTCAAATTCTAAGTGCACTAGGAAGCTGTCCTACAGAACAGAGCTGTTAATATGCATTTATCTGCAGCTGAAATATTTCGATTTATATGGCCATAAATGTGTGGTTAGCTGGCCGTAGATTATTAGCGTGGAAGCAAGGCTGAATAATCCTTACTAGATAATCTGGGCATTGCCATGAAATGTTTTATGAATCAAGCATAGTATCTTGAACTGCATTCCTTGTTTGATGAGCTTCCAGTGACTTATTTTGAAAATAGAAAGATGTGATCACAGACTTAGGTTATGAGCAAATTGAACTTTATGGTTTGGGGAGCACTAAAGATTTGCAAGACCTTTTCTGAACAACCCAGTAGTCTAGCCGTGAAGTGACCATCGCAGAAATCATAGCTATTATATGCCTAAAGTCAGCAGATGGAGGATTAAAAAATGCAGCTGAAGGTATAATGCAGGCTTGCCTTTACCTGAGGTGTAAAGGATAGGTCACTGTAAAATGGCATATCAAAAGTATGTGTTTTCTGGATTGGAGTGGGCCATCACAACTAGTGTGTAAAATAAGAGAAATATGACTAGGAACTAGAAGGAGGATCTAAGTTTTCACACTCTTGAAGATGTGCCAATTTTGTGTTATCCAGCGTTTGACATGTTTTAAGCAATTAAAAACTTTTTGCCATGTTTAATAAGTATCAAAGACGCATGTTAACAGGATCATGCAAAAGTTTAATAGAATTGGTGAAAGTGCTGAATACAGTAGGACCCTACACTTTGTTTAACTTGTTTCCAAGGGAATATGAATCAAGGCCAGGCTCTGAACACGGGTTCCTCGCTGCTTCTCAAGATGCAACAAGAGCTCTTTGGTCACTGGTGTTTCCAGTGGTTTGGCAGCTGCTGTCTCTGAGTTAACTTCTGTGGGGATAGAATGCTTGCAGTGCTCCTGCCCCTGCGTCATTTGGTCTGAAAACAAAAGGTATCTTCCACTGATCTGCCTAGTTGTAACGGTTCCATGTTTGTGAGGGAAGCAAATGCTGCGCCTGTTATGTGAGAATAAGAGCACATGTTGTACCTGCCTTGTGTGCAGGATGGATGCATGTGCTGCAACAATTGCCACAGGCCGTATAGGTGTTCCTTACGTTCGCAAACCTTGCACTGTTGACCATGATGTACCAATGTGGGTTAATAATGCTCGATAAAAAACATTTTCACTAGTAAAAAGCCAAAGTAATTGGCAGTGCAAATCCTTTGTTACTTTGCATTCTGGTATGCGTAGTTCTGCATTTACAATGGGAAAAAAATACAATGAAAATTAAACCACAGGACTCAATGAGCTACTTATGCCAGATAATGGGGAATCAGATGTGAGAAAAGGCTGTTGCTCAGAAAACCGGAATATATATACTACCTTAAATGTATCTATTTGTACAATTTGTAAAGCGCATGACGATCCGAAACGCCTCTCGGTGCTGGATCAGAGGTGGCACCACCAAAACAGAAAGAGCACTTATGTACTGAATTATTTAAAAAGACCGGTTTTAATCGCTTTCCAAAAATGTACCTCATTCTCGGTAACCCGAATAGCCAGAGGGAGGGAATTACAGAGCTCTGCTACATTAAAACAAAACGGCCAACCACCTCTTCTAGCTCTTAAAATAGTTGGATTGGCGGCAAGGTAAAGTTTTGGGGAGCGAAGTGATCTGGTGGGGAAGTAATAGGTGACCAGCTGTCGTAAAAGGGAAGGGCCGCGACCCTGTAAGGCACAGTGGGCAATACACAATTTAAATTCCACTCTTTGATCTTTCCACAGTCAATGAAGCTCTGTTAATCCCGGTCTGACTGCGACCTGGGGATTTCCAGCAATCTTGTGCTGCCGCTTTTTGCGCGGTCGGCCATTTTTGAGTAACACCTTATGGAGATCCCATATGCAATAAGTTGCCATAGTCCAGCCGTGAAAGGACAGGTGCCTGAACTGGTACTCGTCTAGAGGTCTGAGGCAGCAAGGGTAAAATCTTGCTTAGCATCCGCAACATTCCAAAACAGCTAGTCGGTTTAGTAGCTTGGACTTCCATGGTCAGGGTATCTTTCAACCACATTCCCAGGCCCTTTATAACAGCCTTAGGGATCGGTGGAGTGCCAAGGCCAGTGGGCCAACCTAAACCTCGTTGGGCCAAAGAGTTATCCTCCAGAATCATTAGTTCCGTCTTAGCTCCATTGAGCTTCAGACAGGACTAGTTCATCCAGCTAGCTACTTGCTCCAGGCAGGGCCCTAAATTTGATGTTACAAGCTCAAAGCCTGGGGTAAAGGACAGCACCAGCTGGGTGTCGTCCGCAAAGGATACTATAAAGTCCCTAAAGCGGGCTACAATGTCTGCCAAGGGTTGAAGGTATATGTTAAACAATGCTGAGCTAAGTGAGGATCCCCACAAGACACGGGCAGACTTTCAGAGGAACAATCTCTATCAAATACCGGGAATGTTCATTCCTTTAAGAAGGAATTCAGCCATTCTGGGCTTTCCCTACAATTCCGGCCCTGCCAACTCTATCCAAAAGTATACATTGGTTGACCATGTCGAAGGCCGCATTAAGATCAAACAGCACAATAGCTCTTGTAGCCCTATGATCCATTCTCCCTTTTGCTTCCTCCGCTACCGCCAATAAGGCGGTCCTCTGTGCTGTGCTTAGGCCTGAAGCCAGTCTGTGTATGGTGCATACTTGTTAGATTCCAAGAAATCTGATAAACATCTATTAACATATTTTTCTGCCACCTTACTAAGACCTGGAAACAGGGAGATAGGGTGGAAGTTTTCTAGACAGGAGAGGTCAAGATTATGCTTCTTTAAGTCAGCTCTAATCATTGCGTGTTTCCATGAGGAGGGAACCAGGCCAGTTTCCAGGCACAGTTTTATCAATTCCAATATGGAGGGGTAAATAATTTCCGGCTCATGAGTGGGGATTCTCAGAGGTACTGAGACAAGAGGGGATCTATAGCTAAGTTTCCCGGACTATCGGTGAGAAGGAGCTATCCCATTTATTGGTCTCTTGAAATGATTGGTAGATATTCAAAATGTTGGTATTAAAATAGTTAGCCAAGGCATTGCACCTATCCATGGAGGCTTTGACCACAGGGGCATTTGTGGTAGGCTCCAAAAAGGACTTTGTAATTCTGAATAACTCTTTTGGGGAATTCTCAGAACTATTGTTTTTTTGCTTATAAGAGGAGGCCTGAGCTTGTCAAATTTCCATGTGAGATAGCCTCACCTCTCTCTGTATAATATTTTGTTGTTCTCCTTATAATCCTTTCTCTCCATACTCTTTCTGCCATTGCACAGTTTTCATTTAGTATTCTCAGGTGTGGGGAGTGCCATGGGGCTGAAATATCAGAAAACTAAAACATCTAGTATCTGTGCAGAACACTGAGGACGGTTCAGTATGTTCCAGTCAAAGCTGTAGCTAGACTGGTGTAGACTGTTGAGACAGCTGAGCTCCTATAACGGAAAGCCATTCCCAAAACAGAAACAGTTTTTCTTCAGAAGGATTTAAATTTCCACTCAAAATACTGATTGAAACATGGTTTTCTGGTATGAAATGAAACATGTCAAGCGCATTGATTTTTCTCCTTCTAAAACATAGGCCTTAGATAGGAGGACATTAACTGTTGCACAAATAAGTATTTGAATATTTCTTTTTCTTCTTCAGCTGTTAGGGCACTGGAGTGTGGAAACATTTTGGTCGAGCAAGGTTTTAGATTTGCCAGATTTACTACAAAAACGAAGAATCGTGGATATCTGGATGTTTCTGCCCTTTGTAATGAAAGCTGACTGGTCTGTTTAGAAAGCTTTCTTAGGCAATCTGGATATTAATGCATGAGAGCAAGTGGGTGAATTCAATGTGAAAGAAAAGGTGTGATGTGGGGGGTCAGGCCTCCACAGAGTACAAGTTGAAGGTTTGAACTCCTCATAGTTTTAGCTCTCGGAGCTCCCAGTAAGCAAATCTGACCATGGATCCTCTTTTATTGTTTTGCCCTATCCACTTGCAGCAATGGTTCAAATTTATGTCTTGGTCAAGGCTGGTCAGGCAAAAAAAATGTAGAACTGAAAAGTCTGCAGTGACAAACAAGTTTACAAGTATCAAAACTAAATGATGGACTCAGAGCACAAAAGTATTCGGTTAAATGCTGTTAAATAAGACTGCTGACTTTGAAGACAATCTATTAAATGTGAACAACTGATTGCCGGTTCGAGGTAAAACACAATGGACTTAGAAACTAAGCATGGATGTCTAACCTACATCTTTTTGGGTCCAAATTCGAGGTTGAGGGTTAATTGCAGAAAATATGTAGTAGAATTTACTAGGGACGCTTTCCTGGAGCTACAGGGAGACGACATCTATAGTCAAGTTCAGAGGGTACATGGGTTCTCCCTAAGAGAATGTTGGTTTGTTCTTAGGCAGAACAAAACCCCAGGTTGAGCAAAGTTATCTTATTAATTTTCCGGACGACAGAACAAAAAAATGCTTCTATCAGAACCAAAGCAGTTTCTGATCTCTGGAGACTTGAACATTGTGATGAGGCCGAACTTTTATCAAGAAACAAAAGAGAGATCTGTAAAGGTAAATCTTAAATGAAAAAAGTGGAGGAAGGTCTACAATGTGCAGGTAAATAAAGTACTCAATGTTTTTAGTAGTATGGCTACGGAAACCAAAAACAAAAAATAAAAGCCAGCCATAGTAGAAGGGTCCAGGGTTGTGTGTGGCTAAATACTATGACAGCAGTTCTTAACCTGCAGTCCGGTGGCCCCTAGAGATCTGGGACCCCTCTACTCAGGCAGTCCACGATTGCTTAGAATCTTAAATAATGTTAACAGATTAATAAAGTGTATATAAAGAAGCAAAATGCAAAACGTAACATTTGAAAATGTTCTGTAAATGTTAAAGAATTTGAAAACGGAGGCTAAAAATCAAGTTGGCATCCTAAGATTGATTTGTGGCAGTAGTGCCAGTGAATCTAACAGAACATAATATGGGCGAATGGTGGCCTCAATTGAATTAAGAAAAGCTCCAACCTTCCCATCATATTAAAATTGCGATTTTTCTTTTACATTAGTTTGTTAATTAAATACATTTTTTAAATATTTGTGTATATTATTGAAGAATGCTCATATCTGTATTTTTGTGTATTGTTTTGCAGTTCATATAATCAAAACTCCTCAGGTGAGGGTCCCCAGCTTCAAGTAATGGCTGGGTAGAGTGTCCACAGAAGTAAAAAGGTTATGAACCAATGTACTATGTGTTCGGCGGGGGGAGGGGGAGATTATACAAAGATGCCATATTATTCCTCTTTATATGCATAATGTAAATTGTTAGAGCGTAGCTAAGTCAGGTGTAAAAGTGCACATAAGAAAGACAGGCTTCGTGATAAGTAGGGGGGACAACTTCATTCCAGGACCTTATGGACGATGTAGCCAGTTCAGAACGTTTTATCTAGAAATCATTGTTTTAAGGTAAGTTAAACTAGTTAGTTCAATGGAAGCAAAACAAGGCATTTCAAGATGCATTTGTTTATTACACAAAGAGCCAGGACTGAAAACTGTGGCCATACTGACTGGGTGAGAGGTGGTCACCCTAAGAAAACAAGTTACTTACCTGTAACTTTGGTTCTCCAGTATTGGTAACTTTCATAGATTCCCATAGCTAGTATCATTCCCCCGTTGTCGGAATGGGAGTCTCGTAAATACAAGCATTGGCATAGCCAATAGATCTCGCCTTTGAGACCTTATAAGTGTTTAGCCATGCAACAGTTGATGTTGTTGCACCAAGGATATTGTGCTGCATAACTAAATACTTATAAGGCCCCAAAAGCGAGACCTATTGGCTATGCCAATGCTTGTTAGTTTTGCCTGCTGCTCCATAGTTAGCAGAGCGCGTCCTTGAGATCTACATTATACAGGAAACCTCGCCCTGGAAAGCTGGCCACGTGTGCATTCAATGGGTGTTGCTGCTGTGAGGATTCTCTTTTTACATCAACTACAGCTTAGCCCTGCTGCTCTGGTGTCACATGTGTATGTTTATTTAACAAAGGGCTCGACATACATCTGAGATCTTTAGTATGGGCGACTGGCACACCTGGGTCTTTCTCCCACCTATCCAATGAAGGATGACTGGGAAGGCTCATTGGAAGGCTTGAGGCTGTGGTACTATTGTAGGGGTTTCACATTGTACAGAACTATTTGTTAATGGCCTCACAGCAGCCTGGTGGTTCATCATTTAAACCATTCATCTCAGCGGAAGTGCTGGCAGTAAGGACAATGATGCTGCTGCTCTGAATTGAACTGAATGCAAGGTACCTTGAGGTATCACCCTTCAAGTAAGATAGAACATCAAGGATTTTACACACACTTTCTGAAATGTGAATTAGTCATTTTATTGTAGCCATTCACGTGTTGCTCTGGGCTCTCTTAATAGAGGTAAATGTTGTTGTCTCTCTGGGTCACATTCAGTATGTTAGATTTGTGTTAGATTAAACTGTGTGCCCAACGTGCATATCTTTGTAGACATGAGTGAAATCCGACCCACTGAAGGCCAGCCCTTCGGGGAGGAGTAGACTCGAGGAACACAGGTCTGATATACAGCCAATGTTTTACACAGGGTGTGAGGAAGCATCAAATCCCTGACAGAGGCATTAGAGTATTAGTGAGCTCTCTGCAGTTCATTATCATGAAAGTAGGGGAAGTCTTCATTGTTTGATCTTGAATGCAAACTGGTGCTAAAGTAAATAAGGAGCGCCGAGTCTTTTGAAGGACAGGATATAGTCTTTGCAAAATACAAAGATTATAAACAAGCATCGCGGCAACAACGCTTTACTTTTAATGTTAAAAGTAAAGCGCGGGTGCCGCGATTATATCAAAAGTAAAGAAATAGATGTTTTTTCTATTTCTTTACTTTTGGTATAATCGAGGCACCCGTGCTTTAATTATATTAAAAGTAAAGCGTGTGTGCCACGATTATACCAAAAGTAAAGAAATAGAAAAAAACATCTATTTCTTTACTTTTGATATAATCAGCGAGACCTAAAAATGTGAAGCTTTTCCTGCATAAAAGGTTTTGTGTTAAAATCGAAACGGAATTGCAGCACAGTTGCAACTTAAATTGAGGAGGATGTCTGGTATGGCTTGTTCTCTCCTGGCGCCCGTGGTTTGTGTACTTGTAACACTTGCAAATGCCAAGCCATCAATCAAGCCGGATGGCTCGGTCTGGCTTCGAGCCCAGTGGCGCCTGTTGTCTGTTCCCTCCTTAGCATCTCACGAAACTCTTCCATGTAAGGTAAGGGAGGGGGAGGAGTGGGTGAGAGAGGGGGAGGAAAGCCGGCCATGCGAGGAATGCTAGAAACCAGGATAGCAGCTGTGAGGTTGCACAACATCGCGAACGCAAGCTGGAGGCCTGAAAAAAGCCACTAGGTTAGCACATCCTAAACCCGCTTACTAAAACTCTCGCCAGAGCAGCGCTATAAGCGCTGGCTCTGGCGAGACCTAAAAAAATAACATAGCAGTAGGCACAAAAGAGAAGAAAAGGCCTAGGCTTCATCTCATTTTGTAGCATATCCACCTCTTTTTGTAAAAGAGACCAAAATAATGCAACAACCAGATTAGCCTCACCCCCACAAAACCTTCCTGAGAGAACCTCAGATTTTCGTAGCCATTGTTTAACAGTATAACAAAACATGCTGAAGGCTGAGCTTTCACAGGGGAGGAGGGTGGGCGTATGGGAATCTATGAAAGTTACCAATACTGGAGAACCAAAGTTACAGGTAAGTAACTTGTTTTCTTACTCCAGTATTGGAACTTTCATAGATTCCCATAGCTTGTATCAGAGTAGCTAGCAGTCAGAAGCACATTTTGCTCTCTCCTCGTTGTGTCTCACTCTTCTCTCTCTTTTTTTTTTTAAAATGCATCACTTAAAAGAACATTAAAAACAGTGCAATAACATTTAAGAATAAAAGTAAATACACATTAATCCAAAACCAAAATGTGCCAATAAAAAGAAAGAAAGGAAGGAGGGAAGAAAGGAAAGCTCACCACTCAATGGAAGAGGCTCCTCAGGACTGCCTGGCCTACAGCCGTGTCTTCCTGTGTCGAGGCCTCCAGGCAGTAATGTCTTGTGAAGGTTTGCGAGCTGCTCCAAGTTGCAGCCCTGCAGATATTTTTGATCTGGATCCCAGGAAAGAGGGCCGTAGACGAAGCCATGGACCTTGCAGAATATGCTCAGACTCTACCCTCCAGGCGTTTGCCCGCTGCTGAATGACAAAAACTTATAGCACTGGCCACCCACCGAGCAATCCCCTGCTTGGACAGGGGCAAGCCCTTGCGGGGAGCGCTAAACCAAACAAACAGTTGAGAAGATTTTCGGAATTCTTTAGTATGGTCCAGGTAGGACTTCAAACATCTCTGCACATCCAGAGAGTGTAGTGCTCTTCCTGCCTGCGTAGAGGGCTGAGGAAAGAAAGCCTTAAGAATCACCGGCTCATTTAAATGAAAGTCCGAAGGCACCTTAGATATGAACCTTGGGTTAGTCCTTAGGATCCCTGTATTTTTCTTGAAGTGTAGGAAGGGTTCCTGGATCGCCAGAGGCTGTAACTCACCCATTCTTCTTGCAGAAGTGAGAGCTAGGAGAAGCGCCACCTTCCAAGAAAGGAATTTCAAATCTGCTCGATGAATCAGCTCAAAGGGGTGCTCCATTAGCTGGGTGAGAACCAAATTCAAATGCCACATAGGAGGCGGAGGCCTCACTGGAGGAAAGACTCTAAAGAGGCCTCTGAGGAACTGCTTGACAATCCTGGCTGACCAAAGAGAAGGTCCAGATGCAGTGCGTCTATAGCGAGAAACTGCCGCCAAATGAACTTTTATGGCTGAATGAGGCAGCCCGCTTTAGCCAAAGACATGAAATATGGAAGAACTTGGTGAGGTTGAGATGAAAATGGGTCAAAACCCTCCTGCTGACACCAGATGCAGAATCTCCTCCATTTTAAACGGTATGTCTTGTTAGTAGAAGGAGCTCTGGCCTGAGAGAGCAACTCCTTAATCTCCTCCGAGAGATCTAGCCCAAGAAACTCTTGCTGCTCAGGAGCCATGCTGACAGGTGTAAGGAGTGAGGGTCCGGATGCCAGATCTGGCCCTGGGACATCGTGAGAAGGTCTGGAACCGTCCGTAGCAGCCGTGGAGGGACCAGGGAGAGGAGATGAAGTTCCGTGAACCAGAACTGCCTCGGCCAAGCTGGAGCTATTCAGACCATTCTGCACGGCTCCGTTTTGATCTTCCTGAGTACTCTGGGTATCAACAGAATGGGGGGAAAAGCATATACAAATGCGCCTGACCAGGCTATCGAAAGCGCATTCCCCAGCGATCCGTGATGGTGTCGCTTGCTGGCGTAAAACTGGCATTTTTTGTTCTCCGGGGTGGCAAAGAGGTCTATTGAAGGTCTGCCCCACCAGTGAAAAATTTCCTGCAAGACAGTCTGGTTCAGTTCCCATTCGTGGCTGACTGACGACAGCCTGCTGAGCATGTCCGCCTTTTCGTTTAGTACCCCTGGAAGATGTACCGCCTTCAGTGATATCCTGTGAAGGATAACCCACTTCCAAATCTTCTGGGCTTCCTGTGACAACGGAAGAGATCTGGTACCCCCTTCCTTGTTTATGTAGTGCATGGCTGTGGTGTTGTCCGTGCGGACGAGATCCGCCGATTCCTGCAGCCGTGGAAGAAAACCCCGTAGAGCCAGACGAATCGCCCTGAGTTCCAGGAGATTGATATGTAGAAAGCGGTGCTGTGGCAACCAATGTCTGCTTACATGTAAGTCCTGTAGCACCGCGCCCCAGCCTTCCAGCGAGGCATCTGCAGTCACAACCTGAGGAGCTGGATCGATTACGAAAGATAGACCTTTGGATATATTCTGTTCCTTCGTCCACCACAAGGTGGCCTTTTTCATAGCCGGAGTGATCAGCACCTTATCTTCGAAGGAGTCGTCCACTTGTCGCCATTGCAGGTCGAGCTGCTCCTGAAGTGAACGCATCCGCAACCTGCAATGAGGTATTAAAGAAATGCAAGAGGAAATTCTTCCTAGCAGGGATTTGTAATGGTGAACTGAAAGATACTTTCTTCTTCTCAACAGTTGAGCCATGGACATCAGTTTCTCTTGCCTTTCGAGGGATGGAGAAGCCTTGTTGAGAGACGTGTCCAGAATGGCTCCTACGAATCGCGCTTCCTTGGACGGACAGAGAGATGACTTCTCCCTGTTGAGAATCAGGCCCAGATTGCTGAACAGACGCGTACATGCATCGACTGTTATTCCACTGCCTGTCTGGACGGGGCCTTCAGCAACCAATCGTCCAGGTAATAATAATAATAATAATTCACATTTATAAAGTGCGAACAATCACCCGTAAGGGTCTCTAGGCGCTGGGGGCCGTCGGGAAGATTAAGAAAGCTATTGCCCAGAGTCACATGGTGCTGGGCTAATCTGCCGCCAGCGCCGGGGATCGAACCGTGATCCCTAGATTCCTGAGTCAGTCACCCTGGTCGCAGCGCCACACCTCTTCCCTAGGGAAAGATCTGAAAATGCTGCTTCCTGAGGAAGGCTGCCACCGGCGCCAGCAATTTGGTAAAGATCCTCTGAGCAGACCGAAGTCCAAAAGGTAGAACCTTGAACTGAAAGTGGCTCTTGCCTATTGTAAACCGTAAAAACCTCCTGTGGGCTGGATGAATGGGTATGTGAAAATACACATCCTCGAGATCGAGAGTGGCCATAAAATCCCCAGGGTTGAGTAGACGTAAAATGTCCTGGAGAGACACCATCCAAAAGGATTTTCTTATGAGATCGGTGTTCAGCTCCCTGAGATCTAAAATGGGGCGCCACTTCTCCAGCGTCTCCTTGATCAGAAAAAATCTGGAGTAGAAACCCTCTCCCTTCTGAGAAAAGGGGACCGGCTCTACAGCCCCTTTGAGGAGCATCTGATGAACTTCGAGCCGCAGAAGACGCAGAGGTTTCGAAGGCATGGCGTCAGGGGGCTTGGAAGGTGGAAGATGTACAAACTCCAGCGTATGGCCACATTGAATGATGTTGAGTAACCAACAGTCTGATGTTATCCGTCGCCAGTTGTGGAGGTATTGAGATACCAACAGATGTTGTCGTGGAGGGGGGTACAGCAGGAAGAGCCAGTACGCCACTAATGTCGCTTAGAGGTGTCACGCCCCTGACGATTCTGTTTCCCTCTAGAGTTAGACCTAGAGAAAGAAGAGGTCAGGCCTTGTCTTTGATAGTAAGATGGACAATAAGATTGAGGCGTTGAATTATAAGAAGGATATCTTTGCTGGTGGTATGAACCCCTGTAGGTCGTAGTACTCCTTCCTCTGGCTCCACGGAAAGGAACCTTCCGATATTGTAGGGTTCCTAAGGACCTTGCTGTCTCCGTATCCTTTTTGATGTTTTGGAGGGCATCATCAATATGTTTACCAAATAATGCCTCCCCATCAAACGGAAGGTCCAGGATTTTGTTCTGGACTTCCAGCCGGAACCATGTCGCCCTCAGCCAGCCTTGGTGACGAAGAACAGCTGCGCCTGCAAGCGAACGGAAAGCCGTTGTGGCAATGTCCATTGCGCAGTCGATAATCTAAGCTAATGTGACCTCTCCCTCCTGCAAGATTTTCTTTGCTTCCACCTTGCACTCCTGAGGCAGCTGGTCTAGATAAGGTGAGGGGTCAAACCACATCTGACGATCATATCTGCCAAGTATTGCCAACGCATTCGACGTTCTAATCAAAAGACTTGCCATCGAGGAATATCTTTTCCTGGCATTATCTAGGTGCCTGCGCCTTCCTTATCAGGAGGAGTAGTAAGAGGCGCAGAAGGATTACGTGATTTTTTCTGAGCCGCCTGGGATATCACAGAATCCGGCTTCGGTTGACCTGTTAAGGATGCTGGACTGTCTTCAGGGACCTTGTATTTTTTCTCCAGACGCGGCAAGACTGGAATGACAGTAGCCGGATTCTTCATTGCCTTAATACCTTCATCCCAGACGTGGCTGACAATAGGAATGGAACGGACTGTCTTCCTATAAGGTTCTTTGAAATCATAAAGAAAACATTCAGTTTGAACTGAAGGCATGGGAAGTTTAAATCTTCATGAAGCTCTTTCCATCAAATTGTGAAACCCCCCCCAATGACTGCCGGGGGAGAATCAGCTGTATCCGGTGTTGGAGAAGCTGGGTCCGGTATCACATAATCATCCCACTCAGTACCCTGGTCCGGCCTGGTGATATCGCCCTGATCCTCGTCCGAGGAATCAATCTGCACCTCTGGAACCACCGGAGGTATGACTGGTCTGGTTAATTGATGCTGTGACACCATCTGGGACAATGGTCTTGGCAAAGCCACAGAAGAAGCTGGCGGAGCAGATACAGCCTGCGTCAAAGGAAGTGAAGGAGGAGGTGACTGGGAGAATCTCCTCCTATAGTCCAGCAACATGCCTTGAAGATCAGTCAAGAGGGAAGAAGGTACAGAAATCATCTCCTGTCTAGTGTCTTCCTGACGTTGAAAAGGGTGATGATTTGAGTGCCTATGAAGGTATTCACCTTCAGAATCAGTGTCCTGGCACTTGACTAGAAGCTGTGAGGGGCTATTGGCATAGCCAAAAGAATCATCCTCTCCCTCAGAATTTTCTTCCTCCTCCAGCAACAGTGCGGGAGGCAGAGAGGTAACCCTTCTTGGAGAAGTCATGTCCGGCGTTATTCTCGTCAAAGAAATGGTGATTTTCTCCGTCGACGAAGACGTCGTCGGTGGTGGTATCGTCGACAGTGGAGACGGAGTCGGAAGACCCACTGACGACGAGCAGATCGTCGATGATGAGATGGTCGTCGACACGGTCGTCGACGAGACCGTCGACACTCCCGCTGTCGTCGCTATCGTCGTCGACACCTTCGTCGACGTTGAAGGAATTGTCATCGTTGTCGACGAGCCCGTCGACACCAGCGTCGATGGATGGAGACTTGAAGGCACCGTCGACGAGCCCGTCGACGGTGGCACTGTTTTAACCTGCACCTTTGAAACCTTCGTCGACAGAGTCTTTTGCAGCGTCGTCGACGATTGACTATTCTTGTCAGACTTCTCAGATGACAGAGACAGAGAAGAAGGCTTTTTAAAAGGTTTATCAGACTTTGCCACTGCTCCTGCTGAAGGTAGTCCTTCCCTCTCCTTTGCACCATGGTGAGGAGATTCGCTAGGACTACGGCTCTCAGACTCACGGGGGGGTCGTTTTTGAGGCCTTTGCGTGACGGTCTGTAGATGGTGAAGGGGAAGCCCTACCCCTCTAAACTGACCTTCTGGACGAAGTGGCAGATGACGAATCTTCGCTGTCACTTGACAGTGTTTCCTTTCTCGACTTCAACTTGTGGAGCCAGGTGAGAAGGCGACCCTCACGGTCCCGGAGAATCTTTGTGGAAAAGGTGCAGCAGATCTTGCAGTGCGGTGCCTAGTGGTCCGGATACAGGCAGTAGATGTACCCTTTATGCCTGTCCTCCACATACAACCTTTTCTTGCCACAGGTGGAATACTCCTTAAAAAGAGCTTTTTTCTCTTTGTCAGACATTCCAAAAGAAATATCAAACTATTCTGAAGAAAAAACTGCTGAAAAAACAGTAGAATAGAGTTGAAGTGAGCAGAGCTCAAAGGAGACTCCCTTGGCACAACGTGCGGTAGAAAATCTGAGGCTCTGAGGTTCTCTCAGGAAGGTTCTGTGGGGTGAGTCTAATCTGATTGGTTGTTGCATTATTTTGGTCTCTTTTACAAAAAGAGGTGGATATGCTACAAAATGAGATGAGGCCTAGGTCTTTTCTTCTGTTTTGTACCTACTGCTATGTTATTTTTTATTTACCGAGACTCCCATTCCGACGACGGGGAATGATACTAGCTATGGAAATCTATGAAAGTTCCAATACTGGAGTAATTGTAAGTTACAAAAAAAATTCAAGGTTGAACACGGGATGTCTATAATCAGTAGCCTATACAGAATTAAGGCTACCACACAGTAGTTCAGTTTTCTACAGATCTTGATGACAGATCATCTAGAAATTGTAAAGTATTGATTATATTACTATCTGTTTCACTGTGGTCCTCGCTGAGTTAAATGTAGGTCATCCTCCTAAATTCAGCATGGAGTTTGTAGCAATCATTGGAGAACTTAGTGTGGACAAAACTAGGATATCACAAGTAGTGTTTACATTAGTTTGTTAATTAAATACATTTTTTAAATATTTGTGTATATTATTGAAGAATGCTCATATCTGTATTTTTGTGTATTGTTTTGCAGTTCATATAATCAAAACTCCTCAGGTGAGGGTCCCCAGCTTCAAGTAATGGCTGGGTAGAGTGTCCACAGAAGTAAAAAGGTTATGAACCAATGTACTATGTGTTCGGCGGGGGGAGGGGGAGATTATACAAAGATGCCATATTATTCCTCTTTATATGCATAATGTAAATTGTTAGAGCGTAGCTAAGTCAGGTGTAAAAGTGCACATAAGAAAGACAGGCTTCGTGATAAGTAGGGGGGACAACTTCATTCCAGGACCTTATGGACGATGTAGCCAGTTCAGAACGTTTTATCTAGAAATCATTGTTTTAAGGTAAGTTAAACTAGTTAGTTCAATGGAAGCAAAACAAGGCATTTCAAGATGCATTTGTTTATTACACAAAGAGCCAGGACTGAAAACTGTGGCCATACTGACTGGGTGAGAGGTGGTCACCCTAAGAAAACAAGTTACTTACCTGTAACTTTGGTTCTCCAGTATTGGTAACTTTCATAGATTCCCATAGCTAGTATCATTCCCCCGTTGTCGGAATGGGAGTCTCGTAAATACAAGCATTGGCATAGCCAATAGATCTCGCCTTTGAGACCTTATAAGTGTTTAGCCATGCAACAGTTGATGTTGTTGCACCAAGGATATTGTGCTGCATAACTAAATACTTATAAGGCCCCAAAAGCGAGACCTATTGGCTATGCCAATGCTTGTTAGTTTTGCCTGCTGCTCCATAGTTAGCAGAGCGCGTCCTTGAGATCTACATTATACAGGAAACCTCGCCCTGGAAAGCTGGCCACGTGTGCATTCAATGGGTGTTGCTGCTGTGAGGATTCTCTTTTTACATCAACTACAGCTTAGCCCTGCTGCTCTGGTGTCACATGTGTATGTTTATTTAACAAAGGGCTCGACATACATCTGAGATCTTTAGTATGGGCGACTGGCACACCTGGGTCTTTCTCCCACCTATCCAATGAAGGATGACTGGGAAGGCTCATTGGAAGGCTTGAGGCTGTGGTACTATTGTAGGGGTTTCACATTGTACAGAACTATTTGTTAATGGCCTCACAGCAGCCTGGTGGTTCATCATTTAAACCATTCATCTCAGCGGAAGTGCTGGCAGTAAGGACAATGATGCTGCTGCTCTGAATTGAACTGAATGCAAGGTACCTTGAGGTATCACCTTTCACCCTTCAAGTAAGATAGAACATCAAGGATTTTACACACACTTTCTGAAATGTGAATTAGTCATTTTATTGTAGCCATTCACGTGTTGCTCTGGGCTCTCTTAATAGAGGTAAATGTTGTTGTCTCTCTGGGTCACATTCAGTATGTTAGATTTGTGTTAGATTAAACTGTGTGCCCAACGTGCATATCTTTGTAGACATGAGTGAAATCCGACCCACTGAAGGCCAGCCCTTCGGGGAGGAGTAGACTCGAGGAACACAGGTCTGATATACAGCCAATGTTTTACACAGGGTGTGAGGAAGCATCAAATCCCTGACAGAGGCATTAGAGTATTAGTGAGCTCTCTGCAGTTCATTATCATGAAAGTAGGGGAAGTCTTCATTGTTTGATCTTGAATGCAAACTGGTGCTAAAGTAAATAAGGAGCGCCGAGTCTTTTGAAGGACAGGATATAGTCTTTGCAAAATACAAAGATTATAAACAAGCATCGCGGCAACAACGCTTTACTTTTAATGTTAAAAGTAAAGCGCGGGTGCCGCGATTATATCAAAAGTAAAGAAATAGATGTTTTTTCTATTTCTTTACTTTTGGTATAATCGAGGCACCCGTGCTTTAATTATATTAAAAGTAAAGCGTGTGTGCCACGATTATACCAAAAGTAAAGAAATAGAAAAAAACATCTATTTCTTTACTTTTGATATAATCAGCGAGACCTAAAAATGTGAAGCTTTTCCTGCATAAAAGGTTTTGTGTTAAAATCGAAACGGAATTGCAGCACAGTTGCAACTTAAATTGAGGAGGATGTCTGGTATGGCTTGTTCTCTCCTGGCGCCCGTGGTTTGTGTACTTGTAACACTTGCAAATGCCAAGCCATCAATCAAGCCGGATGGCTCGGTCTGGCTTGGAGCCCAGTGGCGCCTGTTGTCTGTTCCCTCCTTAGCATCTCACGAAACTCTTCCATGTAAGGTAAGGGAGGGGGAGGAGTGGGTGAGAGAGGGGGAGGAAAGCCGGCCATGCGAGGAATGCTAGAAACCAGGATAGCAGCTGTGAGGTTGCACAACATCGCGAACGCAAGCTGGAGGCCTGAAAAAAGCCACTAGGTTAGCACATCCTAAACCCGCTTACTAAAACTCTCGCCAGAGCAGCGCTATAAGCGCTGGCTCTGGCGAGACCTAAAAAAATAACATAGCAGTAGGCACAAAAGAGAAGAAAAGGCCTAGGCTTCATCTCATTTTGTAGCATATCCACCTCTTTTTGTAAAAGAGACCAAAATAATGCAACAACCAGATTAGCCTCACCCCCACAAAACCTTCCTGAGAGAACCTCAGATTTTCGTAGCCATTGTTTAACAGTATAACAAAACATGCTGAAGGCTGAGCTTTCACAGGGGAGGAGGGTGGGCGTATGGGAATCTATGAAAGTTACCAATACTGGAGAACCAAAGTTACAGGTAAGTAACTTGTTTTCTTACTCCAGTATTGGAACTTTCATAGATTCCCATAGCTTGTATCAGAGTAGCTAGCAGTCAGAAGCACATTTTGCTCTCTCCTCGTTGTGTCTCACTCTTCTCTCTCTTTTTTTTTTTAAAATGCATCACTTAAAAGAACATTAAAAACAGTGCAATAACATTTAAGAATAAAAGTAAATACACATTAATCCAAAACCAAAATGTGCCAATAAAAAGAAAGAAAGGAAGGAGGGAAGAAAGGAAAGCTCACCACTCAATGGAAGAGGCTCCTCAGGACTGCCTGGCCTACAGCCGTGTCTTCCTGTGTCGAGGCCTCCAGGCAGTAATGTCTTGTGAAGGTTTGCGAGCTGCTCCAAGTTGCAGCCCTGCAGATATTTTTGATCTGGATCCCAGGAAAGAGGGCCGTAGACGAAGCCATGGACCTTGCAGAATATGCTCAGACTCTACCCTCCAGGCGTTTGCCCGCTGCTGAATGACAAAAACTTATAGCACTGGCCACCCACCGAGCAATCCCCTGCTTGGACAGGGGCAAGCCCTTGCGGGGAGCGCTAAACCAAACAAACAGTTGAGAAGATTTTCGGAATTCTTTAGTATGGTCCAGGTAGGACTTCAAACATCTCTGCACATCCAGAGAGTGTAGTGCTCTTCCTGCCTGCGTAGAGGGCTGAGGAAAGAAAGCCTTAAGAATCACCGGCTCATTTAAATGAAAGTCCGAAGGCACCTTAGATATGAACCTTGGGTTAGTCCTTAGGATCCCTGTATTTTTCTTGAAGTGTAGGAAGGGTTCCTGGATCGCCAGAGGCTGTAACTCACCCATTCTTCTTGCAGAAGTGAGAGCTAGGAGAAGCGCCACCTTCCAAGAAAGGAATTTCAAATCTGCTCGATGAATCAGCTCAAAGGGGTGCTCCATTAGCTGGGTGAGAACCAAATTCAAATGCCACATAGGAGGCGGAGGCCTCACTGGAGGAAAGACTCTAAAGAGGCCTCTGAGGAACTGCTTGACAATCCTGGCTGACCAAAGAGAAGGTCCAGATGCAGTGCGTCTATAGCGAGAAACTGCCGCCAAATGAACTTTTATGGCTGAATGAGGCAGCCCGCTTTAGCCAAAGACATGAAATATGGAAGAACTTGGTGAGGTTGAGATGAAAATGGGTCAAAACCCTCCTGCTGACACCAGATGCAGAATCTCCTCCATTTTAAACGGTATGTCTTGTTAGTAGAAGGAGCTCTGGCCTGAGAGAGCAACTCCTTAATCTCCTCCGAGAGATCTAGCCCAAGAAACTCTTGCTGCTCAGGAGCCATGCTGACAGGTGTAAGGAGTGAGGGTCCGGATGCCAGATCTGGCCCTGGGACATCGTGAGAAGGTCTGGAACCGTCCGTAGCAGCCGTGGAGGGACCAGGGAGAGGAGATGAAGTTCCGTGAACCAGAACTGCCTCGGCCAAGCTGGAGCTATTCAGACCATTCTGCACGGCTCCGTTTTGATCTTCCTGAGTACTCTGGGTATCAACAGAATGGGGGGAAAAGCATATACAAATGCGCCTGACCAGGCTATCGAAAGCGCATTCCCCAGCGATCCGTGATGGTGTCGCTTGCTGGCGTAAAACTGGCATTTTTTGTTCTCCGGGGTGGCAAAGAGGTCTATTGAAGGTCTGCCCCACCAGTGAAAAATTTACTGCAAGACAGTCTGGTTCAGTTCCCATTCGTGGCTGACTGACGACAGCCTGCTGAGCATGTCCGCCTTTTCGTTTAGTACCCCTGGAAGATGTACCGCCTTCAGTGATATCCTGTGAAGGATAACCCACTTCCAAATCTTCTGGGCTTCCTGTGACAACGGAAGAGATCTGGTACCCCCTTCCTTGTTTATGTAGTGCATGGCTGTGGTGTTGTCCGTGCGGACGAGATCCGCCGATTCCTGCAGCCGTGGAAGAAAACCCCGTAGAGCCAGACGAATCGCCCTGAGTTCCAGGAGATTGATATGTAGAAAGCGGTGCTGTGGCAACCAATGTCTGCTTACATGTAAGTCCTGTAGCACCGCGCCCCAGCCTTCCAGCGAGGCATCTGCAGTCACAACCTGTGGAGCTGGATCGATTACGAAAGATAGACCTTTGGATATATTCTGTTCCTTCGTCCACCACAAGGTGGCCTTTTTCATAGCCGGAGTGATCAGCACCTTATCTTCGAAGGAGTCGTCCACTTGTCGCCATTGCAGGTCGAGCTGCTCCTGAAGTGAACGCATCCGCAACCTGCAATGAGGTATTAAAGAAATGCAAGAGGAAATTCTTCCTAGCAGGGATTTGTAATGGTGAACTGAAAGATACTTTCTTCTTCTCAACAGTTGAGCCATGGACATCAGTTTCTCTTGCCTTTCGAGGGATGGAGAAGCCTTGTTGAGAGACGTGTCCAGAATGGCTCCTACGAATCGCGCTTCCTTGGACGGACAGAGAGATGACTTCTCCCTGTTGAGAATCAGGCCCAGATTGCTGAACAGACGCGTACATGCATCGACTGTTATTCCACTGCCTGTCTGGACGGGGCCTTCAGCAACCAATCGTCCAGGTAATAATAATAATAATAATAATTCACATTTATAAAGTGCGAACAATCACCCGTAAGGGTCTCTAGGCGCTGGGGGCCGTCGGGAAGATTAAGAAAGCTATTGCCCAGAGTCACATGGTGCTGGGCTAATCTGCCGCCAGCGCCGGGGATCGAACCGTGATCCCTAGATTCCTGAGTCAGTCACCCTGGTCGCAGCGCCACACCTCTTCCCTAGGGAAAGATCTGAAAATGCTGCTTCCTGAGGAAGGCTGCCACCGGCGCCAGCAATTTGGTAAAGATCCTCTGAGCAGACCGAAGTCCAAAAGGTAGAACCTTGAACTGAAAGTGGCTCTTGCCTATTGTAAACCGTAGAAACCTCCTGTGGGCTGGATGAATGGGTATGTGAAAATACGCATCCTCGAGATCGAGAGTGGCCATAAAATCCCCAGGGTTGAGTAGACGTAAAATGTCCTGGAGAGACACCATCCAAAAGGATTTTCTTATGAGATCGGTGTTCAGCTCCCTGAGATCTAAAATGGGGCGCCACTTCTCCAGCGTCTCCTTGATCAGAAAAAATCTGGAGTAGAAACCCTCTCCCTTCTGAGAAAAGGGGACCGGCTCTACAGCCCCTTTGAGGAGCATCTGATGAACTTCGAGCCGCAGAAGACGCAGAGGTTTCGAAGGCATGGCGTCAGGGGGCTTGGAAGGTGGAAGATGTACAAACTCCAGCGTATGGCCACATTGAATGATGTTGAGTAACCAACAGTCTGATGTTATCCGTCGCCAGTTGTGGAGGTATTGAGATACCAACAGATGTTGTCGTGGAGGGGGGTTCAGCAGGAAGAGCCAGTACGCCACTAATGTCGCTTAGAGGTGTCACGCCCCTGACGATTCTGTTTCCCTCTAGAGTTAGACCTAGAGAAAGAAGAGGTCAGGCCTTGTCTTTGATAGTAAGATGGACAATAAGATTGAGGCGTTGAATTATAAGAAGGATATCTTTGCTGGTGGTATGAACCCCTGTAGGTCGTAGTACTCCTTCCTCTGGCTCCACGGAAAGGAACCTTCCGATATTGTAGGGTTCCTAAGGACCTTGCTGTCTCCGTATCCTTTTTGATGTTTTGGAGGGCATCATCAATATGTTTACCAAATAATGCCTCCCCATCAAACGGAAGGTCCAGGATTTTGTTCTGGACTTCCAGCCGGAACCATGTCGCCCTCAGCCAGCCTTGGTGACGAAGAACAGCTGCGCCTGCAAGCGAACGGAAAGCCGTTGTGGCAATGTCCATTGCGCAGTCGATAATCTAAGCTAATGTGACCTCTCCCTCCTGCAAGATTTTCTTTGCTTCCACCTTGCACTCCTGAGGCAGCTGGTCTAGATAAGGTGAGGGGTCAAACCACATCTGACGATCATATCTGCCAAGTATTGCCAACGCATTCGACGTTCTAATCAAAAGACTTGCCATCGAGGAATATCTTTTCCTGGCATTATCTAGGTGCCTGCGCCTTCCTTATCAGGAGGAGTAGTAAGAGGCGCAGAAGGATTACGTGATTTTTTCTGAGCCGCCTGGGATATCACAGAATCCGGCTTCGGTTGACCTGTTAAGGATGCTGGACTGTCTTCAGGGACCTTGTATTTTTTCTCCAGACGCGGCAAGACTGGAATGACAGTAGCCGGATTCTTCATTGCCTTAATACCTTCATCCCAGACGTGGCTGACAATAGGAATGGAACGGACTGTCTTCCTATAAGGTTCTTTGAAATCATAAAGAAAACATTCAGTTTGAACTGAAGGCATGGGAAGTTTAAATCTTCATGAAGCTCTTTCCATCAAATTGTGAAACCCCCCCCAATGACTGCCGGGGGAGAATCAGCTGTATCCGGTGTTGGAGAAGCTGGGTCCGGTATCACATAATCATCCCACTCAGTACCCTGGTCCGGCCTGGTGATATCGCCCTGATCCTCGTCCGAGGAATCAATCTGCACCTCTGGAACCACCGGAGGTATGACTGGTCTGGTTAATTGATGCTGTGACACCATCTGGGACAATGGTCTTGGCAAAGCCACAGAAGAAGCTGGCGGAGCAGATACAGCCTGCGTCAAAGGAAGTGAAGGAGGAGGTGACTGGGAGAATCTCCTCCTATAGTCCAGCAACATGCCTTGAAGATCAGTCAAGAGGGAAGAAGGTACAGAAATCATCTCCTGTCTAGTGTCTTCCTGACGTTGAAAAGGGTGATGATTTGAGTGCCTATGAAGGTATTCACCTTCAGAATCAGTGTCCTGGCACTTGACTAGAAGCTGTGAGGGGCTATTGGCATAGCCAAAAGAATCATCCTCTCCCTCAGAATTTTCTTCCTCCTCCAGCAACAGTGCGGGAGGCAGAGAGGTAACCCTTCTTGGAGAAGTCATGTCCGGCGTTATTCTCGTCAAAGAAATGGTGATTTTCTCCGTCGACGAAGACGTCGTCGGTGGTGGTATCGTCGACAGTGGAGACGGAGTCGGAAGACCCACTGACGACGAGCAGATCGTCGATGATGAGATGGTCGTCGACACGGTCGTCGACGAGACCGTCGACACTCCCGCTGTCGTCGCTATCGTCGTCGACACCTTCGTCGACGTTGAAGGAATTGTCATCGTTGTCGACGAGCCCGTCGACACCAGCGTCGATGGATGGAGACTTGAAGGCACCGTCGACGAGCCCGTCGACGGTGGCACTGTTTTAACCTGCACCTTTGAAACCTTCGTCGACAGAGTCTTTTGCAGCGTCGTCGACGATTGACTATTCTTGTCAGACTTCTCAGATGACAGAGACAGAGAAGAAGGCTTTTTAAAAGGTTTATCAGACTTTGCCACTGCTCCTGCTGAAGGTAGTCCTTCCCTCTCCTTTGCACCATGGTGAGGAGATTCGCTAGGACTACGGCTCTCAGACTCACGGGGGGGTCGTTTTTGAGGCCTTTGCGTGACGGTCTGTAGATGGTGAAGGGGAAGCCCTACCCCTCTAAACTGACCTTCTGGACGAAGTGGCAGATGACGAATCTTCGCTGTCACTTGACAGTGTTTCCTTTCTCGACTTCAACTTGTGGAGCCAGGTGAGAAGGCGACCCTCACGGTCCCGGAGAATCTTTGTGGAAAAGGTGCAGCAGATCTTGCAGTGCGGTGCCTAGTGGTCCGGATACAGGCAGTAGATGTACCCTTTATGCCTGTCCTCCACATACAACCTTTTCTTGCCACAGGTGGAATACTCCTTAAAAAGAGCTTTTTTCTCTTTGTCAGACATTCCAAAAGAAATATCAAACTATTCTGAAGAAAAAACTGCTGAAAAAACAGTAGAATAGAGTTGAAGTGAGCAGAGCTCAAAGGAGACTCCCTTGGCACAACGTGCGGTAGAAAATCTGAGGCTCTGAGGTTCTCTCAGGAAGGTTCTGTGGGGTGAGTCTAATCTGATTGGTTGTTGCATTATTTTGGTCTCTTTTACAAAAAGAGGTGGATATGCTACAAAATGAGATGAGGCCTAGGTCTTTTCTTCTGTTTTGTACCTACTGCTATGTTATTTTTTATTTACCGAGACTCCCATTCCGACGACGGGGAATGATACTAGCTATGGAAATCTATGAAAGTTCCAATACTGGAGTAATTGTAAGTTACAAAAAAAATTCAAGGTTGAACACGGGATGTCTATAATCAGTAGCCTATACAGAATTAAGGCTACCACACAGTAGTTCAGTTTTCTACAGATCTTGATGACAGATCATCTAGAAATTGTAAAGTATTGATTATATTACTATCTGTTTCACTGTGGTCCTCGCTGAGTTAAATGTAGGTCATCCTCCTAAATTCAGCATGGAGTTTGTAGCAATCATTGGAGAACTTAGTGTGGACAAAACTAGGATATCACAAGTAGTGTTTACATTAGTTTGTTAATTAAATACATTTTTTAAATATTTGTGTATATTATTGAAGAATGCTCATATCTGTATTTTTGTGTATTGTTTTGCAGTTCATATAATCAAAACTCCTCAGGTGAGGGTCCCCAGCTTCAAGTAATGGCTGGGTAGAGTGTCCACAGAAGTAAAAAGGTTATGAACCAATGTACTATGTGTTCGGCGGGGGGAGGGGGAGATTATACAAAGATGCCATATTATTCCTCTTTATATGCATAATGTAAATTGTTAGAGCGTAGCTAAGTCAGGTGTAAAAGTGCACATAAGAAAGACAGGCTTCGTGATAAGTAGGGGGGACAACTTCATTCCAGGACCTTATGGACGATGTAGCCAGTTCAGAACGTTTTATCTAGAAATCATTGTTTTAAGGTAAGTTAAACTAGTTAGTTCAATGGAAGCAAAACAAGGCATTTCAAGATGCATTTGTTTATTACACAAAGAGCCAGGACTGAAAACTGTGGCCATACTGACTGGGTGAGAGGTGGTCACCCTAAGAAAACAAGTTACTTACCTGTAACTTTGGTTCTCCAGTATTGGTAACTTTCATAGATTCCCATAGCTAGTATCATTCCCCCGTTGTCGGAATGGGAGTCTCGTAAATACAAGCATTGGCATAGCCAATAGATCTCGCCTTTGAGACCTTATAAGTGTTTAGCCATGCAACAGTTGATGTTGTTGCACCAAGGATATTGTGCTGCATAACTAAATACTTATAAGGCCCCAAAAGCGAGACCTATTGGCTATGCCAATGCTTGTTAGTTTTGCCTGCTGCTCCATAGTTAGCAGAGCGCGTCCTTGAGATCTACATTATACAGGAAACCTCGCCCTGGAAAGCTGGCCACGTGTGCATTCAATGGGTGTTGCTGCTGTGAGGATTCTCTTTTTACATCAACTACAGCTTAGCCCTGCTGCTCTGGTGTCACATGTGTATGTTTATTTAACAAAGGGCTCGACATACATCTGAGATCTTTAGTATGGGCGACTGGCACACCTGGGTCTTTCTCCCACCTATCCAATGAAGGATGACTGGGAAGGCTCATTGGAAGGCTTGAGGCTGTGGTACTATTGTAGGGGTTTCACATTGTACAGAACTATTTGTTAATGGCCTCACAGCAGCCTGGTGGTTCATCATTTAAACCATTCATCTCAGCGGAAGTGCTGGCAGTAAGGACAATGATGCTGCTGCTCTGAATTGAACTGAATGCAAGGTACCTTGAGGTATCACCTTTCACCCTTCAAGTAAGATAGAACATCAAGGATTTTACACACACTTTCTGAAATGTGAATTAGTCATTTTATTGTAGCCATTCACGTGTTGCTCTGGGCTCTCTTAATAGAGGTAAATGTTGTTGTCTCTCTGGGTCACATTCAGTATGTTAGATTTGTGTTAGATTAAACTGTGTGCCCAACGTGCATATCTTTGTAGACATGAGTGAAATCCGACCCACTGAAGGCCAGCCCTTCGGGGAGGAGTAGACTCGAGGAACACAGGTCTGATATACAGCCAATGTTTTACACAGGGTGTGAGGAAGCATCAAATCCCTGACAGAGGCATTAGAGTATTAGTGAGCTCTCTGCAGTTCATTATCATGAAAGTAGGGGAAGTCTTCATTGTTTGATCTTGAATGCAAACTGGTGCTAAAGTAAATAAGGAGCGCCGAGTCTTTTGAAGGACAGGATATAGTCTTTGCAAAATACAAAGATTATAAACAAGCATCGCGGCAACAACGCTTTACTTTTAATGTTAAAAGTAAAGCGCGGGTGCCGCGATTATATCAAAAGTAAAGAAATAGATGTTTTTTCTATTTCTTTACTTTTGGTATAATCGAGGCACCCGTGCTTTAATTATATTAAAAGTAAAGCGTGTGTGCCACGATTATACCAAAAGTAAAGAAATAGAAAAAAACATCTATTTCTTTACTTTTGATATAATCAGCGAGACCTAAAAATGTGAAGCTTTTCCTGCATAAAAGGTTTTGTGTTAAAATCGAAACGGAATTGCAGCACAGTTGCAACTTAAATTGAGGAGGATGTCTGGTATGGCTTGTTCTCTCCTGGCGCCCGTGGTTTGTGTACTTGTAACACTTGCAAATGCCAAGCCATCAATCAAGCCGGATGGCTCGGTCTGGCTTGGAGCCCAGTGGCGCCTGTTGTCTGTTCCCTCCTTAGCATCTCACGAAACTCTTCCATGTAAGGTAAGGGAGGGGGAGGAGTGGGTGAGAGAGGGGGAGGAAAGCCGGCCATGCGAGGAATGCTAGAAACCAGGATAGCAGCTGTGAGGTTGCACAACATCGCGAACGCAAGCTGGAGGCCTGAAAAAAGCCACTAGGTTAGCACATCCTAAACCCGCTTACTAAAACTCTCGCCAGAGCAGCGCTATAAGCGCTGGCTCTGGCGAGACCTAAAAAAATAACATAGCAGTAGGCACAAAAGAGAAGAAAAGGCCTAGGCTTCATCTCATTTTGTAGCATATCCACCTCTTTTTGTAAAAGAGACCAAAATAATGCAACAACCAGATTAGCCTCACCCCCACAAAACCTTCCTGAGAGAACCTCAGATTTTCGTAGCCATTGTTTAACAGTATAACAAAACATGCTGAAGGCTGAGCTTTCACAGGGGAGGAGGGTGGGCGTATGGGAATCTATGAAAGTTACCAATACTGGAGAACCAAAGTTACAGGTAAGTAACTTGTTTTCTTACTCCAGTATTGGAACTTTCATAGATTCCCATAGCTTGTATCAGAGTAGCTAGCAGTCAGAAGCACATTTTGCTCTCTCCTCGTTGTGTCTCACTCTTCTCTCTCTTTTTTTTTTTAAAATGCATCACTTAAAAGAACATTAAAAACAGTGCAATAACATTTAAGAATAAAAGTAAATACACATTAATCCAAAACCAAAATGTGCCAATAAAAAGAAAGAAAGGAAGGAGGGAAGAAAGGAAAGCTCACCACTCAATGGAAGAGGCTCCTCAGGACTGCCTGGCCTACAGCCGTGTCTTCCTGTGTCGAGGCCTCCAGGCAGTAATGTCTTGTGAAGGTTTGCGAGCTGCTCCAAGTTGCAGCCCTGCAGATATTTTTGATCTGGATCCCAGGAAAGAGGGCCGTAGACGAAGCCATGGACCTTGCAGAATATGCTCAGACTCTACCCTCCAGGCGTTTGCCCGCTGCTGAATGACAAAAACTTATAGCACTGGCCACCCACCGAGCAATCCCCTGCTTGGACAGGGGCAAGCCCTTGCGGGGAGCGCTAAACCAAACAAACAGTTGAGAAGATTTTCGGAATTCTTTAGTATGGTCCAGGTAGGACTTCAAACATCTCTGCACATCCAGAGAGTGTAGTGCTCTTCCTGCCTGCGTAGAGGGCTGAGGAAAGAAAGCCTTAAGAATCACCGGCTCATTTAAATGAAAGTCCGAAGGCACCTTAGATATGAACCTTGGGTTAGTCCTTAGGATCCCTGTATTTTTCTTGAAGTGTAGGAAGGGTTCCTGGATCGCCAGAGGCTGTAACTCACCCATTCTTCTTGCAGAAGTGAGAGCTAGGAGAAGCGCCACCTTCCAAGAAAGGAATTTCAAATCTGCTCGATGAATCAGCTCAAAGGGGTGCTCCATTAGCTGGGTGAGAACCAAATTCAAATGCCACATAGGAGGCGGAGGCCTCACTGGAGGAAAGACTCTAAAGAGGCCTCTGAGGAACTGCTTGACAATCCTGGCTGACCAAAGAGAAGGTCCAGATGCAGTGCGTCTATAGCGAGAAACTGCCGCCAAATGAACTTTTATGGCTGAATGAGGCAGCCCGCTTTAGCCAAAGACATGAAATATGGAAGAACTTGGTGAGGTTGAGATGAAAATGGGTCAAAACCCTCCTGCTGACACCAGATGCAGAATCTCCTCCATTTTAAACGGTATGTCTTGTTAGTAGAAGGAGCTCTGGCCTGAGAGAGCAACTCCTTAATCTCCTCCGAGAGATCTAGCCCAAGAAACTCTTGCTGCTCAGGAGCCATGCTGACAGGTGTAAGGAGTGAGGGTCCGGATGCCAGATCTGGCCCTGGGACATCGTGAGAAGGTCTGGAACCGTCCGTAGCAGCCGTGGAGGGACCAGGGAGAGGAGATGAAGTTCCGTGAACCAGAACTGCCTCGGCCAAGCTGGAGCTATTCAGACCATTCTGCACGGCTCCGTTTTGATCTTCCTGAGTACTCTGGGTATCAACAGAATGGGGGGAAAAGCATATACAAATGCGCCTGACCAGGCTATCGAAAGCGCATTCCCCAGCGATCCGTGATGGTGTCGCTTGCTGGCGTAAAACTGGCATTTTTTGTTCTCCGGGGTGGCAAAGAGGTCTATTGAAGGTCTGCCCCACCAGTGAAAAATTTCCTGCAAGACAGTCTGGTTCAGTTCCCATTCGTGGCTGACTGACGACAGCCTGCTGAGCATGTCCGCCTTTTCGTTTAGTACCCCTGGAAGATGTACCGCCTTCAGTGATATCCTGTGAAGGATAACCCACTTCCAAATCTTCTGGGCTTCCTGTGACAACGGAAGAGATCTGGTACCCCCTTCCTTGTTTATGTAGTGCATGGCTGTGGTGTTGTCCGTGCGGACGAGATCCGCCGATTCCTGCAGCCGTGGAAGAAAACCCCGTAGAGCCAGACGAATCGCCCTGAGTTCCAGGAGATTGATATGTAGAAAGCGGTGCTGTGGCAACCAATGTCTGCTTACATGTAAGTCCTGTAGCACCGCGCCCCAGCCTTCCAGCGAGGCATCTGCAGTCACAACCTGAGGAGCTGGATCGATTACGAAAGATAGACCTTTGGATATATTCTGTTCCTTCGTCCACCACAAGGTGGCCTTTTTCATAGCCGGAGTGATCAGCACCTTATCTTCGAAGGAGTCGTCCACTTGTCGCCATTGCAGGTCGAGCTGCTCCTGAAGTGAACGCATCCGCAACCTGCAATGAGGTATTAAAGAAATGCAAGAGGAAATTCTTCCTAGCAGGGATTTGTAATGGTGAACTGAAAGATACTTTCTTCTTCTCAACAGTTGAGCCATGGACATCAGTTTCTCTTGCCTTTCGAGGGATGGAGAAGCCTTGTTGAGAGACGTGTCCAGAATGGCTCCTACGAATCGCGCTTCCTTGGACGGACAGAGAGATGACTTCTCCCTGTTGAGAATCAGGCCCAGATTGCTGAACAGACGCGTACATGCATCGACTGTTATTCCACTGCCTGTCTGGACGGGGCCTTCAGCAACCAATCGTCCAGGTAATAATAATAATAATAATTCACATTTATAAAGTGCGAACAATCACCCGTAAGGGTCTCTAGGCGCTGGGGGCCGTCGGGAAGATTAAGAAAGCTATTGCCCAGAGTCACATGGTGCTGGGCTAATCTGCCGCCAGCGCCGGGGATCGAACCGTGATCCCTAGATTCCTGAGTCAGTCACCCTGGTCGCAGCGCCACACCTCTTCCCTAGGGAAAGATCTGAAAATGCTGCTTCCTGAGGAAGGCTGCCACCGGCGCCAGCAATTTGGTAAAGATCCTCTGAGCAGACCGAAGTCCAAAAGGTAGAACCTTGAACTGAAAGTGGCTCTTGCCTATTGTAAACCGTAAAAACCTCCTGTGGGCTGGATGAATGGGTATGTGAAAATACACATCCTCGAGATCGAGAGTGGCCATAAAATCCCCAGGGTTGAGTAGACGTAAAATGTCCTGGAGAGACACCATCCAAAAGGATTTTCTTATGAGATCGGTGTTCAGCTCCCTGAGATCTAAAATGGGGCGCCACTTCTCCAGCGTCTCCTTGATCAGAAAAAATCTGGAGTAGAAACCCTCTCCCTTCTGAGAAAAGGGGACCGGCTCTACAGCCCCTTTGAGGAGCATCTGATGAACTTCGAGCCGCAGAAGACGCAGAGGTTTCGAAGGCATGGCGTCAGGGGGCTTGGAAGGTGGAAGATGTACAAACTCCAGCGTATGGCCACATTGAATGATGTTGAGTAACCAACAGTCTGATGTTATCCGTCGCCAGTTGTGGAGGTATTGAGATACCAACAGATGTTGTCGTGGAGGGGGGTACAGCAGGAAGAGCCAGTACGCCACTAATGTCGCTTAGAGGTGTCACGCCCCTGACGATTCTGTTTCCCTCTAGAGTTAGACCTAGAGAAAGAAGAGGTCAGGCCTTGTCTTTGATAGTAAGATGGACAATAAGATTGAGGCGTTGAATTATAAGAAGGATATCTTTGCTGGTGGTATGAACCCCTGTAGGTCGTAGTACTCCTTCCTCTGGCTCCACGGAAAGGAACCTTCCGATATTGTAGGGTTCCTAAGGACCTTGCTGTCTCCGTATCCTTTTTGATGTTTTGGAGGGCATCATCAATATGTTTACCAAATAATGCCTCCCCATCAAACGGAAGGTCCAGGATTTTGTTCTGGGCTTCCAGCCGGAACCATGTCGCCCTCAGCCAGCCTTGGTGACGAAGAACAGCTGCGCCTGCAAGCGAACGGAAAGCCGTTGTGGCAATGTCCATTGCGCAGTCGATAATCTAAGCTAATGTGACCTCTCCCTCCTGCAAGATTTTCTTTGCTTCCACCTTGCACTCCTGAGGCAGCTGGTCTAGGTGAGGGGTCAAACCACATCTGACGATCATATCTGCCAAGTATTGCCAACGCATTCGACGTTCTAATCAAAAGACTTGCCATCGAGGAATATCTTTTCCTGGCATTATCTAGGTGCCTGCGCCTTCCTTATCAGGAGGAGTAGTAAGAGGCGCAGAAGGATTACGTGATTTTTTCTGAGCCGCCTGGGATATCACAGAATCCGGCTTCGGTTGACCTGTTAAGGATGCTGGACTGTCTTCAGGGACCTTGTATTTTTTCTCCAGACGCGGCAAGACTGGAATGACAGTAGCCGGATTCTTCATTGCCTTAATACCTTCATCCCAGACGTGGCTGACAATAGGAATGGAACGGACTGTCTTCCTATAAGGTTCTTTGAAATCATAAAGAAAACATTCAGTTTGAACTGAAGGCATGGGAAGTTTAAATCTTCATGAAGCTCTTTCCATCAAATTGTGAAACCCCCCCCAATGACTGCCGGGGGAGAATCAGCTGTATCCGGTGTTGGAGAAGCTGGGTCCGGTATCACATAATCATCCCACTCAGTACCCTGGTCCGGCCTGGTGATATCGCCCTGATCCTCGTCCGAGGAATCAATCTGCACCTCTGGAACCACCGGAGGTATGACTGGTCTGGTTAATTGATGCTGTGACACCATCTGGGACAATGGTCTTGGCAAAGCCACAGAAGAAGCTGGCGGAGCAGATACAGCCTGCGTCAAAGGAAGTGAAGGAGGAGGTGACTGGGAGAATCTCCTCCTATAGTCCAGCAACATGCCTTGAAGATCAGTCAAGAGGGAAGAAGGTACAGAAATCATCTCCTGTCTAGTGTCTTCCTGACGTTGAAAAGGGTGATGATTTGAGTGCCTATGAAGGTATTCACCTTCAGAATCAGTGTCCTGGCACTTGACTAGAAGCTGTGAGGGGCTATTGGCATAGCCAAAAGAATCATCCTCTCCCTCAGAATTTTCTTCCTCCTCCAGCAACAGTGCGGGAGGCAGAGAGGTAACCCTTCTTGGAGAAGTCATGTCCGGCGTTATTCTCGTCAAAGAAATGGTGATTTTCTCCGTCGACGAAGACGTCGTCGGTGGTGGTATCGTCGACAGTGGAGACGGAGTCGGAAGACCCACTGACGACGAGCAGATCGTCGATGATGAGATGGTCGTCGACACGGTCGTCGACGAGACCGTCGACACTCCCGCTGTCGTCGCTATCGTCGTCGACACCTTCGTCGACGTTGAAGGAATTGTCATCGTTGTCGACGAGCCCGTCGACACCAGCGTCGATGGATGGAGACTTGAAGGCACCGTCGACGAGCCCGTCGACGGTGGCACTGTTTTAACCTGCACCTTTGAAACCTTCGTCGACAGAGTCTTTTGCAGCGTCGTCGACGATTGACTATTCTTGTCAGACTTCTCAGATGACAGAGAAGAAGGCTTTTTAAAAGGTTTATCAGACTTTGCCACTGCTCCTGCTGAAGGTAGTCCTTCCCTCTCCTTTGCACCATGGTGAGGAGATTCGCTAGGACTACGGCTCTCAGACTCACGGGGGGGTCGTTTTTGAGGCCTTTGCGTGACGGTCTGTAGATGGTGAAGGGGAAGCCCTACCCCTCTAAACTGACCTTCTGGACGAAGTGGCAGATGACGAATCTTCGCTGTCACTTGACAGTGTTTCCTTTCTCGACTTCAACTTGTGGAGCCAGGTGAGAAGGCGACCCTCACGGTCCCGGAGAATCTTTGTGGAAAAGGTGCAGCAGATCTTGCAGTGCGGTGCCTAGTGGTCCGGATACAGGCAGTAGATGTACCCTTTATGCCTGTCCTCCACATACAACCTTTTCTTGCCACAGGTGGAATACTCCTTAAAAAGAGCTTTTTTCTCTTTGTCAGACATTCCAAAAGAAATATCAAACTATTCTGAAGAAAAAACTGCTGAAAAAACAGTAGAATAGAGTTGAAGTGAGCAGAGCTCAAAGGAGACTCCCTTGGCACAACGTGCGGTAGAAAATCTGAGGCTCTGAGGTTCTCTCAGGAAGGTTCTGTGGGGTGAGTCTAATCTGATTGGTTGTTGCATTATTTTGGTCTCTTTTACAAAAAGAGGTGGATATGCTACAAAATGAGATGAGGCCTAGGTCTTTTCTTCTGTTTTGTACCTACTGCTATGTTATTTTTTATTTACCGAGACTCCCATTCCGACGACGGGGAATGATACTAGCTATGGAAATCTATGAAAGTTCCAATACTGGAGTAATTGTAAGTTACAAAAAAAATTCAAGGTTGAACACGGGATGTCTATAATCAGTAGCCTATACAGAATTAAGGCTACCACACAGTAGTTCAGTTTTCTACAGATCTTGATGACAGATCATCTAGAAATTGTAAAGTATTGATTATATTACTATCTGTTTCACTGTGGTCCTCGCTGAGTTAAATGTAGGTCATCCTCCTAAATTCAGCATGGAGTTTGTAGCAATCATTGGAGAACTTAGTGTGGACAAAACTAGGATATCACAAGTAGTGTTTACATTAGTTTGTTAATTAAATACATTTTTTAAATATTTGTGTATATTATTGAAGAATGCTCATATCTGTATTTTTGTGTATTGTTTTGCAGTTCATATAATCAAAACTCCTCAGGTGAGGGTCCCCAGCTTCAAGTAATGGCTGGGTAGAGTGTCCACAGAAGTAAAAAGGTTATGAACCAATGTACTATGTGTTCGGCGGGGGGAGGGGGAGATTATACAAAGATGCCATATTATTCCTCTTTATATGCATAATGTAAATTGTTAGAGCGTAGCTAAGTCAGGTGTAAAAGTGCACATAAGAAAGACAGGCTTCGTGATAAGTAGGGGGGACAACTTCATTCCAGGACCTTATGGACGATGTAGCCAGTTCAGAACGTTTTATCTAGAAATCATTGTTTTAAGGTAAGTTAAACTAGTTAGTTCAATGGAAGCAAAACAAGGCATTTCAAGATGCATTTGTTTATTACACAAAGAGCCAGGACTGAAAACTGTGGCCATACTGACTGGGTGAGAGGTGGTCACCCTAAGAAAACAAGTTACTTACCTGTAACTTTGGTTCTCCAGTATTGGTAACTTTCATAGATTCCCATAGCTAGTATCATTCCCCCGTTGTCGGAATGGGAGTCTCGTAAATACAAGCATTGGCATAGCCAATAGATCTCGCCTTTGAGACCTTATAAGTGTTTAGCCATGCAACAGTTGATGTTGTTGCACCAAGGATATTGTGCTGCATAACTAAATACTTATAAGGCCCCAAAAGCGAGACCTATTGGCTATGCCAATGCTTGTTAGTTTTGCCTGCTGCTCCATAGTTAGCAGAGCGCGTCCTTGAGATCTACATTATACAGGAAACCTCGCCCTGGAAAGCTGGCCACGTGTGCATTCAATGGGTGTTGCTGCTGTGAGGATTCTCTTTTTACATCAACTACAGCTTAGCCCTGCTGCTCTGGTGTCACATGTGTATGTTTATTTAACAAAGGGCTCGACATACATCTGAGATCTTTAGTATGGGCGACTGGCACACCTGGGTCTTTCTCCCACCTATCCAATGAAGGATGACTGGGAAGGCTCATTGGAAGGCTTGAGGCTGTGGTACTATTGTAGGGGTTTCACATTGTACAGAACTATTTGTTAATGGCCTCACAGCAGCCTGGTGGTTCATCATTTAAACCATTCATCTCAGCGGAAGTGCTGGCAGTAAGGACAATGATGCTGCTGCTCTGAATTGAACTGAATGCAAGGTACCTTGAGGTATCACCCTTCAAGTAAGATAGAACATCAAGGATTTTACACACACTTTCTGAAATGTGAATTAGTCATTTTATTGTAGCCATTCACGTGTTGCTCTGGGCTCTCTTAATAGAGGTAAATGTTGTTGTCTCTCTGGGTCACATTCAGTATGTTAGATTTGTGTTAGATTAAACTGTGTGCCCAACGTGCATATCTTTGTAGACATGAGTGAAATCCGACCCACTGAAGGCCAGCCCTTCGGGGAGGAGTAGACTCGAGGAACACAGGTCTGATATACAGCCAATGTTTTACACAGGGTGTGAGGAAGCATCAAATCCCTGACAGAGGCATTAGAGTATTAGTGAGCTCTCTGCAGTTCATTATCATGAAAGTAGGGGAAGTCTTCATTGTTTGATCTTGAATGCAAACTGGTGCTAAAGTAAATAAGGAGCGCCGAGTCTTTTGAAGGACAGGATATAGTCTTTGCAAAATACAAAGATTATAAACAAGCATCGCGGCAACAACGCTTTACTTTTAATGTTAAAAGTAAAGCGCGGGTGCCGCGATTATATCAAAAGTAAAGAAATAGATGTTTTTTCTATTTCTTTACTTTTGGTATAATCGAGGCACCCGTGCTTTAATTATATTAAAAGTAAAGCGTGTGTGCCACGATTATACCAAAAGTAAAGAAATAGAAAAAAACATCTATTTCTTTACTTTTGATATAATCAGCGAGACCTAAAAATGTGAAGCTTTTCCTGCATAAAAGGTTTTGTGTTAAAATCGAAACGGAATTGCAGCACAGTTGCAACTTAAATTGAGGAGGATGCCTGGTATGGCTTGTTCTCTCCTGGCGCCCGTGGTTTGTGTACTTGTAACACTTGCAAATGCCAAGCCATCAATCAAGCCGGATGGCTCGGTCTGGCTTCGAGCCCAGTGGCGCCTGTTGTCTGTTCCCTCCTTAGCATCTCACGAAACTCTTCCATGTAAGGTAAGGGAGGGGGAGGAGTGGGTGAGAGAGGGGGAGGAAAGCCGGCCATGCGAGGAATGCTAGAAACCAGGATAGCAGCTGTGAGGTTGCACAACATCGCGAACGCAAGCTGGAGGCCTGAAAAAAGCCACTAGGTTAGCACATCCTAAACCCGCTTACTAAAACTCTCGCCAGAGCAGCGCTATAAGCGCTGGCTCTGGCGAGACCTAAAAAAATAACATAGCAGTAGGCACAAAAGAGAAGAAAAGGCCTAGGCTTCATCTCATTTTGTAGCATATCCACCTCTTTTTGTAAAAGAGACCAAAATAATGCAACAACCAGATTAGCCTCACCCCCACAAAACCTTCCTGAGAGAACCTCAGATTTTCGTAGCCATTGTTTAACAGTATAACAAAACATGCTGAAGGCTGAGCTTTCACAGGGGAGGAGGGTGGGCGTATGGGAATCTATGAAAGTTACCAATACTGGAGAACCAAAGTTACAGGTAAGTAACTTGTTTTCTTACTCCAGTATTGGAACTTTCATAGATTCCCATAGCTTGTATCAGAGTAGCTAGCAGTCAGAAGCACATTTTGCTCTCTCCTCGTTGTGTCTCACTCTTCTCTCTCTTTTTTTTTTTAAAATGCATCACTTAAAAGAACATTAAAAACAGTGCAATAACATTTAAGAATAAAAGTAAATACACATTAATCCAAAACCAAAATGTGCCAATAAAAAGAAAGAAAGGAAGGAGGGAAGAAAGGAAAGCTCACCACTCAATGGAAGAGGCTCCTCAGGACTGCCTGGCCTACAGCCGTGTCTTCCTGTGTCGAGGCCTCCAGGCAGTAATGTCTTGTGAAGGTTTGCGAGCTGCTCCAAGTTGCAGCCCTGCAGATATTTTTGATCTGGATCCCAGGAAAGAGGGCCGTAGACGAAGCCATGGACCTTGCAGAATATGCTCAGACTCTACCCTCCAGGCGTTTGCCCGCTGCTGAATGACAAAAACTTATAGCACTGGCCACCCACCGAGCAATCCCCTGCTTGGACAGGGGCAAGCCCTTGCGGGGAGCGCTAAACCAAACAAACAGTTGAGAAGATTTTCGGAATTCTTTAGTATGGTCCAGGTAGGACTTCAAACATCTCTGCACATCCAGAGAGTGTAGTGCTCTTCCTGCCTGCGTAGAGGGCTGAGGAAAGAAAGCCTTAAGAATCACCGGCTCATTTAAATGAAAGTCCGAAGGCACCTTAGATATGAACCTTGGGTTAGTCCTTAGGATCCCTGTATTTTTCTTGAAGTGTAGGAAGGGTTCCTGGATCGCCAGAGGCTGTAACTCACCCATTCTTCTTGCAGAAGTGAGAGCTAGGAGAAGCGCCACCTTCCAAGAAAGGAATTTCAAATCTGCTCGATGAATCAGCTCAAAGGGGTGCTCCATTAGCTGGGTGAGAACCAAATTCAAATGCCACATAGGAGGCGGAGGCCTCACTGGAGGAAAGACTCTAAAGAGGCCTCTGAGGAACTGCTTGACAATCCTGGCTGACCAAAGAGAAGGTCCAGATGCAGTGCGTCTATAGCGAGAAACTGCCGCCAAATGAACTTTTATGGCTGAATGAGGCAGCCCGCTTTAGCCAAAGACATGAAATATGGAAGAACTTGGTGAGGTTGAGATGAAAATGGGTCAAAACCCTCCTGCTGACACCAGATGCAGAATCTCCTCCATTTTAAACGGTATGTCTTGTTAGTAGAAGGAGCTCTGGCCTGAGAGAGCAACTCCTTAATCTCCTCCGAGAGATCTAGCCCAAGAAACTCTTGCTGCTCAGGAGCCATGCTGACAGGTGTAAGGAGTGAGGGTCCGGATGCCAGATCTGGCCCTGGGACATCGTGAGAAGGTCTGGAACCGTCCGTAGCAGCCGTGGAGGGACCAGGGAGAGGAGATGAAGTTCCGTGAACCAGAACTGCCTCGGCCAAGCTGGAGCTATTCAGACCATTCTGCACGGCTCCGTTTTGATCTTCCTGAGTACTCTGGGTATCAACAGAATGGGGGGAAAAGCATATACAAATGCGCCTGACCAGGCTATCGAAAGCGCATTCCCCAGCGATCCGTGATGGTGTCGCTTGCTGGCGTAAAACTGGCATTTTTTGTTCTCCGGGGTGGCAAAGAGGTCTATTGAAGGTCTGCCCCACCAGTGAAAAATTTCCTGCAAGACAGTCTGGTTCAGTTCCCATTCGTGGCTGACTGACGACAGCCTGCTGAGCATGTCCGCCTTTTCGTTTAGTACCCCTGGAAGATGTACCGCCTTCAGTGATATCCTGTGAAGGATAACCCACTTCCAAATCTTCTGGGCTTCCTGTGACAACGGAAGAGATCTGGTACCCCCTTCCTTGTTTATGTAGTGCATGGCTGTGGTGTTGTCCGTGCGGACGAGATCCGCCGATTCCTGCAGCCGTGGAAGAAAACCCCGTAGAGCCAGACGAATCGCCCTGAGTTCCAGGAGATTGATATGTAGAAAGCGGTGCTGTGGCAACCAATGTCTGCTTACATGTAAGTCCTGTAGCACCGCGCCCCAGCCTTCCAGCGAGGCATCTGCAGTCACAACCTGAGGAGCTGGATCGATTACGAAAGATAGACCTTTGGATATATTCTGTTCCTTCGTCCACCACAAGGTGGCCTTTTTCATAGCCGGAGTGATCAGCACCTTATCTTCGAAGGAGTCGTCCACTTGTCGCCATTGCAGGTCGAGCTGCTCCTGAAGTGAACGCATCCGCAACCTGCAATGAGGTATTAAAGAAATGCAAGAGGAAATTCTTCCTAGCAGGGATTTGTAATGGTGAACTGAAAGATACTTTCTTCTTCTCAACAGTTGAGCCATGGACATCAGTTTCTCTTGCCTTTCGAGGGATGGAGAAGCCTTGTTGAGAGACGTGTCCAGAATGGCTCCTACGAATCGCGCTTCCTTGGACGGACAGAGAGATGACTTCTCCCTGTTGAGAATCAGGCCCAGATTGCTGAACAGACGCGTACATGCATCGACTGTTATTCCACTGCCTGTCTGGACGGGGCCTTCAGCAACCAATCGTCCAGGTAATAATAATAATAATAATTCACATTTATAAAGTGCGAACAATCACCCGTAAGGGTCTCTAGGCGCTGGGGGCCGTCGGGAAGATTAAGAAAGCTATTGCCCAGAGTCACATGGTGCTGGGCTAATCTGCCGCCAGCGCCGGGGATCGAACCGTGATCCCTAGATTCCTGAGTCAGTCACCCTGGTCGCAGCGCCACACCTCTTCCCTAGGGAAAGATCTGAAAATGCTGCTTCCTGAGGAAGGCTGCCACCGGCGCCAGCAATTTGGTAAAGATCCTCTGAGCAGACCGAAGTCCAAAAGGTAGAACCTTGAACTGAAAGTGGCTCTTGCCTATTGTAAACCGTAAAAACCTCCTGTGGGCTGGATGAATGGGTATGTGAAAATACACATCCTCGAGATCGAGAGTGGCCATAAAATCCCCAGGGTTGAGTAGACGTAAAATGTCCTGGAGAGACACCATCCAAAAGGATTTTCTTATGAGATCGGTGTTCAGCTCCCTGAGATCTAAAATGGGGCGCCACTTCTCCAGCGTCTCCTTGATCAGAAAAAATCTGGAGTAGAAACCCTCTCCCTTCTGAGAAAAGGGGACCGGCTCTACAGCCCCTTTGAGGAGCATCTGATGAACTTCGAGCCGCAGAAGACGCAGAGGTTTCGAAGGCATGGCGTCAGGGGGCTTGGAAGGTGGAAGATGTACAAACTCCAGCGTATGGCCACATTGAATGATGTTGAGTAACCAACAGTCTGATGTTATCCGTCGCCAGTTGTGGAGGTATTGAGATACCAACAGATGTTGTCGTGGAGGGGGGTACAGCAGGAAGAGCCAGTACGCCACTAATGTCGCTTAGAGGTGTCACGCCCCTGACGATTCTGTTTCCCTCTAGAGTTAGACCTAGAGAAAGAAGAGGTCAGGCCTTGTCTTTGATAGTAAGATGGACAATAAGATTGAGGCGTTGAATTATAAGAAGGATATCTTTGCTGGTGGTATGAACCCCTGTAGGTCGTAGTACTCCTTCCTCTGGCTCCACGGAAAGGAACCTTCCGATATTGTAGGGTTCCTAAGGACCTTGCTGTCTCCGTATCCTTTTTGATGTTTTGGAGGGCATCATCAATATGTTTACCAAATAATGCCTCCCCATCAAACGGAAGGTCCAGGATTTTGTTCTGGGCTTCCAGCCGGAACCATGTCGCCCTCAGCCAGCCTTGGTGACGAAGAACAGCTGCGCCTGCAAGCGAACGGAAAGCCGTTGTGGCAATGTCCATTGCGCAGTCGATAATCTAAGCTAATGTGACCTCTCCCTCCTGCAAGATTTTCTTTGCTTCCACCTTGCACTCCTGAGGCAGCTGGTCTAGGTGAGGGGTCAAACCACATCTGACGATCATATCTGCCAAGTATTGCCAACGCATTCGACGTTCTAATCAAAAGACTTGCCATCGAGGAATATCTTTTCCTGGCATTATCTAGGTGCCTGCGCCTTCCTTATCAGGAGGAGTAGTAAGAGGCGCAGAAGGATTACGTGATTTTTTCTGAGCCGCCTGGGATATCACAGAATCCGGCTTCGGTTGACCTGTTAAGGATGCTGGACTGTCTTCAGGGACCTTGTATTTTTTCTCCAGACGCGGCAAGACTGGAATGACAGTAGCCGGATTCTTCATTGCCTTAATACCTTCATCCCAGACGTGGCTGACAATAGGAATGGAACGGACTGTCTTCCTATAAGGTTCTTTGAAATCATAAAGAAAACATTCAGTTTGAACTGAAGGCATGGGAAGTTTAAATCTTCATGAAGCTCTTTCCATCAAATTGTGAAACCCCCCCCAATGACTGCCGGGGGAGAATCAGCTGTATCCGGTGTTGGAGAAGCTGGGTCCGGTATCACATAATCATCCCACTCAGTACCCTGGTCCGGCCTGGTGATATCGCCCTGATCCTCGTCCGAGGAATCAATCTGCACCTCTGGAACCACCGGAGGTATGACTGGTCTGGTTAATTGATGCTGTGACACCATCTGGGACAATGGTCTTGGCAAAGCCACAGAAGAAGCTGGCGGAGCAGATACAGCCTGCGTCAAAGGAAGTGAAGGAGGAGGTGACTGGGAGAATCTCCTCCTATAGTCCAGCAACATGCCTTGAAGATCAGTCAAGAGGGAAGAAGGTACAGAAATCATCTCCTGTCTAGTGTCTTCCTGACGTTGAAAAGGGTGATGATTTGAGTGCCTATGAAGGTATTCACCTTCAGAATCAGTGTCCTGGCACTTGACTAGAAGCTGTGAGGGGCTATTGGCATAGCCAAAAGAATCATCCTCTCCCTCAGAATTTTCTTCCTCCTCCAGCAACAGTGCGGGAGGCAGAGAGGTAACCCTTCTTGGAGAAGTCATGTCCGGCGTTATTCTCGTCAAAGAAATGGTGATTTTCTCCGTCGACGAAGACGTCGTCGGTGGTGGTATCGTCGACAGTGGAGACGGAGTCGGAAGACCCACTGACGACGAGCAGATCGTCGATGATGAGATGGTCGTCGACACGGTCGTCGACGAGACCGTCGACACTCCCGCTGTCGTCGCTATCGTCGTCGACACCTTCGTCGACGTTGAAGGAATTGTCATCGTTGTCGACGAGCCCGTCGACACCAGCGTCGATGGATGGAGACTTGAAGGCACCGTCGACGAGCCCGTCGACGGTGGCACTGTTTTAACCTGCACCTTTGAAACCTTCGTCGACAGAGTCTTTTGCAGCGTCGTCGACGATTGACTATTCTTGTCAGACTTCTCAGATGACAGAGACAGAGAAGAAGGCTTTTTAAAAGGTTTATCAGACTTTGCCACTGCTCCTGCTGAAGGTAGTCCTTCCCTCTCCTTTGCACCATGGTGAGGAGATTCGCTAGGACTACGGCTCTCAGACTCACGGGGGGGTCGTTTTTGAGGCCTTTGCGTGACGGTCTGTAGATGGTGAAGGGGAAGCCCTACCCCTCTAAACTGACCTTCTGGACGAAGTGGCAGATGACGAATCTTCGCTGTCACTTGACAGTGTTTCCTTTCTCGACTTCAACTTGTGGAGCCAGGTGAGAAGGCGACCCTCACGGTCCCGGAGAATCTTTGTGGAAAAGGTGCAGCAGATCTTGCAGTGCGGTGCCTAGTGGTCCGGATACAGGCAGTAGATGTACCCTTTATGCCTGTCCTCCACATACAACCTTTTCTTGCCACAGGTGGAATACTCCTTAAAAAGAGCTTTTTTCTCTTTGTCAGACATTCTAAAAGAAATATCAAACTATTCTGAAGAAAAAACTGCTGAAAAAACAGTAGAATAGAGTTGAAGTGAGCAGAGCTCAAAGGAGACTCCCTTGGCACAACGTGCGGTAGAAAATCTGAGGCTCTGAGGTTCTCTCAGGAAGGTTCTGTGGGGTGAGTCTAATCTGATTGGTTGTTGCATTATTTTGGTCTCTTTTACAAAAAGAGGTGGATATGCTACAAAATGAGATGAGGCCTAGGTCTTTTCTTCTGTTTTGTACCTACTGCTATGTTATTTTTTATTTACCGAGACTCCCATTCCGACGACGGGGAATGATACTAGCTATGGAAATCTATGAAAGTTCCAATACTGGAGTAATTGTAAGTTACAAAAAAAATTCAAGGTTGAACACGGGATGTCTATAATCAGTAGCCTATACAGAATTAAGGCTACCACACAGTAGTTCAGTTTTCTACAGATCTTGATGACAGATCATCTAGAAATTGTAAAGTATTGATTATATTACTATCTGTTTCACTGTGGTCCTCGCTGAGTTAAATGTAGGTCATCCTCCTAAATTCAGCATGGAGTTTGTAGCAATCATTGGAGAACTTAGTGTGGACAAAACTAGGATATCACAAGTAGTGTTTACATTGGTCAGAAATACAATAAAAATACTGGTCTTGGTACCTGACCATTAGATGAAAATAGAGATGGAACCTGAAAACTACTGCAGAGAAGGGTTAAAGTCCTGTCTGAAGTAAATGCTGGAATATGATCAAAAGGAGGTAAATTGGGTCTGGAAATGATTGCAAGGGGTTCTCTACTTTTTCTCTTGCTGTTGTGTTAAATAACTGCACAGGAGGACTGTGACAAAAAGAGTTGCATCAAACCTCCTAACAGAGAAAATACTAATGAGAAGATTTGGGGTACCATATTTGATCACCTTAATCTCAATGGAAGATTTGTTTGTGTAAAAATCTTCTACATATGACTCCCTTCCGTTGTGAATTAACACCTGCACTCTTATATTCCTTTTGTCTATTTTCGTCATCTGGTACTTTTTTCAAGTAAGACGTGGGAAAATACCCAAAAAGCAAATTTTGCTGCCAATGGAAGTTCCGATATGATTTAGCAAACCATGTTTTAAACAATTTTCAAGTATTATTTTCTCAATTTTAATGTAGAAAGGTGTATTTTCAGAATTCTTAGTACAATGTACAAAGTTAGAGGACACCCCTTATCGATTTATTCGCAATGGGAGTATGTAAAAAGACAGGCCCCACATCAAAAGTAAGGGATTTAGCCAACTGCCCACATCTCAGAATGTCCATCCCTGTCCAGTGGAGTTCTCAGGCAGAAGGCCCAAGATGTATTACTGTTTGGACTCGCACAGACGTGAACAGGTGGTGTGGTATTTCAGGTCAACAAGCCTTGTGACTTGGTACTTTCCCTTCCAAGAGGTACTAACAAGTATAATGGTATTTATTCTAAGATAAAGTCCCGTCATCTCCTTTTGTAGTGCCATCTTCTTGGATATAGATGGAAAGAAGATGGTTTCTCAATGATCTCAGATGAACGCCAGACCAGATAATACAATATTCCACTTGATGATGATACACTGAACATGAGAATCAAACCTAAATGAGTTTATCGTTGAAAATGCTTCCTTCAAACAATGCACTACTTGAATCCTGTTAAAAGCGCATGCGCAGCAGAGGAGAACAGATTAGCCAAAGAAATAAACAAATGCAAATAAAAAGTGGTCTGTTCAAAAGGGGAGAGTGAAAAAAAGAACACAATCCAAATATGGGGATGTGCAAAAGAAACTGCTTTGTGCATACTTCCTGACAAATGCACACACTTAAGGGGTTGTAGCTCTCACATCAAGAGGGACTCAATAACACAGGGTCTTCTAAATGGGAGCATGTTTGCAAGAACTTGGTTTCGTGTGCTTCTTTTAACCGCTTGCAAATAACAGCTGGGAAGAAGGTAGGCAGGAGAGTACCCATGTGTGCGTGGTGTATAGGTGATCGCATGGAAGGTTTCCATAATGTCGCAGCTCATAGTTGATATTTTCATAAATTCCATAAAAAGTAAATTTATTTAGAGGAACATAGACGAAATAAAGCAAGCAGTATATAAGAACAGATTAAGAATGTAGTTGAACAACTTACCCTCTCCCCCAGAGTCCCTTAGCATCGTGTCAGCCACCACCACAATAGGCCTCTTCAGTACGTGAGCAAGAACAAACACGTGGAACTCCTCCAGGCTTTCATACACTGGCTCTTCTGAACTCTCGACACTGAAGCACACAAAGTGAAAGTAAATCAGGCATCTAGCGCTTCAATATTTCATCACTGCCGCCCTGCAGGAACATCACAAATCACCAACAACTGAAAGCAACTTAGGAAGTAGGGGCTTTTCACCTTGCATACAACAATAACAAAATTAAGCTACAGTGACAAAATCTTTTATTTTATGGTTGTTCAATGCTGCTTATTTATACATTTTCTTTGCTGTAAACTGGCAGCATGGACACTAAATTAGGAAAGCCTTTGTCTGTGATTGTTTTCAGTTGGCAGTTGCATCAGTTTGTTCCTAGAGTAATGATGAGAAGTATTTAAAGCTATCTATAAACGTACATGCTTTTTTGGACAATGACGAATCCATCAAATATATTACTATAAAGATGTGTTTCTGGTGCAATAAGTCTTAGTAAATGAAAGGATAGCTATAATGTTTTGAAGAGCACAGGGTTATACAGGATGCTGTTGCTGTAAAACCACTTTGCTCTTCGAATATTGTAGTCATCCATTTTACCCAACAGAGTTACAAAATAAGTGTGAGTTATTGATTATAAAGGAAATGTTATATATTTATAACACTAGTTTTATACCACAGATATCTTCTATGAATCTATAAACAATAGAAATATAGGTCTATGTGAAGCATCTCGCAATACATTTCAAACAGTAAAAGTTATGACATACGAGGAATGGCTTTGGTGTGTTTTAATATATTGAAAACTATACAGGCTTTGCTCCATGTTAACACAGCGACTCTACAGGCATTAAATACACTGAGCTGAGTGAAGAAAGCAAAGCGCCTAGAGAACAAGAGCTATTGCTCGGCATGTAAAAAACTAAGACAACTATGCTGTTAAATACGCAAGTTATAACTTAGTGAGAATTAGATTAACTGATTAGGGTTTTGTGATGAAAAACATTGCCCATATCAATTGGACCTTTCCTAGAACTGAGGAGAATTACACAATACCTCTGTACGTATTCGGTTTAATATGTGTATGCAAAAAAGATCCAACCCTAACAAATATGACGCTACTGTAGAACGTCGGGACATGCACTCATGCTTGATGTGGACAAATTCGGAGTACTCTCCGCTCTCTGTTAACCTTACTGGTGGTGATTTTAACTCCAGATCTGACTTGTGACAGCTAATATAGATAATGGCTTTCAATCCATGAAAATCTGAATGCTGCAAGTGGAAAAACCCTTAGAAAGTCTATGGGAAATCTGACCAGCGACGACACGCGTTGACTAGAGTTGTAATGAACTTGAAGAACAAGAATCTGACACAATGAGAATAAAGCACAAGAAGATTGGACATAACTTCGAACGATTTGTATATGTATAGACACATTTCTGAGATTCCAAGCCCTCAAGGGGTTAGGCTCCATGTTGGGCAGCATATCTTATGACCAACAAATTACAGGGGTCACAACTGGCAGATTTGTAAGCCCAAAGAGGAAACTGACTTTTTTCAGAAAAAATGGCAGGTGTCTCTCACTTGAGTTATGCTTGCACAGGTAAAAATGTCAAGACGAAACAAAACCTGTCCGAGAACCTCTTTACTGCAGATGATAACCTACCTCAAACTCAGCATACAAAAAAGTATTTGCATTTTATGTAATTCAATCATGTATTATAGTCTGTTTTTCAAACAATACAAGGAAGAATGATAGTAAAGTTTAAAAAGAATGCTGAAAAGTAGATCTGCAATTGGTCAAAGGTTGGACATAGCCCAAACACGTTCCATCAGACATGCATAATGGGTCTAATTCCCACCTATATATTAACTATCAGAATAACAGCACAGCTGTTATTGTTTATATTATTTTGCCCATATAAAGGATCTCCCACACACATTTCATGCCAACAGACCTTAAGTGGGAACTCATTCTTTTAGCATCTCTCCAGCAACGGATCTAACTGAGCCAACAAAACACTTAACTTGTATACCTTTCTTGAATATGGTGTTCTATGATGTGAGGTAGGGGTAAGCTTGCAGCTGGCTCATATTTTGCAACACAGAACAATAAACCATACTTCTGTTAACATTATAGTAAGTAAAAGGAGCCTACTGTCATCTTATCTCATCTCCTCCTTCCTTTATGATTGAACTTACAAGGTTGATTCTACTTGTAGCTAAATTTCAGCAATCAAGTTTATTAAATAACTTGAGACATTGGAAAAAAATGTTGATATGATACACCTGTTTTTTGTCCGACCACAAGCCTTCAGTTCATAAAAAGCCCATGTGAGCTCCCCAACCTGGAGAGAAGCATTTGTAATAAGGGTCTATGTGGGAAGTTCCTGGTGAAAGGGGACCCCTACCATAAGGTGTTGACTCAGCACCCACCACCTGAGTAACTGTCTGGCATCTTGTGACAGGACCACTGATCTTCCAGGGCTTGCTGTAGAGGCACCATGTGCAACCTGTAATTGGTAACAGTGAAGATGCAAGAGGCTATCGACCCCAGCATAGACATCACTTTACTGGCCAATGGACGAGGAGTGTGGAAGAGAGTGCAACATTTCATATTGATTGAGGATAATCTCTCTTCAGGAGGATACGCTCCTGCGTCTTTTATATCTAGAGTCACTCCGAGGTGGTGTATTTTTTGAGTCGGCGCTTGTATGGGCTTTTTGAATTTGACTTGTAGGCCTAGATTCTGTACGGTCTCTAAGAAGATCTGAAAATGTTTGTTTTAGCAATGAGGAGGAGCTTTTGATCAGCCAGTCGTCTAAGTGTGGGTGAAAAAAAATGTCTTTCTCCGCAGGTATGCAGAGACTACTGCCATGCATTCTGATAATATGAGAGGTGCTGACTGGAACCTAAAGGGCAAAACTTTGTACTGGTAGTGCTTGTATACCACTTTGAAGCGCAAAAACGTCTGATGTTTCCTTGTTATTGGAATGTGGCAGAAGGCATCCTGGAGATCGATGGCACACATCCAGTCACCCTAATGGAGCTGGGGGTAGATCTGTTGAAGGGCAAGCATCCTGAATTTCTCCTTACGGGCGAACTGGTTCAGAAGCCTAAAGTCTAGGACTGGCCTGTACTCTCGATTGGGGCCTTTTTTCTGGACCAGAAAATAGGTTAGGTAAATTACCAGTCTCTTTTGAGAGAATGAACTTCCTCCTTGGATTCTTTTTGGAACAGCGTGTCTACCTCATTTTGCAATAAGACTTGTTGATTACAGGATGTCATCCTCAGTGGGATAGCAGGAGAAGGGGACTTGAATCCTGGTGAGTAACCATTTTGAAAAATATTCAAGACTCACTTGTCGCTTGTTATTTTGTGCCACTCGTTAAGATATTTGGCAATACTTCCCCCACTGGAGCAAGAAATGGAGAGGGGGTAGCAAACGCTCATTGTTTTGCAGGTATCTTGGAAGAGGATGCTGATGGACGAGGGGCTCCTATTCCAAATGCTGGTTATCGGGTTGGAAGTGTGATCGGACTTTGTTTCTGCAGTACCCAGTGAGGGGCTGGATCCTTCTGTTAGTATGATCGCTGATCATAGGGACGGAACTTGCAAAGGAATTATTTAGGCTTCCCGGGGCCCATCGCCTTGAGAGTATCTAGTTCTGATTTTACTTTCCCCTTCTCATCATCAGCTTGTATTCCGAAAAGAGAATTTCCTGTGAAAGGTAGATATAATATCCTTTACTGGGTTTTAAGTTTCAGGCCTGTAAGGCGGAGCCAGGAGGAGCATCTTGTACAAATGCCGTGAGAATATCCGTGAGCTACAAGGTCAGAAACATATGCAGCAGCACTGATGACCTGGTTTGCAACCAGGCTGCCCGCTTGAAGAATCTCCTGAAAGTCTTGCTGTCCTCTTTTGGCCACTTATCTGTAAATCTGGACAGAGAGTCCTAGAGTGATAAGTGGTACCTCCCTAGTAATGCTGAGGTGCTGGCAACCTTCATAAAGGATGTAGAGGTGCTGCACATTTTAACTACAGAGTCAATGTGTTTGCTGTCCTTATCTGGAGGCGCTGTCGAAGATGAAACCGCAGTATGCGTTTTTCTCGCGCAGCTACAATTATGAAATCTGGAAGAGGGTCAGATCTCAAAAAAAGTCAGCCTTTGTCGGAAGCCTTGTATTTTTTACGTATACTTGATGGAGCAGCCCATTGAGATGCTGGAGGCAGAAAGATTCACAATGCAGCCTCCATCACACCTGGAACCAGAGGTAGAAGACGGCTGGAAGCTGGTCTGTGATGGAGAGTCTCGCATACAACTGATGAAGTGTGTAGGAATGTCAATATTCAGCTTTGCTGCCAGTCTCATGAGTATGTCCTTGAAAGTGATGAGATCATCCTTCAGAGAATCCTTCGCTAGGGGTGAGTCAGATAATGTTGGTGAGTAAACTCTTACCAATGAGCGAGAGGATGTGGTCTAGCAGAGTATAACTTGCACAACTCGAAATTCTTTAAATACCTATATGTTTGCTACACCCTACATTCATATCAGAAAATGCTTACAGATATCCATGAATTTAACAGCTCAGAAATAAAACTTACAGTGGGCCCCCTCAGACGCCAACAGATCAACCAACTCTCAAAGTAAAAAAAAAAAAAATCCCTCCTACTCAACGACAGACACCCCGATTAAACTCAGAGCTGACTGGTCTGTAGATTTAGGGGCACTAAAAGACAACGACAGGCAGGAGGCTAGGATGGCCCCACATGTCTTAGCCATTCCCTCCAACCTGTGCTTGATACAATGTTCTTACTTTCGCAGAATACACTACATCCCAGATAGGTTATGGAAGATGGGGCATGCAAGATCGACATGCTGTACGCTAGTCAGGTGAATGTATTGTGTTATTTACCAACTGACTTGGAGCCTGGCTGCATCTCCATAAATGTCTAAATGATGTGTGATAATGTCTTCTGGGGAGATTGCATACAGAGGAGCATTTCGAGCAACCCTGTCCTTGTGGTTCGAGGACGAGGTTAAACCTTGGACCTGGGTGTCCTCTCTAACCGGCAGGAAAGAGGCTCGATAACTAGGGCGAGTGAATAGGAGGGGCGACAAGGGGCATCTCTGCAGCGTATGTCTTTGGATGGGAAATGGTGAGGAACGTGTACCATTGACACAGCCTCTCACACTTTGAGAGTCATAGAGAGAGCCCTGATCAATGTAAGACATTTAAAACAAAAATTAATTTGAGTGACAAACTAGAATACGAAGGGCCAATGTACCATGTCGAATGCCTTTTGGTAATCAACCAATAACAGAGATGATCTTGTAGCTTCTCCAGGTGGGCTAGAGCCGATTGACGGGGGGGGTCGTGACGGCCGACTGCAACTCCTCTCGGGTGAAGTGTTCCTCAAGTGCACTGCGTTGAGAAAGAGGGAACAGATGGGATAGCCCACCGCTAATGGATAAATTTGTTTGAGCCGTGGAGTTTTTATTTTTTATTTTATTACTATAGGTTGCGGAAGTACACTGCAAATGTCTCTGCTTTCTCGCTAGAGTTGTGTGGGTGTCTGCTGTAAGCAGTAAGTATATTTGGGTTGATACAAGGACCATTTTGACTCTGAGAAAGCCAATAGAGTAATTTACCAGCTTTGATACCATACTCATGTAGGCGAAATTGGGAAAGAGATTCTGCTGTGCAAGCAGAGTAGCTTCCATTTTAGAGTTTCACAGAAGTCTTCTAGTCACAGGCAGTGCTTGGGAACAGAGGGGATATCGACAGATTGTTCTAGAGAAAGAATTTGAGATTTCAGGAATGTAAGCTCCTGTTCTTTTAAGCGTTTGCCCCCATAAACTGCTGTATATTCCCGCCCCCCTGCCTACCGTCTTTAATGCTTCCCATGGGGATGCCAGGGAAGTAATCTGATGCTGGTTTGAATCAAAGTAATCTGTGATTACTTCCCTGAGGAGATCAACTAATGGGTCATCCCTAAGCCACCAAGCCTCAAGTGTCCAAACACTACCTCTGTGCAGGGCATTGTTCCCAGGAGTAACTCCACAGGGGCGTGATCTGATAGTCCCCCACGGAAGGATGTGAATATGCTGTACTAATGATAGTGAATTTGTCGGCGTTAAGAAGTAGCCCAGCCTAGAGTGAGATTTGTGAGAAGCCGAGCAGTGTGTGAATCTAGAGTCTACGGGGTGCAACTTGTGTCTTGCATCTATTTAGCTCAAAGAATTTCCCAAAACACTGAGAGCTAGTGTGGGTTGAGGCGGCTGTTGAGGTAGTGTCTTTAGATTTGTCCATAATGGCGCTGAAGTCACCTCCTAATATAAGCATGCCCACCACCTCACCTACCCCCTTAAGGAAATAACATCATGAAGACTTCAGTATTTCACTCACCCTGTCCAGTTTCCCGGTTGGGTATGCAACAGTATAGTAGACAGATCTTGAAGAGTAGTGTTAATAAGGGCCAGGGGAATATATATGTTTCCCACCATCCATGGTCGCCCCTCCACAAGGCCTTCAAGGAGAATGTATAAGCCACGTGGGTCAAAATGGGATTTAGTAATGAGTAATAGGCATGTATAACGGAGCAAGATCGTGACTTCTCTCGTGCGTACCCCAGCGCGTAGCAGCCTAGTGTAACCATGTCGGTGAGTATGGGGTAGCCGGAGCTCATTAAGTGGGCATCTTGTAGGAGAACTGCTTGGGCCAGACGCATGACAAATCGGAGGACTGCCCTGCTCTTGATTTTATCCAGTAAACCATTTATGTTCCACGTTAGTAACTTGAACTGTAAGCTCATGAAGGTGGTCAAAGAACAAGTTACTTACCTTCGGTAAAGATGTGTCTGTAAGAAACATTAGTTAGTTAGATTCCTCACCTTAGAACAGCGGTGTCAAACACAAGGCCCGCGGGCCGAATCCGGCCCGCCACACCTCGTCATGTGGCCCGTGTAGCCGCCGCCGGCCGCCAGCCAAACTTGTAATTATTGTAATATACTACAGCCCTCCCTGAAGTGTGCGAGAGATGCGATCATTTCAGCCGGTGCTGCTCAGTGGGAGAGGAGTGGGTGGAGTGACGCGAGCACTTTCCCTTTGACCCCCCTCCCTCCCTCCTTCCCGCTACGTGGCAGCCCATCTCCCTCCCTCTCCCGCTCCTCAGGCCGGCCGCCATGTTACTGGGGAGAATGTAACTGCAGCTCCGAGGGGGACCTGCTGTCGCTGTCCTTCGTGCGGAGCTGGGAGCGCACCACGCACCGGAGAGAGGAGTGAAAGGAGGAGGGGCAGGAGGCGGGCAGGAAGGTGCAGCAGCCCTGGGAGCAGCGAGTGCAGCACGCGTCCCTCTGCCCTGCAGGGCCCCAGCCGGCGCTGACTCTGCCCCTTTGCTCCGCAGGCTCCTGGTCGCTGGTCTCGGCTTCTGCAGCCCAGGCAGCCACAGTGTGTCACTGTTTGTGTGGATTGTTGTTTAGCTTCTTGGCGCTGGCCGCGGGCGGACAAGCGGACTCCTCCAGCGGCGCTGCCAGGGAAGGCTGCGCTGAGATTTCCCCGGGCTGCCACTGAACTAGATCAGATGAGCTGACTGCCCCGTCCGCCCGCGCAGCGCCTTCCCGCGCCCCAGGTGCTGGCTCGGCTGAGCTTTCCCTTTTCATTTCCTGGATTGCGAGCTGTGATTGCCCCGCACGCAGGATCCCGAGGAGGAGGAACTTATGTGACCCCCGGCCCGGAGCTTGGATAACGCAGGTAAGCTCTCCCTCCACCCCCGTGTCCCCTTGTTTCAGGAAATAGAGGGGTGCTGTCCTGTTCCTCACCCTGAGGGTTAGTGTTCGGGTTGCCTTCACTCCATTTATTTTTTAAACTGATTGCTTTTCTGATTGCTATTGTAAACTCAGTTAGCAAACGTATCTTGGTGTAGCTTGAAGAAGTCGCATGAGCCACTATTTAACAGAGTTTTTTCGCAACAACTTACTGTGAGGCCTTTGCAAACATTTGTACTGCCTCTTTTTTGGTTAAGTCTACCTATGGACAGTTTTCAGCGCATGCGCGGCCGCCTCTTCAGCGCATTGCGCGGCAGCCTCCAAGCCAGAGAACGTCTGCCTTCTAGCGTTCTACACAGGAAACCTCCACTTTACATGCATTGAGGAAACCTCCACTTGTTTTTATATTGAGCGCATGCCATCCTGTGATGTGACAGATCCAACGGCTGCCTGAACCCTTCTCTCCTGTACTGTAAGTACATATGATGTATGTGGGGGGGAGGGGGAGTCTGCTTATTAGGGGGGGGTCTGCTTATTATTCTGCTTAAAAGTCTGAGCGGTAAACTTTGGATATTATTACAAAAAACAGTAATAATTGAATGCAGTGACAATAATTTATGATAATAAAGAGTGGACACATACTCCTACAGATACAACCGGCCCTTTGAGGGTGACCAAACTGCTGATGCGGCCCCCGATGAATTTGAGTTTGACACCTCTGCCTTAGAATATCCCCAGGCGCCAGGCTGGATCCGGAAATATTTTTGTAGCAATACCCCTTGCGCGTCGGTAGGCGTCGTCTGCGGCTCGGCGTCCGTCGTCGGCGTCATACGCCGGAATGACGTCGGAGTGCTTGGACGCCGCCCTCGCGCGCTGACGTCAGTTTTTATACATAGCTTTCCGCACCAGGGACGCTGAGCCATGCAAGAGACCGACACTAGTGCCAAAAAATCTAGGGCCCTGAAAGGGAGAACCTTAACCCTAGATGTCGGTTCGCAGAACGGGGAGGCTGGGTGGGTCGGTGAGGAATCTAACTAACTAATGTTTCTTACAGATACATCGTTACCGAAGGTAAGTAACTTGTTCATCTGAAAGAAACACGTTAGTTAGATTCCTCACCTTTAGAATAGATACCCCAGCAATACCAAACCCGGAGGTGGGCCTGCGAACCAAGATCACACCAGAAAGTCCTGGAGAACAGAACGGCCAAAGTGGCCACCTCTCCGGACTTGGCTGTCCAGGCAATAGTGCTTGGCAAACGTGTGCAGTGAAACCCACGTCGCCGCCTGACAGATGTCCTGCAAGGGGACTCCCCGTCGCAGGGCAGTTGTCGCCGCTGTGGCCCGGGTGGAATGGGCTCTCAGCCCAACAGGAGGGACCTTTTTCGCCAAGGAATAGCAGAGTTTAATACACAACACGACCCATCGCGAGATGGTCCGCTTGTGCACAGCTTTACCCTACACCTACATATCCAACAAAAAGTTGGTCGTCCACCCGGAACTGTTTTGTGCGGTCCAAATAAAAGGACAGCGTACGTTTTGGGTCCAGACGGTGGAGCCTCTCTTCATCTTTTGGAGGATGCGGAGGCGGAAATAAGGTGGGCAGCGTGACAGATTGCCCAATGTGAAAGGGAGTCACGACTTTAGGAAGAAAAGAAGAACGTGTCCGGAGGACAACCTTATCCGGATGAACCGAAAGGAAGGGAGGCTTACCTGACAGAGCCTGGAGCTCACTCACCCGCCTAGCGGAGGTGATAGCCACCAGGAAGGCAGTTTTTAGAGTCAGTAGACGAATTGGACAGTTGTGAAGGGGCTCAAAGGGAGCGCACATCAGAAAAGTGAGAACAAGGTTCAAGTCCCACAGAGGCATTACGAATGGAACAGGAGGAAACATATGAGTAATGCCCTTAAGAAAACGAGAGACAACAGGGGACTTGAAAAGAGAAGGCTGATCAGGAAGCCTTAAGAAAGCAGACATTGCAGCAAGATAACCCTTCAAGGTGCCCAGAGCAGAGCCCTGCTGGGCCAAAGAAAGAGGAGAACATCAGAAAGAGGGGCAGAAAGGGGATCCACAGCCTTTGCTGTGGACCATGCCACAAATTTGTTCCACCGGCAGGCGTATACAGTCTTTGTGGAGGGACGCCTGGCTGCCAGAATGACATCACAGACTTCAGGAGGCAAGTCAAATGGCATCAACTGTCGCCGCTCAATCTCCACGCATGGAGGTGGAGGCTGGACAGGTTCGGGTGGAGGACCGTCCCCTGCTGCTGCAACAGAAGGTCCTCCTGAAGAGGTAGTCGTATCGGGGGATCGATGGACATACTGAGTAGCTCAGGATACCAGTACCTTCGTGCCCAATCCGGAGCCACCAAGATGACTTGGGCCCGGTCGCGCCTGAATTTCTTCAGCACTCTGGGCAGAAGTGGTATAGGCGGAAAGGCGTACAACAGACCGCAACTCCACTCGCGACGAAAAGCGTCTCCGAGCGAGTGCCGCCTTGGAAATTCCAACGCGCAGAACTGATGACATTGCGCGTTCTCTTCGGTGGCGAATAGATCTCCCCACTGCAGAAAGAGACCTTGCGCCACGTCCGAGTTCAGACGCCAGTCGTGATCCATCATGCACCGGCGGCTGAGTTCGTCTGCTCTGGCGTTCAGAGAGCCCGCCAGATGTTGAACCACCAGGATGATGCCCTGATGTTCCAGCCATGTCCAGAGGCGCAGAGCCTCCTGACAAAGGGTCCATGACCCCACCCCACCCTGTTTGTTGCAATACCACATGGCGGTGGTGTTGTCCGTGAACACCTGCACGACACTTCCCCGGACAGAGGGAAGGAAGGCTTTTAGTGCAAGTCGGATCGCCCTCAGCTCCAAGAGGTTGATATGGAGCCGAGTCTCCGCCGGAGACCAGAGTCCTCTGATCTCCGCCTCTCCCATATGGCTCCCCCATCCCAGGAGGGACGCATCCGTCACTATGACAAGCTCCGGTTGGGGTAGGGAGAGGGATCTGCCGCTGACCCAATCGCGATTCGTGAGCCACCACTGCACCTGGTTCGCAGTGCCCTCCGAGATCAAGACATGGTCGGACAGGTTGCCTCGATGCTGGGCCCACTGAAACTTCAGGTCCCACGCAGAGACCGCATCCGCCACCTGGCGTGAGGTACCAACAGGATGCAGGAGGCCATCAGCCCCAGAAGCCGCAGCACCAACCTGACCAAAACCCAGGACAGAGGCCGGAAGATGGAAATCAGGGCCTGAATGTCCCGGACCCGCTGTTCCGGCGGATAGACCCGGAACTGCGCCGAATCGAGAACCGCCCCAATGAAAAGGAGCATTTGGGAGGGACTCAGGTGCGACTTCGGCACATTGATGGAGAACCCCAGGGAGTGCAGGAGGTCGGCCGTAGTCTGGAGGTGGGAGACGACTTGCTGGGGCGAGCCCGCCTTCAACAGCCAGTCGGCGAGATAGAGGAAGACTGGAACCCCTGATCGGCGCAGATGAGCTGCGACCACCGCCATCACTTTCGTGAACACCCGAGGGGCACTGGTGAGGCCGAAGGGGAGCACGGTGAACTGAAAGTGCTCCTGACCCACCGTGAACCGCAGGTAACGCCGGTGGGCCGTCAGGACGGGGATGTGGAAATAAGCATCCTGCAAGTCCAACGCTACCATCCAGTCTCCAGGGTCTAGGGAAGCCAGAACCTGAGCTAAAGTGAGCATCTTAAAACGGTCCTTCCGGAGGAAGGAGTTCACGCTCCTGAGGTCCAAGATCGGGCGTAGGCCCCCTTTGCCCTTCTTGGGAACCAGAAAGTAGTGGGAATAACAACCACGACCTACTTCCGGACCAGGAACGCGCTCAACGGCCTCTTTGGCCAAGAGGGCCGAAACTTCCTCTCGTAGAAGATGCAAATGATCCCCCAACATACGGTGGTTCAGCGGTGGCATGGCTGGAGGGGTCGTCTCGAAGGGGAGGGGGTAGCCCCTTTTGGACGATTTGCAGCACCCACCTGTCCGACGTGATGGAGCGCCAGTGGAGCAGGTGATGGCGAACTCTGCCGCCCACTGGCGTTGAATGGGCCTGAAAGCTCGGACTAGGAGGGCTTTGAGGCAGATGCGCAGGGGTGGATGTGGACTGACCGGCACGTTGACCTCCAGTACCGCCTCGGCGGAATCCACGTCCGCGACCGCGTGCAGGTTGGTTCTGCGGCCAGTGGCTGGGCGGACGTGAGGATGTGCCCCTTCCTTGGCCACGAAAGGCGGAAGTTTGCGGCCGCGGGCCGAAAGATCCAAGGACTTGGCCGTGGCCTATGAGTCCTTGAACCGAGCCAGCGCACTGTCCGCCTTCTCACCAAAAAGGCGAGTGCCATCAAAGGGCATGTCCATGAGGGAACTCTGGACATCCCCTGAAAATGACGTGGACCTCAGCCAGGCGAGACGCCGAAGCACCACCATGGTGCGAGACGCCCGACCCAGCGAGACCGTGGTGTCAAGTCCACACCGTATGGCGTGCCGTGCTGCATCTCGACCGTCAGCAAGTGCTTGAGTGAGCCGTGCCCGGGCCTCCACCGGGCACAAGGGCAGCACGTCCTCCACCGTATCCCACAGAGAGTGGGAATAACGGTCCAAAAGGCAAGCGGTATTTAAAGACCGCAGCCCCAAACTCAGGGACGAGAACAGTTTCTTGCCAAACTGTTCCAACCTCTTGGATTCCCGATCCGGAGGAGCGGACGGGAAGGAGGATTGGGAGGTTGAGGCCTGGATAACCAGACTCTCGGGGTGGGGTGTTGGGAGAGGAAACTGGGGTCGCCCGGAGCAGGGCAGTGGCGCCGGCAAACGTTCCGGTCCACAGGAGGAACTGTGGAGGGCTTGGACCAAGTGCCCTGCAGAACATCTATGAGGGCCTCATTAAACTGCAGCAGAGGCTCAGTGGAGCTTGCTGTCGGTTGAAGGACCTCTGTGAGGACGTTAGTCCTCACGGCCACAGCAGGCAACTCCAGCCCTAGGGTTTCCGCCACCTTGCGCAGCACCACTGAAAAAGCTGCACCCTCCTCCGAGGCCACAGTCGGAGGAGAGATGTCCGGCGAAGTGTCCAGACCACTGGCATCCCCCAGTTCGTCTGCCCAGTCCTGTGCAAGTTGACCCTGGAGGGCCATAGGGTCCTCAGACCCCCTCCCAGTCGCCCCCGTCATCCGATTCCTGATTAACAGGAGGAACGATCGGAGCCGGACGGTAGATGAAATGGTCATCCATCGACGTCGGTTGCGGCGCCGGACGGCGCCGTAACGGCGTCGGATCCGGAAAGGGGCTGAACCGGGGAACGGCATCGTCCGGAGACGGCACCGGAGGTGGAACCGGTGTCGGCGCCGGCGGAGGAGGCGTCGTGAGGTCGACCGGCGCCGACCGAGATCCAGGCCTGGATCCCTCGGGGACCTGCGGCGTCGGGGCCGGAGACGTCGACGGCACCGGGGCCGGAGCCGCCGGCACGCGAGGTCGCCAAGTCGAACCTGCGGGGCCCGAAGGCGCGCCTACAGGCGTCGACGGCGGAGCCAGGCACCTCATGGCCGAGAGGAAGGCACTGACCTCTGCCGGAGTCGCGTCAGTCCTGGGGACCGGCGGGTATGGGGACGGACGTGGCTCCTGCGGCTCCGACGGAGCCATGGGGGTGGGACCACCCTGACCCTCAGCCGAGTCACGCGACCAGCGAGGGGAGTCCGAAGAGCGATGTCGTCTCTTGGACTTCTTGGAGTGCTTCGACTTACCCGAAGACCCCGACTAGCGATGACGATGGCTGCGGCTCCGCGATCGGTCCTTGGACCTCCTCCTGGACCGGGACCGAGAGCGACGCGGAGCCGAGTGCCGAAGCTCGAGAAGCTTACGGGACCGCTCCCGCCTAGCTTTCGACGTCAAGGCCTAACAATCAAGGCACGACTCCGCGTCTTGGTCGGGCCCCAGGCAATACAGGCACCGGCGAAGGTGATCAGTCACCGACATCAGGCGATGACAGGCGTCACAGGCCTTGAAACCAGGCATCCTACCGGCACCAGAGTCGAGTCGATAGACCAAAAGAAGTCAAAAAAGTTAGTCAAAAAATGATTAGGGGTAAGCACTTCCCGGATCGGCGCTTACTGGCGCGGAAAAAAGAAGAACTGATGTCAGCGCGCGATGGCGGCGTCTAAGAACTCCGACGGCGTCATTCCGGCGCACGACGCCGACGACGGACGCGGAGCCGCAGACGACGCCTACCGACGCGCAAGGGGTATTGCTACAAAAGTCTTTCCAGATCCAGCCTGACGCCTGGGGATATTCTAAGGTGAGGAATCTATCTAACGTGTTTCTTTTAGATATATTGTGCAGGACAGGGGCCAGTGTGGAATATGGAAGGAGAATCATGACTGCCTTGCATTTAAACAAATAAACAACATAATAGGAACCAAACTTGTAGCCAGAAATGAAATCCCTAGACACCCCCAACATTCTGCCCTCACCGCACTTCCACCCCTGAGAGCATCTGTCGCCCTTTAAACATTAACAAACTTTCCTTAGAGAAGAACTAGCAGCTGTGGGGCAGCACCTAAAAATCAATCATTTGTGCCCTGGTCTGATGCCTGGTGGGACTCCGCCACTGCAACACAGTCCTTCCCTGCCAGGGAAGCAAGGGTCCCCGCTCTTGTCGGAGTCTGTGGAGTGCTGCACTGCTGGTGTTGCACGGGGACCACTGAGCTTCCAGGTGAGTCTTTTCCGATATGAACCTCTTGGTCTTCAACGTCTGCGTGGGTTCGTGTCTGGTAGACACCGTTACGGATCCCTCCCAAAGGGACTGTTCTCATCTGAGCATGTGCCACCCCTGCTCTTGCCCGGGGGACTCTCTTCCAGCTATTCCCGGGCTCTGTCTGGGTGACCAAAGAATATTGCTTGACCTTGAAAAATAATCTTCAAACTGGCTGGGAAGAGGAGCATGTATTTTAGGTCAATGGCTCGGAGTTTGTTTTTCTTGATTAAAGGACTTTCAATATTCCTGGACAGTACTGGAGTAATCCAGAAAGATTATGTTTATTGAGGCCTCGCAGAAGTTTTTGATTTTGATTCTAACCACACAGAGAAGTAAGTCTCTATTCTAGTAATTGAGATCTGGCAACAAACCACCTGAAGCGGAGTGCCATGAAGAGGCAGTCAGGCGGCAAGTGCCCGATGTGTGTGTTCTACAATAATGCAGGGAGAGGACCGACCCTCCAGTAAGGAACTGCAAAGCCACTACGCAAGGAATTTTGGTCGAACTGTCGACCTTTGCTCCCTCCAGGAAGCCCTCGCGTCTCAGACTGTTCCGATGTGAGTGCCCTTCAGCGCCCACTAGTCGCATCACAGTCTTGGAGCTTGCCACTTGTAGTTTGCGAACCGTTTGCAGTGGCGCTGTCACCGGGTCCACTTGACCCCAAGAATGAGGCTGCACCGGCATCCCAGTGCAACTCCCCAAAAGGGTGCGGGCAAATCTTTTTCCGCCACCCAGAGGTCACTCCTGCCTCTCCTCTGTGGCCAGAGCACCAGTAACAGACCGCTCAACGTTGTCACTGCTGCGGGTAAACTGGTGGTTAAAAGGGCTTCGCAGCTGTGGTATTTGGGCCCCAAAAAAGGTAAGCGCCAGCAGGGTCCTGCGGATCCAGAGAGGTAGAGCGGAAGAGTTCAACACACCAGAGGGCGAGAGGCCCAAGGACGAGCAAACGTGCATGCGCCCTACTCTTTTGCTGCTAGCATGTTGTACCGCCACACAGCACTGTCTCTACGGCCTTCATCGCGCTCAAACATACCCCCTCCCCCCAACGGGGTTGTGTCTGTGGCACAACTCTCTTCGCAACCTCTCCGAGCGGGCTGGGGGCAAGAGAGGCACTCCTTATTATCCTAGCACTTGGGCCTGCCACGGCTGAGGCCACTGCAGCCTCCTAGCTCTCTTCTCGCTCCACGGCTCTGTCGAGCGAACGTTATTTCCCACCACCGTGCCGCACCCTACCAATTGAGCAGCCAGTTGTGAGGTGTTCCCAGAAGAAACGCAGCAAGGGCCACACATCAGCGGAGTGCAGGCTTCAGGATGATTATCGACACCAGCCGGGAGCGGTATTAGGAACCCACTGGCATCTTGCCACTCAAGCCATGCCCTCCCCACCGTTGGATACATTTTAAGTTACATCACAGTATTGCATAACACACCACACATTCTTCACACCAAGAGACAATTCAGTAATGTTTGCTGTACTTATGTAATGACATCCAACCCAATGCAGAGTGCCACCTCAAAATCCCTCATGACACCGTAGCACTGGAGTGCCGTCTACCTTCATCCTCCTAAATAGAGCATTTTTCTATATTTCGGGTCTTAAAGAATGAAGTAGGGCAATGTAGTCTTTATGGCTAGCTAAGCAGGAAAGTATGACAATGCTTCAAACGAGAAAATGTAAAAAATATATTGTTTCAGAATACTTTTCTCCCCAAGAGAAATGGTCAAGGAAGTAAGCTTCTGTACATTTCCGTATTTGAGAGAAACTGCTCCAGGATGCTTTGAACAATGGATGAGGAAAATGGGAAATAAAATACTCAAATTATTTTTGGGCTACACTAAGAACTAAGGGCCACATGCATGAAAGAGAAAACTGCTCGTAAACGGGCAGATTAGCAGAATCTGCCCCTTTGCGACCGGTATTTTTGCATTTGGGATGCATCATCCCAAATGCAAAAATCGCTATTTAAGGAATCTCTAAATAGCGATTCCTTAAATTGCGATTGCATTTAAGCAATCCCAAATTGAGATTCCTTAAATGCAATGCATGAAAGTTTAAAATTAGCGATTTCGCTAATAGGGGGAGCAAATTACCATGAAGTTCCATTTTACACACACACATGCCCTTGGGGCATGTGTGTGTGCAAGATGTATTCATATGCAGATTTCAGGGGTGCAACAGGGTGTCTTTTTGACGCCCTGGCACCCTTGAAATAGCATGAGCAATTTGTGATTCTCTAATTGAGATTAGCAAATTGAGAAAGTCCTCCCATTCATTCCTATGGGCCTCTAGGCCCATAGGAATCAATGGGGAGGTATTCCTTAATTGCGACTCGCAATTTGCGAGTAGCAATTAGGGAATGTTTAGAAATCGCTATTTTGTAAGCGATTTCTACATGCATAGCCTTTTGCTATTCCTTATTAGCGAATCCTTATTTTTCGCTATTAAGTAATCGCAAATGGCATTGTTGATGCATGTGCCAGTAAATGTATTCTCAGAATGCTATCCAGTCGTGCAGCACCTCATGTTCTAAACATATGACAAATCACAATTATGCTAGAAAATGATTTAGTGCTACCATTTAATTGGCTTCATGAGGTAAAGAGGCTCTTAAACAGATCAGCACTGTGATTTCATTACATGAAATAGTTAATCATATTAGAATGACAAACCTAGGAATGCACCTGACTGGTATAACATTTAATTCATTCACTGAGACTCAAACTAGGATTTGAAGGATCGCAAGAGGTCTTTCTGACAAAATAAACATGAGCCGCCACCACCATCTCTCACCCACCCCCTTAAAGAAATACCACCCCAAAGACTTCATTATCTCACTCACCCTGTGCAGTTGCCGCCGTTTACACCATAATGCATCCGAGGTTCACTAGATGCCAGTTTGATTAGCTCATTCCACTCCTTCTCCCATTCCTCTTCCGTGTACACTAACCCAGACTACAGCAAAACAAGAAAATAGAATAAGAAAAGAATATAACAACAAAGATTTGGCTGCAGACAGAGAAAAAAATCAAGCCATTAATACATTTATGATGAAAGATGGGAGTCAAACATTAGAAAAAGAATATATTTTTTATAGAACTACTCAAATGTGGATACATACAGATAAGCAGAAACAATTATATCAATACAAGGAGGCAAGTGTACACAAATTTGACAGCCAAGCTCCTATTTCAAGTCAAGTCGGACAGTCAAATTGTTCATTTTGCTCCCAGAGATAGAGGCTACTGGCCTAGACAACAAGAAATGATTCAGCTGTTTGTGTTTTGTGAAAGAAAGTTAAGATCAAGAATATGGACAGGAGTGATAAAAAACATGCTGGCAGATGGATGACGCAGAATATATTTGTGCCATCGGCTAAACTCCCTGTAGCCTGTCTGTCACCACATTCACCACAAACTGAAAGTGAGCCATGGAAAAATTATCTTGTGCTCCATAGTAGTTTTCTAAACTTAAATAATCAGTCTGATAAGTAATGCCATTGGGTCCCACTTAAAGACAAGCACCCCATTCCAGTCAGGAGGTGGTAAGAAGACTTTGGACGGGCAAGAAAAGATGTTTCCACTATTCATGCTCATCTTCTGATGTTCACAAGAATAACCTGCTTACTGGAATTGACTCACCAGTCACATCTGAAAAGTCACAATTAAAATTCAAAGTTCACCTGCACAGAGCTAAAATCTTCTCTACCTTTTGTCCCACTGTCAGGATGGTGCATCTAGAGTTCTCACCATTTCATGGCATAAAAGCAGAAATGTAGGGTATGGTAGCCATAAAAAGTGAGGAGACAAAATAAACATAACTTTTATCCACAATCAAAACCTATTTGTGTCAAACACAATATCCTGATAGAATGTGATAACTCTTGAAAGAGGGGGGCCTCCATATCGGAGTTCTACTCAATGCAAGTGCAGACAGAAGATGGTAGTTCGTTTTAAAATGAGTGTCCCTACTGTCACCTCTATTGCAACTGCAATTCTAGCTGCAGGCGCAAAAATAAGGCCTCTTGCTTTCTTTTGCAACAAAGGTGCCTACTCTCAAGCACTGGTGTTCTGAGAGACTAGCTGACCTTTTGAAAACTCTGTTCTCTGAACAAAACTAGGCTCAGTCGTAGAGTTGTATGCATGAGGAGATGTATGGACACTATTGTGCTGGGACTAACACAGAAAGCCCAAAGTGTACAGATAGTACAACCAACTGCAAGAAAAATTAAGCAGAAAGGCTCAAATTACATGCAAAGTTTGTTTTTGTTGTAATCTACTATCTTTGATTCCATTAGTTCTGAATGTGTTAAAATTTGGCAGTCAAAGTATTGTGAAAACCTGGCATTTCACACCTCTTTGCGTTACTTGTGTTTCCAGATGAACTCTGGGTATTTAGTTGCTCTTGGGCTGGTTGGAAGAAATAGCTTAATGGCAGTAGCATGGGCAAACAATGTATTTGAGTGGAAGAGATAACCTTCCCAATAGGTAGAAGCAGTTATGTCAGGATTATCAGAAACAATGAGATGAAGCATGATTCATATTCCCATCCATCACCAGTACCAACCCTCTGGTTAATGGGATGGTAAAGCCTTGGCTTCTCAGCAATGGCATCTAAGAGCCCCTTCAATACGAAAAACCAAATGAACAAGTTACTTACCTTCGGTAGCGCTTTTTTTGGTGGATACATTATCTGCCTGTGGATTCCTCACCTTTTGAATTACTCCTTGCGCAGCATTCCATAGCAACTTTTTTTCATAGCTCTCCCATGTCGACGAGGACGACACAATGGCACGGCTCCGCTCGCGACTGCGTGGCGTCATTGGAGCCATAAGAAGAACTCGTTGGCGTGCCGACATCACTTCCACCCATTTTCTCCGTGCCTTCGAGGCGAACCAACAACATTCACAAGCATACACAGTATACAACATTTCCTTAAGTATACTCAGTATACAACTTAATGAGAATAGAACATGGAAATTCTAAATTAAAGACATTTCCTAATGGCAAACAATACATCATTTTGAATAACAGCGAAATACAAATTACATGCCAGAAATATTTTCGTTATAAGTAGGTAGACAACGGGGAGGCAGGTGGGTCAGTGAGGAATCCACAGACAGATACTGTATCCACCAGAAAAAGCGTTAACGAAGGTAAGCAACTTGTTCTTCTGATGGATACATCTGCCTGTGGATTCCTCACCTTTTGAATTGAATCCCAAAGTAGTCCCGCTCCCGAAAGAGGGTGTCCACTTACTTATGCCAAAATTTCCTGCAGCACAGAACGTGCAAAGTGAGCGTCGCTCCTCACCTCTGAACCAAGCAATAATGCTTCGCAAAAGTGTGGAGGGAGGCCCAAGTCACCAACTTACAGATCTCTACAACAGGGACACCTCTAGCCAAAGCCGAACAAGAAGACTTAGCTGTAGTGGAATGACCTCTAATACCTTCGGCAGCTCCTTCTTGGCCAAGGCGTAGCAGATCTTGATGCACAAGCGGATCCACCTGAAATGTGTTCACTTGTGGACAGCTTTGCCCTTCATTCTTCCCACGTAACCAATAAAGAGCAGGTCATCCAGCCTGGAGTCCTTGGTTCTGTCCAGTTAGAAACGGACCAACCTCTTAGGGTCCAGGCGGTGAAGTCTTTCTCCTCCTTGAGAGGGTGAGGGGGAGGATAGAAAGTAGGTAAGGTGATAGACTGCCCTAGATGAAATGGAGTAACCACCTTAGGCAGGAAAGCAGCTCTGGTCTTGAGAACAATCTTATCTGCATGCATAGTGTGAAAAGGAGGCTTAGAACTAAGAGCCTGAAGCTTACTTACCCTCCTGGCAGAGGTAATAGCAATAAGAAAAATGATTTTGACTGCAAGAAGCCTCAACGGACAACTATGAAGAGGCTTGAAGGGAGACCCCATCAGGAAAGAAAGAACCAAATTTAAATCCCACTGAGATATAATAAAAGGAGTGGGATGAAATCTATTAGTGAGACCCTTAATGAACCTCATGACTATGGAAGACAAACAACAATGGTTGGTCTGGCAAACAAAGGAAGGCTGATCAAGCCAACAAGTAGCCATTAACAGTCGCTACAGCACAACCTTGCTGGTCCAGGGAAAGAGAAAAACTAAGAATAGCAGACAAATGGGGCTTCAAAGAATCAACTGAACTCTCTCCAGATCACTTAACAAATCTGGCCCATCTACAGGAATAGACAGATTTGGGGGAGTGTCTTCTGGCCGATAATATAACATCCATCACATCCGGTGAGAGAGAGAAAGAACTCAGGTTGCCCCATTCAATCTCAAGGCATGAAGGTGCAGGCTCTAGAGGTGGGGTTATAGAACCTGCCCCTACGATTGCGATAGGAGGTCTGCCCTGAGAGGGAGACGGAGCAGAGGGTGCGATGAGAGGTGAAGAAGGTCTGTGTACCACAGCCTTCTTGGCAATCCGGGGCAGTCAATATGAATTGGGCCTGGTCTTGGTGAATCTTCTTCAGAACCGGAGGAATCAAGGGTATGGGAGGAAACACGTAAAGAAGGTGAAAGCTCCAATCTAGTTGAAACATGTCCCCCAACGCTTTCCTCATCAGATACTAGAGACTGCAGAACGACAGGCAGTGAGAGTTCTTGTGAGAGGCAAACAGGTCCACCCGAGGAAACCCCCACATCCTGAAAATATGGTAAACCACCTCCGGGTTAGGACGCCACTTGTGATCAGCCGAGTACTGCTGACTGAGCCTGTCCGCACGCACATTCAGCACCCCAGCCAGATGATTTGCAATTACACAAATCTGGTGGTCCTGAGCCCATGACCAGAGCCGCAGAGCCTCTATGCAGAGACTATATGACCCTACACCTCCCTCTTTGTTGATGTACTACATCGCGGTAGTGTGGTCCGTTAGGACCTGAAACGACGGACTGCGAAGGGAGGGAAGAAAGGCCTTGAGTGCCAAACGTATCGCCCGCAGTTCCAGAAGATTGATGTGAAGCAATCTTTCCTCTGGAGACCAAAGGCCCTTAATCTCCAGATTCCCCAAACGCGCTCCCTACCCTAGAGTGGAGGCATCCGTTATCACTGTGGCCACCGGAGACGGAAGATGAAAAGGCTTCCCTTGAGACAGGTTGGCCGGAACACTCCATCAAGACAGCTCCGCTGCAGTGTCTCTGGAGATTCTGACCACCTCCCTGAGATCTCTATTGTGTTGATCCCACTGTCTGCAGAGGCACCATTGTAGTGTCCTCATTTGCATGCGTGCATGGTTGACCAACAGTATGCAGAAGCTTCAGGACTGAAACAACCACTCCATTTTGAAACAGTGGAATCATAGCCTGCATGTCCAGAATCGTCTGAGGAGGCGGGAAGACACTACTCACAGAAGTATCCAGAATTGCCCCTATGAACAGGTTGCGCTGAGGGCACCAGGTGAGATATGGGTACATTTATCGAAAAACCCAATTCGAACAACAGTCGAGTTGTTACCTGCAGATGATGAAGCACCATCTCTGGTGACCTTGCCTTGAACAGCCAGTCGTCCATATAGGGAAAACAGGAATCCCTGACCTTCTGAGATGCGCTGCCACCACTGCGATCACCTTTGTGAAGACCCGAGGCACGGATCTAAGATCGAACCGAAGGACCGCAAACTGATAATGCGGAGTCCCCACCGTAAAACGTAGATACTTCTGATGCAACTTTAGGATGGGAATGTGAAAATACGCATCCTGTAAATCGATCGACACGATCGAGTCTTCCTGCTCCAGCTCCAGAAGAACCTGAGGTAGGGTCAACATCTTTAACTTGTCCTGTTGAAGGTAAACAATTCAAGACCCCGAGGTCCAGGATCAGCCACAAACGACTGTCCTTTTTGGGGAATAGGAAATACCAGAAGTAGCATCCCTGATCTTCCTCCTTTTCCGGAACAACCTTTATTGCACCTTTCTGTAACAGGGACAGGACCTCTTGTTGCAGACGCAACAGATGGTCATCCAAGCACCAACCCTGGCGAGGAGGGTAAGGAGGGGGAAACTCCTGGAAGGGAAGAGCGTACCCATTTTCTACAAGATTCAAAACCCAAAGATCTGATATAACAGATTTACAATTTTGTAGACAATGGGACACACAACCTCCCACAGGACCAACATGCGCCAACATGGGGGATCTAGAGCTGCTTTGCTGTGGAGCCAGTGGTAGGGACAGGGGAGGAGGAGGATGATGAGACCTGTTGGCGAGAAGCCCCACGCAGATGACCTCTTCCTTTCCCTCTGTATGAACTATACTGAGGGTTCTGTTGCTGCTGCTACTGCCTAGAAAAGGAGCCGCCTTCCCAAAGCCCCGAAATCTTCGGAAACCAAAACCCCTAGTCTGGGATTCTAAGCTCAAGGATCTAGCAGTATCTCTGCTATCCTTAAATAGCAGTAAAGCTGAATCAGCCTTGGTCCCAAAGAGTCTTGAGCCGTCAAAGGTAAGATCCAACAGCGTGTCCTGGACATGGGGGGAAAAAACAGAATCTCTCAACCAGGCATTCCTCTCAGTCGCCACCAAAGAGCCCATTACCCTGGCAACAGAGTCAGCCGTATCAAGGCTGGCACTGGATCACCTGACGGGCTGCCACCTGCGTGTCCGACAGTACCTCAGCAAAGTGACCCTGGACATCCACAGGCAACTTAGGTATTACTTCCTTGGCAGAATCCATCAATGCATGGATATAACGCTCCAGGAAGCACATGGCATTACTTGATTTGAAGGCCATGCTGGCCGACAAAAACACCTTTTTGCGTATTGTTCCAACTTCTTAGAGACCCTATCCCCCAGAGTGGAAGGGAAGAAATCAGTGGATTATCTTGAGGAACAAGACGCTTGAACGACCAGGCCCTCAGGCGAAGGGTGGAACGATATAAATACTGACATTGGCTTCTGCCACACTTCCAAAATCGGATCTGTCAAAGCCTCATTGAATGGAAGCAAAGTCTCCACCACAGAAGAAGGAGAGTGCAGTACCTCTGTTAAAATATTAGATTTGACCTCTGCCGTTGGCAACTGCAAGTCCAAAAGGTCAGCAGCCTTTCTTATGACCGAATGGTATCAGGTATCGGGTTAGAGCTTTTGGAGAGGAGAGCTCCCACTCTGATGATGTATCAAGCCCATTGGCTTCTTGCATCCCTGCAAAATCATCTATAGGGTCTATTATCTCACCCTCCTCAGCCTGCTCCTGTTGCTTCTGGAATACCTCCTCTTCCAGAAGCCTCTGAGTCTCTCTCATCGATCACATATTCGAAGTAAGTTGTGCCAAATGTGGCGCCGGTGACCTCAGAGCCAGCGTCGAAGGAGGACCTTCAGAAGCGGCATCGCCCGAAGTCGAGACGGCGCCGGAAGGGAGCCCAACAATGTCGGTGAGAAGTCCATCCTTTCCTCCTGAGATGAAATCGGTGTCGACAACCTCAGCGTTGGGACAGGCCAAGACGGAGTCAATGGCATGAACGACATGAATGGTGCCAAGGCATACGGCTGGTGTATGTCCAATTTATAAGAAAGTGGTCCTATGGGGCCAGCCAGCGCGCCGGATGGGTTAACTGTCCTGGCAAACATGCCATACATCGTATTAAGAAAATGTGACAGATCCGCCCCTGGAGCTGGGAAAGGTGGGTATGGGTATGGCCCGATCTGAGATAGAGGTAGTAGTACGGGTTCTGGTTGAGGTGCTGGAGAGCACAGAAGACTCTTTCCTGGGTGCCAGAGAGTCCCCCTGTGCCGGAGAGTCCTTCCGCATCAGAGATTCCCTCAGCACCGGAGAGTGCACAAGAGATACCTACAGTGAAGGAGAAACGGAGACGTCATCCTTTCTACGACGACGCCGGACCAGGGACACCGACAACTTCTCCTTCGAAGAGCAATGCTTGGACCCATGTTGCCTCTTTTTCTTGTGCTTTTTTGGATGATCTCGGGGTGTGTGGAGTCGGCTACTTCGACCTGGACTTGGTTCTCTTCCAACCTTTCTTCTTCTTCACCCGGGCCATAAACAACTTTGCTTGTCTCTCCTTAAGTGCCTTTGGATTCATCCGACAGCACGAAGAACATTCTTTAACGTCGTGGTCCGATGACAAAAACCAAAGGCAGTCTTGGTGGGGGTCTGTAACCAACATATGGCCCCCACATTCCCTACAGGGTATAAAACTAGGCTTCTTCTGAATAGCCATTGTGCACAAACAGTTTAAGGACAACTTCAGCAAAGTAGACTACAAAGAAATGGAGAGACCTAGAAAAACCGTTACGCGTCCATGGCACGGAAAAAAGGGAACTGACGTCAGCACACAGACGAGGTCTTCTTATGGCTCCGACGACGTCAGGCGAGTCGCGAGTGAAGCCGTGCCACTGTGACGTCCTCGTAGACGTAGGAGAGCTATGAAAAAGGTTTCAGTGGAATGCTGCACAAGGAACAATTCAAAAGGTGAGAAATCCACAGGCAGATGTATCCGTCAGAAATATATATTTATTTTCACTTAAACTGAAAAGGTACTGGAATGTGTCAAGAGAGGGAACTCACCAGTTCTGTGGCTAGAGTGTCGCCACAGAAGCAAGCAGAGGTAGGGTTAATGAGGGGGAACATAGAACTATGGGTGCTGAAAAACTATTACCTGATATTGTCAGACTCCGCAACTGGATGGAAAGCTACATGTAGGTAGGGAAGGCCATTGAAACACAGAATATACAGGATATGTGTTAAAACCAGAGAAACATACTGGAGTAAAGGTGGCATATGTTTGATTGAAAATGGTGTTGCAGCGCTACACCAGAAATTTAAAAAAATGTAATTAAGGATACCACCATGAATTCTCTTCTGTAGGAGAAACATGGTACCCTGAAAGAAGGGTTGGGACTCATTCAACCACGTACCAAAACATAGGAAAAATAGGCAGAAGGACTACATTTACACGAGTAGTGGCTAAGGCAGAGCCTGATAGTAATACTAGTACTTTAGCAATAGTAGACCTTTGTCAGACCCTCTTCCTTGAGCTTTCCAAACTGGTGAGCAAATGAGGCAAATCGTATGTTTAGACAGACAAAGATATTGGTATTAAGGACTGCTACTGAAGAAAGCCTGACCGGACAGATCTTCACTTGAGTTTACTACTTTGTTTATTTCTAGACTGTCCAAACTTTTGTTGGACTTTGCTGAAGCTTAATCTACGTTTGCAAGAAGCAGCAGATATCCGTTTTCTGCATGATATCTGTTGGACTTGGCCCTTTTGGCAGGTTCATCCCTAAACTTTTTGCCTTTTCTGTGACCTGGTGTGGTGGTTTTAGGCCTCTGGAAACTTTAGCACTGCTGTCCAGTGTAAAGTGCGTGCGCTCTCCGTGTTACATTTGGTAAGGATGGCCTGCCCTCCCATAGGAATGCATTGGGGATTCCCTGATCAGTGTCTCAGTGGTAATTCCTGAGAGGAGCAGCGTGGTCGAGTTTAGTATCTATGAAATTGTAAGAATAAATGCTGCGCAATAGTGTGAGTGGATTTATTATGACTATTTGATAAATGCCACTTTTACAAGTTGGCATTTCTGTGTGCTATGTGTCTGCCTGACTGATGTGAATTGCATGTCTGGCTTTTGAGTGACAGGGGCTGAGAGATGTGTGTGGCTCCAGGAGGGGCAGGGTGAGTCAGCACTAGGCTGGTTGGGACATCTGCGTTGGGAGTAGTGGGAGGAGTAATCCCCTGACTGAATAGGACTGTGCCCAGCCTGTACAATGCTGGCTCCGCCCCCTGTGGTGTGTCTGATCACCTAGCCCCCACCTGACAAAGGGGAAGAGGAGCTTGGAAAACAAAGTGCTCCAAATCCCCCCTGAACCAGTTGCATCTGGTTTCCCCAAACCCTACACTGCAGACAAAGGAGGGAAGTGGTATAAATGTAGGGGCTGTGACCCCATGAGTCTGGTCTGTTCTGTGCTGTGCTGTTCTTGGTCCTTAGGGGGGGCTTGCTGGTGCCCAGGAGGAACCGCCATGGGGGTTTGCCTCCCTGCTGGAGGGCCCTGTGTGCTGGCCTCCCTGGGCCCCGCGATGCCCCCTTGATCCCTAAGTACTTTTTATGCTGGAGCGGTGGATCCTAGCGCCTCGTGAGCGCTTTTCTTCTGCTCCCAGGAGAGAGGAGCCTGTTTTCCTGCAGCTGCAGTGCTGTGCTGCGGGAAGTTTTCTGGAGGGAACCCCGGCGTGAGGGGTTTCCCCGTGCCTGGGGACGGAACGGGAGCCCATCCCGCACTTATGCCGCAATTGTCTTTGTTATAGCGGGTGCCCACCCCTCTTTGGGATTTTATTTGCTAGCAGGTGCCCACCCCGCGTTTTTTTATGGTTGGCGGGTGCCCACCCCGCTTAGATGTGTGTTGGTGAGGTGGGTGCCCACCCCGCACTATGGCGCTAAAAAAGGGGGAAATCAACGGCGTGACCTGGCGCGACCAGGAAGACAGGAAAAGTTGCCTGACTCTGGGTGGGGCCAGAGAGCGGAAGCAGTGTCCTGTGCGGGAGCGGGGCTCTTGGGAGAAAGAGAGAGCCCTGCGTGTGGCTGACATCGAAGAGGAGGCCAGGCGGGAGCCTACTCCGCACTGGCAAACCGCAGAGTTGTCCCCAGTGAGTGGGGGCAGAGTCCACGGAAGCGCCGGAAAAGCCGTCTGGAGCCTCCCGGGCTCCCCTGCCAAGTCCCGGGTCCCCTTAGAGGGACCGGGTGAAGGTGAAGTGCAGGTGGAGCCTCGCGGGCTCCTCAGGAGTACGAGAGCCGGTCCGGAGAGGAGACGAAGTCTGATCCAAGCCCCGGTGAGTGGGGCTGAGGCCGTTTTCTCTTTCTTTGTGTTATTGGTGCTCGAAGCACCCGGGCAGTCATGTTGGGATTCCATGAGCGGACCCGCCGATGTGGGCCGCTCCAACGAGGGGGCATATTGTTGTTTGAGGGCCCAGAGGGGCCTGTGCTCTCCCTAGGTTGGCCATTTTCAACAGCTGCCCCGCTTGCTAGAGGGCTGCTGCATCGATGGGGCAATTTGGTTTAGAGAGGCCCAGTGGGGCTGAAGAGGCATAGATGTGCCAGGCCCCCTTCACTTGGCTTATTCACAGCTGCGCCGCACCAGCGCTGGCAGCTGCAACGCTTTTGGCATATTTGTCCAAGGGCACAGTGAGTACCCAGGCCCATGTTTTGCTTCACAGCTGCTCGGCAATTAGCGTCAGCTGCAACGTTTAGGCTATTAGTTCTTTGGGGGCATTTTTGGATGAGAACAGGAGTGAGATGCACTCCTCTGCCCCAGCGCACCTGCGAATTATGCTGCATTGGCAGCCGCCCTGACACTTTTGGACATAGGGCATTTGAGCCCTCTGAGGAGGCCAGTTGGCCAGGGGGACTGTTAGGTTGATAGGGCGCCAGGCCCTAATGTGATTTATGTGGTGCGCAGGAAATGTGATTCATGTACTGTATTTTATGCACCGTGATTTATGCCTCTAATGTGGTTTATGTTATGAGGTTTTGCATATTGTGGTTTATGCTCAGGAGGTTAGGGTCTAATATGTTTAGGCTTATGAGGTTGGCGTATAATGTATTTTGCTCCTGATGTGATACTGTGCATAATATGGTTTATGTTGCAGGATAATGCTGAGTACAGTGTTTGCCAGTAATTACTGGTTGTGTTCTACGTTTATTATAAGTTCTACATTTACTATGTTCACTTTGTGATGGTTCTGACAGTGGTCCAAGTGGCCCACATTTGTATATAATCCCCTGTAAATGTTGCCTAGTGCCAGTTGGCACAGTGTATATTGTGTGATTACTATTCTAATGTGTTTTGGATAATACAAAGGCTATTTTTATATACAACCTTGTGTGGAGTTCCTTTTGTGGTGTGCCTAGTGTGTTGCTGCTGTGTGTTTTGCACAAACGCTTTACACATTGCCTCTGGGATAAGCCAGACTGCTTGTGCCAAGCTACCAAGGGGGTGAGCAGGGGTTATCTTCAGCATGTAACACTCCCTTTCCCTGACTAGAGTGGTGTTTTCTGCCTGGCTTTGCACAAGCCTTAGCCAACCAGAAATCCCATTTCTAACAATCTCACTGTGGTTTATTGTGCAGGCAACCACCATCAAAATATTATCATCAATCTTTACCTATCTAGCGAAGGCCATACAAAGCCTGAATCTAGGGAATACAGGCATAGACTATTGGTGCAAAGGAGGTCGCAGACAAGATTCTATACATGTAAAAGCAAAGTAAAGGTGAAAACACAAAGTAAATATCTAAAACCCGAAAAAGCCATCAAATGTTACTGATAAATAGCCCGACTGTCCCGCTGGTTGATAAAAGAAAATAAAGCAATGGGAGACGTACATATACTGCTAAATAAGAAAGGAGCCAGCAGTGTCAAACACACGAAAGCACTCAATTTAAATATATCACTGTCTCTAGTTCTACCACAAGGTAACAGTTGATCTGCGCATAGCATTACTGAAGAGGAGGCAAATTTGTGAGTTTTTTGTGATTTTATAAGAGGTGGTTCTGATGTAAATGTTACAAAATGCTATTTTATTTCATTTTTTTAAATAAAAGAAAGCAAATACTTCCCTTTTCGAATTAAACACAAAAACAGACATTTGCCTCCTCCTACGCAAACCCAAGCAGCACAAAAACGAGAACACAAACAAGTCATTAAAGTGCTGAAACCTACACAATCCTTCACTGAATAGTACAGCTCCTCCCACAGACCTTCCTACACTGTTGTTTACTTGTCTGTGCTAGTTTATTTAAAGGAACACTGTTAACTACATTTCGGGAAAAACAACTAAATACAGGACCATACAAAGACCATTTTGCCGTTACGATGATGTACTTGGAGAACAGTAAATGTGAATAACCACACATTGTCTCTCAAAAAATGACTTCTCTGTTGAGGCAGAAGCACGGTGTGAATATATGAATAACTCAATTCCTATTATAAACTTTTCACTAGACTAGGTTTCCTGACCTGCTGGAGTACACCAGCCATTTCTCAGCCAAATCCCCGGAGAAGCCAGTCATTAAGCACGGGGTGAATATGTGGTTACCTTAAACTCCTGTGATAATAAGGCAGCTATCAAAATACTTTTAGCCAGGTCATATAATTACAACCTACTATGCACAAAAGCACAATGACTTCATCTTCCCTCACTCTCCTTGATACACTTACTTTATGGTTTTATTGCCCACATTTGAGGAAAAAAATGTAGCTTCCAAAGAGACCACAAAGAAATTGAAGTCTTTGACAGCTGAAGATTTGCACATAAATATGTATTCATATGTTTAAGTTTTTAGTAACACACTAAGAGGTTTTGACCTGTAGCTACTTCCAAGAGCCTTTGATACCAATAATACATTGCAGGTGAGATAAGCATGGATGATCTTGGTAGGGAAATGGGTTAGAGCGATAGGCTATAAAGATTCAATGTTAAGCCTACATGGATAAAGTGATCTTAGTACAGGAACAACTCTACAGCAACTATGCTATTTTAGCACAACCTAGCCATGCAGGATTACTTGAAGGTGTGTTTGAGCCCTACATAAAAGTGGTTCTTAAATTAAGAATGCTTGCGTGCACTCACTATTATCAGGAGTGAGAGAGACAGTAGCCAAGGAAGAACATTTCTCCCAATGAAACAAGAAACTAGTGGTCCCCAGTCAGAGTACAGAATAAGCTGTAACTTTATCCCCCAGCGGAGATTTGGATGAATCCTTTTATTGGGTTCCACAAAATACCAGGTCATTTGAGTATGTTCTCACTGACTTTGACAGTTCTCTTTCATGCAGGTCGTCGGAGAGTTCACTAGGCAACGGAGGATTGACTACAGTGGTAAATATTTACATAAGATACACAGAAGGTAATACTTCACTGTGCTGGAGTTGGAAAAAGGGGCTTTCATCTCCAATGTATCATGATAATACAGATTGGGTGAGGACAAGAAACCCCAATCTATGCATTGCAGGAAACTGTTACAGTGAAATTGGATTGGGAAGAGCACACACTGGCACATGCTGTGGGAAGATAAAACCATTGGGACAAGACAAGAGGTATATCAAAACAGCCAGGCTGCAATGGTAGTGGGTTGTTCCTGGAACCCGGAAATAGTTGACAAATGCAGAACATTTTGACCTGCAGGTATGGGGACTGGCGAGCAAGCAATATAAGTAAGCCACTGGACACTGGATATTGAATAACAGCAATTCACCTTAACTAGTCACTCCAGACTTTCATTATAAAATATTCATCTCTAGATTATAATGCATTAATTTAATCTCTTTAGTACATTTCCGCAATCTGTGCAAAAGAAACTACTTGTTTTAATGCATCAGTGATGACAAAAAGGAAACATAATAAAAGAAAAACACATTAAAAGCAGCTGAATGCCTGTGTGTGCTCAGGTACCTCTTTGTTCTGTTGAGTCTGCTGCCACCTCCACCTGCGCCTCAGGGCCTCCTTTTCCACTCCTTTCTCCATTAGAGTATAAAGGGATTTACGAAGCACAAGGTCTCGGTCATGAAATCCCCACATTCCTAGACAGCAGAAAAGAATTTGTAACTGTGAAGAACTCTGATACCAACCATAGGGTATTAACTGCAAGGCCTTAATTACATGATATAGGAATCTATCGCCACAAATTCTTTCGGAGGAGGAAAAGATTTGATGCACAGGTTAGCATCACATGAGATAATTAAATGAAAGAGTGGGAAATATATTCATCTGGAAGAATAGTTCCGCTTTGCGCTTGCCCAGAATAGTCAAAGCTTGATGCCATCATTTGCATTCAAAACCGTTTAAGAGTTTCTCCTGACTCAAAATGCTTTATTTTATCTCTACTTCACAGTAAACCATTTGTTTCCCTTTTGAAATATGAACCAAGGCAAGAATCTTCATAATTTTTTCCAGGTTACCTATGATGTAGGAAAACAAGTTACCTACCTTTGTTCATGGCTTACCAATTTAAACATCTTTTCACTCGTTCAATTCCTCAACTTAAGAAAAAGCCCCAGACCTAAACTTGGACAGGAAAGCTTTACATAGACACCAAGGACTGTAAGAAAGGCTCAAACTACAACACCCAGGGATAGAAGAGATGTCCTGTTGAATTAATTAGAGTCACTCCTGCCCTCATAACGTCTGACAATTTTACAGCCCCTCAAAGACCAAAGAATGGAAAACTAGAAGGAAGGATAAACAAATCTGTGCACAAACCTTTCCTCAGGGGAAGAGCAATGGGCAAAGAGCAACCTATCAAAGGAAGAATGTATCCAGAGGAGCAAACATTAGATAGGAATTAATTTTGGAGTATTGCTATTCAGAAGCCATTCGCAACAATACCAGAAATTAAACCTTGCTATGCACTCATCTGTCCTGAAACGGATACCATTTAGGTTTTGAAGCTGGTGCTTCAGAGAATGCTGATCAGACACTCCTACAGGTGTCATGAGGCCGGAATGAGCTGGTGGAATGGCCGAAAATGACCCACCACCTCAGCTGTCTTCTCCTTTGGGTTGAACAAAGCTTACGGAAAGTGGTGGAAGGCGTCAATGCCCCAATGCCACTAACTGCCTCTTTACTTGCCAGCTAAAGTCTGAGGAAAACTGCAAAAGGCAAGGATGTGGGAGAATTTGCTAAACGATGATTGGCAAACACCTGTCCCTGTAAGATGTGGCAAAAGAGCAACAAAAGTTTTTCATTCCATGCAAACTATTGATATGGGGTCTACTCTAGTCCAGGGACCACTGGTTCCACATCAACAAGTTGGCCTAATAAAAAGAGGCAGATATCACACGTCATGGCAGCATAATTACAATAGATGGTTTCTCATGCCCAGAGATTCCTACTCAAACACTACACACTGGATTAATGCTCTGGCAATCCAATATCACAATTCATTTTGTGAGTGATTCCCACCATTAGTTTTGTAGGACTGAGGTGTCTACTGATGTCAGCCCATCTCGGGGGAGAGGCTTGAGGTATCAAAAATGTACAGTACACTATTAGACCAAGAAGTCTCCGAAAGATAGGCAACAGCTGAAGAAACCTTAAATGGAAAAGTCAGCTGCATCTGAAACATAGCTCTCTTTCAATTGTTGCATAATGGATCTACCCGTCTTGGTGATCAAATAACACACCAGTGCTCTGAATACTTCTGAGGAGGGAATAGACAAATTCCAGAAATGGAAGTAGAATACCAAAGAATGCACGCTAAGTGTATCTTGTAGGTTTGGAAGGGCTTAATGAGCGGACCTTGCTTTCAACAGAAAAATGCCCTTGATTAACCTGTGTCTACAGCTTTCTAATATGCATTCTAGAGATAAACAGGCTTAAGCCTTCTTCATCCATAAGTGCCAATAAACTTTGCAACTGTTTTGAATGCCAGATTCTGGAGAGGATACTTGTTTAAGAGAGAAAGTTGGAGGAACCACACCCAAACTCTGCCCTTCTTCTGTACCCGCAAGAAAACAAGTTACTTACCTGTAACTACAGGTATCCAGTATTGGTATCTATCATAGATTCACATGCCTGAATCATTCCCCGTCCCGAGGCGGGAGTCCCAGGGTAAAATACAAAAGCAGTGCCCCAAGTAAATAACAGTAGTAGGCTAAAAGGAAGCCAAAAGGCCTAAACCTAAGTAGCCTATCTACCTCATATGAAATTAACTAAAAATTAGTTCCAACCAATCAGCTGCCAGCACCCTCTAGAACCTTCCCAGCAGAGGCAGTTCTCCCCAGATTTTCTTAGAACAAGTGGGAAGTAGTAAACCCAAATCATAAAGAACTGTCTCGCCGGGGAGGACAGTGGGTGCATGTGAACCTATGAAAGATACCAATACTGGATAACTGTAGTTACAGGTAAGTAACTTGTTATCTTATCCAGTATTGGGGTATCTTTCATAGATTCACATGCCTGAATCAGAATAGCAAGCAGTAAGCCAACAATATGTCATTTGCGGATGGTGGGAGACAAGGTTCATAAATTTGACCAATACATCCATAAAGGCCAGAACATAATAGCCTAAATAAACCTTTAAGAAATAGAATGCATATTAAGAAACATTATCTAAATAATGCAAAATTATTAACACATAGAAATATGCATATATTGAGCGGAAAAACATAAAATCAATTACATGCAACATTGCACTTTATAAAGAGAAAAATACCTGAATCTGACCTTAATGAAAAAGATGTTGAAGAACCGCTTGCCCTACGGTGCATCCTCCTGTTGTGCAGAGTGCAGACAGTAGTGCTTTGTGAAAGTGTGGACACTTTTCCATGTCGCAGCAAGACAGATATTCTCTAAAGTCACTCCGGCAAACAATGCTGTAGAAGCTGCTACAGCCCTGATAGAATGCGCTTTGACCTTTATCTGTAAAGGCTTGTTGGCCTGGTCATGGCAGAAATGAATCGTAGAAGCCAGCCATCTGGCTATTGTTGCCTTTGTTACTGCAGTCTCAAGTGTGGCTTGGCCGTAGGCCACAAACAACTGGTTGGATTGCCTGATATCCTTGGTCTTTTGTAAGTAGATTTTCAAACAACGCTTAACATCAGAGAGAATGTAAAGCTCTCTCATCTGGCGTGGATGGATCCGGAAAGAAAACTTTTAACTTTACTGCTTCATTCAAGTGAAAAAGAGACGGAACTTTAGAAATGAATCTAGGATTTGTTCGAAGAGTTACGTAATCCTTAGTGAAATGCAAAAAGGGTTCAGTGATAGTGAAGGCTTGGATTTCACTAACCCTTCGTGCAGAAGTCAGGGCTAGTAGAATGGCAACTTTCCAAGTGAGAAACTTGAGATCAGCTTTGTGGATAGGCTCAAATGGTCGTCTCATCAATTGCGTCAACACAGTATTTAACTCCCACTCTGGAGGAGGTGCGCATATTGGAGGGAAAACTCGGAAAAGTCCTTTAATAAATTGCTTGACCAGCGAAGATGAACAGAGAGAAGGTTGTTTGGAACTTTTTCTGTATCTGGAGAGAGCAGTGAGATGAATCTTAATCAATGAAAAAACAAGCCCAGATTTGGCCAGGGACAATAAGTAAGGGAGAATTTGTTCAGCAGGCGCTTGAACAGGGTGGACGTTCTTCACCTCGCACCAATAACAGAATCGCTTCCACTTTAAACGATAAGTCTTGACTGTACTTTGAGCACTAGACTTAGCCAAAATCTCACAACAGTCTTGAGAGATGTCAAGATCTTTGAATTCTAAGAAATCAGGAGCCATGCGTGCAAGCGCAGCGACAGTGGATCCGGATGGAGTACTTGACCCCCTTCTCTTGACAACATTGTGAGTTTCGGAATCAGACAAATAGGTTTGTCCTGGTATAGTAGAAGCAGTTCCTGGAATCAAAACTGCCTTGGCCAACGGGTGCAATCAGGATGAGACGGCAACCCTCCATCTTAATTTTGCAGAGCACTTTCGTTATCAAAGGGATTGGGGGAAAAGCGTATGCACAAATCCCTGACCATCGCATGGACAGGGCATTCCCCCTTGATCCCTGTTGAGGAAATCTGCTGGCACAATATTGCCATTTCCTGTTTTCCCTCGTTGCAAATAAATCCAGTGTTGGTTTGCCCCAAACTTGGAAGATTCTGTCCACCTGCGTCTGCTCCAGTTCCCATTCGTGACAGCCCGCTAGAAACCTGCTCAGCGCGTCTGCCAGAGTATTGTAGAGTCCCTTGACGTGTTCTGCTCTCAAGGTTATCTTGTGGAATGTGACCCACTCCCACAATTCCTGAGCCTCCTGCGATAGAGACAGCGATTTTGTTCCTCCTTGTTTGTTGATGTAATACATGCTGGTCGTATTGTCGGTGCGGACTAGCACTGAGGAGCCCGCAATCCTTGGGAGGAAAGCCTTCAGAGAGAGAAAGATGGCGCGAAGATCCAATCTGTTGATATGCTGTTGTCGGTATTCTCTTGGGACCATTTTCCATGAATCTGTAAATTTTGCAGATGGCCTCCCTATCCCTCCATGGAAGCGTCAGTTGTTCAAACGAAATCTGGAGTAGTTGGTAGGAAAGTGAGGCCTTGAGCCAATTCACTATCTGAGACCTCCAATGCAGAGGATCTATCATGCGCAGTGTGATCCTGATGGAGTCGTCGAACGATCCTCCGGCTTGCTGCCATTGCAGGTGCAATTCTTCCTGAAGAGGTCTCATTTTGAGCCGTGCCAAAGGTATGAGGTTTATGGCAGAATAACACATCCCCAGAAGAGAAGCGAAGCGAACGTCCGGACCGAAACTGACCTTTTTGAAATTGCCAATTTTTGAAGACGTAACTGGCGGTCTTTTGACAAGAATGCTTTGCACTGTATCGTGTCCAGCATCGCCCCCAGAAAAGGAATCACTTGAAGAGGACACAGCTGTGACTTGTTCACGTTGAGAGTGAGACCTAGAGTCGAAAAGAGATGTAGGCATGTTGTGATAGCGTGTTTGGCTGCCTGTTCCGAAGGACCTTTGAGCAACCAATCGTCGCGATAAGGGAAAACCTGTATTCCTTGAGATCTCAATGTCGCTGCCACTGGTGCCAGACATTTTGTGAAGATTCTTGGTGCCGATTTCAGTCCGAATGGGAGCACCTTGAACTGATAGTGGACGCCAGCCACTGTGAATCGTAGATATTTGCGATGCTTGGGGTGTGTAGGGATGTGGAAGTACGCATCCTCCAGATCTAGAGAAGCCATAAAATCCCCTTTGTTTAGACAGCTTAACACCTCGGAAAGTGTGACCATCCGGAAACGTTGCTTTTTGAGGAATTTGTTGAGCTTGCTGAGATCCAGGATCGGACGCCACTCCCCTGACTTCTTCTTGATGAGGAAGAAACAAGAGTAGAATCCGGTTCTTATTTGAGACGCTGGGACTTTTTCTATTGCATTCTTGCAAAGCATCTTTAAAGCTTCTTTGAACAATAAGTGAAGACGAGGGGAGGGGGACCTCTGGGTGGGGGACCTCTGGGTGGGGTAGTAGGTGGCTGTTTGATGAATTCCAGGGTGTGACCTTTGTTCACTAAGTCGAGAACCCATCGGTCCGAAGTGATCTGATGCCACTTGTGAGCAAAAGATGAAATTTTTGCGCCCACGGGGAGGGAGGGAGGGAGGGAACTATGACTGGTGTCCTGTGTAGATCATTGCTTCCTGTTGGTATCGCGACCTTGATTGTTTTGATCGCTTTCGACCACCCTGCTGGGAGAAACCAGCCGAAGAGGATTGTCGGTAGGAAGATTGGCCGTAAGGCTGTCTATACTGCGTCTGATACTGCCTATTTTGCAGATTTTTATATCCTCCTCTAGAAGCAAAACCGCGTCCCCTTGCACCTCTGAATGATCTGCACCTGTATTGTAGAGCGCCGAGCGATTTAGCAGTATCAGCGTCCGTTTTAATAGCAAGGAGGGCCTCATCAATGTGCTTTCCGAATAAGGATTCTCGATCATAGGCCATGTCTAAGATCTTAGTCTGTACTTCTGGCCTAAAAGACGTGGCTTTAAGCCATCCTTGGCGTCTAAGTACTGCAGTTCCAGCAAGTTGTCTAAAGCTGGTGTTTGCAATGTCGAGAGCGCAATCTATAATCTCAGATGCGGCTCGTTCTTCCTCTAAAAGTATCTTTCTTGCATCCTGCTTACGGTTCTCAGGGATGAGGTCAAGAAATTCCGACAAATCTGACCACATCTGGCGGTCATAACGGCCGAGAATAGCCAGAGAATTTGCAGCTTTAATAGAGGCTGCCGCTATGCTGGAGATTTTTTTACCTATAAGGTCTAGCCTCCGTCCTTCTTTGTCAGGCGGTGTTGTTATGGGGGTAGCCGGATTTTTGGATCTTTATTGGGCGGCTTGTGATATCACCGAATCCGGTCGGGGATGACCAATCAAGCAAGATGGAGTATCAGGAGGAGCACAGTACTTTTTAGGTCTCGCCTAGCTATTGCGTAGCAATCACTGTGCGAGACTCTAGTAAGGGGCTCCCAAAAGTGCTCCCAAAAGTGGATTGCATGGCGAGCACACGCACAATCACGTGCATCGTGCCGCCATGCAATCCACTTTTGGGAAGCGCTTCAGCCCACTGGCGCGTGCAACTACTTCAAAGGGTCCGCTCCCCCGCCTGGAATGCGCTCCCCCGCCCCTTCAAAGCCCGCGTTCCCGCCCACGGGAAGACACACGCTACTTTTGACTTCCTTGTTTTCTCATTTCTCATCGTGATGTCGTTCTTCTCCGCCCACTTTTCATGTGGCAAAACTCACCCCCACCTCTCTCTGATGTGGCTTTCAATTGTAGCTATTGTTTTCCTTCAACCGTATTTCAACGGTAGCGCCAAGAGGCCCTTTCGAGGCCAATAAAGCGCTCTATAAATGACTCACTTTCTCTGTTTATGTTGTTCAAATTCTGTATGATTTTTCACCTCCTTCGTCCACGCCCCGTCTCGACTCCATCCCTCCTTCATTCATTTACACCTCACACCCTCTACTCCCCGATTCTGGTCTTCGCTCCCACACATCTTCTGTTGTCTCTTCCTCCCTTCATTTCTACACATTCTTCTCTATTTATCAAGCGGCTTTTTGTGTGGTTTTTTTTGCAGTTTTATTTAGCGCTAACTCGACCCAAAGGTATTGGAGTTTGACACCCCCCACTTCTTTCCTCTCTAATGCACTTTCGTCTTCCACTGCCTTCTCTATGTCGTGTCTCCCTACTCCTCCACTACCGCCCTCGCGCCTTCTCCTGACTAGACACCCTTACTGTCATTTCCTATGTTTCTCTCCCCGTCCTTTCATCTCCTGTGCCCACCTGTTCTCCCCCTTCCCTTCTCTTAACTTCCACCAGGTCTGTTCCCTCTCCCCGCACTCCTCTTTCTTTTTTAACTTTTTCCTACCTCACTTACCATCCCGCCTTCTCCTCCTCCACTACTCTCCCACCCCGCCTGCATTAGCCCGTCCCCTCGCTACCCATCGACGCTCCCTCTTTCCCCTGCTGTCCTCTTTTCGGAGAGTTCCAATGTTTTCATCCTCCCTTTCATCACCACTATCCTCTGCCCTCCTCTTCATCTCTTCCCTCTTCACCTTCCCTCCATAAGCCTCACTGCCCTGCAATCTCCCTCGTCAGTATACTTCCCTCCTTTACTCCTCTCTGCTCGCTCTCGTCCACTCCTCCCGTGTCCTGAATGGACCTGCCTCTCCTCCTCCGCTCCACTACTCTCACTCTTCGGTTAAAGTCCACGCTATATAAAAATGCATTAAATAATTAAATATCTGTGTACCGGCTCTGTGGTTAGGGAGGCAACCGAGCCACAGGGAAAAGCGGACCAGTGGGCGAAATGTTTAGTGCGGGATACATGTGCAGGTGAATGTATTTGAAATCCATGCTCTCACTGAAATACTGAAGTGGATGTAGTCCACCGGACTCGCATTTTTACAAATTAAGCACTGACATTTTTTCAGCTATGAAGCAGTAGCTCAGTGGAACTCTCTGCAGGGACTCTGTCAGTCTCCTAATTCAGTTCTTTCAGCAAGACGCTAGAATGACACCTCGTCTGAGGAGTGGTATCTATACTACAGCCCCCAGGTAATAAAGCTCATTAGGGGGTTGGAGCTGCCCCCTCCTTCCCACTGCTCGGCCCCGTATTTTCTGATATTTCTTCTTGATAAGATTAGCACAGTAACTACTTTCATTCCTCTGGTGACTGAAAGCAGGAGACACCCCTCAGTGTCCTCCTTGGAGAATCAGAAGATTGGAACAGGGCACAGAGACAGGAAGCTAGGGACCAGGGAGTGTCTCAGGCAGTCAGCCTGGGGGTGTATCTAGTGGGCTGTAGATCCAAGTGGTCGGCTACCACTGAATGGGCCTTCCAGAGTGTCCGGTGCGGTGGCAGCTCATGGGTGGGTGTCCATGGTTTGAGAGGGCCCTGAGGCAAGCACTTCTCCTGTCATAGCATCTGGAAGCTGATTGGGGCACAACAATCTCCCAGCAATCTTTTTTTTGCAGTTTTTATATAGCACAAGCTCGACCCGAAGGTATTCGAGCGCTTTACATGAGCACCGATTACATTGTACAAGGACACATAATTTTTTTGTAGGCACAGCGAGATTTGCTCAAAATCACAGGATGTTGAGACAACGTCGAGACTTGATCATGGTTCCTCAGTTCCAAAGTGGACAGCTCTGGCAGTTACCACTCATCCTCTCACCACATCCTCTCTTTGACAGGATGACAAATCTTAGAGTGCACAAAGGTCCACCCTGGAGGGCTTTGTGAGTGCCTTCCATGTGCCCTCACATTCTTCCGGGTATCTCCTTCAGAGCCCTCAAACATGATCTGCTGTGAGATATCGCCAAAGCCTGGTCATCCTTCGATTCCAGACAGGACTGTACTTTGGCCTCCATAATGGTATGAGCTGCTGGTTCCCCTCCCAGGGCGGTGGCTGTTCTGCCCCATGATAACCAAGCCAGGAGGGTTGTGACACTCAGGGACCCCTCACTGAATGGCCCACAACGCACCATGCACGTCTTGTGATGAGATCTGAACCTTGTTTTCTGCCATAGTGCGTTAAATTGGTGCAACTACTAAGTGGTGTCTTATCCCGCCTTATGGAAGCGCCGGTCTTGCCACAAGCTGCAGCTACTCTCCCGAACCAATCCTCCCTGAAACCTAGACTTCACCTTTTAGGTGACAGAAACTGTTTTTTCTGACGGCCATTAGGCAAAGGCCAGCTCACAGGAAGTACAGGAGGTGCATTATTGACAGTATATAAACTTTCAAAGTAGTTTACGCGCGAGTATGAATAGAACATACCGGTCCATCTATATAACAAAGATGGCGCCTCTTCTTGCGTATCACTGCTCCCAGGCGGAGCCCAGAAGTGTGGCCCAGCGGTTCGAGTCTACACGGAAGCAACACCAGCTCAGTCTCCCTCCCTTCCCCATGGCAGCGAACATTACAATCATTAACAACAGCATCTTTAGCATGCCACCAAAGACAACCACTTGGTGGTCCCAAATTGAAATTATCCCAAAAAAGGACTTTTTGCTTTGGGAAAAAGGAGCAACAGGCCATTTAATCTGAGAGTTTAAACATTCTTGCACCAGACCTCCTCTCTTTTCCCAAGTGGAGATAACAGCTGAAAACAAGCATTGAAAATGCAATAGGTCTTGCCTTTGATCAAGTTAAAGCCATTTGCTTTGCTAATGCTATTGTATAGAATAGCAAATGGCTTTAACTTAAATAAAAGGCGAGACTTATTGCATTTTTAATGCTTGTTATCAATGCGAGGGAGTACAGCCGGGATGGAAGCAGGCGTTTTCATAATCTTAATTCCTTCATTCCAGATATAATCAACGATAGGAACTGCTCTTGTGATTTTCCTATATTCTTCTTTAAAATCATGTAAAAAGTCATCTGTGTGCTCTACAGTAACTGGCAATTGAAACCTAGTTGCCGCTCATTGCATCAAGTTATGAAAACCCCCGATGTCCTCAGGCGGAGAATCCGAAGGCTGAGGCATGGGAGGAGAAGGCATTAGTATTTCGTAATCATCCCAAGGATCCGTGTTAGTATCTTTATCAGGTAATTCACCCTCTTCCTCCGAAGAAGTACTGTCATGATGTCCTTGCGGCGATGAACCAGAAGGGTGAGGTGACGAAGCAGAAACCCCTGTCTGAGGTAACGGATCAGGCACCTCTGTTGGCGGAGGTGGACATTTTGGAGTAGGCTGTTGTAGTGGAAACCTCTGACGGTAATCCGCCAGCATGGCCTGGAGATCTTGAATGCGCGTAGGGGGACGATGAGTTATATCTCTGTGATACGACTCCCTTCTGGGAGGTCTATGATATGGGATAGCAGGTTCTTCCTGATAATAATGCTCATGATATTCTTCATCATCCTCCTCTTGGCACTTGATTTTAAGTTCAGAGGGGTGGTGAGCTATGCCGAACGGTCCCTCGTCATCATCTTCGTCATAATCCTCATCTTAGACATAAGTTTCCAAGATGTGAGATGGCAATAGGGGAGATATCTTACTGTAATCCTGCCTTTGGTACGTTTGCAGCTGAAAATGAGTATATGATATGGGCGTTGAATGTGATGACTGCGAGACTGGTAAACTCATCTACGGAATCGTCGTCGATGGGACTGTAGTCGACGGGCTCTTCGACGACAGGCTCTTCGTCGGCGGGACTGTCGTCGGCGTAGCAGACGTCGATGTGATAGACTTCAAAGAGGAAAGTACCTTCGTTGATGAGCTCGACGACGACACGGTTGCGACTGTGTTTTAGATGATGAACTCTTCGTCGACGAGTCTTTAAAAACAGGTTTCTGGTAGATCTTAGACGACACAATAGGTGAAGAAAGAGCCATTGTCGAGACGGTAGCAGTCGACAAGGGGGCAGCAGAAGTGACAGAAACCGTCGCTGATGGAACCAGTGTGAGAGTTTTAAGCTGGATTTTACTCTCAATTTTAGAAGTTGAAGGTCAGAAACAGCATGGAAGGACTTATGATGTTTTCTCCCCTCACTGGAAGAGCTGTCTCGGGATCTAGACCTTTTGCTTGAAGTTGAGGCCTTATCTTCCTCAGCCGAGGAAGATTTGAGCCAGAAGAGAAGCCTTGCCTCCCTATCCCTCAGAGTTTTAGGAGGGAAAAGTACAGCAAATTCTACAATCCTTAGCAACATGCTTTGGATGAAGGCAGTAAATGCAGTCCTTGTGTTGTTCATCCACATGGACCCTCTTCTTCTCACAAGTGCTGCAGGGTCTAAAAAGAGCCTTCTTATCAGACATCCTGAAGAAAAGAAGTGAAAAACTGAGTAGGCACTCAGGGAGACTCCCTTCCACACGACGTGCGGTGAAAATCTGAGGAGAACTGCCTCTGCTGGGAAGGTTCTAGAGGGTGCTGGCAGCTGATTGGTTGGAACTCATTTTTAGTTCATTTCATATAATGAGGTAGATAGGCTACTTAGGTTAGGCCTTTTGGCTTCCTTTTAGCCTACTACTGTTATTTACTTAGGGTACTGCTTTTGTATTTTACTGTGGGACTCCCGCCTCGGCGACGGGGAATGATTCAGGCATGTGAATCTATGAAAGATACCCCAATACTGGATAAACAGGAGGGTACGTGGCTTTCTCCCTCTTCCGCTCTTCCAACAACACACTCTCCAATATCGCTTACAGTCTTGATTGGAGAAAGAGAAGAATTAGAGGCAGCCATGGGATGAGACCACCTGCAGAGGCCAACAGTCAGGAGTAATTTGCCAGAAAAATTGGCAATATGTTTATCACCCTTTCACACTGGTGAGTTTCACTGGTACAGTACTACTCATTGAATTGGCATAAGGACAGCCTTACATAGTATTTTCACCTGTACTGAAACAGCCCTCTAGAGAACTAAAATCCCTTCAATTTATGTGAACACGTTTTATTCTATGCATTAAGTCCTAAGTAAGCACAAGGCCCTGATGGTTTAGAAAGGTTGCAGCCAAAACAGTGGTCCTCATTCAAGGGCATTTTCTTCCAGCAAGCTAGGAGTCCTCATCCATATGGGATATCTGATTACTACTCCAGAAAACTATGTTCTGGGACCGTGACCATCTGGTTAGTGAGAGCGAGAGAGGCAGAGAAAAAAAGAGGGTGGCCCCAGAACGCAAACTCTCTATGCATTTTCCATATTCATTTTTGGAACGCTATACTGTAAAAACTGCTGAACGGAATTCACCAAATTTGGCAAGAAGCTAGATCTTGGTCCAGAAAATACCAACCAAGCCAACCTGAAATGAATAAAAGCAACCCCTGACACATGTTTCGCCATCATCATAGCTCTTCAGAGAGGTTTAGCTTTGTCCAGACACAAGGGAACACCCAGTATAAGTCAAAACAATTGTGTTGAGACACACACACATACATACATACATACATACAACCCCCCCCCCCCTCCCCCCTCCGATATAGGCTCCGGGTACTGCATCCCTTGGGGCCTGCAATAGGTCATTATAACTCGTGCTCCCACCATGCACAGTTTTCACATCAATAATTACACTGCAAATACTGTAGAGATAATATCAATGAGGCTAAAGAAGATGTCATCAATTATGTAATATATGGGGTAAGTAGCTGTGAATGGAATTAGTACTAGTTATATTTAATTTAGAGCATGAGTTATAGTTACTTGAAATAACTATAACAGCTGAATTTCTATGGTTTGCACAAGCAAATTCAGAACAAAACTATAATGTCCCTCTAACCTTTGTTTTTTAAAAACATTTCTAAGGTGTTCTAAATGCTAATTCGTAACTAGAACAGCCCCGTGACCTTTGTGGGTTTTTTCCCCCAGTGAATTTCTATGTTTTTTTAACACAGCAGGGTTGTCCAGGCGGCCAAACCCCCACATGCTGCCAATCCCACGCTACGCACGGAGGTTGGTAGCAGGGTCTAGCTTAGGGCAAGGCCCTGCAGCCAACCCATGCATGCATTAAGCCCATTCCGCACACAGATTTTGTGTCCGAGTGAGTGTGTATGTGGGTGCCTCGATGTCTGAGTGGGTGTGCGAGTTGGTGCATAAGTCTGAGCGGTTCTGTGAGTGGGTGCGTGAAACCTGTGTGGGTCTGTGACTGGGTATGTGAGTGGTTTTGAGGGTCTGTGAGTGGGTGTAAGAGTGACTGTATGGGTGTTTTTGCTTGGTTGTGTGAGTAGTTGCATGACTGTGTGAGTGAGTGCATGAGTAGGCGTGTGGGTCTGTGAGTATTTTTTCTTGATGGGGGTCTGGATCTGCAGATTCCCACGTGGTTAAAAAAAACAAAAAAATAAAAAAACGTTTTATGGATAGTTCCTTGCCCATGAGGGGTTCCTGACAGTCCCCTCCATTAGTCCTCTGGAGTAAGGGTACCTCTACCCTGGCCCCTTATATCACTTTTTAATTTTCTTTTCCCGATTGGAAACAGAGTCCCGAAGAACAACATAGAAGCCGCAACTTTCCTCTCAGGTTGCGGCAAGCCAATCACAGCATTGCTGTTGGCACATGGATTAGCGAATCCGCCGATGATCAGCGTCCCTATATATACAAATTTGTTTTAAGCTTAGTATCACTAAAACTACTGAACAGATTTACACCAAATAACAAAAAGCACGATCTGCGGAACAAAAGCTGGTTTTCTGCTAAATTTAGTGTAATACTGTCCAGCAGTTCGGGCTGTGGTCGTGTCTAAAGGTCCCATGGGAATTAACATGGGGATAACAAGTTTTGCCACCCACCCCCCCTTTTTTTAAAAATAACACCGGCCTCCACTTTCCGTACCACCCCAAAACTTTCCAGACAGCGGCTGAAGTAAAGGGCACATTTTGGGGAAAAATTCATGAAGCTTCATCAACCAGCGCCAAAGATATAGGTGAATGAAAATCACCTTTTTGATAGTAACTAGGTCCAAACTGTAACCAGTAGGGGGAGACATACATATATATATATATATATATATATATATGAATTTCGAACCAGTACTCCTTCCACTTCCACCAGAGAACCCCCGGCGGCGAAGAGAGAGACACGAACCACTTCTGATTTCAGGCAAGATGTTTTAATTCACCAAACAGCAGTCGACAGATGACGCGTTTCGGGCTCAGGCGCCCTTGTTAATATACATATAGTTAAGAAGCTGACAGCTGACTAGGACATAGGGATGGATGTATGTTCTTAGGTAAAGGGTGCAGTTTGTTCACCACAATTATTTGTGAAGAGCATTATCACCATGAATATTTTTACTGATTACAGCACTGTATACTTTCTGGAATTGATTAAAGTACGAGATTCACATATTCGGGCTGGGACTGAAGAGTACCAACAATCAAAGTAAACAAAATCAAAACATGTGAGATGGGTAAGCGAATGGCACGTATGGTCTTGGGCATCGGGAAAGTGCACGGTTAACAAATGTATTCCTAAGGAATGAAGTACAATCACCATAAAGCCCAGTAAATCATACACAGGTTCTTGAGAAGTTTTGTTTCTTAGGCAGATTGTCTGTGAAAGCTGCATTGGGCAGGTGATGGATGATGAGAGATCCAAGGCATCCAGTAACCATGCTTACATGTCCTGAGTCTCTGCAAATGGGGAAGGGGAAGGCCCTGATATGCAATACACAATGAGCTTCATCTGAGGGCTCCAGGGATGTCACTGCATTGATCTTCTGTGGAAAGGCCCCATACAGAAATAATGCCTTCAGCAGACTCCCTTATGGTCATAGCTGCAGCCTGAAACTCTAGTGAATAATTGTTTTCCCTATCAGTATTCGTATTCTTCACACACTGAGACAGTAGCTGATCAGCCCACAGAAGACCAGCTACAAGGCAGGGACCCAAAGCTTCACTTTGCCACCTGTTGACCTACACCTGTTTGGTTTAGCTTCAAAGTTCTAGTTCACATCAACTTGACAACTGTTTCAGACAGCTGGAACTGTGAATTAGGCTGAAATACAATCCAGGAAAATCCATCAAACATTGAGTGTCATCCACATAAATGTAAAACTATAAGCCAAATGCCCAGATTACGTTAGTTAATGGAAAAATACAAAGGCATTGGATAAACTATAAATACATCGAGTAAATGCCGACCTAAAGAAGGTATGAAGACAGTTAATAAACCCTATGTCAAAAAAGAACTACGTGGGCAAAAAGGGTGATGTGGTTTAACATATTAGAGGTTATAAAGAGGTCCTACAAAATTAGGGCTGCTTAATTACCCGTCCTCCAAGGCAGACGTTTCTTTCTAAAATGATATTTTAGGACACAAATTATGAAAATCTGGCTGGAGTGCATGGAAGAGATTCTTCTTCATATATGCAAGTATTTGGACCAGGAATATCTTTCAAGATTTTAGCCTGGTGTGGAAGATTTGAAATAATGGATCTCTAATGAACTTGTTTTGAAGATTCCAGAGATTTATTTTACTACTTTGAGAACTATGACTTTCTTAGCGCCATGTCATTCCTCACCAGATGATAACGAAGTGATAATGGCACATTATTGGCATTATTTTGATTTACTACATTGGGGCGATACGCCACATTTTAAGGAAAACAGATGGATAAATGTTTAAGGAACCAGTTGAGCTCTCAATAGAGATTGCGGTTTCTAATAGTTTTTCAAACAAAATATACGCAACAGAGTCACAGATTGGGCATACTGTGATGTATTTTCTGTGCTTTTCTTCTCTCTCAATTGCCAAACCACAATAGACCCTGGCATGCTAACTTTCAGGATTAGCACAGATGCGAAAGCTCCCAGTAACCAAATGCCAAAAAAGAACAAAAATGTGTATGTTTATCAAACTGTTGTAGTGCAGTGATCATTTAGCCTCCAAATAAAGTTTTAGTAATTTGACTTCTGTTAACTCTGAAGTAAATGAAGGCAGTTTATGACGCTGCTCAAGAAGCAGCCAGGTACGCTGGTGCTCTCTTGTTTAATGGTGCTGTAACCCAGGGAACATATAAAGAATTATCTTAGTAACATAAGACATTAGCCTCAGCAGAGTGCAAAGGGACAACAAAGTCCTGGATATTGAATGTATTTGCAAGGGCATACAAAGCATTTCTGTCCAGGAATAAAACAAATCGTAGATGTAGAGAATAAAAATAGAATCAAATTTAATTGCAAAGTGATCAGTTCTAAAAATAGGTCAGGGCATTCTGAGGAACTCTAATGCATAAGTCATTCAATTTGCATAGGATTAATAGGCTGTGTTGAAAAGCTAAATCTGAAAGAATCTGCTAAGGATTCGATACAGGGAGAGCCATTACTGGGGGGACAGACTGCATAATTAGGAACACATGGGCCCAGGTAAATGAGAAAGTCTTAAGAGCCATTGTTCAAGTGTGGCAGTTTTTTTTTGCATGAAGCGCATATACCTTTATAAACAGGTATAAGCCCTGGTTTCATTTGGAAGGGTGATCATACAGAAAGGCCTAACATCTTGGGGGAAGCTCTGAAACAGCAGCGTTTAAACAAAACCGGCACTCAGGATTCTGAAACAAAAAAAACATTTGAGGTCTTCTGGCTGGAGATCATCAGCGTCTCAGTGATATTTCATTGAAGATGTGGAACTGCTTAAACAACACTAATTCCTTTATGTTGGACAGGCATCACACGACTGAAAAGGGAGAGGGGACCAAAATGATGTGTAACTGAGCATTGCACAATTTGGCAAGCAGGAAGATGGCCTAGGCGTCAGAAGACTGGATCGGGAACAGCAAGAAATGCAGTTTCTTCGCTAAGTAGTCACTCACATTTCTGTGATAGGCAGCATAACTTGCTTCCTGCCTCTTCCTACCAAACCTGGAAAGAAATGTCTCTGGCACACATGCGAGCAGCAACTCTGAGGCGAGACAGAGGATGCTGCCACTACTAAATAGGCACTGCAACAAGGACAAAGAGGTAGTTCTGCAACGCGGACAGGGTGGGGTTCAAAGTAGCAAGGGGCCAGTTGCAGGAAGTGAATAAAATCTCCCTTTAAAAAAGGAGAAAAAGTAATACAAAGTAAATACATTTTAGAAAGTCCCCAGGCTCAGTGTTGTCAGTGCTGCAGTTACAGGTCAGTTGCTGAACCCCTAATCCCACCATTTAAACGTAGAAAAATCAAAACCTCCGATGAGAAGCCGACCGGGGATGAATATGGGTACCCTGGTATAAGTGAAGGAAGAGAGTATGGCGAAAAAGTCCTTCCTTGGAGGAAGTCTGACATCTGGAAAGAATTAGACTGAAGACTTGGAATAAGACCTACAGGACATGGTTCTTACAATCTTGTTCCTGAGTAACACATTTGTTTTCCGAGGCACTGATCCTGGTGGTTAGCTAACGTGGCAAAATCAGTTGTTTGATGGTAAGGCCTGTGTGGTATCAAAAGTGCCATTCATGAGGGCCCTAGCACCGAAAATGGTCATCACTTACCGAGAACAAAGGAAGATGAATGTGGATAAATAACTGGTATCACAGAGACCTTTGGTGGTCTTGAATGTCCATAACCCTTGCCTATCTTTTCGCCATCCTTAGAGTTCAAATGTTTCATGTATAAAGAAACTCTCTACTTCTAGGTGTGGTTTAAAAATACAGCTGAAAGGAAAACCCCAAAGAGAAAAGAGCAGTTCTTAAAACATAAAGCACACAGAAAAACATTTAGAGTACAGCATTCCTCCCGAGTAGTAGGATATCATGAGGCACTTCTTGTACTGCATTCCACAAACAGGAAAAACAGGAAATCTGGTACGTTCACTTTAATTCTAAATGGTAAGTTAAAAATAAAAAATAAAAGCTTTCAGGATCCCGATTAACTCCAGAACAACCAGTTATGAATAATGATGAAATAGCCCATAATGGAGTAGAAGTATATACATTATCTTTCTTGGTATATTCTCACACATACACTTTACCCTATAATTGACACTGGCGGGCACAAGAAATTACAGCTTGGTCACTAAATTGTCAAACATGTTATTCACAATGATTTTGCAAAGGGGTGACATGATGACTCGACAGGCAGTACTTCAAATGTTAAAGATTCTTCATTTGAAGACAAAGAAAAGGCGTCATGGCGAAATCAAATGTAAGCGAAGAATACACCATCTGTTGAACACACACTTTCACATACAAAGGACTACTTCTAGGCAATTCTACTGCATCATTATATGTCCTTACCAAGAGAGGCGGCGTGTAGCAAGCAGTTTCCATCTCCAGTTGTTGCCAATGGAAGAAGTCTTTGGCAGGTTGGGTCAACCTGGGCCCACCAGTTCAAACGACCTGATTGAATATGTGAACAACAGCACGTCAGGTATGTTAATTTTAAGTGTTACTAAATGAGAAGATCTGAACAAAATTGCTTTTTAACACAGTTATCCGATAGATCAAATTCTAATGAGGCAAAACAAATTAGTTACATACCAAATAGACATTGAGCAAACAGGTTTTAGGTACTTCCTATCATGCGGCTTGTTCCCTCAGAAGCTTCTGAATGCTGCACAAATAGCCAATTAATGAATAACAGAACAGCATACAATCCTAAAACAATAGACACATTAGTTGTCAATAAATAGAGCACTTATATTTTTGGTTATGCTTATTCTCGGGCTAAGGATCAATTTAGAATAATATAAAATGTATGGAGGGAGTAGGTGCAAGCACACCTGTGTGGTTGGGCGCTGAGGTCTTCAACAGATTAAAGGACGTTATTGGTAAACAGCAAGGTATACTTTGAAAGAACTCATAATTGGCTCCTTTCTAAACTGCAGAGGTGATGTGGCGAGTATGATAAACAGAAGGATGTGCCAGATTATGTTTTCCTGATCTTTTTCCGATCTTGATTTTGAATCAAGGCTCCTTATGCAGTTTTGGCCAATGAAGTAGTTTGCTAATCAGTCAGAGACTGGTGCACCAGCCATTTTGGACTTAGAGATCATACAAAGAAAATCCCCAACGTGATATAGGCTGGAGGGGCAGCCTAAGAAGACTCAACTTGGGTGTATTTAGTAACTACTTTGAAAGAAAAACTGGGAGAAAGAGTTGCAGTTCATTGTGGCAAATTTGGAGATAGGAACAATTGAAGTATCTTACTTGCCAGCTTTCCTAAGTGAGAAAACAAAGATTTAGACAGTGGTTATCAAGTCCACTTCAGAACCACTAGGTAATATCTGCGAAGCAGTAAAAGTAGGTAAAACGAGGTCTGAAATTTCTTGGTGACCTGTTCTCACTAGCAACGCGCCGTCAGTAGAACATTCTTATGATTTGGCATACCAGGAGAGTTGGGGTGGGAATTTGTGCCAAATTGTGCTCAACTGGGGATAACTAGGAATGCCATTTAGGTCAAAATAATTTAGAGGCAATTTTCAGTCAATGTATTCTACTAAAAGGTTCCAGGTTATGCGGGAGTGACATTAAAGAGCTATCATAAAAGCAGACAGTCTTTATTGTATCCTCATAACAAACGGTGTGCCAAGTACGTACGTAACCTTTTAGCTCTACGGACACACAATCCAAATGGTATACTATTTATGTACACTAAATCACAGTAAGTACTATAGCGACTTGGGATCTACATTTCTCCATAACGGCTACTCCACAATTAGGACTCTTAATGGAGGAGTACCTGGAGTGAGCAACGCAACTGACAACACAAGACAGATTGGAAAGGAGGCCCAAATACCATCAATCTCATTCAGAAACACATCCTGGGATATATGACAGAGTGGTTATAAAACAAGACCATAGTTATAAGACACATATCCAAGAAATAGGCTCTGAGCACATTTGGATTTGTCCAAAAACTATTAATCCATTATCAACCTTAATAAATAGTAAGCGGCTTATCTGTGAGCATAGTAAATCATCGTCTTAAAACTGTCACTAACAAAAAAGAAACACACACAAGGTGATGGGAGGCTGCTTGCAATAAGTCTAACAACTGGCAATAGCTCAGGGTAGTAGTCCAAACCTATTGTTCTTTTGCTCACTATGCCACCTCGGTTTGGACCCAGCCATAAGCAAATCAGGCTTGACACTGCTCCTCAAGGGAACAGTCCAGCCTGAACTGCTAAGCCAGGTCCTCACTGAACCACAAGCAACCCATGACCGGTTTGACCCTAGTTAAGGTCTAGGCAGCTCTGGCTTGATCGTTCCCATGATGAGCAGGGTCAAGACTGATTTGCATATGGCTGGGTCCAAACTGAAGCAGCATGATGAGAAAAAGAACAATGGATTGGAGTGCTACCCCAAGCTATTGCCAGTAGTTAAGACTTTTTGCAAGCAGACTCCCATTTCCTTTTGGGTCTTTCATGCCCTAAGTGGCATGGGTATGCCCAAATGTGGGTTCCATGCTCACTGTCTCACTGGAACCAAGCTGTACCCGGCTGATGAGCCCATAATAAGGGCAAAACCGGTCCTGGGTTGCTTGTGTTCCAGTTCAGGAAGGAACTGGCTTGGCAGTTCGGGCTGGACTGTTTCCATGAGGAGCAGGGTCAAGGATGATTTGCATATGGCCAAAGTCGTCTTAACAGCATTATAGGCCCCTGGGCAAAGCAACACTGGGCCCTGCCTACACAACCACTCACAGGCGGGGTGATCAGAAAATGTAATTCTGGTCTGTTCATAGATTAGCCTGGGGCCCTTATGTTCGTGGGGTCCCTGGGAAACTGCCCAGCGTGCCTATGAGTTAAGACGGCACTGCATATGGCTGGGTCCAAACGGAGGTAGTGAGCAAATGAACGATGGGTTGGAGTGCTGCCCCGAGCTATTGCCAGTGGTTAGGCTTATTGAAAACCGCATCCCATTACCTTTTGTGTGTTTCATGTACCACCCTAGGTGGTTTGGGTATGCCCAGACTTGGGTCCCATGCTCACTGCGTCACTGGAACCAAGCAGTACCCAGCTAGTGAGCCCATAACTAGGGCAAAACCGGTCCTGGGCCGGAGGAACTGGGTTGGCAGTTGGGCTGGACAATTTAAATGAGGAGCTGGGTCAAGAATGATTTGCATATGGCTGGGTCCTAACTGAGGTGGCATGGTGAGCAAAAGAATGATGGGTTGAAGTGCAACCCGAGCTACTGCCAGTGGTTAGACTTATCACAAGCAGCCTCCTATCACCTTTTGCGTGTTTCACACACAAAAAGAAGTCTTTAATTCATCCTACAACCTTTCCTTAAACTCATTCACTTATTTTCACAAAAGGCTAAAAATAGATTTTAAACTTGCCAACATCTCTTTAGAAATCATAAGGAACTAAAATAATTTCAAGCTGGCATTCCACTGAAAATTGAGAAATCAGTATTGCTCTCATCTTTTTCTCATCTATAGTACATAATATTATCGCTTCTCAAGCTTACAGTCGTCAATATTGGATACTGTTTTTGTAAATGTAACAAAGGGATGAAGGGAAAGCTACTATTGGGCTCTGTGTTTTTCAATTCTCAGTGTAGCTGTTCTCAGTAGTGCCGAACAGGTCTAAAGCGGACCAATCATATTTATAAAGTGACACTGCATATGAAGATGCAATGAAAATATTACCGTTATCACCCTTGTTGAAAATGGTACCAACTGCTGGAGTAAATTTGAACATTCCACCCAGCACTTTGTTATGTCAAAGTCTACCAGACATCGCAGCTGAAAGACATCATTTAGGCCCATCTTTGTACGCTATTCAGAACTCATTTTCAAAGCACCCTCCACCCTGCTAAACATCTAATCAAAAACACCTCTTCAAATGCCCATCCAAAACATTTCTGCAAAGTATAACTGGTGTCTTCTTTAAAGCCACAACTAGCACCCATCTTCAGACTCATCTAGACACCTATGCAAAATCACTGCAGAAAGCGATATCGTCAAAACTCTACAAATCTCTCACCTCACGCCATTTTTGAAGAGCAGTTCAAACATTCTATGCAAAAGCATCTTCACATTTCTTTATGCAAAGCCCCAACCTGACAAGTCGTCCAGAGCCCCATGAAGTCCCCTCCAGAGCCTCATTTTTATCAACTCTGCAAAATCCTATCCAGGCCCACCTACAAGTTTTCCTCTTGAAAACCTCTTGGGCTCCGCTCAGCATAGCCTAATTTAGGCATCCTCTCTAAAGCCTCATATAACCTCTGTTAAAACCCATCGACGTACCTTAAAAACAGATTGTGTACCCCAGTTGAAACCCACATTACCTTAAAAAACCTAAACATTCCCTCTTCTAAAAGGGCAGCTCATATCTCTGTTATTGAACTCCCAATCAATCAGGGCATTGTAAAGCGCGCTACTCACCCATGAGGGTCTCAAGGCGCTAGGGGAGGGGGGTGTCGCTCCGCTCAGCCGAAGAGCCAGGTCTTGAGGGTCTTCCTGAAGGTGTCGAGGGAGGGGGCGTCTGAAGTCTACCAGTAGCTCGTTCCAGGTCTTGGCTGCGATGTAGGAGAATGATCTTCCGCCTGATCTGGCTCTGCGGATCCGCGGGGTTCCAGACAGTGCGAGGTTGAATGATCGCAGGTTTCTATTGGGTACGTGGAAGTTTATTCTGTCGTTGAGGTATTTGGGTCCGTTGTTGTGCAGCCACTTGTAGACGTGGGTGAGGATTTTGAAGGTGACTCTTCTCCACAGGGAGCCAGTGGAGTTGCCGCAGGTGTTGGCTGATGTGTTCGTGCCAGGGGATGCCGAGGCAGAGTCTAGTCTAACTCTCAATCCACCATCCTCCCATCCCCTTCTGGAAAACCCCATGCAGTTCAATTTAGAAGGTTCAATCTATCACCTATTGTTTAAGAACTCCCACCCAGTCATATAATCCCAATATGTCTGCAGTCTTGAAATTAAACTAGCCCCCTCTTAAAAATGCATATTAAATCCTCTCATTGCAAGCTACAGGTATTGCCAAATCCCTGTTGTAACTAAAACATACCCCTACTTTCAATCATGTCTCCTCGCTGCTCTGAAGAAGTGAAAAAGCTCCCAGAGTGCTATACACAAACCGCACATAAAAATATTGTAAATAAATAAGGTTGCACAAAGTAACAGCAGACGGTGCTGTAGTTAAAATCCAGATAGAGTCAATACAGAGTATTATTTAGTAAAAAGCGATTACCACCACAGCAAACTGATGAGAGCGGTGGTCGGGGGAAATTTAAAACTGAAGCAAGCTCTCAGCAGAATGCTCAGCCTTCCTGCTCACCCTCATTCCCTACGAAGTTTCCAATGATGTTCCCCCAAGGGGAAGGGACTCTTCTTTACCTCTAGACAGAGCCATTTGCAGAACAAGCCAACTTCCACTAAAAATAGGGCCAAAAATGCAAAATGAAAAGAAGAGGTTAAGAAAATACAGTGAAGGGAGCTCCGAGTAAGTGCATGCCGGGGGAGGGCGGGGTCATGGATTGTAGTTCCCTCCCCTTCTAAAAACTTTGCATCGTCCACAGGGGGCATGCTCCACAGTTTTAAGACCACTGTTCTATGGCATGACACTCCATGTATACCCACCCCCTCTACGAAACTCCACTCCAGTCTATGCCACCTTACACTACTCCACTTTACCCAACTCTGCCACCCTACTCTACTCCATTCCACTCTACGCCACCCTGCTCTACTCCACACTGCTTATAGCACAACACTCTACAGCACTATGCCACTTCGCTCTACACCACTTTACCCCATTCTACGCCACTTTACTCCACTGTACGCCACTCCATGACATGCTACGATACTGTAAGCCACTCTATGACACCCCACTCTGCAGCTCTCTATGCCAGAGGTGTCAAACTCAAATTCATCGGGGGCCGCATCAGCAGTTTGGTCACCCTCAAAGGGCCGGTTGTATCTGTAGGAGTATGTGTCCACTCTTTATTATCATAAATTATTGTCACTGCATTCAATTATTACTGTTTTTTGTAATAATATCCAAAGTTTACCGCTCAGACTTTTAAGCAGAATAATAAGCAGACCCCCCCCTAATAAGCAGACTCCCCCTCCCCCCCACATACATCATATGTACTTACAGTACAGGAGAGAAGGGTTCAGGCAGCCGTTGGATCTGTCACATCACAGGATGGCATGCGCTCAATATAAAAACAAGTGGAGGTTTCCTCAATGCATGTAAAGTGGAGGTTTCCTGTGTAGAACGCTAGAAGGCAGACGTTCTCTGGCTTGGAGGCTGCCGCGCAATGCGCTGAAGAGGCGGCCGCGCATGCGCTGAAAACTGTCCATAGGTAGACTTAACCAAAAAAGAGGCAGTACAAATGTTTGCAAAGGCCTCACAGTAAGTTGTTGCGAAAAAACTCTGTTAAATAGTGGCTCATGCGACTTCTTCAAGCTACACCAAGATACGTTTGCTAACTGAGTTTACAATAGCAATCAGAAAAGCAATCAGTTTAAAAAATAAATGGAGTGAAGGCAACCCGAACACTAACCCTCAGGGTGAGGAACAGGACAGCACCCCTCTATTTCCTGAAACAAGGGGACACGGGGGTGGAGGGAGAGCTTACCTGCGTTATCCAAGCTCCGGGCCGGGGGTCACATAAGTTCCTCCTCCTCGGGATCCTGCGTGCGGGGCAATCACAGCTCGCAATCCAGGAAATGAAAAGGGAAAGCTCAGCCGAGCCAGCACCTGGGGCGCGGGAAGGCGCTGCGCGGGCGGACGGGGCAGTCAGCTCATCTGATCTAGTTCAGTGGCAGCCCGGGGAAATCTCAGCGCAGCCTTCCCTGGCAGCGCCGCTGGAGGAGTCCGCTTGTCCGCCCGCGGCCAGCGCCAAGAAGCTAAACAACAATCCACACAAACAGTGACACACTGTGGCTGCCTGGGCTGCAGAAGCCGAGACCAGCGACCAGGAGCCTGCGGAGCAAAGGGGCAGAGTCAGCGCCGGCTGGGGCCCTGCAGGGCAGAGGGACGCGTGCTGCACTCGCTGCTCCCAGGGCTGCTGCACCTTCCTGCCCGCCTCCTGCCCCTCCTCCTTTCACTCCTCTCTCCGGTGCGTGGTGCGCTCCCAGCTCCGCACGAAGGACAGCGACAGCAGGTCCCCCTCGGAGCTGCAGTTACATTCTCCCCAGTAACATGGCGGCCGGCCTGAGGAGCGGGAGAGGGAGGGAGATGGGCTGCCACGTAGCGGGAAGGAGGGAGGGAGGGGGGTCAAAGGGAAAGTGCTCGCGTCACTCCACCCACTCCTCTCCCACTGAGCAGCACCGGCTGAAATGATCGCATCTCTCGCACACTTCAGGGAGGGCTGTAGTATATTACAATAATTACAAGTTTGGCTGGCGGCCGGCGGCGGCTACACGGGCCACATGACGAGGTGTGGCGGGCCGGATTCGGCCCGCGGGCCTTGTGTTTGACACCGCTGCTCTATGCCAATCCACCCTGTGCCCGCTCAACCTTAAGCCACCCCACTCTAAGACACTCTACTCAACTCTACACCCCTCTACTCTGCACCCCTGTATGCCACCACACTCAACTCCATGACACTCCACTTTACGCCACCTCACTCTACAGCATTCCAAAATCCTCCACTTCCCTCTACGCCTCTCTCCTCTACACCACTAACTTTTGGCTATGCTGAACAACAGCCACTGTGTTGTACAATATGGCTAAAGGACATTGGCATAGCAGTTGCATAGGTGAGACCTATTGGCTTTGCCAATGCTTGTTTTTCTAAGTGAGACTAGCTAGGAATGATGGGTGTGCCCAGAGTTGGGTCCTGTGATCACTTTGCAAGAGGACCTGAGCTGCATTTTACTCACGAAGCCAAACTAGATGGAGACTGGTCTTCGTTGTAGCTTTCCTGCATGGAGGGGACTTGGCTTGCCTGGGCGGGGCTGTTCTTGCAGCAGCAGAACCATGCCTGGTTTGCATGAGGCTGATGATCTCCGTCTAAAGTGGCATAGTGGGCGGAAAACGATGATCTGGATCACAACCCAGAGGAATCACCAGTTGGTGAGATTCATTCAAGCATTTCATTTATTTCTTTTTTTGTTTATCTAAATATTCTGCAATAGGAATTCCGAATTATTCATTTCTAAATTGCGCAAACTCAAAGTGAATTGCCTTGTATTTCATTAGCTCCTTTTGTTCCAGATTGAGGACTGAATATTTGCTGGGGACCAAACATTCTAAATTTGTAGCACATTCGTCTTTTTAACTTTCACTGTTAGACCTTATTTTCGGTCTACTACTATCTTAAATTGGTAGAGTGTCCTACGAACTCAAAACATCTTCAAAAATATGTTTAAGTGTGATGAGAATGAATAATCATTCATCTTTGAAATGCCTTGCATAAAGGCATAATCAAGCAATCTGAAGACCAACAGGCTTACATTCAGCATGTGCCCGAGCGAAAAAGCATTTCCAGATCCTCTGTACACTTTCTAGGTTTAAGTTTCTTTGCAGTACTAATAGATTTATAGCTATACCTGGAGGAGATTGGTGTGCCCGCGTCTAGCTGTCTTATGGGTGCGTATGATAGAAACACTGCCTAAATGATGTTTTTTCTCGTTTAATAATTGGTTTATTATCCCGGAATACTTTATACTTGCTTATGATTTGCATTTAGATTTGTTTACTTGGTATTGGAACGTTGAAGGCAGATTAAGTGTTTGACTAAAAGCAGGGTCTATTAACTATGGGCTACAGCACAGGTTCATGCCATCAGCCCTCGTTGCCACATCAGCTGAGCTTCTTAATATTCAAAATGAATATTCATGAGAAGCACTGACATGCCAAGGATCAGAATGGGACTTCATTTACATATTCATTTCTTACCTTAAAATACGGCATGGAAATTGCCAGTAGGATAGGTTAAGAGTGCGCACAATGACTGGACAAAAGCCCTTTTCAGTATCTGTGGTAGAAGAGCTAGGCCCTCCTTCCGAGATGGCCTGAACCCTATCACTGAAAAGGGAATTACTGGGTGTAGGAAGACAGGGTCCTGGTTTACCGGCTGCAGATGTGCACCGCAGATGAAGGGAAGAGCTTCTGCAGAGGCACACCCCAGCACCAACTGGCACCAAAGACGCAGCATACCACGCTTCTTGCATAAAGGCCAGATCATGAACCTGCTCAAGATGCCCTGCCCTGGCATCCGCTGCTATTCGCCAAATACTAAAAGCGAGGAAAACATGCAGAAAAGGATCCAGCAATTCTAGGTCCCAAGGTTCATTCCCCATTGCGTAGACATCTTGCTGCCAAGTGGAGATTTAGATGCAGGTTTAAGAAGAAAATTCAGAATTTCCTGGTCCCCATTATTCCCGCCCCTATATCTGGACAACTAGTAATGTGGGCCTTAATAGTTCTAAAAGACTGTCACCTGTGATCGAGTGACAAAAAAATTTATCTGGCCTCTCCAAGACCCCAAAGAGTCAAGTGCCATTTTTAAGTCTAGCCTGGGCAGTGCATGCGCTGCTCTGCGAGGCATGCTGTATTCAGGTAGGGCCTTGAAGCTCCGCCCATATTTTTCATTGGCTTGTGTCATTGTCCACTGTAAACTGTGGCTGTTCATTGGTCAATAGGCTTGGTAGTCCCTCCTTAGTACCGCCTTGTCTCATTGTGTAACCTCCCATGGCAACACCCACTGTTAAGTGTGTTGTTACCCGGTAGGCTTTAATTACAGACTGAGCACTATTTTCTCAAATAGTTTTGTCCTGCCTGCTTTTGCAGGCAGGATACGCTAACACTTTAAAAAACATTTTTTATAGCACAAATGCATTTGCAATGCAACAGGGTTCACATTTGCGAGAATTTAAGCTATTGGCATTGTAAATGACAATGCCTTTTATTTATGTTTAACAAACAACACATAAAAAAAAGGCATTGTCATTTACAATGCCAATAGCTCAAACTCTCAAATGCGAGACCTATTGCATTGCAGATGCTTGTTAACACATAGTTATCAGTTAAAAAAAGAGAACAGGGAGGGTGGCTCCTGCTGCAGTCCGGGCATCTGCCATCTAAGCCAACATGCAGGGAAGGCGGGCATTACAGGGGTTTGGCAGAAGGAAAAAGAAGCAAACTGGGAGGGCAGCTTGACACAAAAACGCAGGGGGCCTTACATGACAGAACACAACATACATTTCCACGAGAAGTTCACAAACAATCTGCCCAAAAATATTTGGGGGCAAAGTAGTGCAATTATCAATGCAATTTTATCCATCACAGATTTGCTGTCACCATTCGCCCACATTAAATTATGTTGATTAGGCAGGGAAACTGTAAGATCAAGACAACTATTACAAATTTACAAAATGCCATCTTTGATATAGCAGGATTCTTTCTGAAGTTTGTGCCACCTCAGCTTAATAGAATATGACTTCTTCAGCCACACCCTTACAAGTGGGTATGTAGGCCCAACAGCTTAATTAACCCACAGAGATTCCAGCCATCAGCCCACAAACCGCATGCCAGAAGCCGCCTCAGCCTGGTCATAATTCAAAACCAAGACACTACAATGACTGCCAAGCCTACAATTTAGATCAGCAGTTCTTAACCTGTGGCCCGGGGACCCCTTGGGCTCCACGAAGCCTACTCAGGGGAACTGCGAGTGCGCTTAAAAAAATTTAAAAAAAAACAACAACAACAGATTAATAAAGTGTATGTACATAAGGAAAAAAAAAATGTGCATTTGTATGAAGAATGCTTGTTTCCGTAATTTTGAGTATTGTTTTGAAGTTCATATCATCAAAATTGCTTAGGCGCGGCTACCTGGATTCCAATAATGACTAAATATGGGTACCTGGATTTCAACAATGATTTTGTGGAGGTGGGCTGTTCCCTGGATTCCAGTAACTATTAAGTGAGCGTCCACTGATTCAGATCATTAGTTTAGTCAGCAGTTGAACATCAACATACAGCCGCTATGCATAAAACAGCCAGAGGCATTTCCAAACACTTCTGTGCAACCGTGACAAAAATAAAAATATTGAAACCTCTCCCCCAGCCCACAGAAAGACTTTCAAAGCAATGCCGTAAATACAGTTCCCGAACTAAGCTGAAATAGGAATTGTGAAATTATATTACCGGTATGCAGGCAGTCATTTTCATGATAGGTCATTTATGCTGGCAAAAGGCCAGAGAAGAGTCTTTAATAGTTTCTTAATAATCAATTTGCACTAGCCAGGAAGAAAATAAGCTACTGGCCTGTAACTGTGGTTATCCAGTATTGGTGTCTTTCATAGATTCACATGCTTGAATCATTCCCCGTCGTCGAGTTGGGAGTCCCACGGTAAAATAATCAAGCAGTGTTTTATAAATTTCATAGGCTATAATGGCCTTAAGCCATCTTATCAGTAGCCCATCTATGTTATTGGTGAAAAAAGGTCCTAATGTTGGAACACTTCCCAGCAGAGGTAGATTCCCTCAGATTTTCTAAGCACAAGTGGGAAGTAAGAATCTCAAACTAAAGAGAACTACATCTACAGGGAGGAGGGTGGGTTGCATGTGAATCTATGAAAGATACCAATACTATAAGTAACTTATTTTCTTATCCAGTATTGGGGTATCTTTCCTAGATTCACATGCTTGAATCCGAATAGCAAGCAGTACCCAAAATTTGTACTGTTGTTAGTCGAAGGAGGGAGACATGCAACCCATAAATCCCACAAGTTATTCCAATACAACATGAAGCCTTAACATACTGTTATATTCAGGATGCATCCAATAAAGTGTTTAGAAGATCAAACAATACAACAATTAAGTCACACTTTCATTTCTAGAGGTATACAAAAATTATCATTAGCAAAAGATAGTAAGTAAAGCTATGCCACTTTAATGAAAATAAAGTTCTTCTTTTACCAGAAAAGAGGCCCACCTTAATTGAAGAGATGACGTAGTACTGCTTGGCCCACAGCTGCATCTACATGTTGCGTAGATTGCAGACAGTAGTGCTGCGTAAAGGTTTGCCACTTTTCCATGTCGCTGCATCGCAAATCTTTTCTAGTGTTACTCCAACGAACAGTGATGCCGATGTAGAAACTGCCCTGGTGGAGTGTGCCTTACTTCTTCTTGGTAAGGGCTTGTTAGCCTTGTCATGGCAGAATTGTATCACCCAGGAGACCCATCTGGCGACAGTAGCTTTAGTTACTGCTGTTCCTTCTCTGCCCTGTCCGTAAGCCACCAGTAGCTGTTCAGCCTTTATCATGTCCTTTGTCTTATGCAAGTAGAATTTTAAAAATCTTTTAACATCCAGCGTTTGTAACGCCTGTTCTGCCGACTAGATGGATTCGGTAAAAAAGACTGAAGTATTACTGATTCGTTGAGGTGGAATTGCGTTGGGACTTTTGGAAAGAAGTCAGGTTTGTTTGCAGAGCGACATAGTTATCAGCAACATGCAGAAATGGTTAGATTGTAAAAGCTTTGATTTTGCTAACCCTCATCGCAGAAGTGAGAGCTAGTAGGAAGGCTACCTTCCAAAAGAGAAACTTTAGCTCCGCTTTGTGAATTGGGTCGAAAGGCTGGCTTATAAGTTGTGTGAGGACCAAGTTGAGCTTTCATATTGGAGGGGGTGCGCGCACCAGGGAAAAATCGCAGAAGAGACCCCTCATAAATTGCTTCACCAGACTAGAAGCACAGAGAGGGGGAACTAGAGGAGATCATCTGTAGCGGGATATCGCAGAAAGGTGAACCGTCACCGAAGAGAAAGTGAGATCTGACTTTGGCAAAGAGATATGGCAAAATCCATTCCAGAGGTGCTTGAAGCGGGTGCAAGTTGTTTCGTTGGCACCCAAAGCAAAAATGCCTCCATTTAAGGCCAGCTCTGGATTTTGCAATAATCTCTCTGCATTCCTGTGAAATATCCAAGACCTTGAACTCGAGGAACCTGGCAGAGGCTACCTGCTGGCATAGTACTGGCATTTGGCATTCTCTCTTGTTGCGAAGAGGTCTAAAGCTGGCTTTCCCCATCTCCGTAACATCTTGTCGAGCTGGAGATGCTCCAATGCCCATTCGTGACAACTGGACAGCGTTCTGCTCACCGTATCCGCTAGGGTGTTGTGCAGACTTTGGACATGTTCGGCTCTGAGCGAGATCACGTGTTGTGTTGTCCAATCCCATAGCTCCTGCGCTTCCTGTGATAGCGTGATGGATGTGGTTCCCCCTTGCTTGTTGACGTTGTACATGCTGGTGGTATTGTCCGTACGAACCAACACTGAGGAACCGGCTATTCTTGGCAAAAAAAGCCTGGAGGGATAGGAAAATGGCTTTGAGAGCTCTAGTCTGTTGATGTGCTGATGTTTCTTAGCAGTGGACCACTTGCCCTGTATCGTTAACTCTTGCAGATGGTATCCCCAGCTGTCCATTGAGGCGTACATTGTCAGTATAAAGTCTGGGATAGTTTGGAGGAACGTCAAGCCCTTTAGGAGATTTGGTGCGTAAAACCACCATTGGGTGCTATGATCTGTATTACATCCTCTTCGGATGGTTTGCAGCCATTGGTTCTGTAGTTCGTCTTGAAGAGGCATTATCCTCAGCCTGGCCAGAGGCACTAGATCTATTGCTAAAGAACACATTCCTAGGAGCGATTTGTATGTTTGTACTGAAACTCACTTTTTTCTTGATATGCTCCTCGCTAGTCTTTCTAATCGTATTTGTCTTTCGTGCGATAGGAAGGCCTTGCACAGGATTGTATTTATGGTCGCCCACAGAAAGGGTATGACTTGATTGGGGAGAAACAAAGATTTTTCTTGGTTTACAGTGAGTCCTAGAGTCTGGAACAACTGAAGGCAGGTGTTTGTAGCTTGACTGGCCTTTTGTACTGTTGGAGCTGTGAGCAGCCAGTCGTCAATCATTTTAACATTTTTCGGACATGTCAGCCATGGCTGCAAGACGGTGACAAGAGTTTAAGCCAAAGATGGATCAGTTCAAGAGTCAGGGAATGCAGGCAGCCACAGTGCAACAGTCAAAATTGAAAGTTCTTGTTAATGGGCAGTTCCATGTTTTGCATTCAATTCAACAGGCAAAAGAGAGTTTGCGACAGTCGATCATTGGGGGTCTGGCTAAGTAGTAGAATAGTGGATTATTGGATATATTAGCAAGGGTGGTACAATAATCCCCAAGGAGTACTGGGTGCTTGGTGGCTTTACGGCGGCCAACACCGGAAACGGAGACCTCTAGTGCCATACCAAGTCACCAAAAGGGCACCATAATAGGTAAGGGTGGTAGGTGTGCTTTCCCTTTCCTGTCAGGGGTTATCCTAGGGGACACTGGGGCTTTTCAGGGTGGGCAACCGGGGTGGGGAGGGGAGCACTCTTGCAAAAGGAACAAGCAGTGGCATAGCCAATAGGTCTCACTTTTGGGACCTTATAAGTATTTAGTTATGCAGCACAATATCCTTGGTGCAACTACATCAACTGTTGCATGACTAAACACTTATAAGGTCCCAAAGGCGAGACCTATTGGCTATGCCAATGCGTGTCTTCTTTTGTCAGAGGAATCTGGGTGCCTGGTGTCAGGGAGCCACCCAACAACTGAATTTAGGGTCATTAAGGGGAGTGAAGGATAGTAACTAATGGGCTACTTACCACTGGGGTTACTACATCCCCTATATGACCACTTCCTATGGGGAGTGGGTATAACTCTGTCCCAGAGTTCTTAATTCCACCAAAATCAAGATGGTGGAATTGTTCTTTCACAGAGCACATCAGGCAGACCACTTTAGGGGTGTGACTGGACTGGTAGTGCACCACACCTCCTTGCATAGCTAACTTCCTGTCTATCCTGGTGTCGAAAGCATCTGAGGGAAGTGGGTGGCATCTCCCAGGTCTGGGGGAAAACGGGGTTGCATATCAAAGGCAGCAAGGGCTTTGAAGTTCTTGGTGTTGGTATGCAGATTCACTAGCCATCCTGCTGGAGAAGGTGTGAGCACCTGCCTCCAGAGAAGGCACTGTTACTGTCCTCAGGGAGCACTGGCTCTCACCTGCAGGGGTTCAGAAACATGTCTGTGGTGGCAGGCCGGACAATACCAGTCTGCAAGCACACTAAGAGGCCTGTAGGTTTCCAGAGGGCACCTCTAAGGTACCCTCTGGTTAAATGCTTTAATAAATCCACTAATGGAAAAGTAGGGATTTATTTAGACAAGGTGTTTGATACTTAACACCATAGGTTTCAGTGAGGCCATCATGTAGCGGGGAAACTCATAATGACCAGTATCCAGTACATGTACGCAAGATGGCTTCACTCTTCACTTGCACTATCTAGCAATTGAACTAGACAATGCAGGGATATAGTTGTTCATTCAGGTGTTTCCAGACTTGTAATATATTGCATCTTACCTTAAGTCTGTAAGTCCTGCTGTAGGGGGGACTTACATATATTCCATGCAATGCCAGAGGGCATGGCACACAGGGAGTGTGCAAAGTTGTGTTCTCACATTTGTCTACGCCATTTCATACAACCTGCAATGGTAGTCTGTATGATTTTGGTGTGGGTCCTTTAGGGTGGCACCATGCTGCAGCCCTTGGGGACCCTCGTTAGTACCTATGCCCTAGGTCCAGCGGTACAATTCAATAGGGACTAACAGAGGTGATAAGGTCTTGCCAGTTGGGGAACAATCAAACTGTTGTCTTAGGGAAAGAGCACTGGTGCTGGGGACCTGGAAAGCAGGAACCCAGTGCACTTCAGTCAAAATTGCATCCAATACCAGGCAAAAAGTGTGGGTGACCACGTCAAAAGGGGTCACTTTCCAACAGGTACAAAAACGTACCTGCGTGGTGAGGCCTGTGTGTAAGTGGGGGCTTCCAACCCTAGATTCAGTCATTATGACCTACGTTATGATGAACCCTAAATGACGTCCATGGTTCTATATGAATTTTGGACTCATAATCTAAAATAAACCTGATTCTAACTAGTAAGACGAGAAAGCCTTTTCTCTCTCTCTCAGTTTCAGGCTGAGCGTGCAGGAAATGTTTCCTGGTTCACAGAGAGAGGGTTGGGGCTCATTGGCAGTTCAGCTTGTGTCTCTGCACACAGGAGCTCCTGTTACTTTCCTGCAGTGGAACAAACCTCTACAGACACAGAGCAAAGGTAAGAGAACTCTGAAGCAACTAATTGATAAGGTGAACCGTCGTAGCCCACCCTTGAGAGGCTGCTTTGTTCATGATCTCCCCTCCGCCCAAAAAAAGCATGTAGAGAGGGGAGGGGCGCTATAGCAGCTGCCAACACTGGGCGACTGAGAGGACAAAGCAGGGCTGTGCTGGTGACCCGAGTGTGAGGTGTGCGTGTGGAGCGGTGCCCTGGGCAGAGCTGTGCTGGTGACCCGAGTGTGATGTCTGCGTGTGAAGCGGTGCCCTGGGCAGAGCTGCTGCTGGCGGGCGCTGCCTTATCTGCCAGTCATGTGCCCATGCTTGGAGTCTGCTCATGTGTGACATCACCAGGCCGTCTGAGTGACGGGCGAAAGATGCTCTCTTACAAGCCACACACAGCAGCGGTGTCCGTGTCTGGGGTCAGGCTCAGCAGTGACTCCTGCTGGGCAGTGTGAGGCTCTCAAAAGGACCTCAGGCGGTGACACTGCCCCGGTGTGAGTCTGCAAGGCATCTGCCCTGCTTCCCCTCTTTACAGAGATGTCCTTGAGGGTAACATGTGATACTTTAAATAAAAATAAACTCCCCCCAGTAGACAGGATACTCCAGATGAGCGGCAAAAAAAACCAGGAGCATCAATAAATAGTAGAGTCTGTCAGTGCCACTGAGTGCCACGTGCAGCTCGCTAGTTAGAGGGTGCAACTTCCCTTTGTGACGTGCAAATGCAAGAGAAGCAACAGGAGACATGAGAGCCAAAACGTGTCATTGAACAGACAATGCAAGAAATAAGACAATTGAGTGGCATGTTTTTTTCCCCTGGCGCGAGTCTGCCTGGTATAGCCACAGTGCTATGAATCAATTGCAAGTGTAATTATGCACGTGCCCCTTCCCGCACTACTGTGAGTTCATACGATTCGGCTGTGTTTATGCAGATTATAACAAAATCAACTTGAAACAATGTTGGCACATTAAACAACAATCTCTGTCAAGCCAGAGATTGTTGTTTAATGTGCCAAAATTAATGTTGTTATAATCTGCATAAACACAGCAGAATCGTATGAACTCACAACAGTGCGGGAACTGGTACGTGCATTATTACACTTGCAACTGATTCATAGTTCGATACATGAGGCAGGCTACCTCATCCCCGCCCAGCACGCTAAATAACTGTCAATTCATTTAAATCAGATTAATAAGTGTACTAGTAAAAGAAAGGATCGTGCGGCACGTTGTGAATTTCATTTATAGCCAAGTACTGCATTTTAGGCCTTTGTCCATGTTGTGAGCACTGTGAATGTACTCAGTCCAGTAATTAAAGGATGGCAGTGGTGGTGTTTTTGAATTTCTAAGCAGTCCAGAAATATACACAACCACCAGTGTGTTCTCCTGTGCCCACATCACGAAGGAGCGATGTGACATCACCTCTGCCCTCAGAGGTTTACAGAATATACCCCAAGAATCCCAGTGAGAGTAAACTAAGAAAGTAACGTAACTGGTGCTCATGTAAAGCGCTCTGATACCGTCAGGTCAAGTTCCCGCTAAATAAAACACTGTAAAAAAAATACAGGACATTATAGTGCTATCGAAGAACACTCATACTACAGTAGTAATACTCACCTAATACTAAACGCAATTCACAACCCACGCGCCTCTCTGTGTGGAGGTCACTATCACATATGCGGAGATCTCTGCACACAGAGCTGTACATTTAGTAGTAAATGTGGGCGGGGCCAGGGCTTTTCTTGTAGTCTTTGTACATTTTTCTTGGTGTCTGTGGCTCTCTGATTATCACTCAGGAGGGAGATTTATCGCTAAAGCTGATGCATCTCTGGCTCTATCTCAATATATGTGCTTCAAGTATGGATTACTCCCTATGTAAACTTTAATATGAGTTTTATTTCCCTAAACAAGTCTCAATCAAAATATTTTCCAGACACAAGTATGAACTACAACAACAAACACGTAGGATGTTTTTCGAGTAAGAAAATGTAATCCTAAAAGTGTACAATTAAAACATACACAAAAATGCATTTGCCATTAAAAGAACATTCTCAGCACAATATAACAAGCATTGGCCGCACGGCAGTAAAAGTAACGCCGCGCGCCATAAAAGCGAACGTCATCGCAATCACTCTGAAAGCGAAAGTGATCGCGATTACGCGCTAAATCACGCTAGGGATGCGCGCAGCAGCGGGGGGAGGGGCATGGTGCTGAAGGCTGGCGTAGGAAAGGCAGATGGCTGGGCGAGAAGGGAGGGGGGAATGCGGGGAGCAGCTGTGTGCGTGCACGCCATCGTGCACTGAATCTTGTAACCAGCACAAAAATGTGGGTAGCACTTTCAAAACCCACCTACTAAATGTCCCGCCAGACCAGCGCATGCGCTGGGTCAGGTGAGACCTAAAAAGGAGCAAAATCACGTTGAACAGAATTCAGCAGAAAAATGTAATAGTATGTTTTTGGCAGGTAGTTAGTGTTAGGAGGAAATTCAATAAGTAAGTTATGACGGTATCTCTTCAGAAACAAAAGATTATTATTGTTTCATGTAACATTAATGAGCTAACAAACAAAAGAAAATATCGTAGTATGTTAAGGTGGCTATCTTCTTTTGCACTAGAGGTCATCTTTTTACAAGAGACCCATCTTAAAAGCAATACGCCAAAGCTGTTAGTCCTTCCTAGGTACTCTCATGCAGTTTTTGCATCAGCACAGGTGGCGGTCAGGGGTGTTGCTATATTATTAAGCAACAGTATTGATCCGGAAATTAGGGAGGTTATCAGGGATCCACAAGGTAGATAGATTTGGGTCACAGCTGCAATTAAAGGATTGAGTTTAAATGTTATCAATTAATATTGTCCAATTAGTGACGATATTGATTCTCTCACTCAGGTTTACGATATGGCTCTGGGGGCGATGGGCCAGTTGATTTTTGGAGGTGATTTTAACTTGATTCAAGACCTGGTCAGAGATACGTCAAATATGAATAAAAAACAGCATAAACCAAAGACGATAAAAATAATAGAGCCTTTTAAGTCTAGCTCTCAGTTGCCAGATCCCAGGAGAGAAGATCATCCAATTATCAAACAATATACATATCTTCTTAGAGATTAAAAACTACCTCACGTATTGATGTTTTATAATCTCAATTTTTTTAAAAAAGAGTTCAAATCGGATATTTGGGCCAACGCTTTTTTCACGCCATTCATTGTATCGGTAGTAGTAGAGCTTGATTTACTTAAAAGAGATAAACCAAAATGTCAGCTAAACAGATCCTTGCTTTCTAATCCTCAGTGGGTTAAGGAAACGAAACAGTTCATTCTAGAGTTTTTTGTTATTAATAATGCTATGCCTCCTTTGTTCACTATTTGGCATTCTTTCAAGGCAACACTGAGGGGGAGAATCATTGCTTTTAAGGCTAACCAGAATAAAGAACGCTTGCAGTGGGTAGGGGACCTGCAGGAGGCAGTAGATAATGCAACTTAAGCTAGGGTGCAGGACTTTGGAATAGAGCCAGTGGAAGGGTTAATAGAATCAGAATAACAAAACCTAAAGGATTACTATACTTTGGAGGTGATTAACAAATCTAACACCCATCAACAAAAAATATATGAAGAAAATTAACATATTGGCAAGTTTTTGGCTTGGTTCAATAGGGCCAAAAGTGAGAAGACCATGATTAAATCTTTAAAGAATCATGTGACAGGGCAATTAGAAACAGATGAGGATGAGATTGCCAATGTGTTTTTACAGCGTTATAGAGACATCCACTAAACACAATATAGTGTTCCAAAGACTAGTATCCCTCAGTATTATTCCACCATTCAGCTTCCTAATCTAGCTAAATCACTGCCTCAGTCCTTACTGAAATCTATGACGCCCGTTGAAATTCAAGAGGTGTTAAACACAATACCAAATGCCAAAGCATGCAGAAATGATGGGCTGACCAAAGAATTTTTAAAGACTTTCTCTAGTGAACTTGTGCTGTTTCTAGTCGATCTCTTTAATTATTTCAAAGGAGGAGAAATCCCTTCAACCTTCCAAGAATCCACAATTGTTTTATTTTTTAAGAAAGATAAAAACCTGCAATCAGTCCATTCATATAGACCAATTAGTCTATTTAACAAGGACTATAAGTTATTGATAAAAATCTGGGCAATCCGTATAACCCCAGCAGCACAACAGTTAATTAATGGAGATCAAAGTGGCTTCGTGGTGGGCCACTTAATGTCGGCTAATACTCAATTTTTAATGCAGGCAATAGATTACTTTTCTACGAATAACAAAAGCCTTAATTATGATGATCAATGCAGAAAAGGCATTCGATCTGGTAAACTAGGATACCTAGTTTTATAGTCCGTACAAATTTTGTTTCCATCCACAGTTTATTGAAATGCTCTTGAATTTATATACAGGACCTCCAGCCAAGGTGATAGTCAATTTTAAGATGGCCAGCTCAATAACAATCAAAAGAGGTACACGGCAAGGATGGCCCATTTCTCCCATCTTATTTAAATTTTTTATTGAGCCCCTAGCGGAACAACTACGCAAGGAAACCATAAGGGCGCCTGTGGAAGGGATGGCTAGGCCCAAATTATTTGCAGATTATATTATATTGTACCTTCAGCCTGATCTAGCTAATATCAACTACGCAACCTAGATGATAACAGACTTTACTAGAATAGGCGGATATAAGATAAATCCCACTAAAACAGAAGTATTGCCTTTTAATGCATCAGCCTCTGGCATTTCTATCTTACTACAATTTTCAGCAAGGAAGTTGTCCCCAATAAGATATTTAGGGATGTCAGTGAACAATAATTTATCTAGTCTGTTCCTTGTAAATTATGATAAAATGCTGCAAAAGATAAAGGGACTGTTTGAGAGGTGGTCACTGCTTCCCTTGACAATAATAAGGCATGTTTCAATTATCAAAATGTCGGTGCTACCATTGTGAATATACCTCTTTTCTAATATGCCAATAAAAATCCTTAACAGTTTCTTTCAGGAACTAGATCCAGAATTTTAGACGTTTTTTCTGGAATAAGAAGTCATCCAGGGTGTAGTTGGGGGTTTTAAAACTTCCAAAGCCACAAGGAGGGTTGGAACTGCCCAACATGCACAGGTATTATTATGCCATTTTGTTGGAAATTCTCTCCAGGTATTTAAATGGGTGCAAAGCATTAGATAACTTTTTTATTAACAAAATGATTCAGGAATCGGAAATTAGCCCACCAGTTTTCATTAAAGCTGCTACACTACCGAAAGAGAGCAGACATACATTTTTACAGGATATTTTTGGGCGGATGTGTGTTTTGAGTACACTCTATAAGACGCCCTTCAATGGACTGTTATTGTCATTGCAGGAGGGTAGTTACTTGGGGCTCGTCTTAGCAGATGGCAAGGTATGATTTTGGAACTCCATAGGCTTTAAGACCTATGCAACTTTTTTGTACGAGGTAAATAGATCTCCTGGGAAGACTTAATCATGAGGAGTGATCAGCAATGTATACCACATTTTCTAAGTTTTCACCAGATTAAACACTTTTCACAGGCTACAATAAAAAGTGAAAGCTATGACCGTCATGCAATCAGCAGAGTGCTGGTGAAGGGCAGATTGTTCAGTATACTAAATTGGTATAGAGTGCTGCTAGATCTCTCATTAATGTTTGATCTAATCAGTTTTCTTTCCAGGGTAGAAGAGAGAACACAATGTTATCCATCGGCGAGAGACTGGCAAGCTACTGCGGAGATAGGAGATAAATCTCTTCGGGCAGCACATTTTAAAAGAATGTCATTCCTGTCTAGATCGATGGCATATTATATCCTGGAAATGTTACATAAAATGTATCCAGCGGTCTTGAATAATTGTTTTTGCTGTAAACAAGGTGAAGGAGGATGGCTCCAACCGACCGTTTTATTCTTGCCTGCATCTGGTTGATTTCTGGCACAAGTTGTTTGAGGCAATCAGTTAGGCTATTAAGACAGCAATAGACCCAGAGGCTACCCTTGTATAATTTGGTGTCTCAAAAAGGAGCATTCAATTAGTAAAAGGCCAACAATATTTTATTTCAATAGCTTTGACGATTGTACTTAATTTATCCTCCAGTACTGGCGGACTGCAAAGGATCCGACAATAGAGGGCTGAAAAGATAAAACGTTTTGTGCTAAGACATTTGAGGAAGCATATGCAAAGCGTATGTAGGGACTTAAAATGTATAATGCTATTTGGCAATATTTCAAGGAAGATTCCGATATGGGTTAAAGAACTTCATGGTTCCCCTCATTAGTATGGTAAATTGGGCCCCTAGCCTAGACTACTAATGGGGAAAAAAATCTACAAGAGACTAGGGAGTTTGGGAATAGTGCTATATTTAATAATTCCAAATGTGATTTTATCTTAGCTCTGCACTCTATTTCGCATTTTTTGTACACTAATGCACTTCATTCATAAGGCACCTATCGTTAAGAATTAATTTAATGGAGAAAATATTTGCTAATTTAAAATATATTGAGTAGTATAACGAGAAAGAGATAAAGAGTGAAGAGAAGGACAAGGAAAGGTGAAGACGGGGATGGGTAGGAAGGGAAGGAAATACAATGTATGGTTAACATCTTTAATTGCTGTGTGCACATGTTTTTCGAAAGATTGAACAGTATTTGTTTTTGGAACAGAACAGTGCTTAAAATTGAATGCTGGGAAATCTGAGATCCTGCTTTTCGATGGAGCACACCTAGTTTGGGATAACACCGGGTGGCCCCGGGCGTTGGGAGCCACCCAAGAACCTAAGCGAGTTGCAAAGAACTTGGGCATACTACTTGACAATGCACTTACAATGCAGGACTAAGTCTGAGCACTGTGCGGTAACACAAACTATTACGAAGACTTTTTGCTTGGATCTCCCTAAACTGCAAAAAGTCCATCACCCAGGCTTTATTTTCTAATAGAAAGCTACATGTGGGTATGCCCAAGTATCTCTTTGCCCGACTACAGGTGGTCCAGAATGCTGCTGCTAGACTGGTTTGCAATAAAAGCAAAAACAGCTCGGCATCTGAAAGTTTGAGGGAATTGCATTGGCTGCTCGTACACCAAAGGGCTAATTTCAAGCGCCTGTGTTATGTACACACAGCGCTACATAAAAGTGGCTCCTGCATCTTGCAAGATGAAATAGAATTCTATACCCGTCACGAAACTTGAGATCCTGCCATCAGGCCTTGGACAAGATCAAGCCGACCAAGAGGGTCAGAGCAGGAGGCCGTTCATTTCCAAACTGGCGGCCGTTCACTGGAATGAACTTCCATTGGATCTTCGCCTAACAGACGAAAATTTGCCCTTTAGAAAGAAACCAAAAACATCGATGTTCCCTAGAACTTAACCGAAGCCAACTACTGCGAGTCTGGCTGAAGCCCCTCCCTTTAAACTGTTTGCAATTGCCTTTCCCATATCAGGATAACGCTTTCCTAGAGCCGTAATGTCCCTCTGGATGAATGTCTTGCTTAATAAATATAAATACAAATACAACAGGAGGTTCTAAACCAGGTTTTACCGATTATATTGCAACTTGAGTAAACATGTTTAGTAATTGGTATTTCGGAGTAGCACATTTGCACTTTCATTGCCAATTGCAAATGTTTTTCTAAAGATTGAACAGTGTTTGTTTTTGGAGCAGAACAGATGTTCCAAACCAGGCTTTACTGTTAATATTGCACTTTGAATATGTATTGCACATTGTGCTGTCCTAAGCCAATAATGAGAATTTTTCTATATATCTTAGCTAACTGAATTGGATAAGATTGAAGTAAATTGGAATATGCTTTCTTTTCTCTCTTTTTGTCTCATTTTTAAGCAACTACTCAATGTCCCTTTTTGTCTGCTAAAAAATAAAATGATATCTTCTTGTGAGTGCCTCGCCATGCTGTCGATCATGATAGCGGGTCCAGAGAATTTCATAAATGCAGCATAACAGTTTAAACAAGCTTTAGTAATGCCAAACGGTCTAACTTTAATATTGTTTGGTAATGTGAGGCATTACAAGCAAGTAGCATCTAAATGGATATGTATTTGTGTGGAAGCAAATAACTTGCCAACAATATAGATTAAGGTTCAAAGATCAGGTGATAGTTGCACTTTCAAGCCAGACCTAAACATCAGTGTAGGTTAATGACTGCGTTACGAAATATGGCTTCAGAAGAGGGATGGGCACCACCAAGCAGTGCCTTAACTTGTCACTGGTGATGGGCAAGTACATGAGGGCCAGGAAGGGTTCCATCCACCTGTCTTTCATGGACTTGCCCAGTGCTTTTGACACTGTAAACCGGGTGAAGTTGTGGGTAATGATGGGAAACATGGGTGTGGAGGAGGCTTTGATTTCCCTCCTTCGCAGGCTTCATGGATCGACCTCCGTTTCTATAGGATATGGCCCCCAAGGTGAGGAAACTAAGCCTATAGCCTCCACGGAAGGTGTAAGGCAGGGATGCATTTTGGCCCCCTTTCTTTTCTAATTTACACCAATGGTTTGGAAGCCCTCTTAATAGACAAAGAAACTGATTGTCCACGTATTGTAGGCACACGGGTCCCGCTACTTTCTATGCGGATGACACTGTGTTAATGGCACTAACAGCACTTGGCCTCCAAAAATTGCTTTTACAGATTTTATGCTGGCTCTACATAAAAGTGAATTTTATAAAATCGTAAAATATGGTGTGTGGCCCTTGACAAAAACAAGGAAATGCTTGGGGGGGATAAGAATATTGATAAACTGAATAATTTGAACTATTTAGGGAATGTTTTTAATAATAGGCTGAGTTGGGACGGCAAGGGTGCAACAGGCAGACAGGGTAGTTGAGAGGCTTTTTCGTTTTACCAGAAAGCTAGGCCATAAGCCGATGTCTGAGTTGGTTTGTCTGACTAAATCCAAATGTGTGCCCATTGTAACATATGGGGCAGGAGTGTGGGGATACCATAACAACTGACAGCTTCAAGTTATGGAAAACAAATGTATTAAAAGATTATTGAGGACTCCTAATAGTGACCCCACGATCTTCTGTCATTAAGAGCTGGGACTTGACTTCATAGAGGACCGTATTAGAATTGCCCCTCTGTTGTCATGGGACAAAATCTGGTTGTCCGAAGAACTAGTATTCTCCAGAGAGGTTATTAAGGACTGTACTAACCTAGATGGAGCACTTTCTATTCCTTGGCTTCGATTCGTAAGGGACAGCTTCTGTAATCTAGCTTTGGGGCATTACTTTGATTGTCCGGACAGCATCCCTGAAAATGCTAAAAACATTATAAAAGAGGTACACTCTACAGGGGTGAAGACATCATATGCTAACCATGACGTAACAGGGCGCTTTTGTTTATCCCCGAATCGACAGCAATTTTATCTAACTTTAACGACAAACGTACAGACTTGTTTTTATTTATCTAGATTACGTTTACTTACCCTGCATATTGTGGTGGCTTTCCCAAAACAATCGGGGTGGGAAGATAAACTGGTGTCTTGTCCATGTGATAACGTGGCAGCCCAGAGCACTGTGTATTTTATGCTATTTTGTTCCCTCTATAAGGTACCAAGAGGAAGGTTTTTAGTTCCGATTTTAAAAGAAATTAGGCTGTGCTCTTATATAGAAGGGTTTTATTATCTATCCTCTTTGGCCACTTATAATATATGTATTAGGGTTTCCAACTTTATCATTAGTAGCTTTGGCGATTCGAAAAACGGTATTAGGTCTTGCTACTGAACCCGATTAGAGTAAAAAAAATTAATTCCATTTAATAACTTTATTTCGGCCACCAGTGCCATAAAAGTACAAGTAACAATAAAACAAATAATATACACGTGTGGATAAAAAATGTGGCTAGCTCGATTTTATCTTATTGTACAGAGACCATCCAAAAAACACACGGGAAATAAGAGGCACAGCAGGGATATAAAATTGTAGTTAATACGGACTTCAACCCGTTAAAAACACAATAAAAGCAACCCTCTGAAAATAAGCTGCACGCTATCGGCCCAAAACAAGGATACACAGTTAGTATACCTACGCAAATTCAGTGCGTTCGTTCTTCCCCGTGGGAACTCCTTTAAAAAGGCCAGCCGGGTGTGCCACATAGAATTAAGGAATCATGATACAGCAAAAACTATTGGTGGTTGGGTGTTATACATTAATACTCTGTAGGCCTCTACACAGCGCACAAAGCCCAGATTCTTGCAAAGTTGGATTAACCAATGCTTATGCGACAGTCGGTAGGCAGAGCAGAGGAGCAGAACATGTATTTCAGACTCTTCCTTATAATTACATGCAGGACATTCACCAGTTTGCTCTTTCACCCATTTGCTGGTATACGCTAATAATGGAAGGGTCCCTAATCTAAATTGCAAATACAATTTCCTGGTCAATGGGGGCTGAATAAAATCCAGAAAATGTTCCTTGCTGTATACATCTTTTACTAGCAGAAACTGCTGTCAAACGATCACATGAGGCACTTTCTTGTATTGACAATAATTTAGTTAGTCTATTGCATTTAACTAATTCCAACCTGGAAATCATGGCACATGATGTATCAGTGTTCTCCAGAGGTCCGGCTTGCCTAACTCGAAGGTGAGATCCCTTGTGTGACAGAGTCAAGGAATTTTCTTAGTGGCACAGATGGTCAGGAGCTCATTTAGCTCAGCCCTATGGATGGACAACTCTGGGGTCACCCCTAACCTCTGCCAGAATGTTAAAGGTCTCAGTGCGATCTCTTCATCAAGGGGCTTAATACCCAGGTCCATACGAAGGGGTATAAGGGGGGTACTAGGGGGTAGTCCTACAAGCTGCCGCATTAAATTGTTCTCCACCTTCGTCAAGTTGGTGATGGAGCAGTGCCCCCATAACTCCACCCCATATAGTGGTAGCACCCCTTGTTTGTGCTTTGTAGATTTCCACCACAGGGGAGGCTGGTTTCAAAGCTGACAGTACTCCTGGTTCCTAACATGTGGGCGGAGCCAAAGCTCCTCTAGTGATATGCACATAATTATCTGGCAACAGCTACACTGTCAAGTAAGAGCATAAAATGCAATAAAGTTCCATAAAGAAGCGTAATAGCCATGTATGAGAATGCAGGGTTTCTAGAAAGCAAATGTTTTTGGGCGAGTGTAATATTTTGTTGTGTAAAGTTGATTAACGCACTAAAACTCTTCAGAGTTTAGACAGGACAAAGGTTAAGTGTATATTTATCTACCAAGTTAATATGGGAATATACTAAGAGCAACTTTGCTTTTTCACAGGCAAAAAAGAAACCTGGCTAAAAATCAGTAAAGATTTGAAAAAACAAAATACGGAAAATAAAAACTGACAATTCTAGACAGATATCTCAAAAAAGAAAATACAATAAAAACAAGGAGCTGAGAATTTGACAACTCATATTCGAACATCAACGCACTTTGACATTGGGAGCAGCAAGGAAAACAAGCGTTTGGCATGTAATAGGTCTTGCATTTACGAAACTCTCTTAAATGCGAGACCTATTGCATTGCAAATGCTTACTTGTCAATGCGTCCATGCCACGCTTTCACTTTTTATGTCCGCTGCGCCCCTTTCCTTAGGCGAGCCACGTCTAAAGTAATTTGACAAGTTGACAAACAAATATCTTTTTGTAAAAGCGCCCCATACCGCGCTTTCACTTTAATGTCAACCATGCTCATTTCTTTAGATGCGGCTCGTGTAAAGAAAGGTGCCTGGCTGATATTAAAGTGAAAGCGCCGCATGGGGGCGCTTTAAAACAAAAAATAAAGCATTTAATAAATGAAGAAAGGGCTGCGGCCGATCTATTGAAAGCGGACAGCGCTGGAAAAATAAAGAAAGGCGCACAGCTGCTCTATTTAAAGCGTACTGCACTGGTAAAATAAAGAAAGAAAGGCACATGGCCAATGCAGGAAAGCACATAGTGTCTGGAGTAGAACAAAATAATGAAAGAAAATAGTTCTCACAGACTAAATAAACATACTGTATAACCACACAAGTAAAAGGTCCAGTCCTTATGGGTGGTCCTAAATGCAGACAAGGCGTTACTAAGGAGGGACTAACAAGCTTATTAATTAATCGGCAGCAAACATTTAGAAAGGACAGTTACAAGAGCCAATTAAAAAGATGGGTGGAGAGTGGACAGAGATCCAAGCCAATGCCAGAGTACAGCAGCCCTCGCAGGGCAGCTCATGCACTGCCCAGGCTCGACCTAAAAAGTGGATTCATTCAGTTAATTTCCAGCCCAAAGGAGCAATAAATGAGGGCTGGGACCTTAGCTCTTCCATATCTGTGGTACCACAGCAGAGTGTCTGGGCGGACAAACTGATTAGATTCGCGGGGACCACAGGGCATCTGTGCTGTCAATCCAAGATGCACTTAATGGCATTTAGCCCATGGTGGACTAAAAACTTCATATAAAACTTTAACAAAGGGTCTTGTGTAATATCCTAGAGTATATATGTATCAACTGCTGACTGAGGTTGGAAAAAAAACTCATTTTGTAAGACCTTCAAATATTAGAGGCATTAGGGACTTCTTCTACACATCTGTAATAACCACAATTTATTGGTGGAAAATGTTGTGAAGATCGAAAATGAATACAAATTATGTGGATACACTTTTTCACTCCGTACAAAACAGAGCAATCAAGTTCTGCTATTTTCACGATAGACGTTCATTCAAATAACACAATTGTCCTTTTGGTTAATAGTGTTCGGGTCCTGAATGTGTGGGAGCCCAATGACTATAACGCGGCCCAGGCTCGGTGGGCGGCCCTTGGGAACATGATCGCAAAGAGAGATATTGCGCAGCTTTGGGGTTCCCAACGGCCTCCCACCGTGTCCGTATGGAAGGAGAACATGGACTGGTGCATGTTCAGGGAGAAGACGGTGTATGTGGCTCGTGGTAAACCGGGGGCGTGGGGTAGAATCTGGGGTCAGTGGAATGTGTATCGAGGGACTATCTGTTCTCCCCCCCTGGTGGATACGTCTGAGGTTGCCTTGTCCCCCTGATCCTTGAGGGTTCCTTGCTTACTCTGTTCATCTGAGTATAGATTTGATTTTCCCGTGGCCCCTCCCTCCCTCTCAGACCCCCCTTTTATTGACCACCCTAGGGTGGTCCTATGTGGAGTTCCTCTGCTATGGTTAGACGCCCTTTCAATGTTTTTCGCCTTGCTTTTTTTTTTTCTTTACTTTGGTTGATAGTTATGTAAAAAGGGTGTATCCTGACTTCCTTTATGTGCAGCTTGATCTCCTGTCATTTAGCGGAGCCCCTGCGGGCCAGTCATTGTTTTTGAACTGCTTGATCATTTCTGCATACTAGCGGCCGGCCCAGGAGGTTGTAGGCCCGTGCTTGTACCCTTTTTCTCTGCACAATAAAATTTTTATAAAAAATAAAAAAAAAAATAGTGTTCGGGTCATGATTAACTTCCGCTTGTACAAGTGTAATGCCTTGAAAAGTATTGCCTGGTTAAAAAAAATAAAAAAAATGTCAAAAACTGATAGTCCTAAACGATTTTATCAAAGGGCAGGTAAACTTCAGATGCAAGTCCACCTGACAACCACCAGGAGGACTGAACTGGAAGCCAGAGTCATTCGGATCACATTGAAGATCCTATATGTTATCTACAAATTTCTTTATAAAGAGCCCTAACAGAATTTCTCAACGACCAAGGCCTTCATTTACATACGACAGACGAGATCATCTGTAAATACAAAGAACAGTGCTGCAGAAAAGGTTACAAAGGGATATCGGTACAGGGGCCTAATGGACCGAATATTTCATTTTTTTTTTCATTTTTTTTTTCATTTTAAAAATCAGCATTAATGATATCATAATTACATACTGTTAACATTTTGTTACATGAGCCATAAATAGAAACTAAAACAGGGAGGAGAAAACGGTCAGACCATAATTACATACTGTAGAAATCCAAGAAAAAACAAAAAATAGTCATACCCAATTCATAATTGGGGCCCATAGTGCAAGTCCAAATTTCTTTTTTTCCCTGCCTTTAAGTTTATACAAAGCAATTTCTAAATTGAACAAAAATAGTAGTTTGGCCTTCCACATAGTAAAAGACGGTGAATCGGGACTTAGCCATTGGGAGGTGATACATAAACGGAGAATAACCATACATAAAAACAGGAATCCCTTCTCGGGGGTTGGCCGATTTCTAATGTTTGCTCCAAACTCAAAACCAAACAGCACTAGTTGGGGTGACAAATCAACAGGGATACCCAATCCTAAATTCAAAAAACTTTGTATCTCCTTGAGCCAAGGAGAGAGAACAGGGCAATCATAAAGCATATGTACCAAATCGGCAGCTTTCAGGGTACATCTAGGACAACCTAGGACCGAATATTTCAGATGTCCTCACATCAAGTCTTTGGAAAATGGTGAAGAAGTCGGGTAGTTCCAGAACAGTGATGAAGGCATTTTGTTTTGAGATAGCACATTATACATAAATAAGAGTTCCATGAAATGTAACACATTCCAAAATGTGTAGTACAGGGTTTTTGTTGGGTTTGGACAACAACGGCGCAATCGTAATCAAAACTTTAAAGGTCTATCCTCTAATAAAATGGGTCTTTTTCTTTAAAAAATTACAAGCTTTCGTCAGAGACAGTTGTGGTGTGACACTCATGTCGTGTTCGTTTTCTCTCTCGTACAACCGAAGAAATGTATTCATTTCACAGGCTAACTATTTTGTACTAGTAATCGCAGGGGAGATAGCGACTGGTACGTTCCACTCAACACCAAGTCTGGGAGGAGAGCTCAGCCACAGCTCTGCGTTGCCAGTAAGCTGTGGGAAGTGGTTAATTTGAGCCGGTGGTGACTTGCAGCCTCATATCATTCTCCCTAACAGCATGGTAGCCTTCCACAAACTTGAGTCTATGACCCTTTCGAACACTTCTTTAATTTCAACATGCACGTCATTTTTCAGAAATGAACTGAGAAGCCGAACCCTATCTGGCGAGCACCGTCCACATTTCTGCACTGTTTGCTCATACATTCCTAGGTGCAGTGTGCAGATAAGGGAGAACATGAATGGATTCGATTAACGCATACAAATAAATCAGAAACGCTTAGAGTTAACCTGGCTCACAGGCAGCTGCGGTACACGTCCAGTCTCCTTCAAAAACATTCACTTGAGTAGAAAAGTGCTTGCTTCCCATGTCCAAGGTGCAATAGCCCACTCAGAAATATGGGTTATTTTCAGTCACTGCAACTTCAGGCAGGGGCGCACCCAGAGCTGAACTTTGGGGGGGAGGGTCTAACACTCTCAGCCAGGGCTGACCCTAACACATGAATTCCCTCACTACCACTCACCAACAATCGCTCATCTCTCTGTAGCACCTTTCTGACAAACATTTCATTTTTTTATAGTGCTACTCATAGGTTACTCGCACTCAGTTCTGTGATCTGCATGGTACACGTTCTTCGTAGCAGGCACATTAACCCTCTGTGCTGTGTGGGTGGCAGGAGTGCCCATGTGAGTGCACTGTGAGCGATGCAACAGTGTGAAAGTAGGCTAAGAGGAGTGACTGCAGGGTGAGTGAGGTGACCATATGAATTTGGGTGCCGATGAAAGTGTAGAGTGGGACGAATAAATGCATGGTTAGTGATTGTTTGAGTGAGATTGCAGATTGAGAAGTAAGGGAGACAGGGGAGTGAAGTTTCACATGAGTGCAGGGTGAGTAGTGTACTCGTGTGACTGCAGGGTGAGGTACAGGGTGAACAGCGCAAGTGCGGTGTGAGTGCAGGGTGAATCGGTGTGAGTGCAGGGTGAATCGGTGTGAGTGCAGGGTGAATCGGTGTGAGTGCAGGGTGAATCGGTGTGAGTGCAGGGTGAATCGGTGTGAGTGCAGGGTGAATCGGTGTGAGTGCAGGGTGAATCGGTGTGAGTGCAGGGTGAATCGGTGTGAGTGCAGGGTGAATCGGTGTGAGTGCAGGGTGATCGGTGTGAGTGCAGGGTGATCGGTGTGAGTGCAGGGTGATCGGTGTGAGTGCAGGGTGATCGGTGTGAGTGCAGGGTGATCGGTGTGAGTGCAGGGTGATCGGTGTGAGTGCAGGGTGATCGGTGTGAGTGCAGGGTGATCGGTGTGAGTGCAGGGTGATCGGTGTGAGTGCAGGGTGATCGGTGTGAGTGCAGGGTGATCGGTGTGAGTGATCGGTGTGAGTGCAGGGTGATCGGTGTGAGTGCAGGGTGATCGGTGTGAGTGCAGGGTGATCGGTGTGAGTGCAGGGTGATCGGTGTGAGTGCAGGGTGATCGGTGTGAGTGCAGGGTGATCGGTGTGAGTGCAGGGTGATCGGTGTGAGTGCAGGGTGATCGGTGTGAGTGCAGGGTGATCGGTGTGAGTGCAGGGTGATCGGTGTGAGTGCAGGGTGATCGGTGTGAGTGCAGGGTGATCGGTGTGAGTGCAGGGTGATCGGTGTGAGTGCAGGGTGATCGGTGTGAGTGCAGGGTGATCGGTGTGAGTGCAGGGTGATCGGTGTGAGTGCAGGGTGATCGGTGTGAGTGCAGGGTGATCGGTGTGAGTGCAGGGTGATCGCACTGTGAGTGCAGGGTGAGTGCACTGTGAGCGCTGTGAGTGCAGGGTGAGTGCACTGTGAGCGCTGTGAGTGCAGGGTGAGTGCGCTGTGAGTGCAGGGTGAGCGCTGTGAGTGCAGGGTGAGCGCTGTGAGTGCAGGGTGAGCGCTGTGAGTGCAGGGTGAGCGCTGTGAGTGCAGGGTGAGCGCTGTGAGTGCAGGGTGAGCGCTGTGAGTGCAGGGTGAGCGCTGTGAGTGCAGGGTGAGCGCTGTGAGTGCAGGGTGAGCTCTGTGAGTGCAGGGTGAGCGTGAAAGTGAAGGGCGAGAATGAGTGAGTTGTCTGAATGCAGGGTGCATTCCCAGACACTTGAAGTAACTCAGCATGTTACTGATAGCGGCGCAGGGTTTCAAATACAAGTTAAACTATTGCTATTGTGGCATTAATAAGGGATTGTGTGTGGAGGAAATAAATAATGTGCTGATCTTCCACCAAACTTCCAGTCTTACGATTAGGGTTGCCAGTTCATTATTTTGATGTCCCAGACGGTAAAATAATGAATTCACCTAAACCGTATTTTCATCACTTATCTGTGCATACGTCGAACAGCAAATATAAATAGAAAGCACTTTTAATTGTGTTCTAGGGATGCCTGAATGATCCATGACTGATAATTAAAGAGAACAAAGACAGACAAGTCACAGTACAAATGAATATATACTTTTTTTTCCTAATTATAACCCAATTTAGTGTCAAGACGAGGAATTAGCAGGCTCTTTAAACAAATGGCTGGCATTTCTCTTTTGTCAACCCTACTTCATATTCCTTTTCATGAAATGCATTCTTACACTATGGCAGTAAATGTAAAATACAAATGCATGAAACCGGCAGAGTGGGGGCCCAGGTGGGTACTGGAACCAGAAAAAAAAACAGGCCTCGGTAACCAGTCTACAAAGGTATGTAAATATGCCAATGGTCTTTAAAGACCTGTGAAAAACTCAGCGTGCCGGAGATAACACTCCAGACAGTGCCCAGCCGAGCCCACAGCAGCTTGAGCTGCAGCAGCCCAGGCTGAGATAAAAGACAGGGGGGGGGGGGGGGGGGGATCTGAAGCCCTTTTAGCCATATGGGTGTTCGCGCCTGACTTCAGGCACACTAGATTTTAAATCCATCGCCAAATGGACCAGCGCCATGCATGACAACGTAGATACATTTTAGCCAAGGGCAAAAACAAAAAAGCAAAAACCAATATTAACGTAACCATTTCCTCCCTTTGCAAAAATTGCATTGCAGAGAAACTACTTTTGCAGGGGGCACAGGGAAAGACAAAAGAAGGTGGGAACACCAGCACTTCGATTTACTTAAACATTTTCTTTTCAACCTGTTCAGTTTTGAACTTTACAATGCCATGCTGTAGGGCTTTTAAGGGTGAGTGTTTTTTTCTGTTAGGAAAATAGGATGCCACTGCAATGAAATACAAGGATGGACAAAAACTCTTCCGCTGCAATGCAAGAGAAACTAGCACTGGCAAAGCAAATCAGGCTTGCTTTACTAAGGCACGTATTGGCTTTGTCAACACCTATGGAGAAAGCACTGGCAAATAGGGATTCCATACGTAGGGCGTTTAAGATATTTTGTACATGAGATGACCATGTGCTCCCCCTACACACACATTATTGTAGATAGCTTCTTCTCAGGTTTTCAAATATACTGCTGCCTTGGGATTTCTGATAAACCTAACCCAACAGAGAACTGGTCTTAAAGCAGCAGTTTCTGATATTGGAGTAAAATTTAACTCCACATAAAGTGCCACTAAGGGGGTACCTCGCCCCAACCTCAGCAGAGCTCTTAGGAAGTTGTTCCTCAGTCACCTAAAGTGATCGTACATTTGCATACCCCCAGAGCTCCTTCCCATTTAGTGCAGCCACCACTGCCCCTTGCTTGTATATTTGCAAAATAACACTAATACTTCTGGCACTGGCTATATGCCTACATTTCAGTGATGCAGATTTGTTTCGAGAGCACTAGAGTTTTGCTACCAGGACGCAGATGCGCCTCGTGATAACTCCGTTACCAGGCCTGAATCACCAGATTCATTCATAACTCGTATATTTTGAGAACGCTTGAGTTCCACGGCCAGGACGCAGACGTACCTCGTATAAACCACACGACCAGGCTTTAATTATCAGATTCATTCATAACTGAAGCCTCACGTTGTGACATTCTTTTTGAGGACCTTCATTGATAACACGGTTCTCTCAACATTATCGGCCTGTGATGATCGTTTAGACATCCACGAAAACAGATACTCACCAAAAGAACATTCACATCGCGATCCATCATTAATAATGTACAGCAGCGATTAAGATTATTCCAATTGACCTCAGGGGTCATCTATAAAATACACAATAGTCCTGAAGATGGTCTCATGGATGATTACATAAGAGACCGAAAAGTCGACCTAAGACACTTTTTCGAAAATTCATCTATATAAGGAAAAGTGTATACCAATGTGACATTGTAGGACCATTGAAATTTATTGTACTTCCTCGTTACATTGCTTGTGTATATTTTCAGTACCCATATAATTATTTAGAAAAATATAAATTATTTTCTATATACACCTATGTGTACATCTTTTTCGATTTAAACCTCTTAGTTGTGATTGATATTGCTTAAAATGAAATTCAAGAATTAATTTACTAATAAGCAATTGATAAAAGCTTATACCCGATTAAGAATTTGAAAATATATACTGTGTATTTTGAATAAATCCCTTGACGGCATCTTTACCCATTTATCTAATTTTGCCCAGGCCCTCAAGGGTAGATTGGGTTTTCCCATTGCATTGAGAGATAAATGTCAGTACAGCGTCTAACTTTTGTTGCAGGACCAGGGCTGCCTTCTGCACATGGTTACTCCAATGTAAGTTCCCTGAAAAGCAGATACCTAAGTGGTCAAACTGCTTGATGATGATGGGTGGGGAGTAAGCAACACAGACAACAGGAGTGTGGGTCAGTGTTAGCAACACAAACACAGTTCTTTTTCTTGCTAATGGATTGTTTGTGTGGGGGAGCGAAGAAGCAACAATGATAAGGATGGGGTGGGAATGGAAGAAGAAATGTGTGGGTGAGAGGCGAAGAGGCAACATGGACGGGAAGCAAAGAAAAGTGGCTGAATCACAGCAGGCAGTGACTGGACAGCGAAAGGGCACTAATCAAAGTAAATAAATCACTACTTGGGTCTATGATCCAAACCAAAGAACAGGAAGTGACATCATCAAGTGCTGGGTAATTAGAAGGTAGTAAATAAAGAGTGACAATGAAGATAACGAATGTTAAGCAATGGGCGGGTTCCAAGTCAATTATAGTACACAATACATCTTGCAGTGCATGTGCTGTCGGCAGGCAAGACCTAAAAGGAGCTCTATAAATAGGAATGTGACTTAAAACAATCTGCACACAGGTAAAAGGACCACGTAGTATTTTCATTTTTGGGCATATCCCTCAAAGTAAGCTAAATCGTCCATGTAACTTTTGATACTTTCATCCAGCCCTTTCTTTTGGCCAACAACTCTATACATCCTGGGACTTGGAGTTTCAGAAAGCTATGATAAGTATGGCCATAAAAATGTCAGCATAGTGGACGAGAAAGATAAGGATTAGAAGACACATTTATACAGAACATGCAGCTTCTTGACTGCGATGACGGATTCAAGACCTTGTTGCTGAGCTCAATCTGCGCTTGGTTTACAGTCAGGAATTAAGAATCCGCAACTCGACAGCAGCTCATTCCAAAATTGATAACTTAAAAAGCTATATTTTGGGCATTAGTAACACCAGTTACTTACAGCGTTAAAAAAACTGAAAAACAGGGTATCAAACACTAAATAAAATACATTCAAACAGAAGTGAAATAAAAGCCAAGAAAAGTGGACTCTACGTGTGGAAAAGCTCAGGAAACGTTCCTAATTTAAGGAACATGAAATAATAACTTAAAGGCCTCTTAGGCATGGGTTCAACCACATTATTAGGCAAAGGCTGAACACGGCAAGTTCGTAGCAAAGCCCTCCCAATCTTCCACAGGAAAGGGCTGCCAGTGTTATCCATCAGCCCTGTATAGCCTGCACAATGCAGGATAGTGTCTGGAAACCAAGTCTGACTGAGCCAAATCTACTGAATTTGTAAATAGCCTCGAAAAAAAGACACAGTGACTGAAAACAATAACCCTTTTCAATAGTAAATTATTGAATCTGCCACTCACATAAGAAGATACTTAATCCAATCATATGTGAAATATTTAATAAATAAAAAATAAATTACAAATCCTGCAAAGGGCAAATTCATTTTACTTCTATCCAGACTATACCGATGAGTGAGCACTTTGGTGCTACACAAAGTGTTTACAGTCTTGAGCAGAGACACCACCATGACCACACCAAAGCTTAACATTCAATTTTTTTTTTTTGCATGTTCTATAAAGCACGAACTTTGAGCCCTATGTGCTTCAAAGAGCTGTACAGCAGATATTTAAAAAAAGACAATATTTGTATAAGCGTGTTTAACACTGCCTTGATAGGACAGCAAAAATACAGTTGGTTCATGAAGGGTGAATCACAGATAAAATATGCAACAGTAAGAAAGCACACCGTACTATACTATCTTAGTATAGGGGGCAATCAAGTAGAATATAAAACCTCTAACATACATTTAAGTGGCATGTAGATCCAAACAGAGGGGTTTGCATTTAACAACATACGTTGTGGTGTCTCTTCGGACTCCAGTTTGACAAGAACCGATTTCTTTACCATCGGAAATGGATTCATGAATGTTAGGGTTTTATTTCAATCACAGGGCCTAGCTCTGTGGGAAAGGCACTGCAGAGAGATTATGGAAGCTGCCCAAACCAGAAGATACAGACGTCCAACATGACACTTCTCACGTAAGCCTCAAGGTTCATAACTAATCTTTTAAGATAACAGGGCAGCTGTAAACAATCTGCTCCAGTGACGGCAGAATAATATCATTAAATTGGTTTGTGGTGATTTTCCAAGGTTTGGCAGACTAGGATGCCTGTGTATACTTCTTTTGAATATTGTATGTCTGTGCCGGTAGACTGTCCAAAGTAAGACATATTTCCAAAGAGTTTTCAGCTATTATGAAATGCAACAAACATCCCTGTAGCTAAACAATATGTAATTTGGTAATGGGGACACAGAACAATAGTGTGCATGTGAACTGTGCAATATAAATAAACCTATGTTAACAGGGGTGTCTGAAGAGAGGTATTCCAGCACAGATTACGGATGTGGATAAGTACGGAGATTTCAACTGCTAGGGGGTCACTGAGGGTTTGGCAGAGCAGGAGATCTTCCACAAATTGAGAGATCACCCACTTCACCAATCCAGTGGTCCCTCCACCTCGTTTAGAAGTGTGGAAACCACCAGGTTTCTGACAGCTGAGAGTGAGCTAGAAATTCTTGACCGGTCATCCCATCTGCCAGAGAATTGTTGATCATTAGTAGATGCTACATTCCACTTAGGGTGGCACATCCACCACTCATTCTTCTTACCCAGTACTTCCATGCCAGTCAAAGTGATCAAAAGCGGTCACTGAGAGGATTGTCCTTGAGGTGATAGAAGAAAACTCACTGCATACCAGGGATATTTTTTTTTTGCTCTTCAAAAATATATTCCCATTTTGGGGTTAACTTTTGAAAAACAACAAAGAATGACTAGCAGTTACCAACAACAAGGAGCTCCTTTGAAAATTCAGCATCTTCCATATATGTAGAAGCATTTTTGTCTGACGGGGATGTCTGAAATGGCGGGCTGACTTCAGCTGAGGGAGTAGAGTTGAGGACCACCAATACGGCCGGCTAAATGGGTACCTAGTTTGTAATAGGAATTTAATCACATGGACTTCTTCAGAGAGGCTTCATGAAACAGAATCATAATGACTCATCTCCTGACGCCTCGGGCAATGAACTGAGGGGGAGCAGCCCTCTCTACCTCCTGTCTCCAAAAATGTCATCCTATCTACCAGATGAGCAATACTAAGATGCTGCGTCGGCTTTTTCGGCTGTTAACGCGACATAGCCAGCTGATTCTGTCCTGTGGTCATTTTGAGTGGACTGGGGCTACTTTGTAAGTGGTGCGATTACCTGACCAACTGGTTAACATATCCCACTGCCGGCTTGTCAATGACTTCATGAAAGATCTGGTCATTGTCCTAAACCTACCTGTGCCTCACACATTCCCTACCCCTTCCATTTGGCTGCATTTCATCGATGTTACTTTCGGCACTAATGTTGGGATTTGCTACATCTCACCTCTCCAAACTGCGTTGGTGTCCGACTACCATGGTTTACCATGTAGGCATTCACCAAAACCACACAAAAGTGATACAATTAGCACCACTTGTATAGCACTTAACACAGCTGGCTAAATACCCACAATTCATCACTGACCCCAGGGATAGCTCCTGGAGCTTTAAAAGGGGTTTAAGTAAAACCCCAAGTAAAATGTAAACAAAAAAAGAAATCAACATAGGCTGCAATTTCCTCACTAGTCTTCCTATCATTGCATATTTCTTTTCCGGTCAAAAATCTTTTAAACTGTATTTTATCGCATGGACAAATATTGGAGGAACGGCGAACCCCCCCAATCCTCGAACGTTAGGGTCAGAAGCATGAACAATTACAATAAGCAGGAAAGGAGATCTATAAATGGAGAGGGAGTGCGAATAAGCACCAGAAGATCTAGAGCCCAAGGATTTCTGGACAATTATTGGTGATTGCAGTGTTTAATTCGTAAAAAAAAAAGAAAAACTTAGTGCTTGGGCCCTTGACAGGAGGACACTAGAGCTTGCACCATCCGTTGCCCCGTGCACCACTGCCAATGACAGCACCAACACACTACTAATTATCACACTCTTAAAAGTGGGGCAATTCATACTATTACAGGCCCCCAAAGCTAAAAGAATGGCTTTGGGGCAAATACTAATAATTGGAAATTTAAATAATAAACAGAAGTTGTTGTGCTCGTACCTAAATTGGCTGACATCACTGCCACGTGGCAGACAGTCATAAGTCCCGGTGCAGGCAATTAAGTGCCGGTGTTGAGCACTGGAAAGCACTGGCACAAATTAAGCACTAGGTGATTGACTGAGGGGGTGCTGCATTCGTAGGTGTTTTTACACCATCGAATGTGCAGACTAAGATATTGTGTGACAGTATGGTACTGATTTCTGCAACCACTGTTTGGGTGTATACCAAAGAGATTTATAGAAATATATAATTTCTTCGCAACCCTGTGATCAGTTTAGTAATGTGCCTGGACACAGAAACAGCTTCACCCTTTATATTCCAGGTGGAGTAATTTCTACCCATTTTCCACGGCCTCTACATAGCATTCAATATTGCACGCCATCCTTCGCATGAACACCCCAAGCATGGATAATGAGGTTCTCAAATGGTTTACATGAGGTCTAAATGGGCTACTCATAACACAATAAGATTGATGAATCCATTACTCCTCCCACACCACTGCCAATCCCTCTCCATCAACCCTTTTTTTTTTTTTATTAAAGAGTCTAAATGTTTTCACTGTACAAACGTCACTTCACCCAGTAGACTACTCAATATATTTTCTCAGACTCAAGGGTAATCTCTTCGTCCTACCATGTATACTCAATAACTAGATCATCTATATTAGTGGATACATCTTTAGTTCAGCTTGTTATTCCCAATCAGGTTTCTTGCCCTCATATCGTGGTCAACATTTTTAGCTAATCGCACAACTAACACACAATATCACCAATTGCACTCCATGTCTGAAACAACCCACAGTGCGCCACCAATAGCAGCACCATTGAATCTTTCCAGAATAGTGTTAATATCCTGCTGCTCCAACTTGACAACACCAGACACAACATTATTTACTTAAAAGATACTCACTTTCCAAACATACAGTTTGAAAGGAATAAACTGCTAAATACAGTGTTCCACTATATTGAGCCACCAAATAATGTGGAGTGGTTATCTAAAGAAAATACAATTTAATCTGAAAGCAGAGCATGATGCTCCATGTATAAGTAAGTCATTAAACCAACTTACCAGCTTGTTCTAAAGCCACCAGCATGGACTGCTCTATAAGATCTCGTTCAATAAAGGAACGGAACTCCTCCATGTACACAGTGAGATCAGGGAGCTGGAAAGTGCAAATGGGCATCTCCAGTAGTTGTTCGCTGCTGCCATTGCTGGAGACATGGGAGCGCGCCAAAGATACAATACTAGAGCTGGCATGAGAAATCCCTCTTGATAGACGTTTTTCTAAAAAGGAAAAGGTGATTAAAGGGGATTACAAAAGAAGAGCATCTAAATTGATATTAAATCTATGTCAAAAGATAGCCTAAATGAAGGTAGTAAAATCAAATCATAAGTTCACTGAATTGCAGTCAAGTTTCCCGTAGAAACTAGTTTAGTTTTGAAAGGTAAGTGACGTTTCTCAGACAATCATTTGCATGCATTTTGCTCAGTTAAAACATCAATGATTAACTTAAGACAGCTGTAAATGCGATAGACAACAGTGACAGCAGGAATGATCCAAGCAACGAGACGCACTAGTTAGTCTTTACTTTCCCTTTCAACTTTATTTTCACAAGGGGTCGAATACATATTAATTTAGAAGCACATAATCACTCAATAGCCTGGAGATATGCGCTCTACCCACCAATAAAGTGCCCTGCTTTACCTGCCTAATAATGAAAAGATGTTTCATATTCAAGTTACTAAAATGTTTATTATCCAAGTCACTCCAATCTACCTAGCTTGGAGATTAGATAAGGGTTAAAGTTATTTTAAGTAGTTCTCGACATGCTTTAGAAAAGACTACTCACTAGACAATAACACAAAAACAAGAAAGGAGTCCGTGTAGCAGAATGTTAATCACAACTCAATATCTTAAATGGGTGACAGAATTCAAGTGTAGATTTTGATTTACTCATTAAACTGCGCTTTCAAAATGGCAGATGCATTGCTGTTGTCATTTAAGTATGGCCTCTATTTTAATGGCGAGTAAGCAGAAGAGTAACACTAGTCAGACTTACAAATACACACATAGATTTTATCTGCCTGCAACGAAGGCTCTCAACTTTATAAATTCCTTCATATACACAGGAAGCAAAAACTTCTAATTTAGATTGGCAGGCATGTGGTTAAGGTAACTACTCAGGAAGCAAACTTTCAAATCAGGACATTTAAGGGAGTGGTAAATAATCTTAGGCATAACTGAGTCATAGATCATTTTCCTGCTGGATAACCATGGTTCTTCTCTTCGCTGGATACAGTAGTTCCAATAACCACCAATGCTGTGAAGTTTACCCAAAAGGCTTCTGCACAAGAATATTCTTGCAGAATTCTCCCTCTAGGAGTAGCTTTTGCTGTGATTGTTGTACTGGGTAAACTACCACTATGGGATTCTACCTCTTAGTTAATTTTTGAAAATTTGCAATAGAGGTAGACGTCAAAGTTTCAGTGGAACCTTTCCCAGGCTAACAATTTAAAGGCACATTCTGAACCAAAATAAGAATTTGGTGAATTCCAGGATACCAGAGGTTATTTAGTCAACATAAGCCACCAAGACGATTGTAATAAATGTAGCTCCTGCAAGAGTCATTAGCAACATTTGACATGACATTCTAAACCAAATAACCAAACAACCAAACACCCTGTGACATATTTTCCAATTAAATAGTGCATGGAAGCAGGCTGGACAGCAGCTTCGGAAAACAAGGAAGCCAGTAAAGACTGCTAGAAGGCCCTGTGCTTTTAGGGCATGGCACACTGAGAATCTCTCGGCTTACCCAGGCCTGAACATGCAGTACCAATTTTTCCTAAGTGTAGATAATGATTTGCTGCTGCAGAGAAACATGCACTCACCCCCTCCTTTCCTCCCCATCTCCCTGGAGAGAAGCTGACTCGCTCATGAGGCTGGTCTGAAAACGTTTCCCAAGGATTCTTTCAGTACACTGTCAAGCCCTATCTTGATGACTAAAGCTAACAGTGTGTAATTAAGTGATACTAAGCTTAAGCCATTATTAAAACTAAAGCCAGGAGGAGGAAAGTTGAATTAATGCATGGTTCTTCCAAACCCTTCATGCTACCTTCTGATCTTAAGATGCCGCAGAACCCACAAGTAGACATGTCGAATGAGTGCTTGGTAACAACTGCCAGGTCGAAATGGCAGTTTAAAAGTGCATGCCCAAGCTGCAGGGGCAAACATGGAGAAATGTTCTGTAGTGCTACTTTAGTAAGTAGCAAAATGAGTGCAACAGCCCACTAGCCGCATTTAATTTGCAGGCCACGGTATATGGAGTACCATCCACTAGGGACTTATAAGTAAATGTAGCAATTAGAAATATGTCAGTTTTACAGTGTTTAAAGGGAGAGCACATGGACTTTACCAAAGGTTAGTAATAGTAAAGTGTGAAGTTTTATGAAGAACAAAAACAGGTTTCAGCAACTGAACGTGAACATCTGGAGGAATACCATGCAAAAGATGGTGATTTCCAACAATAAAATTTGAGTTTCTGAACACAAACCACATAACAAAATTGTTACTGACTGGTAGGATTAGTTTTGCAGCTTGAAGAATTTTCTTGATTCACATGCTGTGCATTATTCTGCCATCTAGTAGTCGAGTCCAGAATTGTCCTTTGTAGCCTCTTGTCTCTTTTTTTTTCTGCGTGGGCTTAGTCAATCCATCAGCAATTTGGTGCTTTGTCCCTCCTTTTGTGATGTCAGATGTACGCCAAGGAAACCCAGACAATGTTGCCATCTTCAGATAAATGTTTCCCTTTCATTGACAACTATGATATGTCTTGCCCCTGTTCGTGCTGATTTCTTCCTTGTGTTTCTTTGTAAATACAACTCCACTGGTGGAGATCTGTGTGTTGCATGTGAATCCAGAAAATTATACAAGCTGTAAAACTATTCCTTCTGGAAAGTAACCATTTTGTTTTACAGCGTGATTCGTTTCTGACTTGTCTAGAAGGCGAGTGTGGTATTTGATCACTGTGGCATCTCTTGACCAATAGTTTACCTCACTTTTGTTGTTGTACCAGTGTAAGATTTTTTTCCATTTGATACTGTAGCATTTCCTCGTTGTGAATCGCCTTGATTTTTTGAAGTAGTTCCATGGACCTTGGAGGTAGATTAAGGTGACCGAAATCTAGGTCCTCAGGAGCTATGCTCCTAGGCTGAGAGTTGATTGTTCTGGGTGTCATACTTGGCCTTCTTGTATTATCAACACATTCTCAATGTGTTGTGAGTTTTATGACCTGTCCCAGAGAGATCTCCAAGAGAGAGATGTTTCCACTTGTTTTTCACATGCGTTTCATTGAGATTGATGGAAGAGTGAGGGTAAAGAACCCTGATCAATTGATTAACAAGGAATTTCTTAGTGATCTTGGGTGGTGGAATCTAGATGCAAAGCCTTGGAATTTAGCGTTCTTGTGTGTTGTCCAAGTAAGGTGTCCCTAATCTTTGGAGGACGTTTAGTAGAATGTCCAGCTTCAACTCCCATTCGTGTGTGATGTATGCTGGTCTGCTTAGCCTGTTTGCTTGTGTGTTGACCAACCCCCCAGTAGGTGACTCGCAGCAAGCAATATCCACATTCCTATTGCCCATTTATATATTTCCTGGGTTAGTCTCTATAAAGTGTGCCTTTTCCCCCCCATACTTTCGGCAAGAACGTTGCTGTTGTTTTGCTCATTTGGAGGAGTACTGTTCTTCCACTTAGGTGGTTTTGGAAGGCCTCTAGTGCTGTAAACGATGCCTTCAGTTCCAGTACATTTACGTATTGCTCCACTTCCGGGGGTTCCACAGTCCTCTGAAGCTTAGGTTGAGCATGTGCTCTCTCCATCCTGTGTAGGATGCATAAGTTGTGATGGCCCTCGAGAAAGTTGGTGACTTTTATGATTTCTCTACTGTGATGTTCTTCAAGTTCCACCATTTCATCTTCTTCTGAACTTTGCCTGTAACAACAACTAGACCGTCCCAGCTCATGGATGCTTGTGATCATTGTTGTTCTTACCAGTCCTGCAGTAGTCTCACGTGTAGTGTGGCATGTGGTATTTGGGGATTCATGAGGTCATCATGCCAATCATCTTCCTCATCATCAGATGTTGACCCTTCTAGTAGAGGTGACTTTGTTTTATCATTGCTTTCACTCTCTTGCTCACTGGGAAAGACCTTGTGGTCTGTAAATTTAGGGCTGCGCCAAAAAATGCCGATCTTTGTGGTATAGCTTTTGATTTTGCGAAGTCGATGGAAACTTCCAGGTTGTGTAATGTCTTCAAAATCTTACTTATGTTGTTCTCACATTCTTTGAACTTTTTTGCCTTCACTAGCCAGTTGTCTAGATATGGGACACATGTACTCCCTTTGGCAAAAATTGTGATTGTGTTGCTACCACAGCAAGACATTTTGTAAATACTAGATGTGCTGATATTGTTCCAAATGGTAAAATTTGAATTGATAGTGTTTCTTGTCAACTACAAATCTGAAGAATCTTCTGTGTGATCTGTTCATTGGTATGTGCAGGTATGTATCTCTGAGATCTATTGTGGTCATGTGGTCTCTCTTCCCTATAAGCAGGATTTCCCCTAGCAGAGCTGTCCTCTAGATTCTCTGTGTTTTGAGTCGAGTGTTCTTATATCCAGTATTGGTCTTAATGTATTGTCTGGCTTTGGCAGTATGAAAGTGGAGTAAATTCCCTAGCTTCTATCCTTGGTGCTTTAAGCTCTATCGCTCCCTTGCTTAACAAGTCTTTTATCTCCTGTTGTAGGTGGTGTTGTTTGTCCCTCTTTAATCCCTTTTATTTGGTGGTATATTGGTAGGCTTTCTTCCCAATTCTATGCAATATGCAAGAATTATGATATTTAGTATCAATTTGTTGGAGGGGATCTTTCCACATTCCTCTTGGGACTCTCTGATCCTTCCTCTGCTAGTGACTTGTATAGGAGGGTGCTCCCCACGGAGTCACATGCTTGTGTGCCTCCCCCCTTTCAGGGGTGCCTTTTATTTCTTCTCCTCATCAATGAAAAGGTTATCTTGATGTTGAACCTTATTGTCATAGTGTTAGTGTTGATGCATCAGTATTTTGCTGACAAAAGGCTGTATGTGTAGTTCTTGGCTGCATGTCTCCCTTTGGCGGTGCCCTCTTTCTGCCCTCTAAGAGTGGCCTCTTGTACTGTAGGGCCTCAATGGCCTGTCTCAAAGTGCTGTTGTGCTTCATCTACTGTTTCTCCAAACGGTCTGTTTACAGTGAAGGGCATGTTTATCACTGCGGACAGAACCTCCTGTTTGAGTCTGGAGATTCTAAACCAAGCTCATCTGCGCAAGGAGAGAGCGGTGTATCATTGCTTACTGGCCGTGCCTGATAAATGTAATAGAAACTTGAAGCAGGTGTTAGCAATTGTCTTGCCCTCCTGCAGCATACTGTTTGACCTCTTCTGGAAATCTTCTGGTAGTTGTTGCACAATTTCTTTCATTTTATCTCACTGTTGATGGGCGTACCAGCTGAGCAGGGTGCTTGAGTTACCTGCGCCCTATTGTGCTGCCTGCGACCTCCGCATCTTTCTCACCAACATGTCCTTCTTGCTGCTTTCCTTGTCTGGAGGGGCACCGGTTGAAGTAGGGTTATTTGCTCTTGCAGACCATTGTAACTATTAGGGAGTCAGCTGGCATGTTGCCCTGATTTAAGGGGGTGTCTTTGGTGGAAAACCAGTATCTCTTTTCTACCATCAGGGTTATGGTCTTAATTGCAAAGGGCTCCTTTAAAGCCTCTCTACTCTGGTGCAGGATGCGGAGTAACATGGCGAGGAGTGGGTTACTCTTTTAATCTGGTAACAATTATTCTAGGTGGAAACAATGCTTCAGTCTGCTTCTCTTACAGTTGTACCCTATAAGAATCAGCCGCCCCTTTAATGACCTCACTCTATGAGGTAAGGTCATCTGGTGGCGAGGATCTGGATTGGTGGGAGTCTACCTTGTCATCTGGCGAGTCTATGTACATGTCCTGCCTGTCTTTGATTGCTCTATCAGTGAGTATTCTTGCTCCTGGAGCTGGTGTTCCTCCTCTTCAAACTAGATAATATCCTCCTCCATCTCCTGATGAGGTTCTGGGGTCAGCGGAGGGTCTAATACCTCTGTCTCTTGTATCCTATGTTTATCAGGTTCCTGTTTGAAAGGTACTGCAGCATAGTTGTAGAACTCTTTTTCGAGATGATGGCTTACAGTTTAGCCTTGAGACGCCTCTTCTTTCTCTCTACTTCGAGATTTCTGTTCGACTTCAAGTTCTTCCTCCTTATTTCTCTCTTTTGACGTTGAGACTATTTTCAGCATCATCTTCAAGCGTATGAGCAGTGTATGCACGTTCTGAGCCAGCATTGTGCCCCTCTTCAGCGTCTGAATTGAGACGGTCTTCAGGTCGGACGTCGAGCCACTCTACCCAGATGCGCTTCTATGGCTCCCAAGTCCTTGATCCTCTTTCGAGAGCAAAACTTGTTTGAGGTTTGCCTTCAGCAGTATGCTTAGTCTTGGCCCAGTGTAGCTCTTTCATCTTTGCTTTGGTCTCTGGATTCGAAACCTGTGACTTTGTTGCTGGTCTTCCATGCCTCAAGTCCAGTATCTTCTGATTGGGTGCCAAAAGCCCATTTGAAGTACCTTTTATTTGGTCTCTCCATCTCTTGGTGTCTTTTTAAATGTTTATTCTGGTTGTCCTCGACAAACTCCTCAATTTCCTATTCTTCTCCTTGTGCCTCCTGTGTCCTTGAGTATGCCTCCTCTTGACTGCATAACTCAAGGTCTCTTAAGGTCTCCTGTCTTACCTGTGGGGCAACCATAGAATAATGTGGCCACCTCTATTTTTTCCTGCCCTGAGCATGCTGCGCAATCCTCCAAACTGTCGTCCTTCAGGAGACAGAGATTGCGCACTTCGTCCCAACAGTTTTTCGGTCTTTTCAATTAAAAATAAACTTCTGCATTGCAGCTTGTCATTCCCCCGACTCCAGAGCTCTCTCCCTTGCTTATAGACCCCATAGCGAAAAAATTAATCGGAAAATCAAATTGTGTCAAGCTGTTTCCGGGGTGTATTTCTGGAGTCACACAAGGAGAGAGAGAAAGTATCAAATGGCTGAATGATTGGCTGTGCCCACGCAAAAAGAAAATTAAAACCATTTAAAAAGTAGAGACTATTTTAGACCATATCGCACCCACCACTAGCTGGGGGAACAATGTACAGCATGAGAATCCAGAAAAGATTCACACTGCAAACCGTAATAATTAAAATTTACTGAGGCCCATCTACATGAGAATTCTGACAGCCAACACCGATGTAAAGAAGCACTCTGAACCACGGGAATAAACTGATGCAAACAGTAATTGTAGCTAGTTAAAGATGTTCAAAGCAGCATCCTCTTTCAGACTATCTATACGTTTCAACAGAAGCCAAGGGGATAAAACCTTTTGATAATTTCCATGGCTGTACAAATCTTTTTCGGGCTCCTCGATCCCCAAACCAAGCAAATAGTAAAAGTCACTTGTCATGATTTTCTATGAGATTGCAACATTTGCTCTTGCAAGGAAATATACAAAACAAACCAATGAAACGGTACAAAATCTATAAAAATAAGTGATGGATTACTGCATTTATTATACAATTCAAATGGCGGAAGAAGTGGAAGTGTCTCTCTCCCATACTCCAAATTCAAGGCATAAAAAAGAAAGGCTCAAAGAATTCCCTAACAGAAATCTGAACCTTACAGGAAGTTCAAAGCCTATGAAGGTATTCCTTTTCTTTTTTAAAAATTGGAACTCATAAGGCTGGTAAAATAAATATTTAAAGCTCTTTAAGGAGGGAAATAGACACTTTGATGTATGCCCCTCATCATTCCTTGACAAATAGACAGTCACTCTTGTAAACTTGAGAGAGGGTCACAGCGAGTTTACCAATTCTTATATTGTTAATACAGCCATACTAGGATTGCCCTGTATTTTAGTATTCTATTTTGATCATCAATAAGGCAAAAGAAGATCCATTGTAGCATCCTACCTTGCACAAGATCATGCTGTCGCTGCAGTGGCGGTCGCACGGTTCGCATGGTATCTTTTTCAGGGAGTTTGAAGTTGCGCCCGTCATTGAATGGAAGTGGAAGGGTCCCGGCATTCACCTGTTTGAGTTGTTCAAAATCGCTTCGGGCAGCGCTGGGATCCCAGTTCTTTCCTAGTGTAACGAATGAGTGACAATTAGATCAGCAAGCTGAAAGAGTGGATAAGGACATTGTGTACGTAGGAAATGGTCATAAAGAGAGGAAAACGTGTGATCTGCTTTTGTAAATACTTTTAATTGGTAGAAGGAAGCAGTTTCAAAATAGAAATACCTGAGCAGAAGCGGATACCGGAAGTAGAATCCAATACATAGAGTGGGGGTGCTGTCATGTTTTGTATTCTTGGTGATCCCTTCAAAGACTGATATGTTGTGACAGTAGGCCACATACAATAGTAATCAAGAAGAGCAGCTTTTTAAAAAAAAATTGAACAGTAAGGAAACAGGAGTGGAAGTCACAAATATACAATGGTGATCATTCTAACTATGTCTTTGATATATTTGGCTACAGATGGGTATAATACCTGCCTCAAAGGAAGTAGATCATACCCTGAGAAAAGGGAGAATCGGAGAAATACAAGTTTCTTTTTGAGATTCATCCAACACTACATTGGTAGAGTAGGTAGTAGCCTGGTATATGTAGCAGTCAGAGCGTAACAGAAGGCCGAGCATCACGTTTTGATACTTCAGGCAAAATTTCACTCTGGCATTGCGCTTACTTCAGTTAAAGAGGTAGAACAGTGTACTGTTGTAGATATGGATATTATCATTACAGCTGTTCACTTCTATACACTCCAAAAATCCTGTTAAGTCTTTAATAACTTTCCTCTCTCACTGTGTGAAAAGGGGGATCAAGGCAAATATTATTTTGGTAAGGTTTTCAAGAAGTTAACATACCAGATTCAGAAGCCTATGCAATAATTCATAATTTTAATGACAAGAGGGTCCGGCACATACGCATACCACCAAGAAAAAAAGTACCCTTTTGCTTTTCAAACTCCAATGAATCAATCAACATTTTCGAGGTATGACACAACACAAGACACTGAAACAAAAGGTTTTAAACCGCTTTAAAAAGTTTATGACACAGGTTACAAAAAAGGAACAGATTTTTGGAAAATCTGTGTTTTAAGATGAACTACTGTTAACATCTTAACAGGACAACAAAATCTATAAATAAAGTATGCCATGCAGTACTTTCTTATGGCCTTTAATTTACAGCAAACACCATTTCATGGACAATTCAGCTAAACAGAAAATGAAGAGAATAGATTTACTCACAATTACTAACGAATAGAGATTACAAAAAACAGAAACTGCCTTAATCTCTCCTTTTACCTTCGAATACAGAATAAAATAAACACAGAATAAAATGGTGCAATATTTCCGAAAAATAAAAGTCCATTAGGGCTCAGAAAAAAGAAACTCAATGTTCCTTCTGTAGAAATGCAGTTTTACATACTCAAACCTACATTTCAGTTAAATTATCACTCACACACCTCAACAAACACTGCAAATCCTGAGAACATATGTCCACAAACATCAGACGGTGATATGTTCCAATAGATTGTCCGATCATCTAAGGTTATCACAAGGTATTACAAACAAAAACAAGCATTTGTCCCCAACTTGATCATAATCAGGATTAATAGCACAACCGTCACACAGGAGATTGCTAGAAATCCTTAATAGTATTCATGTAAAGACAATTCAAATCGTTTTCTCCTTGCTAGGTTTGCACTATATAATCATCAATGCATACAGAAAGGCTGGAATTTCACATGGTTTTAAATTTTAACCATAAATATGCCTTTTGCACAATAAAACTGTGCAGTTAGCATTACTGCAACATATTTAAGATTTTTCACAAATTTCCTCCCCTCACACTACACATCATTGGTAGTAAATATGTGGGCAATTAACAGTTTCCTTTTTAAGATCACACCTACCAGACAGCTAAAAGCTGAAAGGCTAAAAGGCTCTTGTGGGCCATACCTATAACCTACAGTGGGCTTACAGCCTGTCTATTGCTTAGCTTTGTTTGACTGACACTCTAATTTGGTTGGTTCTTATTCAATGGCTTGCTTTTATCTTCTTGTGCTTGACTTAGCCTCCAGCAAAGTCTCTACCATCATTTTTATTGGCTGATTTGTATCCTTCCATGGCACACATTCAGGGAACATCGAAGTGCAAGTGTTTTCCTCCTCTTTTATGTGCTGCTCCACACCCAAATACCAAGCCATGCGCACTTCATACTGTTTCCGCTTCCCCCGACTTGACTACCTCGTTTGCTGCTTATACTGTTTTAGCTCCTAACCCTAGATTTTAATACTATTATTGTTTTTTTATCCACCTATCTACATACCATTGCTTAACTCCCACCAGTTCATTCATTCCTCCTGCTCCGCTCAAGGTCCTTTTCACTTAAAATATTTAAAAAGTTTTGGGAGGTCCTGGCAGCTTGCATAGGGTGCCAGGCAGCTGCGCATTCTAAAAAGTAATTTTGACCAAGCAAATTAATTGTTTTTAATTAATTGATCTATGCAGCCCCCACCACATTTCAGTAAATAAAAGAAAACTTGTTCTGACTTCATTCTTTAGGGAAGCACATAAAGGGCACACAAATGCCTGTGAGCATACATTAATTATCCTGCATGTGCACGTCGAAAGCTTCCAGCAGTGGAAGCATAATAGTACTTTTTCTCTTTTTTCCCCCTCTTTGTTGATGGTGAACATCAACAAAAAAATTGTAAATTGATACTTGTATAGCGCACTACTCACCCGCAAGGGTCTCAAGGCGCTTGTACGAATACCGCTGTGGAACCCATCCTGGCTTTCCCTGTGAGGCTGAATATCAAATGAGAGTGGATCACTGGTCCTGAAAGAACCAAAGTAAGCATCAACAGTTAATAAACTGTTAAGAAACCCTCATGCACGTTTTTTTTGCAAGGTGGTGTTGTAGCGGTATGTTCGGTTATCCGCTTTGCTTAACAACGTGACAGCATCATCATTGGGTTACTGTGTGCTTCCTCCACCCGGAGGTTCTTGCCTCTGGTTTTTTCAGTAGTGATCATAAAAGGTGTGTGATAAAGGCATCCCAGTGAGTGTAGGTTAAAAAACTCGTAAAACCAGTCAAATTTTTTTTTAATAGAACTGGGTTCGGGTTTGGTTAAAAAATGATTTACGTGCAGAGTCAGACACTTTAGGGTCTGTTGCACTTAGTGAAAGTATTCAAAAAAAGGTGGTCGACATGTTTCAGCCCTATCTTGCGCCCCTAAGGGTCAGGTGGGCTTTCTTCAGGACCAAGTGTGATAGTGGAGGAATCTAAATATTCATAGGACTCCTTTGAGGAGGGTGAAGTGAATAGTCCAACCAACACGAATTTGTTCGTTTTGAACCTGTTAGGAGGTGGTGGAAAGAAAAGGTATGAAGACTAATTTCAGTCAAAATCCATGCTGTTACTAAGTTCAAAATTTAGAGCATCAGCCGTTGTTTTGCAAATTAAAAATGACAATACTTCAACTGAAACATAATGTCAATGGATAGAAAGACAGAAATTGACATTTGTTAATGGCAAAGAATGGCCCTCTTTTTGTATTTCAAAAGGGGTATGCAGGTGAAAAGAACCAAAACAGTAAAAACTAAAACACAAACACATAGACTATTCGCCATTTTTCAGTAGTGAGAAAACATTTCCCGTTGAACTTGGGAACGCGGTACACGATGTTAGGCTGTCGAGCACAAAGCATCAATGTCATACATAGCAGGAAAAGGAATAGTTAAGAGGAACAGAGAAAAACTGGGAGCAGAATGGTGAGCCAACTATCCTGTGTCTGTTACAGATCGTTAAAAAGGGGCGTGTTACGTGAAGTTTGTCAATAATTGGTATACGGACTTCAAATTTGTGCAAAGAAATAACAAGAAAATCAGTGTCATTAAGGTGAAGATTTGACAAGGAGTTCGGATGATAATCCGAACAATTATTCAGGAAAGCGATGTTAAACGCCCCAAGTTAAACAAATATATGCTGATTTTCTGGAGGTCGTGAGCGCGCGCAGAATTTTCAAGGCATGTTAGTTTAGTTGGTCACCGTAATGTGCAGCAATGAAGGAATATATCTATGTACCTTGTTTTCTCAAGTTGAGGAAAACCTTCGGGGGCAGGAGGCTAAACCCCGCTCTTGGGAAAAAGGGAAAGGAAAGAATTTTTAGGTGAATTGTATACATTACGTTCCTTCGATGGTCTGCTCGAGTCCGCCTCTGCCGCTACCTTGCGCATGGGTATTGTCGACTGGTTCTGCCGCTGCCTCTCTTTCCCCGGTATGCCTACTGATAGTACCGGGTCAGCTTTTTAAAGGGGCAGGGTCGTCACATGGGTAAAAAGGAAACGGGGGAGGAACAGAATTGATTGCGCCTGATTCTGGTTTTTTCTTCGTTTTAACGTTGTTTGTAGTTGTTATAAGATTTACACATCTATACTAAAAAAGTATGTTACTTCACAGCAAAAGGAAGAAATGAGAAAAAATAATACACCGGGCGATTGCTCGAGTCTACATCTGCTTATTGTTCATCTGCTGTTTCAATAAAGTTGTGGTTGTTGCAGCGCACGTCTCGAACCTTGTGGTGATTTTGTCATGCTGCACGCTCAATTTCTCTATAGAGATATAGTCAGATTCATAGTAGAGAGAGGTGCTGCAGTTCTTTCGGGGATGTAGTCGAAATCGTTAGTGAAGTAGTGGTATCATAATGCGAGATCGCTCTCAAATATTGTTATATGGTGAGTTTTATTCTTGGTCATGATTGAGAGAATAGTTCGATATATCTCATCTTGGTTGAGGCGTTCATTCTTCTGCCTTGGTATAATCAATGTTCAATTGGTGCATAATGGTTGTCATTTGTTTATGCTTAACCAAGGTATATTATCATTAAGTCCCTGTACATGGGTGCGAAGCCGGTGGACCCATCTTTGTTCTTTTTCAAAAAGAATTTTTTCTGCGTTGTGATTTTTAACAGTTAGTGCTTCTAGGATGACCCACTGGAGATGGTTGACTGTGTGGCCTTTTTCCAGATAGTGGCTACTCATTTTTGTGGTGCTCTTTTTGCATTTCACATTGCTCCTATGTTCGCAGAGTCGTTGTTTTGCTTTTCGACAGGTCATTCCGATGTAGCGTAATTCACAAGGACATGTGATCATGTAGATCACATGGGTAGTATTACAGTTGGTATGTGCTCGGATTGTCCATTTTAAGTCTGGTAAAAGTTGCAGGGTTTTTGTTGCCGTAGTGAGGTGACAGACGGAACACGTGCCACATGGATAATGGCCAGTTACTGGTATATTACTCCAAAGGCTTAGGGTTGTTTCCAAAGTTGGTTTAGGTGGAGGTCTTGTATGTACCAAAATATCCTTTAGATTCCGTGTCCGCTTGTTTGAGAACCTCGGTTTTGGCCATTTCAAGGCTCCTGACGTGAGAGTCTTCCAATTTTTGTTGATAATTTTCTTTACGTCATTGGACACTGGGCTGTAAGTGCTGACACAGGTGACTAGGTCTGTCATTGGCTCTTTTACAGTTGTTTCCAAGAGGGCCTCTCTCGGTTGGTTTCTCGCCCTCTTTTGACAATTTTTGTAGGTTCGTAGGGGGTAATCTCTGTTCTTTAGCTTCTCGCTCAGATCTTTCGCTTGTTCTTTATAATCTTGAATGTTACTACAGTTGCGTCTGAGTCGGAGAAACTGACCGTACGGAAGGTTCTCTCTCATTGGGCGCGGGTGGAAACTGTTGAAGGAGAGTAAACTGTTCTTTGCAGTGGCCTTGAAAAAAGTCTTAGTCTGGATGGTATTGTGGTCAATGAAGATGGTGACATCTAGGAAGTCAAGCTCGTTTGGGCTTGATGAGTATGTAAATTTCAGCCATTCGTCTCTGGTGTTCAGCCACTGGTGGAATTCAAATACCAACCCCTTTCTAGACCAGATCATCTTCTGGAAAAGGTATATCGATGATGTCCTGTTAATCTGGGAAGGCGACACAACAACACTAATTGAATTCCACCAGTGGCTGAACACCAGAGACGAATGGCTGAAATTTACATTCTTCATTGACCACAATACCATCCAGACTAAGACTTTTTTCAAGGCCACTGCAAAGAACAGTTTACTCTCCTTCAACAGTTTCCACCCGCGCCCAATGAGAGAGAACCTTCTGTACGGTCAGTTTCTCCGACTCAGACGCAACTGTAGTAACATTCAAGATTATAAAGAACAAGCGAAAGATCTGAGCGAGAAGCTAAAGAACAGAGATTACCCCCTACGAACCATCAAAAAATGTCAAAAGAGGGCGAGAAACCAACCGAGAGAGGCCCTCTTGGAAACAACTGTAAAAGAGCCAATGACAGACCTAGTCACCTGTGTCAGGACTTACAGCCCAGTGTCCAATGACGTAAAGAAAATTATCAACAAAAATTGGAAGATTCTCACGTCAGGAGCCTTGAAATGGCCAAAACCGAGGTTCTCAAACAAGCGGACACGGAATCTAAAGGATATTTTGGTACATACAAGACCTCCACCTAAACCAACTTTGGAAACAACCCTAAGCCTTTGGAGTAATATACCAGTAACTGGCCATTATCCATGTGGCACGTGTTCCGTCTGTCACCTCACTACGGCAACAAAAACCCTGCAACTTTTACCAGACTTAAAATGGACAATCCGAGCACATACCAACTGTAATACTACCCATGTGATCTACATGATCACATGTCCTTGTGAATTACGCTACATCGGAATGACCTGTCGAAAAGCAAAACAACGACTCTGCGAACATAGGAGCAATGTGAAATGCAAAAAGAGCACCACAAAAATGAGTAGCCACTATCTGGAAAAAGGCCACACAGTCAACCATCTCCAGTGGGTCATCCTAGAAGCACTAACTGTTAAAAATCACAACGCAGAAAAAATTCTTTTTGAAAAAGAACAAAGATGGGTCCACCAGCTTCGCACCCATGTACAGGGACTTAATGATAATATACCTTGGTTAAGCATAAACAAATGACAACCATTATGCACCAATTGAACATTGATTATACCAAGGCAGAAGAATGAACGCCTCAACCAAGATGAGATATATCGAACTATTCTGTCAATCATGACCAAGAATAAAACTCACCATATAACAATATTTGAGAGCGATCTCGCATTATGATACCACTACTTCACTAACGATTTCGACTACATCCCCGAAAGAACTGCAGCACCTCTCTCTACTATGAATCTGACTATATCTCTATAGAGAAATTGAGCGTGCAGCATGACAAAATCACCACAAGGTTCGAGACGTGCGCTGCAACAACCACAACTTTATTGAAACAGCAGATGAACAATAAGCAGATGTAGACTCGAGCAATCGCCCGGTGTATTATTTTTTCTCATTTCTTCCTTTTGCTGTGAAGTAACATACTTTTTTAGTATAGATGTGTAATTCTTATAACAACTCCAAACAACGTTAAAACGAAGAAAAAACCAGAATCAGGCGCAATCAATTCTGTTCCTCCCCCGTTTCCTTTTTACCCATGTGACGACCCTGCCCCTTTAAAAAGCTGACCCGGTACTATCAGTAGGCATACCGGGGAAAGAGAGGCAGCGGCAGAACCAGTCGACAATACCCATGCGCAAGGTAGCGGCAGAGGCGGACTCGAGCAGACCATCGAAGGAACGTAATGTATACAATTCACCTAAAAATTCTTTCCTTTCCCTTTTTCCCAAGAGCGGGGTTTAGCCTCCTGCCCCTGAAGGTTTTCCTCAACTTGAGAAAACAAGGTACATAGATATATTCCTTCATTGCTGCACATTACGGTGACCAACTAAACTAACATGCCTTGAAAATTCTGCGCGCGCTCACGACCTCCAGAAAATCAGCATATATTTGTTTAACTTGGGGCGTTTAACATCGCTTTCCTGAATAATTGTTCGGATTATCATACGAACTCCTTGTCAAATCTTCACCTTAATGACACTGATTTTCTTGTTATTTCTTTGCACAAATTTGAAGTCCGTATACCGATTATTGACAAACTTCACGTAACACGCCCCTTTTTAACGATCTGTAACAGACACAGGATAGTTGGCTCACCATTCTGCTCCCAGTTTTTCTCTGTTCCTCTTAACTATTCCTTTTCCTGCTATGTATGACATTGATGCTTTGTGCTCGACAGCCTAACATCGTGTACCGCGTTCCCAAGTTCAACGGGAAATGTTTTCTCACTACTGAAAAATGGCGAATAGTCTATGTGTTTGTGTTTTAGTTTTTACTGTTTTGGTTCTTTTCACCTGCATACCCCTTTTGAAATACAAAAAGAGGGCCATTCTTTGCCATTAACAAATGTCAATTTCTGTCTTTCTATCCATTGACATTATGTTTCAGTTGAAGTATTGTCATTTTTAATTTGCAAAACAACGGCTGATGCTCTAAATTTTGAACTTAGTAACAGCATGGATTTTGACTGAAATTAGTCTTCATACCTTTTCTTTCCACCACCTCCTAACAGGTTCAAAACGAACAAATTCGTGTTGGTTGGACTATTCACTCCACCCTCCTCAAAGGAGTCCTATGAATATTTAGATTCCTCCACTATCACACTTGGTCCTGAAGAAAGCCCACCTGACCCTTAGGGGCGTAAGATAGGGCTGAAACATGTCGACCACCTTTTTTTGAATACTTTCACTAAGTGCAACAGACCCTAAAGTGTCTGACTCCGCACGCAAATCATTTTTTAACCAAACCCAGTTCTATTAAAAAAAAATTTGACTGGTTTTACGAGTTTTTTAACCTACACTCACTGGGATGCCTTTATCACACACCTTTTATGATCACTACTGAAAAAACCAGAGGCAAGAACCTCCGGGTGGAGGAAGCACACAGTAACCCAATGATGATGCTGTCACGTTGTTAAGCAAAGCGGATAACCGAACATACCGCTACAACACCACCTTGCAAAAAAAACGTGCATGAGGGTTTCTTAACAGTTTATTAACTGTTGATGCTTACTTTGGTTCTTTCAGGACCAGTGATCCACTCTCATTTGATATTCAGATATTTGTTAAAGAAGCTGGGTGGGTCGAAACTCCTTCTTTCTCCCTCCCCTTGATTTACATACGTTTCCCTGTGAGGCGTCCACTCCTGGGCACCCCCAAGGTGGAGGCCAGGCATCCTTAGCGTTGTGGGGGCCGTTGTGGAGATTAAGCAAGCTATTGCCCAGAGTTGCAGAGTGGGACTCCATGATTGGAATGGCACCGAGGCGAGAATTATCAGGTCCGTGGAATTTTTGAGCCCAAGACCCGCCGAGGCGGGGAATTGAACCCTGGTCCCGGGCTAGACCTCTGCATCAGGGTCTGCCGCTCTAATCATTGAGCCACACTTCTCCACAAGCATCTTGTTTTTTACTGATGCCGCACAGAATCAGCATAAAGCATTGTCAAAGCCAATCGGTTGGAAAGTCCAGGCCTACAAGCTTTGCCAATGTGTCTCTGCATAGTGTCACGCTTAACATAATTGAGTTCTTGCTTTTTAGGTGCCAGCTATAAACAGCTTTAGGGCTCTGTTGACCAGACCTATTGGTTCCAATATACATAAAAGTGGAATTTGGTCATCTAGTTGTTTATGTTTGGATGGCTTTGTTATCTATCTCACTGCTCCTTTTTTGATTCAATAGCTTCCCTTCCTATTTTTGTATTTGTCCCCCTGGAGGAACAGTCCTTATTGTTCTGATTCAGTGATTTGGATCCTTCCACTGCAAACCATAGGAGAACTTTTATTTTTATTTTGAAAGGAGAACTCCATGGGATTGTAAGTTTCCATTCTCTCATCCCTTGTTCCCATTCAAACCTTTGCAAGCTGTTTTCTTCACACATACCCCAATGCGCCCCTAACCACCCAGCTACCCATGTTTTTTGGTTGATCATCTGCCACCTCCTAAATGCTGCCCACTGCACCCATCATACTGATCCCATCAAGCATTTGACAGCTTTCTCACTTTTTCATGCCTTATGCAACTTGAATTATCTGTTAATTGTTTTTTTCCCTCCGGTCCATCATAGCTCTCAGCCATATTAGATCTATAAATTAAAAACAGCCACCTGCAACCTGATGGAGGTGTGCACATAGTCAACATATTGGAATGGGTTTTCTTTAATAGAAAAGCAATAACATGATTCCAGTGGTATTATGGGCTTGGCAATTCCAGAGGAAGAGACAAGTGTCCCTTTGCTGAAAATCAGCTTTCTGTTTAACTTTGTATTTTATCACATTCACGATTTCAAGAATTTGTTTTACGTTCACCTCATAAGAAACCACCAAAAATACAAATAATAAACTTAAAAGACAAAAGCAACAATATACTTATGGGAAACCTTCAAAAATGAACGCTATATTTTTATACAGTAGTGATAATAGAAAAAGTTATTGTTGATAAAAATCAGACAGGAACCATAAACGATGGGTTCCTTAAAGATTTTTAGGTCGAGCTTGGGCAGCGTATGCGCTGCTCTGCGAGGCATGCTGTATTCAGGTATACACTTGAAGCTCTGCCCACTCTCCACCCATATTTTTCATTGGCTTATATCATTGTCCGGTGGCTGTTCATTGGTCAAAAGGCTTAGTAGTCCCTCCAAAGTACAGCTTGTCTCATTTTGTAACCTCTCATGGCGACATCCAGTTACGTGTGTTGTTGCTTGGTAGGCTTGAATTACAGCCTCCAAGCACTATTTTCTCAAATAATTTTGTCATGCCTGCTGTTGAAAGGCAGGACACGCCCTCTCCTAACACTTTTTTCATTTCTAAAGCACACATTTGCAATGCAATAGGTCTCGCATTCGCAAGAGTTTAAGCCATTGGCATTGTAAATGATAATGCCTTTTATTTATCGGTTTTAAAAACAACACATAAATAAAAGGCATTGTCTTTTACAATGCCAATAGCACAAGCTCTCATAAATGAGAGACGTATTGCATTGCAAATGCTTGTTAAAGTATGAAAGAAAAAAGGGAAAATTATTTGGACACCTTTCACAAGAAGAAAACAATAGTTTGATCAACTCACTACATCAGTAACTTAAAGTCCGACCATAAGAAGTATCAATCAAACGATCATAGCTCACAAAACCTAGATAAACCCGATCAGTCATATATGTTAAGCAAAATGGAATAGAAAAGACATTAGCTTTTCAGTTACAGACCATTGCCTAAATACCAGCTGAGTAATTGTAACCATTTAAAAAATGGACAGCACCAACAAACAGAGGTGGGGCAACAAGACAGAATATTTGATAAAATAGGAGCACTAACTCCCTTAAAGAACATTATTGTACAACAGCACACAAACTAATTAACAGTCTAGTTGAATATCAGCAAAACCAATGGCCACCTTCAGGTTACCAAAAGTGTAGTACTTCAAGTAGTCGATATGCCTGGAATCTGAATTCATCACTTCAAAAAGGGAATTAAAAAAAATTAAATTGACTGCAGTGCATATGTAGCTCTCCGAAATGCTTTCTGGCAGCCTTGGCAGATTCACTCACTGTCTGCAGCAGTAACTTTCCATGGAGTCTGCCCGTGAAAATGGGAGTGCTATGGGCAATTGAGCTTGCCAACCACAGCCGAGAATCTGAAGGGTTTTATGGATTAAGAGAATTCATAGGTCATGTAACTGCTTCTTCCCACGCAACTTCAACGCCTTCAGTGTTCAAGGAGAGGGCGGGGAGAAACTATACTGTGAAGCAGAGATTGTGCAAACTGCTTGTCAGCCTCCTATCTGACACACTAGATGTTGGCAGGGAGCAGTCCAGGTCGCTGCTCTGCAGATTTCATGGATAACGCCGCCATGGGTAGGAAAGGGACAGCTGTTCCGTTAGCTCTGATGGAGGGTGCTTTAATGCTCTCAGATTAAAGCTTTCCCTGGCATTGCAAGGGGCAACTAATCCTTAGCTCCGTGGTATGTCAAAGATTGCACTCACAGAAATATGTAAAACAAAATTCAGTAGGCAATCATTTTTACAAGTTTTATCCCAGAAACAATAGTGAAGACTGTTGTTACATTGACAATCACTATGAAAGAGCACAACAAACCTTTCGAAGTAAAACTGTAAAAATATTCTCCCCACCACACCTCCCTCCAGAACAAAAGCAAATCCTGAGAGAAATGAACAAGGATTATCTCCTGGGTGACGTGAGAATCTAAAGCCATCTCCTAAAATCTGAGAGAGGATTTCAAATGACAACTGATATATATGTAAAACCGATCATTGAAGGTGATGATAACGGCTGAAGAGTCCCTTCGTTTATGAATAAGTGACTGTGGCAAGGCTTTTAATAACAGTGTGAAAAGAGGATTGATCCACCATAACAGCTGAAAAGAAACCTTCATAAGAAGACCTGGAGGAAAATTTTAGAAACTCATGTATTGCTTGATTGCGACTATAACTAGCAATAGCGATACTCCTAATTAAATGCCAAGAGAATCTGGATTTCATTTAAGACACAGAGGCTAACAATATGAATTATTCCTTTAATGCACTCCAGACAGCCACTTAGAAGTATTACATCACAAATTAAATTGTTCTAGAACAGAACACTGCTAGATCCTAATAGGCATGCCCACAGTACAATCTGCCTCTTTGAAATGCAGTCCACCATTCTCCATCATGTATTATGGAAAGTCCAAAAACGATATGGCACAACAGAAAATGAAGAAACATCTCACACAAAGAAGAACTTGCATTGCAGAACCTAGGATGTTCGTAGAGGTTTCCAGGTGATGGGGACACGATCTACTGGGAATTATCTGAAATGAAGAGGAATATTAGAACATCCTCCATAGGTGTAAGACATTCTAAATAAATAGCACATAAACAAGTACAATGTATATAACAATCTTGAATTATTAAAATGTTGCATTTTATTAACCTCCTTTAGTTTTGTATTGTGTGTGTTTTTTAAAATTTTCATTATTATTGTTATCCAAACATTTCTACCAACTATAGGGATAGGAGGGTGGGATAACGTTGACCTCCGTGTCTTTAATGAAATCCAGATTCTCTTGGCATTTAAATTAGTAGAATCGCTATTTCATTACAAGACCGGAGGCTTTCATTATGCATGTTGTAGTCCTGTAAAACCACATCCGACGTGCTCGATCGATTTACAGTAATGTTTTGCGAAGGTATTAGAAATTGACCAATCAGAAGCACTGAGGATGTCCTCTAGTCTTCCATCTTTCCCGAAGGATTGGCTAGCCATAACTTCTCTCATAAAGGTCAACATCTGCCAAATTCATAGTCCATTTAACCCACCTTGCTATTGAAGCAGATGTTATAGCCTTGAATGTTTTTTAAAAAGAGATGAGTCGTTGCTCAGCACCATCAGAACGATGCTTACTCGTTCTGGAATCAAATTCTCTCATGCAATCTACTACGCACAACTGTTTGCAAGAGTCAAACCTAGGATAAAAAATGGTGTCTGACACTCTTAGTTCTTCTAATAATTTCAAATCTCACACCAAAGGCATCGTAAATCCAGTTAATTACCTCTAAAGCTTTAATATCTGATACACACGGCAGGAAATAAAACAGAGAAGAGAAGCTAGCTTCATAGAAAGTCTCTTTCGATCTAAATGTCTGTAACTAGGCCATGCTGTGAAAAACTCCAGGACTAGTGTAACATCCCAAAGGGTCTCATATCTAGGTCTGGGGGGTCTTCTAAACCGAATGCTCTTAAGAATGCTACATACTAGGTTATTTTTCCCAATTCTTCTACCGTTTGCTAATGTGTGTCCTCTGGAATTACAGATCTGTAACAATTAAGTGACCTATAACTAAGGCCCCTGTTCTACTAAGAAATTAACCACTTCAATTATAGGAGCTGCCACAGGATCCAAGTCCCTCTTCAAGCATCAGCGTACCCATGTTTTCCATATTTCATTGTATCTATAGTGGATACGTGAAGCCCGGGATTCCTCAATGAGCTCCTCCGCCCTTCTTAAAAGCCCCTACATCTCACTAGATCTCCTGACACTTTCTAGGCAAGAAGATTCAAAATTCCAGTCTAAACCAGAGGGTGTTCTCTTCCATCTAAGGCATTCCTGTTATGTTATGTTATGTTATGTTATGATGAATTTGTATAGCGCACGTACACCGGATTGGTTTCTTGGCGCTTCTTGGATGGGTGACAGAGAATTTTATCAGTCAGTGGGTCAGTCGAATGCTTGTTTGAAAAGCCACGTTTTTTGCAGTTTACGGAAGACCATGATATTTGTACAGCTTTTGATCTCTAGGGGCAAGGAATTCCAGTACCTTGGACCCAAGAAGGCAAACCTAGATCCGCCAAATCGTTTCTGTTTAAAGGAAGGTATTGTTAGAAGGTGCAGGTGAGTGGATCTCAGATTACGATTTGGGATATATCTGGTGATTAAGCTGTCAATGAACTTAGGGTTTTTACCATTCAAGGATTTGAATATGATGCAGCCCATCTTGAAGGCGCACCTTTGTGATACGGGGAGCCAATGTAGTTTCCTAAGAAGAGGAGATATGTGTTGGCGTTTGTTTTCCCGCAAGATCAGTCTAGCTGCTTGGTTCTGTATTAGTTGTAGCCGGTAGATGCAAGGGAGACCAAGTCCAAGGACTTGGAGAACCAAGCCTGGGACGGCCAGAAGGGAGTTACTATTACTCCTGTCTTACCTTCTGGAGAACTCTCTGGATCATTGCAAAGGTGGAAAGGCTTAAGCTCAGGCTCCCTTCCAGGGTTGCAGGAATGCACTGACTGCCTGAGCACCCAGGTCTGGCATCCAGCTGAAGTACTTCAGTTGAAATGTTAACCTGCTTGCACAGGGATCCACCTCCAAAGGACCCCATAAGTGACAGACTTCTGAAGAGGCTATCGTTCTGCTTCCAGTAGCTGTAGTCTTTCAAGAACCTGGAGTTCCAATCTACAATCATTTGTTCTAGAAAGAACATCTAAATTCTTTTGGCGAAATCTGACAAGACTGAGGATTTTGTACCCCTAACTGATTTATGTATGCCACTGCAGACACACTGTCCATTTTTAACATGACAGTTCTGCCCTACACAGAGTGTTTGAAGCTCATTAGATCATAGCGACCTGCTGTCAACTCCAAATAATTTATGTTGTGGGGCCTCTCCATAGAAGCCCATAAACTTCCTGTGTTCTGGTTTACCAGGCATGCACCCGAGCCATGAAGGCTTGCGTCAGATTCAAGTATATATTCAGGGGAACTCCCAAAGATTGCCCCATCACTCGAGGCATCAGTGTTCTCCAGCCACCAGTCCAATTCTAATCTGGACTAGGATCACCCTATACCAATTTTAATCTGATCTAAGATCTCCCTGTCCCCATATAATGATCCTGCTCTTAGAGCTCTCGCTTTCACTCTCTGTAGAGCTTGATAATGTAATGCCCCCTGGAAATATGGCTTGAATAGAAGAGTAAAGAAAACCTAGGAGCCTGGCTAGCTCTCTCAAGGTTATAGAGTCCTGACTCAACATAAATCTTATTTCCTTTCGAATGTTGGTAATTTTCTTCTCTGGCAACAGAAGAAGGGTCTTCTTTGTGTCTGTCGTAAAACCCAAATATTCTAGGGGCCTGGAAGAAACCAGAATGGACTTCTCCTTGTGTATTATGAAACCCAAATTCTCTGGAAGATTTACCACCAATTCCAGATCCTTTAAAATTTGAAAATGATATTGGGACATTATGAGGATATTGTCTAGATCAACAATTAATCATATCCCCCTTTTTCTCAGAAAGGATGCAGCCACTCTCATTACCTTGGTGAAACACAAAGGAGCCGAGGATAGGTCAAAGGAAAGTGCCTGAAACTGGAAAAAGACAGTGATTCCATATGAACTGGAGGAAACCTTGAGAATGGGAATGGTGAAGTAGGCATTCTTCAAGTCCAACTTCATGAGCCAGTCTTTCTAGTACAATGTCTCTCAAGCAATAAGATTCCTTCCATCTTGAAATGTCTTTAGACTAGAAATCTGTTTAGGTCCCTGAGATGTATAACCGGACTCCATCATTTGTCTTTTTTCTCCACAAGGAAGAATGTACTTACAAAAATTTGGCATTCCCAAGGAATCTCTACGCTTGCACCTTTTTGTATCATATAGACCACCTCTTCTTTTACCACCTTCTGTTGCCCTAAGGTAAGTTTCAATACTCTTGGGAGAGAGGATTGGACTGGGACCTCTGTGAAATCTATTTTTAAGCCCTGAATGGTTTCCAGGACCCAAGGGTCTTGTGTAATTAGTTTCCAGGCGTTGGAAAAGAACTTGAGTCAACCCCCTACTTTTACCAGGGAAAAATAAATATGTGAAATGTTCATACTCACTCTGAAAATTAGATCCTTGTCCACTGGATCTAAAGCCTCTGGTACAAGTGGTTCGTCCTCTTTTGGGGTTGAAGGACTATGAGGTACCTGGCTGGTAACCTATACCAAACCGCTTTGTCTGAAGTTGGGCCTTTGAGTACCTCGGCTGGTAGAAAGGCCCCTCCTTATGGCCAACCATAAACACTAGTGTTAAAAATGGACGTAGTCACATATTTTCCTACTGTTTTTTTCACATCCTCTCCGAACAGGAGGCCATTGGGTTTTTCAGAGTGTTCTTTATTCACCATGCCTTCTAATTTTGAGTTGCTCTTGCTTAGGACAACCCTACCCTGTTCAGCCTTCAGCCCTGCATTGGCGTTTCCTATGAGGATCATAGCTCTCTGACTCCAGCCCCTAAGTAGATTGATATCTACTGGGGTCCTATTAATATGAGCCTCCTCTGCTATGCTGATTATTCTAGCTAGGGGGCCTAGGATGTCGAGAAGGCGATCTTGGCAGGCCTTAAGGGATCTTTCCATGCCTTTTCTGGAGTCTGCCCCCAGCTTGAATAAAAAGGTGATAAGTTCAGGATTCAAGTTCGGTGTTCGGCAAACTTTCTCTTGGATTATGGTCTAGAGCACTCGGCTCTCAAGATGTTACATGCCTCTTTTTCTAGGGGATTTCTTATCCACCTACTAATGAATTTTCCCACATGATCTTGAGGCCACCATTCTGAACTTCTTGGATGCCTGATGTTGTGGGGAAAACATCTCCTGACCAAGGGGATCCATTATTATCCCCTTAGAGGATGATGGACGTTCCTGCTCTGTGAAGATGCCTTCAATGTCCATATCATCCTGATCTAGGTCAAGGAATTATTCATCGAGTAATTCTTCACTTAGATGCCCTTGATCCCCCATGGCAGTATCTTCTTCTGTACTCTGAGCACTTAAGATAAGTGTGCCGCTTCTGACACCTTTATGAGTTGTGCCACACAAGAGATATATATAATTTTTCATTTGTTTTGGTAAAAGCGAATAACTAATCCAGAAACAGTATGAAGGATTAATTAGCCTCTCGAGAGGGGTAAGAACAATGCAAGCTTTGTCTAATATTAAAATAACCTAGCGGTAGGCTTTTACAATTAATAATAGGAAATCAAAGACACTACAGCAGAGAATAAGGGAGAAGGTTTCCGTAAACTAGAAAGCTGTAAACAAGAACTAAAAGAAAGACAACAATATAAAGATATTACTGAAATAAAATTGGAGATACTTATCTGTGTGGAGACGCATTTAAAAGAGGCAAATTGTACTGTCTGCATGCCAATAAGGGTCTAGCTGCATTCTGTTCTAGAACAATTTTGTTTGTGATGTAATACTTCAAAGTGGATGTGTGGAGTTTGCATTAAAGGAATAATGCATAATGGTAGCCTTCGGTCTTGCAATGAAAAAATCATATGAAGACCCTGTGTCCGTCTATAAATTCCTAAAGCAAAACCATACACATATGTTTCAGTAAAATGGAAAGGGTCGACAAGAAAGCACTACAAAGGACAAAAATGCAAATAAACTAAAAAACTATTATTCAGCTGGGAATTAAAAACGTCATGGTATCCTTTGTGAGTCAGCCTTTCCGGGCTGCATACAGTGTACTACTGGTTTATGCAGAAGACAAGGCAGCTAATTCAAGGGTTTTGGACAACAGTGGAAGATGCCCCTCAGCATTTAAAGATACAAAAAATAAGGCTCTGATCCAAGAGTCTTATATCTCATTGTGTCTGGAGTATCATAGTTGAAAGAGAATATTACAATCTCTTCTCAATTAAATTCACATTTGTATAAAGTCCCACAGAGTAACAAGATAGACTAAATGGAGGCACTGAAAAAGGTGCTATGGGGCTTTCACGCCTACACCTCAACCAAACATGTAATTAAAATAACGCCCTGAAACTTGTTGGTATTGATTGCAGGGTGACCTGACATCCAACCAGACTGGTGAGAAGAGTGAAAGAGGTGAATGAGAATATCCATGTAATGAAAAAAGGAACAACAAGAGGATTGAGGCACTTCCATGGACAGGTAAGAATTCTGCCCTGAGCACCATATGAACAGTGTATGATCTTTGTCATCTAATAAATCAGGTTCCTGGAGGTCTGTAATAATTTTGATTAAACCGAAATAACGTGAATTCTTCTGCTATATTTGTTTAATCTCTCTAGGCTTACAGTGCATCAAAAAAACTGTGATGTGCCAAAAAATCATTGTATTGGTGGTAAATGAAACCCTAAAAAAGGAATGAAACAAACACTTTGAGTGCCGGTGTCAAGAGGTTGCAAATGATATACATCCGTGGCCAAGTCTACAAAACTTGGTTTGCTTTTTGACCAGGCAAAGAACTCCGGAGAGGAGCACTTGTTGCTATTACGTGGACCAGGGGCTTCCAAGACCTGCCATGCTTATAGATGCATTTTTGCACTTCTAGAGAACAAATCAGTGAACTTTGAAAAAGATAATCATTCTTCTCCTAATCACATGCCCTGCTGATGTCCTGCAAAGATCAACAATTTCAGGATAGCATCCCAACAAATAACTTCCAACAGCTAAATTTCTGATGTTTTTGTTCACTAAATTATTGTTCCTGGTCAAATCCAATACCAAAGATGCACGTGAAAATGTCAGTGTGGGATAGGAAATACGAATTGTGAGATTTGGAATAGCAATTATTAAATGAGAGGAGATGGGCCCGCAGGGAGAGCAGTGTGCAGGTGTAGTCTCTCTCTTTTGATAGGACAGTGTCCTACCATCAACTTCTAAATGTACTGTGACAAATAGAGGAAAGGAGTGCAGTTGAAGCATGAGCAGAACCTAGTAAGGACATGCCCCTTTGGTAACGGTCAATCTTCAATAGGGTCGGAGAGGCAAGGGACACAAACACCAACTTGAGAAAGGATTTACTCTTCATGTTAGTATATACATCCAAATGTTAAGCGAGATTATACAGTCACACTTGGAAGACGGGTAAAGTTACTTGGCACTCCATGATCATGGTGAGTCCAGACTGCTCATTCACAGATTTACCATGAGGAATCAGGAAGATGGGACAGCCTTTAGAGTGGCCTTTAGGCAATCTACTTGCTGTGTGGGCTGTAACACAACTCAACGCATGTCCCTCAGGTTCAGCCTTGAGATAAGATGGTCTTTGAAGCCGCAACTCCTTCCCTATAAAAAAGCTCAGAGAACCTTACTGTTCAGCATTCCCAAGTGCAGACGGCAAATTATCCATAAACCTTGTGTGAATCCCCAGACTAACATTCTGACATCTCTGCTAGAGTATTGATGTTGATGTATTGATGGTTAAATTATCATAACTTGTTTAAGTATGTTATGTGCTCAGCTGCCCTCGTGGCAAGACGCACACGACATTCAAATAATTATGGGTAAGAGTATATTACACATGCGTGAGAAAGCACAAAAGCTTATCCCCAATAGGAACAAGAACTGGCAAAGCCAAACCATTTTGGTTTTATGAGATAACGTAGGCAACTTTAGAATATTAGATAATAACATACAGGAAGGAGCCAACATGGGTGGATAAGTAGGAGGTTTTAGTTGCATGTAATTCCTGTTGTCTGTTCAATGCAAGCAAACCATTGGAGGGGGAGGATACAGCCAACAGCATTAGGTGAGAGATAAATAAGTCACTGGGATGAGCCAGGACATGATTGACAAAGTTACAACACAATAGCTGAAAGAAGCTTCTCAGAGAAAGCCAAAGGTTTAAAAAGGTGGACCCAATGCCCACCCTAAGTAAATGGTAAGCATTATGTTTGTTTGAAATCCCAGACCCAAAATTGAATCGGCTTTGCACATAGTCAAACCTGAAGTGATGGTTTAGTGTGGTATAGATCATACAGACGGTGCATTAGCCAACTGATCAACTTAGCACATTCAAAGGTTAAAAAATGATAACAGGTTGTCAAATACAAGCAACAGTTTAAGACACAAAAGTGCCATATCTACTGACAAAGACAATAGTTTTTACACAGTAACAAGGTTTCATTAAGCTCACTAAAGTAAGTAACACCTTCATGACAAGCAAGCATGCTACATAACAGCAAGATGTACAACACACACAAATGTAACTTAGTAACACATTGGGGAGCAGCAGTGCAAGACTTCATCGCACACCTGTTGAATCACGGGTAGCACCAGTGCACGATTATCTCACACACATACAGACATGAAAAACACACAGGGCCTGTAGCTAGTGCATCTATCCCCTGCCTAAAGTAATTTGCAGTTACGACATTCGACAACTTCAATATGAATAAAAATGCTTACTTATTCACTAATAACAGAATCAAATGTCGGGGGGAGGGGGGAGTAACGAGATTGTATGTTTTAATACGAAAAATAAAGTTAAAAAAAATAAATAACAGAATCAAAAAAGCTTATTTCTTAAAACAGTTACTGAATCTGTTTGAACTGTTTTGTTAAGGGACGCACAAAACTGAAGGATACATTTAATTACATGGATACAATACAACTGGACGCAGCACGAATGTTTCAAATGTTACATGCAACATTTTTTATTTAAAAACAAAGACTGATGGCTTTTCCCTGTGGCCATGCCCAACCTGTTCCAGAGCTACTCAGTATAATACTGAAACGAGGCCTTTGTCTCGCATCTAAATCTAGAGCTGTGAAATTTGTATGTCCTGCAGACTTTGCATAAGGCTCTCGGATGCTAGGATTAACACTAGTAGTTTTTGAAGAGTTCTGCATATGGGGTTTCCTTTACACATCTTTTACGTTATTGTGAAGAAAAAGAATGAAGTTAGCCAATCACTTCCAAGGCTTTTTAATTTGGTGGTTTGCCAATCTATGGGTGATGGGTAGGAGTCGGTAAGCGTTCAGAAAAAACACCACCAATTTAGAAGACTTCAACATTAGTTTCCTGCTAATACTCTATTGCCACGGCAAATGATGAATGAGCCTGGGACAGGATTATAGGCAGGAAGGAGAATCTGGGAGGAGAAGGAAGGACAGGGTCAAAAGTTTCAGGCGAACAAGTCCTGCATTCAACTGCAAATCAAAACAGACTGAGTGGCTGCGAGAACATGAAGAGACAAAAATCGCTTCTGCCTCCCAAAGTGAAAAGTAACAAAAGTCAAGCACACAAAAGAACCTCTATTCCAGTCAAAAGTGTAAGACTGTACATGACACGATTAACGGGTTTTAATTAACATTCTTACCTGTGATGAGATAAAGAGTAATATTTTAGAAGAATAACGTCCCACATTCGCTTTTGTGCCTCTAAAATATTTTCAAACACAAAAAATGCAACAAGATGAGGCCCGCCCAGTTTAAAAAATAAGAACACTTTCAAATAAACCTGTGCAGATAACCACTGCTCTCAAATAGAGCAGTTACAAAATGAAGAGTTTAGACCCCATCAAGGTTTATGTGCAATATAAAACAGGAAGGCCTGATTATCGTCAAAGTCAATGTCCATACATAACGTCCTCCAGCCATAAGCTTAAGAAGTTTTTCTTTTCATAGTGCCGGTTACCTCCAGGTTCAAAGCATACTCTGACAAAACTTTAGCCACAAAATAACAACGTGCACAGGACAGGGCCAAGTTACATGTAACGTCCTGCAGGGTGAATACAACTGGCTCACCCTGTAGTCTTCCTCTAAGCACAAACGACTAGGTGACAACTCTGTTGACTGAGTATTCACTAGTCCAGTGCATTAAACCCAATAGCCACCACAAAGCAGTGGTTAACTTGTGCCGGTAGTCACACGTAGTGGGCAATGGCACTCATTTTGGCGAACCAAGGACTTATTTTTCACCATCTGACTTAGACCAAGAAAGAGAGAGATAAAAGGAGAAAATAAACCTAAAAGGAGCAAGAGAAAGTTAGGAAAACAGAGACAAAGGAAGAAAGCTGGAATGAAAAAAACCTTTCAAGTGTGTAATGAAGACATGTGAAGGGTAAAGGGAGAAAGAGACACGAGTTAGAATCAAAACTAGGAAGCCTTAGTATGCGGTAACCTTGGTAGTTGGCATCCCCCGCATTCAGTAGCGCTGATAGCGGGCTAAAAAAAAAACAAGCATTGAAAATGCAATAGGTCTCACCTTTGATTAGGTTAAAGCCATTTGCTTTTTCTAATGGTATTGTATAGCAAAGCAAATGGCTTTAACTCAATGAAAGGCGAGACCTATAGCATTTTTTAATGCTTATTTATCTTGTGATCAGACGGTTCGTGAAAGTCATGCACGATTTACCCCACCCTGCAGTAATTATCACTACCCCTAACTCCTAATCAGCGCCGTAGTGTGTAAAGAAATCTAGGGCACAATTGCACGTTGTATGTGTTCTCTTATATTGTTCATGTGCATCATCCATGAACAGTGTATTGTAAACTGTGTGCTGCCCACGTACATCCGTGTATTTATAAATGTATCTGTAAATGTGCTGCTTTCTGGGCGAGTGCCAGTTAGGAGTTGCACAACATAAATTCTCGTGCAAATTTTGCAATCGCTATTTCTTTCAGCTTCAAACGGAGCGACCCAAGTTGGAATAGAGAGTAAAAGACTCCAAAAAATGTGAAAAAGTCATAGAAAGTTTGCAAAACGAGCGCAAATACCATTTATTGGCGCCTTTAGAGAATTTTCGAATATCCCGTACATGGGATGTAAAAACTGACAACTTGGAAATGTAGTTTTGAGCAATTTATTTTTGCCTGCGATGTTAGCCTACAGCAAGCGTTCACATTACAGACGCAGACAGTTTGAAACTCATATATCAAGTTTCTAGCTCTGTTTTGCCAAATGTGGAAGTATTCCTGTTGCACACGTTTGCCTGTGTTGAACTGTATTGCTCATACACCTGCTGCATGTATATACTGGTTGAGGCTCACACGCAAGATGGCCACCTTTCTGTGTCGCTCCGCCAAACAGCTCCCACATCCATGCAGACTAGCGCTTCGCCGGGAGTCCCTCCTCTGCTTGGGCAGTGGCTGGGAGAGACTGGCTCCAAGCAGAGGAGCTGGGAGGAGACTGAGCCCAACTCTCCTCCACTCACGCAGGGGAGTCAGAATCTGTGAATAGGAACATTATTTATGTCGCCGTCCCGTGCCACTCTAATGACATGACCACCCACCCCCACAGAGAGAGGGATCACAGTCCACGGGAGTTTTTTTAGCCAAGGAGGGTTTCCCGTGAACCACTACCAGGCTCGGATTCCTCCTCTCGTATTGCGATACTCCTGAAACTTCTGGGAATCTCCGCGGAACACGTAGAGTCTCCCTGAACTTCCAAGTGTCTCCCTGACCTCCGAAATATTGGGGAAAGTACATCCGATCGCCTCATAAATGCATGAGTGCGACCAATGTGCATTACAATGTATCCCCGAATTGAGTGACTTCAAAAGAAGTGATAGGTTACATATTTGTATCAATCCCCGTCGTCCTTATTAGGAGGCTATTAGTGAACCATGTTGCAAGCCAGTTCTCATGGGTACCCAATGCTAGCCTTGCTATTATTGACAGGCCAACCGTAAACGCTATTAAAAAATACATACCATTCTGAACTAATTTATTTCAAGGTGCTAGCACATATGATAAGTAAAATGGAGGGGCGGTAAAATAAGGTAATTGCTTAGGACCACACAGTGTGTTCATGCATGAAAGCCAGGATTGATCCATGGGGTTCCCGATTCTGCAGTTCAGCCACTAGATGTGTATCTTTGTCGACCGTTTTACATCAAATGTTAATTCTTTCTCTCTGAGGAGTTAGACTGGTGCACAGTGTTAAATAATACATGTGCATCATGTTAAACGTCGAGGAATATTAGCGTTAAATGCGACGCTAGTACAGGCGGACGAGGGGCAGCTGGACGGGAAGCCGTAGAGGACAGAGCGTTGTGCAAATAATATAGTGCGTGGCAGCTAATGAAGGACAGTGTGCAACGCCGCAAGTGAGAGATCCAATCCCGGTGGGAGGGGCCAAAAGTGGACAGGGCGGTAACAAGGAGGGACTAAGAAGCTTCCTTTTCAACCGTGAGCCTGCGTTTTGCATGGAAGATGATGCCAGCAAAAGAAGAAGATGGGCGGGGCTTCAACTCCGCCTCCGAGAGCTTCGGAATCTGTATTGATTCCAAGAGGCCCTTGTATGACGAGAGCGGTGCATGCGCTGCTTTCGCCAGGCCGAGACCTAAAAAAAATAACATTGGAGCCCTGAAGAACAATGCATTATCTGTTAGAGACTCTATCTAGCTCCAGATTCCTTACCTTTGATTTCCCCAGGCATCAGTCTGGATCCGGAATGATTTGCTGAGCAATACCCCTTGCATGCGGCTTTGGGTGGCTCCATTTAGCTCTGCATGACGTCTGTTATGACGTCGCGGTGCCTATATAGGCGCCACCCAGGCACATGGACGTCAGTACTTTGTTTTTTCCACGCCAGAAGCACGAAGTAACTGACGTAGTCGTATGCAAAACTAGCGCCCCGAACAGGCCTTAGTTCAGTCCTACAGGCTACAATATTAGTCCACAATATTAGTCCGCAATATTAGTCCGTAAAGCGGGGAGGCATGGGTGGGCCTGTAAGGAATCTGCAGCTAGATGGAGTCTACCAGATAATGCGTCGGAGCAGAAGTTGCCCACCTTCTTTGCTCCCCCGCATACCTCTAAGGAAGAAGGACAACGCTCTTTTTGGGTCGAGTCGGTGGAGCCGCTCCTCTTCCTTAGAGGTATGCGGGGGAGCAAAGAAGGTGGGCAACTTCTGCTCCGCGGGGGGCAGCCATAGCAGTACAGCTGCGCCTCGTCCAGTTTAAATATTTGCATAGGGTTTACTTTACACGGGTTCTTTGTGGAGGGCAGGCCTCTCCTGTGTGCCTTAGATGTAATCAGGAGGAGGGCACACTAATGCATACTGTTTGGCATGGTCTCTCCTTGGATCGCTTCTGGAGGGGGGATTATCAAATGTTTATCAGAAGTATTGGGTTGGGATCTACCCCGCTCGCCGAAACTTGCTCGGTTACATGTTATGGAGGGGATAGGAGGTAACATCTACAGACACCACTTATTGCAGTTGGGCCTTACTCTTGTGAAAAGGGATATAGCAAGGGCGTGGAAGGCACCGAGGGCCCCTTCGGTAGCTGCGTGGAAGAATGGATTGGACTTCTGTATGAGCTTGGAGAAACCCATCTTCATTGCCAGGGGGCGCCCGCACAAACACTTTAAAATCTGGGTGGACTATCGTGGACTGTGGATCAGTGGCAAGAGACCCCCACCTAATGTGATTCCTCTTCCATTGGGAGGATTAAGGGGGTACTGTGTGGTTGGGAATTCCGATAGATAGAACTATTATGATAGTACGGTAGGTCTGTTGAAACATGGGTGTTTAGTGTGATCGGGGGGGAGGGGTTGGGGGCTGGGTTAGATTTTATTTGTATTGCTTTTCATTTTCCTGTGTCTTAAGATGAAAATGTCAAAGTCAGTATAATATGCTTTGATTGTGCAGATGCCTCTGGGGTACAAAGCCCTGCTATAAATGTGTAATTTGACAAATAAAATCGGTTTGAAGAATAAAAAAAAATGGGCAACTTGATGGACTGACCCAGATGGAAAGGGGTCACAACTTTCGGTAAAAAGGATGCCAGGGTGGATCACCTTGACCAGAAAGGACATAAGATAAGGAGGCGAACAAGATAAAGCCTGCAGCTCACTCACCCACCAGGCTGATGTAATCGCCACCAAGAAGGCTGTTCTGATGGTCAACAGCCGAGGGGACAATTGTATAAAGCCTCAAAAGGAGCGCCCATCAGATAGGTGAGGACCAAATTAAGGTCACACTATGGCATGACAAAGGGCGCAGGTGGAAACAGGTGAGCCAGCCCTTTCAGAAATCTATGTACAATGGGAGATTTGAAGAGAGAGGGTTGGTCGGGCAGCTGCAAAAAAGCAGATAGAGCAGAAAGGTAACCCTTGAAAGTTCCCAAAGCAGAGCCCTGTTGTGCAAGGGCTAGAATGATCAAAAGGACAGTAGAAAGAGAAGCAGAGAGGGTCAATAGACCTTTCTGTACAGTATGACACACATTTTTGCCAACAGCAGGCGTATACTGTCTTAGTGAAGGGCCACCTGGCCACCAGAATAACATTAAAGACTTCAGGAGGAAGGTCAAAAGCTATCAACTGTCGCCGCTCAATCCTCACACATGGGGGCAGAGTTGACAGGTTCGGGTGGAGAACCCTCCCCAGCTGCTGCGACAGAAGATCCTACCGAAGGGGCAGCCTGATCGGATGATCGATGCTCATTTTCAGAAGCTCTGGATAAAAGACTCTTCTTGCCCAGTCCGGAGCCACAAGAATGACTTGGGACAGGTCTCTCCTGATCTTCTTCAGAACCCTGGGCAGAAGTGGCATGGGTGGAATGGCATACAGCAGGCCTGAGCTCTACTCGTGACGAAAGGCGTAGCCGAGCAATAGCTGCCTTGGAAACTCCAGCATGAAGTACTGCGGAGACTGTACGTTCTCTTCAGAGACAAACAAATCTAGCCAAGGTTCTCCACACTGCTAAAAGTGACCTTGTGCCACATCCGACTGGATAAGCCATTCGTGATCCGCTAGCCATCGAAGGCTGAGTTTGTCCGCCCTGGCATTTAGGGAACCTGCCAGGTGTTGAACCACCAGGGTTATGCCCTGCTGTTCACGGTTCGTCAACCACCACTACAGATCTCTTGCAGTTCCTTCCGAGATCTGAACCATGCCGGTGAGATTTACCCGATGCTGTGCCCATTGGCACTTCAGCTCCCACTGCAGAGCTCGCATATGCCACCTGGCAAGCTTCACCAACAGGATGAAGGAGGTCATGAGGCCCAACCGCCTCAGAGTCAGTCTCACCGAAATCCAGGATAGAGGCCAAAACATCGGAATCATAACCTGAATTTCCTGGACTCGCTGCTCGGGAGGATATGCCCGAAACAGCACTGTGCCCAGAACTGCCCCAATGAAAGGGAGCCTCTGAGAAGGAGTTAGGTGTGACTTCGGCACGTTTATACAGAACCACAGCAAATGCAGGAGGTTTGCCGCAGTCTGAAGGTGGGAGACGCCTGCCTGGGGCGAAGATGCCTTCAACAGCCAGTCATCAAAGTAGGAAAACGCCCCTGACCTGCACAGATAAGCTGCAACAAACACCATCACCTTGGTGAACACCCAAGGGCCACTCGTAAGTCGGAAGGGGAGAACGGTAAACTGAAAGTGCTTGCGGCCTACCTTGAACCGCAAGAAATGCCTGTGGCCCGGCAGGATGGGGATGGGAAAATACGCATCCTGCAGATCCATCACTACCATCCAGTCTCCTTGGTATAGGGCAGACAAGAACTGAGCTAGAGTGAGCATCTTGAAATTCTCCTTCTTGAGGAAGAGACTGACAGGCTGGAGGAAGAAAACAATTTCTTCCCAAATGCATCCAACCTCTTGGATTCCCTATCCGGAGGGCCGGAAGAGAACGCGCCCTGGGATGTAGGGACTTGCACGACCAAACTTTCTGGGGCGGGGTGTTGGCTGCGGAACTTGGGGTCGCCCGGAGCTGGGCGATGGCATACCCCTGCCCCTGTGCCTCCTGTGCTAGGCTTGGACCACGTGCCTAGAAGGACATCTGTAAGTGCTTCATTAAAGGGCAAAAAGGGTTCAGAAGTGGAGACCCCTGGTTGAAGCACCTCATCAGGAGATTAGTCCTGACCTGCACTGAGGGCAGCTCCAGTCCAAGGACCTTGGCTGCTCTCTTGACCACCATGGCATAAGATGCCCCCTCCTCCATAACCACTGTTGGGGGGGAGAGTGCATGCCAGTATCTAGGGAGGTATCCAGCCAACAGGCCTTCCCAAGTTCCCCATACCAGTCCAAATTCTCCTCAGAGACATCCTGGTGTTCCAGAGGGCCCATAGACCCATCCCTTTCCTCTCCTGAGCCTAGTGCATCCTCAAACTGCTCTGACGACAACAGAGAACCTCTGGGTTTAATCGGCATTGAGAGACGTTGTTCTGGCTCCGTGTCATAGGGGATGAGGATGGGGCTGGCGGCGCCGATAGGCACTGACTTCGTATCAGATGCCGGGGAAGGTTGCGGTGGAAGGACCGGCATCAACCCAGATCGGATCCTTGAGGTCCCACCTGCGCCATGGCCGGAGCCAACGGCGTCGAACCCTACGGGCCCTGTTCAGACTCCGCAGGACCTTAAGGTTCACCAGCAGGGTCGTTCCGCTCAAATATGCGGCGCATGGCCTCGTAAAATTATTTTATTTGAGCGGGAGTCGCTCCGGCTCCTGGAAAGGGTGAGAGACGCGAAGTCGACTCTGGCTCCACAGAACCTTGCCTAGAGCGTCAGTGCTCCTTACCTCTCTCGAAGACTGACGCCAGCCGAGGTGAAGGTGAAGTCCTCTTGGACTTCCTCTTCTTTTTATGCCTCTTCCCCGAGTGGTGCATAGTAAGAGTGCAGTGGCGTAGATAAGAGTGGTGCATAGTAAATAGTAAGAGTGCAGTGGCGCATAGTAAGAGTGCAGTGGCGCAGAGCTGAATGATGCTGAAAGCAGTGGCGCAGAGTAGAGTCGAGTGGCATAGAGTGCAGTGGCGTAGAGCGGTGCAGAGTACAGAAGCATGAAGTAGTGCAGAGTAGAGTATAGTACAGTAGAGTGCAGTAGCATAGAGCAGAGTGGAGTAGTGCAAAGCGGAGAGGCGGAGAATGCAATGCTGCAGAGTAGAGTGCAGTTGTGCAGAGTGCATTGGCGTAGAGTGCAGTGGTTAAGAGTAGAGTGGTGTGGTGTAGAGTGCAGCGGCGTAGAGTAGTCTAGAGTGCAGTGGCATAGAGTAGCCTAGAGTGCAGCGGCGCAGAGTAGCCTAGAGTGCAGCGGCGTAGAGTGGTTGTTTCAGAGAAAGTGATGTGGCATAGAGTGGTGCAGGCTAGCGTGCAGTTGCATAGAGTGGCAGTGAGTGTAATGGCGTAGAGTCAAGTGGTTTAGAGTGCAGTGGCATAGAGTAGAACAGAGTGGCGTAACATGGATTGGAATAAAGTGAAGGGGCATAAAGTGAAGTGTTACAGAGTAAAGTGCATTGGCAGAGACTGTTTGGTATAGGGTGCAGTGGCGTAGAGTTGCTTCAGAGTAGAGTATAGAGGAATAGCATGAAGCGGCATAGAGTGCAGTGGCTTGGAGTGGTGGAAGGTGGAGTGGTGCAGAGTGCAGTGGTGCAGAGTGGCGTGGCGTGGCGTAGAGTGGAGTATGAATGGTATGGTAGCACACTGCCATTACAGACAACACATTTTTAATTAAATGACCATTACATTTGCACAGACATACAGTTTTACTAATAAAACTATACAGTGCACAAACGCAAAATGTGTGGAAGATCACCTAGTGTAAGGATTTGTTTTGATCATATTAAAGTATTTGTTTTCCACATACTTAAGAAATAACAAAATGTACTTCATTTGTGTTCCTAATGTAAACATTCTAAAATACTAACACAGTTCGATTAATTGTTGTGTGCTAGAAAAAACCTCCTTCCAGTATCCATCAAGATTGTCACATGAATCATCTCATTCTGAAGTCAGAGAAAGAAATGTAAACAAGCGCCCTTGGAAGACGGAGCTTGACATTTGACCTTAGTCTTTGAATGCACAGCAAATATGACAAGATAAGAATAAGATTTAAAGGCCCGTTTATCGTAAGGGAGCTCTTGGAAGAATATACTAAACATGGTTTAGGCAACGGGAGGGACGAACTGAACCTTGATAGTCTAAAGCAAATAAAGCCAGCAAATAGGAAGCCAGAAAATGTGAGTTACAAACCACAAATCCGCTGGTAATCAAGGGGCATAATGCATTCCGAAGTCAACTTTTTGAAAGTCCCCACAATGTCTTTAGCAAACCTGACAGTTGTGCTGTCTGGTAGGCTGCGACCTAAAAAACCAGTCCTATTAATAATGACTAATAAACCAGTCCTACGTTTAAATCAGGTGCTGCCAAGAGGTGCTGCCAAAACGGAGTCACCATTGATGAGGGATGAGAACACATATTATACCAAGCTCTACCACCCTCAAACGATGAAGACAGTTTCCTACTATAGCACTACTTTACTCTACAGCTCTTTATTTTTCCAATTAAAACGAGTGTAGCGCCTTGTTGCTTCATTAGTGCCTAAATTCCCCGTATGTGTGGAAAGAAAACTCACCAACAGACGGTGAAAATGAAATCTGTCTACTTCCTCAGTCTATCACATTACCCTTCACACAGAAGGGAGAGCATTCTACTGCGTAAGAAAACCTCTTTGGTTGGCATTACCACAACAAAGTCTGTAGCCTCTCCTCCTCAACCAGTGAACCCCACTTCTTCCTAAATGTTGCCAATTTTTGATGGTTGGGGACACTACTCAAATGGTATGAGTAGTACATAAAAATGCAACAAAATACATAAACTATTGCTTTGGTATTGTCCAACATGCCAGGACCTGAGTGACCTGCAGAAAACTGATCTCAAGAAACAGAAAAAGAGCCCTTAGTACTAACAAGGTCACACTGCCAAGTGGTTTCCGTAATCCTGCTCAATATACTAACCTTCTTTTAGAGGGACATATTCCCAGGCGTCTATAGCTGTGTACCATCAAGCATTTCTACCAACAATAAGAAAGAAAGGGGGCTGCCTGACCTCAAGCACAGGGCATAGAGATTGTACGTTTTTTAAACATACATTTCAATGTGCTGATGTATCAGTTCCGACTAAGACATCTGACTAGCAGAATGCACACCAAAATTTTAGAGGCGCTCTTAAAAGTTGATGTGTTAATGCAAGAGGGCAAAACATAACAAACAATCAAAAATACACAGTTAAAGGCACAATAAATCTCTGCTTAATTAGAAGCCAGCACAAGCAAGGTCATAGAAAAAGAACATGTGGGCTATTTTCAGTTTTAGATCAGAACAAACTCCTGCATCTCACCTACTCAATCAGGGTTCCCTCCTTGCCTGTAACTAAAACACATGCACCTCAATTCTAGTTCACCTTCACGCTTCAAAGGACTGCATAGACTAGCAATCGAACATTCCAATTAGACATCCTTGTTTTCGATATCTAGGGATCTGGGTAGTAACACACCCAGAGCTGACCTGGTCCCTTACCCTGACTCCGCAGATTAAAAAGGCAAAAACAGACCTGAAAAGATAGCATTCCCTTCCACTGAACCCGATGGGGAAAACAGCTCTCTATAAAACGATGATACTCCTGTGCTTCCTAAATGTGCTGCAAAATTTCCCACTCCATCTCCCACACCAATGGTTTTGTTTCCTTGACAAGCTAGTGACATCACTCATCTGGGGAATTCCAGACCAAGGGTAGCATTAGTCCATTGTCAGAAAGCCACGTATGATGGGGGGATAGGAATGTCCAACCTTTTCCTCTACTATATAGGGAAGCGTCTCCTGGTAATCAGTGATTGGTTCTTGGGGGATGGTCGGACCCTGCATATCAGCGAGAACTCTAGGGTCTGGGGCATTCAAAGCTTCTTGACATAGTCTATGGATCACCAATCCCACAGGACACTCCAGCGGTGACAAAAATCGGTCCTTTTGGCCTGGCGGTCTCCACTGAGATATACTCGACGGGACGCCAAACTCACGCTCCAGACACCGTTGTAGCTGGCCGTGTGTACTGGGGACATGGAAGCATTGGAAGAGTTCCGAAAGTGGGACCTTATTGGCATCTCCCAAATAGTAGATATCTGGTCGGGGGCACATACGATCCTTTCAGGACTTGCAGGGTTTATACTCCCTCAGCGCCAATCAGTTTTATAAATACCTGCAAATTCGACATGCCATCACTCCACTCATCCCTAAGGGCACCACACTGCCAGAGTTCAGCCCTTTGACAGCTAAAATTATCATGGGAGCCCTGGGGAAGGGAGGAGTATCCCAGATCTACCAGTCCCTGGTGATTAATTCCCCCAATACCCTGGACCAGCTACGATCCTGGAGGGAGGGTTGGGTGGGCCCCTTAGAAGATGCCAACTGGAGAGACGCCCTCATGGCCCACCAAATGATCACCATATCAGTGAGGCTTATGCTGATTCAGCTTTATTATCTTCACTGTGCATACCTCACACTGACCAGGCTATACAGGGCGGGACATCTCCGGATTCGAAGTTGTCCGCGATGCGTAGGTTCACCAGCAGACTTTTATCATATGACATGGTCCTGCGATGTCATACAGAAATACTGGGCGGAGGTGGTTGGAGAGTTGGGTGAGGTCCTGGGTTGGGAGGTTTCACTTTCTCCTCAAACACTGATACTAGGAATAATCAAGGGCATAGATGGCACCAGGGTAGATCAGGCTTGCATGGCCACTGCCACCACGGCGGCCAAAAGAAATATAGCTGCCAGTTGGAAGGACCCTATACCTCCCTCGATCTTCCAATGGCGCGGGGGTCTTTACTGGTGTGCCGCACAGGAACAACCGGTGTACGAAGCCCGGGGATGTTCAGCTGAATAGAAGAGAGTTTGGGACAAATGGCTGGGGCTGATGGATTAATAACGAGGAGGGAGGTAAGGGGGATTGGCTCCTCAAAAGTCATCTCTGCAAGGTGAACAATTAACGTCATTGAACATTGGATCATCTTGAGTGGGTCAACTTGGGCGCGCCATGCTTGGCGACAATGCCTTACGGAGCGACTGTGTTTAAATACTATATTTGTTAAAAACCAATACAATTATCCCCAAACAAAAACACATGCACCAATTTCTGAAACAAAGCCCCAGAATATGTAAATCAGGAGCATGCTGCTCTCTTGATCATAATAGATTAATTGCCTGCCTTTGACACGTAAACAACCGATCAATTTGGAATTGGTGGTCCTCAGATTTAAATGGATCACTTAATATTATAATCTGGTTTAGGGCATAGCTGACTGGTCATCACCGCAAGTAAAAAAAAAAAAAGAAATTCTGACACATCTGGAAAGTGGGGTGCGCTCCAGTTTATCAGTTTCTCCAGCTCTCATTAATGGCATCTCTGCACCCCTATTCCACTTAGTTCGTAAAAACACGTTCCTGAACTTATTGTGAAAAAACATAAGGAGCTGGAACACCATAGGGACTGAAGAAAACATTAATATCTAAAATGAGGCTGTTTGAGGGAAAGATCGAACGACCACCATTCTCTTGTCTCAGAAAGTATGGATGTATTAACTAAAATACAACTAGCAGTAATGACTAACATAGTCACCTACTATTAATAGTATGAGTGCTTCAACAATACACTTAAGGGGGCAATGTGCTAGTTAACTCACAAAAAACTATTTAACAACTGTCTTAATGTCATGGCAAAAGGTTGCTCAGTGGAAAACCAAAGCCATCACTTGCCAGGTTAATAAGCATATGCTACAAATTTGAACATGAACTGAGCTTTCTTCCTAGACATAACTCAGCATTATTCGCTTATGGCTTTCAGAACAGCCTTGATGTATTGACAACTAAGTCTTTAATGGAATAGCTTCTTTCGGAAGATGATGTTTACACTACACCATGTACCCGATTTCAAGATTAAACCATTAAATACTTAAAGTCAGAACGGTAGATGTAGACTGAAAGATATAGAGAACAGGACCTCAAGAAAAAATGTACTACATCAGAAATATCAGCGCTACTAAAGATATTCAATTAGGATCTTCGAGTTTGGGTGCACGGAGATGTGTTCTGTGAAAGACTTTCAATAGCTTACTAAGTATGGCACAATTTAGACACTTTAAGGGTAATGAGTTCCAGCCCAGTGGGCTATGACCGTAAAATAATGTTTGCCATTTTGAAAGTCAACCCATTCAGAAGATATGGAGCAGTTCATGGCGTTATACCCTACAGTGTGCTATAAGGAAAACATCATAAAACAGAAAAGTTTCCTCAATCCAAGAAGTTTAAATGAGGAGAGCTGTGCCATTATTTCAACTGAAAACATTGTTTAAAATCCCAGGGGTGCTAGCTTTGAGGTAGTATTAAAGTCCAAACTTGAAAAAGGATGAGGACTTGAATAGGTTTTCTAAACTGCTCTCCAACCAGATTAGGTCACAGACACAGGGTATGAAAATTGCCTCGCAGATATAGTTTCTTTCTTGATTTTTTTTTTTTTTAGGAACAAATTTTATTGATTTTACAGAGATCAATACAAGATTTCTGTACGATAAAGAACATTTGAATAATGACAATTGTGAAAGGAGAGAAGTTACAGTCCACTTCATATCCAATATCGAAGGATAAAATATGGTAAACAAAAACAACATCAACGACCGCATCAAACCAGGCTGAAATCTGCGCTTGATCTCTTGCTTACGTCTCATGATTGCATGCGTCACCGTTGCGGGTGTAAAGTGAGAGTATGAGGCGTCAATTTTAACGGTTTGTTCCCACATCGGGCAGTGATGGAAGATCTTCTGTGGTGTGCGTCTCGAAGGGTATGTTCCTATATGTGGCCCACTGCTTCCAGATTTTAGTATGCTTGTGTGGATATCCCCGGGCAATGAATACCGGCCGATCAAGCTCAATGGCATAATCCAAGCCACCCTTCCATGTCAATATGCGAGGGGGGCTTTCGGCCTTCCAGTGTTGTGCGATGTCCCTTTTGGGGAGTGTCAAGGCCAGGAATAGTAAATATCTTTTATAATGATTGCCCCCTATTTCTTCCGTGCAGGAGTGTGAGTTTGGGGGTCGAGGAATATCCCATTTTAATACAACGGATAGGCATTGCAAACCCCCAGCCAAAATCTGTCAAGGGTAGGGCACGTCCAGACTGTATGTAAGAAGTTGCCCTCTGTGTGGTAATGAAGACATAGGGGAGAGGCAATCAAACCAGCCCACCATGATCTACGACGAGTGTAGAACACTGTGTGAGTATTTAAATTGTATATACCGGAGCCGGGTGGTGATTGTGGCTCCTCGTGGTGATTGGAGTGCCTCGGATCAATTGTCATCTATGGGTCCTATATCTGTGTCCCATGAGGCCCATAGGGAGGCTAGGGCTGTGTGTAACTAGGGTTTGGTAGATTTTAGAAATTCTATGGTCTCTCAGGTCCCCCATCAGAAGGTTGCCCTCTAGTGTACTGAAGTTGGGCAGGGTTGACAGATCTCCAATGTAGGGGTGCAAGCCATAGTGTAGCTGTAAATATTTATATAATTGAGATTTTGAAAGGATTTCATGATGGGACCTCGCATGACATCCCCCAGGGTTGAGACACCTATGTTATCCCATCCGCGGAACCCTTGTAAATCTGCTACCTGAGGAATTAAGTGGTTTCTCCACAGTGAGGTCTTCCCTGTGAGGCGACCCCACCAGCCCATGCGCCGCGATGCCTGTCTCCAGGACAAAATTACCACCAGTGTGGCGGGGGAAGAGTCTTTTTGGGGTAACTTTTCTTGAAAAGATTTGTCGTAAATCATTGCTAGTCAAGGGGAAACGTAATCAACTGTGGTAAAGCAGAAATCTGACCAAAATGTTAGTCAGCCAGTCAAGTACAGTAAATCAGGGAACAATACCAAAATGGCAGCTCTGGTGTGGAATGTTAATTGAAAGCACCTAGAAGAGAATATAGGTTTTACCATATCGATAAAATATTGACTAATAACAGCAAAAGGGTTAATTGCGTATCAGGTGAACCTTTAATAAGTCATTAAGCTTGTCTAAGAGATACTTTTTTGGAACTAACTTAAGTGATGAAGATTTTGTTGTACTTTAGCATTCCATTCAAAAGATTTATGTCATGACATTTGATTTGTCTGCTTTTTTGTTTTTCTTAGTACATCAATCACAAATGGTAAAGAGGTGCAGAGACATGCTTTCTTCAGGGAGCAATAAGAATGTACAGAACAAGAGAATAGTGCAAGCAGTTCCTTTATATTATTTAATTCCTACCCACAAAAAAGGATCAATAACAAGTAAAGTGATTTACAACTTTATCAATTCAAGTATTACACTTCTATAAGGTAAATAGGCCTGAGGAAATCATGCTGTTTGGCAGGACAGACAGACATTACATTCAAAGGCCAAAGCTTGAGTACAGACAGCGAGTGCCAGTAATAAAAGTCTGCCCGTCTAGGTCCAAAGTTGAATGGGAAAGTTTATGAGATATACAATACGTGGGAGCGATAAAAAGCTGGTGCAATGTCCCAAGCAAAATAAGCAACATTCTAAAGTGTAAATATCATGTTGAAATCATATGAAGCCAAATGAAAAGACTACCATGTGTGGGTCTAGAGTGATTGGCAGCTGTTATATTTTACTGCTGCTTAACGTTAACTTCCATGTATTAAACTTTAGGTCAGAGAAAGTTTTATTCTTACATATGAGCAAAACAAATTTATGGAAAAACACTGTCCGTGAGCTATAGAGTGTACATCAAGCACAGAGTTGACTATTAGCGTGTGTGAACCATGGTCATATAGCAGAAATGCATTAAAAAAAAGTATTAAAACTGTTAGTGTGGTTAATATCCTCAGAGCATAAAGGATGGCATGCATGAGCAAGACTGAACAATGGAAGAAACCAATTTCTTTGAATAGTAACCAGTTGCTATACACAAGCCAGTAAGTCTAAAATAATTTCAGAACTTGACAAACTGAAGAGCCTCAATACATGGGTCACAAAGGTAACAAATGCAAAAGTAAATAGTATTTTTAAAACGTTTCAAGTAAATAGAAATTCTTGGCAGTGTAGCGGGACAGCCTTCAAAAGACGTGAAGACCTAAAGAATGAGTATAATTTTTTATCATAAATCTAATACCTAAACGAAACACAACCCAGTTATATAGATAACAATGGGATAAACTATCTCAATCTCAGAGACTGATCATATAAATATAATGAAACCTGTGCTGAGCATAGTGTGTCGCCCGTTGGAATTTTGCTGCTTCTGTCATTGCATCCAGATATATGATACAACAAGTAGCATTACACCTCTCAACAAGCCAGGACTATTGGCTTTGTCAGTGGGTGTTAGTTGCCTAAGATAAATAAGCAACAACTTTGGCTTCCTTGTATACATTATTAAAAATGCTTCAGTTCTGATATGGTGAGACTGTGAAAGAAATATAAAGAGTCTCTTCGAAGTTTCATCACAGGCAGTGGAGGGTGGTACTGCCGCTGAGTTAAGATTTGTTTTTTGCCCTGAGGGTGAGGGCAAAATGGAGAGCCCGATAGGGACCCGTCTTAGCACCTGCTTGTTAGAACTGCCGGTGCTGAGCACCGGCAGGATCCGGCCCACTGACATGTACCACCATCCAGTCCACTTGGTTCAAGTGTGCACCTTGATCCATGGACAGACTCATTCACCCCACCCTTACCTGGTTCTTGTTTATAATGCTCAGTCTGGAATAGATTTTAGTTGGCAGACGTCCTCAATTTAGAGCTTTTCATGCATACCCCCTAACCCTGGGCCAACGTCCGACCCATTTACGCTGAATTTACTCATGCACTGCAATTGGGGGTGGAGCTCTCCCTTACCTTTTGTGTCTGACCCTCAGTCACCAATAACCCACTCGGCATTTAACACAAATGAAAACACAGGCTGGAAATGACTCGTACTTCCCTGAACTGTGGTGAACATACCCCTTTGTATAGCGTTAACGTTATCCTCAGGACAACGCTTGGAGCAGCTGTGCGTTTTTATAAAGGTCTGTTCATCATCATCATCATCTTAACAAAGAACCTGAAAGCACCTGGTGCACTATGGACTGATTTCCACATCACATGGTGCCGGTGCATATTACACCAGGCACTTGTCTGTTCCATCTTCCCTCTACCTCGCCCAGGCATGCCCATGCAGCCTCCTTGAGTCTTGTCAGCTTACAATGGTGCCAGCCCTCATCACACGTCATGAGGTGTCTTGCACAAGTAGCCCAGCATCGTCACCTCACGTGGAAGGGGGTTCTACTCTTGTTGCCACCTTTCGCACCTCACTGTTAGATCTTACTTTTATCTCTGAAGATGGGGTAGGCCTCAACATTGGGCACACTGTCTCTCTAGTGAGTGCTTTGCAGACCAGTCCTCCTTCCTTCGCCTTGGGCCTGCATGTACACCCACCTCTGGATCTTACCTCCTTTGCTAAAACGTTTTCTTTTGGCTTTTTTTTGCTGTTTTATTTAGTGCTAACTCGGAGGGCGTTGGAGTGCTTTACATGAGCACCAGATAAGTTACACAAGGTCAGGTTCATTTTCTCTTTCAGGAAAGGGAGCGTTTTGCCCAAAATCACAGGATGTTGAGCTGAAGCCATGACTGGAACCTGGTTCCACCTGTTACAAAATCGGCAGCTCTGGCCATTGCGCCAAATCTTCTCCAAAGGCTTGTACTCACCACACTGACTCTCTTGGCTGGCTGGCTCGCACACGTAGCTTCCGTCTGCTCACCTCTCTTGGAGCTTGCGTCAGCGCAGGTCTTTGTGCCTTACCTCAACTAGGCTTGCCTGACCTGGTGCATGCTGGGAATTTCTTTAATACTCTGCACCCAATGTCTGGTCCCCATCTTCCTCTGACAAGTGACGTGCACAACCGGCTCACACTAAAACACAAGCTCTGGCACGTCCCCTTACAGATTCCCACGCTGACCCACAATATATCGAAGGTTCTCAGATTCTACAAGATTTCTTCACAAACACAACCACCTGGCTGTACTTGGAAGGACTTTAAAATGTTGGGCATGCCATGCACGCTTTCACTTTCCAAGCAATAGGTCTTGCATTTACAAGAGTTTGAGCTATTAGCATTGTAAATGACATTGCCTTCCATTTATCTGTTAATTATCAAAACAGATAAATAAAAGGCATTCTCATTTACAATGCCAGTAGCTTAAACTCTCCAAATGCGAGACCTATTGCATTGCAAATGCTTGTTTTGTATTGCAGGAGCATCCCCCCCCCCCCCCCAAACAAAATAAAGAAGGGACATAAACATGTAAATTCACCCAAACGTGGCAGCAGTAGGTTTGCAGTAAAATGTTTCCAATAAAAAAAAAATCACATACAATTTTAATAGAACAGTATGGATGCTTCCTACTAGGCGGGTGTACTTAGAACAAGTACAGAACACACTTTTGGTTTTAATTCACTTAATAGCAAAATATGATTCTTACTGGTGAAAAAAAGAAACGTTACCAATGGCTTTGAATGCCTGTAATTGGAATACATAGTTTACATAACATGGTTAGCAAAAAAAAGCATAATGAATCGAAAGAAATAGACATAGCTAAAAGAAAGACGAGCTGTGGTGATGTGCACCACTCACAGTGCAAGAAAGTCAATGGCTGAAGTAGGGTGATCCACAGCTCAAAGCTTTGTGCTCCAATGGGCAGAAGCAAAATGTGAATGTCAGTTGAACAGACCAATTGACACATTGTTGGTGCTTTTATTGTTCAAAATGCAGAAGCATAAAAATCCATATTTCACAGGGAGCCATGAAATTTAAGATTAATGTCACGGTTCTATCATTGTAATAACATCTGTTTGGAAATCTTTATCATTGTCAGGGGTGCTAGGATAAAGAGGTACACTTGTCTACCTGATGCAGCAAAAAACGACAAACTATGCTGTACATTCGCTAGAAGTATTTCATCCATTTGAGCTTGAACCAACATTAAATGGCATAAATACACTAACCCTTATGATTGGACATTACTTTATCAACAAATTATTCGTGAAAGATAAACCTTAACATTCTTATTTCAATTAGAGTCCATTATTAGCTGAACTATGAAAAGAAAACGTTAAGCTTTTTCAAGCCAACTTCATAATATATGTTTTTTTTTTTTATAGATCAAAACATAGATAATGGGCAGAGTGCAGTATGGTCCTACATAAGCAGCTCAGGGTTCCGGTGACACTTACAAACCACTTGGCCTTCGGATTACTGGTTTATGATGTCACCACGTTTCAAATGCAATAATAGACCATCTTACATGGTTACACATTACATATCCTATAACTATGGGGGAAAAAAAAAATATATATATATATATACACACATATACACACACACACACACACACACACACACACAGATAGATAGATATACACATTGAGACTTGAACCTCCTGAGGCGGAAAGCCGGGAGCCACCTTGCAAAATTGCTTTTAAAACTTGTGCTAATTGTTTTTAATCCACTTGCAAACCCTCTACCAGCACTTACCTGAACACCCCAAACAGTCGACATAAACACTGTTCAGGGGCTGAAATCGCTCGCTAGCCGCCATCACCGGCCTCGAGGAGCCACGGGACACGCCCACTCCTGCTGGCCACGCCCACCCTCCCAACACCACCTATAAACCATGTGTCAGTTCAGGCAGCGCAGCGGACGAGCGCAGCGGGCGCGACGATGGCGCGCCAAAGGCGCGCTTAAGGCGAGCTCGTCTGCGCTCGTCCGCGCTAGGCAGAGCGCAGAGCCAAGCCATACTACTAAACCCAGCAGCCAGACCTGGAGATATGAAAAAGACGACTTGGTACACCTTAACAAAAAGGTACGTGACTCATGCCTACATGGCATACTCGTTGACCACCCCTCTACCCGATGCGCCCACTGCCCATACAGTCTTAACCCCTCTATACCTATATCCCCTCCCCCCATCCCGATACGTATGGCCCTTATCAACTGCAGATCTCTCCCTAAGCACTCGACAGAAATCCACCTTCTATTGGACCACAACAACTTAGAAGTGCTTTTCCTAACCGAAACATGGCTGGGACCGGACTCAGACCCTGACATTGTCAACTCCCTTCCCCCGGGCTTTCTCATACAGCGCTTAGACCGACCTAAAGGAAGAGGTGGTGGCATTGCCATTATCCATAAAGACCAACTCTCATGCCGCCTCCAGGGCAGCCCCCTCGCTGACTGTGAAAACGTCATGTTTGCTCTCCAGGTCTCCCCATGCCAAACCTTATCAGGCTTCCTCATCTACCGTCCCCCAGGACCTTTAGGTCAGTTCTGTGAATCCTTAACGGAACACTCGTACACCCTGACCGCAACCAACTCCTCATGCTTGATCCTGGGCGACCTAAACATCCATTTAGATAAAAAAGAATTCAAACAGATCGCCGACTTGATAGCAGACCTCGAATCCCTTCAACTGAAACTCCTAGGTCATTTACCCACTCACACATTGGGACATTTGTTGGACCCAGTTCTTACCAACATTCACGACCTTACTATCTGTGATCCTATTCCAGTCCCTTGGTCTGACCACTTCCTCGTTCCTCTACACTGGCAGATCTCCCGTGCGCCCCGCACTACCGCCCCTCCCAGCAAACCTCACGTTCTTGGTCTAAACTTGATGTAGAAACCTGGAAACTTCACCTAGAGAGCTCCCCTCCTGCACCCAACAATAACCCTGTCAGTGCTGACGCAGAATTCTCAGCCTGGATTGCCAACACTCTAGACAAAACCCTCCCCAAAAAAGTCTCCTGTAACCCACGGAACAAACCCACCTCCCCCTGGTTCACTGATGAATTGCGACTCCTAAAAAAAGCCTGCAAAAGATCAGAAAGAAAATGGAGGAAAAATTTCGACCATTCCAGGAAAACTGAATATAAAACTACCCTTGTCACCTACAAAAAAGCAATCAAAGTTGCCCAAATCAACCACTTCGAGGATAAAATTAAATCCTCGCACAACTCAGCCCGGGAAACCTATCAAAAAGCTACTCAAAACACCTGATCCCCCCCCTCTGGTGGAACCTTCAGTCACCCGCTGCAATGAACTTGCAGAATTCTTTAATTCTAAAATTACTAAAATCATTAACTCACTCCCCCCTACCTCCTTGAACGCCTTCTGTGCCCCCCTGACGTCAACCCACTCAACAATCAGCTGTCAGCCTTCACTCCGCTCACAACTGATACCACTCTCCACATACTCAATTCTATTAAAAGTGGCAGTCCCTCCGACCCTGCTCCACTGAACATCCTGAAACTAGTCGGATCCACTATTCTACCTATTCTGACTAAACTTATTAACGACTCTCTCCCTAGGTATTGTCCCCCCCAGCTGGAAAAGAGCCACGGTGGAAGCATTGCTAAAAAAACCCCACCTTGATCCACTAGAACTCGGCAACTATAGGCCAATTTCCTTACTCCCAGGTACCAGTAAAATAGCTGAGAAACATGTTAACCAAAATCTCTCCCAATTCCTCGAGTCCAACAAACTACTGAAACCCTCCCAAACGGGATTCAGGCCAGGCCAGAGCACCGAGACCGCAATACTGGCAGTAGTCGAAGAGGCAAGGAAGATCATAGACTCAGGGGGATCAGTGGCAGTGATCCTCCTGGATCTTAGCGCCGCATTCGACACCGTCAACCACTTTATCCTGACCCAAAGACTCAAACACCTTGGAGTCACAGGAACGGCTCTGGCCTGGCTAGAATCCTTCCTCAATAACCGACTCTTTCAGGTGAGAGAGGGCACCTTTACGTCCAGACCCACAGCCATTAACTGCGGGGTACCACAGGGCTCGTCTCTGAGCCCAACCCTTTTTAAGGTCTATATGTCCCCCCCTTGAGATGATCGTCGCCCCCTATGGCATCAAACTCCTGACATACGCCGACGACACTCAACTTGTGGTCTCCCTTAACCAGCAAGACCTCTCCATTCCCAACCTGCATACCTGCTTGATTGAAATAACAAAATGGATGAGTAGCTCCCACCTCAAGTTGAACAACGAAAAAACTGAGATCATGTTCTTAGGCAACAAATCTTTATATAGTTCCATCTCCATATGGCCGTCAGCCATGCCCCCCCCCCCCTGTGCCCAAACCTGAAATTAAGAGCCTGGGCATCTGGTTAGACGAAAAACTCAACTTCTCAGCCCAAGCACGGAAAACCGCTGGAACCTGTCACGGTCTGCTAAGATCGGCAAGAAAAATTCTACCCTTGCTTCCGACTCAATCCCGCAAACTCCTCATCCACGGCCTTGTACTATCTCGTTTAGACTATGGCAACGCCCTATACCTAGGGGCCCCCAAAAAAGTTTTAGCAAAACTCCAAACGGCCCAAAACGCGGCAGCCCGCATTCTCACAGGTACCCATCGTCGCTGCTCAGCCAAACCGTCTTTGAAGGCCCTTCACTGGCTCCCGATCCAAGAGAGAGTTCAATTCAAGGCTCTCTGCACGACCCACAAGATTATGCATGGTAAGGCCCCTCCCATACTTCAAAATCTTATCTCACCCCACACCACCTCTAGAACTCTCCGCTCTTCCAACTGCAATTTAGCCTCAGTTCCTAGGATCAGAAAAGCCCGCTCAGGCGGCCGACTGTTCTCACTCAACGCTGCCAAACTTTGGAACTCGCTCCCCCCTAACCTCAGAGCCCAACCTAACCTTCTTTCATTCCGTAGAGCACTTAAAACATGGCTGTTCCCATAAAGCATCTCTCACTAGGTTCTTGTCTATCAGCGCTGGGACGCCCATGGGCAGCCATGCGCTCTACAAATCTGTAAAATAAAATAAATATATAGATGCACACACAAATATATTTAATTTACGATTTTTTTAAATTACAGAATGATGCTGAAACAGTTAAAGCGATCTCTAGGCCAGACTAAAAATAGTTGTTTAAAAAAGTGAACTCAGCGTTGTGTTTTGGAATTTTTATGTTGCCCGCCAAGCTGAGGTCAGACCGAGTAAAAGGAAAGGAAGAGAAAGGACAAAAACAAAAAACTCGAGACCATAGTAGCACATGGGACAACCAATGCAATCAACGAGAGTCATAAAGATGATGCTTGAGGCCAGAATATGGAATATACTATCCCTGGATACAGCCCTCATCCCAGCAAGCAATTGTATGTTGAGAATAGGAAATTAGATATGTTCCCTCTCATGGCGTCAGGCAGCGGAGTAGTGTTTTGAACAGCTATTTTTGAGTCTATCCTGCAGTGTTGTTGCTATTATGCCATTGATGTTCTTGTTTATGTATATAGCGAAAGTAAAAGTGATATTTTTAGATTTTGAGGTCTACCAGTTTTTCAAGGTGGAGCTCGATCATCATTCTCCAGGTATATTGTATCTCCCCAGTAAAAGCTCTGCCAGACATTTCCAAATTATGCTTTTCACTAGATCTCAGTCCAAAGGTGAACCAAAATACACCACACCCTTACATCGGAGCATTGCACAAGTCATCTAGAAACAATACCATTCATTTAAAAAGGACAGACATATAAAGATTCAAAGCTAGAGAAGAAACCTGCTGTATCCATGTCTGCTCTTTCTTTCAAAAGTATTTGCATCTTGCAGGGGAGCACCTTGCTTGCTTTATCCCTTGTACAAGAGTTCATATATATATATTTTTTCAATCATCCATCCATCCCCACTTGCATCTTTAACTTCTTTAACGTACTCCACAAATTTGAATGCTGAAGAACGGCAGATGATCTGATCTATGTTGAGTTCTCCTCAGTCTTCCTTCTCTCTTGGTAGGGACATTTTATTTTATTTTTTACTTTTTGGTGACTTTTTCTGAGTAAAATTTTATTGGGTCTACCCTCTTTACTGTAGCGGGAGGATAACTTTCCAGATGACTGGCGGTATCTGGTGGAAGACAGCAGCATTGTAATCATTCATGAGATTGGTTAACACTGAGGGAGCCCCATTTTAAATTCTTTGTTCGCCCTAAGTTGGCAGGGTATACCTAGGCGTGGACCCCTTGCTCACTTTACCACTGGATTCAAGATAGCATGGCTGATGAGGGGTGTTACCCCAAACCGGTCCTAGGATGCTGGTTTCCAGTCCAGGGAAGACCTAGCTTGGCAGTTCGGGCTGGACTGTTCCCATGGGGAACAGGGGTGGCGAAGTGAGCAAAAGAACAATGATGGATTCAACCCAGATCTAATAGTGACTTCGGGTGAGTGTCTGAAAAGTTCCAGCCCTCCGTCTATCATCTCACTGTGCTTCCTTTTTAAAGGAGTCCATAACTACCACGGAAACAGTCCTGGGTTGCTTGTGTTCTGGTTAAAGTCCGGGTCCCTGGCTTGGCAGTTCGGGCTAGACTGTTCCAATTGCAATTGGAGGAGGATGAAGACTGATCTGCATTTAGCTGGATCAAATGACATGGTGTGCAAAATAACGATGGACTGAGATGGCATTTGGAGTGATTACCAGTGGCTGAGCTTAACCAAAGCATTCCTTCCATCACTGTGTTATACAATTATTCATCAGATCCTAAGCAGTTCACAGAATTTCTCCCACTTAAGCCACTTGCAAGTGCATAATAGGAGAGCCTGAAATAAGAACTGATTTTATTTCGATTAGAGTCTGCCAGACAACCTCTCATTACTTGTGTGAAATATCAGTGCAATAAATGGGCATACCTCCCTGAATTTCAATAAAACGTGGAGACAAACAAGTATTGGCAAAGCCAATATGTTTTACCTACGAGAGCGCTATTGGCGTTGCCAATGTTTTTTTAGCAATGTTGTACAGCAGTGTGGAGTGGTGTGGCCTAGAGTGGCATGTTCCAGAGTGCAGAGTAGAGTGGCAGAATGCAGTAGCATAGAGTAGAGTGGTGGAGAGTAGAGTAGTGCGGGGTGGGGTACAGTGCAGTGGCATGGGGTAGAGTGCAGTGGCACAGAGTGAAGTGGTGCGAAGTAGAGTGGCATAGAGTGCTGTAACCTAGAGTATAGTGGTGCAGAACACGGTGCAGTAGAGTAAAGGGAAGTGAAGTGGAATAAAGTTCAGCAGCTTGGAGTGGTTAGAGTAGAGTGGTGTAAAGCTGTGGCTGAGAGTAGAGTGGCGTAGAGTGCAGTGGCATAGAGGACCCGATAGGGGTGGCACGTAAAGAAGCAACATGAAAGGAGGACAGATGTATAGGAATAGAAGCTGACTGGGTGGGCATATGGGAGACTGAAAACACAAGCACCCATACGGAGTGCTTGAACACAGTCAAAGAAAAAAGTAGCTCCAAAACAGGTACTTGGCCCATGCTCCAGGGGAGAACAAAACACAAGAAGAGGACAGGATGCTGCATGCCCTGACAGCCGGTGACGAAGGAAATGAGAGCGACGCTGAAGCTAACAAATGACAAGCTATGGGCGGGCTGTTAGCACAGTGTATATAAAGAAGAATGACTCGCAGAAACAGCGCATGCGGTCTAGGTGTAACCTAAAAGATTAACCCAACTGTGTCCTCATTACCACAAACTGGCTGCATAATGTGTTATTTTTTAGTTTACAAATGATTTAAAAACATATACACACAGAGTAGACTAACAACAAAAATGTGTAAACCCAACACAACAAATAGTCTGCTGCATGACTAAAGCAATGAATGATACTTACCCCCCCCCCACACACAATACGTGGGAAAACAACATTCATACACATCTATAAAGCAACAATACAATCACTTAGAATATCTGCATTACATAAACACAAAAAGATTTCTTCGGAGAACAGAGATGGTTAACATCTGGTTTAGTTAACAGTGTGAACATAAAATTGTCTCCCTCCTTCCAAGGAGAGTGCAATAAAGCAGTGCCATCTTGCACAGCGGCTGCCCCCGACCACACAGCCTTCAGCAGGCAATTACATCACAATCCACTACCATGCACTACTGCTAAAGCGATCAATCTGAATACCTTGCATGAACGCCGCACCACAGGAAGCAACCAACCTCACTGAAACGACTGGAGAATCGTATATGCCTAATTACAGACTCGTGAACTCTCCAGTGCAGAACCTACACCAAATTTAATTGACAGCTTGAATGTTCCTTCTTGTAAAATAAGTCCTTCAGTCTTAGATGTTAAGCTTCCCAATATTACCATCACCAAGGTACTCTATCGATGTGCACTGCTCTTATCAAATCAAATAAGGAGCTAACTTCAGTTCGCCTAACCTGGTATTTCAAAAAATGAAATCTCTCCTTGATGAAACCTCCACTGGTTTAAGAGCTCTAGTTTAACCACTTCGTAGGGAACAGATTTCCTTAAACCTAAGATGTGCTTCCATGTAGGTCTCCACTGTTTGATGACCTCATGGTCTCTCTCCTTGAACCAGGAGGGCACTCCCCATTTTACAACATGAAGCCCATAGGCTGTGCAAGCCTTCTTAGGGCCGCACCAAATACCTGCCAAATAAGCCACCATTCCAAAAAGCTTCCAAATTACACCCTAGACCATCAATTCAATGTCCACGTGTGCAGAAAGATCACTGGCACACACTGCGAGTTTACGGCTATTGGCCTGAAATCATTTGTAATGAAAATAAACATTCACCAACATTAACACTAATTCAACAACTGTTCTCACACTTTAGCTTTGACGTTATTGAACATCGTTAAAGGAGTGGGCATCAAATGCAAGTTTTCATCCTGTCTATGGTGTAAAGAGTCCAAGAAGTAGAATAGGAGCCACCTGTCCAACACAATGCAGATCCGACCAGGTCTTTTTATAGAACGTCAAGAACACTCACTGGACAGAAATGTCCATCGTGGGGAGTTTTCCAATCAGACTGCTCCTATTCCAAGAACGTTCTGAACAGTCATGTGTAAGTGATGCAACACTCACCAAACACAAAACAGAACAAGACAACAACACAAGCACCATAGTTGACTTGATTATTCGTAAGCCTCTGATAAACAGACTATCTTTCCAAACTTGTTGAGAGCTGGACTTTGTCCCTGGTGAGCTCTTTCATTGCTACAAACTACTACAACACTTGCTGCTGAAGTTTCTTACGGAGGGCGACGGAAAGGCAGGTTTCAAAAGGACGGCAATATTAAAGCAGAAATACAGACGATAGAAGAGAGATCCTGTATCTCAAAGTGATACAAAAGTTGAACAGCTAAAATGTTTTTTTACATTGTAACTTTTACGTACTCGGCTAATACCTGCAAGCTTTCAGCCTCTGCCATGGCCCTCTTTACATACACATGATTATTTGTATTTCATCGTCTGCACAGACTGGTGTGCTGAGATGAGACTGAGCTCCTGTCTCAATTCTGGGCAATCTGGTGTTCTTCTGTTTTTATTCTTCCCTGTGTTTTCGAATAGTAGGGCAAGGTCGGCGTGTTAACCTAGGTATTCATTTCCCAGTACAGATCTAGAATCGGCTAGCCTGCACTCCTATTAACGAATAGTGCTTCCTATAGGGCTGCAATTAGTCAGTTGATGATAGCCTGCCGACACCCCAGGGCAAAGTAATTCTTCCCTGGTCTTTTAGAGTCCTTCACCTGTGACCAATCTCCTACCTATGAGCATGTGCTAGGTTATGTACCTTAGCGCGATGAGCGTGGAAACTGTGTGCAGTGGAAATGTCACCTGTGACAATATGTTAAACAAATAAGAAAACAGTGGTTCCCTGTGCAAGATAAGACCACTCAGGCTTCTGCGCCCTTCAAGAAGACCCTTGCAGTGTGCCTCAGTGGCTCTATAGCAAGTTCACCCCAGTGTGTATGTAGAAATCATTCTGCATGTAAGTGTGCACCACCCACAAACCAAATAAAATGTTTACGCCCTGCACAGATCTTCTTGTGCTTCTGCCCAGGCATGCTTTTACTCTGCTAAATGTCCAAGTCGTGCAGAGGTTAATCCAAATCCTGGTGGCTATCTGGTACCTCCCACTTTGTGCTGAGCTTACAGGTCTCTGGAGAAATAAGGCACTGCACTCAGAAAGGCTGGTCTGTCTCTCTTAGAATAAACACCTCTTTGTGAATTTGATGATTATAACTCTGCATCTTTGTGTAAATGCATGGAAAGGGGTGTGTCCAGCACAGATTGACCAGAATTATGATGTTTGAAGTTCATTTCCCTGCCAATGGTTTCGGTCACTGCTACTAGAGAGGGATAAGAAGTGTCCCTCCTACGAAGTCCAATTTTTAGTATTCACATTTATTTAGGACTTTATATAGTGCTACTCTTATCCCAAGGGCTGTTGGTACGCTTTACTGTTAACAAAACCATTAAAGCTGAGGTCTCTAAACTAATCACATGTAACAATGCAGGAGCTAACAAGAACAACAGACTAAGCAAAGGCAGAGGAGGAGCGGAAGAAGGAATAGAAGAAAAGGCCATTGTTCATATGCAGAAGGAATTTGAATGGAACAAAGACGAGATAGTAGCTGAATAATGGAGTCTTCTGGATTTTTTTTTAGTGGAACTGTTTTTTTTGACATCTCAAATGTTTGAGGGAAGATTAATTTAACAAGGACGGATCTGAACGGGAAAAAGGAATTAAACACTGAGTGGGATTTCAATCTTTTGTTTTCCCAATCAAAGAACATATATCTGTTTCTAAGGTTTTCGGCACCACCAAATTTCTAAAACGTGGAGTGGGGGTAGATCAGTTGATGTTTGATGGTTTCGAAGTTGAGGCAAACTAACATGAACTTTTTCCTTAAGTCCAGAGGTAGCCAAATTCTCGAAGTACTGGATTTATTTGGTTGCACTATGAAGATCCAGTGTCAAATTGTTTGCAGTGGATTTAGAAAAAGCCCCTAGTTCTGCTCATAGAAAGCGCCTGGCAAAGACATCTTACTGCAGCATAAACCCCCCATTCTGGGCACCCTTCACGTGAGAGAGAAAAAACTTAAGACAGTAGGGTCACTCCTCTTAACTGCCACGCCCTGGAAGACCAGCAGCTGGACTGGTGGGTGAGGAGAGAAGCAACCACTACTATTATTATAAATAGCAATGCTGAGGTGAAAAACTGCATACCTAAAGAATCCCATAAGAAATGAGCCACCACTGTGCTACAAGGTCCCTAAAGCCCAACTAGATGTACCCAAAGAGTAAAACATTTCAACATTCAAAAGGGCAAGGACATGCCCAAGACATTAAACAACCGTACTCAGGGTGTCCCTGCATTGCCTTTTGACCACACCCTTCCTGACTGAGAGAGTCTCTATCACACTATTTGCAGATTGCGAGAAAAGCATGGTCTTTGACCTTACTTCTTGGCATGATGCCCTTTAGGAGAAGCTGATCAACCTTGTTGCGAAACAGTGTTAAACATCTCTGTACATTCTACGATTGTGGCGACTAAGATCTTAAAACAGTGTGTACCCTTGCCACATGAAAAACTTTACACAGCCATTAAAGAGACAAGGGCCCCTAAAATGTGATACCCTCGAAACACAGCCAGTGTTTGGTAGCCTGTTTTCAACACAGGGACTCCCACTCCACATTAAAACCCTAACTTTGAAGCTCAGATAGTGCAAAAGCTTAAACAACTGAGACAACAGAGACCTCCCCTCTTGTCACTGACTACTGGTGCCCCAATGGTCAAATGCGTTAACCCTGCAAATCTGCCTTACAGTAAGCTCTTTTGCACCACAACACAAATCTTTTTCTGTGGATGGGGACCCTATTTTTGGGGATATGGGTCTTGGCATGCCCACTTGCAATTACATATGTTAAGAAACCTAGATAAATGGCAGACGCATCCCAGCATTCTTGACACACCATTAGTATTCTGTAAAGAACCTTTATAGCACTGACTGGGTTTCTATAAAATGCCACTGAGGGAATTTAGGGACAAAGATTTGTTAAAACAGCTGGAACTGAAGATCTTCATCAATAAGATACCACTGTACAATAACAGTACACACTGTTCTGAATTACAGCACCTTAATTTGTAAAGCACTAACATACTGGTTTATGCAGTGTATCTTCGTTCAAAAAATCATAACAGCCTTCTGGTTTAGGTGCTTATCTTTTTTCCCCACTCTTCAACACTCTGTTGCAGTGAAGACATGCTTGTTTAAAACTATAGCTCAAACCAAACAATGACCTTTGAGTGTTCGTACTTTGTGCCAAACAACATCCAAGTTCCAAACAATCATCAGCAATTTGATTAAGCCATGGCTGTTCACCCACACATTTTTTTATAGTATCAAAAATACAAAATCTTCACTTGCCTCCCAATGAGCAGTGGAAGGAGACCCAAGTAACTGAGACCGAATTACTGAACAACAATTCCTTGCCAGAGAATGGACAGTAATCATCAACTGCGCTTGGACGTGGAAAAAAGGTCCGGCCTGGGGAATGGGGAAAACAGACAAATTAAATGTATCCAAGAATACATTTATAAGAATGGCGCCTTGATTTGAGCACACTTAAGGTTGAGGTACGCTTGTGCTTCATTTAAGTTAGGACACTTTAATAACAAATTGGAAATTTAGAAGAAATTTGGCTATTATTAACCATAGGAGAAGTGTATTTCAGTAAAAAAAAAAAATGTAAGTACATCTCTATCCCTATCTCTATTATTGCATATTCTCAAATTCATCCTCCTGTTTTCCTTATCACAGGCTTAAAAGCATGTCTTGAACTATTTTTCCTCACTCATAATGTATTTGTACCTGTTCAAGTTAATCAGCTTAGTCCATTTTTATTCTATCTTCTCGGCTCTGACGCCGCAACATCTGGACATTGACCTTTGACATAAAACACATTTTATAATTTATCATGAACTTCACAAAACAGCCATATTTTTCCTGCCACCTTCTACCTTAACTCCCTTAACCTTCTACACCTTAACTCCCTTAACCATCCACATTCCCGCTACCCTGCTGAAACATATGGTCTGCTGTTAAAAAAACAAATCTCACTATAAAGCTTAGACTCATAACTGCCTTGCAGTACTACACAAACAAGAAAATGCTAATATATATGGGCAATTCATATTCAGATTGGTTTGGAAAAAGATTACAACATGCAATTAAATGCTCCCAAATATACTAGTGAACCAAAGCCTTTTCAAAAACGTTTTGATTCTCAAATGGGCAGTTGGGACCTTGGCATGCTGTCCGGAGACCTGGTTAGCCAATGGAATGTTAACAAAACAATGGAAGACAAATGGAAACTAAATCCAGCTTCTGAAAATACATATCTGACTAATGCAGGAAAACAGAATCTGACTTAAAGATTAAATCTGAAAAAACATTTTTTTCTGACAAAACAGGTATTTATTTCAAGATTTTATATCCTAATCAATGATGCACACTCAGTTTCCATTTTACAACATCTTATACCCGGAGATACACTGCCCTACAGAGACTGATGCAATGTGGTTCCTGACTTTCAACTTTTCCACCAATGTCACTTTAAAACAAAATAATAATTCTAGGTCATTTTCTTGACCTTTGATCTCTCCGAAAGAGGATAGTTACCTTTCCAGAGCTGATGATTTAGGAGGTCACCTGTTGTATAATGCCCTGTTACGTTATTGCATGCCATACTGGATTGCAATCCCTCCGAGTGTAAAGTTCTGGGTTCACCATTTCTTAATAAAACTAACACTTCCATCTGGCTGAGACAGAGGACAAGGCTCTGCCTTTAAAGCAATCTTTCATTTACAGTAAGCATGAGCTTCCTTCACTCCATCACGGTCCTTTCACACTACAGAGTATGTCTCCCTGCTAGTGGCGGAAAACAATCAAAGGCAAAACACACTCTGATGGATGACCTTGTAAAAGAATTAACTGAACTGGCAATGATTAGAAGCAATCACTTAACTAAGAATGGCATGTATAGAACAAAACATGCATTAGTGACACCACATAGTATTATGCTCTTCTCCAACACAGTTTCAATCCGCAGGGTCGGTGTGACTATCCATTAGATGAGACACTATTAGCTGCAGCGTATCTCTATCTTAGGTGAATCTATTATGGTCTTTCATGTCTATATATTTTAGCTTAGAATGCCTGGTTCAGGAATGGGGAATCACCACCACTCAACTTTCCAATGAAACACATGTTTTGCTTTGATACAAAAGATTATGGGTGCTATCTAGTGTCAGAAGGGTTCTAAAGTATTCAGATAGATGGAATCAGAATATATATACAATATACTAAAAAAAAGTAAGCAATATATATATATTAATGGACGAGCTGGCTCTGTCATTAGGTTGTAATACAGAACAACATCTTACAGAGTTGAATTTATACAAATTATCAAACATCTGAGCTGCCATTTGCTACATTATCCAACTCCGATTGATCAGTCCAGGCAGAAGATTTTCACAGAAAGCATTTGTGGATCATGTCTGCATAATGGTGTGAACCACTTAAGTACGGGGCTGCAACTAATGTAGGTAGCCTCTAATATAGAAACTAGCAGTAACACTATCATAATAGTACTAACAACCACGTTCTAAATGTATATAGATAAATTGCACTTCAAGGGTGTGCGCTTCAGACGGAAGGCACAAACACTCAATTACTGTTCCACTAATATCTACACTCCTTACTATATTAACTACAACATGCAACTTACACAGATTCAATCAACATTGCACCACTGAAGCGGGCAGTTGCTGCCAGTCAATGCAAACCGCATTAAGAGTGTCACACTGTTTTGTACTAAATAATTTGTAGTGTCAGCAACATACTGATGCCACTTCAGTCCATCCTTCTAAATTAGGATTATTTATAGTATTTTAAGAGCATGTTAAGGACCGAAGTCCAAGTTAAAAAAAGATAATCACAGGTACCTATTGGACAGTTACTGTTTAAAGAAATACATTTTAGGGTATCCTAAATAGCAAATATTTAGTAGCAGAGAGCATATCCAGGCGAAGAGAATTTTAAAGCTTGGGCCTTTATACAGAAGGCTGGGTGGTCGCTCATGTTGTGTTTTCTTATTAGGAATTACAAGGAAGTGAGCACTAGAGGCCTGCAAAGAATACCCCGTAATCTACCAGTTGAAGAGCTGCACGATGAAGGCGGAGGCTACATTGTGTAGTGCCATAAATCAAATACAGAGGCTCCTGAACATAGTTAGCTTTGCGAATGGGGAGCCTGTGCAGATTTTTTGTTTAAAGCCAGAGATGGGAAGCCTATGAGGCAGAGGAAGAGATCAGCTGTCACATTTTGAAATGACTATATCTGGTGTATTTGTGGGCAATAGAACACTGAAATAGAGGGCATAAAATAATCAGGATGCGTGCGTCCCATCCCTTAGGAATGTTAAAGTTGGTATACTCGAGCAAGAACTGAAGAATTTTTCACAGTATTTTCTGCTCTAATGGAGACCCATTATCCTTCGGTGTCTTTTGTCTTACAAGACAGAAGGAATTCAAGATCAGAAAGCAGTTACTTAAATCTGGACTGCAACATCACCTCAAGCGAAGGGATGTTGAGGAAGTTATTTGATGAGCATTTCAACCAATGATTTCCCTGCATTTAACAAACAGTAGAATCGGCCATGAAGAATACAACTAAAACAGTCCGTATAAAACTCTGGGTGAATGAAAGGATCGGAGGTGAGCCGAATGAGAAGCCATAAGCATGCATTTAAGGCAAAATCATCCATCATCACTCAGCTTCTTGAGAATTCGCTTTTAGCACTGATCATCAGCTTCTCCAATTCTAGGTCTATTCCGTTACCGCTGGGAAAGAATAAAACAGTATCCACGATGAAAACGAAGTTTAAATGTATGCACAGATACATCACAAAAAATGTATTAACTAAAGCTTTAAATACACTGCTAATGCACATCACGTGTAAGTCAGCATGAACAAACATGATGAATGTGACATTCAAACCTAAACGTGGATGGTGGCTATGTACAAGCCTAACAAAAGAACTCAATGCCAACGATTGTACAATCCAGATTCTACCGTAATTTGAATATACAATAACGTAAAGGGCTTTCATAAAGCTTATGGCTGTGATATAACTCTAGAACAGTCAGTCTAGTCTTAATTCAGGATTTTCAGAAGGAAAACATAAGACTTCAGAAAACAAATAATTTAGAACAGTGCTCAATGGCGGTACAGCCACAGGAAATGAATCTCATCTTAACAGAGGTCTTCTAATAACGAGGACTATGAAAAGGGGAAAGAAAAGGTGAAACTGCATCAACAGTGGAGCTGGCAGTATCTTCTGCACTTACACTTTAAAATGGGACTTGACAACATGCAATAGAAACACAACCAGAACTGCAAAGCAAATCTATGCAGCAATATTATGCAATTAAATAATGCTCTGCGGTGAAGTCTATATAGCTAATGCAAGAAAGTAAATAAGAGTAAGGAAAGCTTTATGATCAGTATGCGCTACTTGAGCAACAGCGTTAGTTTCACATAGCCCTTCTGCCTCCGATCCCAAAATCTACTTTTCCACATAGACATGCATGCTCAACATGCCTAGCGACATCTGCTTGCCTTGCATCACTCCTTACCTTCTAGTAGATCTCTGGCAAGTCCTGGCTCTGCCCCAGTCGAACGCACAAAATCCGACAGGAGAGCATCCATGTCGAGGATCACGTGATCATGAATTTCTTTCGGGCAGATCGATACGGGTGGAACATAGATCAAAGCTTAGTCTTCAATCTAAGATTGAAACAATGTACACAGCTCATGTTACACAGTATAAAATGATGACCGCCGACAATGCAGACGACTGGGCAAACATGGATGTATCCGATGCTAGATAATTAATTCTTGCTTCCAGAAACTAATTTTATTTAGGATTTGAGGAGACTGGTGGCATACGGTTCACCAATTTGGAGACAAGATCAATGTTGCCACTCTGCCATTTCCCATAAAACAACCCTGATTGTTCCAATTGAGTTAGATTATACAGGAGACAGAATGGGGATATGTACTGCCAGCTCATTTTAACAAAAGAAAAGAGGTCTTTAAATGAGAAACACAATCTGAGGTCTAACTTGGCCACTGAATCCAAAAATAGACTTTAGAAAAACTGATTGCCTTGCTATTAAGTCAACATAAACATGGTCTAATCTTATTCACTTGTACAGCAAAAAAATTGATTTATTAAGCAATTGGAATTATACTCAACATCACATATTCCACCTCCAAAGCCAGAACATAAACATGGAAATCTACATTGTTAACTAAAACACACAAGCATTTCTTTGCGGTTAATAAAATAGACTGACAATTATGGAATGGCAATCTTATTGCTCATCAATGAAGGTAGACAAGCAGTGAATGCCAGAGTATGAATTTACTGTACACCTCATGACACCGAGGGCGTAGCATATTCCTGTACGTGCATGCTTCATTTTCATACTACCAGTTTAATGAACGCGAAAGGGATATCTATTTTCTATTACTATAAAAACTTGCTAAAAAGCTTTTAGTGAAAGTGGAAAACAAAAGGGGTTAGACAGAGAAGCAATATTAAACAGTTAAGGAGTTAAAGAATGTAAGAAATGTAATATCAGAAATACGAGGTTGTGTGAGGCAGAGCCGACGGGGGCCACTACTAACAAAACGGTAGGTGGACTTAGAACAAAACTGAAATAAAACGTCTGGAGCAACTCGTTTACAAGGGATGCAAGGATAGAGTAAAAGCCATGAAGAAGTCAGTGTACGATTAGGGAAAGGAGAAATAGCACTGGAGAGAAAACAAGTATGGCTTCAGCAGTTGAGTCACTTAGTTAATACTACATTTTAAGACTATTGTTGTTGCAAAACTGTACAACAGAGTATACATCTGAGTAAAAGAAAACTAGAGAGGCCATCACTCCAAAGCTACATAGTGATGGAGGCAAGAAAAAAGGAATGGGAGAGAGAGAGAGCAGAAAGTCAACAACCTTTATCTTTGAATCATTAGGAGCATCAGAAAGTGACACTTTGCCACAGAGGCTAGGTAGGCAACAAACCAGGGGTAAATAACAGTTTAAGTGGAAAAGAAATGAAAACATGTGAAAGTGAGTACAGACACAAAGTTACTTTTCTGTGGCCCTTTTATGCCTTTGGTTTAGATTCAAATTGAAGTTCTCACGAGTTCTGAACTAAAGCTCCAAAGTTTACACCAGTCTAACTAACCAAGCATGATTCCTTAAGGGTAATTCTGATCCTTAAATCTGTCAATAAATACAAGGTTCCATATGCAAAGGGCAACCACGATTATTTCTTAAATTTAAAACAATGCTACAAACGAAAAAGGGATTTGGTTAAGGACTACTGTACGTCTAAATGTGCCAAAGACTAGATAACTGGATGCACAAACATACAGCAGAACTTTTGCAGAAAATAAATGGTGCTTCAGGGACAGATAAAGTCGTATACTTCAGTAACTATACTAGTAAGACCCACTGCTAATCTACATGGCATTTAAAAACGCTCATATCAGGTTTAGAAATGCGTAAATAAAACGTGTCCCAGACTTCCGAGAAAAACAAATCACTAAAAGAGCAGACTGGCTGCCCACTTTAAAAAGCCACTGTCAAGGGAAGAACACTATCCGGGATTAATTTAAAAGACTATTAAGCTCCATTAGAGACTTTAAAGGCACTTCTCTACTAAAACCTGCCTTTGGAAGAATTTGGCCAGATCATTACTGGGTGAAGCTTTTTTATTAGATGTTTACATATTTCTTTTTCAGGAGACAATGTTTTCAATAAGGGCAAAATCATTTAGAGATTTCATACAGATTTTCTAAGGAGTCCTTAACACAATAAATTATGTTTCTATGGTTTGATCTTTTTCAAACTGATATAAATGTGGTAGTTATACATTACTAAATTTCAAGTTACGGCTTTGAACATACAGGTGATGAACATATTATAGAACCTTTCGAGTTATTTCAACTGCCAGGATCTAGAAAAGCGACGAGGCTGCATAGGAATAACCTCTACCAATGATGCACGAACCGAGGGGAGAAATTGAAATGACTCACATCGGCTAGCAATGAAGACTTCTTAAATATTGCATCTTTGACAAAGCTAAATGGACTCATGAAAGACAAGTAACCTAAACCATTAAAATCCTCTCCAATGAAAGCACATAGATGTTCATACAACAGAACTCTGTAGGTTCAACAGATTAGTTGGATGGCTATAGAAGAGCTATTTAAATAAAGTAATCTGCTGAAATATGTTATGAAATGTGCATTATGAATTATTTGTTCTGGCCGCCAAATGGACGCCAGGGTGGTTATTTGGGCATTAAATCACTCCTCTGAACCTACTAATATCGTTTTGACTAACCCCAAGACTAAACAAGTGATATATAAGAACATGGTCTACTGAATTCACAATTTTCTCCTCTTCCTTCCTTTGAGCAAAATGTCTATTTTAGATATTCACTGCAAATTTTTGGAAGACGGTAGATTGGTGTGCACTTTTTAATTATCACCAAATTTAAGGCCTTTGTTCTGGAACAAACTACAGACAGACAATCCAGTCTTCTTCACCCCCACCCCCCAATCTTCCAAAGCAATAGAAGAAACATGGAGACAATAAATGGTGTAATTCATTCCAGATTGCTTTTAACAAAAGTTGAAGATCCATTTCCTGTAATCAAGAAGCACAATGGCTCTAGGTGAATTGTGCCTAAACATCCATTACAGATTACGGTCTTCTTGATATATGCGTTTGAAATTTTTATAATGACCACTTTGGAAATACGCCACAAAGTCTTAGTGTAGATCTTTCCTTTCTCTTTCCAAGCCTCTAATGTTCAAGCATGTGGTCATATTGTTAGCAAGGTGTACCCGAAAATGATACATACAATTAAGAACCACAAATATTCGTTCAAAAGGATGAACAAGGAGTCAGATCCAAGGGAGCGCAAAGCACAAGACTGTGGAACAGTCTCCATTATTTCCAATATTTCCAGGTTTGCATTCTACCTTATGCCCCCCCCCCCCCTCACCCCCCACCTGACTGATCAGAGGCCAATAATACGAGCTATGGGCACCAAACCTGTCTGACTAGACTCAAACACCTTTCTTTTTCATTCGGACTATACAGTGTTATCTTCTTTTGCACAATGAAGTAACCAAACGATAATATGTTGCACTTCAGAAAACTCACACATTACACATGTGTATCTTATATTTAAATTTTACACAAAAACAAATACATTAAAGTCCTGATTAAAAAAACATAAAGAGGCTGGTCTCCACAGATTGCCATTAATAACCCACAAACTCATCTTAGACTACAAAAGCCGCTCCAGTCTAGCAGCATTTTGTTTATTATCAAACTCCCTAGCTGATCTGCAAATCAGTAACAGCACACATTGTCAAGATTTGTAAATGCTGTAAAATGTGCCCAATGGGCAGATTACTGAATTCCCAAAATTAAATAATTACGGAACACTCCTGGGAAACTGTAACTGTCATAGCATCCCAGGGATTCACACAAATATACACATACACATTGTATAATGCATAACGTTTCACACATGAATGCAATTGCATTCATTTTATATTTCTCAAACACTTTTCTCCTTGAAGAGGTTCCTTCCCCCTTTCAGTTGGATAGTAATTTTCTACAGTCCAGATTAGGAGTAAATTTGCATCAGTTTTCAGGGTGGGGAAAAAGCCTGCAAATGTTTTAGGACTGTGACTGTTCACCATCTTTTGCAGATGATTTGTCCCAATATGCCCACAACCAGCTCCATTGGGTGATTTACATCAGGGTTGAAAATTACTCAAAAGACCGAGTTAATGAGCTCGCCATAAAGCATGGAGACATATAAAAGACGCATTACATAACGCAATATGCTTTGCTCTTCATTGTCAGAGATCTGTCACTGCAAATGAGTTCAAGTGGAAATGCCTTCTACAAACAGACACTGTGAATTAGGAAAAGCGGGTATGGAATAAGGTCTTAAAACGCCCGCCAAACTTAACTAAAAAGAACATTTAATAAACTGGGGTGGAAAACTGCAATATTAATCTCACATTTTGGGAATTTACACAGAGTCCAGGCGACTAAGAACAGTCATATGTCAGCATATCAAATACATAACTTTCAAAGAATGCTGAACAAAAGCTTGTAATGCTCAGCCTGCGCATTACCTCTTGATGCTCTTTCAGAGCCCACTGCCATCTTCACCAGCGTTCACCTTACGAATAAATGAATGAAATGGCGTTTGTATAGCGCGCATACTCCAAAGAGTGTCCCGGCGCTGAACTTTGGGGAAAACCTGCCCATTGCCAAAAGAGATGAACGAGTTACTCGTTTTGCTGGAACAGACAGGTTTTTGGGGGTTTTTTCCCCTAAAAACTTGAAGCTCTGGGATGGATGAAGTTAGAGAGATTTTATTCCATGTTTTTGACTCAAGGAAAGAAAACGACCTTCCACCCTTTTTTTCCCGATGTTTTTTTGGAATCCTAGCAAGAAAGCTATGGGAGGAACCCAGTTTTCGGAGTGGGGCATACACACATATATCCTCCTCCTCAGATACTCAGCTCTTTTCCCATAGACAGCTTTATGTGCCAGGGTCAGTGTCTTAAAAAGTATCATCTTTTTGATGGGCAGCCAACGAAGAGTCCTCAAATGACGGGTCATGTGTATTCTTCGAGTGAGATTAATAATTAATCTGGCTCCCGCATTCTGAACTACCTGTAACCGGCTAAGCAAGTAGTCTCGGAGTCCTAGGTAGAGAGAATTACCGTAATCAAGCCTAGATGAAATCCAGGCCTGGATCACCGTTTTCCTAGTTTCTACAGATAGAAAGGGAACATTTCTTCAGGGAGTGTAGAATCCTGAAACAGGAGCCCACTACTGTCTGAATCGGAGGTTGAAAGGACAATGTGCCATCAATTTTGATTCCCAGATTTCTTTACCACGTTTTGGTGTGAGCTGGGGGGGGGGGTGGGGCTATCTTGTGGCCACCATGACCTCCATAACTCGGAAGAGGAGTCACCTAAGAGCAGGATCTCAGTTATATCGGATTGTATGTTGGTTGATGCACTGATAGACAATTGAGTACATTGAAAAGATAGGATTTAATGGATCTTCCATCTAATTCATTCCCCTTTTGACTTTCGCCCCCCCAAGCCTCAGCTAGCATGGCCCGGGGTGTCAAGTACAAGTTAAATAATGTGGGACTGAGAGCTGATCCCTGGGGAACACCTGCCGCCAATTCAAGAATTGGTGCTGCGTATGGAGGGGTCCATACTTCTTGACTCCTATTGTTTAACAAGCATTGGCATAGCCAATAGGTCTCGCCTTTGGGACCTTTAAAGTGTTTGGCCATGCAGCACATTATCCTGGGTTAATGCACATGGGATTGAAGAGAAAAAACCTTCAAGACCACAACTAATCTTAATTGGTACACAGGACACAAACAATTAAGTTTAACTGAAAGGCAGAGCAAGACAGCAGTTTGTAAAAATCAAAGTGATGCCAATGGGCCACGTGAATGCGATTATTAATGCCATAGTGAGTCTGCAGTCCCGTAGTGTGACTCCAGGCAAATTAAAATGGGAGTGCAGGACGCGAGGACCGATGGGCAAAAAGAGGGAGGTCAGGTGACGGTGGTGGATTGCCAAAAGCATAAGCGCCATGGTGACCTGGTAGGAAACATTAACAGAGGCCTGCGCATACATCGTAAAATCGAGGTCAGGAAAAGATGCATGCGCACAAAAACGCACAAAGGTGCATTTATATAAACCAAAAACACACACTGACTGGAGGCAATAATGCACGCTCACACAGAGAAGGCAATAAAGGGTACATGCAAAGACACACACATGTACACACACATGAACACACATAACAGACACTAACACCGCACAATACACATAAACACATTCCCTTCTACAGGAGACACTAATCTCCCTCAGTCTATTTCTGTGCGCCCGCCCCTTGCCCCACAGGTTCCTACAAGGCTTAGTACGACAGACCTTACACAGGTATCACCTGAAGTGATGTTTGTTTATCGGCATGGGACAGAAAGCTTGCTCTCTACTGCCGAAGATGGCGGCCAGGTGAGGATGGAGCGCAGTGATCTGGATTTTTAGGAGAAGGTTGCGGGTGTGACAGAGCCCTGTAATAAGAGATGTGAAGGATCCTGTCTGTCTTTGTGATGTGTGTGACCGTGCTGTGGGTGGGACAGGTATGAGGGGTTGTGAGCCACGGGTGGGATTGTGCAAGTAAAAGTGAGCACAGTGTTAAAAATAAAGCACAGTATGAGTTCTTGTCACATCTGTTAAAAAACAAAACATGAAACGGGCGCCGTGCGAGGCAGCGCAGCACCTAAAAAACACATGAAACCGGGCAACGTGCGATGCAGCGCGGCGCCCAAACACATCAATGAACAAGTCACCAACATGCGACCTGCGTGGTGCGTGCGCGCTTGTGTGAAATCTGACACAGAATAGATGGCACACTGCGAGCCACTTTTCGTAACCGCAAGCCGTGGGCGGATACATTTCCTGGGGAAGGTGGGACATGCACCCGCCTTTGCCCAATTGCGTGCTGTCTTCGCACGCAAAGCCCAATAGGAAAAATGCACAAAAATAAAACATACACGCGCAAGCGTGTGAAAAGATCTGAGTGGTTCCAAGAGGTCATTTTCCTAGAGCAGCGCATGCGTGCTGCGCTTGGCTCGACCTGAAAATGAGGTTAACCACTTCAGGGCTAAGCCTTTAATTCAAATGTCCTGAAGGCGAGCCACTAGTATTTCATGGGGGATGGTATTAAATGCCGCCGATAGGTCTAGTAATATCAAGACGGCCTTGCCCCCTTTGTCTAACGTGCCTTTAATATGATCACTTATTTCTATAAGGGCCGTTTAAGTGCTACAGTTGGCTCTAAAGATTGATCGAATCGGGTGTAGGTTACTAATCTCCAGATAACCTGAAATATGTACATTAACATGCTTTTCTACAATTTTTGAGACTGCTGGAAGTAGTAAGATTGGCCTGAAATTGGCTAGTATTTTGGGGTCCGCCACAGGCTTTTAAAGAACAGGTAGAATTTTTACATGTGTTCATCTGGCGGGCATAATACTAGTCGATAAAGAGTCATTTAAGACTTTGTTAATTATCAGGTTAATGGACAGGGCCACTTCGGCTAGAAGACTGGGTGGGCATGGATCAGCTGGCAACCCTGATTGGAGTTGCTAAATGACTCTCAAAGATTCCTGCCTGGAAATATGGGAAAGAGTGTAGAGCATGGGCCCCAAGGTTGCTGCCTCGGGGGCGGGGGGCGGGGGGGGGGAGGGACCGCGAGGGAGAGCGAGATATATATATATATATATATATATATATATTTGTTCGTCAACTTATAGTTTTTTTCTCCAATGTCTTTCAAGATGTTTGCAATGTTTTTTTCGGGACCGTAAGTTTTCGTTAAACCAGGGAGCAGATAGTTTGGTTCTAAAGGATTGTTTTATCGCTAAGGGTGCTAGAATACTGATCTTGTTGAGAGTCCAGTCCTCAGTGAGCTCTGCATCTGATTCAGGCTCTCCAGTCAATTGTGGGAGATCTGCGCCTAGAGCACTGGAAAGATCAATCGGCGAGATTTTGTGAAAAGCTCTGGTCATAGTTTTAGTTGCTTCCCCGTAAGGTTGGCTATGCTTGAGCTTCGGCCAACTGAATCTGAATCTTTCTCAAGCGAGACGTTGGCTCTCCAAGCAAACAAACCCAGATACAAGTCACAAAATAACACGCTGTCTACTCCTCAACACTAGATCTCCTATTAAAAATGCCTTAGCATTTCATGACCTCATGGAGGAGCATGCAATTGATATAGCGTTCGTCACAGAAACCTGTGTGCTGACACCTACTCTGAACCAGATCTCCTAGGGGCCCTTCCTGAGGGATTTAAAATATACAGGAAAGATAGAGCTGGGAAAAGGGGGGGGGGGGGGGGGGGGGAATAGCGCTTATGTTGAAATATAAAATCCGATCCTTCTCGTTTTTGAAGCGAGCTATGCGTCATCCATTTTACCTCTGCCCTCCTTTCCAGCCCTGGTTCTATCCTTGACACCTCACCTGAACTAACATTTATAAATAATCTAGATTGGGGTATTAAAGCTGTGTATACATGCAGAGTCCGTGCAAAACAACAGCTGGCGTCTGCTCCGAGTCTCCAGACAATGGTCAAGTCCTGAATAAAGTTTACACAGATAGCATATCTTGTTATGCAGCTCCAAGACTCAAAGTTGCTAAACCACCAAGGCTGTTGGTGTTTTTATTACCTCATTTTGTCTGCCTTTCTCAAGCTCCATTTACACCACGGGGCGCCCCCTGTTTTTGATCTTGACCTATAAAAACCCATGTAATTATTGCTCAGCGCACTTCCTCCTCGAGTATCTCTTGGTGCTTGTTGGACGAGGCCCCCGCTTATGAGTATTAATAAATGATCTGGGAGGAGCCTAGCGCGCATCCAAGATGGTCGCGTGAGCACAGGGCTCCCCGGACCCTTGCTGCTCCTCGGAATTTATCCTGAGAATATCCTGATGTGGTTTATGGAATCTGGCAGATGACGACCGGCTGAGCACGTATCTCTTTTCAGAACTCGAATCGGACCTGGGAATCCTGAGTTGTCGTTGTTCGAACTTTTGGGACCCACCCGACGGAGGTGCCCGGGGCGAAGGTGAACCGTGGAGCCGTGTCGTAATTGAACAACAGCGGCTGCAGTGCGGTGCCAGTGGCCGCTCTACTACTTTCGGTTTCACTTTCGGACTTCAGGGGGCTGGCCGGCGAACGCACTTGATGTGGCGGGGTGTTTCCTTGGCCTCTGCGCGAGGCTTTGTCTCCACCTGCCACTAGTGTGCCCATCGCCTTGGGTCCCCCCGCACCGCTATATTGTGGTCTCTGGTGAGGCGCTGGTCTGCGGTGCCGGTGCCCCTACGACTCTTGATCGGCGGTCCCCTTCGGTGTCCGTGACCACATGGGGGGCAAGGGGGGCCCGAGGGGCGTAAGACTAAGGCCTCCCTCCGCGGGGGACCGGTCCAGGCCAACAACATGGACCGCTACACTCTGGGCAGAGGGTCCCCTGGAGCGACCGGCCCCCCCCCGGACGCCGCCGGTGGCACGACCGTCTCTCCGGAGCTTTCCCTGCAGGACATCATGGGCGCCATTGATGGCATCAGGGAAACCATCGCCACGCAATACGAGGCCCTGGCCCGTAAAATCGACACGGTGGCAATCGATGTCACCTTAATTCGGGCAGATCTCTCCAAAACTAACGAGAGGGTTCAGGCTCTCGATGCGCGGACCTCAACCCTGGGTGCGGATGTGTCGGACCTGCAGGCCGCGCTTGGTGACATTAAGGTGGTCAACGATCAGATGGCCCGGCGGCTGGAGGACTTCGAGGGACGGGCCCGACGCAACAACATCCGTGTCATAGGCGTACCGGAGTCCTCCGACAACCGCCCGGTTGACCTCCTGGTCGAGGAACTCATCCTCCAACAGTTGACCCCTGCAGGCCTAAGTAAGTTCTTTGCCGTGGAGCGGGCCCATCGAGTTCCGGGCGGTCGGCCACGGCCGGGGGCCCCCCCGAGGCCTATCGTGGCCAAACTGTTCCACTATAGGGACCGAGATGCGATTCTGCAGGCCTCACGGGTTCACGGCCCGGTTCGTCATGAGAACTCATCCATTAACTTTTATCCGGACTTTACCCAACTTGTCCAGAAACAGCGGATGGGATTCCAGGGGGTGAAGCGTCGTCTCCGTGAACTGGGCCTAAAGTACTCTATGCTCTACCCTGCAAAACTCCGAGTGGAACATGAGGATCGGACTGCCTTTTTTGACTCTCCTGTGGCCGTGAGTGACTGGCTGGACTCGCTGCCGGACAGAGGTGGCCGTCCCGGGCCCTCTGCAGGCGCCGAAGGTGGCGGGTCCCCTTTGGAGTGACTTTTGGTCCTTGATTTTGCCACTTTGCACTGTTCAGCTGGGTTTTACTTCTTTTGTTCATTTTGTCTCACTAGGACCTGTGTGGGGGGCGGGCGGGGACGGGTCCCTTTCCTCCTCCGGGGTCTTTTCGTAGAATGGGGTTAGTAGGGCGACAGGCACACTGCAAGTTGGGGGGGTTTTTTGGCCCGCAGGGGTGCAGGGTGGGGGGAGTTGGATTTGGGGGGGGGGGTTGGGGGGAAGGAGGGGTTGTTTTGCTGTGTGTTTTCTGTTTGCATGGCGAGGTATTGATTTTTGTCCAGATTCGGGAACTGTGCTACTGACTGGGGGGCCTTTGATCTATTGGAGGGGATGGGGGGGGACGGGTTGAGGCTGATGTCATGGAACGTCAATGGGTTGGGGGACCGTATCAAACGGGGTGTAGTACTGCAGTATTTGCGTCGTCTGACTCCTGATGTGGTGTTTATCCAGGAGACACATCTGATTGGTAATGTTTGTCATGCAATGAACAGGGGGGGGATACCGCCTCGTGGCCCATTCTGGTTTCACAACTGGTTCCAGGGGGTGGGCATTCTCCTGCGATCCTCACTTCCGTTGGATATCACTAGGGTAGTCTCGGATGACAGAGGGCGCTATGTGTGTCTGACTGGGAGGTGGGAGGGGCAGCCCCTTTCCCTGGTCTCAGTTTACGTCCCCCCGGGCCTCCAGAACTCCACCTTCGCGGACTTGGGTCGAATGCTGCTTGAACTTCCGGATAGTCTTTTGCTTATGGGCGGGGACTTTAATTCGGTGGTTTCGGGTGACCTGGATCGTCACCCACCCAGGGCCCTCCCCGCTGCCCAGGCATGGCTGGGTGGACTGTTGGAGACCTTCGGCCTGGTAGATAGCTGGAGACTAATGCATCCGACCCAATGTCAGTACACCTTTCACTCTGGGGCGCATGGGAGTCTTTCTAGGTTAGACTATTTCCTTATGCCCGCGGCGCAGACTGGTCGGATTCGAGAGGTTAGGCACCTGGCGCGGGGTATCTCCGATCATTCCCCGCTGTGGCTGCTCTTTGACACCGAGTCGCGGTCTGCAGGGCGGATCGCTCCCATTAACCCGTGGTACCTGCGAGACCCTACGACTCGCGACAGCCTGGTTAAGGCTATGGACCAATACTTCCTTGAAAACGAGGGGTCGGTGTCGTCCGCAATGTCCCTGTGGGAAGCCTTTAAAACCGTAATCCGCGGACACGCCCTCTCCCAGATAGTGGTGGCTAAGAAGCTCAAGATTGAGGCAGTGGTGAAGTTGGAGACTGACATCTCGGGGCTGGAGTCGGCCTTGGAGACGGGTGTCACTCCGGACGGGCTCCATGCCCTCAGCCTGAAACAGTTTGAATACAGGTCTCTTGTCACTGACGCTGCCAAAACGATGTATAGGGAGCAGCAGGGTCGATTGTATGATGCCGGGGACAAGGCGGGAAAGTTGATTGCGTGGCTGGATAAGAAGGAGAGAGTGAATCGTGTGGTCCCGGAGCTGCATGTCTCGGATGGAGTGTGTGTGACTGAGCCTGGTGAGATTGTGGAATGTTTCGCTGACCACCTCCGGGCCGTGTACTCCCCGGTGACTGATAGGGATGAAGAAGACTCTTGCCTTCTGCTGAGGGATATTGCTTTGCCCTGCCTGTCCGTCGAAGACCGTGAGCAGCTGGACGCCCCCTTGTCTGTAGATGAAATAGCAACTGCGATTCGGTCCCTTCGTTCGGGCAAGGCGATGGGTCCCAACGGTCTGCCTATTGAGTTATATAAGTTGCGCCCGGATAAACTCGCGCCCTTCCTCCGTCGTATGTTTCAGGAGTCCCTTGAGGCAGGTTCCCTTCCTGACGACCAGCGTCTGGCTACGATAGTCGTGATCCCCAAGGACAGTAAGCCACGAGACCGCTGTGCCTCCTACAGGCCTATTTCACTGCTAAACGCAGAGCCTAAAATCCTGGCTAAAGTCCTTGCCAATCGTTTGTTGAGCGTCATCTGCGATCTGATTCATCCTGATCAATGCGGCTTCATCCCTCATCGTAACACCGCTCTTAACTTGCGGCGTCTTCACGGCGCCCTCGCCAGGGCGGAGTACCTCTCCGAACCAGCCGTGCTGGTTTCTTTAGACGCCACGATGGCCTTTGACACCATCGAGTGGCCATTCCTCTGGGCTGTCTTGACCAAATTCGGCTTTGGGGAAGGATTTCTTGGCTGGGTGAAGCTTCTTTACACGGGACCCATGGCTCAGGTGGTGGTTAATGGGCGGGTCTCTCGGCCCTTCGCTCTCGGTAGGGGTACGAGGCAGGGGTGCCCGTTGTCCCCTCTGCTCTTTGCTCTTGCCCTGGAGCCGCTCGCTGCTTGGCTCCGCTGGGAGCCCTCGATCAGAGGGATCCGGTGGGCCCCGGGCTTCGAGGATCGGGTCTCGTTGTATGCGGACGACATTCTCCTGTATCTCACCTCGCCGCGGCAGTCGCTTAATGTTCTCTTTGATGTTCTGACTTCCTTTGGGAGAAATTCGGGTCTAACGATCAACTGGTCTAAATCCTGTGTCTATCCTATCTCCGGTGACCCTCCTCTCTTGCCGCCTCGGCTTCCGATCCAATTATCTCTGTCCGGCTTTAAATACCTGGGGATATACGTCTCGTTGGACCCGGTGGCTCGCTACGAGCAGAATCTCCTGCTTCCACTTCGGCGTTTGAGGGAGGACACGGCTCGGTGGTGCAAGCTGCCCTTGTCCCCGCTGGGTCGGGCAGCACTGTTTAAAATGATGTCCCTTCCCAGATTCCTCTATGCACTTCAGAACTCCTTCGATGTCATTCCTGTGTCCTACTTTCGGGAGGTGGAGAGCCTGCAGAGGAGACTGGTGTGGGACGGACGGGCGCGTATCGCTCTGGCAAAGCTCACTCTCCCCTGGTACGACGGGGGCATCGCGCTTCCCGACATTCGCAGGTACTATTGGGCCTCACAGCTATCGGCCATTAACCATGCCACGTATGCGCCTGGCTTGAATCCGGCGTATGAGATGGATAAATTCCTGCTTCCCGGCGGAAACTATAACAGGGCACTTTACTCCAGCTCGGCTGGACGGACCCTTACGGGCCCTACTAAGATTGCGGTACGGATCTGGAAGGCGGCCAATGTAGCCATGGGCTGGAGTGAGCGATTAACATGTGCTACTCCTCTGTTTGCCTCCGACCGACTGGGAAGCCTCTGGACAACGAAGGGGTTTGAACGTTGGGACACGATTGGTATTAGTAGAGTGGGAGACTTATGGATTAAGGGTGCGGTTAAAACATTCGCGGCGCTCCAGAGCGAATACGAACTTACGGAAAGGGAGTTCTTCCGCTACGCCCAGGTTCGGCATGCCCTGCTCTCTGTCTTTGGGGAGGGGACCAAGATCCCGGCTTCTTCGCCCCTCGAGGACCGCATACTCGATGGTCATGTCCCCGACAGTACTATCTCTTTAATTTATAAAAAACTTATTAATAATCGGGCTGACCTCTTGGTGCGCCTTCGGGAGGCGTGGACGGGGGATGGGGTGGAACTGGACGACGAGGACTGGCAGTCCGCACTGTCGTCCCCCAAGGAAGTGGCCATTCCAGCCCGTCTCCGCCTGGTCCAGCTTAAGATTCTCCACCGGGTGTATGTGACGGGTCCCCGTTTGGTCTCGATGGGATTTTCTGAAGACGGGCTCTGTAAGCGGGGATGTGTGCTCAGTGCCACCTTTCTCCATATCCTTTGGGAGTGCCGCGAGGTGGCGGAATACTGGCGCCGGGTTCATGTGGTCATGGGACAAGTCACCGGGGTTGCGCTGCTGCCGGAGGTGCGTCGCTGTGTCCTGAATGTGTGGGAGCCCAATGATTATAACGCGGCTCAGACTCGGTGGGCGGCCCTGGGGAACATGATTGCCAAGAGAGATATAGCGCAGCTTTGGGGTTCCCAGCGGCCTCCCACCGTGTCCGTATGGAAGGAGAACATGGACTGGTGCATGTTCAGGGAGAAGACTGTGTATGTGGCTCGTGGTAAACCGGGGGCATGGGGTAGAATCTGGGGGCAATGGAACGCGTATCGTGGGGGTATCTGTACTCCCCCCCTAGTGGACACCGATATTGCTTTGTCCCCCTGACCCTTGATGGTTCCTTGCGACTTTTGGAATAACCGAATATAGACGTTCCTCTCCCGTGACCCCCCCCCGACCTATCAGTACTCCTTCCTCTTGATAGCTATTTGAAGGTCTGAATTAGAGTCCCCCGGATGTAGCCTGACCCACACTTTTTGCCCTTATGCCTCGCCTTTTGTTTTTAGTTGTTATTTATGTTAAACCTATGTATCCTGCTTCCCTAGGACTATCCAGATCCATGTGCGGGGCTGGGCCCCGGGAGTCGACGACTGCCTTAACAACTGTATGATCCTTTCTGAATCTAGCGGCCGGCCCTGGTGGTTGTAGGCCCATGCTTGTAATTGATTTATTGTTCAATAAAATTTTCAAAAAAAATAAATAAATAAATAAATGATCTGATTTTTACTTCACTCCAGTGTCGATTCTCCTTACTTGTTTGAACCCGTGGACCAAGGGTGACCCTGCACCAGTGTGTCTGGTAGAAGGCACACTTCCACAAATTGGCACCCGAACGTGGGGCCCCATCAAAGGCCTGCAGTTGGAGCGGGGGAGGAGATCATGTTGGTAAGAAGAACTTCACTAAGGAGCGCACCACCTGAGGAGACTAGTTCTTGGGGCCAAGGTTCTTCTATCGGCTTACCGACTCTGATCTTCCCGGCGGCTGCTTACCTTGACTGGGGCTTCCGGATGGCTATTTGGAATTGATCATTTGATCACGGAGGATCAACAGGTGGTAGTTGAACACTACGAATAGGTAGGATTGTATTGAACCGTTTTTTGTTTGTTTGGTATTTGTCTGATTAATATTTGCAAATATTAAGATTATACAGGTAATGTGACATTTTCTCTGTTCATAAAGTTATACCTTATACAACATGCCTTTGATAGTAAATTATGGAGATTTTGTAGTTGCTGCTGCGATAAGCAGCGCATTTTGGAAGAGAGCCAGCCGGCACCCCAAGAAGGTACGCCGAACTTTGAAATGTATATTAAACATGGTATTTGTCCCATAACGTTTAGTGCATTGTGGAACAAATATACAAAAGGGGATCCCCAATTTCAGTGGCCATTAGAGGGGACGATGGACCCTCATAAACTTGAGTACTTAGAAAAAGAATTGTTTGCTAGGAAAGTTAGACCAGCTATGTTTGACAGTTTGCGTATGTGGGGAAGGAAGTGGGGGAGTGGCAGCTCAAGGCAGAAAAGGTGAGAAAGAAACAGGAACGGAAGACAGTTTATCAAAAGTTCAAGGAATTAAAGGATAAAGAAATTCAGAAAAATACAGAATGTTTAGATCGAGAACATAGATTGACAGCATCTAAAGAATATGTTGTTAGGCCGACGGCGACAGCCCAGACCCACCATGATGATGTTGACTCATAAACTGACGGATTATTGATTGAACGACCCCCACCCCCATACGCACCATTGGCACCCCCTCCCCCTGGACCACCCAATCCTGTACTTCCTGTGCCGCAGCCCCCTGCCCCACCTCCTCCACCAATGATTGTACAACCACCTACTTTTCCACCTGTGTAGGTTCCGGAAATGGAGGCAGGAGAAATGATAGACCAGATACAAGATTTCTCTGAAGGCGAGCTCCTTTGTCTCAGAAACAAACTTTACCAGTTTTTGGCCCAATGGAAGATGATTATAGGGGAAAATGGTCCAGACGATGTGAGAGCCATTAATCGTCAGTGCCAGATAGGGGCCTTCCCTGTAGGAAGGCTTAATACTGCCATAGCTACAATAATGCAGCACCGCAATGAATTTTTTGCCTCTCTCCGGATAAGACCTATGAGGGAAGCCGCACCCCAGTTTATCCCCGGGAGAGGAAACGCAAACGATGATGATCCTAACAGCCCTGATGCTAGAGCCCAATTCTTGTATAATTGGATATACACGCCCTGGAAAAGGACGGATGTTCTTACACTTAAAGCATCTTTACCTGATATTCGGAAGAATCCCAGAGGTTTTTATAATGAAGTACAGGCAGCTATTGACTCTTGCGTTATGACATTAGCTAATATTTACATGTTTTTCGGAAGGATCTTACCGCCGGATATGTGGCGACACACCCGGAAACAGGAACATGCTGCCGAGTTAAGAGGAGAATGGGCAGCATAAATAGCGGCTGAAGCCGATAGGAAGCCTGGTAACAAACCGGCTCAGCTCATACCGGACCTCCCTGGCAACATACGCACTTATATAAAAAAAACGATAATTCCCCCACGGAAGATAGATAGGACGCTCCTTACTGCTTGTAAACAAAGAAAGGACGAGTCCGTCCCTGATTTCTTTACTTGCTTTAAGGAAGTTTTTCACGACTTCAGTGGCCAAGACACATCTACACCCACAGGCCCCCTATTATTTAAGGACCGATTAATTGAAAATGTACTTCCTGAAATATCTGTTCGTTTAAAGGCGTCTGAAAGTACATGGGCCTCAGTCTCACCTAAGGCCATATTGGATATGGCTCAGTATTACCAGAATCAGGTGACAGATGAGCATGACAGGAAAGAAGGTAAAATAAAGGATTTAAAGACTAAGGTTATGATGGTTCAGGCTTATGGACCCCAGAGTTGTGGTCAAAATAACAGACAAATGCCCCCACCAGGCCCCCCCGCGTAGAAAGACACCACTGCGACGGATCAATGTGCCTATTGTAAAGAAGTAGGACACTGGCGTTCTGAATGCCCCGTCGTAGTTCTAGTGGGAGGGGAAGGGGACAAGCAAGTAATAATCTGGGAGCTCACGCCCCCGGACAGCCACAACAAAATTTAGGTAGAAACAGGTTGGATAATTATTTTGATCAAAGGAATAATCAATATTCCTTGGATGATTACAAACCAGACAATGCTATAGGAACGCATTTTGGCTAGGACAGCGTAGGACAAGGAGGACCAGTTGAGATACCTGTAGATCAGTCAGGACCCTATATTACAGTCACCATACTTGGGCAGGATCAGAAATTTCTAGTAGATACAGGGGCGACACGTAGCGCAATTTCTCACCAACTGGTCCCTGGGACACCCTTGTCTGGCCAGATAATAACTTCAGTGGGGTTCGATGGAACACCCACCCCTAGCCCTATGTCCTGAAAAATACCTTTACAGGTTAACAATTTTAGTACTTCTGCACCCTTTTTGCTTCCCCCGCATGCTCCTGATAATTTGCTGGGATTTGACCTATTGAAACATTTTCATGCTACCATACATTGCTCCCCATCTGGGGTGCGGGTTATCTTTGGAAGGAAGACATTGCCCAAACAATGTAATATTTCCCCATGTTCGTACCTTGATTCCATTCCCCCATGTGTCTGGGCTACTACAGACACAGATGTTAGACGAATGGATATTCCCCCAGTACACATACAGGTTCGGGAAGGTGCTCTTTTGCCATGTGACCCGCAATACAAAATATCAAAAGAAGGTGACGATGCACTAATGCACATCATTGATGACATGATACTTACAGGAGTCATTGAGGAAGTCTCCTCTAATGTGTGTAATAGCCCTATTCGTCCTGTCCGTAAAAGAGGGGATGGAATACAGGATAAAGTTTATCGATTTGTGATTGATTTGAGAGAAATTAACAAGATAGTAGTTCCTCAATATCCTGTTGTTTCTGATATTACCACCTTATTGACTTTGGTATCGCCCACAGCCACTGTATTCTCTTTCATTGATCTTAAGAACGCCTTTTTCTCTATTGCTATACATGAGGATAGTAGATATCTTTTTTGGATTTTCACTTCGAGGCCGTTCATTCAGATTTTGTAGGGCTACACAAAAAGTACTAGCATTTACAGTCAGGCACTCAAACAACAGATGGACGAACTTCTCTTGCCACCTGGAGTTAAACTTGTTCAATACGTTGATGAAATTTTGCTTGCAGCAGACACAGTTGAGCATTGTAAAGAAGCTACTCTCTCCTTATTGCACCATCTTGCTGCTAAAGGACATAAGGTCTCTAGGAATAAATTGCAATATTGTCGACCAGAAGTCACCTATCTAGGTCTCCTCTTGTCAAAGGAGGGACGCACTCTCACCAAGGTTAGGATTCAAACTATCATACACACTCCCATTCCCCGTACACAAAAAAAAGTCAGAGCACTTATTGGCATTTCCTCTTACTGTAGACAATGGATCTCCAACTTTTCACTCATTAGCAAACCCCTCTTGTCCCTTGTTACTAAAGACACTCCCTTTCCCCTACCATGGTCATCTGAATCTCAAAATGCATATCAGCAGCTTCGTGCATCCCTTTGTTGCGCTCCAGTGTTAGGTAGTCCAGATTACACCAAACCCTTCATATCGTATGTACATGAGAGGGAAGGATGTGCATTATCGGTTTTGACACAGCCACATGTCAGAAAACATCGTCCATGTGCATATTTTTCGGCTATATTGGATCCAGTGGCCAGAGGACTCCCCGGTTGTCTTAGGGCAGTGGCTGCTACAGCCATCTCCATACGAGAATCTGAAGGGATAGTATTAAGCAGCAAACTTATGGTTATGGTACCACATTCCGTAGACTCACTGCTTAGCCAAACTAAGACAACACCTGACTAGTGCTAGGTTCACAGTATATGAACTCACGCTTTTGGCACCCCATATTACACTCAAGAGGTGTTTGACATTGAATCCCACCCCATTGTTACCCTTACCAGCTGAACAACCCCATGATTTGCAGGATTGTATTTTCCTGAAGGAGGAACAAACCAAGGGAAGAGTAGATCTCAAAGACACAACCCTGTCAGACCCTGAAGGAGAATTATGGGTGGATGGCTCCTGTTTAAAATTACCTGATGGCACTACCTCTGCAGCCTATGCCATAACAACGCTGCAGATAGTCGTAGAAACAGCTTGCATTCCACAGAGATCAGCCCAAGCTGCTGAACTCATCGCACTCTTGAGGGCTTGTGAACTCAGTCAGGGATTATCAGTAAACATTTACACCGACAGCCAGTAAGCATTTTGGGTGGCACACAACTTTGGCAGGCTTTGGAAGGAACGAGGGTTTCTAACTTCGCATGGTGCCAAGATTCAACATGGTGAAATGGTAAATAGCCTCCTCACAGCCCTGACATTGCCAAAGAGCGTGGCCATTATCAAATGTAGTGCCCACAAAAAAGTTACAGATAAGGTGGGACAAGGAAATGCGTTTGAAGTTGAGATAGCACAAGATACTGCAAGTACACACACTGGCAGAATGTATGTACTACGGCCCCAAACTGAAAGATGGGAAAACAAGTACATGGAGGTTCAGGAGATACAACAGTCAGCTACTGAACAAGAAAAGGCAGAAGGTGAAAAGGAAGGGGAGTTAGATGATGAGGGATGTTGGAGGTCCAAAGATATGTCGAAATGGATATTGCCTCATGCCTATTTATTGCCCTTTTTGACTATGGCTCATGGGCCTGCCCACGTAAGTACTAAAAACACCATCTCCAAATTAGAACAGGTTTGGGACAATCTAGACATTCGTAAAACAGCTGAACATTTAGTAAAGCATTGTATGATATGTTTACAACACAATCCCGGGAAGGGAGTATTAACCCCCACAGGTGAATTTTCTCCACCTCAGGTACCCTTCGAAGTGCTTCAAATGGATTATATCCAGTTGGAGCGCTGCAATAATTTGAAGAATGCATTGGTAGTGGTTTGTTCTTTCAGCAAGTGGGTGGAGGCCTATCCAACCAAGGATAACACGGCCATGACAACGGCTAAAAATTAGCTAAAAGAGTTCTTGCCCCGATTCGGAATTTGTAGGGTCGTTTGGATTGACAGTGGCCCCCAATTCACTGGCCAGATAACAGAATACCTAATGAAAGGTTTAGGGGTAAAACAAAAGTTTCATGCTGCCAATTATCCCCAGGCAGCGGGTCTGGTAGAAAGGTACAACGCCATACTGAAGTTGAAACTAGCTAAAATACAAGCAACAACACGCCTTAAATGGCCAGGTGCCTTGCCCCTAGCTTTATCTGTCCGTTCCATTCCACATAGTAAGATTGGAATTTCTCCATATGAAATTGTATTCGGTAGGCCTATGAATGTGTGGGGACCTCCAAGGCCAAATGTGATAAGAGAAATACAGTACCCTGTTTTGAGTGATTACTTGAAAAACTTGACTGAAAAACTGTCTCTGATCCACCAACAGGTGCATGAAGCCATTCCAGACAAATCAGAGGGTCCAGCTCATGGTCTCCAGCCTGGAGAATTCATTTTAGTGAAGAACTTTCAACGTTCCAAGAATCTGGAACCTCGCTGGAAGAACCCAGAGCAGGTCCTGCTTGCAAGTCAGACCGCTGTCCGCGTCACCAATAGGAAGAACTGGATCCACGCCTCTCACTGCAAGAGGATACCAGCAACTGTTCTCCAACCAGAAGGCAGAAACGATTTAAAAGACATATTGCAAACTCAGAAGAATTTTGTTCCTGTGAACGAAAAAACTCTGGTTTTCCAACCAAACTACGCCTGCTGTAACAAGGTACAATCTACGACCAAGGAAGGGAAGGAGCAGATAGAGACACCGGAGGACCTGCTCCTTTATCCGTGGGGAGGTTCAGCTGTGGCACGGTGGGATCGCAGAATCAGCTGAACTAGATTCAGTGCGGGTTGTGATATGTGCTCAGTGATACCTGGGTCTCTCTCTGACCTTTGATTGTACTAAGTACCATTAAGGAGAATGCAGAAATTGGGATCCAAGTTGCAAACCAAGGACAAGACTCTGTGTATGGTGACTCTGATCATATTGTTGATAATATTGGCAGCAGCCTAATGGACAGTGGAGGAAGTAATTCCAGCCTGGGGCTTACTATCTGCTACAACTACTCCTGTCCCCACGGAACATTATTACTTCACTCTTCCCTATCATGAAAGGAAGCTTCGATCGTCATATCACAATAATACTTTCATACAAATGTTGCATCATACTCATAATGCTACAAATACTACCAACTGCTGGGTATGTGGAATGTTGCCAGCCCATCAGAAGAAGGGAGGAACGCCCCTCATTCCCTTGCCATTTTCACATAATGGCTCCTGTAGAGCCTGGTTTGGACTTTTGTGGGCCTTTGAAATCCATAATATTACTACAGCTGATGTAGGGGGACTTAATGCGCAATTGAATAGCGTGTGTTACCTCAATGATGATGGCCTCCCACAGGCCAAGGGAACTATATGGGAAATTAGTACGTCTTCCCCAACACTCGAACAGCCTCTTGTTATCGCTGTTACAAGAGCCCGAGCTAGTCTCTGTGTAAGCAGTATTGGCAGTATCCCTGTGGGAAAAAGTGTCAGTGCTACAGTATTGAATATCACTGGAACAAACAATAGCAGTTTTCTATCATCATATAACACTTACTTCATTTGTGGAAACAAAGGCTACTATCATTTGCCAATTGGATGGTCTGGAACAGGCTATGTGTCCTTCTTGCTACCTCCTGTGTTTTTAGCACCTGCATCTTATCACAAAGATGGAAAACTGTTTAATGACACTTCCTTGAAACGTTTCAAAAGAACTATAAATGGTGATGAAGTGGATCAAACTGACACTTCATTACAGCAGTATGTTGATTTTAATTTGGGACTCTTTTTCTTCGTTGGTCCAGCCCAGAATAGCAGAAAAGTAAGACGCTTGACCCGAGTGGTAGAGGCAGTGACTAATCAAACAGCAATGGCTCTTGGAAATATCACAGAAGAGCTCCAAATTACCAGGATTGTGGCTTTACAAAACCGGATGGTTCTTGATGTGATACTGGCTGATCGTGGTGGAGCATGTCGCATCATCGGAAGTAGCTGTTGTGGGTTCATTCCTGACAACACTCCCTCTATGATGCTATTTCCAAACTACATAAAATAGCTGCAGAAATACGTCAGGAAAAAGGAACATGGACTTGGTCAGACTGGTTTTGGGGTATGTTTTCTACTTGGGGCTGGACAATATTGATGGTGATAGTGATTATAGGAGCCATCTTTCTCACTTGCTGTTGCTGCATTCAGAGTGCCCATGTGATATGTATAGTTTGTATAGCTACTTGTAACAGTATCAAGCCTCTCCAATTAATGTTTCATGAATCAAATAGACAAATGATGATGCAACTTGAAATTGATGAACTCATGAGGATTGATATACAAGATTAATACATGTACTTTAAAATGGATTAGCATAGGCTGAAAAGGAAGGACTGTTAAATATAAAATCCGATCCTTCTAGTTTTTGAATTGAGCTATACGTCATCCATTTTACTTCTGCCCTCCTTTCCAGCCCCAGTTCTATCCTTGACACCTCACCTGCACAAACATTTGTAAAGAATCTAGATTGGGGTACTGCAGGCTGTGTATACATGCAGAGTCAGCGCAAAAGAACAGCTGGCGTCTCCTCAGAGTTTCCAGACAATGGTTAAGTCCTGAATAAAGTTTACACAGATAGCATATCTTGTTATGCAGCTCCAAGACTCAAAGTTGCTTAAACCACCCAAGGCTGTTGGTGTTTGTATTACCTCATTTTGTGTGCCTTTCTCAAGCTCCATTTACACCATGGGGCGTCCCCTAATTGAGATCTTTTACTATAAAAGCCATGTAATTATTGCTCAGCGTGCTTCCTCCTTGAGTAGCTCTCGGTGCTTGTTGGACGAGGCCCCGACTCATGAGTGTTAATATATGATCTGATTTTTACTTCACTGCAGTGTCGATTCTCCTTACTTGTTTGAACCCGTGGACCAAGGGTGGCCCTGCACCAGTGTGTCTGGTAGAAGGCACACTTCCACACTTATAGCTAGAAATGGTTTTAATATTCAGTTTAAACCAATCTCAAATTTTATAGAAGGCTAAGCAGCTACCTTTGAAATTAGGCTCGACAGCCAGATCCTTCAACGGCACACTCATCTATCGCCCACCATCAGCTAAACCCAAGTTTCTAAGCTCTATAGGCCAGCTCCTTGAGCTGAAGGCAAAACAATCCAACTTTACCATTTTAGGTGATTTCAACTTTTACCTCGAAAACACTACGGACACAGACACCGAGGCCCTCTTAGACCATATGGCCAGTGTCTGACTCAATCAGCTGCTCAAAGAGGCCACACAATGGGCCGGGCATTGTCTGGATGGGATCTTCTCTGACCATCCTAACTCATTATGGAATCGAGCTCTGCCACTCATTTGGTCTGACCACAGGGCAATAATATTCAAAATCAGCTTACCATCTAAAAGGTCCACCTATGTATCCAAGAAAGCTCTTAGCTCTCGACCCTTGCATAAGATTGAGGGAGATGAGTTAAACAAGATGCTCTCGTCAGCCCATCCCTGTGAATCTGGACGAGGCAGTGAGGAGCTATCATTCTTGGATTGCTCTCGCAGGGAAGCAGTTAGCTCCCCCCAACTGTGCGGCGCTCAAGCAGACGTTCTGAACCTTGGTTCAATGAGTCTTTGAAAGTGCAAAAACAGACTTGTAGAAGACTCAAAAGGAAATGGAGGCTAGCAAATGATGCCCAAACCATATCAGATTATAGACTGACCATGCAAACCTATAAGAACCATATTCTGAAAGCAAAATCAGATTTCATCAAAAAAAAATTGAAGCATCCAATGGCTGTGCTAAAAGATTATTTACCACGGTAAAAAAACTTTCCAATCTTCCTGAAATTAAAAATCAGGACAATAGCCAGCAATTCTGCAACAAGTTACCAGATGCCTTTCAACAAAAAGTCAAACAAGTCTTTGATGCCTTCGTACCTCAATCAAATCTGTCTGCACCCTAAGATAAGAATCCAAGTGTTAGTCCAGCCCTTCACACTAATACAGACAGTCCTTCCACCACCATACTGCCTATGTTTCCGCCAATCACACCTGACCGGACTATAGAGTTAATCTCTTTAGTTAAGTCTGGATCCCCCTCTGATCCTTGCCCTTCCAAAATTTTGCACTTGGTCCCTGAAATCACGGCATCCGCTCTCTGGCCTATCCTTAACCTCATGATTTCCTTCAGGGGACTTTCCCGCTGATTGGAAAAGAGCCTCAATATTGCCACTCCTGAAAAAAAAAACTTGGATCCCGAGGACCCTTCAAGTTACAGACCTATTTCTATAATACAGTTTCCTGCTAAAATTATAGAAAGATACTTAAATGAGGAACTGTCCGCCTTTCTTGTGGAAGGTGACATCTTGGACAACTCGCAATTTGGCTTACGGGCTCACCACAGCACTGAGCTGGACCCAATTACAGCCATGGAAGAACTTAGGTAAACCCTTGATAGAGGTGGGGTGGGGGGGGGGGGGGGGGGGGGAGCGCTGCCCTTCTCCTTCTAGATCTCTCAACGGCATTCAACGCGGTCAACCACGATGTGTTAATTGAGCGCCTTGCCTCGCTAGGAATCAGGGATAAAGCACTCCTCCTACTCATATTCTTTCCTTCAAACAGGAATCAATCAGTGGTACTTGATTCAATTATCTCCCCGGATTTCTCACTACCTTGTGGAGTACCTCAGGGCTCTTCGCTGAGCCACACTCTTTTTAACCTGTACGTCACCCCTCTGGCCAAGCTAATAGGTACCTTTCAATTTACGCTGGTGTCCTATGTGGACGACACACAATCATCGAGTCCATCAACAGCTCGTCCACAGATACTGCATCTCAATTTAAAAACTGCTTGAGCCACATAGGGAAGTGGATGCAGACTAACTGTCTACAACTTAATACTTCAAAAACGGACGTTATGCTGTTTGGCAACACACCTATCATCTGGTTGACAGCTGGTGGCCAAGTCACATGGGCCTGCCCTCAACACCAGTCATCAAGGTTAAGAACCTCGGAGTTCTCTTTGACTCCAAGCTCTCCTTTGAATCCCAGATCAATCACACCACAGCAGCTTGCTTTTTCATTCTCAAAATCATGAAAAAAGTACTTCCGTTCATCCTATCAGAGCTCAGGAAAACAGTGGCCACAGCCTTAATTGGTTTGAGGCTGGACTACTGCAGCGCACTCCTTACTAGCGAGAGCAAGCGCAGTATACATAAACTTCAGACTACTCAAAAATGCCGCTGCCAGAGTTCTGCTTGGGCTCACTCGTTTTGATTCAGTCTCCAAGGCTCTTGCAGAGCTACATTGGATGCCCATCAGTAAGCGCATTCAGTTTAAGGCTTTATGTATTGCATTCAAGGCCACACATGGCAAGGGCCCATGGCAACTGTCACAACTCTTTAAACCCTACATCCCGGTCAGATCACAAAGATCATCTGACAGTGGTAACTTATCTACCCCTAAAATATTCAAAGTAAAATGGGGAGGTAAAAGATTTGCTTACACCACTGCTAAACTCTGGAACTCCCTGCCCACCTCTCTCAACAAGCATTGACATAGCCAATAGGTCTTGCCTTTGGGACCTTATAAATGTTTAGTTATCCAGCACAATATCCTTGGTGCAACCACATCAACTGTTGCATAGCTAAACACTTATAAGGTCCCAAAGGTGAGACCTACTGGCTATGCCAATGCTTATCAGGTGGGCTGACAAGCATTTAGACCAGCCTACCAGTCATTGAATGGTTTCTAAGCGTTACTAGGCAAATAAGCACATCTTTATATAGCTGCCATATGATAAGCAGCATCTTACTACGAAGCTACATATGGGTAATAAACGTGTATCACCCCTTCTCTACAGAGCTGCCATGTATACAATTGGAGCTCAGTTGACTGGGGGTGAGTGCTTGCATTGTTCAACACTCCGTCCATCATTTCCTTTGGTTTTTGCTTTGTTCGCCATAAGTTGGCAGGGTATGCTCAGATGTGAGCCCCTTGCTCACTTTGTCACTGGATTCCAGCAAGCCTGGCTGAAGACGGCTGAAATGCCAGAAACCGGTCCTAGGAAGCTTGTTTCCAGTCCAGGGAAGACATGGCTTGGCAGTTCGGGCTGGACTGTTCCCATGAGGCACAGGGTCAGACTGATTTGCATATGGCCATGTCTGAACTGAGGTGGCAGAGTGGGCTAAAGAACGGTGATGGATTAAACCCAGATCAGTTGACTGGGGGTGAGTGCTTGCATTGTTCAACACTCCGTCCATCATTTCCTTTGGTTTTTGCTACAATTGGAGCTCAGCAGCACATCTCTGCAGGGCTGCCTTGCATATAATAGGAGTATTAGAGAATGACTATGCAGGCCTGGCATTGTAATAGCTGTATATTAGCATTAATCTGCACGGACGTCATGGATTCATATGCTCAAAAAAGCAAGTCTCTGCAGGGCTGTCCTGCATGAATAGGAGCACAGAATATTTCTCTGCAGGGCTGTCGTGCACGAATAGGAGCACATAATAGTTCTCTGCAGGGCTGCCAAGCATGAATTGGAGCAAAGAACAGTTCTCATCAGGGCTGCCCTGCATGAATAGGAGCACAGAACAATTCTCTGCTGGGCTGTCATGCACAAATAGGAGCATAGAAGAGTTCTCAGAAGGGCTGTCATGTATGAAAAGGAGCTCAAAACAGTTTTCTGCTGGGCTGTCATGCATGAACAGGAGCACAGAATATTTCTCTGCACGGCTTTCATGCACGAATAGGAGCACAGAATATTTATTTGCGGGGTTCCATGGACGAATAGGAGCATAGAACAGTTCTCAGCAGGGCTGCCATACATGAAAAGGAGCTCAAAACAGTTCTCTGCGGGGCAGTCATGCACGAATAGGAGCATGGAACAGTTCTCTGCAGGGCTGCCATGCATGAATAGGAGCACGGAACAGTTCTCAGCGGGGCTGCCATGCATGAATAGGAGCACGGAACAGTTCTCAGCGGGGCTGCCATGCATGAATAGAAGCACGGAACAGTTGTCTGCAGGGCTGCCATGCATGAATAGGAGCACAGAACAGTTCTCTGAAGGGCTGTCTGACGTGTGATGCACTGAATTTATCATGAACCGTTTAGCCAAATCGAATGTGGAACTTTGGCTTACAAGTCAGTAATGTTTTTCCCCTCCCTGCACTGCTTAAAAATTCTCCCGAGGTGTGCCCCTGTGTAGCCCAGTCTATGTAAAGCAGTACTGCAGTGAAATGTGGTTAAAGTGCCAGTCTTTTCATAGCAGCCCTGCAGAGTCCTCCTGCAGGTACAGTCTCAGTATACTATAGGCATGGGAGCTTTGCCATAGGCTGGGTCTATTACACCAACACACAAATGCTAAACATTTTCAAACATTCACCCCCAGTCACGGATCTGGGTTAAATCCATAGTTTTCTTGCTCACCATGCCACCCCAGTTTGGATCCAGCCATATGCAAATCAAACTTGACCCTGCTGTCCATGGGAACAGCACAGCCCGAACTGCCAGGCCAGATCCTCCCTGGACCAGAAAACAAGCATCCTGGTACCGGTTTCGGGGTATCACCCCTCATCAGCCAAGCTAGCTTGAATCCAGTGGCATAGCGAGCACGGGACCCACGTCTGGGCATACCCTTGCCACTTAGGGCGACTGTAGCAGCATAAAAAGATGAACAGAATGGTGAACATTGTAAAACATTCATCCCCAGTCACAGGTCCGATGAGGGGTGATACACCAAAACTGATCCCAGGGTGCTCGTTTCCGGTCCAGGGAGGACTTGGTCTGGCAATTCGGGTTGGACTGCTCACATGGGGAGCAGGGTCGAGACTGATTTACATATGGCTGGGTCCAAACTGGGGTGACGTGACAAGCAAAACAACAATGAATTAAACCCAGATCTATAACTGAGGATGAGTGTTTGAAAAGTTTCAATACTCTGTCCATAATTGTATTTTAATATGTTGCTAGTGTGCCCTAAGTGGCAACGGGTATGCCCAGACACGGGTCCCTTGCTTGCTACGCCACTGCATTCAAGCTAGCCTCGCTGAGGAGGGGTGATACGCTGAAACCAGTCCCAGGATGCTTGTTTTCGGTCGAGGGAGGACCTGGCCTAGCAGTTTGGGCTGGACTGTACCCATGGGGAGCAGGGTCAAGACTGATTTACATTTGGCTATGTCATGTGGTGAGCAAAATAATGATGGATTAAACCCAAATCTGTGACTAGGGGTGAGTGTTGGAAATGTTTCAACACTCAATCCATCATTATATTTTGTGGTGTTGCTGGGTTTATTGTACATCATGGAACATATTGGATGATAAAAATATTGCATCCACTACTTTGGCTACCACTATATCTTCAGTATAAATAAATGTGGAGTTAAGAAGAGGAAATATATAGTTAACTTGAAGATACAGTGGTAGGCGAGGTAGTGTATGCATTTTTTGTAGGTAGATATTGCGGACGCTGACATGCAAACTTACTAAGCAATGCTGATATGGTAGCCCTGGGGAGAACTTTTCATATGGTCTTTGTAAATGAATACAGTCCTGCGAGAAGTGCTTAATCGATCAATCACTTGGTTGCGAGTGCTGCTGAGACCTGTATAGAAGGACCATTAAATGCATAGTGGCCCTGCAGAAAACTGCTAATGCGTTCCTCTGATATGCATCATGGTTCAGCAGAAAAATATAAATAAGGTCCTATAATATGCCGGATATCACCTCAGCAAAATACTGTTAAGCGTCTGTTGACGCATCCAGAAAAGTCCTGATAAATTAATATTGTACTTGACAGAGAAGTGATGATATTTTCCGATTACATGTATGACCAGCATCCAGAGATGTGCAGATAAGTTAATGGCACACACATTGCAGCCACACAGAGAAACGTGGGTCTTGGTTTTGCACATAACTGGCAATCCTGCCGAGTAGTACTGACATAGTCTGATTATATTAATGATTTACTTTGCTGGTACACTGCTATTGTTAAACATAACAGCCTTGCAGAGAAGTGCTGATATGCACATTGCTCCCACAGAGATGTGCTGAAATAGCCTGAATATATACATGGTGTCCTTCCAGAAAAGTGCTGATACTCTCCTAGTATAAGCATGCCTTGTATTAAAGTGCTGATATGTTCCTATTAGATGTGCATTGATCCTGCAGAGAAGTGCTGCTATATCCTGAATATATTTATGATGGCCTTGCAGAGAAGTGCAGGTACACTCCTATTATGTGCATGACATCCTTGCAGAGAAGTGCTGATCTGTTCTTATTAGATGCATGTTACACTCGTAGAGAACTACTGCCGTAGCCTGATTATATACACGGTAACCTTGCCAGAAAGTGCAGATACGCTCCTATTATAACCATGAAAGCCTTGCATAAAAGTGCTGATATGCTCCTATTAGATGCACATTGATTCCGCAGAGAAGTGCTGTTATAGCCGGATTACATACATGGTGGCCTTGCGGGAAAGTGCTACCACACTCCTATTGTAAGCTTTGCAGAGAAGTGCCGATATGGTCTTATGAAGTGCGTGTAGATCCTGCAGAGAAGTGCTGATAAACTCATATTGTAAGCGTGATAGACTTGCAGAGATGCGCCGAGTGCTTCTCTTAGATTCACATTAACCCTGCAGAAAAGTGCTGCTATAGACTGATTATATAAATTATGGTATTGCCGAAAAGTGGTAATATGATCCTATTGTAAGCATGATAGACTCCCAGAAACATGCTGATATGGTACTACAATTTGCATGTCGATCCTGTAGAGAAGTACTGATACGTGTTTTATAAAGTCCTACCTGGCAAAAAAAAATTAAATAATATTACAAGTCACGCAGGAATTTGGGACTGCATGGGGGAAGTTCCTGTATTAGTTTATAGAAGGCCTAACTGACATGCCATATCTCTTCAGTAAAGTGCTGGGATATGTCATCAGTGGATATCTGCCGTGTAACTGTCCAGTAAACCCCGACCCGTTGTGATATAATGCAGTCTCTGTGCTTTAAAAGGCCAGGCGCTGTCTGGTACCGAGTGCCTGCACTTCTTTTATTTGAAAGGTAATTTATGGGAAAAAGTGCAACCTGGAACAAAAACGCACACTTTGGGGTGAAACCGAGCAAACATGAATACTGATTGAGACCAGGACAATTAAACGAAAGTTCAAACTGAAGCTCATATGAGGTGAAGCTCAGAATAAGTCTGATACTTTACACAGTAACAGACATGGAGGGGAGACACTGCCCCACATCTCACCCCCTTTACCCATTGTCCGCCAGGCGCAGTCACTCGTATATTACACCTGCTGTCACGGTCACACACAGCTGTAACTCAGTGAACAGATGTACTTATTACCACATTTGCTGGTCCTCATAGTATCGACCTGGAAGGATGAAAAAAGCTGCCGGCCCTGCGCATACAAAGCTGTGAACTGTTGGTCCATACAGGTTTCCGCAGCAGATGCATTCACCCACAGAGTTACCCCACGGCTGCTCTACTGCTAGGAAACAGAGAAAAATGTGCCTCTTACCAGACCAGTACGCGCTCGGCTGCGTGTTTTCCAGTGACCCCAGTGCGACCAGTCTGGTTCCTGTGTGGCTGTACACGGCATGTGGGGCGCAGAGAATGAAGGAACTGGGAGCTTGGCAAATAGAAGGGCCGCTTCCTTCTGCACTGCACCCGGGGCTGTCCTCGCAGTCACCCAGTAAGCACAACTGCACAGAGGCGAGCAAGGACTCGAGCCGAAGGAGGGCTGAGCCGTAAACTTTGCGTTTCCTGGTCGTTTCCGACCAATCTGTGAGAGCTTCGCTGGCACCAAAGAATTCACGTGTTTTTTCTTTACAATATTATGCAACTTCCACAGCCCCTCGCCCTCAAGCATAAAAAACATAGGTTATAGGGCTGAGGTCAGGAGCGGATCGGATTACCACTGTTTGACACCCAATTCAGACAGTTGTGGGCAGGTGAAGTGAGGAGCAGCCACAAGCAGGGCACAAGTCCTAAAACAAGCACTTCGAAAGCGAAAGGAGGATAGAGCCGGAGCTTGTCTTTATGGGGCCATGTGTTTGAAACACATGGCCCCATAAAGATAAGAAACCTTTTGCGACCCACGGAAAGCAAGCGAGCCTGTCGAAGTGGGCCGTCTGAAAAAGCCAAAAGGGAGGCAACACGGAAAGCTCTTTTCCAATGGCTGGCCACCGTTTAGCATAAAAAGTGACGCCAGCCAATGGAAAAGAAGGGCGGGGTTTAAAGCCCTTTACTGAAGATACTCAAAAACATTAAATCTCGCCGAGCGAGCTGCGCATGTTCGCTGCCACGCTAGGCGAGACCTAAAAATGAATCTAACCTGTTTCAATTCAGGAAGCGTTTAAAAACCTGGCTCTATTAACACATCTTCCTAATACGACGCCTGCCTACTGGTCTATCCCCTCGGGTTTTGTAGCGCTTTATAAATCCCTCATTTCATTTCATCAGGTAGTAGTTATCTGACTAAAACATTGGTAAGGGGGCATCCGTTGCCATCTTGATTTTAAAGAAGATTTGATCTAGAAAATGACCAGCCGGATGTGTAGGTTAAAACACTTGTTGCATGCAAACAAGCAAGGACATGGAAGCTGTGAGTACTTCTGGTTTATCCATGTTGAGGTTGAAGTCTCCTACTACCATAAAGTGAGTACATTTCAGGGACCACAAGGCTATTGCCTTTTTCAAGGAACCCAGAAACTGGCCAGCATGGCCAGTGGGTCTATATATAGGGGCCCCTGCCACGGACTGCTGTAGAGAAAGCAGAAGCCTAGGCTCTCGGCACCCTCTACTTCCTCAATGGGAATTGGCAAGCATTCATAATCACTTTTATATAAAATGGCTACCCCACCTCCTCTCCCTTTGCCCCTATCTTTCCTGAGGATTTTGTAACCCCTAAGCAAAGCATTAGCTATCGTCTGGTTCGATGACTCGGTAAGTCAAGTTTCTATAAGAAACACAAGATCTGGCTTGTCGTCCTCCAGTAGCACCGCAATATGTTGTTTGTGCTTCTACATTGAGCGTACATTGAAAAGAGCTGCCGAGTACATATTTGAATTCCTTCCCCCTCTAAGCATGTTGGTAGCGGACTTACTAGTGTCTGTACCAGTTGCAACATGTACAGCAGTAGTTATTGCTCGGGTGGAGGGGCTGAAATTGTGGAGTGAAGGGTTGTTGTGGGGCAAGGTTAGGCAAAAAGGAGCTAGAGTATGTAATTAGGTTTGTCCTCATCGGTAAAACTGGCATAGTGGCTAGCGCTTGGCGCTTTCGGGTGCAGACAGGCTTGCCTTAGGGGCACCGTTGACGCACCTTTGGCGCTCGCCCGAGCAGCACCTCTCCTTAAGTACATGAGGCCAGGGACTAGAGTGCGCACTTCTAAAAAAGGTGTCTCTAAATGCTCCGAAGGAGAGAAATGGCTGATGCATCTAGCTAGAAACCCCAAAGATTTTAGCTGCTCCCACCTCCCTGGAGTCCTTCAAATTCAATTAATAGACCGTTTTATGTGCAAATCATAGGCAACAAGTGCTCAACATTAAAATCACACAGTTTTTACAAGTTAAAAAGCAGTCAAGACACGAACAGAGATTTTGGCAACGGAAGGCAGGGAGATCTCTTCCCTCTCCTGTTCACCATTTCCCTACTACCTTTACCTCAGAAACTATAATGCGAGGATACTTCTTTGACCCACCAGTTTGTTCTTATTTGACTTCAGTCCCTAATTCCTCACACCAGCAGTAATTCCAATGGTTAAAAAAAACGTGTCTACAGTCACCAATAATTGTGTCCCTGTTTAATCTACTGACAACAGTGGGTTGTATTTGAATTTTGCATTACTGGTTGCTTTGTAATTTCTGTCAACTTGCCTCGGTTTTACAGCGCTGGTTCTTAACCTGTGGTCCTGAGACCCTTGGGAGTCCGTGAAGACTAATCCGGTGGCCCCCGACTACCCACAAAATTAAATATTCGCAAATTAATAAAGTGTATACGAAAAAAGAAGGAAAAAGTAAAATTTAAATTCTTAAAATGTCCTGTAAATGTAAAGGAATTTGAAACTGGTGTCTAAAATTAAGATAGTATCCTCAGATTGATTGGTGGGAGAAGTGCATCAAAAAGAATATATTATGGACGGTGAGTGCCTCAAATTGAATTCAGACAAGCTCCAAACGTCTGTTTAAAATTGTATTTTGTTATATTTGTACATTTGTTTGAAGAAAGTCTGTTTCTGTATTTTTTGTGTAAGGGTCCCAGCTGCTTACCATGATGACCCAAAAGCGTGCTTTGCCAAAAGTTCGTCTCTGGTCCATTTTGGCAAAGCACAGTGTTTTGTTTAGTGAACTACACTGCTGAGGGATGAATCACAAACAAATAATTCTGCTAATTTTCTTATCACCACAGCGACGTACTTTGTGGGCAAAGCATACTATATGTTATGTTACCTGTTTTGTAGAGCGCAACAGCTGCCCCAGCGACGGGGCGTCCCGGCGCTAGAACCGTAACACAATCTACTGGATGCGAAAGAGGGACCTACGGGGCGGGAAATAGATGGGTTTTAATCGCTCTTCGGAAGGCTAGCAAATCATCCATGCAGCGGATGTGGAGAGGGAGGGAGTTCCACAGTTTGGCCCCCAGTAGCTTGAAAGAGCGACCTCCGATGCGACAGAATTTCGTCTGGGGTATCAGAGCTAGATGTTGCCCCATAGACCGGAGGTTCCGTTTGGGTTTATAGGGGGTCAGCAGAGGACGGAGAAGCTCTGGGCCTTCATTTTTCAAGATCTTAAAGGAAAATATGAGGGCCTTGAACTGGATACGGGCTTCTATGGGCAGCCAGTGAAGTCTGTACATAGTTGCTCTCACTGAGCACCTTCTTGGAAGGCCTACTATCGCTCTAGCCGCCGAGTTCTGGATTCGTTGGAATCTTTTTATCTCAGCTTTATTAGCTCCCAGCAACAGGACGCTCGCATAGTCCAGTCTTGACAAGATAGTAGACTGCACTATGAGTTGTCGTGTCTTGGGGTCGAAATAGCCTAGGATGGGGTATAGGCTTCTCAGAAGTCCAATGCAGGTTGCGGCAACTATTTTAGTGTGCGATTGGAAGCTCAGGGTCGAGTCCAGCCATACCCCTAGATTTTTTACTAATTTTTTTGGAGGGGGTGCTGGGCCCAGGGACTGAGGCCACCATGAATCGTTCCAGTTATTGCTGTTTTTTCCCATTATCAGTACCTCGGTTTTGCCACCGTTCAGTTGGAGGCAATTTGCTGTCATCCACTTGGCGACAGCAGACAGTCCATCCCTGAAGTTGGTGGCTTCCGGGGAGGGGGCCTCACTAAGGCTGATGACTAACTGAGTGTCGTCAGCGTACGACACCATTGTGAGGCCCCATATCTTAGCAACCTCCGCCAAAGGTTGCATATATAGATTAAACAGGGAGGGACTGAGAGCCGAGCCCTGTGGGACACCTTGTCCTATGTCTTGGGGTTTGGAGATAAACGGGGGGGCAGAAACCCTGAATGATCTGCTGGTTAGGAATGACCGAAACCATTGGAGCGCTGAGTCCACGATTCCTATATTTTCCAGGCGTTTTAGCAGAATGGCATGGGACACCGTGTCAAAGGCCGCGCTGAGATCGAGCAGTATCAGCGCGGCACTTTTACCGGTGTCCATGATTTCCCGCAGGCTCTCAGTGGAGGTGAGGAGCGCGGATTCCGTACTATGGCCCGGCCTGAAGCCATGTTGGGAGGGGTCCAGGATATTATTTTTCGCCATATACTCACTGAGTATTTTATTTGCGTGGGCTTCCGCTAATTTAGCGACCCAAGGTAACAGTGAGACAGGCCGGTAATTCTCTGGTTTAGCGGGGTCTAGGGAGGGTTTTTTTTTTTTATAATCGGAGTTACCCAGGCCTGTTTCCAACAGATGGGTACCGTGGCCGTAGCAAATGATAGATTCAGAATCACGGTTAGGGGTGGGAGGAAGAATTCCAAGGCTCCTAGAAAGTGACTAGGTCTCATTGGGTCTGTGGGTGCACCCGACTTCACCTTCCTACAGAGTTTGGTAAGTTCTTCACTGGAGATGGCGGGTAGGCACGTGAGCCTTGCGTCTCCGAAGGTGGCGTTAGGAGAGTCGACGTCTCCTGGGATGTCCTGGGTGAAGGTGTTGTAAATTTTCTTCACCTTGTCTGTGAAGAAGGTAGCTAGGTCTTCACATTGTTGCGTGGAGGTGATATGATTGACCGGTTTGGCTCCGTTTTGTATTTTTTGCACAATTTGAAAGATAGTTTTCGTGGGGTTTGAGCTGGATTCTATTTCAGAAGCGTAGAAGGCAGCACGGGCTGTCCGAATTGCCTTGTGGTATGATTTCAGCGAAGCCAAGTATAAGATTTTATCATCCTGCTTATATTCCTTCCTCCATTGCCGTTCCATTTTCTTGCAGGCTTTCCTCATTTTTTTCAGGCTATCGTCAAACCAAGGGTTGGAAGGAGTACTACGTCCTTTAGTCCACTTGGCTGGTATGATAGTATCCAGCCCTTTGGTGATCCAGTCCTGGAAAGACGCGTAAGCTATTTCTATGTCGTCTGTGCTCTCCAGGATAGGTTGCCCCAGGCTGGCCGCAAGGTCCCCTTGTCGGAGTTTATGCCAGGGTCTTTTTAAACAGGAGGTGGGTAATTTTTTCTTAGGAGGGGAGTTATTCAGAATGGAGAGGGTTACTAATGAGTGATCAGTCCATGCCATAGGTTTAGGGTCATCCGTTCTGGCCTCGGGAATGTTAGTAAATACTGGATCAAGTAAGTGTCCTGCTACATGCGTGGGAGATTTGACCAGCTGGGTTAGTTGCAAGGCGGCTAAGTCCGCGACAAAGTTGCTAATTTTAGCGTCCGTTCCGTTGTCTAAGTGGAGATTGAGATCTCCTAAAATCGTGAAATTAGCCGAGCCAGTGATCAAGGTATGTGTAACATCGATGACCTCTTCCGTGAATTTAGTAGAAGGCCCCGGGGGTCTATAGATAAAAAGGCCCGAGAAAGTGCAGTGGGGGCTCGTGGAGATTTTAAAGCGGGCACATTCGCAGTCTGCAATACTTTCCTTTTGGAAGGAGCAGGTAAAGGGAGTTCTGTAGATGGCAGCAATACCGCCTCCTCTTGAGTCTCTATTGATGCATGTCATAGAGAACCCGTCTGGTATTGTTAAATTAGGGATGCTAGTAAGGTCGTCTTTGAGCCATGTTTCACTTAGAAACATTATGTCTGGGTTCTCGTCCATTAGGAGAGTTCTTACCTCTGCATGGTGTTTAACCAGAGATCTGACGTTCAGCTGCATGATGGTGAGTGAGGTATCGTTCCTTTTAATCTCTTTATGGCTTGTCAGGCATGGTTCCGGTATGGCCAGATTACAAAGCTTGCAGTAGAGGGAGGTACGACCAATGCAACCTTCTATATTGTTGCATCTGGGGCCGATGTTAAGCGACCGCAGAGTGTTACTGTCGTAGACGATTTTTTGGGCAGGGGGTCTGGCGAGAGGCGAGGACTTGGCGAGGACGGGCGAAGACGGGCTTGCCTTGGGCGCGCCTTCGGCGCGCTGACGGCGCGCCCGCTGTGCCCGTCCGCTGCGCGTACGGTAATTGCACATCCCTAAGAAGGGGAAAGGGGGGGGGTGGGTGTGGCCTAGAGGTAGGCGTGGCCTCTACTCCTCGCCATCAATGGCGGCAAAACATTTGTTTTGAAGTGGGTCGTTGCAGCGAAGGAGTCGCTGTTTAAGCGTATCACTGGCCCGCTATGAAGGTGGCAACCAGGTGAGTGCGCGTTTTAAAAAGAACAAAGTGTTTACAAGTGACACAAGAATGATTCAAATTTTAAAGAGATTCCGTCGTCTCCCGGCTTCCGCCTCAGGAGATAGCAGGGTTCTGGTCATGGAGCTTCTGTATGGACCAATGTACGTCATCCACCTTTGGTATATAGCAGTACCATCCATGATATCACTATGACTTGAATGACACTCTTCCTTGCTTCAAGCAATGGACTTGCCAGAACCACTGAGGAAGAGGGATGCCGCTGGGATAAGGTCTGTATAGCTACCCTGTAGACCCACGATGATCCCTAACACCTCCTCCTATACCCTATCTGCCATCTTCAGACAATGCGTTGCATTGGCCATGCCTGCAAAGATAAGGTCACAGTTTTTTCCCTTGACAAGGTCATGTGTGATTTTCAGACAAAAGGCATCCTGTGGAATCTCATTACATACTAGAATATTTTAAATGGATTTTCGTTTTTTGGCTCTTGTGCATCAGTCCTAATTCAAATTTATCATGTGTTAATCTCATTTTTTTTGTATGTGCGTGTGTGTCTGGGATAGACTTCTAAACCTTGTGACAGGTTTATATGACGGTTTGGCAACCTCAATGCAAAGGAAACATTGTAATAATTTCATGTTTTGCTGAGAAACCAAGCACATTACAAATATGCAAATAACTGCACCAGAAAAAAAACGCTGAACAAAATAAGTCTACACAGTTGTTGCTAAAGAAACACAAGAAATGTTCATGACCATCGTAGCCAGCCTTATGCCAGATCAAAATACGGTCAAGAGCCTAAAAAGAAGATCCCGCCAAAGAATATAGGCCTGGTCTTGGCAAGTGGTACATAAAAATAAAGGAATAGAATTGTGGTCACTTAAGTGCACCCCTTTTCAGGCGGTCGTACATCTGAGCAATCAAAGGCATCCGCAATGCAAGACAGCCAATGGATGAAGTGGGCTCACTCACTTCCAGATGCTGTATGGACCCAAAATGTGAATGATATTTGAGGAGAAAAAAAAATGAAGAGTGCTGACCCTAAATCCCTGAATGTATGTTTAAATGTATGTATTTTTAGTGTACATTTGTGGGAAAACCGACATGGCAAACAACTAAAGATGCCTATAAGGCGGACATAAAACGTTCTTAAAACAAGAAACTCCAAAATCATAACCTACAAAGTCCTCTTAGCAGTCTCGGGAAAGTGTCTCAAACTTTAATTCATTCTAGATTACAGCAGAAGTCTCAGGTAGTTCACTATACAAAAAGTAGATTATTCGGAACATAAGGTGAGTAAAAAAGGAAATTGGGCATGCCATTCCAGCAGCCTTTAAATCAAGTACTATTCAGATAGACAATTAAGTTTTACCTCAATGTGCGTCCACACATGCGTAAAACAGACCGCACTTAAATTAGTAACAGCAGCAAGATGATCAATGTAATTCAACTGTCAACCCGCAAACCAGAGAGGGCTCATAGCATTCAGAACCAGTAGATAACTTGAAATTTTATGGATAAAGCAACCTGTAAAGTCAAAATACCACTTTAAATTCTGCGTGAATAAAACCCATACGGATGATACAAATCTAACAAACAATAATCCGAAGACATCTCTTTTCAAAGCTGCAGAAGGTTGGGCTATGTCAAGATCTCGGAGGTGGATTTCTTACACTACATGCAGACCTACATTAAAACACAAAACACAACAAGATGTCACAATGTACATTTTCAATACCTGTGGTCGTACTTTGGATGCCATTCTTGCCTCAACATCAATAAAAGTTTGGTTCAAGTGCTTCAACATATCTTTGACAGCAAACCCAAAATTCCAGACAGGTTTGATTGTTTCGATCCCATTTAGCAATATATTTTGTAAAAAAGGGCATTTTTAAAAGTCATATATATGCTTTAAACAAGAAAAGGTTCAGGGACATATAGAATTAACTTTAGAATGAGAAGAATGCAAACCACGCCACAAATGTGTCGGTGCTACTTTACCAAAACATGGCAAGATGCATCAATGCCATAAAATCATATCACAATCTGCTAAGATATTTTTTTTTCCTTTGCATGCATAGTTATTTTATGATTGCAAACAAATTTCAATTTTGTGATATAAAAAAAGTCAATTTCATTTAAGTTAAATGAACAATTCACTTTCTCACCGTATTCTGACAGAGCCTGCCTCTACAAACCACAAATTAGGTAGCGTACACCACATTTCTGGTTTTGGATGGATAATTTTATAAACAATCTACAGGAACCATAGTAACAATATAAACAACCCCAATCGCACTACTGCTTCCAGATAGACTTCGGAGTACAGAAAGTATTTGAAATTATTAGCATAATGTATGACACTTTGATCATTAAGGGTCTAGGCTACTTTTAGAAGCGACCTATTCCCTCCCCTGTCGTACTAACCCCACAAATCTTTAACCTAAAAAACAAACACTTTGTCAATTTTTAGGTCAAATGCAAAAACAACAGTTGATGGACAGAATGCAGAACAATGTCATACATTCACCCCGGTACAGAGATCTGGGCCTAAATCCATCGTTTTTTTGCTCACCATGCCATTCCAGTTTGAACCCAGCCATATGCAAATCAGTCTTGACCCTGTGCCTCATGGGAACAGTCCAGCCCGAACTGCCAAGCCAGTTCCTCCCTGGACTGGAACCAAGCATCCTAGGACCGGTTTCGGGGTTTCACCCCTCTTCAGCCAGGATAGCTTTATTCCAGTGGCATGGAGAGCACGGGACTCACGTCTGAGCATACCCGTCCCACTCGGGGTGACAAATGCAAAAACAACAGTTGATGGACAGAATGCAGAACAATGTCATACATTCACCCCAGTACAGAGATCTGGGCCTAAATCCATCGTTTTTTTGCTCACCATGCCATTCCAGTTTGAACCCAGCCATATGCAAATCAGTCTTGACCCTGTGCCTCATGGGAACAGTCCAGCCCGAACTGCCAAGCCAGTTCCTCCCTGGACTGGAACCAAGCATCCTAGGACCGGTTTCGGGGTTTCACCCCTCTTCAGCCAGGATAGCTTTATTCCAGTGGCATGGAGAGCACGGGACTCACGTCTGAGCATACCCGTCCCACTCGGGGTGACAAATGCAAAAACAACAGTTGATGGACAGAATGCAGAACAATGTCATACATTCACCCCAGTACAGAGATCTGGGCCTAAATCCATCGTTTTTTTAGGTCAAGCCTGGGCAGCGCATGTGCTGCTCTGCGAGCCATTCTATATTTGAGTACGTATTTGAAGCCCCGCCCAATCTCCGCCCATATTTGTCATTGGCTTGTGTCATTGTCCTTCTTAAATGCTGGCATCTGATTTGTTATTGGGCTTGTTAGTCCCGCCTTATCTTAATTTGTAACCTCCCATGAGGACTGGCCCTTTTACTTCGGTTGTTACAGGGTGCATCTTCTTTAGTCTGTAAGCACTATTTTCTTTATGAGTTTCTCTTACTGCAAGAAGGCAGGAGGGTCTCTCCTGCCGAGTTGTGACTGCCGGCTTGTTTATTTAACTGGCAGTACGGGTAGCTCTTCAGGGGCCATGGGAGACAGAAAGGGGAAACTCAGCGATGCCTTCAAGCATTTGGAATGCAATAGGTCTCGTATTTGCGAGAGATTAAGCTATTGGCATTGTAAATAACAATGCCTTTTATTTATGTTTTAAAACCCAAAACAAATAAAAGGCACTGTCATTTACAATGCCAATAGCGCAAACTCGGGTAAATGCGAGACCTATTGCATTGCAGATGCTTGTTCTGTCAATGATCAATCAGATCAAACCTGGGCAGGAAGAGTCATCCAGACTCTGGAATACATTCAACCAATCCTTAAAGGCAGAGCCAAAGTACTGGTTCTGTAAGAAGCAACCTAAAACTGCCTTGTTGAAACATGACACGGGCAGCCACAAAGACACCAGACTAGGGGTCTGTGCTTACCACCTAAACAGTCGAATAGCAGCCTTTACCTCCACATGTACATAACCTTTAGTCACTAATATCAAGTACACGTCAAAATACAAGCTGATCCTTAGCATTCGTCAAAGTGATCTCCGAGGTGTCAGCAGAGGAAACTTTTGGGAGCAGCATAAAATGAAACAACCAAAACGAGTTGAGTTATGCAGCGCCTAAAATGTAGAGTTTGGGTCACAATATCTTCTGTAACAACTATTATTTACAGCACTTAAAAATGGCAGACATGTAGTATAAACGTATATACAACATTAAGTTATTATAGGGGGACACAAGCCCATTAGAAACTATCTAACCCGTGACCGCGAGAGGGTTTCTCTTTAAAAATCTGAATTTTACCCTGCAAAGGATGAGTGCTTTGGTGTTCAGATGGTTACAGGAAATAATGCTTGTTCAAGTAATTTACATTTCACTACGTGTAACATTTCAAGAGTACATCAGCCCTAATATTCTACTGCTTAAAAATACTCATCTCCACCTAAGAGTGACACCTTACTTTGATTAGCGGTTATGAACTAGTGCTTGCAATCTCCTCAAAAAGCATTTTTAAGAACCCTCAAATTCAATTACTTTGAGGGGACCAATGGCTACTGTAGAACTAAACCGCGATTTCCATCCATACCTGTCCCAATCCCACAAAACAGATCAAGTCGATCTTTGCAAAGGAGCATTGACAGATTATTTATTTAGTTGGACAGGGGTTTATGAAAGTGTGCAAGTACCTCTAAGGGAAGAGGTCTTCAATTTTTTTTTTGCTACTGCGCTCCCCTAAGCACAATTTATTTTAAATCGGACGCTTCTCCAAAACTTTAAAGGCAATGTTTGTTTGGTCAACACTTAACGTAGTTGGAAAGATCTGCCATCATCATGTAAAGAAGGAGATGTGGAGGACTGATCTATGGAAGGTTGCCATTCCAGTGGATTTCTGACAGACCTCTGGCACCAGCAGTGGCTACACTCTTTTTAGAACGGCTGCACTACCAGTGGCGGCTGGCATCTACTGGGGGGGGGGGAGCAGGTAAACAAAAGAAAAAAGAAAAGCACTTACCGGATCCAGACAATGTCCTCCTCACTCCGACTTAATCTGCTGGGACTGCAGTGCAGGCTCCAGCATACTCCCTCGACCAACCCAGGTCTGCTCAAGTGCTGTTAACGAGCATGTGATCAGTGCCCATATTGGTGTGAGCGTATGGTTTAAAGTGCGCATGTATGACTGGCACCCTCAAGACATCCAGCCAAAGACACTGCTCCCTCAGCAGGCCCCGCCCCCGTCCTGACGCTCAATTCAGGAAGGGACGATAAAAAACTAAATGGAAATTGATAACCATTTTATCTCAGGGGCTTTGGGGGAGCACGCAAGTAGGGTGCCCTCCTCTGCTCCAATGGAGGTGCCGCCAACGTTTACTATGGCAGAGAAGGTACGTACATTCAATTGTCAGTCATATAATAACTTTGGACTTCTAGATATTTTGGTTACTTAGTTGGTATGTACTAAGATCTTGCCATTTTCATAAAGGGGTTGTCGTGATTACTGTAACTGGGCTCTCTTTGTTGTAGACTTCGGAACGCCATTAAATCAATTGTGTCTTTTGGTGTTTGATTGCATGAAACTATTTGAGTTTGTCCAAAGGTTACTTTGTGGCCCATGGAGGTTGCTGTGAAAATAAAACAGTTTGATCAAGGAAGATCAAAATGTAATAGGCATCCAGTCACGTGGTGATGGCATCAAGGTATCTAGAATATGCACAAAAATATGCCATCAATTGGCCTGCAGCATTTGCAAGCAGGTTTTGACTTGTGTGGCATTATTACTTTCACAATCGGCGACAGCATCTTATTAGACAGCTAATACTAGTATTTCAGGGCCTTCCGAGCTACTACGGGCCCTTCTTCAGACAATATGCAAATTCTGAATCGAGGTTCTATGTGGCATCTAATGCTTTGATGTATGTGTAACCTCTCCATACTGTTGGTGGGCACACCAATACTTTCCCTGTCCAAACGTACTGCACAACTGTCAGCCCCCTGGATTAAACCCTCAATAATCCAAGTATTCAAATGAACAATTCGCAAGAGGTAGCGATTATTATACTTACAGAGTTCAGCATGTGCCTTAATAGGGTTTCGGCCTTATCAAACAATATCCCCTAGAAAGCGCACTGAGCAACAAGTGGAGGGATACTAACAGGATATGAATGTCTTCAAGGCTTTCCTAAAGGCTATTGAGTGTGAAATAGCTGGAGGCGCAGGCTGCCGGCCCTAACAGTCCGAGGGATCTACCTCCCAAACAAGGCAACGAATTTGTGCAGTATAAAATGCAAAAAATATAAGACATAAGCCCATCAGTGTAGTAAACCCATCATAGCTTGAGCCCGCACTTATTGCTGATACATATACAAGTATGTCAAGTGCTGAAGAATGATTGTTATGCACATATAAACAGAAACAGGGGTGAGAAACGTTAACCTTGTACACTGTAAACCGAATGAATGCCAACACTACTGAAAAGTAACAGTCAGGGCCTTCCGGCAAAGAGCTGCATGGCAATAGGGCTACAGGAATTTTCAAAGGTCATCGCCGCCATCTCCTACGCCTCTCTGAAGTCAAGTTCGAAGCCTCTACTGCGAAGCATAAACATATCAAACGGATTCCAAAAGATGTGTCAAAGCGCTGGATGACTAAAGAAGAATGAGAAAAGAAAAAAACTAAAACCCAGCCTAAACACACGGATCACTTCGTTTCACAAAAACACGCAGTCTTCGACGTTTCCCATTTTAAATTACCTTCACAGATTAAACACGGCACAATAAAAACGACAGCCCAGTCTGGATATAAATTACCACATCTGTACTTGACCGATTGTATTTTTAGGAGGCGATGGAGGAAAGGGAAGAGTGCCAAGGAATGAGATCACGGAGGTATTGTCCGTGCTTAGGGTGTATTCAGTACATTCTTTTAGTCGAGCAAAACAAAAGTCAAGGAGAAGGATTTGTAAATCCACGTACCATGAATTTCAAGTGCATCTTTTTCTATGGACCCTCGACTACAGCGATCCTGTTCTACTATAGTACATGGATACCTTGTAGCAAAGATATGTCTTTGAAACCTAGAGGCATTACAGTTTAGCTTTTTATTTTTGCAGATTTATAAAATGCACACAAAAAAGTCTGCAGAGGCGCCCGAGCACTGCTCAATTGATAGTGGAGTTCAAGAAATAAAATATTTACAGCAAAGAGTACCAACACACATGAGCATGTTGCAGCCTTGTAAGCATTAGCGGTACAGACGAAAGCTAGATGTGCAGGACACTCATGCTTTGTGCCAGATAAGGTGTTTTAATTTTCATAGTTTAAAGTGTTTGTATTATGGGTGTCGAGATACAGAGATTACGTTTGCACACGCGATCACGTTCAAGTTTCTGGTCTCTGCAGTCATGTGAGCAGTAATGCACCGTTAAGTTGCATGATACACCCACAGGTTGAGTTTGTGTGGAATTAAGGGACTTCACAAGCCTCTCGAGAGCTTGATCTTGCCATGGCAGTCTGAGTAGTGCAATAGGTCAACCCAGGAAGCCTAGATGGAAGGCACATATTGCTGGAGGGGGTAAAAAGGCAGAATGGGAAAATGTCCCTGTGAGATGACACGAAAGAGCTAAAATTTGGCAAGGAACTCCAAAGGATCAAGCTATGGTATAACATGTGCTCATGATACGTGTCTCTAAACAGTAGGCCAGTTTGGGGAAAGCGTGGCCCACGTGGGTTGGGAAATAAAAAGTGGTACTGGATAGTTTCGTACATCCCTATGATACCTATGATGAGGCACAGAACTAGAACCATAACACACTGCTGGACATCAAAACCATGAAACTGTGATCCATAGAGACTGAAGTGGCTTTGCTTCAACTTGTTGGTCCTGAGAAGTAGAAATCTATCCAGTGAATCAAAAGGTTCAACCACATCAGTGTTAAACCAGGGATGTGGAATTCCTATAGCCCGACGCCCAGGACATATTGTTTGGGGTCAAGGGCAACACGTTTATATGTATTTTGTCCTTGGGACAAGTAGGCCCAACCTCCTGCAGCACAAACCCTTTGGCTGCCAGGCTGCAGTACCACATTATGGATCTGGGAAGGGCACTGTCTGTAGTTAAGGTAATATTTTTGTTTATATTTTAATGCTGTTCAAACTTGTATTCATGGTTCATTAATTAAAAGCCTTTATTATTAGGGTGAGCGCTCTAAGTAAATGTTGCAAGCTCCAACTGCACTACTGACAGTGGTTCCAGTATAAAAATGTGTACACACGTGTTCAAAGTTTAGCAATATGAGGCTTTGTAGAATGCTTTCAGAATGCTCTCTAATTTGATGCAAATATTTGCAGAAGCTTGAAAGCAAGATTGAGGATTCCTTACTTTCAAAATAAAATGTTCATAAAAAAATGAAAGCAGCAAAACAAACATTTCACCAAACTGCTTTAAAATTTCAAGTACCATTTCTTTGCAGCATCATTTACTAACATGTGCTGATGCATTCTAGTATTTTCCAAAAATATTCATAATGGAAAATTAGTGTAACCAGTTTCAATAAGATTATGGGAAACAAATAAATAAGCATAGGCAAAGCCAGTGGCTCTGAAATTGGTGGTCATATTTTTAGTGCTTGCAAGGTGTGAATTGTTTTGGCATGGTTTTTGTAAAACCTAACTGGTGTGGGAGTTGCCGGGTCCTCACCATTATAACAAACATTGGTAAAAGCATAAATTGTTTTTGGTCTCAAAAAGCACACACTGCCACATTGTTACTGGCACTGAACAAAACTACTTTATGTTCCAATATGGTCCTTGTGAAAGAGCAGAATGCTGTCACTCACAATGAAGCCAGCCGATACAGAGAGAGAGAGACAGAATTTTAATAAACGCAAAAGGTCATCATGGTCAACACCAGACCAAATTATGGGCCCAATTATTAAAGAAAGTTTCAAAAGTGCACCCATGGTATATGCCCTTGCATTAAGTGCATCTACACGGCTTTCATGAATCCCTAAGAATCTACATAAGTAGGACAAGAAATAGGACTCCTAGAAAATATTTGTGAACTGCATTTTAGCATGAGCAAATGTGCATGTGTAGATTTGCTCAACGGAAAATCTGAGTGCAAGTACACTTTCCCGCCAACCTTATTTTCTCCACTCTGGAAGAAGGTTTACGTCTGCCATTGTCAGGAGTAAATTTTCAACATTTCTCAGTATGGGAAAAGATTAGAGAAGAGTTGTTGAAAACTCTCAAAACATTCCAATTAGTAGGGGTGCACAGACTCAAAAGGGCATTCTAACCCTGGAACTATTGCTTACCACTATCTTCAAACCCAGTATGTAGATCTGCGGAACGGTAGCAACATGAGGGGATTGCTAGTATTCAAACACTACTATGGTATGAAACCTGGCATAATCAGAGAGACTTTATCAGAGATCTTATATAATGAGATTACTGCCATAATTTGTCGCCGCACTACATGGCACCCAAGGGACAAGTGGATTTTGTAACAGGACAAGTCGATTTATAAAGCAACCTGCCCCAATGGACAAGTAGATATTTTATCAAATTACATACCCCTGTTAAACATTAACATACATTTATGTTTGTCATGTGCCAGCTTCAACATTACTGCTATCAACATAGCTGAATCTGGTGGCTTAGTAGATTAGCAGATACAGTCAGTTTTAATCTTTACAAGGCCAATAAAATGTGCACTATTCAGGTGGAAAACAATAAAAATCACTATTTAAATAGAGTTAAGAGACTACTTCGGGAGCTGGACGCATCCTCTATAAAAAACGCCTATTACTTGTATTATGAGAGTGACTTTGCTTTTACATTAAGCATGAGTGAATTATGAATCTGGGTTATTTCACCAGTCACATTTAGTCACACCTGTACTGTTTCCTCATTTGAATCTACCCGTCAGAATGACGAAATAAAATATAAGGAGAAAAGATTCATTTTTCTCAAGTTAAAATTCTTCCAGTACACCTGAAAAGAGGAGCGCCCATGCATGTCAGCCTCTAGATCCATGCACATTTTCTCCCATAACTAAGTTTCAGATTTTGTGACTACAACATTGGAAAAGATAGCTCCGCACAATAATCATGAATAATGAATAAGCTTTATCCCCTTCGCGGCGGCAGGAATTCCGCCGCGGTGCTGGGGGGGGTTTGGGGGCAGCGCGATGGCGCGGTGCGCGTGACGGAACCGCTCCGTCACGAGCCACGGTTGAGCTGTGCTCATGACGGAGCGGTTCCGTCACGTCTCCGCCCACTGCGCTAATCGCCCGCACAGGCGGGGAATTAGCGCCGCGTGGGCGGAGCGGCCGCCAACGGCCGTAGCATGACGGAACCACTCCATCATGAGCACAGCGCAACCGTGGCTCATGACGGGAAAGGGGTTATCAAATATAATGCATACAAGCCATTCTTGAAGCAACATATTTTAAAAAAAAGTTTTTTTACAACAATGGTTGGTTTTATTTCTCATAACAATAAGAACAAAATACGCAATGACCATTAAGGAAATGAAATATGCTTAACAAATGCTCTTTTTTACAACCCAGACAACACCACCTGTGATGCATGGAATGCTTCAGGGCCCTGTTTAACGCAGAATGGACTATTTTTATATTAAAACAAATCAAATCAGTTTATTGATTTACACCTCATCCGCGATCAATAATATAAAACATTCATAATCAATACATTATTGATTTTTAAATATGACTAGTTTGCTATACATCATCTACTAATACAATGGTAAAAATATTTTTTAAAAGCCTCCATCACAAAAGTAACAAGAATTAGAGTCGCACTCACACTGCAGGAATCTTTCACTATTTAATTGTAGAGAACACAGTCGGCCGGGAAACACTATGCGTTTCGGTCATCCTTGGACCTTGATCACGGGTGTAAAAGAGTCCTACTTTGCGGTTTGTGACCATTTTAATATTAGAGTGGTCTGTTCCATTGCTGTTCAATACAATGCATGCAGGTAGTTGTAGTGCAAACGTGTAGGATTTCGCTGCCAACTGTGTTCTCTACAATTAAATACTGAAAGATTCCTGCAACGTGTGTACGACTCTAATTCTTGTTACTTTTGTGATAGAAGCTTCTGAATGTGATAGCGGCGTGGTCCTGCCACTACAGTGACAGTTAATGGGCACAGAGGTGCCGGAGTATCTTGTAAAGCTTCAGATCCTACAGCTTTTAAGGTTCATTGGAAAAAGAAGGCAGAGTGAATCTGCAGATTACAAGGTCTCCTAATTTCAGACTTCGACAAAGAAAGACTCATAAGGAGTGTTTCTCTGACTCAATGACCATGGAATAAACATTTCCAAGAATCATCTTGTCCGCAGGCTTCAAGCAAATTAGTCAGCATTACAGAAAATAACAGAGTATTAGTTGCCATACTGAATGCTTTTATTGGTGATTCACAAAATTTAAGTACCAAATACGCTGCTTCACCTTCTTCACAATAACATTTAATTGCATTCTCAAAGTTGCATATCCACATGCCACAGTGAAACCTAAAGGCCCCTTCAACTCTAGGACAGTAATCCTTATTCCGAATATGATCACTCAAATAGGACAAAAGGCAGAAAGGCAAGGAGACTATACCGAATAGGGGGAATTTACATTGGAAAAAAGCATAGAAGAGCAGAAGCCCAGCTCTTATTTGGATCTCACAAAGAAACAGCCGAACAAACGGTTGCTTGACTCACAGGCAAGTATCAAACTGAGGTGAACTCTGATCTATATTTAAATTTGAAAAAAATCTAAAACTTCAACCATATTTTCGGCCAGATGGAATAAGCTATGGTGTAACTGCACTGTTTAGTTACTACTGGTAATCTTTCTTTTGTCCAACTTACATCAATGTTCTGGGAGGTTTCTGGATATCTAGCATTTGACATGTGGAGTGGAAGTCGCCTGTTGATAACCACCCAGTTACACGTGCTCAGTTATAAAAACTGAAAAATGTTTTTGTGAATGTTACATCTAAAAGGAAGGATATGCTAGGGGCCTCGTAAACATTTTTACTGAAAGAAAAAAAAACCTGGGATAGTAAACATCACTTGAATACAGAATTAAAAATAACTGATACAAACACTAAAAAATGTAATTGGTTTTCCACAGCATATTCCAATTGCCAGAAGGGATTCCAAAATTCAATATCAAGATAGGATATGCCTCAACTCAGTCCTCTGGTAGATACAATGTGCACGGCGAGAATGTTTTACAGAGGAAACCAAACATAATCCTTACTGACAAACTTTGCAAAATAACATCTGATACTTAAAAGAGTGCATCCACTTACTTGGGTATACACTGAACGACAAAATTATTTCTCAGCACAAGACAAAGCAATTTTGGGACACTTATTGAGATTTAAAAAAAAATAACACTGCCAGAAAATCAACGTGTGTGTCACAGTCTTACAAATTCAAAGGAAATGTCTGCAGAAAAGGGACATTTTGCATAATCTGACTGCTCGGACACAGGAGAACGAAGGATACAGTGACTAATATGCTCTTGACCGCGACTAATATGCTCTTGACCGCAGTCATATTTCCAGAAACCAGATAAAAGGCACAGTTTAATTCTTCAAGTGGGGTCTAAATGATAGCAGGTGATCACTACAAGTCCAGTCTAGTTTGTTCAGTGACATTCTAAATCCCAATACTGCTCCATCTTAGCCTAGGCTTTTCCCTATGCAACTTCTCCACAATAGTATTCCTCCTTAATCTTAATATATTTTCTGGTCTGGAACATTTCTGCCCAGAACTTTATTCTTTATCTCCTTTTCCATTAAGGTGTCATTTTTATGTTATCCCAGAACTCAGTGTTGCTCAGTTCCCAAAACCTAACTTATACCATGAACTTTAATTCTAAGCCAACTCCCCTGAATAAAGCTTCCCTCCTCCTACGTAGTTATTTATTTTACAAATGCATTTTTATCAGTTCACCCTGCCTCTCTCTTCAGACTCTGATAGTTGCTCCAATGTAAAAAACACTCGCTATTGCAACACTTCCAGTAACAACTCAAATGTATGTACTTGCAAAAATTCTTGTCTAATGCTGAAGCCACAATTGTGCGAAATGACACACAGATCAGGCAGAGAATTATATTAAATTAGCTGGAGCTACAAAAGACTCAACTCCCTGCCTTTCTCAAACTTGCCTTGAAATGTACTGCTTAGAAATTAGGTGAGACGAAATTTGAGCAAATATGGCATACTTTAACCATTGTGCTATACAATCCAGCCTAATTGACTGCAATCTCGGTCCTACGACTCCTACTATTACTTTTTCTTGATATGAGAACGCTCCATCACCCAATATTTACTATATTCATTATAGTTTTATAAGTGTTATCAAAGGCTCTTTCTTCTTTGAAGGTTTTTCTTATTTCGTACAACTTAGTGACAGCACTGAAATCAAACTGCACATGCATAATGCTTTCCATGGTCGAGGAAAAATGTGTTAAATAAAAGGTATTAAAAAAGATAGAAATTAATTCTAACACCATGCAAGAATTTGCCAATGTGAAGGTCACACAAGCAAACTCTTGTTTGGGAGCTTTCCAGGTCTCTTCCAACTATCGTGTACAGAAAATCTGGGTCTTTTTTAGGTCGAGCCTAGCGCAGCGCGCATGCACTGCTCTATGTAGGCTTCTTGTGAGCACTCTAAACTTCTCTGTGTGGGTCTGACTCTTCACACACACAGGATTGGCTTTTGCGTGTGTCTTTCACTAATGAAAGCACACAAATGACTAAAGGGGGGTGCATGTCCCACCTTCTCTTTTAATGTTCACTCCCACAGCGTTTTGCTCTCGGGAGCGAGCAGGAGCGAGCAGGGTGGCAGCTGCACTCCTCGTCGGTCAGGTTACAAACAATGTGCTGTGCTTTCACTTTTGCTTGTTTCTCTCAGATGTTCACTACGGAGCTACAGGGCTCAAATTGCTGGCACATATTATTTACGAACACGGCTGTATGTACGAGCCAACAATGGACCTATAAGATGCACCGGACTGTCACCTGCTCGTTTTGAGGAGACTCACTTAACTAGAATACATTTTTTTAAGTTAATTCCTTTTTAATTGGGTCATTCAGTTGTGCATAATGTCTTCTTGGTGATATATATATATATATATATATATCAGGTAACAAAAATGCTTATAACTCTTGTTTATTATAACTTTTCAACTTGCTGCATAGTAACCGCAATCCTCTACAATACCTTAAAGACATTGGCAAAGCCAGTATCTCTGGCTAAACACTTATAAGGTCCTAAAGGCGAGACCTATTGGCTATGCCAATGCTAGTTTGTTTTTTAAACACGAATGAAGCTCTTGACAACTGACTATCGATCTTGTTAGCCGACACCAAAAGTCTATTTCAACTTTGATGATCTCTCTCAAATTTCTACTACCCCTGGACTCTCATGCCTACAACAGACAGTGAAGGTAAGGGCAAATGAGACCATGTTTTTAGAATGCTGCAAACCTGTAGAGTTCGGCAGACCATAAATGACTTGAGAAATGAATAAAACTATTCTGGTTTTTGAGAACCTGATCTAAAAACAATCTATCAAGGAGGCGTGGGACTTAACCATCGACTGAGGTGGTTCATCTTAAGTGATTCACAATGGTCCTGCTACAGGTTTTCAGTGAAGCGGAGAAGAACAATGAAGATCATGCAGACTTGGTTCTCACGTCAGCAGTAGATTTTTATTCGCAGGTGTCTTATGGCTAGCTTCCAAACCTGCTTTACTACAGCAAACATTGCCTCTCTGGCATATTCCACCAAAGGAATATTTGACATTACTTGTGCCTAAGTGAAGCAAAGTTCAGTTGATTTTCTGTCATTATTGCTATCAGGTGTGCAACTTAGAGCTGCTCGCAATACTGAGTATCAATTTGCATCATTTGCTGGACTCTCTCTTTCTTAATGACCATACTTTTTAATCATCATAGCGATCATTTTAAACCTACTAAACAACGATGCTTTTACGATGTTTGAAGTGCTGAGATTTTGCTCAGTGACATTCTAGTCCTGTGGGGTATTGGATATGGTGGAGTCCCCTGCCGTCCTGTTTTCCATGAGCACAGACAAAAGCTATTGAAGAATCCTGGCACAAGAGAGATAATCATGCTTAGCTGGAATTGGATTCTGCAATAGTTCCTGACAAGTTGCGTCATTGGGTTACTTGGCAACTTAGTCCTGCCTCGGGAATGAAGTAATTTAGCCACATACAGCTGCCATACCAAGTACTGACATCAATAGGGTCCTATTTTTGCCACGCCCTCAAACAAGGAGCAAGGCTTACAATATTTCGACTGCACTGGCAATAGTCAGAAACTAACTTGTTGCGTGATTACTTCCAAAAGCACGCATCACGGACTGCAGAGTCATGAAGAAAGTGGAGAATTTAAGATCAGACAGAAATACCCATCTGAAGAAGAAGTTGTTTATTTATGGCAATGCTCTTTCCGGTAGACATGGTAGTCCATCCCTGCCTGTGTTTAAAATTGACAAAGTAATACTTGATGAAAGAATGGTTGCCGCCCACCTGGCTGCAGGCCCAAGTCCAAAACTGAAAAACTCCTGGTACAATAAGCCCTAAGCCACTCAAAACAGCCTTTCTTAACCCAGAAACAACACATTTTATACGAAGAAGAGCCACCCGTAATAAAGGGAATTCGGAGGCGCTGTGTCTTGTATCAGTGAACCCAACAAACAGTTGATCGTCAATGAGGCACTCCTTAGTTCCATCAGTGTAAAAACTAAGGGCATATTACGGGTTTAACCAGTGTAGCCTCACCTACTTTTTAGATAGCTACAATATAGAAATACATGTTGCGAGAAACCACACATCAGTTGGTGACACGCCTTTCTGAAGAAAGAATGCACAGGACCTAAACATCAGCTTGTCAGGGGAAACATCTGTACATGGAGGCTGAATTGGCAGCATGCTGGTTGGAGGACCTCAGTCAGTACATTATTCTTTACCTCCATGGCTGGGAGTTAGAGGTAAGTAACTCTGCCGCACACTGCATTACCACAGCACAGGATGCATTGCCTTTTGCAGCAGGGCCACAGAGAGAGACCAATCTGGAGTGTAGAGAAGCATCCAGACCACTGGCATCTTGTAATTCTTCATACTAATGGTCATCACTGTACTGAGGTACTAACTCATACCCAGCATCAGATTTGTCATACTCTCGAGTTTCTCTCAAAAAGACTGCGGATAACATGGGGACTTCCAGGAGGAAAGAGCAATGTATCAGAGCCTAAGGAACTGCAGGAAGACTGCAGCCCGATGGAATCATGGTGCACCCTCAATCCAGAATAGGTCAGTTTGGAGGTAGAGAGCATGATCAGTCGCACCTCTTTCTCTGAATTCAACGACATCGATGCTCGAGAGATCGGCCCCGGTCATAGCACCGTAACCGAAAGTGGCATCAAAGCAGGTGTGGAACCCGCAGCAGGTTCAGAGTTTCCAGCTGGCGCTGAATGAGGACACACCAGCAAGGTTTCAGTTGGGGGTCCTCGTAGATCCTTGTGGCCTAGAGGCACGCCAGAGGGAGCCAGTAGGGTGCTAAAAAGATGCAGTGTGTCATCACTGAATGCCTCTACCTGCTGCAACGTCGCTGATAGTCCTAGAAATTCGTATTGCCTCTAAACAAGAGTCGAAATTGGATGCAATAGTGATCGAGTTCGGCAGCGGGAAAGAGATGCACATGGAGTCCCTATCGCCTTCTCTGGAGTTCAAGAGTGTGTGTTGGGGGTGAGTCTTGCTTGGACTTCTTTTGCTTATTTTTTTATTTAACTCATGAATTTGACAGCGGCAATGATTTTCCACAAGGATGACTTTGGGACTGGGAACGGGGCCTCCATTTCAACTTGGTCTGCTCCCTGTGTGGAGTCTTTAATGTTGGGTGACTTAAAGCTTCGCCTCCTGGGCCTGTATGGCCTTTGGGTTCATCTGTGCACAATTGTTACTGGTTACAAGCAGCAAAGGATAACTGATGGGGCTATGCCACAAACATCTGTTTGGAATAGTCGCTACTAGGCTTGAACACTTTAATATTAGGAAGGGTGACATCCCTTGCATTCTGGTAGATCTTAAATTTTTGAAAGAGAAAATTGTCTTGCGAGAGACAAGTGGGCAGCTTCAGATCAGAGACTGGTGGCACCGAAAGGAAGGAAATGGAGTCGGTGTGTATGGATGGCACTTTTCGGAGGCTCTGCACTTCACATCCAGAGCAGAAAGACATCGGAACGGAGCCACACAATACTATCCCCCGGCCTGCAGGGACACTGCTGAAAAGTTTACGGATCCAGTCTGACGCCTGTAGAATATTCTCAAGGTGAGGAATCTACGGTTAGAAGTATCCATAAAAAAAAGGCATACAGATCCAAAAAAAAAATCAAGGAAACATGATGCATGCACTAAAGACTTAATGAGTGGGGGAAATGAAGCAGGTTGCGCAAGTACACAAGTACTAGTTCGCTTATGATCTGTGCTTATCCCGAAACCTCAGCTGCTTTGTATTCACAGTATGAGACATTACAAGTCTAAACAATCAAATGTTTTTCCATCTCAGTTTCAAAACCAATCAGAAAAAACTGGTTGGTCTTTTGCATCAAGAGGTCACATTTTATAAACAACCCTTTGGCTTATAGCCTTTGTTCGGACTTTGTTCGGCTGTTAGCCAGAATTCAAATGTTTTGGTGACCATTCAGGGCATTCATGCAACTGAATGGAGCAGTTCTAAACAACTGTTATGTAGAAGTTGCTGAGAAACTCACCAGCTTCTTGCTCCCCAATACTCTTGTAATGTTTGCCTCGGGCAAAATGATAGAATAGTTCTTTATTGTCATTATATCGGTGCAGAATTGTTGGAAACCAGGATACAAGTTAATCTTGTGTTACAAAAACGGAAATGAGATGGTATTCTTCGCTTTAGTTGAGCACCTCAACCTAATGGAGAAAATGTGTCACTAACAGAATATAAGAGGAACCTAAAACTACTGGATTTACTACGGGTGAGCACGTGTTACTCTAATGTGTGGATTACACCAAAAGCAAACCTCTGGAATGACGACGACTGCAAAAGCCTACAATATTATGTGATGAATGGACTCAGAAGGCAAACACGTAAAACACCTGTCCACAACCATGTGGCGCCTACATGCACCAACTTTACAGACGGTGCTAAAGGAAACCATGAGAGCTCTAAACACAATCTACTCATTAGCACATGGGCCCCATAAATGATTTTCGAAATCAATAATAAACTGGGCAAAATGCTGCCCCCTTCCTTAACAATAGCAAATCCATGACAAATCTAACTTCCTCCACAAAAGTTAAGTCAATCTCTTGTTATGCAGCCACGTTTCAGTATATTTCAATTATGCTTTCTGACCTGTGCAATTGTGCAGTACCTGCTACACAAAGAATTCTAATTAGGTTTTCCTTATATGTATTTTATTGTAGGTAGACTGGTTAAGAAGACATACTAAGAGAAAAATAGTTCCAAAAACCAGTCTGCTTCATACGAAGTGTCGCATCTTCAGAACACAAAATCTGAATTACGGCATATATAGGTTCCAAGCAAACTTGGCTCGATTTTGCTCAATTATTTCTAAAGATGAACGCCGATCAGTATGATTCTAAAAGAGGTAAAAATATACACTAATGGATAGGAATATCAATGCCTACAAAAGAGAGGCATTTGTGGCAAGCCAACCAATCAATTATAATGACGTTGCATGAAACCATCACACAAAAAGTAACTAAAACACAAATAAATAACAAGGGAGTAAAGTAAAAATTATCTGCAAGTGTACCTATAGGTGCATAAACCTCTGAAGCAGAGCAAATGAACCTAAAAAAGATACTCATTCATAAATGGTCGCCACAAATAAGTGTACCTAACGGGTGCGTGGACGGAAGTGACCCAGGAGAGATGCTGCATACCTTATATGTTACCTTACATACTTGATCATCTCTATTCTCCTAAATAAAAGTATATTAACACACTGATGTGCACAATTCCTTCAGTAGAGCTTCAGAACATTAGTATCTTTCTGTCTGGCAATCCAGACAACACTCTCTCATCTAAATCACAGGGAATAAAAAACGATTTGCAAATACTACATTTATTGCGACTTAGACGAGCGCATATTTCACTTAAAAGGTTTGCCTCCAAATGCGGCTATCAAATAAATCCATGTTAGATAACACATTGGCAATACGGTAATTGCCAGCTCTGCAACCACAGACTCCATATGGTAAGTCTCACCTCGGGGATGGCAATGTTGCAAACAAGAAGGTCTTACACTGGATTTTCAATATTTTCAATCCGCTGTGGCAGAGGTGAGAGCCAGCGGTATTTAAAAACTTTCAGCTTCCATCCCTGGGAAGCATGCCAGGCAAATCCTATTTCTGTCGCTCTGAGCTCCCCAGAGGAGGCAGCCTATGAGTGAGCCTATGACTTAAGGACATTGCAAGCGGCATGCCATGCTAATCCTAAACTTCTGGCCACATGCTCCCTCGGGACTCACCATTCCAGTCCCATTTGTACTGCGCGTGCTTCCCAGAGGACATCCCATGGAGGTCCCAGGTCCAGCCAGAATATTTTGGGTGTTGCAGTCCTTACACCTGTGCGGCCGCGGAAGCCCAGTCTGTGGCTGATGAGGGGCAGCGGCATGGAAAGGGCACCCCCCAGGTCTTGCCATGCTCCCACACTGTACAGTTTAACCAATCTCTGTTTTCTCCAAGGACGCTCTTCAGATTCATTCAGTTGAAACATTAGCGTAAGTGCATCACAGGTACACAATGACGGAACGGGTGAAAATGAATCAAAGAGTTGAAATATATTGTGTAATCCCCATACTTTTTCCTCAAAATCGTCCACTACACACAAGTATTATCACCAAAAAGCAAGTTAAGCCATCATACAGACCTAAGAATACCCCGAGTTACAATTAGAGCTCAGCAACTTTAGTCTGCTGTTCTGTCCCTGCTGGCCGGACACATCACTCTCTAATTCCATTACTTAACCCATAGCATGCCTCCATCATTATGCTAGGAGGTCTGAATCAGAAACAGTTTTAGCTGTATCACTCGCCTCATGTTTTGAAAAACAAAAATCATAATAAAAAAACATTGTGACTGACTGACTGACTGACGCACACGCACACGCACACACACTTTCGGTTGGTCCTCTTTACCCGCTGGACTGTTCAATTGTCATGCACATTTTCCTTCTGCCCACTATGGCATTCAACATGTGGCAATTGGCAGTCCACTTCATCCTTCGCTCTACCATTCTGTGAGCAAAACCATTTTTAGGTCTCAGCTAGTGTGGCTTCGCACATGCGCAGCTCACTCAGCGAGATTTCATGTTTTTGAGGAGTTTCAGTAAAGGGCTTTAAGCCCTGCCCCTCTTTTCCATTGGCTGGCGTCACCGTTTATGCTAAACAGTGGCCAGCCATTGGAAAAGAGCTTTCTATGTTGCCTCCCTTTGGCTTTTTGGGACAGCCTACTTGGACTCCCTCGCCTGCTTTCCTCCCGTCGCAAATGTTTTCTTATCTTTATGGGGCCATGTGTTTCAAACACATGGCCCCATAAAGACAAGAGATCCTCTTTCACATTCGGGACTGCGACGCGCTTGTCTTCTATAGCTAATGGGCGCTCAGCGGGCATGGGTTTAAAGGGCTTTAGGGGTCAGCAGAGGTCGGAACATAGGGCGCCCTTCCTTTGATAAACATGAATGTTCCCTCACGCAATGCTGAGCGTGTAAGACTCGCCTGCTGGAGGGAAGAGCAGGGTTTCACCTGAACCAGCTTCCTAGTTTGGGTTTTACTCAAAATATTGACCCAGAAGATAGCGCTGTTTTCAGTCACCATACTTACTAAGATATCTCAGTGAGTTAATCACTCACGCGGAGTTGTAAATGAAAGGGGCAGCTTCTGACCTGCACTAAGAGCTCTCAACCTTCTGAGGTCGAAGAGTTGTGCGTTGTGAAGATTCGTTTTTTTTGGTAATATAACTGGGTTATATTTAAAACACCACTAAATAGCAGTGCAAGCGCTATTCGAAAGTATTTTAGAATGCCGTTTAAACACAATACAGATAACTTCAGACAGCTGCCGTGCTTGCATACTGTCCTGGTTTCATTTTGCAGCAATACATTGGGAGGTGTTTTTGGCACGGCTCCAACATGCAAAATGTGTAAAGGATGTCCTCCATTATCGTCGTGCATTGAAAGTGAGGCTCAACGCAAGCTTTCTGTTGAAATTCACACCATTGCCACTGTGCCACATTGTGATGTTTTAAAAAGGTGAATGGGACTAGTAGCCGGGAGTTTCCGCCTGCCCGCTGGGGCCTGAAGGGGGCTGCGCCTGGGGCAGCTCCTAGAAGCTGTGAATCATTATTGCGGGGTTACCGCAGACAGCCTGCAAATGTTTACTTCTAATTTCTCTCAGTGCTGCGGCCATTTTGTTTACTCTGTAAGCACCATCTCCGAGAGGCATTTCAGGTAGGCTGAGCTAAATCCCGGCAGCCCCGTCTCCCTGCCTGCTGAGCTTGTGCGTCCCCGCCCAGTCCTCCTCCCCGGAAAGGCGCTGCCTGGCTCAGGGCTGAGCTTACACTCAGGCTGCCGCTGCCGCCACCTCCTACACTTTTCAGTGTTTTCATGGGAGAGTCGTGCAAGGCCGCCTAGACTTTGGGAGCAGTGGAACCGCGCGCGCTTGCAGTGCTTGAGGGGTTTGATAACTTTCTCCGGAACTCCAGCGTCTTCTGTCCGGCCCCACAGGCACAACGTAGGCCGCCCCACCTTCAGAGCTCATCTGCAAGGAACATGCAAACCTGCTGCTGATTACCAATCCGTGCCACCCTCCGCGAGGGCATGCACAGCTGCCAGCATGTTTGAAGGTACGAGATGCACTGGTTTACATTTCCTGGTTTCTACTGCATAATCTTGTAAATAAATTGTTTTGTAAAATTCAAAGCACAGTTTAGTTTAATAACTTCTTTTACGACTTTCCTGATCCTCTTGTGCACACACATGGCATTTTTTTTATTTCATTGATACGCTCTTCAAAGTTATGTTGAAAGTAAAAGGTCACCTAGTTATGCTTTTTCTCCTTATTTTGGTATCTGTATTTTATGTTCCTAATTAAAGGCTTCATTGACCAGAATGCAGTGTGAAGAAGGCAGGGCTAAATGAGCGTCTGGCATCTAACGTGTTGAGACAGCCCAGAGCCCGCTTTCGCGTTTCTCACTTCATTGCCGATTTAAGTATTGTTTGTGTAGTGAGCACCTCTCCCCCTCGGCCCGCATGGTTTGGTTTACCCAGCTGTTCCAGCAAGCAGATGTTTCTCCGGTTAAAATAAACTGCATCCGAAGCAATTGCCCGCAGCCCTGAAAGCCGGAAGCCCTGCCTGGTCCGGCTATCTCCCCCTTGAACCCGTTAGGTGGTCCATGTTTGTGAAGGGCATCGGAGCAGCGAATTCCCCCTCGTGGCAGGTGTATTGGTTCAAACCATTTTTCACACAGTGAGGGGCAGGCAGCTCCCACCCCCCCCCCCTCCCCTCAGCGCACAGCCCCGTGACGCAGGTGATCAGTTTATTAATTTGAATTATTTATGACCTGGACGTTCATTGGTACAAATGAAATCAAGCTCGCACGTCAGAACAGGTACTCTCTACTCACGCTCTACTCACTCTCTACTACTCACTCTCTACTACTCACTCTCTACTACTCACTCTCTACTACTCACTCTACTCTCTACCTCTTACCTCTCTCTACCTCTCGCGCTACCCCTCTCTCTGCCTCTCTCTCTACTACTCTCTACTCTGTCTCTACCTCTACATGCACACACATATGCACACACACACACATATATATATATATATGCATTTATATATATGTATGTGTAAATATATACATACATATATAAACATATATATACACATCTGTATATCTATATAAATACAAATATAAATGCATGCATACATACATATACGCATACATGTTATGTACATGAATGTTTGAAAGACACTAATTGAAGCAAAGCTAAAAAGCCACCTAATTACAAACAGAATTGCTTTAACTTAAACGAGATAAGAGACCTATTGCATTTTCAATGCTTGTTCACAATCACATGGGTACGTACAGCTGCCTGGAAATGAGTGCGCTTTGGCTTTCTGGACTGGTGTGGGCCAGAGCGTTATTTTAATAGATTTGCCAATTAGATTTGTGCATTTCGTAGCTTTTCTAAAAATATATATATATATCAAGCTTCTCAACGTCATGGCTTTGCATGCTGGTTTAAAAAAAAAAAATAACTACACGCCATGGTTTCAGTTTGACATTGTAACTTAGTTATAAGAATGTATAGTCTTTTGTTTGCATATGGTGCTAAAAAAATCGCGTCATTTCATATCAGTAACAACATCTTGTACGGTCTGCATTGCTCCCACAGAACTCTCCAAAATACAATTTGCCCAGGTTCAGGTATGCCTCTGGTAGGCTACTGTATGCCTCTTCTAGGTGTCAACAACACACATACAAACAGAGATAAGCACATTAGAGAGAACAGATGTCATAAACCAACAAAGCCCAGGTATACTATCAACATCAGTTGATTATCACATCTATTTTAAAAGAACATTACTAATATATACACCAAACACACTGTTCAGTAATTAGGGTAGTGACAGGTGAGATGGGCATGGAGATGTGAGGTATTAACTGACAGGAGACGTGAATACGGACTGGATGAAGGGGGAGAGACAGGAGAAAGGTGGACATGTCAGAGGGCTAGTGTTGAGAGGTGTGCGTGACAGAAAACACGGATACGGATGTATGAGAAAATAACCATTGCAGGAGAAAGGGCAATGTGGAATATCTGTACGGTGACAAACAGTGACAAGGGAGGTGGTCTACAATTCTTGATGGTGCTGTGTTCCTAGAGGAGCGTGACCAGAGAAGGCGTTGTGACCAGAGGGCCATGATTGCAATAAAGGAGAACGACAGGTATCGCGGAGAATAGATGAGCGCAACGGCTCAGACCTATATCTGTAGTGCCCCACTAAAATCTCCAATGGACCTGTGCTTTAAAGCACTTTCAGCATCCCATCACCACCTGTGCTCCCCTTCGCCAAAGCTTAAGGAGGCCCTAACACAAAAATGATTTTGTGTAGTGGGGTATGGCCTTACAGCGTTCGAAGACCACTGTTATAAAACTTTCTCCTGGTGCACAAAGCCATCTCAAAACCAGAAATGCAGGTTACTAAAATGCACTCCTACTACAGTCACTTAATAACCTGCATGTTCTATCTTCATGGCTACAGCAAGAAAGGCATCCTCAATGACTCTCTAACATGCCTAAAATCTGAAATCCAAGCATCAAGAGTAAGGTTAACAGTCAAGAACATAAAACCTCTCACATCAGGACATGACAACTTAACTTGGTGTTAGTAAATGCTCCCTAACACTATGGACCTATAGACTATGTCCAATGTCCTTTCAACTGTGACCTTTGGAATCTTGGAGAATTTGCCAATACACTGGTTGCATTGACAAAATCACAAGCAAGAGTTTTTGACTTTAGAATTTTCAGTTTTATTAATTTTTAAGCCGAGTGCAAGCATTTGTTTATTCAAATTATTGAAAAAAATGGCTACCATAAATACTTAACAAGGACAAATATGGGTAACCAATACAAAGTAATGATCCAATTTTCTCACAGTTTGGTCTTGCTGGAGATAGCACATGTGCTGTCACAAACAAGACATTTTGTTTACTTACAGAAGGCTTAGAGCAGCCCATTGCCTCCCACTAGTTGGCTTCATAGTCACTCTTATTTCCTGGCTTCTCTTTTCTCAGCGCGTGCCAGCTTCACTTACCCTTCTTGTGTTTGTCCCGCCCCCAGATCATGACCCCAGTACTGTTTCCTTGCCAAGTATTTTTCCCCTTTTTGCGCTTTCTGAAACACTTCCTTCTTTTAGTTGCAGCACTCCAGAAGAGTTAAAAAAGCATGTTTTTCCAGGTTGTCTCAACCTCCTACCATCTCTATGCTTGCCCCCTTCCAGCCTACATTATTGCTTGCCCGCGCTGCTTCCCCCTTCTACGACCCCGGTGTTGTTTTTCTTGCCCCTCTTGTTGCTTACCCCCTCATGCGCCAGTGCTTGCCCTCTCCAACCTCGCACTGTTGCTTCCCCAGTCCTGTGTTGCTTTGCTTGCTCTTGCCGCATTGTTTCTTGACCCCTCCTACCCACCAGAAAACAAAAGTATTGACAAAGTCAATCAATCTCAACTAAGCGACCTATTGGCTTCATCAAGGTTTTTTCCACATAGCACAGCTGCTGTGCAGCATGGGAGGCTAAGAGTATAAAAAAAAGAAAGTATTATGACACTGGCAGGAGGCATCTACACCCTCTGTGTTGCATGCCCACCCTTCCTGCTAGGCGGTCATTCCCACATGTGAAGTTCAGCAAAGGCACTATATTGATGTGGGTTCTCATACCACTAGACAGCCGTAAAAGATGCAATTGCACTTAAATATGCAGTGCAGCATTTGAAGAACAGGTCGTCTAAGACTTCACCGCCTGGATCGCCAACTGCACTGACAGAGTCAGCCCCACCAAGCCAGCCAAGACCCACAGAGCCGCCAAACAAATTAGCTGGTACACACCAGAACTCAGGACAATGCAATGCAACTGCAAACAAATGGAGAGGAAATGGCACATCAGCAGAGACCCCACAGATCTAGCCACCTTCAAGTCAGCCCTCAACAAAGACCACCAACACCTTAAAGACCAGAAAACAGACGCCCTGGCAAACTGCATCGAAGCAAGCGCCAACCACACTAAGGAACTCTTCAGCATTGTTAGAGAGTTCTTCTGCCCAGCAGCCCCCTTAGGACATAATCTGCCCTTCCCAGCAACTCTGAGACACACTGGCGAACTTCCACAATAAAATGTTCATCATCTACAGTAACTTTAAACCCCCAACCCAACAACCTCCACAAATTCCTGTCACCAACAGATGCCAACCCCAGCCAGCCACTCACTGCATGGGAACAGCTCAACATACAGAGCACCACCGCCATCATGAACTCCATCCACTCAGGAGCACACATGGACCCCTACCCCCACCGCCTCTTTAACCTCGGAAGCAAAAAATAAGCTGCCAACTCACCCCCCTGCTCTTTGGTTCCATGCTGTATGGTGGCCTCTCTGGGTACATCTTGTGAGGAAGGATGCGATCCATTTTAGGGTTTCTCCCTAGATCCCAGTGTGGTGGAGTCTCTTGATGAGTGTTTGGTGGGATACGCTATCGAACACTCTGGAGAGATCAAGGAGGATCCAGGCATCCGTCTCGCCCCCAATCGATGGGGATGCCGCTATCTTGGCATCACCCTGGACAGCAAACTTTTTTGAAAGCCCAAATCAATGCAGTCTCCTCCACCTGCTTCCAAAATCTCCGCCTGCTCCTAAAGATCTTCAGGTGGCTCCCTGTCAGCTTCAGGAAAACTGTCACTCAAACCCTAGTCGCCGGCCAGCTGAACTACAGCAACACGCTATATGCAGGAATCATGACCCAGCCTATGAACATACTCCGGATTGTACAGAACTCAACAGCCAGATTAATCCTCAACCTTCCTACACAGACCTACATCACCCCCGCCGCCCCCCACCTCAGGAACCTCCACTGGCTCCCCATCCAGAAAAGGTGCCAGGTCAATATGCTGACACACACCTACAGAGTCCTCCATGACCTAGGACCCGTATACATAAACACCCGCCTGAACTTCCACCATCTCTCCAGACATCTTCGCTCCGCCCACCTCACCCTCGATGCATCTGCCAAAGCCGCAGTGGAGGTTGTTGCTTCTCCTACCTTGCCTTCAAGTCCTGGAACTGCCTTTCCCTCTACCTCTGAACAGCGCCCTCCCACCCAGAGTTCAGGACGGGACTCAAGACCTGGCTTTTCGACTGAGCCCATCAAATATAGTGAGTGGATATCCTTGCAGGTGAAGAGCTGAACATTACAAATCAGAGTTGATTAAGTGATTGATTAATTGAAGCAAATTAATATACTCTTGAACGCAGTGAACATGACCTCACCCAACCATATGCCCTACTGAACCACCCACCGTAAGGAGCCACATAGGAACAGAACGTGACCCAGGATATAAAGCTGAAGAACGTACACTCAAGTATGACAGTAAGCATGGGGGGCGTGGCTAGCCGAGCAGCGAGATGGCCGCTCTTTGAGTGAGCTCCGCCGGCTACTCCGATTAATCCTTTCATGATCCTGTTCCTGGCGACTGTGGAACCCCACACCTCCCGGGTTCTGCTGCCTACACCCTGGTGATCCTCCGACCTGAGTCAGGAGCGCGGGGACGGCTCCCCCTCGCAGCGGAGACGGACGACTTTTTTGCCGGCTGGCGGGCTGGTCCTGACCCGCGCCGGAAGTGCCTCTCGCCGGGAGCCGCGAGTCACGGTGGGCCGCGGCTGCAGAGGCCCCAGCAGATTGAGCGGCACTTGCTGTGGTCGCCTCGCAACTAAACCCCCATTGCCGCCGACGGAGGGTTCCCCTGGCGGACGGCTGCGGAGAGATAGAGGAGGCCGGTGCGTCTTGGCGGAACAGTCGCGCCGTGGTGCGGGGATCCTACAGCCGCCGAGGGCGGCACTGGCTGGTGTCGAGCCCGGTGGAGATCGTAGCAGTTAGCCTGCGCCAGCTACAACTCGGAGACGACCGAAGAGGAGGTGAGAGGGTGCCTTGGAGGGACGAGGGGCACAGTTGACCCTGCCGCTTCGCAGAAGCGCCGGGACTTCCCACTGAACTTCAGCTAGGCAGGTCACACAATTGAACACCCGGAGAGAAGCCTCGCAGCCCTGAGCCCCCTGAGCCCCGGTGCGGCGCTCTGCTAGTGGAGTGAGCGGACACCTCGTTACACTGCGGGAGCCCGCCACTTTGAATCCGGAGAAGGCCCTAGATACACGCTGAAGCACGCTGAGCTCACTGGGCACCTACAGAGTTCACTAAAGCAGCTGGCCCTACTTGCCGCGCGTTAAAAGTCACGCCTGACGCGCACTGGCGCCGCCTGGACAGTCACACACATACGGGGCATTTACTAGCGGTGGCACAGAGGGTGCTGCCTCATCGCTTGGCCGGTGGATATCTCTTGACTGCTGCGATGGGGAAAACTGACGCCAAACAACCTAAGCTGACATTTGACGGTAAAAAGCCTCCGAAGAACGCGACAATGGAGCCGGATGCTGGCACATCGACGTCGCAGGGTGCTGCCCCAGACATAGACTTTGGGGCCCTCATCATGGAGGTGAGGACCAGCCTGAAGAGCATAGATGCAAAACTTGATACCATGACGGCGCAACTCGAAACCGTGACGGCCAAGGTGGACACCCACGAGAAGAGACTGGACTGTCTCGAAAATAGCCAAACTGAGTGTTGCGAATTCCAGCAACAGGCTAAGCGGCACATCACGACGCTGGAGCGCGAACTCGACAATTTGCGCGCCAAGTCGGATGATTTGGAAGCGCGCTCCAGAAGGTCCAACATCCGCATTACGGGCGTTCCAGAGACTACAAACACGGGAAGGATGGAATCGTTTGTGTCGAACCTCCTGCATGAACTGTTCGACCCGGACTTGTCCCCGGTGTTCACGGTTGAGAGAGCACACAGATCACTGGGGAAGAAGCCCCCGGTGGGGGCCCCACCGCGTCCGATCCTGGCTAAACTACTCAACTACCAAGATAGGGACGTCATTCTCCGATTGGCGAGAGAGAAGGGCAAGATCACGCATCAGGGTAATCACATATCCTTCTACCCAGATTTCACCCCTCTGGTGCAAGCGGCCCGGAAGGAATTTTTACCAGCAAAGAAAGTTCTCTTACAAGCCGGCGTGCCCTACTCTCTCCTATACCCGGCAAAGCTGAAGGTCCTCCACGAAAACACCTCACACTTCTTCACTGACGCCAAATCAGCCCTCAAATTCGCTAAACACATTTGTGCTGGGGTCAGGAGAAAATCGCCAAGACTCGAGGAAGCTTCGGAACACCTGAGTGACAATGACTGAGGTCTCTGACATGCTCACCCTGCAAGGTTGCAAATTTACTCTTTGCGATACAGTTGACAGCCGGATTGAACTCTCGCACAAGTTTGCTCCTTCCGCACTGACTAATTGGGGGTGGGTTGCTGAGGCGCCATTGTACACCGGCTTGTGCTGCCGTCTCCGCGTTCCCACTGAGACACAGGTTGGCTGCGGACCTTGAGGAGTGCGAGGTGGGGGAACTGCCAGAACCCAGGACCGCTAAAGTTTGATAGTAGCCACCCCGCGTATACGGGGGTGTTAGCCGAGCACACCACGCCTCATGGGGTGCCTCCCTTTGTTGTTGATGTTGGGGTATTTCAACGCATTGCGTACATGTTATTGGGATATGTCACGACCTGATTGGGGGGTTGCTGAGGGCAGGGGGTGGAGGGGGGGTTCTATTATGTTGCGAGTTTTGGTTCGTATTGGGTGCATTGTACTACTACGCATGCCTATATTTCAGTACGCTGGGTCTACGGATGCGGGGTCTAGGTGCCAGGACGGCTTCCGGGGGCGGGGTTGGGTGTTGGGGGGTCGGGACTGTCAACTGCTTTAATGGGAGGAATCAAAATCTGGACTTGGAACATTAGAGGCCTTGGGGACTTCAAAAAAGCCCGTTTGCTGCATGGCATGCTGTCAAGACACAATGTAGATATTTGCTTCCTACAAGAAACACATCTGAATGTCACCCCCTCAGCTAGATTGAAGAATTCAAGATGGGCGCACGTTTACTCTTCCATTTACTCAAATTATGCGAGGGGCGTAGCTATACTCATTCGCAGAGGGTTGGATTGGCGGGAGTACTCTCATGTGAGGGATGCGGAAGGTAGATATGTCCTGCTCCATGGGGCTTTACAGGGGCGTCCCGTTGTCCTAGCTGCAATCTATGGCCCAAATGTGGACGAGCCTGACTTTTTTAGAAATGTTTGGGCGAAAATTGTGTTGCTGGATTGTCAGGCGATCGTGTTGGGGGGGGATTTCAACGTTGTGTTAAATGATGACGTGGATCGCATAGGTGCGAGCAGACCGCAACACACTAGAGCGCGCCACGCGATTTTTGATATCATGAGGGAGGGTCTACTTTCAGATGTGTGGCGAGTTAGAAATCCGGGGGCAAAAGTAGGGACCTGCTACACCTCTCATAAAGCTGCTTGGTCGCGACTGGATTTCTGGTTGGTGTCTCCTGAGGTTGCGACATGGGTGTCAAATGTTGATATTATGGCTAGATCACTATCAGACCATGCTCCGTGTATGTTGGTATTGCATCCCCCCGACGCGGTACATAGGGCGTTCCAATGGCGTCTTCCCCCACACGCGCTCACAGACCCTGTGTTTGTAGAGGAGATAAGAGAGGATATCACTAATTATTTTACTGAGAATGATGGGTCAGCCACTTCTGAAGCCATTGTGTGGGATGCATTTAAAGCTGTTATAAGGGGTCAATGTATTGCACGAAAAGCAGGGGTCCGACGCACCATCAGAGACACGTTAGCTAAGCTCGAGGGGGAACTGAAGGACCTAGATGTTGCTTTTAGCTCTGACCCAGCGTTGGCGACTGCTGGCGCTCTGAAAACTAAACTGCTGGCATTTAACGAGGAGGCGGAGCGAGAGGTGCGGTTTCTAGGGTGGCAGGCAGAGGCGCGTAGGTATGGGGAGGGAGATAGGCCAAGCAGGACTCTTGCCAGACTGATTGCTCCTCGCACGCAGTCGAACTACATACACACTATCTATGACAACACTGGACGTCTAGTGGTAGGCCAAGAGGCGGTGTTAGGCGCCTTCGCAGACTTCTATGCTGCTCTGTACACCTCGAGACAGCCCACGACACCGGCGTCACTACGGGACTTCCTTGACTCCATAGCACTCGTGTGGTTCAACAATAATCACAGACAATACATGGACCTCACCGTCACAGTGCAAGATATCGCCCAGGTGATTAAAAGCATGCCGGCCAATAAAGCTCCTGGCCCAGATGGCCTGACCACCTCCTTTTATAAAACCTACGTGGCTGAACTAGCGCCGAGACTACACTCTGTGTTTGTCGAGGCTCTCGAGTCGAATTCCCTCCCAGACTCCATGCGTGAGGCTCTCATTGTCACGCTCCTCAAGCCAGACAAGGATGACCAACAGCTGGACTCTTACAGGCCCCTGTCCCTTATAAACGTAGATGCCAAAATATACGCTAAAGTAATTGCCGATAGATTGCAACCGCTGTTGCCGATGATAGCGCTCCCAGATCAATCTGGATTCATCCCTGGCCGTGCAACATCACATAATCTCAGAACGATCTTTTCGGTCCTTCACTATTTACACCCGTCAGTACAGGCAGCGGTGGTGTTTTTGGACGCCACCAAAGCCTTTGACTCCCTAGAATGGCCCTACCTCTTTGGAGTGCTGAGGCGGATGGGATTCAGCCAAAACTTCCTGACCCTTATTAAGCTCCTCTACACGAAACCCAGAGCCCGAGTGAGCGTTAATGGTCTTGTCTCCAAGCCATTCGAGGTCTCGAGGGGTACTAGGCAGGGCTGCCCTCTATCCCCGCTCCTCTTTGCGATTGCGATGGAGCCACTAGCGGCTCGAGTTCGGCAGCACCATACTGCCAGGGGCATCGGATTCAGTGCTAGAAGCTTACTGATCTCGCTGTACGCGGACGATGTCACCTTGTACGTTCTGAACCCTAAAGACAACCTGAGCCCGCTACTTCGTGAATTTGTGAGGTTTGAGGGGTTGGCAGGGATATCCATTAATTGGTCGAAGTCAGTGGCCTTCCCCCTGACGGAGAGTACTGTTAGACCTGCCCCTGACTACCCCCTCAGGTGGGAGACGGAAGCTGTCAAGTATTTGGGCATCTGGATCAGCCGAGATGTACAGGAGTTGTGGTCGCTGAATTTTGGTAGGGCGGTGGACTGGTTGGAAGGTAAGGTCGAAGTCTGGAATAAGCTACCGCTGTCCCTGGTCGCTAGAATTGCACTGGCCAAAATGGTGGTCCTTCCCAAATTCTTGTACTTGTTCGTTAACGTACCGCTACCTATGACAACGCACTTCCACACCCGGGTCCGCTCACTACTGCTGAAACTGGTGTGGGCCGGTGGCCAGGCCAGAGTCTCCTGGGACTTACTCACGCTTCCGCTCCGACAGGGAGGCCTGGGGGCCCCGGACTTGAAGCTCTATTCACTCTGTGCACAAGCTCAGTTCTTGCATTTCTGGGCCTACCCAACCCCCTACCAGCCGCATGTGGCGGTGGAACTGGCAGTAGTCGCCCCCTTGCCATTACGAGTGGCACTATATGGAGAGGTTACGTGCCCATCGCGTGATGTGGACACAGTGGAAATGGTCCGCTGGTCCTGGCGTGAACTTCGGAAACGAGCTGGTCTCTCCCTGCTTTATGCGCCGGCGGTTCCTCTGCGGGGCAACCCGATGCTGCCTTGTTTGACGGCAAGAGGTGACGTCCTCACTATCCGTGGGAATCGACTTCTCACCTTCGCTGACTTATATCCAGATGGCTCATTTTTCGAGATGCCTGCGGATGGGGATGACCAGCCCTGCACGTTTGCTGACAAATTACTATATCATTCCCTTAGGGAATCTTGCAAGAAGATAGGACCGTGCTTCCCGGAAGAGCCTTGCGCACTAGCCGCCCTGCAGAACTTGCTCTCACGACCCTCCCCTAAAAAGCTGGTGTCCAGATTATATAACTGCATGCAGGAACAAGCCCCGGTGACAGTAGCCGCGGCCGAGGCCGCTTGGGCTGAGGACCTGGGGGACCAGCTGCCAGACGACGCATGGGAGTATTGCTGCGCTCAACTCACAGCTCTATCACCGTGTTACCGACTGCGGCTTATCCACTTCAAATTCCTACACAGATACTACCGCACTCCAACACTTCTACGCCGCATGGGTATACGGGAGGATGCCTCTTGCTGGAAATGTGGGGGTGACGATGCCACCTTTCTTCATGTGGCTTGGAGCTGCCCCAAGCTGGGGGCATACTGGTCAGGGATCTTCAATGCCATCAATCAAATCACACAAAGAAGTGACTCACCGTCTCCGCTGCTGGGATTGCTGGGGTATGTTAAGCACACTGAGCCTTGCGACAGGAAACTACATGCATTACTCCTGTTATACGCCAAACGACAGGTCGCTATACACTGGGGCAGGCCGGCCCTCCCCACGCTTGAGAGCTGGATCAGAGATGTGACTTACGGCCACACTCAACTGACGCACTATTGGGAGACCATGCCCACCGCTTCCAGACCCACTGACATTTGGGGCCCGTTTGTACAGTGGACTACAGAACGCACGGCCCCTGACTCCGCCGGTACCACACGTGCTACTAGTATTTCAGACGACATGGGCTAAAGGTGCGCGCTGCGTAGGTTAATGATAGAGGTCCCGATGCCCCGCGCTTACACTGCCAGAAACTGCCCAGACGTAAGTTTTGCGTTTACTGCCACCACTGACCCGGATTGAGTCCCCTGCCCCCCCCCCCCCTCCCGCCCTACTGGTCCAACTGTGGATACTTCACTGCCCCTCCCCCCCTCCCCCCCACCCCGCCTGTCCTTCGCTAATTCGTACATAGCCAAGATACCTTTCCGAGCCCGCCCTGAACAGAGCTGGCCCTCTATCTGGAACACCTGTGGTGGGCCCGCGCGACCCCTTTGTGAACTGGAATGTGGGATAAATGCTGTGTTTGAATACTTGCACCTATGTTTGACGTTTTTTGTTTAGCTTGTTGAGGGGTCCTGTTGGGAGAAACTAGGTGCTGACCGACACATCCTTTTTATAGGCTGCTGCAGCGGGTGGTTGACTGCTGCTTATTCGGGGGCGGCTTCACTGATTTTCGCCACCTTTCCATTGTCAGCAGCACTGGGAATAAAAGTAAGACCGCTTACTCGCTAGAGATGCACAGTACACGCTGAAGATTTTATTGTATCTTAGGTTTACCTCTGAATGAACCACCGGCCGGAGGAGGGCCTTAGAGATATTTATATGTAATCTTTGTATAACCTACTTGATAGCGGCCTGCCTCCGGGTTGTTGGCGTGACGCAGTGTACACCATCTATTTCATTTGTTCACAATAAATGTCTTGCACCAAAAAAAAAAAAAAAAAAAAAAAAAAAAGTATGACAGTAAGCATAAACAGTTGTTTGCACATGTACCAGCATCTCAAATGATTCAATTAAGGATGGATGCAGAGCAGTTGGTAACCTGTTTTTATCAATCAACAAATTTGTAAAGCGCGCTACTCACCCGCAGGGGTCTCAAGGCGCTGAGGGGGGAGGGGAGTATGGGGCGGGGGGGGGGGGGTCGCTACTGCTCGAACAACCAGGTCTTGAGTTGTTTCCTGAAGGAGAGATGGTCCGGGGTCAGCCGTAGGTGAGTGGGGAGGGAGTTCCATGTCTTGGCTGCCAGGTAGGAGAAGGATCTTCCTCCGATGGTGGACTTCCGAAAGCGTGGGACGGAGGCGAGGGCGAGGCTGGCGGATCGGAGCTGGCGGGTGGGTGGGTGTGTAGAATGTGAGGCGGTTGTTGAGGTACTTCGGGCCCGTGTCGTGGAGAGCCTTGTGTGCATGGGTGAGGAGTCTGAACGTGATCCTCTTGTTGATGGGGAGCCAGTGCAGGTCTTTCAGGTGATCAGAGATGTGGCTGCGGCGAGGGATGTCCAGGATGAGTCGTGCTGAGGTGTTCTGAATGCGCTGGAGTCTTTTCTGGAGTTTGGCTGTGGTTCCAGCATAGAGGGTGTTTCCGTAGTCCAGACAGCTGGTGACGAGGGCCTGGGTGACCGTCTTCCTGGTTTCGGTGGGGATCCATCGGAAGATTTTTCAGAGCATGCGCAGGGTGTTGAAGCAGGACGATGAGACGGCGTTCACTTGCTTGGTCATCGTGAGGCAGGAGTCCAGGATGAAGCCTAGGTTGCGGGCGTGGTCTGTTGGTTTGGGTGCGATGCCCAGGGCAGGGGGCCACCAGGAGTCGTCCCAGGCAGAGGGAGATGGTCCGAGGATGAGGACTTTCGTCTTGTCTGAGTTCAGTTTCAGACGGCTGGTCTTCATCCATTCTGCGACGTCTTTCATTCCTTCCTGGAGGTTGGCTTTGGCGGTGGCGGGGTCGTTGGTGAGGGAAAGGATCAGCTGGGTGTCGTCGGCGTAGGAGATGATGTTGAGGTTGTGTTGGCGAGCGATGTCTGCGAGAGGGCTCATGTAGATGTTGAAGAGGGTGGGGCTGAGGGAGGATCCCTGCGGAACGCCGCAGATGACTTCAGTGGCTGTGGAACAGGGGGAGGCGGACTCTCTGGGTTCTTCCGGCGAGGAACGAGATGATCCACTCCAGTGCCGCTTCTTGGATACCGGTGGTATCCACCATATGCTTAGAATTTGGTTCTATTAATGAGAAATTGAGCACTCTGTATTCTCAGTTCTTGGGATGCTATTTGATACTGTACATAGCGAGATGCTACCAGAAGGGTTTCGTGACTCTCTGGCTCTCACTATTAATGCAAGTGATCGCTGACATTAGGGGTTAATATAGTTTCTGTCCAATATCTAGGCCTCTATACTGAGGTAAAGCAATTTATTACTAAATCAGAGTGTGACAGCAAAATTCTCTCTGCTGTATAATATTCTATCAAGCATGAACTAAAAAAACACTACACATACTGATTACTTCTCCACTTAATGTAGGATGTACTATGATTGCATCAGAATAGGGAATTATAAACGCAATATTCTAAACTAAAATACCCTTATGGGAGGAGCCTAGCGTGCATCCAAGATGGTCGCGTGAGCACAGGGCTCCCCGGACCCTCTCTGCTCCTCGGAATCTATCCTGAGAATATCCTGACGTGGCTTATGGAATCTGGGAGATAAAGACCAGCTGAGCATATATCTCTTTTCAAAACTCAAATCGGACCTGGGAATCCTGAGTTGTCGTCGTCGGAACTTTTGGGACCCACCCGACGGAGGTGACCGGGGTGAAGGTGACCCGAGGGGCCGGGCTGCAATTGAACAACAGCGGCTTCAGAGCGGTGCCAGCTGCCGATCCACCACTTTCGGTTTCGGTTTTGTACTTCAGGAGACCGGCAGGGGGGTGCGCTCGGGGTGGCGAGGTGCTTCCTGGGCCTCTGCATGAGGTTTTCTTTCACCTGCCACTAGCGTGCCTATCGCCTCGGACCCCCTATACCGACATTTTGTGGTCTTCTTGCTGGCGCCCTTGCACCCTTTGATTGGAGGTCCCCTTGAGTGACCGTGTTCACATGGGGGGCAAAGGGGGTCCCGAGGGCCGCAGGACCAAGGCTTCCCTCCGCGGGGGAGTAGTCCAGAGCAATAACATGGACCGCTACACCCAGGGCAGGGGGCCCTCTGGCGCTGCTGGCCTCCCCTCGGATACTGCAGAGGGAGGCGCGACCGTCTCTACGGAACTATCCCTGCAGGACATTATGGGCGCCATTGACGGCATTAGGGAAACCATCGCGACGCAATATGAGGCCCTGGCCCGTAAGATTGACACTGTCGCGATTGATGTCACCCTGATCCGGGCCGACCTCTCCAAAACTAACGAGAGGGTCCAGGCTCTCGACACACGGACCTCTGCCCTTGGTGCGGAGGTGTCGGATCTGCGGACCGCGCTTGGAGACATCAGGGTGGTCAACGATCATATGGCCCGGCGGCTTGAAGACTTTGAGGGACGGGCCCGACGCAACAACATCCGCGTCATAGGTGTACCGGAGTCCTCCGACGGCCGCCCGGTTGACCTCGTGGTCGAGGAACTTATCACGAAACAGTTGTCTCCGGCTGGCCTAAGTAAGTTCTTTGCCGTGGAACGGGCCCATCGAGTTCCGGGCGGTCGGCCACGACCGGGGGCCCCCCCGAGGCCTATCGTGGCCAAACTGTTCTACTACAGGGACCGCGACGCCATTCTGCAGGCCTCACGGACCCACGGCCCGGTTCGTCATGAGAACTCGACCATCAATTTTTATCCGGACTTCACGCAACTGGTCCAGAAACAACGGATGGGATTCCAGGGGGTGAAGCGTCGTCTCCGCGAGCTGGGCCTAAAGTATTCGATGCTCTACCCTGCCAAACTCCGAGTGGAACATGGGGATCGGACAGCCTTTTTTGACTCTCCTGTGGCTGCAAGTGACTGGCTGGACTCTCTGCCGGACGGAGGTGGCCGTCCCGGACCCTCTGCGGGCACCGCGGGTGACGGGTCCCCTTTAGAGTGACTTTTGGTCCTTGATTTTGCTGTTTTGCACTGTACAGTCGGGTCTTATTTCATTTGCATATTGTGTTTTACCAGTACCAGTGAGGGGGGCGGGCGGGGACGGGTCCCTTACCTCCTCCGGGGTCTTTTTGTAGAATGGGGTTAGAGGGGCGACAGGCACACTGCAAGTTGGGGGGGTTTTTTGGCCCGCAGGGGTGCAGGGTGGGGGGAGTTGGTCCTGGGGTGGGGTTGGGGGGGTGGAGGGGTTGTTTTGCTGTGTGTTTTTTGTTTACAGGGCGAGGTACTGATTTTTGTTCACATTCGGGAACTGTGCTGCAGGCTGGGGGACCCTTGATCTATTTGGTGAGATGGGGGGGGACGGGTTGAGGCTTATGTCATGGAACGTCAATGGGTTGGGGGACCGTATCAAGCGGGGTGTAGTACTGCAATATTTGCGTCGTTTGACTCCTGATGTGGTGTTTCTCCAGGAGACGCACCTGGTTGGCAATGTTTGTCATGCAATGAACAGGGGGGGATACCGCCTCGTGGCCCATTCTGGTTTCACAACTGGTTCCAGGGGGGTGGGCATTCTCCTGCGAACCTCACTTCCGGTGGAGATCACTAAGATAGTCTCGGATGACAGAGGGCGCTATGTGTGTTTGATTGGGAGGTGGGAGGGGCAGCCCCTTGCCCTGGTTTCAGTTTATGTCCCCCCGGGTCTCCAGAACTCCACCTTCACTGACTTGGGTCGAATGCTGCTTGACCTTCCGGACGGCCTCCTGCTCATGGGCGGGGACTTTAATTCTGTGGTTTCGGGTGAACTGGATCGTCACCCACCAAGGACCCTCCCCGCTGCCCAGGCATGGTTGGGTGGGATGCTGGAGACCTTCGGCCTGGTGGATAGTTGGAGATTAATGCATCCGACCCAATGTCAATTCACCTTTCACTCGGGGGCGCATGGGAGTCTCTCTAGGTTAGACTATTTCCTTATGCCCGCGGCGCAGACGGGTCGGATTCGAGAGGTCAGGCATCTGGCGCGGGGTATCTCCGACCATTCTCCGTTGTGGCTTCTTTTTGACACCGGGCCGCGGTCTGCGGGGCGGATCGCTCCCATTAACCCATGGTACCTGCGAGACCCTACGACTCGTGACAGCCTGGTTAAGGCTATGGACCAATACTTCCTGGATAACGAGGGGTCGGTGTCGTCTGCAATGTCCCTGTGGGAAGCCTTTAAAACCGTGATCCGCGGACACGCCCTTTCCCAGATAGTGGTGGCTAAGAGGGTCAAGAGTGAGGCAGTGGTGAGGCTGGAGACTGACATCTTGGGGCTGGAGTCGGCCTTGGAGGCGACTGTCACTCCGGACGGGCTCCATGCCCTCAGCCTGAAACAGTTTGAATATAGGTCCCTGGTCACTGACGCGGCCAAAACTATGTATAGGGAGCAGCAGGGTCGACTGTACGATGCCGGGGACAAGGCGGGAAAGCTGATCGCGTGGCTGGACAGGAAGGAGAGAGTGAATCGTGTGGTCCCGGAGTTGCGTGCTGCGGATGGTGTGTGTGTGACGGAGCCTGACGAGATTGTGGAATGTTTTGCCGACCACCTCCGGGCTGTGTACTCCCCAGTGACTGACAGGGATGAGGACGACTCTCGCCTTCTGCTGCGGGATATCGCCTTGCCCGGCCTGTCCGTTGAGGACCGTGAGCGGCTGGACGCCCCCTTGTCGGCGGATGAAATAGCGACCGCGATCCGCTCCCTTCGCTCGGGCAAGGCTATGGGTCCCAACGGTCTGCCCATTGAGCTATATAAATTGCGCCCTGACAAGCTTGCGCCCTTCCTCAGTCGCATGTTCCGTGAATCTCTGGCGGCGGGTTCCCTCCCGGCCGACCAGCGTTTGGCCACGATAGTCGTTATCCCCAAGGAGGACAAGCCGCGAGACCGCTGTACTTCTTACCGGCCTATTTCACTGCTAAATGCGGAGCCTAAGATCCTGGCGAAAGTCCTTGCCAATCGTCTGTTGAGCGTCGTGTGCGATCTTATTCATCCGGACCAATGCGGATTCATCCCGCATCGTAACACCGCTCTTAACTTGCGGCGTCTTCATGGCGCCCTTGCCAGGGCGGAGCTCCTCTCCGAACCGGCCGTGCTGGTTTCTTTGGATGCCACGATGGCTTTTGATACCATCGAGTGGCCATTCCTCTGGGCTGTCTTGGCTAAATTTGGCTTTGGGGAGGGATTTATTGGCTGGGTGAGGCTTCTTTACACCGGACCCATGGCTCAGGTGGTGGTGAATGGGCGGGTCTCTCGGCCCTTTGCCCTCGGCAGGGGCACGAGGCAGGGATGCCCGTTGTCCCCTTTGCTCTTTGCTCTCGCCCTGGAACCACTCGCGGCTTGGCTCCGCTGGGAGCCCTCGCTTAGAGGGATCCGGTGGGCCCCGGGCTTTGAAGATCGGGTGTCGCTGTATGCGGACGATATTCTCCTATATCTCACCTCACCGCGGCAGTCGCTCAACGTCCTCTTTGACGTTCTGACTTCCTTTGGGAATAATTCGGGTCTCACGATCAATTGGTCTAAATCCTGCGTCTATCCGATCTCCGGTGGTCCTCCTCTCCTGCCGCCTCGGCTTCCGATCCAGGTATCTCTGAGCGGCTTTAAATACCTGGGGATATACGTTTCGCTGGATCCGGTGGCTCGCTATGAGCAGAATCTCCTGCGTCCGCTTCGGCGATTGCGAGAGGACACGGCCCGGTGGTGCAGGCTGCCCCTGTCCCCGCTGGGTCGGGCCGCGCTGTTCAAAATGATGTCCCTTCCCAGGTTCCTCTATGCACTCCAGAACTCCTTCGACGTCATCCCAGTGGCCTACTTTCGGGAGGTAGAGAGCCTGCAGAGGAGACTGGTGTGGGACGGGCGGGCGCGTATTGCTCTTGCTAAGCTTACTCTCCCCTGGTACGACGGGGGCATCGCGCTTCCCGACATCCGTAGGTATTATTGGGCCGCGCAGCTTTCGGCCATTAACCATGCCACGTATGCGCCTGGCCTGAATCCTGCGTATGAGATGGACAAGTTCCTGCTTCCCGGCGGGGACTATAACAGGGCGCTTTACTCCCGCTCGGCTGGCCGGGCCCTTACGGGTCCTACTAAGATTGCGGTGCGGACCTGGAGGGCTGCCACTGCGGCCACGGGCTGGAGTGAGCGACTGACATGTGCTACTCCTTTGTTTGCCTCCGAGCGCCTGGGGAGCCTCTGGACCACGAAGGGGTTTGACCAGTGGGATACGATTGGTATCAGCAAAGTGGGAGACCTGTGGCATAAGGGCGCGGTTAAGACTTTCGCGGCTCTTCAGGCCGAATATGAGCTTACGGACAGGGAGTTCTTCCGCTATGCCCAGGTTCGACACGCCCTGCTCTCGGTCTTTGGAGAGGGGACCAAGATCCCGGTTTCCTCGCCCCTCGAGGACCGCATACTTGACGGACATGTCCCTGACAGTACCATTTCTTTAATCTATAAGAAACTGATTAATCATCGGGCTGACCTCTTGGTGTGCCTTCGGGAGGCTTGGACGGGGGATGGGGTGGAATTGGACGACGAGGACTGGCAGTCTGCACTGTCGTCCCCCAGGGAGGTCGCCATTCCAGCCCGTCTCCGGTTGGTACAGCTTAAGATTCTTCACCGGGTGTATGTGACGGGTCCTCGCTTGGTCTCGATGGGATACTCCGACGATGGGCTCTGTAAGCGGGGTTGTGGGCTCAGCGCCACCTTTCTTCATATCCTGTGGGAGTGCCGCGAGGTGACGGACTACTGGCGCTGGATACATACGGTTATGGGACAGGTCACTGGGGTTGTGCTGCTGCCGGAGGTGCGTCGCTGTGTATTGAATGTGTGGGAGCCCAATGATTATAGCGCGGCTCAGATTCGGTGGGCGGCCCTGGGGAACATGATTGCCAAGAGAGATATAGCGCAGCTTTGGGGTGCCCAGCGGCCGCCCACCGTGTCAGTATGGAAGGAGAATATGGACTGGTGTATGTTCAGGGAGAAGACTGTGTATGTTGCCCGTGGTAAGCCGGGGGCATGGGGTAGAATCTGGGGGCAATGGAATGCATATCGCGGGGGTATCTGTACGCCCCCCCTGGTGGACACCGATATCGCCATGTCCCCCTGACCCTTGACGGTTCCGGGCACCTTTTGTAATGACTACATATGGACGTTCGTTTCCCTTGGCCCCCCCCCCCCCGTCCCCAGCTTCCCGATACTCCTTCCTTTTGCGTGCTGCTTAATGGTCTGAACTGGGGTTCCCCGGAGGACGCCTGATCTGCGCTGTTTGTCTTTATGCCTCGCCTTTTGTTTTTCTTTTAGTTTTTTGTGTTTGTTGGATTTAACTCTCCTGTTTCCTTGGACCTATCCGGAGTCATTACGGGGCCGAGCCCCGGGACCCGACTGAAGCTTTGATAAATGTATATTTCATTCTGTATTTAGCGGCCGGCCCTGGTGGTTGTAGGCCCGTGCTTGTAATCGAATTATTGTACAATAAAAACTTTTAATAAAAAAAAAAAAAAAAAAAAAAAAAAATACCCTTATGAATACAGAGCAAGTCTAAAAAGGATGCAGGGTGTACCCACGTTCAGTCGGGATATAGATAAAGTAAATCCATTATTCGAAAAGTATATATATATATATATATATATATATATATATATAGACTTTGTACTAATAACAATGGACATAACCAGTCTCTATACCTGTATTGCACACAATGATGGATTGAGAGCACTCCATTATTTTCTAAAAGCCAGACCGTTGAAGTTCTAGATGCATAATAACATGCTACTGGAATTTGCTGAATTTTGTTTATGTAACAATATTTTCCTATTTGGTGGTCAACTATACCTGCAAACTCAGGGCACTGCGATGGGCACGTGCTTCGCCCCCAGCTACGCGAACTTGTTCGTGGGCTGGTGGGAGAAGCACGTGGCCTGGGCAGACCATAACGAGATATGGGTCGAGAAAATTGCCCTATGGGCACGTTATATTGATGACCTGTTCATCGTTTGGAAAGGTACACTTGAAGAGGCAAGAGAGTATGTAGATATCTTGAATGACAACACCCTCAATCTACGATTCACAAGCTATATGAGTAAAACCGAGGTACCATTTCTAGACCTTTCAGTTTTTGTGGCAGATGGCAAAATTTGTACCAAGCTCTATCGCAAGCCCACTGCAGGGAATACAGTTCTGCATTACAAAAGCCAACATCCTCAGTCACTAATTCGGAGCATTCCCTACGGGGAGCTGTTGCGGCTGAAAAGGAACTGCACGCTCGCCGTTGACTATACTCAGGCAGCTAGTGAGTCGTTGAGTAGATTTAGATCAAGAGGATATACCAATGATCTCCTCAATGATACTGCCCTAAAAGTGCAGGCGATTGAGAGACAGTCTTTATTGGGCTCAAAAGAGCCTAAGAAGGCTGCCACATCGGAAGATATTGGAAGTCCCCGACTTATTTTGGGCTTCTCTACACAAGCCAGAACCATCAGGGGACTTGTAGAAAAGAATTGGAAAATTCTGCAAACTGACACTGTTATCGGGAAAACCATCCCCGAGCAACCCGAGGTAACCTATCGGAAAAGTAAATCATTGAAAGATCTACTAGTGCGCAGTCATTTTTCTGATAAAATTCTGAAAAAGACTGTGTCTGGCTTTTACCCATGCCTTGCATGTAAAGCTTGTAAAAACAGCAAAAAGGTTAAAGAGTACATGGTCCCCGGTAGGAAAGGAATGTGCACTATTAACAGGTTCATGAATTGTAACACGAACTTTGTGGTTTATTGTCTGACTTGCCCGTGTGGTCTCCAATACGTTGGAACTACCATTCACCCAGCGAAGAAACGTGTGTTGGAGCACACACGGGCAATCACCAACCGGGATACCAATTACCCGGTGGCCAGGCATTTTGCCGAAAAGCATGAATCTCGCAGTGATAAACTGAGCTATTTCTGCCTTGACCACGTCCCCGTCACTGATAGGGGTGGAGACAGGGTCAAAGAATTGCGTCAACTGGAGGCACGCTTTATTGTTGAACTCCAGACACGCACTCCGGGGGGCCTAAATATGGAAGAAGAACTGTGGTCCTTTATTGGTTAATTCAAAGTTTCAATCCCAGGGGACACCATGTCCATAATTGGCTTTAAAATGTTAAAACATCAGTAGATTGGCTGAACGAGCAATGTGTGGGATACCTGTACATATTTTCTGTATTCTACATTTATTACGAGACATCAGCCCATTGGAGGGCTCTATTTTGAAATTCACAAAATATTAATTGACCCTAGACAGAGTTTTTTGTTAAATTTTAATATGTGAGATGAGGGAGCTATATTTTCAATGAATTTGTTGTGCTTAATTTTGAAAATCGATGCAAGTGAATGAACTGATTTTCCTCTCTCCTCTAAGGCAATTTGCAATTCGTGCATATCGGTTTTTGCATGCTTGATATGTCTCAAGGGTTTCAGATTGTTTCATTTACCCACACAATTGCCATGGTTTGATGAATTACCCTTCCAATTTTGTTGTAATTCTCTGATAATTGACTAGGCTAAAATGGCCGACACATAACGATTGATTCATTGTAATCTATTTGATTAGTCCTTTGTTGGTTTTGCTCACTTTCCTTTCTGTCCAATGATGACAGTGATTATTTATATGTGGCATTTGTTATGTATTAACTGACACTGACGAAGGCCAGGGTGCCGATACGCGTGTGTCAGCTTTTTCCACGGAGAGTAAAATAAAGATTTGATTTGGAATACGAGCTCGCAGTGCGATTCACGTTATCTTGGGAGACGTGTGTTCTTGGAGATATATATATATATATATATATATATATATTCACTGAAAAAAACCATAGGTTTCACACATGTTATAGTTAGCTGGACATTTTACTGATAAAAAACCAATGAAATTCCCCCGTTATAGTTACTGTAGGCAACTATAACTCACGCGACCGTAACCCTCTGCTGATGCTAATACTGTATTTAGACACTTATTTGCCCATGTCTTCTTCCATTAAATTTTAGCTATACATATATTACAAATATTTTTTTTTCATAAAGACACATATGTCATCAGCAGAGGATTACGGTCGCGTGAGTTATAGTTGCCTACAGTAACTATAACGGGGGAATTTCATTGGTTTTTTATCAGTAAAATGTCCAGCTAACTATAACATGTGTGAAACCTATGGTTTTTTCATTGAATTTGCAAGGTTTTTTAAATGCTAATTCCTAACTATAACGTGTGTGAAACCTATGGTTTTTTAAGTGAATTTGTACGGTTTTTTAAATGCTAAGTTACTTTACGCCATTTGTGGCGTGCGCGCCCACTTACGCAGTTCGTTCCGTGCGCGCACGGTGCGCTTCGCGCACCATGCGCGCACAGTGAGCACGCGGTGCGCTTCGCGCACCGCGTGCCCACGTTACGCTAGATGGGCCATGAACGCACGATGCGCTTCGCGCACCGTGCGCACATGGAGGACATATGATGAGCATCGTTGTGACAGGTAAAATATATGTTTTGTTTTGATGTAATAAGCCTGGTTTCGACCGATTCGAATGTTTACTAAGATCTAACGGCCAATCAGAATCGCGCTCGCGCACGTCACCGTATGCGTACGGTAAGCGCACCGTAAGCTGGCTCAGATATATATATTGATTTAAAGGCTATTTTCTCAGAATCTACTGAACAGATTTACACCAAACCTACAAAAGGCACTTCCTTGACCTGAGGACTACGTCTCTGCCAAATTTCATTAAATTCTGTTCAGCCGTTCGGGCTGTAGCTCTGTCTAAAGGTCCTATGGAAAAATGCATGGAAAATAGAATGTTGCGGATTTCCTATGGTAAGAGGGTCCTAACTATAACTATCTACTGGCGACCGCCAGTAGAATAAATATATATATATATATATATATATATATATATATATATATATATATATATATATATATATATATATATATATATATATTCATTCTACTGGCGGTCGCCAGTATATAGTTATAGTTAGGACCGTGTTTCCATAGGAAATCCGCAACATTCTATTTGGAATAACTTTGGCGCCGGTCGACGAATCCTCGCAAAATTTTCAAAATAGGTGGGGCGTTGAGCTTCGCTCCTACCCTAAAAGTCTCGGGGGGATTCGTCAAGCGGGGGCTGAGAAAAAGGGGGGGTCCCAAAACGCGTTTTACCCATGCATTTTCCCATAGGACCTTTAGTCCGCGCTACAGCCCGAACGGCTGAACAGAAAACCTTGAAATTTGGCAGAGAGGTAGTCCTCAGGTCAGGGATGTGCCTTTTGCAGGTCTGGTGTAAATCTGTTCAGTATTTTCTGAGAAAATAGCATTTAAAAGCATATATATATCTATAGGCGCGCACCGTGCGCGTACGGTAAGCGCACCCTGCCGTGCACGAGCGCAATTCTGATTGGTTGTTAGATCTTAGTAAACATTTGAATCGGTAGAAACCAGGAAGTGTCGGCCGCCATTTTGTCTCTCGCAGTCCGAGGGAGGTGAAAAATAAAGGTGGAGAACATGAAAAGGGGGCAGGGTGGACAGTTCCTGACCCCCTAGCCATTGTCAGGGGGTCCCCAAAGGACCCCCAAGGTCCATAAATGTTTTTAATATTTTTACGAAAAATCGCGGAGTGCGCTTACCGTGCGCGCACGGTAGAACCGTGAAAATTACGCGAGCGGCGTAACGTGCGCCCACAGAGCGCGCACGGTATGCGCACGGTGAAAAACCTTAAAAAAAAAAATTTTTAAAGAATACATAACTTAGCATTTAAAAAACCGTACAAATTCACTGAAAAAACCATAGGTTTCACACATGTTATAGTTAGGTGGATATTTCTCTCATAAAAAAACAATGAAATTCCCCCGTTATAGTTAGTTCAGATAACTATAACTTGCGCGACGGCAATCCACTGCTGATGACGTCACATATTACATCACTCATGACATGGTCAGTGGCATCACTCATGACATCACTGATGACATCATCCTTGTGATAGAGTGGCGGCCGCGCGAGTTATAGTTATCTGAACTAACTATAACGGGGAATTTCATTGGTTTTTTACGAGAGAAATATCCACCTAACTATAACATGTGTGAAACCTATGGTTTTTTCAGTGAATATATATATATATATATATATATTCAAAAAGTGTAAATAATACAAACTAAAATTCTATGCAAGTAGAACATCTATATAGGTAGGGCCATTTTAGTTGCGCAGCTTTACACCATCACAAAAATACCCTGTTGGCCATCACTGCTCTCATGGAATTCTGAAAAGGGCTATGGCATGTAGGTATTTCCAACAGCTAACATTATTTACAATTCTAACAGTCAATTATTAACAATTCGGTAATGTTTGCAATCTGAAACCAGAGGAATAAAGAGGGGGTACACAAACTACCCATGTAAAAAGATAGTCATGAGATACAAAGACAAATGATGCTCTGGGCAACGTCCTAATATTTAAATCATAATATGGTTGCTCTGTACTGTTAACAGCAAAAAAATCAATATAAAATTGAAGAACAATAAGGGGGAATTCGGCTGAAATGCCTTGGGCATTTTTAGGAAGCAGAAGTCCAAACTCGAAGTAATCCACAGCATCCACTTCTACCCGATAAGCAAAGCAAGGCAGCACTGGTGTGATAACCGCACGCCACCTGCCAGGCACCCTACAGAATAAACAGCTTAACACAGTGCATGCACAGAAACAGAACTGCGGCGAACATGACTTCACACTATGAGTCACGCAGCAATGATTCACATTCTGCACTGTATAACTTGAGGTCAAAGTGCATGGAATGTATTAGCATCCACGAGACAGGTCCGGTTGCCAGACTGTTAATTAGAGAATTTTTATGGTATTGAGATTAACCCGTTTCGAATCTGCAGGTAATAAGGCGAGTCTACCACACCCTTTAAAGTTCTATCCTTCGAAGCTGAATCAGTAAATGAAGTTACTCTTGTGTTATGCGGTGCAACCAAAACGTGTTGACGCACTTGCATGATTTGTCTGTGTTTCATCATATGAGAAGATATTTATGAAAGACCATGCTTGGAGGTAATATGAACAATGCTGACATCTTTCCAGAATACAATGCAATTCACTTACAAGTCTTCAAAGACTAGTAAGATGGCTCAGTGAAATAATGCGGCCAAAGAGAACTGTTTCTAACAAGAATGCCTCTGATCAAATCCCTCGATATCTACTCAGCTTCTCATCCATACAATGGCAAATGAAATGAGTACCACAGATTTGGACTCCTTGACACAAGCCTTAGGGCAGAGCGCATCAGAAGTGCACCAATTCATACAGGCATGTCCCATTTTTTAGAGCATGTGAGGCACTAGTTTTATTGGTACCACCAGTAAGTAGTAGCACACATCTTAGGCAGACAGTCCAAAAGCAGATCGATGGAGGGTCCTGAAGAAAATAAACAGGCTGCTGTGCCCCTGCACAGGACCCTGAGCAGTCACTTTCAGCACTGAAGTGTCAGCAAGTGGCGAACGTCTGCGAAGACACCTACTACTCCCTCTGGGAACATCCACCCCAGGGTTGCCGGCCCAGCCTCTGGTGCCTGACCTCTTCAAACTGTATGTGCTAGATGTCAATAGTAAAAATACTATTCATTTGTTCGCATCAACTATGCACTTCAGGAGAGTTCTCAAGTCAAGTATGAGAAGTTCTGCCAATTTTCTCTTTATTTTGCTCACATCACGTTGTTTCCTGCTGCTACATTCCTCTATTTTATCAGGGAATGTACAGCAAGCGGCACTGTACCATAACGCTAAGCAGTGTATTTTACAAGGCAAATACTGAATGGCCCTTTCATGGAAAGAATGGAACAACGCGAGACCACCGCACCAGCTTTATGACCGTGAACAACATAATTATAAGCAACATAATTATAAATCCACGAACTGACTGCAGTACATTGCAAATCTCTGGACCCATCAAATGATTTTGAACTATTCCACTAAGGAAATAAAATACGACGTCAAAGGGTACTCCTTTAGCATTATAGGATAACTATGATTTACACGCCACTTTGGCTAACGCAGTGGCTAAATAAATCACCACCACAAAACGGGGATTTAACAAGAAAAGTGCAGCACACTAAATAGGTGGCAAGAACAACAAACAGCAAAGAATTTTGGAGAAATACCATTTGTCAGAGTCCATCCTGCCCGAGGCAGTTCAAGCTAGATAAAGCACCGTTTCTGACAGAGAATGTGACAGCCACAACATTCCACAGGAAGTTAACTCCAGCGTGTACTGGACGCTTTTTTCCCTGACACAAAAAGAGCGCGTGTGCTCGCCGCCTCCCACACGCTCCGGAAGCACAGCAGTGCTCCACAGTTCCAGCCTCGGCCACCACACCCCGGGGCCATACAGTACGTGCTAGCCGCCAAGAGGAAAACACTCGGACTTATCAACCCCGGGCTGCGTTCCTTCATTCTTCACTGAAAGGCACCTTGCAGGGACTGCTTTACCACCTTCCCCTCGAGGCCACAAGCAGCCTGCCCAACAAAAACATGGGTGGAGGTAAAAAATAAAAATGCATCCCTCAACAGAAAGCAAAACTGCAGCGCCACGTCTGAACTGGTGCTCAGAGACGTTAGGTTTACTAGGTACAAAGCACTCCTGGTACAGCCAATGCCTTTTCAATTGAACATATCGAATGCAAAACCAAGCAATAACAAGGGCACATAAAAATATCCAACTATTAAAGAAGAAGGGAATCGGATTGGAAACCACACTTTAATTTCTTTATGGGCTTTTTAAAGTCTCAAACACTAGCAAAAGGAACAAGCATTGGAAATGCAATAGGTCTCGCAATTGCCTAAATTGGAGCTATTGGCGTTGTAAATGGCGTTGTAAATGACAATGTCTTTTATCCATGTGTTATGGAGTGTATGTGGTGTGTAGTGAAGTTCCCGGTTTTAGATTTACGTCACTAAACCAATAGGAAGACGGCCAGTGCATGTTTCGTTTCATATAAAAAGTACAAAACTATTGGCCTATATTTTACAGTCCAAAATTGCAATCTTTGTGTTCTGTTGACGCCTCCCTTTGATTTTACTTCGTGCTACAGGAACCCCTCGTTGCATTACTGGACCCGGAAGAAGAATAGTCACGTGTGTCTCAGAGACTTATATCTGGACATTTCGTTAGTGTGCTCGTTAAGGGTTCTGCTAAATATGTGCAATGCGTATGTTGTGCTGCGCTGCACGCTGCATACTTTCCTGTGCATTGCTTAATCTCTGAAGTGCGGAAATAGAACATGGGCACAGCACATACATTGCGTTGGGCACACTAGTTTTCCTCACTCTTCCGGTTTGCCCAAGAATAAAAGCTTATAATATTGGTATTCTGTCCGGTGCTATTTTACCTGGCTGTGTTGTGAGCCTCTGCGCTTTTTTTTTTTTGCACTGATAGCCCACAAAACCCAGAGATCTGCGTCTTTCCACCCGTGGGGTCCCTGTTAGTGCCCAGTCCACCCACGCCTGCGCAGGGAGGCGCCTGCGACCCTCAGTCACCGGCTCCGGGGTCGCAGCTCAATCCAGGTGAAAACCCCGTATAATCTGAGGAGATTGTGTGCGCGGGGTGGGGAGGGTGGGGTGGAGAATGGGGGAGGTAGGTTTATCCCGCCAAACAACACAATCAAACACTTCCCTATGCTTGCCCCTAGTGCAGCAGTCAGTTCTGGAGTAGTAATACACAGCGAGATGTGCGCTATTATCCACTCCTCAGTGCAGCGGGGGTCGCCAAATTTTACTCCTCTGTTGGCCTGGAGAGTAATGGCCACCGCCCCTCTTCTCAAACAAAATATCTCACTCCTCTCTTCACGTATACTGGGCATGTCATTTTATGCAATATGAAATTACTCAGCAGGGTTCTGAGCCCGATAATATGAATTTTGTTTGTAGCGCTTGCCACTGCATTGTTGTTTTTAGCGTTCTAAATAAGGGATGTTAGTATCAACACATTTACAGCGTCGGCATTGAAAACCTCTGCACGAAACGGGTTATAGTCAAATATTTTGTTACAACCAGGCTCTATTTTTTTTTAAAACATATTAAAATAATTACTCCGCTTGTGTTGAAGAGATAGTCTCAGAGCGAGTAAACATCACACTAGTGCGGAACAATTGTATAAAAAAAAAAAGCTGTTGAAACAAATCTCACCCGCACTCCACAGTTCTGGACTGTGTGACATTAACACGCAATGTACCAGCAGGCAATGGATTTTCACGTTTCACTTCTCACTCGAGTTTTAAGTAAGCCTGGGCAAAGCACTACGCTACGCTCGCGTAGTTTGCGAAGTTCGCGCTACTTCGCACTACGCGAATTGCACGTAGCACAGTGCGAACATGCGTAGCGTAGTGTTGCGGTCATTTTTAGCATGCTCGCGGTCCTCAACAACAAGTTGGCGACCGCGAGCAAGCAAAATGACATCCTGGCGAGACTTTTTCCTTGTTCGCGATCAGCAACATCAAGTTGGCGATCGCGAGCATGGAAAATAAACCTCCCGGCGAGATTCCCAACGCGAGGAGGTCAGGTTTCTCATTGCGAGTGGTCGCGTATGCTCGCGACCGCTCGCGATGAGAAACTACCAGTTCGCGTTGAGAAAGCTACCGCTCGAGTAAAAATCTACTCGAGCAGCAGAAAACTACAGCTAGCACTGTGCAAGATGCCATTTTCAATGATTGCACTGTGCCGGTTGCTTGTCCGCACTGTGCAATCATTGAAAACGACATCTGGCACAGTGCGAACAAGGTACTACGCAGTTCGCGAAGTGCTACGCGTAGTGCGAACTGCACTTTGCGTAGCTTCGCGAAGTGCTACTTCGCGAACTACGCCCAGGGTTAGTTTTAAGAACCGCTCCAGAAGGGCCCTTTAGAATTTGCACACCAAGCAATCGAACATATTAAAAAATATACTTAGTGATTGCAGACACTGACGTAAAGGTGTTGGTACACTGAAGAGAACGCCGCAGTAGGAAGTTAAATAAAAAAAAAAGTGGCAGAAGACACTGAAATGAAAATAGGAAAAAACCAAAAATGGAAGTTTAGTAGATGCTGAAAGGAAACTATCCACACACAAAGAATTAAAATTAATTGGATGAACATTAAAATAACAAGCTGTCGCCATTGCGGAAAGACAGACACTTGTTTACATCGCACTTTCTCCTTAATGAAAAAACAAAGTGCCTACACCGACTAATGAAGGAGAGAGTGTCATGCCCCCAGTAAAAGATCCAGGTCGGGTATGCAGGGCTAAAACTGGACAGGGTGGTAACCAGGCGGGACTAAAAAGCCTCACTTACAATGTGAAGCCAGCCTTTAGCATTGAGGATGACACAAGCCAATAGAAACGGGGGCAGAGCCTACACTCCACTTCTGAAAGTGAATCCATCACAAGAAGCCTCGCAGACCTAAAAATGATAGAACAAGGCGTGTTACGTTGTTATGTTATTGAGATTAATATAGCAGACAGCTTCTCGAAAGTGTGTTGCGACACTGAATCAGGCACCCTGCAAAAATCGTGAATGTCCCGTTAGGCTTGTCAGAAGAGACATGTTTTTTATTTATTTATTAAAAGAGGAGAGTTTCATTGTGATTCGTAGCTCCAGAGGGAGTTTATTGCATGTGATTGGCCGAGGTAGGAAAAAGACCTGGCACAAGCTCCAGCCCAACGGATTTTGATTACTCCAGCCAGTGGAGGAGCGTCAATTTCTAGACGGGACATAATCATGAATCCTCTCTCAGAAATAGCCTGCTCCCGAACTGTGAGATTTATGGACCAAGACCAGGGATTTAAAAAGAATCCTTTTTTTAATAGGAAGCCAGTGCAGAGATTTCAAGTGCGAGGCCATGTGTTCCCGGGGAAAGATTGTGGAGGATCCGGGCTGCACCACCTGAAGTCTGCCAAGAGGGTACTCTGGGAGACCCAGGTATAGTGCATTCCCAAAGTCCAGCATGGAGGTTATTAAGTCTTGGATCACAGTTGTCTTAATGTCGTCCGACAGAAGCGTGAGGACATTTTTCCGGGACGAGCCAGTCAGTGCTTGGATCTGTGGATGAAAAAAGAGGGAACTATCGTACTTAATTCCTAAGTTCCTTACTGTGCCATGTTGTGCGCCATGGAGGGAAGCTTCTTTCGGCCAAAAGGTTCTCTATAGGTCTGGCGCTACTGGCCAAAACAAATCTCAGTTTTATCCTGGTTACATTTTAATTGGTTGATGGACACCAATGTAACACATTAGAGAGACAATTTTTAATGACTTCCACAGCGAGCTCTTTTCCCTTCCCTCAGGAGAAGAAAAGCTGGGTATCGTCATCATAGGAGTTTACCTTAGCTCCTAGAGTCTCCGCTAAAACAGCTAAGGGTGTGAGATAAATATTAAACAAAGTAGGGCTGAGTGCGAACCCTGAGCCACTCCAACATTTAGATGACCAGCCTTGGAAGCAAAAAAGGGCACCAAACTTCTTGGCTTCTTCCTTCCAGAAAGGAGGAGAGCCACTTCAGGGCAGTGTCCTTGATTCCAATAGTTTGGCGTCTATCCAGGAGTCTCTGATGGGGGACAGCATCAAAGGCCGCTGGATAAGTCAAGCATGATCAAGATCTTTGGGGGGAGGAGCGACGCCCCACTCCTTTCTCGCAGTGTGAGAAGCAGAAACATAAAATGGCAATGCAGAAGGGTTTGGTTGGGGGTGGGCAAGTCTGCTCTAGGGCAGGGGAAGAGTGGCTTGCCCACTGCTGAGGGCGCTGACGGTTTGGTCGGCTCTCTACCACCGACCAAACTAGTCATGCGCACTCTGCCTTTTCTCCGTGTAGGTTGCATGCAACCTACATGGAGAAAATGGCCTCCCCATAGGCGCCTGGCTGGTTGGCGACCTGACCAATCACAACTTTGCCATTGCAGCGTTGTGATTGGCTTAGGGGAGGGAGGCTGCCTGCTTCCTGAGAAAACACGGGACCCGCAAACAGGTACGTTTAAATTTTTTTTTTTGGAAGGATCATCTAACACCCTAGCCTGCTGTTTACAAGAGGTTGCCAAGTGGATGGACCAATCATGCCTTAAGTTGAATGGGGATAAAACGGAGCTCATGCTGCTGGGTAACTCCCCTGTTTTTAATGCAACATCCCTATGGCCTGTCTGCTTAGGCCCTGCTCCCATGCCCAAAGATCAAATTAAGAGCCTTGGCATCTGGATTGATCAGTCACTTTCATTCAGTTACCAGGCAACTAAACTGTCGTCGATTTGTTTTGGACTCCTGAGGATGCTTTATAAAGTCCTTCCCCTTCTGCCCTTCCACGCCAGAAGAATTATGGTTCAAGCACGGATACTTTCCCGCTTGGACTATGGCAATGCACTTTATTTGGGAGCACCTCAGTATACCATTAATACACTGCAGGTAATACAGAATTGCGCGGCTCGAAGACTTCTCCAGATCCCGCCGTGGAAATCTGCAAAACAAGCAATAGAAAGCCTGCACTGGTTACCGATTAAGCAAAGGATCCAGTTTAAGGCTATGTGTCTTTCCCACAAGGCCTTCTGGAGGAAGGGTCCGGTCATTCTTCAATCACTCATCACCCCCTACCACCCTAAAAGAGATCTTCGGTCATCCGATTCCTTTCTTGCACTCAAACCCAGAACAAGAAAGACCAGATGCGGTGGTCGCTCTTTTTCCTATAATGGTGCTATGGGATGGAATGCCCTCCCTCTTCAACTACGCAAAGAACCCAACCTCTTATCCTTTCGTAGGCTCTTGAAAACCTGGTTGTTCTAGTCTTCTTCTGCCTCTGTTACTCTGCTCTTTGTCCTTAGCGCTGGGAGGCCTACGGGTAGCCATCGCGCTCTACAAATCTCATTTCAATTCAATTCAATTCAAGCAGGGATCAGGATTTTTGCACTTTTCCACTGTACCGAAACCATGCCAGATGACAAGGAGGTATTCAACACTCAATTAGCAATCATATTCATACCTTAAGCTGCTTCAGCAAGTATCAAGAGAGGGCATGGGTCCAATGGAGATTCCGATTTAAGGCACTTGCTGGCCGCAAGGGAATCCTCTAGGGACATATGTTGGAAGTTGGGAAGGGTTGGCATCCCCAGAAAGGTCTTAGTAACACTTACGGACTCCAGAGGTGTCCCTTCTGGATGAGCATCAGTGAGTAACTTAGCCTGAATGGATGAGATTTTATCACGACAAAATCAGAACCATCGGGTCTCACCATTCAGCGGAGGGTTGAAGGTCTCAAGAGGCAGATTTGGGGCTCATAAAGGTGTCTCCTATCTTGAAAACTTTCTTTCCTGTGTGGACATTTTCAGAATAGCTCTTCCAAGCTAGTTTGTATGTATTTTGTCCTCCTGACTAGCTTTGTAGCCATTTCCTTTCAAGGTGTTTACAGGGTTTCTTGCCCGAGCTAAGCCCTTCATTGAACCAAGGGGCCATCTGTTTGGTTCTATGGGAAATGTGCGCGGAGGCAGAAGCTAAATCATTAATAGTGTTAAGAATCCAGTTAACCAAACACTCGGCATCCAAGTCAAGATCGCCGGAAAGAAGAGGAAAATGAGCTTCCAATGATCGGCACAAGTCATTTGGATGAATTTTATGAAATGCATGCGACTGAGTGCAAATTTTCTTCGGGGGGGGGGGGTAAGCTTTCATTGAGTTTTACTATTTACCGTGGATTAGATGGTGATCACACCGCACAAGAAGTAAAGGATCAGAAAAGACAAGCTTCTCATTTGAGAAGATTTGGTCCAATATATGGCCTGCTTGATTAATAGGTCTGAGCACCTGATGAGATAGACCAAGGAATGATATGGTATCTAGAGAAAGAAAGCCTCCGCGTCTGTAGGTTTGCCCACGTGGAGAATGAAATCACTCAAAACTAGAAAGTGTGCATTTCTGAGCGACCCAGCAGCTAAACTGCTGCTTAACGATTAAGAACATGGCCGGCATGACCAGGGGGTCCATAAATAAGCGCCCCACGATGGACTGCCGGGGGGACAGTGTGAGACGGAAGCCCAAACCTTTTGCATCCTCTAATTCTTCAGAGGGGATAGATGTACCTTCAAAATCAGATTTGGATATCATTGCCACCCAACAATCTTTCTCTTGAACATGATCTTTCCTTAGAATGTTATTATCCAAAGGGAGGGCGGTAGTGAAGGTCGGATTTGCCAGGTCTGAGAGCCTTGCTTCTGTAAGAAACAAAATATCCGGCTTTTCTTCATTTAGAAAATCAAAAACACGAATTCCATGTTTTTGTAGTGAACGAACATTCAATAAGGCAGCAGAGAACTGTGCCAAGGGTGGGTTTAGTAGTTGGGTATTGGTTGCAGAAGTGACAGAAACCAATGAACAGTGAGTACAAACGAAATCAACCTTTAGATTAATGGGTGTGCTATGGGATGTGCAAGAAAACTCGGGGACTAGAATGCGAAGGACAGCTATCGAGACACAAGGTCTACCATCAACTAAAAATCGGGCATAGAGGCTAGCACTGGCCACTTCTGGAACACGGACAGGCGCAGAGCGGCTGGCCATTGGTACCCCTTTGCCGTGTCTGCGCAGCGTTCTCTATTTGAGAACATGTGACCGTAAAGACTAGAGTGTGCGCTGCCCAAGATTGCGCCTCTAGGTGTCACAGCAAAGGAAAAATGTCGGACAAGGAAAAATGCCGGTATAAGATTTTAGCTGCTCCCCCTCCCTCGTGACAATTTGAATTCCCCTCAGATTCAGTGCAAGTACAATTTAGTCAAGCAGTTATCGTGCAAAAATGAAAATCAGCTTAAAGCTGAGGAAAGAACAGACATAGAATGCAGGAAGCCTCACAGCGTCCGCGCAGGGCCTCTATTTGAGAAAATGTGGCCGTAAAAGACTAGAGTACGCGCTGCCCAAGATGGTGCCTCTAAGTGTCACAGCAAAGGAAAAATGTTGGACATGAAAAAAATATCCATATAAGATTTTAGCTGCTCCACCTCCCTCATAACACTTTGAATTTCCTTCAGATCTAGTGCAAGTAGAATTTAGTCAGACAAATATCGTGCAAAAATCGCAAGAGATTAAAAGCAGCATAAAGACGAACTCAGAATAAACATAAGATGCAGGAAGCCAATAGAGGTGAAAAAGGCATGAGAGGTAAAAACAACACTAAAGTTGAAATTATGTCATCGCCTAAACATGGAAAACTGTCAGGAAGATCTAACCTTCCACCCTAGGCCATTTGTGGATTTTGAAAAGCAACAACCGAGTTCACTGTTTTAGGTCTCGACTAGCGATGCAGCGCATGTGCTGTCCCCTTGGCGAGACCTATTGTCGTCGGTTTGGTGGCCGAAGGGGGACAGGACATGTGCACGCATACGGCTTGCGGCGTTATCACAACTCCTGCTCGCACCATACGCGTGCACATCTCCTGTCCGGACGCGGCGCGCTTACGTCAGCTGCTTCCATTTACCAGCTTGTGATCGGACAGCATTCCACTCATTGCTGCTTGTTGAGGTTAGATGGCGTCGTCCATCACTGCTCGTGTAAGTACCGGACTAGTCTTTCAGGCTTACAACTTCCACTGTTGTGTTTTTCCAGAGATAGTGTTTCTGCATGAAAAGTGCAGAGATAATGCCATGCCTTTATTCTTGTGCACATGAATGTATGTATGATATGTGCAGCGACATCTACATAAAACAAAAAGTAACTGTGCTGAACTGAAAAAAAAGTTGACTACCAGCACATAATGCAGATATGTGCGGCCACTTTTCTACATTTTATAGGCACACACCTTTATTAATTATGATGCCTCAACATGAAGGAACCCTCAGCATTGTGGTACTGAAAAACGATGCCACAGCGTGTTGTTGATTCTCACTCTCATCCATGGAGTCTGCACTCCCTCACTCTCACCCAAGTTCTGCGGCTTGTGCTACACGGTGTACGTCCATAGCCACGATCTGCATTCATGTGTCAGGTATGTGCCAAGCTCAGCATGTCCTGAATCATGCTCGGCCAGGCTGTGCACTGCCGAAGCCATGGCCTGAAGGCCCTGTGAAATGCTCAACACATTCTAAACCTCGCTGTGCACTGCCTAAGCCTTGGTCTGCAGACTGCAGGCTCTGTGCCATACTCTGCATGGTGTGCCATGTTCAGCACATCCTAAACCATTTTCTGAATCCCATGTCAGGCTGCGCAACTCAAAATCCATGGTTTGCAGACCCTGTGCCATGCTCTGTACACTATGCCACACTCAGCCATCATATACAATGCTCTGCATACCTGTGCCTGCCCATGCGCCACCTAAGCCTTGTTCTGCAGATCCTGTGCCAGGGTCTGCACGCTGTGCCACGCTAAGCACGTCCTTCTAAATTATGCTCTGCCCCACTGTTCACTGCCCAAGTCCTGCTCTGACCTTCCTGTCTCATGCTCTTCAGCCACTGATAGTAAGTCTTAAACCACACTCTGCATCCCTGTGCCAGCGTGTGCACTGTCAAAGCCTTGGTCTGCAAGACCTGTAGCAGCCTCTGCACTCTGAGCCGCACTGAACACGTTTTACACTCTGCTCTGTATCCCTGCGCCAGACTATACGCTGCCTAATCCATGGTCTGTAGGCCCAGTGCCACACTCTGTATCCCTTTGCCAGGCGGTGCACTGCCTAGGCCATGGTCTGCAGGCTCTGTATTCTCTTCATCCCTGTGCCAGCTGTGTAGCACATAAGAGACATGATCTGCCGGCCCTGTTCCATGCTCTACATGTGGTGCCACTCTCCGCACACCCTAAACCACGCTCTGCATCCCTCTGCCAATTTTTGCTAACCCCTGAGCCATGGTCTGCCACCCTTTGCTAAGCTCTGCATGTACCACGCCAACAACGCACTACCGCATGTCATTCATAGGCACCACATCATTAATTCTGATCTCCGCTCTGCGCAGCTTGCTCTGCGCTCCTTTAGCTGCTTTCAGCACACTCACGTGAATATATAGCGTGTTCCAATCATTTTACGGGCCTCAGCTTTGCATGCTTCTACCACAGCCCATCTTATGCTTGCTGTAATCGGCATACACTAGCTTGTGCTGGGCACACCCTTGCAATGCGCTGCACAACCTGGCTAAAACTCAGCATGCCCTATGCGCCATTACTACCACACTTTAGTATGAGCCCCACAAGTGTCTGGTTTGGCTCTGCACAGCCTTTGCCAATTTCGGCTCTGGACAACTACAGTTGCACGCTGCCAGAGGTGGTTGTTGGGGTGTAATACAGGACTCAGAAGCCCCTGCGGTCAGAGGGTACCTCAAACACTTCAGGGGCCTCCATCCCTTAAGAGGGGGCCCCATTACGCCCCAGGCAATCAATTTCTGTGAGATAAGGGAGATTCCGGGGCCTCTCTTACCCTTCGGCAGGGGGACCAATCCTTTTATGTTATGCCACTAGGCGATAAGACTTCTTTGAAAGTATTGGGACATCATTGCACTAAAAGAGAAAGGTCGATTTAATTCAAAGTGTTCTCGTGCAAGAAATTTTTAAAAATTACATTTTATAAGAAGATTTTCACATACAATTGCACCACAATCAAACGAAGGAAAATAAAAGCGGGTGGGCTATATTTAACGAGGTCCAGTATACAAGCCCTGAAGTAGTTATACGAGAAGGGTATACAGTTCCTCTAGTTGTGCAAGAGTGTGAAGAGTACACTCATCCTTGGAATCAAGACAAAGTGGGGAGCAATGTCTAGTTGGCCTGAAAGTGTACTAGCATGTGTAGGGTGGGGGAACCCACATTGGTGGAACTAAAACCCTCACACACCCAGCAAGCTAGGTGTCATGCTTCATCATCTGGGTTTTGCTCCTCGTCGGGTCGGCGCTGCAATTCCCGACGGGCACCCAAAGATGGGGCTCTTTAGCGGAGATCTTTTGTTCCTTGCCGAAGGTGAGTGCAAGTGAGGGCCAGGTAGGTGTAGATGTTAGTGAGTGTGTTTTAAAACGGGGTTGGTTAGTCTGAATAATGGATTTTATTCGGTCAGTAAACCACCCTATTAAAAACGAAATGAGAGGCGGTGGTCTTGACTATATGGGTCAGGGACTACTCTGCTCTGCTCAGATGGTCAACATGTTTCATGCCTCAAGGTCAGGGGGATCCAGCGGCAATTCATCAGGACCGGTGAAATAAACTATCTACAAGATTGTGAGGGTGTGTAACTAATTATTTACAGTGGTGTCTGGATAAAAACTACCCTAGGGAAGTGTCAGAGAAACTAAACACTTCCGTAATGGATTGGCCTAACGTTATAGAAAGTGCCGCTCCAGTCGGTACATGGCGAGCCTCTTGGGGTGGCGTATTAGCCTAAGTTCTGTCGCCCAAGGGTGGCCTGTAGACCTACCCCGCTCCGCCGAAACCGGTTTCGGCGGCGGTTTCGGCGGAGCGGGGTAGGTCTACAGGCCACCCTTGGGCGACAGAACTTAGGCTAATACGCCACCCCAAGAGGCTCGCCATGTACCGACTGGAGCGGCACTTTCTATAACGTTAGGCCAATCCATTATGGAAGTGTTTAGTTTCTCTGACACTTCCCTAGGGTAGTTTTTATCCAGACACCACTGTAAATAATTAGTTACACACCCTCACAATCTTGTAGATAGTTTATTTCACCGGTCCTGATGAATTGCCGCTGGATCCCCCTGACCTTGAGGCATGAAACATGTTGACCATCTGAGCAGAGCAGAGTAGTCCCTGACCCATATAGTCAAGACCACCGCCTCTCATTTCGTTTTTAATAGGGTGGTTTACTGACCGAATAAAATCCATTATTCAGACTAACCAACCCCGTTTTAAAACACACTCACTAACATCTACACCTACCTGGCCCTCACTTGCACTCACCTTCGGCAAGGAACAAAAGATCTCCGCTAAAGAGCCCCATCTTTGGGTGCCCGTCGGGAATTGCAGCGCCGACCCGACGAGGAGCAAAACCCAGATGATGAAGCATGACACCTAGCTTGCTGGGTGTGTGAGGGTTTTAGTTCCACCAATGTGGGTTCCCCCACCCTACACATGCTAGTACACTTTCAGGCCAACTAGACATTGCTCCCCACTTTGTCTTGATTCCAAGGATGAGTGTACTCTTCACACTCTTGCACAACTAGAGGAACTTTATACCCTCCTCGTATAACACATACAATTGCACCCACGTAATATTCAAATACGTTCATGGTGTGCCAAGCAAAACTGACCCATCATAGATGTGCTTGGAGTTTTACCTGCATCAAGATTTTTTGCCATAAAGCTACAAAAGGATAACGTTTCTGCACAATTTATTTTAAAGAAAGGCTAGACTTGAATAAGTCAGGCACATAGTTCATGAAACAAATTTTCACATGGCATGTCAATAGGTCTGATATTGGGCAAGAACTTTTGATATTGCCCCCCCCCCCCCCAATTTTTTTTATATATATATATAATATAGATACTCCTATTATAATGCTAGCAAGAGAACAAGCACCCTTGAGGTCTTTTTAATTCATGTGAAAGTAATTTTGAGAGAACTAAGGCTGAGATTCCACGTGAAAACATCCCCTTTCATGACAAGTGGCATTCCATTGCTAGAAGCGGAACCTCAATGTTTGTTTATTTACAATCAAGGTCGTAATTATTCTTCCAACTGGAGGTGAAGTGACACATAGGCACATTCAAGAGGCCTCTGCACACTAATTAAGGCTGTCTTTCACTTTCCAAAAGATAGTCGCAGTGCCATTTTCTTTGCTTACACTAGGCATGAGAACACCCTGGCGCCATCAGGCTTTCATCTCTCGCTCGCGGGCACCCTTGCACTCGTGGGACGCTGCAGCTGCTTTCACTTTTGCCGCAGCGCGTGCACCACTCGCGTGTTTTTTTTTTTTTATTTCCTTTTAGCGCATGCGTACACACAACTCTCGGGCTTAGTGCTTTCACCGGATATTGTCCGATTACATTACATTAGGCCACACCCGCTTGCCTGTCCCGCAAAATTATAGCACAAACTTGAACCAAGGGCATTATTGCACTTCACACGGAAATCAGCTCCCCTTACACAACAGTTTTTAAGCACAGTGTAACAAACTCAGCATCACTCAGCGCCACCACGGCTTCACTCAGCGTCACCACAGCATCACTCAGCATCACAACAGCATCACTCAGCATCACCACAGCATCACTCAGCATCACCACAGCATCACTCAGCATCACCACAGCATCACTCAGCATCACCACAGCATCACCACAGCATCACTCAGCATCACTCAGCATCACCACAGCATCACTCAGCATCGCCTTTGCACTAATACACCACCAAATCATCATCACTCAGGTCTTGCTGAGTATCATTCAGCATCACCTCAGCATCGTCTCCGCACCAGTCACCACCACCACCACCACCACCACCACATTCCTCAGCACCACCTCAGCCTGCTCTCGGAATCTGGCATCTGTTGATTCTCCCCTAGCGTCTGGCCGCTGCTAGTGTTATAATACAGGTACTAGTTCTCAACCTTCACCCTCCGATCGTTTATGCCCCCTCAAAAAAAAGCTTTAACAAACACACATTGGACTAGGCAGAAACAAGTTGTCAGCATTGCAAGAACAAAAGAAAACTGAGGACATTTTTTACTGTAAATACTTTTTTTAATATGGTCGTTCAGTTGTACATAATGCCTTCTTGGTCATATATAAGGTAACAAAAATGCTTCTGACACTTTATTAAAACTTTTCAGCAAGCTGCACAGCAGCCACACTTCTCTACAGCACAGCTTAAAGACATTGGCAAAGTCAATAGCTCTGGCTAAACACTTATAAGGCCCTAAAGGCAAGACCTATTGGCTAGGCCAATGCTTGTTGATCTATACTATCAACTACATACCTCAGTCACAACTTATGCCTTAATGCACAAATGGCAGTAGCAAAGTACATGCAGCTAGATGCAGGCTTAAGTTGCATTTTTCACACAAATCATTTTTACAGTACAGCACCCACAAATGAAATTAGAGTGGTGTAACCTTTAAAGTACCATAATTCAAGGAACTTATGCTTGTTAATGTAGTAAATCACACCTTACATTTTTGGATTAATACATCCTCATAATGATAGAAGTCTTGACTTGCAGAAATCACTACTTTTGATAAACGTCTCACACTTACTATGACATACGTTTCCAAAGAGAAGGATGAATACAATAGGTCAAGCCACAGGCAGATCACCGGTTGCAAAAAGATATATTGTGCATGGATTGCACCTCTGACAACCTAGCCTCTCCTTTTCGGATGTCAGCAAGTCAAACTAGCTTTTGCTCATGTATTGAAAATAAGCAGGCATGTTTCTTTGTAAACACTAGCAGCCCGAAAAATGTTAAAGTGCTTTTTTAAGTGCAGGCTGAGGTTTTCAGGCATCTCTGATTTAAGTGGCTAAAAAAATGACTATGCCGAATGTTGTCCGCCAATACATGCAAAATCCTTGGGTGAGTGCCAGACATTTTGTCTTAGAAAGCCTTCGAAGAACCAATAACAAATTACTCGGATACTGTGATCATGGAGATTCCTAAATTGAGTTATAATTGAAGAAGAAAAACTTCACATGCCAAACAAGCTAGTTCCTTCACAACCAAAGATTCTGACATAGTAAAACTTGCTATTGTCATGGGTAGACGACTATCGCTCTTAGAAGGAACCAGACAGGGTTGTTGGAGTAAAGGTACAGGCTTGCCTGAATTTGATTTTTTGTTCCTGTAAAAGAAAAAAGCCATTTGTCCCTTTGGTGCCACATAGTGCTGCAACAAATTATGTTAGCAATCTCATTATATAAAAGCTCTGATATTAGCCTGATTATGCCAGGGCTCATACTATAGTAGGGTTTGAATTCTAGCAAGTTCCTTATTTTGCCACCTTTCCACAGATCTACATACTGGGGATGGATGTAGCTTAAGCAATAGTACCAGGGTTGGAATGCTCTTTAGAGTCATTGTAAACTTACTAAATTGCATATTTTAGGGGGTTTTGCCAGCTCTTCTCTAATCTTTTCCCATACTGAGAAAGGTTGGACATTTACTCAGTGGCGGCCAGCATGACTCGTGTGTGGCGAGACAGGCGTGGGGGGGGCTGAGGTGGGGCGGGGTTGCGCAAATTCTATTTTTACACTTACCTATGCCGCCGGGTCCTGCGTCTCTTCATGGGACAGGAAGCCAGGAAGAAAAACTAGGCTCCGCTGACCAATCACAAAGCTGCAATGCAGCTGCATTGTTGGTAAGCACCCCGGTTAACCTGACCAAGCAAAACGCTGCATTGGTTTTGTGCATCCTGGTTCGATGCTCGACCAGGGAATGGGGGCCTGGGCTTGTTCTCTATGCAGGCTGTAATGCAGCGTGCATGGGGAACAGGGAAAGTGAGCATGACTGGTTTGGGCGGACCGAGGGGGCCAACCATACAGATACTGCACACTTAAGAGTGGGCAAACCACTCTTCCCCCTGTCCTGCTCCATGAGCAGATCAGCCCCACCCACCCACTCGCCTGGCCAGGAAACATATAAAATAATAACTTTGAGTCATTATCATTTTATTTCCTTTCCTTTACACTGTTTAAAGGCAGTGGGGCAACGCTGCTCCACCATAGCGGAGGAGCCGCCACTGCATTTACTCCTGACAATGGCAGAAGTAAAACTACTTCCAGGGTTGAGAAGAAAGTGGTTGGAGGGAAAGTGAACTTGTAAACACTCAACAGATTTTCGTATGAGCAAATCTAAATTTACATATTTGCTCGTGCTAAAAGCAGTGCACAAATATCTTGTAGGAGTACAATTTCCTGGCCTACTTCTATAAATTGTTGTGAATTACTGAAAGCTGTAAATCTGCACTTATGCAAGGACATATATACCATATATTTTGTGACTTTCTCAAAGAATTGGGCCCCTAATTAGGTCTGGAGTTAACCAAGACCTTTTGTTTTTAAATTCCTACCTCTCTTCCTCTATCTATCCATCCATCGGCTTCCGCTCTTTCCAGAGGAGTATATTGGCACACAAAGTAGTTTTGTTCAGTGCCAGGGACTAGTGTGACAATGTGTGCTTTTTGAGACCAAAAAATATTATTACTTTTTTCCAATGTTTGTTATAATGGGGAGTACCTGGCAGCTCTCACAAAGTTTCACAAAAGCCATATCAAAACAAGACCCGCATTGACAAAACTAAAAGGCCGACCACCAATAACTGACCTATTGGATTTGCCAATGTTTCTTCATTTTCATGTTTCCCCATTATCTTATTGAAACTGGTTGCACTGATTTTCCAGTATGAATATTTTCAGGAAATACTAGCATGTATGAATCCATTTTACTAAATGATGCGTCAAAATTAAATGGCCTACAATTTCTCAGTAGTTTAGCAAAACATTTTTAGAACAGTGTTTAAGCTTCCAAAAAAAACCTCCTCAGCACAGATCAGGCTTGAATTGGGCATCAGCAATCAATCTCTGGCGAGACTAATGAGTTTTTTAATAAACTGCCACAAACTAAGGTCATCAAAAGCCGAGAGTCTGGCACAATATCTTTGGTCTAATATATCCACAAACCAATGGCATTCGGGACATGCATACTGGGCCAAAGGCCTGGCAACTTTGAATTTAACAGAAGCATGGGATTTGCAAATCAGTCAAGGCGAATTTAAAAGATTGGCAAAAATAAGTATGAAAAAACTCTGTAGTAGAGGACAAATCATGCCTCGCAAAAAGGTCACACGGTTGGTTAACTCTCAACACGTACTCCAATCTGTCTCCCCAGGGGTACCTAACTTTACCATTCTCTGCACATACTAAACTTCGTTTCTTAAGACTAAGACTGGGAGTGTCCAACCTGCTTTGTCACCTGCCGAAGTGGAAAAGAGACCAAACACAGCAGCTATGCCGCCTTTGTGGGAAACACAGAGAAGATATAATCAATATTCTCTGTTTATGTACAAGCCTGATGCAGGAAACAAGGTCCCTCCTAAGGAAAATTTGGAACAAAATGGAAATCAGATGCTGCAGAGCCGCAGTTTTAGCAAGTTTTAATTCACACAACCCGGAGCTAAATTATGCCTTAGTAAGGTTCATGGAGCAGGCCGGCAAAAGAATAATGAAAGGGTCAAAAAACTGAAATTATGATCATGGACTTAGTTGGGATGCTGTCCCTGAGTGGTGAGGTCAAATGAACTTGAAATCACCCCATACCAAGACTTTGCAAAATTAATTCTATAGAAAATTGAAAATGTTTTAGTAAGAGAGAATGGACTCCAAACCTGAAAGGCCGTACTTTTACGTTACTCAATGCACTTTATTAATTGTACAGAATGTCACTTTTAGAACCTGTACAGTCTTATGGTAATATCGCAACCTTTTAACGTATTTAATCAAATCTTTCTTTTACACAAAATGTGTTGCCTATCTATTTGGGCTTATGTCATTGTACAATGTAGTGGATTGCAAAGGTTTTTATTTAACTAAGCAATAAAGTTATTATTATTATTACTATTATTATTATTACATTTTTTTTCTAGTTGCATTTCTTTTGTGAACATTTTATTTGAAAAGCAAATGAGTATCAATCTTGCTTTCAAGCTACTGCAGATATTTAGAGAGCATTCTGGGAGCACTGTATGTAGCCTCATAATGTTAAACTTTGCGAATGCGTGTGCACATTTGTTTATACTGGAACCACTACCAGTAGTGCAGTCCGAGCTTACATTTACTTAGAGCGCTCACCTCAATAAGAAAGGCCGTGTATTAAAGAACCATACATACAAGTTTGAACAGCATTAACACCTGGACCCAAATATTACCTTAACTGCAGACAAGGCCCTTCCATGAACCATAATGTGGTACTGTGAACTGGCAGCCAAAGAAAGGGATTGTGCTGCAAGGGGTTGGGTCTAGTTGTCCCAAGGACAAAATAAACATGAAAACATGTACTTGACCCCACACAATATCTCCTGGTAGTTGGGCTACGGGAATCCCACACCCCTACAGAATTTTGGTAATGGAGGAGGACTTGAGCCAAACCAGAATTGGCCTCTGGCTTGCAAACAGGGCTCACTCTACACCTCTGAAAAAACAGACACCTTGGAAAATAGGCATCACACTGCTTTTTAAAACGAACCTTTGTAGGATTTAGGACAAGAATCTACAACAGATACAGTGCTTAGGTCATTAAGAGGTTGATTCTTTCCAAAATATTAGGTCTGCAGTAATAAGGGTGTCCGGGAGGAGATGGTTCCAGACCCAAGAGGACAACTAACTTACATGACTCCCTTCCAAATAAGGCAAACTTAACCATGGCTCAGAAAGTAACATCGACGTGGACATTAAGTAGTGTTCTTTTGCTAAATAGAAAAAATATGCGAGTGTACAGATTTCTCTAAAATACAAAATTCCAATTCAGCTAATAACTTTCATAGAGTGCTTAGTACACCAATTCAGAAAACCCCTCAAACTCATTTAATTAAACCATAACTGCTAGTAATCCCAGCTTCCCACTCATTAGCAATTCATAAACTGTCTATTTGGGCTCTAAATGGTGATAACCAAACTTAACGCGCAACAAATATTAGGATAACAAAACATAAGAATGATACTGTTGCTGGGCATCGTAAATCACAGGTGTTACTTTTACCCAATTTAATGGTGCTCAATTACACACACCTTGTAAAGATGGAAGGCAGAGCTGGTCTTGCTGATATTTTAACTTGTGATCTAGAGGTTTTAATATTTTTGGGGGTGTAATAGGCCTGTGAATTCAAAGTAGCATGAATGTAATAAAATCCCTATAGTTTCAGAACAGTGGCAACTAGACCAATTTTATAGCACAGAGAATGGACTCTAGTTGGGGTGTATATTGGTTTTATGAGAACAGCTCATTTCGCTGAAAAAAATCTAAGAGTGCTAAACCAACGATAAACGTCTTGATCCATGTGAAGAAGGAAAGCTGAGAACCAAAGAAAGCGCCTAAGACTTTGCCTCTGGCTCAATAGCTGTGCAGCAGAATAACTGAGAGAAGCAAGTAAGTAAGAACTGATGTGACGTGGGATAGTAGCCGCACTTTACAAATGCTTGATTGATTGACATACTTATTGGCCGAGCACGCATCAGCAGACATTTTTTGGGGTGTTGCTATGCAGAGGCAGTTAGTTGGCAGACGACTACTGTTGGTTGGTGGTTAGGCAATAGGATATTCCTTGGAGGTAGTCTCTTCACTTCATTGGAGGAACAATAGGGGCATTACGCACACTGGGAGATAAAACCACAGGTTCATTCTTGGGCTAAAAAATGGGGCACAATGGCAATAAATAAACTAGCCCTGCTTTTGTGACGTGAAAGATCTGAAACGTCTTGCAGAATGTAATTACATTTTATCCTCTGTTTGAAAACCTTACATTTTCACTGTAACAAGTGACAATCTTCTACCTATGCTACAGTCTGGGTACTCAGATGAAGCTTCTTGACAAAGGCATCTACAGATGGTCTCTGGTGTGTAGAGGGTGACACAGAAAGTTTATTTTCTAGTACAAGTAACATCCCATAATCCTGAAAGTGATAATACACAGAAGAACATAACTGCTTAATGAATTAACAGATAAAAATAAAACCTCGCACTGCAAAAATGTGAAGTATCGTTAACTGGAAAATAATACATTTTATCACAGAAAGTAAGCCTACTCCACAAGCAGCACCCAGTCAGAACAATCCATGTGTGATACTGAACTACTTTAGTAAATACGTTCTCTACTTAACAGGTAAATAAAACAAGTGCAAAGATTTAGAGAAAAAAACACAATGTTATGAATAGATTACACCTACAGAATAAATACCATAACGATAGAGCAGATATACTTCAACATTCCCAAGTAAAGAATTTAGAACAAGAACCTGCCAGGAGCAAATTTCAAACAAAACACATTTGTACAGATCCCAGAAACCAGGTATGTAGTAAACTCGTGATGCTTCCCCGCTGCATCCATTTTAGTGGCACCCCAAGAGCAATCACTAACTTACAAACCATCCTCGGTGAAAAGACGGTGGAATAGACGCGGCTTACAGCACACGCGAGGCGCAGTCCTGTAAGCTCCCCTCGGCTTGCTCGACCTGCTCATGAGTCATGATCCTCTCCATATAAACACATGGCCTCGAAAATCCGGCACTGGAGAAACCTTTAATTATCAGCTGCCTGCGAACCACCACCCTCGCACTGCCACAGGACCAGGCTCATTCGGTTAAAGGCACCATTCTTGTTCAAGCACTGCCAACGTCCCGGGTTTCAAATGGTCTTGGACCCAAATGCAGGCCACCGATGGAAAATGCCACTGTGCAGGATGGTGTGCAATTTACAGATCCTCCTTACTGTGTGGATGAAAAGCTGCTGTGTGCAGAGCTGATGACAGTAGAAGGAGGATTTCCATTGGTTGAAAAATAACAGTATTCATCATCGTTAAAACTTTGAATTTTAAACAATATATCTCAGAAAGGAGAACCTAGCGCAGCAGCCAGCTAAGTGGACTATTAACATAAGAAATACCACAAAGGGAACTGCAGAACTGCTCAAAGCTGCCAGCTTACAGAAACCCCTAAAGTGCATGCCTCTCTTACACACTTAAATCATTCACACTGCTAAGCACTGCATCCTAGAACACAATGACCGCACCTTGGTGGCCATCATACACGACACAGAAATACTTCCAACATGGGAGCCCAAAAGAAAGACAAAACCCTTCCAACCACACACCCATGTAGGTAAGTGCTTCAGCATCTCACACTTGGTTAGTAAACGCCATATAAATGTTGCAATGGAATACTATATAGTCTGTGATAAAAGCAGTTCACTCGAGCCGCCATTGCCCTTTACTTTAATAGTGCCGAGAATGCCCAAGCGTAGGCAGGATAAAAAAAAAGGCAGCCTACTGGGTTAACTGCACTGCATGTGCAAAGTCCACAAAAGATCCCCGGGCTGATTTAGATTCTTATATAAAGAATATCACGCCTCACCCCGGCAAGCTTCACGGGCACAGAGCAATCGCCATCATTGGGCACTGAACACTAGAGGGTTCCGATCAATGGATGGTGAAAGTGTCCAGGAAACACATGCTTCTTCTGCACCAAGTGAAGCTCGCGAGGTCAATCCGTGATCCAGCCGTTTGACCCGTGCGAGTGAATGGCAAAGGTTATGAAAGCAGTCATTCCGCAGTCATCAGCAGGTGCAATGCCTGCTGCAGGCCGTAAAACAAAGCAGCAAACACAAGTGAGGACAGTAAGGTTATACTGGGGTCGGTAGGAAGGTAGGTAAGTATTTTTAACCAACAGTGATGCCATATGCCATAAAATTACTTCAATATCCTACACGCCCGTTCAACTTTGTTCTTCAGGAAAAAAGGCTAAACAAAAAGGTAAAAACAATCAAACAAAAATCCCAAGCAAACGAGGTTAAACACCATGAAAGGCGCATTCAACTGAACGCTTCCCGGCCTTTTCAGCGGATAGGAATCACACGTTTATTCTATACGCAAGTTTAGTGCACTTCATGGTTAAAAGTCGACAAAAAATAAAACTGACGGATTTTCAATCAAAAAGAACATTACTTTCCTGAGTTTAAATGACAAAATCCAAAGGCTATTCGAAAATTGTGGCGCAGCAGCTTTAGGGTGTACTGTAATCCAGAAGGGATAGGTGTTAGATATCGATATATTGTTGGGTCACATGAATCAATCTGTCCCCCTGTATATTCTGCACCCAGTTACAACTAGTTAAGGTCCACCAGTGACCTAGGCGTTAGAAAATAAATGGCAACGGTTGCAAGAGCAAGCATTCCACTGTCGCTATCAGGTGAAAAGATTGATGACGGCTGTTAAACAAAACTGCGTTACAACAAAAACTCCCCCTCCGACAGGTGCTCTGAAAATGGGGAACCTTCTATCTCTAAAACCTAAATCTGCTAATCTTAAGAAAGAACAAGCATTGACAAAGTCAATCGATCCTGCCAGCGAGAAAGTAATTAGCTTTACTAATGTTGCTAAACATGTTCTACGGCAGCGTGGTTGTGCAGAATAACAAAAAGTCAAGGCTTTGCTTCCTGGCCGCTCCGCTGGACAGCTCTGTATAAAGAGAGGTCTGTTGGCCCAGGTGAATATATGTGGAAGGCATCTTGCAATAGTGACCTATGCAAGTACCTACGCCACTGCTGCTAATGTTGATGTCTACATCCCGAAACCTATGTGTGTTAAGAGTTTATTCAACTAAAATACATAACAACTATTTTATGGAGCCTTGAGTGATTGTGGACTGGAAGAGGAGCAACCACACACTCTGCGCTCACGTGCCAAGATGGGCCAACTGTACATGTATATGGAACTAATTGAGTTGCAAGTATGTCTCCTATCTGCATGATGCTGAAAGCGAGCACTGACAGCCCGCGGCTTCTGCTTTCAATTCTGACTGATGAGCTTTATATTTCAAAATGGAGCTTTATATTTCAAATGGAGCTTGGGGTCGAATGTTTCTGCAGCTGTGACTTACTTAGGCAGTGTCTAAGCCTGTTAAAGACATGAGAGCCCTTTTTAACTGCTGTTCAAGCCCTTCAAAGGCCTCATTTGAGCCACTTACGGTTGACCTGCACAGCTTTGTTTAACAAGCATTTGCAATGCAATAGGTCTCGCATTTATGAGAGTTTGAGCTATTGGCATTGTAAATGATAATGCCTTTTATTTATGTTTTGGTCTTTAAAACATAAATAAAATTGTCATTTACAATTCCAATAACTTAAATTTGCGTAAATGCGAGACCTATTGCATTGCAAATGCTAGTTGAATACTGTGCTTCATAGGACCCGGAGCAGGATTATGAAAAGGCCTGATGTAGGATCATCTGTTTCCAACAATCCTACCCCAAGTCATACTCACTGCTTGAAAGACCGGCAGCGAAGCCCACCCGAGCTAGACTTCCCTTCAGATCAGTGATCCTTGCTTCCTCTGAATCCCTTCCATCAAACTTTCAGCTCTGTCCTTGTCAAACATGTAAACTCGGATCAGCTGTCAAACTCATTGGAGTCTACATTAGAGATATCAGGCATCACCTACCCTTGGCCTCCGAACCAGAGGCGTAGCAAGGACGCCATGATACCTAATGCAACAAGGAAACTGACTACCCCAAGCTCCTTGTTAAGTTTAAACAGATCCAGAGCTGGTGCAACTGCACCTACTGCACAATTGATAGCTTTGACCCGTCTCCGACCACGTGAAATAAATTCACCTGAAGCTGTTCGCTGTGAGTCATTCATGCCGGCTAGTGCGGAAAACCTAGCTTTCCCTCTTTCAGTAACTTGCACACTACATGATCAGTCCGTCATGCACCTGACGAGTGAGCCATATTTAGCTACGGGGGAGGCTGTCTTTAATATGCTTCATAGATCCCGGCAGATTGGGCGGGGGGGGGCTCATGAATACACATCACGGCGCCTCGCACGGACAGAAACAGCTCAGATCCAGGACAGGCTGTAACTCACCAGCTGATGGATTATCTGCACGGGCGGCGACGGGCTGTGAGCCCCCAATTGGTGAGGATAGAAACTGCTCTACCCCGGCCACGCAAACAACATGATTCCGTCCAAAAGTTTATTTTGTTACCGGATAAAAATATGCATTTAATTCAAGGTCTCCCAAAAAAGCAGGAACTGCGACACAAATATCACGTGCGATGCCATATGTGATGCTATGGCTGCAGCTTGTACACTGGACTGGAGAGGAACACATTCTATTATCACAAATGCTACACAAAAACAAAAGGCCTCAGTCTGCCTCAGAGAGTCACGCAGCACCGGGTCCTACCGAGAGCTGGGTTCTGATTATACGTTTTTTAACTAATGAATTTCTAATTTGTATGCAATTCCACACACATTTAGTAAATGTTTATGATTCTGCTGGCACTCCTGGCTATGCACACGCACACAAGCCATTGGATCACCGTTCGGCTACGATTTTTTGACTTTGGAATTTAAATTACGTAAGTGAGCACACAGCTACTAATCGGAACAAGCTGTCGCCACGCCATTGCGCGAATGAGAAAAAAAAAAGTGCTCACCCAGTAATTAAAAGACACAGTGTAACGCCGCAAGTAAAAGATCCAGTCCGGGTGGGCAGGGCCAAAAGGAGACAGGGCGGTAACAAGGAGGGACTAAGAAGCTTCATTTACAATCGAAAGCCTGCCTTTAGCATGGACGATGGCACAAGCCAATGGGTACAAGGGGCGGGGCTTAAACTCCACTTCTGAAATATCCTGATTACAAGAAGCCTCACAGAGCGAGCAGCGCATGTGTGCTGCAAGGCAGGTCTGCAAGACCTAAAAAGCACTATGACGCGGCAACGCAGGCCGTGACATAGAGCTATTTTTTTCTGACATCTGGTGGGGGTAGGCTACATAGACAACGGGATGGAGGGTGGTAAGGAGCAATAGGATGGTAAAAATAATAAAAGTGCTATGACATTTCCAGAAATTGCTGTGTCATAGCGCTATTTTTTTTTCTTATAGCAGTGGGTGTGGGGCAAAACAGACAGCGGGTGGTGGGAGCGAAGAAGCCACACAGACTATGGGAGGGTGGTGGTGGTGGGATAAAAGCAACATGAACACTTGTGGGGCAGAAGCAGTATGGGAAGCAGAAATAAAATAGTACCTAAAGCACAGTGAGCAGTGGAAGGAAAACAGAAGGACACTTATAAAAGTAAATCAATCAGTACATGGTCGCTGCTTCAAACTGCTGAACAGGAAGTGACATCTGCAAGAGCTAGTCAAATAGGAAGCAACGAATAAGAGTGATAATGAAGCCAATCTAAGATAAGTACTGGGCGGTCTCCAAGCTCCTTACTGTACACAATAACCCTCGCAGCGACAGTCCACACACTGTCGGCAGGCGAGACATAACAATGATAAAACAGGCAAAACATCCCTCAAAAGAAAAGAAAAAGTGTGAACAAAATTAGAATCCATATTTATGACTGCAGCTTCCCAGCCCATTGGTATCTTTTGAAGGCCCTATATGTCACTCTGCCTCAGACAAAAAGCATTTGAGGCAAAAGTAATCTCTTATTTCTTCATAACTTTTGTACAGAACCACATGCTGTCTTTTGACCACCAGGTGAATTCACAACGATTAAGACACAGTGGGAGGGGCAATGTTTTTCTTGATTCCTGGGGCCACATCCAATAAATGTTAAATACTCCACAGACCAGCAAAACAAGACAACATATTCAATTTAAAATCTTGCAGACATTTTAAAATTTAGCAGCACTGATCCTCAATTTAAGACACTAAATAAACGTATTTTTAAATAGGATTTATCTATTACAAAAACAAGCATTTACACTTAATTCAAGAAACTAGGACATCATTTTTCAGGAAGATTTACCTATCACAAAAGAAATATATATATATTTTTAAAGTGCAAAGATACATTTAGTTTGCATCTGCCAATACCTCCTGTAAAGATTGATATTATATATATCTCACACAATTAAAACCATCAACTACTGACAATCCTAGATTTGGTGTAATATGTACTGTACATTTCATTAATATTAAACCCTCAAGACAATGTAAACGCAAAATAAAAAAAGACTAATTGCAACTCTAAGCATAAGTTATGCAACAACACCACAAAAACACCCAGCTTTGAAATGAGTATTTCAAGAATGTTAGTTGATTTAGAAAGGCTTTCACCACCTCCCACTTCTGTCACAAAGTTGAACACAGAGATGCTGCCAGGAACGCAAGAGCCACAAGCCAGCGTGAAATACTTGTGGACAGTGATTCTGTTCATAACAAAACGCCCCCGCAGTACTTCTAGAATCGTGGAGCTATAACATTTGCATCCAAACAATGCACTGCGCGCTGACCAAAGATAGCAATGTTCATAGAGACAGGCTCGTTTACAAAAGTCAAACTGCGTTGCTTCAACGAGCAATTCATTCAAACGCGGGCTGGGTAAACATGCAACAAGTTCAGGGTGATGTCTCATGTGCATCACTCTGTTCCATACTGTTTTGTAAATATTATCAAGCTCTCTGATTACAAGACAGATGATCATGTCCCCAGGCAATGAATAGAGAGGTTGGTCAACAGAGACACACCCAGCCGGGTGTGTCTTGGCTGCTAATACCCTGTCATCTGATGATTCCTGGCATACTTCTAGCGACAGAACAAAATGATAAAATAATATTTTTTTACAGGCTGATAAATATACCAGGAATATCTATACTATCTATATATTGCAGTCTGTTCGCCCCTGGCTATGCCTTTTTCCTAGACGCTAGGGAGATTATAGTAGAAACATTTGACTGGTCAATATGATGTGGTAATCTCAATAAAGTGCCACAGGCCAACTCTCTGATGGATTTCCCTACATGTGGCCATCTCGCACCAGCCGGAAATGTTCACAGAACACAAAGCGCCAAGGGGAACAATCTCAAAAATATTTGAGTCAGAAGAAACGTGGCAGCATTATGCAATGAATCGCCTCGCCAAATACTTTGCATTTTCTGTTACATAATTCTTACTAGCAAAGACTCAATAACACACACCTAGGAGGGGCACAAAAACATTCACCCGGAAAAGAGACGTGGTTTTCTGATCTCTAAACAAGAGGTCGGTCACTAAAACTAGACGTAACAAAGCTAACCGCCGACCACGCTATCTCACCAAAAACATTCTTCAGTCCACTCCTGCATTGAGAATGTGCGATGCCCAGACCTGCAGATGTGTGCTCGCTCTTTGAGAGTGTGCACGGTGTTTGTAAACATGATCCCCACGCACTAGCATAAATGCTTTCAATCGGCGTCGTTTTCAAGGCAGACGTAACGTAACCAGTTTAGACGGCAGGTGCCAATGAGTGCAGACTGCGTGCGCCGTATCACGCAAGGCCGAGCTCACGACAAAGGGAAAACGTGATGGGGTGGATACATGTTGCAAAAGAGACAACAGAGAGACGTCGGCCAGCCTAGCTAGCTCACATCAGAGGAATGCTGCTTCAAAAGCAAAAGGAAGAACATACTCGTAAAGTGGGAAAGTCTGCATGATATGGCATTACATGTAAAGTGGTAAATATGGAATTCGCCAACTAACACTTTCAAGAAAGATAAAGGGATCAATGTTAAGCAGCCATCACCAGGCTGACTGGGAGAGCGACGCGACTTGCTACAACCCTATCGGGGGATGGACACATGCCTTGTTGTAGCGGTTTGTTTTCAACCAATCCAAAAAACACATATTTGAGTCCCGTCCACTTAAAAGGTCCAGCCACTCACCTCCATCTAGGTGCTGTCAATATATCATCAGTAAGTCCCATTACACACAGGACAACCTCATGTTATTTTCCAGTTATTGATAGGCAACCTCTTTAAGAAGAGAAGACGTTGAAAGCAACACGTTCATCTATCTGACCAGAGAGTTAATATTTGGTAATAAGTCAAGAGGGGGTTAAGCAAGCACTAGAAATAGGGAGGGGTCTATATCTCTAAGGTACTACATACAATTTCCACATAAATCCCCTGTCGTTTGTCTAACTTACCATTTCACCTCGAAGGTGTCTCTAATAGCAGGGAAAAACAAGGGGATGATGGACGGAGCGCTGAAACTTTTCAGACGCTCACCCCCAGTCACAGTTCCGAGTTGAATCTATCATCGTTCTTTAGCTCACTTCGTCACCCCAGTTCAGACCCAGCCATATGCAAAATCAGTCTTGGCCCTGTTCCTCATGGGAACAGCCAGCCCGAAAAGCCAAGCCTGGCATAGTGAGCAAAAGAACGATGGATTAAACCCAGATCTGTGACTGGGGGTGAGTGGTTGAAAGGTTTCAGCCCTCCGACCATCCTCTTGTTGTGTCTCGAATAGCAGAAACAGGCGCGATGCTCCTAAACCTTCACTAACAACTGAAGAGCCATCTCCATTGGAAATTACTTATATATAAACTACCTATTGTGACCTACTCTGAGGGGCACCTGCAGAACACACTGTGCTACAAACCACCAAGTTCAGCCCTAATTAGGCCCAATAAATGATCAAAAAGCAGAGCCTTTAAAATAAAATGTGTGCAATAATTTAGCTGGCAGAAGCAAAAGAAATAATACATCCGATTTAATCCATGACTTACATGCAACATTATATAAGTTGGTGATACTGTCAAATTTTCCATGGAAACATATGCAAGTTTGGCTGGTTGCTTCCCCACTGTACCAAACTTTGTGCTCAAAGGCAAATCATCTCATCTCCCTGAGTCCCTTTAAATTTCAAAGTTGCAGAATGTATAGATGTATTAGATATGTATATAAATACATATGCATTCAGCTGTGCAGAATTAAATAAATAATGTATTTTTATTGTAAACTGTGGGAGAGGTAATAAGCAATGAAAGGCGAAGCCTCAAGTGAATCATAATGCGCCTCAACAAAGGTATACAATACATTATACAGTTCTACTCTGTGTCTCTCCATAACTATTTCCATGGTATTTTGTCATGTGTACTTGCTTTAACAAAGGGTATTTACCCGAAATCTGGAGGCAACTGGTTAAATTTGTACAGCATGCCAAAATTGCATTGAAGAGACCTTGTGACACTTCGAAGAGTTGTTTCCCTGAGTAAAGTAATTGTTACGTGAAATCTGGAGACAGTAAAAAGTGTTTCTTATGTCAACTTTGCTGTAACATAGTAAAAAACACACATTTTAGCTTTGAACTTATAGCAATAAATGTGTGCATGTGTATTTATTAGTAAAGTTGTTCTAAATTCTGTTATTGGGCCACATTTATTTTCACTGTGATGTATAATATATATATATACACACACAAAATATGTTGCATTTACAAATGTGTGCTTCAATACATGTTGATCAATGATAACCCTATATATTATGGTCATTCGTATAGCAGTAACAAATCAGACCTTTAATAGACGCAGAATAGTCCAATTATCGGACACAAGTACAGAATAGACAACAAATGCACAGAAGCAATAGCCATCATATGTCTATTTAAGAAAATGCCAAACATAGTCAACTACTGCATATTCCAAGAAGCTTGATTCTATCTGTTAAAAAATTATGTTAGTTGTATTAGACCCCATATAAACAAGCTTCCCAAGTACGCTCGTTTTCACCAGAATGACGAAGTTGTGATCTATGCCTTTCCTCAATGAACAGCGAAACGATGATTTTAGTACAGAATACACATAGCTGTATGGAGTGGTCAGTTATAGCGTACCACAACAAACGTACTGTAACTATCATATACACCAATATAAGACTACCATCTACAGAGATGAAAATCCAGTCCATTTACACGAGCCATAGGTTTGCAGAAATATCATGTTAGTCTTTAAAGGTGACATTGGTGGCAAGAAAGGCTTATCACATTTATACGTTTTTGAACCTGCTTATATAGCTATTCCCCAACAAGAGCTACTAGTTACCATGAACATATGATGTGCTAAACTGCATACTAATCTGTATAACAATGATTTGGAGAGGCATTTAATAACAATCAAACCCAACAAGAGGTAGTATGTAGGTAGGTGTCTAGAGTAATTGGGTCGGCAGTGACGATCAGCTCTGTGTTCAGGCAACATAATCTGGGGTCGAGCATTATATCTGAGCGTACAGCATAACTTGGGTGTATGGGGCAACGCCATGAGATCGGGAGGTTGTATGCCGTGTGTGAGGGGATAAGTAGCATTAGCTTAGTCATGTCTACACTTCAGCGGATGTGGTGGTTTCAGAAACTATGCGCATTAGTTTTGAGGACTGGCTGTCAGACTCTTGCTGGGCAGCGATGCTCAGCCGGATCTTGTGTCTGAACCGGCACACTCTGGAAGGGACCCTGTGGTGAGAAGGGATGCTCTATGAAGAACAAACTCTGATAGTTCTGTGGGGTGCCATTCAGACTAGATGTAAAGTTATGCCCCTTACGGGACTCTGCTCAGGGATAGCCAGCTTGCAGGGCGGGGATTGCTCTGTGTCCAAAGTCTGAGAAGCGGCCCACACACAAGCAGCGGCGGCGCGGAGTTACCTTTTGACAGCATGTTGTCCTCTGCCGGCGCTCAGGGCGGCAGACGCGGTCTCATATCCCGGACCTCCAGACTCTCTACTGCTGTTATCTTTACTCGGCTGGAGTGGAACCTTACTGGACTGGACTGGACGCGCAGAAAATCGTTATTACTTCTGTCCGGCCTCTGCTGTACAACCCGGCCCTGTGTATGACTGAACTAGCGCTCCGCCAACACAGTCCGACAGGAAACAAACACAAGACGCCCCCCTCCCTGCACCCGCCCCCACTCCTAACCTTAGCCCTCCCCGGAACTGACGAGTTGGCACAATAACACACCGCCGGAACTGACGAGCGCGGCCCTTTGTTTTCCGCCGGACATTTTCAGCAGGAGCACCTATGGCGAAGTTAAAGGCTCATTAAAGACATCACAACAACTGGCCTGCGTACGTCCGGCGACGCAGGGGCTATGTCCTTACAAGCGGACATGTTAAAGTCAGGCAAATAGTTCGCAAGTCATTTTCACGCTGCAGCCTGGTCTTAATTTCGCTTACCGTCCGCCACCGCTCAGCTACTAGAAGAATGTCTTGTCTTACTCCAGAATGACACGCCATGGGAAATAGTCCTCTGGGGGTCGGGGGCTCCCTTCGGACACTGAGAGGATGTGGTCCGTCGGCTAAACTGCCGACTTGGGTGCAGGAAACTAGGGTACGAGCCTCGAGTTCGCGTCCACATCCTGTGATTCTGGGTAAATCATTTAATCTCCCCGTGCCTGAATGTGTAACGTAAATACGGTGCTCATGTAAAGCGCTCCAATACCTTCGGGTCGAGTTCGCGCTATATATAAATATGCAACAGAGGTGTCTCTGTTCCAGGCCTTTGCAATGGCCGAAGGCTCTAGGGAGGTTAGTCTACATGGGAGACCACTATGGCGCTGTGACTCAGTAGAACTGTTGAGGATAGCATCGGTTCAAAATAACAAACATCAAATAAGTAAATACTTTTCAAATCATAGGATGTGGAAGCTGAAGTTTCGAACAACCCGGGACCACTTCGGAGTCATTTGCACAATGAGCAGCCACCCTAACCAGCCCTTAAATGTACGTGTCCAATCCTTCCTTACAAAAGCAGTGCACAAAACCTGACTCATGCTCAAGAACAGCAGGATGAGGTTTATTTGTTGATCCATTTTTATACAGCACGAACATTGCTCAAACATATAGCTGCCAACTTTTCAGATTTCACGTGACATTTCCATAGTTCCTGTGTTGGTTGTGTGTGGCATTTGATACCCTGTTGACTAAAATCAAGAAGTGAAATCAGTATAATGAGATGAAAACAATCAGAAAGTATAACATGAAACTCCAGTAATGGTATTGGAACAAAGGCAACACCCTGAACCAGAGGCGTAACTAGAGCCAAATTTCGGGAGGGGCTACGAAAAATTTCGGGGGGATGTCTCTTCCAGTAATATGCAGAGCGGTACTGCAGGGGCTCTAAGAAGAGGTGAAAAACAGCACAGCCTCATTAACACGCAAATGGTCTTTTAAAGACCTGTGAAGTACTCTGGTGTGGCTGTGTGGGTGCCCGGGAAGCTGTCTCAGCCCGGGCTGCCACACACAACGGTGGGGGGCTGAAGCCCTTGGGCGCCTGCCCTGAACCACCTGTGGCCTGAGAAAGCAGGTGCCTGGTCTCGGCACCCACCCAAAAAAAACAGCCATACAGAGAATTGACAATTATTTTGTATTCAGTTTTCTTACTTGCTATAAGGCTAGGAGCTGGAACGGAGCCAAGTCGCAGTTTCTGTACTGCCAGTTTCCAGGCTCCTCCTGAGCCATTATGTACTGGGCTCTACTTTCTCTGCAGCATTACTTCTGAGTGAAGGAGGAGGTGATGAATTGGTAGAACAGAACAGGCAGGTCACTGTGCTGACAGGCTAGCAGACAAGTCATCTCAGACTAGTGAACAAGGTAAAGGTGCCTGGCGAAGATGAAAAAGAAGCCCTAAAGAAAATGCTGCGAGTTGATTAAATTACATTCCGTCAAATCAAAGAAGCCTTGAATCTCAAGTTCAATCCAATGCCGAATGTAGATTACGAAAGGTACATTTTCAGTCAGGAACAACAGAAAAATGGTGAAACCATCAAGAAATTTGTTGAGAGACTGTGTATACTCATCAAGCACTAAGCTCTGTGCTCTTAGTGAATTTAATGAAGAGGAATCTAAATGCCTCAGAGTTATTGACGGATGCCTGCCAGATTCATACAGACCACAAACGCTTAAAGAAAATCTTGGTCTGGAGCGAGTTCTCATGGCCACCAGAGCTGAAAAATGTGCTGATTGACAATCTGCCAACATGGAGGCCTGAGGTGCCCAGAGTGAGTTGTGAAAAGTAAGCCAAAGCACAAGGCTGAGGGACACACAGTGATGTCTCCACTGAAGTTGTGCTTCAGGTGTGGATTTTCATTTCCAAACGAAGATAAATGTCCCGCCATTTGACAGGTTTGCAAAGGCTGTGGGAAGGAGAACCATTCTTTAACAGTTTGAAAGGCGAAGGAAAAAGTAAGTGCGTGATGGAATGAAGATAAAATGGCAACCCAAACGCTTCAGAAGCGGCGCTCGCCCTTAAGGCCAAGCGACCACACCAATTGAGACAAATCGACACCAAACGAAGTTGATAGTGGTTTATATTATCGTCAAAAAGTTCTTAAGTGTCTACATCAAGTGAAAGTGAAGAAGATGGTTGTGCAACGTCGATGTTTACCTCAGAAAAATGCAGGTCAAACAAAAGTCGACATGAAAAAGCACCAAAGTCATTCAAATATTGTCTGAAGATTGCACTAAAGGTAAACGGGTGCTCAACATCTTTTATTATCGACAGTGGTGAGTCGATAAACATAATGCATGAGAATAAATACAATTAACTATCTACATTTCCTCGACTTACGCAATTGAAAAGTAAAGTGTACACCTGACCTGCAAAGGTTCATTTGAAGCAATGACGAAACACAATAAAACAGAAGTACAAGCAACTATTGATGTACCTCAAGTTATAGTGTCAAGTGCCTGTTTACTCAGTTTCAGCACAGCTGCTGATATGGGACTGATATTAGTGAACTATAACATGACTGCTAACCATAAAATAGTAAGTCAGTTCCCTTAGTTGTTTTATAGGTTATAAAAACTCAAGACTATGAAAGTACAATTGCACATTAATGAGGAAGGTCGTCCTATTGCTCAAAGACACAGAAGAACTGCATTTCAGAAATATGTTGAAAAAGAACCGGAATCATTGCTCAATCATGACATCATTGAACGTTGCACTGAACCAACGCCCTGGGTTTCTCCCATAGTGGTAGTGCCCAAAAAGGACAGTGAAAGAGTTGTAGGCATCTGCATTGACATGTGTCAAAGACAATTGAACGAGAACGACATCCAGGTCTGCACAGCACTGACATGATAACCCAACTGAATGATGCAAAGGTCTTCTCTTGTCTTGATATGAATAAAGGATATAATTAGTTGGAACTCGAGGAGAGTTTCAGGTACATTACAACCTTTTCTACACATATTGGTCTGTTCTGATACAAAAGATCAAGTTTCGGTGTTTCATCAGCTGCAGAGCTGTTTCAAAATGTCAATCGACGTATCATACAGCCTGTCATGAACGTGTTTAATTATAGTGATGACATATTGGTTTTCGGGGCTGCACAGAAGGAGGAAGGTAAAGCGCTAACGTATGTGTGTCGTTTACCTGTGGATGCAGTTTTGACTTTGAATGCCAATAAATGTAAGTTTCATAAGACAAAGCTAAAATTCTTTGGCCCAATCGTTTCTAGTGGGAGCATGACACCCGATCCAGCTGAAGTGCAAGTGTTGTAATTTGCCAGCCCACCACAAGATGTTTCCATGTTACGTTCATTCCTTGACATGCCCAACTACTGTTCTAGATATATACGTGACTTTGCCACTCTAAGTGCCAGGGTGAGAGACTTGACAAAAATTATTGTTTCATCTCATTGGTTACAGGAATGCGAGCAAAGCTTTAAGAAGATCTAACAAGCTTTGATGCAAAGCTTTATACAGAGGCTTTTGTTGACGCTAGCCCTGTCGGATTAGGCGCAATCCTTGAACAGCAGAGTAGACACCCGAATGTTCGAAGACATATTGCAGTATATTCCCCATTGTATCATAAACACTGGTAGGTTAAAGGGTCTGAGGGAAATTTACAGACCGGCGCGGACAAATCCCCTACTCACTATATATCAACACAAAGTCAGCGGGTCTCATGAATCAAAACTGAGAACTAACTGATATAACAACAAAATAACAAGTTATAAGGAAAGTCCTCTTAAAGAGGACGGAATCCCATCACCCACCGAGTTGGCATGCTTCATCATATGGGACCTCCTCTTAACCGCAACTAGTGCAGTTAAGGAGCTACAACTCCTTGCTAGTGTCAAAAAGGAGGCACTTGCAGATGTTTTAATGAAAAAACAGAGGACTAGATCTCCTGAAGATCGATGAAGCTACCTGAGGTGTAGTGAAAAAAGAATAAGAGTGCAGTGTGTATAAAGAGTGTATTAAAATTGACTACCCAGAGAAAAGTATGTTTAATCAGTATCTCAGGGTGTCAACGAATAAAAAACAAGCGTGTTCTAGGTAAATATCCAAACGCGCTAGTAACAAATGCGGTCTACATGTTTCAGACAACTATTATCTGACAATATGATCATGGCTTTCTTCAGGACCATGTGATGATACTACTGCAACACTTGTTATGAATAAGGTGAAGATTCTCACAAAACCATAAATCAAAGGAACAATACAACCAACTAGTATACCTGCCTATTCATAAGTAGGCGGAACTACAGGGATACAAGGTAATCACCTGTTAGAGAAGACAAAAAACAGGAGAAAACAAATTTCACATGTTGTGTTGATTCATAGCAGTCAGTTACTCAAACGGCTATATTTATAAACAACTGTCATGCAAAGGTCTGAAATTAACCTTCTTACCCGCAAAAAGTCAGGGATAATACCCTCCACTCCTGGTAGCAACTCAGGGCGTGAGGCAACGCTTTATGCAAGATATAAAAAAGAAAAGCTTGTACTACAACAGAACCAAGTTCACAGTGCTTAGTTCCTCTTAATAGCACCTCTAAAATAAACATAAAGACAAAGGACAAAAGAAATCACTCAACGAGGCTGTCATGACCAGTTGAATAAACCTGGTACTTATAAGTTGTACTGCCCACTCTCTGATCGAGTGAAAGATGGAACAGACAGTAATCATGGACAATTTTTAGTAATGTGTAGCCCTTAAATCAGAGCGTCATTATGGTCAAATTACTAAGAGCCAAATATTAAACTTAGAATCCAAGGCTAGTACTGAGATCAGCAAATGAATATCTCAAACAATGAAGGGTCTAGAGCTAGAATATAGCACCATGACTCTGGTATTTACACCCGCAACAAACACCCTTTCAACCATGCCTAAACACGTACAACATTGCCTGGCAGACCTAATGGCGCGCTCGCTTCCTTACCTGTCCGTTGTTACCCCGGGCGTTCTTCCTGGTTGTTCCCTGTGGTAACCGGACAGGAACGAGTGCGACATTTATACGGGCTGAGTATTCAAAATACCTGTGAAACGGCATACGGAGCAAGCGCGTGAGTCTCGTCACATGACTAGGACGTCTCACCGCTCCTTGCTAGTGCGTCAAGTGTCGTCAAAAAGGATCATGGGAAATGTAGTGTAAAACCTATGTAATAGAAAAACTGAGTTCTAATCATGCACAAACTCACTAAATATAAGAAACAAAATCGTCAGATCCAAGGGACCGACATAGCAAATCCCGTCAATCTCAGCGCAATGAAAATTTCATAAAAAGAGAACAAGACAACTACACATACATACTGCTCTCTAAGGGATCACACTGCCAAATGAGCTGTACTAATCGACAAAGATTAGGGGTGTCATCCCACACTTAGGCAACCCGCAAGCCAGCCATAAGAGCAAAAAACGGCGCACCAGAAATAAAGTCGCACAAGGTGTATGTTAAAAATGGCGATCGTGTGAAAAGACAGCCAGTGCCATAAATATGATCAGTCTATAAAATCATAACACCCTAGAACACAGGACCACAAGTCCAGAACAGAACAAGCATTTGCAATGCAATAGGTCTCGCAGTTATACGAGTTTGAGCTATTGGCATTATAAATGACTGTGCCTTTTATTTATGTTTTAAAAAAACCAAAATTAAATAAAAAGCATTGTCATTTACAATGCCAATAGCTCAAACTCCTATAAATGCGAGACCTATTGCATTGCAAATGCTTGTTTAATGAAGAGTTTGCCAATCAATTTTTGAGATCAACTGTATAGCCGGTCCTCAACTACTGCTAACAACCAATTTTCACTCTCAAGTATCGTTTTCGTAATTCGGCTAAAGGCTTCCAGTCACAACTACGTACATTTCCGCTGTGAGAGGGGTGTTGTTTATTGCGCAATCATGCTGATTAGATCTTGCGCACGACAATTGTATCTTTTATGCCATTCATAAATGTTCATGCGTGCCATTCCTTCTGGACGGACCTAAAAACCAGGCGGCAGCTTTAAGTGGGAGTATGGAAAGGAGGCAGTGCGCAGCGCCCCCCGCAGGCTCTTTAATCCGAGCGAGACCCAACCCTCTGCTGGCTGTACATTTCGCGAGAATTGCTTGGCGCCGTGACCTCCATGTGAGAGGAGCTCCTAGTAAACACTCCCTGCAGCTCAGCCATGGCTTCCTGGTTGTAAGCGGCGGCGAAGCGGGCTGGCATCCCTGTGCTTCCCGCCTTGCAGGTTTCGTTGGAGGATCATCGACGGCCATGCCCGTCCTCTGCAAGGCGTTCCTCTGACTGCAGCCTGAGAGCGAATGGCACCGTTAGTCGCACATACAAAGGAGGAGGACGTTTAGGGTCCTGGATTAACAAAAGGCAAAAACTGGAATATTTGCAGGATGTGGATACAGGTTCGAACCATTGACGGCAAAGAGACGCATACTATAGACGACTTGTCCCGTCTCACCAAGATCGAGAGTCTGAGGCTCAAGATCCAGGAGACCTTCAACGTAAACCCAGACCGGCAGAGGCTCTTCTACCGGGGGAAGCAGGTAAACAATGCCGCCGACGCAAAAGATCTTTTTCATGCAGGATCTCGGAAGCACCTCCTTTTTAACACTACCGTCTCCGGCATGGCTAGGGTTGTCAACATAAATGCCCACCGCAGACATGTACCTTCGTGTGTGTGGTGTTTGGGTCCAATTACATGCAGCCCTCACGTGAACTGCGGTTGTACATCTGACATGCTAACATCGCGTGCGTCGACTAGGGGGTGGTGCCATGTGTGCTTGGATTTTTTTCCCCTCTGTCTGCGGCTGAATTCAGAAATGGGAGAGTTGGAGCAGCACTCTAGTATAAAGTTGTTTTTGTCTTTCGGGTTTTAAACTTGGGATCGGGGACATGACTTCCCGATGAATCATATCACAGCACTCGAGGGAGGGTAGAGGAAACTGGGCTGCTGAGACATGGGGAGTTTAAGTGTGGTGGAAAGGAGGCGGAGTGCCGGAGGATAATTTATTCCCGGAAGCGACGCTTTCATTTGTGCTTCCGTGAGCACTGGAGATGCGGTGTCCATGGCGATGACCTTTGGCCTGGTTTATAGGCCAGACTAAAACGCACTCTTTTGGGGGTACGCTCACCTAGTCTACTTTATATACGCCTTTCCTTGCCAAACATTGATTTTTCCCTTATGTATCCAGACTAAATTACAGGTTTCCTAGTGTCTCCCACGCTTGTTCCACCCATATCGAAGCTTACGGGGGGACATTCTTCTAATGACGCCCCCGCCTGTTAACACCGTGAGAGCCGGAAGGGTTGCTCACGTAGTAAACCAACACCACCGACTCCATTACGTGCGGCCTCCGGCCATACCATGAAAAGAGGCGCCACGCGATCTCGTCTACCGACCCTGGCGTTTTGTGGGAGTAATATTGGGAGCTTGACCCAAGAATCTCGCACTAAAGACTTTCCCAACGACGTGCTAGCAGTGGCACGTGAAGCCGCAAAAAGCGCGTTCTAGCACCAAAGAACGGTGGTGCGAGACGCCGGCGTTTAAAAGAGCGGTGGGCGGGGCTTAACGATTTCTATTCGTTGGTCTGGGTTACCTGCTAATTAGAAGCCCTGGAGCAGAGGAAACAAGCCAGGCGGAGCGTGGTGCGCGCGCGCTTGGGGGCGGGGGAACGGACCCTTTGAAGTGCTCCCAAAAAACAGATTGCATGGCGGCGCGATGCGCGTGATTGTGCGCGTGCTAGCCATGCAATCCGCTTTTTGGGAGCACTTTTCAAACCCGTATTCTATAGTCTCGCTTTGCAATCGCTTACGCGATAGCAAGGCGAGACCTAAAAAGGGTGGTGGTCAATTAAAGAGAGTGTCTCAGTGATAGTCACGCTTCCTGAAGTTGTCAATAGTGGAACAATTCCGTCTCAACCTCAGTGACTGACCAAAGGGTAAGCTTGCCCGCAAAGCCTTCGGATGAAAACTTTCATACGAAAGAAGGGAATTTCTGGACATAGGTTTAGTGTAAAGTTCACTTTCAAGGCCACTGCGTGATGGAAAGATACGGAGATCCAGAAATGGTATACTCAGCTTGCTGGATTCCATAGTAAAGTTAAGAAAATTATTTTGAATATTCAGCCAGCCTTGGAAGGCATTAAGAGTGGTAAAATCACCTCTCCAGATGACGAAAATATCGTCAATGTAGCGTTTCCACTCAACAATACAGCTGCGGTAGGGGTTGTCTGTATTGAGTACACAATTTTGTTCAAAGAGGTGTACATACAGATTGGCCAGGCTGGGGGCGAAAACACTGCCCATTGAAGTACCGGAGATCTGGAGATAGATCTGGTCCTCATACTTGAAAACCTTTTTAGTCATGGCCAGCCTGGCACAATCCATAATAAAGGAGACTGGTGAGCTCAAATCCTCCCGAGTTGTCATCCAACAGACCTCTAATGGCTTCAAGTGTCTCTATCTGGGGTATACAAGTGTAGAGGGATTCCACGTCAAAGCTGACGAGGAAATCCTTCTTGTGCCAATGGGTTTTCAGTTCTCTGACTATTCTAGTGACACACACTCACACTTGCAGTGATCACATCAACCAAAAAAGCTTCCATAACATAAGAGCATATTTTTCACAGAATTCTTAACCGTGTATTTATATTTCATTTAAATTGTGTGCAATAAATGCTATGTGTATTTACCTGAAGGTGAAAGGCCAGCAAAATAGCTGCAGATTATTTTGGTTCTTTTCAGGTCCCGCCCGACACTCACTAGCAATGCTCCACTGCACTCAAGATTACAGCTTTCTTACTTTTTTATGTACTTCACCTTCTGATTTGGTCTCATACAGGATGCTCAGGAACCCAGATAACCCCACTATATGCAATCCGGTATATGCACAGTGCTTAATTTGAGCCAGTAATTTCCAGTGCTTGGCACCAGCACTTAATTGTTAACAGCGACACTTATGACAGTCTATCACATGGTGGCACTGTTTGTCTAATCTAGAGAAGAACAGAACAACTGTTGTTTAATAATTCAAGATAGATGATAAATGACAAACACCTGCTGCCAAGCCATTCTTATATATTTGTGGGCATGGAATAGTGTGATTTGTCACACTTGTAGGTGTGTGAGGATTAACACTTGTGTTGATACTGTCATTGGCAGTGCTGGCAAGGGCAACAGATGGTGCAAGCAGCAGTGGCCTCCTGAGACGGGCCTTGGCAGTTATTTTGTTGTCAAATTAAGCACTGTATATGCATCATCCTGGAGCCTCTGGTGGCAGATTTCAGGTCAGGTACGTAAAAAGCTTTTGCACGTCCTTGATAAAAAATGAAATGAGCGGCCACATTCCTTGTTCTAAGTAGAAACATTTTTCTTTTTCAGGCAGCTTCAGTGTCTGGTGCAGCAAGCATCATGATAAATTAATCACCCATCCCTGCTTTTTATCATCTAAACACATTTTGTGGCAGATTCACAGGGCCAAAAATTGCCCAGAAATAACATCAGGCCACTCGAAGTATGGATTAATTGTATGTAAACATTTTCCACATAAGGAAATTGGTAATAGGGAAGGAGATCATTCAAACCGTTCGGTTTTGAAGGGTCAGTGGAAGTTATTGACAGTCATCCATTGGAAGTAACAGAAAGCTATTAAAGACTACCTTAATCTGAACTCAGTTTCTGTCCTTTCTCTATCATGCCTGATGTTTAAGCAGTTTTAGGAGACCAGCCTCCGTAAGGGATGGCTGCTGTTGGAGCAGGACTGCCCCTAGAGAAGATGAACCGCTACCCTCCTCAACTCTTAATGATCTTGGACTGCACCAAGCCGCCCTGAAGAGGCTACCCCTTATGAGCTAGTGAAATGCCTCAAGGAACCTGTACGAAAGTAGGATCTGCTTTCATGGTCACCCCCACTTTTTGCTGGTGTCATTATGTTTTACTAACTAGTCTGACTGGGGTCCTGCTAATAAGGACCCCAATCTCTGTGCTTCTCCCCTAGATTGGACATTGTGAGTACTTAGGTACCCTCCAGATTGGCTACTGGTGTACTCTTGTAAGTCCCTAGTGTATGGTACTAAGGCACCCAGGGCATAGGTACACCAGGGGTCTCCCATGTGCTACAGCATGTATTATGCCACTCATTAGAGACCTAATTAAAATGTGAATGTGAATACAGGCCTGCAATTGCAGCATGTGTAAGCTGGTGCTAGCACCACTTATGACAGATATACGTTTTCTTATATCTGAGGTCACTGCACTGAAAACCTATAAGTCACCCCTAAGGCAGGCCTTTCAATCCTGAAAGCAGGGTGTTTGGTTAATAGTGTGAGGGTGCCCCTGCATAAGCCGGACACCCCTACAAACTTCGGAGTCCATTCCCCCGGGTTGTAAGTGCATCAGCCATTGCAACAGATAGAGTGCCCATGCGTCACTACGCAATGGCTTTCTCTAAACTGGCTGTAACGAACCCTGTTGTGTTTGGTATCAAACATGTTGGAATCATACCTCAACACCATAAACGGTGTTGCAGGTATGATTCCATGCACTGTAAAGCTCCTCCAGGAGGCCCTCAGTGCTCCTGGTACCAGTCTTCTAGACCCGGACAGCAAACTGGCTGCTGTAGACCAAAGACACGATTCTGCCCTCCTGCTGCTGAGCCAAGCTCAAGCAGGGGAAGGCAGGACAATAGGTTTCCTGTCACAGGGAGGTGTAATCACCACCCAGACAGGACTTAGTGGATTGGGACGGGGGGGTCACTTGGTTGAGGTTCCGCTTCCTGGTCCTAACCACGACTTGTAACGTTAAGTCTGTCCTTTGTGTTGCCTAAAAGAAATATAAACATCGCTGCTACGTGCAGACACGTGACAGGAAATAGTGTCTGCCAAAGGTTACCGCAACTCAGGAAATTAACTCAGGTAAGCCTGGATTTCAGGCTCTTAATCTCCCCGTTTAACTTTGGATGCAAATGATTTTAGACACTCGTTCCTTTCCATTAGAAATGGATTAACAACCAGTACTTTTCTGGCTTTGGCCACGAGACCGCCCTAGTTGTTAATATGATTCACAACTTGTTTTTTACGAGATCGCTCTCCTAGTCAATATGATTCACGACCTGTTTTTGAACTTATCTGCCATTTAAAATCTGGGTTTTATCTATTTTTCAAGCTAAAAGATGCATCGCCAGCAGTGGGGCCCATAACAGAGCGACGCCGGGTGAACTACGTGACCCAGGAGCCAGAGGGTCTCGCCGGCAGCAGAGGCCACGCCCCCGGACACCGGGGCTTTGATTTAAATACCTCGCGCCTCCCGCTTCGCGGGAGACGCATCGCGGGAGACGCATCGCCAGCAGTGGGGCCCATAACAGAGCGACGCCGGGTGAACTACGTGACCCAGGAGCCAGAGGGTCTCGCCGGCAGCAGAGGCCACGCCCCCGGACACCGGGGCTTTGATTTAAATACCTCGCGCCTCCCGCTTCGCGGGAGACGCATCGCCAGCAGTGGGGCCCATAACAGAGCGACGCCGGGTGAACTACGTGACCCAGGAGCCAGAGGGTCTCGCCGGCAGCAGAGGCCACGCCCCCGGACACCGGGGCTTTGATTTAAATACCTCGCGTCTCCCGCTTCGCGGGAGACGCATCGCCAGCAGTGGGGCCCATAACAGAGCGACGCCGGGTGAACTACGTGACCCAGGAGCCAGAGGGTCTCGCCGGCAGCAGAGGCCACGCCCCCGGACACCGGGGCTTTGATTTAAATACCTCGCGCCTCCCGCTTCGCGGGAGACGCATCGCCAGCAGTGGGGCCCATAACAGAGCGACGCCGGGTGAACTACGTGACCCAGGAGCCAGAGGGTCTCGCCGGCAGCAGAGGCCACTCCCCCGGACACCGGGGCTTTGATTTAAATACCTCGCGCCTCCTGCTTCGCGGGAGATGCATCGCCAGCAGTGGGGCCCATAACAGAGCGACGCCGGGTGAACTACGTGACCCAGGAGCCAGAGGGTCTCGCTGGCAGCAGAGGCCACGCCCCCGGACACCGGGGCTTTGATTTAAATACCTCGCGCCTCCCGCTTCGCGGGAGACGCATCGCCAGCAGTGGGGCCCATAACAGAGCGACGCCGGGTGAACTACGTGACCCAGGAGCCAGAGGGTCTCGCCGGCAGCAGAGGCCACGCCCCCGGACACCGGGGCTTTGATTTAAATACCTCGCACCTCCCGCTTCGCGGGAGACGCATCGCCAGCAGTGGGGCCCATAACAGAGCGACGCCGGGTGAACTACGTGACCCAGGAGCCAGAGGGTCTCGCCGGCAGCAGAGGCCACGCCCCCGGACACCGGGGCTTTGATTTAAATACCTCGCGCCTCCCGCTTCGCGGGAGACGCATCGCCAGCAGTGGGGCCCATAACAGAGCGACGCCGGGTGAACTACGTGACCCAGGAGCCAGAGGGTCTCGCCGGCAGCAGAGGCCACGCCCCCGGACACCGGGGCTTTGATTTAAATACCTCGCGCCTCCCGCTTCGCAGGAGACGCATCGCCAGCCGTGGGGCCCATAACAGAGCGACGCCGGGTGAACTACGTGACCCAGGAGCCAGAGGGTCTCGCCGGCAGCAGAGGCCACGCCCCCGGACACCGGGGCTTTGATTTAAACTCGACGCACCTCCCGCCTCGCGGGACGCGCGCGGGTGTGCGCCGGACTAAGCCCGGACAAAGGGCGGACCGTCTGTGGCCGTCCGGGGCCGGAAGAGGCCGGGCAGGGCCCCCCCCCTTCACGGTGCTATTATCGTATTTGACTCCTCCAGGTACTGCTATTGAGTTGGTGAATCTTTGCCAGAAGCTGCGGATGTGGTCTAGGGTTGTGTTTTCCGGACTCGTTATATGGTAACCTTAAGGTTCTTCATATGCTCTACTGAGCAGGGACTTTTTGTCTTGTTGTTTGATTGTTGCCATTACCTATTCCCTACTGTCACGTACTTTGTGTCAGAACTTTGTTGTGACTAGGGTAAAGCTTGGTTCTGATTTAGAAATGTCAACTCGTTCTGGGAAAAGTTTGAGGGGGAGTGAGGGGGGCATGGCGGGTACTATGGACCAGTTCATTACCCGTGTGGCCAACGTCATCGATAAAGAAATCTCTATGGCTGAACGGCGGCTATCTCTAAGCCCGTTCGGCGATAGACGATCCTCGATTGGCCAGCTATCCCAGATTCCCTCCCCGGCCCGACCTTCGGCATCGCACGCTCCCTCTACCCTAGATCACCCTCGAGTTGCCGCCTTGAGAGCTAATATAGAAGGCCTCGAAGACTTAACAGCCACGGCACTAATTACCCAAAACCACGCGACTCCTATTCTAGCTGCATCCAATTTAGCAACTCTCTCTTCCCACATGGCTGACCCCGCTCCCATCCTAATATCATACCCTGTGGCGGCTGTCGGGGTACAGGCAGAAATTCGTCCTGCCTCACCAAAGAGGACAAGATCTCGCCCCCCGGAAAACCAGTCTATCCAAAAATTGTAAGAATAAGAGGCGGGTGGGTGTCAAGAGGGGCATTTTCAATAAGGTAGTGGGGGGGGCCACTAACCCACTTCAGGAAGAGATAGTAGAGTCCATCATTGAGGGGCCGGCAGATGTAGCGCCTGCCGATAGGAATATGGGTAATATATCAACTCGCTCCTTAGATTCTTCCCACATAAAAAAAATGGAGGATATAATGAAATCTCTACTCCTCCCAGTTTTAGATAAAATTAGAGGGTTAAATGAGCGTGTGGACAAAATGGAGCAGACAATGTTAGATAATTTCTTTTCATTAAAATCCTTTATTAAGCTGCAGCTAAGGACGAGGAGCAATGAACCAGGGGAGGGCACCACATACAGTCCAACATAGCTTATCAACCACAATTGACAATTCTTTTGTTGGGTTGGAATCATTGAACCAAAACTTGCACCCCACAGTGTCGGCAGGGAATCCCGCCAGTAATCCTGCCTTGACCATCCCTAACCCTGTGGTGAATACTATGACTCCTAAGGTCTCTAATCTTATTGTTGGGAAAAAGTCGACCTGTTCCTCAGCCCAGGTTAGCTTAGGCGATGCAAATTTAACCATTATATCCCCTTCGCTAGTAGCACATTGCAGTTCCGAGACCCTACCCTCAAACCTAGTTGTTACAGGGAAGGTTAATGTAGAGCAGTCAGGTGAGGGCATCCCTTGTACCCGAGATCTTAATATAAATTTTCCCCCCGATTGCCAGCCCTATGTAGTTGTGTTGACTGGGGTACCAGTGCTTAGTCCGGGCAAGAGTGAGCCCTATATTGATCTGTTTAATAAGACCTTATTTTGGCTCAAAAAGAATAGACCCTTGCCCGAGTCATGGGAGGGCCGGATAACTCATGTACGTAGAGTTGGATGGATTGGTAATAGGAAAAAAACCATCAACGGGGATTGCATTATTGTGAATTTCTCAGACCCAAGGATTGTCAGCTACATATGTGGAGGATCTAGGAAGGTCCATAGCCCTGCAGCTAGTGCAGGTCTAATAGACACTCATGACCTCAGTTATTTTAATCCCCCAATCCCGCCTGTGTTATATTCTAGATCCAACATGCGGGAGGTTTGGGACAGTTGTTACCGCCACGGTTGCTCCTCCAAATTCAGCTTATTTAATACCAACTTTAGCCAATAGCAGGGTTGTTTTTGGCAAGGCCATTGACAAGAAATGTGTCTTAGCCAGGTGAGGGGTCCTGAAGCTTTGGGGGTATTGGTTACCGCCAGCTCTCCTGTTGGCGAGCAACTGGGGAGTCCCGAGACTTTTGCTCTCCCCCCTTCATCCACCTCTAGGGGACATGTTCAGGCAGCGCCCGAGCCCTGCCGGGATTTGCCCGATGAAAGCCTTATAGCACCTTACGATGTCCCATTTCCTGCATGCATAATGAATACTATAATTCACAATATCCCTAACAGTAGAGTAAAAGATTTAGGGCAAGGAGAGGTCCCCAATACATCCTTGAAGGTAGTTAGTTGGAACATTGCTGGCCTGGCCCGAAACATATGCATCCCAGATTGGAATACACTTATCGAAGATTATGGGATCTGTCTGTTCCAGGAAACTTGGTCTCTGGAACCGATGCACAAGCTGGGTTATACGACCTACTTTGTACCAGCTGTTCGACCGAAGGACGGCAGGGGGCGCCCATCCGGAGGTTTGTTAATTTGGATTAGTATTTCCTTGCGGTTTTCCGTCAAAGGTATTACTACCACCTCCCCGGATCTTCAGAGACTCTCAGTAAGAGGCCCGTGTGGTGGTCAGGTACTCGAAATATTTAATATTTATGTTAGAGGCTCTAGGGCTGGCGCTCATATCCTTTCCTCGACAGGTATACATGAGGAACTGAAGAACTGTGGTCCAGAATTCCTCATTCTATTAGCAGGGGATTTCAATTGTACCTTTGAACCCCTTGCTGTGGACGATGTGTTGGGGCACAGCGACGACGATGCAAGGAGAGGCATCCCGCCGCTGTCAATCGCTCCTATCAAAAGATGGACTCAAAACGTAATAGACCTCAATGCCCTTTGTTTGGAGTATGGCATTAGAGCCACCAATGGTAGATCTAAGTCAGACCAAATGGGCGCCCACACATATAATAGAATTGGCCACTCCTCCAGGATTGACTACATCATGGGTACTCACAAACTTTCTCTCGGGGGCCAAATTTACAGTGTGGTTTCTGGCTGAGGGCCGCACCGGTGGGGGCGGGGCCAGTGGGGGAGGGGGCGGGGCTAGAGCAAAAAAAAAACTATGACCATGAGGTTGAACACAGGCCACTGCAGCAGACGCCTTCATCTACTGAGCCACCAGACCCGGTATGCACATCTATCTATCTATCTATCTATCTATCTATCTATCTATCTATCTATCTATCTATCTATCTATCTATCTATCTATCTATCTATCTATCTATCTATCTATCTATCTATCACTCTGTCTCCCGCCCTATCTATCTATCTATCTATCTATCTATCTATCTATCTATCTATCTATCTATCTATCTATCTATCTATCTATCTATCTATCTATCTATCTATCTGTCTATCTATCTATCTATCTATCTATCTATCTATCTATCACTCTGTCTCCCGCCCTATCTATCTATCTATCTATCTATCTATCTATCTATCTATCTATCTATCTATCTATCTATCTATCTATCTATCTATCTATCTATCTATCTATCTATCTATCTATCTATCTATCTATCTATCTATCTATCTATCACTCTGTCTCCCGCCCTCTCTATCTATCTATTTATCTATCTATCTATCTATCTATCTATCTATCTATCTATCTATCTATCTATCTATCTATCTATCTATCTATCTATCTATCTATCTATCTATCTATCTATCTATCTATCTATCTATCTATCTATCTATCTATCTATCTATCTCTCACTCTGTCTCCCGCCCTCTCTATCTATCTATCTATCTATCTATCTATCTATCTATCTATCTATCTATCTATCTATCTATCTATCTATCTATCTATCTATCTATCTATCTATCTATCTATCTATCTATCTATCTATCTATCTATCTATCTATCTCTCACTCTGTCTCCCGCCCTCTCTATCTATCTATCTATCTATCTATCTATCTATCTATCTATCTATCTATCTATCTATCTATCTATCTATCTATCTATCTATCTATCTATCTATCTATCTATCTATCTATCTATCTCTCACTCTGTCTCCCGCCCTCTCTATCTATCTATCTATCTATCTATCTATCTATCTATCTATCTATCTATCTATCTATCTATCTATCTATCTATCTATCTATCTATCTATCTATCTATCTATCTATCTATCTATCTATCTATCTATCTATCTATCTATCTATCTATCTCTCACTCTGTCTCCCTCCCTCCCTCCTCCGTTCTCCCTCCGTCTCCCTCCTTCTCCCTCCCCCTCCCTCTGTCTCCCTCTCTGTCTCCCTGTCTTCCCCCCTCTCCCTGTCTTCCTCCTCTCCCTGTCTTCCTCCTCTCCCTCCCTCTTCCTCCCTCTGTTGCACTCTGTCTTCCTCCCGCTGTCACCTCCCCCCCTGCTCTCACTCCCTGCTGCCCTCCATCACCTCACCCTGCTGTCCTCTGTCACCTCACCCCGCGCTGAGACGGCTTCCAGGGAACGCACACGGCCGCCGCACCCAAGTACTTCACAGGTCTTTTAAAGACCATTCACTTGTTAATGAGACTTTGTTGTATTTCACCTCTTCTTAGCGCCCCTGCATCTCCACTCAATGAGAGGGGAGATGCAGGGGTGCTAAGAAGAGGTGAAATACAACAAAGCCTCATTAACAAGTAAATGGCCTTTAAAAGAATCGCCCGGCCTCACAGCTCCGCGCTGCTGTAACCGGCGGTGTTCGCTGACAAGCACAGGGCACAGGCACTGTCTGCAAGGTCCGCGGGCCGCCAAGGAAGGCTTGCCGGGCCGCCAACGGCCCGCGGGCCGTACTATGAGTACCCGTGGACTACATCATGCTGAACTTTGGTTTGTGGCCATTCCTGGTGGATATGGAGGTTCGTCCATCTATTGACAGTGACCATAATTTGTTATCTCTATCCCTGTCTCCTTTCTGGAAGGGTAATTCTGCTCCCTTAATCCCCCACCTGTGGAAACTAACACACGAAGTGTGCCCCTCAAACTGCGGCAGGCGCCTGAAATGGAAGAATTTTGCTGGCAATGAAGCCAAGATGCTGGAGGCACAAGCTATATTGGCTAATATCATCCTAAGCCTAAACTCCCCTTCTATCAGTGCGCCTGAGATATCCGCAGTTTTTGTCCAAACAACAAAGTCTATAGGTGAGCTATTTATAATAAGGGACACAGGAAAGGGGGCTAACATGAGAGCCGGTAGGAAGGGTCCAGTCGGGTGGTTCTCAGACGCATGTCGTTCTACTAAAAGGGAACTACTCAAGGCAGTACAATCTAAGAATAGAGCCCTGGTTTGCGTTGCAAGGGGTAACTATAGGAGGGCCCTATTAAAGGCTAAGTTAGATTGGGAAGACCAATTTTGGTGCGACCTTAAGGCCGCAAGCTCAAGGAAAGACGCAAAGGGTTTCTGGGACCTATTGAGATCTAGGGAGAAACCTGTGGACGCATTGATACCATGTAATGTCCCCGAGAGTGCGTGGGTCGACCACTTTTCCCAACTCTACTCAACGGCTCAGGAAGAGGGGGATGGTTTGAGTACACGACAACCCCATGCATCTCCCCAGCTAGAGGATGTGCCTCTGTTTACACCTAAGGAAGTGGTGGGGGCGATAAATAGTCTAGTGCCCAACAAAGCTGCAGGTCCGGATGGTATTCCTGGAGACTTGCTTCGCTCCAACCCGGACGATTGGGGAAAACTTATCTCTGCCCTATTAAATTCTTGTCTTGAAGGGGCAATTCCCCCAACTTCATGGAAGGGAGCGGAAGTCGTCCCAATCTTTAAGAAAGGTTGCCGGAACGACCCAGCCAACTACCGCCCAATAAGTCTTCTAGATACATCACAAAAGGTGGCAGGTAAGGCAATCTTGTCCAGGATCCTGCATTGGGTAGAGGAAAAGGGCATTCTCTCAGACTTTCAGGCTGGCTTTAGATCTGGCACGGGGACAATTGAGCAATCCTTCCGTCTCATGATGCTATACTGGAAGGTTGTCGTATTGGCCAAGGGCAGTCTGTATCTTGCCTTTATAGATTTGCGGACTGCCTTTGACCTAGTTCCCCGCAGCCAACTCTGGAGAGTGCTTGATGAACAGGGTATCCCACCCTATTTGCTAAACCTGTTGATAAACTTGCATGCTGATAATTTTGCGCAGATCAGGTGGGGTAACCAGGGGCAAAAAACAACACGCATCCCTGTAAATAGGGGGGTACGCCAGGGTTGTGTCCTTGCTCCCACCTTGTTTTCCCTGTACGTCAATGGAGTGGTAGAGCACCTGCTACAACATCCTGCAGACGCCCCATCCCTGGCAGGTAGGAAAATACCTACCCTCCTCTTTGCTGATGATACCCTCCTGATCTCCAAAACCCCGGCAGGTTTGCAGAGCTTATTAGCCAACTTTAAGTCTTTTTGTGACACGAGAGGGTTGGTTATTAATACTGCAAAGACCAAGTACTTGGTTCTCAACCCTCCAAAAAAGCTGACTAAACCACCTACTCTAGATCTTGTTGCCCTGGAAAGAGTCTCAGAGTTCGACTACCTCGGTATTCGGCTCTGCGACTCCATGAGCTGGAATTGTCATCTCCAAAAAATGCTGTTGACACACAAGAGGGTGGTGGGTGCTCTGCTCAAAGAACATCGTGCAACTTCCTCAAAACCCATTGCTGCTGTTCTGGCTATCTATAGGGCAAGGGGTGCTAGTGCTGCTCTATATGGGGCTGAACTTTGGGGGACTCATAAGGTAGACCATCTTTCCTGTTCGGAAAGCAAGTTCCTTAAAGATTTAATGGGGCTCCCCTACAGCACCCCAACCCTTCCTCTGTTTTTGGATATGGGTATTCGGCCAATAAGCGATCAGGCTAGACTTCGCCCCCTTCTATTATGGGCGAGATTATGGAGAACACCAGAATTGTCCAGCTATGCGGATGGCCTAACCGATGTGCTGGGGTCTTCTGATTGGGTTAAGATCCCATGGCTGAGGGAAGTCAAGCGTCTCCTCTTTAGCCTTGGCCTCGGCGAGGATTGGAATAACAGAACTGCTCCTCCTAAATTAGAGCTAAAAAAGATTTACTGGAGCTGGGTAGCTGGCTCTAGAAGCAGTAATACTAACTTGTGTAGGTCCTCTATGGACTTTCTACTGATCAAGGAAGTGCACTTCTGTGAACCTTACTTGGATATTATCACAAATTGTAAGGACAGGAAACTCTATTTCCAATTCAGGGTAGGCCTACTCCCTGTTGGAGAATTGACCTCTAAGTGGAAAGCTCCATCTCAGACAATTGCTTTTTGCCCCTTTTGTGAAACAAGGCCCGAGTCTGTCCCACACTTTTTGTTTGAATGTCCGGCTTATGCAGCCCCTCGGAGCCGATGGCTTAAGCCTCTCTGCAGAGAACTTGGAACTAGATTCCATGTAGAGGCTTTGCGCATACTAAAAAATGACCCACGGCCCCTTTTTGCTTGTGGGTTAGCAAAGTTCCTAGGCTGGGCTTGGCGTATTAGGTCAGTGAGGCTTTCGTATCTTGTTTAATCTGATCTTATTCACAAATGTCTTTGTTTTTATGTAATTTATTGGCACCAGTAGCTGTTCTGAAACATTGTCTAACTATTTTGCACTGGTTCCTTTTATCATTTTATTGTGTATTATCTCATTGTGTATTATTGCTATTCTGCTTTTTAAGATATATCTATATCGAAATAAAGCCTTCTTGACTGACTGACATTCAGCTTCTCGGAGTGTCACGTGATTACAAGACAGCGTCCACCAATTTACCCTGGAACTGACGAATTCCAGCTTCCACCTAAGAATTGCAAGACTGGGCAACCCTCGGACACTACAACACGTCCTTCGTACGCAATTGAGGTACTAAACCACTAATTAACAACGATCTTTAACCAGAGATCATTTGCCCGCATTGAAAACCTCTTTCATACTCTTCCACAGTTGACGAATGACAATATTGCGAACACTTCGCCAGTTTTAACCAGATCAAGATAGCTAAGACGCGCTACAACTAAGACAACCCATGTAAGTCTAATAGGAATGATTGTGTGATTGCTAGATTTAACACTACCATTCTAACACTGCCAGAATTGTTGAAATCTGTGTCCCTTTGGGCTTAGTTCCATATCTCTTTTCCCATTTTCAGAGTCACTCAGATAAGATCGGCTGATCTTCTTTCCATTCTACAGAGGTAAATATGTCAGTATTAAGGGCTGCTGTTGTCTCGTAAAGGTGTTGGACGTCCCATCGTTACTCATAAAGGTTTTTTGTCATTTTTGATTCACAGGTCCTGATGAGAGACCCTGAAACTAAAGGGGTTTCGAAACGCGTAGACCTTATGGTGTGACCACAAGAATTTGGAATTTTTTGAAAAAAGAAATAACATAGATAGCAATCAGTCTAGCTATATTCTCTGTGGTCTAAAAAAAGTATATTGAGTTGTTTATGTGGTTTGATAGACTGAATGAGATGAATGAATGGTTTGATGTACCAGTGTGTTTGGAGTGAAGAATCGTTTGGTGTCGAGAATGTTTGGAATGAGTTAATGATTGGTGTGAAATACATTGTTCAAAATATGTCCCATTGATGTGAGGTGGAACCCTTTTTTGATTTTTTGTAACACGGAAGGTGTATAAAGCATTTTGATATTAATAAATTGATGGATTAAGTCGACGAAAACAAAGGTCTTAGACGCATTTTGTTGTCTCCCAAAATGTGCCCTCATAAGTGAATTTGAGGTTTAATAACAGTTGCAGTATCAGCAAATTTGTCGTTAATTCTCCTGGTCTTCCACAGCATTGCCTGGTCCGCACAGCTGCAACTTCAAGGGCACCGTCAACTCTCCTGCATCTCCGACATTGATGGGCATTCGTCTTTCATGCCTCCTAGTCACTCCTGAGTGGCATAGACTCTGTCCCCTAAGCTTGCAGGTACCTCTCATCTTGAAGCCACCTTTGGGTTCCACAGGACTCTTTCACCTTCTTCGCCAGCGGCACCTTTATTGAAGTCCTCCATTGTGGTATACTGGGGTTCCGACGTCACTTCGCACCAATGCACCCAGCATCCCTGGTGTAGGTATCCTGGTTCCTGGGGTATCTACGGGTGGGGTGGCTCTCCAACCAACCATCTTCCACTGGGTTTTTTCAAAGTCTGCTGGGATAGGTCCTTCTTTTTTAAAACTGCAACTGCGACTTACCCATTGTCTTATATTGAGTACGCAGTCATGTTCCCACACTGCACACGGCCTCTGTGGGGTTCCTAGATACTCACCTTGGGTGGTTCCTTGGGTCCCCGACTCTTCTACGTCTTCTGGGACCAGTCTCGACTTAGGTCGTGGTTCGCATTCCACTATTATAGTATATGGTTTGGTCTCCCCCTGGAGACTACTGTGTATGTGTGCTACTTATGTGTTCTATTTCCATAGTATTGTGTGTACTGTGGTTATATTTCCGGGTAGGAAATATTGCAATGTGTTATTGAGTGTTTATAATAAGTACATATTTTTATAACTACACTGTGTGGTTCTTTGTCACTGGTAAAACAAGCTGCGCTACACTCCTTCTGGACTAATCCTGGAGTCTGCTCTCCTCCGCTACCACGTAGAGAGCTTTATAATGTTGTCTAAGACCATGAAAATCACACCATAAGGGTTGTCTGGATTAGTGCAGGGTACTACACTTACATAAGTGAGCACCATATACTAAGCCAGCCTCCTACAGAACTGCTGTCAACTACCGCAAAAATATTGTTATGCTTTACACTCCTTCTGGATTAAGCCTGAAGGCTGCTCTCCACAACTACCACTTAGAGAGATTAATAATGTTGTCTAAGACCACTAAAATCACCATAAGGGTTGTCTGGATTAGTGCAGGGTGCTACACTTACATAAGTGAGCACCATATACTAAGCCAGCCTCCTACAGAACTGCTGTCAACTACCGAAAAATATTGTTACGAGCATTACTGTGTTTCCTTTGATCCACCATGTGGAAACAGCAAAAGTACTGCATTTAGCACTATATCGAACAAGTTGGTATTTTTATTTTGTAAATCTTAAATGATGGAGCAGTTGGCTAATATGAAGTCAGATTTAAATCCCATAGACGTTGCTGGGAGATATATGCCCACCCGACATGTGGAACTGGTCCACGGGTGACCCATGGCATCATGGGCTACTGGACCTGAAGTGTATCTAATAGAGTAATTTGCCACATTGTTGTCAACTTAAATTAAACCAAGCGCACCACTTCAGCACTTGACTCGAGGTATCGAAGGCAGAGCAGTCCAAGGCTCCCTCAGGGAGGTGGTGTGGGTTGGGAAATTAGATCTCAGTAACACAAAAAAGAACACTCAATAAATCATTGTCCTGTGAGTGCTTTTCATTTAAAAATGAAAAGTATTTTAACACGCACAATCTGGATGCTATTCTTAAAATCACAAACAAATATCTAATATATAGTTGACAAAACAACAAGCATACTAAAAAGTAAACACAATGAATTCCGAACTAGTAAACTCGGCGACAGTCGGAGCAATACTTTAAAATGCCTCCCACAGATGTTGTTGTTCAGGTTCACAACCATTAATGAAGGCCTACTGTCCTTGGCAAAATGTCAGAACTATCTCCGGGACATGCTGTAGTAAGGTTTACTGGGCCACAACCAAGATGGTTTGGGAATTTTAAGGAACGGTTCCGTCATGAGCATCGGTTGCGCTGTGCTCATGACGGAACCGTTCCGTCATGGCCCCGCCCGCGCTCGAACCCTTCAGCACCGCGGGGGAATTCCCGCCGCGCTGAAGGGGTTAACACTGGTGACCTACAACGGTACCGAAAAATAAGCATAACTACATTCTTTCTGCACTTGACTCTCATGGTAGAGAGGTTAGCATCCAAGGCTTCGCAGGTAGACAGTGTGAGTAAGAGACTCAGAACACTCAACAATCACCAAATGCAGCAAAATAATGACTGTCCAACCCAATGCTTATCTTTATGAAACCAATAACTGCCATATTATCCTTTAGGCAATACAGCTCAAAAAGGATAAAAACAGAAGCACAGGGTTCTAATGCGGTTCTAGTGGAAAATGTTCTCACATAATAAGCAAGGAAAAATGAAATGTGAAGGCTTACAGTGAAAATGTAAGCAGATTGCAGTGTCAATGTCACTTACACGTTTATAGTGCACAAAATATCAGTTTACTTAGTAATTTGGCCCTATTCTAGGGTCTCGAGCTAGTTTATGGCTGAATGAGTTCAGGTCTACCTGTTCTTGTGACAGTCAGTACTCTATGCAAGCTCTTTGCAGTAGTGTACTGTGTGTGGACAGCCTTCAACTCTCTTTCAATGGTGTCAAGGAAGTTCCAGATTCCATCGATCATTATTGGGTGCAGTAGTGAGACCCCCACGACGACCTTCTCCCTTGCTTGTTTTTCGAGACACGTATGTTATATGGAACGATCAGACCACATACACTGACTGTCACTTTTTTCTGCATCACATTCACACCGCAGAATGGTGTTGACGGTCATGGGGAAGATATTTGCTGAGGAATTAATAAAGTGGAGTATTTTTCCCTTCTTTGTTTTCTGTTCTTGCTATCTTCTTATTGTTGACTTCACTTGAATCTATCATGGCTGATGAAATCCGAACCTCACTATTGCATGTATGTATATATAACCACCTTACCTGTCCTGATGTAATTAATTGTGACTATGGTGCGTTAATCGATCGTTTGTCACTGTCGGCTATTTCTTTGTTGAAAACTCGTGTGCTGATGCCCCATATGACCTATACATTTTGAAAATCCGGGCAATTTTGTAACCTGTGTTCTGAACTGGATATTCGTAACAATGTGTGAAATTCAATGCTGGTTCCTCTTGACAAACCTTTTTCTATTGTGTGATGATTAATGTATATTAATCTATAGGAATGTCTTTCTTCCCTTGCCTTTCCCTTTCCTTTTTCCTGGGTCTTTACACCTCACTTGTGTTCTGGTAATGGTTTTCTTTCTTTTTCTCCATACCATTATTATTTTTGTCCCGTCCTCTTCCATACTATTATTATTTTTTCCCGTCCTTTTCCCTGTTTTCTCTCCTCCCTTTTCTCTCTCTCATGTCCTGGCTTTCTCCTTCTTCTTTCTTTTCCTTTTTGTTTATTTCTTTAACTTTTCACGTTGTCCTTTGTGCTGCTTGACTACTCACTTTTCTTTGGTTTTGCCATATTATAATAATGTTGGTTTCTCTGATTATCGACAACATACAACATTTTTCATGGGTCAACTTTTCTATGTAATGTTGCATATATGACAATCGGGGAATAGGGTCGTTATGTTTTGTTTTGTCTTTCACCTAAGCCTTGAGAAGGCCTCAGCTTGTGGACCGCAGGGGGCGAAATACGTGTTGGCTGTGCCTCACAAAAATATTTTCTTGTCGTGATCATCTATGACCACCAAAAAATTTGGAGAAGCTACGAGTTTCCAACTTCATTCTTGCAAGTCCAAAAATAAAACTAGACACTGAATATGGACTTTACTGAATTCTCATAAATACCACCACATATCCTAGCACCTTTTCGAGTGTTATATTCTAGTGCCTCACTTTGAGAGTTCGGCTTTAGGTGCCAGAGCGTGGAAGTCCATTCCATTAAGGAATTCCATGATGCTTGAGGCGATGGCAGATACAGAGCTGAGCCTCTCCGGGGAGGGTCGTTTGTACCTGCATCTTCAATAAATAAATATAATTACTCACCTGTGTTTCCAGGTGACTTTATTTTACAGAGCAATCCAGATTCCATTATGAGAATTCAAGGAGACACACTTCAGCACTCAGGTCCGTTGGTGTGACATCCCCCTTGTAAGGATGACCAAAGCTAAGGTCGTTTTCTTGCTTCTCTTCAATACAAAGTACTAGATGAGAATACAGGTATTCATGAAACCCACTCCTACACTAAGGTCCCTTCAGAGAGTTGGCACTTCTTCAATCAATGAAAATTTCTGCAACACTTTGGATGCTTTCAGTCTTGCTGCGAAGACCTGGAACTCCCTACCTCTGCATCTCGGGCCATCACCATCACTGCCTCAATTCAGGAAGGACCTCAAGATGGGCTCTTTGACTGAACTGCAGAGCCCACTCCCCCAGCACCTTGAGGCCCTTACAGGTAATTAGCAACGCCCTTCAAGAACCCAATTGATTGACTGAGTTCCATACTTTTAGTCAGTGTCCAGACAGAACTTTTGATTCCAATGTCACTCTTCTGAGACTGGATGGAGGCAGACTTCTTCGATAGTATCTCCCTTCTCCCCAGAGTACACACAGCTTTTGTTCCCATGTGATGGTTCCACAGCAGGAAGCACTGCACAACATCACCAAATGAAATATCCCAAAACAAGGGCACACATTACACATGGCAGCCATCTGCCCTCTAAGAATCACATTTTTGGAAGTAGCAAAAGGCAGGCCTTGACAGGATGGTTCTCTCTAAACTATAAGGAGACCACTGTCTCTACCTATTTACATCATCTGTGATCTAATGGGAGAACCCAGAAAAACATAAGTAGGCACACTACTGCTGAAAGGTCACTGCTCCATTTCTAAAGGCAGCCCTGTCTTCATTACTCACACCTAAATGTCTAGTGCATCTCAATAACCTCACAAATGCCAACAATTCACTTTGCTAGTTTGTGAGGCTGTGACCCAGCCTCCAGCTGGAGCAATGCTTTACCCGGGGTAATCCAAAGCAGATTCTTCTGGTATCATACCACTCAGCTCTCTGCCATACAGCTCCATGTTACAATTCACCTAACACTGCGATCACACAGCACGTACAAGGAATGTTAGCTTGGTCATAGTGCTTCAGCCAAACTCTAAAATGAGAGGCAGAAGGCTACACGCTCATTACCAGAAGTTAAAAAAAGGTTCTTCTTGGCACTATTGATTCAAAAATGGTATGCTGGCCCAACCCCAGGCATCCAGAAGCTGACACACAGAAAACAGTCTCATGCAATAAGGAGAGCAAGGTGGATGCACGTCTCCAAACCACAGAGTACTGCATTGGGTCTCAGAATCGTTGCTAATGCCAGGCCTCAGTGTGCTTGCTAGATTGTCCTGCGAGCTGGGCATAAAAAAGTCAGGATTTATGTGGAAAACACAATTGGGTAACTTAGGTCAGGAATGCACACTCGTAACCCCATACAGGGGACATTTCCAACTCAGAACATCCATGTTATGCTCATTAGAAACCAACAAAGTGTGTTCTTATTAACCAGAGATACCAATTGGCATTCATTCTAAAAGAACAGACCTGATAACATTTACAGTCCATATTCACAATAAAAAAAAATTATGTCTACAGCCCTTGCCAATCACCACTACATTAATAAAATCAGCTGCCTAATGGGCTTAGCAAAACATAGAAAACATTTGCAATGGACAATAATCCAGCCGATCCTACTGGCTTTGAAAGCCTTTTGTCATCATGAAAATGAACATTTCAATCATAATGCACATTTCCTGCTTTTCACCGGGTTGCCAAGTAACCCCTTGGGCCCCAACCCATAAAAAGTCTCATTCTTCCAGAGCAACACAAAAGCTCATCCATAGGAGCAACTTAAAATCCAGTGCAGCTCTTGCTGGTGTCACTGTTTCTCCATCCGAGGAGACAAAGGGTGGCGGTCTTCTCCTTGCGCAAGAGGGACTTGGGGGGCCTCCCTCTTGCTCCTGTTAGCCCTTAAAGCTCAACTCAGTACACTCTATGGTGTCCCTGTCCTTCTTCACAGCAAACATTATACTAAATGTTAAGTAGCCCCAGGGGTATACTGAGTGCTCCCTCTCCCTAAGGTGTTGTCTTCTTGGGCCTTTGAGACTGCGGTTGCCAGGCCCAGCAAATGTTTTTTTTTCCTATTCAACTTTTTGATGTTCCCGTTTTTGTGTGTTTTATCCTCATGCAGGTGCCCCTGCCCTTGCAGGGCACCCATACACACTATTGAGGAACATAGCATGGTCAAAGGCCACACGGTCCTGCAGGTTTCCCCTTTTCCTGCTACTGTGCAACAAGGTGACCACTTCATCCTCCTACTCCTCCTGAGCTTCTATCTTTACAGTGAGGGGAGTTGGGCATGTTTGCAAAGGATGTACTTCATTCCTGGGGTGAGGGCCTCTCCTCAAAGGCAACACAGGTCAGATCCCGTGCTCCGTGGAAAAGAGCAAGTGTTGGTGGTCACCCACCTTTCAAAATGGGCCAATTGGAAAAAGTGCATTTGTATTCTTGGTCCCCTGTGGAGACTTGGAGACTCACCGAAAGGATGGTAATTCCTTCATAACTGCAAGATGCACTTAAGATTTATTTTCTCCCCAGTAGGTACTCCCTGTCCTTCAGTCACGGGCCCGGACATAGAACAAAGCCAGATGTGTGCATCGCTTTCCAATATGTCGGTCCATGACGCATAGATGTGCACAGTGTTTTCAGCCTTTTGCTCCTGTTAGTTTGCTCCAACCACCAGTACCACCTTTTAGAGAGCTGTTGACCCCAAGAATTGATAGATTTCAGTTACTTTGCCTTCCAGCACAGCTCGGTTCTCTGTTTCAAGATAGCACCTTCTCCCAGGGCACACATGCAGCGCTGTCTCTGTGCAGCAAGTTTAGGCTCTTCACTCAAGGCAGACTCAGCTTTTCCAGGAGGGTCAGAACCCAGGTACTTCTCACAGCTACTTAATAATTAGACAGGATACAACCTACACCAACAGGCTTTGCTCTATGGGGTATGTGGGGTTAAGACCAACAATGTTCTATCCAGCAGGTAGTTCCTCTTTACTGCAGGCAAACTCAATCTCTCCTAGCACAGGTCATGCCCAAGTGGCACCACTAGTAGGGAAACCAACCATCAGAGATCCAGGGTCTGAGGGTCAAGTAATTCCCACTCACTATGCAGGGTAGGTGTGTGACAGTGTCAGGGAGAATGCTAGCACAGAGATCTGGGTTTCCACCCAATATTACGTCTAGTTATGCTGACAACAATGTGGATTCCAGAGCTCTCTCTTTTGGGCAGGTGTAGCAAAGTAGGGTCTACTTTCATGGTTACCCACATTGCTGGTGTTATTCCGTTTTCTGACTAGTCTGACTGAGATCCTGCTAATCAGGACCCCAGTCATTGTGCTTCCTCCCTAAATTTGACAATGGTAAGTACTTTGGTACCTTCCCAATTGGCTACTGGTGTACCCCTGTAAGCCCCTAGTATATGGTACTAAGGTACCCAGGGCATAGGTACACCAGGGTTCTCCCAAGGGCTGCAGCATGTATTATACCACCCATGAGAGACTGCTTAAACTATGACTACAGGCCTACCATTGCAGCCTGTGTAAGCTAGAGCTATTCCTTATATCTGAAGTTACTGCACTTAAAACCTATAAGTCACCCCTATGGCAGGCTCTTCAGTCCTGAGGGCAGGGTGCTTGGTTACAAGTGTGAGGGTGCCCCTGCATGCCCTCTACAAACCACAGAGTCAATTCTCAAGGCTTAGTAAGTGCAGTGCAGTCAGCCATTTAATACATAGAGTGGATATCAAGTCAAATACGGGATGTCTAACTATATATTAACATACAAAAATACACGTAATGCGTTGGAATAAATCAGTACTGAACTGTAAATAGAAGGACACCATTAATTATTCCTTCAAAACGAGGTGCTCTCTCTGAATTAATCATACATTAATCAATATCATTGCCAGAAAACAGCTTTAGACAAAATCTTTTTATGTATCAATATGCAAAAAGTGTCAACACATCATATGTTCAAATATACATACAAATATGGCATACAGAAGAAAATCAAATCCAAAACAACAACAAAAATTATAACAAAAACTAAATACAAATAAACAAGGAATTTAGCCTCTATTCCTTATTCCCCTATTAGTGAGTATGGATGCCCTCACTTTTTTACGAGCATTCCATTGCTTCAGATAGCCCTCCTCAATAGTACTAAGAGGAAACTACACTTTATACCTCTAAACAATTTTATAGTACTTTATATATCATTTGTACAAATAATTTTGATTTGACAAGGGCTTCTTCAATTCAAACAGTCGACGCGTTTCAGCCCAACTTGCTTTGGGCCTCATCAGGACTAGGGTATATAAGGATATCTCTCCCTAAAGACACCTAAAATACAAATATCTTGTTTTACTTACAAATATATAACATATTTACATCTATTTACATATATATACACACCATATATACAGATAGCCAATTGCACTGGAACAAAGGTATAAACCTTTGTATTTACACGAAACTCCTCTCTTGAGGTGGCAGACCAAAACAATATGAAATATATTAAAACGGGTGCAGTAAGTGCAAAAAGATAGATACCTTATCACCTTAAAGATCATATCACCCGTGATGCAAATAACCAAAAAACGAAATAAAGTCAAAGACTATTCAAGGAAACAAATGCAGATGGTAGGAGTATAGTACTAAAGAAGTGCCACATAGCTAAAACAAACTATTTTGTGTCCAAACCAGTCTAGTCGAGTAATCCCGGTAGAACAGCATAGATCACCCAGGAATGAATCTCTACCGGACAAACAGCCGTATCTCACTAGTACTGTGGGCATAAAGGCAAAAAGGCAAAAAACACATCTACATGTAATATATACACTAATGGTCAAAACGGCATCAAGTTAAACAAGTAAATGGACCTAGCCCAAGACTACATTACACAAGTATTCTTACCAATTAGTGAGTTTAAGGTGCCACGTCTTATTGGCGCGTTGCGAATCGTATCCCAGGGCTTCACTTCCTGACTCCTTGTTCGTTCTATAAAAAGAGTGAGCCCAAAGAAAATGACTAACCAACCAATACTCTCTAGAGAAGTACGGTCTAATTAATTATATAAAACGTCCGATGCCAAGTAAGCGATTATTCTTACCGTTTACTCCATACGAGGTGCACGCTAACTCATCCGCCTCTCAACTGAGTTCCGGTTATTTGCATCACGGGTGATATGATCTTCAAGGTGATATGGTATCTATCTTTTTGTACTTACTGCACCCGTTCAAAATATTTCATATAGTTTTGGTCTGCCACCTCAAGAGAGGAGTTTCGTGTAAATACAAAGGTTTATACCTTTGTTCCTGTGCAATTGGCTATCTGTATATATGGTGTATATATATGTAAATATGTTATATATTTGTAAGTAAAACAAGATATTTGTATTTTAGGTGTCTTTAGGGAGAGATATCCTTATATACCCTAGTCCTGATGAGGCCCAAAGCAAGTTGGGCTGAAACGCGTCAACTGTTTGAATTGAAGAAGCCCTTGTCAAATCAAAATTATTTGTACAATTGATATATAAAGTACTAAAAAATTGTTTAGAGGTATAAAGTGTAGTTTCCTCTTAGTACTATTGAGTAGGGCTATCTGAAGCAATGGAATGCTTGTTAAAAAGTGAGGGCATCCATACTCACTAATAGGGGAATAAGGAATAGAGGCTAAATTCCTTGTTTATTTGTATTTAGTTTTTGTTATAATTTTTGCTGTTGTTTTGGATTTGATTTTCTTCTGTATGCCATATTTGTAAGTATATTTGAACCTATGATGTGTTGACACTTTTTGCATATTGATACATAAAAGGATTTTGTCTAAAGATGTTTTCTGGCAATGATATTGATTAATGTATGATTAATTCAGAGAGAGCACCTCGTTTTGAAGGAATAATTAATGGTGTCCTTCTATTTACAGTTCAGAACTGATTCATTCCAACGCATTGCGTGTATTTTTGTTTACCCAGGTGCGGTTGGATTAACTGGGTTACCCCCTTCATATATTGTAACTATATTTTACCTGCACCAAAACCGGCCGTGTTTGGTATAAAACATGTTGGAATCCTACCCCAACACCAATTCCAGTGTGGGAATCCTATGTACTGGGGGGCTCCCCGGGGATGCCCCCACTGTATTCCTGGTACCAGCCTTTTAAGGTCTAACAGAAAACTATTGCTGCTGCCGACCACAGAGACGATTCTGGCCTCCTGCTGCTGAGCCAAGCTCGAGCAGGAGAAGGCAGAACAATAGGTTTCTTGTCGCAGAGAGGTGTGACCACTTCCCAGACAGGATGTAGTGTATAGGGCTGGAGTCGCTTGACAGTGCCACCAGACTGCTTTGAAGGGCACCCTTGCATACTCCAGTTTGAGCCAGTTCAGGGAGCGATTGGCTCCTGCTCTGTCACAAAACTGTACAAACGATAGAGGAGTATCCTCCCCTCTGTCCAGCCCCTCCTCTGGGAAGGATCCTTGAATCGTCCTTACCCTTTCCCTAGGGTACTTAGGGGCTTACCTGTGGGTGTCTCTTCAGAACCGTTGTGGGACAAGATTCACATCCGAAACCTATTCCACTTCAACCGTCTGGGCACCTTGGACTTCATTGGACTTCGCCCGGACCGTGACACAACGAAGGAAGACTCCTGCTGCTCCTGGTCTCGCCGTCCTGCCAGATTTCTGTGTCCTCTGTGCCTGAGCTTCATCCAGGTTCTTCTCCAGGCCTGTGGGCATCAAAGACATCCAAAGTAATCTCCCTTGCAGTGAAGAAGTCACTCCCCTGCATCTGCAGGCACCGCAACCAAGGCGACCAGTCTGCTGCTCCTAACATCCCACGGACTCCGAAAAGGCTCAGCAACACAGGCGGTGTTTCTGCAACTCCCTCGAGGCTAGTACTGTCTTCTCAGAAAGTTTGAGGCCAGTATCCCTCGCTGGAACAGAAGAACAAGTTACTTACCTTCGGTAAAAATGTATCTGGTAGAGACACAGTCTAGCCGCAGATTCCTTAACTTAGAATATCTTCCAGGTGCCAGTCTGGAGCTGGAGATTTTTCAGGATTACCTCTGCGTGCCGGGGGACGGTGTTGCATGGCTCTGCTCCGAAGTCGTCCATGGATGTGACATCAGGGGAGCTATATAAGTCCCTCCCGGCGCGCTGACGTCAGTTTTTTACTGTGAAACTTTCCCGCCCCACAACGCGTAGCCAATGCAAAAACTGAATGTGGGGCAACAGTGTGCCAAAAAAGGGTTAAACATCTTTTAAGACGACAATGATGATAAATAATGAAATGAAGAGAAACATCACTCTGCATTGTAGAGAAAAACACTACATAACATAAGGGACTGAAGGGCGAGAGCAGAGTACTCGCCTCATAGAAACAGTCTTGCATAAACAAAGAACGATAACCTCTTATAAAGCAAAACAGCAAAGGAATGTTACGGGAAACGACAAGCAGTAAGCCACCACATGAATGTCATGGGAATCAATAACAAGACTTTAGCATCATGAAGTTACGGCAAGTGACAACATTTCTGCAACAACAGAGAATGTGCAACCACACGCACTAAATATGGTCAATTGACTGTATCCGAGTCAAATAGGCCCTAAACTAATGGATAAAGGGGAGGAGGGAGGGAAGAAGGACATGACCAACATCCACAGTGGAAAAGAAAGCAGGGTGCCAGAGCGTGCATGGATATTTGAGCTCACCACCCATTTGCGAGAATGGGTGGAGAAGCAACAGGTAAAACAGAAGAAGACATCCTAACCTGGTGAAGGATGCGAATTAGAGGAACATGAATGAAGGCAGGAATCACTGGGAGAAAAGACCAGTGGGTAAGAACCCAACTTGAAAAGGTCCTCACAGAAGCGGGGAGGATGGGCGGGAGTTAAGGAATCTGCGGCTAGACTGTGTGTCTACCAGATACACTGTTACCGAAGGTAAGTAACTTGTTCATCTGATAGCGACATCTAGCCGCAGAGTCCTTAACTTAGAATAGATACCAAAGCTATACCCCATTGGAGGAGGGTCTGCGCCTCAACCCAAACAGGTTCCCAAAGATAACTAATCTGTCTAGAAGATGGACAAAAACAGGTGTGGACAGCAATTGTAAGCGTGGCTGACACTAGACCACTGAGCTCAGTAAAAGGAGCATCAAGAAGAAAAGGCAATGGCACCACAGTCCGGCAGAGGACAGTTTTAGACCTTCACTTCCCAGGAAGGGACGAAGGAAAATCATAGAAACCAGAATGGCCAGTGCCCAATGGAAGAAATCCATAAGCTTCTGTAATAAGAATAAGGAGCAGAACTGTGCACAGGATGCATGGACCTGCAAAAAATAACGTCCCAGAGAAAGGAAAAAACAGTACGATAGAGTCAGATTGTACAAAATTAGCATACATAAAATGATGCCAAGATGGACATGCTGAGACATACAAAACCATAACTACAAAGAGATACGTGTATGTGGATAGAATGAATACACATAGGCAGACTGTGTGAACCGTGGAGCCTCACCACACACATGCAAAAGTCTATGAAACGTAGCATCCACAGCACAGATGCGTCAGCAAAAAGACACAAAACATATCACCAGGTAGTCATTCTGACCAAGCATACATAGAAGTATATTGGTGAAAGAATACCGGCAGAAGCCGGACGGACACACAAGGCTCGCTTTCATAAGAAGAGAGACAGAAAAAGACAGAGAGACAGAATCTGGGACTAAGAAACCCAAGGTACTGCAACGAGGAAAAACATAAAATGTGTGCACTTGTGCAGTGTGTATACAGACATATATATATATATGTGTGGGGCGTACGTTTATCTGTTTCACTTAAGGTGAATACCAAATAAACTACGGAACTTTGAACCCGTGCCTTTGGATTTATTGGAATACGTTGATGGTCCGTACCAGTGGTGTTTCCTTCTCGATGGAATAAGATGGACGGGACTTTGGTTTGGATATATATATATACATACATACAATATATATATATATATATATATATATATATATATATATATATATATATATATATATATATATATATATAATCTACTGGCGGTCGCCAGTAGATAGTTATAGTTAGGACCGTGTTTCCATAGGAAATCCGCAACATTCTATTTGGAATAACTTTGGCGCCGATTGACGAATCCTCGCGAAATTTTCAAAATAGGTGGGGCGCTCCGCTCCTTCCCTGAAAGTCTCGGGGGGATTCGTCAAGCGGGGGCTGAGAAAAAGGGGGGTCCCAAAACACGTTTTCCCCATGCATTTTTCCATAGGACCTTTAGTCCAAGCTACAGCCCGAACGGCTGAACAGAATTACTTGAAATCTGGCAGAGAGGTAGTCCTCAGTTCAGGGATGTGCCTTTTGCAGGTCTTGTGTAAATCTGTTCATTAGTTCCTGAGAAAATTGCAGTTAAAAGCATGTATATATCTATAAGCGAGCACCGTGCACGTACGGTAAGCATACCGTACGCGCACGGTGACGTGCGCGAGCGCAATTCTGATTGGTTGTTAGATGTCAGTAAACATTCGAAACGGTCGAAATCAGGAAGTCTCGGCCGCCATTTTGTCTCTCGCAGTCTGAGGCAATGAAAAACAAAGGGGGAAAACGTGAGAAGGGGGCAGGATGGACAGGTCCTGACCTCCTAGCCTTTGTCAGGGGGTCACTGAAGGACCCCAAGGGTAAATAAAAAAAATTTTTTTTTGCGAAAAATCGCGGGGTGCGCGCACCGTCCGCGCACTGCACGAACAACGCATCGTGGGCGCTTGGTGCGCGAAGCGCCCCAAGCGCCCACAGCGCAGGCACGGTGTGCGAAGCGCACCGTGCGCGTACGGTACGCGCACGGTGAAAAAACTAAAGAAAAAAAAACATAACTTAGCATTTAAAAAACCGTACAAATTCACTGAAAAAACCATAGGTTTCACACACGTTATAGTTAGCTGGACATTTCACTTGTGAAAAACCATTGAAATTCCCCCGTTATAGTTAGTGCAGGCAACTATAACTCACGCGACCGCAATCCTCTGCTGATGACGTCAGATATTACATCACTGATGACATATGTGTCTTTCTGAAAAAAAAATATTTGTAATATATGTATAGCTAAAAATTATTGGAAGAAGACATGGGTAAATAAGTGTCTAAATACAGTGATGTAATATCTGACGTCATCAGCAGAGGATTGCGGTCGCGTGAGTTATAGTTGCCTGCACTATATGTGACGTCATCAGCAGTGCATTGCGGGTGCGCGAGTTATAGTTAGATGAACTAACTATAACGGGGTAATTTCTAGGGTTTTGTACGAGGGAAATGTCCAGCTAACTATAACGCCCCTGAAACCTATGTTTTTTTCAGTGAATTTCTAAGGTTTTTTAAATGCCAATTCCTAACTATAACGCCCCTGAAACCTTTGTTTTTTTCAGTGAATTTCAAAGGTTTTTTAAATGCCAATTCCTAACTATAACGTGCATGAAACCTATGGTTTTTTTCAGTGAATTTCAAAGGTTTTTTAAATGCTAATTCCAATCTATAACTTATCTCTAAAGATATCATTTTTAATGATTTTCATTGGATTTCTATATTTTTCAATTTCAGTGTGTCAATTTCATTAATTATGTTTTTTTGAAATTCTTTTTTAACACTATTTTTTTAACCTATTTTTTTCATTTAAATGTTTTCAAAATTAAAAAATATTATTTGTTTTTATTGGGTTTTTCAAACATATTTGTTTATATTTTTTAAAATATTTTTTTAACTATATGTTCAAAACTTTATTTTATATATTTTTGTCCATGTTTTTTGGATCCGTGCACCCTATGCGCACCGTTCTCGATCCCTACGCGATAGCATCCGCGCATGGTATGCGTTGGGTACGTGTTTAGTGCGCGATTGCAATGCGACCGGTACGCGACTCCCAGCCTATACGCGACACGTTCGATGTACGTAACGCGACGTTTACGCGGTTCCGCAATGCGTCATGTGCTTGCAAGACGCGATAGGTGCGCGGATCCCGCAAAATATTTAACATTTAAAAAAGCATATATATATATGTATTTCATGTGAATATTAATTGAAGACAAACTCTAAACTAGTCTTAAAAGTAATATATTTTTACATCTAATCCTAGATTTCTTTTTAATTCAATTTCGCGACTGGGTGCGTGCTGCGTAAGCGAAGGGTGCACGGATCCCATGTGACCTGCAAAAAAAGAGATTTGATTGGTTCATTACACTTCCTGTTCTAACTATTGAAAGACCCCACCCATTTCAATCATTCTTCTTTCACCTTCTTTGGAGGAGCATCTCTTTGCAGGGAAGAAGATTATTTGGACTAAGTTTACACTTAGCTCAAACTTTTTTCTCCTAAAAATGGCTTCAGGGCAGCAGGCATCACCTGCATCTCCTCATACATCTGAGGATGAATTTTTGGAGGAGCCAGCACGCACACCACGTTTTTCTTCATTGGTGTGGAATTTTTTTACTTTTCCCGAGGGGCAAACGAAGACCAATGCCACCTTGGTCACGTGCAAGATTTGTAAAAGAGTGCTGTCTCGAGGGGATCCGACAAAGAAATACTCATGCGGGACAGCCAGCATGCTGAAACACCTACGGACCCTTCATCCTGCCAATCATGCACGAGAAGAATGCCGACGGATGAGAGACACTCCTGCTCCTGCGCCTTCCACCTTATCGCAGCTGAGCACTTCAAGAGTGCATCCGTCAGCCCAAAACTTGGACATCCGTCCTCAATTTCAATTTTTAAAAGTGCTCTGCACTAAGTTCAATGCGACTTTGTGCTACGGTGAGCAGTCGATCGATCTGATCTGCCGCCGGCAAGAAAGTCACCATTGCTAGTTTGTTTGTGTTTTGTTCCCTGAAGTTCATTGTTTGGTTCCTCCTGTTTTTTTTTGTTTTTTTTCCCAGAAAAACCAAAAAAATCACAAAATTGTTGGAAAACCCCCCAAAAAATATAAAAGAAGAAAGAAGAAAAAAAAAAGTTCTTCTAAGAACTAACTTTCCTGGTTTAAAAAAAGAGCTAAATTTCTTTGTTAGTGTGTGAAAGTTTAGATGAATGTATGTGTTGAATTTCAAAGAAACTGCAACTCAGGTAGGTGAGTCATAAGTCTTTATTCTGACCATCCGCTCTCACAGCACTGACAACAACAGCATGAACATTCTAAGTTCAACTCCCCAGGGTCATACCATTCGCGGAACAGCGACGGGGAGGGTGGAACATACCAACTCAAGATACTTATACTAAGATTGTAACACATCTCCCCCTGAAGGGAATACAAATAGAAACAATAATTCACGTAGTGTTTACAACTCTATCTTTGCTCCATGTTTGTACATTTTCCAAACGGACTACGCTTCTACCTGCTTTTTCCACCCTTTGAGGTACACCATACTTACTCGTTCCTGGTTGCACTTTGCCAGGTTTTTTGACCCAAACAGGAGAGTTAGGTTTTACCTCCGTATCTTTTGCTCCATGTTTTTCATCATACCACAACTTGTATTTCTGTTGATGTGACTCAACTCTTTCCTCACTTTGGCTTAAGTCCGGTACCACACTCTTACCCCCACCCAACCACCTCGGATTCATTTTGGTGCTGGGTTCCCTTCCTCTGAGAAAAACAAAAGGAGATATCCCCGTGACCACATTGGGCGTGGTGTGATATGCCCACATGGACTCTCTCAATGAATCCTCCACATTGAACCCGTTGGTGATGGCTAGTTTTATGTGTTCCTTGATCATGCGATTCACCCTTTCTACCAACGCATTGGCTTTGGGACAATAGAGAGCAGTTCTTTCATGCTTTATATTGTGTTCCTCCAAGAATTCTTTCATCGTCTCAGAGACGAACTGCACTCCATTGTCCGTTACAAGGGTGGCAGGGATGCCTTCATACACAAAAATGTTCTTAAGGAATGTGATAAGACTGTTCGTTGTGGTGGACGACGTGAACTTGAAGTTTACCCAACGGGAAGTGTAATCCACCAAAACAAACATAAATCTCTTCTGTGGCCCCAGGATTTCCATGGGACCCACAATGTCCATGGGCAGTTTAGTCCACGGAATCATTGGCACGTTGACAGGAGCCAATGGAGCTCTGTGATTGACTTTGCTCTTGTCGCTTCTCGCACAACTAACACACTCTTTTACTTTGAGTTCCACCTTGGAATCCATTTTAGGGAACCAAAAACAGCTCTGCACTTTGTTTTTAGTGAGGCTCCTACACAAATGTCCTTCATGGGCCAGATCTATAATCTTGTTCCTCAACCCTTCGGGTGGAACGATTTTGTCCCCCCGATGCATGCGACCAGCCATGAAAGAAAGTTCAAATCTCACCTCCCAGAAGTCTCTAACCTGGTCGGGAACTTCTGAAATCTTCTCTGGCCACCCTTTAACAATGAGGTCTTTTAACATATCCATTGCCCTATCTTCCTTCATGCCCTTGTCCCACTCTGCATCCGTTAATGAGGGTAGATGCACTGCCAAAATGGGTACATCTAGCGCTTCCTCACTTTGTATACCTTTGAGTGGTAACCTTGACAGGCAATCTGCAATGACATTTTCTGGACCTGGTAAGTACTCAATTTTGAAGCAGAAGTTTTCTAACCCTAAAACCCACTTACTTATCCTCGGGGACACATTTTTTATGCATGTCTAGGCGAAAACATAAAAGTTAGGGGTTTGTGGTCCGTGTGAATAGTAAACTTTGTTCCCCCCAAAAAATTTTTTAAATGATGTACCGCCCAAAAGCAAGCCAACGCCTCCCTTTCAATGACTGAGTAGTTGCGTTCTGACTCACTCAAGGTGCGGGATGCAAACGCTATGACTCTTTCTTCCCCTTCTCCTTTTTGGGATAACATAGCCCCCAATCCCTTGCTTGATGCATCAGTGGTTAAAATGGTTCTCCTTTTGGGATCAAAGGATCCCAGTGCTGGTGAATCCAAAATGCGTTGTTTTATCACCTCAACCATTTCACTGTGTTCTTTCTCCCAAACAAATGCAGTGCTCTTCTTCAGAAGATCACGTAAACCAACGCACAAATCAGCAAAGTTTCTGACAAATTTAGACATGTACTCCACCAAGCCAAGGAATGATTTTAGCTCCTCCTTGTTCGTTGGATGCGGGGCATCCCTGACTGCCTGAATTAAGCTGTGCTTGGGTCTAAACCCATCTTTGGAGATGGTGTGCCCCAGATAGTCGACTGACGTGACCTTAATCTTACACTTGTCTAGCTGTACCGTTAACCCTGCATCAGATAGTCTATGACACTCTGCATTGAGGGTGGCGTTATGTTCTTCCTCTGTCTCCCCATACATTAGAATGTCGTCTTGGAAACAGAGAGTGTTCTTAACACCCTTAAGCACCTGCTGCATTATTTTCTGAAAGACTGAGGCCGCTGAGGCGAGTCCGAATGGCATCCTTACAAACATAAATGCCCCAAAAGGCGAAGTGAATGCCGTCAACGGTCTCGACTCAGGATGCAGCTCCACCTGATGGTAGGCCCTGGACAGATCGATTACTGAAAAAAACAGGCCTTGCCCATAGTACTCATCATCTCATTTATATTGGGGAGAGGAAATCTCTCTACCCAAATATTTTCATTTAAGGAGCGAAGGTCCACACATAGGCGAATACCTTTAACATTACCCTTAGATGCCAAAACCAAGGGCGCAAGCCACTCTGTAGCCCCAATAGGTTGTATGACACCTATTTCACACAGTTTATCTAGCTCCATCTTAAGTGTCTCTCTAAGGTGGAAAGGTACTGACCGTGTTTTGTGAACCACCGGTTTGGCACCCTGCCTGATTTTAATTTTATGCTGGAAATCCCGCAACCTGCCCAGCTTCTCAGTGAAAAGTTTAGGGAACATAACCTGTAGATCTTTCTCGCTACTGGATCTGTCAACCATAATGACCTGATTTTCTTAGTTGGGATCTAAAATAATTCCCAGCTCTCTTTGATGTTGCCATCCAAGAAGATTGGCACCATGCTCTACGATGTACACATTCCCCACTGTGGTCCTTCCTCTGAAATCAATTTGACTATTCAACATGCCCACCAGGGGAATGGGATCTCTCGTGTATCCTTCTGGTGTGATATCAGGAGACTCTAATACATCTCTAGACCCACCCAGTGACTCCTCAAAATCGTGCACATTTACTAACGTGAAAGGAGAACACGAATCCGCAAAAACTTCTAGCGGTCTGTTATTGAATAGTACAATACATTTAGGATAGTTCTGTTTTCCACCCGCAGCGGTACTTTTCACTTGGAAAATATACTTAGCATGAGATTCCTCACAAGTATTAACCACACTAACGGTGTTGCTTATCCCTTCTCTGCACACCCTTGCTAGATGCCCTCTCCTATCACATTTTTTACATAAGACACTTCTAGCTGTACAATTTGGGTTATTCGCAAGATGGTTACTACTGCCACATCTAAAACATTTTAAATTATGCATTTCCTTGTTTGATTTAGGGACTTGAGCATCTTTACTGCTCCATTTGTCTGACAACTTGAACACATCCTTACTCTGCTCCTCCACCTGTACTGATGCTACTACTTCATCTCTAACTTTCATTTCTTTTACACATTTCGCGGTATGTTCAATAGATTGAGCAATCGCCACTGCATCCTTCAAGGTTGGATTTTTTGCCAGAAGTTTTTCTTGTACCCTGCTATTGTTTGTACACCTAACTAGTTGGTCACGTATGAGTGAGTCATTTAGATCCCCAAACTCACATAGCTGAGTAAGACCCCTTAGAGCTGCAATGTAGTTACTGATCGACTCACACTTCCCTTGTACTCTGCTGAAAAACTTATGCCGCTCCAAAACTACGGTAATCTTATCTCCAAAATGTGTTTCAAGTTTCATCAATGTGACATCAAACACATCACAGTCATCTTCATCCTCCAATTCAGGTTCAGGAAGAGTTTCGTATACTTTGCGCCCATGAACGCCCAAATTATGCAGAAGAATGTGCTGGTTTCGCAATGCTGAAAACTTTTCACCACCCATGGCAATTAAATACGATTCGAAAAGCTTAGCCCAATCTTTCCAGTGAATTTCTGGATCCCCACAGTCATTTAAAAAGGACGGGGGTTGACTCATGCCTGGCGTGCCCATGGTAAATAGACTGCGTAAGAGTTTCACAGACAGGAAAACTCACTCCAGCTAAAATCACTGCAGGGGCGCAGAACTAGAGATACCTCTTAGGATTACCCCAGGTAAGCCTTCACGTGAGGTCCACAAGATTCACTACCAGAAAACCGCTAACCCCCAATAGTTCTCAGCGTTCACAAAGGTGTCCCCAAAAAATCTTACTTGGCTGCGTCAAATCCTGTCATGTCCCCCACATGTAGGTGACCCGACTGTCCCCTTCGCTGTAACACCAAACCTGTAGCGTGAACTCTCCTCGGTACACTCACTACCTCTGTGATGCAGGCGACGTCCAGTAACAAATTTTGAGCAGGCTTCGCCAAGTAACTTCACTGGAACGCCACAGCCTGCGACGCATTCATTTTTCCTGTGAAGAACGAAACAGGCGGCCCACACGCAGCTGGAGCGCCGGACGCAGGCTACCTCAAACTTCCCGCGTAGCAGCACGGCCCTCAGGAGCTGGCGCGCCGGCTCCTCTGAGAGGAAATTGCCTCACAGGACGACCGCTTTGTCAGGAACACCAGCCCACCGCAGAGAACACCATCCGCGACACGGCTGCCCCTCTTGCGCTCTCCACAGAACGGAAAAACACTTTATCCGTAGGTCCGGACCACTGCAGCTGGATTCAGACAGGGACCTGGCACTTACACGTACCTCTCTCCGGGACCACACGATCTCCCAATGGGCTCCCGTCAGAAACAGAGAGGGTCCGACTGCGAACTCCGTTGTCAGCTGACTTGCTGACTCCACAGACACCTGTCATTCACGACGTTTGAACGTGCCCACAGGGTGTCCTTTGGTCTGCTACTTCACCACAGATCCAATAACTTCAATCAATACCAGCGCTTGCCTGGACAATCGCAGCACAGCACCCGCCAGATGCGTGACAACCAAGACGGTGTAGAAGTAATTTCCTGATGTGGTGCCACAATCTATCTTCTGCTCAGAGAGAATATACAGAGGGGAGATGGCCAGCTGCCCCCTTCACAGCTCGTCGCTAGTGTTGAATTTCAAAGAAACTGCAACTCAGGTAGGTGAGTCATAAGTCTTTATTCTGACCATCCGCTCTCACAGCACTGACAACAACAGCATGAACATTCTAAGTTCAACTCCCCAGGGTCATACCATTCGCGGAACAGCGACGGGGAGGGTGGAACATACCAACTCAAGATACTTATACTAAGATTGTAACAGTATGTGTAGTACGGAATTGACTGAATGAATGCATTAGTTCATATGGTGAATGTATAAGTGCAGAACTATGAGGAAGTGCTGCAGCATCACACAGTAACCTCTTTAACTGCAGTGTGCTGTAGTACTTCCGAAGCACAGGGATGCAACATATGTACATAAATATGTTGCAAATCTAGGCTTCTCTCTGCACGGCTGCTTAAACTGCAGCCATGTGGTGACACAGGCACCCTTGCACCATAGTGCAAGGATATCTGTGTCATATGCTGTTTGTTTTTCTGCAGGAAGACACACCTTCCTGCAAAAAAACAATGAGAAAATGCATTTTTCTCCTTCAATGTATGCTGAACATTTTAGCATGCATTGAAGATATAAAAATGTGGAGAAATGAAAACAATTCTCCTTGTTGTGCTTTCCTACACCAATTTTAGAATGGTGCAGCATTCACACACATATCGAGATTGATGATTTCTGATAAATCTAGAGATGTGTCTTGTTCTGTGAGTATTCAGTGCAATCATGCACAACAACACTTATAGAACACCCTTTCAACCCAAAGTGGTGTGTATGATGAGGTTGTATTTACATGGAGTAGAAAAAGTACACAGAGTGCCTTTTCCTCTCTTTGTAAATATGAAAGAATGTCTTGCGCAATAACTATGTTACAAAAAGTGACATATTTCCGGTTTTAAAATTCCTTGCGAATGATAGAAGGTAAGCACAGAGTTTTGTCTGCAAAGATGTTCAAAGAAGAATGATTGAAATGATTGCGGTCCTTCAATAGGTACAATGGGAAATATTATGAACCACTCAAATCTCTTTTTTTGCAGGTCACATGATATCTGATTATGGTCAGATTTCAAAACTACATAGGTATAAACAGAGTGTTTTTAGAAACGTGTTTCAACTTTGTAGCTTCTTGCAGACCTCCTCAGTCTGCATATTGAGACTTAGTTAAACTTACCTTCACAGTAATAGGAATACAAAATGTTATACATTTTTTTCAGATTTTCATTGCAATCTAAATTGATATAAATTGCTTATTTTAAAATTTGGATCTGTGAAAGAAAAGAAAAAAAAATTATAACATGTAATAATATATTTTTTACAACACAGCATATTTTCCACAAAGTAATTTGTTTGCCTTTTTTGCTGTTATCAGAATATATTGAATTTCACTAGAAATAGTGATTTCAATCGTACTCATCACTTAACAGCGGGCAAAAAAAAAACAATCAGAAAGATTGTTAAAAAAAACCAACATGCTATTCTCAGTAAAATACCAGAAAATACAAATCACACATATATGAAATGCTTACGGCTTACAAAATTTTATAACTTTAATTTATAAAAACTGTAAATATTGCTGCTTTAAAATATTCACCGAATCAGTGACCACCAAAAAGTCCATAATTCAAAAATATACCTTTCCTTGAGGCCAAATGGTATTTTTGCACTCCTTCTTTATGTAAATTGTCCAATGGTAGTCCTATTAAATTATAATAATAAATTCCTCAGAGAATGAATTATCTTCCTAAAACTTTGACTTTAAAAATATTAGATAGGAATTTTGTAATTCCCTAGGCAAACGTTGTTTAAAACCCAACTGAGAATCATTACAAAGTGTCCAGCCTTTGTCACATTTTAGATAGGCAGTGTAATGTCCAGATGTGGTGGAAGGACCATCATGGAAAATTATTGGCAATTGCTACAAAAGTCCTTCCTGATATTGATAGTGTGCTGCTACAAATTGCTTTATTAAAGTATCCAATTTTCTTCCGTCAGCTGTACAACGTTGCATCATTAAAATTATGTATTTTCCATATTTTATTAAGAATAATGTGGATAACATTTCTGATTTACATTGGCTACACTCCATGTTTTGATTTGCACCTTAAACTAATTTATTGAAAGACACTGATTTACAGTCTGGTAATGTTAAATACAGAAATCTCTCAGTGTCTACATTGGTGCTACATGTATACATGCAATTTTCACAATGATGTTCCGATTTGTAAGAAAGGCCAAAAATATTTTCTATTTCTACACCTTCATTTTCAAAAATGGTAAGCATATACATTAAAAATTCCTGAGCATCTTGTTGGATATTTTGTGAAAATTGTGTAGAACCAGAACACACATCCAAAACACTACGAACATCTGAAACATATTGTATTTTACTTGTATCTGTTGTCAATTTTTCATAAACAGAATGCAACAGAGAACAAAATCTTTTTTGCCGATTCTGCATAATTTGTTCTCGCAAACCTTCCAGATAAAAAACAACATTGACCACTATATTAGCATAGCAGTTGACACCTGAACTATTTTCAAACTGATAACCAACAATCTCTTCAACAGTGTCCAATTTCTTTTAACCTGCAATCACAACATTATCTTGTTCTTTTCCCTTCTTGACATCTTCAGTACAGATATTCTCAAACCTTCTTTTTCGACCAACCACACACTTTTCAAATACAGGAAATTGACCTAAATTGGGAGCATACACCCTTCTTAACCTATTATACTTTTTTACACAGTTTGCATCTGCAGTAACCTTCGTCTCATCAAAATCAATCAAAAACAAACCAGATAATGTTCTGACTCGTGACAAAGCAACATATGCCATACCCTCTTTAAATACGGTAGATCCAATGTTCACCAATGCACTGTCTACACTTAATCCTTGAGATTTATGAATAGTCACTGCGTATGCCAGAGAAAATGGAAATTGTTTCCTACGGACATATAAATCTTTAACAAGTAAAAAACGAACTGAACAACAACCAATTTCTTTAACTTCATCAATCTGATCAAATTTAATTTTTAAAAATTCAATTCCTTCTTTTTTCTGATAATTCACAAAATCCACCACTTTACTCATTGCACCATTAACTAAACCTTTCTCTACGTCCAAATTACGCCTTAAAATTACCCGACAGTTTACACACGCATATAGGTGCCGATCACGATCCTGCAAAAACCGGGTACGAACCGTCGGACGGAGCACAATCTCCGCCCGACGCGTACCCGGTCGTCAATTTTCACAAACAAGGAATTACGATTCGCACGGGTACACCATTACCGTACGAATCGTAAAAAAGCCCGACCGAACAAAAAAACACCTACCAATGCGATCCGGGAAAGCGCCGACCTGACGTCGGGACGCTCGCAGCCAGCCATTCACGACCCAGGAATCACGATTCGCACCGACGTCACCCCGCACGGTGAATATTTTGCGGCAGCCAAAAACTGCCGGGAAATCAGGACGACGCGAACAAGGACCACCAGTACGCGACGGACAGACGACGACGCGAACAAGGAGGACCAGTACGTGACGGACACACAGGACGACGCCACCAAGGAGGACCCGTACGCGACAGGACGACGCGATCAAGGAGGACCCGTACGCGACAGGACGACGCGAGCAAGGAGTACCAGTACGCGACGGACAGACATGGACCCAAACCTACGAGTCATCCCTGCCCTCATAGCAGTACACCTCCTCTACAGGTTACGACGCAGACGCCGCAGAAGGTCAGAATAACTAAGGGAGGGGGGAAAGTGGGGTGGGGTGGGGTGGGGGTGGCACGACCAGGGCAGGCCACAAAACAACCACATAAGTCACACACCACACATGGCCTGGACATACCTGACTCCCATGCCCTGGTCACCACGAGGGGGTGGGGGCGTGTCCTGATAAGCCAGCGACCGCCACAACGGAAGTCCGTCACCACGCGAACCGGCAACACAACCAGACAGGTACGTCCCGTACCCACACCTGAAGAGCGTGGGTACGAGTCGGACCACGCCCACACACGTCACCCCAACAATGGCGGGACGGATCGCACCCACGTGGCAAAGGCCTGGGTACGGGCCGCACAAACATCACATAGCGTGGGGACGGATATGTACGGACCCTACCCCCACCCCGTATGCAAGGAGCGTACCCCCCAGCCCAACAGTGCAAGTACGACCCGTACCCCCACCCGCGTATGCATGGAGCGTACCCCCCATGCCAACAGTGCAAGTACGACGCAAACCCTCACCCCCGTATGCAAGGAGCGTACCCCCCAGCCCAACAGTGTAAGTACGACCCGTACCCCCACCCGCGTATGCAAGGAGCGTACCCCCCATGCCAACAGTGTTAGTATGACCCGTACCCCCACCCGCGGACGTACGGAGCGTACCCCCACCCCAACAGTGTAAGTTCGACCCGTACCCTCACCCGCGTATGCATGGAGCGTACCCCCCATGCCAACAGTGTAAGTACGACCCGTACCCCCACCCTCGTATGCATGGAGCGTACCCCCCAGCCCAACAGTGTAAGTACGACCCGTACCCCCACCCGCGTATGCATGGAGCGTACCCCCCATGCCAACAGTGTAAGTACGACTCGAACCCTCACCCGCGTATGCAAGGAGCGTACCCCCCAGCCCAACAGTGTAAGTACGACCCGTACCCCCACCCGCGTATGCATGGAGCGTACCCCCCAGCCCAACAGTGTAAGTACGACCCGTACCCCCACCCGCGTATTGATGGAGCGTACCCCCCATGCCAACAGTGTAAGTACGACTCGAACCCTCACCCGCGTATGCAAGGAGCGTACCCCCCAGCCCAACAGTGTAAGTACGACCCGTACCCCCACCCGCGTATGCATGGAGCGTACCCCCCAGCCCAACAGTGTAAGTACGACCCGTACCCCCACCCGCGTATGCATGGAGCGTACCCCCACCACACCAGTGTAAGTAGACTCGTACCCTCACCTCGAATGCATTGAGCGTACCCCCACCGTGTATGTTCCAAGCGTACATATCCTGAAATCGGAGGTGTTTGTGCAGAGTCCACCCAGCAGTGCCCTGAGACAGGAGGGGTGTGTGCAGAGTCCTCCCAGCAGTGCCCTGAGACAGGAGGGGTGGGTGCCTATCACTCCCAGCAGTGCCCTGAGACAGGAGGGGTGGGTGCAGAGTCCTCCCAGCAGTGCCCTGAGACAGGAGGGGTGTGTGTGGAGTCCTCCCAGCAGTGCCCTGAGACAGGAGTGGTGTAACACATGTGTGTGAGGCCAGAATTATCCACATGCATACTGGCTACAAGGGAACATGTCCCCATGAACTCATGTCAACAGACTCCACACACAAGTACAGTGATCACCAAGGATGCCACGATTGTTGCAGGTGGAGACATGGCCCTGCATGCATGGCCAAAGTAGAAGGGCTCCGTCACACACACAGCTCATGTAGACACAGCTCTGCGCTAAACATTGGGAACACCCTGCAGGGAAGAAAGCTGGGTACACAGAGGAAGGAATACACCCTGGGACAAGTGCACCATGCAGTAACTGCTTACATGAACAAAGAAAGTTAGCCAACACCTTGTGATGGCACACAGATCCCAGGGTCCCACCAATGAGCAGTACACTACTACACATCCCACACACCCAAACCCTTACACACCACCCAAAACCATGTAGCAGCCCCACCAACACCAATACCAGCATAGCAGTAGTGTGATAATGAAAAAAAAATTAAGCTTTATTCAGCATGAGCACAATGTCCGTGGATCGCAGGCAGTTCAATCTTCACAAAGCCCATAGGGCAGTCAATGATTCTCAGCTGGATGGGGGACACAGTGGGATGCGTGTCCCCTACCTTGCCTGCACAGTCAAATGGCATCGTCTTCCACACTGGTGAGGGCATCAGGGGGGGGGAAGCAACATGCACCGCAGGGACATCAGGGCAAAGGGGCGGCGTTGTGGGTGCAGGGATGGAGGACTCCACCACAGGGGGTGGGGCAGGGCCAAAGGCGGAGGCCAGGATGGCACTACACACCTTTGCAAGGTCCTCCAGGGAGTCCCCTGCACCCGAAGGGACCTCAGGCCCCAAGGAGGGGGGGGGGTCAGAGGGATGGGTCGCAGCGCCACTGGGGGAGGGTGGAGACAGGGGGGGAGACTCAACCACCCTGACCGGGGACCTCCTTGACCGCTTGCGTGGTGGTGTAACCGTGGGGCTCAGGGACAGAGCGGCCATGAAGGAGTCCTTGGGGGAGATGTGGCCAGGAGAGCTGAGGGGAGGGGATTTGGAGGGAGTGGACTGGGTGGAATGCGGACTCCCACTATGGCTGCGTGTCACACGTTTGCCCCCCGACCCAGTGGGTGTGCCTACCTCACCCTGTGTGTGCGTGTCAGGAGGAGTGCGGTGGACCTTCCCTGCTGGTGTGGTGCCCGTGTCCGTTGATGTGGGTGCATGCCGACGTCTGGGTGTACGTGGGACAGGCATGAGAGTGGGAAGTGTGGATGGGGCAGGGGTAGGTGGGGGGAGGTCGCGCTGCAGGAGACCCACTGCTGCAGTCAGTGTGGAGTCTATGGACCTCAGCAAGTTGCGTTGGTCAGCCTGCGATGAATGAATGCCCTCCAAGAAAGCCTCGATGTTGGTGAGGGTTTTGCCGTGGGCATGGAGGACATTAAGGATCGCAGCCTGACCAACCTGCAGTTGCCGCTGGATGTCCACAGACTCTGCATTGGCGGCAGCAGTGGAGACAGGGGCAGGGGGTGCGGTGCCTGGCAGGAAGGAGACATGCTGTGACCGGGCACGCTGGGAAGGGACACGAGCAAGTGGGAGGCGGCTGATGGAAACTGAGGGGGCGGTGCGAGGTGTTGTTCCGCTGTCAGCTGCTGGTGCAGCCTCCGCCCACTCGGAGACATCCTCCTCGGACCTGTCAGCTTCGTAGTCTGATGTGCCAGTCGACAGGTCCTCGGCCACACTCTCCTCCGCCTCTGTCCCACTCGATGTGCCAGACCCGATGTCACGGCTGGCACTGGTGCTCGGTCCCTCCGCCTGGTCTGTGTCCATGTCTCCCTCTGTGTCCCCCGACGATGCTGTGGGCAGGGTGGAGAGACAGAAATTAATCAGACACCTGTACACATCTGTCACATGAGTCCAATCTACATAGGTAACATTGCATAGCCTGAAAAGGAAGATCCCTAACATCTACTGAACAGGGTACCGATGTAGGGCATGAAACACACAGTTGGTTGAGCCACCATGCCACTGAAATACCATGGAGAGCATGAGACAATAGCTAAAGACAGGAAACGGAGTCTGTCATAGCACCCAGGCCCTGGGGACAATCCAGCACTGCATCTGCACCACACAGCGTTGGCGAAAATACCGATGACCATATCCATGAACTTGAGACACATGCTGCATAGGTAATGCTGAAAACATGCCCAACATGACTCGGTCACTGCACATTGCGTGTGTGTCCAGACACATCACACACTGCCCAGACCCAGCAAGTGGAAATCAGGATTTGACACATAGGCATTGCCCGCCCCAACAAGACCCTACACGAGGCAAATTGTTGAGACACAGGTGGCACCAACATCTCATAGTCTGGGTGATACACACAGGGGCAGGCAAAAAGCAAGATTGGACGCCAAACAGCCAAGGTGCGCCTGTACAAATAATGAGGTACCAGTGCCCATCCTCAGATGAGTATAACAAGACACACAGGCACTGGCAACTGTGAGTATGAAGAAGGACAATCAGGTCAGGCTGCACAGTGGACACCTGTACAAAATAGCACGTCAATATACATGGTGACAGGGGACAATGGCACAGAGCACAACCTACGCTGTAGACACTGAGATTGGCCACGTTTATGATGACACATACACCACTGAGGAAGAGCTGCCCCAGGGGACAGTAGTGGGCACACAACTACATGCTACTGAATGGTAATGACTGCAACACACGTCACCATCCCTGCAATATGTGTATCGCACACTCATGCACATCATGTCACAGGCCACTACATAGGACATGCGCGCTGTAAGGCATGACACATGAGAGACCAACTCCCATGTCTGGAGTCAGCATCAGTGCCAACTGACATGGAACCCACATGCAGTGAACTTGACAGTGCACAGGCAAGGTCCCACAACCTGTTACACACCACCCCCACACATGATGCTACAGTCATTGTTCTCGTGGACAAAGCGCCAGCCTACATTACCTTGTGAAGGAGTGACTACACACAGACCAGGGAACACATTGCAAGGAGGGGAAGGGTGGCAGGGGCACAGCGCTATACTGGGGCAAACAGGATCTGCACAGCACCTTTAAACCCTGCCAGTGAATTCATGCTACTGTGCCCTTACAAATGCCGGTGACACACAACAAACACACATGTACCTACCCCCTTCCGGCTGCTGCATCGCCTGTAAGCGCCTCTCCAGGTCTGGAAAGACCACCGGCAGCACACGCCTGTGGAGGTGGCTCAGACGGCGGCGGCCGCGGTTCTTGTGGCTCTCAGGTGAGTCCCCCAGCAGGAGCCGTGCAATCCTCCGCGTCCAGCACCGGATATCCTGCCAGCGTTTCCTCACCTGGGGCAGGCTCCGCCTCCGACCATCCACACCCCTCACGGCACTGACGGCGGTCAGCCAGATCTGCTCCTTGGCAGTGGCGCCTACCTGTGAGGAGGAACAAGTGACACCACATCAATACACCAGCCACATGTCACAGAGAGACATATGGGTACAAATTAGCTGGTTACAACAAGGCATGTCATGCAGCCAACGCATTGCACCTTTGTCATAGGGACATCATCCCCTGGTGAGGGAAAAAGCAGTACGTGCCACAGTGGGTACACAGGTGGAATGATGGCAATGTCACAATCAATGATCAAGGCTCACACTGTGCATCACACCCACCCCTCCTGTCTCAGGGCACTGCTGTGAGTGATAGGCCCCCACCCCTCCTGTCTCAGGGCACTGCTGTGAGTGATAGGCCCCCACCCCTCCTGTCTCAGGGCACTGCTGTGAGTGATAGGCCCCCACCCCTCCTGTCTCAGGGCACTGCTGTGAGTGATAGGCCCCCACCCCTCCTGTCTCAGGGCACTGCTGTGAGTGATAGGCCCCCACCCCTCCTGTCTCAGGGCACTGCTGGGAGTGATAGGCCCCCACCCCTCCTGTCTCAGGGCACTGCTGGGAGACATCAGGCACCCCCCCCCTGGGACCCCCCCGACAGTACATGGCATGTGTGTTACACCTGGACGCAATGGCAGAAGTCACAGTCACAACATAGGGACAGTCTGTGGCAGTGGCCTATGCACTCACCTGATACCCTGGTCGCCCATACAGCATGGAGTACTGTGGGAGGATCACATCCAGCAGAGCCATGTTCTCCTCCAGGGTGAATGGCTGTGTCCTCTCCACAGCCCTTGACATGGTTCCAGGGAATCAGTAGCAGCAGCTGGGTCGACGAATGCAAAGATGTGCAGGCAAGTGCTCCCTCATGGGACCTGGCTGCCTTATATGTGCCCTTCTGCCCAGTCTCATGCACAGGAGTACAGAGTGATTGGTCACTCACATTTGCATCCTATGTTTCCACCAATCCCTTCAAACCTAGCAGTCTGTGGGTTCTCTATCGGTTTCATTCTCCTGCATGATGTCAGCCCCACAAACACATTGCAACAAAGTAGAAGAATTCCAACTGACTTCTGCTGTGCACCTTCCAGAACAATTTCGAATTTTGAACTTGGTCTCCATGACAACCAGCATGCATGTAGGCCTTAATACTTGTCCCCTATGTAATTTGGAGCATCACACACAGGTACGGTGCGTTTCGGGGCCCTAGGGCACCCCAAATGCATGGCAACGGCCCGTACATGCATGCCTACGCTCTCCATCACTATGGGTCTGCACGCGTATGCGTACCCGTAGTGTTACGGACCGTACACACGCATGTACGCTCTCTATCACTATGGGTCTGCACGCGTATGCGTACCCGTAGTGTTACGGACCGTACACACGCATGTACGCTCTCTATCACTATGGGTCTGCACGCGTATGCGTACCCGTAGTGTTACGGACCGTACACACGCATGTACGCTCTATATCACTATGGGTCTGCACGCGTATGCGTACTCCTAGTGATAGTGAGCGTACATGCGAGTGTACGGTCCGTACCACTACGGGTACGCATACGCGTGCAGACCCATAGTGATAGAGAGCGTACATGCGTGTGTACGGTCCGTACCACTACGGGTACGCATACGCGTGCAGACCCATAGTGATAGTGAGCGTACATGCGTGTGTACGGTCCGTAGCACTACGGGTACGCATACGCGTGCAGACCCATAGTGATAGTGAGCGTACATGCGTGTGTACGGTCCGTACCACTACGGGTACGCATACGCGTGCAGACCCATAGTGATAGTGAGCGTACATGCGTGTGTACGGTCCGTAGCACTACGGGTACGCATACGCGTGCAGACCCATAGTGATAGTGAGCGTAGATGCGTGTGTACGTTCCGTACCACTACGGGTACGCATACGCGTGCAGACCCATAGTGATAGTGAGCGTACATGCGTGTGTACGGTCCGTACCACTACGGGTACGCATACGCGTGCAGACCCATAGTGATAGTGAGCGTACATGCGTGTGTACGGTCCGTACCACTACGGGTACGCATACGCGTGCAGACCCATAGTGATAGGGCCGTACACACGCATCTACGCTCACTATCACTATGGGTCTGCACGCGTATGCGTACCCGTAGTGGTACGGAACGTACACACGCATCTACGCTCACTATCACTATGGGTCTGCACGCGTATGCGTACCTGTAGTGCTACGGACCGTACAAATGCCTGTATGCTCGCCATCACGATGGGTACACATACGGCAGCACTCCCACAGTGATTTGGGAACATGCACAGGCCCTCTCAGCAGCAGTACGGCGGTTTTTACACATCACTGTGGTGATAGGCGACACACATGTAGGAATAGGGCGGACATACTTGTCCATGGATGGACATACTTGTCCAGGAATGGACATCAAGGCATCGTCTGTGCATTACTACATGTGTGGGGCACAGGTGTCACAGGCTGTGATGTGGAACATGCCTCCTGAGTGGAGAAGGCACCAGATGTATGATGAGATGTGTACATGTGTACTGTGTGAGGGTGCAATGTGTGCCAGGCATGCCCTTGACTCCTTTGACATGTGTGCATGTGGGACTGCGCACTTGGGGTGAGCGTCACTGGCATGGCACGGACACCAACACACGGAAGTGTCCCATGATGCCCGGTACAGGGGTCATGACACATGACTTGTCACTACCCACAGTGCACAATGTGACTATGTCATATATGTGTCCGGGATTTACATCAGGTTGATGTTGTAGCACCCTCAAAAGCTGCAGCCGTTGCAGCAACCAACATGTGGCTGTGTGTAGATTGTCATTGCACACTGTTCCCAACACCATGCCACATGTGTTATCGGATGTGAGGTGCACATGTATGCATGGGACACGGAGTAGCGTGACAAGGCCATGTCAGCAAACTCACAAGGAATGTGTGGTGAGTCATGACATGTGCACCTTCATGGCAAGGTGTGTGGGCTGGACTAGTGTAATGTCATGTGACCTGTGGCTCCAGTGTTCCGCTACCAGTCTCTGCAATCGGCATCACACTTCTGCTGATGTGTGGGTGTATGTCACTCCTGTCTTGCGTCGGGCAGTGCACTTGCACTGGGACACAGCTATTTCCATGGCGTGGCATGGGGAGGTTCTCAATCACCGTGTGTAGCTGGGTCTTGGAAGGAGTGTCACCTTGCATCCATACGTGTCCTGGGCATGTAGCACATGCCTGACTCCCTATGTGGCATGTGTGTATTGCCAGATTTACATGTGCTCAGTAGACATGAGTTGTTCTCGTAGTGCACTCACTCTTCCTTGTCACTTCCAAATTACTGCAGAGCGCCTCCTGTTGCCCGAAGAATTCCAGACTTGGCTACCATGCAGGAGAATGACAGGATCCGGCTCTACCGCTTCACCCAACCGTTGATTCTGGAGCTGACGGCGAGACTGGCACCACACCTGCAACCGCAGCACAGGTATCCTACGGCACTGACACCCCAGCTGAAGGTAATGGCTGCCCTACATTTTCTGGCCACGGGTACCTTCCAAAATACCATAGCTCATGTTGGTGGCATGTCCCAGAGCATGTTCAGCGGTGTGCTGCATGATTTCTTGGAGGCCATGTTGATTCACCTGGATGACTTCATCAAGTTCCCAACCCCTGAACAGATGACTGAGGTCAAGCGTGGATTCTATGCCCTGGGAGGGATGCCCCATGTCATTGGGTCCATAGATGGGACACATGTAGGTTTGGTACCACCACACTCACGGGAGGTGGCGTACCGCAATCGGAAGCACTACCACTCCATCAATGCCCTTGTGGTGTGTCTGTCCAATATGGTGATTTCACATGTCTGTGCTCGTTTCCCAGGATCAGCACACGATGCCTACATCATGAGGCGTAGCGGGATGCCTGATATGATGATGCAGCTGCGCAACGAACGGGCATGTGTTGTTGGTGGGTACAGTCTGTCTGTCCTGTATTCTGTATAGCCGACCAGCACGACCGCTACACCAGTTCTAACGATGTCCATGTGCTTCCCATGTAGGGGACGCTGGCTATCCCAACATGCCTTGGCTGCTGACACCTCTCCGCAACCCCATCACGCCGGCCCAGCTCCGCTATAACACCGCCCATGGCCGGACAAGGCGAGTGATAGAGAGGACGTTTGGCATGCTGAAGAGCCGATTCCGGTGCCTCCACAAGACCGGCGGTGCACTCCCTTATGCCCCGGCGAAGGTCTGCAAGATCTTCATGGTCTGCTGCATGCTGCACAACATGGCAGTTGAAAGAGCTGTGCCACTCATCCTGAATCAACATGACGAGGACCATCCACCCGTGGAGGACGAAGGGCTTGGCAATGGGGCTAGTGATGTGGAGGATGTGGAGCCGCAAGAGGACATCCGGACTCGGCTCATACGCGACTTCTTTGCTTAGTGGTGAGTACCAGGGTCTGAGTGTGCACGCATTGGTCCCCGTGTGGCATGCGTTGTGATGTGTGTCTCCACCTGCATGTATGGCACGTGGGTCAGAGGTGTGTGTGGGTGTGTCACTGGAGTGATGGTGGCAGTGATGGTAGTATTTCCCCAGTCATAATTGTGACCTAGCATGTTGTCATCCATACATGTGTCGAGTAACTGCACATGCAAGTGGCTGTGCTTTTTGTGGCTGACTTCTTGTGTGTCTCTCTTCCCCAGGTACCTGCGCATGCCGTTTGCTGGTTGCATTGTTGTGGCACTGCTATTCCTCATGGACATGACATCGTGGGCTGACTCAGCGTTACAGGCACGGACACGTTTGGAAGTCTCCATGGGGTAAGGGATGCATCTGGGGTGTATTGGGTGTGGCAGTTGTTCACGATGTGTGCACACTGCCCCGGTCGGGGTTTGGTTCCTCTGCAGACATGTGGCATCCCCATGGGACACGACATGCAGCTGGGTACACCTGAATAGATGGGCTGCCTGGTTGTCAGTCATCAGTGATGGGATAGTGGATTGTGATGATGGCATCAATGTGTGTGACACTGCCCTCGGACACATACGGTTAACATTGTCTTGACATGGCGTGGGACTTCCACATCAGCGGATGTATGGTGTATGGCAGGCTCTCCGTGAGCAGCTGTGGGTGTTTAGCTGTTAGCCGACGCTTGTGTGCCAGTTCCATGGCTATCACGCATTTGTGCTGCAGAAGGGGGGTGCCAGTGTTGGAGCCACATGTTACTCCACATGATGTGTTCATGTGTACTTCAAGTTGCCTCTGCAATCCCAAAAACATGACTAATAAAGGTGTCCCTATGCCTCCAAGGTGCCTCTTCTCAGTCAATGCTGGTGTGTTGGCACGGTGCATCCTGCATGTCTGGCATGGTATTCCCTGATTGTGGCTATGTGTCAATGTGTCGAGTGGCAAGATGCAAGCTGTGTGTGTGTGCTGAGACTGTGTATTGGGCATGATGTCCATGACTGTGTGGGTATTGTGACATGTGCCATCCCCATGCTTCCAACGTTGTCCATGACCCCATTCTCTGCATCCACCGGACTCAAGCTTGCAGGACATGGTTCTGCCACCTGTCTACACATACCTGGGTGCCCCCCAGGACACGGGCCAGGATCCCTGACCTCTGCGCATGACTGTTGCTGTACTCAATGTGTCTGTCAGCACGGTTGTTCGGCCACCCCCTCAGCTGGTTCTGACCATCACGGGTGTGTATGGTGCTCCATGTCTGTCTTGCCTAATAAACTGTGACCCATGTGTCCTGTGCCAGACTCAGGCCCCAGGGTGTGGATGGTTGAAGTGAACAGATGACTCAGGCATGTTTAGACTGTACAAGACACATGTTAGGTAATAATGCTACCAGCAGGCATCTACTCTTAATAGTGTGATTTATTATTGGGGGGGGGGGGACAAAGTGAGGGGCTTTCCGGGATTAGGGAATCCAAAGTTCAGTAGGGGAGTTGGTGTCCTTGCCATTGGAAATCCTCAGAGTCCATGCCACAGTCTTTGTCAACATTGGTCAGCCAGTGACCAGCAGGGCCATGTGGCAGAGAATGTCTCTTGATGCTGTGATGCTGTTGCTCCAGTGGGCCAGGTGCCAGGCCAGGTGTCCTGGGAGATGGTGATGTAGCAGCCACCCTCACGGTCCTTTCCGTGGACGACCCGGCTTCCTGCGGGGAACCTCAGCAGCAGGCCGTGACGACGTCTGGGATGCTCCGTCGGATGTTTCCTCCTCCTCCTCATGATCCCTCCCTGTGGGTGGTGATGTTCTCCGCCTTCTGGCACAGGGAGGGTCGGCCATGGTGTCGGCCATCCGACGGAGTTCAGCGTGAATCCCCTGGGACGCCGTCACTTGCTCAGCCTGTCTGTCCTCCATCCTCCGTTGGTGTACCTGTAGACAGGCTATTAGCTCCGCATGTTGCTGGGCCTGCTGGACCTTGATCCCCTCGAGGACGGACACAACCTGGGCCATGCCCGTGGTGTCCTGCCGGTATGAGTCCAGGATGTTACGGACATGGGAAAATACCGGATCCCCAGCCAACTGGTCAGGCTCGCGCCTCCGCCGTCCTCCACTCCCACCACCCCTGCCCACTTGCGTCTGGCCTGCACTTGTGGGAACATCGGGTCTCCGGGACCCCTGAGGGGTGGCATTGGCGTTGTCGCCTGCCTCCTCCTGGGTGCCCGGGACACCGTGTCCCTCCTGGCGAGCCTGGCTGCATTGTGGTGTTGGGGCAGGGATCCTGGGTGTCTCCTGGGATGTGGCAGGAGTGGGGGTGGTGGTTGGCACGGTTGTACCTGACGCAGGTGCTGCAGGTGGTTGGACACCAGAGGGGCCAGGTCGGTCGGGGTCGTCCGCAGAGTGGTGAGAGTGGTCGCTGCCGGTGGGATCGGTCTCCTGCAGATCCGGGTCCTGTGAGTGTTCCCCCCCAGTGTTGGGGGGTGCAGCACGACGTTGACCTGTGTGTGAGAGAGAAAATGTTAATTTTGATCCATGCAACATCCATGTTTCATCCGTTACAACGTTGGCACATTTCCTCTTGGAATTAGGATCTGTCTTGCATTCCACTCACAGTGCACTTGTGCATGGGTGTGTCCCTTGGGCACCAATTTGGCCCCTTTAACTATGTGTGGCACAGTCTTACTTGCTGCGTCAAGTGTGACTGCAGTCAGCAGTGGAGTGTGCATGTGTGGCGAGCCATGCATTTGCGCCTTCCTTGTAGCACTGTACATGTGCACATGGAGTGGATCCACACACTTATATGATGCAGGTGGCTGTCCTTGTGCTCGTGTACAGGTTGTGACATGGCCCTGCGTTTTGCCATGATGAAGAGGGGGGGTTCTGGCACTGGCCACCCTTGTCTACATGCACGCAGTCCACCTGCTGACGAGCAGACATTCCCACACACCAAAGGACTGATTTGCTCTCCCTGTGTCTCCCTCCTTCTCTGTCCCCCTCTCCCTCCCTCTCTGTCCCCCTCTCCCTCCCTCTGTGTGTCAGCCTCCTCCCTCTGTCCATCTTCCTGTGTCTCCCTCCCTCTCTGTCCCCCTCTCCCTCCCTCTCTGTCCCCCTCTCCCTCCCTCTGTGTGTCAGCCTCCTCCCTCTGTCCGTCTCCCTCCCTCTCAGTCCCCCTCTCCCTCCCTCTGTGTCCCCCTCTCCCTCCCTCCGTGTGTCACCCTCTGTCACCTTGGCCCAGCTTCCTGGGCACACACTGTTAGCAGATCTTTGAGTGGCCCTTGGCCTGTTGATGTGAGTTTGTTTCTGATCTCCAGGCACCCATTTTGTCTGCTGTGTGTCTGTGCGCTGCTGCTGTGGTGGTGTGTGCTGCCACTCTTTCACAATGTTGGCTGTTCATTAGCTGCTGTCATGTGCAAAACAGTGCCTTCACCCCCATGTGTTGATGCAAGGCGTCCGCCATTTGCTGGCAAGTCATTCCTGTGTTGGGACACAGTGTTTGTCTGGCTGTGACCTAGGCCATATGGGCAGAGGGCATTTTTGTCTGCTTTGGAGTCGCACTATGTGATTTTTGGTGCCCAGCCTCCCGCCATCCGGGTTACCGTGTCATGTGTTGTTGTCTTCTGTGGCCTGTGACTTGACATTGTCCAGCTGGGTGCATGGGGCATGGTGGCAGCAGTGGCATGTGCCTGCTCATGGAGTGTGGTTGAGTCATGCGATGGCTTGTGGTGGTTGCGTGCCTGTTATTAATTTTGTTTGTGGTTGCAGTTCCCCCCATGTGAGGTGCGTTGTTTGTGTACTCACCCGGGTCTCGGAGTCCTTCTACTCCTTCAACTGCCTCCACCGGCAGTATGGCCATCACCCTCTCCTCCCAGGGATGGTACTGTACGGCTCTGCGGGAGGGCCCTCCTCCGGTGGCGTTGGCCTGGTCGTGTTCCTCCTGCCTCTTGGCTTTGACCCTCCTCCGCAGATCGTACCACCTGTTCTGGCAATCCTGCTTGGTCCTCCTGGTGTCCGCAACAGCATTCACAGCATCGACGATGGTCTGCCACATGGCTGTTTTGGCTGCCTGGCTGGTGCTTCTGACCAATGTTCCAAAGATCTGTGGCTCGACTCTGAGGATTTGATCAACAAGGACCTCCAACTCTCGGTGACTGAACTTTGGATTCTTGGTAGTGGGCATGGTGAGGGGTGTGGGTGGGGATGGTGTGGGTGTGGGGGGTGTGTGGATGTTGGGGGGGTGTGGATGGTTGTGTGTGTGTGTGAATGTGATGAGAGGGTGTTTGTGAGGGTGGTCGTGTGAAGGTGTGCAAGTGTAAGATGTGGTGTAGCTTGTAGTCTGGTTCTGTGGTGTCTGGCAGCAGTGAGTCTGTTGCAAAGGCTCATGGTTTGTGTGTGTGGGCCCTTTTCATTGGTCCATGGGTGGGTGTGGCAGTGTTTGAATTTTGGGTGGGTGTGTTATAAGGAGTGGTGGTGTATTGGGCCTCTGTTTGTTTTTGACAGTTGCAGGTCAGTGATTGTGTTATTTTAGTGGTTGTTGGCCATGTTTAGTGGCTGTGTGCCTTTCGAATGGTGTATTCTTGTGTTGTTTTGTTTTGTCCTTGTTGTGTACGTGCGTTTTGAGCGTGTGTACGGTGTGTACATGGGCCATTTGGTTGTACGATTATGTCCTTGTGTGTGGCTTTGTACGACTCGTACATGCGGTTGTGATGTTGGGGCATGGGGTGCGCTCCGTACTTAGGAGGTTGTGTTGGGGGTGCGCCAGGAACGTACTGGGGTGTAGGTACACGGGGGGGTATGACACGTACTGGGGTGGGGGTGGGGCTCGAACGTACTGGGGTGTACATAGACGGTGGTACGACACGTACAGGGGTGGGGGGGTGTACATTGACGGTGGTACGACACGTACAGGGGTGGGGGGGTGTACATTGACGGTGGTACGACACGTACTGGGGTGGGGGTAGGACTGGAACGTACTGGGGTGTAGGTACACGGGGGGTATGACACGTACTGGGGTGGGGGTAGGACTGGAACGTACTGGGGTGTAGGTACACGGGGGGTATGACACGTACTGGGGTGGGGGTAGGACTGGAACGTACTGGGGTGTAGGTACACGGGGGGTACGACACGTCCAGGGGTGGGGGTACGACTGGAACGTACTGGGGTGTAGGTACACGGGGGGTATGACACGTACTGGGGTGGGGGTGGGGCTCGAACGTACTGGGGTGTAGGTTCACGGTGGTACGACACGTACTGGGGTGGGGGTACGACTGGAACGTACTGGGGTGTACATAGACGGTGGTACGACACGTACAGGGGTGGGGGGGTGTACATTGACGGTGGTACGACACGTACTGGGGTGGGGGTACGACTGGAACGTACTGGGGTGTGGGTAGACGGGGCTATGACACGTACTGGGGTGGGGGTGGGGCTCGAACGTACTGGGGTGTAGGTTCACGGGGGGTACGACACGTCCAGGGGTGGGGGTACGACTGGAACATACTGGGGTGTAGGTACACGGGGGGTACGACACGTACTGGGGTGGGGGTAGGACTGGAACGTACTGGGGTGTAGGTACACGGGGGGTATGACACGTACTGGGGTGGGGGTAGGACTGGAACGTACTGGGGTGTAGGTACATGGGGGGTACGACACGTCCAGGGGTGGGGGTACGACTGGAACGTACTGGGGTGTAGGTACACGGGGGGTATGACACGTACTGGGGTGGGGGTGGGGCTCGAACGTACTGGGGTGTAGGTTCACGGTGGTACGACACGTACTGGGGTGGGGGTACGACTGGAACGTACTGGGGTGTACATGGACGGTGGTACGACACGTACTGGGGTGGGGGGGTGTACATTGACGGTGGTACGACACGTACTGGGGTGGGGGTACGACTGGAACGTACTGGGGTGTACATGGACGGTGGTACGACACGTACAGGGGTGGGGGGGTGTACATTGACGGTGGTACGACACGTACTGGGGTGGGGGGGTGTACATTGACGGTGGTACGACACGTACTGGGGTGGGGGTACGACTGGAACGTACTGGGGTGTACATGGACGGTGGTACGACACGTACAGGGGTGGGGGGTGTACATTGACGGTGATACGACACGTACTGGGGTGGGGGGGTGTACATTGACGGTGGTACGACACGTACTGGGGTGGGGGTGGGGCTCGAACGTACTGGGGTGTAGGTACACGGGCGGTACGACACGTACTGGGGTGGGGGTACGACTGGAACGTACTGGGGTGTGGGTAGACGGGGCTATGACACGTACTGGGGTGGGGGTGTGGCTCGAACGTACTGGGATGTAGGTACACGGGGGTACGACACGTACTGGGGTGGGGGTACGACTGGAACGTACTGGGGTGTAGGTAGACGGGGCTATGACACGTACTGGGGTGGGGGTTCGACTGGAACGTACTGGGGTGTACCTAGACGGGTGGGGGTATACATATACGGGGGGTACGTGTCGGACGTACGGGGGCTGGGGGGAGTGTTGGGCGCGTATGCGGGCACATGTCTCCATGGTTGCTGTAGGAGTTCGGTGCTGACGGTGTTTTTTCCATACGGTTGTAACCTCGGACGCACGGGATGGATCGTGATTCCTCGGTCGGACTTGGATTTTCACGTTTGTAAGGTAAATCGTCCGAGGACGTGTCGGACACATTTTCCGACCCGAGGACGTGTGGGGAATGATTCCCAGTGCGGTTCGTATGGACTTTTTACCATGCGAATCGTGATTGCCAGTTCGTACGGCACTTGTACGATTCGTACGGTAAAAAGACCCGATACGAGTCGCACGGGGGAATTTTTTACCGGATCGTGATCGGCACCTTTGTGTCTTTTCTAAACCAGCAGTTTTAGATACATTTTTTTCTAAACAATCCAGTTTTGATCTCAACTTTCCCGTCAAAATAATAGTGATTCCTTCATGCTGTATTTTATCGATGGCTTCCATTTTTACAATTTCTTCATTTTCCAGTTTCAATAGTTCTTCGTTGAATATGGAACACTCACGCAGTGTTGGCATTAAACAAATCACTGATTTATTTTTAGCAATTTCCACGTACACTTTTGCAGGAACTGCATTTTCATTTGGAAAGACATTGCAAAGTAATCGACTCTCCAAAGCTTGTTTGCCTTGTTTTGAAAGAATTCCAATTCTTATATCTTGAAGAATACTTCCATATTCAACATCATTTGCCTGTCGCATATTTGTTGTCAGTTCTTTGTATTCGAAATGAGTCCAAATGTTCACATTACCAACACTGCCAAGAGACTTTCTGGTATCTTCATGGGCTAGTGTTTTAAATACCGGTTGTCCTTTTACCGGAGTCAGTTGCAGTAGATCTCCAAAAACTATGACGTGTTTTCCTCCAAATAACACGTCATACTCTGTTTTAAGAATTTGCTGCATTCTTAAATGCACAAAGGCAAGCATCAAGTTTGAGACCATGCTCACCTCATCAATAATGAGAAGTTTCATTTTCTTCAGGACTCTTGAAACTTCACAACAAGCTTCTCCAGATAGCTTGTGGTATTCCAATTTGTTCTCATGCTCTACTGGCAGCATTAGTAAACGATGTAAAGTAATTCCTTTAATGTTATGTGCTGCCAACCCAGTTGGAGCAGTGACAACACAAGACAAATGCGAATCAGTTGTTTTCTGCAGATAACTTGTAATTACTTTAATTAAGAAACTTTTTCCTGTTCCAGCTTGACCACTCACATACATTCGGATAGGTTGAAATGATGTACATGAGCACCCTCTCTTTTCATGAAGTAATCCATGGTCAATCTGCACTTTCACTTGCTGATATATTTGTTTCTGTTCAATATTTAGTTGTTCTTCCAAGTTTCCTAACTGTATTGCATCTTCTTGAGCTTGATACATTGCTGTTTCCACCTCATTCATTGATTTGGGAAAAAGGGGGTGGTGATGGACAGAGCTTCTGAATGATGCAGAATACTCCTACCAAGTCAAGAGATCATGGTTTTAATCCATCACCGTTTTTTAGCTCACTGCACCATCCCAGCTCAGAACCTGGCTACATGCAAATTAGTCTGTACCTGTCCCAGTGCATGATGGGAACAGGGCAAACCAAACTACCAAGCCAATTCTTATACTGGGAAGGAAACAAGCTTCCGGGTCGGTTTCTGGCATCACAGCCTTCGTCGGCCCGGCTTGCCTGAATCCTGATGGTGCAATGAGCAAGGGACTCACGTCTGAGCATACCCTCCCACACTGAGTGTGGATAAAATCGATTTGAGAAAAAGGGGGTGGTGATGGACAGAGTTTCTGAATGATGCAGAATACTCCTACCAAGTCAAGAGATCATGGTTTTAATCCATCACCGTTTTTTAGCTCACTGCACCATCCCAGCTCAGAACCTGGCTACATGCAAATTAGTCTGTACCTGTCACAGTGCATGATGGGAACAGGGCAAACCAAACTACCAAGCCAATTCTTATACTGGGAAGGAAACAAGCTTCCGGGTCGGTTTCTGGCATCACAGCCTTCGTCGGCCCGGCTTGCCTGAATCGTGATGGTGCAATGAGCAAGGGACTCACGTCTGAGCATACCCTCCCACACTGAGTGTGGATAAAATCGATTTGGGAAAAAGGGGGTGGTGATGGACAGAGTTTCTGAATGATGCAGAATACTCCTACCAAGTCAAGAGATCATGTTTTAATCCATCACCGTTTTTTAGCTCACTGCACCATCCCAGCTCAGAACCTGGCTACATGCAAATTAGTCTGTACCTGTCCTAGTGCATGATGGGAACAGGGCAAACCAAACTACCAAGCCAATTCTTATACTGGGAAGGAAACAAGCTTCCGGGTCGGTTTCTGGCATCACAGCCTTCGTCGGCCCGTCTTGCCTGAATCCTGATGGTGCAATGAGCAAGGGACTCACGTCTGAGCATACCCTCCCACACTGAGTGTGGATAAAATCGATTTGGGAAAAAGGGGGTGGTGATGGACAGAGTTTCTGAATGATGCAGAATACTCCTACCAAGTCAAGAGATCATGGTTTTAATCCATCACCGTTTTTTAGCTCACTGCACCATCCCAGCTCAGAACCTGGCCCGGAAGCTTGTTTCCTTCCCAGTATAAGAATTGGCTTGGTAGTTTGGTTTGCCCTGTTCCCATCATGCACTGGGACAGGTACAGACTAATTTGCATGTAGCCAGGTTCTGAGCTGGGATGGTGCAGTGAGCTAAAAAACGGTGATGGATTAAAACCATGATCTCTTGACTTGGTAAGAGTATTCTGCATCATTCAGAAACTCTGTCCATCACCACCCCCTTTTTCCCAAATCGATTTTATCCACACTTAGTGTGGGAGGGTATGCTCAGACGTGAGTCCCTTGCTCATTGCACCATCAGGATTCAGGCAAGCCGGGCCGACGAAGGCTGTGATGCCAGAAACCGGTCCCCGGAAGCTTGTTTCCTTCCCAGTATAAGAATTGGCTTGGTAGTTTGGTTTGCCCTGTTCCCATCATGCACTGGGACAGGTACAGACTAATTTGCATGTAGCCAGGTTCTGAGCTGGAATGGTGCAGTGAGCTAAAAAACGGTGATGGATTAAAACCATGATCTCTTGACTTGGTAAGAGTATTCTGCATCATTCAGAAACTCTGTCCATCACCACCCCCTTTTTCCCAAATCGATTTTATCCACACTTAGTGTGGGAGGGTATGCTCAGACGTGAGTCCCTTGCTCATTGCACCATCAGGATTCAGGCAAGCCGGGCCGACGAAGGCTGTGATGCCAGAAACCGGTCCCCGGAAGCTTGTTTCCTTCCCAGTATAAGAATTGGCTTGGTAGTTTGGTTTGCCCTGTTCCCATCATGCACTGGGACAGGTACAGACTAATTTGCATGTAGCCAGGTTCTGAGCTGGGATGGTGCAGTGAGCTAAAAAACGGTGATGGATTAAAACCATGATCTCTTGACTTGGTAAGAGTATTCTGCATCATTCAAAAACTCTGTCCATCACCACCCCCTTTTTCCCAAATCGATTTTATCCACACATGGGGCCTCATGTAGGTAGCCAAATACCGGTCGGTAACGGCCGATTTTCGGTAAATATGCCGTTACCGACCGGTATTCAGACAAGTGAGATGTAGGAGTCCAAAAACCACTTTTCGGTAAATATGAGGCGGTAAATACCGATTCATATATTCCGAATTCTAAAATACCGATTCAAATTTACCGAATACAAAATTAACGAATCGGTAAACATGAAGTGGTAAATATGAAGTGGTAAAATTTTAAAATGACATGTAGGAGCACTCGGTAATTAAGAAATCCTGTAAATTCGTTAAATAAGAGTCGGTAATTAACACGGATGAAAAGCAGGTGGTAACCATCAACAATGGATAAATGCAAACCCAAAATGCTACAGCGTGGACAACATGGCCGCTATGTACGTCATTGCAAGGCGCCTACGTCTACAGGCAGCAGGACTGAGGGTGTGGCGACGGGAGGAACAAATCTACAGACAGCGCATCACACTATTCCAGCTGACTGATGCAGAGATACATGAGAGGTACAGGCTACACCCCGAAACCATCATGGACTTAATCAGGGACCTACACCCACGCCTGGACCAGCCAATAAGAAGGGCGCACGCCATACCCCCACATGTGCAGGTGCTCTGCAGCCTACATCTGCTGGCATCCGGCAGTTATCAGGTGGTGATAGCTGCGGTGGGTGGGGTATCCCAGAGTTGCCTGTCACGTTTCTTCAGGAAGTTTCTGGATGCCATGATGCAGAGAATGCACCACTACATCAGCTTCCCCAACACACAGGCTGCACTGCAGAAAACAAAAACAGACTTTTATCACATGGCACAGTTCCCCCATGTCATCGGCTGTATTGATGGTACACACATCCCAATCTGTCCACCAGCTGATACAGAGCACATCTACAGGAACAGGAAGTCCACCCACTCCATCAATGTGCAGGTGATCTGTGATGCAGGGAACATCATCACAGATATTGTTGCAAAGTTTCCTGGGAGCACCCACGACTCTTACATCTTCCAGAATAGTGGGATATACACACGACTGAGTGCCGGAGAATTTGGAGAGGGATACCTGCTAGGTAAGTAACAGTGACGCCCCTTGAAACCTGCAAATCATAGTGTCATGAGGCATGTTACTGATGGTTCCCTTTCACTCATCCAGGCGACAGTGCATATGCATGCCGGTCATTCATCCTCACTCCCTACCTACACCCAGCAACCCAGAGTGAGAGACGATACAACGTGGCACACAAAACAACACGCAATGTGGTGGAGCGCACGTTTGGACTACTGAAGAGCAGGTTCCGCTGCCTGCACAAGAGCGGAGGCGCACGCCAGTACAAACCCATCACCTGCTGCAAGATTATTGCCACTTGTGCAATGCTGCACAACCTTGCCACGAAAAAAGGGACAGATGTGGAACTAACATATCATGAGGACAACGAGGATGAGTCAGGCCAGCCAGAGGGCAACGCAGCTAGAGTGCCAACTGCAATCGATGGGAGAGAGAGACGGGCAGAGATCACAGCCAACTATTTCTGAGTAAGTAAGGGGACACAGCGAGTTGTGAGAAGTCATGACGTAGTTTTAATGTGGCACCACGCCATGAACACATGAACAGGCCAATCTGGCAATATACCATCTATACAAGTAGTATGTCCAGGGTTACGTCACCCAATGGGAAGTGGCAAAGCAGGGCAACATCAATGTTTGCGCATACGCGCTGCAGTGGTGGGTTGCACGGCCTGTGCATCCTCACTAGAGCCAACCCCAAGCCGCCTGCTGCTCCTGCGTGCTTCTGGGACGGGGGGTGTGATGCTGCTGCTGGTGTCGATGCTCTCCGCAGCATCCCCTGCAGCAGTTGTCGACGCCTGACTAGGCAATAGCACCCCTAGTGCACTTGTCACCTGCACCATCCCCCGAGACAGGTCGCTGCAGCACTGTGTGAGGCCCTCCTGCATCGTCACAGAGCGCCGGCACAGTAGAGAAGTCGCAGTTGCCAGACGGTTGAGTGCCCTGCTGGTGGTGTCCCTTCTCTGGCGTTCCCGGCGCCGTGCATCGATGTCAGCATCTAGTTTGCTGCACAACTGCTGGATAGACTGGGACATGTCCCGAATGCCCGCAGCCATGCCGCTAATGTTAGTGTCCATGTTGACTAATGTTGTCGTCATCACCCGCATGTGCCTCTGGACTGACATGACTGCCTTTGATTGCAGGCGCTGTTGCTTTAACATTTGGCCCTCGAGCCCCAAGAAGACACCATGGCCGTCAGTGGGTGCTGGTGGACTCTGGACACGCGACCTGCGGCGCCCTCTTGCTTCCGTCTGTGCTGCCTGTGAGGTGTGGGGCACAGTGGCATGGCTCCCTTCCTGGGTCCCGGTGCGGTCTTCTGGTCCCATGCTGTCGTCTGACGAGGTGTCTAAGGCTCGTAGCCTGGCTGCTGGACGCCTCCTCATTCTCACGCCTGCAAGCGGGGATGTGGCTGGTGATTCGAACATGAGTGGCGATGCTGGCTCTGGTGGTGGTGATGCTGGCTCTGGGTGAGGTGATGCTGGCTCTGTGTGCGGCGAGGCTGGCTGTGTAGGTGGTGCGGCTGCCAGTGGGCCTGCTCCCTGGTCTGAACATGTGCTGGCTTGCGGCGATACATGTGGCCGGTGTGCCGTCTCTCCTGCAGCATGCCCTGTCCTGCATGGTGTCACATCTGTGGACAGAAATACAACATTGGCTCAGTGTCCCCGAAGGGCTGCATTGCATGCGTCACAATAAATCATTTCACATTCCAATATGTCCCCTGTCTCCTTGTGCCTCGAGTGCGTGACATGCCTTGTTGCCCTGTAACATTTACGTCATGGTTAGTGTTGCCCTGACTACATCTCCCGGAATGCATTGCCTGTCTGCACTGACACGTGTGGACTGCAGTGTGATTCTCGATTCACAATTGGGGGATGTGGGATAGGGGTTGGGGGGGCTACATTGCTGTGCTTTCGTCTTACCTTGGTGTGTTGCGGCTCTGGCAGAGCTGTCGGCGTCCCCAAGTCCCACGACGCTCTCTTGCTCGATTGTGGCCGCCACCAGCTCCTCCAGTTCGGTGAGGGCAGGTGCCCTGTTGGTTCCACCTCCGGTCTGGCTGGCCTCCTTCTGGATGTCGCCCATCTTCCTCTTGGTTACAATCCGGAGGTCATACCAGCGCTTTTTGAGTACCTCAATGTCCCTGTGGGTCACTCCCACAGCATTGACCTGCGCCTGGATGGCCAGCCATGTGTTGCGCTTTTCCACCTCAGGCACTTGCAGGGATTGCCTTCCGAACAGCTTGTGGTGCTGCTTCACCACCTCCTCCACCAGCACCTGGAGTTCCTTGGGGCTAAATTTCAGCTTCCTCCTCCTTTCCCCTCCGTCTTTCTGTGTTCTCTGGCTGGACATGCTGTTCATTTACCCGCTCGCACATGCAACGGCTCCTTGCCTCTCCTCTGCACTCCAAGCCTCTCCAGGGTCGGCTGATTATGTACACCTGCCTGGGTGTGGCCACTTCGGCTAATTTTGTACACCTGCCTGGGTGTGGCCTGTTCCTTGTTGGGTGGGCTGTCGTTGCACTTGATTAGCTGTTTCGTCAAGTCATGTGATTTTCTTTCCCGAATCCGTACATGCCGATTCGGTATTTTCCGATTCGGTATATACCACCTCGGTATTTTCCGAGTCGGTATATACCACCTCGGTATTTTCCGATTCGGTATATACCACCTCGGTATTTACCGATTCGGTCATTTCCGATTCTTAATTACCGAATGTTACCGATTCGGTAACTGTTACCGAATTTTTACCTACATGTAACTTACCGATTCTTATTTACCGATTCGGTACGGCTCGGTATTTTAGAACCGGTAAAATTTATTTACCTACATGAGGCCCTTAGTGTGGGAGGGTATGCTCAGACGTGAGTCCCTTGCTCATTGCACCATCAGGATTCAGGCAAGCCGGGCCGACGAAGGCTGTGATGCCAGAAACCGGTCCCCGGAAGCTTGTTTCCTTCCCAGTATAAGAATTGGCTTGGTAGTTTGGTTTGCCCTGTTCCCATCATGCACTGGGACAGGTACAGACTAATTTGCATGTAGCCAGGTTCTGAGCTGGGATGGTGCAGTGAGCTAAAAAACGGTGATGGATTAAAACCATGATCTCTTGACTTGGTAAGAGTATTCTGCATCATTCAGAAACTCGGTCCATCACCACCCCGTTTTTCCCAAATCCACCTCATTCATTGCAATCGCTGCTTCATTTTCAACAATTGGTTGTCCTAGTGGATCTTGACTCAGTGCAGCAGAACTTTGACTGTCTTGAGAAATGTCTCTAGCAATCTCAGCTGCAATTGTAGCTTCTTGATCAATTTCATCATTCAACATTTTGACATAATTTGCGAAAGCACTGCATTGTATGCTATCTTTAGAAGCATTAAATTAATCTTCATAGCTGGGAAAATCTCCAAGTAATTCCAGTTCTGAACGCCATGGTTTGAACATTTGCAAAAGGGCTAAATAGTAAAATTCCCTTTTGTCAGCAGTGTCGCAACTCAGTTTCCTGTTATTAATTAAATTTCCTTTCCTTTGTTTCACCAGACATCCTTCGGAACCAATCACTGCATATTTTCCATCATTGATGTTCTCTGTAGTATTCCGTTTAAAAGTGTAGTTTTGCAGCACTTCATAGAGACACATGTTCTCAAGATGATGACTTCTATTTGGGTAGTATGTGTCCAACATATTTGTTTTCAAAATATCTGTACTTTCTGGTTCATTTTCTGCTAAATATTCAATTTCTTGAACAGATTTCAGTACCCGATTTCGCATTCCTGCAAGACCTAGACTCACCCAAATGATTCTTCTACTTTTGGAATATAGACTTGCAGATGATAACCGATCTGAACATTCATATGCTCCAATTTCACAATGCGATAACATCTTCAAACTGAAACTGTATAATTTCTTACTTAGAGTCTTCTCGTGAGAAATCTCTTCCCACATTTCTTTCAATTCAGTCTTTTCTGATTTAGTAATGTAAGACGTTACATATCGAGCAACAGCAATGGAATTGTCCGCAACATACTGAATATCCATGTTAGCGTTCCACATGGATAAAATAACTGGATTGTAGTCATTTATGTATTTCGATTCTTCGCTTCTTCTTAAGTTGTAGGTGTTTTTCGGAGACTTTCTTGTGATGGTATGTCGCATAGCTGACATAAAACTGTTCACTCTTCCTTTGGATAATACAGGACGTGGAAATCCAAAACGACATTTGGTATATACCTTATCCTTTGAATTGTACTTTCGTCAACAGTATTTTCCACACCTGTGGCTTTGAAATCGTAAGACTTGTTGTTTTAAGTTTTTATCTTCTCTGCTATTGGGAAGAGCACATGTAGCATAATCTTCAATGAAAGACAAAAGAGATTCATCTGAATCTGTTCCAAATTTGGGGGCGTCCTTGATCCATAACAACATATGTATGTGAGGAGCACCTCTTGCTTGATACTCCTTTCTCCAAAAGAAATCCACAACTTCTCCAAGAGGAGGATTCTTTTTATTGCAGATGAAAGACATCATAGCTTCAAATCTATGATTGAAATATCTGCATACATTGACAGGATCCAAAGAGCACAATTCTCCAGGTGTCTTGTATTCAATATTTTTTATATTGGAATTTGCCTCTCGAAGAAATTCAAGTAAATCATCCCAAGCATACTCAGCACAGCTTAGTGTAACAAACCATGTAGGAGTTCCCAAGTTCCGTAGCATACATTTCAGTTCTCCATGTCGACGGTACCAATATTCATTAGTCCCACAATGACATGCCATCAGATTAATCAACTGAGATTCTAAATGATCATCTCTCTGATGCACTTTATCCATAAAATCCTTTGCAGCTACATTTTGAAGATGCATTCCAGTTTTTAAAATGTGATTTACTGCATATGAAAGTCCAGACAAGTCACTTTCAAACAGAAGATGAAACATATAAGGGATACATTGTCGAAATCTGGATCTTCTGCATATAATGTTGTTGTCCGATATTCAGATGCAGGAATCTGCACAGGACGTTCATCATGTCGTCCACCTTTTCCTGTTGGAAACAACTGCGGGAAACAACGAGCTTCCAAGCTCTCTTCCCATACACTCATGGGACTTCCTGTTGCTTTTTTCATTTGAAACAACTCAATTGTATTCCCCATCACCTCTTTGGAATGAAGAGGATGTACACTGTAATGTTCATAGATCTCTTCACATCTGGACATGTCCACTTTTTCTATTTGTCCACTTATTGTTTCAGTATCTTCTGCTAAATCTATTTCTTCTTCTCCAACAAACACATTTCTACAGTACTCATTATTTTTTAACAGATACAATGACGCCTTTTACACTTTTCTAACATCCACTAACTCTTGCCAAATTTTCTTATTCTTAGTAGGAACACCATTAACTAGAATGACTAGTGGCTCATTTTCTGCATGGTCTACACCAATAGTTTCAATATTTTTCCTTACATCTAATGGTAAATACACAACTCTTCCTTTCAATCCTCTTTGCAACTCTGATGGAGGTAATTTACCTGTTTTGGGCTCCATACGAACAATAGCCTAAAAAACAAATGAACACATTGTATGAGAATAGACTCATACGTATTTAAATCTATCAGCTCTGGTGGAATAACAACCAACTCTAGATTATTATGAACAGCTCTAGCAGGCATTTTATTCTCATCTAATTTGTAATAACAATATTTGCAAATACGCTGCTCAGATCCCAAATCAAAAAAATCCTCTACCAACAAATAAGTTGCAAATTCCATCCACTTATCATTATCTTCTATTTCACTTTTTAAATACAGATTGACACCCCTAGTCTGATTTTTATAGTGACTTCGCCGACAACAAATACAAGAAACATTTGATCTTTCACCTGAAATTACCTTAAACTTTGTGATTTCATTCTCAAATTTTTTTGTAATTACGGGTTGTACATTGTCTTCAACATTTTGTTCTACTAATGTGTCAGTTTCTTCACTCTCTTGCTGAGGACCAAAGTAACAAAACTCAATATCATCACAGACCTGCTTCACATCTGATACTGACCCAAACAAAAGAGCACTGTTCAACTCACTTAACTTTAGTGCTGGACTTTTTGCATAATACAACCTTCTCACTAACTTCCGCATTTGAGTATGATGTACTGCCAGCATTCTGAAATGGTGAAAAACACTTTGACAATCTTTCCTAGAGAGACAAGCCAGAGAATGACCTTGAAAACCAGTATGTTTTCTCACTCTGCAAGGGTCTAGTCCTTGCAACAGCTTAATCTTTTGTTTTACACTTTTTTTTAGTATAGGCTCGTAAGAAACTACATCATTTTTCAATAGATTCCTGTCGTACACTGCAAATACTACTGCAATCCCAGGGTTTTTAGCACGTCTCCCTAAAACTTCATCAGCTATCACTTCTTCTGCATTTCTTTCAACCATTTTCTCTTTCTCAATTGGACAACCGTCTCTAACCTCATAACCTCTACCACTGGTGTCAACTGCATACAATAATTTTTCGCTCTGTGAATAACTCTCTTCGTTAAAAAAAGGCTCTGAACTGGAACTGTGTTTCCATTCTCCCAAAAAAATTCACAAAATATTTTTTTATTAATAACTCTTTTCCTCCTACTTTTGGCCTTCATTACATGGATTGGTTTATCTAGTGATCGAATTCTGTTTAATACTAAAATAAACAGTTTCCTTTTTATTTCAAAAGCCTTTTCCACAATGTTTTCAATATGCTTCTTCTTTTTATAAAATAAAGCTCTCCTTTTATATTTCTTCACATCTTTCAGGAAAATTATGCACTACTCTCTTGTAAAATATTTTTTTGCGTAATTCCTTATACTGATTTTGCCTTCTTTTACCATACTTTATCTCCTTTGACTGACCATTTGCTTTTTTGCTTTTCTTCTTATTTTGAATTTTTTTCTTAGTTGAAGCATTCTCAGTAGTTCCAGCATTATGTACATTCTGTTTGGTCCTACAAACATTTTTAATAAATTGCTTTGTGATCTTACCAGAAGATTTTTTCCTTTTAGCCACATTATCTTGTACATTCAATACTTGTGGTTGATGTTTCTTCAAGTAATCCTCCTGTCTATGTTCTTTTCTTTTTCTGGCATGATTTCTCTATTTTAACGTTGAAAAACAGTATCTGTAAAAAAGAATCACAAATAAATGTATATTAATAACTTTCAAATGTATACTATTCTATTACTGTAGAAACATATTTTATGTAAAAACTGACTAAGAAACTATAGCCCTGAAGCACAAGTGTGACAATGGTTAAAACACTACATGCATAGTGCATACTACTTTGAAGCAGTTCATGCCCTAAAGCCTACCTCACTAAAAGACTACATGCTAACTGACTGAATGATTACAGTACTATAAGGAAACACACTGGGTGAGTGACAGGGTGTTTTCTAGAAGTGTATGAATACTGACTGGGGAATTGAAGGTGTGAAAGATAAGTGTGTAGGTGGTTAGAGGACTGCATGCATAGTGGATAGGCGTTTGAAGCAGTCCATGTGCTAAGGCCTGGCTCACTGCATGAGTACTTGGGTACTGACTGAATGATTAGAGTACTGCAAGGAGAGTGCCTAGGTGAATTTATAAGTGGTTGGCTTTTGGCGCAGTGAATGGATTAGTACTTGGTACTGAATGGGTCACTAGAGGAGTGCAAAGGGAGTGACATGGTGTTTAATGGAGTGTATGGATACTGACTAGGGAATTGAAGTTATGAAAGAGAAGTGTATAGGTGGTTACAGGACTGCATGTATAGTGGATAGGGGTTTGAAGCAGTCCATGTACTAAGGCCTGTGTCGCTGCATGAGTACTTAGATACTGACTGAATGATTAGAGTACAGCAAGGAGAGTGCCTGGGTGGATTTATAACTGGTTGGCTTTTGGCGCAGTGAATGGATTAGTACTTGGTACTGAATGAGTCACTAGAGGAGTGCAAAGGGAGTGACAGGATGTTTGCTGGACTGTATGGATACTGACTAGGGAATTGAAGGTGTGAAAGACAAGTGTGTAGGTGGTTAGAGGACTGCATGCATAGTGGATAGGGGTTTGAAGCAGTCCATGTGCTAAGGCCTGGGTCGCTGAACGAGTACTTGGGTACTGACTGAATGATTACAGTACTGCAAGGAGAGTGCATGGGTGAATTTATAAGTGTTTGGGTTTTGGCGCAGTGAATGGATTAGTACATGGTTCTGAATGGGTCACTAGAGAAGTGCAAGGGGAGTGACAGGGTGTTTGCTGGAGTGTATATATACTGACTAGGGAATTGAAGGTGTGAAAGACAAGTATGTACGTGGTTATAGAGGACTGCATGCATAGTGGATAGGCGTTTGAAGCAGTCCATGTGCTAAGGCCTGGCTCAGTGCATGAATACTTGGGCACTGACTGAATGATTAGAGTACTGCAAGGAGAGTGCCTTGGTGAATTTATAAGTGTTAGTGTTTTTGCACCATGAATGGATTAGTTCATGGTGCTGAATGGGTCACTAGAGGAGTACAAAAGGAGTGACAGGGTGTTTGCTGGAAGTGAATGAATACTGACTGGGGAATTGAAGGTGTGAAAAACAACTGTGTAGGTGGTTGGAGGACTGCATGCATAGTGAATAGGTGTTTGAAGCAGTCTATGTGTTAAGGCCTGACTCAATGCATGAATACTTGGGTACTGACAGAATGATTAGAGTACTGCAAGGAGAGTGCCTGGGTGAATTTATAAGTGGTTGGCTTTTGGTGCAGTAAATACATTAGTACATGGTGCTGAATGGGTCACTGGAGGAGTGCAAGGGGAGTGATAAGGTGTTTGCTGGAGTGTATCTATACTGACTGGGGAATTGAAGGTGTGAAAGAGAAGTGTGTAGATGGTTAGAGAACTGCATGCATAGTGCATAGACGTTTGAAGTAGTCCATGTGCTAAGGCCGGGCTCACTGCATGAGTAATTGGGTACTGACTGAATGATTAGAGTACTGCAAGGGGAGTGCCTGGGTGAATTTATAAGTGTTTAGAATTTGGCACAGTGAATGGATTAGTACATGGTGCTGAATGGGTCACCGGAGAAGTATAAGGAGAGTGACAGAGTGTTTGTGGGAACTGTATGAATACTGTCTGTAATATTGAAGGTGTGAAAGACAAGTATGTAGGTGGCTAGAGACCTACATGCATAGTAGATAGACGTTTAAAACAGTCCATAGAGTAACACTTGGATTACTGCAAAACTACCTGAGTACTGACTGAATCATTACAGTACTAAAAAAAGAGTGACTGGGTGAATCTTTTTAAGTTTTTTGGTTTTGGTGCAGTGAATAGATTAGTACTTAGTGCCATATGAGTCAGTGGATGTGTGCAATCGAAGTGACAGTGTTTATTGGAATTTATAGATACTGACTGGGAAATTGAAGGTCTGAAAGACAATTGTGTTGGTACTTAGAGGCCTCCATGCATAGTGGAAACACGTTTGAATCAATCTATATGCAAAGGCCTGTCTCACTCCATTAGTACTTGGGTACTGACTGAATGATTATACTATTGCAAGAAGAGTGCCTGGGTGAATTTATAAGTGTTTCAGTTTTGGCGCAGTGAATGCATTACTACATGGTGCTGAATGGGTCACTGGAACAGTGCAAGGGGAGTGACAGAATGTTTGCTGGAAGTACATCGATACTGACTGGGGAATTGAAGCTGTTAAAGACAAGTGTATCGTATGTTAGAAGACTGCATGCATACTGCACAGACATTTGAAGCAGTCTATGTGGTAATGCATGGTTCACAACATGAGTACTTGGAAACTGACTAAATCATTAGACTACTGCTAGGACAGTGCCAGGGTAAAACTTTTTAATTTTCAGTTCTGGCGCAGTGAAGATAATAGTACATGGTACTGAGTCAGTCACTGGATGAGTGCAAGATGACTGACAAGATGTTTATTGAAATATATAGATACTGACTAGTTAATTAAAGAAGTGAAAGACAAGTGTGTAGGTGACTAGAAGCCTGTATGCATACTGTATTAAAGCAGTCCATGTTGAAAGGCCTGCCTCACACCATGAGTACTTAGACACTGACTGAAGGATTAAAGTACTGCAAAGAGAGTGCCTGGGAGAATTTATAAGTGTTTGGGTTTTTGCGCAGTGAATGGATTAGTACATGGTGCTGAATGAGTCACTAGAGGAGTGCAAAGGGAGTGACAGGATGTTTGCTGGACTGTATGGATACTGACTAGGGAATTGAAGGTGTGAAAGACAAGTGTGTAGGTGGTTAGAGGACTGCATGCATAGTAGATAAGCATTTGAATCAATGCATGTGCAAAGGCCTGCCTCACTCCATTACTACTTTTAGTAACTGAAGGTTTACAGTATTGCAAGGACAGTTCCTCGGTGAATACATAAGGAATGACTACCTTTTAAATTTACCTAAACTTGAGAACAGGAAATTTTTTAAGCAGTTATGCATATTCAAAGAAATGAAGTTCTCAAATGCTTCTCTCACAGTGGTTACACAAATGCACACAGTGTGATTCTAGACAACAACCACTATCCCTAGGAAATTACCAAAACTCATTCACTACTGTGGAAGTGGTAAGGGAACTGCACACAATCTACATATTTCAGGACTGCACTTTTGTGTCAAAGCCTGACTCATTTAATCAAAGCATAAGCAAAAACTGCCTTCTAATGCTACTAATGCTACTAAAACTTGACAACAAGACAGGTTTTAAAACAGTTATCTGTCAGCAAATACACGATGTTACCAAATGCTTCTCTCACAGTGGTTCCCAAATGCACACAGACTCACAGTGTGATTCTAGACAAGCAACACTATCCCTACCAGTTTACCAAAACTCATTTACTACTGTGGAAGGGGTAAGGGGACTGCACACAATCTACATATTAAAGTACAGCACATTACTCTCAAAGCACGACTCATTTTATCAATGCATAAGCAAAGACTGGCTTCTAATGCTACTAAAACTTCACAACATGACAGGTTTTAAAACAGTAATCTGTCAGCAAATACACAATGTTACCAAATGGTTCTCTCACAATCCTTACCCAAATGCACACAGACTCACAGTGTGATTCTAGACAAGCAACACTATCCCTAGCAGCTTACCAAAACTCATTCACTACTGTGCAATGGGTAAAGGGACTACACACAATCTACATATTAAAGTACAGCACATTAGTGTCAAAGCATGACTCATTTTATCAATGCATAAGCAAAGACTGGCTTCTAATGCTACTAAAACTTGACAACATGACAGGTTTTAAAAGAGTTATCTGTCAGAAAATACATGATGTTACCAAATGCTTCTCTCACAGTGGTTCCCAAAAGCACACACACTCACAGTGTGATTCTAGACAAGCACCACTATCCCTAGGAGTTTACCAAAACTCATTCACTACAGTGGAAGAGGTAAGGGGACTGCACACAAACTACATATTTCAGAACTGCACTTTAGTGTCAAAGCCTGACTCATTTAATCAAAGCATAAGCAAAAACTGCCTTCTAATGCTACTGAAACTTGACAACAAGACAGGTTTTAAAACAGTTATCTGTCAGCAAATACACGATATTACCAAATGCTTCTCTCACAGTGGTTCCCAAATGCACACAGACTCACAGTGTGATTCTAGACAAGCAACACTATCCCTAGCAGCTTACCAAAACTCATTCACTACTGTGGAAGGGGTAAGGGGACTGCACACAAACTACATATTTCAGAACTGCACTTTTGTGTCAAAGCCTGACTCATTTAATCAAAGCATAAGCAAAAACTGCCTTCTAATGCTACTGAAACTTGACAACATGACAGGTTTTAAAACAGTTATCTGTCAGCAAATACATAATGTTACCAAATGCTTCTCTCACAGTGACTCCCAAATGCACACAGACTCACTGTGTGATTCCAGACAAACAACACTATCCCTTGCACTATACCAAAACACATTTCTTCATCTAGAAGGAGTACTACATGTTAGTGTAGAAACATAACTCATTTCACAAATTCATAAACAATCACTGATTTCTAATTGTACCAAAATATACAAACAGCACAGTTATCTCCCTGCAAACACATGAAAAACACAAATGCTTATCACAAAAGACCTCCTCTCAATTAAATAACTCACCTTTCAAGTAGTTTTGTAGATTAAGAAGTATATCAGTCACACACCAGATTTTCTTATACAGAATCTCTGCACTGTGCACCTGTCAGCAAAACCAAAGAATGGCAAAGTTTCCCTCTCATTTTCCCCACATATACATGTAAACATCAAATCACATTCCTTCCCACATAAACTCAAAACCAAACACACATTTCCATTGCTTAGACATTTCAACCCTTTCCAAATGACATAAATTTGAACCCTTCCCCCAATCTGCCTTCTGTCTGTTACCATAGAAACAGGTCATGGAACACTGTACTGAGCACACAGGTCACAAGTTCAGCACACAATGTTGCTAATCAAGACAGCAAGTGTGCTTGACTTTTCAACATATCAGCTTATCATATATAATGTTCCTTACAATCAGTTTTTGTTAACCAATAGGAATCATGCATTTAAAAAATAGAAATATGCACCCTACCTTTCAGTGTAGAAGGTTGTCAAACAACCAATGATTTCTTGTCTTTTTTCAAAACTGCATCTTAGCCACCTTTTTAAAAAAAATCTTACTTTCCAAACTGCCATTTCATTTACAGAGACCATCTGAGTGCATCCAGACCTCCTTTCAAGATGCTTAGAGTGTGGATTGTGGGACACAGCTATATTTTCTGGAGCCAAAGGTCTGCAGAAAACAAAGGCATTCACAAAGACCTAGGTTTGCCAAATGTAGACATTAAATGGATTGGACAGTGAGGGTTAAAGTGGCATCAATTGATGCCATTGGGGAAATCCTTCATGCATATCCAACACCCTGACCTCATAATAGTCCACTGTGGTGGCAATGACCTAGGCACTTTGACTGGGGTAGGTCTGGAAATGCTTATGAAGGACACCTTTGCATAACTGATTTCACTTTTCCCCAAAACTGCTTTTGTGTATTCTAACATATGCCAAAGGCAGAAATGGAATTGGTCCGATCATTTTTGTCCACAAATTGAGAAAGCTAGGAAACATGTGAATAAATCTGTTTCTGCTTTTCTCTGAGACTATAGAATGGGGGTACATTTTCAATAACAATCTGCGCTTTCATATGCAAGAGATGTATAGGAGAGATGGAGTACACTTTACTGATGAAGGAAACAGAGTCTTCCTCAACAACTTTAGACTCTGTATAGGTACTTACTTATAAGTTTCGAATGTAGACAGACACTCAACAGCCAATTAGCATTCAGCGCGTGATCGTCAGGGTGCGCGCTCGGTTCGGGGAGGGTGCGCTTACGGTGCGGGTAGGGTGCACGGATCCTCCCCGGCCATAGATATCACTAACTTTTTACCCTACTTTTCTCAGGAACTACTGAACAGATTCACACCATTTATGCAAACGGCACGAGTCTGGACTGAGGACTACCTCTCTGCCAAATTTGGTGTAATTCCGTTCAGCAGTTCGGGCTGTAGCTGCGACAACAGATCCTATGGAAAATTGCATGGGGAAAACGCGTTTTGGGGCCCCCCTTTTTTCTCGGCCCCCGCTTGACGAATCACCACAAAACTTTCAGGGCTGGCCAAAAGTTTGGAATATTTCGCGAAGATTCGTCAATCGGCGCCAGACTTATTGGGAATAGAATGTTGCGGATTTCCTATGGAAAATAGGTCCTAACTATAACTATCTACTGGCGACTGCCAGTAGATAATATATATATACATACATATACATACACTCACATACATATAACCTTATACAGATGTATGAGGGACAAAGAGCAGCTAAGGATAACATCTGGCAGAAGCAAAGAGCAGAGCGACCCAAGCCCCTGCTTGGAAAGTGCATATGAAAAGTGAGGCCCAAGACAATGTGCACCAACAACGCGTCTGGCGTAGAACCAACTGCAGACAAGGAGGAAACCAGACAGGGTCTGAAACCTGAGGGTAGACCAAGGACGGAAGTGCTTCCTAGCACCAAAGAGTAAAGAGTAGACAATAGCACCCGAATCAAACACAGCCAACGCTGTGGCGCAAATTGGACCAGCAGGTACCCAGTGCCTGTGAACGTGCCCAGACACATATCGTGCCAGAACTGGATTCAGAAAATAAACTGTCTCTGAAGTGGAACAGAACAATATGCTCACAAGAGACAGACACTGGCTTACGTCAAAGATGGCCAACATAGGCAAAATGGCGGCAACCCAGTGAAACGCTTGAAAAGACAGACAGGGCAAGAAAAAGAGTATATATGAACACTCTGGGGCAAGCCAGACGTGGCGCAAACCCAACAATATTCTGGAGAGGTCTGCATCCTCAGAGGTAGGAGGGAACTATGGACCAATAGTAAAGTACAAACATGTAAACTCTCAAGAAAGCTACGCTACCCTTGTCGGCTTGTCCACAGGAGGAGTAATACAACAGGAGGTGGAGCATGAAGAAGCGAAAAACATATTGCTGTAAGTCTATAGCATGAACTATAGTAAAACTCGTCAGATAGGAGATAGATACCAATCCTAAGAGGACCTCTCCAGATCCTCAGTATGGGCAGGCACCACCCAGAAAGAACATTTCCTGGAGCATCGTACTCACACCACCCAGGAAGACACTTCCCGTGGCAAGTTAGAATGGCTATACAATAACCAACGAATACCGCACATAGGGTATGTTACATCCCTATAAAATGCAAGGCAACGCCTCTTGAGACTAGCTCTCATACAGAGGAATTGAAAATACGGACAGAAACTGCTGCATAGCTGCACAGGCCGTCTAGGAAATAACAGCTTGAACCCAGAGACTGACACCAGAGAAAAGCAGTGGCAATACTGCAACCAATGCACACAAAATAAGAACTCCGCAACAAGGGACTAGAAAGAATGCCGTTCACTGAAAACCAGACATGAGACGCTGAATCGCTGAGACAGCATGACTGTCAAAAAGATGGGCCCCATCAAAGGGCAAGTCATAAAGACACTCCTGAACATTTTCAGGAAAACTGCCATCACGCATTCAAGCATGGCGACGCAGAGCAACTGATCTGGCCATCATCCGACCCACAGAATCAGTGGTGTCCATGGCTGATCGAATTGAAAATTTTGCCAGCTCACTTCCATCCTGGAGTATCCGAGTCAGGACAGCCCGAGGGCCTTCCCGAAGGGAGGGAAGGAAGCGCTCAGCCGAGTCCCAGAGTGCGAAAGTAGCCTGTGCAACACGCAGGACGTGTTCAAGGACCGGAGGGCTGAGGTCATGGACGCAAACATTTGTCGACCACATGTCTCCAACCATCAAGATTCCCTAGTGGGTGGAAGCATCGGAGGAGGGGACAAAGGCTGAGAATCTGAGGCTGTCTAGACAACTAGCCTTTGAGGCCTAGGTTGTAGGAACAAACAGATGGGTCATCTGGAGCCGGGCGGTGACAATGTGTGATAGCACGTTCCACTGGGTCCCCCGAGGATGGCCCCGCCCAGGCCCCTAGAAGGATGTTGTAGAATGACTCGCCAAGAGATAGCAAGGGCTCGACATCCGGGTTTCCCAGGTGGAGTAGCTCCAAAAAGGGATAAGAGGGCAGAGAAATAGAAGGAGGCTGTAACTGTAAATCATATTTAGGGGACGGTCGCAGGCTAACAGGTCCACCAAAAACCAAAGGCCCTTTAGTCCAAGGATGTTCAAGGACCTGTAATTGCTGCACATCAACATGTTCCGAAGAACGCTCAAAACAACGCTGTTGGGGGTGAACCCCAAGGGGCCTCATCCTCCATTTGAAAAGGAGTAGTAAGGGACATCTCCGGCGTCGAACGACGTTGAGGCGGTGCCGCAGCGACACTGACGAACGTCGAAGAAGGCTCCATCGACCGGAGTCAGGACGGCGTTGACTCAATATCCACTGTGATGCGAGACTGCGGTGTGGAACAGCATTGACTTGGAGACAAGTCCCCTGAGGCGCCACATCAGACGTCATCCCAGGGAGCCTCATTGGGCTGTCCCCGGACGCTGGAGGTGAACTGTGGCCTGACGTTTGTATGGGAGGCCCCACCAACGTTGCCGCGACTCCAGAGCCGGAGTCAGGGTGCTCAATTGGCGCCGAGGGCGAACCCACGGGCGAGCTCCCAATCTGACTCCCTTCCACCTCTGTGGGGCCCGAAGGGGCGTCAGGGAGAGTGGTCGGCCCAAAGATGGCCTGCAAAGCCTGGTAATAGGCTTCCATCTGGACACTAGTCGCCCCAACACCAGGAAATGGTGGGAAGGCGGGGTCAACTGCTGAGGGGCCGTGACTGGTAAAGACCGGGCACCAGGGGCCCGACCTCCCGTCTACATGAGGCCGACGGCCTTCATGACTTCCTCTTGTGCTTACCTGAGGAAGGCGAGCGAAAGTCCTCTGGAACAATCTCATGACCTGCCCCAAACAGGAGCCCCAGCTTGAGAAGGAGACCGACATCGCTCGGACTCCAAACGATACATCCGGGCGGGCAACAATTTCATCCTACGTTCCCGCAGGGTCTTCGGCTTTAGCTGCCGACAGGCGTCACACTCCTTGGAGTACTGGAGCTTGCCCAAGGACCACATACAAATCACGTGTGGATCTGTGGCCGACATCTGCCGCATACAGGTCTCACGCGATTTAAAGCCCAAAGACATCGGCACAATGTTCCTGGACGCAAAAAGGCGTCAGTAAGGCTAAAAACCAAAACAGGCCAGAGGAACCGCTTCTCCTTGACCCGCGCCGCAGCGCAGAAAAGAATAAAACCGACGTCAGCGCGCCGGGAGAGACTTATATGGCTCCATTGATATCACATCTGTGGACGATGTCAGAGCGGAGCCATGCAACGCCGTCCTCCGGCACGCAGAGGTACTGCTGAAAAATCTCCGGATCCAGACTGGCGCCTGGAGGATATTCTAAATTAAGGAATCTGCGGCTAGATGTCTCTATCAGATCCCCAGTGCACCGCGTTGACTTACCGTTGCCAAGGCTTGGTGACTCTGTCCTCCAGAGAACTTCGGGCTACAAGAAGCTCCAGCGTCCACCAACTCTTCCGACTAAGATCTTCATCCTCACCAAATCCTCTGTACCATGGGCCTGCATCTGTGGTGAGCTGCTCGAGGTCCTTTTGCGACTCCTGTGCCTTTGGATGTGGGTCCTCTTGAGGGCTTTCTTTAGCTTCAGTGGGCACCCCTGCTTGCTCGGAGCCTGCTCTAACTCTCCTGGATTTGGTGAGTTCCCTGGACCTTGCTGGTTCCTAAGGTGCACCCTCTTCGTTTACCATATCTGGTGCTGCTGTCAAGGCTTATTGGTGCTCCTGCTCGACACCGACCCTCTGGTTCTAACTTCCGACGTGAGACAGCTTGTGAACGGCTCCTGGTCTTCCACAGCATCGCCTGGTCCTCACAGCTGCAGCAAAAAAGTCATCGCTATCACTCCTGCATCTTCCGTCATCAGTGGTCATTGGTCCTCCATGCCTTCTGGTCACTTCAGAGTGGCATAGACGCTGTCCCCTCTACTTGCAGGTATTTCTCTTCAAAAATCCATCCTTGGATTCCACTGGACTCTTTCACCTTCTTCGCCAGCGGCATCTTTACTGAAGCCCTCCATTGTGGTCTATGGCGGTTTCCGACGTCACTTCGTACTTATGCACCCGGTTTCCCTGGTGTAGGTATCCAGGTTCTTGGGGTATACATGGGTGGAGTGACTCTCCAACCTTCTGTCTTCCACAGGGTTTCTTCAGGGTTCACTAGGAAGGGTCCTTCTTAAAAACTGCAACCGCGACTTTCCCATTGACTTGCATTGAGTAAGTGGCTGTTTTTCCAATCAGCACACAACCTCCGTGGGGTCCTTGGGTACTTACCTTGGGTGGTTCCTTGGGTCCCCAGCTCTTCTTATTTTTTGGTCCAAGTCCCAACTTCGGTCGCAGTTCGTATTTCACTTCTTTAGTATATGGTTTGGTCTCCCCCTGGAGACCACTGGGTATTTGTGCTTACTTACCTGTTAACATTTGAAATATTGTGTGTATTGGGTTGATATCTCCGGGTAGGAGCTATACCAATGTATTAATGTGTATAATAAATATAACTATTTTTATAAGCACACTGTGTGGTTCTTTTTCATTTAACCTACACTATAGGATTAGTTCTGGTAAAACAAGCTTCTTAACACTCCTTCTGGACTAAGTCGGAAGGCTGCTCTCCACAGCTACCACTTAGTGAGCTTTCTATGGTTGTCTAAGACCACTAAAATCACTATAAGGGTTGTCTGGATTAGTGCAAGGTGCTTCACTTAAATAAGTGTGCACCATATACTAAGCCTGCCTCCTACAGCTGGGTTTAGGCAATTTCTGGTATTTATTTTTATAAGCTCCAGATTGGTCAGGTTAAAGTTATTGTCACTCAAATTCAGCACAAAGCTGGCTATTTCCCGATAGTGGAATCTGTAAACAAAGGCACAAAAGTTAAAGTAATAGTTCCACTTGTACACACAACTGTCTGTCTTCACATGTCTGAGGCAGAAACAAGCAGGAAGGGGGCTGGAACTGTCCCTGCACTTCAAAGGGGCATCTGTCTTACTCTTTTCTTTCACTTGAGCCTGGTCCACCTTAAAGGACCTCACAAATGTTCTACACTTTACAGGCCAGTCTGGTAGGTTGCCTTCATCTTGTGTACCATCCATAAACAAGGGAGAGGTACAAAATGGATTCCCATCCCCATACACTATAGCACTACAGATATACTTTAGCCTCACTATAATTTACACAACCACTATGCACAGTGCACACACATGCTCCATACATGTCCCCAGCAACCTACCCAGAGCTCATACTTTAGCTGTCCCCAGGGAGCTGGCCTTATATTAAAAGGCAGGCTTTACTGGTTGAAGCTCATAATGCAGTTTAAACAAGGACTCCATTAGACGTTCTCTGGACAGAAGTCAGAAGTGAAAAAGGGGTTTTCTAGAGATAGAATCCTAGCAAGCCCGTTAGAAACTGAAAAACTCGACATATCTCAAATAAATAGCTTACCAGCTTACTTGTGAGAATTCTCAATGTTGTCATATATCCCTCACCAAGTAATTCTGCAACCTTTCTTTAGTTGTTAGGCGAAGTCCAACACAGTAGACACAAGGCTTTCAATGTATCCTTACATTACCAATTACACCAAAGACAGAAAATCAACCGGCTGCTGATTTAAAAACGTATTATCTTTTGTTGTGCACCCACCAGGATATCAACCATTTTTTATGACAGTATGACTAGATATTCCTATCTCGTAACTTATTTGTGTAGCTGTACACTGTTCAAGTGTGTGGTAAAACCTGACATCTTCTTCAGACAGAAGAGATGGCGACTCAGGTAGCCCGTGTGTAGACTCGAGACTGAAAAGTTGGAGATCCATATAACTTTCTTTATGGGCCAGTTGGAGCGTCACCAAGATCACTTTTATCTAAATCGTGTTGTGTCTGTAGGAAAATAATCAGAAATGGTTGAACGGTATGAACCAGAGTGAACACATAGAGGATCAACTCTGACTCTTGTAGATCTCACATATACTGGGAGTATTTGGAATTAACCAAAAGGTACATATTTATACATATACATTTTCTGAAACAAAAAGTAAGGTCAGGGGGAAATTAACTTTGACATGGTGTAATAGTGCTGTAGCATAAAACCTCAAAAGAAATGAAGTTCACAAGTTGAGATACTACCTTAACCCTAGGGCAAACCCCTGTTGTACTCACTGAACCTATACTAAGAGTCAAGACTGATTTACATATGGCTGGTTCCAAACTGAGATGACATGTTGCGCAAAATGACAATGGACTGGGATGTAGCCCGAGATTAATTCAAGCACTCCACATGCTAAGGTCCTTGTAAATTGTGGATTGAACTGTTGAATATTGACACCAACAATATTAAGGTACAAGAATATCATGGGCAAAATATTGAAAGGTAAGTGCATATATACGTAAGTATTCATTTTTCATTCTAAACTTCACATATACGTACCTTGAAGATACCATGTAGGTACATATATGTGGAGTTAGATAAAGAAAATTTAGACTTAGTGACTTTTCAAAATGTTATTCTCAATTTTCTGTCCTCAATATTGTATCCAATCTATATTGCGGTTTTGATATTAAGGAGGCACACCGAAGTTGTGTTGCAAAGCAGCTGAAAGTCTTCATAAGTAAAAATAATGTTTATCTCATTACTGCCATTCAGGCTTTAGCACATGCTACAGCATTGAAAACGCAATGTGCAAATACTTCATGGTGCACTGCACATTTTAGTCAAAAGCGAATCTTGTTTTCTCGTTCTTCTGGACCTGTAACATTTGACATGGTCACCCATGTTACCTTGCTAAATAAAATTGTGAATCCAAAAATTCATAAAAACTTAAACCATCCTCCATTCAGACCAATAATGAGCACTCGAAATTCCATTCATGAACCAATTGGCAAATACATAGATCGACACCTTCAACCAATCGTAAGACAAATGACCACATATGTTCAGGATACCACAGATTTCCTCATAAAGCTTGACAAAATTGAGTTGACAGAAAATATTGAGTACATTCTATGTACCATGGACGTACAATCATTATATACCTCAATCCCCCACAACTTGGGACTTGAATCACTGGAATATTTTCTTTTAAGGAACGATAAGGAGAGCAACCTCAACGTTTTCCTAATGGAGCTAATGCACTTTACGCTGTACCACAGCTATTTCACTTGGAAAGATCAATTTTACACACAATTGAACGGAACATCAATGGGAAATTGCGCTGCGCCAGCGTATGCAAATTTATTCATGCATCATTTTGAACTCACCCACATCCTTTCACACAAACAATGGATGGACAACGCAATTCTTTTCATCAGATACATTGATGACATCTTTCTCATTTGGAAGGGCGAAGAAACTAAATTACTGAATGCTATACAAGAATTGAACACGGTAGATGACCGTATCCAATTTACACATGCCATTGACAAACAAAAAATATCTTTTCTAGACGTGGAAGTAATGATAATGGATCAGAAACTGATAACTTCAGTTTATACCAAAAATACAGACAGAAACAACTTTTTACATTTTTCAAGCTTTCACCAAATGAGTCTTAAACAACATTTACCATTCTCCCAATTACTGAGGATTAAAAGAATATCATCGACTGAAGACCTGTATCAGGAAAACAAAGACAGGATGATGACAAAATTTAAACAAAGAGCATATCCAGACTCTGTATTACATCACGCCAATGAAAGAGTAAACAAAAAAAACAGACAAGAATTACTCAAGATGAAGAAGTTGGAAGTACAGCAGGACCGAAATGTGTTCGTATCAAAATATTCAACCAGAAGTCAAAAAATCAAATATACAATAAAAAAATATTGGCCAATGTTACAAGCGGAAACAGAATTCAATGGCATTTTTAATCAAATGCCCATATTCGCATACCAACGCACAAAAAACCTACAACAGATGTTGAAACACAAAAAAGAAATCAGAGAAGACACACACAAGGGGACTATTCCATGTTTGAATTGTGGCAGCTGTAACAACATTATCAAAGGCACTACATTAACCCATCCAACGCAAGGTACTCCCATCAAATTGCACGTCACAGCAACTTGCGATTCAAATTTTGCTGTGTATCTACTAAAGTGTCCATGCGGGCTTTCCTACGTGGGCAAAACGGAACGGAAAATGAAAACCCGTTTGACAGAGCACAAAAGCAATATAAGAACCAATAATCCTAAATCGGTTATCGCTACACACTTCAACAGATTATCGCATAATATCAGCCAACTCCGGTTTCTCATTTTGGAACAGATTGCATTACAAAACGGCAGAGACAACAAAAAATTTCTTTTACAAAGAGAACTTTATTGGATTTTCAAATTGGACTCGCTACACCCGAAGGGTCTGAATGACCGGGTGGAATATAATTGTTACTTGTGATTTGTGAACTTAAGTCACTATATTATCCATGTGCAGGCTTGCAACTCGTACAGCATGTTGAATTGATCTAGCTTTACAATGCATTTTTGGTAGCATTATTCCTGATTTTACTGTTTCATTTTTCACTGTTTTATTTTTCTGTTCCATTCAATAACTTTTTTGAGCCATCACATCAATAGCTTTATTTATTTTTTCAACTTACGTTAACATCATTAGGCTCGTATCAAGTCTTTCTTCTATATTTATCACGAGCTTTTCTCGCATGCGTTTATTCACTTCCGGGGCACACGATTATCACTGCCGATTCCTGCGGTCTTGGAACGCGGGATCACTATGACCGAGAGACGGGTTTAATCAGGTATGCACTGCAGCGTTATATATTAGTATTGGGATTTCGCACTTTGGAATTTTCAGACATCACACTGTTTTACAGACGTAAGAATCACCCGCACAGGTACGTCGACGTATTAGATATCACGCACGTTCTAAATTGCGTGACACGGTTAGAACTAGTTACCGGCACTTTTTAGAGTTCCACCCCACACGTCCTCTTGATTTTTCACATTATTCTGGCCACCATGGATGTTAATCAATCACGTTCACCAAGACACTCACCATGTTACTTAAATTATTTATGATATTTCGGGCGGTATAATTCACGTCATCAGTCACCTCCGATATTTCTTTTAAAAGTCTATCGTTTTCGTTACATTCTGGCTCTGACATCACTAACCCACGGTAAATTTTGTTTATAGGGAGTATCCCCTGACGAAGGGAAGACCCCGAAATGCATTGGGATTTAACCCTGTAACCCAAATACTCATACCGAAAATATGGAAGTTCATGTATATGAAGAAGTTAAAAAACTCAAAATGTGAAAATTATCAACATTCGTAAAGGCAATATAAAGAATCGAAGACTGTGAGAATAAACAGTTTATTGAATACAGACATTCGTGAATAATTCATTAAAGTTTGAAGTTTTAATAGAGTGCATACTGGGATACACCTTCCACTGGTGAAGGAATTTCTTTTCATTCACCTTGCTAAATAATCAATCTCTCTCTCTCTCTCTCTTTCTCTCTCTCTCGTCTTGGGTCGCTCCCGTGTACTTCGAACTGCTGCCTCTCTCCAACTGGACACACTGGTCGTCAAAAAATCACTAAGACTGAAACAAACCTTTTCAAGTAGTAAACTGCAAAATCTGGAACTGCATCCTGTCAGCTCGAAAATTAAGAACCTAATTCTCGTATTTTATTTTCAAGAAATAATTAAACGCCATGCTTTTTCAACATCACTTCTAGATTTGATTCAACACTAATTAGCTGCCAATGAGAGGGATTCTTGTAGGTGATTTGCTGATAGTGGCGGTACTAATTCTGAACCTATGCTTCTGAGCCTATACAGATGCTTAATCATTTATGAGGAGGCTTTGATCCCTTTCATAACACTCAACATGTGTCTCCTGGATTGGCAGGGGCCTTTAGATAACTGAACAGCAACACCGCCCTTTGATCTCAATACCTTGTGCTACACATTTGTATCCATTCCTAAATGTTTGTATACCAGTCCCTGTGCATGTAAACCAGTTTGCTACTGCATAGAAGTAAAAAATTAATGATAACAAGAGTTCTACAGATCGCCTATATCCCTCCCAACACTTCAAAAAACACAGAAGGCCAGGCTCACTCCCTCGGTACAATCTGAGTCAGGTATGGCAACATTTCACAGGGCCATCTCTAGTTCCCAGTCTAGCTCTCAATTTTCGGACTCTCAAAGAGAAGCAAGGGAGACAGCACAAGTAAGAGACACATTGGCCATACTCGCTTTGTAGGCTGCCCATAGTAGAATTCAGAGCATGCCAGGTTCACCAGACAGGTGCTTAGTGTATAAAATACACAGTTCTTCAAAAATCTGAGACTATGCCATACCATACGCCAAGCCGTGTTCTGGTCATATAGTATACCCGACATTGGCCTGCCCCCCCTCAGTGTCGTGACGGTGGTCCACCTAGAATTTCGAAACATAGCAACATCTGTGCGTGTATGCCAACAAAAGCGGATTCAGGCGGGTTTAAAAGAAAAACTGTTTTTATTTTTAGCTGTCTCCCAACGAATTCCTCAGATTTGTTTCCACTATCTCCTCCTTTCCAAAGCCTGGCATGTGCGTCGGGCGGTGCCCGCGAGGCAGGCTGCAGGGAGCGAGAGAACCCGTTAGCTGTAGGCTGAGGAAAAGCGCCCACGGGCAGCTGACAGGCCGTAAACACACACAAAGGTTAAAAGTCACCATGAATCAGAAGGAAAGGAGTAATTGACACAGCGAAAAGACACGCAGGAACGTTGTCATAGGAGGCCTGTGTGCTTCCGCTGTGAAAACAGTTTTCACCATTAAATAATTAAATTGTGCCTGGTAGTCACGGGATGGTGACGTACGCAGGCGTGGTTCGCAAGTTCAGTAAAAAACATGCGGCGAGCCTTCACGTTGAAATGTGTGCGAGCATTTTCCAAGAACAAAAGTTCACAGAATGAGGTGACTTCATTAAAACACAGCAGCGCACGAAATGAAGATTTTAAAATGTCCTAAAAGGTAACGTTTCAAACGGAGGCGTAGAGCTGTTTACACGTGGAAGAAATGGTTGAATTACTAACGGATAATTCCATTACTCCGAGTCAAGACTTCCTTTCTCTGATCATTACATCACGGAGCGTGCGTTCGGATGATGTAATGAGAAGAACAAGGGAGGGGATGAAGAGCTGATGCTTGAATTACTCACCGGTAAATCCATTACTCTGAGTCCAGACTTCCTTGCTCTGATCATTGCGTCACAAGGCTTCATCCCTCATGATGTAACGCGACGAACAAGGAAGGGGACTGTAGTGGAGGTAGCGTTTTAGATACATACATTGCTATGTTAGCATAAGCGCCTTAGATGCTAGAAACGCCATCTTGCCACTTTTGCTGCTTTTGCACACGACACTGCAGATACATGTTATTATTTGAAAACTGCTTGCTTGCCTTTTCTTCACATGATAACTGTCTGTTATTCACATCAAAAGACGTGCACTGCGACCTTGGTCTGAACATTGTGTGCAGAAACAGTCTGAGCCACCAAACAATGTATGTTTTTGAGTTCAGGTTGATCGGCCCACGCTCTAGCCATAACATGCACACAGCTGCAAATATCTGAAAGTGGAGAGCCTTTAATATTGCAGTTTGCATGCATTAGACACACATTCTGGAGAAGAACTTTTCCAGGCGCAGAGCAAAGCTGATCCAGTGATGTGATTCATCTAAGCTGATCTTTACGGTATGCGGTTCCCCATTCAAACCTAGAGACCTTCTATTAGTCTAATAATACTAGCTTACTAGCGAAGGGAGGGTGTTTGTATTCCCCCATCATTTGTAATATGATTTCTCCCTTCATTTTCTATGGTATTGTAACAATGCTGATGGTTTTAATTGTAATCATTTGTCTGCTTATGTTAGCCAAAGTACTGCATCTTAGGACACGTAGTTTATAAAATAAACATTTTAAACTTTGCCGTGTCTCTGATTACTCTTGTTGTGGACTAATATGAGAATAATAACGAACAGGTATTTCTGATTCCCACCATTCCTGAGAGTACTCTAAGTCGCTTGTTCTGGGTTGTCTATACATTGGGACCTCCGAGAGAATACGGAGGACGAATGGGACACTGATGCTAGTCGGTTAGGGGTTATGGGTACTGAGGTGAGTTTTTGGCACACCGCAATTCACTGAGGTCCTGGTTTCCTGCGCATAGTTCTGTGCATGAGCAGAATCCCTGCAACAGGATGAAGAGGAAATGGTTGAGTTACTTACCTGTAAGTCCATTACTCTGAGTCCAGACTTCTTTGTTCTGATTCAGTGGCGTAACGAAAGTTGAGAGGGCCGCCCTGCCACGTACACGGAGGGGCTCCCACTCCGGATTTAATCTGGAGTTCTTGGGCCCGTGTATTGTGCTGAGGGGGTCCCCTGCAGCTCGGGCACCGCAGGGGCTGCGGGGGCCTGTGTTACGCCCCTGTTCTGATTACTACATCACAAGGCAATACCGCACATCCCTCCATAATATCCTGGAATGTTTCCAGTACCGTTTAGGAGAAATAAAATAAGGACCAGCAATAACCACACCTTACTGTTGGTTGTTCCCATTTTTCCCAGCGATGCTTAGGATATGGTGGAAATGTCTGGTAGTAGTACTATTAACCATCTCCAAGTGGTCATTTTGGGAAAAGGTGCTTTTCAATTGTATCGCACACTTTTTCCATGCCACACAATCACAAGCATCCTTAAAACGGATAAATTGCTTACCTGTAATCTTAGTTCTCTTCCAGGGGAATCCTCCTCAAAGTCATGAGCACTAAATAGTACTGCCCATATGCAGGGATCCCAGAGTACTTCTTAAATATTATATTATATACACTCAGGAGGACCCACCAACCCATGCACTCATCGACTCTTCAACCGTGGAAGCAACAAGATCAGCCACCAGCATCATCGCCTCCATAACAACAGGCACCTTTCCCGACGTACGGAAACACACAGAGGTCAGGACCCCCCTCAAGAAACCTTCGGCAGACCCCAGAGAGCTCCAGAACTACCTTCCCACCTTCCTCCTCCGATTCCCCGCCAAAGTCCTGGAGAAGGCCATCAACCTCAAACTCACATATCATCTGGAAAGAAACGAACTAATGGACCCAACCCAATTGGGCTTCATAGCCAACCACAGCCTCAATACAGGCCTGATCGTAGCAACAGACGGCACCAGAGCCCTAAATGACAGAGGAGAATCAGCCACCCTCATCCTCCTCGACCTCTCTGCAGCTTTCAACACTTTCGCCCACCACACACTCATTAACCGACTAAGCAAGATTGGAATCACAGATAATGCGCTTAAATGGATGGCATCCTTCCTCTCGGGACCCACCCAAAGAGTCTGCCTCCCTCCTTTCACCTCGCAACCCAAGCACACTATCTGCAGAGTACCCCAAGGCTCAGCCCTCTGCCCTACCCTTTTTAAATCTACATGAGTCCACTCTCACACATCGTCAGATTGCACAACACCAACTTCATATCCTATGCAGATGACACTCAGCTCGTCCTCTCGCTCTCAGCGAACCACACCCTAACAAAGACCATCTTCCACATCTGCATGAAGAACGTCCCCACGTGGATGAAACTAAACTGCCTCAAACTCAACACTGAGGAAAAGGAAGTTCTGACCTTTAGCAGACACAGCGCCCTTTGGAACAACTTCTGGTCGCCAGCGGACCTTGAACCTACCCTCACGCCGAAAGACCAAGCCTGCAACCTCAGCATCATACGGGACAGCAAACTCTCCATAAAGCATCAGGTCAACTCCATCGCCTGAACCTGCTTCCACACAATCCGTATGCTCCGCAAAATCTTCAGATGGCTCTCCATCAGCACAAGGAAAACTATGACGCAGGCCCTCATCACCAACCGGCTCTACTACGACAATGCACACTATGCCAGCACCACCACCGAACTCATGCAAAGACTCCAGACAATCCAGAACGCAGCAGCGAGGATGATCCTTAATCTGCCCTAAAGGACACACTTTACCCAACACCTAAAAGACCTCCATTGGCTCCCCAACCAGAAAACAAGCCAGTTCAAGCTCCTGATCCATGCCTACAAAGCCCTCCACAACCAAGGACCACATTACATGAATCATCGCTACATCGTCCACCAGTCGACCAGAAACCTCTGCTCTGCACACCTCGCTCAGACTCCACGCATCCGCCACAGCAGCGCCAGAGGACGCTCCTTCTCCCACCTCGCCACCAGAGCCTGGAATACCCTCCCCCTCCACACCTCCCCCTCACTGAACCTCTTTAGGAAAGGACACAGGGCCTAGCTCTTCAACTGATACCTGCAGCACAGCATCTGGATACCCCCGGGGTGATTAGCCCTGCTATACAAATACTACTCTAATGATTGATATATATGTATACATATATGTAGCTTCCTTGTATGTAGTAGTTTACATACACACACACATATGAAGGCCATAAGTTATTCAAACTCAAGAACTCCGAGCAATATGCCTGACGCCTACGGTCAATTTGTTGTGTGATATCCAGTTGCTGCGGTGAGGGGCTTTAATAACACACAGAGGCTTGTTACCCATTCGGAGTATTATCATATGGAGGAACTGTGTGGTCTGCAAAATCAGCAATGGATGGAAGGCGCTGTGTCAGTTATCCTGATGGGCCCATCTGGGAGTAAGGAGCAATCAGTGCATTTGGCAATAATAAGATACGTATAACATGCTGCAACACCGCATCGGCATGGTGGCTGAAACAGAACTGTACACAGTCCTCCCATTGACCAAACAACAACCAATGAGAAAAATGGTTATAGTATTTCAACCAATCAAGCAATGTGTTGTAAATGTTTCCTAATCCCAGCATTGAAAAAGACATTACGCCAAAACGCATCTACAGGGGAGAGGGCATTGAATATTTTTAACTAACCCGGTGAGTGCTCTGAACCTTTTTGCCAAGTTGTTGTGTAACATACATGAGTTTTCACTCTCAAGCACAGATACAGCACCCGTGTCTCACCTTGTATTGTAATTTCATTTTAACTTAATCTCCAAGGCTCTGTGCCCTAAACATTGAGTGTTATTGGATAAAATGGTTATGGCTCTTTTGTAAATAAAGTTTTGTTGATAGAGGTGTAGGTTGGAGATTATGCTCCTTTAATTGGGCACTCTGCACACATATCTCTATGGCCCTGTGGAAGGCTACGGCCGAAACGCCGTGACAAGAAAAACACTTTATATTTTGAAGCCCTGGACTTGATAGTCATCAATGTACTGAGCAGAACAAGATTTTAATCTCTTCGCCCATCGGAGATAACATACTACTATAAGAAATTAACACACATCTGAGCCATGAAGAAGTCCAGTGTGGGGACGAAATGCGTTGGCTACACCATGGAGAATTAAAAGAATAAAGGATCATTGAAAATTTTATTACATGTCTCCATGATATTTCTTATATTTTGTTATAATGAGAATTATGATTATTGTGACTTAATCCGTGTCTGGAAATATAGTGTTTGCTAATTATTCCGTTGCAATTTGTATATGTGAATGTATTCACTATTTGGGAAATAGGAGGTCTTTGTCCCATGATCGTTGCACCACATAAACGAGATCCTAAACGTATAACAATTGCGGTAGGAAGTCTAAGACCTCTTTGATATATATATATATATCTCCACAAGGGAACCAGACGGGGCACTCTATACTGGTTTCGTTCCAAATGAAAAAAGAACAAATACGGGTTCAACAACAAACATCTGTGGGTGACTATACAAAAGTGGCAAGGCCAAGCATCTTTGCAGTAACTTCAGCCTTTCAATCAAAAGGGATTCAATTGCCAAATTCAGCCCACAGTCTTTCAACAAAAGGCATGTCTGCCTATTGAGCAACATTTAGAGGGGTTACCTTAAGAGACATCTACAACACTGCTAATTGGGCGACCACTAACATTTTATGACACATTATCATTTGCAAGTGGGTGGAGGCTACGCAACTGATTTTGGATCTCATGTTTTAAGTGCTATTGATAGATAATAAAAAAATTCCTAGCTATCGTAACAGTAAGTTTCAATTCTATTAAGGACACAGAGGGGAAGATTAGCTTTCATCACTTTTATTCACCAGCAGCCTTTAACTTTATAAGATTTTTAACAGTGAACTACATTTCCGATAAGTCCTTGGGAAAAAAAAACAGTTCACCCCGTAAGGGAGCTGCAGTTTCAAATAATAATCCCTGGAGACTCCCTCTCCCCCTCTTTCTTCCAGCGAACACAGTCATTTTTTCCAAAATTCACTGGTGTTTATTGGGTTTTGCTTCTGAGAAAGAAAACATGGTGTAAGATGTCTGTCTTCCAATCATCAGAACTCAATTCTCAATCAGCAGAGTGGAAACATCCAACTTAAACATGTTCAACCAGATAAACAGTAATAAATCATCATATACATGAATTACATACATTCCCATGATCCAAGCATATTAGAAGTCTCATATTCCGTCGGGTGGGTTGACTACCCATGTTAGAAGAGTGGGAGGGCTGATCCTCGCCTCTGTGTCCTTAACAGAATCGAAACTTTCCATTAAGATAGCTAGGTACTTTTGAAATTTGATGACAGGACCCAGAGGCGAGGATTAGACTTGTTTAAAGTTTTTCCACCACTAGAGGGATGACCAGTTGGCTGCTTTGAGGATGCCCTCCAGTATAGCTCCCAAAGAGTGAGCCTCAAACCGGGAGATATTAATAACAGTCTCTTGCATCAACCATCTGACCCATTTGGCAATAGTAGGGAAAGAAACTGCTTATGAGGTTTATTGCGAGCAATCAACAATTGCCTCGCTCCTTGATGAGACCAAGGTGCCCGGTCAGAGTCTCATACACTTTTATTGCTCTAACAACGCATCGCTTTGAAACATCCAGAAATGCTGGATATGACACAATCTTTGAGTTACTCTTTGTTCTTCGAGCACTGTGAAAAGTCACCCCTTCTGGGGTGAATATTCCACCTGTTATATCCAACACCCGTACATTTGAGACCCTTCGGCTGGAAATCAAGCGCAACAAGATGGTTAAATTTGCCAGCAGTTGTTTTCTTGACAGGTATTCTTTGAAAGGCCATGATTTAAGAAGATCCAGAACCTTATTTACATACCACAAAGTAGAATATCTGGGCTCTGGAGCAACCGATAATTTAATACCCATCAAGAACTTGCAGTCCAAATGGTGTTCCCCAACCGGGTGACCATCTACAGCCCTCTGAAATATCCAATTGGAATTTATTTATTGACCTGTAGGCCAAACCTTCCAAGGCCAGAAATGCCAAGAAGTTCAAGACATGGACAACGCCCCTCCCCGAGGGATCCACTTGGGGTTGGAGACATCATTGAAACCATTGAGACCAGGAAGAGTGTTATCTTTTATTTGTGCTATCTACCCAGGCTCTGGTGAGTGAAGAGGCAGCCTCTCGTGAAATGCCTGGAACTTTCCAGCGTTCCTGGTAATCCTCCAGACCATGAGACGAAGAGAGCCCGCTAGGACCTGGCGATGAGGGTTGCCCTGGGGATCGCAGAGGAGATCTGGAAACAGGGGTAGAGGGACTAGAAAATCCCAAGAAAGTTCCATCAAAGCAGGAAACCAGACTTGAGACCTCCAGACCGGTGTGAACACCATCAGGTCCGCCTGTCGCCAGCGAACTTGTGTGGATAATCTCATTATCATCGCAAATGCATCCTTGGATACCGCACTGGGGTCCGGTCACCAACTGCAGTACCTGTCCAGCTGGAAATCCAGCCTACAGGCAAACAGATCTATAGAGAATGGGCCCCACCTTTCCTGAATCTGCTGACACACTCACAGGTGTAGTTTCCACAGGCTGACACCCTTCCAGTGTCGGGAGTGCTAGTCTAAAACCTGATTGGACCGTCCCGGGAGGTGCTCTGCTGACACTGAGATCTGGTTGGCTAGGCAATAATTCCACAATGTTCGAGTCAGATCCAACAGAGTTTTCAACCTTGTTCCTCCCAGGTGGTTGACGTATGCACGGCCGCTACACTGTCCATCTTGAGATGGACTGAACACTGACCCTTGTCCTTGGTCCAACATCTGAGAGGAAAAGAACCTGCCTTTATCTCCAGTCAGTTTATGTGGAGGGTTTATTCTGTGGAAGAACATTTTCCTCCAGTGGCAAATTCTCCACAGCAAGCTCCCCAACCTGAGCCTCTGGCATCCGATTCTATCCCCAGGTTGGGTTGGAAACCGAACATCGCACGGCCATCCCAGGCCTCCATATGAGAAACCCACAATTGTAGCTCCTCTTTTGCCTCCACTGAGAATGGAACAGATTAGAAATAAGTTAGACCCAGTTGAAGATGAGAAATCTTCAGGCTTTGTACTGCCTGATAATGGAGGGGGCCTGGGAATATGGCCTGTATGGAGGATGAGAGAAGCCCCTCTATTCGTGCTAACTGGCGTAGCCATATCTGTGGTCTGGACACTGTTTTCCTGAGCTCATATTGTATCTTGGTCAATTTGAGAGATGAGAGACTGAGGGTAGCTGTCATCGGGTCTATTACAAACCCCAGGAACTGCAGAGATTGGGATGGGGAGAGTGAGGATTTCCTTTCGTTGACCACGAAACCGAGAGATTCCAGTAGGTCAATAGTCATCTGCAAGTGTGCCGTCAAGTGTACGGGGCATTGGTTCATGGTCAGGAAATTGTCCAGGTGGACGATCAACCACACTCTCCGAGCTCGCAAGCGTTCGACCACCGGTTTCAATTCTTTGGTGAAGCACCATGCAGCGGAAAATAGACCGAAAGGAAGGGAGGCAAACTTGAATATTTGTGACTTCCATTGGAATTGTAAAAAGTGTCTGTGAGGTGGAAAGATGGATATCGCCAGGTAGGCGTCCTTCAGGTCCAGGTAGACCATCCAGACAGCCACATGTAAAAGATCCCTGAGAAGATGGATGCCCTCTATCTTGAAGTGGCGGTAAACAAGCCACTCAAATTCTTCTAGATTGATAACTGGACGTTGGCTTCCATCCCTCTTTTCCACAAGGAAAAGGTTGCTGAGAAAACATTTGGAATTTAAGGCGGGCTGAACAATCGCACCCTTCTCCAAGAGCTGTGTGAATTCCAGTTCCACCAATTCTAACTGATCATGCTAGAAATCTAGGGGTTTTGGTTTGTATGGCTGAGAAGGAACACCATAGAATTCTATCTGAAACCCCTTTACTGCCTGGAAGACCCACGCATATGAGGAAAGAGCCTCCCAATTTAGCAAAAAATGCACCAATAGGCTCCCAGCTTTAACCCTTCGGAGCTCTGTACTCCCACCTTGGGAATTGTTGTAGGTGCCGTTGCCCCTGGAACCACCTCTGGAACCCCGCCGACAGGGGTAGGACCTCGTTGGGTAGAAGTTACCAAATTTTGAGGAATCTTGCCATTGTCCGAGGCAGGAGTCCACACCTCTATTGGAGGCTTGATAAAAAGCACAGCAGGTTGAGCGCCCCCTACCTCAACCGGCTCCGGCAAAAACACTGGGGTAAAAATACGCATGAATGATGCTTGGGCCTTGTCTAAATAATTGAAAGTATTGACAGGCTTGCCTATCTTTGAAGTAGACAGCTCCGCCAGCTTCGGATCGATTTTAATCAGAAGCGATCTGCGCCACTCTGTCAAGATCACACAATTGGCGTTCCTGATAAAAATGTATGGCTCTTTGGGCCCAGCTGGTCAAGGCCTCAGGGGAGACTAGGGATCCAGATGCTTTAGCATCTTCCACCATGTCCATTGTTTTGGCTGAGGGTCCTGCCACATCCAGAAGTTTGTTCTAGTAGAAGTGCTAGGACCGATCTATGCCCTTCTTGGGGTCACGGACACATTTTTGAAGACAAGTGCCCATCTTGGCGTGTATCTCAGGCTTGATGGCCACTTTACCATCCAAAGATGGCCTAGGGCATTCGGCCCAAAGGCAGCTCCTTACCTCCATATCTAGGGGTTTTCGTAATCTGCCTGCTATGTAGGAAACCACCTTGGGCGCTAGTGACCATTTTGCTGAACGTGGATGTGAAAGATTGTCCGGTTCTAGCGAGTCAGTGTCAGGAAGCTGGGGAGCAGCGTCTGCCTTGGGATCACTGGACGGGAAGGGATTGACCGCTGAACGCCATGCCCTGCTAGGGTCCCCATCCCCATCAGAGGTCTTGAGAGAGTTGTCTCCATCCCATGGGTCATTGAGGGAGGGATCGACTCCAAGGTATCTGCTCTTGCATTTAACATCTGGATTGGGTGTAGCTGGCTGCCCTGGAGGTATGGGGGTTTGAGTCCCAGAAGAGTCTTTTCACTGCTGGAGGGGTCTTTTGCATTGCGCCTGGAATTGCACGATTTTTCTCTTCATGGGCGCTACCACCTGCAAATCAGCCTTAAAGACAGAGGCATCCATAACGTGGCAAAGCTGATCGTCAATGGGAAGGTAGGTTATAGCCTCCTCTTCCATATACTCTTCATATTCATATTCTTAAGGATACTTGATCCTATATTATAGGGCGCAAATAGTAGTTAGGGCAAGCCCCGTGACCGTTTTAATGAAATTCTCCGAGGGAGATGGAAAATATAGGCAATCTAAAGGCCGTAGGACCACCATCCTATGTTGCATTGGGTTTTATTGCAGACTGGGATATGTCCCACTTTATTCCTCCAACGAGGTTAGTCTTACCCCGCACCGTGGGTTGTTTTTCTCCAGACAGTGGTTCTGTAACTAGCTGCCAAGAACAGTAAAGTATTTGGAAACTCCCCCCGTGATAGATCGCGGCTGGACGTGCTTCACTCTGTCTGCCGATAAGTGAAATTGATGTGTGCTGGCTGCTGGGAGGGTGGGACACGCTGATGGCATTGAGAGAGTCGTGCACAGGCTCCCTAGCGGCCGGCTGTCTGCACCAAGCATCAGAGCCTGGAAGTCTTAAACAGCTGTATAGGAGCGAGAACATTCCCACAGCCACACTGTGGAGGGAAACTAGTTAATTTACATGAAGGCAAACAAACACAAAGTGGTATGAAAACTCTGGCTGGTTGCTATGTTCCCCGCTCAATATTGCCGCAAGAAAAGGCATATTCAATCAATCAATCAATCAGGGAATTGTAAGCGCGCTACTCACCCGTGAGGGTGTCAAGGTGCTGTGGGGGAAGGGGGGTCTGCAGATCTGTTTAGCCGAAGAGCGAGGTCTTGAGGGTCTTCCTGAAGGTTTTCAGGGAGGGGGCGCGTCTGATATCTGCCGGGAGCTCGTTCCAGCTCTTGGTTGCAATGTGAGATAAGGGTCTTTCCGCCGGTCAGTGTGAGGTTGGAAGATCGGAGGTTTCTTTTGGGTACATGGAAAATGATTCTGTCTTGAGGTATTTGGGTCCGTTGTTGTGTAGGCATTTGTAGGCGTGAGTGAGGATTTTGAAAGTGACTCTTTTCTCCATGGGGAGCCAGTGGAAACTTTGTAGGTGTTGACTGATGTGTTTGTATCAGGGGATGCCGAGGACGAGTCTGGCGGCGGTGTTCTGTATTGTCTGGAGTTTGCGAAGTAGGGACTTGTTGATGCAGGCGTAGAGTGTGTTTCCATAGTCCAGTCTGCTGGTGATGAGTGCGTGAGTGACTGTCTTCCTTGACTCAGGGGGGATCCACTTAAAGGTCTTGCAGAGGGTGTTGAAGCAGCTGGAGGTGACAGCATTGAACTGTCGGATCATGGTGAGTGATGAGTCGAGTACGATGCCGAGGTTCTTGGTGTGGTCTGAGGTGGTAGGTGGGCTTCCGAGGGCGATCGGCCACCGGGTGCTGTCCCATGCAGAAGCGGTGGTACCGAGGACGAGGACTTCTGTCTTCTCGGCGTTCAGCTTCAGGCAGCTGTTGGTCATCCAGACTACGACGTCTTGCACTCCTTTCTGGAAGTTGAGTTTGGCAGTGGTGGGGTCTTTGGTGAGGGAGAGGATGAGCTGGGTGTCGTGGCCGTGTTCTCGGACGATGGCTGCGAGGGGGGCCATGTAGATGTTGAAGAGGGTGGGGCTCAGGAATAAACCCTGTGGGACTCAGCAGGTGATTTTCGTGGGGTCAGAGAGGAAGGGTGGGAGTCTGATTCTTTGGCTTCTTCCGGTGAGGAATGTTCGGATCCAGTCCAGGGCTGTTCCTTGTATGCCTGCGTCGTGTAGTCTGGCGACTAGTGTGCGGTGGGAGACGGCGTCGAAGGCCACTGATAGGTCGAGTAGGATGAGGGCTGCGGAGTGGCCTTGGTCCAGGAGTGTGCGGATGTCGTCTATGGTGGCGAGTAGGGCGGTCTCTGTGCTGTGGCTGCTTCGGAATCCAGATTGGGATGGGTCGAAAACGGCGTTCTCTTCAATGAATCATGTGTAGGCCATGCAGAGTGTATATTACCCAGGGGTATTTCACCCTCCAAAGTCTGGGCAACACAAGCAGGCCACACTGTAAAATTCACAGAAAGGGGGCAAATGTAAGAGCAACCTGCAACATCCTGCTGGCCATTGCTCTCCTTATCGGTCATACGACGGTTTTTCCGCAGTCTGTGGCCTGGGAGCAAGGCATAGTTAGTCACCAGTATTTCACTGGGTCCTTGTGCTCTCACCGTTTGAAGCCCAGGAATATGGCATAGCAAGGCAGTTGCCATAAGGCAACTTGGCCCTCGCATCCTGCTTTTAACCCTGTTCTTGGTGGTTCCTGCAGCCTTCTTGCTTTAGCATGAGGATATAAAATCACTCATGTTACTTGGTGGGACCACACTCTCTTTCCTGGTTCATGAGTGGCAGCCATTCCAGCAGGACCCACACGAGGATCTCAGAGAGATGGCCACCACCTCCAAGCCAGCAGAGCTATCCACCCAGCTTGATTATTTCAATACTGTATTACTACATTTGTATTCCCCCTGTGCTTGAATACCATTATTTGGACTTCATTCTGTTGATTTGCTATTGAGTTCTGTGTATTTGTACAAAATAGTAGTTGTGCATATATGGTGTGTCAAATATGAGTGCATACCCACTAGGCTTGATTGCATGTATTACTAAGATATGTTGTGCTTTGATGCTTGCCTCTTTACAGCAGTCTCCACCCTTACTGTACTACTCTAGTACAGTCTCTGTTGGCGCTTTTCTTGCGGCTATAGGCCGTATATTCAAACAATGCCGCTGTGTGTGGTGGTTGGTTGTGTGATTGGCTTTAGGCCAAAATGACCACACCGTTCCTATACAAATCCATTCAGTGGAGAGAAAACAGTACGTTGGAGTTCTCTTATCCGACTGTCACTTCTTAAATCTGCTGTTTTATAGATGTACCTGCTCGAACACGAGACTGCTGTTATATCTGTTTTAATCTGATGTTTTCAAACCCACTGGCTCTTGTACTGTATTAATCATTTTATTGGATCTTTTTAATTGGATTTTACATCTAATTTTCATTGCAATGAAATGCTCTTTTTATGGTATACTTTTATGCATTGTCTCAATGCGAAATAAAGTCGGTTGAGGATGGTGATGACTGAAGGCAGGCAGAATCCTGTATTACATGACCACACTTAAGAGACATGGTTAACGTTACTTGTCGGATGTTGTTAACATGCCAGTTGTGACGGTCATCGTGAGCCTTATGTAAAGGGAGCAAGTGCGTTGTGAGTCCAGCCACGTGCTCCGTGCACTCAGTCCCCGGTCACGCAGCTCTCGCGCTGCATCAGTGTCGGGTTGTGTTACTGCTCCTTTCAGGCAGCTCATTTCACTGAGGGTGTGCAATCCCTGCTTTCGAACAGGTTACGCGATTCCTCCAGTGCTGGCATGAGTCAGGCGTCATGGCGGGACCCTGCCTCCAGGCTGTGAGTCAGAGGCACTTAGGCCGGGCCCTGCGAGGCCTACTGTAACTTCATTCAGCCTGGAGCAGCCTGTGATTGGAGTCATCCGCCCAGGCACCTGATTAGCGTGTTTACTCAGTTACACACCATGCTGCCTTACATAAAGGTGTCTTCTAGGATTTTTTTACAGGTTGGTTAGCCACAAGTTTATGACATCGTTTGTCAGTTTTATTCACCTCCTTCACATATCCGAGATCTTGCTCCGCCACAATAAACAGTCTCACACGTTGCCACAAAGGACGCATACACTTTTCTCAGGATCTCCCCTATTTCTTCATTGAGGTTCGCTGAATGGCGCTGCAGCAATTACATTGTGTAGATCGTTTCTGAGAAATTCAGTTTTTCGAACAGCCTGCACACGCTTCCTCTCGCCAGCAGTGCATTTTTTATGAGGATGTTGTAAGACGCTAGTATATCGCATTACAGTCACTTCAGAACACGAGTTACAGATGGAAAGATTTCCACCGTAAGCACATTCCATTTAGTAGGGCTATCCTGGGCGTCCTGGTAGAGTCTCTTATTTGTAAATATTCTCAGAAGAATATAAGGGACTTGGCAGGGTTAGTGTGGGTGTGGAAGAGGGTATAATAGTCAAACGTGACCATCTCTGGCAGTTAGACAGTGACTGCACACCAATACAGAATTTATGTTCGGTGTGGCCTTCGCACAGAATCCGTAACTGTTACTGAAAGAATAGCCCCGCTGGCTGATGAAGCGTCTGAGTGGAAACTGAGGCACTGTGGGAGATCACGCACTTATAGGAAATCTAACAGTTCAGGTTCAGCAACTATTCAAATGGTTTCCTGTAACTCAGGCCTTTTAGAAGTGCATAAGTACATTCTATACCCCTATGTTTCCGTAGTGGAAGGTATCGCAGGTCAAGGTTTCCGATCCTATTCTGAAAGGCCTCGCTCCTCAATCAAACGGGCTAGATTGAAAGTTTGGCAGCAAGGTATGAGTACCCAGTCTGCCAAACTGCCAGTCCGCCAGTCATACTTAAGGTCAGGAGGACTGCCACCTTTACCTCACAGGAGCCTCCGTCAGGGTGGTGAAGGACGTTTAGTCCACCACCCCGACCAACTAGCATTCACCAAATTTAGAGATTAACTGTTGACCCAGTGGTGACCTCTCTACCTTGGCAGGACCCACTGTCATGGCAGTTCCTGCCACGGTACAGAACGTTTGACGGAAACTGCCATGTATTTTTATGGATATCCACCAAACCTTTATGAAGGTTTTGTGTTTCAATAACAAATCCCCAAAGTATGTGTGTATGTATATAGTATTTCAATAGCGCAAAGCTAGCCAAAAGAAGGCAGCGGTGTGTTGCACATGGTCAAAGACAAGCATAAAGTCAACGAGGAAGAGGAGTAGGGGCTGGGTCAGGGCCGGACTAGCCGTAGCAAGCATGGTGAGAAGGGTGGGGGCAGATTTTGCAGCAGTGCTGCAATGTTGGCCACCTGTAACAAATGCGGGAGCGGTGCAGTAAAAGCAGTGCTTCTCAGTAGCACCCCTCCCCTCTCGCTACCAAGGCCGGTCGAGCAGATAGCCAGGGCTGGTTGGTGTTCTCAGTACAGCCGTAGGCTGGGTTCACAATGATTAATGCATTGCGCTAACGTCTTCTTTAAAAAGGTGAGTCTTCAACCTTTCCTAAATTCGAATAACATTTCAGCACTCCTGATGGATACTGAGAAGTTGTTTCAGATCCTTGGAGGAAAGATGGAAAAGTTCTGTGGTCTTGTTTTTTTCTTTTTTTGCATATCTTAGGCTGCAGTCTGACTTGTGACTTTGATCTTGAAAAAAAATCTAATGATCCTTTTTAGGGCTGGAAAAGAACCCAGCATGGTTGTACACCCAGCTGCAACAATGTCTGGATCCTTGGTGCTGATTTTGTTGACATGGGTGACCATGGATCATATATGAGCACCAAGGCATAGGCCTATCTCACAGATTGCGGTCTTGTTGGACCAAGAGGGGTGCCCAAAGCACTACCCTTATAGTGGTGAAAGGCTACTGCCTTTTCCCGGAGTTCAGTCGCTCGAGCACTGGGGTGCCAGCATACCGTGTAGTGATCACTAGAAGTGAAGAACAAGTTACTTACCTTCGGTAATTATATATCTGTAAGAAACATAGGTTTTTCGTCAGCAGTACCCCTGCACGTCGGAAGGTGGCGTTGGTCGACTCCGCTTTCGTCGCAGGCATCATGGTCGCCGGATGACGACACAGTAGATACATAGACGCCGCCCTCGCGTGCTGACGTCAGTTCTGTACACGACTTTCCACGCCAGAAGCGCAGAGCCATGCAAGACACTGACCACTGGCGCAAAAAACTAGGGCCCTGAAAGAAAGTCCTTAATCCTAGAAGTCAGTTCACAGAACGGGGAGGATGGGCGGTGCGGTAAGAAATCTATAACTGACTTATATTTCTTACAGAGATATCATTACCGAAGGTAAGTAACTTGTTCATCTGAAAGAAACAGTTATCTATAACTGACTTATATATCTTACAGATATATCATTACAGAAGGTAAGTATTTTGTTCATCTGAAAGAAACAGTTAGGTATAGATTCCTTACCTTAGAACAGATACCCCATCAATACCAACCCCGGAGGTTGGTCTGCAAACTAAGTTCACACCAGAAAATCCTGGAGAACAGAACGGCCAAAGAAGCCGTCTCTCCGGACTTGGCTGTCCAGACAGTAGTGTTTGGTGAACGTGTGCAGCAATGCCCACGTAGCTACCTGACAGATGTCATTTAGGGGGACTCCTCGTCCCAAAGCAGTGGTAGCTGCTGTCGCCCTGGTGGAATGGGCGTGCAGTCCCACTGGAGGCTCCTTCTTTGCCAAAGAATAGCAGGCTTTGATGCACAGAACGACCCACCTGGAGATGGTCCGTTTGTGCATGCCCCAACTTTTCTTAGCGCCCACGTAACCAACAAAGAGCTGGTCGTCCACCCGGAATTGTTTTGTGATATCCACGTTGTGGATCCAGACGGTGGAGCCTCTCTTCCTCTTTTGAAGGATGCCGAGGTGGAAAGAAGGTGGGCAAAGTGATGGTTTGGCCAATATGGAAAGAAGTAACCACCTTGGGAACAAAGGAAGCTATAGTTCTGAGCACAACCTTGTCCGGATAGACAGCCAGAAAGGGAGGCTTGGAAGAAAGAGCTTGTTGCTCACTCACCCTACGCGCAGAGGTGATCGCCACCAGAAAGGCAGTTTTCAAAGTTAGACGCCAGAGAGGACAGTTATGTAGCAGCTCAAAGGGAGCACACATAAGGAAGGTAAGGACCAAGTTCAAGTCCCACTGAGGCATTAAGAAGGGAACAGGAGAAAAGGGATGAGTAATGCCCTTAAAGAAGCGATTTACAACAGGGGACTTGGAAAGCGATTTACAACAGGGGACTTGGAAAGAGAAGGCAGATCAGGAAGCCCAAGAAAGGCTGAAATGGCTGAGAGATAGCCCTTAAGAGTGCCCAGAGCAGAGCCCTGCTGTGCCAAAGAAAGGAGGAACAAGAGAACCCAGAAAGAGGGGCAGAAAGGGGATCCACAGCCTTTGCTATGCACATGCCACTAATTTGTTCCATCTGCTGGCGTATGCCGTCTTAGTGGAGGGACGCCTGGCTGCCAAAATAACATCACAAACTTCGGGAGGCAAGTCAAATGACGTCAACTGCCGCCACTCAATCTCCAAGCAAGGAGGTGGTGGCTGGACAGGTTTCTGTGAAGGACCGTCCCCTGCTGCTGCGACAGAAGATCCTCCCAAAGAAGCAGTCTGATCGGAGGATCGATGGCCATGTTGAGCAGCTCGGGATACCAGACTCTTCGTGCCCAATCCGGAGCCACAAGAATGACTTGGGCCTGTGGCTCTGGTCGGGACGTGGCGGGGTACCCCTTCCGTAGCCAGGAAAGGGGCGAAAGGCAGACTGCGCAGGGGGGGTGGTGGAGAGGCCCAAGGACCTGGCAGTAGCCCGAGAGTCCTTAAAGAGCTCCAGCGCGTTGTCTGCGTTGTTGCCGAATAGGCGACGCCCATCAAAGGTCATGTCCTTAAGAGTGGATTGGACATCCCCTGAAAAACTAGTCGACCTCAACCAGGCGTAGCGTCGAAGGGCTACCGGCATGGAAATCGTCCTGCCTAGTGAGTTGGCGGTATCCAGCCCACAGAGGATGGTAAACTTTGCTGTGTCTCTCCCTGCGGCAACTGCCTGAGAGAGTACGGCCTGGGCCTCCTCCGGGCACTGAGGCAGCAGTGGCGCAACCATGTTCCACAAGGAGTGGGTGTAACGGCCCAACAGACATGCGGTGTTTACCGACCGCAGTCCCCAAGCTGGAGGAAGAAAACATCTTCTTCCCAAGATGGTCCACCTCTTTGGATTCCCTATTAGGTGGAGCGGTAGGGAATGCGTCCTTGGAAGTGGAGGCTTGGACCACCAAGTGGAAAGTGGGGTCGCCCGGGGCCGGGCGGTGGCGTCGGGCAATCATCCTATCCACAGGAACCCCTGTGTTGGGCCTGGACCAGGTGCCCAAAAGGAAATCTAGGGCTTCATTAAACGGCAGTAGGGGCTTCGAAGAGCTCGCTGCCTGTTGAAGCACCTCTGTCAGGAGGTTAGTCCTGACTGCCACCGTAGGTAGCTCGAGGTAAGGAGCCTCAGCCACCCTACGCAACACCACTGCGTACGACGCTCCCTCCTCCGTAGCCATGGTAGGAGGAGACAACATGCCAAGGTCTGGTGAGGTATTCAGACCACTGACTTCCCCCAGTTCCTCTCTCCAGTCCGGTTCATAACCTAACTGGTCTGTTAAAGGGTCTTCAGACCCCTCCCAGCCTCCTCACTCTCCTCTGGCTGCCAATTAGGTCTCACTGAGCCAGGGTAGAACAGGAGCACAAAAGTACCCGTTGGCACCGGATCTGTTGTCGGTCGACGCCGGTCCGGCTTCGTGTCTACCTCGAGGTAGAGTCCGGGTCCGGTGTCGGCTGGGGACACAGCAGACGCCGGTTGCGGACATGGTGCCGATGGTATCGGTGTCGGGAGAGGTGTCACAAGGTCGACCAGTGTGGATCCGGATCCAGGCCTGGATCCAAGGGGGCCCTGCGGTGCCCAGGCCGGAGCCCCCGGCGTCGAAGGCTCAGGGCCCCCAGCCAAGTCCGAGGGGCCCGAAGGCGCACCGGCGGAGTCGGGCTGCCCAAAGATGGCATGCATCGCTTCGTAAAACTAAGGAAGCTGGGCAGGGGTTGCTCCGGGTCTCGGGAAGGGAGGGAAGCCCGGAGTCATCCCTTCGGCTTACCTTAAACATTTTTTTTATCCTCTAAATGTGAGGGTCCCCAAGTGCCACAACCAGTTTGTGTATGTTTTTTTCTGACTTGCAAGATCATATCACAGAAGATGATACCCAAAGCAAAAGAGGGGTGATTGTAAAAGATTGAGAGCAAGGACTAAGAGAATAACTGTGAAGATAACGCAAGTCTCTGATGGGCCTAAACTCTCCTTGAAATATGCACTTGCCAAACGAATGGTTAGGTTCTCTTTTGTCTATGGACAGACTACCAAACGTTTACGAGTAGCTGATCAGAAACTCTGATACTAGTTGTTCTTTGTAGGTAGAAATTCAGAATTCTGAACAAATAGATTCTGGAAAAGAACATATGATTAAGGTTGAAAAACAAGAAGAACAATTTCCTGATTAAAAAGAAATTTCGCATACAGAAATATACCATCCTAAGAAACCATTGTCTTTGTGAGAAATTAGGTAAGACTCTGTTAAGAGCCTGTAGCTCCCCAACTCTTTTGGTAGATGTTATCCCCATCAAGAAAGCAATCTTCCAGCTCACCAAGACAAGGAAAGGGGGATATTGTATTAAGGTACACTTTAAGAAAAACACAGCCCTAGGCAATACATCAGTCATATATAAAAGATGGGTGGTGCATGCACAATGGAGTCAGAAGAGCCACTGAATAAGAAGTAAGCAGATAAAAGTGACAAGAAAGTCAACCAATGGCAATCAATGGGCTGGCTCTGAACCTGCTGTAAATGTTGGTATGGTCCACAAGAGGTAATTTGACAAGAAAAACAACGGAAAGCTGTCTGTAGACAAGGCCTAAAATGAAATCTTTAATATTTATATGTTGGTAAGCAACACAGGAAGCATAACCGCATGCTGAACTGGAAAGAGACTGTCCTATATATGGACTAGAGCAACTAAATCATTTATATTTCTCTTCATAAAGAAAACGCGTCTAAAACAATCATAAGATGGTCAACTCTATTCGATTAAAAGCGATGTTTAACAGCTCAGACGTTTGTTAGAAAAAATGGTGAATGAAGCTTTCCTTTTTATATTTATGGTGGTCGTATGTACACATTCAGTCCCATTGGAAAGAATTCTGTCCAACATTAAATTGATCACTGCCACTAAACTACCACCCTGCCACTATCCTACCCAGTGGTGGGTGACGCCGGGTAGAAGGGTGAGTACACACTTACAAATCTGTCATGGAAACTAATAACATAATTACTCATAGCAGCTAAACTTATGATAGACCACACATGAAATGTTCAGACCCTTCCACTGATTTCTTTGTGGAGCACAAAGGTGCAGAATTAGTAAGCTTTGTAGAAATGATCATCCATGATAAGTAACAGAAAGCATGAATTTGAAAAAACATGACTACCATATAAGACTGATGTCAAAAAAGGCCACCACGGCACAAAAAGTGTTCCATATATGCCTGTCTCACAGCATGTACCGAATTTAGGCAGGATGTCGACCTCCTCAGAAAAGAAAATATAAATGCTATGCAATTCTACTGGATTCAGTGATAGTTGTGCTTCTGTACCTTTAATTTTCTCTTCCTAATCATAAAGTTTGCAAATATGCAATGAATGATAATTGTGATCTTTCTGTAACCTAGTACACTTTGTTTACTGCAAAATATGTAGTGCTGCTCTCCCTCAATGGCCCATAAACGTAAATTAAAAAAAAGAACCTAAAATAAATCCTGAACGTCGCCTAGTCTTTCCCTCCTCACAGGGTCAGTTGACTAGAATGGCCATTATATAGTTGCAAGCTGATGGGTAGTCATTTTTTTTTATTGTTACCAAACTTAAACTGTTACCATTTCAGGAGCCTTCACAAAACACATTCAAGCCGAATTATATATTGATGCATTGATAATATTGGCCTTGAGTAATCAATTAAATGCATTCTAGGGTTCTTGTCTACAGAGGAGTGAAAGCAGGTGTGCAGTAGATCTAAAGAGCACATCTAGTTCCCTTCTGAATTGATTCTTTGATTTGGTACATGGGAAACATCACAAACCTCGTTAGGGAATAAAATAAATTGACACTAAAGAGTTCTCACACTCGGCCAGATTTCTAGTCTTTAAAACAATGGTGAAATAGTTTTAAAAAAAACAGGAACAAGAATGTTTGAGAGGATCTTGATGGCGCTAAAGCCTCAAGGAAGATCTCCAGGAAGGCGCCAGAAGAGATATTTTGAAAACATGGTGGTGTTGAAGAAGGAGGTCTTAGAAATTTGGGAATATCACCTTTTAATGCTGTGTATTCTTGGATTAAACCTGCAGACAGCTGATAGCCTTCATTCTTCATGTCATCCCCATGGCATGGTGTTGTCTTGAGATAACCGTGTTCCCTAAAGAAGCCAACATGAATTCTTCTGATGTAGATTTCTCAGCTTATTTCACTTTATAGGTCTGGGAGGATGGTGCACCAGCGGGGACATGAGGCCCAAATATACAAACCAATTTTGCTGTTGCCAAACCATGCGATTTTCCAAATCAAAGGGTTTGCAACAGCAAAATCACTTTTTGCTATGTATTAAGGCCATTTTGCGAATGGGAGAAGCCTTTTCAACTCACAAAAAGCATTTAAAATGCAATAGGTCTCACATTTACGAGAGTTTGAGGTATTGGCATTCTTAATGACAATGCATTTTTATTAATGTGTTGTTTTTAAAACAGATAAATAAAAGGCACTGTCATTTACAATATTAACAGCTTAAACTCTTACAAATGAGTTTGGTGCCTGTGCTATAAAAATAAAAACAAAAGCGTTAGGAGAAAGCGTGCCCTGCGACAAAGTTATTTGAGAAAATAGTGCTCGGAGGCTGTAATTAAACCCTACAGAGTAACAACACTCGTAGCAGGGGGAGTCACCATGGGAGGTTACAAAATGAGACAAGACAGTACTTAGGAAGGACTACTAAGCCTATTGACCAATGAACAGTCACAGTTTACAGTGGACAATGACACAAGCCAATGAAAAATATGGGCGGAGAGTGGGTGGAGCTTCAAGTCCCAACCTGAATACAGCATGCCTCGCAGAGCAGAGCATGCGTTGCCCAGGCTCGAAATACAAGCATTGACATAGCCAATAGGTCTCGCCTTTGGGACCTTATAAGTGTTTAGCCATGCAGCAGTTGATGTTGTTGCACCAAGGATATTGTGCTGCATAACAAAATACTTATAAGGTCCCATAGGCGAGTACTATAGGCTTTGCCAATACTGTTTTTCCAAGAGCATTTGGCCTGCTGGGACTTTTAAACTTCCATATATAAAACTTTAAAAACAAGATTCTGTATGCGTTTTGGACAAAAGAAGCACTTTAGTACCAATTTGAATTAATTGATTGTCATGCAATAAATAGTTGTAATGTGACGTGCAAGATAATACACTTTTTTAGGCAATGCCTGGCTTTAACTTGAACGATTTCTTTGATAAAATGACTTCATTTCTACCTGCATGGATTCAAAGCAAATAGACGATCTTGTAAGTAGAACGCGACGAAGAAGCAACACTCCATTCCCAAAGAATGATGCTGAGAGCTCAATCAACATACCGGAAATTAACCCTAGGTAATATTGTATGATGCATTGTACATGCCCAAAAATATGAGCAAACAGAGGCTGTCTTATTTACACAACTTAAAGAATGGAGCAAACAAATAGTGCCCTAAACACCGTCTCAACTTTAATTTTTTCTTGATAAATTTGCAGACACAGTCTACTAGTTGCGAACAAACTACTGATGTATTCATGGAAATACAAAGTCTGTGGAAGCAGAGGTGGTATGATAAAAAAATGCAAGATTCTGAATGACCATCTGTTTACTTCTTGTTACCTAATCTGTACACTTTTCTTGAGCCACAAGACCTTGTGTCATGGTCCACCCCATGACGTGGCATTTTGGCGTCAATCCATGGTATTTTTTTCTTTTTACAGTGGAACTTATTCAAGCACTTTTTTTGGGGGGGAAGGGAGTTTATATAGCGCGAACTATACCTGAAGGTAGAGAGAGGGAGGGGTGTTTGGGGAGAGAGAACATGTCCATGTAATTGACAATTGATCGGACCATGCGGTTTACTTAATTAGTGAGAGAGCATCCTTAGCCTGACTAAAACAAGCAATAGCCGTGCGGCCGTGAAAGTGACACGGCCGCACGAGAGTGAAAGGAAAATGAAGCCGATAGCCAAGTGGCCGTGAAAGTGACACGGCCGCGCAAAAGTGAAACAGAAAATGGTGGCAAAGTGATTGAAAATTGATACAGATAACAGACACAGTAGTTTAAGAGTAGGAATGGGGGGCACAGTCACTCGAATGATAAAGGGAGAGCTGCGTGGGAGAGGAAGGGAAGAAAGACAAGCAATAGCCGCGCGACCGTGAAAGTGACACGGCCGCGCGAAAGTGAAAGGCAAATGAAGGCGATAGCAACGCGGCCGTGAAAGTGACACGGCCGCGCAAAAGTGAAAGAAAAAAAAAGACGGTGGCTGTGCACGCACGCTCGCGTGAACGCAAGAGCTAGGCCACCAGGCAGCACTTTGAAAACCCCGATACTAAATGTCTCGGAGCAGTGCATGCGCTGGCTCAGCGAGATCTAAAAAAGGGTTTACCGACCTATTCAGAACAGTAGTTAGGGGTATGAAAGCAGCATTCCCTCTAATTGTGATTCAGAATGGTGTGTATCAATGGTTTACAGTCGCAATAGTGTAAACCATTAACAATTAACTGACTCCTCAAACAGGCAACAGATTTGCTGAGGGGAAGCTGTCCACGTTGGACAGCTTCTCATTTGAGAATCGTGTTTTTTTAGGAATATGGGATTCTTTAAAAAAATCCCAGTTGGGAGTGTTCCGCTTTTCCTTGCAGGCACTATCCATGTGTTGTAGACAATAACAGAGGGTCCCAAATAGTAAATTGGCTGTCGGCAAACAATTGGTGTACAATTGCAACTACGTTTGGTGACATCTTTCGTTAAATACTTAATTTAGTATGCCAGATTCTTTTCTAAGAGAACTGTGGAAGATATTAATGAACTTCCCGAACTGTGCCTTATTTCAGATCTTTGGACCACTCTCCATAAGTTGTATGAAAAATCGTGATAAAAAATACTTTCTCTTAAGAGGAGGATCCGATCTCAAGAGAGGATCAATAATTTTGAAATAGTGGAAAAGCCTTAAACTCGCCACAGTTCCTAGATACCATATAAGTAATTCAAATTGTGGCTAAAGCTGGTTGTCCCCTTTTTTGCATTCTCTCTCTCTGTATTAAAAAGTAGGTACTCACCGCAATCCACCTCAGTAGAAAGTTCTCTGTCTCCTATGAGAATATTAATACATAAGTTATACTTCATATAATCTTCCACCTGTAATGCAGCATGAAAAAGACGTCACAAACTTTAATGAATTACACTCACATCAATGATCTGATCTACTACATAAACTTTATCTAACGTGAGAGTGAGTTCACCCACCTTTGGTCAATAACTCTTTAGGAGTGATCCACCCCATGCCCAGATAATAATCCTTTAATAAGGGGAGGTGTCATGAACTGAGATTAGGGTAGAAGAAGCCAGAGCAAAATTTTAAGATAACCTTAGAGAGCAAAGTCCAGAATGCAAATATTGTGTCGTCACAAACCTGCTGTTTCACCAGCCATCTTGTGGTACTCTCCCAGTCACTTCTTATGTCCCTGTTCTATCATTATATCTGCTAATTTGTAAAACTTTCTATCACTGTTATTTACTTTTATTGATTTTATTGAAGAGATGTATTTTGAGTTTTTTTGGAAGTAGAACACAGGTTGACAGAATTGGTAGAAGAGTGTGTTCTAAAGGAGGTACCTCGACGTTTTAAAGTACACTCACATTATAATTGTATTTTTGAGAGGAATTTTGTATTTCTTGCTAACTAGATTTTACATGAGTAATAATATAATTCTGATATTGGCTCATGTCTCATAGTTCACAATGTAGTGATTAATGAATGTGTGGAATGGATGCTGGTTTGGCTCCAATTAAAGTGAGCAATATGGCTTTTAGACAGGGCTCTTCAATATCACCAATAAGAAATGGAATAAACAATAAAAAAATAAAAGTCTTAAACACAAATTCTCCATCCACGAAGTTTCAAAATCATTTTGCAAATGTACAAAGAAAAGAGCTGGATGGAGGAGAATACTATACTTAGCCCCTATCAGGCTGTTTTTAGAGCTAGAATGCCCACAATAGATCAAATTCTTAGGCTGCAACTACTGTACTGGAAGACAGTGTTTTTGGAGGGTGGCAGCCTCTATTTGATCTTTGTGGACCTAAAATCGGCATTTGATCTGGTCCCCAGGGACAAATTGTGGGCCATTCTACTAGATTTGGGGCCCCCCCGTATCTTTACCATCAGATGAAATGGCTCCATGAATGTCATTTTGCCCAAATCAGGCACAGGAAAAACGGTGAGCTCACTGAACCCATATCTATAGATAGAGGGGTACGACAAGGGTGTGCGTTGGCCGCGACCCTCTTCTGCTTATTTATTAACAGACTTGTGGAGGCCTTGATTGCAGGGAGGGACATAGATGCTCCTAGGTTGGCGAACCTCAAGGCACCTGCCTTGATGTTCGCCTACTATCCTACTATCTAAGGCCCTATGGGAATACAGAGGGCTTTAGATATTTTTTATTCATTCTGTAAAAGTAGAGGTTTAGAGATAAATTCACAGAAAACCAAATACATGGCTTTTAATTCAGGAAATACCACACAACCAAATCCTCAGCTAGAAGAGAAACCTCTAGAGAAAGTGACCGTCTTCGAATACTTGGGAATAACACTCACTGAGAAAATGGAGTGGGTGCACAAATAAAGAATGCTAGCTTAAAGTTGACCCCGACAACGGGAGGGTTAGCAAAGATGCTCAGGAAGTGCACTCATAAAATGGTTGGACCAGTGATGGAAATGTATAAAGTTCAAGCTAGGGGGGCGGCCTTGTACGGGGCAGAAATCTGGGGTCATCGGCCATCTGGCCCTCTATCCAAGAATGAGAATTCTTTTGCCAGGCAACTCTTAGGTCTTCCCAACAGTACACCACTTACGCCGCTACAAATGGATCTTGGGGTCGGCCCAATTGTAGAGGAAGTTGCCCTCAGACCCCTCTTACATTGACGACGTTTATGGAGTACTCCAGAATTAGCAGTCTTTAGAGAAGAGCTGAAAGAAGAGCTAAATTTACAGGGAGCTAGTAAAATCCCATGGCTGGTCTATATCAAGAATTCTCTAGAAGCAATGCGGTTTGGCGACCTATGGGCTAATGCTGAAGGAAGTTGCCTGTCAATATCCAGGAAGGCCCTGTCAAAGATATTTAGGGAATACAGACTCAATCAGACAAAGAGGAATCCCGCGACTGGTATATTGACTGCAACCTTCCTTGAGGTTAAAGAGCAATATGGGTTAGAACCTGCCCTTGATGTCATCCAGCCTGCCCTTGCCAAAAAGCTCTATCTACAATTTAGGCATGGAGTATTGCCATTACGTGCCTTTACAAACAACTGGGGAGGCATTCTGACTCAGGGCTGCCTGGTCTGCAATAATATATCGGAGACGGACGAACACGTATTATTATTTTGCCTGGCATACAAGAAGGCGAGACACCAATGGTTACTACAGTAGAAACCTCAGAACAAATCACTGTGCAGAGGCCTATAGGATACTAAAATATGATACTAACAGGCCTATTGTGTACTCCGTCTCTCAATATTTATTTTCGATGTGGTGTATACGTCGAGCCATTTTAAAGCTAGGCCTCGCCTAATTCGATCATTTTATCCCATTTCTGTTATCACTAATTTCTTCCAACCTAATTTTTTTCACATTTTAATGTTACAAATGTGTATTTTTATATATTTATTATATTTTAAAACTTTTATTACTGACATTGTAATGCACATGCACTTTATATCTGGGAAATTTAAATGCATGAATTGTGCTGTACTTCTTATTTGTGCTTTTATGGCCTCAAAGGCCAAAATAAAGAATTCTTTGACGTCACAAAGAAAACACTTATTGTAAACATGCTCAAATGTATTTACAAATAGATACTTTGTAATTAGGTTATATGTATAAAGGTTCTGATTTAGAGATTGGCAAATTAGATTCTCTGTCACAGGATATAATGCACTTGTGCTATAATGTACGATATAGCAATCAGGTTTGTGACACAGTATTCCGCCCACCAAACTCCAAATTTGTCCCTAAGTGCTCCATACCTTCAAGAGGGTGTTTACTATATTTTACTCATACATGCACGTTCAGACCACTTGAAACCCTCTAACAGCTGAATCCAGTCCTTTTCGAATTGAAAATATGCTTTAAAGAGAATTTAACAATATTCTCATACAAAAGGATTTTAACAATATTTTAGAAAGACACAACAATTCAATAACGCCTTTTTCAGGTCATACTTTTGTAGGCATATTTTTGTCAGTAATCTGTCTTCTTTGATTGATTAATTGCATTGTAACAAGCATCTAGTCTATTCATCAGAGACTTTACACCAATTTTTAACATCTTTGATAGTTTTCATTGCTGATTAAATTAAATGAAACAGATTCCTGGTAAAATAGCAGTCTCCTGTGGCTGGTGTTTCAGGCTGTATAGCTTCCTTTCGTCTGGTGGATGTAAGGGCGGTCACACAATGGTTTTACTAATAACCTAGAGCCTGATTCACAAGGGATTTATGAGTAGTATCTTTACTAGTGCAGAGTCTCTGCACATATTATATTTACTATCTTTTTGAGCGGAGCCTCAGCCGCTCATAAAGATACTCCTCGTAAATCCCTTTGTGAATCCCTAGGGTCAACCAGACTAAAGAAAAGATAAATATATTTAATCAATGATTTGTATTCTTTTCAGAATGACTGCAGTTGTCTCCAGGTACCAATGCAAACAACAGAGCTAGTGTCATACAACAAATGGCATCCCAAACATCTGCAAATGGAGACTTTATGTGACTGGAGATATCAAAAATATGTGTCCTGAAAACAGGGAGCTTGACGTGCAGAAGGCCAAAGTCTGGGCGCTGCTACTTCATACTTGTAGTATAACACTGCCACCGGGGACGCCTATGCCAGTCAAAATACAAAGCTTTTTCTTCTGATAAACACTGACTACCTTTAGGCATCATAGGAGTCCTCCATACTCTTAGATTGTGTTTATAGATTGAATTGAAATCTAGGAACAGCTTTAAAAAGGAGGTGTCTCCTCTAGTGATGAGTGGTGGTCTGGCTTGACCACGCAGCTTTCGTCAGAAAATTATGTGATGCTCACCAGGAGAGGGCATTTGGATACGCCCACAGTTTGGGTGTCAGGAGTACATGTTTTGATTGAGCAGAAGTTGTGTGCTTCCACAAAAAGTTCTTGCCCTTGAAGGAGCTGTGATAATTTTATTTATAATCTGCCTGAGCTTGAACTTTCAGGGTCATACATAAAACATTGCGATGCTGTTAAATAATCTTAAATAACTAAATAATCTATGGGGGTGGTGAGTGTTTCTGAAAGCTTCACAGCTGGGAGGGCAATCGTGAATTTACAGGGATTTTTAGGTCTAGCTTGACAGATTAACTGCCGCCTGACCTTTTAACCTACTACAATATTATTTTACAGTTCTTTGCTTCCACACAAATAAATATACATTCCCTTGCTATATCCTTGTAATGCCTAACATTACCATACAACATTCTTCTGAATTCAGACCTATTGGCAGTGCAAATGCTTGTTTTAGTAATGGAGAGATAATGAACCAATTAAAAATCATTGTTTTTATGGAGTTGCCTGCGAATATTTATTTATGCTTTGTTTTATACAGTACAAACTCCACCAGGCAGAGCATCACAGGTTGTACTATTGGAATGCGGTCTTCTCTCTGTTGGATCGCTGAGGCAGCAAAGACCAAAAAAACTCCGACGCCACCCACCACTATTGTAGGGAACAATAGTGACTACCTAATGACCTCTAAGGATAGAGTCGGGAACGACCAATAAATTAAAATAAAAGGTTAAAATAAAAAGTGTGCATTCATAGACTGCAGAGAAAACAAACATAGGCATCTTCAGACTTGCCACAGAATGCCCATAATTCTCTATTCCTGTTTCTAGACTCCAAATAGTACTGACTCATGAAAGTACCTACCCAAGTACACTCTTTAAGTCCTGGGTATTCTCTTGAAGACTGTTGTAGTATATTGAGACTCTCAACTTAGGATCAATTAGGTATCTTCACTGACATGGCCGAAGGGTTTATCTACTTCAGCATTAAAACAGGCATCAACATTTTTATATATCGGTATATCAAAAGAGGAAGTGCATACTGTGTGCCATTTGCCTGCTCAAAACAAATACACACCTTTCACCATCGTGTAACTATTCCAGTTAGTTTATAGGTACAGCTCTGGGGTTCGATGAGCTTTCTATATAGACTTTTTTCAAAGTTATCATAGACAAATACAAAGATTTTTTTTCTTCTCATCTATAGTTGTTCCTTTATACAAATACTAGATGAATAATACTTTGCCATAAAGCAGTGTACCAAGGTTGCTGCACATTGTACACAACAGAAAGCACAACTCTTTAGGCGAGGGGCCTCTACAAACTAAGGTCACCGGATACAGAAAGATAAAAAGTCTTTGGCCACTAGCCCTCACATCACCATCATGCGTATGTCTGCTAATCCGGGTCCTTCGCAAGTGTATCAGTTCCTGTCCCAGTTTCTTACCTGATTCAATGCTGGGTGAACCCGAATCGCCTCCCTGTGTGCTGATGAAGTTCCTCCGAGTTCCTCAAGGCGCAAGCCCACCAGCCTCAAGATCTCTTAATGCGAAACACTGAGACTTTCAATGATGCTGTTTAAATAGGAGGCAGCAGACCAAGAGGTCTGAAATCCCACAAGACTTTGGGACTGCACCAGCCACCACTGGACCATCAACACCAGTTATACCGCATCCCACAACCCAGTCTTCACACCTCTAAAGCTATTAGTCAATACAGAGTAAGAAAATATGATCAGGATATGGAACATCAAGTGGAACAGTAAAAGCATACGAACAGGGGACAATAATAACATTGTCTCTGTATTCTATGACGTTATATGTTACTCACAAGTACCCAAAGTATGGTATCCACCTATTCGTCCAGTCATAATGTATTTGTGCCACAAACCTGTCTACGAGAGAACAGAAGTAGGGAGCAACCCACAACTTGCACTAGAGTACCTAATGTTTGAATTCTCCTATGGGTCCAACGGATGGTGTTTGTCAGGTCCCCACCACCTATTTTGCCTCCTATCCAAGGGCGATTCCTGACATGAGGTTTCCGGGCGAAGCATGGTGCTTCTGACATAAAGAACAAGTTACTTACCTTCGGTAACGCTTTTTCTGGTGGATACAGTATCTGCCTGTGGATTCCTCACCTTGTGAATATCCCTGCGCCAGCAACATTCGGAAACTTTTGTAGCAGTCCACGCCGATGAGGTCGAAGACGACGTCACAGAGGAACGGCACCGCACGCGACTCCGCTGACGTCACCGGCTCCATAAGAAGACCTCGTCGGCGTGATGACGTCAGTTCCGCCCCTTTTTTCCGTGCCTTCGAGGCACACGGACGGACTGACAGCAATATATACACAGTATACACAGTACACAATATGCAGATCAACACACATAGTGTGGAGAATAAATAGAAAGGCCAAAGAAAGACACAATGCCTTTGACAGTAACATATACATTTTGAAATACCATCATTAGAATAGTAGACTAAAACATTATTAATAGAACCTTAGGCATAGAAGGATGGACAACGGGGAGGTGGGTGGGTCAGTGAGGAATCCACAGGCAGATACTGTATCCACCAGAAAAAGCGTTACCGAAGGTAAGTAACTTGTTCTTCTGATGGATACATCTGCCAGTGGGTTCCTCACCTTGTGAATAGATTCCACAGCAGTCCCCACTCCCGGAGGAGGGTGTCCACCCTTCTATACCAGAAAGTCCTGAAGGACAGATCGAGCAAAGTGTCCGTCCCTCCTCACCTCGGTGTCCAAGCAATAATGTTTTGCGAAGGTGTGAAGGGAGGCCCAAGTTGCCGCCCTACAAATGTACTCCACAGGAACGCCCCTAGACAAAGCAGAAGTGGAAGACTGCTCTAGTGGAATGAGCCCTTAAACCCTCTGGAGGTTCCTTACCAGCCAGGGAGTAGCATATCTTGATGCACAAGACAATCCACCTGGAAAGGGTGCGCTTGTGCACTGCTCTGCCTTTCCTGCAGCCAACAAAGCCCACGAAGAGCTGGTCATCAACTCTGATGTCCTTTGTTCTGTCCAGGTAAAAGCTCACCGCCCTCTTAGGGTCCAAGCGGTGAAGTCTCTCCTCCTCCTTGGAAGGGTGAGGGGGAGGATAAAAGGTAGGGAGGGTAATGGATTGCCCCAGATGGAAGGGAGTTACCACCTTAGGTAAAAATGCAGCCCTGGTCCTGAGTACCATTCTTTCAGCATGAATGGTCAAGAACGGGGGTTTTGAACTCAGAGCTTGAAGCTCACTTACCCTCCTTGCCGAGGTGATCGCAATGAGGAAAACCGTCTTGAAAGACAACAGTCTCAAGGGACACTTATGTAAGGGCTCGAAGGAAGAACCCATAAGATAAGTCAATACAAGGTTTAAGTCCCATTGAGGCACAATAAAGGGTGTAGGAGGAAATTTGTTTGTGAGGCCCTTGAGAAACCTAAGCACAATAGGTGATTTAAATAATGACGGCTGATCCGGCAGGCAAAGGAAAGCCGACAAAGCCGATAAATATCCTTTTACTGTAGCCACAGCAAAGCCTTGCTGAGCAAGAGAAAGGGCAAACTGCAGAATGTTACACAGACGAGCCTTCAAAGGATCAATTGACCTCTCTCCACACCAGAGTACAAATTTAGACCATCTATAGGAATATATGGATTTGGTCGAGTGACGTCTGGCAGACAGAATGACATCTACCACATCTGGCGGGAGAGAAAAAGAATTCAGGTTGCCCCGTTCAATCACCAGGCATGAAGGTGTAAGCTCTGGAGGTGGGGGTGTAGAACCTGCCCCTCCGACTGCGAGAGGAGGTCTGCCCTCAGAGGGAGACGGAGCGGAGGGCACGAGGAGAGGTGGAGAAGATCTGTGTACCACACCCTTCTTGGCCAATCCGGGGCGATCAATATAACTTGGGCCCGGTCTTGGCGAATCTTCCTCAGAACCCGAGGAATCGCGTAAAGGAGTCGTAAGCCCCAACTCAACCGAAACGCGTCCCCCGAAGCTCCCTGCATCGGATACTGGAGACTGCAGAACGACGGGCAGTGAGCATTCTCGTGAGTGGCGAACAGGTCCACCCGAGGAGTCCCCCACATCCGAAAGACGTGACGAACCACCTCCGGATGGAGCCTCCACTCGTGATCGGCGGAGAACTGCCGACTGAGACTGTCTGCACGAACTTTGAGAACCCCGGCCAGATGATTTGCCATCAGACAAATCTGATGGTCCTGAGCCCAGGACCATAGACGCAGGGCCTCTCTGCATAGACAAAGAGACCCTACTCCTCCCTGCTTGTTGACATACCACATCGCGGTCGTGTTGTCCGTCAGGACTTGAACAGACTGACTGCGAAGGGAAGGGAGGAAGGCCTTGAGTGCCAAACGAATTGCCCGTAACTCCAGAAGGTTGATGTGAAGCAACCTTTCCTCTGGAGACCAAAGACCCTTGATCTCCAGATCCCCCAGATGAGCACCCCACCCTAAGGTGGATGCATCCGTTATCACTGTGGCCACCGATGGAGGAAGATGAAAGGGCTTTCCTTGAGACAGATTGCTCTCCACGCTCCACCAAGACAGATCCGCTGCAGCTTCTCTGGAGATCCTCACAGACTCCCTGAGATCTCCCTTGTGCTGATACCACTGCTTGCGGAGGCACCACTGGAGCGCCCTCATGTGCCAGCGTGCATGGTTGACCAACAGAATGCAGGAAGCGAACAGACCGAGCAGGCGAAGGACCTTCAGAACCGGAACGACCGCTCCGTTGTAAAATAAAGGAATCATTTCCTATATGTCGAGAATCCTTTGTGGAGGAGGGAATGCTCGACACACAGTAGTGTCCAGTACCGCACCTATGAACAGGCTGCGCTGAGAGGGCACCAGGTGAGATTTGGGCACGTTTATCGAAAAGCCCAATTTGTACAACAGCTGAGTTGTATCCTGCAGATGATGCAGCACCTTCTCTGGCGACTCTGCTTTTATCAGCCAGTCGTCCAGATAGGGAAAAACTGATATCCCTGACCTTCTGAGATGGGCTGCCACCACTGCCATCACCTTCGTGAAGACTCGGGGTGCAGAAGTAAGACCAAACGGTAGGACCGCAAACTGATAATGTTGCGACCCTACCGTGAAACGGAGATACTTTCTGTGTGACTTCAGGATTGGGATGTGAAAATACGCATCCTGCAAGTCGATCGACACCATCCAGTCCTCCTGATTCAGCGCTTGAAGAACCTGAGCAAGGGTGAGCATCTTGAACTTTTCTTATTTTAGAAAAAGATTCAAGATTCTGAGGTCCAATATCGGACGCAATCTGCCATCCTTTTTCGGAATCAGGAAATACCGGGAGTAGCATCCCTGACCCCTCTCCTGCTCTGGAACCACCTCTATCGCACCTTTCTGAAACAAATTCAGGACTTCCTCCTGCAGGAGAAGACGGTGGTCCCCCGAGCAAGCCCCTTGACAAGGAGGGTAATTTGGAGGGAATTCCCGAAAGGGAAGGGCGTACCCATTTTCTACAAGATCCAGAACCCAGAGATCTGTAGTTACAGATTCCCAATCTTGTAGAAAATGGGTAAGCCGGCCCCCCACAGGACCAGCATGATCCGGAATGGCGAATCTAGGGCTGCTTTGCGGTGGTGGGAGGGGCTGAGGAAGAGGAAGAGGAGGAGGAGAGTTGCCGGCCACGAGTGCGACCCCTGATTCTTCCCCTGAAACCTCTGGACGAGGAACCTTGCTGCTGCTGCTGCTGCTGGGTCTGTCTGTAGGGTCAAAAGGATGTCCTTCCAAATCCTCTGTACCTCTTAAAAGACCCCCTCGACTGAGATTGATGTCCCAGACATTTAGCAGTCGCCTTGCTCTCTTTGAATCTTTCTAGAGCAGCATCCGCCTTTTTACCAAATAGGCCAGACCCATCAACGGCAGATCCAATAGAGTCGATTGCACATCCTGTGAGAACTCTGAAGATCTTAACCAAGCACTCCTTCTGGTTGCGACAGAAGACCCCATGATCCTTGCAACAGAATCTGCAGTGTCCAGCCCACTTTGGATCACCTGACGTGCTGCCGCCTGAGCATCAACCAAGATGTCATTAAACCCAGTCCTATCCTCCTCAGGCAGTTTTGGCACCAGTTTCTTAGCCGAATCCATAAGCGTGTGCACAAAGCGTCCCAAAAGACAAGTGGCGTTTGTTGATTTCAAGGCCATGCTGGCTGATGAAAATACTTTCTTTGCTGACTGGTCTAGCCTTTTAGCCTCTCTGTCCCCAGGAACCTGAGGAAAAGCCCCCTTAGACTTTCCCGAACAAGCTGCCTGAATTACCAGGCTCTCAGGTGAAGGATGTGACGTTAAAAATTCAGGGTCCCCTGGGGCTGCTCTATATCTCCTAGCAATCGTCTTAGAGACCGCAGGAGCAGAAAAGGGCTTGCGCCACACCTCTAAAACAGGTTCCACAATGGCCTCATTAAAGGGAAGCAAAGGCTCTGAAACCGCCGTGGGAGAATGTAGTAACTCAGTTAAAATGTTCGACTTAAACTCCGTAGTTGGTAACTGGAGATCAAGCAGCTCCGCACCCTTCCTGATAACCGAATGGTAGGGAGCAACGTCCTTAGAGGGTTCATCTGATGGTGGAGTAATCTCCCACTTAGGAGACAGTTCCAATCCACTAGCTTCTTTAAGCTCTTCGAATACTTCATCTGACTCCACCAATTCTCCCTCTTCCTCCTGAAGGTACCTCTGCTCTTCAATAATCCTCTGAGTCTCCCTTCTGGAAACAATCTGAATCATCGGCGGCGCCGTATTCGAATCCGATGGCGCCGGTGCCGGCGTCGAACGTGGATCTGCCGGAGCCATCGGCGTCGAACGAGGTCGAGCCGGAGCCGGCGAGGATGGAAGCGGCGTCGACTTCCTCGGAGCCGGAGGATTCCAAGACGGCGTCGTTGGAAAGAACGGTATGAAAGGGGCCTGTGGATATACTTGCTGCACCCCCAAGTTAAATGCCATTGGACCCATCGGACCCGCAGGTGCACCAGAGGGGTACATGGCTCGAGCGAACAACCCATACATCGCATTTGAGTAATGCGAGGGGTCCTGACCTGGTCCAGGGAAGGCAGGGTACTGGTCAGGCCTCACCGGACTCGGGCCAACCGGCGCCGACGGTGAAATCAGCGGCGTCGTATGCTCACCCGGGGCTTGAAGATCTTCCGGGGCCGGAGACGGAGCCGGAGACGGAACCGGCGCCGGAGATGGAACCGGCGTCGGAGTCCGAGCTGGAACCGGTGAAGCCGGAGACAAGGAGACCACTGGAGATGAAGGACCAGCAGGCGAATCCGGCACAGGAGAAGGAGAAACAGAGTCCTTCCGACGCCGAGTAGGTGACTTCGGCGCCGAGCTCTTATCCGAATGGTTAAGTCTAATTGGTCGCACACTGCTCCACCTACCAAGCGTGTTACCCAATGAAAAATGGTCCCTGAGGTCAGCGTCGGCGAGTACGCCTATGCCCGTGTAATGCATGCAAGTATGAGTAGCGTTAGCCATCCCTGGACACGTGTTTCGAGGTAGTTGCCTCTCGTCAGCAGGAAGTAGGAAAGTGTGTAGGGTTGCTGTGTAAGCTGCTAAAATCGTTATCAGGTAAAGTACCTCTCGTAGCGCGCAGGTGCGTAACCATGAGCCCGTCGGCTCCACCGGCTCAAGGGAGCCTGAAAATAAAGTTAAGTCTAATTGGTCGCACACTGCTCCACCTACCAAGCGTGTTACCCCAATGAAAAATGGTCCCTGAGGTCAGCGTCGGCGAGTACGCCTATGCCCGTGTAATGCATGCAAGTATGAGTAGCGTTAGCCATCCCTGGACACGTGTTTCGAGGTAGTTGCCTCTCGTCAGCAGGGAGTAGGAAAGTGTGTAGGGTTGCTGTGTAAGCTGCTAAAATCGTTATCAGGTAAAGTACCTCTCGTAGCGCGCAGGTGCGTAACCATGAGCCCGTCGGCTCCACCGGCTCAAGGGAGCCTGAAAATAAAGTTAAGTCTAATTGGTCGCACACTGCTCCACCTACCAAGCGTGTTACCCCAATGAAAAATGGTCCCTGAGGTCAGCGTCGGCGAGTACGCCTATGCCCGTGTAATGCATGCAAGTATGAGTAGCGTTAGCCATCCCTGGACACGTGTTTCGAGGTAGTTGCCTCTCGTCAGCAGGGAGTAGGAAAGTGTGTAGGGTTGCTGTGTAAGCTGCTAAAATCGTTATCAGGTAAAGTACCTCTCGTAGCGCGCAGGTGCGTAACCATGAGCCCGTCGGCTCCACCGGCTCAGTGTGCGACCAATTAGACTTAACTTTATTTTCAGGCTCCCTTGAGCCGGTGGAGCCGACGGGCTCATGGTTACGCACCTGCGCGCTACGAGAGGTACTTTACCTGATAAAGATTTTAGCAGCTTACACAGCAACCCTACACACTTTCCTACTCCCTGCTGACGAGAGGCAACTACCTCGAAACACGTGTCCAGGGATGGCTAACTCTACTCATACTTGCATGCATTACACGGGCATAGGCGTACTCGCCGACGCTGACCTCAGGGACCATTTTTCATTAGGGTAACACGCTTGGTAGGTGGAGCAGTGTGCGACCAATTAGACTTAACTTTATTTTCAGGCTCCCTTGAGCCGGTGGAGCCGACGGGCTCATGGTTACGCACCTGCGCGCTACGAGAGGTACTTTACCTGATAACGATTTTAGCAGCTTACACAGCAACCCTACACACTTTCCTACTCCCTGCTGACGAGAGGCAACTACCTCGAAACACGTGTCCAGGGATGGCTAACGCTACTCATACTTGCATGCATTACACGGGCATAGGCGTACTCGCCGACGCTGACCTCAGGGACCATTTTTTATTGGGGTAACACGCTTGGTAGGAGGAGCAGTGTGCGACCAATTAGACTTAACTTTATTTTCAGGCTCCCTTGAGCCGGTGGAGCCGACGGGCTCATGGTTACGCACCTGCGCGCTACGAGAGGTACTTTACCTGAGTCCGATTTTAGCAGCTTACACAGCAACCCTACACACTTTCCTACACCCTGCTGACGAGAGGCAACTACCTCGAAACACGTGTCCAGGGATGGCTAACGCTAGTCATACTTGCATGCATTACACGGGCATAGGCGTACTCGCCGACGCTGACCTCAGGGACCATTTTTCATTGGGGTAACACGCTTGGTAGGTGGAGTAGTGTGCGACCAATTAGACTTAATCTTATCCGAATGGTGTCGAGACGAGTGCCTTCTCTTTTTCTTATGTTTCTTGGCTCGAGAAGTATGTCCCGAAGTCGACTTCGAAGCCGACCTCGACTTCGATCGAGACCTCGACCTCGTTCTCGATCTTCTTCTCCCTCTCTTCTCCTTCTTCATTTTTGCAATGAAGAGTTTTGCCTCCCGTTCCTTAAGAGCCTTCGTGCTCATCTTGCGGCAGCTGGTACAGCCATCCACGTCGTGGTCCGACGATAAACACCACACACAGTCCTCATGAGGATCTGTGATGGACATGTGCTTGCCACACTCCCGGCAAGGCTTAAATCCAGACTTTTTTGTCGGACATCCTCGAAAGAGAACAGGAAAAATAACGAGAATACACAAAGTATCAACGACGCTAACAACAGCGATTCCCGAAATCCGTTGGCTTCGACGGCGCGGAAAAAAGGGAACTGACGTCATCACGCCGACGAGGTCTTCTTATGGAGCCGGTGACGTCAGCGGCGTCGCGAGCGGTGCCGTTCCTCTGTGACGTCGTCTTCGACCTCATCGGCGTGGACTGCTACAAAAGTTTCCGAATGTTGCTGGCGCAGGGATATTCACAAGGTAAGGAATCCACTGGCAGATGTATCCATCAGAAAATGTAAGTCACATACTGACTACAGGACAATGCAACTTGCACAGAAGAATTAGATCACACATTGGCTACATTGATTCAATAGTGATAATTTCTAGAAAGTAATTGCATATTGACTAGAGAACAGTTTATTTAACTTGTACAGCAAGTCAATTAGATATTGACTAGAACAATTCGATCAGATTGTAATAGAATAATTTGGTAGACAGTCAATTATTAAAGAGTTTTTATTGATGACGAGCACTATCTTACAACCAGTTCATCAGACATATGCTCCGCCCCTAGTTGTCTTGTCTACACTACACATTCACACACAGGGCACCATATCCTTCTACATTGGATGTCTAAAATGATGCATGCCACCTAAGCGCTCCTTGTTATATTACGCGGACCACCTATACAAGCTGCATGTGACTTTCAGCCTTTGAACTGAATAAACAAACTGGCCTTACTATCTATGACATGTGCACACAAACTTTATAAGGAACTGATCAAGGACTGGTTTCCTGCTGGTAAGGTTTAAATCAGGCGTTAGCATTAAATGGACATATTAGTATACAGGAAGTACTAGAGTCACAAGAGTAAAGGCAGTTACATGTGAGGGGAATTGTTGAAATAATGCACCTGCTCTTTCTACACTTGTACTCCATGCACAAGCTTACAGAGCAGCTAGCAAATGGTAAAGGTTTTGTTTCATGTTGTACCTCCATGTGCTCATATTTTCTTTATCTGTAAATATAACGGCTTCATTTATTGGTAAGCATGATGGCTTCTACTTTTGCCTCTTTTCATGGATGGGAGATCAGGGATCATTTGAATTCTGAGTTCAGTGGAAACAGTACTGGTAAATAGTAATCCACGCAGATATTTCACCAGGCCAAGTTTTCAAGAGGAATATTGTGGCAAAACGTGAAAATTGGCATAGTAAATCCGGTTTCCATATGGTATTCCTCAAAAACTCATAAATCCTCAGTCCTGGATTTACCATGATACCGGTAGTGGAAAATTTGGGAGGGGAAATTAGGGGAATAATTACGGGCCACTCGTAATGACATGCCCCATTACATTTGGAGCTAGATGTACAAAGCCTTTTTGAGGTTGCAAATGACCCGTTTCCTTGGGGGTGGGGGAGGAATGGGGGTGTGTGGGTTGTCTTAGGCCTCTGGGCACCCTTGCCTTTGCATTCGCTAATTTGCGATTACCAATTTGGAAATCGCAAATTAGCTAATGCAAAACCATTTGCAGCTATGGGCTGTTTGGCCCAGAGGAACAAAAAGATTAATATTTCCTAATAGCGATTCGCTATTTATCGAATCGCTATTAGGTAATATTAAAGAGTAGCAAAATCTTTGGCGATTCCTTACATACACAGCATTTTGCGATTGCCAAATAGTCACTGCCTACTCTTAAAAAATGAAACTTAAATGTTTCATTGTTTAATTCTCAAATGCATTCCGTTTGAAAACAGGCTGCGTTTAAAAAAAGATTGCTTTATTCAAAAGCAATCACAGACATGGAGGTCAGCTGACCTCAGCAGGCCTCCATCCCTGTGAGGGTAGTGAATCGTAGAGGGACACACATTGCGACCTACCTCATTAATATTCATGAGGTAGGTCTATTTACAACTCATTACGAATCACTAAATTAAACTCAATGAGTTTAATTAATTAGGAATAGCGATTTCCTATTTGCGGTTCGCAAAAAAAAAAACAATTAGGAAATCACCATTTCTAATCTTCGTACATCTAGCCCATAGTTTTAAGTGACATAGTCGTAGGTATTGTGACCAAGAATGACCTCCCTTTGTGGACAATGAAAAGACAACATACCCATTGGGAACTGTAATAACTGTCCAATGTGATCCATCGACTCCATATACAAGTTTTTCAAATTGATTCATGTTTGGCTCACTCTAATCTCGGGATTCCATGACAACTCGCCATGATGCAATTTTGGTTCTTTTTACCATTGACCCCACTCAGTCTTGTTCTGGAAGCAGCAGAGGATCATCATCTTCCGGCTTCTCTTAGATTAACATTGCAAAGGTTATGTGCTGCACAGCAGATTTTTATTATTATATGTTATTAAATTGTGCTTTTTTTTATATTTTATTACTATTGACACCTTTGTTATCTCCCTAACTACTAACACACCCAACCTTGATCTAACTTCTGCTCTGATAGGAAATGTTTCATTGTATAGTGCCTTCATATGTTTTGGTCCAGGTGTACTATATAAAATGTATTACATAGTAAAAATACCGAAAGCGGGAGATCAGCAAGAACCTGGCTGGATTGAGTTGTAAAGCACCAAACATTTTGATTTTCGCATTATCAGGATTGTACGTTACTTTCCAAATTCCAGCTCAGTTCGCCACACTCCACAGGCAGTCCTCAAAAGCGGATTGATGCTGAGATATACTGGCAGAAGATGGAATCTGCAAGGCAAGCTAGGAGTCAGCGACATACAAAAAATAGAAACAGTGCTTTCTTGGAAGCTCTGCATGCAACAGGGGCAATATAAAGAAAGCATACAGGCAGCACAGATCTAAATCATATTAAATGTATGGCTTATTCTCGGTCTACATAAAACGTCTATTGCATTTTAAGCACAGTCTCGTACCTTAGCCTCCCACAGAAGGACAGGCAGGAACGGCAATGAAGGCTTTCAAGACATCAATGAAGCCCAGAACTGGTAATTCACGTGAATCGAGAGAAAGCTGTAAATTGTCAGCTATCCACAGTGGCTGTGGGGACGGATTCCATCCCATGACTCATGCAAAAGCCGGCTTGAGCAGAATCCAATAAATAATTTTCTGGAGATTAGTGAAGATCTGGATGTTTTAAAAGAGTTTCTATAGCTTTTGACCTCTGAGGGAGGAGAAGGATCAGGTTGTTGCTTGAGCGGATGGCCAGCCAAATCGGCTTTAAGCTTCTTCACGCCGCAGACACTATAGCTGTAGTTCATGTGTCAGGTACACATGAGGGAGAGACAGAAAATTACACGCAGTATATAGTGCATGGGTTTGTAAGGTCTCTTAAAAACCGCCGGACGGACAGCAAACAGATCACAATAGAAAGAGAAATTGGCCTTGGAGATAGCCACTTATACAACTTGTATTCTTTATGCCTGCCATCACAGGTAGTCTTGAAGACAGCTGCTTGGACAAATTGCTTCCTTTATGCATATCATCACCGCTGAACGCTTTCCTGCACCCCGCATGTTCAAGAAGTTTTATATCATTCATATTGTCAAGGTTTTCAGAAAAAAGCAACAGGAAAACCATATTCATATGCTATGCAACCTGCCAAAGGATGCCATTTAAAAATGAAAATACCGAGACCCACCCTGTTACTTCAGAAAATGTATCTAATGTGGCAGTGTGAGATGTCAGTAACATCCATGAGTCTCAGGGAATTGGCCAGATGGATTTCTAGAGCTTGAACTGTCTGCTAGTAGTGTCCACTTGGTGCATTTACTACAAATGGCTTGCTTCCATGAGAACCCAGGTTAAAAACGCTACAAAATGTAATATAAAAGGATAGACCATGCGTAAAGGCATCTATGTTGAGACTATATCGGACGCAGACGTGCCGCTGGCGCGCCGAAGGCGCGCCTAAGGCAAGCCCGTCTGCGCCCGTCAGCGTCCCGGAGGAGGCCAGGGCCAGTTACTCTGCCCATCGGCCTAGCGATGCCAGGATTAAGGTAGCTTACTCCAGGGATGCGCTTGAAGCTCTCCGCAAGCCCACTGGTCATATTCATCTCCAGTTTGACCTGCAGACGGCCCAGGACAATATCTGTTCTGCCTGCGGATTTTGTATACGCCCATTGCCTCTCACACCCCCTTCAGTTTTGAGCTATCGGCTGAAGCCTTTTAAGCCGCAATCTATTTCTGCAGCTCTAATTAATGTGCGCTCCCTAAAAAAACATTATTGTGAAGTGTTTGAACTTCTCTCTAACCGTCCGGTCGACCTCCTGTTCATCACGGAAACATGGCTGGATCAAACCTCCAACCCATTTGTTTCTTTGGCAATCCCCATGGGTTATAAAATCGCCGGGGCTGATCGCCTGGATGGGAGAGGTGGAGGAGTGGCGATTATATTCAGAGAGAAGTGGGATCTTATCAGGGGCGAGACTCATGTCTGGGGTGATGGGGAGGCTCTGGACTTTAGTATTAGGTTCTCTCCCCATTTTTTGTTAGGTGGTTCATTGATCTATCGCCCCCCGGGTTCTGCCCGCGCTTTCCTTCAGTTTTGGGGTGATGTGCTGACCACCAGGGCTCTTCGTTTTTCGCAGTATCTGTTGTTAGGGGATTTGAATATCCACCTTGACCAGGCGGAGTCGAAAGATGCCCTTGCATTTGGGGATATCCTTCAGCTCGTCCACTTATCGCAATGGGTTATTCACCCGACTCATCAGGGCGGTCACATTCTGGACCCCATATGCTCTAATTTTAGTATCCTGGCTGAGGATCCTCTGCCAGTTTCCTGGTCTGATCACCTTCTCACCTGCTTTTCCTGGAAGTTTGCTCTGGCCTGTGTGACGGGATCTAACTCCCGGAAACCAGCTTTAAAAAAAGATGACCCTTCTAATTTGGCGTTGGTTCTGGCGGCATGTAGACCGGTCCTTCCCATCGATCTTGAGAGGAGTCTTGCAGGCTTCTCAAATTGGTTAGCCAATTTGCCCGTGCTCGCCACCCCCACCTCATCTAGATTCTCGAGGGCCTCGCCTTCTAACCCTTGGTTTTCCTCGGATCTGCGCCTACTCAAACAGGATTGTAAAAAATTTGAACGGAAGTGGCGCTATAACGATTATTGCCCCCTGGCTAAGGCCGCGCTTAGGGGATGACAAAAAATCTACTATGCGGCCATTTCTCAGGCAAAAAAACGATATTTTACTGCCCGTATTGAGCAGGCTCGCAATAACTCCAAGGAGATCTTTCATATAGTTCAGAGCTTTACGTCTCCTGCGGCGCAAACGTGTGCTTCCCGGCTACGGTGGACTGGTGCAATACGTTATCTAATTTTTTCTCAGATAAAATACGCTTGATTTAGGAGACCTTCATTTCTTGCCCTGCTCCTCTTCCCGCTCTGGGGCCTATTGCCACACTACAAAATGTCCCAAAACATGTGCTGTCAGATTTCGCCCCTGTCGATCTCTCCAGTTCTTTGAAGATCCTCAGGGGCTTGAAGTCCGGCTCCCCCACTGACCCCTGTGCGGCGAGATTGTTGGCCGCCCTAGCGGAGACTATTAACCCTGAGGTCAATGCTATTATTAACGCCTCCCTTGACGAGGCCCGGGTTCCACGTGAGTGGAGATAGGCCAAAATTCTTCCCCTTTTGAAGAAGCCTACTCTTGATCCTCTGATTCCAGGAAATTATCGTCCTATTTCCCTCCTTCCTAGCCTAGCCAAAGTCTGCGAGAAGGTGGTCACCAGACAATTGACAGAGTTTGTTGACAAATCCAATGCTCTGCATGTGGCGCAGTCTGGATTCCGTGCGTCATATAGCACGGAGTCAGCACTGGTCGAGATCTCTGAAGCCATCCGTGATTGCTTAGATACCGGAGGTAGAGCAGCTTTGGTTATGCTCGATCTGTCGGCTGCGTTCGACACGGTCCCGCACTCCAAGCTGCTCACCCGTCTTACGGAGATTGGCATCTCGGGTGGGGCCTTGGGATGGCTGAGGTCCTTCCTGGAAGGGCGTGCGCAACAAGATTGGCTGCCACCGGCTGCCTCTAAGCCGTTAGCGGTCACTACAGGTGTCCCTCAGGGGTCCTCCCTTAGCCCCCTTCTTTTTAACATCTATGTCACTCCTTTGGTCTTTTTGGCCGAGGAGTTGGGGGCTAAGGTGATAGCACATGCTGACAACACCCAGCTCCTCTTCACGTGGGGTAAGGATGAGGACTCAGTACTGCCTGTACAGAAATGTTTGTCTTCGGGTGGCTTGCTAGGTCACAACTCAAGTGTAACAAGGACAAATCTGAAATCCTTTTCTACGGCAAATTCTCTCCGGATTTTAGGAATACGATCTGGCCTCCTGGATTTCCCTTTCCTTCTTCTAATGGGCAATCCTCTAAAAACTTAGGAGTGTGGTTTCAGGACAACCTTTCATTCTCTGTTCAATTGAAAAAGATTTCAGGTAGCTGTTTTGGCCTCCTTAAAACACTTAGGAGTTTTCTTCCCCTCCTTCCTCAGTCTGCCAAAGAGACGGTCATTCGGGCACTAGTCCTATCTCGGTTGGATTATGCCAATGCCCAGTATATCGGTATCCCTGGCTACTCTATGAACAGACTTCAGGGGATTCAGAACGCGGCCGCTAGGCTGCTATTGGGAAGCGCTAGGAGGAATAGTGTGCGTGCTCATCTTCGCGCCCTTCATTGTCTGCCTGTGGCGGAGAGGGTCAACTTTAAATCGCTTGTGATCGCCCACCGTGCTCTGCACAATCTTGGGCCTATTTACTAACAGAAACGGTTTTCCTTTTATGTCCCGCCTAGACAACTGCGATCTTCGGCCCATCTGCTGGCAAGGGTGCCTCGCTTCTGCCGCTACAAAATAGGGGGCTGCTCTCTTGTTGTCAAAGCGTCCCAGGCTTGAAATGCCCTTCCATTTTTTCTGCGCAATACCCAAGACCCGCTAGCATTTAAGTAACTATTAAAAACTCATCTGTTCCCGTAATTACTGGCCTTCTGTCAGAAATCCCTCATTGCTCCGCGCTGGGACACTCTTCGGAGTAGCTATTGCGCGTTATAAAAGGATTTAACATAACATAACTATATCCCAGTTATATTTTACTATCAATATCCCCATACCAGCTCTCTATTTCACGCTGTAACACATAGCCCCTATTGCCAGGTTCTATCTTCAGAGAGTACCATGTGATTAAGCTATGGGAACAGGTCTGATTTTTCCAGGATGTCTTGGTAAAGGATTATATTTATCAGTATCATTTAATATTACAGACAGAGACACTAGAATTATACGATTCTGCACTCACAATGTTTTCCGCACAATTATGGATTTGCCGCACTTCCAACATAAACTATCATCTCCAGCATTATTTGAAGATGTGTTGCTGCTCAGTGGCAGACCCTTTACCACCAAGTGACAGGTCACCTTTCTTGTTCTGATTGCTGAATCTAGGTGTTAAAATGAGGCTAATTATGTTCAACCACTTCCCTGTCAAAGTTAACATTGTAAAAATTACAAAATATTGAACTATTTAACAATGCCACATAATGTGTTTCTATCATGTAGCATAATTTTAGTGGCCCTGACTACAAGTCACATTTTCAATTAAGAGGAAAGCCATGGAACCTAAAAGAGTGTACAATATTCAAGGTTTTGAGTCCTGTGTTGTACTCTTCAAATCTGCAGGCCTTATCAATCAAAATTCAAAGAAGGCAAGGTCAAAGAGGTCCTCATCTATTAAAGTGATATTGCTATGTGTAAAATCATGGGTGAGCTAATTGTTAGCTTCGAGCCAGAAATAATGTGTTCTGTGAGGTGAAAGAGCAAATACATGTCACCTGAAAAAAACTAATGAAAATGTAAGCTATAAAAACAATTACATTTTATTATATTAACCAAAAATGTATGCATGTTGATTTGCGAGCTGCCAGTACAAATGTTGTAGGACTCCCTGACATTATCAAATCCAGATGAACAAGTTACTTACCTTCGGTAACGCTTTTTCTACTGGATACAGTATCTGCCTGTGGATTTCTCACCTTATGAATATCCCCTGCACCAGCATTCTGCGGAAACTTTTTCCTAGCTCTCAACGCCGACAAGGCTGTCACAATACCACGGCTCCGCTCGCAACTCCACATGAAGTCACTGGAGGCATAAGAGAGCCTTGTCGGCGTGATGAAGTCAGTTCCACCCATTTTTTCCGTGTCTCCGAGGCGAACAGGTGGACCGACAACAGATTCAAAGTATACACAGTACACAATATTCAAACAAATACACGTAGTGTAAAACCAAAAGGAAAGCCAAAGAATAAAAGCATTTCCTATAAACCACACAATTGCAGAGGAGAAGAGACAATGCAAAACAAACATGTTAAACAATGCCACCTTTAAGGTATCCAAGGGTGGACATCGGGGAGGAGGGTGGGTCAGTAAGGAATCCACAGGCAGATACTGTATCCACCAGAAAAAGCATTACCAAAGGTAAGTAACTTGTTCTTCTGACGGATACATCTGCATGTGGATTCCTCACCTTATGAATAGAATCCCAGAGCAGTCTCACTCCCGGAGGAGGGTGTCCACTCTTTTAAACCAAAAAGTCCCGCTGGACAGAGCGCGCAAAATGGCCCTCCCTCCTCATCTCGGAATCCAAGCAATAATGCTTTGCAAAAGTGTGGAGGGAGGCCCAAGTCGCAGCCTTACAAAGGTCCACTACAGGAACACCTCTGGCCAAAGTAGAAGTGGAAGACTTGGCCCTTGTAGAATGAGCTATAGTACCTTCCGGCTGTTCGTTACCAGCCAGGGTGTAGCAGATCTTGATGCACAAGATGATCTGCGCTTGTGCACAGCCTTGCCCTACATGCGTCCAACGTAGCCCACAAAGAGCTGATCGTCCAATCGCAACTCTTTATTCCTATCCAAATAAAAGCTCACCGCTCTTTTTGGATCCAGGCGGTGGAGTCTCTCCTCCTCCTTGGAAGGGTGAGGGGGGGGGATAGAATACAGGAAGAGTAATGGACTGCCCTAGATGGAAGGGGGTAACCACCTTAGGCAGAAAAGCAGCCCTGGTCCTGAGGACCATCCTTTCGGCATGAATGGTCAAAAACGAGGGTTTTGAACTGAGAGCCTGAAGCTCACTTACCTTCCTGGCTGATGTCATAGCCACAAGAAAGATCGTTTTAAAAGACAAGAGCCTCAAAAGACAACTATGTAAGGGTTCAAACAGAGAACCCATCAAGAAAGTCAAAACAAGATTTAAATCCCATTGAGGCATAACATAGGGAGTAGGCTGCAACCTATTGGTAAGGCCCTTAATAAATCTCAAAACAATGGGAGATTTAAATAAAGACGGCTGATCCGGCAAACACAGAAACACCGAGAAAACCGACAATTAACAGTGGACACTGCACAACCCTGCTGGGCCAAGAAAAGTGAAAACTGAAGAACATCTGACAAGTGGGCCTTTAAAGGATCAATGGATCTCTTTCCACACCATTTGACAAATCTAGACCATCTGGAGGAGTAAATAGACTTAGTGGAGTGTCGCCTGGACGATAAAATAACATCCACCGCATCCGGCGGGAGAGAGAAGGAACTCAGGTTGCCCCGTTCAATCTCCAGGCATGAAGGTGCAGGCTCTGAAGGTGGGGGTGTAGAACCTGCCCCTGCGACTGCGAGAAGAGGTCTGTCCTGAGAGGGAAACGGAGCAGAGGGTGCGATGAGAGGTGAAGAAGATCTGTGTACCACACCCTTCTTGGCCAATCCGGAGCGATCAATATGACTTGGGCCCGGTCTTGGCGAATCTTCCTCAGAACCCGAGGAATCAAGGGTATGGGGGGAAACGCGTAAAGGATCTGTGAACTCCAATCCATCTGAGATGCGTCCCCCAGCGCCCCCTGCATCGGAAACTGGAGACTGCAGAACAACGGACAGTGCACGTTCTCGTGAGTGACAAACAGGTCCAACCGAGGGGATCCCCACATCTCGAAGATGTGACGGACCACCTCCGGATGAAGACCCCACTTGTGATCGGCCGAGTAATGCTGACTGAGACTGTCCGCACGAACATTCAGCACACCGGCTAGATGATTTGCAAACACACAAATCTGATGGTTCTGAGCCCAGGACCAAAATCGCAGAGCCTCTCGACAGAGACGATACGACCCTACACCTCCCTGTTTGTTGATGTACCACCTTGTGGTAGTGTTGTCCGTCAGGACCTGAACCGACTGACCACAAAGGGAAGGAAGAAAAGCCTTTAGTGCCAAACGTATCGCCCGCAATTCCAGAAGGTTGATGTGAAGCAACCTTTCCTCTGGAGACCAAAGAACTTTGACCTCCAAATCCCCCAGCTGCAGCGTCTCTGGAGATTCTGACCGACTCCCTGAGATCTACATTGTGATGAAACCACTGCCTGCGGAGGCACCACTGGAAAGCCCTCATGTGCCAGCGTGCATGACTGACCAACAGTATGCAGGAAGCGAACAGACTGAGCAGGCGTGGGACCTTCAGGACCGCTCCATCGTGAAACAAAGGAATCATTTCCTGAATGTCGAGAATTCTTTGTGGAGGTGGAAAAGCTCGACACACAGTAGTATCCAGTACCGCCCCTATAAACAGATTGCGCTGAGAGGGCACCAGGTGAGAATTGGGCACATTTATTGAAAAGCCCAAGTTGAACAACAGCTGAGCTGTTACTCACAGATGATGAAGCACCATCTCCGGCGACTCTGCTTTGAGCAGCCAGTCGTCCAGGTGAGGGAAACCTGGAATCCCCGACCTCCTGAGATGAGCTGCCACCACTGCCATCACCTTTATGAAGTCTCGAAGTGCAGTAGTAAGACAAAACGGAAGGACCGCAAACTGGTAGTGCTGCGACCCCACCGTGAAATGGAGATACTTCCTGTGCGACTTCAGGATGGGGATGTGAAAGTACGCATCCTGCAAACCGATCGACACCATCCAGTCCTCTTGCTGCAGCGCCAGAAGAACCTGAGCAAGGGTCAGCATCTTGAATTTCTCCTGTTTGAGGTAAAAATTCAAGACCCTGAGATCCAAGATTGGACGTAACCTGCCATCCTTTTTGGGAATCAGGAAATACCGGGAGTAGCATCCCTGACCCCTTTCCTGCTCCGGGAACACCTCTATCGCACCTTTTTGTAATAAGGCAAGGACCTCCTTCTGGAGAAGAAGCAAATGATCTTCTGAACAGAAACCTTGGCAAGGAGGGTAAGGAGGAGAAAATTCCCGAAAGGGAAGGGCGTACCCATTCTCTACAAGATTTAAAACCCAAAGGTCTGAAGTGACCGATTTCCAATCCTGTAGAAAGTGGGACTGCCGACCCCCCACAGGACCCACATGTTCCAGGATGGGGGATCTAGGGCTGCTTTCCTGCATTAACAGGGGGAGCAGGGGAGGTAGAGGAGGAGGAGGAGAGTTGGCGGGCCGACCCAAGCTGGTGACCCCTGTTTCTCCCTCTGTAGGATTTGTAAAGAGGATTTTGCTGCTGTTGCTCCTGAGGCTGCCGTAAGCTACAAAAGGAAGACCTTCCAAATCCACAATACTTCCTATATCCAAACCCTCTTGACTGAGTTTGCAACCCTAAGGATTTTGCTGTGGCCTTCCTATCTTTAAATCTTTGAAAAGCAGAATCAGCCTTCTCACCGAAAAGTTTTGTACCATCAAAGAGCAAATCAAGAAGGGTAGCCTGTACATCTGGAGAAAACCCAGAGGATCTGAGCCAAGCCTGTCTTCTGGTAACTATGGAAGAGCTAATAACCCTGGCCACCGAATCAGACGTGTCAAGGCCAGACTGTATAATCTTACGAGCAGCAGCCTGAGCATCCGTCAAAAGCTCCATAAAATTAACACGCTCCTCATCAGGCAACTTGGGCGCCAATTGTTTAGCGGAATCCATCAAGGCATGTATGTATCGCCCCAGCAAACAGGTATCATTGGTTGACTTTAGCGCCATGCTAGAAGAAGACAAGACTTTCTTAGCCAATTGTTCTAACTTCTTAGAGTCCCTGTCGGCAGGTGCTTGAGGAAAAGCGCCTGTAGACTGTTAAGAACAGGACGCCAGTACCACCAAACTTTCCGGGGACGGATGAGAAGAGAGAAAGGAAGGATCTTCTGGAGGAGACCTATATCTCCTTGCCACAGATTTAGACACAGCAGGAGCAGAGAGTGGTTTACGCCACACTTCCAGAATAGGCTCAGTTAAAGCCTCATTAAACGGCAACAATGGCTCAATTATCGAAGACAGAGAATGCAAAACCTCCATGAGCAAATTCGGCTTGTACTCTGCTGTAGGCAATTGCAAGTCCAAAAGCTCCACAGCCTTTCTAATAACTGTGTGATATGGAGCCACCTCTTGAGGTGGTGAGGCCCTTAAAGAAGAAAGCTTCCACTCCGGGGAAGTGTCCATGCCACTAGCCTCCTGAAGCCCCTCAAAATCGTCAACAAACTCCTCAATCTAACCCTCTTCAACCTCTTCTCTCTGATACTGTTCTTCCTCCAACAGTCTCTGTGCCTCTCTCCTCGAACGCAACTTTGGTTGCGGCGCCGGCGGCGCCACACGCAGCGCCGACAGCTCCGGAGCTGTCATCGAAGGAGGGTCCGATGCAGGAACCGGCGCCGTACGAATCAGAGAGGAAAGGCCACCAGACGGTGCCGGGGACTCCATATACGGCATCGAAAACCTCGGAACCGGAAACTGCCATGACGGCACCGTCAGCATAAAGGGCACGAAGAGTGCCTGGGCATAATGTTGAATGCAAAAACAACAGTTGATGAACAGAATGCAGAACAATGTCATACAGTCCTCCCAGCACAGAGATCTGGGCCTAAATCCATTGTTTTTTTGCTCACCATGCCATTCCAGTTTGAACCCAGCCATATGCAAATAGTTTTGCTTTGTTCGCCCTAAGTTGACAGGGTATGCCCAGACGTGGGTCCCTTGCTCACTTTGCCACTGGATTCAAGCTAGCCTGGCTGGTGACGGCTGATTAGCCAAAAACCGGTCCCAGGATGCTTGTTTCCGGTCCAGGGAAGACATGGCTTGGCAGTTCGGGCTGGACTGTTCCCATGAGGCACAGGGTCAGACTCATTTGCATATGGCCATGTCTGAACTGGGGTGGCGGAGTGAGCTAAAGAATGATGATGGATTAAACCCAGATCAGTTGACTGGGGATGAGTGCTTGCATTGTTCAACAGTCCGTCCATCATCCCCTTTGGTTTTGCTTTGTTCGCCCTAGGTTGGCAGGGTATGCCCAGACGTGGTTCCCTTGCTCACTTTGCCACTGGATTCAAGCTAGCTTGGCTGATGACGGCTGATTAGCCCGAAACCAGTCCCAGGATGCTTGTTTCCGGTCCAGGGAAGACATGGCTTGGCAGTTCGGGCTGGACTGTTCCCATGAGGCACAGTGTCAGAGGGGCGTGGCTAAGCCGGCAAAGATGCCAGACGTGCTCGGGTAGAGCTCTGCCGGGAGCTCCCTATCTATGGCCACATTTATCCGTCCAATGCCGATCTACTGCGACTCCTGGTGAGCGGCGACGCAGCTGAATACCAGCTGCAGTCCAGAAGTGAGTTTCCCAGACAATTTGAGACCGATCACTGCTCCGCAGATCCTGGGCCTAGTGCGTGGCCGAGCGTGCTCCCAACACATTAGAGCCGCCGGCTACGCGAGGCAGAACTACCCCCACCAGGCCGCGCCGAGTGGCGCAGTAGCACCCGCGGTGCCACTGGAAGCGGGACTTGCTGCCACGCTGCACGGAGGAGTGAAGCCGTGCTCTGAGCATCTGCTCCGCCGGGCCAGACCAACGGTGCACCCCGGACCCCGACACCCATCATCGGTGCGCTCCCGTGGTGAGTCGGCGGCAGCACCATCCCACCACCCGCGCTGTCTACCCGACGCACTGACGCCCGATCCCGGGAAGCTGAGTCGGAGGGTCCCATCCTGCATCCTGGGGCGGCCTCATATAACCCCGGACCCGGGTAGGAGATCCTTGGCTGGACTGCGGCGCTCCCGGTGAGCTCCGCTGCACAATGGGGACCCGGTAAAAAGAAGGGGCATGAATCTGGGACGTGCCGGCGACGAATCCCAATGGGCCACAGCATGTCCGAACATCCCTGAATGGTCCCCCTGCCTCCTCCCCCTGACCTTTATCAAGCTTAGACTACCTGATTCTGGATGCCGGGGCTCTGGTGGTTGATACGGGGAGACACCAGAAACCTCCTAATGGTCCTACATGCCGGGGTGGCGCTGCGGTTCCTCCACTGTCCCGACCGCCAAATACAATTGCCACACAGCCTCATTTCCACTCACGCTGCTTTCTCTGCTGGGCAGACAGGCTATGACTGCGGCCTTGCCCCGGCACTCACTGACTGTTGTGCCTCGGCAAGGGCACCCAAATGAGATGAGGAAGAATCGCTGACTGAGAACCACTGGTAGGTGACGCAGCACCCGCGCTCCACTACGTCCAAATAACAAGTGCCTTGTCACAGGAACTTTGCCACCCGGCCCAACCCTCACAGCAGAGACAGGATCAGTGTCACGCTCACAGACGGGCGTGATCGCGTGTCCCTCCTGGCATCGTAGTGCAGGCAAGACCTACACCTCTGCGATACCGACCCTGGCTGCAAGGATACATCTCCCACACACAATACGCTGTGCTGCGCATCAACTACTAATACCGCACTCTCTGGCTGGACACTGTCTGTCGACCCACCAACCCAGCATCCTGTGAGTAATGTAGGTCCCCTGGTGGGCCATATCTCAGCTTGCGCTCTCTGCTGCACCATCCCGGTGAGGCTGCATCTTCTGTAGCGAGCAGGCATCCCGGGGTCCCGACCAAATCCTGACCAGAAGGTGCCACGCGGTTGAGGCTCCAGCCTCAACATGGCACTCGCACCAGGGTGGGTGCAGGAGGCGCTCTGACCTCACCTCTGTCCTTCAGAAGTAAATAGAGCAAGATGGCGAAACAAACCACTACGGATTCCACCTCTGGCAAGCTGGACGCAGTCTTAGCAGCAGTCGAAAAGCTGGGTGAGCTCCTACAGCAAGTGCGCACTTCCTTGGAAAATAAAAATGCAGAGGCTGACATCGCAGACATCGCCCCGCAGGTTGCAGCTGCAAACCAACATATCCAAAATCTGCTCAATTGTATCGAGTTCCTGGAGGACACGGGTCGAGGATGCCGAAGGACGGCCACGCCGCAATAATGTGCGCATGGTGGGCCTGCCGGAAGGTCAAGAGGGGAAAGTTCCGGCAGTATATGTCGAGGCTTGGCTCCGCTCCCTGCTGAAGGCACTCTCTCATCTTACTTCATAGTGGAACGGGCACACAGGGTACCTACGAGACCGTTGCCAACTGGTTCAAATCCACGACCTTTCTTGATCCGCCTCCTCAATTACAGAGACAGGGATGCCATATTGCAAGCAACGAGACAACTACGAGACATTCAGGTTGACAATCATAAAATAATGTTCTTCCCAGACTACACGTTGCAGGTCCAAAAACAGAGATACTCCTACATGGCAGTCAAGAAACGCCTCAGGCAGCACAACCTGCAGTACTCTCTCCTGTTCCCAGCTCGTCTACGTGTCGTCGTCAATGGCAAAACTCACTTTTTCCAAACTCCAGAGCAAGCGGAAGAATGGATGGACTCTTACGCATCTGCAAATCCTTAGACTGTGCTCACCAATCCGCAACAGAAGCCACGTAATGCACCCTCCCGCCGCCGCCGTGCTGGTAAGAGGCGGAGGCATTCTCAGACCTCGCAACCTGCGGGACCGGACCGGAGCCAGGTATTGAGTGAATGTTGCGAGGTACTCCAGGTCACAGCGGACATCACAGGTTCCCAACTGGATGATCTTGCCTCTACCTCGAGCCGACAAGACCAGGAACAGACCAGTGACAATGACTTTTCAGATGACCCACAGACATCTCAGGACTCTTACGAATTGCCCTATGTCACTCCACAAACGTCCGACGACATTGTCTAGCAAGCTGCATTTGGTTAACGCTTCTGTGGTACACCTTAGTCAGACACAGTAGCAGCTTGGCTGTGCCTCGCTTGCAGACTCAACGATGGCCCTAAGGCTCCTCACCTCTCTTACGCTGCACCCTCATGCGTTATCCTTATGTCGGCATGGATCATGGGCTGGGGTGTCGCCCGGTGCGGCGCCTGGCCATTCACGACTGGCCGGTAGCTGGGGAGCTTCCGTGAACTATTTAAGACGCTTATATATCCTTTCTTCATCACGCAGTGCGTAGGGCAACCCCCTTAGTCATTGTGTGAATGTTGTTATTGAACAAGGTTTGGACGATTGCCTGTTGCAAATTCGCCCTTTTGGAATTATTTATTTTATTTGAACTGTTTGTATTGCCATCTAGCATGTGTAGCAACTTAACTTTCCAACAATTGGGGCCAAGGGTGCCAATGCTACGATCATACATATTGCTTGCAAAGTCTCCATGGTTAGGTGCTCTCTTTTTGTTCACATTTGTCACATATTATGGCCTCCGTTAAAATAGGCACCTGGAATGTGCGGGACATACACACTCCGTCATGACGCTATCAAATTTACTCCTATCTTAGGCGACACCGTATACAGATAGCGCTGGTACAGGAAACTCATTTGTCCAAAACTGAACTGCCATACCTATATCGACGTTGGAGGGGACAGCTGTATACCAAGGGATACACTGCGTTTGCACGAGGGGCACTAATATGGGTCAGACCGGGGATCCCTTTCAAAGCCACGGATGTCCAAATAGACACCGACGGCAGATATATTGTGGTACACGGCACACTAGACGGCAGACCCATGGTACTCGCCTCGCTATATGCACCTAACACAGAACAAGGGGCGTTCTTCGATCACTTCTCACAAACACTAGTGCCCTGGCATGATATCCCTATGCTGTTGGGGGGAGATTATAATAGTGTATTGGATGCAGGGCTAGACCGATCGTTCCCCCCCTCCCAGGCACGAGCACAATCCATGCCATGAGCGCACTAACTGGCTGGGCATTGCAATGGAACCTGTCTGATGTATGGCGACATCTACACCCGACTGACAGAGTGTACTCCTATTACTCAGGAGCTCACAGGCTGCATGTACGCCTAGACCGCTTTATGACATCTGCCACTTTATTGTCTTATGTAGTCTCTGCGCATTATTTGGGCCGAACCCTCTCGGATCATAACCCCCATACTGTAGACCTGCAGTGGGAAAACACCAGACCCCCGATTCCCACCTAGCGACTACAACCTGATGTTCTGTTGGATGCGCCCTTCCGTGGCTCATTAGCCACCGCCATTGAGCAATATTTTGATGGTAACGCTGGCACAGCCTCCACAACCCAAATAGAATGGGACGCTAATAAGGTGGTGATACATGGCCATTGCCTACATATGCAGGCAGGTATGCACAAGCAACTGGAGAAGGACCTGCTCCGAACAGAACAACGCGTAGGCACATTAGAGCGGGAGGAGGCCATGGATGCCATGGATACCCTGTCCGAAGTGAGAGAGGAACATTCCTGGCTACTGGACAGGCTCGGCTGTTTAAACTATGCGGCACATTCTGCAAAAACTCATCATCAGGGCGACAAGGCAGGCAAGCTCCTCTCATGGCTGATCCGGCAAGATCTTCTGGCTCCACCGATCACATCTATACGCACACTGCAGGATACTGTGATGTACACTCAGGCAGCCATTCATGACGAATTCACATCTCACTATGCTCAGTTGTATCAGTCCCAAGCCCAGTCCACGCCCGCTGAGCTTCAGTACGTCTTAGCAGGAATCGAGTTACCGCAGCCTACCACCGAACAACAAGAGGAACTTAATGCTCCTCTCTTGCAAGAGGAAGTACGAGACAGCATTTTTTCATTATCCAATGGCAAATCACCGGGCCCTGATGGTTTGCCCGCAGAATTTTATAAGGCATACTCAGACATCTTACTCCCGCAGTAACTTACTTTATACGCCGCCACCATAGAAGACTCCTCACTCACACCAACGCAAAACGAGGCAACGCTTGTCTCCTTACTTAAGCCGGGTCGTGACCCTCAACTCCTCAGCTCCTATCGCCCCCTAGCTCTACTCAATACAGACTACAAAACATTTGCTTCTGCACTAGCAAAACGCTTGGCCCCATTGGTAAAGCCACTGGTCCACCCCGACCAGAACGGATTTGTCCTTACTAGAAGCACCTCCTTCAACATACGACGGCTGTTCCGTGTGCACACATATGCCCGACACAACTGGCCGCGATCTAGATGCCTAGTTCTCGATTTGGAGAAAGCTTTTGATTCCCTAGAGTGGCCTTATCTCACGGCGGTCTTGCACAAATACGAATTAGGAGACAGTTATATACAGATGGTCGGTCTCCTTTATCAACGACCTACGGCGCGGGTCAAGACGGGGAAGTTAATCTCTGATGCCTTGAGAGTCAGACGAGGCACACGGCAAGGCTGTCCATTGTCCCCCCTACTTTTCTCCCTAGCTGTGGAGCCCCTGGCGGCATTACTCAGAGCCAGCGGCGGTGACTGGGGTATACCACTAGGCGACGGGCTGCACACGGTCTCGCTATATGCGGACAACCTACTATTATATGTCAGAGACCTGCGGGCTATTCCACCGGTCATAGCGGACATTTTCCGACAATTTGAACGGCTGTCAGGACTCAAAGTGAACTGGATGAAGTCCGAGGTGTATTCTTTTGCCGGCGGGGTGACTGACGCAGATATCACTATTAATGGAGCCACGTTGACTTGGTATCCATCCATGTTCAGGTACTTAGGTTTATACATATACAGATCCCCCACAGATATATCAGAGGGCAACTTAGTGCGGGCTATAACGGCAATCAGAGCGCAAGTTCACTTTTGGAAAACGCTTCGATTGAGTGTGATGGGTCGTGTCACCTTGGCAAAAATGATCATTTTACCGCGACTGTTATATTATTTTCCAACCTCCCAATATACGTCCCAGTCAAAATTCTCCGGAGCCTGGAGGGCATCCTCCGTGATTTGATCTGGAACAAAGGCAGGCCGCGAATAGCACTAAGTAAACTATATGCGCCCACGAGTAGCAGCGGCCTCGCAGTCCCGAATATGGAATTGTATTACTTGGCCTCCCAGCTGCAGTGGGTGTCAAAATGGATGAGAGGACACGGGTTAGCGGACACTGCGACCACGGCACTGCCGTGGCCGCAGTCCCAGCTACAATACTACTTTCACCCTGTAAATAGGCTCCCCTGTCCGTCCCAGATCCATGTATCATTGGCCCATAAATGCCACGGAAGAAGCCTCTATCTGACCCGCATTACGCCTCCCTATTCTCCACTGTTACCATTAATAGGCACCCCTAGAGGTAAGGGGAAAGTGTCTGACACTGAATTACAAGCGTGGCATGAGGCAGGCTTAGACGCAGTGGGCGATTTATATGCGGAGGGCAACCTCCTCACATTTGCCACTCTATCCATGGAAAATGATATCCCTGCAGGCCAATTTCTATTACACGCGGCAATAGTGCGTACCCTAACGGCGGCCTGGGGAGACATCACAACTGAGCCCCAAACACATTTACTTGTACAATACCTGCATGTAATGGGGGAGGGCACGCACGTGGTACACTGGCTGACGGAAGCTCTCCTGACGAACACACTGAAGCCATTGACGAGACTTCGCGAAAAGTGGGCCGCAGACAGAGGACGTTTGTGGACTGACAAGGAATGGGCGACAATTGTCGCTGGTTCTACTTATATACCACGCAACTCAAGATTCAAACTTATTCAGACATACATAATACATAAGGCATACCTTTCCCCTGATAAGATTAATGACTATTTCCACCTTGATACCTCTGCTTGCCCCCGGTGCAAATTACCTGGCGCTGATCTACTACATATGCTGTGGTCCTGTGCCTCGTTACGGCCCTACTGGCATGCAGTAGTGGATGCATTGACAGCCTGCACTGCGGAGCCCTTACAATTCAGCTGGGAAACCTGTGTCCTGGGGCTGTACTCACGGACAAAAAAGAACAGAGTAACATCCAGATTCAAAGACCTGGGCTTGATAACGGCAAAACGCCTAATACCAAAACGATGCAAACACACTGACCCACCAGCGTCGGATCACTGGGAGAAATCCTTCACAACATGGGCGCAAGTCGAGAGCACTACGCTACATAAGGAGGAAACTGCGGGATTGCGCAAACATCCGATTGCGCAAGTCTGGGATGAACTCCTCAAAAAGCTCACGCACCCAGACGCTGCGGAACGAGATTCGCAGCCCCTTAACGGCACTAATGCGACCACACCACAACACGCTGTCCCCCCTCCCCCCCGCCCCTCCTTGACACAATGACAGGGATCGCCACCACTCTAACATGGTGAGTCGGACACGACACGATACCATTGTGACACCCCCCCTGCACACCGCTACCATCTCCCTAGACTTCGCTGTCATCGTTTCCTCCGCTTTCGCAATGCACTGACCCTCCTACTCTTCCATATCAACCTTACGGTGCAGCCTAAACACGCTAATGATGGCACTCTTTTGTGTTTTATTTTTTCTTTGTTAATAAGTCACAGTTCACTTAAATAGACATCGTCATCAGACTCTTGGCACTGACACATAGAGACAACGAGACACATTCACAAAAGTCACCATAACAATGTTTGGCCACTGATGCCACTACAACATGCATATTTAGATGTTATATCTTGTCTTTTCTATACTTGCATTATCATTTGCTATTCCCACTATTGTTGATACGTGATTGATATGATGTAGAACGAACGAATATTGTACCGCCGGTATTAAAAGAGAAAACTTTCAATAAAAAGATGTTTAAAAACAAAATGAGGCACAGGGTCAGACTGATTTACATATGGCCATGTCTGAACTGGGGTGGCGGAGTGAGCTAAAGAATGATGATGGATTAAACCCAGATAAGTTAACTGGGGGTGAGTGCTTGCATTGTCCAACACTCTGTCCACTTTGGTTTTACTTTGGGCATAATGTTGAGGCACGCCCAAATTGAAGGCTAGCGGACCCACGGGACCCGAAGGTGCTCCGGAGGGGAAAGCTGCCTTGGCAAACACGCCATACATAGCATTTAAAAACTGCGTAGGATCTGAACCCGGTGCAGGTAATTGAGGATACGGAGCCGAATCAGTATCCACACAAGGAGCCTCCGACATTGGAATAGTTGGATCCACAGGCGGAGCCACAGGCACAGTCTCGTGCACAGAAGAGAGTTAGTCCTGAACTGGTAAGCCCTCATACTCCGGAGAGCCCCTCGGCGTCGGCGACCGCACCGGAAAACCTTTGGGAGAAGGAGAATTCTCCGGAGTCACCTGAGGAGATGGCGAAGGAGACACAAAGTCCTTTTGTCGACATCGAGGCGCCAGAGAAGGTGATCTCAAAGCCTTTCCCTTTGACGAACGACGGCGAGAGCCATGCCTCCTCTTCTTCTTGTGCTTCCTCGACTTCGAAACATGCGAAGTCAACGACTTCGACTTGGATCTTTTTCGTTCTCTCTTCTCCTTCCTTGCTTTTGCTATGAAAAGCTTGGCTCACGTTCTTTCAAGGCCTTCAGGTTCATCTTGCGACAGCAAGAACAGCCCTCCATGTCGTGGTCCGATGATAAACACCACAAACAGTCCTCATGGAGGCCAGTGATGGACATATGATGCCCACACTCTCTACAGGGCTTGAATCCTGACTTCCTCTAAGTCGCCATCGCAAAGCTACAGTTAAACCTGGAGAAATAACAAAGTTACTCGAAACAGTATGGAGAGTCCCAGAAAACCGTTACGCTTCGACGCCACGGAAAAAAGGGAAGTGACGTCATCACGCCGACGAGGCTCTCTTATGGCTCCAATGACGTCATGCGGAGTCGCAAGCGGAGCCGTGGTATTGTGACGACCTCGTCTCCGTGGAGAGCTAGGAAAAAGTTTACGCAGAATGCTGGCGCAGGGGATATTCATAAGGTGAGGAATCCACAGGCAGATGTAGCCATCAGAAATATTAAAATCCGCCATTGTAAGTGTTTTAGGAATACGAAAAGTAGGTAGTTACACATCTTTTCAAGTACGAGCATCAAAAATACAATTATGCAGTCCTGCAATGTTGAGAAATCTCTCACAAACAAGAATTACCTATCAAGATAACAGAAGACAAAAGTGCAGCCCTGGAAAAGTCACTTTGAAAAAGATATATTCCTTAGTGTGAGAGGGAAGTGCCGGTGGTGGGGTTTTGAAATTGAATAGGACACCTTTCACTAGTTTCTGCATGCAATGCGAAGACCACACACACGCTTCAGAGTTGAGCCAAAGTTCTTGACAGCTCAATCATTTAAAGGGTTGTTTGCAGAAATGTTAATGAAACACATCAACAGTGAACACAGGGAAAGAAACACAGATTGTCAATCTTTTGATATTCTCTGTGCCACGAAAAAGGACTTTGATACAAAGCAGGAACATTTGCCCACAATAGAAACCACTTCAAACCTGAATCTAGAACAGGTTAAAGAAAGTAAGAGCAAAATTCCCTCAGAAAAAAAGAACGGAGAGCTCCTGGGTGAAAGGGTGCTGAATTAAAAGTGCCAGTGGAAGGGTGCTGAATTGAAAGTGCCATTTATTTAAGCACAAGCCTTAGTGGGATGAATCAGCAGAATTAGTCTGCGTTGTGAACACACCATTCTTGACTCCCTTTTTGGGTGCTTAGACTTTTACCCGATATCTTCAGCCTTTAAGTTTTTTATACTTTTTTCAACTCCAGGAATCTGTGAGTACAACTCCCCGTGACTAGTTCATCACAGGAAGAAGCTGGACATTTTGTCGAGTGTTTAGGTGTGCCCAGAGCAAGGTACAAAGTATTGTCCCATTTTTATCATGGTTTTGAACTGTACCTCAGACACCTAAATTATGTTACACATACCCTGCCTTTATGTTTTTTGTAAGGTCTACCTATAAATGTAAGTCATTTGCAGAGCAACAATTCTAAATCTGATGCTCAAAATTCAAAGCATCAAATTGGAACACTTTTGTCAAGTAACTGTACTGCCATGTCACAATGTTAATATTGCACTTTCATGTCATAAAATATTAATTTAACCCTGTTTTCCCAAAGCGCACTAAAGTATTCATGTAATTTTGCCTATTTAAATCCAGTTCTCTATTTGTTGCGTTTAAGACGTCATCATCTGTACTTGTAATCTATTATGCTAAGTAACGCATCGACAAAGTCTAATCCCCAAAGTAGGTTTAGAACTGCATGTGGCTTTGTATAAAAATGCATTATGTAAAATCATATAAAAGAAATCACTTGTCATCATAACCCTGCTTTAGGACTAGGCCCCACTAGATGACATATTTGAGCTGCTCTTACATTTGTGTTAAATGCATTATCCTGACCAAATATATATAACAATACATTTACCCCTAGACCCAATATAGCTTCAGCAAATTATTGTTTGATTGAAGTACAGTTGATTTCCACCATTTTCAAATAGTCTTTTAACTTTGCTGATTAGGGTAGTTTCTGGGTGTTGCCACTATTGAGAGCATGCTAAAGGCAACACCTGGACCAATATGCACACTAGACCTAATTAATTTTCCACACACACGTTTGGGCATAGATAATTAGGCCGACAATATTCCCGGGAGCCTGGAGACAAGACCATAAGAATTTACTCTTATGGACAAGAGCTATAGTGTCAGAGTTAGTGATAATCAATTCCAAAACTCCGGCCCACCTGCTGTTGAGGGTTCACCTGAGACGAGGGGAGAGGTGGCTGAAGCAGAAGGGAAATTCTGAGAAGTTATCGGGTTGTGCCATCTCTTGTAATAAAAGATTCAAAGGACATGAGTAATTCATTAACCCACGGCATATGAGTTACAGCAATAATCTTTAAGACATCTGTATAAATTATACTACTGGTGTGACCAGCTATGTGAGTTGGTTGAGCTCCACTTGCTGCATATCGAGAAGGGATCTAGAGGTTTAAAGACTGAAAGTCTCAAGGCAGCCAGGGGCATAACCCCAAATGTTTGAATGAATGAATATTTATGGAGCGTACAGATACCTCGGACCGGAGTCCCAGCCCTAAATGTTAAAATCAACTAAAAGAACAAAAATCAAAGCTTTCGTATTGTAAGGTTCTACGATGTTAACAAGATAGTACAGGATTCTGAAATTTCGCCTTAATATGGTGAAGTTCAGAAATCTTGCAAGAGGGAGCTAAAAGGGAGATAGAGGATAAGTGGTACTTACAAGTTATTGTTAGAACTCCACCCTGCAGAGGGGGATTGACTCTTAGTATAGAATAACTCTGGCTTGGCGAGTGCCAACTTAGGATCTGGAGGGAGGGGTCAATAAACCAGATCTCAGAAGCAAACAACATGCTAAAAGAGTCATCTAATAAAAAAATTAAGAAACTCTACTTCGCGTTTTCACATCGAATGAACATTGAGGATAATAGCTAACAAAGGTATCGAATGGCTGGTAGTGGGGGACTGGACAAGTAAGCAGTACATTGCAGAGTAGTACAGGAGAAATAGATGGCCAGGCCAATGTAAGTTAGGAAACTGGAGAGCAGGTCTTCTCAGGCTTACCTATAAGCGGGAGGCTTTCAACCTCAAAATAGAATGGGTTTGTTGGCAATTGTAGAGACCAAGCTCTACTATATAGTACCAGAATCACCCTAAATACATAAAAAAATAGGTTATGTAAAAGTATATATAGGTAAAAATATCAAACTGCAATTGTACTGCTTCCAGTCCATGACCTACTACTATAGTGTCATGGTATGTATATTATTATTGCCTTCACATTGAGAACCTAACGCTATCTACTAACATATTAACCTTTTATACTTCTTGTATACTCACCTTGCAATGTAGTGGTCTGATGATGAGTGAATAAATAATTACACTTATAAGGTGCACCCCAACTATATGAGGTCTCTCGGAGCTGCTGATGATATGGTGGATAATATTTTATTGGCATGCAATATCATTCATGCAATATAATGAGGGTATACTTATAAAACACGCCTATAGAAGAATGGGCGCTGGGTACAATTGATGTTTTCAGGAATGTCATTAGCTATTTAGCCAACTGGTGGCACTCCTTTTCAATCTCTGGTTAGGTGGGATGGAAGGCTGTGTGATAAAGCTAGGGGTGCCCAGAGAAGCAAGATAAAACAGTGTCTTCTCCTGTCAGAAGCGGACACTTAGGAAGAGACAACTAGGTAGCAATGAGTGTTAATTGACACAGGGATCTGCAAAAACAGTATTTGGATCCATGTGGAAACGGTTACATTGACAGTGACACCATGTGAAGTCAGAAAAAAATCAAATTGTTCAGTTTACCACTTACTAGGGAGCCAGTTACTATCCTGTAACAACGTTTAAGAATGAAAATAGAATGCTTTTCAGGAGATGGCATTCTTAGTCACAGTATCCACCCGGACATTAATTTCTGGTCCCCATCCAGTTAAATGAAGTAAAAGGATATAGAGTTTACATGCAATGTGGGTGGGTACAAGTAGGTGCCTGGGAACGAGACAAGTGTATTTCAAAATATGTAATAGTCCCATCTATTAGACCTCTGTCTAAGATGCATTCAGTATAAATCCACAATCCAGAAAGTGTTACACTAAGCAAATGATCACAGTAATTTTCTTGTGTACTAACAATGAAAGTTAGTTAAGAATGATATTAAACAAAGTCTTACAAGAAAGCAACCCAAACCCTAAGAAACATAAATGCAACATTAAATAAAGAATCTTAGCAACCTAAACTAACAAATTTGAGAAGAAACAGAGTTTTCTATGCCATCCTCATATAAGTTGAAGTCAAGCTGGACAAAACAATCACTAGATTCACAGAAGTGAGAAAATTGGAGAAGAGTCTATGAGCTTCCAAACGGTTAAGTAAACCATTATCCATGAACTTACAAAAGTAATTGTAGATCCTGGGATTCCTCATGGTAATTGTGGCTCAAAGTGACAGGCCGCTCTCTCAGGGAAAACGGTCTGTAAATTATTTAAGTAGCATCAAATCAATTCAATTCAATAGATCTTTATTTGGAAATAAATCCATAAAAGATACATCAAATACACATTTTGTTTAAAATAATCTAGTTAAAATGTATGCAAAAATATAAGATAGACATATAAATCATGTTGATAAGTTAGATTTTCTTAAATAAACATACATTTATCTTTGTTTAATAGCCGAGCTGATACATGTGGAAAATGCAAAACATATTTCCATGGTATTTAAATTAAATATAGTTAGAAACCTCTTTAAAATGAAACTATCTCAGTGTTTTAAATAATGGTTTTAAAAAACGTATCTTGATATCCTGGTAAAAGTTACAAAACAATAAGAAGGGCTCAGTAGATTGGGATGTTATCCCATTACAAGGTCATTTTTAAAGTATTTTTCCACTCATCCATCTTTGGGAATGCTACTATAAAATGTTGTGTTCCTAAGCTAAGCCGTATAAGATAGAATCTATCCTGTGTTTTGGTTAAGAGTAATAGTATCTGGGAATTTCATCACACAGTTTATTTTCAATATATCTCTGCACTTCTCCTTTGGTATTCTCACTGGATTCCTTTATAGCATCTCTATGACCAATGAGAAGCAGTTTTATTTATTTTTGCTATAGTATAGGATACTTGTAGGGTCGTCCAGAGAAAATCTATTACATTTAAAAAGCTTTTCACATGTTTGAACCAAGGGATTTTGTCTATACAATCCAGAGCAATCTTTTACTATATCTTTAGTAAACTTAGATCCAGCCTTGGTCCAAATGCTATGCTAAGTCAGAAGAGCACAGCTGTTAATGGAGTATTCAATATAAAGAGTGACTAGTTCATTATGAACAGTATAAGATGAAGTGGAATTGGGTAATGCCAATAGTCAAAACGTGTTCTCCAATGTTTGTAATGCCTTACAATTAGACATGCCCCACAAAGCAGCCCTATAAACTGCACTACGAATACATTTACTCTTATATAATAGAATCATTTTCTTAATGGGTTTATTTCCAATTTTGGATGTAAATCTAACAATTGCCTCAGAGGCTCTAATAAATTGTTGTCTTCCAATGCTCAGATGTGAACTCCATGAGCCCAAGTTGGAAAATTGAAGCCCTAAATAGGAGGAACTCTCTGCATCCGCTAATGGCTCACCATTAACATACTGGGTTTTCTTCATCGTTTTTCCTGAACCACATGTCATAAGTCTTGTAAATCCATCAATTAAACGTTGAGGCCACTTGCCGTCCTAGATATTAATACCCCATCATCTGCATACAAAACTGTTGGGGTCGAGCAATTGCCAACTTTAGGCAGATCTGCTGGCAATTTTTGTACAACAAACCGGTTGGTCCCAACAAGAATGATTCAATTAGGTATAGCTAAGTACCCGATAACACAAATTACAAAACACTTGAGAAGCAGGATAGCAAGTTTCTTTATATAAAATATTGCTAAAGCACTTTCTATACACATTAATTCATTTGACACAGACGCTCCACAGAGAGTGCAAAGTTGGGTGTGAGTAAGGGTGCTCGTGAATAGATCGGAAGAAATAGGAATAACAAGTGAAGTTATATACAGTGTAAACAATGGTTTCAAAATAAGACCGTCTGACAATGATTTTTAATAAGATTATCCACAAGCCATTAGATACACATCATGAATGCGGTGTTTATCTAAATGTGGAGAAATAAACAGTCACGGTCAAAATAGTTAATATGTCGACGTTTCAACCCCAAAGAGGTCCAATGAAGCCTTGCAGTGGGGTCTTCTTCAGGACAGAATGGAGCTATCTGAAAAATGGGGCAGGGATAACAATCACAAAATGACCCTTGCGGAAGACAGTGAAAACGGGTACAACAAATACAACAAAGTGTGGCACAATGGCTCACCTCAAACCCACTGTCTGATTACATGTGGGGCAAGGGAAGGAAAGGGCTGAGTAGCTCCAATAGGAAGAGGGACCTCATCAGCGTCCTGGTCATGGATGTGCAAGAAATTAATCGTACATCCGGGATTTAGAATTTACATTTCAAACAAGGGGGGCTGAGGCACTCATAAAAACAAATCACGCAAGGTGATGGTGTAGTTAACTTACCCACACAAAAAGTGTGGTTCACGGAATGAGGTAATATTAGACTGAATACTTCAATTCTGGGGACACGATTTAATCGGCTGTGAATTATCTCATAAGAAAAACAGGCATCCCAACTAAGGAAGATGACCCCAATGGATGGTGGGTAGAAAGACTGTCCTGGGAGCATGTAAAAATACCTTGATGCGATGGTTGTGGTAATAGTTCGCTATTTTCTTCAATTCCAAATTTCGATGGAATCGGCTAGAAGTATTCTGAAAAGAGGACAAAACACCAGCTAAGGATGACGACCCCAATAATGTAGGGTAGAAAAGTTAGCACGATTAGATCGATGTGACAGGAGCGTTTCGCATCTCTGTGAGTAGGCCGGTAGTCGTGTCTGAAATAGGCACAGGCCAAACGTGCACGCTGTCCCGCCAGAGGAGCAGATGATGACTGCTGTCTGTCTAGATGTTACCGCGTGTGAGCGCATCAGCAGACCATCAGAATAGGTAGTAAAAATAGTAAAAAGAGGGAACCGAGTTTGAAATCAATATAAATTATCGACAAGGATGGAAAGCTAACATAAAATATAATGATATAGTAATTACGGTGGCAAACAGGTGGCATTCACATTTTTCAAAACATACATGCTAAAAAAGTATGATCATCAACATCAGTGTTAAACAACAAAAAAGTTGTAAGGATGGTAATTGATGGCTAACTAATCAGCCTCCATCCTTAAGGCCACATAGGGCATTCACATTTGTGCAACACTTTAAAAGACATAGCACATCTCAAAGAGCCCCATGGGTCTTCAAAAATTGCTGTCCCGCTTTAGCGAGTCTACTTGAGAGATGATGGGGTCGACGCCCCAGTCTTGAGCGGTGAAAAATCTCCCTCTCTGCTTTTAGCAGACGACACGCTGCTGATCTCAAAGAGCCCCATGGGTCTTCAAAAATTGCTGTCCCGCTTTACCGAGTTTTGTAACATCAGGGGCTTGAAGATCAATACATCAAAGACCAAGCTAATGGCCATGTCCCCTTCTAAAAGATTTAAAAATAACATCAAGGTCGATAATTGTAATCTGGAGCTCGTGTCAGCCTTCGACTATCTTGGGGTGAGGATTAATAATAAGTTGAAATGGGCACCTCACATATCCAAAATGCTCCTAAATCACAAGCGAGCCGCAGGAGCTATTGCTAGACTTCAGAGGCTGTCATATAGTCGGCCTATAGCTGCAGCAACCAAGGTATACCAGGGGAAGGCGCTATCTGCATCTCTCTACGGGGCGGAGCTTTGGGGATTCGAAAATCTAGCAGAGATGACCAAATCCGAAAATAAGTTTTTTAGAGACATAGTCTCGCTCCCTCTGTCTACCCCACTTGTCCCTCTCCGTAGCGATCTTGGCAGATATCCCATAAATGATGTGGCTAGGCTGCGCCCCCTATTGTACTGGGTGAGGCTCAGGATGTCCCCGGACCTATGCCGATATGCCGCTGCTCTGGACGATATATTACATCTCGGAGCCTGTCATAAGATCCCGTGGGTATCCAATTTACAAAAACTGGTGCTGGAGCTGGGCTTGGGCGACTCCTGGGAGAATCAGCAACCACCCTCCAAGCCCATTGGTAAAAAAATGTACTGGGATTGGGTCACCGCTATTACTCTGCGGTCCCAGAGAGGCATCCTCACTGAAAAATTTCTGGATGCCAAACCCGCTTCCAGATTAGAGGCTTTTTTAGACATCATTGAATCGCCTAGCGACAGGTCACTCTACCTTAAATTAAGATATGGCACATTACCACTTCATGATTTTCTAACAGGGTGGAAAGGTGGGAAGGGGGGTGATATAGGTTGTCCAGGTTGTGCCTCCCCCTCGGAATCCATCGGCCACTTCTTGTTTGCATGCCAGGCATACAAACAACCCAGATCTAGATGGTTGAAACCCGTATGTGCTAATCTGGGCTGTAGGTCACATAGGGTGGCCCTGCGCATTCTAACTTACGAGACGACAGTCCCTAGCGTCATAATCGGGACCGCAAAGTTTCTGGGGGGAGCCTGGAGGATTAGGCAGAGACTTCTAAGAAGCACTAAATAAATTCTGAGAATAATTCTTATCCCTTTAGCCATCGCCTAGCTTTTAGTTTGTAAAGTAACACCATCTACAGCCCTAATTCCCCCCCTCTTCATGATTCTTTTATCTTTTGTACCCTGTCCCTCGATGTTAATGAATTATGCTGTACTTGATATTGTCAAATTGTATGCTGTATACATGGAGAACCCAATGTTGTAGTGGGTTCCTGTTCTTTTTTATTCACTTTAAAAAAAAAAAAATTTGTTTTTAGAATGTTTCTACTGTTATGATATTTTTATATCGAATAAAGTTACTACAACAACATAGCACATGTAGAGACAGTGCAAAACCAATAATGTTAGGCCACAAAAAGAATTATAACGTTGGCCATTGCAGGCTAACTAATGACATTCCAAATAATGTAGGGTATAGAGAATATGCTATATAGCTATTCTACAAGTAGCCAGGTATAACATTGTGGATGAGTCTGATGCATAATGGGACTGCGCATGGTCACTCTTTTTATATAAGAGAGAGAGGGTGAAATTCATCCAGTGTTGAGGAGAGACAGTTGTTTGGTAATTCCCTCATTCTCATTTAAACCCCGGATAACAGTGTCCAAGAGGTGCTCGTAGCTTTAGGATATCCATCAGATCACCCCTTCTAGGACCCAGAGTGACTTTTTCCAGGATAAACCATCTAAGGCTGTTAACTGGGTGATGTAGTGTAGTCAAATGCTTAACTATAGGCGCACCTTGGACCTTGCATCTAATGCGGCTACAGTGCTTTAGTATACGTGTCTTGACTTTTTGTCGAGTTTGATTGATGTACAATAAGTTGCATGGGCATTGAATGACGTATACAACGGCTATGCTGTTGCAGTTGGTATGTTTCCTAAGTACCAAGGTATGATCTTGGTAGCTAAAAGTAGTAGTTTCCACAGTGAGGTCACATACCTTGCAGTGTCCACTTTTTTGGTGGCCAGTGATTTCTGGTAGTTTCCACATATTTTGTAAAGTAGGTGGGGTGGAGCTGCTAGAAGAGAACAGACTACACAATTTACAATTTTTGTAAGCACTCATCCACCCCCTTTATATACAATGAAAATAAAAAGGGTGCTAGAATGCACCCTTGCCGAATGCCCCTCTTAACAGTGAACCCACTGGTACACTCACCATTTACACCATAGCATACCTAGGCAGTTAAATGACCATACAATTGTCAAAAAAAGAGATAATATCAGGTGGTACACCCATTATCTGTCAATGTCTTCCACAGCTTAGCAATACTGACTAATTTAAATGTGCTGCTTTGATCAAACATAAAACAGGTGGCCTTTCTTAGCTATAGTATATTTACTAAGGAGCAAGTTTAAATTCAAGCATTGCTCTAGAGTGCCAATTTCACTTCTGAATCCATATTGTGGATCAGAATGCACCTCATCGGCCTCTGTCCAAGTCTCTAATCTTTCTAGTAAGATCCTTCCCAGTAACTTAACAGATGTGTCAAGAAGGGAGATTGGCCTGTAGCACTTTGCATCCCCCTTGTTTGCTTTTTTTAAAATCGGGACTATAGTGCATTCGGCCCATGTTACTAGAATATAGCCTTTTGTAGCTGCAGTCTGTAATTGTGTTAGAATGGGCCCCTAAAGTACAGGTGGTGATTTATAGGCCTCCACAGGGACCCCATCTGGTCCTGGGCCCTTCCCATTAGCACTGTTTCCAAGAGCTACATTGACTTCATCAAGGGAAAATGCAGTTAAAAAGGAGGGACAACAACAATTATATCATTATGCGGAGTTACCAGAGTTCAACAGGATGAAAGATTCGAACATAATGAGCTAGCCAGTCTTCTGGTTGGACATGGGTCTCAATTGTTGGATCAGTTAAATCTCTAAGAAATGGTTGGTTTATAGTCTTTCTGAACAGGGTGCTATCCTTAAGTTTGGCCGCCTGCTCTAAAGCTTCCCAGGCCTCTATACACAGTTGGGCTGTTCTATTCTCTAAAGCGTATTGATACAATAAGCTTTATTTTCACCTCCCCTCTGTTCCCTGGTGTTTCCTGTATGGCTCGTCTAAGATTCTGGTTCGCATGTATGCATTGCTGGTCAAAACATCCCAGCTTCGTTGAATGACCATTGTAGGAAAGTAGGATCTGCTTCTTATGGTTACCCCACTTTTTGCTTGATGTTACACTGTTTTTGACTAGTCTGACTGGGATCCTGCTAATCAGGACCCCAGACTATATGCTTTCTCCCTAAAATGTTACGTCATGCACTTAGGTACCCAACAGATTGGATACGGGGGTAGCCTTGTCAGTCCCTAGTATATAGTACACATGTACCCAGGGCACAGGAACCTCAGAGGCCTCCCATGGGCTGAAGCATGTATTATGCCACCCATGAGAGGCCATGCAAAATGGAACTACAGGCCTGCCAGTGGAGCCTGTGTAAGATGGTGCATGCACCACTTACTTTAGATATAGGTTTACTATATCTATAGGTCACTATACTTAAAAACCTATATGCCACCCATATAGCAAGCCTTGACAATCCTGAAGGCAGGGTGCTGGGTTTTACGTGAGAGGGTGCCCCTGCATGAGCAGAGCACACCTGCAGCCTTTGGAGACCATTCTCCTGGGTTGTCAGTGACACAGCCAGACATATAGGTAGAGGTGCATTATATGCTCGCGTAAAATGCTATCTTGAAAACGGCTGCAAGAAACCATGTCGTTTTTGGTATCAAACACCTTGGAATCATGACTCCACACCGGTAACTGGTGCGGGAGGTATGATTCCACCTTTCAGAAGCACGCTTCGTGGGGTCCCTGGTCTTCCCGGTACCAGCCTTCTCGACCAGGACAGCACAAAATGGTTGCTGCCGACCAGAGACACATTTCTACCCTCCTGCTGCTGAGCCAAGCTCGAGCAGAGGAAGGCAGCACAATAGGCATCCCGTCACAGGGAGGTGTGACCACCTCCCAGACATGATTTAGTGTATTGGAGCTGGGTGGGTGCACTTCCAAAGTGCCTGAAAGTCTGCACAAGGGGCACATTTAGTGTCCCTGTGCATAGTCCAGTTTAAACCAGTCCTGGGAGCCGTTGGCTCCTGCTCTGGCGCAAAACTGGACAAAGGACATGGGAGTAACCTCCCACCTGTCCTTAACCTGCTCTGGGAGGGTCCCCATAATCTGTCCAACCCTCTCTTGTGGGTACAAAAGGGCTTATCTGGCTATAGGACCCTAGATTCAACGTGGACAAGATTCGGATCAGGAAACCACTGACCTTCTACCATCTGGACACTCTGGACTTCGCTGGACTTTGAATGGGCCCGACTTTGTCTCCCTCTCCGTCTAAAGCATCGTCTGTACCTGTGCACCATACAGGCTCCATGCGGTACCTGTGCAGCATCAAGGACAACTGAAGTACCTCCCTTGGGGTGAAGGAGTCACCCCCCTGCATTTGCAGGCATGGTAACACAACTGACGGGTCAGTTCAGACCCCCAGGATATTGTGGCATGGATTAGCAAATTTAGCGGCACAAATATGGAAATTTAGTGGCACAAATATGGAAATTTAGCGGCATTTATTTTGTATTTATTATAACTCTGGGATATACAGTATCTGGTCAAAAAGTGAGGATGAATTATCCACTTAGCTTGTGCAAGTTTGTAAAGAGTACTATTGTTTATTTTTTTTAATTTTTTGAGCAATGAATGACAAGTTGTTGCCGAAGATGACTCATAGACTTTTTAGTGTCAAAATGTAACTCGCCTAGTTTCTGGGGAGAGTTGTAAGGGGACTGATTGTTTCACCTTAAGGCTTATTGGAAGAAAACGAGATTTAGGGTCACTGCAAGCCTGGTTGTTAGCATTCGTCCAAAATTGAACTAGGGCGAGGCAAGGTGCAATCATTGTGAGCTGTATAGTTAATCATTTGGCCAGGTGTTATTTTGGATGCCAACTTTATACTTGTGGTATGTCAATCCATGCATACATGTATATTAGACTGATTAGTATTATCTTGTTGGTGGGAAAGTGAAGGGGTATAGGAATATTTTTGTAGGATTCTTCTAGTGCTGCTTTCAGTTAGTGATGTGAACTGACTCATTTGGATGAATTGAGAAAAAGTCTTTAAAGAGGCGACCCGGAGGCGTGATTACAATGTGCATGGATTGAGACATACGTGCCTCCTTGGCCTTAGCCTGACATTCCCAGGCCCCTTTTACTCACCTATTGGCTCCACCCAGCTTAGCTGGTGCCATAAAGGAACAGGGGCCAATGGCAGCTACCAGACTGCTGATGGGGAGCCAGTCCTGACAAGTAGTGAGAGGAGTGACATGGTTGCGGCCAAGAGCTTAAGCAGCAAGATACTGGCTGGCATGAAGTATGGTGAGTCTTGCACTGGGTTAGGTAGACACCTTGAGAAGCTTGCAGCAGTTAACTGGTGGTGACAGAACCACCTGGACCTCTGGGCCAGTGAGGTGGACCCTCTTATGGCTTGGGAACAACCAGCGGGTGGTGGTGGGCGCAGCTGCTGCCCCAGCAAAGGCATCGAGCAGACTCGCCAAAAGAGCTTGAAAGTAAGAAGTGGCATTGCAAGATCCGAGCAAGCTAGGCCTCCTTCCTCCGAATACTCTCACTGTGGAGAAGAAGCTACTGATAGTCTATAATCATATAGCTACTTCTCATCCAAAGGACCTGCTGTTGGTCCCCATCCACCTCTACTCATCGACAAGGGGGAAATAAGAAAGAGGCAGCCGAAGAAGTAGTGTTGGCCTACCTGGATCCCAGGGTGAATCGAGTGCACCAGTGGAGGGCTCTGCAGCGGTGAAAGGGACCATGGGGCCCAGAAAAACACAATAAGGGCCCAGTCTGGCAGGCATGACTCTCAAAAGAATAAGGTAGACCGTGGTAAGACATTGCCATCTGGATGAGGTGACTTTGGGAGGGACAAAGTTGATGGATTCCCTTTAGTTGGAAGAGGGAAACCTAGGCACCCAGTGAATGGCTTAGAATATCATTATTGAGCCCTTTGCTGAGGAAAGCGCCAAGAAGATGGTTGAAGGGCACTGCAGTAACCAAGCTCGATGTAATGAACAAGTTACTTACCTTCGGTAACGCTTTTTCTGGTGGATACAGTATCTGCCTGTGGATTCCTCACCTTGTGAATATCCCCTGCACCAGCATTCCACTGAACTTTTCTTCCCCAGCACTCCACGTCGACGTGGGCGACGTCATAATGCATCGGCTCCGCTCGCGACTCCGTATGACTTCACCGGAGCCATAAGAGGCCCACGTCAGCGTGATGACGTCAGTTCCACCCATTTTTTCCGTGCCTTCGAGGCGAACAGGTGGACCAACGACAGACTCAAAGTATACACAGTATACAATATACCAACACATATGCATAGTATACAAAGGAAAGGAATGCTAAATAAACAAGCATTTCCTACAAATGTACAAGAAAGTGTAAAAAACATATCAACAAGACCTAATTCATGGTATACAAAGGTGGACAACGGGGAGGCGGGTGGGCCAGTGAGGAATCCACAGGCAGATACTGTATCCACCAGAAAAAGCGTTACAGAAGGTAAGTAACTTGTTCTTCTGATGGATACATCTGCCAGTGGATTCCTCACCTTGTGAATAGATTCCCACAGCAGTCCCCACTCCCGGAGGAGGGTGTCCACCTTCCTACACCAGAAAGTCTTGCAACACAGAGTGCGCGAAGTGGCCCTCCCTCCTCATCTCCGAGTCCAAGCAATAATGCTTTGCGAAGGTATGGAGGGAGGCCCAAGTCGCGGCTTTACAAATATCTGCCACAGGAACATCCCGGGCCAAAGCAGATGTAGACAATTTCGCTCTAGTCGAATGAGCTCTAATACCCTCAGGAGGGGTCTTACCAGCCAGGGCGTAGCAGATCTTGATGGCAAGGATAATCCATCTCGACAAAGTGCGCTTGTGCACTGCTCTTCCTTTTGAATGACCAACATAGCCAATGAAGAGTTGATCATCTAGACAAAAGTCTTTAGTCCTGTCCAGATAAAAACTCACAGCCCTCTTTGGATCCAGGCGATGGAGTCTTTCCTCCTCCTTGGAGGGATGAGGAGGTGGATAAAAAACAGGGCGAGTAATAGACTGCCCCAAATGAAACGGAGTAACAACTTTTGGCAGGAAACCAGCCCTGGTCCTGAGAACCATCCTTTCAGCATGTAATGTAAGAAAATGGGGTTTAGAACTAAGAGCTTGAAGCTCACTCACCCTCCTTGCCGAGGTTATGGCTACAAGAAAGACCACCTTAAAGGCCAACAGCCTCAAAGGACAGCTATGTAGAGGCTCAAATGGGGACCCCATCAGAAAGTTTCAAACAAGTTTAAGGTCCCACTGTGGAATTACAAAAGGAGTGGGAGGAAACATGTTTGTAAGTCCCTTGATAAACCTCAGAACAACCGGAGATTTAAATAGTGACGGTTGATCAGGAAGGCATAGAAAAGCCGATAAGGCAGATAAATAGCCCTTAACCGTGGCTACAGCACAACCCTGCTGAGCCAAGGAAAGAGCAAACTGGAGCACATTAGAAAGATGGGCTTTTAAAGGGTCAATAGACCTCTCTCCACACCATTTTACAAATTTAGACCACCTATAGGAGTAAATGGACTTGGTGGAGTGTCGCCTGGCCGATAAAATAACATCCACCACATCAGGCGGGAGAGAGAAGGAACTCAGGTTGCCCTGTTCAATCTCCAGGCATGTAGGTGTAAGCTCTGGAGGTGTAGAACCTGCCCCTCCGACTGCGAGAGGAGGTCTGCCCTCAGAGGGAGACGGAACGGAGGGCACAAGGAGAGGTGGAGAAGATCTGTGTACCACACCCTTCTTGGCCAATCCGGGGCGATCAATATGACTTGGGCCCGGTCTTGGCGAATCTTCCTCAGAACCCGAGGAATCATGGGTACGGGAGGAAACGCGTAAAGGAGTTGCGAGCCCCAACTCAACTGAAACGCGTCCCCCAACGCTCCCTGCATCGGATACTGGAGACTGCAGAATGACGGGCAGTGAGCGTTCTCGAAAGTGGCAAACAGGTCCACCTGAGGTGTCCCCCACGTCCGAAAGACGTGACGAACCACCTCCGGATGGAGCCTCCACTCGTGATCGGCGGAGAACTGCCGACTGAGACTGTCTGCACGTACGTTCAACACCTCGGCCAGATGATTTGCCATCAGACGAATCTGATGGTCCTGAGCCCAGGACCATAGACGTAAGGCCTCTCTGCATAGACAAAGAGACCCCACTCCTCCCTGCTTGTTGACATACCACATCGCGGTAGTGTTGTCTGTCAGGACTTGAATCGACTGACCGCGAAGGGAAGGGAGGAAGGCCTTGAGCGCCAAACGTATCGCCCGCAATTCCAGAAGGTTGATGTGAAGCAACCTTTCCTCTGGAGACCAAAGACCCTTGATCTCCAGATCCCCCAGATGAGCACCCCACCCTAAGGTGGAGGCATCCGTTATCACCGTGGCCACCGATGGAGTCAGATGGAAGGGCTTTCCTTGAGACAGATTGCCCTCCACGCTCCACCAAGATAGATCCGCTACAGCTTCTCTGGAGACCTTGATCGACACCCTGAGATCTCCGTTGTGCTGATACCACTGCTTGCGGAGGCACCACTGGAGCGCCCTCATGTGCCAGCGTGCATGGTTGACCAACAGAATGCAGGAAGCGAACAGACCGAGCAGGCGAAGGACCTTCAGAACTGGAACAACCGCTCCATTGTGGAATAAAGGGACCATCTCCTGAATGTCGAGAATTCTTTGTGGAGGAGGAAATGCTCGACACACAGTAGTGTCCAGTACCGCCCCTATGAACAGGTTGCGTTGAGAGGGCACCAGGTGAGATTTGGGCACATTGATCGAAAAACCCAAGTCGAATAACAGCTGAGATGTTACCCGCAGATGACGCTGCATCATCTCCGGGCACTCTGCCTTCAGAAGCCAGTCGTCCAGGTAGGGTAAAACCGGAATTTCCGACCTCCTGAGATGAGCAGCCACCACTGCCATCACCTTTGTGAAGACTCGAGGTGCGGTAGTAAGACCAAACGGGAGGACCGCAAACTGGTAGTGTTGCGACCCAACCGTAAAACGGAGATACTTCCTGTGCGACTTCAGGATTGGTTCGTGTGTAGTGAGAAGAAACACCTTCTCGCAGACAAGGGCACTCAGTAAACCATGAAACTGATAAAGTTTCTTCAACAATTTATTTACTTCATAAATTTAGTTTCGACAAATTCATTCGATTGAGTATCTCGTTGAAATATCATTTCAAATGTAATCATACATAACAAGGAATTGTTCTTCTTGAGCACATTAGACATCCACCCAATGCATTTCGGGTCAAAACGGGAGGACCGCAAATTGGTAGTGTTGCGACCCAACCGTAAACCGGAGATACTTCCTGTGCGACTTCAGGATTGGGACATGAAAGTATGCGTCCTGCAAGTCGAGCGACACCATCCAGTCTCCTTGCTGCATCGCTTGAAGAACCTGCACAAGGGTCAGCATCTTGAATTTCTCCTGTTTCAGGTAAAAGTTCAAGATTCTGAGGTCCAGTATCGGACGCAATCTGCCGTCCTTTTTGGGAATCAGGAAATACCGGCAGTAGCATCCCTGACCCCTTTCCTGCTCCGGAACCACCTCTATTGCACCCTTTTGAAGCAAAGCTAGAACCTCTTTTTGCAGGAGAAGCAGATGGTCCTCCGAGCAGTAACCTTGGCAAGGAGGGTAAGGGGGAGGAAACTCCCGAAAGGGAAGGGCGTACCCAGTCTCTACGAGGTTCAAAACCCAAAGGGCTGTCGTAACAGATTTCCAACCCTGCAGAAAGTAGGACACCCGACCCCCCACAGGTCTTACATGATCCGGGATGGGGGATCTAGGGCTGCTTCCCTGAAGCCTCATTGGGAGCAGAGGAGGAGGAAGAAGAAGAGGGGTTGCGTCCAGAGGATCTATAGAGGGGATTCTGCTGTTGCTGCTGCTGCTGAGGCTGTCGGAAGGAGCAAAAGGATGATCTTCCAAATCCTCTAAACTTCTTAAAACCAGAACCCTTAGCAGGAGCTTGCAGACCCAAAGACTTAGCCGTTAACCTGCTGTCTTTAAATCTTTGTAGGGCAGAGTCTGCCTTCTCTCCAAACAACTTCTGCCCATCAAACGGCAAATCCACTTAAGTGGCCTGAACATCCGCGGAGAATCCCGACGAACGAAGCCATGCCTGCCTTCTTGTGGCTATGGATGAGCCCATTATCCTCGCCACCGAATCTGCCGTATCCAGTTCTGATTGGATTACCTGTCTGGCAGCGGCCTGAGTGTCTGCAACTACCTCCAAGAAGGACGTCTTATCGCCCTCAGACAGCTTAGGGGCTATAGACTTCATTGAGTCCATTAAGGCATGCACGTAACGACCCAGCAAGCACGTGGCATTGGAAGACTTTAGTGCCATACTTCCTGAAGAGAAAGTCTTTTTAGCCGCCTGGTCCACCTTTTTGGACTCCCTATCTGCGGGAGACTGAGGGAAAGCCCCCGAAGCATGCTTTGAGCAGGAAGCCTGCACAACTAGGCTCTCTGGAGACGGGTGTGTAGATAGAAAATCCGGATCCCCAGGCGCCACCCTGTATCTTCTCGCCACCTGTCTGGAAACCGCCGGAGAAGAAAGTGGTTTTCGCCATACCTCCAAAACAGGCTCCAAGATGGCCTCATTAAAAGGCAGTAAAGGCTCTGACGTGGAAGTTGGAGAGTGTAGCACCTCCGTCAGCAAGTTCGACTTATACTCTACTGAGGGTAACTGTAAATCTAACAGTTCTGCGGCCTTTTTAATAACAGTATGGTAGGGTGCCAGCTCTTGTGGAGGAGAGGATCTTGATGAGGTGTGCTCCCACTCCGGGGTCGTATCCAGGCCACTAGCCTCTTGTATTCCCTCAAATTCATCAGAGGATGTGTCAACCTCACCTTCCTCTACCTCTGCCCTATACCTTCCTTCCTCCAATACCCTTTGGGCCTCCCTTCTTGATCGAATCCGGGGAGCCGGCGTCGTCGACGTCGTACGCGGCGTCGGTGGAGCCAGAGGTATAGGAGTCGGCGGCGCCATAGACGGAGTCGGCGGCGCCGGATGCGGCGCTGATGGAGTCGGCAACGGCATCGAGGAAGGCTCTGAAGCAGGACGATCCAGCCGAAGCCGTGACAGATCCCCAGACGGCACCGGAAACTGCCACGAAGGCGCCATCGGCAGAAAGGGCATACAGGGGGCCTGAGCGTAATGCTGCGGCACCCCTAACGAATACGCCATGGGACCCACGGGACCAGTTGGTGCTCCGGATGGGAAGGCCGCCCTATTAAAAATACCATACATGGCATTTAAGAATTGTGTAGAGTCAGTACCTGGAGCAGGAAACTGAGGATAAGGTACAGAACCTGTATCCCTCTGCGGAGTACTTGGCAGCGGCGCCGTAGTGTCCTCTACTGGAGCCGTAGAATCTTCAGGCACCGGAGTAGGCTCTTCCCCTTGTTCCTGTTCACCATCCGAAACAGCCGACTCCAATGGAACTGGAGACGACGCCGGTGACGGCGCCGGGGACTGCGCCGGTGAACACGCTGGAGCCCGCTTCGGCGAAGGAGATCCTCCCGGAGACTTAGAAGGAGAAGGAGAAGGTGACAAGTCCTTACTTCGACGTCGCCGGGGCGAAGCCGACCTCGACTTCCTGCCCTTCGAAGACCGGCGTCGTGAAGAATGTTCTCTTTTCTTGTGATGTTTCCTTGACTTCGACGACCTCGAAGTCGACGACTCCGGCCTCGACTTCTCCTTCTTTCTCCCTCTCTTCTCCTTACCGATCTTTGCCATAAACAGCTTCGCCTTCCTTTCCTTCAACGCCTTAGGATTCATCCTCCTGCAGCATGCACAATCTTCAACATCGTGGTCCGACGAAAGGCACCACAAGCAGTCCTCATGCGGGTCCGTCATCGACATGTGCCGCCACATTCCCTACAGGGCTTAAAGCCCGACTTCCTCGTCGAAGACATTACAAATTTTACAACAGTAACACCTTACAACTACTAAGTATCAGGAGAGTACTGGAAAAACCGTTGCGCGTCGACGGCGCGGAAAAAAGGGAACTGACGTCATCACGCCGACGTGGGCCTCTTATGGCTCCAGTGACGTCATACGGAGTCGCGAGCGGAGCCGATGCATTATGACGTCGCCCACGTCGACGTGGAGTGCTGGGGAAGAAAAGTTTTGTGGAATGCTGGCGCAGGGGATATTCACAAGGTGAGGAATCCACTGGCAGATATATCCATCAGAAGCCATCGACTACCATTGTTCCCCAGCGTATTTATAGCACAGACCAGCAAATGACGGTAGCACAGCACACGCTTACCATTACTGCACCCCAGTGGCTGAAGCTTAACAGGTGGCAACAGCAATAGATGGAAGAAGAAAGCATGAGTGAGTGAACTGTTTATGCTCTACACCACCTCCTAAATCAGCAGGTGAATGCCAAGGCAGCCCAGCTCAGTGGGATACCCCTCCAAATGGTAAAGTTGTGCCTGCATAGCTGGGGGCACGTCTTCAGTTACGAGGAAGTTTATGGTGTAGTTGCATTAGGGTTTGAAAGAAGATTTTGCCTCACTCTGGACTGAGCTCCATCAAGACCCTCAACGAGATGAAGAAAGACATACACCACTTAGGTAAAAGAGTCTCATCTTGAAGAGTCTACGATAATATGGCAACGGAACAGAGTTTTTTGAGGCAAGAGGAGGTTATAAAAAAGCTGCTGAATGTAATCCTATAAGGAAGACTTAAAACTGCTACCGGGAGAACAGTGTTCACATTAGATACTTTCCCCTGGGTGCAGAAGACAGCAATATGATCAACAACTGTTTTGGAGGATACTTGGAGCAAGCAGATTGTAACAGATAGAGCTGGGCAGGGCCATTCAGGAGGAAAAGTCTAGGACATTGTTATGCCCTGTATAGTACTTTCATAGCTTGCAGTTTTCAAGTCCACCTGCTGCTCAGCCACTGTGTGTGTTTGGAGTAGAATGTTAGTAATGCTGTCATGATTGGAATGTTGGGTGTCTGACTGAGTGAGGTATGACAGTTACAGATGGGCTGAGCAGCAGGCAGGCTGCTCCTGGTGGGGTTGCTGTGGCATAGGACCAAGGGCTGACTACTGGGCTATCCTACATCATTACTACCTGTGTATCCGGTCTACCAAGCTGATGTACCTACTTACCATCCTGCTGTACAACTGGAATAAAGATACTTAAGAACTTATATGGCTACCAGCGTCTACTTCCTACCACAGAGCACAACAGACATCCTTACCAGGGTGTGCCATTTCCAGCTTAATGAAATAATCCTGTTAGCAGCCAGGCATTGGGAAGACTCCCGTTTTAATGGATCCACAATAGTCCTCTACCCAGATCTCTCTGCCACAAACCCTTAGAAACTTAATTAATTGCAGCAGGCATAAAATGTGTGGTTCCTTTGTTATTTTTTTTTAAAGAAATGTTCACTTCAAGGTAAAAGGCAAAATCAATTAACCTATTCATGACCACAATATATGTGCTAGTTTCTCATACAGTCAACAAGTATATTAAACAATTTGGAACAGTACGCCCGGGACATACAAGAGGGTTTGAAAACAAAGTATTAGTATATTCAATATTAAAAAATACACAAATAACATCAATTATGAGGGTATTACATAAAGTGCACGGCAGGCAGAGCTGACTCAATAAAAACCTGCATCAATAATGACTTAATATTATGGCATAATGAGCAAGCCGTGTCTAATCCTATTTTTTAAGGTCTTGTACTATAAAAACTAGTAGTAGTTGAAGAATCTCCCTGGATCAACCTTAGAGTTACAGTCCAAACTATAATTGTAGGCATTTCGGCCCAGAAAGTGGAATTTGAGAGGGGTCATCTTCAGGACAAGATCTGAGACAATGAGGAAGTGGCTACCTTTTCCCTGCATTCCTACAATTTTGCGGGCACTTTTGTAAAAATCGCTGCATTTTACAAAAGTGCCGATTTCAAGGCAAACCGCAAAATCGCGAAACACTGGAGAGTCTGTCTGCTGATCCTGAGCTCCTGCGGACTCCAAAGGCTCCAGCAACACAGTAGGTGGGTCCCTACGTTCCTGGAGGTCGAGCTGCCCTCTCACCGAGTTTGAGGCCAGTATCCCTCGTGGGGACCGCATAACCGGAATCACTGTGCACTGCGTACTTTTGCAAGTGCAAATGCTTGTTGTCGTTCCCCAACTAAGTGCATTAGGCTTTCGATAGCCCCACCTCTGCGCACATTTCGTACAAAGGACTTTGGCCTCGTCATACTCTGTGCTCTGCAAGCTGTGACTTTGTGAAACTGCTTGAGGTCCCCTCGCAACTCCTGTGCCTTCGGCCTGTGGTCCACTTGAGGGACAACACTGCTTTTCTTGGGCTCCCCTGGTTGCTCTAAGCCTGCCCTGACTCCCCTTGCTGTGGTGAGTTCCCTGGTCTTTGCTGGGCCAGACTGTAAACTTCTCTGACCATCTTCGTGGGTTGCCGTTGCCAAGGCTTGTTGGTGCTCCTGCCAGACACTGACCCCTCAGCACTCGACATCCTTCGTGGGACAGCTCGTATTCAGCTTCTGGTCGTCCTCGACATCTCCTGTCCCTGCAGCTGTAGAGTCAAGGTCTCTATCTCCACACCTGAATCACCCGACATCGGTGAGCATTCGTCTACCGAGCCCCTGGTCACTCCTGAGTGACCCAGACTCTGTCCCTTCTGCTTTCAGGCTCCTTCCATCAAGATCCACCTGTGGGTTCCACCGGATACTTTTCTTCTTTCCAGCAGTGGCATTTCTTTGAACACTCCCATTGAGAACGACGGCGGTTTCCGACGCAACTTCAATCAATCAATCAATCAATCAAAGCACTTATATAGCGCGCTACTCACCCAGAGGGTCTCAAGGCGCTGGGGGAGGGGGGTCCGCTACTGCTCGAACAGCCAGGTCTTGAGTTGCTTCCTGAAGGCGAGGTGGTCCTGGGTCAGGCGGAGGTGGGTCGGGAGGGAGTTCCATGTCTTGGCGGCGAGGAAGGAGAAGGACCGTCCCCCTGTGGTGGCTCTTCGGATGCGGGGGACGGCGGCGAGGGCGTGGCCGGTCGATCGAAGCTGGCGTTTGGGGGCGTAGAAGTTGAGGCGGCTGTTGAGGTATCCTGGGCCTTGGTTGTGTAGGGCTTTGTGTGCGTGGGTGAGGAGTCGGAAGGTGATTCTCTTGTTGACCGGGAGCCAGTGCAGGTCTCTCAGGTGACCGGAGATGTGGCTGCGACGGGGGATGTCCAGGATGAGTCGTGCTGAGGCGTTCTGGATTCGCTGGAGTCTCTTCTGGAGTTTGGCGGTGGTTCCGGCGTAGAGGGAGTTGCCGTAGTCCAGACGGCTGGTGACGAGGGCCTGGGTGACCGTCTTCCTGGTCTCGGTGGGGATCCACCGGAAGATCTTACGTAGCATGCGCAGGATGTTGAAGCACGACGAGGAGACGGCGTTTACTTGTCTGGTCATGGAGAGGGAGGAGTACAGGATGAAGCCCAGGTTGCGTGCGTGGTCTGTTGGTTTGGGTGCGTTGCCTAGGGCGGGGGGCCACCAGGAGTCGTCCCAGGCGGAGGGTGAGGATCCCAGGATGAGGACTTCCGTCTTGTCCGAGTTCAGTTTCAGGCGGCTGCTCTTCATCCATTCGGCTACCTCTTTCATCCCTTCGTGAAGGTTGGCTCTGGCGGTGGCGGGGTCGTTGGTGAGGGAGAGGATCAGCTGGGTGTCGTCGGCGTAGGAGATGATGTTGAGGTTGTGCTGGTGTGCGATGTCTGCGAGGGGGCTCATGTAGACGTTGAAGAGGGTTGGACTGAGCGAGGAGCCTTGAGGAACGCCGCAGGTGACTTCGGTGGCTTCAGATCTGAACGGGGGAGGCGGGCTCTCTGTGTCCTTCCGGCGAGGAAGGAGATGATCCACTCCAGTGCCTTCTCCTGGATTCCGACGTTGCTGAGTCGCTGCACTAGTGTACGGTGGCAGCCAGTGTCGAAGGCCGCGGAGAGGTCTAGGAGGATGAGGGCCGCTGTTTCTCCGTTGTCGAGCAGCGCTCGGATGTCATCGGTGGCTGCGATCAGGGCAGTCTCGGTGCTGTGGTTGGCCCTGAAGCCAGACTGCGAGGGGTCGAGGGATCGGTTCGTCTCGAGGAAGGCGGCCAGCTGTTTGTTGACGGTCTTCTCGATGACTTTATTAGGAAACGGGAGCAGCGAAATGGGGCGGTAGTTTTTGAGTTCGGTGGGGTCGGCTGAAGGTTTCTTCAGTAGAGCGCTGAGTTCGGCGTGCTTCCAGCTCTCCGGGAAGGTGGCGGTGTCGAAGGAGGTGGTGATGATGTCCCGCAGGTGGGGTGCGCTGATAGCGTTGGCCTTGTTGAAGACGTGGTGAGGGCAGGGGTCGGTCGGAGATCCGGAGAGGATGGAGTTCATCGTGCGGACGGTGTCTTCGGTGCTGATCGGGGTCCAGGCGCGGAGGGTGGTGGTGGGGGGCGGAGGTTTGGTCGTGGCGTGCGTCGGTTGAGTGCTGAAGCTGTTGTGTATGTCCGCGATCTTGTTGTGGAAGTAGGAGGCGAGGGAGTTGCAGAGGTCTTGCGAAGGGGTGATGTCGTTGTTTCCGGCGTTGGGGTTGGAGAGCTCTTTGACGATGTTGAAGAGTTCCTTGCTGTTGTGTGCGTGGTTGTCCAGTCGGTCCTTGAATGCAGTTTTCTTGGTGGTGCGGATGAGTTGGTGGTGCTTTCGGGTGACGAGCTTGAGGGCCGCCATGTTGTCCGGGGTTGGGTCTCTGCGCCAGGTTCTCTCGAGGGCTCGGCAGTGCTTCTTGGAGCTCTTGATTTCGTCAGTGAACCATGGGGCCTTCTTGCTGCCGTGTCTGCTAGGCGGGGTCCTCAGGGGGGCGAGGTCGTCTGCGCAGTCGCTGATCCACTTCGTGAGGTTGGTGGCCGCCTGGCTTGGGTCCCTTGTGCTGGTGGGGGGTTCATGCTCAGGGAGGACGCGAGCTGATTGGCTGTGATCTTGTTCCAGCTTCTGCGTGCAACCTGTTGCTGGTGGTGGTGGATCGTGGTCCTTCTGAAGCTGAAGTGGACGCAGCTGTGGTCCGTCCAGTGGAGTCCGGTGGTGTGGCTGAAGGCGATGTCCTTGCTGGATGAGAAGACGGGGTCGAGTGTGTGTTCGGCATAGTGGGTGGGGGTGGTCACCAGCTGCTTGAGTCCGAGGTTAGCGAGGTTGTCCAGCAGGGTGGTGGTGTTGCGGTCGTTGTTGTTCTCTTGGTGGAAGTTGAGGTCCCCGAGGAGGATGTAGTCAGCGGAGAGGAGTGCGTGCGGGCTGATGAAGTCGGCGATGTCTTCGCTGAATTGTGTGCGTGGTCCCGGGGGTCTGTAGATGAGGGTGCCTCTGAGGGTGGTCTTGGGGTTGATGTGGACCTGGAAGTGCAGGTGCTCGGCGGGTGCGAGGGTGTCGTCGGTGTTGGTCGTGATGCGGATGGTGTTCCTGTGAATGATGGCGATGCCTCCTCCGGTCTGGTTGATGCGGTCCCTTCGGATGATCTTGTAGCCGTCTGGGATGGCGATGGCGATATCGGGCGCTGAAGAGGCGTTCATCCAGGTTTCCGTGAGGAAGGCGACGTCTGGGGCTGTAGTGTCGAGCAGGTTCCAGAGCTCGATGGCGTGCCTGTGGACGGAGCGGGTGTTGAGCAGGATGCATTTCAGATGGCTGCTGCTGTTGCTCGTCTCAGTCTTGGTTGATGCTGGAGTAGTGCAGTTACGGATGCAGGTGAACTTGCAGGAGTTGCAGCAGAAGGGTCCGTGGGTGCGTCTCGGGGTGGCTTGGTAGCAGCCCGGGAGTTGACCGGCGTTGAGTGCGTTGAGGGTGGCGGTGTCGTACGTCAGGCGGGTGGGTTGGGGTCTGCGGGGGCCAGGGGTCCTGGTACTGGGCGCGGTCCAGGCGCGGACGGGCGCAGACGGGCTTACCTTTGGCGCGCCTTCGGCGCTCATTTGGCGCGCCCGCTGCGCGTGACCGCTGCGCGTTATCCACTCTGCCATAAGTGGAGAGTGGGGGGGGGGCGGAGCGAGGGAGGGGCAGCTGGGAGGCGGGAGCGGGGAGGGCACAGAAAGGAAGAGGGCGTGGCCGCGAGAACGGCGGCGGGAAGCAGGGAGCGGGGCGGGGAGGGCACAGGGGGAACGACCACCAGGGAGACGTGCAGAAAAACCGCAGTCACAAGTCACAAAAATAGAACTGAACTAAACAATAGCGCAGAAAGACAAACCGGGCAGCAGGGTGCTACCAGATCCGGCGGAGCCGAGTTAGAGGTGGAGAGCGCTCACGGAGTGCGAGCGTTGCCTAGCAGCAGAGCACGCCTCAGGGGGAGGCGGGTCAGCTGGGCGGAGGACTGAGCGAGGCTGAGCAGCGAAGGGAGAGGGCACCGGCACGGCTGGTGGCCGTGCGGCGCTGGAGTGTCCTGCGAACTTCAGCCCTATGCACCCGGCTTCCCTGGGATAGGTAACTCTGGTACTTTAGGTATCCACCGGTGGGGTGGCACTCCAACCTTCTATGTTCCAAAGGGTTTCCTCGTAATCCACGGGGAAGGGTCCTTAAACTTTAAAACTGCAACCGCAACTCTCCCATTGAATTGTACTTAGCACGCAGTCGTGTCCACACACTGCACCCGTCCTCCGTGGGGTCCCTCCTTACTCACCGTGGGTAGTTCCTTGGGGTCCCAGTGATTCTACATCCTCTAGACACTGTCTTGACTAGAGTCGTGGTTCTTAAACCACTATTTTAGTATATGGTTTGGCCTCCCCGGGGAGCCCACTGTGTATTAGTGCTACAGTATTATGTGCTTTGTTATCTGGGTGTAGCAGATACTGTGAGGTATTTAAGGTGTGTTATAACAATAAATACATATTTGTATCACTACTGTGTGGTTCTCCTTTCATTTAACTAAGATAATAAGATTGCATTCTGGTAAAACAAGCTGCTTAACATTCATTCAAGACTAAGCCTGAAGGCGGCTCTTCACAGCTACTACTTGGATAGCTTTCCAAGGTTATCTTTGACCTGTTAAATCATCATAAGGGCTGTTTGGACTGGTGCAAAGTGCCCACTTTAATTAGTGGACATCATATACCAGGCCAACTTCTCACAACTATGTTTAGTTTTAATTTTTAAGCTAGCTGCAATGGCTGTTTTGAGTTTACAGAAGGCTACAACAATTTTTACGGGCAGGGGTCACCCTGTATAAGCAAAAACATCATCTTTGTTAGCTTTAATAATGTTATATAGCAGGGCAGTTTCATTAATACCTGTCCACTTTAAACTAATCCCATTTTGGCCTGCTGAATCAATATGCTCTGCCAGCTGTACCTCATTCTTATGTTGGGTCTGAATATTAAGAACTAGAAGTAACAGCTGGTGATCACAAAAGGAATTGAGTTTAACCCTAAATGAATCAACCATTGCCAGACTGGTTAAAATATTGTCTATAATTGAAGAATAGCCAGCCCCTGAAGGTTGGTAACATCTCGCTATCTTCTCCTTTGCTCTGGACCATCAGTTCTATTTTGAGCTTACATGTCAATCATTCAATATTTCTCCATATGCATCGTGTGGGAAGTAGGGTTGGCCATTACCAAAACAATCGTTATAAACGCATAATTGATCATTATTTACTAGACATTTTTCTTTTTTTTCTTTTTAATCTTTTTATTGTTGAAAACATGAAGCAGCAATAAAACAGGGGACGCGCGTCGCTGGTGAATCAGGCGGGGTGTGCAATCAAGATCACCGGAGGATTGTGGAAGATAGCGGACTTCAAGCCCCAGGAGGTAGAGGGGCAGTGTAGTGACCTGTGGCCCCTCCCTCCTCCTTGCACCGGACCTACAAAGGAGCTTGCGCCTCCCGCTTCGCGGGACGCGCGTCGCTGGTGAATCAGGCGGGGTGTGCAATCAAGATCACCAGAGGATTGTGGAAGATAGCGGACTTCAAGCCCCAGGAGGTAGAGGGCAGTGTAGTGACCTGTGGCCCCTCCCTCCTCCTTGCACCGGACCTACAAAGGAGCTCGCGCCTCCCGCTTCGCGGGACGCGCGCGAGCGGGCTCAGGGCGAAGCCCGGGCAAAGGGCGGGCCGTCTGTGGCCGTCCGGGGCCAGAGGAGGCCAGGCCGGGCCCATCCTCTTTCCAGCACACCATCAAGACGCAACTATGGGTAAGCGGAAATTACATATCACTCAGGCTCAGGGGGGGGGCCAAAGCTAAAGTCCCTAGGAAATCGGGAAGCATCATTTCATATTTAACCTCTGCTGTGGGGGTGTTAACATCGGAAATTGCTCAGGCCGAGAGAGAATTGGGCCTCAATGTCAACGAAGCTCATGACCCTGGCCTCATACAGCCACCGGAGACTATTCCAGTCCCATTAGAACCTGTCGTTATTATTGGCCCCCCACCTCTGACTCAAGATCATCAAAATGATGCTGGAACCATATCGGCCCCTGACCCCCTGATAATCTCGCCCAAACCCATCTTCTGTCAGCCCCCTGCTACTAACAGACAACTCAAACCCCAACTAAAAAGCACAAGGAAAATGGGCAAAAGAAATAAAAATAAGCGGGACATTATACCCAGCCGTAATGCATCGGACCCTACCCAAGTGAACATCGATTCCCTCCACTCTTCTGTCCGGGACTTGGTGGAAAATATTTTTACTAGTAGACTTGAGGAGTCCCTTACCAGCATTGCTAAGGACATTGTTGATACGCTGAATATGTGTGTGGCCAGTTTATTAGAGAAATGTGCTCGAATTGACTCTACACTTTTAGCTATTAACAAGGCATCTGAATTATTACAAAAGAGCACTCCCCCCAGCTCGACCCATTTAACATCATCTGGTCCTAGTAGTGGGTCATCGGGTGTATCCCCCAGGTTACAGAGTGGTGACCCGTCGCCAAACCCAAGTCCCACTATCATAGTTCCAGTGACTAGAGCTCAAGAGGGGCATTGGAATAGGGATACTAGCTCATTGCCCCAACTAACATCTCAGGTTAATGTTGCTAGTGAGTACATTTCAAGCAATACCCCAGTTCACCCTTATATTAATCTTCCCCCTGAGGCTGTCCCATTGGTGGTCATCTTGGTAAATGTCCCTCCACTTTTGCAAGGGAAAAGTGAAACACCCGAGGAACTACTGGCGGATACCAGAAATTGGTGCGACCAGAACTGCTCGGGTGATGCCAATATATCGCCCTATATTTTAACAGCCAGGCGGGTTGGATGGATAGGTGAAACTAAGAAAACATTTAAGGGAGACTGTGTGGTGGTAAATTTTAATAATCCTTATGCAGCCCCCCGTTTGTTATGGGATGCCTCTGATTGGGTTAGGGATTGCAACATTAGGGCTGTCCCTTTAAGCCTTTTTTATCCACTGCCCCTTACTTCTTCTCCGTTTCGAGGGAGACACCGTCCCCCAACACGAACGGTGCGTCCTTTGGTTGTGCACCGTTGTGCAGTTCCTAGTGCAGATCCCGAGCCTTGGCGCTTTATCAAAGCCCCTTTCCAGGGTCACCCCAGCAACAATAGGATAGATAGGCCCATTAACACCATCGCTTTATCTAACAGGTTTTTACCCTTGTCACAATTAGATGTCAATGACTGACTAGCCTCCACAGTTCCCATACTTTGTAACACCGGTTGTGACTCTACTAACTTAGAGGATTCAAGTGTCTTTGTGAAAATAATGAGTTGGAACATAGCTGGCCTACGGTCTAAACAAGAAGATGCAAATTGGTTAAAATTTGTTTCTTCTTTTGACATTATAGCCCTACAAGAGACGTGGGCTAGGGAAAATATCCTGTGGCTCGATGGTTTTAAATCTTTTTTTCTCCCTGCATCTCCATCGCCCGCAGGAAGAGCTAAGGGTGGCCTGCTATTCCTTTGCTCCATAAAATTAAAGGCCAAGATCACCCAGCTAGACACGAACTCCCTTAACTGTCAAATATTGGAATGTACATTAGAGTCGCAACCCAAAATCTTGTTTATTAACTTTTATAATGCTGGGGATTGTGCTCCTGTAAACGCGAATCTTAGTTTTTTATTACATTTCTTGGAATCTTATAGGACACGTCAGACCACTTTAGTACAAATTGTTTTTATGGGTGATTTTAATATTCATCTTTGTGTGGATAATTGTAAGATTGTTGATCTACATGGCCCCCCGCATTCTGTATCCCCTCATTTTGAACACTCTATTAAGGGTGAAGCTCTCGAAGAGCTTCTTCAATCAGCGGATCTGTATGAGCCCTGTCTTTTATCCAAGAGTCAACGGGTTGCGACGTTTGAAGCGGGGGATAGTGAATCAATTATAGATTATATTTTTCTATCTCCAGCTCTTTTAAGGTGGGTATTTAGGTATTTTGTTTCCCGGTCCCCATTTAGTAATCATAACCCTGTAATTCTAGTTTTAGATAAGGGTTTTTGTCCCTAGGATGTAACACTGGCCCTACCCCCACCTGTTACGTTAGTCTCCTGTGATCATGGAAGGAAATTAAAATGGGCCAAAGTAGTCCCAGAGGATTTTATGGAAAACTTATTGGTAAACAACAGTCTTGCGTTTGGGAAGTGTCTGGACCCCTCCTCTACGGGGGGAGAAATTATTTCTGCTTATGACTCCATCTGTTCCCAGGTTGCTTCTGACCTTACTATTACCAGCAAATCGCGCCCACTACAGGGGAAAAAGTGGTTTGATTCCAGCTGTTCTAGGGCCCATCAAACCTTATTAATTGCGTTGAAAAAACAACCTCGGGATAAGGCCCTAATTTCTAACCTAAGGAAAAATTATAAACTAACTACCCAGAGGTGCAAAAACGAACTTAAGAAAGAGGCCTGGGAAGCCCTAATCTCGGTAGAGGTCCTCAAGGATAGTGCCAAGTTTTGGAACATTGTGAATAGCCCACTCCTAACAGGAGAAGAAAATGCCCCATTGGATATAAATATCCCAGAGGAGGAGTGGCTGGCGCACTTTGAACAAATTTATGCTAGTAATATAACCTTGGTCAACCCTGAGGCCTCTGAAACACCATCCACCATTAACCACCTAACCTTTGATAAACATGAAGTTTGTAAGGCTATAAAAGATTCTGCCTCAAATAATGCCCCAGGACCAGACGGTGTCCCTTTGGATCTTTACAAAGGTGACACCGAGCTCTGGAGTAACATCTTAACCAACGTTTTTAATGCTAGTGTGGTGAATGGGTTCCCGGAGTCCTGGTCCAAATCGATCATTATACCGGTTTTTAAGAAGGGAGAGAGGGGGGACCCGAGATGTTACCGGCCCATCTCGCTAATTGACTCAGCGGTGAAAATTCTGGGCAAAGTGATTTTGCACAAAATTTCAGACTGGGTATCGGAGAGGGGGATTTTATCAGAGGCCCAATATGGTTTTAGATCTGGTAGAGGCACCATGGACCAATGTCTTAATTTGTACATGCTAATCAACAAGTACACTAAATCAATTAAAGGTCCCATATATTTGGCATTTATGGATCTGTCCACAGCTTTTGATCTGGTCAACAGATCAAAGCTGTGGACGATCCTAATGGAAATAGGATTGATCCCTGCTTAGTCGTTTTTCTTGGGGATTTGCACCAAGACCTACATGCTGCAATAAGGGTGTCTCATGAGGGGAAATGCACACAACATTTAAAATCATCTAGAGGGGTTCGCCAGGGTTGCATTCTTGCCCCCATACTCTTCACTTTATATATCAATAGATTAGATATTACCCTAGGTAAGGCCTGCCTGGACACTCCGCATATAGGGAACAGTAGTCTACCTGTTCTCCTGTACGCGGATGATTCTGTTTTATTGGCCCGTACCCCTCTGGGTTTGCAGCGACTACTGAACTCCTTTGGGGAGTTCATGAACTCTTTGGATTTAATGGTAAACAGCACTAAGTCACATGTTATGTCCCTGGGTATGTGCAAAAACAGAGGCAAAACTTTTTATTGCAATGGAGTTGAGGTTACAAAGGTAAAGGTATTTACATACCTGGGGGTCCTGTTTGATGATAGGTGTTCATGGACCCCCCAGCTTTTAGCTAAGAAGAATAGCGTAGGTAGAGCCTCCTCAGCTATATTAAGTTTTGCTCGACGGTTGGGTGGCAAACCATGTGAGGCAGTTCTTGCCACCTACAGGCGAAATGTCTTGCCTTAGCGACCTACGATGCTGCCATCTGGGGGTGCAAAAAAGCGGAGGGTGTACAAACCGTAGAAAATAAATTTTTTCGCTCTATCCTCTCCGTCCCCCAGTCCTCCCCGACCTTTTCAATACATCAAGAATTGGGAATGGACTATGTTTCTGACCGTATTAGTCTGGCCCCTCTGTTATTCTGGTTGAAAATATGGCTGAACCCTGAACTCTCTCTGAACCGACTGATTTTAAAAGACTGTATGGGTCTAGATAGAGCTCTAGATATCCCGTGGCTCCTGTATATTAAGAAAACATTTTACAATTGAGGGCGCCCTGAGCTCTATGACAACCCAGAAACTATTACTAAGGGGGATGTTAAGCAGATTAAAGCCCAATTCTTGATTCTAAGGTCTTTAGAGCGGGAGGGGGAGGAACTTAATAAAGTGTCTGTAAGGGCCCATTTTTTACTAATAACTTCCCCCCAGATTGAGCCTTATCTCAAGATAGTCTCGAATCATTTTCACCGCTGGTTGCTGACTAGATTCCGTTTTAACCTAATACATTTTAATTTAGGTAGCTTTCAAGGTTGGTGCAAACCAGAAGATGCCGCTCTTTGTAATTGCGACGACAGTTCAATTCAAGACACTGCGCACTTTATCCTATTCTGTAACCATTATACAGTAATTAGAACAAAGTATATTTTACCTTTGTTACAAGGGAGAGGTTTTTATCAAGTAAAACCAGCACTGATGTACCTTCAATTACACGACTCCCCATGGATAATTTTTAATATTGCCAACTTTTTGGTAACTGCGGTAAGGAAAAGGAAAAAACTTGATGCTCAGTTTGTATACTGTCGTTAGGGGCACATTTATTGGCTTGGTCGACCCCTATGTGAATTATTTTATACTGTATTTTGTAATGTTTTTACTTGTATGAATTATTGTGATGTACTTTTATGATTTTAATTAATCGATTAAAGTGGTTTTGACTGACTGACAAATAAAACAGTGTATGAAGGCCACAGTAAACATATGCATGTCATTAATTAGTTGAAACTCGGGAGTCACAGTACAGTACACATCCCCACCTTGGTAGTATCAGACATGTCCAATAGATAGATTACAACATTAGATCAAGGCTACGGGGTAGATACATGCGGCACATGTTGACTAATATACATTTAATCACATTTCTCATCCCCATGTAGGGTCACATGCTCAATATCAGTTATGTCCATTAGTTTGAGTCGTTCACGTCGTAATTCAACTGTCGAGGATAGGCATATGTCTCCTCTGTATCTGTTCCACCCACCGCATTTGCAATCCCATTTTCTGGGGCAGTCCCTGTATTTGAAGATGTCTTTTTCAGCTACCATTGCCCTATCCATCATAACTGCCCAGTCGCGTACAGTCGCAATCACCCCCACCCCCCATTTCTGTGCAATATTGCGTTTTGCTATGGCTCATCCCAATGAGGCCCATATTTTCTCAGTTTGCATTAGATCAGTAGCATCCCAAATATTTAATAGGCAGAGTTGGGGGGAGGCCTTCAGAGTCTTACCTCCCGCTCTTTCCATTTGCTTTGTGACATAACCCCAGTATAATCGCACGGGTGGGCAATCCCAGATGATATGGAAAAAGGTTCCCATTTAGTGGCATTGTCTGAGGCACAGAGGGTCAGCCTTTCTACCCACTTTGACCAAGATCCCTGCGTCTAAATATACGTGGTAAAGGATTTTCAATTGGACCAGGCGTAATCTCATGGGGATAGTCACTTCCCTGGGAGAGGCCAGTGAGTCTCGACAATCATCGTCCTCAAGTTCTCCCAGGTCTGTCTCCCAGTATTGCTGCAGGCGTAATAAGGGGTCTGGGCGATTGTTTAATAACTTTTTATACGTGAGGGATATGGCTTTTTTATTCATAGGTTCAAGTATCAGCCTGTCTTCCAGTGGAGAGGCCTCGGGTAGTGGGTCATCCTTGGGTAGCACCGCTTTGATTGCATGGCTAATTTGTAGATATCGAAATGTTTCGGTCTGTGTACGTTGGTATTTATGCTGAAGGTCTGCAAAGGTGGCCAACCTCCCCGCAGTCCACATATCTCCCACCGTTGAGATGCCAATAAGGTTCCATTTGTCAAACCCAGGACAGGTGCTGAGATGACCCAGAAGGTCTGGTTCCTAGAGTGGTGTGACTCATGTGAGTTTGTTGTGCCAGTTCAGTTGTCTGTTCACTCTATGCCCAATTATATCCCCCTGTCCCATAAGCCATTGGTCTGTATGAACATTTTGGTCATCGTGGTCCCCATGTACCCATTTGTTGATCGCGACCAATTGGGACGCGTGGTAATAGAGTCTCATGTCGGGTAATGCAATGCCCTCGTCGTACCACCCCGTTGTCAACTTTTTCATGGCTATCCGTGGGGTTCGGCCGTCCCATAGCAGCTCTCGCATGACACTTTCGATGTTGGTGAAGTGTCAGGGATTTTGTTAGGGGTGCATACAGGAAGCGCGGCAGTGCTAACATCTTAAAGAGGGCTGCGTGTCCTAAGAGAGTGAGGGGGAGGGATCGCCAGTGCTTGACGTCGGCTCGAAAACGTGTCAGGGGTGCAAGTAGATTGGTCTCATAAAATATGGTCGGATCGAGTATGATATAGATGCCTAGTTATCTAAAGTCCTTTGATGTCACTGGTATGTCATATCCTCTAGGGTTGTATGGAGGTGTCCCCCACAACACGTAGAGCTGGGACTTGGTCCAATTAATAGTGTACCCTGAGTGGACACCAAAAATGTAGAATATGTGTAGGACCCGGCGGACTGTGATGGAGAGGCCAGATATAAAAGGATGTCGTCCACGTACAATGAAATGCAGTCCTCGTGGCTCTCCATCCACCTCAGACCACGGATCAGCTGGTCCCCCCAACCCAGACCGCCAGTGGCTCGAGTACTAGGACAAAAAGCAAGGGCGACAGAGAGCACCCCTGTCTAGTTCCCCTTTCCAATGGAAACTGTCTAGAGGTGTGATTATTTTCTGCTACGTATGAGGTCGGGCAGGCATAAAGCAATCGGATCCACTTTATAAAATTCGGTCCAAATCTCATCCTCATCAGTACTGCAAAAAGAAAGTCCCATTCGATTGTATCAAATGTCATTGAGGCATCTAGTGATAATAGGATTGCGTCCTCCCTGATCGTATCACGTCTACCCAGTACCCCATGTAATCGCCTTAAGTTCAGGGCCATATTCCTCCCTGACATAAAGCCGGATTGGTCCGGGTGTATTAGTTCGGTGATTAGAGGATGAGTCTGTTGGCCAGCAGTTTCGCTAGTATTTTCGCCTCAACTGTGAGGAGTGAGATGGGCCGGTAGGCCCTACAATCATCTAGTGGTTTACCTTGTTTGTGAATAACCACAATAGAGGCCGTCCTGATGTCTGCTGGTAGCACCCCTTTCTCAAAACTTTTGGTGTACATTTGAAGCAAGTAGGGGGATAGTTTGGAAGCCATTGGTTTAAATAATTCGATTGGGAGCCTGTTGGGTCCCATGGCCTTACCCGAGCGAACATTTGGAATAGCCAACTGAATGTCTTGCTCTGTGAGTGTGCCCCCTAGGGAGTCTCTATCTTCTGCAGACAGACAAGTGACATTTATGGTCGAGAGCAATTCCGCAGCCGTGGACGGCTCAGTTGTCCCGCATAGACGTATATACTGATGAGAAGTAGGTAGCAAATGTATCTGCGATCTGCTGGGGGTCTGTGATTGCCTCCCCATTGGCCCCGCGCAGTAAGGGAACCCATCTTGAAAATTGCACATTTTTTTCTAGCCAGGCAAGGAGCTTGCCTGACCTCTCTCCATGCTCGTACATCTTATGACATGTTGATTTGTACCTCGCCATGGCAGCGTCTGTAAGGAGCTGTTGATAATCAAGATGCACCACTGCCAACGAGTGCTGCGCCTCTTGGTCGGGGTGAGTGCAAGGGCTCTTTCCCCGAGTAGGATGCCTTCCTCGAGCTCTGTTATGCGTTTTGTGAGTTCTCTTTTATGGCCGACCATCAACGCCAGGTCTACCTTTCATGACAACACCAAACGCACCCCATGGGATTTGGGCTGTGGACACCGATCCTACATTTTCTTTGAAGTAGAGGTCGGTTTCTTTAAGTAACGTCTCCCTAATATGAGTTATCTTAAGTGCCCAGGGATTTATAGTGAGGGGCGTGAGTCGCTTGGGCGAGCCGATTGTAATCGTTCTGAGAATAGGTGAGTGGTCTGAGATTCCGCGTGCGAGGCAGCGGGATTCAGTGAACTCGTGGTTATCTTGAGCGTGGGTGAACATGTGATCAATTCGTGATTGGCTATTGTGAGCCCCAGAGTGGAATGTGAATTATACGCTGGTTGGGTTGAGTCGTCGCCAGATATCAACGAGGCCCATGGCGGACAGGAATTCGGCAAGGTGGGATCCCCCCAAAGGGTCTCTACGGGGTAAAAGGCGATCCCTGGCGCCATCAATTACAATATTAAAATCCCTCCCCCAGCACTAATAGGCCAAGTGGAAGATCAAGAAGGAGTGTTCCAAGGTCCGGCAGCGTGGGGCGCTGCAGCCCGGGGGGGGCATAAGTCGATATGACATTGGGGGTCTTTCCCTCCGAGGTGCCAGAGAGCACTACTTATCTGCCTTGCTCATCAGACCAGGACTTGTGTACCAAATATGGACAACCCCTGCGCAGGAGCACTCCTGTCCCTCGCGAGCCCGATGTAAACCCCGTGTGGGCAACTAGGCGATATCCCCATCTATTCAAGGCACCGCAAGAGTAGCCAATTAAGTGCGTTTCTTGAAGAAGGAAGATGTCCGGCGCCTGTCGCTTCAGATATTGTAGAACTATCCCCCGTTTGATTTTGTCTCCCAGGCCATTAACATTCCATGTGAGGAACTTAAGATCTATATGTGGTCCCATGGGTGGATAGATAGGTGGCCAGTGTAGAGTCGGGGGGAAGGAGATATGTCGATGTTCTCACCCCGGGGATGCTGCACGTAAGTGAGCATGTAATGTATCTGTGAGTCAGACTGTCATCACAAAGTTTATGGGTGGCCCAGAGGTTATATACAAGGGTGTCCCTTGTGATCCTCATACTGATGTAATAAGAACACATGTGGTGGCCTGAGGTGTGGTAAATGAGAAGTATTGCTGCATAGGAACATTATTACCCAACAATGAGCCCCCCTCCCCCGAGAATAAAACAAACATATTTCCCCACCCCCAAAAAGAACCCCGTCCTCCCCCTCCCTGCTTCCCTGCATGACGGGAAATGAACCTCCCGCCACCCCAAACTTGCAGAGTGCCTATCGCCTACCCTTAAAAGATTTTAGGTGCGTGTACCAACCCCACTCCCTGAGATGACATTTCGTGATTGAGTTTTGCCCCTAACACATATTGCCGGAGAAGAGGCTGAGTCATGAATCATTACCATAGATAATATTCTCCCAATACCCCAAGTTGTTCATATAGTTACGTCTCTGTTACCGTCGGCACCAGCAGCAGGCGATCTCAAGTTACCACCACAGAGCAGTTCCAGCGCGCACAGATCAATGTCCACAAAAAGCACTCCAGTGTGGACCTCATATGTTTTGAGTTCCAGGGTCCCAATGTTAATCCGCCTGACTCTGTCTCAGTGAGACGTCCGTGGCGACGTCACCACTCTTTGGGGACCCTTGGTGGTAGTCCGGACGATGCTGGCGCCCCGTCCCACGGTGAGCCTTGTTGTTTCGCTTCTCGACTGAGCGCCAGCCCTCGAGCCAGTCCCAAGCGTCCTCAGGGCTGAAGAAGAACAAGGTTTTTCCTTCGGCTTCGACACACAGTTTTGCAGGGAAAGGCACAGCATATTTAATTTCTTGGTCACGCATGGCTCGTTTCACCTCTAGAAAGCTGCGGCGCTGTTTCTGCACCCTCAGCGTGAAGTCAGGGAAGAAGGTGACCGTGCTGTTATCAATGGTGACAGGTGGGGCCTCTCTCTCCGTGTGCAATATGACATCTCGGTCTCGGTAGTTGAAGACTCGTGCCAGAAGGGGACGGGGTGGTGCTCCTGGTTTAGGTCTGCCACCTGGCACCCTGTGTGCCCTTTCAATTGAAAAATATTTGGATAATCCCTTAAGTTGGAGGTGTTGCAACACGAGGTTTTCCACGAAGAGATCTGCCGCCTGCCCCTCCGCCCGTTAAGGCACTCCCAGTATGCGGACATTATTGCGGCGCATACGGCCCTCATAGTCATCGAGCTGGTGTACTAACAGGCCTTGGTTGACTTGTAGATCAGCAACTTGGCGCTTGAGGAGATCAGAATTAGTCACGAGATCCTTAGTTGCGGATTTCACTGCAGTGAGACGCTCTGTTGTTTTTCGCATGTCCGCCCTGATCAGGGAGACTTCTCTTGCGATGGTGTCAATTCGGCCTTCTAGGGAGGTGCGCACCGTTGTGATGGCCGCTAGTATGTCATGTAGCGTGGGTTCTGGTGGCTTCCCGGTCTCTTTGGGAGTAGTCTGAGTCTCCTCTTGCCCCTTTTGCCATGCACATTTTTCCAGTTTTGTCTGGAGCGCTTGATGGCCGCCAAGGCCACTCGCCATGATGTATATGGCACACTAATCACTGCTGCCTGCATATGGGACCGAGCCCAGTCTGGCCTGTTGGGTTTCGCCAACCGGGTTGCGCCGGGGACGGCGGCCTGTAGAGAGCACTCGGTCCGAGAGGAGAGAGATTGATCCAGTCTGCCCAAGTGGTCTGCTTATTTGTCCCTTTCCAGTATGTTGTGACCCTGATTGTGGCTGTGCACCGTGGCGTTGACGCGGCCCTATATTGTTTGTATGAACAGTTCAAGCCAACAATGTCCGCTGCCTATGTTTAGCTCTGGGTCCGCGAGGCGGATTGACCTGAGTGCTCACCTCCCACTGAAGGTTGGGATCAGTGATGGGCGGTTTTCATATTAGGCTCCCATTGTACTCCAGACACCGCTTCCCCTCCGTTTTGTGCTCCGTACCTGTTGTATCATAGGGATTGATGGTGGACAGCCGGTCGCACTGTGGGCGTCAGGTCACGCCTGAGGATTTAGAGTGGGGCCGGGCGCTTGAATCAGCACGGCCCTGACGGGTGCCGCACAACCTCCAGTGCAAGCGTGGTCTTCAGCACACCAGAGTAGGCCGTCACTGTAAGAAGGCCCGTCTATAGCGTGTCCTCCACGGTGTCGTTACTGGCTGGCAATAAATTGGGGGTTGGAGCCGGCGTCTTGTGTGGAATGGTTAGAAATGGCGTGGCTGTTTAAGAGTGTGCTCCGTTGGGCGCCCGCAGGTCACTTTGGTCCTGCGCTGTTGTTATCTTTCGAATAGGCTGCAAAAGGGCCCCAGGGCGCGTTCCCCGCACGGTCATCACACTGCTGGGGATGCCACCCCAGTGGGTCTAGCAGGATTGAGGACAGCGATGGTTGCGGAGAGGCGGCCTCCCGGGAAGCAGCAAATGGGGGCCACAACTTTGCCGCAGGCCCAGCGCAATCAGGCAGCTCGTGTCTCACAGGCCGCGGCCCACGCCTCAGTAAGCACAGCCTGGGTCCGGCACAAGATCCTCAGCTGCGCCATTAGGCCCACGATCGATAGATTAACACTCCACCTCGCAGGAAGCAACTGGTCTCCGTTTCAGCCGATTTCATTCGGGGCAAAGCTGGAATTATCGGATATATTGGGAGTGGAGTTAAGGAGCTCCGCTTACGTGCAGCCATTTCCCTCGGCAGTTGGCCACGCCCCCCAACTTGCCATTTTTCGATGTTAAAATCTTCTTCCCAGAAACAAATGTAGGGTATCCTGATACTGCCAACAAATACTCTTATTTAATTCCGTAAGTCTGATACCAGCAAACCTTTTGAGGAGTCAAATCTAATATTATAGTAATGGATCAATACAATTCACTGGGTTATACCCCTTTTGCTCTTCCACTGGGTGAGGGGATAGCTGGAGTCATCAAATCAACATTAATGTAAAAATCAAACAATAAAATCATTGCAGATTTAGTAAAAAAATGAAAGAATTGATTTTTTAAATCACACCAAAACATTCAGAGCTGGCCAAACCAAGAACTCTTGCCAACCTATGTTACACCTTTTGTTTCCAGTAGCTTCTGTGCCTTATTCCAGTATTCTTACATGGAACATATTTCGGAGTCCTAACCTTGTGAAATGCTGCACAAGATCTTCATGGGAGAAGGAACTTGTACAACTTCCAAAGACCTCCAAACTTTTAGGAGCTCTTCTGTTGGATCCAAGCCACATATGTCCGTTTTCGCTATCCCTACTTCCTTAGGGCTACAGTCAAATGTATAATCTTAGTGAGTCTGCTGGTTCCTCTTCCCAACGTGCTTTCTTGTTCAAAATTTCTATGTTGACCAAAACAGCCTACTTGCCTGACCCTTTATGAAATAGTATCAATGAAGTTCCAAATGATACCTAGTACACAGTAGTAAATTGTACCTTATAGGAAAATTACCTACACAGATGCAGAGGTGAAATGCTATACATTATTATTTGATCATTTATCACTGTCAGTTCCCAGACCCGTGTAGTAGGTACAAGTGGTTGGAAAACTTCTTGAACTCATGTGTTAAGGCAGTGGTTCCCCTACTTTTTCGACCCGCGGCTCCCTTGACCCATTGGCCATGGCCCGTGGCTCCCCACTGTTACTTTTTTGGAGGGTGGGAGGGATGTAAGCCCGGCCTCGGAAGAACTTGCATTTTTATCCCTGAAAATAATTAGGGTGAAGTCATTATAATCATATACACAGGGTGTTTCGTATTACTAAGGGGGTGCCTCTAATAAAATATTCATAGTTACACTTCTTTACCTATGCCTTTTTTAGAGTACCCTCTCAAACGTTATCCCACTTACAGTGCTAGATAGCACCCCTATGCATGTAGGCCTCATTGCCAAAGTGTTTTTGCGCTTGAAGAATATTTGCATGCACTTCCATTTCTACCCATGTCATATGTGCCAACACACCTGTCTCAGCAGGGCGACTCAATTTTTTACACCACATACAGCTTTATTTTGTCTCCTCACTAAAATTGGCTCCAAATCAATGCAAGTAAAATAAATTCCTGATTTATTTATTTATTTTAAACGTCCCTCTTTCTTGCTTCCAAATGTTGGCATTATGCCGTATATGGTGGTTTACTTCCCTGTGCTCAAGGAGAGAGCAGGCCTGCCTGGAAATGTGTTAATACTGAAAGAGGTTTACTAGAAGTACCTATGCTTCAAGTACAAATGCCAATACTTAAGACTTAGTGCATTGGTGTAAAATGCATTTGGAAAAAAATGAAACTATTAATGAGTCCAACAAAATAAATAAGGCATCTTCCGCTTACTTTGGGAGTGTTGGAATGTGGGGATCCAGTGAAATATGGAGGTCATCTCCCTCGACATGCCATCGATTAAGCACTACGTTTAAAGCTTTAGGCATGTCACTGACAAATCATCGACGTCATGCGTTTAAGTCTAATTAGTTTAACTGAAGCCAACAGACCCTTCAACATTAAATGCATTAAGCTTAGTTTGCGGCTCCCCTGGCTAGGTTTGGCAGCTTCCCAGGGAGCCACGGCACACAGTTTGAGAACCACTGTGTTAAGGGATTGATTGTACCTTCTATAACACTATTTTTGAACAGGCATCAATCATCACGCTCCAAACTGTGTAGCCCTTGGTTATTAGTTTGGTTGAGATATTGACCCGTGAACTCTTTAGCCATCAAGAGACGAAATGCTGATTACATTCAAGTGGACATATAGGCAGTCAACATGATCGATGGGGTTAAAAGCTAAAACTCATTTCGTCATATTGAAATGTTTATCTCTCAACTTTTTCATGTAACTTGACAGAACTATTTGTTACTAAGCACCGCACAAACGCGAACACCTGAGAACTGTGCCCCATTGTTGTATGAAACCAAATATCTGTACGAGGTTCCATATTTAGTTATTCTTTATATCGTACCTCATGAGTGTTTTATTAATTGTACTCATTAAATTGAGCCACAGAAGATAACATTGTTGATTTAATTGTACCAACCATACCAGTCTGGCTATGATACCAATTGAAATTTGTCCCAGACATTCTATTGATTTGATATGTTCATTCTGTTGACAGCACCTGTTGTCATATGGTTCACTCCTGCTTTGAGAAGTGAAGCAACATCAATGTCTCAGTTCACAAAGGATATTTAAACATACTCCACCCCTCTTGTTTATATAGTGTATTAAGGTCTATAGTTAGAATCTTCAACTGTCTTCTTTGCGCCAAAGAGTGCAAGCCACCAACATAACACATATATCTTTCAAGTACAAAATATTATGTGGATTTGTAATTCTCTCTCTCTGCAGATTAATCATAAAATGCCCACCCATCAAGCTGCCCAGTCAAGGAATCAGGCTTCTGTCACTAAGGATACCTCTAGACATTATGCCTGAAAAGTGTATCTCATAAGAAAATTCTGTGGATTACATCATTACAGAAGATACATGCATAGTTGGACTGAGACTGTTATTGTATAATACCTAAGTATCATAAAAGCTGCCATGATAGTTTTTCCATTGGGTGCTGAGGAATTACTGCAAAGACCTCAGCTAAAGTCTTGCTTGAGCCACTGTAAAAGAGTACATGTTGGCTGCAGAGGTGTTTTCAGTCGAAAACTGTCTTCTATTACTTAAATATGTCCTGCTTTCTCATAGTGTGGCGGAAATATGTCCATCCGATGATGCCCAACATTGTCCTTATTAACGAAACATGCAGCAATGGGAATCGATAAGATTTTTCTATATTCACAGAAAAATCAATTTTGTGCAAAAGACTGCATGTACACTGCAAGAGATTTGCTGCCAGCTTGGATGAAGTCACACGGATCTACCTATCTCCCTGCCAGGAAAGGACTTGACTTTGTTTCCTATATATTGTTACCACAGTCATCAATTTAGAGCATAGCCTATGGTCAGATGTAAGAGAAACTGTAGTGCCACAAACTGAAACTATTCTAGTTCAACTGCAAACATAAGGACTTTAGAATGTCACTTTTCAAAGGCAGGGCGGAAGTATGAATCTTGAAGGTCCAAATACATCAATCGATTCTGAGAATCCAGGGCCTTACAAATATAATAATTTAGAATTTCTGCTGCCTGAGAAACTTGCTGGAAAAACTGTGTCCATTCTCAACAAAGCAAGTCTCACCAATGACCTACATCAATGTGCACTGCTGATAAACTGCATCCATGTCTACCTAAGAATTGGTGCCATGGTTGTAGCACCTATACAATGTTTAAACGGGTGCAGCAGTTTTGCTTGAAAGTATGAACACTACCTAATCTCCATGCTGGAGATACATTATTTTTGATTAGTTCATTCTGCTGACACATCTGCTGTCATATGATCTCCTCCTGCTTGGTGAGATGATGCAACATATATTGCTTGTTCACAAAGGTTCACAGAGCCTACTTCCCTCTTCTTATTATTATAGTGTATAGCGCCATTCGGATGCCTCTTATCGCCCAAAGGGAACGGGATAAACACACCCTTAGGCAAGACTCTACAGAAACCTTAAGTGCCAGGTTTCCTAAGATAAACAATTAATAGTTGTGGGAGGCAAGCAACTAAGACTTCATCTGAAGAGAATAAACATGAATAGACCTCAATTTGCCCAAGGAGCCTGGGATTATAGGGTTTCTGATATAGGAAGGGCTGACAAAACTTTGAATTCAAAGTAACCGGCTGTATCCACAGACATTCGGTGGGTTGTTCACCATGCCACCAAAATCTTAACTGCAAATGCTGGAATGGCACATCAGGAAGCGATTATGGGAGGCAAATCTAGTACAATGCCCGGTGATCAGTGATCCAGGGGACAGCCTACCCGGTATAGAGCAATTAAACCCTGTAAATGGTCCATCATAAGTGATGGACGTTGAACATGTGAGAACTGCCAAATTGTTTGCGTAACTGAATGCCTTTCCACAGTGAATATGAAACAGTCAACTATCTGTAACAAAAGAATTCAAGTAAAGACTTCTTCTTAGGTTTGAATATCCGCTCTGTCAGGTACAAGATTAAAGAACATTGTTTCATCTCACTTTAATGCTGTATCAAATTCACCAGGCATATGTTTTCCAAAATTGGGACTAGAAAGGGACATAGCAATGAGGTACTGTTTGGCCACCGAGTGCAGATAATAGTGAAAACCCAGTGTTGTGCTGTTGTCCAGGGATTTTCGAAGAAACGCTAAAATGAATGTCCTCTGGGAGTAATTAAATCCTACTTTCACTATATTCCATCACAAACCACATGCTCATTCAATCAACAACCATTACACATTCAACCAAGAGGATCACTGTTAACACCAACAGTCCATGTATTGGCACAGAAACTTACAACTTATGCATTGAAGTGCTGACTTTATTAAAAATATAATACAAAATTAAAAACATGTCATACAGGGAGAAAAAGTAGAGAATTCCTTTTTCTCTCAGAGAGCAAAAACAATCAATTAGACAATTTCACAGAAAAATTCTTTAAAAACACAACACAAGAGTAAATAAAGACATTAAAAGTTTGACATTGAGTACCATAACCATTGCCAAAAGCTATACACAGTCACCTTAATGTCTTAAAGTTCATCAACATTTAGGGTAGATTGAGAGCGGTGGTGTTAACAGTGATCCTCTTGGTTGAATGTGTAATGGTTGTTGGTTGAATGAGCACGTGGTTTGTGATGGAATATAGTGAAATTAGGATTTAATTACTCCAAGAGGACATTCATTTTAGAGTTTCTTCTTGAATCCTAGTCCATTGGGTTCCAAAGGGTCCCCCTCTCTTTTTTTTAAGAAGTCCAAGGATTTTCACCAAAATATCAAAAAATAAATACTATGGAGCCAAAATATCAGGAAGTAAATATCGAAAACAAAAATATTGTGAAGGTGCGTGTGTATATATATATATATATATGAATGGCAAGTTGAATTAAACCCTAACTGTGTTCCTGAAGTTGTTTAAATGCTGTCTTGCAGAATAAAAGAGTGAACACGCCGTGCGAGGTACCTTCAATTTTGGGAATCCTTCGATTGGCATATGTAGAGGCCTTCCCAGGTCGCAAAGGTACCCCACTGCAGACGAGCAGGTCAGGTGGCGTCACTTGAACATTGCCGATGGAATGGCGTATGAATTTTGCAGGACTACTACAAAGCATGCCAGCAACTTTGCGTTCTTACAGTTATCCACTGTGGTTTTAATAGCATGAAGGAAACCAAGCAGCGGCACCTACTATGGAAAACTACAAATGAATAGACTATGGTAACCACAATGCACTGACGCATTTCGCCATGTGGGCGGGACCTTAACAACATTTAAGCTAGAGCAATTATGCCGCCGCTTTTCCGCCAAAGCCATTTCCCGTGATTAAGGGCGAGGACGCCTGAAACGCAATGGGATTTTCAATGGCAGACTGAATTTAACCCTAACTGTGTTCCTGAAGTTGTTTAAATGCTGTCTTGCAGAATAAAAGAGTGAACACACGCCGTGCGAGGTACCTTCAATTTTGGGAATCCTTCGATTGCCATATGTAGCGGCCTTCCCAGGTTGCGAAGGTACCCCACTGCAGACGAGCAGGTCAGGTGGCGTCACTTGAACGTTGCCGATGGAATGGCATGTGAATTTTGCAGGACTACTACAAAGCATGCCAGCAACTTTGCGTTCTTACAGTTATCCACTGTGGTTTTAAAGGCATGAATGAAACCAAGGAGCGGCACCTACTATGGAAAACTACAAATGAATAAACTATGGTAACCACAATGCACTGATGCATTTCGCCATGTGGGCGGGACCTTAACAACATTTAAGCTAGAGCAATTATGCCGCCGCTTTTCCGCCAAAGCCATTTCCCGTGATTAAGGGCGAGAACGCCTGAAACGCATTGGGATTTTGAATGGCAGACTGAATTTAACCCTAACTGTGTTCCTGAAGTTGTTTAAATGCTGTCTTGCAGAATAAAAGAGTGAACACACGCCGTGCGAGGTACCTTCAATTTTGGGAATCCTTTGATTGGCATATATCTATATATATATATATATTTATATATATATACACACACAGGGTCGGCTCTAGGGCAGTGCGACCGGTGTCACCGCACCCGGTGCGCACTTCGCATGGGGGCGCCTGTTTGGTGTTTGCTAGTTTATATTGTGCTTAAAAGCACCTGCTGTAGCGTTCCTGGCCTCTAGCAATGTTCAGGTAGCAATTTAAATGTCAAGAAAACTCCGGTGAATAATGTTTTTCCAGGCGAGATCGGAGTTTTGTCTAATAGAGATTTTTTGACTTGTGGAAGTTTTGATTCATGGTAAGGTAGCGCAGAGAGTTAATATGCTTGCTGCAAAGAACATGTAGTATGCATATAACAAAGTGAATGTAATGTAAAAAGGTCAGTGGGTTACTGCTTTTGTCAGATACTTCCTTTTGTTAGTTCCAGTTTACAGTGAACTATTAACCGTCATCAAAGAACTGCGTGCAGACTTCAAGGTACAGATTAGAGCATATGGATTTTTTCCCCAGACTTTCATTATTCTAATGTTGCGAAATGGGTTTACTTGGGTACAAAACAGTTCTTATTATTAAAGAAAGCATCAGTCAATGGTGTTACATTTGAAATTCAGAGTTTGTGCTTCTCCAGACCAAGTACTCTTCAACTATACTGCCTACCAAAATGGATGACATGTGAATTCACCCACTGTTGTCCTTTGTCTTATATAACATGTTGTATACACTGTTTTACACACCTATGATTGATAGTCTCTTTGTAATGTGTGCCTTATGTACAGTGCTCTGACACCCTTCACTTTTATGAGTGACGCTATAAAATGTATTAAATGCGTCTGAGAGAGAACGGTTATTGTGACTGTTAAAGGATGGTAGGGAGGGAATCCGTGGCGGAGGTGGTCATTGTGGGGGTGGCGCCAAAAAATTTGTCGCACTGGGTGCCACCACTGATAAAGCCAGGTGTGTGTGTGTGTGTACGTGCGTGCGTGCGTGCGTGTGTATGTGTGTATCCTCTTGCTTCTCTCGAGTATTCCTTGCCACTCCAGAACGAGAGTTGCGTCATCGCTGGGACCCCTCGAGAGTGGGTCCTATAAATCAACATCAAAGATGACGACGCCGTGTGCGGTTTTCAAAAGATTTATTTACGCTGCCGCTATCAAACGTGTTTCGACTGTAAACATTCTTGTTCACTGATAACAAAATTGAGAACGCGGCCATTTTTAAAGTGCATTGCGTGTTTCAAAAGAGGTCACATGACAAACTACAATCGTGATTAGTGTGAAAACAGACTCGTAGTTTTTCAATTCACTGACATTTCTAGACATGTTAAACCACTATATAATTGTTTTCGCAAAATGGTTAATACAACATACCACCTTAAATAATTATAAAGAAGGCTGTATAAATAACACCACATTTTTTATATAATGCAGCATTATTGTAGTTTGTCATGTGACCTGTTTTGAAACACGCAATACACTTTAAAAATGGCCGCGTTCACAATTTCGTTATCAGTGAACAAGACTGTTTACAGTCGAAACGCATTTGATAGCGGCAGCGTAAATAAATCTTTTGAAAACCGCACACGGCATTGTCATCTTTGAAGTTGATATAGATATATATATATATGCAAGCTTCCAACCTCACATTCTCCTTCCGAACATAAAGAAAAGCACTCATGGGAGCGAGTCCAACGTTTTTATTACACGGACTCACAGCAACCAGACGCGTTTCGGCAGTCACCTTTTTCAATGGTAATCAGGTGCGCCGTAAATGGCCATCTTTTATGGCAATTACTTTCATTACACCAACATTAGTGAACACTGAGAAAAAACAGATTTTTCCACATATTGGAGCCATCTTGGAATGTGCAATAGATTGTTGCGATTACCTCATTTCATCGGGGGCACAATAAATAATTCAGTATATACATATATACATATATACACGCTCATGAGCTTATTCATTAAAGCTCATTCACAGTTATATACTGTTAAACAATTTATTGAGCCCACTGATGGCCATTCTAAATTCTGAATACTGATTTATTTATCGTGCACCCGATGAAATGAGGTAATCGCAACGATCTTTTGCACATTCCAAGATGGCTCCAATATGTGGAAAAATGTGTCCTTTCTCAGTGTTCACTAATGTTGGTGTAATTAAAGTAATTGACATAAATGATGGCCGTTTACAGCGCGCCTGATTACCATTGAAAAAGGCGACTGCCGAAACGCGTCTGGTTGCTGTAATAAAAACGTTGGACTCGCCCCCGTGAGTGCTTTTCTTTACGTTTGGAAGGAGAATGTGAGGTTGGAAGCTTGCATAATTGCGGGTACACCGCCCGCGAGAATGCACCCGTTTGCGAGTGCACGAAGGAGGTGAAAAACTGAGGAGCTATGATATATATATATATATTTATATACATATATATTTATATATGTATAGGTTTACTATCTTAACTCCACATATATGTATCTTAAGATTAAAATATATCTTCAAGCTAGGGTAATGTTGAGTTAAGAATAGTAAATCTATGCTCACTTTTATGCCCAAACCTTCACAATATTTTGGCCCACCAATATTTTTCCTCGATAATCTGACATACAATCATTTTGAGATAAGCACCAAATGGCAGCTAAGCATTACTTCTCATACTATTAAAAAAAAACCTTTGTCCCTAATGACTAGGGTACAAATTGGGTTTTCTGCACCTAGTGTGACCAGATGTCCCCGTTTTCCCAGGACGGTCCCCGTTTTTGGGGAAGTGTCCCCGTGTCCCGACACTTTTCTCCAAGTGACTCAAATGTCCCTGTTTTCAAACAGTGTCCCCGTTAAACACAGAAATGTCCCTGTTTTTCATTGTTCCGGTTGAGCATGCGCGCGCATGCTCTCTTTGCACTGTTTACGGCATGTGTCGTCACTGAGGTGAGCGCTGTAGCAAGAAGGGAAATCCTTTGAAGAGAGACATTTTACATGCAGCGCCACCTACGTCACCGTGCCAGCCAAAGTTTCTTCTTTGGATAAAACAATATTTCTTCATCCTGTAGCTTGTATTCATAGTCGTACAAACTTTTCAGTAGCCCTTATGCATACCGTGCAAGGATTAATGCATTGCTCATTGCATGTTTTATTCATAACCAATTGATGCATGCTTTGTGTTCTCCATATCAAAGCTATGACTTGACCTTTTGACTGACCTTTCAGATCACGGCAAACTGTTTAGCTGGAAAGGACTTAAAGGAGCAGGGTTAACGCCTGTGGGAGAGGCGGGCAGCGGTGCTCGAGCTTTTTGCTCAGGTCTTCACACTATTGCACTATGAGATGATACCAATGGCTGGAGTGCACTATACATACCCCAGTAAGGTAACATGACATCTCAGCAGTAACTACGCAAATGTGGGAGGACAGTGTGGTCGGCCAACCTTTGCCACCCTTAAGACCCTAAGGCAGTAATACCTGGAGAGAAGTTTGTTTTTGTACATTGGTCCATGGCTGCCATTTGGCAATTTAGCATTCCGCAGTTTACCTCCCATGCTTTTCTGTTATGAGCAACTAAGCAACATTGGTGAGTTGTACTTTATGTGGTGCTGACGTGCAGCTATAGAAACGAGCATTGATAAAGCTATTAAATCTGGCGTTTGCTAGCCTGTGATGTTTTATTGATTTTTGGCAAATATATGCAATAGTCCTTAAAAGTGTAAATGTAATAAAAAGTACTAATGCTGCTGTGTGAAGGAGAGGGTTGCCAATAAAAGACCGCGGATTTGTTGTCTGTAATGCTTCACCTCAGTCTGTGGAGGGAACTGTAATTGTAGTCCCTTTTCTATGTCTATGACAGCTGTCAAATAGTCCTACTTTTATGTCGATGGTTACTGCAAACCATAGTCCTACTTCTATGTCTATGACCTGTCCCCGTTTTTTAGGTCTCGGCTAGCGATGGCTGCGCTTGCGCAGTCTCGCTCGCGAGACATAATGACTTGGGAGAAGAGGGGCTTGAACCCGCCCCTCTTCTCCCCTGTTCTCCATTGGCTGGCCTAGTAAATGCTGGCCAGCCATTGGAGAAGAGGTCCCGTCACTCTAATCCTGCCCCGTCCTTTTCGGATCGGGGGGCGTGTTTTTTGCGAGAAGTCTCAGGGAGGAGACAACAGCAAAACACGCCCCCCAATCCGAACATGACGCTGCGTTTCTCCGAGGCATTTCTGCTTGAACTTGCCTCGGAGAAAGACGGTGTTCATGGCGTATCAGGCTCTCCAGCCCCCCCTGAGGTCGTGTTGGCAAAAGTTAAAAGTAGTGGCCTATTGAGAGGGGTGACATAGGTGGATATGCCGGAACAGTGACCCGCTTTCTCCGCGGGCACCTTTGGCTCATGTCCTCAGCGCTGATGCGCATTGAAGGAGAGGGAGGGCATCAATGCGTTAGTTGCCTTAAGACACTTTGTGACCAAGTGCTCTATTTTTCTACTTCTGTTATCCGCTTCGATTTTATCAACCTGATGAAATAATAGTCGGTGACATGCACTTTCAGCCCATGCCGTCTGCCAAAGGGAACAGGCAGCCTCGACCGTGAGTCCGATGGGCGGGACAGCCAGGGTCCTTTGCCCGGCTGCTGCTCTGGTCTCCTCCCCCTGTTTCTCTGGGTGGCGCTGTTCAATCTCCTCCCCCTGGCGCTCGCTCCCTCTCCTCGGGCTCCTGTCCGGGTGGGGGCCGGTCACAGTTGGGCAGCAGACCTCGCGGAGGATCTTCGGTCGGGGGCGCTGGCGGTTCCGGGCAGGGAGACGGAGTCAGTGGCGCTGCTGCTCCGGACCCGGAAACACAAAGAGGCAACGGCGGCAGCAAGGGGTTGGCGCTGGAGGAGCCAGCCCCCAGCAGCACGAAGAGGAGGGGGGCGCCGGCTACAACAGCGAGGATGAGTACGAGACGGCGGCGGCCCGAGTGGAGGCCATGGACCCGGCCACCGAGGATCAGGTGAGGCTCGGGGGTTATTGTAGGTGGACGTGTCATCGTTTACCCCCTTACATGTACTGGTCTGTGTGGTCCTGGATAGCCTTCACAGGGGATCAGTCACCGTGGAGCAAGTGAGGCTCGGGGGTTATTGGAGGTGGACGGGTCATTGTGTATGTCCCGTTACATGTACTGGTCTGTGTGGTATTGGATAGCCTACACAACTGATTGATCTGTGACCTTGGAGCAGGTGAGGCTCGGGGTATTATAGGTGGACGTGTCAGCTTGCCCCCTTACATGTAATGGTCTGTGTGGTATTGGATAGCCTACACGGGGAGTCCGTCACCGTGGAGCTGATGAGGCTCGTTGAGGGGTGGGGAGGGGGGGTTCGCTGGGGGGCAGGGGTATCATAGGTGGATATGTCATGTCTCCTTACACGTAGTGGTCTGTGTGGTACTGGATAACCTTCACAAGTGATCCGTTACCGTGGAGCAGGTGAGGGTTAGGAGTTAATATAGGTGGACCATGACTTATCATTGTTTGTCCCCTTACGTGTACTGGCCTGTGTTGTACTGGATGGCCTTCACAAGGGAACCTGTCACAGTGGAGCAGGTGAGGTTCGGGAGTCTCTGGTGTTGGTAGACATTTTAATGTGTACCTTCCCAAAACTCCCTGCATAAAACACATTATCGAATACCACAGACCACATCCCTGTGCCCTTTTTTAGGTCTCGGCAGTTTCTATATAGTGCTAACTTGACCCGAGGGTTTCCGACTTAACAGTATCCGAGCTCTTTACACGAGCACCAGTTACTGTTTTTGACAATATCCTTGTGTATTTCGCTGCTTCAAAAATCATAAATCTCAAAACGTCTTTTCCACCTTTCATCTGTCAATTTTTATTAGTCATTTATTTTTTAAATGCTTAATTTATAGTGATAAATGCAAAGATCTAGAAACAACGGTGCCACTTCTGATTTGGCTCCCAAGATCAATGTGTATGTGTCTAGATCTATGTGTGTGTGTGTGGTTCTGTATGTGTGTGGCTGTGTGTGTATGTATGTGTGGCTCTGTGTCTGTGGCTTTGTGTGTGTGGCTCTGCATGTGTGTGGGAGGCTCTATGTGTGTGCGTATGTGTGTGCCTCTGTGTGTGGGGCTCTGTGTGGGTGGCTTTTTTGTAGGTGGCTCTATGCGTGGGTGGCTCTGTCTGTGTGTGAGTAACTCTGTGTGTGTAGGTGGCTCTGTGTGGGTGTCTCTATTTGTGTGTGGGTTGCTCTATGTGAATAGCTCTGTTTAGGTGGCTCTGTGTGTGTGTGTGGGTGGATGTGTGTGTGTGTGGGTGGCTTTGTGTGTGTGGCTCTGTGTGTGGGTGCAAATGCAATAGGTCTCGCATTTGAGAGAGATTAAGCTATTGACATTGTAAATAACAATGCCGTTTCTTTAAATGTTTTAAAAACAAAAACATAAAACAAAAATGTCATGAGCAATGCCAATAGCTCTAACTTTAACAATGCCGAGACCATTGCATTGTAAATGCTTGTTGTTTTGAGAATCTGGTCACCCTATCTGCACCCACTAGTCATAGTAAATGACGCGTTTCCTTCCCCAGATTAGTCGGCATGGCAGTCGAGCATTTGAGTGGCCAGCCTGCCTTAAAAGCATTGGGTCCGGCCCTCTCTATTTCGGGCCTGCCGCGCGGCAGGTATTCCCATTCTTCCTATTATCCCTAAAAGTTTAAACTAGTTTCCCAAACTGTGTTTTGTAAAAAAAAAATTGCCTGGCAGCTCCTCTCTCTCAAATACCCTTTGAACAAAAGCTGGCTCTTCGCAGGCAACTCTGTACTACGCAGGTCCAGAGCCTGCGGGGCACATGCCAAGACACCCCCTCAGGCCACTGGAGGGAGGAGTTCGAGAAATGCTGCCTAGGTCGATCGCCACCTGCTGGCCAGTGTAGATATCAATTTAAAATATATACAGCACCTTGCCTGCGGCTCACACAAGAATGGAAAATGTTTTTGTTTTTTGAAGCGATTAAATCGGAGTTTACCATAGAACAGATGCTGTACATGTTCAGGTTTACCTTCCGCCCCTCCCCATGACAAATGAGTGGTGCCTGAAGAACGTCGATATCCATCCAAGGAGTAAGGAACCGCGCTAGCCAAGCAGATGCTAAAACAGCTCTTTAAGGGGCGCGCTCAGCAGGTTTATTTAATCGCTAAACCAACAGCCAGGCGGTTACATTTTAACTCTGTACGTTGCGTTATAACCCTGTTTTATGCTGAACTTTCAGTGTGGCGGCGTCTAGTTTTCGCACAGTCAACATTCCAGCTGGCACACGCCTTGCAAACTGCTGAGTGTCTCATATTTCCCCGAGAGCGTTCAGTAAAAGGTTTTTCGTTCGCTGTCAAAAAAGGAGTGTGATGTGCAGAAAAGTGGGAACAATTATATATTTCTGGTTACATCTGAAATGAGGCCGGACGCGCTATGAATCATCGAGATGTACGGTGTTGTTCAATTGGAAATCATTTGTATTAATATCACAATATTAATTCACAATAATTCACCAGTCACAGTTATCAGAAAAGCTTTAGTCTATGACATGAACAAAAACATAGTTTACCTTCAATAATAATCTGACTACAGCTGATGGGCTGGAAAAGAGCCCTGCATAGAGCCAGACGTGCACCTCTGCTCGGAGGGCCCCACCTATATGTATGTGTAGACCCCCAGCCCCCGCCCCTAATATTTCTTGTCATGGGCAGACACGGATCATGCGTGTGTGTCATAACCTAGGCATGCCTCATGGTAATGTGGTTTTGTTGGGCAGGGAGGGGAGTCTCAAGCACTACCTTCCTGATTATCTGATTTTACTAGGCTACTACCCTTAATAGGAGTTATGTTACACGAGCACAGTGATGGCAGTAGACACATTTTGTGTTTCATAATGGTCAGTGCAGTAAAGAACAAGTTACTTACCTTCGGTAACGATGTATCTGTAGGAGACATATGTAGTTATAGATTCCTTACTTTTAGAACTACCCCCAGGCATCAGACTGGATCAGGAGATTTTTCTTTAGCAGTCCCCTTGCGCGTTGGTAGGTGTCTGTCGACTCAGAGGCCGTCGTCGGCGTCGTGTTCACCGGGATGACGTTGTGGTATCTATTTAGACGCCGCCCTTGCGAGCTGACGTCAGTTCTGACACGACTTTCCATGCCAGAAGCGCAGAGCCATGCAATACACTGACCACTGGTGCAAAAGACTAAGGCCCTGGGAGGGAGTCCCTAGCCCTAGAAATCAGTTCGCAGAACAGGGAGGATGTGTGGGGCAATAAGGAATCTATAACTTCATAAGTCTCTTACAGATACATCGTTACCAAAGGTAAGTAACTTGTTCATCTGAAAGAGACTGTACTTATAGATCCCTTACCTTTAGAATAGATACCCCAGCAATGCCAACCCCGGAGGTGGGTCTGCGAACCAAGTTCACACCAGACAGTCCTGGTTACAGAGCGGCCGAAAAAGCTGGGTCTACGGACTTGGTTGTCCAGGCAACAAAGTTTGGTGAACGTGTACAGAGATGCCCACGTGGCTGCCAGACAGATGTCAAGGAGTGGGACTCCACGCCCCAAGACAGTAGTACCTGCCATTGTGGTGGAATGGACACGCAGTCCCACTGGGGCTTCCTTCCTTGCCAAGGAGTAGCAGCTTTTAATGGACAGGACAACCCATCGAGAGATGGTACGTTTCTGCACAGCCCAACCTTTCTTGACCCCCACACATCCAACAAAGAGTTGACCGTCCACCCGGAAATGTTTTGTGCGGTCGAGATAGAAAGACAGCGCACATTTTGAGTCCAGATGGTAGAGTCTCTCCTCCTCTGAAGGGTGTGAAGGTGGGAAGAAGATGGGCAAAGTGATGGTCTGTCCTCTACGGAAAGAGGTAACCACTTTGGGAAGAAAAGAGGCCCTTATCCAAATAACTACTTTATCTGGATGAACAGCAAGAAAAGAAGGTTTTGAAGACAAAGCCTGAAACTCACTCACCCTGGGAGCAGAGGTGATGGCAACAAGGAAGGCTGTCGTCAGAGTGAGGAGCCTGAGAGGAAAGTTGTGAAGAGGCTCGATGGGAGAGCACATAAGATAGGTTAAGACCAGGTTCAAGTTCCACTGGGGCATTATGAACGAAGAAGGAGGAAAGAGGTGAGTAATGCCCTTTATAAATCTATTTACAATGGGGGGCTTGAAAAGAGAAGGCTGATCAGGAAGGCGAAGAAAGACAGTTATGGCCGAAAGGTAGCCTTTAAGAGTGCTCAGGGCAGAGCCCTGCTGGGCCAAAGAAAGTATATACAAGAGAACCTCCGTAAGAGGGTCAAAAAGGGGATCCCCAGCCTTTGCTGTGCACCATGCCACAAACTTGTTCCATCTGCAGGCGTATACCTTTTTAGTGGATGGACGTCTGGCTGCCAAAATGACGTTACAGACTTCAGGAGGAAGGTTAAAAGCTGTTTACTGTCGCCGCTCAATCTTCATGCAAAGAGGTGGAGGCTGGGCAGGTTCGGGTGGAGGACCGCCCCCTGCTGCTGCGACAGAAGATCCTCCCGAAGAGGCAATATGATCGGAGGATCGATGGCCATGCTCAAGAGCTCGCGGTACCAGACTTTTCATGCCCTGTCCAGGGCAACAAGAATGACTTAAGCCTGGTCACGATTGATCTTCTTCAGCACTCTGGGCAGAAGTGGTACAGACGGAAAGGCGTACAGGAGGCAGCAGTTCCACTCGCGACAAAAAGCGTCGCAGAGTGCCGCTTTGGAAATTCCAAAGCGCAGAATTGCTGACATTGCGCGTTCTCTTCAGTGGCGAACAAATCTAACCAAGGCTCTCCCCACTGCTGAAAGTGGCCTTGCACCACCTCAGAGTGAAGACACCATTCGTGATCCACCGGGCACCGGCAGCTGAGTTCGTTCGCCCTGGCGTTCAGAGAACCTGCCAAGTGTTGAACCACCAGAGACATACCATGATGTTCCAGCCATGTCCAGAGATGGAGAGCCTTTTGACATAGGGTCCACAACCCCACCCCGTCCTGCTTGTTGCAGTACCACATGGCAGTGGTGTTGTCCGTGAACACCTGCACTACCTTCCCTTTGAGAGAAGGAAGGAATGCCTTCAGTGCCAGACGAATCGCCCGGAGCTCCAGCAGGTTGCTATGGAGCCCAGACTCTGCCAGAGACCAGATGACTCTGATCTCCGCCTCTCCCAAATGGCCGCACCATCCCAGGAGTGACGCATCTGTCACCACTGTGAAGTCTGGTTGGGGAAGGGAGAGGGATCTGTCTCTGACCCAAGCTTGGTTCGTTAGCCACCAACACAGCTGTTGCGCAATCCCCTCCGAGATCTGGATGTAGTCGGAAAGATTCCCCTGATGCTGCGCCCACTGGAACTTCAGGTCCTACTGCAGAGCCCGCATATGCCAACTGGAATGATCCACCAGCAGGATGCAGGAAACCATGAGGACCAGCAGCCTCAGGGTCATTCTCATCGAAATCCGGGATGGAGGCTGAAACATCAGTATCATAGTCCGAATAACCCAGACTCGCTGTTCGGGAGGATAGGCCTGAAACCGCACTGTGTCCAGAGCTGCCCCGATGAAAAGAGCAACTGAGAGGGAGCTAGGTGTGACTTTGGCACGTTGATAGTGAAGCCCAGCGAATGCAGGAGGTCCGCCGTAGTCTGGAGGTAGGAGACGACAGCCTGGGGTATGCCCGCCTTCAACAGCCAGTTGTCGAGATAGGGGAAGTATCTGCGCAGATGAGCTGTTACCACCGCCATCATCTTGGTGAACACCCGTGGGGCACTGATAAGGCCAAAGGGGAGCACAGTGAACTGAAAATGCTTGTGGCATACCGGGAACTATAGGTTGCATTTGCGGGCTGGCAGGACAGGGATGAAAACAAGTTACTTACCTGTAACTTTGGTTCTCCAGTATTGGTAACTTTCATAGATTCCCATAGCTTGTATCATTCCCCGTCGTGGGAATGGGAGTTTCGGTAAATAGAAAAATAACATAGCAGTATATACAAAAGAGAAAGAAAGGCCTAGGCCTCATCTCATTTTGTAGCATATCCACCTCTTTTTGTAAAAGAGACCAAACTAAAGCAACAACCAATCAGATTAGCCTCACCCCATAGAACCTCACTGAGAGTCTCAGAGCCTCAGATTTTCGTAGCCGTTGTGTAACAGAGTAACCAAATTTGCTGAGGCTGAGCTTTCCCAGGGGAGGTGGGTGGGCGCATGGGAATCTATGAAAGTTAACAATACTGGAGAACCAAAGTTACAGGTAAGTAACTTGTTTTCTTACTCCAGTATTGGAACTTTCATAGATTCCCATAGCTTGTATAAGAGTAGTTAGCAGTTAGCAACAATGCACATTTTGTGAAATAAATATTAGCATAACACTGTATGTATAGTCATATAAGCAATAAATAGATATGCAAAATATTAGTCAGAAAACATCATATGATACAAAATGTGCAATAGCAATAACAGGAAGAAGGGTTAGAAGGGAAAGCTCACCGCTCACTGGAAGAGATTCCCGAGGACTGCTTGTACCACTGCTGCCTCGCTCCACGTGGAAGAGTCCAAGCAGTAATGCTTCGTGAATGTATGGGTACTGCTCCATGTAGCTGCCCTGCAAATGTCCTTGATCGGCACCCCAGCGAAAAGAGCAGCAGACAATTAAACTGATCTTGTGGAGTGCGCCCGCACCCGACCTTCTAGGGGCTTACCAGCCGCCCTGATGGCAGTAATGGATCGCACTGGCAATCCAACGTGCAACTCCTTGCTTTGAAAGGGGAAGTCCTTTGCGAGGTGCACTAAAAGCAACAAAGAGCTGTGTAGATTTTCTGAAATCCTTGGTGCGTTGGAAATAGAATTTTAAACATCTTTGGACATCCAAGGAATGAAGAGATCTTTCCGCTGGAGTCGTAGGTCGAGGAAAAAAAGTTTTTAGAATGACTGGCTCATTCAAATTAAAATTCGAAGGCACTTTGGGAATGAATTTCGGATTTATTCTCAGAATAAGAGTGTCCTTCTTAAACTGTAAAAATGGATCCTTTATAGTGAGAGCTTGAATTTCCCCAACCCTCCTGGCAGATGTTAAAGCGAGAAGGAGGGCCACTTTCCATGAAAGGCATTTAAGATCCGCTCTATGAACAGGCTCAAAAGGAGGTCTCATGAGTTGAGCAAGAACCAAATTGAGTTGCCACATGGGAGGCGGAGGTCTGACCGGAGGGAAAACTCTAAATAGCCGTCTGAATCTAGAGATCGCAGCCAGGTGCACTTTGATAGAAGAATGAGCAAGACCTGACTCGGCTAGAGATAAAATGTAAGGTAAGATTTGATGAGGAGCAGAAGAAAAAGGATGGATGTTCTCTCGGTGGCACCATACGCAGAAATGTTTTCATTTGGAACGATAAGTTTCATTCGTACTCGGTGCACGGGCCTGAGCTAGCACTTCCTTACATTCCTGAGGAATATCTAAGTTCTGAAATTCTCGGTGTTCAGGAGCCACGCAGTCAACTGAAGTGAGCTCGGCTCTGGATGCACCACTTGGCCCTGGGACATCGTCAATAGAGAGGGAATTGGCCGCAGATGAAATGGATGATCCTGAGACAGCAGGAGGAGCTCCGTGAAACAAAACTGTCTGGGCCACGCTGGTGCTACCAGAATCATTGTGCATGGTTCCGCTTTGATCTTTCTGAGCAATTTTGGAATTAGGGGAATTGGCGGAAAGGCGTCGACAAATGCGCCTGATCAGGCTATCGAAAGTGCATTCCCCAACGACCCCTGATGACGTTCCCTGCTTGCGTAAAAATTGCATTTTTTGTTCTCTGGAGTGGCGAACAGGTCTATGGACGGAGTACCCCAACGATTGAAAACCTTCTCGAGAGTGTTTTGATCCAACTCCCACTCGGGACAGACCAACTTCAGATGGCTCAATGAATCTGTTGTCGTGTTGAGAGTACCCAGAAGATGTTCTGCTGAAAGAGCGATATGGTGATGAATAGCCCACTCCCAAATCACTTGGGCCTCTTTGGAGAGCAGCTGAGATCGAGTTCCACCCTGTTTGTTCGCATAGTGCATAGCCGTCGTGTTGTCTGTACGAACTAGGACGGTTGAATTCCATATTCGTGGAAGGAAAGCCTGTAACGCTAACTGAATTGCCTTAGCTCCAGAAGGTTGATGTGGAGAATGCGTTGTTCGGGCGTCAAGTGGCCACTCACTTGAAGGTCTTGCAAGACCGCTCCCCAGCCTTCTAGAGAGGCTTCTGTTGTTAGTATCAAAGGAGCTGGAGCAACTGTGAAAGTGAGACCCCTCGAGATATTGTCTCTGATCATCCACCAGCTGACTGCCTCTTTCATAAGAGGAGTGACAGTTATCTTGTCGTCGAACGATTCCTCTGCTTGGTGCCACTGCATGTCTAGTTGTTCTTGGAGTGGACGCATACGCAGTCTGAAATGCGGAATTAATGGAATGCAAGATGAGATTGATCCTAGAAGAGATTTGTATAGGCGAACCAACAGAGATCGCCTTGTTTGTAAATGACGAGCGGGGGAAATGAATCTGTCCTGCTTCTCCTCTGATGGAAACGCCTTGCAAGAAGTTGTGTCCAGAATGGCCCCCAGAAACTTGGCCATCCTGGAAGGATAGAGGACTGATTTGCCTCTGTTCAGCTGAAGTCCCAGATGTTGGATAAGTTGAATGCAACTTTCGACTGCCTTCATAGTTGCCTGCGACGATGGTGTCTTCACCAACCAGTTGTCCAGGTAAGGGAAAACTTGTAGCGATTGTTTTCTGAGAAACGCTGCAACTGGTGCCAATACCTTCGTGACTATCCGTGGCGCGGATCTGAGTCCGAAAGGCAGGACTTTGAATTGAAAGTGTCTCTTGGCTACTGTAAAGCGTAGAAACCTCCTGTGGGCTGGGTGGATCGGAACATGGAAGTATGCGTCCTCGAGATCCAGAGTGGTCATGTAATCGCCTGGGTTGAGAAGCTTCAAAATGTCCTGTAGTGATACCATCCGAAACAATAACTTTATGAGATAGGTGTTGAGCTCCCTCAGGTCTACAATTGGACGCCACTTTTCTACTGTCTTTCGAACGAGGAAGAACCAGGAATAGAATCCTTCGCCTCGTTGGGACAGAGGCAACGGTTCTATTGCTCCTTTGAGAAGCAGTTGGTGAGCTTCTAGACGTAGAAGGTGTAGATGTTTGGATTCGGTGGCGCGAGGGGCTCTGGATGGTGGAAGGTATTGAAACTCCAGCATAGGCCAAACCGGATGATATTGAGGACCCACCGATCCGAAGTGATGATCTCCCAGTTGTGGAGGCATTGTGATATACTGCCCCCCACTGGTGTTACAGGGGGTGAAGGAACAGTAGACAGAGCCTGAACGCCGCTATTGACGTTTAGAAGAATCTCTTCCCTGACTTCCCTGTCGTCCTCTTGAAGGCTGGTGAGAGAAAGACGACGATTGGCACTGGCGCTGAGAATACTGGGGTCTGTAAGATTGCGCTTGTTGTGAATAGGAGGAATAACGCTGCTGTTGATAACCAACTTTGTACGAAGAGAAACCTCTCTCTCTTGCACCACGGAAAGGTACTTTGCGGTAATGCAAGGTCCCAAGGGACCTTGCCGTATCTGTATCCTTTTTTATTTCCTGCAGTGCATCGTCCACATGCTTGCCAAAAAGCATTTCTCCATCAAACAGTAGGTCTAGGATTTTATTCTGAACCTCCGGGCGAAACCAGGTGGCCCGAAGCCAACCCTGCCGTCTAAGGACTGCAGCACCAGCCAAAGCGCGAAAAGCAGTGATAGCAATGTCCATAGCGCAATCTATGATCTCTGAAGAGGAACGCTCTCCTTCGTCCAGAATCTTCTTTGCATCAGCCTTAGATTCATCTGGTAGCTGGCCAATTTATGGGGATAAATCGCACCACATTTGGCGATAATATCGTCCCGGAATTGCTCAAGCGTTTGCTGCCCTGACAAGAAGGCTGGACATTGAAGAGAATTTTTTTTCCCACATTGTCTAGTCGCCTACCCTCCTTATCCGGTGGTGTGGTAAGGGGAGCCGACGGATTCTTCGACTTCCTTTGGGCCGCTTGAGATATGACAGAATCCGGCTTTGGTTGGCCAACCAGACAAGCAAGACCATCTGCAGGAGCCTTATATTTCTTCTCCAGCCTCGGAAGAACAGGCTGACGGTAGCTGGAGACTGCATCACCTTAATCCCCTCACTCCATACATGTTCCACAATCGGGATAGAACGGACGGAATTTTTAAAGGGTTCTTTAAAATCATAAAGAAAGCATTCCGATTGTTCAGAAGGTATGGGAAGATCAAACCGTTTGGAAGCCCTCTCCATGAGGTTATGGAAACCTCGAATGTCCACTGGAGGAGAATCCACAGGATCCGGCGACGGTGAAGCTGGATCCGGAATGACGCAGTCGTCCCATTCCCTATCTGGATCTTGGACTTGTCCTACACTTTGGTCATCGTCTGATGAATCGTCATGCCTGTGACGACATTCTGCTGACGTTCTGTTGGCTCTTGGTGTAGGAGAGTAGGGTCTGCTTTCTATGTTCACCCCCACTTTTTGCTTTTGCTTTACTGGTTTTTGACTTAGATGTGGCTGTGGGCCTGCTAATCAGACCCACAGCCCTGCTGTTCTCTCTCTAAATTGATACTATGTACTTTAGGTGCATAACCCATTTGGATAGGATCACCTTATTGGCCCCTGTACAGTGTACCTTAGGTACCCAGGGCATAGGTGTACCCTAGGCCTACCAGGGGCTGCAGCATGTATTATGCCACCCCTGGCCTAGACTTCCATTATGACACAACTGGCTGATCACTCAGCTGGGGCAAGGTTGTGTAATCACCCCTTGCTTAGGTGTAATATTCCTATACCTATCTTATATATAGACACATGTGTACCTATCAGCCACTCCTATGGCAGGCCTTAACAATCCTGGAGGCAGAGTGCTTGGTAACATGTGAGATGGTGCTCTAGCATGAGCTGAGCCTGTCTGCAGCTTTCGGAACCATGTCGATATAGCTGTTCTATGATATAGCCTACCATATACTCTTCAAGTGCCTTATAATCTTAAACGGTTATGGTAACTATGGTTTGGCTTTATCAAAACATGTTGTGTAAGGTGTCTAACACTTTAGAATAATACCCCCATCCCCTTTCTGGAGATGAGGATATTATCCCTCCCTTCTAGAGGGAGAAGACATGTTGTAAACTACTTACCCGGTTAAAGTTAACCAGAGCCCCAGCATCACAAAATGGATGCTGCTGCCACGACACAAGTCTGACCTTCTGCTGCTGGGAGTGATCCCGGCAAGGGAGGCCTGGACAATAGGTTTCCTGCCTTGGGAGCTGCGAGCACCACCCCAGACAGGCCTTAGTGTATTGGGGCAGGGAGGGATGAATGAAACGAGACACTGGGGCACACAAGGTGCTCCATGCATAGTCCAGTTCAAACCGGTGCTGGGGCACTCCAGCCCCAGTACTGGCGCGAAACTGGACAAAGGGAAGGGGGTGTAACCACCCCCCTCCCAGGTCCCACCCATAAGGCGTGACCTAGCAGGCAACCCAGCCCCCAAGATTAGTATAAGAGTGGTAGCTGGGCCCCAGGAGATTAGATTATCCTGAACCTGCATCTTGAACAGAAACTCTGGACCTTCGACATTCAACGAAAGAAGAAGACTGAAGAATCTCCCTTGTAGCCAAGGAGTGGCTACCCTGTGCAAACAGGCACCATCAAGAGACTTACCCTTTGCTTTGCTGAAGTTCTACAAGGGACCGACTGCAGAGCCCGACCAGAGCCTTGACTTCCAGACTTCTCCGACCCTGATCCACATCCACAGCCGAGCTGAGATTCGTGGAGGCGACGAGAGACGTGGGACCGGCTACCTGGGAAAAGTGGCGAGTATCTTCCAGCGCAGCTTTTGAGGTACCCTCGAAGTTGTGCACCGGGGATTGAGAAGCCCCAACCCCAAGCACCATCTGCACCGAAGATCAGCCCCCCACACTCCACGAGTCCTGCGTGGGGCCCTTCTGCATTTTCCTGCTTGCCACGTCTGTCCGGTTGCTTGCCCGTTGGCTAGCGGCCTTTGCGACGACACACCTTTAAATCTTCACTGCTGGTTTGGCTCCTCCAGACTGGCTCCCGCTTCTTTGCAAAAGAGAAGCACCCCAGACCATCCTGGTCTGCACCAGAAGCAAGTCCTCCGTTCTTCGTGGGTTCCGCTTGCCAAGGCTTGGTGAGTCCTAGTTCGACTTCGACGCCGCCGACAGCAAGAGCCTTCGTGGGACAGCTCGCCCCCTGGTCCTGGTTGTCCTCGACGCCTCCTGGTACCCGTGGCTGCTGCGACAAGCTTCACCTCTTCGCCTGCAATCTTCACGACATCGCCTGGTTCCTTCCTGGTTCCACGTGGTCACTGGCTAGTGACCTTGAATCTGTCCCTTCTGCTTGCAGGTACCCTTCCTTCTTGATCCCGGCCTTGGGATCCACCAGACACTCTGCACTGACTGCCTGTCAGCAACTTTCCTTCAGGCATCCATAGAAGTCCACGACGAAACCCGACGCAAGTTCACACCTATGCACCCGCAGCCTGTGGGCTAGGTAACTTGGGTACTTCGGTGCTCACAAGGGTAGTGACTATCCTAGGGTCTAGTTTCCGAGTCTCGACTTTCTAGTTGCTCCAGAAGTGTCCTAGAACAGCTTATTTCTAAACTGTACTATTTCTATCGATTATACGCATTACGTGTGAGTGTTCCCACTCTGCACCTGAATCCCGTGGGCCTCCCACTTCCTAACTGTTGGTAGTGTAGTGTAGCCCCAGCGATTCCCTAGGCCTATTCTATTTCCGTGACAGTGGTCCTTATACCACTTCTTTAGTATATGGTTTGCGTGGCCCCTAGGGCCTAACTGTATTACTTACCTGTGTGACTTAATGTATGCTTGAATAAGACTGTGTTGTACTTACCTCGAATCTCATAAAGAGTGCTGAGGGTTTGACTAGAATAAATACACTTTATTTTATATATATATCTGTTGTGGTGTCCTTTCATTTGGTATTCAAGGGATTATATATGGTATCACAGCTGGCTTCACATGCCATTCAGAGTTTAGCCTAAGACTGCTCTTGTCCAAGCTACCAATAGGATAGCTGGTCTATAAGGTTGACTTTACAACCAATCACCAAAAGGGTTGTTTGGACTGATACAGGGTGTACACTAGAATTAGTGACATCATATATCAGGCCAACTTCTCACATTGGTGAGCAGCGGTTGGGATCTGAGCTTGCTGTTGTAATACCATTGTAATCTTGAGATACTAAATTGAAAGATCACACAGATATTGTTTAGGTACATATAACATAGATTATAATACTTAAGTCCTACTGGACTTAGTGGTTGTAGGTTGAAGGGAGTAACACACCCTGACTACAACTACTAGAGAGGTTTAGTAGAAACAACTAGTGTAGGTAGGTGCACACACCACACCCTCACTAGATCATGTCTCTGGGAGGAGATCAAGTAGATTCTCTCTCAGGAGGGGTAGGTCTGAGAAAGATCCCCTCTAGATATGATACCCTAACTTTTCAGGATATGAGACAATTGTGCACCTCCAGAAAGTTAAAACAGGGTTCAAACCCTACCCTCCTTCAGCTAGTGCAGATCCTAGAGGAATATGATGCTCTTAGGGCCTCACCGGCTGGTACCCTAGGTACAGGGGAGGGTCTACCCACTACAGATGAGTCAGATGGGACTTCAGATGAAGAGGTAGACAGCCAGGGCCAAGTAGGAAGACTTAGCCAGGCTAACCTAAGCTTACATGGGAGTTTGCATGGGGTCCCCCCATACAGACCCCCAAGTGGGCTTAACCAGAGAAGCATGAGGGACAGATCCCCTTCAAGAGAATCCATCCACTCCCATGTCTCTAGCATCTCTAATGCCTCTTCTCACAGGGGAATGACTTCCCCCCAGAGCAAAGAGCATGACGCCAGAATGAGGGAAGCTAATCTGAGGATTGAGAGGGAAGAACTTGCCCTTGCCAAGGAGAAGCTTGCTCTGGCTAGAGAGCAAAAGTTAAGTGGGTTAGAACCCACTGGTGGCAGCAATATCCCTAAGGATAGAGACAGGCACTTTGATAATAGAAACCTGAGCAAGATTGTCCCTCCCTACAAGTGTGGGATGACATCCACAAATGAATAACTGCTTTGGAGAGGGCTTGCAAAGTACAGCAGGTACCCCAAAGTCAGTGGGCAGCTATCTTGTGGCTCTCCTTCTCTGAGAAAGGTAGAGACAAGCTCCTCACAGTTAGTGATGAGGATGCAGACAATTACACTGTCCTGAAGAGTGCTCTAATTGATGGGTTTGGCCTAACCACTGAACAAAACAGGTTGTTGTTCAGGGATACCCAGAAGACACAGACTCAGGACTGGACTGACTTTGTAGATTGTGCCACTAAGGCTCTGGAAGGCTGGCTAGTGGGAAGTAAGGTTAAGGACTATACAGGATTGTATAATTTGATCATGAGAGAACAAATCCTTAACAACTGTCAAAACCAGCTACTGCATCAACACCTGATTGATTCTGATCTGACTTCTCCTCAAGAATTGGGAAAGAAGGCAGATAGATGGGTCAGGACTAGAGTTAAGCAGAAAAACCAGAACCAGGGCGGTGATCAGAAAAAGGCAGACCAGAAGGGTAATGATCAGAAACAAAAAGACCAGAAGTCTTCACCAGGCCCCCAAAAGGCTCAGGGGGAGGGTGGTCCCAAAAAGGATAAAAAGAAAGATGGCCAAAAGAAACCATGGTGCAACTATTGTAAGTCCAACTCACATTGGTTTAGTGAGTGCACCAAAAAGGATAAGCCCCCAGCCACCATTGCCCCTAAGGCAACTGTACCCCCTAGTTCAGCTGTAAGTGGTGGTTCCCAGCAAAAGGGTGTAGTAGGGTTAACCCTGGGAACTGAGGAGGATTCTGGCCTAGTCAGAATACTTACTCAGGCTGTTCTGATCTGTGATGGGGACTTAGCTTTGTCCTCTACTGTAGGCCCCAGTAACCTGGGAGAGTACAGACAGACTCCTTTTATCAACCAAAGAATTGCTCAGGCCTACAGGGACACTGGGGCTAGTGTCACAATGGTGACACCTGCCTTTGTGGACCCTGGACAGATCATACTATGTGAGAATTACCTAGTGACCAACGCTAGCAATGCCACTACCTCCCATAGTGTGGCTATTGTTAACTTCTCCTGGGGAGGGGTAACTGGCCTCAAGAAAGTTGTTGTTAGTTCAGACCTTCCTGTAGAGTGTTTACTGGGCAATGATCTTGAAACTTCAGTTTGGTCTGAAGTGGAGTATAGGACCCATGCGGAAATGCTAGGGATAGATGTACATGTCCTTGCTGTGACCAGGTCACAGGCCAAAAAGTGCACCACTGAACAAGTGCTGGATCCTGAAACTATGGACCAGTCACAACCCAAGAGAAAGAGCAGTAGGGTAAAGGCTGTGCCTTCCCCCCTGCCTCAGGCACTGGATCAGCCCTCACAGGAGGATGATTCTGAGAGCCCTGAAGGAACTGTCCTAGAAGAGCTTGAACCTGATCAGGTTGAGTTTCTTGGGACAGGGGGACCTTCAAGGGCAGATCTGAGGCAGGCTCAATTAGACTGCCCCTCTCTTGAACCCCTCAGACAGCAGGCTGCTGCTGAGGCTGCAGGGAATGCTCAAGGTACCCATAGAGTGTACTGGGATGAAGGGCTACTGTATTCAGAGGCTAGAGACCCCAAGCCTGGTGCATCCAGGAGGTTGGTCATACCACTGAAGTTCAGAGGCTTCCTTATTACCTTGGCCCATGATATTCCCCTTGCAGGACACTTAGGCCAGAACAAGACTTGGGACAGGCGTGTCCCTCACTTTCACCGGCCCCATATGTCAGAAGATACCAAGGAGTTTTGTCGCTCCTGTGTCACCTGCCAAGCCAGTGGCAAATCAGGTGGCACCACAAAGGCCCCCCTCATACCACTACCTGTGGTGGGGGTTCCCTTTGAAAGAGTGGGCATAGATATTGTAGGACCAATGGACCCACAAACAGCATCTGGGCACAGATTTATACTGGTGATAGTGGACCATGCCACCAGGTATCCAGAAGCTATTCCCCCGAGGACCACAACAGCTCCTGTTGTGGCAAGGGCCCTGCTTGGAGTATTCTCCAGAGTGGGCTTTCCAAAGGAGGTCATTTCTGACAGAGGTGCCAACTTCATGTCGGGATACTTGACTGCAATGTGGAAGGAGTGTGGTGTGAACTACAAGTTCACCACACCCTATCACCCACAGTGCAATGGGCTTGTTGAGAGATTCAACAAGACCCTAAAGGGAATGATAAAAGGGTTACCAGACAAGCTTAGGCGAAGGTGGGACATCCTTTTACCCTGCCTTCTGTTTGCTTACAGAGAGGTCCCACAAAAGGGGGTTGGCTACAGCCCTTTTGAGCTTTTGTTTGGGCATCCTGTAAGAGGACCCCTATGTTTAGTAAGGGAAGGATGGGAGAGACCTCTCAGACAACCCAAACTTGATATAGTGGATTATGTACTTGGTCTCCGCTCCAGGATGGCAGAGTATATGAAGAAGGCTTCTAAAAACCTTGAGGCAAGCCAAGAACTCCAAAAAGCTTGGCATGACCAAAAGGCTGTGCTGACTGTTTACCAGCCAGGACAGAAAGTGTGGGTGTTGGAGCCAGTGGCCCCAGCAGCACTCCAAGACAAATGGTCTGGGCCCCACACTATTGTTGAGAAAAAGGGAGAAGTCACCTACTTGGTGGACCTTGGGACTCCCAGAAGCCCCCACAGGGTGCTTCGTGTCAACAGATTGAAGGCATATGTTGACAGGGCAGACATGGGCTTACTCATGGCTTCAGATGAGGGGCAGGAGGAAGAGAGTGACCCTCTCCCAGACCTGTTGACTCAGAACCCTGATGATGGCTCAGTTGGTGGTGTGGTCTTTTCTGACAGCCTCACTGTCCATCAGCAACAGGACTGCAGACAAGTTCTGCAATCCTACAGACATATGTTCTCTCTGACCCCAAGTCAGACAAACTGGTGAACCCACGAGGTGGACACTGATGACAGTCTGCCTGTGAAGAGTAAAATCTACAGGCAACCTGACCATGTCAGGGACTGCATAAAAGTTGAGGTACAAAAGATGTTGGAGCTGGGAGTCATTGAACCTTCAGAGAGCCCTTGGGCTAGTCCTGTAGTTCTTGTGCCAAAACCTCACACCCAAGATGGTAAGAGAGAGATGAGGTTTTGCGTGGATTACAGAGGTCTCAATGCTGTCACTAGGACAGATGCCCACCCAATACCTAGGGCAGATGAGCTCATTGACAGACTGGCAGCTGCTAAGTTTTTGAGCACATTTGACCTGACGAACAAGTTACTTACTTTCGGTAACGCTTTTTCTGGTGGATACAGTATCTGCCTGTGGATTCCTCACCTTGTGAATATCCCCAGCGCCAGCATTCCACGGAACTTTTCTTCCCCAACATTCCACGTCGACGTGGGCCACGTCACAATACACCAGCTCCGCACGCGACTCCGATCGACGTCACCGGAGCCATAAGAAGCCCACGTCGGCGTGATGACGTCAGTTCCACCCATTTTTTCCCCGTGCCTTCGAGGCGAACAGGTGGACTAACGACAGACTCAAAGTATACACAGTATACAATACACCAACACATATGCATAGCATACAAAAGAAAAAGAATGCTAAATAAACAAGCATTTCCTACAATTGCACAACAAAGCATAAAAACATTACCACAAGACCTATTTCATGGTATACAAAGGTGGACAACGGGGAGGCGGGTGGGTCGGTGAGGAATCCACAGGCAGATACTGTATCCACCAGAAAAAGCGTTACCGAAGGTAAGTAACTTGTTCTTCTGATGGATACAACTGCCAGTGGATTCCTCACCTTGTGAATAGATTCCCACAGCAGTCCCACTCCCGGAGGAGGGTGTCCACCTTCCTATACCAGAAAATCTTGCAAAACAGAGCGCACGAAATGGCCCTCCCTCCTCATCTCAGAGTCCAAGCAATAATGCTTTGCGAAAGTATGGAGGGAGGCCCAAGTCGCGGCCTTACAAATATCTGCCACAGGAACACCCCGGGCCAGAGCAGATGTCAAAGACTTAGCTCTGGTAGAGTGAGCACGAATACCCTCAGGAGGAGTCTTACCAGCCAGGGCGTAGCAGATCTTGATGGTCAGTATAATCCATCTTGACAGCGTGCGCTTGTGCACCGCTTTACCTTTAGAACGACCAACGTAGCCAATAAAAAGCTGGTCATCAATACGAAAGTCCTTGGTCCTGTCCAGATAAAAACTCATAGCCCTCTTTGGGTCAAGGCGATGGAGTCTTTCCTCTTCTTTGGAAGGATGAGGGGGTGGATAGAAAACAGGGAGGGTAATAGACTGCCCCAAATGGAAAGGAGTAACAACTTTTGGCAGGAAAGCAGCCCTGGTCCTGAGAACCATCCTTTCAGCATGTAAGGTAAGAAAAGGAGGTTTGGAACTAAGAGCTTGAAGCTCACTCACCCTCCTTGCCGAGGTTATGGCTACAAGAAAAACCACCTTAAAAGATAACAGCCTCAAAGGACAAGTATGAAGAGGCTCAAAAGGGGACCCCATTAAAAAGGTTAAAACAAGATTAAGGTCCCACTGAGGCATTACAAATGGAGTAGGAGGAAACATGTTTGTAAGGCCCTTGATGAACCTCAGAACAACCGGAGATTTAAATAGTGAAGGTTGATCTGGGAGGCACAGAAATGCCGATAAGGCCGAAAGGTAGCCCTTGACCGTGGCCACAGCAAAACCCTGCCGAGCCAAGCAAAGAGCAAACTGGAGCACATTGGACAGACGGGCCTTTAAAGGATCAATGGATCTCTCTCCACACCACTTTACAAATTTAGACCACCTGTAGGAGTAAATGGACTTGGTGGAGTGTCGCCTGGCCGATAAAATAACGTCCACCACATCAGGCGGGAGAGAGAAAGAACTCAGGTTGCCCCGTCCTTTGATCTCCAGATCCCCCAGATGCGCACCCCACCCTAAAGTGGATGCATCCGTTATCACCGTGGCCACCGATGGAGGTAGATGGAATGGCTTTCCTTGAGACAGATTGCCCACCACGCTCCACCAAGACAGATCCGCCGCAGCTTTTCCGGAGATCTTGATCGACTCCCCGAGATCCCCGTTGTGCTGATACCACTGCCTGCGGAGACACCACTGGAGCGCCCTCATGTGCCAGCTTGCATGGTTGACCAACAGAATGCAGGAAGCGAACAGACCGAGCAGGCGAAGGACCTTCAGAACTGGAACAACCGCTCCATTGTGGAAGAAAGGGACCATCTCCTGAATGTCGAGAATCCTCTGAGGAGGAGGGAATGCCCGACACACAGTAGTGTCCAGTACTGCCCCTATAAACAGGTTGCGTTGTGAGGGCACCAGGTGAGATTTGGGCACATTGATCGAAAAACCCAAGTCGAACAACAGCTGAGTTGTCACCTGCAGATGGCGCTGCACCATCTCTGGGGACTCTGCCTTCAGAAGCCAGTCGTCCAGGTAAGGGAAAACCGGGACACCTGACCTCCTGAGATGAGCAGCCACCACCGCCATCACCTTGGTGAAGACTCGAGGTGCGGTAGTAAGACTAAACGGGAGGACCGCAAATTGGTAGTGTTGCGACCCAACCGTAAACCGGAGATACTTCCTGTGCGACTTCAGGATTGGGACATGGAAGTACGCGTCCTGCAAATCGAGCGACACCATCCAGTCTCCTTGCTGCAACGCTTGAAGAACCTGCGCAAGGGTCAGCATCTTGAACTTCTCCTGTTTCAGGTAAAAGTTCAAGATCCTGAGGTCCAGAATTGGACGCAATCTGCCGTCCTTTTTGGGAATCAGAAAATACCGGGAGTAGCATCCCTGACCCCTTTCCTGCTCCGGAACCACCTCTATTGCACCCTTCTGAAACAAGGCTAGAACTTCTTTCTGCAGGAGAAGCAGGTGGTCCTCCGAGCAATAACCTTGGCAAGGAGGGTAAGGGGGAGGAAACTCCCGAAAGGGAAGGGCATACCCAGTCTCTACGAGGTTCAAAACCCAAAGGTCGGTTGTAACAGATTTCCAACCCCGTAGAAAGTAGGACACCCGACCCCCCACAGGTCTTACATGATCCGGGATGGGGGATCTAGGGCTGCTTCCCTGAGGCCTCATTGGGAGCAGAGGAGGAGGAGGAAGAAGAGGGGTTGCGACCAGAACCTCTCCGACCCCTTTGTCTCCCTCTATAGGACTTATAGAGGGGATTCTGCTGCTGCTGCTGCTGCTGCTGCTGAGGCTGCCGGTAAGAGCGAAAAGACGATCGCCCAAAGCCCCTAAATTTCCGAAAGGACGAACCCTTTGGTGGCACTTGCAGACCCAAAGATTTTGCAGTCAATCGGCTGTCCTTAAAACGCTGAAGGGCAGAGTCCGCCTTCTCCCCAAACAGCTTCTGACCATCAAATGGAAGATCGACCAGAGTAGCCTGAACATCCGCCGAGAAACCAGAGTTACGGAGCCAAGCCTGCCTTCTTACAGCAACAGACGACCCAATGATCCTTGCCACGGAGTCCGCAGTATCCAATCCTGACTGGATAACTTGCCTGGCAGCCGCCTGAGTGTCAGCTACAACCTCCATGAAGGATGACTTATCCCCTTCAGGCAACTTTGGGGCCAAGGACTTAATGGAATCCATAAGAGCATGCACGTAACGCCCCAGCAGGCATGTAGCATTAGTGGACTTCAACGCCATGCTTCCTGTTGAAAAGGTCTTTTTGGCCGCCTGATCAGCTTTTTTGGATTCCCTGTCAGCTGGAGACTGAGGGAAAGCACCGGAAGCATGCTTGGAGCAAGAAGCCTGCACAACCAAACTGTCCGGGGACGGATGAGAAGATAAAAAGTCAGGGTCCCCTGGAGCAACCTTGTACCTCCTTGCCACCTGCCTACACACTGCAGGAGAAGAAAGGGGCTTCTTCCATACCTCTAAAACCGGCTCCAATATGGCCTCATTGAAAGGTAGCAACGGCTCCGATGTCGCAGTTGGAGAATGTAACACCTCTGTGAGTAGGTTGGACTTATACTCCACAGAAGGCAGCTGCAAATCCAGAAGCTCTGCTGCTTTCTTTATCACCACGTGATAGGGAGCCAACTCATGAGGAGGAGAAGACCTGGCAGATGCGTGTTCCCACTCTGGGGTTGTATCCAGCCCACTGGCATCCTCAATGCCCTCGAACTCGTCCGAAGAAGAATCAACCTCGCCTTCTTCCACCTCACGAAATCTTCTTTCCTCCAACACCCTCTGGGCTTCCCTCCTCGACCGGATTCGGGGAACCGACGTCGGCGACGCCGTACGCGGCGTCGGAGGAACCAGAGGAACCGGCGTCAACGGCGCCAGACACGGCGCAGATGGAATCAGCCTCGACGTCGATGGAGTCTGCTTCGGCGTCGATGGAGCCAGTCTCGGCGTCGAAGTAGGCTCCGAAGCCTGCCGAACCTTCCGAGGTCGACTCGAATCCACAGGCGGCGCCGGAAACTGCCAAGAAGGCGCCATCGGCATAAAGGGCATAAAGGGGGCCTGAGCATACTGCTGTGGCACCCCCATTGTAAAGGCCATCGGACCCACGGGACCAGCTGGTGCTCCGGATGGGTAGGCCGCCCTATTAAAAATGCCATACATAGCATTCAAGAAATTAGCCGAATCCGTACCTGGGGCCGGGAACTGAGGCAAAGGAACCTCTTGTGGGGCCTCCGGCACCGGCTCCGCAATATCCTCCAACACCCTCTGGGCTTCCCTCCTCGACCGGATTCGGGGAACCGACGTCGGCGACGCCGTACGCGGCGTCGGAGGAACCAGAGGAACCGGCGTCGACGGCGCCAGACACGGCGCAGATGGAATCAGCCTCGACGTCGATGGAGTCTGCTTCGGCGTCGATGGAGTCGGCTTCGGCGTCGATGGAGCCAGTCTCGGCGTCGAAGGAGGCTCCGAAGCCTGCCGAACCTTCCGAGGTCGACTCGAATCCACAGGCGGCGCCGGAAACTGCCAAGAAGGCGCCATCGGCATAAAGGGCATAAAGGGGGCCTGAGCATACTGCTGTGGCACCCCCATTGTAAAGGCCATCGGACCCACGGGACCAGCTGGTGCTCCGGATGGGTAGGCTGCCCTATTAAAAATGCCATACATAGCATTCAAGAAATTAGCCGAATCCGTACCTGGGGCCGGGAACTGAGGCAAAGGAACCTCTTGTGGGGCCTCCGGCACCGGCTCCGCAATATCCTCCACTGGAGCCTCCGAACCTTCAGGTACTGGAACCGACTCTTCCTGCTCCTCATGCATAGAAGCATCCGACTCCACACGAACCGGAGTCGACGTCTTAGACGGAGCCGAAGACCTCGTCGGAGACTGAGTCGGAGTCTGCTTTCCCGAAGGAGAACCTTCCGGCGACTTCGAAGGAGAAGGAGAGGGAGACAAACCTCTGCTCCGACGTCGATGAGACGACGCCGACCTCGACCTCGACTTCGATTTCTTGGACTTCGAGGATCGACGTCGAGAGTGTTTACTCTTCTTATGGTGTTTCTTCGACCTCGACGACTTCGAAGTCGATGACTCCCTCTTCGATCTCTCCTTCTTCCTCCCTCTTTTCTCTTCACCAACCTTCTTCATAAAGAGTTTGGTCTTCCTTTCCTTGAGTGCCTTCGGGTTCATGCTCCTACAGCATCCGCACTCCTACATATCATGCTCCGAGGAAAGGCACCATAAACAATTCTGGTGTGGATCCGTCATCGACATCAGGCCTCCACACTCCCTACAGGGCTTAAAGCCCGACTTCCTAGTCGAAGACATTGTCGAAGAAAAGAGAGATACACGACCAAACTACAAAGTAGCACTGGAGAAAAACCGTTGCGCGTCGAAGGCGCGGAAAAAAGGGAACTGACGTCATCACGCCGACGTGGGCTTCTTATGGCTCCGGTGACGTCGATCGGAGTCGCGTGCGGAGCTGGTGTATTGTGACGTCGCCCACGTCGACGTGGAATGCTGGGGAAGAAAAGTTCCATGGAATGCTGGCGCAGGGGATATTCACAAGGTGAGGAATCCACTGGCAGATGTATCCATCAGAAAGCAGGCTACTGGCAAATCAGACTAACTGAGAATGCAAAGGCCAAAACTGCTTTCTCGACCCCAGGAGGACATTATCAATTTGTGGTAATGCCCTTTGGTTTGAAGAATGCACCTGCCACTTTCCAAAGGTTGATGAATCAAGTCCTTACTGGGTTGGATGATTACTGTGCAGCTTATCTTGATGATATTGCTGTCTTTAGCTCCACCTGGGAGGATCACCTGGTCCACCTGAGGAATGTTTTAGAGGCCCTGCAAAAGGCAGGCCTCACTATCAAGGCCCTAAGTGCCAGATAGGGCAGAGCAAGGTTGTATACCTGGGCCACCTAGTTGGTGGGGGTCAGGTTCAACCACTGGAGAGCAAGATCCAGACCATAAAGGATTGGACTCCTCCAACTACCCAGACTCAGGTCAGAGCTTTCTTGGGCCTGACTGGGTACTACAGAATGTTTGTTAAGAACTATGGATCCATTGTGACACCACTTAATGACTTGACCTCCAAGAAAATGCCAAAGAAAGTTCAGTGGACAGTAAGCTGTCAACAAGCATTTGATGACCTGAAGCAGGCCATGTGCAGTGCACCTATTTTGAAAAGTCCAGACTACTCCAAAGAGTTCATTGTCCAGACAGATGCTTCTGAGTTGGGTGTGGGAGCTGTTCTTTCACAACTTAATATAGATGGTCAAGACCAGCCCATTGCTTTTATAAGTAGAAGGCTGACCCCTAGAGAGAAACGTTGGTCAGCTATTGAGAGGGAGGCCTTTGCTGTTATTTGGGCCCTGAAGAAGCTGAGGCCATACTTGTTTGGCACTCACTTCAAGATTCAGACAGACCATAAGCCCCTCTTGTGGCTAAATCAGATGAAGGGTGAAAATCCCAAACTTCTTAGGTGGTCCATTTCCCTACATGGATGGACTTCACAGTGGAACATAGACCTGGGACTGACCATGCCAATGCAGATGGACTCTCCAGATATTTCCACTTAGAACATGAAGACGCAACTGGTCATGGTTAGTTTAATGTCCCTAAGTTTGGGGGGGGGGGGGTTGTGTAGGAGAGTAGGGTCTGCTTTCTATGTTCACCCCCACTTTTTGCTTTTGCTTTACTGGTTTTCGCCTTAGATGTGGCTGTGGGCCTGCTAATCAGACCCACAGCCCTGCTGTTCTCTCTCTAAATTGATACTATGTACTTTAGGTGCATAACCCATTTGGATAGGATCACCTTATTGGCCCCTGTACAGTGTACCTTAGGTACCCAGAGCATAGGTGTACCCTAGGCCTACCAGGGGCTGCAGCATGTATTATGCCACCCCTGGCCTGGCCTTCCATTATGACACAACAGGCTGATCACTCAGCTGGGGCAAGGTCGTGTAATCACCCATTGCTTAGGTGTAGTATTCCTATACCTATCTTATATATAGACACATGTGTACCTATCAGCCACTCCTATGGCAGGCCTTAACAATCCTGGAGGCAGAGTGCTTGGTAACATGTGAGATGGTGCTCTAGCATGAGCTGAGCCTGTCTGCAGCTTTCGGAACCATATCCTTATAGCTGTTCTATGATATAGCCTACCATATACTCTTCAAGTGCCTTATAATCTTAAACGGTTATGGTAACTATGGTTTGGCTTTATCAAAACATGTCGTGTAAGGTGTCTAACACTTTGGAATAATACCCCCATCCCCTTTTTGGGGATGAGGATATTATCCCTCCCTTCTAGAGGGAGAAGACATGTTGTAACCTACTTACCCGGTTAAAGTTAACCAGAGCCCCAGCATCACAAAATGGATGCTGCTGCCACGACACAAGTCTGACCTCCTGCTGCTGGGAGTGATCCCGGCAAGGGAGGCCTGGACAATAGGTTTCCTGCCTTGGGAGGTGCGAGCACCACCCCAGACAGGCCTTAGTGTATTGGGGCAGGGAGGGATGAATGAAACGAGACACTGCCTGGGGCACACAAGGTCCTCCATGCATAGTCCAGTTCAAACCGGTGCTGGGGCACTCCAGCCCCAGTCCTGGCGCGAAACTGGACAAAGGGAAGGGGGTGTAACCACCCCCCTCCCAGGTCCCACCCATAAGGCGTGACCTAGCAGGCAACCCAGCCCCCCAGATTAGTATAAGAGTGGTAGCTGGGCCCCAGGAGATTAGATTATCCTGAACCTGCATCTTGAACAGAAACTCTGGACCTTCGACATTCAATGAAAGAAGAAGACTGAAGAATCTCCCTTGTTGCCAAGGAGTGGCTACCCTGTGCAAACAGGCACCATCAAGAGACTTACCCTTTGCTTTGCTGAAGTTCTACGAGGGACCGACTGCAGAGCCCGACCAGAGCCTTGACTTCCAGACTTCTCCGACCCTGATCCACATCCACAGCCGAGCTGAGATCCGTGGAGGCGACGAGAGACGTGGGACCGGCTACCTGGGAAAAGTGGCGAGTATCTTCCAGCGCAGCTTCTGAGGTACCCTCGAAGTTGTGCACCGGGGATTGAGAAGCCCCAACCCCAAGCACCATCTGCACCGAAGATCAGCCCCCCACACTCCACGAGTGCTGCGTGGGGCCCTTCTGCATTTTCCTGCTGGCCGCGTCTGTCCGGTTGCTTGCCCGTTGGCTAGCGGCCTTTGCGACGACACACCTTTAAATCTTCACTGCTGGTTTGGCTCCTCCAGACTGGCTCCCGCTTCTTTGCAAAAGAGAAGCACCCCAGACCTTCCTGGTCTGCACCAGAAGCAAGTCCTCCGTTCTTCGTGGGTTCCGCTTGCCAAGGCTTGGTGAGTCCTAGTTCGACTTCGATGCCGCCGACAGCAAGAGCCTTCGTGGGACAGCTCTCCCCCTGGTCGTCCTCGACGCCTCCTGGTACCCGTGGCTGCTGCGACAAGCTTCACCTCTTTGCCTGCAATCTTCACGACATCGCCTGGTTCCTTCCTGGTTCCACGTGGTCACTGGCTAGTGACCTTGAATCTGTCCCTTCTGCTTGCAGGTACCCTTCCTTCTTGATCCACCAGACACTCTGCACTGACTGCCTGTCAGCAACTTTCCTTCAGGCATCCATAGAAGTCCACGACGAAACCCGACGCAAGTTCACACCTATGCACCCGCAGCCTGTGGGCTAGGTAACTTGGGTACTTCGGTGCTCACAAGGGTAGTGACTTTCCTAGGGTCTAGTTTCCGAGTCTCGACTTTCTAGTTGCTCCAGAAGTGTCCTAGAACTGCTTATTTCTAAACTGTACTATTTCTATCGATTATACGCATTACGCGTGAGTGTTCCCACTCTGCACCTGAATCCCGTGGGCCTCCCACTTCCTAACTGTTGGTAGTGTAGTGTAGCCCCAGCGATTCCCTAGGCCTAAGCCTATTCTATTTCCGTGACAGTGGTCCTTATACCACTTCTTTAGTATATGGTTTGCGTGGCCCCTAGGGCCTAACTGTATTACTTACCTGTGTGACTTAATGTATGCTTGAATAAGACTGTGTTGTACTTACCTCGAATCTCATAAAGAGTGCTGAGGGTTTGACTAGAATAAATACACTTTATTTTATATATATATATATCTGTTGTGGTGTCCTTTCATTTGGTTTTCAAGGGATTATATATGGTATCACAGCTGGCTTCACATGCCATTCAGAGTTTAGCCTAAGACTGCTCTTGTCCATGCTACCACTAGGATAGCTGGTCTATAAGGTTGACTTTACAACCAATCACCATAAGGGTTGTTTGGACTGATACAGGGTGTACACTAGAATTAGTGACATCATATATCAGGTCAACTTCTCACACTTGGTCTGAAGGTTGAGGAAGCTGAGGAACTACCAAGGTCGGAGGTGGCAGTGATGGAACCTGCCCCGATTGTTGGTCAGAGGGATGTGATAGAAACCTCCTCTTATAATCCAACAACATGAGCTGCAGATCAGTAATGAGTGAAGACGGCATGGCTATCATGCCCTGCTGCAATTGTTCCTGTGGTCTTGTTTGCGGCATGTATTGGTGCTGGTCCATAACAGTCTGAGTCCTGGTATTTAACTCGTAATTGGGATGGACTACATGCATCCCCATAAGGACCATCCTCCTCATCTGAGAATTCCTCCTCTTCTAAAAGGAGTGCTGGAGGTAATGGTGTCACCCTCCGAGGAGATGTCATCTCTGGCGTAATCTTTCTTTTAATTGAAATTTCCACTTTCTTAATCGTCGAAGAGGTCGTCGTCAGAGGGATCACTGACGAAATTTGGACCGTCGACGACGATGGAATGATCGTTGAAGGAACCGTCGACGAGCTCGTCATCAATATCACTGTAGATGACGACGTCGACATCGTCGTGGTCGACGTCGTTTTCGTCGTCGACACCTTCGTTGTCATCCTCGTCGACGTCGATGTAGTCATCGTCGTCGACATTGAAACTGGTAGCGTCGATGATGTTGCTGTCGATGAAGTCGTCGTCGACGACGCTCTCGTCGACGCACCCGTCGACGGAGCTGGAACCAATATCAGGTGAATTTTTGATGTCGTCGTCGATGTACATGAAGCTGTCATCGTCGCCGGAAGGATTTTCTTCTCAGTTTTACCCTCTGGAGGTACTGAAGCTGGGTTTTTGAACAGCGTTTGTTTCCCAGATGGTGGAGGGGAAACAGAAGGCCCCTGGCTCGTCTTTTGAGTAGAAAGTACATCAGAAACCAGTCCTTCCCTCTCCTTTGCACCTCAGTGAGGAGATTTTAAGGGAGTGCGCCTGTCAGACCTATCAGAGGTCTTTTGCAAGGCCTTAGCAGGGGGGTCAGTTGAAGGAGAAGACCTACCCCTTTTTTGGGATCTCCTCGAATATGTGGCAGAGGAGGTCTCATCACTGTCACTGGATACAGTCTCTTTTCGTGACTTTAGCTTTTGTAGACAGGTTAGCAAACACCCCCCGCGGTCTCTAAGGATCTTTGATGAAAAGGTCCGGCAGATCTTACAGTCCGTGGCCTTGTGGTCAGGGTACAAGCAATAAATGCAATCTTTATGCTTGTCTTCCACATAAAACCTTTTCTTTGAACAAGTGGCACAAGCTTTAAATAAAGCTTTTTTCTCCTTGTCTGACATCCTGAAGAGAAATAGCAGTGAAAGATGAAAAATCCAGAAGTTGAAGAAAAATCTGAGCAGAGCTCAGTGGAGACTCCCTTAGCACAACGTGCGGTAGAACATCTGAGGCTCTGAGACTCTCTCAGTGAGGTTCTATGGGGTGAGGCTAATCTGATTGGTTGTTGCTTTAGTTTGGTCTCTTTTACAAAAAGAGGTGGATGTGCTACAAAATGAGATGAGGCCTAGGCCTTTCTTTCTCTTTTGTATATACTGCTATGTTATTTTTCTATTTACTGAGACTCCTATTCCGACGACAAGGAATGATACAAGCTATGGGAATCTATGAAAGTTCCAATACTGGAGAAAATGGAAATAGGTGTCCTGCAAGACCAACATGACCATCCAGGGTCGAGGGCAGACAGGACCTGAGCCAACGTGAGTATTTTGAACTTTTGAGGTTGAGGGCCCTGAGGCCTAGGATAGGACGCAGGCCCTTGTCCTTCTTGGGCAACAGAAAGTAGCGGGAATAGCAACCACTACCTACTTTTGGTGCAGGAACCCCTACAATAGCTCAATGGCCAAGAGAGTTGAAACTTCCTAGCGGAGAAGTGCCAAATGATCCTCCAACATGAGGTCAAGAGACGGTGGCATGGAGGGAGGGGTAGTCTCGAAGGGGAGGGAGAAGTCCCATGGACTATCTGCAAAACCCACCTGTCTGACATGATGGATTGCCAGTGGCAGAGGTGATGGCAAATCCTGCCACCCACTGGCTGCTGATAGGCCTGAAAGGTCAGACTAGGAGGGTTTGGAGGCTGCTGCAGGGGCGGAAAGGGTGGACTGGCCCGCCCGCTGGCTCCCAGACCTGCGTCGTTTGGTCCCACATCCGCTGCCATGCAGAGGCTGTGTAGCTTGCGTGGACCGGTGGCTAGACTGGGCCGGAAGTGGTGGGGTGCCCCTTCTGTAGCCGCAAAAGGGGCGGAAGGCGACTGTGGTGGGTGGGAGGACGCTGCGAGGCCTAAGGTGTCAGGCACTGACGAGCCACGCCTACCAGAGCGAGCACGAGGACAACATTTCCCAGAGGACCCCCTCCTTAGGGGAGGAGCCACGGGCATATACTCGCGTACGGCGCTGGGAGCGTCGTACGTGATACTGACCCGTCCATCGTCAGGGCGCTCCTGTTTGGATTTTGGCGTTCTCCGTGAGAACGCGAAGAGCGACGATTCCGTCAACTCCGGGCTCGCTTCAGAGCCATTATTTCTGCCCTCGCTCGGCTGAGCGTAGCCGACACCGCCGAGACAGTGGAATCCCTTTTGTGGCAGCAGCGGACACCATTTGCTTTGCCTAACTTACGTGGAGGACTCCATCCGAGCCCGCGGCATTATCCCGCCTGGTTGAGACCAATCGCCAGGGGCCCTGTTCCTAGGGAGGAGCGACAACCGGGTGGGTTCCTGGAACAATGGGAAGTCCCTAGAAAGCCCGGTAAGCTTCTTGACGTCTGGTGAGGAGGTCAAGAGAAAAAACTACGGTTTTTTTTGCTTGTGAATAAAGCCTCTAGACATCCGGTGAGGAGTTTCAGAGACAAGACTTTTTCTTTGCTGGGTTACTGGAGAACTTATGGGTGTGCCCGCCTACAGACTTAAGAGGCCAATCTTGAGGAGACAGTTATAGGCTTTGTGGCGTTGAGACAGTGGTTTGGAACCACAGTACCCGTTTTCACATTTCAGCAGCCAACTCAAAACTTTGCATTTCATTTTCCACCGTAGTGGGGTCCTCGCTGTCCTTTCCTTGGTTCCTGGAGTTGGCCATATTCTTCTATGATTTATGGGGGTAGGAATGTGGTACGTATGTGGAGGAATGAGGGTCTATGGTTATGGTTATGGTTATTAGGAACATTGAAGGAACGAGTCGCTAATATAAGTCTTGCCTTTTGTGTGTCACAGCTTCCCATTGGTGAGAGACGCATCTTACTAGCAGCACGACTGAGGGAAGGTTTCACACCCAGAGAAGGAGAACTGCTTTTGGTACGGAAGTGACTTAGCGAGAAGTAAATGAGAGTAGACAGGGAACACTATATTGTTAACCTTTTTTTTTCTCTCGTTTCAGGTATCCCTTCCCTTGCTGTTCCTTCCCTACCCTATCCCTCGCTTGATTACCTCTATCCTCTGTAATTGTTTGCCTAGTTAGAGTGTGGGGAAATCAAGAGGTGGACCCCTCTGAGCATCGCCCTGATCCTGAGGAGCTTGGACCGTCGTGACATAAGGATCTGGCGGTAGCTCGAGAATCCTTTAAGCGCTCCAGCGCAGAGTCTGCGTTGTCACCAAAAAGGCAACGGGCATCGAAGGGCATGTCCAGCAACGTTGCTTGAACATCCCCCGAAAAGCCAGACATCCTCAACCAGGCGTAGCGCCAAGGGCTACCGACGTGGCAATCGTTCTGCCCAGTGAATTGGTGGTATCCAGTCCACAGCGAATCGTGAATTTTGCTGCGTCTCTCTCATCTGCCATGGCTTGAAAGAGAATAGGCTGGACCTCCTCCGGGCACTGAGGCAACACTTTCGCAACTGTATCCGAGATTGTATGGGAGTATCGGCCCAAGAGGCACGTGGTATTCACGGACAGCAGTGCCAAGCTGAAGGAAGAGAGCATGCGCTTCCCATGATGATCCAGATTCTTGGATTCCCTGTCTGGAGGAGCAGAAGGGAATGCGTCCTTGGAAGAAGAAGCTTGGACCAGCAAGCTCTCAGGGGAAGGGTGTTGGGTGTGGAAAATGGGATCGCCCAGAGCCTGGCGGTGGTGGCAGGCAATCGTCCGTTCCACGGGAGCCCCTGTGCTGGACTTGAACCAAGGGCCCAGAAGGTCGTCCTTGAGGGCTTCATTGGCGGGCAAGAGGGGATCTGAGGAAGTTGCCGCAGGCTGAAGCAACTCTGTCAGGAGATTAGTCCTGACTGCCACTGTAGGAAGCTCCAGGCCCAAGGCCTCGGCTGTCCTACGCACCATCAATGCATAGGACGCTCCCTCCTCCATAGCCACCGTAGTGGAAGAAAGCATGCCAAGATCTGGGGAAGTGTCCAGACCACTGGCGTCACCCAATTCCTCTCTCCAGTCCAGTTCTTCCAGCTGGTCTGCCAAAGGGTCCAACGACCCCTCCAAGTCCTCATCACCACCATCAGGGCAATAGGAAACACCTGGGATGAACAAGGGAACAAAAGAACACTCCGTTGTCTGATCCGACGTCGGCAGACATCGGTCCGGCTCCGGGTCCATCTCGGGGGTGAGGGTGGGGATGGGCCAACGCCGGGGCGTCGTCACCGGGATCAGTGCCGGGGAAGGCCGAGTAAGGTCGTCCGGTGCCGATCCGGATCCAGGCCTGGATCCACGGGGGCCCTCCTGGGCCAGAGCCGCCGGCATCGAAGGCCCAGGGCCCCCAACTGACTCCACGGAGCCCTAAGGCGCATCAGCAGAGTCGGGCTGCCCAAAGATGCGGTGGAGGGATTGTAGAATGTATGAAGATGGTCAGGGGACGCCCCGGCTCCGGGAAACGGGGGGAGGCGCGGAGTCGTCCCTGAATTAGTAGCCGGAGACGGCGCTTTAAATCAACAATGCTCCGGGCCCCGCGTCGCATCAGCTGACCGACGGGGAGAAGGCGAATATCGACAGTGCTTCTTCATCTTCTTCGTGTGCTTCGACTTACCCGAGGAGTGCGAAGACTTGGACAAGGCGTGGTGGCTCGAGACCTTTCCCTCGAGCGAGACCGAGAACGATGTGGACCTGACTGCCAGGCCTCCAAGAGCTTTCGAGAAAGCTCCCGCAAAGACTTCGGATTCAAGGTCCAGCAGTCAGCGCACGACTTCGGGTCGTGATCGCGCTCCAGACACCAGAGGCACACAAGGGTCGGGTCCATCACAGACATCAGCTAGTGACAGATCTCGCAGGGCTGGTAGCTGGTCCGATGATGGGACATTCCTCATGCACCAGGAGTCGATAACTCGAAAAAATAAGTTGAAAAAAGTTTTGTCAAAAAGTGACTAAGGGGCAAGCTCTCTACGGATCTGCGCTAGGCTGGCGGGGAAAAAGAAAGAACTGACGTCAGCACACAGGGGCGGCATCTAAGTAGACACCGCAACATCATCCCTGCGACCACGATACAGGATGTGGAGTCGACTGACGCCCCCTACTGACGCACAGGGGTACTGCTAAGAGAAATAATTCTCCGGATTCAGCCTGATGCCTGGGGTAATTCTAAAGGTAAGGAATCTATAACTAACGGTCTCTTTCAGGTCTGAGGAGCACTCCCTTCACACACGACGTGTGGTTAAAATCTGAGGTAAAATGCCTCTCTGCTGGGAAGGTTCTAGAGGGTGTTAGCAGCTGATTGGCTGCTTTCAACATTTAGTCATTTAAAAAAAAAAAAGGAGATAGATAGGCTATGTAAAACATGGCTCAGGGCTATTTTAGCCTATGTCATTATTTAAATACTGCTTGATTATATTACCGTGGGACTCCCATCTCGACGACGGGGAATGATTCAGGCATGTAAATATATGAAAGATACTCCAATACTGGATAATAAGTCTATGAATCACAGCTGGTGGCCCCTTGGTGTCTTAGGCATTTCTATGGTCTTTGCTCCTACTTGACTCTCTCACCTGAAAGCTAGTTGGGTCAGGATGGTGGCATGGACCTCTTCACTGAAGTCCAAAGGGTTTTCCTGTCCACATTAATCAAATCTGGCCAGCACAGGTATAAGAAGTGGCTAAATTCATTTTATTTGTTCTGTTCAAACACACTGCCTTTAAATCAGCAAACTAGACACAAGCTTAATTAATATATTTAATATTAACACTTTTAACAATTGCTATGTTTATTAAGGAACTAAAATAATTTATGTTGCCTGCTGTAACTGGACAAACTTCATCTGTCGCCAACCTAGAAAAAATATACATTTACATTACATTTCTAATTAACCGTATGTAGCATAAATCATTTATTGGACTCAGGCAGAACAATGCTCGGACACAAATCTTGCTTCTTTAGGCTCATTACAATTCCAGACCCAAACTGAAATACCACATACAACAACTAGTTCCATTTCTGGGTAGTTGATACATTTGAGAACAGTTGACGATTGGTGGGCAGCTTCCACCAGATAAAAATATGGTTCTTGTAAATTAATTGAAAACAAGTTAAAATAAAATATTTTCGCAATTCCTTTATTGGTAATGCTTGCCAGAGACCAGATAAATCGCGTTAGAATTATAGATGGGATGAGGTGTGGCTACCCTACATTATAAGGATATTGATGATTTCGGCGAGCATAAAGAGGAAGAAGGGCCTAGGCAATCTTCCTTTATACGGTCATGAAAACAAAAAGTAGCTTGTTTTTTTTCTTAAATGTCCAATTGCAGTAGTTTTATATCTTTTAATACACAATCATTCAGCTTCACCCTATCTGCAAATGATTTGATTTGAATTTTATAAAGAGGTCAAATGCCCTGGGGTATCTTGGTGCTGCTTAAGCCAGAGAAAGGTTATATATGTACATTGACTAGTTGTAAAAGAGCAGGGTTTTTAGTGACTTCCTGAAGGAGAAGATATTTGCACTGTCTCTAATTTTGAAGGGAAGGGAGTTCCAGAGTCTCGCTGTTACTGCAATGGAACTTCGTCCACCCCACTGAGCTCTTTTTATCCTGGGGACAATGAGGAGTTTGGCACTGGAAAATCTTAGGCGTCTTGATGGGAGATACCAAATGAAGCGCTTTTCAGAAAATCTGGGCCAATGGTATGCAGCGCTTTAAAAGCTATGCATAGAGGTTGGAACTGGATCCTTTTGTGAGTTGGGAGTCAGTGTAATTTAATGAATTCTTGGGAGACCCATTTATATTTAGGAATGCCTAAGAGCATTCTTGCGGCCGAATTCTAAAGCATCTGTAGTTTCATTAACAGGTTTTTTTTAATGTTAAGAAATAAGGCATTCCCATAATCCAGTCTTGACAGAGCTAGTGTAGGGACTACTGTCTTCTGAATCTGTAAGGGGATGAAAGGGCATATCTTCCTGATCACTTTTAGAACAAAAAATGCTGATGATGTTAGGGCATTAACCTGGTCCTTAAACCTCAATTTATCATCAAAAATTACCCTTAAGTTCTTAACTTTCTTCACAGGTATGAGGGGGGAGCCCATATCATTTGGCCACCAGTGGGTGTCCAAAATGAGATGTCATTTGTTTTTTTACAGAGTTTTATATAGCACAAACTTGACCGGAATCAGGTTTCAGAGCGCTTTACATAGCACCAGTTGCATTACATGAGGACACATTCATTTTTGTTAGACACGGGGACATTAAGTGATTTGCCCAGAATCACAGGATTTTCAGCGTCATTGCTGAGACTCGAACCTAGTTCTCCAGATTCGAGGTCGACCACCCTAGCCGTTAGGCCAACTCCCCTTCCCCAGGAGAAGGATCTCTGTCTTACGGGAGTTAATCCACAAATTTCATTTGATCTCTTGCTCAATTTCTGATTGCAGGTTTGTAAAATAAATGAGTAATCTATACTGTAAAAATAAACCATGCCATACTGTAGTTGGTTGTAATCACACCAGCTGAGCAAATCATATTTAAAACAAGCTGTGGGTTAGAAATGGTGGTAACATATAGAGTGATGCCCTCTATCTTGTAATGAACTCCATCACGGCAATAAAGAAACATACTATCATAAGTACTTCTTCTAAGGGAACTAATATTCCAGGAAAAACTGCTCGCAAGAAAGAAAAATCTCTATTTAATATTTAAAGTGTAGGTCAAATTCTGAGCACGTGACATGCCTCTCTAACTGTCTAATGGTCCTAGCAGTAGTCATTGTAATGTAGTAACTCAAGTCTAATACATGTTTTACTGTGGAATTGCCATTTTCATATCATCATTGAACACTGTGAGCACAACTATATTTTCATAAGCAAATTATACAGCTAGCCCAGATTTCGATTTATTACTGGCTTATGAAATTCAATTGGAAAGTTAAATGCTTAAATTAGCTAACCTTTTATTTGTTCTTGGCCTTCTTTTTTGCGCGGGAAGAGAGGAATCTGTTTCGACTGAAAGAAGTAGACACAAACATGTACTTGCAATGTACATCTTACCTATTTTACTTCAAAATAACTTAACAAGTTTTATATCCCCGACAGTCAGATCTTTACTTTTCTACAGCCTTATAAAGCCATACAAGCTTACATCAAACGAGCTGGTCATCACCTGCACTTCTGAAGAACAGGATTCTGACTCATATATACATTTTAAAAACCAGGTGCCCTTTACTTTACATGTACTGCAGTGACTGATGTAAAGATTACAAATGCTGAGTGTGTGAGGTAACTTCTCTCTTGTAAGGCCAAATGTGTGCAATAGTAGGTAGTACAGTGGGACTGTGGTGCAAGCTTCTCAGTCGTAAGAAAAAGCAGGATTAGGTTGGAAGTTCATGCACTGAGAAGTTTTGCCTGTTAATCTTCTGTAGTATTTTTTCCTTCATGGTATATTTCCTGTTTCAGATATCATGCAGAAAGGATGAACTCCATCTCTCATTTGTCACTAAGGCATGGGATCCAAAAGTCAAATGAGCAAAGCGGAAAATATTATTCAATATCTAGTCAGTTGTCTTTTAGTACCAAATTCTAATAATGAAAGAAAAAAAATCTCTCCTGGTTGCATATTCTATAGTTGTTGGGGCTAAGGAAATGGCCTTCCAAGGGGATGGATGACTGGGGAGTGTTAAAAGGGTAGGGCATCCCATTTTGACAATTTGCAGCGCCCATTAGTTCGAAGTAATGGCACTGCAAGCTTGTAGAAAGGATGTTCTGGCAGGGGCAAACAATAGTTGCTTCCCTGGCCGGCGAAGGAGAGTGGAGGATGAAGTTAAAGTGGAGGAGAAGACTGTTGTTTGCTGGACAATACATACCTTGCCTCTGCCCTTGTACTGCTGGAGAAAGATTTTGAAACTGTTGCTGCTGGGGTTGTCAGACTGTCATTGGCGAAGGGTGAAGTTCTGAGGGAAAATGCAAAATTTCTTAAATTGCCTGTAATCTCTGAGCAGAGACTGAGGCCCAGAGAACGTACAGTAGCCCTACTAACCTTGAAATGTTCGAGGATAGAATCAGCTTTATCTCCTAAAAGTTTTGTACCATGGGAGGTAAATCCATTAACGCTGCTTGCGCAACTGAGGAAAAATGAGATGAACACAACCAAGCATGGCATGGCAGAAAGTGTAGCTTGCATAGGCAGTGCAGCGGAGTCAGCTGTGTCCAAGCCTGCTTTAATGGCATTCCTGGAAGCATCCTAGCTGTTCTTGAACATTTCAGTAAAATGGTCTTTCAAGATGCTCTTGTAGTGGTGTGTTAACCAGCTGGCTATGTACCAAAGAGTATAAGTGTACCTCCCCAAGAGGCATATGGCATTAATAGATTTTAAGGCCATATTTCTAACAGATGCGTTTTGCTTACTCCATATTTCCAATCGTTTGGACTCCCTATCCTTGGTAATAGTTGGAAAAGCCCTTGACACTTGCCTTGGGCAACAAGAATCCTGTATCACCAAACTGTCAGGAGAAGTGTGCGCAGAGAAGAAATCCGGATCGCTGGGGTCTGGGCGGTGTCTGCGTGCCACTAATTTGTTAACTGTGGAGCAGAGCAACTTTATGCTCCATAATCTTTACTAATCATATGTTCACCTGTATGTAAATGTGTGGCTATGTATATATAAAGAGGCCACATTTTATATAATCAAATTATAATTATTAGAATTATTAGCTGTTTTATATTAATGTTAACTAAATGCAAAACTTAAAGTTAGCTCAACTTTGACTAGGCCTCAGATGCCAAAGCTTCATTGCTAACTTAACGTGGTTTCGAAATGTGCTTTCACGTTTTAATTTCCATTACAGGAGCAAGATCATGGTAAATAACTAAAAGAGTAACACATTGTTTTGCTTGTAGAAATGCTAAGAGTAGATAATTTCAATGAGAAGTCTGATGTGATTTTACACCATGTGTGGGGATGAGAAAAGATCTTCCAAGGTCATGCAGCTGTATGTGCTTTTGCCCAGTGATGAGAACGAGGGGTGCTAACCTGCTCCCAAGAGATGACTGATCCAAGTTTGGAGGGAGTCGGTGGGAAACCGTTCTGAAGAAACGTTAAACATGTTTTAATAGTGTGTTCAAGAATAGTTGTTAGGTGATCCTGTCCTGACTTTGCTGAGGGAAAACCTTTCCTTAATTCTGCTACTTGAGATAAAAAAATACTTAAATTCTTGAGTTAAACTTTTGAAAATGTCTGCTCTTTACAATGATTTCTGCCCTTTAACTTGGTTCATTTCAGACTGACACCTGCTGCTTAGAATTTCCCCCTGACATCTTTTGATGCTTTATTTAGACGAAGGATGTTCTTTTATGGAAATACTACCTTTGTTTTGCATTTTGTCCTTTACTTGATATATCTAGGTGGATTAATTAACAATAATACATGTGTATACTTATTTGCCTGATTGATTTACTGAATGAATAAAGCTTGTAACTTTGACTAATTTACTAATCAACATTCATAATTTGGGAACGATCGTCTCTGTTGTTTATTTGTGGAGCCAAATTGATTTTACTGTAATATAAAATTGATGTTCAGATGTTAGCTACCAGAATATACTTCTAATAACCAATGGTCCATACTACACCATATCTAGATTGTATAGAAAACTGTGGTGCATCAGTGATTGGTCCGAAGTCGGTTGCTCCCATGCTGTTGTAATAGGATCCAGCAGAGCTTCATTAAAATGTGGTAGGGGCTCTTTTGCTTGGGCTGCTGGCTGAAGCAACTCAGTAAGGAGATTAGTCTTGACAGTAGGCAAATATATGTTCACTACCTCGACTGCTTTTTGGATCACAGCATGGAAAGTGGAAGCTTCTGGAGAAGGACAAGAAGAAAACTCTATCTCCATTTCTAGTAATGTGTCTACACCACTAGCCGTTCCAAGGCCCAAGGAATCCACAGCATCAGGAGGTGAGTACTGCCCTGTGCCACTGTCATCTGTATCATGAGCCTCCACTGGATCTGAATAAAAGCCAAAGAGGACACATATGGTTTTCAAATACTGTGTGTGAGCTGTCAGGCATCACATGTGGGCTTCTTCTTCCACTAAACATTAAGACACACACACCAGGAGTGAACAACACCCTCTGTATCCTTTTGTGAAGCCATGTCTTGGAGCATTGACGGTGTCAGGTATTGAGCCAGTAGAGTTTGAAATGGTGGGGTAGCATAGAAGGCGGAAGTGGCACAAATTCTGTAGTGCCGTATACGTATGCACCAGGAAGAAAGTCCATGGCCTGACTTTGGGTGTAAACTCATATGGAGCCAACTCTCAATAGAAAGAGGGCTCTGAATCAGCACTAAAGGTTCGGAAAAGAAAGCTGATGCTAAGATGCCTGGGATGGTGCTTTATGGCTCCAGTGACATCGCAGTAGAGTTGTCTTGAGTGCCTGTGTAGGGACGGCACCCTTTAAGGGCATGGGACAGCTACTGAAAGTTTTCAGATCCAGTCTGACGCCTGGGCTATTCGAGCAGAGAGGAATCTGCAGGTAGGAATATCCATCAGATGTAGGTGTACTACATAAATAGTATCTGTAGACGTTGAGTGCAGCTCTAAGAAACTGTTTTCTGGGACAAAGCTCTGGGTAGAAAGGAAATAAGTTACTTACATGTAACTGCGGTTATCCAGTATTGGTATCTTTCATAGATTCACATGCCTGAATAATTCCTCGTCGTCAAGATGGGAGTCCTATGGTACCATAATCAAGCAGTATTTAAATAATGCTATAGGCTACAATGGCCATAGGCCATGTCGAACATAGCCTGTCTGTGTCCTTTTAAAAAAAGTACTAAATGTTGAATGGAGCCAATCAGCTGCTAGCACCCTCTAGAACCTTCCCAGCAGAGGCAGTTTCCCTCAGATTTTCCCAGCACAAGTGAGGAGTGAGTGTCTTAATGAATAATATGGAAAGAGCATCTACGGGGAGGAGGGCGGTAGCATGTGAATTTATGAAAGATACCAATACTGAATAACTGCAGCTACAGGTAAGTAACTTATTTTCTTATCCAGTATTGGGGTATCTTTCATAGATTCATATGCCTGAATCAGAGTAGCAGGCAGTCACATCTAATCCTAATTTGGCTGTTGTGGATGGTGGGTGACTTCTATCACTTCACAAACTTCAAACATTTCGGGGTAACCTGAAAAAATAAAAATAAAAACTTCTGAGGGCTATAGGTGTGCTCATTGTTATGTTTATCACTGTATGAAATATATTCTTAAAAGAAAGGTAAATTATGCCTTATATACTAGCCTTTCCATATACAAAGCATTAGCAACAGGAAAGGAAAAAGAAACATGCGTGTAGCTAGTAGTAATCTTTACTTAGTTATGCTTTACATCTTCCAATACATGTCAGCATTTGAAATTATCAAAAGAGCAAAAGACTCTTTCCAAAGGCCGGAATGAGGCTTACCTTACTGGAAGAGATGGCGCAGCACTGCCTGTCTAACAGGTTTATCTGTATCCTGTGCGGACTCCAGGCAGTTGTGCTGCGTGAACGTATGAGTGGACCTCCAGGTTGCAGCACGATAGATCTTCTCCAGAGACACTCTTGTGAAGAAAGAGGGCCGCTGATTTAGCGACAAACCTGGTGGAGTGAGCCTTTATTGTCCTTTCCACAGGTTTGTTAGCTTTGAAATGACAGAACTGTATCGCAGCCGATGTCCATCGTGTGATAATTGCTTTTGTTATTGCAGTCGCTTCTCTGTCCTGGCCATAGACCACAAATAATTGATCAGTCTTCCGAATGTCCTTTGTTTTCTGAAGATAGAATTTAAGGCGGGTCACACCCTCAACCACATCTTCGCAGGAGGAACTAACGACCACCTCTGCCACACCACCCAGCCCCCCTGGACCGACCACCACTGCGTCCATTTTACCTTCAACACCACCACCGCACCCAAACCCGCCCCACGCCCGCCACAACGGAACTGGAGCAAGGTCTTAGAGGACCACCTCAACACCACCCTCCGTCAATACCACCCCATCGCAGCGACCGACACCAACTCCGCAGCCAGAGAATTTCACAGTTGGATCTTCAGCTGCGCCGACAAGCTCGCACCCCTCTGCCCCCGCCAAACAATGCCCGCCGAAAGCCACCTGGTTCACCTCAGAACTTCGAGATGCCAAACGCTCCTGCAGACGCCTAGATAAAACCTGGCGGAACCTGAAAACCATGGAAGCACGGAACGACCACAAGAGCACCCTGAAGGAATACCACCAGCGCATAAGAGACACCAAAAGAACCTTCATTAGGGACAAGATCCAGACCAACGTGACCAACACCAAGGAACTGTTTAACGTCATACAGCAGTTCACTAAACCCACCAGCGAATCCACGGACGTCACTCCGTCCCAGGAACTCTTCGACAAACTCAGCTCCTACTTCCACCTGAAGATCAAGGCCCTCTACGACAATTTCAGCAAACCAACTACCAGCACCACCCCCTACCCTCTGCCGCCGATAAGCCGACCATCACGTACTGGGAGTCTGCTACCGTAGAACTCATCACAGCGGCCATGAAGAAAACCCACTCAGGAGCCCGTACAGACCCCTGCCCATCGCACATATTCCACAGAGCCGCCACCGTCATCGCACCCGAACTAGGACGCACCATCAACGCCTCCCTCACAACAGGCATCTGCCCAGACGACTGGAAACGGGCAGAGGTAAAACCCCTCCTCAAGAAACCATCGGCCGACCCAACGGACCTGAAAAACTACCGGCTCATCTCTCTCCTCCCCTTTGCAGCCAAAGTCACCGAAAGACTCGTAAACACCCAGCTGACCGCCTTCATAGAAGAACACTCCATCCTGGACGCCTCACAGTCTGGATTCCGGAGTAACCATAGCACCAAGACCGCCCTCCTTGCCGCCACTGACGACCTCCGCATGCTACTCGCATAGGGACGCACCACGGCCCTCATCCTTCTAGACCTCTCCGCAGCCTTCGACACCGTCTCTCACCGCACTCTCGCAGCCAGACTTCACGACGCGGGGATACAAGGAACCACCCTCAACTGGATCCAGTCCTTCCTCTCCGGCAGAACCCAGAGGATTCGACTCCCTCCCATCCTTTCCAAACCCACGGAAATCAACTGTGGAGTACCCCAGGGATCATCACTCAGCCCAACGCTCTTCAACTTCTACATGGCCCCCTCGCCACCATCGTCAGACAACATGAGCTCAGCATCGTATCTTTCGCCGACGACACCCAGCTCATCCTCTCGCTCACTAAGAATCCCGAGGACAACAGAATATTTTTCCAGGAAGGTATGAAGGATGTGGCAGGCTGGATGAAGGACAGCTGCCTGAAGCTAAACTCAGAAAAGACCGAGGTCCTCATCCTTGGACCCTGCACCTCCGCCTGGAACAACACCTGGTGGCCCTCCGCCCTTGGGAGCTCACCCACCCCTACGGACCACGCCCGGAACCTCGGCATTATCCTCGACTCCTCCCTCTCCATGAACCACCAGATCAACGCAGTCGCCTCCACTAGCTTCAACTGCCTGCGCACCCTCCGTAAGACCTTCAAGTGGATCCCCCCAGACTGCAGAAAGACCGTCACCCACGCACTCATCACTAGCAGACTGGACTACGGCAATGCCCTCTACACCGGAATCAACAAGTCTCTTCTGCACAGGCTCCAGACCATCCAGTACGCCGCAGCTAGACTCGTCCTCGGGACACCGCACCAGGAACACATGACCCAACACCTACGAGGCCTCCACTGGCTCCCCATCGAGAAGAGGGTCACCTTCAAACTCCTCAACCACGCCTACAAATCCCTCTACAACATCAGACCCAAATACCTCAACGAGAGAGTATCCTTCCATGTACCCAACAGGAACCTCCGCTCCACCGACCTCGCCCTGGCAGAGGTCCCCCGCATCCGCAGAAAAAGAACCGGCGGGAGAGCTTTCTCCTACATCACGGCCAAAACCTGGAACGAGCTCCCAGTGAACATCAGACACTCGTCGACCCTGCACACGTTCAGGAGGGACCTCAAGACCCTGCTCTTCGACTGATCAGGAGCTGCTCCCCCCGCGCCTTGAGACCCTCACGGGTGAGTAGCGTGCTTTACAAACTCCTGATTGATTGATTGAAGGCAACATTTAACATCCAGCGTATGCAGCACTTGCTCTGCAGGTGTTGATGGTTTTGAAAAAAGTATCAGAGTATCACCGGCTCATTGAGATGGAATTGTGACAGTACTTTAGGAATAAATGCAGGATAAGTCCTCAGGATCACAGCGTCCTCCTTAAATATTAGGAATGGTTTCTTAATGGTGAACGCCTTTATTTCGCTTACCCACCGGGCTGAGGTGAGGGCAATCAGAAGCGCAACTTTCCAACTTAAGAATTTCAGCTCAGCTTTATGAATGGGTTCAAATGGTCTTTTCATAAGTTGTGCAACAACTATGTTGAGGTTCCATTCCGGTGGAGGTGCTCGCACTGGAGGGATAGTACGGAAAAGCCCCTTCATAAATTGTTTGATTAGGCTGGAGTCACAAAGACAAAAGGCACTATAAGCGCTTCTATAGCAAGAGATAAAAGCCAAATACACCTTAACTGAAGCGAAAGCAAAACCAGACTTTGCCAAGGAGAGAAGATATGGTAAGATCTGTTGAGGGGAGACTTGAAATGAATTTAGACCATTTCGCTGGCACCAAAAACAGAACCTTTTCCATTTCAGTTTGCACGTCTTGTTGGTGCTGTCCGCCCTAGATTTCGAAAGGATATTTCTACACTCCTGCAAAATATCCATGTCTCTAAGCTCTAAGAATTCAGGAGCCAAACTTGTAAGTGCAGAGACTCCAGATTCGGATGGTGCACTTGACTGTTGTCCCTGGACATGAGAGGAGGAAACAGCTGCAGACGTAAGGGTCTGGCTTCTGAATGGTGAAGAAGTTCCAGGAACCAATGTTGCCTGGGCCACCTGGGTGCAATGAGAATCAGGCGACATCCTTCCTGCTTCATTTTGGTCAGTACTCTGGGAATCAATGGGATGGCGGAAAGGCGTAGGCATATATCCCTTACCATCGCATCGAAAGGACATTGCCCTCCTGGCATAGGACCGGCATTTTGCGTTGACGTTTGTGGACAACAGGTCAAGAGTTGGCTTTCCCCATAGTGCAAATTCTCCATCTAGCTGGAATTGGTTGAGTTCCCATTCGTGGCAATTGTCTTTAGCTCTGATGAGAGCATCTGCTAGTGTGATGTGTAAACCTGAAACATGCTCAACTCTGAGAGAAATACTGTGCTCTGTTGCCCAGGTCCACAATTCTTGCGCTTCCAGAGAAAGCGTGTGCAATTTGGTCTTCCCTGTTTGTTTATGTAGAACATACTGGTTGTGTTGCTCATGCGGACCAGAACCGAAGCACCTGCTATTCTTGGCAGGAAAGCCTGTATAGAGAGGAATACAGCCTTCAGCTCTAGGTTGTTGATATGAATTTGTTTTTGAGAAGTGGACCATTTGCCTTGAATTTGGAGGTCCTGAAAATGACCTCACCAACCTTCCATAGAGGCATCCATTATCAGGCTGTAGTCTGGTATGTTGTGCAAGAACGTAAGTCCTTTTGAAAGGTTTGGGGTGTGGTACCACAATAACATTGCTATCTTCATGGCTTGAGTAACCTGAATGATATCCTCGAAAGATCCTGTCGTTTGAAGCCATTGCTTTTGCAGTTCTTCTTGGACAGGTCGCATTTTGGGTCTTGCCAAGCGAACCAGGTCTATCGCTGATGAACACATCCCTAGGAGCAACTTGTATTTCCTTACTGAAACGGACTTTCTTCTAGTTATGGCTATAGCCAAGTGCCGTAGACAGGCTTGACGTTCTTTCAACAAGAATGCTTTGCATTGGATTGTGTCCAATCTTGCTCCCAGGAAAGAAATTACTAGAGGGGGAAGAAATAAAGACTTTGCGATGTTCACTGTCAACCCCAGTTTGCTGAACAGCCGAAGACATGCAATTGTGGTCTTTGTTGCTTGCTTTGCCGTTGGTGCCTTTAGCAGCCAGTCGTCCAAGTAGGGGAATACATGGTGACCTTGAGTGTGTAGGGCTGCTGCCACTGGCGCAAGGCACTTTATAAATATCCTGGGGGCCGACTTGAGGCTGAACGGAAGAACTTTGAATTGGTAGTGGGTACCAGCCATCTTAAATCTGAGGAATTCTCAATGCTTCCGATGAATGGGGATGTGGAAGTATGCGTCTTCCAGATCGAGGGAGGTCATGAAGTCTCCCTTGTTGAGATGTCGCAAGATCTTGGTCAGTTACCATCCTGAAAGTTTGCTTCCTCAGGAACTTGTTTAACTTTCTGGGATCCACAATAGGTCTCCATTCCCCTGACTTCTTCTTTGCAGAGTTGGAACCTTCTTGATGGCTCCTTATGCAAGCATAACTTTTGCTTCTGTCTGCAATAAGTAAAGACGAGGGGGAGAGGCTCCCCTGGGTGGCGTAGTTGGAGGTGTTAGTATGAACTCCAGCGTGTGACCGAAGGCAATCAAATCCAGCACCCAACGCTTCGATGTTATACTCTCTCATTGCTGGAAGAAACTGGATATCTCTGCACCAACTGGAGGGGAAAAAGAGGGGGAAGCTGGTAGCCTGGTGAGATCATTGTTTTCTTTCATTGTCCCTGCCTTGGGTCGATGTTTTCTTTCGGGCCCCTTGGCGAGAGAAACCAGCCGTGGCCGGTTGACGGTAGACAGCAGGTTAATAGGATTACCTATATTGTGGCTGATAAGGCTGGTTTTGTTGTGCCCTCTGAAAGTTTCCTCTGTATGTGGTAAAATCGTGTCCTTTTGCCTCACTGGATGGTATTTTCCTGTATTGGACGGAACCTAAGGAATCAGCTGTATCCGTGTCCTTTTTGATGGATAGAAGCGACTCATCTATATGTTTGCCTTTACAAAGCGACCCCATCAAACGCCATATCCAGAACCTTAGACTGGAACTCCGGTCTAAATGTGGTTGCTTTTTACCACCCATGGAGCCTTAAGACTGCCGCACTTGCCAGTTGGTGGAACCCCGTGTTGTCCATAGCGCAGTCGATTGTCTCCGAGGCCGCTCGCTCTCCTTCTAAGAGGATCTTTCTGGCTTCCTGCTTCCTGTCTTCAGCAATGAGGTCTAGTAAAGAGGCCATATCTGACCACATTTGTCTACTGTAGCATCCAATGATAGCCAAAGCGTTGGCCGCCTTGATGGTAGTAGCAGCCTAGCAGCCATGGTGGAGAAACGCTTCCCCATGATGTCTAACTTACGCCCTTCTTTGTCCTGAGGAGTTGAGATTGGGGTGGCAGGCTTCTTAGGTCTCCTTTGTGCAGCCGTGCGAAATAACAGAATCCGGCTTAGGGTGGCCTGTCAGAAAGGCAGGCAAACTTTCTGGGGCTCTGTACTTTTTCTCTATGTGAGAGAGCACTGGTGGTATCGTGGCCGGGGTCATCGTTATCTTTATCCCCTCTTGCCAGATGAAGTCTATTATTGGAATTCTGAGCATTGATTTTCTGGCTTCCTCTTTAAGGTCATACAGGAAGCAGTCTGTATGTGTAACATCCATGGGGAGATGGAATCTATTAGAAGCCCTCTCCATTAAGTTGTGGAAACCCCCTATGTCTTCTGGCGGGGAATCCGCTGGATGGTGTGACAGAGGGGAGGGAATGGGAATGATATAGTCCTCCCAAAGGTCTGCAGGCATTGGGTCTGGAATTTCGCCTTCTTCTCTCTCCTCATCCGAGGAGGAAGGGTCGACCGAATACAGCTCTTGCATAAAAGGTCATGGCACTGTAGGTGTTGCTGGCGAACACGGTTTCTCAAGGGTCTGTGGTTGCACCGGAAGCTCCTTGGGAACATCTTGACATGGAAATCTTTGTTTGTAGTCTCCTAGCATAGCTTGAAGGTCTTGAATCAAAGTTGGTGGCAGGTGAGCCATCACTCTAGGGTGAGGTTTGTGATATTTGAAGTGTTGATAATGACATGGCAGTGCCAGATATGGCTGGTAGTAAGTCCACATAGTCCATGTCCTCTTCCTGGCACTTAACGTGCAACTCCAAAGGACTATGCGCCACTTTGTATATTCCATCATCTTCGTCCGACTCCTGAAGATCCAACAGGTGCGAAAGAGGCCAAAGGAAGATCTTACTCTAAGCTGACAGCTCAGGATGAAAATATTTCATTGTCACCTTAATCATCGTCGACGGACTCCTGGCCGCTGACAATGGAAACTCGGTCGTTGACGGTGTAGCAGTCAACGGTATAGTCACCAATGGTGTAATCGATGCCGTTGTCGGTATCACAACCGCCAATGAGCTCATCAACGTTGTCATTGTCCACAGACCTGTCATCGAAGGTGTCGTGTCAGAGACAGTAGTGACCGTTGACGGTGTGGGCGTCAACGGTATCTTTCTCGGCCTCGTCACTCCAACTCTCGCCGACTGCACAGATGGGGTGGATGTCGACGATGATGGCGTCAAAGTTACCTTAGTCGACAGTATGGGCCCAGAGATGGTCGTTGACGTCATCGTACCTGACGTCGACAGGGCCAGCGACGTCATCGTGTAACTTGCCGTCATCAATGGCCCAGTGACTGTCGTCGACGGTGGCGTCATCGATGGGGAATTTTTCAGTTCTGCTCTTCCCTGGATCTGTTGAGGAGGCTCTGTTGCCGATGCCACTGACCTTAATTCCAGCGAGGCTCAATCCACAGGAGCGACGATTAGCTCTCCACTTCCCCTAATTCAAAGCACGCATGTAGACAGATACACTGCACCACACGCATGCACTGACCTCAGGGGACGAGGGGATTAGGTCCTTGGAGACTTCTCTTCTTACACTCCCATCTGATTTTAACAGTGTGATTTGGGGTTCGGGGTACCAGGGAGGAGGAGGACCTATAGAAAGAAGAATGTGACAGTAAACGCTGGGCTCTCTTCCTTTTTTACAACTAAAGATTACTACTGGTCTGACTCTTATAAAGTGTTTGCTCTATGGAAATAAACCAAACTCACCGCCAGCACCTTCGTGACTTTATAGGCAGAACACCACCTCCGCAGGAGAATCCGGAGAAAGGACAGTCTTTATGCGAGCAGCAGTATCTTCGAATTCAAACAGGACAACAAAAAGGAAGAATACCTCCGGTCAGAAAAACCAAATGGCGGCAATGTTCTGTCCGACAGAGAAGTCTTTCTGTTCTAATATTGTAGCATTGATTAACTCCAAGGACAAAAAGAATGAAGTGCTCAGGAAGCGTCTTTGTGCACAATGCAATGTATACTAAAAAGTAAACTGGAAACAAACAATCGCGTTTTGTGCTTTCAAACGCGCTAGTTCAAAGAAACAAAGTTTCCAATATTTCCGTCTGGGAACAAACAACCGCGTTTTGTGCTTTCAAACGCGCTAGTTCAAAGAAACAAAGTGTCAAATACTTCCGTAGGGAAACCGCACTCAGTCAGCGGTCCCGCTACAATGTATCTTGTGGAACAAACAATCGCGTCTTGTAAATTCAAACGCGCGAGTTCAAAGTAATTGCAGTTCCAAACCCTTCCGTTCGATAGTCGCTTTAGTTGCACAGACGGGTGTTGCGAGTCCGAAGAGACCCGTAAATCAGGAGCTGGGAGATGAGGGAGAGAGGATCTTTTTCCGCAGGTAAAGGGAGAGTGATGAGCCGGTCACAGCGAATACTCTCGATGTCAGGGACATAAAGGGAACTCTTGAATCTTCCTTGCAACTCGGGCAGCTTCAAGGCACAGGACAGGATCTTCCTTGCAACGCGGGCAGTTTCAAGGCACAGGACATCCACGCAAACAAACGCATTCAGGAAACAAGGTTTACACGACAGGACTCGTAAGCCAAGCGACGGCTTACCCAGCTGGTGAGCATTTTGAAGGTGGGGAGTATCCGCAAACTCCGCCTCGTGAGGAGAGTTCAGGGACCGTCCCAAAAGTCTGTTGAATTTCTCAAAGAGCAAACACCTAACCTGCCCTTACACTACACTGTATGATGCAGGACGCTCGATGTCTAACAGGCTCTATGGTGCTTCTTTTCTTTCATCACTGGAGTTGAGGAAACAGAAGATGAAGACTCTGAGGAGATCTTAGGATGTTTTTTCCTGTTTTGAGCACTTGCTTTCTGGAGAGGGTTTGAGCTGTTTCCTGGCCTCTCCAGAGTCTTTTTCTTGAGATCTTGTTCTCTTGTTAGGCCTGGATGAGCCATCACTATCCTCCTCTGATGTCTTACGGTGCTTAGTGGACTATAGCCACAAAGAAGCCTCCCCTCTCTATCTCTTAAAGTTTTAGAAGAGAAAGTGCGACAACTTTTGCACTGTTTTACCTCATGGGCTGGGTGGAGGCAATAAATGCAGTCCTTGTGAGGATCATCAACATGGACTCTCTTCTTGCCACAGGTCTTGCAGGCCCGAAAGAGTCATTTCTTATCAGACATGATGAAAAGAAAATTTTCAGAAGAAAAACCTAGAAGGAAGAAGAAAAAGTGAGTAGAACTCAGGGAGACTCCCTCCACACATGACGTGCGGTGAAAATCTGAGGGAAACTGACTCTGCTGGGAAGGTTCTAGAGGGTGCTAGTAGCTGATTGGCTCCATTCAACATTTAGTCCTTTTTTTAAAAGGACATAGATAGGCTATTTTAGACATGGCCTATGGCCATTATAGCCTATAGCATTATTTAAATACTGCTTGATTATGGTACAGTGAGACTCCTATCTCGATGACAGGGAATGATTCCGGCATGTGAATCTATGAAAGATACCTCAATCCTGGATAAACAAAGGTTTGAAAACCTCCAGGTTTCCTAGGATCCTTCTCACACAAGCCTGAGAAAAATACTGACTGTGGGAGCCAACTGGCAGTAAAATGCATCATGGGCAGTGGAAGCTCCTGGACTCCTAAAGGGACATCAGTCTTTTTTCTTCACAGTTTTGAAAAGTAAGCCTATCAGACTGCACTTTGCTGTAAATGATAGACAGATCTCACTTGTTTTTAAATTTCAAATACTGCAATGCAGTTTTAAAAGCGTACACCCATCCACATTTCCAAAAAATCTTACCTTGGACAGTCTTTTGAAGGGTGCTGCACCATATATCGATGTATGGATAATGACATCCTTATATATAATTCTATGGACAAATATTGAATTGAAGTGTTTTGGGGACCACCAATGCAGCAGTTCATTATTCTAACTTTTCTGACTAACAATGAAGATTCTAAGATGAAGAAGGGTAAGTTACTTACCTGTAATCCTAGTTCTCTTCCAGGGGTATCCTCATCAAAGTCATAAGCACTGAATATTCCCGCCCATGTGCGGGGACCCCGGAAATAATAAAATTATATATGTAAAAAGCATACATATATACAGCTCTGTATATGTATAAACATATATCATTTTTTCCAAGCAAATGCAGCTCCCATAAAAGGCTAGGCAATGTAAATATACACATCCAATAACACATATATATATATATATATATATATATATAAAGGTATAACAATACACCTAAATCTCTCTTTTTTTTTTTTTTTTTTAATGAGGTAAACACTCATGAGAAAGCAAAAAATAAAGAGAACAAACTGTGGAAAAACACAGATGTACAACACATTGCCAGCCTGCAGGCTGCATTGCAATATAATACCATAGAGACTAAAAAGCCCTGTACAGGTAAAAACTGGCACCGTGCCTTTAAGGCAGCCCTGACTTCCATATCCCATCATGCCTCAGGGGTGACAGTTAGGTCAGTTGTTCTTTGCGGGACCGTAGTCCTAAACACAAAGATATATCCTTTCCATAATGAATAATACACTTCTTCTCATTTGCCTGGGGAGGTGGGTGGGTTGCTTATGACTTTGATGAGGATACCCCTGGAAGAGAACTAGGATTACAGGTAAGTAACTTACCCTTCTCTTCCAGGGGATCCTCATCAATAGTCATAAGCACTGAATAGAGTAGCAAGCTCCCCTTCCACCTGCAGGCAAATGAAACTAAGGTTGTATCACCCATGGAGAAAGAGAATCATGAAAATGATTATGCATGGAACAGATTCCTCAAGGAGGCTTGTCCTACTTGAGTGTCTGCTCTGGTGTCCGAATCCAGACAATAATGCCTGGTAAAAGTGTGGACAGATCTCCAAGTAGCTGCCTTGCAGATCTCGGAGAGTGGGACATTATTGAGAAAAGCCGCGGTAGCCGCTTTTCCTCTTGTCGAATGCGCTTTAGGGCGCGCCCCCAATGGTTTCTGAGCCAGTTGGTAGGCCAATGTAATACTTGAAACAATCCACCTAGCAATGGAACGTTTGGATGCAGCAAAGCCCATACGGACAACCCCATAGTTCACAAACAATTGATCAGATTTCCTGACATTCTTAGTCCTATCTAGGTAGAATTTTAGGACCCTTTTGACATCTAGAGAATGCAACGCCCTCTCTGCCGGAGAGGAGGGGTTGGGAAAAAAGGTTGGTAAGGAGATGGCTTGGTTTACATGAAACTCCGATACCACCTTGGGTAGGAACGAAGGATGAGTTCTCATCACCACCCTATTTAGATGAAAAATTGTGTAGGGTTCTTTAGAACAGAGGGCCTGTATCTCACTGACCCTCCGTGCTGAAGTGATGGCTATTAAAAATGCTGTCTTCCATGTGAGGTGCTGTAGGGTAGCCTTATGAATAGGTTCAAAAGGCGAACCCATGAGCTTTGACAGAACCGAGTTTAGCTCCCAGGAAGGAGAGGGAGGTCTAACAGGGGGATAGACTTTCTTGAGTCCTTGCAAGAAATCCTTCACTACCTGCACTTTAAAAAATGACTGCTGTGAAGGCGAACGCCTGTATGCTGTTATGGCTGCTAAGTGAACCTTTATGGATGAAAATTTCAACCCTGCCCTTGCTAAATGTAGAAGATAGGGCAAAATTACATCCTCCTGGCATTTAGTGGGATCATAATGATGCTGAGCACACCATATATAAAATCTTTTCCACTTACAGAAGTAGGAGTGTCTTGTCGAAGGCCTCCTGGCTTCCTTCAGTATGGACATACACTCTTGAGGGAGGTTCAGATGGCCATACTGGAGGACTTCAGGAGCCATGCTGTTAAGCTCAGCGAGGGAAGGCTGGGATGGTAAATCTTCCCCTGCATCTTGGATAACAAGTCCGGCCTGCACGGCAGCCGCTTGTGGGGGCGGATCGACATGTGTAGGAGATCCGTGTACCACCACTGCCTCGGCCAGCCCGGTGCTATGAGGATCATCTTGGCAGATGAATTCTGTAGCTTGGTCACCACCTTGGGAATTAGTGGGAGAGGCGGAAAAGCGTACACAAATGTCATTGACCAATTGATCAAAAGGGCATTCCCTAGGGATCCTGGTCGATGGTATCTTGAGGCGAAGCCTCGGCATTTTGTGTTTTGCTCGTCCGCGAAGAGGTCCACTTGCGGGCGCCCCCATTCCTCGAAGATGTCTTCTAACACCTCGTCGTTGATCACCCAGTCCTCTGGTTCTTGAAAATGCCGACTGAGCAAGTCTGCTTGCACGTTGAGTTCTCCTGGTAGGTGCACCGCTTTCAATGAGATGTTCCTTGCTAGGATCCAGTGCCACAGGGACTGAGCTTCCAGCGAGAGCGTTCTGGATCGAGTACCCCCCTGCTTGTTCAGGTAGTACATTGTGGTGGTATTGTCCGTCTGTACTAGAATGGTACTCGTCGTGATCGCAGGCAGGAACGCTTTGAGGGCTAGGTGGACTGCCCTGAGCTCCAGCATGTTGATGTGGTACAACTGCTCGCTGCTGGACCACCGTCCCTGAGTTTGCAGAGTCCCAAAATGCGCACCCCATCCCTGAAGGGATGCGTCGGTGATTAAGGTCTGAATTGGGGGCTCTTGATGGAAGGGGATCCCCATTTGTAGATTCCTTGGCTTCAGCCACCACTTGACTGACTGTTTGGCTGCAGAGGAGAGGCAAACCTTTTCTTCCCACAGGGAGTTCCTTTGATCCCATTTGTCCTCGAGATCTTGCTGGAGAGGACGCATCCTTAGCCTGGCATTGGGCACTAGGAAGATGCAGGATGCCATGGCCCCTAGCAGAGATGAGATTTGCCTTGCCGACGACAGATTGCTGGTTATGATCTGTCTGCCTTTTAGCATAATGGATGACTGTCTTTCCTCCGAAGGAAACACTTTTCCTACTACGGAGTCTATAGTTGCACCCAGGTAGTGGATCCTCTGCGTTGGTGAAAAATTGGACTTTTTGACATTCACTCTGAGACCCAACTTGCGACATAAGTTCAGGCATAGCGACAGCTGTGACCGCACATTCTGTGGTGATGAGCCCTTTATTAGCCAGTCGTCTAGGTAGGGATAGACGAAGACTCCTGCGCGTCTCAGAGCAGCCGCTACTACTGCCACGCATTTTGTGAATACTCGAGGAGCTGACTTCAGGCCAAATGGGAGGACTTTGAACTGATAGTGAGAGTTGCCTACCACAAACCTGAGAAATTTTCGATGATTCCTTAGGATGGGAATATGGAAATATGCATCCTGAAGGTCCAGTGAACACATCCAATCGCCCATCCGGAGAAGAGGATATATTTGGTGGAGCGCCAGCATGCGAAATTTTTCCTTTCTTATGTGCTTGTTCAGTATCCGTAGGTCTAAAATGGGTCTGAACTCTACCTTCACACTCCTCTTTTGGATGAGAAAGTATCTGGAGTAAACTCCCTTTCCTCTCTGGTTTATGGGCACTTTCTCTATTGCAGATTTGAGTAGTAGCGTCGCTACCTCTTCTCTGAGCTGCTTTAGATGCTGGGATGAATTGACAGGAGGAATCGATGGGGGGTGACTTTTGAAACGAAGCGAGTACCCATGACGCAGTATATTCAGTACCCACTTGTCCTTTGTGATGGATTGCCACTCTGGAAGATGATGTGCAACACTTCCTCCCACCGGAGCGGTGGACAGCATCGGAGGAAGCGGCTTCTCATTGCTTCCCCGGAGCTTTGTTTCCAGCATTAGACTGCCTGTTGTTACCTCGTCCCCTGGATGGCTTGCGGGACTGGTATTGTTGTCTCTTTTGACCTTGCTGGTCCTGGTTCTTTTGCCAATGAGGGGTTTGAACCCTCTGTTGGTAACTGCGCCTGTCATTTCCCTTGCGGCGTCGAAACTCTTTTCTCTTTTCAAGCCCGACAGCTTTCATGGTCTCCAGCTCTGCTTTCATACGGGCCATTTCTTCGTCTGCATGGGACCCAAAAAGAGAACTACCGGAGAAAGGCAGATTTAAAATTCTTGCCTGCGCTTCCGGTTTCAAGGCCGTCAATCTAAGCCAGGATGATCTTCTGGCTGTGACTCCATGTGCATATTCATGCGCTGCCAGTGTTGCCCCATCTGCCGCTGCACTTATGATCTGGTTAGAAACCAGACTCCCCTCATGCAAAATCTCTTCAAAGTCCCGTCTGTCCTCTGATGGAACTTTGTCAATGAACCTCTGCAGAGAGTCCCATAATGACCTATCATAGCGCCCCAGAAGAGCCGAGGCACTCGCCACCTTAAGGCTTGAGGATGCTGAGCCGCAAACTTTCCTCCCCCAGGAGTCTTGTGTTTTACTGTCCTTATCTGGTGGTACCGTTGAAGATCCCGCTACTGCATGCGTCTTCCTGGCAGCGGCGGTGATGACAGAGTCCGGTGGAGGATCCGATTTAAGGAATAGAGGATCCTCCGGAGCTGGACGGTACTTTTTTAGAATTCTCGCCGGCGCCGTTTTGGTGGTTGCTGGTGTGAGAAAAATATCCATTACCGGTTGTAGCAAACCGGGGACTAACGGCAATAAAGGGCGTGACACTGTGCGTTCATGAAGAGTTTCAAAAATTATGGATGAAGTGGTCTCCTGAACCGGCATAGGGATATTTAATTTTGTAGCTCCTCTACACAACACTTCTTGAAACGTAGAAATATCATCTACCGGAGATACCCGAGAGGGTGGCGTCTCCGAGAGTGTCGGTGAATAATCCCTTTTGGATGATCTGGAAGAAGGGGAGGTAGAAGGGGTCCTACGGCGCCTTCTCTCTGATCTGGTCGACTCTCTTCTGCGGGAGGGAGACCTGGATCGCCTTCTTGGTGCTCGAGAGTGACTTCGGGATTCCCTTTCTCGAGATCTTGGTCTGATCGGTGTCGCTGGGAATACCACGCCCCTTATTCTTGTTAGCGATGCCTTTATTGCGTCTGGCATAGCAGGGTCCTGAGGCATCTCCCTTACGGGACTTCGAGGTACAGCATTGTCCTCCTCCTGCGAACTTTCTCTTGCAGGTACTGGAGATTGATGCACAAGCTCTGGTGATTCTGATCTTGAACCTGAGCCCTCTGATCCTGAAGGCGAGATAGATATGAGACGCGGTGATTCAGGAGTCGTATATATCAGTCTATGAGGAGATTTCCGCCTTGAGACTGGTCGAATCGTGAGGCGAATATGTGACACCTCCTGCGTACCCTCAACAGAGGGCTGTCTCGACGGTGATAGGCCTATCACCGGAGATCTTTGACTCGAATCTTCGAGGCTCCGAGCTTCTTGTCTCGACGTCGAGATTATCTTCGACGGAGGCTTCATGTACCTCACCAAAGCTTTGGAGACCTGTGAGGACGGAGGCACCTGCCTCGACGTCGACTCCGACGGAGGCACCTGCCTCGACGTCGACTCCGACGGAGGCCTTTGCCTCGACGTCGACTCCGACGGAGGCCTCTGCCTCGACGTCGACTCCGACGGAGGCTCCTGCCTCGACGTCGGCCCTGACGGAGGCGTCTGCCTCGACGTCACTCCTGACGGAGACTTCTGTCTCGACGTCGAATGCTCCGACGACGTCGAAAGCCTCTTCGCCGTCGAACGATGTTTCCTCGACGGCGATCTTGATCTTGACGGCGATCTTGGTCTCGACGTCGACTGTGGAGATCGTCTACGTACTTCTTGCGACGTCGAATGATGTCTCGCCGACCTCGACGTCGAACGATGTCTTTCTTTCGACGACGAACGATATCTCTGTGCAGACGTCGATCGATCTTCTTTTGACGTCGACAGATTCTTTTTCGACGTTGAACTATGGCGCCGAGTCCTCGACGCCGAGCTCTTAGACGACGTCGAACGCATCCGCTTCGACGCTGAATCTAAAGTCGACGACGATTTTCTCTTTGCAGCATGACTTCCCCTTGACTCCTCACCTCTCAGCGACGATCCCGCCGCTGGAGTCTTCGACGCCGAGCCTGACGTCGATGGGGAGCAAACAGGGACCAACTGCTTCGACGTCGACCGTTCTGCTAGGCCATACAGCCTAATCCTCTCCCTCTCCTTCAAAGTCCTTTTGGAAAGGTCTTCACAATGATGGCAAGTTGCTGGAGAGTGAGAGTCCGGCAGACAGATAATACACACCTCATGTGTGTCTGAAGCCGCCTTCTTTTTTCCACAAGATGGACATGGAACAAATAAAGAAGGCCTTTTTCTGACAAAATAGCAACAAAAAAAAATCAGTCAGAAAAACACAGGATACAGACTTCCTCAAAGAAGTTCTAATAAGAAGTCCAATAAATCTTAAAGTAGTAATAATTCTTGACTAAAGAGTCAAAAAAGAAGAGAGCTGAATTCCAGGGTCCTGACTGAAGGAGCCGGAAAGAACAACTGACCTAACTGTCACCCCTGAGGCATGATGGGATATGGAAGTCAGGGCTGCCTTAAAGGCACGGTGCCAGTTTTTACCTGTACAGGGCTTTTTAGTCTCTATGGTATTATATTGCAATGCAGCCTGCAGGCTGGCAATGTGTTGTACATCTGTGTTTTTCCACAGTTTGTTCTCTTTATTTTTTGCTTTCTCATGAGTGTTTACCTCATTAAAAAAAAAAAAAAAAAAGAGAGATTTAGGTGTATTGTTATACCTTTATATATATATATATATATATATGTGTTATTGGATGTGTATATTTACATTGCCTAGCCTTTTATGGGAGCTGCATTTGCTTGGAAAAAATGATATATGTTTATACATATACAGAGCTGTATATATGTATGCTTTTTACATATATAATTTTATTATTTCCGGGGTCCCCGCACATGGGCGGGAATATTCAGTGCTTATGACTATTGATGAGGATCCCCTGGAAGAGAAACTAACCTGTCTAGATAAATCCTAGGGGCTCATGAGTGATTATTCTCATCTCCAGAGTACTTTGGGGCAAAGCGTATGTCTAGTTTATAAGTAACAATAGCATCAGGATGGTTGTGGCAATAGTCATGGTATGTGTCCTATGGTATATGGAGTACAAGTTTTAACTATACAATTCTCACCATTGCTGAAATCTTTGTCCTCCAAAGAGGAAGTGTTGTTCAAGACCTTTCTTTGACGTTCTGGAGAAATGCGAATAGGCAGTATCACTGACAGTAAATGTATAGTTGCTGAAACTTGAGGTCATCATTGACGAGGGACTTGACAAGCCAGCTGCTAAAGAGAGAATCCTCAGTCAATGATGATGGAACTGTGACAAGGTTGTTGTGGGTGGTGTTTTTGATGGCGGTTTGGAAGTAGATGGTGAGGCCTTGGCGGTTCCTCAACAAATGATTCTTGGACTTGTTTGTTGACCGTACTGTCATTAACATGGCTGTGGATGCCGATGTAGACGAAGAGGCAGAATCAAAGTAGAACTCATCGTTCTAGGAAAATTTTACTTCTCCATTGACATACAGGCAAACCCAACGATCTGCGACTTAGAGGCAGCTGCAAAAACTTGAGATGGGGATCAAAAGCTTCTTGGAGCATGAGGCTCTGATCAAATCCAGTCTTTTCAGAGAGCCAGCACTAAGGAAGCAGTGCTCAAGTCTTGAGGATGCCTACCCATTCTGTCGTTAAGGGTATAGGAGTTCAAACTCTGACAAATGTCACAGTAATGTCAGTTCTCACCTAAATGGTCATATTTGTGAAGACAGTACATATATCTTTGGTGAGAATTTTCTGTATACTTTTTTTTGCTTCACATGGAGAATATGGCCTGAAGAATGATCTTGAGAAAGTTTCAGCAATCAGAAAGTCACAGGGTAATCAACCATAAAGGAGCAGCTCACTTCAAGTAGCCCAAGGTGGTGACGATCCTGGAAAAATATTGCCTACCAACCTGAAGAAAAAGGAGGATCACAAGTTTCTGCCGAAAGAGCAAAGCTCCGAAAGTTGACTGTAGTCAGCTTGACAGTTGGTAGAAAATCTGACAGTTAAAGACTCTTGGGAGTTAAAGCTCAGAGTCTCTCCACCTTATTGGCAAGAGTCTGTGACAGACAATGATTTGGATATACCACAGATAGTTTGTTATTGTTTCAATGTAATGAGTATGTATGTATACTTCTTTGTTACCACTGAGTAGCAAAGGGTTCAGTGTAAAAATAGGGAATATACAATCATGTCACTATATGAAAGATCCGAGCAAAAGCACCGTCTTAACCATGCAAACCCTGAGATTAAATGTCTTGCACCCAGGATTTCTACAGAAGTTTTTGACCACCATTGACTAGATTCTGCCAAATCTGGAATGGTAACAGATGCTACATGGGAGCACAAGTAATCTACTAGAGGCACTACTTAAAATTAAAATGAAGCAGCCAAGCAATTATTACACTCACCAGCCCAGACCTCTCCAGTTCTTAAGGCACACCACTCGCTTGCCCTGACCAGAAGCTCCTCCTTCAAGGAACTTTGTATTGCCCATAGGGCTATTAACTGAACAAGGATCATCTTCATCTACACAATAAGCACAGGATAAAATACTGTGCTTTAGATATGCATCACCACTCACCGTTTTATGCTTCAAGAAGATAAGAAACATGAACGATCATGGGGCATTCAAGAAGGTAGCAAATAATTGACTGTTTACCAACAAATGAGACTCTACCACTAATCGGTTTCAAATCCATATCAATCCCCTGAAGAAGAAGTTTTCTTCACAACAGAAATAGCAGGTACAGAAATATGCAAATGTCGCTCTGCTCATTTTTGCTGTACTTCACATTTAAGAGCAATCACAACATAAGAACACCATAAGAGCAACCCTGTGGTCACTCCTACTCACAGCAAAACACTTCCCGCAAAGGCCACAGAATAAAACCACTCAACAGTAACTGCACAAGAGTTAATGTATATAAGCATGAGTGGCCCTAGTGTTCTAATTGAACACTAATAAGCAGATTGTTGTTTACAAAGTCTTGTACTACCTGAATTCTTCTTCCAATGTCTGTGTTGAAACATCCCTGCAAAATTAAAAAGCAAACAAACTTTATTTAGTCTTTACTTAGGCAAAGATCTTTAGATAAGTGCAATAATGTGTTAACTATAAGTGTGTGCTGGACTCATTTAGGTATGAGAGAAGGTCACTGTGCAGACAGAGTTCATGCCTTCACTGACCCACCTGTGAACCGCCTACTTTGCTTCTGGTGAAAATGCAATGCCTGGTGAGCCTCAATATCGACTTGCTTGACATTGTTTTGTATCTCAGACACAAAGCAAAAAGATTAAAACAGCAAAACAGCATTGTATCTCACATACGTACTGGGCTATTGATAAAGTTAACTACACCTGCGAGTAATTTACGCGTGTATGTTCACTCTCACACTTTTGAGTACATGTACCATTTTTGTCTCTTTACAAAATCCAAGTGTAAAGGTACACACAAGTGTAGATGTACAAATCTCTACCCCCTGAAACAGGAGGTGGAGCCAGATTTATGAGTGTAAGTCGCTACTGCCAAAAGCCAGTCCAGCACCACACATGGCCGGCCACTGATACTACAACACAGTACCATAGAAAATAATGAAGGTAGGGATTTGTAATAGACCCCACTGAAAATAATGTTAAATTAAATATTTAAAATAGTGATATATTCTATACATCATTTTCAAAAATATTAGTGAATAATAAAATACTATTTTTTTAATTAATTCGATAAACAACTTTAAAAAATATTGGTGAATAAAAAAATAGAATTTATTTCACTTTAGGCACACATTCATTTTTTGATTTTAAGGTCAGAAAAATAATTTTTATTTAATTTAATATATTTGAATCAAGGAAAGATTTTATTCAAAATTAAGTTAATAGAGTTGCAGCATTTTTTCTTGTGTTCCACATTAAAAAAAATACATATTCACTTTTACTATCTTTTTTCAAGTTTAATAAACTTTTATAATCCCCAAAAATATATCTCTATTAGGTATAAAAGAGCGGTTAGACAACTATGCTTGCTTTCAAGAAATAATTGTTATATTCACAATCCAAATTAAATTATAGTGATCCTTGCACCCAGGACTTCTCGGATGGTATAAGTGAGACACATGGGACCTTTGTTAACATATATTAGCAAACTGACAACACTAGTAGAAAAGGGAAACCGCCAAACGTGTCTTGGAGCAGCCCCCCGAACAAGAAGCTGCAAACATTGCATAATACTTAAGGAATGAAGGACTAATGAGTGGTAGCGGTCCACCCGCCGCATTAGGACTGTGATGGTTGGACCTCCATGAGAACGCTGCGGCTGCCAAAGATCTGCAATCCCTGGAGGTGGCGCAGCGGTCTGAGACACGTAACATGCTGGCGGTGCTGCTGTAGCACTGGCATATTAAGAGTTTCCTCACCACCACACTTTTTATGGCGGTGAGGAAACAAATGGGGTGCATGCAGGAGGGCACATGGTGTGCCCCCCCCCGTCTGCATGTCCCCTCATGTTTCTGCAAGGAACAAAATGCACAACATTGTGGAGTTCCCATTGTAGTGCTTATTTCAAAAGCACCACCGTGTGAACGCCAAAGAACTGTCCGTCAGTGGCTTAAAAAAGTCATAATTTGGCGGGTGGTCTGTCTTGGTTTTGGCAGTGTGGGAGAGGGGTGGCAGTGTGGCGGCCCCGCTCCCACACCGCCAAATTCATAATAAGGGCCTTAGTCTTAAAAAAAAACAGAAAAATGGCAAGGCACCAAAGAAGAAATGTTATAAATAACCTGGCAATCAAGACACTCCCAAATGCAGTGAAAGGTTGTCTTGATGAAATCTTCAACACATATATGCATCACTAGTACTTTCCTATGGTCTGGAAAAAATGGAGAGCTATCGAATTTCTTTAAGTCTTGGAAATCACTGGCAGATCCTGCAAACTGACATCTTATAATTTTGCTGTCTGATTCAAGCTCTTCGAAAAGGGCATTCTTGTCAGCCTCGGTGACTTAATATCTAGCGGATGTCTTCTCTGAAAAGAACTGTTTGGGTTCTGGCAAAAACCTTCAATGAATCATCAACTAATCAGAGTGGCAGACATTATAAGCAATGGGTTTAACTTTAAAAAATGAACTAGAGTTGCTTTTCTGGATGTACCCAAAGCCTTTGATCACGTACTGCACACAAGGCTGATCTACAAGTTCACAAATGTCAAGTTTGGAAGCTACCTGGTGAACATGCTGACTAGCTACCTGGTAGAATATACTTTTCACGTAACAATGCAAGAGGTATGCGCAGTGCATCCTATCTTTGCTGGGTTACCTCAGGTATCCATTATTTAACCATTTCTCTTCAATCTTTTTAAAATCGATATACCCACAGATTTAAAGAAGACAGACCTCATACTTTACACCAATGATGCTGCTGTCATCTTTCATAGAAAAGGAATGGCTAAGAACCTTCAAATATCCTTCAACAGACTCTCTGGCTGGTACAGTAACTAGCAAATAAACATCAATACAGTAAAACCACAGCAACATTATGCACCAGAAAGAAGATTAAGTCCATCCACAGGCCTACTTTACCTACTAGTAGAGAAGATAGTTGTCCGCCGGCCGAGTGCAAATTACCCACATTATCCTGCTACTGTCGAATCATCGAGCCCCCAAAACACGGGAAAATAGCTTTGGCATAACAAGGGACCACCACAGAAAGGATAAAGCCTGCGGCTGCATGAGCAAAGCGCTGCCTTGATCTCACCCCGAAGCGGCGATGGGGAAAATGGCGACCACTGCGAGAGACTGAGGACTCCGGAAGGGCCACACATGCAGCACATCGCAGAGGGAGGAGATCCCAGGAGCGGGAATATCTCACAGGTTGTCGGGGGTGGGGGCTGCGTTAAGCCCTTCAGTGGCGCCACAGCTAGTGGTGAAACGTGCCTGGGAGAAGCAGCAAGGAAGGAGGCGGTGGTGGCCCTGATACACCGGAGCAGACAGACAGCCGCCAGACAGCGTTGCGGAGCGGTATGCATGAAGTGAGCTTCACCGCTAAGATAACGGAGCGATGTGCCAGATCTCGGTGGTGTGAATCTGGAAATACAAAGCGGATGAACATTGGATCTGTGCTTGATTTCTGGGCCGCAAGCAGCAATCCCAGATAAGATCTACCAATCGGTGAGTCGTTAATGCTGTGCGCAGCTGGGACTGGTCCGAAAAATTAGGACACGAGAAGGTGAGGCAAGGGAGAGCGACTTAGGCCTGTAGACACGCCTGGCCTGAAGGAGAAACCCTGGTTGGGGAAGAGGACCATAGTGAGCACAGCAACTCCATAACTGCCACAGATTTTCTCAGGCACTGCCCTACTACATACCCCCCAACAGACAAGTAAGGAGAGCATCACCACACAGGAGCAGGCCAATCCCTGCATCCATAGGTCAAAAGACTAGGTCTCAAGAAGGTGAAGCAAGTGAGAGCGACCTAGGCCTGTAGACACACCCGGCCTGTAGGTGAAACCCTGGGAGGGGAGGAGGATCACAGCGAGCACAGCAAATCCATAACTGCCACAGATTTTTTCAGGCACTGACCTACTGCATACTCAATGACAGACAAGAACAGAGAGTATCACCACACAACAGCAGGTCAATCCTTGCGCCCACAGGACGACTGCAGGGGCGCTGGATACACTAGTGCCCTACCAAGATGGGCGAAACAGACAAGAACCAAACGTGCCTCACATCTGAGATGCAGAAACCGAGCAGGTCCCAGCAGCGGGCACTGTCTGATTCAGAACAAGACGCACTGGCGGAAGGGGCCACTTCACTCGAATCCACTCTTATCACCATGCAGAGTAGTTTACAGTCTATAGATGGCAAAATAGACGCACTCAATTTAAGGTTGGATCACAAGTCCACTAAATTAGACAAGCAGGGCTCCAGTCTGGGAGAGGCTGAGAAACGAATTTTGGAGACGGATGACAGCTTGCAGACCGTCTCATCCAAGTGCCTCAACATGGAGACGGTCTTGGCTGTAATTCAGGCCAAGAACGAGGACTTAGAAGCAAGGTCGAGGCGAAATAACCTCAGAATCATGGACCTGCCGGAATCGACAAATGCGGGCAAGCTGGACCACTATGTAGAGGACATGCTCAAATACATTTTTGGACCCAAAAATTTATCCGGGATGTTGACTGTGGAGAGGACGCATAGGTCATTGATGGTGAGGCCACCACCAGGGGCCCAGCAACAGCCAATCATTGCAAGACTTCTCAATTATGGGGGGCGGAGCTAGCCTCGGAGCGCGATGGCAGCTTGCTAAGCGGACTCCACGTGCACGCCCGATATATCCTTAAACTGATCCTTTCTATACTGTTTTTAATACGACTGCACCCGAGGCGAAATAAAGCGGAGCCTACCATGAGTGAAGAGGAGCAGATTCCAGTGTCTAAAACTGCAGAAACAACCTCGAATGGCGGGATAACGGACGAGGCCCTCATGCTGAAAGTGAAAGTGGAATTATGAAAAATAATGGGGTGACCCTGTGTCCCTCAGAACCTGGGTATTTGTATTATATGGCTACAATGGTTCTGTCGGGGAAATACAATTGCTTTGGGATGTTCACAATATAAATACATTACATGTAGCATGTATCCATGATTTAGGAAGAGAAAAGAACAACACCCAAGCGAAAGTTTCAATCAATATTTTAAGAAGTAACAAATAAATTGGGCTACAATGGTACAATTGAAAGAATTGTGAAAGAGGGGTGACATGTAGAAGTAAATACAGACAATACACTTAGTACACTTAGTATAACAAATAAAGGAATAGTTGGGAAAGTGCGATTTTTGGTAAAGTCCATATGATTGATCGCATACGCCTCCTGTTCATATGTGAATAGGCTTTTGAACTGAGACGTTGCGTAGACTCTTAGTATGCGTCTTCCTAAATCATGGATACATGTTACATTTAATGTATTTATATTGTGAACATCCGAAAGTGAAAGTGGAGCCCTGGACTGTTGCTGAACAACGCTCTAGGACGTAACGCACGCAACGCGGACCCCGGGTACAGGAAGTCCCGCTGCGATCGGGACCCCGGGCCGCGCCTGAATGAATCCAGTGAAGTGCTGAGCGGCGGGATCGGCGGTGAGTCCAGACCCCCAGTGACAGAGTCGGAGTCTATGAGGTGCCCCCAGCTGAACACTAGTGGATCCGCGGGAGGCGCGGTGTGAAACCCACGTTTAGGAGGAGGTTGGGGGCACGCTCTCAAACTCCGATGCATGCTAATGAATGCAGGAACGACACCGTGAGATATACCAGCGGCTGTGAGGGATTGAAGAGCGGCGAGATCTCGCAGGCTGAATGTCCATGCTGATGTACAATATATTATCCTGCAGAGAAGGGCACAGGATTGGGTTGGCTGCTGGCAGTGCTGTCTTTCTGCGGCGGCCGGGGGGAGGCGGCTGAGAGGACACCGGCTGTCTGAGGTTGCCAGCAAAGACTGTAAATACACAATCCCTTTGGGAGGGACCTGTGGAGGGGTCTTCACACGAAGTGATACATTGGCAGCTGCGTGCGGGGAGAGGGCGCCCTGGTCTGTCCCCGATCTACACAGCTGAGAGGGCACGTGAGTGGACGGCACCGCTACTTCCGGCATGCGATAGCTGCCCATCGAACAAATTGGTGACATACACAAGAGATTGGAATTGTGTAATTCAATTGGGGGCAGATTGACGCTCGAGAGGGGAGAGGTGGTGAACATTCAGCGGCGCAGGCCTGACCCAGTGGGACACGGCATCACACTTCTTAGGGAAGACGACCAGCAAAAAGGCTCAGCGCAACCATAAACAACTCCTCTGGGTGGGCTGCACCTCCCGCACTGCTGCTGGAACACGGGGCATTGTAACATCATAGTACTGGAACCTCTCCGCATGCTTAAGGCCAAAGCAGCGGGGCACGGAGTATAAACGCCATATCCAGGGTCAGACTGCGAGTCACGAAGTACGTCGCCTCCAATCCGGGGTCGCAGCTGCCAATCTCCCTGAGGGTAAGGTAAACTACATATTGCCAAATGGGGAAAACGGACCGCACCCAGTCAAAAATAAGCTTTGACCACACGAAGAAACATCAAGAGCAAAGTACAGACGCACAAACAGCGTCTCAATCGACAATAGGAGCACCAGGCGGGCTGACAAACGAAGATATTCAAACTATGTTCACGACAATTCAAGCGGCACTGTCGAATATAGATGGGAAGATTGACTCCTTAACATACAGAGTCAACAGGATGACGGAGCGACTTGATAAACACACAGAAAGACTGGACGAGGCGGAACGGAGAATATCTGAAGCTGAAGATGGCCATGTGCAGATGGAAGCGAAACAACTGAAGATTGGAGAAACAACTGGCGGCCATAATGGCAAAGTCAGATGACTTGGAGGCCCGGTCTCGAAGGAGCAATCTCCGCCTGATGGGAGTTTCGGAGACGACACATACGGGCCAAATGGAATGTTACGTGGAGCAGCTACTCATAGCCCTTCTGGGTCGGGAGACTTTTTCCGAGGTGTTTATCACAGGTCACTCGGCCCCAGGCTCCCGGTGGACTCCAGACCGAGGCCGATCATCGCCAAGATACTTAAGTACAGAGACAGAGATGCGGAGCTCCGAAAGTCCAGAGAAATTGGCAAGTTATCTCATGAAGGTATGGATATATCCAGACTTCACGTCATCGATGCAGGAAGCGCGAAAAAAGTTCACCACAGCAAAACAAAAACTGAGAGACCTGAATATCCTGTACGCCATGCTGTACCCGGCCAGACTAAAGCTCACAGTCGATGGCAAAACTCGGATTTTTGCTGAACCATTGGAGGTAGTGAAGTTTGCGAAGCAACGGGGTCAGACGGGTACTCAGAGAAGTTCACCGAGAGGGGAACACGGGGACCAGTCTACTACATCGGATGTGGAGTGACCAATATCTAATGAAAAAAGTGACCTACATAAGTGAACCGTCTGAAGGTGGTCTGAAGTTATCCCACGAGGGCAAAGTCTGAACATTTACTGCAAATCGATGGCCTACGGACTGCTGGTTTCAGCTAAGTTATTGATGAACAGCCACACCTTATTTTTTTCCCTTTGTCCCTTCTGGTTCAACCAAGGAAAGTTGCCATGAATACTACTGAGTTGAGGAGGGCAGAACTCATTGAGATTTGCTGGTGGGGGCTATTTCGTAGATTTGCTTAGAAATACTGTACAGTATAGGAATCTACAATGTGCATGCCAGGGCAGACACCCATGTGGCTCAGCCACAAGAAACGGGTGGGTAACTCTGACCCCTACGTGTGCACCACACTAATTGTTATGTTGTTTTCTTATTTTTGTTTCCTCATTGAGGGGATGTTAATTGTTACTATTGGGTATGGCTCCACTAGGAAAGGGGAGGTGGAGTGGGTGGGGGTGGGGGACAGGGGAATGCAAAAAATCCAGCCGGTGACACAGTAAAGGTCGGACACGTGACGGACACTTTCCAATACCATAGACACACATATCAGGAATCTGAGGGTGACTTGACGGATGGCTGACACTTTGCAGCAGCAAAGACCGCTGACGTTCTTCACATGGAATGTTAGGGGACTGCATAACCCACGGAAAATTCGTAAGGTACTAGCATACCTGGACAGGCGGAAGGTAGACGTTGCATGCCTACAGGAGACACATTTGACGGAATTAAGAGAGTCACAAATAGAGGCTAGATGGGCCACATACAAAATAGCGTCGTCCTACTCCTCATAGGCGAGGGGGGTACTTTTATGGGTCAAACGTAACACACCCTTCACGCTCCTTAAATCTAAAAAGGATGACCAAGGGCGGTATGTGATAGTACAAGGCTGCTTTGGGGGCACGGTGTTAACTATTGTCAATGTGTATGGAGCGAATACGGATGACCCCTCCTTCTATGCACAAATTTGGATGCAGTTACGAGATTTCCAACCCGGTGCTATCATCTGGGGAGGAGACTTTAATACATGCCTAGACCCTACATTGGATAGATCCACTGGGCTATATAGATATGGGAAACAATCAGCGAAAGTCTTAAGGGACGGAATGGGAGACTGGGACATGGTGTATGTATGGAGACTTAGAAATCCAGGCCGTGAAGAAGGGACGTGCTTCTCTTCAACATATCTAACATGGTCCAGACTTGACTATTGGCTGATATCCTGAGATGCATGTACATGGACAGCGGACATTCAATATGCACCTAAAACGCTCTCAGACCATGCCCTGGTCCTACTCACGCTGCAACTCCCAACACACACACCAAGACAGTTCATGTGGAGATTGCGGCCAGCGGCGCTACAAGACCAGGTATTCAGGGGGATCACTGACATAATATCGACTACAAAAATATAGACTTACAAAAATATCGATGCCAAAATATAGAATGCCAAAATATCGAAGTCCTATCTCCAAACAAGAAATTACAAAAATATCGAATCCAAAATATCGTTGTAAATAATATAGTTAGTCAAAATATCGAATTTTTTAAATGTTTTAAAAGTAATGTTAAATAAATGAAATAATACATATAATTAACTGACACATACTTATAAATACTTAAATAACAGTAAACTTATTGAATAATTAAAGTAAGTAAAAAAAAAAAATTAATACATATATCTTAACGTGATATTAATTAAAAATATTCAATATTTTCTGTGTAGGATAGCGGGCGCGTAAAATTTACTATTACCACTCCAGTAAGTGCAATAGTAGGGAAAGCGTTGGATAGCGGGAGGGTAAAAATTACTATTCCCACTCCAGAGAATGCAACAGTAGGGAAAGCGTTGGATAGCGGGAGGGTAAAAATGACTATTCCCACTCCAGAGAGTGCAATAATAGGGAAAACATTGGATAGCGTAGGGGTAAAAACTACTATTCCCACTCCAGAGAGTGCAACAGTAGGGAAAGCATTGGATAGCGGGAGGGTAACATTTAGGTGCCGATCACGATCCGTTAAAAACCGCGTACGAACCGTCGGTCGGAGCGAATTCCCCGTCCGACTCGTACCCGGTTGTAAAACTTTACAAACATGGAATTACGATTCGCACGGAAACACCATTTCCGTACGAATCGTAAAAAACACCGACCGACGAAAATATACATACGAATGTGATCCGGGAATGCTGCGACGTGACGTCGGGACGCTTTCAGGCAGCGTTTCACGAACCAGGAATCACGATTCGAACCGACAGCAGTCCGGACGGCAATATTTTCACGGCACCCAAAAAGTGCCGCAAAAGCGAAGTACGGCGCGAATCGACCAGAGTAGGTGGCCCGGTACGCGCCGACCCCCCCCAGCCCCCGTAGGTACGCGCCGACCCCCCCCCCAGCCCCCGTAGGTACGCGCCGACCCCCCCCAGCCCCCGTAGGTACGCGCCGACCCCCCCCCCAGCCCCCGTAGGTACGCGCCGACCCCCCCCCCAGCCCCCGTAGGTACGCGCCGACCCCCCCTGTGTGTACACCCGTGTACGGTGCGTACCCCCCGTGTACGCTCGAGTCGAACCCCCCCGTGTACGCTCGAGTCGTACCCCCACCCGTGTATGTACGGTGCGTACCCCCCCGTGTACGCTCGAGTCGAACCCCCCCGTGTACGCTCGAGTCGGACCCCCCCGTGTACGCTCGAGTCGTACCCCCACCCGTGTATGTACGGTGCGTACCCCCCCGTGTACGCTCGAGTCGAACCCCCCCGTGTACGCTCGAGTCGGACCCCCCCGTGTACGCTCGAGTCGTACCCCCCGTGTACGCTCGAGTCGTACCCCCACCCGTGTATGTACGGTGCGTACCCCCCCGTGTACGCTCGAGTCGAACCCCCCCGTGTACGCTCGAGTCGGACCCCCCCGTGTACGCTCGAGTCGGACCCCCCCGTGTACGCTCGAGTCGTACCCCCACCCGTGTATGTACGGTGCGTACCCCCCCGTGTACGCTCGAGTCGAACCCCCCCGTGTACGCTCGAGTCGGACCCCCCCGTGTACGCTCGAGTCGTACCCCCCCGTGTACGCTCGAGTCGTACCCCCACCCGTGTATGTACGGTGCGTACCCCCAGCGCGTAGCGCTGGGGGTACGCACCGTACATACACGGGTGGGGGTACGACTCGAACGTACACGGGGGGGTCCGACTCGAACGTACACGGGGGGTACGCACCGTACACGGGTGTACACACAGGGGGGTCGGCACGTACCTACGGGGGCTGGGGGGGGGTCGGCGTACCTACGGGGGCTGGGGGGGGGTCGGCGCGTACCTACGGGGGCTGGGGGGGGGTCGGCGCGTACCTACGGGGGCTGGGGGGGTCGGCGCGTACCTACGGGGGCTGGGGGGGGGGTCGGCGCGTACCTACGGGGGCTGGGGGGGGGTCGGCGCGTACCTACGGGGGCTGGGGGGGGGTCGGCGCGTACCTACGGGGGCTGGGGGGGGTACGGCACGTACCGGGCACCTGTTTGGACGTCTCCATGGTTGTTATGGGAGTTCGGTGCGGACGGTCTTTTCACCATACGGTTGTACATTCGGACGCCCGGGATGGATCGTGATTCCCCGGTCGGAGTTCACCTTTCACGTTTGTACGGTGAATCGTCCGAGGACGTGTCGGACACATTTTCCGACCCGAGGACGTGTGGGGAAATATTCCCAGTGCGGTTCGTATGGACTTTTTACCATGCGAATCGTGATTGCCAGTTCGTACGGCACTTGTACGATTCGTACGGTAAAAAGACCCGATACGAGTCGTACGGGGACATTTTTTACCGGATCGTGATCGGCACCTTACTATTCCCACTCCAGTGAGTGCAACAGTAGGGAAAGCGTTGGATAGCGTAGGGGTAAAAATTACTATTCCCACTCCAGAGAGTGCAACAGTAGGGAAAGCGTTGGATAGCGGGAGAGTAACATTTACTATTCCCACTCCAGTGAGTGCAACAGTAGGGAAAGCGTTGGATAGCGTAGGGGTAAAAATGACTATTCCCACTCCAGAGAGTGCAACAGTAGGGAAAGCGTTGGATAGCGGGAGGGTAAAAATTACTATTCCCACTCCAGAGAGTGCAATAATAGGGAAAACATTGGATAGCGTAGGGGTAAAAATTACTATTCCCACTCCAGAGAGTGCAACAGTAGGGAAAGCGTTGGATAGCGGGAGGGTAACATTTACTATTCCCACTCCAGTGAGTGCAACAGTAGGGAAACCGTTGGATAGCGTAGGGGTAAAAATTACTATTCCCACTCCAGAGAGTGCAACAGTAGGGAAAACGTTGGATAGCAGGAGGGTAACATTTACTATTCCCACTCCAGTGAGTGCAACAGTAGGGAAAGCGTTGGATAGCGTAGGGGTAAAAATTACTATTCCCACTCCAGAGAGTGCAACAGTAGGGAAAGCGTTGGATAGCGGGAGGGTAAAAATTACTATTCCCACTCCAGTGAGTGCAACAGTAGGGAAAGCGTTGGATAGCGGGAGGGTAAAAATTACTATTCACACTCCAGAGAGTGCAATAATAGGGAAAGCATTGGATAGCGTAGGGGTAAAAATTACTATTCCCACTCAAGTAAGTGCAATAGTAGAGAAAATAATAAATGTATTTTTATTTTTAAATTAATTAATTATTAATACAAAAACAAGTATTACAATTAATTACCAATCACAAAAGAATTGATTATTGATAAATACCAATACATTTTTGTTTAATTAATTAACAATTAATAATTAATTAACAAACAATTGTTTTTCAATAACAAACATTAATAAATGCAAATAATACCAATTAATAATTAATTTATAATATATTAATTAAGGATATACACAAATTATTTAAATAATTATTTTTTTCCAATTATATTACTTCCCACCATATTCCCGTATAAACACAATACCCGCTACAAATATTAATTGAATACAATTAACATAATTATCAATTTACCTATTAATACTAATTAATTACCAATTAATACTAATTATTTACAAATTAATAATTAATCAACAACCAATTAATTTGCAATACCAATTAATAATTAACTAATAACAATTAAATTACTTCCCACCCTATTCCCCTATAAACCCACAACCCGCTACAGAAGTAAAATGCAAAATTAAATTAAAGATATATTAATTAACAATATACACAAATAAATAAAATAATTATTTATTTACAATTATATTACTTGCCACCATATTCCCCTATAAACACACTGCCCGCTACAAATATTAAATTAATACAATTAACATAATTATCAATTAAACAATTAATACAAATTAATTACCAATTAATACTAATTATTTACCAATTAATAATTAATCAACAACCAATTAATTGGCAATACCAATTAATAATTAACTAATAACAATTAAATTACTTCCCACCCTATTCCCCTATAAACCCACAACCCGTTACAGAAGTAAAACGCAAAATTAAATTAAAAATAATTAATAATTCCTATAAATTATTATTTAATAATCTATAATTAAATTACTTCCCACCCTATTCCCCTATAAACCCACAACCCGCTACAGAAGTAAAACGCAAAATTAAATTAAAAATAATTAATAATTCCTATAAATTATTATTTAATGTACTATAATTAAATTACTTCCCACCCTACTCCCCTATAAACCCACAACCCGCTACGGAATTAAATTACAAAAAAATAAAAAAACATAAAATTCAATAATTTACAAATATTCTAATATACATTCCAATATTAATACATACTTTTAACACATATACTAACACTTAAAACACTATAAAAAATTCGATATTTTTAACAACTATATTATGACTGTCGATATTACTTACTTCTATATTATTGCAATCGATATTTCTTACCTGTTTTTCGATATTCTTCACCACTATATTTTTGCAAGTCGATATTCTGTCCATTCGATATTAAAAACTCGATATTCTTGCTACTCGATATTTTTTTTTCGATATTATGTCTAGTTACCATTCAGGGAAGAGTTACGTCAAGCAATAATAGATTTTTTTACCATAATTCCGGTTCCGTACAAAGCACGAAAACACTTTGTGAAGCTTTTAAAGTTACCATAAGGGGCTACTGCATAGGGAAACACGCAGGAATCTTGAAAGATATCCAGGGACAATTAGACAGACAGAAGCTGAAATAGCCAGACTGGAACGAGAATTTGAACACACGCAAGACAAATCAATATTGGCCAATATTAGGACACAGATTGATATATATAACGGATTTGCAGAAGACAAGATAAAATATATCTTGCGCTGTCATACAAAATCAGGCCCGCAAATACCATCGCGCACATCACACAGATCCGAGATGCAAAGCATCAACCTGTCTATGATACCCCAACTATATTAGATTGCTTCACCAAGTTTTACACCAATCTGTATGCTGCCCAGAGCAAGGTTTCCATGGCAGAAATTGGGGACTACCTGGAAGATGTGGCGCTGGCCTGGTTGGCAGATTTCCACCGAGAATACTTTTGTCACCATATTACATGCGCCGAAATAGTAGACGCCATCAACTCATTGCCTAATAATAAAGCGCCGGGTCTGGATGGCCTTCCGGGCGAATTTTATGAAGAATACCGTGATCTTCTGATTCCCCACTTTGCTGAAATGCTTGAAGAGGCTTATGAGGAGGGCTAGCTCCCTCCCTCCTTAGATGAGGCGCTACTTATAGCACTCCTGAAGCCAGGAAAAGACCCCTATGAGTGCGAATCATACAGACCCTTATCCTTGATAAATATAGATGCTAAGATATTAGCAAAAATAATAGCAAACAGAATACAACCTCTCCTCTGTAATTTGGTGCTGCCTGACCAGGCTGGCTTTATGCCGACACGATCAACCACCCACAACATTCGCACCATTTTTGCATTATACCATCAATTAGACCCGAATATGCCAGAAGCTGCGGCCTTGTTAGATGCCGCCAAGGCATTTGACTCAATAGAATGGAACTTTATGTTCGCCACTCTCCACAAGATGGGGTTCCCAGAACCATTCCTAAAGTGGATATCGCTTTTATATGCGGCTCCTAAGGCGCGGGTCAGAATAAATGGATCCATATCCAAACCCATAGTGATAAAGAGGGGCACCAGACAGGGCTGCCCGCTCTCCCCAATGCTATTTGCACTAATACTAGAACCCCTGGCCTGCAAGATTCGACAGAAACACTCGGAATCGGCCCTGCAATTTGGACTTCGCCCCATTGGTATTGCGCTATATGCGGACGACATGGTCCTCTACACTACGCATCCAGATAGACATCTAAACCCGCTTATTAGGGAATATGTTCGATATGAGAGATATGCGGGCCTCCGCATAAACTGGGACAAATCAGTCGTGATACCGTTGACGGAGGAAACGAGGGAACCCCAACTGGAGTACCCTTTACAATGGTGGACGGATCCAGTTAAATACCTAGGGGTTTGGATACATCGGGACCCAGACCTGGTCCTGAGAGAAAATTTTGGGAAAGCACTGGTGAGGCTCGGTAAACAGACATAATATCGAAAAAAAAATATCGACTGGACAGAATATCGAGTTTTTAATATAGAATGGACAGAATATCGAATTGCCAAAATATAGTGGTGAAGAATATCGAAAATCAGGTATGAAATATCGATTTAAATAATATAGAAGTAAGTAATATCGACAGTTATAATATAGTTGTTAAAAATATCGAATTTTTTTATAGTGTTTTAAGTGTTAGTATATGTGTTAAAAGTATGTATTAATTTTGCAATGTATTTTTGAATATTTTCAAAGTAATTAATTTTATGTGATTTAATTTTTGTGTAATTTAATTCCGTAGCGGGTTGTGGGTTTACAGGGGATTAGAGTGGGAAGAAATTTAATTATAGTACATTAAATAATAATTTTTAGAAATTATTAATTATTTTTAATTTAATTTTGTGTTTTACTTCTGTAGCGGGTTGTGGGTTTATAGGGGAATAGGGTGGGAAGTATTTTAATTGTTATTAGCTAATTATTAATTGGTATTGAAAATTAATTGGTTGTTGATTAATTATTAATTGGTAAATAATTTGTATTAATTGGTAATTAATTTGTATTAATTGTTTAATTGATAATTATGTTAATTGTATTAATCTATTATTTGTAGTGGGTTGTGGGTTTATAGTAAATAATTAATTATTGAAATAATTTTTGTATATTGATAAATAATTTATTATTAATTAATTAGTAATTGGTATTATTTGTATTTATTAATTTTTGGTATTGAAAATTAATTGGTGGTTAATTATTAATAAGTAATTAAGTAAAAAAAAAAGATTACTGGTATTTATAATACATTAATTATTAAATATTGTGTGATTGGTAATTAATTTTAATACATTTGTATTGGTATTAATAATTAATTTATTTTTAATAAAATATAAAACTATTATTTCCCTACTATTGCACTCACTGGAGTGGGAATAGTAAATTTTACCCCTACGCTATCCAATGCTTTACCTACTATTGCACTCACTGGAGTGGGAATAGTAATTTTTACCCCTATGCTATCCAACGCTTTCCCTACAGTTGCACTAACTGGAGTGGGAATAGTAAATTTTACCCTTCCGCTATCCAACGCTTTCCCTACTGTTGCACTCTCTGGAGTGGGAATAGTAATTTTTACCCCTACACTATCCAACGCTTTCCCTACTGTTGCACTCTTTGGAGTGGGAATAGTAATTTTTACCCCTACGGCATCTGATGTTTTCCCTACTGTTGCACTCACTGGAGTGGGAATAGTAATTTTTGCCTTCCCGCTACCCAACGCTTTTCCTACTGTTGCACTCTCAGGAGTGGGAATAGTAATTTTTACCCCTACGCTATCCAACGCTTTCCCTACTGTTGCACTCTCTGGAGTGGGAATAGTAATTTTGACCCCTACTCTATCCAATGCTTTCCCTACTGTTGCACACTTTGGAGTGGGAATAGTACATTTTACCCTTCCGCTATCCAACGCTTTCCCTACTGTTGCACTCTCTGGAGTGGGAATAGTAATTTTTACCCCTACGCTATCCAACGCTTTCCCTACTGTTGCACTCTCTGGAGTGGGAATAGTAATTTTTACCCCTACGCTATCCAACGCTTTCCCTACTGTTGCACTCACTGGAGTGGGAATAGTACATTTTACCCTCCTGCTATCCAATGCTTTCCCTAGTGTTGCACTCTCTGGAGTGAGAATAGTAATTTTTCCCCTCCCGCTCTCCAACGCTTTCCCTACTATTGCACTTACTGGAGTGGTAATAGTAAATTTTACCCGCCCGCTATCCTACGCAAAAAATATTGAATATTTTTAATTAATATTACATTAATATATATGTATTAATATATTTTTTTTTTAACTTACATTAATTATTTATTAATTTTAAAGTTATTTACGTATTTGTAAGTATGTTTTATTTAATTATATGTATTATTTCATTAATATTACATTACTTTTAAGACATTTAAAAAATTCGATATTTTGAGTTGACCAACTATATTTTTTACAACGATATTTTGGATTCTATCATTTTGTACTTACCTGTTTGGAGATAGGGATTCGATATTTTGTCATTCTATATTTTTTCCTCGATATTTTTGTAGGTCGATATTCTCCTTCTCGATATTTTGTCAGTGAGCCGTGAGATCAGGTAGAGAAATGGATAAAACTGCCGCTCTCAACGACGGATTGAATAGCCTTGCAGAAGATGATCGTATTACCAAGGTTTCTGTATCTGTTCTGGAATGTTCCAATTTGGTTGAACAGGGCCTTTTTGTGAGATTGAGATCCATTATGCAAATGTAAATGTAAATGTTGTAGACTTGTAAAGCGCACAGCTACCCCAGCAACGGGGTGTCCCGGCGCTGTAGACCGCTGGGGAACCCGTCCTGGCTATCCCTGTGAGATGGTCCCTTTTCTGGGTATCTCCAAGGTGAAACCAGGCATCCCTGGCGTCTGTGGGGGGCCGTTGTAGAGATGAGGCAAGCTTAATGCCCAGAGTTGCCGAGTGTGTTCCTGGTTAGAGTAGGTACCGAGGCGAGAATTATCAAGTCCGTTTTGACCCTGGTCCACGACCCTGCCGCGTCGGGAATTGAACCCTGGTCCTTGGCCAATTCTCGGCTTACGGTTCTGCCGCCTCTACCTAGTGAGTCACACCTCTCCACTGCAGAGACTCACATGGGCAGGCAAGCAGGCCAGAATGAGCTGGACGGTCCTAACACAGCCATACCATTTGGGAGGCTTCGAGGCACCGGACTTCCATCTATATTACCTCTGTGCACAAGCACAACACACACACTACTGGACGAGACCACATGCATATATACCACATATTGCGGTGGAAAAGGATAGTGTAGATCCTTTGCCACTGACTGCGCTCATAGCTGACCCGATAAGGCACATATCAAGGGACAAAATTCACACAGCACTATGCACCTCCAGGGCGTGGTATGCAATGGCACACAGGGCAGGCAAGTTACCGGTGTATGCAAGAGCGTTGCCAATGGAAAGACATTCTAGGCTTACGGTGACACAAGAAAAGAAAATGAATACACTACTGACAGAGATGGGGTTGACATCTATGGGACACTTATACCCTCATTACACATTCCTTAGATGGACGGACCCCTCACTGAGTGATCATCAAATCCCACTGAAGCAATTTGCATACCTACGACTACGTACGGCAGTTAGATCACTATACACCACATTCCCGGAAGAACCTACACAACTGAACACACTACAAATACTATTAACCGCTCCCAACCGGAAAAACCTGGTGACACGTTTATATACCGCAGCCCAAGAGGAACAGGCAGAGAAATATACCGCAGCGTTGGGTAGATGGGAAAAGACACTAGGAGATACAATTGATGAACAGGACTGGCGATATAGTTGCACGCAACTTACACTTCTCACGTAAAATTGCAACTTGCGGATTATTCACTTTAAATTTCTCAATCAACTATATTATACACCAACCAAACTACACAGGCTGGGCTTACGTGAGAACGATAACTTCCTGAGGTGTAGAGCGCCAGGCGCCGACTTTTTACATACATCATGGTCATGCCCACAACTGCAGACCTATTGGGAGGAAGTCACTGACACAATATCCGCAATGCTGACAGAGCAGATCCCCAATACCCCTCTGACATGCATATTGGGCACTAGGAAACTTAAACATGCTAGACGCAGGAAATTCTTGGCGGTGGCACTATTGCTTGCAAAAAGGCGGATTGCGATGAAGTGGGGAAGTAAAAGACCCCCACGATTTAAGGACTGGATCACAGACATGACTTATTGTAGGGCGACTCTGGAGACGTATGCGGAAGACATTACGCAGGCCTCGCGGCCCAGGGACTTCTGGGAGCCACTGGTACAATACTTGCAGGCAGAACCGGAACACGAAACATGATCTGACCCTGGATACAACTGGTCATTGGGATGATATACATGGTTATTATGCAGGGAGCAGAGAACACGAACTGCAGAGAGCTGGCGGGGGTTTGGGAAGGGCAGAGACACATGTAGGGTGATGAAAATACCTTCTGATGCACAAAAGGAAATGTAATAATTGATATATGTGAGGTGGATTGTGTCCCCGCATGTTATGTCCTACTATAACATGTTGATTGATGAATACTGTAAGATTTGTGTCTAACTGGTTGGATAATAAAAAAATTTTTTTTTAAAAAAGACTTCTCAATTATAGAGACCATGACGCGTTCTTGTGCATGGCGAGGGAGAAGCAAAACATTCATTACAAAGGGACTGATCTCGCCTGCTATCCTGACTTTACTGCAGCTGTCCAGGCGGCCCGGCGAGAATTCCTGCTGGTGAAGAAACAACTGATGATAGCAAATATCCGCTATGCAATGTTGTACCCGGCTCAGCTGCAAATCGAAGTACACCGGAGGACCAAGCTGTTCAGCACTTCAAAATCAGTTATGGAATACACCAGGTCACTGAAAAGAAGCCGACAAGAGCCAGCAGACAGAACCGATGAGAGGAACAATAAAGAAGCCACACTGAGAGATGGAATCAGTATGAACATTGGAACACAGGAGCTAACATGTTCCAAACTTACGAATAAAATTCCGGAACAGAAAGATATAGAGGGCATGAGCCATTATGGAACTGGACTGGAACGAGATGAAGGTAATGCCAAACGCAGCGTACTAGCAAATGTGTCATGGTGGGGCCCAAATGTCCCATGCTATTTCAGACGATGGCAATGGCACTGAACTTTGCTAAAGATGGGTCAGAACATTTCTGAAACATTGCGAAAGTGGCAATAGACTCAAAGACTATACTCGGCCACCTCCCATCTTCACCAGGAGGGTATATGTGCACTTGTGCCCCCCCTACATGGGAGTACCCCAAAACTGTAAACGGGTGATTTTTTTCTGTTTTAGGCAAGTTACAATTGTTTGGGACTTTCTTTAGCAAGTTGGGCACGCTGAAGCGGGTGGGGTGGTGGCGTACGGGGGATAGTTAAGTTACGACTACAGTACAGTCAATCTATACGACAGGTCAGCGGGCCAATCATTGATGAGAATGCAAGATGGTGGGAACCCTAGATATCCAATCGCAAGGAACGGCATAAACAAGCGCCTTAACTAAACTTATTACATGGAATATGCGGGGTCTCAACAACCCCAAGAAAATACGTCATGTTATAGCCTATTTTGATAGGCATAACATCCATGTGGCGTTCTTACAGGAGACTCACCTTACAAAACACACAGAGCACAAGGTAGGGAAAAGATGGGCAGTGGTTAGGGCATCGTCGTCATACTCTGCATACTCCAGAGGTGTATTGATATTAGTCAGAAGGGGCACACCTTTTGTTTTGACACGCACTGAAGCAGACAAGCACAGAAGGCTGCTTCTGATGCATGGATGCCTGGGTGAGCAGGAGATTCTGTTTGTAAACACATATTGCCCCAACATAGATGACCCTGAATTTTATAATGATGTCTGAAGGCACATAGATAGCCAATCAACACCATTAGTGATTTGGGGGGGAGATTTAAATGTGTATCTGGACCCACAACTGGATCGCTCGGCCTCTTGCACCGCACATGGCAAACAAGCAGCTAAAATAATTAGGGAAATGATGGAGGCTGAGGGGCTAGTGGATGTGTGGAGGAATCAGAACCACACTACCAGGGAGGGAACTTATGTGTCCACAGTCCATGGCTCCTGGTCCAGGTTGGATTACTGGCTGGTCTCAATGGAGGAAAGCGCTTGGATGGGGGGGGTCAAACACCTGGCCAAAATATTATCAGATCATGCCCCGGTGATGCTGGAGTTAGCAATCCCCACATGCACCGAGCCGCCATTCCAATGGAGTCTGTAACCCTCCGAGCTGACAGATCAGGTATTCCGTACAACAGTGGGAGCAGCCATCAGAAAAATCTTCTCTGAAAATAAAGTTTCGGTGGAGGGAATTGGGACCCTATGGGAGGCCTTCAAGGTCACAATCAGAGGGGAGTGCATGGGGGTTCAAGAGGGAATACTGAAAGCGCTATGCAAAGGTTTAAAGGACGTAGAAGGCAAAATACATACACTTGAGCGAACATACGAGCAAAGCCCCACACATGTCCTGCTGGCCCAGATGAGGGAAGTCGTCTCAGAACACGCTGAACTAGCCGAACAGGAGGTACGTCACAGATGTTGAAGGTGGAGAGCCAGAGGGTATGGAGAAGGAGGCAGGCCAAGCAGGTCACTTGCAAATAAACTGGCGCAGCCTAGGGAACAGGAACACATAGCTGAAATGGTGGATAATACGCACAAAACTCACAACACCACACCTGAGATCCTAAAAGTCTTTACTAAATTTTACTCCTGATTATATGGGCGCAGGGCGACGGCTGCGGAAAGTATTTTGAGGATAATGCCCAGGGCTGGCTGTCATCTGGACAAAGACAGTATCTAATTCAACCGTGGGCAGTAGACGATGTCAGGGAAGCTATTATGGCGTTGCCTAATGGCAAGGCGGCGGGAATTGATTACCTGCCAGGGGAATTCTACAAGATGTATGTTGACAGTCTGGCTCCAAAACTGTTAGAGGTGTACATGGAGGCATACGAAAAGGGTGTATTGCCACCCTCCTTAAGGGAAGCATTAATAGTGATGCTGCAAAAGCCAGGTAAAGAGCCCAATAGGTGCGAATTGTACAGACCGTTGTCGTTTATAAGCATAGACATCAAAATCCTTGCTAAAATAATTGCAAATAGACCAACCCCTAGTGCCAAAGCTGATCCTCCCAGATCAGTCGGGATTCGCGCCTCGAAGATCTACCTCGCATAATCTATTTACGCTGTTTGCAGTGCTGCATCACTTGAACCCAGAGCTTAAGGCTGCAGTAGTGCTGCTTGATGCAGCCAAGGCGTTCAATTCTGTGCAATGGGGATACATGTTTGCGGTCCTGCAGCAAATGAGGAAGCCGCACGGCTTCATAAAATGGTTGTGGCTGCTATATACGCTCCCAGTGGCTTGAATTCGTGTCACTAAAACAGTGTCTGCTCCCATACAAATTTCCAATGGAACCAGACAAGGATGCCCCTTCCCCCCATGATGTTTTCGCTGGCCCTTGAGCCCCTAGCGTGCAAGATTAGGCACCGACATGCTCAGGCTGCACTGGGGTTCCGTCAACGACCGCTAGCTATATCATTGTATGCGGACGATATGCTGTAATATGTAAAGGACCCCTTCTGCGGGAGTATGTACAGTTTGATGGATACTCAGGCCTTCAAATATACTGGGACAAATCTATAGTGTTCCCACTGACACCATGCACCATAAGGCACAAACTGGAGTTCCCGCTGGCCAGCACGAATGACCCTGTGAGGATACCTGGGCATCTGGGTGCACAAGGACCAGAGATAGTTGTTAGCATGAATTATGGGCAGGCTATAGCGAAGCTGACAGACCAAGTTGCCAGGTGGACGCAACTTCCTCTGTCTCTTGCAGACAGAATAGCAATCACAAAAATGGCGATCCTTCCCAAATTTCTTTATCTATTTATGAATATCCCAATCGTTCTTAACAAACTATATTTCAATCACTCAAAACATGCTTAGTAAACCTAGTGTGGGCGGGAAAACAGCCGAGATGCAGTTGGGACATCCTGACCCAACCATATGAGCGGGGATTTCGGGACCCTGGATCTACGCCTTTATTATTTATGTGCGCAAGTGCAATTTGCGCATTACTGGCACTTTCCTCACCGATACCTCCCGCATTTAGCAGTGGAATCTGACACTGTGCATCCCATTCCGTTGACTGCCATGGTGCTCCACAATAGATCAGACATTAGCAGGAAAGAAATCAACACTATAGCCTGCAACTCTAAAGCCTGGCTGGAAGGACACCTCTATACGCACTGGCCATGCCCATCATGGCACATCCTGATATATCTGTAGCACATGAACAGGGGGGAGCTGGCGATCCTCGCTGCTGCAGGCGTCACCACGCTTGGGGATTTGTACATTAATGGTCAGTTCCTGACACTAGAAGCATTCTCAGCAGGGTGACTATACACAGCGATGCTGGGGTTCACGTATACCAGGCTGTGGCAGCAGACAGATCACTGCACCCCGAGTTCCCAGCGGAGCCAACAAAGCTAAAAGCAATGCAGGTGATACTGACTACCGCAGACAGTAAAAGTTTAATACCTAAGCTGTATAACGCATCCCAAAAATAAAATGAGGCAACTGGCTCAGAGGCTTTGGACAGGTGGAATAAAAGGCTAGCCGTACCACTGGCCTGGGAGGAATGGGAGGCATGCTGTGTGTTTAAGGGGCAGCTCACAGCAAATTGCAACATCTGCATAATACATTTTAAATTCTTGCATCAAATGTATTAGACGCCTGTCAAATTACAGAAATATGGGCAAAGACCCGATTCACATTGTGTACGCTGTGGTTGCATATGATGAGGCTGACTTTGTACATATGGCTTGGGAATGCAAATCTGTCCACGCCTTCTGGGTCAAAGTGACTGACAGCATAGCACAAATGGAACTGGAAACTGTGCATTGTACTCCGAACACCTGTCTCCTGGGCCTAGTCAAGTCTCTCAAACCCTGTAACAGGTGACTAGTCGCTGTCACAACACTATTGGCGAAACGCCTGGTGGCGAAGCACTGGGGTGGGAGAACAGCCCCCAATGTTACACAATGGCTGAAGGAGATCGTCTACTGTAGGGATCAATTGAATATATATGGGGAAGAACTACTAGTAGCCTCCAGACCTGGGGACTTCTGAGCGCCGCTGACTGGATATCTACTTGAACACCCAGAGATGGTATGAGGCCCCCGTGGTGTGATGGCAAGAGCTGGCACATTCGGGAGCCTAATGATCACCAGGATGAGCCCTCAGTGCTGGCTGAGCTCACTTGAAAGGGAAAATAGCCTAGAAAGAGACACTGTTGTACTGTTCTTCAGAACTGTTTGTTTTTATTGAGTTTTGTTTCTTTTTCCTATGTCTGAATGACTAGTATGAACTAAATACGCCTGTAAACATGCACTGATACGAAATGTACTGCATAGGTTGTATACAGTACAATAATAATAATTCTTTTAAAAGCATCCTCTGTCGATTGCTGGTAGAATGTCCATCATCACAATGAAATGAACAAGTTACTTACCTTCGGTAACGCTTTTTCTGGTGGATACAGTATCTGCCTGTGGATTCCTCACCTTGTGAATATCCCCTGCGCAAGCATTCCACGGAACTTTTCTTCCCCAGCATTCCACGTCGACGTGGGCGACGTCATAATACACCGGCTCCGCTCGCGACTCCGATCGACGTCACCGGAGCCATAAGAAGCCCACGTCGGCGTGATGACGTCAGTTCCACCCATTTTTTCCCCGTGCCTTCGAGGCGAACAGGTGGACTAACGACAGACTCAAAGTATATGCAGTATACAATACACCAACACATATGCATAGCATACAAAGGAAAAGAATGCCAAATAAACAAGCATTTCCTACAATTGCACAACAAAGCATAAAAACATATCAACAAGACCTATTTCATGGTATACAAAGGTGGACAACGGGGAGGCGGGTGGGTCAGTGAGGAATCCACAGGCAGATACTGTATCCACCAGAAAAAGCGTTACCGAAGGTAAGTAACTTGTTCTTCTGATGGATACATCTGCCAGTGGATTCCTCACCTTGTGAATAGATTCCCACAGCAGTCCCCACTCCCGGAGGAGGGTGTCCACCTTCCTATACCAGAAAGTCCTGTAACACAGAGCGCGCGAAGTGGCCCTCCCTCCTCATCTCAGAGTCCAAGCAATAATGCTTTGCGAAAGTATGGAGGGAGGCCCAAGTCGCGGCTTTACAAATATCTGCCACAGGAACACCCCGGGCCAAAGCAGATGTAGAGGCTTTAGTTCTAGTTGAATGCGCTCTAATACCATCAGGAGGAGTCTTACCAGCCAGGGCGTAGCAGATCTTGATGGTCAGAATTATCCATCTTGACAGCGTGCGCTTGTGCACCGCCTTCCCCTTAGAACGACCAATGTAGCCAATAAAGAGCTGGTCATCAAGACGAAAGTCCTTGGTTCTATCCAGATAAAAACTAACAGCCCTCTTCGGGTCCAAACGATGGAGTCTTTCCTCCTCTTTGGAAGGGTGAGGAGGAGGGTAGAAAACAGGGAGAGTAATGGACAGCCCCAAATGAAACGGAGTGACTACCTTTGGCAGGAAAGCAGCCCTGGTCCTGAGAACCATCCTTTCAGCATGCAAGGTAAGGAAAGGAGGATTGGAACTAAGAGCTTGAAGCTCACTCACCCTCCTTGCCGAGGTTATGGCCACAAGAAAAACCACCTTAAATGATAACAGCCTCAAAGGACAAGTATGAAGAGGCTCAAAAGGGGACCCCATTAGAAAGGTTAAAACAAGAGTAAGGTCCCACTGAGGCATTACAAATGGAGTGGGAGGAAACATGTTTGTAAGGCCCTTGATGAACCTCAGAACAACCGGAGATTTAAATAGAGAAGGTTGATCTGGGAGGCACAGAAAAGCCGATAAGGCCGAAAGGTAGCCCTTAACCGTGGCCACAGCACAGCCCTGCTGAGCCAAGGAAAGAGCAAACTGAAGCACATTGGACAGACGGGCCCTTAAAGGATCAATGGATCTCTCTCCACACCACTTTACAAACTTAAACCACCTGTAGGAGTAAATGGACTTGGTGGAGTGTCGCCTGGCCGATAAAATAACGTCCACCACATCAGGTGGGAGAGAGAAGGAACTCAGGTTGCCCCGTTCAATCTCCAGGCATGAAGGTGTAAGCTCTGGAGGTGGGGGTGTAGAACCTGCCCCTCCGATTGCGAGAGGAGGTCTGCCCTCAGAGGGAGACGGAGCGGAGGGCACGAGGTGAGGTGGAGAAGATCTGTGTACCACACCCTTCTTGGCCAATCCGGGGCGATCAATATAACTTGGGCCCTGTCTTGGCGAATCTTCCTCAGAACCCGAGGAATCAAGGGTATGGGAGGAAACGCGTAAAGGAGTCGTGAGCCCCAACTCAACTGAAACGCGTCCCCCAGCGCTCCCTGCATCGGATACTGGAGACTGCAGAATGACGGACAGTGCGCGTTCTCGTGAGTAGCAAACAGGTCCACCCGAGGAGTTCCCCACGTCCGAAAGACGTGACGAACTACCTCCGGAAGGAGCCTCCACTCGTGGTCGGCGGAGAACTGCCGACTGAGACTGTCCGCACGCACGTTCAGCACCCCGGCCAGATGATTTGCCATCAGACAAATCTGATGGTCCTGAGCCCAGGACCATAGACGCAGGGCCTCTCTGCAAAGACAGAGAGACCCCACCCCTCCCTGCTTGTTGACATACCACATCGCGGTCGTGTTGTCTGTCAAGACTTGAACCGACTGACCGCGAAGGGAAGGGAGGAAGGCCTTGAGCGCCAAACGAATCGCCCGCAATTCCAGAAGGTTGATGTGAAGCAACCTTTCCTCTGGAGACCACAGACCCTTGATCTCCAGATCCCCCAGATGCGCACCCCACCCTAAAGTGGATGCATCCGTTATCACCGTGGCCACCGATGGAGGCAGATGAAAGGGCTTTCCTTGGGACAGATTGCCCTCCACGCTCCACCAAGACAGATCCGCTGCAGCTTCTCTGGAGATCCTGATCGACTCCCCGAGATCCCCGTTGTGCTGATACCACTGCTTGCGGAGGCACCACTGGAGCGCCCTCATGTGCCAGCGTGCGTGGTTGACCAACAGAATGCAGGAAGCGAACAGTCCGAGCAGGCGAAGGACCTTCAGAACTGGAACAACCGCTCCATTGTGGAATAAAGGGACCATCTCCTGAATGTCGAGAATCCTTTGAGGTGGAGGAAATGCTCGACACACAGTAGTGTCCAGTACCGCCCCTATGAACAGGTTGCGTTGAGAGGGCACCAGGTGAGATTTGGGCACATTGATCGAAAAACCCAAGTCGAATAACAGCTGAGATGTTATCTGCAGATGACGCTGCACCATCTCTGGGGACTCTGCCTTCAGAAGCCAGTCGTCCAAGTAGGGGAAAACTGGAATCCCCAACCTCCTGAGATGAGCAGCCACCACTGCCATCACCTTTGTGAAGACTCGAGGTGCGGTAGTAAGACCAAACGGGAGGACCGCAAACTGGTAATGTTGCGACCCAACCGTAAAACGGAGATACTTCCTGTGCGACTTCAGGATTGGGACATGAAAGTACACGTCCTGCAAGTCGAGCGACACCATCCAGTCTCCTTGCTGCAACGCTTGAAGAACCTGCGCAAGGGTCAGCATCTTGAATTTCTCCTGCTTCAAGTAAAAATTCAAGTTTCTGAGGTCCAGAATCGGACGCAATCTGCCGTCCTTCTTGGGAATCAGGAAATACCGGGAGTGGCAACCCTGACCCCTCTCCTGCTCTGGAACCACCTCTATCGCACCTTTCTGAAGCAAGGCTAGAACTTCTTTCTGCAGGAGAAGCAGATGGTCTTCCGAGCAATAACCTTGGCAAGGAGGGTAAGGGGGAGGAAACTCCCGAAAGGGAAGGGCGTACCCAGTCTCCACGAGGTTCAAAACCCAAAGGTCTGTTGTAACAGATTTCCAACCCCGTAGAATTTAGGACACCCGACCCCCCACAGGCCTTACATGATCCAGGATGGGGGATCTAGGGCTGCTTCCCTGAGGCCTCATTGGGAGCAGAGGAGGAGGAAGAAGAGGGGTTCCGTCCAGAACCTCTCCGACCCCTTTGCTTCCCTCTATAGGACTTATAGAGGGGATTCTGCTGTTGCTGCTGCTGGGGCTGCCGGTAAGAGCGAAAAGACGATCGCCCAAACGCCCCTAAATTTTCGAAAGGTCGAACCCCTTGCCGGTTCTTGCAGGCCCAAGGATTTTGCAGTCAATCGGCTGTCCTTAAAACGCTGAAGGGCAGAGTCCGCTTTCTCCCCAAACAGCTTCTGACCATCAAATGGAAGATCGACCAGCGTAGCTTGAACATCCGCTGAGAAACCAGAGTTACGAAGCCAAGCCTGCCTTCTTACAGCAACAGAAGACCCCATGATCCTTGCCACGGAGTCCGCAGTATCCAACCCTGACTGGATAACTTGCCTGGCAGCCGCCTGAGTGTCCGCTACAACCTCCATGAAGGATGACTTATCCCCTTCAGGCAACTTAGGAGCCAAGGACTTAATGGAATCCATTAGAGCGTGCACGTAACGCCCCAGTAGGCATGTAGCATTAGTCGATTTTAACGCCATGCTTCCTGTCGAAAAGGTCTTTTTGGCTGCCTGATCAGCCTTTTTAGACTCCCTGTCAGCTGGAGACTGAGGAAAGGCACCGGAAGCATGCTTGGAGCATGAAGCCTGCACAACCAAACTGTCCGGGGACGGATGAGTGGATAAAAAGTCAGGATCCCCTGGTGCAACCTTGTACCTTCTTGCCACCTGTCTACACACTGCAGGAGATGAAAGGGGCTTCTTTCATACCTCTAATACCGGCTCCAATATGGCCTCATTGAAAGGCAACAAGGGCTCTGATGTCGAAGACGGAGAATGTAACACTTCTGTGAGCAGGTTGGATTTGTACTCCACAGAAGGCAGCTGTAAATCCAGAAGCTCTGCTGCTTTCTTTATCACTACGTGATAGGGAGCCAACTCATGAGGTGGAGAAGACCTGGCAGATGCATGTTCCCACTCTGGGGTCGTATCCAGCCCACTGGCTTCCTCAATGCCCTCGAATTCGTCCGAAGAAGAATCAACCTCACCTTCTTCCACCTCTCGATATCTTCTTTCCTCCAACACCCTCTGGGCTTCCCTCCTCGACCGGATTTGGGGAACCGACGTCGGCGACGTCGTACGCGGCGTCGGAGGAACCAGAGGAACCGGCGTCGACGGCGCCAGACACGGCTCAGATGGAGTCAGCCTCGACGTCGATGGAGTCGGTTTTGGCGTCGATGGAGCCAGTCTCGGCGTCGAAGGAGGCTCCGAAGCCTGCCGGACCTTCCGAGGTCGAATCGGATCCCCAGACGGCGCCGGAAACTGCCAAGAAGGCGCCATCGGCATAAAGGGCATAAAGGGGGCCTGAGCATACGGCTGTAGCACCCCCATTGTAAAGGCCATCGGGCCCACGGGACCAGCTGGTGCTCCGGATGGGTAGGCCGCCCTATTAAAAATGCCATACATAGCATTTAAGAAATTAGCCGAATCCGTACCTGGGGCCGGGAACTGAGGCAAAGGAACCTCTTGTGGGGCCTCCGGCACCGGCTCCGCAGTATCCTCCACTGGAGCCTCAGAATCTTCAGGTACTGGAACAGACTCTTCCTGCTCCTCATGCATAGAAGCATCCGACTCCACACAAACCGGAGTCGACGTCTTAGACGGAGCCGAAGACCTCGTCGGAGACTGAATCGGAGTCTGCTTCCTCGAAGAAGAACCTTCCGGTGACCTCGAAGGAGAAGGAGGAGGAGACAAACCTTTGCTCCGACGTCGATGAGACGAAGCCGACCTCGACTTCGATTTCTTGGACTTCGAGGATCGACGCCTAGAATGTTTATTTTTTTTATGGTGTTTCTTCGACCTCGACGACCTCGAAGTCGATGACTCTCTCTTCGATCTCTCCTTCTTCCTCCCCCTTTTCTCCTCACCAATCTTCTTCATGAAGAGCTTGGTCTTCCTTTCCTTGAGTGCCTTCGGGTTCATGCTTTTACAGCATCCGCACTCCTCCATATCATGTTCCGAGGAGAGGCACCATAAACAATTCTGGTGTGGATCCGTTATCGACATCAGGCCTCCACACTCCCTACAGGACCTAAAGCCCGACTTCCTAGTCGAAGACATAGCCGAATAAACAGAGATACACGCCAAACTACAAAGTAGCACTGAAGAAAAACTGTTGCGCGTCGAAGGCGCGGAAAAAAGGGAACTGACGTCATCACGCCGACGTGGGCTTCTTATGGCTCCGGTGACGTCGATCGGAGTCGCGAGCGGAGCCGGTGTATTATGACGTCGCCCACGTCGACGTGGAATGCTGGGGAAGAAAAGTTCCGTGGAATGCTGGCGCAGGGGATATTCACAAGGTGAGGAATCCACTGGCAGATGTATCCATCAGAAAAGTTACTTACCTGTAACTGAAGTTATCCAGTATTGGTATCTTTCATAGATTCACATGCTTCAATCATTCTCCGTCGTCAAAGTGGGAGTCCCACGGTAATATACATAAAGCAGTAATTAAAAATTTCCTAAGGCTATCATGGTGGCAACCATGCATTTAATAGCCTATCTACCTCCTTTTCTAAAAAAAAAAAGGACCAAACTTTAAGTACAACCAATCAGTAACCAGAACCCTCAAGAGGCTAAATCCCTCAGATTATCAAGCACAAGTGTGGATTGGAATACTGAAGATTAAGGGGAGCCTCTCCGGGGAGGAGGGTGGGTTGCATGTGAATCTATGAAAGATACCAATACTGGATAAGAAATAAGTTACTTACCTGTAACTGCAGTTATCCAGTATTGGTATCTTTCATAGATTCACATGCCTGAATCATTCCCCGTCGTCGTAGTGGGAGTCCCGCAGTACAAATAACATAGCAGTAAATAGTAAAAAAACACCGGCTTAATAGATGCTAACATGCATTTCATAGCCTATTAGTCTCTTTTTGTAAAAAGGACCAAACTGAAAAACACGACCAATCAGATACCAGCCCCCTGTAGAACCTTCCCAAGAGAGGCTGAGTTCCTCAGATTTTCAAGCACAAGTGTGGTAAGTATCGTAGTATAGAGGAAGCCTCTCCAGGGAGGAGGGTGGGTGCATGTGAATCTATGAAAGATACCAATACTGGATAACTGCAGTTACAGGTAAGTAACTTATTTTTTATCCAGTATTGGGGTATCTTTCATATATTCACATGCCTGAATCAGAATAGCAAGCAGTGCCCCATATGGGTAATGGAAACGTATCCATATATATATATATATATATATATATATATATATATATATATATATATACGCATGCGTATTAGCTGGTAAGTACTAAAGTGGACGGTGGGTAGTGCTAATATATTGCTTAGTAGCATCCTAAATGTGAAAAATTATGGAGTGTAAAGCAAAAATGTTCCATTACTCTGAAAACAGTCAAAGATGTTATATACCATAGTAGGTATAGATATGGTCATATCAGTGTATAACAATATTCACCAGTATATGGTAAAAGAAAGATACACACACACATATGTATATATATATATATATATATATATATATATATATATATATATTCACTGAAAAAACCATAGGTTTCACACACGTTATAGTTAGCTGGACATTTTACTGATAAAAAACCTATGAAATTCCCCCGTTATAGTTAGTGCAGGCAACTATAACTCACGCGACCGCAATCCTCTGCTGATGCTAATACTGTATTTAGACACTTATTTGCCCATGTCTTCTTCCATTAAATTTTAGCTATACATATATTACAAATATTTTTTTTTCATAAAGACACATATGTCATCAGCAGAGGATTGCGGTCGCGTGAGTTATAGTTGCCTGCACTAACTATAACGGGGGAATTTCATAGGTTTTTTATCAGTAAAATGTCCAGCTAACTATAACATGTGTGAAACCTATGGTTTTTTCAGTGAATTTGCAAGGTTTTTTTAAATGCTAATTCCTAACTATAACGTGTGTGAAACCTATGGTTTTTTCAGTGAATTTGTACGTTTTTTTAAATGCTAAGTTACTTTACGCCATTCGTGGCGTGCGCGCCCACTTAACGCAGTTCGTTCCGTGCGCGCACGGTGTGCTTCGCGCAAAGTGCGCGCACAGTGAGCACGCTGTTCGCTTCGCGCACCGCGCGCCCACTTTACGCAGTTAGTGCCGTGCACGCACGGTGGGCACGCGGTGCGCTACGCGCACCGCGTGCCCACGTTACGCTGGATGGGCCATGTACGCACGATGCGCTTCGCGCACCGTGCGCACATGGAGGGCATATTACGCGCTTCGTTGTGCAAGGTAAACTTTTACATTTTCATTGCATATATATGCCAGGCACAAATGGTGCCCTTCGGCCACCTTTTGCACACGGAGTGGGGAGAGTATGGTTAATTTTTTTTTTTTAAATATTTACATTTTCATTATGTTAATATGCCATGCACAAATGGTGCCTTTCAGGGGACCATTTGCACATGGGGTGGGGAGAGTATTGTTATTTTTTTTTTTTAAATATTTTTTACCGTACGCGTACGGTAAGCGTAATCGCCAGTTTTTCGAAAAAAATAAATATTGACTTTTTGACCTTGGGGGTTCTTTGGGGACACCTTCATCAAGGCTAGGTGGTTAGGAGCAGTCTAAACAGCTCCTTTATATGTTTTTTCCCTTTGTTTTTCCTCCCCCCCTCTGAGTGCGAGAGAGAAAATGGCGGCCGCCGCTTCCTGGTTTCGACCGATTCGAATGTTTACTAAGATCTAACAGCCAATCAGAATCGCGCTCGCGCACGTCACCGTACGCGTACGGTAAGCTTACCGTAAGCGCACGGTAAGTGCACCGTAAGCTGCCACAGATATATATATTGATTTAAATGCTATTTTCTCAGGAACTACTGAACAGATTTACACCAGACCTACAAAAGGCACTTCCTTGACCTGAGGACTACATCTCTGCCAAATTTCAAGTAACTCTGTTCAGCCGTTCGGGCTGTAGCTGTGTCTAAAGGTCCTATGGAAAAATGCATGGGAAAAACACGTTTTGGGACCCCCCTTTTTTCTCAGCCCCCGCTTGACGAATCCCCCCGAGACTTTTAGGGTAGGAGCGGAGCGTAGCGCCCCACCTATTTTGAAAATTTCGCGAGGATTCGTCGACCGGCGCCAAAGTTATTCCAAATAGAATGTTGCGGATTTCCTATGGAAACAGGGTCCTAACTATAATTACCTACTGGCGACCGCCAGTAGGTAATATATATATATATATATATATATATATATATATATATATATATATATATATATATATATATATATATATATATATATATATATATTTGTCTCACCATTGGTAGCTCACTAAGGAACGCACTTGAGCCTTCACGGGGTTACCAGCCTTTATTTACAACCTGGTATGGACGTGTGACACCAGCAGGTAAGTAATGCAGCTTCCCCCAGTTCCGACGCGTTTCGTGTTTCCTCTTCTTCATGGGTCATAGAGGAAGTTTGTGCGTGCTGCGGGCCAACCCCCTTAATAATCAAAAAGTCCCGCCCTCAATAAGGCATTGCTGGGGCTTGTGGGAGTTGAAGTGCCAAAATGTTTGCAGACTATATTCATTATTACCGCACTAATTCCTGCAGTTTAAGTCCTGGGTGGACCCCCGCTTGCTAACACGTCCTCAATCCTGCGTGTTGGCCCCACAATTAGAACAATGTATTCGTGCCTGTGGCTCCTTCTGTTCTTGGGATGGTGCAGTTCCTGGCGGATGAGCATCCGCCTCGATATTTGTCTCACCATTGGTAGCTCACTAAGGAACGCACTAGAGCCTTCACGGGGTTACCAGCCTTTATTTCCAACCAGGTATGGACGTGTGACACCAGCAGGTAAGTAATGCAGCTTCCCCCAGTTCCGACGCGTTTCGAGTTTCCTCTTCTTCATGGGTCATAGAGGAAGTTTGTGCGTGCTGCGGGCCAACCCCCTTAATAATCAAAAAGTCCCGCTCTCAATAAGGCATTGCTGGGGCTTGTGGGAGTTGAAGTGCCAAAATGTTTGCAGACTATATTCATTATTACCGCACTAATTCCTGCAGTTTAAGTCCTGGGTGGACCCCCGCTTGCTAACATGTCCTCAATCCTGCGTGTTGGCCCCACAATTAGAACGATGTATTCGTGCCTGTGGCTCCCTTCTGTTCTTGGGATGGTGCAGTTCCTGGCGGATGAGCGTCCGCCTCGATATTTGTCTCACCATTGGTAGCTCACTAAGGAACGCACTAGAGCCTTCACGGGGTTACCAGCCTTTATTTACAACCAGGTATGGACGTGTGACACCAGCAGGTAAGTAATGCAGCTTCCCCCAGTTCCGACGCGTTTCGAGTTTCCTCTTCTTCATGGGTCATAGAGGAAGTTTGTGCGTGCTGTGGGCCAACCCCCTTAATAATCAAAAAGTCCCGCCCTCAATAAGGCATTGCTGGGGCTTGTGGGAGTTGAAGTGTCAAAATGTTCGCAGACTATATTCATTATTACCGCTCTAATTCCTGCAGTTTAAGTCCTGGGTGGACCCCCGCTTGCTAACACGTCCTCAATCCTGCGTGTTGGCCCGACAATTAACAATGTATTCGTGCCTGTGGCTCCCTTCTGTTCTTGGGATGGTGCAGTTCCTGGCGGATGAGCGTCCGCCTCGATATTTGTCTCACCATTGCTAGCTCACTAAGGAACGCACTCGAGCCTTCACGGGGTTACCAGCCTTTATTTACAACCAGGTATGGACGTGTGACACCAGCAGGTAAGTAATGCAGCTTCCCCCAGTTCCGACGCGTTTCGAGTTTCCTCTTCTTCATGGGTCATAGAGGAAGTTCGTGCGTGCTGCGGGCCAACCCCCTTAATAATCAAAAAGTCCCGCCCTCAATAAGGCATTGCTGGGGCTTGTGGGAGTTGAAGTGGCAAAATGTTCGCAGACTATATTCATTATTACCGCACTAATTCCTGCAGTTTAAGTCCTGGGTGGACCCCCGCTTGCTAACACGTCCTCAATCCTGCGTGTTGGCCCCACAATTAGAACGATGTATTCGTGCCTGTGGCTCCCTTCTGTTCTCGGAACGCGTCGGAACTGGGGGAAGCTGCATTACTTACCTGCTGGTGTCACACGTCCATACCTGGTTGTAAATAAAGGCTGGTAACCCCGTGAAGGCTCGAGTGCGTTCCTTAGTGAGCTACCAATGGTGAGACAAATATCGAGGCGGACGCTCATCCGCCAGGAACTGCACCATCCCAAGAACAGAAGGGAGCCACAGGCACGAATACATCGTTCTAATTGTGGGGCCAACACGCAGGATTGAGGACATGTTAGCAAGCGGGGGTCCACCCAGGACTTAAACTGCAGGAATTAGTGCGGTAATAATGAATATAGTCTGCAAACATTTTGGCACTTCAACTCCCACAAGCCCCAGCAATGCCTTATTGAGAGCGGGACTTTTTGATTATTAAGGGGGTTGGCCCGCAGCACGCACAAACTTCCTCTATGACCCATGAAGAAGAGGAAACTCGAAACGCGTCGGAACTGGGGGAAGCTGCATTACTTACCTGCTGGTGTCACACGTCCATACCTGGTTATAAATAAAGGCTGGTAACCCCGTGAAGGCTCGAGTGCGTTCCTTCGTGAGCTACCAATGGTGAGACAAATATATATATATATATATATATATATATATATATATATATATATATATATATATATATATATATATATATATATATATATATATGTATATATATTATCTACTGGCGGTCGCCAGTAGATAGTTATAGTTAGGACCGTGTTTCCATAGGAAATCTGCAACATTCTATTTGGAATAACTTTGGCGCCGGATGACGATTCCTCGCGAAATTTTCAAAATAGGTGGGGCGCTCCGCTCCGCTCCTACCCGGAAAGTCTCGGGGGGATTCGTCAAGCGGGGGCTGAGAAAAAAGGGGGGTCCCAAAACACGTTTTCCCCATGCAATTTTCCATAGGGACCTTTAGTCCAAGGTACAGCCCGAACGGCTGAACAGAATTACTTGAAATTTGGCAGAGGTAGTCCTCAGCTCAGGGAAGTGCCTTTTGCAGGTCTGGTGTCAATCTGTTCAGTAGTTCCTGAGAAAATCAAAAGTAAAATCATATATATATGTGGGCGGAGCCTAACCACACATCTCATCCTGAGATCTGATTGGCTGTCAGCACTTCATCCAAGAAGTGTTGGCAGCCATCTTGGGACCAATATACATGATAGCACCTCATTAAAAAGCATTGCAGTTAATAGAAGGTTTTAAGACTTTAGTTACATTATAAATCATTTGTTGATGGTACCATACTCATTTTAGCAATTGTGGTATGTTCTAAGGTGATTTCACCATGTGAAAAAGCCTTCTGCTGGGATATCATGATTGAGAGAAAAATATTTTCTCATGCTTTTCCCACAGAGGTTTGGAAGGTGATCTATAAGCTAAACTGAGAGCTTATTTTCTGTAAATTCACATTATCTTTCTCAGTCATGTGAGAATGAAGTCTGACATTCTCAGTAAAACATGTACATCCAACAAGGGCAGAGACTGTCAGTTGATTCCTTTGTGTTCTACTGCAGCTTCCCAGAGTGTTCCAAAGAACAACTAGAGCGCTAACAGTCCTACTTATGATAAACGTATGGCACACCTGAAGCCATCTTGCTTGGATTAAAGTGGTAACTCTTAAAACATTTAATTTAAAAAGGAACAAAATGAGGGGGTTCATTTTTCCATAAAAAGTATGATTAGTGCTGCAGAAAGAAAAATTAGGGCACATTTTGAGTGACTTCTCAAATCCTCTTCTATGTCATTAAAAAATTCTGACATGCAGACTGAAACATGCACTTTCAATACCAGCAGCAGTTTTCCCTGGTGAGCAGTAGCTTTACTACAGTGATCTAATGAGCAAAAAGAGTGCTAACATTCTGAATTTATGGCAAATGTGTGACACATCTGAATGCCTTCTTGATGGAATCAAAGTAAAAAACTGAAAGTATTTCCTACTGAGGAGACTGCAGTAAATGAGGAAATTAGGAAACTTCATAACAAATAAGTCTCCCAAGATGGCCACCAGAGACAAAAGAGCCCAAATGTAGCCCAAATATCACCCAGATGTAGCCCAAGTATAGCCCAATGACAGAATGTCCCAGAGAGTTCTTAAAAACAACTAGAGCGCTTACTGTCTTCATTATGACAAAAGTATGGCACACCTGAAGCCATCTTGATTGGAATAAACTGGTAACACTTAAAACATTTAATTTAAAAAGGAACACAATGAGGGGGTTCATTTTGCCATAGAAATTATGAGTAATGCTGAAGAAAGAAAATGAGGGCACAGTTTGAGTGACTTCTCAAATCCTCTTCTATTTCATTAAAAAATTCTGACATGCAGACTGAAACATGCACTTTTAATACCAGGAGCAGACTTCCATGGTGAACAGTAGTTTTACTACAGTGATCTAATGAGCAACTAGAGTGCTAACTTTCAGAATTTATGGCAATTGTGTGACATATCTGAATACCTTCATGATGGAATCAAAGTAAAAAACTGAAAGCATTTCCTACTGAGGAGACTGCAGTACATGAGGAAATTAGGAAACTTCATAACAAATAAATCTCCCAAGATGGCCACCGGAGACAAAAGAGCCCAAATGTAGCCCAAAATCACCCAGATGTAGCCAAATATAGCCCAATGACAGAAGTGTGCAAAACACTTATTATTTTGTGTTTTTGCAGTGTTATATAGTGCAGACTTGTCAGGTATTGGAGTGCTTTACATGAGCATTGGTTACATCACACAACAACAAATTCATTTTGGTTGTAGACATGGGGAGACTAAGTGATCTAAGTGATTTGACCAGAATCACAGAATGTCGAGCTGAAGCAGAAACTCCAACCTGGTTCCCCAGCTGCAAAGTCTGCAGTTCTGGAAGTAACACCACATCCTCTCCCCTAAGTGCAACATTTAATCAAGTGGTCAACTGGATAAAAAAACATAAAGATAACAAATAATTTAAAGTGCTTTGTCGCTATTTGAAAACTCAGAAAATATGTCCTTATTTTAGTCTTTTAGAGCACTAACCATAATTTTGATGCCAATAAGACCATCTCATATATGTAATTTCTAAAGGAAATGCTCTAGGTATTACAGTTTTGATTACATCAAGATGACGTCAGGCGTTCCACACTTTTATAATAAATATAGAATGTTAGCAATCTAGTTGTTCATTAGGATACTGTTGAGAGGCAGAGGCCAGGGGCACGGACTCTGAAAATTGAAGGCAGGTAGGAGGGTGCACAGGCAACAATTTAACCACACTGAGCAGGCAGGAAGGGCCATGGCAGCACAACAGACTATGGAGGGCAGTGGAAAGGGGGGCAGGGGCAACAAACCAACAATACAGGACTTGCAAGAGAGGCTGTGGCAATGTAATAGACCATTGTGGGCAGAAGGAAGAGGCAATGGTAGTACAACCATACATGTCAATTCAGCCAGGAAACGTCCAATGTTTTTAAGCTCAAATGGGCTGTCTACAATCTCCTCTTTTTCAATGTAACTCATAGGGGAAAATCAATACCCCAGTTTTTTTTCAAAATCTCCCTCTTACCAAGTTCAAAATGTTCGCAAGTATGGTACATTGGATCATGGAAGGAAATGGGGTAGGGACATGGACTTGGATAACAGAGGACAGGAGGGACATGGAGAGGTGCACCAAACTGACCCTGCAGGACAGGCATCAGGGTTTGCAGCAGCACAATACACCACACAGGGCATGCGGGACGGGAGTGCAGCACAACAATCCATAGAAAGCAAGAGGGAGGGGACAGGACCATGCACATGGACAACAGAGAACAGAGGGGCAAGAGGCAATGGTAGCTAGCTGACCATAATGGACAGACAGGAGAGAAAGCTGCAGCATAACAGACCATAAAGGGCAGGAGGGACGGATCAGGGGCATTACAATGGAACAGACAAGCCAGGAGGGAGGGAGTAGGGGTCTGCACATGTAAACAGAGGGCTGGGGGCAAGGGGGCAGGGCAGGAGCAGCAAGATAGCCATGGAGGTCAGGCAGGATGGGCACTAGAAGCAAGACACACCATGAAGAGCAACAGTGAGACTGTGATGGCACACACACAGACCATGGAGGGAAGGTGGGAGGGGGTCAGGGGCAGCTAACTGACCACACAGGGAAGGTGGGAGGGGCCATGGCAGCACAGAAGACCATGCATGGCAAGTGGGAGGGTTAGTGGCAGCACAATGGCTATGATGGGCAAGAAGGAGGGTGCAGGGGCATGCACAAAGGACGATGGAGGATAGAAGGGAGGGTCAGGACCTGTGCACAGACAAGAAAGTTCAGGGGTAGGGGCCTCACAACAGACCGCACGGGGCAGGCAGGAGGAGCAGTTGCAGCACAACAGACCAGGGAGGGCAGAAGGGTGTGGCAGTACAATGGACCATGTAGGACAGGAGGAAGAGGATAGGGGCATGGCATGTGGACAGGCAGGGTGGAGGTGGCAGGGACAGGTTACAGTCATCTGACAATGCTAGGCAGGTGGGAGGGGAGTGGCAGCTCAACAGAACACTCAGAGTAGATAGGAGTGGCAGGTCCATGGAACATGGTGGGCAAAAAGGATGGAGCAGGGGCATGCACAAAGACATCGGAGGGCAGGGGGGAGGAGAATAGGGCAGCAAGCTAAGCACAGAGTTTAAGCAGGAGGTCAATGATGGGGCATAGAATTGGGCAATGGAGGGCAGGAGGAGTGGACTGGTACATCATACTAAATTGAGGGCAGTGGCAGCACATCAGACCATGCATGGCAGGAGGGAGGAGGCTAGTCCATGGATTCACACAACAGAGGATCGGGAGGAGGGGGATGGGGCAGCAAGCTAAATGTTCAGAGAAGGCGGGTATTAGGAACTTTATTGTTTTTAAAACGTGTGTCTGTGCGAACTACTTAAAATATGAACAAGTATGCAGCATAATCTCACTTTTATTCAGGAAGAAGAGGACGTTTGTGACTGTGACTCCGGGCTCACTTGGCAGAAACACCCCCTGACCCTCCACCCCCCATCGCAAAATGTAATGCCCGTGAAAAGGGTAGGTGAACACAGTGTTATATAGAACATAGTCCTGAGAGCACGATTGAAAATGAAAACTAGATATAGTGTATGGTATAAACTATGCACCAAAAAGTGTGATATAAGATAAACCGGGCGTGAAATATAATATGCAATACATTGTGCGCAATGACAGATTCATTGGAGAGCGCGAGATAGCACAGGCACTAGCGCGTGCTATGCGATATGCGCCTTGGAGTGTAATATGCACAGGGCAGTGTTGTGTAACCTAACTAGTCTCTAAAATTGTAATATAAAATATGTGCTGGGGAGTGTAACGTTGCATATGCACTGTGACAAGGATATGGATCCCAGATTGTAATATGTATGGCATAGCACTGTGCGTTATAACATAGGCATCGAGGAAGGCACGTTAGATGGGGCAATATAACCCGTGCGAAGACAAGTGTGGCATGACATATTCACGGGGTGGTGTTACAGTGCACATGGGCTAGAGAGTGTCATAGCATATGCACTAGCTGGCGGAATACAACACAGAGGTGTGTGGCACTCGGCAGGCAATGGTGGGTGTAACACAGCATTGGGCTCTGCCAGGAGCGTGCTGTGACTCTCGAGTGATGTTCGTCCCCTTTCCAGAGAGTAAAATAAAAAGTATTACACATCCGGCAGTGGATGTGTGTTTTATTAACCGTGAGGGGGGTTTCTTGCATAGTTTTGGTCGAATTTTTGTCGAATCCCCTTTGAATGGCTTGGTGTGCATGTGTATTAAATGTGCCCGTCAATAGCTACCCATGTTGGTATAAATAAACGACAAGGGTGTCTACCGGATTATGCACGGTAGCGCATCAGACATGTCAGAGCTTCACTAGTGGTGTAAATACATTCCACGTGGATTCATTGTATGCATAGTCGCCTTTTAATGAATATCACGCAAATCGTCATGGTGACAGGTACATACGGTTTGTCCAGCATGTCCTAGGTGTGTCTATAAATATATCTTTTTTAAAAATAATAAACAACAGTGGCCGGCCCTGCGGATTGGGGTCAAAAAAATATAATTAGGAGACAGGCCCCGGGGGATGGGGTCATCAGGGCCAATAAATTAGAATAAGAAGGGGAACCACACAGCCCCCCTTCTTAAAAAATTAAAATAAATAAAAGACTGGCATCGTGCCGGAGGCCACGCCCCCTCCTTGCAGCACTCTGCAAACGCGTCCCCTGGCGAGTTGTAAGTTGGGGAATTCATTCCTCTTCAATACTGAGGGTCCCTGAGGGCCAACTAGCCCAACAGGCATCTCCAGTATGCGCCAGGCAGCTGTGCTGCAGACAGGTGTTCTGAGGCCAAGCCCCTTTTTACACCTCTCTGCAACGCAGCTCTGTGGCGCTTACTGGAGGTACCTAGTGGTCTAGTTTGACCCTAGGGACCCTTAGGATTCAAGGGGACTTAATCTCTCAACTTAGAACAGCCACAGGGCGCGTTTACACAGTGGTGAAGGGAGGGGACGGGGCCTGAGGTGACGTGTGCAAACACGCACTATGGCACGTTTTAAATTGGGGATATAATTTCCCTTCAATACTGAGGGCCCCTGGGGGCTAACTAGCCCACCAAGTGCTTCCAGTAAGCGCCACTGAGCTGCATTGCAGAGAGGTGGTCCAGGCCGTGCCACTTTTTACACCTCTCTGCAACGCAGCTCTGTGGCACTTACTGGAGGTACATAGTGGGCTAGTTGGACCCTAGGGACCCTCAGGATTCAAATGAACTTAATCTCCCAACTAAAAACGGACACAGGGCGTGTTTACACAGTGGTGAAGGGAGGGGACGGGGCCTGAGTTAACGTGTGCAAAAACGCCCTGTGGCCTGTTTTAAGAGGTAGTTTTAATCCCCCTGCCCTATTATATACTAGGAGCTTACAGAGGAGGTCATGCTAATCACAGGGGGACCCCAACGCATAATGTTCCCTAGTGTATGTAGGTGTTTTCACTGTATTCTAAGTGTCTTTTAACATAGCACTGGCTCTAGGACTGGTTAGTCAGACTCAGTTACCACCAGTATCCGTCTGAAAAAGTTGAGGGTACAGGATGATTTTGCAACAAGGATTCTTTCTGCTCTTCTTTTTGTTCTTTCTGAACGTTATCCTTCTTCCTGCACTTTTCTTCGTCTTTGAGGACTTCTGTTGCTTCTTTCTGCACTTCTTTTTTTTCTTTCTGTGCATTTTTTCTTCTTTCTTCACATGTCCTATCTCTGTAGGCATAGTTAGAAATTAGCATTTAAAAAACCTTTGAAATTCACAGAAAAAACCATAGATTTCAGGCACGTTATAGTTAGGAATTAGCATTTAAAAAACCTCAGAAATTCACGGAAAAAACCATAGGTTTCAGGGGTGTTATAGTTAGCTGGACTTTTCACTTGTACAAAACCATTGAAATTCCCCCGTTATAGTTAGTTCAGCTAACTATAACTTGCGCGCCCGCAATGCACTGCTGATGACGTCACATATTACATCACTCATGACATGGTCAGTGACATCACTCATGACATCACGGATGACATCTCAAATGACATCACTGATGACATCACTGATGACATCATCCTTGTGATAGAGTGGCAGACCTCCTCTCACCCTAATATAACCTTTGATACACACATTCAAAAATAGAGACTAAAATTTTCAAAACAATGGACATACCAATACCAGTTACAACAACCTCTTCAGTAATTCTAAGATCCACATACACATCCACTCATTCACCAACAGTCCTATACAGTCACTCATACATGTACTCACTCATCATATATACTCATACACCTATACATCCTGTTACACAATGCCACTCATCCATAGAGTTACTCACACACATAGTCACTCATGCTAATAAAGAATCAAACATACATTTACTTGCATATACAGTTATACACACACCACCACACTTACTTCTATGGAAACTTACACATACTTAGTCTTTTAAACAATCACTTATAGAAACACAAACTTATTCATACAGGAACTCTTTCAATCTCTCACTCTCACATATACTCACTTATATACACCAATAGTCACATATACTAGTTTAAAACATATGTAGTTACTCATAAAGACACTATTGAGACAGTCATTCACTCACTAACACACCCATACACACACTCATCCACCCATACAGTCCTGCACACATGCTGTCTTCAACACATACAAACAGTGAGTCACTCATTCATGCACCTATGCACTACGTAATACCCCCACCGAACCATGCAGACACTCAGACTGATACTCAAAAAACCAACTAATAACCTATATAGACACCCATGTAGCTACTCACCAACCCATGCAGCCACTTATACACAAAGTGAGAGACTGATACAGATATTTACATATTTAAACATTACTCACTAAGCCATGTATTCACTGATACACTTAATCAGTCAGTTACACAATCAATTTTTCAAAAACAAATCATCCATTTAGACACTTATATACCCATTTATTCTTCCATCGTCCTTGAGATATACATATATAAAACATATTTAATTTTCAGAAAAACAGACATTCACTGGATGATGTCATCAGTGATGTCATCAGTGATGTCATTTGAGACGTCATCAGTGATGTCATGAGTGATGTCACTGACCATGTCATGAGTGATGTAATATGTGACGTCATCAGCAGTGCATTGCGGGCGCGCGAGTTATAGTTAGCTGAACTAACTATAACGGGGGAATTTCAATGGTTTTGTACAAGTGAAAAGTTCAGCTAACTATAACACCCCTGAAACCTATGGTTTTTTCAGTGAATATATATATATATATATTACCTACTGGCGGTCGCCAGTAGGTAGTTATAGTTAGGACCACGTTTCCATAGGAAAACCTCAACATTCTATTTTGAATAACTTTGGCGCCGGTCGACGAATCCTCGCGAATTTCTCAAAATAGGTGGGGCGCTACGCTCCGCTCCTACCCTGAAAGTCTCGGGGGGATTCGTCAAGCGGGGGCTGAGATAAAAGGGGGGTCCCAAAACGCGTTTTTCCCATGCATTTTTCCATAGGACCTTTAGAACGAGCTACAGCCCGAACGGCTGAACAGAATTACTAGAAATTTGGCAGAGAGGTAGTCCCTAGGTCAAGGAAGTGCCTTTTGTAGGTTTGGTGTAAATCTGTTCAGTAGATTCTGAGAAAATAGCCTTTAAATCAATATATATATCTGAGCCCGCTTACGGTACGCTTACCGTACGCTTACCGTACGCTTACCGTAAGCTTACGGTGGCGTGCGCGAGCGCGATTCTGATTGGCTCTTAGATCTTAGTAAACATTCGAATCGGCCGAAACCAGGAAGCGGCGTCCGCCATTTTGTCTCTCGCACTGAGTGTTGTTTATCAAACATGATGGCCAAAAACATGTTACGGGGCTGTTTTGACAACTCCCTCCCACATAGTCATGTTGAGGGAGTCCCCAAACATCCCCCAAGAGCAAAAACGGTTTTATTTTTTTTTCGGCAATTTCGCGGGGTACGCTTACCGTACGCTTACCGTACGCTTACCGTAAGCTTACCGTACGCTTACGGTAAAAAAATAAAAATAAAAAAAACACTATCCACACTTACCCCACCCCCTGTGCTTTTGGTGGCCGCAGGCCACCAACTGTGCAGGGCTTATTAATAGAGAAAAAAAACGTAATTTTGGCAACATGAAATTATAAAATCGAAATAAAAAAAACACTATCCACATTGACCTCACCCCCTGTGCTTTTGGTGGCTGAAGGCCACCAAATGTACAGGGCTTATTAAAGTTGATAAAAACCGTGCACGCAACGAACTGCGTTAAGTGGGCGCGCACGCCACAAATGGCGTAAAGTAACTTAGCATTTAAAAAACCGTACAAATTCACTGAAAAAAACATAGGTTTCACACACGTTATAGTTAGGAAATAGCATTTAAAAAACCTTGCTAATTCACTGAAAAAACCATAGGTTTCACACATGTTATAGTTAGCTGGACATTTTACTGATAAAAAACCAATGAAATTCCCCCGTTATAGTTACTGTAGGCAACTATAACTCACGCGACCGTAATCCTCTGCTGATGACATATGTGTCTTTATGAAAAAAAAATATTTGTAATATATGTATAGCTAAAATGTAATGGAAGAAGACATGGGCAAATAAGTGTCTAAATACAGTATTAGCATCAGCAGAGGATTGCGGTCGCGTGAGTTATAGTTGCCTACAGTAACTATAACGGGGGAATTTCATTGGTTTTTTATCAGTAAAATGTCCAGCTAACTATAACATGTGTGAAACCTATGGTTTTTTCAGTGAATTAGCAAGGTTTTTTAAATGCTATTTCCTAACTATAACGTGTGTGAAACCTATGGTTTTTTCAGTGAATATATATATATATATATATATATATATATATATATATATATATATATATATATATATTACCTACTGGCAGTCGCCAGGAGGTAGTTATAGTTAGGACCTATTTTCCATAGGAAATACGCAGCATTCTATTTGGAATAACGTTGGCGTCGATTGATGAATCTTCGCGAAATTTTCCAAACTTTTGGCCAGCTCCGGTCCGCTCCTATCCTGAAAATGTCACGGTGATTCATCAAGCGGGGGCCGCGAAAAAAGGGGGGTCCCAAAACGCGTTTTCCCCATGCATTTTCCCATAGGACCTGTTGACGCAGCTACAGCCCGAAGTGCTGAACGGAATTACACCAAATTTGGCAAAGAGGTAGTCCTCAGTTCAGACTCGTACCTTTTGCTTAAATGGTGTAAATCCGTTTAGTAGCCTAATAAAAACGGTTGAGCACCAGAGGGTCGGAGGGAGCAAGTTTAGAGACCGCACAGGATTGATTCCCCCATAGAAGTACATATAACACAAAAGAAATCCTGAGGTCTAATGGTAAAGAGAAATAGGTGGTATGTAGGGTGAGGAGGGAATGACTAATGTACGTAGTGAAACTAGAGGAAGCTCCAAAACCAAGGTCAAGTAATCACCGTGGGTAACTAACCCCATCACATGGGATTTTCATCCCAAAGAAAATCTCATAATCTCTAGGGGCAGGCAGCGCCCTTATGTGAGATATGAGTCCTTAGTGTTATGATTGATAAGTACTGGACAATGGAATAAATCCGCAAATGAGCCTAAGGTGAGTGGGGATTGCAGTGCTGGTGGTAGTGAAAAAAGTGAGTGTTTAAAACAAGTGACGGGACGGCCGGAAGACTTCTGTTAGACAATGCCGTCCCGATGTTGGATTAAAAAGCAAGGGGGGGGCAACACTAATCTGGTCTGATCAATGAAGCAACGTGAAAGAATGTGGTCGACATGTTTCAGCCATATCGCCTGGCTAGGCTAGGCTTTCATCAGGACCTAGAAGCTACTGCAGGGAAGAAAACAACGTAACAAAGGATATGAAGAGCACCCTCAACTTGATTGTAGAGTGCAAGTCTCTTCAGCGAAACATACAGCACCCGTACAAACTAGGTGATGAGATGACCTCCACCTGGCAACCGCTCAGGAAGGAACACCGCTCTGTCCGTCGGGGAACCGGGCTGGAATGAGCCTGGCGGCTGCAGGCTCATTCCAGCCCGGTTCCCCGACGGACAGAGCGGTGTTCCTTCCTGAGCGGTTGCCAGGTGGAGGACATCTCATCACCTAGTTTGTACGGGTGCTGTATGTTTCGCTGAAGAGACTTGCACTCTACAATCAAGTTGAGGGTGCTCTTCATATCCTTTGTTACGTTGTTTTCTTCCCTGCAGTAGCTTCTAGGTCCTGATGAAAGCCTAGCCTAGCCAGGCGATATGGCTGAAACATGTCGACCACATTCTTTCACGTTGCTTCATTGATCAGACCAGATTAGTGTTGCCCCCCCCTTGCTTTTTAATCCAACATCGGGACGGCATTGTCTAACAGAAGTCTTCCGGCCGTCCCGTCACTTGTTTTAAACACTCACTTTTTTCACTACCACCAGCACTGCAATCCCCACTCACCTTAGGCTCATTTGCGGATTTATTCCATTGTCCAGTACTTATCAATCATAACACTAAGGACTCATATCTCACATAAGGGCACTGCCTGCCCCTAGAGATTATGAGATTTTCTTTGGGATGAAAATCCCATGTGATGGGGTTAGTTACCCACGGTGATTACTTGACCTTGGTTTTGGAGCTTCCTCTAGTTTCACTACGTACATTAGTCATTCCCTCCTCACCCTACATACCACCTATTTCTCTTTACCATTAGACCTCAGGATTTCTTTTGTGTTATATAAATCCGTTTAGTAGTCCTGAGAAAATCAAAAGTAAAATCACATATATATCTGGGCGGAGCCTAACCACACATCTCATCATGAGATCTGATTGGCTGTCAGCACTTCATCAAAGAAGTGTTGGCAGCCATCTTGGGACCAATATACATGATAGCACCTCATTAAAAAGCATTGCAGTTAATAGAAGGTTTTAAGACTTTAGTTACATTATAAATCATTTGTTGATGGTACCATACTCATTTTAGGAACTGTGGTGTGTTCTAAGGTGATTTTACCATGTGAAAAAGCCTTCTGCTGCGATATCATGAATCATGTTTGAGAGAGAACTATTTTCGCATGCTTTTCCCACAGATGTTTGGAAGGTGATCTATAAGCTAAACTGAGAGCATATTTTCTGTGAATTCACATTATCTTTCTCAGTCATGTGAGAATGAAGTCTGACATTCTCAGTAAAACGAGTACATCACACAAGGGCAGAGACTGTCAGTTGATTCCTTTGTGTTCTACTGCAGCTTCCCAGAGTGTTCTAAAGAACAACTAGAGCGCTAACACTATTACTTATGACAAACGTATGGCACACCTGAAGCCATCTTGGTTGGAATAAAGTGGTAACTCTTAAAACATTTAATTTACAAAGGAACACAATGTGGGGGTTCATTTGCCATAGAAAGTATGATTAGTGCTGCAGAAAGAAAAATTAGGGCACATTTTGAGTGACTTCTCAAATCCTCTTCTATTTCATTAAAAAATTCTGACATGCAGACTGAAACATGCACTTTGAATACCAGCAGCAGACTTCCCTGGTGAGCAGTAGCTTTACTACAGTGATCTAATGAGCAACTAGAGTGCTAACATTCAGAATTTATGGCAAATGTGTGACACATCTGAATGCCTTCTTGATGGAACCAAAATAAAAAACTGAAAGTATTTCCTACTGAGGAGACTGCAGTAAATGAGGAAATTAGGAAACTTCATAACAAATAAAGCTCCCAAGATGGCCACCAGAGACAAAAGAGCCCAAATGCAGCACAAATATCACCCAGATGTAGCCCACATGTAGCCCAATGACAGAAATGTGCAAAACACTTATTTATTGTGTATTTGCAGTTTTATATAGTGCAGACTTGTCAGGTATTGGAGTGCTTTACATGAGCATTGGTTACATCACACAAGATCAAATTCATTTTGGTTGTAGACATGGGGAGATTAAGTGATTTGACCAGAATCACAGAATGTTGAGCTGAAGCAGAAACTCCAACCTGGATCCCCAGTTGCAAAGTCCGCAGCTCTGGAAGTAACACCACATCCTCTCCCCTAGGTGCAACATTTAATCAAGTGGTCAACTGGATAAAAAAACATAAAGATTACAAATAATTTAAAAGTTCTTTGTCGCTATTTGAAAACTCAGAAAATGTCCTCATTTTAGTTTTTTAGAGCACTACCCATAATTTTGATGCAAATAAGACCCTCTCATATATGTAATTTCTAAAGGAAATGCTCTAGGTATTACAGTTTTGATTACATCAAGATGATGTCAGGCGTTCCACACTTTTGTAATAAATATAGAATGTTAGCAATCTAGTTGTTCAGGCAGAGGCCAGGGGCACGGACTCTGAAAATTGAAGGCAGGTAGGAGAGTGCAGAGGCAACAATTTGACCACACTGGGCAGGCAGGAAGGGCAGTGGCAGCACAACAGACTATGGAGGGAAGTGGAAAGGGGGGCAGGGGCAACAAACCAACAATACAGGACTGGCAAGAGAGGCTGTGGCAATATAATAGACCATTGTGGGCAGAAGGAAGAGGCAGTGGTAGTACAACCATACATGTCAACAGACCCGTTTCAGGCAGGAAACGTTCAATGTTTTTAAGCTCAAATGGGCTTTATTTGATCAGTCTCCTGTCTACAATCTCCTCTTTTTCAATGTAACTCAAAGGGGAAAATCAATACACCAGTTTTTTTTCAAAATCTCAATCTTACCAAGTTCAAAATGTTCGCAAGTATGGTACATTGGATCATGGTAGGCAGGAGGAATGGGGTAGCGACATGGACTCGGATAACAGAGGACAGGAGGGACATGGAGAGGTGCACCAAACTGACCCTACAGGGCAGGCATCAGGGTTTGCAGCAGCACAATACACCACACAGGGCATGCGGGACGGAAGTGCAGCACAACAATCCATAGAAAGCAATAGGGAGGGGACAGGACCATGCACATGGTCAACAGAGAACAGAGGGGAAAGAGGCAATGGTAGCTAGTTGACCATAATGGACAGACAGGAGAGAAAGCTGCAGTATAACAGACCATAAAGGGTAGGGGGGACGGATCAGAGGCATTACAATGGAACAGACAAGCCAGGAGGGAGGGAATAGGGGTCTGCACATGGAAACAGAGGGCTGGGGGCAAGGGGGCAGGGCAGGAGCAGCAAGATGACAATGGAGGTCAGGCAGGATGGGTACTAGAAACAAGACACACCATGGAGAGCAACAATGAGACTATGATGGCATACACACAGACCATGGAGGGAAGGTGGGAGGGGGTCAGGGGCAGGTAGCTGACCACACAGGGAAGGTGGGAGGGGCCATGGCATCACAGAAGACCATGCACGGCAAGCGGGAGGGTTAGTGGCAGCACAATGGCTATGATGGGCAAGAAGGAGGGTGCAGGGGCATGCACAAAGGACCATGGAGGATAGAAGGGAGGGTCAGGACCTGGGCACAGAAAAGAGAGTTCAGGGGAAGGGGCCTCACAACAGACCGCGCTGGGCAGGCAGGAGGAGCAGTTGCAGCACAACAGACCAGGGAGGGCAGAAGGGTGTGGCAGTAAAATGGACCATGGAGGACAGGAGGAAGGGGATAGGGGCATGGCATGTGGACAGGCAGGGTGGAGGTGGCAGGGACAGGTTACAGTCATCTGACAATGCTAGGCAGGTGGGAGGGGAGTGGCAGCTCAACAGAACACTCAGAGTAGATAGGAGTGGCAGGTCCATGGAACATGGTGGGCAAAAAGGATGGAGCAGGGGCATGCACAAAGACATCGGAGGGCAGGGGAAAGGAGAATAGGGGCAGCAAGCTAAGCATAGAGGCTAAGCAGGAGGTCAATGATGGGCCATATAATTGGGCAATGGAGGGCAGGAGGAGTGGACTGGTACATCATGCTAAATGGAGGGCAGTGGAAGCACATCAGACCATGCATGGCAGGAGGGAGGAGGCTAGTCCATGGATTCAGACAACAGAGGATAGGGAGGAGGTGGATGGGGCAGCAAGCTAACTGTTCAGAGAAGGTGGGTATTAGGAACTTTATTGTTTTTAAAATGTGTGTCTGTGCGAACTACTTAAAATATGAACAAGTATGCAGCATAATCTCACTTTTATTCAGGAAGAAGAGGACGTTTGTGATTGTGACTCCGGGCTCACTTGGCAGAAACACCCCCTGACCCTCCACCCCCATCGCAAAATGTAATGCCTGTGAAACGGGTAGGTGGACGCAGTATTATATAGAACATAGTCCTGACAGCACGATTGAAAATGAAAACTAGATATAGTATATGGTATAAACCATGCACCAAAAAGTGTTATATAAGATGAACCAGGGCTTTAAATATAATATGCAATACATTGTGCGCAATGACAGATTCATTGGAGAGCACGAGATAGCACAGGTACTAGCGTGTGCTATGCGATATGTGCCTTGGAGTGTAATATGCACAGGGCAGTGTTGTGTAACCTAACTAGTCTCTAAAGTTGTAATATAAAATATGTGCTGGGGAGTGTAACGTTGCATATGCACTGTGACAAAGATATGGATCCGAGATTGCAATATGTATGGCATAGCGCTGTGCGTTATAACATAGGCATCGAGGAAGGCACGTTAGATGGGGCAATATAACCCGTGCGTAGGCAAGTGTGGCATGACATATTCACGGGGTGGGGTTACAGTGCACATGGGCTAGAGAGTGTCATAGCATACGCACTAGCTGGTGGAATACAACACAGAGGTGTGTGGCACTCGGCGGGCACTGGTGGGGGTAACACAGCATTGGGCTCAGCCAGGAGTACGCTGTGACTCTCAAGTGAGGTTCGTCTCCTTTCCAGAGAGTAAAATAAAAAGTATTACACATCCGGCAGTGGATGTGTGTTTTATTAACCATGAGGGGGATTTCTTGCATAGTTTGGTCGAATTTTTGTCGAATCCCCTTTGAATGGCTTGGTGTGCATGTGTATTAAATGTGCCCGTCAATAGCTACCCATGTTTGTATAAATAAACAACAAGGGTGTCTACTTGGAGAGTACCCACCGGCGGGGGCACCGGGATTAGGCACGGTAGGGCGTCAGACACGTCAGAGCTTCACTAGCGGTGTAAATACATTCCACGTGGATTCATTGTATGTATAGTCGCCTTTTAATGAATATCACGCAAATCGTCATGGTGATAGGTACATACGGTTTGTCCAGCATGTCCTAGGTGTTTCTATAAATATATATATTTTTTTAAATAATAAAAAACAAAGGCCGGCCCCGGGGAACGGGGCCCCGGGGCCATAAGTGGCCTGAGGAGGGGGGCAACGCAGCCCCCCTCCTAAAGAATAAAAAAAAAAAAGGCCATGACCCGGGGGTTGGGGTCCCCGGGGCCGATTAAGGCCTTGGGAGGGCCAAATTTATTTTTTTCAACAAAAAATATTAGGGTGCAGGTCCTGGGGGATGGGGTCCCCAGGGCCAATATATTAGAAAAAGAAGGGGGGCCACACAGCCCTCCTTCTTAAGAAATTAAAATAAATAAAAGACCGGCATCGCGCCGGCGGCCACGCCCCCTCCTTGCAGCACTCTGCAAACGCGCCCCCCTGGCCAGTTGTAAGTTGGGGAATTAATTCCCCTTCAATACTGAGGGTCCCTGAGGGACAACTAGCCCAACAGGTATCTCCAGTATGCACCAGGGAGCTGCGTTGCAGACAGGTGTTCTGAGGCCACGCCCCTTTTTACACCTCTATGCAACGCAGCTCTGTGGCGCTTACTGGAGGTACCTAGTGGGCTAGTTTGACCCTAGGGACCCTTAGGATTCAAGGGGACTTAATCTCTCAACTTAGAACGGCCACAGGGTGCGTTTACACAGTGGTGAAGGGAGGGGACGGGGGCCTGAGGTGACGTGTGCAAACACGCCCTGTGGCGCGTTTTAAGTTGGGGAAATAATTCCCTTTCAATCCTGAGGGACCCTGGGGGCCAACTAGCCCACCAGGTTCTTCCAGTAAGCACCACTGCTCTGCGTTGGAGAGAGGTGGTGCAGGCCGTGCCCCTTTTTACACCTCTCTGCAATGGCGCTTACTGGACGTACCTAGTGGGCTATTTTGCCCCTAGGGACACTCAGGATTCAAGGGGACTTAATCTCCCAACTTAAAAAACAGCCACAGGGTGTGTTTACACAGTGGGGAAGGAAGGGGAAGGGGTCTGAGGTGACGTGTGCAAACACGCCCTATGGCGCGTTTTAAGTTGGGGAAATAATTCCCCTTCAATCCTGAGGGCACCTGGGGGCTAACTAGCCCACCAGGTGCTTCCAGTAAGCGCCACTGAGCTGCATTGCAGAGAGGTGGTCCAGGCCGTGCCACTTTTTACACCTCTCTGCGATGCAGCTCATTGGCGCTTACTGGAGGTACCTAGTGGGCTAGTTGGACCCTAGGGACCCTCAGGATTCAAATGAACTTAATCTCCCAACTAAAAACGGCCATAGGGCGTGTTTACACAGTGGTGAAGGGAGGGGACGGGGCCTGAGTTAACGTGTGCAAACAAGCCCTGTGGCGCGTTTTAAGTTGGGGAAATAATTCCCCTTCAATCCTGAGGGACCCTGGGGGCCAACTAGCCCACCAGGTGCTTCCAGTAAGCACCACTGCGCTGCGTTGCAGAGAGGTGGTCTAGGCCGTGCCCCTTTTGACATCTCTCTGCAACGCATCTCTGTGGCGCTTACTGGAGGTACCTAGTGGACTATTTGGACCCTAGGGACCCTCAGGATTCAAGGGGACATAATCTCCCAACCTAAAATGGCCACAGGGCGTGTTTACACAGTGGGGAAGGGAGGGGTGGGGACTGAGGTGACGTGTGCAAACACGCCCTGTGGCGCGTTTTAAGAGGTAGTTTTAATCCCCTGCCCTATTATATACTAGGGGCTTACAGAGGAGGTCATGCTAATCACAGGGGGACTCCAACGCATAGTGTTCCCTAGTGTATGTAGGTGTTTTCACTGTATTCTGAGTGTCTTTTAACATAGCGCTGGCTCTAGGACTGGTTAGTCAGACTCAGTTACCACCAGTATCCGTCTGAAAAAGTTGAGGGTACAGAATGATTTTGCACAAGGCTTCTTTCTGCTCTTCTGTTTGTTCTTTCTGCACGTTATCCTTCTTCCTGCACTTTTCTTCGTCTTTGAGGACTTCTGTTGCTTCTTTCTGCATTTCTTTTTTTTCTTTTTGTGTGTTTTTTCTTCTTTCTTCACATGTCCTATCTCTGTAGGCATAGTTAGAAATTAGCATTATAAAACCTTTGAAATTCACTGAAAAAACCATAGGTTTCAGGCACGTTATAGTTAGGAATTAGCATTTAAAAAACCTTAGAAAATCACTGAAAAAAACATAGGTTTCAGGGGCGTTATAGTTAGCTGGACTTTTCACTCGTACAAAACCATTGAAATTCCCCCGTTATAGTTAGTTCAGCTAACTATAACTCGCGCGCCCGCAATGCACTGCTGATGACGTCACATATTACATCACTCATGACATGGTCAGTGACATCACTTATGACATCACTGATGACATCTCAAATGACATCACTGATGACATCACTGATGACATCTTCCTTGTGATAGAGTGGCAGACCTCCTCTCCCCCTAATATAACCTTTGATACACACATTCAAAAATAGAAACTAAAATTTTCAAAACAATGGACATACCAATACCAGTTACAACCACCTATTAAGTAAATCTAAGATCCACATACACATCCACACATTCACCAACAGTCCTATACAGTCACTCATACATGTACTTACTCATCATATGTACTCATACACCTATACATCCTGTTACACAATGCCACTCATCCATAGAGTTACTCACACACATAGTCACTCATGCTAATAAAGAATCAAACATCCATTTACTTGCATATACAGTTATACACACACCACCACACTTACTTCTACAGAAACTTACACATACATATCAATCTCTCACTCTCACTTATACTCACTTATATACACCAATAGTCACATATACTAGTTTAAAACATATGCAGTTACTCATAAAGACATTATTGAGACAGTCATTCACTCACTAACACACCCATGCACACACTCATCCACCCATACAGTCCTGCACACATGCTGTCTTCAACACATACAAACAGTGAGTCACTCATTCATGCACCTATGCACTACGTAATACCCCCAACGAACCGTACAGACACTCAGACACTCATACTGATACTCAAAAAACCAACTAATAACCTATATAGACACTCATGTAGCTACTCACCAACCCATGCAGTCACTTATACACAAAGTGAGAGACTGATACAGATATTTACATATTTAAACATTACTCACTAAGCCATGTATCCACTAAGATACACTTAATCAGTCAGTTATACAATCAATTTTTCAAAAACAAATCATCAATTTAGACACTTATATACCCATTTATTCTTCCATCGACCTTGAGATATACATATATAAAACATATGTAATTTTCAGAAAAACACACATTCACTGGATGATGTCATCAGTGATGTCATTTGAGACGTCATCAGTGATGTCATGAGTGATGTCACTGACCATGTCATGAGTGATGTAATATGTGACGTCATCAGCAGTGCAGTGCGGGCGCGCGAGTTATAGTTAGCTGAACTAACTATAACGGGGGAATTTCAATGGTCTTGTACGAGTGAAAAGTCCAGCTAACTATAACGCCCCTGAAACCTATGTTTTTTTCAGTGAATATATATATATATATATATATATATATATATATATATATATATATATATATATATATATATATATATATATTTATGTATATATTTTTGCCCTATCTGTCTTCTGGCAGAAATGTTATGTATGAGGAAATGTTGGGCTGCATCTTGTGATTATACCAGCCCCATATTGCTAGTGATTGGGCAGCCCGTACAGTAGCACTGGGAATAGTTGAGAACGTCTCCTTGCTGGTAAGGCGGGGCTATAAGTGACAGGGTTTTCCATGATTGCAATTCCTCTCAGATAAATCAACAATTGGAATAGGTCTCACAGCTTTTCTATTTAAAATCAGAAAGAGAACAAACCATTTATTATTTGCTTTTGGAAGTTAGAAGTGTTTGGCTGCACATTCCTTAAGGGTCTGGAAACCATCAAAAATCATCTGGTGCGAAATCCAGCAGCTGTGGGCCTTCTCTCTATCATTACAAGATATGAATGGGTCGTTCCCCGGAAGAAAAGTAATTTTTGCCCTGGGATGGCAGGAGCATCGCATGATGCAGACATATCGGGCACAATGTGACCTTGCAGTCTCTGGAAAGTGTTAATAGTAATCCTGGAACACGCTCTATACGTCTAGTACAGAGCGACATAGATTTGACCTATGCTGTGAAGTTGGAGGCGGAGCGAAGTGGTGAATTTGATCCACATATTGCCTCCCCATATATTGGTTACTGTTGTAGACTTACTCCTATTAGTCCCCTTAATTTGTGACATTAAATTATTCTGGACTATATGTCTTTTGTTCTTGTTGATGACTATGGTGTATTGCCATTGAGATCACAGTTGACTTGATAGACGTAGACGAATAGGCTGACGTTGACAATTTGTCATTGACGAGGCCGTTGTACAGATGCACTCATAGATGAGGTCATCGTAGACGATCTTATCATAGACTAGGCCGTCGTAGACATGGTTATCGTAGGCGAGGTTATCGTAGACAAGGCCGTCATCATAGATGACCGTCATAAACAACCGTCATAGATGAGGCTGTCGTAGACGACCGTCACAGACAATGCCATCGTAGATGAGGCAATCATAAATGAGGCCATTTGTGGATGAGTCCATTCGTGGATGAGGCCATTCGTGAATGAAGCCATACGTAGATGAGGCTATATGTAGATTAAGCCATACGTAGATGAGGCCATCACTGATAAGGCTGTCACAGACGACCGTTGTAGATGACCATTGTAGATGAGGCTGTCGTCGAGATGAGGCTGTCATAGACAATGCCATTGTAGATGAGGCCGTCTGTAGGAGAGTAGGGTCTGCTTTCTATGTTCACCCCCACTTTTTGCTTTTGCTTTACTGGTTTTCGACTTAGATGTGGCTGTGGGCCTGCTAATCAGACCCACAGCCCTGCTGTTCTCTCTCTAAATTGATACTATGTACTTTAGGTGCATAACCCATTTGGATAGGATCACCTTATTGGCCCCTGTACAGTGTACCTTAGGTACCCAGGGCATAGGTGTACCCTAGGCCTACCAGGGGCTGCAGCATGTATTATGCCACCCCTGGCCTGGCCTTCCATTATGACACAACTGGCTGATCACTCAGCTGGGGCAAGGTCGTGTAATCACCCCTTGCTTAGATATAGTATACCTATATCTACCTTATATATAGACACATGTGTACCTATCAGCCACTCCTATGGCAGGCCTTAACAATCCTGGAGGCAGAGTGCTTGGTAACATGTGAGATGGTGCTCTAGCATGAGCTGAGCCTGTCTGCAGCTTTCGGAACCATGTCCTTATAGCTGTTCTATGATATAGCCTACCATATACTCTTAAAGTGCCTTATAATCTTAAACGGTTATGGTAACTATGGTTTGGCTTTATCAAAACATGTCGTGTAAGGTGTCTAACACTTTGGAATAATACCCCCATCCCATTTCTGGGCATGAGGATATTATCCCTCCCTTCTAGAGGGAGAAGACATGTTGTAACCTACTTACCCGGTTAAAGTTAACCAGAGCCCCAGCATCACAAAATGGATGCTGCTGCCACAGACACGAGTCTGACCTCCTGCTGCTGGGAGTGATCCCGGCAAGCGAGGCTTGGACAATAGGTTTCCTGCCTTGGGAGGTGCGAGCACCACCCCAGACAGACCTTAGTGTATTGGGGCAGGGAGGGATGAAAAGAATGAGACATGCCTGGGCCACACAAGGTGTCCCCTGCATAGTCCAGTTCAAACCGGTGCTGGGGCACTCCAGCCCCAGTCCTGGCGCGAAACTGGACAAAGGGAAGGGGGTGTAACCACCCCCCTCCCAGGTCCCACCCATAAGGCGTGACCTAGCAGGCAACCCAGCCCCCCAGATTAGTATAAGAGTGGTAGCTGGGCCCCAGGAGATTAGATTATCCTGAACCTGCAACTTGAACAGAAACTCTGGACCTTCGACATTCGACGAAAGAAGAAGACTGAAGAATCTCCCTTGTAGCCAAGGAGTGGCTACCCTGTGCTTTTCGCCCTAAGTGGGATGAATATTCCCAGACGTGGGACCCGTGCTCACTACGCCACTGGAGTCAAGCTATCCTGGCTGATGACGGCTGATAGCCAGAAACCGGCCCTAGGATGCTTGATTCCGGTCCAGGGAAGACATGGCTTGGCAGTTCGGGCTGGACTGTTCCCATGAGGCACAGGGTCAAGACTGATCTGCTTATGGCCATGTCTAAACTGGGGTGGCGTAGTGGATTTAACCCAGATCTCTTGACTGGGGGAGAATGTCTGCATTGTCAGCATTCCGTCCATCATTTGTTTGTTGTAACGCTTTCTACCCTGTGCAAACAGGCACCATCAAGAGACTACCCTTTGCTTTGCTAAAGTTCTACGAGGGACCGACTGCAGAGCCCGACCAGAGCCTTGACTTCCAGACTTCTCCGACCCTGATCCACATCCACAGCCGAGCTGAGATCCGTGGAGGCGACGAGAGACGTGGGACCGGCTACCTGGGAAAAGTGGCTAGTATCTTCCAGCGCAGCTTCTGAGGCATCCTAGAAGTTGTGCACCGGGGATTGAGAAGCCCCAACCCCAAGCACCATCTGCACCGAAGATCAGCCCCCCACACTCCACGAGTCCTGCGTGGGGCCCTTCTGCATTTTCCTGCTTGCCGCGCCTGTCCGGTTGCTTGCCCGTTGGCTAGTGGCCTTTGTGACGACGCACCCTGAAATCTTCACTGCTGGTTTGGCTCCTCCAGACTGGCTCCCGCTTCTTTGCAAAAGAGAAGCACCCCAGACCTTCCTGGTCTGCACCAGAAGCAAGTCCTCCGTTCTTCGTGGGTTCCGCTTGCCAAGGCTTGGTGAGTCCTAGTTCGACTTCGACGCCGCCGACAGCAAGAGCCTTCGTGGGACAGCTCGCCTCCTGGTCCTGGTCGTCCTCGACGTCTCCTGGTACCCGTGGCTGCAGCGACAAGCTTCACCTTTCACCTGCAATCTTCACGACATCGCCTGGTTCCTTCCTGGTTCCACGTGGTCACTGGCTAGTGACCTTGACTCTGTCCCTTCTGCTTGCAGGTCTCCTCTCATCTTGATCCCAGCCTTGGGATCCACCGGACACTCTTCACTGACTGCCTGTCAGCAACTTTCCTTCAGGCATCCATAGAAGTCCACGACGAAACCCGACGCAAGTTCCCACCTATGCACCCGCAGCCCGTGGGCTAGGTAACTTGGGTACTTCGGTGCTCACAAGGGTAGTGACTATCCTAGGGTCTAGTTTCCGAGTCTCGACTCTCTAGCTGCTTCAGAAGTGTCCTTAAACTGTTAAATTCTAACTGCTAGTAATTCTATTGACTTTTACGCATTACGCGTGAGTGTTTCCACTCTGCACCTGAATCCCGTGGGCCTCCCACTTCCTAACTGTTGCTAGTGTAGTGTAGCCCCAGCGATTCCCTAGGCCTAGGCCTATCCTATTTCCGTGACAGTGGTCCTTATACCACTTCTTTAGTATATGGTTTGCGTGGCCCCTAGGGCCTAACTGTATTACTTACCTGTGTGACTTAATGTATGCATAAATAAGACTGTGTTGTACTTACCTCTAATCTCATAAAGAGTGCTGAGGGTTTGACTAGAATAAATACACTTTATTTTATATATATATCTGTTGTGGTGTCCTTTCATTTGGTATTCAAGGGATTATATATGGTATCACAGCTGGCTTCACATGCCATTCAGAGTTTAGCCTAAGACTGCTCTTGTCCAAGCTACCACTAGGATAGCTGGTCTATAAGGTTGACTTTACAACCAATCACCATAAGGGTTGTTTGGACTGATATAAGGTGTACACTAGAACTAGTGACATCATACATCAGGCCAACTTCTCACATTGGTGGCAGCGGTGGGATCTGAGCTTGCTGTTGTAATACCATTGTAATCTTGAGATACTAAATTGGAAGATCACACAGATATTGTTTAGGTACATATAACATAGATTATAATACTTAAGTCCTACTGGACTTAGTGGTTGTAGGTTGAAGGGAGTAACACACCCTGACTACAACTACCAGAGAGGTTTAGTAGAAACAACTAGTGTAGGTAGGTGCACACACCACACCCTCACTAGATCATGTCTCTGGGAGGAGATCAAGTAGATGCTCTCTCAGGAGGGGCAGGTCTGAAGAAGACCCCCTCTAGATATGATACCCTAACTTTTCAGGAGATGAGACAATTGTGTACCTCCAGAAAGTTAAAACAGGGTGCAAACCCTACCCTCCTTCAGCTAGTACAACTCCTAGAGGAGTATGATACTCTTAGGGCCTCACAGGCCAGTACCCTAGGTACAAAGGAGGGTCTACCCACCACAGATGAGTCAGATGGGACTTCAGATGAAGAGGTAGACAGCCAGGGCAAAGTAGGAAGACTTAGCCAGGCTAACCTAAGCTTACATGGGAGTTTGCATGGGGTCCCCCCATACAGACCCCCAAGTAGGCTTACACAGAGAAGCAGGAGGGACAGATCCCCTTCAAGGGAATCCATCCACTCCCATATCTCTAGCATCTCTAATGCTTCCTCTCACAGGGGAATGACTTCCGATGAGAGAAAGGAGCATGAAGCCAGAATGAGGGAAGCTAATCTGAGGAGTCAGAGGGAAGAACTTGCCCTTGCCAAGGAGAAGCTTGCTCTGGCTAGAGAGCAAAAGTTAGGTGGGTCAGAACCCACTGGTGGCAGCAATATCCCTAAGGATAGAGACAGGCACTATGATAATAGAAACCTGAGCAAGATTGTCCCTCCCTACAAGTGTGGGGATGACATCCACAAATGGATAACTGCTTTGGAGAGAGCTTGCAACGTACAGCAGGTACCCCAAAGTCAGTGGGCAGCTATCTTGTGGCTCTCCTTCTCTGAGAAAGGTAGAGACAAGCTCCTCACAGTTAGTGATGAGGATGCAGACAATTACACTGTCCTGAAGAGTGCTCTAATTGATGGGTTTGGCCTAACCACTGAACAATACAGGTTGTTGTTCAGGGATACCCAGAAGACACAGACTCAGGACTGGACTGACTTTGTAGATTGTGCCACTAAGGCTCTGAAAGGCTGGCTAGTGGGAAGTAAGGTTAAGGACTATACAGGATTGTATAATTTGATCATGAGAGAACAAATCCTTAACAACTGTCAAAACCAGCTACTGCATCAACACCTGATTGATTCTGATCTGACTTCTCCCCAAGAATTGGGAACGAAGGCAGATAGATGGGTCAGGACTAGAGTTAAGCAGAAAAACCAGAACCAGGGCGGTGATCAGAAAAAGGCAGACCAGAAGGGTAATGATCAGAAACAAAAAGACCAGAAGTCTTCACCAGGCCCCCAAAAGGCTCAGGGGGAGGGTGGTCCCAAAAAGGATAAAAAGAAAGATGGCCAAAAGAAACCATGGTGCAACTATTGTAAGTCCAACTCACATTGGTTTAGTGAGTGCACCAAAAAGGATAAGCCCCCCAGCCACCATTGCCCCTAAGGCAACTGTACCCCCTAGTCCAGCTGTAAGTGGTGGTTCCCAGCAAAAGGGTGTAGTAGGGTTAACCCTGGGAACTGAGGAGGATTCTGGCCTAGTCAGAATACCTACTCAGGCTGTTCTGATCTGTGATGAGGACTTAGCTTTGTCCTCTACTGTAGGCCCCAGTAACCTGGGCAAGTACAGACAGACTCCTTTTATCAACCAAAGAATGGCTCAGGCCTACAGGGACACTGGGGCTAGTGTCACAATGGCGACACCTGCCTTTGTGGACCCTGGACAGATCATACTAGGTGAGAATTACCTAGTGACCAACGTTAGCAATGCCACTACCTCCCATAGTGTGGCTATTGTTAACTTCTCCTGGGGAGTGGTAACTGGCCTCAAGAAAGTTGTTGTTCAGACCTTCCTGTAGAGTGTTTACTGGGCAATGATCTTGAAACTTCAGTTTGGTCTGAAGTGGAATATAGGACCCATGCAGAAATGCTGGGGATAGATGCACACGTCCTTGCTGTGACCAGGTCACAGGCCAAAAAGTGCACCACTGAACAAGTGCTGGATCCTGAAACTATGGACCAGTCACAACCCAAGAGAAAGAGCAGTAGGGTTAAGGCTGTGCCTTCCCCCCCTGCCTCAGGTGGTGGATCAGCCCTCCCAGGAGGATGATTCTGAGAGCCCTGAAGGAACTGTCCTAGAAGAACTTGAACCTGATCAGGTTGAGTTTCTTGGGACAGGGGGACCTTCAAGGGCAGATCTGAGGCAGGCTCAATTAGACTGCCCCTCTCTTGAACCCCTCAGACAGCTGGCTGCTGCTGAGGCTGCAGGGAATGCTCAAGGTACCCATAGAGTGTATTGGGATGAAGGGCTACTGTATTCAGAGGCTAGAGACCCCAAGCCTGGTGCATCCAGGAGGTTGGTCATACCACTGAAGTTCAGAGGCTTCCTTCTTACCTTGGCCCATGATATTCCCCTTGCAGGACATTTAGGCCAGAACAAGACTTGGGACAGGCTTGTCCCTCACTTTCACTGGCCCCATATGTCAGAAGATACCAAGGAGTTTTGTCGCTCCTGTGTCACCTGCCAAGCCAGTGGCAAATCAGGTGGCACCACAAAGGCCCCCCTCATACCACTCCCTGTGGTGGGGGTTCCCTTTGAAAGAGTGGGCATAGATATTGTAGGACCAATGGACCCACAAACAGCATCTGGGCACAGATTCATACTGGTGATAGTGGACAATGCCACCAGGTATCCAGAAGCTATTCCCCTGAGGACCACAACAGCTCCTGTTGTGGCAGGGGCCCTGCTTGGAGTATTCTCCAGAGTGGGCTTTCCAAAGGAGGTCATTTCTGACAGAGGTGCCAACTTCATGTCAGGATACTTGACTGCAATGTGGAAGGAGTGTGGTGTGAACTACAAGTTCACCACACCCTATCACCCACAGTGCAATGGGCTTGTTGAGAGATTCAACAAGACCCTAAAGGGAATGATAAAAGGTTTACCAGACAAGCTTAGGCGAAGATGGGACATCCTTTTACCCTGCCTTCTGTTTGCTTACAGTGAGGTCCCACAAAAGGGGGTTGGCTACAGCCCTTTTGAGCTTTTGTTTGGGCATCCTGTAAGAGGACCCCGATGTTTAGTAAGGGAAGGATGGGAGAGACCTCTCAGACAACCCAAACTTGACATAGTGGATTATGTACTTGGTCTCCGCTCCAGGATGGCAGAGTATATGAAGAAGGCTTCTAAAAACCTTGAGGCAAGCCAAGAACTCCAAAAAGCTTGGCATGACCAAAAGGCTGTGCTGACTGTTTACCAGCCAGGGCAGAAAGTGTGGGTGTTGGAGCCAGTGGCCCCAGCAGCACTCCAAGACAAATGGTCTGGACCCCACACTATTGTTGAGAAAAAGGGAGAAGTCACCTACTTGGTGGACCTTGGGACTCCCAGAAGCCCCCACAGGGTGCTTCATGTCAACAGATTGAAGGCATATGTTGACAGGGCAGACATGGGCTTACTCATGGCTACAGATGAGGGGCAGGAGGAAGAGAGTGACCCTCTCCCAGACCTGTTGACTCAGAACCCTGATGATGGCTCAGTTGATGGTGTGGTCTTTTCTGACAGCCTCACTGTCCATCAGCAACAGGACTGCAGACAGGTTCTGCAGTCCTACAGACATATGTTCTCTCTGACCCCAAGTCAGACAAACTGGTGCACCCATGAGGTGGACACTGGTGACAGTCTGCCTGTGAAGAGTAAAATCTACAGGCAACCTGAACATGTCAGGGACTGCATAAAAGTTGAGGTACAAAAGATGTTGGAGCTGGGAGTCATTGAACCTTCAGAGAGCCCTTGGGCTAGTCCTGTAGTCCTTGTGCCAAAGCCTCACACCCAAGATGGTAAGAGAGAGATGAGGTTTTGCGTGGATTACAGAGGTCTCAATGCTGTCACTAGGACAGATGCCCACCCAATACCTAGGGCAGATGAGCTCATTGACAGACTGGCAGCTGCTAAGTTTTTGAGCACATTTGACCTGACATCAGGCTACTGGCAAATCAGACTAGCTGAGAATGCAAAGGCCAAAACTGCTTTCTCGACCCCAGGAGGACATTATCAATTTGTGGTAATGCCCTTTGGTTTGAAGAATGCACCTGCCACTTTCCAAAGGTTGGTGAATCAAGTCCTTACTGGGTTGGATGACTATTGTGCAGCTTATCTTGATGATATTGCTGTCTTTAGCTCCACCTGGGAGGATCACCTGGTCCACCTGAGGAATGTTTTAGAGGCCCTGCAAAAGGCAGGCCTCACTATCAAGGCCACTAAGTGCCAGATAGGGCAGAGCAAGGTTGTATACCTGGGCCACCTAGTTGGTGGGGGTCAGGTTCAACCACTGGAGAGCAAGATCCAGACCATAAAGGACTGGACTCCTCCAACTACCCAGACTCAGGTCAGAGCTTTCTTGGTCCTGACTGGGTACTACAGAAAGTTTGTTAAGAACTATGGGTCCATTGTGACACCACTTAATGACTTGACCTCCAAGAAAATGCCAAAGAAAGTTCAGTGGACAGTAAGCTGTCAAAAAGCATTTGATGACCTGAAGCAGGCCATGTGCAGTGCACCTATTCTGAAAAGTCCAGACTACTCCAAAAGAGTTCATTGTCCAGACAGATGCTTCTGAGTTAGGTGTGGGAGCTGTTCTTTCACAACTGAATGTAGATGGCCAAGACCAGCCCATTGCTTTTATAAGTAGAAGGCTGACCCCTAGAGAGAAACGTTGGTCAGCTATTGAGAGGGAGGCCTTTGCTGTGGTTTGGGCCCTGAAGAAGCTGAGGCCATACTTGTTTGGCACTCACTTCAAGATTCAGACATACCATAAGCCCCTCTTGTGGCTAAATCAGATGAAGGGTGAAAATCCCAAACTTCTTAGGTGGTCCATTTCCCTACAGGGGATGGACTTCACAGTGGAACATAGACCTGGGACTGACCATGCCAATGCAGATGGACTCTCCAGATATTTCCACTTAGAACATGAAGACTCAACTGGTCAAGGTTAGTTTAATGTCCCTAAGTTTGCGGGGGGGGGGGTTGTGTAGGAGAGTAGGGTCTGCTTTCTATGTTCACCCCCACTTTGCTTTACTGGTTTTCGACTTAGATGTGGCTGTGGGCCTGCTAATCAGACCCACAGCCCTGCTGTTCTCTCTCTAAATTGATACTATGTAATTTAGGTGCATGACCCATTTGGATAGGATCACCTTATTGGCCCCTGTACAGTGTACCTTAGGTACCCAGGGCATAGGTGTACCCTAGGCCTACCAGGGGCTGCAGCATGTATTATGCCACCCCTGGCCTGGCCTTCCATTATGACACAACTGGCTGATCACTCAGCTGGGGCAAGGTCGTGTAATCACCCCTTGCTTAGATATAGTATACCTATATCTACCTTATATATAGACACATGTGTACCTATCAGCCACTCTTATGGCAGGCCTTAACAATCCTGGAGGCAGAGTGCTTGGTAACATGTGAGAAGGTGTCCCGTGCATAGTCCAGTTCAAACCGGTGCTGGGGCACTCCAGCCCCAGTCCTGGTGCGAAACTGGACAAAGGGAAGGGGGTGTAACCACCCCCCTCCCAGGTCCCACCCATAAGGTGTGACCTAGCAGGCAACCCAGCCCCCTAGATTAGTATAAGAGTGGTAGCTGGGCCCCAGGAGATTAGATTATCCTGAACCTGCAACTTGAACAGAAACTCTGGACCTTCGACATTCGACGAAAGAAGAAGACTGAAGAATCTCCCTTGTGGCCAAGGAGTGGCTACCCTGTGCAAACAGGCACCATCAAGAGACTACCCTTTGCTTTGCTAAAGTTCTACGAGGGACCGACTGCAGAGCCCGACCAGAGCCTTGACTTCCAGACTTCTCCGACCCTGATCCACATCCACAGCCGAGCTGAGATCCGTGGAGGCGACGAGAGACGTGGGACCGGCTACCTGGGAAAAGTGGCTAGTATCTTTCAGCGCAGCTTCTGAGGCACCCTCGAAGTTGTGCACCGGGGATTGAGAAGCCCCAACCCCAAGGACCATCTGCACCGAAGATCAGCCCCCCACACTCCACGAGTCCTGCGTGGGGCCCTTCTGCATTTTCCTGCTTGCCGCGCCTGTCCGGTTGCTTGCCCGTTGGCTAGTGGCCTTTGTGACGACGCACCCTGAAATCTTCACTGCTGGTTTGGCTCCTCCAGACTGGCTCCCGCTTCTTTGCAAAAGAGAAGCACCCCAGACCTTCCTGGTCTGCACCAGAAGCAAGTCCTCCGTTCTTCGTGGGTTCCGCTTGTCAAGGCTTGGTGAGTCCTAGTTCGACTTCGACGCCGCCGACAGCAAGAGCCTTCGTGGGACAGCTCGCCTCCTGGTCCTGGTCGTCCTCGACGTCTCCTGGTACCCGTGGCTGCAGCGACAAGCTTCACCTTTCACCTGCAATCTTCACAACATCGCCTGGTTCCTTCCTGGTTCCACGTGGTCACTGGCTAGTGACCTTGACTCTGTCCCTTCTGCTTGCAGGTCTCCTCTCATCTTGATCCCAGCCTTGGGATCCACCGGACACTCTTCACTGACTGCCTGTCAGCAACTTTCCTTCAGGCATCCATAGAAGTCCACGACGAAACCCGACGCAAGTTCACACCTATGCACCCGCAGCCCGTGGGCTAGGTAACTTGGGTACTTCGGTGCTCACAAGGGTAGTGACTATCCTAGGGTCTAGTTTCCGAGTCTCGACTCTCTAGCTGCTTCAGAAGTGTCCTTAAACTGTTAAATTCTAACTGCTAGTAATTCTATTGACTTTTACGCATTACGCATGAGTGTTTCCACTCTGCACCTGAATCCCGTGGGCCTCCCACTTCCTAACTGTTGCTAGTGTAGTGTAGCCCCAGCGATTCCCTAGGCCTAGGCCTATCCTATTTCCGTGACAGTGGTCCTTATACCACTTCTTTAGTATATGGTTTGCGTGGCCCCTAGGGCCTAACTGTATTACTTACCTGTGTGACTTAATGTATGCATAAATAAGACTGTGTTGTACTTACCTCTAATCTCATAAAGAGTGCTGAGGGTTTGACTTTAATAAATACACTTTATTTTATATATATATCTGTTGTGGTGTCCTTTCATTTGGTATTCAAGGGATTATATATGGTATCACAGCTGGCTTCACATGCCATTCAGAGTTTAGCCTAAGACTGCTCTTGTCCATGCTACCACTAGGATAGCTGGTCTATAAGGTTGACTTTACAACCAATCACCATAAGGGTTGTTTGGACTGATATAAGGTGTACACTAGAACTAGTGACATCATACATCAGGCCAACTTCTCACACCGTCATAGACAACTGTCGTAGACGGGGCTGTTGTAGATGGCCATCATAGATGAGGCTGCCGACGACCATCATAGACGACCATCGTCGACGACTGTCTTAGACGAGGCAGTCGTGGACAACCGTTCCAGACGAGGCCGTCGTAGACGACCACCATAGATGAGGCTGTCGCCAACGACCGTCATTGATGAGGCCGTCACCGACGAAGTCGTAGATGAGGCCGTCGCTGATGACCATCGTAGATGAGACCGTCGTCGACGACCGTCGTAGATGAGGCCATCGTCAACGACCGTCGTGGATGAGGCTGTCGTCGACGACCGTCCTAGATGAGGCCACCGTAGACGACCGTCGTAGATGAGATCGTCGACGGCGACCATCGTAGATGAGGCCATCATCGACGACCGTCATAGATGAGGCCGTCGTCGACGTAGATGAGACGGTCGTAGACGACCATAGCAGACGACCGTCGTAGACAAGGACATCGTAGACAAGGCCATTGTAGACGAGGCCATCGTAGATTTGGCAATCTTAGACAACTGTCGTAGATGAGGCCAATATTGGTGAGGCTGTAATAGTAGGCATGGAGTTTTGTTATAGAATCCTCACTGTCAGGTTATGAGGATTTCCCTGATGTAGTGTCAGGAATGAATAGGGAGTTGTAGGATCTGCCTCTGAGGAAGTTTTTTACAATTGCTTCTCTTTGTGAGAAGACTCATGGTAAGCCTTTTTTATGGCTTTCCTGCGCACCCTCTGGAGACTCTTGGCGCGACCTCTCCCTCTGACCTCTCCTATGAGGTGAAGGAATCCTCACTGTCATCATCCGAAGTGACAGATTTAAGTTTCTGTAGTCCCAATAATAGCCTCATCTCTCAGAACGTGAGAGTTTTTGAGGAACAGGTTAGACATATTTCGTAGTCTATTACCTTGTTTTCTGCCATATTACTGACATATTAGTGCCAGGGTCAGAGAAATGAAACATGAAGTATAATCTTGGATGATCCAAAAAAAAGTAATAGCTGAAGAAACTGAGCAGAGATCAGGGAGACTCCCTTCACACGCAACGTGTGGTGAAAATATGAGGGATTCAGCCTCTCTTGGGAAGGTTCTAGAGGGTGCTGGTTACGGATTGGTTGTACTTAAAGTTTGTTCCAAAGGAGGTAGATAGGCTATTAAATACAAGGTTGCCACCATGTTAGCCTATGGAGATTTTTAATTACTGCTTTATGTATATTACCGTACCGTGGGACTCCCACTTCGACGACGGGGAATGATTCAAGCATGTGAATCTATGAAAGATACCCCAATACTGGATAAGGTAGTACTACCCCGGTATTTTTATTTATTCCTTAATATCCCCATGGCACTTATGACCACATTTTTTTATACACTCCGCGGTATGCTTATTATCTGGTCTGGGCTGACAGGGAGCCATGTCATACCAGCGCTGGGGATTTGGCCTCTTTGATTTCTACTTAAATTACTTGGTTGCGCACGTGCATTTTGCATATTTCTGGTACCACCCCGATGCTAGACTGTAATATCTGAAGCGGGAGTGGTCACAGAACCTACCATGTTCGCTCTCCTCTATTATACCTCGAGGCTTGCCTAGGACGCCATCCGAGATACAAACATTACAAACTACATATTGGGCCTGTGTTAAGTTACAATGATATTTAAATGCTGGCCTCTCAAACTCTCCCCACACACCGCTTCTAGATAATCTAATAATAATAGTTTATTCTGCATAGATTACGAAACTCTATACATGTCGCACTCCCATATCCCCCAGAGGAACCGATAGAATTTCCCCCACTTACATTAGTTATCACGTCAACTAGTGGGGCCCATCTAGTTTACCGACTCTATCACCTATCTTTATTACCTGGACCAGCGGTTGGGGTGGGGGCCTGGGCAGTATGGGAGAGGGACCTAGGCTACCCCCTACCAGACATGGCTTTGTTACTGCGAGCGAACTCGGTACATCTCTAGTAATCACTGGCATAAACTGCTGCATTTCAAATATCTACACAGAGCATACATCATGCCACACTTGTTAGCGAAAATGGAGCCCATCAAACCACATTTTTGCTCCAGATGTGCCATGGACCATGCCGATTTCTCTTACTTGGCATGAAGCTGCGCACTAATACTGGCATATTGAGGGCAGATTTTACGCCATCTATCCCAGGTGATTGAATCCGAATTAAGCCCTACCCACTGCTAGCCCTGTTAAGCTATGTTAAGCCTTTACCTGTGGGAGTAAGACGATTAGTTGTTATTGCTCTGCTCTTCGCTAAGAGACAAGTCTTGTTACATTGTGGGGGATCCACTGTTCCAACGGTGAAGGCGTGGATATAGGACTTAATATATTGTGACACTACTGGTGACACATGTGCCACATTACAAACACCTGCCTCAAGACCCAAAAATATATGTCCGCCATTGTATACTTATTTATTGCTTTAATCTGAGGAGATTGAGTGTTAACACTGTACCCAAACAGAGTCCCATTTGATTACATATACACATGCAATGCATAATTGTTTATCGCTTCATTTATACCCTCCTCACCTGTTCAGGGGGTTTATAAGACACTCCTCTCGTTTGGATACAATACTTTCATTGTGGACTACACTTGCTCATAGACTGGCTCTCCAGGCCCCCTTTCATTTCCTACTATTGTTATTCTAAATGTAACTGGTGCCGCTTGAGCCCTCTCTGTACATGTGGATGTGCTCTTTACCAAATATAATGTATTACGGCTATTGATGCTGCATATGCTAATGCTTTCAATATGACATTTCTGATGTCCCTGTATTTTTTTGCTCTCGTGTCATATAGTCTGTTGATCTTTGTTCTCCATTGGAAAACTTCAAAGATAAAATAAAAAATAAAAAGTCTACCCACAGGCCTGCCTCAATGGACTGGAAATAAAGTTGTAAAACAGCAGCTCCTATCTACAGGTTACACTTGACTCTAAACCCAGCTGGAGAAACCACACTGAGAAAACTTAACCAAACTGGTAGCACTGTACCCGGTCCGGAGTACAAAGTCAAACACTATGCAGAACAACGTTCGCACAATTATTGCTATTATCGGATCTACAATATCATATGTTTCTGCTGTGTGCTCCAGTAATTGGGACATGTCTGGGAATCTAGGTAAAAACTCTAAAACAAGGCTGGTGCTCATTGCTTGACACGAACAACAGACCACTATAGAGAACTAGGTGTTGAGATGTTGGGCAACCACCTCCGGAAACTCAACAAGAAATTCTACAAAGAACTCAGAGGCCAATTAAAATTTGGGAGGTCGTCTCGATCTCTGACAGGGCGCTGGACAAAATTACTGCGTTGCCCTGGAGGAGGTGCCGATTGGCAAATTTGGCAAATGTCCATCGGCCCGGCAGACATTTCAAGCATTTATTGGAACCTCCGTCAAGGCGGTTCTGGCCAATTCATTGTAACTTTGCTAGTCGGCTCCGTCAAACATGATGGAGCCATACTGCAAAGTTACAATCCGTCGGGCTGTCGGAGAACGTTTGACCGTGAGGGAGTATCTCTGTCATCATCAAACTATGGTCTGCCCACATTTAAATTGGGTGAACGGATCATAGTCTTGGCAGGGAGGGAATCCCGTTGCCGATGCAACAGAGTTCCCTCTCGGTCGAGATCTAAATCAGGTCTTTAATCAAAGTTAAAATCTTTTGAAACTTTTATTGAGAGCGCTTTGTTGTGATGGGATACTGTGAGATCTCGTTTGACTTAGGATTAGGAGACTTTGACAGTAATTTGGGAAGAGAGAATGATTACCTTCAATGACATAAGTCACGGTACAGTTTGAATATATGAAACAGGGTGGTTTAAACTTGTGTTTCTCAAATAATGTTTTTATTTACAAGGAAGGGTGAGTCTAACACTGTCCTTTTAGACTCATGTGGAAAACCTTCTCATATGTTATTGTTCTGTTAATGACTTAGGTAATTATTGCTGAACTTTAAGCAAGCGTCTCTCCATTAATTTATGTTCTTGCTTTATATCCGAGAAGTAAAAAAATTGGTCTATCTGATTACTGGAGGACTCAAAATGATTTGGACACTTGTATCTTATTATTAAATATTTAACCAGTTTGTGAATCCTTCTTCTTGTCTGGTATCGATCTTTGGAAATTGTAGTTTCAGGCTTGCAGTGCCATGTTAATGAATGAGGGTGGGTTGTTGTACAGCACACTGCCGTACAGTAACATCACAACGCTAATGTGGCTTTTGGTTCTTAATCTTTTTGCCACAATGCACAAAACCTGAGGATACGTGTGATATAAACAGTATTCGATAACAAGGGCCACCACTCCTTATCAATCAGTATTTCTACCAACTGTAGAAGATGAGAATTTCATAAGAGCCAGATGAAAGTGGCAAAGACAATTAATACAAGAGTGAATAAAATCTACCAGCAAATTAACTACGGTAGTTTGAGTGCAACAGAAAACACAGATAATTTGAACGTGCTAAACTATACAAAAATAATTTCTTATAATGACAATTAAGCTTGCCCTGTTAGTTGCATTTCCTTGAAAAGACTGAAATATATAAGTAATGTTACCTTCTCTCTATTAGATTCCGTTCCTCTGTCTGAGTGCTGAAGAGGTGGAAAATAATAGGTTATTAATGCCGTCCGCAATTATACCATGTAGACACAAACATTATTATTTTTATTTTTTTTACAAAAGGCAGTAGAGCAAACTATGTTGTCTATTATGAGAAACCTGGGTTGAGAGGTCCAGGGCAATCAGAAGTTAGTCAGCCCCAAATGAGTCAACAGCTACCTCCTCCTCCTCCTCCGTGTCCTGGGTCCACCATATTGCATGCCTGAAAACTGAGAAAGTATTTGTAGCTCTGACTCTCAGGGTGGCAAGGCAGAGCAGTCTAAGGCTGTCTCTGGAAGAACTGTGGGTTAGGAAGTAAGAACTTAGCAATGCCAGAAATAACACTCAATAAATCAATTTCAAGTCACAGCTCTTTCTTTTAAAAAGGTAGGCTATTTTTATGCACACACAAATACATCTAACACACAAAATTGAAAATATGAACAAAATGGAAGGTGAAATAAACAACTAGAACCCCTTCCAAAGGGCCTTAAAAACAACAGGGGTACACTCTAAGAGAAGGTCACTAGGGTCAATTAACTAAATCCAGATTCGACCCAGTAAATCTAAGAAATCATTAATGTTAGTGTGCTTGTGCTAGTTTGCTCAAGGCTTTTCAGGTATGCCTATGGCAAACCATGCGAAGGTTATTGTTTTAAAAATAAGGCCTATTGACTTTCTCTAAGGGTGGTCACACTTGAAAAAGCAATGCAAATTACTATTTCAAAATGCCTGGGCTTTTTATTGCCTTACCTCCATACCAGACTCTTTTAGCTATTTTTTAGAACTGTTAAGGATGTTTTCATTTTAGCTGTACCTGCACGGATAGCACGCCAATACCTCTGGGGAGACAAACGTTTATGTCACAATTATTACTGCATATTATGCGGTCGTGTTAAGTGCCGGCAGACTGTTATTAACTGCAATTTTTTTACATATGTTTTTAATTTTAGTTGCACATAAAACGTGCTGATAATTTTTGGGAACTAAAGTTGGGGCATTATTTCAACATCAACTATACGGCCTTGATCAGTGCTGATAGTCTGTTTTCTACTGTTGCTAGTTGCCTCTTTGTTGGCGGTCTAGCCACTGTTATTATGTAATGCAGTGCTTTAAATGGGAAAAAATAAGTGCAGGTACTCATTAACATAAGTTAGAGGTGTGGCAAATGGGCGGGGCTAGGGGCGGGGCTAAGAGCAAGATATGATGATACATAATGACTTCTGTATCAGTTACAGTTACAGCCCATATCAAAACGCATGAGAAATGCGTTTATGTAAACAAATCCGGTTAACTCGTTACACAAAATGAAAGCCAAACAGGATGATATGTTAACATGTCCTTGTTTTGTCGTATTTGCTGCTTCTTAATGCCATATGTTATTTGTTGTTGTTTGGCACAATACTACATATTGTCAAGCGTGCACACACACACAGAGCAAAACAAGCTGAGATGAACACAAAAGCATTCCACCCATTCCCTTTAAAAAAATCTCCTGAGAGTGTTCTGATTCTCTCCCTCTTTCTCTCACACAAAAATAGGCACACACAGGTCGACAAGCACACAGACATATATATATGTATGTATAAACGATTATTAAAGTTAACAAGAAACGCACAGGATTTTTGGCTGTACACAAATTTGTGTTAAAATACCATTTCAAAGCCCATTCATGATTTCAGAACTCAACAAATTTCTGGTATTTTTATGTGAAAAAAGAGGCAATCCTAACTTCACCTATCACCTCACTTCGATACATTCATCCCTCCCCCTACCCTCTATGTTAATCTTAACTTACCCTCAACCAAATCCATTTCCAAGTTGTCATGGAGCCCATTCCTGGAGTGCTGCAGCATTCTCTGCTGTTCATTTCTATTTGAGATGGGCTAACTTTACACCCATGGAGCCAGCATTCAGGTCAGTCACTGTTATCATGCAAAGGCAGCGATTAGTGATGGAAAAAAAAACTGCTTTGGGGAAGGTAGAGGATTGTGTGACGCTACAGCACACTTTAGTACAACCAGTGCATTTCCCTAAATGGGACAGGAATACTGACTGGCAGCCCCAGCCAATTTCACACGCCTCATTTTACTCTCTTGGACACAATCAGTAGCAGGGGGGAGAAAGGTTTCCGGGCACTGTTCCCTGGAAAGGTCACATGATGATATGACGCCTCTAGGGGCGTCTCGGGATCACCCACTGCCCCCTCCCTGTTTATGCCACGGGACAATTCCTAATTCTCAGGTTGTAGACCTGGTGGTGTCCGCCCCTGGTGATGGTTAAGAGATAGCTGTACACGGAGTATCCTTTTCAGACACTAACACTGGGGTGGGACCCTTCTGCTCCTGCTGGGGCTGCCATCTGATCCAGTACCGACAGAACATTTCTCACCACTGCAGTGTGTTCTACATCATTAAGTCAGTCCACATGGTCCAGGGGTCCAAACCTGTTGTTTACTGGCACGTTAAACTGGAGACCACCCAATGAAGGCTGAAGGTGCAAAGTGCAGCGGGGAATGAATAATTGTCATTCAGGATTGAACCTTTGCTCTCTAAGGCCGATAGGGGGTTATTAAAATACCCCAGCTAATGGAGTACTAAGTCAGTGCCCCCTTGCCTGATGAAAATGAAAACCGAATAACAATTGGTGGGCCACAGCAGGGTTCCTGAAGTTGATGATTATGCAGCCACCTAGGCGGTCTTTCGTTTCCCTACCAATCCACCTTATTCGACGGGTAAGAAGAATGTCGTAGGCTTTTGATATTTGATAGTCCCTGAAATTTCCCACCCATATTTAGACACTCGTTCTTCAGATCCCCATGAGACCCGATCTGTCCATCTCTCAATGGTGGAACTCCTGCTATCACCACCACATATGGGCAGGCTGCTGGTGGTGAATGAATTATCGGAAGGTTTTAAGTTTCTTTTTGGTGGTGCCTCCCTCCCCGTTTCCTTGGACTCCCATGGTGGCTGGGATTCCCTGTGATGGGATTAGATTCGTACTTGGCAGAAATTTAGTCTCCCAACCATTAATTTTAATTGGCAAATTGTAATATGGCCCGATGTTTTTAATGGTGGTACTGTTCCCCTGCTCCTTCTGCCCATCCTGCATGTACGTGCAGTCAGACATGGGCCCCTGGATAGTGGATGCTGAATTTGTAGCCATCAAAGCCTTGCTAGGGCACTGTTTGGAGCTATTTTGATAAATGTTTCGATCTTCTTCAGTATGGCAGTTATAGGGGACAGCGATTAGTGATGGGGAAAAAAACGGCTTTGGGGAAGGTAGAGGATTGTGTGACGCTGCCACACACTTTAGCACAGCCAGTGCATTGCCCTAAATGGGACAGGATTACTGACTGGCAGCCCCAGCCAATTTCACACGCCTGATGGAGGAAGGGTGGAGGGGCATGACACTTTAAGCCTAATAGCCATTGCACACCTGATCGACAGTGCAGGGTCTGTCTAGACCCTGTTCTGCTGATCACAGCATGACAAAAGGCAAGCCCTCTCAGACCCCTGCAGTCAGGGGCCATTCAAGTGAGAGCTGCTGTAATCTCCAGCAGCGATTGTGCAAAAGGCCACTGAGGGGCTCAGTGTCTTGCAAGCTCCTCGGAAGCAGGGCGGCATCTGCCCTGAGCTGGAGGAGATAAGTAACCCGAGCCTGCTGTGCTCTCAGTCAGGGTACCGGTACTCTCCCTGATCTAAGAAAAGTGCCAGTACTGAGGGACAGAAAATTTAGAAGTGCCGGTACTCAGTACCAGTGAGTACCGGACCATTTAAAGCACTGATGTAATGGCAGCCAGGGTGCGAATATGCGCAGCTGGCAAGCCGAAGGTGTGCCAAAGGCAAGCCCATCAGTGTCTGGCCAGGGACAAGAAAACCTGGTTCCCCACATTTAGAGAGATAGGCTTTCACTGCAGCCCATCTAAAAACACTTCGTCCTACTTGCGACTTTCAAGAACTTACTTCTCTTCGTGTATTGAACTTCGTCGTACATGCCTGAGAGATTGCAGAGACTTAGAGCTAGGTACTAGCCCGCTAACCTGCACTGGCCTGTTCTACCTTCGGTGATGGTAATGGCGGCACTGTTTTACACCAACCTGATGCTAATAGCTCTAGCGTAATGGTTAACAATGACTGTTCATTGGGGGCCTTGTTCATGTTAGGGAACTCAGATTTCTTTGCAATAATTGCCGGTCTCTTTCGAAACATAAACAAGATCTGCTTAATTTTCTATTGGACAACAACCTGGATGCCTCGTTTCTTACTGAGACCTGGCTATATGAGGGCTCTGCACCTGACATAATTGCAGCTCTCCCGCATAACTCCTCTATAGCCAAGAAAGATTGACAGGATAGGACAGGCAGGGGGTTGCCATCATGTGTAAAAACGATTTTTAATGCAAAGGTGAAGATTTATCTACTTGTGAAACTTTGCGTTTTACGCTCTCACATACATTTATGCTATTGGGGGACTTGATCGATCACCCCCTGGGTCTGCTGGAAGTTGGCGCACCTCTTTTCAGGTCTTAATAGATCCTCACATATTAAAATCCGCCAACTTTAGACTTCTTGGTGATATTAAACTACATTTGGAAGACTCCAAGTGCAGCCAGAGTACTTCCTTTATAGAGGATTTGAGTGTCCTCAATCTTGGGCTGCATAACTGTGCACCCACTCACACAGCCAGCCATCTTTAGATTTGGTCTTTTCCAAGCTAATAGGAATGGTTATAGATCCTCCCCTCCTGTTAAAGTAGTCCGATCATTTTGCTGTACCATTTAAGGCTAGTATTTCAAACTGCCCTTTAATAACACTACCCATTCTCTTTTCTAAATTCAGGAATTGGTAAAAACTGATTGTTTCAGCCATGAATAAGAATCTTAATAGCACTCAGTCTATTTTAAAACAAGCGGCTGACATTCATCAGGACCAGGTTCCCGACTGGCTTATGGAAGCCGTGGAGAAAACTCCAATGGCTTCAGATAAACTCTTTGGCCGGTGTCACCCGCCAACTCCCTGGTTCAATGGCCTGCTCAGACAGGAGAAAAACAGTGTAAAAACTCTGGAGAGGGGCTTATACGGAGGAGACTAAAACTAATTACAAAGTTGCTCCCAAAAAATATCATGGGCTTTGCAAATCAGCTTGTGCTCAATTTTACTCTAAGATCTTAGGTACCTAAAACTGTCCTAAGACACTTTTTAATGTGGTGCAGTAATTTTACAATTCTAGTAACTTACCCCATACACTTCCCATCTCTCAGAACCAAATTGAGGATCTAGCTCACTTCTTTACCCTCAAAGTGAATAATATCCATGACCAACAGGTGAAGCATTGCACAATTGGAGGAAATATCCCAGAAGCTGTAGATTATATTTATAACCCTATACTAGCTGATAATAATGATATTCTGGATAATCCGGCATCCACTTCTACAGTAGGGACATGGTCTGTTTTAGATATGGCAATCTTCAAGATCATACTACAGTCTATCAAATCAGGATCCCCACTGGATCCTTTACCACCCTAACTTGGGTTACTGGATGCCAGTTTGTTATTAACAAAAATGGATCTTCTCAATTCCTCCTTACGCAAGGGTTATGTCCCTTTGAGCTAGGAGCATTCAATGGTTTCCCAACTTTTGAAAAAAGCTAACTTGGATCCGACCAATCTGTTGAATTTTCTTCCTATTACTCTGTTACCTATCTTCTCCCAAATTTTGAAGTAAGACATTAATGCTCAGCTTACGTCATTTATGGAATTTACATTTTTTTGCAACCCTCCCAATCATGCTTTAGGGCAGAAAACAGCACAGTGTCTACCCAACTGGGTGTATCTGAGCACTTGAGACAACGCCTTGATGATGGTGGAATTTTTGACACCGTGTCTCACTCCATCCTGCTGGACAGATTGTTGTCCCTCGGTCTGAAAGGCTCAGGAGTGGTGTGGCTTAGATCGTTCTTGAAAGATCATACATTCCAAGTTTTTTCATCTACTATCAGGTCTGAATCGCAAGCCTTAACCTCTGAAGTCTGACAAGTCTCAATTTTGAGTCTCCTGCTGTTCAACATCTAGGTCTGCACTCTGGCGGATGTAGTGGAGAGTTAGTAAATAGACTTTATTCGATATCACGAAGGGAATCAAAAAAGCATACATAATAAAATGCGATACAACAAAATAGGTAAAAATAGATTAAAAACTGGATGATAAAAATACAGATATAATTTAAGGTAAGGCAACAGTAATCTGCTCACCCAATAGCATCTTCTTTCAGGAAATAACAGCCTAAAAACATCCTGCTAAAACCATACATATGTACAAATTTGGAAGTGATTGTAAATATAAAAGAGCCGGTCTACATCGCTTAAAGTTTAGAGCTTTCATTAATGGCTAGATAAAAGAGTTTCTCAAATCAGCATAACATTTTGAAAACAGCAATATACTGTTTGCATATGTTATCCCAGGGACAATACATTAACTCATGTGACCAATTATTAATATGAGGAAAGCTCCTCAAGCGGTGAAAAATGTCAAGCCTAAAGCGTGATAGATCAAATCTATGCTGGGCATTGGGTACATTAACTAGGTAATGTTGCATAGAAAAAGTGGTCGAAATCGTTTGATTTTGGGAAACAGTAGGTTTAGCCAATTCAATGGACAACCTCAGTTCCTCAAGCAAAGTTAGACATTCCAGCTTAAGCGATTTCTTCGAGATATTACTCAGGATTACTGGATTGTCACAATATTCAGGGTGCCCAATGTCAGACATGAATTGCTTGATGAACTTGAGTCAAGGGATGGTTAGAGTATGCTCTGATTCGCATCAATCCTTATCGATGGCTCGATGAAGTTCTGTGAAGTTCGATGTTCACATTTTATGCCAAAACAAAACTGGCTGAACCTTTATCAGGTCTGCTAAATATGATGCACCAGACTCAGAATGGCATACAAAATTGGAACAGCTTTTAGGAAGCGCAATAATTTTTTTTTTTTTTAAAGCATTTTCTGACAGCTGTAAAGACTCAACATTTACATATCCACACAACTCAGAACCATACATCGGAATGGATTGACATTTGGAAATGTAGTAAGTCAACATTTCTTTTGGGTGTTTGATACCTAGTTTCCTAGAAAAGTTGAGCAGGGCCATAATGGATTTAATGAATTGGAGTCTTCTAGAATTTACAGCACTTCTGTTCTCCAATTCACCTTGCAGTCAAATAGGATCCCTAGATATGAAAAAGAGGGTGTTTGTGGTAAGATGGAGTTCTCAATTTGAATGTTACAACATTTTGCTGTTCTTTTGCCGCTTTCATAACAAAGGTTTTCCTAATATTGATTTGTAACCCAGATTCTGCATATAGAGTACAAATTAATTGAGAAGACGCTGTAAGGCCAGCGGGGTGCGAGCCATAAGCACTGCGTCATCTGCATAAAGCAGAACCGGTATGGGTCGTTGCGAAACTTGCGGCTACCCAGGCTATTAATATACAGATTAAACAAAAAAGGAGCGAGTACGCACCCTTGTCGAACCCCCTTTTTTTTTTTTAAAACATATTTTATTTATCAAGAACACATATCATGCAGGTCCCTGTAACCCAGAGAGCCCTACCCAATCATTATCACATCACAATGTCTTCGAATTTTTCTTTGTATATTAAAATAATGCAGGGCATTTCAAACCAAATATAGCCCCGCGGAATCTGAACTTCCCCCCCAACCCCCGGGTCCCACCCCCGACCGCTAACCTACCCATGGCTGGCAATTAAATATAATGCTCTCCCTCCATTCGCCCAGCTGACCCACGGTCTGCATTGCTTCGCACGGGGGACCTTCCACCACACCTGCTGTTCGTCCCGCCCAACCACCGGCGGCTCCAGAAATATCCCCCTGTAGTCAGCCCAGCGCATCCAGATTTTATAGTGCTTGCGGGGGCACCCCCTAGACTCAAACACCGGGAGCTCTAGACCCATGTTAAAGTCCAGACCCCTCTTCCATACATTGATTGAAGGGGCAGCCGGCGCCTTTCATGCCCTGGCCACATCTCTTTTAGCCAGTGTCAGACCTAATAACAACAAATGCCTCTTATATATGTTACCCCCAACGGCATCTATCACATGGAGAAGAACCAACCTAGGCTCCGATGGTATGTCCCACCCCAACACCTCCGCAAGGCACCCAAGGACCCCCCTCCATAAGCGGGAGAGGCCCTGACAAGACCACACCGTATGGAGGAAATCCCCCTCCGCATGTCCACAGCGGAGACACTCCGGGGAGGCGATCAAGCCCGCCCGCCAAAGTCGCTGCCTAGTATAATACACCCTGTGAAAAAATTTAAATTGGATCAGGCGGAGGCGCATCGCCACCGCCGCCCCGCGAGGCGACGCCAGCGCCTCCTTCCAGTCTATGTCATCCAATGGGCCTACGTCCTCCACCCACCGGTCTCTAAGAGTCTGCAGGGTTGGGGCCCCATGAATGACCAAGGCTTGATATATTCGAGAAATCTTGTGCTCCCGGAGGTCCCCCATAAAGACCCTGGCTTCCAGCGTGTTAAACTCGGCTATTTCATCTACGCCCTCCAAATATGGAGTGATTGCGTGCCAGAACTGTAGATACTTGAGAAACTGCGATGAGGGCATGCTGAACTCTCCCCGCAGGCACTGGAAGGACTTTAATGTTACACCCTGCACCACATCCCCAAGCGTGGATATGCCGATGCGGTCCCAGCCCACGAAGCCGGACAATGCAGCCAATTGGGGCAAGCGACCGTTATGCCACAGTGGGGTCTCCAACGTGAGCCTATTCCACCAGCCTATCCGCCTCAGGGCCTGTCTCCAGATTTGGAAGACAACTCGAGTCACCGGCGGCAACGCCGAATGCAAGGGAGCCGCATATAAGATCATGTGTAGGGTATATGGATCCATCAACCGTCGCTCGACCGCATACGCTGGATCACTCCTATCCCCATACCACCACTCATTGAGGACGAGGAGATGGGAAGCCTGATAGTAGGAGAGTATGTCAGACGCCGCCAGGCCGCCACTCTACACCGAGAGGAAGCAGGTTCTCAGTGCCACCCGCACCCCGCCTTCCTCCCGAAGAAATTGTCCCAGAGTTGTGTTCACTCTACGGAACCAGCCCGGTCAGATAACATACGGATGGTTCTGCAGCTGATACAGCAGACGGAGAAGCGCGACCATCTTGAAGATGGCCGAGCGACCATATATTGTCAGTGGCATACGCGCCCACAGCTTAACGTCTTCGCGCACCCTGTCCCATACGGGGACCACATTTCTCTCCCATGCAATGGCCGGAACGTCAGGCAGGAATACCCCCCAACTGCCAGTTGAACCGAAGCACACCAGCCCCTCCGATGGGCCTCACCCCCCAGGACCCACAGTGCATATTTCTGCGGATTCATGTGGAGACCCGAGGTCTCCCCAAATATTTGCATGATCCGCAGCAGCCTCGGCCCCGTCTGATCTATATCCGTCAGAAAGAAGAGCACGTAGTCCGCATATAGTGCTATGCGGTCCGACAGGCCCTCGGACCATTCAAACCCGGCCACCTGCACGTCTACCCGGACCCACGCCGCCAATGGCTCAATCGCCAGCGCGAAGAGATATGGGGACAGGGGGCAGCCCTGACGCGTGCCCCGACCCACCGGAAACTGGGCAGATATCGCCCCCGCCACCCGCACCGAGGCCGATAAGTCCGTATATAGCAGCAGCAGATACGAGAGGAATCTTGGCCCTAGGTTCAGGCGTCTCAACAGGGCAAAGAGGTACTGCCAACTTAGGGAATCAAAGGCCCGATCCATGTCCGCCAACAAGAGCGTCGCTCTGTTTGGCATGAATCCGGCCTGATCCGGAGGGATCAAGGACGTAATATGGGGCAACAAGCAATTCGCCAGGGCTTTCGCCAAGATCTTAGCCTCCACATTGAGGAGGGATATTGGGCGATATGATGCGTGGAATTCGGGGGGCCTACCAGACTTGTGGAACACCACTATTTCGGCGTGTCACCGATCGCGCGGGAGTATCCCCCGCTCGCGAGCCTCCTCCAGGGCCGCACTATAGTGTGGACCGAGCTGCAAGAAATGTTTCTGAAAGAATTCAACGGGGAATCCGTTCGGGTCCGGCGCTTTCCCCGAGTTGAGACCACCCAACGCCTCTCCCAGCTCTTCAACCGTTAGTGGGAGTTCTAACTCCTCTCGTACCGAATCCGAAAGGGCCCGAGGAGGAATGTCCGCAAGGAACCGCTCAATCATCTCTACCGATAGGACCTCCTGCGGACCATAGAGATCCGCGTAGTACCCCGCAAAACTCTCCGCCTGTCGCAGTCCAACGTCCTCAGGGTCGCACGATGCTGTAAGGGGTCCACCTCCCGATAGCCCCTTGGTCTGATGTATATATATCACAGACACAGAAGGGTGATCAGGCGAGGGAAGGAAAGGAAGGGAACTGCGGGGAGGGAGATCTGAAAGAGAAAGCACAAGCGTTTTGGTTAGGACAACCCCAAATCCCCCACTACTCCAGGTGATCCCTATTCTCCCCTGATGTACCTGTAAAATAAAGAGGGCACTCTTGCCTGGCGGACCCGAAGAGCCGAGGATCAGACTGTTCAGAACCTAGAGAAAGGGACACGGATTAGCCTGCGATTACCCCCCTCCAAGCCACGGCCCTCTGGTTCGCTCCCAGAACAACCTGACATACCACAATTCTGGAACCTCGGGTATCACAGGGGGAGGGGATGGACGTATGCCAGAAGTCTCCTCTCCGCCCCTGTTTACAAGATAAAGAAACAATTGAGGTGCAGCTAAGCGTCAGACCATAATGCTGCCTGTTGCTATTCCCACCTTTTCTGCACGCACTCAGAGCGCTAGTCCCATACTCCTGGGAGGCGCTAGCCAAAGACAAGTCCCTTCAGCTTTCTCGGGGAGGCACTTCCTCCGAAAATCCAGCGGGTGTGCTTTGCACGTTTCCCCTGGAAAGGTTCTCGCTGTTGCTTGAGCAATAAGCGACTCGGATCCTGCGAGTCACTATGTACAACAAAACATGACCATGATCAAGGTTTACAACGCCACAGCGGTTCCGCAATGCCAAGGCAGGCGTCCAACGGAACCAGTGCGGTAAAGTCTCAACTTGCACTCGCAAGGACCGGAAACAATACTGTTCGGTAATAGGTAACACAATCAGCGCAAAAGCAAAGTGGTGCCGAGCACCCCTACCAGCTCGCCAATCGTCCTCTCTCGAACACGTCCTCTCTGGAACTGGAACCAAAATAACCGGCACCCGCTCGATGCCGGAAGTTCCCTTTTCTGCTTCTTCGCTACGTGCGTGATGACGTTGGAGCGTCATCACGCAATGCGCACCGGGATTTGTAGTTCTTTCTCTCCCGTGTGCCTCGGACTGTCAGTGCTCTCCTGTGAGCTACAACAGTACATCCCTCCCCCGAAGAGCACTGACACAAACAAGGCTTTTTGGGATGTTTTTTGTGGAACAGGGCAACAAGCCTAGGTGCGTGGATCTGGGATGCAGGTTCCCAGGAGTTTTCTTCCTCACCGTATCCCTCCCAAGCCAGAAGATACCATAGCCTGTTGCGGTATATCTTGGAGTCAAGCACCTTTCGCACTTCATACTCTGCCTCGCCCTGCACTACCTCTGGGGCTGGTTTACGAGTGGGCCCCACCAGAGCAGGTTTCACCAGGGAGACATGGAATGCAGGATGTATGCGTAGCGTTGAGGGTAAAGATAGCTTCACCACCACCGGGTTCACTAGTTTAAGCACTCGATAGGGACCTATGAACTTGGGATTGAAAATGCTGAAACGTTTGAAACGTATGTACTTTGTGGACAGCCACACGTAGTCCCCCACCCTATACCTAGGCCCTGACCTTCTGTGCTTGTCTGTGAATGCCTTGTAGCTGTGTTTTGCGGCCCTTAGATTGCTCTTTGCTAGTCGGAGATTTGTCTGTATGCGGTCTATCCTACTCTGCGCCTCAGGTATCTTTGCAACGTGTGCTGGATTCAGGAAGGGGGAAAACCAAGGATGAAACCCATAAGAGCAAAAATAAGGCGTAAGTTTGGTGGACGTGTGCGTAGCGCTGTTATAAGCCACCTCCGCTAACCATAGGAAATCCACCCACTCGTTATCCGAAGCGTTGGAGTAACACCTCAGGTACTGCTTGAGGGTTTGGTTAACCCGCTCTGTTTGTCCATCCGTCTGCGGGTGGAAGCTGGTGGATACGTTGGATTCGATTCCCAAGGCTGAACACCAGGCCTTCCAGAAATGGGCCGTGAACTGCCCGCCTCTATCTGAGACTATCTTCCTTGGCAATCCGTGTAAGCGAACCACGTTCTCCAGGAGCAAGTGTGCCAACTGACCTGCCGTGGGCAGCGTCTTACAAGCAACGAAGTGCGCCATTTTAGTTAAGTAATCCACCACAACCGTGATCACGGTGTATCCTTTATCTCGAGGCATGCCCACTATAAAGTCTACTGAGATGTTCTCCCAAGGGAGGTCAGGCGTGGGGAGTGGTTGCAGCAAGCCAGCTTGTTTGGTATGGGTTGCCTTCATTTGATTGCATACTCCACATTCCTGGACCCATGTGGACACGTCTTTCCTTACCGACGGCCACCAGAACTGTCGTAGGATCCTGTCAAGGGTTTTGTCCCGGCCATTGTGTCCCGCGCAGGGCAGGTGATGGCACCATTTGAACGCTTGCAGTCTTAATGATCTGATGGGAAGGAGCAATTGTTTTCCTCGTAGCGGGAGTCCCTGTACCCGTTTCCACTCCGGATTGGCGTGCAGCCAGTTCTTCCATTCAGTTGTTCTACAGTTCAATGCTACACTCCGTAAGAACGGATCCGTGCACGTAGCCCCTATTACATGATCGGGGCTAATGATGGGCCCTGTGGTACCCGCTACGGTGCTGTCCTGGGATGCTTGTCGGGTTAACGCGTCTGCCTTCCTGTTATCCTTTCCGGGTCTGTAAGTGACAACAAAATTGTACCCTGCAAAAAAGAGGGTCCATCTCAGTTGACGGGGGGTGAGATGTCTGGCAGCCGTCATAAACTGTAAATTCCTGTGGTCGGTGTAAACAGTAACCACATGTCTGGCCCCCATCAAGTGATGCCTCCATTCACTGAAGGCGTTTTTTATGGCTAGCAACTCCTTTTCAGCAATGTTGTAGTTGCATTCAGCGGGGTTCAATTTGCGGGACATGTAAGCCACCGGATGTAATCGTCCTGTTTCGCAATGTCTTTGTGACAAGACGGCTCCCACCGCTGTATCGGATGCGTCTGCCTCCACTATGAATGGGTATTCTGGGTGAGCATGAGCCAACACAGGGGCTGTTGCAAAGGCTTCCTTTAGCTCTTCAAACCCCTTTTGAGCCTTGGCAGTCCACTGAAACGTCGCCTGTTTACGCAGGAGCAAGGTAAGAGGGGTTGCCAAGTCCGAGAAATGATCAATAAACCGGCGATAAAAGTTAGCGAACCCCAGGAAACATTGCACATCCCTAAGGTTCCGGGGGATTGGCCATTCTCTTACCGCCAGCACCTTCCTTTCCGACATTTCCTGACCCCAGGGGGTGAGGTTTACACCTAGGAACTCCACCGTTGTTACCCCAAATTCGCACTTGCTGATTTTGCAGAATAGGTGATGTCGTCTCAGGGCCTGGAGAATGGTCTTGACGTGTTGTGTATGATCTTGCGTGTTCGTAGAGTAAATCAATATATCGTCTATGTAACAGATGACGAAATGGTCCAGGTATTCCCGTAGAACATCGTTCAAGAAGAACTGAAAGGCCGCGGGGGCGTTGCACAGCCCAAACGGCATCACTAAGTATTCATAGAGACCGAAGCGTGTTTTAAATGCGGTCTTCCACTCGTCTCCTCTCCTCATACGGACCAGATGATAAGCCCCTTTTAGGTCAAGGCGCGTGTATATCACCGCCTCCTTTACCTGCTCCAGCAGGACATTGATCAAGGGAAGCGGGTACCGGTTCTTCACAGTTACGGCGTTTAACGCCCGGTAGTCCACGCACGCGCGCAGTTCGCCGTTTGCCTTAGGGATAAAGAAAAGAGGTGACGCCGCGGGAGATTTTGACACACGTATAAAGCCCAAGCCCAAGTATTTTTCCAGGTACTCCTTGAGATGTTTATGTTCGGGCTCCGTCAGGGCATATACCCGTCCAGCGGGAATCACTGCTCCGGGAATTAAATCGATCTGACAATCGTATGATCGATGCGGCGGCAAGACCTCGGCCTTGTCTTCATTAAAGACGTCCTCGTATTCCTTGTATGCCTGTGGCAAGGTAACAGCATGTTCCACTGCAGTGGCCACTTGATAACCGATAGCCAAGGAGGCGGCTGGATTCGACGACGAGACGTAGCAATTGGATAAGCAATAGGCTGAGGAATATAACAAGGTCTTCTCCTGCCAGTTGATGATCGGGTTGTGAAGACATAGCCACGGCAATCCTAGAATTAATCCGTAATGGGGAGCGGGTATGACGTTGAAGGAAAGAAGTTCCTGATGCGTAGTCCCCTGTCTCATCGATAAAGGTCCCGTGTGGTATCTTACTGGACCGGAATCCAACATCTTCCCGTCCACTGCGAAAACCATCTCAGGCGTGTCTTTCTCCTGCAAAGTGATTCCAAGCCGTCCTACCTGGGCTTGGTCCATAAAACACCCCGTGGCCCCTGAATCCACCAGCGCCTTCACCGGGATCCACTCGTCGTCCACCAAGAGGTGCACTTGGACGAACAGATGGTGTTTGTTGTGTGATTGGTCGTCGTCCAAAGAAGGGATATGCATGACGCTCAAAGGACTCCCTTCTTCTACCTTTAAGCCAAGTCGTTTCCCGCAGGGAAGCCTTGCGATCGGGTTACAGCGGCCTTTTGTTCTGGTCGGGAGACATTAGGCCTTAGGCCACACTCCCGTATGAAGTGTCCTTTTCGCCCACAGTACAGGCACAGCCCTCTCTTCCTCCGGTAGTCTCTTTCTTCCGCTGAGAGTGGGGATCGCACCGCGCCTATTTCCATGGGCTCTGTTTTGTTCGGCATCGCAGAGTTTGTTGATCTGGAGGATTCTGTAATCTGCACGGTTTTCTCCCTCCTTCTGTTTTCCCCTTTTCTTTCGCTCATGCGATGATCCAATCTTAGAACTAAATTAATGAGGGCTTCACAGGAGGTGGGTTGTGGGTCGATCTGTGCCAACACATCCTTCATATTCTCACTCAAACCCTGGTGAAAGATGACTGCATGTTTCTCTTCAGGCCACTCAGTTTCTGTGATCAGTCTCCGAAAGTCGTTGAGATAGGAGATGACATCCCTATTGCCCTGTCGCAGCTCCAGGAGATCTCTATCGGCCGAAAGCGTGGCCGCTCGTCGATTAAAGGTTTTCTCGAATTCAAACAAGAAGGCATTCCAGTCATACAAAAGCTGGTCGTCTCTTCTCACCAATGGAACAGCCCATTGTGCAGCGTCTCCGGACAAATAGGACAACAAGAAGGCGACTTTCGAATGGTTAGTGTTAAAGGCTCGGGCCTTGCAAGTGAAATGCAGCATCACCTGAGTGATAAAGACCGGTAATTTCCCGCTGTCCCCACTATACCTTTCGGGGGTGGCTAGTGGAACAGGCGTGGGGATTTCAACTACCACAGGAGCAGCTGGAGATGAGCGGGGGGGGCCCGCGTCAAAAGGATTACGCTCCAAGCGGTTAACCTGCGCCTGTAGTGAGGCAGTTTCTGTTCTTGAGGCGACTACCTCGGCCTGTACTAGGGCCAAAGCAGCCAACACGTCCTCTAAGGTGGCCATCCCACCGTGCGACTGGGAGGACTACTATTCGTGGGCCGGTTATTTTGTCGCAGTCCAACGTCCTCAGGGTCGCACGATGCTGTAAGGGGTCCACCTCCCGATAGCCCCTTGGTCTGATGTATATATATCACAGACACAGAAGGGTGATCAGGCGAGGGAAGGAAAGGAAGGGAACTGCGGGGAGGGAGATCTGAAAGAGAAAGCACAAGCGTTTTGGTTAGGACAACCCCAAATCCCCCACTACTCCAGGTGATCCCTATTCTCCCCTGATGTACCTGTAAAATAAAGAGGGCACTCTTGCCTGGCGGACCCGAAGAGCCGAGGATCAGACTGTTCAGAACCTAGAGAAAGGGACACGGATTAGCCTGCGATTACCCCCCTCCAAGCCACGGCCCTCTGGTTCGCTCCCAGAACAACCTGACATACCACAATTCTGGAACCTCGGGTATCACAGGGGGAGGGGATGGACGTATGCCAGAAGTCTCCTCTCCGCCCCTGTTTACAAGATAAAGAAACAATTGAGGTGCAGCTAAGCGTCAGACCATAATGCTGCCTGTTGCTATTCCCACCTTTTCTGCACGCACTCAGAGCGCTAGTCCCATACTCCTGGGAGGCGCTAGCCAAAGACAAGTCCCTTCAGCTTTCTCGGGGAGGCACTTCCTCCGAAAATCCAGCGGGTGTGCTTTGCACGTTTCCCCTGGAAAGGTTCTCGCTGTTGCTTGAGCAATAAGCGACTCGGATCCTGCGAGTCACTATGTACAACAAAACATGACCATGATCAAGGTTTACAACGCCACAGCGGTTCCGCAATGCCAAGGCAGGCGTCCAACGGAACCAGTGCGGTAAAGTCTCAACTTGCACTCGCAAGGACCGGAAACAATACTGTTCGGTAATAGGTAACACAATCAGCGCAAAAGCAAAGTGGTGCCGAGCACCCCTACCAGCTCGCCAATCGTCCTCTCTCGAACACGTCCTCTCTGGAACTGGAACCAAAATAACCGGCACCCGCTCGATGCCGGAAGTTCCCTTTTCTGCTTCTTCGCTACGTGCGTGATGACGTTGGAGCGTCATCACGCAATGCGCACCGGGATTTGTAGTTCTTTCTCTCCCGTGTGCCTCGGACTGTCAGTGCTCTCCTGTGAGCTACAACACCGCCAGCACACTAGGATCCGAGATGGGTCACCCAGCTGCATCCATCAGCCCCGGGAGCACCCACGAATGATTCATGCCCTGACACAGCCTATGGAGCATCCGGCCCGACTTATCCCCCCATTCATAAACCCGACTACGAGTTGCCAACCATGCCTGGCGCGCCTCCTCCATTAACATCGAGGCATAGTTCTGTTGCGTGAACAGGAGCCGACGACGGGCCCAGCCTCCACCCTCCCCGGTGCTCCGGCTCTCCAGGGCGGCAATCTCGGCTTCCGCCTGTACGGCCCTCTCCCCCTTGCGCCGTCGCGCCATGGCACAATACGAGATGTCCACCCCGTGAAGCGTCGATTTTAGCGCCTCCCACACCGAAGCGGCCTTGGGGACCGAGCCCACGTTAATGGACAGGTACTGATCCAACGCCTCCAGCATGCACGACCCATATTCCTCCTGCTGCAGGTGCCACACCGACATGCGCCACTGAAACGGCTGCCGCGAGTGCCCCAGGCGCAACACCGCCGCCACCGGAGAGTGGTCCAAAAGGCCTCGTGGGAGAATCTCGGCCCTCATGGCCCTGCCGGACGTCGAACCCCTTTTTGAATGCTAAATGATTGAGTGCATTCACCTTTCAGACCATAGCGGACCCTTGCAGTGCTAGTTGATTATAGATATCTGAGAAAGTTGGCTATAGTGATATCCACTCTCATTGTGAGCATGACAGACCAGAGTTAATCATGGACTACGCAGTCAAAAGCAGAAGACAGATCGACAAATACCATAAACAAGTTGCCACATTTGATTTGTACGTATTTGCTTATTAGCAAGTTCAAGCTGATAGCCTGCTCCATAGTCCCAATACCCGGTTGGATCCGTATTGTAGATCCGAAATAATGTTATTACAGTCAGCCCACTCCTGTAGTCTACATAAAAGCATGCAACCAACCACTTCAACTAGTGAATCTAACATGGACATGGGTCTGTAATGGAAGGGCAATTATGATCACCTTTCTTAAATATTGGCACAATATGGGACTCGGACCAGGAATTTAGAAATCCAACACTCTGACAGGATCTAAGGACGAGAGTCAGGAGGGGGCCCCAAAAATCAATATTAGCCATACAAAGATCGATCAGGATGCCATCTGAGCCTGGCTTTTCCTTGACTTTAGAGCTGATATGACCTCTTCCAGGGGGAAATTGAGGTCAATCTGGTTGTGGGTAGTGTGGACATTGGGGAGTTAACCACGGGCACTGATGGAGGCAGTTACTATGATGCTCAATTGTACTAGAATAATGAGCAAACCAGTCTTCTTCGGTAAGAGACAATCTCAAGTCTGGGTTTATCGTCATCACTTAAAAAATGGGAATTTATGACGCGCCAAAATACAGTGTTGTCATTAATACAAGCCTTGTGAAATTTTTCCCAGGCCTCCTCTTTCAAACCTTTTTTGCAGTGTTTTAGGGCAAGCCTGTATACCCATCTATAGTTTTGTACTTCAATGATATTCCTGGGTAGAGTGTTTAGAGCCTGTTTCAGGTTTTTATGAACCTGAGTACAGGCATGACCAAACCCGCCCTTACGTTTGACAGCCCCTCTCTTCTGATGGCAGGTTAGTCCTGCTTTGATTTCCTTAGTATTAGATTGAAAGCATCTATAACCGTAGTAGCCGCTGCAGACTCATCTAGACAAATATTCAAGGCCCTTCTCTGGTTTTGGATTAGCTGTTCTAAAAATTTAATTGGATCAACCATAGACCAGCGCAGAGTGTAACCATTTTAACGAGAGAGTTCAATGCTCTCAACTGATTAGGTGTGGTGACAGACCCCTTGAATTTTAACAAGAATTGTGTCCAACTCTAAGCTCTGAGGGAAGTGATCGCTCACTGCAAAGTCATGTAGAGTAAATTTATTAACTAAGGCAGAGTAGAGGTTAGGGAACAGCAGTTAGTCAATAACACTATTTCCCACACTTCTATTGCATGTACAAGTTACATCAGCTGAGCTGTGCCCAAATTCATTGCTAAAATCCAGATCGTATTTAAAAAGTAACTTGCTTAGTTTCTCTCCATATACTGTGTGTAAAAAGTGGGTAACATCATCATTCGTGGGGGGTGACTATGCCACAAATGTTATTGGCTGGCAGCTGGCATAGTTGAATGTTGAAATCTCCCCCCATAAAATATTATCTCTTGACTCCTTAGAGATTAGTGATTCCAGATCGGAGTCCAATTGACACACAACAGTTAGTATTTCTTGGTCACTGGCGTTATTATAAAAGTTTACTAATACCAGCAAGGTTGACACTGAGAGTTTTATGGAGACAATTTGGTAAAATTGATTTGTAGACTTAACAGCTATATTGAAGGAGACTAGCTTATTGGAAATATAAGTACAATGACCACCTTTAGGCCTACCGTATCTCGAAGGAGTGGCTGGGAAATGGAATGTTTTAAAGACATTGAGATGAATTGGCTCGACAGCCCATGTTTCTTGTAGGCACATAGTGTCGTAAAGCCTAACCATTCTGACAAATTGTGCTCACTGCGAAGCCCCGCTACATTCTAACATAGAGCAGTGATGGCACGTGCACCTTGGGTTGTGGGGACGCAATTTGCCTCACTGCTCAGGGAAGCCAGCTTATCACTTATTTGAGGGTATGATGGACAATCATCTCTCAGTGGGTTAGTAACATGGGTGTTTTTTTTGGGGGGGGGGGGGGTTACACAATGGTTTTCTCCGTTCTGGGTGGCTACCCTCAATCAGTCTACACTAGTAAGGGAGAGTGACCACATGAGGGGTCATGGCTGAAGAAAGGTCTAATCGATCGGATTTATACAAAAAGTGATTTGGGGCGATTCCTCTAGAGCGATTAATGATAGGGAGAGGGGGTGAAGTCCTCAATATAGGCGACTTTCTTACTACTTAGACAGGTACTTGTTGAGTCTGGGACGCTGGGTTCGCCAGAGTAGAATTAGGTGGATTAATACTCTCTGAGGTAGTTGGCTGTGGTGGAAGACTAACAAGATGCCTAGGATTTAAACCAGTATTATTAGGGTGATCTTGCAACACTTCCGTGACATCCCCTTGCAGGGAATGGCTACCAGAATGTGACTTAGCCATCCCCAGTAAGTCTACGCAGGTTAATACAGTAGATTTGATTGCTTTAAGTATGTTGGTAAGAGCACTAAAAGAAGCCTTAACAAAGTCTGTCAGAACCTGAACTGATGCCACCAATGAAGTATGATCTAGGGATGCAGTTGGCGGTATTCTATTACAAGCTCTCAGTGGCTTGATGATAGCTGCTTGATTCTGCGCAATTGCCTTCTTTTTAGCCCATACAGTACCACCCCGTGGGGCTCAATAGGATCATCAGTACGGCTACTTGGTATTTTTAGGCTTTCATTGGCGGGTGGGAGTTCAAAGTGCATGAAGAGGTAAGCTTTGAAATATTCTCATCTTTATTGGGTGTACCAGGACTCACAGCATTTTGGGTGATTTGTTGAGCAGCGGTTGAGAATGCTACGCTCGGGTTTGCAGAGTCGTGACCCTCCTCGGAGCAGGTAGTTAGTATTTCCTCCACGCTAAGGATCTGTTTCTCTATAGCCCCCATTGCCCCTGTAATGTAATTCATAATGAACAAACAAGATTTTAAAGGGGACTTAGCTAGAATAGAGCTTGGGTGCTTCCTTTTCCCCATGATCTAATAAGAACAGTAACTAGGTAGCTAGGTAGAGTAAGCAACGGTAGCCACCTTTGGGACTGATAGGGCCAGGGGACCCAGAAGGCGAGAGAGGACCAGGAAAAGGGGAACCAGCTAAAACAAAAGAAATCTGGGTAACTTAACTGCCGGTGACACACAGTGATAGCTGGCAGAGAGAGAAAACCACCTCTGCCCCAAGAACCCAAGTCAAGGAAGCTTTGAAAAGCAAAGACAATGTCTCAGGAAAGCTGCAGGCAACAATCACCACAGGCTTACGGCACCTACCATGCCAGAGGGGGACTAATGATCATTTCAAAAAGTCCAGCCAAGAGGGGGGAGCCCAGCCATGCCTCTTCCTTTCGCTGAAGGGCGCGGACAGTGCATGTCCCATGCAGCAGTACTCAGTAGCCCTTAAGTAGGGTTAATACAGTTCGGATGTTTGTCACGCAGGGGGTTGTTGGTGTTGGAGTGCCCCAGCGGCTGTGTCTCACAGGGGCAAACCTCCCGCAACTGGCACCCAGGAAACAAGGAGAACACAAGGAGAGAACACCAGCCGCACAGCAGTTCCTTGATGGCGTGGCAGAACCAGGTAAGAGTCCCCCACGCAGCGGTATTCAGCAGCCCTTAACTAACACTAATCTAGTTCAGGTGTTTGTCATGCAGGTGGCTGTGAACGTTGGAGTGCCCCAGCGGCTGCGTCTCGCAACGGCATACCCCACCCGCAGAAACTGGCACCCAGGAATTAAGGAGAACACAAGGAGAGCACACCAGCTGACACTGCATGTTCTCTTCAGAGGCAAGCATATCTAACCAAGCTCTCCCCACTGTTGAAGGAGACCTTGCGGCACCTCCAACTGGAGACACCATTCGTGATCCGCTAGGCATCGACGGCTGAGTTTGTCCATCGTAGCGTTCAGAGAACTTGCCAGGTGTTGACACACCAGGGTTTTCCCCTGCTGTTCCAGCCATGTCCAGAGATGCAGGGCCTCACAACAAAGGGTCCACGACCGCACCCCTCCCTGCTACTTGCAGTACCACATGACAGTGGTGTTGTCCGTGAACACCTGCACTAACTTCCCCTTGACAGAGGTGCTATATGGCCATTAGGGTAATTGTCGACATTACTAAGTTAGCATGAGCTTTGCTGCCATGATGCTGCTTTTGCGCACATTACTACATGATTTTATTTTGCAAGACTGTTCATGCCTTTCACACGAGAACTGTCTGCTTTTCACGTTCTCTGCTAAGTTCCTGGAGTTTAGTCTGAACACGATGTGCAAGGTCGATAAATAATGCCCCTTGTTATTCTGTTCTGGTCAGTCTCTAGCATCTAGACAAAACATGCTAAACACAGCTGCGTTGCTGGAGACTCGTGTTTTGATACTACGGGGATGCATGTTGTTTTAACACACACTTGGAGAGAGCCCTTTCCATGGAGAAGAGCTATGCTGTTCCTATTATGTAAACCTTCCATCTAGGCTTTAAGGTATGGGGTCTGCTGACAAAGCCCAGAGATCTCCTTTTATATAATAAACTTCCTTCAGTCAAGGGGACAGTGGTTAGGCCTTATAGTCCTTTTCCCACTGTCTTTATATAATGACTTTCCCCTTTGTACTCTATGGAATTGTAACAATGCTAATTGTTTGAGTTTATGCATTTTGCTGCTGGAAGTGACTCGTATACTGTATTATAGAGCACAGTAGTTAAAATAAATATTTTAAACTATTACAGTGACTCTGCCAATTCTTATTGTGGGCAAGTACAAGTGAGCGAGCGAAAGGGTATGTCTTGCTACCGCTTCCTGGGAGAGTCAGGAGTGTTGTGTTCTGGGTTGTCTAATCATTTGTAGTTTCAGATTTCGGAGGAGAAAAAATGAGACACTATAGCTAGCTGGTTTTGGGATTTTAGGTACTTAGGTAGTAGGTTGGTACACCTCTATACACCGAGGTCATGTTTTCCTGCGTATAGTTCTGTGTAGGTGCAGAATCCCCGCAACAGAAGGAAGACATTCCTTCAATGCCAACCGAATCACTTAAAGCTCCAGCAAATTGATGTGGAGCTCCAACTCTGCCGGAGACCAGCGTCACCTGATCTCCACCTCTCCCAGATTGCTCCCCATTCTAGAAGTGATGCATCTGTCATGACTGTGAACTGTGGTTGGGGAAGGGAGAGGGGTCTGCAGTTGACCCAATCGCGGTTCGTCAACTACCACTGTAGATCTCTCGCAGTTTCCTCGAAGATCTGGACTACGTTGGTGAGATTTCCTCGATGCTGTGCCCAATGGAACTTCAGGTTCCACTACAGAGCCCGCATATGCCTGCTGGCATGTTTTACCAACAGGATGCTGGAGGCCATGAAGACCAACAGTCTCAAAGTCAGGCCCATCGAAATCCAGGATAGAGGCTACAACATCGGAATCATAACCTGAATATCCTGGACTCGCTGCTTGGGAGAATACCCCAAAACTACAATTTGCCCAGAACAGCCCCGATGAAAGGGAGCATCTGAGAAGGAGTCAGGAGTGACTTTGGCACGTTTATAGAGATCCCCAGCGAATGTGGGAGGTCCGCCATAGTCTGAAGGTGGGAGACGACAGCCTGGGGCGAGGACGCCTTCAACTGCCAGTCATCGAGGTAGGGAAAGACTGACACCCCTAACCTGCACAGATGAGCTGCGACCACCGCCATCACGTTGGTGAACACCCGAGGGGAACTGGTAATGCGGAAGGGGAACATGATAAACTGAAAGTGCTCATGGCCTACCTTGAACCGCAGGTCATGCCTGTGGCCCGGCAGAATGGGAATGTGAAAATACGCATCCTGGAGGTCCAATGCTACCCTCCAGTCTAATTGGTCTAGGGAAGACATGATCTGAGCTAAGGTGAGCATCTTGATCTTCTCCTTATTGAGGAAGAGATTGACGGTCCAAAGATCTAAAATGGGACGCAACCCTTTGTTCTTTTTGGAATCAGAAAGTAGGAGGAATAACAGCCACTGCCTACATCTGAATCCGGGACCCTCTCTATAGCTCGCTTGGCCAAGAGAGCTGTAACTTCCTCCTGGCGCAATTTTAAATGATCCTCCAGCATCCATTCTTAATTTGGCAGAATAGGAGGAGGAAAATAAAGGAAAGGCAGAGACTAGCCCTCCAGAATGATCTACAAGACCCACTTGTCTGATGTAATGGACCTCTAGCGGGCAAGATGACAGCGGATTCTCCAGAAAACTGAAGTTGTGTGGTCTTGCAGAGTGAGACTAGGAGTGCTTGGAGACTGCGGCTGCTGAGGACAGGGTGGCCGATGACTTCTGACTTCCATTTCTTGATCGGAATGAACCACGTACACGTCCTCGCACAACTTGGGAAGTCTGCACAGGACGGTGGCTGGGATAGGGTTGAGTGGCCTGGAAACCCCTTCCGTTGCCATGAAAGGGGCTAAAGCTAGACTGGCCATGAGGTGTAGAAGAGAGGCCCAAGGATCTGGCCGTAGCTCGAAAGTTCTTGAAGCTCACCATGGCCGAGTTTGCCTTCTCCCCAAAAAGAAGGGTTCCATCAAACGGCCTGTCCATCAAATTTGCCTGTACATTGCCTGAGAAGCCAGTTGTCCTAAGCCAGGCATGACGCCTCAAGGTGACTGTCAAAGAAATTGCTCTGCCCAGCAAATCAGTGGCGTCAAGGCCACACCTTATGGCGAATTTTGCTGCATCTCTCCTGTCCTTAACCGCCTGAGCGAGCACAGTCTGGGCCTCCTCAGGGACTTGTGGCAGCACTTGTGCAACTGTGTCCCAAAGGGAGCGGGAGAAACAGCCCAATAAGCATGCGGTATTCACAGACCGTAATGCCAGGCTGGATAAAGAAAACATCTCCTTCCCAACTGATTCAAGACTCTTGGATTCCCTATCCCGAGGGGCTGAAGGGAATGCACCCTGGGATGTAGAAGCCTGCACCACCAAGCTTTCAAGGGTGGGGTGCTGGCTGAGGAATTGTGGATCGCCTGGAGCAGGGCGATAGCCCCATGCAATTGTCCTATTCACAGGAGCCCCTGTGCTAACTTGGACCACGTGCCTAGAAGGACATCAGTTAGTGCCTCATTGAAGGGCAAAAGGGGTTCAGAGGTGGAAGTTCCAGGCTGAAGCACTTCGGTCAGGAGATCAGTCCTGATCTGCATGGAGGGAAACTCTAGCCCGAGGACCTCGGCTGCCCTCTTAAACACCATAGCATAAGATGCTCCCTCCTCCGTAGCCACAATTGGCGGAGAGAGCATGCCAGTATCTGGGGAAGAGTCTACTGGCCTCCCAAAGTTACCCATACCAGTCCATCTGCTCTGTAAAGACATCCTGGTGTTCCAAAGGGTTCATTGATCCCTCCCATTCCTCTCCCGAGCCCAAAACATCTTCAAAGTGTTCAGGCGACAGCATAGAACACCTGAGTTCAATCAACGTCGGAATGGGCGTCGAGCGATGCCGTTCCGACTCTGATCGTCAGAGATAAGGATGAGGCTGGCACTGTTGGTACCAACTTCGAGGCCAACTCCGGGGATGTCACAATGGCACAACCGGGATAGGATCCTTGAGGCCCCATTGGCCCTGGCTAGAGCCGATGGAGTCGAATCAAATGGGGCCCCTTTCGACCCCGCGGGGCCAGAGGGCTCACCAGAGGAGTCAGCCCCCTCAAAAACACAGCGCATGGCCTCGTAAAATTATTTAATTGAGCGGGGGTCGATCCAGCTCCCAGAAAGGGAGGGAGGCGCAAAGTCAACCCTGGCTTCGGCTCCACAGCATCGTGCATAGAGTGTCTCTGCCCCTTACGTCGTTCGTCGACGGACAACAGACGATGCGAAGATGAAGTCCGCTTGGACCTCCTCTTCTTCTATCAGGACCGGGACCTCCACGGAGTCTTGCTGGATGGTGTCGACTGCCAGGCTGCAAGGAGCTTCATAGCTTGCTCCCGCAAGGCCTTCGGAGCCATATCCCGACAGTCCGAGGACGACTTTGAATCGTGGTCATGCTCGAGACACCAGAGACAGATGAGGTGGGGGTTGTCAACCGACATCATGCGGTTAAAAACCTGTCTTACTCGAAGACATCCTCGCACGCGAAGTTGGAAAAAATTCCAAAATCGTCGAAAAAAGCCTGTCAAAAAGCGATAGAGAGGTTGCTCTTCCCAAATCGGCACTTAACTGGCACAGAAAGAAAAGAACTGACATCCGCGTACCTGGGTAGCGCTTATATAGGTGATCAGGACATCATAACCTACGTCACGCAGAGGCGAATGGAGCAACCCAACGGCACGTGCAAGGGGTATTGCTCGACCAAAAGTTTCCAGATCCAGCCTAGCGCCTGGGAAATTCAAAGGTAAGGAGTCTGCAGCTAAAAGTCTCTATGAGATGGTGTAGATATTATTTTGCACAGGTTGGGAAAAATACTTCTGAAACATTCTTGCTTTTGACACCCAGGACTGACGGTTCCAGGATGAAGTGTTTGGCGAGTCCAATCCCGCTGTGATTACAAATACTTATTGGGGCCTTGTTGACACGGTCCCAAGCATGTCTCCCAGCCCAGCCGGCTCCAAGGACATTGCTTGCTACCATTGAGTGCCCTCCACCACTTATTCCCAGAAACTAGGTCTGTCTGGAACCTCTCCACATGTGGGCATCCATCTTGAAAATCTAGTTGCTGAGGTAGCCGATCAGCACAGCCTTGCCATTCCTGCGGGACCAACTTTGGACATCTTCCAACCCATGGCCACAAAAAAGAATCTGTAACATACTCTATTGGAACATGGCATTACTTACATCTAAGCAGGAAGATCTGGACTGGGGAACTTTTATTGACACATTTATATATGCATGTTTCAAGAAACATGGTGTGTGGAGCCAGTATATAGGTCAAAGTTTACCACCTACTCTTGCCCAGCATCCTCAGGTGGCAGGGTTCAGTCAGGGGAAGGCATGATCATGTGGTTCAAAAACTTGTTAGCCCTCCACATTACGAAGCTTGATATAGATCTGTAAGATGTTATAGGGCGGTCTCTTGTTGGGGATCGGTCTTCTTGCTTATTCATAAGCATGAGTAAGCTCACTGTGTAGGAAATAGTCAGTTAGATCATTCGCTTTGACATATTTCTGTACATTCATCCACAAATACTCTTTAGTCAGTCTTTGACCAGGGAGTGAGGAACTTATTTTGCTGTGACAGGAATATCCCATAGCAAAGGCAATCCTTCCTCATATAGCATGGCCTTGATATAGGCAACCCAGGCAATCATCACGCAATCCTGGGAGAGCCCTGATCAAAACTCTATATGATTCTAGTTCATCTATTGACCAAAGTCTGTGCCAGTACATAATGGGGTGAGACATAATAAGATCAGTTCATAATATGTTTAGAATTTACATAAAGCCTACGGCAAGGAACTCACTTGCAGCATATAAACATTCAGCAGCTCTTCTGCTCAGATCATCTGGATATTTCCTCTGGGATAGATGTCCACAGAGTTCTGCTGCATGTAGTTTATATCTTTCCAGTTCTATGCAATTTCTCCTTAGTCTGAGAAATTTTCCCAAGGGAAGGGCGTAATGTAATGTGCGAATATGCTAACTGTCATAGCATAATAGTGGATTCCCTGAATAGGCTTTTTGTAAAGTTCTGAATATATCCCACCTTCTTTGGGGTACAGATTTAGAAAAAATGTGAGAATGACACTGGTAATAAGACTCACCAACACACTAAATAACTTTGAGATGACGCAGGAGACTGGCATATGACGATATCTGGCATGGAGTATATTAAACAACTGTCAAACTATCTTAATGACTACAAGACCCACAATAAAATCTGATAATATATGCAGTACAATATCCATGTTAGTGTCTGTCACAAAAGATGTAGTCACCATATATAGCTTGTCTCTATATTTACTCTGTCCAAAGGGAGCTGGAAACATAGTAAATTGAATAATATGAGATATTTGGCAATGTTTGTACCGAGTACATCTAATAGTGCAGACGCGATCCCTTTGTGAAAAAAGATACACACACCTGTTAGACACACTACGTGATACGTGCCTTATTAGCGGCCAGCTTCTTATTGTGTCTCAAGAACAATGGCCACTATCTCGCCAGACCCGCCGAGTTGAGCCGTAATCCCCACACAGGTAAGAGCCGTTTCTGCTGCTCAGTGCAACAAGATTGTGAACTTGGTTTGGATGCATCGGAGGCTGGATCCCGGTGAACATGTGCCACAGTCCTTTTAGACAAGAATACCCAAGAGTTGTGTCATTACAATTTGGATGTATGACGAGTGTGAGAAGATGCCGGTAAGGCTGAGAAGAGATCTAGAGATTACAAGATCAAGAGAAGAGGTACACTTCCACGATATCGCCAGAAGTTCTTTGCTAGTTACTCACTCTCATAAACTTTCTAATACCATGGCTCAAACGTGATTTCTTCATAGTGAAAAAAAAAAAAGAACTGGCTACCTACATGTGTATTTAGTTTCACAGCATCAGTGGTTGGATGCCGTTTAATCCGTGTCGCGATCTTTATGGGCACGCAGCGTTGTGAGTTGTGATAGTATCATTTTGATATGTGGCAAAAGTAGAAGACGCCGGTCAAGGCTGATATGAGATCCAGAGATTACTGGATTATGAGAAGAGGTACGTACACATTACTGATGTATGGAGAGTGATCTTAAATTGTACCTTTAATGCCATACTAAAAGGCGCTGAAATTCCGGACACATGGTTAGGTGCCAAAGTAGTGCCCATATTTAACAAGCATTGGCATAGCCAATAGGTCTCGCCTTTGGGACCTTATAAGTGTTTAGCCACAGCTATTGGCACATGTGGAGGATGGTTACACTTAAGGCAAAAGCGAACGTAAAGCATCAGGCACGGGAAGCTGGGTACTTGTGGAGCAGTGGTACACCTGTGGAAGAGTTACAAGTGAAGCACGGAGTCAAAAGAAGCACTGCACATGTGGGGACATACCTAGGGCAATATTATAGGTAAATCAGGGGCATGGAAGCAGAGTAAACGAGAGGGATGGGTGCCGGCTGCGGAAGATCAGACGGACACAGAAAGCAAAGGTTCATCAGCAGCAGATGCACGTAAGAAGCACGCAAAGGCGGCCGAAGCTTACCCTTGAAGGCAGAGATTCATATCCGACCAGGACCAGGGGAAAAGCATTAGAGCTTCGAAGGCACGGATGGGTCGCTCCTCAAGCACCGAGGCTGCTCCTCCGTCTTCTCTGCTGGGCGTCGACTTCAGATCCCCCACGATCCTCTCAGGACCGGTGTGACTCCAAGTCCACGAAGCGACATATGGCCCAGACAAGCCAGTTACAAAGGCAAGTGCCCTCGGCACCTTGGCGCCAAGAGTCTACTGCCAAATCGGACACAAAGGAATTTCAGGGGGAACCCCCACATACTTGTGTAACTTCACAGGAAAATAAATCAATCCCGAAAATGAAAATAAAAACCTTTGCGAAGTGAGAAGTCATATATGTGAAAAGAAAGAAAATAGACCGTAATCCCCACACAGTATTCTAAATAAGCGTTCACTGCCCTCTGTAGTGTGCTCCGGCGCCCGTTCCTAAACGGGCATACGACAGCCGGGGTGTCGTGACTGTAGGCCTGCGGCAATAAGCACGGGGACACAGGGTGTATGTTGCTTAGTCCGCCGTCGCAGCCTCAAGTGGTGTACGTACGCGCGTGACTGGCTTTTATTGACTTCAGCCCACGTGACTGGACGCGTACGCATATGGCGTATCGCGTCACCGGTCACAACATTACATTCCTTCCCAACAAACAAGAAAAACAACTTTGACTACAATAGTCCCGACCATGAGTTCCCCGCTCTGCATCCACCTTTAGCACAACATCCCAAATAACAAAATGCGGAACGGTCTTACGTGAGGTAGTCTTTAGGGCGGCAGGACGGCTCAGGATTGTTCCTCAGGCTGTACTGCGACACCCCCCGGCCTTGTGAGCAACAGATATCCCCACATGCTCCTCGATGGGAGTCCTAGCTTCGAGACCCTGTGGCCCAGGACTTGCAGCCATACTAGACGCCTCTCTCTGGGGAGATGACCAGGGAATGAAAGACTCTCCCGGGTCCTCCCTGGCCGGTTCCATCTCTCTGCCACCAGTCTCGACGTCTTCCGCTCGGTTGGTGTTCCGGGTGTCAACCACCTGGTCGTGAAGTGTCTCTGCTCGTTGTGTGTGATACCTTTTGAAATGCGACACATTTCGGGTTACTTTCTCTCTCCCGCGAGTGGCAGTGACACAAGTTCCTTTGACGGACACTACTGTCCATGGTTCCTTTTCAAAAGTCAGACGGAATTTACTTCCTTGAGATCGGTTCTTGAGTAGTACAGTGTCCCCTCTAATGATGTCCGGTACAACAGCTCTTCGCCTGACACTGATACGGGCATGTGCTTTTCGGCAGCTGGCGTCAATTGCACTGTCCTCAGGACGCTCAGGTCTCCACTCAGGGTGGTGAGGAATAGTGTCAGTAACTACTCTTCCCATTAGTAGATGTGCAGGAGCCACCCCGGTAGTCGTGTGGGGTGTCTGGTGATAACTTCGTAGAAAGATGAAGATAGCCAATTCTACCGATTGGGCTTTACCATGTGCTATGCGTATTACCTTGTTGAGTGTTCGCATGAATCTTTCAGCCTCCCCATTCGCTTGCGGCCAATGGGGGGTGATCCGGCGATGAAGTATACCTAGATTTTGGAGGTATGATGCAAATTCTTGACTTTGGAAAGGTGATCCATTGTCAGTTCTTATTTCTTTCACGAGTCCATGGGCAGCCATGATTTTCTCCATTTTCGGTATGACTTCAGTCGCGCTAAGGGCCGACAGTATCTCCACCTCAGGATACTTGGAGTGGTCGTCAATGGCTACCAGGGTATGGCGTCCGTCTGGAAGGCTGCCAAAATCTACACTCACTCGGGACCAAGGGACCCTCGGCCGAGGTACCATGATGACAGGAGCAGGTCGAGGTGCCTCCCCAGTGACCTGGCACGAGGGACATGTGCGGACCGTGGCCTCTACAAAGTCGTCCATTAGCGGGAACCAGACCTTAGTGCGAAGTCTCGATTTTGTTTTAACCATGCCCTGATGTCCCACATGGGCGAGGTCCACTACCCTCTGTGTTAGAGAGATTGGAATTACTAGCCGGTGTCCTCGTAGTAAGCACCCGGTGTCATCCTCAGTGAGCTCACCCCGGACATGGTACAATCCGTCCATTATTCGTTGTGCGGTATCTGTCAAACTCTTCCACTCCTCCTTTGCTTTGTGCCAGTTGTTATTCCGGATGGCTCCTTTGGCGCGCTGCAGACACTCATCTTGGCCTGTGGCTTCCCGTAGGCTGGCCATGGAAATGGGTATGGGGCACGATCAAGCGGTGACACACCTAACGTATTCCTCCGTGTCCGCGCCCTCCTCCATTTCCTGGGCCGTGGCTTTCCGAGGGTGGCGGGACAGGTAATCGGCTGGATTTTTGGACCCAGGCTGATACTCTATTTTACAATTATAGTTCTGGAGTTGGAGCATCCACTTCTCGATCCGCGGCGGCGGCTTAGTCGAGGTCCCTGAGAAGAGTGCCACCAACGGTTTGTGGTCTGTTGCTACCACAAATGGTTTTCCATACAAATACAAGTGGAAGTAGTGGCATCCCCAGCGGATAGCAATAGCTTCCTTCTCTATTTGCGAGTATCTCTGTTCAGTCGCGGCAAGGGAGCGGCTGGCGAACGCCACTGAGATCCATTCTTCTTGAGGGTTCCTCCTTTGCAAGAGGACTGCTCCTAACCCGACCGGGCCAGCATCCACGGCGACCAATGTTGACTTGGTGGGGTCAAAGAACGCCAGGGTAGTGACTTCCGAGAGAGCCTCCTTGATTTTCTCGAAGGCTTGGGCCTGTTCCTCGCCCCACTTCCAGGTGGTGGATTCTTTGGTCAGCTCCCTCAGCGGCGCCGTCATGTTGGCAAGATCTTGGATAAATCGTCCACAGTAATTGACCATTCCAAGGAAGCTATGGACTTCCGTAACATTGGTGGGGGCTACAGCCTCTTTGACGTCCCGTACTTTCTCAGGGTCCGGGTTGACCCCTTCTGCTGAGAACGTGTAGCCGAAAAATTGCAGTTTGGTGCATAGGAACTCGCATTTCTCTCGATGAAGAGTGAGGCCAGCCTCACGTATCCGGCATAATACTTGGAGCAGTCTTTCATTGTGCTCTTGGATGGTTTTGGCGTGAATCATGATGTCATCACTGACATTGATTACTCCTCTGATACCTGTGATTAACTCCTGTATCATGTTTTGGAAGACCTCCGCGGCACTGGATACCCCAAAGCTAAACCTGGTGTATCTCCGGAGTCTCACGTGTGTGGAAAAAGTGGTGATGTTGCGGGAGGCTTCATCCAGTACCAGCTGGTGATATCCAGACCGGAGGTCCAGTTTTGAAAACCAACAGGCTCCCGCCATTTCTCCAATGAGATCATCTATCGTGGGAGTGATGTGGCGTTCCCGTTTAATCGCGACGTTAGGAAGTCGCATGTCGACGCAGATCCTCACCGCGCCCGGCTGTTTAGGCTTCCGGGCAACGACGATGGGAGAAACTCACGGTGTGGGACCGGACACTTTTTCAATTATTCCTGCTGCCTCTAGCTTCTTGAGTTCCTCTTCCACCAATGGCCTCAGGTGAAATGCTATCCGCCGATGTCGTAGAGCGACCGGCTGGCCTGTTGGGTCGATGTGGAGATGTATTTCTTTCCCTCTGAACTTTCCGATTCCCCGGAAGACTTCCTCAAACTCGCCCAGGATGTGCTGCAGAGACTCCTGGTGCACTCCGAACACAAATGTCACGACTCCCAAGTCCTCGGCCGCTCGGCACCCCAGCAGCATCCCTTGACCGTCTTCTGTGACGTATATGTTGGTGGTGACTGACCGCGTGCCATGGGAAATTACGTTCCTGAACCGCCCGCGTATTTTCAAAGGGGCTTCTTGGCCATACGCGAACACTGTGATCGTTGAGGGGTGTAGAGCCGGCTTCGGGTGCATAGTGCTGTGTAGAGAAGCGGCCATGATGTTGATGGTGGCGCCCGTATCCACGACAGCGGTGACCTCCTGTGACCCCACTCGGATGCTGCATTGTGGTAGGTGTTGTGCGTTGCGGGAGGTGGTGCCAATCATGTGGATTTTGTGCACCACTCTCTCCTCTTCATCATCATCCATGTCGCTGGGTACCGGTCTGTTGGACTTGGCCCTTTTCCCTGAATTTGTTCGTTTTTTTTTTCTCCCAAGATGGCTGCCACAGGCCCCTGCTACTGCAGAGGGACCTTTCTAGTAGCACTCTAGCTGCCAGGAGCTGGCTGGGACCCCACAACAATGTTGCGACACCAGCCCGCCTTTTTTGTCCCATAGGTAGAATGGGGAAGCTCCTGGAATGTGCTAGCTAGAACCTTCTAGAAGGGAGGTGTGGTTTTACTTTTGCCGCCTTGGCTAGAGGTCACCTGACCTAGGGCTACTTAAGTGAGGGAGGGAACTTTTTCCAGTTAGTTGGCCAGTTGGGGTGAAGCAGAGCTGGAGAATCCATGCAGGAGTTTTAGGCAGTAGGGCCTAGCCAGGGACTTATGCCTCTGAGAGTGACAGGGCTTAGGTGCTGCCTCTTAAGTGAGTGAGGGATCCTGTGAAACCCACTGATCTTGCCCAGCAGTAGGAGGACCCAGGGAACCTCTTCCCAGCCTGACTAGGAAGGACCTAGTCGCCAACTCATCCCCTACCCCCCAAGGAACAGAACCCCAAGGGTGCCAGTATCATCTGCGCCGCAAGGACTGAATACTGAAACTACAAAAGCGGAATCCTGAAACTTCATGCCAAAGCTGAATATTGCAACTTCATGAAACGACTGATTGTCTGACTGCTGGGGATCGACCAGGTACTGGTGCTGTGTCTCCTGCGCTGCCAGACCCGGCCTGGGACCCCCTGCACGGATCTGCCGTCGAGCGCGGAGCTGGCCGAGCCCCCGCTTAACTTGTGACCCCCCCCTGGTGCGAGGACCCGCAACGCGATCACCGCCGCGGCCCGTAGGCATCAGGGACGTGTCAGCGCCAAGTCGGGGCCTGCGGAGAAGCCCGGGGCCCCGCCGCTGCCGTCGCAGCGTGAGGAGGAGGAGCGAGTGTCCCGCGCCGTTGCGCGCTTCTGACGAGGGGCCCGGAGCGGAACCGAGCGACGAGATCAAGGTAACTCCCGGGGGCTGGGAGGTAGCGCGGCCGAGTGGCGGCCTGAGACTCGCCCCCCCCCTGCTCCCCGGGAGTCGTGGGAAGGCCCGGTGCGCCCCCTGCCGAGTGGGAGCGACACCGCATGCAGAGACTGTGACTTTCCCCCTCCGTGGGATTTCCCTCCGTACTGTTGAGTCTCCCCTCCGTGGGATTACCCTCTCCTGGGGTTTGCCGTTCGCAGGACTCACCATTGCTCAATGCGTTCTATGTCTAAGTAGCGCTGATCATTCATTCGTACTCACCAGTGCTCAATGCGTTCTATGTCTAAGTAGCGCTGATCATTCATTCGTACTCACCAGTGCTCAATGCGTTCTATGTCTAAGTAGCGCTGATCATTCATTCGTACTCACCAGTGCTCAATGCGTTCTATGTCTAAGTAGCGCTGATCATGCATTTGTATTCACCAGTGCTCAATGCGTTCTATGTCTAAGTAGCGCTGATCATTCAGTTGTATTCACCAGTGCTCAATGCTTTCTATGTCTAAGTAGCGCTGGTCATTCATTTGTATTCACAAGGGCTCAGTGCGTGCTAAGTCCAAATAGCGTGTAACCTCAGATTGTGGTCTCAAGCGCTCCATTCTCCAGTTGAGGTCCCAAGTGCAAGGCGCTCCGTGTATGAGCGGCGCCTCATCTCTAAAGGGTGTCCAGACGTGCAGTATGCTCCGTGTACCAATAACACTTTATCCTCAGGGTAGGCTTGGAGGTGCTCAGGGTATTAGGCAGGCAGGTAACGCGTTCTCCGTACGATATGCCTAGAAGTGCCTAGTCCTTAAGGTAAACGATCAGCGCTTCAACCTCAAGTTATGCTCAGGGGTGCCTAAGGTTCAAGGTATACAAGAAGAGCTGTAATGCTACGATATGCTCATGTGCCTTTGTTTCTTCGTAGACACCAGTAGCGCCACGTGTGCAGGCCCCGGCCCGCAGCACTAGGGAAGTTCATACTGCAGGGATTGCTGAGGTAACCGTAATGAGATGCTGTAATGCAAATGCTAATGTGTCCAAGTTAAGATACATTGCCCTCCAAGATTACCGTGTGTGCTCCTTTGATTAGATGAATCTGATTAATTTGCATTCACCTTACTGTGTGGCGTCCCTTATTGTGTGCGTTTACTGCTTCAGAGGATGTGTGTGTTGTATGGTCGCTTAACACATAGGTCTTTGGGTGCCCAGCCGCTCGTGTCACGTTACCCCCTTAGGGCCTGGAGACCCCAGGTCTTACATGGTCCTTCTTAGAGCGTTCGCCGTTTGTCGGGGCCTGCGGTACCGTTTTGACCAGCATACCTTCTCGAAATGGTTAAACCTTCCGCACCCCGAGCACCTTTTGCCTTTTGTAGGACATTCTGCTGCTGCGTGCGGCGATCCTCCACAGTATCCACACGACTTTGGCTGTCCTGAGGACTGGGTTCCTGCTCCTTTCTTGCTCCACTTCTGTGCTGGTCTGGTCGACACCGCGTTTACAGGTTCGGTCTTCACTGGCGCTTGGAGAACTCCTTCCATGTGCGCCGCCCGCGCTTTCGACAGCTCCTTCGTCTGACCCATCGTTAGGATCTCCGCCAACGGCTTCCCGGACTCTTCCAGTATGCGCTCTCGCAGCTTGGCTGAAGCGCAGCCCTGAATGATCTGCCCTCTGATTTCTTCAGTCTCATCCCGGAAACCACATGTGGCTGCAAGATTCTTCAGACGGGCGTGAAACGTGTCTAATGATTCTTCCGGAAGCTGGCGCGCTTGCCGGAAGATGAACCTCTCATAATCGCGGTTAGCCATCGGTTCGAAGTGTTCGTTAAGGGCGGCTATCAGTGTCAGGTGTGTTCTGGGAGTGGCCTCCGGTAGCGTTTTGACGATGTTATGAATGTCTTTTCCACCCAAGTGAATAATCATTGCCCTTTTCTGGTCCCTATGGACCTTGGTGGCTTCGAAAAATATGCGCAGCCGATCCTCCCAGTCCTTCCATTTGGCCGCAATCGTCGAAGGTGGCCCCTCTACGATGAATGGTTTGCTCTATTTATCTTCAGAAAACTTACAAATAAACTGCTGACACCCAATTCAAACATATGCAAATGTAAAAAAAAAAAAGAGGAAGAGGTTTCTCTTAATACTTTTCATCGCTCTCACTTCCCGACCCCCTCATGTTGACATCGATAACACTATAGCTGTCTCCTCCTCCCCCCATGCGCTCTTAATGGAGCTGCAACCAAGAAGATTATCTTGAAATAATAAACACCTCCAAGATGGAGTGTGTGCGGGTATACATGATGGACACACACCACCTAATCTGGATCAACCACAATTAGTTGGTGCTGTTCCAGAAAGTAAGTCTGCAATTCTGTACTTTCTATCAATCACCAGACACGACCTTGCCCGCGTAAAGATCATCCCAAACATATCTGCTGATTAATATACATATCGAGGGTTTCCACTGGAGGTCTGCAATCACCCGCTGGTGGTAATTAGCCCCCATTTTCTGTTTCCAGTGGTAACCGTAGAAGAGAAAAGCAGCTGTTTACTGCCGTGCTGAATGCCCAACTTAACTAATGAGAGACCTCAGCCAAAACAGAGCGACGGCGCAGTGACTGACAAGCACTCCTTCGCTGCTCTCTGCGGTGGCGTCATATAGGAATGAGAAAGCGCAGCGGCAGCCCTCTTCAACCTGCCATTGCGGGCAACCCAGGGTGAGGACATGATTTCTGGAAGATGGGAAGAGAAGGCTTGACACAGACTGTGCATACATTATTTCTCCAATAACACGATTTAACAAGCATAATAGCCATAAGAACGTCACTGAAGAAGGAGAGGCATAGCGAGCATTGGAGATGCGGACCGAGGCGCATGCACTTGTGCGTGTAACCGCAAGCTCTAGGCCGCCACAAGCAAAAGCGTGTGGTAGCATTTTCTGGAGCCACACACTAAATGTCTCGCAGAGCAGCGCATGCGCTGACTTGGCGAGACCTAAAAAGGGGGACAAAAGTGGCCCGGCAAATAACAGGCCCATTAGCCTTACTGACATCGCTTAGAAAATATTTTGACTGCACTTGCTAGAGAGAATCCAGAACTGGATGAGAGAAGGGAAGTTATTATCACCCCTGCAGGCAGGATTTAGAGGCAAAACAAGCACCATAGATCAGTTATTCTGTTTCCAACTGATCCTTTAGAAATATGCTTCAATCAAGAAAGTTCCATTATATTTAGTGTTTGACCTCCGTGCTGCATTTGATTTAGTTCCCCGTGAAAAACTGTTGGCAGAACTCAGCAAAATGGGGATTTCGGAAAAACTTCTGCAAATCATCATTAGATTGCATACAAACAACTATGCCCGAATTAGATGGGGGAGTGAGAGGGGCTTACCGATCGGATCAAGGTAAAAATAGGAGTGTGGCAAGGGTGTGTCCTTGCTTTTACTCTCTTCACCCTTTACATCAATGGTCTAATCGAACCACACTTAGACTGCAGGAGTAACCCGCCCGGGCTTGCTGGGCAAACAGTGCCTGCAGTTTTATTTGCAGATGACACCCTGCTCATCTCTCAAACCCCACTTTGGCTCCAAAACTTAGTAGATCAGATCAGGAAGGGATGTGATAAATTTGGATTAGAAATAAACTCCCTAAAAACTAAATGTATGTTTTTTAACCGTCACAAGCGTTTTAATCGTAGTATTAAGTTGGACTGGACAGTACTAGAGGAGGTAAATCAATTTGATTATCTAGGGGTTAGGCTGACTAGTACACAATCATGGTCCCCACAAATAGTTAAAAGCCAGCTTTCTCTACAACATGTAGGGACAATCCAAGTTAAAAGATTAAGGAAGTCAATTCATAGACCGCTGATGCCAGTAATCCAACCAGGCACAGGGTTTAGGAGCCGCACTCTACGGGGCGGAGTTATGGGGCTACACTAATGTGACTCTCATTGAAAAAAAAGAAAACATATTCATGAGATCAGTCTTGGAGCTCCCCGAATATGAACCACTAATACCAATGCGCTTGGACCTGGGCATGAAGAATGTCGTTTATGCAATTGCCCTTAGGCCTCTTACATTCTGGATTCGCATTTGGTCGAATAACTCACCACTCCCCACGAAAGAATCACCTATAGATGTGCTATCATTAAATACTACAGGGCATGTGCAGTGGCTCAATTACATCAAGGGATGCTTGGTCAAATTGGGCATGAAAAACTTGTGGCTCAACCCTGATAGTATTCAGAAAAGGTCTTTAAATCTCCTCAAAAAAAGATATTGGAGTTCTGTGGATGATAATTGGCTATGCAAAAGAACAGCAGGGATGTTGACAAATAGGTTTTTAAGTTTTAAGGATAATACGCAACAGGAACATTTTCTGAATCGCATAGAACCACCACTTGCGAAGTCCTTATATCTAAAATTTAGGTACAGTATTCTGCAGATCAATAGTCTCTGTAGTAATTGGAATAGCTCTAATGTTTTGCCCAGTTGTCTTGTATGTGAGGGTGCCTGAAACAGAAGTAAACTTTTTATTCTTTTGCCCCAGGAATAGACGCATAAGAAAAACATGGCTGGTTCCGATATGTCGAATCCTGGCCGCCTACCGAATAATTGAGATCACCAGGATTTTAAGAAGTGATTGCACAGAATTTTTAATTTTTAGATTTGCCAGATATTTGCTATATGAATGGAGATTAAGAAATAGGATACTGTTAAACTCCAACTGATCCAAATACACAAAAGGCACTTATACCCACTTGTCATTAGTAAAATATGCACTAAGCTATAAGATAAGACATTTTAGTGAGGTTTTAGCAATGACAACACTGAAGTAACTAATCAAAGACAATTACTGTATGAAAATGATGGTAAAGTCATGCTAACCAATCCTTAAAAGCACAAGTGATTCAAACGTATGGCACATGAATTGGCTATAGGTAACTGCGAGTACAATTTTATTGCAATGGACAATTAAACATTTTAGTAGGTTTTAAATAGTAGTATCTTATGTGTTAAAATAATATAATATAAGCACATACATATAATAATGTTTAATACTTTGAATAGATATGAAGATTTTGATTTTTTGTGGAACTGTATATACCACCATATAACATATTTTATTTTAACTATACTGATGGAGTGATGCACCCAACAATTTATCAAACCCAAAACTGGTGGTCATACAGTATAGTCACCTTATGAATTCTGGAAGTATTTTAGTAATAACAACAACCTGGAGATGATAACATGGATTGAGATTAAGCTATACAACACACATGTTTGTATTTTTTTTAATAAAATCGTTTTATTGAAAAGATGGAGAGTTGGGAAAAATATTTTTTAAATTATTCATATGTTGTTGTGCTTTTACAGTTTTCTCTATGAAAAAATGAATAAAGATTTTACAACTATTACATTACTGGTGTGACCGTCTGTGTTTTGCTAGTAGCTAATTTTTACAAACCACGGCATGAACGTGTGCTCTTTAAACGAAATAAGAGCTGGCGGCCAATATTTGCCCCCAACGAGGTACATATAATGTTCGAACAGAGCAACATTAATTTGCTGGGCAATATATTAGGCTCTGGTTACCTAACTATATTACCACTATGACACCTAGGAGCATCGCAAGTTCTTGTTTTTTACCACATGCAGTGATACGACAATTGCAGAAATCAGAAGCTTGAGAAGGATATATATACCCTAACTTGGGGTAAGACTACCCTTTTTTGTTCTTCAACACTATTCTTCACAGAGCACTTATATGAAGGGTAGTGGTTAGGGAATATAGTTATCACTTTATGACACAGAGTTTAAAAATAGCTTTTGTGATTAACCTCACTCTAGGAAATCAGTTTGGATGACTGTCGTTATGAAAAGCGTGATATGTTATGTTGTCTTTCTCATTTGGTTCTTTGTTTAGGTGGACCGATACCCAAATGGTTGGCCACCCAATCCAGTACCAGGCTAACTGATCCAAGGCCGGTATTGTATTAGTATATACATTGAAGCAGAGTGACACCAATTTTTTCTTGTCTTGGGAATACCCCTAAAAACTTTTTCAGAGCTACACCTGGGCAGAAACATGTCAACCTGACAATAAGAAAACTGTGTGCCTGTTACACAGTCCTTATGCTCTGCTTTTAACCCTAGCCTCTGGGGGCCCCAGAATAAAGTATCATTTTCACCCACCAGGGATATAGTTTTTACATTGAACATTGTACTCTGACCCTCACTCAAATCCCTCATAGCTCATCCTTGACAAAACACCTCAGCTCCTCCTCAGTAGGGAGTTGTGGCCCACAGTAAGTACCGTGTGGTCCTGGTGTTTGGAGGGAGCACAATGATGATGTCACTCTTGACTTCCACTACCTGTGGTCCTCAATCCTAGTACCAGACGTATTTTTCTGTGTGAACATTATCTTTTGTACAGAAAGTAATTTTGTAATCAAACATTATAAATGAGATTTAAATGACTGGGCAAAATCCTTCACAACTTTATCAGTAAAATCCAATTTATATCCAAAATTCTATTAGCATTACCTTTTTGATGCTGCCTGTTTCATATCCCACTGCAAACCAACCCTGTTACAATAAATAAAGAAAAGATAAAGTTATTTCTTACCCAGAAAAGCAACTCTTTTCAAAATGGAGGTATGGAGTTCTACTGTTGAACAGTTTCTGTATAGAATGTGGTGTGCAGTACTGTAGTTGTAACATGTGCCCCTCATGCAATTTAGCAGAGGAAACTGCATAATTTTTCATTTTTTGTTCCGCGTACGATAGACCACAAAAACTATGGATAAGGCCAGTATGTATACATTTGGATTTTCGTCACTATTTACAGGAACTACGCACTTTAAAAGTGTATATCCCTGCAGAATGCTGCTCCAACCTTGCTGGAGTTTCCTCATTCTTATATTTTTTATCTTGTTATCTATTGATCGTGGGCAGTGCTTAATTTAAGCCAATGGTTTCCGGTGCTCAGCACCGGCACTTAATCATCAACACCGACGCTTGAGTACCAGTTACGGACACATTCATTTTAGGTAGGAAGAGGGAGATTAATAGATTCACCAAGAATCACAGGATGTTGTCGATGTAGAGACTCAAACCTGGTTCCCCAGCTCCGAGGTCGGCAGCTCTGGCTATTACACCACATCCTCTTCCCCCTTGTAGGGTTTCATGGCTTCAGTTTTAGGTGGTGCTAACAGGAGAAATGGGCCGGTAGACGCTGCCTCCTGACAAGAACCCACACACTTATATTTTTTTACAAATTAACCACTGAGTGTGGGACTGTCGCTTGTATGAGACTGCAGGTATTTATCAGCTATTATCGGTTTCGAATATGGTTGACTCTTTTTTTAAATTTTCGATCGTTGTGTGATTTTAAAATCATTTTAGTAATTTCTGGGGGGGATACTGTTTGGAGAACTGGGGTTTTTAAAAGCGTTAACAAAATTGTACTGTGTGTACTTTGGCTGCCTCTTGAACTTGTACTTTTAGGTCTTGCCTGAGCCAGCGCATGCGCTGCTCTGCGAAACATTTAGTAAGTGGGTTTTTAAAGTGCTACCAAAGGCTTTTGCCGGCCACCAGCGTGCGGTTACGTGCATGTGCACGCGCGCAGCCGCCATCTGGCAGTCCTCTCGCTCTCCCATGCCTCAACGCATGCCATTCCCCACCACAGAGCGCGTCTCGCGCGCGCTTTTCACCCCTCTCACTCTCTATTAAGTATGCTAAAAGCTATCACTTGGTTATGAGATCGTCACGTGATACCATTTAGCCTGTAGGTGAAGCTGTGGGTGGAGATTACACTCATCTCTGACTGTACATACAGTCTGCGCTGGGTGTGCGCTCCACCCCCGGCCATATCCATTGGTCGTCGGACTTTAAAAGCCCGCCCTCTAGGTTCTCAAAAAAAAAAGTTTCCGGTGTCCACCTCGTATGTACTTACGACTTGTTATGTTTAGACTGCGCTGAAGACAGCAACCCAGATCTCAACGACCTTGCACATCACAGTGTGAGTGCAATACACCAAGTCGTCAGAATTTATAAATGTACCCCTTCAGGTTCTCAAAAAAAGTCGCAGTTGAACTCCACCCCTTGCGTGTATTTGCCCTCGTCACTGTGCGTTTAAATACACCTCCCCAGAACGTAGTTTGACCATGCTCACTTCAGTGGCCATAATTACGTTTTGCTATTGAATTGCTGTACCGTTAATCTGTTTAAGCAGAAAAAAAGAGAGCACACGAGCGTTTCGAAGCGTGCCCTCGTTTACATTATAATTGAAGACACCACATCATAATGCGCTACCCGTAACAAGTTTTAAATGTCGAAATATTTTAAATGGAGGCACACTGAAAACTCCATAAACCACGTAAAAAAGTACATTAGCATGTGTTTTTTCACCAAAATACCCATAAAGCATTTTATTTCATGAGTGTTCTTTACATCAAATACGGCAATTGAGCACTTTAAAATGGCTGCAAGCGTATCGTGTAGCAGATGCGCCCTGGCAGGGCCAGCTACTACCACCAATTTACATGGCTTACAGCATGTCCTGTTTCCACGTTTCAGCGGGAGAGGTGCTGGTTAGCAGACACTAAGCAGAGAACCTTTTCCGTTTTTGCCAGTCACTTGGACAAGCTTGCAGATATAATGCTGTGGGTGGTTCGGCGAGGAGTGGCGAGTCCATGTGCCCGCAACAAGCAGCGTTTCTTATCGCTCTACAAGGATACTAGAGGCAGCAGCAGGGCGACCTGGGTACCCTACCAGGGACCAACTGATAGATAGCGCCTAAAAGTTCAGCAGTCTCATTTGTATTAACTCAATTACTCACTATCTATCACTAACTAAACAAGCATTGGCATAGCCAATAGGTCTCGCCTTTGGGACCTTATAAGTGTTTAGCCATGCAACAGTTTGTTTTGTTGCACCAAGGATATTGTGCTGCTTAACTAAATACTTATAAGGTCCCAAAAGCGAGACCTATTGGCTATGCCAATGCTTGGATGCAAGGCGGAGGGGAGAAGGGTGCACGGCGGAGGGGAGAAGGGTGCAAGGCAGAGGGGAGAAGGGTGCAAGGCAGAGGGGAGACGGGTGCAAGGTAGAGAAGGGTGCAAGGCGGAGGTGGAGAAGGGTACAAGGCGGAGGGGGAGAAGGGTACAAGGCAGAGGGGGAGAAGGGTGGAAGGGGGAGGGCGAGAAGGCTGCAAGGCAGAGGGGAGAAGGATAAAAGGCGGAGGGGAGAAGGGTGCAAGGTCGAGAAGTGGGCAAGTCGGAGGGGTAGAAGGGTGCAAGGGGGAGGGGGAGAAGAGTGCAAGGCAGAGGGGGAGAAGGGTGCAAGGTAGAGAAGGGAGCAAGGCAGAGAAGGAGATGGGTTCAAGGTGGAGAAGGGTGGAAGGCGGAAGGGTGCAAGGTGGAAGGGGAGAAGGGTGCAAGGCGGAGGAGGAGAAGGGTGCAAGGTGGAGAAGTGTGCAGGTTGGAGGCGGAGAAGGGTGCAAGGTGCAGGGGAGAAGGGTGAAAGGCGGAGGGGGAGAAGAGTGCAAGGTGGAGGGGGAAGGGTGCAAGGCAGAGGGGGAGAAGGGTGCAAGGCGGAGAAGGGTGCAAGGTGGAAGGGGAGAAGGGTGCAAGGTGGAAGGGAAGAAGGGTGCAAGGTGGAAGGGGAGAAGGGTGCAAGGCAGATGTGGAGAAGGGTGCGAGGCAGATGTGGAGAAGGGTGCAAGGCGGAGGGGGAGAAGGGTGCAAGGCAGAGGGGGAGCAGGGTGCAAAGCGGAGGGGGAGAAGGGTGCAAGGCGGAGGGGGAGAAGGGTGCAAGGCAGACGTGGAGAAGGGTGCAAGGCAGAGGGGTAGAAGGGTGCAAGGCAGAGCATGAGGAACGTCTAGCAGCACCAGGTCTGTCAGCAGTTTTTACGAACCCCTATACAAACAACTATGCAGGGCCCCAAGTCACAAGCGCCTGTTTCGAAGTTTAAAAATAAAGTGTTATGGGAAAGAGAAAATACAGTAGCTCCAGTCTCCGCCACCAACTAATGATTTCAAATGTGTCAGCTGACATGAAAAAACACAAAATGCTAGCTTCAAAACCTATGCATAGATTTTATAGCACAAGCACCAGTGCTGTCAAAGCGCAGGGTCTGAGGAAAAGAGCCCGTTTAGCAGTCCTCGAGTGTCTGTATCAAGGTGTGACTGCATCAGTGCTCCTTTTACATGCGGTATCGCAATCAGCAGCTGTCTTCTCCCGCGCGTGGCGGTGTCTGGTGCCTCAGAATATATTATGATGGTGCTGAGGCCTCTAAACAGCAGCAGGCTCGGTATTAGCGAGAACATGCTCTACATACAGCGTGGACCCGTTCTCATCAGAGCCGCACGGGCCAGACACGACTGGGGCTGGAGGCTTCTCATCACAGCCAGCGTGTATACCAAGGAGACGTGTCCTTGGCAACCACTGGCCCCAAATTCATTCTCTGCAGGTCTCACTAGGGAAGTAGCCCATCCCGAGCTGGCGGGGGCCCGAGGGGCGGCCGCACAGGGCTAAAGTCTGAGGGGCCCTTATGATGGCAGCAACTTCTGCTGGTAGCGAGAGGAGGGGGGTGGGGGGGTGCACAGCGAGGGATACAGGTGAGAGGGGGGAGAGTGTGGAGGGATAGAAGGGACAGAAGGTGAGAAGGGGGTGAGAGTGGGCGCGAAAGGAGGGAGGGCGCAGAGAGATTCAAAAGGGGCTCTAGTGAAAAGGGGCGAGCAGGAGGGTTTCAAGGTGGGGAGGGATGAATGTAGCAGAGAGAGGAAGAGAAATAGGAGACAGGTGTGACAGGGGAAAGACGGCAAGGGGAGGGATACAGGTGAGAAGGGTGTAAAGGAGTGGGGAGGGGAGGTAGCAAAACGAAGTAAAGAGAGAAGCCAGGTGAGTAAGAGAGATGTAAATATATTAGAACAATAAGGCATTAGGGAGCGAGAGAGAGAGAGAGAGACAGGGATGGGGCTTGTAAAAAAGGGGAGACGAGAGAGACTGAGGATGAAACCGATGCAGACAGGGAGTGAGACAGTGAGCAGGTGGGTAAATGAGGTACGGGGGAAGAAGGAAGTGGGTGAGCGAAAGGCCTTGGAGAAATATCGAGGAACGAGGAAAAAGAGAGGCCAGAGGGAGCATATGTGACTGGAAGGAAGAGGCCGGGGTGCAGAGAGGCCGCGAGAAGGCGGTGCAGGGCGAGATGAGAACGGGTCAGCAGCGGGGAAACAGGTGGGGGCGAAGGGGAACAGGAATATATAGACGCTGACAAGGGGAGGCTGACGAGCAGGAGAGAAGGGGAGATCAGAGGGGCGAGGAGGCAAAAGAGAGGGGGGCTAAGTGAGTGGGTAAAATGGGGAGAAGGTGGAAGGTGAAGCGGCGAAAAGGAGAACAGGTGGAAAAAAAGGAGCTCAAGGAAATCTGATGCTGGAGGGGAAGGAACGACAGATGTAGAGAAGCGCGGGGTGAGACGGGGTTGAAGGGAAGACAGGGATCAATAGGAAAGAGGTGTGTAGCAAGAGGAAGGGGAGGAGAGGTGGATGAAAATGAGGGAGGAAGAAGAGATCACAATGGAGCCATGAAAGAAAAGTGAGATAAGAAGTGCAAAAAGGAGGTAAAGGAGAACGGCGTGGTGAAGAGGAGAAGGTTCACAAAGCAGCGGAGAGACACTAAAATGGTATGAAAGACGGTGTGCAGAAAGAAAGTGCAGGGGGTGGGATAAAGGTGAGAGAGAGGGAAGATCGCAGGTTAGGAGAGATACAGCGAACCAAAGAGGACAGAGAATAGAAAGACAAGAAGAAACGGGGTGCCGCTCGCGCCAGGGATAACAGGAGGAGAGGCACAGATAACACGAGGAGAAGGCGCACGGCCGTAAAAGTAACACGACTGCGCGGCCGTGAAAATACTGGCTCACTGAGAACAGCAAAGCGGCCGCGAAAGTGATCGCGATCAAGCACAGCGAGCGATGCGCTTAATGAGCATGACAAGGAAACCCATATGGGCCCTCTGCTCGTAAGCGCGCGTCCCCGCACATGCACGCAAGCTGTAGGCCGGCCATGGTAGCATTTTTTGAAGCCCTTACTAAGAGTCTCGCCAGACCAGCACATGCTCTGGGTCAGGAGAGACCTAAAAAGTAACTCTTCCAATCACTCTCAATAACTAAATCACCCACTCTCGCTCACTTATTACCTAACTCACACAATCTCTCTCACTAACAAACTCCCACACTATCTTTCACAAACTAACACACTCACTCACACTAAATAACTAACTCTCTAACTTACTATCACATACACACTCACATTGACAAACTCTCAGTTACAAAAACATCATGTATCTCTCAAACAATAGCTAACAAACTCACGCTAAAAAAAAATCATGCTCACTAACATACTCTCACTAATAAACTTTCTCACTCTCTCACTAACTATCACATTCTCACAATAACTACATTCAAAAACCACTCACAAAAGATCTAGCCTTACACACATTATAACTGTTTAGCCATTCAAAAAGTAATATTGTTGCACCAATAGTATTAAACTGCATAACAAAATACTTAAAAGGTCAAAGAAACCATACCTATTAGCTATCCATTCGCATATCCAATAGGTCTCGCATTTGGGACATTATAAGTATTGAGTTATGCAGCACAATATCCTTGCTGCAACAACAGCAACCGTTGCATAGATAAACACTTATAAGGTCTCAAAAGCAAGACCTATTGGCTATGCCAATGCTTGTTTTTCTTGCTTTCTTCTGACCGACTCGAGCCACCACCTTTGTAAGGCTGCACTCTAGTCGTTCAGTGTCTGCTCACTATTTCAACTGGCTGATGCACCGGACATGCAGCGGAGGTGCCGGGCAAGCCCATCCTCGTCTGGAACGCGGCCAGCAGCATCCATGTCACACCATTCTGCTCCTCCTATCAAATATACTAAGAGGGAGCTGTGGGCATTACACCCAGCACAATGTGTTAATTTGGGAGCTCCTTACTCTGCACATCCCGGAACAGGTTTTATTTGCCCAAGTTGCAGCTTTTCTGCTGAAAATTTGGAACTGGCCATTCTTTCACTTAATAATTTCTCTGGACCTTTACTTTTAGATGACCCATCTATTGTCAACAAAAACACCTTTTAGGGCAGGTCTTTTAAACTGCCGGTCCTTACTTACATGCTTTGGACATTTTAAATGTTCTTACTGATGAAAACAGGGATTTTTTTTCCTCACAGAAACGTGGCTTAAAGACAGTTCTGCTGCTGACATTGCTTTTAGCCATTCCCCAGGAGTCCTCTATCAAACATTTTAACAGAGACAACAAAAATGGGGGTGGGATTGCAATTATACATTGCTCATCATTTCTGTGCTCTGTTTCTAAGCTTATTAACAATGATAATACTGAGGGCATGCTGTTTACTATTACTCTTTCTGCCACCTTCTCAGTTCCAGGTGTTCTTATCTACTGCCCCATTGCTGGAACAGCTACATCTTTACAATCTTTTTCTGAGACTTTAGGCCAACTTTACCCACTTCACGGTTATTTTGTTGTTTTACGATACTTTAACCTCCATGTGGATGGCACTAAAAACAAACTGGCACAACAATTTGTGAGTGCCCTGGATGGCTTTAACCTTGAACAACTTGTCGAAGTACCCACCGACGCATGCAGGTCATACCCTTGATCTTATCTTGGCCAGTCTGCTTCTGATCAAAATACTTCCGGTGGGTAATCTCATATTGTTTGATCATGCTTTAATTCCTTTTGAGATTCTATCACCCACTCCTTGTGTCCTGCCTTGCATGACATAAACGTTGTCAAAACCTTGGCACAAAGTTAACGATTTGTTTCTGGCTGACGCCTTTCAGTCCGTCACTTTTTATCAGAGTTTTAGAACATGAAGCAGTTCTTTCAATGATTAGGTTGAAAAGGCTATTAACACTATTGCTCCTACGAAATGTTATACCGCAAAGAGATTGAAGCCTTCAGCTCCTTTTTTCTCCGATGCTCTTAAACTTAATAAATCTAGTTGGAAGAAGTTGGAAAGGCATTGGAGACCCAGTTATGAGGAAGATGCTAAAGTGATTTATCAGTCTGCTCTCAAGACATACCATGGAGCAATTTGTAAGGCTCATAAAACATGTATTGCCCTGTCTATTTCTGAGGCAGATAATTCTCCTAAATAATTGTTAAGGTGGTTGGTACCATTCTTTCCCTCTCGCGACTAAAAATACTCTTACTCCTTTGATGGAGCTTTGTGAAGGCCTTTCGGATTTCTTTCATAATAAGATTCAAGCTATTAATGATCTTTTTCTGAAATTTTCCTCTACCTAACTCTTCCTCCATCCCCATTATCTGCCCCTATCCGTCCTGTTTTGCTCCCATCTATCTTGAAGAAATGTCCAACGACGTTGTCAAATGTACGTCAGGATCAACCCTCGACCTTTGCCCCCAACCATTCTCAAAATCGCAGTTTCAGTAGTTAATCCCATTGTGAATAGCCTACTTAATGAATCTCCTGCTCAGGCAGTGGCTCCTGCTGGATAGAAGCAGGCTCTTTTACTCCCCCTACTTAAGAAGCCCTCTGCTTATCCTAAGATTTAAGCAATTTTGGGCCCGTCTCGCATATTCCCACTATGGCAACGCTGATTGACATTTTTTTTTACTAGACAACTTAAACTCTTTCTGGAGGAAAGCCCTCTATTTCATGACTAGCAATCAGGTTTTTATCATGGTCATAGCACTAAGACTGCTTTTCTTGAGGTCCCTAAGTATATTAAAATAAACCTTGACCGGAATTTCCCAGTTATTGCACTGCTTTTGGATATTATTGCGGCCTTTGAAAGTCTCTCATGCTATTCTGATTGAGAGGCTGGAAGATATGGGCATTACTGATCACGTCTTGTCACATATAAGCAACTGCTGCCGCTTGAATTTCCTTCCAGATATCAAGCCTTTCCCGGAGGAGAAGAAAAGGCAGTAAGCCAGGTCCCTAGCTAGTGTATTGATGTCCTTTGTCTGATCTTTGGGTGATGGGGTATCCAAAGATATAACAACTGAGCTGTTCAGCAGCACCATGATTTGCTCAGCGTCCGCTCTCGTTTTGCTATTTAAGCTAGTTAACACACTATCCCCAGCAAGCTGGCCAATCATCCCTCAAGAGGTAACCTAGGCCAGTTTCTTGATGGATAATATAGGTAGTTGTTGATTGTGGCACGGACAGAAGACTCCTTAAAAATGTATTTTTTACTATTTGGATATCACCCGCTTCTCTGTTATCCCCAGAGATCTGAGCCATAGTTTGCTATAGCCAGACATTTGGCCCTATAAATGTTTAGCATGGCATACATTGTTATGTTATAAACATTTATTAAGCGCTATCTGTTACCCGAAGGTGTCCTGGCACTGTGTGAAGTCTTACCCAAAGCTCAGAGCGGAGAGAGTGGTCCGTTATCTTGTGAACAGCCAAATTTTTAACGCCTTTCTGAAAGCCAACAAGTTGGTTGTGCCTCTGAGGTGGGGTGGAAGATCATTCCATGCTTTCGCTGCACCCACTACAAAGCTTCTGCCACCCCAGGTGGCCTTTTTTACAAGGGGCACATGTACCAATTTAGCATCAGAAGAGCGCAATGATCTGTTCGGTGTATACCAATACAACCGATCTTTTAGATAAGCTGAACCTGTCCCATGAAGGGCTTTATGGACCAGACACAAGGCTTTGAACTGGGTACGCTTCCTAACTGGCAGCTAGTGTAGCCTCCGAATCTCATTGGAGATTGGAGCATATTTTGGGATACCAGACAACAGTCTGACCGAACCGTTCTGCAAGAGTTGCAATTTATGCATGAGTCCTTCCTGGATATTAAAATTAAGACTATTACAATAGTCAAGCCTAGCCACAGTGAGAGCTGTAATGACCGAATGTTGACAGTCTTTAGGTAAAAGAGGCATGATTTTCTTACAGGACCTGAGAGCATAGGATGTAGCAGAGGCCACTGTGTTTACTTGGTCCCTGAAACGGAGATTGTGATCCGCCCACACTCCCAGGTTCTTTACCTTCTTGCTGGGTGTAGGCAGAGGACCCAAAGTGTCTGGCCACCAGTCCGGTGTCCAGAAATTAGGATCGTTGCCAAAACACACCACCTCCGTTTTTCCGGAGTTCAGTTTAAGGCAGTTTTGGGCCATCCATCTCCCCACGGCATACACGCAGTCCTTAAACCGGGCTGCAGTACCCAACAGCTCATCTGGTAGTAGCGACACCACAATTTGGGTGTCGTACGCGTAAGAGGTCAGGCTAAACCCAAATGCTTGAATAAGGGGCGCTAATGAGGATACATAAATGTTAAAAAGTGTCGGACTCATTGAAGACCCCTGTGGGACACCACATGGCATAGAAAATGGTTGAGGCGAGAATTCACCCAAAGACACTGACTGACTTCTATTTGACAAAAAAGATCTCAGAAGTTTCCAGACGGAGCCCTGTACTCCGATCTCTTGCAGTCGGTCCATCAACAAAACGTAATGGACCGTGTCAAAAGCTGCTGAAAGGTCTAACATAATCAATGCAGCTTTACCTCCTTGATCTAAAATGGTCCTGATCTTTTCAGTAGATTTAAGAAGTGCAGATTCAGTGCTGTTGCCCCCTCTGAACCCATACTGAGTTGGGTCCAGTGCTTGTGAGACCTCCAGGAATTGACTAAGTTGAGCATTTATATTTTTCTCAACAATTTTTGCGGGTAGAGGGAGTTTCGATATTGGTTTGAAATTGTTGGGATCTTTAGCAACAAGATTCTATTTTTTTAGTAGAGGCAGAATAGATGTTTTTTTCCAATCTAACGGGAAATACCCCTCTGAGTACATTGTGTTTATAATAGGGGTCAAGACTCGAGATACTGGTTCTGTTGCTAGTTTTAATATGAATGTTGGGCAGGGGTCAAAGGGGGAGCCAGACTTCACCTTCTTGAGAAGATTAACGGTATCCGGGGCAAATTTATCCAGTTGAACAATAACTTTCATATCTGTGTCTAAGCCATCCATTTGGCCCATAGTAGTATTAGATGTTGTGTTGGAAAAAGTTGAAAAAATGGCATCCACTTTATCATAAAAGAAATTAGCCAGTTTATCATACAATTCCAGGCTAGGTGTGATTGTAGGTGCTACTGGGTGGGTCAGGCTGATTACAGTATTGAATAGTTCCATCAACGAGTTTTTTGCAGTGTTAATTTTGTTAGAGAAAAATAATGTTTTGGTATTGAGAAGTATCTGTTTATATTGGGCAAGGCCGAGTTTATATACCTCATTGTCTTTATCCTTATAATCCTTCCTTCAGTTTCTTTCCAGGTGCCTACAGACCAATTTTTGATCCCTGAGCTCCTGGGAATACCAGGGGGTGGAAGGTCGTAGTCTATTACGATAACAGATTTTTTTAGGAGCTAACTTATTCACTGCTGCTTTCAGCCACCTTGAATAGGATCTAGTCGCCTCGTCCAGATTTGTAGGTGGTGTGGTTAGAGTATTGCTGAGGATCTCCTGTAGTTCCTCAGCTACTACCTTGTTCCACGCACTTTTCACCAGTTGTTTATTTGCTGGTTTTAAGGTGTATTGAACAGGGATAGTAAGTTGAAATAGCACTGCCTTGTGGCCAGACCAGAGTAAGAGAAGGAGACTAGTGACTTGAAACTGTGGATTATCAGAGAAGATGCCATCCAATGCGTGACCTGCCTGGTGAGTGGCCCAGATCACAAGTTGCTCTAAGTTGTCACCCTTCATCAAATCCAGCAACATGGCCGTATCTGGGTCTGAACCTGCATCCAGATGGAAATTAAAATCACCCAAAACCCTGTAAGAGTTGGAGATTACCCCATTTTCCAAAATTCTGCCTGCCATACCAATGAAACAGCCTCTGGGGCCCGGTGGCCTATATATGAGAATACCTCTAAATGTATGGTGATGGGAGAGATGAAAAGAGAAATCCAGTGCCTCACACCCCTCATCCTCTACCGGGTTAAACGCAGCAGTTAGAGAGTCATGATAGATGACTGCTAGGCCACCCCCTCTTCCAGAAGGCCTGTTCAGCGTGTAACATACGTAATTGGGAGGCGTGGCATTCACTAAGTCTGGACCTGATGCATTATCTGTCCAGGATTCTGTAATAAAAGCAATGTTTATAGTCTCATTCTCTATGAGTAAAGCACAGTCTAAACTGTGTTTAATCAAGGACCTTGCGTTCAGGAGAGCGCATTTCCATTCTTTAGCAATTATATCCTTCTCTAAACTTGTCGGGAGATTTTTTGAGGTGTCTACAGTTTGAAATAGCAATTCTGGTAATGTAATCCCACAACCTGGGCAAACCGTGTGAGACCTCCGAAGATAGAGATTGGGGCAAATACAAAGACATTGATGGACATTAGTTTTAGTATTAAAACTTTTTTTAAACTTACTCTCATAATGAAACTTTGAACTTTTACCTAAGATGCACTGAGCAGGGGGGCTGGCACTGAGCGCGGGCGGGAGCAGACGGGCTAGCCTCTGGCGCGTTCGCGCCAGCTTGTGATTATGTAGCGTCAGGGGCAAGAAAGCCTAGCCCACTAACCTAATACTATCCCAAAGATGGCGGTCCCGAGCTCCCACCGCAGTAACCACCGTCAACAAGGGACAGCAATTGCAGAAATGCCCCTATACAAAGTGCAGGTTGCAAGTAGGTAAAAATTTATATAAAACAGGTTTCTTAAAAACCGTTTAGAACAATACAGTGCAATGCAGAATTAGGATAAGCAGCGTGTAACAAACACCCCCGGCTAAGCCTCAGGAGGAATCACAGGAGCGCTAAGACAGGTTTCTTAAAAACATTTAAAAGGTAATAAAGTGCAATGCTGAATTAAAGCAAGCAGCATGTAACAAACACTCCCGGCTGAGCCTGAGGAGCAATCACAGGCAAACATTGACTTCGATCCCAATCCACGTGCAAAATCTAGGACAGCAAAGGTAGATCTAGCCATTGCATTTCTTTTAGCCTCCATTTGTGGGACCCATGTACCCTTCTCATCAACTAACACTCCTAAATATAAAAACAATACCACCTGTGTTATTATGTTCCCTTCACAATAGTGAGTTTTATATTTCTTGGGTTAGGCCTTACTTCAGTGCATGAAATCCGTGCACCTCTCACAAGCAAGGACGCTTAGCAGTAGATAACTAACCCTAACGAAGGCCCCAGACCCACGTGGGCTCCGAACGCGGGCCGAAACATGTTGGCACCTTGAAAGGGGCACAACTGAACGATTATATTCAGTAAAACCCTGAACTTTGCACACTTTTATCCATACCCCAGGTACCCTCCTAATAAACATATAGTTTGGGTATATAACTGAAGGTATTTTTATGGTTACTCATCTGGTTCCCTGCATGACCAGCTTCTGCTTTATATAAGAACTCCCATTACATCTTTGTTTCAGTCCGCCCAGGTAGTACCATCTTACCTGGGTGTGGATAGACGCCTTTGATGAAGCATGTCACGATAAGTGAGTGAAACGTCTACTCCAATAGCTTTGGATACCCCATCATCCAAAGATCAGACAAGGGACATCAATATACTATCTAGGGACCTGCCTTTTCTTCTCCTCCGGGAAAGGCTTGATACCCGGAAGGAAATTCAAGCTTCAGCAGTTGCTTATATGTGATAAGACTATATCAGGGACCTTGCAACTGATCTGTTTTTCTCTCACTTTCTATCGTGATAAACAAACATTACTGATCACGCCCTGTCATTGCTAAAATCTTCCATCAGCAACGTACGCAGGCAGTTTTCCTCCCTCCTTTTACCCCTGCAGCAAAACCTCAGGTCTGTGGAGTCCCTCAGGGTTCGGCTCTTAGCCCTACCCTTTTTAGTATATACATGCCGCCCTTAGCCAATATTGTTAAGTCCTTTGGAGTTAGAGTAGTTTCCTATGCGGATGACACAAAACTTCTCCTTGCTTTTATGGAAATTCTCCTTCCTCATTGAGCTTTTTAAGTCTTCGACTGGATGAATACCAATTTCATAAAGCTGAACTCAGACAAAGCTGAGATTCTTTTCTTTGGTACCAAATCTATCCCTGATTCTATCCTCTGGTGGCCATCACACATGGGAACTCCCCCTTGTCATTCCCTGGTGGTAAGGAATCTGGAGGTCAAATGTGATGCTGAGCTCACTTTTGAATCTCAGATTAAAGCATTGTCGAGTTCTTGTTTTTTGATCCTGAGATCCTTGAGACATATGCTACATTTAATTCCAATTGAACAACAAAAAACTATCGTACATGCCTTGATCACCTCTAAATTGGACAGTTCTAACAGTCTGTACTTCGAGCTGGCTATTTTTCTTTTTCAGCATCTTCAGATTATTCAAAACACTGCTGGCCGTTTGATCCTTAAAATCCCTCACTGGGGTTAAATATCAAGTCATTTGCACAGTTTTATTGGCGACCGACCAACAAAAGACTCCAGTTCAAGGCCCTCATTTTTGACTTTAGGATTTTCAGTCTAAAGGGACGTCTATACCTTAGGAGCCGGTTTAAGTTGTCCTGTCAGGTGCGCTCATTGTTTCAAACTCCCCACATTTTTAAGTCTAGACGAGGTGGCCGGTCATTTCCCCACTTGATGCCCAGACTGTGGAATGCCCTACCTCTGGCCTTCAGAAGCTGTCCTTCTGAAAAGTTTTAGAAAATGTCTTAAAACGCTTCTCTTTGATTCTGCTCCAACCATCTCCTCACTCTGTTCTCATATTCAGACTATGTGACAATCCTTTTTGCTAGTGCCGGGACGACTTGTTAGGTAGCTGAGCGCTTTAGAAATGCATTGTTTTATATTTATTCATTTCTTTTAGCCATATATTTTTACTTTGTTACCTGCTGTACTGAGTTTTATCGATTCTTGTATTCAAAATAAATTTTTAAACAATATAAATATCTTAACAATGAATGACGGAATTCTGCTGTTTCACAGGGAGTGCATCAGCACACAAAGTCGTTTTCTTCAGTTCCAGATAGTAATATGGCAATGTGTGCTTTGGCACACTGCTGAGGGCCAGGCAGCTCCAACAACAATTAACGTTTTACAAAAACGATGTCAAAACAAAACACACATTGACAAAAACCAAATGACTAGCAACCACTGCCAGACAGATTGTCATTGCAAACCCTTGTTTATTTTCATGTTTCTCATAATCGTGCCAAAACTGATTTTACACTAATATTTCCATTATTAATGTTTTTAGGAAATACTACCATGCATGAAACACATTTTACTCAAGGATGCCTTGAAGAAATGGTGCCTAAAATTGCAGTTTGGCAAAACGTTTTTCTTCTACTTGCTATTGTTTGTATACATTTTATTGTAAAAGCCAATAATCATAAACCTTGCTTTCAGCCTTCTGCAAGTATTTGCATTTATTCAGAGAGCACTGTGAGAGCATTATAAGTAGTCTCAAATTGTTAAACTTTGCAAACTTCTGTACACATTTTTATACTAGAACCTCTGTCAGGGGTGTAAGCTGAGCTCACAGCATCTCCTTACAGCACTCACCCTTTTAATAAAGACTTAATATTAATGAACCATAAATAGATGTTTTAACTGTATGAACACATGGATGCAAATCTTACCTCAACTGCAGACAAGGCTCTTTCACAGACCTATATTGTGGTACTGTAAACCAGAAATCAATGGGTTTGTTCTGCGGGGGTTGGGCCTACTTGTCAAAAGGACAAAATATATATGAAAACATCATGTCCTTGACTTCAAACAATGTGTCCTGGGTGTTGCACAAAAGGAATTCCACAACTCTGGGGCAATACCCTGGCTCATTACTTTTTGTTTGGTAAACTATTTACGATGAGGATTGTACACACATAATTTCATTGGTTGCCTCCTATAACAGTAGCACTATTTTATGACAATGCTTTACTTGTAAACACCATGCAGTGCAATGTTTTTCTTTATATTGCTTATTATTACTGCAATTGGACTCTCTCCTCGTTGACAGGGAAGATTCAAGCATGTGAATTTATGACATATTCAGTACTGGAGAACTACACAATTGGTAAACACAATAAAAGACAATATTCACACCTGATAGCACTCTAAACGTGTCTGTGCCTTACTTTTATTGTTGGCTTCCAGGCTCTATTGATGAAGTTGGCCAATACTTCGACTTTTCTTAGCTTCCTTGAATAAGCTAAGAGAGAGAGTCATAGCCCCAATATATTCCTATTTCCATTGAAAAATAAGAGACCTATATCAACAACTTTTTAGCTGACTGCATAAAGCACAAAGCAAAGTAAAATGGATTTGGGATTCTATGATTGTGTCCACACACGGGCATGTACACTACTTTCCTGGCCTCCTTGCCCACCTGCCCACCAACATCGCAGCCAATGGCAACTGACTCATCTTAAACTTTATGTAGAGAAGCCTTGGTGAAACAACTCTACTTACATAGACCTCAAATCAGTGCTGATGTTTCTTCTCTGCTTTCTCCTCCCCCTTTGTAATGTTCATTTTCCAAGGAATGGTGTTTTGCCCTCATCTCAAGTGAGTTTCCATTTTTCTATCAACTATTAAAGGCATCACTACTTGGCCAGACCCAGGTCTTCCGGGGCGGCCACAACCTGCCCAAGCCATCTACGCTCACTACACCTGTTTGACCTTCCAACATTGTTTCAAGCTTCTATATAAAAAGATGACAATTGTAATTGTACATATATTTTTATAGCGCTTACGACAGAGGATTTTCCTACAATCTTTCCCAAAAAAGCACCATCTTAAGGCAGGTTTGATCCACATAAGGAGCCATTCTACCTCTTTTTCAGGACTATAAGTTGGAATTCCCTACATAGTCCAATGCAACTTCTGAAGAAAGTATGTATAGTTTTGTAAGAACTTCCATGTAATATTTAAGACTTAAGTCTCCGCAATGCAGTGTAAACGTTGTTGTTATAAAGTACTGTCCATTGGAGGTACCCTTGGAAGTAGAATATTAAAGAGGAATATGCAAGGTAGAAAACATGAGAAATATTCTTCACTTGGTTAAGACATTACTCAGGCTATGTGTGGTTTTCTACCCTTGCTTCAGATACATTTGAAGGAAACCACAACTTCCTGACTACCGTTGAGAATGCCTACCACATGAAAGGCTCATTTAGAATGGGGAGCCAGTGGAGCTCTTTCAGGTGTGGCATGATGTAAATACGGCATGGAAGGTTGAGAGTGAGTCTGATAGCCGAGTACTGAATAGTTTGCAGCCTTCTGGTGACATTTTTGTTGATCCCGGCATAGAGCTTGTTACTATAGTGCAGCCTGCTTGGACCCGAGCTGTGTGACGGTCTTGCAGGTGCTGATTGGGAGACATTAGAAAATCTTCCTCAACACCTTAAGGGTGTGAAACCATGAGGTGGTGACAGCATTGACCTGGCCGGTCATACCAAGTTTGCTGTCAATGTTGATCCCGAGGTTTGTTGGTTGTCAGGTGGAATCATATGGTGATGTGCTCTTCTTGAAGATCACAATTTTGGTCAATCACTGGATTTTCCATCATTCATTACCACAGAAAGTGACATCACTGCATTTCTCATTATTCATCTGCACAGAAAGTGACATCACTGGATTTCCCATTATTTATCTGCACAGGAAGTGGCATCTCTGGTTTCCAACCAAAACTGTCTTTAAAAGAAGAAGCCGAGCAAGAGGAGTAATTTCCATCATCCATCTGTGCAGGAAGTGATATCACTGGATTTCCTATTGTCCATGTTCATTGGAGGTGACATCACTCGATTTCTCATCATCCACATACCCAGAAAGTGACATCACTGGGTTTCCCATCATCCACGTGCACTGGAAATTACATCCCTGGTTTCCCACCAAAAATGTCTTTAAAAGAAGAAGCTGAGCAAGAGGAGTCATTTCCATTATCCATCTGCACAGGAAATGACATCACTGGATTTCCCACAATCCATCTGTACAGAAAGTAACATCACCGGATAAACCATCATCCACCTGCACAGGAAATGACAACATTGGTTCCCAAACAAAATATCTTTAAAAGAAGAAGCCAAGCACCAGGAGTCACTTCCACCATCCTTTTGCACAGGAAACGACATCACTCCTCTCCCCTCCCAGGACCTTATTAATGGCTGCCAGAGTGTGGACATGCAGAAGACGCATGCAGTGGACGTGCAGCTGGCGCAAAAGCAAGCCCATTTTTGCCTGGCCTATCCCCAGAAGCCTAGGAACCCTGGTCCTCCCACCGCTGTCATGCTGCAATCCTCCGCACCCCCAACCCCAGCTGCTGCTCCACAACCTGCAACCTTGCTGCAACACAACAACGAGGGCGCGTTCCCCGGCCCTTCCTGCAAGTTTTCATGTACTTTCCCACACCCAGCCCTCACCACACCGACAGCACCCAATACCTTCCTTTCTGACACATAGAGTCCTACAGTCTGCCACACAATGCTCAACACTTGAATACATGCTCTTCAACATCTGCTCTCTCACCACACAAGCCAGAAAGATCTGGGACCTGCTGCACAGCAATGCCATTCACTTACTTTTTCTCACAGAAACCTAGCTGAACCCTGCATCGGCACCTGCCATTCTCACAGCCATCCCCACGAGCTACAAGATTGCCCGGCAAGACAGGCTTCACGAGCCCAGAGGCAGAATCACCATCATCTTCAAGAATGCCATCAGTTTCACCATATCGACAGACACATCATCCCCCAACATGAAACACTTCTCTTTCAAGGTCTACATCACCGTCAACTTCACCCTAAGTGGTACGCTAATCTACAGACCATCAACTTCACCAACACCATCATGGACATTGTCATACCACTCACCTTCGATGCTAGCAATTACATCCTACTCTGAGACATGAACTACCACCTGGAAAACCACGCCAACCTGAACTGGAGTACTCATTGAAGACCTTGGAAGCCTAGACCTTACCCATTGAGTAAAGGGACCTACCCACATTATGGACAGCTCATGGATGCTTATATTCACCAACTTTGGCAACAACCAGGTTGACAAGTGCACACCAGTTCCTTGGACAGACCACATCCTCATCCAAGTTCAGCATCCCTGTCCCTGTTCAATGAACACCCACCACTGCCAGACCAGCCCTCTGAACCTGGAGCAGCATCACTGATAAGAACTGGAACACCACTCACAACACCCACTGACCTGAACATAGCAACAGCCTGCCCAAAGTCATTCAGAATTTCAATAATTGGATCATCTCCTGCGCTGACTACCTGGCACCGCTCTAACACAACAATAAAACAAGATACATTACACACCCATACCTGTTGGTACATGGAGGACGCAGAATGATGAAATGCCACTGCAAACAACTGGAGGACAAATGGAGAATGAGCCAGGACAATGCAGATTGGAGTACGTTCAAATCCACCCTGAGATACTACCACCAAATGATCGGGATCACCAAACGCGCTGCTCTAGTGGACCGCATCGATGCCAGCCCCAACAGAAAGAAGCAAAGAAATCTTCTGCATTGTGAAAGATTTCACCTCACAATTGGCTGCCTCCAACTCGATCTCTCCCTTGCAGGACCTCAGCAACAATCTCTCTCAGTTCTAGCAGTTACACATTTACTGCCATTTACAGCAACTTCAGCCCGCAACCAAACCCAACAGACCTTGCCAAATGCCTCCCTGTCTTATCCAAAGATCAATGCTAACCACATGTCCTGTCATCACCTCAAAAGAAACTAACTGCCACCTTCATGAAGTCCATTCACTCAGGGGCCCCATCAGACCCATGCCCCCACCAAGCCTACTCCAGAGGACTGCAAACCATCAGCACCATGCTCACACCCATTCTGAATGCCTCCACCGCTTTCCAGATGCTTGGGAACATGGGACCTTGCCAGTTGCTTGGAAAAACTCAAATATCCTCCCATTGCTGAAGAAATCCTCTGCGGACCTGTAGGAAGGTAGGATCCTACTAGCACGGTTATCCCAACTTTTTGCCTTGGTTCAGTGTGTTTTGGACCAGTCTGACTTGGATCGTGCTAATCAGGACCCCTGTCACTGTGCTCTCTCCTTAAATTTAACTTTGATACCTTCCCAATTGGCTACTGGTGTACCCTTCTAAGTCTCCAGTATATGGTACTAAGGTACCCAGGGCATAGGTACACCAGAGGTCTCCCATGGGCTGCAGCATGTATTAGGCCACCCATGAGAGACCACTCAAACTGTGACTACAGGCCTGCCATTGCAGCCTGTGTGAGCTGGGGCTAGCACCACTCACCAAATATATGAGTTTCCTTATATCTGAGGTCACTGCACTTAAAACCTATAAGTCACCCCTAAGGCAGGCCTTTCAATCCTGAAGGCAGGGTGCCAGCTTATATATGTGAGGGTGACCTGCATGAGCAGGACACCCCCTACAAACCTTGGAGTCGATTCTCCAGGCTTTGAAAGTGCGGTCAGCCATTTAATACATATAGTGGACATCAAGTCATTAACGAAATGTCTAACTATATAGTGGCTGCACGGAAACCTGTCATGTTTGGTACCAAACATGTTGAAATCCTACCCCAACACCGATTCCAGTGTTTGATGTAGGATCCCATGTACTGGAGGCTTCCCTAGGAAGCCCCCCTGTATTCCCGGTGCCAGCCTTTGAGGGTCTAACAGCAAGCTAGTGCTGCTGTCGACCACAGACACAGTTCTGCCCACCTGTGCTGAGCTGAGCCCGAGGAGGGGAAGATAGAACCATATGTTTTCTGTCACAGCGAGGTGTAACCAGCTCCCAGACAGGACTTCCTGTATTGGGCTAGGGTGGGAGCACTTGACAGCGGCACTACACTGCTTTGAAGGCCACATTTGGTGCCCTCCTTGCAGTTAGAACCAGTTCAGGGAGCCGTTAGCTCCCACTCTGCCATGAAACTGGACAAAGGACATGGGAGTATCCTCCCCTCTGTCCAGCCGCTCCTCTGGGAGAAATCCTGAATCATCCCCACCCTTTACCTAGGGTAGTTAAGGGCTCATGTGTGGGTAGCTCTGATCCTAAACAACTTCAACTTCAACTTCAAATTCAACTTCAACAGTCTGGGCACCTTGGACTTGGGTGGACTTCGCCTGGAACCATGACTGCATCAAGAAAGACTCCTGCTGCTCCTGGTCTCGTTGTCCTGCCAGGCTTCTGCGTTGTCTGTGCCTGTGCTTCCTCCAGGTTCTTCTCAAGGCCTGTGGTCATCATAGACACCTGAAGTAATCGCCCTTGGAGAGAAGGAGTCAATCCTGTGCATCTGCAGGCACCGCAACGAATCTGACCGGTCAGCTGCTCCTGTGACCCCACTGACTCTGAAAGGCTCAGCAACACAGTTGGTGGTTCTGCAACTCTCTCGAGGCCTGTACTGTCTTCTCAGCAAGTTTGAGGCTAGTATTCCTGCTGGAACAGAACCCCTGTGCACCGCGTTGACTTGCCGTTGCCAAGGCTTGTTGACTCTATCCTCCAGAGATCTTCGGGCTACTAGAAGCTGCAGCCTCAAGCATCTCTTCCCCCCAAGGTCGCCGTCCTCACCGCATCCTCTACACCGTGGGCCTGCATCTTTGGTGAGCTGTTCGAGGTCCTCTTGTGACTCCTGTGCCGTTGGCCTGTGGGTCCTCTTGAAGGTCTTCTTTGGCTTTAGTGGGTTTCCCTGCTTGCTCTAGGCCTTATCTGATTCTCCTGCATTTGGTGAGTCCCCTGGACCTCGCTGGTCCCGACAATGCACCTTCTTCAGTTACCACGTCTGTTGCTGCTGCCAAGGCTTGTTGATGCTCCTGCTAGCCACGAGCTCCTGGTTCTCGACTTCTGACGTGGGACAGCTAGTGAATGGCTCCTGGTCTTCCACAGTGTCACCTTATCCTCACAGCTGCAGCACCAGGGTCACTGTCAACTCTCCGCATCTTCCTGTCATCGGTGGTCACTGGTCGTCTTTGCCTCCTGGTCATTCCTGAGTGGCACAGACTCGACCCTCTGCTTGCAGATTGTCCTCTTCAAGAATCCATCCTTGGATTCCACCGGACTCTTTTACCTTCTTCGCCAGCAGTATCTTCACTGAAGTCTTACATTGTGGTCTATGGCGGTTTCTGACGTCACTTCACACCTATGCACCCGGCTTCCTGGTGTAGGCATCCTGGTTCCTGGGGTATCCACTGGTGGGGTGACTCTCCAACCTTCCATCTTCCACGGGGTTTCTTCAGGGTCCACTGGGAAGGGTCCTCCTTCTTGAAAACTGCAACTGTGACTTTCGCGTTTACTTGCATTGATTACGCGGCTGTGTTTCCACTCAACAAAAAGCCTCAGTGGGGTTCCTGGGTACTTACCTTGGGTGGTTCCTTGGGTCCCCAGCTCTTTTGAGTCTTCTGGTCCAGGTCTCGACTTTGGTCGCAGTTCGCATTCCACTTTCTTAGTATATGGAGACTACTGTGTATTTGTGCTAGTTACCTGTTCTACTTTTGAAATATTGTGTGCATTGTGTTGATATCTCCGGGTAGGAGATATATCAATGTGATGGTGAGTGTATATAATAAATATAACTATTTTTATAGCTACCCTGTAAGGATCTTTTTTGTTTAACCTACACTATATGATTAGTTCTGGTTAAACCAGCTGCTTAACACTTCTGGACTAAGCTTGAAGGCTGATATTCTCAGCTATAACTTAGAGAGCTTTCTATGGTTGTCTAAGTACAATAAAATCACCACAAGGGTTGTCTGGATTAGTGTAAGGTGCTTCACTTAAATAAGAATGCACTATACACTAAGCCAACCTCTCACAGTACCCTACAACACTAGCCAACTACAGACCGATCTCCTTGCTACCATTCCCAGCCAAGGTCTTAGAGAAAATCATCAACAGACACCTCACAGAATACCTCAAAGACCACCAACTCCTTAACACCACTCAGTCTAGTTTCAGCCCCAACTACAGCACAGAAACTGCCCACATTGTTGTCACAGTTGATATCCGCATGACTTTGGGCAGAAGAGAAGGAGATATGGTGGCTCTCACTCTCCTGGACCTCTTCACAGCATTTGACACAGTCTACCAAACCATTTTCATCCAATCCCTACAAGACATCGAAATCCAAGGAAACACTCCAATGGAACTGCTCCTTGCTCACTGTAAGGACCTAGTCAGTCAGTCTGGCACCGTACACTTTGGACACTCGTGACATCATCTGCTGAGTTGTGCAAACATCCTCCCGGAGCTCGACCCTCGTCAACGCATACATGATCCCTCTAGCAAGCATCATCTGCTCTTGCAATATCAATATCCTCTCCTACCTCGATGACATGACACTCATTCTCTCCCTCACAGATGAGATGCCAACTACCGAAATCAAATTCAGTGCCTGCATGACTGACATTGTCCACCGGATGCAGGCAACTGTCTAAAGCTGAACACGGACCAGACCGAAATTGTGATCTTCGAGAAGAGAACATCACCATGGAACTCCACTTGATGGCCAACAGACCTTGGGATCAGCATTGACAGCAAACATGATCTCCTGTGCAGATGAATGGTGGGAAAGTGTTGTCAATTCCTGTGCAGATGGACATTAAAGCACTCCTCTTTTCTTAAAACAAGAACTGGACTGGATAGTAAATTTTTGTGTCTGTTGGTTGACTATTGAGGTCTGAGCGTTTTCCCTCTACACTAGCTCCCACTACCCTGAGAGTTTTCGCCCTCCCTACCCTGGGAGTCAATGTGTGGAACGGTGTTTTTGCCTAGTTTGCAGAGGCATTGTAGGACAGAGCCAAGGACACCAGATGCAAATGACCACAACTATCATAGTTTTGGCCAACTAGCGCCTGTCTGCCCTCTGGCCACCAAATTAGTCTAAAATTTGGGAAAAAAGAATGGTAAGGAATGTGGCTTGAGTGACTGTCAGTGGGTGAGACTTCTGGAAGCATTCCAATCATCACCATGATTTTTTTTTTTTTAGTAAGGTTTTATTGTGAACAGCGAGACAAGCAGTGTAACATACATTGCATCGCCTACAACCCCGGTCGGGCCGGCTACATGTCCAGAAATGAGAGATCTAAGAAAGCAGTACACATGAACACACAGCAAGTCGCCTACAACTGCTTTGGGCCAGCCCCGTTGGTATGGCAAATACAGCGTAAAAAACATTGCACTAGGGGATATCAGTATATATTGTACAACCAATACTACCTCCCCCTGACTGAAATGTAATGCATAAGGGACGCCCTGAACCCCTTTGGCATACGGCGGAAGATCCCAGGATCTATGCCACAGCCAGCCACCCGACCAGAGGATGGCAATTGGTATTGCGTAAATAGTGGCTGTACGACCTCGTATAATGAGGCATCAAGAAACCTATTGAGATTTGTGAACTAAGGAAAAACATCTTAACAAAATAACTTCCTACAGGTCAGAGAACGTTCTGTCTGTGCGACAGTGGTGAGGTGCAGGGTCGTGCAGTAAGCAGGGGGAAATGGGGCCCAGGCACCATCTCCTTGTGTGGGAAGTCTCCAGGCAGCCGAGGTAAACCGCAGATCACTCTGGCCTGAAAAGCTGGAGCGCTCTTAGCTTGAGGGGGTTGAAGCACGTGAGTTCTATGCGTGTGAGATAATGTATGAGGGGCTGCTATATCCGCTGGAACTTCTTTTCGGTGTTAGCCAGGCTGTGTGACAGCCACTTCATCACCAGGAGATGCCACGTCCTAGAGAACCACTGTGCCATGAATGGAGGCGACTTTTGTCTCCAAGTACATGCGATGAGCTGCTGTGCAGCTAGTTGTAGATGACTCGCTAACGCTCGGTCGGCGTGGGTCATAGCATCAATGCCGGATGGGCGTATGCCTAAGACCCTGATGGAGGTCATGCCTGGGAGCGGGAAGCCCAGAGTGCCCTTAATGTGGCCCAAGACCTCCTTCCAAAAGGTTGTAATCACCTTCCAGGACCACCAAATGTGGCAAAGAGTACCACCATCCTGTCCGCACCGCCAGCATACATTAGGGACCGTGCGGTAGATAGTTGCTAGATGGGCAGGTGTATGATACCATCGGAACATCAATTTATACGCAGTTTCGTGCGCCGCAATACTGCCGTATATTTTAGGGATATCTTGCCATAGTGTTTCCCATTGTTTAGTGGTTATCCCCCAGGGGTATCTTCTTGCCACACCGCCTGGTAGTTATGTGTAAGGGCTGAGGTTGAATGTTGGAGCACCTGATAAGTTCTGGCGATCAGCCCTTTAGAGCCATCAAAGGTACGCACTAGCTTCTTGAAAGGGGTGAGGGGGCGCATTGCTGCCACGTATATCCCGGCATGCGTTGCCCAATGCCGCAGTAGAAGGTATTGGTGGCAGATCATTGCAGGGAGAGCAAACACCACTCTACAGATCTCAAAGGACTTGATGGTGTCTCCTTTGAACAAGTCACTGAGTGTTCGTCAATCCCCCTCCGCCCAGTGGCGGAAAGCGAGTATCGGCAGGCCGGGGGAAACGCCGGGTCACGTGCTATGGGTGTGTTGGGAGACGGGAAGGAAGTGAGTCCCCTCTTCAACGCAACTCTGTCCCAGATATCTAATACCATCTTTGTCGGGGCTGCAACATGGGCACCAGTCGTTTGGGCAGCAAGGCCAGGTCCAACAGAGGCCGGCGTGCTAACGCCCGGTCCATGTGGAACCAGTGCTGCTCACTTTTGTGCACCACCCACTCGGAGTGGTACCTCAGGTGAGCCGCCCAGTAGTATTCTAGCAGGTTTGGACAAGCCAGCCCACCCCTGCCTCGGGGCCGCATCAGTAGGAAATGAGCGATGCAGGGAGGCTTCCCATTCCATATGAAAGCGCGTAGATCTTTCTGAATACATTGAATGTCCTCCTGCAGGATTGACGTGGGCAGCATCTGAAAGACGTAGAGAACCCAGGGGAGTATATTCATTTTGATAGCGTTAACACCCCCCAACCAAGAGATATAGAGGGGTTTCCACTGCTGCAGGTCTGCCAGAATCGCGTGACGGAGAGGGGACCAGTTAACGTGAGACCATGTGGAAGGAGTGGATGTAATACAAAGACCCAGATATTTAATAGAGTCAGTTGACCATTGTAAGGGAGTGACGTCATGTAATGCCTTAGCCTCTGCGGCCGCATAGTGTAAGATTGAGAACGAATGGCTTAGTCATATTGACCTTGAAGCCAGAGATAGCTGTGAAGGACTGTAGGTTTTCTATGACAGTAAGGAGTGAGGCCACGGGTTGAGCAAGGGTGAGAAGGCAGTCATTGGCGAATATGTTGATCTTATGCTCCTGCCCCCGAAGGAGAAGCCCCTGATACCTTCAGAAGCTCAGACGCGGATAGCCAACGGTTCTACTGCCTGGGCAAACAGCAGTGGCGAGAGCGGGCACCCCTGCCGCATGCCACGACCCAGGGAAATGAGGCTTGTGGTCCTCCCATTTACTCGGAAGCAAGCGGTTGGAGCAACATAAGACGCCATGATTTTGGAGGCAAAGGTCTGTCCCAACCCTATCTTGTGGAGCACTGCCCGAAGATATGTCCAGTCCACCCTGTCGAATGCCTTCTCCGTGTCTAGCGAGAAAAGACAGGCGGGTATGTCGAGTCTGCAGACTTTCTCTATTAAGTGGGAAATTCACCGAACGTTATCGGCCCCTTGTCGCTGGCGGATAAACCCCACTTGGTCCGGGTTGATAAGACCTGGTAAATACGGGTCGAGGCGTGCTGCAAGGATTTTAGTAAAAAGTTTTACATCTTTGTTAAGAAAGGCTATAGGGCGATATGAGGAACATTGTGCAGGATCCTTTCCGGCCTTAGGGATAAGTGAGATTTCTGCCATTGCCATCTTGGGGTGAGTCCAGTGTCTTGCGAAAAGGAGTTGAAGAGGGTCAGGAGGTGCTCCTGTAGCTGGGGGAGGAACATGCGACAAGGGCACCGCGAGTCCGTCGAGTCCAGGAGCCTTGCCTAGGGGAAGAGCACGGACCAAATCAGCTCACCAGATCACAAACAAGCCTACCAGCAGCCAAAACACTAATACACTGACTTGTCAGACTAGCCCTTCTGGGGCTGCCAGTTTGCCCTATAGGGCAATCTGACCGTGGTACTATCAAAATAACTTAAAGAACATGTAATGCCATCTCTTTCAGAGACATTGCATTTACAAACTAAGTAGGAAAGACATTATTCAGAGTAACAGGAAAATCAAAAACAACTTTTAGAATGAAAGAATGATGAGTCCCTAATGATATCTTGTTATAATGTAAAAACTGTGAATGGTTCATTGGTACAGAAAGCTTGAATCTCACTCACCAATATGACCAATGTGATGTACTAGCTACCGAAAATTCAACCTTCCAAGAAAGGTGCTGTCGATCAGTTTTATGCATGTGTTCAAAAAGTAGGCCCATTAATTTGGAGAGGCCACCTTAAATTCCCAAGTAGAAGGCTTTCTAACAGGAAGAATCACTTTCTCAACGCCCTGCAGGAAATCTTTAATCACTGGAATTGTAAGGATAGATGCCTCTGTAGGGTATTTATTATAAGCAGTGATGAAAGCCAAATGCAGTCTGATAAGACAGTACAGAACACTAAAACAGACTTTGCAAGATAAACAGGATAACATAATATCATCTACTCATGGTGTGTACTGGGGTCAGTCTGCTTGGTGATAATCGATATGCAGAACCTCATCCATCTAAATGCATGTGACGGCCTTAGTAGAAGTACGTTTCACTTCTCTCTGGATGTCCGTGCTGTTGTGAGGGACCTTCAAGTGTGCATAATGCAAGACTTTATACTTTGAGAGATAGAAGACTAAAGTGAAACACTTTTCCCTAACTTCTAGGAAACTGAACCACCCTGATCTGCAGTGTCTTATGAGGCAGAATACACACCTCAAGCAGGTTCAGGTACCACCATTGGTGTGGCCAATCGAGGGTGATTAGAATAATTTTCACACTACAGAATCTGAACTTAGTGGTCACCCTGGGAACATATGGTATCAGAGCAAAAGCACAGAGAATTCCTCTCAACCAAATCATCACATTCAAAGGGAATAGAGTTCTGGAAACTTGGAGCCACAGATAGGACACAATGTCTACTAGCACTTTGTCACCCATACACCATTTGTGCTCTTCTAATGTTGATTGGTTCATATTGTTTTATGTTTTGCAGCCCTGGATAAGTATGATGATCATCAAAACAACCTACAAGGAAGGAGCAGAGTAGATAGGCCTCCAGAGAATCTTATGAATGCCCCCATTCAACATCGACTTCTATATCAACCGAGCTTCCCTGGCGAGCCCTCTGGACTTTGCTCAAATAACACATAGTTGTCTTGGGATCTGTAGGAGAGTGGGATCTGCTTCTTATAGTTACCCCCACTTTTTGATGATGCTTCACTGGTTTTCTACTTTAGTCTGGCTGGGATCCTGCTATCCAGCACCCCAGCCTAGCTGCTTCCTCTCTAAATTGATTACATGTACTTTAGGTACACCACAGATTGGATTCTGGGGTACCCTTTTAAGTCCCTAGTATATGGTATCCTATATACCTAGGGCATAGGTACCCCAGAGGCCTCTCAGGGGCTGCAACATGTATTATGCCACCCCTGGGAGACCATTCAAAATGGCACAGCAGATCTGCTACAGCAGCCTGTGTAAGGTGGTGTATGCACCCCTTACTTAGATATAGGTTCCCTATATCTATTCATATCACTGCACATATAAATCTATCAGTCACCCCTATGGCAGGCCTTATCAATCCTGAAAGCAGGGTGCTGGGCTTTATGTGAGAGGGTGCCCATGCATGAGCAGAGCCCCTCTGCAGCCTTTGGAACCTTTATTTGTGATGAAGCCAAACCATATACTCTTAAGTGCATTATAACCTCGCGATAAATGCTAACTTTGGAATGGCTGCATGGAAACCTGTCGTGTTTGGTGTCAAACACCTTGGAATCATACCTCCCCGCCAGTAACTGGCAGGGGAGGTATGATTCCACCCTACTAGAGGGAGAAATGTGACTTCACCGTTACACCCTGTACCAGCTTCACAGACTCTGGCATCACAAAATGAATGCTGCCAGCCACAGACACGAGTCTGCCCTCCTGCTGCTGGACGAAACTCCGGCAGGGGAGGCTGGACAATAGGTTTCCTGTCACAGGGAGGTGTGACCACCTCCCAGACAGGCTTTAGTGTATTGGGGCTGAGTGGGTTCACTCCAAGAGTGCTTTGATGTCTGCACTGGGGGCACATTTGGTGTCCCTGTGCATAGTCCAGCTCAAACCGGTTGCAGGGGCTACCAGCCGCTGCTCTGGCACCAAACTGGACAAAGGTTATGGGTGTAGCCACCCCTCTGTCCTGACCCTCCCATAGGTGGGTCCCCAGAGTTTGTCCCACCCCTTCCTTAGGTATAAAGTAGGAACCCCTGGCTACAGGACTTTAGATTTACCTGGACGAAACTCTGCTACAGAATCCCAGAACTTCTACTATCTACACGACGTTGGATGACAGAAGAATCTCCCTTGGAGTAAAGGATTTACTCCCCTGCAAGGCAAGCACCAAAGACGCATCTGTCCGGTTTGCATCTACGCAGCTCCTGAAGGACTCTGAAGACTTTGCAACACAGGAGGTGGGTTTCCAAGCTTCCCCAAGGCCGATCCATGCTCTCAGCAATCCGGAGATCCAAAGCCGTCGTGGGGACTGTGTATCCCGAACTGTGCACATTTGCAGCAGCATATGCTTCTTGACGATCCCTGAGGCTGTGCTTTGGGCTTCAATCAAAGATTACTGGCCTACACTCCTCGAGTGACCCGTGGACTGGTATTTAGTGATTCCTCTCAAGATCCCTTCGCGATCCCTTGTCCGTCGACTTGTGGATCCCTAAGAAGGGTTCTTTGACTTTCAACGGGCTTACCTGGTTGCTCCAGACGTGCCCTGACTTTCCATCCCTTGGGGAGTCCACAGGACCTTGCTGGTCCAGACCGAAGCCTTTTTACTCTAACCATGTGGGTTGCCGTTGCCAAGGCTTGTTGGTCTCCAATCCGGACACCGACCCCCCAGTACTCGACATCCTTTGTGGGACAGCTCCGCTCGCCTGCAGACTGTGGTTGTCGTCGACGCCTCCTGGTCACCGTGGCAGTGGAGTCAAGCTTCACCTCATCGCTCCTGGAACACCCAACATCGGTGGGCATTCGTCTATCATGCCCCTGGTCACTGGCAAGTGACCCAGACTCTGTCCCCTCTGCTTTCAGGTTCTTCACATCTTCGATCCAGGCTTGGATCACACCAGACACTTTTCCTTTCCACGGCAGCATCACTTTGCAGCAACTCTCCATTGACGACATCGAAGATTCCCAACACCATTTGACACCTATGCACCCGGCTTCCCTGGGTTAGGTAATACGAGTACTCCGGTGCTCACGTGGGTGCTGGCCTTAGAACCTTCTAAGTCTAAAAGGGTTTGCTCCAAGTCCTCTCCTCCGTGCGCTCAAACTCTAAAATTCCAACCGCGACTTTCCTATAGGATTGTACGGAGCCCGCGCCTGTGTTCTCACACTGCACGAGTCCCCCGTGGGTCGCCTGTGTCACTACTGGTTCCTTGGGGTCCCAGCGATTCTACGTGCTCTAGGCACTGTGTCTAGTCAAGTCGTGGTTCTTATACAACTGTTTTAATATATGGTTTGGTCTCCGCATGGGGCCCATTGTATATTGTGCTATTTACTGTCGTTTTAGAACTGTATAATTGTGTACCTTGCTCTCTAATCTCATAAAGAGGTTAGTAGAGAGTGTTTAGAAATAAATACATATATTTTATATCTTTATGCAAAAGAACAAGCTACGGCTGACCATAAGTTGAGCACTTCAAACCACAGATATTTTGTTAAAAGTTCAGTTCCTGTGCACAGATCTTCCTGGAGCACGCCGTAGATCGACTCCACTGTAGGCCAGTTAGACGAGAAAAAGGCAAAAGAGGAAGGTGCACCAGTAAGAAGTCCAAGTCCAAACAGTATCTTTGAAATATTCCTTTAATTTTCTTGTAAAAAAGACTCGCAGCCAACGCGTTTCGTTCCACACTGGAACTTCTTCAAGGCAAAAAACAGGCTTCCGTTAAACAAACAATGTAGTAGAGGGTGCAACGTAATTGAGTCCCGCACGTATGAAGAATATATATTCACAGACAGTAGTCAAATGGTAAGAGTATCAATAGTAAAGGTAAAAAATCGCTTCGTCTCATGTTAGAGTTCAAGACAGGAAGAGTCACCTCGACAGCATATGTAGCTTTATAATGCAGGTGACCTGAATAGCGGCTCCATAATACAAGCACAAAAATATCAAAGATTCCAATATTCTTGAAATCCACAACCTGTCCTCAGTGCGTACAACCGAAAGGTGCAAAAAAAATATATTTTATATATATACCTTGTGTGGTTCTCCTATCATTTAGTTATTCAAGAGGTTATAATCTGGTAAACCAAGCTTTACATTCCTTCGAGACTTAGCCTGAAGGCTGCTCTCCATAGCTACCACTCGGCTAGCTTTCAATAAAGGTTGTCTTAAACCTAATCATCAATAAGGGTTGTTTGGACTGGTGCAAGGGGCCCACTATAACTAGTGGACAGCATATACCAGGCCAACTTCTCACATTGGTGTGCAGCGGTTGGGATTCAAGCTTGCTATTGCTTTACCAGATAATCTCATTGAGTGACTAACTGAAAACCACTATAGGTACATAGGTACATATAAATCAAGTTTAGAATACTGTAAGTTCTACTGAACTTAGAGTTGTGTGTCAAGGGCTTAGCACACCCTTTCTACAACTGAATAGAGTTTAGTAGTTCCCACTAGGTTAGGTAGGTGTAACACCTCACTACACTAGCATGTCTTCAAGAGCAGAAGCCAGCGGCTCCTTGCTGTCTAAGTATGACCATTTCACATTTCAGGAATTGAGAAATATGTGTGCATCTAGGAAATTGAAGACAGGGAAGAATCCTAGGACTCAACGCCTCATAGAGGTTTTGCTTATAGATGACCTCAGAAAGACCCCAGGGTCAGATGAGGCAGGCAAGTTGGGTGAGGCAGCAGAAGATGACAGGACTGGAAGTGAAAACATCCAGGACCTTGAATCTGAAGCTGACCAGGAGGATCAAGAGGATAGTAACCTGGACAATCCAATCCTTCCTGAAGATGAAGGTGAAGAAGAGGACATTAATCGCCCTCTCTTTACCCCACCTGGAAGGGTTAACAGTATACCTAGAAGGTCTAGATCTCCTTCTCAGGAATCTAATAATTCTGGTACATCTGTAGGGACCTCTGTTTCTAATAGGACCACTACCTCTCATAAAAGGGAGTTCTCTTATGACAGGAAGTGCAGACTGCTTGACTTTGAGAGAACAAAGCTCAGAATCAAGAAAGAGCAGCTGGCCTTAGACAGGGAATCCCTAGAGCTCCAGAGACCTTCACAAAGGTTGGGACTAGAGCCCCATGGTGGCAGCAACAGTGTCCCTAGAGGTAGAGAACATACTCATGACCATAGGAACCTTAACAAGATTGTCCCTCCCTACCAGAGTGGGGATGACATCCACAAATGGATAACTGCACTTGAGAGGGCCTGTAAAGTACAGAGGGTACCTCAGGAGCAGTGGGCAGCAATCTTGTGGCTCTCCTTTGCAGACAAAGGTAGAGGCAACCTCCTCACTGTTATAGAATAGAATGCTGATAATTACAAAGTCTTGAAGAGTGCACTGATTGATGGGTTTGGCCTAACCACTGAACAATACAGGTCAAAGTTCAGAGACACCCAAAAGGCACAGACTCAAGACTGGGTTGACTTTGTAGATTGTGCTACTAAGGCTCTGGAGGGCTGGTTACTTGGCAGTAAAGTGTGTGATGTTAAAGGATTGTACAGTTTGATTATGAGGAAGCAGATCCTTAATTATTGTCAAAATCAGCTGTTAAATCAGTACCTGGTGGACTCTGATCTGACCTCTTCCCAAGAATTGGACCAGAAGACATACAAATGGGTCAGAACCAGGGTGAGGCAGAAGGTTCAGAACCAAGGTGGTGACTCCAAGAAGCAGGATTCTAAGAACTCTGATAAGGATGGGGAAAAGGGTAAAGACCAGAAGTCTTCTCAAGGGCCCCAAAAATCTGCATCTGGTGGGGAGTCCCAATCTAACAAAGGAAAATGCCAAAAGAAACCATACTGTAAAATCTGTAAACAGAAAACCCATTGGACAAGTGATTGTACCAAGTCCAAGGACTCAACTCCAGCCACCATTGCCCCTAAGGCAAATGTTCCCCCTAGTTCAGCTCCAAGTGGTGGTACTCAGAATAAGGGTGTAGTAGGGCTAACCATGGGATCTGAGATGGACTCTGGCCTAGTCAGAGTTCCTACTCAGGCTGTACCGATCTGTGATGGAGGCATGGATATGGCCTCCTTATTTGTCAGTCCCAGTAATCTGGGCAAATACAGACAGCAGCCTTTGATAAATGGAAAAGAGGCCTTGGCATTCAGGGACACAGGAGCAAGTGTCACAATGGTGAACAAAGATCTTGTGGCTCCTGAGCAAATCATACTTGGGGAAATGTACCAAGTAACCAATGCTAGCAATGTCAGGACAGACCATTCCTTGGCAGTTGTTAATTTCACCTGGGGAGGGGTGACTGGCCCTAAGAAGGTTGTGGTAAGTGCAGACCTCCCTGTTGAATGCTTGCTTGGCAATGATTTAGAAACTTCAGCTTGGGTTGAAGTGGAGCTCAGGATTCATGCAGAAATGTTGGGAATCCCTGCAGATGTGTTTGCTATGACCAGGTCACAGGCAAAAATGTCTAACACTGAACAGGCCCTGGACCCTGGAAGAATGGACCAGGTGCCTCCCAAGAAAAGGAACAGTAGGGGTAAAGCAGTGTCTTCCCCCCTGACTCAGAAAGCAGATCAGTCTATTGAGGGGGATGATCTCAGCCCTGAAGAAGGAACTGTCCCAGAGGAGCTTGAACCTGACCAGGTTGAGTTCTTGGGGACAGGGGGCCCTTCCAGGGCAGATCTGAGCCAGGAGCAGCTGAGCTCCTTCTCTTGAACCCCTCAGAAAGCAAGCTGCTGCTGAGGCTGCTGGGAATGCTAGTGGAACCCATAGGATCTATTGGGATGATGGACTCCTGTACTCAGAGTGTAGAGACCCCAAGGCTGGTGCCACCAGGAGGTTGGTTATACCTCTGAGGTTCAGGGGCTTCCTGTTAACACTAACCCATGATATTCCCTTAGCAGGTCACCTAGGCCAAAACAAGACTTGGGACAGAATTTTTCCTCACTTTCATTGGCCTCACATGTCTGAAGACACCAAGGAGTTTTGTCGCTCCTATGTCACCTGTCCACCTGTCAAGCCAGTGGTAAGGTAGGTGGTACCACAAAGGCCCCCCTGATACCACTACCTGTGGTGGGGGTTCCCTTTTAGAGGGTTGGGATTGATATACTTGGTCCCATGTACCTTCAAACAGCATCTGGGCACATATATATATACTGGTGGTGGTGGACCATGCCACTAGGTATCCAGAAGCTATTCCCCTTAGGATCACAACAGCACCTGTGGTGGCAAGGGCCCTACTAGGAATCTTTTCCAGAGTGGGTTTCCCTAAGGAGGTAGTATCAGACAGAGATGCAAACTTCATGTCTAGTTACTTGACTGCTATGTGGAAGGGGTGAGGAGTGAATTACAAATCCACCACCCCTTATCACCCACAATGCAATGGGTTAGTTCAACAAAACCCTCAAGGGCATGAATAAAGGTCTCCCAGAAAAGTATTAGGCGCAGATGGGACATACTTTTGCCCTGCCTTCTCTTTGCCTACAGAGAGGTTCCACAGAAGGGCGTTGGTTACAGCCCATTTGAGCTTCTGTTTTGACACCCAGTTAGAGGTCCATTGTGTCTAGTGAAGGAGGGATGGGAGGTACCTCTCAAACCCCCTAAACAGCATATTGTGGACTATGTACTTGGTCTCCGCTCCAGGATGGCTGACTACATAAAGAAGGCAAATAAAAACCTTGAGGCTAGCCAGGAATTGCAAAAGGCCTGGCATGACCAAAAGGCTGTGCTGACTGTTTACCAGCCAGGGCAGAAAGTATGGGTGTTGGAGCCTGTGGCCCCAGCAGCCCTCCAAGATAAGTGGAGTGGCCCCCATACAATAATTGAGCAAAAGGGAGAGCTTACCTACCTGGTGGAACTTGGAACGCCCAGGAGTCCCCATATGGTGCTCCATGTCAACAGGCTCAAACCATATGTTGACAGGGCTGATATGGGCTTGCTCATGGCTACTTATGAGGGACAGGAGGAAGAGAGTGATCCACACCCTGAACTGCTCTCACAGAACCCTGATGATGGTTCAGTAGATGGTGTACCCTTGGCAGGCAGCCTCACTGTCCAGCAACAAACTGATTGCAGAAAAGTTCTCAATCAATTTAGACATATGTTTTCACTGACTCCAAGTCAGACTACCTGGTGCACTCACGAAGTGGACACTGGGGGCAGTCTGCCTGTTAAAAATAAGGTTTACAGGCAACCTGACCATGTCAGGGACTGTATCAGGGCTGAAGTCCAGAAGATGTTGGAATTGGAAGTTATTGAACCCTCAGATAGCCCTTTGGCTAGTCCAGTAGTCTTAGTGCCTAAACCTCACACCAAAGATGGCAAGAGAGGGATGAGGCTTTGTGTAGACTACAGGGGTCTCAATGCAGTCACTAGTTCATGATGCCCATCAAATCCCTAGTCCCTACTGAGCTTATAGACAATTTAGCCTCAGCCAAGTTTCTGAGCACATTTAACCTAACAGCTGTCTACTGGCAGATAAGACTAGCTGATGATGCAAAGCCAAAAACAACATTTTCTACCACTAGTGGGCACTACCAGTTTGTGGGGATGCCCTTTGGTTTGAAAAATGCACCTGTCACTTTTCAAAGGCTGGTGAACAAACTCCTTACAGGCCTGGAAGCCTATAGTGCAGCATATCTAGATGATGTTGCTGTCTTTAGCGCCACATGGGAGTGTAGTGACGAAGCAGCGAAAACAGCAGTGGCGACATATTTAGTAGCAGCAGTTACAAGATCCAAAAGTAAGATCGATGATGACATCTTGGCAGCTATTGCTGCTACAGAGAAGGGAAGTAATTACCCGAGGGGTTTCCCTTCTCGTTACCATTATCACTTAAGTCCTGATAAAGTCCCATTAGTGAGAATTAACGACGTTGGTGACAGATTGATTCACAACGCGGACTGCAGACCATCACTGATATCAGCGGCTCAAGAGGGTATGGCGTCTGCCCATGCCGGCGTTGCAGCAACTGTTTCCCTGTTACAACAACGTTACTGGTGGCGCGTGTTATATAAACAAGCTCGCACGTATGTTCTTGATTGTGACATTTGCCAGCAGATTAAACCTTCAACTGCTGCGCGTCCACCACAAACTCAGTTGTACATATCCAATAAACCACTTGGGTGTGTTTATCTGGATCACTGCGGTTCATTCTCCTCTGATACTGCGTACAAGTATATCTTAGTTGCAGTGGATTCGTGCACACGTTTTTTGTGGGTATGGCCACAAAGGAGTGCTGATGCTCGTACTGTCATCAGGGATTTGCGTGTCTTTGTGGGAAGTTTTGCGTGTGGTACCTTTCATTCTGATCAGGGCCCCGCGTTCGCCTCTAAGGGGTACAAAGAGGCCATGAAAAATTTGGGAGTCCAGGTCAAATTTTCGACTCCATACCGACCTGAGGGTAATAGTGTAGTGGAGCGGATGAACCGTGACTTAAAGCAATCCTTGACAGCTAGGGTTTTAGGCACTGGCCGGAACTGGTTAGCCCATCTGTATAACGTCCAAAGTGCACTTAATAATCTCCCTAGAAGGTCTCTGGGTGGGGGACCCCATACATGATGCTCTTTGGCATAAAAATGTTTGTTCTGGACCTTGATGGTCTAGACATGGCGGCGTCTGCCGCACCCTTTGACGTAGATGAACATTGTGCTGTGTTACAGAGTCTACAAGAGACTAGAGATAGTCTTGCGAAGGAACACTTGCCCTCCACATCTGATGCTGCGCTTCAGATTCCGGTAGTCGGCTGACTACCTCGAGTTGGTGACCTGGTCCGTGAGAAGGTGGAGAACAAGAAGGAGTTCGGCCCCTCTTATCGTGCCCCGGTTCCAGTGCTTGGCGTGCAGGGTACAAGAACAGTCATTTTACCTCCACTTCCTGGTCGCAAGGATAACAGGTACATCTCCATTGACAATGTCAAACTACAGAGAGTGGCCGATTCTTCTTAGTATGACTCCAGCGGTCTCTTGCCCTGCGATGCTGAGAAATTCTGTTTTGGCTCCGGCTCCTACCACCATGCCTGATGTTGCCATCGAGATGCATACAGTTACTGATCCTTTGTTGCTACCACCGGCTGGTGGTCTACCTGAAGATACTGAGTATGCTTATCCTGCAGATGTAACATTACCTGTTTTACAATCAACCGCAGTTACACAGTCACGCTTCTCCTTTGATACTAACTCTTTGACTTCCAGGGTCCCGTCAAAAGTTTCTATTTTTGCTGTTTGTTTCAAAAGACACTTTTTGATTCCCCCTTGGACTTACATTTGGCTGATGCTCATATGTATTTTTTTATTTATGTCCATCGGATTTGTGTTGGTATATTTTCGTCTTGTGAACGGACACTACCTAAAAGAAAGATCTATGATTAGTCTAATTGATGGAAATTTGGCCCCTCACTCCTCATCACACATCATGAAAAGAGACCAGACTTTTGTGAATATTACTGCCTGGCCTGTGTTAGATGTGATTGCGTGGGATGCTGTTAAATTTCAGATTCATGGTCCAACTGAGGTTATCAATGTACCAAATGTATTTCGTGTTTCTATGGGTGATGTGGTTAAACAAAACATCCGCTCTGATGATTGGGACGTTCAGGCCATAGAAGCACTATTTTCTGATTTGAAATATTATGCCGCTTTTGATGCTGAAGATTTGTATTTACACACTGCTAATTACGGAGAGTTGTTTTGCTATCAACATTATGGCAATCATTTCCTACATAAAGCCAATACGTTTCGTATTTTGGTAATTTTACACAATGGGAACATTGTCCAACGCCAATGTTAGGCAGCTCCAGCACATTGGTGAACAAATTTGCCTATTTTACTGATTTCAGTGTTTCAAAACCTGCCGCCTTTTATTTTAAAATGGCAGTGGAGTCTGCCTCGAAGGTTAGGCTGACACACACTAAATTATTATATTCCAAATCCTTTATGGATGAATTAGCGGTTAGGGGTTATGATCTGTGGAAAGATACTATTGATCTTAAATCTGTCTGGGGTTCTAAACCATGGCAGGTACAAGGAACAGAATCTTTGCATCGTGCCTGCCTCATCCCGAACCACATGTTATTTTTGAATTCGACTATTTTTCAGACCACCTGTTTTGGATTGGCTACTACTAAAAAACTGAATTCCCCCTCTATTCCTGATCTGGGTGCTTATCCAAATTGGGATAATCATACAGATCTGTCCCTTGATGCATTGCAGTCGTACATTACTAATACATCCTTCAATATTTCTAAGTTCCACTCTGAGGGATGGTTGACTTGGCAGACGAGTTCAGATTCCTGTCAACATCGTTTTTTGGGTCTGAAGCCTGGGTATACACAGGATCGTGTGGACCCTCGCTTTGAATCTTCTCATTCTGTTACTACCTACTCCGTTGGGAAGTTATGCCAGTCTTGGCTGCAACACTCGACCTTGGCATCTGTTAAAGTTCATTTATCTAAATTACATGACAAAAAAGATTTGAATGATTTTGTTAAAGGTCCTGTAGGTGGCAGGTCCAAAAGATGGATGTATGCTATTTATAACGAGGTTTGGAAATTATCACAAATTGAAGCTGCTTCCAGATTGAGAGCTATTGATCAAGCTAATATGGAAAAAGTGCTAGCTGTTATAGATAATAGCATTAACACCCTTTCTTCCAGAATCTACACATTAGATAATATTGTTTCTTCTGTTGTTGATATTGTGCAGGTTGATGTGTCTGTTTTATATCATGGTCAGAATCAATTGCGTTCTATCATGCAGTTTGCATGGACATTGCAAACGTTAAAAGCTGGGAAAGTCCCCTGGGACTACATGAATACTTCATCATTATTCCTTCCTTTTAATCTAACTGCGAAACAACAATTCATGTCCATAAAAGATGCAACATACTCATTGCTGCATATTGAAAGTTAGAACCTTTGCCTTTCTCAGTGGCCGAATTGAACTCAGCTGTGTGGCTTATCCACGGGTTAATCACATTGCCATTTCCATTGTTTAAATTCAGTTTGTGCATGAAACATTATGCCCTAGGCAGATATGAACCATTGGGTACTGCTTTCCTGCATGAAGTATGGTCACTCCCATTTACATACAGGTGCATGAGAGAAGGTAAAGAAGTTTATTTGAAGGGTGAGGAATGTTCTTCCACACCTGATCATTCTGTAGTCTGTAGGCACATCCAATTGCATGGCGCGTGCAATGTGCAAGCGCCTAATTTAGCATGCGTCCTGAAAGGGATTCCAGTGCCAGCTATTACACCTTCTTTTACGTTGCTAGCTAACGGTAGTTATTTGCTTTTGAATAACGAGGCCTGCTGCGGAATGCTAGTGGGAATTCCCTACATTGAGACTGTATCACTGAGATTAGTCTGCTGTAAAAATGTCCTTTTCCCACCCCCGCATGGGCGGCTGGATGTATCCATCTGGCATTCCATTTCAACCTTGAAAGCAGAGTTCAACAAGATGAGCAGAATAAGGGCTCTATTGTCTCAAAAAGAGGTCGCTCTGACTTCGTCCCGTGAAACATTTGTCCTTCAGGTAGCTAACACCCGTACCGAGGTGCAGGCACTTTTAAATACTGATCTCCCACTTCATTTTGGTGCCCTGATTCAAACTATATTTAGCGCCTCGTCAACAACTGTCTTGGTGCATTTTTTCAAAATTGTGGGCTCCGGCCTCGTGACCTCCTTCCAAACTATTTTTGTTGTGATACCGGCGTTTTTTCATTCTATTTTTTCCAAAGTCTTTGGAGGGCTCCCATTGATTCTCGCCCTCGCGGCTGGCGTGCTGCTGTTGGTCTGCGTACTGCGCAATGCCTGCACACTGTGTGTCACACAACAGCCTGTCCCGGCTGCTCCATCTTCGTAACCGGATGCTTGAATACTATGGAACTTTACCACTGGCAACCCTGAGCATAGCCTATGGATTATCCTTCCGGTTTGCCTACTTTACATGCGTACAACCTGTTTTTCATTGCCTAGATTGTCCTTTCGAATGGGCTCTGGATTTGTGCTTGTCAAACTCGGTGTCTCCTGCCCCGGATTATGATCGACTAATGAGTCCATTAGTGGCTCATGAGTTGGACTGTTCTGGTGTTAGGATTATGGCCTGTGGAGCGGCACATGGAGTCCTTGGGAATTGGGACATCGGAACGGCAGCGTATGATTTCTTGGCACGAAGCTATTTAGAAGAACACGCCAGTTGTCCTCTGAACGTGCTAGAGGCTCCAGTGGTCGAAGAACATGTATGTTCGTTTACCTTGTTAGACTGGATGGCGGACACTCTTGCAACTCGTTCCAATGACTTCCTTTTGGACGCTGTTGCTACGTACTGTGCTTACACGTTTATGGATTAACTTCATTATCGTCCAGCTTCCCTTGCACAAACCTATTTTTTTTCCTCCTCCATTTTGTTTTTTTTAACGTTTTTTTCGAACTTTCACTGCTCTTTATTTGGATTTCCAATGCATGCACTTGGTTCTGCTCTGTCGAACATGAACTCTGCGTTCCTTTTTGTATCCCTATTTGTTCGTGGTCCGATCAAGGGGGGGTGTAGTGAAGGTAGCGTTTTAGATGCATACATTGCTATGTTAGCATAAGCGGGTTAGCTTTTAGAAAAGCCATCTTGCCACTTTTGCTGCTTTTGCACACGACACTGCTGAGACATGTTATTATTTGAGAACTGCGTGCTTGCCTTTTCTTCACATGAGAACTGTCTGTTGTTCACATCCCTAGACGTGCACTGCGGCCTTGGTCTGAACATTGTGTGCAAAACACTCTGAGTTACCAGACAATGTATGTTTTTGAGTCCAGGTTGACCGGCCCACTCTCTAGTCATAATATGCACACAGCTGCAAATACCTGAATGTCGAGAGCCTTTAATATTACAGTTTGCATGCGTTAGAAACACATTCTGGAGAAGGACATTTCCAGGTGCAGAGCAAAGCTGATCCTGTGATGTGATTCACCTAAAGCTGATCTTTACGGTTTGGGGTTCCCCATTCAAGCCTAGAGACCATCTATTAGCCTAATAATATTAGTTTACTAGCGAAAGGAAGGTGGCTGCATTCCACTGTCATTTATACTATGATAACTCCTTTAATTTTCTATGGTATTGTAACAATGCTGATGGTTTTAATTATAATCATTTGTCTGCTTATGTTAGCTAAAGTACTGCATCTTAGGACACGTAGTTTATAAAATAAACCTTTTAAACTTTACCGTGTCTCTGATTAACTTTGTTGTGGATTGATATGAGAATAATAGCGAACAGGTATTTCTGATACCCACCATTCCTGAGAATACTCTAAGTCGCTTGTTCTGGGTTGTCTATACATTGGGACCTCCGAGATAATACGGATAACGAATGGGACACTGATGCTGGTCGGATAGGGGTTCTGGGTACTGAGGTGAGTTTTTTGGTACACCACAATATACTGAGGTCCTGGTTTCCTGCGCATAGTTCTGTGCATGAGCAGAATCCCTGCAACAGGAGGATCACCTGGTCCACCTAAGAAATGTTTTGGAGGCCCTGCAAAAAGCAGGCCTAACTATCAAGGCCACTAAGTGCCAGACAGGGCAGAGTCAAGTTGTGTACCTGGGCCACCTTGTGGGTGGAGGCCAGGTTCAACCCTTGAAGAGCAAAATCCAGACCATCATGGACTGGGTTGCTCCAACCACCCAGACTCAAGTCAGCGCTTTCTTGGGCCTGACTGGGTACTATATAAGATTTGTCAAATGTTATGGATCCATAGTGACCCCTTTGAATGACTTAACATCTAAGAAAATGCCAAAGAAAGTTCAGTGGACAGTCAGCTGTCAAAAGGCATTTGATGACCTGAAGCAGGCCATGTGCACTGCTTCCATTCTGCAAAGTCCTAACTACTCCAAAGAATTAATTGTTCAAACAGATGCATCTGAGTTGGGGGTAGGGGCTGTGTTATCACAAGTGAATGATGAGGGTCAGGATCAGCCAGTAGCTTTTATTAGCAGAAGGCTGACCCCCAGAGAGAAACGTTGGTCAGCTATTGAGAGGGAGGTCTTTGCTGTGGTTTGGGATCTGAAGAAACTGAGGCCATCCTTGTTTGGCACTCACTTCATTGTTCAGACAGACCATAAGCCCCTCTTATGACTAAAACAGATGAAGGGTGAAAATCCCAAACTTTTGAGGTGGTCCATTTCCCTACAGGGGATGGACTATACAGTGGAACATAGACCTGGGAGTAACCATGCCAATGCAGATGGACTCTCCAGATATTTCCACTTAGAACATGAAGACTCAATTGGTCAAGGTTAGTTTACTGTCCTTACGTTTGGGGGGGTTGTGTAGGAGAGCAGGATCTGCTTCTTATAGTCACCCCCACTTTTTGCTGATGCTTCACTGGTTTTCGACTTTAGTCTGGATGGGATCCTGCTATCCAGGACCCCAGCCTAGCTGCTTCCTCTCTAAATTGATTACATGTACTTTAGGTACACGACAGATTGGATTCTGGGGTACCCTTATAAGTCCCTAGTATATGGTATCCTGTATACCTAGGGCATAGGTACCCCCAGAGTCCTCTCAGGGGCTGCTGCATATATTATGCCACCCCTGGGAGACCATTCAAAATCACACAGCAGGTCTGCTACAGCAGCCTGTGTAAGGTGGTGTATGCACCCCTTACTTAGATATAGGATCCCTATATCAATCCATATCACTGCACACATAAACCGGTCACCCCTATGGCAGGCCTTATCAATCCTGAAGACAGCGTGCTGGGTTTTATGTGAGAGGTTGCCCAAGCATGAGCAGAACCCCTCTGAAGCCTTTGGAACCTTTATTCCGGGGTTGTTTGTGATGCAGCCAAACCATATACTCTTAAGTGCATTATAACCTTGCAGTAAATGCTAACTTTGGAATGGCTGCATGGAAACATGTCGTGTTTGGTGTCAAACACCTTGGAATCATACCTCCTCGCCAGTAACTGGCGGGGGAGGTATGATTCCACCCTACTAAAGGGAGAAATATGACTTCACCGGTACACCCGGTACCAGCTCCACAGACCCTGGCATCACAAAATGGATGCTGCCAGCCACAGACAAGAGTCTGCCCTCCTGCTGCTGGACGAAACTCCGGCAGGGGAGGCTGGACAATAGGTTTCCTGTCACAGGGAGGTGTGACCACCTCCCAGACAGGCTTTAGTGTATCGGCGCTGGGTGGGTGCTCTCCAAGAGTGACTTGATGTCTGCACTGGGGGCACATTTGGTGCATAGTCCAGCTCAAACCGGTTGCAGGGGCTTCCAGCCCCTGCTCTGACGCAAAACTGGACAAAGGATATGGGTGTAGCCACCCCTCTGTCCTGACCCTCCCATAGGTGGGTCACCAGAGTTTGTCCCACCCCTTCCTTGGGTATAAAGTAGGAACCCCTAGCTACAGGACTTTAGATTTACCTGGACAAAACTATGCTATAGAATCCCAGAACTTCTACTATCTACACAACGTTGGATGACCGAAGAATCTCCCTTGGAATAAAGAAGTTACTCCCCTGCAAGGCAGGCATCAAAGACACATCTGTACGGTTTGCATCTACGCAGCTGAGGACTCCGAAGACTTTGCAACGTAGGAGGTGGGTTTCCAAGCTTTCCCGAGGCTGATCCGTGCTTTCAGCAATCCTGAGATCCAAAGCCCTCGTGGGGACCGTGCAACCTGAACCCCTGGACACCGTGCACATTTGCAGCAGCATATGCTTCTTGGCGATCCCTGAGGCTGTGCTTTGGGCTACTTGTAGTCCCAACCCCAAGCAGTGATTCAATCGAAGATTACTGGCCTACACTCCTCGAGTGACCCGTGGGCTGATATTTAGTGATTCCTCTCAAGTTCCCTTTGCGATCCCTTATCCGTCAACTTGTGGATCCCTAAGAAGGGTACTTTGACTTTCAATGGGCTTACCTGGTTGCTCCAGACGTGCCCTGACTCTCCATCACTTGGGGAGTCCACAGAACCTTGCTGGTCCACACCGAAGCGGTTTTACTCTCACCGCGTGGGTTGCCGTTGCCAAGGCTTGTTGGTCTCCAAACCGGACACCGACCCCCCAGCACTCAACATCCTTCGTGTGACAGCTCGCCTGCAGACTGTGGTCGTCATCGACGCCTCCTGGTCTCCGTGGCAGTGGCGTTAAGCTTCACCTCATACGCACCTGGAACACCCGACATCGGTGGGCATTCGTCTATCGTGCCCCTGGTCACCGGCAAGTGACCCAGACTCTGTCCCCTCTGCTTTTAGGTTCTTCACATCTTCAATCCAGGCTTGGATCACACTGGACACTTTTCCTTTCCACGGCAGCAACACTTTGCAGCAACTCTCCATTGACGACATCGAAGATTCCCGACACCATTTGACACCTATGCACCCGGCTTCCCTGGGTTCAGTGCTCACGTGGGTGCTGGCTTTGAACCTTCTAAGTCTAAAAGGGTTTGCTCCAAGGCCTCTCCTAAGTGTCCTTAAACTCAAAAATTCCAACCGCGACTTTCCCATAGGATTGTACAGAGCCCGCAGCTGTGTTCTCACACTGCACGCGTCCTTCGTGGGTCCCCTGTGTCAACCTTGGGTGGTTCCTTGGGGTCCCCGCGATTCTACGTGCTTTAGGCACTGTGGCTAGTCAAGTCGTGGCTCTTATACCACTTTCTTAATATAAGGTTTGGTTTCCCCCTGGGGCCCATTGTATATTGTGCTATTTACTGTCGCTTTAGAACTTTATTATTGTGTGCCTTGCTCTCTAATCTCATAAAGAGGTTAGTAGAGAGTGTTTAGAAATAAATACATATATTTTATATATATACCTTATGTGGTTCTCCTTTCATTAAGTTATTCAAGAGGTTATAATCTTGTAAACCAAGCTGCTTTACATTACTTCGAGACTTAGCCTGAAGGCTGCTCTCCATAGCTACCACTAGGATAGCTTTCAATAAAGGTTGTCTTAAACCTAATAATCAATAAGGGTTGTTTGGACTGGTGCAAGATGCCCACTATAAATAGTGGACAGCATATACCAGGCCAACTTCTCACAGGGTCTAGCTGAAGAATGAAACCTTGCTTGATCATATGACAAGACAGCTGGAGCTGGTTCTGATCCTAGATCTACCTTTTCCAGCATGGTATGTACAAGTGCTGTTTGTCTTTTCTCTGCAATCTGACTTGCTCGTGTGGGAATCTTTCCTCTTCTCTAAGTCAGAGTCTCTGCTTCCTCTTCATTATAAGCATTAAATCATCCCCTTGGAATACCAAAAAGGGATGTTTTATTGATGGCCAAATACAGCATCTTCTGTAGTGCATGAAGAGACTAAAGATGTAGGTCTAAGCTACGATAAGCATCTTATCCAAATCCCATGACAAATGCCTGTGTGGCCATATCAGCTGTATCTCTTGGCACATCAATAAAGTTATCTCATTGTAACTTGCCTTACTTCATTATTTCGTAAAAATCCTCCATTGGGTCCTTTCAAAAGAATTCCAAGAACTGATTTATTGAGTTCCATAAATTGATGTATTGAATCGTAGCAACTCAGTAAGGCAGAGTAACTGTCAGTTTCCACTATATCAACTGAAGTCTGGTATAACTCTTCCCAACAAAACCCCATTTCCTACTGTCATTCGCTAGAAGATTAGCAGACTTTAAATCAGTTGCATTACATTTCTTATTCGCTGCCACCATGAGTAAGGGATCCGCAGGGACCACTTCCTTCATATATGTGGGGTCAGAGTCACTTGACTTGGACTCCTTTTCCAGGCATTGTTTGACAGCTTGTACAAAGAATGGATTTACGAAAGAATCTATTATAGCCTCCAGGAGTTTAAGAATCAGAGGTGCAAAATTGCAGGTTTGGAGTTTGTTTCATTAAAAAAAAAAAAAAAAAAATACTGTAGTGCTGACTTCAGGTGTGGTTGTTGGCAGATTAAACCTTTTTGCTGTTCTATTTGACAGCTCATGAAAATTCACTGGATTGTCAATAGGAGAGATCCAAGATAGAATTGATCCCACGGAAAATAGTGAAAAATCGCATTGTTAATGGCAGGTCCACTTCCTTTACCCTCTTACTGTGAGAGAGAGATTAAGGGCGACCTTCCTCGCCACTGTCCTCCAGATTCAGAGACAGGAAGGTGAAGAGACATCAACAAGGCACTACAAATATTGTGCAAGATGTATAGCAGACGAGTTTCTTAGTTGTGATGTGCTGCTCCAGTCCATTTGTTTCCTTTGAATTCCTGTGACTTGTAGTCCTGGTTAATAATGGAATCAACAAATTACAAGTAAAAAAAAAATACTTGGACTGGAGCAGCACCTCATGCACAGACCTGAGAAACTTTGCAGCAATCAAGATGACAGAGGCAATGAAGAAGTGCCTAAGAGAGGACTACGCAAACAAGTTGCACAAAAAGGCTCTCAAAAAATAAACTGAAAAATCATAGGAGAAGACTTCTAACTATAACTCAAAGTCTAACAAAACTCCTAACTCAATAATTCTAACAAAAACATGGATAACAGAAACAAGGGAATGAAGTATCATAGGAGAAAAACGCAACAAAGAGGGGTCCTTGCCCGTTTCATAAGACCCATGAAGGATCAGACTTTGATTCCTTGAATAGGAAACCACTGTTGATATCTCTTCCAATGATCTAGGAAACAGAATACCAAAATCTTGAATTTGTAAGACACATAGAATAAGATTATACATCTTCTTAATTTGAGCTGTGTGGTTTTGTTCTCCGACCACAAGATGTCCCAGAATTAATAAGTACACCTGGGGCCTGTAGGAAAGTAGGATCGGTTTTCATGGTTACCCCCACTTTTTGCTGGTGTCATTCTGTTTTCTGACCAGTCTGACTGGGGTCCTGCTAATCAGGAACCCAGTCACTGTGCTCTCTCACTAAATTGGACTATGGCAAGTACTTTAGTGCCTTCCTAATTGGCTACTGGTGTACCCTTTTAAGTCCCTAGTATATGATACTAAGGTACCCAGGGCACAGGTACACCAGGGCTCACCCATGGTCTGCAGCAGGAATTATGCCACCCACGAGAGACCACTCAAACAGTGACTACAGGCATTCCATTGCAGCCTGTGTGAGCTGGTGCTTGCACCACTCACCACAGATATAGGTTTCCTTATATCCGAGGCCACTACACTTAAAACCAATAATTCATCCCTAAGGTAGGCCTTTAATCCTGAAGGCAGTGTGCTAGTTATAAGTGTGAAGGTGATGAATCAACTCCCCAGGCTTGTAAGTGTGTCAGCCATTTTATATATATATATATATATATATACTGGACATCAAGTCAATTACAAGACGTCTAACTATGTATTAGGGTGCACCGAAACCGATTTCAACATGTTTGGTATCAAACATGTTGGAATCCTACCCCAACACCGATTCCAGTGTTAGATGCAGGATCCCATGTACTATTCCTGGTACCAGCCTTTCAGGGTCTAACAGCCAGCTAGTGCTGCTGCCGACCACAGACACCAATCTGCCCGGCTTGAGCAGGCGAAGGCAGAACAACAGGTTTCCTGTGACCACTTCCCAGACAGGACTTAATGTATTGGGCTGGGGTGGGGACACTTGCCAGCGCCACCAGACTGCTTTGAAGGGCACATTTGGTGCCCCCTTGCATACTACAGCTGTAACCAGTTCAGGCCGCCATTGGCTTCCGCTCCAAGGCCTCTCCTAAGTGTCCTTAAACTCAAAAATTCCAACCGCGACTTTCCCATAGGATTGTACAGAGCCCGCAGCTGTGTTCTCACACTGCACGCGTCCTTCGTGGGTCCCCTGTGTCAACCTTGGGTGGTTCCTTGGGGTCCCCGCGATTCTACGTGCTTTAGGCACTGTGGCTAGTCAAGTCGTGGCTCTTATACCACTTTCTTAATATAAGGTTTGGTTTCCCCCTGGGGCCCATTGTATATTGTGCTATTTACTGTCGCTTTAGAACTTTATTATTGTGTGCCTTGCTCTCTAATCTCATAAAGAGGTTAGTAGAGAGTGTTTAGAAATAAATACATATATTTTATATATATACCTTATGTGGTTCTCCTTTCATTAAGTTATTCAAGAGGTTATAATCTTGTAAACCAAGCTGCTTTACATTACTTCGAGACTTAGCCTGAAGGCTGCTCTCCATAGCTACCACTAGGATAGCTTTCAATAAAGGTTGTCTTAAACCTAATAATCAATAAGGGTTGTTTGGACTGGTGCAAGATGCCCACTATAAATAGTGGACAGCATATACCAGGCCAACTTCTCACAGGGTCTAGCTGAAGAATGAAACCTTGCTTGATCATATGACAAGACAGCTGGAGCTGGTTCTGATCCTAGATCTACCTTTTCCAGCATGGTATGTACAAGTGCTGTTTGTCTTTTCTCTGCAATCTGACTTGCTCGTGTGGGAATCTTTCCTCTTCTCTAAGTCAGAGTCTCTGCTTCCTCTTCATTATAAGCATTAAATCATCCCCTTGGAATACCAAAAAGGGATGTTTTATTGATGGCCAAATACAGCATCTTCTGTAGTGCATGAAGAGACTAAAGATGTAGGTCTAAGCTACGATAAGCATCTTATCCAAATCCCATGACAAATGCCTGTGTGGCCATATCAGCTGTATCTCTTGGCACATCAATCAAGTTATCTCATTGTAACTTGCCTTACTTCATTATTTCGTAAAAATCCTCCATTGGGTCCTTTCAAAAGAATTCCAAGAACTGATTTATTGAGTTCCATAAATTGATGTATTGAATCGTAGCAACTCAGTAAGGCAGAGTAACTGTCAGTTTCCACTATATCAACTGAAGTCTGGTATAACTCTTCCCAACAAAACCCCATTTCCTACTGTCATTCGCTAGAAGATTAGCAGACTTTAAATCAGTTGCATTACATTTCTTATTCGCTGCCACCATGAGTAAGGGATCCGCAGGGACCACTTCCTTCATATATGTGGGGTCAGAGTCACTTGACTTGGACTCCTTTTCCAGGCATTGTTTGACAGCTTGTACAAAGAATGGATTTACGAAAGAATCTATTATAGCCTCCAGGAGTTTAAGAATCAGAGGTGCAAAATTGCAGGTTTGGAGTTTGTTTCATTAAAAAAAAAAAAAAAAAAATACTGTAGTGCTGACTTCAGGTGTGGTTGTTGGCAGATTAAACCTTTTTGCTGTTCTATTTGACAGCTCATGAAAATTCACTGGATTGTCAATAGGAGAGATCCAAGATAGAATTGATCCCACGGAAAATAGTGAAAAATCGCATTGTTAATGGCAGGTCCACTTCCTTTACCCTCTTACTGTGAGAGAGAGATTAAGGGCGACCTTCCTCGCCACTGTCCTCCAGATTCAGAGACAGGAAGGTGAAGAGACATCAACAAGGCACTACAAATATTGTGCAAGATGTATAGCAGACGAGTTTCTTAGTTGTGATGTGCTGCTCCAGTCCATTTGTTTCCTTTGAATTCCTGTGACTTGTAGTCCTGGTTAATAATGGAATCAACAAATTACAAGTAAAAAAAAAATACTTGGACTGGAGCAGCACCTCATGCACAGACCTGAGAAACTTTGCAGCAATCAAGATGACAGAGGCAATGAAGAAGTGCCTAAGAGAGGACTACGCAAACAAGTTGCACAAAAAGGCTCTCAAAAAATAAACTGAAAAATCATAGGAGAAGACTTCTAACTATAACTCAAAGTCTAACAAAACTCCTAACTCAATAATTCTAACAAAAACATGGATAACAGAAACAAGGGAATGAAGTATCATAGGAGAAAAACGCAACAAAGAGGGGTCCTTGCCCGTTTCATAAGACCCATGAAGGATCAGACTTTGATTCCTTGAATAGGAAACCACTGTTGATATCTCTTCCAATGATCTAGGAAACAGAATACCAAAATCTTGAATTTGTAAGACACATAGAATAAGATTATACATCTTCTTAATTTGAGCTGTGTGGTTTTGTTCTCCGACCACAAGATGTCCCAGAATTAATAAGTACACCTGGGGCCTGTAGGAAAGTAGGATCGGTTTTCATGGTTACCCCCACTTTTTGCTGGTGTCATTCTGTTTTCTGACCAGTCTGACTGGGGTCCTGCTAATCAGGAACCCAGTCACTGTGCTCTCTCACTAAATTGGACTATGGCAAGTACTTTAGTGCCTTCCTAATTGGCTACTGGTGTACCCTTTTAAGTCCCTAGTATATGATACTAAGGTACCCAGGGCACAGGTACACCAGGGCTCACCCATGGTCTGCAGCAGGAATTATGCCACCCACGAGAGACCACTCAAACAGTGACTACAGGCATTCCATTGCAGCCTGTGTGAGCTGGTGCTTGCACCACTCACCACAGATATAGGTTTCCTTATATCCGAGGCCACTACACTTAAAACCAATAATTCATCCCTAAGGTAGGCCTTTAATCCTGAAGGCAGTGTGCTAGTTATAAGTGTGAAGGTGATGAATCAACTCCCCAGGCTTGTAAGTGTGTCAGCCATTTTATATATATATATATATATATATATATACTGGACATCAAGTCAATTACAAGACGTCTAACTATGTATTAGGGTGCACCGAAACCGATTTCAACATGTTTGGTATCAAACATGTTGGAATCCTACCCCAACACCGATTCCAGTGTTAGATGCAGGATCCCATGTACTATTCCTGGTACCAGCCTTTCAGGGTCTAACAGCCAGCTAGTGCTGCTGCCGACCACAGACACCAATCTGCCCGGCTTGAGCAGGCGAAGGCAGAACAACAGGTTTCCTGTGACCACTTCCCAGACAGGACTTAATGTATTGGGCTGGGGTGGGGACACTTGCCAGCGCCACCAGACTGCTTTGAAGGGCACATTTGGTGCCCCCTTGCATACTACAGCTGTAACCAGTTCAGGCCGCCATTGGCTTCCGCTCTGGAGCGAAACTGAACAAAGGACATGGGAATATCCTCCCCTCTGTCCATTCCCTCCTCTGGGAGGGACCCCTGAATCGTCCCAACCCTTTCCTTGGGGAACTTAAGGGTTTACCTGTGGGTGGCACTTCAGATTCGTCATGGGACAAGGTTCAGATCCGAAACCACTTCTGCTTCTACGGTCTGGGCACTCTGGACTTCATTGGACTTCGCTTTGGGAACCCAGACTGCATCTGGGAAGGCTCCTGCTGCTCCTGGCCTCGTCATACTGCCAGTCTGCCGTGTTTAATCTAGGTTCTTTTTGTCATGATCACAAACGCGACAGCACAGAGCCGCGAAGAAACCTGCATGAACTACATTTCCCAGGCGGCGCAGCGAGTACTCGCGTCACGTGACACTCCGCACGTTCAGGAAACGGATAAAGGCCAAGACGACCTAGGGGGCGTTGCCAATGATTCCGGAAGCACTCGTTCCAGTTCAGCGGCCTGAGTCCTTGCAGTTCCCAGCCTGCCGATTCACGACCACCGAAGTTCCCAGCCGGCAACACCTTCGGAGGATTCCCCGTGTTCCAGATCGCACTCACACCCGCACCAACAGGCTCCAACCGCGAGGTGAGTGATCGGAAGTTACACAGCTCCCAAACGCCCACGGATTTCCGGGCCAACGGTCTGCCGGTGCACGCTCCTCTGCTCCTCTTCAGTGAGCCCAGCGAAGCCCTGCGGCACCCGAACGCCCACGGATTTCCGGGCCAACGTTCCGACGGTGCGTGCTCCTCTGCTCCTCTTCAGTGAGCCCAGAGAAGCCCTGCAGCACCCAAACGCCCACGGATTTCTGGGCCAATGGTCCACAGGTGCGCGCTCCTCTGCTCCTTTTCCGCGAGCATAGAGTAGAAGCGCGAGCACCGCTAGGGTTGGCTCTCAGAAATCGGGGTGCCAATATATACAGCTTTCAGCTCGCTACTCCCCAAACTCTCGGGGCTAAGAGGCGATACGAAGCACTCAGTTATTGGCCAAACTCCTTTGGTAGGAAAACCCCTCAGACTCGGCGCTCCTCCGCCCAAGGATTTCCGGGCGTAGAGTGGTAGCGCCAACAACCCTCATCACCGGCCCCTCCGGTGAAACCTCGCCACCACTCGCTCAACACCTTGCCTTCCTGTGAGTACAACGGGACGGAGTGGAAGTGGCGTGCAACACTCCGACAATATCTGCAACCGTGAACCGCCACCCAGTGAGAGTAACTGGGTGAAGACCAGACCTCTTTCTGAACTGAATGAGCCAGATAGGGGGAGGAAGGAGTAACAGGTAAACGGGGAAGAACAAGACGAAGGTCTCGCGCAGTGGGAGGGGTATAGGTGAGCAAGCTCCATGTCTGAACAATCTGCTTGTTTCATTTCAGGTCTCTCTCCCTGCGGTTCCTAACCTTCCTTCCCTCGCCCACCTGTCCCCTGAGCCCGTGTGTATTATACATATCCCGGGCTGGGGACTGATGGGAGGTGGACCCCTATATAGCATCAGCGTCATCCCGAGGAGAGGATCAAAGGAGACCGTGGCACTTTTCCAGGCCTGTGGGAATCAAAGACACCTGAAGGAATCTCCCTTGAAGTGAAGGAGTCACTCCCTTGCATCTGCAGGCAGATGAACTAAGTTGACCGATCTGCTTCTCCGGACTTCAAAAGGCACAGCAGCATAGGTGGTGGTTATGCAACTCCCTCGAGGCATGCACTGTCTTCTCAACAAGTTTGAGACCAGTATCGCTTGTCGGAACCACTGGAACAGCACCCCTGTGAACCAAGTCGAATTGCCAATGCCAATGTTTGTTGACTATCTTCTACAGAGATCTTCGGGCTACAAGAAGCTCCAGCATCTCTCCTGCCAAGATCTTCGTCCATACCACATCCTCTGCACCATGGGCCTGCATCTTTTGTTGAGCTGCTCGTGGTCCCCTTGCGACTCCAGTGCCTTCGGCTCTTGAGGGTCTTCTTTGGCTCCAGTGGGCTCCCCTACTTGCTCGGGGCCCGCTCTTACTCACCTGCACTTGGTGAGTCCCTTGGATCTGGCTGGTCCAGACACTGCACCTTCTTCTTTTTCCACATCTGTTGCTGCTGCTAGACATTGACTCCCTGGTTCTCGACTTCCGATGTGGCACAGCTCGTGAACGGCTCCTTGTCTTCCACAGTGACGCCTGGTCCTCACAGCTGCAGTGACAAGGTCACCGTCCACTCTTCTGCATCTTCCATCATCAGTGGTCATTGGTGTTCTGTGCCTCCTGGTCACACCTGAGTGGCATAGACTCTGTCCCCTCTGCTTACAGGTACTCCTCTTCAAGAATCCACCCTTGGAGTCCACAGGACTCTTTCTCCTTTCTTGCCAACGGCATCTTCACTGAAGTCCTCCATTGTGGTCAACGGCAGTTTCCGACATCACTTCGCACCTAGCTTCCCATGTGTAGGTATCCCGGGTCCTGGGGTATCTAGGGGTGGGGTGACTCCCCAACCTTCCATCTTCCACATGGATTCCTCAGGGTCCTCTGGGAAGGGTCCTTCTTCTTGAAAACTGCAACCGCTACTTCCCCATTGACTTGCATTGAGTATGCAGCTGCGTTTCCACTCTGCACACGGCCTCCGTGGGGTTCCTGGGTATTTACCTTGGGTGGTTCCTTGGGTCCCCAGCTCTTCTAAGTCTTCTGGGTCAAGTCTTGACTTCGGTCGCAGTTCGTATTCCACTTTATTAGAATATGGTTTGGTCTCCCCTAGGAGACCACTGTGTATTTGTGCTACATACCTGTTCTCCTTTAGAAACATTATGTGTATTGTGTTTATATCTCCAGGTAGGAGATATACCAATGTGTTAGTGAGTGAGTATAATAAATACAACTATTTTTATAACTACACTGCGTGATTCTTTTTCGTTTAACCTACGCTACATGATTACTTCTGGTAAAACAAGTTGCTTAACATAAAGGCAATCCTATTGGGGGTCGTCGACATGCAGTCTCTTCTTACTGCAGGTGCCACAGGGCCTGAAAAGGCCTTTTTTTTAGATGTGTCTGACACGGAGAAGTCAGTTTATTCCACCTAAGAACAGGTATCAGAATCTGTAAAATATGTAAATATATGAGAAAACTTGAAGATAAGGTGATTCCAAAGGGCTGTGAGGAAAAAAACTGAGCAGAGCTCAGTGGAGACTCCCTAGCACGACGTATAGTAGAAAAATCTGAGGACTAGAGCTTCTCTCGGGAAGGTTCTACAGGGTGGGATCGTCTGATTGGTTGCTTTCTAAATTTGGTCCTTTTTTAAATGAGGACGTAGATATGTTACTAAATAGTGAGGCCTTAGTCCTTTAAGTCCTATGTCTATTGTGACATAACTGTTTTAAATATACCGGGGACTTCCATCTCGACAACAGGGGAATGATTCAAGCATGTGCATCTATGAAAGTTCCAATTCTGGAGTAAGTGTATTTTTATATATGCTCCGGGGTCCCTGTGCAAGGGCGGGACTATTCAGTGCTTCTGACTATTGGTGAGTATTCCCTAGAAGAGAAGCTTGCTTAGAGTTCTTTGGTGGACATTGAGTGACTAGGGCCCAACCAATCAACGTCTGATTCGGTTGTTTGCTCTTTTTCTCCTAAATCCCCTATTAAGACTTGTAAGTGCTGACTACATTTTTTAAGTTGGAATACTGCAGGTCTACATTCCAAGAAAATGGAACCAAAGTATCTAAAATTTCTTTCCACTTTTGATGTTATTGATCTTCAAGAGACATGGGATGCTATCAACTCATTTATATTGGATGGCATTAAGGCGCTCTTTCGTCCCTGCAACCTTTTCTCGGGTGGGAGACCCAAAGGAGGAGTTGATATCTATATCCATTTCATGCATCTACAGAATGAGTTATCAAACCTGCTGGTGGCGGTCTTACAGTTACCGGACAGACATGCATTAACTTTTTATAAAGTGAACTTTAATAACGCTATTTGTGGCCCGGCTTCCTCAGAGCACCTGGTCTCCCTATGCAGATTTATAGACACCCAACAAATGAAAAACGTATCTCACTGTTGGAAAACTTTATTGGGGATTTTAATTTGCATCCACGTTTGGGTCATAGTTAGGTTTTTGAAGAACAAGTTACTTACCTTCGGTAACGATGTATCTGTAAGAAACATTAGTTAGTTAGATTCCTCACCTTAGAATATCCCCAGGCGTCAGACTGGATCCGGAAGATTTTTCGTCAGCAATACCCCTTGCGCGTCGCTAGGCGTCGTCTGCGGCTCCGCGTCCGTCGTCGGCGTCGTGCGCCGGAATGACGTCGTCGGAGTACTTAGACGCCGCCCTCGCGCGCTGACGTCAGTTCTTGTTCATAGCCTTCCGCGCCAGGAACGCAGAGCCATGCAAGAGACCGACACTGGTGCAAAAAAATTCTAGGGCCCTGAAAAGGATAGCCTTAACCCTAGATGTCAATTCGCAGAACGGGGAGGATGGGTTGGTCGGTGAGGAATCTAACTAACTAATGTTTCTTACAGATACATCGTTACCGAAGGTAAGTAACTTGTTCATCTGAAAGAAACACATTAGTTAGATTCCTCACCTTAGAATAGATACCCAAGCAATACCAACCCCGGTGGTGGGTCTGCGAACCAAGATCACACCAGAAAGTCCTGGAGGACAGAACGGCCAAAGAAGCCATCCCTCCGGACTTGGCTGTCCAGGCAATAATGCCTGGCAAACGTGTGCAGCGAAGCCCACGTTGCCGCCTGACAGATGTCCTGCAAAGGGACTCCCCGTCCCAAAGCAGTAGTAGCCGCTGTGGCCCGAGTAGAATGGGCGCGCAGCCCAACAGGCGGTCCCTTTTTTGCCAAGGAATAACAGATTTTTATACACAAAACGACCCACCGGGAGATGGTCCGTTTGTGTACAACTTTTCCCTTCTTTGCACCCACGTAGCCAACGAAAAGCTGGTCGTCCACTCGGAACTGTTTAGTGCGGTCCAAATAAAAGGAGAGCGCACGTTTTGGGTCCAGACGGTGGAGCCGCTCTTCCTCTTTGGAAGGATGCGGAGGCGGAAAGAAGGTGGGCAAGGTGACAGATTTCCCAAGATGAAAGGGGGTCACCACTTTCGGTAGAAAGGAAGGACGAGGCCGAAGGACAACCTTGTCTGGATGAACAGATAGAAAAGGAGGCTTGGACGATAGAGCCTGGAGCTCACTCACCCGTCTAGCCGAGGTGATGGCTACCAGGAAAGCAGTCTTAAGAGTGAGAAGACGAAGAGGACAATTGTGAAGAGGCTCAAAGGGAGCGCACATCAGGAATGTCAAGACAAGATTCAAGTCCCACTGAGGCATTACGAAAGGGACAGGATGGAACGTGTGAGTAATGCCTTTAAGAAAGCGTGACACTACAGGGGACTTGAAAAGAGAGGGCTGATCTGGAAGCCGTAAGAAGGCAGAGAGAGCAGCAAGATAACCTTTCAAGGTGCCCAGGGCAGAGCCCTGCCGGGCCAAAGACAGAAGAAAGAGGAGAACCTCAGAAAGAGGGGCGGAGAGGGGATCCACAGCCTTTGCTGTGCACCATGCCACAAATTTGTTCCACCGGCAGGCGTATACCGTCTTTGTGGAGGGACGCCTGGCTGCCAGAATGATATCACAGACTTCAGGAGGCAAGTCAAATGGCATCAACTGCCGCCGCTCAATCTCCACGCATGGAGGTGGAGGCTGGACAGGTTCGGGTGGAGGACCGTCCCCTGCTGCTGCGACAGAAGATCCTCCCGAAGGGGCAGACGTATCGGAGGATCAATCAACATACTGAGTAGCTCGGGATACCAGTACCTTCGTGCCCAATCCGGAGCCACCAAGATGACTTGGGCCCGGTCGCGCTTGATCTTCTTCAGCACTCTGGGCAGAAGTGGTATAGGCGTAAAGGCGTACAACAGACCGCAACTCCACTCGCGACGAAAAGCGTCGCCGAGCGAGTGCCGCCTTGGAAATTCCAACGCGCAGAACTGCTGACATTGCGCGTTCTCGTCGGTGGCGGATAGATCTAACCAAGGCTCTCCCCACTGCTGAAAGAGACCTTGCGCCACCTCGGAGTTCAGACGCCATTCGTGATCCATCATGCACCGGCGGCTGAGTTCGTCTGCTCTGGCGTTCAGAGAGCCCGCCAGATGTTGAACCACCAGGGTAACGCCCTGGTGTTCCAGCCATGTCCAGAGGCGCAGAGCCTCCTGACAAAGGGTCCACGACCCCACCCCTCCCTGTTTGTTGCAATACCACATGGTGGTGGTGTTGTCCGTGAACACCTGCACGACACTTCCCCGGACAGAAGGAAGGAAGGCTTTCAGTGCAAGCCGGATCGCTCGCAGCTCCAACAAGTTGATGTGGAGGCGAGACTCCGCCGGAGACCAGAGGCCTCTGATCTCCGCCTCTCCCATATGGCCACCCCATCCCAGGAGGGACGCATCCGTCACTACGACATGCTCCGGTAGGGGTAGGGAGAGGCTCCTGCCCGTGACCCAATCGCGGTCCGTGAGCCACCACTGCAACTGCTGTGCAATGCCCTCCGAGATCAAGACATGGTCGGACAGGTTGCCGTGAAGCTGGGCCCACTGAAACTTCAGGTCCCACTGCAGAGCCCGCATGCGCCGCCTGGCGTGATGCACTAGTAGGATGCAGGAGGCCATCAGCCCCAGAAGCCGCAACACTAGCCTGACCGAAACCCAGGATAGAGGCCGAAAGATGGGAATCAGGGCCTGTATATTCCGGACCCGCTGCTCCAGTGGATGGACCCGGAACTGCGCCGAATCGAGAACCGCTCCGATGAAGAGGAGCTTCTGAGAGGGGCTCAGGTGTGACTTCGGCACGTTGATGGAAAACCCCAGCAAATGCAGGAGATCCGCCGTAGTCTGGAGGTGGGAGACGAGTGCCTGGGGCGAGCCCGCCTTCAACAACCAGTCGTCGCGATAGGGGAAGACTGGAACCCCTGATCTGCGCAGATGAGCTGCGACCACCGCCATCACTTTCGTGAACACCCGAGGGGCACTGGTAAGGCCGAAGGGGAGCACGGTGAACTGAAAGTGCTCCTGACCCACCGTGAACCGCAGGTAACGCCGGTGGGCCGGCAGGACGGGGATGTGGAAATATGCGTCCTGCAAGTCCAACGCTACCATCCAGTCTCCAGGGTCTAGGGCAGCTAGAACCTGAGCCAAAGTCAACATTTTGAACCGTTCCTTCCGGAGGAAGGCATTGACGTTCCGGAGGTCCAAGATAGGGCGTAAGCCCCCTTTGCCCTTCTTGGGAACCAGAAAGTAGTGGGAATAACAACCACGACCTACTTCTGGGCTCGGAACGCGCTCGACGGCCCCCTTGGCCAAGAGGGCCGAAACCTCCTCGTGGAGAAGATTCAAATGATCCCCCGAGATACGGTGGTGCTGCGGTGGCATGGCTGGAGGGGTCGTCTCGAAGGGGAGGGAGTAGCCCCTTCGGACGATTTGCAGCACCCACCTGTCCGACGTGATGGAACGCCAGTGGAGCAGGTGATGGCGAACTCTGCCGCCCACTGGCGTGGAATGGGCCTGAAAGCTCGGACTAGGAAGGCTTTGAGGCGGATGCTGCCGGGGTGGATGTGGACTGACCGCGTCTTCCTCCGGTACCGCCTCGGCGGAAACCACGTCCGCGACCGCGTGCAGGCTGGTTCTGCGGCCGGTGGCTAGGCGGACGTGAGGAGGTGCCCCTTCCTTGGCCACGAAAGGAGCAAAAAGCGGAAGGCTGTGGCCGCGGGGCCGAGAGGCCCAAGGACGTGGCCGTAGCCCGGGAGTCCTTGAAGCGAGCCAGCGCACTGTCCGCTTTGTCACCAAAAAGGCGAGCGCCATCAAAAGGCATCAGGGTGCTCTGGACATCCCCTGAAAAAGACGTGGACCGCAGCCAGGCGTGACGTCGAAGCGCCACCGTGGTAGAAATCGCCCTACCCAGCGAGTCCGTAGTGTCAAGTCCACATCGGATTGCATGGCGCGCTGCATCTCTCCCATCGGCCAGGGCCGAGGAAAGCCACGCCCGGGCCTCCTCCGGGCACAGTGGCAGCACGTCCTCCACCGCATCCCACAGAGAGTGGGAATAACGGTCCAAGAGACAGGCGGTGTTCAAAGACCGCAGGCCCAAACTGAGCGAAGAGAACAGCTTCTTGCCAAACTGTTCCAGTCTCTTGGAATCCCGGTCCGGAGGATTGGGAGGTAGAGGCCTGGATAACCAGACTCTCGGGGGTGGGGTGTTGGGACAGAAAACTGGGGTCGCCCGGAGCAGGGCGGTGGCGCCTAGCAACGTTCCTATCCACAGGAGGGACTGTGGAGGGCTTGGACCAGGTGCCCTGCAGAACGTCAGTGAGGGCCTCATTGAATGGCAGCAGAGGCTCAGTGGAGCATGCGGCAGACTGAAGCACCTCAGTGAGGATGTTAGTCCTCACAGCCACGGCAGGCAGCTCAAGCCCAAGGGCTTCGGCCGCTTTGCGCAGCACCACAGAAAAAGCTGCACCCTCCTCCGAAGCCACAGTCGGAGGAGAAATGAATCCAGTGTCCGGAGAGGTATCCAACCCACTGGCCTCCCCCAGTTCATCTGCCCAGTCCTGTGCAAGTTGGCTCTGAAGGGCCATAGGGTCATCAGACCCCTCCCAGTCGCCCCCGTCATCCGATTCCTGGTAAACAGGAGGAATGATCGGAGCCGGTCGATAGACAATATGTGTCTCTAGCGGCGTCGGATGCGGCGTCGGGCGGCGCCGCATCGGCGTCGGGACCGGACAGGGGCTGAACCAAGGATCGACGTCGACCGGATCCGGCGTCGGGGGTGGTATCGGTGTTGGCGCCGGCGGAGGAGGCGTTACGAGGTCGACCGGCGTCGACGGGGGCCCAGGCTCGGGCCCCTCGGGGACCTGCGGCGTCGGGGCCGGAGCCTCCAACGGCGCCGGGGCCGGAGCCGCCGGCATGCGAGGTCACCCAGTCGAGTCCGCGGGGCCCGAAGGCGCGCCAGCGGGCGTCGACGGCGGGGCCAGGCTCCTCATGGCCGAGAGGAAGGCACTGACCTCCGCCGGCGTCGCGTCAGTCCCAGGGACCGTCGGGTATGGGGACTTGCGCGGCGCCTGCGGCTCCTGCGGAGCCGCGGGGGTGGAACCACCCGGACCCTCGGCCGAGTCGCGCGACCGGCGAGGGGAGTCCGAAGAGCGGTGTCGCTTCTTGGACTTCTTGGAGTGCCTCGACTTACCCGAAGACTTCGAGCCAGACGAGTGACGATGTCGGGTGCGGCTCCGCGACCGATCCTTGGACCTCCTCCTGGACCGGGATCGAGAGCGACGCGAAGCCGAGTGGCGAAGCTCGAGAAGCTTGCGGGACCGCTCCCGCCTAGCTTTCAAGGTCAGGGCCATAAAATCGGAGCACGACGCCGCGTCGTGGTCGAGGCCCAAGCAGTACAGGCACCGGCGGTGATGATCGGTCACCGACATCAGTCGGTGACAGTCGTCGCAGGCCTTGAAACCAGGCATCCTACCGGCACCAGAATCGAGAATTGACCAAAAAGAGTAAAAAAAGTTAGTCAAAAATTGACTAAAGGGGTAGCTCTCCCAGATCTGCGCTTACTGGCGCGGAAAAAAGAAGAACTGACGTCAGCGCACGAGGGCGGCGTCTAAGTACTCCGACGACGTCATTCCGGCGCACGACGCCGACGACGGACGTGGAGCCGCAGAAGACGCCTAGCGACACGCAAGGGGTATTGCTGACGAAAAATCTTCCGGATCCAGTCTGACGCCCGGGGATATTCTAAGGTGAGGAATCTAACTAACGTGTTTCTTTCAGATTCACTGTGTTCACCCATGCAGGACAGTAAGTTACATTTTGAGCATTCCAGTTAGGGGGGAACTTTTAAATGTGTTTGTTTCTGAATTTTATTTGTTTTGTGTATTCTAAATGTTAGAATTGCAGGAATTAAGATCCCTCCCTCCAACCTTCAAGCCCTTCAATAGTAGGGGCTATCAGACAGTGATCAATTATATTTTGGCCTCAGGTAATGTGTTCAGTGAGAAAGTTTGGTTCCATTTTGAGGGTCTTAGTGATCACAAGCCTATTGCTTTGAGGTTGTGGTGGACTATTACTATTGTGAATTTCAGAGCTCCTCCCTACAAGATACTATGCACTTTACTATGTTTAGTAGACGCTACAAAAAACCTAGACAAGATTTATTGGTGTCACTGCTAAGAAGGATGAATTTCACATCCTGCTGTGATATATTTGCAATTACTTTCAGATACCTATGTTTATTTCAGTGTGACAAGGTTCCTAGTAGCCACTCTTAAATTGAAGAAATCATTGATCTGAATTAAGTTTTTAGATTGTGATGTATACTGTATGAATTTTTACATAGTTTTTGATTGTGCTTTGTACTTTTATGGTTATGATATTATTAACTGAATTAAGTTTAATTGACTGATTGATGGATAGCTTTGCATTTCAAACAATGCATTTACGATTATGTTTTGAACATAAAGTTCTGAGAAATGCAAATCCAGATCCACAATCTGGGGCATGAAAAAACAAATGATATCACTGCACCGGGGAGGCACCTATGTCGCTCCATGACGTATATTGGGGTGGAGCCTGGACTTAGGATAGAGCCATGGGGCCATGTGTCAACACAGGACCTTGGGGGATTGAAGAAATTAGGAATCTTCAGGTAGAAGTATCCATCAGAAATTCTATCTTTTATGACACTCAGAGAGAAACCCCCTTTTGAAGAACTAGGGTAAACCGATTCCTGTGACTGAGCTATGATACAAGAAGCAAGGACTAAACCATTTAAAAATACAATTTAAAGGGAGAGTTATCATTTTCTTTGGTGGCTGCACTTTAAACTGGTTTTTTTCAACTTCTGAAAAAAATACTTTTAAAAAGTGGAAGGAGAAAAACATTGTTGGAATAATTTTAAAAAGTTACTAATTTCTAATGTTCCTGGATTCCAGCCTGGCAGTCAGGAATTATTTTAAATGTCTTGAACCCAGGAAAGATCCTTCCTGGAGAAAATATTTATTCTGTAAATGTGTACTTAAAAAAAGGGGAAACATTTAAAAGCCGTTCTTGATGTTACAGTTGAACAAGTTACTTACCTTCGGTAATGCCTTATCTGGTAGATACTCTATATAGCTGCAGATTTCTTACCTTAAAATTTTCCCTAGGCTTCTGACTGGATCTGGAATTTTTAGAGCAGTACCCCTGCGCCGCTAGGTGGTGTCGCTCAGCTCCACATCCCCATCAGAAGTGACAATCGTTGTGCAGATATTGGCGCCACCTCAGCATGCTGACAGCAGTTTTTCTTTGTGACTTTCCATACTGGGAGCACTCAGCCAAGAGGAACACTGACAACTGGTGTGAATTTCTAAGGACCTCAGAAGGGTGACCCTCATACTATAAACAGTTTGCAGGGCGGGGAGGATGGGGAGGGTCGGTAAAGAATCTGCGGCTAGATAGAGTCTCTACCAGATAAAGCGTTACCAAAGGTAAGTAATTTGTTCATCTAAAAGAGACTTATAGCAGCAGATTTCTTACCTTAATATTGACACCCATGCAATGCCTCCCAAGAGTGGGTCTGGAAACTGATTAAACCAAGATGTTCTGCAGGGCGGAACTAGCAAAATGCCCATCATGATGGACTTGACTGTCCAGGCAGTAGTGTTTGGTGAATGTAGGATTCCACAGGCTAACGCAGTGGCCACAGCCTTAGCTCTGGTGGAGTAAGAACACAAACCCTCAGGGGGCTGGTGATAGATGGTCTGGGAGCAAACAAATGTTGGAAGACCTTTGAGAAATCTAGTCACAACAAGTGACTTGAACAAAGAAGGTTGGTCTGGCAACCGCAAAAATAACGAAATGGCTGACAAATAGCCTTTAACTATGCCCAGAGAAGAGTCTTGCTGAGCCAAAGACAGAACAAATAGCAAAGCTTGGGAAAGGGGTGAATTGGGAGGGTGGCTGTTCCTGGATGCACAACATGTCACAACTTCGTCCCAGCGGCAGACACATACCATCTTAGTAGAGGAACATCTGAATGTCACAATATCATTGCATACGCATAGGTCAGGTTGAAAGTTGCCAATTGTCTCCGCACAATCTCCACGCATGAATGCAGAGGGTGCGCAGGTTCAGGTACAGAAACCTCCCCTGTTGCTGCGACAGAAGATCCTCTTGAAGAGGCATCCTGACTGGAGAACTGATGTTAATGCTCAATAGCATGGGATACTAGACTCACTGTACCCAATCCAGAGCACAAGACTGACTAGGGCCCAGTCGTTCTTGATCTTCTTGAGAACTCTGGACAGGTGTAGTACTGCCGCCTTGGAAACTCCAGCGCACAAAACTGCTGACATGGTGCATTCTTGATGTTGGGGAACAGATCTAAGCAAGGTTCTCCCCACTCTTGAAAGAGAACCTGTGCCACCAGATTGAGATGCCATTTGTGATCCACTAGGCTTCGACGGCTGAGTTTGTCCATCCTGGCATTCAGACAGCCCGCCAGGTGTTCAACCTCCAGGGAAATGCCTTGAAGTTTCAGCCATGTCCAGAGACACAGGGCCTCTTGACAAAAAATCCACAACCCAACCCCACCCTGTTTGTTACAGTACCACATGGCAGTGGTGTTGTCCGTGAACACCTGAACCAGACTCCACGGGAGACCAGAGTCCTCTGATCTCCACCTCTCACTGATGGTCGCACCAACCCCAGAGTTACAAATTTGTTACTACAGTCAGCTCTGCGTGAGGTAGAGAGAGTGGTCTATCGCTGAGCTACCACTACACGTCTTTTGCAGTTCCCTCCAAGATCTGAACCAGGCTGGAAAGATTCCACTGATGCTGTACCCACTGGAACATCAGGTCTCACTGCAGAGTCCTCATATGCCAACTATCATGTGTCACAAGAAGGATGCAGGTGGTCATGAGGCCCAACAGCCTTAGAGTTAGTCTCACCAAAATCTAGGACAGAGGCTGAAACATCAGTATCATAGAATATCCTGGACTGGCCGTTCGGGAGGCTAGGACTGAAACTGCACTGTGTTCAGAACAGACCACGATGAAAGGGAACATCTGAGAAGGAGTACGGTGTGACTTTGGCACGTTTCTAGTGAACCCCAGCAAATGCAGGAGATCCACCATAGTCTGGAGGTGGGCGACGACTGCCTGGAATGAGCTTGCTTTCAACAGCCAGTCATCGAGGTAGGGGAAGAATGGATCCCTGACCTTTGCACAAGTGCACCCACCATCTCCATCACCTTGGTGAACACCTGAGGAATGTTGATAAGGCCAAAAAGTAGCACAGCTAACTGGAAGTGTTCTTAACCCACTGTGAGACACAGGTAATGTCTGAGGGCTTGCAGGAAGGGGATGTGCATGTATGCTTCCTGCAAGTCCAATGCTAACATTCAGTCTCCAATATCCAGGGGATACAGAGCATGAGCTAATGTGAGCATACTGAACTTCTCCTTTTTCAGGAAGGACTTAAGAAGGTGCAGGTCTATGATAGGACAAAGGCCTTCATCCTTCTTAGATACTAGAAAGTAGAGGGAATAGCAACTAAAACCTACTTCTGATGCAGACACCCTCTAAATGGCTTCCCTGGCCAAGAGAACCAACACTTTCTGACAAGAGTAAGGAGAGATGGTCCTCTGTCAGCCAGTCGTAAGTGTGTGGTATTGGTGAAGGGGTGTCCAGAAAGGGTATGGAACTGGCCCTTTGGATGGTCTGTAAAACCCTAATGCCAGATGCTATCGACTGTCAGTGGTGTAGGTGATGGTTTATCATGCCCCCCGCTGGGTGACCGTGGTGTTATGAGGGCAAACTAAAGGGGTTTGAAAGCTGCAGCTGCCGTGGGAGTGGTGGACTGGCCCAATCTCAGTCCAGTTGTCCCACGTGGTCCGTGGAAACCGCATCCTTGGCTGGGAAGCCTCTTGGCCGTGGTGGTTGGGAGGGAATGAACATGTTTGGAAGCCCTTTCCATAGCCATGAAAAGGGTGGAAGGCGGACTCGGGCTGGCGAGGGTTAATGGATAAGCCCAAGAGTCCCCCTTTTCACCAAAAAAGTGAGAGCCTTCCAAGTACATAGTCATGGCATGGCCGTGTTGAATTTCAGCAGGTAAGGGCAAGTTTAGCACCCGGATCAGACCAAGCTACCCGTGTGCTGATTGCAATGGGTGCTATTTGTATGTCCCACAACTTTTGCTCCGTGGGCGGTTACTATTTTCATTTTTGGACTAATTATAAGTCTGACGCGGCATACTATTTTCACCACCTGTCTCCAGCAGTTTTAGATATACTGCTGAAGCATTTTATAACATATATGAGAGGATTGTGTTTGCCTTCTTACTGTTTACACAGGCACCATGGTACTGATTGGCGATGCCATGCGGTTCACCCTCGCTGCCATGACTGTGCACCCCATGGTTATTAATGACAGAGAAGTACAGTTTTCCTGGGCATCTCTCCCACTATCTTATGTGTTTCCCGGGGGTTTGGGCATTCCCATGAAAGTGGCTTGACGAGCTTCCTGGTACTCCAAGAGCTCTTGACACTTATACATAAACATTATTACATCCTGTTTATATACAAGAGATAGATCTCTACTTCGTAATACACCTGGTCAAACGGACCATTGCAGTAGATGGGCTTGAAGTATTCTCACATGTAATTGTGGAGTTCTTGTGCTGGTTTGTCCACGCTTCCTTTTGTTGTTGGTTCAATTTCTTTTAGTGTTGTGGCTGGGACGTTACCCAGTGGTTTGAGAGTAGTCCTTTTCTGCTTGTAATAGGTAAGATGACTCATGGAGTTACCCACTGCGCCTTGTTGCATGATACTTCCATATCACTTTAATCAAATACATGAGCACACACCATGTCAGTTTTTTCTATACTCTGTGTGATTAGAGAGCTCCTAATGGTTAATTCTTGGACTGTTTGTTTCTTTCAGAAAGACAGTGGAACCAGAATACATACGGGTCATCACCCGTCCCGATCAGGCTAACCTTTATGTGGCCAGTATACATTTAAATATAATTTTTGCATGATTATGCTTGCAGAGTAACTTTTAATTAAGCAGACCCCCCCAGGATATTGCGGCATGGATTCGGAAATTTAGCGGCACAAATATGGAAATTTAGCAGCACAAATATGGCAATTTAGCTGCATTTTTGCAGCACTTTATTTTACTCATAATCATTTATTTTCAGCCTAAAATCAATGGAAACTGTTTTAGCAGAGTATTCTACTTTGAAATAGACATGTTTAAAGTGTCTGCAGCTCTACGGAAGCACAGTTCCAGTCCTAACCTCGTAGGAGGGAGCTGTATTTCTAAATGTCATTTTTTAAGTAGACCACTCTGAGTGGAGTCTAGTTTCCATGAGTTCATCCAAAGCAGTCTAGGACCTTCACCTAACCTCAGAGGGCTCTCCAAACTCAAACAGGAATCTTCTGATCGGTGGCTTACATTCCTTCCGATGACTCCGTCCCAGTGGTCATCTGATTGCATTTCTTGCTTCTATGTAAAGCGCCCTAAAACTTCATAGTTAACAAGCCTTATATATAAAAAAAAACAATAAACAAAAGAAACATTCCCATGGGTAAATGCAAGCATGAACCACAATGCAGTATTGTCATATGATGGTGTGCATGTTTGAGTAACACAGTATTGTTATATGTCGGTGTGCATGTTTGAGTTACGCAGTAATGTCATATGATGGTGTGCATGGCTGAGCTAATCAATATTGTCATATGACGTGCATGTTAGAGTTACGCAGTATTGACATATGACGGTGTGCGTGTTTGTGCAAAACCTCAAATCTGAACATATATGGCACTGTTTTGAACCTGAGCTGCAGTTTCTTTAATGTGGGCGGTCAACAAACATTTCGTAAAGAATTTTTACCAGTGAGGATCATTCGAGTACTCATTGAGTGCAAAACTGCAAATCTGTATGCGATTGACAGGGATGTATAACGTTACAACGCGTGCTGTTACAACGCATGCTGTTACAACGAAACTGTTACAACGCAAGTGGATTTACAACGCATGCCATTACAACGCAAGTCTTTACATCGACTTGCGCTAGATGGCGTGCTAACATTAGAAAAGTGTAATTTACTATTCCAACTCCAGTCCACTTAACAGTAGGGAAGGTGTTGGGATAGTAAACTACACTATTTGTAATGTTAGCACGCCATCTAGCGCAAGTCGATGTAAAGACTTGCGTTGTAATGGCATGCGTTGTAAATCCACTTGCGTTGTAACAGTTTCGTTGTAATGGTAGTGCGTTATAAAAGTTGCGTTGTAAAGGTTGTTCCCCGATTGACAGTATTTTGAACTAAATCAACTTCAAATTACATTTTCAGGTGGAATTTTTACTCATGAATGTTTGGGTAATTTTTGGAGTGTGTAATGCAGTTGCGCAATTACGGCCATTTTGCAAGATTATTACGTGAGTTATGCCCACCCCTAAGGTGCCTGCACATAGTGCAGGAAACAGAAGCACCATCTTTACTTAATTATTTTATATGTTCCAGAGCCCTCCTGCTCTGTCACTCTGGTGATTGGCACAGTCAGGGTGTTCTACTGAGAGGTCAGAAGGATCCATCTCGGCCTGAAAGCTATGTCAGGTAGTTTCACGTGGAACCACAAAGTTAATAGACAGACCTGCAAAACAGAGATCAAAAACATCCACTGCTAAAATATCAATAACTCATGAATCTCCTTGTAAAAATGTCAATCTACTTCCATAGTTCTAGGTCCAGACAAACTCACATCCAATCTATTTTAGGACTGCTCAAACAACGGGCCCAGCTGGTGCTTGATAGTGGGTTTAGCTGCTTGAAGACTCTTTGCATGCAGACATTAATTTATGGCAGATACTTTGAACAATTATGTTTTAAGTATATGTTTTACAGTCTACACTATGCAGTTTCTGAGCTACATGTTCAAAGAAATTAGCATTCTGAAGATCGTAGGGGTGTAGATTTACTCATTTCCGGAATTCACAAAAATACTCTGGGGCAGATTTACAAGCCCCGTGCGCCACTTTTGCGCCGCCGTTGCATCACTTTTGTGACGCAGCGGCGGCGCAAAGCTAGCGCCATGCTGCGACAGATTTACAACGTGACACATCTAGGGAGATGCGTCACGTTGTAAAGCCCTGCACCACATTAAACCCGCGTCAGGTTTAATGTATGCAGGGTGGGCGTTACATCGGAAAAAGCCTCGGAAAATGTGACGCAGTGAAATCTACAAGATTTCACACAGTCACTTTTCCGACGCTGGTGCGTCAAATCCTTACGCCTGCTTCCAGCAGGCGTAAGGCGTGACGCACCATGTTAGGAATAGGGCAGGTTGGAACAGTGCTGGAGTTGCGTCGCGCTTGCGACACAACTTCCGCACTGCGCCAACCTTACGCCGGCAGATGCGTCACGCATCTGCTTGTCCTTGCGCCACGATGCACCGCATTGTAAATGCGGCGCATCTGCGGTGGCACAAGGGCAAACTTGCGTGACGCATCTTCCCTGGCGCATCCCTGCTGATTTGCAGGGATGCGCCAGGGAACGTAAATCTGCCCCTCTAATTTCACCTACAGTGGGACACCAGACTTAGCTTTGAAAGCATTACCCCGGAAAACATTTGTCAATTTCTGTTGTAGTAACTTTATTTCGGTCAACAGACCATAAAAAGTACAGAAGCATAAAAAGAAACAACAAGAAGACATTTTAGAATAATTAGGTTAAAAAGTTCTGCCTAATACGCCACATATACAACAAATAGCGAGAAACAGCAAACACAATAGGAGGATGAGTGGCATAAGTCAATATCCTGCAAGCCTGTGTGTAATGCAAAAATCCCAGATTTCTACAAATAGGAATCAACCAGCGTTTTCTGGATACAGAATAGGCAGGACAAAAAAACAAGACATGAGAAATATTCTCAGTGTGGTAGGTGCATGCAGGGCAAACTAGAGTGTTTGATTTAGTCCACTTAGAGGTAAAAGATCTTATGGGAAGAGTGCCATAGCGCAGCTGAATATACAGCTTACGGGCAGCTGGAGGTTCAATTAAGTCCATAAAATCCTCGGGCCTAGGCTCTGTTTTTATTTGAAGGAACTCAGATGATAACCTACCCAAGGAAGATGAACTCATTAACGTCTGAAAGTTTAATGTGTGGATGTGAGAGAGGAGTGTCTTCCTAGATATCCCAGCACACTTGGTCTCCGGCGTGTCCCATAATCCAGGGAGACCAAGCCGAGTACAAACTGCACTAATGTGCCTAAGCCAAGGGATCACTTTGGATCTAAGGGTAGGTCAAATCTCAAAGAATTCAGCTCTATAGTCGGCCAGTTCAGGGACAGACCACAGCCTCCTCCAGTACACAATTGGTCTAGCGCCTATTATCTCCTCTATTGGGGTTAACCCAAGATCGAATCTAAGAGGGATCAGCGGTGTACTAGGCGGTAGACCAATTAAGTTTCTGGTAAAAGACTGCTCCACCCTTTTAAGATCAAGAGTCTGGGTCTGCATATGCCCCCAGAGTTCAGCCCCATAGATTGCTGACATTCTCGCTTGACGACTGTATATTGTAAGTGCAGGGGAAACCGGCCTAAATGTAGATTCCTTAAAAACTTTAGTTAGTCCCCCTGCTAGCTGAGTGAGCCTAAGCGTTGATCTAGCAATATGTTTATACCAATCAAATTTCTCTGTGAGGGTAACACCCAAATATATAAACGTTTTGACCCTTTCCAAGGGGCTACCAAGAAGCACAGGATTGGGGCGAGTATGTTTTGGGGGGTTGAAAATCATAAACTTTGTTTTTCCTATATTGATTTCCAACCCCCAGTTTCTCATGCAAAAATGTACACACGTTTCTCATGAGAAAATCTGCAGAAGCAGTGAAAACGTACTTGCTAACTTCATTTTTTCACATGGAAAATATTATTTTATCATGGAAAACTGCTCTCCCTCCAATGCACCCTACTAATTTTGAGTGTTCTCTTCACTATCCCATTTTTTTTTTTTTTTACAATTTTATATAGCGCCAACGCGACCCAAAGGCTTTCGAGTGCACTACATGGGCATCAGTTACATTACAGAAGGTGATATATATATATATAATTTGCCCAGAATCACATGACGTTGAGCCAACGCCAAGACTTGAACTTGGTTCCCAGTTCCAAAATCTGCAGCTTTCGCCGTAATGCCACGTCTTCTCCCCCACTATGAAAAGGGAACACCTTTCCCATTGGCGTAAGCAAAACACAGACCGAGGAGTGGGTTTACTGAAATGGAGATTTCTGGGACAGTAAATCCATTTATGAGTGGAAAACCAGTATTCTTTCAAAATGCATATGAGCATTTGCATTTGTAAGTCTGTCCTACAGCACATGTAGTTTTAAGATAAAAGACCTATGTTTTCATGTGCTACGTTAGGCTGCCCACGACAACTTCTAAGGGTAAGTAAAATTTATTCTGCTAAGTAATCTTCCATTACAGTCCAAGTGGGACAATGCTCTCTCTTCAAGGCGCTAGAATAATTGGATTTCCAGTAAGCATGCCACTGCGCCACTAGCCTAACACAAGTGTGAATAAAAATAACCTAGCGTCCGCGCCTCCGGCTCCAGTTTTTCAATAATTGCACTTTCGCTGTCTTAACCTAATCAGGGGAGTTAATGAGGCTAAAAATTACATTTAAAATCTGGTCAGGGGGGCGTGGCCAAGATGGCGGCGAGATAGGACGTGGGTCCCTATCCCTCCGGCGCCGCCGTTTCTCAGCCTTGTAATATCATCCCTTCTGGCGCCCATCCATGCTTACTGGAGGGTGCATTGGAAGAATGAAGCTGTCCTGAAGCTGGTGGCGACTCCCGTCCCGTTCCGCAGTACCTGTGACTGCTCCCGCTGTGTGAGTCCATCCCGGCCCCGGCATCGCGGCGGCCCGGTGGGAAGTGAGCGGTGGAGTAGCCGACCTTAATTCCTGGTGTGATCGGCGTCGGGAGTGCTTAGTAGTGGGAACAAGCACCCCCCGCTGGCTGGAGCCCCGATCGACTGGCGGCGGACCCTGAATGAGCCTGGCGCGACCGCGTCTGGGAGCAATCTGCGGCTGGCGCCATCTTGGGAGCGACTGCGGCGGCCTAGCCGGGACCCGCGGAAGATGGCAGCCGAAGTTGCAGGATTGTGAAGGAGCCGTGTACTAGCTGCGGCCGCGCTTCCTGCTTGGATCCCTGACAGCAGTGTGGGGTCCGCGAGCGGTGGTGGTGCGGCTGTGCTCCGGTGGTGCCTGCTGCAGCAGCATTTCCCCTGAAGGCCCGCAGGTGAGGAGGATCGGCCCGGGAGAGGGGGGCGCTGCCGGCAGCAACGAGACACGGTCCGCTGATCGGCGGACGGAGCAGCGCCTGACTGGGAGGGTCGCAGGTGCGCGTGGCAGATAACTGGAAAAGGACGCGCTGCCCTGCCGAGAGTGATGGTGGGGCGATAACGGCAAGGCATGACAGCAGCGTTGCCGGCCTGAGTCCTGGGTCCAGGACGTGGAAGAGACATTTGGAAGGCCCGCGCTAAGATCTTAGAAGAGGGTCCTACTTGGCGGTGACTGCAAGGCCTTGCCTGCTGCGGCCTAAGCGATTACATCATTAAGTAGTGGCTGGTGTATCTGGGGCTGCACGTGTGACTGCCGCTGACCTGCCAGGTCTCGTGCTGAATGCAGACATTGCCCCTGGAGGCCTACAGGTAAGGATCCCTCTTCGAACAGGCGGACGCGGCTTCATGCCGCAGGAGAGTGACCTAGAGACTGCAGTGCCTCGATATTCTACCAGTACTGATCCCTGATGTGAGCTCGAAGGGGGTGGTCACACGTAACGGCCTGGCTCTCCCCGGGACTGTTGGTTTTATTGTTCTCTGGACCCCGCTGTCCTGCTGGTCCACGACGATCTCAGAGGTGAGCCTCTACTGATAGGAAGGTCGATATAAGGCTGAAGGGGAGCTGACCGGCTCGAGACCAACGGAGAACACGAAAGTGCGGGGGGACGCAAGGCTGCGGTGGGAGCGGCGAGTGTGGTTCTCTCTGGCTTTCTTGACCGGTACTGACAGCAAGGTCCAAGTGTTACTGGGAGGCCTGGCGCACCGCGGAGTTTTTGTGAGAAGCATTACGGAAAGAGACAGAAGAGCTAGCCCGGAGCTAAGATGTCATCTTCCAGAGGGAGGAGAGAGAAATCTCTGAAGGACCTACTGCAGAAGACATAAGGTCAATCGGTCTCACAGCCTGCAGCCGGGGCGCCGCCGGTGGACAAGGAGGATGCGCCAGCGACTAAAGCCTTCATGATCGAACTCTTCTCTGCTATCAAGGAGGATATTCAAGACCTACGTTCGCAACTCTCTGCAGACCTGCGCGAGGTGCGGCGCGATGTTGATGGCATTGGGAACGGGTGGCGACGCTGGAAGAGCACGATCTGAACAGGGAGGACTATTTACATCAGCTTCAACAGGAGATGCTACGTCTGTGAGATCAGAACATAGACTTGCAAGCCCGCGCGGAGGATTTGGAGAACCGTTCCAGACGTAATAACATTCGGATCCGTGCGGTTCCTTGGAAGGGTGAAGGTGACGATCTCCGGGCCTACGTCAGTGCCTTTTTCATACAGATCCTTGGGGATGAAGAGATAACGGAGATTCAGATGGACCGTGTTCATCGAGTGGGCCTGCCGCGAGGTGCCAAAGCTCCCCCCGATATACTTGTCTGCGTTCATGACTTTCAACTGAAGGAACGCATCCTGCGTAGGGCAAGAGACATGAACCCAGTGCAGTTCCGTGGCCACCAACCCATGCTTTTCCAGGATTTGACCGCTTCCACACTGAGCAAATGCAGAGACTTTAAGCCCATCACTAACCACCTCCGAGATCAAAAGATCCCTTACTCCTGGGCCATCAGTTCCGCCTCATCTTCAAGCACAAAGGCACATTGCATCAGCTCCGGTCTTTGGAGGAAACGTATGACATGTTGGGCATTGAGAAACCTCCTGACGGGGTGGGGCTGGGGGGCCACCCCCTCGCAGGTGCCGTCGCTCTTCGGTGTGGCAACGAGTGGGGAAATCGCTACCGTGCCCAGCACCTGACATGGCAGCTAGCAAGCTGGAACGGGAGGCAGCACTTACGTCGGTAACACAAGTAACATAAAGCCCGGCTACACTGTGAGGTACTAAGCATGGCGGCCACCTCGGTGCTTTATCCGGCACCGGAGGGGGGAGACGTTTCGATTGTGTGCGGTTTCCCTGCGACCTGGTCATCGAGTTGGCAGATACGTACCCCTTGGTGCGGACTGGGCCTGTGCCACATTCCCCCGGACGCTAACCATTGAGATTAACTTTAGTCATGTTTCCTTGTTTGCTAACTGTTTTGTTTTTTTCAAGGTTAAGTATAGGGTCTTATTGGCTATTATTTTGGGACTCAGCATCAGTTCACGGACTAGAGTGGCGGGTCACTAGATTGAGTAAGATGGTCCTCACTACCTCTGAGGCGGGCGGTCTGGAGCGGATGAATAGCCCTGCGCCTCCCAACTGCTGCGATGGGTAAGGACCAGAAAATTGTTAGCTTGAATGTGCGGGGGTTAAATAACCCTGCAAAGTGATCTGCAATCCTCTCCCTTTTAGAGATTGCTGAGGGTGATGTCTGTTTGCTCCAAGAAACCCACCTGCTACCTAAGGATACTAAGCACATGAGGGATAGACGCCTCCCACAGCAGATATGGTCCACGGGGCCGTCTAAGAAAAGCGGGGTGGCGATTCTCTTTAGTGCAAAGTCGCAATGCAAAATAATTTCCACGGTGGCGGACGTAAGGGGCAGGTTGTTGGCTGTCAGGATACAATGGGGAGATGCATGTTTGACAGTAGGGTCCTTATATGCCCCGAATGAGCGTCAAGAGACCTTTTTGCGCCTTGCCATGTCCGAGGTTCTTGCTTCCTCCCGATATGGCACTTTTGATCGGAGGGGATTTCAATGTGGTAATGGATCCAGCATTAGATAGGTCGGAGCAGAGGTCAATCAGACTGGGGCACTGCCACAGGCTGGGAAGCAGTGGTTGTCCGACTGTGGGTTGTGTGATGTGTGGCGAGTACAACACCCTAATGTGCATGATTACACTTACTTTTCGGCGGCACACAAAACATATGCGCGTCTCGATCACTTTTTAGCCTCCTCGTCTCTTCTCCCTCTTTTGCACACAGCGGATATTACCCCCTGCTCCCTCTCAGATCATGTTCTTATTTCAGTCCTGCTCCCTGCCCGATGTGCGCGTTCAACACCTCCAGGCTGGCGACTCCGCGATTCCCTTCTTCACTCTGATGAAGTCGCTAAGCGGATCTGAGATACTATTGTGCATTACCTCTCTGAGAATGACCAAGAGGGTACACCCCTAGCGTTGGTATGGGAAGCTTTGAAACTAGTGGTGCGGGGGGAATTCTTCGCGATTGCAGTGTCCTATACGAAGCTACGCAAAGAGAAGCGCGCAGAGCTGGAGAGGGAGGTGGGAGAATTAGAAACAGTTCATAAACGGACCGGGGCGCCAAGAGTGTGGAGGGAGTTGGAGACGCGGCGGCGCATGCTAAAACATCTGGACCTGGATAGGGCTGAGCATGCTCTCCTGCGTCTACGCCACAAATTGTACCTCAGTGGGGATAAGTGTGGGAGGATGCGCGCGCATAGGCTACGGGCACAAGTGCAGATGTTTGCAATCCACTCCATTCGAGACCAGAATGCGGTGGAGCATACCACAGATGCCCTTATTGTCGAGACCTTTCGACAGTTTTACCAGCGCCTTTAAGTAAAGGACGATGCTCACATGCAGGACCCAGGGGAATACTTGAGCTCTTGCGATATAACTCCTTTAATTGAATCGTCGGCAACCAATCTGGACTCCGCCATTCGCGTAGAAAAGGTCATATCGGCGATAGCGCGACTAAAAACTGCTAAATCTCCGGGCCCGGATGGCTTCCTGGCCTTGTTTTATAAAACATTTTGCATGGTGCTGGCTCCCCTTTTAACGAGGCTTTTTAACTTCTTCCTAGACACTGGGGAAGTGACGCCCTCAATGTCTGAGGTGGCGATCTCTGTACTCCTCAAACCTGGGATAGAACCTACAGAGTGTGGGTCATACCGGCCAATCTCGCTCCTTAACATTGATGCGAAGCTATTCGCTGGAGTTTTGGCATCACGACTTAGCCCCCTTATGGATGATATTGTAGATCCGGACCAGTCCGGTTTTATTCCGACGCGGCATACTGCACCTCATTGACCTTGTACACCGATCGCGTACGCAGGCCTTTCCTGGTCTCGATCGACGCGGAGAAGGCCTTTGACCACGTTTATTGGGAGTACTTATTTGCGGAACTGCGCACCTTCGTGTTTGGCGATAACTTTATTAGGTGGGTCCGTTGCTTATATGCCTCCCCCACAGCGGCGGTGCAGGTAAATGGTTGTAAGTCGTCCCTTTTCCCCATTGCCCGGGGCACGAGGCAAGGCTGTCCCCTATCCCCACTCTTATTTGCGCTCTATATGGAGCCTTTTGCCCAGCGCATTCGGTCAAACCCTGACATCGTGGGCCTTAAATTTGGAGCTGACACACACAAAATTAGCATGTATGCCGATGATGTCATCCTCTCATTTACTCAGCCTCGGTCAACTCTACGGTATTTGAACAAGGAGCTAACTGCCTTTGGGAACGTGGCGGGGTTTAAGGTCAACTTTACAAAGTTGCAAATCCTTAATATTTCCATTCCGGTAACTGAGGTGCAGGATTTACAACAAGACTTTGCTTTCCAATGGATGCAGATGGATATCATGTACCTGGGCATTCGTCTGACTGCATCCATAGCTAAGACAGCCGCTCTCAATTATGCCTCGTTAATGGAGCAGACGACCAAGGCACTGGCGGCCTGGTCACGGCTCAAACTGGCTTGGTACGGAAGGATAGCGGCGGTGAAGATGACGGTGCTTCCACGCATCTTGTACATCTTCCAAATGCTTTCCTTGAACCCGCCGCCGGGTGCGCTTCGGAAACTGCAAGAACTTCTTAATAGGTTCTTATGGGATAATAAGAAGTCACGTCTCGCATTTGCGCTTGTAACTTCCTCGAATTCACAGGGAGGGTTAGGCTTCCCACTGGTGGGTGCTTACTACCAAGCAGCATGCCTCCGCTACATCATAGAATGGAACAGGCCTCTATCTAGCAAGCACAGGAATTTTATGGACCAATCAGTGGCCGGTCGGAATATATGGCGGGAACTGTGGCTTCCGCACAGACATAGAGCGTGGGGGCTGTACTCCTCTCCGGTCACCTCACCGACCCTCAAGGTGTGGGACCGACTGGCAGGACCGAGAGGATGGACCACATTTCCTTCCCCTATGTCCCCCATCGTGGATAATCCCGATTTCCAGCCAGGCTGTGCATCCCCGATCTTCCCTCGTTGGAGGGAGGAGGGTTGCAAACGAGTAGGATCCCTTTTCGATCTTGAGGGCTTGGTCCCCTTTCCCCAACTGCGTGAATATTTTGACCTACCAGTTTCGATGCCTTCCACTACTCACAGGTTGCACATTGGGTTACGCGTTCGGAGAATTTTGCTCTCATGTCTCGCCCCCTCACGACCTTTGAGAAGTGGCTGGTGTGTAAAAAGGAGGACCGTAAACTCATTTCTGAACTTTATTCCATGAACACCACGCACCCGAAGAAACACCGCACAAAAGCGCAAATCAGATGGGAGACTGAACTAGGGAGACCATTAACGCACAAAGAGTGGGAACACATTTTTTACCAGGCACATCACACTGCTTCCAACACGGCAGGGGCAGAATCTGCAACTAAAGTGGTTACTTATTGGTATGATACCCCAGTGCGCATTAAGAGTTGGGACAGGTCCAGATCAGACCTCTGCTGGCGGGGGTGTGGTCTACCTGGTACCCTGGTGCATTTGCTATGGCACTGTCCGAAGCTGGTGCGCTATTGGACAGCAATCATTGACGATGTTGATGCAGCATTTCAGATTACATTGCCACGCGCTCCTGAATGCACGCTACTGGGTGTTCCTCATTCCAAGTTCTTCCCACTGAAATCACTGCGGGGCAAACAGATAGCCATGGCATTACTTGCAGCAAGGCAGGTGCTCTTTGCGCAATGGGGGTCCCTGGTAACTTCGGATCCACGCGATTGGATCCTTAGACTCAAGCAAATCTTAGCAATGGAACGACTATCGCTTAGTGTAGATGGGAAAGGCAAGGAATTCGCTACACTGTGGGCTCCGTTCCTGCAGATTCTTACCAAAGACATGAGGGAAGTAACATGCCCGAAATATTTGCAAATCTTGCAGCTCATACCCTTAGAACCACCTGGTGCATCCAATGATGGAGTGGCTAGATGACGGACCATTGCTTAGGGGCTGTGGTGTGACGAGTTGGACGAGCTCGAACTGATGAGGAGGGAGGGTGGGTTGGGGGGAGGTGGGGTTGTTTCTTTGTTTACGTGTTTTATAAAAGTGGTTTCTCCGCTAGGTGCCTTCACGCTTTACAACAGCTTGAATTTAATGCGGGATCGTCCTCCGGGATGTAGACCTAAACGCTGTGTCATTCTCATCAGTTATCGCTCTGCCGGCATCCTGATGTAGGGAGCTAAGCTGTGTACAAGTGATCTTGCAACCACGCAATAAAAAAGATTGATTCTAAAATCTGGTCAGAATACAGCTGTCCCGCAAGCGAATCTAAGCAGACCCCCCAGGATACTGAATTTCGTGGGTAGTTTTGTAAAAATCACAGCATTGTTACAAAGATATCGATTTCACGATTTGTTTGCAAATCGCAAAATACTGGAGGGTCTGATTAAGGTCCTAATGAATGTCCCTGAACCCTTTTTGGGGTCAATTATGGGCAGATATATGTGGACCATTTACAGATGTATATTTGTCTGAAATCCTCTCTGTCCTCACTTTTTAATTTTATCCTAGGGGACCACTGAATAAAGTTCATTGAACCCTCTGGAGGTAGTTTTAATCACTTTGGTTCCATACATTTTTTGTACTCTGCCCCTCACTAACCCTATAAAAACGGTTCATCTCTAAAAACACCTCAGCTCCTACCTTTGCCGGATGTGAGGAGGGAACCCCAATGATGACGCATGTCATCCTCAGGTGAGTGAGGGTTCTCGTCTTGAAAGAAGCTCTCTCCAAATACCACACCACTCATACACATATATTCACACAATATATGTGTTCATTCTTAGTTAACACTTTTTATTCTTAATATTTATTCAGGCCTACTTTTTTGTTAGTTTGATTATAGAGAGGGAGTAGAAGGTATCTGGTTAGGCCTCTCCCGCTAGATCCCTTGTGTGATTGTTATGTCCATAAGTATCCCTTGTGTGATTGTTCTGCCCATAAGTGAGGCCTGGACATCCCCTGAAAAGCCAGTGTTTCTCAGCCAGGCCTTGGGCATCAGGGCCAACGACGATGAGATTGTTCTGCCCTGTATCTCGGTCGTGTCAAGTCTACATCGAATAGTGAACATTGCTGCATCTCTCACACCAGCAATAGCTTGGGGGGAGTATGGCGGCTCGGGCCTCCTCTAAGACCACAGGCAGCACTTGCATAACCAGAATCGACACAGTGTGCTGGTATCGGCCCAAGAGGCATGCAGTGTTCACAGACCGCAGTGCTAGACTGGTGGAAAAGAAAATCCTCTTTCCGAAGGTACCAACCATCTTGGATTCCCTTTTCCAGTGAGTGGTAGGGAATGCACTGGTGTTGATCCTGGAAGTGGAAGCTTGGACTACCAAGATCTCAAGGGTGGGGTGCTGGGTGAGAGTACTAGGGTTCCCAGGAGCAGGGCGATGGCAGCGGGTAATTGTCCTGTGCACAAAACCCCAATGCAGGACATCCATAACGGCTTCATTAAATGAGGGCAGATGAAGCTCCAGGACACCACCCTCCACACCACCAATGCGAAAGAGGCACCTTCCTCCACAGCCGTGGTAGGGGCAGAGACCATGCCAATATCTGGTGAGGTGTTCAAACCCACCAGATCCTTGTACCACTTGTCCTCTGCATCATCTAGGGGATGTTGGCATCCATAAGGGTCCTCTGACCCTTCCCAATCGTCACCCTCTCTAGGCTTGTCAAACGAAAAAAGCATTGGCTCTGATTTGGGAAGCATAGGCCTGGCCGGCGCCGGAGTAGGGCAACATTGATCCGGCTCCATATAGGAATCGATTACAATGATGGGGCCCGGGCCACAGTGGGGAACAGCTTTGGGAGCAACAGTACTGGAGCAGGCATCAAGGTAAGTCGCAGTCTCGATCCAAGGGGCTTGACTTGCGCCAAGAGGAACCCACCAGCAAAGAACCAGTGGGGGCCCTCCAATACCCATGGAGAACGAAGGTACTTGAGAGGGGTTGGGCCACCCAAATTTGAGGTGCATAGCTTCATAAAACTCCTTGAGTTGGATGAGGGTTGCTCCAGCTCAGGGAGACTCTGGGAGGTGCGGAGCCAGCCATATCACAGGCTCCACCTCGGAGTGAGACCTAAAGTGCCAACCCTCCTGCGCCAGGTCAAGGATTTGCACTGATGCTGAGAAGTCGAATTCAGCTTCAACTTCTTAGTTTGGAGCGCTCCACAAGCAATCCCAGGACCTTCATCGCAACCAGGATCGAGAATGTCAAAGGGTCGACCGACGTCAGGCGGCAAGGACCTTAAAAGACTGTTCCTTCAGCGCCTTCATGTTCATGGAACAGCAACTCTCCCCTGTCATGAAATCATGGTTTCGATCCAGACACCAAAGCAAACCAAAATTGGGTCTGTCATAAACATCTGCCTGTGACGAGCACCACATGGTTTGAACCCGGTGGCTTCTTGAGAGACATCCCTAGCACACCAGGAGGTGGAATCTCAAAAGGACTTCAACAAAAGTTGAGAAAAAAGTAAGTAAAAAAAGACTGGGGGTAGCTCTCTCCAGATCTGCGCTGACTGGCACGGAGAGAAAAATGTGCTGGGGTGGTGCCTATATAGGCAACGTGCACGTCACTTCCAGTGAAGCCAAATGATTCCACCTACCAGCGCGCAGGGGTCCTGCTTGAAAAAGTTCCAAATCCTGTCTGATGCCAGCGGAAAATTCTAAGGTATCGAATCTACATCTAGAAGTCTCTATCATATATATTGCTTTTCCTTTGTATTACAAGTGTGAGTTCCTTTTTTATTTTGAAAGTAGCTTGGTTTTAGATATTGTTTGTAATTTGCACACACCCTTTTTTTATCTGTTACTGTGGGTTTCCTTTTATTTTATTTAACACAAAAATAATTTGGAGAAAGAAAGAAAGAAAGAAAGCAGCTTCTTGTACTCACCCTGGTTGATATATCTGGTCAGCCTGCAAATCATCACGATCTGTTATCAACGATACAATTGTCCTCTCAGAAATTTATTTGAATACTTATAAAAACTCAAACTATTACCAAAATATGAAACACATAGGCGTCCCGATTCACAAAGTGTTAATGTATCTAAATTCTAATTAAGTATGTAAAAAGGTATTTGTGACAGTAACCCCCACATTCTGATTCACAGAATTCAGCCCAGGTGGAACTCTTGTCTATCAAACAGCAATACCGAATGCAAAACATCATCTGTTAGAGTAGAATTGATGCATTTGTATCTCAGAGATGAGAGAGGGGGATCCTGAGTGCTCTTGGAGAGGTGGTGACCCTGCCTATTTCTGCGGGCGTCCTAAACATTTACAATTTGCATGCCCTTGTTAAGCATGGGAAAACTCACAAATGTACTCCAGTCAAAGGCAGGTTAGAAGGTGGGAAACACACTTGTATTTAATTCAAGTGTCGGGAACCAGATGTTTCCACAGGGAGAAATATTTTTCTTGTGAAGAAGAAGGAAAATGCTACTTAACCGTATGCATCTGTTCTTGGCATGTAGATCTGCAGAATATCATACTTTTGCATAGATATATCTAATGGCACTTAAGCACTCCCAGCTGGCAGGAGCTCTTCTGAAAGAACACAGGCTCTCCCAGACTAAGCCGGTTGGCCCTGTACTTAAGATATATAATACCAAGGTTATGGCTTCTATCCTCTATGGTGTGGAACTCTGGGATTTGAGAATCTGTCCCCATTAGTCCTGGCTCAAATAGATTTGTGAGAGGTCTAATTGGTCTCCCCAAAGTATTCCACTCACACCCCTATACTTTGATCTAGGGTGCAACACACTGGCAGAGGTCACTAGATTTAGACCATTAGTCTATTGGAGAAGACTATGGTCCACCCCGGAGTTAGCTCACTATGCCCAAGCACTCAAAGACATTAGAGATGCTGACACCTTTCATAAGATTAGCTGGTTACAGAGGGTGAAAAGCTCCTTAGTGAACATGGGTATGAGACATTTGTGGGAAGATTGGGCAAATGACATGTTTCCCCCAAAAAAGTTTTTAAAGAAGCATACTGGGCAATGATTAGAGCTGGTAATTTGTGTTCTCCTAACCCTTCACCACTGACAAGTATCTTCCTGGGGCACAAGTTGGAACCAATGTATGAAAACTTCTGGGACTTCATAACAAAAACCATTGACAGAAAACACTTCTTCAGTTTCGGATAGGTACACTACCAATCTAATATTTCACCAAAACCTGGTATAATACCCTGGATAGCAAATGTTCATATTGTTAAAACATGGATGAGACAATACCTCTCATCTTATGTGTATGCCCAGCATATAGCTCTCCATGAAGCAAAAGGCTTAAACCAATTTGCTCAAATATGGGTACCAGGTCGAGTGCCACCGCATTACGAATACTGAAGTCAAGCACTCAGGAGGTCATTGTGATTGTCCTAGCAAAATTTCTAGGTTGGGTGTGGAGAATCCGACATAAGACTGAAAGCAATTAGCTGGCGACAGTGATTATTTTTCTCCATTCTCCATCATGTAATTGTCGCTTTGTCATGTCTCACAATTTATAGCCTGTACCGGGACTCTAGCATACAGTGTGACTAGTTTCAAACGGTTTTAGAACTTAGACTCAATGAAAGGCATCTTACACAAATTACTGCAATAGGATAGTACTGGTTTTAAACCTTTTACAACTGTTCAAGCTTTTTTAAACAAATATTAACTTGTTTGTTTTTATAATGTATTGTCTATTTTTATGAATTATTTATTGCTAAGTACTGGTGACAATGTATTTTTGTGATACATATTATTTTGTCTTTTATGATCAGTATGATCGAAATGAAGACTTAATTGACTTTTGCATAGATCGCCATCTGGTGTTGGGCTCGGATGCTTGCACCTTGTTGTTGTCTTGGAAGAAGTCTTTTGTAGTCACAAGATAGGTGACTCCTCCCTTGAACGATAGTGCGCATGGGCATCGACTCCATCCTCAGATTGTTTTTTGCCATGATGGGAAACGATGGAGTTTGTAAGAAACAGAAAAGATGTCCATGTCAATGTATCTAAGTAAGATAACACTGGAACAGACACAGGTTCCGGGGAGGAGGGTGGGCGTATGATATTTGATCCCATTGTACTGTAATTATTCATGTTTATTATGCTTGTTTTTTATATCAATATTGCAATTACCTTCCTTCCATCCTTTTGTAAAGCGCTCTGAAATCCTTCGGGATCTTGTTCGCGCTATATAAAACTTTTTAAATAAAATAAATAAATAAATTCTGCGGCTCTACATGCCAAGAACAGATGCTTACTGGTAAGTAGCATTTTCCGTTCGAGGCATATGAGCTGCAGAATTCATACTTTTCCATAGACTGTACAGCAGTGTCTCCCTTAGCGGTGGTCACCTGTATTGGTTGCAGTGGTTTGGAAAAGTGTCTTAAGAACAGCCTAGCCTACAGAAGCCTGTTGCTTCGCCTGCACATCTACACAATAGTGTTTAGTGAAGGTGTGTGTAGTAGACCATGTCGCTGCTTTACAAATGGTCTTCTAGGGGAATGTTCCCTAAGAATGCCATGGAAGCCCCTAGTTTGCGTGTTGAGTGCACTCTAGGGAATTGTTAATGTGCGTTTTGCCTTCTGGTAGCATATTTGAATGCATTTGACTATCCACCTGGCAATTCCAGCTTTGGAGATGGGGTTTCCTTTATGAGGTGGAGAGAAAGCTACAAACAGTTGGTTTGTCTTTCTAAAAGGTTTAGTCCTGTCAATGTAATAAAGTAGAGCTCTTTTGACGTCAAGTGTGTGAAGAGCTCTCTCTGCTACGGAATGTGGGTTTTGGAAAAACACTGGTAACTCTACAGATTAATTAAGATGGAAAGCAGAGATTACTTTGGGAAGGAATTTAGGATTTGTTCTAAGAACCACCTTGTTACGATGTATTTGTAAGAATGGTTCTTGTATGGTTAAAGCCTGGATCTCACTTACTCTCCTCAGAGAGGTGATTGCGACAAGGAAAGCTACTTTCCATGTAAGGAACTGCAGTTCACATTTGTGTAAAGGCTCAAATGGGGGACCCATGAGCCTAGTAAGGACAATGTTTAGGTTCCACACCGGAGAGGGTGGCAGTGTGGGAGGAATTATCCTTTTAAGGCCTTCCATAAAGGCTTTGATAGCGGGTACTCTAAACAATGACAAATGTTGTCTGTTTTGCAGGTAGGCGTCAAGGGCAGCCAGATGTAATCTTATGGATGAGTATTCTAGATTACATCTTTGTAGATGCAGCAAATACCAAATGATGTTCTAAATGGAAGCATCTAGCAGGTCAATTTTGTTATTATTGCAGTAAATGACAAATCGTTTCCATTTGGCTGCATAGCAAGCTCTAGTAGTAGGGCGTCTGGCTTCTTTGATAATGTTCATACAGTCCGGTGGGAGGTTAAGGTAACCAAACTCTAGGACTTCAGGAGCCAGATTGCTAGATCTAGCTGTGCTGGATCTGGCTGCCTTATCTCTCCATGGTTCTGCGTCAGCAGCTTTGGGGAGGGACGTAGTTTTTGGTGTGGAACTACTGAGAGTTCGAGGAGTGTTGTGAACCATGGTTGCCATGCCCATGTGGGAGCAACTAGGATCATCTTGAGAGACTGTTGCTTGAGCTTGCGTACTACAAGAGGAATGAGTGGAAGTGGCAGAAAAGCGTACACAAATCTGCCTGACCAGTTGATCCATTTCGCATTGCCCTTGGACAGCGGGTGTGGAAACCTGGTGGCGAAGGTGAGGCATTTTGCGTTTGCGTGTGTGGTGAACAGATCTATGTCTGGGTGGCCACACATCTGGAAAAATGGTTGAAGAACTTGAGGATGAAATTCTCATTCGTGTATCTGCTGTGTCTGATGACTTAGCAGATCCGCAATGTGACTGTGTACTCCTGGAAGATGTTCTGCCAGAAGATATGTGTTTTGCGGAATGACCCATCTCCATATGCTTTGCGCTAGATGAGACAGCTGCTAAGAATGTGTTCCTCCTTGTTTCTGTATGTAATACATTGCTGTCATATTGTCCGTGCGGACCAGGACAGTCTTGTTGAGGAGATGTGCTTGGAATGACTTTAACGCAAGAAATATTGCCAGTAATTCTAGGTCATTGATGTGGAGCACTTTTTGTTGAGTGGTCCACCTGCCCTGAATTGTGTGGTTTAGGAGATGGGCTCCCCAGCCGGTGAGTGATGCGTCCGCTGTTAGCACTATCTGTGGAACTGGCTCTAGGAATGGACGCCCTCTGGAAAGATTTTGTGTGTTCCACCTTTGCAGAGAGCGATGTGTGCGGCTGTCCACCAACACCAGATCTGTAAGTTGACCTTCAGCCTGATTCCACTGACGTGCTAAGCATTCTTGTAAGGGGCGCATCTGAAGTATTGTGTGAGGTACTATGAAAATGCAAGAGGCCATCATTCCTATGAGCTGCTTAAACACTCGAGCTGGAAGGGTGTGTTGGGGTTGAAATTTTGTGGTGAGGGTTTGCATACTGGCTATCCTGGCTAGATTGGGGTATGTTAGAGCTTTGGAAGTGTCTATCGTGGCCCCTAGATACTGATGTAGGTAGGAGGGTTGTAGATGTGACTTGGCGTGGTTTATTGTGAGCCCCAAGTGGTGTAGCAGCTGAATTATTTGGGGAGTGTGATGAACACAATGATTGTGTGACTTGGCTTTTATAAGTCAGTCATCCAGGTATGGAAACACATGGATCTGCTGTCTTCACAAATATGAGGCTACCGCGACACACTTTGTGAAGACCCTGGGTGCTGTGGTTACTCCGAATGGGAGAACCTTGAACTGATAGTGTTGGCCGTCCACTGTGAACCTTATATATTTCCTGTGAGCAGGGTGTATGGGAATATTGAAGTAGGTGTCCTTGAGATCTAATGTGGCAAGGAAATCGCCTTGTTGCAGCAGTGGAAGGACCTGTTGGAGAGTGATTATGTGGAAGTGATCTGACTATATGTAGAAATTGAGAGGTCTGAGGTCCAGTATTGGCCTGAGAGTACCTTCCTCCTTGGGGATTAGAAAGTACAGGGAGTAAACCTCTGTCCCTTGATGCTCTAGGGGAACTGGTTCTATTGGGTGCTTTTGAAGCAGTGAGATAACTTCTTGTTTCAGAAGCGTTATATGTTCTGTGGACATTGGACGCTGTTTGGGCGGTATGTTGGGGGGAGTTGCAGTAAGTTCCTGGCAGTAACCATACTTGATAATTTATCTTACCCACCTGTCTGTAGTAATGGAATTCCAGACAGGTAGGAACTGGGAGAGTCTTCCTCCGACCGGAGTGGAATGGTCTGGAGGGAGTAGAGGGAAGTAATTGTTTGTTAGTGGGGGAGGTGCGAGTGTTGTTACCTCAGCTTCTCCCTTTGTTGTTATTTTCCCTGTACCCACCTCTGAAATATCCCTTGTTGGGGAATGTTTGTGTGGGACTTTTGTAGGAGGAGGAAGCAGTGTCTGTGCTGATGTTCTGGGATGCGCCCCTATAAAAGGAGCGACGAAAGGAGCCTCGTGTAGATGGAGACTGTAATGCTCCCATCGATTTTGCACTCTCAGTGTCTTTTTTCATTTTCTCTAAGTCTGTGTCTACAGCTGGGCCAAAAAGTTGTTCCTGATTGAAGCATTGATTCAGGGTAGTAGTCTGCACTTCTTGTTTGAACCCAGAAATCCGCAACCATGCATGACTTCGTAATAACATACTAGTGTTGATTGATCTAGATGCAGTGTCTGCTGCATCAAGGGCACATTTAATGGATGCGTTTGTGACTAACTTGCCCTCTTGAATCAAATCATTGGCTTTGGCCTTGTATTGGTCAGGCAAATGCTGCATTAGGCCCTCAAGCTCGTCGTAGTGAGCCCTATCATGCCTGGCAAGTAATGCGTGTGCATTAGCTATCCTCCAGTGATTAGCTTTCTGGGAGGCAACTCGTTTGCCTGAAGCATCTAGTAATTTAGACTCTTTGTCTGGAGGTGGAGCATCACCGGAGGTCTGAGAGTTGGCACTCTTCCTAGCATTGGTCACTACTAGGGAATCTAAGGGGAGTTGGCCTTTAATGTAGGTGGGATCATTAGGGGCGGGTTTATATTTTTTATCAATCCGAGGATTGAGAATCCTGGTCCTTACAGGGTCTTTGAAGACGTCCGGAGCATGTTTGATGACACCTTTCAGCATGGGTAATGTTTGTACTGTCTTTTGTGTCTGTGCAAAAGTGTATACCAGGAAATCTTCCTCTGTGGGGTCTGAATGCATTTGAACACCATGATATTGGGCAGCCCTATCAATGAGCTGACTAAAACCAATGTTGTCATCTGAGGGAGATGGCCTTGTTGGCTATGCATCTGGGTCAGGAAGGTCTGGAGAATCTACATGGTCATTGTAGTTGTCCCATGTGTCCTGTGGTATGTTAGTGTCATCATCAGGATCATTGAAAGGGTAAATATGTCCACCCCCACCCCCTAGGTCATCATCATCCTTTGGTGGTGGTGAGCATGGAGAAAGTATGGGAGACTTTGGAGGAGAGAAAGGTTTAGTAGGAAGAACAGGAGAAGAGGGTCTTAATGGTGAAGTTGCAGTCTCTTTTCTTCACAGGCACCTCAGGAATGTGTGGGGTGTCCAATTTCCTCTTGTTCTTCAAGATACTGACAATATGGCCTGTTTTAGGGTCCACATGCAGTGTTTTCTGTTTCAAATCGATGGGATCTGGGAGAAACAGTTCTTCCTCGTTGGCGTCTGCCTTTGGCGCAGATTTTTTCGGTTCCGAACGTGGTTTAGATTTCTGCTCTGGAGCCTTAGAAAGGGTTTTTGGGTCCTTCGGCTTCGGTGTCGAGTCCAAAATCTTTTTCGTATCCGAAGGTTTTCGAGGTGTCTTCGGATCCGAGGCCTTTTGTTCTTTGGGTGCCGAAGTGCTTGGTGCCGAGGCCTTTTTGGAGACAGCTGGAGTAGGATGTGTTTCAGCACCGACGTGCTGCTTGCTCGGTCCTGAGCCGCCGGAAGGCTTCTCCTTTGTCTTCGGAGCCCAGCCCGGAGCGGGGCTTCTGAAGTTTTCTTTCGGTCGCGACTAAGGCCTTCAGGCGAAGTCTTGACCGGAGCCTTCTTTTTTCGGGTGGGGTTGGGGAAGTTGTACTCACTCGTTGACCTGGAATGATGTGGTCATCGGAGTCGGAGTCATCTGCTTCGAAATACGATGTCGAGATCCTCCGAATCCTCTGCCTCTGGAACGTTGGGGCCTTCATCGAAGATTTCTTCTGGCACCGGTGCAACCTGTTCCACCATAACGTGTCGTCGAGCCCGGCGATCACAGATAGTCTTCTTGGACCGGAAGGAGGCGCAGGCTTGGCAATTTTTTTTTCGTGTTCGGGTGAGAGACAAAGTTTGCAGACCTTGTATTGGTCACTGTGTGGGAATTTAGCTCCACACTGGGGGCATTATTTGAATGGAGTCCTTTCCATTAGCCGTAGGCCCGAATGGCGTCGATAGGCCCTACGGCCCGCGTCGACGACTGGAATCAAGTATTTGAGTTATTGCATTGAAAGGCATGCAAACGAAAACAATACCATTGAGTTTGCCATGGTTTGTGCGTCGAAAAGGTTTGGAAGGCATGGTAAAAAAAATCTGAGGATGGTGTCGATGCCTATGCGCACTATCGTCCAAGGGAGGAGTCACCTATCTTGTGACTACAAAAGACTTCTTCCAAGACAACAACAAGGTGCAAGCATCCAAGCCCAACACCAGATGGCGATCTACGCAAAAGTATGAATTCTGCCGCTCATATGCCTCAAACAAATATAATCATTAAAATACACATTGCTGCATCAATTACTCATGCATAATTTTCCATCTCCACGAAATTCTTCATGCCTACATGCCTAACATTTTACCATTATAGTACTTTGGGAAATCTACATCTGTTGCAGATTCCAAGTGCTCTCCTGGGATTCACTGTGGAATTCCAAAAACATTGTAAATACACTCTAAACCTGAAAGTGTTCCTAGAAGAGAAGATGTCCAACTTTTTTGGCCAAGTGCTTTGTGCTTCGAACCCACAATATTACACACTCTCTTCCATTACTTAAAAGAAAAGCTTACTTACCTATAAAATGGTTTTCCAGTGAAGGAACTGTCTTTACTTTCACCTGTTTGCTACGCTATTACCAGGTGTTGTAAGATTTTAGAGCACTTTAACTAGAATTCTCCTAAATAATATAAAACATTATAATTAAACCAGGAGATGTGCTCCCAACTCGAAGAGGGAAAATAATTAAGACCTTCCGAAACAAGAATGGAACATATCTAATTTACGGTTGGGTGGTACAAGAGAGTCTACTGAAGATACTTAAACTACAGAATGATTGGTAAAAACTAGTATGTTTGTGGTTGTAGGAAGGTGGAATCTGACTATATGGTTGCCCCCAACTTTTTGCCTGGTATTTGGATGGTTTTTGACTAGTCTGGCTGGGATCCTGCTATCCAGGACCCCAGCCTATCTGCTTCCTCCCTAAAACTGATGTGAGTACCCTGGGTACATTCCAATTGGATACTGAGGACACCCTACCAGCCCCTTGTAGATGGTACCCTAGGTACCCAGGGCATGGGTCCCTCAGAGGCCTACCAGGGGCTGCAGCACTTATTGTGCCATCCCTGGGACAGCCATACCAAATGACACCACCAGACCACTACTGTAGTCTGGGTAAGGTGGTGCTTGCACTCCTTACAGGGATATAGGTATCCTGTATCCCACTTAATACAACACATATATCCTCATAGGTCACCCCTAGAGCAGGCCTTGCTAATCCTACAAGGCAGGGTGCTGAGATATGTGTGAGGGGGGACCCCTACCTGAGTAGGGCCCCTCTGCAACCTTCGTAAAATCCTTACGGGGTTGTTTGTAGTGTAGCCATACCATATACTCTTAATCGCATTATAAGTATATCGCGATAGCGTGATAACTTGAGAATGGCTACACAGAACCATATCGTGTTTGGTGTCAAACATGTAGGAATCATACCCCCAATCCAGCCATGGGACTAAGGGCATGATTCCCCCCTGCTAGAGGGGCGATATGGAAAAGCAGCAGAATTTAGACACCAATTTAAAAGTGCACACGTAGTACAAAATGGATGCTACCCGCCACCCACACGACTCTGGCTGCCTGTTGCTGGGTAGAACTCCAGCCACGGCAGCTGGACAATAGGGATCCTGTTGCAGGAAGGTGTTCCCACCTCCCCAGTCAGACTATGTGGATTGGAACTGGGTGGGTGCACCATAGGATGCCTTTCAGAGTTGCACGTAGGCTTCTCCTGTGCCTACATTCTGCATACACCGCCTGGAACCGGTTCAGGGGCATCCTGTCCCCTGCCCAGACGGGAAACACACAAAGGGGAGAGGGTGTAGCCACCCTTTCCCGCCTGACCTCTCATTGGTGGGCTCTGATCTGGACACTCCCCTAATCTTTGGATAAAGGTGAATACTGGGTCGCCAGAGCCTCAGATTATTCTTGAACTTCACAGTCTTGACCTTCAACTTGCTGCCGCACAGCTACCTGAAGAAATCTCCCTTGGGGTAAAGGACTTACCCCCCTGCTTGGCAGGCACCTGAAACACTGCAAGTGATCCGGTTGGAACCGTGCTGCTCCTTCGGACATCGACGACTCTTTCCTACCTTGAGGTGGGTTTCCAAGCATCCCAGAGGCCAGTGAGTGTGCACAGCAAAGCTCTGCACCGTGGACCCCGTGGGTGCCGAGATCTCCAATACCTCAGGACACAGGCCACCTCTTGCACAGCACCCGACCCCGACGAGTGGGGAAGTTGTGCTTTGGCCCATTATTGAGCCAACCTCTCAGCATCATCTGTGCCAAAGATCGACGCCCTAGCCCACTCCGGCGACACGTGGGCGCATCTTTACGCACGCCAAATTGCTGCCTCCCGCGGTCCCTTGTCTCTCGACTTGTGGGCCCTAGCGGAGGTCAATCTTCAATTCCAAGAGCTCCCCTGGTTGCTCCAGGCCTGCTCTTCAGTCTCCTCACTGGAGACCTCGCTCAGACCTCGTGGGTCTGCACCAGTAGCTGCTTTGTGTATCTTGCGTGGGTTGCGGTTGCCAAGGCTTAGTGGATCCAATCCGGACACTAAGACCGCAGCGACCCTCATCCTTTGTGGGACAGTCGCCCTCCAGAAGCTGGCCTTCCTTGACGCCTCCTGGACCCCGTGGCTGACGATCCAAGCTACACCTCTTCTACCTGGAAGCACCCGACATTAAAGGGCTCCTTCCCTTGAGCCCCCTGGTCACTGTGCCGTGACCCAGACTCTGTCCCCTCTGCTTTCAGGTCCTTCTCTACAAGATCTACATTTCCATTCTTCACGACAACGACGACGCTTTTGGCTAGCAGCAGTTCTTCACATTTTGCCATTGAAAATCAGCCCGCGACCCGACATCGAAAACGACCTATGCACCCGGCATCCCTGGGGCAAGTAACAGTAGTACCTCGGTACTCTCGTGGGTGTGGGCCCTTCAAAAGCTTAACTCTAAAGTGTTGAACTTGAACTCCTGCTAGAAGTGTTTTTAAACTTGTAAAATTCAACCGCGACATTCTCCATAGGCTTTAATAGAGATCCCGACAGTAACTTTAGTCACTGCACGCGTCTCCCGTGGGTCCCCTTCCTCACTACCTTGGGTGGTTTCACAAGGGGCCAGCGACCCTAAATGCCCTAGGCATTGTCTGTACAATTGTCGTGGTTCTTATACCACTTTTTTGATATATGGTTTGGTCCCCCCCTGGGGCCTTGTGATTCCAGTGCTATTTATTGTAACTATCAATGCTTGTTTGAATTGTATCTTCACCTCTAGCCTCATAAAGAGACTAGTGGGGTTATTCCTAGAATAAATACATATATTTTATATATCTACCTGTGTGGACTACTCTTTCATTTGGCTATTCACGAGGTTATCTATGGTAAAACAATAAGCTTAACACTCCTTCAAGACTTAGCCTGAAGGCTGCTCTCCACAGCTACCACTAGGATAGCTTTCTTTAAAGGTTGTCTTTTAAACCTATCACCTTAAGAGTCGAATTGGACTGGTGCAAGGTGGCCACTATAACTAGTGACCAGCATATGTCAGGCCAACTTCTCACATTGGTGTGCAGCGGTTGGATTCAAGCTTGCCATTGTTTTACCATATAACAAATTGAATTTCTAAAGTGAAAGCCACTTGGTACTAAAGGTACATATAAATTTAAGCTTAGAATACAATAAGTTCTACTGAACTTAGGAGTTGTGTGTAGAGGGCTTACAACACCTTGACTACAACTCAAGAAAGGGTTCAGTAGGCCACACCTAGTGTAGGTAGATACACCAGTACCACTACACTAGAAATGTCTTCAGGTTCAGGAGCCCATAAGGTCCTGGAAGGACCCTCAAGGGTTCCAGTCGACAAGTATGACCACCTCTCTTTTGTAGAGCTTAGGTAGATGTGCACTGCTAGGCAACTGAAGACAAACAAGGGTGCCACCACTCAACGTCTCAGGGAAATCCTGCTCATAGCAGACTTCAAGCAGACTCTAGTGTCTGAAGGGGTAGACAGGTTGGGTGGGCATCCTGCTGAAGAGGACACCCAGGTGGTGGACTCTGATGAGGACCAGGAAGAGGAAGTTGAACTTGACCTGGATGAATCAGACCATTCACAACATGGAGGTGATGGCCCAAGAGGCACTCCCTCCATCCCTAATGGGAGAATGGTGGATCCAAACAGAAGGAACAGATCCCCCTCAGAGGGGTCTAACCATTCTGAGAGATCCAAAAGGACCTCTACCTCTTCTCAGAGAAAAGAATCCTCCAAGGAGAGGAAATGCAGACTGATCCAATTTGAGCAGGCTAAACTTCAGCTCAGGAGAGAACAGTTAGCATTAGACAGGGAGTCCCTGGAGCTTCAGAAAGCTTCAAGAAAATGGGGTCTAGAGACCCCTGGTGGCAGTAATAATACCCCTAGAGTTAGAGAGAAAGCTCCTGACAATAGGAACCTGCATAAGATTGTGCCCCCCTATCAGTCAGGGGACGATATCCATAAATGGATCACTGCACTTGAAAGGGCCTGTAAAGTACAAATGGTCCCAGTAGATCAGTGGGCAGCAATCTTATGGCTCTCCTTTGCAGACAAAGGAAGAGACAAGCTCCTCTCTGTCAGAGAAGAGGATGCAGATGATTATTATATCTTGAGAGATGCTTTAATAGATGGGCTTGGCCTAACCACTGATCAATACAGATTAAAGTTCAGTGATACCCAAAAAGCACAGAATCAAGATAGGGTAGACTTTGTGGATTGTGCTACCAAGGCTCTGGAAGGTTGGTTAAATGGCAGTAAAGTAAATGATTATCAAGGATTGTACAATCTCATCATGAGGGAGCAGATTCTTAATAATTGTCAAAACCAACTCTTACACCAGTACCTGGTGGACTCTGATCTGACATCTCCCCAGAAATTGGGTAAGAAGGCAGACAAATGGGTCAGAACCAGGATTAGGCCCAAGAACCAAGGTGGTGACCAGAAGAAAGATTCCACAAAGCCCAAAGAGAAAGGTGGGGATGATAAAACAGAAAAGTCCTCTGAAGGGCCCCAAAAATCCAGTTCTGGGGGTGGGTCCCAAAATCCTTCCTCTTCCAATAAGAAACCATATTGCCATGTGTGTAAGCAACCTGGCCACTGGAAAACTGACTCCAGTTGTCCAAAGAATGGCAATAAAGAAAATGTTCCTCCCATTGTAGCTCCAACGCCTCCTGTTACTACTAGTAGTAATCCCCCAGGTGGTGGGAGTGCACCCAAAAACTTAGTTGGGCTTTCTTGGGGAACCCAGGTGGACTCTGGCCTAACCAGGTCCCCTACACAAGCAACTCTAGTCTGTGATGCTGGCATGGGGTTTGCCAACTTTACCATGAGTCCCAATATCTTGGGCAGGTACAGACAAGAGCCCTTGATCAATGGTCAGAAGGCTGTGGCCTACAGGGACACAGGGGCTAGTGTCACCATGGTGACTAAGAGACTAGTGCCCCTATGTTAGACCTGTCAGCCCTTTGGGTGGTCCCTCCTCATCATTATTTATTTTGTCCCACTTTTGCCTCAAACCCTGTTAGAATTTTTCCTTTTTGGGAACCACCAGACTTTTTAGTGTTGATGCAGGGTCAGGGAGCCATTTTCCCTACCCCTGGAACTTCTGTCTGAGGGCCTGAGACACAAAATGGTGGCCACCCATTGTCACCTGTGACATCATCAGAACCCACTGGAGATTTCTGGAACCTTCTGCAACATTCTAGAACCTTGTGACAGAGGGAGAGGCAGTTTAGAATGTTGGGAGGCCATCTCAGAGTGGCAGTTGGCATCTGACTAGAGAAGAGAGAGGAGCAGTTCAGAAGGAGGTCGGAGTAAGGCAGCAGGGGTGGAAACCAGTGCTTGGAGTGGGGTCCAGAAACCCACCCTTGATGCTAGTCCCTACTGACCAAGCCCAGCCTAGAGCCCTGTGTGGGACCAAAACCAGAAAAACCATCTTAAGGACCTAAATATTGTGAAGAGGCCTTAAAGAAGAAGACCAGCAAGCTCCTGACCTGTTTAGCGGTGTCCTCCTGGAGTCCTGACGTCGAGAAGCCTGGAGACCTGAGGCCTGAGGTGGAGAAGCGGCGCTGACAGAAAGCAGACGTCGTACCCGGAGCCGTCAGAGGTCGAGAGAGGGCGCCAACGGAGGTCGTGGAGAGGCACCGGAGGTCGAGTAAGGAGTCACCTGAGGTCGAGGTGAAGCGCGCCGGAGGTCGGGAGTGGAGATCGCACTCCGGAGTCGCCGGAGATCGAGGTGAAGCGCGCCGGAGGTCGGGAGTTGAGATCGCACTCCGGAGACGCCGGAATCTGAGGTGAAGCGCGCCGAAGGTCGGGAGTGGAGGTCGCACTCCGGAGACACCCGGAAGCGGGGAGACCGTGACCCTGCGACGCCGGAAGGCGACATCGAGCCGGAGCAGCCCAGCGACATCGACCCGAGGCCGCCCAGCGACATCGATCCGGAGCAGCCCAGCGACATCGAGCCGAGGCCGCCCAGCGACATCGATCCGGAACAGCCCAGCGACATCGATCCGAAGCCGCCCAGCGACACCGAACCGGAGCCGCCCAGCGACATCGAGCCGGAGCCGCCTCACGACATCGACACGGCGCCGAGCGGAGCCGATCATCGTGAAAAGGGCAGTAAGTGGTAGAAAGGGCATCTGAGGCCCTGTGGAGCCCTAAAAGACCATTCTAGGGGCTAGAGGGGTGTTAGAACCGGCCTGGGAGTGCCAGGGGTGAACTGAGACTGGTGCAGTGACCTCTGTGAGGGGTTGTGTATTTTAGGAGAACCAGATCCTTAGGTTACCCTTATTCTACCTCAGTTCAGGCCCAGCCTTGACCAATCTAGGTGGGACACCCCCCATGTCATCCAAATGACCACAAGCTGTACTTGGGCATAGTAAAACCAAACTACCTCAGGAAAGTGATGTGAACTGTAATTGTCATTAATTGTGTTATTTAAGTTATTGAAGGTGCTTTATTTATTGACTGTATTTATTGTCTGACTGTATTTATTCCTGCATTGTATTTATTGTCTGACAGTATTTATTAGCCATTTGTATTTATTGCACCCCTATTTATTCCTTGCTTATTTATGACCTGATCCTATTTATTGAAACCCCACTGTGGTATTATTTATTTGACTTGCCCTTTTAAAGGAGAATCTTATTGTCTTGTATTTATTTTATGAACCCTGCAACTAAGAGAAAATAAGATAAAGACAAACTACTTTCTTTCATAATTTTTACGGTGTAGTGTCGTTTTTGGAACGGATGAACGCATGGTTATTGTGAGGGTGTGACGTACGCTTAACACGGTGCCTGTACCCCAACCGCTCGAGCCAAGCTACCGTTGTGCTGGGAACCTGGTGACTGCTAACCCGGTTGCCCGGTTTCCAACACCCTAGAACAGCTTTTACCTGAGTTTAGCTACCAGGTGACCAATATTGATGGAATTAGGACAGATCATCCCATGGCAGTGGTAAATCTCAGCTGGGGAGGGGTCACTGGCCCAAAGAGAGTGGCAGTGTCCCCAACCTTACCTGTAGATTGTCTACTGGGGAATGACCTGGAAATCTAAGCATGGGCTGAGGTAGACCACAATGCCCATTAAGAATGTTAGGCATCCCTGAGAGAGTGGATGAGACCCTGAGGGCCTCACCTCCACCCCAGGAAGAATTAAAGGGAGTGAAGCCTGAAACTATGGATCACTCCACCCAGACACAGAGCATAGGGGGTGAGGAACAGTCCTCCCCCCACCAGACTAAAGGTAAGGGTCAGCTTCCTAAGGGAACTGATCCTGCCCCTTGTGAAGTAACTGCCCCAGAAGTGGTCAGGCCTGTCCTGGCTACAGCTCTGATGGCAGGGGATCCTTCCAAGGTGGTACCCAGTCTGGAGCAGGTATCCTGCCCCTCTCTACCCTGCCTCAGTCAGCCCAGGGCTGCAGAGGTCAGGGGACCCTTAATGGGCCCCTGTCCAGAGGAACCCCCTCATCAGCAGATTAGGGACACCCAGCAGAGTAGTTCTAGCCAGGTGACCATTCCTCCACAAACTGAGGGATCCCCTTTACCCCTAGGTACAGGTACCCCCCAGATGGACTTTGTTGGGCACAGGGAAACCTGGAGCATAGTTACCCCAAATCTTCCAGTGCCCTCCACTATTCCAACCAGAGGGACCCAACCCCCAGCTGTAGGCAGCCAGAAGTTGACCCTTAGGGCCAGATATGACACAGTCATGGGTAGAAAGGCTTCCATTGTGACCAGTGACCTGAGGAGGTTGAGACCACCCCAAATAGGGCCTCACTTCCAGACTCAGACACCCCACCAGCCTGCTTCTGTACCAAAACCGAATACAGGTAATTTCCCTAGACTTTGGAGAAACTCTAAAACCCCTTGGGGTAGGATTTCCCAAGTGGACCATGAGACAGGGAGCAACCATGCTAGTGCAGGTTCTTCCTTATATGGCCACTCAGGAAATAAAGGCTTATCTGGACAAGGTTAGCCTTATCTCCTTTCGTTTGGGGGGGGGGGGGTTATGTAGGAAGGTGGAATCTGACTATATGGTTGCCTCCAACTTTTTGCCTGGTATTTGGATGGTTTTTGACTAGTCTGGCTGGGATCCTGCTATCCAGGACCCCAGCCTATCTGCTTCCTCCCTAAAACTGATGTGAGTACCCTAGGTACATTCCAATTGGATACTGAGGACACCCTACCAGCCCCTTGTAGATGGTACCCTAGGTACCCAGGACATGGGTCCCTCACAGGCCTACCAGGGGCTGCAGCACTTATTGTGCCACCCCCTGGGACAGCCATACCAAATGACACCACCAGACCACTACTGTAGTCTGGGTAAGGTGGTGCTTGCACTCCTTACAGGGATATAGGTATCCTGTATCCCACTTAATACAACACATATATCCTCATAGGTCACCCCTAGAGCAGGCCTTGCCAATCCTACAAGGCAGGGTGCTGAGATATGTTTGAGGGGGGACCCCTACCTGAGTAGGGCCCCTCTGCAACTTACGTAAAATCCTTACTGGGTTGTTTGTAGTGTAGCCATACCATATACTCTTAACCACATTATAAGTATATCGCGATAGCGTGATAACTTGAGAATGGCTACACAGAACCATATCGTGTTTGGTGTCAAACATGTAGGAATCATACCCCCAATCCAGCCATGGGACTGAGGGCATGATTCCCCCCTGCTAGAGGAGCGATATGGGAAAAGTGGCAGAATTTAGACACCAATTTAAAAGTGCACACGTAGTACAAAATGGATGCTACCCAACACCCACACGACTCTGGCTGCCTGTTGCTGGGCAGAACTCCAGCCACGGCAGCTGGACATTAGGGATCCTGTTGCAGGGAGGTGTTCCCACCTCCCCAGACAGACTCTGTGGATTGGAACTGGGTGGGTGCACCATAGGATGCCTTTCAGAGTTGCACGTAGGCTTCTCCAGTGCCTATGTTCTGCATACACCGCCTGGAACCGGTTCAGGGGCATCCTGTCCCCTGCCCAGGCGGGAAACACACAAAGGAGAGAGGGTGTAGCCACCCTTTCCCGCCTGACCTATCATTGGTGGGCTCTGATCTGGACACTCCCCTAATCTTTGGATAAAGGTGAATACTGGGTCCCCAGAGCCTCAGATTATTCTTGAACTTCACAGTCTTGACCTTCGACTTGCTGCCGCACAGCTACCTGAAGAAATCTCCCTGGGGTAAAGGAGTTACCCCCTGCTTGGCAGGCACCTGAAACACTGCAAGTGACCCGGTTGAAACCGCGCTGCTCCTTCGGACATCGACGACTCTTTCCTACCTTGAGGTGGGTTTCCAAGCATCCCTGAGGTCAGTGAGTGTGCACAGCAAAGCTCTGCACCGTAGACCCCGTGGGTGCCGAGATCCCCAATACCCCAGGACACCGGCCACCTCTTGCACAGCACCCGACCCCGACGAGTGGGGAAGTTGTGCTTTGGCCCATTATTGAGCCAACCTCTCAGCATCATCTGTGCCACAGATCGACGCCCTAGCCCGCTCCGGCGACCCGTGGGCGCATCTTTACGCACGCCAAATTGCTGCCTCCCGCGGTCCCTTTGTCTCTCGACTTGTGGGCCCTAGCGGAGGTCAATCTTCGATTCCAACAGTTCCCCTGGTTGCTCCAGGCCTGCTCTTCAGTCTCCTCACTGGAGACCTCGCTCAGACCTCGTGGGTCTGCACCAGTAGCTGCTTTGTGCATCTTGCGTGGGTTGCGGTTGCCAAGGCTTAGTGGATCCAATCTGGACACTAACACCGCAGCGACCCTCATCCTTTGTGGGACAGTCGCCCTCCAGAAGCTGGCCTTCCTTGGCGCCTCCTGGACCCCGTAGCTGACGATCCAAGCTACACCTCTTCTACCTGGAAGCACCCGACATTGAAGGGCTCCTTCCCTTGAGCCCCCTTGGTCACTGTGCCGTGACCCAGACTCTGTCCCCTCAGGTCCTTCTCTACAAGATCTACATTTCCATTCTTCACGACAACGACGACGCTTTTGGCTAGCAGCAGTTCTTCACGTTTTGCCATTGAAAATCAGCCCGCGACCCGACATCGAAAACGACCTATGCACCCGGCTTCCCTGGGGCAGGTAACAGTGGTACCTCGGTACTCTCGTGGGTGTGGGCCCTTCAAAAGCTTAACTCTAAAGTGTTGAACTTGAACTCCTGCTAGAAGTGTTTTTAAACTTGTAAAATTCAACCGCGACATTCTCTATAGGTTTTAATAGAGATCCCGACAGTAACTTTAGTCACTGCACGCGTCTCCCGTGGGTCCCCTTCCTCACTACCTTGGGTGGTTTCACAAGGGGCCAGCGACCCTAAATGCCCTAGGCATTGTCTGTAGAATTGTCGTGGTTCTTATACCACTTTTTTGATATATGGTTTGGTCCCCCCCTGGGGCCTTGTGATTCCAGTTTTATTTATTGTAACTATCAATGCTTGTTTGAATTGTATCTTCACCTCTAGCCTCATAAAGAGACTAGTGGGGTTATTCCTAGAATAAATACATATATTTTATATATCTACCTGTGTGGACTACTCTTTCATTTGGTTATTCAAGAGGTTATCTATGGTAAAACAATAAGCTTAACACTCCTTCAAGACTTAGCCTGAAGGCTTCTCTCCACAGCTACCACTAGGATAGCTTTTTTTAAAGGTTGTCTTTTAAACCTATCACCTAAAGAGTCGAATTGGACTGGTGCAAGGTGGCCACTATAACTAGTGACCAGCATATGCCAGGCCAACTTCTCACAGTGGTAAAAGCATAATTACAAAATGTCACATAAACCAAGTAACCACGTTTTCAGGACATTTTATCCTGTGTGTCAGAAGTCCCTGGCTCCGTCCACTGGTACCCAGGAGCTCTCTTGGCACTGAAGGTATTAAACCTTTCCTCAGCTGGATCAGGTCTTAGACACTCCCAAGAGGTACATCCTCACTTAGACCTGGAAGTTTTCTTCTCAGAAGATTACGATGATTACTCGTAGACTCAATTCAGAAGCCCCAAGGATCCTAAAACACTTAAGTAAAACATAAAATATGCAACTAAATCTTCTGATAAGGCAGAGGAAGAAGCTGAGTTTTGAAGAAGACATTAACAGTGTCTGGACCCTCTTATGTTGCCTCACAATACCACAACAGACATTTTGGTGCTCCGCCAATGTTTTCTGCCCCGCTGGACAAGCTAACATCTTTTCAAAGTGATTTAAGATTCCTTTTAAAGACTGCCCAATCCTAGTACTTCCAGTTCTGGGTTTTCTGTAATACATTCCGCTCTAGGTTTTATGTCTGCACCGCCACGGTTCTTTCCTGTTATGCTGAATAACAGTTTAGTTCCTACTCCTAGAATTCCTGTTATTTATTCTTTTTTAAATAATGTTATTTATGTATTTTTAACGAGTCAAGCAGAAAAAAAGAGAAAACAAACCACACAAGCAGCATCCAATACACAGTTACAATCATGACATTACAGATCATGTAACAGTAAAAGGGACAGGAGAGCCAGCAGTAGGAAAGAGGGAAAAAGGGGGGGGGGTGTAGTAAGATGGAGTCAGGGGAAGTATCAAAAAGAAAAACAGTGTGCATTAAGTCCAAAGGAAAAGTTGGGAGCAGAGTAGGTGATACTGTTCTATCAACTGGTGTAAAGCACAAGAGACAAGAGCAGATTTAAAGAATAAACGGGGAAGTCCATCATGGATGTGGGAGCACTGTGTCCTCCTCCTCTTCATCTTCAGCACTAGAGACCAGCAGCAACAGAGAATCCCGAAGTGGCTGCCATATGCCTCTTGGCCGTGAAGTAGGGGGCTGTAATGAGGCAAAGATTTCACTTGTAGTGTCAAATTAAGACAGGTCTTGAAGCCAGGCTTTCTCTGTAAGAAGTGTATGGCTTCCCAAATGAAGGCCACCTGTCACTTGGCCAACAAAAGCGCAATAGCTGTAACGCGTCGTATGTCCACCGGTAAAGTCTTAACATATCCAAGGAGGGCTAGCAACTGGGCAGCAGCGAGATCTTGGTCGGTCATGCGTCACAATGTAACATGCACACTCTCCCTGAAATAGTGGATTGGAGTGCAATACCAAGCTGAGTGAGCAAATTTGGCGTGTTCTGCAGTGAATTTAGGACAGCAGTGAGACCTGCTCGGTCTAGTTTGGACAGGGTCCTAACATTCCTGGTACAAAAGATAGTACACCTACATCTCTGCCACCCAGGCCTCCAATGACACATTCATTTCCAATGCTACCACATCCTCCATGTGAATCTGGACATGTACAGATGATGGCAGGGAAGGGCACACAAAATAAACTGAGTGGGATGGTGCCAGATTACCTTAGCCCTATGCATGGATCAAAGGATTCTCCCACTGATGATGTTGGAAAATGTCACTGAAAGGGCTTCAGCTAAATTTTGACTTCTATTGTCTGCTGTTGAAAAATCTTGTTTTCTGTTTGAATGCAAAGAAAATGTGAGATGGTTGATCAGAGCTATCTCTATCCTAGATACAATACTGGAAGATGTTCTCACAATCAAGAACTCAGTCACTGTCACCTCTAGCAATTCTAAAATTGATATGAAAAGCAAGGCACCTGCTGAGAAGGTTTTACTAATGAGGTAAAGGCCGATTCATTGACATCAGCTGCAACTCAGACATTACTGGAATCCTATGACTACTCGCACAGTCACACCAGCTAAAGAAAGCAGAAAGTAGGTCTCCATGGGCCGAATTGTAGTTTTTTGGCTGGCAGTTCAATTAAAATTGACATTGCCTCTGCTATTTTATTAAGATCGGATCGACAACTCTGGCATGAGATATCTCCTTTTACTGATAGACTGTCTGAAGAAGTCGAAATCAAACACATGCAAATCTAAAAGAAGGCAAAATGGCACCCTCTGCTCTAATTGATGCAGTCATGGATTTTTCTACTACCAATTTAAAACACTACAGTTATGAGGTATTACGGTTGTGTTGAAAAGTACCACTTTTATCCTTCAAGCTCCCCCATGCATAATTTATTTGCCTTTCGCGAGACTAAATGTTCTTTGGAGAAGTGTGCAGCAGTGCATTTAAAATAAATACAGATAGAGACTGCTAAATCACTGGGTATATTAAAAAGAAGAAATAAGTTACTTACCTGTAACTGCAGCTATCCAGTATTGGTATCTTTCATAGATTCACATGCTTGAATCATTCGCCGTCGTTGAAGTGGGAGTCCCACGGTAATATAAATAAAGTAGTAATTAAAGAACTTCCATAGGCTATCATGGAGGCAACCATGCATTTAATAGCCTATCTACCTTCTTTTCTAAAAAAAGGACAAAACTCAAATACAACCAATCAGCACCTTCTAGAACCTTCTCCAAGAGAGGCTGAGTCCCTCAGATTTTCCAGCACAAGTGTGAATAGTAATACTGAAGTGTCAGGGGAGCCTTTCCGGGGAGGAGGGTGGGTTGCATGTGAATCCATGAAAGATACCAAAACTGGATAACTGCAGTTACAGGTAAATAACTTATTTCTTATCCAGTATTAGGGTAGCTGTCATAGATTCACATGCTTGAATCAGAATAGCAAGCAGTAATGTAAAATGAGCAAGCACCCTTAGTCGATGGTGGGTAGTGCCAATAATATTTCCAAATATATTCACAAAAGGAATGTCTTGTGAAAGTGTTGGTGTAAATATAAATGCATATGAAGGCGTTGACATGTAATATAAACATCTCTATAATAAACTTAAACAAGTAAAACAACTTTTAAAACCAACAAAAATACATTTTCAAATGCTGATCAATATTGACAACAGAAAAGAAATCCTCTAATTAAAGATGCTCGCCTTACTGAAATATATGACGTAGAACTGCCTGTCCCAAGGCTGCATCAGCACGCTGTGTCAACTCCAAGCAGTAGTGCTGCGTGAACGTATGCGTCGTTTTCCAGGTTGCAGCTTTGCAGATTTTGTCCAGTGGAACACCAGCAAACATGGCAGCTGATGTAGAGACTGCTCTTGTGGCGCGCGCTTTCACTGTTCTTGACAAAGGTTTGCCTGATTTATCGTGCCAACACTGAATTGTGGCTGCTATCCATCTTACGATGGTAGCTTTAGAAACCGCAGTGCCTTGACGACTTCGTCCATAGGCTACGAACAATTGATCTGTCTTGCGGGTAGACTGAGTCTTTTGCAGGTTGAATTTAAGACACCTCTTGATGTCTAGAGTGGGTCATATTCATTCCGCAGGTGTAGAAGGATCTGGGAAGAAAGTCCTGAGAATGACAGGTTAATTTAGGTGAAACTGCGAAGGAACCTTAGGGATGAATTTGGGATTTGTCCTGAGGATAACCATTTCATCTGTAAAATGAAGGAAATTATGTTTTATAATGAAAGCTTGTGTTTCACTAACCTTGATGTTAGGGCGAGCAAGAGAGCTACTTTCCACGTTAGGTACTTGATATCCGCCCTATGGATGGGCTCAAAGGGTTGCTTCATCAATTATGATAGGACTACGTTTAAGTGCCACTCAGGTTGTGGGACTTGAACAGGTGGATAAGTATGAAATAGGCCTTTCATGAATTGCTGTACAACTCTGTCAGAGCAAAGAGATAGACAGATTGGGGAGCGTTTATATCGAGAGACAGCTGCGAGGTGAACCTTAATTGAAGAGTATACCAGTCCAGTTTTAGCCAAAGACAGTAAGTACTGTAGGATTTGCTCTGGAGCAGAGAGGTACGGTTGTATTTTGCTTTGCAGACACCAAAGGCAGAACCGTTTCCATTTCAATCTGTACGTCTTGTTGGTGCTGCCCGAACGAGATCTGGTGATAATGTCTTTACACTCTTGCGCAATTGTCAAATCCTTAAATTCAAAGAATTGAGGAGCCACGCATGCAATCGAAGAGATGCTGGCTCCGGATGACACATCTGACCTTGGTTCCTGGTCAACAGGGTTGGTGTCAGTAGCAAACGGGTGGGCTGAGCCAGTGCTGCATAGGCCATCTGGGTGCTATCAGAAGAAGGCAACAGTGTTCCATTTTCATTTTCCTCAGGACCTTGCGTATCAGTGGAATTGGAGGAAAAGGTTAAGCATATATTCCTGACCAACGCATTGAAGGGCATTCCCCCGAGAGTTTGGGAGAGGGAATCTGCTTGCGAAGAACCGGCATTTGGAGCTTGTGTGTGTCACAAACAGGTACAGCACTAGTTTCCCCCAATGTGAAAAAATCCTGTTCAGTTGGTCTTGTTTGAGCTCCCACTCAAGACAGTTGTCTTTGGACCTGTTAAGGGTGTCTGCAAGCGTATTCCTAAGCCCTGGAACTTGTTCCGCTTTTAGGGATATCCTGTAAAATGCAACCCAGTTCCAGAGCTGCTGGGCGTCTTGAGAGAGAGTCAGAGATTTTGTTTGTCCTTGTTTGTTGATATAAAACATGCTTGTGGTGTTGTCCGTACAGACCAACAGCGATGAACCTTGTATCTGAGGGTGGAAAGCTTGCAGGGAGAGAAAAAAGGCCTTCAACTCCAGCCTGTTGATATGCATTTGACGCTGGGACGAGGACCATTTTCCCTGAATCTGAAGGTCTTGGAGATGACCTCTCCGACCTCCCCAACCTTCCATGGACATATCGGTGGTAACTATGAATTTCGGGACTAAAGGCAGAAATGAGAGGCCCTGTGAGAAGTGTGACTTCAAAGTCCACCATCTGAACGCCTCTCTCTTGCATGGAGTGATAGTTATCACATCGTCAAAGGATTCCGCAGTTTGAATCCATTGACATTGGAGTTCCTCTTGCAAAGGCCTCATGTGAAGATGAGCCAGTGGCGCTAGATCGATTACTGAGGAGAGCATGACCAGTAGAGATTTGTATGTTCTCACAGAAGTGCACTTTCTTTTTGATAATCTGAGAGCCAAGGTTTGCAAAATTTCCTGCCTTTCTTGCGAAAGCAAAGCTTTGTTCTGAATGGTACCCTTGTCGGCCCCTAGGAACGTCATTGTCTGACTCGGAAAAAATATGATTTCCGTAGGTTTATAAAAAGGCCTAATCTTCAGAACAGATCTATTCAATCTTTTGTAGTTCCAGCCACTAGACGAGCCAATGGAGCTTTCAGGAGCCAATCGTTCAAATATGGAAATACTTGGTGACCCTGGTTCCTCAATGTGGCTGCTACTGGGGCCAGAAACTTGGTGAAAATCCGCGGAGCAGATTTGAGGCCAAAAGGTAGTACTCAGAACTGATAGTGGGTACCAGCCACTGTGAATCGGAGGAATGATCTGTGTTTGAGGTGTATAGGAACATGGAAATAAGCATCCTCTAAATCCAGCAATGTCATGTAATCCCCGCTGTTGAAGCGCCGAAGGATGTCGGAGTGTAACCATCCTGAAGGTCTGATTTTCGAGGAATTTGTTCAGCAGTCTGAGGTCTAAAATAGGTCTCCACTCTCCTGATTTCTTGCGTATCAGGAAGAAGTGGGAGTAAAAGCCGTTTCCTCTGTGTGCTACTGGAACCCTCTCTATTGCCCCTTTTAGTAACATAAACGTCACTTCTTGTTTGAGTAAGTGTAGGGGAGGGGGGTGCGATCCCCTGGGTGGAGTGTTTGGTGGGCGCTGGATGAATTCTAGAATGTGTGCATAAGATATGAGATTCAAGACCAATCTGTCCGTGGTAATATTGCACCATTGATGGATATGACTGTAATCGTTTGCACCGGTTGGGAGGGGGCAAGTAGTAACTGCTACCATAATGTGCTCACTGCTTGCGACCTGAGTCGCGTGCTTGTGATGTCGTTTTTCTGCGTGAGCCTTGCCTAGAGAAACCAGCTGTTGTCTGCTGTCGATAGGATTGCTGCTGGTAACCCTGATGATATTGTGGGTGAAAGGATTGATCGTTTTGGGTACGCTGGAAAGTACCTCTATAGCCTGAGATTCCACGTCCTCTTGCACTCCGAAAGGGCACTTTGCGATACTGTAGGGTACCTAATGCTTTGGCTGTGTCTGTATCTGTTTTGATGGCTACTAGAGCTTCATCTATATGTTTTCCATATAGACTGTCTCCATCATACATGGTCCAGTATTTTTTATTGCACTTCTGGACGGAAAGAAGTTGCTCTAAGCCATCCTTGCAGCAGTAGGGAAAGTGTTGGATAGCGGAGAGGTAAAAATTACTCTACACATTCCAGTGAGTGGAACAGTAGGGAAAGTGTTGGATTGCGGAGGGGTACAAATTACTATTCCCACTCCAGTGAGTGCAAAAGGAGGGAAAGTGTTGGATAGCGGAGGGGTAAAAATTAATATTCCCACTGAAGTCCATTAGAAATTAAAAACAAACAAAATATCAACTAAATTACAAAAAAGGTACACGCAAGTGAAGAGAGCAATAGCTATGAAATGGGGGGCACCGGATCGACCATTGACGATAGGCTGGGTGGCAGAGATGGACAAATGCATGATTGCTGAAAAAGATGTTTATAAGTCCAGGGGTTGTCTCAAAAAATGGGACAAAAAATGGGGCGGATGGAATGCATTTCGGGGGGAACTCTGTGTTTCACCTTCGGTGGAACTGGAAATGCCAAAAAGGGGGGACAATGAATGTGTACGGATCGCCTAAAATACTGTGAATGATAAATGTTGATGTATAAATGTCTTATCTGTAACGAAACATACGCAACTGTGCTTCTAAAAGTGACAAGTTTGATTTCAATAAAAATGTTAAATTTAAAAAAAAACATAAAAAGAAAACATAGAAAAATATTAAAAATTTCACAAGATAGAAACATATTGGTGCCGATTCCGATCGGGTAAAACCCGGGTACGAATGGTAGTACGGAGCGTATTCTCCATACGACTCGTACCCGGGAAATCCTCCTTACAAACCAGCAAGTACGATTCGTACAGAAATACCATTTCCGTACGAATCGTAAAAAACTACGTGCGGCAAAAAAATACCCACAATTCCGATCCGGGACATCGCGTACGTGACGTCCGGACGGAGTCAGGCAGCGTTCTACGGACCAGCAAGTACGATTCGTACCCACAGCACTCCGCACGGCTATATTTTTACGGGAGCCAAAAAGTGCCGGAAAAGCTAAGTACACCGCGATACACGAGGAAAAGGGAGCCCGCTACGCGACGTACACGCCATCACCCACATCGTACGTGACATCATGTACGGTGTGTACCCCAACATTGCATATGTACGGACCGTACCCCCCACCCCCCCGTATGTACGCGGCATACCCCCAGCCCCGTATGTACGCGCCGTACCCCCAGCCCCCCGTATGTACGCACGTACCCCTACCCCAGCCCCGTATGTACGCGCCGTACCCCCAGCCCCCCGTATGTACGCGCCGTACCCCCACCCCAGCCCCGTATGTACGCGCCATACCCCCAGCCCCGTATGTACGCGCCGTACCTCCAGGCCCCCCGTATGTACGCGCCGTACCCCCACCCCAGCCCCGTATGTATGCGCCGTACCCCCAGCCCCCCTGTATGTACGCGCCGTGCCCCCAGACCCCGTATGTACGCGCCGTACCCCCAGCCCCGTATGTACGTGCCGTACCCCCAGCCCCCGTATGTACGCGCCGTACCCCCACCCCAGCCCCGTATGTACATGCCGTACCCCCAGGCCCCCATCTGTACACGCCGTACCCCCAGCCCAGGGCTGGGGGTACGGCACGTACATACGGGGCTGGGGGTACGGCGCGTACATACGGGGGGCTGGGGGTACGGCGTGTACATACGGGCTGGGGGTACGGCGCATACATACGGGGCTGGGGGTACGGCGCATACATACAGGGGGGCTGGGGGTATGGCGCGTACATACGGGGCTGGGGGTACGGCGCTACATACGGGGGGGGCTGGGGGTACGGCGCGTACATACGGGGCTGGGGGTACGGCGCGTACATACGCAGGTGCTGGGGTGGGGGTACGGCGCGGACATGCGCGGGTGGGGTGGGGGGGGCCGTACGACTCGTACCCCGGGTCCAAGTGTACCGGGGTAGAGGTCGTACAAAGTTCGCTCTGTACGGGACGTTTTCCATACGCTTGTGTATTCGGTACGCCGGTACGGATCGGACTTGTGCGCTCGGACTTCAGTTTTACGCGTCTTACGTAAATCTGTCCGGGGACGTCTCGTAGACTTTTCCCGATGCAATTCGTATGTATTTTACGGTACGAATCGTACTTCGCCGTTTGTACGGGACTTGTACGACTCGTACGTAAAAAAAATACGGATACGAGTCGTACAGGAAATAATTTTACCCGATCGGAATCGGCACCATTATGTTAAAAAAAATCAAAAAATTACCAACAAAGATTGTATACATTTTTAAAAAATAATTTACAAATAATGATATTTAATAGAAATTAATTATAATCAAAAACATTAACTGTTACATAAATGTAATCTTTTTTATTTCCTACCCTAGAACACCACACAATTCATAACACACATCTACATTTTAAAAAAAGTATACCTCCATAATTAACCTAATTAATTACCAAATAAACAAATATTATTAATTAAAAACCAAATTAAAACAGATAAAAATTAATTTACTCACCAAACGTTACCACTATAAAACCAAAATCCACACACAAAATAAAAATAAACAATTACCATAAATATTTATCAATTAATGAATTAATATTAATAAGCAACTAAATATTAATTAATGAAACCTAAAATAATTTCCACCCTCTACCACAATAAATACCACAACACACACATAATAATCATTACACAATTTCCATGACTAATTTTACATTATTAAATTAATATCAATTAACAACGTATTAATTAATTTTAAAAAAATTACTTCCCACCCTTTACCACTACAAACCCCACAACTCACATCTCAAATTAATTACACAATTGCCATAATTAATTTTTAATCAATTACTATTAATTAATAATTAGTTATTAATTAATTATAAATAAATTACTTCCCACCATATTCCCCTATAAACCCCACCACCCATTCCTAAAAAATGACTCAATTAACATAATTAATTACCAATTAATTAATAATAATTGACTAGCAATTGATAAATAATTATTAATAAATTAATTCCCACAATTAAACACTATAAATTATAAATTAAATAAATATTAATATGTGAAAATGAATACATTTATTAAAATTAAATTACTTCCCACCCTATTCCCCTTTAAACCCACAACCCGCTCCTACAAAAATGACACAATTAACATAATTACCAATTCATTAATAATAATTAACAACCAAATGAATAATAAATAAATTCCCACAATTGACATTATAAAATATAAATTAAATAAATATTAATAAATGAAAAATATTAATAATTTGACTATAATTAAATTACCTCCCACCCTATTCCCCTCTAAACCCACAATACCCTCCTAAAAAAAAATAACACAATTAACGAAAAAGTTACTTACCTTCGGTAACGCATTATCTGGTAGAGACTCTATCTAGCTGCAAATTCCTTACCTTTGAATTTCCCAGGCGTCAGGCTGGATCCGGAAAATCTTGCTGAGCAATACCCGTTGTGCGCGATGTCGGGTGGCTCCATTCCGCTCCGCGTGATGTCGTTGGCGACGGTTATGACGTCACGGTGCCTACATAGACGCCACCCTGGCACGCGGGCTTAAGTACTTTTAGTTTTTTCTTTTTTTTTTTTTTTTTTTTTTTTTTTGAAACCGTTTATTGCAGGTTGTAAAAGTTACAGGTATGGGCCTACAACCACCCGGCCGGCCGCTAGAATGACAAGCATATTGCATACATACAGTAAAAAGCTCTCGGCAGTGCAGAGCAGTGAAACAGGAGTAAACAGTGGTGCAGGCCACACAGCTCCAAGCCCATAGTACGGTTCCCTTTTATTAAAACAAAACAACACAAAAAACCACACCCGCAAGGCAACCCGCGATCTAAAGTGACAGCACTTGCTCCATAAGTGGGGGATCCAAACCAGCAGCAGAACTCTGAGGAGGGGAATGGGAGTAGGTCAGGGACTGGGGGGACCGCGCGCCCGCGGCCGAGGGAGGGGGGCCGTCTAGGGAGACGGAGCCGGTGAGGCAGCCGGTAGCAGTGGCGGCTCACAAATACCCCCGCGGTAGACGTTCCAGGGGCCCCAGAGTTTCACCCACGCCCCAGGCTTACCCCTCGCCACATACACCACCTTTTCACGAAACATACACCAATCCATATGCTCTTTCCAGGCCGATACCGCAGGGGGCCTCTGGGATCCCCACAATTGAGCAATGTCACGCTTAGCTATCATGTATCCCAGAGTCACCCACCGCGTCTGCGGGACCGAATAGTCATTTGGTTCCCACACATTCAGCAGGCATCTCCTCGCTTCAGGCAACAGCGCGACACGCGTAACCACACGCAGGACCTCATGCACACCACGCCAGAATCGCTCCACCTTTGGGCACTCCCACAGTATATGCATGAAAGTTGCCAACGTACCACAGCCACGCTTACACATTCCGTCACCAGCAAAGCCCATACGTAGAAGCCTTGGCCCCGTCACGTAAACCCGGTGAAGGATCTTAAGCTGGACGAAACGAAGGCGAGCCGGGATGGCCACCTCTTTTGGAGAGGCCACCGCGGAAATCCAATCCTCGTCGTCCAGCTCTAGCCCGTCGGCGACCCAGGCCTCGCGGAGACTAGACAGCAGGCACGATCTATCGTTGATCAGTTTTTTATATATGAGGGAGATCGTGCTGTCCGGTACATGGCCGTCCAGCACTCTGTCCTCCAGGGGGGAAGACTCCGGAATGGCTGCGACGTCCGGGAAGACGGAGCCCAGCGCATGGCGGACTTGTAGGTACCGAAAGTACTCACTGCCCTGCAGCTGAAACTCCGCCTGCAGCGTCTCAAAAGTTTTGAATCCCCCCCTCGTCCAGAGATCTCCCACCGTACTGATTCCGATCGTGTCCCACTTCTCGAAGCCCTTCGACGTCCATAGGGAGCCCAACCTCTCAGACGCATACAGCGGTGACGCTCGGGTCAAGCGGTTCTTCCACCCCATAGCTGCATTGGCCGCGTGCCAGACACGCACCATAACACGCGTCGGTCCCGTCAAACGGGAGTCGGGCGCGCCAGAGTAAAGCGCGCGATTGTAATCGCCACCGGGTAGGAGCATTTTATCCATCTCAAATGCCGGGTTCAAGGCGGGCCCATAAAGGCCATGATTAATTGCAGCTAGTTGGGAGGCCCAGTAATACCGTTTAATGTCCGGGAGGGCGACCCCCCCATCGTACCACGGGAGCGTCAATTTAGCCAGAGCAATGCGCGGCCTCCCGTCCCAAAACAGGCGCCGCTGGAGGCCCTCCACCTCACGGAAATAGCGCGCCGGGACCAAGTCCATTGTATTCTGGAGGGCATAGAGGAATCGCGGCAGGGACATCATTTTGAACAAAGCCGCTCGGCCGAGCGGCGAGAGCGGCAGACGCCGCCAGCGCACCACGTCCTCCCTCAAGCGCTGGAGGGGGGGCAGCAAATTCCGCTCATAGCGGGCCTCCGGGTCAAGTGTGATGTAGAAACCCAGGTACCGAAAACCATGGGGGGCAATCTGGATCGGACAGTCCCGTGGTAGGGCCGGAGCCTCCCCGGAGAGCACATAGACACAGGATTTCGCCCAGTTGATGACCAGGCCCGAGTTGCGACCGAAGGAGCGCAAGACATCAACCAGGACGATCAATGATTTACGCGGGGAGGCGAGATATAGAAGGATGTCGTCAGCGTAGAGGGACACCCGGTCCTCATGCTCGGGGGTCCAGCGGAGACCACGGATAGAGGGGTGCCACCGTAGCCACTCCGCCAGGGGCTCCAGGGCCAGGGCGAATAGGAGAGGCGACAGGGGGCAACCCTGTCGCGTACCCCTCCCCAGCGCGAATGGGGCCGAGACTCGCCCATTCACTACCACCTGCGCCAAGGGCCCCGAGTATAGCAATTTGACCCAGCTAATGAAACCCGGGCCGAACCCGAATTTCGCCAGCATCGCCCAGATATATGGCCACTCAAGCGTATCAAACGCCATGGTGGCGTCCAAGGATGCCAAGATGGCCGGCTCCCGCTCAAAGGGAACACGCGCGAGCACCCCGTGCAAGCGCCGCAGATTGAGCGCCGTGTTGCGGTGCGGTATAAAGCCAGATTGGTCTTGGTGGACCAGGTCGCCCACCACGCCAACCAACCGGTTGGCCAACACCTTGGCAAGGATTTTGGGCTCCACGTTCAAAAGCGAAATGGGCCTATAAGATGTGACACGTTCACGGGGCTTCCCCTCCTTGTGGATCACCACAATTGTGGCCAGGCGCTGGTCCGGCGGAAGGGAACCCTGCGAGTGGGCCGCCAGGAACATCGCGCGCAGGTGGGGCGCCAACACATCCGGGCGTAGCTTGTAGAGCTCGATGGGAATACCATTGGGGCCCATGGCCTTGCCGGATGCAACCGAGCGGATAGCCAAGGCAATTTCGTCCGAGGTGGGAGGGGCGTCAAGCGAATCCCTGTCCTCCACCGTTAGGGAGGGCAGTGCGATGTCCCGAAGCAGGGCATGGGAATCTTCCTCCGAGCAGGGGGAAACCGGGGAGTAGACTTCGCGGAAATAATCCGCGAAGCAGGAGACAATGGCTTCTGGCTCGGTGACACACGCACCATCAATACTCTCAATCACAGGCACCACGCGGCTCGCTCTCTCCCTCTTATCCAACCACGCAATCAATTTGCCAGCCTTATCACCCACATCATACAATCGCCCCTGCTGCTCTCTACTGAGGCCCCTGGCCGCCTCCGTGACGAGGGCCCGATAGGCCGCCTGCTTTAGGTGTAGAACATGCAACTTGGCGTCTGTTACCCCGCTCCCCAGGTCACCCTCCAGTTCTGCAATCTCGGCCTCTACCCGGGTCACCTCCTCCCGCTCGAGCCGCCGGGCATGGGAGATAAAGGAGAGGGCCTCCCCTCTAAGGACTACCTTGAAAGCCTCCCACAGGGAGATGGCGGAAGAGACCGACCCCACATTCTCGTCGAAATATCGCTGTAAGGATTTGATCAAAGCGACACGAATGGTGGGGTCACGCAAATACCATGCATTGATTGGGGCCACCCTGCCATCCCCCCTCGGGAAGACATCGAAGTGCAACAACAATGGGGAGTGGTCTGAGATACCCCGTGCTAGATGGCGCACCTCCCCCACCCTCCCTGCATGGGCCGCCGGGACAAGGATGTAATCAAGCCGCGAGAGGCTGCCATGGGCACCCGAGTGGAAGGTGTACTGTCGCAATTCGGGATGCTTTAATCGCCAGCAATCCACCAGGCCCAGCGTGTCCAGAAGGCCGGGCAGCCACGCCTGTGCCCGGGGGAGGTCCCTAGGGGGATGGCGATCCATAGACCCAGAGGCCACCGCATTAAAGTCCCCTCCAACCACCAGCAGGCCACTCGGAAGGTCCAGAAGGAGGCGCCCCAGGTCCGCGAATGTGGTGACTTGTAACCCAGGCGGGACGTACACGGATATAAAGATAAACACTCTACCCTCCATTCTTCCCACCAGAACCGTGTAGCGTCCCCTCTCATCATGGCGCACCTCATCAATCTCCAACGGGAGCGAGTTCTTGATCATAATACCCACCCCCCGCGAGCCCGAGGTGAAGCCGGAATGCGCCACCAAACTATATCCCCGCCGATTCATTGCATGAAAGGAGTTACCTATAAGGTGCGTCTCCTGCAGGAAGACAACATCTGGTGAAATACGTTTTAAGTACTGCAGGACCACACCACGCTTAATCCTATCCCCCAGGCCGTTAACATTCCATGACAACACAGTCAAATCCCTACCCCCCATCATACGTCGAATCAATCGGTCGTCCCCCATCGAGCATCCTAATAACAAGAACATAGTAGCGGGTTTGCCCTGCGGTGCTAACAAACAACACACCCCCCCCACCCCCCGGTCCCAACAGAACTCCCCCCTCCCTGCACCCCTGCATGAGCCCAGACAGCCCCCCCAAAGTGCAGTGTGCCTGTCGCCCCATAGCTAAATACTAACTAGTCCCCCAAAGGAGGAGGGAAGCCCCCAACAGACCCCATGCAACCTCCATAGGAGGGGAAAATACGCAATCAATAAATGGTGAAGGAACAGCGTCCAGAGCAAGGCCTATTCAGTCACCCCTCAATTCTGATCCGGCGGGCCCTCCTCGCCAGCCGCGCCCCCCCCGCCCCCCCGGCCCCGATCTCCAGGCAGAGTGTCCAGCCAGTCCCCAGCCGCCTCGGGTCGGTCAAAGAAGTGCGTGCGACCATCCACCTCTACCCTCAGCTTAGCTGGAAAGAGCATTGAGTACTTGAGGTTCAGGTCCCTTAGGCGACGTTTAACCCCAAGAAAGCTCTGTCGCTGCTTCTGGACCGCCGGAGTAAAGTCTGGGTAGAAATGTATCTCCATGTTGTCAAGCTTGACCGGTCCCTGTTGCCTGGAGGTCTGGAGGATAGCATCTCTGTCCCGAAAATTAAAAATTCGGGCGATGAGCGGCCGCGGCGGGGCACCAGTCTTAGGTCTGCCCCCGGGGACCCGGTGAGCACGCTCCACCGCAAAAAGCTTACTCAGCCCCCGGGGCTGGAGATGGGTCAGGATCAAATCTTCAACGAAGAGGTCCGCCGCCTCCGCCTCTCGTCCCTCCGGGATCCCCACAATACGGACATTATTCCTCCGGGCCCGACCCTCGGAGTCCTCCAATCGCCGGTCCATCAGGGCGCTCGCCTGGCCAAGCCGGCGCACCTCCTTCTGGAGGGCCACCACGTCTGTCGTGAGGCTCGTCGTGGTGTGGGCCAGGGAGTCGACTCGGTCGTTTGTTTTGGACAAGTCTGCCCTCACAAGGCTCACATCCACAAGGACCGAGTCTATTTTTTGCGCTAAGGTGTCGAAACGCTGGTCTACCGAGGCCTTCATCTCTGCGATGGCGCCCATGACGTCCCGGAGGGTCAGATCCCCTGGATGAGCAGATGCCTCCGTCGGGCCCACCGGGGATGCACTCGATGTCTCCGGAGAACCCTTCTGAAGCGTGTAGCGGTCCATACTGTTGGCCTGGTGCGCCGTGCCACGGCGGGTCGTCTTCACCTTCGCCCGGTCGCCATCTTGTTTGGCGGACATGCTGGCTCTTCCACAGTCGTGCCAAGCTCCCCAAACGGGCCGCTATACCAGTCACGGGTGCCAGGGGGGGGGCAGGGGCGACCACCGAACCGCGGGTCAACCCACCGCCGGCGGGTCAGCCGGGCTCCTGGACAAGGCCACCGCACCCCGCTCCGCAGCCCGACCCGGCTCGAGAGCTAGGAGGGCGCAAAAGCGAAAGTGAAAGTGCGGGGTACGCCAGTCGCCCAGCCCCGCTCGCCGCTGTTATTCACTTTGTCCCCGGATCGCCCCACTACTCCAATCCGGGGGGCCGGCGAGGAGAAGGCCGCAACCTTCGATCGACGCTCCCACCGGCGTTCGGGGTCCGATTCGAACCCAAAAAACGGGTGGCGCCTCAGCTCCGGTTCCCCAACACAGTCCCCTCAACAAGGACAGGATATCGCCAGGATTAATTCAGGAGGTCGCGGAGGTCCTCGGGAGCCTCGCACCTACGCGGCCATCTTGGTTGCGCGCTAGGCTCCTCCTCCACTTTTAGTTTTTTCAATGCCAGAATCGCAGAGCCACAAAGTGACGCACGTAATCGTTTGCAAACCTAGGGCCCTGAAAGGGGAAACAACCCTAGTCCTACCACATCAGTCCGCAAAGCAGTGAGGCATGGGTGGGGCTGTAAGGAATCTGCAGCTAGATGAACAAGTTACTTACCTTCGGTAACGCTTTTTCTGGTGGATTCAATATCTGCCTGTGGATTCCTCACCTTTTGAATACCCCCTGCACCAGCGTTCCGCGAGAAAATTATTTCCTAGTTCTCCCACGTCGACGAGGACGTTATAATAGCACGGCTCCACTCGCGGCACCGTATGACGTCATCGGAGCCGCAAAAGGACCTCGTCAGCGTCCTGACGTCAGTTCCACCCATTTTTTCCGTGCCACCGAGGCAAACGAGCGGACCGACACATTTTCAAATGCAAACATAGCATATAAAATATATATATATGTATATAAATTCACAAATACATAATCAATAAAGGTATAGAGAAACAGCAACCGAAAAAGCATTTCTCATTATTAAAATATAAACCTGATTAAGACATATTAAAATAAAATATTTTTTGGTAGAAACAGGTGAACAACGGGAGGCGGGTGGGAGCGTGAGGAATCCACAGGCAGATATTGTATCCACCAGACAAAGCGTTACCGAAGGTAAGTAACTTGTTCTTCTGATGGATACTTCTGCCTGTGGATTCCTCACTTTTTGAATAGATTCCCAAAGCCGTACCTCACCCGGAGGAGGGTGTCCACCTGACTAGACCAAAAAATCCTGCAAAACAGAGCGAGCAAAATGGCCATCCCTCCTAACCTCAGAGTCCAAGCAGTAATGCTTTGCAAAGGTGTGGAGGGAGGCCCAAGTTGCTGCCTTACAGGTATCAAGAACAGGAACACCTCTAGCCAAAGCAGAAGTAGACTTATCTCTGGTGGAATGAGCTCTGATACCTTCAGGCGGTTCCTTCTTGGCCGGGGCGTAGCAAATCTTGATGCACAAGATAATCCACCTGGAAAGCGTCCTCTTGTGCGCTGCCTTGCCTTTCATTTTCCCAACATAGCCCACGAAGAGCTGATCGTCCAGCCTCAGATCTCTAGTCCGATCCAAATAAAAGCTGACAGCCCTCTTAGGGTCCAACGGATGCAGTCTCTCTACCTCCTTGGAAGGGTGAGGGGGAGGATAAAAGGTGGGTAAAGTGATGGATTGTCCCATATGAAAAGGGGTAACCACCTTGGGAAGGAAAGCAGCTCTGGTCCTTAGAACCAACTTATCTGCATGAATGGTCAGGAAAGGAGGCTTCGAACTAAGAGCTTGAAGCTCACTTACCCTCCTAGCTTCCGATGCGACTTCAGGATGGGAAGATGAAAATACGCATCCTGCAGATCGATGGACACCATCCAGTCTTCCTGTTGCAGCGCAAGGAAAACCTGAGCCAAGGTCAACATTTTGAACTTTTCCTGCCTGAGGTAAAGGTTCAAAATCCTGAGGTCTAAGATTGGTCTCAAGTGACCATCCTTTTTGGGGATCAGGAAATATCGGGGGTAACAACCCTGACCCTTTCCTGCTCCGGAACCACCTCTATCGCACCTTTTTAGAGTAATGTAAGAACCTCCTGCTGTAAAAGCAGCAAATGGTCTTCTGAACAAATACCCTGGCGAGGAGGGAATGTAAATGGGAGGGCGTACCCATTCTCTACAAGATTCAAGACCCAACAATCTGATGTGATCAGTCTCCAATCTTGTAGAAAGTGGGACACCCGACCTCCAACTGGACCAACATGTTCTAAGATGGGTGATCTAGAACTGCTTTCCTGATGTACCAACGGTGGCGGGAGGGAAGGTAGAGGAAGAGGAGGAGGCCTGATGTCGATTTGCACCCCTGAGGCCTCTCTTATTCTTCCCTCTGTACGATTTGTACAAGGGATTCTGCTGTTGTAGGCTCTGCTGAAATTGTTGGCGGCCACGAAAGGAAGCAGATCTCCCAAAGCCCCGATATCTTTTGTACCCATAACCTCTAGACTGCACTTGGAGGCCTAAAGATCTTGCGGTAGCTCTACTGTCTTTGAAACGTTCCAAGGCTGAGTCTGCCTTTGAACCAAAGAGCCTTGACCCATCATAGGTCAAATCAAACAAAGTCGCCTGTATATCAGCAGAAAAACCAGAAGACTTGAGCCATGCCTGTCTCCTTGTAGCCACAGAAGACCCCATAACACGAGCCAGAGAGTCAGCAGTGTCCATGCCTGACTGAATCACTTGTCGTGCTGCGGCCTGCAAATCCGAAAGGACTTCCAAGAAGTTGGCACGATCCTCCTCAGGCAACTTAGGAGCCAATTGAACAACAGAGTCCATCAAAGCATGTATATATCGTCCAAGAAGGCAAGTTGCATTAGTTGACTTTGGAGCCATACTCGCAGAAGAGAACACCTTCTTCGCAGCTTGCTCCGTCTTCTTTGGGTCTCTATCACCCAAAATGGTAGGAAAAGCACCAGAAGACTGTTTTGAGCAAGAAGCTTGGACAACTAGACTCTCCGGTGTCGGATGCGAAAATAAAAAAGCTGGATCACCAGGGGCCGGCTTGTATCTTCTCGAGATAGAACGAGATATAGCCGGAGCAGACAAAGACTTCTGCCACACCTCCAGAATTGGATCTGTTAAGGCATCTGTGAAAGGAAGTAGAGGCTCAGAAGTTGACAAAGAAGTATTTAAAACTTCAGTCAGTTTATTGGACTTTATCTCCGCAGAGGGAAGTTTAAGGCCCAATAAATCAGCCGCCTTCTTTATGACTACATGGTAAGGTGTAACGTCCTGTACAACACATCCACTTGCAGATGGTAAGTCATACTCAGGGGAAGTATCTAGGCCACTAGCTTCCTGAAGGCCTTCAAACTCATCCACAGAGCTCACATTTTCTCCTTCCTCCTGATCTTGCAAATACTCCACCTCCTCATCAATCTCTGAGCCTCTCTCCTGGAGCATTGCTTAGGTAACGACGTCGGTGGAGCCACACGCGGCGCCTCTAAGATACCAATGACGTCGATGGAGGAGCCTCGACATCGAACCTCGACGTCGATCGAATTCGAGGTGGAGCAGACTCAGCATCTGAAGGAGTCCGAGGAGCCGGAGTGGACGGTCTCAGCGCCGGGAAATGCCAAGCCGGAGTCGACGGCATAAAAGGTGCCTGGGGATAGAACTGAGTATAAACCAAAGGAAATGATGGACGGAGTGTTGAACATTGCAAGCACTCACTCCCAGTCAACTGATCTGGGTTTAATCCATCACCGTTCTTTAGCCCACTCTGCCACCCCAGTTCAGACATGGCCAAATGCAAATCAGTCTGACCCTGTGCCTCATGGGAACAGTCCAGCCCGAACTGCCAAGCCATGTCTTCCCTGGACCGGAAACAAGCTTCCTAGGACCGGTTTCTGGCATTTCAGCCGTCTTCAGCCAGGCTTGCTTGAATCCAGTGGCAAAGTGAGCAAGGGACTCACGTCTGAGCATACCCTGCCAACTTATGGCGAACAAAGTATAAACCAAAGGAAATGATGGACGGAGTGTTGAACATTGCAAGCACTCACCCCCAGTCAACTGATCTCGGTTTAATCCATCACCGTTCTTTAGCCCACTCTGCCACCCCAGTTCAGACATGGCCATATGCAAATCAGTCTGACCCTGTGCCTCATGGGAACAGTCCAGGCCGAACTGCCAAGCCATGTCTTCCCTGGACCGGAAACAAGCTTCCTAGGACCGGTTTCTGGCATTTCAGCCGTCTTCAGCCAGGCTTGCTTGAATCCAGTGGCAAAGTGAGCAAGGGACTCACGTCTGAGCATACCCTGCCAACTTATGGCGAACAAAGTATAAACCAAAGGAAATGATGGACGGAGTGTTGAACATTGCAAGCACTGACCCCCAGTCAACTGATCTCGGTTTAATCCATCACCGTTCTTTAGCCCACTCTGCCACCCCAGTTCAGACATGGCCATATGCAAATCAGTCTGACCCTGTGCCTCATGGGAACAGTCCAGCCCGAACTGCCAAGCCATGCCTTCCCTGGACCGGAAACAAGCTTCCTAGGACCGGTTTCTGGCATTTCAGCCGTCTTCAGCCAGGCTTGCTTGAATCCAGTGGCAAAGTGAGCAAGGGACTCACGTCTGAACATACCCTGCCAACTTATGGCGAACAAAGCGGTACAAAAGGGGGTGGTGATGGACGGAGCATCAGAACCAATCAAACACTCACACCCAGTCAACAGATCTGGGTTTGATCCATCACCGTTCTTTAGCCCACTCTGCCACCCCAGTTCAGACATGGCCATATGCAAATCAGTCTGACCCTGTGCCTCATGGGAACAATCCAGCCCGAACTGCCAAGCCATGCCTTCCCTGGACCGGAAACAAGCTTCCTAGGACCGGTTTCTGGCATTTCAGCCGTCTTCAGCCAGGCTTGCTTGAATCCAGTGGCAAAGTGAGCAAGGGACTCATGTCTGAGCATACCTTGGAAACTCCAGCGTACAGTACTGCTGACATTGCGTGTTCTCTTCGGAGGTGAAAAAATCTAACCAAGGTTCTCCCCACTGCTGAAAGAGACCTTGTGCCACCTCCAACTGGAGAGGCCATTCGTGATCCTGAAGGCATCGACGGCTGAGATCATCCTCCCTGGCGTTCAAAGAGCCAGCCAGGTTTTGAACCACCAGGGTTATGCTCTGCTGTTCCAGCCATGCCCAGAAACGCAGGGCCTCTCATCAAAGGGTCCACGACCCCACCCCACCCTGCTTGTTGCAGTACCACATGGCGATGGTGTTGTCCGTGAACACCTGCACTAACTTCCTCTTGCAGAGGGAAGAAATGCTTGTAATGCCAACTGAATCGCTCGGCGCTCCAACAAGTTTATGTGGAGCTCCATCTCTTCCGGAGAACAGTGACCCCTGATCTCCGCCTCTCCCATGTGGCCGCCCCATTCCAGAAGTGACGCATCTGGAACAACTGTGAAATCTGGTTTGGGAATGGAGAGAGGTCTGCCATTGACCCAATTGCGGTTCGTTAACCACCTCTGCAGATCCTTCGCAGTTCCTTCAAAGATCTGTACCACGTCGGTGAGATTTCCCCGATGCTGTGCCCATTGGAACTTGTCTTACCAAGGAGGCCATGAGACCCATCAGCCTCAGAGCCAACCTCACCGAAATCCAGGATAGAGGTTGAAATATCGGAATCATAACCTGAATATACTGGACTCGCTGCTCAGGAGGATAAGCCCGAATCTGCACTGTGTCCAAAATAGCTCTGATGAAAGGGAGCGTCTGAGAAGGAGTCAGGTGTGACTTCGGCACCTTTATAGAGAACCCCAGAGAATGCAGGAGGTCCCCCGTAGTCTGAAGGTGAGAGATGACTGCCTGGGGCTAGGACGCCTGCAACAGCCAGTCGTCTAGGTAGGGGAAAACGGAAACCCCTAACCTGGCAGATGAGCTGCAACCACCGCCATCACCTTGGTGGACACCCGAGGGGCACTGGTAAGACCAAAGGGGAGCACGGTAAACTGAAAGTGCTCGTGGCCTACCTTGAACCATAGGTAACGCCTGTGGCCCGGCAGGATGGGAATGTGAAAATATGCATCCTGCAGGTCAAACACCACCAGCCAGTCTCCTTGGTCTAGGACAGGCAAGACCTGAGCCAATGTGAGCATTATGAATTTCTCCTTTTTGAGGAAGAGATTGACGGTCCGAAGGTCTAAAATGGGCCGCAGCCCCTTGTTCTTCTTCAGAATCAGAAAGTAGCGGGAATAACAGCCACCGCCTACTTCTGAAGCTGGGACCCTTTCTACAGCTCCCTTGGCCAAAAGAGCTGTAACTTCCTCTTGGAGCAACTTCAAATGATCCTCAGTCAGCCGTTCCTGAGTTGTCAGAATAGGAGGAGGAGAAAAGAAAGGAAAGGAAGTGAAAAGCCCTCCTGGATGATCTGCAAGACCCATTTTTCTGTTGGTAAAGATCCCCAGCGGGGGAGATAATGACGAATTCTCTCACCCACTGGAGTAGTGAGGTCCTTCAGAATCAGCCTAGGAGTGCTTGGAGGCTGCAGCTGCTGGGGGCAGTGTAGCGGACGACTTCTGGCCTCCATTCCGAGGACAGAATGTACTGCATCCACGCACAGCTTCGGTAGTCTGAACAGGACGGTAGCTAGGATAGGGCTGACGCAGTTGGAAACACCTTTCGTTGCCACGAAGGGGCGAAAGGAAGTCTGGCCACGAGGAGTGGAGGAGAGGCCCAAGGATCTGGCCGTAGCTCAAGAGTCCTTGAACCTAACCGGGGCTGAGTCTGCCTTTTCCCCAAAAAGGCGGGATTCCATAAAAGGGCATGACCATCAAATTGGCTTGGACATCCCCAGAGAAGCCAGTTGTACGAAGCCAGGCGTGGCACCTCAAGGCCACCGTCGTTGAAATTAACCTGCCCAGCAAATCAGTTGTATACAAACCACACCGTATGGCGAATTGTGCTGCATCTCTCCCGTCCTTGACAGCTTGGGAGAGCATAGCCCGGGCCTCCTCCGGGACTTGTGGCAGCACCTGCGCAACCGTCTCCCAAAGAGAGTGTGAGAAACGGCCCAACAAGCATGCGGTATTCACCGACCACAATGCCAAACTGGAGGAAGAAAACATCTTCTTCCCAAATGAGTTCCGTCTCTTGGATTCCCTATCCGGAGGGACGGAAGTGAATGCGCCCTGTGAAGTAGATTCCTGCACCACCAAACTTTCTGGGGTGGGTGTTGGCTGAGGAATTTTGGATCGCCCGAAGCTGGGCGATGTAGGCGTGCAATCGTCCTGTTCATACGGAGGCCCTTGTGCTCGGCTTGGACCATGTTCCTAGAAGGACGTCCGTAAGTTCCTCATTAAAGGGCAATAGTGGTTCAGAGGTGGAAGCCCCAGGTTGAAGCACTTGGGTCCTGACCTGCACTGAGGGCAGCTCTAGTCCAAGGACCTCAGCTGCCCTCTTAACCCCCATGGCATAGTACCCCCCTCCTCCGTAGACACTGTAGGCAAAGAGAGCATGCCAGTGTCTGGGGAAGTGTCCAGACCACTGGCTTCCCCAAGTTCCCCATACCAGTCCATAGTTTCCTCAGAGACATCCTGGTTCTCTAATGTGTCTCCAGACTCCTCTCATTTCTCTCCTGAGTCCAGCACGTCCACAAAGTGCTCAGGTGACAACATAGAACCCCTGGGTTCTGTTGACGTCGGAATCGGCGTTGCTCGGCGCCGTTCCGGCTCCGTGTTGTCGGGGACGAAGATGGGGCTTGGCCACCGACGGGCATCGGCAACGTCGCAGGCACCAACTTCGGGATCGACATTGGCGAAGGTCGTGTTGACCCTGATCCGGAATCGTATCCCTGAGGCCCCACTGGCGCCATGGCCGAAGCTGACGCGTCGAACCCGAAGAGGCCCAATCTGACCCCGAGGGGGCCCAAGGGCTCACCAACGTGGTCGTTCCTCTCAAATACGTGGCGCATAGCCTCGTAAAATCTTTAATTTGAGCGGGAGTCGCTCCCGGAAAGGGTGGGAGGCGCGAAGTCAACTCAGGCTCCGGCTCCGCATAACCGTGCCTAGAGCGTTAGTGCTCCTTACCTCTCTCGATGACGGACGCCAGTTGAGGTGAAGGTGAAGTCCGCTTGGACTTCTTCTCCTTGTGCCTCTTCCCAGAGTGTCCAGATGACCTCGAATGGGAGGAGGAGGACTTAGGGCTCCGTGAACGCTCCCGCGACCTCCTCTTCCTTGAACAGGACTGTGACCTCCTCAGAGTCTCGTTTAATGGTGTCGAATGTCAAGCCGCGAGCAACTTCATCACTGGCTTCCTCAAGGTCTTCGGGGCCATCGCCCGACAGTCTGAACACGACTTTGAATCGTGGTCGCATTCAAGACACCACAGACATACGCGGTGGGGATCAGTAACCAACATCATGCGGGAACAAGTCCCGCAGGGTTTAAAACCTGTCTTTCTACCAGACAACCCTTGCACACAAAGTCGTACTAAAATATCAAGAAAAGTCGAGAAAAAAGCCTGCCAAAAAGCAGAAGAGGGGTGGGCGCTTAACTGGCGTGGAAAGAAAAGAACTGAAGTCCGCGCGCCTGGGTGGCGCCTATGTAGGCAATGCGACGTCATAACCGGCGACATAACCGACGCCACCGACATCACGCGGAGCCGAATGGAGCCACCCGACATTGCGCGCAAGGGGTATTGCTCAGCAAAAGTTTCCGGATCCAGCCTGACGCCTGGGAAATTCAAAGGTAAGGAATCTGCAGCTAGAAGTTTTTATCAGATATAATTATCAATTAATGAATTAATAAAAATGATCAATCGATTAATAATTAATTAATAAAAATTAATTCCCACAATTAACACTTTAAAATTTAAATAATTAAATAAAAAATATCAATTAATTAATTATAATTAAATTACTTCCCGCCCTATTCCCCTATAAACCCACAACCCGCTACAGAACTAAAAAATGCAAAATTTAATTAAAATAAAATTAATAACTACTAAAAATGTAACACATATTAAAAAAACAAAAGCAATACTTATACAAAAAAATAGATCAAATACTTTTTAAATACATACTAAAATACATTACACTAATTTAAAAATCGATATTTCAAACAACTATAATTTTGCAAACGATATTACTAACTTCGATATTTTCAAAAACTATATTTCTTACCTTAAAGTCGATATTCTTGACCACAATATTCTTGCTGTCGAAATTTCTGTATCAGATATTTCCAACTCGATATTTGTTTATGTCGATATTTAAAACTCGATATTCTGTCTGTGCGTCAATTAGGTCATGAGCAGTTTTACGTCTAAACAAAACTAAGTAACAGAAAAATACAGCTGTGAGCAGACAAACAGTGAAGGCAAGGCAGTGGGGGTAGCTGGGTTCTATGAGGTTTTTGGAGCGTTGGTATGCAAATTGCGGTTATCTTTAAAACCCCTTGGAAATCAGATTCATCTCCTATTGATACTTTTCTTAATCACAGCAGATTTGGTGAAAAATGTTGACACAAAGGCCATACTAGTGTTTTTTTCTCCGAAGGATTTATGTAGAGGTGCTTCACTGTTGATCCTATGCACTCCCTGAATGGAGCTCAACAACACTTTTTCTGGGTATCCTTGTTTTCGACAATGGGACTAAGACTCACAGAGGATTGCTCATTTTAAAAGATTTATCTATGGCTAAAGCCATAGCAATTGATAATTATCACTGTAATAAAATAGAAAGTTGATGTCCAATAGGTTAATCAAGAAAACTTTTCCTGTACAGCTCAGCTATGAAATTCTTCTAAAACAGTCATATGATTAGAAAGTTAAAGGTGTTTGCTGAAGTTATGTTTCAATCTTAGATTCAAGACAAGCCTTCAATTTTTCTTGTATGTCACTGTATTCTTAACTATTCTAATTGCCTCACCTTTTGTTTTGTAGCGAAGTCTTGAGTTCTAAATAGAACATAAACAAAACAAACATGCAAAAGCATTACAATTATAAAACTAAAAAGGTCTATTCTTCTATCACTTTTGCAAGATATTCAATAACTGAATTCTTAGTAGAAAGAAGTCGCTAGTATCACCAGGCATTGCTTAAGATTTCAAATAAAAAATAAAATATGTTTTTTAAAAGCTTCATAAATGTTTTTCCAATGTTAAGGTATAAAATACAAACATATTCCAACTGTGACATACAAATTATGATTGTTCCAATAGAAAAATATGGTGTGGTCAGGAGGATAATAGATAATGAGGACAGCAATGTGGGTGTAGTAGAGGAGGTTAATGTTTTTTTAAAGAAAGGGCACAGGAAATACAGGCTCTAATATTTTTTCTTTTCTAAGAGAGCAGATGAAGAGAAGCTTGAGTGTATTCATAGTTTTACTCGAAAGCGGTGATCACGTCTCTACTACAGTGGAGTCAGTGCCACCGCGTCATGAATCGAGCTCTAAGCTCAAGGCATGGGAAAACAAATTCTAACACAGTAAGAATATCACATTGCGAACCCGCAGAATTCTGGTGATGCACTCCTGCCTAGCAAGGATGAAAAAGATAGGAGGCAGCCAATCAACTGCTACAAGCTGCAAACTTCCCGATTAATGGGCAATTCGAGTCAATTGAGTCAAGTCATCCTGCACTATATTTTCCTGAAAATGGAAAGCAACACAAACTGGAAAAAACTGAAACTTTTCTCTTGTTTACCTGCACAGCAAATTTGGGAGCTTTTATAGCCTAATTTCACAGGGTAATTGGGAGAAGCATAACATTTGCCTGTTACATTGAATTTTGAAAAAAGCTACAGTATCAGCTCCAATGAAACCTTCAATCAATCTATCAGTAGATTTGTAGAGTGCTTCTTGTCACCCGTGAGGATATCTTGGCTCTGGCAGGGTCCTGTTAATTAGCCAAATAGCCAGGTCTTAAGGGATTTTAATAACTTTGGAAGAGATGGGTAGGTCCGTAGATGAAAGGGTAGCTTGTTCCATATCTTCGCTACTAGGTAGGAGAAATAGCAAAGGGAGGGGGAGAACTAGAGAAAGGATTGTGGAGCAGATGGGTCTGGTGGGCTGATGGCAGTTCAGGCGATAGTTCAAGTAGGCAGGTTCGCAGTTGTGTAGGACCTTGTATGCATGGGTCAGGAGCCTGAACTGGCATCTTTTCTGTACTGGGAGGCAGTGTAGTTCCCTGAGCTGGCTGGTGATGTGGGTTTGTCTAAGGAAATCCAAGATGAGCCTGGCTGCAGCGTTCTGTGTGGCCTGTAGTCGTCGGAGGTGAGCAACGATCCATGCGAAGAGTGCTGCAATAGTCCAGTCGTGTGGAGATGAGGGCCTCTGTGATGGTGCGTCTTTGGGGTAGCCATTTGAATATCTTACCAAGCATGCAGAGGATGAAGAAGCAGGCAGAGAAGATAGTTGACCTGAGTCCTCACGGTTAGCTTGTTGTCCAGAATGATGCCTAGGTTCCTGTAGTAAAAGAGCCCCTCTAATGGTTTGGCACCCTATGATGACCTTCAACTACCACTATTTTAACTGAGTGAGTGTGTTATTATACCCTAGCCTGGATATATGAGACGGTCTTCCATATGCCTGCTCCTCTTCTTTCTTGTAATCTTGCTGTCTTTAAGTGGGAGCTGTACAAGATTGGGGTACCAACCTGCACACCCGAGTTACGTAAATTAGAACAAATTTAAGAAAGTACTCAATGTATTCAAAAAGTGTGCTACTGTGTGCTTAGGGTCCAGCCTATAAGGACCTGTGTACTATGATATAGTGCAAGGTGCGGAAACCTCCGTGCCTGTCACGCAGTGCACTGTTTTCTCGTCCCTAGGGCTTCTTTCAATATTTTTCACAATATAAACTCTGAGAAAATATATTACATGTAATCAATAAAAGCATTCTTATTTATTCATTGCTTATTTGCATAATTAAACCAATCCTCATACGAATGTCGAAAGAATTAAATGCAATACATGTAAACAAGATCACTAAACAAATCATATGTTAAACTATAACATTAAATTAACAATGATTGGTAACACAAACCCCAATGCATTTCGGGTATAACCCTTCTTCAGGGGTTTGAAATTTTTAGAAAAGATAACATATGTTCATGTCATTTCTGTAGCCAGCAGCTGGAACACACAAAATATATATATAGTGATTAAAAAAAGTCTGACAATCAAGTCAAGTCAAATAAACTTTATTTCGGAGAATATCTCCATAAAAGATGCATAGAATTATACTATTATAAAAATATTTAAAAACATGCATAGAATTAGTTCAAAAGTGGTTTAAAATATTTAAAACATTTAGAACACCAGGACATCTATATGGCCGCTCGTTACAACAGTCATATACAGTTTAAACCAGTACAAATTGAATCAGGTGAGGGTTTTCAGGTATCGTCTCCTTGTATGCCAGAAAGCCCCCAGAAATTTGGCCACAGCAAACACAATATGGGCAGCCATTTCACTCTTGAGGATTCTAAAGGCTTCATGACACCTAGTAAAACCCAAGTTCCTGCAAATGGGGATGATCCATTTTCTCCGCGCCTCACTATAGCCCGGACAAAAGAATATTATATGCAGTTCAGTTTCATCACTTACTCTGCATGCCGGACAATCAATCTATCTGAAATATCTGTACTTGCTGCCACTGTCAAACATGTATGTAAGTATCAGAAACCTTATGCCCAAAGTGTCGAAAGGTGAAAAAAGACGTGAATGAATAAAGAAGAAGCCGGTGAACAAAACAGTTATAGATACAGCCGTGTGACTGAAACTCCTCGAGTTGCCTGAAGATGTAAAAGAAATAACAGGATCTAAGTTGTGCAGCCCTCCTAACTAATAGTGAAAACCGGTGATCCTCCATGAGCCTGAATCATGCCTTATAAAAGAAAAGACTCTTGCAATACCTGTAAAAACGTAAACGTCAATACAATGAGGTTCAATTTTCTTAAGAAGTTACTGAGCATATTGTTCAAAGCGGATCCCTTCCTAAATAGACGGAACGTCGAAAATTATAAATGCTGTTTGGTGAGCTATCCAACTTTCAAAGGAGCTGAAAAACTCAGTACTATATAAATTACCTGTCTCGCTGTTAGTTCGGCAATGTATGACGAAAGAAAAGCTTGATCAAAGTTCTAAATGTGAACAGAAAGGAATATGAGTCAGCTAACCTTCTACCACAATCTATATGCCCCGCGTCATCGAAGAGAACCACCATTCTCCCTTACCGAATCTGATGAGAAAGATGTACGTAATCCTCCTTCTCCCTCCGAGTGCTTGAATCAGAAAAGCAGCCACCATTGAAACGGCGTACGTATAACGCCGTCCACCCCACGTGATTAAGGTCCGGGCTTCAAGTTCTTAAAGAAATACGTGCCACCGTAACTTTATTGATCTCAAAGCGCCCCCGATAAGGGTGAACACATAGAAATGGGTGATAAAAGTCACCCGAGTAGCTACTTGAAGTGACTTATTGTTAAACAATTAAAAAGTTAAGACGCTATAAACAATAAGACCTTCATGGCACGTTGGTATGCCATTTTAAGAAAATGCTCACTGGATCTTATCCTTCTCATAATTGAAGAGTTATAATCTATTTTAGGAGAACTAGCCACAGAAATTGACACTTTAAAAGAGGAGATTTCAAGTCAAATGGCGACCGAAGATTGGACAAAGACTTTAAATGACATTAACACCAAATTGGATCAACATGTGAAGGAAGTACATGATCGCAAACTTCGTAAATTTAAACGAGACACCATTGATTACAAACTTGATAAAGTCTATTAATGGGCAGAGGCATATGGCCAAAAAAGATTTTTTTGAAAACCAGGCAAAACCTCCTCAGAAGAGAGCATTGCAGATGATCAAGATCTTTCTCTTCAAAGACCTCCAGCACCAAGCACACATACGTCCAGAACCCATTTGGGGGAGAAGGACCATCAACAAGTGGCAAACAGTCTTTTTTAGACAAAGGCCAGAGCACGAATCACCCACCAGACAAGGGGGAATCCCCTCAAGGAGATGGACAAGAAGGGGAAAAGACAAAAAAAAACTATGGAATCATCCAGACCACAATGCAACCTGAAAAAACACAGTGACTTAGTCATGAACATTTCACATAGAGTTCTCAAACCAATAGAAAGAGAGGTTTTAAACAAGGGGATGACTTTCACTCCATCTTACTCCTCGAATGCCTTGGAAACAGAAATATCTTTTTAATTTAATTTATGCGAAAACTTCGTTTGAGGTGGTTCTTTCACTCAAGTTCGGCTCCACAAACGTCCACTCAGACACAGGGGAAGTTTCGTCCAAAAAGCAAATTTATGGCACCGTTTTCGCATAAAACGCTTGATACTTTTGAGTTACTTGTAAAAAAAGATCTACAAAGTATCTCTTATCAACAACCTAAACAATCCAATTTATCTAATCATGAACAACATTTTTTACGATGTTTAAGCCTAGATACTAATCTTGTATTTCAACCGGCTGACAAGGGAGGTGCCATTGTAATGATTGATAAACAATATTATGACCGCAAAGTTAATGAACATGTATTGGACACGGACACTTACATTCAATTACCTGCAGATCCCACAAAAGAATGTATGACTATTCTGGAGCAGATTCTTAAATGGGCAGAGGGAATGGGATGGATCATAGAGATTACGAGGCGATTTTTACAATCATCAGCCCCAAAAATACCACATTTATACAGTTACCTAAGATGCATAAAAATACGGTGGATCCCCCTTTTCGTCCAATCGTAGCAGGATGCGGCTCAATACATGAACCTATCGGTCAATATCTCGACTTCTATCTACAGCCATTGGTTCAAACTTGGACGTCTTATGTTAAGGACACCACGGACTGTCTCAATAAATTGCAAAATATTAAACATAAATTCAACAACGAGACCTTACTGTGCACTATAGATGTGGTGGCACTTTACACCTCTATCCCTCATGGAGAGGGTATAGAAGCGGTGGAATGGCGATTACTCAATAGTGAATTAGACTAAGGAAATAGAATTTCTTTACTTGAATTACTTGAATTTTCATTATATCACAGCTATTTCACATGGGATGACAAGTTTTTTCTACAACGCACAGGTACATCCATGGGCTTTCCGGGAGCACCTTCGTATGCTAACACCTTTATGGCATCTTTTGAAAACAAATATATTCTGATGATGAAAATTGGCAGCAACATCTAGTCATGTATATGCGATACATTGACGACATCTTAATCATATGGCAAGGTGATAAAGCATTATTAGAGCATAAAATAACACAGCTCAATCAGTGTAATCCACGCATTAAATTCACACACAATATTCAAGCCCAAACTATTCCATTTATGGACATCGAAATACGCAACACAGCAACAGGCTTAGAAACCTCAGTCCACCGCAAACCCACAGACAAGAATAATGCCTTACATTTCTCCAGTTTCCATCCCTTCTCACTCAAAAGACATCTGCCAGTTTCACAATTTATCAGGATCAAAAGGATTTCATCCAATGCACCAGAATCGGATAGATTCATTCAAGCCCAAGGAGAAAGATTTTGTGAACGGGGATATCCCTTAGAAATACTTGATAAAGCTAAATGCATCGTGGACAAGAAAAGACAGGAGGATCTTCTTTTGAAAAAAGATAGATTGGAACATAGACGTGAGATTTTTGTGCTGAAACACTCTTGTGAAGCCATAAAAATCAAGAAGATAATAAGGTAGAGATGGGAGGTTGTGGAACAAGAACCAGACTTTATGGAAGGTTTTCTGGAAAACCTTTGTTTGCACACACTCGTTCTAAGAATTTGAAGGATCTTTTAAAACCGGTATCATCACAACTCACCTCGATATTCAAGGGAATTACCTTTTTTTTTATCTGTGGACAATGTGGAAACGTTATTTTCGGTAATACCTTTGCTCACCCACATTCCGGGAAAACACTTAAACTTAAACACACCTCAGATTGCAACACGGAAGGAGTCATTTATGCAATACGCTGTCCATGTGGCTTGATTTATGTGGGGAGAACATCACGGAAAATCAAAACACGCATCATAGAACACAAAAGTATGATACGCAATCGGAACAGACACTCCTTTTTTGGCAGCACATTGGTTAGACATGTCACATACCATTCCCCAACTTAGATTCATCATTTTAGAATCCGTGCTACACAGAGCAGGCACTGATTTCATCACACAGTTAACCCAACGAGAAACCTTTTGGATATAATTTCTTGACACGATCATTCCGAAAGGACTCAATGATCATTATGGATTGTTATGTTTTCTATAAGTATGTGTAGATCTGTTTATGCGCATATTGATTCTATACATGTCACATCCATTATGTACATCTGTATCTGCACCCACTATCACTCGTCTCCATTTACTGGCACAGTATTACCTTTTTCTCACAACCACATTTGGACAGGTGCTTTTCTCTCTTCCTGTTACCCTAGCAATTTATATTGCTCACACCGCGTTCACTAATGTTATTTTATACATTCACTCTGCGTTCGGATAGATATCCCCTTGTATTGTGAACATTGTTTATAGCGTCTTAACTTTTTAATTGTTTAACAATAAGTTACTTCAAGTCACTACTCGGGTGACTTTTATCACCCATTTCTATGTGTTCACCCTTATCAGGGGCGCTTTGAGATCAATAAAGTTAGTTGTTACGGTGGCACGTATTTCTTTAAGAACTTGAAGCCCAGACCTTGATCACGTGGGGTGGACGGCGTTATACGTACGCCGTTTCAATGGCGGCTGCTCTTCTGATTCAAACAATCGGAGGGAGAAGGAGGATTACGTACATCTTTCTCATCAGATTCGGTAAGGGAGAATGGTGGTTCTCTTCGATGATGCGGGGCATATAGATTGTGGAAGAAGGTTAGCTGACTGATATTCCTTTCTGTTCACATTTAGAACTTAGATCAAGCTTTTCTTTCGTCATACATTGCCGAACTAACAGCGAGACAGGTAATTTATATAGTGCGGGGTTTTTCAGCTCCTTTGAAAGTTGGATAGCTCACCAAACAGCATTTATAATTTTCGACATTCCGTCTATTTAGGAAGAGATCCGCTTTCAGCGATATGCTCAGTAACTTCTTAAGAAAACTGAACCTCGTTGTATTCACGGTTACGTTTTTACAGGTTTTGGAAGAGTCTTTTCTTTTATAAGGCATGATTCAGGCTCACGGAGAATCACAGGTTTTCACTATTAGTTAGGAGGGCGGCACAACTTAGATCCTGTTATTTCTTTTACATCTTCAGATACCTCGAGGAGGCTCAGTCACACGGCTGTATCTATAACTGTTTCGTTCACCGGCTTCTTCTTTATTCATTCACGTCATTTTTCACCTTTCAACACTTTTGGGCATAAGGTTTCAGATACTTACATACATGTTTGACAGTGGCAGCAAGTACAGATATTTCACATTGATTGATTGCCAGACTTTTTTTTTAACCACTAAATATATAATTTCTATAATTTCTGTGTTCCAGCCGGTGGCTACAGAAACGACATGAACATATGTTATCTTTTCTAAAAATGTCAAACCCCTGAAGAAGGGTTATACCCAAAATGCATTGGGTTTTGTGTTACCAATCATTGTTAATTTAATGTTATAGTTTAACATATGATTTGTTTAGTGATCTTGTTTACATGTATTGCAATGTAAATTGTATGAGGATTGGTTTAATTATGCAAAAAAGCAATGAATAAATAAGAATGCTTTTATTGATTACATGCAATATATTTTCTCAGAGTTTATATCGTGAAAAATATTGAAAGAAGCCCTAGGGACGTGAAAACAGTGCACTGTGTGACAGGCACGGAGGTTTCCGCACCTTGCACCATATTTAAGTGGGAGCTGTCACGGAGTAGAATAGTCTTGCCAAGAATAGAAGATGTGGGATGTGCATTTGAAAGCGTGAGAGGGAGAGAGAGGTGTGGAATGTACTCTTTGCTTTCGAAGTGCAGTGTTGTGAGCGATGGTGCACACATGTGCTCGGTGTTGCTTAATTATAAGTGCTTACTACTGGCTTTGACATGGCCTCATGTTATCTTGTCTTCTGACTTTGCTTTGTTTATGAGAATTATAGGTGCTTACTATTGGCTTTGACATGGCCCCATGTCTGACTTTGCCTTGCTTGTTAATTAGGAGTTCTTACTATTGACTTTGACATGGCCTCACGTCTGACTTTGCCTTATGTCTGCAGTGCTTGCATGTTGTTTGGGTTCACATTCAAGGTCTTTCTGTTTTTCTAGCGATTTCCTTTGTTCAATGTACTCTGGAAGGCCTTGTGGGAGCTTCGTCAAGATAGAGGCTGGAAGATGTGAGAATGGAGGAAGGGACATGAGAGCTCCTTACTGCCATGGGGATGCTTGCTTGGAACTTGGCCAGTTCTGGTAAAATTCCTGTGGCGCTGGGAGGAGGTCTTAATATTCTAGTGTGTTTAAAGCTGATGGTTGCAGGCTGAGAAACTGGGAGTTTGGAATCCGAGCTATGGTGGTCTATCTCGGAGTGTGGACCCTGGTTTTTGAGCTCTGAAACCCAGCTGTGAAAACTACCCCGGCCAGAAGTAGGCTAAGAAGCAGATGTAGTGTTTGCACCAGGTGATGTATTAAGTTTTGGTTATTGCCATTGTGATGTTTAGCCAGTGGCTTTGATCATTTGAGGTGTTTGCTTTGTGGTGTGGGAGGTGCACATCCAGAGTAATCCTCTGCTGTATATATAAATATATATATCTTTCTGATCTTTTGCAGGACGTCCAGTGTGTCTTATCTTATATCAGATGCTGCTTGTGTATTAATCAGTATTATTCATGCATTTAGATTACAGTTTGCCACATATATTTGAATCTGGTGCATTTGGCATCTGAGACAGCCTTTATTTAGAGAGCATTGTGTAATAAACCCCAAGCCTTATTCTAAAAGAGAGAGAGTCCCTGCATTTTATTTTACTTGTTCATTTAAAAGTGTTTGATACCGGAGAATCTGCACTTGCTGATATTTTTGGCCTACCGTTCATTAATAAATTTGTGTGTGTTATTTCAAAGCACCTGAATTTGTCTTTTGCCTCCAGAGTGGGAGTGCTGTGCAAACGTGTGTTATTTTAAAGGTGCAGTGGTAAATTAGCCTCCCAGAGTGGGAGTGCAGGGTTTGGGTGTGTCCTTTTTGTGAAAAGCAGATTCATTACAGTTCCTGGCATAGTCAGTGGGGGTAGGAATAGGTCAGAGTTCTCCCATTGGGAGCTTTTGGTTCCAAAAATCGGCCTCTGGCAGTTGTTATTCTTCCAGTTGTTGGCGTCTGTTATGCAGTTGTGGAAGTTGATCGTGGTGTCTCAGAGAGAAAGAGAGAGTATGAGTTGTGTGTCATCTGCATAGCAATGATGTTAAGTCTGTGGGTTTTGGCAATGCTGGCAAGGGGAGTCATATAAGTGTTGAAGAGGGTGGGACTGAGCGAGGATCCTTGAGGTACTCCACAGACGATTTCTTTTGGTTCGGAGGTGAAGGGGGGAAGGTGAACTTTTGCATCCTTCTGGTTCGGAAAGAGGCGATTCATCTGATAGACGCTCCTTGGATACCTATGTTGTGCAGCCTTGTAATGAGTGTGTGGCGGGAGACCCTATTGAAAGCTGCCGAGAGGTCTAGAAGGATCAGACCCGTGGTCTCTCTTCAGTCGAGTAGGGTTCAGATGTTGTCGGTCTAGGAGGATCAGACTCACAGTCTCTTCTCGGTCGAGAAGGGCTCCAGTGGTTCAACTATAAACACGACAGCGGGACCTCTAATGGCAAACACACCTAACCTGTTTTCCCCAATATATTCCAAAAAACAATGTGTACCTAAGTTATGCACTCAATTATACACCTGCTGCCAAGGTGCAGTTCAACAACAGGACTAAACAGATTAAAATAAGATAAAAAGGTGCACCATATGACAGCTATATCTTTTACATAACCAAATAGTCCAATGTAATTTTCAAACAATGTGTGCAAATCTTCTGTTATTCTGTCAAGGTTCATATATGAAAGATATATGCAGCAGGTAACAGCCAACACGTTTCGACCAGAACAAAGGACTTCTTCAGGGCAAGAATCATAATTATGTCAGTACTGTGGTCCTGCTAATTCAATCATCCCAGGAAACAGATCGGTATACTGTCTAGGTACATCTTATTAGCTCATCCTATATGAAACAAAATGACTGTAAAGTGAAACCATGTATGTGGACAAAGGATAAGACGAAAGTTGAATAGGTGTCTGCTCCATATAATTCCAATTCACTAAAATAGAGCGCTCAACTGTTACGACCCCACTACCGAGGAATCATCATACAAACATAATTTTTTTTATAAACAATTTGACCAGGAGTGGGTCACATCACAAGCATATATCATTCGAATTAATGTGGAATCTTAAAAGTCTTTCAAGCAGTAACTTTTGAACAGCCCCTTATTACAAAGGGTAACATTTGTAACACATGGAGACACCTGGTTGAGTTGCAAATTCTTCATCTATTAGTATTCATAATGGACATAATTTAGTCAGCCCATCCAATGTGTTTTGTCCATTCGGATTTCAACAGGGATTGAATTATAGGGAAACAATCCATATATCTGGGTACTATGGTTTAGGCGTCAGTGTAGCACTGTGTTAATCCTATGATGGTCAGTAAAATATATCCGAATCATCTAAATACAGCCAGATGTAAACATTTTTTTTTCTCTTTGTACTTTCATATGTGTAGACCATCAAAAGAGTATAACTCCAATTATTCTTCTAAAAAATATAATCATTTCTCTCTGTGGGATATCTAAACAATTTTTTTCTCCTTGTAATTTTATATGTGTAGACCATCAAAAGAGTATTCTTCCAGTTGGCGGCGTCTGTTATGAACTTGTGGAAGTTGATTGTGGTGTTGGTGGTGTCTCGGAAAGAGTTGTATGTCATCTGCATAGGATATGATGTTGCGTCCGTGGGTTTTGGCAATGTTGGCAAGGGGTGTCATATAAATGTTGAAGAGGGTGGGGCTGAGCGAGGATCCTTGGGGTACTCCACAGATGATTTCCTTGGGTTCAGAGGTAAAGGGGGGGAAGGTGGACTTTTTGCGTCCTTCTGGTGAGGATAGAGGCGATCCATCTCAGAGCAGCTCCTTGGATGCCTTTGTTGTGCAGCCTTGTAATGAGTAAGTGGAGGGAGACCATATTGAAGGCTGTCGAGAGGTGTAGGAGGATCAGACCTGCGCAATCTCTCCTCAGTCGAGTAGGGTTCAGATGTCTTCGGTAACCCCGAAGAGGGCTGTCTCGGTGCTGAGGTTGCTGCAAAATCCAGATTGGGTAAGCAGAGTAGGAGGTTCCGTGTCGGATGTGAGGAGAATTGTTGACTGATGACTTTATTCCAAATACCGGGAATGGGAGCAGAGAGATTGGTCGGCAGTTGAGTTTGCTGGCATCTGCCAATGGTTTCTTTAGTAGGGCCTTGACTTCTGCGAGCTTCCAGTCCCTGAGGAAGGTGGCCGTGGCAATTGAAGTGTTGAAGAAGGTGGCGAGTACTGCTAGAAACAAAGACAATCTAGGAATAAAATGGGAGATTGAATAGAGCTAAGATTTACCTAGCCTGCTCGGTCCACGACTATGCCATTCCTCAACACCATTCCATAAATTTCAAGACCTACTTTGTGAAAAGGAAGTACACATACTTTGTCCATTAAGTGGGCTACCATCATTATTTTTAGGGCAATACCCTCTATTCTAGTATTATAAAAATAAGTAAAATAATCTAAGTACAAACATTCAAAAGAAAACATTAAAAATATATATTTACCGCATTTTTAAGTTTCCGGTTTTCTATACGTAATGCCTCGTTTTCTTGCACCTAAAGAAAAAGTTACAAATTCCTGAGTTATTTAGGTGTATGTTTAGCACTTCTGACTGTAATTACTCTAAGAGGACAGCCACTGAACTGAACTAATTAGTTAAATGGTTAAAGTTACATTTGGATGCTCATAAAACACAACAAAAAATGAACTGAAGAATTTAGGAAGAGGGTCTGAAGAGAAACTGTCCTGAATGATGGGAATCTCTCAATAAAAATGGTACCCAATCTGTGTGGCTTAACCTAGCCATCCATGACAGAACAGGCCCCAAATTGAACATGAAGCCATCAACTTCTCCTGTCAAAAAAACAACCTGATTTTACATTGGCGGTGGCTATGGGATTTGGGCCAGAGCTCGGCTGCCACCATGGGAAATTTCCCAAACCAAGACATCTGTAAAAACTAGATACCCGGGTTACGGTTGGAATGCCATTCATGGTTCCCACTACTTTTTCTTACCCACAATGCCCTGCAAGCCATTGTCAATTTACACAGACTTGTGACATATTTTTAGTGGCTTTTAAGTACTTCATCTTTGCATTCACCTCACAGGATATTATTTATTGCTTTCCTTTAGCAATTCCTGGCTGCCAATGGGGCACCTTGAAAACTCAGAAGGAGTGAGAAGGTTGACAGGTAGGCCCTAAGCTTCCCCTATTCCAATCGTAAACTTACAGAGAGGGGTAACCCAGATTTTTTGAAAGACTATCTCTTTATGAGATGTGTGAATGTTTTTAATGTATCCCAAACAAGTGAGCTGATAGCACCCAGGTAAATTAGGGCCCACGCCACATTTCTTAAATACATTGGTATGTGTCTCTTAGTTTTGAGATATATATATACACACACACACACACACATATATATATATATATATATTGTAGGCTCCTCACCCACAGGTTCAACCTGTGGCTTGCTTCATCAATGGACCCTCACTCAGACACCAGGTGTGAATGAGTGGTCTTGACGTGTTTGTAAGCGGAGGTCTTCGAATTGAAAGTGCAGGGAGTAGGAGTGAGTTAAAAATGCCTCTAAATCCTATTTTTTTTACTTTTATTCTGTAGGGTCTAGGGCAAGATTAAAAAGCAATGAGATGTCATTTGTACGCAATGTTCCAGGACATCTAAAAGGTTGACATGTTTCAGCCTTGTCTCTGCCCACATAGGGTCAATCAGCTTTCCTCAGGACCTAATATAACCCTGCATTTGTCAGTTACGTATCAATTGTTTGTGTCGTTAATTATTTAGAAAACATGCTCTCAAATACCAACCATACTCAAAGGATTTTTCCCTGGTATGGCCTTAGCTGGAAAAAAAAAGATTTGTATCACAAAAGATACTCCTTATTAGGCGTCTCTTTAAGATTACAACATCCCTTAAAGAGCAAGGAAAAATGCTACATGCATGCGATAACCCTCAAACATTGATGGTATGATTACATTTTCTCCCTTTATTACAAGTCTCCCCCCTGTAAGGCCTCCGACCGCCACCCCTAGTTCCAGTGGCAGTGGCTTAGGGGTAGGAAGCGTGGTGGTATCTATTGTTGCCCAGCAGCCCATCACCGAGGTAGATGTCTCCTCAGTACCAACCAGGACCAGGCATGAGCCCGTGCCACCTGATCGCTTAAACTCCGGTAGGGGGTCATTACCTCGAATTCTGTCACCCTTCCACCCGCCAAACTCGGAGTGACAATGTTGGCGGTTTGCATAGTTATAGGCAAGGCAGGTTTGACGTTACACTCCCTTCCCACTGTGTGGGCTCTGTCCACCTCCCTCCCGAGTCCACTCCCTTTGTTGTAGTGTTAGCCAATGTACCGCGCCTTGAACCAAACAAAAAGGAAGACTTTGGCCAGTTAAAGAACAAGTTGGTGCACTGGCTCAATTCTAACATTGTTCCCGGTCCTAAGGTGGATAAACAAATCCTCATGGTGCAAAGGGACTGAGTGGTTTGGTGGCACTAAAAAATCTTGGCAAGGGGACTGTATCATTGTTAATTTTAATAACCCACTTATTGTAAATCACATCTTAAGTTCAGTGGTGCAGTCCGACTATAGGGGTTGGAACTCTGAAATTTTGGCACTCGCGTAAGGCTTCTTTTATAGACCAGGCAATTCTAACCCGGGGCCTGATCGAGAGTGGATTCCCGAGGAGGACCACAGGGGCTGCATGGAAGGGACCCCAGAGGTAAGCAATGCGAATAGGTTTGCCCCATTGAGCATGCTGGAAGACTGTGATTGACGCTGTGCAGGCTCGTTGGACTCTATGGCCCACGTATCACAGGGGAACGATCCACCCCGGATTATGCACTGTGTAAGAATGGAGGGTGCAAGTTCCTTTCTTGGAACATTGCGGGGTTGGCAAGCAAGATAAACGACCCTGTGTGGCTGGCCCTTGTTAAAACATTTGATGTGATCAGGAAACTTGGGCTATTGAGAACAATTACCACTTGAACGGCAATAAAACTTTTTGTACCAGCCGCCCCGTCTGGGTCAAGAAGAGCAAAGGGGGGGCTTATCTCATTTGTTTCGTTAGTGGTCCTTGACATTGCCGTATCTGTGCCTCATGCCTCGCCCAATGTACAAGCAATGTTGCTGTTGAGTGGCAAGAGCAGGCTTCTGTTGGTAAATTTTTACAACGCGGGAGCGTCTGTTGAGGGTGAATTTAACATAAAGCAGTTGGGGGTAGTATTACGGGGTTGTACCTTGAATGCTCAGAGCTGTCACCATATCTTTAACAGGGGATTTTAATATCCATGTGTGGGGATATCAGAAAAAAGGCATGGAAGCCATGGGTTGTGCATGTCAATCGGGCCTGCACTTGGAGCATACTCCTAAGGTTAGCGAACTTAATTCCTTTATGCTGGAATTTGACCTAATATCAGTCATGCACAAGTTGCCCCCAGGAAAAACTGACATTGTCCCCACTTTCAAGGGTAGAGGGTGCGAAACCTTTATAGATTTTACCTTTGTATCCACCCCTTTCTTTACTTTAGTCACAGATTTTCTTATTCAGACAAGTGAATTTAGTGACCATAACCCTGTTTGCATTTCAACAGGCTGGTCCAGAGTAGCTGGTCGTTTTGAAGGGGGCCATCTCATAGTGGCCGAGGTAGGGAGGAGTTTAAAATGGGGAAGCATAGCATCACACTCATTTCATGAGTCCCTTACAAACCAGTGCTGCAGGGAGCTTGCTGCCTGTCTCGATAGCGAGGCCAGTGCCTTGGACATTTTGGGCGCTTTTAGCACTATGTCCACCATCATCCGGAGGCTACTGTGTGCCCCGGACAGAGGAAGTGAGCCTGCAGGCCCAAGGTGGTTTGATTCTGCATGCTCTTGGGCTTCTAGGAAATTGACACAGGCTCTGAGCGACAATCCCCATGATATGGTGGTGGTTAAAGGTCTTCGTAGAGCATACAAGGCTGCGTTAGCAACCCGCAAGCCCACCTGAAGGACGAGGCCTGGTCGGATCTAGTGGAGGCAAGTACCTTGCAAAATAGTTATAAGTTCTGGGCTATTATTAACAGCCCTTTTCTCTCAGTAGAGAGAGCTCACCTATTGGACGATCATATTATGGAGGATGATTGGGTTCATCATTTCGAGGGTATCTTCCAGACAGACTCCATGCCTATCGAGAGGCAGAATAAGGTGGTAGGCAAGACGGACCTTGTCTTCTCCGAATAAGAGGTTAGACCAGGCATACTAGGTCTGACAAAGAGAAAAGCCCCGGGGTCAGATGGGATCCCACCTGATCTTTATATTGCCCATATAGACACCTGGGCGCCCGTTCTCACCGCTGCCATTAATGCCTCGGTCCGGGCTTGCCCCCCTGATTCTTGGGCCTTATCGACTATAGTCCCGATATTTAAAAAGGGCGATCGGGACAGCACCTTCTGTTACAGGCCCATCTCCCTCCTGGATTCCGTGGTGAAGGTGGTGGGCCGCTGATTCTCGATAGATTGGCATCTTGGGCGGATGAAAGTAATTTGTTCTCTGAGACACAATATGGGTTTTGCCCCGGTCGTTCCACTGTGGAGCAGTAACCTGTATCTTGTCTTGAACAAGTACACGTAGGCTCCTAGCTTTTATGGACCTGTCATCAGCTTTTGACTGTGTGAACAGGTCCAAGCTATGGCATCCGTTGGCATTGATAATAACATCATATGGTTTTTGAGGGATCTCCATCGAGACACTAAGGCAGCGGTACGCTACTCAAAGGACCTGAAAGTGTCCCGCCAATTCAATATTAAGAGGGGGTGCGCCAGGGGTGTATCCTCGCACCCTTACTTTTTAATTTATATATTAATTCCCTAGAGAAGGTTCTTCTAGATGCCAAAGCAGACACCCCTCAGGTAGGCAAGCGCAGCCTGCTGGTCCCTCTTATATGCAGACGATGCAGTCCTCCTGGCAAGGACTGCAAGGGGCTTACAACTTCTTCTCAATTCCTTTGCCTTTTATGGAGGAGCTGGTCTTATCAGTGAATCACTCTAAGTCATAGATCATGCAAGTGGGCTCCGACAAGGCGAAGGCAAAGCAGCCTATTTTTAAATTAGGAGGCTCATCAATACCTAGAACTAACGTGTTCTCCTACTTGGGAGTAGTCTTTGACGACTCCCTGAGCTGGTGCCCCCTGATTAACCGCACAAAAGGGGACCTAGTGAAAGCATCAGCAGCTGTCTTTAATTTTGCCAGCAGAGTGGGAGGGAAGCCAATAGGGGCCCTGCTGAAGATTTACCAAGTAAAATGTATCTCTAAGGTTAGGTATGTGAGTGAGATATGGAGCCATATTGAACTTGGGGCTGTGCAGAGAACCGAGAACCAATTTTTGAGAAGAGTTCTCTCTGTCCCGCAATGTATTCCATCTTATGTTGTTCACGAGGAATTGGGGATGCCTTTCCTCGTTGACGATTTAGCTTTTCGTCCTTTGTCTTTGTGGCTCAAAATTTGGTCGAAGCAGGAGAATACTCTTAGTAAAGACATCATACAGGATTGTCTCACACTTGACCACGCCTCACGTATCCGATGGTTCCAATATATAAGAGTTGGCCTCGTCAGGCTAGGAAGAGCTGATCTTTATATAAACCCAGAGGGTACTTGTAAAAGGGACCTCGCTTGGGCTAAGGAAGGTTTTTTCAGAAACTGTCGTGTCAGAGAGGATAAAGAGCTGTGTAAACCAAGTGTGCGGAAATTTGTCATATTGAAAACTGTGTCTATCACTAAGCCCTATCTTTTAGGGCTCAAGAGTACCTATGACCGGTACATATTGACGAGGTTCCGGCTTGACCTCTTCCACTACTTATTGGCACACCCCCAAGGCTACCACAGAGGTCAGTGCCTCATGCCCTGTGGTTGCGACTGTGAGTCTCCTCAGGACATGATGCACTTTTTAATGTTTTGTACGTTTTATGCCGTACCTAGAAAGTTATTTATTATCTCCATTCAAAAAACAATTGGGCTTTAAGAGGGTGAGACCAGCTTTTATCTTTTTACAACTTTTATCCTGCGATACTGTTTTGTACACTGTTAGTTTTTCACGGGAATCAGTTAGACTCAGGAAAACCTGTAACTAACATTTGTATTGCACATCATGTATTTTATATTGTGTTTTGATTATTCGGCTCTTAGCATATTTGTGATTTTATAACTTGTATGGTACATTGTAGGCTGTTTCGACTTTTATGGTTTTATATTTAAAGCCAAATAAAGTTTTTGATGATGATGATGATGATTCAATTTGGAATATACATCAAACATGCAGAAACACACAGAACATGTACAGTACAGAGTGAACTTAAAAACAGAACAAATGACAAACATTAACACACTCATCTATAGTGTTAGATTAGCTAAACAGACATCATAGTGTACTGCAGGGAAAGACTATCCCTGTAGTCAAACACTGAAAGAAGAAATTCGTAAAGTCATGTTATTAGATCGTTGAGGACCACATCCACACGATAGAGAGAGAGAGAGCTTTTCTTACTTCGTCAAGGGGGCGTGTCTGCTTGTACCAGTTGTGCTTCTCTGCGTCCCTGGATGTTTCTGACTTGTGGCAGTTGTCAGGAAAATAACCATTACTAACTAGGTCATGTGATTCTTTTGTCCCATGACCATTTTCCTCCTATTCCATACGGAGGATAGTTGCTTTTAATATTGATCATACTTATTGTACTGAAAGTTGAGTACCCATTTATATTAAGATCGAGATTAGACCCTACTCCTGTACTGTTTGTTCCCGTTGCTGTCAGCATGTCTCTCCAATTACGTCAGAGCCCCGCAACAGGGAAGAGGACATCTGGATATCGAGTCCTCTATCCCGCACAGGGCTCCGCGCTTAGTACCAAAACCCAACACCATAGTGGTATGGCAAAATATTTTGTGGGAATCTGAGTTTTCTAACCCATGTGTGTCATGGTTACATTATTTTGTTCATAATATCCTTTTTGGATGGTGCTCATAAGGTTCGTATTGCAGATAGCGAGCTATGAGCTCTTAAGGTTCTCTTTTTCTTAGACATAAATGTTATAGTTGTTTTTTTTTTTAAAACAGCATCTACTCTACGTCTCATTAAGAAATAGTCTTTCAGAAACACTGGGTTACCCCTCTCTGTTAGTTTACGCCAATGGGGCACTTCAGTCCTGGCTGTTTGTTAAACCTGCTTACTCCTCTGTTGGGGAAAATCTAGGGAAAATATTTCAACAAAAATAAACCACCTCACGCCATTCTTCTTCCATTTCTATAACTTCCTCACCTAACCATATTTTATATATATAATAAATACATATATATTTATATATACATATATATGGAAAGCATATTTAACAGCACTAAACGGTCATCAGTGTCTGGCAGCAATTTGCAGTTACAGTGCTTCTCTGCTCCCATTTAATTCAATAACGCAGCTTGCGTTCACTCATTTTTACTATTGTCCTACTCAGCCCCCTCTTGTTCCCTAACATTGTTTCCGTATTTTACCATGTTTGCTTTTTTGCTATTCAACTCTATTCTGTTCCTGCGCTGTGACTACCAAACTCCAGGGTGTCCTCTGGATAAGGGTCAGTATCCTGCTAGATACTGTTCTCACAATCATACCTTCTGTCCCCGGTGATAGAAAGAAGCTGATGCTTTAAACATACGTCTTTAAATTTTTACTACTACCCAGTGTCCCTAACACATTGAATTACTGTGTTAAACTATTGATCAGCGCACTCCCCTGAATTATCCTGGTAACTTGAAAGTATTCTAGTTGGGTGCTAATAGGGTATCGCTCACTGATCCAGAGCATCTTCAAATATGCCCACTGCTGCATTGCATAGAACAAATGCAATGTCCCCCCGGCACTCCTTTGCACACCCGCCAGGGGTTTAATCGTTCCTCAATTTTATTCAAACCCAGTCATGCATACAAAAAAGAAACAATCTGAGCAATACGGGCATTTGAACATGGCCACCATCTACGGACACTTTCATACACGCGGTTTAGTCACCCTAGGATTGTAATAGATGCACTCAACGTCCCGTTCTTTCAAAACAAACATGGCGAACTATTGCAGACGCCAAAGCCCATCTAGGAGAATGTGAATTGGACACGCCCTTGAATTAAGAAGTAAGTATTACATGAAGGGAACACGGGGCTGGCGTTTTGCGATTCATATTACATGTTTACTCTAGATCTGCATATTTTCATTGTACAACATTAACGCTCAAATAACTTGGGGACCCGGTGGGATTATGTATTCCATAGATACACATGATACCACATACTAGTTTGTTTTTAAAAAAACTTGAGAAATCTGATGGCATGAACCTCACGGGCAAATACAACAATCTATTGAGGTCCGGTTGACCCCGAATACACATTGAAAGTTTTTCAACAACATGGACACGTTCGGTAAGCACGCATAACACGTTAACTAAACAACAGGAATTTATCAAATGACTCGTCATTCAAAAACTCTTGATGTGGTTCGAGGTGATTACGTTATGATGTATTTAAATCACATTTGACAAGGTCAATTTTGGATTGATTATTTTGATTGGAGGACTCTGAGTCATTATTCTTCAGATAAAGGAGGGGAGAGACACTATTTGAATATACTTTATATGGATAAGTTACTTACCTGTAATCCTAGTTTTCTTCCATGGGTATCCTCATCAAAGTCATAAGCACTGAATATTCCCGCCCATGTGCGGGGACCCCGGAAATAATAACATTAAATATGAAAAACACATATATACACAGCTCTGTATATGTATAAACATATATTATTTTTTTCCAAGCAAATGCAGCCCCCATAGTAGGCTAGACAATGTAGATATAAATATCCAATAACACACTATAGGTATAATAATACACCTAAATCTCTTTTTTTTTTTTTAAATGAGGTAAAAACTCATGAGAAAGAAAAGAAAACACTGTGCAAAACACAGATCCACAAAACATTGTTAGCCTGCAGGCTGCATTGCAATACAATACCATAGAGACTGAAAAGCCTTGTACAGGTAAAAACTGGCACCGTGCCTTTAAGGCAGCCCTGATTCCAATATCCCATCATGCCTCAGGGGTGACAGTTGGGTCAGTTGTTCTTTGCGGGACCATAGTCCTAAACACAAAGATATACTTCTTCCATATTTAATAATACAGTCCTCTCATTTGCCTGGGGAGGCAGGTGGGTTGCTTATGACTTTGATGAGGATACCCCTGGAAGAGAACTAGGATTACAGGTAAGTAACTTATCCTTCTCTTCTAGGGGATCCTCATCAATAGTCATAAGCACTGAATAGAATAGCAAGCCCATCTTCCACCGCAGGCAAATGAGAACTGCACTATACATTGAAGATAACAACCGAAATAATCAGTTGTTGAACAGATTCCTCAAGGAGGCTTGCCCTACTTGAGTGTCTGCACTGGTGTCCGAGTCCAGACAATAATGTCTTGTGAATGTATGGACAGATCTCCAAGTAGCTGCTTTACAGATCTCGGAGAGTGGGACATTATTGAGAAACGCAGCAGTAGCCGCTTTCCCTCGTGTGGAATGTGCCTTAGGTAGAGGCCATAACGGTTTCTGAGCTAGCTGGTAAGCTAATTTAATGCTTGACACAATCCATCTGGCAATAGAACGTTTAGATGCTGCAAAACCTGTACGGACAGCACCGTAGTTTACAAACAATTGGCCAGACTTCCTGACAACCTTAGTTCTATCCAAGTAAAATTTGAGAACTCGTTTAACATCCAAAGAATGCAACGCCCTCTCAGCTGGCGAGGAGGGGTTGGGAAAGAAAGTTGGCAGTTTGATAGACTGATTCACATGAAAGTCGGATACCACCTTAGGTAAAAATGAAGGATGAGTTCTCATCACCACCCTATTAAGGTGAAAAACCGTGTAGGGTTCTTTTGAGCAGAGGGCCTGTATTTCACTCACCCTACGTGCTGAGGTGATAGCTACCAAGAAGGCTGCTTTCCACGTAAGGTGCTGTAAAGTAGCCTTATGTATGGGTTCGAAAGGTGGACTCATAAGCTTTGAAAGAACCAGGTTCAGCTCCCAAGGAGGCGAGGGAGGCCTCACTGGCGGGTAAACCTTTTTAAGTCCCTGCAAAAAATCTTTTACCACTAGAATCTTAAAGAATGAATGCTGAGATGGAGAGCGCCTATAGGCCGTAATGGCCGCCAGCTGCACTTTGATGGAGGAGAATTTTAACCCCACCCTGGCTAAGTGAAGCAGAGAGGGTAATATCACTTCCTCTTGACATTTCGTAGGATTATGTTGATTTTGAATACACCATAAATAAAATCTCTTCCACTTACGGAAGTATGAGTGTCTCGTAGAAGGCCTCCTAGCTTCCTTCAATATGGTCATACATTCTTGGGGAAGGTTTAAATGGCCATACTGGAGGACTTCAGGAGCCATGCTGTTAAGCTCAGCGAGGGAAGGTTGGGATGGTAAATCCTCCCCTGCATCTTGGTTAGCAAGTCCGGCCTGCACGGCAGACGCTTGTGCGGCCGGATCGATAGGTGAAGGAGATCTGGGTACCACCACTGCCTCGGCCAGTCCGGTGCTGTCGTGGATGCGTCAGAGTGTCAGCTGTATTACAACAACCCACTAACCTGAGCCAGCCAGCAGGAACGATGCGTGTGTTGACTATCCCCCTTCTTCCCCCCTCAGCTAACGCCCACCAATGGAAGAAAACCAGAGCAGTGCGAGAAAGCGGGTGGGAGAAAAGGGGGGAACAAATTAATACGGCAGGAGTCGTGGGGCAGGTCAATGTCTGTATGGACTGCAGGTCAGGGACGAATTCAAGGTGGTTTCTTGCACTGGGCACTATGGACAAGAAAACAGAAAACTAGTAACGAGGCACTATCTTTAAGGGAAATCTTACCCACCCTAACTCCACTATCGTGAACTCACTGTTTTCAGGGTGTATGTCCCTCCAGCCAGTATGCAGAGGGATTCCGCTGTGGGTGAGGGTCCGGATCCTCCTTCTGTGTCCAGCCCCAAGGTACCTCTCACGTACGGCCACTTCCTAAAGGATAGAAGTCCAAACAAGATATGCCCTGGTATGTACGCAGTTGGGGAAGATGCCAAAAAAGAGGACAAGGGAGGGCACTCCGGCCCCCTACAATCCTGCATCTTGTCCCTCTCTTTGCATCTAGGTTCCCCAGTCTTTTTGGAGAAAACAATGTGCTTCTCCGCTGTTCCTTCACAGCGGGGGCACCCAATAAATGAGGAGCTATGTCGCTCCCCCTAAAAGCGCTCAACCGCTGTTCCTGCACAGCGGGAGCACTCTGGACCACAAGGAGCTAAAAGGCGCTGTTAACACTGGCGCTCCTCCACTGTTCCTTCACAGCGGGAGCACTCCATAACCAGAGGAGCATTGTCTGCACAAGTACGGGTTACCTGTCGCTGTCGTGCTGCCTCTGGTGTCCGCTGAATTCCTCGCGGCTTCTTCCGTCGGTGGCGGTCTCACGGGAAAAGGCGTCCAGTTTCTCCGCTTCGGGGATGTCGGGGTTGAGCACGCACTCGGCGCTCGCGGCTGCTTTAGTCGCGTAAGCAACCCGGAACTGGGGGCAAGATTGTCAAGCGCCTCCTCTTAGAGGAGGCGGTCCTTTATGGGATCGGTGAACGCGTACTTTGATGACGCGAGTCCTTCCGGCCTGTCCCAGGGTTTTCTGGGTAATGTAGTTTATTGCCGGTGTTCGCGTGATCGCGACAGAACCCCCTCTCGAGGACCGCCGTCCCGGCGGTCGTCCCGGCTTCCCAGGATGTGCCCTGTGGAATGAGTCCACCAAGTCAGGGCAGTGGAGATTGTGTGCTGGTTCCCAGGTCCTGTCCTCCACCCCAAAGCCTTTCCAATCCACTAAATACTGGACCCGCCCTCTCACTATTCGAGAATCCAGCTGTTCCTGCACTTCATACTCTTCCTGACCGTCTATGTCTATGGGTCGCGGTCTTTCTGGGAGCCTCATATTGACAGGGCAGGGTTGTAGAAATGACACATGGAATATGGGATGTATGTGCCAAGCGATGGGAAGGGATAATCTCATGGCCACAGGGTTCACGACTCTCTCTATGCTGTAGGGTCCAATGTATCTGGGCTTCAACTTATCTACCCCTTTTAGCTGGAGATTACGCGTAGACAGCCATACCTTGTCTCCCACTTTATACTTAGGTTCCTCCTCCCTCCTCCGGTCTGCCCATTTTTTGTGCGCTGCCTGGGCAGAAGCCAAACTGTGTTTGGCATCAATCAATACTGCTCGGAGGTGAGCATGATGTTCCTGGATGCTGGGAAGCTTGGAGTGCACGGGCCAGTCGAAAGGGAGCATGTTGGGATGATGTCCGTAAAGGCAAAAGAACGGTGAACAGCCCAACGTCTCAGCATTATTATACGCGAATTCGGCCATCCATAGTAAGGGAAACCAATGTATGGGATTCTGCAACGTGAAACAACGCAAGTATTGCTCAAGGGTCTGGTTTAAGCGTTCTGTTTTTCCATCGGTTTGTGGATGGAAGCTCGTAGATGTTCGTGCATCGATAGAGAGTGATTCACAGTGAGCTTTCCAGAACCGGGAAGTGAACTGGGATCCCCTGTCCGTGATTATAACACTAGGGATTCCATGTGCCCTGACAATGTGCTGAAGAAAAACGAGAGCTAGCTCTGCGGAAGAGGGGAGTTTTTTCAAAGGGATGAAATGCCCCATTTTTGTCAAATGATCCACCAGTACTGTATATCCTTCGCAGGGGGGCATTTCGACGATGAAATCCATTGAGATAGTGTACCATGGTCGAGGGGGAATAGGGATGGTCCGTAGGAACCCCGCAGGTCTTCTATGAAGAGCTTTACTTTGAGCGCAAACTGAACAGGTTGTCACATACTCATGAGTGTCTTTTCTCAATGTAGGCCACCAATAGGATCTCTCTAGGCAAGAGATGGTTTTGTAAATACCCAAATGACCCCCCAGAGGTGCATCGTGCGTCCAGGTAAGCACTCTTTGTTGGAGAAGAGGGTCTGGAATATACAAAGCATGGGAGTGATACAGAAGACTGTCCTTTTCTTTTCTACTTTCAGGGTATTCTGATATCCAGGCTTGTGCGTCTACTTCTGCCACGGCTACTCTCCGGTCTTCCAAGAAATCTTGTGAGGCGATCTGTGAGATTGTCTTGACGGATACCGGCTTGTCTGGAAGGATAAAAGGTGGTTCCTTCTCTTCCGTTTTGGTATTGCATTCGGGCTCTTCAACCCTGGACAGTGCATCTGCCTTCCCATGCTGAGGTCCCGGGCGGTATTTGATAACGAAATCATAATCAGCAAAAAAAAGCGTCCATCGCAGTTGTCTGGGTGTCAGAGCTTTCGCAGTTTTAAGGAATAAGAGATTACGATGGTCCGTGAAGATCTCGACCGTGTGGCGGGCTCCCAAAAGGTAATGTCTCCATTCCTCACAAGCTCGTTTAATTGCCAATAACTCCTTGTCAGTGACGGAATAATTGATCTCACAAGGGGATAGGTTTTTAGAATAATAGGCCACGGGATGGAGCTGTCCTGTTTCAGGATGTCGTTGGGAAAGTACCCCTCCGATGGCGTATTGCGATGCATCCGTCTCAACAATAAACGGGAGTTGTATATCCGGGTGCCTTAAGATAGGAGCTTGTGTAAACCTATCTTTCAGGGCCTGGAAGGCTTGTTCAGCTTCTGTTCCCCACTGAAAAGGCATATTCTTTCTCAGTAACTTTGATATGGGGGTGAGGATTCTCGAGAAGTCTTTGATGAATCGTCAGTAATAATTAGCGAATCCTAGGAATCTCTGTACTGCCTTGACGTTGTGGGGTGCCTTCCATTCTGTGATCGCATGTACCTTGCCATGATCCATCTGAAACCCCCGGGAGTTAATGATGTAACCTAGAAAGCCGACCTCCTCTGTGTGAAACAAACATTTTTCCAATTTTGCGAATAAGGAATGTTGTTGTAGTCTGTCCAATACCGCTGTTACGTGCTGCACATGGTCTTCTAGAGTGGTGGAATATACCAGAATATCATCGATATACACCACGCAAAACGTTTCCAGGAAGCCTCGAAGCACCTCGTCCATAAAATACTGAAAGGCTGCCGGGGCGTTACACAGCCCAAACGGCATCACCAGGTACTCATATAAACCGAACTTGGTTCTAAAGGCTGTCTTCCACTCATCCCCCTTTTTTACGCGGACCAGGTGATAAGCCCCTCTTAAATCGAGTTTAGTAAACCATCTTGCTCCCTTGAGTTGGTCCAATAGCACTGGTATTAAGGGCAGTGGGTATCGATTTTTGATGGTGACTCGGTTTATAGCTCAGAAGTCGATACACGGACGGAGCTCCTCGCAGTCCTTCTTCGGTATAAAAAAAAGAGGGGACGAAGCGGGTGAAGAAGAGTGCCTTATAAATCCGGAGGCCAGGTTTTCAGCAAGGTATTGTTGTAAATACTTTGTTTCAGGCTCCGTGAGAGCGTATACCCTACTGCACGGTATTGCGGCTCCGGGAATCAAGTCGATTCGACAATCGTAGGAGCGATGCGGAGGGAGTCGCGTGGCCCTCTTTTTGTCAAACACTTGGAGGTAGTCGTGGTAGACGTCAGGTAAGGTGATGGAACAGCAGAAACCTGTCTCCGCGCAACCGGAAGCCAGAAGGCTCGCTTGTGTCTTTTCCTTCACAACCTGACAAATGACTTGGTTAGTGCAATGTTCCATGCAGTAGGCGGATTGCAAGGAGACGGTACATGCGGCCCAATGAATGACGGGATCATACAAGGTTAGCCAGGGCATACCCAATATGAGCCTGAAGTGCGGTGCGTCAATGAGATCAAAACAAATATATTCGTAGTGGTCACTACCGAATTTCATGAGAAGAGGTGGCGTATGATATAAGACAGGTCCAGAGGACAGTGCAGTGCCGTCCACGGCCTTGACTTCCTCTGGGTGTTTCTTCTTCTCTTGTGGGACCCCAATGGTATTGGCATATTTTAGGTCCATGTAATTCCCTGTCGCACCCGAATCCAACATCGCAGGTATGTCCAAGGGGATATCAGGGTAAATCCAGAGGGTAATCCCTACGTTGAGATGCGCTACCGCAGGTTGGATGGTGTTAGCGACGGCGGGGGAGATCGCTGCTTGTTTCCCACCCGGTCCAGGGATCTCCTCCTGACTCGGGTGTGCTAGTTTTCCGATGTCTCTTCCTGGTGCACAGAGGAGACTTGCATTCTTTGGTTGCTGGATTTCTCAGGGAGTCGCGTTCTTGTTCGGCATTCCCGTATAAATGCCCGCTCTTACCGCAGTAGAGTCACAGTCTCATCTTCCGCCTTCTTTCCTGTTCATCGTTCGTTAAGGGTCCCTTGATTCCTCCAATCTACATCGGTTCAGAGGTATCTGCAGGTTTATGAGTCATCTGGGGATAGCTTAGGTCGTACATAAGGAAGGCGGTTTTCACCCCTACTTTTGTCTCCCTTCCGTTCTTGGAGACGATGCTCCAATTGGACCGTGAGCGTGATGAAATCCTCACAGGTTGGAGGGAGTTGTACCACCTGGGAAAGAACGTCTTTTAACTCCCCTCTCAACCCTTGATAAAAAAGGGAGGTGCGCTTTTCCACCACTAAACGATTGAAGGTGGTGATGTATGTAAGGAGATCCTGAGATCCCTGCTTCAGAGTCATTAACTCTCTGTCCAGTGTAAGCATGTGTGATTTTCTATCAAACAGCTTCCTCATCTTTACGCAGAAGTCGGAGAAGTGATGTAACACAGGGTCGTTCCTTTCCATCAGGGGTATGGTCCAACTGGCTGAGTTTCCTCCCATGTAGGACATCGTGAACGCTGTTTTTGCCGCCTCATCCTGGAAAACCGCAGGTTTACAAAGGAAATGCAATCTACATTGATTAAAGAATGTCTCAAACTTTTTCGGATCTCCGTAGAACCTTTCAGGGGGTGCCAGGGGTATACCAGTGTTCTGTAACACATGTACAGTGGGGACAGTCTCTGTGACGGAAGTAGGGCCCTGAGGGGAAAAGACCCCAACACCTTTGGGCTGGTCCGGTTTATGCCCCATACCAGGAGGAGGGAGCGTCCATTCCTTTATGTAACCACCCGCTCCTCTAGATTCGGGTTTGCCTTGGCGGGATAAACCCGCTACTTCTCTACGTAGGGTACCTAGTTCGTTTTTTAGGTCTCGGTTTTCAGCGCAGGAGGCCTGTACCTCTACCTGAAGAGCACCGAGGCTCTCTAGAAGGGAAGCTAGAACAACGCTGGTATCCATCATTCGGGCTGGAATGCAATCTTGGGCTTGACAATCTGTCGTGGATGCGCAAGAGTGTCAGCAGTATTGCAACAACCAACTAACCTGAGCCAGCCAGCAGGAACGATGCGTGTGTTGACTATCCCCCTTCTTCCCCCCTCCGCTAACGCCCACCAATGGAAGAAAACTAGAGCAGTGCGAGAAAGCGGGTGGGAGAAAAGGGGGGAACAAATAAATACGGCAGGAGTCGTGGGGCAGGTCAATGTCTGTAAGGACTGCAGGTCAGGGACGAATTCAAGGTGGTTTCTTGCACTGGGCACTATGGACAAGAAAACAGAAAACTAGTAACGAGGCACTATCTTTAAGGGAAATCTTACCCACCCTAACTCCACTATCGTGAACTCACTGTTTTCAGGGTGTATGTCCCTCCAGCCAGTATGCAGAGGGATTCCGCTGTGGGTGAGGGTCCGGATCCTCCTTCTGTGTCCAGCCCCAAGGTACCTCTCACGTACGGCCACTTCCTAAAGGGTAGAAGTCCAAACAAGATATGCCCTGGTATGTACGCAGTTGGGGAAGATGCCAAAAAAGAGGACAAGGGAGGGCACTCCGGCCCCCTACAATCCTGCGTCTTGTCCCTCTCTTTGCATCTAGGTTCCCCAGTCTTTTTGGAGAAAACGATGTGCTTCTCTGCTGTTCCTTCACAGCGGGGGCACCCAATAAATGAGGAGCTATGTCGCTCCCCCTAAAAGCGCTCAACCGCTGTTCCTGCACAGCGGGAGCACTCTGGACCACAAGGAGCTAAAAGGCGTTGTTAACACTGGCGCTCCTCCACTGTTCCTTCACAGCGGGAGCACTCCATAACCAGAGGAGCATTGTCTGCACAAGTACGGGTTACCTGTCACTGCCGTGCTGCCGCTGGTGTCCGCTGAATTCCTCGCGGCTTCTTCCGTCGGTGGCGGTCTCACGGGAAAAGGCATCCGGTTTCTCCGCTTCGGGGATGTCGGGGTTGAGCACGCACTCGGCGCTCGCGGCTGCTTTCGTCGCGTAAGCAACCCGGAACTGGGGGCAAGATTGCGAGGCAGTCCTTCATGGGATCGGTGAACGCGTACTTTGATGACGCGAGTCCTTCCGGCCTGTCCCAGGGTTTTCTGGGTAATGTAGTTTATTGCCGGTGTTCGCGTGATCGCGACAGGTGCTATTAGGATCATCTTGGTGGTCAAGTGTTGCAGCTTGGTCACCACTTTTGGCATTAGCGGGAGAGGAGGAAAGGCGTACACAAATGTCATTGACCGGTCGATCAAAAGGGCATTCCCCAGAGACCCTGGTCGATAGTACCTTGAGGCGAAGCCTCGGCATTTTGTGTTGTTTTCGTCCGCGAAGAGGTCTACTTGCGGACGGCCCCACTCCTCGAAAATGTTCTCTAGCACTTCGTCGTTGAGGACCCATTCCTCTGGGTCTTGAAAATGTCGACTGAGTGAGTCCGCTTGAACTTTGAGCTCGCCTGGCAAGTGCACCGCCGTTATGGAAATGTTCCTTGCCAGGATCCAGTGCCACAGGGATTGAGACTCCAGCAAGAGTGTCCTGGAACGAGTACCCCCCTGCTTGTTCAGGTAGTACATTGTGGTGGTGTTGTCCGTTTGTACTAAAATGGAACTCGCGCTGATTGAGGGCAGGAACGCCTTGAGGGCGAGATGTACTGCTCTGAGCTCTAGCATGTTGATGTGATATAGCTGCTCGCTGCTGGACCACAGCCCCTGAGTCTGTAGAGACCCCAGATGCGCACCCCAACCTTGTAGCGATGCGTCGGTGATCAGCGTTTGCGATGGAGGTTCCTGATGGAAAGGAATCCCCACCTGCACATTGCTCGACTTCAACCACCACTTGATCGACTGCCTGGCCGTTGTCGAAAGGCACACTTTGTCCTCCCACAGAGAAGACTTTTGGTCCCATTTGTCCTCTAGATCCTGTTGGAGAGGACGCATCCGCAACCTGGCGTTGGGCACTAGGAATATGCAAGATGTCATGGCCCCTAGCAGGGATGATATCTGTCGCGCTGTAGACAGCCTGTTGGTTATCGCATGCCTGCCTTTTTGAGCGAGGGATAACTGTCTCTCCTCCGAAGGAAACACTTTTCCTAGTTCAAAATCTAGAATCGCTCCCAGGTAGTGTATCCTTTGCGTTGGTGTGAAGGTGGATTTTTTGTGATTCACCTAGAGCCCCAATCGGTGACACAGATCCAGGCAGCGTGTCAGTTGTGAACGTACAGCCTGAGGCGATGGACCTTTTAGTAACCAGTCGTCTAGATAGGGATAGACGAAGACTCCTGCGCGCCTCAGGGCAGCAGCTACCACCGCCATGCACTTTGTGAACACTTGAGGTGCTGATTTCAGGCCAAATGGTAGAACCTTGAACTGGTAGTGGGAGGTTCCTACCACGAATCTTAGGAATTTCCGATGACGCTGACAGATGGGTATATGAAAATACACGTCTTGCAGGTCCAGCGAGCACATCCAATCGCCTCGACGGAGATGTGGATATATTTGGTGAAGTGCAAGCATGCGAAACTTCTCCCTCTTGATATGTTTGTTGAGTGTTCGTAAATCCAAGATGGGTCTGAACTCTGTCTTTGTACTTTTCTTCTGAATTAGAAAATATCTGGAGTAGACTCCTCTCCCTCTCTGCGCTCTCGGAACCCTTTCTATGGCTGATTTGAGTAGGAGGGTTGGCACCTCTTCTCTTAGCATCCTGAGTTGATGAGACGAATGTACCGGGTGGACAGATGGAGGAGGACTCCGAAAACGAAGAGAGTATCCATGCTGCAGTATAGTCAGAACCCACTTGTCTCTGGTGATGTTTTGCCACTCTGGAAGATGTCGCGAAATACTTCCTCCCACCGGAGCGGTGGACGGTTTCGGAGGAAGCGATAGCTCATTGCTTGCCTTAAGCCTTGTTGCCACTGTTGGACTGGCGGTTGTTTCCTCGTCCTCTAGTTGATCTGCGGGACTGAAATTGTTGTTTTTTCTGTCCTTGCTGGTCTTGATTCTTCTGCCATTGAGGGGTTTGAACCCTCTGCTGGAAGGCACGCCTGTCAGTTCCCCTACGACGACGGAACTCTTTCCTTTTCTCTAGCCCCACGGCTTTCATGGTCTCGAGTTCAGACTTCATCCGAGCCATCTCGTCGTCGGTATGCGAACCAAAAAGCGAACACCCAAAAAAAGGCAGATTGACAATTCTGGCTTGTGCCTCAGGTTTCAAAGCCGTTAATCGTAGCCAGGAAGATCGTCTGGCTGAAATACCATGGGCGTAAGAGTGAGCTGCCAGCGTTGCTCCATCTGCTGCCGCACTAATGACTTGATTAGAGACCAGACTGCCCTCCTACAAGATCTCCTCAAAGTCCTTCCTATCCTCCTGCGGAAGTTTCTCTACAAATCTTTGGAGAGAATCCCACAACGATCTGTTGTAGCGCCCAAAGAGCGCCGAGGCACTGGCCACTTTCAAACTGGAGGCAGCCGATCCGCACACTCTTCTTCCCCAAGAGTCTTGCGTCTTGCTTTCTTTGTCCGGCGGCACTGTGGATGACAAAGCCACCGAATGGGTCTTCCTGGCGGCCGCAGTGATTACAGAGTCAGTTGGAGGGTCCGCCTTCAGGAACAGAGGATCCTCCGGAGCAGGGCGATATTTTTTAAGTATTTGCGCCGGAGCTGACTTGATGGTAGCCGGCGTGAGGAAGACGTCCATCACTGGTTTAAGCAACCCAGGGACCAGGGGCAACAGTGGACGAGATGCCGTTATTTCGTGAAGGGTCTCAAAGATGACTGAAGAAGTCGTCTCTTGAACAGGCATTGGGATGTTCAATTTTGCTGCTCCCCTGCACAAAACATCCTGGAAAGTGCTGATGTCATCCACTGGTGAAACTCGAGATGGAGGAGTATCTGAAAGCGTGGGAGAGTAATCTGTCTTGGAAGAGCGGCTTGAAGAAGAAGAAGATATAGGAGACCTACGCTTTCTTCTCTCAGATCGCCCCGACTCTCTTATGCGAGAGCTGTACCTCGATCTTCTCCTGGGCGAACGTGAGCGCCGATCATACTCTCTTTCCCGATAGCGAGGGCTTGGTGGTCTCCTAGGCGGGGTAAGATTCCTCAATCTAGTTAAGGAGATGCTTACTGCATGCGCCATGTAAGGCATACATGGTGGTATGGACTGAGGCAGCACTCCGGTAGGGCTTTGTCCCGGAGGATGATCCTCTTCCTGCCTTCTTGGTGTCGGTGACGCTGTCAATCAAGGACTTGTCGGCCCAGGATGCTCTATAGGTGAAATAGGAGCTGGAGATGAAATTATCACTTCAGGTGATCTAGATCTTGAAGGAGGAGATCCTGATCCTGCTGAGGCTGAAGGCGAAATAGAAATCGGCGGTGAGCCAGAAGCTGAATCATGCTCCGATGCCACATCCGGAGTATACTTTACTCTATGCGGAGACTTGCGTCTCGACGCAGGCCTGGATGTCAGTTGGCGCTCCTGATACCCCACAGCGGAAGACTGTCTTGACGGTGATAGGCCTATCGCCGGAGATCTGGACCTCGACACCGAGTGGATAACTGGCGACGAGTCATACCTCGACGTCGAGAGCCTTGTCGTCGATGGAGGGCTTCTCCTGGACGGAGGCCTAGATCCCAACGGGGAACTTCGCCTCAACGTCTGTTTCATCGCCGACGTCATGGACATCTCTAACGACGGAGGCGCCTGCCTCAACGTCGATCCAGACGGAGGCTCCTGCCTCAACGTCGATCCAGACGGAGGCGACCGCCTCGATGTCGATTCATGCCCCGACGACGATCTTCGTCTCGACGTCGGCAAGGTCTTCGACGACGATCGCTTCTCCGTCAACGGCGAACCAAGTCTCGACGTCGATGATCGCCCATGGTCTTTTGGCGACGATCTTCGCCTCGAAGTAGATTTCAACATCGACCTTCTTCCCTTCGACTTCCGCCTAGATGTTGACTTCGACGTTGAACGATGATGTTTCTCCTTCGACGCCGAACGATGCCTCCTCGACGGCGAAGTCTTCGACGACGAACGAATGCGTTTCGCCGCCGGATCCTGCATCGACGTTGATTTTCTCTTGGAAGCATGAGCACCCCTGGTCTTCTCACCTCTCAACGACGATCCCGCCGCTGGAGTCTTCGACGCCGAGCCCGACGCCGATGGAGAACACACAGGGATCAACTGCTTCGACGTCGACCGCATTTCAGAAAGGCCATAAAGCCTAATTCTCTCCCTGTCTTTCAAAGTCCTCTTAGAAAGGTCCTTACAATGTCGACAGGAAGCAGGAGAATGAGTGTCCGGTAGACAGATGATACACACATCGTGCGTATCTGAAGCAGCCTTCACAGGATGGACAGGGCATGAACAAAGAAGGCATTTTCTGACAGAACAAAGTTTTGAAATCTGTCAGCAAAACAGGAAAAATGCTTCACCAAAAAGAAATAATAAAGATGAAGCAAAAATTTCACTAGAAAAGTAGCAAATCTTGACTAGAAAGTCAAAACTAAAGAGAGCTGAATTCCAGGGTCCTAACTGAAGGAGCCGGAAAGAACAACTGACCCAACTGTCACCCCTGAGGCATGATGGGATATTGGAATCAGGGCTGCCTTAAAGGCACGGTGCCAGTTTTTACCTGTACAAGGCTTTTCAGTCTCTATGGTATTGTATTGCAATGCAGCCTGCAGGCTAACAATGTTTTGTGGATCTGTGTTTTGCACAGTGTTTTCTTTTCTTTCTCATGAGTTTTTACCTCATTAAAAAAAAAAAAAAAAAAGAGATTTAGGTGTATTATTATACCTATAGTGTGTTATTGGATATTTATTATTTATATCTACATTGTCTAGCATACTATGCGGGCTGCATTTGCTTAGAAAAAATAATATGTTTATACATATACAGAGCTGTATATATATATGTGTTTTTCATATATAATTTTATTATTTCCGGGGTCCCCGCACATGGGCGGGAATATTCAGTGCTTATGACTATTGATGAGGATCCCCTGGAAGAGAAGTTTTGGTTATATTTGAAAAGAAATGTAATGGCATCAGACACATGGTATGGATTGATACCAAACTTTCAAATGAGTTATTGCAGAGGGAAGTAATTGATTAACAGACAGTGATTATATAATTATGAGATGTATCATTTTGTTTTATTATCTTTGTATAGACAGTATTACATTATTTTATTGATTTACTTTTGTTCCATAGCATAAAATAAACCAATCATGTCCGAAATGCATTAAGGATCTAAAATTGAATATTCAATGAAAAGAGTGAAATTTAACGATCAAGGATTCAATAAACTTGACATTCAAATAATAATAAGAGTTGGAGAACTCATTGATTATTGAACTGATTAGAAACTGAGGAACAATTGAACCCCTATCGGGGCACAAAGGAGTGCTAGGGGGACCTTGCATTTGTTCTATGCAATGCAGCAGTGGGCCTAACACATTAAACTCAGTCTTTCTCTAATCAACTTCGTTTTACTTTCAGACCACAACCGAGACCTAGTTAAAGATTGATTCCTCAATCAGACCAGTACCTACCCACAACAGCACACACTCCAGTATCTTCTTTCTCCCTCCCCATTTTCCCATATCTCTTGAGGTAATTATACTAGCAATATCTCCAGAGTGTTGGGTATAGCTTGGACTCTCAGCAGAGCCATGTCTCTGGCTGAAGCCCATCAACTGGCCATGAAAACTCCATTTGATTAGAAGATTAATAAACCAAGAGGGATCATTGTTTTATTTTTAGAACATACAGATCTGATGAAAATAATGTTGGCATCTAAAGAGAAAAGCAACTCTCACTTACTTTGAATAATACTTACCTATCTCTAGATGTTGCCACAGCAATCTTGGGGAAAGGATTTATGGATATTTGGCTTGCTATGAAAAAATCTGAATGCTCATTACACACTTCTATATTCTGTTTCGTTAAGTGACTCATAAAAAGGGATAGTTTTAAAACTGCTCATGTCTGATCTATTTTTGTCTTACTTTCTGTTTTTGTCGTTGCGCTATGATGTTTTTCTATATAATTGAATATTGCTTTTACGTTTCACTTCTTTATGCTAAATAATGTTCTTCTCTTTCCACAGCTTTGTCTTGATGTATCGTTTCAAACCAATGTCTACATGGTAACATTTAGTGTTGTCATCTGACACAGTACGAGGAAATTCACTCATAGAGCTCACAGCACCCCTCTTTTATGTCCGGTTTTACTTAACTGTTCGTTGTAGTTTCTGGCTTTAGAAAATGTTATCTCAATTTTAAATTCTCAATATGGTCTTCTTCTTCCCATATTCTATACAGCCTTTTTTTCTTTATGTTTCTCTCCTTGTATATCACACTCCCACCATCCTTTTTTATTGGAGTTTAGCTGTGTTTATTTATGTCCTTCCTCAGTGGATTTAAATGGCAAGTGTAATTCTTTGGAACGTGAAGGATTTCAATTCCTCCATTAAGACGTAGACATTTTTGGCTCATCTAGCAAGACGAAAAGCCAGTACTGTTTTACATCAAGAATCTCACTAATACCACAGTGCAGTTGTGAAATAAAAATATCTTGGGTTAGTGAAGTGTTTTAATCTCCTGCTTTGTAGAAAAGAAATCGAGTTATATAATGCTGTTACACAAGTCAATAAAGATAAACTTTCATCTCAGAAAACTGATGATCAAAAATGTGGGTGTTTTTTAAAATGACAGATTGATGGTATTCGCATTTCTATGTTAAATACTAATGGTTCTAATGATACTGATTTGCTTTTCTCATCTACACTTACTGATAACATTAACTCTTGTTCTAATGTTAACTTAATTGTAGGAGGAGACGGTTACCAAGATTTTGATTCTTTTGTGAGTAGGAAATCTAATGTATGTAAATATGTACCCGATAAAAAGTACGTTTTAACAGAATAATATTCTTGTGATCTTAAGTGGACATCTGGAGAACATGTCATCCTGGCGTTTGAACCTAGCCCTCTCTGCAGGGTCAACCCCAAGCCTTTTGCCTTCATCCCTCCTTTTTTTTATGTTGAATTTGTTTATGTTGGCCTTAGGACTCTGTGCACTTTACCACTGCTAACGTGCTTGTGCTCACTCAACTAAAATGGTTACATTGGCTTACACCCGATTGGCATTTTCAATTTACTTATAAATCCCTAGTAACGCAGTATACAACATACACAGAGCCTGTAAACTAAATGCAACTAGTGATCCTACATGACTTATTGTACCACCCGCTTAAATAGCCCCATAAAAGATGTTCCAGGCCTGCCATTGCAACCTGAATGCAGTCTTGAACTGCCAAATTGACTTGACAATAATACCCCCTTGCCAAGCCTTAAACTCCCGTTTTATTCCATATAAGTAACCCCTATAGTAGGCCCTAAATAGCCCATGGGTCAGGGTGAATTGCAATTAAAAGGTTGGACTTGTGCTTTTAAGTTTTATATGCCCTGGTAGTGAAAAACACCTAAATTCATTTTTAACTACTGTGAGCCCTACCTCCTCCATAGGATAACATTGGATTGCTCTATTACATTTATTAAGTGCCTACTTTTGATTGGGGACAGATGAGCATTTCATTTTTGGTAGCAATTGAATTTTAATTAAAAAATCCTCTTTAATGGTAAGTTGGTTTTTAAATAACAATTTTGGAAATGCCAATTTTAGAAAGTCTGCCCTTTGCCATGTGGTGCCTGCAGTCTGTCCTAGCTCACATGATTGGCTGTAGTTATCAGTTAGGCGTTGTGAATTCCTACAAGACAGCCACACAATAGAGAAAGTAGGTGTGTCTGAATGGGCCATCGGCTGGCAGGATTGGGGGGCGGAGCTGGGCATAGCCCCACTTGCAACTGAATAGACTGTGCTCTACATTCACACAAAGGGCTTGCCACCACTGCATTGTTCTCGCAGCCATCCTGGAGCCAGGGCAGGGGAGTTAGAATATTCCAAGCACTTAAAAAAAAAAACCTCTAGAAACTTCCCCTACTTAAAAGAAGGCACCGGGAATACAAATAGGATCCTCAGACCCACTTTTCAGTTCACTTTCTGGACCTGTGGAAGGTCTCTCATAGGACTACCAGCTGCTGTGTACTCAACAAGACTGCTTTGCTGCCTGGAAACTGCATTGAGCCCTTAGAGGTCTGCCCTGCTACTTGAGCCCTGCTTCTTCAACTCAACTCAGGACTACCAGAGTAACTCCAAGGGCTAATTTGCTGGCCTCCTGTTCTGTGCCACATGGACATAACAGGTCCCACCATCTTGACCCAGTGAATCCTAACCCGTAAGTGGTGGCCCTCTAGTCCTATACCCTCGGCGGTGGTGCTAAAGGTGCCCAGATAGCCAAAATCTTAACTTGGGACTTTTTGGCCAAAACTGCTCTGAGAACTGAGGGAAGACTGGGACCAACCTGCTCATCTATACGACCAAGCGTGCCTCAACGGTCAGCCTGACTTCATGGCTGCTCCCGATATGTTCCTCCCAGCAGTAGAAAATCCTGGTCAGCAGTACTTTATCAAAGGGGTATCCAGCCTCTTGGAACTTTTGGTGTCTTCAGTCTCCTGCCTTGTACTGATAGAGGTTTTGGACTTCCAAAAAAGTGACTACGTTTGAACACAGAACTCTTATCCACGACTTTGTCCAGCGTCACCCCAATTATGACAATTCCTCCTCAGACACCGCCTGCATCCTTGCCCTGCTGAATTTTACCTTCACAGAACTTTTTTTGAAAATTTCTTCCAAGTGCCGACCAGGCCCAATTTACTTCTTGTAACCGACTCGCACTCTCTCACAGTCAGCCATATTTTTCGAGTTTGATGCAGTCTCAAATGACTAGATGTCCACTTTTGGCGTTCTGATCTTTCAGGTGCTGATTTCTACTACAAATGTTGACAATTCAGAAATCCGGTTCTACTGATTAGATTTTTGTCAGTTTGGTGTCAAATAATGTGGTAAATTTTATTCAGTTTTTCCAAACTGGTGTGGGGTTTTTTCTTTTTCACTTTATTACTGTTTGAGTGCTGCAAAAATACTTTATACATTGTCTCTAAGTTTGACTGCTTTTTGTGCAAATCTACCCAGGGTTAAGCACAGGTTAATTTGGTGACTTTTTGTGGTTCACACAGCCAGTGAGTGTGACTGTTGTTTGACCAGGGCTCATACTCCAGTCAACCAACAACCCAATTTCTCACACTGTCATACAATAATTTACCTTCTACTCACTGGTGCATTAATAACCCTGTAAAATTGTTGTTGTTTTTTAAAGTAAAAATTCAACTGTTAATCAGATTCATTCTTAGTTTTGTTCAATTCCTATTTCTGATCATGCGCTATATTAAAGAGGTTTGATTTACTGCTTCCATCACTCTACAAATAATAAACGGAGACTTCAATCATCTGTTCTCAAGGATGACAATTTTATCTCTATATGTCTTAATTTTACAGCAGAATATTACCTATTAAATAATCCATCAACAAGTTCAATTTCTAACACTTAGAGTATTTTTAAAGCTGCTTTGTTTTAATATTCTAAGGCAGGACCGGAGGAGAGGATTATTCTCTTCTTTCTTTTATCTCCAGCAGTGTTCAACATTAATGTAAAGACTATCTTTCCCATGAACCATCGGAAAAGGTCAACAAAAGAAGGACCAATCAGCCGTCCCAAACTCCCTCGAATACACAGGGCTTCTGGGATATGTCCTCTTTCTTTCCCTGCTCTCCGGCAAGTTAAGGCTCAAATTTGTTTCTATTCTTGTGAGTTTTTATGCTTATTTGATGTTTTCCATGCCTATTGTGACTCACGCGTGGCGGTGCACAGCGTTTATCTGTGCTGCGGGAGCGTTTCTCATCACTCCATTCGCAACACCGTGAAAGACTCGAGGTCAAAACGGAGGGGCGGCCAGTGGCCGCTAGAGGGTGCACGCAAGGGGCGAGCCGCGTCTTGTTGCTCGGCACATCTATCCTGTCAGTTACTAATCTGTCAAAGACGCGTCCCCGCCGAGCCTTTGCCTCCTCGAGCCGCCTGGTAGCTTTTACGCCCACATTTGCGGATCTGTATTCTGATCTCGGCAGGTTGACGCCTGTCTGAATCGGGTCTGTAATTCTGCCTTCACGCTACATAATGAATTGATTTGACAAAGAGCACTCAGCAGTGTAGTGCCTGCGTCTGGACTTTAGTGCCTTCAGGCTAATTAATTAATCATTTTAACAAATGCTCCTAGCAGCTTAGTGCCTGCTTGTTCTTAGGCTGTCACTGGGGCTCAGCCCAGGCATTAGGATACCCTATTGTTTTTCAGGGTGAGTCCGCCCCAAGGGTTTTATACTCAGTATTCGCGCTTGCGCGACCAAATTAAGGGCTTGTCCCAGCCGCCAAATCCATAGAACCTGCGGTTCGCCAAATTCTGTGGGGCAGTAAGGATACTGACAAGGACCCCCCTCATTCTTAGTGTCATCTGCCTAGCTGGTGGGCCTCCCCCTTAGAGAGGTAATGGAAGACTACATCGAGGAGGAGTCCCTCCAGGTCCTCCCCTTAGACGAAGAGTTCTGCGAGGCGGTAGATGCCTCTATCCACCAGGCAGTTGTGGCAGCTATGGGCCCCTTTGAAAGGCGCCTTATGGAAATAGCCTACGCATATGCAGACAGCCCTCCTCCTAGGGGAAACCCTCCTCCATTGCACGCGCCCCCAAGCGCAAATCTGATTCAGTCATTGACCTTGGCACCTTTGAAAACCTTTAAAAGGCCTTCGTAGCCCGTCCTTCCCTCGACACCCCTGATCCACTGAGTGAGGTTCCCCCTCTGTCCACGCAGGGTGGGGGGATGAAGGCGATGAGTTCCCTTGTGAGTCCACGGATGAACCGGCCCCCTTCAGGCCCTGGCGCACTCCTACGAGTGGCGCAGATGCCCCTTCCGACATGCTCGTCCCTGAGGACCTCCTGCACCCGCGTTCCACGGAATAGGACCCCGGGGACAAGGTAGCCCAGTTAGTGGCAAGTCGCCTTAGGAAGCCCCTGGAGAAGGAGGTTAGAGCCTGCCTTAAGGCGGAGTGCCCGCGCCCCGCCCTTGCGGGTAAGGTGGCTGTCACTCCGGAAACAGATCCCAGGAAAGCCACGTTCCTGCAAAAATACATCTGTGACCCCAAGAAAGGGACAGATAGGTCCTGGAGGGAGTACCAGGGTAAGCTCCTGGATGCCTGTGGCCCCCTCACCAAGATCCTGGACCTCGCTGAGGAAAATAAGGCTTCCAATTCCCCCCTCTCTCCCAAGTCTGTGTCACGCTGGGTGCAATGCACTATAGTGTTTCTGGGAAACGCTAATTGCGCTCTTTCAACACAGGGATTGCTTTCCCTTCTGCTAAAAGTTGACCCCAAGCTCGGGGACCTTGCTTCCTCAGAGGCCGGCGTGGTGGCTCAAGGGTGGGCTCTTCGGGGAACCGTTTGTAAAAGAACTGAGCAAGTTTGTGGCCACTTTTACCACGTTGGATAAGGCGCAAGCCTCTTTAAAGAGGGTCTTTCACCCGAAGGTTTTTGTTGGGGCTGGCCGTGGCAGGGGGCGCTCGACCGGCTGCTTTTATACCCAAGCCCCTGCCAGGAGCTTCAAGAAAACCCAGGAGCAACACAAGCAAGGAGAGTTCTACCAATCCAGAATAAACTACAGGGGCAGAGGCTCCAGAGGCGCCGCCAGAGGTCACTCCCAGACCCAACCAGGTAAGAGTTTGCCTCTCCCCTCAATCACAGGTAGGGGGCAGGTTGGCTATGTTCACGAGCAATTGGGAGGCTATTACTGCAGACTCGTGTTCTCTCCAAACCATCTAGGGGTTCCATATAGAGTTCTACGTATGTCCGGTCCAGGAGGTTCGTCTGTGCCCTCTCCTTTTTTCAGAGGCCCGATCGGCCCTGGTGGATAAAGAAGTGTCGGATATACTACACAATGGGGCGATTGACCGCGCCTCCCTCCACCCGCGGGGTTTCCTAAGCAACCTCTTTTTGGTGGACAAAACCGATGGAGGCCAGCGCCCGGTGATAAACCTAAAGGAGTTCAACAGCTGGCTGGTTTACCGCCATTTAAAAATGGAGGAAATCCACCTGCTGATCGACCTCCTGAGCACAAACAACTGGATGGTGCACCTAGACCTAAAGAACGCATATTTGGAAGTCCCTATCCCCCCCCCCCAATCAATGGTTTCTTCAATTCCTGTGGTAGGGTCAGGTATACGAGTTCACCACCCTCCCTTTTGGGCTCTCCTTGGTGCTTCACCAAGGTCTTCAAACCAGTGGAAGAGTACCTCAGAGCTTGAGGTTTCCGCCTAATTATTTACCTCGACGACCTTCTATTTTTGGCGCAGTCCCCGACATTGCTGACAGAGCAATTACAGACCACGATGGACTTGCTGCAGGGGCTAGGTTTTGTTATCAACGAAAAGAAGTCCCTCCTTACACCGGAAAGACACACTACCTTTCTCAGGTTCGTCATAGATTCAGCGAACAAAACATTACGTTTACCAACCAGGAAGATCTCAAAGATTCGGAGAGAGTTCAGACGGACTCTAGCCAAGCAAACTACTTCTATCCCGCAGATCGCCAGGATAGTGGGGCTACTGTCTTACTCTATTCAGGCCATCTTTCCAGGCCCTCTACACTACAGGGCCCTCCAGCGTCTCAAAGCCTCTCACATAAGAAAGGGTCTGCAATATTCAGATGAGGTGCTTCTCACAGAGGAAGTGCGGCTTGAGATGGGGTGATGGTTAGACCATATGGAGGCCTAGAACGGGCGAGCCATATTCGGCTCAGCTCTGGACTTGGTTATAGAGTCGGACACCAGCAGATTGGGCTGGGGAGCTCGTTGTGGGCACTCCTACAGGAGGAAAGTGGTCTGCAGACAAACAACTTCTCCACATCAACTGCCTAGAGCTATTAGTGGGCTCTTTTGCCATCAAGTGTTGGACCAAGGAAAAGGTCAGCTGCAGCGTGCTCCTAAAAATGGACAATGTCCCAGCGGTCCGATATATCCCCTAGGCGGCACCAAGTCCAAGGCCCTAGCGGACATGGCCAAGGAGTTTTGGAACTTTGCCTCGACCGCAATGTCTCAGTGTCAGCGGAGTACATGCCTGGGGCGTCCAACATGATAGCGGATTGGTGCTCCAGGGCATGGACGGATATGAGCCTCTGGCAACTGGACCCTCGAGTCTACCAGAGACTACAATCTCTGTGGGGCCCGTTCTCGGTGGATCTTTTTACCTCTAGCCTAGACCATCATATATCATTTATATTTCTAGATTTTGGGCTGCAAAGTTACTAGAGTTAAACAATTTTTTCATAAAGAAGGTTCTGTTAAAGCTTTTCTTCAAGCAGTATTCGGTTTAATTCCCAAATCTAGTATGGATTCTATTGGCTTTAGGACTAGAATCCAACATAGCTTCTGATCTAATTTCATTAACTTGGTATCTTTATTTAAAAATTTCCGGGTTTTCGTCCGTTTTGTTTATTGCGGCATAAAACCCTTTTTGGCTAACTTTAAAAAAGCCTGTGATTGAATGTTTTCAATATGCTGTGAACAAAATTAAGTACTCTGCTTACGCAGATGATATACATTTTATTATAATGGCCCAAATAAAAAATAATTTGCTTTCTTTTCAGAAGTTCATCATTATTCCAAATTATTACAATAGAAATTAAAAACCACTTTATTGGAGGTCCACCACCTTGATAAATTTTGTTTTATGGGTCCCAACCTTTTCTGCACCCTGTTTTTTTTTTTTAATAAAAATTAATATTCAAACCCCTTCATTGTCAATTCCTATATTACAGAATATGTGCAGAATCTTAAACCCTTGTCTTTTAAAATATATTTTGAAGCTGATGCTTTTTCAAAACACCCCGCTGTGGTATACTAAACAGTTCAAAGTAAATTAGAAGATCACCGTTTGGAAAAGATAGCATGATGAATAAATTCACTCATTACAATATTTAATCGAAGATAAGGATTGATGTTCCTTCTGTAAGCTGAAAGAAAAGGTTGGTATTCCAAATTCATTTTCTACTCAATCTACTAAACTTTGGAATGGTTTGGATGAATATTCATGTTTTTCTCGACCCCCATCACAGCAATATTTATATCAATTTTCATTACTACGAGAATCTTTATACTCCTCCTAAGGTACCCACGGTTTATTCCACACTAACACATTTAGATATCAACAAAAGAAAACGGCAATAGAACTTGAATGCAAAAATAAGCTCCATAATACATGTTCAATCCAATCTTGGTCCTCAATTTGGACAAAAATTAACTCTACTTCCAGGACTGCTCATTTCACACAAACACTTCAATTTCTTTATAACAGACATTTATTTAGCTTGGCTCTCTCTAACGAAAACAAAACATTTCACTTCTCAGCAATGCTGGTTGTAAACATCTCACATTATGTCCATTTGTTATATTATTTTGTTAATGATCTGCAGTTAATCTTTTTTATCTCAAGATTGGAGACAAATTAATGAACTTTGAGATAATTATGTCTAACTTTCTCTCCACAGTACATCGTGAGGACGTTTATTGAATAAATTGCATCATTTACCTCTGAAAAGTAGGTTAGTTCATATTTGTATTTCTGTGGTATTTCATCAAATATTTTTAAAAATTGGAAGAATTATTACAAAATTGCCTTTTCAAGTCTTGTGGAATGGTTATAGTTCTATTCATAAAACTGAAGTGTCCAACCGCACTTCAACACAATCTTCTACGAGAAATGTATTGGAATAGTCACCTCTGCTACATTACTTACCTAAAATCCCATCAAGAATATTCCTAATCTCAACTGAAACAACTGAGATTATTATACCTCCCTGATTTATGATTTTTATCCTCCTTTTTTCATTCCCCTCAAGAATCTACCAAATGCCAATTGACTTAACAGAAGTTGCTAAACCTCCATGGTTTTCATTTTTTTCACTTACTTTTATATGTGAATTATCACAATTTAAAATTTCAAACATATGTATACATTTATGCTGTGTTACTCGTAATGATCTTTGCTGAATTCTACATCACTCCTATGTTCTTTTCTTGAATGATTTCTGGATTATTATAGTATACAGTTGTAATCTGCTGGGCGCCTTTTTCACTTTTTTTCTCCATTCCTTCTTTTATTTCTCTGTTTTTCTTGCTCTTCTTAGTAAAAAAAACATTACCTCTAAGTAATTTAACTGGTTATTCATATACCCTTACAGGATACAACATATTCTATAAGTTTTTACTTCATTATACTATATTGTACTTATAAACCTTGAATCAAATGTACACAACAACATAAATAAGTGTGTGCTTTTTCATCTGTATTTAATACAACTATGCAAACTTAAAAAAGAAGCATCAATTCTCATAAAGAAAGAGGCTCTTAAGCACCACCAGTGGTATGGTAGAACGAGGACTGTCAAATCCTTTTATCAGTGGATGTCCTGATCAGGATCACTTTAAGGATCAGAGGAATGTGTGCAAAGGTTTAACAAAATTTCCTTGCATTGACTCAAGAGAGCACTCTAGAATCTTTGTTTTTTTGGCAACAAGATACATGGCTAAGATGTCTGCAATCGATAAAACCTTTGGAGTCTTAATTATTTTGATCAGGAAATCTGGAGTGCATGACCTCTTCATTAACCGAGGCTCTCTAATTAGACTTTAGTCACATGTGCTCTATGATTGCGGGAAGGAAATCCAACTTTTTATCATGGTATCTTTATTTTATGACCCTTGACTTAAGTGTGACCTTTGCAGTAACTGAGGACTACTGATCCTGTCTGTTTTTACTCTTGGTTGCTGTAACTGTTATTGTGACAAATAAACTGTTTGCATTTAATTCTACAGAATGCAAATATGCAGGAATGGAAGAAAAACCTTTTCATTCCCACCTTAAAATTAACATGTTACTGAAGAAATGCAACTGACAATAGGAAGGTGCTAATAACACCAAACATGCACCATAGAGGTAATTTAGTACAAAAAATAAAACGTCGGGGTAATCACATTTAGAGTATTTGTGGTGCTGTTGCACATTCATGGAAAGTAAACTGCTGTGAACACAGATTGTAACTCAATCTCATCCCTAAGCTTGGGAAGAGTACAGCAAGTGTCGGAGTGTGTAAGGGTCATGCCATTCCTTGTGTGTCAGTGTCAGGTGATTGTCCCGCGCTGGAAAATCATCGCAAACTGCACCATGTGCGGCGAAAGTGGGCGCTGCTTCTTTCTGCTGCTTGGGTAGATTTTCTACCTGAGTGGCAGCTTTCTCAATGCGAACAAAAGGTTTCTGAACGCGAGCGGTCGCAAGCATATTCAACCACTTGCATTGAGAAATCCGCCCGCGTTGAGACATTTCCCTGGGAGGTTGATTTTCCTCGCTCCCGCTCGCCAACTAGATGTTGACGAGCACCAGCAAGGAAAAATCTTGCCAGGAAGTGTATTTTCCCCGCTCACGCTCACCAACTTGACGTTGACAAGCACAAGCGAGGAAAAATATTCTGCTGAGCGGAGCTTTTACGGAACTCTGCGAGCTCCGCGGAGCACGGACAACTCCACAAACTCCACGAGGGGAGCGGAATTCACTGCCCAGGGTTACTCATCCTCCTATATTCTCTGGTTTAGTACACTGTTCTCATATTGTCTGAATGAGAATATATTTTACTTTGACTTAATAAGTTCAGAGTGATGCGGCTTGTTCTTAGTTTCAGTATGTTTATATGTAAGGTCTTCCAGGCTTGCGACCAAGATGCTGGAAAGGCGGTTGCTTCAATGGTCCTCAGACAGGACGCCCTGCACTGGAGTGTGACTGATTCTGAGGTAGCTCCCACTGCTTACTGCTAGTTCTGGCCACACTGAAAAGGTACTCTGCTGCAACAGGTTCTATGTCTAGCAGTCACCTAAATAGGTGGTTTGGGGAAAGATTCTACTGTCAACCTGACGTGTGCAATGGAGGACAGTCCACAAACCTGTTTTTTTTCCGTGCCTACTTACCTTTGAGTAAACGCGGCTTGGACACTGAAGGTTAAGTTGACAGGCAGTAGAAAAAGAATAGGTAGCCCCTAGTACACTGCTTGGGGACTGTTAATCCTTTCCTTAGGTTATTACAAAGCAAACTCATCTGATGGGAGTTATTCCCTGTACCTCTTCCAAAGTATTTTTCTGCTTCTTTTATTTTGCCAGAATACAATATCAATTCAAGGTGGATCTGAGTATTTTAAGGGGCCACAACACAAAAAGCAATTATGGCATCCTATTAAAGTACTTTTCGAACTGCTTCTGTCTCAGTCCACACGAGTACTTCGTCTTTTAGTGAACATTTATCAAGGCACTTATTCCTGGTCTCTCCCATATGGCTGTTATCATATTTCGTTATTTTTTCTTGTGTTCCTTGCTTACTGTTTGACTTATTCTTGAGAGATTTTCCCTACATACTTTGTGTTTTTCATCTCAGCAAGTTTCACTCTTGGTTGACTCCTGTTATTTTAGGCTTCTCTTTGTTTCTTCTTGGTAACTTATTCTTTGCCGCCTACATTTCCTATTGCATATCATAAATGATATGGTGGCAGCAGGAGACGGTCGCCTTTACCATGCTTCAATAGCAAAGATAAGGATGAAAAGCCTACATATGACACAAGATTAATACCAATTCCTACAGTAATGCCTCCCGCATTATAGTGGCACCCATTGATATTTGCTGCAATGAACGCCTTTTATCACAGTGTTGTAGAAGATGAACCGCTGCATTGATTCTTCAACATTAGGCGTGATCTACAGCTTGTCATGCCTATCCCCAGAGACAGTTTCTTCTGCTTATCACAGAAGTCTTAAAGCCACCTTTATAATGAAAAGTAGGAGTTGAAGTGAAAGTAAAGTCGGAAAGAAAGTCTTCGTTAGTAACATGACTAGCACAGAACACGAATAAAGGCAGTCCAAAGGATGCTATTTCAATACAAGCGCAAATAGAAGTATAAGCATACTGGAAAATTCTAAGAGAACATAATTGGTAGGGGACAAAGTTGCTAACGTTGCAAATAAAATACCAGAATAAAAACAAATGGAAAAGGCGCCCATCTGCAGTGGTAAGCAAAATATGAATTACAAAGAACATAATGGTTCCAAAAAGGGATTCAGTTGTCCTCATTATTAGGAAATTATATGTTCTTAAGAAGGTAGGCAAACCATTCCACCATGCTAAATGCTTTCTTGTTCTCTGTTCATAACTGTCCGTAGATAATGCAGTTTTCTACTGGAAAATAAAAGGATTTGTCAAAGTTTACTGCGTGATGCCCTTAAAGCAGTACCTCTGTAGGTATACCCCATCTATATAGCGTTACAGTGCATGACAATATGTACATGAAACTAACTATATCGCTAGGTACCTATAGCTAATTAGCTGTAGAGTCAGTATAGCAATTATGTACTTACCCTGCGACGTTGTGCTTTGGAATAATAGTAATAAATAATACTAATTATACACTTACTCTTCACAACTATTGGCATGGCAGAAATGACTGACAGCATGGTGAAACACTCATCAGAAAACCAAATTTATGTTTTAAAAATAAATAGAGGTACGGCAGCAGAGACTTTTCTGTACATAATCAACTGTAAAAATCAGAAAAACTGCGACCTCTAGTTATACCCTTTGCATAGTTTCACCTATTGGACCACAGGTAAATGGGCCATTAACAAAGAAAACTGTGCCTGTTATGTGTTGGGATGTTTGCAGTACATGGATACATGTCACATTTACGCAACCTGAATTTTGCACCGGATCTAAATTCTTCAAACCTACATTTTATTCAAGTGAGGACTCTTGCAAGTCTAAGAATGACACAGAAACCATGGAAATCTGCTTCAAACGTAGCAGGAATCCTACTTGTATAACTGTCCAGGCTTTTAAACTTGGCTCCAAGGTGGCCCATTATCGGTCCCACGTGAGAATTACTGACTACTTGAAGTGTTGTTAGTTATGTAATATCTAAAGAACAAGTTCATATCTGCCACTAGGTGTCACAATATTTCTACTAGTCGAGATAAAAAAAGAGAAAGAAGCTATCGGACGTACTTTTAGTGCTGCGAATGAATCTTTTTGAAAAAGGGCGTTGTTTTTTTATTACAAAGCTGCATTATCATCATCATCTTTCTTTATTCGGTTTCATGATCAGCAAACCATAAAAGCACATTATAAATACCAAGGTAAAGGGGCGTGGCTTGAGGCGTCAAGATGGCGGTCGCACTCTAAAAGTGCTCCGGACCCCTCCGTCATCCGCCTCGAATCCGGCACCCATCTGAACCACCTACCTGCTCGTAGTGGCGTCCCCGTCCGGTGGTGCTCTTTATCTGGTGTTCCGGTCCCGGTTTGCGGTGCCTGTGGCCTCCTGCGGCTCGCAGCCTGTTGCGGCCTGCACATCTGACGGCGTGGCCTTTGAAAGGTGGAGCCGGGGCTTCGTGGGAGCAGTGAGGTTGTGAGAGGCCGGGGGTGGCCTGCGCGGGGGCAGCTCAGCATTGGCTGCTTCTGCGTAGCGGGGCCGCACCCATCAGGACGTTCCTGCCCAGCTGTGTCTCGCTGCCCCGTATCGAGATCGGCCAGTGCATCGGCCAGTGCATCGGCCGGCGCTGGGGCGGCGGAGGCAACGTTGACGGCCCCTGGGCAGTGGGGTATACTCATGGTGGTGTGAGGTGAGCCGGGGGCCCGGCTGTCAGCAATGAGGTAGCGGAAGTGCGGGTTGCGGGCCCTCCCCCTGGTGTTCCCATGTGAGGCCTCCTGTGTGATCCTGCTGGTCAGGGCCTCGCATCCGCGGGCGCTGCGGAGTAGCGGCTGACTGCGGCGCCTGAGAGGAGTGGCGCTGACTGCCCTGCGGTCCCGGAGAGCGGTGGACCCTGCGGCTGGCGGGGCCTTTGGCGGGAACTCGGCCGGCGCCGCAACAGAGGAGATATTGTGCGAGTGGCGGCCCACTGCGGAGTGTGGCTGGGGAGTCGGCTGGTGGACATGTGCGGTGAGTGGGGGGACCGGCTGTCGGCCCGGGCAGCGGCGCGGGTGTTGGTGCGTGCCCCCCCACCCCATATCTAATCCCTGTGACTGGCAAGACCTGTTGTCTTCATCCCCCTTATCTCACGGCGGAGGTGGGGGATCGGCTGCCTTATCGGGTAGCGACGGGTGGGCCCCCCTCGCCTATGCATTTAATGGGTCGCAGCACTGAGCCCCCTTCTGCACTGGCATTGTTGGTTCTGCACCGGCGTGGCTGCCCACGCAGCTGTGGTGGTGGCTAGATCCATCCAGCGCTGGGCATAAGCGGCCATCTTACTGTGTGGCGACGGACGCTCCCTTGCAGACGGGCCTTGACGGGGTAGCCCTTCCTACCCACTTGATCTTAGGGCATCGTTGGGCACCCGCTTGCCACTGCTCCCAGGCGGTGGTTGTCGGACCCCGGCTGTAGTGGGGGTCAGTCCGGGCTTGCCTGTCCAGCGGTGGGTCAGGACCTAGGAGGGGGGACTTTTCGGCCACCATATCGGTTGGCACTGGGGGTCTCGGCGTCCTCCGGCTGTCTGTGGAACGGGTAACGTCCGGATCGACTGGTCGCTCGAGGGACCCCAGGGAAGGCAACGGAGGTACCCGGGTCCGGACGTGGGTCCGGGGTCAGCCCCCGGGATCCGCCGAGCCACAGGGCCCCCTAGGGATCCGGGATCCACGTTGTTGTTGCTGCGCCCCTACAGTTGACGGTATCCACGGACTAACCTCTTCTGGCGAGGTCCTTGTGTGGCTCATGGACATTCCACGCATCTGCAGGTCCCTGGATCCCCTCCCCCTCACTGATCTTTCATCCTCTCAGGGTCTCTTGCGGCCACAGTGACATTGGGACTGGCCCCCATGGGGAGGGATAAGGGCCCCAAGCCTACGCTGGCCTCCACACAGACCAAAATGGACCGGTTTACTACTTCCGAGTCGGAACCTCCTGGGGGGGCGGCGGGATTCCCCCCTCCTCAAGCCAAGGATCTGGCCACCATCCTTAAGATCCTCCTCGGCTTTTTTGATCACAGTCCCTAAATTTGTTAGAGTGAGGATGGGTGGTCGTGCTTTTGGTTTTACTGCAGCTAAGCTGTGGAATACCCTCCCTTTGTTGCTAAGGAGTAAGCAGGAAATATTCTCCTTTAAAAAAGAGTTGAAAACCTATCTCTTTCCAAAGTAATGTTGTGTATTAGATCTGATGACTTATTCAAGGTCAAGCGCCAGGATACCCTTGGGGTGGCAGTAGCGCTTAACAAGAACTTAATACATACATACATACATACATCCTCCAGGCTATCAGTGCCTCCGTAGAGGGAAAGATTGGGGAAATCAAGGTGGACCGGACCTTCGCAACGCTACCACCCGACTGACTGAGAGGCCGAATCCCGTATCTCCACAACCGAGGATGACATCTCCCAACTTAAGGATCAGGTGGCCCAACTTCGTGCTCGTACCGGGGAGCTCCACAGGCGTGCCGAGGATGCTGAGAACCGCGCACGTCGTAACAACCTTCGCCTGGTGGGGTTTCCCGAGGGGGTGGAAGCGGGACAAGCGGCCACCTTTGCTGAACAATGGTTTTGGTCCTGGATGCCGGGAGATGCTCTGTTTGGTTTGTTGTAGAGAGAGGCCATAGGTCCTTGGCGCTCAGGCCTCCTCCTGGTGCCCCGCCCCACCCCATCATCCTTAAAATCCTCAACTTCAAAGACCGTGATGCCATCCTACGGGCGGGCAGGGCGAAAGGTCCCCTCAGGTTCCAAAATCATGTCATTATGGTATTCCCAGACTACACCAGGGAAGTTCAGGACCTCCGGCGTTCCTACACGTTGGTTAAGAAGAAGCTGCGCACTCTGGGCCTGCAATATCAGCTCCAATTCCCGGCACGCCTTTGAGTCATTTTTCAGGGCAAAACACACTTTTTCAAATCTCCCCAAGCGGCATGGGCATGGCTAACGGAGGAACGTCCCCTCCGCCCTCGACACGAAGACTCCTCAGAACACACGGGGTCGCAGCCCGTGGGGCCAGGATCGCCGGGACACCAATGGCGGCGTCGCACAAGGTCCCATAAGGGGCGGCAACTACGTGCTTCGACAACCCATCCCTCAGTGTGGTGGCCCCTGACCGCCGCAACTCCTCCAGTCAATCAGGCTCTCCACCGCGAAGCAGGCGCCGCTCCGCAGAGGACTTAATGGGCTCGTCCCTACCGCGGGCTCAGGTGGATTCGGACCTTTCTCGCACTCCCACTCTTTAGTAGCCATGCACTCAGGTCTGGACGCAGGACCGCCATCGGGTTCCAGCGCTTCATTGGGGGGTGGGTCATCAGACTCTGATGGACCTGTATGCTCATTTACATTGCTTTATGCCGAGGCTCAGATTATCCGTTCTTCTGGAGGGGTCCTCCACGCTACCGATCCAAGCGTTTTAGTTTGGTTTAGTTGATTAGGGGGTCGGCAGATGCTTCCGTTCTTGAAGTGTAGGGTGGGGGAGTGGGATGGGGGTTGGTTTGGGATTGGGTTCTTCCTCTGTTGTTGTTCTTTTATTTGTTTTATTGTTTCAGCTTTCACGGACAGGTATATGCCTTCTCTGCAGAGATAGCACTATCACTTAGCGCGCGTGACCAACCGCACACGCATCGGCCCCAGCTTGCACTCATACCGCTAAATGCGGCGGAGCAGCCTAGCCCCAGATTCCACCCGCCATGACTGATGTCACCTTGACCAGGGCTTCCCTCCATGTCCTGTCCTGGAACGTTAACGGTCTCTTGGACAGGCTGAAGCGCACCGCTGTCCTGCGCTACGCATAACGCCTCCACATCGATATCCTTCTCCTCCAGGAGACACACTTATTGGGTAACTGCTGCCCCTTTCTTGCCCGTTATGGGTACGACAGAGTGTGGCACTCTGGCTTCTCCAGGGGTTCCCGGGGGGTGGCTATCCTCATGCGTCGCAGCTTACCCTTCGTTCTGTCCCGGGTGATCCACGACCCTCACTGCACATATGTGATGGTATGCGGCTCTTTGGCTGGCTCCCCGCTCAATCTTATGTCCCTATATTCGCCCCCCTCGTTGCTTACCTCTACACCGGCACAGACTTCCACCCTCCTAACCTCTCTCTCCCTGGGTGTCATGGTTGTGGGTGGCGATTTCAATGCGGTCTCCAATCCGGTTGTAGACACAACGGGCCCTCCCTCCGCTGTCCGCATTGCACAAGCCAAACAATTGAGGTCCTCGTCCGAGTCACTGGGCCTCTGTGATGCGTGGCGCACGTGGCACCCGCGCCACCCATTTTACTCACACCTCCGCAGCCAAGCTCCTATGGAGGTCCTTGGTGGCAAGAATCTATGGCTGGGGAGACAAAAACGGCACGATTTTACACTGGCTGGCTACTTTCCCCAGGGCGAACCGTATAATTCCGGAAGTGGTGGATGATCAGGGTTTGGTATGCAACGCCCCCTCAGTGATGGCACGCACGTTCGCCAGCTACTATCGGCACTTGTATGCCGCACAAACCCCCGAATCATCGCTCCATGTTCTCCTCGGAAGGAGCCACGTCAGTCTCCCCCAGTTAGAGACAGCAGCCCGGGAAGATCTAGACCGCCCCCTCTCTAAGGAAGAAATTGAGGAAGCCATTTCTCTCACGTCCCCGGGCAAGACTCCGGGACCAGATGGTCTCCCCCAAGAATACTACGCAGCTTATCGCAACACACTGGTGCCCCACTTGGCTGGCCTTTTGCAAGAAGCCCTCGATCGGGGCTCCTTCCTGCCAGAGACGGTCATTGCCACTATTGTGGTCCTTCCGAAATCCCAGCCTCCCTCCCGTCACTATGCGGACTATTGTCCCATATCCCTCCTCAATACCGAAATCAAACTCTATGCCACCATCTTGGCCCATATCTGCCCAAGCTGGTTCATCCAGACCTATGTGGCTTTATGCCCACCCGTGCGACCCGGCATTGCCTTCGGAGGGTACAGCTGGCTTTGGCCCACCGACACTTACTTACTCCCTATTTGGCCCTCCTCCTTATAGATTTCGAAAAAGCTTTTGATTCGGTGGATTGGGTATATCTCCAAGACGTGTTGGCTGGGATGGGATTTGGGCCCCGGTTCCGGGCACTGGTCCGAATACTGTACGCGCAGGCACAGGTGCTGGTGAATGGCGTCCTGTTTGAGGCCTTTCCCATTGCTAGGAGCACGCGGCAGGGTTGCCCCCTTTCGCCCCTGTTGTTTGCCCTGGCAATGGAACCCTTGGGGGTCCTGGTGCGGGCTGATATCCATGTTAAGGGATGGGAGTGGCCAGGCACCGAAACGGGCAAGATCACGCTCTACTCAGACAACGTCTTGCTCTTTCTGGCAGAGCCCGCCTCCTCGGGCCGCATTGTCTCCGATTGTTGTGAGCGTTTGGGCGAGCGTCAGGTCTTCGAATGAACCCCGGGAAATCTGTATTGGTCCCACTTCACCTGTCAAGGGACTGTTATGACTGGCAGTTTAATATTCCAATCCGGCATAACTCCTTTAAATACCTGGGAATATGGATTACCATGCTCCCGGAGCTGGGCTGGTCCCTCAACGTAACCTCTCTGGTCAAAAAGGCCAAAGAAGACCATCAGAAATGTAGGACGCTGCCCCTGAACCCTCTGGGCCGGGTTGCCTTGTTTAAAATGTTGATACTCCCCAGGTTCCTTTATGTTCTCCAGAACACCCCGTTCTGTTTTCCCAGATCCTGGTTTAAGGAGTTGGATGGATTATTTACCAAATTTTTATGGGGCGGTGGGAGGTCGTGTCTGGCTCTCTCCACATGTCGGATCCCTTCTTTCGACGGGGGCATGGCCATGACGCATCTGTACCTCTACTTTTTAGCCACACGCTTGCTGGTGGTCCACAATTAGTTTAACGGGGGATGGTCCGACCCGGCCTATAGGCTGGAGCTGTGCGAACTGGGATTTTCTAAAGTACAGGCCATGTTGTATGGGGGACCCGTCCCGCTTCAGCTGCCAGAAGTGACGCGTTCGGTATTCCTGGCTTGGCGGGCTTCGCTGCGCCACACCGGCTGGACCGGCAAATTCACCCAATGCACCCCCCTCTAGCAAGGGGCGTGGCTCTGGGAAGTGAGTGGTCTGCGGGGGTTCAAAGCCTGGGACCTTATAGCAGAGGTCTTCAAACTGTGGGGCGCGCCCCGCTGGGGGGCCGTGGCAGTTTTCTCAGGGGGGTGCGAATGCCTCAGTAAGAAGTTGTAAATGAAAATAGCCTGGAAGCACGAATTTGTTAATTTACTGCGTTTCCAAGCGTTCTTCATTTACAAACAGCAGCTGAAGAGCAAAGCAGGGTCAAAGACACGATTAAACATTTCTTTTAACTATTCTGTTCTGTTTTTTCACTTGCTGGTAACTGCAAATAAAATAACACGCACCGGAAATGAAAACAAATTAATATTTATGAGACCTCAATTTGTTAATGCAATCATTGCAGAGGTCTGTGTGAGGTCAAACAGTCACAGAATTGAATCCTGGTGAGCGCAGTGGGGAAAATGGAATGTATGTGTATATATAGTGTTACAGGTCCCATCCTCTAACATACAGCACTGTGAATGTGAATATGTAAATCCTTATTTTAAAACTGTAAGATAGGGTGCTGCAGAATGGTTTAAGTCAGAGCCACAAGAATTATGTGACATGGGAGCACCAAATTATGCAGCTGTGTTAACAAAACTATGCAAGAAGAAAATGCATATAATGCGGCATATTTTCTGACACTATTACTTCATTATTTTGTACTTTTTATACATAATACTATTTGGGCAAATATTTTGTCTCATTAGTACCAGTTTACCAAATACAGAAATAAGCAAGTTAAAGGTGGCCAGTTAACTTTCGTGAAGGGACTTCCACTGTGTGGGAACACGGCGCCACATTTTAGTAACTTTTGATCCTTTTGAGCAAGAAATATTTTTTTCTCAAACCTGCAGCTTAAGCACCAGGTGATGGTTTATGTGGCAAATGTGGAAGATCCATAATTATGTGAAAAAAGCCACAGAATTGTACAATTCCAGTGGCTCTGGGTTTAGTGTTTATGATAAAACAAGGGCTTTCAAAGCATGTCTTTAGTAATAGGTAATCAGACAGTGCAAGCATTTCTATAAGTATCCATTAAAATGATACTTTCCAGAATTCAACACCCTTATGTCACTTGTCATCATGAAACTTCCAGTGACTCCATCAATTAAGGCTTACACTGGGTCCCAAGCAGGCCTTACATTTGGTGATTAACCAATGGCACCCAATTACATTTCTTTCAGGTAGCAGGCACCTTGGTCGCTGTCACACCCTCAGCTTCACCACACATGAGCCTCACACTCAGCTTTGCTCAGCTTTACCACTTCCGCTCGCCCAAGTCTTGCCATAAAGTTTTGGAGGAGGGCCAGACTTAAAAATATTTTCCTTAGGGGGGCTCAGAGCAAAAAAGTTTGAAGACCTCTGCCTTATAGGCATATCACAGCTTGGGGACGTCTGGGTTGGGGATCACATGCTTTCCTTCCAAGATATGTGCACTCGTTATTCCCTGCACCCCTCCCAGTTTTATAAGTATTTGCAATTAAGACACGCCCTTCACGTACACATCGCAGACAATACTTGGCTCCCGGAATACAGCCCCACGGAGGCCCAGACGCTACTGGGGGACTTGGGCAGGGGGGGCATCTCCCGGATATACCGTACTTTAATCAACAACACTCCCACCTTGTTGGACAGACTGAAGGAACAATGGGCAGACTGGATGAGGCCACTGGATGAGGTGGATTGGCGCTATGTGCTCATGGCGCCCAAAACCATTACCGCCTCCGCCAAACTTAGACTCATCCAATTATACTACTTACACATCGCTTATCTCACTCCGGTATGCCTTCACCGAGCGGGCCTTCGCTCTGATGCGTCCTGCGCTAGGTGTGGCCAGGCCCCAGCACATTTTTTTCACGTGGTCTGGACCTGTCTCCAGCTGGCAACTTTCTGGAGAGCCATTGAAGGGGAACTTACAGAGGTTTTGGGGTGGACAGTGCCTCACGACCCACGACATTCATTATTGGGGATAACAGACGGGCTAGATGGGTCCCGGAACGATAAGACCTTTTTTAACACAGCAATGATAGTTGCCAAGCGCGACATAGCGACAGCATGGATTTGTCCTGATCCACCAGCTCTGGGAAAGTGGTGCAAGGTGGACTGGTGCGCAACACAAGAGAAGGCTCTATACGCGGCGCGCGGATGCCCCAAGAAATACCGAAGGGTGTGGGGTAAATGGCTGGGTGCTGTCGAAGGAAATTAGTGATACTTTCAGATTTTCTGTGGTTGTATTCCCCGAGGGGTGCTGAATTGGTGTCACATAGTTTTTGAAGATGCAAATGAATATCTGCTATCCGTGATTTTGCTGAACTGTTTGTATGTGTTTAAAATCAATAAAAATTTGATTAGCAACAAAAAAAATACCAAGGTAAAATAGTAGGATACAAAATGTACACTCTCAAGAACAGGCCAGGTCAGTTATATGCAGGGTGCATCTAAAATACATGCTTGCTAAAAACAATAAAAAGAAGAAGCAACAATGCATTACAATCATTAAAATCACTGACCCATTCCACATAATGAGGCTCGGCAAGGACATATGGCCCAGGGTCGTTAGGGAAGTAACACGTCTAATCACAGCTCGCTCTAAGTTTCATGGCCGATTTTAAAAAACTTAAAACATGATAAACAGTGTTGCCCGTCAGCATCTGTAAAACTGTAAATGCAGGCCTGTTTCAAGATGGGGATTAGATAGGATTTCTTAGGAGTATCATAAAATGGGCAAAACATGGTGAAATAAAGCATTTCCTGCGGAGATGAACCATCGCAGCCGCATGGAGGAAGGACTTGCCCTCAGCTTACACCCCTAGGGTATGAGAGAAGTAAATGAAACATGTCAAGCCGGAACCTGGTCAAAAGGAATCTATTTTGAGGGTTCACTAGACCAAGTATGTATGGCTCCGCCAACTCGGTGGTCCTTAATATAACGAAGAGGCGGACACTTGGCTTCATTAGCTCCCTCTCTTCCCTTAAAGCAAGCCGGCGCAAAGCTGCATTACCATCAGGGAAGCCTCGGAGCATAGGTAACATACAATCGCTTTGGCAAACGGTTGACATGAAAGGTACAGAGCAGCTGACATATCCATTTCTATTGCATGTAGATATAACCATAACAAAATGAATCTTACCTCACTTTATTTCAGCATGCGTTTCACCAATGAATATTTTCACTTTGGGAAACCCCCTCACCACCCTCTTCACTAACCTGTGTAGGTAACTTACGTGGGATGCATTATTCCCTCGGCCAGCCCCCTACAAACCCCCACCAAAAAAATAAGGTTATTTTTTTGCAGATAAGTTTTTAATAGAATCGTTTTTTGTTTATTAGGTGGTGATTTTTAAACAATTGCACGATAGACAGCCCATAATAAACAATAGCGGACACTCCTGTGAGGCACTGAGGCTCGAACAAGATTTCAACCGAGGGACTTCTGAAAGCTCCGTATAAAGGTTAGGTTTTGCATGGGAGCACAGGCCCAGCAGTAAAACTTTCTGTTTATCAGTTCAAACGCGTCGACCTACTTCTGCTACTACACAGCGTGACCACAGGAGGGGTGGGGTTTGCAGGTGATGCTGGGGCACTGGGCCCACATTCGTTTTTAATAAGCTCCATTATTTTAGAGGGGTGTGAATGCTTGCCCAGCACTGGAATTTTAGCATCTGCACGTGAAATGCACTCACTGCCCTACCATCACTTCACTCATTAACCTTTGTTTGAAGGCTGAAAATCACAAACTGAAACTTAATTTTCAAAACTTCAACCCAGAAGCTAATTGATCAATTGTCTCGTGTAACACCTTCGCCAATCCTGGCTTTTCATGCACCACAAAGCTGCATTCTCGAACTGGTAGCTTTTTCGTTTTTAACATAAGTACGGGTTGAAAATCCAAAAATACTAAATGTTGCTGGCTAAAACTCCAGAACTGCCTAAAGGAGTCACGCATGATCCCTGTATTAAATGTTTTTAAATGCTGCAGTTTAAAGGAAACCGTCGCAGTGCAAGCTTGTCTAGCATAATACAAGTAGGTCACAAAAATAGAAGTGTGAGTGACAGTGTGAGTGTGTGGTTGAGAATGCGGGAGCATATTTGCGGGAGCAATATTAGAGTGCGGGTGTAAATGTGAGTGTTTAGGAGTTTTTGAGAGAGTGTATGTGAATGTGAGAGTGAATACGTATGAGTGAGGCAGGAAACTGGATGGAGTTTGCACATCTGCTGGCAAACTTTCCCTGTTTCCGGGGCAACCCAAAGTTGGTGAAACAGATCGTTCTGTGGGTTGATTGCCAGGAGTCTCATCCCCATAGACGTTCTCTCCCCTCTTACCACTAATGCCTGCTGTTTTACTACATGTCTAGTGGTGAGGATTCACAGTAATCAGGAAGGAAAGTCCCACACACACTAAATTGCACACCCAATAAATATCCTAGACAAAAAATTCTGGAAGAAGGATGACAAATGCGAAGAAGAGCAGGACGAGGAGGAGGGTTGAAGTTGGGCACATAGGGGAGGATCAGGACCATAAGAAGGACCAGAAACACTAATTGCACCAAAACCAGGACAAGGGTGACCAAGACCATAACCACCAGAATTGCCAAGATTAACGGACATCAACCAGACAGCTAAGCCAAAGAGGTTTCAGAAGACCAGTACCTAAAAGACTAAGACCAGGAGATAAAGGAGCAAGAGAAGGACGAGGAAGATCGGGTGGAGGAGCATCTGACCCACTAGGACCCAGTCCATCAGAAGGAACAGCATGAGACCAGCGGGAGGAACAATGATGATCAGTAGCACCTGGGGGGATAGTTGAGCAAGGAGATGAAGAATATGTGGGACCAAGAGAGGAGGGCCACCATGAGGCCCGAGATTAGAATGCCCATCAAAAAGAACAAACCCATGAGGATCATCACCTGGTGGGCCAGAGAAAATACAAACAAGATCAAAATCACTTTAACCTGGAGTTGGAAGAGGACCAGAATGAAGAGCCACCAAAGGGACAAGACCACCAGGAGAATCAGGGTAACACTCACCAGGAGGACGGGACTTGGAGCGAGAACAGAGCAAGAAGTGATTCTAGGCCAGAGGTATTAGGACAAGCGCTTAGGCTATGCATTATATAAATGGTTCCTAGTTATTCTTTGCTGATGCCCCTTATACAGACCCTATATTTTTTAACCCCGAGATCTTTGCTAAATAAAATGCAATTTTAGTGCACTACAGCTCAATGCTGTTTTCAGAAAGTAATTATGGCTGCTATGTGTGGTTTTAGTGGATGGGAGCCGTATTTTACAAAGCGCTCTTTTTCCTAGTATTAAGAAATACATGGAAAGAGAGTCATAGTGTGATGATATGGACAGGCTGTGGGTATCACTGACACGTGTATCATTGCTCCCAAACTACACACAACATCTCTTTATTTTGAATTAACAACTCAGCAGCATTATAAGTTTCAAACTGGAATCTACTTAACATTTCTAGAACAACTTCAACAAAAGAAAAAAGTAAGAAAACTAGAGGAAAGTTAGTTATGAAATGTTTGTGGTCCCCACCAAAGACTGTAGACTTATGAATCTGTAGTACTTACATATTTATTGTTGTCTAAAAAAGAAAATATTTCATCGACAAGCTGTTGTCTTTCTTCTTTGAACTGCCTGTGGAAAAAAATATGTGTTCATAGTTTAGAACTGCCATGAAAGTTGAATAAAAGCAGCACTGCCTATGACAATAAAAGCCAGAAAGTAATTGTACTTACAAGCATTTCGTAGATATGCCAGTCTTATCTAATATCCGGTCGCAACTGTCTAAAGAAAAGTACACTTTACACAGTTCAATCATCTCACATTTATACATATGCTGAAGCAATTACATGTGCAAATATCGTAAAAACTAAAACTAAAATCAATGTCTTACAGTTTTTCACAACAAACAATTATTAGCAACAATCTTTCTTCAGTAGCTTTATAGATATATTTCTTTATACAAATAACATTGTTTTGGCTTTCAAATACAGGACGGATAAAAGGCTGATTCAGCTTTGAAACTGCAGTAAATATTCGATAGACTTGGGGATTTTTCTAAAACCAGACTTAAATAACGGAAACATATCCATAATTTCGATTTTCCAACTCTCTAAAAAACAAGCATAGTGCTAACCAGGGACTCTTCTATGCATAGACCACACAGGCTGTTATCTATAGTGCCTTTTGCTGGGTGATGTAACTGCCATGTCTGAGTTTGTTGTCAAGAAACCTGAATGATGCCTCCATGTGGGTGCTGTTGGCTCACCTGGGCTCCTTGTGGCAGCATAAGCTTGGAAATAAAATGAAATAATGGGGATTTCAGATTTAGAAGCCAAGGTGGCTGGTAGGGTATATCATAGAAGTGCAATGAGATACCCAGAGAGAGAGGTGCGGTCCTGAAATTGTCTCACAAAATTCTAGAGCTGAAAAATGCTCAAACGATATTTATATTGTTAGGGAATAATCCTTCATCCACCCAGAAGATGGCATGCGTCATCATAAGGTACGCCTCACAATTGGTAAGGGTGTTTAGGAATATAGGCTATACATTTCGAAGACAGGGGACCTCTTGAGGAGTTTGGTTAAAGTGCTGGAATTATGTATCTGGTATAGAAATTGTAGGAGGCTGGCTTAGTATATGGTGCACACTTAATTAAATGAAGCACCTTGCACTAACCCAGACAGCCCTTATGGTGGTTTTAGTGGTCTTAGACAACCATAGAAAGCTCTCTAAGTGGTAGCTATGGAAAGGAGCCGTCAGGCTTATTCATAAGGAGTGTTAAGCAGCTTGTTTGACCAGATCTAATCATATAGTGTAGGTTAAACGAAAAAGAACCACACAGTGTATATATAAAAGTATGTCTATTTATTACACAACACTCACTAACACATTAACATATCTCCTATCCGGAGATATAAAAACAAATATACAACAGTACTTAAATTGCAAATGGGTAAGTAAGCACAATACACAGTGGTCTCCAGGGAGAGACCAAAAGATATACAAAAAAAGTGGATTGCGTACTGTGACCAGGAAACTCATAAGAGCTGGAGACACAAGGAACAACCCACGGTAAGTACCAAGCAACCCCACGGAGGCTGTGTGTAGAGTGGAAATACATCTGTGTACTCAATAGAAGTCAACGGGAAAGTTGTTGCAGTTTTAAAGAAGAATGACCCTTCCCAGTGGACCCTGAAGAAACCCTGTGGAAGACAGAAGGCTGGAGAGTCACCCCAACTGTGGATACCCAAGGAACCAGCATACCTACACCAGGGAAGCCGGGTGCATAGGTGTGAAGTGATGTCCGAAACCGCCGTAGACCACAATGGAGGACTTCAGTAAAGATTCTGCTGGCGAAGACTGCTCAAGAGTCCCGTGGAATCCAAGGGTTGATTCTTGGAAAAAAGAACCTGAAAGCAGAGGGGACAGAGTCTATGCCACTCAGAGGTGACCAGGAGGCAAGGAAGAGCAATGCCCACGATGTGAGAAAGTGCATGAGTAATGACAGTGATCTTGTCGCAGGAAGGAGCTGTGCACAAGCTGTCCCATGTCAGAAGTCAAAAACCAGGGGGTGGTGTCCGGCAGGAGTACCAACAAGCATTGGAAGCTGAAACAGGTGTGGAAAGCGATGAAGGAGCAACGTTGGGACCAGCAAGGTCCAAGGGACTCACCAAGTTCAGGAGGGTCAGAGCAGGCCTGAGCAAGCTGGGGAGCCCACTCAGGCAAGAGAAGACTCTTGAGAGGACCCACAGGCCAAAAGCATAGGAGTCGCAAGAGGACCTCGAGCAGCTCACAGAAGATGAAGGCCCACGGTGCAGAGGATACGGTGAGGACGATGATCTTGGCAGGAAGAGATGCTGGAGGCTGGAGCGTCTTGTAGCCCAAAGATCTCTGGAGTGTAGAGCCAAAAAGTCTTATAAACGGCAAGTCGACGCAGTGCACAGGGGTTTAATCCCAGCAGTTACGATAAGGGATACTGGCATCAAATGTGCAGAGAGGACAGGTCAGGCCTCGAGGTAGTTGCAGAACCACCACCTGTGTTGCTGAGCCTTTCGAAATCCGTGTGACATCAGAAGCAGCAGACTGGTCAGCTTTGTTGCGGTGCCTGCAGATGCAAGGAAGTGACTTGTTCACTCCAAGGGAGATTACTTTGGGTGTTCTTGATTCCCACAGATCTGTTGAAGATCCTGGAAGAAGCACAGACGACGAAGAAGACTTGCAGAACAGCGAGCCCAGGTGCAGCAGGAGTCTTCCTTGATGCAGTCTCAGTTCGAAGCAAAGTCCAGCGAAGTTCAAGTGTCCAGACGGTCGAAGAGTATTGTGCTTTCAGGCTTGAGTCTTGTCACACGACAAATCTTAGGGCCTACCCACAGGTAAGTCTTTTTATACCCTAAAAGAGGGGCTAGGATGACTCAGGGGTCCCTCCCAGAGGAGGGGCTGGACAGAGGGGAGGATACTACCATGTCCTTTGCCGAGTTTTGCGCCACAGCGGGAGCCAAGTGCTAACCGAACTGGCTTAAACCGAAGTATGCAAGGAGGGCACCAAATGTGCCCTTCAAAGTAGTCTGGTGGCACTGGCAAGCGCCGCCAGCCCAATATACCTGGTCCTGTCTGGGAGGTGATCCCACCTCCCTGTGACAGGAAACCAATTGTTCTACCTTCCCCTGCTCAAGCTCATTTTAGCAGCAGGAGGTCAGAATCATGTCTGTGGTCAGCAGCAGCACGAGCTTACTAGCAGATTCTGAAAGGCTGTTACCGGGAGTACTGGGGGCCTCCCGGAGGAGCCCCCAGTGCATGGAATCATACCTCCAACACTGTTTACAGTGTTGGGGTATGATTTCAACATGTTTGATACCACACATGCCCAGGTTCGGCACAGCCAATATATAGGTAGCCATTGCATAATGACAGATGGCCACTACATGTATCAAAATGGCTAACCGCACGTACAAAGACTGGAGAATCGACTCCGGGGTCTGTAGGGGTATCCTTATCATGGAGAGGCACCCACACACCCTGGCTTCAGGATTGAAAGCAAACACAAGGAGATGATGGACAGAGTGCTGAAACTTTTCAGACACTCACCCCCAGTCACTGATCTGTGTTGAATCCATCATTGTTCTTTAGCTCACTTAGCCTCCCCAGTTCAGACCCAGCTGTATGCAAATCAGTCTTGACCCTGTGCCTCATGGGAACAGTCCATTCGGAACTGCCAAGCCAGGTCTTTCCTGGAGTAAAAACAAGCATCCTGGGACCGGTTTTGGGTTAACACCCCATATCAGTCAGGTTAGCATGAATCCAGTGGCAAAGTGAGCAAGGGACCCACGTCTGGGCATACCCTGCCAACTTAGGGAGAACAAAGCGAACACAAGGAGACGATGGATGGAGTGCTGAAACTTTTCAGACACTCACCCCCAGTCACAGATCTCGGGTGAATCCATCATCGTTCTTTATCTCACTGCGCCACCCCAGTTCAGACCCAGCTATATGCAAATCAGTCTTGACCCTGGATTGAAAGGCCTGCTTTAGGGGTGACATAGGTTTTAAGTGTAGTGACCTCAGATATAAGAAAACGTATATCTGTCGTAAGCGGTGCTAGCATCAGCTTACACAGGCTGCAATGGCAAGTCTGTAGTCACAGTTTGAGTGGTCTCTCAGGGGTGGCACAATATATGCTGCAGCCCCCTGTGAGACCCCTGGAGTACCAATGCCCTGGGTACCTCAGTACCATACAGTAGGAACTTAAGGGGGTACACCAGTAGCCGATTGTTGAGGTACAGAAGTATTTACCATAGTTACATGTAGGAAGGAAGCACAGTGACTGGGGGTCCTGATTAGCAGGATCCGAGTCAGACTAGTCAAAAAACATACGGACACCAGCAAAAAGTGGGGGTAACCATGAAAGCAGATTCTACTTTCCTATAGATATAATTTTAGCTTTTATTTTATGAACCTCCAACGTTTCACTGTATTTAGTCCGCACTATTTAAAGAGGGTTAAGCCATGTAAAAAGCCCGTTAATCCTTTTTGGACAATGACAAGGGCAGAAACATGCCGACTTCTCTCTACAGGGTTGACACACTTCCCTCCATTATCAATCCTACTCACTGGGGACAAGATTATAGCAATTTAGTCCACCATTACGTAGTTTTAGTTCATAAATTTCTATCTCCTCTGTTTTATATGAACACCTCAAGAGCTCCATTGTTTTCCAGGGCTGTAGATCACATTGGTAACCAGCAATACTGAGGTACGGAGGAGCCCTATGATGAAGCATGACACCCGCTGGGTGGGAGAAGGCATACATACTATCAATACAAATATCCTTTGCTTCTTTCATCTGCAGAATTCTGTGAGACATTTAAAGCTTAGCACCCATACCTCTGAGTACTTATTATATTTATGTGATATACATGAGTGTGTGTCCTCCAGGTGTTTTTTCTCCACACTCCACTTTTTTTTAATAAACAAATGGACGCATACAGGGCTTTCACATACTATAGTGGCAATAGGTGATTTGTTTTGGTTATGTGTTATTCCCTCAGACTTATGGAAGGGAAGGGGTTAACTCATTATATAATAATAAGAAGAGCCTCGAAGAGATTCATCAATGATAGATTGCATTACAATACAATAAATGGCAGAGGTTTAGAAAACAGCCCGCGACTATGATGAATACTATTTTCTTATATCACTAGCGGGACTGCTGGACAATTGCAGCTGGAAATGCTTGGGTTATTATGTTTAAATGCTTTGGGACGTAGGGTGGGGCTCATGCACAATCCCAATCATATTTGTAAGATGTTTAAGTATGTCAACTGAAAAATCAAGAAAATCTGTTTTTTTTAAAAAACGTATTATATAATAATTATTTTTCCAGAAAGCATGTTCTCGTAAACCTGTGGATATCCTGGAAGCCTTTTACTATTGAGTATGTAGAAGTAACCTCATAGTTCTGACCTCCTAGCTGCAAATGCACCCACCTTGCTCAATGGACCTCTGGTCTAAATTTGTTGTGTTGTGATATTTGCGTGTTAGCAAACTGTCAATAGTTATAACCTTTTTATTTGGCATCTATCTATCGATCAATATAAAAGGAACATTATTTGACATTAAAGTAAAGATATCATATAAATAAAATCGTTACAAAACAAAACATTATATTAATACTACTCTTTCTATTACTGTTTACAAAACTGTATACAAATTCAAAGTACCCAAGTTCCACAGTAATTGTTATATACGTTTAAATAGTTAAAATACTCTAATGGAATCAACTTTCCAAATATATATGAGCGCTTACTAATTTGTTATACAAAGAGAAAAAAGTTTTTTAAACTATGTATGTGTTTAGGACATTACTATATCATAGACATTATCTAGTCCAGCATCAAAACTGCAGACTATCGAATAAGGAAATTAAAACTGAAATAAGAGTATCCCCAATCTAAGCAAACTGTTAGATCCTAATATAACCAGTGCCTACTTTGTGCAGGTAGATACTGGCACTCATTTTTGGGACCAGGACTTCATTTTTATCAACAGACTTCAAACCACAAGAGAAAGACAAAGCAGAAATAGGAGAATTAAGGACGACAGAATTGATAAGTAAACAATAACAAAGACAGAAGTATGGATAAAAAAACAACCTGCAATAGTGACATGAACAGAGAGGAAGTGTGGGATGCTGAAAGAAAGAGGCCTAAGTGGAAAAAAGACTATGCAACTATTGTAGTAAGCGAAGAAGCTTCTAGGAAAACTCTCTGGGCCCCTACACTTATTTTTTTTAATTTCAAATTAGGCACTTGTTCTACCCTGTTTAGCTATCTGTACCTAATTTTCCAAAACAGATACAATTGGAAACAGAGCTGATTCAATTAGCAGAATATGCTCTACAAACAATCTCTTAACTCAAGTAGGATTTGAAGAACTTAAATACTGCCTCATTGATGAGTGCACACAACAAAATGAGCTGTATCTTACTGGCCCAAAGCAACATCACTTCGCCCACATAGATATACACCTTATGATAGACTGTCATCAACAGGATAAGCACATACAAAGTTGCCTTGTACATGGACAGCAGGTTACTCTTGTGCACAGGCTAAGCCAACTTCATAAACGTCTTCTTACGCAATACATGTCTTACCTCCAGAATTTAACTGCGGCATTCTGTGGGGAAAAAATAACTTTAAGGATTCATTATTCTTTATTTGAGTAAAGTATAAATATAACATTCTTGTGATCATTTACATCTGTCATAACAGTCAGGGAGTTTTTTTTATCCAAAAGGATGCGCCTTGGATGGCGGGGCACAGCAGCATGTTGAGCTCCATCACACTAAGATACATCCATAAACAAGTAGAGCTGCTCTTTGCTGCACTGGGAATGCTTCTACACCCAGGCATGTCCAAAGACACGTTTGATAGGACCTAACCACTAGGGATGCCAACAAAGTATTTTGCTTTGAAGACTTGGATTGAATAGGACAATCATATCTTATAGGAAGTATGCACTCCACACATCTGAGTGGAGATACTAGGTGTTACTTTTTTCTTTAACAACGTATACATGGAAAATAAAGCTTCATAAATTAAATATATATATATATTATTTTTTTGGCGCAATAAATAATTTTGCGCTGTGGTGAAACATTTTTCAGTTACTTACACTAGACTAGCCATTACTAAGCATGTACTTAACTTTGAAATGTTGGGGGCGTGGCTTGGAACCCAGCAGGAATGGCGGCGTCGGAGTGAGGCTCCCGGATCGAGGCAGACAAATCGCGCCTAGAGCTTCCTGCCTGCGACGCACTTGCAGGAAAAGAACGAGCGAAATGATGCGGAACGCGATGCTACCCTTCCGCTCACAGCTCCGGTAACTTTGATGCCTTTATTTGAGGATTGTTGTCCTTTTGAGCAGACCCGCTCCGAGGGCCGCCATTTTGTAATTTTTATCGCGGCGCGCTGACGATTTTCTTTTTATACGTGGTGATCCTATGGGCTTTTAATGCTCCTTTTAGCTTGCCTCAGGCTTGGGGAATTCTTTTCCATCACTCAGCTGACATTTACAGCGGCGCGTTAACCCAGTTTCACCTCACCTTTTTATGAGTGTGAGGTGATGTGGTTACGGCCACCATTCTGTTTTACTCACCACCGTATTTGTGACTAACTTTCAGTATCAGCATACGGCGCACTGACTATCTTCATACTGCACCATGAAGCTCTCTTTGGGAACATTTTCTTGTGAGTAATGCTTCCTTGTTTCAAGTGATTTGTGGACTTCTCCAAAGGGATTGAACTATTCATTTTTGTGGTGCTGCCCAAGTAAACTTCTGGCATTCAAAGGCTCTTATTTTGGACTGCTATATTTAATTTCCCGTTCTGTCGCCGTGGTTCTGGTCAGCTTCGCATCTATTCTGCAATCTTGTTCCCACTTTGCTTTATATTATTCCAACCAGTTCTCTCTCCGCTTTGTTTGCATCTTACTTGCAGGATCTGTATTTGAGTCCCTTTTCTCCACAGTCTGATGGGCAGAACTAAAGGTTCCTTTTCTATTGTTTCGAAAACAAAGCACATTTTTGTCAAAAATTCAACAGTTGTTTCTAAATTCTCTCCACTGGAATCCTTGGGGATCCTTGACATAGATCACTGTAGCACAAGTATGGATCCCACGCAAACTGCAACGGGGAAGTCTAACGTGAAACGTTTAAAGAAAGATCCTCCGTCACCACCTAAAACGACTTCCCCAGTCTCAATGGAACTGCTACTTCAAGAAATAAGAGCTCTTAGACCTTTTGTGGAGGAAACAAACACCAAACTACAGATCCTCTCAAATAATTGGTCGCAGCTAGACGTCAGACTTACAACGGTGGAGCAAAATGTTTCCTCTTTTCAAGACACCGCCAAATGCGTTACCTCCTTACAATCTCAAGTTTCTTCCCTACAAAAACAGGTTGAGGACCTTGAAAATCGAAATAGGAGGAATAATTTGCGTATTTATAACCCGGCTGAAGGTGTTGAAGGGACGGATCCCATTGCCTTTTTTGTATCTTTTCTTCCCAAGATTCTTCACCTGCCAGAAGGAACTTCATTGAATATGCAGCGCGCCCACAGACTGGGGTGCATTACCACCAATTCTTCATCTTCTCAGAGGCCGAGAGGTGTCATTTTGTACTTTCTTGAATATACTGATCTGCTAAAGGTTCTGGCTGCTGCCAGGGCTATTCAAAAAATGTGTGGTCTGGCGCTTCTCTATTTTTTGCGCAAGATTATTCAAGAGCAACCACATCAAGACGCAAGGTCTTCCTCAACATGAGACCAGCTCTTCGGTCTTTGGGTGCTAGATACGGCCTTTTCCACCTATGCTTGTTCAAAGTTACTTATAACAACAAAACCACTTCATATGAGGATCCAGTGCGTCTGCAAAGCTTCTTAAATGCACAAATGACTGATTTTATGGATTCTTCATGACCATCTTCCTCGCATGTCACTTGATTTGATTCAGGCACTTCTTCAAGTTACCATTTTCTCATTGTATGCAGGTTTTATGCTGTTATTTATTCACAATTGATTTGCATTTTAGGGTTATCTTTGATATCCCTAATTAATGTTATCTATAGCTTCTTTTTTTCAGGTTTCTATTTAGCATATATGCTAGAATTAACTTGTTTACCCCATCTCTTCTTTTTTTAGCCTCCACAGTTACATCTTTGTTTTGGCGTGATCCCCTCCCGGTTCGGTCTTGCCCTCGCTGGACGTCTCGTCTGCTCCATGTGGCTCCACCTATCCCTCCTTTTGTGTTCCCTCCGTGTAGGTATGTTGTTTATTTGGTCCTTTGTTCTTTGTTGTGTCTTGCAACTTAACTTCTTTTTTCAATGTGGTGTCAGTTATAGTTCTTCTTCATTTCATCATCTCTCATGCATTTCATCTCATGTTACTCCATTATCTTCCTCTCTAACTCTTTACTTCTTTTTTATTTCTTCATTTCACTAATTTCTTCCTTTGCCTAAGGTTTCTGATGTCCAATTCTCACTTTTTTTCTTATTTGAAATCCTACTGTTCTTTCTACTTTCCCCTATTCTTGTTCATTGGTATACGGTATTGTTCAAACACACTGGTTTTTACCTCACAATTTTGAATTACTCCATCTTTGATTATCTATGTCACTAAAAATTATTTCATGAAACGTTAGGGGTCTGAACTCTCCCATCAAAAGACAGCGGATACTCACTCATTTAGCTAAATTGAATGCTGATATAGTTTTTCTACAAGAAACCCACCTTACAGAAGCTGAGTCATTAAAATTGAAAAGGGGTTGGGTGGGGGATGTTTTCTCTTTCCCAGGCGATGTAAAGCGTAATGGTGTACTGATACTTTGTCGTAAGTCACTTCCAATCTCATTCATTTCACAACATTCCTTTACTGATGGTAGATGGCTAAATGTTAAATTATTGCTAAAGGATGTTTCTGTTTCCCTTTTTAATGTTTATGCCCCTACAGGTGGTGAACCCTCTTTTTGGCCCACATTGGCCAAACAAATCTCACACTTTATGGAAGATAATTTTATTTTATCTGGTGACTGTAATCAGGCCTTTGACCCTTTTGTTGATAGAAATTCAAAATTCGCCTTCGTGCCTAATAAACCACATAAATCTTTTGTTCACACTATTACTCAACATAGGCTTCTAGATGCTTGGCGCCTATGCAACCCGGTCACCAGAGAATACACTTTCTATTCCCCCACCCACCATACTCAGTCAAGGATTGATTATCTTTTTGTTTCCCACAACATCTCTCAAACACTTTCATATGCGAAAATAGGTCCTATTTTGCTTTCAGATCATTTTCCTGTTTTAATTGGCATAGATATTTTACCCAAATCCTCACTCCCTAGACGAGGGCGTTTTAATAACGCTCTCCTCTTAAATCCAGAGTTCACTGCTTCCTTCGCTAATTTTTTTACTGATTTTTTTTAAATTAACCACAATGAGTATATGCAATTTTCCGCCATATGGGATGCTTTTAAAGCCTCAGCACGGGACTTCATCATTGCTTTTGTAGCCAAGAAACCCAAAATTGCACGTACACACACTCAAAATCTCCCTCAGGATATTAAAAAACTAGAACATGCTTACTACACATCTCATTCGCAAGATTGTTTAACAGCCCTTATAAATGCTAAATTGCATTTCAACAAAAAATCTACTGAGGATGCTTCCTTATATTTGTTAAAATCTAGTGCTAAGTTTTATGGTGGCAGAAATAAAGCGGGGAAAATATTAGCCAATTATTTAAAAATTAGGCAAAACAAGTCAAACATAGAATCGATTTATGACACAAACTTAGATTTAAAATTTAAGGATGCCGACATCTTAAGTGAATTTTCCCTTTTTTACAAATCTTTTTATTCCTCCGAAACACAGCCCACAGATCAGTCTCTCTCCAATGTTTTTTCTAACATACCTAAGCCCCAACTTTCTTCTCTAGATGTATCTCCTCTGGAGTTAGATATTACACAGCACGAACTCCTAACGGCGTTACAACATCTCAGCAAAGATAAAGCGCCTGGTCCAGATGGTTTTACCGTTGAATTCTATCTCCACTTTTCCAAACTTCTTTTGCCTAAACTACATTCCTTAATGGATTCTTTTACCTCCTTGAATAGATCCTCTGGTTCCTTTTCGGAGGCTCATATCTGCCTCATTCCTAAAGATGGCAAAGATTCCAGATTTTGTCAAAATTATAGGCCTATCTCTCTGGTTAATATTGAATACAAATTGTTTTCCAAAGCGTTTGCTCTCCGACTAGACTCCTATCTACCGCAATTGCTGGGAAAGGAACAATCAGGTTTTGTTAAAGGTCGATTTATTACAGATAACACACGACTTCTTTTTGATGTGCTATCCAAGTCCCCCCGCGTGAAACACTCATTAGCGGCAATTGCACTGGACGCAGAGAAAGCGTTCAATAGAGTTGAGTGGACTTACCTGTTCTATACCCTCAGATGGTTTGACTTTGGCCCTAAATTTATATCCTTGATCTCTCTTCTCTATTCTAATCCTCATGCTGCAGTTTGTGCCAATGGTCTCATCTCCTCCTTCTTTGATTTAGGCAGAGGAGTTCGTCAAGGTTGCCCCCTATCCCCTTTTTTATTTAATTTGGCATTGGAACCCTTTCTCTCTAAATTACGCCAAAATTCAAATGTACATGGTTTCCAACTATCAAATTGCCATATTAAACTTGCTGCGTATGCTGATGATATCCTGCTTTTTCTTTCCAATCCTAGTGAATCACTCCCTGCCTTTATAGCGGAGGTTCAGGCATACTCCCTTATTTCCGGTTACAAGATAAATAATGACAAATGCAAAATTTTGCCCTTAACTAACTATACATTTAAATCGGAGTTTAGCTCTTCCAATTTTACCTAGAGTCCCCACCATATTAAGTATCTAGGACTACACATCACACCCCGTATTGCTGACACAGTAACATTGTGCATGAATAAATGTATCCAAAAGATCTCCGATCTCACTGCTGAGTGGCATCCCCTCTATTTATCTTGGTGGGGACGCTTGGATACCATTAAGATGATGTTGTCGCCCATAGTTTTATATACTATTTCTAATATACCAGTTCCAATTCCTATTAAAACATTCAAGAGGATTAATTCTATTCTCTCTTCCTTTTTATGGAATAATAAGAAACCCAGAATGTCTCTGATGAGGCTAATCCGCCCCAAAACTGAAGGTGGAGTTAATTTCTCTGATTTTCAAGCTTATCAGAAGGCGTTCCTTCTACGTCAGGCCTCTCTATGGCTACCTGCACATACAGACGACTGCTCCCTATGGACTTCAGTTGAGCTACTTTTTATATCTCCCTTTTCTTTTCAAGAATATCTCTCGTTTTCACGCAAGCCGCAATCACTTTCTACCCCCATAACAAAATTGACTTCTAAACTTCTTCAAACAGCCTCTCCTTCTACATATCAATCCACAGATTCCTTCTTTAGCTCGACCATCTGGCATAATAACTTTTTACTTATTAATAATAAACCCTTTTATTGGAAGGCATGGAGACAAAAGGGATTAATTTGGGTTCATCAATTATTCTCAAACTCAGTCTTCATGACTTTTCCTTTGCTTAGACAACTGTTCCACTTACCTGCCTCATTTATTTCTAAGTACAACCTTTTAAAGGAAGCATTGATGCCCACATATACTCAAATACCAGATGCACCTCTCAGTCCCAACAGCCGGACTTTTCTCCCACATTTGCATACTCTCTTAGCAAACTCGCCCAAAGCTTCCAACATCTATAGTTTTTTACAGGGTAATGATACGACTAGACAGAAATCTAAAATAGAAGAAGCTTGGGAGCATGATCTTCAGAGTTCCTGGCCAATTCCTTTTTGGAAGAATTTATGGATCAAACTGCGAAAATCCTCCAGAGCAGCAAACACAACACAAACTTTTTTTTTTATATATAATAGACTTTTATTATCACCACATGCCTTAAGTAAGAAATTTTCAATGGTGCCGGATGTTTGTTGGACATGCTCCTCTCCAAACGCTGATTTATTTCACATGTTATTCTCCTGTACATCTGCATGCAACTTTTGGAAACAAGTCTGGGCTCAGATTAACCACATTTTTGATACTAAGTTTCCTTTTTCTTTTATTAATATTTTCTTGGGAAAATGTGTCACTCAATGTTAACATTATTGACCTGTTGTTAGCAGTAGCTTTTCAACTAATTACCATAAATTGGAAGGACTTTACAAAAATTTCCTATAGAGCCTGGTGGTACGCTGTTTGCCATAATCATAGGTTAGATACGGCTTTTGTGTATCCCATAATATTGGCAACGAAACGTTTGAATTGATGGTTGCCTGTTACAACATTTCTTGATATATGTGCCAAGAACTCCTCTCAGTTACGACCATCACAACAAGAAGTTCTTAAACCCCCCTGATTCCCTAGACCAGGGGTCTCCAACCGGTCGATCGCGAGCTACTGGTAGCTCGCCGAGGCCCCGTGAGTAGCTCGCGATGGCATTTTAATTTTTTAGCCCTTCATAGTCTTTATAATGTTTTGGGCCTTTTTTTAAGAGCCGTTGCCCGCCCTCACCTCAACCAGGTGCTCTGATAGGCCTAAGAGCTTTGCTGGGGCGGGGTGGAGTGAGCTGAAGAGGATGACGTTGTTTGTATCATCCTAGCGTCGCCCATCTGCTCCCCCTACCTTCAAGAGCCTGGCACCGCGCTTTTCATTGTGCGCAACGTGTTCACTACTGGAACGAAGCTGCTCCCACTCCCTTCAGGAGCGCTGCACAGCGCTTACATCCTGCACGACGTGCACACTGCAGGTGCGGAGCAGCAGGGCCGAAAAGCTTGTTGGCGTGCAAGTGGCGTGGCACAGGCAGTATTGAATTGCTTCTGCCGTATCAGTGCCCGCGCCACTTGCCTTTTCCAGTCCGACACCGAGTCTCTCTCTAGGTAAGCCTGGCCTGATCTAGTTGCTGCGCCCTGGCCACTGATTTAATTGTTAGCCCCTGCCCTAGCCTTTCCAAGCCCCTGGCGCCAAAAACATTCTTGCCCAGAGTCAGTCAATAAAGAGAAGAGGGCATGCCGTGGGGAGGGTGAGGAGGAGGAGAAGAGATCAATAATGCACTCGTAATTTATATATAGGAAAAAAAATATTGTGACAGGTATGGAACTGAACGTTTTAAAGATGCTGTCTTGCTTAATTTAGATTGGATAAAAATCTCGTAATTTATATATAGGAAAACAAATATCGTGACGGGTATGGAACTGAACGTTTTAAAGATGCTGTCTTGCTTAATTTTTTAAGATTGAAAAAAATCTATTTGAATTTTTCTTTGAATTGACGCGTTCTCACATTAGAAAGTTCATGCCTCCTCTCTTGTAATTTTTTTTTACATGTAGTAGTGATGTAGAACCGCCACAAAATCGTGGTGATTGTGTGGTGGTTCCTCATCACTACTTGCATGTAAAAAAATATTTCGAGTTTGGAACTCTGCTCCCCCACCTCTGTAAACTCAAGAAGATGGAGCACAATATTCCAAAGACGTTTTTTCATTTTACTTCAGAAGGTGCGTTAATCCCTTTGTCACTGGCCTTTCTAATGGCAAAAAGGGCATGGGTTTGGTAACTTCTAATCTACCTTGAACATGGGTGTCCACACCTGCTCCTCAAACCCTGGATCCATGGCACATTTTCAGGACAGTGATTGAATTTGTATTTTGATTCATGGTATGTTTCACCTGTTGCTATTCCTAACACCCAGCATACTGGACCTCATGAACTCATACGACGCCCCTTCCCTAAAAAATATGTATGACATCCCACTGACATCCTCTCAGTCCCTTCTTAAGAGTTCGCTTTTATGCCTGTTGGCAAGGCAATATTGATGAACATGGTAACCAAAAGAGTTCAGTTATATTTGTTCAGCATATTCATCAGCAATGAATTTGCAGTACACATCTGGTGTCCTTAAAAAAAAATCTGTCACATATGCTCTGCTGTTAAAGAACATGCTAATAATGTATTCAAAATAAGAATATCGTATTTCCGCTGTGCAGTGTCAAGTCTGTTGAATGCTCTGCTGCTTTGGAACAACTGTTTATGGCAAATGCCTTCTTATGTTTCCTACCTTCACAAAGGAGTCAGTTAAAAAAATGTTTTTATTTAATGCAAAGAATTCATATTAAGCTAAGTCAAAGGCTCCCGGTGGGGTGGTATTCTGCTGTTAACATCTGCTTGTGACAACAGTTGTTACAGTCGATCGGTTATCCTTCTATGTTTATGATCAGCCTGGTTGTCATCCAGACATCCTTTCATTTTCAATTTCTGGTCTGATTATCAAATCTACTCTATATATATATGTATTGAGCAATGAGGAGGCAGGCATGCCACTCTGCACACGAGGTGCTGGCTTCTGAAACAGGCAGACATGATGGCTGAACATTTGAAGTGCAGCAGAGAGCGGAAGCTCTGTATGTGAGGTGAAGGGACAGATAAACAGGAGTATAAGTGAGGTGTAGGGAACACACTGATACTGCGAATGTTGGGCACGGGGGGGTCACTCAAGAAGCTGCACTTTTGAGGGGCTGGCTGGCACACATGAAGATGTGCATGTGAGGTGCAAGAAACAAGCAAATATGACACTGTGCATGTGAGGTGCAGGGAACAAATTTACATGACAGTGAATGTGAGGTGCAGGTACAGAGGCTGTACATGAGAAAAGCAGAGAGGCATACATGAGGCTGTGCATTTGAAGTACAAGGACAAGCTGGTATGATGCTTTGCGTGTGAAGAGCAGGGAGCAAATAGATGACTGCATGTAAAATACGGGGAACAAACTTATGACATTGCATGTGAGATGCAGGGAGCAGGCACTCACAAGGCTGTGTATGTGAAGTACATGGAAACCCCTGTTTTTCTGCTGTTCAATAAGTGCTGTGCTCCAAGGTATTGTTTTTGAGAGCACATTAAACTCAATATGGGAATACTGAGACACCTTCAGTACCAGCCTCCATCTTCCTATTGCTAGGGATCAGAACCCCATACTCAGCTGCCCAGTCTAGTCAGGACGCAGCTTCTGTTCCATTTATACCAGCATTCAGGTGTTTTCCTTTCCCTTCCAACACTCTCTGCTTTGTTTGTAGCTCAACTAGAGAGTGCCCTTCAGAGACCGTATCATCATGGCATGTACCGCTTGAATGTGAGGGTGACTTGTGATGTTTTAGTAATCAAAGACGGAATGAGTACTATGGAATCATTGAAATAAAGCAGACTTTTTTAAGCGTTTAATGTGCCCTAGAGTAAAATTTGAAACATGAGAATATATTCTAGGGAACTTTAAGTATTTTGCTCAAACCACAGTATGGGCTCCAAAGAAATTAGACTTAAAGTCAATGAAACTGGGTGTGGGCGGCGTACCTCGAAAAAATGTGCGTGATGCTTCGCCTTTAGTAGCTCACGACGATTTTCACTGATCAGAAGTAGCTCTCACTACAGAAGAGGTTGGAGACCCCTGCCCTAGACGTTCCTAATATTCTTCATATTTTATTTATAGTGATATGCATTATTTGTAATCCTGTACGTTGTTACTCATGAGTTTGATCCGTATACTCTCCATATGGAATATTTTGAACGTCTTATTCTGAGGTTATTATTTTGTATTTTTCATAGACACCTTTGTACTTATCAATACATTTTCTTGAACTTAAAAAACTTTGAAATGTTCGAAACAGTCTGAGCAAATTTTACCCTCTGTCTTTTAAGGATGACCATTACAAAATTATGTTCCTACAAAAGAAAATATGATGTAGATCTTGATGACATGCAAACAAATGTCAGAGGTACGACCAAGATATATTGGCACTAAAAGTCAAGGATTTGAAGTATGACATATTTCCCATAAACTAAAGGACATCTGCCTTCTGCCTATAGAAGAGTGGTTCATTCTTGAATTCTTTTTCTGTTTTATGAATGAAGGTTTTGAAATTAGTCTGATGTAATAAATCAACTAGACATCAATTTCAATTCTGCGCGTCGTTGCCAGTGAGAGACACGCTTGACACAGCGCCACCTAGTGGCCGGAGGTCCAGACCGCACTCCGTCACAGGGAAGCCAGCTGTCGTCACGTAGGGCCTACAAGCGGACCCTCGAACTCCTCAGCTAAAACCAAGGTAAGGGCAAACAAACTTAGCACACCACGCACACGGAGAAATCGCGTCGGACCGGTGTGCGGTCCTGTTACACTCTCACAGAAACTGGCATAAAGTGAAAAAGACAATGGAAGAAAAAAGGCATGAATATTCTATGACACAGTCCCGGGACAGAAAACGGCCCTGCGACTGCGATCATTGAAACGCACCAACAGTCAACTATTAATTCATATGGGAAAGGAGCAAAAACACTTATCTGATGGCTGCGAGCAGCAAAGAAAGAGGACGGGCAAGAGGCTGAAGAGGGACTATATGGCGGTCTCAGCATCGGGATTGGACATTGGACTTGGGGATATGTTTGTCCCTTGTTTGTTTCACCAATTTCCCTGGGTTTCTGGAAAATGTGGTTTGTTTGTATTAATTAAAATGGCTGCTATTGAAGATGAAGTAAAGAAAGAATAGCATAATCCTCGCCTCAGAGTCCTTAATAGAATTGAAACTTTCTGTTCCGATAGCTAAGAAATTTTTCATTCTCTTGGGGATCCTTAATTACATCTTTCTGTCTCTAAAAAGGATGTTTACACTGCTTGACAGACAACCATTGTTTGTTTCTCCATCTTCTTTCCTTTTCCATTCTTTCTCTCATCTATTTATTAGCTGGCCTTCCCTTCTACCTTCTCTCCTGTTCGTGTTTGCCATATACTTTTCAAGATTAGGCCTACCATATTGTTTTTCTCATATTTAATGTATTTGTAATAATGTGGTCTCACGAATAACTGGATTTAACGCAGATCTTTTCTGAACTATGAAGCCACATATGTTAAACAGCACTTACAAATGTTCTGACTCTACAACAGGTTTTAGCACCTGAAGGTGATATTTAAATGCAGAGACTCAAAGAACAAGCTACAGGTAAAATGTTATCCCAAAACCTGCATTTGCACAGGTTTCAAATAAAACAAAGCGCATAACTCCTTGCAAATGTTTCTGAAATGATCCGTTGTTTCTTGAAAGAAAACTATATGTGTTGATCTATGAAACAATTCATTGGTAAATATATTCACATTGTTTTAACTAAGAAGGGTTTCTACACCTGTTTTAAGTACACCTGCTTCTAGGAAGCACCCACATTGTTATAATAAAATTGTACAAGATGGTTAACTTTTTAATTTAAAATTGTCTGTGCAAGTAAACAGCTGTCACATTTATGCGGTGGCATGTTTTCTTTTTTCATTTTATTTTTGTATCATACGTTTGTAATAAAACACTTATCGGTCCACTGGGTAGCCATACCTTATAGCTTTGCCAATGCTTGATTACTATGCATCTGGGTACCTGTAGTTCTGCATTTCTAATAAGAAAAGCAAAAGGGTGCAGTTATGGTTACAATTGAAAACCAACCACAGATGAAAACCAAATGAATGAAACAAAAAAAAAAATCAATAAAATCACAGAAATTTGCAATTTTATTTGTAGGATAACAAGCCATAACTCGCACAACAGCCATGCAAACCGTACCTTGCACACCAACTGTAATGCTCATGACCTCACCCTTAATGACACAGATTCAACTACAAATATTGCAAATTTTCTTACAGATGAGATTACATATCACATTACCTCTTACCACTTTGACGGACACAACTATGAATATAGTAGAATTAATTGGTTTATGTGTTATTGTTCAAGTACAATTCACTTTTAGGTTTTATTTATAAGTATAAATATTATGGAGTTATAAGCACTGGAAACTGGTGTAACAGTTAGGTTTGCAGGGCTGTTGTGTGAGTAATGATTGTGGTAATATCTTCACTTTAACCTTTGTGTTTTTCGGTTATTTCTGGAGTCTTAATCATGTACCGCATTCTAGCATTCCCTACACACAAATCTCAGAGAAAGTCAACACTAGCTGTGCACAGCCTTCAGCCAAGTGTAGAATGTAGCAGCAGGTCCAAGCCTCCAGCCAGTTTCTTCACCAAACTCTCTGTGGACGGCTAACATCTGAAGTGCCCTGAAAAGGTTGAGCACAGGGTCAGGCCTCTGACCAGGCCCTGCTCCCAACACTTTGCAGGTGGATAATACCCATTATGCAAGGGCTTTGGTTGTGTGCAATGGGGTTGGCAGCATCTGACCTCCAGCAAGCCTGAGGACTCAACTCACAGGTGGGCAAGCCTCTGCACACAGCCTTTGGCCTGCTCTCCAAATGCCCAGGCCCTGGCCGACTATTTGCCTGATCCACTAACTCATCGCTGCACATGGATGTTCTGTACCTTACACTCAGTGGGCATCCAACCCTTTCTGTGAAGGCCTTTGTCCAGCTCTCTGCATGCAGCGAAAACCTGCAGCACACAGCCTCTTCCTATACTCAATGGGGGTTTGCCTTAGTGCTGGACCTGTTCCTGAATCTCCTTAGGCAGTCACCCCTGCTGCACACGGTCATTTGTCATATTCAGCTGGGCTGGATACAGTGCCTTGCCTCCGCTTAGCCCATGTGCTCAACTGCGAGCCCAACTCTCTGCAAGTGGCCAATACCTGCAGCATAGGGCCTAGATTTGTGAATCCTGCAAAAACGTCAATTTCATTTTGTTATTTTATTGACGGACATGGGTTTTTTGTGGCGCCGACAGACATCAGCCTGTGGGAAAGAATGTATGTTCTCACTCTGCCCCCTTAAAACCCTTTTCATTTCATTTTCCCAGCACAGTGATCTGTTCACCAAGATTGGTAATGGCGGCTGCATCGAAAAAATTTCCCTGACAGGTAGCCAATGCGAATGCACCATATTTGTGAATCAGATGCAAGACTGACAAATCTGCAATCGAAGACGGAGAAAAAGCTCGCACATGAAACAGTGTGCTTTTATTTTTTAACTAAATTCTCAAATCTTCGTGGATTGGCAATACTGTGGAGGATCATCTAAGTTACTGTCCAGAAGGCTCTCAAATGTACCTCCTCGTGCCTGAACCAATCACCCTTTAAACACTAATTTCTCAACAACTACTAAACAAGATTTATACCAAACCAAGCACAAGTATTTCTTTGAGTAAAGTTTTTCCTTTAAGTTAAATTTGTTGTAAATTCTGTTCAGCCATTTTTTTCATATCAGCGAGCAAAGAATTAAAATTGGATTTTTAGTATCCCCTTTTAGTGGTCCCCACATAATAGGCCTGAGTGAAACTTGCTAGGAAGAACTCAAAGTATCTATACCATTTTTTGGAAAGTTTCGTGTAGATTTGTCAAACAGTGCCAACGTTATTGAGAACAACCATTCGTAAAGACACTGGCCCAATCACCTTAACTACACTACTGGCTCTATCACTGGCTGTGTAAAAGACACAAATACAGATAAATAGATATAAATGTTGAGAGGGTAATATGCAGTTTATTATCATTGTTGAGTGTTTGAGAAAGGTAATGGCTCAGGGTAGGCGAAGTCTTGAATGTGTCATGATGCCTCTACGCTCCAACAACTGTACTAAAAAGCATATTTTACTCAGTGTAGCTGCATGTATGTCTAAATCCATAGTATTTTTTTCATGTGTATTTGCTTTAACCAAAGATATTTCAACAAAATCAGGATACAACAGGTTACATGTATACAGAACGGTAAAACAAGAATGAAAAGGCTTCCTGACTATAAGTGCTGCACCCTCAAATAAAGTAATTGGTGCATGCAATATATGAGGCAGTGTTTTTCCCATGTTCGCACTAGACTGTGTTTATAAACTTGAATCTGACCTTTCTACTGTTGAAATAAATGTTGACCCCTGGCAGTGAGTCAGGTACAGGGCACCAGGGCAGGCCAGGCCTTATGGCCAATCCCTAATGCAGACATCCAAGTGCAGCGGGGGTTAGGGAAAAGTGGATTATAATAACCAACTGAATAACTCATTTAAAAACTGACTAATAATGATGCCTCAAACATGCTAAATCACTGAAATTCAACTGATACGATATCCAATGCAGACAATGCCACACCATAAGGTTATTCATATTACAGACAACACAAAAACACCCATTGTAAAATCACACAAGACTGACTACCTAGAGTAATAAAAAGTGAGGCAACACAAGAGACATTCATATAAAAAATGTAAACCTGTACTATATAACTCAAATAGTACAAGCACACCACAACTAATCCACAAGAAAAACAACAAAGCGAATATTACTAATATACTAATTAACTTTAACACTCATTGTGGGTTCCAGAGTAGCACCCTACTTTCCTCAGGCAAATAAATAACAGCTAAAAACACAATGACGAATGGAGCGGAGGAGGGTACCTGACGTACCGCAACTTCGGACATCTCTCCTGCTGAAAGTCAGGCGGGAAAAGTTCATCCGAATGTTTACTTACTTAAATTCTGCTATCAACAATTCAAATATGAAGGTACAAGTACGCCAAATGCAAAGAAAAACGGCACAAGGCATATTGCAGATGTCTTGATCAGTATCAAAATCCACAAAGGCACATGGCAAAGTAGGCCACATTCAAACGTATCAGTCTCACATCCATGCTAAAACCTTTCCAGGTGTACTTCAGAGTTAATGACGGTAAGATTCTGTCACAAGCACCCCCGTATTTAAAGGACTAACGCGATATATTTGAAGAAAATAATAATCTTGAATATTGCATTCAACCTTGAAATCCAGAAAACCGACCACCAATCTCGTCTAGAATTTCCTGGAACAAGTCCGTTATTTGAGCTTCCCCTCAGACTGTTGGAGATGGGATAAGATGGCGGATTCTGATTGGCCTGAAGAACCCTTACGCTAGAGTACCAACAGAATTCCAGAAGTGGATTGGTTTACGGGGACTCGTGTGTAGTTTGGGATTCGTTGGAGTAAGCTGTCACTCACTTACTTAACAGCAGTTGTATTTCTAAGAAAGCACGTGGGTCGAGCTCAGAGATCAGCGAGCGTTCTTCACGTTTCCCTGAGTTAAATGATACCCCAGCCTTGCTGTTTCTGTCACAGAGAAACCCGAATACTGCGTCACGTCTTGTACCGTCATTCAGTTAGTTGCCTTCTTAGCAGCCGAGATTCACGCTAAGCCACTAACGTTTCAAGTGTCGAGTAGCGAAGCTTCTGGGTTCGTTCCGAATGTCCTCTCCTGCTCATAGTAACTGCAGTGCGATTCCACCATTGATCCGCTAAGGAGGTGGGGTGCGTCACGGAAACCTGTGCATCATATGCAATTTCTAAACACAGCTTTCCACAGTCACACATGGCTGTATTTTCTTAATTTTCGGGGACTCCACTTACCGGAGCTGTGTTCATCACAATCTCGGGTCCGCCGTGCCACCCTAGCATTCACCACTGTGCGGCTAGAAATTCTGAGTTGCTGCCTGGCCGGTATTTGCAATGATACGAGAATACTGTCAATTTTACGCACTTTTTCCCTCAGCTATCAGCCATTCCAGAATAGCAAATGCTTCAAACCTTGTAGAAATTAATGCTAGTGTCTTAAGCGCTCTCAAAGTGAAGTACCGGCAGTTTTCACTGGCAGGCCTCTTGAAAGTAGCATTTAAATAAACTGGACTTAAAGGGGTATGTGTACACTTTCTGTTGAATTATCCCTGTGCTTTGATTCAAATATCAACATAGAATTAAGTATAAAATTGTTATGGTCTCTAATTTATAGTTCCATCATATGACGGTACAGTGAGTTACAACTTGATTATTCAAATGGGGGGCTCTGTTGATTGGACAATGAAGGAGGTGTAATGTTGCTGGGTGCCAGGCTATGTGTTGCTTTCCCCCCACAGACTCACAGGAAACGTTCTGTATGTAGATGGAGCATTTATTACACCTTCTAGATCACCTACAGAGAGAGCGCCGGGCAACACGCTCCGATCGCGTCTCTCGCTCGCGCGCTATGCCTCGCGCATGCGCAGTAGCGTCCGAACGGCCGCTACGCACATCTACGTCACTGCGTAGTGCGCGCGTCCACTAGACCGCGACACTACATATCTCCCCCTTTTCATATCACACACACAAAGTCCCCGACCCGGAGGTCAGTCCATTTCAAAGTCTCTGAACTTGGATGGTCTCACCACTGCTCTTCCCCCCCGGGTGTGTCTTACCGGAGTGGAATGTCCTTCTCGGCTTCCCTCTGCGACCGGGCCTCCATCGGTACCTTTCGGAGTGCCCGGGCTCTCGCTCTCTTTTACCTCGCCATCTTCTCTAGTGGTCTCCCCCAAGGGTCTTCTCCCTGAGTTGTCTCTCTCTCTCTCTTGCTCACCACTCATGTCCTCTCCGTGGCCTCCCTCGGATGAGTCTGTGTCCTTTCTCGGCCCTTCTGCCGGGGTTTCCCCTTCCGTGCACTCTTGGGGCCACTGTAAGATCTTATTGCATTTGGCCATGCGCTCGTGTGACCACACGTTACCGTCACTGAGCAGTGCCGCCCGGTCGTACACTTCTTCTACTCTGAGGGGTGGGGAGTACTTGCTTTCTCCTTTCCGCTTAAGGACTGCCAGCTTCACTCTGACCCACTCCCCTTTTTCCAACGCCGTTTCTTTTGTCCTCTTGTGGCGGTTGTAGTGTTCCGTATAGATGCGTTGTGCCTTCTGCAGGTTGTGCTGCACCACTGCTGGAGACCATTTGCTGGTGATGGTCTTCTCCTGCCACGCCACATTGTCTCTGGTAAAGGGTTGCCGTCCCCGTAAGATCTGGAAGGGGCTGTACCCCGTACCGGTGGGGGTGATGCGGTACGCCCATATCGTGCTGAGCACCCCTTTCTCCCAGTCTTTGCCTCTTGTGATGGCCGCCTGTATGGAGCCCATCAGCACCCTGTTAAACCTCTCTACTTGTCCATTGCTGGATGGGTGGTATATCGAGGTGCGTTTGAGTATTATGCCGTTCCTGTTCGCAAACGTGACCCACTTGTCGGAGATGAACTGGGGGCCATTGTCGCTGATAATGCTCCTGGGTATGCCTTCCCGGAGGAACACCGCCTTGAGGAAGCGTAGTATCTCGTCCGTGTCCATGATCTCGTTGATGTGCACTTCTGGCCATTTCGAGTATTTATCCACTAGTACACAGAGATATTTGGGGATCCCCTGGTCGTCCAGTATTGGCCCCAGGATGTCCACTGCTACCTCTTCCCACGGGTTGCTGGGGTTTGTGAATTTCCCTAAGGGTGGTCTCATAGGTTTGAGTGTCTTGTCCGCCCCTAGGCACTGCGCGCAGTCCTTCACGTGCCTCTCTACATGCGTGTCCATCCCTGGCCACCAGTAAGTTTGTTTTGACCTGGCCTTTGTCTTCACAATTCCCAGGTGGCCTTCGTGAAGTATGGCTAGCAGGGTGGGTACGATGTTCTCCGGTGGCACCACCCTGTCACCCCTGTAGACAAACACTCCGTCGTTGCCCACCGACAGCTCTTCTCTGACTTCGTAAAACTGCCTGATTTTTGATCTTTGTCTCCTTCTGTCCGGCCATCCCCGCACGATGTACGCCTTGATTTCCTCCATGTCATCATCCGCCTCATACGCGTTCTTCCATTCCTGCCTGCTGATGGCTTTTTCCGGATCGTCCGTCAGAGCCACCATCTCGTCGTCGTCTTCCCTGTCGTTGGAGGCGCTGTCCATCGCAGATGCCCTGCTGAGGTAGTCCGCTATTTTGTTTCTGGAGCCCGGGATGTACTCCACGTCGTACCTGTACTCCAGGAGTTTCAGTGTCATTTTCGCAATCCGGGGCGTGGCACTGGCATGGCCATCTGATGTCAGTACTTTCACGAGAGGCTTGTGATCTGTCTTCACCTGGAATCTGGTTCCCCACAGGAACTGACGGTACTTCGCCATGGCCCACACTACCGCTAGCATCTCTTTCTCTATCACACTGAACTTTTGTTCCGATGCTGTCAGCGTCCGGGACGCGAAGCTGATCGTCTCCATTCCGCCTTCTGGTCTTTCCTGCATGAGCACCGCTCCCAGCCCCTTTTCACTCGCGTCCGTCATCAATATTGACCGCCCCTGGGGATCGAATCCTTGCAACGGGATCGCTCCGCCAATTTCCCGTTTCACTGTGTCGAACTCCTCTTGCGTCTCCTCTGTCCATGTGAACGCCGTCTTATCCCTCGTGAGTTGCCTCATGTGGTGGGTTTTTGTGGCAAAGTGGTGGACGAATTTACTATAGTACTCTGCCATCCCTAGAAACGACCGTACTTCTTCCTTGGAGGTGGGTGGCGGTGCTTCGCAGATGGCCTTTACGTTCCCTCTCTTCGGCGTTATTCCTTGCGCCCCTATCTCGTGTCCCAGGTAGGTGACTGATGTCATTCCAAAATGACACTTCTCCCACTCTGCTGTTAGGCCCTTCTCTTCCAGGATCTTCAATACTGCCGACAGTTTCCTGTCATGGTCCTCCAGCTCCGTCCCCATCACTAGGATGTCGTCCTGAAAGTATTGCACTCCCTCAATGTCCTTGAATAGGCGGGCCATTAGCTTCTGGAACACCGCCGCTGCCGAGGCGAGACCAAAGGGCATGCGGCAGAATTGGTAGCAGCCGAACGGCGTGATGAACGATGTCAATTTTTTGCTTGTCGGATGTAGTGCTACCTGGTGGTATGCCGATTGCAAGTCTATGGTGGAGAACCATTTCACTCCTTTCGTGCGGGCCAACATTTCCTCTATGCGTGGCAAGGGGAACCTTTCCACTACTATGCACTTGTTCAACTCCCTGAGGTCCACACAGAGGCGCACTTTGCCTGACGGTTTCATGGCCACCACCAAAGGAGCCAACCACTCCGCGCTGTCAATGGGCTCAATGATTCCCCCTTCTTCTAGTCGGAGGAGCTCCTGTTGCACCGCCTCCCTTACCGCAATCGGGATGTTCCGTACCTTGTGCGCTACCGGTCGGGCGTTTTCTTTGAGGACGATTTTGTGGGAGAACTTCTCCAGCCTCCCAATCTTCCCGCCGAAGACCTTCGGGTGCCCGCTCCGCCATTTTTCTGCCGTCGACTCCTCACCGTCCAGAGTCACCATCACCTGGGTGTCCCCTCCTGGGTTCAGCTGTATTCCCAACACTCCTTGGTCCATCCAGCCCAGGACTGACGGTCCCTTCTCCGCGACGTACAGCTTGCAGAGCGCACTCCGCTCCTTGAACTGGAACTTCATTGTCTTGAACCCTACCATCGGGATTGGGTCCCCCGTGTAGGTGACAGGTCGAATGTCGGGGGGTTCTAGTTGTGCGCCCCACGTGGGTCTGAACCTCTCGTTCCATACTGAACGTTGAATGATCGTGTAAGGAGATCCTGAGTCCGCCACGATGGTGATGGGTATGCCTCCTATGATCATGTCGCACTGGGGTTTGCGCGTTCTTCTCCCCTCTATGCCCAGTACCTGGTCTTCAATACACAGGACTTCTTCGTCTTCTTCACGGCCTTCTGTTTCTTCCCCCTCGTCCTGTGCCACGAACTTCACCGCCTGCTGTCTTCCTTTTCTGCGGCATACTTTTTCGTAATGGCCAACTAGGCCGCAGAACGCACACTTGGCTCTGAATGCGGGGCACCGTTTGTCGTGCGCTGCATGGTTCGCGCTGCCGCACCTGTAGCATTTCATGGCCTCGCCTTTTCCTTGTTTCCATGTCGGTCCGGGTCTTGGTTTCCCTGTGGCCGCTCCTCTGTACTCCCCCGTCGTTTGTTTCCCCCGCGTCTGGTGGTCCGCGTCGTCTACCTTGTTGACTGTGAGTCTGGGGGCCGGTTCTCTCTTGGCTGCTTCCGCACAGCGTTTTGTTAGCTCCGCTCTCTTCACTATGGCGATCACTTCGTTCAGCGTCGCATCTCCATTCGCCCATAGTTTGTCCTGTACTGACTTGCTTGTCGTGTGCATGACGATCTGGTCCTTGATGAATTCGTCCTGCAGTCCGCCATACCTGCACGTCATCGCCAGCTTCCGCAGGGCCGCCACGTAGTCATCTACGGATTCCCCCGCTTCTTGCTTCCTCTGCTGGAAGTTATAGCGGTCGATGGAGGTGCACACTGCTGGTCGATAGTGGTTGTCCAAATCTTCTATGGCGTGGGTGAACACGTCTGTGTCCCCTACAGGTCTGGTGGTCGGTGTGAGATTTTGAAACACTCGTATCCCTTCTGGTCCTAGGTTGTGTAGAAGTATCCTCTTCCTCCTGGCGCTAGAGAACGCCTCCTCGTTCTCATCTTCTAGCGCTTCCAGGTAGTTTCTGAAGTACTCCCTCCAGTCTTCCCACTTCATTATGGGTTCTCCCGGGCGTGGTAGGAAAGGTATCGGCGTCGTCAGAGTCGATGACTGTGCACTCATTTTGGCGTCCACTTGCTTCCTTGGGCTACCTGGTGCGTCCGTCCCCGCTCCCCTGCTTCGGGTACCTGGGACTGCGTTCGAGCTGGCTGCTCCGTCGTCCCCTGACTCCGCCAGGATCTCCTCTGCGGTTCCGCTGTCCGCCTGCGATATCCTCTACCTCGTGGCTGGCTCCTCCGCTGCCCACGTGCCACTCCCCGGCTTCTGTCTGCCTCTGCCGCGCTCTCCCGGTGTGTAGGTGTCTGCCCTTGGTCCCTCCGGTCTTCTTACCGCTTAGGGTGGTATCTCTCCTGGTGGGCTTCTTCTCTGATGCAGGTTAGGGGGGCACCTTCCACCTGTTGCACATAGGGTTCTTCTTGTCCCAGTCTCGTCGCCACTGTAATGTTGCTGGGTGCCAGGCTATGTGTTGCTTTCCCCCCACAGACTCACAGGAAACGTTCTGTATGTAGATGGAGCCTTTATTACACCTTCTAGATCACCTACAGAGAGAGCGCCGGGCAACACGCTCCGATCGCGTCTCTCACTCGCGCGCTATGCCTCGCGCATGCGCAGTAGCGTCCGAACGGCCGCTACGCACATCTACGTCACTGCGTAGTGCGCGCGTCCACTAGACCGCGACACTACAGGAGGTTGTTCTTGAACCTCTAGAAAACTGCTAGCACCAGACCAAAACATCTTCCTGTAGAATCAGAATGTATGTTACAGAGTAATGACAGTATTTCACATCTTAGAATCTTGGTGCAATCTGATGTTGGGATACTGAATTGACAGATCCAGAAGAGTGAAAATGTAAGCATCTCTAAGCAGTATATTACTTACTTCACGTATTTTGGAAGAGGATATCCACTACAACCTTCATAATACAATCAGCCTGTTCACTCCGGTGCTATCACTTGTGTACATAATTACCTCACTTCTACATCCTTGCAAACCTTCTGTAAGTCCCCCCTCTCAGACAATATCGAAAACATTCATATTTTCTAACTTGTAACGCAGCCTGGTATCAAATACTAACTATAGGTCAATTCACCCTCTTGATGGTCTGAAGGAACTGCTGTGGGTAACTGAGAAGGTGGTAAGTTATTTCGAATTGAAAGAAGTGATGCTAGGAGATCAGGAGGTTTAGATAAATAATGGAGGGATGATGAGAGGTTGGCTATGAAGGGGTATGTTGGCTGAAGATGGCCAGGTGTTTTGGAAGGAGTAGGAAGAGTTGGATTTTGGGAAAGGTATCCTGCAAAGGGAAAGAAAGGTTGGTTCCACCAAAGTGGGTCAAGGAGAAATTGGGGAATCTGGTACACAAAGGACACATGAAGAAGTGTCACAAAGGCTAAAGTTAGAAAAGTTTACTTGTGGCATGGTGTAAGGTGTTTTGAAGCTTCAGTGGAGGTACCAAAGCAGTAAGTTAGGACTGGATATTTTGTGGCCTTTTGATCTATTACCAATGAAAGGAATAGGTAAGCTGATGGATGATTAGTACTAAAACGGGATGGTGAAGATGTGTGTTAATACAGCTACAGCTACAGCTTCGTTTTGATTGAGGTTCTTGAAGGATGAGTTGTATGGAGGGGGTGTTCCTTAAACCGTTGTCGCTGATGAAGGTGTTCAGTTTGGAGCAAAAAAACGTATTTTTTTTATGGTTATAGGGGTGGTCTTTTTCAGAACAACCCAACATGCATTCAGATGGCCAGTGTGATGGAATGGTGGCAGAGGTGACATTATATGAATATTGTGGACCAATTGTACTGCACGCAATGTCGTTTCTGGTGTGTCCCCTTTTGAATGCTTGAGAGGAAGCAAACCTGGTTTAAAATGTTATGATTCTAGGTATAATTTGGGATGAAGAGGAAATCTTTGGAGGACTATGAAGAAAGGAAGAGAACTGAAGATCATCAGAAGAAATTCAAGCTGCACTATGATAAAAGGAAGTCTACCAAAATGTGAAGTGCAAGTGTGGTGATGTAATTTGTGTGAAATAAACCTTGAAGAGGGAAAAAGGAAGAATGGTTATTTTGAACCACTCAGATTTGTAGAATTTAGTAGGAATATTGTGGTACTGGAAACGGCGTGATTTAATTAATCTAACTCAAATGGAATCATATATTCCCACCGGTAGAGTGTCCCTTGATCGAACAAGGACAAGGCCAGTGTGATGGAAGGGTTATGTTCTAAAATTACTGTTCTAACGGTGATGAGTGCTACTCCTATCTTCCATATGTTGATTTGCAATTCTATGTCAGGACCCAGCGGCGAGGATTATGTTATTCTTTCTTCATTTTATTCAAAGGCAGCCATGTTAACAACAAGAACCTCAAAAACATAATTTCCCATGAACCCAGGGAAATAAGGAGAAAGTTCAACATCCAAAAGAGAGCCAGGATCCATCTTCTTCTGTTATTGTCATTCCATTATCTTCCACTTTCTTACCTCTCCGCAGCCATGCACAAATGAGTATTGGTCTCCACGCCCTCTGCTTGTGGTGAATTTATCGCATATTTCTAGCGTAGTAACTGGTGTTTCATTTACAGCAAGGTACCTCCTCTTATTCCAGCAGCAAAGAGAAAGCTTAGTCCCTCCTTTCGCGCTGCTTTTTCCACATTGCTGTGAGCGCTACCTTCCTCACAGCTGGGGCTGGGGCACGCGGTGTTCCTCTGACTGCTAGAGGGCATGTGCCCCTTGCGTCGCATCCGTTAGCCGCTAACGTGTTTTCACCAGTCCCCTCGGATCAGGGACCACGTGAGTAATTTCCTATAGTGAATAGCGGCTAATTACCAATTGTCCCCATTACACGGTGCGATCTATAGCTTTCAAGAGTTCCCATCTACCGACACTATTTCTCCCTGCGTGGTCTTTATTCTGTAAGCGGAGGTATTTTCTTTCCCTCTTGCTTTGACAGACACCTCCCAGGCATAGTTATATAGATATCTCTACCCACTGTATTCCAAAGGGTGTTGGTGTCTACTGAAGCCTGTAGCCTTCTGAGCTGAACACATCTTCTAATATTAACGAAGTGCTGCACAACCATCATACTTCTGGGTGCCCCAGCTTCCATTAACCTTCTTAATTCTAGTGGTCTCTCACTGGCCTGTGACTGATTTTTTACACAGTCTGTCAGATGCTAACTAATCCTCATGGAGGAACACGTTGAATGCTATACTGAGGAGAAGGAAATCTCATATTTCCTGGTCACAGACGACTTCTGTGACACAATGGACACTTCAATCCATAAGGTGGTCTCGGACACAGTGGCACCCTTGGATAGAAAACTGCTGGAAATGTGTCTACAACCCCTCCCACCAAGGGAAGAACTACCGGGGGCCTTTGGCCCCCTTACCTACAGGGCTGCCTATCGTATCCCCTGAGAATCTTCATAAATGCTTGTAAGCGTTCCTGGGCCATGAGGGCATTCCGGTACCAGTGGGTTATATGTCCCCTTCTCCACCTGTGTCATGGAGGTCCCCTTCAGGGTCCGATGGAGACTCTGATCACGAACAGCTCTGGGGTCTTGTGGCCAGCCAACCTGGGGGCTCAGACTCTACCACTGAAAGGTCTCGCGGATCACAGTCCAACATGCTTGACCCCAAGGAACTTATGTAGTCTCGATCCTACGAATGGACCCAGGGAGACAAAGTAGCCACGTATGTGGCAGCGAGGTTGCACAAAGCCCTCGTCAAAGAAATTTGCAATCACCTTTGGGCGGAATGCCCCATCCCTCTTTGGACGGTAAAGTATCCGTCACTCCTGAAATTTATACCATGATGGCCACATTTTTGGCTGAATACATCAGAGATCCTAAGAAGGGCATTAACCGATCCTTGCTGTCATGCCAAGGTAAGCTCCTGGATGTGACGGGTCCACTAACAAACATTTTGGACATGGTGAAAGACCCCAAAGCATCAAGGGCTTTTATCTCCCCAGTAGTTGTCTCAGGCTGGGCCCAGCGTGCCCTTATTATCCTAGTCAGCACCAACTGCGCCATCTCTACCGAGAGGCGCAGATCATTGCTAATTAAAATAGACCCCAGGTGAGGGCACCTGGCGACTTCAGAAGCCAGACAAGTGGCACAAGGCAGGCTCCCAGCAAATTTGTGTCCACTTTCAATTCCTTAGATAAAGCTTAATCGTCAATTAAACGTATATTCAACCTCAGGTTTTCACCGAAACTAGTCGCAGCAGGGGGCTCACGGTCAGCCGCCCCAATCTCATGCTTCCAGCTGGCGCCGACCATCTAGACGGAGTCACTGGCAAGATTCCTCCAAATTCGGGGGTTTCTATCTGACCAGAGGAGATCCCCAGAACTGAGCCTCCTTCAAAGGTATCAGAGGTGGCGGATCATCCACCAACGCACATGGTGAATCTAACGCTCATTTCTCAGAAGCGCTAGGTGGGGGTTACTTGGCACTTTTCATGGACAGCTGGAGGAATCTTACTTCCAATGCTTGACTGCTCCAAACCATTCAAGGGTTCCACATATAGTTCCATGGGTCCCCCTTTCAACCTGTTTTCCCTCTTCCCCTCCACTTCTCAGAACAGCAAGCCTCCCTCATCCAGGTAAAATCCAGGAACTCCTTTCCAAGGGGGACCTTTTCCACACCTTTCGGGTGTCCTCAAAAATCTGTTTCTGGTGGAGAAGCGGGACCGGGTCCAACGCCTGCTGATCAATCTCTGGGAAATCAACAAGTGGTTGGTCTTTCGCCACTTCCAGATGGAGAAAAAGACACACAGATGATGGACGGAATGCAGAGCAAATCAAACATTCTCCCCAGTCAATAGATCTGGGTTAAATCCATTGTTCTTTTGCTCATCATTGCCAGCCCAGTTTAGACCCAGCCATATGCAAATCAGTCTTGACTCTGTGCCTCATGAGAACAGTCCAGACCGAACTGCCAAGCCAGGTCCTCCCTGGAACGGAAACAAGCATCCTGAGACCGGTTTCGGGGCATCACCCCTCATCAGCCAGGCTAGCTTGAATCCAGTGGCACAGTGAGCCCGGGACCCACGTCTGGGCATACCCGGCCCACTTAGGGCAAGAAAGCAAAAGACACACAGATGATGGACGGAATGCAGAGCAACATTCTCCCCCAGTCAATAGATCTGGGTTAAATCCATAGTTCTTTTGCTCACCATGCCACCTCAGTTTAGACCCAGGATAGAGGCCATCCATCTTCTTTGCCATCTTCTGAGGCCCAGTGACTGGCTGTTACATTTGGACCTCAAGAACGCCTATCTGACGATCATCCCAATCTTCCCTCCTCATCGTCGGTTCCCCCGTTCCAATGGCAGGGCCAGACCTTTGAATTCAGCTCCTTTCCCTTTGGCCTCTCCTCTGCCCCCTGGTGTTTCATCAAAGTCCTCAAACCCGTGGACGAACACTTGAGGGCCTTCGGAATATGCATGATAGTATACTTGTACAAAATGCTTCCTATGGATCAGTGCCCTCGTGTACTGTCTGCACCACTGATAACAACGGTGGATCACTTCCATTCCCTGGGGTTTATTATCAATGGGAAAACATCTGTCCCGGTTCCTTCCCATACCTTTACCTTCCTGGACTTCATGGTCAAATCGGTGGAGACCAGTGTGAGTCTGCCTTCAAGGAAAGTGGCCAAAATATGAAACAAGGTACGCAGTACCCTGTCCAAGCCATCCACATCTTTCTCACACATTGCCAGGGTGGTCAGTCTTCTTTTATCCTCCATCCAGGCCATTTTTCCGGTACCTTTGCACTTCCAGACCCTACAGAGGCTCAAGAGCTCTCACTTGCGCCACGGCCTCACATATTCTCAGTATGTTCCCCTCTTGGAGGAGTCCAAGGACGAACTGCAATAGTGGCTCACTCATATGGAGGCCTCGAACGGGTGTGCCAAGTTCAGTTCTCAACCAGATCTTGTGATCAAATCTGATGCCAGTGGCACTCATTAGGGCGCACGTTGTGGGGACTTCACCACCGGCGGCGGATGCGCCACCACAGAACAATCCCTGCACATCAATTGCTTAGAGCTGATGTCGGAGTTCCTTCGCGGGGAAGTGTTGGACCAAAGACCGGGCCAAATGTTGTGTTCTCCTAAAAATGGACAATGTAGCGGCCATCCATTACATCAATCACCATGGGGCACTCGGCACAGGGCTTTGTCAGATCTAGCCAAGAATTATGGGGAATATTGCAGTGACCATCATGTTTTGGTGAGGGCGGAACACCTTCCGGGAACAGCCAACCAGGTAGCGGATTGGCAATCACGATATCTCAAGGAAACAAGTCTGTGGAGATTACTCACAACCGTGTTCCAAGTCCTTTCGGATCGATGGGGTCTGTTTACGATAGACCTGTTTGTGCCCTATCTAGACCACCAACTTCCTAGAGTTAGAGACTGGATCCTGATGCGGTTGCAACCATTGCCTTTCTCCAGGATTGTTCGGAGGAGACAGGCTATTCTTTCCCTCCATTTGCCATGATAATGAAACTAGCTGCGCAAACTTGCAGGCAATCGGTAGATCTAGTGTTGGTGACCCCGATGTGGAGTTTACAAGTTTGGTTACCAGTTCTACTGGAACTTTCTTGGAATTTTCCAATCCGTCTACCCCTAGATCCATGTCTCCTCAGCAATCCCTCAGAAAATCCCCATCATCTAATGGCAACTGGCTCCCTGCAGCTTATGGCGTGGAGGATTACCGGTCTAGATAGCAAGTCCCAGGACTTTTGAAAAGCACTGCAGACCTCCTCTCTAAGGCCTGGGCAGATGGTAGGGTCAAATGTTACCGGTCGGCTTGGCCTAGATGGCTGAGTTGGTACCAGCAATGGAACCTGGATCCCGTGGAGACAGATGTTGCCCACATCCTGGCTTTGGACGGGATACCCTATCGGCCAATCAATAACTTTAGGCCACCGATTTCTGTAGGTCACAATCATGTGGGAGACCTCTCTATAGTGGAACATCTCCTAGTCTGAAAACTACTCAAGGGCATACGTTTATTCCTTCTACCGTAGCCGAGGTCTTCGTTTCTTTGAATCAGGAATCAGGTATTACTTTAGTTGATGGCTAACCGTCCTACATCACATATATTGTGAGGTTTCAGGCCAACCACTTTGGGATATGATTTAACCTTTCATTGTTACAGTTTCATGGCAAGCATCTACTTCAGCAACCATCATTGGCATTTACTGATAAGCACAGTGAAAGATGTGACTAGATGCCGTTATTAGTAGTTAGATTCCTAGGTTAACAATGCTTTTGTTTGATCTGTAATTAAAAAACATGAGTGCTAAGTGAGCCGAAAGGAATATGATTAAACCATGGCATTTGGAATGTCAGAAGTAAGACCTTGGATTGTTGAACATCTGTCCATTTTCCTGTCTGATTTAGGAATGATAGGTGAAAGTCTACTTTGTTGTGATCAGCACATCATATATCCCCTTGCAGACAAACAAAATGCATACATTAAAAGACAGTATTTTGCAGTAATTATCTCACCCAGGGCCACATGATGTACGTTAATAGCAGAACAGTTAGATCTTAGTTATGTTTCCTTTCACTTTTAACAGCTTAATCTGGACTTTTGTTCAGGTAGCTTTATGAAAAGCTTATGTTAAATCATCACCACACATCATCATCATAAATGTAATCACCAGTAATACTCAAGAAGATGTAAATTTCATATAAAACGGACAGCTAAACAGTATCTCTGAATCGATTATGAACACATTTTAATTTAACATATCTCAAGAAGCCACCTACGGTTATATCCATAATAGCTCTTCTGGGAGCAGGAAAGGAGAACAAAAGACAACAGAGAGAAAGAATGGAGGACTACAAAACATTAACATTTTAACAGCCATGCATAACCCACATATATCCCTTGCAGCTTCTTTGCCAGAGTGGGTCCTACTGGATGTTCAATCGTTAAGATATTGTCAGCCTAACACCACCCTACTCACCCAGAAGGTGACCTTAAAAGAGAACATCCAGAAGCACCACATTTGGATGGGCTTCGAATGCAAGCTCACAAGAAACGTTATGCTGATTACCCCTTGTTGGGACAAATAGTTTCTCATGAAACCTCACTCTGATTTGCTTGAAAACCCACTGAGGAACCTGTGCCATATGCTACCATTTCATTTCTGATGCTCGTCAAGGATCTCTTTCTCTCCAACATGCTGAGCAAAGTTAAGGGAATAGCAAAATATGACAGGCACCAAGCATTGCTTCCTTGTTTTGAATCACATTTTCAGGATCTAGTGCCTGGTGTAAGAAAGATCAAAACCGTGAATCAAACATAGTAAAAATGAATGAATTGCAATTTCTGATTTGCTAAATGGTATGTACTAAGCAACGTTAGTATAAATTAGCGAGTTCTTAGTGTTTCAAATCCCTTAATACTGATTTCTATTTTGTGATTCAGTATTAATTTGAAAGGTCTCACTTAAAATTACAAAGGCTACTAAAAAGGATTTGGAGGCATATACAATACTTCCAACAACTGACACTTCAATTCATAGAAAAACAACACCGGGTTTATAAAATCAAAAATGTTAATTGCATTCTTAAATTATAAAGTATTCATAAATATATATGTAGTGAAAGTTAAAATAAATTAAGTAAATATCGCCAGAACATCCTCTGTTGGAAGTTATATTTAGGACAATCAATGAATCATAGGCAATGTATTGCTTGTATATTGGATTCTGCCGTCATTCCAAAATCAGAATTATATTGAAAAAACCTATAAAGTAGAATAAAAGGACATTGCTTATATGTTGCAAATAACTTTATTTAACAATGAAAGAAAACATTGTGCAACATTAATTAAGAACATATTCAAAGAATATTCTAAAAGTAAATAAACACATTGAATTTGAAAATGAAAATATGATCAGAAGTAACACATATTGTGTTCCCTAACGGAGTAACCTACCAGAAAAGCCAGGCACAGTATCTGTCGGCCTAAATCCTGGCTAGCTCACAGTGCCTCACCTGAACTCCTACCCTTCCCAGAGTAGAAGGTGATTTTGGCAACCTAGAACATGACCCTTTATTCACAAAGGGAATGCTGGAAACAGATCATCACCGTTCGTCTCTCACTCAAGCATACCCTTAGTAAACAAAGAAAGACACAAAGAAAGTTTACAATACATTTATTGAAATTATCATAGTCTAATAGGAAGCAAAGGTGCTGTGGTTATTACGCCGATACAACTAAACAACGTAATTAGCATAACAATAAGGTTGTATAAACATCCCAACTATAGGCAATTATCTCTCTGTCTAGGCCTACCCCTAATATGTGAGCAAAGGGATATATTAGTGTTCTCAGGGATTGGCAACAGACCCCATTCCTGGTGTATCGTAGTTAGGTAGTCCGCATCATTATGTAAACTCAGTTTACGCAAGGCAGCATGTCAGGCTCTACCGAAATTCTCCTCTTGGCACCCAAGGAGACGAGACACAGTTGATATGATAAAAACTATTGTATAGGAAAGCTGTAGCTGTGCTACCGTGTTATGTCTAAAATGTTAGGAGCTGTTTCTGACTCAAGCAAACAAAACAGAACACCAGGTTGTTATGTATTCCAGGCAATCTTATACAAATTGAGCAGACTGACTGCTGGAAAGAATCACTGAATAACAAACAACATGTACAGCATATTTCTAAAATAATGTCACGAAAACAAATATATTATGTGTGGCCATGCACAACAGAGGCAGACTAAAATATTTAATATGCAAAACTAAGGGAGAACCAAGTGGTTCCAGAAGGGGAAATGCATCTGCAACTACATATAAATGAAGATAGTTTGGAAGCGACTGGGCGTTTCTAGGCTGCTTTCATTTGCATTCAGCAGTTTAAGTGCAAAAAAAGTGTGGCATACTGCAATACTAAGTACCATGTGCACAGGGGCGGTTAGTGCAGAGACAATATCACCTTTTATTACAGCACTTAGAAAAGGGAGCTATACAGTACGAAACACAAAAAAAGTTGCTATTTCCCAGCCTGCTGTTGTACCCCAAACATTATTAAATAGGACTTTTGAAGTGATGCACGGGCAGACGAACTATTATCCTTAGCATGCTAATGCCTGATCCAACAGTTTACATCAAAGACTTTACGGCGCTCATCTGCTCGTTTATGGCATTTTCCTCCATGTCATACTTCTCCTAATTAGCATTAAGAAAGATTAAACTTCGGTGCTGAAGCTCACCCATCCTCTAACCATGTTAACACGTTGCCCCTCATAGAGATAATTTTCAAAGTATGTTGCCAATCGATATATCATTTTGAACCCAAGGTGCCAAAGAAACCTGCTTTGTTTCTCAATAAGTTTCACGATTATACGCAGATGTAATTCCGTGGTGTGTGTGCGCTTTCAGCTTTTCTCTGTGAGGTGCTAAGAAATATGTATGGTCGCCTGAACACACACCTTACAGGGAACACAGTTCTTGATCTGTCTATGTAACTCTGTGCCATTGACTAAGTTATTAGTGTCAGTATTACAGTGGGAGTACAAAAAGAAAGTGGCATGAGAAAGGTCACCATGGGTCGTAATGGCTTCTTCTCATGGTAGCAGAGTGTTTTCAGTAGCTACTGTTTCAGATATAGTGAGGTCTTCCCACTCTTATGGTTCTTCCTCAGTCACTGATGTTGTAGAGAGATTCAGTCCCTACATTCTGATGTCCAGTCATGCCAAAGCACAGTTCTGCTTTACCAGCATCATCTCTGTGACATGGCGCTATCAACATTGGTAAGGTACGTATTTAACTAACAGGTCTCCTGAGTAGTACTTCTATGTATCCATAATACCCTAACACCTCCTCTGAAGATGTCCGTGGTGTTGGGGATTAATTCGCCACAGTATTTTAGGAAGCCCTTAATTTTTCTGTGGGTTGTTCAAGCTTGAACCTTTAAAAGGATTACCAACATTAGTGTTTGCATTGTGTTTCCATTATAGTTTTATTAATGGTGGCACCATAGTCTATGCTAATAGCTGACAATTGCAGACCTGCTATCCATGCACATTTAAATTTACATGGCCCTGGCAATGCAGGCGGTGACATAATCTTCGTGGTTGAAGCCCACAATGTCTGTCATTTCGAGGATTTTTATTTTGGGATGGACTTTCAGCTGTGGATGCTTATACACAGACATTTCATGAATACATTGACATTGCATCACCACAAAATTATAGAGCATATCAGCTCTTAGAAATGCATGTACTTAGTCATGTTCATGTACACACTAGTGCCCATAGTAATGATGGAGCCACCTGGCCAGCACCAGCCGGTTATACACCATACCCTGACCTACAAAACCTTTATTTTAATGAGCTATAGCAATTATACACTGGTCTACTTATACTCCATCGAAGCTTAACTCAGTATGTTTTGCTTACCTTGATAGCTGTCTCAGCAAGGAGAGCACTAGCAGGGCAACCACATGTGCCTGCTGTACCTACAGTAATTCCTGTAATTATTCATTCAATTATGAGTAAACTTCCTACAAACCGTGAGGAAATTCCTTTTGGGATGGTCCAAAAAATAGATCAGATTGAAGCCGTCCTTCCCCTTACAGGACCACAAGACAAGCACAGAATATCAGCTATCTGCATAATCGTTTCTGAAGTCTATACCATCACGCATGGTACTCCATCGATGTCAGTCTTGCTGGAAGTGCTCAAACAAATGCATAATGAACATGGGGCAGCTGCTGCCCTAGATTTGGGGATGAAATTGATGGGAAACTTTCCAGTGGTCTCAATGATTCTGTCATACATTAAAGGCAAAGCTGTTTCTTTGGCTATATGCTAGCTGCTTGCACAGGTTTTTTCAGTCAACTAGGGGTGTGAGCTACCTATAATTATTGCTGAAGTATATACTTCAATAGGTTGCGATAATTTGGGGACCAAATAACCACATCTTGGGACACTGCCAAGCAAAACCCGGAGTTATCCAAAAAACAATGGAACATTCCCAAACCTAAAGAAAAAGCTAGGTCTCAAGGACGATCTTCACCATCAGAGCCCTCTGGCAGATGCTAAAATTTGCGTAATTGCACCCGGTTGAAAGCACCTGATAGGTATCAGCTTTCTGATACTTATCCTTCTCGTTCCTTTCAGGGCTCATCTGAAAAACAATATGAGAGACAAGGGCGTTCTGACCGCAGACAGGTAGAGTACATGAAACCAAAAAAGGACTCACAATGCTTGTCTGACATGAAGATAAAGAAGGAGAAGAAACCTCCGCAATTTAAGCCCTAATTTCAGAAAAAAGAAGGTTGCAGCTATAATCGCAAAATATGCCACAAACATTGAGAACTCTCCTCCTGATCTGGAGGTGAGCAGTGACTTTCCTCAACAGTATGGAAGAGGTCACAATCAATAAATATCCAGGAGTTTCTGGCAGTTCCAAGAGTCTCTAGTAGTTTCTGGAAGCAAGAGCAACTGATCAATACAATACAGTTGAAACCCCAGACTGGCGCATAGCCTCTCCAGACAGATGAAATAATTTAGATATACAAATTGAGGGTGACATTAGGAAATTCTCTTAGCGGAGTTCGATTGGACCCCGGAGTTTGTACGAACATTCCCAGAAGGGGAGGATGTTATGCTACCAGCATTTTCTGCGCTTGTCCCTGAAGAGGTCAAACAATCATATGCCGCATAATGTACTCTTGCACTAGTCCCAGCTTTATATTGCAGTCATGTCAGTGATAAGTATTCTCCTTATCATGTAATGCCCATATAGTCCAGCCCACAAGTGCTGCCACAATACTCAATAAAACGGGACACTAAAGCACCTGATCAAGAAATACTTACACAATTAGAGTATCAGGGAGTAATTCAACATCTATGTCTCCCAAATGAATAACCCCATTTTTCCTGTCTTAAAACCTGATCATTCATAATGTATAATCTTAGACTATAAACATTTAAATAGTCATACACGCACATTTGCGATACCAAATACACACAGTACAGCACTTATAAATAATATGGGGCCATATGTAGGAAACAGTTTTGCGATCGCAAACAGTGCGATTCGCAGGAATCTGGGTGTTTGCGATCGCAAAACATACTTGAGCCATGTAGGAAAGGTATACGCAGAAGAGCTGTGCGAATCGCTAATTTAGCGATTAGCTATTTTGCGGAAAGTGGAGTCTGCGAATAAATCAGCGTAATCGCAGTCTGCGCACCAGTATTAGCGAAAATCGCTGTTACCGAACTCGCAAATAGCGATAGCGCAAAATGACATGTTCAGAAAACTCGCAAATAGCGATTATGCAAAATTCGCAATTTTGCACTTCCCAATTACCATCAACACTGAGCAGGTGGTAACCTACTGCAACCTATTTAAACAGGCCCACAATGCCACAGGGCCTTTCCACCATGGCTGGGCTGTACGTGATAGCCAGGAGGCTGCGAATCAGGGATGCCACACAGAGACGGAGACGCCAGGAAAGGATCTACAGAGCACGCATCACCCTCTTCCAAGTGACCGATGAGGAGATCCATGTCAACTACAGGCTGCACCCAGACAGCATCCTGGATTTAATTGCTGAACTGACACCCATACTTGACCACCCCACACGCAGGGCACACTCCATTCCCACCCATGTACAGGTGCTGTGCTCACTGCACCTCCTGGCATCAGGTAGTTTCCAGGGGGTCATTGCCACAGCAGGAGGTGTCTCCCAAAGTGCACTTTCGCGCTTCTTCCACGCTTTCCTGGATGCAATGGTACAGAGGCTGCATCACCACATACAATTTCCTAGCACAGCACAGGCACTGGATCAGACCAAGCAAGATTTCTACCAAATTGCACAATTCCCCCATGTCATTGGCTGCATAGATGGGACACATATCGCTATTTCACCCCCCTCACATAATGAGTATGTATTTCGCAACAGAAAGTCATATCATTCCCTGAACATCCAGGTAGTGTGCAATGCCCAACACTTAATCACTGATATTGTGGCCAAATACCCTGGAAGCACACACGACTCATTCATGTTTCGCCACTGTGCATTACATCGCAGACTCACAAATGGTGATTTTGGAGAGGGCTATCTGCTAGGTAAATGCCTGTTAAACACACACAGAGGCAGTAGAGTGATGCAGTGGCAGGACACTATTGAACATTAATCTGCTTATGCCCCGCAGGTGACAGTGCGTATGCTGTACGAGACTACATCCTCACACCGTACCTGAATCCATCAACTGCAGGTGAGAGGGGGTACAACAGCGCACACAGAGCTACACGCTGTGCCATTGAGAGGACATTTGGAATCCTAAAGAGCCGTTTTCGATGCCTCCATAAGAGTGGTGGAGCGCTACAGTACAGCCCTGAGACGTGTTGCAAAATAGTGGTTGCCTGTGCAATGCTACACAACATCGCTACCAAGAAAGGAACCCCAGTGGACCTGACAGACTCTGAATCATCAGATGAGGATGGAGCAGCACCACATCGCGCTCCCGCAGGAGGTGCTGGTGCAGCTGCCGGACGTATGAGACGTGATGAGATCACCCAAAACTACTTCTAAGTGAGTAATGATGACACAATGACACTGATTGGTGACTGACAGGGATGTTTATTTCTGTGTCATCAGGCATTGAGTGATCTCACGTTGTGACGTTAAAGTCCCTGCATGCACTTGTTTGTGTCACAGTGCAAAGAGTAACAACAGACACTGAGTCTACATGGACTGTGTTGCATCACACATGGCCATTAGTCCCTTGTGTCCCTTCACCTCCTACGTGCACGGCCTGGTGCGCCTCGCTGTGTGCGCGCTGTGCCCTCCCTTGACTCATCCTCCACTGTGCTCTGTCGTGCACTCCTGCGTCTTTCCTGTGGTATTGGGGGAGTGATGCTGCTCCTGCTCGATTGTTCATCAGTGTCCGTGGCTGCAAGTGCACCTATGCCACCTGTGGCGGTTGCGCGCATCTGGTCCACCGCATGTGTGACCTGCACCAAGACACTGCCCACGTCCTGGCAGCAGTGGGCCATCTCGCGCTGCATGCCAACACATCTTCTGGCCAGCAAGGATGTGGCGGTTGTGTGGCGGTTCACAGCCCTTGTGTATAGGTCCAGCCGTGTGTGAAGGCGATGTCTGTCCCGGCGCCGCGCTGCCCTGTCCCTCGCTATCTCCCTGCACAGTCCCTCCAATGCACCAGTCATGGCCATCACTCCTGCGCGCAACTCGGTCATGTTGTGGTTATGTGCTGTCAGCTGCCGTTGTATTGACCTGATTCCCTTCACTTGCAGGCGCTGCTGCTTCAGCATGCTGCCCTCCAGGCCCGAGAACACCGTGTCCTCTTCAACAGGAGCAGTGCTGGTGGACGGCCGTTCCCTGCGTCTCATCCCTCTCCCTACTCTTGATTGTTCAGGGGACTGTGTTTGTTGCAGTCCTGCACGCTGCCTGTGCACTGGCTGTTGCTCCTCTGCTGTGTCTGGTGCCTGTGTCTCCAACAGTGGTAGTGGTGGGACAATTATGCGACGCCTGCATGGTGCTGTGTCGGCAGTTGTGGCTGCGCCCTGATCCTTCTGGCATGCCTGGTCCTCCATCTCAACTGTTGGCTCACATTCAGCCTCACTATCCTGTGTTGGTGGTGGTGCTGTGGATTAAATGACACACATTAGTACTGTGTCCTGTGTGGTATTTGTCATGCATTAGTTTCAAGCAATAGAATCTCATGGGTACTATCGGTCTATTTCTATCTCTGCATGATGGAGTCCTTCCTATTCCACCTGTCTGTGTCTCACTGGCACAGTTATCAGTGCATGTGACTACGTTTCCCATAATGCATTACTGTGTGTGCTGTGTGACATTTACTGGAGTTGCAGTCAGGTTGCCTTTTGGGGGATGTGGGTGGTTTGGGGATGTAGCAGGGGGTCTTGCCATGCACCTTACCTTGTCTGGTGTCTGGGTGTTCTGAGCTGTCCAGGTCAGCCACTCCACTCACGCTCTCAGGCTGCAGTGTGCCCTCCACCAGCTCCTCCAGGGGTGTCGGTTCGGTTGCAGTGGAAGGGCCCCCACCGGTTTTTTTAGCCTCTGCCAGTCTTGTTGCCACCCTCTCCTTTGACCTCTGCCGCATGTCATACCATCTTTTACGTAGGTCCTCCACACTGCGGTGTGTGACACCAATGGCATTCACTTTCTCTTGGATGTCACTCCAAATCTTGCGCTTTCTGGCCTCAGGTACTCTCAGGGAACTTTTCCCAAATAGGAGATCATGGTTGCTGACCACCTCCTGTGTGAGGACCTCCAGCTCCCTCTCACTGAATTTCTGTTTCCTCTTCCTTGATGGTTCCTCCTGCTGCTTTTCAGTCCCCTGGGAATCCATTTGACTGGTTTTCAAATGCAGAGCTTCACTGTTCTCCTCTCCACACAGGCTCTCAAACAGCTACTGGCTCACACACAGCTGCTGGCAATCAGGTGCAGCATGGGCAGTCACACTTCCTGGTTGTGATGTCATCATTCTGCACCTGAATTGCAGATTCCCAGATTTGCGATTCCTTAATAGCGTTCTCGCAATTAAGGAATCGCTATTAGGGTAATCGCAAAATAATTCTGCGAATTTTTGCGCATCGCTAATTATTCGCTAAAATCTACCTACATAGCTATTTGCGATTCGGAATTTGCGATTCGCGAAAAATCGCAATTTCCGATTCGCAAATTCCATTCTACCTACATATGGCCCATAGTCCATAATATATTTAAAACAACCTTGGATATTTCCAATGTTTTTACTGCCAGAATATAGAGCCTGAAAGCAGGGACTGGACTGCCTTCTTGGTGCTAGGCTTTTAACATCGCTTTAGTCGACTTCCCATTTGGTATAAGAACAGCCAGGACTGTTTGGTGCCCGTATTGTGTCAATTCTACATGATATTGACACAGAACTCATTGTCCTATGTAGATGATATCTACCAGGCGGACTATGAGTAAAACACACATGTATCCAGTCCAGAGTTGATCACATCTTATTGAGATTTGCTGAATCTGGCTGCAAGTTCAACTTTCAGAAATCTAATATAGCATTTCTAAGTGTTCTATTTCTAGGATGCAGACTTACCTATGAGAGAAAAAGCTTTGAACTACACTTCCTAGAGAAGTGTGCTCTATTACAACCACCAAACACTTTGATGAAACTACAAACCTTATTAGGATTCCTTCATTTTGGCAGAGCTTACATGGATTATGCACAAAAACATGAAATCGTTATATGAATTGATTCATCCTGATTTTTCCAGTTTACATTGGACATCAGAACATACGACATCCTCAGACCACTACAATCTGACTTGCTAGCATCACGTCACGTACATACACATACATGTAAATACTACCAACCTGGTCATCTGTATAGTTGCAGTTGCCATTGGCCTTACACATCCCACCTTTAATAAAGGTGAAACAGTGCTGATAGCGTATGCATTGCATTTATATTTCAATGCAGGGATGCATTTTGCATCCACTGGAAAAATACTGACTGCAGTGCAGATGGCTATACTTAAAGAGCGACCTATTGCACATGGGAAACACATTATTGACGTACTCTCAATACATCCTTAGAGTCTGTCACGAATGCAAGTGTTCCAAATGCTAAAGCCCTCCATCCAAGATGGATACAAAGGGCAACATCCTTAACAGCTACGGGTGTAGACTTTGTCTTTGACCAGTCTGTACAGACACAATAATTTCTTCAGTATGAGCATGTTTATCCCATGCCCAGCAATGTTTTGCCTCTACAGTACTATAAATATTTTATTTAGACTGATGGCTCAGCCCAACCTGCTATAGGGACCAAGCATCAATATATGGCGGCATGCACCACTGTTCTTGGTGTGCTGTTAGAAGGTCAATTCCAACCACAAAAAAATGGCACCCAGTCCTTAAGGGACTGTGTTGTGGAGTTGGCTGAACTAAAAGCATTGCTTCTTGCACTAGAACTTGAGGATCCTGAATTCCCCACACAGTGTGCGATTCGTATTATTGTGCCCACTCTTTTAAAGACAATTTGCATTATTGACGCCAAAGTGAAATCAAAGATTCTAAAGGCAGCAGTATAAAGCATAAATTGCTCTGGGTGAAGGTGGCAGACATGAAAGATAGGTTACCACAAACTCATGTCATTCATACCTTGAGTCATCAGCATATTGGGACTTCTTTGGCAGATGAAGCAGCCAAATCCTTTGTTTCAACTGCAACAGTTGCTGCAATTACTTGTTCTCATTCGAGGGTAGATGACAATATACTATCTGTTGTTAATGCTACACGCGACAGCATGCCTTTGCCCAGGGTTTTCCAGTTAAATATACATACCATTACTGCAAACAAAATGTTCTCTTTGTTACAATTCCAGGGGTTGGTGATTGTTTAATTACCAACCAAGACGGCAGGCTAGCCTTAGTTCTTGCTTTACCAACCAAGATGGCAGGCTAGCCTTAGTTATTGCTATGCATGAAGGTGTTGCGTCTTACATCATGCAGGTGTGATGGACACAATTTTGTTACTATAGCAACATTATTGGTGGTGTGACTTATATATCAGGTTAATCAAAAAGAGAGAGAGAGGTACGTAGTGGACCTTACCTCCCGTATCATATATTTAATCAAAAGAAGTCCACTAGAGAAACCTATTTCAAATAATATCTTTCCAGATACACTATTGATCGCTAAGGGAAAAATATAATTTTCTTAAAATAACCCTCACCCACCAAAAGGCCCATTAGAGACATGCTTTATCATCGGGTTCTTCCCACCCGCTGCGGTACAGGGCTTGCTATGACCGACGGAGACATGGGAGCACTTATTTTTGGAGGTGTGGGCTATATTGCTAGAGGAGGAGTGGAAGGGTCTGATAGTAGTAGAAAAATTCTGAAAAAATACCTGGCCACTAGAAACCTAAACTTTATTAAACCCCCTGCCACACAGGGCCCACCAATACCCTTCAATCATTGGAATACACCACAACAGGATTTCCAGTATTACCCACAGAATCCTTTTTTAGGACCACGCCAAGGCCCCAGGAGAGGTCGTACGCGGAAGAGGAGTCAAGTACACTGGTCGGTAGAAGAAGAGAAGGCAATTGTAGCAACCAGGAGCATGACAGGCACCCAGAACAACCAAGCAACGACCAACAAACGAGAAACCCAGTGGTGAATCTGACCAATTTCATCCTTTCAGATACTCAAAAAGAGGTCCTTGAGAAGGGATTGGGTGTGGTACTGACTGAGAGGATGGATACATTTAAGGTGTGTACCGAAGTGAACGAGTTCATCAGGAAACTTAAACTAAAAGCCTTTTTTGTCAATAAGGAGTCATACATTTTATCACAGGATCGCGATTGAAGTACACCTTTACTCCCCCAAATGCCAGCTAACCAGTAGAAATTGTGGCTTTTAAAAAAGCAGTACTTAAAAATCTAGAGGGCATAAACTTAGGTGTTTCACAACACAATAAAGGAACAAAAACAAGTTATAAAGGAGTTGGGCAACAACAGAGAGCTAATAATAAAACCTGCCGACAAGGGCGGGGCTATAGTTATCCAAAGAGCAGAGACCTACCATCACGAATGTATGAGACTCCAACAAGATACAAGGTATTATTAAATACTGACAGTAGACTCTACAGAAAATCTACGGATACAGATTGCTAGCATGGTCGATGAGTCTCTCACACACAACTGGATCTCACAAAAAGAGGGGGAGGTCCTACTAAAACAAAGACCCAGTCATACCATACTTCTACACAATAACTAAAATTCACAAAAATTTGAAACATCCACCAGGGCGACCCATAGTCTCCGGCATAGGGTCTATCCTGGAACCTTTGTCAAAATTTGCTTACGCTTTCTTAAGACCATTAATTCAGAAAACTGACACCTACCTGAAAGACACTAACGATGTTCTCTGAATTCTACATGAAAAGCCTTTCAACCCTGAAACGGAATTGTTGTTGGGTTTAGTGTGGAAAGCTTGTATACTAGCCTTCCTCATGAAGAAACACTAAACATCTTGAAGAAGTCCTTTTTGAAGTAGACTGAGATTATCAGACACCAAGGAATATCGTAATGGAGTGCTGCAAGCTAGCTCTGACTAGGAATTCTTTCCAGTTCTAGGAGATACTATATCTCCAGAAGCACAGGACCAGCATGGGGAGCACTTTTGCTCACAGTATAGCGGGACTATATGTCCACCATCTCGAAAAACATAAGGTCCTCAACAACAACAAAACCCCTTTTTGCGTCACATCAGTCTGTGGGAACAATACATACATGGTATTTTGGTGATATGGAATGGGATTAAGGAAACAGCACAGAAATTCATTACCTGGCTTAACTATCAGAACGATTTCCTGAAATTCACCAACACTGTATCTAATGAAGAACTAGTGTTCCTAGATCTTAACATTTTTTGCCAAAGAGGGGAACTAAAAACAACAACACACATTAAGTCAACAGGGTAGAATTGCCTCTTGGTCTATGATAGTTTTCACAGGGGGGGGAGGGAGCACACTGCCTCTCATCCCAGCACAGTTCACCCCATTGCATCCTGGTAAATGCAGTACGTTTACTTTCAAAGTTGCTGTAGTCTTTCACCAAAGTTGGTGCAGGTAGTGCTAATATCTCTAAAATGCATTACGCTTACTTTCAAAGTTGCTGTAGTCTTTCACCAAAGTTGGTGCAGGTAGTGCTGTTATCTCTAGACACGTGTTTCCGGGTTTAGCCCGTTATCAGTAGAGAGCAAAAGTTAATAAGAAGCAGAGAAAAGTCATCAGGGGTTGCTGAAATAGTGCCCAAGTCTTCACAGGTCACAGTACCTCTCCACAGGCACACAGGTGCATCCCAGGAGAGCTTGTCAGCTTGTTGGCTCAAGGGAGCCTTTTAAACACAGGGGGGGAGGGTGCACACTGCGTCTCATCCCAGCACAGTTCACCCCATTGCATCCTGGTAAATGCAGTACGCTTACTTTTAAAGTTGCTGTAGTCTTTCACCAAAGCTGGTGCAGGTAGTGCTGTTATCTCTAAAATGCAGTACGCTTACTTTTAAAGTCGCTGTAGTCTTTCACCAAAGTTGGTGCAGGTAGTCATCAGGGGTTGCTGAAATGGTGTCCAAGTCTTCACAGGTCACAGTACCTCTCCACAGGCACACAGGTGCATCCCAGGAGAGCTTGTCAGCTCGTTGGCTAACGAGCTGACGAGCTCTGGTTGATGCACCTGCGCCCAGGGAGTGGTACTAAGACCTGAGAAGACTTTGGGCAGCAGCTCCAGCGCCCCCCCCCCCAAAAAAAGTGTTGCTCTCTACTGAAGAAGGACAATTATCCTGAAACACGTGTCTAGGGATATACACAGCACTGGCTGCACCAACAAGGGTGAAAAACTTAAGCCTGCCACCGAAGAAAGTGTTATCATGCACTGCATTTATTATGATGCATCGGGGCAAACTGAGTGCTGGAGTGTGAGGCAGTGTGCACCCACCCCCCTCCTATTTGAAATGGCTCCCTTGAGCTAACGAGCTGACGAGCTCTGGTTGATGCACCTGCGCCCAGGGAGTGGTACTGAGACCTGAGAAGACTTTGGGCAGCATCTCCAGCGCCCCCCAAAAAAGTGTTGCTCTCTACTGAAGAAGGACATTTATCCTGAAACACGTGTCTAGAGATACACAGCACTGGCTGCACCAACAAGGGTGAAAAACTTAAGCCTGACACCGAAGAAAGTGTTATCATGCACTGCATTTATTATGATGCATCGGGGCAAACTGAGTGCTGGAGTGTGAGGCAGTGTGCGCCCACCCCCCTCCTATTTGAAAAGGCTCCCTTGAGCTAACGAGCTGACGAGCTCTGGTTGATGCACCTGCGCCCAGGGAGTGTTACTGAGACCTGAGAAGACTTTGGGCAGCATCTCCAGCGCCCCCCAAAAATGTGTTGCTCTCTACTGAAGAAGGACAATTATCCTGAAACACGTGTCTAGAGATACCTGAGAAGACTTTGGGCAGCATCTCCAGCGCCCCCCAAAAAAGTGTTGCTCTCTACTGAAGAAGGACAATTATCCTGAAACACGTGTCTAGAGATACACAGCACTGGCTGCACCAACAAGGGTGAAAAACTTAAGCCTGACACCGAAGAAAGTGTTATCATGCACTGCATTTATTATGATGCATCAGGGCAAACTGAGTGTTGGAGTGTGAGGCAGTGTGTGCCCAACCCCTCCTATTTATAAAAGGCTCCCTTGAGCTAACGAGCTCTTGTTGATGCACCTGCGCCCAGGGAGTGGTACTGAGACCTGAGAAGACTTTGGGCAGCATCTCCTGCACCCCACCAAAAAGTTTTGCTCTCTACTGAAGAAGGACAATTATCCTGAAACACGTGTCTAGAGATACACAGCACTGGCTGCACCAACAAGGGTGAAAAACTTAAGCCTGACACCGAAGAAAGTGTTATCATGCACTGCATTTATTATGATGCATCAGGGCAAACTGAGTGCTGGAGTGTGAGGCAGTGTGCGCCCACCCCCTCCTATTTGAAAAGGCTCCCTTGAGCTAAAGAGCTGACGAACTCTGGTTGATGCACCTGCGCCCAGGGAGTGGTACTGAGACCTGAGAAGACTTTGGGCAGCATCTCCAGCGCCCCCCATAAAAGTGTTGCCCTCTACTGAAAAAGGACAATTATCCTGAAACATGTGTCTAGAGATACACAGCACTGGCTGCACCAACAACGGTGAAAAACTTAAGCCTGACACCGAAGAAAGTGTTATCATGCACTGCATTTATTATGATGCATCGGGGCAAACTGAGTGCTGGAGTGTGAGTCAGTGTGCACCCACCCCCCTCCTATGATACTTTCACCCAAGACATCTGAGGGAAAACCTCCCTCTTGGCCAATTACTTCGGTTAAGAAGGAACTACTCGGACATCAAAAATTTCAAAAAACAAGTAGCAGATCTCCATCAGAAATTAGTGAGGAGGAATTACCCTATACATGTCATAGACAAAGCAATAAAACGGGCCCGTAACAACAACAGGGAAGCCCTGCTGGAGATAACACCACAGAAACCAAAAGAAGACCGACCAATCAGTATAACCACATACAATACAGCCAGCAACCAGGTGAACAAGATAATTAACAAACACTGGCGTCTGTTGAACTGTGGAGAACTGAATTTCCCAAAACCAATGTTCTCACACAAAAGGGGAAGGAGTCTGAGAGATCTGCTGGTACACACCAGGCCCCACAATACCAGAGAATAAAAAACAGCACAAACCTTTCTATACCCCCTATCTGACCATCATCCATGTGGGACATGTAGTGTTTGCAACCTAACCACTAGAAGTAAGAGGATAACATTTAACAACAAAACCAATAGGAGCAACGCCGTTCCACAAATTGTAACACCAAAAACGTCAAATATATGATAACGTGTCCTTGCCAATTACACTATATTGGCATGACAAAGCGAATGGTCAATACACGCATCTGTGAACACCGAAGCAACCTACATTATGAAAGGGCCACAACCAAAATGTCCGCACATTACATGGATAAAAACATACAGTGCAGGACCTACAGTGGACCATCATAGAACACATTCCCAATGAATCACAGCTGTTTGTAAATGAAGAACAACGGTGGGTTTTCCGATTGGGTACCCATACAAAAGGGTTAAATGATGGTATTCCTTGGAGCCATTTTGCGTGAACAATGAACATAAAGCCACTTTGAATTAAATTAGAATTTCTCTCTACTAATAGTTAAGACCCTCTGTAACTCTCCTTTTTGTACAAGGACTAAGACTCAGCCTAGGTCTTTCCTTAACCAGGTTGAAATATATCTTAAATATCAACCTACACAAGAGTAAGTCTTGTCGCTAACCACATCCCTCCCAAACCGTCATGCGCACTTAATTGCCCCAACCTCTCCTCCCCCAGCTGGCTGTGACTACAGCCCAGCCCTGCCTGCCACGTAAAACTGCCTCAGAAAAATAAAATGGTATAAACTTATTATTACTTTATTTTTCCTTTTTCCACTACTCAAAGAGCTGTGGGGTGGAGCTCCTTCGCCTTAGTTGAGGAGCTGCTGCTGTTCCCTCCAACACACGTGGTTTCTGATAGTTCATTATGGTTTTCAATTCTAACTTTGAAGGCAGATTTTAACAAGCCAAGCCGACTCAAAGCCTTATTGTTTCAAAAAGACATGACATTAACATCTGACTGAGAAACCTTTGAACTGCAGGTTGCAAGGACATCCAGCGAAATACAGTCAGTTTTAAGCACAAATCTTCCATTGCATTTCAGCGAGCTTGTACAGCGCTTCCAATACTACCTGTATAGTGCACTTTTTAAAAACAATTGGGACTGGCTAAGTCAATACCTTTCAGAAAATCTCTGTTTTCCGGTGTTTTTGAGGACATACCGTTGCTGTTATTCCTTATTTGCGGTATTTTGGTTCTGTTTTTGTTACACCACAATGAATGTTCCGTTCTGAAGACTACTGGTAATGGAACTACCACCGGCCCAACTGGGCCATGAGCGCATAATATGATTCTTTGGAGTCCTTCTACTACACGAACTGAACACTGACTGGTCATTGTCATTCCAACCCCCTGGTTTACCTGCGCCCAACCAGTGTTTCATTGTCTATGGTGTTCCTTCAAGTGGGCAGTTGATGTTTGCTTTGCGCTGTAATTGCCTGTTCCTGTGGACATGAACATGTTGATTAGTTCAATAGCAACCCATTTTCGGTATTGTCCCATGAACTTGCAGCTGCTTCTAGATGCATGCTATTAGCTGCTCCCTAGTGGGGAGATGGGTGCTTCAACACCAGGACTTTCAAAATCCAGCTCCAATAATACAGATGCAGGACTACAAGCTACTTCCACAGCATTGGCTGATAACGAGGATCATGTCTGTTCTTTGGAGCCTTTAAATGCGGCTCGTCTGCGGAGACTGAATCGGTTCTGGATTCACTAAACATTGATCTTGTAGAAGAAATCTTGGGTGCCTCCAGCTCAACCTAATTTAGCTTAGTTTTCAAAGTTGTCCTATTCCATTTTTATTAGGCATATAAATTTCAATATTATGCTGATTAACATTGCATTAAGTTTGCTTAGCTTGTGATTTCTGTTCTTTTGTTAGTCGCCCAGTAAATCACCTGACCAAGGAGGGGGTGTAGTCATGTTCCTTCTGGGCACACTTTGGTTCTGCCTTAGTTTTGGGTATAATGTGTTTTAGGCTGCCTCTGTTTTGCACACCCACACAAAATACTTTTGTTTTTGTGAATTGTTTTGGGGGAATACGCTTTACATGTTGTTTGTTACTCAGTGATTCTTCTCAGGAGTCAATCTGCACATTTTGTACAAGGTTGCCTGGAATACATAGAAACATGCTGTACTGTTTCCTTTGATCGAGTCAGCAACAGCTCCTAATGTTTTAGACATAATACGGTAGCACAGCTGCAGCTTTACAACATAGTTGTTTTGATCATATAAACTGTGCTTCGTCCCCTTGGGGGCAGAAAGGAGAATTCCAGCAGAGAGACCGGTTCGGGGATGAACGCCGCAGAAACTGACATGCAGCCTTGTGTAAACTAAGTTTACACTAATAATGCTGATCACCTATCTAAAATATAGCATGTATGGGTTCTGTTGCCTTTCCCAGAGATTACTAATATATCCCTTTGCTCACAAAGTAGGGGTAGACAGATAGATAATTTGTCATGGTCAGGATGTTTATTTTATATAGCCTGATAGTAGTGCTAATTACGTTGTTTAGTTGTATATGGCTAATAATTGCAGCATATTTGATTCACAATAAACTACAATTGTTTCAATAAATGTATTGTAAATTTTCTTTGTGTCTTTCCTTTGTTAACTAAGTGAATGCATGAGTGCAAGATGAAAGGTGATGATCTGTTTCCATTGTGCCCTTAGAGACTTGAGGGTCATGTCTAGGTTGCCAAAATCACCTGTTATTCTGGGAAGGTTAGGAGTTCAGGTGAGGCACTGTGAGCTAGCCAGGATTTGGGCCGACAGATACTGTTATTGTAGAGAGACTCAGTCCCTACATTTTGACGTCCTGTCATCTCAAGGCACAGTTCTGCTTTACCAGCAGAATCCCTGCGACAAGATAGCCCAGTTGCTAAATGTGTTTACTGTACAAATCCTTGTGTAACTTTCAGGGCGCATGTTCCAGGCCTGGTAAAAATGATTGGTGGAGGTCACACCTGCTACAAACAGCTCCATGCTACTTTCAAGGGGTGGATTTTAGATGGATATGATTGAAATGGTTAGTAATTAACAACAATAATTAAGAGGTGAATAAATTTAGTTTCTACTTTATTAGTGTAATTATACCTGCACAGAAGATCTGCATGCTCTATATGTACACAGAACTTAAGAAAATAACACTATTAATGTGGCATGCAGAGAGAGTATATTTTTTTATTTAAGAGACTTGTAGACAAACGTTTCTAAATATTCACCAGGGAATGTTTTGATGATAGGGATTAGTCTGTGAGTCCAAGTGAGGGCTACAAGGGTCAGACATAGAAACAAAGAAAAAAGCACTCAAGAAAAATTTCAATATGAAGTAATAAATTCAGAATATTTATTTCAGTTTTTAACAATGTGTTAAATGTTTAATGTATCCCCTCCCTAATAACTAATTATTCTGGACACTCTATATGTTATTGGCAAACCTTTATGCGCACTGAAACCAGTGTTTCTACATTTTAGCTTCCCTTCTAAATGCAGCATTTTTGGGGATGGTGGTTTGAACATGTTTTTCACTAACACAACAAAATGCCAAGCAATCATTTATTATGGTTATACGTTGTTCTGAAGTCTGACGGTTCCAGTTTTACACAGAATGCATGGGATCCAAGTCATACCCTTCCGACTTAATGCTACACAATAAGTATACAAACCGGTGATGGCTGGAATGCTCTAATTATTCTCAGCCACTGGTAATCACTCGGGCCACATCCCAATACATTGTTATTTTGTACACCATGCCACACCACTTTCTCTATGAGTTATATTGCTCCTATTTGCTGTATTTGTTATTGAATTCCCCCTGACACTTCATATGTAAATATGGTTTAGCTGGTGCAATGGACTAAACTCCTGCCACAAATGTTTGTACTCAAGAAATTGGATTACTATTTGTAGTGGGTGATTACACACCTCAAGGAACTATCACAACCCTTGTCAAGGTAAATCATCAAAGTCACTAAATGAACCTGGGCTAAAACCCCTGGTAGTTATAACACAGGAAAGACAAGCTTAACTTGGGGCAATGTGTAAAGTATTTATGCAGCACCAAAACAGTATTTAACAGTAATACAATCAAAATTCAAACCAATAAAAATCCCAAACTGAATTAGAAAAATAGCATACACTTTAGTGAACAAAAAGGCACCACAATGAAAAAAATCCAAGTAGTGGAACCAGAGGCATGATTCTTTAAAGTAGAAATAGCTGCAAAAAGCACAAAGCACCACTAATAGTAAATGGTTGCAGTAGACTGGGACATAGGTGAAATTTAAGGCTGACCGTGATGTAGAAGGTTTGCCTTGGTCAAAGATTTTCCCTTCTTTTTTTTCTAAACAATTTTTTATTGACTTTTTCACATTGCTTAACATAAATACAGACATAACAGTTGGCCTGATTGTTGCAACTGTACATTACATTTCTACTGATCTCTCAAGGGTGAGGGAGTATACTGAAGTAACAGGTTTGGTTATTGATCACCCTACTGCGGTCATGCAGTGTTGTAGTGGGCCTTAATGTAGTTTCGGTAACAAGCTATTCTTTTTAAAAAGTGTCCAGTCCCTAGAACTACCGGCGTGCATAACTAACTGGGTATGTGAACCTGGGGTAAGCGGGTCTAGGCGGACAGGAACCACTCCTGCAGGCATCTAAAAATAGGAAGGATTATGTTATTGCATGCCTTTATAAGGGGTGAGGGGGCAGTAATGGGGTTCTCCGGGAGCGTGGTTCATGTGAGCTTGGGCACTTTACGTGGGCCTCTATGCTCGTGGGGTTGCTGCAAGATCCCGTATCTCGGCGATGTCTGGGATTAATTGTGTTATCACAAGTGTTTGGGGGGAACTCGTGTTGTGTATCTCGACTCGGGACTATAGTTGCAGTTGTCGGTGGTGGTGGTTGTTGAGTGCTGACTGTGTGGTGGCGGAATTGGTGTAGTAGTGTAGCCCACACTGTGGAGATGTGTTTCCTAAGCACACTTTGTGCCTCCTCCCGTCTGATTGTGTCTTTCGCTGCGAAGCCCCAGTTTCCAACTGCTCCCATCCAGGCTGCCAATGGGGGTCCCTCTGGGGTTCTCCAGTACATTGTAATCTCTCTCTTTGCCAGCAGAAGGGCTAGGGAGGCGAAGCGTGTTTGGACTTTGAGGGCTTTTCATCTGCGGAATATCCTATCCCGCTGTCCTCCCAAGTGTTAATATCAGTGAGCCATGTTAGTCCCCGTAGTGTCTCGTGTATTGAACTCCAATAGGGCTGTATCGTGGGACATAGCCAGAACATGTGTTTGAATGTTGCATCTAAGGATTGACACCTTGGGCACAAAAATTGTGTATCTGGGTAAAAACGTTGGAGCTGCACCGAGGTAAGATAGACGCGATGTAGTATGGAGAACTGTAGATTTTTAAACCGAGCGTTCCGGGATACTTTCTTTGGGTATTCTAAGGCGTGTTCCCATTCCTTGTCATGTAATGGGCGCCCTATCTTCTCCTCCCATTACTGTCGCAGCGGGGCAAGTGTGGTGGCGGTGAGATCTGGATTGCTTAATAGAGCCATGTGATTAAATGTCGCCACAGACCCATGTGAAGAATTGTGTGGACTACTGAATGTGTTGCTGGTTCCCTCTAAGAGAGATCCCAGATGCGGCAGCTGCTGAGGACTATTTGTCTGTGAAGTAAGAACTACCCTGGCAGGAGGCCTGTCTCTGCTGATAACTGATTGAATGGTAGCAGTTGACCCTCCACGAAGAGGGATCCCACCTCCAGGACTGAGTGACTCATCCAGACTTGCATTTCTCGGGTGGAGTAGTATCCTCCGTTTTTGGGCAGGCCAGTCAGCGGTAACAAGGGATTATATAGGGGGTCCTGCCAGAACTGCGGTGAAGTTGTAACTTGCATGCTCGCGCCACAGTCACCTGTGCGGAATGTGTCAACGCAGGACGGGTGCCTGAAAGATTTTACCTTCTGACGTAGTCCTTTAAGCCCCAATCCATCACAGGAGTACACTTCTAAAGCCCTCCAGGATTTAAGGGAAGGCACTTTGAGACTCACATGGTGTCCAACAGCAGGGTTTAGTGAAGGTTCAGTTGCCCCTAGCACTAAACAAGAGCTAATTAATAACAATCAGTGCAGGAAATAAGGGAGATCCAGTCGTGACCAGGATCTGTCAGGTATTATTGAGCCTTATATGAGGTGTGGACTGGTTCTAGTGAAATTTGCCAACATGGGACACCAGAGCAAGCCTTTGCTAACAGTGACCTGGGCGAAACCATATTTGGTGCACCCTGATGCTCATCCTCCTTAATAGTCTATGTACTGAACATTTGAGAGAAGTCGGGAGAAAAGTGAAAGGGAGAGGGTGAAAATTAAGGATTGCTCTTACATTAAAAACAAACAAAAAGCAGTCAAGGGTGAATGTAGCCTTCAGAAAAAGTGTTTCAACACATTATTCTTTGGGCCAAAGTTCTAGGGAGACTACTGCAGGGAGCACCAGCTATCCTCTGGAGGTCGCCGTTCTGGGCGTGTGCCAAGCTTGGTCATGATTAAGGCAGGCCCTGTGGGACACATTCAGCAATGCCTGGACGTTGTCTGTGATCCAGGGGATTCAATCTCACATACTGGGCCCCAATAAACTGGGATATCGCAGTAGAGGATTTACCTCCCTTGCTGGATCACATACTAACTCTTACTTACTTGCTAACGTTGTCCTCCGATGGATCTTGTACGCACGCACTGAGGGGAAAGACAGTTAGCATTACTTGTCCAATCAATGTATGTTGCATTTACAGTGAAACCATTTGGCTACACAATGCGGACCAGGAATCGGTAGCCAATTTCAAGGGTGTTTATTACAACTTAACAATCAGATTCAGGTAAATCACTCTTAGGACCAAGCTATACAGATACGGTATTGCAACAGGAAGGCCAAGCCTTCATAAAAAGTTAAGGCGTACAAGAATTACACAGACCATTAACTCTGTAGCAGCTATACAAATTAGCAACATTAAGGTCTGGTGCTCTAAGTACAAATTTGAATGATCCTTTCAATACATTAGAATCTATATGATCTAAATACAAATCCGACACCTGATTAATCAGGATTCAGAGAGTAGCAAATGTACAAAACACAATAGGAACAAGGCAGAAGAGTGCAAGCAATAGCATCAGAATCATGTGGAAATCTCTCTTAAGAGTCTTCAGCTAATCCAAGGAAGTGTTAATCTCAATCTACTTTTTGTGAAATAAAAGGACATGGGAATAGCCCATTCTCGGGCAAGGGGATTTGGGAAAATGTTTTGGGTCAGAGTCCATGGTAAGCTCTGCAGAGAATCTGCAGAATAGGTTGCAAAAGATCAGCATGCAGTTGGAAAGTCCAAAATCTTTTGCCATCTGCCCTCCGTGACCTGAGAGATCTAAGTGATCAAGTCTGTCCTCTCTACCCTCGACTAGGGCATCGATAAATTATAATCTACACACAGAGTCCGATGGCAACTCCTCTTGAGCTGCGTCATCAATAAGCGTTAATTGGAATTGTTGCAAACTTTCCATAGATCCACATGGTGCACATTCTGTAACTTGGAGAAAAGGTCCCATACTAGACATTGGAACACCATTCTGGTCACCCGCTCATGATTTAGCACAACAGCTCATTGTTCATTTGCAATTTCTCATGTGCTCGTCTCTGAAATCTGTTCCCAGACATCTATTTCTTGTTGCAAGAAAAGTATCTATTCTGAACTAACGAATGGTGAGAACGCCTGCAAAAGAAAGCAAGTCAGCAGAAATACAGAACATAGTCAGTTCCCACGAGACACAGATTCAGGCCTTTTGAGTGAAACCCTGCTAATTTAAGATACTAAATCAATAATTCACAATAAATATGTGTGTGCACATTTAATCATTCATGAGAATAAGGTTATTTAGCACTTTTAAGTAAATTTGGCATTAATATGCATTAAGAAATCATGTTGCACAATGCTAAATTTAACCGCATATTACATTTTATGAAAGTACATACGTGTAACATAAATGTATAAGTTGACGAAACATTACAGTTTAACCGATTGTAATATCCTACACATATAAGGATAATTTAAAACTAAGAATGACATTTCTAGTAATTAGACCAAATTGCACATGTTTATGAATCTTGTGTACAGCTTCAGCAATTAAATAAAGAGAACGTTCTCAAGGGCAAACTTCACATTGCAAATGTTTCACCTGTATATAATAAGTATAGTGCCTTTAGTTACAACTAAGCATAAAATCCATATTAAAACGTCAGTTTCATGATTATTCCATATCACTGTTAATATTTCTCCTTTTAATTAAGAACGGTTCTAAGTGAAACATTAAATGCATTTTGTAGCTTATAGATTTTATATATATACATATATATATATATATATATATATATATATATATATATATATATATATATATATATATATATATATATATATATATATATATATATATATATATTTTAAAAGCACAAGTCATTTAAAAGCTTTTTCTTTCAATTCTTATTGAGTTTTCTACGTGAGCAGATCCATAAATTCCATAGTAAAATTCTCTGCATTTGCAGTGTCAGTTAGGACTTGTGCAAAGTGCGTGTTCATTTTATGTGTCAGGTATCAGTTGTATTTAGATTTTTGTGATGGGTAAAGAATGGGCAACTTTACGCTGCACCATCTACTTTTCGATCAGACCAGCAACCTGCAAAGGATGAAGGAGGTTTCTTATTTTTACTCTCAGCAGGGCCCAACACATCAGCCTGATTTAAAGGGACATAGGCCCTTCTTTTGTTCGAGTATCACACAGGCTGATAGATATTTGGGGCCTTATGTAGGTAAATTACATTTACCACTTCATAAATACCGAATGTTACCGATTCGGTATTTATGAATCGGTAAATGTAATGTAGGTAAAAAAATACCGAATCGGTAAGTGTCGGTATTTTAGAGTCGGTATTTACCGATTCGGTAATGGCAACCTGTATCTCATTGATTCCTATGGGCCAGGAGGCCCATAGGAATCAATCAAAGCTTAATCAAGGGTGGCAGGGTGTCACATTGACACCCTGTTGCACCCCTGATTTCTGCATGTGTGCACATGTGGCACACATACATGCCCTGAGGGCATGTGTGTCTGCCACATTGCACACATCTAAGGGCTAAAAAATGCATTTACTGAGTCATTTGTCATTTACCACCAACTTACAGTTGGTGGTAAATAACGACTCCCCACACCCACCACACACTCCCCCTACATCTCATTTCTGTATTCGGTATTTACCGAATCGGTAAAATTACCGATTCGGTAATTTTACCGATTCTGTAAATTACCGAATACAGAAATGAGCCCCCTACATGTCAAAAGCCTAAATACCGGTCGGTAACGGTATAATTACCGAAAATCGGCCGTTACCGACCGGTATTAGGCTACGTACATATGGCCCTTGGAGCCTAACAGCTACATACCAATGCAATGGAAGAACAAAGGCACACATCCTGTTGTAAAATCTTAAGGGGCATACATACAAGCAGGCGATAAAAAATTATCGCCGCTTTTGCGGCCGTTTTCGGCCGAAAAGCAGCGATAATTTAATCGCCTGGGGCATATCAACAACAACCGGCGATAATTATCGCTGAGCGCACTTAGCGCTCGGATAATTATCGCCGGCTAGTGCCGATTTTTATCGCTGAGATAGCGTGCTATTAGCAACACTTATCTCATAGGCGATAAAAATCCTAGCGCTAACTGGCTAACGTGAGATTATCGCTGGAACCCCAGCGATAATCTCACGTTAACTAGTTGATAGGGACTAACAAACTTAGCCATGATATCCACCTTCGATAGGATATTATGGCTAAGTCAGTCCTGAAGCAGGTGTTAGGAAAGTAGCGATAACAGGTGTTATCGCTACTTTTCCTGACGCTATCCTTCATAGCGCGGGGCTTGATGATAGGAGAAATGTCGCTTAGCGACATTTCCCCTATCATGTCAGGTCAGGAACGCCCACTTTGCATCTCATTAGAGATGCAAAGCTGGGCGTTAGAAATCCCCACGCTAAAGCAAGGTTTCACGCATTAGCGTGACCTTGCTAATATAGCGATAAAATTATCGCCGCTTTTCGGCCGAAAACGGCCGCTAAAGCGGCGATAATTTTTTATCGCCTCGTTGTAAATATGCCCCCTAATTAGCAAGGTCACGCTAACGCGTGAAACCTTGCTTTAGCGTGGAGATTCTTTACGCCCAGCTTTGCATCTCTAATGAGATGCAAAGTGGGCGTTCCTGACCTAACATGACAGGAGAAATGTCGCTAAGCGACATTTCTCGTATCATCAAGCCCCACGCTATGAAGCATAGCGTCAGGAAAAGTAGCGATAACCCCTGTTATCGCTACTTTCCTTACGCCTGCTTCAGGACTGACTTAGCCATGATATCCTATGGAGGGTGGATATCATGGCTAAGTTTGTGAGTCCCTATCAGCAAGCTAACGCCACATTGCGTGAGATTATCGCTGGCTTTCCAGCGATAATCTCACGTTAGGCAGTTAGCGTGAGGATTTTTATCGCTGAGGAGATAAGCGTTGCTAACAGCACGCTATCTCAGCGAAAAAAATCCACGTTACCCGGCGATAATTATCCTCACGCTAAGAGCACTGAGCGGTAATTATCGCCGGGTGTTGCTGATATGCCCCTATGTAAGTAAGCCAAACTGTGGTTTGGAGGCAGGTTTTAGACTTTGTTCAACACTGGTATGTAAGAGATATGCATTCACTATAAGAATGCCATATGTATCTTCTGTGTGAGTAATTACACCACGATTAAAAAAAATAAATTAGTTTGTCATTCTTTTATAGTGTTACCCATCCCAATAGAGGGTGTTAGAGAGCTTTACATCACGCCCACATACTATACTGAGACAATAAGGGAAGAAAGTGTGTAAATCAATGTACAGGATATGTAACACAAGTTGAAAGAGGGTTTCAACAAGGTATAGGAGTCATATATCATCTGTAATGCAGCATTTCGTGTTAAGAGTGCATGGTAGGGAAAACAAAGTCCGGCATAGACCCCCGGTTATGAGTTCCCGGAATATTTGTTTCCTAATTGCAAGCAACACTGATTATAATAATTCAACCCATTGCCGTTCACAAGCTTTGTTCTACTTAGAAGCACAGCATATGCTGCGTAAAAAAATGTTGTCCTTCGTCTGTATCGCCGCTTGCGCGTTGCTATGCAGTTAAACTACGCTTCCCAGCATGCTCTGACAGAAACAGGAAGAGAAGCGGTAGTGGGTTAAGCGAAGCCAGTGTCGGAAGCGGTGCTCCAGCTGTATAGGAAGATCCTTGCAGCAGCTGTGCTGTTTGCAGACAGTCATCATGAACGTTGTACTAGCAGTGAAGCAGTATGTGTCTAAAATGATAGAGGAGAGCGGGCCGGGCATGAAGGTGCTTCTCATGGACAAGGAGACGGTGAGCACTTCTCTCGTGCGCAAGCGATTGATCCTGTCTTGGTAGACCATGGTCCACATAGCAGACCTTTGCGCTATCAACAGTCAGCGGTACCTGCCCTTTACGCAGCACACCATTACAGGTGCTTAGATTCGCAGCACCGCTCCCCAGCTCAGAATTACACACCAGCCAGACTCAAGGTTTATACAGAGATGGTCTATCCATAGCTCGTGTAATACTCAAGGCATCAAGAGCCAGTTCAATGTCAGGCCCCATCATCTCCAGTCCAGAACACACATACCTACCTTAACAGCTTTTCCTGTATCTACCCTGTAACACCCACAGCCATGCAAGCTTCTGGCACAAGGGCAGTTCTGTACCATCAGAGGTCTCCACTGGTTCAGGTCAATTCGTGGGTAGCTTATCCGCATGAATTCTGGAACTTGCAGTTGTGTTTCTCCCATTACAAATTCAAAACATCTAGTAGCAGGAGAAAATCATTGAGTGGGTGAGATAATCACACAGGGGGCTGAGAAACTAGAGAAGTCTGCACCATCCTCAGCCCATAGTACATGTGGAGAACTTCACTGTTGCTGTCTGTGGCATCTACAGAGTGAGACATCGTCCACAGCCCCTGATGCACATTAATTCTGCACCAACCCTACACCACGGGACGCTCATTCTGTCCCACCAAAAGCTGACTGGAACACTGCACCATTCCTGTGTAGCATTTCAAGCACATGCTGAAACCGAGTCCTGAACCATTCCAGCCCATAGTACACAGAAAGCCTGCTCCAGCCATAGCTCGTGAAGCCATCCACAGATCATGTCATTTACAGACATGTGCCACTTCCAAAGCTCGTGGTCAACAGTGCTATACATGTCATGATCTCAGACCATTGTACAGAGTTCTGTTCAGGTCCACGTGGGCAATGGACAAAGTACAGCACCATCCAGAACTTTTCATGTCAAGAACTCTCAAATGTCCATGTGCTCCTGCTTGCTGACTTGGATGTTAGGTGAAACAATATCACAGTTCCATCCTATGGCCCGCTATGTCTGTGTTACTAGCATTCGTGCATTCAGAGCCCTGTTGGCTACTCCTGCCACACAAAAAGGGTCGTACAGTGATCACAACCTGTGTGTCATTGTGAAGTGGTGCTTCTCTAAGGGCTCTTCAAATCAATTAGCAGGTCTTTCAATGCATCTATGCTACTGAGCTGTATTTTCTCCTTACAGTTTTCAAAACGTTAAAGGGATTGCGACTATATTTCTGGGGGCAAATACTGGCCTCGGGTTATTTAATCTATATGATACAATTCTGTACATTTTATGATGTATCTAACATACTGCAGTCCTTGAGCTTGGATACAGAAGGCCCTGTTGATGGGGGAGATTAGTTTTCAGTTCAACTTCCAGATGATGTGTCCAGAACAGCTGTTTTGTCACTATCAGCCAGAAATGTTTCATAATGAGATACTATTACCCAAAGTAACTCAGATTTTTTTAAGGAACATGTGTATAGTACCTTAAATAATAATATGTGTGTACATTAAATTTTTTCATATGCAAATAGTCTACTTCTTTCATATGGATTTCCAGTCTTGTCGTTCACCTTATTTTCACAATTCAAAAATATTGAAGATGCTCTTGAGGATACATTGACCACTATGGTCATAATATGTTGCAGTAAAAACACAATTATTTTAACCAGCGAAGAGGGCTGACTTCTTGAGTTCTTTCACTATATTTTATGGCATTCGTTTGGCAGTTTCCTAAATGAAATACATACTTTTGTGTGCAATTTAATTTTTTTCATATTAATCTTCATCATTTTTTTCTGTTTTAAAATCCAGTTCACTATGCGTTTCGAGTCATAACCACACCCTTCATCAGGGGAATTAACATCTTTATCAGAAATTAACACTAATACCTAATTTCATTCTCTTATAATCACAAAATGATATGTAGAGGCAATGGTCCTATCTCTTCCTTTCAGAGGTTACCCTCTTTTACAACTTCCAATAAACTGCAATTGCAAGATGAATGTAATGTATGTGCTAAAAGCAGCACAGTTTTAGCAAACCAGGCGCACACACCCCTTCTGGGCCTGCGCATGGGAGATGTTCATGATATGTCCTTAATCCTTCTGTATGGGAGAATGTGTTTTGTATGGGCATACTTTTAAGACCATCATGAAGTATATCCAAGGACATGTGTGTTGAGTGCAGTGTTTTACAGGAGGACATTGATTATGGATGCATCTATATGTACTGCGATCTTTGTTGCCACAATCCTGATATCCGACCTTTGAGAAAGCAGAACTCCGTAACACTCGGTGAAGGTAGATGACATCATGGAGGTGCTCCTTGCCCTAGACCGAGACACTGCACAGAGTTCACATGCAAACTTGCTGGTCACTATTTAGCAACACGCTGTGAATCAAAGCTGTATGAGGTGCGGCAGGTTACCTAAACAGAGGTAAAGAAGGTTCTAGGGATCCAGAGACCTTGAAGATGGTCATACAGGCATTTTAACCCCTTCAGTGCCCATGACAAGATGGTCTCGTCATGGGCCGCGGTTGCGCTGTGCCCATGACGAGACCATCTCGTCATGAACCCCGCCCGCTAATGAAACGCCCGGCACAGGGCGTGGAAAGGGCGGGGCACTGAAGAGGTTAAGAGTTTACCTTAGCTCATCCATCACGAAATAGAGCTTAGAGGCAGAAGCTGCGCATTTACTGTTTGACAACAGAAGGCAGTAAGCAGTAAAACTTCAGCAAAATACTGAATACTGAAAGGCAAATATTCCCTTTGGTTGTGTTTTTAGTGGTTATGATTGGTTTTAACTGAAAATAGGAAACCCTAAACAAATTACAGAAACTGTGGAGGGGGTGTGTTATAATCTTGACAAATGTGGGAAAAACTTCTCATGGCACATTGAGGAAAGACGTTGGACGGCTGTCTCTAGATCTTTGTGACACATCATAATCTGAGATGTTATTGAGGTCTTTAATTCTCATCATTATTAAACTTTATTCGGTCGTGAGACCATAAAAGTGCAATACATAGACATTACACAGCAATAGTTTAAATACATATATAAAAGTGTAAAACTTCATGCAATTAGACACAGCAATTAATCAGTACGACTTAATCTCCTTATATCACAATTTGTAAAAGTAACATATTGCCCCCTGCTATTCAGTTCACGATGTCCAAACGATGCAGCTAACTTTTTAAAATTATTATATAAAAGGCAAGGGGGAGTTATTTACATTTAAAATGAGATGTAGTCAATGGAGCATAAAAATAACAATATCAAAAAAATTCCTTCACCAGCATGGTCCGGACATCTCAAGGACAAATTGGGGCTTGTGTCATATAACTTCCTTCTAATCCACCAAGAATGGCCCAGGAACTTTGCAATTGCGCACACGAACAATGGTCTTGTGTCAGATTTTAGTATGCGCAAATCTACTCTAAAATCGCTAGTTCTAAATTGTCTGCAAACGTGAATTAGCCATTTGCCCCTTGGTTTTGTGTATGCAGTGTAAGCAAAGAGAACATGGCCTATTGATTCGGTCAAGGCAGGGCAGCAAGGCCAACCTTGGGGTTGGGCATCATTACATTGCCAAGCGTTTGCAAATGTATTAACCGGCAGACTACTGTGCCTAAATTGTATGTAGAACTTCCTGTCTGCCGACATCTTGATGAGATCGAGATAGCTTTCTAAGGAGCAACTGATCTTGAAGTCTCTAAATTCTTCGGTCAATCTGCCCTGTTTACTATTTCTACGAACATTCTGCTCAAAACAATCCCAATACAATATTTTGATTTGTTTTTTAGTATAAGTTGGTGGGCAATTAATGCTATGCCCTGGTAGCCCAATACTTGATACAATGTTTCTAATGTGCTTAATCCAGCCTATTTTATTCATAGAATCTAAAGCACAAACCTCATTAAATGCAGCTGCGTATGATGCCAGTTCTGGGGTGGTGACAAGCCTCTCCCAAAATAGAAGGTGGTGGAGCTTCGCTAGATCATTAATTGGTTTAATGCCCATATCGAGCTTAAGTGGGCAAAGTGGAGTGCTTCGCGGAAGGGACACCATATTCCTAAGAAACTTGTTCTCAGATGCTGTGAGATTGCCTACTTTTTCTATGCCCCAGAACTCAGCCCCGTGTAGGGTACTTCTCGCAGCTTTGCAATTATATATCTTAAGGGCTGGTGCGATTGGTTTTTTGTGGGAGAGACAATGCTCCTTTCTTAGGGCCCCAGTTACCTGTGGAAACTTGAGGTAGGCCTTGTTAAGATGTTGTTTCCGGACCATGCCTACCGACAACTTAATTCCTAGGTAATAAAAGTAACTCATTCTCTCTAGGGGGATGTTATTCAGGGTCAAGCTCCCTTTGAAGGATTATGGGGGTTCGTCAACATCCGTTTTGTCTTTGTGGTATTTATTTCGAGGCACCTCTCATCGCAAAAACGCTTGAATCGAATTAGTAGTTTTTGCAGGCCCATAGGTGTTTTGGAAACACTAGAGGTCTTTAACCCCTTCCCCGCTCATGACGGAACCACTCCGTCATGAGCCACGGTTGCCGTGTGCTCATGACGGAGCGGTTCCGTCATGCCGCGACCGTTGGCGGCCGCTCTGCCCACGCGGCGCTGTTTCCCCGCCTGTGCGGGGGGACAATGCAACTGGGCGGAGTCATGACGGAACCACTCCGTTATGAGCACAGCTCAACCGTGGCTCATGACGGAGTGGCTCCGTCATGAGCACAGCGCCACTGCGCTGCCCCCCCACACCCCCAGCGCTGCGGTGGAATTCCCGCCGCAGCGAAGGGGTTAAGTTTAAGGTATTGGCTCATGAAACATTATCAACTAATGACGCTAATTTTTGGGGACCTGGACTTATTCTGATTATGAAAACAGTGCCAATTAGAAAAAGCTGAAATGTAACAAACCAGCAAGAGTGAGATTAAGAGACAAGAAGAATGATGTGGTGAATGAAAAGGGTGTCCGCCCATTTTTCAGTCAACAACAGAAGCATCTCCTCAGAAAACATGTTTACATTTTAGCACAAAGTGCAAAGTAACTCACTGGATATGCATTTCTCAGGCATGAGTTGGAGGTTCCATGCAGATTAGCTAATGAAATGTATTTTCCGCACTCAGTTTATTGCAAGAGTCATGTTGTTCGCCTATTACTTTACTTCTGATGTATCCAACTTCCACCACCCCATATAATGATACCAGAGTATATTCTATGTCTCTCTCTCTCTCTCTCCCTCTCCCTCCCTCTCTCTCTCTCTCTCTCTCCCTCTCCCTCTCCCTCTCTCTCTCTCTCTCTCTGTCTCCTTCTCTTTCCTCCATCATCAACTAATTCAAATGTCTCCTTCGAAAATATCAGTGTGTAAATCCTATTGTCCTTTGCAAAGATACCATTGTCAGACCCACAATACTTTCTCATGTTGTGTTTAGAACTGGAATATGTTACCTCTGCATTCCTTTACCTGAAGCATATCCGGGAGCTGAAGGCAAAGTTGGTTTTGGCCATGTTCTGTGTCAAAGAGTACTCTCACACCTCTCACGGCGGTCCTGACTGGGGACAATCTCCAAATAAGATCTTCCCATAAAAAACACAAGAAAGCACCTTAGGAAGGAGAAGTCCTCCTCATTCCAGGACTGTTTGGAGTTTTGAGGCTGTTCCAAGAACCTGGACTCTTTATCAGATAATGCTGAAAATGATAAGAACAAAGTGTCCACCTCCATTGGCAATCCCTCAGGAAGGTTGAACCCTTCTGTCTTGCTTTGTTGATTGTGTGCAGGTTAGCTCTTCACAGGGTGAGCACAATTGTGTGGGCTTGACTGTTCTAGAGTCTCTGACCCCACGGAACCTGATTTGACTAACTAGTCCCAATGTTTTTTGGGGTAACTGGGTATATAGTTGCAATGCTTGGCAACATATGTTTTTACTGGATGAAATTGTCCGGTATATGGTGGAAGTACAAGGGCATGCTATGGAAGTAACAGGTATGTGGTTGAAATATATGGCCATTTGATAACAAAACCTGTATTTAGGAGGAGCACAACTCAGCAAGCACTTCTGCATCGAAGATCAGGGACGCATAATGCAAATTCCTCAAAGAGACCATACCATACTTGTACATGCACTCAAATACCACCAACTCACAACACCATCAGTTCATCTGTTACCACAGTTTCAGACCCGTTTACAATATTCCCAGATCTCTGTGTCATTGCACATACCAGGTCGCTGAGAGCTGTGCCTCACTGTGCAATCCAGAAATCCTGCAGCATCAAGAGGCTTTACCATTGGGAGATGACCATTATACAAATGGCAATCAAAAAACAAGTCTGATGGTAGTGCCTGGTATATGAGGGAAGGGGTTCCAGGCATATGATAGCAGCATCTGGTGCATCAGTGGTTCAGAGTATGTATCAAATGGCCTGGGGTTGGGATCAGTTCCTGAAGAATTCCAAATGCTATTATGAGTTTGTCAAATCTGGACCTAATTATTTCAGACTGGCTGTTCTACAGAAGAGCTAGATTTCAACCTCTCTCTTTTTTATTGTGATTCGGTTGAGTGGAATGGTTCGGAAATGATTGTGAACATATTCAACTGGGCAAGAAGAGCTGTTGATCGTTAAGCAGAAGGTATCTTCCATTTACTGGTGTGTGTCAGTCTGAATACTGCGCCATGGACAGCACCTTGCTGGCATTGGGCAATTAATGTTTTGTACTGCAGTGGTCTCATGTGACTATCTATAGTAAATTAGATTCTGTGTATTTTTTGAAAGACTGTGCATTTTGCCCATATTATCAGGAATCAGAAATATTCCATGGGATATGTAGGTTTATGCTATCTCTCAATGAGTTTAGCTGGAAGAAACGAGATCTGGGTTGCAGTCATGGCAGTGTAGCCGGTGTGGCCTTGTTAAGTCGGGAGTCGTTTAAGGTCAGTGAGAGAGAAAGCGGGAGAGCAAGTGTGTCCAGATTGGTATGGTCTTGGAATTGGAGAAGAATGTTGCCTATGACCTGTGTTATATGGCTACTGATGGGTCTCTGTCCTCACCGGCACTTGTCTTCTGTGAATGGATAGGAAAGTATCGAGTTATTTATTTTGCTTTTCTTGGCCGTGTGACTGTTTGAACAAAACAACTTAATTTCAGTTTATTGTTTTCAATATTCTAAAGTCAAATGTTTGAACTGCTTGATGCATAATAGCACTACTTAGACCCCAGAACACATGTGAACGTTTTCAATATATGTGCTTTAATTCATTTCATGAAATTGTCAAAAATATGGAAGCAGCATAGCAGAATTTGAAATGGGTTGCAAATCGGAGCTGTCAGGCCCCTCTAAGCTACCCAGGTTTCAATCTCATTGTTCCCGGCCTAATCTATTTGGTTCCCAGGTTTTTTACTTTCTTGTTCTTTTATTGCACCTATGTTCCTTTTGTAGCGGTTGCTTGAAATCATTTGCTATTTTCAATCCCCACCACTGTTGATTTTTGGAAAAAATTTAAACTAGTTGAATGATCAATAGGCCTTTTTAAAGGACTGAAATGAAACCCCTGTAGCACATAGGGTGCACCAGTGAGTGGAGAAAGAGGGCAGCATGACAAGAGGAATACCCAGATAGCAAGATCTAATTTCACTAATCGTGTTACTGATTCTCTTGTACGCAGAGATTACATCTTAAACAAGCATATGGCAAACCTACTGTTAATATTTTTTCTAGACTGGGATTGTCAGCATGGTATACACCCAATCGGAGATCCTGCAGAAGGAAGTCTACCTCTTTGAGCGAATCGATTCTATGAACCGGGATGTCATGAAACACCTCAGAGCCATATGCTTTCTGAGACCCACCAAGGTAAATGGGGCAAGGGTGAGAGGGAAAAGGCTTCACTGTAGTAATAGCATTGTCATTTCTAGTCCAGATAATCAACTCACTGGAACACTCATTTTATGTTTCTAATTCCGCCGTTTAGGTAAATATATCCTTCATTGTTATAAATATAAAGATGTTATTGGAAAAAGAAAAGCTTTTGTGATTTTGACAATGTTTTAGAACTGCACAAAATAGTCTTAATCTTTCAATGAATGAAAATATATCTTCCTGCACACAGCAGACATTTCATAATCTGGCAATGGTGTGCATCAAGGGGCTGGGGAAAAAAAGAAATATAAACAATGATGATAACTTTAAAGAATTGGTTGACATGCTAAGTTCCGGATAACTGTTTCAGTTGTAGATGTTTAGGTCCGTGGCACAGTATATAAAATGAACCGAGATCATGTTTAAGAACGTTGCTGAGCACCACAGACAATTGTATAAAATGTAAACATATCATCAATTTTCAATTGACACACAAATGAATAAGAGTACACGAACATGTCAACATTGCATGGTAGGACATTACAAGTAAAACTTAACATTGGTCAGTCTGACTTTTCAGCACTTACACAAGCTTTCAAGTAAGATTGTGAACTATACAGTGATGACCTATTCTGCCCCAGATCTAGGCATTCAAACAGTATGTGCAATTATCTCTATGGATTGCTGAGAGTAGACCTATAATCTAAACCTCTCATGTTCCTTGAAATGTCAAATTATTGTTACTTTGCATTAGAGTCACTCAAAAATGTGTTCTGAGATTTGTGGTCCGTTATAGATTAAAAAACATGGCAATATGTTTTGCAATTAGGTGTTAGGATTTCATAAGTATTGTGTGACTCCTAAATAGTTCCATGTATTTTATAAAAACATTGACAGTGATTTTACTTGCTACTGCTCAGTTAGTGATATAATAAATCTAAACAAAGCTAGCCAATTGACTCTCTGAGTTTGATGTTGAAAGTTACTATCTCAAAACCTGACCATTAGTTCAGAAATGGAAATATATGATTGCTGATTGAAAGATGCTGCCTAACGGTCAGTGCGGCTGGTCTTCGAGTTGGGGAGCCAGGTTTGAGTCCCAGGTTCAGCTCAAGATCCTGTGAGTCTTGGCAAATCACTTAATCTCCCCGTGCCAAAATACAATATTTAATGTAATCACATGCTCATGGAAAGTGCTCCACTGCCCTTGGGTAAAGTTCGTGCTTCATTGAAGTTCATAAAATAAATGGATAATGGTGTACACACTCAGTCCTCCACCATTGACCAGTGATCGCACCAGAAACGCACCCATAGGAGTGCAGCTTAGAAAGCAGGGTAATGCTTCAAGTTAGACTAACTTTGAACTTCCCGTGGGACCTTTTATGATTGAATCCTTAGTGTCACAAGTTATGTCACCATCAAAAATAACAGAGTTAAGGACTCTTCCCCTCACATTGTTTTTTGTTATCAAATGTTCCCCTTATTCCAAGACCTCTTCATGATCCTCCTTTTCAGCACTTTTAAACCAATTATTCACTTCTCTAAACGTTTACCTCACTTTTATACATGATCGACGGTTTAAATTGAAAAGCTTTCAGTAATTCTGTTGTTTTTATTTATTTAATTATTTTCTTTTCTTTTTTCCATGAAGGAAAATGTGGAGTTTTTGATTCAAGAACTTCGTAGACCCAAGTATTGTGTTTATTTCATTTGTAAGTATCCTTACCATGATGCCAAAATTCGTTAATGCATTGCAAATGTTTTGAAGTGAAACCCACATGGAAGGATGTTATATTCACCTAGTCGATTGTGTTTATGGCACCAGTTGTACACTTTTCTGCCTCTGTTTACAATGATCATCCTCAAAAGTAACTGTTTCCTTGCTGTATTTATCTGCGCTTTTAGTATTTTGGCCCTACGTCGATATTTCTGTTTAGTGAATTCACTTTCAATTTTCTCTCTTTATTTGTTAAATATTGGAAATATCATTATAGCTTACTGGCATAAGCCCCACTCATGTTAAACTTCCACGTCTCCATTCAGATTAAAGTACTGTTAAAAAGATCACAGAGATGCATGATCTGTGAGTATATTTATAGCCTGATACTTATAAAGTAAAACTGTATTCTCATCATATGTTTGGTAATAAAGGACAATTGTATTTTCATTATAAAGGACAATTGTATTTTTATTATATGTTTGGTAATACAGTAAAATTGTATTTTGATGCCCTTGGGCTAAGTTAGCGCTCTATAAATTTTATATTCATTAATTCATTCATATTTTCATCATATGTTTGGTAACTTATCTTTCAATGATTCAATCGAATGGCTATATTATGCTTCTTCCAGACTAACGTAACATAGTGTTCCTAGAGGCGAACCTTCAGTTCTAAGCCACAGACTGACAGAATGCCTAATCAGGTCTAAACAAACAAATGTTTGGACTGTTCCGGGTGTTCACTTTTACCTGTTTAGCTATAGATGCAGACTAGCTCACATTAAAACAGTTCTTTATGTTATATAAAGGAAGTCTCAGCTTTTCCCTATAGAATATAGAGAACATATCCTCAGTATTAATCTTACAGCAGTGGTTCTATGTTAAAGGTAGAATGGCACTAACCAGTGATTCCTGTCCTCCAATATGGGCCAGAATATGTTGTGTGGCAAAATCACACACCTCCTCTAGCTTCCCAAATGCATATATTCTCCATCTTGGTTGCATGTTTGCAACATCTTCGTCTGACAGTAGGGTTTAGGAAGTGTGTTAGAAAAGGTTCTTGGCTTTTTCACTCCATTCACCTCATTACTGTTAACCACTGTCATGCATCACGCTTTAATGTCCTCTCTTTGTCTGCATGGAGGAGAAACCCCTCTTGGGGATAGCCACTTTCTTTCTGATATTGCCTCTTGGTAGACACTTCCTGTACTGTGGTTTTCCTGTACGCATTCATTCTTCCTTCTCCGATCTTGACATCTGTTTTTAACCCAGCGCCTCGACTCCCTTCTTCACCTGCACACTTTATTTTTACTCTGCTGGCGGTGAGCACCTCTCTGAAGTCAAATGGGCTGCCCTGACTCATTTGGTGTTGTCTGCACCAGTGAAGGATACAGGTTGATAGTATGCAAGAGATAAGTGGAGGAAGTGTCCTTGGTAACCCCTGCTTTTTTATGTGAATCCAATATGACTGTCCCTGTAGCATCGTTGGATGGTTGTCCCACTGCTCCTGGAAGAGATTACATTGGTCATTTTCAGGTTATTTGATGTCACTCTCTGTAAGACTGATTTTGAGTACAGCGCAAGTATCAACAGAGGCTGGATTCTTTAAAGTATGGTTCTTCTAATTCAAGCTTTAGTTCTCAGCGCAAAGTGGCAAGCTTTCTCCAATGGAACCGTGTCATTTTCTTGTTGATTTCAGATTTTAGTAACGTGATCAGCAAGAGTGATGTCAAGTCGCTGGCTGAGGCTGACGAGCAAGAAGTAGTAGCCGAAGTTCAGGTGTGTATCATGAACCACATTATTAGATAAAGGTGCAAACAGTTAATGTTCCAGAGGATCAGTCAAGTAGCAATATGTCCTATGAAGGCCAAGAGAGGCGCCATTGTTTATTCCGGAGTAGGATGTTCCCAAAAAGAAAGTAAGACCCTTAATTATGTATTCAATAGCAGCTCCAACTTAGAAGAACCACAACTTCCAAAATATATCCGAATTAAATATGCATCTCTGAAAGCTATTAAGTTGTTTCAAAAGCCATCACATTGCTTAATTATTTTCCATTACACATGCCCAAAAATAATTATTATTATAATAAAATCAATATTAACATAAAAAATATAGTATGTCTTGCCAAAGACCTAGCTATCTTTAATACAAATGCATATCATGTGGTTCTCACTTGATGTTGATTGTAATTGTGTTTGAGTTTTGGTTTAATAGTGTATTTTCGCCTTGAAAATGGCAACTGCAGCTGCTAGCTTTTCATTATTGAAACTTGCTTTACTGCACATTGTCTCCCCAGGCAGCATTAAGAAACATGCAGCTATATTCTCCGGTATTCACTGTTACTAGCCACAGTCAGCAAAAACATATGTGTTAGAGTGTAAACTATATGTATCACTCATTGCAGAGTAAAAGGAAACAGTACAAGTTGAAGCACAATACTTGTTTCTGATCTTTGAGCTAAGCACAGCAGTTTAATTCACCAGTGTGTACAAAATGTCAGTAAAATAACAAAGAATTTTGAAAAGGAATGAGATCTTGCTTCTCCACATTAAATAGTCTGTGAGTAGTCGTAGGAAAAAATACCAGCCGCTGGAAATTGTACTTCTACTATCAGAAAATCTGTAATGTTGAAGTACATACAGACACTTTCCTCCGCTCTCTATTCTAGAGGTAAACTTCGACTACCCTTCCTGAATGCATCGGTTGATTAAATATATGTTACCTGGCAGTCACAGGCTGCTTTCCACACCATGTCAGTCTTTCAAAGCCTGCTTTTATATTGTTATTTGATCTAAAAGTAGAAATAACTTCTCCAGTTTCATGAAAAGGATACTTTCTCGATTAAAGCAATTGATGGAATGGAAGTAGCAATGAATTTTCTGACTAAATCAAGCCTAGGTACTAAAATGTATCTTCGTTACAAAGATATTGTGGTATTGAAGTACACATTTAGACCATACCTTCTGTTTGATGAAAGGCTACACACCAGTATTAAGATATTTCTTAGTCTGGATAAGAAGTAAAAGCTGGTGGTTGAAAGACTTGAATTAATATTGACCATATTCTGGACCACAGTTTGTTTGCTTACTATGCCATTATGGATATGGAGCAACCATGTGCAAATCTGGTCTTGGCTAAGCTCAATAATGGATAGTTTATCCTCTTTGAATGGAACTGCAAGGATATCATAGCGAGTTATATTTCTCCTTGTTGGACATCATCAATGAGGTTCAGCTTGAGCCATTAGCTAGGAGACCAACATCAAATCTGAACTGCTTGCTTGTATTCCATTATAGAGGAGACATGGACAAGAAGTTTGGCTGGATGGTCCATTTTAGGTTGCACCAACGCCAATCTGTGAATGGGTGGTCTCTGACTATAGCACAGTCAAACTAAAAACAACGGAATTAAGTGCGCCCAGAGTAATTGCTATCTGTTCTGATTTATTCAAGTATTAGTTCCCATTACTTCACTTTTGCGCTGTCCAATAGAGTCTGAAATTTGCCATTGGACTATCTGTGAGTCGATGCGGGGGTATTGCTGCTATTAATGAATTCCACTATCATGACGAGGCAATATGAACCAATAGATTGCTTTTCTTTTGGGGACTCTGTAATGTAGAGGTAGCTATACCTCCTTTCCTTACTCTCTTAAGTAAGCTGAGCACCATATCATCGTCAATATTTTTTGTTCCTCTTTTGACACGTAGAAGTTAACAAGCCTTTTGAATTTGTAACACTTTAGTTTGAGAGGAGATTCACTGTTCTGTTAAAACAATGTGTGTTGAAGACTAAATGGTGATGTTTTGTGCTCGATTTTAATAGGAGTTCTATGGAGATTACATCGCTGTGAATCCACATGTGTTTTCCCTAAACATTCTGGGTTGCTGTCAGGTATGAAGCACGCTATCAATGTATTTTTGATAATGGTGATGATTGTTGTGAAAGATTAACATTGTTTTCAAGTGAAACTGTGTATTTCATTCACTTTCAAAACAGGCAGAATTCAATTTTGTTCTCAAAAGCTCGTCAGCATATTTATTTGAATTTTGAACAATTGAAAGGTCCAGAATGGCAGTGATTCTTAATCTTTATAGAAGATAATTTCTCTCACATAGATTAGAAAATGGGAGCTAACCAATCAGTTTGACTGTGTCCATCCATATGAATAGTGGTCCTATTTCCTATAGTGAATTGTACATAAGACCTAATAAGTCTTTATATTGTATATTTTGATGTGATGATTTGTTTTATTGGGTTTTAAATGAATTATGCTTTTATGTCTGGTGTCCAGTGGGATAAGGTTGACTGACTGACTGACTTACAAGTGCAAATAACTCCATTTACAAGTGGAAAACCACCTTTTTAATTAAACAAGTTGTTCTTTAACAGATTTACTCACCTTCAGGTTTCAGTGAAAGTTAATATATTTCTGTGGGTAGTTTGTGGGCATCCCATAGCAGTAATGCACTGGAGACCTGTTCACAACCATAAAATAAAACATTTGTTTGTATTCACAAACCAGTTTATGATTCCTTCACTCCGTGCAAGTGGTCAGTGCTTTAATCCTGACAAAGGCAAAAGTAAGGACACCATACCAACCACAAAATGATCAGATAATCCTGTGAATGGAAATAGTAAGAACCGTTCCACTCTGGAAATGGTCAGAGGTTCACTCCGAACAAGAGTAGGAAAGAATCCCTTTTCCTGGTATGAAGGGAAAGGGAGAACCTCTAAAGATTGTTCAAGTGTTAGAGGAGGGGTTGCAGCACCTGGGAATAAATGTTGGAAAATGCACTCACACTTACATAATTTTTACATTTAATAGTGTGAAAGAGGGATACACAAACTTTTGCAGGATAATACCTAGTTGCTGCGACTGTGTAACCTGGAAAGGTTTTGTAAAATCCTGAAACAACACTCATGTAAGGTCATAAAGCTTCAGATTCAGCCAAATTATTTTCTTTAAGAAAGCAGTCTAATGCTGACTGCAATTGACTGCATTTGAAAGCAAGCATAGATTACTTGGAAGGTGCAGAGCACATATTTGTTGTAAAGGTCTATACAATGCTCTCATCAGAAGGTGCCGTCAGATGTAGGGTACACATTTACTTCATAAGAAAATCATTAAAGCGGGCGGTCAGTTTCAAGTAATAGCATATTCTGTGTACTTTTTAGGCCCCATGGCATTTTTGCTCATCAGTAACTATTGAAGGAAAAAGATTGACAGGTACACCCACACATTTGTTTTTTCTATGTGTTGTAATCAATATTAATATCAATCTATTCTGTTTAGTTGTGAATTCAGGCACAGCACTGATGCAAGCACAGGGACTTGCTGTGACTGGATTTGCTAGAATGTAATCAAGGTTTTGCGTTGACTCAATGCACAGTAGCTCTGCTCAGACTTCCAACAGTGGAGACAACTTCAATTATAAGTTTAAAGAAAGATTACCTGAGGGTCTCCTTGCAACCAGTAGCGAGCCATAAAACACATACGAGTTTTAACCGGTAGTCTTCAGGTACAAAAAATGTAACCATTTTTTCACACTGTTAGGCCACTTACACCTCTTTCAATGGACGGTTTCTCTAAGGTATTTTTCTTCCTTCATAAAGCATATATTTATGTCCCTCCCAGGGCCGGAACTGGGATCCCGTGCAGCTGTCCAGAACCACCCAAGGACTGACAGCTTTGCTGTTGTCTTTGAAGAAGTGCCCAATGATCCGCTACCAGTTGTCCTCTGACACAGCTAAGAGACTTGCTGAAGGAGTCAAGGTAAGGTTTGTGTGCGCTATTATCTCTGTGGCCAGCCGCTCATTTGTCTACCTATTCACGTGGCTACCAAGATTGTGCCTCTTTCATGTATCAACATATTTTATAGGCTGTAGAGCTTACAAAAGAAAGCACGGTCTTTACCACCGGTGAACATAAGGAGTTTAAATTGATCTCCTTATAAAACTGAGATGACTTAGGATAGTTTTGGTCTTGCTGTAAATATTTCTATCATCCCAAGCAGCGTGGTCTGGTTTTGGTTTAACACCGCAAGGTCTCTCTCACCTGCCCCAATTTATATACAAGGATCTTTTTAAATCATTATGGGGATCATCTCAACAAGAAGTTGGAGAAGGGTGAACCATTACACAGATGAGCACCTTCCTAAGAGTACAAATAACTTACAAACCAAGCTGCCTTTCACCTTGGGACAGTCAGCTTTCATTATTCTCCATGGAGCTGGCATCCGTATGACCAGGTTCCCTGAAGTGTGATATTTAAAGAATTTTTATTGGAAAAGTAAATAATGTATACCTTTTTACATTCTACCATGATTATACCCACTTCTCCCTGGCACAGACTCTACCCCTGCCCATATTCCCCAGTGATCTTCCTCTCTTATATGCACTGGTCTCTTTCAACAGGTGACTCTGATGTGCTCATTTGTGTCTTCTCTTACTAGCAAGTCATCACAAAGGAGTATGAGCTGTTTGACTTCCGAAGGACTGAGGTGCCACCACTGCTACTGATCTTGGATCGCTGTGATGATGCCATTACACCACTTTTAAATCAGGTGAGATTTATTTGCTGCAAAGGGCCTTTGTCAAGCACAGCTACAGTTGTGAAACCCAGTCAGTCCATTTTTCAGTTCATAGCATGGGGCATGTCGTTGCAAGCTGCTTTTCTGATCAAGTAACCAAGTGAGCTGGAGTGTGTAAAGGAAAGAATCACAGAGGTTATTTTTTACTGTGTCCTCTTGTCCCAGAAACGTTTCACTGAGAAAAATAGCAAGAGATCAAATCAAATAATTGTAAATTCTTAGTTTCTTCAACACTGCAAATAGTTCTTAAAATATATTTATTTAGTGTGTTACTTACAATTTTATAGAATGCTATAGGGCAGATAATAAGAAACAGCAAGAATGAGTTGGAGTTCTATCTTTGAGGGGTTGGGCCTAGAGCCTTATTCTTCTTTCACCCACTAATGTGTGTAGTTTAAATTAAACTCTAAAACAAATAAATTAATATCCATGGGAATAGTTCAGTTTTCAGGCCTTTCCTGAAAGATTGTAGTTTGGATCTGCTATTAGGCTTGGGTAGAATTCCAGTATTAGACTCTGGACTTCCAGGGAAGCTAGCACCATGTTTCTTCATTCGAAACAGCTTGTTGAAAGATTAGTTTTGCCATTGTTTAATTTAGGTTTCTCTTGAACATCTATTGGATGGCCAGCCTCAGCAGGTGTTATAATCCTTTACAATAGCAGAGGTGAATTGTTTTACAGAGTTTTGAAGTTTATTCTGACATACGCTACAGTAGCATTTTAACTAATACCTTAATATATACTTAGAGTTGGCTTTGGGTTTGTCCCTTAATCATTACTGGATAGTGTTCTTGTCTGTTTCAATTCCCTGTTCCTGATTCAGTGGCTTTCCTCCCCATTCTTGGGTTTGTCTCAACCCAGTAATATTTCGGTTACACCCTGCTTTTTGATCGGTTGAGGATACCCTTCCATTGCTGAAGTCAAGGAGCAATTAATTTCAACTTTAGTGCCCCTTAGGATTGCATGTCTGCATCCTTTTATCTGTCACCCTCCATCTCTCCCCCGTCGCTCTCTCTTTCCATGCACTTCCTCAGTCACCCTAGTTTCTCCACCTTCTCCTTCATCGTTGTTCTCCACTGTCTTGGTATTGCTTTTGCCTCCTCCTTCCGTTACTGCGACTACATTTCTTCCTATCTCTCTACCTACTGTTGCTTTACTTTTTAATCCCACTTTAGCTATACTTAGCCAAATATGGTCAGTCATTTAAAACAACTTGTGAAAAATATACTTGTATTTAGCCTATTTTAATATTTACAAACTTTAGTAGTTAGCACCAATAGCCGACACACACAGTACATCTATACTAGATAGGAATAAAAGTAAAATCAGCTTAAAGAAATCAGGAAGCTATTTCCTATTTTGTTTAATTCTTCATGGGAAATAAAATGCTGACTATTAACAGTCCTGCAGACACATGTGCTACTACATCTACTGCACTTATGATAGTTGTAAGCCTGCTTATGAATCTGAGTTCCTCTTTCTTCCTGCCTTTCCCTTCTCCTCCTTATCTTAATACCATTGTCCTTTCATCTCTTTTTCCACTTTCAGTATCTCTGATCACTACTGCTGCCTCTTATTATCCCCATCTCTCGCTTATCTTTATCTCCATCCTCTAATTCTCTACTCCTATCCTTGGACCCTTTATTGCCTTTTCCCCTTTCCTCTCTCCCTTAATTTTCCCTCATACTCTTCACTGTCTTCTAATTAAATCCTACCTTCCCATCCCCCAAACCTCCATTTAATCTTCTTGACCTCTTGTTGTCGCCTTCCTCCCTTTCACTTCTATAACCTTGTTGTCGCTTCTCACTCATCTCCTTACTACTATTCTCCTGAGGTCGGTCTGTGAACCCCAAAGTAAAATTGGCTTTTTACAAAATATATTTTATTTTATTAATACCGAAAGGGAGTACCTCCTTTCGGTCCTCCACCTGAGCCAGGCAACAACACTACCCCTGCAGCTTTACAGATCCTTTCATTAAATGTTTTTTCAAGATACGGGGACCAAATCACCGGATCTTGTAATTGCAGATGTAACATTTTTCCTGAAGTTGAAGCTCACCAGTCGGAGAGTTTCGGGTGCATGAACTCAAATTTAGATTTGCTGTCGTGAAATGACCCTCAGAAGAAAAAGCTCCCTCAACCAATTGCATTTGAATAGGTTTGAAATGCTGGTTCTGCAGAAGGTCTGTAAACCCAGGGTTTGCTAACATCTGTGAGTTACAATCCAGAAGGCTCTATATCTTAACCATTCAAGTCCACCCACATTGTTATTAAACAATGCTAATTTCTCGAACCTACTGAACGGAGTTACACCAAATCAAGCAAACTCACTACCTTGAGAATAGCTCTGACCTGAATGTGAATATGTTTAAATGACCTTTCATGTACTTACCTAACAAAATATCACCACCACTGATGTTATCAGGTGTGTGTGTAAGATGAACAAATCATGAAAGTGTGCTCCAGTGAGGTGATTGTTGGTCAGCTGCAAATTTAAAGTCTCCATGTAAATCTCTTGCTATGCTTTCAATTTTTGAAAAATTAAAATGTGAAAACTATTACAAATTTCAGGTTTTTTCCATATGAGACCCTCATACACTCTCCTTCAGTTGCTCTCTGATGCCAGTCTGAGGCCAGAGGTCCACCATCGGGACGCAACTCTCCTAAATCTCAACGGGGGGTCGTTGGTTTTAAAATGTCTTTGGTCATAGACCTTGTGAGGTTGCTTAACCCTGTTAGAAGCTGAAATAGCATAAGGTCAGGCTGCCACTCTCATAAACGTCCATCTGTAGTTTAGTTTTGTCAAAAGTTGAAACCACCTTCACATATTATAGGGATCAACACTAGTGGTTCAGTGTAGGTTCTCTCTATTTACACGGACTATGATGTCTTAGAAAGATGCAGGATGGGTTCTGTGGTGCTGAATTGGCTAGTCCCAAGGAATGTGAGAAGAAATAAATCTCTGCACTGGGAGGTGGGATAGTTACAGCAGCTGGTGAGATAGTGTCTGAGGGAGAAGGTAAAGGATAAGTGACCAGGGATCTATTCACCTTGCCCGCGACATTAGTACATCCCCACCTTGTGGATGGTTATGCTTGCAGGATGACAACTAAGCATTGTGGCATATTGGCAGTGGTCAGCTTCGGTTTAGTAACGCTCCCATCATATCTCTGATTGATTTTGTGGATGAATCAATAGAGATTTGGTCTCATTTTCATTTAATAGGTGTCCAGTAAATCTGGAGATGATTCCATGCTAGAAAAGAAAACTCTGCTTACAAATAGTTCTCCATGTGAGTATCTTCCCAGTATTCACACATGCCCCCACCATGCCCCAGCAAGGAAACAAAGACTTTGAAAAAGCTATTCCCTATTTTCAGTACTCAGTAAGGAAAGCGAGTGCAGAGTACTTGCATCTCCTGCACACTTGTGGTTAGATGTAAGTTACAATTTCTGTGTGCTAATATGTAGGTCTTGTCCTCAATAAGGGTGGATTTAAGATGGAGGAAATGTGCAAGGAATGAGTTGGGAATGTGTTTTATTGAGTATTTGTGGCTTATAAAAGGAGTGTAAAGATTTTTATTGTATAATTGAATGCATCATCTTTATGTACTATGTGTACCAAAACAGTAAAAGAAGCCTGTCCTCTTTCTCTCCAACCCCTGTGTATAAAACATACTGAACGATAGATCTATCTCAAAGGCAATTAGAAGTGAATCAGAGCTGTTGGGTAGAAGAACAAATTATAGAGAGAGGGTGGAAATAGAAGCCTAGAGATCACTGTCTTCCTACTTATCATCTATGTTATCCCCCAAGCCTCTTGCACACCCTTCCCAATTCTGGATCCTAGTCAATTACTTAGGCAGGGGTGTAATACACTAGTACGTTCATGCTTAAGACTCCCAGGTCTGTCTTTTATATTTCATACAATACTACCTATTTATTCTTTTACATATCTCTGTTTTGTGCATTCTAGTGGACATATCAGGCAATGGTGCATGAATTACTGGGGATAAACAACAACCGTATCGACCTTTCCAGAGTTCCTGGAATCAACAAAGACCTGCGAGAAGTCGTGCTGTCTGCGGAGAACGATGAGTTCTATGCTAACGTATGTTATGCCCTTATGTGGTGAACTTAAAGGGGGAGGGTGGATCTGATCAGGCAGGAATGCAGGCAGCGAACCATATAAGGTGGCAATAAAACATGGCTACTGATAACTTCATTGATTCATTCAGGACCTTTCCTGCGGAACCCGCTGTTATTGAACAGCAGCTTCTGTATACCCTTAAGTTCAGATTCGGGCTGCCACTTTTGCCAACATTTGCTCTACAGAGTTATATCCTGTATAAGTGAAGTCTGTAATCCTGCTATGGGCAGCTATGACGATGTAAGTGGATAAAAATTACATTGGTCAAGCCACAGCAGGGCAGCTCATTGGGTTAAAATTGAGAGCTAGGTGCCTACGCTGGTTAATGTTGATTATTTCTTTCTAGTTTTAAGATTTTGTTTATATTTATGCTTTATTGTGTAACATGATGTGGCATAAAAGACTTGGTCTGAAAGTATTTACATAAAGTTTGAAAGCTGGGGGGGCATGATTTACCCTCCATTCTCCAGATAAATGCTTACCTTTGTCAAATATTTTTTCAAATTGGAATTTAAATTGAAATTAGTTTTTGTGCTTTTGATTTATGCAATTATGTCTTCAGGCTCAAAGTAATATGACTGAACAGTTGAACATCAAATCCCTTATAGTGAACTACAGTTTTCTGCATATTGTGTGAAGAAGCAAAGAATGACAGGGGTGAGCATGATGGGGCCTGGAATTTAGGGACTCCGGGAATGGAGTAGGTGTTTAACAGAAGTAAAACTATGTTTGAGGACATAAAGTTTAAATGTATGTTAGAATGTAATTGTTTTATTTTGAGCAATGAACCACTGTCTCTTATCATATAACAATTATTATTTTTATGAATTCTATCTTTAAATGGCATCCTCTAAGTGTGAGAAAATTTACCCTTTAGGGATGCTCAGAACTACTATTTTAGCTGGAAGCTTGATCCTTATTACTACTGAAAAATACTACACGGTATTTAATGTCTTGACTCCTAAAGAATGCAAACAAAAATACAATGTCCTTTTCTAATGACCAGTGTACTGCCAAGCAATATCCTCTTTCTTCGTCCCTTCAATTATTTTTCTCACCTCTTTTTCTCAAACTCACTTTCTCTTTTGTTCCCTCCTTTCTTTTTCTTGTCTTATTGTTTGCTTTCTCTTACTCTGTCTTTGCCTCCCCCTCTTTTTCTCTTAGTCTTTCATCCTTCTCTTCCGTCTTTTCTGCCTCCTCTCGCATTCCTCCCACAACTCACTACTTTCTTCTCTTCTCTGTTGTAACTCTTTGCTTTTCTTCTGTCTTTCCACCCTTGCTTACTTCTCTCTCCCAAACTTTGAGGTTTGCTGGTGTCACTTCATTTGACCTTTCTTCATCATCGTTGTACCCTGGAGAACTTCTTCTTCCAAGGATTTCTGAATGAGTAGTCTATTGTACTCATTGTATTTTAATTGGTTTTATAGATATATATAATGTTTTCCCCGTGTGCAGAACATGTACCTGAACTTCGGCGAGATTGGAACCAACATCAAAAACCTAATGGAAGATTTTCAGAAGAAAAAACCCAAGGACCAGCAGAAACTTGAGTCCATTGCAGACATGAAGGTAAACAAAAATGAATGCAAAGCAGGGAACAATGTGATATATAATTCATTGCACAAATTCACCAATTGTCCTAGATGTCCAGCTTCAATAACGGCTATTAATGACCTGCACATTCCTAATACATCTGTTGTGGGATGTCTGGAATTTCTCTATTTCTACACAGATAGTGCATCAACATAATAACAAAAAACGGTTCAAAGCCGGAGGGTCCCAGGGAAAATTGTTAAGACCACTCAGGATTCATTCCCCAATCACAATACACATAGCAAATAGAAAATCCTGGGGTCTACAGCAGTGTTGAAAAGAGTGTGGAAAAGACCACTACAAACAGTTTAAATCAATGAAAAAGTGTGTATGTAGATGGAGACAAAACCAAAGACTACACCCAACCAAACTAACTGTGGGCATTTCCCTTTAAAGGAGGATTTATATTGTCCACTTCAATCTAAAACATCTCTGAGCTCCTCCCTCTCAGAGAGGGGGTTGTAGCCCCCAGAGGAACTAGGTTTTTCCTCCAGGAGGAGAATCCCAAATGATGAAGCATGTCACCTCTTGGTGAGTGAGGGATTTCGTCCTTTAAAGGGAAATGCCCACAGTTAATTTGGTTGGGCGTAGTCATTGGTTTTGTCTCCATCTACATATACAATTTTTCATTGATTTAAACTGTTTGTAGTGGTCTTTTCCACACTCTTTTCAACACTGCTGTAGACCCCAGGATTTTCTAAGTGCATCAACATAGTCTGCCTTTTATAAATTATAAATAATTTACCCCAGATTCTTGAAATAGCGTCTTGTAGAACTCGCCATGCTTTATAAGAAATACTCGGCTATTGTAATTTTGTCATGTCAGTAGCTTGTTGAATTTCTAACCACAATTGGGTCCTAAAGCTGTAATTATCATTTTTATTACAAAATCCATCCAATATATGTGAGCATAGCGTGATTTAATAAATACGACTGGTCTTTATGTATTATATATTTTGGTAAATTGCCCTTCAAAACAAAAATAATAAAAAGGTGACTGGTAACCTGCTCTAAAGCTGATTACATCCGACCATGGATCATTCATCCTCGTACTGCATTCTAGTTTTATAAAATGATATCACTGTAAATGTGTTCTCTTTCACCAATTTAGTTTTTACGTGTTGTAATGGTTTTAGTTCTAGTTCTTGTCCAAGAAAAAGGGAAAACATTAGTTTACTGAAGTGATTCACTGATCTTGGTTTATTCCCTTAACACTTCAATCTTCCGAGTCTTCATTGTCATTGCACTGAAGAAACTGAATGAAGCCCTTTATTGTAAGCCATTATGGTAAGACTGCAAACTTATATATTATATATATATATATTTTTTGTTTGTTTTGTTTGCAGTCTTACAATAAAGGACTTCATATATATGGATTATGTTACTTACTCTGTAAGCATCTGTTCTCGGAATATAGAGCTGTAGATTCACATGCTTTGCATACCCCTGCTATCTAGTGTTGGGTCTAGATGTTTGCAAGTTGTTTTTCTTTGCTTTTACTGTCACGAGGTAAGGTGACTCCTCCTTTCTGTGATAGTGCGCATGGGCATCAACTCCATTGTTAGATTGTTTTCCCGGAAGAGGGGGGAATGGAGTAAGTAAGTGTAGTACAGATATGTCCATGCGTATGTATTGTGAATAATAAGAATTGCAACAACCACAGGTGTCTGGGGAGGAGGGAGGGCGCATGTGAATCTACAGCTTTACATACCAAGAACAGATGCTTACAGAGTAAGTAACATAATCCGTTCGAGACATGTGTGCTGTAGATACACATGCTTTGCATAGATTGTATAGCAGTATTCTCCCAAAGTGGTGGCTAACTAATGGGTGTTGCAGTTTTTTGAAAAAGTGTTTTTAGCACTGTTTGTCCTACATTAGTTTGTTGACGTGCTAATACAGCCACACAATAATGTTTGGTAAATGTGTGTCTTGTAGACCATGTAGCTGCCTTACATATGTCAGCTAAGGAAATGTTACCTAAAAAGGCTATAGATGCTCCTATTTTGCGAGTAAAATGTGCTCTAGGAGGAATAGTTAAAGTTCTTTTAGCTTTAACATAGCAAGTTTGAATACATTTAACAATCCATCTAGAAATACCTGATTTAGAGAAAGGATTTTCTTTATGGTGCAACAAAAATGTGTTTGTTTTGGGAAACATTTTTGTTCTATCGATTTAGTATAACCGTGCTCTTTTCACATCAAGTGTGTGTAGAGCTCTTTCTGCTACTCAATCAGGTTGAGGGAAGAACACAGGTAACTCAACTGATTGGTTAATATGAAAAGCAGAAACTACTTTTGGAAGGAATTTTGGATTTGTATGAAGAATCACTCTATCTTTATGAAGTTGAAAGAAAGGTTATTCTAAGGTTAATGCCTGTAGCTCACCAACACGCCTTAATGAAGCTATAGCAATTAGAAAGGCAACCTTCCATGAAAGAAATTGTAATGAACAATTGTGTTTTGGCTCAAAAGGTGGACCCATAAGCCTTGTGAGAAAATGTTAAGATTCCAGACTGGTGCAGATGGTACCCTGGGTGGTATTATTTTTTTAAGGCCTTCCATAAAAGCTGTAATTACTGGAACTTTGAATAAGGATAAATGTTGTCTGCTTTGCCGATATACAGCTATTGCTGCAAGGTGTAGTCGAATAGTTGTGTAGGCTAAGCTAGCTCGCTGCAAATGCAAAAGACAGCAAATAATATTTTGTATAGATGCATTTAGTTGATGAATTTTGTTATTACTACAGTCTATAACAAACCTTTTCCACTTTGCTGCATAACATGCCCGAGTGGTGGGCTTTCTTGCTTCTTTAACAAGTTTCATACAGTCTGGTGGTAGATTTAGATAACCAAACTTTGTGACTTCAGGAGCCAGTCAGTTGAGCTCCTTGGGGTCTGGATGTCTGATTTTTCCATGGTTCCGTGTGAGAAGGTTGGAAGTGAGGTGCAGCTTTTGGTGTGGAACCACTGCCCGTTCTAGCAGTGTTGTGAACCATGGTTGAGCCAAGGTGGGAGCCACAAGAATCAGTGATGTCTGCCTGAGTTTCCAAACCAGAAATGGAAGGAGAGGGAGAGGCGGCAAAGTGTAAGCAAATATCCCTGACCAGTTCATCCATAGGGCTTTGCTTTTGGTGGCGAAGTTTGGGCATTTTGAGTTTTCTGCTGTTGCAAATAGGTCTATTTGTGAGAACCCCCATTTTTAGAAGCATGGAAGGAGAACCTGGGGATGAATCTCCAATTTGTGTACTTGTTGCCACATCCTGCTGAGGAGGTCGGCAAATTGGTTGTACATACCTGGAAAGTGTTCTGCCAGAAGATGAATCTTGTGATGTATTGCCCAGCGCCAAATGGTCTAAGAGAGGCGTGACAACTGTGGAGAGTGTGTACCCCGTTGTTTTTGTACATAGTACATAGCTGTCATATTGTCCATCCGGACTAAGATAACTTTCCCTATAAGGTGAGGCTGAAAAGCTCTTAGTGCTAGATAAAGAGCTAATTGAATTGTTAGATGTTGGAGATGGGCATCCCAACCTGTGAGAGATGCATCTTCTGTTAATATGACTTGTGGAATCTGATCAATGAAGGAATGTCCTTTTGAGGTTTTGGGTGTTCCACCACTGCAGAGAGCGATGAGTGCAGCTGTCTACCAACACTAGATCTGTTAATTGACTCTGTGGTTGATTCCACTGATGTGCTAAGCATTCCTGTAGAGGACGCATGTGTATTCTTTCGTGAGGCACTATTGCAATGCATGATACCATCATCCCTAGCAGTTGCATGAACGTTTTGACTGTTAGGTATTGGTTGTTTTCAAACTGTAGCAATAAAGTTTGAAAGTTTTGTATTCTGGCTAACCCTTGAGAGGCTAGAGCTGTGTAAGTATTTAGCGTTGCTCCCAGATATGGTTGCAGTTCTGAGGGTTGAAGGTGGTATTTTTGTGCATTGACTGTAAATCCCAATTGATGGAGTAGGTTTATGATAGCTTGAGTATGTTGTAAACACCTTTGCTGTGTTTTTTCTTTGATGAGCCAGTCGTCCAAATATGGGAAGACATGAATTTGTTGTCTTCTTAAATAAGCTGCTACTACTGCTAGACATTTTGTAAATACTCTGGGCGCAGTAGTCACTCTGAATGGGAGTACTTTGAATTGATAGTGATTTCCTGCTATCACAAATCTGAGATATTTGCAGTGTGCTGGGTGTACAGGAATATGGAAGTATGCTTCCTTTAATTCTAGGTGGACATAAAGTCACCTTGTTGTAAAAGTGGAAGCACTTGTTGAAGGGTAACCAAAAGGAAGTGTTCTGATGTATAGGTTTAACGTTCTGAGATCTAAGATTGGTCTTAGAGACTCCTCCTTTTTGGGGATTAGGAAATAAAGTGAGTAAACTCCTGCTCCTTGGTGTTTTAATGAAACTAGTTCTATGGCTCCTTTTGATAGAAGAGCTTGTACTTCTTGTTTGAGAAGCTGTTGGTGTTGTAGCGAGAGTTTGTGAATGCAAGGTGGTATATTGGGAGGATTGCTGGTAAGCTCCAGGCAATAACCATGTTGGATAATATCTAAAAGGAGCTTTAACTAGGTCTTTAAAAATATCATTAGTATGCCTCATCATACCTTTTAGCATAGACAACATATGTGTTGTTTTGTGTGTGTTTCCTAACGTTTCGAATAGGAAATCTTCTTCCAGTGCTTCTTTGTATAAAGGCACTCTATGGTAATTGGCTGCCCTAGCAATGAATTCCTGATATGCAGTATTATCATCAGGAGGGGAACGTTTTGCTGGATATAGATCAGGGTCTGTATCTTGAGGTGGATCTATATTGTAGTCATCCCATGGATCAGGTGGTGGCTGATTATAATTGTCATCATCCTCTCCTATACCAGGATTTGAACCTGATGGTGTAATTTGCAGAGGATCTGTATCTGGTATAATGGACATTGGTGAAGAAGGTGGAGGGGTTTAAGGAATGTTAATAGGGATTGTAGCTATGCCCTTTTTAGGTCGAGCCTAGCGCAGCTCGCATGTGCTGCTCTATGGAAGGCTTCTTGTAAGTACTCCAAACTTTCCCATAGACTTCTCATTGTGGGACTGGCAACTCCCACACATTCCATTGGCCTTTGCGTGTGGCTTTCAGTAATGAAAGCACGCAATTGGCCAAAGACGGGTGCATGTCCCGCCTTTTCTCTAGACGTTCACTCCCACTGTGTTTGGGTCTCTGGAGCGAGCAGCGGCGCACGGTGTGGCAGCTGCATTCCTCCCTCGTCCTGGATGATTAAACACAGCACGGTCGCTTTCAGTTTAGCGGCCATGCTTGTTTTCCTTTGCTGCTTTGCTTGTTGTAGGTTTGTCCTGCATTTGTTTCTGATTCTCGTCTGAGGTGTACTTTTTTCTGTTTCTTATCTCACGCGCAGATGTCTCGTACACACGTGTCTCTTGGAGACTTCTTGTTTCTAGCCTTTATCTCGTACACATTTTTCTAGCCTTCCACACTTGTGGTATGTGTGTGTGTAATACATTTCTATAACACCACACTGCCTCGGGTGCAAAGCTCGTCACACAGTTTTCTTGCGCATGTTCCTAGCGGTGCACACTCGTGTCAAAGCGCGGCTAGTAATCAAGTGCAGCGCAGCCTCTCCTAGGGGTACACCTTTCAGCTTGCGCACACTTCGATGGTTGCCCACTTGAGATGCACAAACTCCTCTCTTCTGCACATCACTGACTGCTCACACTCGTATCGAGGCACTTCTAGTCATGCGCGCGTGCTCCCGTGGCACACCAGTTTCACGTGTTGTCCTTGCACACTTTTCATCGTGTGTGACTGTGTCTCTAGGGGTTAGTGTGCCCTTCGGTATTCTGAGGCTCCCAGCACGAGGTTACTCTCTGCCAGGGCCACACGATGTGTGAGCTCGGCTCTGTGTGAGGGGGGGTGTCACTGGAGGGTGGGGGGTACCGATGGCCCCAGAAAGAGCCTGCGTCAGTACTTCTGTGAACGGCGAATCGTGTCGGAAAGTGTCACCCATGTGACCGGCACTATTCGCTGCCCTGGCACCGGCACTGACGTTCAGGAGCCTGTCACTGCCCCCCTCCCTCCCCCACTGCCCTTCGTTGCCCTGGCACCAGCCCTTTGCAAGCATTAGCGTTCAGCAGCCTGGCACTGCCACCTCCCTTTGCTGACCTGGCTCCGACCCTTAGCACCGCTAGAGTTCAGTAGTCTAGCTCTGTCTTGCCACACCCACCTGCTGGACTGGCACCCGCCCTGCACAGCCAACTCGTGTACTAAGGTTACCAGTGACCTGGCACCTGCCTTTCAGAGGTTCTTGCATCCACCCAAGTCTGGCCTGGCACTGGAGTGTCCCAGCCTGGAACACACCGGGTGATGGTCTCCGCACTTCCTTCTAGACCCCAGCTCACTACTATTTGCAGTCTGTCACTCACCCTTTACCCCTCTGGCACTCACCCTTCACCCCTCTGGCCTGGCAGTCACTCCTCTCCCCTGGCACTCACCCTTCTCTCTCTCTGGCACTCAGCATTGACTCTCCGTGGCACTCAACTGTCACCTCCCTGACACTCACCCTCGACCCTCCTGGCACTCACTACTCGCCTCCCTGGCACTCACCCTTCCCCTCCCTGGCACTCACCCTTGACCCTCCTGACTCTTACGTCTCACCTACATGGCTCTCAACCTTCATCTCCCTGGCAATCACCCTTCATCCCCCTGACACTCCTCATTCACCTCCATGGCACTAGCCCTTCCCCCCACTGGCCTGGCAGCCACCCCTCGCCCCTGGCACTCATACTTCCCCTCCCTGGCACTCACCCTTGACCCTCCTGACTCTTACATCTCATCTCCCTGGCACTCACTCCAAGCCCAGTTTCCCCCAAGAACAAAAAGTAACAAGCACTGGCATAGCCAATAGGTCTCGCCTTTGGGACCTTATAAGTGTTTAGCCATGCAACAGTTGATGTTGTTGCACCAAGGATATTGTGCTGCATAACTAAATACTTATAAGGTTCCAAAAGCGAAACCTATTGGCTATGCCAATGCTTGTTCTTCTTGAGAGGGATTCTGTATTCAGTGTCTGCCATCCTTTTTAGGTCGAGCCTAGAGCAGCGCATGCGCTGCTTGCTCGACTTTAGTAAGGGTAATTTCAAAGCGCTACCCTGGCCTAAAGCTTTTGTGCATGTGCGCGTGAACGCGCCATCTGCCTTTCTTATCTCGTTGTTTTACAGTTAGGAGCCGTCATGGCTCATTAAGTGCTTTCGCGGCCAATGCTTGTTTACCGTAGTTCCCAAGGACATTAGGAATCATTCAAAAGTCTGCTCGTTTTCCCAAAGAAAGCCTCTGTTTTCATACATTCCTTCCACTCCTCACGCTGAATTATTTCACTTAGCTGTTCTTTAAGAAATATGGCTATTAGCTTTTTTTATTTCTGGTTTGCTATTGTTGTAGCTTTGCTGTAGCGTTAGGCATGTATCACACAAGTCTGCATTAATACTTATATTTCACTTTTTTAAACTTGAATCTGCTGTTCTTTGCTGTCACCCTTGTTGCATGTTCAGTATTTTTCCTCGATTGCCATCGCTTGAGTGGTTGCTGCAGGTCTGCTATCCTGTGATGAGCTGGGACGCCATCTTCATGAGTATGACTGAAAGAAGACAATATATTATAAGAGCTATGCCAACCAGTCTGTCCTCACTTCAGTTTCAGAGGCAATCTGACATCAGGGGCTTCCCGCCAAAACGTTGCCATGTTATCAGTAGATGTGCCTTATTCTGGTTGTTTCTGAATCTCCTCTGCGAGTTGAACACCTGGAAGATTTTTTGAAACAATTTCTTTATGTATTATTTATTATGGCAATTAAAATTAATAGACCGCTTTTTAACCAATTAAGTACAAGCAACGCTCTCATGAATATGTCATTGATGCTGTTGCAGACTAGATTTGTGACATCTATAACAAATTAATTGTGACATAATGCTCAAGGCCTTGGCGTTGACTGTTAAAATGCTTTCCAATTGGTTACCTAATTGATTATTCTCTTCATTTCAACATTATTTGTGTCGTCATCCATGTCGTCGAAGCGCTGTAGGACATGCATACGGTTTGGAAAGCACCATGGACCTAATTTATGGCATTTTGGCATAGGGCAGTACAGCAAGGCACCTTGCTGCGTTGCCCTATGCCAAAGTGAAAGCGCAGAAATGTACCGTATTTCAGCGCTTTCCTGACATTTTTGCCTGCACTGGTGCAGTTTCTGCAGCCTAGTGCCAATGTAGGCAGGATTTCGTTTGTGCAGATAGGGGCACCTTCCTGCACAAAAACAATCCTAAGAGGTGTTTCCTCTTTCTATGTGTGCTACAGAATGCAGCACACATGGAAAGAGGAAACAAGCATTGGCATAGCCAATAGGTCCCACCTTTGGGACCTTATAAGTGCTTAGCCATGCAACAGTTGATGTTGTTGCACCAAGGATATTTTGCTGGATAACTAAACACTTATAAGGTCCCAAAGGCTAGACCTATTGGCTATGCCAATGCTTGTTGAAGGTATTACTGGTTTAACTGTTATGTGTCCAGTATCAGGATTTATATGAATATTCTAGCTTTCCTTTATTTTTTTCCAAACTCGTCTCAGGCGGCTTTGAGGGAGCGTGCCAACATTTTTGGTGCGAGCTGGATTTGTCTTCTTTCTCTTTTGATCCGGAATGTTTCTGCCCCGAGCCGGAAGGCTTGACTTGCTGTTTCGGTGCCCAGACGGAAGGTGGGGCATTTGAATCAGAGTCTCGGTGCCTACCATGTCCTGTTGGCAGTGGTGGCCCAATAGCCTTTTGCTTAGTTGGAGTGGGTTTGGTGTGGAAAGGGGCTTTGTTACTCAAGGCACCCTGTCCAGCTGGAATGTCCTGTGACTAGTTCGATCTCCAACTCGGAATCGAAGTTCTGGAGGGAGAAGGCCTCTTCTTTTTCCACTGCCGACGCTTCCATCTCTTCTTGCTCGATGTCTTCTCTGAAAATATTAGGTGTGTCCTTGATACTCTGCTGCTGCATGTCTCTTCGTCAAGCCTAATGGTCCTGCAGAGCCTTTTTGCATTGGAACGACCGACATGCGTCGCAGTCTTCCTCTTTATGTTCCGGGGAGAGACAGCGGTTACAGACCTTATGCTGGTCGGTGCGCAGATATTTGGAACTGAATCGAGGACAGAATTGAAACAGCGTCCGTTCCATCGGTAGAAGGCTGGACGCTGGGTTTTCAATTAGAAGCTGATCGAGGAAATGAGCTAGGCTTGAAGGCCGCGGTTTGAGTTTATTCAATTATATGGATAGAGTTTTCATACATTTCGACACGAAAAAGGTGGAAGATGCGATCAAAACAATATTGATGATGGTAGAGTGAATTGGGCACCGCAGGGATCCCGATTCGCGGTTTCCAATCGGAGCGCTGCAGTGCACGTCGAACCCGATGGCAGAAAGAAAACAATCTAACAGTGGAGTCCATGCTCACTACTACTGAAAGAAGGAGTCACCTTACCACGTGACTAGAAAAGACTTCTTTGAAGAAAAACAACTTGCAAACATCTGGACCCATCACCAGATGGCAGGAGAATGCAAAGCATGTGTATCTACAGCACACATGCCTCGAACAGATATATAAATATATAGCTCATCAGAGATGTATTAGGCGGAGAGCAGTTCCTCTACAGACCTTACTGTAAAAATGGCAAAAGTCTTTGTCACTCTCTAGCTCAAAGGGCATGGCATTGTGCATATCCTATGCATACAAACTCTGCTATAGAAACAGACAGTTGAAGCAAGCAGATGCAGAGTGTCGGTGGTGTTGTAGGGTGCTTCTTTTGAAGGAGCTGATCTTCACCTAAACTACGTAACTAGTCAGAGTCCCCTGCTTCCTTTTTTGCATAATTTATGCGGCATCCTAAGCCTGAAAATGTATTATCTTGACTTATACTAGGTGCTCCCTTGTGTCTGGACAAAGCTATAGCTCTCTGATGAGCTTTAAATAGAGCAAAACACGTCAGGAGTTGCTTTTATTCATTCTAAGTTGGCTTGGATGTTATTTCACCAATCTAAAGCTTTAATATTATGCCTGGAGTGATAAAAGGCTATTGTCATTTTTCAACTCTATGTCGATGGCACTTGCTAAAGCAATGCTTAAAGACTGTGTTGTAAAAATGGCAAAAAGGCTTTGTCGCTTTTAAGCTTGGTATGGATGGCACTGTGCTTATACTATGTGTGATGTCATTGACCATGTTATGAGTGATATAATATATGAGCTCATAAGCAGTGCATTACGAGGAAGTAAGTTACAGTTAACTTGGGTAACTATAACTGCTGAATTTAACTGATTTTGTATGAGTGAAATGTGAGCCTAAATATAATGTCCCTGTAACCTTTGTTTTTCTTTAAGTGAATTTCTAAGTTTTTAGGTATCGCTAGCGTAGGCTGTGCACATGCGCAGTCTCGCTGGCGAGATTTTATGTTTTTAGGTCTTAGCTTATACATCTATCTATCTATCTATCTATCTATCTATCTATCTATCTATCTATCTATCTATCTATCTATCTATCTATCTATCTATATATCTATATATCTATATATCTATATATATATGTTCAGCAAGTTACTGTTCTAAGTCTGCAAGAAGTACAACTATTGCTCACTAATCTGGAGTCACTCAGTATAACAAGGTGGCACCCAATGTCTACTGTTTGGGTGTTTATTTGTTCCTGAAGAGTGTATGATGCCTTCAGGGATGCACAATGAAAAATTTCCTAGCTATCGTAACGGAAAGTTTCAATTCTGTTAAGGACTCGGAGGCGAGGATTATGCTATTCTTTCTCCACTTTAATGAATAGCAGCCATTTTAAGTCAACAAAAACCAAACTACTATTCCCTGGATACATAGGGAATACAGAAGAAAACAATAGTGTCCCCAGATAGAGCGTCTTCTCCTCTGCACCAATCACAGGCTCCGTTGTGGATAAAGTCTTCTGTTACTGTCCATTCCCCCTCTTTCGTCGCTGTAGGTCAGGCAGTCAGTAGGTGTTATGAATCTTGTTTTCCAGAATTGCCTGAAGAACAAAACAGAGTATAAGCGACAGCCATGGCTAAGGCTTCACCTGTAGGGAAAAATAGTATAACTAAGCAACAGCAAATCGAGAGTTAAATAAGGCCAAAGCAATTGTTACTTACCCCGATACGAGGGAGGGAAGGTATCGCGGAGAAACGAGAACCATGGGTGGGATAATCTTCGCCTCCGAGTACTTAATAGAATTGAAATTTTCCGTTACGATAGCTAGGACATTTTTCATTCTATGTCAGGACCGGAGGCGAGGATTATGCTTGTTTAAAGCTTGCTCACCACCAAGTGAGCCATATCAATAATTGGTTTGAAGTAAAACCGCTTAAAGGTAGAGTCTGAAGACCAGTCTGCTGCATTCAGAATGTCTTCTAGACGAGCTCCTAGGGTAAATGCCTTAGAGGTCATTGCTCCTCTAGCGGAGTGAGCGCCAAAGGCCCAAAGATCAATTCCTGCCTCCTGCATCACCCACCTTACCCATCGGGCAATGGTGGGAGAAGAAACCGCTTTATGAGGTTTCTTGAGCGCAATAAGCAACTGATGTTCGCCCGGCGGGCGAAACTCCTCTGACATTTCCTCGTACGCCTTGAGACAGGAGACCACACACAACTTAGGAGCATCTGAAAAAGCAGGGTACGAGACTGATTTCGTCCCACATGTCGTCCGTCTGCGAATCGTGAAAGTGACACCTGTTGGAGAAAAAATCCTGCTGGAAATATCTAAGGCTCTAACATCAGAAACCCTTCTGAAGGAAATAAGGCACAGAAGCATTGCCAGCTTCGCCGACAGTTCTTTCCATGAGAGAAACTGGTTAGGTTGCCAGGAAAGGAACAGGTTCAAAACTTGGTTCACATCCCAGAGTTTGGAATAACGAGGCTCAGGAGGTAGAGAAAGGCGAATTCCCCGAAGAAGACGCCCACGGGAGAACCATCCACCACAGCATGACCAGCTGAGATGGCAGAACGAAAGGTGTTGACAGTTCTATAAGCCAAGCCCTCCTCCGCTAGGCTGGCTAAAAAATTTAAGATAGAAGTTACATCTGTTGCCACCAACGACACCATCTCCTCCAAGTAGATCGGTATCGTTTGATGGTGCTATCGGCTCATGCCTTTGACATGAACTTCTCAGCCGCTCCCGAAAGGCCCGGGACCGCCCAGCATCCCTGTAATCCGCCACGCCATCAGAGCGAGCGAACCCTGCGCTATCAGCGGGTGAGCAATGTTGTCCGGACTGAGTAGAAGAGTCGGAAAGTGGGGGAGTGGGATTGGAGAATCCCAAGAAAGTTCCAGTAGAACCGGAAACCAGACTTGAGATCTCCAAATTGGAGACACTAGGACCACGTCCGCATTCTGGCGACGGACTTGAGCTGAGACCCTCGTAAGCATCGCGAGCGGAGGAAAGGCATAGCCTCGCTCGTCTCTCCAGTTCTGAAGAAAAGCATCGGTCTGTGTCGCCAGGGGATCCGGTCTCCAACTGAAGAACCGGGGAAGTTGGTGATCCAACTGGGAGGCAAACAGGTCGACTGAGAATGGGCCCCAGAGACTCTGGAGGTCCGAAAAAAACCCTGGATGAAGCTTCCACAGGCTTCCGTCGTAAAAATGACGAGAATGAAAATCCGCCACCTGGTTGTCCTGACCCGGTAAGTACTCCGCCGTCACAGACACGTGGTGTTCCAGGCAGTACTGCCAAAAGTTCACCGCCATGTCCGAGAGAGCTCTCGACCGCGTGCCCCCGAGATGGTTGATGTACCAGACTGCCGATACGTAATACGCAAGACCAAACTGAGTCCTTGGTCCAGCATTGGATCGCGAAAGATCCCGCCAAGAGCTCCAGACAATTGATATGTAACTGTTGTTCTTGAGGTGACCACACCCTGCCCGTCGTGAACTCGCCGCAGCGTGCGCCCCAGCCGGACCTGCTGGTGTCGGATTCGATAATATCGGGGGCGGAACCGAAAATCGCCCACCCATTCCAGGCCTCCATGTTGGCGAGCCACCATTGAATCTCCTCTCTGGCCTCCGCCGAAAGGGGTACCTTCCGAGAGTATGAGCAGCCCTTGCGAAGATGATAGGCCTTGAGGCGCTGCAGGGCCCTGTAATGGAGTGGTCCCGGAAATATGGCCTGAATCGACGGCAACAGCGAACCTACAAGGCGGAACAACTGCCTAAGAGAGAGGTGAGGCTGCGCTAGCGCCCTCCTGAGTTCGTGACGAATCTTCGCCAACTTGCGGGAGGGAAGACTGAGAGTTGCCGCCACTGAATCGATCGGAATTCCCAGGAAGATGACTGTCTGGGATGGAATGAGGGTAGACTTCGCTTTGTTGATCACGAAGCCTAGACTTTGCAGCAGATTGACTGCAGTCTGGAGCTGACGAGTCAAGGTTGAGGGACACTGCGCCATCAGCAAGATTTCGTCCAAATAAACTGAGGCGCATGCCGGACACCCACAGCCTTTCGATCACTGGACGGAGAACCTTGGTGAAGCACCAAGGGGCGGAGGACAGACCGAAGGGAAGGGTGGCGAATTCGTATGTGGTGTTCCGCCAGTGAAATTGAAGGAACCTCCAGTGAGGGGGAAAAATGGGAACAGTTAGATACGCGTCCTTGAGATCGAGACGCATCAGCCAGTCGTGCGGCCTGAGCAGATCGTGAAGAAGATGGATACCCTCCATCTTTAAGTGACAGTAAACCAGCCACTCGTTGAACTCGATTAAATTGATGACGGGACGTTGACCCCCGTCCGCCTTGTCTACAACAAACAGGTTGCTGATAAAACCTTTGGGATGAGGTAGAGTTTCCACCACAGCCCCTTTGTTCAGCAGGGAGCACACCTCTTGATCGACCAGCGCGGCGTCGGCAGAGGAAAACGCTAGAGGCCGGGGAGGAAACGGCTGAAAGGGATCCCCGAGAAACTCTATGTGAAACCCCTGCACAGTTTGGAGAACCCACGCATCCCCCGTGAGAGAAGTCCAGGCCGGGAAAAAACGAGCCAGACGGCCCCCCACCTTTAGAAGGGAAGAAGGGAGAACACTCACCGGAAGAGCTGGAGGTGCCCCCGCCTCTACCGCCTCTGTTTCTTCCTCGACGTCCTCTCGTTGGGTAAAAGTTACCAAATTGGGATTGGTCTTGATACTGTCCCTGGTTGGAGCCTTGTCCTCTCTGTTGGTTAGGACGGCCGGACTAGCGGCCCCTGCCTCGGCCGGCCCCTCGGAAAACCCGAGGGCGAAACACCTTTCTGATCGAGGATTGTGCTCTGTCAAGAGATGTGAAGGTGTTGACAAAACGTCCAAGTTCCTTTATAAAAGGTTCCCCGAAGAGGCCCCCTTGGGCAACAGGGCCTGCCTCCGAATCCGCCAAGTCCCCTAACTTAGGGTCTACTTTGATTAGAAGGGATCTGCGCCGTTCAGTTGAAATGGCGCAGTTGGCATTGCCAAGACACACTACGACGCGTTGGGCCCAGGAGGAGAGATTCTCAGGGGAGATCAACGACCCGGAGGATTTGGCTTCCTCCGCCATGTCCAGGATTTTAGTGATGGGTCCCAAGGCGTCTAGAAGTTTGTCTTGGCAAGCCCGCCAAGACCTGTCGATGTCGGGGGTGGCTGCCACTTTGCCTGCTAGAGAGGGTCGAGGACACTCCGCCCTGAGACCATTCCGAACTGAGGCCTCTAACGGCTGGCGGATATGGTTGGCAACATAAAGAGCGACCTTGTCACAGGGCGCCCATTCTGAGGACCTCGGATGCAGAATGTCTGCGGGGTTCAGCATATCTGCGCAAAGGTTGCCATCCCTGGGATCAGGCGCAGAGCCTGCAGAGCGATCGGGACATGAAGGGCCAGCAACATTGGCATCGTCCCCTTGATCGGGATCCACGGGAATGCAAGGTGTAGATGGAGTGGGATTACTTGCCAAGAAAGCCTGCTTTAAGCGAGCGAAGGCGTCCAAGTCCACCACTGCTTCTCTGGGGTTGTGGATCAACTGGGGCAGCACTGGAAGTGAGAGAGGAGGGGACGGCTTGCGTCGCTCTGGCTAATCTATCGCAGGCCTGCTCGATTTTCTGGGAGAGGCAATCCTCTAGGGGCCCCATAGCCTGCTCAACTGCTTTATAGATGGACGAATCTACCGCATCGTAGAAGTCATCGTCCCACGGCAGTGTGGCGAGTGGGTCCTCTGGTCATTCTGATAAGCTTCGTCCTCATAGGACTTCATAGCCAGTGAAAGCAAGATGAAACAGTGCACAACCCCGAAAAAAAATATATAATAAATGAGGGCAAACTCAATGTGGGGGGCTGGGTGACAGCCTACACTTCAGGCAAGCAGAGCTTGCAATCGGGACACAGCCCTGGCCCAACAGCCCTGGTGCAAATATATATATATATAGGGCGACCTGCCAAGTATGGGCCCAGCAGGGAAACCCTGCAGTACTGACTCTCTCAGAGCGTTGTAAATGTAAGGCCTAAATACGGACCCCCCAAGCGGGACAAAGTCACCAGAATATCGCTGCTAGGGGCGTTCATTAACAAAACTGCCTAATGGCAGCAAACAGACCGTTTCCCGGTGTAGCGGCAGGCCAATGCTCAAGTCCGACGATGCGTGCCGGAGATCAAACCAAAGCGCAGAATGCGCGGAATCTCGGGAATGCACGTCGGAAGAGGAACACACACGCGCGCCCTATATCGGCCGTCAAGCGCACCGCGAGCCGCACCAAACTGCGCAGCCGTTAGGGAGGAACACTCCCATGGCTGACAGCGAGTCCGCCGAGTAGCGGCGGACTCGCCACAAAAAACCAAAATGCCAAATAAACAAAGCCAATACTGAATTAGCCGATATTTGGGGAAAAGTGCGAGGCGCGCGCCGATAAATACAGGCGCGCGTCTAGCGCTTGAGAAACCAAGGGATTAAACACACGCCGCTACCGGCGGCATATCGCATAATACAAGCGCGCACTGACGCTGAAGGTGCCTAGGGGAAACATCAGAGCCCCCCCCCTAGAACGGCAGGCACACAGCAACGGAATAGGAATAAACTCACTTCATCAGCATAACAAGCATGAAACTAGGAGAATTTATCACCTTTAAAACATATTATGAGTGAAACATAAGCATACTATGCCTAGAATCAGATGAATATCACAATAGAAGCAAGAGAAATAAAATAGAACTTATCTGGCTGCAAGCAGCGAAGGAGGGGGAATGGACAGTAACAGAGGACTTTATCCACAACGGAGACTGTGATTGGTGCAGAGGAGAAGACACTCTACCTGTGGACACTCTATTGTTTTCTTCTGTATTCCCTATGTTTCATGGGAATAGTAGTTTGGTTTTTGTTGACTTAAAATGGCTGCTATTCATTAAAGTGGAGAAAGAATAGCATAATCCTCGCCTCCGGTCCTGACATAGAATTCCTGCTTAAGCGTGCATTTATGGAGCTAAATGAAAGCATTTAGCAAAGTACAGTATCTCTATCATGTCGTTCCATTTCAGGCATCTATTCAAGATAACCGCAAATATCTTTGACCTAGGTTTATGTACCCAGCATGGGAAATATACAACAAAGCAAGCTAAAACTGGTCCAAATTAACAAATATTTTTCTTAAGCTACTCTTTTCGCTGGTGATTGTTAAGTCTTCTTAGTTTTTGTGTTCTAGCCACTATTGTCTCCTTGATAATGCTCTTATTTGTTTTTGCAGGCCTTTGTTGAGAATTATCCTCAATTTAAGAAGATGTCTGGCACTGTGTCAAAGCATGTCACTGTGGTGGGGGAGCTATCCCGGTTGGTCAGCGAGCGGCACTTGATGGAGGTATCTGAAGTTGAGCAAGAGCTAGCCTGTCAGAACGATCATTCCAGTGCTCTCCAGGTCTGATTATTATTTAACTTTTTTATTTTTTGAATGGTACAATTAATCATTTTGACAATCACTGATTGGGTCATCAACACAGTGTGGTAACAGTCTCTACTTATTCCTACTAATCCCTTCCTACAATCCTCGATCAACCTGCCAGTACCCCAAAATCTTTTCGCATTTCTGTGCTCAGGTATATCGTATGCTCCGCTTGCCAACATCAGTTCAAATCAGTTTTCCAGTCCTCCACTCTTGGTGGGATGGGTGCTCCCCAGCTCCTTGCGATTTTACGCTTTGCCACCACTGCGGCCAATGTCTGACACAGTTTTGTATATTTGAGCAAGGCTTTGTCCACAGTAATCAACCACAAGAACCACTTCGCCTCAACTGGGACCTCCACCTCCGCCACTGCGGCCATAATCCTCCCGATTTCGCACCATTATTGCTGTATCACTAGGCATTGCCACAGCAGATGTTAAAAGGTCCACTCAAGCCCACGCCCCCATGACACAAGTTATTCTCTGCAAGGCCCAGTCGATGTAATAATTATCGAGAGTAGTATATTCGATGTAATATCTTTGGGTGAATTCGTCGGAATCTGGAACGTATCGCTACCTCTCTTGGGCCCTGTAGGGCCTCAACCCAGTCTTCATCATCAAGTGGGCCCAGGTCACCCTCCCATGCTGCTCTCAGTGGTCCAAGGGGGTCTAGGGCGTTATTCACTATTTCCCTATATATTAATGATATCTCGTTTTCCTCTGATGGGTCCCTTAACAGTTGATCCTCTAGGGGGGACGCTTCTGCTAGTTCTCCCTTCTCACAGATATGGCCCGGTGTGCATGATCCCGTTGCAGGTATCTCAGCCACTCTCCTTTCCCTATATATACTCCATTTGAAGGGTGGCAAATGTGACGTACGCCTGCCCTCTCCAAATGTTGACATTTTTTCCAGGCCAGGCTGCTCCTATTTGCCAAAACTACGCTGCCCACCCACCTTGCGAAGCTGATCGATATACCAGAGCGGGGTCATTGTTGTTAGCCTACCTTCCCAGCCCAGATATTTAGTTGCTGCCCGCCATGACCTTACCAACGTCTGTGTGTGTGTACCAGGAGACCCCTTCAGCTTTTTTGTGATACAGAAAGGGGAGATAGCCCTGGCTGCCATAACTGGTCTGTACACTCTATATGCTGGCTCTGCCTGATCTCCGAAAACCCAACCGTTCACCGTGACCAGTTGGGAGGCCCAGTAATATATCTTGATATTGGGAACCACCAGTCCCCACCTTGCACGGCCCATTAATGTAAGTGGCAACGACCACCAGCATTGGGCATCCCTTATGAATCTGTCTAGTTGGGTCGCTAAATTCCGCTCATAAATCTTCCGGGGTTCCCTTGTAATATAGACTCCTAGATATTTGAATCCCTTTGTCTCTATAGGAACCTCACACCTAGATATCAGGCTGGGAGCACCGCCCACCAATGGGAACAGAAGGGATTAATCCCAGTTTGTGATATTCCGAGTAGTCCCCAAGGATATGTAAAATCTGTTATATCCCGTCGATGGACTGCCTTGGCCTCCTTACGTACAGTAAAATATCATCCGCATACAAAGATGCGTTCATCCCATTCTTCTCCCATCAAGATGCTCCATATCGGGGGTCTTGTCATACCCCTGCTGCAAGGGGCTCTAGGGCAAAGGCAAATAATTTCGGGGACAAGGGTAGAGGGAACACCCGAGACACAACCGAACCCTGGCCAATGGCTGTTCATACAGCAGTTGCATCCAACGTTAAATTTAGGCCAAACCCCAGGCGGTGCAGAACTTCTCAAAGGTAGCACCATTACATGCTATCAAAAGCCATTCTGGCGTCTAAGGACAGGAGGGCTGCCAGGTCCAGGAGATTGGCTTATGTGACATGTAGGATCCCAAATAATCTTCGCAGGCTCAGCCTGGTTCCTCTATGGGACATGAATCCGGATTGATCCAGATAGATGAAAGAGGGAATCCCTGCGTACAGACGCATGGACAGGGCCTTAGCCAAGACTTTTACCTCATAGTTGAGGAGGGAGATTGGTCTCTATGACCCACAATCCACTAGGGGCTTGCCCTCCTTGGGGATTACAACTATCACTGTCGTCCTCTGGTGTGTCTTTAGGATGTCTTCCATTTTAGGTCTCCTTAGACATACTGAGGAGATGCACTGTGGTTTTATCTAACATACATTTAAAGTATTTTACTGGCAGGCAATTGGACCCCATCTATTTCCCGGATTGCAGAGGACTCTTGCTGCTGAACGAATCTTCACCAAGTCTCACTCCAGCATTTCCCTATCATCTGAGGCTAGTTGTGATAAGGTTGTATCTCTTAGGAAGTCCCCACAGTTCAACTCTGTTGTCCCAGATGAGAATGTGTAAAGTGTTTCATAGTACGCTGCAAACGCCTCTGCTGTCTCTTTCCGAGTCTCTTGTCATCGTCTTGTATCAACTTTCCCTGGGACCCATCTACCAGACGCCTTCCTCTTATCCAACCACACCAGTAATTTACTGGCTTTTTCTCCCAACTTGTATAATCTGTGTTGGGTGGCGAGCGCTGCACCCTGGCATTGTCCTCTAGTAATTCTTGTTAATCTCTCTGGCGTAATCTTTATTGGTGTCTCAACTCCGATGACGCCGCCTCCCCCTCAGCCACGTGGGCCTCCTGGCTTGTTTTGTTGCTTTCAAGGGTGTGGCACTGCAGCTTCTTCTCCTTTTTCAGTGCCCTTACCTAGGCTTCGGCATGTCCCCTAATTACTGTTTTGAACGCCTTCCAAAGCGTCACCATTGAACCTACAAACCCAAGGTTTTCTGCAAAGAATTGCTCAGTACGCTTCCTCATGCTGGTCTTTAAATTTTTTATCTTTTAGATACCATGGGCCAATCCTCAGGGTAGGGCGTGATCCCTTGTTGGACCCTCCAGCATGACCTACACTGGGGAATGATCGGATACCCCGCGCTACATGTGTAACCCCTTTAAAATGCCTCATGCCGTGAACCTGCGTAACTATGTAATCTAACCTGCTATGGCCTCCGGGGGCCACCGACACATGGGTATATTGTCTACGGATAGGTTGTTGTTAATGCCATAAATCACTCGGACCCTTGGCCAAGAAGGAAGTCTCCCAGTAAGCGCACCCTCCTCCCTGATGATGCCCCCACCAAAACATCCCACTCTACTGAGACAATAATCATTCATGTCTCCACCTAGTATCACTCGCCCCTCCGGAAACTCTAGGAGTAACGGTCCGAGCATGTCCAGTGTGGGAGCCTGTAGCCAAGTTGGGACATACACCAAGCAGAAATTGAGAGTCTGCCCCTCCCACTGGTCGTTTACCATCACAAACCTACCCAGCGGGTCAGTCCATGCTTTCACTGGAATTAAAGGGAGCTTCTTTTTACACAACACCCCTACTCCCATGGAGCCAGCTGTATAACCAATGTGCGTCATCAGGGTATACACAAATCTGTCCAGCGCCTTATAGTGGTTGCCCCACAGGTGTGTTTCTTGTAATAGAATAATGTCCGGGGCTTGTTTCTTAATGAATTATATGACCACTGTTTGCTTTATCCTGCCATTAAGGCCTTTGACATTCCAGGACCACACTTTTATTGACTGCGCTTGAGATTCAGATTCAGGTATACAAGTGATAAAAGACTCTTTCCCCCCCCCCCCCACCCTTTGGATTTTTCTGGCTTAGATAAGTCACAGCCACTTCCCTTAGCACCCTGTCTACTCTGCGATGACCAACCTCTCTTCTCTCCTTCTGATCACTGCACCTTCTGCACGTTATACTTCCATAACAATTCCCCTTTCCCCAGCTTTGACACACCTCCCCCCACCCTGCTACCCTGCCAAATGGGTTGTGCATTTACCAAATTCCCAACCTGCAGAGCGCCTGTCACCTATGCAATAGCAAACAATAACTACAATAGGGGGTGTTCCGGCCCCACCAAGATAACCAGCAGAAAGTGTCACTTATTTTAAACGCCTACTGAAATGATCACTGTCTACAGTCCCCAATTGTCCCACATTGATTATATCCAAGATAGTGTATCGGGCACTCCAATTACAGTTCCATCGTATTATATCTTACAGGTAATTTCCGCCTGGGCCATTGCACTCGCTCAGTGCTAGTTCCGGGCCTCACTCACTCTTACCTTCAGGACAGTGCAGTTCTTCAACTCATTCCACCCCGCCATGATCCTGCTGTGATTCCACTGACTCCTCTACCATCTGCTTCTACTGCTGCTCTCCTGCCTCCTTGCTTCGATTTGGTCCTCTGCTGCCGCGTCCCTGTCCCTTGCCTCTATTTCGGCCAACTGTGCGCCATACCTCCAGCCACTCCTGGGCTTCTTCCGGGGACGCAAAGTGCCAAGTTTTACCCTCTGCAATTACATGAAGCTTTGCTGGGTGGGAGCATCATGTAGTTGATTTCTCGCTCCCTGAGCTCCCTCTTCTACACCTCAAAGCTCCTCCACTGGTGCTACACTTGTAATGTAAAGTCGTGGAAGAAGCACACTATAATATATTCGAAGTGTATGTCTCCTTTTGCTCTTGCCGCTTGGAGGATCGCATCCCGGTTGTGGTAATGGAAGATTTTTGCTATGATCGTGCGAGGAGGAGCCCTTGGCTTGGGCGGGGGCACCGGGGCCCTGTGCGCCCTCCTGAACAAGAAATCTTTTTACAGTCTTGTGGGCTGTAGTGTGTTCAGTATGAGGTCCTCCAAGAAGAGGTCTGCGCTGGGGCCCTCTGCCCCCTCTGGGACCCCCACCTCCTTAATATTATTCCTTCTCGCCCTTCCTTCTTGGTCTTTGAGCTTTGCTGCCATGGACGTGGCCTGCGGAGTTAAGGTTTGCACTTCCGCTTCCTGTCGTTTTGTCGTGGACTGTAGCTGGGCTATTTGTGTCTCAGCTGATGTGACTTTGTCGCTCAGCTTTTTAAGATGAGCCTTGATCAAATTGACCTCAATAGTCACAGTATCTATTTTGGGCTCTAAGGTACATTTCACATCTTTGATTGCTGCCATGATCGCTCTTAGGGAGGCCTCCCCCTCTGTTTCTCACTCCACTACCAAGGGGGATTCAGGACCACCTAGTTGTAAATTTTGTTGGTCTGGGGCACTCCCATCCCTTTAGGCTTCATCGTTGTTACAGTCTGCACACTTGGGCACGTCAGGTTTGCCTCTCTTAGCTAGTTTGGGGGGGAGGGGGTATATTGTTCTTTTTCTGCCCCTCAACCTCACGGGTATCCCACTTTTGCCAGGAGCTTCCATCCACACCTGGGCCTGCTTGTTCACTTCCCTGGGGGAGGAGGGGGGCGGGGGGGCTCCACTGCCTTTTTCCCCTTCTCTCGACTATAATCCAGGCTGCAGGCAGGCCTCTACTTGCAGCCAAGCCCTATTCATCCGTCCGTCGGGCCCGACTCCACCTCTCCCAATCCAAGACTCCATCAGGGATTTCTCTGTGTAGTTATGTAATAGGATGTAGGCCCGGGCTCCACCAGACCTCGCTTTCTCCTCCACTTCAGGACAACGGGGTCTGTCCTCCGCCCATGCCGACCAGTTCAATGGCTCTTCTGGCCTCAGTGTTATCAGGCCCCCGCCCGGCTCTTACTCAGTGGTTCTCGCCAAGGCAGTGCGATGCCTAGACCTCACCCCGGGTGGCCTGGATAGGGCCGCCCCCCTCCTCCGCTTTTCTGCTTATCTTTCACAGCCCTACCACGCGCAGCATCCCTGTGCCGTCGGGCATCGGTTCAGTCCTTCTTCCTTGATTGCAGCGAGGAGCCTCACTCTGACTTTTGTTTTGGACAGCCCTTCGGGTTTGTCACCCTCTACCGCCACCTCACCTGCCATAGTCGCCGCGGGTCTCCAAGGCCTCGGATGTCTTCAGCGCTTTCTCTTTCACCGGGTTTATGCCGGGCCAGCCTGCGCAAGATGGGCTGGCCTCCTTGCTTTTCCTCTCAATCACCGCGGTCCTGGACCCTCAATTACCGGTGGGGGTCGACCTGGCATCGGTCGCCCAGTCGTTCACTGCAGCATTGTCTGATCTTGGCTCACCGCCATTACATTGTTGATTCCTCTCCACAGCCCTCGGCTGCTTCCCCCATCGTCGGGGGAGGCGCAGTATGATTTTGGGGCAGGGGTGGGGGCAGAGTCTTGCATCACTCAGTATGCCGTATCTATCTTGGAAGCCCTTCATGGGTATCGGATAATATGATGGATTGCGGGGTTAATTAACTAACTGCGCAGAGCTCAGTTAGTGTGCAACCAACTTTGGTCGCAGCCAAGCCACGCCCCCTTCCACATCTGATTATTAATCACACTCCTGTCTTGACAGTTTGTTATATTCCACACTTTTGGCACAGGACATTGGTTTGAAGCAGATCTTTCAAGTTGAATTTCCAAGCTTTATTTAACATACCCCAAAATTTCAGAAACTGAACAAAAGTGCACAGACTGAGGATATGTGTCTAACTTTCTAAAATATTGCAATTTCTTACATGGTAGAAAGGGAAAAAGCTTTGTATAGGCAGAATACACAAAGGATGTTGCTTACTATACCAACAAACCACTTCACTTGTACTTAATAGTTGTGATTGTGTTTATTTTTGCATAGTTAATAAAACTCATTGCATATTTCATAAACAATAAAAATAAAAAAACAAGATAAAAAGACCGTTTAAGTTACTCAACAATTTAAGAGTTACTAAAACAAAATCTAAACTGCCTGTTCTATAAGTTCACACTAGGCGATGTCATGCAGACTGAAACATAATTCATAAATTTGACAAAATTGCCATTTAATTAAAGATGCAGTCTACTTAACTAAATCAAGGCCTGTCTGCAAGTTCCTATTTGCAAGGTATTAAAGTGTCTTCACAGAACGTAACTTCATGCATTAATCAATTTAGGGCAAATACAAAGTATAAGTAATATTGTTTCTTATTTATACTTACAAATCTGGAAAGTTTCTGATAGCCAATATTGCTTCCAACATCATGTCATATATTTTGTGGGGAGACTGTCCATCCTAAAACTCAGCTTTATCCTAACATAAAACGAATAAGATGTGTCCAGATATTTTTAGCAAGTTGGATATGCATAGTATTTAATAATGGACCTTATAAGCACCTCTTTAGAAAGCCGATCTGTGTCTTGAGTATACAAAAGTAGTATCGCGGATTTATTCAAAGCTTGTTTACAACCTGCTCATATAACAGAAGAATCTTGGTGGGTGCTAAAGAGCTGGGCTCTGCCAGCCGAGGAAATAATCCGACATTTCTCTGCCTCACACCAGAGAATCACAACCCACTTGTGGTGTGGCTGTACTGCGGGCTCGATTTCTGGGAGTGCTGCATTGAGGAGGAGGCTGCGTGCCTTGCTATGCTGGCAGGGACTTGCAGAGCAAAGCGCTGGTGGCTGATCGCTGCCCTGCAGTTCACCGGGACCATGAGCCACACAAAAGGGGCCCGGGCTTGGACGTCTGGATTCTTCAGCGCCGCCAGTCGCCAGCAGGACTTCTGCCTGAGACTGTGTGCTGCCCCTGCTGTGCTTGACCTGTGACGTAGGGCCCTGTCTGGGTGGTGGGATCCCCTCGGCGAGCTGTACTTGGGTACTGAGAAACCATTGCAGCAGTGCTGCAGGAGGGTGACAACTGCCCAAATCTGCCCTCCCCTCCGCCTCCTGTACATTTGTATGGGTCTGCTCATACTCCCTACCTTGGTTGGGTAGTGAGTGGCGGGACCCGTCACCGCATTTAAGAGCCTCGACAGAGAAGGACTCCTCTAGGCTGTGGGGCTACCTCATACACGTTATAGAGACATGGGATTTGTGCTGCAGGACAAAGATTGCTGCACAATGGAAAAGAGGGACCGTCATCAAAGTAAACTCTCCTTTACCACCAAGAAGCCAGTGTGGCCAGCAGATGCAAATGTTGGGGGGGGGGGTGGCAGCTGACCCCTTGACTATGCCCTGGTGGAGGCAGATGAGGATATGGACATTATATGACTGCTTATCGCTTGCAACATAGCCTGCACACAATTGCCTAAAAAATAGATAGGGTAACCAACAGGCTGGACCACATGAGCAACATAATCGATAAGCATGACAAACATCTGGGCCAACTGTAGCAATGGGTCTCTGATGCGGAAGATGGCACAGCCCTGCCAATGAACAGCTAGACCGAATGGAAAAAGGTGCTAGAAGTCATACAATTCAAAACCGAGAACCTGGAAGCCTGCTCCAGGAGGGCAATTATCTGCCTCCTGGGCATAACTGAATCCACAGAGATGGACAGGATGGAGAACAATGTTGAAACATTGTTAAAGTTGCACTTCGGTGAGCACCTTACTGGCATGTTCTCCACTGAGTGAGTGCACAGTCCTTTGTCTGCTGCCCCTTCTTGGGCCCTTGAACACCCAATTATCACCGACTCCTCCAATACCACATACTGAAGCTTGCAAGGGAAATCAGTGATCTGCCGTACCAAGGTAACGAAGTGTCAATCTACGGAGACTTCCCCATGGTGGTTTACTGCAAGTTTCCTCCCACCAAGCGCCTGCTGGCTAAGACCGGCTTTGCTTATGTCTTTCTGTACCCTGCATAACTCCATATTGCCACGCAGGTTTAAACGCACATCTTCACTGATCCTAAACTGGTGACCAAATTCTGCCATAAACTGGTTGCGTGCCAAGCATGTGGTGGGGATATCGACGGGTGCAACACCGGCAGTCTGCTCAGTGTCAATGACTAACCGCGTCATCTGGCTTGATCTTCTGATTCTAAGGTTTGCGTACCAGCCTTGGCCACCTGTGCCTTTTAGTGTATGGGGTGACACCCTGGATCGCGGGGCCCATCGGGGATGATTCCCAATCTGAGTGACACTCTTTGGCTGATCGGGGAGTTTGTATATGCGGGGGTGGTAGACAATGTTCTTCAAGCCGTTGGAGCTTTTTAAGTGGGAGGATGATGAGCTTCCTTTTTGTTCTTGCATTGGTGTTTCTTTATGCAGTGTCCAGTTGAATGTCTTCACTCGCCTGACGCACAGCATTCCTTGTTTATGCACATATGCCATTGTGTCCGGTTCCCTTTTCATTGGTGCAAATCTCCGCAGCAGACGAGTAGCCTTTCGAGATGTTTGCCCTCAGTTTAATATCTTGGAACATTCACGGCATGAATAACCCTCCAAGATGCAGCAGGTATTTGCATTCCCTCAGCGACACAGGGTCGATATACGGCAGCTTTAGGAGCTGCAATTTAAGTGCACATTTGAAACAGAACTTGAGGTTGGGCTAGATGGGAGAGACGAATGTTGCTACGTACTCGGCTTATGTCAGGGAGGTGGTGGTGCTATTACAAAGGAGGGGGGACATACACTGGCACACGCTTGAATCTATCTGTAATAGGAAGGGCAGGTTTGTTATCCTTCACGGAATCCTGGGGGGAGAGAGAGTCGCTATTGCCTGCAAATATGGTTTGAATGTTGTCAGTCCAGAAGTGTTTATCGATATCTGGCACAACATAATGGGGTTTGGCCCCTCCACGGTCATGTGGCAGGTGACTTCAACATAGTGCCTAACCCAGAAGTCAACAAATCTTATTTGACGAGGAGGCCGTACCCGCGAGTTGCATCACAGCTTTAGACTATCATGACTGACTATGACCTGACAGACATTTGAGGAGGATAGGCATCTGGTGGATAAAGAGGACGCCTGCGCCTACACCTTCTACAGTACCTAGTCGTGCATAGATTACTGGCTGGTCGCCAAAGATGTGGCTGCACGGACAAAGCGAATAGAGCATTTACCCACAATGCTTTCACACCATGCTCCAGTGCTTCTTACCCTGTATCATTAAGCAACTTGGATTACTGCAGGCCCTTCTGGCATGCCTGATCCATCTGGAGATGATCCCACGGGTCCTTGAGCTCCAGCATATGGCTATGGGGGAGGACTAGGTACTGGCTCAGATTCGGGACATTATCTCAGAATATTGCAAGATGATTGACTACAAGGACCACGTCCTACACAGAGAGTCTCAAGCCTGGCGATACGTGGAGGAAGACAAGGCAGGTAAGACTCTGGCTTCCCTACTCAGACACAGCAGATGCGGCATAAATGTCACTGAATTGGGGGCTGAAGTCAGAACTGCTTGTTACAGCATGGCGGCCATCACAAAGACAATGGTCTCATATTACTCTACTCTTGCCCCACCCCTGACGATCTTACTACCTATTTTGAGTCTATATAATTACTGTGACAGCACGATGAGGGCATCAAGTGATCCATGGCATGCCAGGAGACACCGTGCTGGGCCTCAATGGGCTTATAGCTCAATTTTATAAGGAATACACTGAACTACTGGCCTTCAGTTGCAGGCTAGGTATGAAGAGGCCAGGGCCATGAGCTGCCTCCCCCAATCTCTCAGGGAGGCCCTCACTGTCACTCTCCTCAAGCCAGACAGGGCCCTGCCCCCACTAAATGTAACTCCTACCGTCCCCGCTCCATGATAAATGTGACCATAATATTCTTGGTAATCTCATTTGGAACTGCCTCCTCCCCCTGCTTCTGGGTTTGTTCCAGGACAGCAGACAATCTACAAACACTCTTTGTGCTGCTCTACACAGTAAATACATATCTTAGAGCAGCTGTGGTGCTCCTCGATGCCACAACAGCCCTCTAATCTCGAGTGGCCCTACTAGTTCTTCCTCCTTGGCAGGCTTGGACTTAGTGGATTCAGCTCTTATTGGCTGCATGTCAATGGTGAAGTCTTATCTTCATTTCCTGTAAGTAGAGGCACCCATCAGGGATGCCCTATGTCTCCCATTGTATATGCAATTGCTATGGAGTCGCTTGCAGCCCATCTGCTCCAACTTCATGCAGAACGGGGTCTTAGTCATCTTGCCTGTCTTCGTACATGGAGAATTATCTTCTCCATGTATCCAGACAACATGAGAGTTTGTCTCAGACTCTGCCTGGAACCTCGGCCATTGTAGGAGGCTAACTTATTATATGGTGCACACTTATGTAAGTGTAGCACCCTGCCCTAATCGAGACAACCCTTATGGTGATTTTAGTGGTCTTAGACAACCTTAGAAAGCTCCCTAAGTGGTAGCTGTGGAGAGCAGCTTTCAGGCTTAGTCCGTAAGGAGTGTAAAGAAGCTTGTTTCACCAGCACTTAATCTTATGGTATGGGTCAAGTGAAAAGAACCACACAGTGTAGTTATACCAATATGTATTTATTATGAACACTCACTAACACAATACAGTATCTCCTACCCGGAGATATATGCATAATACACACAATACTTGTCAACAGAATAAGCGAGAAGCAAAAATACACAGTAGTGCCCAAGAGGAGACCAAACCATATACTAAAATAGTGGAATGCGAACCACGACTCAAGTCAAGAGTGGACCCAGAAGATGTAGAAGAGTGGGGGGACCCAAGGGACCACCCAAAGTGAGTATCTAGGAACCTCACGGAGGTTGTGTGCAGTGTGGGAACACAACCGCGTACTCAATTCAACTCAATGGGTAAGTCGCTGTTGCAATTTTCAAGAAGAAGGCGGACCCTGAAGAAACCCCATAAGAGGGTCTTATGGTCTGTCTGAACAAGGAAGTCCCAAACAGGTATTGCCTCAACTTCTTCAAGGCCCAGACGACAGCAAATGCCTCTCTATACCTGACCAGCGTATCTCCCTGGGGGTCAACCTGCTGCTTATACAAGCCACTGGTTGGTCCTGGCCCTCTGCATTTAGTTGTGACAAAACAGCTCCTACCCCTATCTCAGATGGATCTGTCTGGACAATGAATGTTTTGGAATAGTCAGGACTTTGAAGAATGGGAGCAGTGCACATGGCCTGCTTCCGGTCATCAAATGCCTTTTGATAGCTAACTGTCCACTGAACTGTAATGTAAATTGATACTTGTATAGCGCACTACTCACCCGCAAGGGTCTCAAGGCGCTTGTACGAATACCGCTGTGGAACCCATCCTGGCTTTCCCTGTGAGGCGTCCACTCCTGGGCACCCCCAAGGTGGAGGCCAGGCATCCTTAGCGTTGTGGGGGCCGTTGTGGAGATTAAGCAAGCTATTGCCCAGAGTTGCAGAGTGGGACTCCATGATTGGAATAGGCACCGAGGCGAGAATTATCAGGTCCGTGGAATTTTTGAGCCCAAGACCCGCCGAGGCGGGGAATTGAACCCTGGTCCCGGGCTAGACCTCTGCATCAGGGTCTGCCGCTCTAATCATTGAGCCACACTTCTCCAACTGTCTTGCGCATTCTCTTGGAAGTGAGATCATTAAGGGGCGTTACAATGGACCCATGACCCTTAACAAACCTCCTGTAGTGCCCAGTCAGGCTCAAGAAAGCTCTGACCTGAGTCTGGGAAGTGGGAGCAACCCAGTCCATGATCTGGATTTTGCTCTCCAATGACTGAACTTGGCCTCCACCTACCAGGTGACCCTAATATACAACCTTGCTCTGCCCTATCTGGCACTTGGTTGCCTTGATAGTGAGGCCTGCCTTTTGCAGGGCCTCCAGAACATTCCTGAGGTGGACCAGGTGATCCTCCCAGGTGGATCTAACGACCGCAATATCATCTAGACATGCTGCACAATAGGGTTCCAGACCTGTTAGAACTTTATTCACCAACCTCTGAAATATGACGGGTGCATTTTTCAGACCAAAGTGAATCACAATGATAATGCCCACTGGGGGTAGAAAATGCTGTTTTTGGCTTGGCATCCTCAGCTAGTCTGATTTGCCAGGAGCCAGCAGTCAGGTCAAATGTACCCAGATATTTGGCTCAGCCAAAGTATCTATGGGCTCATCTGCCCTAGGAATAGGATGGGCATCAGCCCAAGTGACTGCATTGAGGCCCCTGTAGTCCATACAAAACTTCATCTCTCTTTTGCCACCCTTGGTGTGAGGTTTTGGTACCATGACTACTGGACTATTCCAAAGGCTATCTAAAGGCTCAATGACTCCAAATTCCATCATCTTTTGGATCTCTGTCCTGGTGTAGTCTCTGACATGGTCAGGCTGTCTGAAAATATTGTTCTTTTCAGACATACTGTCACCTATGTCCACTTCATGGGTACACCAGGTGGTTTGACTGGGGAGGCAGAGTGAACATGAGCTTTTACTGATTGAGGACTTTCCTGAAATAAGCTTGCTGCTGGTCAGTGAGGTTGCCTGCCTAGGCTACTCCTTGAACTGACCCATGAATAGGGTTCTGTGAGAGGAGATCAGGGAGAGGGTCACTCTTGTCCTCCTTTCCCTCGTCAGTGGGCATGAGCAAGCTCATGTCAGCCCTGTCCACAAAAGGTTTTAGGCGGTTCACATGAAATACCTTGTGGGAACTTCTTGGAGTGCCTAGGTCCATCAAGTAGGTGACCTCACCTTTCTTTGCAAGGATTGTGTGGGGGCCACTCCATTTGTCCTGGGGAGCTGCTGGGGCCACAGGCTCCATCACCTACACTTTCTTGCCTGGCTGGTATACAGTCAGGACAGCCTTTTTGTCATGCCAAGCTTTCTGATGCTCCTTGCTGGCCTCAAGGTTTTTACTTACCTTTTTCATGCACTCAGCCATGCGTGAACGCAGGCCAAGTACATAGTCCACAATATCCTGTTTAGGAGGTTTGAGAGGTTGCTACCAGCCCTCCTTAACTAGACACAATGGACCCTTAACTGGATGTCCAAATAGAAGTTCAAGTTGGCTGTAGGCAACCCCCTTCTGAGGAACATCTCTGTAGGAAAAGAGAAGGCAGGGTAGTAAGACATTCCATTTTCGCCTGAGTTTTTCTGGGAGTCCCATGATCTTACTCTTTAGGGTTTTTTGTTTTTTTAAGTATTTTTATTGGCATTTTTAATTATTTAAATCACAGTTCGTATATAGAAGCACAACTACGGTAGCATCAAATACCTCAGGGGCAATACATTACTGAAATGCATCTTTCAGTGTCCTTGAAAATGATCAAATAGAAAATTCTAGCATACAATATGCGTTCCATGGGCCCAGAGGGGTACTGCGTAGTCAATATCTAACACATAACTGTCACCTCCAGGTTCCGACCAGAGTTCCCAGTACATGCTTCACCAGAGTTCGTTCCTGATCATTTGCATGTGAGAGTACCCAATAGCGGATTAAAATACAATTATAACATTCTTGATTTACTAAATGCTACTTCAATTGTTCAAGAAAAATTCTAACATAAAGAAAAGACAGGGAACAAATAACCCAACATAAACAACAAAAGAAGCAAAAACAAAAGAAGGGACCTTAGGCAGAGGGGCGAAATATATCGTAAGTTTCATTACAAGCGAGTGGTGGAGGTACAATAGAATGGGGTGTCACAGGCGAGGGCTTGGGATATGAGGGGGGGAAGGGGCCTACAATTGCAATTAAAGCAGTCCCATCCGGGCAGTAAGCGGTCATTTAACAATCTGAACCCATTTCGCTAGTCACTTGCCCCTCAGGGTTCTCCCAGGTCGCCATCACCTACCTCCATTGGCCCGCTATTGGGTGCTTTCTCATGCCTTTAGCTTCCTCCCAACTACGTGCTCTACCTTCTGCCCCAGTCCACATGACGACATCTTTATTCCAGGTCTCAAATTGAGGTCCCCTCTAGGATTTCCATTCTATTGCAATGCGACTATTCGCCAGGTCCAGCGCCAAGTCTATGAGCCTATTCCCCACCTTACGCTTCCGCGGCCTGGGAAAGAGAACCAAAATGCAGGTCTGTAGTGCAAAGGGTAGGTCTCTACCCAATACAACTGTGAGCTTACCGAGAACGGCCTCCCAGAAAGGCCGCAGGTCCCAGCAATCCCAGATCATGTGGCCAAAGTCCACTTCTGGATGAGAGCATCGAGGGCAGGGACGGACCTCCACCCCCCCCCCCCCCATCACATTGAGGCGATGCGGTGTCATGTAAGAGATGTGTGTTGTGTATAGTTAAACTGTTTATATTTAAGGTATGTGTTATGAGAAATCTTCCCAGAGTAGTGCAGAACCCTCTGCCATTCCACATCTGTTAGGACTCTTCCCCCAGTCTCATCCCATTTTGCACGGAGCTTATCCAAGTGGCAAACTGAAGCCTCCTGGAGTGCCACATAAACCATTTCACCAGGTGTCCCGCCGTCCCAAGCGTGAACAGAGCATGGAGTACAGGGTGCGTCTCCGGCTCGTCCCTACCTGAAGTCCATAACTGTTCAAAAGTACGAGTCAGGGCCTCATATTGCTGGAATTGGCCTGGGGGCAGGCCACAATCCTCCATAAGACCGTCAAAAGGCAGTAGGGACTTGTCTAAGAAACAATCCTCAACATTATCTAGTCCTGCATCTGTCCAGTGGGCTAATTGCTCATTCGTAAAGACAGACTGTGGGTTGCCGTGTGGCAAACCCACAAGCGGCAACATTGGGGTATATTTGGTGACTCGCCGTCCACTGCCCTGACATCTCCCCCAGGCTTGAAAAGCAGTACGCTGCAGCAGGGAGCAGTATGGGGGGGGCGTCATTGGTATCAACAATTTCGCCATTACTAAGTTAGGTTGGGAGTCCAGGAGTGAAAAAAACGTTCCGTCTTCGTTCACACCCTCTATCCATTGCGCCAGCCACTGCAATTGACCAGCCAACATATAATATTCAAAGTTCGGCACTCTCAACCCTCCCTCAAACAGGACGCTGCAACGTTGTAAGAGACACTCTAGGGCGTCCATCACCCCACACCAGGTCTCGCAACAGAGCATTCAGGGGCGAAACCAGCCGCTAGGCATTAGAACCGGGAGATTGACAAAAAATACAATAGGCGTTGGAGCATGACCATTTTAGATAGGGAGACCCAGGACATTACCGGCAATTGCAGTGTATGCCAGAAATGTACACATGCACGTAGCGAACGCAGTGCTCTACCCTAGTTGCTGTCTTTCAAGTCATCAAGCGAATGGAAAATGTGGATGCCCAGGTACTTCAACGTATTCTGAGCCCATAGAATGTCGGCCATCAGAGTGTCCGGTCTAGGGAGAGGGCCCACCACCGGGAACAGTAACGTCTTCGCTCTGTTGACTCGAAGACCCGATAGGCCCGCGAAGTTGTCTAGCAGTTTTATAGCCGTTGAGGTGCCCCCAACAGCATCTGACAGGTACAACAAGAGGTCGTCCGCATACAGGGAAACATAGTGCGTCCGCCCTCCAGAATCCAGTCCAATCCCATCCCCGCCCTGGCGAAATCGCTCAGCAAGGGGTTCAATCGCGAGGGCAAAAAGGAGAGGCGAGAGAGGGCACCCCAGCCTAGTCCCCCGCGATACCTTATACTCTCTACAAATTGTTCTGCCCTTTCGGACTCTGGCAGTGGGTGCCACATATAGAAGCTGCACCCATTGCACCCAATCCTCTTCCAACCCCATGTGCCGCATAATCCCACCCTACGGTATCAAAAGCTTTTTCCAGGTCGACGGAGAGTACCGCAGCCTGGAGTCGAAGCGGAGTCTCGGTATGATAAAGGATGGATTAGAGCCTACGGGGGTTGTAGGAGGTGTTACGGGAAGGGATGAACGCGTTCTGATCAGGGTGTATTAATGTCTTCATGTGCGTAAGCAACCTACCGGCCAGCACCTTGCTTAGGATCTTAACTTCCAAGTTAAGCATGGAGAGGGGCCTATAATCCTTAACCCCAGCCTCTGGTGTCTTGGTTTTCGGAAGGGGGATCACCAGGGCCGTCCGGGTGGAGCTAGGCAGTTCTCCGGCCTCATAGGCTTCTGCGTACAGCCGGACCAAGTGCGGCGCAAGCATATCTGCAAAACACTGGTAGAATTCGGCCAGAAGGCCGTCCGGCCAAGGCGTCTTACCAGTCGCCAACGCATGGATGGCGGCCTGAATTTCCTGCAGTATTATAGGTTCCCCCAATTCCTCCCGGTCCTCGTCCTCCAACTCGCGAAGGGTCAGAGCCTCCAGAAATTCCCTCACCGCCAAACAAGGGGCCGCAAGTGGGGCCTCATATAGAGTTTTAGAAAATGAAATAAAGGAATCATTAATCGCATCTGGGTTATACAGCACTTCACCAGTCTCAGTGGGAAGTCAGATAATGGGTGATCCTCCCAATTCTGGCTTAATTACCTGAGCTAATAGACAGCCCGCCTTCCCTTCCTCTCTCTGCACCCTATCCAGATAATCGTTGTGGTTATAACAGTGCAACCGCCCAATGGTGTCATCATATTTCGTTCGTACCGCCTGCAGTGCCAATCGAGCCGCGTCCCCCGTACCCTGAAGTTAATCCAAGCTGCGGACGCTCCCCTCCAGATCTAGTAATTCCAGACGGAGCTCTCTGTAAGCTCCAGTCGCCTCTCCCAGACAGTGGCCCCACACCACCACCTTGAAGGCCTCCCATTCCACCTGGGCAGGAGATGCAGTGTGGGCGTTAATTGGAAAATATGTTTCTAGGAGGGCATGAAGTGATGTACGAAATGGGTCATCGTCGAGCAGCGCCGGGTTAAGCCTCCAAGTGGGGACTGGTGGGCACTGCCCTAAAGGTTGATGCGTCATTATTAATGGACTGTTGTCCGACAGGGTACGGCCCAGGTATTCTGTATGTGTAATAGTGCTATTAAAGGCAGGGGAACACAAGAACATATCTAGACGAGTATGCACCTGGTGTACCGGTGAAAAGAAGGAGAATTCCTGATGATGGGCATGCTGCAACCTCCAAGAGTCTTCAAGACCCCATTGTGCTATCCATGCTCTGAACCCCAGAGCAATGCGTCGTGTCGGTGGACCCCATTAAGGGGGAATGTGACCGATCCTCATCAATGTCCGCAACACAGTTAAAAACCCACCCCCCAAGGATCAGGTTGCCCCTCAGGCTATCTGCTAATACTGCAGAAAAGGACTCCAGGAAGCCAACCTGGTCCTGATTAGAAGCATAAATGTTACCAAGGGTGATCTCATGCCCTGCCAGCCTTCCTGCATCCAGAACATACCGGCCCCCCTCATCCAACTATGATTGCTCACCTGCAAAAGGGACCCCCGGCCTCACCCAGATAAATACCCCCTTGGCGAAAGCCGAACAGGTAGTCGCAAAGACCTGGCCCCTCCATCCTCGCTTCAGTTTCCCAGCTTCCTCACTATTTAAGTGGGTTTCCTGTAGAAACGCTATGTCGACATCCTAGCGCCGCAAATACGAGTAGATATTATGGCGCTTTGCCATGGACCAGATCCCCCTAATGTTCCACGTTAGGAACCGTATAACACTATGAGCCCCTGCCATCCCTGTTGGACATCGTTATGTGACATTCCAAAGGGGAGACCCACCACAACGCCCTCCCTTATCCTGTAGCACCCCACCCCTCTGCAAACATACAAGGCCATAAAAACAACAACAAAAGGACCCCTATGGTGGTCGCTCCCCTATCCCAGGGCAGTCCAACAACGGTTGGCCGCCCAAACCTCCTGTGAAACAATTAGTACTAAGTGAGGCCTTAACCTAGTGCGGCACTCAACGGGGGTGGCTAAGCAAAAAGCAGGAATGGACGCTCCCACCAATGAGAGCACACCAGCCCCCTAAGGAAAGAGGCAGCACAGGGCCATAATGGGCAACCAACGGACAATGATCCTCTCAGGGGCAGCGCTGCCCCAGCTTATCAGCTACATCAAATTATATCATCCGCAGTATTAGGCGTCACTGCTGGCATCTTCACGCTGTCACTGTGGGAAGTATATTTTTCATTGCCGTCTGTCTCTCTCGGGGAACTGGTCCCCGCCTCTGGAGCCAGACCCCGACTCCGCATGAGCTCCGCAACGGCCTGTAGTGTTTCAGCTCTCTCCTTCTCCGTCTGCGATGAGGAAGGTTTCTTAGAGGTCCCCCCCATGAGGGCGTCATCTCTAGCGCTTCCCAAGTTTCGCGGCTCTCCTCCCGGCAGCTCCAGGACCCCTAGCCCAGGGGTCTCGCCCTTGTAGGTCTCCAACCAGTCCCATGTACCTCTAGGGCAATCGAAATAGTGAGTGTTCCCCTCTAGCAGGATGCGCAGATGGGCCGGGAACATCAGAGAATACTGAAGGCCCACATCTCTAAGTGCCCTCTTGACCTCTAGATAGGAGGCCCGCTTCCTCTGCACCTCCAGTCTTTAGTCTGGAAAGAGAGAGACCTTGCTTTTGTCGACAGTGAAAGGGCCATCTGCTCTCGCCTGTTGCAGAAGAAGATCTCTGTCCCGGAAGTGGTGCAGGCAGGCCACCACTGGACGTGGGGGCCGTCCGGGGGCCAAAGGCTTTGCTGGCACTCCGGCACCCCCGCATTCGACGCCTGTCGGCCCCCCGGCCGACATCCTGATGTGGACACGGAGCCGGACTGGTGTCACCCGATGCCAAGCGGGGTTTTTATGCCCCTGTTCACTTCTGGGGTCCCTTTTAGGCCAGATTGGCACCCAGAGGATGAGGAGGAGGACTGGGAGGGGTCAGGTGAACCTCTGACCGACCAGTTGAAGTATGATCCGGACTGGAGAGAAGACCTGGGGGATGCCAGTGGTCTTGATACCTCCCCTGACCTTAGCATGTTGTCTCCTCCTACCGTGGCAATGGAGGAGGGAGCGTCATACGCAGTAGTGTTGCGTAGGGCGGCCGAGGCTCTCAACCTCGAGCTCCCTACAGTGGCGGTCAGGACTAACCTCCTGACAGAGGTGCTTCAACCGCAAGCCAGCTCTTCGGAGCCCCTGCTGCCATTCAATGAAGCCCTCACCGACGTCCTTTTGGGCACCTGGTCCAGGCCCAACACGGGGGCTCCTGTGAATAGGATGATTGCTCGACGCCACCGCCCGGCTCTGGGTGACCCCAACTTTCCTCTCACAACACCCCACACTGAGAGCTTGGTGGTCCAAGCCTCTACCTGGTGCCCCAGTCTGGCAGCCTTTAGTCCTGCCCATGATGCCAAGTTACCACCAGGCCGGGTTAGGGTCCCTCACTGTCAGTAGATGTGGGGTTCAGGAACAGCAGGGGTTGTTCACTGTAATACAATCTTCGCCGTAGTCCTCAGAGCCGGTACGTTCTGCTCCCCCAGGCTTCAGAAACCGCCAGTGGGGGCCTCAGTTGCACGAGTGGAAAGTCACTAGGCCTCGACACTTCCCACAGGCCTTACCACGGGTCCCGGGCCCGCCCGTCTCCCTCCTACAATGCTCACAGCGCCGTTGAGACTCCACCAGGATGAATTTGTCCAAACAAACTTCGGGTTATCTGGTCCTACGGTCTTGGGACCCCTCTAGAGCATCAGATCCCCGGCCGTGATACCTCCCTTTGCGCACGCTGGTGGGTGGTCAGGTGTGCCAGTCCTGCAGGCTAAGTTCATGGTGATGCCCCACAGATCGTCCAAGCACGTCTCCAGCTCACTCACGGTCTAGAGCGCCGCTGCAGTACAACTCGCTTCCAGGCAAACATAGACCGCTTAAAGCGCTCCAGTAGTGAGTAGGGCTTCAGAAAGAGAGGAGGTATAGCCATCTAGCCCACGTAGGAGGGGCACTCCCACTCCCCCGCCAGGAGTCCCACCAGATATGCCACTCTGCGCAGCCACTGCTACCCATGTCCAACAAAACACACAGCAGAATTTCCGCAGGCTGCCACGGCAGTCACACCCTGCAGGGCCTATTTCCTAGGGCTCACCAGGAGCTCAATTACAGTCCTCCTCAGGCCCCGGGGCCGGAGACAACTGCCCGCTGGTCCAGCTGCACCCACAATGTCCACAGTGCAGCCCCAAGCAGTCACAACTAGGCCTCCTACTGCTGCCTGCTCCACTTAGAGCTGCCGTTCCAGCTATGAGCCGGTGGAGCTCCGTCCCGCCCTCTGAACGTATAGGCCCGCTCCAACGCCAAGCCGCTCACCACAGGGCCCGCACTTACCTCGGCCGGCCCCAATGCGCCCCCAGGCACGATCGACTTTACTAGTGGGGCGCCGCCAGGCCCGCCGACGCACCTTGCTTTAATCAGTTTTGCCGCCCGGGAGCACAGTCACGCACCCCGCAGGGTCGACCAGCAGACCCACGGCACGGGTGATGGCCCAGCTCCGCCGTTCCACACTGCTGCACAGCCGTGGCGCAGTTCTCCGGGCCACTTCGCCGCCAATGTGACCCTTCCGCCTCACCACATTCGGTCCGCAACTCGGGCGTCACCGCGCTCACCTCAGCCACAGAGAGCCTCCCCCAGCGTGTAAGCCCGCCGAGGTGGGTCGCGGGGCGCAAGTGCCAGTTCCCGCACAGGACAGTGGGCCCAGGTCTCTCGGGTGCTCACCCGGCTGCCATGCCACGGGCTGCAACCATACACTACTCGCAGCAGGGTGGCCATTGCGTGCAATTGTCCGTATCGCCAAGCTGCAAATTTCGTCCTGGGGCGCTCCGCAACACTCTGGTCTCCCAGGGGACCCCCAGGATCTCGTGACTCGGCCCTGGAGGCACAGTTCACGAGGATAAAAGGCAGGCTGGTGGGGAGCTCTCGGCTCACCCGTCCGCCATGATCCTCGGCAAAGCCACGCCCCGCCACTTTAGGGTCTTGTTGAACCTATCAACAAGCCCATTTCATTGTGGATGGTAGGGTGTGGTAAATTTATAGTTTAATCCACACTCTTTCCACATTGCAGTGCTATAACTAGACATGAAGTTGGTACCTCTGTTAAGAGCTCCTTAGGGAATCCCACTCTGGAAATGATTCACGGAAGGGCCCTGGCCACTACAGGAGCTGTAGTGGTTCTAAGGGGAATTGCCTCTGGATACCTAGTGGCATTGTCCACCACCACTAGGATTTAACTGTCTCCAAATGCAGTTGGAGGGTTCAAGTGACCAACTGTGTCAATCCATACCCTGTCAAAAGGAACTCCAACCACTGGGAGTGGAATAAAGGGGGCCTCTGTAGCCCCGCCTGACTTGGCAAGGGCTTGGCAAGTGACACAAGAGCGACAAAACTCTTTGGTGTCTTTTGACATATGGGTCAGTGAAAGTGAGGGACAATCCTGTTCCAAGTCTTACTTTGCCCAAGGTGTCCTGCAAGGGGAATGTCATGTGCCAGGGAGAGAAGAAAACCTCTGAACTTCTGTGGTATTACCAACCTCCTGGTAGCACCAGACTCTATCTTCGGAATACAGAAGCCCATCTTCCCAATAGATCCTATGGGACCCACTGACATTCCATGCCTCTTCAGCAACAGCTTGCTGTCTGAGCTGTTCAAGAGAGGGGCAGGATTGCTGCTCCAAACTCAAGTCTGCCCTGGGACAGTTTCTTCACAGGGACTGAGATCATCTCCCTTAGGAGACCGATCCTCACTGAAAGTTTGGGGGGAGTATGATTCCTTTTCCTTCCTGCCCCTTTTCTTAGGAGCAATCTGGTCTATTTTTTGAGGATCCAGTACTCCCTCAGTGATGAGCTGGTTGGCCTGATCCCTGATTACAGCAAAGACACTGGCAGAGATGCCCATCATTTCTGCATGAGTCCTGAACTGTACTTCAGACCAGGCTGAAGTTTCTAAATCATTTCCCAACAGACAATCCACTGGTAGGTCTGGAGATACCACAACTTACTTGGGTCCAGTTACCCCTCCCCAGCTGAGATTCACAACTGCCAAGGCATGATCAGTCCTGACATTGCTAGCGTTGTCTACTTGGTACATCTGTCCAAGTTACACTGGCTCCTGTGTCCCTGAAAGCTATTGCTTCCTTTCCATTGATCAAATGTGGTTGCCTGTACTTGCCTAAGTTAGTGGGACTTACTAGTAAGGTGGAACGATCAATGCCACTATCACAGACTAGAACAGCCTGAGTTGGAGTTCTGTATAGGCCAGAACTCACCTTAGAGCCCAAGGTTAACCCAACTAATCCCTTGGTTGCTGTACTACCACTTGTACTGGTGCTAAGGGGCGCAGTTGCCTTAGGGGCAGTGGTAGTAGGTTCCTTGGCCTTTGGACAATCAGTATCTCTTGTCCAGTGGGTCTTTTCCATACATAAATAACATGAAGGTTTCTTTTTGGAGTGTTGGGACCTTGAGAAGACTCCTTTTTGTCTTTGCCCTTCTCCACACTCTAATGTGTTTTGTCACAGGTGTTGCATGTCCATAAAACTGGTTCACTACTAATTGGATAGTCAAGAGGCACACTTTAGGCTCTTATATATCTCAAGTTAGCTAGAGTGGACAGTTAAGGATAACTTCAGAAGGTAGAGGGGCTTTTAAATTTCAGAATCCGAATAACCAATAGAAGACTCTAGTTGCGAAGGTCCAGTTCATGTTAGTGCTTTAGATTTGTTTCTATCCTAGTGCTTTTTAGAAGACTTTGGTGTCTGCTTGGTAATGTTGGAATCAAATTTGCCTTTAAGTTGTGGCTTATTGGGCCTGGTTCCCAGACTTTCATGACCCATCGATGTATAGGTTTCAATAATAATTTTACGGAGCTCGCGTTCCCGGTCTGCAACTGGTACTGTAGCAAGCCGCTGGCGTATCACCTAAGAAGTTGCCTCCCCTTTAATAATATTTAAAATAATTGAGGACTGTAGAAATGGGAGTCTCTAGTAGGCAGATGTAGGTACCTTTGTCCAAATAGGGACCCTTGCTTCCAGTCAGAGTAAGGGGGATAAACACTTTAGACAACCCCTGCTCACCCCCTTGGTAGCTTGGTACAAGCAGACAGGCTTATCCCAAAGGCAATGTGTAAAGTATTTGTACAAACACTCACAGTAACACAGTGAAAACACCACAAATGGACACCATACCAGTTTAGAAAAATAAAATATCTTTACCTAAACTAAACAAGACCAAAACAACAAAAATCCAACATACACAGTTAAAAATATGACTTTTAAAAGGTTTCAAGAACTTGTACCATAAAAAACTATGTATGCGTGACTTTTCACCAAAGTGCCTGTAGTTGCGTCAAAGTTCACCAAGCCAAACCGCCCCAGCGTCGTAAAACAAAGAAATGCGACACTCCTGAGACCCTGAAGAGGCGATGCGACAGTCCAGCTGCACGCAGAGAAAGGGTTGCGTAGATTCCTATCTGTATGGGGAGTGATGCGTCGATTCTTCGTGCTGGTTCCGACCCGCAGGTGATGCGTCGGAAGAACTTGCTGCACAAGTACGATGCATGGAAATCCGGGATGCGTTGGCGATGGATGCGGCGTTGCGCGGCGCTGCGTCGTTCCTCTTCAGCTGCGATCCCTCGATGCGTCGATTCTTGCAGCGATGACAGGCGCTTCGACGGTTTTTGCAGCGGTGCGGCGATGCGTGGAAATTCTTCTTGCGCCGTGAAGATACGTCGGAAAAACAGCCGCAATAAGAGCAATGCGTCGATTTTCTGTAGTTCTTTGAGTTTCTCCTCTCTTCCAGCTCCCAAACAGCAGCACCAACCTCCAGAGGCCCAAAACTGGCACAGGCACCTCAAGGCAGGTCAGAACTCACAACAGCAGAGTACAGGGGAGCTGGGGGTGAAGTGTTAGTTTCCCTGAGACTTCTGAACAGGATGCCAGCTCACTTCAGGCCCTTGGAGATCTCCTTCAAGCAGGGGACACAGCACACAGCAAAGTCTTTCTCCTTTCCTTGGCAGAAACAGCAGCTGCAGGCCAACCCCAGACACACAGCAAGGGCAGTACTTCTCCTCAGTCTCTCCAGCTCTTCTCCTTGGCAAAGGTTCCTCTTGAACTCCAGGAATGATCTAAAGTCTGGGGGTTTGGGTCTGATACATATATCCCAAAATGTCTTTGTTCTCTTTGTGCAAGGAGCTCTGAGCCCAGTTCAAACCAGTTCTGGGGGGCACTCTGCAAGTGCACAACAACATTCATTGTCAGTGTGTGCCTTGGCTCCAAACACACCACAGGGTAGCGGATCCAGCATTGTGGAAGGCAGGCACAGCCCTTTTCAGGTACAGGTGCTACTCCTCCCACCACTCCAAATGCAGATCAGGCCTATTCAGCCTAATGCTGACTCATCCAGACTCATGGAGCCACTGCACCTCCCCGGCCCCTGTCACTCCAAAGCCAGACAGTCAATCCACAAACAGGCAGAGGTGCACAGGATGGTTGAACAAGAAAATAGCCACTTTCTAAAAGTGTTATTTTCAAACACACAATTTAAAAACCATCTTTACTAAAAGATGTGGCATTAAATCCTGAGTTCAGGGATATCAAACTCCGTTTTTCAATCTTATCCCTATGGGAAGATATGCTTGTAAAATGTTACAAAGCATTCCCCATTCTGTCCTATGGGGCAAGATAGCCTTTCAATAGTGAAAAATGAAATTGACAGTATTTCACTATCAGGACATGTTACACACAGCCGTACATGTCCTACCTTTCACATACACTGCACCCTGCCCCGGGGGGTACCTTGGGCCTACAATAGGGGTGCCATATATGTAAGAAAAGGGAAGGTTAGGGCCTGGCAAGTGGGTGCACTTGCCAAGTCGACATGGCAATTAAACTGTGCACAGGCACTGCGGTGGCAGGCCTAAGACATCTTTTCGGGGCTACTTATGTGGGTTGCACAATCAGTGCTGCAGGCCCACTTGTAGCATTTAATTTACCAGCCCTGGCACACTCCGTGTATTTTACTGGGGACCTACTGGTAAAACAAATATACCAATCAGGGAAAGCCAATCACAATAACAATTTACACAGAGAGCACAGCCGTGGTAAAGTGCCCAGAGTCCTATAGCCAACAACAACAGGTCAGGAAAAAATAGGAGAAAGAAGCAAAATGTTTGGAGATAACCCTGCAAAAAGGGCCATTTCCAACAAGGACACTGTGGCAACGTTGGCAGTGAGTTTCATTCCCAAATCCATGTCAGGGGCTGCACACTGTTCAGTCTGAATCTGTTTAAGGACTTCAAATAAAACAACAATGGACAAAGTACAGTTGGTGATGGTGTATATTGCTACAAAACAGTACCCCACAGATTACACTCCTCCACTGGGGGAACCATATTACGTAGAAGACATATAGTGAGCATTCTGAATTTATCATGGAGTCCTGTATGGGAAAACACTGCCTCAAGCTGATCTGTTTTTTGTGCAATACAAAACCGAATTACCTGTTTGGTACTAGCTTTACCCATAATTGCGTTAATAGTAACAGGACTAATTTCTAGCATAGCTAACTAAGTTTGTCTAGCTTGAGGAGCCCTCGCTGGGTAGTAGTGATTGTACGCAGAACATACTGCATTAGACGTCGATGTAGTCTAACCAAATGTTTTAAGAGAGCAACTGTGTCACACTGGGGTAATTGCTGTGGATTCGGATAAGGCATATAGCCTACTAATGCTTGCCAGGCTGCCCTGTCATTACTGAGAGGACCTAGTCGGACATTGTGTACCGTGTGTAGAAGGGCGACTTGGAACCAAATATGATGTTCCTGGTATATTAAAGGTATTTCTAAATAGTCACAAAGTGTATATGCAGCTGGAGCTGCAACCTCATTATATGTGAAAAGGGAGTGTATTGGGATTGACTGCAGGGAAATCAACCCAGGAAAAAAAATTCACAACTGTACGCTGCGTATGCCTCAACCACGAAGGTAACTTCTCCACCATCATTAGGTAGTCCATGTCCAGTTAAGTGTGCAGTTACTGCTTGCCTGCAATTTACAGGAATAACTATTGGTTGCACCATATATATTAAATAGAATTGAAAGAAAGAAAAACTCTGTAGGGGACAATCCCTTTTAACAATCAAGTTTGATAAACCTACAGTCATAAATAGGACCTTCTTATAAAACTGAAAGAGGATAAAACCCTGATTATCACAGCCGTCCCCTCATAGAGGTAATACAGAAGCTTTGGGCACATGCAAGTAAACTACTCAGAGCCATTAAATAGGTACCATACCTAGAACATTAGTGATGCCATGTTATTCGGTTCCTACGAATTTAGTAGGACTGTATATATATTTATATATATATATATATATATATATTTTGAACAACAAAACTTCATAGTACGGAGACTGACTCTTCTTATATAATCAGTAAATGTTGGTCTAGCACCCTTATTTTTTGTATTCTTGATAGTTCAGCACAAATCTTTTTAGCATTTAATACACAAAGTACATATAATTCAAAGTCACCAATAGAAACTTTGGACGATAGATCTTTTATTCATATTCTTCTTCTTTTATTAGTTTCTTATAACCCGTAGCCAATGCGTTTCATCCTGACCGACTTCTTCAGGGCTCCATTTTCAATTCCTCTCAGCTTTGTGTCTATGCTGATGTATATATTATCCCTGCCATCCGTTATTTCCTGATAGACTTGCACTTTGAATGCTTTAGTAATAAGTCCAAGCACACAAATTATTTCTTTGGTTTACTGTATGGTATACTTCAACTTTTTTTGTTGTTGTTGAAAAAACTGTATTTTCCTAGTTGCATTCGTAAGTTGTCATAGACTAGGGTTCATGTGCCCCAGCCCTGCGTTAGCTTCGTGTTACATCCTCAATATCCAAAAGATGGAGTATGGATATAACGCTGAGAGGAATTGAAAATGGAGCCCTGAAGAAGTCTGTGAGGACGAAATGCGTTTGCTATGGCTACTGGTTTTAATAAACTAATAAAAGAAGAAGAATATGGATAAAAGAACTATCATCCAATTTTTTTATTGAGGACTTTGAATTATATTTACCTTGTGTATGAAATGATAAAAATAATTGTGCTGAACTATCAAGAATGCAAAAAATAAGGATGCTGAACCATCAAATGTTGTCTATGTTTGGAGTTTACTCCGCTGGAAGTTAAAAAGGGGTTGAACTTCTGGTTCTGTGCACCATTAGAAGTGTGTTAAATTGGTTTCACTGTGGTGGAGGTGGGTGCGTATAATTTAGCTTCAACCCCTTTTGTATTGGTTTGCTTTAGTAAACGTTGGTCTGGTTGGCTAGCTCACAGTACTGCATCTAAACTCCTAATCCTCCAGAGTTATAGATGTTGTCAGTAACCTAGAACATGACTCTCGATTCCCAAGGAAATCGTGGTAACAGATCTGACTCTTTCGAATGTCACTCTTGCATTGTTCTCAAAGAAAAGATACATTATTGCGTTTTCAAATGGTTTTTGAAGAGCTCTCATCTTGGTAAATAAAATATGTTCTGCAATTATAAGAAAGGCAAGACAGGCTATTGTTATAAGCATTATCAGAATGGTGAAAAACACAACTCAGCCATGTTTATTGTTCATAATGTTGCTAAAGTTACTCCAATCTATTACTGATCTCAGTGCTAAAGAGAGCATATCGGGAGTACTCCTCTGCCAGGCCTGTTGGAATTATTTAACTCCATACCTTGGTACTGTATATCAGGAAGCCAGTCTCAGTGCTTCCACGAATGCACCTCCATCTGAGTGTACAGTTCTCTTCCTTCTCAGGATAAATGGGGGGATAGCTGGACTGCATCTTAGTGATCGCTCACAGCAACGTTCCCCTTATGACTCAGGCACGAATTGAACCTCTCTCTGACGTCAGCACGAATTCTGTTGTTATACTATAGCAGCAAGGTTATCACACTGTGCCAGAGGTGCATAACAACGTTTTATTTAGAGTAAAGCAGAAAAGTCATCTCCCTATGAGCAGAGAAAATAAACAAATGCATCATGTTCTGAATTTTTGCGACCCTGGAATTAAATGTGCAGGCTACAGGGTGACAATGTCTATGAAAAAGAAATAACATGCATACCACCATTAGAAAATGATTATAAGTTAAAACGAGAAACTAAAAGAGACTGAACATAAGCTACATTACATCAGTTAACAACTTTAATGTCGAGTGAGCTCTTTTGCTTTAGAAAATTGAAAGTACTGTAATAGCAGATAAGTAAAACAGTACTCTTAAAAATAAGATATTATTTCAAACATCCTTGTAACTCACTCTTGCAAGGCACTAGACTTACTGTTAACATTGAGTCCTGTGGCTACAGTTGTTCTGTCAGGGATGCTGTGGGTGGCTTAAGAGTGCATGAAGCACTAATATCTCTCACGTAAAAATAGCCTCCTCAGTGATGGCATACAAGCAGGGACAATGCAGGTTCCTTTAAAACAATCACACTTGAAGCCTTAAAATGTCAATCCCAAAATGCACCAACCAAGAAACAGAAATGCCACCTGCAGGACTTCTTGAAACCTCTTCAGTGCACTTGCAGTCAGACGTTTTAAGTCCAATTGACTGGACCCCTGTTGACCGTTAGAGGCCCAGTTGGTCCCTTAAGCACATGATGCAGAGAATTTTTTTTTTTAACTTGTTTTTATTAATCACTGCTTTCAATGTATCCAGAACAAGGACATACATGTAAATTTTCATGGTCCATAGCCAATATACATCCAGTGCTATGAACATGACATCCCATCGCTGTGCACAGACTCACTACTCGTGAGCCGAATTACTCTCATTAATAGCAGCAGTACAATTTTGTTAACAATAGGACCAGCATCCTAAATGACATAAGAACAACAATAATCTCAACAGGGAATCTAGATTCCCCCCCCCTGAATGCAACCCCTAACCCCCTCCCTCCACCCTCGTGGCATAGTACCTCTGACCTAGGTAGAAAATTAACAGTGCACTCATAACTTGTTTGTGAGTCATGTGTTGGTGGTGTGAGAGGGTGCGCGTGACAGCATTGCTTCGGGACGTGTTAGAGTGGACTAAGCGCTTGGCGAGCTATGTGTGCCCTCATTCTCACCCTCATTCGCTGTTGTGGACACTTCAGTCAACATTTGCCCCCATTCTAGGAGATCGCCCTCTGCACTCACATCTGTCTGTAATGCTTTGAGGCAACATTCCTCAGCTACCCCCCACTCCCGCAGGTCATCTCTTCATTTTTTACACGCAGGTGGTCCTGAATGTATCCAGTGGATCGCTATCTGCCGTTCTGCCAGGACCAGTCCTAGTAGCGCAAACTTATAGCGCATCCTAGTCCCTTTCTTGGGTGTCGGGAGCACTCCCAGAAGACAGTGTTTTATGGATGTGTCAATACGCACTGCTGTAGCCGTGCTAAGGGATAACACCACCTGGTGCCAATACTGCCACAGACGAAGACAGTTCCAGACCATGTGCAGAAATGTGGTGGGGTCCATGCCACACTGCGGGCATGGTGATGACAACCCAGGGGTGAACCATGCTCACCGTTGGGGGGGTCAGGCATGTCTGGTGTAGGTAATAGAACTGTGCGTTACTTGTGGCCTTTGCTACCTGTGCCAGTGCTCTCCTCCACTCACCATCTGTCAATGGGATGAGCAGGTCATCGTCCCATCTCGCCCTGATCCTGTCTAAATTCGACCCCCGGTCCATCTTTAGTGTCGCACAGATGTGGGAGATGAGCCCCCAACTAGAACCCGGGTCCAGCAATCTTAGCAGCATGCTGTACTCACCGGGCTCATCAGGAAATGTTGTCCACATCTCCCGCACAGTATTCAATATTTTGGCGTACTGTAGGAATTGCCCTGGAGGCACCTGGAACCAGTCCTGCGCTTCCTGAAAGGTCATAAACGTACTATCCTGATATAAATCCCCCGCCATCTCACAACCCCCCTCGTACAACTTCGAGAGATCCATGACCCCTTGGATATTCTGAAAACCCTTCATCCAACGCAGAGGTAAAGCGCTAGCATTTGGGGCCTTTCTGACCACCCAGGTCACTGCTTGCTCCCAGACCTCTGTAACCCGGAGGATTATATGCGGGCTAGATGCGGATAGGTAAAATCAGTGACTCAGTTCCATCTGTATCCTAGAGGGATGTGCAGAATTTTCGGATGCTCCTAACTGCATTCATACCCATCGTGGTACAGATAGTTTTCTGCTATAAGGGCACCGGAAGTCATCCAGTGCGACACCAGTAGCCTGTCGAATTTAACTTCAACATGAATCATACCATGGACTGGTGCTGACTCAACAACGCAAGGAAAGAACAATGATTTAAACAGTTCAGTAATTAGCCCCCACCCCAGTACCAGGAGATTGAAGACTGACCATCACCTGGACATTCTGTGCAACAAAAAGGTTTGTAAAAGGTAACCTACTGACCTGGCATGGTTAGAGCATGAAACAGGTTCATTCTTCACAAGTTTATGGCAATGAAGCTGATTTTTTTGCCTGGCTATGGTTCTTGCTTCTCCTGAGCAGCTTGACTAGGATGACTCCTTGGCTCTTGGGCAGTCCCTGTTCCTTGAGATGTCCTTGTGATGGTCATTCCAGTCGGTTGCGTCTTGTGCTGTCGTCCTTGGAATCAGATTGGGCCACTGCCGCCTGGCCAGCAACGGAGGTATGCTTCCTTCTCTTCCGCGTCAAGGAGCAAGACAAATACACGCGGTTCCAAGACTTGGGTCTAGTAGTTAATGGCAACTAGGCATAAATTGCACCCCTGGTCCAAATGTTTTATTTTAGACACCATATGTAAGGCTCCTCTGTCTTTAGTCGATGTGGGCGGCCAATATACTGGCTGTAGGGGGCCCATACCAGTCCTCATCTGATGGCCAAGATGGACTGACAGTCTAAGGGTCTGCACTGCTCAAAGGTTTCAGGGCTCCTCCCATCCTGGGAAGCTTTATTGCTCATTTATTGCTAGCCAAATTGATGGCTTTCCTGCCCACTGCCCTGAGTGAGCCCAGTTTGAGCTGGCTTAGGTGTGATGTGTATTCATCCTGTCAATGTGTGCCACTGTTGGCGGGATGGCAGTCACACGTGCAATAGGGGGGGGTTCACTGAGTCAGGAGACACAAGGTCTAAAGCAGCTGGAATGTCTGGGTTCCCCCCTTGCTCAACAGGTAAAATAGTTCCATGGAGGCTGGAACAGGATAGTATGTACATGTACCCTGTTATGGCCATCACCAGCCCAGCACAAAGGAGAGGAGACAGCCACTATGCACAGCACACATGGATTCCAGTGGACTTCAATTATGAGCCTTGAAACGACATTTACAACGGTGAGGCACTAAGCAGTTCCCTATAGTGATACAGTGAAAAAGGCCAGTGACCTGAATATACATTTCTGCCTCTTCTATAAGTTGCCACATAACCGGGGATGACCGCGCAGCAGCACTCACTCAAAAGAGTGCTTCGTGACAGAGCAGCACTCTGATGTGGAGGAGAACGGTCAACAGAGGCAGCACACGAGTGGGGTTGCAGGAATGTCAAAGCTGAGGGGGGGGGATAGAACGGTCTGTTCAGAATCTCGCGACAAGACAGCGCGGCTCCAGCCAAGCCATGCACAACATGTCAACTGATTACATGTTTCTTATCTCTGCTGCATGCTAAAGTCTCTCATCAGTGTCCTTTCTTAAGCTTATCCCTTGAAAATCAGACCATCTGCTGAGGCTGGGTGTCTGGCCTCCAGTGGTGCCCAGTGCCTTAACTTGGACTCGACTTGAAATTTAGAAGGACTTTCATCTTCCAGCTTGCCTCACACCTATTCCGGGGTGCTAACCTATGTCATGACATATCAAGCGTCAGCTCATTTTGTCTTTGGCATAATGGAATTCATTATGGAAAACAAGCACTAAATACATACCAATTAAGTAAATAATGAAATGTATGCAATTAATTAAATACATAAATAGCACAAATTATATTTCCAAAATTGTACCTGGCGGTCCTTTACCATGGCAACATTGAACAAGTACAGAATCTTAATAGCACAACAATTTTAATTCGGGTTTGAGGCAAACTGCTGTCTCATAGTTCACAAATTTTTGACTGGGTGTGACATTCACAGTGAGTAATGCACCAAAAAAGATTCGCAGTCTAAGCATTTGAAGAAATACAAAACTGACTCTTTTTTTAAACAATCAGGATAGGGCATTAGAGTGGCACCCCGTCATTTACAGGTTTGCAAGGGTTCTAAAATGAACGAGTGCTTAATCTGTGCCGATTATGGGTTTGGCGGGTTGAAATGGGGTATAACGTTCTAACAGTGCATGTCACTCTGCATTTCAAACAGTGTAACCAGCGCTTGCGCGCCATTTGCTCCTGCGCTTTGCGGCGTCAGCTTTCGACTACCAGCAAATCGGCGATTGCCACATGATATTCTATTGTAATAGCATTTAAATAGCACTTACTGCCCATGACGAGGCGTCGAAGCGCAATATATATATGATACTGTTGTGGGCACAAGTTACTGGTCGACGGGGGGGGGGCGGACCTTAGGGTTTTCATCCCGCTATCCTGTTTTACTTCTTGGCAGAAGGATGAGCTACCTGTCACTAAATGACGACATGACTCCTAATTGGCGGCTGAGGCCGAAGATCATGCAGTGGGGGCAGAGACGGTTCTCGCCTGAGCCTCACAATAGATTAAATACTTGTGCACTTTGGCTGCTAAGGTGGGGGGCTTGCTCGTTTCTCCAGGCATCCAGTTAGTATACAAAAAAGAGAGGAGCTGTTAGGAGGGCGCTTCTAACTTACCTCCACGTACATTTGTATGGGAAATTACAACAAACTGGCCTCTTTGATGACCCTAGTCTGTAGTCCGGAAGAGGCCAAACAGAGGATGGGTTTTGTCAAAATATCTTCACGTTAGGCTGGACGTTGGTTGCACCTACATTGCCTGGGTGTGGCTGTTACAGTGTGGACAATTTTACAAGGTACCGGACTATAAGCATATTTAGTGTGATCTGCCTTTCATGCACTTTATCACAATGTGTTGCTATGCTGTTCAGTATATTGCACAAATAAAATGAATACATGGGATGCATCAAACGTGTTTAATGGTCAAATGTTTAAACTGAGAGTATTTTAAACGTTTAAAAACTCGTGAAAATTAAGTAAAACTGAGTTACCTATATGTTGCCTACTAGTTGGCTCAAAAATGCATTTTTCACATCATTGTTCGTAAAATGGTGGTTTCTCTTCGCTGCTCATTTATTTCATTATCTCCAGTCAACCTGTACAACGGGGTGGGAGTGGGGCACATTCTTATTGTAGGAGCTTGACACTGCCGTATCGAGAGGTAGCCAAATACGAAGCCAGCCATCTTGAATCCACCACGTGCCACTTTCGTCCACAAACCTGTCATTTTATCTCCCTCTAGTTGGTTCTTTTCCATCCATGCTGTCTCCCTTTGTCACTGTTTTCCTATCTTTTTATTCCACCTTTTCCTCCCTTTTCTTCCTTTCGGATACTTGATTTGGGTGAGTTTAAAGACAAAAAAAAAAAATGCTTCCCAGTCCCCAAAGATGAGTGCCAACGCCCACCGCCTGCAAGCACCGGTGCATATTAAGCACTGGTGCAAAATTGGCCTCTGTAGTTTATTAATGTTGTTATTTATGCATTTTATATAGCACATGCTTTACCCAAATATGTCGAAGCGCTTTACAATAAAACCAAGTACATTACATAAGGACTTCAGAGTACATGAGTTACATATAAGATACAAAACAGATGCATGACTCTACACAGAAAAAGAAAACGTTACAATGGTTTGTAGGAAAGATGTGCAATTTAAACTAACAGTGCAGATATAATCTGCCAGTATTGGCGGGAAGTGAGCACAAAGAGTATTGGTGGGAAGTGAGCGCAAATAATATAGACATAACATAATGATTTTCTATAGCATTAATATCTCGACTGGTTTGTTAGCTTGAAAATACGTCCAATCAACATCCAAGGGCCCCAGCCGCTAGCCCTGTCCCATAGGGGGAGCAAGCCAGGCTGTAGTCAACCTGCTCCAGGCAGAACAACCGTCACGGTTGTCCCCCGACACTGCAGCAGGCATCAGGGAGGCGCAGCAATCTGACCTCTTTACCGAGGGTCGGCTGAGCGCCGCATGCAGAGAGAGGCTGAACCGCAGAGGCGCGCAGCGGCGGTGGTCTCCCCGCCTCCAATATGTTTAGTTGGAGAACTAGTCAAGTGGAAAATATGCTGCATAAATGTTCATTTGCCGCATAGTACTTGCAGTATTCATGGGAGATGGACAGCTTTCCACAAGATGGAAGATGCCACCCTATTGGTGGTTAGCCCAGGGCTTTAAGTGGGCCGGGTCTGTCCGGGTCTGAGCACCGGCAGTTTTTTTTGGGGGCCCTCGAAACGGGTCTCTATCGGGCTCTATTTTCGTGGCTACTAAAGGTAGTCCGTTCTTTATTTTTTTTTTTTTCGGACCCGTTTTGAGGGCCCAAAAAAAAACTGCCGGTGCTCAGACTCTGCCCACTTTTGCTGCACTGTTAGGTAACCTGACCCCGTCTCCCTTCGCCATCCTCCACTTTGCTGAACTTGTTGGGAACCTATCAGCTCAGTGGTCACGGCCTGACGTCACTACAGAAGGCCCCTCGGCGTGCACCTAGCTGCCTTGAATGAGTCTCCCCTCCTGCAACACAGATAAACACACGAGGCTCCGACTCTCCGAGGTGCCTTGCACGAGTGCCTTCCCCCGCACTTAAATGCCGTGGTGCAAGAAGGTTGGTATGAGGAACGTGTTTCTGAACCTAATTTCAATGTACTGTGGTGCGTCTCTGTCCCGAAGTGTCTTGCACTGGAGCGAAGGTTGCACAGTGTGAACCTCTCTCGTGCATGCTGCTGCCAAGGTACATTCTTCAGCCCGGTTCTTAAACTCTTTTAAAAGTAGGCGCAGCGCCACCAGGCAAGTAGGAGCCTGGCACTGTCATGGTTGGCATTCCATGCCCACGTTACTGTACGAGTCTCGCACACGGCCCCTCGTGGCTTGCAGCTTTCAGCTCATAGTTCCATGAAAACAACACGCTTCTAGATTGCTTTTCTTCGCCCTACCTGTAATGTTCCGCCCTGGGCTAAAACCCGTCCGTAGCCTTCCGTACACCCCCCTCGCCCCAGGGGCAGCCTCGAGGGTGGCCACCCTCCCCCATTAGCGCATCCTCCTTAAACTTCTGAAGTCAAAAGGAGGCTTGAACGAGCACATTTTTTGTAGGTCGGTTGGTAACTTCACTTGTACGTTTAATGGGATACAGGACGTTAAAGTGACAAGCGTTGTTAGCAACGTTTTCGAAGAATAACAGCCAGAAGTAGCCCCCTCGAGATGGTTTACTCTTACTTACCTGCTACCATTTAAGGGAGAGTGTCTTTTGGCTATTCATTAATTAATATATGCGTGTTAATTTACAGTATACAGTGTATATAACATGTATCCGCAGAGTAAAGTACAAATAGCCTGCCGGGGTCCGAGGAACCTCGTATTTGCGCAAGACGTATACCGGCTGCGAAAGAGGCTTTTGGTAAGAATAAAAGAACATTAGCGGTACAACTTGGTCGAGAGAAACGCGACCGTAACGGTGGAGTTTATTTCTCCGACTTTTGAAAAATATACACATTTAGTCAAATGCAGTCGAAGTAGCGAATGGACAGACTTCCGGTCTCGGGGGGGTTTGGAACAGCGACGCGACGGCTTTTACAGTTTCAGTTGGGCCCTGCTGTGCCCGGGATGCGTTTTGGAAAAGGGAATGGGCGTGACGTCATTACAATGACTGGAACTATAATACCCCGTGCTAATAAAATATATATATATTTCTTACTATCATTATTATTATTTTAATGTATTTTTCTGTTTTTTTTTCCAAAACGTTGCATCGCGCATAATATACAGTGGGCGATAAAACACAAAATATGCGCAGGCCGCAGTGATTCTCGCCAGCTCTTCCTTGTTGGAAAATCCTAGATTCTTAGAGTTGGGCACCATGTGTGCAAACATTAAAAGGCCAGCGAGGTCAAAGCTACTCTTGGGTGTTTTTGTTTATGGTTTTTATGTGGGGCTGGTGAAAGCAACACCCCAACGCGTGTTTTTTAAAGTGTTTGGTATTTTTATGGGTTATACTTAATAAATATACCTTTTTGCCTATTTTATTATCCTTTGCTGGATGCGACTTCATGATTTTCTTAAGCACACAGTGCTAGTTATTTCGATTTAGACCACGCCCCTACTCGGATAGGCCACGCCCCCTCGAGACATTAACCACGCCCCTTTTAGAGCACCCCCAGTTTTTTTCCCCCACTTAAAGCACTGGGTTAGCCCCTTAGCGACTCAGAAAAGAAAATTGATCTCTGTGGGGTTCTGCTTCTCGGAATTGGCAAAGCATTCCTTGTCCTGTGTATTGTACAACTTTCAAGGTCAGGCCTCTTAGTTGTGCGTATTTAGATCAAAACTTTAAACGGGGCTACCAGAATTTCCAATCAAAATGTGTCAATTTATCGCTCGTTCCGTGTCCTACTGGATAACAAATATTGTTCTGCCTCATTGCATCTAATGAGGGTCACTGCACTAACGCGGCAGGAGAGGACCAAAATATGAGGCAAGGTGGACTAAAATGTATGGCATGAAAATGCAAATTAAGCGGCATAATAGGGCAAATTCCTGAGCAATCTTATTTTGCTGCTTGTCATTTTAACTCATTAATACTGTCCGAGCAAAACGTTCTCCTCTTTAGTTGGCGCCTTAAACCTGAATAGAGGATATTATTAAACCTTGGGAAAATGCCTGCCAATGCGCGACACACTCCGCCTTTTCTTTGTAACGTTTGACCCTTTGACGAGCAACTAGTCTTCGTTCGCGTCTGCAAGTTATGCAGTGAATTGTGAATCAAGTGCAGTAAATCCATGTTTATGAAGAGAGCCTTGCGGGCACAGCACTGCATAATTCCGGGGGCCTTGATCATGAGGTATGAAAAGGGTGGTTGCCAGTATGAGGGACTCGTGACAACTGCAGACGTTGCATGCGAACCTTTTCACATGCTCATTGCTTTGTTCAGTCCGTCTTCATATTTTATTAAGCCTAAATTGTATGTTTCAGGAGAAGTTCTTTGTGCACAATACAGCGACGCCAGGATGGAGGCTGTGATCAATTAGAAAAAAAAACCATTTTGAACATCTTGTCAATAATAAAATAAACCAAATGACAGACTTGGTGAAAATCATTTTTAATCACAAATAAAAATACAACATATTGGGCTTAGCACACAGTTTTTGTTCAAATTAATATATTGATCCTTTAAAAGCTTCCTAGCTAAAGCAAAATTGGGTTGACATCACCACGTGCTTTTATTTTCTCGCTTTCTCTTATTTCCAATCTGTGGGTATTCTGCCACCTAGCGGTGGAGTGGAGCTTGAAACTGCTTCTGGGAGTTTTTACACACCAAAATCGTGATGTGGCTGGTTTCAGGCCTCCGTGGGCGTTTGTGGTAGACACATTGCAGCCTCTTCCATTATAAAGGTAGGTGCCATTGCGAAATCTCTTCTTATTTCAGCTATTCGGGAGTGCTTTAAATGGAAAAAAATAAGTGCAGGTACTCATTAGAATAGAGGCGTGACAAGTGGGCGGGGCGAAGAGCAATATATGATTGTACCTAATGACTTCTGTAGCAATTGCAGCACATGTCAAAACACACGAGAAATATGTTTATGGCACTAAAACAGATTAACCCATTACACATAATTAGTTACATGCTCCTCCGAAGCAGAGCGGAATCTGCCCTAGAGGAGAAACCTCTGCGCCTGCCGTGCTGTGGATCAGGGTACCGGTACTCTCCCTGGCTACAGAGAAGTGCCGGTACTGAGGGCAAAAAAAATCGGAAGTGCCGGTACTCAGTACCGGTGAGTACCGGCCCATTTAAAGCACATCCTGAACCTGATTCTGTCGTGCTCACCGAGTGTCCCAGGTTCCACCACTGTTTTTTCACTTTTCACTTGCTTCTGCAGCTTTGTCAGAACACTCCACCATGCACATTGTGCTAAAAGCACTTTGCAGCACCTGGCCCTTACTTTTCCCTGTGTAACAAGAGCATGCATGTGCTTTGCTGTCTCAACAGGGCTCAGAAGAACGGTGTGTTGCTGTCGCCGACCAAAGGTTGACCCAGACATAACACACAAGACATTATGTTTGATTTGGAAGAAAAATTCAAGAGACGTTCTTTCCAAAGATTTAGTGTTAAAAGCAATGGTCGAAGTGGGTGGTCGAAGTGGGCGGGATCGGAGGGGCACGAAGGGCCCATACTTTTATATTTTAAGGAAAACCGTTCCCCTTCTTTTTGGAAGTAGACAACCACCCCATGACTGTTAATTCAGACAGATGAAAAAAAGCTTCATCTGAAGTGTAAGGCAGGTTGTCCCCTGCGCTTTGAAACCAAAGGCGATCTTACACTTAAACAGCCCTTCTTGCCAGGGTGCTACTGTCTGAAAGAAGTGTAATTGTGCACAGCGGGTCAGACTGGAAATGTAAAGGGAACTCGGAAGCCTGTATTGGCTTTAATAAATGGAATCACGTGACACGTCCTGATGACACCGATTTATTCGTTTTTGAGTGGTATTGGAAACGAGTTACCAGCTGAGCTGCGAAGTGTGTGCTTTTTAAAGGTGTGTAACACAGCCCCCTTCACTGAAGTAGCTGCAGGGCCCTGTGTTGTGCTTTTCAAAGGTGTGTAACACTGGCCCGTGCACTGGAGGTGCTGCATGGGCCTTCATTGGGATTTTAAAGGTGTGTAACACTGGCCCCTGTACTGAAGTAGCTGCAGGGCCCTGTGTTGTGCTTTTCAAAGGTGTGTAACACTGGCCCGTGCACTGGAGGTGTTGCATGGGCCTTCATTGTGGTTTTAAAGGTGTGTAACACTGGCCCCTGCACTGGAGGTGCCGCATGGGCCTTCATTGTGGCTTTAAAGGTGTGTAACACTGGCCCGTGCACTGGAGTTGCTGCATGGGCCTTCATTGTGGTTTTAAAGGTGTGTAACACTGGCCCCTGCACTGGAGGTGCTGCATGGGCCTTCATTGTGGTTTTAAAGGTGTGTAACACTGGCCCGTGCACTGGAGTTGCTGCATGGGCCTTCATTGTGGTTTTAAAGGTGTGTAACACTGGCCCGTGCACTGGAGGTGCTGCATGGGCCTTCATTGTGGTTTTAAAGGTGTGTAACACTGGCCCCTGCACTGGAGGTGCTGCATGGGCCTTCATTGTGGTTTTAAAGATGTGTAACACTGGCCCGTGCACTGGAGGTGCTGCATGGGCCTTCATTGTGGTTTTAAAGGTGTGTAACACTGGCCCCTGCACTGGAGGTGCTGCATGGGCCTTCATTGTGGTTTTAAAGGTGTGTAACACTGGCCCCTGCACTGGAGTTGCTGCATGGGCCTTCATTGTGGTTTTAAAGGTGTGTAACACTGGCCACTGCACTGGAGGTGCTGCATGGGCCTTCATTGTGGTTTTAAAGATGTGTAACACTGGCCCGTGCACTGGAGGTGCTGCATGGGCCTTCATTGTGGTTTTAAAGGTGTGTAACACTGGCCCCTGCACTGGAGGTGCTGCATGGGCCTTCATTGTGGTTTTAAAGGTGTGTAACACTGGCCCCTGCACTGGAGGTTCTGCATGGGCCTTCATTGTGGTTTTAAAGGGGTGTAACTCAGGCCCCTGCACTGATGTGGCTGCAGGGGCATGTGTTGTGCTTTTTAAAGGGGCGTAACACTGGCCCGTGCACTGGAGGTGCTGCATGGGCCTTCATTGTGGTTTTAAAGGTGTGTAACACTGGCCCCTGCACTGGAGGTGCTGCATGGGCCTTCATTGTGGTTTTAAAGGGGTGTAACTCAGGCCCCTGCACTGGAGGTGCTGCATGGGCCTTCATTGTGGTTTTAAAGGTGTGTAACTCAGGCCCCTGCACTGGAGGTGCTGCATGGGCCTTCATTGTGGTTTTAAAGGTGTGTAACACTGGCCCGTGCACTGGAGTTGCTGCATGGGCCTTCATTGTGGTTTTAAAGGTGTGTAACACTGGCCCGTGCACTGGAGTTGCTGCATGGGCCTTCATTGTGGTTTTAAAGGTGTGTAACACTGGCCCCTGCACTGGAGGTGCTGCATGGGCCTTCATTGTGGTTTTAAAGATGTGTAACACTGGCCCGTGCACTGGAGGTGCTGCATGGGCCTTCATTGTGGTTTTAAAGGTGTGTAACACTGGCCCCTGCACTGGAGGTGCTGCATGGGCCTTCATTGTGGTGTTAAAGGTGTGTAACACTGGCCCCTGCACTGGAGTTGCTGCATGGGCCTTCATTGTGGTTTTAAAGGTGTGTAACACTGGCCACTGCACTGGAGGTGCTGCATGGGCCTTCATTGTGGTTTTAAAGATGTGTAATACTGGCCCGTGCACTGGAGGTGCTGCATGGGCCTTCATTGTGGTTTTAAAGGTGTGTAACACTGGCCCCTGCACTGGAGGTGCTGCATGGGCCTTCATTGTGGTTTTAAAGGGGTGTAACTCAGGCCCCTGCACTGATGTGGCTGCAGGGGCATGTGTTGTGCTTTTTAAAGGGGCGTAACACTGGCCCCTGCACTGGAGGTGCTGCATGGGCCTTCATTGTGGTTTTAAAGGGGTGTAACTCAGGCCCCTGCACTGATGTGGCTGCAGGGGCATGTGTTGTGCTTTTTAAAGGGGCGTAACACTGGCCCCTGCACTGGAGGTGCTGCTTGGGCCTTCATTGTTATTTTAAAGGGGTGTAACACAGGCCCCTGCACTGATGTGGCTGCAGGGGCATGTGTTGTGCTTTTTAAAGGGGCGTAACACAGGCCCCTGCAGTGTTAAGCTCCTAACTATTCTCCACATCTCCAATCAGGATTCAGTTCCGTGGCTCTCTGGTTACAGACACACACCTCTGCAGTGCATTAACTAATAGAGGTTTCATAAAGTACGATAGTGCACTTCCCACTGATTAACTTAACGTGCATTTATTTTATATTTAAACTGTGTTATTTTTGTATGTACATGCCTGAAGGTGAAAGACCGAAAAAAGTTGCAAAAGGTTTTGTTTTCTTAGCCACGCCTTTGACCCCTTTGTGCACAGCATCACAGCCCCCTTACTTTTTAATGCACTTCGACCGCTGATTAAAGGCACCTTTAAGGCAGATCCAGTAGTTATGGACGAAAGGAGGACATAAACACCAGGCTGCACAACCACATTTCCACTGGTCCTGGTGACGTGGCGGATGAATCCAGAACTGACGGTCTTTGGAAGCAAGTGTTTCATGCTCCAGAGCGGAACGCCCTCTCCGTGACAAACCTTCCATGGCTGTAGGGATGTTGTGAATGGTCAGGTGAAGCCTGGTTCCAGATTTTAGATCTGTAGTCGTGGCCTCCCAGTGCACAGAACGATTACGCTTGTCGCTCATATTTGGTGCAAGGACACCAGTGTACTGCACCAAGAGGTAGAGCGCTCTTTCCTTTGTTAGAGTGTCTCTGGGGAGCAGGTATCGCACTGCTCAGACCGCTTTGAGGGGATGCATTGCAGGGTGAGGCCACTCCCCTCCTGTCGGCATCTCTGACATCAGTCCCTCAGTGACAGATTCTGCCCACAGTCGTCTTCCATCCTAGCAGCCGAGCCAGTGTCCACTGAAGAGAAGGCAATCTTCTTAAAACTTACAAACCAAAACCCACCAACATGAGCCTTTGAAGCCTTGCTTCGCTCAACGAAGCTTGCGCTAAGGCCCTAGAGAGCTTGGAAATATGGCTAGGATAAGAGACTGCTGTTGTGGAAAGAGAAATCTTAGCATCAAAGTATTTATGTTCATCACTAAAGTGGGCTTTCATTAGTACTGAGAGCACCAGGAGGGAAGTGGGCTGTGGTGAAGGCCATTGAGCATTGGTAATAAATATGATTTTACACGCCACCGATACACTTTGCTTGTCTAGCGGTGGGCCTCTGTCTCTTTTCGTTTCTCTGCTTCAGCATTTCTTCTACAGTTCTGTCTGCTTCTATGTCTCCAGTTCTCACCTCCTTCCATTGTTGCCTTTTTGTTTTCTTATCTTGTTCTTCAGCTTCCCCTTTCTTTTTGGCCTACTCGTCTATCATTCCCTTTTTACCTTTCCTCTCTCCTGTTATTCCTCGCTACCCCTGCTTTGTCTCCATGTACCATTAACCTTTATCTCTATTCTGTTCTCTGTACAACAGTATCATAACTTCCTCAGTTTTGCTCATCCTATCAAAGTCAAAGTCAAAAGAACTTTATTCGATTGTAAGATAAGAACAATCATAAAAGTATATACATAACAAAACATTACAGTTCATTAAAATACATCATATTATCACAATCATTTAAAAGGACATGATCACAATTAATAGGGGGACTACCTTTTACACAGTTATTCTTTTCCTAATAGAGATCACTTTCTTTAAGTACGCTGTAATTATTGCACCACAGAGATGATTGTCCAGACGTTGAATGTCATACATAGCCGGGCGGCATTGCCGATACCCAAGCTCTCTTAAAAAGGGCAATAATTGCGCAGACCTCATTTGATGATAACATTTACAGAATAGGACAACATGTATTGTGCTTTGGGGAGAGCTTCCATCGCACGGACAGGGCGGTAATATGTGAGACCAATTATTAACTGATGGGAAGCTAACCAGTCTGTGGAACAGTCCCAACCTAAAGCGGGTTAATAAAAATCTATCATAATTACCCGGGACATGGATCAAATAGGGTTGAATGTTAAAAGATGTTAAAATTATTTGGTGATTTAAAACAGTGGGTTTTACAATCTCTGTAGTAATTCTTAAAGATTCTAGGAAGAGTATACCTTCTTTTTTAAGCTCTTTCCGAGAGATAGCAAGCATGGTTTGTGGTTTCAAGAAGTAATCCAATTTGCCAATATCAGTTAAGAATTTACATACGTAATTCAGCCATGGTATCTTTAAATATCCATCAAGTTTAAGAACGTCAGCCAGTATGTCTCTGTTGAGTTTGGGTTCCTCATTTGTCCAAACCCTATGCCAGAGCAATATCGGTTCCAACTTGATAAGATCGGATATAAAATGGAGTCCTAGTTCCGAGTGACAAATATGGTTGGAGGAACTCCTCGGAACTGCAAGTATAAATTTAAGGAAACAATTTTCAAGTACCTGGAGCTGTGAGGTATCGGCAAAGCCCCAGATCCCACTACCGTACATTGCGCCTGAGACGCATTTTGCTTTGTATATCTTAATTAATTCTGTAGGGGGTCTGGTTCCTAATTTCCTAGTGAAGGATCTAAGGGTGGCAATTGTACGGTTCATAACCAGTTTTTTAGCCGAAATGGCCTCACCCCAGGCATCCTTCTCAGTAAATAAAATGCCCAGGTAAGAAAATTGTTTCGTGCACAATATTTGCTGACCCTCAATATATACAGGCTTTTTAATTTTGGGGCGTCTGCCACAGCGCATGATAAAGGTTTTGGAGATGTTGATACGAAGGCCCAAATCCTTCATGAAGAGGGCAAAACTCTCCACCATGCGCTGTAAACCCACTTGTGTACGAGACATTAACACAGCGTCATCCGCATACATTAATAACGGTATTGGACGGCCCGCTACGTGCGGAGGGTCAAGACTTAAACTGCACAGGGCCTTCTCTAATCCATTAATATATAGATTAAAAAGGAGTGGTGCCAATACACAACCCTGCCTGACACCACTCCTGATTGGGATTTTACCCGTGCGTTGTCCCTTGCGCCCATAGCGAACGCGAGCAAATGCCTCGTTGTAAAAACATTTAAGAAAATAAATAATATTGTCTTCAACCCCTATTTGTTCCAGAAGTGTCCATAATTTCGAGTGAACCACACAATCAAAGGCGGCTGAGAGGTCGACAAATCCACAAACAAATTCTCCCTCTTAGCCCTGGTATACTTCCCAATCAGCAACAAAAAATGTAGACCCTGTTCCACTGTTCCTAAACCAGAACGGAACCCGTATTGTAAATCAGATAGGACAGAGTTATTTTTGACCCATAGAAGTAAACGGTCCAAAATTACACGTCCTACTATTTTGGTATAGGAATCTAAAAGGGAGATGGGTCTATAACAACCCGGGTCATGTCTATTCCCCTTTTTAAAAATTGGAACTATTATCGACTCCACCCAGGAAGGTAGTAAGTCCATCCTACAACTAGCATTTAACACCTGGACCAAAAGAGGAGCCCATAAGGACGGTAAAGATTTAAACACATCTATAGGTACGCCGTCGGGACCAGGAGCCTTACCTCCCTTACTCATAGATATAGCTTTTTCAACCTCCTTTAGAGAGAACTGCATGTTACTCAGTGGAGGATGATCCGTGGGTTTTCATGGAGAATAGAACGTTGTCTCTCCCTCATAAACTTTGGAGAAATAATCAATCCATTTGTCCTCTGGTATAGCAATCTCAACAGAAGGGAAAGCTTCTTCACTAAGGAAGGGATTTCTGATAATTTTCCAAAACCTTGCACAGTCATTACCAATCGAAGCCTGATGCAACGCTTCCCAGGATTCTTTCTTAAGCTCATTTTTCCTCTCTTTTAGAGCTAGTTTATATATTAACCTTGCTCTGCGTATATCCTCTATACACCTAGGGCGGCTAGCAAGTGTTTTCTTTAAATATGAATATGCTCTAGTGCAACTAGAGTTAAACCAACCTTCCCTCGGTGCTCTGTTGTTTTTGCATTTCCTCGTCAGAGCAGATTTTATTTGGTCACAAATTAAGGAAAAAGAAGCAAGAATATTATCAGGGGAAGCATCCTCCGATAAACAGGTTGACAACTCTGGGGCACAGTTATTTATAACGGAAGTTAAAACTTTAGGTTGATCAACATTCTCCCATTTGAGGGAATACCCGTTGATACTACCAATAGTCAGGTTCTCCCACAATATGTCCCGGTCGTTATCTTTAGCAGTCGTCATTGTGGGTATAGACATAATTAGGCACAAGGGAAAGTAATCGCTTAGCGCCATATCAGAAATTCTAAAATCAGTAAACCTTTCGGCATGCCTATTAGAGGAAAGTGCAAAATCAATGGTCGAGGAACAACCACGGCCGTTAAAAGTTGGTAGGAGGGGGAAAGGGTTATTAGAAGTTTCATTTAAGAAACCCAAATCGAAGTGGCCCAAAAATTCATTATATAGATCTCCTAAGTGGGAGTGAGTAAAATGTAAAGAATTCACTCCGTCTTCACGCCCCACGGTACATCGCTTATCAATCGCCATAGGACACAGGGTGCAATTAAAGTCGCCCAACAGGAGGATCATTACATTTTGCCCATAAGCTTTTTCTTGTTGAGCCACCAATGTCATCAATTTATTTACTATTTTAGCGGCGTCCTCCAAGACAAAATTATTATAAAAATTGATAAGGACAATCGGAGTAGCTATGGTGAAGACCAAGATCAAAATTTGGAAATAGGGGTCTTTAACTGGCTCCAATATTTTTAATAAGAGCAGATTGTTGGATACATAGGTCGTCAAGCCTCCTTTGGCTCTGCCGTGGGCAGAGTTCACTGCTGAGGTGTGGAGTGTTATAAACCCATTGATATGGACTGGGTCCTCTGACCATGTTTCTTGGAGACAAATAAGTTCCTGCTAGTATATAAAATTTTGCCACAAAGGGTTATCGATTTTAGATTTAATACCAGCAATATTCCAAGAACATATATTACAAACCATAGTGTTACTCACGGGGCAAATAACGGGATCTAAGATATGATCTAAGATGATATCTGACCTCAAAGAGGATGGGCCATTCCCTCTCACATCCTCAGTGTGTACAGCCAGCATTTCCTCGTTGTTCAATTCTCCATCTGTTCTAGAGGGCAAGCTAGCTATACTAATTTCTCCATTAGTGGGAGCCAGATGGTCAGGAACTGGAGTAGTAGTTGATAGGGGTAACCCAGTATTAGATGGAGCTCTAGTTTGCTGTCAATCATTGTTATCCAAACCACTAAGAATATCATAACGATTAAAAGTTGGAACAGCAAATCTCCCTTCCTCGAAATAGCCCTGATTAGGGAATAGAGGACGAAAACCTCGCATCCTTTCCTGCCATGGCGAAGAATAAAAATAGGCAAGTGGGACATTGTTAACATGATCAATAAGGAGTTGACCAGAGTAACATTTCCCCAGAATATCGTTTACCAGAGGGGGTGATCGAAATGAAAGTATCACACAATCCCCTCTGAGAGTTTTGGTAGATGAACCAATCCAGCCTACTCTTCTGGCCATCTTAAAGTTGGAAAATAGTGCAGCGTTTGACCCAAATTTGACTGATAAAAAGTATAGGGCTTTATTTCTCAGAGTTGACCAATGCTCTTGAACATTTGAAGGAAGGGGGGGGGTACGTTAACAAATACCACAGTGTAGGGTAAGGCTTCAGGGGGCAAATTTATGGTAGGGAGCCTAGGAGTTGAAATAAGAGCGGTCTCCCTAACATCTACCCCTGAGACAGCTACCCCTGAAACAGGTGGGAGCTTATTTTGCGCAGATAAATGGGGTCCCAATACCAGTTGTCCTAACGTATTGGAGACTTCCGATCTAACAGGTTCCTGCTGTGCACAAATTTCATCCGCCTGTGAAATAATAGGAGGATCACCTCTCACCACGGGTTGCTGGTTGAGAGAAACAAGATCACTTGGCCTCTTCTGGAGTAATTCTACTTTGTTTAGTTCCTCTATATGGGTAATTCTGTCCTCAATATTTGACAGTTTCACCATAATGGGTTCCACGAAGGACATTATCAAACTCTCCATTTTTGTCCAAAAGCCTTCCCCCATTGATGAGTCACTAGTATTAGTAGTGTGAGGGGTAACTAATGTGTTATTAGTGACATTCTTCACTTTTCCTATAGGTTTAGTAATAGCATTACATGGTTTTGCGGGGCCCTTCCCCTTTGTATTAGTTGAAATTTTTCCCTCCTTAATAGAATGATTTTGCTTCCGTTTCGCTTTTTGCCCCCTAGTTGTCATACGAGTTGCATCGTTATTAATAGTCTGTTCACAGCCAGAAATTATAATAGGACTAGTAGATGGTACTTCTCCCACAGCAGCCATAGAGTTCTCCAAGAGATGGTCAGAAAATTGTTCGCTGGGAAACATAGCAGGGGACAAAGATAGTCTAGGTTCTGTGAGAATGGGCTCAGATTGTGCCAACGGAAGCGATTTTGAAATGTCCCCCGATCTTTGCAAGGAGCGGGTTTCAGGGAGCCCAATGAAAGATGGAATTAGTAGTGACTCCTGTAAATTAGATGTTAACAGCGAAGCATTGTTGGTGGAGAAAGGAGGGAGCGTGCCAGCGGGAAGCGACAATCGCCTTTCAGTACTTTCAATGGCTGAAGAAACCACCCCAATGGTCTTTTGCAGCATCCGGTCGATAGCTGTCAAAGTGGGAATGGAGGTATGAACAGTACTATTTGATTGCTGGACATTGTGTGAGGGGGCCAATTTTGACTTGCCCATCTTAAAAGGACCACAAGAATTACGATAGAAGCAATAATAATAGCATAAAATGGACCAGATCCTCAGGACCACTTACAGATCGTAGCAGGGCACAAGTAGTCGATGGTCCGGCCAAGAGATGTGGCCCAGCCCTGCCTCCTCCTGCCCCGGACGGCCACAGACGGCCCGCCCTCTGCCCGGGCTCAGCCCGGCGCCGCCCGCGCGCGTCCCGCGACGCTGAGGGAGCCGCTGCTTTTGTAGCCCCTCCGGGAGCGGTGCTGGCCGGAAGTATGCCCCAGAGACTGCCGGGAGCTGTAGTTCCCCCTACTGCAGCCAGCAATAACAACTGGCGTCGAGGGGAATCAAACAGCGTCTGCCTCCCGAATGCCTGGTGGTCCAGTGGGCTGTGTAGCGTAAGTGTCGCCGGTGTTGGCCTCCCCCGGGGGAGCCGCTGCTTTTGTAGCGCCTCCGGGCGCGGTGCTGGCCGGAAGTATGCCCCAGAGACTGCCGGGAGCTGTAGTTCCCCCTACTGCAGCCAGCAATAACAACTGGCGTCGAGGGGAATCAAACAGCGTCTGCCTCCCGAATGCCTGGTGGTCCAGTGGGCTGTGTAGCGTAAGTGTCGCCGGTGTTGGCCTCCCCTGTCAAAATCTACCATTCATTTATCAATCATGGCTGCTAAGCGTTCGGAAGCCACATTTGTATTTATTTTCACGACATGCTGTCTGGTTTCTGTAACACTTCTTTTTTTAATTTGAACTTGCTGTTGGAGGTAGGGTATGTTTATGCGCAGCTCTTTTCATCACGCTTTTCCTTCGCTCCCCCCCCGCACGTAAACATTTCCATTCTCCAATATTTCGGGGAATCCGTGGGTTAAAGTGCAGTGTTTTCAGTCTTTCATGCGAGCATACTTCACACACGGTGCTTTGAATACCGTGCTGCTGTCTACAATGTATGCACCCTCCCCCCTCACCCGAATCAAGAGCTCACCGATGTGTGGGAAGGCAGTAACCTTTCTAGAGCCAGGACTGCGGGTTGTGCGGAAGGCCTATCATTTCAGAGTCCATATCCTGTCATCCTCTTCCTCACTCCCCTGCTATTGTCCTCTTCGCTTCCTGTCATCTCGGTTGCTGACCCATCTATTTGTGCCCTGTTCTGCTGTCCAAGGAGAAGTTTCTGTCGGATTCCTCCTCTCATCCTCTGCCAAGCTTCCACCGCCACCAACTGCAGAGCTTCCTTTGCTGCTGGTTTACTCTTCCGATTAGTGGCTGAGGGATGAGGCGAGTGGCCATGACAGGGCCATCTGCACCTGCAGTCTTGCCTTGGTCCAGGAGAGCTTGTCTTAGGAGGATACCTGGCTGTACTGAAGCACCTGTCATACGTGGCCCACAAGTGGCTCTCGGTTATGGTCAAACTCCTTTGACCCGCATTGTTACCTTAAAACTACTACTTCCCTACTACGTTATGGCATGGATGGGTCAGTTAAGAGATGCATCCTGGGAACCCTTCCATGCCCCAGTACTGGGAGTAGGGTGCCCTGCGGCTGCAACAATAGGTCTCCACAGAACACCTTTCATTTTGTAATGTTTAGTGATTATTTTAGTAGGCCCAGAAAGCGATTTTTAGTACTGCTACTGAAATCCAAGGACTTTTCAGAAGTACCTCCTAGTACGCCCTGCCCTTGTTTAACTGCAGATGCTGCCTAATCAACTTCTTTTGTTTACTGTGCTGTGTTTTTTTACGTGCAGCATTAACTTCAATGAGATCTGGACTAGACTGATTTCTTCATTCTGTAATTTACTGTCATGGGTTTTTAGCTGAGATGTATTTTTTTGAAATTGCAACATAGAGATGATTATTTTATGCTGTATTTATCATGTTCTTTTACGGTTGTTTTGTCAACCGAATAAAGATTTGATGATGATGATGTCCCAGTACTGGGATGTCTATACATGGTACCGGTCGGATAGAGGAACATCATGAGAACATTGTGACTATCTCAGTCCTAGGACATGGTGCGGGCTGCAGTTCAGAATACATGTGTATGTCTCAATAATGCGAGGATTCTGCAACTCAGTCGAAATTCTACGAATGTTTCAATAACCTCAAATACATGGTGCTAGCTGTAACACAGGTGTTATACTTGTATTATCACCGACTCTCTCACTCACACTGACTCACTGACAGACTCTCCCACTCTCACTGACTGACTCTCCCACTCTCTCACTCACTCACTCTCTCTCACTGACAGACTGACTCACTCTCACTGACTGACTCACTCTCACTGACAGACTCTCACCGACAGACTCTCCCACTCTCTCTCACTGACACTCTCACTGACTCACTCTCCCACTCTCTCACTAACTGCCTCTCCCACTCTCTCACTGACTGACTCTCCCACTCTCTCACTCACTCTCTCTCACTGACAGACTGACTCACTCACTCTCACTGACAGACTCTCACTGACTAACTCTCCCACTCTCTCACTAACTGCCTCTCCCACTCTCACACTTACTAACTCTCTTTCACTGACAGACTCTCACTGACACTCTCCCACTCTCTCTCACTCACTGACTGACTCACTGACTGACACACTCTCACTCACTCACTCTCACTGACTCTCCCCCTCTCTCACTGACTGACTCACTCTCTCTCACTGACAGACTCTCACTGACAGACTGACTCACTCTCACTGACTCACTCTCACTGACTCACTCTCACTGACTCACTCTCACTGACTCACTCTCACTGACTCACTCTCACTGACTCACTCTCACTGACAGACTCTCACTGACTGACTCTCTCACTAACTGACTCTCAAAACTCTCTCACTGACTCACTCACTCTCACTCTCACTGACAGACTCTCCCACTGACACTCACTCACTGACACTCTCCCACTGACTCTCCCACTCACTCACTGACTCACTCTCACTGACTGACTCACTCTCACTGACTGACTCATTCTCACTAACAGACTCTAACTGACTGACAGACTCTCACTGACTGACAGACTCTCACTGACAGACTCTCCCACTCTCTCCCACTGACTCACTCTCACTGACTCACTCATTCACTCTCACTGACTGACAGACTCTCTCTCACTGACTGAGATAATCTCTCTCACTGACTGACTCACTCTCACTGACTGACTAATTCTCACTAACAGACTCTCACTGACTGACTTACTCTCACTGACAGACTCTCCCACTCTCCCTCACTGACTCACTCTCACTGACTGACACACTCACTCTCACTGACTGACAGACTTACTCTCACTGACTGACTCACTCTCTCTGACTCACTCTCACTGACAGACTCTCACTGACTGACTCTCACTGACTTACTCTCCCACTCTCCCTCACTCACTCACTGACTGGCTCACTCTCACTGACAGACTCACTCTCACTGACACTCTCACTCACTGACTGACTCACTCTCACACTCACTGACTGACAGACTCACTCTCACTGACTGACAGACTCACTGTCACTGACAGACTCTCACTGACTGACCGACTCTCACTGACAGACTCTCCCACTCTCCCTCACTCACTCACTGACTGGCTCACTCTCACTGACTGGCTCACTCTCACTGACAGACTCACTCTCACTGACACTCACTCTCACTCACTGACTCACTCTCACTGACAAACTCTCACTGACTCTCTCTCACTGACTGACTGACTCTCTCTCACACTCACTGACTGACAGACTCACTCTCACTGACTGACAGACTCACTGTCGCTGACAGACTCTCACTGACTGACCGACTCTCACTGACAGACTCTCCCACTCTCTCTCTCTCTCTCGCTCTCTCTCACTGATTGACTGACTCACTCTCACTGACTGACAGACTCTCACTGACTGACAGACTTTCACTGACTGACTGACTCACTGACTGACTCACTCACTCACTGACTGACAGACTCTCACTGACAGACTCTCCCAATCTCTCTCACTGACTGATTGACTGACACTCTCACTGACAGACTCTCCCACTCTCACTGACTGACTCTCTCTCACTGACAGACTCACTGACTGACTCACTCACTGACAGACTCTCACTCTCCCACTCTCACTGACTCACTCTCACTGACTGACAGACTCACTCTCACTGACAGACTCTCACTGACTGACAGACTCTCACTGACAGACTCTCCCACTCTCTCTCTCACTGACTGACTCTCATTGACTGACAGACTCTCATTGACTGACAGACTCTCACTGACTGACTCACTCACTGACTGACTCACTCACTGACTGACAGACTCTCCCACTGACTGACAGACTCTCCCACTCTCTCTCCCATTGACTGACTCCCTCTCACTAACAGACTCTCACTGACTGACTCACTCTCACTGACAGATTCTCTCACTGACTGACTCTCCCACTCTCTCTCTGACTTACTCACTCTCACTGGCAGACTAACTCTCTCAGTGACTGATAGACTCTCTCTCACTGACTGACAGAATCTCTCTCACTGACTGACAGAATCTCTCTAACTGACTGACTGACAGACTCTCACTGACTGACAGACTCTCACTGACTGACAGACTCTCACTGACTGACAGACTCTCACTGACTGACAGACTCTCACTGACTGACTCACTCTCACTGACTGACAGACTCTCACTGACTGACTCACTCACTCTCACTGACTGACTCACTCACTCTCACTGACTCTCACTGACTCTCTCATTGACTGACTCACTCTCACTGACTGACTCACTCTCACTAACAGACTCTCACTGACTCACTCACCCTCACTCACTGACTGTCTGACTGACTCACTCTCACTGACTGACTGACAGACTCTCCCAGTCTCTCACTGACTGGCTCACTCTCACTGACTGACAGACTCTCTCTCACTGACTGACAGAATCTCTCTCACCGACTGTCTCACTAACTGACTGACAGACTCTCACTGACTCTCACACTCACTGACTCACTCACTCTCACTGACTGACTCACTCACTCTCACTGACTGACTCACTCAGTCTCACTGACTGATTCACTCACCCTCACTGACTCACTCTTACTGACAGACTCTCTCTCTCACTGACTCTCCCACTCTCACTGACTGACTCACTCTCACTGACAGACTCTCACTGACTGACAGACTCTCACTGACAGACTGTCCCTCACTCACTGACTCACTCTCACTGACTGACAGACTCACTCTCACTGACTGACAGACTCACTCTCACTAACTGACTCACTCTCACTGACACTCACTCTCACTGACTCACTCACTCTCACTGACACTCTCACTGACTCTCTGACCCTCACTCTCACACTCACTGATTGACGCACTCTCACTGACTGACAGACTCACTCTCACTCACTGACTCACTGACTGTCTCACTGACTGACTCACTCTCACTGACTCACTGACTGACTGACTGACTCTCTCTCACTGACTGACTCACTCACTCACTCACTGACAGACTCTCACCGACAGACTCTCCCACTCTCTCTCACTGACTGACTCACTCTCACTGACTGACTCACTCACTGACTGACAGACTCTCACTGACTGACTGACTCACTGACTCACTCACTCACTGACTGACAGGCTCTCACCGACACTCTCCGACTCTCTCTCTCACTGACTGACTCTCCCACTCACTGACTGACCGACTCACTCACTCTCCCTGACAGACTCTCACTCTCACTGACTGACTCTGCCACTCTTTCACTGAGTGACTGACTCACGCTCTCTGACCTAGTCTCGCTGACTCACTCTCACTGACTCACTCTCGCCGACTCACTCTTGCTGACTCACTCTCGCTGACTCACTCACTCTTGCTGACTCTCCCACTCTCTCACTTACTGACTCACTCTCACTGACTCACTCTCACTGACTCACTCTCACTGACTCACTCTCACTGACTCACTCTCACTGACTCACTCTCACTGACTCACTCTCACTGACTCACTCTCACTGACTCACTCTCGCTGACTCACTCTCGCTGACTCACTCTCACTGACAGACTCTCCCACTCTCTCTCACTGACTCTCCCACTCTCTTACTGACTGACACTCTCACTGACTGACTCACTCTCACTGACACTCTTTCTGACAGACTCTCTCTGACTCACTCTCGCTGACTCACTCTCGCTGACTCACTCTCGCCGACTCACTCTCGCCGACTCACTCTCGCTGACTCACTCTCGCTGACTCACTCACTCTTGCTGACTCTCCCACTCTCTCTCACTGACTGACTCACTCTCACTGACTGACTCACTGACTGACTGACAGACTCTCACTGACTGACTGACTCACTGACTCACTCACTGACTGACAGGCTCTCACCGACACTCTCCGACTCTCTCTCTCACTGACTGACTCTCCCACTCACTGACTGACCGACTCACTCACTCTCCCTGACAGACTCTCACTCTCACTGACTGACTCTGCCACTCTTTCACTGAGTGACTGACTCACGCTCTCTGACCTACTCTCGCTGACTCACTCTCGCTGACTCACTCTCGCTGACTCACTCTCACTGACTCACTCTCGCTGACTCACTCTCACTGACTCACTCTCACTGACTCACTCTCGCTGACTCACTCTCGCCGACTCACTCTCGCTGACTCACTCTCGCTGACTCACTCACTCTTGCTGACTCTCCCACTCTCTCACTTACTGACTCACTCTCACTGACTCACTCTCACTGACTCACTCTCACTGACTCTCTCTCTCTCACTGACTGACTGACTCTCACTGACTGACTCTCCCACTCTCTCTAACTGACTGACTCACTCTCACTGACCCACTCTCAATGACCCACTCTCAATGACCCACTCTCAATGACCCACTCTCAATGACCCACTCTCACTGGCCCATTCTCACTGACCCATTCTCACTGACCCATTCTCACTGACTGATCTCCCACTCTCTCTCACTGACTGACTCTCCCACTCTCTCTCACTGACTGACTCACTCTCACTGACTCACTCTCACTGACTCACTCTCACTGACTCACTCTCACTGACTCACTCTCACTGACTACCTCTCACTGACTACCTCTCACTGACTCACTCTCACTGACTCACTCTCACTGACTCATTCTCACTGACTGACTCTCACTGACTGACTCTCTCTCACTGACTGACTCTCACTGACTGACTCTCTCACTCTCACTGACTGACTCTCTCACTCTCACTGACTGACTCTCACTGACTGACTTTCTCACTGACTCTCACTCTCACTGATTCTCACTCTCACTGATTCTCACTCTCACTGACTCTCACTCTCACTGACTCACTCTCACTGACTCTCACTCTCACTGACTCTCACTCTCACTGACTCTCACTCTCACTGACTCTCACTCTCTCTGACTCTCACTCTCTCTGACTCTCACTCTCACTGACTCTCACTCTCTCTGACTCTCACTCTCTCGGACTCTCACTCTCTCGGACTCTCACTCTCTCTGACTCTCACTCACTCTCACTTTCACTGACTCTCACTGACTCACTCTCTCACTGACTGACTGACTGACTGACTCTCACTCTCACTGACTAACTGACTCTCACTCTCTCACTGACTGACTCTCTCTCACTGGCTGACTCTCTCACTCACTCTCACTAACTGACTATCTCACTAACTCACTGACTGACTGACCTTCACCCTCCTGTTATTTATGCCCCTATAACAAAACAAGCATTGGCATAGCCAATAGGTCTCGCCTTTGGGACCTTATAAGTGTTTAGCCATGCAACAGTTGATGCTGTTGTACCAATGATATTGTGCAGCATAACTAAATACTTATAAGGTCCCAAAGGTGAGACCTATTGGCTATGCCAGTGCTTGTTTTCTATTGGATGCAGTGGCATGACTTGGAAACAGCATTCCAGCATTTACTGGAGACTCAAGTGGCAGCCGAGGCACAGAGGCCCTGTATATGCTTCATCATAATCCTCTCATTTCTAAGTGGCTTCTTTATTCAGTCTGGGTTACAAACAGAAATAAAACACACACACTCACACACACACCCTCACACCCTCACACTCTCACTCTCTATCTCTCTCTCCATCTCTCTATCTCATTTCATTTTTGGGGTGGGAACGATCATGAGGTGCAAGGTCACGATGATCAATCAGGCTAGGCAGAGCTGTACAAATGTGCCCCCGGGTGGTCAGCGTGCCTTGAAGACTGAGGCTTTCTGTCCTCGTTGGCCACAGCTATGTCCGTGACCCCTCCAGGGGCTGCAGAAGTTCACAGATGACCCCTGCCTGACAGGACATCAGTGGTGATTAATGCAGCTGGTAGCAGCTAACAGAACCAGCTTTATGTGACCCCGAGGATGACAATTGTCGATGAATAGAGTCATTGAGCTGTGGGGTCTTCCCTGAGGGCAACTAAACCGTCAGAGCTGAGAGAATGTAACTGGCCAGAAATTCCATCAAAAATGATCTGGCTACCATATCCAAAAACAATAACGTCTGTATCCAGTGGTGCAGAAGAAGCCATTGACTGGGGAGTGAAGGACCAGCCACATCTGTTCTTCCTTACTCTACATTTTTTCTGTTATTTATCTAGGGACTCTGTTTAGGCCAGTATTTACATATGTTCATGGGGAGCTCCTGGTCAATAAAGAATGCCGTTTAAATTAAGAGTCTCCTTGATGTAACCAGGAAAATGACACACCAAATACCTGCTTTCTGCATGCCTGCATCATAATCTCCCTTATGATACTGGGGGCTTATCGTGCATGTTACAGTACACCAACAGGGGCAGTCTGCCGTTTTTAGATCTCTTAGGTGTTTGGTACAAGCTGGGCTGAGCTCTAAAGAGTGCTTTGCAGAAAGAGTTTGATATTGTATGAGCATCTCAAGGAAGAGTGGCTGACAGTGGACCTTATCACTAGTGCCCCAACATTCCTAATGGGACCTGTTACAGAAATCCAAGATAAGGAGAAACACTATGGTTCTATAATGTTTCTCCCAAAGTGGAAATCTCCAGGGGAAACCCTGTGAAAGAATGAGGAATTACATAGTCAATGAATCATTGATTCCCCAAGTCAGTATATTGGATAGAACTCGTTCATACAGTTTTTGTTGAACTGGGTCGTAAGTGAGAATTTCGATTTTATCTTTCAACTTTGATTTTCTCTCGATTTTTTTTTCTGTGTTTTGAACCAGAAGTGAAGTAGAGAAGTTGTGAAAGTATGGTTTTAGGTTTGTGCAGCAACCATGTTGGAAAGTCTAATTTGGGCGCTCTAGTCAGACACCCCCAAGGATGTTGTAATTTTCCAATTCGAGAAAAAAAAATCTGAACTTTTGTAAAAATTCAGTGATTTATTCAAGAGTATCTGCAAAAATTGGCAGGTTGATCCTTCTTTTATTGGCTCTGCACTGCTGCTGAGCAAATAAAAGAAAGGCGAGCATCAGGCAGCAGAGGTGTCAAGTTCCTGTGTTGCGTGCCTGTTAGCTTGAAAATGCACAGGGCACCCCCAGCCTACCTCATATCCACTGCCCTTTGTCGCATGGGACTCACGATCCCCCTGCTGCCCCGTGATTCCTCTACACCCGCACTCTTCTGTGCCTCTTCCATCCCATGTCTTATGGCCGAAACCTCTCTTCCCTTGCCTCCATTCCAGAACTCTCATCTAGACACTCTTCATTTCCATACACACCCACTGAGTGACGAATGCAATGCCACCCCTGCATTCACGCCCTGCTGCCCTGTGCACCTTTGGGATGGAGGATGTTGGACGCCAGAGAGAACAGAGGGTCCAAATTTAGATCTGAACTCTCTGGCATCAGACACCCCCTTGTTCCGAGGCGCTGTGCTGCTGGTCACTGTGCCCGTTTTCTAAGCTCTACTACTAAGATTTAGTGGTGTGCTGTGGACGTCTATTCTTCTTTTTCATCTTAATAAAAATTATCTGTACATCCCCAGCATTGGTCAACGCCTGTCGGTGACCTACCCTTTGAGGCCACCATTCTCCAGTTGGTCATTAGAATGTATACCCTTCTTGATCTTCAGACTCTCTCACTCTGTCTTACACTGTGCCACCTCTCTCTGTTTCTGTGCGTGAGTTCTTTTGCGTTGTGTAGATGTGATAAACTTCCTACTAATTCTTCCTTTCGTCTTTCAGGCTATTTGTTTCCAAATCTCATTTTCTGAACTTCACCGACAACGTTCAGTAATATATGCAAGCATTTTTTTGGATGGGTTGGAAGACACGTTTTTTCATGCTAAAGCCAAAACGAAAAATTTATTTATATTAGGGGTGGGCGGAATTTGCGAAATTCACTTTCGCAAATTATCGCGAAAATGTTAAAAATCTCCGCAAACACGCGGAAATATCGCGAAGATGCGGAAGTTTTTTTCCCGCCCATTCGCGGTATTTTCTGCGTGGTCGCGGCTCGCCAACTTACCCATGTGGTTGCTCGCGGGCGCGGCCATCTTGTTTTCACTTGTCTCGCGGTGCATGATCGCGAGAAGAAAGACGTGATCGCGCGACGCATGACGTTACTGCGGGCGCGAACTGTTGCGAGACAGCGCAAATAGCTACCAACAATCCAACATCTCGTGGAGAACGCGACCGGATCGGGAAAACTTGTCGGCGAACGCGGGGAGTCAGGTAAGGCGATCGCGCGCACGCGAGAATGTATTATTTTACAGCGCGAGCAAGAAACAAATTATCGCTAAGCTGCGGAATGCGGAAATTTTGACATTTTCGCGCTTTCCGCGGAACGCGAAAATGGCAAATTATCGCAATTTCCGCGAATGGAACGGAATTTTGGCCCAGGCCTAATTTATATACTTAATTTCGCAACCACTTTCTCGCAGTCAGTCCTCCATGTAGGGTGTCTTTTGTCGTAAGCGTTCTCATTTGTTAGCTCTTCGTTGTCTGTGCCAAAATATGGTGCCTCAGTCTGTCTGACACGTTTGTCAATCCCCTGCAATGCTTTGCCCGTTAAAAGTTCCTAGTGCAGCAGTACTCCCACTGAGGCCGGAAGACGGCCACCACTTTGTTTGGACAGTTGGAGAGTTGCAACAGGTAATGTTATCCATGTTAACGTTCCCGTTACAAATTTGTAGGGGCTGTTTTGAGGTCCTTTGTGTTGTGCAGTATAACCACTACTTAACACTGACTCACTGCCGTCTTATGATTTTTCTGGCAGGGTAGTTTCCCATAGAATGTTTTCAGACCATCCTTATAGGAAAGTTTATTTCAGAATGTAAGTAGTCACTTCTGAGGACAATACAGGCCCTACAGTTATTTGGTTGGTGGTCTACTGTAAGTCATCTCTCTCTGGCATTCTTATAGGACAGGTTTCTTATTGCTGTGGAGACAGATCTCTTGAGAATGACTATTATAACACACATCTTATTGGTGATGATTGTCTGTTTAAAGTAGGAAATCACATGCAGACAAGTCTTGCAATGTCAGATCTATTCTTTCACGTTCCTCATCCAGAGTTGGGAAATAGATGTGGCTTTAGACGCGAAAAGTCTCGCAGGTCGAGTTTTCGACACAGTTCAGAAGCCAAACCAGACCTGACCTTTGCGTCACTGCCGAGCTGCTACTGAGAACATCCCAGTTACTGATTGCAACTGGTTATTAACACCCGGTTGTTTCGGGTGATATTGACTGCCCATCGTTTAGTCCTTGGTGCCTCGTTGAGGCACTTGTAGAATTAGCAGAGGTTTAACCTCAATGCCATTCATTATTTGGCCTCTCTGCTGAGATCTGCTCCAGTTGGTGCTGCAGGGAGCACAGTTTCAGTTCTATTTCCATTCACTCTCTACCCTCGAAAGTGATGTGTGACGTTGCGACCGGAAGGAGCTCACGCTGCTCACACCTGCGAGTCCGCTGCCGTCAGACTGCGGCTGCAGAGACCGCCCCCCAGGCAGACGCGGAGGTGGCCCGGTTAGTGCCGGGTGTGACCTGAGTCCGCCTGCAGGGCCCCACTCGCCTGGTCCATAAAATTTGTCGCTGCTCCCATTACTAAGCCAGGCCACCTCTGCAGCCTTAACCCCCACAACAGCACCAGCAACTTTGGACAGGACAGGACCTGCTGCGGAGGGGAGCTGAGGAATCCCCCCTAAGCCCCCTATCTTAACCCTCACACCAGCGCCAACCAATCCCTGTCAGGGCATGCAGCAGGGGGGGTGGGGACTGAGAGAGCCTGCCCACCCGCCTGCCCCCCCCCCCCTCTCATCAGCAACGGTGCTCTACTAAAGGGGGCCATGGGAAGTATAGGCCTGCAGCTCCAGGACACCAGGACCTGCTTCAAGAGCTCCAAGCTCACAAGAGGTTGGAGGAAGGTGACCATAGTGCATCAGAGCTCGGCCTAGAATCAAGCCAGGGCCACGTAGAGCGGGAGTGGTACGACTAAGAATATCACCTGTCTTCGTCTTGTCTCCCCCCACCGTTATTACATCAGAGCCAGGATCCCCCGGCCTTTGAGTAAACACCCAGTCTTTAAAGGCATTAGCCTAGGGGAAAAAGCTGCGCACTATCAAGCTCCAGTAGCACGGCCAAAAGTATGGTCAAAAAAAGATGTCCAGCCAGAAGCACGGCCAGAAAGAGGATAACAGACTATGTGTGTGACAGCCCGGGGGGAGCTGAAGGGGGGCGTGATGGTCTTCAACTAGAGCCTGAGGGCGTCAGTCATCCTCAGCCACTGATCCAACCTGCAACTGAAACTGATAGCCTTCGAAGTAAGAGCCCATTAAAGGAAGGCCCACCCGGCAAGCTCTCGCTCAATCCCCCATGGTGCAAAATCCAGAGCTATTTACGAAAAATCTCACAAAAATTGCACCCCAGTTCCAACCTTTTGAAAAGCACGAAGGAAACCTAAATACCTCATATTTGGTAATCAAACCCCAGCCTCCCTGAATATAAAAACCAGAAGAGACATCATGTTCATGCGACTCCTGGCATTGCATATAGCGGAATTTAGCTGGGCCTGGGCAAACCAACACACAGGAGGAGCATGTCGACTGTGCGAATACAAACGTGAATCATGGCTACACCTCCTGTGCTGCTGCCCCGCTTTAGCAAATGAAAGAAGAATCCTTCTTAGGGAATTATACCTGAGCGAAAAACGCAAGCACCTGCCTCGAGGTCTCGGCAATAAGTTTACACAAAAGCAACCTCATATCCTGGTGCGCTGTGGAATGATTCATACAATCTATCAGGGACTCTCTCCAGCCCTGTTCTTGTCTCCAACCTCGCCCATGTATAGTCCAAAAGCTGATCTTGGATTACTTCAAATATAACACCCCGAAAGTACGCAGACGCAGACCACGTTTTGAAGGGAAGACCTGAGCCCAAAGAAATTCAACGGCTTTATCCAAACAACAGTTTGATGTATATCGCCATAAAGTCGCAAAGCACAAGCACTTTATAAGAGAATTAGGACCAATGATAAGAACCAGCGGTGCTCAAGGAGATTCCAAAGGAAGGAAAACAATGTCAATCGGTGAGCCATATGGGTCTCTCCATTGTGCTTGATCGCGGACTTATGGCCAAAGTTGCAAAGCACGAGCACTTTATGAGAAAACCGGGACTAACGTTAGAACACGAGGTGCCCAGGGAGAACGGAATGGAAGGAAGATCCAGGAAACCAATGAGCCAGCCGGGTGACTCTCTCTATCGGGGCAAGTCGCTGAGTAATGGACCAACGTAATTACAAAAATAAGCCCCCAGGCACATAAAGACACATAACACCTGCACTTTATCGGAACTTTTAAACCTCACTAGCAATGCTTTCTTTTGCTTTTTTAATGGTATTTTATTGTAATGCAATGGTTTTAATTAACGTATGCAAATAAAAATAAACAAACGATGTGGCTTTAGATGGGCCTTAAATGAAGCTAGGGATTTGTCTACTGTGAAGTGGTTGTAGGTTTCAAAATGTTGTGCCTCATGCATTAACTATTGTCCTTTTTAGACATTCTTGAAAGGGGATTCTACTTGTAGTCTTTTGGCCTATTATTATTATTAAATTAAATGTATATTGCACACACCTACCCTTTGCAGGCTTTCCCGGCGCAGACATGTCCACTACTGTAGACTAAGTAAACTGAGCTAATTACTGTGAGAAGAGCCAAGTTTTAAGATCTCTGCAGAACCTGAGATAAGAGGATTTGTGTTTCATGAAATCTGGGAGAGAATTCCAGAGTTTAGGCCCAAGACATGAAAAAGAGCGGCCACCCATTCTAGTCAGTTTAAATCTGGGTAGTACTAGATTGCCTAGGGTGGAAGAACGTAAGGGCCGGAAAGGAACATAAGGACGAATTAGTTCCTGCAAATATGCAGGGGCACAACCTTGCTTAATTTTAAAAATGTGACACAAGGTCTTGAATTTGATGCGGCTTTCAATGTGGAGCCAATGCAAATTCCGAAGGTAAGGAGAGATGGAAGTTTTCCTAGGGACGTGGCAAAGAAGGCGAGCAGCAGAGTTTTGAACCACCTGGAGCTTGTTCAAAAGTTCCTGACTGCCCCCCAGGTAAAGTACATTAAGTCTCTGTTTAGTCCGAGTATTCCAGCAAGCTCTTTCTAACCTAATGTTTTGATTCCTTGAAGTAATGGATTTATAATAATTATCATAATATTATTTACTTTTTTATTTGGCATTATACCCCATCTCTGATGTAGCAAAGCTTTCTAAAGAACAGATGTGACAATTACCCAATTTATGGTCCACAGTTTAGTAAAAGCCAAACACCCAGAACTCTGTTCTAGACTAAAATGATAGTTAATCCAAAGTGCGCGGCAGAGCGGAGACCTGGGCAGGCTTTAAGTCTCCAAATATCATCCTAGCTGCATGTTTGGATTCCCCAGAGCCTTTTAATTAGTGGTCCGGAGGCTCCTAGAAGTAAGGCACCCCGATACTAAAGAAACTGACAATTACTGTTTCCATGGTAGCTCTTACTTGTGTCTCTAAATAGGATCTCATTTATAATCCAATTGCAGTAGGTGCAGCTTTTAATGATGTCAAGGTCTTTAGCCCTTTGCTATGGGACAGTCCCTCACAGAGTGGTTTGGTCTGAATTTCTAGAAGGGCTGATCTCTCGCAGGTAGGGCCTTCACATCCTTGAAGTATTGGAATCCTTCAGACAGTGCTCCAGGGTTTCCATGTATCAAAGGCCTCCTCCATATGGCGTTTGCAATTCTTCATAGGATAGATCGCCCACGCACACGTGTAGGCAGTGCTGTGCGGGCATGCCTCTCACAGTTAGGGAGCTTCCAGGTAGCATTTCATTGTCGGTGGAGCGATGGAGACTCATATCTTCGGATTCAATATCTCCTGCTTACAAATGTTATGAAATAAGAGAAATCTGTTACTAACTAAACTAATTAACAAAATCAGCCACCAAGAGAATCGCTTTTCTTAATGATGTGATCTCAGAGTTGCTTCTGCAGACTGGCTGGTAAGTACATCTAGGTTTGTTTTTTATTAGTGCATGAGGATTTCTATTGTTTGCCTGACTTTGGTGATGTAGAAAATGATTTCATATCTTCCAAAAGGGAACAGTGAATCGCTTTGTTATCTTGATTTGCCCCATATACAATAATAAGCATATAGCCTGTCATGTTTGTAGAGATGACCATTGGCCAAATGTGTCTAGGAATCCAGGTTGTAATAAAGTGCATGTTGTTTCTTATTACTTGGCATTAGAGCTTCCGGTTCACAATTTTAGGTTGTTTCTGTCTGTTCTGAAAAGTATTGAAGACAGGTTTTTTAAATGGACTCCGATCTTTGAGAATCTCATTCACTGCGGAAACCAAGTTGAAGTCTCTACAATGTAAATGATAGGGGAAATCATGTGTGGTACAGGACAAATGACACAATTTACTCTTTGCACCTGATTATTAGTGGTTTTATTGTGATCGGTAACTTGTCACACAATTCCTGTGGGTCTCGGCTTTGTATCCACAAATTTCAGAATTTACAGAAGTAATGGAAAAGTTTAGTGATATGAATGTTCGGTACCATGATTGCCGCACACCTCAAATTGTAGCTCTCTGTGTAGAAAATGACATTTGCACATATTTAAAACTAGGCAGCCTCTAATCAGAAATGATAATATTTATTCTATTTGAATTTAACCCAATGTAGAAATTTGATATGTGCAGAGACCCATGTCATTGTGTGAGTGGTTTCCAGTTCTTAATATAAAGTCACTAGGTCCTCTGTATCATGATTTTCTACATTTGACATGTATGCAACCAGCCATTGGGAAAGACATGTAGTTATTGAGTGAACAATTCGAGTTTTTCCTTTTGATTTTTTGAGACCCTCTTTCTCTACTTGCAGAACGTGCGCAGGCTGGTGCAGAATCTGAGAGTGTCCGAGACGGATGCAGTCCGGCTAGTCATGCTCTATGCTCTGCACTATGAGCGGCACAGTAGCAACAACCTGCCTGGACTCTTGATGGACCTCAAGAACAGGGGCGTCTCGGATAGAAACCGCAAGGTATTGTAGCGGTACCCTCATGCAACCCTGTCTTTTACCCATTAAAGGTCTGTGCTTTCTGCTAGCAGGTGGCAGGTGGCACCATCACAAGCAAATCTGATGGTGGGCAGAAGAGTCTCTTGGTATAAAATGTTAATTAACTCCCTCACTGTCACAGTGCTCCACAATGTAATCGATGATGTTACTGGAAAAAAGTCCACACATTTCCCTAAGCCGTTTTCTCCCGCCCATAAAGTGAATGAAACTATAACCCCAACTCTGTCCTCTGAAACTCTGCCCTTCCCACAACCTGGCCCGGATATTGAGCTCTGCCATGTATTCAATAAAACTCTCAATACTTTATGCTTAATGCAGTAATGCCCCACTCTGTCAATGTTCTCTACATAAATTTGCATCTCAGGTCCAAGAGATCAACTTGTGGTCTAATTGCACCTTGACATTACACTAAATACATAAATAAATACCGTGCAGTTTGGCTGTGTCCCACAATTCAAGCATTTTGGACTATGTTAGTGGGAGAGTTGTCTGAGGTGCTTGGTTGGGAGGCCCCCTTTCCCCTTTGATGCTTCTTTTGGGTTGTCCTCGACGGCTAGGGGGCACGAGGGCTGACCGGTTGCCAAAAGCGTCATTGCTGCCCAATGGAAGTCCCCTTCCCCTCACACTCTCTTCCAATGGTGCTGGGGAGTGGATTAGTGTGCACAGCAAGAAAAACCGGCCTACGAGGCCAGGGGCTGCCCCATAAACACAGCCGAGTAGGGGGGAAATGGTTGGGCTAGTAAACCTATGTTACTGACTGCGGGCGGGAGTGCTGCGCTTGTTGCTGCTTTGTAATAATGTATTGTTTCAACCACATGCCAATGCCTTGTATTTTCCTTTGATGAACTAAGCGTGTGACTCAATGTTTTTAATTCTTTCTGCATAAAATTCAATACAGTCTGTTCATAAAAAAGATAGATTTATAAATTCCCTTGATCCACTTTGGGGCTCTTCCAATCTCCTCCTTCTGTCAGCAGAAAGAGTATATCTCACAGGTGCGAAGGAATTGTCTGATGATCTTAGTTTACATTAAAATGGAACCCTAATGGTCTGATTTGAGTTGATTTGTTGTAAAGTGCATCCTGTGCAGGTAGCAGTAAATGTGTGAGGAGGGGGCCTGAAGGAAGGCCAGGAAAGAAAAGGGTTGAGAGAGGGAAAGGGATTCAGGATGTGACTGCCAGCTGTCAGACAAATGCGGATCGCCAGGACCGGGGAATGCGTTTGCTGCTGTTGTGGCCAAAGACCTATGTGATTTTAATAAAGGCATTAGTGATTGAAGGGGCACTGTTGTTGATCGGCTTCCATGATTAGGACATACTGTCAGGTGTTTGTGTTTCCACTATTTTCTGCCGGGAATCAGCCCACAAGCCAATATTTCGATAAATGTTTCTACCAAAGACCACCCTTCTTCTCACTTCAGAGTTCTTTTGAGATACCTTTAGCATGGTTGAATGTTTGTTATTTGCTTCACATCATAGTTGATGATTTTAGCTATTTCTTTTGTGCTCTAGCATAGAGATTGGGAAATGTAATTGAATAAATGGAGTATGAATTATTTAAGATAAATCCCCCTTTCTTTACTGTACAGTTGATTTCTGCGGTAGTGGACTATGGTGGGAAACGGGCACGTGGCAGTGACCTCTTCAGTCCTAAGGATGCAGTGGCCATCACAAAGCAGTTCTTCAAAGGACTCAAGGTAATTATAGCTAAGTAGGTCGACTATAAAACCCACCACCATTTGTGGGGAGCCTGCAGCATTATTTAATCACAAGTAGTGCAGGCTTCTGTGGCATGTCTGACGTGCAGAAGAGTGTGAGAGCATTCCTTACTAGAATTTCGTGATTGACACTTATTTAAGTCCTGTGCAGTTTTTCCCCATACATTTGAAGTAGGGGATACAAATGTAAAACTAGGAAAACATTGAAACCTATTTCGTTAGCATTTGTTGTAGCACAGCTGTTAGTGCTACTGCACAGTGATACATGCTCCAGGGGAAATGATCTTCCGTTCTAGTGAAAAACTTGATGAGCCCATCAATAATCCAGAAGGAACAGTATTTTTTATTTTATTCAGGTTCTGTAGTGAATCCAGAAAACCACAATAAAGAGTTTGCCATTAAATTCAGTCCTGTGTAAATAATTTAGTCATTAACTGGCGTTTGACTTTTCAAATATAGAGATTAAAGCTGTCGTAGCACAGGTCTTGTAAGGAACCAATATATATGAGACTTGAAATAATTTTTCTCTTTTCTAATCCACTTCTCGTCCCTTTTTAAATTTTTCTGGAGGCTAATGTTTCGGGTATATTTTCTTTATGTAAAAAGGAGCTATTTCTCATCCCCTATTTCCGGTGTCTAAAGAGAAACATTATTTACAAACAACTAGAGACCTATAGTTGGTTATTAAACAGGAGTACACATGGATACACCCATGCAGGGCCTATGTCCTGTTTAGGTAGGGAAGTGAAAGGCTATGAGGTGTGTTGTTTTTATCTGCTACTAAACCATATATTTTTATGGCATCCTCTTAAAGAAGCAGGTAGACTTGACGTCTCCATTTCAAATGTTCACTCTTGTAGCATCAGTGCTTTTAGATGGCTGAGATCGAATCAGCACTCTCCCAGAATATCACAGGGTTTGATTTATTTTTTTTTGGAAATCTTTTTTTATTAACATTTGCTCAATTGACCATACATATCAATAGTTACAGTACTTTGTACACGGTTGACACCCCAAAGTTACCACATTTGACTCCCAGGGGGGAACAAAAGGACATCGGTCATATTCATGACAGAAGACCCAACCCATGGCAGTTTGTACATATAATCAGCAAATTAAATCATTTCAGTAGACCAGGGCCCCACATCCTCCTAGCCACGCCTCTCTGGTTGTTAGTCTTCCACTCCCAACCCCACCCTATATTTGCGCCATGGTGACCATATTTTCTCCCACTTTTTGACACATCCCCTACTTTTATACACCGTTGCTTCAGCCCGTTGGCACCAGTCGAGGTCGCATTTCCATTCACCCAAGGAAGGCGGCGAGGGCACCCCCACCTCCTCGCAATGTTCCATTTTGCGATCTTGGCTGTTAGAGCAAGCCAAATTCCCGTATAGCTGGGCCAGTCCGATTCGCCTTTGACCATCAGGAGGAGCCATTTGGCATTCATAGGGACCTCCACCCCTGACACTCTTGACATTACATCCGTTACACCCTGCCAGTATTTGACTATCACTGGACACTCCCATAGAATGTGAAAAAGGTGCCCTCTTGCTGACACCCCCCTAACGCAGAGTGCTGTGTGTGTTTTACCCCAGGTGTGTAGGAGTGTGCTCGGGTAGTATGTACCGTGTAGAATCTTGAGTTGCACTAACCTAAATCGTGTCCAAATTGCAATTTCTCTTGGACTCTGTACTGTCTCTTGCCAATTTGTGTCATCCATGTGTCCTAGATCATCTGTCCATGTCGTTCTCAGGGCCACCAAGGGGTAGGGTATGTTATTCACTAGCTTACGGTACATTGTGGAAGTAGGTTTTTCCAGGAAAGGGTCAAGGAGTAGCCTGCCTTCCAGAGGTGAGTAATCTGGAATGAGGGTACCATGTTGGATGTGCCGCTGCAGGGCATGCATTAGCCTATGGTAGTGATATTTTTGTGTGTTGTGTAGTGTATTCCTGTTGCAGGTCTTCGAAGGTAATTGGTGCTTCTCCACTCCACACATCGCCTAGATATTCAATCCCTATTAGTTTCCACTTTCCGAAGCCCGCTAATGTAGCTATCTCTCTCAAGAGATCACCCTCCCATAATGGGGTCCGGCAAGTTAACTTCCCGGACCAGCCCAGCAGTTTGTTGGCTTCCCTCCAGCGCTCCACATCTACCCCTGTATGCGATGTACGCTCCAGACGCCTCTTTCTAGAGTATAAGAGCGAAGCACAATGTCCCCCGGGCATACCCGCACTATCCACCCTGTATGCCGGCTCACTCGGGTCTGTATATATCCAGTCATTTATAACCAGAAGCTGGTAGGCCCAATAATAAAGCTTGATGTCCGGGACCGTCAATCCCCCATCATATACCGCTTGTTGCAATTTAGGAAGCGCGATCCTAGGCATGCCCCCTTGCCACAGCAACAGTCTAACTAGCAACAGTCTAACTTCCTGGGATATTTTTTTTAAATTGTTGGGGGGGACTCCATAAGGGGTGTTCTGGAGAATGTAGAGAAGACGAGGGAAGACAATCATTTTGAACAGGGCCGCCCTGCCCAGTAATGATAACGGAAGGGTACGCCAGTGGCGTATATCGGCGCTCCATCTGGGGCTCAAGAATTTCTGCATAAACGCCTCGTGGTCTCTCACAATGTATATTCCAAGGTATTTCAAACCCCTCCTTTACTGCTGGGGCTGCACATTTATCCGGTATCCTGGGCAGGGGGCCCGACAGTGGAAATATTACCGACTTAGCCCAATTTATGCTGTAGCCAGAATAGCTACCAAAGAGATCGAAAATGTGGAGCACCCTCGCCATTGAGTAATATGGTCCTTCTAAAGACAGGAGAATATCATCCGCGTATTGCGAAATGCGCTCCTCCCACCCTCCTGGAGCACCTATCCCTCAAATCATCAGATCTCTCCGAACCCAGTGTGCTAGTGGTTCCAGTGCAAGGGCAAAGAGTAGTGAGGACAGGGGGCAGCCCTGCCAGTTGCCCCTCCCCAGCAGAAAGGATCTATAAGGTACACCATTAACTCGCATTTGGGCGCTGGGTCTCTTGTACAATAGTCTTACCTATTCAAAGAAAGTGGGACCAAAACTCAGTTTGCGAAGTACCATGAATAAGTAGGGCCATTCTATACTGTCGAACGCCATTGATGCATCTAGCGAAATCACTGCCGTCTGCTGAGTCTCTGGACCCTCCGTCAGGTAAAGCACTCCGTAGAGTCTCCGTAGATTATGACAGGTGCTTCTGTTGGGCATGAATCTCGATTGGTCTAGATGTATTTCTTCTGAAAGGACGGGTTTCAATCTGTTTGCCAACGCCTTGGCAAGCATCTTTGCCTCGACATTAATCAGGGAGATTGGGCTGTAGGACGTTCACTGGTCCAGCGGTTTCCCAGCCTTATACACTACCGCTATTGTGGCCGCACGTTGGTCTGGCGGGAGCTGCCCCCTCTCCCGGGCTTCTAGCATATCTAGTAGCAGCGGAAGTGTTATTGAGGCCTGACTTTTGTAGATCTCTACCAGGAATCCATTGGGACCAGCCGCCTTCCCAGAGTTGAGGTCTCCCAGGGCTACGCCCAATTCTTCTACCGTGAAATCTGCGTCTAGTGTAGCCCGAGCCTCGTCGGATAGCGTGGGAAGGGAGGAGTCTCTTAAGAATTCCTCACAGTCGCCCTCGGTTGTAGTGCTAACCGGCGTGTACACACCCTTGAAGTGCGCTGCAAAGACCTCTGCTATGTCTGTGCTGGTTGTCCGTAGTACCCCTTCCTTGTCTATCACACCCGTCACCCAGGAGCGCTCTCTGTCTCGTTTCTCTAGCCACGCTAGGAGCCTTGATGCTTTATCACCTACATCGTATAGCCTGTGTTGAGTCGCGAGAGCATACTCTCTCACGTCGCTGTCTGCCAGTGTGTGCAAGTCATGCTGTTTCAGTGCAAGCTTATGTCTCAACTTCCTAGAGGTGCCTTCTACTGCCTCCCGTTCCATCTCGATTATCTCAAGCTTCATGGATCTAACTTGCAGCCCTTCATCCCCCCCCCCCCCCCCACCCCCCAATCAGAGCCTGTGCCTGTCCCCTTAGCACTGATTTATAGGCCTCCCATAGTGTTACGTGTGCGGCTACCGATCCTTTATTTTCTTGAAAATACAGCCCCGAGCACCATTCAGCCAGCCTTGTCTGCCCTCACGTTAGTGATGGTGAAAGGGAGCACAGTGCGAATCAGGATTCCCACACCTCGAGCCCCCAAGGAGAAGCAAGAGTGAGCCGCTAGCCTATACCCAAAACGATGAAGTGCTTTACATTTGCTGCCTTTTAGCGGTGTCTCTTGAATCAACACCACATCCGGGGATTGTCTCTTAATGTACTGAAGAACCAGGGTGCACTTGATTTTATTACCTAGTCCGTTAACATTCCAGGTCCACACCTGCATGCTAGATTGTTCCCCCATGACAAAAGGTTTTGGACCTTACAACCAGTAGTCCTCTCCTCCCATAAAACCCATCTTTTGCCAACCTGTTGTACGTGTTCAACTATTTTGTCGTGAGCACAGATGCAAACCTGTTAAATAACATTAAACAACATACCCAACACCCCCCTCCCTGCAATCCTGCTTGGTGAGTAAGAACCTCCCACCACCCAAACACACAGAGTGCCTGTCGCCCGAACTGTGTTACAGTAAAGAAGGGGCAGCATGCCAGCCGCCAGCGCGAAGTACCATATTACTTCCATAGGATACTTCTAAACCCAGTTAGCAATTCTTGATAGCAACCTAGTTAATTTTCCCTCATGTCCCTTGGTCTCAGGATATTCCAGAGTAGTGTGAGGCCATAAGTCTCTGTAGCTTTCCGCTTCAGCAGTGGGTCTCACTCCCCCTGCGTCCTCATAAGACCCGCTCCCAACCCCCAAGCCCAAAGAAAGTTAACATTCAACAATAATGCTTCTGGGTGAGAGGCATCTCCTATATCACTTATTGTTCATTGATGCTTCTCAGGGCTTTCTGTTCCACTCTCCACCTCGTGCCCATCAGCTATGTTGCCAGCCTCCGGAGGCCCCCGGGACTTCCCTCCTTTTCGTTCCACCTTGCGCCAGCCTTCAAGCCAGTCACTTGCTTCCGCTGGTGAGTCAAAGAAATACGATTTTCCTTCATCAATGATTTTAAGTTTTGCTGGAAAGAGCATCATGTACTTAACATTAGCTTCACGCAAGGCCCGTTTGACCGCGTCAAACGTGCGTCGCTGGCACTGGACGTGTAGAGTGAAATCCTGGAAAAAAAACGATGTCCACATTTTCGTGGTGCAAGTCCCCGTGCTGGGGCACTGCTTGTAGTATGGCGTCCCGATCTCTAAAATTTAGTATCCGGGCTATGATCGTGCCCGGAGGCGCTCCCAGGCGCAGTCATTCCCTCATCGCATGGTGGGCACGTTTAATGGAAAAGAATGAGGACATGCGCTTGGGTTTTAACTTGTTCAGGATTAAGTCCTCCAGGAAGAGATCCATCGACGGCCCTTGCATTCCCTCCGGAACGCCAACTATCCGGATATTGTTGCGCCGGGCTCTCCCCTCCTGGCCCTCCAGTCGTGCGAAGATCTCTGATTGATTCTTAGTGAGACGCAAAACCTGCTCCTCCAAGTGTTTGTTTTCGGATTGCAGTCCCCCAATGCGCGCCGCCAACACCTTCTCAGCCATTTTCTGAAAATCCGCTCTGAGCAGGGTCACTTCCTCGGTAACGGAGTCTAGCTTGGGTTCAAGCGTCCCTCTTAGGTCCGTGATAACCCTCATGATGTCCTTCAAGGAGGGGTCTGGGTGTTGATCCTCCTTCTCTACTAGCGGATCTCCACCTGTAGATCCATCCTCCCGGTTCCTGGCGACCGCATACTTATCAACCTTGTTGCGGCCCATGACCACCGTCCTTGTGGTGCCGACGATAGACCTATATAGGGGAGCTCCCGCAGACGCCTGTGTCTGAGCCAGTAAATGTAGACTGATCACCCCCACTGCTTGTCCTTGTTGGCACTTTTGCGAGGGACTTTCGCCTTGAGGACTGCTTATTTAGACTTTGCCGGTTACATCCCACTGAGTGGGAGGGGGAGGGGGGGGGGGGTTGCACACATGAGTGAAAGTCAGTATTGGTGTGCAGTTATCTAAGCCCCGCTGGGGATCTCAGCTGCCCCTGCAGTCCCAATGGTATATCCTCACATTCCCCGACTGCACAGTGGCCTCCCAGGCAGCCTCAATCCAGGGGAGGGGGTGGGGGGGAATACAAAAAGCGCAGCACGAACCTTCTGGGGGCAACAAGGCACTTTAGAGCGGGTCCGGTGCTACCGCGTTCACCCGCAGCTTGTGTCTCCCACTCTGCCGATCAGCAGGAGGGTGTTGCGTGTGACTTGCAGGACAGCGCACACCTCTCCTCATGACGCCTCAGGCTTTAATTAGTATGTCGCCGTGGATCACAGCTCTCTCACCTACACTGGCAGTTCCTCGCCGCACTCTGATCCGGAGCCTCGATCTTGCACCCACATTGCTAGTTGGACGTCGGGAAGCCCTCCGCTCCTAAGACGCTCTGAGCCTCGGGAGCTGCGCCATCTTGCTTCCAATCTTCGGTCCGCCTCACAGCCTCATAGCCGGTCTCCAAGCTGCCTGCGGGGGCTGATGTTCGGCACAGCTAGTCAATCGCTGCTCCGACGGCTAATACTTAGTAGGTTGCTTCCTTTTCAATGGTTTTTGACGGATTTATATGGGTGTTTTCGCTGTTAGCTAGCGCAGCTCTCCTAAATGGCGGCCATCTGCCGCGGCTGCTGGCCACGCCCGCAGGGTTTGATTTCTTGACGTCCCTAGGATGGAGTGCAGTATAGAAGATGGGCATCAGTAAGGTGCTGAGAAGTATGGCGTGTCTGTGACTCTACACAACATTAAAGTGTGTTGAGTGAGTGTCCCCAAGGTGCAGCGTATTAGGATAGTATCCCTAGAAATCAGACAGGTGTAGTAATTAGAATTCCTAGGGTACAGCATTGCTGTTATTTGGGTGTCCTCTGAGTGCAGTACCACAGGGGCATATGTATTAATCTAATGGTGTGCACTGCATTGAGATGAGTTAGAATCCATTGCATGCACGCAGTGCATTGGAGGGTTCTCGAGGATATATAACGGTGTGATGGGTTTCTGTAACAGGCCTCAAAAAATCATACAAATGTTACTAGACCTGCAGGTTTAGTAACCTGAATAATTTACTTGACCTAACTGTAATGTACTTGACCCATAAACCGGTTTCATTATGTCATCCTAGGCAAATATTTTATTTTGCAGAGCCACCTTTTCCTTCATTATAACATATGAGAGTGCCTTCCAGTATGAGTTCAGCATTCCTGCTGTACAAAAAAACAATGTGGTTTGATTTAATAGACTAAACATTTGCTCCTTGCATACAAGAATCTAGCCCACAATAGGGTACACATGACCCCGACTTGTCTCTCAGCTAAATAATAGCATTGCCATCAGAGCAGGGACAGGATGTTTCTCAGTTCATCTTTAATAACTTACTTTTAATACATATATTACCAAAGCTTGAGGTGGTAGTGCGTTGCCATTTACAGACAACACATTTTCCATTGAAATGGCCAAAAATGTTCCGACTAACATGCAGCTTTACTTCTAAAACTGTATAGTGTATAAAACAATAATTGTGTAAATTGGGTTTCAGCATACATATTTTATCATTTGCACATCAGCAAGTAAAGAGTTTTGATTTCTTTTCATCCTTTTACAATATATATATTTTCATCACAAAGAATTACAAAACAAGGGCTTTCATAAATACTGACATTTATTTTGAAAAATGTTTCTACAGTTCACTTTTAAGCTATTTAAATGTGTGTTAGAATCAAACATGCCATCCTACATACAGGCTTTCATTTCACACTTTTAGTACAGCACGTTTGTCAGACAGTTCACTTTACAAAATCCTCGAAGTTTGCGGTCAGAAAACGAAAAATAATTGTAGATGTAAACAGACTTTTGACCTCTCTCTGAACACAAATAAATGTTACAAGATCAAAAAAAGATTTAAAGGCATCTTTAATGCTCCTTCACTTTGTAAGTGAACAGAAGAAACGCGTTACTTACCTGTAACAGCAGTTATCCAGTATTGGTGTGTTCGAGGCATGTGGGCTGCTGAATTCATATCTGTGCATAGATCGCCGCCTAGTGTTGGGTCCGGATGTTTGCACGTTGTTGTCCTGGAAGAGTCTTCGAAGTATCCTGGGATAGGTGACTCCTCCCCTGGACTACAGTGCGCATGGGCATCCTCTCCATCCTCAGATTGTTTTTTTCCGCCATTGGGTTCGGATGTGCTTATCTTGACTCAAGTTAGGAAAAACTTTTTACAGGCCAAAAGGCCTTTAGTTCGCGTCTGTACTGTTCCCGATCGGTATCGATAGTTATTTGTTAGTTATACTAACTTCCAGAAACCAACTTTTTCGCATCATACCCGACCATGGACCCGACATCGACGATGGAATCGAGGACGCCCTTCAAGCGGTGCCCTGTATGCAATGCGAAATATCCCCATGTCGACGTCCACCCGGTGTGCAACAAATGCCTTTCACCGGATCACGACGAGTCCACATGTATGGCCTGTGCCCGATTCCGATCCAAGAAGACTCTCCGGAATCGTCGAGCAGCGAGGCTCGAAGCGCAGCAAGCGGCACCGGCCCCGACTGACATCTTCAACGCCGAGGACGAAGATGTGCAAGACGTGGAGAACCTACCCTCCAGCCCCGCTTCCGAACACGACTCCGGATCGGAAGACGTCGAAGAACAACTCTTTCACAGAGACGAAGCCGACACCGAGGTAGGAGACTACAATGAGGCCTTAGGGGCCGAAGAGAGTAGCTCCGGTGACTAGCAAGGCCTACCCGAACAGACTGTGGATATCCCAGTGCGTCAGTCTGTGGCTCCGGTCGAGGGATCGCCTTCGGGCCTTACCCAAGACCTATCCCGCATCCATTCGGCCCCGCCCTCTGGCCCGGCCTCGGACATTCAGCGGCAGCCTTTACTACCCAAAACGGCTGGTTTCCCTTCATCGAAACCGAAAGCCGTATCGGTTCAGCAGAAACCGAAACTGAAAGTCACACTGGTCGGATCGAAGCCCACCACACCTTCGACGCCAGCCAAACCCGTCTGCACCGACCGCACCAAACGGGACTTCGGTGCCGAGCTTGCAGCAGCCGACGTCGGCGCCGATGCACGGAAAAAGTCCATCGGTACCGCCAAGCCGCCTCGGCTCCCGGCACCGAAACAATCGGCTCCGACCACAAAGGTCAAAATGGCTGCTGGATCTCACACCACTTCGAAAACAGCACCAAAGGCACAATCATCGACGCCGTCGACAGCTACTACCTCTCCTCGACTCGATGACCCCGTGGCACCGAAGAAGTCCACGCCTGCCTCAACGGAACCGATCGGCGCCAAAGAACCGTCGGCGTTCCAGGTGCGGCAAGTTTCAGCATCCTTGCAACGCATCAAAGATAAGGCGGCCCTCCAGGACACATCAAGCTCCGAGCCGAAAAAGGCTCAAAAAGCTTCTCCGGCACCGGCCAACATCACTTTTGGCCTGCCACCATCCACGGCGCCAAAACTGTTCGAAATCAGAACACGTGTCACCCACACCAGGATCACACCTGCAGAACACTCTCCTACGGAGACGTCGCCATCACACATCATCGATGCCGCAACAGGCAGAATGATGCTTCACAAGAGGAAGATAACTTCCGCGCCAGCTTTGGACTCCTACCGGATCCCACTAAAGAAAAAGCTGCCAGTGGATTCGGAACCACTTCTTTACGAGCCTCTCCACACCTCTTACCAAGATCCACAGTCCTTCTCTCCGACACACTCCGAAACAGACGTTTTGGAGGACTACATAGGTGACCACGTCCCCTACCCCGGAGAAATGGACCCTGAAGGCCAACAGGACCCTGACCAAGCTTGGGATGACCCTGTGGACTCAAACGCACCTATGGATACGCAGGACACGCAGCTATATGGTGCAAAAACGTCTCCCACAGAGGACACTGCCGCATTCAATGCCCTCATTGAACGTGCTGCGGCCAATCATGGTGTTCAACTCCACTCTGACACCATCGAGGACGATTTTCTCATGGACACTTTCGCATCCTCAGAAAGACATGTTAAAACTCTACCCATGTTGAAAGGTGTCCTCAAACCAGCAAAGGACATTTTCAAAGAACCCACCAGGGCCAGAGTAATAAACCCCAGAATCGACAAAAAATATAGGTCAGCGCCTGGGGATCCTACCTATATTAGAGGACAGTTGCCTCTGGATTCCATAGTAGTCGCGAATGCTCGTAAACGGGCGCACTCGCAGACGACTGGGGATGCCCCTCCCCCGGACAAAGAGTCCAAGGTGTTAGAGACCTCCGGCAAACGGGTTGCAGCCCAAGCAGCTAACATATGGCGTATTGCCAATACTCAGGCGCTCCTGGCTCGCTACGACCGAGCGCATTATGACACACTAGAAACATTACTACAACATCTCCCTGACCAATACAAAGAGGGAGCAGAGATCCTCATCAGAGAGGGACAACTCCTCACAAACGCATCCATCAAGTGTGCACTGGATGCCGCTGATACAGCTGCCAGAGCCATAAACACTAGCGTCATGTTACGACGACACGCCTGGTTACGAATCTCCGGATTCAAACCTGAGGTGCAAAATAACATCCTCAACCAGCCGGTCAACCCAGACTACTTATTCGGGCCAGAGGTTGACACCACACTAGAAAAAATAAAAAAGGACACAGACACTGCAAAGGCCATGGGGGCTCTCCAAACGCAGACCTTTCGGAGTGGCTCCTTTCGTCGCCCCGGCAATAGAGGAGCAGGTAGAGGACAGGGGTCACAGCAAACCTACAACAAGGGCAACACCCAAAGTACCTACGATAAAAACACCAGGGGTGGATATCGTGGTTCAAGCACAAAGGGCAGAGGACGCGGATACGGCAATACCAGATCCTCTCCCAAGAACAAACAGTGACGCCCTCTCTCTTCCTCTCCCTTCCTCCCGACCACACAACACCTGTCGGGGGAAGGTTGCAAAAGTTCCTGGCCACATGGAACTCCATCACCACGGACAGGTGGGTCAAAGATATTATCAAACACGGTTACTGCCTAGAATTAACCTCTACTCCACCCACAATACCCCCAAAACACCGTCCTATGTCCTCAGAGCACTTAGCGCTATTACAGCAGGAAGTGCTAAGCATGATGCAAAAAGGCGCAATAGAGGTCGTACCCGTCCACGAGCAAGGTACAGGGGTGTACTCCCTGTACTTTCTAATACCAAAAAAGGACGGGTCACTCAGACCTATACTAGACCTGAGACCCCTCAACCGCTATATTCTTTCGGAGCATTTCCACATGCTCACCCTGCAACAAGTCCTCCCACTGCTCAAACAGGGAGACTTCCTGGCCACACTAGACCTCAAAGATGCGTATTTCCACATACCCATTCACCCATCACACAGGAAATATCTCAGGTTCACTATTCAAGGGCAGCACTACCAATTCAAGGTTCTTCCCTTCGGCGTGACAACGGCGCCCAGGGTTTTCACAAAGTGCCTAGCTACGGTGGCTGCACATCTACGGAGGCAACACATTCATGTCTACCCCTACCTGGACGACTGGCTTGTTCAGGCAAAGTCAGCCCAGCAATGTGCCAACCACATGTCCCGCACCATTCACCTTCTTCACAGTCTGGGGTTCTCACTAAATTACCCAAAATCACACCTCCAACCCGCACACGTACAACAGTACCTAGGTGCGACCATAGACACTCTGGCGACCACAGCTCAGCCAAATTTAGTGAGAATCAACAGCATGCAAATGCTGATTTCAAAGTTCAAACCCCAACACTCCCTTCCCGCGCGAGTGTTTATGCAGTTGATAGGCATGATGGCCTCCTGCATTTTCATAGTCCCACACGCGAGACTACATATGCGCCCGCTTCAGGAGTGCTTAGCACGTCAATGGAATCAGGCTCAAGGGCAACTAAAAGACCTAGTGTTGGTGAGCGGTCGGGCATACAACTCTCTGCATTGGTGGAATCCACACAACCTTTGCAAGGGCCGACCGTTCCAAGAGCCAGTTCCACAAATAATACTGACAGCGGACGCGTCTCTCCAGGGATGGGGAGCTCATGTACTCAACTACACAGTGCAGGGACTATGGACGAACCAACAAAAGAAGATGCACATCAACCTTCTAGAACTGATGGTAATCTTCCTGGCTATGAAAGCGTTCAAAGTACACTTGGGCAACAAAGTCGTGTTGATCCGGACGGACAACATGACCGCCATGTACTACATACAGAAACAGGGAGGAACACACTCTCCACAGTTGTCTCATCTGGCTCAGAGCATGTGGAAGTGGGCCATTCAGAGGAACATGTTCCTCATGGCGGAACACCTCCCCGGCAAGGACAACCAGATGGCGGATCTGCTCAGCAGACACAGCCACCAGATGCACGAGTGGGAGCTGCACCCATCAGTACTCCAACCGTACTTCCAGCGGTGGGGTCATCCAGAGATAGACCTCTTCGCCACAAGCGAAAACGCAAAATGCCAAAGCTTTGCCGCCAGGTTCCCACATCCGCAGTCGCAGGGCAATGCGATATGGATGAACTGGTCCGGCAGATTTGCGTACGCTTTCCCCCCAGCACCATTGATACCGCTGGTGGCACGCAAACTCAGACAACACTCACTGACGCTCGTCCTGGTTGCTCCAACGTGGGCACGCCAACCATGGTACACCACCTTTCTCGAACTTTCCGTGGTGCCGCATCAAAGGCTGCGGATCAAACCCGCGCATTTGACGCAGAACCGTGGAGAGATTCAGCACCCAGATCCGCAACAGCTGAACCTGGCAATCTGGCTCCTGAAGTCCTAGAATTTGGCTACCTTAACCTGCCACCTGACTGTATGGACATCATTAAGGAGGCCAGGAGACCCACTACCAGAGCTTGCTATGCAGCCAAATGGAAAAGATTTGTCATTTATTGCAATACTAATGACATAAACCCGCTAGACGCATCCATCCAAAACATAATCTGTTACCTCTTACACCTATACCGATGCAATCTGGCATACACCTCTATACGTGTCCATTTGACCGCAATATCAGCCTATCTCCAGAACAGGCAGCACCTCTCTTTATTCAGAGTGCCGGCCATAAAAGCATTCTTGGAAGGACTCAAACGAGTAATTCCTCCAAGCCACCCACCGGCTCCGATATGGAACCTCAACTTGGTCCTCACACGCCTGATGGGTCCACCCTTCGAACCTCTGCACTCATGCGAGATTCAATTCCTCACCTGGAAAGTAGCTTTCCTAGTAGCAATCACTTCTTTGAGAAGAGTTAGTGAACTCCAGGCACTAACCGTTCAAGAGCCATTCATACAGGGTCACACAAACCGGGTCGTACTACATACCAACCCCAAATTCATGCCCAAGGTGATATCGCAGTTCCACATAAACCAAACTATTGAACTGCCTGTTTTCTTTCAAAACCCACAAACTGTCGCAGAAAGAGCACTCCATACACTAGATGTAAAGAGGGCCCTCATGTACTATATCGACAGGACTAAAGTCTTTCGAAAAACAAAACAACTTTTCGTTGCCTTTGCCCCATACCACAAAGGTAACGCTATCTCCAAAGCAGGTATAGCCAGATGGATCGTTAAATGTATTCAAATTTGCTATCAAAAGGCTAAACGCACATTAACGATTCCCCCACGAGCCCACTCAACACGTAAGTTAGGGGCTTCCATGGCTTTCCTAGGAAACATTCCTTTGCATGATATATGTAGAGCAGCCACCTGGTCCACTACACATACATTTACCAAACACTATTGTGTAGATGTGCAATCAAAACAGCAGGCAGCTGTAGGACAGGCTGTTCTCAAAACTCTTTTTCAGACCGCTGCAGCTGGCACTGGTAGCCGCCGCTAATAGAGGGCACTGTTATGTATTCTATGCACAGATATGAATTCAGCAGCCCACATGCCTCAAACTGAATACGCTACTTACCAGTATGCATCTGTTTTTGGCATGTAGGGCTGCTGACATTCATATCGCCCTCCCTCCTCCCCGGCGCCTGTAGCAGCTGCAGCTCTCAGAATTACTGTAAGCATGGTCATCACTTTCTGTATCTACTCCATCACTGCCACAATGGCGAAAAACAATCTGAGGATGGAGAGGATGCCCATGCGCACTGTAGTCCAGGGGAGGAGTCACCTATCCCAGGATACTTCGAAGACTCTTCCAGGACAACAACGTGCAAACATCCGGACCCAACACTAGGCGGCGATCTATGCACAGATATGAATGTCAGCAGCCCTACATGCCAAGAACAGATGCATACTGGTAAGTAGCATATTCACTTTCATAGATTCACATGCCTGAATCATTCCCCGTCGTCGAGACGGGAGCCTCCGGTACATAAAAAAGTAATGTCCTATAGACATACATAGAGAAAAATAGGCCTAAGGGCCTTTCCTTAGTGGCCTATCCTTGTCCTTATGTAAAAAGGACCAAACTCTCAGAGCCAGCCAATCAGCCATCACCTCCCTCTAGAACCTTCCTGACAGGAGCCTCAGTCCCTCAGATTTTCGTACGCACTAAGCTAGGTAGGCGTAATAAAGTTAGAGAGAGACGTGAGTCCTTCCAGGGGAGGTGGGAGGGTTGCATGTGAATCTATGAAAGACACCAATACTGGATAACTGCTGTTACAGGTAAGTAACGCGTTTCTTATCCAGTATTAGGGGTGTCTTTCATAGATTCACATGCCTGAATCAGAGTAGTCAGCAATACATCATGCACATTTCTGATGTAATCATGCCATATAGTCATTTTAGATAATACACATATTACCATAGAAGTTTGAAACATTGGCATACATCAATACATTATATCAGCAAGAGATGTGCATACCAGGATGGCGGGATGTTGGAAGGCTCTCCTCACTGGAATAGATGGCGAAGCACCGCCTGGCCCACTGCCGCATCCTTCATAAGTTCAGCATCCAGGCAGTAGTGTCTGGAGAAGGTGTGCGGTGACTTCCACGTCGCCGCTCTACATATGTCCAAAATCGGCACTCCAGCGAACAGCGCTGCTGATGTGGACATCGCTCTGGTGGAATGCGCTTCCACCCTAACTCTCAAAGGCCGTCCGGCCCCGTCATGGCAGAACGCTATTGCTGAGGAGATCCACCGTGAGATGCTCTGTTTCGATAGAGGCATACCCATCCTTGGCCTACTGTAGGCCACAAATAGCTGTGATGACTTCCTGAAGCTCTTTGTTTTGTCTATGTAAAACTTTAGACACCTTTTGAGGTCCAAAGAGTGGAGCGTCCTTTCTGCTGCGGTGGTAGGGTTTGCAAAGAAGGAACGTAGAACCACCGGTTCATTGAGGTGAAAGTCTGAAGGCACTTTCGGTATGAACTTGGGATTTGTCCTCAGCACCACCCTGTCCTGTTTGAACTGCATGAAGGGTTCCTGAATGGAGAGAGCCTGTAGCTCGCTGACTCTCCTGGCAGATGTTAGAGCGAGCAGCAGAGCCGTTTTCCATGAGATGTACTTGATGGAAGCTCGATGAATGGGCTCAAAAGGGTGCTTAATGAGTTGGTTAAGGACCAAATTGAGGTGCCACGTCGGTGGGACCCGTCTAGGTCTTGGGAAAGACCTATATAGCCCCTTTAGGAACTGCTTGATAAGCCTACTGGACCAGAGAGACGGTCCTTTGTAAGTCCTGGTGAAACGTGAAATGGCCGCCAGATGCACCTTTATGGATGCGTGAGCCAATCCTGACTGTGCCAAGTGTAGTAAATATGGCAATATCTGTTCGGGTGTGATATGGAGTGGTCTCAGGCCTTTCTCTAAACACCATGCGCAGAATCGTTTCCATTTTAGAGAGTAGGTTTTGTTGGTACTGTCCGCTCTCGCTTTTGCCAGCACGTCCCTGCATTCCTGCGGGATGTTTAGATGACAGAACTCTCTGTGCTCAGGAGCCAGGCCGATAACCCGAGCGATTGCAGGTTCGGGTATTGCACTTGCCCGTTGGACATTGTCAGCAGGTTCGGGTGCTGCCTCAGACGAATCGGTGTCCTGATGGAGAGGCAATGAAGATCCGAGAACCAGTGCTGCCTCGGCCAGAACGGGGCAATTAGGATCAGGGTACAGGGCTCCGCCTTCATCTTCCTGAGGACCCTGGAAATCATCGGAAACGGCGGAAAAGCGTACGCAAATACGCTGAACCAACCTATGGAAAAGGCATTTCCGAGTGACCTTGGTTGGGGACGCCAGCTTGCGTAGTTTGGGCATTTGGCGTTCTCCTTGGTGGCAAACAGGTCGATTCCTGGGACTCCCCATTCTGAGAATATGTGAGCCAGCGTATTCTCGTCGAGCTCCCATTCGTGTGAGAGGGATTTCTGTCTGCTTAGGGCGTCCGCAATGGTGTTGTCCTTGCCCGGGACATAGTCCGCCCTGAGTGTGATCCCATGGAGTACAAGCCAGTTCCAGATTTTTTGCGATTCGCATGATAGAGTGAGCGAACGCGTTCCTCCCTGTTTGTTGAGATAGTGCATCGTCGTGGTGTTGTCCGTTCTGACGAGCACCTGGGAGTTCTGGATGCGTGGTAAAAAGGCTTGTAGCGCCAGATACACAGCCCTCAATTCCAGAAGATTGATATGGAGATGCTTCTCCTGATCTGTCCATTTGCCGCTTACTTGGAGGTCCAATAGGACGGCTCCCCAGCCTTCCAGGGATGCATCGGTGGTGATCACCAGCGGTGCTGCTGGAAGCAGGAATGGCAGTCCTATAGACAAATTCCTGTGATTTCTCCACCATTCCAGGCTCTTGGATATTTGCGGTGTTATCCTCACAATGTCTTCGAACGAACCTGTACTCTGAGTCCATTGGTTCGTGAGGGCTTCTTGCAATGGACGCATCCGGAGTCTGCAGTGAGGGATGAGGAGTATACAAGAAGACATCATTCCTAGGAGTGATTTGTAGGTTCGAACTCTTAGGGACTTCCTTGATGCCACAGCCGTGGCCAGAGATATTATCTTGTTTTTCCTTTCCTCTGAAGGAAATGCCCTTGCGCATTCCGTGTTCAAGGTCGCCCCAAGGAAAGTGATGCTTCTTGTTGGGGACATGTAGGATTTCTCGTGATTGAGAGTCAATCCTAGATGTTGAAAAAGATTGGTGCAGGCGTTGGAGGATTCGGTCGCGCCTGCAGCTGAAGGTGCCTTTACCAGCCAGTCGTCGAGGTAGGGGAAGACTTGGTGACCCATTTGACGCAGGAAAGCTGCCACAGGTGAAAGGCACTTGGTGAAAATCCGCGCAGCGGATTTGAGGCCAAACGGTTGGACCTTGAATTGGTAGTGCTGTCCTGCCACCTCGAATCGTAGAAACTTTCTGTGCCCCCTGAGTATCGGGATGTGATAGTAGGCATCCTGAAGATCCAAAGATGTCATGAAATCTCCTTTTTCTAGAATGCCTAGTATTTCTTGGATCGTCACCATCCTGAACGACTGACTCTTCAGGAAAGAGTTGAGTTCTAGAATGGGCCTCCACTTTTTCTCCTTCTTGCGTATAAGAAAGAAGCGGTAATAGAATCCTTTCTCCCTTTGAGACGATGGAACTCACTCGATCGCTCCTTTCTTCAACATCACAGATATTTCTCGGAGTAGCAGTCTCAGATGTTTGTGTGGAAACCTGCGGGGAGGGGTTGCAGGTGGGATGGTGGTGAATTCCAGGGAATGGCCGAATTTGATTAATTGAAGTACCCAGCGATCTGTGGTGATGAGATGCCAATTTTCTAGGAAATGGCTCAATTTTCCTCCAATCTTTGATGAGGGAAATAGTCGCTGGACTGGCTGGAGTAACTGGTCACTGGCGTCCGCCGGTGCCCCTCTTCTGGTTTTTACCCCTGAAGTTTGATCTCCCATAAGAAGTCTGACGACCTTGTTGTTGCTTCTGTTGGTACTGGGATTTATTCTGGTAGGAATACGAGGACCTATTCTGATAGGATCCCCTATAGGAGGACTGGCCTCTGGATTTGTTGCCTCGAAAGGACTGATTCCTTGCCTGCAAAGTACCAAGCGCTCTAGCAGTATCAGTGTCTTTCTTGATTGCTTGGAGCACCTCGTCAATCTTATCTCCGAAAAGGTGTTGGCCGTCGAAGGGCATGTCCAGCACTTTCGTCTGCACTTCCTGCCTGAATGATGTTGCCTTAAGCCATCCCTGACGGCGCAGGACTGCAGCCCCAGCCAGTTGTCGAAAGCCTTTCATGGCCACATCTATGGCACAATCAATGATCTCGGCTGCTGAGGTTTGGCCCTCAGTAAGTAGAGCCTTGACCTCCTCCTGAACTGCGCTTGGCAGCTCCGCTATATATGGGGCTATATCTTCCCAAAGCTGGCGGTTATAACGCCCTAACAGGGCTATGGAGTTGGCAACCTTGATGGTCATTGCTGATGTTGTAGAAAACCTTTTACCGATCGTGTCCAACTTCCTGCCTTCTTTGTCTGGTGGGGCTGACAGAGGAGAGGAAGGGTTGCGAGAATTCTTCTGGGCCGCCTGGGTTACGACCGAATCCGGTTTCGGGTGCCCATTAAGGCAAGCTAGGGCCGTGGTTGGAGCCTTGTACTTTTTATCCAGGCGTGGAACAACCGCAGGTACCGAGGCCGGCGTCAGCATCAGTTTCTTTCCCTGGTCCCAGAGAAAGTCAATAATTGGGATAGACTTCGTTGTCTTCTTTGTTTTCTCCTTGAAGTCATGCAAGAAGCACTCAGTCTCAGTCGATTCCATCACCATATGGAACCGCGTCGCTGCTCTTTCCACTATCCTATGGAAACCGCCAATATCCACTGGCGGTGAATCTGCTTGGCGCGGTTGCGGTGAAGCTGGGGAGGATGCCACATACTCTTCCTCCTCATCGTGATCCGTCTGGTCTTCCTGGACTTCCCCCTCTTCCATTTCTTCGGCCTCCTCATCTGATGATTCTATCACCTGAGGTGGCACTTTCTCCTGGCGGACATGAGAAGTTGGCCGTGTCTGTTTTGGGGCTGCCGCTGGTGGATTTGTAGTAGGCGTCGGGCCCCCTGTCTCAAGTGCCGGTGATTCCGGGAAACGTTGTTTGTAGTCACGGATAAGGTATTTGAGGTCATTGACAATTGACAGGGGAAGGCATACCATCGGGGTGACCTCCGTGCGAACCTGATCCCGGAAAGGGTGTTCCTGGCAGCTCATCTCCTCCTGTTCCTCGTCCGTGCTCTGACATTTGACGTGCAGCTCTGAAGGGGAAGTAGCCTGATCCAGCAGTTCTTCTTCCGACTCCTCACTCTGAAGAATCTCCATAGGCAAATGAGTTTGCACTTTACTTGGAGACGTTGTTTCTGGTGTAATCTGCTTCCTGGTCAGTTTGCCAGACCCAGAACCCTGTGCAGGATCCCCTGCCGTCGTCCGTGGTGTTGTCGACGGTGGTAGGGTCATAGACGACGTTTCTATGAGCTTGGATTTCTTCCATGGCTCAGCAATACCTATGGTCGACGACGATTCCTCCGCCGACGATACCCTCGTCGACGGCATGGCCTTCGCCGACGGTGTCCCCGTCGACGATGTTTTCTTCGTCGACGATGCCCTCGTCGACGATTCATTTGTCGTCCACGCCTTCGTCGTCGACGCCCTCGTCGTCGACGTCTTCGTCGTCGACGTCTGCGTCGTCGACCCTCCCGTCGACGGGGGGCTCCTCATGGACGATGTCGTCGTCGACGGGACAATCTTCGTCGTCGACGAGGTCTTGGACGTCGACGACGGCTTTAGCAGAATTACTGATGAAATAGGTGTACCTGCTGACGACGATGAAGGAGTGGTCGTCGTCGACGAGAAGACTGACGACGCTGTTGTCGTTGACACAGTTGTCGTCGCTGTGGAGACATAACCTGGCGCCCCAACTCTTTTTTGCGCTGAGGAGGTTGTCGCAAATTTGCTGGCCGACTGAGTAGGCTTCTTAAAAGTCTGAGAATCCTTGTCAGACACTGAAGATTTTGAAGATCTTGCCTCTGAAGACTTCTTGTGTGCCTTCGTAGGAGGAGTGTCTGAGGGGCCAGGAGACGCCACTCTTGGCCTCTTCAGGGAGACTTCAGAGGTCCTTGAAAAGCTTCCCTCTGAGGATACCACACTCTCCCTGTCCTTAAGCCTGTCCAGCCAGATGATCAGACGACCTTCTCTGTCCCTCAAGGTCTTGTGAGGGAAAGACCTACATATCTTACAGTCCTTAGGGACGTGGTCAGGATAAAGGCAATATAGGCAGAGGTCATGCTTGTCGTCCACATGTAGCCTTTTCTTCCCACATGAAGAGCAGGCCCTGAAAAGGGCTTTCTTCTGGGATTCAGACATGCCCGAATTTAGAAGAAATAAATCACTCACTGCAGTGATAAGTGGCTTGAAGCAATCTCTGTCCAAGTCCTTGAAGAAATAAGTCACTTTTAAAAGTGAACAAGTTGGTTTTAAAGTATTCCTGAGGAGAACTCAGGCTGGAGACTCCCTAGCACAACGTGCGGTAGAAAATCTGAGGGACTGAGGCTCCTGTCAGGAAGGTTCTAGAGGGAGGTGATGGCTGATTGGCTGGCTCTGAGAGTTTGGTCCTTTTTACATAAGGACAAGGATAGGCCACTAAGGAAAGGCCCTTAGGCCTATTTTTCTCTATGTATGTCTATAGGACATTACTTTTTTATGTACCGGAGGCTCCCGTCTCGACGACGGGGAATGATTCAGGCATGTGAATCTATGAAAGACACCCCTAATACTGGATAACATCTGTTTGTCATGTCACCAGAAGGGGCGAGTTGGCCATAAATATAACTCACCCTGATAAATTCTGACTCGCTATAGCGAGTGGGCGAGTAGATTTGTAGAGCCAGTGTCACTAGAATGCAGTGCATTGTGGTGGATTACTGTCCCAAGGATGTGCTGCATTATGGCAAGCAAAGGGTCCTAGAATCCTAGGCTTTGTTGTTCGTCAGTGGCCAAAGGATGCTGTCTAATAGGGTTGTGTCCCCAGAATGCAGTGCACTATATCATCTAGTGCCTCTAGGGTGCAGTGTAGCGTGGTGGGTTAAGGTCTCTATAATATAGTGAAATATGGTAAAGCTCTGTAATGCAGTGCAGCGAACTGTGCTGGACTTGTGCCTTAGACTCCTGTTACAGTGTGCTGAGGGTAGACATTCTATGAATTGGTGTCCATAAAACGCAGATTGGCATGATAAGGTAACGTCCTGAAGTTTCAGTCCAGTGTCATAGAGGGTACCCCACAGAACACAGCATAGACCAGTAACGTAATAGCGTAGGATGAAATATGGTTGTGAAGTGTGTATAAGATGAAACTCAGTTGGGTGTTGTGGGTTAGTTCCCGCAGGTCACAGTGTTGGGTGAGGAGTTGAGTTCCTTGTGCTCCATAGTGGAGTATGGTATGTTAGTTGCCATAGGATATAGTGCTGTATGGTAGTATCCCAAGAGTTCAGGGCAATTTAGTTCAATAGTATACCTATAGGTTGGTGTTTTGTGGTGGTTTTGTATCACCTACAAAACAGTGTCATTTGCTTGTTAGTGTTCCTATCATGGAGAACTGCAGTGAGCACGATGGGCAGTATCGTTGGGATACAGCTTACTGTGTTAGATTCTTTCTGGTCTATCTCAGTTGTTTAGTGTCCACAGACTGCAGTGTCTTTTTGGTGGCTAGTGTCAGATCTTTACCATGGGATGCTTGTTCCGCTAGCATGTGGTGTATTGTGATGGGCTAATTTCCTTATTAAACTGTATATATTAGTGCCCACATCATGCAGGATGGTGGTGGGTTAATCTCCCTAGCAGTAGTTCCGTGCGGTGGGTTGGTGCTGTTGGGGGCACTGTGCTTAGTTTTGGTCCATATGTTACAGTGCAATGTGGTTGGTTAGAGACCCCAGGATGCAAAATAGGGGGGCTAGAACCCCTTAGCTGCAGTGCAGTGGATTAGTGTACATACTGTACTGCCTTGTGATTGGCTTCCCACTTTAGGATATAGAGCTTTATTGTTATTAGGTATCCATGTGGTTTGTCGCAGACATGCAGATTTGTTTCTAAGCATTTGATCTCTTCAATGTCTCTAGAGTGGAGTCCCGTGTGGTTGGGTGGTGTCCTTGTAGGGAGGTGCAATGTGTTTGCACCCTCCATGTGCTGCGAGAAGAGTTATGGAATGTAATGTATTGTGGTAAGTTCATCCCATTGCAATCTTCATTTGAGTGTTGGTTTAATGACCACTGGTTACAGCTCAATGTAGTGGGTAAGAGCCTTAGTATAAAGTGAAGTGTGAAAGGTTAGGGTACCGAGGATGTGTTATAGTGTGTTAGTGCCCCCTTTGATGTATTTCAGTGGATCAAGTATTCAAGGGTGGAGCATGGTGGGGTTATGCCCAGATGATACAGTGTATTGTTGTTGCTGCCCCTTAGGATATGGTATACTGTGGTAGGTTGCTATCTCTACATTGCAGCATATTGTGGTGAATTATATTTATAGGGTGAAGTGCAATATGGTGGGTCAGTATTCCTGTGGTGCAGTACAGTGTGGTGTTTTAGAACCGTTGGATGAAGTACTTTGACTTAGAGTCCATTCGAAGAAGATTTAAGGGTCTCTAGGATATAGTGAAGTGTGGTGAGTTTGGTTTCCAAGGCTTCAGTGTACTGGGTCCACTTCCCTTGGGTGCAGTAGGCTATTGGATGTAGTACAATGTGCTGGGTTAGTGTCTGTTGAATGCAGACATTGTGGACTGGCCCTTAAATACCTTTTAATGTGCATGCTGTAGCACCAGTTAAATTCTGAGAAAGCACACTCTAATGTTGCAACACTCACTGTGTAACTGGTATATTATTGTATTTCATAAGTGAACCCCAATAAGAATCCCAGAACAAGTCACTTGTAGACATTTTTATGTTCATTTAGACAATGTCCCTATTGGATATTCATTAGGCTGTGATCAAGCAGATAAAGTTCCTTTTATAGCCAGTTCTAAAACACAGACGTACTGTGCACAATTGTTTTCAGGTCTCAGGATATTAGGTCACTCTCCTTTATGAAGTGCCTAAATTACTTTGAAAACGTTACTTAAAATCTGAAAGACTTGCCACCTCCATGTTGTATGAATAAATGTGCGAAAATGTAGGAACTCCATATGGCTTAATTTGGGCACGTTCATATATTTCTTGTAGAACCAGCAATACAGTTCATCCATAGTTTATAATAGCCTTTTCTACAATAATTGTGTTCCTGCCTGGTCTAAAAATTGTTAATTATAGGGAAACAATTTATTAACTAAGGCTAAGAGGTATAAATACTTCTTCTTTATGGAAATTGATGACTCGTAACGAAGCCGCAAGGATTGCAAAGATCAGCAGTACCAATTATATCGCTGTTAGTGAGTTACAGATATTGTGATATAATCTTTTCAGCTGCTCACCTCAGAGAGGATGGAGAGTGTTCATGAGCTCAGTTCTGAAGATGAGAATGGAGAAAATCCTGGTTCATTCTTACTTGCCAGTATGATAAGAGGATGCCCAGTCCTGAGCATTTTGCCAGACATATCCTGCTCTTTTTAGGAAACATAGTCTGAATGAGCCTCCGATACAGTTAGCGACAGGCACGCTGAAAGTTTATTTGCTGCCTTAATTGAGGTGATATTTTGACACACCCTTTGCTTCTGGCTGCCACGTGGGCCACATTTGCTGCTTGTAGCTAATAAAGACAGTCAGGCACCTCCTCTAGCTGCCTATTACTACTTTGACTGAGGTGGCAAAAAGTGCATCCGACAGAATTGCATGATATTATATTTCTTGTTTGATTTTACCATACCGAATGCTCTGGTGGCACTCGCATCATACCTTCAAAGATCTAGGATGAACAGTCCAGAGTTTCTTTCAGTTATATCTAAGTAATATTTGATGTATCCTGAAAAGGGCTTTAAAGTCACATGATCCAAGATGCTCTTGCTTGTTCTTAACCCAAGCTGGGAAAGCCATGTTTTACAGTGTTCAAAATCTAAATGCAGTCTTATGGAGACTGCTCATAACCAGGTCTTTTCAATTTCAGAAATAAAATTTCTGGCTAGATGTGGAATGCTCTGCAGAAAAGAAATTCTTTTGTTGTCCTTGAATACGGGTGGGATGTGGATGGTCACATTTCCGATCTTCGGCTTCGATCTTTCATTTCTTTGACTGGGGGATCCCAGTCTTGGTCCACGTGAGTCAGATTCATGTCCAAATTTTCAAATACCTGCCAGCTTTGTACATACGTCCTATTTAGACTCATTGTATGTTAATTTATCCCATATTAATATCCTCAAAATCAGACTGCGTCCAGCCTTGGTTGACCTTTACAAGAAATCCCTTTGAAGGCAAGTTATTAATCGTTGTGCCAGTAGCTACAGCCATGGGGAGAAGATAGTCAGAGCTAAACAGGACTGGGCACCTAAAGTTTGAAAAGGAAGTACATGGGAATCTTTCCTACCAGATTTTTTAGTGTACAAACCATTAGGAGAAGCGCTACGCAGCTTTCAAGGAACCATGCCTCTACCAGTTTTAAGCCAATTTCCATGGGTGCCTAAATGGAGGTAAATGTTGAGCATGGTCCACCTCCTGGTTATGATAATTGGGGTCCGCCTAACAGTGCAGTGGCCACCACCAGAAGGGCGACAGAAGTGGAAGGAGATGATGGTGGGATAGGTGATATCTCCAGCTTGCCTGGTTCAGCGAGGCAAAAAATCAGAACAGCAGACTCATCACATTCATCTTTGGAGCTTCATCTTATAGCATGGTGGACATGGATGAAGGAGATGGAGTGGCTGAGTCCACATAACTTGGTAGGTGGAACACATGCACTCAGTTTGTGACCTCAGGCAACAAATTGACCACACAGTCAATGTGATGACTATACTGCACTTTTAAGCAGCTATGTGGAAATGTCTCAGAAGAAAAGGAGCCATGGTGATAAAGCTGAGAATTATTCCAACTCTGAGAAAATGGGAACTCTTAAACACTGCCCAGTTGAACATATTTTCAAGTTGGATGATGCAGTGGATGTTCTGGGTAGCCTGAGGAGAGTTGCACAGTTGAGGATACTGGCTGAGGAGGGAGGGCAGGCATTGTCATAATCGTTATGGATGCCTCACGTAAATGATGTTATGAAGAAACTTCACACCTTGCATGGACAGCTTGTGTAATCCAAGCACACTCTGCTTCAAACAGATTTCCCAAGATGAAACCCAAAGCGTTACCTGATCAAGTCAGAACATTAATGATAGTCCTGCAGTTGATGGACCAAAAATAATAGACTTTGAAGGAAGCGGACTAACGGAAGGAAGGCTTTTCTGGGTGCAATAGTCTATTGTTTCTGAACCAAATCCATAATATCTTGTTTTTTAATCTAAACCCAGAAACACTTTCTAAAAAGAGCACCTCGCTATTTATAAACCTACATTGAAATTTTATAGAAATAAGTCACACTCCGACGTCCTCCACCGTGGCAAGAAATATGTTTTCTAGAGTAGACAGATAGGGTCTCCACAGAATAGAGTATGTGCATCAGTGGTCGGCTTTATTATGGTAGTCAAAGTCCTGCTGTGCTTTCCCTACCGTAGAGGATGGTCGAAGGGCAGGTGGGGTGCGTGCGGTATCTTGAGACGGGTGATGATCTCTAATAGGGTCAAATATAGAGGGTGACCAAAGCTGCCTTCCACAGGATATTCAGTTGATATGATATGATGATTCTTTCACACGTTCATCTCACCAAGTCCATTCTGAGCACAGTTTTTTTATTACATTAGTATGAAATATGCCGGGGAAATAATAACAGTAAATGCATGAGTAGTTGTGTTCTGCGTGGAATAACTATGGGAATTCAGACCGGACAAAATACCTTCTGTTGAATGGAAATAGACAGATTTAAACAAAAAAAATGTGAATTGCACTGTGGACCTAAACTACTCGAATACATTGCATTCAAGAAAGTTAAAAATACTTTATTGAAGGATTTAAATGGGAGTCTTAATTAAAGCTGTCTACTCTTCCATCGCGTTTTTGACAATCGTCTATTGCTTTCATTGCGTTTTGGCTAAGTCTGTTCTTTTCAAGTTTCTAAAAATACAGCCGTAAATTGCCTCAGTGATTAAGTCAGCTGATGACTATTTGCAATGCCTATTTTTATATATTGAGCACAAAAGAAAGGATATGAATGAAGGAAAGTTTCTATGTTTGAAGGAGGCAAGATGAAAATAGCCCATCCACTAGAATTACAATATATTGCTAAGTGGGGATGCTTAAGCACATGAGTGATCTTTGGTATTAATCTTTAAGCCTTCCTTTGCCTTATTTCACTTAACATTTTCAAAATGTTCCAAAGGCCTATAATTTGAACATGTCTGTCTGAGCTCACTCACAAAATGAGATGAAGCAAGAATTGTCAACCTTAAAATGAAATGCATTTGGCCCACTTTGCCAAGACCTTGCACAATGCAGTAGCCCACAGCGACTACTCCATCAGTTCTATTGAGACTTTTATTGAGTACTTTTTTAGTAACCAACACTTTGTTGACCCAGCCTACTCCTTCCTCCCTGTAACTAATTCAGATAGACTGGCTCAGAGTAAATCAAGTTTAACACAGAGGTTAATTTTCTGGTGTTCAAATCGATCCATAGCCTTAATCAGTAGCTTCTTTAATTGAAGCAGGCCATCTTCCTTTAAATTGCTTTCAGTCACAAATTCACTTTGCTAACGGTCCTGCCCCCTCCTTCACTGGAAGGTCCTAACTCTTGATACCCCCCTCTGTTCTGAACATATTCCAAAAGCCTTACAACTTCTTCTACAATTTGACACCTCCAAATCTCCTCTAGTCTCCACTCCCTGACTTTTGACATCACACACGCAGAGCCATGGAACCTACTTGTATGCTATGTTACAGTCTAGATATGGTGTGGCCGAGTGTAGTCATGTATTGTCTAGAGAATGGTAGCCACAGATATACAGATGCCACTAAATCTTGGAAGACGCCAAACATCTTACATTGTTGTCTGAAGGCCATTGAATACTGGATTGATAGCCATCGGCTTAAACTATAAGAACATGTTTTGCCCTGTCCTTGAGTGAATGAAATCTCTCCTCGTCTGGTTCCATAAACAAATTCTCTTAGTTGCAGAATCTAATTTCGCGATGTAGTCACAAGTCCGACATCTTCATCAAGCAGCACATTTCCATTTCCATTTGGCGAGGATGATTAATTCTGCTGAGGACTAGCACTCTGTGGTCATGGCCTTGTTCTATTCCACCTAGATGAGGGGATGCAGTTCTGGTTCGTGTGTCCAAGTCCTCTGTTGTTATGCTGCTTATTTGGTAGCGAGTGCCCTGTAATTTAGCCATGCCCCCCTATCTGTACATTCCATCGGGGATGCAACGTCAAAATAGATTATTTCTGGAAGTCTAAGAATTTCCTGGAGTCATTTCATCCTTGTATTCTTCCTCTGAGGCTTATGAAAAAACAGAAGGGACGTGTGGGCCCTTTGCAGCAACTGCAACACCTTTTGGACGACTCTTTACCCAGCTTAAGACTACTTGCAAAGCACCTAGTCTTAGAAAAATGTTGACAACTCATTCTTTAGATAAGATTTGGCTACATCAGGTCTCTGCTGACTGCAGCATTTTTTTTTTTTTTTTTTTTTGAAACCGTTTATTGCAATCTCAAGTATATACAAGTATGGGCCTACAACCTTCCGGCCGGCCGCTAGAGTGACAGGAGCACCTGACAAACGTACAAAAAGGCACTTGGCGTTGCAGAGAAGTAAATCAGGAGGTATCAACGACGTGGGCCACATGACTCTAAGCCCACAATACGGTTTCATTTTATACAAACACAACAACACAAAAAAACCACACCCGCAAGGCAACCCGCAATCGAAAGTAACCGCACGTGCTCCTCAAATGAGGGACCCCGACCATCCACAGGAATCTAAAGAGGGGGAAGGGAAACAAATCCAGGACTGGGGGAACTCTGTGCCCGGGGCTGGGGGAGGGGGTCAACTTGGGGGACGGAGCCGGTGAGGCAGCAGGTAGCAGTGGTGGCTCGCAGATACCCCCGCGGTAGGCGTTCCAGGGGCCCCATACTTTCACCCACGCCCCAGGCTTACCCCTCGCCACATACACCACCTTTTCTCGGAACGACTGCAGCATTTTTAATGTGTTAAGTACTTGGAGTAAAAAAAAAATATATATATATTTTTTTTATTTAATTGTTTATATTCTTGTACATATTTAGTTGTATTTGTTTTTTAGTGCAGCGCTTCAATGCCTTTACGCCATGTGGCAACGCAAGAAAAATGTAAAATAAAATATAATATTAAATACAAATCACTATTGTTTACTTAAATTTTGACATCCAACACCATCTCTCCCACTGACGGTAATTTGCTATGATCCACAGCTGAGCTTGTACGCACTGTTTTTTGTAACCTTATATATCAATTACATTTAAAATCCTAACAGTCCAATTCTTTTGAACTCAACAAATAATGCGCGGCATTGTTAAAGTGGCCGTCTATATTTACAGAACAAAGCTGAAATTATTTCGAATCTGATTTTCAACCACGGAGTCTGTACATCTAGCGGTGTGACTCATGTGCGTTGCTAAAATTAGATGCTGTGTCAATGAGAAGACTGGGGAAGGTCCCAGTTGAGCAGCCGTGTGCTTCCTTCAGGCGCCTCTCTGAGACAAAGCTCATTTGGTGTCTTAGTCACTATTGCATCGCAGTACATGGCCCACTCTGGATCCCTGGGCCCTAGAGAGCCCAATTCCTTAAAGTTCGATAAACCTCGTCAGTCATGAAGGTACATTTCTGCCTGGTTTGTTTCAGATATTTAGTAGAGCACTGGGTGTTTTATCAATTGTCTTGAATAAGCCAATGTGCTTGTGCCTTTTGCTCTTTTTAGGGAGTGGAAAATGTGTATACTCAGCACCAGCCCCTCCTGCAAGAGACTCTGGACCAGCTTATCAAAGGGAAACTGAAGGATAATCTTTATCCATACCTGGGGCCCAGCACCCTCCGAGACAGGTAAGAAATGTATCTACTCTAACTCAGTGCAAGCATGGCTGTGCCTTTTCATCACAGAGCATTCATTCTATTGCAAAGCAATGCATGGGAGGCTCCCTAGGAGACCACCTCCAGAGGGGACTTCAGAGTGGCACTTTGCATATGTGCGCAAACCTGAGCACTCTGTGTGATGTAAAGAATGGCAACCATTCTAGCATATCAGACATGTTTCGGGTCCAGCCCCTTTGAAACTAATAATGGCAGCAGGTTCTGTTCTGGAGCCCAGTGGTGTATAAAAGGGGTAAGGCGAGACAATTTTTGAGCTAGGGTCAAGAGCCTTGCAGAATAGTTAGTGACGGGCAGGTTCTTTTCTGGGCCCTAATACCCTAACTATGGGATAGCAATAGGTTCCTTAGTCCAATGTGTGAAAAAACGAACAGACTGATCCAGTCTGATATAATTGGAAAGTGGAGTGAGCCTTTACTCTTCTCACTCTCCTTTTGATTGTAATTCTGAAAAAAACTAACAGACAAGAAAGTAATAATGTGTTGTCACCTAGATCCCGGTTTTCTAATGGATATGTAAAGAATGTCAATTACCTAACAAGGCATGTCCTGGGCCGATAGCCACTACTGTGCAAGACTGGTTAGGTATGGCGTATTCTGATCTGGGGCTTCAATCCATAAGATACAGGGTGGGAGCGTGTACATCAAACTTGAGCCTAGTAGCACACAAGATGGTGATGTGAAACAGGTCCTGACCTGATTACCTGTAGCCAAGAAGACCATTTAAAAACAGGGACCTCGTGTTATGATTCCCAGTGCTAATAAAACAGGTATGTAGTAAGGGTAGATCTGCCAGGAGGAGAGCTTCGATCTAAGCAAAATGGGCTGGGTTGGTAGGGGAACCTCTGACAGACAAAGAATGGGAGACAATACATGAGGGGGTTTGAACAGTAAGCTCCAATGCACGCTTCAAACTCCTTCAATATAATATAATGCACCAGACATATCTTAGTCCTCGCACTTTACATATAATATATCCCGCTCGCACTGATGAATGTCCGAGATGTCAAGAGAGTGCAGCAGATTTCCTACATATGGTTTGGACCTCTCAAATGCTTCGCACCTATTGGAATGATGTGCTCGCATGTCTTCAAAGGGCCACGGGATGGACAATCCCCGAGGAGGTCAGGGAAGTAGTATTAGGTTTAATACCCTCCCCTAAGGGCAAGAAACTGAGCAGGTGGTTCGTTATGCTGGAACTTGTGGCAGCCAGAAGACGAATTGCTATAGCATGGCTCTGTCCGAGACCCCCACAGTGTGAAAGCTGGATGAGAGAAATGTGCGAATGGGCCACAGCAGAAAGGGTTCGTATGAAGTTTGTAAGGAGAGATGAAAAACTCAAGGATGACTTGTAGGCATGATCCCATATGATAACATGGTTACAAGAGGAACCGACCCTGGACATATCGAGTACCTCAGGTAACAGAGGAGATGGTTCCAATCCACCTAGCTTCCAAAAGAGTAACAGACGGGAAATACCATGCGGCATCACAAAGGCCATACTAACTAGCATAGTTTTATCTAATTTTAGGTTTAGCACACGACACGTAGGGGGGGAGGAGGTAGGGGGGTTACAGTTTGTTAAGGCAAAATTAATGTTGACACCCTGTAGAGGGCGCTTTGTTGACCCATATACGATTACTGTAAGAAACTAAAGATATCAGGTATGTAGTTACATTTTCTGATCTTGTCCTTTCTCTTTTGAGATTTAAAGGGTGTACTCTAAGACCAGCAAGAAATGGCAAACCCTAATCTTAGGCCCAGTAGTATGTAAAGCCAATAAAGAATTAAATGTTCCGACATATGCCCAGGATCTATTGAGTCATTATTAAAGTGAGAGATCTCCCCAGGAAGTAACCCTCTTTTTTGGTAACAATACCTTTCAGGTGACTAGAATGCCAACTACCTCTTCATATAAGGCTTATCCTGATTTAGGCAAATTCCCTGTAATGCCTGTGAGGAATAATGCCACCCTTTTATGCAGCATCATGGTTGGGTTCCTAAGGTGCTACCCATCACAATAGCTTTGTTTTATGTAGAGTTGAATAGAGAGACAATCCTTCTAACCGCTGAAGCAGGTTCTGCTGTTTAGGGATATAAATGAGAAGTTGGGGATCAAGTGCTACCAGGGGGAATTCTTCAATCATCTTTGTGGGGAAAGGTCATGTAGTAGTTGTCGCAGACCTAAGTGCTAGATTTTAAAATCACTGTTTAGCATTTCTGTGGCTTATAAAAATGAAGAGCCTCAGTTAGAGGTAGATGGTAACAGGAAACCTGCCAGAATTCAATGGATGCCCCATGCACCCATCTGTTTGTTTCCCCTCCTTAGTTGAAGATGGCTTAGCTCTCTTTCCATCTGTGGAATCTCAGCTGGCTCCACTTGCGCAGACACCTCCCCAGTGGGTCAGCTGCTGCAGGACCCTGGTCCATGGCACCGAAAGCCCCAGGTCTGACATAGACACGAGGGAAATCAAGAAGTGAGGACACCATTACTGTTTGTAGGAGCTGGGAGGCCTGTGGTGTGTGTTGATTTAGATGTAGCCTTGACATAGCAAAAAGCTGTTGCATTCATTAAGCCCACCATTGGTTCACAAGGGAAAAGATGCTTGTAGATAATTAACATAGGGAACCAACAATGACGACAGTCAGGAATGGCACGCATATGAGTGATCAAGTCTTAGGTGTAAATAATTTATTGCATGTCATTTTGAATGTCAGCACTGCATAAAGAAAGGATGCTAAGCTAAAGAAGTTCCTAATTCTGAGAGTGTAGTGTGAACTGACTAATGAATACATCACTACACTGTACTAAGTGTTATTGTTGTGGGATTTCAAGGTGCTATCGAACTTGCACCAAAGACTTCTAAACACTTTAGCTGGTTCAGTTATCCATTTTTGTTAATATACTAAAGCATAGACTCGGATTATATGAAATAAATATGTGCTTTTGTGGGTACACCCAAGTAGCCAACCCAGGAGGAAATGAGACTGGAGTATATCTGCATTTTGATGGTAGCAATTTGCAGCAGACACCCTCAGTTAGCTCCTGATTCTAGGTTCTGGAAAAGCAGCCTAACCCTTCGACTGTAAGAGGACCTATTCTGTGCGCTAGTCAGCACTAGTTATTGGATCTGGCTTGAAGGTTACAGTGTTGGATTTAGAATATAGGGCCACCTTTAGATGTAGGTTCTAGATATGGATTGGATGTTAGGCTTGGGTGAGAGACACCATTTTTGCGAAGATTGTGGTTGGGAGTTAGAGTTGTGGTTGCATTTTTTGTCATGCACATTGAACCTGAGACGTGTTGTCCCTATAGCCTTTGACAGGGAGCACAGTGCCAGCAATATTATGGTTGACCTCAAGATCTGTTTACGATGTAAAATTGTTCATATATTTCACTTTCTCACTTTGTCAGCCTTTGATATTATCCTGCCTTGTGGTATACTGAGTTTATCAACCTTGAAATAATGAAAGCTGAACTATGGTGAGGTGCAAGCTTGTTTTTTTTTAGTTAATTATAAAAAATATAACCCCCCACCCTAGGTCTATTCCTGGACTGAAGAGGAATCAATTCTACCATTCTTGGCCCAGGGGCATGACGTCCCCAGGCTCTACAGTCTCTTTAGTGTTTTCTTATAAGATATTAGCATAAATATTTTATTGTTATTTTACAGAGCACATTTCAGTAGCTTTTTCATTAGTTGTACTGTGTGTTTGTTATTTAATATGTTGTTTCCCTTACTGTTTCGGCATCATTGGTATTTAGCCTATCTTGCGTTAGCTGTTAGTGCCTGAAAAGGCTGGGTCACTAAGTGAAAACATTTTTCTGACCTATAATCGTCTGACTAGAATGTTGTGGGTATTCTGTGCCTTTCCACTGTCAGGGAGGAGCTGGAAGTCGACTGGCAACGCTGGGAGTGAGCACAAAAGAGACCTTTGAGGGTGAAACTCACACCTGCCAGAGTTGCCCTCAAAGTCTCTCCCTGCCCGCCTGTGTTAAGTCTTACTCATGGGAAACTGTGTCACCTCACAAAGGAAGTGGGAGTGGAGAGCTTCTGAAGAACATGAGAGGGTATTTCAGAGATGACTGCTCATCTGTAATATGCACTTGGGTGTCCACCCAGCCTCCTCCGTTGTGGTCTCATGAAAAATCCGCCCGTGCAAACTGTTTACAAAGATTTATGCATTCAAACTAGGTGTCGGGTCATCTTGTTTTTTCAAACAAAACAGCTAAATTGTTATTACTTTAAAAATAAAATACACCAAACGGCACTGTAAGATGAAGAGACAAATAAAACCGTTTTGCCACAAAACCTATAACTTATCTGGTCCCAAAAGTTGACTTGTTAATATCCACAGCGTCGAAACGTTCAGCTGGTCTAGGAACATACATTGGGAGCGATCTCTCTGAATAGGCAATAATAGGGTCACTACTAAGCCCAACAGACACAAGCATTGACAAAGCCGATAGCTACTGTTGTGTTATTGACGTGTGTGCAGGAGGGAGGCGCTTGTAGGATGAGGCTGGACCAGCCAAGACTTCAGGGCTGTTCAGCCGCTACCACCATCTACAGGTGGATCACCATACACACAACAGATTTTATATTTGAAGGTACAATTCGTAAATAATGCTATGTAGCCCTCCACTTAAAATGTGATTGATGCAAGTGAGCAGCAGTTGGGAAGGCATTAAGAATCCCTCACGCTTGCCATGATACAGCGCACTGACATACATACATACATACATACAGACATACATACATAGATACCTACGTACATCAACCATCTAAGGGGCAGAGTCCCCACTCTGAGATACTCAGCTCCCCAACAATATTATTTATCAATCTATTTTTTTATATTTTGTGAAACACCAATATGTTTTCTTTTAGCTACTTCAGAGCTCTTCAAGACCTTGTGGATAGAAAATGACAGTGGTTGGAGAGTTAGATAGAAAACCGGATCTGAGGAACACGAGCAAGAAGAGTTTCAATTCATGCACAGGCAGAGTGCTGGGGTGGCAGGCTTCCAGGGAGGCAGTCAGTTACGGTCTTGCTCTGCCCACAGTGTCTAAAGAGAAACACTACCTGCTGTGTCTTTACTTCCACGGTGCATGGTTTGCCTGCAGAGGAAGGTCATTAATACAATGGGAGGGATGCTGTTGGGGTTCTAGTCCGCTCTTCGTAATGCAATGGAAAGCCCATTACGATCTACTTTGGATTTTTGCAGGTTCTGGCCAGCCTGGCTCTGAGGTCCATGTAGCATCCTTGACTGGTCAGGTCCTCAGGGCGGCCTCCGTGGGGGTTCAGTCATCAGGACCATTAACGGATCTTCCTGGTCATGGAGCAGCTCGCCACCGCGGGCTGAGCAGGTCCACTCCCTCTACTTACAAGTCGTGCTGCAGATTGTCTCCAGTTCCTAAGCCTTGTTCTCAGCCATTCAGGGAGGGCAGTTGCAGCGGGGAACTCTTTCTAGTAAACATCTCTCAACCAGTTCAGTCTCTCCTTGTAGTGGGGATATGTACCAGAGTTTTCAACCTTCTACGATATCCAAAAGAAAGCCTTGATGTTGTTCCCCTTAAGAGTTACCTCCCTATAGGAAGTAACATTGCAGTAGAACGTGTGGCCCTGTTAACTTCAGTACCCACATCAAATACTTTCCAATTACTCTAACTCCGCAGAATATGCCGCATACTCCGGCAGCTACCCCTGGATTGTTAGCTAACATGCTTTCCTTACTGGGAGTTTTAAATACACACTTACAATGTCACAACTGAAACAACAATTCCTAGTATACAACGTGACATTTCCTAAAAAGTCTGGACTGGTTTAATGTAACACACATGAGACACCTTAACTGCCTGCAGTTTGCAGTCGAATTTCAAGTCTCCCTTGCCTGCCTTGCAATGTTGGCTGTCGTTGAAAGCACAACTACTTTGCAATTCAAAACAGTACGTAGTGTACACACAGAGTAGATCAAAAAGGTGAAGGGAGATGGATTGATAATCGGAACCTCTGGAACATTTCACGCCTTCATTTTGCTTTGGAGCACTAGCCATATGCAAATCGCTGTTGAGCGTGTTGGACAGAGCAATCCGAGGTGCAGGTACATCTTAAGGATTTTGGGGGCCCGGGGCCAAATGGAGTTTTGGGGCCACTGTTCGTAACAGCTTTGAAATTATGATCCAATTTCAGCTCTTTCATGCCCTTTTGCCCAGGGACACTCATTCAAATTCTAAATGTGTTTACGTCGAATATTCAGGGATAGTGACGTGTGTTTTTCATATTGTAACATAGCAGCAGCTCACTAATGTTACTGCACATAATCTCTGTAACACCCTCCCGTTTCTCATATGTGAGGTCCTGTTTTGAGCTTAGAGAATCTTTTATATGGATGTTGCATGAAAACAGTATTTGAAACAATCGCTATAATAATTATTAAAGGTCACCAGGGCAACACTCTGCAGAACAGAGCTGGCTCTATGGGGGGCTGAAAGGCCGGGGCCCTGTGCCAGAGCCCACTTTGCCCATGACTTAAAACGTCTCTGTCAAGGTGCCAGGCCCTGTGCCTTCTGAACACGCACACAAGCAACACGAGATAAACATTGGCTTTTGTTGGGTCCTGTCAGTAGATGTTGGGCTTGAGTCCCAAAGAGTCCTCAGGGACCCTCCTCTGAGCATACCAGTGCTATCCAGGGTCTCTCACTGGAAAAATGAAAAGCTTGTATGAGAATGCTTGAATCAATCCGAACCAAAACAAGTCTGACCTTATGTCACTGCTCCCTCTGTATTCCAGTACAAAAGAGTACTGCCCATAGGCCAATCAGCTTTGGCTGTACCCTGAAAGGCACAGTCCAGCCTGGTGGGCAACCTAACTCCATGTCGTAACTGACAAGGGCCAATTGCCAGGCCAAATCATTGCTGTGAGATGTGTTAGTCTAGTGAGTACTTTAAAAGCAAACCAAAAAAACTACAATGTAGAGAAAGCATTAAGTTGTTGTCACACACAAACCCTGGACTGGAAACTGTGTCTATGATGACATGGGTTGAGATGGCCACTTTAAATTCACATTCACTGTATTTCGATAATTAGGAAATCGCTCCTTTTACCTTCCTTGTTCCTTTGACTCTGGCTCAGCACCAAGTGTTATTTGACAATTCTGGAGCTAAGTGTACACAGATGCAGTGCCTTCTTTCAAACAAGTATTGACATGGCAAGTAAATCCGGCTTTGGCAAGCAAGCATTATCTTCTTATTTTTTGTGTGAAAATATATGCACTATGTGAAAACTCAAATATTTTTTTAAATTGTAAAAACCAAAGAAGCACCCAATGCACTTTGGCTCCAACACTAAAGTTCACTTCTTCTTAGGCAATTGTGTACATGTAATCATTCAAAATGCAGTCAGTCACCCTGAAGAGTTCCAGTGAAAGAAGAGGGCTGACCGAAAGCCCTTGAATATAAATATATTTGTATGTATTTTTATTGTGATTTGTTTTTCAAACATTAGGATTGCTAAACAGATAAAGCTGGGTCTAGGCCAGAGGTCGAAGAGTAGCCTTAGGGAGAATTTTCTTGCTTTAGTTCTCCAACATTCCAGTCAAGAGTATTTCTTATTGTTATATTATGTTAGGAAATTTTTTAAGCGCAAGAATACCAAAGGTGTCTTGGCGCTGGTATTTACAGCTTAACCTGCTGGGTACTAATACTTTTATTGTTCTTTACTTGGGTACGAAACCTGCAGCTGAACAATGACTGGAAAAATTCGAGATTTAAACTATATTGTTAAATGCTATTTTTTCACTCTGTATTAGAACCTTACACTAAACATGTTTCTTCAATGCAGTTCTCCTTTTTCTGTTTGTGTAGTTCATGTAATATTTGAGACAGCACGGTTTTGCGGGTTGTTAGGGAGCAGCTGATCAGAAATGATAATGCATTACATCGCGAAGTCTCCCATCATATCACAAATCGTGTTCTACCGCATATCAGAGTTTTAGTATCGATCGGCATTTAATATGACCACACTATATAGACTACCAACATAACTTCAAAGGAAGGAGATGTGGAGTTTCGAATGGTATATTTATTCCTCCCTTATGCTCACCTAGATGATAGTCGATGATGGTCAGAATTATCGACCAGGATATTGTGACATATAACTGAAAACAATTATCTGTGGACTTGGTACACATAAAGTGTAATGTAGTGCACGTGGGTACAGCAGAGTTACCTTCTGCACAAGTCGATCTGAGCATTCAGTTATCGTCTGAACGGAGTGGGGAGGATCTTGGCGAGAAGTAAATTAGCCAATGCTTATGTTTATTTTATTAAAAGAAAGCAATTTTCCAACTTCAGTAAATCATACTAACATGGCCTTGTGGTGCATGAAAATCACCTCATATACACATTACCGGAAATAAAAGAAGCCATCTACAACAATAAAAAACAAGCCCAATCCGCTACAGCCTCCTCAACCGTTACTGTCTTTCCATGTTACTATGAGTTTCCACAGTACCTGAGGGGTCCCTTCAAAGACATAGGCTGTGGTGTATGTGGAAATCACCGTAACATAACCATGAGTGGACAAAGATCAGTCTCATAGCGTAGCCTTGCATCTTATTTGCCAATGCTAATGGAAGCCAGGAGACAACAGAAAGGCTGCCATAAACTAGCTTGCCTCCCTTTGGACAAATTCTGGCTAATAATTCAACTGTGGCAGATTTTGATCCTTGCTCTCTAAATCAAAGGACGTTTGCTGTCCTGGGTCTGAAACGCAAAATCACCAAACCCATGCTTTTGATTTTTTTGGGAAAGAGGTTAAAAAAGATTTTAAACAAGTTTGCTTATTAAATAAATAAAGGTATGTGTTTGGCTTTAGCTAATTTCATACTTGACTAGGAACGTTTTAACTTATCACATTGTGGAGTTTCCCCTCACATTGCACCTTGCTGATTAGTCTTAGATTTGGTATGCCTCCTAAGGAGTTCTCACCTGAAAGATGGGAAAGTAAAATCAAGGCACCTGGAGTGCTCTCAAATTATATACATTGTATACTTCTGGACCAATGCATCGCTATTGATCCAAAACCCCAGAAGTATATTCTGGTGTTAGATGCCATAACGGGACACCTAGCTGCATCTAGCGTTCCCTTATAGTTTTGTTGCCACAGAGCATAGGACGGTTCGCTCTAAATCACTATATATACACCAAAGAGTAAAAACTTGTTCGTAACTAAGCAGAGTGATCTGCTGTTCGATCCGCGCTTGTTTCGTTGCTGTTCCAGCAGTCTCTTGTATGTAATGTATGCATGTGGTATTTATGGAGCACAACCAGAGCTGAAAGCCAGCAGAGTGTATACAGGGTTAAGGGTAATGATGCTGCCACCGTGAGTCTAGAGTGGTAGCAGGGTTCCAAGGGCGGAAGAGGTCTGTTGCTGCATCGTCGTGTAGTGTTCTAAAGTGGTGTGCCTTCAACTGTTTCCTAAAGTGGAGCAGGGTTTGGGTGGCCTTCATGGATATAGTAAATTTGAGGGTCTAATCTAAGCAGGCTTTTATCGTTGCGCCAAGTTTTGGCCTAATTGTTACTTGTTGTTCTTGGCAAGTAGCTTGAACTCTCCTTAGGTAGGGTTGGGCTTTATGTAGGGGCTGAGTCCAGGTCTGGAGGGAAGGAGACTTTTAAATATAGTTGTTTGTCATCAGCATATTTCGGAAATTTGTTGCTGTTATTGGTGGGTAGAATACCAAGGGGCACCGTGTAGCTATTATAGTTGACGGGGAACAAGATGAAATGTTGGGGGAGACTGAGCAGATGATACAGAACCTCTAGGACCCTGAGTTGCCCAAGTTAAGGAAATGTATCATTTGTAAAAGTAAGGGAAAAAAAATTGCAGAGCCTCTTTAACTTCTTTACTTCATAATCAGGCTTTTTGAGGGATTATGATACGTCATGGTGTTGTATTTGGTTTTTTTCTGCACCCCATAAACCTATCTTGGATAGAGGATTTTACCTCTTGTTTATCAGTTCAAAAAATTGCAATTATGAATGTATCATCATGTTTCTATCTGTGTGAGGGGCAATCTTTAGGACTAATAATTCTCAAACTTTCTGAAAGTCATCGCTCTGCAACATTAGGTAGATGCTCGGAATTGAGAGTGAACAGTAAGGTATTCATTATATTGTGCATCATTCTTTTCTTCTAAGACTGAATTGGCATTTTCCCAATTTTTTTTATTTTTTACACCATCCTTAATTTCCTTACTTGGGTGATTCTGTTCTCAGTTTGGTTTAGAAGTGTTTCCCAATGCCTCCCTTCCAGTACTTGTGTCTCCAAATGAACACCTTTACACAATCCCCTCTTTCAATCAACTGTCTATTTTTTTTATCCTTCTCTTATTTACTCTGATCTGCATTCTGAGCTGTTTATTGGCCACTTTTGATCAAATCATCAGCCAAACGTAACAAGCCTCAAACCTAATCGAACATTCTGTTGTCTTTCAGGATTTGGGCACTCCTATAGGGTAACCCCAAGTTTCTGTTTTCAACAGAGAGCAGTGGTTTAGGGGAGCCCTTAATTCCCTCCGAGAGCAGTGGAAGCTGCAGTTGTAATAAGTGCCTACACATCAGAAGATGGGTTAACGGGGAGCTCCGTGAGGAGCGGCTGTGCGCTCTGCCAGCTCATCTGACAGCAGCGGAGCGGAAGAAAAGCTGCACTTTGTCTTCTAACTTTAGCAACACTATAAAGCACATACTTCTCTTGCGATAAAATGCTATGCTGCCAAGAACTGAGGCTGTTCAGTGCCAGCATGGGCACGATGTCCTCCCACGAAAAGCTGACATCATTCTACACTTAAGAAAATTAATGCCAGAAAAAAATTAGAGCTTTGTACTCAGAAGTGTCTGAATAGCTATTGATGGTCATTTGAAGGCCACTTCGTCCTCGGGTTTTAACGTCATACAAGTAGATACGCATTTGTTATATTAATCTGTAACTGTGGTAAGCCTAATGGAAAGTGCTCCCACCTTTTCAGAATAGGATAATAAGGCTCATTGAGCTAAAGTGATTTGGCCAAATTTTAGCATCTTCTTAAAGTGGTTAAATAAGCATCAGAAGGTGGTCTCCTGGTTCCTCTGTCAACAACTCACCCACCACATCCCACCTCCTCCTCTGAGATCTATTGTAAGATTAACACATGTAGTTTGAGGCTACCAGCATGGATAGTTTTGTGGCATTCAACTGATTTGTGCAAAAAACATTAATCATTGTGATCTACCTTTTGTTGCATAGACAGTACCTTATCAGACTTGTGCAGTTTTACTTGGAGTACACACTCATCAGTGAACAGACCCAATCTATGCTGAGATCTTCACAGGGTTTCTGATGTTTTTTCCGATAGGAAATTGCCTTGTTCCAACCTTCCTGATGGGTTTGTGAATCGTTGCAAATAGCAACTGCGCACGCTTCAATATATAACTTTGTGGCTGGAGGTGAACACCTTATCCCCTTTGATATTCAATCACTTAAAACCCCTAGGCTTTGTGAACAGAGACCCGCAAAAATGTCAGGCCACATAGGCTATATCATGGTAGTTTCACAGCAAAAAGACCAATACGAATGTGGTTGGCAAGTACCCAGATATTATAATCTGGGCTCCCGATAAGAATTTGGAGTCAGATTGTTTTTCTCTGTATCTTTCTAAGTTGGTAGGAAAATGACTCTTTTCAGAGAGCAATAATGGAGTTCTGTTTAAAGCGTATGATGTATCCTGATTTAAAAAAGAAAATACCCAAGAGTTATTTTAGATTTAATTTCCTTTTTACAATTGTAAAGATCATATGATAACATTCGGTAGTGAATCAAGCTATCCAACTGTTTTCACTTGAATGCTGCATTCGAAATTGTATACGATTATTATTTTATAAGCAAGTAATACAATCTTTTTTTAATTCAATTTTTTGTTTAGTTTTTTTTGTAAGCCATGTTTATCCGCAGATATCAAATCACATGAGGGTAAGAATATAGGTATAATATACAAATACTCTTAAACCATACCACACACAATACCCCTAGTCACTTGACTACCTCAATGCGAACACCATAGTAGCTGATGTCGTAGGGTATTCACTTTCCTGTTAAGTGGTGCCTAAAAACTCTCTGTTAGACGTTTTTATATGACCTTCTTTTCCTACATACTTCTTAAAACCTGTTAAGTCTGGCCACCTGCACTTCTTCACCCACTTCTCCCTCATAATCGAAGATACTATTGGATTCACCCATTGAGTGAACTCTCTATGACCGCGAACTTCTCAAATTCTGTACCTTTGCCCTAGAAATGTGTTTCCTTCACCTTAATTTGTATTTATTATAATTTGTTAATGAATGAAGCTTTAGACCTGAAACATTTTTTGTATTATCATTATGGTGAAAAGTAGAGAGAACCCACAAAATGGTCAAGGCTGACAGATGATTGGTGGGGAAATGTAAAATACAATACATTGCCTTTATTATCATAGGAGATATAATTGCAATCCAGCGTGCGTTTTCAGAGCCCTGAAGCTAAGGTCCAGGGAGAGGTGGAGGGAGTTGCTAGGAAGGCTTAGCCAGGCAGGTCCTTCAGGCTAAGGAAGTGGCCCTGAATGTTATATGTAAGTTAGGGAATACCCAATGGTTGCTACGGAGGACCTGCCGGTGGAGAAGTAATATAACTTTGAACCTGATTTGGGTCCAAATATGGAGCTGGATGCATTGATGGCTGAATGAGACCAGGTTGTATGAATATATGTAGCCCAATTCCAATTGAAAATACAGAGCCTCTACTTGTGCTGTGAGCGATCTGTCTGGACTGGCCCTGATCTTATTTCTTGCTCTTCATATCAGGGAGCAACAATAATATGTTATCATCTTGTGGAAAGTGCTGACGGTGTCACCAATTTGAACAGTAGACCAGGGCAGATAGAAGGGAACAGAGGTGCAGGCTCCTACATTTATGTGACTTTCTATTTCTTAATTGGAAGTTTAAATAATAGGTGCTTAAATATATACGCGTCAGGTTCGAGGTTCTGAAATAAATATCTTATGGCCTCACATCGCTGGGTTCGCGTCTCTGTTCACCAGTGCTCGGAGGTGCAGAGAATCAGGATTTGTTTACATTGTTACGGAAGCCGGTTTTCTTCCGTGAGCGAGCCCACTCCCTATGAAGTTGGCTGCCGTCTGGAAACCGAAGTTTTTGTGCACAGTTCGAGAAAGCAATCTCACCAGCCTGAAGGAAAGCAGACACCGCAGTCAGCGAAGAGCAGGACCAATGGTCGGAAGCGGTCCGAGGCGGTGAGTGCAACGGTGATAGTGTACTGGCGGGGAGGAGAAGGAGGCATAGCTGTGGTTACGGAAATAGTAATACACAGCGGTTATTACTGTTATACACAAATAGAACCTCGACATGTCAGCAGAAACCGTTCGTGAAAGGGAAGCGGCGGCAGAAGAGTTATTCAGCAGCTCACTTAAGACGAACACCATAAACCTTACATCTGCAGACAGCAATACAGCAAAAGAAGGGGATATGAAGGCCCTGTTAAAGAAATTGAAAAAATGCATGAAAGAAGAAATTACAAAGTGGTGGGAACAAAAATCTTTGTCTAAATATGTGGAGACAGGAAGAGTCCCAAGAGGTCTAAGGATTTTATTGGCACCAAGCTACGAAAGCCCTAACCCAAACATGCTAAGGGAGTGGGGCGAGAGCAATCTACAGGCATCAACGAATTTGGTGAAAATATTGGTGAGGTACGCAGACATTGACAGAGAAGCTCTTATGCGAGAAATTGAACAAATTAATGAGAGCTTAAGCAAAATAGAACCTAACGAGTTTATTTCCAAAACACGGGCAGAAATAAAGGAGCGGCTACAAAAACAGGAAGATAAGATTAAGGCTCGCAAAGCTTTCAAGTTCGCCAGGGATAAAGCGGATTATGAACAAGGCCGCATTTATACTTTTTTTTTTTTTTTTTTTTTTTTTTTTTTTGAAACCGTTTATTGCAGTTTATAGAAGTTACAGGTATGGGCCTACAACCACACGGCCGGCCGCTAGAGCATCAAAAGCATATTACATACATACAGCAAAAAACTTTCTCAGCGGTACACAGTAGGAAGACAGGAGTGATCAATGGTGCAGGCCTCACAGCTCCATGCCCACAGTACGGTTCCATTTTCTTAAAGCAAAACAACGTGAACAAACCACAACCGCAAGGCAACCCTCAATCCAAAGTGACAACACGTGCTCCATAAGTGGGGGATCCAAACCAGCAGCAAAATTCTGAAGAGGGGGACGGGAGTAGATCAGGGACTGGGGGACCGCGCGCCCGCGGCCAAGGGAGGGGCGCCATCTAGGGAGACGGAGCCGGCGAGGCCGCCGCGCATTTATACTTTTGCTTGAAAATACGAAACAGCTAAGCGAAATAAGATCAGCAATAAAGGAAATAAACCACAAGAACAAGGCTCCAGCACTAATTCCAATTTTGAAATAAATGAACCAACAGTCATATCAGATATAGATTCACTAACTAGTGAGGAATCATCTGATAGAGGAAGCAGTGTGGAAGATCAAGCACACAATAGGGTGCTAGATCTGGGAGAGGAGGTGGATTTTTTAGCATTGGATCGGCGCCAGACGTTACGACCGAGGCAACCAACGAGGAGTGAAGAAGGAAAAAAAAAAAAAAAACATAAGAAGGAGGGAAAGGCGGAAAAACTACAAAAAAAACACAAAAACGCCGAAAAAAACGTACTGGCGCAGAAAATAAATATGAATGACAACACCATCATTAATCTGTCCACCATAACTCTCACGGAAGCTGAAAACCAATTACTAGCGTTAGGACTCTCATTCTGTCCTGCCAGTGACTTCAACTACACTCGCACTAGAGTCGACATATTTTGCTTTATCCGTAAGCTTCAACTTAAAAAGTTCTATGCTATAAAGGAAGGTTTGAAGAATACACAAACAGATGAAAATACCAACAAAGCCGAAACGGAGCTACAAGCCAAGGATGTTCCGGCTCTTTTAACCTTGCATCATCTGTTTGAGGACAGGCCCAATGTAGTATAGGAGGACATTGAAACTACTACTACACAGGAAAGTTTGACTGCATTTGAGATCAAACAAATCGGAGCAGGCATTAGTCCTTTCAAACCCAAATCACGGTTTATTCCCATGATGCCCAAAGATGCCATTGACATTTTCCACAAGGTCATAATAGAGGATATCAAAAAATTCCATTAGCAAACTAAACACAAAAAACTCCATAGGAGCAATCATGAATTGCGGTACTCCCAACTTATGAAGAAACTTGGGATGAATCATGAAATCATCATTACCAAATCAGACAAAGGGGGCAATATTGTCATCTGGCCTCAAAAAGACTACAAAGTTGAAGCTCGCAGACATCTTGATGACCAGTCATGCTATGAAAAAGTAGATTTTAAAAAATACAATATAGCCAAGAACAATCTAAAAACTAAGCTGCTACAATGGAAAAGAGATGGGTGTATATCATCTGAGGAATATACATTTTTACATGTTGAGCATCCAATATTACCAAGGCTATATTTGATTCCAAAAGTTCACAAATTAACTACCCCGGTGCCAGGAAGACCAATCATAGCAGCTATTGGCAGCATGGGAGAACATATCACACAGTATGTGGACTTTTTTCTACAGGGTCTGGTCAAAGAACTTCCTACTTTTATAAAAGACACCGGAGATCTATTGAACAAACTAACTGACATACAATGGGCAGATGATTTGTTGCTTATAACGTTAGATATAGAATCTCTATATACTAGCATCGAACATGAAACGGGTCTAAATGCCCTAGCACATTTTTTAGGCACTAGACCGTTGGAAATGTATACTCATAATAAGATGCTATTAGATATAGTAACCTGGTGCCTTTTTAACAATTTTTTCATGTTTGGTAATGAAGTCTTTTTACAAAAGAGAGGTGTGGCGATGGGGGCCTTCTTTTCCCCCAGCTATGCATGTTTACATGTTGGCCGGTGGGAGGAGCAGGTCCTCAAACACACCTTTCAGGATGAGTACCGCAACCACGTAGTTCAATGGTGGCGGTATATTGATGATGTTCTTATTGTCTGGAGGGGTGATGAGAAAAGTGCCAATGATTTCATTGACAAAATTAACATCAACTCTATCAATCTTAAGTTCACCTCACAAATAAGTAAACATCAAGTGGATTTCTTAGATGTTAAAATCTACGTTAAGAACGGCCATATAGCTACCTCTCTCCATAGAAAGGTTACAGTGGGAAATACCATCTTACATGCCAGCAGTGCGCATCCTCTATCAAGAGTATACCTCTTGGAGAACTAACTCATCTCAAACGTATTTGCAGTACAGAAGAGGACTTTGAAGTCTGCAAACAAGAGGCTCTAGAAAGATTTAAGAACAGGGGTTATAATAAATCAACACTGACTGAGTCTGTATTAAAAGTAGATACTAAATCGAGGGAAACACTCCTTTCTACTAATGACCATTTGGAGCAAAATAACACCATTAACAATACACCTAGACTCATCACTGCCTACAATAGACAGGAAAGGAAAATTAGATCGATCATCAAACGTAAATTGGCCCATCATTATGACGGATGGAGTTCTGGCTCCGATCCTACCGTCTCAACCCACGATTGTTAAGACTTTCCCCGAACTTGCTACAACAAGACAATGGTTACAACCTAAGCAGGGGTTCAGTAAATGTTCCTCCTGTAGAGCTTGCAGGTTCGGAGTCAACACTGCCTCATATTCTACTCCTTTTAGTCCTGATTTGGTTAAAATTCGAGGCAGTTTTAATTGCAAAACCGAATTTGCTGTGTATGTTCTGACGTGCACCTGTGGCCTTAGGTATGTGGGTAATGCCAAGCTGCAGGTGCACGTCAGAATACTACAGCATTTGCGAGCCATTGTGAATAACGACTCCACGTATCCTGTGGCTAGACATTTTAAAGCTATTCACAATAATGATCTGAGTTGTTTAAAATATTTTGTCGTGGCAGCCGTTCCCAAACCCCGCCGAGGAGGGAACAGAGAAAAGAATTTGAGACAACTGGAATCCAAAATGATTTTAGAGCTGGACAGTAAAACACCGAATGGCCTCAATAATACAGATGAGATGTATCATTTTCTATAAAAAATGTTTCAGGCAGAGTTTTCCCATTACATGTAAGGCTCATGGAAGGTTCCGGAGTGACTACTGTTCTAGAAACGCCTGTAGTTTTTTTAAAGGCTTTTAGCCCTGTTTTTAACTTTGTTGAATAGGGTTTTAAACTTTTTTTACTCAGGTGTTTTTAGCCGTAACACATTTTATTATATAGCTTGTAGCACCAGCACTTTATGGGGATCCATTAAGGATCGGAGGATTTGCACTTAAAAATACTCAGGTATGATACGTTGCGAGGTTTGCACATTGTAGTCATGGAATTATTTCCATTTATTTACAGCATTCAAGCTGAAATTAGAAGACAACTTAGGTTCTTATAGGACTACCTTGAAATAACTCTTATGCCTTCATATTATTTGCAGTATTTGCACATGTTTTCATTTTATAAGCCTATGCAGGAACATCATGTTGCCATCCAAGTTAAATATGTAGCACATGATGTATATTTGCACAATGGTAAAATTTTCTATAATGACATTGCAAGCATCAAATGTGATTTATGCATAAGGGATTTGCACACATTTTATTCTATTTATATGAATATTTATATGCTTTTAGAACAAATTCAATATTTATGTATATATTTATTTGTTGGTTAGTTCTAAATAGATACTGCAATAAGAGAATATCGCATTAGTTGCATTTAAGCAGCAATGATTTTGATTTTTGACGAACTGGCAATAATTTATAAAGCTATGTTGTTTTCACTGTTTGGAAAACAGACTCATGACAGCCTGAGCAACAGCCAATAGAAGTATTTTTTCTATGTGGTTATATCACATGGTGTTGGCACTTGAATACTGATTTGCATTTAAAAACGATGACTTACATGTTTCAAAATGACTTGTGAGCAAGGGCACTTGTTGCCCGAAACGCGTCAGGTTTGAGGTTCTGAAATAAATATCTTTTGGCCTCACATCGCTGGGTTCGCGTCTCTGTTCGCCAGTGCTCGGAGGTGCAGAGAATCAGGATATATATATATATAAGTATGTATATATGTATATATTACCTACTGGCGGTCGCCAGTAGGTAGTTATAGTTAGGACCACGTTTCCATAGGAAATCCGCAACATTCTATTTTGAATAACTTTGGCGCCGGTCGACGAATCCTCGCAAATTTTTCAAAATAGGTGGGGCGCTACGCTACGCTCCTACCCTGAAAGTCTCGGGGGGATTCGTCAAGCGGGGGCTGAGATAAAAGGGGGGTCCCAAAACGCGTTTTTCCCATGCATTTTTCCAAAGGACCTTTAGACAGGGCTACAGCCCGAACGGCTGAACAGAATTACTAGAAATTTGGCAGAGAGGTAGTCCTCAGGTCAAGGAAGTGCCTTTTGTAGGTTTGGTGTAAATCTGTTCAGTAGATTCTGAGAAAATAGCCTTTAAATCAATATATATATCTGAGCCAGCTTACGGTGCGCTTACGGTACGCTTACCGTACGCGTACGGTGGCGTGCGCGAGCGCGATTCTGATTGGCTCTTAGATCTTAGTAAACATTCGAATCGGCCGAAACCAGGAAGCGGCGGCCGCCATTTTCTCTCTCGCACTGAGAGTGATGTTGAAATATAAAGCACAAAAACATGTAAAGGGGCTGTTTAGACAGCTCCCACACACATAGCCATGTTGAGGGAGTCCCCAAAGATCCCCCAAGGCCAAAAACCGAATTTTTATTTTGTCGCTAATTTCGCCGATTACGCTTACCGTACGCGTACGGTAAAAAATTATAAAAAAAACAAAATTATCCACACTCTCCCCACCCCGTGTGCAATTGGCGGCCGAAGGCCACCAATTGTGCATGGCTTATTAAACATGAGATAAACTATAATATTTAAAAAAAAAATAATAAAAAAAAAATTATCCACACTCTCTCCACCCCGTGTGCAAATGGTGCCCGAAGGGCACCATTTGTGCATGGCTTATAAAAATTACGAAAAATTTAAATATTACCTTTCAAAATGAAGTGCATCATATGTCCTCCATGTGCGCACGGTGCGCGAAGCGCATCGTGCGTACATGGCCCATCTAGCGTAACGTGGGCACGTGGTGCGCGTAGCGCACCGCGTGCCCACCGTGCGTGCACGGCACTAACTGCGTAAAGTGGGCGCGCGGTGCGCGAAGCGCACCGCGTGCTTACTGTGCGCGCACGGTGCGCGAAGCGCACCGTGCGCACACGGAACGAACTGCGTTAAGTGGGCGCGCACGCCACGAATGGCGTAAAGTAACTTAGCATTTAAAAAACCGTACAAATTCACTGAAAAAACCATAGGTTTCACACACGTTATAGTTAGGAATTAGCATTTAAAAAACCTTGCAAATTCACTGAAAAAAACATAGGTTTCACACATGTTATAGTTAGCGGAAATTTGACTGATAAAAAACCAATGAAATTCCCCCGTTATAGTTAGTGCAGGCAACTATAACTCACGCGACCGCAATCTTCTGCTGATGACATATGTGTCTTTATGAAAAAAAAATATTTGTAATATATGTATAGCTAAAAATGTATGGAAGAAGACATGGGCAAATAAGTGTCTAAATACAGTATTAGCATCAGCAGAGGATTGCGGTCGCGTGAGTTATAGTTGCCTGCACTAACTATAACGGGGGAATTTCATTGGTTTTTTATCAGTAAAATTTCCGCTAACTATAACGTGTGAAACCTATGGTTTTTTCAGTGAATATATATATATATATATATATATATAATTTTTTTTTTTAGAAAGGCTTGTATGCCGAAACGCGTCTGTCGATTGGGGGGGGGGGGGGCTACTATGGGATCTGCCCATTAAAGAATTGCTGACAACATTAACCCGCGAGCGCGTCCGTTCTTAGTTTGATATTGCACTATAGTGGAATAATATATATATGTATATATTTCTCCTCTACTGGCAGTCGCCAGTAGCTAGTTATAGTTAGGACCTATTATCCATAGGAAATCCGCAACATTCTATTTGGAATAACTTTGGCGCCGGTTGACGAATCTTCGCGAAATTTTCAAAACTGGTGGGATGCTCCGATCCGCTCCTATCCTGAAAGTCTCGGGCTCATTTGTCGAGCGGGGGCCGAGAAAAAAGCGGGGTCCCAAAATGTGTTTTCCCCATGCAATTTTCCATAGGAACCGTTAATCGCAGCTGCAGCCCGAACTGCTAAACGGAATTACACTAAATTTGGCAAAGAGGTAGCCCTTGGTTCACACTCGTGCCTTTTGGTTAAATGGTGCAAATCCGTTCAGTAGTTGCTGAGAAAATCAAAAGTAAAATCATAGATATACCTGGGCGGAGCCTAACCACACATCTCATCGTGAGATCTGATTGGCTGTCGGCACTTTATCTAAGAAGTGTTGGCAGCCATCTTGGGACCAATATACATGATAGCACCTCATTAAAAAGCATTGCAGTTAATAGAAGGTTTTAAGACTTTAGTTACATTATAAATCATTTGTTGATGATACCATACTCATTTTAGGAATTGTGGTGTGTTCTAAGGTGATTTTACCATGTGAAAAAGCCTTCTGCTGGGATATCATGAAACATGTTTGAGAGAAAACAATTTTCTCATGCTTTTCCCACAGAGGTTTGGAAGGTGATCTATAAGCTAAACTGAGAGCATATTTTCTGTAAATTCACATTATCTTTCTCAGTCATGTGAGAATGAAGTCTGACATTCTCAGTAAAACATGTACATCCAACAAGGGCAGAGACTGTCAGTTGATTCCTTTGTGTTCTACTGCAGCTTCCCAGAGTGTTCTAAAGAACAACTAGAGCGCTAACAGTCCTACTTATGACAGACGTATGGCACACCTGAAGCCATCTTGATTGGAATACAGTGGTAACTCTTAAAACATTTAATTTAAAAAGGAACAACATGAGGGGGTTCATTTTGCCATAGAAAGTATGATTAGTGCTGCAGAAAGAAAAATTAGGGCACATTTTGAGTGCCTTCTCAAATCCTCTTCTATTTCATTAAAAAATTCTGACATGCAGACTGAAACATGCACTTTCAATACCAGCAGCATACTTCCCTGGTGAGCAGTTGCTTTACTACAGTGATCTAATGAGCAACTAGAGTGCTAACATTCTAAATTTATGGCAAATGTGTGACACATCTGAATGCCTTCTTGATGGAATCAAAGTAAACAATTGAAAGTATTTCCTACTCAGGAGACTGTAGTAAATGAGGAAATTAGGAAACTTCATGACAAATATGTCTCCCAAGATGGCCACCAGAGACAAAAGAGCCCAAATGTAGCACAAATATCACCCAGATGTAGCCCAATGACAGAATGTCCCAGAGTGTTCTAAAGAACAACTAGAGCGCTAACAGTCTTACTTATGACAAAAGTATGGCACACCTGAAGCCATCTTGATTGGAATAAAGTGGTAACACTTAAAACATTTAATTTGCAAAGGAACAAAATGAGGGGTTCATTTTGCCTTAGAAATTATGATTAGTGCTGCAGAAAGAAAAATTAGGGCACATTTTGACTTCTCAAATCCTCTTCTATTTCATTAAACAATTCTGACATGCAGACTGAAACATGCACTTTGAATACCAGCAGCAGACTTCCCTGGTGAGCAGTAGCTTTACTACAGTGATCTAATGAGCAATTAGAGTGCTAACATTCAGAATTTATGGCAAATGTGGGACACATCTGAATGCCTTCTTGATGGAACCAAAGTAAACAAGCATTGAAAATGCAATAGGTCTCGCCCTCGTTTAAGTTTAAGCAATTCTGTTTGTAATTAGGTGGCTTTTTAGCTTTGCTTTTTTTTAGTGTTTTTCAAACTTTCATGTACATAACATGCATATGTATGCATATATGTATATGTATGCAACCATTTATATTTGTATTTATATAGATATGCAGATTATATATATGTTTATATATGTATGTATATATAAATACACATACATATATAAATGCATATGCATATATATGCATATATGTATATGTGCATATGTGTGTGTATAGAGAGATGTAGAGGTGTAGAGGTAGAGGTGTAGAGGTGTAGAGGTAGAGGTGTAGAGGTAGAGAGTAGAAGATGAGTAATAGAGAGTAGTAGAGTGAGTAGTAGAGAGTGAGTAGAGAGTGAGTAGTAGAGAGTGAGTAGTAGAGAGAGAGTAGTAGGGAGTAGTAGAGAGCGAGTAGTAGAGAGTAGTAGAGAGCAGTAGAGAGTGAGTAGTAGAGAGAGAGTAGTAGAGAGTGAGTGGTAGAGAGTAGTAGAGAATAGTAGAGTGAGTAGTAGAGAGTGAGTAGTAGAGAGTAGTAGAGAGTGAGTAGTAGAGAGTGAGTAGTTTAATTTAAAAGGAACACAATGAGGGGGTTCATTTTGCCATAGAAATTATGATTAGTGCTGAAAAAAGAAAAATTAGGGCACATTTTGAGTGACTTCTCAAATCCTCTTCTATTTCAATAAAAAAATTCTGACATGCAGACTGAAACATGCATTTTCAATACCAGCAGCAGACTTCCCTGGTGAGCAGTAGCTTTACTACAGTGATCTAATAAGCAACTAGAGTGCTAACATTCCGATTTTATGGCAAATGTGTGACATATCTGAATGCCTTCTTGATGGAATCAACGTAAAAGACTGAAGGTATTTCCTACTAAGGAGACTGTAGTAAATGAGGAAATTAGGAAACTTCATAACAAATAAGTCTCCCAAGATGGGCACCAGAGACAAAAGAGCCCAAATGTAGCACAAATATCACCCAGATGTAGCCCAAGTAAAGCCAAATGACAGAATGTCCCAGAGTGTTCTAAAGAACAACAAGAGCGCTAACAGTCTTACTTATGACAAAAGTATGGCACACCTGAAGCCATCTTGATTGGAATAAAGTGGTAACACTTAAAACATTTAATTTGCAAAGGAACAAAATGAGGGGTTCATTTTGCCATAGAAATTATGATTAGTGCTGCAGAAAGAAAAATTAGGGCACATTTTGACTTCTCAAATCCTCTTCTATTTCATTAAAAAATTCTGACATGCAGACTGAAACATGCACTTTGAATACCAGCAGCAGACTTCCCTGGTGAGCAGTAGCTTTACTACAGTGATCTAATGAGGAACAAGAGTGCTAACGTTCAGAATGTTTGGCAAATGTGTGACACATCTGAATGCCTTCTTGATGGAACCAAAGTAAACAAGCATTGAAAATGCAATAGGCCTCACCCTCGTTAAAGTTAAAGCAATTCTGTTTGTAATTAGGTGGCTTTTTAGCTTTGCTTGTATTAGTGTTTTTCAAACTTTCATGTACATAACATGCATATGTATGCATATATGTATATGTATGCATGCATTTATATTTGTATTTATATAGATATACAGGTTATTTATATGTTTATATATGTATCTATGTATGTATATATATATATATATATATATATATATATATATACACATATATAAAAATGCATATATATGTGCATATGTGTGCATTTATAGAGAGGAAGAGAGTGGTAGAGAGGTAGAGGTGTAGAGAGGTAGAGTAGTAGAGAGAGGTAGAGAGGTGAGAGTGAGTAGTAGAGAGTAGTAGAGAGAGTAGCAGAGAGTGTAGTAGAGAGTGAGTAGTAGAGAGTAGTAGAGAGAGAGGAGTACAGTGAGTAGTAGAGAGTGAGTAGCAGAGCGAGAGTAGTAGAGAGTAGTTGAGAGCGAGTAGTAGAGAGTGAGTAGTGGAGAGCGAGTAGTAGAGAGTGAGTAGTAGAGAGTGAGTAGTAGATAGTAGAGAGAGAGTAGTAGAGAATAGAGAGTGGTAGAGAGTGAGTAGTAGAGTAGTAGAGAGTGAGCGGTAGAGAGTAGTAGAGTGAGTAGTAGAGAGAGAGTAGTAGAGAGTGAGTAGTAGAGAGTAGTGGAGAGTGAGTAGTGGAGAGTGAGTAGTGGAGAGTGAGTAGTGGAGAGTGAGTAGTGGAGAGAGAGTAGTAGAGAGTGAGTAGTAGAGAGTGAGTAGTAGAGAGTGAGTAGTAGAGAGTAGTAGCAAGTGAATAGTAGAGAGTAGTAGAGAGTGAATAGTAGAGAGTAGTAGAGAGTGAGTAGTAGAGAGTAGTAGAGAGTGAGTAGTAGAGAGTGGTAGTAATTAGGTGGCTTTTTAGCTTTGCTTGTATTAGTGTATTTCAAACTTTCGTGTACATAACATGCATATGGATGCATATATGTATATTTATGCATGTATTTATATAGATATGCAGATTATATATATGTTTATGTATGTATGTATAGATATATATATATACACATACATATATATAAATGCATATGCATATATATATGCATATATATGTGCGTATGTGTGCATTTAGAGAGAGGTAGAAGGGTAGAGAGTAGTAGAGAGAGAGGTAGGGAGGTGAGAGTGAGTAGTAGATAGTAGTAGAGAGAGTAGCAGAGAGTGAGTAGTAGAGAGTAGTAGAGAGTGAGTAGCAGAGAGAGTAGTAGATAGTGAGTAGTAGAGTGAGTAGTAGAGAGTTGAGAGCGAGTAGTAGAGTGAGTAGTAGAGAGTTGAGAGCGAGTAGTGGAGAGTGAGTAGTAGAGAGTAGTAGAGAGCAAGTAGTAGAGAGTGAGTATTAGAGAGTAGTAGAGTGAGTAGTAGAGAGTGAGTAGTAGAGTAGTAGAGAGCGAGCGGTAGAGAGAAGTAGAGAGTAGTAGAGTGAGTAGTAGAGAGAATAGTAGAGAGAAGTAGAGTAGTAGAGAGTGAGTAGTAGAGAGTGAGTAGTAGAGAGTGAGTAGTAGAGAGTAGCAGAGTGAGTAGTAGAGAGTGAGTGGTAGAGAGTAGTAGAGAGTGAGTGGTAGAGAGTGAGTAGTAGAGTAGTAGAGAGTAGTCAGTGTCAGTGTCAGTCAGTGTCAGTCAGTGTCAGCTAGAGCAGCTCTGCTGACCTGGTTCTCTGGCTCTAAAGCAGCTCTGCTGACCTGGTTCTCTCCCTCTAAAGCAGCTCTGCTGACCTAGTTCTCTGGCTCTAGAACTGCTCTGCTGACCTAGTTCTTAGGCTACAGAGCAACTCTGCTGGCCTGGTTCTCTGGCTCTACAACAGCTCTGCTGACCTGGTTCTCTGGCTCTAAAGCAGCTCTGCTGACCCGGTTCTATGGCTCTAAAGCAGCTCTGCTGACATGGTTCTCTGGCTCTAGAGCAGCTCTGCTGACCTGGTTCTTCGGCTCTAGAGCAGCTCTGCTGACCTGGTTCTCTGGCTCTAAAGCAGCTCTGCTGACCTGATTCTATGGCTCTAAAGCAGCTCTGCTGACTTGGTTCTCTGGCTCTAGAGCAGCTCTGCTGACCTGGTTCGTAGGCTCTAGAGCAGCTCTGCTGACCTGGTTCTCTGGCTCTAAAGCAGCTCTGCTGACCCGGTTCTAAGGCTCTAAAGCAGTTCTGCTGACCTGGTTCTCTGGCTGTAGAGCAACTCTGCTGACCTGGTCCCTTGGCTCTAAAGCAGCTCTGCTGACCTGGTTCTCTCCCTCTAAGGCAGCTCTGCTGACCTGGTTCTCTCGCTCTAAAGCAGCTCTACTGACCTGGTTTCTCTGGCTCTACAGCAGCTTTGCTGACCTGGTTCTCTAGCTCTAGAGCAGCTCTGCTGACCTGGTTCTTAGGCTCTAGAGCAGCTCTGCTGACTTGGTTCTCTGGCTCTAAAGCAGCTCTGCTGACCTGGTTCTCTGGCTGTAGATCAGCTCTGCTGACCTGGTTCTCTGGCTCTAAAGCAGCTCTGCTGACCTGATTCTATCCCTCTAAATCAGCTCTGCTGACCTGGTTCTCTGCCTCTAGAGCAACTCTGCTGACCTGGTTCTATGGCTCTAAAGCAGCTCTGCTGACCTAGTTCTCTGGCTCTAGAGCAGCTCTGCTGACCTGGTTCTCTGGCTCTAAAGCAGCTCTGCTGACCTGGTTCGCTCCCTCTAAAGCAGCTCTGTTGACCTGGTTCTCTGGCTCTAGAGCAGCTCTGCTGACCTGGGTCTCTGGTTCTAGAGCAGCTCTGCTGACCTGCTTCTTAGGCTCTAGAGCAGTTCTCCTGACCTGGTTCTCTGGCTCTACAACGGCTCTGCTGACCTGGTTTCTCTGGCTCTACAGCAGCTCTGCTGACCTGGTTCTCTGCGCTCATGATGCACGCACCCGACATCGCGAAAATATATTTAAAAATAATGTTTTAGTAGTAGAGAGTAGTAGAGAGTGAGTAGTAGAGTAGTAGAGAGTGAGCGGTAGAGAGTAGTAGAGTGAGTAGTAGAGAGAGAGTAGTAGAGAGTAGTAGAGAGTGAGTAGTAGGGAGTAGTAGAGAGTGAGTAGTAGAGAGTAGTGGAGAGTGAGTAGTGGAGAGTGAGTAGTGGAGAGAGAGTAGTGGAGAGAGAGTAGTAGAGAGTGAGTAGTAGAGAGTGAGTAGTAGAGAGTAGTAGCAAGTGAATAGTAGAGAGTAGTAGAGAGTGAGTAGTAGAGAGTAGTAGAGAGTGAGTAGTAGAGAGTGGTAGTAATTAGGTGGCTTTTTAGCTTTGCTTGTATTAGTGTATTTCAAACTTTCGTGTACATAACATGCATATGGATGCATATATGTATATTTATGCATGTATTTATATTTGTATTTATATAGATATGCAGATTATATATATGTTTATATATGTATGTATATATATATATATGCACATACATATATAAATGCATATGCATATATATGCATATATATATGTGCGTATGTGTGCATTTAGAGAGAGGTAGAGGGGTAGAGAGTAGTAGAGAGAGAGGTAGGGAGGTGAGAGTGAGTAGTAGAGAGTAGTAGAGAGAGTAGCAGAGAGTGAGTAGTAGAGAGTAGTAGAGAGTGAGTAGCAGAGAGAGTAGTAGATAGTGAGTAGTAGATAGTGAGTAGTAGAGAGTTGAGAGCGAGTAGTGGAAAGTGAGTAGTAGAGAGTAGTAGAGAGCGAGTAGTCGAGACGAGTAGTAGAGAGTGAGTATTAGAGAGTAGTAGAGTGAGTAGTAGAGAGTGAGTAGTAGAGAGCGAGCGGTAGAGAGAAGTAGAGAGTAGTAGAGTGAGTAGTAGAGAGAATAGTAGAAAGAAGTAGAGTAGTAGAGAGTGAGTAGTAGAGAGTGAGTAGTAGAGAGTGAATAGTAGAGAGTGAGTAGTAGAGAGTAGCAGAGTGAGTAGTAGAGAGTGAGTGGTAGAGAGTAGTAGAGAGTGAGTGGTAGAGACTGAGTAGTATAGTAGTAGAGAGTAGTCAGTCAGTGTCAGTCAGTCAGTGTCAGTCAGTCAGTGTCAGTCAGTCAGTGTCAGTGTCAATCAGTCAGTGTCAGTCAGTGTCAGCTAGAGCAGCTCTGCTGACCTGGTTCTCTCCCTCTAAAGCAGCTCTGCTGACCTAGTTCTCTGGCTCTAGAACTGCTCTGCTGACCTAGTTCTTAGGCTACAGAGCAACTCTGCTGGCCTGGTTCTCTAGCTCTACAACAGCTCTGCTGACCTGGTTCTCTGGCTCTAAAGCAGCTCTGCTGACCCGGTTCTATGGCTCTAAAGCAGCTCTGCTGACATGGTTCTCTGGCTCTAGAGCAGCTCTGCTGACCTGGTTCTTCGGCTCTAGAGCAGCTCTGCTGACCTGGTTCTCTGGCTCTAAAGTAGCTCTGCTGATCTGATTCTATGGCTCTAAAGCAGCTCTGCTGACTTGGTTCTCTGGCTCTAGAGCAGCTCTGCTGACCTGGTTCTTAGGCTCTAGAGCAGCTCTGCTGACCTGGTTCTCTGGCTCTAAAGCAGCTCTGCTGACCCGGTTCTAAGGCTCTAAAGCAGTTCTGCTGACCTGGTTCTCTGGCTGTAGAGCAACTCTGCTGACCTGGTCCCTTGGCGTTGGCTCTTCTGACAAATAAAATTAAATCTGGCTCGCCGGCTGATCCCTGTCCTCCTCGGATTTTTCAGATGGCTCGTCCAATCTTAGAATGCCAGATCCTCTCGCTCCTTAACAACTCCCTGGCCACTGGTCAGGTGCCAAGTAACCTGAAGGAGGCCAGAGTTATCCCCCTACTAAAAAAGCCAGGAGCTGATAAGGCTGATTTGAAAAACTACAGGCCAATTTCACAACTTCCGTTCCTGGCCAAAGTTATGGAGCAACATGTCCTAAAAAACCTTTCTGTTTTTTTGGACACATTTAAGCTGTTGCACCCACGTCAGGCAGGTTTCAGAGCCTATCATAGCACAGAGTTAGTCATGTTGTCCGTCCTTGACGACCTTAGATTGAATGCTGATAAGAGCGAGCCTAGCGCATTGGTGCTATTGGATCTCTCTGCAGCATTCGATACGGTCAGCCACGTCTGATGGACTTGGGACTCAGGGGCACGGCCCTTGCCTGGCTAAAATCCTTTCTCTCTGATCGTTCGCAAAGGGTGCAGCTTGGTGACTGTTTCTCCAAGAGAGGTGTCATTCCATGTGGCGTACCACAGGGCTCTGCGCTGTCCCCGTTGCTTTTTAATATCTATTTGCAACCCCTAGTGTCCGCCCTATCCAATCTGGATTGCCGTGTGTTTAACTATGCCGACGATACCCAGCTTATTCTGAGGATCGACAATTCAGCCCATGACCAAGAGACGGCTCAAAATATCTTAAGGTTCACAACTAATTGGATGACAGCCAACTCTCTAAAAATCAATCCTGATAAAACGGAGGTCCTCGTTGTTCCAACTATAAACAACTCTTGGGGTGGCCTGTTCTGGCCCAAAGAACTTGGGACTCCTCCCTGTCCATCCCCAGTTGTGAAAAGCCTGGGAATGAAGATCGACGCAGAACTCTCGTTAAGTCATCAAGTTTCCTCAGTGGTGGGCATCTGCTCTGGTATCTTGAGGCAATTGAGGAAGCTGGTTCCTATTATATCTACCTCCTCCATGAAAACCATAGTCTCGGCCACTATTCTTTCTCGCCTGGACTATGGGAATGCGCTGTATCTGGGCCTTCCTCAGAAACTCACTAACCGACTCCAGGTGGTACAGAATGACGCTGCTAGGTTGGTTTTTAGCCTTCCCAGGAGGTCTCATGCATCACCTCTGCTCTCAAAACTACACTGGTTGCCCGTTAGTCAACGCGTAAAATTTAAGGCCCTGTGTATCGCCCACAAATACCTCTATGGTCGAGCCCCTAGCTACATTAGGGATCGCCTGGCTAAGTACGTCCCAGGACGTCTTCTTCGATCTGCAGATGCTTCCCTGCTAATCTGCCCACAAAGCAATCTGGTTTCCAAGGGCGGGCGAGCTTTCTCTGTTATCCTGCCACGTCTTTGGAACCAGTTGCCGGATGCTTTACGAAAGGAACCTGGCTTACTTCCCTTTCGAAAGCTATTGAAAACGTTGCTTTTTAGAGACTCCGCCTAAGATTCTTGTCATCAGGACTGTCTTGCCGGGCTGCTTTTTGCAAATCTCCTTCGGTCAGCGCTAAGAGACCTGTCGGTATACATGCGCTATATAAATTCCCCTACAAATACAAATACAAAATACCTGGTTCTCTCGCTCTAAAGCAGCTCTACTGACCTGGTTTCTCTGGCTCTACAGCAGCTTTGCTGACCTGGTTCTCTGGCTCTAGAGCAGCTCTGCTGGCCTGGTTCTTAGGCTCTAAAGCAGCTCTGCTGACTTGGTTCTCTGGCTCTAAAGCAGCTCTGCTGACCTGGTTCTCTGGCTGTAGATCAGCTCTGCTGACCTGGTTCTCTGGCTCTAAAGCAGCTCTGCTGACCTGGTTCTCTCCCTCTAAATCAGCTCTGCTGACCTGGTTCTCTGCCTCTAGAGCAGCTCTGCTGACCTGGTTCTATGGCTCTAAAGCAGCTCTGCTGACCTAGTTCTCTGGCTCTAGAGCAGCTCTGCTGACCTGGTTCTCTGGCTCTAAAGCAGCTCTGCTGACCTGGTTCGCTCCCTCTAAAGCAGCTCTGTTGACCTGGTTCTCTGGCTCTAGAGCAGCTCTGCTGACCTGGGTCTCTGGTTCTAGAGCAGCTCTGCTGACCTGCTTCTTAGGCTCTAGAGCAGTTCTCCTGACCTGGTTCTCTGGCTCTACAACGGCTCTGCTGACCTGGTTTCTCTGTCTCTACAGCAGCTCTGCTGACCTGGTTCTCTGCGCTCATGATGCACGCACCCGACATCGCAAAAATATATTTAAAAATAATGTTTATTATAAGTTCAAATATATTATTTTTATGAATATCTTAGATAATCTCTTTCCCTAATATGTATATTAAAGACACATACATATCATTTTGGAACCTAAAATTTTTTTGCTGGAGTCGCGCACCCAGCGCGCCCCAGCATGTATATGACGTCACGCGGGACCCGCCATCGCGCAAGCATCTCGTACCGTAATGCGCATGTGTCGCGAATGCTCGGGAGCAGGAGTTGCGGACTGGTCGCATACCAATCGCGCACATCACGTAATATTAAATGTATATGATGTAACTGAAAAACACGCAGCCGTCGCAAACTGTACGCGGATCCTTCACAACTTTTCTGTAATGGCGGCTGGAATCTGCGCACCCAACGTGATGTGTAAGCTTTGAGTGCGCGACTCCGGGAAAAAAAAAATATCTTTTTTGTTTTTTAAAGAAAATAATATAAATATATATATATATATATAAATATATTAAAATAAAAAATGAAAACAAAAAAATGTATCAATATTTCAGTTTGAATGTTTTCCCCCAAAAATTTTTGTCATCAGTGATGTCATTTGAGATGTAATCAGTGATGTCATCAGTGATGTCACTGACCATGCCATTAATGATGCAATATGTGACATCATCAGCAGTGCATTGCGGGCGCGCGAGTTATAGTTAGCAGAACTAACTATAACGGAGGAATTTCTATGGGTTTGTACGAGGGAAATAGCCAGCTAACTATAACACCCCTGACACCTATGGTTTTTTGTGTGAATATCAGGATCAGTATTTGGCTGTGCAGATGAGGAGGTTTGGGCTGGAAGAGAAGTCCAATACTTGAACGGATCAAGATCTAATGGCTACATGGTTTTCCAAGGGGTTGTTGCACAGGATATGGTAATGCAGACTGGTCCGCTGGGAGACTGGTTGCAGCATTGTGTGGTGCAATCACATAGGACCAGTGGAGGCGAGGTATGGAATATTTTACCTGAGAAACAAATGTACTCCATGATCTGAAAGGAATGCTGAGACCTGCCTTCCAGAATTGGCTCTGGGCAACAGGCAAAAAGGCTTATTTAGTACAAAGGCAGATTGTTTTCTGTGTACCAGGATGGCTGTAGGATCCGCTAGCACAGGTCATCAGAGCAGAATGGGAATGCCACATTAGACAGATGGTTTATTTAATACAAAAAACTGGTCTTAAAGTAAACTGCCATATGCTAGCACACAGGCACTTGGGTATGCTGCAGGTATAGAACGTGCAAAAAGCAAGTCAAACCCATTGTCTCTTTAACTCTTTTCTTTCTGTGTGTTGTGATATAGACCAATATTGTGTTTTATGAAATAAATACAGATTTAATTTTGAGTTTTTATGCGATCAGTAGTTTTCTCTAATAGCCTTTTTAATTTTATTCAATTGCTGCAGGCCCCAGGATATCATTGTGTTTATGATCGGAGGAACAACCTATGAGGAAGCGTTAACTGTGTATAACCTCAATCGAACGACGCCTGGAGTCCGGATTGTTATGGGAGGGACGACCATTCACAACACTAAAAGGTACGCTCTTGATTGGTCCTTCAGTACTATGCAAGCCATGTGGTCCCTGGTGCTTGTAGACTGTTTCGATGCCTTGAAATCTTATCTGTCTGCTAAGAAATTGAAAATTACTTTTACACTGCAACCCTGGGGAGTTGTGAACATTGATAAATACAGATTTTCCATTGTTCCTGGGACGAACTCTCCTTCACCATCTTGCTGTGTTTATATATCATTACTACAATAATGTTTTTTACAACATTGAAAGAAAAAAACATTACAGTGGAGAGAGTGAACAAGAAGTATTGGGACGGTAGTCAAAATACAGAGTGCATTCAAGAGGAACCTTAAATATGTTTTACTAGCACAGTACATTGATGTCAGGTAGGAGATGGAAGATGTGAGAACCCACCTGCTTCATTCATTGAAGGGAGTTAGCCTTCCACCATATATGAATACCTCGCTCTTTCGTTTCTACCAATAAACCTGCTGGGCCAGCTTAAGTGATTCCAGCATCTCTCAGTTATAACAAATGGTTTGCCATACAAGGAAGCTCCTTCTATCTTCTCATTAACCTATCCAAGAAGAAACGCAAACAATAAATAGAAGTTCTGATAATGTTCATCAACCATTTGTAGAGCAGTAGTCTTCTCTTTGATTCCTTTTGTCAAACATCCCTCCCTTTTGCCAAAAATCACCAATATCTTTTACGCATATAGTTACTAGGGTCAGAACATATTCTTCACTCTTTAAAGGAGTGTAACACATTGAAGACAGACTGCAAAACACATGTTGGAAAAACAGACTCCAAAACCTAGACTACCAAAGACTTGACGTTACATAAATCACTTCCTGCAAACATTTGACCTGCCCCTAAACCCACATTTGAACGTTTGCTCCGCAGTACACTAGAATGTGTCACAATAGTAAATTAACTCGGTCCTAAAATGCTTGTCAAGGTATTTTAACTGGATTTAGGAATTAAATACAGGTACAAAAAAGTTTTATGGAGATATCTGTGTGAGGTCGAGATTGTGTCAGTCTATATTTTTGAGTATTTTTAAATATTTTTTCCAGTTCTGTATTTTTTTAAGAAACCGTTGGCAGAGTAACAATCCCTCAATATATTTTGCAAGTGAAGATGTGTTCACTTAGCAAGCTACTTGATTTCCCCTGACATTTACTGTATGACTTTGTGTTTTTATAATGTTACACATATTACAGGCAATGTTGTATGTTAACAGCCTCACTGTGCATCGCGTACACTGAATGCATTAGAGTGCATTGTAAAATCATAAGGCATAGAAAATAGATCTGCTCATTTCTTACAAGAGTCATTCAATTTATGGAAAATAACTAAATGTGTGTCTGTCATGTTTTCTAAAGCTTGTGTTAATCAACTGAAAAGCAATTTTTCTATTGTCTGAAGCTCTTTTTCGTAAACACAGTAGCTGAAATTTGAAATGTATCTTTCCCGGCTTGAGGGAAGGCGAGGGCATATTGCTGGCTGTTATCTGAACAAGTATTGTTCACAGTCTTGTGTAGCAAAACAGAGGCTGTCGACTCTAACCCTCTTCGCAGCACAGACCACCATATAACTATGGTGCCGAGTGGAATCTAACCCCTCCTCGCAGCACAAACCACCATATACAAGAAAGTAAGAACGATAACTATGGTATTTGAGGTGGGGAAGCACTGTTTGGACCCGTTACTGTTGGGATGCTGAAATACAGAGTTGCGTTTTCAGTCCTGATTGCATGAAAGGTATGCAGGGGAGGTTTACAAGGGTGGCTCCTCCACTAGGAAGGAGGAGCATTGCCCCACTGCTTTCTCGCAGTGCGAGAAGCCGAAACATAAAATGGTAATTACTTTCAGTTATTGCCATTTATGTTTGGTTGTCAGGGCTGCTCTGTGAGCAGGGCAGGGGAGGAGTGGTGTGCCCACTCCTGAGTGCGCAAAGACTGTTTGGTCGGCCCTCTGGGGCCGCCCAACCCAGTCATGCGCACTCTGCCCTTCTCCATGCAGGCTGAGAACATGGCCTCCCATAAGCCCCTGGCTGGGCAGTGTCCCGACCAATCACAACGCTGCTTGCAGCGTTGTGATTGGCTTAGGGGAGGGAGCCTGGCTGCCTGCTTTCCTGTTCCTGCCAGAGGCAGTAGAGCAGGAGCAGAGAAGACGCGGGACCCAGCCGGCAGAATGGTAAGTAAAAAAAATGTTTTTATTATTATTAAATTAAACCACCGTTGGCTTTGGGAAGATTTAGCTTCTACATACAAAGCTATGCACACATAGCATTCACCATTTCTCTACTGGAGGCCATGGCTCAAAATATATGATGGAAGAAGATTGGGCAATATTAAACATAGACACCTTTGTCTGTAAACTACAAATTTTGAGAAGGACTTCAGAATTGGGTGTGACATTAAATTGATGATGATAGCAATCCTGAACAGTCTTACAAATACTAAATCTGAGCTTGTAAATCTGGACAAATCCCCTAACCCTCCTCACGAGGCCCTTGAGTGAGGCCCTGCTTTAGTGACAAAAGCCGTTCGTCAGCTGTTAAGCTGGTTCCATTTCTTGCTGGCATACCACATCCAGAAATTGAAGCATAGAAAATTGCCATTCGCTCCAACCATTTAGCTGAGGGCCCAACAACAATTCAAATCTTGTCCAGAAGTATCTACGTAGGAATTTACGATTAGCAAAATAAGTGACACAACACCATTGGAACCAGAGTCCCTGACATAGCATGCCACTCAGGTAACAGGCACGAGTCAGACATTGGCTTGACGGGCAAGCAAAAAAATATGTTCCACTTTGAAAAACACCGTCTGACTAAATGAAATCACGACTCGACAGTAGCTTGTGCTGTGACGAGCGGAGCAAGTCCTCTCAACACTGGTCAATCAGGGGCTGGATAGTAGGACCATTAATTTTCTTATGGCTGAAAGCATGGGTTTTGTTCCTGATTCCGAGTTTAGCCTTATCCCCCAAATTTCTTATGCATTTCAGTTTTGCTTACTTTCAGATAATCCATCTTTGACGAATATTACTACTCAGCCAAACCAGTTCATGCGATAATGGTTGGAGCTTTGGTCATCTTCTAAACTTTATTGCACTGTCAATTTTTGTTTACAGTGTAACATTTGTTTTGGCTTCAACCAAAGGTCTTCTGAAAGTAACAACTCTGCTCTGCCAAACTGTGATTAAAAGAAAACATAGGCATTAAAAGACTCCTGCATAAGTGTAAACATCACTGACCTCTGCAGATGCGCTGTACATAGATGGCAAACATCACTGCAGTCACTCCTCGCATCATCTCATAGTCTCCCTTTCCACTCAGTCCATCACTTATTATCTTTTTCTGCTGTTGTCTTTCCATGTTATCCCTGAGAGAACTCATCATTTCTCTTACAAGAGTAAACTGGAGCATGAAAGCGACATGCTATTCTCACCTTCGCAAATAAATAATTTCAAATTCAGATAGCCATAAAGGCACAAGTGTTCATCCAGTGGAACCGCTCACCCGTTCACCTAACTGCCTAGAAGGAATTAAGTGCGGTCTCTTGCACTTTATACCCGGCATTTATCAATTTCTTCGTACTCCCTGGCCACTGAAAAGTTATGTAGAACAGCACGTGTGGCACATAAAGTGTTTTCCAGGAGGAGAAAGTAACTTAGAAGTAACACATATTTCCGATAGTCTCTGTGCTCCTACATTAATATTTTACATGTTTGTCTAGTGGTATCGGATCTCACCAGAGGGACGCCTTCCTTACCCGCACATTGGGAAGAAGAGAAGGGTCTGGGTACTAGTGGCATTAGAGTTCAAATCCGCCAGGAAGTTTCTACCGGGCTTCAGGCAGCTATGGGTTGCTAAGTAATACCCTTAGTAGGTATTGGTATATACTACTAGCAACTAGGATCTGTAACATCTGTTATGGAGCACCAAATCCAGTACACTGCAGACTGAATGTGTATGTTATGTTATATTCTAGATAGGCAGTTTTTGATCTCTCCCTCACTCTCTCTCACCCTCTCTCTTTCTCTCTCTCTCTCTCTCTCTCTCTCTCTCTCTCTCTCTCTCTCCCTCTCTCTTTCTTTCTTTCTTTTTCTCTCCCCCCCACCCCCATTTGCTTTATTCTGTCAGTTCATTTTACTCTCGGTCTTCTTCTCTATGTGTACTTTCTCCGGGGGAAGCTGCTACTTTTTTCTCACTTCCGGTTCACATCTAGATAATGCTGTTTTTCTCTGAGGGATTTCTGCCGCAGGGTGCTTTGACTCTGGAGCATTGGAAATAATACAGTCATACAAGAAGCGTCATTTAAAAAAAAAAAAAAAAGACTTGTTGGCTGTTATTACCAAAATTGCGTTATCTGGACCAATACGACTGCTATTTTCCATTAGGGTGCACTCTTCTCTACCTGTCCCACTCTGCTTTAGGCTTCTGTGGTCGGTGTTGCATATGTTACTTGGTGTTTTGTGGGTGAGCTCCCACCTACGCTTACCCACTGTTGCTGACAAGAACTCACCAGCCAGAAGAGGCACGCAAGAGGCACTCGTGTAGATGCCTCATCCTCGAGTTTCTACTAGTGACCAAAGTTCAGGTGAAGTCTGCAGTGTTGAGAAATAGATTCATGCACACAGAGGGGCAGTCAGTTCTGTTCACTGATGTTGAATTTCACTTTCTTTAGTAAGGCCTAGGTTAAAAGGATGCGAGTGTACAGAGAAATGTCTTCTCCTTCTATTTGTATGTTATATTTATTGTGGAGTTTGTAAAGTGCTGTCTATTGCCTATGGATTACTTCAGGACACTTGCGGGTGGGGGATACGTTTTAATAGTTGGAAGGAGAAGTTTGTATCCAGTTGGGTAAGGGTGGATAACGATGCATTTTTTTACAGCACAACTCTTGTTCCCAGACAATCTCAGCTGAAGGCGAGCTTGAAAAGTTCCACTTGCAAGAGTTTCCAGAACTTTATCTGGAGGGTTTCAGCTCAAACTCTGGGTAAGGGTGTTCCAAAGTTGTGCTTTTGTACGGCCATAGATCAGTTCCATTTTCAGTCTCTTGGCTGTTCGGGCTGAGGGGATGTGTCCGCTTTTGTTGGTAAGTACAACTTGTGCCTTATTATCCACAGTGCTTAGAATTTAATGCTGGTGACAACAAAGAGCAAAAGGAGTCCTTTAAGAGCAGGGTTGATGTGATTTATCTTTCTGCGGTTACGGCACGTTCTTGCACATCGCTCTCGTGCTATTGAAGCCTGGCTTTGGATTTCTGGGTATACCAGAGAATATATTGCTTCAACAGTCGAGGCGTGCTAGGGTGAAGGATTTATTTACCATAATCTCTGTTCAGTTTGGAGGCGTGGGAGATGTTTTCAGAGGGAGAGCTGAATATTCACACTCTGCACTGCGTTGACTTGGTGAGCATAGGTGAGGTTGGTTTCCAGGAGACTTTAAATGTTCCTTGCCTTGGACGTGGTCTTTGGGTTGTTCCAAGCTTTGTAGGTCAGGCGAATTGTAGCACATCGGGCTCTTTCTCCGATCTCTAGCATCACTGCCTCTGTTTCTAGCTCTTTTGGGCCTCAAGGTGTACAAGATGTTCTTTGTTTTTTTGCCCTGGAGACATTTCTTGCCCACTTGTTGTCCAAGGGACAGTTGCTCATATCTTCTCTTGCTCCCCTGGAACGCTCTTCAAACATTCACTAGTGAATTGTCACAGGTTCTGCACAAAGCCAGTGGAAGAATTTGGTAATTGCCATTAGACGGCCTGAGGACTTGAAAGAACATGCCATCTGGCCGGGAATTTAGATAACATGTCATTTAAAACAATCTTTAATAAAGACTGGATGATGCTGAATGTTATTAAACATGTTAATACGATACTCAAACATCTAGCTACTGAAACCAGCAGAAGACAAATCTGTGTTTGGCCACGCAGGGATTCTGTTTTTAAAGAATATGAACAGTAATCTGATCACTCTCGCTCTTTTTTGAACCCTTCGCCTGGGCTTTAAGTGGGCGCGGTCCTGCCGGTGTAAAAAGCAGGCGCTGAGACGGGTCCCTATGGGCTCTCCGTTTTTGCCCTCACCCTCAGAGTGGACACTTTTATTAACGCTGCATCAGTACCACCCGTCACTGCCTTTGATTTAACTTCGAAGACTCCTTATAGTTATTTCACAGTCTCATCATTTCAGAACTGAAGCATTTTCAATATTCGATACAACGAAGCCATAGTTGTTGCTTATTTATCTTATTCAACTAACAACCGCTGGCAAAGCCAATAGTCCTGGCTTGTTGGACGTGTAATTTTACTTGTATTATATATCTGGGTGCATTGACAGAAGCAGCAAATTACCAGTCGGGTGACACACTATGCTCAGCACAGATTTTTAGCTTACTTTTTAATCCACGCCCTAATTGCATCGGCCACGCCTCTGCGAGACTCCCCAGTTTTTTCATCCCACTGAAAGTCCTGCCCTTCTCTACCTAATGAGGCAAATTGCCGAAGCGCTGCCAGAGAGTGCTGCAAATGCACCCCTCGGTGCCTTTACTGTAACTGGTGGACGTATGCGCGGCGCTAGCGTGCGGTGTCCAAGTGAAGGTGCCCCCCCCCCTCCCCTCCAGCGCGTGCCCTGATCAGGAAGACGTTGATAGCCTGTGAGCACACACCACCCTACGTACTATTCACCCCCGGCCCTGCTGCACGCGCCTGCGCGCGCGCCCCTCCGTTCACGCGGCCTGACCCGCACAGCCTGGACGTGGCGCTGAGTACCTGCCACATCTGAGCGCCGCAGGTGCCTCTGCGGACAGGTGCAGCAAAGTACGGGGTTCCCGCAGTGCGCGAAAACAGCTGCAGTTAAGTGCAGGCCGCGCGCGGCGTGTTTATGAAAAGCGTTTTCTGTACCGACCTGATAAAAATATCACCGTCAGTCTTGAGGCCCGTTTCTTAAACGTATATGTATCATTCTTCAAGGGCTACATATTTTAGTTCAGAACACTTAGAGCTGTTCTCAAAATTGTAAGTTGTTTCATTTTGCAAGGATGACGACGTGAGTTTTTATCGATTCGAGTAATTTTACTCCAGTCAAGAGTTCAACTTTGATTTTAATTGCTGTACGTTACAGCTTTGTTTTAATTTGAGCCGTTCTTTTGTTGCCCCTTGTTCGGCGCTCTCCGGTTTTGATAATTTGCCATTTATTGTTTTGCTCACATTGAGCGGCTACGGTGAACTGGACTATGGTGAAAGCCAGCAGAATTGTAACAAGATGGTTCCTGTTGAGAGGCGGTGGTGCTGGCCAGGAGAGAGTCATTCGACTCGTATGTGTCGCAACACCCGACCAGCCGGGGTCCCAAGCTCTGGCTTCCCTTTGGGGTAGTCCTCCTTGGCTAAGAGTCCCCGTCCTATTAATTGGGCCTCATTTTTACCCTTAAACATTTTGAAACCGAATTTTGCCAAATCCTCATGCGGCTTTCTCGACATCAAACAAGTAGCCTCTTTTCTCTATTGCTGAGCACATAAATATCCTCCCTCTCTTGCTGCATTAAATGCCTGCTCCAGGGATTGGAAATGCGTTTCTCGTTATCGACTCTCACAGGCCTGTTTTTCTCTTCCCATGCTGAGAAGAGTCAATTGTGGAAAAATCAATGCAAGTGGGTTAGCATAGTGCTCGCTCCCCTATCTCCCACTATTTTGTCATATCTGATTTACACCCCCACCCCGCCCAGGCGTAGACGATCAGTCTGCAGCCAGATTACGTTCATCAGAGAGAGGGCAGTGGGGCGCCGCCCTCCATTATCATTTCAGGGAATAGACATGGCACGCAGCAGACCTGGGCCTCCTATGCACCGTACACATTAGGAATGAGAGGGGCGGACAGGGAAGTTCTAGAAGAACTCTATATTAAATAAATCTGTGTTGTCTACAGAGTGTAATATGCTTATCCATGTTGAGTTCTGCATGGTGTGGCATGACCCATGTGGCCGTATGTGTGTGTGTGTGTGTGTGTATGTATGTATGTATGTGTATATATATATATATATATGTGTGTGTATATATATATATATATATATATATATATCCAAAGACCGCTGGTGCAACAGGAAAACGAAATGCAACGGAATCCAAATTCACAGGCGGACACGGACCTTTGTTAAAGTGCTGAGTTTATTCGGTTAGGCTGTCGTCATAACGTTTCGGCTCGGCAGAGCCTTGATCACATGACAACGTGAGTTTAAAATAAGATCCAATAAATAGCAGCCACCATGGGTTCAAAGTGCAAAACCATAGACACATGACTTCCGGTATAGAAGACATAGAAAAAACACTGAATGTGTTATGACAATAAATAGCAATGTAAACAACATGTCTAAAAAATACAAATATATATATACTGATGCCGGGACAATCCCAATTCATGTGCAAAATTCGCTGATTTATAGAAAAGTAAAACAATAAATAAATAAATAAGTAAGTTAATAAAAACAAACCCTCTATTTACAATATAAATCATTTATACATCAATTCATGGCTTAAATGCCTAGAAATGTAATAGAATAGTCCATGGGCCATAATTAATTAAAAGGCCAACATAGTTCAATGTAGCTATTGCAACGAAATATACTAAATGTATGTGTATATTAATAATGGCATAAATGCCTGTTGCACCTAACTGTCAATCATAAAGATCATCATATTCACATACAAAACAGCAAAAAGTATTAAAAAGGCATGATCCTGGCTTCAAATAATTAAAGACATGTACATCACTTCTGAGGTTCCATGTGTCTGATATAGAACTTATGGTGTATATCTATGCTAAACTTGGATCAAAAAATATGTGCCAAATATGTGCAAAGAATAATGAATGAACAAGGAAAAAAGGGGGGAATAGAAACCAAACTGTCCTGCTGCGTCAAGCAACGAGACAAATCAGGACATCAAAGGTCTACAGATCATGAAACTACATCATTATTGCCCTTGGAGTGAATAAAGGAGAAAAAAGGAGAAAAAACCGGTATAGAGGATGTGATATAACATCAGAAATGGATAATCATAGAAAATGGGATATGGACTCACATGAGGTAGGCAAAAAAAGGGGGGATACAAAGTGACCAACTGCAAATGAATCCCGGGGGGCAACTTTACCAACCTTCCACATAAAATGGGGAAGTCCATAATGACTGAAATTACAGTTAAGGGTTGGTATTAGCCTGCAGCTATGGTAACCTTTATACTAGTGTGTTTCTAGATCATGGTACCCAATCTCATATCATGGTAAACATGTGTACAAATCCTCCGTTAAATTCAAACCTTTCGGATGTTTAGTATCAAGACGTAGGATGTATTGTGTTTCCAGTTTGCGGAGTCTTGTCTCTCTATTACCACCTCTTCTACTGGCTAAGACAGCATCAATGACGAAGTAACTGAGTAATCGATTGTCACTTTGGTGGTACTCCCTGAAGTGTCTGGCCACTGGGTATGTGTTGTCATGGTTAGCTATGGCCCTGAGATGCTGGAGGATTCGCTTATGCACAGCTAGTTTCGTGCTGCCTACATAGCGCAGTGAGCATGGACAAGATAACACATATACCGCAAATTCTGTTTTGCAGGTGAGTAACTTGCTAATCTGATGTTGAGTGTTGCTGAAACCATCCCGGTATGATTTCATGTTTACCCCTTGGAGGCATGATTTACAAGTTTTACACTTGTAAAATCCTGTGTTAGATGCTAGCCAGGTAGTTTTCTCAATAGCTTCAGGATTTGTGTCAACAAGTATATCCCTCATAGAGGGGGCTCTACTGAATGTAAGAGAGGGACGCAATGGCAAAACGGCACCTATCACCGGGTCATTTAGTACAATGGGCCAGTTACGATTAATGATTTTACATAGGTCCCTATGTTGTCTGCTGTAACCAGTGATAATTCTAAAAGTATTGTTTGCCTCATTGGGAGTAACAGCTACATTAGCAACAGTAGTGGTTTGACTATGGGTGTAGGGTCTTAAAAGGTCCTCCCTTGAGTGTTGCATAGATTTAACTATCGCACTCTCTATGACTTTTCTAGAGTATCCTCTTACTAAAAATCTAGCACTGCTTGAAAGCTGCGCAGCAGTTAAATCAAAGTTGTTGCTACACACCCTTCTAATGCGTAACATTTCGCCATAGGGGATGCTTGCTATTAGGTGGGCTGGGTGTGAGCTTCTGGCATGAAGGAGCGTGTTGCCAGCTGTTCTCTTGCGGTACAGTCTCGTTTCCAATCTTTCATTGTGGACATATACCTCAGTATCCAAGAATGTTACTGATGTCTGGCTCATGTTTGCAGTGAAGGCTAGATTGTGATCATTGATGTTGATGTTTTCTAAAAAGCCTAATGCTTGATTCTCATCACCTCGCCAGACAATGAATAGATCATCAATAAACCTGTACCATGCTACCACATGCTCATCCAACTCTTTCTTGAAATTTACCCTGAGGACCAGGACCAGTTCTTTGATTTTAATTGCTGTACGTTACAGCTTTGTTTTAATTTGAGCCGTTCTTTTGTTGCCCCTTGTTCGGCGCTCTCCGGTTTTGATAATTTGCCATTTATTGTTTTGCTCACATTGAGCGGCTACGGTGAACTGGACTATGGTGAAAGCCAGCAGAATTGTAACAAGATGGTTCCTGTTGAGAGGCGGTGGTGCTGGCCAGGAGAGAGTCATTCGACTCGTATGTGTCGCAACACCCGACCAGCCGGGGTCCCAAGCTCTGGCTTCCCTTTGGGGTAGTCCTCCTTGGCTAAGAGTCCCCGTCCTATTAATTGGGCCTCATTTTTACCCTTAAACATTTTGAAACCGAATTTTGCCAAATCCTCATGCGGCTTTCTCGACATCAAACAAGTAGCCTCTTTTCTCTATTGCTGAGCACATAAATATCCTCCCTCTCTTGCTGCATTAAATGCCTGCTCCAGGGATTGGAAATGCGTTTCTCGTTATCGACTCTCACAGGCCTGTTTTTCTCTTCCCATGCTGAGAAGAGTCAATTGTGGAAAAATCAATGCAAGTGGGTTAGCATAGTGCTCGCTCCCCTATCTCCCACTATTTTGTCATATCTGATTTACACCCCCACCCCGCCCAGGCGTAGACGATCAGTCTGCAGCCAGATTACGTTCATCAGAGAGAGGGCAGTGGGGCGCCGCCCTCCATTATCATTTCAGGGAATAGACATGGCACGCAGCAGACCTGGGCCTCCTATGCACCGTACACATTAGGAATGAGAGGGGCGGACAGGGAAGTTCTAGAAGAACTCTATATTAAATAAATCTGTGTTGTCTACAGAGTGTAATATGCTTATCCATGTTGAGTTCTGCATGGTGTGGCATGACCCATGTGGCCGTATGTGTGTGTGTGTGTGTGTGTATGTATGTATGTATGTGTATATATATATATATATATGTGTGTGTATATATATATATATATATATATATATATATATATATGTGTGTATCCACCACAAAAGAGTTGCCCCTGTGAGGTGGACCACCTCGGAAACATCAGCCTCACAGATGACGAAGGCAGCATGTGGAAAAACTCCGCTTTTAATATCTTCAGGCTCAACGCGTTTCAGGATCACTCCCTTTCTCACGAGCCAAATGCAAAGACAAACAACAGCAACTCGGTGAAAACACCTGCATTTAAATTATAGTTCCACCCCAGTGGGCGTGTTCTCTTGCCGCATAGGCATCTGGTATTTGCAGTCTCAAACCGTTGTATCCCCATGTGGGTGTTGCTGTGAGCCCAGTATTCGCCGTATTCCCATGTGGGCACAGGCAGTGAGTCCAGTCTGCCAATAATTAGTTCCTCACCTCGTGCTGTTTCCTTCCTGTGGCCCAGAGCCAGGACCTGCCCAGCTCGGCAGGTCCGTGTATTACGGCGGGTCACACCTCGCGGCGTAGGCTATATATATATGTGTATATTACCTACTGGCAGTCGCCAGTAGGTAGTTATAGTTAGGACCTATTTTCCATAGGAAATCCGCAACATTCTATTTGGAATAACGTTGGCGTTGATTGATGAATCTTCGCGAAATTTTCCAAACTTTTGGCTAGCTCCGGTCCGCTCCTATCCTGAAAATTTCACGGTGATTCGTCAAGTGGGGGCCGAGAAAAAAGGGGGGTCCCAAAATGCGTTTTCTCCATGCATTTTCCCATAGGACCTGTTGACGCAGCTACAGCCCGAAGTGCTGAACGGAATTGCACCAAATTTGGCAAAGAGGTAGTCCTCAGTTCAGACTCGTGCCTTTTGCTTAAATGGTGTAAATCCGTTCAGTAGTTCCTGAGAAAATCAAAAGTAAAATCACATATATATCTGGGCGGAGCCTAACCACACATCTCATCGAGAGATCTGATTGGCTGTCAGCACTTCATCCAAGAAGTATTGGCAGCCATCTTGGGACCAATATACATGATAGCACCTCATTAAAAAGCATTGCAGTTAATAGAAGGTTTTAAGACTTTAGTTACATTATAAATCATTTGTTGATGGTACCATACCCATTTTAGGAATTGTGGTGTGTTCTAAGGTGATTTTACCATGTGAAAAAAACCTTCTGCTGTGATATCATGAATCATGTTTGAGAGAAAACTATTTTCTCATGCTTTTCCCACAGAGGTTTGGAAGGTGATCTATAAGCTAAACTGAGAGAATATTTTCTGTAAATTCACATTATCTTTCTCAGTCATGTGAGAATGAAGTCTGACATTCTCAGTAAAACATGTACATCCAACAAGGGCAGAGACTGTCAGTTGATTCCTTTGTGTTCTACTGCAGCTTCCCAGAGTGTTCTAAAGAACAACTAGAGCGCTAACAGTCCTACTTATGACAAACGTATGGCACACCTGAAGCCATCTTGGTTGGAATAAAGTGGTAACTCTTAAAACATTTAATTTAAAAAGGAACAAAATGAGGGGGTTCATTTTGCCATAGAAAGTATGATTAGTGCTGCAGAAAGAAAAATTAGGGCACATTTTGAGTGACTTCTCAAATCCTCTTCTATTTCATAAACAAATTCTGACATGCAGACTGAAACATGCACTTTGCATACCAGCAACAGACTTCCCTGGTGAGCAGTAGCTTTACTACAGTGATCTAATAAGCAACTAGAGTGCTAACATTCAGAATTTATGGCAAATGTGTGACACATCTGAATGCCTTCTTGATGGAACCAAAGTAAAAAACTGAAAGTATTGCCTACTGAGGAGACTGCAGTAAATGAGGAAATTAGGAAACTTCATAACAAATAAATCTCCCAAGATGGCCACCAGAGACAAAAGAGCCCAAATGTAGCCCAAATATCACCCAGATGTAGCCCAAGTATAGCCCAATGACAGAAGTGTGCAAAACACTTATTTTTTGTGTATTTGCAGTTTTATATAGTGCAGACTTGTCAGGTATTGGAGTGCTTTACATGAGCATTGGTTACATCACACAAGATTAAATTCATTTTGGTTGTAGACATGGGGAGATTAAGTGATTTGACCAGAATCACAGAATGTTGAGCTGAAGCAGAAACTCCAACGTGGTTCCCCAGTTGCAAAGTCTGCAGCTCTGGAAGTAACACCGAATCCTCTCCCCTAGGTGCAACATTTAATCAAGTAGTCAACTGGATAAAAAAACATAAAGATTACAAATAATTTAAAAGTTCTTTGTCGCTATTTGAAAACTCAGAAAATATGTCCTCATTTTAGTGTTTTTAGAGCACTAACCATAATTTTGATGCAAATAAGACCCTCTCATATATGTAATTTCTAAAGGAAATACTCTAGGTATTACAGTTTTGATTACATCAAGATGACGTCCGGCGTTCCACACTTTTGTAATAAATATAGAATGTTAGCAATCTAGTTGTTCATTGGGATACTGTTGAGAGGCAGAGGCCAGGGGCACGGACTCTGAAAATTGTAGGCAGGTAGGAGTGCAGATGCAACAATTTGACCACACTGGGCAGGCAGGAAGGGCAGTGGCAGCACAACAGACTATGGAGGGCAGTGGAAAGGGGGGCAGGGGCAACAAACCAACAATACAGGAGTGGCAAGAGAGGCTGTGGCAATATAATAGACCATTGTGGGCAGAAGGAAGAGGCAGTGGTAGTACAACCATACATGCCAACAGACCAGTTTCAGCCAGGAAACGTCCAATGTTTTTAAGCTCAAATGGGCTTTATTTGATCTGTCTCCTATCTACAATCTCCTCTTTTTCAATGTAACTCATAGGGGAAAATCAATACCCCAGTTTTTTTTCAAATTCTCCCTCTTACCAAGTTCAAAATGTTCGCAAGTATGGTACATTGGATCATGGTAGGCAGGAGGAATTGGGGTTGGGACATGGACTCGAATAACAGAGGACAGGAGGGACATGGAGAGGTGCACCAAACTGACCCTAAAGGGAAGGCAACAGGGTTTGCAGCAGCACAATACACCACACAGCGCATGCAGGACGGGAGTGCAGCACAACAATCCATAGAAAGCAATAGGGAGGGGACAGGACCATGCACATGGACAACAGAGAACAGAGGGGAAAGAGGCAATGGTAGCTAGCTGACCATAATGGACAGACAGGAGAGAAAGCTGCAGCATAACAGACCATAAAGGGCAGGAGGGACGGATCAGGGGCATTACAATGGAACAGACAAGCCAGGAGGGAGGGAATAGGGGTCTGCACATGGAAACAGAGGGCTGGGGGCAGGGCAGGAGCAGCAAGATGACCATGGAGGTCAGGCAGGATGGGCACTAGAAACAAGACACACCATGGAGAGCAACAATGAGACTATGATGGCATACACACAGACCATGGAGGGAAGGTGGGAGGGGGTCAGGGGCAGCTAGCTGACCACACAGGGAAGGTGAGAGGGGCCATGGCAGCACAGAAGACCATGCATGGCAAGCGGGAGGGTTAGTGGCAGCACAATGGCTATGATGGGCAAGAAGGAGGGTGCAGGGGCATGCACAAAGGACCATGGAGGATAGAAGGGAGGGTCAGGACCTGGGCACAGACAAGAGAGTTCAGGGGAAGGGGCCTCACAACAGACCGCGCGGGGCAGGCAGGAGGAGCAGTTGCAGCACAACAGACCAGGGAGGGCAGAAGGGTGTGGCAGTAAAATGGACCATGGAGGACAGGAGGAAGGGGATAGGGGCATGGCATGTGGACAGGCAGTGTGGAGGTGGCAGGGACAGGTTACAGTCATCTGACAATGCTAGGCAGGTGGGAGGGGAGTGGCAGCTCAACAGAACACTCAGAGTAGATAGGAGTGGCAGGTCCTTGGAACATGGTGGGCAAAAAGGATGGAGCAGGGGCATGCACAAAGACATGGGAGGGCAGGGGAAAGGAGACTAGGGGCAGCAAGCTAAGCACAGAGGCTAAGCAGGAGGTCAATGATGGGCCATAGAATTGGGCAATGGAGGGCAGGAGGAGTGGACTGGTACATCATGCTAAATGGAGGGCAGTGGCAGCACATCAGACCATGCATGGCAGGAGGGAGGAGGCTTGTCCATGGATTCAGACAACACAGGATAGGGAGGAGGTGGATGGGGCAGCAAGCTAACTGTTCAGAGAAGGTGGGTATTAGGAACTTTATTGTTTTTAAAATGTGTGTCTGTGCAAACTACTTAAAATATGAACAAGTATGCAGCATAATCTCACTTTTATTCAGGAAGAAGAGGACGTTTGTGACTGTGATTCCGGGCTCACTTGGCAGAAACACCCCCTGACACTCCACCCCCCATCGCAAAATGTAATGCCCGTGAAAAGGGTAGGTGGACGCAGTGTTATATAGAACATAGTCCTTTTAGCACAATTGAAAATAAAAACTAGATATAGTATATGGTATAAACTATGCACCAAAAAGTGTGATATAAGATGAACTGGGGCGTGAAATATAATATGCAATACATTGTGCGCAATGACAGATTCATTGGAGAGCGCGAGATAGCACAGGCACTAGCGCGTGCTATGCGATATGCGCCTTGGAGTGTAATATGCACAGGGCAGTGTTGTGTAACCTAACTAGTCTCTAAAGTTGTAATATAAAATATGTGCTGGGGAGTGTAACGTTGCATATGCACTGTGACAAAGATATGGATCCCAGATTGTAATATGTATGGCATAGCGCTGTGCGTAATAACATAGGCATTGAGGAAGGCACGTTAGACGGGGCAATATAACCCGTGCGAAGGCAAGTGTGGCATGACATATTCACGGGGTGGAGTTACAGTGCACATGAGCTAGAGAGTGCCATAGCATACGCACTAGCTGGTGGAATACAACACAGAGTTGTGAGGCACTCGGCGGGCACTGGTGGGTGTAACACAGCATTGGGCTCAGCCAGGAGCACGCTGTGACTCTCAAGTGAGGTTCGTCTCCTTTCCAGAGAGTAAAATAAAAAGTATTACACATCCGGCGGTGGATGTGTGTTTTATTAACCGTGAGGGGGGTTTCTTCCATAGTTTGGTCGAATTTTCGTCGAATCCCCTTTGAATGGCTTGGTGTGCGTGTATATTAAATGTGCCCGTCAATAGCTACCCATGTTTGTATAAATGAACGACAAGGTTGTCTACTTGGAGAATACCCACCGGCGGGGGCGCCGGGATTAGGCACAGTAGGGCGTCAGACACATCAGAGCTTCACTAGCGGTGTAAATACATTCCATGTGGATTCATTCTATGCATAGTCGCCTTTTAATGAATATCACGCAAATCGTCATGGTGATAGGTACATACGGTTTGTCCAGCATGTCCTAGGTTTTCTATAAATATATATTTTTTTAAAATAATAAAAAACAAAGGCCGGCCCCGGGGGATGGGGTCCCCGGGGCCATAAGTGGCCTGAGGAGGGGGGCAACGCAGCCCCCTCCTAAAGAATTAAAAAAAAAAAAAAGGCCATGACCCGGGGGTTGGGGTCCCCGGGGCCGATTAAGTCCTTGAGAGGGTCAAATTAATTTTTTCCAACAAAAAAAATTAGGGTGCAGGCCCTGGGGGATGGGGTCTCCAGGGCCAATAAATTAGAAAAAGAAGGGGGGCCACACAGCCCTCCTTCTTAAAAAAATAAAATAAATAAAAGACCGGCATCGTGCCGGAGGCCACGCCCCCTCCTTGCAGCACTCTGCAAACGCGCCCCCTGGCCAGTTGTAAGTTGGGGAATTAATTCCCCTTCAATACTGAGGGTCCCTGAGGGCCAACTATCGCAACAGGTATCTCCAGTATGCGCCAGGGAGCTGCGTTGCAGACAGGTGTTCTGAGGCCACGCCCCTTTTTACACCTCTATGCAACGCAGCTCTGTGGCGCTTACTGGAGGTACCTAGTGGGCTAGTTTGACCCTAGGGACCCTTAGGATTCAAGGGGACTTAATCTCTCAACTTAGAACGGCCACAGGGCACGTTTACACAGTGGTGAAGGGAGGGGACGGGGCCTGAGGTGACGTGTGCAAACACGCCCTGTGGCGTGTTTTAAGTTGGGGAAATAATTCCCTTTCAATCCTGAGGGACCCTGGGGGCCAACTAGCCCACCAGGTGCTTCCAGTAAGCGCCACTGCTCTGCGTTGCAGAGAGGTGGTGCAGGCCATGCCCCTTTTTACACCTCTCTGCAATGGCGCTTACTGGACGTACCTAGTGGGCTATTTTGCCCCTAGGGATCCTCAGGATTCAAGGGGACTTAATCTCCCAACTTAAAAAACGGCCACAGGGCGTGTTTACACAGTGGGGAAGGGAGGGGACGGGGCCTGAGGTGACGCGCGTTTTAAGTTGGGGAAATAATTCCCCTTCAATCCTGAGGGCCCCTGGGGGCTAACTAGCCCACCAGGTGCTTCCAGTAAGCGCCACTGAGCTGCGTTGCAGAGAGGTGGTCCAGGCCGTGCCACTTTTTACACCTCTCTGCAACGCAGCTCTGTGGCGCTTACTGGAGGTACCTAGTGGTCTAGTTGGACCCTAGGGACCCTCAGGATTCAAGGGGACTTAATCTCCCAACTTAAAACGGCCACAGGGCGTGTTTACACAGTGGGGAAGTGAGGGGACGGGGCCTAAGAGACCTTTGCCACGGACTCTACCTGGGCGGCTGCCTTGGTGTGAGCTCTCTGTGGCGGTGGATGGTGATTGCCTACTTTGCACTATTGACTAGCGCTATTTTAAAAACTGGATTTTATTGTTTTATCGTTTTTAATTCTTTGGTGTATCTTATGTGAAGTGTATTGAAGTGTATTTAATCTGCCTTTACTGCTGCACCTTCTCTCCTGAGGCGCAAAGCCGGGAGATCTTTCCTATACTCTCGCTGTGTTTTGGGGGCTTAGGGGACTCTCTTCTTACCTGGGGCAGCGGAGCGAAGTCGCTTTCACCGGTGTCGGCTCCTCGCTGCTCCGCGCTCTCCTCCTTCCTGCTGTGCTCTCTGGGCGCCCCTCTCGCTGGTCAGTGGACAGCGGGATAGTCGCACGGGGACGGCGGCCATCTTGAGTGAGGCTGGCTCGCTGGTCGGCGGACTAGGCTTGCTGCCTCACGGGCGGGAACTATAAAACTAGCTTCCCTGCCCTGCCCCGATCAGACCTTTGCCACGGACTCTACCTGGGCGGCTGCCTTGGTGTGAGCTCTCTGTGGCGGTGGATGGTGATTGCCTACTTTGCACTATTGACTAGCGCTATTTTAAAAACTGGATTTTATTGTTTTATCGTTTTTAATTCTTTGGTGTATCTTATGTGAAGTGTATTGAAGTGTATTTAATCTGCCTTTACTGCTGCACCTTCTCTCCTGAGGCGCAAAGCCGGGAGATCTTTCCTATACTCTCGCTGTGTTTTGGGGGCTTAGGGGACTCTCTTCTTACCTGGGGCAGCGGAGCGAAGTCGCTTTCACCGGTGTCGGCTCCTCGCTGCTCCGCGCTCTCCTCCTTCCTGCTGTGCTCTCTGGGCGCCCCTCTCGCTGGTCAGTGGACAGCGGGATAGTCGCACGGGGACGGCGGCCATCTTGAGTGAGGCTGGCTCGCTGGTCGGCGGACTAGGCTTGCTGCCTCACGGGCGGGAACTATAAAACTAGCTTCCCTGCCCTGCCCCGATCAGACCTTTGCCACGGACTCTACCTGGGCGGCTGCCTTGGTGTGAGCTCTCTGTGGCGGTGGATGGTGATTGCCTACTTTGCACTATTGACTAGCGCTATTTTAAAAACTGGATTTTATTGTTTTATCGTTTTTAATTCTTTGGTGTATCTTATGTGAAGTGTATTGAAGTGTATTTAATCTGCCTTTACTGCTGCACCTTCTCTCCTGAGGCGCAAAGCCGGGAGATCTTTCCTATACTCTCGCTGTGTTTTGGGGGCTTAGGGGACTCTCTTCTTACCTGGGGCAGCGGAGCGAAGTCGCTTTCACCGGTGTCGGCTCCTCGCTGCTCCGCGCTCTCCTCCTTCCTGCTGTGCTCTCTGGGCGCCCCTCTCGCTGGTCAGTGGACAGCGGGATAGTCGCACGGGGACGGCGGCCATCTTGAGTGAGGCTGGCTCGCTGGTCGGCGGACTAGGCTTGCTGCCTCACGGGCGGGAACTATAAAACTAGAAGGTGATGACTCCGCGCAGCGGACGCGCATTGCGGAGGCGCCTTTCCCGCGCCAAAGGAGCGCCTAAGGAAAGCCCGTCTGCGCCCGTCAGCGTCCCGGATGCGGACGGGTGCGGAATAGTGGAGTACACTGGCCCTCAGCTGCGTGCTTTAAGAACTGACCTGCAGAGCAACTGTGGGGTATGTGACCTTGGTACAGGGGAGAATCTGAGCTGTCCAGGGTGCGGGTGGTCCTTGAGATGGGACTGGGTGAAGCCCATGGCTCCCAAGCTTAGTCGGCAGTTAACCTTTACGACGACTCATAACTCGGACGACCGGTCTTTCAATTGTGCTCTTTTAAACACTCGTTCGGCTTGCAAGCATGCTCAAGATCTGTTCAGTTTCCTGACCGATTTCAAGCCAGCCTGTCTATTTCTTACTGAAACATGGCTTGATGATACGTCGGGCCCAGATATTGCTAATGCCTTGCCCCCCAACTATTACATACTTAGAAAAGACAGGATGAACAGAAAGGGTGGGGGTGTAGCATTGCTGATAGATAGACAGTACGAATGCTCCATTATCCCCACGAATGAAATCCACGGGGTTGAAGCATTGGGTTTTTGCCTTTCCTTTTCGCCGGCTCAATCCTGTGCCGGTCTGCTGATTTATCGACCGCCAGGCCCCTTGGGATCTTTTAGCGAAGAGCTTGTTACTATAATATCTACTCTGAGCATTCAATTTAAACATTTTATCCTATTGGGCGATTTTAACATACATTTTGATACTCTGGCTGCCACTGACACTATCCAGATACTTGATATCACTGCTCCCTTGGGCCTTCTACCCTACGTGATATCGCCGACCCACGATAAAGGCCACACATTGGACCAGATCTTCTCCACCTCTCCCATCTCTGTTGCACCCCCTCTTCCCGTCTTATGGTCGGACCATTCGTTACTAACTTTTAAGATTCAGTCCCTGTTCGCGGGGACGGGTAGGCCTGTCGGATGTCAGTCCCGCCTGTCACGCCCCTTTCATCTAGTCACACCTGAGATGATTGAGCACTATAGGCTATCTCACCCCTGTTCTCTCACCGGGGACTTAGAACTGGACCTCCTTCGCTTTCAAACATGGCTAGCACAGTGTTTGGAGGACTTAGCCCCGCCTAAGCGTTCCCTTAAGAAATCCTCACGTGCCTCTGGCCCCTGGTTCACACACGCTCTCAATACCAGTAGAAGGCTTTGTAAGAAGGCCGAGAGAGCTTGGCGTGCCAACTATTTAGATTCACTAAAGGAGGCCTATAGGTCCTGTATTAAGGCTTATCATAAAGAAATTTATGTAGCCAAAAAAATGTACTTCACCCATAGGATTGAAGAAGCTGCGAACACTAGCAAGGAAATTTTTGCTATTGTTAAAGAATTTACCTCTCCTGCCGCCAGCTCCCTCAAATGTTCCTTTTCTGAGACGTGGGTTTCTCAATTAGCCAGCTTCTTCTCCAATAAAATCAGGAGTATTCAGGCTACTTTTTCCTCTCTCGACCTGGGAGGACTGTCCTGGCCCAATACCCCGTCTGAGGTGCCTAAGCAGGGGCAACCCAGCCTGATGAGTTTCCCTCCTCTCCAACCTCTTGACTCTCTGGAACTACTCTTAAAAATAAGATCGGGCTCTCCGTTGGACCCTTGCCCTGCCAAGCTGTTGGCTAAAGTGGCCCATGTGCTAAACCCGATGGTGAACCCCATTATAAATCGCTCCTTAGAAACAGGCACAGTTCCTTCCATCTGGAAGCAAGCGATGGTCGTACCACTGCTGAAGAAGCCGTCCTTAGACCCCACTACTCATGCCAACTATCGACCTATCTCCTTGCTCCCAGCCTTGGCAAAAGTTGCGGAAAAGCACGTGCAGTCTGTCCTCTCGCTCTTCGTTGAGTCCCATGGTATTCTGCACCACACTCAATCCGGTTTCCGTGCCAACATGAGCACGGAGACGGCCCTGTTGGAGGTGACTGAGGCCATTAAGGAAGTCCTGGACTCTGGGGGGAAGGCAATGCTGATTTTGCTTGATCTCTCGGCGGCATTTGACACCGTCCCCCATGGCCGCCTTCTAGCGCGCCTTGAGGAGATCGGTATTGGTGGTACGGTACTCAACTGGTTTTCGTCTTTTCTGTCCAACCGCCAACAAACAGTCTGGGCACCCCCACACTCCGCGGTAGTGCCACCCATGGAGGTGGGTGTGCCTCAGGGATCAATCCTGAGTCCTACTCTTTTTAATATCTATATTTCCCCTCTGGCGGCACTTGCGGAGTCTTTCGGTGCCCAGATTGTCTCTTATGCTGATGATACTCAGCTCCTTTTCTCATGCGAGAAAGATATGGACTTCGATGGTGCTCTCATCAAAGGCTGTCTGGAGGCAGTCTTTAATTGGCTTCAAATGAATCAACTCAAATGCAACTCGGAAAAATCCGAGGTTCTCTTTTTTGGCTGTCCCCCTGATACGTGTTGGAAATCCTGGTGGCCGCTGGACATGTCCCCCCCCTCTAATGCAACACCGGTGGCAAAAAATCTTGGGGTTAAGCTGGACACCTCCCTCTCTCTGAAACCACAAATTATGAGTCTGGTTGGCCAGTGTTTCGGGGTCTTGAAAGCACTTAGAAAATTCCTTCCCCTCCTCCCCATTGCCCACAGGAAGACGACAGTGCAGGCCCTAATAGGATCCAGGCTTGATTATGCCAATGTCCTTTATCTGGGCCTCCCGAAGTCTCTCCTCTCGCGCCTGCAGATTGTGCAAAATTCGGCCGCTCGTGCGATTTTTGGTCTTGGTCATCGCGCCCATGCGTCTGGCCTGTTGCAAACCCTTCATTGGCTGCCGATCCAGAGGCGCATTGAGTTTAAAACGCTCACCCTTGCTTTTAAAACCCTTCATGGCATGGGCCCTAGTTATCTCAGAAAGAGGTTCATCCTCTATAAACCAGCCAGAGCTTTGCGCTCAGCGTCTCTATCTCTCTCCACGGTCCCAGCAATTAGGCGCGCCCGCATTGGTGGACGCTCCTTCAAGTACCTTGCGCCCCGGGCTTGGAATGCCCTCCCACTCTCTTTACGGATGAGTGAGAGCTTGCTGTCCTTCAGAAAAGAGCTCAAGACTTGGCTCTTTAGCCAATAAGCCCCCCCCCCCCCTGTTTAGAGCTCTGTGGCTTCGGGTCTGATAGCGCCGGGACACTCTGCTTGAGTAGCTGAGCGCTTAACAAAACCCCGTTTAACATAACATAACATAACATAAGGTGACGTGTGCAAACACGCCCTGTGGCGCGTTTTAAGAGGTAGTTTTAATCCCCTGCCCTATTATATACTAGGGGCTTACAGAGGAGGTCATGCTGATCACAGGGGGACCCCAACGCATAGTGTTCCCTAGTGTATGTAGGTGTTTTCACTGTATTCTGAGTGTCTTTTAACATAGCACTGGCTCTAGGACTGGTTAGTCAGACTCGGTTACCACCAGTATCCGTCTGAAAAAGTTGAGGGTGCAGGATGATTTTGCAACAAGGCTTCTTTCTGCTCTTCTGTTTGTTCTTTCTGCACGTTATCCTTCTTCCTGCACTTTTCTTCATCTTTGACGACTTCTGTTGCTTCTTTCTGCATTTCTTTTTTTTCTTTCTGTGCGTTTTTTCTTCTTTCTTCACATGTCCTATCTCTGTAGGCATAGTTAAAAATTAGCATTTAAAAAACCTTTGAAATTCACTGAAAAAAACCATAGGTTTCAGGCACGTTATAGTTAGGAATTAGCATTTAAAAAACCTTAGAAATTCACTGAAAAAACCATAGGTTTCAGGGGCGTTATAGTTAGCTGGACTTTTCACTCGTACAAAAACATTGAAATTCCCCCGTTATAGTTAGTTCAGCTAACTATAACTCACGCGCCCGCAATGCACTGCTGATAACGTCGCATATTACATCACTCATGACACGGTCAGTGACATCACTCATGACATCACTTATGACATCATCCTTGTGATAGAGTGGCGGTCGCGCGAGTTATAGTTATCTGAACTAACTATAACGGTGGAATTTCATTGGTTTTTTACGAGTGAAATGTCCACCTAACTATAACATGTGTGAAACCTATGGTTTTTTAAGTGAATTTGCAAGGTTTTTTAAATGCTAATTCCTAACTATAACGTGTGTGAAACCTATGGTTTTTTAAGTGAATTTGTACGTTTTTTTAAATGCCAAATTTAAAAAAAAAAAATTTTTAATGGTTTTTCACCGTGCACGCACGGTGCGCTGCGCCCACCGTGCGCGCACCCCGCGATTTTTAAAAAAAACAACGTTTTTTTACCCTTCGGGGTCCTTTAGGGACCCCCTGACAAAGGCTAGGGGGTCAGGAACTCTCTACCCTGCCCCCTTTTCACGTTCGCCACCTCTCTTTTTCACTCTCGCACCCACAACAAACAAAATGGCGGCCGACGCTTCCTGATTTCGACCGATTCGAATGTTGACTGTCATGAATCCACCAATCAGAATTATGCTCGCGCACGTTAGGGTGCGCGCACGGTGCGCGGCTATAGATGTGTATGTGCTTTTAAATGCAATTTTCTCAGGAACTACTGAACAGATTGACTCCATATATGCAAAAGGCACTTCCTTGACCTGAGGACTACCTCTCTGCCAAATTTCAAGTAATTCTGTTCAGCCGTTCGGGCTGTACCTTCGACTAAAGGTCCTATGGGAAAATGCATGGGGAAAACGTGTTTTGGGACCCCCCTTTTTTCTCGGCCCCCGCTTGACGAATCACCCCGAGACTTTCAGGGTAGGAGCTGAACGGAGCGCCCCATTAGTTTTGAAAATTTCGCGAGGATTCGTCAACCGGTGCCAAAGTTATTCAAAATAGAATTTTCAGATTTCCTATGGAAACACGGTCCTAACTATAACTATCTACTGGCGACCGCCAGTAGATAATATATTCATTCACTGGGAAAAAAAGATTACAGTGATGCCAAAGTTATAAGCAAACTAAAAAATCAATTTCCTATGGAAAAGTGGGCCTAACGAGAACTACCCTGGGGTAATATGTATATATTCAGGGCCTCTGGAAGTGTGCAATTTTGCAGCTGGAGTATTTTCCGCATAATTGTGGATTTGCCACATAATCCTTCAACTGCTGTATAATCTGCAGATCTCAGCAAATTGTTTTCAGCTAAAACAGACCAAAAGTTACTAAAAACGCCACAATACTGGTTGGCCCTCAGTGGAAGACCCTAACAGAGGTTGACTGGTCACCTTTCTGTTGCTTATTTCTGTATTTGGGTGTCATAAAGGCACTATTGAAGTGAAATCTTTGCTCAGAAAGTGTTAACATGTAAAAATGGTAAAATAGGTAAGGAAATACTAACACAAAATGTGCTGCATTCTGCTGCACAATTAGCCTTTTCTTTGCAGATAATCTAGTCAACCCTGCCGTGTAAGTTTGACCTCCTCCACAAAATTCCAGTGGACCTGCTTGTATAATACTTTAAATTCCCCGTGGAATAATTGATTTCAGTGATTAAAACTATTCCTCTCTCCTGGTCCAACCATTTGGAAAATCACTCCATATAAAATACTAACACACCCTGGTTGCTGCAGTTCCCCAGCATCAACAAGTAGGAGTGACAGGAGACTTTTCAATCCATACTCGGTCAGATACCTCAGAGTTACTTAAACTTCAGTATCAACTAACAGCTTCCTTAACAGACTCCACTCTAATATGCCGCTAGATAATTTCAATGTCTTGCCTCTGGCGATGCTGGGTAGAAACCTGCCACTCTGGGGTAAAAAATATGCACAAAGCTGAAGGAATTCCTGGTTCTCATTAGATGTAAACAGTATTAAATTAGAAGTTAGAACAGCTGAAAGAAAACGGTGGAGGAATTACCCAACACCAAACAAGGATGCATACTACTCCTTAATGCTTCGAAATGCAGCTAAAATTAAATTAAAAAAGTATTTTACTCAAAGAGGATTAGAAATGCAACCAACCCCCTCCGTAGACATATTTCGCATTGTCTCTAAACAACAAAATCCAATAGCCACAAAAGTTGAAATACCATCAACCCACGATCTTTGTGACAATATTCCCCATTGTGTACAGAGAAAATTTATATAATTCTGCACTCGGTAATTAAGGACCTGCTACCTATGGCTCTGTTCCATTCAAATCAATTTCCTAGTTGAGGTTATATGTAGGCTAGTTCACACAGATCACCAAAGCAAACTCTTGCAGGTTGTTACCAACAGCCATCCATCAGGCTCCCCACCAGCTCAATTTCGAAAGTCACTTTTAGCCGAATCTCTCCCCACCACGCTTAACTGCTCTTTCAAGCTGGGTATTTCAAGACCCCTGGAAATAGCTGTGTCAAACCTATGAAGAAAACCATGTTTGGTTGTCAGTGATATGAAGAACCTCAGGCTCATCTCGCTGCTCCTCTATATCGGTAAACTGCTGGAAAGAGTTGGCTCTGTGTCAGTGTAAAGCTTCATAGAAATAAATAGTCTAATGGATGGGAAACAGGCCAGTGTTCATCTTGGTCATAGCACAGCGCTGGCAGTCCTACCAGCCCTCGCCACCTCATTCGATAGAGGAAAAACTGGCATGTAAGTCCTCCTAGACATCTCAGCTGCTATCGATACCGTTGACCTTAACATCTGCTTTAAGACTTTTGAAACAGATGGTATCGCTGGTACAGTCCTTATCTGGATAAAGGCTTTCATTTTAAGTAGAGCTCAGGCAGTTGACCTGCCTGACCATCTGTGGGCCATTGTTTCTCCCCTTTGTATAACATATATGTGCAGCCCTTAAGGCCACTGCTCCATCAAGCAGGGGTTCACATCTAAATGTGCATCAATGACACTCACATAATTTTGAGTCTGCACCGTTCTTCAAATATATTAAATCAAAGTCCAAGACCTTTAACTATGGCGGTCACCATTATCAAGTGGTGGATGGCCAACAGCTTCAGCAGGCTGAGTCTGGCCAATCCTGAGATTCTACTCACTTCCACCACATGACTGCTGAATGGAATAACACTTTGTGGCTAGACTTAATGGGCATTCCTCCTTCCCCATCCCATGTGGTGTGCAATTTGGGATTCCTTCTTGCCTATACTATGTGCTTTGAAGGCCAGTGTATAAATGTGGCCCACCTCTGCTCCACCCACTTCAGCCATCTAAAAAAAAGATTCTCCCTTTCATTGACTCCACTGTACATACTCAAGTAGTTGGCTCTACGATCCAGTTGCATCGCAACTAAGAACGTTTCATTTATCTTGCAGCTCCAGACAAATCCAGCATCTGCTGCATCTTACTCAAAATGCAGTCACTCGAGAACACAACAGAACAAATAGGCGATTACATCTCTCTCCTGTATCATGATCCTTACACTTGCTACCCATTCAATCTCTAGCAGCCTTCAAGGCCCAGGCAATCGTACTTAAAGCTACATCTCAGTTGACCCGTCTTCTTAGCCAACAAGAAGCTACTACAAGGACCATAGTGGTTAGTTATGACGATCAGGCTTTCTCCTCCCGCCCCCAAAATGTGGAACTCTTAAGTTAAGTCTCCATGCCGAGACCAACTCACTGTGTTTTCAACACCAGCTGAAAACCTGACTTAATTTTAACTTCCCTTATTTTTCTTCCCCTTGTTGGTATTCGATCTTATGGTTTGTGTTTTCTAAAGCGCCAACAAGCATCTGCAGTCCTGCAATATCATATAAATAAATTATAACATAACATTTATGCATTTATCTGTGGAAATAAACATGACCCACTAAAACATGGTATTTGGAACAAGGGTACCAATAAATGATCATTTCCATATTTATTAGTATAGCACAAAGTGCAAATTCCATGTTATGAACATAATCCAACCTAATGTATAGGAAAAAAGAAATCTGCTGAGAGTAATATGCTGTTTGAGATGTATGGCTTTCAGAGAGAGAACTATTAGCATGAACGACTGGATTCTTAATCCAGTGCTTTTTTGGTGTGACCTATCAACAGTGGGTAACATAATTTGTTAGCCACTGTTGCTACATCATAAAGTAATTCCAGACTGCTCCTGCTGTGCTCGGTGAGCACTTGTTAGAGCATCGCAGGAAAGCAGGCAGCAGAACTTCTGGAGCAGCGGGAAGGTAAGGCACTGAGAATGGGTGCCAGGATGCCACATATATATATATATTTTTTAATTAGGACAGTGAGGAGAAGCTCCTATTCCTCTGTCCCTGCGTAGCAGTTTAACCTGTTCCCTGCGTGCATCGGCCAACGGCCGTCGCGAGCACTACCTGTCTAGTGCTGCGCACGTCCGTTGACCGACGCGGCCCCGCCCACTCATTAAAAGTCCCGCGCCGCGGCAGAATTTGTGCCACGATTAACAGTTAAAGCATGGGCAGAAAATGTTTGTGGCGATGCATCACACAAAATCATAGATAGATAAAAAGTGAATTACGGAGATGTTTATAACCTTGGGGTTCTGAGTGACATCGCTTTCATTGTGTATTTGGTATCACTCACAATCCCTCAGTGAACAATATCCCGGCCATTCACTGCTGTGCTTCTATCATTCTACACAGTAACATTGCTGAGTTGTGTTTGTCTTGATTTACTTCACAAATAGGACCAACATTTAACAGGCTTTATATCATACCTGTTAATTATTTTCCATAAATCGACTTAATGACAATTTGTGTGAATTACAGTTTTCATCCAGTGGGAAGACTAGAAAACGAATGCCTCGTTCAGACTGCCTTCTTTCAAGTCAAAGGCTGTTTGCTCTCTAAGCAAGACAAGCTTTTTGGAAAAAAAGAAACAATGACATCATTCTGACAATAGCTTTTAATGAGCTTGTCACTGTACTATGGAAAATATTCACTAAGCATCTCAGGGAGCAGCTGTTAAACCCCAATTCATGTAGTCCAGCATGCTTTAAACAGCATAAAATACAGCTCCCAGGTTAGAGCTTATTTCAAGCATACAATGAGTGCTAAGTGTATTCCAGAAGAACCTCACATGTTAAATAATTGAGTGGAAGCAAATGACAGCAGTGGGTAGTAAAAAGAAAACGCCAGAATCGCCATTCAAGAGGACGTTGATAAAGCGAAGACTTGCGGAAGCTGCCCCGTTCCTAGAAAGTCCCTGTGCATCGGTGAGGGATCCGGCTTTCAGCACGAGCCTTGTGCATCCACAGCGAGGGGTAACAGTAGAAATGTCCTCCTTGTCTAATAACAGACTGAGAGCGGCATCTGAATTATTCATATTTGGAGAAGAGTCGTGTGACAGATTTGCATTGGGGAGGTTGAGTGCGATGAATGCCTTGGCTTGACATGTGAGGGGTTAGAGATGGCATACATTTACAGCCCTCCTACAATGAGGGTCGGTCCTACTGGAGAGCAGCGGGTAGAGTTTGCATGAGGATGAATGCAGACAGCATTAATGAGGTGCCTTAGTGAGACCCGCTGGGTCTGCACCTGTATGTCACAGAGTAACGAGATTTGTCGGGTCGCCTTATGGTTGGCAGTGTTGACAACTGCAAAACTGAGGGGTGGAGGTTAGTAACTTCCTGGAAGGATCCGATCGGGAAAACCACCATTTCTGACTGCAAAGAACTGCCAGCACACTGGTGTGAGTGGCAAGAGCTGTCAGATCAGGGAACACTTCTGTAAGAGGAGGCCATTGCTTGGAGGTACTGCTCATTGTACAGTGCTTAGGTGTGAGACGTTAGCAGGACGGTTTCAGTTCACTGTATTTAGTTTGCAAGTTTCATATGTGGAAGTATGAAAGGGTCAACTGTTTCCATAAATCTACTACCATGGTTCTTGGACCGGCAAGGTTTCGTGAACAGCTGTGTGCTTCACGTGATCGCTTCCTGAGATAGAAAGTAGTTGCAAACCCATCCATGGTACTTGCGTGCTGTGTCAACTGCATTCATTAAAACTCAGTCTATGCACGACTGCCTGAGTGGCCGGGACTTGGGAGGATGCTCTCTTTTGAGTTACTACAATAACTCAGCTTCTGATTCTAAAAAAAATTGCCGCATGTTTTCTTGGTGCCAGACAATTACTCTGGCCCTGATGCTGCAGTAAATACACTATTGTGTCCTGAATGGTCGCTAGACTAAGGTTTCCTTCTAAAGTCTGTGAGTAATGGCTATGGATGAGCAAGACATTGATATGAAAAAGAAAGAAGGAATTTGTGGCGGTTGATTTTGGGGCCATAGTGATGCTGCATGTCATACACTGAGTTTCCTGCAGACTTATGTCATGTTTTAGGGGTTTGCTTTAATGTAGTGTGCAGATAGAATAGCAATCTATTTTATTAAGTGCTACAATTTCTGGAAGAAAGAAAGAAATGTGAGAAATCATAAAGCCGCACTTTGTGGCAAAAGTTGTGCTACTGAATGCACATTACATATTAAGAGAAGGCTTAGCCAGAAAACGATGAGAAAAGTGTCTCTTGTTTAAATGACGGCTTTAAATTAAAATAAATTATCTCAAATCTTTCTGGATGTGACATGACTGGCAGAGGTAGAGGTAAGCATAACATGAATCTTGCTCTCCACAGGCATCTTATAACTTACCAGATTCCATGGTATCTTTAAACTCCCCTTGAAAACAGAGCTAATACTGCAGTCCTTGTTGCATTTCAGGGATTCAGAATGTATGAAATTGACTAAGCATCCCTTTACATTCTGTAAATATTGAGGCCAGACTGGGCCATGGCACAGAGCCTTGCTCTTTAGAGTCACGTTACACGCCGTACATGAGATACTCAGTCGACAGAGCACTCTCCCAAATTGAGGGGCACTCTTAACCCTGATGAGCTTGTATTGGATACCGTACTAGTTATCTTATAACGTAGGATTTTTTTGTGAAGATATTTGTTTGTTCTCACTTTTCTGGTTCTAAATGTATTTACCTTTGAAGTTAGTGCTGAAGAAGTCGATGGCGTAGAGCCCCAGCGACGAAACAGGTGTTGGCTCGAGGACATATGTGGAAGAGCGCGTACTATCAAGAAGCTCGCCATTAGGGCACGGAACCCCGGGGTCCCACCCACGCCCTCATGTTTCCGGCGGCCGGATTGGTCCCCATCGTCAGGCGGGTTTCACCTCCGGGGTCAAGAAGTGAGGTGTCGTCATTTCTGGGCAGTGCTGGTGTTTCAGGGGGGGAGAGGTCGGGGCCTATTTAGGGGGCACGTCCCGGGCACTCGTCCTCTTTTCCCTCCAGTGCCAGCCTCAAAGGAGCTGACCACTGCGAATCTCCCACCCTCCCATCCCTTAGAACTAGGGTTTAGGTTGACGTAGGGCGGGCTAGGTGTTGTGGCGGTAAGGTGGCCACATAGATTGCCTTGCATTGTTTAGGGGAGTCATCCTGCATACTCCCTAGGGCAGCACTGAGGGGGAGAGACGGTAAGCTCACCCCAGAAGGAATGGGTACACCGGCATGGGGGGGGGGGGGGGGCTAGGGCACCAGGTTACAAACTAGGGCATGGGGCTGCGGCCCCTGGTTATACCCTACGAGCCCGCCCCTTGGGCAGCCTGGCGGTGGAGGGGTGGTTTCCTAGGGTTGTGGACAAGGACCAGATGACAGGGGCCCACTTCTCAGGGACGCAGGTGAGTTTGCGCATGCGTGGTTCTCATCTGGGGGGGTGGGGGGGGGGGGGTGCGAACCTGAAGACCCCTTGGTGCTGGAGTTTGAGTTAACATCTTCAAATCTGACATTACTGCTGATGGTGTATGATATTAGGAAAATGCATATTGAAATATTGATTGTGGTTTGAAAATTGTATAAGTTTAGAGTGTTGAATTATGGAATTGTAGTCTTGCTAGCTATGAATTGTCGTGTTTATTTGCGATGTGTTGTAATAAACATTACCTCTTTTTACCCACAGCACTGTATAGAATCTGTGTTTTGTGGGTGATGGTGGAGCGGGTCGGGGAGCAGCCTGGTGGGTCCGGGTCCTATGAATAGACTGAAAATAATTAAATCTTTGCAAGGACTCACACTAGATCTACAGTGTGACTTGTCTTATTGAGTGCTCCGAGGCATCACATTTTGTTTGCCTTTTGTTTTTTTAGGGCTGTTGTGGTGGCCAGTCTTCCATGCTTGGGCACCAGATATTTCATTCATGTATTGATTTAATTTCATTATTGATTTTTGGATAATTTACGTGTGCGTCAGACATAACCCAGCTGCCCCATTTTATTGATTAACCGTAAACCATGCCTGGCTGGCTGGCGTGTCTTCCTATTCATCACAAGGGAAGCAGAGGTAGGATGTTTTAAGGTATAACGTTAAACATGTTTTTTTAATGACTCCTTCACAGATTGATGATGTCATGTATGGTAACACAGAATTGCAAATTCTTGATTCCTTTAGCCTAATTAAGTTATTGACTTGTTACCATCTAGGGATGAACGGGAGTTTCTGGGCCCATCGTGGTCATGTGGAACACCGCGGGCCCAAGCAGTTTCATGTAGTGACTCCGGTTGCTCAAAGCAGCCGAATCCTCCAGGTGAAAAAGCAGCCAATAATCAGTAGCCACCGGCAGAACTGAAAGCAGTAACACCCCCAGTAGGTCCATATTTCTTGGTCAACCCTCAGTGTCCAGCTCAGAATAGCATGGTTTTACAAATATCTGCGTTACCGTACCAGCCTTTAATGGTAACTCCAGGGACTGGAATTTCCAGGCTGCTCGTACTAAGGGATAATGACAGGTGTGAAGGATTGGTTATAAAAAAAAAGAACTCAACAGTAGATCAAAGTTCTCCTTTTACTCTGGTTTGGCAGACTTAATTTACATATTTCCCTTGATTAAGGGAAACACACTATTGTACTGATGTTAGGGAGGACGACCAGTGACACCAGTGGTAATGGCAGGTTCTGTCTACACCTTTCCACTTAGACGACAGTCCATCCGATAAGGGGCAGGGTTACAATTGTTCGCTGCTGCTTTTGTGTCACTTTAAACCCAACAGAGCAAGCCAATCCCTGTGCAAACGTCTCAGTTTACTTCCAACCATCTCATCTACCTGCAAGGGGAAATGGATGCGATGATGGCTCTTAAGGAAGCACGGCGTGTTCCGTTTTATTTTCCTAAGTACTACCACTGCTGTACCTACCCTGTGAATGAATGAACTTTCTCCTCTGTGGTTCATAGCCTGTGCAGTCCATACGTCTTGCCCTCCCCATAGTGTTCGTGAGATGTTTAAATGTGGAGCAATCTGGATGAAGTTTCTTGATACATGCACTCGCGTCAACTACTGCGCAGGCGGCAAATTATTCTCAAAATATGGCAACATTATCCTTAACTAACCGTATTCACATTCTCCATATCTCTGCAATCCTTGTTATTTGCCCATTCTCTGGACTGCCTTGGCCTGTTCGGAAACCCTGCAGATTTCTTCAATTTAGATTAGTAGCAATGACTTCAGACTAACTGGACTCTGAAAAAGAATTTGAATTGAAATGTTGTTCTTATTGCAATTAATCCAAATGTGGACGGCGGCCTTTTGTCTCTGCCTATATAAACTACACCTAAAATGAGGTCTGTTTAAGGAAGATGACAAAAAAAACAGTGTCCTCTTTCATAAGCGTTCACCATTCGCTCAAATGACCCAGCTAACTTGTGTAGTGCTTTGAAGTACTATTTGAACATCACTTCTGTATTCCCCATTTCAAGACAATGACTGATTCATATTGTGGCACCCTAAAATGACTGGGCATACGTGATCTGTGCCCAGCAATGCCTCTCACATTTGCCACTGAAACATCTATCCAGTCCTGACTAGATGTCTGAAACGAAGAGGCTGGCGTTATTCTCACCTACTTATCCTTCAGAAGGCACCAAAAACATGTGCATTACTGAGGGTTGGACAAAGGCACTGGGTTCAATTCATGCAAACCCTAATTCAACTCCACTGCCTACCTAGGACTACCTGGGTAAAACTGACATTTCCCAGAATTATGCACAAAAAAAACACCTCAAACATTAATACATCAAGCAATGAGACATCGTAGCTCACTCCATGTTGTACTTAGTGAATCCAGTCACATCCACCACCTTTCTTGGTACCCTTTAAACAAATAAGTTCAAGCAGCCATTTGACCACTGTCAAGCACTTAGCACTTTCTCTGATTTTTAGATCTAGCAACAGATTCCCTTTCAATCATCTGGCTCTCTACTTGCCTACTATAAGATCCTATAGTGTACAACTGTACAGTGCAATTGTATGCTCCCCCTTTTATGATATCCACCACCGAGATAAATTGCAACACCAAAGCAAGTCCGTGACCCAACTAAATATATAATGAAATACGTAGGAATGGCATGTTAATCCTGATGAGATGTACAATAAACTATGCTATGCACCAGTTAATCTGTTATCCTTGTCACAGGGGTCGCCAGTTAAAATCAGACAGTCTCTCAGTCTCAAGGCTGTTTCATCAAAGTTGGCTTGTAGGTGGCTCAGTCTGTGTTAAGGATAAATGTCCTGAAAAGAAGAGATTATCGCCATGTTCATCAGCAAAGAAAACAGGGTGCATAACAAAATGTAGGCAAGTGAGATGCCCATCACATCATGAACTGTACAGCACCAGCACGGGAACCTCTACTTCGTACAATTAAACAAGGGGTCACACAAATGCAACGCGCACTCTGGCCTAGCATAGTGGCGATGACAAAAACCCAGTGATGTTGGAGTATCATTTGCTTAGCCGTGAGACGCTGTCTTATTGCTGCTTTTAGCTCATGGCAAGGACCCACTTTCCTTTCCGCTGGACTGGAGTGTGAAATGTGCATGGGATTCAGGGGCAGGGTGAATCAACCTGCACTTGTGGTGGGTTGCGATGTCTTTGTTCCTGATGCCGCCTCAGTGGTTTAAACCTAGTCCAGTATCTCAGTGTTGGCACTTGCTGGAGCGAGGACCTATTAACAGAAGCCATAAAGAGCTTGCCCCTCTGACTCGACATGCATGGGTTGTGATCCATTAGCCCAGAACTTCCTCCAACTAGACAGAAGGCAGATCAACGGTAAACAAACCCACCAAGATGGAGGATCTGTCTTCATTTTTTACCTTCAAAATATGCGACAAAAGTCGTTATTTAAAATTTAAAAAACAATAAATGAGTTCTTTGAAAGGGGTGGAAAGAGGCATTGTGTCTCCTGCAACATAGATTCCAAAGAGTAAGGACAGGTTACAATGTGAAATACAGAGTTGCATGACTATTCCAATGGGCGCACGGTGGTTCCAGCTTCTATGGCTCGCAGAAGATACATATTTTATGTAAACCAGCTGTTCATCAACCATGGCGGACACAAGCACTGGAATAAACAATAAGCACGCAGGATTAAAACCGATTTGTGGTGGGATGCAGCGGTGTATTACGTAAATCCCCTTGTTACTGTACGAGCTATCATCTCTAATCTGGTAGCCACAGCTAACAGTTTGTCACAAGATGGCCAGGGGATTACCAGTCCGGCTCGGCTGTTGATTAAAATGCTCTGTTGTGTCTGCCCCGTGACGAGACAGCGCTTCTATTTGGGATTTTACTGGCTTCTCGTGCTTGGCATTGTGTCAAAAGCAAGAAGAAACACGAGGCCTTAGAACAGAGATGAGCCTTCAGGTGAGTGTGGCAGTTAACAGGACATTGGCCTCCTTCAGGGGAGACTGAAATAGACATAGGACTCCACTCCACACTCTGGACTCTCACAGATAGGTTGTTAGTCAAAGGCCTTTTCCTCTCCCCAGCAGGTGAGCTCACTAGCAGTGGCTTCCAGGTAAAAGGCAGGGAAGGCAATCACTGTAGAACTGTATCCTCGCGTGTCGAAGCAAAATTATGGTATCAATGCATAGTAATGAATGGGGATGTCACCAATGCACGTCATTGCAGGGTGTAGTCATCCCAGTACGTCAATGCAAGATTGTGATGTCTCATAGCACAACATTAAGTAGACTCCACAATCACGCAACAATGCAATAAACACATATTGAACCCAGTGCTCATCTTTCAAGAAAGAAAGTACTTTAAGGCACAGTAGAGCGTACACACTAACGCAGTCAAATACAATTCATTGTCCCTGGGAAGGCGCAGCGCCACTATATGCTCTCCTTTGGCCCCACCTCTGATCCCATTGGTCCCTCTAATCAAAGCACGCGATATTAACATGGCTGGCTTATGCTCTGTCTCTTATGGCTCAGTCTTGAGTGTTTTACCACATGCAGGGGATCAGTCTGGATTCTCCTTCCATGCGCTCTTCTGAGAGGTGGCGGCCCACCCAGCTGCTGGACCGCCCACCAGGCAGGCGCAGTGTTAGTAGTCCTGATTTGTTGCAGGTGTGACCATGTGGCAGCAAAAAGGCTGATACTCTGAGGATGATGGGGCCACGCACTGGTTTATACTCAGGTGATCGTGCAGCAACATACAGGCCGGTGAGGTTGTAAACTACTTTTCTGAGGTATTTAGCTAGGACACAACGAACAAAACTCGGGACTTAGCAGACCAGATGCTCTACCATATTGCCCTTCTGATTACGCTTGGAGCAAGCAGGTTTCAGTCACCCCTGTGGATTCGAGGCTGAAGGCACACGTCTGTACCAGGTCTAATGTCTTATCAGTAGCCCACGTTCGCCCCTCCCTGGGTACCGCTTTAGCGATGCTTTATATATTTATGTAATGCAGAGTATATATCAATCCATGATCAGTTATGTGCTATTAAAACTCAACGTGTACATACACCAACTGAAATGGACAATTTCTGACTGAAAACCAAAAATTATTGGATTCGTAGATGGACTCCTACCCCCAAACCCAGGCTTGGAGAGTCGCTTTTTAAGTGGCTGGAAAAAAGTAATTAAAAGGGGGATAGGCAGCACGCGGTATGAAGGCATACATAGAAAGACTGGCGGTAGCAGTTGGAGAACCCTTGTTAGGATCCATAACAAACAAGGAAGAACCTATGCAGGTGATACAAGCCCCCTTCTGTTCATTTAAAAGAGGATGGCTTTGCTTATGGTGCATAACCTGACCTTGGCGGCAGAGCATGACTATGGATAACGAAACGGGTAGGCGGATTAGCTGTAGATACAACATTATTTTTCTCTATTATCAAAAGATGCAAAATGCAAAAGAACTTGAAGCAAAGAACCCAGTCAATTTCAAAATAAATCCTTTTATATTTGAGGGAGGTGGTGGTGGAGAGAAAATGAGGAAGTGAATGGTGTGTAAGGGGATGTGTACAGGCGAGGATGACTAGAAACCTCTCCATGCACGTGCACAATTGTGGTTGCAGCATAACTGATTTCAACGGCAGCGGTTTGTTTACGTTCCAGCTCAGCCACAAGATGGCCGCTGTTTCACCGCTGGTTTTTAGGGAGATCCATGCTTCAACGGCGCTTCTCCAAGGGGGGTTGGTCACAGGAGCTATATTTGTCAAAGGAAGGGGTGTGCAGAAACAGTGCAATGATTAGAGCGGCAGACCCTGATGCAGAGGTCTAGCCCGGGACCAGGGTTCAATTCCCCGCCTCGGCGGGTCTTGGGCTCAAAAATTCCACGGACCTGATAATTCTCGCCTAGGTGCCTATTACAATCATGGAGTCTCACTCGGCAACTCTGGGCAATAGCTTGCTTAATCTCCACAACGGCCCCCACAACGCTAAGGATGCCTGGCCCCCACCTTGGGGGTGCCCAGGAGTGGACGCCTCACAGGGAAAGCCAGGATGAGTTCCACAGCGGTATTCGTACAAGCGCCTTGAGACCCTTGCGGGTGAGTAGTGCGCTATACAAGTATCAATTTACATTTACATGAACCTCTAGTATTTCATTAAAGGCCCTGAACCTAGTTGATGAGGAAGTGTACCTCCACCTAATCTGCAAATATCAACTGTGTTTTGTTACTCTGGCTGCTCAGCGCCCAATCAGGGCTACAGATCGCAGTGCGTAAAGTACACTGATCTGCTTTACAGCAGAAAAGCTCTGTAATATGCTCTTCAATTCATTTAAAACTCGCAAAGGAGGAGTGAAAACAATTGCAAAATGATGTTGGATGAATGTTTGGATGATAGGAGCAGTAATTATAACAGAACATTCATACAGCAAGGTTGCTCGCTACGTCATGACAGTGAACAAAAGGGTTGTTGCGTAGGTCTGGGGTGACCTGATTTATTTCAGGATTTGGAATTTAAATTAAACATATTTTCATAGCACATTTTCAAAGACCGTAGTTATTGTAGAATAAAACATGTCCTGGATCCGTCTCTCTGAATGGGTCCTGTTAGACGCACTTGATTTGTTAAAAGAATAAATAATAATAATAAATAAACAAGTGGGTGTGCTGAACAGTTTTTTGTGAGTTCTCAATGCTGGTGCTGCGGAATGCAGAGTTTTCTGCACACTGGGGCCTCTCAGTGTTGATTCCACCACATGTCTGATTCATCCACCACCCTACACTTCCTGTCCCCTTTCCTGGCTCTTTCACGTTCTCTTTTTTTAAATGCTGATTCTCTCTGCCATTGATTTCCTGTCTTTCTCTTCCTCCTTTCTCCCATTGACGCCTTATCTCTCTATTGCTCTGGGTCAACGTGTAATAATAGGAAAGTAAGTCCAATCCCAAAAATGAGTACCTGTACCCATCGCCTGCACAAATAAACACTGATATAAATTATGCCTATTGCCCTCTACTCATTATGTGCCTGTTTCCCAGGAGCAATAATTTAGTATTCCTCTTTCCTTGTTTCATCCTTGTCTTTTCTATTTAGTTTTTTAGAGGAGGTTCAAGCGTCGGGGTTGCAGAGCAGGAGTGCTGAGAACATCCATGCTACAGCGCGGTCGGTATCCAGGCGGTGAGACGTGGAGCCGGGAATACGCGGCTAGAGCTGACTGCTTCTACTATGTTTTTTCCAGTGTTGTGTTTCAGATCAAACCCCTAGCATCTCCCCTTCAGATCTTCCAGACCTCTTCTTCAGACCCCAGACTGGTCATTTTCTGAAGAAAGGAAGACTCAACAAAAAAAAGATCTTGGGGTTTGGGGTGGGCACCACGCACACATGAACTATAGTGCTCCCTACAATATCTGGATTCAAGATCTCTCTACAGCTGTTGAGGATCCGCTTTGTATAAACAAATATTTATTCCATTTCTGCATCTTCCAGGAAGATGTACAGGTAGGTCCAGTCCGCCACTGCCCACCTCTTTCTTCTCTGAAGCTTTAATGGTTTTACTACCAGGGAAGTCTATTCCAAACAGAATTGTGCACTGGACTCTAACAGTAAAATGTGTACCACTGTGCATGTGTTCTAATCTGTCGGATCTACTAATGTCTTAAAATCTCTTCCCTAATAAATCCTCCACGGCCGAATGCGCTTCCTTTCCATTTTTTATGCATAGTGGTGGGGGGGGGGGTTAACTGTAACGTTATTTTAAGTCTGTGATTGCATTTTTTGCTCTTCTCACTTTTGTATTTATTCCTTCTGTGATGGTTGAGTGGCGCATGCATGCCTGTTCTTGGTGACAGAACACAATGACTTGCTGCTCTCTGGAGCAGTAAGTATCTGCCCAGGTCTTCAATCAACAGTTTTCATTTACTTGGTGCTGACTGTGTGCCTATGTGAGTTGAGTTGGATATTCGAGCTGGCTGACAAAGAGTAACCTGCTTGGTCGCTTTTTAGACTCCCCAACAGATGGAAGTGAGAGAAATGGAGTATAAAGAAATATGTTGGAATCGACTGGCTCAGTTTACGTTAGGGATTTTGTGCTTTCGAAGGCGGTGCCTGATGCCCTGGGTCTTGAGCCAAATCCATGTTAATAGTTAAAATAATCTGCTTTGAGCAACAACTTATCGAATCAGTTTGATGTGATTTGAAAATTTGCATCTGTATTTGAAAGGTAATTGATTACAATCAGTTTATTCAAACTTCGATTTAGGGCGATTTTTTGCTACTTTTTTTTTAGTTAAAACCAACACTGAAACATGTCTCCACTATAACCCTGAAAGACCGGTGCCGATGCTGGGGCCGAGGCTTCTTCCCTGGAAACAGCCCCTGCTGGCACGGTTGTACCCCTTGGCATTTAAAATCTCTGGGCCTGCAAGTCCCCCATGCCCTTGCCGTATGGTGGAACTGTTATGTATGTTGAAACTTGGGCTACATTTTCCAAACCCACATGTGAAGGGTCCCTGGTGTGCCAGGGGGTTTTCATAGTGGGCTTGGATAAAAGCCTCCAGAAATATTGGTGATCTGTCCACGGTAACCTGGAAATCCCATGCCAGGCCATTTCCCGCTGCATCACATCAGCCCTGGAGTGTTCCGATAACAGAGATGCCGATGACCGCCTTCCCTACGCTCTAAGGTGCAGGGGAATGTAGCACTGAGTGGACAGGACCCATGTCCTCTCCTGTACTGAACGCTGGCTGGCAAATATATATATAGATACAGCCATAACATTTCCTAACAGGTCATGAACATGAATTTACAGGAACGCAAAGTTCAGAACAAATGGATCTAGAGAGCTAAATTTGCTTTTTTTTAATTAACTGAGAGTTGGTGTTCTGCCCAGGAGGAGACCGCCTATACTGTTTGTTAACTCTGACAGCAGTCATTGTGACATTACAACTCGAATGTTTTAAATGATTACATTTTGTAATGAGAGAGAACTGCTGATATTACGAGTACTATAATAAGGAAATCAGGTTAAAGTTTCATCTGGGTACTTTTGACTTTTATGTTTTGCAAGACCAAAGTACACCGCTTGTCTGGTAGAACGGAGGAAGTAAAGAGAGTAAACTAGTGACAAAGGGTGATATCTGGGATTAAAAGGAACCGGCTCGAATGGTGGGCCGGCTGCACCTGACCCTACCTGCCTCTTACAATCATCACGGGCTCAGCCAAACCCCCAGAAAGAATAGTGTTTGGCTGACAGACTTTCGACTTCCAACGAGACCTCAGATGCCCGTTGTGAAAGGCCCTTAGAAGTGGGTTCATTAGGCGCTGTCTCGGGCGTTGGGGGCACAGGGCAGCCCCGGGAAGGGAGCTGCGTGGGAGAACGTGTCTCTGGCCACGGCCCAGCGTTAGCAGCTCGCCTCAAGGCCCGGTCACAGCGCCTAACGCTCAAGGGCATCTTGTTGCCTTTTTTGTCCAGAAATCAGATGCGCGTCAGACGATAGAAGCGCTGAGGTAAGAGAACAAGAAGGAACAGTGCGGGGAGTTCCTCCCTCCAGCGTGAAGCATCGTCTCAGTCAGTGCGCCTCTGACCTTGTTCCAGATTCGTGGAAGGGAATCACGTGGCAAAGTGAGGTAGTCCTGTTTCAGAACGTACAGTAGCGTGCTAGTGCGTAGGCTGCTCGTCATGATAAGAAGGGCTATAAACACATCATTGCTGGTGAAGAAGTGGATGGGGGGGGGGGGGGGCACGAGCCCCATCTGTGATTGCCCTGGCCCCACCCTCCCTCTCGTGGTCCACCACCGGCGACAACTGCTGGCAGCAAAGAGACACTACTGCCCTTCTAGCCTGGGAGCAGCGAGATTGTTTCTGTTTACATTTCACGTTTTAATTACTCTTGCATTACATAAGAGTATTTCCAAGATGTTTTATTATGCAAATATTAGTCGTGTATCAAGCGTGCTATGAAGAGTCGCCTGATGCACGGGTCTGAGCTCAGGTTGCGAATGGGTGTTCATAACAGGGCACAATACCGAGCTGCAGAGCTCATGACAAGGACACTGCGAGATTCTCACAGAGCCTGTCAGTGCGTCAGGAAGGGGTTCAGAAAAGATGCCCATTCGATGCTTGGCCTCTCTGCAGAGCTCACACAGCAATGGCCAATTGTAACTGTGGTTCTGTGCAAAAGTGTGCGAAGGAAGTGCACAGCTGTCAAAGTATTGAAACGGTCAAAGTTAAAAATGCAGAAGATACAGATGAATTTGAATTGTTTGTGTCTGTGTGTATGGGAAGGTGGTGTAGTGAAGGAGATGCACGGAAGTATGTGGAGGAGAGATTGAAAAGAGTGTGCTGGACAGGAAAGAGGTGAGGTGTGGGATAAGAATTGAGTACTTCAGAAAGCTCTGAAGAGAGAAAAAGTCTAAGTGTCTTAACTGGGAAACTGCAGAAGAGAGTGATGCGAAGAGGAAATTGGGAGTGTTTAAGACACTCTGAAGACCCCTTCCTCAGACTATAGTAATGTTTAATTCACATTCTGCTCAACATGTTTAAATTACTTTTGTGTGTGTAAACTCAGGCTTATAATTCACCATTGTAGGTGGCCCCGCCAGTTTTATCTGTGGTCCCTTGTGTGCCCCCTAAAATTCAACCCTAGAGACACTACGGTAGTCAAGGGATCACTTGAAGCACTCAAGAACACTCAATAATTGTTATATAAAAATGAGATCCAGCTGGCCTGGCCTATAAGGTTGTTAACAACACTAAACCTGAGTTATATGCCTGAGCTGCTGGTAAAAGTGAGGGACGTTAACAATCGATATAGCCTGAGGCACAAGGGGTACCATGCTATTATAACACTCCGCCCATTACTAATATATGTAATTGCCATCTGTTGAGGGCGTTAACAGCTATTAGAACTTTGAAATGTTGCATCGCCATCGAAGAAAAAGAAGAGGTTCAGGGCCGATACGTGACTGCAGTAGCGGTTGGTGTCAGGGCAGAGGGAGGGACGATGGATGAAAAGACCAAAAACAAAAGAACTTACCTCCTTTCTGCCGCATCACCGCTCTTCTGCTCCTCTTGGCTCCAGTCCACTGCAGGCACAGGCTCCCAGATTCCTCTGTGGCCAATCCAGACACTGCTCTCATGCATAAGAGCAGCATCAGCATTGGCCTCAGCACCCAGGATTTGCGCTACCAGAGAGACTAGGAGCCTGTGCTTGCCGTATCCAACCCGGCAACGCAGCACGGGGTGGAGACATCTCAGTGCGCATGTCCGCTTGGCCATCCTAAGACGGCTGGTCAAACCGACATGCACAGTGACAGCAGTACGCACCACTCCTCCTGCAGCCTGTCACCTATTAGGCCCCACCCCCAAGACTCGTCCCGGGAAAGAAAAATAAAACAATAATAAACCCATTTTATTATCGTTTTATTTTTTGAAATTTTGAGGCTGCTGGCAAGGACGTCGATGCTCCTCCGCCATAGTGGAGGAGCCACAGCTGCTACTTACTGGTATCCACATTCTGCTATAGCATTCCCATGCTTGTCTTTCTGTCCAGTGCGTATTTTGTATAAAAAAAAATAAGTGCCAGGGCCCTCGTCAGGAGGCCACTGCAGCTTGCACCACACATTGCCACTGTCAGCACTGCCAATGACCGTACTTACCCAATTACTAACTGTAGGAGAGTAGGATCTGCACTTATGTTGCCCCCACTTTTTTTCTGATGTATACACTGGTTTTTGACTCTAGTTTGGCTGGGTCCCTGCTAATCAGGGCCCCAGTCTCACTGATCTCTCTAAAACAACTTGGTGTGCATATTAGATGCACTAGTGATTGGATACTGTGGTGCCTTATGAGCCCCTAGTATATGGTACTTTAGGTACCTAGGGCATTGGTACTTCACAGGCCTACCAGGGACTGCAGCATGTATTATGCCACCCCTGGGAAGAATTCACAATCTGACACCACAGGCCTGCTACTGCAGCCTGTGTGAGGTAGTGTTAGCACTCCTCACTGAGGTATAGGTTCCTATATCTCACCATACACACACATATAAACCTATCAGTCACCCCTCTAGCAGGCCCTAACAATCCTGAGGGCAGGGTGCTTGGTTTACTATGTGAGGGGGTGCTTCTGGCTGAGCAGGACCCCTCTGCAGCTGGCAGAGTCGATTCTCTGCTGCTGTTTGTGGATGCGGTTAAACCATATACTCTTAAGTGCATTATAACCTCGCGGTAAATGCTAACTTTGGAAAGACTGCATCAAAACATGTTGTGTTTGGTGTCAAACAACTTGGAATCATACACCCCACTGGTGTGGGAGTATGATCCCACCCTTCTAGAGGGGACGACATGTACCCACTGTACTAAACGGTAGAAATCTTCTAGAGCCCTGGCATCACAAAATGGATGCCACCAGCACAGACACCGGGCTGCCCTCCTGCTGCTGACCGAAACTCGCAGTGGAGGAAGCCCAACAAAGGGTATCCTGTCACAGGGAGGTGTTACCACCTCCCAGACAGGATTTAGTGTATTGGAGCTAGGTGGGTGCACTCTTAGAGTGCTTTGAAGTCCTGCACTGGGGGAGCAGTAGGCTCCTCTGTGCATATGCCAGCTCAAACCGGTTCAGGGGCTACCTGCCCCTACTCTGGCGCAAAACTGGACAAAGGGAAGTGGGTGTAACCACCCACTACCCTGACCCTCCTAGAGGAGTGGTCATAGAGCTAGTCCCTCCCCTATCTTCACTATAAGATACCAAGCATTGCCAATGCAATTCAGATTACACCTGGACGACGCTCTACAAAGAGGAATCCTGGCCCTTCGACGTTCCACTATCTCTGGAAGACTGAAGAATCTCCCTTGGAGTCAAGGAGTGACTCCCCTGCTTGGCAGGCACCAGTAACTTGATCAACGGTTGCAAACTTCACCGCTCCCGCCAGAGTCCGAAGTCCCTGCGTCCCCTGAAGCGGATTTCCTGACCTCTCGACGGCCATTTTGAGTCCCCAGCGAAGCTGTGGCGTCTGGACCCCACGAGTGACGAGGAACAGCAATACCAGGGAACGGTGCACTGATTTCGAGTGCAAACCCTAAACAACGTTCTACGAACTTGTGCTTTAGACCATCTGTTGTCCAAGTCCCTAGCAGGTCTGGTACCGAAAATCAGCGGCCTACCCCGTCCCGAGTGACCGTGGGCTCCTGTGGAACTTTTCCTGCAAAGGCGTCTTCGCGGTTGCTTGCCCGTTGGCTAGTGACTCACCCAAAGACTTTCTCATCGACTTCAAGGGCTCTCCTGGTTGCTCCGGGCCTGCCCTCACTTACCCTCGCTGGGTAAGTCCATCAGACCTTGCTGGTCTGCATCATCTTCAATCTTCACTCCACACGAGACTTGCAGTTGCCAAGGTTTGTTGGCTCCAATCCGGTTGCCGACACCGTCATCAGCTGCAGACGTCGTGGGACCCTCTGAATCCAGCTGCTGGTCATCATCGATCTCTCCTGGACCTCGTAAGCGAAGAGACAAATCACCATCGACGACCTGAAGCGACGCGACATCAGTGGTCATCCATCCTGCTGGCCACCGGTCACTGGCAAGTGACTTTGAACTCTGTCCCCTCAATTTTCAGGTCCTCTTCAACTCCAATCCATCTTCGGCTTCCAGCGGACACCTCTCCAGTCGTCACAAGAAGCAAGTCTTCAGTGATCTCCATTGAAAACAGCATCGCGACCCGACACCAAAAGACACCTATGCACCCGGCTTCCGTGGGTGAGGTAACTCATGCACTCCGGTGCCCAAGTGTGTGTTGGCCCTCGAAATACTTACCCTGTAAGTGGCTTGCTTGTTGACTTCTCCGAAGTGCCCTAAAACTTTAAATTACAAACTGCGACTTGTGCCATTGAAACCAATAGGAAACCCGCGGCTGTGTTTAGACACTGCACGCGTTTCCCGTGGGCTGATTACTTACCTGCTAACACTGCAGAAGTAAAGCCCCAGCGATTCCCAAGGCCCTAGGCCTTTTCATTTTGAAAGTCGAGTTTGTTAAACCATTTTCTTAGTATATGGTCTGGTACGCCCCTAGGGCTACAGCCATACTTGTGCTTAATTTATTGAGAAGTGTTGACATTTGTATGTGTATCTGGGTTCTAATCTCATAAAGAGATTAGTAGAGTGTATCTAAGAATAAATACATATATATTTGATATATATACCTGTGTGGTGTCCTTTTCATTTGGTAATTCAAGCGATTATAAGGTAAAACAAGCTGCTTTACATTCCTCAGAGACTTAGCCTGAAGGCTGCTCTCCACAGCTACCACTAGGATAGCTTTCTTTAAAAGGTTGTCTTAAACCTATCTACCATAAGAGTCGAATTGGACTGGTGCAAGGTGGCCACTATAACTAGTGACCAGCATATGCCAGGCCAACTTCTCACACTAACCATCACACCGCTACAAGTGTGACGATTCAGACTGTTCGAGGGCCCCAAATCTATAAGAACGGCATGGGGGCACGTATCAGTTGTTTTTAATTTATATTGAATTAATAAACAATTGTTGTTCTGCTCATCTTTTTATTTAACAAACAGCTCCACCATGTGCCAGCTGTCATAAGGGCCGGCGTTGGCAATTAAGTGCTGGTGCCAAGCACAGGAAACCGTTGGCTCAAATGAACCACTGTTTGTTTCTCTCTGTTTACTTTAGAACATTCTGATCTCAGTGAATTGAGTGTTGTAATAACATTGTAGCTCTTCTGCCTCTGGCTATAACATTGTTAAAGGCTGTCTAATTAATTTTTTTAATGTTCCTGCTGTTGGCTCAGGCCTATAACTCGCTAGGTGGGCCTTTAGCAACCATTATAGCCCTCTGAAGGGGGTGGCAACGCTATAATAATTGGCCGGCAGCAACCATTACTCAAGCAACAGATAACATCACATAATGATGGAAAAGTGTTAATTTACCGCTGCTTCCCTCCACGTGCAGACAAACAATCCCACTTTTCCAGTGTGTTTCATGTATGGGGTCACAATGCGTCTTGAATTTTCTGGGACAGTCCATTGTCACCATCTGTCCTGGCAGGTTTCAGAAAATGTATCACATCCTGATTATCTGAGATTTTTGACTGAGCACAGATGGAGGCAAGCTTTCATGTGTTCCTGTGCAGGATTAGTTCTCGGCTCCTACCAGAAAGCGATACAAGGAACACAGATGACTGTGCGTAAAACGGACGTTGAATTGACCATAGTGCCTCACTGTCTGTGTTTTCTGTGTTTGTAGCACTGTCAATTAAGTTATTCTGTGCCCTAATGGATCATGGCAAAGGACCATGCTAAATTGTAGTCCTGCTTCTCTGTTTGTGGAATGTCCCAGTTTTCTGGCTTATAAAAACTGGTCACCATGTTCATGTTCAGAGTGATACAGTGGATACAGCCAAGTGCGAGTAGGTGATGCCTCCATTCTAATCCCCATGATTGCATGAGCCAGTCTCAGTATTCCAAAGAGAGGACCGACCAGCACCTACAAAGCAATTGATTCTACTTGGCACTATAAATATCTTGCAATTACCCAGGTCGAATGTGCTCCTTTGAGGGCATCCATCGGCTGTTTTCATTGGTCAGATAAAGTGGCTAGCATTCTAAAGTTCTGTACTGAAAATATGAACTCTGTGTTGTAAGGTCTTTACATGAATAAGATGTTCAAGTTAGCGTGGCCAATGAACTTTCTAAGCACTGCTAAGTCCAAAGGCCATACTTTTCTATTAGACCTTACCTTCTTGATCCTTTCTCCTACTTGCACCAATGTTTCTGCCACATCACACTCCGTCTCTTTAGACCAATGGGGACCCTAGATCAAATATCGCCCAAAATTGCCTTCAGATTACACCCAGTGCTGTTAAATCTTATCTTAAGTGTCCCAATTGTGAATAAACTTCCGCTAGAGACGCCATGAATATGGCTAAGTAAAGCAGAATTCCCAAAGGCTCCACATTAAATTAAAATACATTAAATCGTCTTCTTTATTAGTGAATGGGGAGCGCTCTAGAAGCAAAATGTTAATTTGACTAGAGTGCTCAACATCCTTGAACTATTCATGCTGGTAGATCACAGTGGCAAATAGACCACACTTTTCTTCTGTTACCAGGGCTACTGCAAAAAAACACTGGCAATAGACATTGCAAACACAAAAAACACTGGACCAATATACCAGACCCTTTGCCCCAAGGCCACTCTGGAAACCAGACCACATGACCTATTGCCAAAGCACATCACGTCTTGAGCCACCACCACTATTCCATGCCATGTAATGTTAGAACACCCATTCTCCTGCTATTCCATGTCCCCACTGGACCACACAACCAAATCTTGGACCACACACTGTGCCTTTTGACCGCGATGGTAGAAATTGCTGGTAGTCAAGGACACTTTTTGGTCATTCTCCATTATTGGAGGGCAAGGCCCTCATGTCTGAAGTATTGTAGTCCAGCCCCCCCCTCTCCCCACCCCAAAGGGTCAGCCTAAACTATGCTGCGGCCTTCTGAATGAGAACCCAAGCAACCAAATTGTTTTTTGACCAGTAGGTCCTCTTTGGTACAGGACGCCTTGAGGTCCTATGGCCAAGCAACCTGTAGGACTTATGTGTATACCTGTCTTTTTGCACATAATTGGTTCTGCAAATAACCAAAAGCTCTGAAATGTAAGTAGATGCTCCCACATAAGCCATTGACCAATAACATTTTGAAAATTTCCTTCTATCACTTTTTAGCCAAGACCTTTTTGTTTTACTACAATTATATGTATAACACACCTCGTAAACTTGCTTACAGGGGCTTTCAGCCAGCCCTCTTCATCCGTTTGGCCTGTTGCTGTGTCATTCACACATTTCTTTTGTCCACTACAGCACAGAAGAATACAAAAAAGTGATGGTTGGATTCCTTGAATTAATCTCAGGCCCTGGTTAATTACTCATGGCTGCCTCCCTGCCATATGCAAATCTGCCTTGGTCATACTCCAGTAGGAGCTATCCAGCCCAAACTGTTAGGCCAAGTCCTCTTTGCAGTTCAACACAAGCAGTCTATGACCGGTTTTGGCCTATTTGGGCATCTTCAGGAAGTTGCAGCTCGGCGTAGTGTCATAGAATGGAACACGTCTGGGCAATTGCAAATGGTTTATACTATTAGCAAGCATTCCTTGAACCACCTTTTGTGTGTTTGATGTTAGCACCCTAAGTGGCCATGGGTACGCGCAGCCGTTGGTCTCTTGCTCACTGTGCCACAGGACCCCAGTTATAAGTAACAGACAAGGCCCAAAAAAGGCAGAAACCTGTCTGTGGTGGCTTGTGTTGCTTTCTGGAGGGGGACTATCATGGCAGTTCCGGGGCAGAGGCAGTACTGGTTTCCGTAAGGCAAGCCTTCTTCTAGACTCGCACAGTGGACAAAAACATTATGGTTTGATGTTCTACCCAGAGCAATTGCTAGTGGTTTAGACTGGATACCTGCCACCACCTTTTTGTGTATTTACACTACAGCATTGAGCAGTGGATCAGCCACTTGGGCTATTGGGCTAACTGCACTGTGGCAGAATGTTGTCCTTCCACAAGGAGCACATCCACACAAGGAATAGTTCCCTTAAGTGCCAGGGACTACTAGGGCAACGGGTGCTCTTTGAGACCAAAAAAATATTTTTGTTCTAATCCAATGTATTTGTTTTATGGACGTGGGCCCAATCGTTTTCCAAATGATACAGTTCAAATCATGACATAACAAAACAAGCATTGACAAAGCCAAAAAGGGGGCCACCCACACCAGACCTATTGTCTTTTTTCACTAAGTGGCTCAACTGTGCCATTTCCGACTGGGGTCACAGTACTAGAGTAACTAGAATATTTCACCCACACTTTTTGTCTTCAAGGCACATGAGGTTGTCAGTGGAGCTGGAGGCTTCAAGCTGCACCTTTGGAAAGCTACTTTTACTTTTTTCCATTTAATGTTTGATGTTTTACATACCTGATCACAACGTCATCAATGCCAGAGTGCCTCACTGTGTCACTCAGTGCACCCCAGCCTCCCTGGTATTTGGCAGACCGTTGAAAGTGTTCACTATATTAGCCGCTCAGTTGTGGCCAAATTGCCTAGACGTTCAAAGGTGCCAGCGATGCAGAGAGAGAAATAGCAATGCCAGTAGGCTCAGGAGACCGCTGGTAGAAGGTGACTGAATTTTTCTAAAGGACCAAGACCAGGGCTAGAAGTTTCCCAGTCCTTATGAAAAAGGTCTGTGGTTAGTGGTGTGAGTAAAGGGGACAATGGTTTCCACTCAAAAGGGATGGTGTCCTTTTCTTGGCCCTACTCTATGGAATTATGTTTCTTTAAAACTACATGCTTGCACCTCTAGTTTCTTAACCTCCTAGAAACTTGCTTATTTTAAAGTGAGGGATCTCCAGCTACAGTATTGTAGTGCTGGGAACCCCCGCTGGGGTAGCCATGGCTTTATGCATTTATAGATAGATAGATCTGGTTACTCGGAAGATGTCATGGTTCAAGAAGATACCAGAAGCCACTGAAAACCAGAGCGAAGCGCCAGAGGACCTTCATAGAAAATCAGAGAATTAGACTTGTTCTCTCACTCAGTTGCTGTCTCCCCCTGAGCCATCAGGTGCCAAGCCAGCCGGTGAGTCCTTGCTCCACCTGATCCATCAGACGCCATGCCATCTGGAGAGTCTTTATTCCACCTGAGCTATCAGATGCCAGGCCAGCTCGGGAGTCCTTAATCAACCTGAGCCATCAGACGCCAAGCCAGCCGGTGAGTCCTTACTCCACCTGAGCTATCAGATGCCAGGCCAGCCAGTGAGTCCTTACTCCGCCTGAGCCATCAGACGCCAAGCCAGCTGGAGAGTCCTTACTCCACCTGAGCCATCAGACGCCATGCCAGCCAGAAAGTCCTCACTCAACCTGAGCCATAAGATGCCAAGCCAGCCAGAGAGCCCTTACTCCACCTGAGCCACCAGACGCCAATCCAGCCGGTGAGTCCTTTTACTCCACCTGAGCCATCAGACGCCAAGCCAGCCGGTGAGTCCTTACTCCACCTGAGCCATTAGACGTCAAGCCAGCCGGGGAGTCCTTACTCCACCTGAGCTATCAGATGCCAGGCCAGCCAGTGAGTCCTTACTCCGCCTGAGCCATCAGATGCCAAGCCAGCTGGAGAGTTCTTACTCCACCTGAGCCATCAGACGCCATGCCAGCCAGAGTCCTCACTGAACCTCAGCCATCAGATGCCAAGCCAGCCGGTGAGTCCTACTCTACCTGGGCTATAAGATGCCAGGCCAGCCACTGAGTCCTTACTCCGCCTGAGCCATCAGACGCCAAGCCAGCCGGAGAGCCCTCATGGTAACATTCCGAATTGTTTGCACCCACCACTGAGTCAATGGAGTCAACCGCCCTAACCAGCGATACAACCCCAAGCCAAATTCCACTTTAAGCCAGAGACTGCAAGACTTTCTCTATTGTAACTGGGACCCCCAGAACCAAGAAGGACCCAAAGAACTGATCAGGAATGGCGCAAAGGGGCAGCCTAGGCTTAAATAAAGTGACACTGGACCACTCGTGGCCGAGTCCACAGGGTGACCAGCATGTCCAAGCAGCTCTTGGGCGCTCCCGGCCTTGTCCAAAGGCCAGTCTACAGAAAACAGCTTGGGATAAGGAAAGGTGGGAAAGACTGGTCATCTGGTGTTACAGGTGCCACCTACAGACCTGTTTACACCCTTCTTCATACATAGATCAGATTGTGTGATCCTGAGCAGCTCACATCTAAATGTTTCTGGGCCCAGCCAGAGTTCCTTTTGCTGCAAGAACACAGAGCCCTTGGATAGGGTCCAATAACCAGTGTACTATAAATAGCCGAACATTTGCATTTCCCTCTATCGGACTCATGGGACGATATTTGTCTCTTCAGCACTTTTTAATGGAGGACTTGATGCGGAGCCAAACAAACGCAGCAGCGATGCACACCGCTGTGATGGTGCATGCATTGGTCATCCCTCCGGCGCCCACTTCTGCTGGCTGACACTCAGGCATGCCGTGACCTAACTATACAGAGTTGTTTTTAGTGCCAAATGAAAAAGAGAAACAACAAAACGAAAGTTCATGACTCAAAGGGGCCGATCAATCAGACCTCAATCCCCGCGCGCCCCCTGCAGGCAGAGGTATTTTCCTGGGCACTGCGCCCTTTCATTGTGATGGTTTAGGGGCCCTCCTGCGGGGGAGCCGGCTGCCTCGACCCATTGCCTCGCTTTTTATGTTTTTTTTGTTGGGGGGGGGGGGGGGTTGTCAAGGGGGGAGGGGTTTCCAGCTTGGGGCAACTTGAAACAACAGTTGTCTGGGCACAAAACCCCAGGTTCCCAGCTAAACTCCCCATGGAAACCACCGTGCTGAAAAGGGAAGTGTTGTGAGGGAGGGCAGCGTTCCTGGAAGGCTGCCTCTCTTACAAACCGTCTGCTCCTGTGCAATTGTCGAGCCCTCGCGTGCATTGTTCGCGACCGTAAAGGCACACAAGAGGCCAGGGCTCAACTCCATCAGGCTCCGCCTCCCCGGCACTGAATTCGTAATCCTGTTAGCATGGCGCTGCAGTTTCTTTTTACTTTGGGTGCGTCGTATCATCTGAAGCGGCAGTTCAAATTAACGAACCTTTCGCCCATGGGTCGGACTGAATTTTGAGTCCTGAGTAAAAAGCCTTATTTAAATTTTTTTTTTTAAAACTGCTGATGTGTAAAGACAATACAGCGACCTCTATATATAGCTGAGCTGAAAAATATCATTTATGATGATTGCAAGTACTTTAAAATAAAAAAATAAAATAATCCGTCATGCCTTGCAGCAGGACGCTGACTGATATGGCCAACAGCCAGTAGCATGAGTGAAGCAGTCCTTTGGGCCGAGCCAATCCCACTGTATATGCTAAAGAGGGGTAATAGGCGCTGAAGACAGCTGTGGGGTCAAGTGAGACCTAAAATAAGGGAAGAAGCCATTTTGTTTAACTCCCCGCTAAAACATTGTTTTAAACGGATGCTATTCAAAGACCCCCCTAGGTGGGCACTTCAAGCTTTGTTGCTAGGGTTACTAGGCAAACAAAATGACAGTTTTAAGCTCTAAGGAAACTTAATGTGATGCATGAGTGGGCACATGTCTGGGTCCCAGGGGCATATCCGTCAATAGTGCAGCAGGTGCAGTGGTCCCTGGGCCTATAGATCTGAGGATCCCATTGTATTCAATTTATACGCAAACTATGGAACTGAGGCCCATTTTTTTCTTGCTTGCATTAGGACCCATAGTAACAATGCTACTCTACCGGTCTCTATTCCCATACTTTTGCAGGTGAGATTAAGTCAAACGCCCAGTGTCAGTCCGTGGTTATGGCTGGGCAGTACTAACATAGAATTTGTAATTTACAACTAATGTCCCAGGACACCTACAATTATTCTACTGTAAAAGGAGAATCAGGCACTCTCTTTTTACGCTTGACTCTCCCATGGGGTAGCTAAGTCAAGAAAAGAAGGCTTCCAGGAGCTGTGAAGGCTGTAAAACTCAGATACAGTATAGAAGCCGGCCATCTCGCACGGTCTCATCATGTGTCACACTGCTATTGGTAGGGTGGCCAACCGTTCCATTTTCTGCAGGTTTGTCCTGCTTTTGAGTGGTCTGTCCTGTTGGCTGCACTGAGCTGGTATACGATTCCAAAAGTCCTTTATTTTGCCGCTTCCAGGTCAAAAGATCATCAGGCAGATGTGCAGATTTTTTTGTGTGCATTTTTTGGGGTTAATAACCTGTCGATTTGGGCACCTTGTACTGACTGTATTCAGCCCTTGTCCCGGAGCATAGAAAGTAAGTTTGTGATGATTTTCATTGATAAATTGAACATCATCAATGTCAACAAAATTGCTTCTGTCAAAGGACTGAACAGCCACAGTTACTACGATAAAAAGTCCACCGTGCTTAATTTATAAAAAAATAAATAGTGCAAAGTCCCACATTATTCTTAGGATCCCACCACTGCCTTGCCGAATGCCCGGGTTGCCGAATATTGAGGGTGTCTACTCTAGACTTGATTCTACTATTCATATCAAAACGGAGGGAGGCAGAAGCATTTTGAAGTGCATCCACTCTGTTTCCAATAAATGCACACCAATAGATCTACAGGGTGTGACTACACTATGACAAGCTGCATCTACACATTTGCGTCCACCCAAAAGAAACTCATAATTTTTTTTTTTTTAAATAAAGTGTTTTATTTTGGTTTTTTTTAAAGGACTCTTACCCACTTTTGTGGAATTCAAGGGGGCTCTTGATAGCACAGAAAATACAGGGGTTAGGATCGACATCTAGGAGCAAAGCCGGTTCGGGACATTTGATGAATATTTGGCTACAAAGACAAACCGACGATGTAGGGAAAGATACACATACCAATAAAAAAACTGGGGAAGTACCACAGAGGGATTGGTAAAAAAAAGGAGTGGCATGTAAATCACAAATGTGTGATTGTGAATATTGCAGCACAAATCAGGGCATACAAATTAAAAAAATAAAAACAATAATATCCCAAATAATGTTGCAAGGGGTCGTCATTCAGCTTGGTCCTGAAGAAAGCTGATCGGCCAGTTATTGGCATTATTGTGGCAGAATCATGTAGACATGAGATGTTGGAGAACAGAATGAACTCCAAAAGCATTGCCTATGTTTGTTAAATTTGCCAGGGGTCCAATTATATGAGTTACTCAATAAACCTAAATATATCCTGGTTAGGTTACCCTGAGGCCATTTTAGACATACGATCCCCCCCAAAAGTACTATCAAGCGCTCCCTTGATTTCCTCAAGGTTGAGACCACCCAGATATCTAGGTGTATCTGGGTGAGGGCTTGATGATGAAGCATGACACTTATTGAACCAACATTGGGTGAGAGTTCCAGGGCAGACGCAAATGTGTAGATGCCGCTCGCCATAGACTAGATTCTGTCTCAGCCCTCTTTCACCTTCCTACACTTTCTATTTCTTTCTCTCATGGCCCATTGAGGTACCAAGGGCAGAGGCGCAACAAAACTTGCCCCCCCCCCTGCAAAGTACATGCAGGGGGCTTCCAACACTCCGGATCCAGATCGGAGCTCTTTGGCCAAGGACCCGCCATTGCTGGAGAGGGCTCCCCACACTGCGGTGGCTGAGGGGATTTTGTTACGCCACTGACACAAAGAGAGGCTCTCACTCACACCACCAGAAGAAGGAAATCACAAATACCTCATATCTTCTTTGGTTTGAACACAGGTTGTATTTATTACAATACAGCACATCACATTAATAATCTAATCAGAACATACATTGCACATTCACAATTTTTTTTTTGTCATCAACAAGGTTTGTCAGAAAGAACATCTGTCTCCACCACATTTCCCACGACTCGAACAAGATCTTTTCTATCCTCAAGACAGATCAAGTCAGCGGCGGCCAAAATGACTCATGGGTGGCGGGCGGGGTGGGTGTGGCAGGGGGGATGAGGGGGCCACGTGGGGCGAGCAATGTGGAAAAAAATGTATTCACTTACCTTGCCACCAGCGCCGGTCCCGCCTCTCGCTCTGCTCCTGTTCTCATCAGGGGACAGGAAGCCTAGAAAAACAGCCAGGCTCCCCTGACTAATCACAACGCTGTAATGCAGATTGGTTTTAAGTGTCCTGGTTCGACACTCAACCAAGGAATGGGGTCCTGGGTTTGTTCTCCAAGCAGGCTGTAATGCAGTCTGCATGGAGAACGAGAAAAGTGTGCATGACTGGTTTGGGCAGCCCGAGAGGGCCGATCAAACAGTCATTGCGCACTTAGGATTGGGTAAACCACTTCTCCCCTGCCTTGCTCGAGAACAGAGCACCCCGCCCACCCGCAAAGGAAATAGGAAATTATAATAACTTAAAGTTATTACCATTTTATATTTCCTTTACTGTGCACTGCAAAAAAGCAATGGAGCGACTCTCCTCTGCCATACTGGAGGAGCCACCACTGGATCAAGTACAATAGATACATATTAAGAGAAGCAATGGAATTCACAGCCCTAGAGCCGATATCCATAATCCATTCCATAACTGGCGGCTGCCTGGGAACGGGGTGGTGTGGCGGGAGGGGGAAATGGATTGAAAAAAATATATATACAAAAATTCACTTAACTTTTCTTTGACCACTGCGCCGCCGCTGCCTCTCCTTCGCCCTCTTCAGGTCTGCTACAGTACCGTAAGCACTCAGGCTTCTGGGCTGTCCCAGCCAGTCATGACGCAGCGTGAGTGTCCTGTTTGGAGGCTCAGGCAGTGCCTAGAGAGGCTGGGCATGTTCTCCACAGAGCTGTACAACACAGCCCAATGGAGAACATGCCAAGTGGGCATGACAGTTTGGCCGGCCCCAGAAGGCTGGCCAAACTGTCATGTGCACTTAGAGAAGTGCAAACCACTCCTCACTCTACTTGGCCGTCCCACCTGGCTCTGAGCGCCACATAGAAAAATAAAATGATGATAACGTCCTGTTATTATCATTTTCTTTTGAGCACTGCTTAAATAGCAGTGGGCGACACTGCATTTCATTACAATTCCATGTAGGTGATACTACCCACATCCAAATGAGGTGATTCCACGCCACCACCCTAACACACAACTCTCCTGGACCAGCCTCTCACTACCACCAGATTAGGGTGTTCAAGCCCTGTAGTGAGTGCAGGGTCAGAAGCCCATTGTCCTCACTGCCATATCACAGATATTACCCCCTCTCCCCGTGTCTGGGAATAAATTATTGCTGCAGAATGAAAATGCGTAGTGACACTCCAGCGATATTCAAATGTTACATTTTTTAGTGCCTGTTAACACCGATAGGTCAAAATAGTAAATTCCCTCCTCCTACCAACCAGACGCCACACCTCCAGTCAACTTCCATGTAATTTTGGGTTGTAAGGGGGGGATTTACAAGTATCTACAAGTCAGGCCCTGGTCATGTCACAAGCAGAAAAGACCGAGGTAATCTCTCCCCAGCCTTTTAAACTTACTTCCTCATGTGATTGTGGCCTGTGCCCGATGTCATGGATCCTGTACCTGTTTTCTCATAACTTTGACACCACAGGCACCGGAAGTGATACCCAGCGCCCCAGCAGTGGCGTCGCCAAGAAGTTACCTGCACTGCATGGGCCATCGCTTCGCCAGGATGGAAAGCTGGAGCATCTCTGTCCGCCTAATCTCGGTCCCCACCACTTGGGGTGCCTTGGTCTACTCTTGGTAGAACTTGGCAGGCATCTCTTACCACTGCTTTCCCCCTTTGTAGCAACCACACCCGTCTTTCTGTTCCTCCTTCTTTCTCCCCTTTCTCCCTTTCTCACTCTTGCACTGGGTCTAAGTCTGATGATGAAAAAGAAGTCCCTTTTCCCAAAAATTACTGCCGGTGGGTCCCACCACCTACAACTACCAGATCACAATAAGCACCCAATGTCCATGATGCCTGGAGCATCATTGTGTAGTGCCCAAACCACCACACTTCTAAAGGTTCTCTTCGAACCTGTACCCAGGGCTTTAAGTGGAATGAAAAAACTAGGGAATCTCTCAAAGGGGCGTGGCTGATATAATGAAGGGTGTGGCTTGAATATACACACATTAAAATCTGTGCTTAGCATAATGTGCCACCCAACCAGTATCTTGCTGCGTCTGTCATTGCATACAGATGTATAAGATTGATGCAACAAGTGACATTACACCCACAACAAGCCAGGGCTATTGGCTTTGCCAAGGGTTGTTGTTTGCAAGCTAAATCAGCAACAACTATGGCTTCGTTGTATAGAATACTGAAAATGCTTCAGTTCTGAAATTATGAGACTGAAAGAACTATAGCGAGTCTCTTTGAAGTTACCTCAAAAGCAATGATGGGTGGAAATGCTGCAGAGGTACAAAAAAAAAATCCACCCTGAGGGCAAAAATGGATAGCCTGATAAAGACCCAGTTCGGCCCCTACTGTATAGAACTGCTGGTGCTGAGCACGGGCAGGACCCGGTCCACTTAAAGCGCTCTGCCTGTACCACTAGTCCTTAAATCGAATAGAGAGTCATGTTTTGACTTTGAACTGGAGCTTATGGACCAAACAACACGTTTGTCCCTGAAGTGGTAGTTGTTATTTCCTGTTCGGGCACTTTTGTGCCTGTGTGAACTGATGTACTCTGTTCTCTCTTCATTTCCCGCTTCTCAAAAGGAATATTTTTTATCCGGATACGCGACATGTGTTCAGGAAACAGCAGCGCTGTTTGGAGGTCAGGCTGAAATATCCCGGCAGCCAGGACAACACAAGGCCTTTTGAGATTTCAGTATGAAAGTGCGTCACGGTTAGAAAAGATTTTCCCGTTCTTTACATTTTTGTTGCAATGTCCAAATACTTTCTCTTGGTCAATTCTGGCTTCTAGTCAGAAGTGGATAACAGCAAGGGTTTTATGCATTGTGCAAAGCCATGTCAGTAACAAACAACAAAAAGAGAGAGTCCTTTTGTGAAGAGAATTTAATGAGACATAAAGTACTTCAAGCTTCATTTTGGAGATGCCTAATGAGATAGATGCTTCTATAAAATTTGGAAGAATCCATTTTTCCACTTTTTTATAGTAACACAAAGTGATAAAGTGTTTGGTGTTCTGTTACACCAGATTTTTTATTTGGTTGGAATTGCAATATGTGCATGTTATGTTATGTTATGAATTTGTTGAAGCGCGACAGCTGCCCCAGCAACGGGGCGTCCCGGCGCTGAGAAACCATAACATTACCTACTGAGAAGGGCGGAGAGGGCAGAGGCTTAAGGTGGTGGGAACAGATGAGTTTTAATTGCCTTGCGGAAGGCAGATAAATTATCAAGACAACGAATATTGAGGGGAAGAGAGTTCCAGAGTTTGGCTCCCAGAACTCTGAAGGAACGCCCCCCGATACGGCAGAATTTCGTACGGGGGACCACTACCAGATGTTGCCCTAGGGAACGTAGATTACGCTGGGGGATGTAGGGTCGTAGCAGTGGACGGAGAAGTACAGGGCCTTCAGTTTTGAGGATTTTGAAGGCAGTAATAAGAGCCTTAAATTGGATCCTGGCTTCCATTGGGAGCCAGTGGAGCTTGTGTAAGGTGGCTCTCGCCGAGCACCTTCTCGGAAGGCCGACTATAGCCCTGGCTGCAGAGTTCTGAATTCGTTGAAGCCGAGTAGTCTCTGCTTTATTAGTGCCTAGTAATAGGACACTAGCATAGTCCAGCCGGGAAAGAATAATAGATTGGACTATCAGCTGGCGCGTTTTGGGATCGAAGAAGCCAAGAATGGGGTTAAGGCTTCTCAGCAGGCCCACACACGTAGCTGCCACTTTTTTGGTATGGGTTTGATAGCACAATGATGAGTCCAGCCAAACTCCCAGGTTTTTAACCAAAGTTTTGGAGGGAGGGATGGGGCCCAGCGAGGAAGGCCACCAATGGTTGCTCCAGCGGCTGGCGTTCTTACCAAGGACCAAGACCTCGGTTTTCCCTGCATTCAGTTGAAGGCAGTTTCCCGTCATCCATTGGGCGACTGCGGCCAGTCCATCCCTGAATCTCGCGGCAGAGGTAGAGGGGGCCTCAGTAAGGGTAATCACCAGCTGAGTGTCGTCAGCGTACGACACCAACGTGAGGTCCCATTCTCTAGCCACAGCCGCGAGGGGTTGAACATACAAGTTAAAAAGGGATGGACTGAGTGCCGAACCTTGCGGGACGCCTTGGTCAATTGAGTGAGACCGGGAGGTGAACGGGGGTGCTGAGACACGGAAGGATCTGCCCGTCAAGAACGAACGAAACCATTCGAGGGCCAAGCCACTAATCCCTATATCTTCCAGGCGCTTCAGCAGGATGTCGTGGGAGACAGTGTCAAAGGCTGCACTGAGATCAAGCAGTATCAGTGCAGCACTTTGACCGGCATCCAGTATCGTCCGAAGATGTTCGGTGGTAGACAAAAGGGCAGACTCCGTACTGTGCCCTGGCCGGAACCCATTCTGAGAAGGGTCCAAGATGTTGTTGCGGGCCATATGATCTGATAGAACGACGTTAGCATGGGCTTCTGCTAATTTAGAAACCCAGGGAAGCAAAGAGATGGGCCTATAGTTCTCCGGCTTATTGGGGTCCAAGGTCAGCTTTTTGATAATGGGGGTGACCCATGCTTGTTTCCAGCAAGTAGGAACAGTTGCCGATGCAAAGGAGAGGTTGAGAAGAGTAGCCAGGGAAGGAAGAAAAAAATCTAGTGCCTCTAGAAATTGGGCCGGCCTCATGGGGTCTGAGGGGGCGCCGGATTTCACCTTTCTACAAAGTATGAGAAGCTCCCCGTGGGAGATTTCCGGTAGGCATAAAAGTCTGGTACCTTTAAAGGGAGAGTTAGAGGCGCTAATGTAATCAAGGGAGTTCTGTGAAAAGGTACTATAAATTTTCCTTACCTTTTCAATAAAGAAGGTGGCGAGGTCCTCACACTGCTGTGTAGAGGAGACACACGAGGCAGGATTGCCACAATATTGCAACTTTTGAACTAGTTTAAAAATGGTTTTTGTGGGATTGGGGCTGGAAGCAATTTCTTTGGCATAGAAGGCTGCGCGGGCCACGCGTATAGCTTTATGGTAAAGTTTTAACTTGGACAGGTAAGAGGCTTTGTCCTTGTCCTTATAATCCTTCCTCCAGTTGCGTTCTGCTACTTTACATTCCTTTCTTAAGAGTTTCAAACTGTCGGTATACCAGGGATTGGAGGGGGAGCTACGTCCTCTGGTCCATTTAGCTGGTATGAGGGTATCAAGACCTTTAATGATCCAGTCCTGGAAAGAAGCGTACGACGTATTAATGTCTTTAGTGGTTACAAAGTTGAGTTCTCTTAGGATAGTGTGAAGTTCCTTGCTTTGGAGTTTATGCCAGGGCCGTTTAAAACAGGAGGAAGGCAAATCCTTATTGGGCTGGACATCTGCAGGTATCACAAATTTAATAAGGAAATGGTCGGTCCAACCCATGGGTTTGGGTGGATCGGCTTTAGCCTCCAAGATATTGGTAAAGACAGGGTCCAGAAGGTGACCAGCAGAATGTGTTGTGGAGTGGATAAGAGGGATCAGCTGTAAGGCTGCAAGGTCTGCCAAAAGGTTGCTAATGATAGGTTCGGAGGGAGAATCGAAGTGGAGATTAAAGTCTCCTAAGATAGTAAAATTAGCGGAGGTCACAACCAAGGTGTGGGCAACCTCTAAGAGCTCCTCCGTGAACTTAAGTATAGGCCCCGGGGGTCGGTAAATGAAAAGGCCAGAGAGGGAAAAGTGCGGGCTTGTGGTGATTTTGAAGCGAGCGCACTCACAGCCCGCGATGTCTTCCTTCGTAAAAGAGCAGGAGAATAGCGTTCTGTGAATAACAGCTATACCCCCTCCCCTTGAGTCTCTATTGATGGATATCATGGAGAATCCATCCGGCATCGTAAGATTAGGAATGCTGGTGAGCTCATCCTTCAGCCAGGTTTCGCACAAGAATAGTATATCTGGGTTCTCATCAGTCAATAGAGTATTGACCTCAGAATGGTGCTTTACCAGGGATCTAACATTAAGCTGAAGAATCGTGAGCGGGCTGTGTTTTAATGTATTGGCTTTGTGTCCGGGTAGACACGGTCTAGGTGTAACAAATGTACAGGATTTACATTGCAGGGCGGTCTGTCCAGTGCAGCCCAATAGCGTATCACAGCGTTTGCCCGGATTTAGTGCAAGGAGATAATCTCTATCATATTGATGTACCAATCGAGTAGATTGGACAGGGGGACTGGCGAGAGGCGATGTCTTGGCGATGACGGGCGCAGACGGGCTTGCCTTAGGCGCGCCTTCGGCGCGCAGGCGGCGCGCCCGCTGCGCCCGTCCGCTGCGCGTCCGGTGAAAACACATGCTTATCAGGAAGTGAAAGGAGGGCGGGGGGCGCGGCCTCCAAGTGGGCGTGGCCTCGTCGCCGACCGTCAATGGCGGCAAGATCTTTCAATATCTGCGATACCGCAGCAGCGTTAGCTCCGCTGCGCGGTTGAATCAAGAATGAGGTCCTGAATAGTGCCAGGGATTAAGGTAGGTGCAACAATTAAAAACACAGTAATGGTGACACACAGTGATTTTAAAAAAGCACACACAGACTCCCGGCTTCCGCCTCAGGAGGAAATGTAGGTCAAGGTACAAGGCGCTCTCCTACAGCGTTATATACCAGTGGGCGGGGGGCGCGGCCTCCAAGTGGGCGTGGCCTCGTCGCCGACCGTCAATGGCGGCAAGATCTTTCAATATCTGCGATACCGCAGCAGCGTTAGCTCCGCTGCGCGGTTGAATCAAGAATGAGGTCCTGAATAGTGCCAGGGATTAAGGTAGGTGCAACAATTAAAAACACAGTAATGGTGACACACAGTGATTTTAAAAAAGCACACACAGACTCCCGGCTTCCGCCTCAGGAGGAAATGTAGGTCAAGGTACAAGGCGCTCTCCTACAGCGTTATATACCAGTGGGCGGGGGGCGCGGCCTCCAAGTGGGAGTGGCCTCGTCGCCGACCGTCAATGGCGGCAAGATCTTTCAATATCTGCGATACCGCAGCAGCGTTAGCTCCGCTGCGCGGTTGAATCAAGAATGAGGTCCTGAATAGTGCCAGGGATTAAGGTAGGTGCAACAATTAAAAACACAGTAATAGTGACACACAGTGATTTTAAAAAAGCACACACAGACTCCCGGCTTCCGCCTCAGGAGGAAATGTAGGTCAAGGTACAAGGCGCTCTCCTACAGCGTTATATACCAGTGGGCGGGGGGCGCGGCCTCCAAGTGGGCGTGGCCTCGTCGCCGACCGTCAATGGCGGCAAGATCTTTCAATATCTGCGATACCGCAGCAGCGTTAGCTCCGCTGCGCGGTTGAATCAAGAATGAGGTCCTGAATAGTGCCAGGGATTAAGGTAGGTGCAACAATTAAAAACACAGTAATAGTGACACACAGTGATTTTAAAAAAGCACACACAGACTCCCGGCTTCCGCCTCAGGAGGAAATGTAGGTCAAGGTACAAGGCGCTCTCCTACAGCGTTATATACCAGTGGGCGGGGGGCGCGGCCTCCAAGTGGGCGTGGCCTCGTCGCCGACCGTCAATGGCGGCAAGATCTTTCAATATCTGCGATACCGCAGCAGCGTTAGCTCCGCTGCGCGGTTGAATCAAGAATGAGGTCCTGAATAGTGCCAGGGATTAAGGTAGGTGCAACAATTAAAAACACAGTAATGGTGACACACAGTGATTTTAAAAAAGCACACACAGACTCCCGGCTTCCGCCTCAGGAGGAAATGTAGGTCAAGGTACAAGGCGCTCTCCTACAGCGTTATATACCAGTGGGCGGGGGGCGCGGCCTCCAAGTGGGCGTGGCCTCGTCGCCGACCGTCAATGGCGGCAAGATCTTTCAATATCTGCGATACCGCAGCAGCGTTAGCTCCGCTGCGCGGTTGAATCAAGAATGAGGTCCTGAATAGTGCCAGGGATTAAGGTAGGTGCAACAATTAAAAACACAGTAATAGTGACACACAGTGATTTTAAAAAAGCACACACAGACTCCCAGCTTCCGCCTCAGGAGGAAATGTAGGTCAAGGTACAAGGCGCTCTCCTACAACTTCTTTTACCGCACATATCGTATTATGAGTTTTGTAATGAATATTGACGAGTCAAACCTGTCAATATTTTGTCTGCAGAAAAAGACTGGTATTTACCAGAACACATGCATTTTACTGCTCTAAACACTAAAATCAGCATCGTTTTCCCCAAATGTTGAAATTGCATTGTATTTATGACACCGGACAAATTCCGATTCAGTGGAGTCAGATTTTATCAAGTGCAATACTATCTGACCAGATAGTGGCCCCCTCTTAATTAGGGCCCTATTCTTATCCAAAGTAGTGATAACTTTGTGTTCCATTCATGTTTGGGGTCTTGGTAGTGGATACAGGGAAAGGATATGGCTGATTAAACCCTTGAAGCATTACATTGGAGGGTTATAGGATCTATAACGTGTTGATGATTTAACCACTTGGCATTTCCGACCTTAATATATTCAAGTTGTAATGCTCAGATTTGTTAACTCAAAGGGTACATTGTTTTCACATGCGGCCTTGTTGTACCTGAGTTTTTAGTTGTCTATTCAACCCTTGCTTGTGTTTTTTTCTATTTGTGTGCCTCTATTTACCATGAATTTGAACTTACAGACATTGTCTTTATTCTCTAAAGTCAATCAATCAATCAAGGATTTGTAAAGCACAGCAAATCACACGCGAGGGTCTCTAGGTGCAGGAATTGCTCACTGCGTCGAGGTGATCTGTTCATTCGAGCAGCCGGGTCTTGATGTCTTTCCTAAATTGCTGGAACGATGGAGCGGTCCTGAGGGGCAGGTGGTTCCCGGCCTTGGTCGCCAGGTGTGAGAAGGACTGTCCTCCGTTGTTCTGGGCGATGGCTGTGCAGAGGAGGGAGGCGGATCTTAGGGGAATGTTGTTTTCAGCCATGTGCTTTTAATGCTGTGGCATTAGCTAATGTTGTTTTACCTTTGTTATTCTTAACTACCCTTGAAGTCTTCCTATTGCATGTTTTATTAATATTTGCTTGGAACAGACATTCTTGATTTGCTTACAAATTAACCGGGGCACCATGAGCGATGTGGTGGGTTGTGAAAGTTGAGAGACTAGGGATGAGACAGACGAAGGCGAGTGGGCAAGACATTTTGAACATGTGGGGAGAGGGTATGAAGATTGAGCATGTCAGAAAAGGGCATTATGAAGATACAACAGAGCAAGAAAGAACATTTGGAAAAGTGGATGCAACCAGATACATCACAAGAGGATGTTTGGAAGAGCAGGTATTGGAGATATCAAGATCTGGGGTAAAACGCAGATCAGATGCATTGTGGAGTCCGTGAGGAAGATGAACGCACTCTGATATGCAGAGAGGAGGACGTTGCAGATGGGACACTATTAAATACTATTTAAGGAGAACTTTAGAAAGACTGGAAATGGGACATGTTAACAGCAGGTGTTAGATAAAAGGGTAAAAATAAGATTCTGTTAAAAGAGCAAGGTCAGGAGGATCACACACCAGGAGGGATGCCTTGGAAAGAACTGACATTATGAAATATCAAACACACTATGACTGGTGACAATAGATCATTTACACTGGAAGAAAGAAAGCTTAGATTTGTAGAGGGAGGGGCATATGAAAAACTGATCACTGGGGAGAAAGGGAGTTAATAAAATTGAACTCGCCAGTGGGTGCTTCGAACGTCAGCGATGCATGAAGCAGTCACTAGAGAAACTTATCACAATGGATGTAGCATCAGGAAGATCAGACCCTGAAGGAGACAAGAGTACCTGTAGAATCCACAAGATGTGCAAGATAAGTGCAGTCCACCCTTGGTCGTGAAGTACTAAGCACTTTGCGTTGTTCCGTCGTACATCCTTTGACAAGATATTGGCATCATTGTTTTCCACTATAAGCCTCTTATTTGGTGTCACTCAAAATGTGATGAAAATACCCTATGCAGGAAATACCTTTTACAGACACCCATGTTTATTTTCTACCGATTTTGCGTGTTGGGCAAAAAAAAAAAACAGATGGATATAGTGTAATAAAAATATTATTGCATGTTTATGCATATCCTTAGGCTCAGAGGTTGCATAGCCTTTCGCTTATGGTAGCAGGGCGTATCATTTACCCCCTGTGATGTGGTTTTACACCATCAATGATGCATTATTACGGCATCATACAATTATGGCTTTAAAGTAAATCTTTAAATGTGCAAAACTGTGAAACGTACAATAATTGGGTTAACACACATGTTCCCCCTTCTGCCCAGTGGTATATGTGGTCACCTAAGTGATTTTTGGGTTGAAAACGTTGACCCTGATTGGCCATTTGTTTTAAAGGTCAGGCTGAGGTTATGGCATCTTGCTGTTCCTTGGATGAATTTGTCTAGTAGCAATGGAGTTGTAAAATAATGTTTTTCATTAAATATTAAATACTAGAAGGGCCTATAAATGATCCCTCAAACATGTGTGAAAGTTTTCCTGATTCAAATAACACAAATCTTACAAACTTATAACCTTCAAAATCCTCACCCGCTCCTATAAATGCCTACACAACACCGGACCCAAATACCTCAACGACAGAATAAATTTCCACGTACCCAAAAGAAACCTCCGATCATCAAACCTCGCACTGGCTGAAACCCCGCGCATCCTCAGAGCAAGAGCAGGCAGAAGAGCATTCTCCCACATCGCAGCCAAGACCTGGAACGAGCTACCGGTAGACATCAGGCACGCCCCCTACTTGAACACCTTCAGGAAGACTCTCAAGACCTGGCTCTTCGGCTAAACGGATCTGCTAACCCTAAACCCCCCCCCCCCCAGTGCCTTGAGACCCTCACGGGTGAGTAGTGCGCTTACAATTCCCTGACTGATTGATTACAAGAAAATGATATCTAAAAACTACTGACACAAAACAATCATTATTAACTTGTTTTGAATATATTATTTTTCATATATCAAAACATTTATATCTATCTCTTTTCATATTTCTCTTTTCAACGGCTGTCCAGAGAACATAAAGAACAATACATCACATTAACATATAAATAGTGAAAATCAAAAAGCTCCCAGTGATTACATACACAAACATGAGACCTTGGAACCACAAATAATCAAAATGTCCCAAAAATGTTTTGTTCAGTGTATTCTTATATATTCTTTACATAGCAGCAGCAGTGTTGGGGACGTGCGTTCCTTCCCCCAACCTTTCAACTACTCCCCACAATAACACAACAGGATACAGCAGCACAACAGGTAGCTCGCCCCCCACACAGCCACTCACAGACGCCTATAGCTGTCCATACCGGTCTATTTTGCCTCCCACAAGCCCCCTACAGCTTCACCCCCAGCATCATCTCTCCAGTCACAGAAACAAAAGGCATCCTCCCTATTCACCACTAATCGACCTCTGAAAAACCGTACCGCTGCCCCAGGTCTCTCAGCAGACACCACCAGATAACAGCACCTGCCTTCTAGCCACGCAATTCACACGGCATAGAGTACGGGCCCACCGCCCAAGAGTGTCAGCAGCTGAGATAGTGAAGTCCCGACAGCCACAGAGGAGACAGCAAGGGAGTGCAGCCTTGAGAGACCCTTGAGCCCAGATAACTTCAGAGAGGGTCACTGCAGGGGCGGCCTAGGCTAGGTGGTTTTTCCTTCAAGACCCCTTCAACTGCCACCGCTCCTTTGTTTACCGCCCCTGCAAGCAAGCATGACAGTCACAGCTGTCAAGGATACATCAAGGATACACAAAGCCCCATCTATATCAGACTGCCATAGCATACCATGAGATCAGGCAGCGTACAAGGATGTACAACCCTCAAAAGCAACTTAAACAAGCGTAAAAGAAAGCCCCAGACACCTGAAGGCGCTGCGGATGAACCACAGGCAAAAATCAGGCCAGACCCACAGCGAGACTGTTCCTTAATAGAAATAGACCTTGACACATTCGACCCAAGCGGCGCCTCACCGGAAAAGGGAAAAGCCAATGCTCTAAAACATCGCCCGGCTCTTCTTCAGCCAAAGTTGCACACCAAATTTCGCTTTCTAAAAAACGCGGGCAACACTCTCCTCTCAAGTACCACTGCAGTCCAGTGCCTCCAGGCACCCCTCCAACCGCTTCAAATGCTCTGTCCACAGGGCAATGGCTATAACAGGGTAAGCTCAGACACTGGGGCTGTCAAATCTACAGCAGCCGCCACAGGACAGAGCCCACAGTGCCAAATTACACTCTGTTCCCAGAACCCTCAGCTCTCGTTCAAGCTGGTTGTGGCTGTTGTAATGGCAACTCAAGAGCATGGACCGATGAAAGTGAGACGATCCTCCCCTGAGCGGGCGGGAGGCAGCGTATCAGAGTTGCCCACCTCTGGAAGCACGCTCCAAAGTAAAAACAAAGAAGGCAACTGCACCACTACTGAGGCACAAACTATATGCGAGCTGAATAGCCTGTGATTCCATAGAATGCAGCACAAACTTAAGTGGAACTCCCCCCAAAGATATGAAGTCCAAACCCACATCACCAACTCACGGCTCGGATACAGAACACCAAACGCCATCATCATCACCACTATCACCAACCAAACTTGAGAGGACACCAAGACTGGAACCCGAGGATCCTGAACAACTCTTGTACCTCGGCACAGAAGAATGGGAGCGCCTCCTAGCAACCTACACTCAGGACTCCCCAGCTAAGCATGAGAACGACACTCCAACAGAGCAGACAGCTGAGGGGTACCAGGAAGCAGGGTGGGCAAATCAACTACAGACACAGGACCAGGAGCATCATCCGGGGAAGTGCACAAATTAGACCCTGGAAGTGCCTGGACAACCCTACATAAAACAGTGCAACGTCTGGTGGAGGCCCTCCAATATTAATCGGATAAAATGGACACGCAGCTAACATTACTAAACACCCTGGCAGTTTTTGTGGTAGCCATCGATGGTAAGCTATGTACTTGAAACGCCTTTCTTCAAAACATACAGGCCCACACACAAGCCAACAAATTATGCTGTGGATGCGGCCCTGTTGTTGATAAACTAGCCTCCCTTCCGTCCATGCTGAGCAACCTGTGCACACAACTCAAAAGGGCATCCCAACGTTCGAATACGCTGCCTCCAGAAGACAAACTTATTACAGCGACTCAAGAAACCATGGTAACATACCAGACTCCCACCCAGAAATAAGAGACTTACTCCATTAAGACTGCATCAAAACACAACAATGTAACAAAAGAGGGCAGCAAAAAAGTGACAACACCAAACCAACCTGTCGGGCATCTCCTGAGCAACCAACAGAACAATAAAACAAACACAAGGCAAAGACGTGCCCAAGGAAGGAAAGGCCAAAACCAAAAACCGGGCTCAAATCAGGAACGTTTCTTGCACCTTTTTAGGCTAATATCAGCTCAAAACCAGATAATTCAAGAAACCCCAACTACACTGGAAGGGAGTCACAACCATAACATAGACGTCAAAATGGGATCTAATCAAATTTACACCGGAGAAACGCAAGGTGTAGACATGACACAGCCATCTATAAAGGATATGAAAGAAGATACAAATGTCTTTCATCCTAATAGCAACATTAATAACCTCCGAGGCAATGAAGAGGAGGCAGCAGTGGGAAATATTACTAACAGCTCACTGATTGAAACAAAACCAATGCACCCGCAATCCAGCAATTTATTAACAACATTCTCTAATTGCCGAGTTGAAAAGGCCCTTCAGGCAACCACGGCAAGTCCGAAAAGTTACAACAACCAACACTCAGACCCCAGGAAGCAAATTGGCACAAAGACAAGGAAAACCCACTCCAAAAGCACAAGTAAAACACCGACTGATTCCACAGTGCAACCAAGCATTCAAGAGAGGTCAGAAGCTCCGGTACTCCCAAATCAAAATCAGAACAGCTTGGGGGGAATCATGGATCAACAACCTGGAACCGTGCACAACCTAAAAACTCAAAACAGACAAGGAAGTATGGCAGTCACTGGGCACCAGGCCTCATCAGGAGCATTAGGTAATGAGACCATCATCCAGCACCCAAAAAACCACAAGACTACCCTGTCTGGGAACTCAGGCAGGGAAACTAACACCCTCTAGTTCATACCTGAATACAGATCAAAAGGTCTACACAACATCTTTAATCGAGGGAACATACTCCATCTGTTGTCTCACATACCAACTCTGACAGAGGTAACAGCTTTGGATTTGGTCTCAATAGAATTCACCTGACGGAAAGATTCCTCAGAGGGTGAAGACACACAGACTACAAGGGGATCGTCATCAACTGCACAAAAAATACTTTTAGAAAGCTGCACTTTTAAAAGTTGGGGTATAAGCATCACTCCTTATACCGAGCCCGGCTACCCTGCCCTGCTAATCGCAGAACACAAAGAACCGCAACATCAGTGCTCAGAGGAGCAGTGGGGCACTCGCCAACTAACAAAGAGCAATTTCAAGACAACAGCAGAAGCCGCTTGGATCCCCTAACACCACTAATCTGGCAAACGGATCTGAGATGGATCTCAAGGACAATAAACAATCAAAAAAATTGACAATACAGCAGCCAACCACCAACAACCAGTGCTAATAGCTTCCTACGAATATGCTCATGGAACATAAATGGTCTGGCAAGCAAAATGACAGACCTCGATTTTGCCATCTGCCAAAGGACATTTTACATCATAGCACTACAAGAAACCTGGCTGACAGATCCTTCGCACCTCTAAGGATATTTGCAGTTTTTCACCCCAGCCCTCAGGGAGGCAAAATACGGTCACTTACAGGGTGGTCTTGCAATTTGTGTCTCCAACACAAGTATATCCACAGCCCGTGCAATCGGCCCAGCTTCTTCAGGATCTATAGCAATAAACTTACTAACTCCATTCACAATATCAGGAAAAAAGAGTACCGATATCATAATAATAAATGCTTATGTCCACCCAAAAAGGAAAACTTAGGCAGTAAACAATCTGTGTGACTTCCTGGAGGCATGCATAAGCGAAGGGGCAACAACAGACATCATTCTTACCAGTTACTTAAATCATAATTTAATGGGCTCCTCTACAGATGACGAAGTGTCCCTTCAAAACTCAATCTGGAACATTCCACTGCAGGGGTAACCCCCACCAGGCCGATCAACCAAAACAGGAAAGCGCCTACAACAGATCTGCTGGCTATAACCCTCCTGCAATCACTCACTACTCGTCAACAGTAAATACAATACTAGACTTCACTTTCACCTCTCTATCTCTATTCGACCAAATCTCTAGCTGACAGCGATCACCGCTCTCAAGAAATCATGCTCCAAACAAACATTCGATCGGACTCTGACCCTTCAAGAATCAGAGTTCACAACCAACTTTAGAAGAATCAAGTTTGCACAAGCAGCGGACGGGAGCCTGCTGCAAAATGCAATACTCCATTTTGGGTCACGGGTCGTATCAAGCGAAATTGCGAAATGGGAGAACTTCATCACAACAATGGCATTCTATGCCACTCCTATCAAACCAAGGGCCCCACAGAGCCACAGTAGTATAAAACACATATCAAAATCAGAAAAAAAGACAATTAAGCTCATCAAAAACTCAATCTTCACGTTGAGACACCTCTGATACAATCCAACTGACAAAAGGCAATTAGCACTGCTACAAACGCAAAAGGTGCAGCTGAGGAGACAAAAAAGGAAAGCCAATAGATCCGCAGAGGATGAGCTCTGGGTGAAACTACATGCCGACAACAAACAGAGTAATAGTGCAAGATTCTGGGGAACAATAAACCGCTTCATTCGTCCTTCACATGAGGGAATCTGTTCCAACATCTCAGAAGAAGACTGGGTAAACTACGTAGTTCACAAAAAATCTGTAAATGTCAGATCCAAAATACCTAACCAAGGGAATGGGGATTCCGCTGAATGCGTGAAAAAACAAGACCCCTGTCCAAAGAAAAGAAAATTCTTAGTCCTCACTCACCCAGGGTTGCCCCTAGGTGACATGCTTCATCATTGGGGCCATCCCAAACAGCTATTGCTTGGGGCGTGCTGCAACTTGCGGAACTACATAGGTGCACTTTTTTGTGAAGAAATGTGTAGTGCAGTGTTCATGGAGTGGTGAAAGTGGTGTTAAAAATACCTAGCTAGTGAGCTAATGTTTTATTCTCGCTCCTAGTTGGTATGGATAAAAAGGGGGTTAAATTGTAGGGAAAATATATAACTATTATGTGTATACAGTCTCTAATATTCGGTCGACATGTTTCGAGGTATCCCCTAAACCTCTTCTTCAGTACCACACGGTGACCAGCCCCATGCGTGCCACTCCTTGTGAAAACCTATAATAAAGTGCGGATGCACACCTAATGTGTAAGCACCCGATTCAAAATACATACGGTTTAGTCTTTGACTCGTAGTATCTGTTCAGGGAATAAAACAGAATGGAAAGTTAGCACATAATACCTGCCCACCTCTCACGTGGGCAGGTCCATACCCAATGAGGTAATCCAATCAATGTACTCCTCTATAGTTGGTACCCTTAGAGATAATAATTATTCACTGAATAATTATTATCTCTAAGGGCACCAACTATAAAGGGTATGGACAACGAAGGATCTGACACAGGCTCCGATAACTCTGACAATAGTGTGGACCGTAGGAATAACACAAGGAGCCGCCGCAATCACAGAGGAAGGATGAGGAATAGAGGAGGACAGGGTTATGGATGGCAATCATAACAACCACCACCGTTCCCTGCTCCTCCTTTCTATTATGGCCCCCCACATTACCAACCACAACCATATTCCCACTGGGAGTCAACCCCTCAACCGGATCAATCAGGATCTTCGGTTCCTGTTTTAGGACGAGAAAAAGGGACACATAGGGGAAGAATGAGGAGAGGACCACAGGTACAATGGTCACACCCGCTGGCGTCAACGAGATGAACATGAGGAGTATGGGCCTACCGAACAACCCGACAACCAGCAACCATCCAGTTTAGTTGTCAACTTTTCAGGAACTACCCTGTCAACAGCACAATTGACGGTTTTGGAAAAAGAATTTGGCTTTGTACCCACACCAAATTTTGACAAGTTTCTGCTCAGCTGCGAGCTGAATGAGTTTATACAAAAGATCAAGCTGCAAATATTCTTTGAAAACAAAACGACAATGGAAAACCAAAGAGGGAATACTGGTTTACATCAGAAATCCACCTTCACACCCCCATCAGTTACCCTGCCGGTAGAACTCCTTGCTTTTGAGAAGGCAGTTCTGAAGGAAGTAAGCGATATGGATCCTAGAACTATAAAAACATTCCACAACACCACTAGGATGGAACAAGAAGCGATCAGAGAATTGGTCAGCAACACGAATATCACAATAAAACCGGCAGATAAGGGCGGCGGGATCGTCCTACAAACCACAGAGGCATACCGAAAGGAATGCCTGAGACTCCTCAAAGATGAAAGGAACTACAAGCGGATCAAGGAAGACCCTAAAGAACGCTTTGGAATTGGAATTACTAGCATGTTGCAAGAAGCGTTAGCACATGACTGGATTACCAAGAAAGAAGGAGAATTCATAGTGAATACCCACCCAGTCGTACCCTATTTTTACACAATCCCAAAAATCCATAACTCACTGGAAAACCCCCCAGGACGCCCAATCATCTCTGGGATCGGATCGATATTGGAGCCACTTCAAAATTTGCAGACGCTTTCCTTAGCCCCCTGATACAAATAACCAGCACCTACTTGAAGGACACAAAGGGAGTACTCTGCCTCCTTCAAGACCCACAGTTCAACCCAACATGCAATATCCTTATTGGGTAGATGTGGAGAGCCTGTACATGAACTTACCCCGCAAAGAAACCCTAGACATCATAGAAGAGGTCCTCTGTGGAGCAGAATGGACCTACCATACACCAAAACACCTAGTCCTTGAATGCTGCAAGTGGGCTTTGACGGAAAATTACTTTCGATTTGAGGAACTTCTGTTCCAACAACAGCACGGGACCAGCATGGGCAGCACCTTTGCTCCAAGTGTGGTGGGACTATATGTCCACCACCTGGAAGAACACAAAATCTTTCCAATAACAACCCACACCGCCAAAAAGTTCTTGAAGGGAAAAGGTACATCGATGATATCCTCTTAATTTGGAATGGCAATGAATCAGAAACCAATGACTTCATTGAGTGGCTAAATCGACAGGACCCGTACCTGAAATTCACTCACACCATGAGCAGATCAGAACTGTTTTTCTTAGACCTAAACATCTACGCTGCAGAAGGGGCACTCAAGACAACAATACATTTTAAATCAACTTCTAAGAACTGTTTTCTTCTATACGACAGTTTTCACCCAAGACATCTGAAAGAGAACCTCCCCTTTGGACAGTTACTCAGGCTCAGGAGGAACTGTTCAGAAATGAGGGACTACAAAGCTCAGGCCAAGGACCTATCCCAAAAACTCCAAAAGAGAAAATATCCAATGACCATAATCAACAAAGCCAAGAAAAGAGCAGCAAACAATCATAGAGACGCCCTCCTTGAAACATATGAGAACGAAGACAAAGAGAAAGACAAGAGACCCATATGTATCACAATCTTTAACATCGCTTCAGACAGGGTTACCAAGATAGTCAATAAATATTGGCGTATCCTCAACAGTGGCAAATTGAATATCCCAAAACCTATGTTCTCACATAGGAGGGGGAAAAACCTCAAGGACATCCAGGTACACACCCGTCCAAAACCTCTACTCAAAAAGGACAACAACCAAGAGGTGATTAGTACACTACCAACAGGCCATCACCCATGTGGTAATTGTAGTGTATGTCACTTAACTACTACCACTAAAAAGGTGACCTTCAACATAGGAATAAGGTGGGAATTATGAAAATTCACCACCTGCAACACCGCAGGGGTGGTGTACATGATCACGTGCCTTTGCGATCTACACTATGTGGGCAAGACCACTAGGAAGGTCTGCACAAGGATATATGAGCATCATCAGATGCCACAGAACCAGCACCAGAATGACAGCACATTGCAATGACATGAAACACACTCCAAACGACATGCGTTGGGTAGTGTTAGAGCACATAAAACACGGCGATAACCTAGAACAGAGGTTATTAGAAAAGGAACAAAGATGGGTGTATAAATAGCAAACAGACACAGCAGGCCTGAATGACAATATTCTGTGGGGACAGTTCACTAAATGAACCAGATTACCCATATACCACACATTTAGCCCCCAGCCGTATTATCACCCTGGACAAATCTTTTGAAGAACCTAGATAATAGATCTATAACACCCTAGATACTACATCCTTTTCATTCGTTTTGTTCCACCTCTATCTTTTTCAGACCCAAAATCAGAAACTCATGCTACCAGCAAGGGCCAACTGGTCTCATATCCAACATGACCTTTGGGACACAAACACTGAGTGGACACTCGTCTAAACTGAGTATCATTGTGCCCTTTATGAACATTTCTCCTACAAGTGGACCCCTACGTGGGCCCTTATGTTTAATTTCTAGATATCTATTTTTAATATTTCAGCTTTGGCATCACCCTTTTGTACCCATTATGGCCCCCCAATGAGCCTCACACAGAGGCCAATATTTGTTTTTTGTCGGTCTAACAACCTTTTTATTATTATTATTATTATTTTTATTTTATTTCATTTTATTATATGATTATCTTTTTTCTGATTTTCATTCCAGTATTACACACTGACCATAGCATTTCCTCTGTCCTAGACAGCCAGACGATACTAGGATGGTACTTATGATTAATGGTTTCACCCCTCCAAGATGGCCCCTTTTTATCGCTAAGAGAAATTGCCGATTTTCCAACACACTTGTCCCAGCCATACTTTGGTTTCATGTCTGATTATATGGTGCCTCATTTAACTTCCCACGTTATCAAGTTGATTTCTAGATAATCTTGACAACTGCACTAGTACCTGCCTCAGTTATACTGCGGGGGCAAGACCGAGGAACACTTTCATATCCTAAACAAGATGGCCCATGTGTATTGCCAACAGTAGCGGCCATCTTGGTTCTGCTTTAACTTCCACGGTCTAGTCAAACTTGGTACACCAGCATGACTGGGCTTTTTCATTCCTATTTAAACTGCACCATGTGACAGACGCACTAAGATGCGGTCCACCTGGGTGCCAGTAGGTGTTATTAGACGGAGGTGTGCTTTGACGAAGTAAGTTCTTTTTCCTCAACAGGTTCTTCCGGACATTTCAAAGCACTATTTTTCTGTTTCTTTGAGCATCTGCCATCCAGGTTATGGGCAGACACAGCAATATGCTTTGCTGGTAGTTCTCTTATTTTCTTCTCTTTGCTCACAGTTAACTACAATGCTCTGTATCTCTTTAGGGTATAACTACAAGTCCCTCTACTCCAGCAGACCATGAGGCATAGTATTGCCATAGCATAAGTATGTTCCAGAAATTTTGAGAACATTACATGTTTATATGTTGTATGTCATGTGGGGTCCAGTTTTTTCACGAGTGTTTTTACAGTTATATTTCTGCATCTAACGATGCTTTCTCACAAAGGAGACGTCTGATGTGTTTTATTATACCACATTAGATTAAAGCACTGAATAATTATTATCTCTAAGGGCACCAACTATAGAGGAGTACATTGATCGGATTACCTCATTGGGTATGGTCCTGTCCACGTGAGAGGTGGAAAGGCATTATGTGATAACTTTTCATTCTGTTTTATTCCCTGAACAGATACTACGAGTCAAAGACTAAACCGTATGTATTTTGAATCGGGTGCTCACACATAAGGTGTGCATCCGCACTTTATGATAGGCTTTCACAAGGAGTGGGACGCATGGGGCTGGTCCCCGTGTGGTCCTGAAGAAGAGGTTTAGGGGATACCTCGAAACATGTCGACCGAATATTAGGGACTGTATACACATAATAGTTATATCTTTTCCCTACTACTTAACCCCCTTTTTATCCGTACCAGCTAAGAGCGAGAATAAAATATTAGCTCACTAGCTAGGTATATTTAACATCACTTTCACCACTCCACGAACACTGCACTACA